>NC_135581.1:69065591-74039341 GCF_965152235.1 Eretmochelys imbricata
CGGTCCTGGAACCTTAATAAGAGTGCAGGAGAGCTGGAGTATCATTAGCGTAGTTCAGCAGCATCAGGAAACCCCAAAGAGTCCCTGCCCCCAAAAAGCTTTAGGCTATTTTTTGGGGTACATCAATTTTTGTGTATTCAACTTGAGACATATCAATAGGGCCTGATTTTCAGAGGGTGGGTAGAGGGTGTCTCAAACTGGGCACCCAAAAATGGTGGTACCCAAAAATAACTAATCTCTTGTGAAAATCTTGACCTACAATTGTAATTTATCAAGTGAAAGGATACTCCATTTTTGAGGCATGGATATGAAATACTACTTTTAAAATTAAAAACAAAACCCATATTATCAGATCATGAAGCTATTTACGTGGCAATTTCTGACCTTGGATAGGAACTTGCTATTCCAGCTGACTTCAATAAGTGTTATGGATATGTATCCGAGGGCAGAACCTGGCCCAATAAAAGCTCACTAATCTAGAATATTATAGGATACCAAATAAACAGTGTATCAGAGCCAAGTTCTACAATGAGAAACACAAACTTCACTTATGAAACAGCAATTTTAGATAAGAAACTGCTTTAATTGCTTCATAAAAGGACAGAGGAAGTTATAAATTTTATTATTCTACAACTATTACAGCAGACTGCCAAAAAACCATAAAAAATAATTATCTAACACTTAAAGTGTACATTAAGTAACTGTCCCAAAGGAAATTAAATATTTTAGTGCATTTTCAGAAAAGATGTTTGTAATGTAAACTGGGAAATTAGGTGCCAAATTTAATAAAATGGGTCTATGTGCAATTCTACACTTACATTAGCTCACACAATTTCCACAGTTGCACATACGTTTTTGTATGCAGCCTGAGGCCTCATTTTTTCCCACATTTGGCCCTAAAAATGCATCCTTTGTCTATGCAACAGTGACCTGTGCTAATAAAGGTGCATACTGTAGGTTTCTCTAAGTGTACTACTTCTGCTTCCTGTGCAATTTGTAGCATGCTGTACTAAAGGCCATTCACAACTCTAAATAGTTCTCTTTTCTAAACTGGGAACTATTTCTAATTTTTGTTTTAATTATAGTAATAGTCTAGAGTTTTCAAAACTACATAATTCAAGGCCAGGTCAATGCTAGAAACTTTTATCAATACAGCAACACTGGTTAAGTGTGAGATTTTTTGTAACATTTCTATACCAGCAAAAGCCCTACTGCAGACACAGTTAGACCAGCATAAAAGTGCCTCTAACCATGTAGCTTATTTCACTTGGGAACCTGATTTATACTGCCAAACATGCTCTAGTGCACCCCTGGCCCAAAAACACATTTTGCAGTGACAGTTTGATTCGGCCCACGGTAACAGCCATCAGTGCTGGTGACAAAATGAAAGGAGAGGGTGGTTTCTTTTCCCAGCTAATGAGTGAGAAACACCTGAGTAAACTGGGGAAGTTGCCAACCACAGAAGCTGAGCAGTATTACCAATGCCAGGAGTTTAAAAATCATGAGTCAGACCCCCCTCACCCACCTCCCACCAAAATAAATATGATCGTGTCCTAAAACTCATAGGATCTTTCAAAAGACTAAATCATGGTTTTGGGGGGCCGTCTTCTGGTTTTTAAACTCCCTCTGTTCATCCCCAACATATCTGTGATGATTAAAGGCTGAACATTCAACCTCATTGCATACAAAATGTGCACACAAATATGTAGGCACCAGCTTCTATAGGCTCCTGCTCCCTGGCTCCTCCCCACCTCCGCAGCGAATGGTTCATCGCTGATTCACCTTAATCGCTTCTCTTATTCCCATCCTTTTCTCCTCATTCCCATTTTTTTCATCCCTCTCTTCTTAGCATACTAACAGCTTCCAGCTTGGGAAAAGAGGCGCTTCTTGCATCACGCTCCAGCAGACACGTACAATGGGCATTGCCGACACCTTCCAACGAGCCACCCTCATGGTTTAAAGAGAATTTGCTTGGACTTCAATTGTTCAAAGGAGCAAAGGATAAAGAAGAATCCTTAGTGCTCTATTAACTTCAATTCAACTGTGACACTAGACACAAGTGGAGGGTCTGGCCCCTGTTGTTTAAAAGATTCCATAAATTCCAGGGACAGATTTTCAAAGCCAATTTTGCAGCCTCTCTGCAAATTGGCCAGTGGTAAGAACCATGGGGTATGCCCCCAGAAGTCCCAGACATGGGGGAATGCAGCATCAGTGAGGACACAGTAACTCGAGTAGAGCTACTCACACCTGGACTAGGCTAACCCAAGTGCTCAGACCCGCCTGATGCTGATTGCCCGAGATAACTCTGCATACCCTCAGTCTTAATTCTAAGTTTTGTTTTGTTTTCTGGAGAATGGGAGCAGTCCTTCAGAAAGCAGTGCAAAATGTGGATCACGGTTTTTGTACTTGGGTAGGAGCATAATGAAGTTCAACAATCGAATAAGAGCCCAGGTTAGCTCTGCAGTGAAGACATACTCTGAGTGTCAAATATCTAGGCACAGTTACACTCACAAATGGATAAATTGGGTAGTCACATAGCTAACAGCCCAATCTGCATTCTCAAAAGTAAGGATTTCATGTGAAGTTCACTGGCCAATCTGCGGAGGCTTCAAAGTTGACATTGAAAATCTGTCCATGGAATTGATGGAATATCTAAACAGGGGCCAGACCCTCAACTTGGGCAAAGTGTCATAACTCAGCTGAAGTTAATAGAGCTATGACAATTTTCACCAGCTGAGGATCTAGGCCTAGGCCAGGGGTTCTCACAACAAATTTTTTGGTGGCCTCAAAGTGTGGCCACCAACTCTTGCTGGGGAGTTACGCTGACAATTTTTCTTAAAATACTTAATTTACTTTAGGAAAAAATATATATGCACATACACATGTCCAAATCATTGTAATTTATTGAATCTGTGTTATTGAGTCTGCAAAAAAAAATAACATACAGCTGTCTCTCTTCTTTACTGGACCTAAACAGAATAGAAACACAAATAAGGCGCTCTGCAGGTTATTGTCTTTTTTGTTGTTGTGTCTTTTCCTTTTTTCGGTTGCTTTTTTAAAAAAGACTTGCTAGCTAATAAGTCTGCTGCTGTGAAAAGTGATATTAACAAACATACAAATATCACTTTTCACAGCAGCAGACTTACTCAGTCCTGGCAAGCCCGGGGACAAATTAAGTCTTGGATGGGGAGGTCGGTAGGGGGGAAGTGGGGGACAGGGGGAAATGCATAATGAGCAGGCGGAGGCAGCGGGAGCCAGGGACAACGGGGGGTGAGCCCCACTGCTAGAGGTTGGAGTCCCGGGGCCAGAGCCTGCTGCCTGCTACACCAGGGCTGGAGCCCAACCCTACATCCCTAGGAAGGTGGGGAACTCATTAGCTGCCTCTTCCTCCAGCATTTGAGTCTCCAGAGGGGGCAGGGTCCAACCCCTGCTGGTGGCCCTTGGGGAGGGACCACTGCTTTGTCCCCCCAATCACTGCCCAGGAGTCTGTGGCTGCAAGAAAAGCCCCTGGTGGTCGCATTTGAGATACGCAGGCCTAGGCCCTCACATAGCACAGAATATATTGCTATACATAGGTACAACAGCAATCTTTAGGGATGCATATTTTAATTTGTCCTTGTTTTGTTGTTTAGACATTCAAGATCATTTGATCAATTTTCCCCCGTTTAATAAGTATTAATCAAATGATTCTCCATCACAAGATTAGGCTTCCCACACAAAGCAGCGTTTCCATTTAAAAGAAATTATCATTCTCCCTCTCCCTATGATATTTTGAATGTGCTTAAAATAACAACGTAAGTATAAGCTGTGCGCACGAACAGCAAGAAAAAGTTTCTCTAATAATTTTTTTTCGTAAATTTTACACACTCTATTAGAACTAACAAATGCAATATAGGATTGTTCCATCATTCATGCAGCACCACATCTATAGAATCTCAATTTTATATGTAATGACTTTATCTATTAACATACAAATTGAAGCAATGTAACATACATCCAAACTGTGCACATAAGCACAAAGAGGAAAACTAAGGAAGTGTAATGACTCTTCTTCAAACTTTCTCAAAGATAGATTGTGCTTAGTCCATTAACTCATCATTTAACGTTTTCATTTAGTTAGTTTGTTTAGTTTATTTTGGTTGGCATTCCACCAGAAATTCATGTACAGGAAATGTGTTTTCCTTTCTAAAATGGAACACTTAGTAGATGACATACAGCAAAACACCAGGAGGTAAAGTGGAAGTTGTAACACAAGAATATGTTAAAACTAGACATAATAATATTGCATTAGATTTTAAAAAATTACACACACACAGAGAGTCCAGAGGCCACCATTATTTATTACTTGAAAATGATGTGAGTGAGATTCTTGTGTCTGTTCCCACCAGTACACAAACAGCCTCAGTGGAGTTACTCTGGATTTATACTTGTATAATAGAGTTCAGAGTCTGTCGCAGTGTGAACAAAAAAATTATCTTATTGTACTTTGCTGAGATCCAGACTGTGCCCAAATCCTGTCGCATTTTCCTCCACAACATTTCTAAGATCTGACATTTTCTGTCTAGATAGCAAAATTCTCATCTAGGCTCTCTATCTCCAGTCTTACCTGCTGTAATTACTTGTTCTCCTTCCCCAAATCCCACCTTACTGTCTTGTTACATCGCTCCACCCTATTATATCATGTTTGAGATGACCTGTAGACTCTTCTGGGAAATTATCTCTTTTTATCCATTTGGGAGGATGCCTAGCAAACGTTTGGGCTTTGTAACAAATAAGCAATTATAACTGTTCAACACTTTATTATTCACTATTACAGACTATTTTTTTAATCCACCCATCTTTAAATTATTTATTAAAAATCAATACTTCACTATTAACTTCAGTGTCACCATCATCAATCTCTGTCCTTTAACTTTACATCTTGGTCAGTAATAATTACTTTGGTCAACCAAAGTCAATTTAGATCTCTACCAAAAGTCTATTTTTAATCATTAGAATCCAGAGCCATATGGTTCATACAAAAGATTCAGCTGTCAATTTCCAAGAATTATTTTACAGTTGCCTTTAGAATATTTATGGTGCTATATTAAGAAAAAAATAAGCCAGATCAATATTATTCAGCGCTGTTCCAAAGTTTAAATCACAGCAAGATGGCAAAGCATCCCATTCTGAGAGGTGCTGAGTGCCCTCGATTTCTATTAACTTCATAAAGCATAATAAATAGTAGTAAACAGACAATGAATTAAAGTTAATGGATACTAAATCAACTTAAAATGTTGACTGGGATTGATTTTAACCAACTGCAGCAAGACACCAGTAACTCAGCCTTCCTGGGTAGCCAAACCTTTTCATTGCTCCGCCAAGCTGTTATCTCCACCCATCAAGATACCAAAGTCATATGAAAGTTTTATTCCATGATTGGAGATGCAGTAGGTTCACAATCCCTGCCCATACTTTCTGTTAAGCCAACTGCATACAGTACAAACTTGTTTTCAAAACATCCTGATCGTGGAGTCAGAACAATTTTTCTAATTTTAACTTTCAGCTGGAGAATACTGCCAGCAGATTTCTGCTGATAATTATTCGTGTTTTTAAATGAATTTCCTTTCATCGTTCCTGGCCTCCAATTATAATTGCTTTGCATAAGCATCCTTGCAGTCCAGTTTTACTGGCACAAATATTCACAGAAAGTATAGTAGACACCAAGTTTTAAATTTGGCTCAATCACTAATTCATTCTGACAACCAAAAGATATCACGTGACTTACTTCATCAAATAGAACAGAGTACACATAGTGAATACTGAACGTCAAATACTCAGAGAAATACTGGTAATCCATAAAGCTAAACCATTTTCAAAATTTCATCGAACAACTGAACATATAGTTTTGATGAAATCATAATCAATTTGCAACTGATCAAGCAAAAAATTTAATAATTCTACCACTTAAATTATTCATTGCAAATAACTTACTTGCATCTTTCAAATGATTTTGTAAACTTATTCATTGTATCTGCATAATAAAAAAATCGTGTTGCAGTAGGGATGTACAACTTTTAAGTTTCATTCAGAATATCATGCTGGGTTTATCAAATACTTAATTATCAGTATATTTAAGGTATCACTGGGCATGCTTAGTTAACCAGTGTCTAACGTATTCAAAAGTTACTGTATCATTAAACAATATTTTACTGACTGCACTCGTGTCTGCAATCCTGCTTGGTCAGAAAGTAAGGGATATTTATTTAATGTTATGATACTGAACTGACCTTTTGTGTGTTTTCAAATCCCTATTCATCATCATAAGTCAAACTGAAGAGAAAATTAAAGTGCAGTTGCCAGAAAAGTCACTCAGTAAAAATGACCATATGAGAGTTCCTTACTGAGTCTCTCCCCCTGATTTCCAGTTTGAGGTTCCTTAGTCTACAAAGATTTCCCACGCCCTTCCCCGCGCTTTAAACTCCAGTTCTGCAAACTCAGCCTGCGTTCAAGACATTAAGTTGTGTCCTTTTGCCCCCTACATCACCACCAGTAAATAAAGACCCTCTGATTAGCATTTAGAGGGCATTTTTTTCTATTAATGAAGCAAGAAGCAGAAAAGAATCCAGCACTGAAAAAAATGCTTTAAAATAAACATTAACACTATCCATTGAATTTATATAAACATTGAATTCTACCAAGCCTAGGTAAAGTCTAGTCTACAGGCTGCAGGAAAGGGCTGGGAACCAGGAAATCATGGGTTCTGATGTGACTGATGCTTGGACAAGTCACCAAAAAGAGTATTTCATTATTGCCCCAAAACTGCAGTCGCTGGCATTTAGCAGTGGATTCTTTCAGTCAGACATCTAACTGGAGATTCCAAAACACTCCATTCTACAAAATTAAGTGCTCTAACATCTCACGTATTGACTCTTTTCAGAGTCTTTGTCAGTCATTCAAAATTATCGCAAAAAGGTCGAAGTTTTCTGCAGTTGAAAAGATTTGGCCAAAGGAAGATTATGATTTTTCTGCCCTTTGCTGCGCCAGTGACATTTATTATGCTGTTAAGAATGCTAGTCTCTCCCCCTTGCTGTCTGAGTATCACACCCTTTATGTCTATGAGTAAAGAGGAACAAATAAAAACCCATCCGTTTTTGGAAGTTCCGAAGGTAATTGCAGGGGTGGGGTGTTTTTTTTTTTTTTTTTTATTTTTAGATTGTAAAAATCTTTCATTCCAACTGGTGCCCCAAAGAGAACACCTTCAGAATAAGACATGATGGAGAGCTTTATAGGTAAATACACAACTCAGCCAGCCTTGTTATAGGAGAATCTCCGGGGAAATATTCGTTTTACCAAGAATTTGCTACAAATGTTGAGAATCTCAAATCCTGCTTAACTTCATCACAAAGAACTGTTTCTGAACATTTACTCTGATCTAAATTAAAATAAAGTAAATTAAAAGTAAGGTTTCCTATGTTTTCAGAAGGAGGTTGTTACCCTTAGAGACCACTATTACTGCATTTTCCAGAATTACAATCACAGGGTTTCACTAGCAATTTACCATCGGAACCACTAAGCAGACATTCTTTCCCTGACTTTTTAAACAACTGAAGATCTAAAATAATGGAAGATTAAGGGAACACGGAAAGAGAAATATTCAGATTAAACGTTACGTCACGTTCACTAGAAGCTGATTGTTCCCAGAAGTACACAGACAGTCTGTAGATGCTTTGAACTTGGAAGTGAAGAATGTTATTGAATAAAATTTTCTACAAACAAGCTAGATGTTTATATACAAGCCTTGACAAAATTGAATTTTTCACATTTATATCTGGAAGAGCAGCAAGACAGCCTTTACATATGTAAACATGAAGGAAACATGAAATCACACCAAATGTCAGATTTGGCTATCAAGTTCTAGCTAACAGCAGAATTCTCCATAACTACATACCAAAGGACCTGTAGTTTTCAGCTATATTTTATAAGAAAGAACCATGGGAAGAAAATTAAGTGCCAACACCAAGAAGAAAGACTGCTTGACATGGGACCCTTTTCAGTGTTCATTTTATTTATTTGTAAAGACAGACTAAACAGCCTATTTCAAGGAGCAATCTTCTACAGTTTATACATCACACAACCACACCAAACAGAGTGGTTTTCCTTCCTCTAGCAAGCCATCCCATGCTTTCCACAATAAAGATGAACAAACTCTTGAAAGACGTGTGTGCCCTTTTTCGGCTTTTTAAGTGTGCGTGTATTTTAAGTATTATTGAACCACTTGGTAAAGTTGTGTGTGTGTGTTCAATATTTCACCCTCACTTTAAAATCTAATTGTAACAACCCAATAACGGGTTGGAATGCTTTCAAAAGCAGTGAGCAGCTGACGGAATGAGTAGGCAGAGAGCGAGTTGCAAAACACATATTAAAACTAGAAAAGACATGGGAGCTCTAGCAGTTTAGTAGCGAAGGATCACTGGTGGTGTTCCCTTGCCTAGGTGTATATTTTGTTAAGACAATTAAAGGATATGTGTTTTGCCTTATCACTAACGTATCTAGCATACAGAGTGATGAATGTGAATATGTTAAATGTAACAACTAACGTCCCCAGAATGAAGGATACTTGTTGCTGCCAGAGTAGCAGCTTTTAGTTTTACACCTACATCTTTTCTCCCTAAGCTCCAGCAAAAAACCGATAACCAATGGAAGATACAATTGGTGTCATGCTTTCACGGTTGTGATTCAAACATCAATCCTGCAACTGAGCTATTGGTTAACTGTAAGTACTTGGAGAAGGAAAACTTGTAGAACTTAATAACATACATAGAAGGCTAGCAAAGACTAGTTCAGAACAGACATGGATGGCTGAGTTTTGTTTGTGCCCTGAGCAACATTTCATGGTCTGGGAAGGATTCAGATGAGTTCACGTGTGAAAAGCAACACTGGTTTCCACATAGGAAAGATTCTAATCACTCTAAATATTAGCATGCTGTGGAAAAGGCTTCTTCATCTTATTGCTGAATATGGTTGAAACTATAAATAATTTTTATATCAATAATTTTGTTCTATCACTTTGGAAAAAAATGGATACACTGTTTGTTCCAGGTCCAGACTCTCTGACATCTCTCCCTTAAAAGTAAAGTTCAGCTTTGAAACTTCTCCACGTCTACACCACCATTTATGTTGGTATAACTTATGTCACTTATGTCAGTGACATTTGTGAATAAGCCAACCCCCCCACATGATGTAAGTTATACCGACTTAAGCACTGGTGTGGACAGCGCTATGTCAGTGGGAAAGCTTCTCCTGCCACAGCTGCCAACGGTCATTGGAGATGGATTATTTAAGTCAACAGGAGAGCTCTCTCCCATCAGCTTAGAGCGGCTACACAAGAGAGTTTACAGCAGCGCTGCCTTAGACTACTATTTGTATTACTGTCATACCTAAAGGGCTCAACCAAAACAGGGCCCCACTAGGCTAAATTCTGTACCAGTGTAATGGGTTTGGAGAAGGCAATATGGTAACATCAGGTATAGCATTTCTTTCCCTTTTTTGTACCTCATCTTACCTTTCTGCTGTGATAGAGACCAGAGCTAGGTCTGTTCAGGACTTCCATATAATGCAGAGTTAATCTGATAAAAGGAGAGTGGCACACAATCTCTAAAGGAAAATGTTCACTAAATCTATCTATATGAATACACTACAGTTCAGGGACTGGCAACCTTTGGCACGTGGCCCGCCAAGGTAAGCACCCTGTTGGGCTGGGCCGGTTTGTTTACCTGCCACGTCCGCAGGTTCAGCCAATCGCGCCTCCCACTGGCCCCGGTTCACCGCTCCAGGCCAGTGCGGGTGGTGGGAAGCGGCGCAGGCCAAAGGTTGCCAATTGCTGCTATAGTTTATGACTCTTGAAACAACTGTGAATACTTTCAACACCAACTCTTTCAGTATTTCCTTCTCCCCTCAAACTATTAATACTTGTTACGATCAAGTTCAAATGCAAACTATAATTATGCACATGCATACATACATACATTCCCCCAGGACTCTTCTCTGGGAGGATTTACCCTTCTCAGTCTTGGCGGAATGGGGTCCTAACTCTCTGTAGGGCATGCAAACTCCTTAATGTCTGGGAAACTCAGATCCAACAACATCCTCTGAATTTTTCAAAATTATAGTATGTTTTCTCTACCATCACAAAACTGCGTCAATTTCAAAACCATTTCCATTTTTCATGTGCCAGTTGCAGAAGACTTAAAGGAGGGAACTATATTTCTTGATCTTAATGGGTTCTGAACAACAAAGGCACAGTCAAGGAATGAAAACTCAAAATTCAGCTGAGTTCATCTCATGTACATTTGCATGACCGGGATTTTAATAATGTCAAGGTGCAGCACTGCAAGTTACATGACTGTAAAATGAAATCCTGTATTTATTTGTTTTTCAGCTGAATATTACAAATGGCAGCTGAAATGATAAAACAAAGAAAGAGGAAGTTAATTGGTTCTCATTATTAAAGCAAACTGAGATATCACTCAGAGTTCTCATATCGATACATTTTATATTAATCTCTCTCTCTCTTGCTATTACCATCACCACCACATGAGCAGTTTGGGGGGAGGGGGGAGAGACAAAAGGCACTAAGGGTGAAGAAAAGCAGCTCTGTTTTGCTCCTACCTAGCACCTTTAACTTTGCCCATGTTTAGTCATTTGTACCCAGGATCCACCATTAAAAGCATGTGCCTCTACTATTTAAGCTAAAAGAGAAAAACTCAACAGCTGGTAGCAGTAATAGGCTATTATACTCTATGTCACCTAGCCACTAGAGCAGGACACAGTACACTTGGCTAATGTGTTACACACCTCCTGACACTCTATACTAACTTAGAATACAAGTTCTGTTACTATAACACTTAATGCTTTTAATAGCTCCTCCAAAAATGTTGAACAGGTGTCCCCTGTACAGAGAAGCTATAATTCTATATTAGCTATTACTGTACATTGCCCAACACACATCTCTTTATTACAAAATGTTAGCGTATTCAAACAATTGGGCAAATTAGCTGAACAGTGTTAATCTGGTGCACATTCTCACAGCACCCAAAAGTCCCATGAAAGTCAGTGTAAGTTAGGGGTACGGAATCTAGTTTCCTATTAGAAAAGGAGTACTTGTGGCGCCTTAGAGACTAACCAATTTATTTGAGTCTCTAAGGTGCCACAAGTACTCCTTTTCTTTTTGCGAATACAGACTAACACGGCTGTTACTCTGAAACTAGTTTCCTATTGTCCACCTCAGTAGTTGCCATAGAACCCATGGAACATTTTCAAGGCGATACAGTCGGTCAAGAAATTTCAAGCACCATCACAAAGGTGCTCTCAAAAGTGAACTTTGTAAAACAACATCTTGGTGTCCAGGTTTACCGACTGTCAGCAGCACTCATCAGGCTGAAATTTATTTTCCTGGCCAGTCATATGGGTCAGCATCCACTGACTTCTGTGGTTACGGTTACATGTGTTACTGCTTAGTGTTTAGGAACTTAGACATTTTCCATTTCAAAACAAGATTTTTCTAGCTGACAGCACTTTAAGGTAAACCTGCTTTCTGACAATTAAGCAGTGTTCTCACATTACCACCAATAACAAAGATCCTGTAGCATGCATGAAACAAAATAAAATCCAGCTCTTATTTCCACAGCTGTATCGGCTCTGCAGTGCTGAGAGGAGTAAAACTTGTTTTTGTCAGTAAACAAAACAAATGTGACTCAGAGGACACAAAGAGTACAGTTACAAGCAGTAGCTAAATGCCATTTTTATAGCTACTTTCATGACTGTAACCACTTTCCAGTGGCTACTGTTACATGCAGCAGCTAGTCAGTGGACTATACTGACCTCTGCCATGTGACAATGGTATGAGCTTTGTAACCCAGACTCATGTCAGGTGATTGGGGATAGAAAACAAAATACCAGTCTCTTACCAGCTTTCCTGTGTGCCACGACTTTATTACACTGCCCCTCTTCAGGATGGGGGTGTTGTACTGGATCACACAGTCAATGATATTTCACCCAGTTATTATTTCTTCTTATTTTATATTGCCATAATATCTGGAGGCCCTAATCCCAACTGTCATATGATCCGATCGTAAGAAGTTACTTTACTTCTCCCTGCATCCTGAAACAATTTGACCCTGATTTTTAAATATGGCCAGACCTCAGCCTCTGATTTTGCACCCAGATACAACAGTGGGTGCAACTTTACAAGCATACAGCACTACAAGTCCATTTTACTGCACTCAGACAGCTACCCATCTACCTAGACGGTAATATATCTAGGTGGTATAAAATGCACATGTAATTATTTGTGCCCCAAAATTGTGTTCCTAATTATTTCTGGGATCAAAATTGGATGCCATTTTTCGTCAACAGATTTTTCATTTATTGTCTACCCAATAGAAAGGGATTCTGGTTTTTTATCCTCCATAATACAACAGTGCAGTATTTTAGGCCTTTGCAGCATCTGTCATTTGTTGGCATGTCTCTTCCCATAAACTATTTGCATGTAACTGACAGTCAAAATCTACAGATACATTTTGAGTCTGCCCGTAAGCAAATATTACTGGTAAAGTGTAAAGGAACATTTAAACAAGCACATATACCAATAGCAAAGAAAAACAGACAAATTATAGGGTAATTAACATACAAATGACGATCCAGTTGTTAATTACTATCTGTTCCAGGCGTTCTGTATGAGCAACTTACCTTAAAAGCCTTACAATATGTATACAAGTAGAGTCAGCAATTAAACACTTCAACTCTCCTCTGGCTTTATTAGAGAAAGATGACAACTTCTGCATATGATTTTATTTGTTAGATGTGTTTGAAGTTTAGCTGAGGGAAGGACTGGCAGCACAAATCTGTAATTTAAAGTGCAAAGTTGTGACCTGTCCTTGAGCAAAACAGCAAAATGTATGTGTTCATGGAGTGCACATCTAACTTAATAGACGTTCCCAATCTTGAGCCAACTAATAAAAATAATACTCTGTACTTAAACAGTGCTTTCCATGGAAGGCAGTGTGGTTAGTGGTTAGAACAAGAAAGCCTCACCTTCCCTTAGGGAAGGCTGATGGCTCTACCTACTGAATAACTATGGGACTTTCTTAAATGCTGTCTTAGCACTTGAGAGAAGCAACAGTACAAAACTAGAATTTGTTTAAACAACAGTAATTGAGAAGCAAGAATGCTGCTGAGCCCAGTGCCAGAGTTAACTCTGACAGAGTGGCTGTACCAGATGGAAAGGAAATTGAGTAGTGAGGAGGAAAGTGAGACAAGAAGCAGAATGATCTGAACAAAAAGGCCAGGGGAACAGAAAAGAAAAGAAAGGGAAAAAGCAGACGAAAGAGAAGGAAGATGGGATTGCAGAAATAGGTTAATAAAAGGAGACCTTCCTAGACCTCCGGAATATGAAAACGTTTCAGCAGTACTAGATCTAGACCTACTTACAATGCAAAGGATTTTCCTTTGTATGCACTTTCTTTCTCAAAGAAACACTGGTTTCTCTAGGATTCAAAAAGGAGCTCGTAGATACCTGGAGATTATCTTTCAATGTATAATCTGAATACTGGCTGCCTTCAGCAATCCACACAGCTAGGAAACCCCTTCGTAATGATACTCTAATAGGCGGATCCTCTGCTGATGTAATTTACCCCAATTTCCACTGAGGATCTGGCCTTACAAGTCCCTGTTGATATTTAGAAGCAGACATTCCATTTGTTATGGATTGCTAGTCTGCTAGCTTTTCTAGTGTAATTTGTTGCACTTACATTTATTATTAGGAAAAAGAAAACAATTCCAAACTGCATAAGCAACACTGCACTGAGGACAAGGAGAATAGAACATATAGTGAGAGATAGGACCTGCACCACCGAGCATACAATCTAAATAAAAATTTAAAAAGATAGACAAAGAGGGAGAAAAAGGGAGTCATTTTACAGAGGTACAGAAAGATTCACTGACTTGCCAAGGGTCAGACAGGATATCTTCCACAGAGCCAGGAATTAAACCCAGATCACCTAAGTTCCAGTCCAGTGACTTAAATACAAGATCGTCATTTCTCACCTTACTAGCACTGATTTTATTAGCATGCTAATTTTCATAAGTTAGTGCTGAATTTATGTATTTACTATGCTCTTCACTTTGTAATTATTTAAATCTAAAAAGTTACCCACTACCACACACACCTTATCTTCACAAACCATTAAAGTAAAAAACGAGTTGAATTTGTCTTCATCATGACAAATAATGCCAGATCTGTCCTCCTAGCAACTGGCTACATCAATAACCTTATTTTGCATGTGACTGTTTTAGAACGACTGTTGTTCTTCCTTTTCTACCCAAACCTTACAATATTTTTCTTACTGAAATGAAAAATCAGCAATATCGTCTCTACAGCAAAAGTGTCTTTTTTATTAAGAAGTGTAGTGAAACATTAAAGCTTGAAGCATCATTTGAAACTAACCATACTATTTTTCATTTGCATATTCAAACATATCCAAGATCAAAATTATATTCTGAAATTCATCGCTGACTTTAATTTAGAAATATCAGAAAAATATATGCTTTTAATATAAGTTATTACTTTGCAGACAGTTTTAAAATTAAACTGCATCACAGAATTGAGTCAAGAGATGCTGAAATAATACATTGTACTATGACTGAATTAAGAACCAATTGAGTAGTAGGAAAGCTATGAATATCACAGGAGAAAAAGATCTTCAGTTTAACTAAGCCTGATATTAGCTAATGCATGCTGAGGATAAGGATCTCTGTTTTAACATTATCTTGGACACAATTTCTTCGCATCCCACATACTTTTAAAGCCCATTACAGTCTCCATCACTATAATACTCTGTTTATTCCCAAGGATGTTGTTAAATTGCTTTTGGAGTTTACTGACTAGTCTACACTACAGTCAGAGCAAAGGTGTTACTACTGTAGCAATAAAGTAGAGAGGTTCCAGGGCTTAGGTTCAAAGGTATTATATAGACTCAAAGATTTCTGAAGCCTAATACACTGGAGTAGGTTAAGCAAAAAAAAAAAAGAAAGAAAAAAAAATCAACAATTTTTAAAGGCAAAATTAATGCTCATAAAAGATGCCAGATGGACAGCTTAAAAAAAAAATCAACAGCCTCTGTACATCTACAGAAGAGGCAACAGCAGTAGATCAAAATCTAATGGATCATTAGGAGGGCTAATAATGAGATAGGATATATTATTTATCTCCATTTTATAGAGTAGGAATCAGAGGGTAAGTTGCCAAATGTCACACTCAATAAGCTATTGGCAGGAACAGAACCCAGATCTCCTGATACCCAGTCCAGTGCTTTAATCACAAGTCCAGTCTTCCTCACTTTCAACACAGAACAGGTAAAACACTTATGTGGGTGACATAATACTTTATTCACCACAGTTTCAGTCCTTGGCCTCTCTGCTGAGAATTCCAGTAACAGAGCTGGAGGGCTTGTCTAGACAAAGAGCGTGCAGCTCTGGGATGTCAATCTACCCAGCACTAGCCTGCCATGCACTAACTGAAGTGGACCAGGCTGCTCTGCACTAAAAGCTCCCAAGTGTGCTTTGAGCTACCCCACTTTGAGCACCAAGCACACACAAAGTTTTAGTGCTGAAAGTCCACATGGACAGCACAGCGGGGGGGGGGGGGGGGGGGGGAGGTGGAAGGGATGATCCCTGGTACTCTGGCTGCTCCCCCTTCCTGCAGTGCAGCCACTTGGTCCCCACTCTACTCTTCCCCCACCCCCTCCCAGGGGCTGCGTTTGCACAGACGCCCAGGCTGTGTGCACTGTCAGGGTGATGAGTGGGAGCTAGCCTCAAAACTTCCCTGCAGCCTCCCGGAGATCCCTTATCCCTACTTCCCTGGGGGGTGCTGAAACACACTGCACCCCAAGCCCTGGGGATGCACTTCCCTGCTCCACAGCCAGCAGCAGCTAGGCGTGCGTGCTTCCTCTGATACCTTCATTTTATGATAAACTTCAAAACAAACAGACAAAAATAAATAAAAACCCAGCCAGACCAAAACACCTTAATTGAACATCCTGTTTAAAATATTAAGAACTGCAAAGTTTCGTTTTAAGAGTTTGACAGCCCTGCCCCCTGATGTCCTAATTAGCCTCAGAAAAGGTGCACGTGGACATTTTCCTGCCACTGTGACTCAGCCTAGAGGTGGAGACCCCCAACTCTCAGATTAGATGATAGTTCAGTACAAAGCCTTCTCAAACTACAGTCATTCTAAGGAGTCAGCCACCAAAGGAGCTAATTATGTGGTTTATGTACTCATGTGCTCCTTATGGCACCTGAGTCCGATCAAGAGCACTGCCACAGTTAGGAAACAAGGTGGGCAATAGAGTTTTCCCCACAGTGCACCACATTCCTAGGGCTAGAGGGTCGACATGAGGGAGGGGGGTGCTTTAGGCACTTTGAGATGCATTTACTTTGACTCAGATCTGTGCAGTGCGGTGCAGCGTGGACCCCAGAGACCTAGGCTCGAGCACGGGTCAGAAAATTCTTAAGTTGGGTTAAAATGCAATGTAGATGCTCAAGCCCAAGGTTCCCCAACATGGGTCAGCTGACTTGAGTCCCATTAACCCCAGGCTTACATGGCTGTGTAGACATACTCTTAGTTCATGGCAGACTAGTGCAAGGTAGATTTACACCCCAGCCTGCCATGCACTAACCTTCTGTCTAGACAAGCCCTTAGTGTTGACAACTCTCACAATTTTAATCATGAGTCTCATGATATTTGATGTTTTACTTGGAGCCCCAGCTCCTGGAAACAAGTGATTACACGAGAAACTGAGCTTTTTAAAAAAATAAATCATATTTAAGATTCTAGCCCTCATGGTTGAAAAGAAATTCAAAACATAACTCAGGTGTACCCTAAAGGATCAAAAACCAGAAGGCAAATAAAAAAACCCTCACATTATTATGTATTTATTTTTAATTTTATTATTTTAAGTCAATCTCGTGATGGGGTGCGGGGTGCCTGACTCATGAAGTTTTGAAAATTTATAAGGGGTAATATTGTGGTGCTAGCCTTGGTGGTGGCTTTGTACCATGGACATTTCGGCTCAGACCCTCAAAATGTACTGATTTCAAGCCACTAGGAATTGGCTTACTCAACACATTTCACACAGGATGACAAACAGGTTACAGCTTTCATTCTCTACCAAACTGAACTGGAACTGCAACTGAAATCTCCCGAGTGATCCAGGCCTCACTCCATCTCCAGAAAAAGCAAACATTTATTGCATTACATAATTTACATTTTCACAGTATCTTGGCTGACAGCAAACATCAGTAGAACAGGAATTTAACTTCTGGTTAATTAGCAAAATTTTATTTGAAAGTAACAATGTGGACAAGCCAGTATACCAAAAACGTATACATTTAAAAAAGACCCAACAGATGCAGCACTAAGTTCAAACGTCACAGCAAGCACCATTTTATGAAAAGCCTGCTTCACTGCCACAATTTTTGGTTCTTAGGTCCCATTTAGCTTGTCTTCGTTTAATAAGTCAATCATATTTTAGCAGGAAATAAATTATCTTTCATTCTTCGTGACAATGCAGAAGAGCTTCCCACACACCTGCAGCCTGTTTCACAGCTTTAGATACTTCAGTTAGTCATCCAGACCATGACAAGCCAACAAAACACCTATAAGCTAGGACCAGTTTTCCCTCTCCCATGGTAAAACCTGCAGGAGGGGGGGAAAAAAAACAAAAACCTGAGGTTTCAGAGTAACAGCCGTGTTAGTCTGTCTTTGCAAAAAGAAAAGGAGTACTTGTGGCACCTTAGAGACTTTAGTCTTTAAGGTGCCACAAGTACTCCTTTTCTTTTTGCAAAAACCTGAGGATCCCCTAATGAAATTTCCCCCACATTGTTCTGTCAGTGGGGTGTATAGTTACACAGAGAAATACAGATAGCAGAATGAGCAGGTCTGGCTCCCAAGCTTCACAGGGTATGTCTACACTGCAATTAGACACCCATGGCGGGCCCGTGTCAGATGACTTGGGCTCATGGGGTCCAGCTGCAGGGCCGCTTAATTGCAGTGTAACTGTTCCAGCTCAGGCTGCAGCCCGAGCTCTGGGACCCTCCCACCTCACAGGGTCCTAGAGTCTGAGCTCCAGCCCGAGCCTGGACATCTACACTGAAATTAAGCAGCACCACAGCCCCAACCCAAGTCAGCTGGCATGATCCAGACAGAAGTTTTTAATTGCCATGTAGACATACCCACAGAGCGTCCCTGGACAGTTAGTCCCATTCGAACTATAATCAAGGTTTCTTGGCCGCTGCTAATTCCAGCTGTGATACTGACAGGCCAGCTCAGGTTACGGCAATAGGCAAATTCGCTTGTGTGTGAATAGCAAAGAAATGTTAAGCATAGTAATTCACTCGAGTGTTAATTTAGTTCAAAGAAAATGTGACTCATATTGTCTTCACTTATCTATAACCTGTTGAATGCTATCACATTACCTTATGTATATCCATGTACTGAATTAACCGTAGATCAAACGTTTATGTTAGTATTAAGATGAGAATTTACTTGACATGTAAACTTCATGAAAACTAGTGGAATGTTAGTTGTATTGTTCTCACTTATCTGTTCCTCTTAATGGCAGGCATTTGCATGATGTATATCCTTGTAACTAAATAACCCTTAAATGCAGATGAAGCCTTGGGGGATGCAAATAAAGAAGAGGCTAACTTCAAAGCAAGTGGCCATTGGTGTAATAACTGGAGGTCAAAGATTCAAGATACATTCCTCGCTCACCGTCAACAAGGAAACCCACACGTTGGTAAAAGCACTGACAGCTTGCTTTCTGTGTGGAAACACTACAAACATGGAGTCAGGGAACGATCCTGCATCCTGTTGTTTGGACACTCACAGGGAAGCATTCCAGATGCAAGACAGAGATTCCCAAAGTTATTTTGCATAATTCTGAAAGACTTATGGAAAACCAGCAGATTACCACAGCTCTGCTATTATTTTGGACGTACAATACCTGTTAATGTATTTTACTTGCTTTAACCTCTCCATAATTCATTTTCTTAGCTACTAAACCGTTAGTTAGTTAATTAGAGAAATTGGCTGCCTGCGCTGTCTTTGGTGTGAGATCGAGAGTATCCATTGAGCTGGATTCAGAGTAACAGCCGTGTTAGTCTGTATTCGCAAAAAGAAAAGGAGTACTTGTGGCACCTTAGAGACTAACCAATTTATTTGAGCATGAGCTTTCGTGAGTAAGTGACTAACCCTTTGGGGCTGTGAGTAACCTAATGCAACGTGATATTTGGTATAGCAACCAGTATCACAAAGTCCAGTTTGTCAGGGTGGCGAGGTAGGCTAGAAACCTGAGGGGACTGTTTGTGACTCCATGGTAAGACTAATACAGTGATCCAAGAGGGCACACTTGTTACTGGCTTGGTGAAATCTAATCATTGAATATACCACCAGTTTGGATGTCTGTCCTATTTTCTGACAGTTTAACGTGAGATTGGCATTCACAGTTGTGAGCCACTCCAGACACCATGACACCAGCACCTTCCTTAAGGGGGGTTCCCCACTACAAAAAAAAAAAGACCACATAAAAGCAAATATAGTGGCAGGCTGTATTCCTTTCCCAGATATCTTCTGTGGAAGAAGATCACACTCTGCGTGGACACAAGGTTCTGTACTATTAGATCCCAATGTAGATTCCTGGCTAAGATCACATTTAAAAGTCAGATGTATCTATTATTACAGAACACCGAATGTTTCCTTTTCTGATGTTACATTCCCCATATCATGGTAATTTTCTTCCACTAAGCTAGAATTTGACTAATCTACAGCTATCATATAATATGTGTGGTGTAATGTCCTGCCTAAATTATCAGCTGTTATGAGAATAAAAAGCAATTCAAATTAGAAATTAGAATGATTAAAGGCTCTTAAATTAATGGCTCTATTGTCCTTCCATAATACAATGAGCCAGGTCATCAACTGGTCTATATTGGCACAGCTATCACTGATGTCAATGGAGCTGCCACCAATTTACACCACCTAAGGATCTGGCTCCAAACAAATACAGCCATAAAATCCTACCACTAAGGCTACCATAACACACTGCCAAATTTGCAATGGCTTTCATTTCAGTTTGTCTGCACTGCTTGGCAGTATACCTATAAACACGTTTATTCTCTGTGGCTTGTATTATGTTACGGCTACAGTGGAAACCTTGGTAGCTCAAACATGGTGCTGCAGCTTGCTATCTTTGTGCCTCTAAAAAGACTTACTAGTCACAACAGTAACTTTCACACACTGAGAATTTGGGGGTGTAGTTTACAACGGGTGGCTGGTAAATGTGCCCTTCAGCTCAGGAGGTCTGTGCTTAGCTCATGAGTGAAAAGATGTCTGTCATCTCAGCATCATCAGTGGGGCATATTGGTTCACGTCACAAAACCACCACACAATTCTTCACACTTCAGGATGGCTGGCAGCCTCTGCTTAGGCAAATTAAGTTTGATAGGTAATTGTAAACCTTCCTGGGAAGCAACGTACACCTTCATTATGCTTGCCTCCTGCCTGTCTCATTCCTAAAAATTAAATCCAGAATGCGTCTCAAAATGAACAAAGTATATTTCAAATTCCTATAGGTAACCATCAGTCACAGCATAGAGGTACAACACAAGGATCTCTACACCTATTATGGCCTACCTTGTGGCTACATAGGGTATGTATGTTAAGACAGGGCAGCCTCTCAGGCCTGACTCCACATCTACATGCCCCAGGAAACTTTGTGATAGTCACAGATAGGTCAGCATGGAGAGTATTGAAGAGGGAGCGGCCAAATATGCAGTAGCCCCAGCAAATGGTACAAGTAGCACGGAGAAGCTGTGGTCCCTATTATACTATGTAGCCTGATACAGTGGCTAGGAGGCAGGATGCAATCTTGCACCCTTGACCCTAAATTGGGGAAGGTGGATTTCAACTGCTCATTCTACTTCAGTTCACATACGCTAAAGCTCATTTACTCTGACTCTGTGTGGGTGAAGTGAATTTCACCTTTAACACATATGATATTGTAGGTTGGGAGCTAAATAACATTCACTTAATAACCTTTCATCAAATATTGATTTTCACTGACTATTTTCACTGGAATTCTGAAATTAAAAATTAATCTTAAGGAGTAAAGGCCTCAGTCTACTCTACTAACACATGAAAGCAAACACTCACTGAGCCAAATTCATTGCTCACATAATTCCACTGAATTCAGTGTGAATATACACATGAATAAGAGTAGCATTCAGTCACAAGAATATGGACCAAATTCTTCCATTGTTAATCAAGCAGAACTCTTATTGTTTCCAACGAGCGTTTAACTAGATCACATTGAAGACACAAGAATTTGGCCATATATTATTAAACTATCAAAAACTAGAATCACAACACTATATTTTTGTAAGCCTGCCACTCATTTGCTTGGAGCCCAATAGAATTTCAACTGCCCCATTACGATTTAGTTAAGGATTTTTTTAATTAAGCAAAGCACGCTTTTATAATATGCACACCGACACTTTGCATCCTGTATTAAAGCAATTTTGAGCATTCATTTAAACAATGCTGCGGGAAGGGCAGCCAGCACATCCCTCGGCCTGCGCCACTTACCCCAGCCCCCATTGGCCTGGGACGGCGAACCACGGCCAGTGGGAGCTGCGATCGGCCGAACCTGCAGACGCTGCAGGTAAACAAACCGGCCCAGCCCGCCAGCAGCTTTCCCTGGAGGGCCGCGTGCCAAAGGTTGCCGATCCCTGATCTACAGTAATGCTCCTAAGAATGAGCCCCACAAAAATCCAACACAGGAGATGTTTCTGAGTTCCTTCTATTGATAAAAACGGTTAAGAAATGTATGGCTACACTTGCACAGGAAAAAACAAACAAACAAAAAAACCCACCCTCACACAGAAACAACCCACCACACACATTGGCCAAAATGTATGTCTTCAATATTTTGACTCCAAGCAAAAGTTTTACAGCTCAGTTATACATTCACCCTCCCAACTTGCCCTCTCTCTCTCTCTATATATATAAAAACAGTAGAAATTCTGATATCCTTATCTATAGTATGGCTAAGGAAGGGCTGCTCAACAACACACAGTATTGCTCTTACATTGCATCTCATGTGAAATTCACTCATTTTGTATTACTCAAACCTATTTTCTCCTTATAACCCCATGTTCTCTCTTTTCCCCCCAATTTGATTGTTTATGTTTATGTAGAATTTTGTCACCATTTACCCAAGAAAGTCAATGTAAGCATTCTGAGTTAGCTCTAGGTAGACGGGTTACTGGAAACTAACAAGATTCTCTTTAGAGGTACACAGTGCTGTATAGGAACCTCTATTTGTGAGCCCCAAAACATTTTGAATGCAGGCAAGAACCCCTTTGAAAATCTTAAGACATAGTCTGGGGACCCCCTGGGGGCCACAGGTTGAGAGAGCCACTGGTCTCGGAAACACTTTGGCTCAATGTTATTTTATGATCAAAATTAAAGGAGTGAAAATGGCTCTGTGCCTGAAACAGGCTCTGTTACATCCCTGAACTTTCCACCATTGTTATCCACCAACAGTGAGCTCTTTTTTACAATTCTAGAGAGATAAGTGATCTCTCTCTCCATCCAGGGGAGTGACCTTGGAACCATATAAAACTCTGGAAACTTAGGGCCAAACGTATCCCTGGCTTATTCCAAGTAAGTGAATGGAGATACACCCAGCGGAGAATTGGGTCCAAGAAGATGCCCACACGGGACCACACAGAAAGCTGGCCCTGCGCTGTTGGACCCCAGGCGAGAAGGGGGCGTGGGAGAGATGCTGAACCTCGGGACCTGGGATGGCTGGTCAGTGGTTACTCCTCCCCACATGACAATACGCCGCTCTCTTCCCTACCCCTGCGCGGCCGCTGCCCTCTCGGCGAACAACCCGCCCACCTAGCCCTGTTACGGCAACGGGGGGCACCGCGCATCGGTAGCGCTCGGGCTCGGTGACAGCGGCCAGGCTGCTCCTCCTTCCCCCGAGTCCCTCTCCCAGCCCAGGGCCCGGCCAGGCTGCACCCGCGTCTGTGCGGGGCCGGGGGCGGGCGGAGGGGCCGCGGGGGCGGGCGGGGGGTGGCGCCGATGTCCTGCCGGGCAGGGGGCGGCCGCCGCTACTCACCAGGAGGATTTACAGCCGCCGGCGTTGCCATCTTGTCTCGGAGGCGAATTAAGATAAATGCAAGCGGGGAGGGGGGGCGCAGATGGGGGGGGGGCGATGCTCTAGGCAGCCCGGGCCGGCGGGGGAGGAGGAGGAGGAGGAGGAGCGAGCCCCGGGGCTGCCAGCCACACAAAGGGCCGGACGCGCAGCGCCCTGGGGACGGGGCGGCTCCTTGTTGCCTTGGCGCTCAGACTCCCTGCGCAAAGCGGACCTTGCAAGATGTCTGATGCTCCCGCTTCGCTTCTGCTCATGCTCCAACGCCCCGGGCGGCCGTAGCGAGCATGTGCCGGCCGCCCCGCACATGGGCGTTGGGACGGGGAAGCCGCTGCCCTCTGCCTGGGCCCCCGAGCCTGGCTCGCTCACGGGCAGCGCGGCGCGGGGACGCCCGGCTCTACAGGTGTGGCCCAGGGGTGAAGGGACACCGCGCTGGGGCCGCAAGCCTCGGGCCCAGGCGGGACTCAGCTGGCCGGCTTGGGGCCGCTTCCCCGGGGCCCATCCCTGACAAAGCAGCAGGTTGCTGCGCAGCCTGAGTCCGGTCTTTCCTTCTCTCCCTGCTTGGATGATTTGTTCTCTCCCTGGTGCTCCCTCCCTGGAACTGAAAAACCAGTCATGGTGCGTGTGGCTAGATCTCCGAAAACGTCCGGGCAATGGGCAGCGGCAGTCAGAAGAAAAGCGAATACTGTGCAGAACCATTAGAATTCCACCGAGTTCAACAATTTCCATTCCACCATCAACCTCAGCCTGGACCAATCCACACAAGCGGTCCATTTCCTGGACACTACTGTGCTAATAAGCGATGGTCACATACCCTATACCGGAAACCTACTGACCGCTATTCCTACCTACATGCCTCCAGGGTCCATCCAGGACACACCACACGATCCATTGTCTACAGCCAAGCTCTAAGATACAACCGCATTTGCTCCAATCCCTCAGACAGAGACAAACACCTCCAAGAGCTCTATCAAGGATTCTTAAAACTACAATACCCACCTGCTGAAGTGAAAAAACAGACTGACAGAGCCAGAAGAGTACCCAGAAGTCACCTACTACAGGACAGGCCCAACAAAGAAAATAACAGAACACTGGCCATCACGTTCAGCCCCCAGCTAAAATCTCTCCAGCGCATCATCAAAGATTTACAACCTATCCTGAAAAATGATCCTTCACTCTCACAGATCTTGGGAGACAGACCAGTCCTCGCTTACAGACAGCCCCACAACCTGAAGCAAATACTCACCAGCAACCATACACCACACAACAGAACCACTAACCCAGGAACCTATCCTTGCAACAAACCCCATTGCCAACTGTGTCCCCATATCTATTCAGGGGACACCATCATAGGGCCTAATCACATCAGCCACGCTATCAGAGGCTCGTTCACCTGCACATCTACCAATGTGCTGTATGCCATCATGTGCCAGCAATGCCCCTCTGCCATGTACATTGGCCAAACCGGACCGTCTCTACGCAAAAGAATAAATGGACACAAATCTGACATCAGGAATCATAACATTCAAAAACTGATAGGAGAACACTTCAACCTCTCTGGCCACTCAGTAAAAGATTTAAGGGTGGCAATTTTGCAACAGAAAAGCTTCAAAAACAGACTCCAACGAGAAACTGCTGAGCTTGAATTAATATGCAAACTAGACACTATTAACTTGGGTTTGAATAGAGACTGGGAGTGGCTGCGTCATTACACATATTGAATCTATTTCCCTATGTTAAGTATCCTCCTCAAACCTTCTTGTCAACTGTCTAAATGGGCCATCTTGATTATCACTACAACATTTTTTTTCTCCTGCTGATAATAGCTCATCTTAATTAATTAGCCTCTTACAGTTTGTATGGCAACTTCCACCTTCTCTGAATGTGTGTATATATATCTCTTCTTACAATATGTTCCATTCTATGCATCCAATGAAGTGAGCTGTAGCCCACGGAAGCTTATGCTCTAATAAATTTGTTAGTCTCTAAGGTGCCACAAGTACTCCTGTTCTTTTCATTAGAAAAGAGAATCACACAGAAAATATCATAATCTGTTACATAACGCCATGGTACCCATCCACCCTCCTCCCCTCCCCCAGGGTTGCCAACCTTCCAGGATTGTCCTAGAGTCTCCAGGAATGAAAGATTTTTTTAAATATTATGTCATGTGATGACACCTCCAGGAATACCGCCAGAATTGGCAACCCTACCCCCACCTTGAATACTGCGTGCAGTTCTGGTTGCCCCATCTCAGAAAAGGATGCATTAGAATTGGAAAAGGTACAGTGAAGGGCACCAAAAATGATCGGAGGTATTTTCAGCTTGGAAAAGAGACGACTAAGAGGGCATATGATAGAGGCCTATAAAATCATGAATGGTATGGAGAAAATAAATAAGAAGTGTTATTGACTCCTTCACATAACACAAGAACCAAGGGTCATCCAATGAAATTATTAGGCAGCAGGTTTAAAACAAACTAAAGGCAGTACTTCTTCATATAGTTCACTTGTGGAACTCGTTGCCAGGGGATGATATGAAGGCCAAAATTATATTGGCTTTCAAAAAAGAATTAGAAAAGTTTACGAGGATAGGTCCCTCAATGGCTATTAGCCAAGACTGTCAAGGATGCAACCCCATGCTCTGGGTGGCCCTGGCTTCTGACTTCCAGAAGCTAGGAGTGGACAACAGGGGATGGATCACTCGATCATTGCCTTTTTATTCCTTCTGAAGCACCTGGCACTGGTCACTGTTGGAAGGGACTAGATGGACTATTGGTCTGAACCAGTATGGCTGTTCTTATGTACAGTGCCTTAGTCTTTCCTTTCTCTCCCACTGATTGCGCAGTTACTCTTCTTTGAGTTTGCAATCCACAGAGCACCTTTCAATTTCCACCTCTCATTTATGGTCCTTTAACATATTAGAGAAGAGTCTGTATTAGCTTTGCACATTTCAAAGCAGTGATGGAGTGTAATAGTGTGATAATTCTGTACAGAGAGCTGTAGCAGTCTATCTTATTCTTGTAGATTTGGCAGTTCTAGACACGTATACAGGGGTGTTAGGAGTTGCTATAATGCAGGGGTGGGCAAACCTTTTGGCCTGAGGGCCACATCTGGGTTTGGAAATTGTATGGCGGGCCATGAATGCTCACAAAATTGGGGGTTGGGGTGTGGGCTCGGGGGTGGGGCCAGAAATGAGGAGTACAGGGTGCGGGAGGGGGCTCCAGGCTGAGGAAGGGTGTTGGGGTGCAGGGGGGTGAGGGCTCCAGCTGGGGTGCAGGCTCTGGGGTGGGGCTGAGGATGAGGGGTTGGGGTGCAGGAGGGTACTTTGGGCTGGGACTGAGGAGTTCAGAGGGTGGGAGGGGGATCAGTGCTGGAGCAGGGGGTTGGGGCTCAGGAGGGGGTCAGAGGTGCAGGCTATGGGCAGCACTTACCTCAAGCAGCTCCCAGAAGCAGCGGCATGTCCTCCCTCCAGCTCCTACGTGGAAGCGCAGCCAGGCAGCTCTGCACGCTGCCCTGTCCGAAGGCACTTAGGGCTGGGGCAGCGTGCAAAGCTCCCTGGCTGCCCCTACACGTAGGAGCCGGAGTGGGAACATGCTGCTGCTTCCGAGAGCCATGTGGAGTGGGCCAAGCCCCTGATCCCGCTCCCTGGCTGGAGTGCCGGAGCGGGGCAAGCCCCGAACCCCGCTCCTCAGCGGGAGCTCGAGGGCCAGATTAAAACATCTGGGGGGCTGGATGCAGACCCCAGGCCATAGTTTGCCCACCCCTGCTATAATGTCTTAAGCATTTTTCAATTTGGGAGGGGGGTGTTTGCACCTGTCTCCAGGAAGCTAATGTTGCTGACCCCTGCAAGTGATAATATTAGATCTAGGAGTAAATCATAGGTTTAGAGCAACCCCATTTTTTTGTGAATTGGTTACTATTTCTCAAGGAAGTGTCCAGATTCGAGGATGAAGGGGGTTATCTTCACTGACACAATGGGGGTTGGTTTCCCCTCCCCCCCATAGGATTTAAACTTCTCAAGTGGAGAGAAGGCAGATGTAGTTTTTATTTTGAGACAGCTAAGCTCGGTCAGCACTAACACCCGCCCCATGACCATGGTTGACCACACCTAGTTTACCTAGAGTGCCTTGTCTCCACTGTGATTTTACAACAGGATAGCTTTTGCATGTTATTAATCCTATGGTAAAAACACACTATTTTTGATAGTCAAGACATAGCCCAGGTGATTAAATAACTTTAAAAGGTTAGAATAACTTTATGTATTATTCAGTATGTTATCTGAGCCACATGATTTCCTGATTCTTGAAAGTGTGTCTTTGATACCTGTGTGGTTATAGTTCTGCTGTCTGAAATGCCGTCATGTGGATTGAGAAAATGAGAGGTATGGAAGAGGGAAGTGAGGGGAGGTGTGCAGAGGAGGTGTTTGGGGCTGTGGGAAAAGAGAGCTGCTATCTAACTTGTGCAAGAGATGCTGGCTGGCCTATGTAAAACAGAGAGAAAGATTCTCAGTGGCCTGTATGAGAGTGAAAGGTAGAGATGGGGAAGGTGGTATTGTTTTGTTTTTAAATGAGGAGGAAGATTGTAATTGTCTCACTAAAATATACACTTCACAATCCTTCTGCAAAAAGAGGGTGATGGTTTTAAAAGTTGCCCTAACTGGAGGTATTACCTCATAAAGATATATCTCCACTAGCCTTTTTTACTGTGTGGGGGGGGAGGGGGGGAAATCTATATTTAGTTTTAGTTTACTGTAAAGTAAAGAAGCAGGAGTTGTTTTTGGCTTCATTTCTTTAACACATATCTAAAGGTTTCTTTAACCCCAGGTTCAAGCTTTGTTTCAATAATTTACAGGATTTAATAGTGAGATATAAGATGCTTTGTTTTAAATGTTCAATACATAGTGTTTAAAAGGAGCAATGTACCTTGTAAAGAGGTACTGTAAAGGCAATAGCATTGCTTCCACGTGCTTAACTATATTATTTTTATTTTGTGGATTAAGATGGAGGAGACGGTGCCTTGAATGGAAATATATTAAATACAAAAATCTTCCTTAAAAGTAACATTAAGGATCACATTTAAACCCACAAAAGCTTTAAGAATTCAGAAGCTGAATCTGCCATTCTATAGTCTAAGCAGAACATTCACATGAATTACATACTACTCTGCCAGAACCAGTCTTACACACTACCCACATTCTCAAACATAAATAAGTGGATCCAGGAACATTAGACAGCCTTATTCTTATTTTCCTTGATCTTGTGCATTTAACTATTATTCTGCACAGTGATGTATTGCAATTTCCTTTGTTGTTTTTCAAGTTTAAAAAGGTGCCATAACTTTTATCCTTTGTAACAGAAATGTTTGACATAGGCTACAGGATAACAGAAGTTATATATATATATAAATTGCCAAAATGTGTGTATCACACTTAATAAGCAAAATCACATTAAAATAATCGGTTCAGGGGTTCCAGCAAGATCGTAGCTTTCTGATAAGAAAGGAGCATCCTCACCTTACAGAGTACAACTCATACATGCCCTACTATCCAAAAGACATCTGTGATTTCCTCAGTAATGTTCAAATTTATAACTGTTTCTAGTATCATGGTTCATCATTCAAGAAGATTGGCATATATTATATTTGTTCCTATTGATAGTAATCAGAGTAAGAAGCTTGTATGCAGCTGAAGGGTATGAATCCTTTTCAGATTGTTAATTTTCCTCCATGTTTTCAGTTTTAAAATCAGCTGTATGGTCAGAGACTGAGATGTGACCTGGATTTTTATTTTTAGTTAGACCCATTGTCTCCATGGTTGTACAGCAATTCTTCAAATATTTCTTGGTTTAATCTTAAACATAGAAACACAGTCAGAACAGAAGGAAAATGAACAAAGGAAATGGAGGTTCAGTAGCACATGCTTAAAAAAATGGATTCAAACTTTTTGCCAAAAGCTGAAACAAACAGTCACAAGGACTCAAATGCAAATTTAGTTTTTAAAAGTTGGCAAGTATTCCCATAATTTTTAAAAATGTATTTCATGTTATAGAGAGAGAAAGCGGGTGTATATTCAGACCCTGTTGTGAACATATAAACCCACAAAAGCAAAGAAGTTCAGAATAGACATCAAAACTCAGGCTTTAGCTCATTCTGTTGTGCATATGGTATGTGTAATATCCAGGTACAACGGGATGACTTTTGTCCAAGAATTTCAGAAGTGAGTAGTGATTTTGGGCCCCAACCTTGAGATGCCTTAGAGCAGCCTGGTTTTCACAGGGTGTTGTCTCAAATCGGGCACTGAGAAAATGAGGCATCCAAAACCACCAGTCACTTTCTGAAAATCTTGGCCAGTCTTTGCTTTTATTCTTCCCATAGTATGAGTTTTATTGTGTAGAACAAATCAATTCTTGACTCTTCAAGAAGAAAATATGATGGAAAAGCAATAGCTATCCAACATGTAAAGGAAACCTACACAATTTTCTCCTAGACCCATAGTCTGACACTCAGTTTTATTTTCACATTTGTTCCTTGTACAACCTGTAAGAATTGCTGATCCTATTTGTGGTGTACACCCTGCGTCCCCTGCCCCATATACAGTTCTAAATGAGTTTAAGGTGATCGCTAAAGGCTCAGGTCTTTCTGCTGTTGTTACTAGTGGAGTGATTTTGCCTGGAGAGGTTTTTCTTTTTTTGAGGTGGGTGGGCGACAGACATTCTCCTGCTTCTGTGAGACCATCCTCCTTCTCTGCAGTGCACAGACAATCCAGGAAGTTTTTGGCGAATGCTGGAGGAGCCAAGTAGGGGCCCTGCTCCTCTTGACCTGCTGCTCACAAACAAGGAAGAATTGGTAGGGGAAATAGAAGTGGGTGGCAACCTGAGCAGTAGTGATCATAAGATGGTAGAGTTCAGGATCCTGACAAAAGGAAGAAAGGGGAGCAACAGACTATGAACCCTGGACTTCAGAAAAGCAGACTTTGACACCCTCAGGGAACTAATGGGCAGGATCCCCTGGGAGGCTAATATGGCGGGGGGAAAGGAGTCCAGGAGAGATGGCTGTATTTTAAAGAAGGCTTATTGAGGGTGCAGGAACAAACCATCCCGATGTGCAAAAAGAAAGAATAGCAAATATGGCAAGCGACCAGCTTGGCTTAACAAAGAAATCTTCAGTGAGCTTAAACACAAAAAGGAAGCTTACAAGAAGTGGAAACTTGGAGAGATGACTAGGGAGGAGTATAAATATATTGCTCGAGCATGCAGGGGTGTAATCAGGAAGCCCAAGGCACAATTGGAGTTGCAGTTAGCAAGGATGTGAAGGGTAACAAGAAGGGTTTCTACAGGTATGTTAGCAACAAAAAGAAAGTCAGGGAAAGTGTGGGACCCTTACTGAATGGGGGAGGCAACCTAGTGACAGATGATGTGGAAAAAGCTGAAGTACTCAATGCTTTTTTTTTTTTGGGCTCGGTTTTCACAGACAAGGTCAGCTCCCAAACTGCTCCACTGGGCAGCACAGTATGTGGAGGAGGTGAGCAACCCCCAGTGGTGAAAGAATAGGTTAAGGACTATTTAGAAAAGCTGTACATGCACAAGTCCATGGGGCCAGATCTAATGCACCAGAGGGGACTGAAAGAGTTGGCTGATGTGATTGCAGAGCCATTGGCAATTATCTTTGAAAATTCATGGCAATTGGGGGAGGTCCCAGACGATTGGAAAAAAGCAAATATAGTGCCCATCTTTTAAAAAGGGAAGGAGGAGAACCTGGGGAACTACAGACTGATCAGCCTCACCTCAGTCCCTGGAAAAATCATAGAGCAGGTCCTCAAGGAATCCATTTTGAAGCACTTGGAGGAGACGAAGATGATCAGGAGCAGTCAACATGGATTCACCAAAGGCAAGTCATGCCTGACCAACCTGATTGCCTTCTATGATTAGATAACTGGCTCTGTGGATACGGGGAAAGCCGTGGATGTGATGCATCTTGACTTTAGCAAAGCTTTTGGTATGGTCTCCTACAGTATTCTTGCCAGCAAGTTAAAAAAGTACGGATTGGATGAATGGACTATAAAGTGGATAGAAAGCAGGCTGGATAGTCAGGCTCAACGGGTAATGATCAACAGCTCGATGTCTAGCTGGCAGCTGGTATCAAGCTGAGTGCCCCGGGGGTCAGTCCTGGGGCCAGTTTTGTTCAATATCTTCATTAATTATTTGGATGATGGGATGGATTGCACCCTCAGCAAGTTTGCGGATGACGCTAAGCTGGGGGAGAGGTAGATATGCTGGAGGATAGGGATAGGGCTCAGAGTGACCTAGACAAATTGGAGGATTGAGCTAAAATAAATCTGATGAGGTTCAACAAGGACAAAGGCAGAGTCCTACACTTAGGACGGAAGAATCCCATGCACTGCTACAGGCTGGGGACCAACTGGCTAAGCAGCAGTTCTGCAGAAAAGGACCCAGGAATTACAGTGGACGAGAAGCTGGATATGAATCAACAGTGTGCCCTTGTTGCCAAGAAGGCTAACGGCATATTGGGCTGTATTAGTAGGACCATTGCCAGCAGATCAAGGGAAGTGATTATTCCCCTCTATTCGGCACTGGTGAGGCCACATCTGGTGAGGCCCAGTTTTGGGCCCCCCCACTACAGAAAAGATGTGGATAAATTGGAGAGAGTCTAGCAGACTACAGCAGCCAGCAGGGCAACAAAAATTATTAGAGGGCTGGGACACATGACTTATGAGGAGAGGCTGATGGAACTGGGCTTATTTAATCTGCAGAAGAGAAAAAATGAGGGGGGATTTGATAGCAGCCTTCAATTACCTGAAGCGGGGTTCCAAAGAGGATGGAGCTCAGCTGTTCTCAGTGTTGGCAGATTACAGAACAAGAAGCAATGGTCTCAAGTTGCAGTGGGTGAGGTCCAGGTTGGATATTAGGAAAAGATATTTCACTAGGAGGGTGGTGAAGCACTGGAATGGGTTACTTAGGCAGGTGATGGAATTTCCATCCTTAGAGGTTTTTAAAGCCCTGGCTAGGGTGCAGGTTGGGGTTGGTTCTGCTTTGAGCAGGGGTTGGACTAGATGACCTCCTGAGGTCTCTTCCAACCCTAATCTTCTATGATTCTCACCCATTCCTGAAGTGTCCCAATATAAGTTCGTTTCTTCTAATTCCCTTGAGAAAGGACCTCAATACTTACTTTGGCCTCTTCTTGTCTCTTATTGTACGGTAAAGTCTGCGCTAGTCTACACTAGAAGTGCTATATCTGCGCATCTGCACCAATGCAGCTGTGCGACTACAGTGCTTCTGGTGAAGATGCTCTATGCTGACAGGAGAGCGCTCTCCTGTCAGCATAATAAATCCACCTCTGCAAAAGGTGGTAGTTAGGTAGTCAGGAGAAGCTCTCCCACTAACAGCGCTGTCCACACCAGTGCTTAGGTCAGTGTAACTACATTGCTCAGGGGGGTGGCTTATTTCCACCCCTGAATGACATAAATTATACAAAAGTAAGTAGTAGTGTAGATCTGGCTTTAGACTGTCTCCTGTTCTGCACTGCAGCAATCATCTGCCGGCCTCTGAAACCTACTAGTCCTCTCTCCTCCTGACTTCTCTCCAGATAAAGTCTTCCCAGACTCCCTTATTTTCCACAGGCTCCTCCAATGTCTCCTCCTTGAACAACCACCCCCTTTCCTTTTCCAAGTTTCCTCTTTAGTCAATTCCAGTCTTATCCCAAGAGTCCCTTCTCACCTTTACTCTGCCTCTGGTCTCTCCTCTCTCTCTAACCCCAAACTCGCCCTAATTCTCTTTCCCAAAATGCCTCTCTCCCATCTCCAAATTCGTCCATTTTCTTTACCTTTTCCCTCTCACAGCTGCCTCCAAATGCTTATATCCCCATCATCCCATTACCTGTCCTTACCGCTCAGGCTCTCTGGGCAAAGCTGCCCAAGATGCCATAGGCACAAATAAAGGCAGGCTGTCACCCTTATTAGTGCACCTTCCATTGTGCTTGTTGCCCTGATAGCTGTGCCAGATTTTCCTAAATGCTCAGCTCCCAGGGAATGATGATGGAGAGGGGTGCTGTGGTTCTTCATGCCAAGAGCTGCGTGCTGCGCACTTTGGAAAATCTGGTCACAGATGTAAATCTCAAACTGGAAAGAGAAAGAAGAGAGAGAATGATTATGCCAAATGTTGTCAATTACTGCATTCGCTTGCAGCGGTGCACCCCATTGGCATTTTTTTTTTTTTTAATTTTTCATGCTCAGGGAGTATTACCAGCTTCAAACATTCAGAAATCACGAGTCAGGCCACCAAAATCATGAGATTTCAAAAATTACACATTTGGTGGGGTGGGGGGAGGGTATTTGCTTTCTGGTCCTTTAGGGTGTATGTAGATCAAGCTTTTTTCAAGCTTTTCTTTGCAAACGTGGAGGCTAAAAACTTGCTTTAAAAAAAAAAAAGGAAGTCTGAGGGTCTCATGTAATCACGCAGCTCCAGGAGCTGGGGCTTTAAATAAAACACCAAATATCACAAGACCAGTGATAAATCACAAGAGTTGACAACACTGACTAGCACAGTAACTAGATTAGCAAAGCATGAAATAATTCTATCAGAGAGACTTTAAACCAGCCTTCCAGCCCCCAAAAGTGATTTAAACTCCTTCAAATTGCAACATTCAGTTGTCACATGATACAAAACAACTACACTAGCTTCAGGCCCTTACTCAGGAGAGCAGTCCTTTTGACTGGAACTACGCACAGTCAAAGGCTGCAGGATCAGTCCCTTTCTTTGCTGAATGAGTAGTCAAACAGTTCAGCCATTAAGATGCAAATTGGTATAAAGATAAGAAGGCATGGAGACTACGTTTCCTCATTTCCTGCAGATAGTTTTGTCAGCGAGACATTAAAATGTTCCAGCCTGAGAAAGTGCTTCCAGTAGAAATTTCAGTCTACTGATGGTTTATTAAGATTTTACTTGAGAGGGTTTTTTAAAATATTGCCTTTTACAGTGGCTGTCACTTGCTGCCACAGAGGTATGGTTGCACTGCAGAAATTCCTAATTTGTAAATGTCTCACTCCACTGAAAGTAAAGGTGAACTGGATTTAATTTACTTCAATTCAAAAATGGTTTTTGCTAATTAGCATGGTGAATTATGTGATGATGGCTTATCTTCATACAGCTTAATTATGGGGAATGATAGAAAAATATTTAGTTGTAGCTATAGATCGTCTTGATTACAGGACTTCTAAAACCATATCTTAGTGGGAAAGCATCCTATTAAGGACCTAGTTCTGTTTAAGGAGATTAGGCACCCAGTTCTCTCATTTTCCTTTGAAAATCCCATGCATAAGCACAAGTAACTCTACTCATGGAAGCAATCCCATTAACTCAATGGAGCTACTCCCATGTGTAAATTACACCCATGCTTAAGTGTCTGTGGGATTAGTCTATAATAGTGTAATTTAAATATAATGCCATACTTCTAATAAAAATATTATGCATTACAACAGTGCCTTCTTTCAGAGTAGCAGCTGTGTTAGTCTGAAGATCTCAAAACATTTTACCAACATTCGTGGAATAAGCCTCACAACACTTTTGACAGATGTGTATTATCATCCCCATTTTGCAGACAGGGAAGTTGCCAAAAAAGACACCAGAATTATTTGACAACACTTTATCCTATCTTACTGTACATGCATGTACAATAGACCTAAGGTCAGAGATTAGTAAACCAGCGAAGCCATTCATGTGTGTTGCTCTGTCCTTGCATAATATTCCATGAGATTTCTGACCATCCTGGAAAGAGCACATTAAAAGAGCTTGTACTGTTTGTGTGTTTGATACTCTACCCCATGTAAATAAGGCCTGAATATAAGGAATAGAACAGGTCTGTCAAATAAAAAAATTGTAGTGTGCTTGAGGTTTGCTGCAATTTACATACAATAATGCAAAAACAAGAGTCTAAAAATCTTTTGCTGGCAAAAGCATTGACGACTTGTTGAATTTAGTTTAAGAGGCAATTGTTCATCCACTTAGGTGGCTTAAGAAATTAGATTTGTTTTCTTGCCCCCTCCCCCCCGCGCCTTAATGGGTAGCATCAATGGAAATATTTTTTCATCAGTTTGTGTGTGTGTATAGTGAAATTGACCGTAGCAGCATTGGCACCCGCCTCTCTGGCCAATACGTGCCTGCAATCACTCAGTTTTAAACAGAGGCGGCACCCACCTCTTGTGGGTGCCCCCCCGGCCAATGGTTGTTTGGCAGGTCTTTAGTGACTCAGCCCTCCAGCCAAGTCACACACACTGTCCCCTGCTTCCAGGTATACAGTTTCTAGTTCCTTCTCATGGCCCTGGCATGGGGCCATAGCACCACGACTTCCCTCCTGGAGACACTGCCTTCTTTAACAGCCCAACAGGGGCCCATTTGGGTACCCTCAGTTGGTGTCCTTTTGGTAGCCCTCCCTGGGTTCAGTCTTCACCCAGACCAGCAGGGCCCATCACTGTACCCTCGCCCAGTCTGGCTAGGTTCTGGGCTCAGCCTGCCTGCTCTGACCTGTCCATGGTTCTGCTGCTCTTCTAGCCAGTCAGAAACCCAGTTCTCCCTCCTCAAGCTCCAAGCAGCAACTGATTGCTCTGCCTCTGCTGCTCCTTTTTATATGGCCCTTCTGGACCCTGATTGGTTGCTCCAGAAGCCCCTCTGATTGGCTGCTCCCCTTTAGGCCCACCTTAGGCTGCCTGGAGGACTTCTCCCCTCCTCTTTTCTGGAGCAGGGGGAGGCAGGGCCACAAGACCTCCAGCAGAGGTCCTCCAAATCTAGTCTACCCTATCACATCAACATTTACCAGTAAAAATCTAATCCTTCCAAGCCGTCCCATAACTATCACTCCTGAAAATTCAGTTTTAAAATAGCATCATTTGAACTGAAAACCCCCTTTTATATGCAACCCCCTTTACTCTAAAAATGCCATGTCTGTCATTCCATTTGAATAAATGAGTTTCTGCTGTTTCATGATCAGGACAGCTACAACAGAGACAACAGATGCAAGTTTTCCATTCAAATACTATAAAACATGAAGTGTCATGGTATCATAGGACCTTAAGTTCCAAGGAATGTTAGGAAATTAACCTTGATTGGAGCAAAGGCAAATTAGAGGGAAAGGTAAAGACTCATGTACCATATTAAAATGGAATTCTATTTCAAACCTTTGAAAAATGGTAACATGGGGCTGCATATTCAGTATCTCTCAATGCTTTTCAGTTAAAAAAAATACTACAGGTTATGTTTTAGTCAAACTGCCGGCCCAGCAAATTCAGTTTGGAATCTGAAAGTCAGCCTGGATTCTTTTGGACTCACACATGACCAACAGTAGACAGCCTGGCCAAGTTTTTCAAAGAGGCAAAGGTTTTTGGGAGCTCAACATGAGACACCTTAAAGAGGCCTGATATTCACATGGAGGGTATGAAGAACCTTCTGAAAATCAGACCACATAACAAGGTATGTCAAGCTGGGCACACAGAAGTTGAGGTACCCCAAAAAATCACTAGACCATTTTGAAAATCTTGTCCCTGTCTGCAGTCAGGGCTAAGGGTCTGATTCAACTCCTACTGAAATCAATGGCCAGACTCCCATTAGCTTCAGTGGTGCAGGACTGAGCTTATAGTTAACAATTCTGTAGAGAGTACTTGCAACTTAAGTCATAATAAAACCCATTTGACTCACTAGTTCTGCAATACTAAGAGGAATAACAACTTAAGTCAGCTGACGTATAACTCTGAATACAAAAAGGGAGGCCTATTAAGAATGAAAGTACCATTTGTATATGGTCACTGCCCAGAGTGGAACTGCACTAACATTTTACAGATTTCCCTTTTTTCTCTCCATTACCTGCTGTCATACTGTCTGGAGTGGCTCATGACCATGAGTGCCAACCTCAGGGCAGACTGTCAAGAAGCAGGGCAGATACTTCACACTGGTAGTATGTTCTATAATTAGATTTCACCAACTCAGAAACAAATGTGAACTCCTGAAGCACTATAGCCAGTATTACTATGTAGTCACATACAATCCCCTTGGGCATTACAGTCTATCTTGTCACCCAGGCAAGCTGGATTTAGTGTTAGTTGGTTACTATACACTGAAGATCACAAAATATTCAGGTTGCTCCCATTTCCAAGAGACCAGTCACTTATCCCAGGTCAATCACAGACCCCTTAGATCGCACACCAAAGACAGTACTTGTAGCCGATTGCATAGTAAATTATCTAAGGATTTATTAACTGAGACGAAATGAGAGTTATTACAAGGTTAAAGCAGGCAGAGATAGACTAACTCATTTGTGGTTTCAAAAGGTGACAGAATTGTAGTAATCTGTTAGCTCTGAATGTTTTTTAGGGCTAGCCCAAGTTGACCCTGGGGATCTCTCCTTCCGTTTCATAGCTACAGCCCCATGAGAGTCCAAACTGCAAAAAGATAAAAATAGCTGATGAACATTTTCAGTTCCTTCTTCCAGAATTCAAGCTGATGGGATGAGCTCTTTTGCATGTAGCCTCTTCATGGATGTGATGGGGCAATTAAAATCTTTGTATTGTGATGTCCCACAATGGCCCATTTAGTTTTGATAGGCCTTCGTGATAGGCAGGAGATGATCCCTCCTGACTAGGTTCATGGTCTCAGAACAAACATTTTTTACAATTACAAAGCAAAAATGCGATAAAGATATTATAAGTGAAATTAATGCATGCAGCAACTTACAAGTAAGTCTAAACACAAAACCACATTATTGTAAGTCCAATACCCATCTTAATCCTACTAACACACCGGTGAAACAGACTGGTTTCCAGCAATGAGTTCGTCCATGTTTGTCTGAAGCCTAAAGCCTTGGCAAGAGCTAGCACCAGTTCTGCCAGCGTCATGTCTGCTTTTTCAGAGACTGTGACTATAGCAAAATGTGAATATTTACATAGTTGTGACATCTCCACATCTTGAGAAAACTATTTTATTTACTAGTTCTCGTTTTCTTGGCTTACAAGCATATTTCCATAAGTCAATCTGTCTGTAACCCACAAAAGACGGATTTTTGTTTGACATCATAAAACCAACCATAGACTGGAACAGTTTTACATTTATGGCAATGCCATTTGAAAAGCATTATTTTATTCTGATACATTAAAAAAATACCACTGCCAAGGTACAGGAGGATTTTGCTCGGTTGAAATGAGAATTTATGAAGAACACTAATGAATTTTATAGACAATTTGATTTGCATAGTTTTCTTTATCTCTTCAGAGAGATTTGCTGGGCATCATAACTGCAATAAGACTAAAACGGTTGAACAATCTCTTGGATTTAAAAGTACCGAAACAACCACAATCCTACGTGATGTGAAAGGCAATTCTCTCTTTAAAAAGGAAAGAAGTTATGATGAGTCTGAGTCATGCTACACCATTCAGTTTAACACAGAGCACATGATAAAAGAGCAAGAATGGGAAGAAAGGAGCTGTCTAATAACCTCTCTTTTAATCAAATATGTTCACTCTTTCTTTTTTTAAAAACACAGTTCCACAAGGTAGTGAGTTCAAAAGAATCCTAAAACAGAACAGAACACATCCACTTAATTGTCTAATAATTGTTGATAAGTTTATGGTTGATTCTACAGGCAATGATTAAGAGGCTATGCAGATTCTTAGCAGACCCTTACATTTATGAGCTTGCGCACAATATTGTAATTGCTTCTTTGCCAGTTTCATTTCTGAAGTTGACGAAATGTGCATGTGTAACCATGGCTTAATGACCATATAGTACATGTTTAATTATGTTCAAAAATATAATCTCTAAATGTTGGAATTTCATTTCATAATTCGTTTTTATGTGCTTTAAATGGACTATCTCCAGTCATACACTTTATGGTTCTTTCATCTCCATTTACAAAATAAGAACCACCATCTTGAATATTTTAATAGCTGGACATATGGTCATAGATAATGTTTTCTTCCTTATTTAAATCTCCAGATAGCCTCGAGACAGTTTTTTTTTATTTATAAACATGGCCATGTATACAAATTATGTTAGCTAAGTTCAAAGCTAAAACCTTCTCTGTATTAGTTCAGTCTCACATTAATTAAACTAACTTTTACCTAAATTAGATCATGCATTGCTCTTACTGGAATGCACAACTCAGCATAATGATTTTAAAGCTCTTAGTGTGATGATTCACAGTCTCTCTAGAGTTTGCTGGTTTGTATCATTACCTTTGGGAATAAGAGAAAGATCCCGTGAATGATGTATCAGCATTAATCTGCGTGACAAAGAAAGAGTCAGCAATCACTACATAAAATGCCCTGCTCTCGGAATTTAGATTCACCACGTTCACACATTTTGAATTTGCTTTTTAAGAGCATTCATAGATAAAAAAAGGTTTGTTCATACAGATCTCTGTGGAAAAAGAATGAGGCAAAATTATGTGACCAAATTTGCTTTTGGTGGAAGTGGAAGTAGTAGTAGGCTTCTCTCTTTTCCCATTGATTTCCCCTCCAAAAGATTGTTGCTTCTTTGCACAGATGACTATTATGGTGTGCTACCATAGGTAAAGTATTGCCAGGTGTGGATGAGTGACAATGAAGATGTGCAGGTTAGCGCTCTCCCTTGCTATCTATTGGCACATGGGACATGTCTTTTTGGAAGATCCCACTCTTCCTCCACTGCTGCATCTCTTCCTCACGGTGGGTGAAACTCACCTCTGAGCGGAGAGTCCATAGAAGGCCTATTTGCTGTTTAAGTCCCAATTAAGCCCTCAAATTGGGCTTTGAGCGGTGCATAGGCTTTTTGTAGAACCTCTTCACAGCCATGAATTTCACCCTTTGTGTGTTGATGACTGGTGAAAGCAGCTACAAAGAGAACAGGAGAAAAGTGGTGAATAATTCCCCAGGCCAAAGCCATGAAAGGAGACACTGATGAGGATTCAGTTGTACTCCTCCCAGCCTGGAAAACATGTGCATTCCTGTCACAATTGCCATGTATCAGTTGATATGCTGAATGGTGATGTGAGAGAGAAAATTGGAGCCCAGTATTCTGGCTAGGCAACTGAGGCCCTTCTGCACTGGAACGGTGCAACCTGAAGAAGAGCTCTGTGTAAGCTTGTATCGTTCACCAATAGAAGTTGGTCCAAATAAAGATGTTACCTCACCCACCTTGTCCCATATACTCCATGACTCTTTTCTAGGTTACCTGAGGTGTCCAGGATGAATCATTGTCACATGCTTACAGCATAAGAGAGCCTTGTCTGTGACCACCAGGGGAAAACCTTCCCTGACTACCAGCTGCTGACAACACAAGCACTCTACTCTGTGCTCCACAAGGCCCACACACGCTCTCTCTCTGCTCTGCTCTGCTCTGCAGGCTGGCAATTTACACATCCCACTTTGTTACACTCCGGTATCCAGTCCTTTATCTCCTGGACATCTTCCATGTACACCAGTCCACTGCCTCCAGGAAAGCAATTCACCCCAATGCACTGATTTAATCTCAGTTCAACACTTTTTAGTTTCTTTAGCACAAGGCTCTAGACAGATTTATAGTAAATTGAAATTGAAGATTATTAAAACAGAGCTTGAGATAGAAATTCAAATAAAAGCAAATGTAAGGGTTTGGAAATATAAGGTTACAGGTAAAAGAAAGACACAAACTACAGTCTATACTTATTAACTAGTTACCTTATTAGACAGGAAAGTATCTCTCCCCAAAAGATTCTTTCTTGCAGCACTTGTCCAATCCAAAGAGCAGGGATCCACTTTTCATGAGACCTCCCCACCCCCACTGGTGGAGAGTCTCCTCTTGTAACGAACAACAACTTGAGCCATTTATTCTGCTTTTAAAACAACAAGCCATTGTTTTTTAGTTCAGGGGCCCCCTCCTTCAGAGAGCCCTCCTGGGGTTCGTTTGTCTGAGGGTATGTCTACACTACGAAATTAGGTCAAATTTATAGAAGTTGGTTTTGTAGAAAGCGTTTTTATACAGTCGATTGTGCATGTCCCCACACAAATGCTCTAAGTGCATGTAGTCGGCAGAGTGTGTCCACAGTACCGAGGCAACCATCGACTTCGGAAGCATTGCACTTTGGGTAGCTATCCCACAGTTCCCACAGTCTCCGCCGCCCATTTGAATTCTGGGTAGAAATCCCAGTGCCTGATGGGGCTAAAACATTGTCGCGGGTGGTTCTGGGTACATATCATCAGGCCCCCCTTCCCTCCCTCCCTCCATGAAAGCAAGGGCAGACAATCGTTTTGCGCCTTTTTTCTTGAGTTACCTGTGCAGACGCCATATCACGGCAAGCATGGAGCCTGCTCAGCTCACTTTGGCAATTAGGAGCACATTAAACACCATGCGTATTATCCAGCAGTATATGCAGCACCAGAACCTGGCAAAGCAATACCGGGTGAGTAGGCGACGTCAGCATGGTGACGTGAGTGATGAGGACATGGACACAGACTTCTCTCAAAGCACGGGCCCTGGCAATATGGGCATCATGTTGCTAATGGGGCAGGTTCATGCTGCGGAACGCCGATTCTGGGCTCGGGAAACAAGCACAGACTGGTGGGACCACATAGTGTTGCAGGTCTGGGACGATTCCCAGTGGCTGCGAAACTTTCGCATGCGTAAGGGCACTTTCATGGAACTTTGTGACTTGCTTTCCCCTGCCCTGAGGCATAAGAATACCAAGATGAGAGCAGCCCTCACAGTTGAGAAGTGAGTGGCAATAGCCCTGTGGAAGCTTGCAATGCCAGACAGCTACCAGTCAGTCGGGAATCAATTTGGAGTGGGCAAATCTACTGTAGGGGCTGCTGTGATGCAAGTAGCCAACGCAATCAAAGATCTGCTGATATCAAGTGTAGTGACCCTGGGAAATGTGCAGGTCCTAGTGGATGGCTTTGCTGCAATGGGATTCCCTAACTGTGGTGGGGCCATAGACGGAACCCATATCCCTATCTTGGCACCGGAGCACCAAGCCGGCGAGTACATAAACCGCAAGGGATACTTTTCAATAGTGCTGCAAGCACTAGTGGATCACAAGGGACGTTTCACCAACATCAATGTGGGATGGCCAGGAAAGGTACATGACGCTCACATCTTCAGGAACTCTGGTCTGTTTCAAAAGCTGCAAGAAGGGACTTTATTCCCAGACCAGAAAATAAGCGTTGGGGATGTTGAAATGCCTATAGTTATCCTTGGGCACCCAGCCTACCCCTTAATGCCATGGCTCATGAAGCCATACACAGGCAGCCTGGCCAGTAGTCAGGAGCTGTTTAACTACAGGCTGAGCAAGTGCAGAATGGTGGTAGAATGTGCATTTGGACGTTTAAAAGCGCGTTGGCGCAGTTTACTGACTCGTTTAGACCTCAACAAAACCAATATTCCCACTGTTATTACTGCTTGCTGTGCACTCCACAATATCTGTGAGAGTAAAGGGGAAACGTTTATGGCGGGGTGGGAGGTTGAGGCAAATTGCCTGGCTGCTGGTTTCGCATAGCCAGACACCAGGGTGGTTAGAAGAGCACAGGAGGGCGCGGTGCACATCAGAGAAGCCTTGAAAACCAGTTTAATGACTGGACAGGCTACGGTGTGAAAGTTCTGTTTGTTTCTCCTTGATGAAACCCCCCACCCCTTGCTTCACTCTACTTCCTTGTAAGCTAAACACCCTCCCCTCCTCCCTTCGATCACTGCTTGCAGAGGCAATAAAGTCATTGTTGCTTCACATTCATGCATTCTTTATTCATTCATCACACAAATAGGGGGATAACTACCAAGGTAGCCCAGGAGGGGTGATGGAGGAGAGAAGCACCAGGAGGGGTGATGGAGGAGGGAAGTACAAGGCCACACAGCACTTTAAAAGTTTAAAACTTTAAAACTTATTGAATACCAGCCTTCTGTTGCTTGGGCAATCCTCTGGGGTGGAGTGGCAGGAGGCCCCCCCACCGCGTTCTTGGGCATCTGGGTGAGGAGGCTGTGGAACTTGGGGAGGAGGGCGGTTGGTTACACGGGTGCTGTAGCGGCAGTCTGTGCTCCTGCTGCCTTTCCTGCAGCTCAACCATACGCTGGAGCATATTGGTTTGATCCTCCAGCTGCCTCAGCATTGAATCCTGGCTCCTCTCATCACACTGCCGCCACCTTTCAGCTTCAGCCCTCTCTTCAGCCCGCCACCTCTCCTCCCGGTCATTTTGTGCTTTCCTGCACTCTGACATTGTCTGCCTCCATGCATTTGTCTGTGCTCTGTCAGTGAGGGAGGACAGCATGAGCTCAGAGAACATTTCATCACGAGTGAGTTTTTTTCGCCTTCTAATCTTCACTAGCCTCTGGGAAGGAGAAGATCCTGTGATCCTTGAAACACATGCAGCTGGTGGAGAAAAAAAAAAGAGACAGTGGTATTTAAAAAGACATATTTTCTAGAACAGTGGCTACACTCTTTCATGGTAAACCTTGCTGTTAACATTACATACATAGCACATGTGCTTTCGTTCCAAGGTCGCATTTTGCCTCCCCCCACCACGTGGCTAGCCCCTCCCCCCTTCCCCTCCCTGTGGCTAACAGCGGGGAACATTTCTGTTCAGCCATAGGCAAACAGCCCAGCAGGAACGGGCACCTCTGAATGTCCCCTTAAGAAAAACACCCTATTTCAACCAGGTGACCATGAATGATATCTCACTCTCCTGAGGATAACACAGAGAGATAAAGAACGGATGTTGTTTGAACGCCAGCAAACATACACTGCAATGCTTTGTTCTGCAGTGATTCCCGAGTACGTGCTACTGGCCTAGTGTGGTAAAGTGTCCTACCATGGTGGACGGAATAAGGCTACCCTCCCCAGAAACCTTTTGCAAAGGCTTTGGGAGTACATCTAGAAGAGCCGCAAATGCCAGGGCAAATTAATCATTAAACATGCTTGCTTTTACACCATGTATAGTATTTTAAAAAGATACACTCACCAGAGGTCCCTTCTCCACCTGGCGGGTCCAGGAGGCAGGCTTGGGTGGGTTCGGAGGGTACTGGCTCCAGGTCCAGGGTGAGAAACAGTTCCTGGCTGTCGGGAAAACCGGTTTCTCCACTTGCTTGCTGTGAGCTATCTTCCTCGTCCCCAAAACCTGCTTCTGTGTTGCCTCCATCTCCACTGAAGGAGTCAAACAACACGGCTGGAGTAGTGGTGGCTGAACCCCCTAAAATGGCATGCAGCTCATCATAGAAGCGGCATGTTTGGGGCTCTGACCTGGAGCGGCCGTTTGCCTCTCTGGTAGGCTTGCCTCAGCTCCTTAAGTTTCACGCGGCATTGCTTCGGATCCCTGTTATGGCCTCTGTCCTTCATGCCCTGGGAGATTTTGACAAATGTTTTGGCATTTTGAAAACTGGAACGGAGTTCTGATAGCACGGATTCCTCTCCCCATACAGCGATCCGATCCTGTACCTCCCGTTCAGTCCATGCTGGAGCTCTTTTGTGATTCTGGGACTCCATCATGGTCACCTCTGCTGATAAGCTCTGCATGGTCACCTCTGCTGATGAGCTCTGGCCAGCGTGGCAAGCTGCAGGTGACCATGCAAACAGGAAATTGAAATTCAAAAGTTTGTGGGCCTTTTCCTGTCTACCTGGCCAGTGCATCTAAGTTGAGAGTGCTGTCCAGAGCGGTCACAATAGAGCACTCTGGGATAGCTCCCGGAAGCCAATACTGTCTAATTGCATCCACAGTATCCCAAATTCGACCCGGCAAGGCAGATTTAAGCGCTAATCCACTTGTCAGGGGTGGAGTAAGGAAATTGATTTTAAGAGCCCTTTAAGTCGAAAAAAAGGGCTTCATCGCGTGGACGGGTGCAGGTTTACATCGATTTAATGCTGCTAAATTCAACCTAAACTCCTAGTGTAGACCAGGGAGAAGGCTCAGTTAAAGCTCAACCTGGACTGACAGTAAACAAAGTGCTGTCTCCATGGATGTCCATTGTTCTCAGCATTGATTGTTAGCCCTGAGACCCCCACTTCACTTCAGGTGACAAGTCTCATTTCAACAGCTTTGCAACCTAATATTCTAGCTTTTAGATATTTCATAAACTATTGCTCAGACAAACATCTCAAAATAACCATTTCAGTTAGCAGAGCCCACACACAACCCCCTTCGGTATAATATCGAGTAAATGGTCGGACACAGATATAATTTACCTGCCAGAGAGCATACCTGTGTCACGTGCTCCTGTGCTGGAATTACAGCCCTAGTATTTGTGCCAATGACCGCTGTCAATGGAGACAGGTGATGAAAGATTGCAGACTGCAGCATTGGATAAATGCCACTAGGACAGAGGTGGGTAAACTATGGCCCGCGGGACCATGCTGCGCAGCCCCTGAGCTCCTGGCTGGGGAGGCTAGTCCCCAGCCCCTCCCGCACAGCCTGGCCCGCCGCTGTTGCCCGGCAGCATGGTGTTGTGGCTCGCTCCGGCATGGTAAAGGGACGGGGAGGTCCCAGGGTGGCAGTCAGGGGAGAGGGGGAAGTTAGATGGGGCAGAAGTTTTGGGGGGGCAGTCAGGGGATGGGGAACGGGGGGGGTGGATAGGGGTTGGTCAGGGGACAAGGAGCAGGGGGGTTGGATGAGTCAGGGATTCTGAGGGGGTAGTCAGGGGGCAGGAAGTGGGAGGGGGCAGATAGGGAGTGCGGGCCAGGCTGTTGGGGGAGGCACAGCCTTTCCTACGTGTTCCTCCATATAGTTTTGCAACCCCGATGTGTCCCTCGGGCCAAAAAGTTTGCCTACCCTTGCACTAGGAGATACCTGAAATATTGCCATGCAGTGCTTAAACAACAGCACAGCACCACAGAGAAGTTTCTGAAATGGTTCTATACGCACTTCATCCCTTTCTACATTTGCAGTTAAATCACATCCAGCTCTAGTTTAGGGCATCCATTGTTGACACCTCTTGTCTGCAACAGGTAGCATCCCCGGAGAAGACAAGGATTTACAATTTTGCTTGATTTTGAACTAAAATTATAATTGGCCCAGATTGAAAAGGTTAATGAAATCTTTCAGGCAAGCCTGGACACACCTTTGGGTTTGTAATGCAACTTGAAAATCATCAAGTTTCCACATAGTTTCAGCTTTTGTCACAAAAATTTCATATAGCTCTAAAATTCACAGGCAATGGCAGAAGCACCAGAGAGGCACTAAACCACCCAAAAAAGTATTTTATTAGGGTCTCTTCCCAACTCTGCTGCTGGCCTGCTGGGTGACCTTGAACAAGTCACTTCACCTCTTTACCTTGGTTTCCCTATCTCTAAAATGGGGCTAATGATACTTGACGGGCTTCATAATGTGCTTTGAGATTGACAGATAAAAAATGCTCTATTAGAGCTAGGTATTATTATTATTATAGTCAGCACTGCTATAATAACCAGTGTACCCTTCTCATTCCCACTATGCCAAGGGTTCCCAAATTATGGGTCACGACCCCAAGTGGGGTTGCACCATCAAGAACGGGTTGTGGCATGCAAAGTCATGCTGTGCAGAGGATGCCATTCAGTAGAGCAAAATGGTGTGTTCCGTGCAGTGAGACCTCACTCGTATGGTGCATGCGAGAGCAGGCTATGTGGAAGACGCCATTTTAAAATGGCATCCGCCGTGCTGTCTGGGGTTGCAGGAAGCAATAAATCAGAAAATGGGGTCATGCAGGTGAAAGGTTTGGGAACTGCTGCACTAAACATAAACACCAGGATTCTCCCAGGGGAATAAGGGAGTTAGGGACTTAACTTATTGAAAAACCCCAGCGGCGCGGGCTGAGGAACGTACTGGCTGCCGCTTCCAGCGGCCCCAATTGGCCTGGAGCAGTGAACTGCGGCCACTGGGAGCTGCAATCAGCAGAACCTGCAGACGCGGCAGGTAAACAAACCGGCCCGGCCCGCCAGGGGCTTTCCCTGCACAAGCGGCAGAACAAGTTTGGGAACCACTGGTCTAGAGTATATATAATGTGTATTGTGACTGTAAGCATAGCATAACTCTGAATTTCCTGATTTCTTGAATCATGGCCAAAGCACCAAATTTTGGTCCCTTTGAAGTCAATGGGACCAGGATTTAACAATACAATTCAATGTTTTTAAGGTCCACTTCTTTAGTAAGAGCCTCCCCGTCTTGCCATGGAATAAGAGTAGAGGAGAAAAATTGAGAGAGTTATGTGAATTTTTTTCTGTGACTAATAAATTTGCCAAAAAGGCAGTTTTGGGGCAACTGAAACTATTCATGAATTAGAGTTGAATTCAACAAATAGTTTTAGCTGCATTTAAAAAAAAGGAATTTTTTGGAAACATTTTAAACTGTTTCAACATTTTCAAAAACAAACCATTTTGACATTTCATTTAAAAACACACTTCAAAATGTCATTGCCAACTGACATTCATTTAGAAATGTCATTTTTCATTCAGTGCAGACAAAATGTCTTTTTGTTTAGGTGAGAACAAAAGTTCTTTTCAGTTTAAAATAAGCAAATTTTTTTCTGATTTTTCAGTTTGGCCATTAACCAAATCCTTAATTTTTCCACTCAGCTCTAGCTGTAGCATTAGCTTTTGTTTACTTCCAACCTTCAGAACAAAACAAACATAAAATGTGGTTTTACAAACTGAATTTTTGTAGAATTTTTTTCTGTAGGAAATTACAAGTTTTTGGCTTACTCTGATTCAAAACAAAAACATTTTGAAATGTCAGAATTTTCCATAGTACAAAAATTCTATTTTCTGACCAACTCTACTTCAATAGGTGTGAGCTGCTCCAGTAATCTCAGTGGGTTAACAATGTTGACATTTGATTTGTAATTATTAGGTTTCAGAATTAACTGAGTCACAGCTGATTATTTTAGCAGATGCAACCAGCTAATACGCTTAATTCACAATCCCAAATAGCATAACCATTTTCCCAAAGCTCCAGCTTCCATGGGACAACTTTGCGATAATTTTTTTTGTAATGATAACAAATAAGTGTAACTCAGTAAAAATTGAAAGAGCGGAGTCAGTGTAAAAAACCAAAAATAAAATCAAACTAAATACACCCATTATTTATGTATTGTGCAATTCACCTGCATTTACTAAGGGTCTTCCTTTTAAAATTTAAATTAAGCTGCCATAGAATTTCCTGTCTATTACACAAGGTTGCCACAGAACTGCTACAGAATTTAGGTTGAGCTTGCTGCAGAGAACAGGGAACCCTAACTATATATAGCACTTCCAATTTCCAAGCTTGGGACCAGTCATCCAGTCTTTACGCTTCTAATGCTCCAACTGAAATTAATAGGCAATTTCCCTGAATAAGGAATGTAGCAGTGAATCCTTAAAAAGCATATGGCAAAAATTTTAGCAGCCAAGTCCCTTTTATCCAGTCTGTTTTTAAGAGTGTATGAATACCTTTAAAAAGCTTTTGATATATTCTAGCTGTTAGCTGTAATTATTTATGGGATTTTTATCTTGTTTCAACTGTTTTTTGGTTGTATGTTTTAATGTTTTCTGGTTTTAATGTTGTTGTTTGTGCAGTGACTGGAACAACAGACCATTAAAATAACATTTATTATTCTCTTCTCTTATTTTGTTATTGTTATTTTTGGAAGATATCAGGCCTCTTTTATGCAGTCTCTTTGAATAGAAACAAACAACACTGTTTTCCTGGGAAAGTTAGACCTTTTGTTTTAAACCAGCATGAACGGCCTGTTTGGTTATTATAATGTTCCTGATCTCGAACATTAGTTTTTCAGGTTTCAGAGTAGCAGCAGTGTTAGTCTGTATCCCCAAAAAGAAAAGGAGGACTTGTGGCACCTTAGAGACTAACAAATTTATTTGAGCATCGGATTTGTTCTTGTGCTTTTTCAGGGAGTTTCTTGAGCAAATGGTGTAGTTTTTCAGTTTCCAAAGACAGCATGCTACTTAGGACCATGTAATTAAAAGCAGCACATTACATATAGCACCTTATCAGAAAGGTCCATTTTCACAAGAAAAATGGTTTCTCTAAAAGAGTACACCCCAGCTTTCATTTAGCATAATTAAAACAAATGCCATTGTTCTAGTGTTCTTTAAATTACATTTATTAAACTGTATGTCACAGTGTGGGAGCCAATTTTCTTTAATGTCACAAGGGATACATCTGATATAATTGTATTTAATATTTTAGTGGATAGTACAGAGGCTGAGGTTAGGCAAGCTTGTTGTAAATTAAAAATCTAAGTTGAGCTCAGTGAATCAACCTGTTTTGGCAAGAATCATTCCTTCTGTGTTTTATATTCTTTTCTATCTTAATTACATTTCAAAGTGCTGCTCTCTAATTGCAGGGGTTAGTGTCAGTTTTTAAATCAGTGCCCTACAACAACGCAGAGCAATAAAATGTGAATAATCCATTTGATCCCATGGCTCTCATTCATCAAAAACAGGAGGTGTTCTTATGGAACTCATTGTATATGTATAGTTTATGTGCAGGATCACTTGTACTTAATTACAGAGACAGCAGTATTTAGACTAAGGGCACTGGAGGTTAGTTTAATCGTAAATGACAGATACAGTGGGCCAGATTCTGCCACCATTACTCATTCTGAGTTGTAATTTACTCTGAGCTGACTCACTGAAATCAACTACTCAGGAAGTAAGAAAGATTCTACTCAACATGTATCAGAATCTGACCCACAGAATCTAGAGTGCATCATTAAATACTATTTCAAAACTATTTGGTACTAGTCCTCACAGACAGGTCTCAAAGCAACTGACGTGAACTTCTACAGCTCATGTAACACAAAAATTTTCCATTAAAAATAAAGTGCAAAGGGGTGTGATGTGCCAAATTATAGCATTGCTACCTGAGGAATGTCACTCACAGATTTCATACCATTGTATCAAAATCAAATAACAAACCTAGGCAAACGTATTAGAGCCCAAGCCCCTTCTTCATGTTAAATCGATAAGACTGCTCATGTAAGAAAGGGCTACAGGATCAGTCCCTTGGGATCAACAGAAGTTCTCAAAGTGAGGCCTCTGTCCTCTAAATCATTATACAACGGAATTGTGTGATCCTTCCTGCTCCAGAGGCATATCCTACTGTCGGTGCAGAGCCCACAACACTAGATTACTTTGTGGATTTCTATATCAAAAGAGGGAGCAATGAAAGGATAGGGCATTGGACAGCCCATTCCATTCTATGTTTTTTGTTCATTTTTGCTGACAGCTCTTGCCTACTAAGCCAAGGCAGTTCACCATACAATCAACCCTGGAGCCTCAGGAAATTCAACAGGCCAGAGTCCACTTCCTTGCATCACCATACCTGGGTGTTTGGACGTGACTGGCATAGAGAGGATGTAATCTTTTAATTATGCAAGTAGTCTTTATTCATGTGAGTAGTCCCATTGATTGTAATGGGATTATTTCTGTGAATAAGGATGACTCACTAGTAAAGGTTGCAGGATCAGGCACATAATTTGCTTTTAGACTTCCATGGCAGGGCAGCATTTCTGTAGCGTAAGCCAGCCTGAGGCAGAACCTATCAATGGTTGCAGCCAACCAGAGACTGCATGACTTGAAAAGCTGTGAGTGCCTTTGTCTGTAGAGTGCCCATATGCTTTAAACACTACCAGGTCATTGCATTAAAAGATGCAGTGATGGAGTCTCAGGGGGAAATTTTCTGCCTATTAAAGTCAATGGCAAACTTCCACTGTCTACAATGAGGCCAGGGTTTCAGCACTAGAGGGTCAGTGCATTTAGTGATGGGAAGATGAGGGCAGATGTATGTCCACTTGCTATACCCCTACCTCTCAGCAGGTAGACCCAAGCTCTTGACAAGAATGAAAGATGATTTAAGTTGCAGTCTTGGACAAATTACCTTGAAACACCCAAATACATAGCAATGCATTCTGTGTATCTAGGCACAGACTAGATCAAATAATACAGAGAGTAGCAAATGGACATTAAATTGCCTGCGAAGAACATTCTGATATGCCAGAAGAGCGATAATAATAGGAAGATAATATTTTCATTCCTTGAAAATCTTGTTGCTCCTTTTTCAGTTTCAGGCATGCTAACTTTTTCAAAGCGTGATTTTAAAGAACAAATGGATTATAAGTGTCTAATATACATAGGGCGGTGCTCCAATTCATTTTGAAAACTGCCATTTTAGTTTCTATTCTAAAAAGGAGGGATATGTTTTGCACTTCTTATAATAAATACTTGGTGTGGTTCATAATACTATGTGGGGAAAAAAGGAAAATCTGTATTTTCTGAATGGTGAGCAAATACTAAGACTTTCAGAATTATGATTTTGAAGCAACTCCTCCATAGGAGGAATAAGTATGAATTTAATGTAAATTAGAATTCGCATACTGATATATAAATTAAAACACAGGGAATGACTAAATATTGTATAACCTACAGATATGAGCCAAGATAGAAAGGAGTTGAACAAAAAGAAATACCACCAATACTACTACACTGTGTAAAATCTGTTCCTTCCTTGCTTAAATATATTTTCATCTAACTTCCCATGTCATCAGCACTCCTATTTTGATAAATGGTCATGCAGTACTCTAGTCATCAGTGAAGTCCTATTATTTCAATGCATATCGAGGTCCTCCTTATTGAAAATGAAAGGAGGATGAACTGGGGGCCTGATCCTGAAACTATTACTTGCATGAGTAATTCTTAGTTTTGTGAATAGTCCCATCAGCTTCAATGGGATTTCTCACAAGAGTAGGGGCTGCAGAGTCAGCCCCTAGAGAGTTTTACCTTATCTCGTGTGGGAGGTCAAGCGCTGGGGCACTAGAGATGGATTTGAGACACCAACCTTCTCGTCCTGGTTCTGCCATGGACCAGTCATATGACCCGGGGCAGGTCACTTCACCTTTCTCTGCTCTGCCTCCCCTACCATCTTTGTCTTGTCTATTTAGACTAAGCCTTTCAGGGAAGGGGACTCTCTCAGATATCTATCCATCTATCACCCCCCCCCCCAAAGCACTACATTCATACAATAAATGAAGGATACTCATTTTCTTTTGAAGCCTGTTTGATTTATAAGTAAAGAATGGCCTTCTTATAGGCCTTAAGTTATCAGAAAAAAAGGCAGCATGCTCTATAGCATAAGATACAGATTGATTAGTAATAAATTATAGAATATTTGACGTCTTTCACCCAGAGAGATCCCAAAGTGTACACCTGAAAATGTATATAGATACTACAAAGAAGGTTTTCTTCATTCATCAGTGAAATGCAACACCCTCCAGAATGAAATAGTTACTGATGTAGGTAGTTTGAAATGAAAAAAAGAAATAATTGTATGATTTATCAGGAACATGCTTAGGCCCAGATTACACAATCTATGGATGCAACTCTCACTGAAATCAAAGGCAAGTTGGGTCCATGGACTAAGGGCAGTATTTGACACTATCTGTATAAGAGGCTTTCAAGGACAGACTGTTAAACTGGGGTCTTGGAAATTTGTCCCTGAAATAAAGGATCTAAGCATCAATTTGGACATCAACCCTATGGGGCAAATTCAGCTCAGGTGAAAAGCAGGTGCAAATCATTAAAGTTACACCACAGCTGAATTTGATTGTGTTGGTAGAGTTTCAATTAAATGTGAAAGAAAAAACCTCCAAACAATCAGCAACTTGAGTACAATTAAATCTTGAGCTTTGGCTTGGTCATCCATATCCCACACACTTACAGTGGATAAATAATGAAGTTTGTTATTAAGAATTTTGTAAGCCAGAGATCCCCAAGTATGAGGAATGCAAAGACAGTGGAAATGTTATATTATTGTATTTGGCAAAAATAGAACATATCTGCTCAGACAAGAATTTGGCTTGGATGTAGGCACATTTGTTGACTTTGTACAGCTCTTTGAGGCCCATGGAGTTATATCTGATCAGAATTTCCAGAAATGCCGTTAAAAAAACCAAACTAATAAACTCAGTGGGTTATGAAATAACGCTGGATGGCAGAAGCAAAACACAAAGATAAAATATATATCTTGTTTATTTTATTAGACCAGGTGTGATTCAGATGTTACTGGAGAGTTACATGTTTGGAGACAAGAAAACAATGAAAGGCGACACGGAGACATTGTTTTCCTTTCCTGGGGGTTGTATCAGAGCAGTTGGGAAGAAGTAAAATGAGATTCTGGATTATGAAAATGCTGCAAGCAGCTGGAATTGATTTCCCTCGCTGTGGGTCACATTTTTAAGGGGTGTCAGTAGCAATACAAAATACATTTAGGGTTTGTTATTCTTACGGTGCTGGCAGAAAGAGATAGGTCTGGTAAAAAGACTTTTTCAAAGAATCACTGGAGATCAACAGACATATATAGCTGTTTTAGCCTCAGCAATAGCTGGATACTAAAAGTTATGGGCCAAACTGGAAGCTTTTATAAATCCTCCCCACATTTTCTAAGAATTGGGGTTCCAGCTACGATCAATGAGATTTTCCAAAATCAAAACCATATCCAAGCCTCCTTGGTCCACCTCTGTTCGATCCTCTGACAGTGCAGAGTGTATCGTCCCTATTGAATAAACTCCGTTTCCTAGATGAGAAAAGTGGGTAGGGCATCTTAAATACCATCTGGTAGAGCGGAGTTGTGGGGAAAGATTACCATGAAATTCAGTGTACCAGATAAATCTATTTAACTATCAGTCCATCCAACCAGGTACTTCCATAGCCCTCATCACATTATGATCTGAATATTTCTAAGATTGTTTAAATATCACTGATAGTGAAAACATGGCAAACTACGTATTTCACTCACAGCCTTATTTTACTGGCTGTGGGCTGGACGTGACTCCCTTTGACTTTAGTGGGTTGAGCCTTTGTTGAAAATGTTGCATGTGTTTATTTTTAGTTGCTTGTTTCCTCAGAAGATAGTTTCTTTTGTGGTGGGCTCAAACTATTCATTAGGTTTGAAAACCAAAACTTATGCACAGTTTGGTGACATGGAGTATAAATAGAAGGAGAAAAAACCACAAGAAATCATGAGAAGGGTCAAAAACCAAGACAACAGGAAACTTAAAAGTCACAAATGAAGGAGCATGGATTAACTTTATCAGAACCAATCACAGTGCTCTTAAGATCTCACCCCTTTCAATTGGTGTACACTAGCACTGCAAAACCAGTATTAATTCTGTGGTCTGGCTGGTATGATCCATACACAGCCCCTCCATCCTCTATGCAGATTATCTTTTGCCTGGAGCAGACATTTCCAGCGTATAGTGGTATTTAGGACTATGGCTGGGTCAGGGTATTAAAGCACTAGAACACAAAGATCATGATCCAGTCTCCAGTCCCTACCCACACATTGAACATATGTGGAGGGCTTTCAGAGCAGCTCCTCAGGGGGTATTGTGCAGTGCCAAGATCACTAATTTCATCTTTCAAATCCCCCTTGAAGACTTACTTCTTCCAAGAAGTCCACAAATCACTGCCAGCAAGGATGTCATCATTACTTGGAATTGGAATCAGAGCTCTAAGATCTACCCTTCCTCTGGGTCTCTCAGTGCAGTCACAGTGTCTGATCTGTGCTGTCTGTTTAAATTGTAAACTCCTTTGGGCAGGGATTGGGTTTTCCTCTGTTCTGCACAGGGCTAAGAATGTTGCTGGCACTTAAAGAATCACTGAGAACTGCATCAGTGATATTAAACTTGAAGTGGAAAAAGGGTATATACCATTTTGAAATTTACCTTGGGGAGGGGGGAGGAAAGAGGCGTTCTGCTGGAATTTTTAAACCTCTGTTGCATCCATTCGCCAACATGTCTGAAAAACAAATCTATAAATTACACTGGTGCTTAGAGGTATGTTTAATATATACCCATACACCATGCATAATCAGACAGTTTCCTGTATTATAATAGGAGGGAAAGTTACTGATTGTCATGTTGTGTGGTACTTAGTTAAAATGAATTTGAGAATGATTTGGAAGGCTGGATCGTGAGTTGACACAGACTGGTGCTGAGAGTATGCCTACAGTACATAAGCACACATTCATTTTGATGAGGAGAGCGGGAAAGGATTCAACTACAAGATAAGAGTCTAATAGCTAATGCTCGGCAAACTGAATTACAATAAAAGTCCCTTGAGAGAACTCAAGGAATCCATACAAATGTTATTTTTATTCTAATATTCTCCAATTATTCCATTTGGGGTGATGACCTTTTGCCATGTGTTAAACTAGAGAACCATATTTAGAGCATATTGTTCTGTCTATACAGAATCCAATGCTAAAGTGTCTTTTGAATTACCTCTGTTCTGCCTCAGGCTACACCTTATGCATTGAGGAGGGTGTTTCCTTTCAGAAAACTTCACATTTTCCTGAAAATGTCGCTTAGAAATGCAGAACTCCAAAAGCAATAATTGACTGCTCAACTCAATCCCATTTGATAAAGCCATTATTATTATTAACATTTATATAGCACCTAGAGGCCAACTAGCTGGGGGCATTGTGCTAGGCACTGTACAAATGGTCCCTGCCCCAAAGAACTTACAGTGTAAAAGACAAGACATAACAGATAAATGAGACAAACAAGGGGAACAGGGTGGGAAGTGGGGTAATAGGACATATGCAATTTTCTTAATCAATCAGGAGAGTAGGTTCCAAAATGCTTATTTATAAAAGGGTTTTGTTACTTCAAAGATATATGCATCACTCCAAACATAAACCGTCACCCTACATACTATGTGCCTGTGCTTACTGCTGGTGTCTCAGTAAGGTCAAGTCTTAAGTAGGAAATTTTATCACATTTGAACATGATTGTGAAGAGCTGAGATAGCTGACACAATGCTAACTGCAACTGACCAAGCAGTATGGTGTGGAGAAAGCAAGCTCCGATCACCTAACTTCTTGAATAATGAATAGGAAACTGATGGGATCCTCTGTCCCTTGTGCTGGAATAGCCATTGATTTCAGCAGGAGCAGGCCCTGGCCCCTTAGATGGTAAGCTCACAGAGGCAGGGGGCTGGGTTCCCCCCCCCCCATGTTAAATAAATGACAGCATTAACACCACCTTTTGCTTTCCATGAAAGGCAGTTTTGGGTCACAGTACAAATAAGATCTTAAATAGCTGCATTTATTTACAGTTGCATGATGACATGTCTGAAGCCTAGTGGGAACTTATGTCTGTGTTTTCCATCAGTGGCAAGGCTTTTAAAGTGTTTAAAAAAAAAAGGACTTCCTTTGACAGATGAATCCTCATGAGTAAAAATTAATAAAAATTAGTTCAATGCTGGACCAGTCTTGATCACTTGGGAATATAACATACAAAACTAGTCATCCCAAAAATGTTATTCTTCTCTAGGGAATGGAGTTTTTTGTTTGTTGTAATGAAGTGTTATAATTGAAGTCAGTTTTGCTGGTGTGTAACTTTTCTAGAGCTAAGAAACCAAAGTTTTATTATGAGGCTTAGTGTTTGAGAAATCTTCATACCATGTAGCAAATGAGTGACACAACTCAAGATTCTTCTCTTTGGAAAATATACATTGTTACTCTTTTCAATCCCTTCTCTTCCTTGAAAGTCCATTCAATGGTTTTCATTAAAAAACGTATGGGCATATGGATTTTTTTTTTTGGCAGTTGTAATAGTGACGAGTTCTCTACCTATATGTACTGGTGCTTCTGATCTTTGCCTATTACCTGATGATTTCTTTGGAAGCAATGGATATGTTGGCAGAAACATTTAGTCACAGTGGATGCCTTAAGTTAATTTACTTTATCTCTAGGCAAGAGTGATCTCATTAAGATCTAGAAATGGAAATAGGTCTAGACATTTTCCTACATCTATAAAACCAGTATCTGTGAAATCCTGATGGGCAATCTACTGGGCAAATAGTCTCTTGTAGGACTTCATTGTCTGAATAGGTCTCGCCCTCCACTTCACCTGTTATGTTTAAGTGATTTTGATGTTTGTAAGTGAGAAACTATTTGCACTGGGTAAATCCAGGCATAGATCAGTATCTGTGCCAGCACTCCTCAGTCTAGTTCTTATTGGAGACAGTCAATCATGCCACATTGTGCCTTGATTTCATGGCACAGACAAATAGGGACTGTCAGGGTTCCTTCCCCACTCTGAACTCTAGGTTACAGATGTGGGGACCCGCATGAAAGACCTCCTAAGCTTATTCTTACCAGCTTAGGTTAAAAACTTCCCCAAGGTACAAACTTTGCCTTGTCCTTGAACAGTATGCTGCCACCACCAAGCATTTTAAACAAAGAACAGGGAAAGAGACCATTTGGAGACGTCTTCCCCCCAAAATATCCTCCCCAAGCCCTACACCCCCTTTCCTGGGGAGGCTTGAGAATAACATCCTAACCAATTGGTTACAAAATCATCAAAGACCCAAACCCCTGGATCTTGGAACAATGGAAAAATCAGTCAGGTTCTTAAAAGAAAGGTTTAATTAAAAGAAAAAAAAAAGAAAGGTAAAAATCATCTCTGTAAAATCGGGATGGAAAATACGTTACAGGGTATTCAGATTCAAAACACAGAGGATCCCCCTTTGGGCAAAACCTTAAAGTTACAGAAAACAGAAGTAAACCTCCCTCTTAACACAGGGAAAATTCACATAAAACAAAAGATAAACTAATCCGCCTTGCCTGGCTTACTTATACTGGTTGCAATATTGGAGACTTGGATTAGGATGGGTTGGAGAAGGTGGATTTCTGTCTGGCCCCTCTCAGTCCCAAGAGAGAGCAACCACGTAAACAAAGAGCACAACAAAAGCCTTCCCCCCAAGATTTGAAAGTATCTTTCCCCCTTATTGGTCCTTTGGGTCAGGTGCCAGACAGGTTAGCTGAGCTTCTTAACCCTTTACAGGTAACAGGATGTTGCCTCTGGCCAGGAGGGATTTTATAGCACTGTATATAGAAAGGTGGTTACCATTCCCTTTATATTTATGACAGGGACCCAAAAGAAACCAAAAAGCACCCTATTCACAATTTGATCCTAGTGCTAATGATGTTTGTGAAGTGCTCAGATACCAAAGCAAAGCAATTAGGGGAATTTAAGTACCTAGACAGATAGAGGCTTGTAGAAATAACAGGTTCTGGGCTAGATCAGGGCATGACCTACTCTCCTTTGATATCTACTAGAAAACTTGGAGGACAATCTTTATAAATGATTGATAACCATAATTAAAAGAATTCCTTTAGATATGACTCCATGTCTGTCATGGAGGTTGTGGAAGTCACGGATTCTGTGACTTTCCCCAACCTCCATGACTTCTGCAGGGTCCGGTGTGGCTGACTCCAGGGGTCAGCTGCTCAGGCGGTCCCTAGCTGGCCAGCCGGAGCAGTCACAGTTAACAGCCCCTGGCAGCTGGTACCTCTGGCCCCGGGCACCCCACCCAGCAGCGCCCCCCCACGCCCTTTCAGCACCCACACCCCCAAGATTTAATCATAGGTATTTTTAGTAAAAGTCATGGACAGGTCACGGGCCGTGAATTTTTGTTTAGTGCCTGTGACCTGTCCATGACTTTTACTAAAAATACCCATGACTAATTCATAGACTTAATTATGGTGTGTGTGTGTGTATAGATATATACACACACACACACACACACACACACACACACACACTTTATTAAAGCGAATGTTAAAAAGATGATGTAACACACAGGTTGAGAAAAGAGTGTCTCTACAGTTGGGTATAGTGCTTAGATTATCCACAAAGACAGAGTTTGTTTTTAAAAGTCATAAGATACATAGAGTGCATAATCAGCAATCACCCAAATTAAGGTGAATAAATTTAACAATACAGTTTATATATTAGAATCCGAATACTAGGGTACATCTCTCATGAAAAGCTATACAGGGAGTTGGTTATACAGCTATACAGCAACAAGTGTAGACTGTCCCTCAGTAATTGAGCATTTAGGGTAGATTGTCCATTTGGAAAATACAATCCATGAGGAAAGTATTTCAGTTACTTTCCCCACTGCACTTCTCATTGGCTCTCCAGCTCATCCCTCCTGGTATTGCCAATGTCTGGTGATGCGTTGTATGTAGATGTCCCTCAACCACCTGATAGTTTCCGACACCATGAGTTGCCACATCAGCCAAGTATACACTGACCAATTCCGCATTCTCTCAACACTCGCTCGTTACCATACTGCAATACCACTTAGTGCCAGCTTCCATAGGAAGAAGACACCTGTGAAGTAACAAGTGTTGTGGAGTCCCACCCAAAGCCCAAGGTTTATTTCCCTAGTTCAAATTCAAGTCTACTGGAACTAGAACCTCCCCACATAGTCTGTTGCAGAATGACTAGAAGATCATTGTACTTATTTTCTCTCTCTTCCTCTAAATCCTAGACTAAATGAAGGTGTGGTGCCTGCCCAGGTTAATTATCTCAGGGAGGACCGTGAGACATCAGTCCTCATTTCCATTTGCACTAGGGCTTCTTTACACTAGTCTAGTAGCTGTGTAAATAGACTTTAGGGCAAATATGATTGAGACCCTCTTTCACCATGTATTCCCAGACTATCTTTTTTAATTAAAAAAAAAAATCTAGTTTCCTTCATGCCGAACTAAACAGAATGAGAATAAATAAAAGCCCACCTTTATTTCTTATTTATAGGCACTTTACACCGTCCCTTGCTCCAAAGGGCATAGCTACCCTCTTTATACAACAGAAAAGGTTGAAAGGAACATATCCTTTAAAGCTATTTTCCCTTCATTATCTGGATTACAACAGTGCATCTGCCTCCTACACAGAAATCCAGGAGCATCCAGGGAAGGAAGGCAACATCTGTCCTCTACCATAAACCCTCCCATCTGGCATGATGACCCAATTCACATTCCAGGCCCATAGTTCTCATCTTGGTTTTTCTCAGTTATAAAATGTCTTGTGATGCTGAGTAAGAAACATAATCTGGAGGTTATACACAGATGATCCGGTTTAAAACTGCTATCCCTCATTCCAAGAGTTACACAAGTACCACAAGTTATGCACTGTTACTTGAGTGATGTTCCAAGGAACACAGTGGCATGTTTTGAAGCAAGCATGTTTTTAAACCATGCACACCCATTATCCACTATTTTTATGATCCTTCCTGGGATGGGGTCAACTTCATATCTTAATAAATTCTAGCTAATTTGTTCTGTTTCCTTACCTGATCTTATTTCCCAGCCATCTTGAAACAAAACTTTCTAGCTACTTATTTAACTTGCAATATTAAAACCCTAATCACATCTAGCCAGTAACTCCGTGATGTATTCTGACATCAGCTGATAAACAACAGCCAGACCTCCTAATGGGTGGAAACAGAAGTCAACAAGCTTTGATCTCCTCTGAGAGCATATCTGAAATAAAAGAAAGATCCTCCTTTCTTCCCCACTTCTAACTAGACCTTTGTGCAATTGCCAGAGTCACCGACCTTCAAGAAAATGACTGACTTCCTCTTGAGCGTGACAATGCTACTGCTAAATTGACTACATGGGTTGTTGCATAGCAACAAGAGGCATTTCTTCCCTTGAGAACTGAATTTGACTTTTGTGCATTGCTCTCTGCCCCTGCCATTTTGGAATGATAAAGACCAGAATCAAACCAGTTGTCTCCTGTAGCAACACTGAGCCATCAAGATAAGCACACCAGGTCATTTTTAAGCACCCGATAGATTTTCCAAGGCATCCTTAGAACAAAACTACCATCACAACTGTCAGCTACAGTGGCAGTCTTAGCAGAGAACGAATGGACATGAAAGCTGAACTCCCCACTCGTACGTAGAGGTGGGTGGTTGGTTTCAGAGGGGTAGCCACGTTAGTCTGTATCAGCAAAAACAATGAGGAGTCTTTGTGGCCCCTTAGAGACTAACAAATTTATTTGGGCATAAGCTTTTGTGGGCTATAACCCACTTCATCAGATGCATGGAGTGGAAAATACAGTAGGTAGGTATAAATATACAGCATATGAAAAGATGGGAGTTGCCTTACCAAGTGGGGGGTTAGTGCTAACTAGGCCAATTCAATTAGGGTGGATGTGGCCCATTTCCAACAGTTGACAAGAAGGGGTGAATATTAACAGAGGGAAAATTACTTTTTTGCCAGCAATGCCCCTCTGCCATGTACATTGGCCAAACTGGACAGTCTCTATGCAAAAGACTAAATGGACACAAATCAGAAAACAAGAATTGTAACATTCAAAAACCAGTAGGAGAGCACTTCAATCTCCCTGGACACTCAACAACAGATTTAAAAGTGGCCATTCTTCAACAAAAAAACTTCAAAACCAGACTTCAACGAAAAACTGCAGAACTGGAATTAAATTTGTAAACTTGACACCATCAAATTAGACTCTGAATAAAGACTGGGAGTGGCTGGGTCAGTACAAAAAATAATTTTCCCTCTGTTGATACTCACACCTTCTTGGGAATGAGACTCATCCACCATGATTGAATTGGCTTCGTTAGCACTACAAAAAGTAATTTCCCATCTGTTGTCCTTTGTATCCGGGTTCAAGAACTCAAAAAGTCATGCAGCCTGTAATCAAAGGAAAGGTCGAATGCTCCTGGTCTATCATAACTTGACTTAGTGCTGGTGGGGACCTGAATCACCCGACTCAGTCAACCAAGGCCTAAGTCAGCTGTTACAGTATCATTCCAGCACAACACTCACTTAAAAAAAAGCCATCAACACTTTGATCCACCCACGCACTCTCCCGTCCATTCCGATGGTTTTAATTTGTTTTGCTTTCCCCTTGTAGTCAGACTCAGCATTTTGAAGCACACAGATGTGAATTGCCATCTGCATTTTTTTGTTTTCTTATTAAAATAACATCAGTTTCTTTGCCCAGACTTGAATCTTTGGTCTGTAGCCGACGTTTCCCCTCGTAATTCCTCTTCAGGATTGGGTTTTCAGACTGATAACTGTTGCATTTTGCACACATGCAAATCTGATCTCATACAAACAGGTGAATACTTCATTTCTGTAGTAGGCTTCCCTTTGGGACACAGTGACAAACAGATTTTTTCGGAATTAGGAGCCTTTCATAAAACATACACTAAAGAATTCCATTTCCAACACAGGTTTTCTAAAGTTCTAGGAAAAGAAAGGACTGCAGCTCCATTTGAAAGCTATTATCAAAACAGGAGTACTTTCAGTTTGGGAACAGATTAATTAATTGGAGATGGATGGTCTTGTGATCAGTGCACCGGACAGAGACTCAAAAGCTTCCAGCTCTGCCACAGACTCTTCCAGGATATGTTTACACTGCAATAAAAAACCCCACAACTGACTTCGGCTCACAGGGATCAGGCTAAGGGGCTGTTTAATTGCAGTGTACACATCCAGGCAAGGGCTGGAACCCAGGCTGTAGGACCCAGTGAGGTGGGAGGTTGCTAGAGTTCAGGTTGCAGCCCAAGCCAGAATGTCGACACCACAATTAAACAGTCCCTTAGCATGAGCCCAAATCAGCTGGCACGGGCCAGCCACAGGTGTCTAATTGAAGGGTAGATGTACGCCCAGTGACTTTGGGCAAATCATTTAGGACCTCATCTAAAACCCACTGAAATGACTACAATTGACTTCAGTGAGCTTTGTATCTCTAATTCTCAAGTCCCCATGTGTAAAATGGGAGGGATAATCCTGGCTTTCTTCCAGCCTTTTGTCTGTCTTCAGCTCTGCTGCAAGCTCTTCTGGGCAGGAGCACTCTCTTGCCATGTTTATGTACAGTGCCTAGCACAGGGGAGTTCTGATCTTGGTTGGGGCTGCTCAGTGCTACGGTTATAAAAATGATGGTATAATAGAGCAAGCAACCAGAGAAAGGCCTAAGCAATCTTTTCTAAAGTGAATTCACGCTTTAAGGAATAATAGTTCCTTGATAAGACTTTTATATATGTCTTTTTGACTTTGATTAACAAATAGATATGCAATACAAATAGATACAGGGATGAGTTCACTTTTCCTATGGACAGGAAGTTTGCTATGTATGGTACTCTTCATATTTCATGACTGGAGTCACTTAGAGCCCTGTCCTGCTTCCCTGACATCCAGGTTAAAATTCAAAAAAGTTTTGTTGCAGTTTTCAAATGCAATATGCATTCCAGCTCATTTGTAAGAGATCTTCAACTAAATCACCATGGACAATGTTGCTCCTTAGGGACTCTGATAATTCCCTACCTGGCAACACTGCACTCAGTCAAGTGTTTAATCTGTAATACAATAAATATCACATTTTGGGACAGATCAATAATTAGATGTGGAAGGGAAGGGGGGTGGGGGGGGGGCTGCAGGGACATGGATGTGATGCGAAGTGGCTGGGGGAGCTGGAGAGGAATCTGAACATCTTTGCAAATAGTCCTGAAAGACCTGGCATTGGCTTTTAGTAATGGGTTATTTTCACCACCAAACCCCAAAGATACCCCCCAGGATATCAGTATCTCATTGAGATTAGACCATCATCTGGTTAACTGTTTCGCTTGTCTAACCTCCAGAGGAGCATGCCAGCTTGGGTACTGTGTTCACCTATGTGCATCTGAGGGCTTTGAGTGTGGATTATAGGGAGGGTTGGGCAAAGGCACACAGCATAACCTGCAGCGAGTCAGGACTGTAGGTGTACCCTCTCACAGGATGATGGCCCCTTTAGGAGGGAGCACGGGCCAGCACAGCTGGACTGATTCCTTACTGCATGGTCTTAAGGGGAGGTGCCTGGACCTTATAAAAACAGGAATCAGGCAAAGGGCAGACAGTGGTTTCCTGTGTACCCCTCTCTCAGCCCAGAGAAATAAGGGAAAGGATTATCTAAGGAGCTGCTAAAATAGACCTAAAGGAAATAGCTAGAAGAGCTGCCGAGAGCAGGATTTACTCAGATCTCCTACAAGGACCTTGACCAGGGAAGGTGCTTGAGCCTGAAAACCAGGGAGAATAGGCTCCAGGGGAATAGAAAAGACTCAAGCGGAGAGCGGAGCTTGCCAAAGCAGAGAAGAGTTGCAGAGATGAGACTGTGGCAGCAAGGAGGGAGATTGAGCATTGTGATGTGTTTTGGGTCAATAAGAGAGACGCTGGGACAAGGGACATTATTAGAAAAAAAAAAAATCAAAGCCTGGGTGGCATTTAAAGGAGCCCCATGAAAGGAGAGATACAGACTGGGCTGCTGCAGAACCATACCTGGCCAACAGGGGCCACTACAGGGCAAGGTGTCCACCTATACATACCGTAATACTGAATGCTTCTTCTGCCAGAACTGTGCCCTCTTCGGCGTGTTTTATAGCATCAAGCCCCCTGCATGCTTAACACATGATAATTGTATTAAGTAAACTTAAAGTTTCAGGTAAAGGCCCCAGTGTTGATACTTCTCTGTATACAGCTCAAAAGATACACTGCTCTTTGATGTTTCCCATCCCCATCCACCATTTGAGTGCAGAAAAAAAATAGTCCCCCCACACTGAGGTGGGCTCGCATCATTTTATAAAGACCCAATAACAGTGGCTAACATACCATTTGCAGAATTTCCCTGTCTAAAATGCTTCAGTGTGCAAATTAGTATACTGGGGTGGTTCTGATGTATAAGATGGTGACTCAATCTTTAGTCTTTATATAGGTGAGAATGCAAAGAATTGTAAACAATATTAAAAAAAAAAATCTCAGAGTTGAGAAGGACACAAAGCTACATTCCCGGGACAGTGCCACAAAAATCCCAGAAGGACAGGAAAAAGCTTAAGTGCTGCTTATTGACATACTGTGGCTCTACCTTACAGATAGGCTGTGCAGCTGTTAGATGCCTGCCCTTGACTGCCCTTTCAGGATTCAGTTAATAGGCCTGTAAAGTTGATTAATCCTCCTGGGTTGGGCGGGTGGGTTTTTCTGGTGCTACCTGAATGGATACTCACCTCCGGGAATTCTCTGACAGCAATGAGACTGTTAAAACCTATACACTTGACAATTTAAAGTCATTCCTGTTTTTGAAGGTGTCTTCATGCCACAGTCACTTCTTGATCAACTCTCCAACATCCACAGAACTCTGAATAATGATTGGAAATAAGGGATTCCTTTTAACAGGTTTATTCTTAAAAACTATCACTGCTATTAAATATTGGGACAGCTAAGTGGGCAAAGCATCCCACTTTCACCACAAGGGCTACAATTTATTTGACGACACAAATTTACCACAAGCAGTTACGGACAATTAGCTCTAGCAGGTCACAAGAGGCCCTGCTAATGAGCAGAGCAGAAATGAAATGGGTTCTTTATCCCTAAGAGGCTCCCTCGAAGGCCGGAGTTGAAGTTACTGGCAGAACAATGCAAGGAAAAACGCTACAGAGTCCACAATTTTTGCTGAAGTTAGCTAGGGAGATGAACAGTTGCACTGCCCTCATGATGCGCCCCAAACATTTCATAGCCACATGTGTCTCACTGGAAGGAAGTCAAGACTGCCTTAAGGACAAGCTTTTTGATGCTAGTACCTGTTCTCTTCTCCAGCTTATTATTATTGTTCATTATTTCTATTATTGTAGAACATCCCAACCCCACTGAAAGATCAGATCCAACTGCTCTAGGCACTGTACAGGCAAGTAAAATGGTGTCTGAAAGTTTAATTTGCGATGTTAATCCCAGAAGTTTTAAATTCTCGCTTCCCCCCTCCCCCTCAAATATACCATTCCCATGTAGATATTATAAAGTGTCAAATCTAGGAACCCCCTGGGCTTGTACTTCCCGGTATTAAAAAGGTTGGAATGAAATAACTTAATGCTCACTCAAAATCCTACAAATCTGGGCTAATGCATTTTAAATGTAAACCCCAAATCTCTCTAAAACATTGTGTTATGTTCCTTTATGCCTTCTATTGTGACACAGGATGCATCCAAATTGCTCTGTAACAGACAACAAGACAGCATGAAGGCTGCCACAGCCCCTTTTGCCTTTAAAATTGTATGGATGCAGTGGGTATTGCTACAAAACCCTCTTAGCTGGTCTCGAAAGCTGCGCCTCTTCATTCTTTCGTTAGGAAGACCCAGTGGATTGCTTACTTAGCACACACCAGAGGCTATAGATAGGGCGAGCAGCCACTGCAGCCAGAAAGCCCCAGTACAGAACAAATGCCATTACCCTCAACATGCAGATACGTTGGAGCTGAATTGTGCAGAAGAGAGAAACCGTCCAGGTGACAAAACCATGTGTGGCTGAGAAGAACAGCCACTGCCACTCAGCTGAAAAAGCAATGCAGTAAGTGACTCTGATATTGCAGCAGGCACGGCCGGTTTCCTCCGATTAGTTAGGAATTGAAGATCCGCAGCTTTTTTTTTTTTTTTTTTTTGAGAGAGAGAGAGAGTCTACAGTCCAGGAGCAGCGTCAGAGTTCTGTGAATGTCTCATAGTTCTCTTGATTCACAAACCGAGACGACCAAATTTAACTGATATGCATACATCTTACATGGTGTGTGTGTGTATATTGCAGAGGAGGAGCGTTTGCTGTATGGTTCTGGGCTGAACTAGTACTGTTAGCTTTGTCATGCTTTTCTATAGTCATTTTGAGAGTGATTAATGGAGGGATGTCACTTAACATGATAGTGCACACCTCTATATTACATTATACATTGTAATTTATATGCTGGGATGCAGGTTATTTTCCATGCTCTCACTTTAATGTTTAGATTTAGAGGGACTTTGACTGGCAAGTGTTAAGTTGTTTGTTGCAACTATCAATGTGAATGGACACAATAATTTTGATTTGAGTGGAGAGGTCTAGTTTGTGATAAAATACTTAAGATAATTGGTCTAAGTAGCAGCTGATATTTGTTGGTAAATACTTGCAAGCAGTACTGAGTCATACTGTATCTTTGTTTTTATAAATTCAGATGTTCTTCTGATCCCACGTTCTGCAGTAAGAGACTGTGTAATTTATAACATGTAGCTGAGTGATAGCATGATTTGAAGTTTAGTTTATAATGAGACAGAATTTGTTTCTCATTTTGCAAGTATTAGAAGAGGAGGAGTTTGGGTTATAATCATAGGCCTTCACTAGAAACTCAGTTAATCTTTAGAGGCAGATTCAACTGCACATCTTAAAATTTGTTAATTTAGGGCTAATTCTGAGTTGCATTTATTCTGTATTTTGTGGGGTTCTGGCTGTAGATATATTCGAATCTGGCTATTGCGGTCACCACTGCCATTTTGGGTTGTGAAAAAAAGTTTAACAAATATAAAAGGCATCATTTTAAAGAGTTAAAGTGTTATCAATTAATTCTAGTTAGAGATTCTCCAAACCATTGAGTCAAACGTTAACATTAAGCAGCTGTGAGGTCTTGTTAAAAAAGCCACTAAATTTAAACACTTAACTTTGGACTAAGAGTTATTGTCTGAACTACTGGAAAATGAAGTTCCTCAGAATGTAAAAGAGAAAGGTATCTGGTTCATTTACTTCATCATGTTAGTTCTGTAAAAATTTCAGTGTAAACCACTGTTTACTGGGAATTATAGTGTTCCAATGACGTGACTGAAGTAAAATTTTTGTTGAAATATTTTGTGCATGGATATTGTTTTAAGCATAGATGTTTTAGCCTTAAGCAAAAATGAAGAAATTAAGAAATACATTGAAATTACAATTGAGGGGTATCAGGCTTTTCTTCTCAGATGTAATGTACATAAATCTTACTGTTCCCCCACCACCACCACTTAAGTAGGCATACAGCTGGTTTTTAGATCTGCTCCCTCTGAGAAGGCAATCTAGAGAATTTTCTCCTTCCAGTCTAGGTGGCTTGTGACATATGGTACAGTCAGGCTAAAGTCATTAAGATGACTAATTAATAAGTTAAAGTTATTCCTCAGTAATAGTACAAGAACTGTCAAGAGGGACAAATCTGCAATTAGAAGGGACTGCATCTAAAGCTACTTCTCCACTTCCCTGCCCCCTTCTGTTTACAGAACTTGATAGTGCTTCCAGCCCCTCTTGTCTAAGGCCCTGAGTCAAAGCCCACCAGAGTCTTTCAACTAATGTGTTTTGGATCAGGGCCTTTGTTACTTTGAGATCCTGTTATAGAAAATGAGTCCATAATCTCTGCATAGTTGCCCAGCAATGAACCTGGAACATTAGAGGGTTAAATAGCTAAAGGCCTTGAATGTGCCTTATAAAATCCTAGTATCGGTTAACTATCCTGTATGAACAGTAGTTATTTCATCTATAGTGAGAATGCATTTAAGCACACCCAGCCTTGACACTATCACCAGACTCATTTTGTGGTGAACTTTGCTGAAAGTGAGACAGTTTTCCAAATGTTTTCCCTAGAAACAAAATTTGGGAGTGGGAAGACGAGAAAATGCAAATAAGAGCTGATATTGGGAAGATACTATATTTGTAGTGACAGTCACAGGAGGACATTGGATTCAAGTGACAATTACATGGAAGCGTGAAAACTGCTGAGGGTCTTTAAGTGTTGTGAACTGTGAATTTAGAAGAGTTTTTCAGTGGTGATTGTTCAAAGTGGAAATAAATTAATTGACATGTTAAATGTGAAATCCAATTAATCTGCCGTGTAGAATAAGAATATTGAGTGTAAGTGCTTTAATTTCTGCTTTGCATCCTTTAAGCACAACTTTAAGGGCAAACTTAGCAAAAGCCCTGACTCATAGGCTGAATTAACTTTATCCCATTTACAACTTTTACATTGGAGAAAGATACAAAGGAATGTTTCCCAGGTTTAACTTTCATAATAGTTAGTTGTAGTAATTGATCAGCATCATTTAAATCACTAATCAACATCATTTAAGGTAATCAAGTCACAGTAACTTTTTGAAGGATATTTTCCTGTAGCTATATCCCTTTACCACTTGTTTCATTTGCAGATGCACTGAAATAGATGCTCACATACAACATGAAATGTGACAGCACCATCCTGTGGTTGGTGAACCAAATATCTGAACCAAAACCTCTGCTACAAAAAAAAAAAAAAAAAAACACACACACACACCAAAGAGCATACAGCAGTTGGATCTATATGCTCAATAATTTCAAAGTGCAATTTAAAGGAGACATGTCCCATTTGCACCTGAAGCCAATGGCACAGAAAATGCAATAAAAATATATAATAGTCAGCATATTGTCAAGGGACATACTTGACTATATTCTAACAGTTTTTAATAGCATTTTTAGTAGAGCTGTCATTCTTCATTCCTGCAAGGATGAAGAATATTTGACAGTAATATGCCCTAAAACATAGCACACATTTTCCAACAAAATAAAAAAAGGTGACAAACAGATTTCTTCGTCCCCCCCCCCCCATTCTGTTATTCAAAGCTTCTGGATAGTTTAACTGTCTAGATACTCTTAAATGCGTATAATTATTCTCATTTATGAAAGAAAATGACTTGGAACTTTCATTATTCTAGCCTGCTGTGATCCAGGGGTGATTTCAAATCAGACCCCTCCAGTGTATTTCGCAAAACATTTTCAAATACTGGAGCCAGTGCTTCAAGCATCATTTAGGAAGAAATGTAATTAAATATCAAAGGTAATTGTTTGATACTCCATATTAGCTACTGTTCACAACAGATGCGTTCCTCTCCCCTGCACTGATGGGCAATATTTTTAGATAGCTGAAACACTGGATTTCACACACACAAAGAGTCCCCAGACCTACAGTGCATGAAGAACAGTGCACGAAGAACAGTGCACTATATCTGAGGAGGTTAAAAGGGTAAGATAGCAGTGTTTAGGAAGTGCTCTGACTGAGCTGATTTGTGCAGTTTTTTTTTTTAAAAACAAATTTACTCCTCCTTCCTAATGCAAGCATTAACATAGCTATAATGTAATGTATATACATCACTGCAACTGGAAGTGAGCCAAATGATACTAGCAGGACCAGAGTCAGGATCTTCCCCAATGACATACTCTGGGGCAACCAGGGCAGAGGAAACTAAACAACTAGATCAGAGGCATAGTGGAGAAAGAAAAGCAGTTTGACTCCAGTCCTTTTCAACTAATTTGTACACGTTTGCCGAGTGACAATTGCCACAGGGATAGTGTGGAATCAAGCAGGTTAATAATTGGTGGGTTGGGAAGGGAGCTGATCTCATGTAGTGAAAAAGTTACAGAATTACAAACCCCAAGCATTCAAACTCAAATCAGATAGTCTTAATCACATGATTTTAAAAAATACATTTTGCATTTTTTATTTGCCTTCTGGTTTTTGAACCCGTAGGATTTGTTTTCAAGCTTTTCTCCACAAGCCGGAAGTTTAGAAAATTACTTTATTTTTTTTTTAAATCATCACCCAAAAACATGACTCCAGAAGCTGGGGCTTTAAAAAAAGCCACCATCTATCCCAAGACTCATAATAAAATTATGAAAGCTGGAAATGTAGAGTGAGATGATCCCTGTATTAAACAATTCACATTTACAGAAGTTTAAAGAGTCTCCCTTTTGCAGCTTTGCCTTCAAGTCTTTTAGCAATGCAAGAATCTCCTGTGATAAGAAAGTATAGAATTTTCCTCTCTGCTTCTCTTGAGCCATCAGCTAATCCTATTTCAGGATCAGGACTGAAATCGGCTATTGAGTTCACCTTATCAAAAGTTGTAATGACCTGCTCAACAAAGAACAGATAGTGGTAGTATTTGGTCCTTATCTAAAATCTATTTTGTTACAGGATTCTTTTGCTACTTTTAAAAAGATCTCTTTCCTCTTCTCCCTTCCCCAACCACTTAGTTTTTTCCTTCAGTGTGTTGACCAGACATCATTATCACCAGCTGTTCAGCTTACCTCTGCATTATGTGATCTACTCAGGCCACTTGCCCTCTATCATATCATAGATATTACAGCATCAACGATGAGAGAGACAAGGAGGACGAGGTAATTCTTTTATTGGACCAACTTCTGTTCGTGATATTAAATAAAATGAAGATTACCTCACCTGTTCATCTCTCTAATACCCTGGGACTGACACAGCTACAACTACACTAGATTAATGACTGTCACTGGGTATGACAGTGTCTATATATTTTGGGAAGAAGCAGATTCTCATTTGCAAAGAGCACCTGCCTTCAAATCATGTTCTCAATGCTGAAATTTGTGTAGCAAGTTTTTTAAAGAAAAAAATGTCTGGAGAACAGCAACAGATTAATAAGCACAGTCCTGCAGTTAAGAAGTTTCTTACTAATTGCTGCTATAAAGGAGTTTATTCTCAGCACTGTGTGACCATAGGGCTTGATCCAAAGTCCACTGATGGCAATGGAGAAATTCCCATTGACTTTGGATCAGATCTTAGAGTTCCATTAAAAGTATATTGAGAACTCTTTTTTTTAAGCAACTAGGAGCCATTTTCATCTACAGAAATTATGCTGATTGTGGCTTGATCCGGTTGGGAAGCCAGACGTGATATAGAATCTGATCTTGCAAACCCTTACAGACATGAGTAGTCCTTATTCACAAGTATCTCTGTTGACAAGAGTGGCCCTATTTGCAAGGCAATGTAACATTTGAAGAATACAGGTCATAGTGGGCTAAGATGTTATGTGGCATCCTAAATTTCCAGTGTTATTAGGACTATCAATGATTCAGTTTAAGCCTACTAAAGAAAAGGCATAGTACAAGCTCAGGACATTCTGTTAAAGTTCTTAATTTTTAAATTGATCTAACAACATATGACTTTAAATGTACTGTCTGTGGACATTTCGTGTACCATTGCTGCACAGTTAGGGACTTCGAATGAACTGTCCTCTAGACAGCCTTAGCTCTCTCACATTGAAGGCCACTGAAATCAGCCAGCAAGGGCATCTTTCTTTTATTAGCAAAATCTCAGTGTTTAAAGTTTCGGGGGGTAAGCACATAGTGTCTCCTAAAAGTAAAGAGGCATTTTTAAATCAGAAAGGAAATAAAGCTGCATCTGTTTAAAATAAACAAAAATGTTTTTCAGTCAGGAATTGCCAAAAGGTAATTACTACTTTATAAAAGGAAAAGCTACATGTCACCTTAATGGATTCCAGCTGGATGTGTTTGTCTCTCATGAAGAAAGCAGCTGACTATTACAGCAGGCAGGTCAGGAGAAGAGTGACATTTGTGCACCACTTCATCCCAAGTCTCCATGGCAGACCACAAAGTAGTCAGAGGAAAGGCTGATACCTCAATACCATTTGTTACCTTTCTGGCCTCCAATGTTTCAGGGACTAGGGTAGTCTTGCTCTATTCTCCCCGAGTGTGTTGAAAAATGGCTGTGAGGTGGTGTTCTGTATAAAGTCTACAGGGAACATGACCACCATGAAAATCCATCCACAAAAAACAAGAGCTAGAATGATAACATCTTGCAGTTTTTTCATCCTAATCTTTCCTGCAGTTAATCCTTCAACTAGAAATGAGCCAGGATTAAACCACCTGGGTTGGATGGGTCCGTGTTAGATAGATATATATAAAAATAATATGTGTGTGTGTGTGTGTGTGTGTGTGTGTGTGTGTGTGTGTGTGTGTGTGTGTGTGTGTGTGTGTGTGTAAAACACACAGGCTCAATCTCAGCATTTCCTTTGGCTGTACAGCGAAAAAGCTATGCTACGGAGACAGTTGAGGATTCCCCCTGATCCAAAGAAACTGTCAAGTTATGCAAAGCTAGTGTTACTGGCTCTACACCATCCATTCCCTCGTCCACAAAATAGCAGGGGGCTATCAGGCATGCAAGCCGACAGAGTAAGATACACAAAGCTCTTCTAAATCCTTGGCAGGTGGCTTGCCTGCCTGCAGCTAGGGCGACTTTCAGCAACCCCCAAGCTGTTCTAAGTTCCAGCCACTTTTTCTCACATATCTTCTCAGCTGTGCAAAGGGAACATTCATTGTAGGGGGGAAAAAGTAAAAGAAAAAAAAAAACCCAAAAACAAAACCCCGCCCCCCCCAAGCTCCTGGGTGAAATCTGGCTCAACTGAAGACAGCAGAAGAGCTGGTTAGAATGAAGTGAGCAGCTGTCTATTTAAAAAATGCAGCCTTTGCAATGACAGGACTGGTCACTGAAAGTTTGTTTTGGAAGGAAAAAAAGTTCAGACAATGTTGAAACATCCTGTTTTGACTTGTCATTCAAAGTGACTTTCAAAATTTTTACAATTTTGAGTTGTAAGATATAAGGTACCTTATACCTCTTTGAGGTTAATAGTTTCCTATCAGATTTACAAAAAACATGGCTTTAATGGAAGAGTGGATTCCAAGACTACAGAATTTCTGTGTTTGAAATATCTGGATCTGTCACAGGTGTATGAGCCAAAGTCTGGTTGCTCTATTTACCACTTTTAACAACTTTATCTATCTGTAGATAGAAAGAGGAGCTACCTGACCTATGGGTACACATTGTTATGTCACTCCAGTGCTCCGGGCTCAGAATTAAGGTTTATAATATAAAAACATAGGCCAAATTCTTCCCTTATAACATCCCCAATACTCCATTGGTGTCAATAGGGTCACATGGTTATATCAGAGGGCAGTATTGGGCTGCATTTTACTTCAAATGCATGTTGGTTACAGGTTAAAAATCAACAGCCAAATAGAGGAAAAGCTTCCCCCTTTCCTCCCCCGACCCCAAAAAATCTATGCATGAGATCTTCCTGCACTAACAGTCTGACTATAGAGCTTATTCTGGTAAAAAGCTTTCCTTCACTTCCACACATGTATTCTTGTGGTTATGCATTATGTGAATCTTTATTTACTCTGTACAATAGATGGAAATACTTACCTTTGCCCTAAATCACTCTAACAAGGCTCTATTGTCCACTTCGTGTGCTGAATGAGATACTAAGCCCAGTTTTGTAATACACCTTCCAATGAAGCTGGGGCCTCCTAGTACACTTTGAAACCTTGGCCATTCGGAAACTCACTCTCCAGGAAGCTGCTGCAGAATCCATTCATATTCTGGCAGTAGCAAAGCAATTTAAACAAGCAGATTTGGCAGCTAAAGGGGAGGTTTTTGTGGTGTCAACACCTTGCTAAAATTGAAGATTGAAAGAGATCTGGCAAGGCTTATGAAGAAGTAATCTTAAATCTCCTATTTCCCATAGCCAACCTAGCTTAAAGAATTCTTTGAAAGGTTCCCCATACTCAGAAGTCACATGGGTAGATGAGTAACTCACAGCATTGCCTTTGCTCTAAGTTACTGCACAATACTCTCTCTCTAGTTGTAGACAATTTATTGAACCGTGATTTTTTTCACTGCTTTGTGACTGATTTCCGCATTCCCCACTACTGCCCAACAAAGCTAATGAGACTTCAAACAACATAGCGTACGGAAAATTAATGTGGGTAGCTTTGGAGGGGTTGAAAAGGAAGCAACTATGCCTGCTATTAGGTTATGCAAATTAAAACGAATAATGCTAGCCATCATACCTCAGAACATGGCCTCAGGATGGGGAAGTGAACTATTACTTTGCTAATATTTTTGATATTTGCAGCCGAATTTTCCCCTGCAGATTTCCAGCTTGCACCAAGGAAATATTGCCTCAAGTTTACAGATACTCTTATTTATACGTGGACATCTATTTGTAGCTTAAACAAGCACCAGCAAAGCGTGAATGCCCAATGCTGCTCACAATTAATCACAGAGAAGCAAATTACATTGGCACTGTAGGCAAGATTGTAAGTTGGTAACAATGGGATATTCAAGGAAATTAAAACCGTATAGTTAAAGTCACGTTTGCTTATTTGCATAGGGACTGGCATTTTTTCCTTCTTTGGCGGTGTAATTTATCATATGCATGTTTTGACACCTGGGGCCAAATTCAGAGGTCACTTAATTGACAGCATAGCTGCATGTTGGTAAGAAGGGCAGAAGGAGGTGTAGTAAGATGAGCAAAAACCAAGAAACTAGTAGATCCCCTCAGCTTACCTAACATTACCTTACGTTCTCCCTATTATTGCTACAATGCTTCCTGCACTCAATGTACAAGTTACACATATTGACACTGACTTATCAATGTCTACAGTAATTTAGGCCACCATTTACATCATTTCTGAATGAGGCCGTTGGCATTTTCTATTTTATTGTGGCATTCCAATAATGGCCCACAGAACCACATGAAATTGGAGGATATCCAAGCCTGTGCTGATCTCAATTAATGAAATAACACAACAAGGATTATATGTACATTTCCCATGGAGCAACTGACCTTGCTTTAGGGATCAAGGATTCCTCAAAATGGTTTAGCAGCAGCTGGAAAAAAGTCTCCTGACATTAAAGGTTGATCAGTGTTACAAAGGAGCAACTGACCGATCACACAATAGACAAACTCCAGAAAATTCTGCTTCTCAGAAATAGGGACACCATTTAAATAGTAGCATTCACAAAGCTGCTGTTATTCATTATGAACTTGAACTTCAATTTTCACAATTGAACATAAACACTAAACAATATGACATTCCCCCTAAACTGTACTGATTTCCTGAAACTGGTACAGAACACAGAAGTACAATATATGAATCACACTCTGCTTATTAGCCTAATTTGAAAGGACTCTGTGTGTGTGTCCATTCACCTTTGTTTGGTTAAAATAAAAGTTTGACCTCTGACCATAAATCAAAGCTTAAACCTCACAGCTTGTATGTTCCCATATTAACATTTGAGACAGACGTTCTAGTTAAACTTGTCAGCAGTTCTATTTACATACATCATTTTCTAGAGTTTGTTCTCAAACTTGAGGTCTCAGATTCCAGTTTATACATTTATATATATTTTTTAAGATCATGTAAATCTCCAACAATTAGCTATTGTTTTGTAACATACAAAAACATACAAAAATAATCCTGAAAGCCAAGCCACAATTGTCACCTTGTGACGGCATTGTGGCTAGGAAAGAGACAGGAGCGGGACAAACTGCTCCAAAACCTTCTTCTGGTCAAACATCACATGCAATTTATTTAGTGTTCTTCCCATGCAATTTATTTAGTGTTCTTACAAACCTGTACAGCTCTGTATATACATACACTCCTTAGCTCACACTCCTTCGCTCAATCAGCCAAGGAAGAGGAGAGACAGATGGTATCTTTCTCCCTGGGAGGTCTCTCCTGGCTTTGACTTCCAAAAGCCTGCCAGTCTCTCCTTGCCTCCTGAGCACTTCCTTCCTGTGCCTTTTCTACTTTCTGGGCCAATTAGCCTTTTGGGCTCTCCTCAACCCAATATATCAACTGGGCACAGCTTTTCTCCTCAGGTTTATTCTGGGGAGATTACTTGATGATCCAGTCATCCAAATGCTGGTATAACGTTAGTTATTTCAGGTGTGACACTGTTGGTATAACTGCTGTTGCCCAACACTGTCACACCTGAAATAACTAACGTTTCTTTAGTTAAAGAAGTCTACTTTACGTTCAATAAAAACAAAATGGAAATATTCAATGCTCAGGTAGGAAAGTTTCAAACCAGACATCCAACTAGCCAAGCTGAAAGTGAAAATTAGTTTTATTGCACATCTAATTGGACATGCAGTTGCTATGGTCACAATGGAGACTATGACCCTTGAAACTTTCATAGAAATGTAGGGCTGGAAGGGACCTCAAGAAGTCAAGTCCAGCCCCCTGAGCTGAGGCAGGACCAAGTAATAAACCTAGACCATCCATGACAGGTGTTTGACAAACTTGTTCTTAAAAACTTCCAGTGATGGTGATTTCACAACTTCTCCCGGAAGCCTATTCTAAGGCTTAACTATCCTTATTGTTAGAAAAATTGTTAATATCTAACCTGAATCTCCCTTGCTGCAAATTAAGCCCATTACTTTCCTCTGAAGCCAGCCCTTCTAGCCCATTTAGTTATTTTTCCAGCTTCTCAGTACTCCCCTCTTTCCCATTAAGGAAGTTACCATTAAAAAGACTCATGACTGTTAAGATGAGTTATGCACCTTATCATTTACGCATTAATGGCTATAGCGATCACCCACCTACTCTGTATTATCACCACAGGGATTATTAACCCTGGCAAGATGACAATTAGTATGTATCAACAAACTGACTTATGTTACTGAGCAATTTGACATACTAGCTGCACTTGGGTTTTCTTCAGCAATGGTCACAGCATCGATTTATAGAAAGACTTGTATAAGTATATATTTATGGCTAAGTTTTGTGGCAATATCAAGCTGGCTTCCATTTTTGTGCTCCCATTTCTGCATGTGTAACTCAGACTATAAATGCACCTGTTTTATGCAAGCACAACCCTCATTTGCATGCACAATTCAGACAGATGGTTACCCCACTACCTGATCTGGGTACATAAATGAGTTTTGCAACTGTAGAACATCTGCATAGTGAATTTTGCATGTACAAAGAGTTGTATGAAGAAAAATGAAGGCCAGAACTGAAAATCTGACTTGTAATGATGTATCCTCTAAAAGGCACCATATGATAACATTGCTGGAGGTCGGTCTGGTTCACATGCTGTGTGCGGCAAGCTCCCGCGGGCTCTGCTATTAAAAAGAGCTTAAACTCTGTACCCACGTCTGTGCCTGATTTGTTTCCACATGACCCTAAAAGTGACTTATCTATTCATGAACAAGAGTAAGTCACCTCATTTTGCTTGAATATTTTAAAGGCTTGTCTGTACTGCAGAGTTAACGTGAGTATTGCTCTACCTCAAATCTCATTCATATACCAAAACCTTTAACTGAAGTGTATTGGTGTTTTTAATTCAAATTGGCTGGTCCCTCAGGTGATATAGGCCAGGGGTTACCAAACTTTTTCTTTCTGAGGCCCTTCCCTACGTGCTATCAAAACTCCACGGCTAAGCTATGACATGGGTTTTTCTGCATATAAAAGCCAGGGCCAGCGTAAAGGGGTAGCAAGCAGGGCAATGGCCCAGGGCCCCACATCATGGGATGACCACCAAGCTAAGTTGCTCAGGCTTTGGCTTCAGCCCTGGGTGGTGGGCCCCTGGCTGCAGTTCTGCACAGCAGTGCTTTGGCTTTCTGCCCTGGGCCCTACAAGTCTAACACCAGCCATGTTTGGTGGACCCCCTGAAACCCAGACCCCTGATTGAGAACTACTGATATAGGCTACAGCTCAAGTCAGCACAACTCATCAGCGGCTAAGACTGCTCTGTGTAGCTGGAGTGTTATGCCTCAGTGTGGCTGCTCTCATTCAAGCTAGGCTAACTTAATGTGTTATTAAAGATCAATTTGTTGGTAGGAAAATATAGGATTGGGGTTCATTGGATGTCAGTGGGAAATGTAATGCAAATATAAGCATGTAATACTCAGGAGGAGTTGGAAAGTTTCAGGTAAGAGATGACCAAGTTTTATTTCTGGTTTCTTATAGCCTGTCATATCTGTTTTCTTTTTAAAAAAATTAATCTTTTTAAAAAAATGTGTGGGAAGGGATTTACAGAAAGAAACTGATCAGAGTTTCTTTACCATGTATAGTGTCCAAACATACTTTGAAAGTATTCCATCCTCAAACAGTTACAACTAATAATCAAACAATTATATTGATGGGGATAGGGAGAAGACCCTAGTAATTCACGTATCTGATCAATTAATGTTCAATATTACCCTAGTACTTATTTTTTGAATAAGACACCACATTTTAGAAATTCACATAAAGAATGTTATAATGCAACGGAAGACCAAAGCTGATAATCATGAAATATAGAGTGAGAGTGACATAGAAACGGTATCAAGCTAGGGCTTGACCTAGCACTATATTGCGTAATTTAGAGATTTTTTGAAAGGGTTTATGAAGTTTTATCAATGACAAGGGGGCAGGGAAAGGGAAATGTAAGACCTCCAGATTTAAATGCACAAAACTGTACATCTTACCCTGTAGGGACTGGGCTACAACCTGAAACCCCCCTTTTTTGAATTGCCGCCTTTTTAATTGGTACGGTTGGTTACTCAAGGACTTCTGGGTTTTCCTTTAGGTAGATCATTTGGTTCTGGAGGCCCTGTATTAGTGCATCAAATTAATTAAAACTAAGACAAAAGACATTTTAGCAGACTTCAAAAAAAAGAACCATTTTGTAAAATGACCCAATCCTGTTTTGCAACTGTAATACAAAAGTAATAGTGAAATACAGGAGTCTAGCTGGGATAGCTATTGATTGGATAAATTTGAGGAACTTCTTTGTCACTCAGTCCATTGGTTTTATATTCACAGATTCTAAGGCCAGAGGAGATTTCTGCAGTCATCTGGCCTGACCTCCTGTATAACACAGGCCATAGGACTTCCCTGAATTCATTCCTGTTTGACCTAGAGCAAATCTTAGAAAAAAGATCCAATCTTGATAGAAAATCTGCCACTGTCAACTTTTAACTCCCAATCTTTGGAAAGTTGTTCCAATGGTTAATTACTTTTGCTGTTAAAATTTACACTTTTTTCCAATCTGAATTTTTTATTCTAATTCTATGATCCTAACACAAGGGAAACCAGACTAATAAGGCAATTAAAAAGAGAAACTCAGTTTGGGCTAGACCTTCTAGACAATCAGTGGGGGTTTCCTCCCCCCCGAAGTAAAGTGCTTTTTGTACATAAGACATGTCAATCTGCTCATTCAGATGAAGAGCTCTTTGCTCCTTGTGCACTATGTACATGAAAGTGCATCATCTTGGCTAATAGCATATCAATCAGATATTATCTATGCTCTGTATAGAACTGTTAGATGCTGTGCCAAAACAAACCCTTTTACAAACTGAACATGATCAGAGTTCTGACAGCTTGATTCCCAACAGTATATTGACAAGCTACTAATCTATTTGAAGACAGAATGTAATTGCACAATTAATTTTTTGAATCAAGCACCACACTTTCAATAGTCTGCTGAAGTAGCAAAGAAAAAACCAGACAGTCTGAAGCACAGGTCTGGAATCAGAGCTCCTTTCCGCAGTCTGAAACAGTAGCTCTAACTGCACATTTGATATAGATTCCAGGTGCTTACAGCATAATCCTCATAGGAGACGACAGAATATCTGTACACATTCACAGAGTGCATCAGCAGCAAGGAAGCAACTTGCAAGCGTGGACAAGAGTCCAGACTCTGTCGCCCTTGGTGCAGAGTGGAGGGGAAAAAAAGAAAAAGAAGTGGTGTTAACCCATCTTTGTGCCCACCCCACCCGCAACTGAGCACTAATGCCAGAAGCTGGGCTGGCAGCTATTAGAGCAGCTTGAGGCTGCTTGTCTTCACTCCAGCCACAGCCCCCCAAGGGCTGTTTTAGCAGCCAGGGATCATAGAGAAAGATGTCCCAGCCATGCTTCCTTTCTCCCGAGCCATGTCCCACACGCCAGGGGCAGGAAGGGAGAGTGGTGCATAAGTCAATATGGTGGCTCAATGTCAACCACAGATTCCTTAATGCCTGGGGAATCTGCAAGGTGCTGAATCTGTCCCCACAGAAAGCAATCAGAGAATTGACTTAGGGCCAGATCTTAGCCCTTCCTCTGATGGCACAAAGCAATGTTTTAGTTGCTTGGGCAGTTTTCACAGGAAATTCTTCATTGCTCTCTATCATCTGACTAGATATAAGACAGAGTCAGTGTCCTCTGAAAGGCAGCAGCAGCAGTTCCTAGACTGGTAGTGCAATGCCACCAGATTAGCATTTGCAATGCTATGGTCCAGTGGTTTTGAACTTCCCTTTGGGAATCTTAGATATATCCTGCAGACCTCCAAGAGTCCACAGACCACAGGTTGAAAACCATTGCTATAGTATAATCACTATATATATAATGCGTGTGAGTGAGAGAATTTGGCTTCTATTCTTTTTGGCATAGTAATGTGATCTTGCTCTTTAACACAGTTAATCAATTTGGGGGCGGGAGGGAGGAGTGGCCAAGAAGAAATTACACATTAATCTAGACAGTCTCTCTGTGACTAGATTAACAGCATCATCCCATTTTACAGCTGGGAAAATGGAGGTAGACAGAGATGAAAGTACTGGTCCAAAGTCACATCAATTTTGTGACAGAGCTGGGAACAGAATTCAGATCCTCTGCCTCCTAATCCTGTTCTTTCACGCCCAAGGCCACTGTCTCCCATGCTCATGTTGTCATTACCTAAAGGACTGACATGGAAAAATTATGTTGCTCCAAGGAGTTGTACCCATAGAGTACTTTTAAGTTCATGCCACATTTTAAATCAGTTACAGTGGAAGATTTCAGAGATTGATCTGAAGTTATTTTTCTGGTCCTTATACATAAGCACGTCACAGCATAATCATCCAATACAAATCTATGGCATCAAAGCTCATTTCACACTATGGATTTGTGACTGCAGATCTGCATGCCTATCTTGCACACAGTGTGACTGCACAGCCAGGTGCTTGTACATGCAAATACCAACTAGCTCTTACATAGTGCTTTAGAAAGTGACCCAGTAAGACAGATCATTGCCATTACTGTAAATTACCGCAGTTGTGGCATTACATGCTTCCTTTTTTAAAAGCTTGGCTCTCACTCCTTTTTTTATTAGTTCCAGACATTGCTCTGTGGAGCTGGAAAGGTTTTGTGGGGGAAGAGATGGTGGTTGTGTATCCTGACTAGGCCGAGATTTCCTTTTGGAGGTTGTGTGGCCAGGAACACTGCTATTATTTAGTACAACAAGGCTTTAATGTACAGATTTAACAGATGGGAAACAGACATAAAAAAATTAGGAATGCATGTGTTGAAAGAAAAAAGAAAAAAAGAAGAGTGCAAGTCTACACAAACCCAGGACCCTTCTTTACTGAGCCCTCTACTCAAACCATTAGCTCACACAGACTTTCACCAGATCTTTCTTAACATGCAAGAGAGAATATTTGCAATCTGATGTGTTACACACCTGCAGAGTCAGAGACCAGAGGGGTCATTTATTCTCAAATACTTATCAGGTTCTTTCATCCCAGCCAGTGCCGTCAAGTAAATGCAATGCATTTCCCTTTTATTACAAATGGGCCAAAGCCTTTCAAAGTCATCTGGCTTCTTTCTGAAGGAGAACGCAATCCATCCCACTGGGAGACAGCTGAAAATATGGTTTATCCAGATACTAACTGGATCCTCACCAACAGGATGCTTTTGTGCAGTAGTCTCTATGGGACTGTATAGAAGGGTTGTCTGGAAATGATGTGGCCCAATTTTCTGTGGTGCTGAGCACTTGGTAAGTTCCCCTGTCTGCATCTCTGAAACAGAGCATCTCAGACCATAGTGATTATCATGGCAACTTAAAGTGCGTTTGCCCGAACAGATACCAGACAGGAAATAGTAATGAAATTCTTGTGTCTCCCACTGCCAAAGCACCATCAGACTTAGCTGACAAACAGCTAAGAGATGACCAGCCAATATAAGAGGGGACAAAGAATAGCTAGACGATTCTCTATGGGGTTTTGCCTGACACAAAGTATCTGCTCTCTAATAATTTCCTAAAATAGCCATTTATGTCAGATATCCCATTGCAAGCCATTTTGGGGGACTCTTGCTTCTGTTTCTAGTCTGCAATGCCCCTTTTCCTCTCATTCTTTAGACCAGTAGAGAATTTATACCTTTAACTAATAGATTGTTTTGCCCGACGTTTGTTTGGTTTGCCCTTGTGACAAGTTTGTAGCACTTGTCTGTGCATCTGGGCTTTTTGGCTATTCTTTTGTACTGGGAATTTTTGCACAGGGCTTAGATACTGGTTCTGGGTGTCGTATAGTTTATATTGATAAAAATGTATAGTATCGCCCTGATTCTCAGGCATGCCTGTATTGAAATATAGTAGGGTATAAATGCTTATGTATCTTACATGGTCAGCCACCACAAAGCCATAGTGTCTTTGCACTGTGAAATCCTTGCAGATTTGTTCCAGATTAAGAGCATTATATACACACATACACTTCATAAATGTAGCTTTTTAAAGGTAAAAATGCAACAAATTTGCCTCCTGGGAGAAATGCACTTTGTGTCAGAGAATTTGGGCTTTCATCCACCCAGACAGATTTTTCACAGGAAGGAAAAGGTGCTCTGCCCATAAAACATACCTTGCATTTCTGTAAAATTATTTAAAGCGTGAAAGGAAAAACACACATCTTGCTTTTTTTCTTTTCCAGCTTTGCCTGCAGGGAGAAATTTCCACATAGTTCCGCTTACAGTTCTCCGAGCACTGATTAATTGGTAAAACGTCACAAAATGAGGACAACCAATACTTGCCTCATTCTGTAAAGTTTAAATAGGATGGAGCAGTGGTTTTCAACCTCATTGGCAGACACCTGCTCGGGGTCACATAATAGCTGCACAGCATTTACAAGCCTTGGTTTAAAGGCCAAATCCATTTATTTCTCTAGGACTTCCTGTATTGCCACTCAATATGTTTAAAGGCTAAGTGTACATTGAGGGTTATCAGCCTTCCTTTCCTGAAAATATGTATTCTGCATTAAGACATCATTAGAGGATGGCTATTCAAATCCATCTAATCTCTAGGCATCAGGTCTATGACTTTGCAGTTTGATAGCACCACACAAGAGGATCTCAAAGCCCTATACAAAAGGCACAGAAGTTAAGCCCTACAAGTATTAACATTAAAAAACAACACAGCAACAGCCAGTATTGCTGCAGAAACATATGGTCACATTCATGCTGGAAAGAGATACATTGCACGGTTCCCCCAGTCTGACCTACGCAGAAGACCACTTCTTCCTGGGGCTGGGAGGGACTGGTGTGTCTACCATTGTTCATCAACGAGCCCTTTGGCCACTTCAGGACAATATAACGAGTCCAAGCCAGCTCTCCTCAGCTGGAAGGACGGTGACATTAATGGAATTAAGTACAAAAATTAAAATATTTAGGGCTCCCTTATAGGTGTGAGGCACCCTGAGAAAAATATTTTTTTGGAACTCAGTCTCTGCTTGGCCTGTCTTTGTCCCTCTAAATGCACATTACAATACCCCCCCCCCCGCCTTCCCTCCCTCAACCTACCTTACGAACATACCTTCCAAATTGTCTTTTGGGGTAGAGGGTAAATCATGAGTGCTCATATCCCACTCCATACATTACTGCTGATCCATGATTTTCATTATTCTTTTGCTTTACTTTGTGAGGCTTCTAGACATTTTCAGGCTCATCGTGAAGCAGAAGTTTGACCAGGAGTTATCTAGTGGTGAACTAAAGCTTGGAAGATGGGAGATGCTTGTTCTCCAGAGTTTGAGATTCCAGCAATCAGCTTTTTAGCTCTAATCAGTAGATCTTCCTAACTCAGCAACATTCTCAGGCTACTCAAAATGGCCCACCTTGATTATCACTACAAAAAGGTCTGTCCCCCACCCCGTCCCACCCCGCTCTCCTGCTGGTAATAGCTCACCTTACCTGATCACTGTCATTACAGTGTGTATGGTAACACCCATTGTTTCATCTCCCCACTGTATTTTCCCCTGAATGCATCCAATGAAGTGAGCTGTAGCTCGCGAAAGCTTATGCTCAAATAAATTTGTTAGTCTCTAAGGTGCCACAAGTCCTCCTTTTCTTTTTGCGGATACAGACTAACATGGCTGCTACTCTGAAACCTAAGATCTAATGTAATTACCAGTAACTCCTGGAATCTTTGCTCCGTTGTTGGGCTAAACAACATTTAGCTAACAGTGCCAAGTGCTTCATAAGTGAACAAAAGAGGATCAGCTATTTGATCCATTTAAGGGGTGGGGGGTACTCACTAAATTGCAACAACCAAATTATTTAAAAAATATCTTGAATCATCTTCAAAATAAAGATTATGTGACCAAAGTTTCTCAACATTAAAAGTCAGAGATAAATGTTGGTACAATACAAGCCTTTAATGCTTTCTCCAGGCTGATTTATGTGTTCATCAACTCTTTGGGCAATCACAAACGATCTCTTTAATCTTCAAAGGAACTATCAACTGCTAGTAATATATTATATAGATTTGTTAAAACAAATGTTCTGAGGAACACTTCTCTCTTGTTCATATACAAATGATTTCAAAAGCAGATTAACTCATGAAAATGTGATTACTCAAACTGATCTGAAGCTTTTTGAAGTACCAGTGTATGAATTAGTTCTGACTGGAGAAAGGGACAAAAAATTAAGAAAAGTTAAAAACCAATCAACCAACCCACTCACCCACCCACCCAGAGACACCTTACTTTATGCTACAGGTAGACAACAAAAAGAAAAGGAGTACTTGTGGCACCGTAGAGACTAAAATTTATTTGAGTAATCAGGATCACAGGGTGTCTATGCTACTAAAATAGAGTATTGACTTCCTCCTGAAAGAATTTTAAGCATAAAAGGACAATTAGGTTTTTTTTTTAAATGGAGGCAGCAATTAAAGAATTGCTTTCTAGTTGGGCTGTCAATTAATCGCAGTTAAGTCACGCGATTAGCTCAAAAAAATTTATCGTGATTAAAAAAAAGAATCACGATTAATTGCACTGTTAAACAATAGAATACCAATTGAAATTTATTACATATTTTGGAGGTTTTCTACATTTTCAAATATAATCTATTTCAATTACAACATAGCATACGAAGCGTACAGTGCTCACTTTATATTATTTTTATTACAAATATTTGCACTGTAAAAATGATAAACAAAATAGTATTTTTCAATTCACCTCATACAAGTACTACAGTGCAATCTCAAGATCATGAAAGTTGAACCTACAAATGTAGAATTATGTAAAAAAAAAAAAAAAAAACCAACCCTGCATTCAAAAATAAAACAATGTAAAACTTTAGAGCTTACAAGTCCACCCAGTCCTACTTCTTGTTCAGCCAATCAAGTTTGTTTACATTTGCAGAAGATAATGCTGCTGGCTTATTGTTTACAATGTCACCTGAAAGTGAGAACAGGCATTTGCATGGCACTGTTGTAGCTGGAGTCTCAAGTGCCAGATGCGCTAAAGATTTATATGTCCCTTCATGCTTCAACCACCATTCCAGAGGACATGCATCCAAGCTGATGACGGGTTCTGCTTGAAAATGATCTAAAGCAGTGCAGAACAACGCATGTTCATTTTCACTATCTGAGTCAGATGCCACCAGCAGAAGGTTGATTTGCTTTTTTGGTTGTTTGGGTTCTGTAGTTTCCGCATTGGAGTGTTGCTCTTTTAAGACTTCTGAAAGCATGCTCCACACCTCATCCCTCTCAGATTTTGGAAGGCACTTCAGATTCTTAAATCTCGGGTCGAGTGCTGTAACTATTTTTAGAAACCTCACATTGGTACCTTCTTTGCATTTTGTCAAATTTGCAGTGAAAGTTGTCGTTCGTTTTAAGAACACATGTGCTGGGTCACCCTCAGAGACTGCTATAACATGAAATATATGGCAGAATGCAGGTAAACAGAGCAGGAGACATAGAATTCTCCCCCCAAGGAGTTCAGTCACAAATTTAATTAACGCATTTTTTTTTAAAATGAGCATCATCAGCTTGGAAGCATGTCCTCTGGAATGATGGCCGAAGCATAGGGTGACCAGATGTCCCATTAAGTATCGGGACAGTCCCTATTTTAACCCTTTGTCCTGCATCCCGATTGATGTACGATTGGGACCCCATTTGTCCCGATATTCAGGTAAGGAGGCGAGAAGGCAGGAGGCGCCAACTCCGTGGGTGTTCTGGGGCTGGAGCACCCATGGGAAAAAATTAGCGGGTGCTCTGCACCCACCAGCAGCCAAGATCCCCCCTCCTCGCCTCCTTCTCCCCCCCCCCCCAAGCGCACCACATCCCTGCTCCTCCCTCTCCCTCCCAGCACTTCCACCCCTGCCACCGAACAGCTCTTTGGCAGCACTTAGGACTTTCCGGGAGGGAGGGGAAGGAGCGGGGATGTGGTGCACTCAGGGGAGGAAGTGAAGAAGAGGCATGAGCATGGACTTGGGGGAAGGAGGTGGAATGGGGGAAGGAAGAGGCAGTGGGGCGGACACTGGGCAGAGGGGAAGCTGGCGCTGTAGACAGTGAAAAGGCGACCAGTGAGCCAGTGGTGGGCAGGGAGGGTGAAGAGGTGAGCGATGGGCCAGCAACAGGCAGGGGGTGTGAGGAGGCGAGCAGTGGGTAGGGGACTGAGGAGGGATGCAGCAAGCCAGCAGTGGGCCGGGGGATGAAGAAGGAATGGTGGCGGGGGGGTGGGGGGCGAGACCTGGGGCAGAGCCTTGGAGGAGCGGGGATGGACTGTGGGCAGGACTGATGTCACCCCAATGTGTCCTGATATTTTACTGTTGTGATCTGGTCACCCTACCGAAGCATGAAGAGGCATATGAACATTTAGCGCACCTGGCACACAAATATCTTACAACACCAGCTATAACAGTGCCAAGCAAACACCTGTTTTCACTTTCAGGTGGCACTGTAATTAAGAAGTGGGCAGCAGTATTCCCCATAAACGTAAACAAACTTGTTTCTCTTAGCAATTGGCTGAGCAAGAAATAGGACTGAGTGGACTTGTAGGCGCTAAAGTTTTGTTTTTGAGGGCATTGTTTTGTTTTTGAGGGCAGTTATGTAACACAAAAAACCCTACATTTGTAAGTTGCATTTTCATGGTCAAGAGACTGCAGTACAGCACTTGTATGAGGTGAATTGAAAAATACTATTTCTTTTGTTTTTTACAGTGCAAATACTTGTAATCAAAATATAAAGTGAGCACTGTACACTTTGTATTCTGCATTGTAATTGAAATATATATTTGAAAATGTAGAAATCATCCAAAATATTTAAATTATATTGTATTCTATTATTGTTTAACAGTGCTATTAATTTTTTAAATTGTTTGACAACCCTACTTTCTAGGCACCGAAAAGTTAGTCTGGATCCAACCACAGTATTTCACTTCCATTAAATACTTACTATCTCGGATTATAAAGTTGAATTATTAGGAATATTATGGTAGGATTAAGTGTCCAGTCGCTTATTTTATAGATCTGAAGTTTAAATTAGTGGTGAATTCATTTGACATGCATCTGGGGACAAAACTGAGAAAAGAGATCAACTATTTGAGCAATTTTTATATTAGCTGATGAGATTACAGTTACTTAAAAAGTTCAGGGGCAGGACTGGCCCTGGGGTTTAGCATCAACTGAGAATCTGAATTTGAGTGTAGAATCCAGTCTCTAATTCTATGGCCCAGCAGAGGTTAGAAGCATTAAAGGAGGCAACACACTGAGTCCCTAGCCAGAGGAGCAAATTGTGATACACATGAGAAACCCCTTTGAGTGGACGGTGGCACTGATGCACTCAGGAGGAGCTGTATCTAATCCTCTTTGATTGATATCATGGGATCTTTGAGGGGGAAAATAAATAAAAACAGGGGAAAAAACATTTCCTGAACTGGGACAAAGTCAAAAACCTCAATTTTCACAAAATAAAAATTAAAAAAAAAAAATTCAGAACATCCTTTTTTTAAAAAACTGTAATTGGTTTCCATTTCGAAACAGTTATTTAGAAAAAACTTTGAAGTGAAACATGAACAATTTCAAACGTCTTTAAAAAAAATTGAGCCAAAACATATGGAAACTGACCCTTTTCTGCAAAGAAATTTATTTTCAACTAATTGGTGTTTTCCAATGAAAAATGTTTTTGGGAGTGGGTGGGGGATGAGGGAAAAAAAAAAAAAAAACGTCCAGCCAGCTCTAAAAGGCAGCCGAGGAAATGCGGCAGATTCCAGAGACCTATTAACTTATAACTTTATCTTTCGCTCTGGAGGAAACATTGTTTACAAAAATACATCAAGAATTTTGGATTTAAATAAAATCCCCATTTTTGTACCAGGGATGTTCTTTTGGGGAAAAGTTGGATATGAATAAAAATGGAGTTTCTCCTTTAAATCAGGGGGATCCGGACCGAATGCCCCCTCAGTCTCTTGCTACAGAGAGTCCCTGCAGTGTAATGGAAATCGGTAACGTTCACTGTGCATGTGCAAAGGAGGTTTTTTGTTTGTTTTGCAGGCGATCTAGGTGACAATAGAACTGCTTCCAGGTCTGCGTGGAAGTGAATCTGATTAGCGTCTGCATGCAGGTAAAGCCATTGTGAGCACCAACGAAACTTTAGGTACATTCACAACTGGGACTTAGACCCACATTACTGGAATGCTAACATACGATTGAAAGCCTCATATCTGGAAGGTATGCATGCAATTGTATTTATGAAATCCAACATGGTTTCCCTGTCCTCCCCTCCCTGTACACTGCCTATATTTTATTACAAGAAATGAGAGAAAATTTTCTGTTAAACAGGGAAGAGAGCGCTGGGTACAAAGGGCAGTTAGGAATTTGTCTGATGGACTAATGACACCGGGGAGCTTAGGGGATGTGCGTGCACCCACTAGGACAGATTGCTTCTGTTGCTTGGGGATTGTTGCAAAATGGGTCTTTCACCAGGCCTGAATATGATTTGCATGTAATTGGGTATTCCGTTAAGCAGAGTTACTTCTGATCAAAAGCCTGTGTAAGTGACACAGTCCATTTCCAGCTGGAGGCTGAGCAAACCATCTTGGATAAAATTAAGAACGGCCCTTAATCTTCATCAAAAACCAGAAACAAGCCATTCTGAAGTACAATCAAATGTTTTCATACACTCTTGGATGTTCTGGATGCAGCCAAATTAAGGGCTCTAAAAGCTCTCAGAGGAAGGCAGGGAGAATTCCACACACTGTTATCAGTCATGTAAATACAGAATCTTAGATTAATATACTGTGGGTCTCATTCCCCGCACTGAGGCCAGCATGTATTCAGAGTAACTCCACTGGAGTCAGTAAAGCTACACACCAGAGTAAGAGCAGTAGAAATAGAAGATAAACTGACCTTGTATCTAGTCTCAACCTTTATCTTTTGCTTGACTCCTGTCAGCATCCCTTCTCCTTGCTTCATTAGAATAGAATATAGGTGTTTTATGTGCTTGGTGACTGCCCAGAAAGATACAGCTCAAGCATCTGTTCTGGCTACACCACAGTCCAGATATCTCCCTGAGCCATCCCCCTAAATTGCTCTCACAGCAGACTCTCCAGCCAGCTCTCAGCAGTGAGCAGAGTCTAGAAGAAAACGGAGGCAGAGCTATGAAGAATTCTATATACCTCACTTGACATGAGGGTGAGGCAAGCCCAGCAGGCAGCCAGATGAAAATGTCAGATTTCTTCCTTGCTGCAGCTATTTAAGAGCCATTTATTAAAATGAAAGAAATTAAGACTAAAAATAAAACAGCTGAAAGAAACCCATAACAGCTCATTGGGTGTTGATAAATCTCACACAGGCAGTGCTTCCAGCTGCCAACAAGATGGAAATTCATGTTTAGATTTCTATGAAAACACCAATTAACCACAGTAGGCACTGTTAATGTTTATGCAATCCACCTGTAATGCATTCTTACTGGGGTAGGTCGTTACCATATCAACTTTATTAGGCCTCAAGCAGCACTTATTTCAAATGATTAATTTTTCTTGCCTGGATGAGAATGAGCATTGTCCAGATGCAACTCTTGCTGCACTGTGGGGGTGAGGCTGTTTAAAAGCTGATAGAGAAATTTCATTAATACTGTTTCCTCTGTGTGCTTGTCTGTAAGACATTAGGTCATTATACAAAAAATGCCATCTCAATTGTGGCAGTCCTCTGAGGAAGAGCAAGCTGGGGAATATCTTGCCTTCAATGAAAATAAAAGCAAAACTAAGCAGCTTTGGCCAGATTCTCACCTGGTGTAAGTCAGCATTGCTCCCAATATCTTGCTCCTAGAGCCATACTCTGACATTGATTTCGTTTGACCAGATGATTTCTGTGACTCCTTGTTTTGCCTGATGCAGCAGTGTGACAACGGCTTATTGTGTTGCACCTTGAAAAGATACTGCACAGAACTTGCAGCCTGAAGCCACCATCACCTTCCCACCCACAGGCTGCAACAGGCAAGAGCTGTGCCCTCCCAATTCAGGGCTGCTCTCCAACTCCTGGCATAACAGACAGGGCCCCAGCCTGGTCAAAGCTGGGGACCTGTCTGCAAAGCTCATTTATCCTCAGGTTTGAGGGCAGTTAACGGAGCACAGATCTTATTGTATGGGGTGAGGAGTTCCATTGGAATTCATGGAATTTGATTCATAAGGAAGTTATTTGTTTTCTGGATTTCCCTTTCATTTGTTCAGTGTTTTCAGCCAAACAGTCAGACAATGACTGACTAGGTATAGTCATTTACTGCAATTCAAAGGCTAGTGTTTCATAGACGTGCAGACTGTTTTACTCATTTCCCTCCCCTAGCCCCCCCCATGTGTGCCCACTGTTAGCCGATTGGCTGTATCCCTAAATTAGAGCCAGACATCCACCAATCTGATTGTCTAACACCCGTTCTATTTCTATACTGTCCGCTGGAAAGGGCTAATCTCAATATCATTGAGTTTGCCTGACAGATTTCAGAGAGCCAGACTGGGGCCCATAAGGTATCCCTGTATCACCTGCAGTATGGGTAGCCAGCACAGGGAACCGTGTAGAGAAAAGAAAGAGCAGCCTCCATGGGGCTGCTACATTCCTTCCCATGCATGTAGCAGTTAGTGGGTGGGACATTCTCCCCCCAGTCCTACATGCTGGGGAAAGTAGTCTATCATATATAGGGCTTGTACAAGGATCGTCCCCCTGGAAGAGAGGGAAAGCAAGAAGCAGATTGTCACAAGTGCACAAAACCATGACGAGCCCCAAATTTGAACCAATCCAAGTTTGTACATTTCTGTATTCCCAAATCACATTAACTGTTACTCTCAGCCTATGGTGTGTTCTCTTTTGAAACTGGAGAGTTCTATTCTCTGGGGTTGAAAGTCACCCTAGTGTAATGAGCCACACCAAGCCCCATTCATCACTGAAGCCCTCAATCAAGGCTATCTTTAAAAATTCAGCTGTTTAGAAGCTATTAATTTTACTCTAGGTTAGTTGTATACTACACTATGGTGTTTACATTTGTATACCAAAACACTTTGAAGTTGATCTATTCCCTCTAGTTATTCTCTTATCTTCTAGTTTTTAAGGTACTCAGATGTTCATGAATTAGGACACTGCTGAGTTTTCATTAGGCTTTTTTTTTTATTAAGTTTTGTTCTGTCCTTTTCTTGCCCTAGGTTCTCTTAGCTGGCATAGTTCACACCCACATCCATTTTGCTGCTGTAATTGAGAGCACATCCTGTGAAGTCTACCCTAATCAAGCAGACCTCCTCTCGTGGATCAGTACACTAGCCATAGTCTTTGGATTGGCATCAAACGTGGCCCCAGGGAAGCTCACAGTGAGTTTGGGTACATGTCTGCCATTTTACTACAACATAATTATGGGGAGTTTCACTTTGGACATGAGTTGACCCACATGAAGGAGCCAGAAAACACGTTTATTTCACTAAAGTCTCAGTTAATCCTGTACTTAGTCAAGGAGTCTGTTGCTGCAGATCCTGTATGATACCGGCAATGGTTATTAAGCCCCAATTCAGAAAAGCAGTCGAGCATATGCTTAAATGGTATTTAAACATGGGCTGAAGTGCTTTGCTGAATTGGGGCCTAAATGGAAGGGCTGATGCCACTTCTCTTCCCCTTCCCCAGGCAATGATATAGAAGATGGTAGTTACTGTGTATTGTAAGTTGGCAGTCTGATTCAAATAGGAAAAAGCAGGGGCAGCAGCAGGATACCAATAGTAGCAATGATAAGTCTGATGTTTCCACATCAGCACAGAGCTCAACCAAGGGAGCGGAATTCAGAAAACTGAACATTTGTATCATTTTTAGGATTTCAATGAACGTAGCTGTCTGCTGAATGCTTTGACCAGTGGAGTCAGTGAAATACATTGGTCATGAGACTTTGCTTTTTCCATGTTTGTATTATAGAATAAATCTATTAACTGATAAAAGAGAAATAAAAAACATAAAACAGTCATGTAAAGCTTAGTTTCCTGCTAAGGAACAGTAGGAGACAAGACTGATTTTATGGACTAGAGAGTTCATCAGCAATAGAAAACAGGCAAGTGAGAGATGGTAGAACAAATGAGCTTATTAAGACCCTGATCCTGCAACAGTATTGCTAGTCCAAAAGAAATCACTAATCATTAGTCAGGCCCCATAACTCCTGAGATTGGCAGAACAGCAGGAAACTTCAAAAAAGTTGGTTTTTTTTTTTTTTTTTTTTTTAATTTGCCTTCTGGTTTTCGTACCTTGAAGATGCATTCAGGTCACATTTTCAAGCTTTTCTCTGCAACTGAGGTCTAGAAGCCTTTTTTTTTTTTTTTTTTTTTTAAAGGGAAGCTGGAATTCCAACAGTCAGAGGATTTCAAGGGCTGGTGTGTTTAAAAAAAAATAAAATTAAAAAAAAAATAAAGCTCCAAATATCATGAGACTAGTGATAACATTGTGAGAACTGACAACTGCAACAGGGTTCACTTACCACCAGGGCACCTCCTCATGGCTATTCTGGGGATTAGCTCCTTCCACATCTGATACCCCCTTCTGCTGCTCATTCACAAGCCCTGCAACTTCTCTTCTGCAACTCAGGGTGCTCCTTCTTGATGCCTCAGCTGCTCCCTCTTCATGGCTTACTGCTCCAGCCAGGTCATTGTGTGTCTTCTCCCCAGGGTACCAAAGGATCGCTGGATCAACTGTACAGTTACCTTTCTAGGCTATCCTATAGTTGAAGACTAGTGCCACTTTTCTCCATGGCAGATAAGAAAACTCAGGCCTGCCCACTACTCTGGGTTCCAACACAGGGACCCTCTGTTCAGCAGCCACAGTCTGCTCACTCCCAGACTCTGTTATTATTTCCCTATGCTCCTTCCTACTCTTCTTCTCCAGCTCCCTGTGGCTAGTTCACTCCACTCAGGTTCTTGACAGAGTCACATGCTCACCTAGGGAGTGACTACAGAACATCCCCTGCATCCCCTTGCTGGCTTTCTAGCAGCCCAGCCTGCATGGGCTCATCTGAACTTCATCTTCTATTAGGGCTCACCTAGTCAGCCTGATTCTCCTACAGGTGCAGCCTATTAGTTGGGAAGGGGCTAATTAACCTATTTTAACCCTTTCAGGTGAAGTGCGGCGTGAACACCCGATCCCAGGAACACTGAAAATGTAAATCGGGGCTATATTTAAAGTGTGCAACTAAGTCTGTGAGTTACCTCTTTTTAAGCATAGCAACAACTGAAGACTCAGGTTCAAAATTGTGATCTGTAGTCTTTATTGCACATTCAAATTTCCACCTTAATAGCAATTCTTACCATAACTATCACTGTCCGTTATACTGAAGTGCTATATGAAAATATACCCTGTCCTTTGATATCTCTGCAGTTTGTCTTTTCATCTCTGCAGGATATTTGGATTACTTCTGCTCATCTCTTAACTTCATCTGAATTTTGCCATGTCCTAAAATAGATACTTCATTAACTTACTGCTCTACTTGCATCAGGTCTTAGGGACATATCACATGTGGGATAAGGGTATAATGTGCTCCTTAATTCTCAAACCCCTCCCCCCCATCCTAAAATAATTTTCTCATTTCCCCCATACCTCTTGGAGTACAAGCATTAGACCTTCAGTGATAGCATTGCACGGGGTCGTAGAACTTCCAGTAGAAATGGATGGCTGTCTTGTCACAATACCTGCTATAATAATAACCAAAATAGGCAGAGATAATCCAGCCATTAGGGGAGTGAATGGTACTGGTCTGTGTGTTCGTTACTCAATAATTAGCAATACTTGTGGATTCCCCCACCACAAGTATTGCATATGCTGCTTGTACTGTTTAGTCTTGATCACATGAATATTTAGCAGCTTTTCATGCTTGAGAACCATGGCACAAATCTTGCTCATCATCACTTGACAACATCAGTATCACTGAGTATTTCATGCCCTGGTCTCACACCTGCCACTATTTGCAATTGTACTCATCAGCTCCAATGTACATTTTATGTCATATTGCTGAGTTAACCCTTCTGTTCTGTTCAGATGCAGAGTGTTTTTATGTAAGGGCGGGGGCTGTTCCTGTGGTATCTGGATCCTTTAGCTGTTTACTGTCTTTGGCCCCATTTGGGTCACTTCCCCTCTGATTATGGTGACCGTCACACGATGATTATGGCAGCAATCTCTTAGTTAAATACATGGGGATGGTGTTCAGAAGGGGTATTTACTGGGTGTTACTAGATGAAGAAATCAGTCAACTGTCCTTGTACAGCAGCTATGTAATGGTGCTGTCTTGCTGATAACGCCTTTCATTCACACTAATGTCTGTCTCCTGCCTGATTCCAATGGCAATTTAGGGCCCGGTCGTGAGAGTTGTTTAGCACCCTTACGGGGAGGAGAAACAGGTTGGTGACATCAGGCTGCCTTAGCCAATCCCTTTGTGTTATTTGGATACTTGGTAGTAATAATGCAGTTTCTACACTGCCAGTTTTCTGTAATGCCCCAGCAACTCCAGAAACCAGCAGTGCACAACACTGTCAAATACCTTCTGCTAACTAATCCATCATGTAATTCAGATGAGCACAAACAGCAGACAAGCACACTCCTGTATGGCTGGATTTACAAGAGGATTTTTCCCTTTTGGCAGTGTGAATGGCTGGAATAATGTGGGTAATTGGTCAAGCCATGGGTTAGCAGGGTGACTTGCAATGCTGGGCCATTCCTCCAAGGACTAAGGTCTGAAGCACCTCCTTTGACTGATCTGAGACATAAGTCACTAAGGATCAGGCAAATCAGAGGACCATCTGTTGTGTAGGGATGAATTAATGCGGAGAGCAGAGGGAAGGGAGCCATGTGATTATGTGATCCATGCAGAACTCATTTATGTCATTGAGAATAGAACTGGTGAGAAAATAGCTGGGGGTGGAGGGAGTTGGGTGTTCCCTGCAGAAAATGCAGGGTAAAATATTTCAGCCCAAATCAGAAAAAATGCAATTAAAACTGGCACCATGGGTCCTCGTGGGAGTTGTATTTCAGGTACCTTATGCTCACATTCTTCTCTGTGGATGTAGCACTCTGGCTGCACTACCTCTCCCATGATACACCACTTGCTGCCCCTGTGGGGAGCAGAGGGGGTGCATCTAGACATGATGCATGGCTGGAAATGTAGTTCAGACAGAGAGCCCAGCCCATGGAGGAGAACAGGAGCATAAGGCATGCGAACTATAACTCCCATGAGACACCACAACACCCTTTTAGATAGAATGTGTCTTTTATAAAATATCAACATTTTCTGTGTAATGTTAATACTTTTCATGAGAAGTTCCATTTAGTCAAAAAACAATTTTCTGTCAAAAAACAGTTTCAATGGATAATTTCCCACCAGCCTTAGCTGAGAATCCATATGTGGGAATCTGTAACAGGATAACAACATTGGAGAGAAAAATCAAGTCCAAGCTAGCTGGTCACTTAAACCTCCGATTCCAGACAGCTTCCCCATTCAGGACAGCTCTTAACTTTACCTGCTTGAAGTCCAAGGGTTGTCAACTTGAGCTTAAGTGCTCTCCTGAATTGGGCCCTTAGTCCCAATTCAAATGCTCTCAATTCTGATGCCTTTGGATGTTAGCTCAAGAGCAGAGCGAGGCTCAGCTATCCTCTACCACCACTAGTACTGCCTTGGAAAGTCTGAATAGCACAGTTCTAGAATTACTGTCCTACACCAGATTTTTGGAGCGTGAAGGTGATAAGGCTCCATAGCTCAGAACATTTCACCGTGGCTTAGTCTACATTAGAAAGTTTTACCAGTAAAATGTTACTGGTCTCACCACAGGCTTCCCTGCATCCACACTCAGATCTGAGTCCTGCAAACAAAAGCCTGAAATTTTGCTGGTAAAATCAAACCAGTCTTCAGACGGTATGATTCTACTGGCAGGATGCCTGTGTGGACGCAGCAGTACCTGAATGGACAAATGCAGTCCTCCAGCAACAAACCCACAATGCAACAGTTCCTGCAGCAGTGACCTCTCTGGTCAAAGTTTTTAACTCTGCTGCCCCGGGGTCACAGTGACTGAAATCTGCCCCCCCGTAAAGCATGTTCTGGAAATACCTCTTTCCCCGCCTGCCACCTTTACAACCACAGCTGAGCAAGCATGGCTCCAGCTGAATCGTATGCTGCCGCCTGTCGGGGAAAGGCGCTGCCCAGGCACAGCTGTGGACTTCCCACAGGAACAAAGATCTAGCTGTTGACATTGCAAAGAAGATGCAGATGCTGGGTTACAACAGGGACAAGAACCAACGGTGGGCAAAGGGGAAGAAGCTGTGGCAGGTTTACCAGGAGCAAAGGAGGACAACAGAAAGTCTGGCACTGCTCCCAACAGCTACCGCTATTATAAAGAGTTCGGTGCCACACTGAGTCGGGATTGCACCCTGGACCTGCAGGCTGAGGAGAAGCTGAATGAGGAGAGGGATGTGGAATATGCAGGCCCAACAAGAACCAGGGGCCCTTGGAGACCCAACTGAACCCAAAGAGAGAACTCAACACTGGGGAAGGGGCCTGAGGTAGGTGTAATTTCCTGTCTGCCCCTTCCCCCCCCAGTAATGCACAACATACTTTCTTCAGAGCTCCTGAAACTTCAGTCTCCTCCCTTTGTCCTCTCCCCCTCTCAAAATGGCAGTGGACTCTGCAAGGAACAAAGGAATTCTGTTTTAAAGTAGCTGGTTTATTTTAAGAGCATGAACTGGCAGTAACAGGCAAACCTTTTGCCAGTACTTTTGCTTCCATTCAAAGTACACACTTCTTCCTGCAATGCTTGTGGGTAACCAAATCATATGCACTCCATAGAAAAACTAAAAAAAACCCGATTGCATTGATTGTAAGCTCAATGCAAACTAATAAGTGACAATTCAAACTACATGATTTTGTAGAAAATGCTTTGTAAACGGATTGTTTTCAGGTGTTCAAGACCAGAACACGTTACCTGCAGGCTGTGATTAGATGCAGGAAAGTGGTAGAAACAGTGTGTGGTTAACTGGTGGGGAGCTGGCTTGGACTGGCTCACATTGCTATCTGGCAGTCATAGGGGTCCTCTGCCACTTGTGGAAGTGCCCATTTATCTGTGCCCACACAGCTTTCTGGCCCTCTGGGACAATTTCACTGAACTTTTCACTCAAGTAGAATGTGATCTTTGCTCAGACATTTCTCCTGCCAGAGTAGGGCACCTTCCCCACCACTCTGTACAGACCTCTCAGGGGATCATTCCTATAAAGATGCTGTCAGTATGAAGAGCTCCAGGCAACCATGTCCCTTTCATTTCAGAGCCAATGAACAATACGGAAGACTGCTTTGAATACACCTTCTCTGACCTGCACCTTGCACCCAAAGCAGCTAGCACCTTGCACTTTCTTTTTTAATAGCAGCCAAATGTGAATGCACTCTGCCAAAATACCTGTGTTGGCAGGAGTATTCTGGGAGAACTTTCGGCAGTAAAACTTTCCAATGTAGGCAGAACCTGTCTGTAGGCATATTCCACTGCATTAGTGCCTGGTTCCCACCCAAACCACCACGCTTATTCTAGCTCCAGTTTCTTTCCCCCAGTTGAAGTGTTTTTGAATGTTATTGAACAATAAGGAACTGTTTAGGGCTAATAGATGACTAGTTCCAAAGTTGCAGAAGATGTTTAAAGACCGAATCAGTATTCTTGTTCTTTTCCAGCAGACGCCCTCACCTCCTTCATCCACCAGCCTGACCAAGGGTGGATGTCAAGGGAAATCTCTCCCGCCGCTCATTCTGTAAGTCGAATCAGTTTCCCTCCTTTAGGGCTCCAATATATATCAATTGCGTTAAGAGCTAACGAATTTGCAAGCTACGGCAACTGGCCAGCAAACACTGTTCTGTGCTCAAGCCCACTTTACTCACAAATTTGGATAATGGGGGTTGAGAGTCTCTTAGATGATATAGTGCGTCAACCCTGCGCTAGTCACACCATTCTGAGCAGTGCGGTTGTTGATGCACCGTGAGTTTAAAAGTCACACTGCCCCCCTGGAAAGCATTAACTGGCAATACTGCCATTATTGCCAGTAACTCCTAAAATTGCTGCAGCTGAAAGAGAAATGTATAGGAAAAAAGTTTGTGTTTTTTACTATTTTTCCCTTTGTTTGCTTTGCATGAGTGATAGCACTTTGACTATAGACAGTTTCCCTAACAGTTATCTGGGTCTTTTACAGAGTAACAGTGAAAAGTAAACTATTTTAAAAACAAGAGACTGTAGGGACAAGTGGGGTAATTTGATTTTTTTTTTTAACAGCAAACAATGGATTAGATTTCAAGTTGATGGTGCCCCTTTAACACTGTTTTCCTGGTTAAAAAAAAAATAAAACCAGCCACTCTTTATTAGCCTCTCAGGAGCAAACAGTAATGAGATAATTTAACAAACATGGGCATCGCCGCAGAAGAGCCAGACCTGGGTTCTATATCCCTCTTTGCCGGCTGACCCATAACATTTCCAGCCTTTCTTACCCACCAGAATGCAATCCTGCCCATTGAAGTCAATGGGAGTTTTGCCATTGACAACAAAATGCTATTTTCCCCATGCTTCATGATGCATATCAACTGTCCTGCTGTTTGACGGCATGATTGTTTTGCAGGTGTATGATGATGGTAGCAGTAAGCACAAACCCGGATGAGGAGAGATGCAAACAATGGAGGCGCCAACACCAGAGCCTGCATATGTTGATGTGGACAAAGGACTAACATTAGCATGTTTTGTCTTCCTTTGCCTTTTCTTGATTGTCATGATTATTCGCTGTGCAAAAGTCATCATGGACCCTTACAGCGCCATCCCAACTTCCACATGGGAGGAGCAGCACCTGGATGACTGAAAGGGACACTGCGGGAAGCTTTCACAGCACAATCTGGAAGACCTTTTCATTCAGAGAAGGTGAATGTATATTAAACCGAAATACAGAGTGGTGCAAATACCTCTGACAGCATATTGGTTACATTTTCTTGCATAGCAGGTTGTAGACATCATTGTGTCCCTATCTGATGGTACAGCCTATTTCTGTTATAACCTTCACATATTAACAAGAGAAATTACGATGTAACTTGAATAGCACAAAAGCTTTCTAGGCAATAAGGCTCCCTTAAAGCTTCTAATATAAACCTCAACCTGGCATTCTTCTTCCTTAAGGAATATTGTCTGTGTTGTTTCCAATAAATAAGGGGATGGGTAGCTATCAGTACTTAGAAAAGCAATAAGGGCATTTGATCTTTCTTTGACAATGGGTTGCTTACAATATGTTTGTCAGTTATTTTTGTGCGGTTCTTAAGGCTATGAAAATGCCAGACCTTATAGGTGTGCATAGTCTAAGACTGTGTAAAATGCCACCAAGGTCTCCTGGGAATTTCTGCCCCGGGATGTCAGGGAATGTAAGTCCTAAAAAGGTATATACGGTGGAGTAGAGAGATGTGCACAAACTTATTCTTGGCCAACTGAGTTCTAGGCACACACTTCCCCTACAGTATTTTAGAAATGTACTTCCAAGGGTCACGATTATGAAATACACAAAACTTGTGAGAATTTTCAAATGATCAGCTGTACAATTGCTCCCATCTTTTTATTTACAGTTGTTAAGAGTCAGCCTTGCTGCTACCCATCTGGGTTGCACAAGATTAAAGGAGCAAAGGCAAGAGAAGAAGAGACATATCTCAGAACTAGCTACTCTAGATAAGATGGGGTTATATTTTTCTACTGGTCAGTAAGAAAGAAGAGTATTTAGCAACAAATTATAACGTGCATTCTGCCATGGCAAAATTAAGTACTTTTAATAGAAGAACTTTTCACAAAATTGTAATATAAATATCTGCCCAATTTCCCCCGTTAACCATTCACTAATTATTGCAGATAAGGAGGAGAAAGGGATTCAAAGAGCTCCCAGATCATATTGTGCAGTTTTGAGGTTTGGAGGGAAAGGAATTCCCTTCAAAAATAAATCCTAGGTTCTGTATTCCCTGAAGACTTTCAATCCTGTCTCTATTGCAAAAATTCACCCACAGCTGCTTTCCTGCAGTGACTACAGGTTTTGTTCAAGGGAGTCTAAGGAACTACTGGAGTAATAAGGAGTTTACCCTACAGGAGTCATCCTGCAGATGCTAGGTCTCAACTAGAGCAGTCATGGGTGCATCCGTGAAGAACCAGTTTCCACCAAACCTGGAGGTATCCAGCTACTCACACACGGGGGGGGGTATTTGCCCCCTATATTCCCAACTCCGTGACCATGCTGCCAGGTGCCTTTCTTTGATAAGGTTGCCTCCATGTTGTAGGGTGCATTGTATAGGAAGGGGGGTATCCAATGGTTGGAGCAAGGAAGTAGGAATCAGGGTTCCTTGGTTTCTAGTCTCAGCTCTGTCACAGACATGCTACATGACCAGGCAAGTCACTTCATTTCTCTGTGCCTCACTTTACTCATCTGTAAACTGAGCCACCATAATATCTGCCTGCCTCCCACGGAGCTCTGAAGCTTAATCAATATCAGAAAAGCACTTGGAGATCCATAAATAAGAAGCACTGCATATAGGTACAAAGTATTAATTTATTGTAATTATTTGTGAAGTTGGAATAAAGGGATTGGTTGAGATTCATTATAGGGTAGGTTAAATTCCCCCATTTCAGAGGAACCCCATAAGATGCTCTTCACCATTTAGCCCCTGCCTTAAGGACCAGATTCTGCTGTTCTTACTCCTGGTTGTTAGCACCTTGCTCAATTAATCATCCTGTTGGTTTCAGAAGGATTCTTTGTGGAGTAAGATGCTATTCCACATGACTAAGGGCATCCAAATCTGGCTCTAAGAGGTGTGGAGAGTATTGTGCAGAACTTCTGCACTGGGATGAATTTCACCCTCTGTTCATTTCTGGTGTTCATTTGGGAGAAAGGAGTTTACTATAGATGCTAGGATCTACCTGGATAGTGCAGCTCTCTTCCCAGCTACCTGACCTGGTTGAACTACCCATTGCCGGTAATTTAGCTGACAAGTTTAGCTCTTGTTTCTGTTGGCCAGTTGTGGATTTTTACAATGTGAACGTTATTCAACATAGTGTGTGCAAACAAATTGCTGTCTATTTTGTTCCTGGCTGGAGCACTACGAGTATCTCTTTATACTATATGAGTTATTGCCTCGGTCACATGGTATTGTTTCTGCTCCCTGACTGGGTGGCTCAATTTTGTCACCCGTAGTCACGTTGACTAGTATCTTACACTGAGTTTACTGGGACTACTTACAGAGTCCAACAAGAGTAAGGGGAACAGAATCAGTCTCTTGATTGGCAAGAGTCACTTTTTTGTTCGCGAGTTATCTGCACGCCTAACTGCTCAGCCAATCGACAGTGCAAATGAGGCTTGTGATAGCCATTTTCAGTGTGAACACTCTGGTGAATGTTTATCTGCACCCATGATACTTTGGCTTACCATAGGGTCACAAACAGAACCCCAATCCAGCAAAACACGTAACCACCTTAGAGCTGCTGTTTAGGAATTCAACACAAGGGACGCTATCTATGGATATGTCTATTTTCTACTAATAATGCATTTGTGTTTCAGCTGTAACCTCCCTGATTCATCCTTCTGTTGGTAAAAGGTGAAATCCTCATGCTTAGGCTTTCCATAAGCATCTACCCAGTCATCTAAGACCTTTCCATTTGAAGTTCATATCTACACACAGCTATTTCATTTCTTCACTGATCATGCAAACATGATCTGATTTCTATGCATCCCAGTCTGCTGCCACCTCACTCGCATAACGCCAAGGTTTCTTTGGGGCTATCTGTAAAAGGGAATGCTAACTTCTGTGTCAAAAACAAAAACACTCCTTATTTCTTGCCTTCTGAGTGTCAACTTGGCAATTTCTCACCTGTCTTTTAATCAGCACACATTATTCTAATGCACACATAATTCTGATCCTGCAATCCCAATGTCACATAACTTCCCTTGAAGTCAATAGAAGTTTTGTGTTAGAAACAGCTGCAGCATTGAGCATAGATAATAATTTAAACTGCATGTAACAAGTGCCTCGGCTACTTTGTTTTATTTTAAATAATTATTCTCTACTTACAATCAGCAAACCTACTCATCTTGTAGTGAATGTGTTTATCTAATACAATAAATGGCCTCAACACAGAACTTGTTCTTGTTTTTTAAAAGTAAGGCCATCTTGGTTCTCTCCAGGTCTTCACAATCCATTCTGCTGGTCTCTACTATCTGAATTGTTCATTGGACTGTAAAGGACTAGATTGTAACTTTATCCTCTACCCAGAGTAAGAGGTGGCAAGTAGAGCAGAGACTCAGTCACAATTCCCTGCCTCTTTTGTCCAAGAGAAGAGTAAGTTGCTTCACTCCTTTTCATAGAGCAGCTTCTTCCCCACAGCTACTATGGCTGGCAAATGGGAGCGCCTCCCACTGTCTCCATCCTTCTTTTCCAGCTTGCTGACAGCCCAGTGTGTCAGACAAGTAGCCAGTGCTCTCCTCACCACTCTGGAGTCACAATCTGAGCAGGGCCAAGCCAGGGGAGTCAGAGGGAACCAATTCCCTTTTAGCCCCTGTGTATGTGAGTAAGGGCTGTGGCAATCTAGCCCGAAGAGAGGTGTCCCCATGGTGGAATTATGGGGGAAAATTTTGTGGGCCAGATTTTCAAAGCTGGGGTGAACTGGAGCACAGTTGTTCTCGCTGCTCCTGCAAAATCCACCTTTGTGCATTTAGCTCGCCCACGTAATCACTGTGTCTGCACTAACAAGTGGCCAGTTGCATGTATGTGCCTGTCCTGGTGCAACTGCTGCACTAGTCTTTGAAGATCTGGCCCTTTGTACCTTGATCCTTTGCAATTTTAACCCTATTGCATAACGGGGGAGGTGTGTGGACAAGGATTCTAGGCAGGTGCAAACTCAATTAATGTATCATCTAAAATAATCACGGTACAGAGATTCTTTTTTGTTCCCCTAGTTTCATTTAGCAAAATCAATTTGGCACCCGTGAAACCTGCAACTATGACCACTTTGTTTTACACTGGCAGGATTACAGCTGCAGGACTTCTAGAATTCCCTGAGTAAATCTGTCACTGCTCTTTAATAACTATACAAGAAACAGGAGGTTCACAGCACATAACAGGCAGCTACAAATCCTTGCCTCTGAAATGGTCCCACCAAGAATGTGTGAAGTCCTGAAAGCTTTGGTTAAAAAAAATTAATGTTTGCACGACGGTCTGGCTTCACAGGCTTAACAAGGGGAGAAGATCACGGAACCCAGTCAAACGGTGGGCCTTTAACGTTTCAACGTGCAAGAGAAATTGAATAAAACAATGCATTTGTGAGCTGTGGAACCTCTGGCTTTTCTAAGCCTACCTGCCTTTCTCAAGCAACAGCAGTGACGGGGTAAGATCATCATTTTATGCAGCCACTTCCAGATGGCCTGTTCACCAGATACATAGAGGAGATCTCAGAGATACTGGCCTCTAAGTGTTCATAAGTATGGGCTGGAGTGTTCCTGCATAAAGGGACATGGAAGGTGGTAGCTCTAGACAGAGCCCCTTCTCCCTATGCTGGGGTGGGAGAGTAATTACTACCATCCCCCTTTCCCTAGCACAATACAGGGGTTCACACACAAGGAGCAGTGTGGGGATTGGAGTTAGAGCAGGGGAGTGGCCACTCTCTGTAGTGCTGCTCCCTGTAGACTCTATATGGAAACCATGAGGGAGCTAATTCTGTCCAAAGAGGTCCTATGACCTCTAGGTTTGGAGGCCAAACTTTCCCAGGCAGCCATTCTGATGTCCCTTCTCTGATCAGCTGTGTAAGAGGGGTTCTGAGCTGACCTGATGTTAAACCTTGGCTCGCGGGATACCATGTCATGTAGCCTGTCCTAATGATTATTCTGCAGCACTATGGTATAGATGCCTAAGCCCTTGCAATTGTTTACTTTGGACTGAACTTGTAGTGTGTAACGTTTGAAAACAAGGAACATTTTTTGGGGAAAATACTGATGCACATTTAACATCCACTGAAACACATCGGCTTGGGCTGGTATGTGCTCCATGCGACCGGCCCAACAACAGTATTTCACGCTATTTTCACCCTGGAGAGGAAACCCTTTGAAAGTACTTTCTTGCAGCTTGGTGACAAACAGGTAAATTCTTTCCTGTTGTAAATGAACCCTATTCCGAAAGACACAATGGAATTATACTTGTTTATACCCGCAGTGAATCTGCAGGGAACTGGAGTGGGAAATATGTGGCTGAGTTTGCAACAAAGACTCTTAAAGAGAAAAAACAGTAAGATTTATAACCATATTCTAGCAAGAAACAGAGGTTTGAATCCTCTGAGTTCTCATAACAGGCTCTATAGCTCTGAGCTAAAGATCAGAGCTTGAGTGAACAACCTGAGTCACTCTAAATGCATTTATGAGAGAAGTAACTAACCCTGAATTTACAGAACAGAGACCTTGTCCAATGCTAACTTACAGCTTTTCCTGAAAGAAACAGAGGGATGTGCATGATGCCAGCTAGGGAATTACAACAGCAGCACATTCCTGCTGACTCAGTGTGGGTCTGAGAGGGTAACTCAGTCCCCCACTGCTTGAGGCCAATGAGCAAGGCTAGCTCAGGAGCTGCAAGCTTTGGTGAGGAGAATGTGTGCTTGCGCTCTGGCCATCCAGATGCCATAAGAGAGTCTTGATTCATGCACATTGCATGCTGCATAGGTTGAAGTCTCTATCGTCCTGAGAAAGGGAGATGAAGCAGGTGGCATCGAAGCATCTGGCTACCTGTATTATATATGACATAAATGCAAGGGGAGGAGAGGAGCTGTCCAGTTGCATCTCACACTGGTCTGACTTTTAACATGAACATGGTAAATGGACTTTGCAAACACTGCAGAGCCAGGACAACGTATTTAATCTGTTTAGTGGCCTCTGGTGCCCATTAAAAATGGTGGGGCTGCAAGAGGGGTAGAGGCACCAGTGACCATTCAAGACATCCCTAGCTTTAGTTTTAAGAGACTGATAAGTCTATGAGCAGGATTATCTGACGAGGCTGCCTGTGATAGCAGGGGACTGGAGTCAATGGCCCAAGAGGTCCCTTCCAGTCCTAGGTAGCCCTCTACTTTGCCTTGTGGAACAGAACTGAAATAGCTTCACAAAAGCCTGTATTCCTGGCTCTGAGCCGCCGCCCTCTGCTGCCTGCAGTCCATATGTCATCAGTCAGGTGTAGCACAGCTTCCAGCAGCAGGAGCAACTTCACCAGGAGCTCTCCAGTGGCAGCAGGCGGTACTGCACCCTGCAGTACGTCAGCCACACAACATGGATGTGGTGTGACTGGCGGGGCTTAGCTCCATCGTCCCGGAAGGATTAGCTGCCCCTACAGCTTTGCGCTCGAGCTGATCACACATAGATTAAACCCCACACACCTTTTTACAGCTCTGTCCTGCTTCCTTGGAGGCACTAGGCCCAATTCTGACATCACCTACACCAGTTTTACACTGGCATAATTTCACTTGAATTCAATTCACTCCTGATTTAGAAATGCGTTGAATCAAAATCAAGCCAGCTATCTATACAAAAAGCCCCATTTCAGCTGATTTCTGGAGAGTTATCTCTGGTGTGGAGATCCTGGTCACGTACACTTTGGAATTTAAATTAATCATTTTTTTCTGTCACTCAGTCTGGAGTGGTTCACAACTGTGAGTGCCGACTTCAGGGCAGACTGTCAAAACAGCAGGGCAGACACCCCAAACTGGTGGTTTGTTCTATAATTAGATTTCACCAACCTAGTAACAAATGTGAACTCCTGGATCACTGTAACAGTCTTACCATGGAGTCACACACAGTCCTCTTGGGCATTCCAGTCTATCTTGCCACCCAGGCGAGCTGGATTTAGTGATAGTTGGTTACTATATTACAAGAAAGAATATAACAGGGTCAGGTTGCTTCCAGACCCAAGAGACCAGTCACTTACCCCAGGTCTATTTGAACCTCACAACTCACCCCACAGACAATGATGGTAGCCAATCCTCGTAGTAAACTAACTAAGGATTTATTAACTAGGATAAAGTAGAGAGAGTTAATTACAGGTTACAGCAGACAAACATATATCCACAAATGAGTTATAGTCTATGGTTCCAAAAGGTGACAGAGTTGTAGCAATCTGTCAGCACTCAATGTCTTTTGGGGCTAACCTAGGTTGACCCTGGGGATCTCTGCTTCTGTTACATAGCTCCAGCCCTGTGAGAGTCCAAACAGCCAGAGAGAGAGAGATCCAGTTTCTCCTTGTCTGGTATTATTATCCCTTCCACTTCATAGTCCAAACTGATGGGATGCATGTGACACTGCACCCCATATTCTTCATCGTGATATTATTATATGATATGATTTAGCATACTTATGATGTGTTTTATGCAAGACAGCTCATGTGAGGTGTCATTGGAAAAGTTATGATTTGGTGAATATGATTATCTTATATGTATGCAAGTATCATTTTTGTATCTAAAGTTAGGAATATTGACTATGTATCTGTATTTCAATTGTGCTTACACTGTGTGACACCCACAACTAGCCTTTCTGGTACAACCATGAAAAAGCCAGACAGTGCTGATGGCCCATCAACAAATACAACGAACCCTGGAAGAACTTAACGTTCCTGTGAACATTCCAGACAGCCTGTTAGTAATGGCTGCTGTGACTCTACAAGGACATGTGACCAGGCCACCTGATTCTGGACTCCATCTTGGGATGTCAGTATTTTTCCACAAACCAATCTGGGAACCAAGTTTTGAAACAAAGGGTTCCTGCCATATGCTAAAGCTATATAAGGCAGGGAGTGACATCATCTGTTGTTTTTCACTCCTCACAGAAGAAGACTCCTGGAAACACCTGAGGAACAAAGACTGAACTGGGGGAAGTGCTGGACCCAGGCTAAAGGGATGTCTAGCCTGTGTATGAAAGATCTGGGAATTCCAAGCTGCGAAGAAAACATGGCCTTTGCCTTAAGAATCTACAAGTCTGCCTGTACCATAAGTTTGGATATGAATAGCAGATTCTTACCCTATCTATCTAGTATATTAAGCTTAGGTTGCATTTTTGTTTATTTGCTAGGTAATCTGCTTTGATCTGTTTGGTATCACTTATAATCGCTTAAAATCTATCTTTTGTAGTTAATAAATTTATTTTGTGTTTTAATCTAAACCAGTGAGTTTGGAGTGAAGTGCGTGGGAATCTTAGTTCAGAGAGGCTGTTGCATATTCCTCTCCACACTGAGGGGGAGGAGAACTGGATAATAAATTCATACTGGTTGGGGTTTGGACCAGGGCAGGATGGTACTGCTCTGGAGTCGTAGGTTGGAAATCTGGGGATTATTTTGGCTGTAGTCTCTCTATTGTTAGTTCACATGTGGTAGCTGGTCAGAGCACCTGCATGTAACTGCAGCTGGGTGTGTCCTTACCTGCATGTATGCAGGTGGAAATGTAAGACCGGGAGCATATCTGCAGCTTATCACAGCAGCACAGTGTGAGAGGGAGCCCAGGCTGGTGGGTCAGAGGGCTCAGTGGTACCCCAGTTCCTGGTGGCACCCCGGGGGGAACCCATCACAATATGTTCACACGTAGATCTCTCCTTCCTGGAGGGAGTTAGGAATGCAGTTAACAGGGCATCTGTCCTTTGATACTACACAGTTCCTCGTCTGCCTTTAACTGGCCATCTTGTATGCAGGACGAGCACTTTACCTTAATTAATGCTTCTTGCTCTGTAAGTATAAATATCTTCTTATTATATGTTCCATTCTATGCATCCGATGAAGTGGGCTGTAGCCCATGAAAGCTTATGCTCAAATAAATTTGTAAGTCTCTAAGGTGCCACAAGTACCCCTGTTCTTTTTGCTGATGCAGACTAACATGGCTGCTACTCTGAAACCTACAATTACAGAGGTTTACAGTGCAAACACTCAAAATACAACATTATACCATGGGCTATAGTGGTTAAAAATGAGATCAACACAGATCTTACAAGCATTTAATAAAGTCTAAACACTAAACACATTCTTACCAACTTAACATCTAATAGCTATTTTGATAATGCTAACATTCTAGGATTGCCAATTTTGATTGGATGTATTTCCTGTAGGTTTCATCTCATGACATAATTAATTATTCCTGGAGATTCCAGGACAATCCTGGAGGGTAGGCAACCCTATAACACACAGCTAAGCAAGACTGGTTTCCAGCTATGCACTTGTGTTTGGTGAGGGCCTTGGCATGAGCTGGCACCAGGTCTGCCAGCATCACATGAACGTCTTTGATCTCGCTAGCTCCATTTTGAAGCCATGCTCCCAACTGCTTCTCTCTGCTCCCTCTAGATTTTGCTCCTCTGCTCTGTTACAGCTCCTGACACCATCAGCTGAGCACCACCAGCAGCCGTAAATGTGTTTCATCTACAAACAGCATGGCCAGGTCCTCAAAGGGATTTAGGAGCCCAGCTCCCACTGAAATCAGGATCTGAGCTCAAATAAATACATTAGAGGACTAGCTCATATTGTTTGTTCTTGACAAGGCATTTTACTTACACAGCAAATCAATTAATATGAAGTGCATAACAGAGGCAAAAACAGAAGGAAGAGGACTGCATTCTCACTCCCAAAATGGGCTGACAACTGAAAATCGAGAATCTGGTTGACTGGGGACAGTTGGGATGGAACACGTTGTGACAGCATACTTCATCATCTCCTTTCAAAGGAAGCCACGTGATCTTAGGCAACATCAGAATGACAAAATGCAGCTCTATTTTAATCAATAAGCATCAAGCTTGTGGCTGGGTATATCCAGAGAGCTTATTCATAAATTAATTGCATGGTGCTACTTGGCTAGGTACAGAGGTATTTGAGACAGCATGTTCACACACATGTTCCTAAACTAGCCGCAGTTGTTATGTAAGATTTAAGCTAACATAATGGGGAGGAGAACCTCAAAGAAGTAAGAACGGTCACTTCTGTAGGTTACCAGAGCAGTCCATTTCCCCAAGCTGTAAATCTGGCTTTTGGGCCTTCAAGGAAGGCTAGGGACCAGATAGGCAGGGAGTAGTACTAAGGTATTGTGGATTATTGGGATTTGAAGAACTCCAACTTTTGTTAAAGGGGAAGTTAAATTTATTGGATATGAGATAGACAAAAAATTATCCGCGCAGGAAACTTAAAATGCGGAGAGGCTCATTCTTTTTGCCTAAGTAACTCTTCCTAGGGTGGCAGCTTCATAGTTCCTTGTTTCTGATGTAAATACATTTCAGCATTAAAAGTTGACGGGAAACCAAATGTGTGTTGAATTCAGCCAAAAATGAGTGATGTCCCTCGAAAGGAGGAGCATCTGAGCAGTATGTATGGATTATATCCAATCTGTAATTTAAAGTAATGGTAGGGCAGCCCAGAGCCCAGCATGGGTACTCTTAGGTGAGGTTTGATACATCTAAATACACAGGTTAACTTTAAACCACTATGTATTTCTTGGTGAAACTACAAATTATATTTTACCTTCCCACCGAGCAGCAATGCAGTTAACATCCTAAACAGAACAATTAGTTTAACCTAACATATATGCTTCTGGCTTGGAATTGAAAGCCAGGATCAATGTAAATTTGATCTACCAATTTCTCCTGAAGTTCCATTTAATGAGGTCACTAATTCTACTCTGAACAATTATTGAAAACCATTTCATGACCAGACATTGTGGGCTTGGCTAATTAAGGAGTTATGAGCTGTGTGCATGTGTTTTATGGAGGTGTTTGCAGAGTGAGCCCTGGAAAGAGAGATCATCGGCATCTATAAGCTAACAAAGAAAGAAAATTTAACTTATTTCTCCAGGGTTCAGCAATGATTGGTCAAGGATTCAGCAGAAATCCATACTTAACCTCTCAGACCTTTAATTGTATGAACTGACAATGTGCACATCAGAGTTCTGTCATGATCTTGACAACCACCAGCATGTGTGGCCTGGAAGCATAGACCTCATCAAGTTCTAAAAGCCTGACTGTGAAGCATAAAGAAGCTCAGGGTAGGAATTAAGACTGATCGTTTACCTTCTTGATGCATGTTTCCTTTACATCTTTTCCTCGCTGGTGCACAAAGCACAAAGTTTCACCTCACTTACAATCTACTTGCTTACAAAATCAGACATAAAAATACAAAAGCGTCACAGCACACTAACACTGAAAAATTGCTGACTTTCTCATTTTTACCATATAATTATAAAATAAATCCATTGGAATATAAATATTGTACTTACATTTCCGTGTATAGTATCTAGAGCAGTATAAACAAGTCGTTATCTGTATGCAATTTTAGTTTGTACTGACTTTGCTAGTGCTTTTTCTGTAGCCTGTTGTAAAACTAGGCAACTATCTAGATGACCTCTGCGTATCCCCGGTTCAGAACCACTGCTTTATGAGATGAGTAAAGCAAAACTGGACACGGTCAAGACCAGCATGTGCCATCGATTTATACCATGGCAGTCTAATGCTGTCAGTGTAATGCACTATTCCTTTCATTTAAAAATGTCTCTAGTGATTTTTAAACTATTTTTATTTAGTTGTACTAGTAGCACCTGTAAACCAAAATCAGGACTCCACTGTGCTAGGCACTTGCACGCATGCATAGTAAGAGATTTACTATTTATATAGAGAAGCCAAAGGGTGGGAGGAGAAGCAGAGTGGTGAAGTAAATTGTCCAAGGTGACAGAGCAGGTCACTGGGCAGCCCAGGATTCCTGAGTCTCTTTCCCACTGGACCAGGCTCTCCTAGCAATAATACGAACCTGTGGGCGTGCAATGCAACAGCTTTTGACAGAAACAAAGCCTCTCTTTCTTAATAACGCTCAACATCATCTTGTTTTTTGCCCTTCACTGTGTATTGAGAAGACGATGTCACTCAGCTGTCCACAGAGATGCCAAGTACTTTCTCCTGCCTGTGTTTGAAATCTACACTCTATGCGCCAGATCTGATCTCATTTACATGGATGTTACTCCATTTTGACGCTTGTGCAGAGGAGATCAGAATCTGGCCCCATGTGGCCGATGAAGCCTTGCTCAGATGGTACTGGATGCAAGCCTGAATAGTGGATGCATTTTTTGTAGTGTTCTTATATATAGTGGGTGAAATCCTGGCCCTGGTGAAATCAGTGGGAGTTTTGTCTTTGATATCAGTGGGACAGGGATTTCATCCTGTACATCTGAAGCCATCATCCTCCCTCTGGTGTAGAAGTTATAAATGACAGTATTGCTGGTTTTCCATAAGGGCTATACTAGGAGCGGGATTGGCATGGACTGGCATGTTGAACTGGATCCTGCATGAGTTCCATTCAAAAAACCTCTCAAACTTCAGGGGGTGTTCAGGTCTTGAGGGCTTATACCAACAGAATGGAGCAGTTTAAAACATTGAAACACCAGACTCCATGCCCTGATAGTCACTTAACCTTTCCCGCAGCCTGCTCTCCCGCTCGCTATTGAAGCAGAAAGCGCACTTTCCATTTGTCATGCTGGGGACAACTGCACAGATGAGATTTCTCTTTTAAAAAGAAGTTCACCTCCTGGGAATGGTGGCTGCCGTTAGTTCTGCAGGAAATAAGAACACAACACAAAAGATTTATAGGTTCCCAATAAACACATCTGTCTTCTAAGACCATTGCAGCAATGCTACTACCTGAATGAAAAATGTAATTCGTATGTGTACATCAAGATCAGAGCCCATTAATAACAACGTGCTGGCTGGCTGGCCATCAGCAGCTGTTGTCAATATAGATTTTACCCTGCCTTTTCAGAAAATGTATTTTCCTTCAGCATACAAGAAACTCGAGTGAGACCGTAGCATCATGGTGTCCATACAACAGTAATGCTCTTAGGCCAATGAAACATTCCCCACCTCTTAAGCAATGTTTAACATTATAGGATGAAATGCTGGCTCCATTGACTTCAGTGGCGTCAGGATTTCAGCCACACTTGATAAAGAACTAATTGCATAGGACTGCAGAAGAGACGGATGCTAGCACTAGAAGAGAGAGGAAATCGTGTGTTAAGGCATGGGACCAGAGCTCAGGAGATCTGTGGGCTATTCCCCACTCTGCACCGACTCCCTGCATGACCTTGAGCCAGTCACTTGCGCTCTGTGCCTCAGTTCTGTGTATGTAACAGCCCAGGGGTCTTGGGAGGATAATTCCGTAACGACTGCAAGGCACTCAGCTGTCCGATGGGTTACACATAGGTACTAGTGGGAGAGGTTAACCAAGAATATCTGAATTGGTAATACTGGACCACTTGTTCGCTGATGGTGATTATCAAGGAGAGCAGGTTGCTAGGTGTCCCTAAGGAAGAACTGTGAGCAATTTCCTCTGTTCAGGCGCTGAGCTTCTAGGAGCGCACCATGCGCATAGGAGGTTGGGAGTGGAGTGGGGCTAGGTGTCACCTCTTCAGAGTAGCTCCTCAGTGCCCCACTGAGTTATTCCGGCTGGGCACTGGGGAGACGATTTGCCTTTCAGTGAGGTGTGGCGACAACCACAGCCCAAACAAAAGAAAACAGGTCGAAACCTGGGGAGCAGGATAACAAGGATGACATTCCTAAGCACAATGTAGATGAGGTGGAGGGTGTTTTCTGGATGTACTTTGGTGTCACCTGGCTGGCTGAAAGCACAAAGGACAACTGAGAAAGTGAACACGGGAGTGTTATCAACGTCTTCACATCACACAAGAACCAGGGGTCAATTCAATGAAATTAATAGGCAGCAGGTTTAAAACAAACAAAAGGAAGGACTTCTCCCAACGCTGGTCAACCTGTGGAACTTGTTGCCGGGGAATGTTGTGAAGGCCAAAAATATAACTGGTTTTAAAAAAAGAGCTAGATAAGGTCATAGAGAATAAGGGTTTAGCTGATCGCCATATTTGGGGTCGGGAAGGAATTTTCCTCCAGGGCAGATTGGAAGAGGCCCTGGAGGTTTTTCGCCTTCCTCTGTAGCATGGGGCACGGGTCACTTGCTGGAGGATTCTCTGCTCCTTGAGGTCTTTAAACTACAATTTGAGGACTTCAATAGCACAGATATAGGTGTGAGGTTTTTTTTGTAGGAGTGGTGGGTGAAATTCTGTGGCCTGCGTTGTGCAGGAGGTCAGACTAGATGATCATAATGGTCCCTTCTGACCTAAATATCTATGAATCTATGAAAGTCCATCAATGGCTATTAGCCAAGATGCTCATGGATGCAACCTCATGTTCTGGGTGTCCTTAAATCTCTGACTGCCAGAAGCCAGATTGGACTGGATGAAAGGGTATGGATCACTCAGAACTGCCCAGTTCTGTTCATTCCCTCTGATGCATCTGGCACTGGCCACTGTTGGAAGACAGGATATGGGCTAGATGTACCACTGGTCCGACCCAGTAGGGCCATTCTTATGTTCACTGTTGGTATTACCCCTACACTCGGGAAAACTGGAACACAGCCCTGAGCACAGGCTGAACTGCAAGGAGACACTCATGGTAAAAGGCAACCTTTCTCGAGTAACACAGCATGAGACTAAAACCGAGGCCTTCCCCACTTGTGGGCATTAATGAGCTCATGGGCTTTTCCACAGGAATTGAGGCATTGGCTTTTGATGTCCTGACAATTGTCTATGACCTACCCCCTCCCCAAGTTCCAGCAGAGAGTGATCTGCACCTGTGGATCCCTGCTGTGGATTGACCCTACTGTAGCTGGAGATTGTTCCTTGCATGTCATTCTTTCTCTTTCTTCTTTACCCTATGGAAGCCCTCTACAAGGCTGGGGAGGAAATAGGAGCAGGAGGTCTCTGCCAGAAACTCCACTTCCTCAAATCTGCACAGCAACATAGTGTACATTTCTACAGAGTCTACAGTCATTTAGTTAGCTCTCGCTTTGCCAGCTCACATCCCGCAGTGAGGACAGGGGCACAAGTGTCACATGCAAACTTATTCACCTCACTGTTGACCTTTCCCAGATCTATAATATATCTATTATAGTGTACTTTCAGGGCACTCAGCTATAAACCTCCTCTACTGAAAACAGACCATTTATTACAGATCTGTTCTCCCCCCTCAGCCAGTTTCTTACCCAGGACAAAACGTTCTCTCTCAGCCCAATCACTCCTTAGATTCCTGAAGAGCCTCATGCCAGGGACTTGAACGAAGAGGGTTTGAAAAGTTTAAGAAGTTATTGTGATGGTGCCCCCCATGTGCTTATGAATGTATATATGACATAACTGGAATATGCTTTATGTTACATATGCCATGTAACATATCTCTGTAAAGGTTATGATCTACTGAATCTATTCATCCTATTTATATTCATGTATCATTTTTGTATTCAAAGTTATGAATATTGGCTGTGTACTTGCCTGATTTTTAAGTAGCCTTAGTTAAGGATTTAGTCAGTTTCTTGAGAAAGGAATGTACAAATTAAGTGCCCAATCGAGAAGCACTTAATGCACAATGGATCTTGAAAGGCTCCAATCCACATAAGAAATCTACATGAGGATGTTCAAGGCAACATGCAAACAGTGGCTGCTGCCTGTAAAAACTGAGTCATGCATGGACATGTGACTTGCCCAAGTGACTCTCAAACTCCATCTTGGAGCTGGACTTTGCATAGCAGAGAGGAGGGGATCTCCAGCCACAAGAGAAAGTCTATTTAAGCCCATTGGAGACCCCTCCCTTTGGTCTTCAGCTGGCTAAAACGATAGCTTCTCCACCCACAAGGATATCTGAAGGAAACTGGAACAAAGGAGAGTAACTACAGGGGGTGTGAGTGATTGCTGAACCCAGACTAGAAGGAGACTAGTCTGTAAAAGGAAGCTTACTGGAATTCCTCTGAGGGTGAGGTTTTTATCTGTGTTCAGTTTTCTTACTGTATTAGACATAGACTTGTGTGTTCTATTTTATTTTGCTTGGTAATTCACTTTGTTCTGTCTGCTATTACTTGGAACCACTTAAATCCTACTTTCTGTATTTAATAAAATAACTTCTTACTTATTAATTAACCCAGAGTGTGTATTAATACCTGGGGGGGAGAGGGGAGAACAGCTGTGCATCTCTCTCTATCAGTGTTATAGAGGGCAAACAATTTATGAATTTACTCTGTATAAGCTTTATACAAGGTAAAACCAACTTGGGGTTTGGACCCCATTGGGAGTTGGGTATCTGAGTGTTAAAGACAGGAACACTTCTTAAGCTGCTTTCAGTTTATGCCTACAGCTGTTAGGGGATGTGGTTCAGACCAGGGTCTGGGTTTGCAGCAGGCTACGGGATCTGGCTCAAACCAGGCAGGGCACTGAAGTCCCAAGCTGGGAGGGCAGGGAAAGCAGGAACAGAAGTAGTCTTGGCACATCAGTTGGCAACCCCCAGGGGGTTTCTGTGATCCAACCTGTCACAGTTATATCTACTGCTGAGTCCCATAAAGAATTCCAGCAGCTTAGAGAGGCATATTTTTCCAGTACAGAAGCTGGGCTGGTTCATCGCCATATTATAGCAGACTCAGTTAGGTGTTTTATACCTAGCTTTAATTGTTTTTCAGCTAATTTACCTGCTACTGAAGCAAAGCTTATTGGTCTGTAATTCCCAGGATCAACCTTAGCAATTAAAAAAATAATTAATATGACACTGGCTGAGCTCTAGGTCTCTGCTAGAATAGCTGATTTAAATGGTAAATCATGTGGGTCTGATTCTGTGCTGAGCTTCTGGGATGTGCAGTCTGAGGTACTAGGGCAAAGATCGCTTTTATGTCTGGATTTCGGGAGCAGCCCCCAGCATAAATTAGAGCCGCCCTGGGCGCTGTTTTCATTTATGGCAGCCTCATTGAAGGCTGCCTGTGAACTGCTCTGCAGCCCAGTGTCCATGGCAGTATGCGCTATGGACATGTCTCCTACTGCTCCCAGCACCCCACCTACACCAGGGCTAGTAAAGGGTACTTTGCACTCCTCCTGCAGCAGAGGGATTTGCTCCTGGGGTACCTGTACAGCCAGAGCAGTGTATAAGGTGTGGAGGTGGGGGGAATTTCTCCCTGTATTTCTGTCAGCAGTTCACCCACTTAATTCTTAAATTCTTTCAGAGTTCCTGGATTAACCACTCCATCCTGGTAACTCTTTGGCATTCAAGCTATCAATCTGGGCAACACCTCAGTCCCTAGTACTGCCTCCCCTGTATTGCCTGCAGAAGAGTAACTCTGGGGCAGGTATCTCCCAATTATTCTCTGTGGCGAAGACTGATGCAAAGATTCCCTTATTCTCCTTGCTTGCTGTCATGCTTTTAACTGCCTCAACAATAAGGAGCCCCCAATTCCCACAGAAAGTTATTCTACAAGATCTCACCCCCCATTCATGGTTCAAAATGTTCGGTCTACATTTTCTTTGCTAATGTAATCCACCTGCTCCTGGCTTGTACCATGCAAAGCTCCTCCTCTGACTCACTGGTGTTTACATCCGCCAAGGGACTTGGAGAAAATAAGGCTGCCCCAGCTCAGAATGCCCACTACTAATGGACGGTGTACAAGGACTCTACTTACATCTATGGAGCTTAACCAGGACAGCATCACAGTCAGCGTCAGAAAGAGAGAACACCGAAGGCAACTGCATCATTAAGATATTTATTGAGAACAGTTAAAACACTCGGAAAACTCCAACCATTTATATAAAAAAATACGGATTTGAACACCATGCATGTGCACACACACATTTTAATTTCTTCAGGTCAGAGAACTGTTACGTCAGGAACGTGGTGAGGCTTCTTCCCTTCCTAAAAAGTCATCTTGTGCAGGCAATCATGGAACAGAGATGGCTGGAAGCACTTTTCCTGAACATTGGCCAAATCCCACTCGGTACCCATTTCCCTGGCAGTGACCTGGAATGGGGAGAGGAAGAGAGTCACAAGAGGGGCACCCAGTGATTTTTACAATAAGTAAAAAAATAAAATAGCACAAACTGTAGTACCAACACGAAAGGGAACAAAATGAATGTAAATACACTGACGTAGGCCTAGCTCCTTAACTGTGCTCAGTTGGGGTGATCCAAACTCCACTGACCCAAAGTTTCCCATTGACATTGAGGGGCTTTTGATCAGGCCAGTACACATTGGATACCAATGAGGGGAGGGGGCTGTAAGGCAATATTTGTGGGTCCCCAAACCTGGGGCTGGTTCTATGCTGGCCTGGTCTCTGGTGTAGTTTAGAGCAGCCTTAGGAGAATCCTCAGCTTGCCAGACCATCAATGGGATGGCTACATTTAAAAAACCAAAACTAATGGTCAGATCCTCAACTAGTATAAATTGGACTAGCCCATTAAATTGAATTGGCACGGCTCCACTGACACCAGCTGAGGATCTGGCTCAAGATGTCCACTATGCTCCATTATATAAACAATGAATGTCTACAACTGCTGCCAATGTTGCCGGTCATTGATTACATCTGCAACTACAGAATGATTTGACCTCTCAATACTCATGCAAGCTGTGAGTTGACACACTGACATATTGTCCTACATATTTATTTTTTTAATTCCACAATCCTGGGGTATGTGGCTGCTGCAAGTCCCCCCTCAGTACTGGTGCATTCTGCCATGTACTGTACATATTCAGAAAGAGCAATCCATTAGTTCAGCTTGCAGAGAAAGCAGGAAAGGAAACTCAGCTGAAGGCATTTCATCCCGTATGCATCAGGCATACCTGAAAACGTAATACTGAGATGAAGCAACAGATAGAATTACTGCAGACCTCAGCTGATAATGTTTAGTGAAGGGAAAGACATCAGTGGTATAACATGTCCCGTTAGTTTATTTTAAGGAGCAATTTCATTGTCAAAAGATACACTCTTCCCTGCATGTAACTAAATGGTACAGTAGTTCCAGTGATTCATCTGTCTCTGAATTTCTATTAGAGAGAGAGAGTTAATGTTATTCAGATCATTTGTATCTTCTCACTGAGGGCTTGTCTTCACTGCAATGTTAGCTCAAGGTATAACTCAATGTTACCCCGAACCTGACTCCTGTTTACACACAAAAATTTCTAGCTCAGGTAAAGTGACGCTTTAAATGCGAACTAGCTGGTCCACTGGGGTAGGGGTGCGGGAGTGTGCACTGAAGCTTGAGTGCTGCAGACACTTAAGCTAGCAATGCAGTGGGAATGCAGCTACAGGCTACAACTTGTGTTAGCACAACTCACCAGGTGCTATGCCAATCAACCAGCCTGTGTAGTTCAAACGTTTAGTCATGTGGCCACTCTCCCTTGAGCTAGGCTCACAGAACTCACAGCCCAGAGGGACAGTGGGAAAAGCCACCTTTGTGCTCTCCCAATCTTCATAGAATCATAGGACTGGAAGGGACCTCGAGAGGTCATCTAGTCCAGTCCCCTGCACACGTGGCAGGACTAAGTATTATCTAGACCATCCCTGACAGGTGTTTGTCCAACCTGCTCTTCAAAATCCCCAATGATGGAGATTCCACAACCTCCCCAGGCAATTTATTCCAGTGCTTAACCACCCTGACAGTTAGGAAGTTTTTCCTAATGTTCAACCTAAACCTCCCTTGCTGCAATTTAAGCCCATTGCTTCTTGCCCTATCCTCAGAGGTTAAGAAAACAATTTTGCTTCCTCCTCCTTGTAGCAACCTTTTACATACTTGAAAACTTATGTCCCCCCTCAGTTTTCTCTTGTCCAGACTAAGCAAACCCAATTTTTTCACTCTTCCCTCATAGGTCATGTTTTCCAGACCTCTGATCATTTTTGTCACTCTTCTCTGGACTCTCTCCAATTTGTCCACATCCTTCCTGAAATGCGGTGCCCAGAACTGGACACAATACTCCAGTTAAGGCCTAATCAGCGTGGAGTAGAGCGGAAGAATTACTTCTCATGGCTTGCTTACAACACTCCTGCTAATACATCACAGAAGCAGGTTTGGTTTTTTTGCAACAGTGTCACACTGTTGACTCATATTTAGCATGTGGTCCACTATGACCCCCAGATCCCTTTCCACAGTACTGCTTCCTAGACAGCCATTTCCCATTTTGTATGTGTGCAACTGGTGGTTCCTTCCTAAGTGGGGTACTTTGCATTTGTCCTGATTGAACTTCATCCTATTTACTTCAGACCAATTTTCCTGTTTGTCCATCTTGGGTTGCTCTGGGGGCTAGAGAAGCCCCTTTGCAGGTCTAAATTACTGTAGCTTCCCTGGGCTGTAGCCAATGACCCAAATTTCTTCCACAGTGCTGCAGCCCCTTCTGCTCCTGTCATTCCCCTACACCATCCAAGGGCAGCCTTCTGGCTGTCGGCCATAGTGCCTGCATCAGGGAAATCCTCCCCCAGCTGAATATGGGGCATTTATTTTGCTCTGGCCTGTTTCCGCAGCATAAACAGGCTGAACCAGGGAGTGAGGATCTCATTCATGGTGTCTGGAAAAAAAGGCTTTACAGCATTCCACTGCGGTGATTCATAGCAACATTGTCCTTACTTCCTAATTATATATGTAGCGGAGACTGTCCTCTTACTTGATTGCTCCCAAAGTAGAGTGTGTTATTGCTAGTTTTTACAAGGCACTGAAATCATTCAGTTGGCAACAGGGCAGGTGACTACTCACTTAAGCAGCTTCGGCATCTGCACTCCCTTTCCTGACATTAGAGGCTTCAACAGGACCTTAAAGGAGATTTTTCAGCTCTTGACTTTACCAAGGAGTGCTTTTCAGAGAAACAAGTCCTAAAGAAATAGAATTTCTCATTCCCTCTTCAGTCCACTCACACTGAGGGGTTGTCTCTGAATCATATCACAGAATGCTTGCATCTATGCTCTGTTCATCCCAGAGATTCTTTGTAATGCTGATAAAGCAGTGGAGTTTTCCTTGAGAGAGCAGATTCCACTTCTTACGAGAACTCAGGCTGTAACCCAGAGGTCTAGGGAAACTCTGTCTCTTTCCAAGGATCAAATGTTGAAAAACTTAGTGCAGAGAAGTGATCAGGTCTGAAACTCAAGTAGCCAAGGCATAAAGAGAGGAATAGATACTAAAAGGGAGAAAGCCATCTTTGACTAGGTCAGACTGGAGTGACACTTGGATATAATATTAAATGAGAACAGTGTCACACTGGCCACCTACATGCCAAAAAACCTCCAAAAAACCATGACTTTGGAAAAGAAAATGCAGACTCTGAACTTTATAACTGGCCAAATTCCTGCTCAGGTTTATTGTAATGACTGTCAGTGAGGTTAAATGAGTTGGGGGTTAAATATTGAACACATTTATTCAAAAGGGCCTGCTAAGCACTAACAATCAACATGTTTACTCTTGGGGTTGGAAACCAATTCAGATTTCACACAGCAGACGAACATACACAAGGAAACCTTAACGAGGATAGGAAAATGCAATGTTCCATTTGCTGAACATCATGAGTACACGTGCTCTTTGCCCCCAAAATATTTGATGTTTTCTAGTCTCACCAACTGGATACTCTCACAAAAAACCAACCTTCCACATAAACTTCCTCGTGGTTGGACTTTACAAAAACTAGACAAGCCATTTACAACACACACTTTGCTTCTCTACAAAAGAAAAAGGACACTAAACTACCTAAACTACTACATGCCACAAGGGGCCACAGCAATGGTTCCCTTACCCCACCCAGCAATATTGTTAATCTATCCAACTATACTCTTAGCCCAGCAGAAATATCTGTCCTATCTCGGGCCCTCTCCTTCTGCCCCACCACCTCTACGAACATGATACAGTTCTGTGGTGACCTAGAACCCTATTTTCGACGTCTCTGACTCAAGGAATATTTCCAACACACCTCTGAACAACATACTAACCCACAGAGACCTTCCTACCAAGACTACAAAAAGGATTCTGGGTGGACTCCTCCTGAAGGTCGAAACAACAGACAGGACTTCTACATAGAATGCTTCCGCCAATGTGCACAGGCTGAAATTGTGGAAAAGCAGCATCACGTGCCCCATAACCTTAGCTGTGCAAAACATAATGCTATCCACAGCCTCAGAAACAACTCTGACATCATAATCAAAAAGGCTGACAAAGGAGGTGCTGTTGTCATCATGAATAGGTCAGAATATGAAGAAGCAGCTGCTCGGCAGCTCTCCAACACCACTTTCTACAAGCCATTACCCTTTGATCCCACTGAGGATTACCAAAAGAAACTACAGCATTTGCTCAAGAAACTCCCTGAAAAAGCACAAGAACAAATCCGTACAGACACATCTCTGGAACCCCGACCTGGGGTATTCTATCTGCTACCCAAGATCAATAAACCTGGAAATCCTGGATGCCTCATCATCTCAGGCATTGGCACCCTGACAGCAGGATTGTCTGGCTATGTAGACTCCCTCCTCAGGCCCTACGCTACCAGCACTCCCAGCTATCTTCGAGACACCACTGACTTCCTGAGGAAACTACAATCCATCAGTGATCTTCCTGAAAACACCATCCTGGCCACTATGGATGTAGAAGCCCTCTACACCAATGTTCCACACAAAGATGGACTACAAGCTGTCAGGAACAGTATCCCCGATAATGTCATGGCAAACCCGGTGGCTGAACTTTGTGACTTTGTCCTCACCCATAACTATTTCACATTTGGGGACAATGTATACCTTCAAATCAGCAGCACTGCTATGGGTACCCGCATGGCCCCACAGTATGCTAACATTTTTATGGCTGACTTAGAACAACGCTTCCTCAGCTCTCGTCCCCTAATGCCCCTACTCTACTTGCGCTATATTGATGACATCTTCATCATCTGGATCCATGGAAAAGAAGCCCTTGAGGAATTCCACCATGATTTCAACAATTTCCATCCCACCATCAACCTCAGCCTGGACCAGTTCACACAAGAAATCCACTTCCTAGACACTATGGTGCTAATAAGCGATGGTCACATAACCACCACCCTATACAGGAAACCTACGGACCGCTATTCCTACCTACATGCCTCCAGCTTTCATCCAGACCACACCACGCGATCCATTGTCTACAGCCAAGCTCTACGATACAACTGCATTTGCTCCAACCCCTCAGACAGAGACAAACACCCAAAAGATCTCTATCAAGCATTCTTACAACTACAATACCCACCTGCTGAAGTGAAGAAACAGATTGACAGAGCCAGAAGAGTACCCAGAAGTTACCTACTACAGGTCAGGCCCAACAAAGAAAACAACAGAACGCCACTAGCCATCACCTTCAGCCCCCAACTAAAACCTCTCCAGTGCATCAAGGATCTACAACCTATCCTGAAGGACGACCCATCACCCTCACAGATCTTGTGGGACAGGCCAGTCCTTGCTTACAGACAGTCCCCCAACCTGAAGCAAATACTCACCAGCAACCACACACCAGAACCACTAACCCAGGAACCTATCCTTGCAACAAAGCCCGTTGCCAACTGTGTCCACATATCTATTCAGGGGACACCATCATAGGGCCTAATCACATCAGCCACACTATCAGAGGCTCGTTCACCTGCACATCCACCAATGTGATATATGCCATCATGTGCCAGCAATGCCCCTCTGCCATGTACATTGGCCAAACTGGACAGTCTCTACGTAAAAGAATAAATGGACACAAATCAGACGTCAAGAATTATAACATTCAAAAAAAAGTTGGAGAACACTTCAATCTCTTTGGTCACTCGATTACAGACCTAAAAGTTACAATTCTTCAACAAAAAAACTTCAAAAACAGACTCCAACGAGAGACTGCTGAATTGGAATTAATTTGCAAACTGGATATAATTAACTTCGGCTTGAATAGAGACTGGGAATGGATGGGTCATTACACAAAGTAAAACTATCTCCCCATGTTTATTCCACCCCCCACTGTTCCTCAGATGTTCTTGTCAACTGCTGGAAATGGAACACCTTGATTATCACTACAAAAGGTCTCCACGCACCCCCCACCCCCGGCTCTCCCGCTGGTAATATCTCACCTTAAGTGATCACTCTCGTTACAGTGTATATGGTAACACCCATTGTTTCATGTTCTCTATGTATATAAATCTCCCCATTGTATTTTCCATTGAATGCATCGATGAAGTGAGCTGTAGCTCATGAAAGCTTATGCGCAAATAAATTTTTTAGTCTCTAAGGTGCCACAAGCACTCCTTTTCTTTTTGCACATATACCTAGTTATCTGCAGGGCCAGCTGGTCCAGCACTGTCCCTTCTCTGGAGATGAACTCCAGCCCTGTCCCCATCCTACAGGCATACCAGGGTGGAGGAGGAAAAGTTCTCGTAGTATTGATATCCTCACCCTTGTCCTTGGCAGTGCCCCTCCTCCCACAGAACCCAGAAGACCGGGTGCGTATATAGTTCCTGAGTGCTACTTCCCACCCCACAGACCCAGCTGAGAGGTTCAGTAAAAATCTCCTGGCACCCTCATCCTCATCCCCCACAAAGGTAAAGCAACTTAGAGTGAGCTGGTCTTCTCCCTTCTCTCTAACAGACCTGGGCTCCCCGCTAGCCACTCTGACCAGGAGCTAACTTGTCATATGAATGACATTCAAACAGCAGCCTGTTGGCTCATCACTAGTAAACACTACTTAAGTCAGTCACAGGGCTCTGAGGAGTCAACGAAGTTTCCATTAATCTTTGTTCGGCTTCATTGCTGGTGATTTTTAGCACAATGTGCTATCCTTGCGGTCCAATATAATTGAGAGCAGTAACAAGGTGTAGCACGGTTAATGGAGCAGGCTCTGTGGACCTGTCAGCCAACACCACGGCCCCCAAGGAAAGACTGAAGGAACTACAGATACATTTTGAAACATGCCACAGTGCCGTTTAGCGAAAGAAATCTTGTAATACCAGCTCCCAGGAGAAACATTTCTCAGGAACAATACATTGCTCTTGGTTTATTTATGTTAGGTTTCCCTGAAATAGCTTAAGGAGGAGGGGGGAGGGGTTAATTCAAGTGGAAATTTGAAACAAACAAAAGTAGGCAATAAATCATTGGTTGGGCACTTGGTAAGACAGGCCTTAGTCCTGCCTTGGGACAGGCTGTAATAGGCCTACACTCTAACCTGTGCAGTAAAGGCTTTGGTTCGACTTACCATATGTCACTAAATATGAGGGCATCCCGAACTAGCTCAGGAGCCAGCCCTGGAGCATACATTTCCTTTTACATACATCAGCAGTTGGGCTTTACAAATGTTTTGATCTATTGTAGCTGTGGAACATTGTTTATTTCAAAATAGCACACTGTTAGCATCACTAACTTGGCTTAATGCACATCTATCAACATGCAATGTTCTGTGTTGTGTTAGCGTTACGTTATATTATTTTAATTGTCCCACTGATAAACGATGTTCGAGATTTGAAACAGCCGTCTAAAAGGAAAGTTCTTATTAAGCACCAAGGAGATCGTGGGCCACATTCTAACGCCCTGGCTCATGCAGAGTAGCCACTAGTTGATGTCAATGGAACCACTTGAAGAGTAAAAATACTATTTATTTACTGTGAGCAAGGGTGTCAGAATCTAACCTATGGCATAGTGGTTAGAGTATGTCACACGTATTCAGGACCCTGGGGTTCTATTCACAGCTTAGCTCCTGATGTATTGGACCTTCCACAAGGCATCAAAACCCCTGTGAGGTTTAGTTATTAACCTAGAACTCTCAGAGCATCAGTCAGGGCTACAATGGAGAGCCCAAAAGGCTTCTATCAAACTGGGTGGCAATTACAGTTGGCTGGGAAATAATTTCATTTCCTGCCAAAAATGTTGAACAATGTTTCCATTGAATATTTTCCTAACTTGGGGGAGGAGGCAAGGGTGGAGTGGGTGTAAAAACAGCCAAACCCCCGATTTTTTTTTTAAAAATGAAAACTTTACAAAACCAGATCTTTTTCATGAAAATCTTTAAAAAAATACTTTGTAGCCAAAATAACAACAACAAAAAAACACTGACAGTAAAAATTTGACCCGCTCCATTTTCAATGATCTATTAACACATTTCATTAAAATCCAATAGTTTTATACCAGCTTTCATCCAAGGATCTCAAAGCAGTTTACAAACAGCAATACAGACAGTCTTGGCATCCTGTGAGGAAGATGTTACCCCTCCAGATCCATCCAGCCAGTGCTTTTCATTCCGTTAGGAAAATGAAGCACCAGGCTGAGATACTCAGTATCTGAAAATCAGGCTACTTATTCTGGTGCTTGAGCACGGATTGAGTGTCCAAGCACCGAGATTTGAACTTTTCTGATCTAGCTGACCTTTCCTAGGTGGCAGAATCTGTATCAATCAAGAATAATCTCATTAAGTACTAGCTGTTTTGCCTCAGATAATGCACAGTGCATATCGAGATGGAAGAGGAAATGCTCCCCTTTGTTCCACATTTTGCTTAGAAGCAGACAATAACTTGAGTGGTGTATTGCGAGCTCAGCTTTGGCCTGCAGAAAGAGGAGACAAGTGTAGGGTTACCATAGTTCAGGTTCCCCAGAAGAGGACACTGCGTGGTCGGGGGCCTGAAAGCGGAGTCCAGTTGGGTGGTACCTGTGGCAGGGGTACTCGCTGGAGGTGGGGGCCAGTGTCGCTCCCTGCCATGGTGGCAGGCACAAGAGCAGGACACAGCGACAGCCATCAGTCAGGGCCTCCCTGCAGGATCCCCTCCCCACGGCTGGGAGATGGGCAGATGTGGCTGCAGGAGAATGGACCAATCAGCTGCAGATGCAGAGGAGGGACCGATCAGGAAGTGGACCAATTGGGGCTCTTTCTGAGCTACACCATCTGCTCTGCAAAAATCCAGGACATTTCTTGATATTTGAAACATCTGCCAGGACAGAGGATGGAGACTCAAAAAAAGAGGCAATGTTCTGGAAAAACAGGACGTATGGTAACCCCAGACAAGGGGAATCTGCCTATTAGCAGGTGGTGGGGAGTGGGAGTGGGGGCAGCTGCAACGATGATTTAAAAAGCAAGAGGAAGTTCTGAAATGTCACTACTACGGGACCTGCACTTCATTCACACTAGTGGGCCCATTCACCTCACCTAACTACCCCACTTGGTGCACAGAGGTCATCGCAGTGCAACGGTAAATTCCACAGCCTCTGCACAGTGCTCTCCGAACAAACCCAACCCACAGAGAAGTGAACACATGGCGAGGCTCCATGTCCATCTCTGCACATAAATCTTCATTGCCTTCTTGTCGATCATACTGTCACCATTACCCCTCTGGATATCCCAGCTCATTTACTGCAGCTGTTGTCAGTTTCAGTAACATATTTTCTATTTCCGTTCTTGGTTCAGGGGATCTATTACAGGGCCCGCTCTTGTGACGTCAGAGCTGTTAATCTTGCCGATGCTTTCGAAGCGGTTAATGGGCTGTACTGATGTGCATGCACTGCCGTGTGCTGGATTTTGCCACCTCATTTATTTCAGTGCTCTCTTTGAAGGGCCCCTGCAGTGTCTGCTTAGCTTCATACTCAGACCTTGCATCAACGCTCCTTCGCTTGGCTAGAATTATTTTCCTGTCTTCATTCCTTAATTGCCGAAATAGCCAGCTGGGTAAGGCACCGTAGTTTTGCCTCTGTGCTGTAGGTATCCCCCGCCTAGGATAGTCCTTGCAAGTTTCCCAGTCCCCAAAAAATGTTCCTTTCACCAGACATATGTACCAGCCTCCATGACTTAGTCACAATTGTTTCCTCTTGCTCACGTCACATTCATTAATTCTTCCTAGCACTTTGGCAGCTTCGTTGTCTGTGTAAATCCTGTGGGGTACTCCACTTAGTATGTGTAAGAACTGGGGGGTGGGGGAGAATGGAAGAAGCTGTTCAGATCAAGGTTAGGTTCTGGCTAGTGAGATTTGTTGATATGAAAAATTTCACAAACAGTTCTCTAAAATGGCCAGCAGAGGAACTGAGGAGATGTCTGCAAAATTGGGTCAAAAAATCTCACAAGAATAGCTTCACCCCATATCAAAAACAGGAGGAAAAAAGCAATTTCTGGTTCTGAATCTGACCTTGAACTAAAAACACAGGAGTCGGGTTTGGATCCAGGAATCTGAACTGGAACCCCCTCTACCAGATTCAAAACGGTTTAGATCTAGGATTCTGGGTTCGGCTCCTGCAGCCAGGACAAATGGCTCAAGTGCATGGAGGCTTTGGCTGGGAGTTTCAGAGGAGCCTAAGGGAGGCAGGCACTCAAACCCTATTGAAATTCAGTAGGCACCTGTTGTGATAACTGGGCCAACAAATTTACCCTAAGTCTGAGCTTAACTGTGAAAAGTGAGTGAAAGTTCACAAAATGTTACAATAACAAAACGTTGAAAACAGGGAAAGATGGGGAAAAAAAAAGACTGAATTAGCCCAAACAAAAAGGCCTACTGATAAAATTCAAAGACTTTATTAAGATAGTGTCTGGTAAACCAGAACAGTGGGAGACCGGCAATCAATGAACCAAAATTGGTGTGTCCAAATTAGGCCCATTGGCTGATAAAATAACGAAGGAGTGAATGACTCTGCCCATCGCTCCTCCTAAGGGCTCCTTAAAATAAAAGTGTTTGAGGAAAACTGGTAGAGAGGAAGCGAAATGGAACAATTGCTGATTCAAAGAAGGGAAAGGAGTGAGCTTCACCATCATGGCTGCCACCCTCATTGTCACCTGGGACCCTGGGATCCACTGTAGCATCATTGGGTCTTCATTGTTCCGATCACAAGAAATGTCCCAACTAGATCAAGCCAAGAGAGGGAGTCAGAGATGACATCTCTACCTCTACTGGCTTCGGCTAAATCCCGAACACCACAAGGTATGTGGAGACTCTCTCACATTCACACTGTCTTTTTCCTTTCCCACCTTATTTCTTCTCTTTCCTATCCTCCTTTTGCCTTCTGTCTATGAAAAGTCTGGCTTAGCCAGCCAAGACTGTATATTTTGCAACACCTCTGTAAGCCTGTGACCACAGAAGCATATAAAAGCAATGCCCTAAAACATCCTGATGCTGGTATGAGTTTGCCAGGACTCGGAGTGGCTGATACGACTGTGTGCTGTGCCTGGGTTTTCCAGCAGCAAGGTTGCAAGGCAGAATCAACACCAGAGACAGAAGCTGCCCTTTTTATCTTTAGGTTTCTGTCTGTCTGTCTTGTTTTCTAGGAAACGGGACCAGACTTCAACAGCAGCAGCACCACCTCATTTCAACTAATTCTTTCTTTTCTCCAAAAAGGTCAGTCATTACTGATGGTTAGTCTCTAAGGTGCCACAAGTACTCCTTTTCTTTTTGTGAGTACCACCTAAGAGACTGTTAAACAAGTGGGGGTTTCTGTCTAAAAACTCTCTATAGCTCAAGGGGAAATGGAACAAGGGATGTTGTTAAAATGAAAGCCGTGCTTAATACTTTACATTCCAAATACTTAAACCATTTTCCCTTCTCGTTCTGTATCTTTAATAAGAGGCTTAATGGTGTTTGCCATGGTACTAAGCAGGCTGAGGTCTCTGTATACCAACCCTTTTTGAAATTGTTTAATGTTAGACCACGTCAGGGGCATTTAACACCTTTGACTCTTTGGGTCCATACATTCCATCTAAATTACACCACCACACCTAACTCTTTAAGGCCCCTTTCAAAATCCCAGTCCTTAGTGTCACGATGGAAAAAACCAAACACCTCCTTTGCTTTCCATAGCAGCTTTTATGCTACCTAAAGGAACAACACTATCACACATCTCTATGGAGAGGGAAGTGTCAAAAGAGGAGTAACAAAGTATCACATGTTATTTTTAGTTTGCAAAAAACCCCAGATCAAAACTACTAGCCCCCAACGTATTTTTGTGCATTGCACACTATATATGACTACAGTTATGTGCGTGTGCACGTGCGTGCATGCAGTAACTACTTAAGGGAAAGGCTGGCTAGTGAAAAGCATCACCATTCCTGCTCTGGTGCTGTCTTTTCAGGTCATTCAAAAATATCTGGCAACTTTATTTGATATAAAGGCTATAATTAAGTGGGGGGGGGGCAGGGAGGGGGCAGAACAGAAATCCTGGCATCATGCTCAAAAGGGATCTCTGAACCTAGGAAATGGGGAGCCCACGTGCTTCAATACCAGGGTAACAGGCACTGTATAATACCCAAAAATAGACAGACACTTACAAACAGACCCATACAGCAGATATAGCAGGGGACAGTTTATCCCCCTGCCTTTACCTCCCAGGAACCAGGAAGGGGTCATGTGCAGCTAGGAATTCACAGGCAGCCTGACTCCCACTAGAAATGCTATACATAAAACAACTAGGGGCCACACGCCGTGGTACTCGGCCAGAGAACACACTCATAATCATTTGGTTGTTACCTGTTATAATGACTTCATCCCCATCCTGCAGAAATTTACGAGAATGTCCATTCCCAAGGTCAATTACTTTTGTTCCCTTCCATGACATCTCCAGCAGGGAGCCAAAGTTCTCCGGATCCTTCAAAACATAAGTTAGTAACAGAATTCAGAGTAACAGCCGTGTTAGTCTGTATTCGCAAAAAGAAAAGGAGTACTTGTGGCACCTTAGAGACTAACCAATTTGAGCATGAGCTTTCATGAGCTATAGCTCACTTCATCGGATGCATACCGTGGATACTGCAGCAGACTTTATATACACACAGAGATCATGAAACAATACCTCCTCCCACCCCACTGTCCTGCTGGTAATAACCTGGATTTGTGCTGGAAATGGCCCAACTTGATGATCACTTTAGATAAGCTATTACCAGCAGGACAGTGGGGTGGGAGGAGGTATTGTTTCATGATCTCTGTGTGTATATAAAGTCTGCTGCAGTATCCACGGTATGCATCCGATGAAGTGAGCTGTAGCTCACGAAAGCTCATGCTCAAATAAATTGGTTAGTCTCTAAGGTGCCACAAGTACTCCTTTTCCTTTTAGTAACAGAATTGTAAAACCATTCCACATGTCTGTACTACCATTAACCACCAAGCCCCTGCTGCTGGGAGTGAGAAAACAAATACAGTATATTGTTGGATTCTGTGCAATGGAACCTTGCCAGTAACAGCCATTGATCCAGTTCATTGATGTGCTAGCTTACTCACCCATCTTGTGTTTTTAACTCCTTACTTGCTGGAGGCCACAACTGCCTAAAGCAGTCTTCTCTTTGGCATCATTAGCTTTTGTAGTGGGCACGATAAAGAAAAATTGGATCCTGTTCAAGGAAGAATGGAGCTAAATCTAGGGCACTATTTCTGCCTCTCAAGTATCTGTCTATTGCTACATTTCAGAGTCCTATTCACATTTCATTGTACAGAGGAATGCTAACTGTTGGTAAATGTTAAAAAGATTTTAATGTAAATCTGCAGCATGGTGTATTAGAGAAAAGAAAAAGCACTTCATTTATACACGTGTACCCCAGCAGGATGGTGTAAGTGCTTTATTACGCTGGCACACTGCTGGAGCCTTATAGAAGGACAGATGGCAATGCACTAGGAGCAAGATCCAACCCCCACTGATGTTTCCCAGTGGAAAGTCTCCTGATTACTTTATAGGCTATTGGACATCAGGGTATAAAATATTAACCTGTCCTTATTTTCTATTTCAGCACAAGGAAGGAAAACAACACATCACACCTCAGACCACCACTGAACAATGTCCAGCAATGTGCTGGTCAGGAGACAGAGCTCCATGAATCCCAAAAAATACATTGGAAAAAGTGGATTTTGCATTTTCTAAGTAGAGTGCAACACCAGTGCAGTATAAATGAAAATAATGGACTATGAAACTAGGTTCATACAGAATTGAGAGACTTGGAAGTGTTAACACTTTGAAAAAACAGTAACAGTAACACTTATATTATCTAGAGGTTTTCCCTCCATAGATCTCAACATACTGTTGCTGTGGGGTTTGTTTTTAACAATGAGATAGTAGCTGTAACTCACACTGCAGGATTGGGCTACTTTTGTGCTGGAATATTGTTGCCTCTAAAATACCACAACTGGCTTTTATGGATACTGACAGTAGGAAGGCTTAAAAAATATGTACTCCAAAAAGACTAAGGAAGAACTACAAAGCTGTCCATAATAAAACAAAGTGGGTTGAAGGCCAGTTTCTAGTTGCTGAGTACTTAGTTATTAGTGACAGCTGTTCGTGAAATGCTTACGGGTCCACTGATTGTTCCAGATGCCAGGAGATCTCCAGGTCTGAGGTTGCATCCATTGATGGAGTGATGAGCCAGCTGCTGTTTCATGGTCCAGTACATGTACTGGAAAAAAGGGGGAAGTGAAGGACAAACATGACTCTCAGATGTCACTAGTCTGTACAAAATGCATTTCATTCTTTCTGGATCATACTGTTAAACATTAGCCCTCAAGAACAACATCCTTATCTAATCAGGAGCCTTCAGCAGCCTAAATGGAACATTTGTAATTACTTTAAATTGATCCTCTGGCTCACTGATTAGTCTCCAGATGTATGGCCTTCTGAATATAAATAGTTTGAAGAGGTGAGAAGCAACTATTGTAACCCTACTTTCACAACATATAGCATATTAATACTACAGTTCCGTAGGCAACTGGCCTGGTCCAAAGCTCAGTGGAATCAATGGGAACCTTTCCAATGACATAATGGACTTTCAATCAGTCCCACTCTATATGAGCATTTGGCCCCTCAGCAGGAATAAGTAGATGTCAATGGAATCCTAGTAGAAGGATTTTAGCACCTGAAGGCGTGACATTAAAGTTGGGGTTATTGGCAATTTGTGGCTACCAGAGTCAGCTGTTTCTGCGCAATGTAACCAGTCCTAATTATTGTTAAATGGGTAACTAGACAGAAGAAGTGCAGATACCTGGCAGTACAGCACAGACAACATCAGTCATGTTACTAATATGACTTTCAAAGGGAAGAGCCTCTTTGGCTACTGACTCACTAACCTAGTGAGGGGTTTTTTAAATGAGGTTCAAAGGAGACCGATGAGAAAAGCCCACAGGTAGGTTTAAAAAAAAAAGTGACCTTAACAGAAGGCCAGGTGTTGACCTTAAGAGTATGTCTACGTGCAATAAAAGACCTGCGGTTGGTCCGGTCAGCTGACTTTGGGCTATACAATTATATGTAGATATTCAGAGTTGGGCTGGAGCCCAGGCTCTGTGACCACGCCCCCGCACTGGGTCTCTGAGCCTAGGCTCCAGCCTGAGCCCAAATGTCTACATTGCAATTTTATAGCCCCACAGTCCAAGTCAGCTGACCCGGGCCAGCCTGCAGGTCTTTTATTGCAGTGCAGACATACCTTAAGAAGGCTAGATGTTGGGGGCAGGAAAAAGTACAATAGGGACATAGGAGCAATAAAGGGGGAAAACAATGGGGAAATCTGCTCAACATCTTAGGTGTTTATGCACAAATGCAAGGAGTATGGGGAACACACAGGAAGAACTGGAAGGCTTAGTACCCAAGCTACATTAATTAATTAGCATAACAGACTTGGTGGGATAAATCTTGTGACTGGAATTTTGGTATAGAGGGGTAACAGTTTGTTCAGGAAGGACAGGGAGGGAAAAAACAGAAGGAGGGGTTGCTTAATACACCAAGAATATACACACTTGTAATGAGGTCCAGAAAGAGATGACAGGTTTCAGAGGAGCAGCCGTGTTAGTCTGTATCCACAAAAAGAAAGGGAGTACTTGTGGCACCTTAGAGACTAACAAATTTATTTGAGCATAAGCTTTCGTGAGCTACAGAGGCAGATCAAACATTCCGGGTGAAGACGAGAGGGGAAAATTCAGGGGTAATGTCATGTTAGGGGTTTACTATAGACCACCAAATCAGGAGGGGGTGGATGAGGCATTTCTGGAACAAACAGAAATATCCAAAACACAAGCCCTGATAGCAATGGGAGACTGACTATCCAGACATCTGTTGGAAAAGTAATATGGCAAAATATAAAAATCTCAAATTCTTGGGATGTACTGAGGACAGCTTCTTGTTTCAGAAGTTGGAGGAAGTAACTAGGGAGGCAGCTATTTTAGACTTAATTCTGACAGGGAGAAATTGGTTGTGAATCTGAAGGTGGGAGGCAATTTGGGTGAAAGTGACCATGAAACGATAGATTTAATGATTCTAAGGAAAGAAAGAGTGAGAATAGCAGAATAAGGACAATGGGCTTTAAAAAAAAAGCAGACTTTAGCAGACTCAGATAACTGGTAGGCAAGAGCTGATGGGAAGAAAACCTAAGGGTAAAAAGGAGTTCAGGAGACGTGGCAGTTTCTCAGAGAGACAATATTAAAGGCACAACAGCAAACTATGCAAAAGAAATATAGGAAGAATAGCAAGAAGCCAATATGGCCATATGAGGAGCTTTTAATGACCTAAAATCAAAAAAGAATCCTACAGGAAAGATGGAAAAATTGCTAAGATTGAGTCCAGAAGGGTACCACAAGTATAGAAGGACAAAAATCAGAAAGGCTGAGGCACAAAATGAGTTACAGTTAGCGAGGGACATAAAAGGCAATTAAAACAGGTTCTATAAATACATTAGGAGCAAGAAAAAGATGAAGGAAGTTGTAAATCCACTACTTAGCAGGAAAGAAGAGCTAATAATAGAGGACATCAAAGCATTTAATGTCTAGTTTACTTCAAGCTTCACTAAAAACATGGTGACCAGATGCTGAACACTATTAATATTAACAAGGGGGAAGGAGCACAAGCCGAGTGAGCAAGAGAGAGAGAGAGAACAGGTTAAAAATATTTAGATACATTAGATGTATTCATGTCGGCAGGGCTTGAGATAATTCATCCTAGGATACTTCAGGAACTAGGCTGCCCTAATTTATATTGAGCCCACTTTTCCTCACCCTTCTGGGTTCGGTAGCCAGTGGAGTTGAGTAAAACTCAAGGCTTAGGCCCAATGTTAAACACTGGCTATAAAAATAGCTGCCTAGAATTTGTCTCGCAATTGTTTAAACTCTTTGGGTTAGAAACCAGGAACTAAAATCCAGTGTGGACACAAAACACACTATGAAATCCTGCAGCTGGCATGTCCACATTTATTTGACTGGTGTCCTCCATCGCACTTGGACTGGGGCAAATGCTGTGTTCACCTCTGTGTAACAGCAGTGATGCTGGAGGCAAACACACGCTGGGTGGAATTGGGATGTTTTCATCCATCTTTGTATAGTGTGCGCCCTTCCCCCACTCTGCCCTCGCACCATCGCCAGCAAAACTATTATAGCACACGTAGAACTTTTTTGGTGCTAAGCCCTAGTTGCAGGAAAAGCCAGTCTCTGTTCAGAGCTGAAGCTCCCAAGTGTTTGTAAATCAGCTGGGACAACAGGCATCACCAACTTTCCTCTCGTAACAGGCCTGATTCTCAGCTAGTGTAAATCAGTGTATGCTGATTTATACAAACTGAGTATGGGACACAATGTGCCAGCATCATTTGAAATGAATGAAATTAAACCATACTCTTACCTTAAAGTTTGATTTGCATATTGTGGCTGGGTTGCTCATTCCTTCTCCTAAAGGGACGGGGGGGAAAAGCAATCAATGGGAAAATTGCACTAGGTGAAGACGTCTATGGCATTTTCATTTTATGGCTGGACAGAGGCTTCCATTGCCATTGTCAGGCTCAGCAGAAAATAAGCAATGACATACTGTGTCTTGGTAGGAAGGGCTGCAAGAGGAGGAAGTATGCCAAACAATCTGGTTTCTATCCCCTGCTCTGCCACAGACTTCCCCTATGACTAAGTCACTTAATCTCTTGTACCTCTGCTTCCCTCACCATAAAATGGAGATATTATTTCCCTGTCTTCTAGGGGAATTGTGAGGCTTATTTCGGACAAATGGCAGGATCTACAGAAATACATAGTATTATTAAAAGGAAAAATCTCCTTTGCTATTTTCATTTTCATGATACCTTACCTTCAACATGATTCTAGCTTAAGTCCTTATGTGGCCCTCATCAGTAGAATAGCATTCCGATTTTATGACGACACAGAGAGACTAAGTGACATGCCCAAGGTCACACAGGAAAACTGTGGCAGAGCAAGGAACTGAGTCTGTGACTCCATAGTACAGGGTACTGTCTTAACCATTGGCCAAACCTTCCTCTGGTTCTCTCTTTGATTCTCTGTATCAAACTTTTGCTGCATCATACCAAGAGCCCATGAACTGTACCCGTGAAGGGGATGTGTTGGGGATTGAAAGGCGAGAGATGGCAGATACACAATTTCCTGGACCCCCTTGCTGGCCTGTTCTACTGGGCGTTAGGGTGCCGAGCTCCTCTTCTACTGATACACATGCAATAGCAGGACCATGACAGCCCTGCACATTAAGCATAGCATCAGAGGGTCATGTTCTGATCCCTATACTCATTTCGGGACATACCTTACTCTACACGTCCCAATGAAGTCAGTCATCTTTCACCTCTAGTAAAACACACATTCTTAGTACTCTTTCCCTGGTCTTCCCTCTCTCCATTCCTTCTGATTATTAGTTACCACTTGTCACATCTTGTTTTAATTAGACTGCAAAGCCATTGGAGTACCGTGGAGCTCTGAGCCCGCTTGGGTGTCTAAGTGCCATCAGAATAAATAAATAAATAAATAAATAAATCTTCAAGTTGTAAAATGGTCATATGCAGCCACCGCAAGGGGACTGTTTCCCACAGTACAGCACTGCACTGAACTAACGAGTGGGCACATTATGAGCTTTTTGACCTTTCTCTGACTCAGCAAGTATTGCCCTATGCGGAAATCAGGATCCCAGAATGGATGGAACAATATGTCTGAAACATGGCGGATTCTACATCACTTTAACTCCACAAATCATGAAGCGTTACTGTACCTTTGATAGCGACAAAGAGATTTATGTCAAAAGCATAGGGTTCTTCATCGCAGAGGTATGGCAGTGGCTTGGGAACCTAAAGCACATAACAAGCATTACAGCCTGAAGGCCAAAAGGAAAGAGAAAAGTCTAGCACATACCTGGGGACATTTAGTAACAGCTCTCTTCCCATTCCCTTTGCCTTCATGAATAATTGCCTACCCTACTGCTTCACATACACAATTATGTCACAAATGTTTACACCACTACCGAGGTATTCATTTAAGCAAATGCACTTTTTCTCCTGGCCTCCAAAAGCGCTCTTGATTTTTCACATGGTTGTTAAACCCAAACAAATAAAATTTAGTGCACCTTTGTCCTGATTTGGCACACTGTGTGTACTCAAAGTTGGCAGAAGGCTTGCAGTTTCAGACCTGAGAAGAGCGATTTGTAAACTCTCTTCACTGTATTAAGTCTAATTAAATGGCTACATGCCATAGAATCAAATACCCTCAAACTATGGGTAGGCTTGATTCTTGATCAGAACATTTTAGCTAGAGCCCATCATCCCTATCACTTACTGTAAGCACTCGAAGTGTTACCAAATTCTAGAGAGAAGCCTGCCGATTAGCACTGTTTCTAAGCACATATGTTTGAGAGAGATATTCTTCTTGTGCTGCTCACATCTGCAGATGGTTTTCTAAGCTATGCAGCCATACTCACCATGACTGAAAACCTGGCCCCACTGAAGTCAATGTGCATTTTCCCCACTGGTTTCAGTGGGGCCAGGATGTCATTCCATATCTTGGAGGCAGGATCAAGCCTTGAAGTCAGTAGAAAGGTGCTGGTACAACCAAGAGTTTCTGTTCTCAGACCCTAGAGACCTTCATTCTATTTTCACTCAAATCATTTCTAGCGACCCAGCTGTTCTCTTGCTAACCTGGACCGGGTTTGGCAACACAAATGGCATGAGAGCTTCCATAGTAACAACCCATGGAGAGATGGTTGTGCCAAAGCTCTTGCCCAGAAATGGACCCAGTGGAACATATTCCCACTTCTGAATGTCACGAGCTGGAAAAAAAGGAAAAATCAAAGAAATATAATGAAATTTTCAGAGAGTTACACAGACTTCAGGCTAGTGATGGAGTGCCAGATGAGAGCTCTGCACACCAACAGCCAGCACCATCCACAGAACAAGCAACGAAATGCTACCCACTTGCCCAGGGTAGTTCAACCATGACCTAAAGCAGTCATCTGAAGGGCTCAAAAGTACAGTTCGAAGTCCTCTGGGTAGGTCTCGCTTAGGAAGAGCAGCCAAAGTTAGATCAGGGTTCGTTAACTCCAACCCATCCAATATTTTTACCCTAGCCTAGACACTGGTTAACATCTTTTACTTCCATTTAACTAGTTAAAATCAATCTTAGGGTCCATCTTGATTAGCTACATTGAGCTACAAAGTGTTCACCCGTGTCTACACTAGGGAATATGTTGTAATTGTTAACTCTTTTCCCTCTAATCTACAGCTACCCTCTGCTGAGTGCGCCAGCTATGGCAATGATTTATGTCACATCCCTGTCAATCAGGAATTAGACCTAAAATCAGCTCATTTCACGTAGACAGCTAGATGACTTCCATTAGGAGTAGCTCTTAGTCATTACTGACCTGAGCTGGATTTGAACCAATGCCTGAGAGTTGTAGACTGTATTCTACTCCCACAGCCCTCAGCCCATCAGTGTCGTGAGTAGTTTACATTTCCATCATTTAAAACAAATACAATATCTGTCAATATTTTAAATATCTTGCAACAGCAAAAAGCATTCCCCCAGGGAATCAGAGTAACACTTATTACCACTCCAGTCATTCATAAGGACCATTCCAAAAATGTGCTCATGAGCTGTGTCGACTGGGATAGGCTTCCCAAACTCGTTTCCGGGGCCTACAAAGAACGCCTGAAATGGAAAAGAAAATGCTTTAACCAAGTCAAAGTTTTGAAAATAAGACCTTTGTTTACACCAAGACAAATCCCCTGCAGGTAGTGCTACTAAAGAGGAGGGCAGACAAGACAGATAGGGTAGAATGTGATTTTACTTGCTTTCCGCATTAACTTTAATTGGAATCTCCTTGTGCAGATGAAACAAGTTACAGTTTTTTCCTTTCCCCGTGTGAGAGAGCAGGGTTGAATCACCTGAATAGTAGTGAGCTGATAAGACTCAGTTTTCTGGGGAGGAGGGATTGCTCAGTGGTTTGAGCATTGGCCTGCTAAACCCAGGGTTGTGAGTTCAATCCTTGAGGGGGCCATTTGCGATCGGAGCAAAAATTGGGGATTGGTCCTGCTCTGAGCAGGGGGGTTGGACTAGATGACCTCCCGAGGTCCCTTCCAACCCTGGTATTCTATGATTAAACTCAGGGCCTGAATTTGCCAAAAGGCACTCTCATCTAAACTGCAGCTCCCACATGCACAGAGCTATAGCTAGTGCACTAAGAAATATGATCTAGTCTCCCTATGCAGAGGTTCTAATTTCCTGTAACAGAACCTTACGCAGCGAACTCTATGCTTCCCGTTTACCCAACCAAGGGAATCTTCCCTTCTTCTCTCCATCCCACTCTGCTTAGACCTTTGCAGCTACAGCGATCAACTTAGAGACTGGCTAAGGGGCATGCCATGGGCTAACAGAAAATGAATATACTGGGTATTTCTTACAAGAGTCTCACTAAAATACACCGTCCCTACCAGTCCCCAATATGCAGCCACTGTCTTTCACACCCCTTGCACTGGAATGATACTGAAGAGAAGTTAACCTAGAATTGCTTTCTTTCCCATGCAACTCTTAGGCATGGAATTCTCCCCTTTGAAGCAAGTTCTACAGCAGGCAATATACCACCCAGATGGAGGTGCTATAAGAATGGTACCTGTATATAACCTATGTCATGTTACGTTTTCATAACAGGCTCAGCTTTTTACTCTTTTATTAAAGGGAAAGAGATGTAATGTAATGAATACATCCTACCATTTCTAACTCAATGTCCAAAAGTTTGCAAGCACCGAACACTGGAGGTTTAGCTGTGAATTAAACAGACAGAAAGGTGCATTATGAAGCTCAAAACAAACAAGCAAAGAAGCTAGAAAAGACAAGATGCAGCCAAACATATTCCAATGCCATGCTGCTCGCTAAGGAGAACAGTGCATTTCCATGGCATGACCACGAACTCACCATCGTCAGGTTGCATCTGCCCTACTGGTCTTTGAATTGGTGTCCCAGACACCACAACTGAAGATGCACGGCCATGGTAACCAACGGGTAAGTGCAACCTTGTTAAAGCAAAGCATTGATTGTGTGTTAAATGCTGTATTACAATCACTAGAACCATACACTGTGGAAGCTCAAAGCACTCTACAGTAAGTTACTAAGTTTCACTGTCTAACCACTTTAGAATACATTTGTCCTCTGAATAGTGCCACCTTTTTAGGCATCCATATTTATTTACTGACACTCAGTCATTGGTTTCTTGCTATATGAGAAGAACCAGCTCTCAGATTAAACTGTCTCTGAATCAAGGAGCTGCAACTGACTCCTTGCAGTCACTCCTTTCTGCTACAACTAAGCACAGCTCAGACATAGCGGAGAATGGAGACGTGGAGTTTCAGACACTGTGGGACAGATCCTCAGCTGGTATACATCGTCGTAGCCATAGCAGAGTTATATGTGCACTAGCTAGAAATCTGTCCTTGGGGGATTATTTTCCTGGAAGGTTACAGAGACCTTTGCAAAACATGTAAAACATGACATGTGAGAAAAAAAATAACTGAACTACGAACCAGTTAGGCATCAAAGCATTCTCCTTCCCTCTGAACATGATCCCAACATTTGTAGCATGTTGCCTTGAAGAATAGAAGTCAGTGTAGTCTCCTGGGAAAAAGAAAAGCACAAAATATAGATCAACTGTATGAAAACCCTTATCTGGTAGGGTGAAGGGGCATAAACGTTCCACATTCTGTTACCCTGAAAAGGATGGGGAAGGGGAGAGAGAAGTAGAGGAGTTTGGAAACATGTAGTCACAAGACTGTAGTAATCATACAGATGATCTATAAGAGGGGATGGTTGCCAGCTGCACATGGAGGATAACGCAACGCAAAACTGGTTACACACTGCAAAACTGTTTATTTTTTTTAAAACTTGCAGTGAAGAGTGGCAAGAAAAAACACCATTTCAAACCATTAGCTACAAATATATGAACAAGCCATGTGCTTTGTATAGTTTAACCATTTTCTATTGTCATTTTCATTTTGCTGATGCCATTGAGAATGCAATACTGCTAACAGAGGAAAGGATTTTGTAAACAGTGCATTTACTGCCCCCTAGTGCCCTTTTTGGGAAATGGTTTGACTCACACTTCAATTACCTTGGTAGCCCTGATGGAACTCAAAATGTATGCAGTGAGAATGAAAAATATCAAAGATTATAAGAGACTTTTTTCCCCTTCCTAGCTCCACCCTTACCTGCTGAGCCCACACATGGTTTCAGGTTCCCAGTCTAGCACCAGTTCCAAAGTTATTGACAGAAACAGTATTGCCAATTCTTGTGATTTTAATCACATGTCTCCTGCTATTTTGTTACAGCTCCAGCAGTCAGGTGATTATGTGAGAATCACAGCTTTCATTTAAAGAAAAAAAAGGCTTCCCTTATAGTTGCAGAGAAAAGCTTAAAATTTGACCCACATGCACCATAAAGGCTCAAAACCCAGAAGGCGAATAATATTTTATTTATTTTTAACTCTCACGATTGCTGGTGCCTGACCTGTTTGAACATTTGGGTTTGGTAGTACTGCAGAAGAACTTGCAGGCCACAGTGGCAGAGATAATTTTTGAAATTCAACTGGTCACAGGTTAGAAATAAGGCTGATTTCACCCTGTCTCCCTTCCTTGGTTTGTATTTATCAGCTCTGTTAAAATCAGCCTCGATCCCCCATAAAAACACACACACTCATACAGGTCTTGACTTTTCCTTCACCTGAAGGTCATAATATATGTGCTCAGATACCATAGTGACCGACAACCCTATAGAAATACGTGGAAATGGTTGCTCTGGTGCTTTCCAGAATTGTCAGATGTAATAATTTAACCTAACGAGAGTTACAAGTCCCCCAGCCTCCATAAACCCAGGACCTGCAGGAGTCATCTTGCAACATCAATGCAAAATTCAGCCCAGTGCTCATCCTTGGGGCAAGCACGACACTGCTCTGCTAGGGAGGATCTAAATGGCACAACTGAGCCTGAAGTTATTTGTAGTTACATGACACAGTGTTCTGAAATCAAGATAATCATCTGCCTAAAGAAAAGGGCTTTGAGCCAGTGGGGTCATACGGGCCTTTGGAGACATAGTTCTGACTTCAGGGATTAGGGGAACCAAGGAACCTTGATTTGATTAAGTTAGTAAAAGTTGCTTACATCGGTGTTAAAATACAGCACACACGTTTTATTTGTGACATCAGTAATATCTGCAATTAATCCGTAATATCTACTTTACACCCATTCCTTGTCACAGCCACAGTCTGACCATCCTGTACATTTGGGGCATGTGGGAGTCTCAGTGGCTACAAGCAAATCGTGTAGGTATCAATTCACGAGACTTACCGATTTTAGCTGGAAGGTGCATTATAGTAGAGGCCTGAGGTACAAATGCTCTAAAAATACAAAACAAAGATTACAACTCTCAAAAAAGCCGGTGTCACCCTGGGCTGGCTTAGAGGAAGTTCAGTCTCTTTTTGCACTAACTTCGTTCTGGCACCTGCTTTGAAAAATCTTGCCTTGCCGCAATTCTGTGCTAGCTCATGGTGTATAAAGTAAGCGCACAGAGGGTACAGGCTGCTATTGCACTGAAGTGGTTAACTGATTCTACAAGCTCCTGTGAGGAAATGTACAATAGTGCACAGGAAGGGTTGCATGCCTGGAAGACCTCATTCTTTTCCTACAGCAGCACATGGGAGGAAATGCATCCACTGAGATGCACTGGAAGGTGAGTATAGATGTGTCCTCACTGCACTCTACTGGATGGAAGGTGTGATCTCAAGTGTTTTAGTTTCAGTTGCCCTCCTGCAGGAGGCCTACAAAGACACTAACAGCCTGTATACTACTGACGGCAGTAAAGCTCAAAAGGTCTCTCCTTAGCACAGCTGTTAAGACACCCTTGTTTTCTGACCTCACAAGTGCTAAACCCTTCAGGCCTCTGGGGATACGTCTACACTGCAATAAAACACCCGCAGCTGACTCAGGCTCGCGGGGCTCAGGCTGTGATTGGGTATAAAATTACAGTGTAGATGTTTGGGCTTGGGCTGGTGCCCAGGCTCTGGGAACCTGAGGATTAACTCTGCAATTTTATAGCCCCCCATCCCGAGTCAACTGACATGGGCCAGTCACAGGTGTTTTATTGCAGTGTGTAGACATACCATGACTTTCATGCTGCATGCATGGAATTTATGGGACTAGGGCTGCTGGCCTCCTGTATGGGCGACCGCCCTCCACCTCTACCCCTCACAGCCAGCCCAAGGCCCCTTTAACCCCCAAGCGCTAGGCCCGAACCGGGGAGGGTAAGGGTTGGAGGCACCCTGGCCGGGGGCTCCTGTGGTGCACCAGGCTCCACTTGCTAGTCCTGGCAGGAAGGGGAGGGACAGTACTTCCTCCTCCTCTGCACTGACCATTCCCAGGGCTGAGTCAGACTCACCTCTGGGAACCTCCCCCACCTGCATGAAGCACTGCATGCCCTCCTCCCCCTGCTTATTGCGCCCATCACTCCCCAGCTACGGGGGGAGCTGCCCCCGCATTTGCCCAGGGCACCATTTTCCCTAACACCGGTCCTGCATGGGACTATACAGATATCTATACATGCAGCCAGCTCCGATTTCATTACAGCAAGGAACCCGCCTGAAAGTTTACCTCAGGCTGATACTGTATTGTGCCTTCTAAGTTTACAAAAGGCCTTGAGAGCTACACAACAGATCCATCTCTCCAGAGCTATGTTAAATATTTACACAACGCCACTGTTAAATGAAGTATTGAGGGAGGGAAAGACGACTGGAACCGCAGTGACATTCAACTACCCTTCTCCAGGGAACTGGATTCTCTGCCAGCGAGGCTATAACACCTCTTTAGGTGATGGACTGATTGCTTCTGTTTACACACCAGCAATTTCTAACAGTAGTGTGCAACTAGCTCCCAAGCCTCAATAATAATAGCAACCAAACTGCTCCTCTCCTCCGACTCTCCACGAATATCTCCTCCAGCTGGGAATGACACCCCAGCTCAAAATACAGACAGACCCTGAGAAGGCTGAAGTACCAAATAAAAGTGCTTTGTACATGTGATGAGGAACCACGAGTGTTAATCTTGAGTCACTTCCAGCTCCCAAATGCCTCACCTTTTCCGTAGCTCAGAGTTGTCTCTCAGTGTTGGCTCACTGGCCGACAGTAGCTTTTGGAGAAACGTTCTAGCTTCCTTCCAAGCTTCGTGGCCCAACCCCATGAAGTCATTAAGGGTTGGCTAAAACACAGTATGAAGGTAGAGATGTGTGAGAGAACATTTGTTTTCTCAACTCCCTTTGCTGTACATGTGGGGTATCTCCTGTGTTACCAGTACTGAGATTACATTACTAATCCTGAAGTAACAGGCAGCTCCATGCACAGAGACCCTGCCTATCATGATCATTAATATGGTCTTATTGTTTCTTTGTGCTCCCCCACTTGTCAACCAGTATACATCTGTTGTATCTGACTCATACTTAGATTGCAATGTCCCTTCCCCAAAGAGAATGTTTTTGTACAGCATTTATCACTATAGGGTCCTGATCTGTGCGATAGGTGCTCTTGCAAACCAAATAAATAAATAAATCGAATAATAATTAAAATAATCATCCACCTACATCTTCAAATACCATGGAAGCTTGCAATGACAAGACTAGTTGTGATCTGAGATATAAATTATATTCACCTCCCATGCAGAGAGCCAGCAAGGGCTATGTACCACTTAAATCCCACTTAATCCAAGTTGTTTCCTCTTGGAGATTCTTCCTTATGAAGATGCCAGAAATATAGGGGTTTAAGTGGGATTGGAGTGGTGTATAAATCTTGGTACTGGCCCTCTGAACTCGGTAGATTTCACTCCGTAGTGCACTTCTTAATCAACAGAAAGAAACTTTTAGGAGAGCTCATTTATTTTACTTCTGTCTAAATTTTAAATTGCAGGTGCTCTTTGTTAGTGGCTCCATTCCTAAGCGATGTAGGTTCCAATTCAGCAAAGTGTGCGCTCCCCCTACACCTGCCACTTCTGCACAGGAAGGAGAGGCCTGCCTGTGCTTTGCTGAATTGGGGCCATAGTTAAACCATCTAACTCTCTGCTTCTGTGGATTGCTGCAGAATCATCTGAGTAGCCATGTGCACTCAGTGCCAACCCAGCACTGTTACACTCCAGTTTTAAGCCAGTAATTCCATTCAGCAGAGTTACACTGACATGAAACAAGACCACCACAATGGTGAATCAGTCCCAATTCCCCATGCCCCCCACCCCTTTTTTTTTTAAAAAAAAAAGGACAAACCAGCAACTCAAGCATGCACCTGTAAACTACCATAATGCTCTCGATCAGAGTCTGGGTCACTAAAATTTCACATGGCATTTCATTTAAAACATGGTGGAGATGGACATTGTCAAATTGTATGATAAATACCTGGTCAAAGACATCCTGGTGCTTGGAGAGGGCTGGTCCACTAAAAAGATGTTTAATAGCACTCAGTTCCAATACCTGGTCTCCAATTGCCACCCCAATCCTGTGCCTAGGCTACAATTGGAAAAAAACGTGTTTATACCTGTGGCCAATAATGCTCTTATGAGGGTTCTGGGGAAAAACAAGGGAGTACAAGGAGTTTAAGTGGGGCAGGAGTTGAGGCGCTACCTTGGTGCCTACCTTACCATAGTTATAATTGATGGACAAAGGCTGCTGATTTTAAAATTTAAGAGGAAGGCAGGGGAAGCTGCATTTTTTTTTTGGCAAATTCCTCACAGATTTTGAGGGTGGAAGGACACCCTTCCACCCCAACCTTCCAGGGGTGGGGTAAGGGGAGGATATTGCCCTTCCCTCCTGCCTATCCATCCATGGTACCCATATATACCCCCCACCCCATCACCATAGTATCAGAGGGCCACACAACCTTTGTGGGTTCATCCCCAAGTCCCCATGAGGTAGGGAAGTGCTATTATCCCCATTTTAGAGATGAGGCAGAGAGAAGCTAAGTGATTGCCCAAGGTCACACAGGAAGCTTGTGGCAGAGCAGGGGACTGAATCTGAGTTACCCAAGTCCCAAGCTAGTGCTCTTATCACTGATCCATCCTTCCACATGAGGAGGTGGAAAGGCTGGTGTGGAAGGTTCCCTCCATGTGTATATTTACCTATCACTAAAAAATGAAAATAAAAACAAAGCAAAAACGCTGCTCATTTGTGACAGTTTTTAATAGGATCTACACAAAAACTCTGTTCAGAACTTGCACTGCTGTCTTTGCAGTGGCACAGACTACATCCCCCCTACCACAGCTGTGCTGAAATCAGAAAGATGCTTTGGCATTACAAACAGAAGTTCCAACTGGTAGTGAATTTAAATGAAATATAGCCATAGTAACCAGTTTCATTCCAAAGAAAAGTACAGATATTCAATTTTGTCTCAATGAAAATAGAATAAAACCAGTACGGATTAAAAAACAACTGCTTTCAGCCTCTCTTCTTTGAGCAAGACCCCAAATCTGATTTGCACAAATATAATCCTAGATGTTTATTCAGCAGGCATTCCTGCCAGAAAAATCTCAGGGCCGGACAAGTTAATTTGTAACCTGTAGCCCTAAATAAAATCTGTTATTTTAACAGAGCGATTATTATAATATTGTGATAGGACATTAATTTCCAAAAGGTATAAAATTATTTGAATCAACGTTAAAAAAAATTGAGACATTTGCGCAAGAATAGTTACTAGGGAAGGAAAAAGTGCACTATGTAGTAACACACAAACACGCATCCGGGAACAGATTAAGGGCACGTCAGCACTGCAATAACACACCCACGGCTGGCCCATGTTAGCTGGGTCGGGCTGTGGGACTATAAATTTGCAACGTAGGGTTAGCTGGCTCATGTTAGCTGAGTCGGGCTGGAGCCTGGGCTCTGGGACCTTTCCCACTCATGGGGTCCGGTCCAGAGCCCAAACTCAGCTTGAGCCCAAATCAGCTGACAAAGGCCAGCTACAAGTGTTTTATTGCCATGTAGACATGCCCTTAGTTTCATCACCCAGCTTTTATCTTTGGAAAACACCAGATAATTAGTGCCAAGGCTCTTCTATGCTGGAATTCATTTTTAAACTACAACTGAGAGGCAAAAACAATGCTAGAGTAACTGAGAACCATTATGATGATTCTGCAATGTTCATTAACCATTGATAATCCTCCAGCTTCTGTTTCCAGAGGTATCTGCTTGCCAGCTCTCTCTTTTATGATGTGTGTTGGGGGGGAGGGGAGGGGAGGGGTGGGGTGTTTCAGAGGCTCCTGTCCTTCATTGCTAAATGTGCACATGAATGTAATCTGTTGCAAACAGCAGCGCTGTACAGTAAATTGGAGGTACATGGTGTGATTTTCAAAAGGAGTCTAAGAGTTAGGGACCCAGTTCCCATTGAAATGGCAATTGGGTGACTAACCCCATTGGGCTTCTTTCAAAACCCTAGTGATGTTTTCCTTGTATGGCCAGAAAATATAAGTGTTGCTGTAGCTGTGTTGGTCCCAGGATATGAGAGACACAAGGTGGGTGAGGTCATAGCTTCTTCAGGTCAACTTCTTCAGACTTGAAGAAAAGCTCAGTGAAAGCGTGAAAACTTCTCTCTCCCACCAACAGAAGCTGGTTCAATAAAAGATAGGCCCTCACCCACCGTGTCTCAGAAAATATAAGTCCCACACTGTGGTCCTTGCACATATGAATTGAACGGAACAGTAAATATATAAAACAATGGTTTTCAACCTTGAGTTATTTGCGGACCACTACAAATTTCAAATGGATGTGTGGACCCCTTTGGAAATTTTAAACATAATCTGTGAACCCCCAGGAGTTCATGGACCACAGGTTTAAAACCACTGTTCTATGGGAATGACAAACTTTTGCGGCCCCCTTAGACAGTCTGTGGCCCCCTTAGACAGTCTGTGGACTCACAGGAGTTCACAGACCACAGGCTGAAAACCACTGAGATAGAAGATACAGTAGAGACTTGACTTGTCCAAAGTCACTCAGGTTAGTCAGTTGCAGGGTTAGGAACAGAACCCAAGTCTCCTGACTCTCAATCCAAATTAGGGGGAAAAATAAAAGGGTAGGCCCTTAATTTATAGGATTAGAATTGTGGTCCTGTAGACCACTATCATGTTTAAAACAAACTTCACTTGAAAAAGATATTTAGCTTGGAAGGATTTGATTTTTAATCAGTAAACATCAATTCCACTGTATATACAGGAAGTGACAAAAATATTTAATCAATAATAGTCCAAATTTACTGACATGCAAAGTAAGAAAAATGTTGCTTGAGAGCTTATTAAAATTTGATTTAAGGATATTTACTGTGTATATTGACATCTGATATTGACAATTTGTGTTTTAATGCTTATAAAACTAACTTTGTATCTCAATAGCTACTGTCACAGCCTAATTATATTTTACACAGATTATTTCTTTCATCAAATTTAGCTTTCAGATACATCAATTCATATTGCTTACAATGTACATTCCACAATACAACTAAGATTAGTAGTATATAGGATAAAAGTTAAAATGGGGCTTTGAGAGGGAAGAGGAAGGAGAGGTTAAACTCAGCCATAAAGGAGATAATAGAAAATGGTGCTGGTAAAGAAAAGTGAAAACTTTATAGCATACAGAGGGGCATGAGGAAATATAGACTTTTATACTCAAAAAGCAGAAAATATATTATATGCATTTAATATGGATTTAAAGTAAAGTACTTATAAAAAATATGTTCTTTAAAGAAATAGCCCTCAGGTCATCACATCAAGAAAAGACAGTATAAATGTTGAAGCTTCCTAGTGTAAACAGCTAACCCCTAAGATTCCCAGCCAGGAAAGCCTTTCCTGTCCCTGGCATCTGGGGATCATCACACAGCATTTGAAAAAAGAAAAAGAAAAAACTTTTCTCCTCATTCATAACCTCTGAACTTCAGAGCAAAGATTCACCCACAACAGCAGCAATCTTTGCAGCACAAAGACAAAGCAGCAGATAACTCACCTTCTCCTCTGTAGAGAAAACCCCATACGGAAGGTTCTGAAGAGGGAAATCTGAGTTCTCTTCTATCTGGATGAAGGACATTTTGAGCTCAGGGCAAGCTATGGTGCAAACACGCTCTCAGCTCGGCTACAACCACACCAGGAGAGCCTCCACATGTTGCATTAGACAATGTGGATCTGCCAGGCCCACCCTCTCCTTCAGCCTCAAACCAATCAGACGCCACTCTCCAGCCCACCCCCTTCAGCCCTGCTCCTGCTTGTAGATGGTTAATGAATACCAGAGTTCTGCATGACTCAGCAGCACGGGCCTCTGCACCATTAACCGTTTCTGGCTAGAGCCTCTTTGAGAGGAGTATATTGTATGGTTACTGAAGGGAAGACTATTCCCCCTTCCTGAACCCTTGATTACTGGGAGAAGCTATAGATGTGCACCTGCTGGGCCAGGAGACATATTTGTTTCCCATCTGTTGGGGGCACTTGGCTATAGAAGTGATAGTAACAAATGACCCTACAAGAACCCAGGCACAAAAGGGGCAGCTCAGATACCATGGGGAAAGCAGACAGTTTTTATTTAGCATTTGTTCAGTTTAGAAGTTCCACAAGAACCTGATTCCATCTATAAAGCTCCAGCTGCTGAGGTGCAAATATCTGCAAACAGTGGCAAAGGACAGAAACCACCACCTCACTCTACCCCATATCCTTGCCAGCCCTCCTAGGTCCTTTGGAGGAAAACCTAGACCAAAAAATTAAAAACCCAACACCACTGTTCTACATGTGGACACAAGGCTGAATGTAAAAGCAGGACTTTTTAAAAAGAAGAAAAAAATAATGAGGTAGGATGGGGGAGAAGATTCTTTTTCTATAAAGATTTTTAGACTCCTGGCTATCAAACCACAAAGCTGATTAACCCAAATTGATTTTGGTGGGGGATGAGTAGTTAAATGAACAAAGATTTGCTTGGATTTATTTTGACTTGCTCTGTCTGCTCTTTAATGCGGGAATCGTAGGACCAGACTCAACTACTTTAAATTGGCACAGCTTCATTGACTTCAGTGGTGCTATGCCATTTTACATGAGCTGAAGCCTTGGCCCATGTAATTTCAGGAATGTTCTTTGCAAGGAAAAATTAGCTTCCAAGCAGTTATGTACTATGTTTAACTGAAGTAATATAGTATACCGTGAGATTTGAATACCTACATTATTATGGTAGCCAGCATTTATTGCTAAATATTTCCACAGCTGATTTGATTTTATCTATGCCCAAACAAAAGTCATATAGTTAAAGCATTAAGTTTTGAGAATGTGTTTCATTGAAACACACTTAATACCCCTTCCAGAATTAGGATTTCTTATAGCATCACATTTAATGATGCAACAGATGCACTGGTATAAAGGGAATTAAATGCTCATCCGCTAGCATCAGGCAGACCATTTACTAGGATGTGAAGCATCAACGGTCATACTACTGTCATTAAGTGCAGCAAGAGTCAAATCAAACTCCAGTGTGATGTGCTATTTCTATTTTAGTGCATGAATAGTAGTAAATGGTGAAGGATGTTGTTCAAAGTCTATTCATTGTATCCAATGCACTTAACTCCTAGAGGAATTTTTGTAAGCTTGAAAGACAATGATAGCATGCCCTCAACAGCCAGGCTACAAAGACTTATTTCATTGGTTCAAAATAGATTTGCACGGAGGAGGAACTGGATAAGGTTGACTCTAAATCTTTGTCAAATACCCCCATCTGATTTTGGAATAGCAGCATTTTAAGCTCTAGTTTCCTCCTGCTTAAGGGTGGTGGTTCCCAATATGTGAGGTAGGGGGCACAGTCGTTCCTGCCTCATGTCATAAGTGCAGAACCAAGTGGCAAAGGGAGCCCTGGAGCTCCAAAGGCAGCTGCTTTCCCTGCACTTGTTTCCCTCCTCCTCACTCAGGGACGTCAGCCTTACTCCTGCTCCTCCCTCCTCCATGGAGCAGAGAGACTGCAGTTCCTTTTAAGCCAACCAGCTTCTCTTTATGCATGTTGTGCCTGTTCTCTGGTCAGTCCTGCAGCAGCACCTCCACACCAATGGGTCACTGTGCTAAATATGTAGTGGAGATGGAGGAAGAGAAAGGAAGCTGGGGGGGGGGGGACTGACATTGGGGGGAGGAAGAAAATAAGGGAGACGGGCCAAAAACTGGAGAAGGAAGATGCAGAAAACGGGAAGGGAACTGGGTGCAAGGGTAGAAGGGGGAGGGTAAAAATGGTAAGCAAAACCTGCAAAAATATAAAAAAGACAGGGAAAAATACAAGAATCAAGGGAGATGTGACTACCATGCTATGCCATTGCATGATGACACGTGGATGCACTGTTCACAAACATCATAAATGAGGATCTTCTTTAACCCAAAAAGACTGGGGCACCATTGAAATATCTTGATTTGCAAGACCCTGATTCATGCCCTCCCCCCATGTTCCATAGCCAACGAGTCCTTAGGAGTGCATGGTTCAAAGTCCATATCTGATTTTCAAAGTTAAAACCTCCATATGGTGTTCCTGAAGGTATAAAATGGTTCTCTCCATCATCTGAAGTTGTAGATTACCTCACATGCTACCTGATGTAGTAAGACCCTTTGTGCAGTGCAATGTACGGTACTTGTCTGGTAATTGTCAGCAACCACTTTTCCTGCAGGGTTCAGAATTTTAAAGGATGCATTCAGCATTGATTAAAGAAAATTAACATTTTAAATAAAGCCAAAATCTTGAATGGCTGAGCAACTGCACACAAAATCTCATTTGTTCCACAAATATTTGAAAGCTGTTTAATCGGAAGTAAGAGTCACCAAGAGAAAGGTAAACTGAGGATCAGATCCAGAGAGGAATTTGAGTCCTACTTCTGCATATGTGTAAGTTTTGAAAAGAATCCATTGTGGGGTGAGCTTACACGTGCAGTTATAAAAAAGTCACATACATTGTTATAGCTATAGCACATAGCCTTTAAACAGACATTGGTGATTAGGTGGGTGTGACCATCTGTGGGCAGAGTGACTATCCAGGACTTCACAAGAAAGGCAGATATGAGTCACAGAACAACTGCAAGACAGCCTTGTCTACCCTGCCACTTCACAGTGCTGCAACTTTCTCACTCGGGCTCTGAAAAAACAACATTCCCCTGAGCACTGCAAGTTTCAGCACTGTAAAGTGGAAGTGTAGACAGTGCACCAGCCGTGCTCCCAGAGCGGTAGCTACTCCCCTCGTGGGGGGGGTGCCGTGACTATGCAGCCACGTTAAAGTGCTGCCATGGCAGTGCTTGAACGTTGCTAGTGAAGACATACCCTGAGTGAGAGAAGTTGATTCACAAGCCGCCAGGTCTGTTAAATGGACACTAAATCTGAAAAACTGCCTAAGGGTTTCTAACCTTCGTATAGCATAGGTCACATCTTAATGAAGAAGTTGTCTCAAGGGCCAGCTCTCCCAAACAGAACTGCACAGACCAAATCCCGTAACATATGTTAAATCATCACAAATTAACAACAGCTACAGCAACTATTTACATGGAAAAATGACAATATATGTTTGGCTACTTTGAATGCAATTTAGCAGACTGAAATCATGAGGAGCCATCACCCTGTGACTGCCTGGTTCTCCAAGCCAGAAGTGGCTCCCACAAACTGCAATGTTGGAACCTCTGATCCAGTCAATTTCACGAGGCTAAAGGAAAAACAATTTCATTCACTTGCCCCAGGAGTTCCCTGTCACCTTTTATGATCACATTTACCTATTTTATATATCTTGTTGCTGTGCAAAAGACAAGCGGGGAGAAAAAAAAATCACTGACTGTATACAAAAAGTGTTTTCAAATGGACAAGTTAAGAATGCCGATAATGACTTTATTCCCTCCAGTCTTTCAATAGGTAGGTGTTACTTGTAACAGTAGGTAAAATAAATTCAGATAAAAGTTGATTTAATTGCCATTCAGATCTACAAGGATATCAGAATGCATTGTACCTGGAGAAAGAAGAGGTCCAAATCAAAATAAAGGGCTGAAAAGCAATCAGTGTGATAGATATCAGTGATCAACACAAAATACCCCAATTTTTTAAAATTTTATTTAATCAAAGTTAAGACGTGGATAAACATAAATACAGCACAGTTACTTCAGATCATTCTTCATATTTGTGTACATACAGACTGATGAATGTAATCCCAGTGAAATCTTCAGTCAGCAATGAAGTGCATACTAGCCTACCCCGACCCCACACACACACAGAAACAAAATCAATTTTTTTTTAAAAACCACACAAACTTATAATCTCAGCACACACTCTCTCATTACAAATGATTCATACATAAATAGGTAGTGGGTGCAAACAAGCTAATATGCTAATATGTATAACCTTTCTTGTTAATGAAAACCAGAAGCAGCCATAATGATTAAAATACATTCAGTTACTGATAACTAGTTGTGCCATGAGGCATTACCAAAAAAGAAATCGTGCTGCAGAGAAAAGCTATATACAACAAGAAAATAAACTGCGAAGTTAATGCATGCATGTTTTGTACTGGAAAAGCACAGCCCTCCCATGTTTTCTCCATGTTTGTTATAAAAGCCCTCTGCACTCAACTAAAATTAAAATGATCTTAAAGGATAATACTTGTAAAGTTTACTTAAGTCTTCAGCCACAGAAAACTGCAATGAAAATAAATGTTCAGAGTCATTTTCAAAACAAAAAACAAAAACAAAAATCTATTCTTCTGATGACATGCATGATTAAAAGATCTAGGCAAGATACACTGCTCTACATTCCTGATGACTAAGGAAAAAGCTCAAGTCAATTTAATCTGCAGATGGTCAGGGGATTTTATATTCCAGCAGAAGTAGCAGTTCAGATCTTCTGAATCTTTTCCCCAACAACTACAGGATTTTCTTTCCTGATTTTCTCAGCAGCATCAGCTTTGTAATTGTAAGAGCAACTGTGTACATCTGAATAACGGTGCACACCACAGTAAACGTTTCCACACCGGCATTCAAACCCTGTAAACAGAAATATTGATCTATTAAGATGGACACTAAAGATGACTTAATTCTACAGGTTTGGCCTTTTTAATATCCTAAATACTACATTCACATTCGTTATCAACTAATCTCAGTTACCAGCATCCGTCAGTCAAAGCCAGTTTCTGCTGCCAAAATTGCTGACATATAAAGCACCGAAGTTATAAATCTTTGTTGTAGTGATTATTATAAAGAGCCCTCACTTCAAATATGCATTGCTATACAGCACTACAAAAATACAGTCCCTCAAGACTTACTGCAGACATTTTTTCAGTCACCAAGCGGAGGAACGACTCAAACGATTTTCAAATACTTAAACTGAATCATACTACTTCATTATGAAGGCTGATTAATGAGCAGACTATTACATTTACCTCAACTCTCCAGGCCATTATATAAGAGCTCCCAAACAGGAGCACTTGTAATGAAGAGCATTTTGCTTAATAAATGAAACAGTTAAACACAAGGACATATGAAAAGTCCTCTTTAATAAGAGCTACTGGTTGAAAACACCTTAGGGCCAACTTTTACTTCAAATCCATCAAAGTCAACAGACTAACCCACATGTGAATCTGAAGGCAGAATTTGGTCCTTTGATATTAATTGCATAACTTAGTCTTGGACTAAGAAAGAAAATGAAATATTTCTTACCAGTAAGTCCCACCTTCTTCCGGCACATGAAACAGCGATTCTTTTTCTGTTTTGGTTTGTCAAGTGACTTGTCTTGTTCTTCAGATGTAGACTCTGCACTCTCTGACACTAAAGCTAATATAAAAGAGATAAAAACTGAAAAAAGAGTGGAAAAAATTGCAAGAGATTTGTTTGAGCCACAAGAGAAATTTGAAGCCTATTTTGTAAATTCAAGCTCTGGGACTTGTAACCTTGTTGTAATCAATTTTTCCTTCCATAATCTACAATCCAGTCACGTGTGGAACTCTGCTTTAGCAATATTTCTGCATCACACAACAACAAGTGCACTTGAGCTCCCTCTTTCTAAATTTAATTATCCAACCTGACTCATCCAAGAGAGAAGTCAGTTGACAGTGCTAAATCTTTTATATACAATTCATAACCTACAAACTACTGTAAGGACTAGTAAGAAAGAAAGACCAAGGTTTAAATATACACACACTGTTCCTTTTAAATCTCAAAAACCAAGATTTAAAAATGGCTCTGAAGTCACCAAGTTTGGCAAGATGCAAGTGTAAGGTTTAACAGTTCCATAAAATTGTTACAATTAGCAGTATTCAAAGCTGATTCAAGTCAAGTGAGAAGCACAGATAATTTACCAGAGTTCAATAAAACACTTCTCCCTTCCGCAATACTGCCTCACAATGCTCTTATGGAGGATAACAATATTGGATCAAACAACTTTCGGTATGTCAGATTTATGCTACTGAAGGCTAAAGACATCCATTGCCAATGGAGAAAAGAATTTAACTATGAAATCCGAGGGAGAAGGAATTACCCGAAATGAAAACTACATCTTTTTGGGAAGGTGGAGGTGTAATGTTTCCAGGCAATTCTAATCTTCTCTCACATCTGAAAGAGACTTGGGCTGCATATGGGAGAATCCGAGTAGAGAACATACAAATGAACAAATTGCCTGACCCAAGAAAAACAGGAGTGGTATTTTGTTCAGTTGCTGCCCTCTTCTCTACACCTGGGTGTATCAGAAACTTACAAAACTGACAGCAAGGGAAATTAACCTAGTTTTAAATGGGTCTGTAAGACAAACACTACCTACCAGCTATCTGCTAGGTCACAACAGGACAAGCTTTCACTGCCTACGTTGTAAGAAAGTGAACAGAAGAAATAGGGTGTGCAAAGGAAGGGACAGAGAAAGAATGAAAGGAGGCCGCAACTGGGTGAGTGCCAGCAAAAACAGGGCTAATCACATGAATTGCTAAAGAAGGGATACAGCAGTAGTCCTAAACGTTTGTCTGCAACTTGGCTACTTTTTCTGACAATATTCACACAGCTGCATGCTTACCAGGCAGAATCTGTCAGAGATACGGTGAAGTATCACTTAACAGCTCTCTACCAATCTCACTACTACTCCTAAAGACTCACCTGACAGTTCATACTTTTTCACCCTCAATAGTATCTGAATGTTTGGGGTGTCTTTAGTATGTACATACAACTTTGAAATTATCAGTGGTCCAACTATAACTGCCAAGTGTTTGTTAACTAGAAGTCCACTTTGTAGACTGCCAATCTGACATGCTGAAAACTAATAAAATCAAAGGTTACAAGAGGCAGGAAAATAAGTTTGGATGCAAAACAGAAGAATCTAAGTCTTTTAGGACTAACAGGATGAAATTCCAAAGTAACCACCTCCACTGATCTACTCAAAGAGACTTGGGACAAAGCAGGACATGCAACAGCATGTACAATAGCAGCAAGGTGTGCGCAAGAGAGGAAAAACCTCATTTTAGTGAGTTATCTAAAAGTAAAATTAGTGAGCTGCAAAATAAAGATTTGTTACAGCAAAGACCTAATGCAAATAAATACATCAATTTGGTTGAAAGGTTAACCTAGTGAGGATAAATATATAAATGAAACATATCCATGAAGACATTCATTCCATTATAAAGCAATATTACCATCATGACACATTTGTACCAAAGAATTTTATACAACCTAATATGTGTGTCACCAAATGTATAGTATTTAAGTAAAACTTTCACTTACCTATAGTACATAGTTTAAAATCTGTATCATACATCTTTCCTCTCTCTCTGGAGCCTTCATCTAGGAAGTCAGGATCATCTACATTATTTTCTATGCTTGTATCAAAGTGTACTCTGTTTCTGAGCCCCTTGTAGTATCAAGTAAATCTAAAATATCCATCAACAAGTCCTCTCCCATATGGCCTACTGAAATACTCTATCTAGGTGAGGTCCACCGATGTTGACTGGGATGGGACATTTTAGATCCATTTTATTTACATGTCTTAATAATCTGTGCTCATTTAAAATTACTTGTTTGCACTTTCTATTTAGTTTTAACTACTTGCATTTCAGGAGTTATGACAGGTAGTCTATGATCGCTGCAAACACTACATTTTATATTGCTTGTTCAGCAGTGGATGGGTTAAGGGACATCTTAAAATATTCTTTGGCTGCAGCAACAGTAGCACAAGAAAGGTCAGATGAGCATGAAGCAGGGGAAGGCGAGAAATAAGCAAGGGGCAACGTCCTTTGCCACTTACCAGTTATTTAAAGTGGCATTGCCAAAGTTTTCCTTCATGCAAGATATTGAGCCTAATCCTCTGCCCCTCCTCATTCCACTCCTTACTTCTTAAGCACTAAAGCTGATCTAGCTTCCACTTGTGTTACAGCAGCACTAAGGCTACTGAGGCCCTAGTAGCTCCCAATATCAGGGGGGTATTGGAAAGATAGCGTTAAAGCCACTTACGCTTCCCTCCCCAGCGTAATCCAGTCTTCTTAGAGGGAGGGTGGATTCCTAAGTAGCAAAAAGCTTGGGAAACAGTGGAAGCAAACACAGCCCTTATTTAAAAAGCAAAACAAAACAGTACTAATGGGAAAGCAGCATAGCAACACTCTGCTAGCACGTCTTCCCTGTTACATCCTCCCTATTCTTGGGTTTCAAAGTTTCATGTAGCTACATTATACATGAAAGTCAGCAGCCCCCTTATAATGTGTGTTTCAGACACCTTTAAACCTCTAATTTGAACTTTAGCCCTACTGGCCTGTAACACCTCCTTGTACTATAGTTGAAGTAGCAAAGTAACACTTCTAGACTACCCTCCTGAACCCAACTCTTGCAAGAATACGCTGAACTGTGGCACTGAGTTTGTGTAAAACAGCCCCACTATAAAGTAAATGATCTCTGACTTGCCTAGGAGTCATGACTATTAATCTTAATTACATAAACCAGAGATTTGGAGGCATAGCAGGCCTTGCTGCCTGTATTAGAGTAAGTTGCAAAGGAGAGCTTTTGTATGCCTAATTGGGCCTGTCCAACAAGAGAATCCCATATTAATGCAACAAGGCTGGGGACCCACCTGAGCAAGGAGTGAAAATGGCTGGTGTAGTACTAAGTATTTAGACTGCAAAGCCCAGAAGGGTCATGCAGTAACCAGATAATGTCTTTACCTGATTAATACACAGAGAAATCAAGAGCCTCCAATGCTCCCTCCCAGAAACTCAAACAGTTTTGATAGTTAACATTCAAAAACACGAGGCTAGAAGTATAATATATTGAAAAGAACACTTCCAATGACCAAAAAGGTCTCCTCCACTTTCAATAGGACCGGTTGTACATCCTAAATCTGCAAGGTAAAGGGTCACCTCAATGTGCAGATCTACCTGAAGCTTTGCTTAAAATGCAGAGGTTGTACAACAGTACAAACACAACTTCACCATCTGATTCTCCTACAGTTTGCCAAGGAGAAGCCCTAATCCAATGAACCCACAGGCTAGCTCAACAGATTGAGAGTCTCACTGGCTAACTGTAGCAGGTCCAAAGGAGACTTGGGGTGGAGGGCATAGCGTACTATGATATATGTTTCGGAAGCGACAGGGAGGAGCTTTCTGGAGAGTATACTTATGGAGATACACTGGGCAGCTCTGCTGGGAATCTGAGCTTTGCTGGAGAGACTAACTGGGGAAGGGTGCAGAAGACATGGAGCCAGACAAAGTAAAATGGAAGTAGACTGCAAAGATTGTTCTATCAGTTTCCACTGCAGAGAGGAAAACAAAAAGCACAGAATGGAGTAGTGTTATCTTTGGATACTTTAAGTCTTCCCAGGTGATGTAATGCTGGGTCTGAAACATAAAATGTTTGTGAAATTTGAAGTTCATAACTGTTATTGTTAAACTATAGGAGTTCAAGAAAGCCTGAAAGGACAGTTGTCATCTTATACTGGTTGAAGCAAGCCTCCTAGGAGTCTGATAGTGGCCTAGAAATTTCAGATTTGTACTCCTTATTGAAATAATCTATTTTTAGAATGATCAATGTCAGGTTTTCTGTTTAAGGGATTTTAGCACAACTCTAAATGGAACACACAAAATATTCATAACTGTGGAGCCACTAGGGTGCTTCCCTAATTTTGCTCCATGTTGCCTTTTGCAATGTAAGTGCTCTTTTAAGCAGTAAGGGCAATATATGCAAACTGAATATGAGCAGTTCTGTCACAGCTCTGATCCAAAGCCCCTTGAAGTCTATGGAAACGTTTCCATTGACTTACATGTGCTTTCAGTCACACCAGCAGATATTGTGAGCATCATAGCATTTATCTAAGATATTCAATACTGCATGCAACGTGTTCCATGTAGTTAGTCCATTTTTATTTTAAATAATAGTCCAGCTCAAAAGCTTATTTACCTATGGACTGGACAGACCAAGACATGCGTCAAAAGTGGGCACCTTCCAGTGGTCAGACGAGACAGACAGACCTTTCATACATTTTGCCAAGTTCATTTTCATTAAGCTCAGTCAAGTTTCATGATGGTACACAATGCCCAGTGACTTAAATCAAACTATTTCTACTTCCTAGCTATATACAGAGGAGGCCTGAGCACCTGTTTTTTTGGTCTCAATCTTTTGCCGTTCTGGGCCAATGTATCTACGTATCAAAAAAGTGCACGTATCAAAAAAGCTCTCAACCCTACCACTTGTTGAAACCCACTCCCATCCTAAAAGTTATGCATATATTGCTAGAGAGCAAGAAAAAAGGTAGACCAGCTATGCTATGTATGCCTTTAAGTGACCTTTACATTATAGTCAGAAGAAGTCAAAGAAAACTGGAGAGCTTAACTGTTACACGAACAAAAGTATTACTGTGTTACCCTGCATTTAGCAGGGAGCATACATGAAGATAATGAATGGTTTGTAGCACTATAACTTGCAAAGTGGTAGGCAGATATTAATCTCCATTTTACAGCTGAGGAAAGACTTTGAAAACTAAGAAAGGTAAAAATTCTAGTAAATATTTGTTCAGCAATCTGAAAACAAAGTCTGACTATTACCTGAACATTTCTAGGGCAAAAACCTCATGAGGGAAAAAAAAGTTAGGTTTTATCTTAATGCATTTTATCTTGTCATATTAGGGATAATGTTCATAAGATTTGAGATTGTTCACAATTAATTGCTTTTAGAGTTATTTAATATTTTTGGCTTTGCTACAGTATTTAATATTTGCAAACAGTTTGAGTAAACAAACTCTAGAACATGCTGACTATTTGAAAGCCAGGTTCGCTCAGATTTCCTACCTCTTCCTTGATCTGTTTTGCAAGGCATAACACAAACTTGGGTGTATAAAGGGCAAAGCCACACAGACCAGATCAAGTCAGAGCCACCTGAGGGATTTGTAACCTTGCAATTTTACCTAGGTTGCCTGACATGTTACATATCATCTGCACAAATACAAATAATACTCCATGTGTCTGTTTGCTAGTTTGTTTTTTTAACTTCTAGGAGAGTCTAAGTAAGTGTGATTTGTCCCGGCTCTCATTTACACTTGCAGCTGCCTGTAGCATATGCGTAGCCACATGCCACAGGGATGTAGCTGTAGCTACAGTGAAAGGCTCTTGCAGTGGGGCAGTACACTGCTAAAAACAAAGTGTAGATGTAGAGGCACAGCTTGGGCATGCAGAGACACATGCAGGGTATGCATCCTAGGGTTCTGGCATCTCTTTACTCGCCTAAGCCGTGCCTCAGTGTCTACACTGCTATTTATACCTGTGCTAGCTGGGTATGCAATGTCTGTACTCTGCACACTGCCTTAAGTGCAGACCTACCCATTATCGCAGCCTTGTGTGTTCTGCTTTACAAATCTAATAGTAACCAATTTAGATTCCTACAAAAAACAGTGTGTACCTTAACCTTTATTAAATGACCAGTATGGAACATACTCAAAAACGTCAAATGACTTATTTGGGTTATGTTGATTATATTGTGCAGTATATTTTCATTTTGAATATTCAGCTGATGCAGTGTTCTATGCAATAAAGAACTAACGCTTCAATCTGGCACTAATTCCCCACACTGCTTTGATCAGAAATTACAAGCTATTTTTATGGTAGCTACTGAAGCAGCTACCAAAACATGAAGCTTTCTTAATTTAAGGTGAACAGGTACAACTTTCTGATGCACAAAGCAAGAATTGCTTCTTAGAAGTAAAAAGAAAAGGAGTACTTGTGGCACCTTAGAGACTAACCAACTTATTTGAGCATAAGTTTTCGTGAGCTACAGCTCACTTCGTCGGATGCTGTAGCTCACGAAAGCTTATGCTCAAATAAATTGGTTAGTCTCTAAGGTGCCACAAGTACTCCTTTTCTTTTTGCGAATACAGACTAACACGGCTGTTACTCTGAAACCTGTTCTTAGAAGTAGGAATTTTAGAAAGCTGTGGTGAGTAAAATGGGTAAATTGCACTGTGCTACTATAGATCAAACAAACAGTTTTTTGAATTTAATATTACCTTGTATTCCCCAAGAGATTCTAATAGATCCTCCAACTACTGGCATGGATGTGAATTTCATTCAAAAAAATGTTTTTACATTATCTTACCTCACACAAAATTGTTACACTAGCTTGAAAACATGTTTGTGTAGAGTCTAGCTAGCTCCCAGCAAAAATTATTTTATTTGCTAAGCATCTAAACAAAAAAATTAACTGTTACCTGCAAAACCTGGAAGTGAACAGACAACTTTGTGTTTGCAATGTACAGTTTAAGGGTCTGCACAGGAACTCCCTTCAAAAGAGAGAGGGCTGACTGCCACCACTGGAGAGCACTTATGAATTTGCTTGTGACAGGGAATTCCATGTCTGGGTCCTCATGGTTTAGATCTGTAGTTACTAGGTGCTGGTGATCCTTACAGTGAAACAGGCAGTAAAAATAAGGCAGGAGACCACAAGGTCCAGAGTTCCTCAAGCACTAGGCACAGGAAAATTCCCATTACAGTAACTCCTCACGTAATGTAGTCCCGGTTAACTTTGTTTCATTGTTACATAACTGATCTATTAGAGAACATTCATTTAAAGTTGCACAATGTTTGCTTATAATGTTGTTTGACTGTGGGGGCTCGGAACCAGGGTGGGCTAGCAGCCCCCCTATCAGCTCCGATTCACCTCCCCACCCCAGCACCTCCAACTGCCGGCGGCCCTGCAGGTCAGCAACTCCCCCCTCCCTCCCCATGCCGCTTGCCTGCAGCAATCAGCTGTTTTGCAGCATTCAGGAGGCTATGGGGGTGGGGAGGAGCGAGGATGCGGCACGCAACCTCCCCTTCCCTCCCTGTGCCTCCCACCCACAGCAATCAGCTGTTTTGCGGCATTCAGGAGGCTGAAGGGAGGTGGGAGGAGTGAGGACGCGGCGCGCTCAAGGGGAAAGGGGGTGGAGCAGGGGCAGGAAGTGGCGGGGTGGGGGTAGGGCCTTGAGGGAAGGGGTGGAGTGGGGGCAAGCCTAGGGCAGAGCCAAGATTGAGCACCCCCCAGCACTTTGGAAAGAGGAGCAGCAGGATGATCCACCCTTTCACCCTGACTCCAGCACCTCAATCAAGCTTCACAGTCATCATTGCTGAGTACAGTATTAAATTGTTTAAAACGTATACTGTATATGTATATAATGTCTTGTCTGGCAAAAATAATTTCCCTGGAACCTAACCCCCTATTTACATTAATTCTTATGGAGAAATTGGATTTGCTTAACATTGTTTCACTTAAAGTCGCATTTTTCAATAACGTAACTACAACATTAAGCGACAAGTTACTGTATCAGGGTTTCTAATTTATGTGAGCCTGCCCTCTGGTGAAAAAACAACAACCAACAATACACTTTTCACTCTTTTGGGTGAAGGGGAGGGGAAGGGGAGGGGAAGAGAAGGAAGCAGGGTCATCTGTCAGTGTATCCAGAGGAGCAAGCCTTGGAGGCAGGAGGAGAAACCTCTTATCAGCTGATTACCAGCTCTATATTCCAGAACAGAATGCTAGAGCATTTACAACTGATATCCAAACTATGTCAAAAAGTTCACAATCTAGTTTGGGCAGATTTTTTTTTTTTTTTTTTTTAAAAAGACGACCATTGTCCATTATATATATATATATATATATATATATTTTAACAGCACCAAGTTCTTTCATCACTCCATAGTGAAAATCTGATTTTAATAATGTTTTAGTAAAAATTAATCAATCCATTCAGAATGTTACCTAAATTCATATTTCCCCAACCCCAGTTAAAAACCCAGCACTAAGGCACACACTGATTTTAAGCACGTTGTATATAGTTAGAATTCAAAGTCAACTGAAATGTGAACATTTTTGTCAACCTTATTTGAAGATTCCATACGTGTAGTATTTCTACATTAAAAGCATATGCATGCCATGTTTCATTTTCTTTCAGCTTTATGCAACATTGTCTTTACATTGCTCAGAATGAAGCACGTTAGAATTTATTATAAAACTAGTCAAGGTGTAAAAACAGCATATATATTTCATACATGCTTTAGTTATGCAAATTCAGACACTAACCTTGCAAATCTTCTGTTTCAGGTACTGTTTTGTCCACAGCTGTAATTTCTGCTTGGGATGATGCTACAGATTCTGTTAAAAGTGACTGGTTTGACACAGGACTAGGAAGAAAACAGTTGAGAATTCGTAAGAGCCAGGTACAGGATTTATTTTCACAAACATTGCTCAGATATTATGATAGGACAACAATGCAGTGTACCAATCTTCTAATTTAGAAGTTAAGGACTTCAGTGGCAAATTACAGCACTAGTTAGTGTTTAAACAAACAAACAAACTGATGAGAAGCCAAATATTTTCAGCTTCCATTGTAGCACACACTTGAGTTAGGAGTAGGCTTGGCAGAATTCAATTTTTATTTTCTTACAGTTTTAACTGATAATACTGATGTTTATTTTTAAGTATTTTATTTTTACCCATTTGAATTTTCAGTTTCAGGAAGTTATGGTGGGGATTAGGCAATTATTATTTAATGACACTAGGAATTGAGATTCAAATAGTTAAAGCTTTATAACCTTTAAAGCATAAATTGTCAACCAAATCAAAACAAACAAAATATGTATACTTAAATCAAACCCTAATAAATTCTCAAGCAGATTTTTCTTACTTTGCCTATCTGTAAATTTTGATTATTATTGATAGAAATATTTTGTCAGTGTATGTGTGTGTGTAGTGAAACCAATGTTTATCAAAATTCACAGATAATCTAATACTTCCAAGCCTAGTTAAGAGTAATGCCAACAACTAGCTGAAGTAACCATAGTGGCTACTAAACCTCAGATTCATATACTGGTATGTTTAACGTGAGAAAGAAAATTGCAGCTTGTCCCTGTGAGTGGTCATTAGGCTGTAGCCTGAATCCAGGAAGATAGGGGAATCTACTCAAATACTTAGGACTTCCACAGAACATCTTGCATTCTTCTCTTCCATCCTATCATCCCCTGTTGCATAGAGAAGCCAATAAGACTTTGTGACTTGAGCCTTCAGCCACACTAATTATGCACTACTTAGAATAGATCAAAAATCCCAGGTGCTGTTAGGGGACAGGGCAGGGGGTAGATTTTCAATTTAATACTTTTCTAAATAAAACTGAAGTTGAAACTTACTGAAGTCATTGAGGGTGACAAGTCCACTTCCCTTTTAGGAATCCGCTAACCCAGAGGTGGATTACAATTTTGTGGGGCTCTGGGCCAGAGCAAGCATGGGGCCCCGCTCCGCCCCTTTCGCCTGCAGTCCCTCCCCCGCCCCCCCCCCCCCCCCCCAACAGCACTCCTGCTAGGGAATGGGGTCAGGGCACAGGGGCTTGCCCCTCCTGTCAGGGAGCAGGGTTGGGCTGCGGGGGCTTCCCCGGCTCCCCAGCAGGAGCGCCAGGTGAGCAGGGCAAGCCCCCATGCCACAACTCCGCTCCCTGGCAGGAGCGCCAGGCGAACGGGGCGAGCCACTGCATCTCAACCCTGGCAGGAGTGCTGGGCGAGCAGGCGGAGCGGGGCAAGCCCCTGCGCCTGGACTCTGACAGAAGCGCTGGGTGAGCGGGTGGAGCCGGGCAAACCCTGTGCCCAGACCCCGGCAGAAGCACCGGGTGAGCGTGTGGGGGCACTGGGGTGATCATTTTTCCAGGACCCCTCATTTGGTTGGTGACCCTGGACATGAGCCCCGTTGGCCCAGTACCTAATCTGCCAACCAAACCAGAGATTATCAGAGAACTGACTGGAAGGAAAGAGGCTGGCTCTGGATACTATCCAGGATGTGGGGGAGGGAGAAGGGTAAAGGTGCCTTGCATCACTTCAGAGGGTTTTCCTCTGCCCCTGGGCCTATAATACTTTGACACTTTTCCAGACCTGGCATGAACTTTGTGCAGTTTGACTGGATAGAAAGGCAGTATTAGTATGAAGTACAAACCTTCCACCCAAGCTGGAAATAGAAGGGTAAAAGGCTCCTAGATCAGCTAGCACTGCAGATGGTATTCAGCTCATACTCAAGTTTACAAGTATGAGTTATCAACTTAACAGCTTTCATAAATATTGACTGAGAAGCTGTAAACTAGGACTGGTTGTGTTCAGACGATTATAAACGAATGATTCTAGTCTTACCTAACTGTAGTCTATATTATGACATTTTTAAAAAGGAGAAGGTTGGTTGATGAAGTTAGAAATTGCAAGCCAATTTACTTAAAATTTTAATATAATCTGCTTGTTTAACGTCTTTCATGCCAAAAGATCCCAATGTCCTTGAAAAAATTAAAACTGCTGTTGGGTTCATGTCATTCAACACTGAAATGCAGCTACCAAAATAAATAAGTAAATATTTAGCTCTTACATACTGCTTTTCATTTGTAGATATTGGAATGATTTACAAAGAGACGTATATCCTTTACTAATTCTGACAGAGGTGAAGGAGACAGCAGTTGAGTAGCAGAGCTAAGAATAGAACTCAAGTCTCCTATATCCTATTCTGAATAACCTATCCTCTAGATGAAATGATGAGATGAACTGAAGCAAGCAGTTCAATATGGAACATTGCAGGTCAGTAAAGAGAACTGCAATTAGAAGAGCTTTCCTGTCCAGTTTAAGTATATATAATTAATAACTCCTATTTCTAAGATAGTTTCCCCTCAGAAAATCAACCGCCAAATTGCATGTTGTGGAGTGACGAGGCTTCATAGACTGTTTTAGTGCAGATATGATTTCTCTATGAGCAGAAAGGTGTCACTGCAGAGATTTTGGTATTTGAGACTTTGAATTAAAAATCAGAATTTTGTTTGTTTTCAAATATATTTATAAGATGATCTTGTTTGTATAATAGTAATTGGTAATTACTTAAAGAAATCTCATGTTTAAGCATGCAAGATCAAATTGCTCATTTCTCACCCCCAATTTTTAATACCTAATTATTCAGCCTCAGGACATAGTTGAAACAGTCATGTTTATATCAGTTTGTATGTAAAATGTTGACTAACAAGCATAGACAAGATAATTTACCTTGGCTGTGTAGACTGGGTAGATGTAGAGTCTAATGTTGATGGAGTTTCTGGGACACTGCCTTCTGTGTGCTGTACTGGTAAAGACTCGGTTATACTACTGACAGAAGTTGCTGGAAGAAAGACACTAATGTAAAACTGGTTTCACTGCCTTCTGGAGTTACAGAATTTATCCATAACAAAGATTCTTCTGCACTCTGGTCACAATTCAGCATACTATTTTAACATATGGTGAAATTCCTTGCTGAATCAGAGCCTACATTTTAATAGATTATATTGTACTGTAATTATTTAAATTAATTATGTCTGGTCACATTTGCCCACTTCCCACCCTTGTCCACCGAAAGCCCACGCTGCACATATTTCAAAAAAAGCAGCATTAAACAAAGGAAAGCATGACTGTTTTAAATTACTCAAAAGCTTCTATGAATAACTGGTATTTCAACTTCACATTTTTGTAAGAGACCAATACCACAGAAGATATTTTAGGATATTTGGGACCAGTATCCAACTTCCCCTGTATGCCCAGACATCTTTCATCCAGGTATCATTTTACTTAACCCTTTTCACTATAGATTCACCACTGCACTTTTGGAAATGCATCAGGCAATAACATGCCATTAAACTGAACAGAATGTTAGGGCCTACATGAAATGACATTTAGTAGCACAAGTTATGCTTTCTGCATGGTCTGCTTCCAGTCAACAAGTAGTTAAAACTACATAACATACGACACAGCTATACATACAACAAAGAACTATACAAGTATCTCTGTGAAGATATTGTACTGTGTCTACATCCAAAGAAGTCTAACAGACTGCCTGTACTAGAAGGCAAATTTCTTCATTTGTTTATTCAATTGTAAAGAGAGACTTAGGCCATGGGAACACTATGGACGAATCTCTGTGTTGACCCAACTTATTATTGAGCCAACTGGCAAGTAGCTCATTGAGTCATACTACCAGAAGCACTGCGTCCAGGATCACTTAGTGTAGTGAATCATGACATCTCCACTGAAAGAGGTACAATTCCTGCCACACAAGGTAGGATGTACTTTCACTGTCTGGCCAAAAGAAATAATTTTGAAATGGAAGAACCACCTTCTCTAAGGCCAAATACTATACTCCTGAAGGATCTCCTGGGTTTTGTAAAACAAAACAACAAAAACACAAAAAGCCACACACAGAAACAAGCAACACACACTACTACAAGAGGGAACATTCGTCAATATAAAATTGCAGTAACATACAGTAACATAAAATTGCAGTAACAGACAAAGATTCCATTGAAAAACTCTTTGAACAGGTCCACATCTTGGGGCTCAGATCCTAGAGTCATGGGATATCAGAACCAGAGCTTTCCGTTTAAATGAGACTCTAGCCCTGGTGGTTGTGAAAAAGCTTAAAAATGTGACCTGAATGTAATCCATACCATGAAGTTTACCAGAGTCTGCATGCAGTTTCCAGCAGAAGAAGCAGCTGCCATTAGTCATGAAAAAACCAGTCTGGCCCCACACTCACCACAAGAGCAGGCCAGGGTTTAGCTACACCATGAAAGACCACCATATCATGGGGCTAGTGGGACCCTGCTGCTGCTTTCACCACTGCTTGGAATGAGGGGGACACTACCAATGGTTCAGAGGGGAAGGAGTCTCCTAACTCCTCTAGGCAGCTGAGGGTGAGGAAGGAGAGGCCTCTGGTCATAACTGTTGCCCATTCCAAGTGGTCAGGGGACAAAGGGCCTCTGCTGCTGACCCGGAGCAGGGCCGAAGTGCAGGAAGCCCACATGAAGTGTGCCTAAAGCTTTGGGTTGTCTTAATCCAGGTGAGCGTAAAGACTGCTATGGGAACCTTTCTTTCTGAAGACCAATGCTTCCTGAGTTGTGTTTGAAGTGTCAATCTTAATACTGCACCAATTACTTCCAGAATTTAGATTTTGTTCTAAATATTTTTCATCTGCCCAAGACAGGTTGTTCTCTGTAGAGTCAGTAATTCCTGATAATCTTCTCTGAAAAGAATTTCTAGCATTTTTATAGTGATATTAGACACCTAGTGCTTATTATATCTTGCCAGAAATAAATGCAAGGCACAAAAATATAAACTACAATTACACTTATAAAAAGATTATCCACAGTATGTTTATTTCATTTTAAAGCGGATTCAAAAATTCTGTAAAACAGTAGAGACTTTTTGGCAGCAGTACAGTGGATTGCCCTCTCTCTCATTCTTTATCATCATCGGCTGCTGAAAAAAATCAATCAAATCCCCACTTCAAAAAATGGATGAGGCAGGGACATCTAAATGTAAATGTAGCACACAAGGTTTGCTCAAATTGGAATCAAGATGTTAGATATTAATCTAATACTTACCAGGAGGGCTAATTCTACCATTACTACTATTCTGCCTTTGAAGGTGTTCTTTATAGCAAATTGAACACATTCCATTTGTACGAGGGTTTCCATAAAATCCGCATCCAGTGGAACAAAGCATAGGCACTTGGCTATGGTTAGTTTCTTGAGCCATTTTCCTCTTCTGTAAACCTGAAATTCACATACACAGCCAATTATCTAATGAACTCAGACGATTTTCAACTGTTGCATTTTAAAATACAAAGGTTCCTACTGCTTTGGCATCATCTATTCCAGGCACAAAAGTCTGCTTTAGAAAAAAGGATCTTTGGGTCAAATTCTCTACAATTGTTTCATGGAAATCAGTGTCTTTAAAAAATAAAACCACCACCAAATTTCAAGACCCTGGTTAAAAACAAAAATTGCAGAAGAAAGAGTGTCTTCCATTGACTTTGGTGGTAAAGACTGTGCAGGACTGAGCCATCTTAAATGAATGTGCAGCAGGGTGTACATTTTCATAAGCAAAGTTTTTTACTTTCATGTGGAGCATTCAGTAATTTATCACTTTCAGAGAGACTATACTAATTCCTAGCCTACACCCTGAAAGCACACTTTTTGAAGCTTGTACTCATGACACTATTCAAACTCTGAAAGTATAAACTGAAGACTAAAGAAGGGAAATATTGCTGCTTACTTCACAACATTTAATCATGAACAGCAACTACAAAAATTTTCAGGCTATTTCTCTGAATTTAGGAATCTGTTACATTATAAATTCATATTTAGATTTTCATATTCAGAAGTTACCATTTTGGTCAAGACTAGCATTTGAACAGATACATTCCTCCATATCTCAACTCCAACAAGATGTTTGCATTTTTAGAATATTGTTTCATACAATTTAGATCGTATGTGGTAGTCAATTTGGTAAGGGTTGCTTTGCAAGTTACCCTGTCTTTTATTTGTATTTCTCTCCTTATTAACAAGGAACATTTGTCTTGCAAGCTAAAAAGCTCAGGTGGCCTTCTCTATCATGAACTTTTGTGATGAGTTGCCTTAGCAGTTCTCAAGTGACCCAAGTCTTAGATTAAGCTATTGGAATCGGTTTCAGAGTAACAGCCGTGTTAGTCCGTATTCGCAAAAAGAAAAGGAGTACTTGTAGCACCTTAGAGACTAACCAATTTATTTGAGCATAAGCTTTCGTGAACTACAGCTCACTTCATCGGATGCATACTGTGGCAAGTGTAGAAGATCGATCTCACGAAAGCTTATGCTCAAATAAATTGGTTAGTCTAAGGTGCCACAAGTACTCCTTTTCTGTTTGCTATTGGAATCCAGACTGTAACACATGAATTTAATACAATTACTTTGTCTTCTTCACCCTCAATCAACCCCCCAAAACTGACATAGTATATAGTTCAAGGTTAGTCAATACTACACTGTCAGTTTCAAATAGATCATATCAATGTGCCATTACCTTAAAGAATGCCAAGCTGACTGTAAAGTACAAAATACCACAGAATTGTTAGGCAGATATCAGATTGCTTAAGCTTGGTTCATAAAATGCTCTCACTGTACAATTTATTCAGCTAGAGAAGAAAGGAAAAATACTCTTATAGCAGAGTCAGTCAAATTTATCTTTTAACTTCAGCTTCTTAAACATCTGGCAAATGCTCAAATGTTTTCCCCTCATGGTCACAGGTCTTCAAATATTGCCTTACAAATTTTCAATGGTAGAAATTTCTGAACAACATCTTTCTTCTACAGCTTAGTTTTCACAAGTATATCAGTGTAGGGAGACTGCCCTTTCATTAGGAGTCTAAAGTAATGTGAATCCAACCTTCCGAATCTAAGGAGATGTTATGAATTAATATTTAAGAAGTTTACAGACCATTATTGTTTGTACTAATATAGCACCTAGAGACCCCACTCAACAAAATGCCCCTTGTGCAAGGCATTATGCAAGCAAGTAACAGAGTTAATCTGTGCCCCCAGGAGCATAAAAATCTGGGTTTGTGACAGGGCACAAATATGAAACAAACAGACATAACTGAAGATGGAAGGATTGTTGGATCATATTAAAGAAGTTCTGTATTAAAATCACAAGTGAGTTTGATTCCCCATAGTTTAAATTCCAGGGTATTACTAATTAAGAGGTCTGTTGGTTTTTGGTACTGTTTCTCTCCCTCTATGTGTGAAACTTGCAAGCTGCTAATTGCGTTAGTACATTCTAAGAGAGTCTGTTCTCAAAGCAATTCGCACAGAGAGAGAGACTCAAAGCAATACTCTGTAACAATAGAAACAGCACCCAGAGACTCCCCGCCCTTTTGTTGTATTAACAATTGTGATTAAAATAGAGATAGAGGATGTCTGTGGATGGATGCTTGATGTGGATAATAACTGAATGATCAGGGAGGTGCCAGCCTAAGAATCCAGTGTCCATCGGCTGAAGAAGGCATCAAGTGGAAATAACCAGAGGACCCCCTCCCGGAGGGCAGACTGGAATCCACCCAACAGCCTCAAGAAAGGGAGAACCAAAGAACAAGATAACATCTAGCAGCACGGAGCCATCAGGAACGTGCTATCTGCTGATTGATTCAGCAACAGCATGATGAAGCAATTCCCATAGACTGGCATAGGAACAAATTCCTATAAAAATGGACTCTAGAAAGTGAGAACTTTGGGGTCTGATTCTGCAAACCAACTTCCAGGAGCATCAGATGAGCATCTGACAAGGCCCAGCTCCCTCCTCATGTCCAGGCCACCTGGCCAGTGGCTTGGCATGAGCAACTCTAAGGCTGGTAACTATGATAACAACCTTGCAGAACCTGTGTGTGTGTGTTTGTATGAATGATTGTGTGAATAAACATGAGATTGAATGGAATGTTATAGCTATAACTAACTGATTACTATGATTCTTTCTGTATTCACAATAAATGTGGTATTTTGCCTTTTCCCCTTTAATAAGATCCTGCTGGTTTTTATTTTATTGGTATAACAGGATGAGCTAACAAAAAACGAATTTAGCATAAACAAATTTCAGGATCACCAATTGCCTAATCATTGCAATGGTCCATTCAAAATGTATACAATATACACCACTCAAAAGGTGATACTGTTGCACACTGGAAGCTTGTCAAGACTTGACAGTTGAATTCGAGTAAGAATGATTCAATAGGTTTAGACCTATGGACATTTAGTGTATAGCAGATCTTGACTGTATGGAAGACAAATCCATGTTCCTAAGTTTTCCTCATCACAGGCATAGTCAAACTATAAATAAAATGAACAGTGGATATGTCAGAATGGGTTTGAAGTGATTAAGGCAATATAGTAAACATGAGACCAAAGGCCTGTTTCAGCAATCCTACTCATTTTCCAAGCAAGGGCATGTCAGTATATACTAATAATTTTACCACTAACAGCAGGTGCTTTGAAACCAGAGAATAAAGTCAATGCTTTTTTCACCAGTTAGCCAATTTTATACAGGCAATTTACCATAGGAGTACTACCAGTGCTCTAGAATGCATGGAAACTTTGTGTAGATACTAAAGCAGCAGAGGGAAACTCAAGTTCAGATATATAAAGTCTCCAACATTTTTATCATGAGAAAGCCGTCTGACTTTTTGTATACAGTACAACCTCAGAGTTACGAACACCAGAGTTACGAATTGACCAGTCAACCACACACTTCATTTGGAACTAGAAGTATACAACCAGGCAGCAGCAGAGACCAAAAAAGGCAAATATGGTACAGTACCATGTTAAACAAACTACTAACAAAAATAAAGGGAAAGCAGCATTTTTCTTCTGCATAGTAAAGTTTCAAAGCTGTATTAAGTCAATGTTCAATTGTAAACTTTTGAATGAACCATAACATTTTGTTCAGAGTTACAAACAACTTCCATTCCCAAGATGTTCGTAACTCTCAGGTTCTACTGTATCAATTTTAAAGAAAATGTTTTTTCACTGCAAAGAACTAAACATCTAAAAAGGGTACTAATTGTCTTACTCGGAACCAGCTCAACTATCTAAAGCACGGGTGGCAAATTTACTGACCCTCTGAGCCACATACAACAATCTTCAGAAGTTTGAGAGCCAGGGTGCACCTGCTGGGTGTCTGAGCTTCAGGACTGCGGGAGGCATCTGCCAGGTCTCAGGGCTTCAGCCCCACTCCTGGTGAAGCCCCAAGCCGCAGCAGGTGCGCCCCATGGGACTGAAGCCCCGAGACCCCCGTGGGCAGAAGCCCCTACCCCACCACCCTGCTGCAAGGCAGAGGTCCTGAGCTCTCCCCGCCCCAAGTCTGGTAGGTGGAGAGTGGGGGGAGCGGAGTGGGGGGCTCCACGAGCCACAGTGTCTGTAAAAGAGCCACATGTGGCTCTGTAGTGGGGCAGATTAGCCACCCACAGACCTGGAGGGGAAGGAGCCCCTCATTGAACCCTGGTGGGCGGAGCCACGACATGTTCAACCCTCCCGCCGGAAGTCAGTGGGCGGGACCAGAAGTACAAAAGGCGTGCTGGAGAACTCAGTTGAGAGGCAGCCGCCGGAGGAGCCAGATGCCTCCTGTGAGCCCCCAAGCTGGGAGGCTGTGGCAGACCCTGAGGGAGCTGCGGTCTGGCCTGGACCGCCAGGGCCATTTACAGACCTAAGCACGGAGGAGCTGCAAGCGCTGACAGAGGCTCTCTTCCCTGAAGACCAGAATGACCTCTACAGAGCCATGTACACCCGAGGGGGAGTTGGGAGGTGGCCCAGGGGTAGCCGACCACTGTCTGGCTGCAACGCTGACAGCGAGTGAGTCAGCGTGTTGTGGTCAGGATCCCCACTGACCCAGTGGCAGACCTCTCTGCCACTGCTAGGGCCCTGGGCCGGGACGCAGTGGAGTGGGTGGCCGTCTCCCCCTCTCCTTGGCAAGAAGCCTGCACTTGTCAGCCCTCCGCCAGAGCTAGGGGGCCCAACTGCTGCTCAGCCTGATTGCAGGCCTGAGCCCTCAGACTGCCCAGCCCCAACCGGGGGCTGGGGCTCTGTAACTGTTTGTTGTTTGGCCCTGATCAGAGGCCTGAGGTCACGTCTCTCGTTGCCCGCTGATTCTCCACGTCAAGCGACCCCCGGAGCTGCAGTGGGGCGGATTGGCCACCCACAGACCCGGAGGGGGAGGAGCCACTCCCCCCAATGGGCTACAGGCTCATGAGCCACAATGTCTGTAAAAGAGCCACATGCGGCTCATGAGCTGCAGTTTGGCCACACCAGTCTAAAGTTTCATGCTTCATGTAGTTAAAACTTGGGCTTAGTTAAGGGTGACCACTTTTCTTTAAAACAGATCAGAGACAGAAGAGCAAGACTACTAAAAACTAGACCTGGGCTGGGAGGTTCCCTTCCATGAGCTGTCTAGCCATACCCTCAGTAACTAACTTGAGCACTCCACACACTTACGGTGATTATTATTGCTATCGATATTTTTGTTCATACATTGCTCATTTAACAAATATTGTCACTGCAGCTAGATAAACCCCCTAACATTGTGGTTCTCAAACTGTAGTCTGTGGACTACTAGTGGTCTGCAGCGCTGTCTGGTGACATGGTGCTATATCATTCTGTTCTCACCTGCTAAAATGCACTGAAAGACAGATAAGAATCCATCTAAATCTGATCCTCTCCCACAGCACAAAGATAACGGAATGGAATAATATAGCTCATAGGCTTCCTAGTTACAGTAGAACATCACATGTAATTTACGTATCTGTACAGTCCCTATAATTCCTATCGTTCTTCTCCTGCACAGAAAGTTTTCACGGGTAAGTCCTTTCTTACACTTCATCATGTAGCAGACAGCACTCGGTGTCAGATGAATCTTTATACACTTCTAACTTGATTTATAAAAACTTGAAATAGCGAAGAAAGTAAAACAGACTAAGTTTCTAGAGTAAGTTTCTAGACGGTAAGTTCTTTGGGGGCAAGGACTAGCTAGATCTTCCAAAAAGGCTCTGCATTGCACTGAGCATAATGGTTATGTTCAGTAAGATAATTCTTAGTACCGTTGTATGGGTATATCTTGTTATGGAGAGTAAAATGGATCATGATGCCAGATAACTTTAAAAGTATGTGCATTTGGTCTTTTAGTTACTACCAGTCTCAAACACTCCATACTTGTTAGTGTTCATAGGCTTCAGTCATCAATCAGAAGGATCAGGGACAGCGGCATTTAGTAGGATTAGTCTAAACCTCAGGTTTTTAATCTCCCTTTAAAAAACAAAAAAAAACCCTCCACTTTTTACTCTCCCAGCATTCCTCCCCAGAACAGAGGTATGTCTCCTTGCCCCTGTTCCTTATTAGTATACTTGTAAGTGTATATCATATGTGCGGCTGTTACTGTATTACTATTATTATAAAATTTAGTGTAGTGAGGATGCAGATGCAGATCAGCTAACTCTGCTTAAGCCCATACAAATCATGAACAGTTTTCCAGTTCCAAAATGTCCTTCAGGTTCCAAAGCAAGGTTTGAGTTGTACAGGTGCTCCCCATATATTTTATGGAGATTCTGGCCCCCATAACCACTAGGGTGGAGCAGACCACAAGAATGATATACTGGTGCCTCAACTACAATAACAAAACTAAATACAATTTGTGCCATGTTGTTATCAGTATACTACAGTATCACTACTGGACTGGAGAATGAAGGAGAGAAAGCTTACATTAAACTACATACCTGTTGTATTAACAAAGACTATTGTCAGTACTTTAGTTAGAGCCTTTCATTTCAAATTTCACTTGAGGAATGAAATCTGACTAGAATACCACTAAATGCAGACTTTAAATAAATTAAGTAGCTAAACTATTCCCCCACCACCATAAGCACACTTAGACTGGTCCACTGTGGAACTGCTAATGGTAACCTTCTACCATTGCTGATGAAACAGGAAAAGAAACTGCAGACACACCCTTCCCTATTCAGCCACCCCAGTGGCTGAGGGTAGTACTTGTGCTGCTCACTCATGTTGTATTTTCTCACCAGACGCAATGTTTGACAATGTGCATGATTAAATCATCTGCACTTTATAGCACCTACTGGTATTACTATCTGGTAAGTCCTGAGGGTCTGAAAAGCATTAAAGGGGCAATGCATACTGTGGCATTATGCCACCATATTCTTCATAGAGATATTGTTATATGATATTATAGCATAACTGTGATGTATTTTATACTAGATAAGGCATGTGAGATATCATTGGAAAGGTTATTATTTACTGAATATGGTTATCCTATTTGTATGCATGTATCATTTTGGTATCTGAAGTTAGGAATATTGTCTAGGCATCTATTACAAATGTGTTTACATCTGGGGAATGCCCACTAGACAGAATGGATGGTGGTTGGGAAGGGCCATTAGGGAAAACAATAGTTCTTAGAAGATGCTAATCACCCACTGAGAAGTCTTCCTGGGGATGCTACAAACAGCCTCTGAGTTTTGGCTGCAGGGTCATGTGACCAAGTCACCTGGTAATGGACTCCATGAAAATACTAGTATTTTTCCACTAATGGATTCCCACCATATCCAAAATCTATTCAAGACAGGGGAGTAACATCATCATGGCTCATCCGTCATTAACTCCCCGGCCAAGAAAGAAGACTGCTGGAAACACCTGAGAAACAGAGACTGAGGTTTTGTGGGGTTTTTTTTTTTTTTTTTTGGGGGGGGGGGAGGGGAAAGAAGGGCTGAGCCCAGACTCGAGGGGGTCTGGCCTGTGAAAGGAATATCTGGAGTTTTAAAGCCTCAAGCAAGTGCAGCTTGTCTTCAAGAATCTCTGCAATCTGCTAAAAAAAAAGTTAGGGTGAGAATTTGTTACTTATAACCAGTTTCGTTAGTATATTAAACTTAGATTACCTAGCAAATAAAACAAATACGCAATCTTCTTCTGTTTGCTATCCCTTATTTAAAATCTATCTTTTGTAGTTAATAAATTTGCTTTTGTTTGGTCTAAAATTATTTTGTGTATAAATCCTACCTGGGGGCAGAAAGTGGTGTATACCCCTCTCCATATTGGAGGGAGGGGGGAGAATATCATAAGCTTACACTGTACAGTTCTCTGTGCAGCACAAGACGGTATAATTTTGGGTTTACACTCCAGAGGGGGGTGTGCACTTGAGTACCGGGCAGTTCCTTAGCTGAGCCTTCCGATGCAGGGCTGATCTCAGCATCTGTGTGTATAGCTGTTCCTACCTGTATGTGTGCTGGTTAAGAGCAGTCTGAAGCCTGAGGGAGGAAGGGAGGGTTTGGCTGGCTTGCCTCAGCAATACAGTGTAAAGGGAACCCAGGCTGGTGGGTCACGCAGGCTCAGTGATGCCACAGTCCCAGGTGGCACGCTGAAAAGCGGAGGGTGGGGCGGGAGATAAGAACCCATCACACATACTTGTGCAGCATTTTCAAAAAGTGAAGGGGTGTTAGAAAAAAGTAAGGAGGAGAGAAGGAAGTAAAAAGGATTTCTCTCATATGTAAGACAGAAATCCTGTTTGTTTATATATGTATAATACACACACACTATAAGTGTATATATTATATTACATTACACTGTTTTCACTACATGTATCACATGAGCAATATCACTGCCTTCAAGACATCTGAGCAACTGTACACAGGACTTCTTTATCACGACTTTAGAACAAACTGATCTCTCTTGAGCTAAACATCGTATTGGATTTTCTCATCTAGGAAACATGGGAGTTATAAGTGTAGTAGCTCTTTCCATTTTTTGTTGATAGACTTCATGGGAAGGAGTTACATGTAAAGTTGCTACATAAAACCCAGTCTTCTAGAGAAGGAGAAACTAACTGGTGTAAGAGGCAACTGCCAAGTCTACTGAGGGCCAAGAACATAATAATTGACTTAATCACATCCACTGAAAGAAAAACTTTAAAAAATAATAAGCGTTCATGAAGAGAACCAGAATAAAATGTTACTACTTTGACATTCAAGAGATGCAAACTCCTTTGCTTGCGAAGGGAAAGAGCCCAAAGCTGGAAACAGTGACTACATACACAGAAGTCACAAATGCTGCAAGTTTAGACAAAACAGCTATGAGTTTATATCAGTCTCCGAGAACAGGTTACCTCAGAAGTACTGTATAGGCCCATGACTAAACAGCAGGAGAGAACTTGTACATTTTAAAAAACAAAAACACTTAATTTGGGGGTGATCACACAAAAGACAGCAGTCAGGTTTTTTCCTTAGACCAATTCTAAACTCTGGTAAAATCAGAATTTCACGTACACTGTTGAAAGAAACTTGGGCAAAGCCATGCTTTTTAAGTGAAATACTAGATATTTAGATCCTAGACCTTGATCTATCTTGTTAATTTCAATACAGGAAATATGGCAAATATGGATGTGTGTAAATTAGTTCTTACAAATCAGATAACTATATTGGTAGAGAGAGCTTGCTTTATGTGAAAAAGTTAAAAGAAAATCATCAAAATAAATTTTGTAGAATTTAAAGATTAACCATGTTGGTTTAGTAAGTTTTAAACCTAGTTTCATTGAAGTCAGTTCTCAATATCCAGGTTAGCAGGACAACATTTTAAAATATTTACTCACATAGTTGGGGAGGAACAAACAGCTTAACACATGCACACTAGCTTCCTGACTTCCCTTCTACTTAAAGTACATTTTAAAATCTTGTTTACTCCAATACTCTTCAGTTTTCTTCCTGTAATATTTAATGTAATTGATTTATAAATTTTTAATATTATGTTGAACCACTGAAGCAGTCATATTGCCTTAGTTTGGATAATCACAATACTATTTCATGTTCCATATTAATGCCCACAAACTATATAAAAATGTATTCTATTAAATCACTTTTTAATAAGTCAGCTACCTGATACTCATTTATGATTTCCTATCGTGCAGTCAATTTCTGGTGAAAGATGTGTTTCTTCCGTGTTTCATACATGTGGCCTTTCAGCTAAAATCAAGTTATAATCAGACCTATCCTAGCTGGAGCTCTGCAGAGGATGGAAAAGACAATCCTAATCGGTTTTCCCCTTAATCTCCAATTCCTGTAATTTTACTGGAATCTGAAAGTCAGCAACCAGCAAATATGCAATAAAGTACTGTTTTTTTGATACAGTCCATATTTGGAACCTCCCAAAAATCCAGTAACATAGTAAATCTCCACACTGATCTGTTCATGGGGAGGGGAGGAGAGGAGATGAATGGCTTACTTACGTGGTTCACAGTCACACTGCAAAAAGGAGGGGAAAACAGCAACAAGCGGGGAGGTAAGGATGAAGGTGGAAGGTCAGCAGGTAAAGAACTGGGTAGGGACAGTAGGTAGAAGGAGGGAAAAGGATGCAAGTGGTGGTTTACCTCTGATCTCACAATCCCAGCAATGAGCTGGCCACAGGATAGCAGGAGCAGGAAAGAGGAGAAAGATCAGCAATGATTATGTCTGACCTGGGCTAGGACACAAGTTACTATAATTAGTAGTATTACTATATAACACACCTAGTCATAGTAGACCACTGAGCTAGGCGCTGTACCAACAGCTAACAAGATATCGCTCCCTGCCCCTATATTACTTACTATCATAATCTGATGTGCTCTTCAAAATTTGATTGCATTAGGACTGGCTGAACATATATTTCATTACTACTCCTACACAAAATAAAGAAAGTTACAAGAAAAGCAAACTCTCTATATCAATACTAAGAGAATCACTGATTATGAAGATTTAGCTTTCAGCAAATGTCTTTGCATACACTGCACCATGAATAGCTGTTACTTTGAAACAGTAATTACTACTTACAGCCACGCTCAACATTCACATAAAACAGATTAGCAAAAAACTGTTTTAAGTATCAAAGATCCTAGCTGCTGAAAATAAGGCACTTCAGGAACTCCGGTTCATCTCATACCGGTAGAGCAAATTACATACAATGACCACTCAAAAAGAAAAGGAGTACTTGTGGCACCTTAGAGACTAACAAATTTATTTGAGCATAAGCTTTCGTGAGCAACAGCTCACTTCATTGGATGCATTCAGTGGAAAATACAGTGGGGAGATTTATATATAGAGAGAACATGAAACAATGGGTGTTACCATACACATCATAACCAAAGTGATCACTTAAGGTGAAGTGAGCTGTAGCTCACGAAAGCTTACGCTCAAATAAATTTGTTAGTCTCTAAGGTGCCACAGGTACTCCTTTTCTTTTTGCGAATACAGACTAACAGCTGCTACTCTGAAAAATGACCACTCAGAGGATATAAGTGGTAAGCAAAATCACTTTCTGTACAAAATGTATTCACATCAAGCTGCATTGAACAAAATGAAGTGGTGGTTCCATAAAGTTTCACTGCTCTAGTCAAGCTGCTCTAGCGTATCAAGACAGAGAAAATCTATTGAAAGATGTGTAAGTATTAGGAATATCAGCATAATAACACACACTCAGTTTTATTGAATACTAAGAGAAATCACATTTTGTTTACACCAGAGATTTAAAAGAAGCAGAGCATGAACAAAAAAAAGTGTTTCATGAAAATGTTAGAATTCCAGAAGCTACAGGCTGTTACACAGAGCTATTGGTTTTACATAGTACCACTTCTTTATACTGAAGCATCTGACATACCTGTTGCATTGCATAGGAAACCAAATGCCCCAGTCCAACTATACAATCTCAGAGTTCTTTCCCAGTTTATACATACTCAGTTCAAAGTAGTGAAATAAAAATCACAAGATGTGTTTCAGATGTCTATTATAACATCGTTAATGTGTTTAAATTGTGTATATTTCTGGTTTCCAAGTTCTTCAGAAATAACTTTGCAGAGTTAGGGCCGTAAAATCTCAAAAACTTAAATCACATTTTTCCAAGTCAGCTTGCCTTGTCCCACTGGTGGGACATTTTATGAGAAAAAGCTAATAAAGACAAGGCCAAAGAGCCTACAGTGAACTTGTCAAAGCAGTGTGGGAGAATTAATCTTAAAGCAAAACCAGGAAATTTTTAGTTCCCAGAAATTGCAAGAAACATCGCTGTTTATCATCTGACTGAAGTCATAGTACCAATAGCAACACACCTCTATTTTCCAAAACTGAAGTACAGCATTAGTCCTGATGAAGCCATAACATTGTGGCCCAAAGGTGAGTGCGCTACCGAGAGCGTCATCAGGACATGTTCAGAATTTAAGACGAAAGGGCACTGCTGTAACATTCTAAATTACTTTTACCCCCTTGACAGAGGAATGTTAAACTGCCAATCCACATTTAATAAAGCTACAAATCATAGGAAAATAAGAGCTTTGTCACTAGAGCTGGATTCAGGCTGATTTCCCCAAAACAGGAAATAAAAATGAAAAATAATGTCTATTAGGTTAAACAAATAGCAAACAATCCTTAGAGTAGGCATGCTTATTTTGCAATAAAATGCGAAGACAGAGGTGGCTGGAACACTGGTATAAATTAAATAGTAATACAGGAACCAAAGTTTGTTTGTACAAGCAAAGACTAATTCTGAATAAATTTCAGACTCATAAATATGGACATTACATATGAGATTGTCTTATCCATCTCTGAAGGGACTTGTGTGAATATCTTTCTAGGGGAGATCATGAGGAATGATGGAATGATAAAGGAAACTTGAGAGGTATAACTGAGGGACACCAGGGATGCAAAGGGGATGGTAGGGAGGAAAAAGATACCGGATATTAGAGACTGTCCGGGACACACTGTCCTACTGAAGTGTCAGGGGGCAGGGGAAGCTGAAGCAGAGAGGATGTGTTCTCACAATGTAAAATTTTGCTATTCGGTTTAGCTAACCGAAGGGGTACCTATCTAGATTAGTTTAGGATTTTAAGGATAAGATCAGGTATGTTTTGAATATCATTTATAAAATGTAAAGCAGAGTAGCACAACTCCAAAAGCTGTCTTGGATCCTGTGTCTGAAAACCGTTCTAGCTTTGCAAGATGACAATCTGCAAAGTAAATTCAAACATTTACAAAATTATTCAAGTAATTGCTGGGAGAATTGTTATAGCTTTAGTTTATTTTGAGCCTCAGTGAATTGATTATTCTATCTACGCTACAATGTAAGCCAGGATTTGAACTCCGGATCAAGCCTAACCCCTCTTCTGTATACACACAAATCATGCTGATCCAAGGTCCCAGAAACCCTGGGGGTGGGAGTATATCTACACTGCAATAGAAGACCTGCGGCTGGCCTGTGTCAGCTGACTTGGCCTCAAGCTGCAGGGCTATAAAATTGCAACGTAGATATTTAGGCTCAAGCTAGAACCCTGGTTTTTGGCCCTTGCAAGGGTGGAGAGTCTCAGTCTGGGCTGCAGTCCAAATGTCTACACTGCTATTTTTAGCCCAGCAGCCACAGTCAGCTAATCTAAGCTCTCAAACTCAATGCTGCAGGTTTTTTAAAATCACAGTGTAGACATCCCATAAAGGTATGATTACACTGCAGTTAGACCACTCGCAGCTGGCACATGTCAACTGAGTCAGTCTTGTGGGACTTGGGCTGCAGGGCTGTAGAACTGCACTGCAGACGTTCGAGCTCAGGCTGGAGCCCAAGCTCTGAGAGCCTATGAGGAGGGAGGGTCCCACCCCGAACATCTACACTGCAATTTTACAATCCACTGCCCAAACCCTGCAGGCCTGAAGCAGCTGACATGGGCCAGATATGGCTGTTTAATTGCAGCATACACATACTCTCCTGAAGCAGCCAGGGTCTCACTTATTTTAAACAGTTATTTAAACCTAGAGGAAAGAGGCAGTTATAAAAGCTGTTTTAATACAAGTTCTCAAAAGATACCTGTCGCAGAGAATTTTGACAGCAAGAACAGAAACTAAGAGCAATTGCTGCATAAACAGTACAGTGTAAAATTTGAAAGTCAGTTTATAGAATTGCAGTTGTACAACTAGCACAATGGAGTCCTGGTCCCTAACTGGGGCTCCTCGGTGCTACTCCAATACAAATTATATAATTTAAGATAGCAATTCAAGACCTGGGGATGTGGGTAACTTCTGGGGTTATCGCTATTACCACTCACAATAGCGTGCTATGTTGCTTCCATCTGGAGTTGTGCACCATGTCTAATTGAAGTGTACAGAATATACAATATTCTCACTGTGATCACATGCTACATGGGGCACTCAGCTGAAAGTTACTGCCTTGCCAACTGTAGAGAGGATATGTAGGGACACATTTTCAGTATAGTGAGAAATATAAGTATTCAGTTCCCTGTGGCAAGAATCACTTTTCCATGCACAATGCACTTAAATTTATCCATTGACTCAGAGGGTGCTCCTCTGTTTTTGTATTTGGCCATCCAGTAACTTATGCGGTACATTTTAAATGCCTGTTCTCCAATGACTGTAAAAAGTGAGTGTAACCATAGGACAAAAGTACTAATTTTGCATGCCGGCTAAGAAAGTCTAGTGCTCTATGTAGTTTGAAAGGTTGTCTTTCACCAACAGAAGTTGGTCCAATAAAATCTATTACCTCACCCACCTTATCTCGTGCAGTTTAGTTCGCCAGAACCCCATCTGCACAAGTGAAGTTTAATTATTCATTGCCCATAACACAAGCTGTCAACTTGCACTTGGGCACTGACTGATTGGCACATCCAAAGTCACACTGGAAATGAAAGTTGGTATTTTCGACATCTACAAGGAAACTGAGGAAGGAGGCCAACCGCCACACATTAGGCAGGGAGCACAAAACTGAATATGTATATAGTCTCCCTGAAGTATAGCTTGGGGATCATTTACAAGAAATACTCAGGCAGGTCAGATTTCATTATCAGCCTCAGGTTTCAATCTTGTCCATCCAGGATTTATGTTATGTCAAATCAGCACCTTGTCTCAGAGGGAGGGGTGTTTATTTCACTATACTGAATCTACAACAGTTTGTGTTTATGTAGTGACTTGCCTTTTGAAGGTTCCCAAAACACACCACTCTGCTAAAATATGGGCACTGCTGGGGCAGCTAACTGAAATCATACAACAGTGGTGTAGGAAAGCCCATTTAGCCAAGGACACTAAGGCTATGGGCTGGTCTTCACTACCTGGAAGATTCATGCTGCTGAAATTGATGCAACAGCTGTCGATTTAGCTGGTCTAGTGAAGATCTGCTAAATTGACAGCAGAGCGCTCTCTAGTACAGTGGTCTCCAAAGTGGGGTGCGCGCACCGCAGGGGATGCGCAAGACCATCCCTGGGGGCGCGCGGCAGGAGGAGTGCCGCCGAAGGAGCACCGCCAGCATGGCAGCAGCGCTCCTGGACCTCTGATTCTTCGGGCGGCACGCCAGCGGCAGCTGGGCTCTTCCCCGCTCCATCTTCAGCAGCACGCCGGCAGTAGCTGCTCTTTTTTTCTTTTTTTTTTTTTTTGCTTCCCTAGAGCCGGCCCTGGGGGTGCGCGATCCACAAAGTTAGGAGACCACTGCTCTAGTCGACCCCAGTACTCCAGCTCTCTGAGAAGAGTAAGGGAAATCGATCGGAGAGCGTCTCCCATCAACGCAGCGCAGACACCAGGGTAAGTCGACCTAAGCTACGTCGACTCCAGCTACATTATTCACATAGCTGGAGTAGCATAACTTAAGTCGACTTAGCCCAGTAGTGAACCCCAGCTATGCCATTGTAACACTGTAGTGCAGATACTACAACACCAGAAGGGTTTTTTTTGTTGCAGTAGTAAATCCACCTCCTTGAGAGGCAGCAGCTAGGTCAATGGAATAATTCTTCCATCGATCTAATGTGCCTATACTAGGGTTTAGGTTGGCTTAACTACATTTCTCAGATGTGTGAGTTTTTCATGCTCCTGAATGCCGTAACTAGGTCAACGTAATTTTTAGGTGTACATCAGACCTCAGACAAATCCTCCAGTCTTCGGAAGAGGCCCAGGGCACTGTGTGTTTTTAAAGATCAGCATGGAACAGACACATTTTTAACATCTCTTCCTAAAGCCCATATAGAATAAACTGCATGGATTTCAATTTCGCAACCTCAAAAGGATGAAAGACAGAGTTGACTGTCAGGACTTGAATAAAAGTCTACATACCAAACCTAGTGCTTTAGTCACTAAATCAACCTTTCTATCCAGAACACAATATAAGTACTCAGTTGGGTACAAAAAGTTGTCAACCACCTTTTTTGGACAACCAAATTTAACACACGTGGTTTTTGGACAAGATTTAGGGCTTGTTGACACTATCGCTTAAGTTGATGTAACTTACGTCATTCAGAGGTGTGAAAAAGCCACCCTCAAGTGATACAAGTTACATAGACTTAAAGTGGTGTCTACACCATGCAATGTTGCCGGGAGACGCTCTCCCGCCGACAGAGCTTCCACCTCTTGTTGAGATGGAGTAATGACATCCAGCTGTGCCAATGAAGCACGATAGTGAAGACAAGCCCTCAGATATGCAACTCCAGGTTAATTGCTTTTCCCCCTCCCACCATCCCCCTACTCATTTACCATCCAGAATATTTAGATGAGCAAGTTAAGATCACAATGGTCTAAAAACAATTTTGCTGGATGCCACTGTTTGTCCTCTTAATACGATGGCACCTATGTACAGAGTTCTTTCCATAACACTACATAGAAAAAAATATATATGGCCATATGGCAAGAGGGAGCAGATAAAGGGGATGGAGGAAAAAGAAAATATGTGGAACTAACAATATGCATGCCAAATATCAACTCAGTCATTTTGCTTGCATGTTATATAATTCCTTCCCCTCTGTTTTGTGTGTTTAGACCAGTGGTGGGCAACCTGTAGCCCGCACGCGGCCCATCAGGATAATCCACTAGCGGGCCACTAGACTGTTTGTTTACATTTGCACGGCCGCCTGCAGCTCCCAGTGGCCGCAGATCGCTGTTCCCGGCCAATGCGAGCTGCGGGAAGGAGCCTTCTGGTCAATTAAAGCTTACCAAAGAGTTTCAGTCAATTATTATGACAGGATAAACAGCATTCTAGGGTCTTGACAGTGAGAAATTAAACTGTCATCAAGGCTGAGTCAGGAACTCTCCAATATACGGGACAGACTGATATCACTTCTGGAATTTGTGGTTGTGCAATGAAGAATTGATGTAAAAATTAGAAAGATATAGGGATAAATGGGCAACAGCAGCATGCAAGGACTGGTTTACGTACTACGCATACAAAACTGAGGCCATAGGTCACACTGTGACTTTGCAGAATGGCAAGCTAATTGCTGTAGTAAAATCAAACTAAACATTAGCCATGTCAGTTTGAAATCTCTAAAATGTAGTTTTGTAGACAATATGTACAAGTCACTCTTTCTGGCAAGTTAGAAAAGTATACTGAGCAATTCTACTTAGATATATAGGAAAAAAACATAGGGTGGAAGTGTAGCAATGGAGAGAGAGAGAGAGAGCACACATGAAAATGAAGGAAGATACATTGTGATTAGTTAAGAGAACGGTGTGACATTAAGGATAATAAAAAGGATAGAACAGAAGCAAGTTATTTTTTAAAATGCAAAAGATAAGAAATTTAGTTGACTGTTAACAATATGGTACATAACACCTAGTTTTAAATCAAACTTACAATCTGGACTATACCTATGAAAAGGCTTCAATATTTGAAAGTTGGGCCAAACCACAAGAATTACTTAAATATAGTGAGATGAAAGCTTTCATCCTTTCTATTCTGACCTCTAAATCTTACTGGGAAACTGATTTGTTGTAAATTAGTTGACTGCTCATTTTTAGAAATAAAAGAGGGTCTTTGTAACATTAAACAGCAAAGTCCAAGCAAAGTGTGCTTTTAATAGAAGTCTGCTGTTTAAAAACAGTTGCTTATGTGCTCTGTAAAATAATTCATAATCCCCCTCTTTAAAATCTCTGCTGCTCTACCGAGGTGGACACAAGTCTCATTTTGGACTGTCATGTTTCATTTTGCGTTTCACCACCTCTTAATAGGGTTGCCAACTTTCTAACCACAGAAAACTGAACACCCTTGCCCCACCCCTGCCCTGAGGCCCTGCCCCTTCTCTGAGGCCTCTCTCTCCATCGCTGGTCGCTTCCTCCCTCCACGCTCACTCACTCATTTTCACTGGGCTGGGCCAGTGGCTTGGAAGGCTGGAGGGGGTGAGGGCTCCAGCGCGGGGCCAGAAATGAGAGGTTCAGGGTGTGGGAGGGGGCTCTGGACTGAGGCAGGGAGTTGGGGTGCAAAAGTGGGTGAGGGCTCTGGCTGGGAATGCAGGCTCTGCGGTTGGGCCAGGGATGGGGGAATTGTGGTGCAAGAAGGGGCTCCAGGCCAGGGCTGAGGGTTTCAGAGTGTGTGAGGGGGCTCTGGACTGGAGCAGGGGGTTGCGGTGCAGGAGGGAATGAGGGCTCTAGCTGCAGGTGTAGGCTCTGGGGTGGGGCAAGGATGAGGAGTTTGGGGTGCAGAAGAGGGCTCTGGGCTGGGGGTTGAGGTGCAGGAGTGTGTGAGGGGTGCAGGCTGTGGGGGGTGCTTACCTCAGGCGGCTCCCAGGAATCGGATGGCATGTCCCTCAGGTTCCTAGGCAGAGACATGGCCAGGAGGCTTTGCACGCAACCCCTGCTTGCAGGTGCAGTCCCCACAGCTCCCAGTGGCCGCAGTTCCTGACCAATGGGAGCTGCAAAGCCAGCGTTCAGGGCAGGGGCAGTGCATGGAGCCCCCATGACCACCCCTACGCATAGGGACCAGAAGGATATGTTATTTCCTGGGAGCCACACAGACCTGGGTAGGGAGCCTGCCAGCCCTATGCCAACCGGACTTTTAACAGCCCAGTCAGTGGTGCTGAATGGAGTCACCAGGTTCCCTTTTTGACCGGGTGTTCCGGTCAAAAACTGGACACCTGGAAACCCTAACTCTTAATAAAGTGGGATTTTTGATACTGTGTAGTGATTACATGACCACTTATCTTTGAATTTTACTCAGCCAAAGTTGTTGAACTGTTAATGGATTACCATAAATATAACTGCAAATCAACTTTATTCCAAGATTTAACACCAATATCCCACGGTATCATGCAATTATTGTTAGAACTATCCCAACATAAAAAGCCTAATACACTTCTTCGAAAATTTTAATCATATAAACTCCCCTGCACTGACAACAAAAGCTACCTTGGTAAGCTGCTTACTTGAATTCAGAGAAGCTAGACAAGAAAAGCCACCTTCAACTTCTCATTTTGCATTCTCACCCTTTAACAGACATACCAATTTACCAAAAAGCTGCAGATCTCTTGTTAAGAAATGTTCACTGTATTGCCACACCTGTCCTCCTAAGCTGCTTTAAACAATGTTCTACTGGACAACAGAAGTACTACACCATTATGGACAGGTTTCAGAGTAACAGCCGTGTTAGTCTGTATTCGCAAAAAGAAAAGGAGGATTTGTGGCACTTTAGAGACTAACCAATTTATTTGAGCATCGGATGAAGTGAGCTGTAGCTCACGAAAGCGCATGAGCTTTCGTGAGCTACAGCTCACTTCATCAGATGCTCAAATAAATTGGTTAGTCTCTAAGGTGCCACAAGTACTCCTTTTCTTTTAACATTAAGGACATAATTCCATGAGACTGTACTTCTGAAAGCAACTTCATTCACTCCACCTCCTACAACAGTTTAATATAGACTTGGTTACTTTTTTGCAATCTGATACTTAGCCTTATTTCTTTTGCCACCAGATACACAATATGACCAACAACTGGTTAAATGTATCTACATATTTCTAAATACACTTAGGTCAAAGATATATAAATTACTCCTTAGTTTGAAAAACTACTACTGTCAGCTTGATTTAGTCCCAAATGCCTGTATAAATAGGATTTTTATGGGAGAAACTTTAAACATCTTTATTTCAATTACAATAGTCCAAAGTTGTGTTAGTACTCAACAGCCAGAAAGTGAGTGTCTAGTCTATTTTCTTTGCCAAAGTTAAGTGTAGTGCAGACACACATTTGTGGTTGAAAATAGTTATTAGTAAAAGAATTTCAGAAGTCCAATACGGCACATTCAAGTATGCTGGCAATAGCTAATTTTTGGCCTAAAAAAATACTAATTTTAAGGTCCTACTGTAACATGGCTTTGAATTTGTATTTCTCTCTTCCCCCCCCCCCCAACACCTCATGTGGCTACACAAATTAGCACTATGAATCACAGAAGGCACACCATAGCATTACTGTCTTAAAACATGGGCTACTTAAACTGTTTGGGTGGTTGTCAGAGCCCGCCAGGCCAGCCATGCTGTTCAGAGTTTGGTCCAGCAAACATGGTATTACTACATATTAGGCTATCCTTCAGGATGTGGTATTTGTCAGTGTTACGATACAAATGTGTCATGGCACAACATAAGATGGCTGACCAGGAATCACCCTGTGCACAGGAAGCCCAAACTATGAATGCAGAGACAAGTTCAGGTTCTGCAAATCTTGACAGGTTAACAGCAGAAGGGGTAACTTCTATGGATTTCCCATTTAAAAACTACGGTATGGGAAGTAAATATTCACCCTCTTATACCCCTCATCACCACCTTCTGGCAAATATGAAGCTTTCAATCCCTACAGCTTGTTTAGCATGTAAGGGCTTGTCGACACGAGCACTTTACAGCGCTACAACATTCTCGCCCAGGGGTATGGAAAAACACCCCCAAGCGCTGCACGTTTCGGCACTGTAAAGCGCCAGTGTAGACTATGCTCCCAGCGCTGGGAGCTAGTCCCATTGTGGAGGTGTTTTTTTTAGAGCACTGGGAGAGCTCAGCGCTTTAACATTGCTAGTGAAGACGCGCCTTTAAGTTCAAGGCTTCAGTTATTTGACAAAGAGCCTCAAGAAGTTGCCTGAAGCGGTCTTAAAGGGGTGGGGGAAGAAATTAGGTTTTAACTCATTTTGTTTCTTCATGATGAATAAAACCTTTTTTAAAAAGTTCTCTGTATGTAACATTAAAAATTTGTGTCTTGTTTACCCCATTTTACCTGAAAGATTATGAACAACTAGAGAACTAGGAGCATAATAAGAAAATGAGGCCTGATTGAGGGAGGGAAATGCTTTTCATTTAGACTATATAAAGCATGGTTTTTGCTAATCCCTATTTAACTCAAAAGCCCCATAAACACAGTTGAAATAATAGATCACCTGTCCCCCACCCTTCAATTAAGGGTTGAGAGGTTACCACATATATCTGAGGGTACGTCTACGCTTTGAGTTGGAGGTATAAATTCCAGCTCAAGGAGACACACTCATGCTAGCTCAATAAGAACAGAATATAGCCTCAGCAGCACAAGGGGTTAGCTGCCTGAGTACGTACTGGGGTCTTGGATGGGTACATAGTCAGGGTGGCTAGTCCCTCCCTCTGCTCATGCTGCTATACACTATTTTTAGCACACCAGGGGTATGTCTCCTTGAGCTGCGGTTTACCCCCTCAGCTCAAAGCCTCCACACACCCTCACACATCCAACAAAATCAGGGAAGGACTTAACGTTTCTGATATTTCTAAAGTAAAAAAACAGGCAGGAAAAAAACCCACGTTATGTTGAAGAAACTTTTCAAGGCTCTGTTATATACATCTTAATGCAGCTAAAATGAGCGAAAGCTATTTTTTATTGCTTTACAGGCCATTTTATTGATTGATTATACTGTAACAAAGTTGTGTGAAAATAGTCAACCTCTTCCTCAGCAAAATTCCACACCATGGGAAGCCAAGGATATCTACTTGAAGTCCCTGTTCTTATGTATGAGCTCGGTACCTCCAGTATCCTATCCCTAATCCACCTGCTGGCAGCACAGCACCAACAACCAAAGCTGCCCCTTGGATCCCCATTTAGGCCCTGTCTTCACTAGGAAAATAGATGGTAGCTAACATGGTAAAAATTCTAGTATGGACAAGGCAGTTTTTACAAACATATTAATACTACACCACTTTTCCTAGTTTGGACAACCTTAAAGCAGTATTCTCACCATGAAGGCAGTTCCATGGGAAATACAATACAGCCTCAAATTGTACTAACTTTCCCAAGTAGTTTACACAGGGCTGAAGGGGCGGGGGGATGGGGGGGGCAGTGTGCTTCAGCTACACCCATGCTCAATGCAGGGCCATCCAATCACTACTCCATGGAGTGATTTCAGCAGGTAGGTGGGAGGAAGAACGGGTCCATGAGGTCACCGATGCCTTTGCCCTCTTTTCCATGAATGGATGAAGAAAGCATGATCTAGCCCTAAGTGTCTGTTAGGAGTTTAATCTTAAAAGAGAATGTAAACTTCAGTTACATCAGATGTGTAAATTTCCATCTTCATGTAAGTAGTATGTACATGAATCTTCGAACGCAGAAGACACACCCCTCAGCGTGTAGAAGACTTGTCAGTGTCAGATAATGTTTTACTAATATAAATTGCTGGAATAACTAGCAAATGTATTCAGATTGCTTATCTACAGTTCTGAATACAGGCAAGACTACCTGCTGTATCTTGATACAGAAGTTCTCCAGCCATGCCAGCAAAGTGGTACGTTTATCCTTTAGGGCCAATCAGAATTATATACATGAGGTGAAAACTTGAACAGGTCACTTCTGAAAGTTTAATGCATCAGGAAAATTACTGGTCCCTTCTTTACTAGCTAGGTAGATCATACAGAAGAAAAATTAAAGAATGGTTGCTTCAGCCACTGACTGGTTTGAAATAAGTTAAACTGGAAAAGTCTGATGAAAATGTCAGCTAAGTAAAAGCAGCATTCTGCATAATTAGTATCTAATATTACACAAATATGTATGATTTTGCTTGTGTACATTAAATATACATACATATAATACATGCTTAGTTTGCACAAATATAAGCCTGTCGTTTATTTTTTCTTTTTGCTTTCATTTGAAACATGAACTCTGGTCACTCAATTAAGGCCTAACTTCAGCTGAAAGATATTTGTGATACTTTGCACTTAAAGTCAACTTTTGTCTAAGTACTCCCTTTCTCCTCTAATTAAGGAGTAGCCATTTAAATAAGAGGCATCTGGCCCAAAGGCAGTTAGAATGGCCAGTAGAGCTACTGATGAGTATTAAAAATAATTCCATAGTTTGATGGTCATGCATTTTGTAATAATACTTACTAGTAGAGAAACACATTCCAAAAAAGTTTAGAAAGTGAATAAAATTATGCTATAATAAAATCAGAATATGTATTAAGTGTGCGTAAGCCTATGAAATACCAAACCAAGCCTGAGATGCCACTGTATTAGGATGTACTTAGACAAAAATGAAACCTATTTATAATCCAATTTTTTTTAAAGAAAATTAACTAATGGAAAATTGAAAATGTGTGAAGTGTACTATGTTGACCATGTCTAACTATCTTGTGAAATGCTCTGCGTGGTCACTTGGAAGATCCTGGTTTGATTTTCATGTCTGTTCTTGTATTCCCCAAACTTCCAGGTACTGCCACATCTTAGCTATTTGTAATGCATCCATCAACTTGCTATCTAAGCATTAAAGTTAATCAATGTCAGAGAACAGAACATAGTATTTCTTTGATCCCAAGGATCAGGTTGCATGAATACAACTGTGTGCATGCACACATGCATATACAAACGCTTTTGTGAAGGAAGGGGGGCAAATTAGGGAAGGCTTTTAAAAAAAAAAAAAAAGGATGCCTTGCATTTGAACCAAATACCCAGACTTGGGCACTATCTGATCTCTCTGTCTAGGAATAAAAAAGGGATCACAGTAAACACTTTGCAATACTCAACAGAAACTCCTCTCCATAATACTAATTTATAGCATGTTCCAAGCCTGAAGACCCTTGGGACACTGAGAAAAGGTATTACTAAAAACTCATCCCTAAATATGAAAGCCGAAAGGAAAAAAAAAAAAATGGTGTAGAAACTGAAGATAACCCTCACCCCGCTCCCAAACAACAAGTAACCACCTCACTATGCTCAACACATAAGATTCAGGGTGGTAGGGTATCGATTAGTTTTCAAGGAAGCCCTATCTTCAGCTGGAAGGACAGCGGCTGCAACAAACACAAGAAGAATTAATTTCCTCCCTGGCCCCCTTTTGTTTTTTTAAAATCAGAGCTCTGATGGTCCTTGATATTCCAGGAAGTTGTATTAAGAGAAGGGGGGCTGGGGGAGGACTTAGAAAACATTAAATCTAGCTTTTAAACCTCTTTGCATACACTGTTCCTAATACACCAAAATCTATACAAAGTGTTCTTCTCCTTTTTAAAGTACAACACAAAAAATAAATAGTATCAATCTTAAGTGATATAATCATGGACATGACTTAAAACAAAGGCAGATGACTTTAAACAAATGTTATCATTGTATAATCTAGTAGCAACTGTCACATTCAGTTAATTCAAGTCTCATCAGAACCAGAGAAGTTAGAGTTAAAAATAAAGCTCTTTTGGAGTTACACAACATTATAGAAAACAGCAGCATGATCCTCAATTTTTTTACAATTAACACAACTAGGTAAGATATTGTTGTACAATTCGACTTTTTCCAAATAAAAATACCAAACTTTAAACTAGCAATAAATGATAAAAGAAACTCAATCAAGTTTGCATCTCTCAACAGCTTATTTCCTGCCCAAAGAGCCCTTTTGTTCTGCTTCCCCGCATACATTTTAATATTCTGCCAGCACTGGAAAACAAAACAATCATGAAATTTGGCACACATATAATCATAAGTGCCTTAAAGGGTAAAATGAAGAAATACAACAAGATTAGAACAAAAAAAAAAAATCCTACCAAGAAAATCTGCACAATTTTCTGTTTGCTTCACCCCAGATTAACTTCACTGGAAGCTGTACTCCTGAGCAACCTAACCTGAACAGAAAGCCCCACCTTCTTCAATTCTAGTGGCTGAAATGGAAAAAACTCCACCCTTTCAGTAAAACTAGTATCTCTCATTGGTAAAACTTAATATCCATTATTTAAAGAACTTTTCCTTGCTAGCAGGTTAGGTTAAGCTGGTTAAAACACCCTGGACTAGCTGGTTTCTTAAAGAAACAGCACACAAGTCTTCAGTTGTGCCAAACTACAGCATTTTATTACATTATTTTGACGAGCTTCATACCAATTAACATTACATAAAACTGAACAGTGAAAGCCTAGATTTTGCCACTCCAAATCTTGAACATAGCACTCAAAACCATATGGATTCATAGGGTTTTATCTAGAAATATAAAAAGTGATGTTAAAGAACACATACTTTTGACATATCTGATCAGTCTATTATTAAAGAACTAGATGTACTGTAAAACTTCATGAAGTGAAATTGAAAGAATTCTATCTATATAAAGCTTTGCTACTTGCTTTTTAATATAGGATAAAATTTAATTCAAGCTTCAGGAACAAATTCACTATTTAAAAATCACAGAATAAACTAACTGAAAAATTAGGCACACTATATGTAACTTTCAAGGTATGATTTAGTAATCTAAACTTGAAAATATGAATAGTCAGTCACTTGTTTCAACCTGCTTTCTTCTGCTAATTTAAGACATGACTCAGCAAAAGTGTTTCCATAGTGTGGAAGCCAATATCTAGATCTTACTAGGGTCTATGTATGTTTCTGTGTCAGACAGTCCGTGGTTTTTATTTTTTGCTGATCCAATCTTTAACAGTATTTTAAAACTATTTTTTAAAAAAATAGTAATTAGATCTGATAATTAGATTATGACTAAATATTCCATTAATCTGATCTTTATGCATCATAACTGTATAATACAAAATACTGTCAGTTTGTATTATCAAGATCTTAGGCATCATTGCAAAAAAAAAAAAAAAAAAAAGAAAAAAAAATCTGAACAGTTCTCTCCCCACCAGCCAAAAAAGTCTACCTAACTGACAAGCCTGACATTCAGGGGGAAAAAATTACACAGAATAAAGAGGCATCTCACATCATGTCTCACAAATGCACAGATCACTTCAGGAAGACCTCTCCCTGACTCAACCCAGAAAATGTTGTAATCTGGAGACTGACAGATGAACAGGATACCTCCCCCTCTTAGTGCCACCACAGTTTGCCCAGTTAGTATTGTATTACATGCAAAATTTTCATGGGTTTAATAATTCATCAGTTTCAAACTATATCCAGGATGGTACAAGCTGTGAATTATCTGCACATTTGTACTTTTTGTCGTGGTTTTTTTTGTTTGTTTGTGTGTGTGTGGGGGGGTAATTTTGGTTTTTTAATACAACAGAAAAGTTAGAGGGAGGGAGAGAGGAGGAGGAAACAGATCTCCAGGGAGAACAGCCAATTCCCAGCCCTCTTTCACCCCTCTTTCCTCAAGACTCCATTGCAGCAGCTTTCCTTCTGAAATAACTAAGGTCTAGGCTATACTGCAAAATGGATGCCAATTTCAACAGTGTTGAGGGATAACTGTTTTAAATAGGGTCTCCAAGATTGTATTTGTAGAGCAATGGGCCCCTCTAAACTATTTTGCTATTACAGATTAAAAGTCCAAGATAAGTTAGTCATAGCAAAATACTATATTATTACCCACATTCGAGGGGAATATTTACAGAGAAGTACTAGGCTGCATTTTAATGCATGCACCACTTTCTAAAAAAAAAGCTTCTTTAAAAAAAAACCACTATAAAAGGGCTAACTTTAAGAAGGCTCTACATCTGCACAATGTATTATAGTGTCTCATATACTAACTGAAAAAGTCAATTCAGAGGCCTAATCGCAAGATGCTTTGTGAGAATTCTGTACTTTGAACGCACAGAACATTAAGAATAAAGTTACTCAGATCCTCTTCATACAGTTTCACAGCTGTATTGCAAAAGACAGCATTAAATCATAAAAGTGCAACTCAATCTAAGCCATCGATGGCAAGAACATAGTTTAGGCAAATAAAGCAACATGACTAAGAATTGTAAAGGGTCACGATACCCAGGACAAACTTCTAACTTTCAGTTTGGAGTTCATGAAGTTGCACGTCTGTGAGAAAAATAGCTGCAGTCACAAAAATCTTATGATCAAAACCACCCTACTCTGGAAAGGCAACATCTTCTGCCCTAAAAACAAGTTTTGTCGCTTACACAATATAAGGTTGTATATATTTACATAGTACCTTTCCTCCTGAAGAATCCCAGAGTGCTTTAAAAATCCATACCTATCCATCACCACAGAAATGCAGCCACCACCAGGCAATCTGCAACATCCAAACAAATAGCACACTGCATAGCAGCGAAAGGGGAGAAAATTTTGTCCAGGGATACCCTACTTTTATTAAGTGGGCCAGGGAATAGTCTGCTGCCCTTGTGAAGTAAACCAACACCCCCGCCGCCCCCCCAAAATCAGAGAAGTGAGATAAGGACACAACTGGCTTGGATTCTTATCTATTACATATCAAAGTTCATGTGTGAATACAGCTGAATTTAGGGGTTAGACATCCAGGTTAGAATTTTGTTGCTCAAATCCCTGTCCAGCCTCAAAGACTACCACAATCAGGACTGTTGAAAATGAGCATGAAGGACACCAATTTCATAGGTTTAATTTCTGTACACATCCTATATTCGTCTGGATCAGAGTCTGAAGAAATTCACTGTATTTCATACTCAGAAGGGAAGTTAAGCCTCTGCTGCTCTTTAACATCAGAGACAGCAGAAACTGGTGTGATCATCATAGTTGCAAACCTTAATTAGGGAAGCTCTGAGCATGAGCAGCCTTGAAGACAAATTCAATTTTTAGCTGCTACTGTAACTTGCACTGGGGACAGGAGTAAGAAAAGAAGGTGCCTAAGTCTCATTTGATTATTTTAATTGTAGAAAACCCAGAAGTCTATTTCTGCTGCAATATTAAGATACATAAAAGATATAGCAAATTAGTGAGACTAGATAGCTCAGGAAAAGAAGAACTGAGCCGGTTACATTTAAGTCTCCAGTTCAAACAGAACAGAATGGTAGTGATCAAAAGCTTTCATCTGATGGCTGTTCAGTGATCTATGTAAAAACATGTCAGTCACAGTCCAGGTCCCTATGGACATGTGTGAATCACAAAAGCCTGCCAAAAATTGGTACCATTTGTGAAGGAGTCTTAGGAAACACATAACACTTACCTCTAGGTTTCTACAGGTTAATAAATGGCAAAGCAATGTAGGGAACTACAGCCTTCATGTGCTGTACCTGCACTGTGGAAAAAGGTCCTCAGCCTCCAGGGCTGTCAATATGCCAGTACTCTTATGGGGTTCATTCTTGGGTGTGTTTTTTTTAAGAAATGCAGCTCTAACTTTTAACCTGTTTTCCACTGTTAACTATTACCATAACTTAAAATTAAAAGGCAGATATTTAACTTTCCCACCCCAGGCAAATTTCAAAATTTATGAATATTTACACAAACAGTAATTATGCTTTTGAAGTTACTATATACAAAAAGTTTACTATTCTTTATCATTTTGAAAATAGTATATCTATTGATCACCAGATTATCTCTGAATACTTTAAATTATTCTATTAAAATAGCCATTCTCTCAACAGATGACTTACTTGTACACTAGTGCAATGACTACATGAACATACAAATAATTGTTTCAAAAGTATATTCCAAACACTATTCTGTTCACTTTCTTATACCATGGTGATGGGCATGGTATCTGGGCATCATCCTCAAAAGAGAGTCATTTACATCACTGATGTATTATATTTATACCTGCTCCTCCATGAGTTAGTTGCATGAGATTGCATTTTTCAGATATGCTAGTAGGTTATGAGAAGCTGTGTGGAAAGATCAAAGAATGGAGATTTGCATTTTCAGCTGAAAGTTTTGAAGTTAGTGTTCATCCTTTGATCCTGTGGGTGTGAATTCCACCACCAAGAACAAACTCTCCCCTGTGCAGATGAGCTTCTCCTTAGTGATATACAATTCCATTATTCAAAAGGAGCAAAACCGTCAATGGCAGTCAAGTGCCTGGATGGTTAAGCAGTATTTCAGGTATTCTAGGGTAAACCCAGAGGATTAGGACCAAGACCTTGAAGCTGACTATGTGTTCAACAGGAAGCTAGCAGAATGAGCAGTATATAGATGTGCTCTTGGTAAACATCGCAGTCTAGTGCTTTTCTTGATGCTTTCAACCCAAGATATACTGCAATGCTACAATCAAGTCTGGAAATAACAAAAGTGCACATGACCAAGTCCAGCCCTTAGATGCCTGGCTAACCATAGAAGGTCAAATGGGTTTTTGTGACTGATGCTATAGGAAAGTCTGACAAAATATCCTGAAAGACCCTATACATTAAATACCCTGAAGTCTCCAATAGTCCCAAATTGTCAGTGTGACAGAAAGCACCTCACAGTGCTTCCTTCTGCCTAGGAGCATAAAACAGGACAGAGTAGCTTCAGACAGTTCCAAATCCAGATGCTGGGATACCTGGGTGACAGAGAGATTTCACCAAGTATAAACAGTTGAGTATTGGCTACATCTTTCTGACAACTGAGCTTCAAGAAGTCTCAATCACTCCCAAGGGTTATGATATTCAATAGGACCAGGAAAGAGTAGTGACTATTATAGAACTATATAGGTGAAAGCTCTGGTGGTAGACATCATACATCATGCCTTTTGGCTACAGCCCCTGTGGAAGGATCCAGAGCATTCCCTTGACATCAGCCATCTTGCTCAGGTGGAACAGCAGTATCCTACAGTATGGTTGAGCATGCTGAATTCAATGGCCTAAGAATATGTATGAACAGTATCAATGTATGCCCTTTTCTCTAAACTGAAATAAGCATGTCCCGTAAGCCTATATAGAACAAGCCAAAATTTGTTCAACACCTGATTCAGAAAGGCTACTCAAGATCCAGGTGCATATAACTTTATCCCAATTAGCTGCCAAGTGTACTTACGATTCTTTAAAGAGAAGTGATTAATATAGTTGCTACACAAAAGCACACATTTTCACAGGAACAGGAGGTATCCTAATCAGTAACCATAGTAACTTCTCAGTAGCTTGTGTTAATATTTCTGTCCTCTACTGATAACTTTAAAAAGAGTGGTAAGTTATTTGTATGGGGTTTTGTGGAGACAGTTTGAGTTTAAGGTAATCAGATGTTGAATTTATAAACACCGTAAGTTCTTACATTTTCTAATATACACCACTTGAGTTATGAGAGCAAAACTATGACAAACTAGAAGCCACTTTCCATATGTATAATATACCAAACTAATTGCTTATGAAGACAAAAAAATAATACAAAGGGACCTGAAGACATAAATACATGCAGGAAATAGTTTGGGATTTCTTTTAAAAAAAAAGTAATGAAAGTTGGAGGAAAGAAAAAAATCACAACTATTCAGTGGTGAAGGAGACACCTGAAAAGGAGTCACACCAAAAGTGATAGAGGAGCAGTAGTGAATATCAAATCAGATAAGCTTGCAGTGATATACAGCAAATGAACAAAAACACTATACACATACCACACAATGATACTTTGGGCAGAACAAAAAGGTATATTATGGACTAGATCAGGGGTTCTCAAACTGTGGGTCGGGACCCCAAAGTGGGTCAGGAGCCCATTTTAATGGGATCACCAGGATTGACTTAAGACCTGCTGGGGCCCAGGGCCAAAACCGAAGCCTAAGCTCCACTGCCAGTGGCCAAAGCCCAAGCCCTGTGTGGCAGGGCTCAGGTTACAAGGCCCCTGTCTGGGGCTGAAGCCCATTGGTTTCAGCTTGGGCTCCCTGCCAGGGGCGGCGGGGCTCAGGCTTTGGCCCAACACCCCTCCCATCCACCCACCCAGGGCAGCAGGGCTCAGGCTTTGGCCCACGCCCCTCCCCCACTCCTCACCCACCCAGGGCAGCAGGGCTCAGGCAGGCTTAGGCTTCTCCCCCTCCCCAGGATCGTGTAGTAATTTTTGTAGTCAGAAGGGGGTCGCAGTGCAATGAAGTTTGAGAACCCCTGGACTAGATAGAAGGGGACCATCCCCTTCTATAGGACACATTGGAGACCATTTCTAGTGCAAAATACATTTCTATGTACCTCAATACCAGAAAGATATCAATAGATTAGAGAGAATTCAAAGAGCAGCAATAAAAATCATTAAGGAGCCTGAAGGAAATGGTTAAGAAATCAAAGAAAGTTTAGGACTAGATACATATAACTCTGCTAATCATCTAAGGGAATGAGATTATGATTAACCATCTACAATTCAAAGAGAGTGTAAACACACCAAGAAAGGAATTATTTAAGGTTGAACCAGAAGGATATCACAAGGAATAACTGGATGAAATGGAGAGGACTGAACTTCAGTTTTAAAGGTCAAGGCTACAAAGTTAGGGATATATATAATACCCTCAATACACTAAATGTTAATAGAAGTTTGACAATAATTGAAAGTAGATTATATACCCGCAGCAGAATAGAAAAAAACTCACCAACTAATTTCTCTACCCACTCCCCCCAAGCCTTTTGGGCACGGATTTCAGTCACAGAACAAGTGCAGACAAAGAGTCAGGGAAAGCAGTGCAACCGTGCGAGACATACCTAGTAGTACACGTTTATAAACCCTGGGAAAAAGAGGTGCAGCCGCTTCTGCCACCACCATTCCTGGTGAGTATCTGCCACTACATAAATACATTTGCTGCACACTTGTGTAAAAAAAGATCAGTGAGAAGTCATTCTTTCAGAGTTAACAACCCACTGAGACAAAAGGGGATGCTCACACCACTCAAACCTAGCATTTCAGGCTTTTCAGAGACTGGAAAGAGAGCACTGCATCAAGGTTATATTTGGAAGGTTATTTTCACAATTGTAAGGACTAGAAAAAATGCAATATTTTAAAATGAAATCCTAAGTCAATCATACACACTGGTTCGACTAGGAGCTTAGTACCACAATTTAGATTGTTCAGGAAGCAAAATTCATCCACATGCTCCCAAACAGCCAGGTGTTCTGAATTGAAGCCATCCTAGTAATCAATATTTATATTATAGTACTGTCCTAAGGCCCTAACCCCCCCCCCCCCCAATGGAGTGCTGGTTCCTGTATAAAAACCACAGGCATACAAACTCAATCCTTACCCTTACAACAGAAGCAGCAGTCCCCCTGTGTTTACATGGCAGTAGAGCTGGTTGAAAAAACAATTTATGAAAATTCTCTCAAAATAATTTTGGATTGGTTAAATAAGTCAAGACACTCTATTCTGACCACCTCCATATAGCACCTTTTGTTCAGAAAGATCACATAACACTCTACAAAACAGACGAATCACATCACCTCTGAAATTCAGCCATCCCTACGGTAGAAGCCAACATACCTGCAAACAAGTTTAGTAACAACAAGGGAAGGGGAACTGTCACTGAAGGACACAAGTAGAAATTCTACCCTAAAAGTGGCAATTCTTCAACAAAAAAACTTCAAAAACAGACTAACATGAAACTTCAGAACTGGAATTAATTTGCAAACTGGACACCATCACATTAGGTCTGAATAAAGACTGGGAGTGGTTGGGTCATTACAAAACCTAAACCTAATTTTCCCCCTAGTGTTACTCACACCTTCTTGTCAACTGTTTGAAATGGGCCTCTCTCATTACCACTACAAAATTTATTATTTTTCCTCTGTTGGTATCCTGCTCTTAATGGAATTGTCTTGTTAGACTGACCTCACACTGGGTAAGGCAACTCCCATCTTTTCGTGTATTTATACCTGCTCCTGTATTTTCCACTCCATGCACCTGATGAAGTGGGTTCTAGCCCACAAAAGCTTATGCCCATATAAATTTGTTCGTCCCTAAGGTGCCACAAGGACTCCTCGTTGTTTTTACCCTTATAAAGTTGCCCTTGGGCTTTCATGCTATTAGTGTTGGGGGTTATGGGGGGGGGGTGGTAGAAGAGAAGAAACAACTCAAAAAAGGGAGAAACCACCAATTAAATACAACACACAGTGTGGAACTCAATTTTGATTCCTTCAACCCTCTATATCTGACAGGCTGAGTCCAAGCCCCATATATCCCCCCCCCCCCCCCCCCGTGCCCCACAAATTACAGGAAGTCCTAGAGATTGAGACACACAGCCAGGTGCTCCTTCCTGGACGCTCACCTGACTCATCCACACAAACACCCAAGGACTGGGGTGGGGGCAACAGCAGCTTCCTTGGGTGAGACTCACTTCCTATGTTTGTGTGTGGGAGGGGTGCGCCCCACCAGCCCCGTACTCCCCTATGGGGGGGCACCCCCTCGCCTCCCTTTACTCTTCCCGAGGTCCCCTTGCTGTGGGGCCCCCCTCACCCCTCCTGGCCCCACTCCTCACTCCAGGGCCCCGCTGCGGCCAGGGCGCCCCCCTCACGCCGGGGCCGCTAGTCCCTTTACGCCCGGGGCTGGGGAGGGGGGAGAGCAGCTTGCCCCCCATCACCATGCTGGGGAGCCGCCCCTCCGAGGCAGCCGCCCAGCGGGCCCCCGTAGCCTGGCACCCGCTCTTACCTGGCTCCGGGGCCCGCTGAAGCCCCCACCCCGCCTGGCCGCCGCCGCTGGCCCCGCTCGCTCGCTCTTTACGAAACTTTTTTTTTTTTTTTTTCTGTTTCGTTGCCCTGAGAGTGACGCGGGCGGGCGCTGATTGGCGGAGCCGGGAGGGCGGGCGGGAGGGTAGCACCGGCTCCCGCAACTAATTATTACAGGGGACGGCGGCGACGTGAACCACAGAGCTGGACAGAGAGGGATTTAAAGGGACAGCGCCCCGGTTCGCCGCAGCCGCCTGAGCCAGCCCGGGTAGCAAAAGGGGGGGGATGGGGTGCAGCGCAGAGGGGGGTGGGCAGTAGGTGAGGTAAGGGCGGGAGCGTGGCAGAGGCTATGGGGAGTGGGGAGGCGAGCGGCAAGTGTGGGCTAGGAGATTGGGAAGGAGAGCGGGGATGTGGAAAGGGTGGCGGGGGTAGGGCTGATGGGTAGGAAGGAGAAAGGGGAGATGGAGGGAGGAGGGATAAGGAGGAAGAAGAAGGCAAGGGGCAAAGTGCCAAATAGGAAGCAGTTTTGTGGCAACTGTAACATGAATCATAACACGAGACAAGAATGTATTGTTAGGTCAGGGAAATGCCCCCCTTCTTCCACCCCCCACCCCCCATCCCCATGCATTAAAGGTTCAGTAACTCCCCAGCCAGGGCACCAATGCTCCCTCCTCTATATATTGCTCTGCAGAGCTCTGCCTCCAACAGTGACGATCTAAATGGGAAGAGCTAAAAACAAGCGATTCTATTTTAAAATGTGTCAGGGACCTTACATATTGCAGAATCATACTCTTTAAAAGCTACCTTCAGAAGCTGCCTTGGTCCGGAATAAGGGATGGAACCACCTTCCAAATAAATTAGACTTGGCAGGTCTGTTTCTGTGGTTTGTGTCATTGTTTGTTACAAGTTTCCTGACGTATTATTTACTTCGGACCAGAGCTCCAAGACCTTTGTGTGGCTTCTTTCCATTCCAGGAATATTTCACGACTAAATCACTGTCGCAGGCTACCTTATATTCAAACAACTTTGCAGCTGAGTGCTCTGTGGAGAGGGAGGAGAATTCCTGTGGCATCCCCTTTGAAGTGAGCCTAATTAAAAGATTTTGCTCACTGAAACCAGCATGATCTGTTAGTATTTTTTCCTTTATTTATTTATTTTATTTGACTGATGCTACAAAGATTTTACAGTTTCATCTTTTCAGCTTTCCACTCTACCCACTCCTGTATAGGAAGATGTTTGGAGTTTATGGAGAAAACAAGAATGATTCTGGCTTACTAAACTGAGATAAATTTTACCGTGTAGCCTTTTTTATTGTTCTGTGGACACTAGAAGTATATAGTCATGTCAGTCAGTTAATCAAATACATCCATGGTCATTTGCTTTTAGTTTAGTTTAGCTACTTTATTTCCCCTATAAAAAGTCAACTCCAGATTTTGAATATCTTGTAGTTCTGTGCAATATGTCACACCAGTTTTATTTTCCCATGGAGAGCTGAGACAATATACCACATCTTATTTTTATATAGTGATTTTTATATAGCTTCTTCAGTTCACAGTATCACATAACCACACAGTCAGCTGTAAATTAAAGCATAAAGGAAGGTTTTAAAATGAGATTTAAAGAGCATGAATGACTCAATGGCTTGAAGGCAGATAGGAGAGGTGAGAATTCCAGATAGATGAAACAGCACAAGCAAAAAAGCAACCTCAGCTATGGAGAATTGAGGGGAAGAGGTCAAGATTGGAGGTACACACAGGATAATAGCTGGATGATGGGTCAGAGAAGTTAGGTAAAGTGAGCCCATGGGGAGTTTTTTTAGGGAAAAAGAACAGTTTTGAAGTAGATTCAGAAATGGAGGGGAAGCCAGGGAAGGTGATCATGGATAGGACATGTTTCCAGTTCTTGGAGGGAAAGTTTAGCCAGATTGCTGCATTTTAGAATCTCTGAGTTTAGATCATAGGAATTTGGGAACACCATGAAGAGAGGATTGCAACAGGACATAGATCAAGATTTCACAAGAGATAAAATAAAGGTATGGATGATCCAGTAATAGACTTATAGACAGAGAAGATTCAAAAAGTGAAAAAGGTTCAGCATGAAGATGATTTATGAATGATAATTTCTAGGTTTCTGGCCATGGTATCTGAAACCATGTCTATACTAGAAAGTTTTATTGGTAAAATGTCTGCTGGCAAGCGTCTGCCAAAAATAGCTGTAGAGCGCATTCACATTTGTTGACTTTTGCTAGTGCAGTGCTACCTCACAGTGCCAGGTTGTACTGGCAAAAGATATGTGGTATTGTGGGTTGCCATCACCGTGTCCCCTGAACAACTATCTGGCACACTACTTTGTGGGAAAATTTTGTAGTGTATTGTGGGATACCGGCACACATTTCCCACCATTTCTTCTGTTCCATCCTATAACCTTCTCTTTTTCAAACCGTTTTTAAAATTCCCATGTTTCTCTCTGGTCCCTTTATCCCATAGTCTACCCTCCTTCGTGTAGGTTTTCAATCTTTTCACCATCTCGTCATCAGAAATATGGATGCTGAACAGATTAGTGGAGCTCTTGTGTCTATTTCAGAGGCAGGATGACTGATTCTTTTGTATTTGCAGAACCACCACAGTGGCTGGCCATGCAGCAGGGAAAATGAGAATACTGAGGAGGAGTAGGTGATGCAGGCAGCAGTGAATGAAACTGGACAGCTGCTGTAAGTATTCACTGAAACCTGGAATGATGCAGAACTTTTGGGTATGGAAGGCCACATTCCTGAAGTTGTGTACCAAGTTTTCCCCCAACCATTCAGTGCATACACACCAAAATGAGAACTGCTTTGACAGAAGAGAAATGTGTCAGTTAAGGACTGATAGTGGAGCCAGAAACATGAGACAAAGACTCATGGACTTTCCTCCTTGAAGTATTCAGATTCAGGACATTATCATGTAGCTAGGAGCTGACAGAGCCAAGAAAGGCAGCAAAATGGAAAATAAAGAGAGAATAGGAGAAGCGCAGTTGTGTGTCATCTTCATAGATAGTATCTGCATTTGAAGCTAGCAGTGAATTGTCCCCAAGGGAGAAGTTATATGGAGAAGAGGCCCAAGGAGAGCATCTTACAGTAACGGAGGAGATAGAGGGTAGGTGTAAAATCTTGGTTCACTACAAATGGGAAAGCTTTGATAAAAGAAAGAAGATTCAAAGCAAGAGAGGAAACCCCAATTTTCTCACTGGAGGAACTAAAGAAGGATAGCACCATCCATAGTATAAAAAACTGCCCTGAAGTCAAGTAGGATGAGAAAAGAGATGGATCTGTGATCAGAGGAAAGAATAAATTGCTAAACACTGAGAGAAGGGCCCTCTATTCTCAATACTGAGAAAGGGTCAGAAATCAGCGAATGAAGATGCAAAAGGTCAACGGCTGAACTGAAACAGCTGGTGGAAAGAGAAATTTATTTTCTCTAAAACATTGCTGAGGAGGAGCAAGAGACTGAAGATGAGATGGTAAATATCAAGTGAGTAGTTTGTATTTTTGTTTTATTATTTTTCCCAAGAGTGAGGTAAAGTAGCAAGTTTGATTTTCAAAAGGAAGAGTGTAGCATGCTCCTTCACAAGCTCTGTGGAGAAAGCAAAAGCAGGAGAAGTGTTGAGGACATGGTAAGGATTTAGTCACAGTCTGGATTTTAGAACAAGCAGTAAAGGAACTAATACCATTAGTGAATTAGGACTAGGAGTCATGATCCTGTGAGGCACTAAGCACCTGCTGCTGAGTGATGAGTGCCCCGTCTCTCATTAATTTAAATGGAACTAAAAAGTCCAACGCTAGTTTAGAACCTAGCAGGATCTGGCCCTAACGGGCCAACTGTTCCTTGTTTTCCAGAGCTGAGCTGGTTACAAAAACAATAGCGCATTGGCATGGTTAAAACATGATTTGCTCTTGCAGTATTAACATCTATTGACTGAAATCTCAAACTTTTGAAGAGCTGTAGCACTATTTGGGAACACAGTTAAAATACAGTGCTGTCACATCTACCCTGCAAGACACAACTGTATTTCAGCATTGTCGGAAGACTACTGTATTGTAACCTTCCTGAACATGGGAGGAGTTAACATATAGATGAGACTTTACACTGCACATTTTAACTGATTTTTCAACTAGGTTGTGATACAATTGATTCCCCCCATGGTGTGTCTACTCACAAAATATTAATCCATGATTTCTAACTGTGTGGTTGTACTGTATTTTGAACCCGTTCATTATCTGGGGTTGTAACACAATTAGGCTGAAACTGGGTTGCAACATGTTTCTTCTGATCAGCATACAGAACCATACAACTGTGATTGTGTAGTTGGGTTAACCAGTTCTTTTAGTTTCCAATTCTGTATGGGAAGCTATCCCAAAATGGATTGCACTATATCATGAATATCTAAAATCCTATGCCCTCTGACATTAGTAGCTGAGGCATTATGGGATACTTGCACAAACTTTCCCAGGATGCACTAACACAGTGTGCAGCATGGTAGGCGTGGACTGGCCAACAAAATTGGCACAAAAATATACCAGGATAAATGATGTTATGTGGACACATAGAAGAATGTGAGATGAGCATGTTGGAGTCTTGTTGCTTAAACATGGCTTTTTCTGTAGAGTAGATGGAGCCTTTACTAGATTTCTTTCCCTCTGCCCCTGATGTAATTCTTTTCCTGGGCATCATCAGCTGGTAGCTTTCTCTCTAGGTTCCCTGAATCACTGCTATATGACTTTCTTGTCACGCTTTTCTGTCCTTGTCATTCACTCGTTCCAACTGAGTGATCTTTCTGTTTTGCTTTTCTATTACATTCATTTGCAGTCCCAGCCTGTTGCATGCTATCATCTTCCTAGTTTGCCTCTTTCATTTCTGCTCTTTTCTTTTCCCCAAACAGTTTTAATTTCAAAACTATTATTAATTAGAAAAGGAGACTTTTATGTCATATGAATATAAAGCATTGATTGTTTTCCTGAAAATGCTAGCATGTTTGTTTATTTAGCTTATGTCACATATAGACAATCAGCTCATTACTAAATCTGGTAAGCATAAAGCAGTCTCTGGACCTGCCTCATGTAGCCAGATAATGCTACCATGAAATGGAGTAATCTACCATACATAACATTGTGTACTCCAGAGTTTTCTCAACCTTTTCAATACCAGGGACCAATTTGCTGCCATCCTAAACTGTGTCAGAGAGATCTCAGGGACCAGTGCCAGTCCACAGACTGGTGGCTGAGAAACACTGGTCTATTCAATACTGCTATCAGAATGTGCAGTCTTGTCATTGTCTATTCAGTGCTTGCCATCTCTACTTGCTGTATATAACAGGTTGGACAGTCTCTGGGATTGCAGCTCAGCAGGACACAAGAGCAATAGGGGCAGCTGGAGCTTGGTACACATTGGGGTAGTTATCGTTACACATAATTTCACTTTAGTAGGCATGACATTTTGCCTCAAGTTTGTTAACCAAAAGGCTCAACCCACTAAGAGTGGGCCGCAGTGGAAATTCAAACCACAAGAGAAGGGAGAACATTTTCACCAATTTACTGGCAAGTTGACAATATCCTGGCAAAATAGAACAACTGGTGAAAGGTGCTGGCATGTTTGTAGTACATCAACCAAAATAACTGTTAATCTCCCTGACCTGTATTATCTAAATTTGTTTATATTCTGCCATATTTTAAGGCTCCTATCACCATGGTATCTCAATATAACATATTCTCACACTCTTGTCTTAAGGGCCATCTGCTCATATAACTTTTTAGAAAAGATGCATACACAATTTTATGAAAGGAGATTCCTCTAATCTCCACCGAGAAAATCTGGTTAAACTATCTAAACTATCCCCTTATTTTTGTTTTCTGCGACAGAATCTTGCTAATTTCCATTCTTTGGCTAAAGTAGGGCTAGAATTCTCTTCTAAAATATTAGAAACATATTCATTTAGGGACAGATCCAGCACCCACTGAAGGAAATTGAAATACTCGCATTGACTTCAGTGGGCTTTGGATCAGGCCCATAATGCACTATATGGCTTCCAGTTCTTTTAGTCTAATTTTCTTAGGGCTTGATCCTGCACCTCTGCAGTCCGCGGGAGTTTTGAAGTTGACTTCAGTGAGAATAGAATTGGGCCCTCAGAGTCCTATATACATACGAACAGGCTGTCCACTCCCAAAAGAAATAAGTGCAGTACTTTCCCATGCAATAAAGTTTAAAATTTTTATTTTATTTCATTTGATTCTGATTTTTTTCCATGTACCCAGTCCTAGGTCTCTACTTTGCCTCCTATGCTATTCTCTAGCTTCAAGAATAAGAGTCTTGACTGCCCCATAATTACTACAGATGTTGCTCATGAGTTGGTTGGCAGTGGTGTTTCATGAGCAGGGTAGCCAAATTTTTGTTACAATACCCACATTCAACAACTTGTAAAAATTGTCCAAATTCTGCTCTCATTTGCAAGCATGCAACTCCATTGATTTCAATGGGGTTGCATATTTGTAACCTAGAGCAGAAATGGACCCAGGATCCTTGAGATTCTCTTATGTTAGTGTTTATATGCTGTTATCATAAGGGGTAACAGCTTGGTTCATGTTGTATTTCACATTTAAATTACACCGAGGAAATGTATTGTGCAGATGTCATTTACTTTGCGATATAAGCTACACATATGGAAATGAAGAAACACTCATTAATTAGCATTAGGGCTTCCAGTTTTCAGCATTTATTTTCCAAAACATCTCAAGGAGTATTTTTTCATCAAAGAAATGTAAAGATGAAAATTCCATTTCTTTGCATTTATATATGCCATTCTGGAGATTTACACATCTACTCATAGGGGTCAGTCCCATGCTGTTTCCTATTGCGAAAATGATCAGAACTAAAAGGACTAGAAATGTGTGAAGATTAAATACCATGGTGCAAGGACCAGGAATTTACTAGTATTTTTTCTGAGCTGGGGAGGGAACCTTGGTACAAACAAATATTTTACTATCTTCCTGTTCTTCATGGGTGAAGAGGACCTACGCAAATCTGTCTGTCCATCTGTCATGGCCTTCATTGCCATAGTGTCAGTGGCCAACTTTTTTAGGGAAGTGTGCCTAAATTTAAGCACCCAAATCCTTATTTAGGCACCTAGATAATTACAGTAGTTTGCTTTTCAAAAGATCCAAGCACCCATTAAGACCACTGACTTCAATCAGAGCTGATGGGTGCTCAGCGCCTTTGAAAATCAAGCCAGTTATTTAGGTGCTTTAATGTGGATTTTGAGTACATAACATTTGGCTCCCTTTTTGGAAATGTTGGTATGAGCATCTTTAAGCACTAGTGAATCCCTATTTAAGATCTTAATATGTGGAATAAGTGTTTTAGGGCACTGGCATTCTGGAGACCCGAGTTCTATTCCTGGCTGCTGAGCAACATTGGGGAAGTCAGTCTCTTTACATCTGACTTTGAGTGCTGAAATAGAGCCCAAGCAGCCTCTACGTGTTTGAGGCGGCCAGTTTTAGTATCGTGGAGCATTATTAGGTCCATGCTGGCCAACAGCAATTAAAAAATGGTGCTAGCCCAAACAGAAAGGAAGTCTGGGGTGGAGACAGAGGAATCATGGGATTTTAAAAAAAATTGAACTCACCTTGCTTTCTCTGTACATCCCACAGTGAGAAAAATCCCAGAATGTACACTGTTCTGTAGCAAAGGACCATCATAGGAACACCATGCCCTTAGTACACTACAAGCCACCACTGGGTGTACACAATGATGCACACTGAAAGAGGGCACACCATGCTGTGTGCAGGGTAATAGCGAAGCATGCATCGTGTGTGTTACCTGACACTAATATAAAAGCTGTGGATTAAACCTCTGTGTAGACAAGGCCTCTGTTCCTTTGCTTCCATTCCCTTTGACTGTCTTGTCTACATAGACTGTAAGCTCTTTTGGGGCAGGGACTTTCTCTTATGATGTACAGTATTTAGCACAATGGATCCCTGATCTCAGTGGGGGCCTCTGGGTACTACTGTAATGCTGCTACTGGTTTTTAATTTTACCGTCATGTTGAAACAGATTTTACTATTAACTATTAGTTTAAACTAAAATCTGGAAGCCCTTAATATTGGAACACTAAAATACCAATCTAGGATGCTTGTGCAAACCCTTATTCACACAGAGATCAAAACACAGAGAGTTCAGATCCTGGCTCCTGTTCTGGCCCCATACTCTGGAAGTGCAAAGGGGCTGGAAAGCTGACTTAACAGGATTGCTAAGTACTCCCCTGGCATGGGGGAAGTCCCAGATGTCGCAGAGCCAGCTCTATGCTACCTCTTCCTAGTCCCCTCAGTTTATGGGGCAGGAAGGGTTCTGGACAGAGTACAGCTCATTTTGGTGATCCTGGGACAGCTCACTAGTCCCCAAGGTACCTTTCTAAGCCAGTAGAATTTATAGCAGCCCTGAGGCTGCTCTGGGCCAATATGTTGCTTAGGGCCAAGTTGGCCCTTGGGAATCAGGGGAGCACAGGTGGCTTAAAGCCCAACTCTGCAGCAGCGAGCAGAGTTCTGGCATAGCTGAGGTTCTGGACCTACATTTTCAGAGTTAGAAGCAAGGAAATGAATGGACTGTTCCATGGAAGCAATCCTGCCACCTAACCATATCCTATGGCCTAGAATCAATTTTATTTATTCCAGTGCAACAGAATACTTGAGAAATCTCTTCAAGAGCTAGATATAGTTGCTAATATAAGATAAGAGAGAGGCTAATATATAACACAAAAGGACTGCTTATGTAGTGTGTGACTGTATGTCTACACTTGGAACTAGGAGTGTAATTCCCATCTTGAAGAGACATTCCTGTGCTAGCTTGATCAGAGCTAGCATGCTAAAACTAGAGGGCAGCCATGGCAGCGCGAGCAGCTAGCCACCCTGAGACATGCCTACCATCTCATATGCCTATATACTTGGAACGGCTAGCCTCTCATGCTGCTGTGGTTATGTTCCATTTTTATCACACTAGCTAGATGAGACCTAGCATGTGTTTGTGTCCTTGAGCCAGGAATCACACTCCCAGGTCCAAGTGTACCCTGGGAGGTTGAAGAGAGAGAATTGCTAACAGATGGAAAATGCACATATGCATTGTGATTTTTTAAAATAAGATAGGACCTTTTGTTTGTAATAGAAAGTTACTATATTGCTGATTTCACATGCCATTTTACTGTACTACTTATGGTATGAGATTGCACCAGCAGCTATCAAACACTATTTAATAAATTACAAAGTGATATGTTATAATCAGGCACATTTGCAGGGCAATGCCAGGAAGCCATCAATGCTGCTATTTGCTGATTAAATAGAGGATTTCAGTCCTAGGGGCTGTCAATTTGCTGCCATTCAGGAATAGTACATCCAAATGAAAAAGTGTTGTAAAAGAAAATGACATGAAACCCTTACTAGTGAGAATTGGAGGTGCAAGTTTATGGTCCAGATCCTCAGCTGGCATATACTGGCATAGCTACACTGAAGTCAGCTGAGGATTTGACCCATACTGTTTAACTTTCTTTTCATTAGTTACTGGTATAATTTTAAAAAATCATATTAGCAGATGAAATGTGTCACTGGTTTATCATATTATTTCAGAGTAACAGCCGTGTTAGTCTGTATTCGCAAAAAGAAAAGGAGTCCTTGTGGCACCTTAGAGACTAACCAGTTTATTTGAGCATGAGCTTTCGTGAGCTACAGCTCACTTCATCAGATACATACCGTGGAAACTGCAGCAGACTTTATATATACACAGAGAATATGAAACAATACCTCCTCCCACCCCACTGTCCTGCTGGTAATAGCTTATCTAAAGTAATCGTCAGGTTAGGCCATTTCCAGCACAAATCCAGGTTTTCTCACCCTCCACCCCCCCACACAAATTCATTCTCCTGCTGGTGATAGCCCATCCAAAGTGACAACTCTTTACACAATGTGCATGATAATGAAGTTAGGCCATTTCCTGCACAAATCCAGGTTCTCTTTATCATATTATTGTTACTGTCAGAGGAAGCTGACTAGAACACACCTGCTATATTTTAATTCTCAAACCACCATAGCAATCTACTACCATACATAAAATCTAAAGCTGGACATCACCAATGCAATGGCAATATGTCATACTTTTGGAAGTCTCTTACAATAGCAAGCTAAAGGAAAAGAGAAGAATTTTTCATGAGTAATTTTGTGATATTTCCTCAACCAGAAAAGAAAATAAGAATGCTTTTATGACCACTAATAAATGTTCATTGTATGTTCTAGAGGACTGGATGATTCTAGACATGTAATGTGGAGCCTTTCCCCATTAAGTCTCTAGTTCATGTTTAGCACAAGTTGGCAGTCGTCAATGGCAATTGCCACCATCCTCATACTAATCTGCAGTGTGAAGCAAGTTGGTGATCTTTGATCACTTATTAGTGGACCAATGTTCACAGCAGGAAAACCACTTCCACCACCATAATTGGCATTAATTGGCACCCTTGTTGGCAGTCACAACAGAGGCCAGGATTGTGCCCCATAGATTGGCACGTGGTGGGGTCCTTCACTCAGATCTTCCTTTCTCTGTCCTGAAAAGAGGCTTGGGGGCCCATGACACTGTCTGCACTCCCATATATGACTGAGCTCTCTCTACACAATATGGTGTCTGTGTAAGGGGAAAGGGTGGACCTGAGGCAGGAAAGATGTTCTGGAAATATTTAATACAGTCCTAGACTGTATGAATTATTTTGAGGATTCCCCACCTCCCTCCAGTGTCAACTGGAGCATTTATAGTCAGGGAACAGAGTTGAGGGTGGGGAAGCTGTCAGGTTTGGAGCTGCAGAGCCTTCTCATGGATAGCTTTGGCCTCCTGTGGATCCTGAGGGATCTGCCAGATTTGGAGGCAGCTTTTCCACAAGGGCAAGAGAGGCAAACCTCATCCCCAACAGGACGGGGTGGGAGAATATCTGTGAGGAATTCCTTGCTGAGTTTTCGTCACAAAAATTCTTTCCCCATAGCTTTGAACATAGAAGGGAACAAACTGGGCCGGAGAGTCCAAGGATTAAAGGGGAACGATCCTGAACTATCCTTTCATTAGAGGCCTGATCCAACTCCCATTGAAAGGCAATGGAAGGACTCTTACTGACTTCAGTGGAGCTGATTCAGATTCTATATAAAGTTAGCCCCTGCCCTCAAGCTAGGTTGGAAGTACATTAATGGGGCATGCAGGAAGCTTGTACTGCTGATGCCCATGTCATCAATCCTGCTTTGTGCATGGAAGATTTCAGTCTCTGGGACTGTCAAATTGGCATCTACCGTGAGTATCATATGCACTTGAAACATGTAAGGGAAAGATTCTGTGTGTGCAATGTCAGTGCTTACTCACTTATCTAGGTACTTATGTGGCCCCCATAATGGTACTATCTGAGCATCTCACAATCTCTAATGTATTTATCCTCCCTCAACCCTGTGAGCCAGGGCACTGCTATTATGCCCATTTTACAGATGGGGAAATGAAGCACAAAGAGACTACATGACTTGCCCAAGGGCACACAGGAAGTCTGTGTCCTTCATTTGTTCTGTGACTGTCCCTCTAAACTTGCTGTTTCAAAAATGCTATTTGTCAATGACAGAAGAGTCTGCTGCGGCTACAGAGGGAATATCTTGTGTCAGAATCTCCAGCTTCATGATGGAACTGGGTCATTAGGCAGGCAAAAATGTCCCTCTGATTGCTCACAAAGTAAACTATTTGTTCTTCCAAAATCTCCAGGCGGTTATCTACTTTTTGTGAATTATACTGCCTGAATTCCTCCCCATAAGAAAATATTAAGGGTTGAAGTGACTTGAAATGTACAACAATAAATAAAAAGTTTTACAGCAAAATAGATCTGATCAGTGTTTCCATAAGTGATCTAATTAATCTTCACTATGAACAATTTATCCAGTTTTTTTTTTGGGGGGGGGGGAGGGATGGGGGAAGGCTGGGGGTTAGTTAAAGTAAATTACAAGAGAAAAATCATAAAACAGAACATATCTATGGGTCCATGGATATTTATAATGCTTTTGAGACCTTCTGAGTGCTCATTAGTAAGTCTGGAGGAAAGCCTTATAATATACCCTGATGGTGGTGTATTTTTTCCCATCAATTGCTATCTATTTTGCCACATCCCTTCTGTTTTGGGTTTTCTTATACATATCTTAAGTGTATAGTTGATCTGACAGAGGGGAATGCTGCACTGACTGTCTGGCTCAGAAAAGAAATTCATGGATTTTTAAAATTAATAACAATATGTGTATGTGGCTAGCACTTTTCATCCAACGATCGCAAAGGCTTACAACCGTTCATTAACTCTACCACCAATACGGACCTCTGTGCTCCAGCCACAATGCAAGAGGCACAGAATCTGGCCCTATCACCTCTGTCAGTGGATAATAGATCCTACACCACCCTACCTGCAGTCTCCAGTGCAGAAGGCAGAGGGTGGGGAAAGCAGAGGGACAATAGGGATGAGGATGGCTTATTCTCTGCTGGCGGCCAGTCACTTGGGGACCATTGCCAGCTGGTGCACATGAGAACAGCCCCCCTCTAACCTGTGCTAGGGCCATGACCTGGCAGAGAATCAGGGAACTATAAGTGGCTCCCTGAGCACACTCGTACCCATCCTGTCTCTGCTACACCTTGTGGAAATTTGGTCCAACAGAGAATCAGGCCCTGCATGAGTGTTAGCTACATCCTAATGCAGCACTGAGTTAACTGCCTAACTCTCCTAGGTGTCTTTGAAAATTTCATCCAATATGCAAAAATATAATAATATACATCAGTAACACTTACCAGTCTTACACCACAGTACATGCCAAGCTGGGCTTCATAAGTAACTGTTGAGGAAGACTGTGGAAGAGGATTATGATTACTGAAGACTGTATGGTAGAAGATAGGCTTCTCTGTAACATCACACTCAATGAAACGTTTTAACTCCACCACTAAATAGCACAGCTAGTGATTCATAAGGTGTGTCAGTCATCTTAGAATGCCAGACCTTTTTGGCCCCTCCTTCCTTCCCCTCTTTCCCTCCCCCTCTTCATCGTTCCTCCCTCTCCACTTTTCATATTCCTCTCCTTTCTTCTGCTGCCCTATGAACTACTCACTGTTGAGCAGCGGGATTGTGACATAACCGATAAGCAATCGCACTATGACATCAGAGAGACAAGTCAATCCTCTCTCCCAACTTTCCTCCCTCTACCTCTTTTCATCTTCTCTTCTACTCAAGAGGATGAGAGGGATTGTGACATTAGCAATAAGCCGCATCTTCCTTACTTCTCTCCTATTGTTACTTCTGCTTCATTCTCCTTCAGTTATTTGTATTGTGCAGATCTATTTGTTGAAATGTGTGCCATATAAACAGGGATATGAACACAAACCCACATGTGTTAAACAGCATACGTTGTGTCCTGATTTGCTCAATCAGAAGTCATTTTGCAAGTGCATGTTTGCGCCTCCACAGTTTGCACTGACCATTTTTTCCTCTTTCTTTCCTTTTTTCTTTATTTATTAGGTTTATCTTTACTAATATAGGGTCACATCTTTATCCCTTCATTTAAAAATCCTTGGAGACTGTGGATGTATAATTATGTCCTCCCAATCCTTCATTTGGCTGGCAATCTTCAAAATGAATGTACTGTTCTAAGGGTTTGTGATTTGCATAGTAGGTGCCATTTGATCTAACCCTGAGCACATTTTATGGGCTTACTAAAGTTTCCCTGCTTTGGGAAACTGCCAGTTAGTAGAGTGACAATTGCAAGTGACAAATTTTGTAGCATGAGAGTAGTTATCAGGCACACAGTTCATGCACACACCTTCACACAGTGGTTGTCATTTTCTTGGCCAATGGTCACTTCAATTTTTCTGAAAGCTACATCTCTTTACTACTAGGAGTCAGTGTACCTTAAATGAAGAGATCATAGATTCCAGTGTATCTATCCCATTCAGTCAGAAGGAACTTTGGGATATCTAAGTATATCAAGTTTTTTGGAACTACTAGATCCCGAGTATTATTTCATAAAATACACTTTGCCGTATACATTACTCTCCTCTGTAATACTTTCCTCTCAGAACTGCATAGTACGGCTCATCTTCCCTATTTTTCACTTACTACCTGTGCAGAGTAGCGTGTGTGTGTGTGTGTATAGAGATAGACAGATAGCTAGACAGATTAGATAGATGCCTACACATACTGTGAGACTGTAAAAAACCCAGAAATTCTGTATATCTATAGTGATTGATATCATTGCTGTTAATTTGCTGAAGTACCTAATTATACAGTTGCACATATTGGGTCTTGGAAGAAAGGAGTGGGGAGTCATATAAACCCATAACATAGCAAGCTGTGCATTAGGAGTACGGCTTTGTGTAGTAAAAAAAAATCAATATTTAGTCATGTTATATCAGAGAGAACCATAAAAACCGATGGTCCTTGTACTAGTCCATGTCTAAGTTTAATTAGATCTAAGAAGAATTATGTCCCCTCTATATAGAATATGTACTAATGTTCCCCCAGAACACTTGAAATACACATACGATACAACCTGTATAAACTCTTTCCCACTGGTATAGAGAAAGGATGGTCTTGCAATTTAGGCAAAAGACTGGAACCTAAGATATCCTGAGTTTTTCCCTCCGGCTCTGGTGCAGACTTTCCTTGTGAACTTGGGCAAATCACTTAATTTCTCTTTGCCACAGAGGTAATAATACTTCCCTACCTCACAGGTGTGTTGTGAGATGCTGAGTGGCACACACAATCCAATAAATTAAAGTAAATAAGTTATCTTAGTGTTCCCTCCCAGACCAAGGACAGTTTTAAAACTGGAGTGTTATTAAATGAGCATAAAACCCAAACAACTACATCTTGCACAAGCCCCATTGCTGCTTAGTCCTTTCAGAATACACACAAGTCTGTTGCTGAAACCAGAGCTACCTCCTTTGAGCCTTTCAGCAGACTTTCAATTCTTAAAGAGACAGGGCACAGGTCAATCTAACTCTGACATTCCGTTACGAGTTGTATGCTCCCCACTCATAAATGTAATGTTATCCTGAAATTTCTATTAACAAAATATAACACACAGCTCATCTATTTGACTTATTAGCAGTCATCCATGAGTTCCACAGCTCATAACAGTGGTCCTCAAGTCTTTGGGTCTCTCCTCTGTCAGAATTTACTGATGGTGGAAGCTTCTACGTCTCTCTTCAGCTTATTTCATATTAAGCTGAAAATTTCTGTGGCAATTTTAGTTCCACTATCCAGCTAAAGAGCCAGGTCTGAACACCTTAAATCCCCAAAGATAATCATTAATATCTTATGAAATAAAATTTCCTATATGATCAATGTTATAACTATGAAACTCCAAGTCACTGGGCATACGCTATTTAGAAAACGTATTAAATTAACATAAGTACAAACTATCCAGAACTATAAAACCCTTCATTTACCAATATTACTTTAGACTTGGGCACAATGCAGGGTAAAGTACAGGAATAGGCACTTGACATAGCAAGGGACAAACATGAAGACAACCCACCAGTCCAAAAGTTAAATTCAGATACTGATTAATAGGTGTTCCTAACTGTTCATATGTCAGTATCTGTGGGGCTCTTCTCTCCCTAGTTGGACAACCTCAGCAGTCAGTGAGTTGTTCTGATGATGTGTCCTGTTGTGCGCTACTGGTTCCATGCTGGCATTCATGTCTTTCTACAGCTGGTCTGAATGTCACATCAGTCTGATCAGCAGTTTCCAAGTTTACCAGATCAACAACATCCTCATCTCCCAAAAAAGGATGGAATGTGATGTACACACAGATTTTACCACTTTTAAAATGTATTCCAGAAAGTTGGCAGGGTAATAGCTGTGGACACATCTGGATGGACAGCAAAAGGAACATTTATATAGAGAGAAGAGAGTCTCCAGGCTCTAACAGTCCTTAGTTACTGCTGAATTACTCTAAGTGACTGTGTATTTTTTTATGGCAAATATGTATACTACTGAATTGATGCTTTACCATGTAGCTGTCTCAGTGTCAGGGTACTTAGAAGAATGCTGCTATACCAACCAGAACTATAAAAAAAGTCCCTATAAAAGACTCAGCAGTATTTAATATTTTATTCATCGTCAGGTTATTATGTTTTGCCTGCAGTACAAGAGCCTTATAGAAGTGAGATATTATGTACAGTAGAGGGATGACAAACATTTTCCCCACAACTCACTCAATGAGTTCCCCACCCCTGTTTTGAATCCTTGTCTTCCAACAATTTTTCTGCTTTCAAGGAAGAAAAACCAAACAAATAGTTTATTTTATGAGTAGAAAGGAATCAGAACAGGTTGTGTTTAAGCTTTCATCCCTTTTTCATTTGTGCAGTAGATAGTATGTAAATATTTTTTCTCCAGGAAATATATTCCAGGCTTTAATCTTGCTCTGTCTTAGAAATTGCCTTGCAGAGCACTATCTCTCCAGTTAGTGACTAGAGAACTAAAAGAAAAATAAACAAAGTTTAATATGTATCTGAATAATGATGGTAGTTTTATTGCAAGAGTTGTAAGCCAAGCTACACAAGCATAAATGCAGATGTTAAAGGGAAACTGTATGATTGCTGGCACCAAGGATTCAAAAATAATGAGTCAGGCCCCGAAAACGATGTGATTGGCTTACAAATTATTTAAAAAATAGTACAGTTTGATGGTCTTTTTATTTTGCTATGACCTTACCCTTATTTTGCTTCTGGTTTTTGAGTCACATTTTCTAACCTTTTTCTGTAAACATGAAAGCTAGAAACTTTTTTTTTTAAAGCTGAGATTCTTGAGTGATAATATGATTCCAGAATTAGGAGCTTTAAGAAAAACAAACAAACAAACAAACAAACAAACAAAAAATCACAGCAGGAGTTGGCAATAAAATGGTGAGAGTTGGCAACACTGTTTTTCTGCATAGGTTTTTATATGTTGCTCATCACTGTAGTATCTGGGTGTCTTCCAGTAGTGCATGACTAATAGCTGTCACGTGTAGTTTGTTCTCTCATCCTCTCCCCGGGGAAGAATTGTGTGTGCAGTGGAGTGTTTTGGTGGTTTTTTTTTAAAATGTATATGCTGCTCTGTGTTTATATTGTGGAAGGCAGGTCAAAGAAGTGCACCTTGCAGGTGGCATGAAAAGTGGTGACGTTTGTGATGGTCCTCAGTTCCTGGGAGAGCTCATTCCATAGTCAGGGACCCCCAACAAAGCTCTGCCTCCTGCACAGGCAAGCATTATCCTTATTGTAAAGAGATCCATTGTGTCAGAGGAACAGACTTGTCAACCAGAGCCTTCATCCTGGATTTAAATATCTTAGGCCCAGGCCATTGAGTGCCTTGCTCAGTAAATAGTGTTCGGTTCAAAAATGAGGTTCAAAGAAGAAAAGGAAAAGGAGTACTTGTGGCACCTTAGAGACTAACAAATTTATTTGAGCATAAGCTTTCGTGAGCTACAGCTCACTTAAAGGGAATAATTCCAAAATTTAATGGGTGAAATTGACTAATGGCAAGAGGCCCAATTAACCAGGTTGCATGCAGGTGGAGTGCAGGGCAGTTGGAAAGTTGAAATCACTACCTCCCAAGCCAAGGCCAGGATGCAGACCAGTTGTGTTGTCCCCTTGAGGCAGTTCTTCCAGCCTATGGCTGGCCTCTGCATTGTTCTGAATTTCACCCAACATGAACAGAAATATTTACACAACTGAAAAAAACGTCAGCGAAAATGGTCTATCTTTTTGGATTAAAACTTCCTTTGATGGTTTTAGAAACCCAAACACAGAGGCACAGATGTATAAATCTGGAAAGTGAAACTCGCTTTAAATGGGAAGGGGAAGTTACCCATCTAAATTCAGTGACAGCATCAGTGTTGTCAAGTCTTGTGATTCTATTATGAATCTCCCAATATTTGGTGTTTTTCCTCAAGCCCCAACTGCTGGAACCAAGGGATTTTTACTTGAGAATTTCAGCTTTCATTTAGATATATTATTAAGCTTCTAGCCCCCATAGTTGCAGAGAAAAGTTTGAAAACACGAAGTCAGTGCACTCTAAAGCCTCAGAAACCAGAAGGCAAATATGAAGTATCCACATTTTATTACTTTAAAACAATCTCATGATTTGCGGGATGGGGTGCTGACATATTTGCAATGCTGGGAGCTGGCAGTACTGCAGCATGAATGATGAAAAGTAAATTAGATTCTCCAAACATTACTTCCATGCTGATAAAATCTTACTGGGAATGTACAGAGGGAGAGATTCTAGGCTAGAGGGAGGGAGTGTGCTCTAATGATTGTACCACAGGACAGGTAATTGGGGATTCTCAGGATAGTCTTGATCCTGCCACTGGCTCACCCCCTTAAGCCTGATCCAACTCTCACTTCAGCAGAGATTAGAGTGGACTTTTAGGGTCAGATTCTCTGGCAGCTTTACTCAAGTTGAGTAGCACTTTACTCCATGAACGGCCCCACTGAAATCAATCTATCTACTGGAGGAGTAAGGTACTACTCAGTACATAGAAGGTGACCAAATGCTGATCTTGTGCTCTGTTTGCCCATCCATAGAATGAGGACAATAAACACAGAAATGTCCTGAGGCTTAATTAACTAGGCCTAGACTGTGTCCGTGTTTTACTAACCCATGAAGGGGCGTGAGAGGGATTAACCCCTCACTTTCCCCATCCCTGTCCTTTCTGGATTGGGTCTGGGTGTGGTACAGAACACAGCCCTTGCCCTCTGGATGCGCCCCACTCTGAACAACTGGGCAGGGATGGGGTGGAAAATGGATTGCGCTTTAATTCCACATGCACACTCAAGAGGTGCGCTCTCCACAGTAGCTGGCCAAGGGGGAGGGCGTAGTAAGCAGCACCTTTGTCCTAACTTACTTCCCAGGAGCAAGAGTGGAGAACGGGGAGAATGACTGTAAATTCCTTTGTGAGGGCAATCCTGGGTCAGGGCAGTGACTTAGAGCTGAGCCTCAAAGCTCAGGGTATGGCTACACTTGCAGATGTAGAGCGCTGTGAGTTAAACCCTCCTTCGGAGAGCGCAGTAGGGAAAGCGCTGCAGTCTGTCCACACTGACAGCTGCAAGCACACTGGCGTGGCCACATTTGCGGCACTTGCAGCGGCACTGGGAGTGGTGCATTATGGGCAGCTATCCCACGGAGCACCTCTTCCCATTCTGGCGCTGTGGCTTATGTGTCCTGTCCCAATGCCCCGTGATGCATCGGTTCGCATCTCTGCATTCCCTGTGCTTCCGTCCACATTTGGCACCATCTTTCAACATGTTTTGTACTGCGCGCTCTGTCTTCCCTTTTGGTCTGCGGGAATGGAGCCCAAACTGCTGAGGAGAATGCTGACAAGTCTTGCCAGCATGTCACGTTTGACAGTTGAGTTATTCCTTAGGATCCAAAGTGACAGTGAGGGCTCCGACGATTTTATCGACTCGAGTAATGCGTACAACACGAGTTTGCATGTGGCATTCACGGACATGCTCAGCACCGTGGAACACCACTTTTGGGCTCAGGAAACAAGCACTGAGTGGTGGGATCACATTGTCATGCAAGTCTGGGATGACGAGCTGTGGCTGCAGAACTTTTGGATGAGAAAAGCCACTTTCATGGGACTGTGTGAGGAGCTTGCCCTCATCCTGCAGCGCAAGGACACGAGATGGAGAGCTGCCCTGAAGGTGGAGAAGTGGGTGGCTATTGCAGTCTGGAAGCTGGCAACTCCAGACAGCTACCGATCGGTCGCTAACCAGTTTGGAGTGGAATCGTGTTGATACAGGTTTGCAGTGCCATTAATCACATCCTGCTCAGAAGAACTGTGACTCTGGGTAACGTGCAGGACATTGTGGATGGCTTTGCACAAATGAGTTTCCCTAACTGCGGAGGGGCAATAGATGGCACACATATTCCAATTCTGGCACCAGCACACCTAGCCTCCGAGTACGTTAATCGGAAGGGGTATTTATTGATGGTTCTCCAGGTGTTTGTGGATCACCGTGGGCATTTCACAGACATTAACGCAGGCTGGCCCGGAAAGGTGCATGAAGCACGCATCTTTCGGAACACTGGCCTGTTCAGGAAGCTGCAAGCCGAGACTTTTTTCCCAGACAAGTAGATCACTGTAGGGGAAGTGGAAATGCCCATTGTGATTCTTGGAGACCCTGCTTCCCCTTTAATGCTGTGGCTCATGAAACCCTACACAGGGAGCCTTGACAGCAGCAAGAAGCAGTTCAACAACAGGCTGAGCCGGTGCAGAATGAGTATGGAGTGTGCTCTTGGCCGTTTAAAGGGCCGCTGGCGCTCTCTGTATGGGAAGCTGGACCTGGCCAATGACAGCATCCCCATGGTTATATCCACATGCTGTACCCTCCATAACATTTGTGAAGGGAAGGGTGAATGATTCACTCAGGCATGGAACTCGGAGGTTCAATACCTGGAGGCTGAATTTGAACAGCCAGAGAGCAGGGCTATTAGAGGGGCCCAGTGCGGTGCTGCAAGGATTAGGGATGCCTTGAGGGAGCAGTTTGAGGCTAAAAGCCACCAGTAATGTCTGGTGCCCTGCACGGGAGTGAAGTGCAGTGGTTCTAAAGTTAGTAGGAATCTGTGTTTGCTATGCTGACTTGCAGTGCCTGTTTCTTTCCTGGGCTAAGGTATCTTTTACTTTATGCAAAAATAAAGAATGTTTTCGAAGCCAAAAAATCCATTTATTGAAAAGAAAATCCATTTATTGAAAAGAAACACAACTGCTTGGGAAACAGAAAGGGCAAGGGGGTGGGGTGGGGAACTGTACAGTCACAGGTTTGCGTATGTCCTGTCCGGAGTGCTGTGCAATGGGTGCAGCACTTCAGGATGGCTCTACTGCATGGTGATGGGGGTTGAGTGCAGAGGGTAAGGGTCATAGTTTTCATGGCTGGGTGGTGAAGCTACAGGTGTTGGAGGCCCCTGGTGGCAGTAAGAACCCAGATGTTGGGGAAAGTGGGTTGGAGGTGACATGGGGGCACAAGGGAAAGAGTTTTGGGACAAGGGTTCCAAGGGGGGATGGGGTGATAGTGCTCCGCCTGCATGGCTATGAGTACCTGGATAGAATCCACTTGGCGCTCCATTATGCTTATCAGCCGATCTATGCTTTGCTGCCGGAGCACTGCGCTTTTGGGCCGGTGCTCCTTATTCTGCTGGCAGATCCTCCTTTCACTCTCCTGTCACTCCTGCACTTTTTGATTTTCATTACTTGAATGCTGCATTACTTCATGCAACATGTCTTCCTTGCTTCTACGTGGCCTCTTTCTGATTCTTTGGAGTCTTTCAGTCGGTGATAACATGGACGGCTGAGATCTCAAGGTTGCATCTGTAAAGGCAAAATGCAACACTTAACAGAGGCAGCATTGTTCACACCAGACAGAGCAATGATTCCCCTGTACGTAAGGGCAAGCACAGTCTACACAATAGCATAATTTGCCCATCCCAAAGCGAGTGCACATAACCCATGGGAACCCCAAAATGGTGAGTAAGCACAGGGTCAAGCGTGACTGATTGTTTCACGTCTGCACTGTTGTCTGGGTTTCAGTGCCTTGGTGAGAGCCAACAGTGGCAGGGGGCCCCTATACTGAACTGGATGAGACCTTTGAAGAGATAACTGAGGCCGATTACTGCGATGTGAAAGAGCACATCAATTCCCTATTCTGCATCTAGGCTTGCATGCAGCCCTAACCCTCCTTACCCCAAGAGCCCACACTGAATAACTTCCTTCCCAAAATAAAAGCTGCTTACCGGGAACCTCCTCTGGTGTTTGTCCTTCCCCAAGCACTGGCCGCCGCGACTGGCTACCTTCTTCCTAGCTTGCGAACAGCTCCTGGTTGCATGCATCTAGGGATTTTGGGGTGTCTTCCTCTGCCTCAGCACCTTCGCTCCCGCTTTGCTTCTCCTCCTCCTCCTGCCTTGTTGCACAGGGCTCTGAAGTGTCCATGGTGGTCTTCGGAGTGGAGGTGGGGTCACCCCCAAGTATCGCATCCAGCTCTTTGTAGAAACGGCAGGTCGTGGGGGCAGCACCAGAGCGGTTGTTTGCCTCACGGGCTTTGTGGTAAGCATTCTGCAGCTCCTTCACTTTAATCCTGCACTGCACTGTGTCCCATTCATGGCCCCTTTCCATCATGTCCCTGGATATCTGCCCGAAGGCATCGTAATTCCTATGGCTGGAGCGCAGCTGGGACTGGACAGCTTCCTCCCCACAAACACTGATGAGGTCCAGCACCTCGCCATTGCTCCATACTGGGGATCGCCTGGTGCATGGAGGCATGGTCACCTGGAAAGATGCACTGAGAGCACTCCACTCCTGGCTGAGCAAACAGGAAGGGGATTTTCAAAATTCCCAGAGAATTTAAAAGGCAGGTTTGATGGCTGGTCACCTGAGGGCAGGGCAGTAGAGTTCAAAGTGATGACCAGAGTGGCTAGAACAGGCATTGTGGGACACGTCTGGAGGCCGATCAGAGCGCATTAACAGACCAGGGCATCCACACTGGTGCTCCAGCAGGGGCGCAGCACACATTCCTCTCGCCGAGGAGTCAGAGCACTCTACGTGCCTTGGCAGTGTGGACGGGGAGTGAGCTAGTGTGCCCGGGGCTCCTTTATTGTGCACTAACTGGCAAGTGTAGCCAAGCCATCAGTCTAACCCTCAGTGTTTGTGAGGATTTCTGAGTGCCTTGAATGGAACTACACATCGCACAGGCACCAAGTGTTACATTATTATTAATTATTGCAGCCTATAGAACGTCATTCAACAAAGGCATTCCCGTGTGAATGTCTCCATTTGAATCAAACAATTTATCAAAATATATTTTTTTACATTCAGTCAGATCTGTAGGCAGCGGAGGGGAATTATTTGACAAATACATGTGAATATCAATTTTTTAAAAATTTGGCCAGCTCTAATTAGTATTACATATAAATACACTTTTTGGGCCAGGCACTTTACTGCTCCATGCCTCAGTTTCCCACTCTGTAAAATGGAGACAATGATGCTGACCTTAGTTGTAAAACACTTTGAGATCTACTAATGAAATATATAAGAGCTGGGCATCATTATTATTTCAATATATATAAGTACTTGTCTTGGCAGGGTCCCCTTAAATATAGTGAGCCAAATCAATATCCAGGCCAACTCCTTTGACTTCAAAGAAACTAGAATGGGGAACAATTTGGGCCCGTGTTTTATTTGCACCCACATCACTCTTTGCAGCCCTTAGATTTTTGCTTTCAACTAAGGATGTTTTGCATTACTTTCCTCTGGCTGGTGAACTTTAAAAAACATTGGCTTGCTATACTTTCTTAGTACCACTGAAATCTTGTTCACATTTATTTTCATTACACCAGTACACAAAAAGCATGCCAGGTGGTTAAAGATCATTCTATATTAAATACACATTTCAGAACTTACAGCCACAATAAAACTCTCACCTTTACACTTACTGGCTCAGGAATTTCGTTTCCCCCCTTTATTATACATCTATAAATTACAGTGACATAAAACATATTATGGTTTTCCTTCATAATTTTGCCATTGTGCTATTTTATGACCCAATAATCCAGCTCCCAAGTGGTTAGTCTATGAGGACAAAAGCCAAGTGATGTATCATGGACAAAGGAATGGGATTATTGCCAGATAAAACAATCAGACTATTATTATGGCTAATACACTAAAAGTGTTTACAATAGGTTTTTAAATAATCCCTTACATTTATATGGTACCATCTGTCCTGAATGATCCCAAGGTTCTGTGTAGATAGATAATGGGGTCATGCTACCCACCACTGAAAAGTAACTGATGATGGCTTGGAAAGCTGGTGACTGTTCTGCACTAGCTATCTTACAAAAGTATAGTTAAGAAGGGAAGCAAAGAACAACGTTGCTATTTGAAACTATGGGGAATTTTAGATAGGCAGACTATAGTATAAAGAAAAGGAGTACTTGTGGCACCTTAGAGACTAACCAATTTATTTGAGCATAAGCTTTTGTGAGCTACAGCTCACTTATCCTGGCTAGGATTTGGCCAGAACATGAGTGTTATCAGGTTTATTCTTGAAAAAAATGCCACAAAGTATTCATGGACCAAGTTCCATAGCTCATGTGAAAGACGGGACTTCCACAAGCTTAATTCTCCTCACCAGCACAGTGATCAGGGCATTGATTTCACACCATTCTGACTCAGGAGGGAGTGCCACTCACAGAATAAAATGCCCCACTTCCTGTATTTTCCTTTGGGAATTTCCCATCCAAGCCCCAATTAAGTCCAATTAGCTTATGAGATCTAAAGAGTTCACAGCTTAATCAGATATGGCTGCAGAAAATTTTACAAAGCAGAGACTGTGGGAATCCCAAGTGTACCTTCACCTGTAATGAGCGTGACAGTCAGCAACAGAGCAGTACTTGGCCAGTGTAATGTGGGCACCTTGCTGATGTTCAAGTTGTAGAGAAAATATTGTACATCTAAGACAGAGCTAATGTTTCCTAAATACAGTAGAATATGTGATACTGTCATGACTGAGATACATCATTAGCCTATTGCTACTATTTTACTGAGTAGTTTAGAGCTTCTCTAAGTTCTGCCTTGGGACCAGCCCTGCACAGATCCAGGAATAGGAAAGAGCAAAGGTGAATTTTATACTACCTGTGCAACTCACACAGCTCAGATCCACACCTGGACCCGAGCTGGGTGCCCTTGGGCTGTTCCAAGGAGCTGGCCCCGGATGATTAACCTAGGTTCGTTTTATAATTGAATCAGGGAATGTCAAGTATGGACTCAAGTTTAAATTGTGTTTGTTTCTTTGTGTTTAACAAAGATCATTAGGCTAACGTGTTTAGCATGGTGCACATGAATTTGGTAGTGAAAGCCCCATTAACATTGCCAAGAGATGTGTGGCTAACCCCTGCACTGAAATTATATCCCTTAATAGATTTTCCCCCTTCCCAATAGTTTCTTTAATCTTTTCAGAATTGTTATAACAAAACAGGCTGTAAGGCTGCCTGGTCTTCTTATCACCTTGGAGCTGGTGGTCCCGATATCCCATTGTTGGCACTAAAGAAAATTGTGCTAGTTCATTAAGTTAGAAAAAAACCATGACTTCATGTCAAAGGGATAATAGAACCAAATTGCCAGTATAACAATAGACAGAATCAATTGTTATTGATCAACACTTCCTAGGTTGATAACTCAGCTGTTTGTTTCAAGGTAAGTCTGAACAAATTCCTTAGGAAATGCTTCCTGATACCATCAGGTCATCCAGGACCAAGAGCTGTGGCCTACACAGAGTCAGCATTCTTCTTTTTTTCTCTAACTATAACGTATATATATCCTACAAACAGGGCCGGATTAAGACCTTTAGAGGCCCTAAGCACTAAAAAGATTATGGGGCCCCCCCGATATGTAATTAAAAAAAACCCCAATACTATACCATAAAATAAAATTTTATTTTTCGAAATGACACAAAACTTACATGTATGCTGAAATTAAAATAGCTTCTTTCTAGATTTTTCTGATTGCAAAATTCTGGATAAGTTCATCGAAGCTGACTCAACGAAGCATGTCGGCTTCCATACACAATAGGGAAAGTGAATTAAGTCTGTCCTGACACGTTGTTCTCTGAGGGTTTTTTATTCTTTTCAGCTGAGAAAAAGAGCGTTCTGAGGATCAGTTAAAAATCATCAATGTTAGAAAAATACGTCGTGCGATCTCTACATTTGGAAATACACATTGTATTCCGTTCTTTCAATATTGTGTCATGAAGATCAATGTGACTGAATTTCATTTTTCCTGTTTCATTAAACTTTGTGCGCATATAACAGTGGAACTGCTGTACTTCTCCACAGAGATTCATGTCAACAGGGTATGAGTCAACTAGCTTTTGGGAACCTTGTGAATATTGTTCATCAGATAAGTCTATATTGTTTAGAAAATAAAATCTACTTGATACTTCTTTGTACACTTCACCTCTCCTCTTCATATGAGCTTCAATGTATCAATTATAGCGCAGTAAGTTGATGCACAAAATTTGTCTCTAGGATTCAATGCTGTTTCTGTTGCACTGCTATCATTTGCTTGTTTTTTCCTGATTCGCTTGCGGGACTTGGCTTCTTTGTAGTTAGTATGTCTTTTGATATGTCTTCCTTGATAATGCCCTGACATGTTGGCAGCGTTGTCATAAGATTGACCTCTGCACTTCGAGAAATCTATTTTGAAAACTTGGCACAGATAATGCAGTACTCGATTTGCCATTTCTTCACCAGTGTGGCTTTTCAAATTGAGGAATGTTATAAATCGTTCAACTGGTTTTCCATCTGTGGGAGACACATATCTTAGTACAATACTCAATTGATCAACATGTGAAAGATCAGGTGTAGAGTCGACAGATAAACTGAAGTACCCAGCAGTACCTACTTCATCCACAATAGCTGAACGAACTTTGTCACTCATTAGACCAAAGAGTTCATCACATATTGTCTTAGATAAGTATGATGGGTTACCTTTGCCAGCATTCCCATATTTTGAGATATGGCCTGCTAAAAATGGGTCCAACTGAGCCACAAGCTCCAACAATCCCAAGAAATTCCATTCTGCAATGATCCAAATGTGTCATTTGATCCCCGGAAAGGCAGACCACATTCAGCTAATGTTTGAATAACAGCTATAACACACTTCAAGACATGTTGCCAGTATTCATGCTCCCCTTTAATTTGTTCTTCCAAGTTTTGTGTCAATCCAAAGCCCTGTCTTCGATTTAAATATGTCACCATTGAATCTCTGTCAGTATTGCTATTTTCATGTTGTTCAATTAAAACAGTATTCTGCCAGTCACTAAATCCATCTGCAGCAAACCGGGATGTTGAAGATTTATATGTAAAAAGTTTGCAAACAAAACAGTACACACACCCTGTTGATGGTGAATACAGTAGCAATTCTTGAGTGTATTTCTCAACATTTGCTTTCATGCTGAAAAATATTTTTTGTGGACAATATCTTGTTTGTTTGCCATTGGTAAAAGTCTGATGTAATTTCTCAAATGGCCCAGTGTGGTGTTGACAGTCATTTCGTCCACAGTCTATCCAGTAAGCTACATCGTCAATACTGAAACCAACCCACATACCAGGATCTTTTCTCCAATTATTTACAGCATGAGCAGGTTCAGTCTCTGACACATCCACACCTTCTAGAACAGTGTCTGTTTTACCCCTAGGAGTAGGATGATCAGTTACAGTCTCTGACACACCCACATGTTCTGGAATGGTGTTTGTTTCACCAATAGAAGAAGGGTCAGTCTCTGAAACACCTACAGGTTTTTGAACGATGTCTGTGCTACTGAGAGAAGATGTTTGCGTCTGATGGATTTGCTTTGAAAAAAGATGTCAGCTTTGGAAGATTTTGGAAAATTTCACTAGCTTTTGTTTCTTTTTCCGCCAGTTTACATTTCTGTGCTCCACTCAGTTGGTTACGTTTCATCCTGCCCCTTATCTCAGTTATCTGAACTTAAAAAAATAAATTACACAACGTACACTATTTATATATATATATATATAAGAAAGAAAAAAAACGAATCAAGTATGTATAAGTCAGAAGAATATATCAATAATAAAACATAAATTTATTGCATTACATGACAGGATCTGATTTCCTCGCATTATTTCGATCTACATTAGTAGGACGCCCCCCTGGTTTAGGTGGGGATAAGTAATAAAAAGAGAACAGAAAAATGGGGGAAGAGTGTGTAGTGGAGTGTAAGGAAGTCTAACAAAGTTCTGATTTTTCCCATGATAACTATTTCAATGCTTTTTTTGAAATATCAAATATCAAATTTTTTTTAAAAAAAAATCTCATTTTTTTTAGTGCCCCCTGCTTTGCTGGTGCCCTAAGCACGTGCTTAGTCTACCTACTGGGTAATCCAGCCCTACCTACAAGTAATCAAAATCATAAAACTATATTAAAATTAGTTTATGAGTCTGACTAAATGCCCCAAAGCTAAGTTATTCAGAGTGAGAGGTTACAGAATATCTTGATAACATACTACAACTCAAAAAAGTGTGCAAATGGTGAGGGGCAAGAGTAAAGGAGAGCATCAACCTGGGGTTTTAGCTTTTACGACGTATTTCCTTGCTATAACCCTTGTTCTGACACTATTGAAGTCAGCCAAGCACAAAATGTTCATTGACTTCAGTGATGCCGAACCCTTAATGAGTCTCAGATACTTAGGGACAGATGCTGCTGCCCTTATTCACATTGGATCAGGAGGGAGAATGCAAAGGTGACATACAATCATCCTCTCCTCTGCCTTGAGACTTGTGTCCAGCAAAGCTCAGCCAGATCCAAAGATCAGAGCCCAAGATCTGATTATTGAATTCTAATTTGTTACACTTGTCCGAAGAAGAATGAGATTGCAGAGTTGTCAGTGAGGGCCTGTTGTAATAATTTGGCCTAAAAATTTACCTCAGTTGTAAGCTTCAAAGTAAAAAATATGTGTAAATTCATAAGACGTCGCAATAATGTATAATAACAAACGTTGTTGGGAAAAGGAGCGTGATGGGGTGTCCCCCCAACACAGGATTAGAAGGGGTTAAAAATAGCCAGGTTGTCCAATTAACTGCCGGGCTGCACCTGGAGGAGGTGCCAGGGAGCAGGGAGTTGATTAAATGAGGCTAAACTGTGTAGGATTAGGTGGGGCCTATAAAGCCCAGGAGCTGAGAGCAGAAGGGAGCTGCTGGGAAAGGCTGCAGGAAGGCCAGCAATAGTTACTCCCTGAGAAGTAGGAGGAAGGTTTGGAGCTGGTACACCCAGAGAGAGACAGGGAAGGAGCAGTGATAGTAGAGCAAGGAAGCCCAGAACTGCTGAGCTGAGGGTCCCTGGATTGGACCCTGGAGAAGAGGGTGGGCCTGGGTTCCCCTATCAGCCACTGAAGGTATGGCATAGAAATAAGATAGTGAATGGGAAGACTGACAAGGACTGCTGATGGACTGTACCCAGGAAGAGGGAATTCTGAGTGACTCAGCTGGAAGGCAAAAGAGGTGCTGATGGTCCTGGAATGAAAGGAGCTGCAGACCAGAGTCAGAGTGATGGCATGCAAACCATGGAAGGGGGTGTCCACCTCAAGAGCTAATCCTCAGAGCGACCAGGAGGAGGTGCCATCCCAGAGGTGACTGGAGCACCCTGTCACAAGTGGTGAAGAAACAGACACATGGTTGTCCCTGATACAAGGGGAGGTTGAACCCTGATGCAGGGGGCTATAATAAAGAGGGAGCCCCTAAGGGAAGATGAAAATGAAAATGCCTCCAGCACAGAGTTCTTGGTTGAGGGAAGTTGTCTCCTACTAAGGTGGATGCCAGAGTTGTTGCTCCCACAGAGGGGAGAGGAGAACCAACAGGGGCGGGTCTGTGCTATGTGGGAACAGATATCAGAGAACCAGCAGAGACTGTGGGAATCCAAAGTGTATTTGCAAGACTGTATGCTGTGGGTAGCTAGTCAACAGCAGCAGCTGTACAGAATCCTGCAGGAAAGAAGTAGGAGGAGATGTAAGGGCCAGGAATGGGAAAGGTGCTCTGGGACTAGGAGGGCAGAAGCCCAACCGCAAAGGGGCTACAGCTGCAGGAGCAGGGAGCACCTGAAGAGGGACGGCCCCTATTTAGAGGGAAGGAAAGAGACTTCCCAGGAGGCAAGGACTGAGACAAGGGCCCAGAGAGTCCCACTCGATAAGCAATTGGGTCAGAGGAGGACCTGCTTTTGGTGTGTGGAAAAGGGCCATGTAAATAGACATTGTCCCCACAGGGAAAAGACAGATCCAGGAAAAGCACAAGGGTCAGAGCCAAGAGAGAAAAGAAGAGCCAGAGGCCTGTAAGGAGCTCATAAGAAGGTGGAGAAGTCCAAAAGGCACATATGAAGCGTGAGGTGAAACTGGGGGGAGTGGGAGAAGGAGAGAGACCCCAGAAAGGAAAGTAATTAATGCAGAGACTAACACCGAGATGAACCACAAAACAGTGGGGACTCACACCCTTGGGGCGAAGGTGCTGGAGGACTTGGTGGAGCAAGTGGACCCTGTGACAAGGAGACAGAAATACTAAATTAGTCTAAACAAAAAGACCTATTGATATGGTTGAAGGACTATGTTAAAATCATGGTTGGTAAAAACAGAAGACATGCAACTAGAAATGAATTAATCAAAACTGGTGTGTTGGATATCAGGCCTAATTGGTGGACAAAATAATGAGGGGATGGACTAGTCCGCCCATCACTCCCTTTCTGGGTCCTTAAAGAAAGACTTTGGAGGGAGAATATGGAAGAGCAGAGAGGCTACTAGAGTGGGCTACACTATCATGGCTGCCACACCCAGCATCTCCTGGGACCCATGACCTTCTTCATCCTAATCCTGAGGAATATCCTCACTGGTATGGGCCAGAGAGAGACCCAGATAACACTGCCATCCCTACCAGCTCCAGCTGAATCTCAAACACCACTTAGGATGAAAGGGGATCAGACCTGAGCAGCAACAACCACAGCTCCAGCCCATCTCAACTAGCTTCTTCTTGTCCCCAAAAGGACAGTTATTACCATCTAAGGGACTGTCAAACAAGGGAGATTTTCCTTCACAGCTAACGGGCACAGGAACCAGACATCTTGTTAAAATTAAAGCCTTACTTACTACTTTACATTTCAAATGCTTTGACTGTTTTTCTGTATCTTTAATACAAGGCTAAAAAGATTTTTAGTGGCATGTTTTCCAGGGTACTAAGCAGACTGAGGTCTCTGTATACCAGGGATCGGCAACTTTTGGCCCGTGGCCCGCTAGGGAAAGCCCTAGCCGGGCCGAGCCACTTTATTTACCTGCAGCATCTGCAGGTTCGGCCGATCATGGCTCCCACTGGCCGTGGTTCACTGTCCCAGTCCAATGGGGGCTGCAGGAAAGGTGGCCAGCACATCCCTCGGCCCGCACCACTTCCCGCAGCCCCCATTGGCCTGGAATGGCGAACTGAGGCCAGTGGGAGCTGCGATCAGCTGAACCTGCAGACGCTGTAGGTGAACAAACCAGCCCGGTCCACCAGGGGCTTTCCCTGGCGGGCTGCATGCCAAAGGTTGCCGATCCCTGCTGTATGCCAAACCTTGTTTAACACTGTTTAATGTTGGACAGAGACTGGGTTATACTTGTAACCCTTCTGCCCTTCAGAGTTGGCAGCAACAAGGGCCGGGTTCAATATCTAGGGGATCCATTCCAATAACACAATGCAAACCGGCTCGAGCCCCCACCCAGTGACCTGGGACAAATATATACCACCCCCGCTGGGCGCCTCCAAGAGGCAATACTTCCCCTCTCGCAAGCACATAATCTGAGTGTAGCAAAAGCCTTTTAATAACAGAGAAACAATATGGCATTATGTTGGGGAAACACCACCAACAGGATTCATAACACAACCCATGAGCAAAAAAAAACCCACCCCAAGCAAATTGGGGCATGCCCTTTTCCCCTTGGTTCTTGAGTCCAGCAACCCCAAATCACCCAAAGTCCCAAAAGTCCAATGCCCCAAAAAGTCTCTGTCCCTGGTCAGGGCAGCCCCAGAGTTCGAAAGTTTATCTGCGGAGCTTTACCTCCCAACCTGGGTGGAAATGGGACGGGGGTAAGAGGCACCTTACATGATCTGAAGCTGACCGCCCCATAGCTCCATAGCGGCGCTCCGCTCTGCCAGCCGCCCCACGAACTCCTTCGCTCAGCCGCGCTCTGCTCCGCCAGCCGCCCCACGAACTCCTTCGCTCAGCCGCGCTCCGCTCCACCAGCCGCCCCACGAACTCCTTCGCTCAGCTCCACGGCCCACAAGCAGCTCCTGCCATCCACAAACTGCTCCGTGTCGAACTGCTTCACCAGCCGGTCCGCAAGGCACTCCAGCCGTCTGGCAAACTGCTCCACAATATATCTTCAGGCTCCCCCACTACTTAACACAACACTCAGTGATTTCAGCTCTTAGGTAAATTCAGCTTGTAGTAGGGGAGCCCCAGTGCTGGTGCACTATCAGCCCAAAGTGAGCTCAGCAGCCTATAACTAGACTTCTAATGAAATCAAAATTAGCTCTGATATTCCACAGTGGAGAGAGGAGGAAGTGCAATTAGCATGTAAGGCCCTCACCAAGGGGCCCATACCACCAAGTATTAATACTTGTCCCCAGCCTCTCTCCCTTCACACAGTTTTGGAACCCATGACCCTTGCCTAGCGAGTGCTACTTAGTTGATGGTGAATCCCTCCATCATAACAAAAGGCCACGTACAGTTCCAAGCACAGTTCCCATAATCAGGGTAATAACAATTTATTCTTCCTGCCCCAATAACAGAGACACTGGGGATCCCACAGCAGCCAAAGTGACCATTTGGGCAGCTATGGTCTCATTCTAGGCGTGGTGGGTGTGCCTATGCAAATGAGATCGGCCCCTGAAGTTCTTTTCCACAACTTGCCACACCTCACCACCAGATGTCAGGGTGGAGCTCATCCTGACACTGCTTACATACTAACACCCCTTTGGCCCATTTATTCCATTTAAATTAATACAACAAGCCTCATTTGGCTTGTGGAACCTGTCTCAGCCAGAAATTATGGGCTAGAAGCAGGAGTTAGTGGATGAAATTCTATGGCCTGTGTTATGCAGGAGGTCAGATGAGATGATCTGGCCTTAAAAATCTACGACTGGTAATGATGAATGAAAAATAAAGAACACAGCTCGACGCTCAGGACCTGATTCCTGCCTTGCAAGTGTCTAATGTATAGACATTTACACCTGGGCAATGTAAGTGCAAAGTGGATGTAAAACACTACAAAACCAAAAAGAAAAGGAGTACTTATGACCCCTTAGAGACTAACAAATTTATTTGAGCATAAGCTTTCATGAGCTACAGCTCACTTCATCGGATGCATTCAGTGGAAAATACAGTGGGGAGATTTATATACACAGAGAACATGAAACAATGGGTGTTATCACACACACTGTAAGGAGAGTGATCACTTAAGATGAGCTAATACCAGCAGGAGAGCGGGGGTGGGGGCAGTGGGAAGAAAACCTTTTGTAGTGATGATCAAGGTGGGCCATTTCCAGCAGTTGACAAGAAATCAAGGATTATACAAAATTATACAAAATCAGGATTATAACATTTTACACCTATTTCGCACAAGGTGTAAGGCAATGGAGAATCAGGCATTGAGAGCACAAGCTATTTGCATGGCTGGCAGTTAGAAAAAAAATTCTCTTTGTAAACTGAACACATTTTATCTGATAATAAACCTACAGCCAGACAATGACAGTTTTACAGAGAAACTCTTCATGGCAGCGCCACACTAAGTGTTACTGGGTTGTAAAATGTTTGTCCACCCAGACTGCAAGCTTACCATGTTAAAATGATGGAAGAACTTTGTCACAGCTAAAAAACTTCTCCAGTGTGGGCCTCTGGATTCTTAACCAGCTCAATTTTTCTTAGAATATGGTAGCGATACTTATATATTTGTTTTAAATGCAGAGGATGACATAAGGACCTGATGCTGCAATCCCTTACTCACCCTGCAAGGAGAAGACTCCTTGTCTATGTCTACACTGCAAGAAAAAACCCACAGCACCAAGTCTCAGAGCCTGGGTCAACAGACTGGGGCTCAGGCTGAGACACCCCCACCCTTCCAATAGGGTTTTAGAGCCTGGGCTCCAGCCTGAGCCCAAATATCTATGGGCAATTGTTAACCCTGTGCCCAAGCCCCATGAGTGTGAGTCACCTGAACTGGTCCAGCCCCGGGTCCTTTACTGTAGTGTAGAAGTACCCTTTCAAGTCAGTGGGAATTGTCACATGACTCAGGTCCAGTTGGGTTATGTATGAGATTGCTGGACTAGGTCTTAAATTTGCAGGGAGTAAGGAACAGGAATTGCTTAGAGATATTTCTTTGGACCCATATGAAGGCTGAGGTGGGTCTGAAGATCAGACAGATTATTGATGTTCAACTCTATATCTGAAGGGAATGAATGCATCACAATCAAAAGAGCAGGATTTCCTTTGCAGAGTAACCAGTTGCATATTAGTAATAGCCACCTTGTATACCTCATGCGCACACTCTGTGCAACTTACCTGCCAAGGAAGAATAGTTTATAGTTACATTACATCACTAAAGCAAATCCCAAAGGGACACAGCCTCCTTGCAAATCAAGAACCACCCAGATCGATCTCTAGCTATGCCCTTAAGATGGATGGGCTGGATGTTCAGGCTGTGTCCACCCCATCAATCTTGTTGCACTACTGAAGCTTTCAGTGATCTCATGATTGTCAACCGTTTAGTACCATAATTATATTTTTAATCAACTCTAAACTTTATTTAATTTAAACTTGTGAAAAATATATTTACAATTAATTCAGTACATTTTTAACAGTGTTTGCAGGGCTGGAAGGGATCTCAACTCCAGCCCCCTGCACTGAGGCGGGACCAAGTACACCTGGACCATCCCTGACAGGTATTTGTTTTACCTGTTCTGAAAAGCCTCCAATAACAGGGATTCCACAACCTCCCTTGGTAACCTAGTCTAGTACTTAACTCCCCTTATTCTCATAGATCTGGATGTAGGCAGGCATAGCTAGTGGTCAAAGCAGTGGCCATTAGGCCTCATGATCAGAGAAGGAGTCAGAAACCAGAGGTCAGAGACAGAGCAAGGTTCAGAGTCAGTCAGTAGGCTACGGTCGGGGCATAGAAGCAGGAATCTGGAATCAAGCAGGAACCTGGAACCAAGCGGGACAGGAATGAGGCAAGGCTCAGGAGTCAGGCAAAAAGGGAGTCTAATGTAGAAGCCAGCCAAGGATTCATATAGTTGCTCAATTTCCTTTGCCTCCTTCTGGCTTAAAGAGTGAATCTGAGCCAATTGGAGAGGCCAGATGTCTAATCCAACTGGGAGATTTGTGGGCAGAGCCTATGGTGAGATAACATCCACCAGCCCACACTCCCTGCTAAGACCAGTGAACTGCTAGGTGATAGCTATGATCTGGGAACACAGAGATCTGGGTTTGAGACCTCCATTCCTCACATTTATACTTACAGTTTTTCTTAATATCTAATCTAAACCTCCCTTGCTGCAGATTAAGCCCATTGCTTGTTATCCTACCTTCAGTGGACATGGAGAACATTGATTATCATCCTCTTTATAACAGGCCTTAACATATTTGAAGACTGTCCTCAGGTCCCCATCCCACAGTCTTTTTCTCAAGACTAAATATGCCCCATTTAACCTTTCTTCATAGATCAGACTTTCTAAACCTTTTATCATTTTTGTTGCTCTCCTTTGGACTCTCTCCAATTTGTCCACATCTTTCTTAAAGTGTGGTGCCTGAAACTGGACACAGTACTCCAGCTGAAGCCTCACCAGTGCTGAATAGAGTGGAATAATTATCTCCCGTTTCTTACATACAGCACTCCTGTCAATACACCCCCAAACAATAGTAGCCTTTTTCACAACTGGATCACATTATTGGCTAATATTCAATTTGTGATCCACTAAAACCCCAAAATCCTGTTCTGAAGTACTACTGCCTAGCCTGTTATTGCCCATTTTGTATTTGTGCTAGGTCTGTTGATTAATCACAGTTAACTCACGCTATTAACTCAAAAAAATTAATCACAATTAATCATACTGTTAAACAGAATACCAATTGAAATGTATTAAATATTTTTTATTTTTTCTACATTTTAATATTTAAAAATAAAAATATTTAAATGCTATTCTATTATTGTTTAACGGTGCTATTAATTGAGATTAATTTTTTTAATCATGTGATTAATCAAGATTAATTATTTAATCGCTTGACAGCCCTAATTTGTGCATTTGATTTTTCTTTCCCAAGTATAGTACTTTGCACTTGTCTTTATTGAACTTCATCCTGTTGATTTCAGACCAATTCTCAATTTATCAAGGTCATTCTGATTCTACCCTCCAACATGCTTGCAACACCTCTCATCTTGGTGTCATCCACAAACTTTATAAGCATACTCTCCACTCCATTATTCAAGTCATTAATGAAAATACTGAATAGTACCAGACCCAGAGGGACTCCACTAAATATGTCCTCCCAGTTTGACAGCAAACTATTGATAACTATTCTCTGAGTACGGTTTTCAACAAGTTGTGCACTCACCTTATAGTATTTTAATCTAGAACACATGTTCCTTGTTTGCTTATGAGAGATTCAAGTTGGACTGTCAAAAGCCTTATAAAATCAAGACATATCACATCTCCTGCTTTCTACCCCTCTCCCCCACCATCAACTAGGCCAGTCTCCTTGTCAAAGAAGGAGACTTAGGTAGGTTTGGCATGATTTGTTCTTGACATATCCATATTGGCTATTATTTATCACTGTATTGCAAGGTGCTTACAAATTGGTTGTTTAATAATTTGCTCCATTATCTTTCCAGGTTTCAAAGTTAGGCTGACTGGTCTACAATTCCCTGGATCATATTTGTCCCCCTTTTGAAATATATGTACTATGCTCCACTCCTCTAGGACCTCACCTATCCTCCGTGAGTTCTTGAAGATAATCACTAATGGTTCTGAGATTGCTTCAGCTAGTTCCTTAAGTACCTTAGGATGAATTTCATCAGGCCATGCCACCTTGAATACATCTAAGTTACCTAAATATTCTTTAACCTGTCCTTTCCCTATTCCGACTTGTGTTCCTTTCTGCTTCTTGTTAATATTAATTGTGTTAAGCATCCATTCACAATTAACTTCTTAAGAGAAGAGTGAAGCAAAATAGTCATTAAACGCCTCAGCCTTCTTGGTATCATCTTTTATTAGCTCTCCTTCCCTGCTAAGTAGTGGACCTACACTTTCATCTTTCTCTTGTTCCTAATGTATTTATAGAACCTCTTCTTATTGCCTTTTATGTCCCTAGCTAGGTATAATTCATTTTGTGCCTTCACCTTTCTGATTTTGTCCCTACATGCTTATGCTATTTATTTATTTATTTATTTTGGTACTCATCCTTAGTAATTTGTCCATCTTTCCACTTTTTGAAAGATTCCCTTTTGATTTTTAGGGCATATAAGAGCTCTTGATGTAGTCATATTGGTTTCTTGCTATTCTTCCCATCTTTCCTTTGCAACCAGATAGTTTGCTGTTATGCCTCTAATATTGTCTCTTCGAGAAACTGCCAGTTCTTCTGAACTCCTTTTTCCCTTAGATTTTCTTCCCATGGGCTTTACCTACCCAATCTAGTCCAAGTTTGTTAAAGTAGCCCTTTTTGAATTCCCTTGTCCTTCTTCTTCTGCTTTCACTCCTTCCTTGCCGAAGATTATCATGAAACTTATTGTTTCATGACCACTTTCACCCAAGTTTCCTTCCACCTTCAGATTCACAACTAATCCCTTCCCTGTTCGTCAAAATCCAGTCTAAAATGGCTGCATCCTGGTTAGTTTCTCAATCATCTGAAACAAGTTGTCCCCACCAGATTCCAAGAACTTATTGGAGATACTGTGTTTTGTGTTATTTTCCCAACAGATATATTGGTAGTTAAAGTTCTGTATGACTGTTAGGTCTTGTGTTTTAGGTATTTTTATTTGTTCTAGAAACGCCGCATTCACCTTCTCTTCCTGATTTGAGGAGATGCCTCTACCATGACATTACCCTAGGTTTTTCCTCTTTTATCTTCCCCCCAAAGACTTCCAACTGTTCTGCCTCTCATCTCCTTCTGGACCTCAGAACAAATGTGTATATATACTTAATGTATAACACAACACTCCTCTCTTTTTTCCCACCTTGTCCTTCCTGAACAAGCTATATCCCCCATACCAATATTCCAGTCATGAGATTTATCCCACTCAGTCTCTGTGATGCCAATTACATCATAATTTAGCTTGTGTACTAAGACTTCCAGTTCATCCTGTGTATTCTCTATACTCCTTGCATTTGTGCATAGACATCTAAGATAAGGAGCAGATTCCCCCACTGTTTCCCCTCTTGTTACTCCTATGTCTCTATTATAATTTTCCATTCCTCCTCTTCTCCTCCCCCAAACATCCAGCCCTCTGTCAAAATCACCTTTGTTTTTTAATACTGAACTCTGGGCTTTTGTCACCTTCCCTCTTTGTACCTAGTTCAGTGCACTTTTTTTGGTCATGATTGCTGTCATTTATTAAACCTCACTTTTTCACTGAACTTGGGAGGCTATCCAAGAAATTAATTTGGTAAAAACAGCAATTGAGCTGTCCATTAAATAGATTGACCTTGAATGAATATGAACCATTATTGTGCAAGATGCATGATTAACAAGTAGCATCAGAAACAGATGTTGCTACACTGGACAAATTGGTTCACAAAGGTTTCCAGATTGTACAAAATTGTCTGAACCATAAGTGATTAAACAGAAGAAGAATATTTGCAGCTGTTATATAGGAACAAGCATCTTGGAGCAAAGTTCAATATGTAAGAGAATGAATCACCTCAAAGTGCTGTAACGCAGTTGAACAGAATAATTTTACAGCTGGTAAACCTTAGTGGGCAAAAATGTGATTTGAAAAGATGGGCTTGTTAAGATTGTCTTGCAGAGTGCCTCTAAATGTTCAGTCTTCTTTGGTGTCTTAACCAAAGTATATGTTCTAAGACTACTGAACCCCTTTCAGGAGTCTGATTTGTCTTGCATACCCCAAGTGTCACTTCACTTAAAAACTAGTTGCTTACAAAATCAGACATAAAAATACAAATATACAAAAATACACACTAGTACTGAAAAATTGCTTTCTTTCTCATTTTTACCATATAATAGTAAATAAATCAATTGGAATATAAATATCTGTATTATATTTCAGTGTATAGTATATAGAGCAGTATAAATGAGTCACTGTATGAAATTTTAGTTTGTACTGACTTTGCTAGTGCTTTTTATGTAGCGTATTGTAAAACAAGGAAATATCTAGATGAGTTGAGGTACCCTGGAAGACCTCTGCATGCTGCCAGGAATACGCATACCCTGGTTGAGAATCATTGCTCTAAGAAATCTTGAGGAATTCTGCATCATTGGCATCACTGGGGCAAAGCAACCCCCAATCTATACAGTGTCAGAGGTGAAAATTGAGATTTAAGGTATACATATGAAAAAATACCAAGAATATCTCTTTCATCTTCAGTGAAATTTCTATTCTATATATTTATAGTAGCACCTAGAAGCCCCTGGTGAGGTTGGGGCCCCATAGTGTCAGGTTCTGGACAAACACATAGTAAGGGATAGTCCCTGCCTGGAAGATCTGAAGTTTCAAGGCCCCAACTCTATAACTGATGGCATGTGGGCACACACCAGCTCTGCATGGAGCCTCACTGACTTCAGCCAAAGATGGAAGAAAAGAAAAAGTATTCCCATTTTGCAGATGGGGAACTGAGGCAGAGAGAGATTAGAGGATTTGCTCAAAGTCATGCAGGAAATCTGACAATTGAATGAATCCAGATGTCCTAAGTCAATTAATATTTATAACAATCTTTTCCCCTGTTTTACAGATAGGGAAACAACTCAAAGAGGTAAAGTGATTTACCAAAGACCACAAAAAGAGCAAGTGGTCTGAGGTATTTGAAATCAAGATTTCCTGACTGCCTAGCTTTTGTTCAGACCACAAGCCTCTTCCAGTACCTTCAACCTACCCACTGAATTGTATAGAATTGAAATAAGATTTTCCATCCTCTTTAGATAACTAGAGAAAGGCACTTCCCTCCAAACTCCACTGCTTATTTATTCACTCAAGAATATGTGGAGGATAAATAAAAGCCAACTAATTAAGGGGTTTTTTTTGGATCAGAGATCTGCATTTCAAAGCAGATTTATCATTTATTGTAAAACCTCCAAAGGAAAATTAAATCTAAAGAAGAAACAAGGATGATGCTGTTATTTAAGTTATTTCAGTAGTTGCACATCAGACCTGTATTTTCTCACTGGATGATTAACAGCTGTCCAACACAGATAGCAAAAAAGCCTGTTTGGTTCAATAATTCATGTTCTTTCAGATTGTGCTGTAATAAACCAGATAACACTGAACATGTTGGTCATCATGGCTGCTGAGTATAATATTGTGCCATGATGTGATGTCCCAGTGCAAAATCAGGAGTAAATGGGAAAACACAAAAGAGCTTGAACTAAGGTCCCTTTCTCTAACCTATCTACCACCTTAGGCTCCACTTAGCTCCATGCAAGTGGACTCATGTCCCCAGGCAGATGGAGCTACTAAAGTCAATGAAGTGCCACTCAGGCACAGTCAGTGCAGAGCTTCTTTGATGTCGAGGGCTTTGCACAGGTGCAAAGGTCCACTCAGTGCAGGATGTGAGCCTTAATCTGGATTTGAGTTTGTGAAGCTTGCATGGACTCTAAATAGACTGTAAAACTCCTGATTAAATCAATAAAAGGCACCGTCTGGAGAATCATGGGAAATACAGCCAATTTCTTACTATAATTTGCAGCAATTTATGCATAATCTCCATCTGTTGAAAATAATATCTGGTGTTACCCCTTCATAATCTGCAAAGATTCCAGCCACAAATCAATGAAAAGGCAGGTTTGCAAAAGACTTACAGGTATTTTGTGGATCAACGTGGGACTACAAAATTATCACCCATTCCTTTGTTGCTACTGAGTTTACTTGGTGCTGATATTTTATCAAAACAATTTAAAATTTGACTTATAATTAAATATGAATCACAATTGCTGCATAATGAGTGAACACTAAGGCCCTGCTCCTGCAATTCACTGAAGTCAATGGGGCTCTTTGTGGGCTTAGGAGCCTGTCCACATGCAATGAATTACAGGCTCACGTCCTTGGCCTGTAAGTGCTTCAGGGCAGGCACCACCTTTTAGATATAAATTTGTGAAGTTCCCATTGCCTAGTACAATGGGGCCCTGACTGAGGCCTCTAGGTGCTGCCACTGTACAATAATACATAATAGTAACAGTCAACAACAGGCAGCAACAGGGTTATGTTGAAAAGACTAGAAAACTCCTAAAGAACTAGCCTTTCTAAAGGACAAAAGCTCGCTGGGGCCCAAATTCAGCTTACCTGCAAACATATGCTTAAGTCTCATTATTGTAATGCTTAAAGTTAGGTTGCTAGGGGCCAAAATATGAAAATGAAGTGATGGGCAAATATAGATAAAAACATAATGCACGTTGAAGCTAAGTGATACAAAAAAAGGGTCTGTTAGGACATTTGATTTTTGCTTGGAAGCAAATTTCTATATGCTATGGTTAAAGAATACCCATTAGTTTGTTTCAGAGTAACAGCCATGTTAGTCTGTATTCGCAAAAAGAAAAGGAGTACTTGTGGCACCTTAGAGACTAACCAATTTATTTGAGCATAAGCTTTCATGAGCTACAGCTCACTTCATCGGATGCATACTGTGGAAACTGCAGAAGACATTATATACATAGAGACCGTGAAACAATACCTCCTCCCACCCCACTCTCCTGCTGGTAATAGCGAAGCGTCAAGCACCAGTTTTGCTTCACTCTTGTTTTATGGGATACCTTTTACTTTTATAAAGTTGAGAGTATTACTATGTGCTCAATAACACAGTGATGAGTTAGGGGACGAGAACTGAGGAAGCGTTGTTCTAAGTCAGCCATAAAAATGTTGGCATACTGTGGGGCCATGCAGGTACCCATAGCAGTGCCGCTGACTTGAAGGTATGTATTGTCCCCAAATGTGAAATAGTTATGGGTGAGGACAAAGTCACAAAGTTCAGCCGCCAGGTTTGCCGTGACATTATTGGGGATACTGTTCCTGACAGCTTGTAGTCCATCTTTGTGTGGAATGTTTATGCGAGGCTGGTGCAGAGATCATTTCTGCAACACGCAAGGGCACAGAGGCAAACTGGTATGGCTGCTCAGGGAACAGACTGCCCCACATGTTTTTTCTGCACAGAACCCAAACCAGATCATGAGTTGTTCTGTGGATTTCATCCTGCTTATACAGAGCCTCAATTCTCAGACTGTATGTGGGTAGAGTGAATTTCACCTCAGACGCTTTGAGACCCTGGGAAGAAAGGGGTTACAGAAATTGAAAGTGCAAAGTAGTGTCACGTGTTTCTGATCTATTGGGTAGATTACAGGGTTTTGAAAAGAGCATGTAAATGTTCAAGATTAGCATCTTGATATTTTCATGAAAGGATACATATAGGAAGGCAATCACATTCCTGAAAAATTTCTGAGTTAGGGTTTGTGAATATAAGTTTAATATGCTACATGCTTTATTTATTTATTTTCAACATACCAAAATTAGTAAAACCACATTCTAGATTTATCTCTTTAAACATAATTTAAATTCAAAACAGATTTGGATGCATTAAAGAGTAAGAAGTATCTCTAAATAGTAGATTTGAATTTTTCTGTGCTTTAGTAACTCAGAATAGTTCAAGACAATTTAAAACAAATGTGCTCCTGGACTGAAACTCTGAATATAAAGTTTTTCCCACAAGCAAACTTTAAGGATGAGCTATGAACCTCTATCAATACTGATTTATAATGGAAGTACCGGTATTGATACAGCCCTCTTTATAGTGTTGTGAACAGAAATGATATTATAGAAGAGTGATGAAGGACTGGATTTGGTAAAAGAATATATTTTCTATCTTCTAAAGGAAGATATTTGATTTCTGAATCACTAGCTGTGTGATAGGGTGTACAACCCCCACTCTGGGGAACAAGGAGCAGCTCTGGTCATAAGAGGCTCTGCCCAGCCATGCCTGCTGAGTGTGCTCTCTATCGACGTGGAGCTTAAAAGGGTGTGGCACAGCTCAGTCTGGGTGGTCAGTGGAAAGGAGTGGACTTTCCTGGTAGTTCCTGCTAGAATACTGCAGGAGCCCCATGCTGTACCATGCTGCCCCAAAGCAGACCTCAACTCAGAACTGCAACCCATTGCAAAAGAGAGTGGAACTTCTACTTGTGAGTTGGGGAAGGAACCTCCTAACCCTCTTTCTGGTGGAATATTTTGTGGACCAATAGCCAGGCCTTCACCAGGACTCTGGAGAGGCATGAATACAGTAGGAAGTGACCGGGGGAGTAGGCTGGATGGTACCCTTACATAGGTTGCACACATGAACTGCCTGCCTCAGGGCCCTGAGTTGGAACCCAGCGAAGCATGAGGGCCTTGGTTCCCTTACTGCCAACCCTGGACTTGAACCACTAGGGGATGTGTTCTGGTGAGATGATCCCCAATCATAAGCAGTTACCACTTGTATATAAACTTTTAGTATGAAATAAAATAAAATTTCAAACTCACTTACGTTTTTAGCATTGGCTATTTAAACCTGTCCTAAAAAAATAGAAATAGTATCTTAGGCCCAGTTCAGCAAGATACTCAAGCACATGCCTTACTTTAAATATGTCACTAGTCCCACTGAAGTCAGTGGCTGGGACTCTTAAAGAAACTTAAGGAAGTTAGGCACTCAAATTTCATTGAAAATCCTTGGGAATTTTGCACCTACTTCCCCTTTGTGCCTTTGAAAAATCTCACCCAATGCTTAAAGGTAAGCATGTGCTTAAGTAATTTGCTGAAATGGGGCTCACATGTGGCAAGAGTTATCTATTGACAAATCACCATGTAAAGTACCTTTGTGCTCATGCACACAGCCCAGCTCTAAAGCATTTCAGACTGCAATCACACACTCTCTCTCTCCCCCCTGCTGGCATTATAGTTAGATGTAGACCTGAACCAATGCTATTGATCCACTTGCAAGTGAACTCTGCAGGTGTCCAAATTTCCCTTGTTTTATAATAGGCCAAACCCAAACTCAAGATCTGAGAACCTTAACACTTCGAGGTGTTTGAAAATTTTGCTCTTGGATCTAATGCTGCAACATAATGACATTGATTCCTGCAGGTCTTTTCCTTTGCCATGTAGTACCATGTTGAGACGGATATTTAGAATACCAGAATGAATTTGGCTGGAGCCTCAAATTTACCAGTGACACATGAAGTCTTTGTGGAGAGTTTGTAAGGCTCTAACAGGGCTTCACTTAGAATCATACTCCACTGCAAGGGAGACTTGAAGAGACATGTATATTGTTTGTTTCACCATTGGTAAAATATAGGGATCATTCAAACTGGCTCAGTGCTGGGTAAAAATCTGGAAAGGAAGATGAGGGAGGGCTCGGACAAAACCACACATAGAGGAACACTCCAGAACAGTGTCCCCTGGTTACCAACCACTCCAAGCTCCATCTCCGTATCTTAATGATGAATTTTGGTTCTGGGACCCAGTATGTTGCCATGCCTCACCTCATGATTATGAGGCTGGGTTTGGAGAAAGCTGAGTTTTATTGTGGGTGAGGCTATGTACTGTTTAGTGGGAGGTGGCAGGCAATGAGTAGTAGAGCCAGCCCCAGCCCCTGCTATGGCCTCTTTATGCCATTCTAGTGGAGGAGAGAGGTTGCAAAGGGGACCTGCATGAGAATTCTTTCTGTGCAGGGGCAGAACAGGAGCAGCATGTAGCCTTCCACTGGGCATCCTTAGTCTCTGGTGTCTGGGCATGCTGAGAGCAGATGGATTGTTTCAGGGACGGGAGGGGGAATGGCTAGAGTGCTCAACACCTGGCAATGGTGGGCTCCACTGCAGCCCAATGGCAGCTGGGCAGAAGCTGCTGTAAATCAGAGGAGCCCCTCTGGCTCCTCTAATTCATGCTGGGATCCACATTGGCCTGCACATTATCCCAGAATATGTAAAGGGCAAGAGGAGCTTTGTCTCACCCACCCCTAGGGCTGTGCTATCTGGGCTGCATCTCCTGAGAGGTGCAGCACAGATTCTGGCCCCTGCCCACAATCTGGTGAACTGGTTCAATTGTCTTAAGAAGCTGAGAACTGCTACCCTACTGCAGCTATTTCCTCTTCCATTTCTCTGTCACATAAAGATTAGGAGAAGAGAAATCTTTCACACTGAACTGGATGCACATCTCTATTTAAGGAGATGAGCATCCCAAAACTTTGGAAATGAACTATTTAGTGTTTCTAGATTGACTGAATACCCCAAGAGATGCAAAAAATAAAAATAAAAAATCATCTAATCATTTGTAGTGAGAGGCAGTGGGTCAGCACAAATACCATTGTGTTGCTGTTCCTCGCTGTGCACACAGACAGACACAATACACAGAACTCCTGAACAGATAACTGCTGTGACATTATTTCCTATATGGCTGGAACATTTCTGGTCATGCAGAAATGCTTGCTGCAGGCAGGTGGCAGCACACCACTGAGCAAACCAAACCATATTTTGCTTGACAATAACATAAATTAACCATTTGTGCTGTCAGAAAGGTTGCTTCTGATGTATTAATCATTTTCATTAATTTAGGAGGGGAAGTCACTTAGACCTCGCAAAGGACCACAGGTCGCCTCTGCTTCAAGATCTTTTTTGAGGGGTAACAGCTAATTTAGACCCCATCATTTTGTATGTATAGTTGGGATTATGTTTCCCAGTGTGCATTACTTTGCATTTATCAACATTGAATTTCCTCTGCCAGTTTGTTGCCCAGTCAGCCAGTTTAGTGAGATCTCTTTGTGACTCTCTGCAGTCAGCTTTGGACTTAACTATTTTGAGTAATTTTTTATTGTCTGCAAATTTTGCCACCTCCTTTTCCAGATCACTTACGAATATGCTGAACAGCACAGATCCCCTGCAGACTCTTGGCAGTGGCGTAGCCAGGTGGAGAAAACGGGGGGGGGGGAATTAAAAAAAGGTGCCACCCGCTACTACTCACCCGGCGGCGCTCAGGGTCTTCAGCAGCACTTCGGCGTCGGGTCCTTTACTCGCTCAGGTCTTCGGCGGCACTGAAGGACCCCCCCGCCCCGCCACTGCAATGCCGCTGAAGACCAGAGCAAGTGAAGGACCCGACGCTGAAGTGCTGCTGGAGACCCGGAGCGCCGCCTGACCCGTTGCCGAAGACCCGGAGCGCCGCCGGGTGAGTAAAAATTAAAAAGGCACCAAAGAATTTAAAAGGGGCCACTTCTGCTCAGTGGGGGAGCGGCCGCTGCCCCGCTCCCCCCCTAGCTACGCTACTGATTCTTGGGGGACCCTGCTATTGACCTCTCTCCATCATGAAAACTGACCATTTATTCCTCCCCTTTGTTTCTTAACTTTTAACCAGTTACTGATCCATGAGAGGCCCTTCCCTTTTACCCCATGACAGCTTACTCTGCTTAAGAGCCTTTGGTGAGGGACCTTGTCAAAGGCTTTCTGAAAGTTCAAGTACACTATATCCACTGGATCCCCCTTGCCACATGGTTACTGGCCTGCTGTAATTGTCAGGAACTCCTCTGGAGCCTTTTTAGAACTAGGCGTTGCATTAGCCACTCTACAGTCACTGGGTACAGAAGCCGATTTAAATGACAGATTTCATACTACAGTTAATAGTTCTGAAATGTCATGAGTTCCTTCGGAACTAATTTATCAGTTGTTTCACAACGTCCTCTCCTGACACCACAATCTGGGAGAGTTCCTCAGATTTGTCATCTGAGACGAATCGCTCAGGTGTGGGGATCTGCCCCACATCCTCCGCAGTGAAGACGGATGCAAAGATTCATTTAGCTTCTGTGCAATGGCCTTCTCTTGCCTGAGTGCTCCTTTGGCATCTCGATTGTCCAGTGGTCTCCCTGACTGTTGGGCAGGCTTTCTGCTTCTGATGTACTTATATTTTGTTGCTGTTAGTTTTTGTATCCTTAGCTAGTTGCTCTTCAGATTCTTTCTTGGCCTGCCTTATACTTTTATATTTGATTTGCCAGAGTTTATGCTCTTTTCTATTTTCCTCACTAGGATTTGGCTTCCAATTTTTGAAGGATATCTTTTTGGACAAGTCAGAGTTAGAGGAAGGCATGGTTGTTGGCCCCTACCATCCAGAGACCCTGCTCTTCTCTTCTGCTTCCCAAGAACCCTGTTGACACTGGGAGTACCAATATCTTTCTCAGCTGCTGCCCAGTAAACATCCCTGTAATTTGTGTGTGTTCACAGTACGGTAGGCCATATCACTTAATGCTGACTGGATCAGTATTCTCTTATACCTGGATTCCCTGAGGGATGGAGGAGTTGTGAGGGGGAAGAACTTTGTCACAGTCAGTCACTCCATTCCAATCTTCAGAGCCTGATCTTCACTCACATGGGGGCTTTTGTAGGAATAAGGTCAGCGGTATAATCTTATAGAGCTGACACCCCTTCTTCCATAGGCAAGAGGAAAAATATACCAGATTTGGGTTCCCTTCTATCATTAACTGTGAAGATTTAGCCATCATCTCCATGCAGTTCAGAGTGAAGCATTGGCCACTGCCTGTGGCAGAGTATTTCTCAAGAATTGCATGTTTCAATAGTGTGCACTTTTCTTTTAAAAAGCAAAATGTGGCAGCTCCTCAATGGGTGTAAATCAGCACAGGTCCATTGAAACTACGCCAATTTACACTAGCAGAGGATGTGGCCCCCACTAATGTATTCTTGTAAGGCCTCACTTCCTGCATAATACATAATTTAGGATAAAGTTTTTTATTTTTTGCTTCTCTTTGACCTCAGTGAGAATTTTTCTTTCATTTCTGAACTCATAGCAACAACCCACACATTCATTTAAGGAAGCTTTAAGTCAGTGGGTTGTACAGGAACTTCTGTGATGCAAGTGCCTAGCTTGTAGTTATTTAGTTCAGCTTTCACAGTGGATTAGCAGTTTCACACTGGTCAAAGGCTGTGCTTTGCTCTGAGTCTGCTTCTAAATGGAAAGCTCTGAGTACCGCTATGTTTACTATTTAGTCCAAGATTATCTGAAATACATTCTTCAGGAACCACAGCTTGGACCAGCCCCAAGCAGAGTTGCTCATGTCTTAAGAAACGCTGCATCCTTTCTGCAAAAGGAAAATGAAGAGAGTCTGAAACCATGTTTGGACACACTTGATATTACCTCTGTAGATGCTGCCAGAACAATTTTCACTCAAATCATGGATAAAGAATTTGCTGATGGAAACACTAACTGGGGACGGATTTTGACAATATTTATGTTTGGAGGAATTCTTTCTAAGAGGCTTCAAGAACACAGAGTTCAGCTTACAGGAGATAATAAAGAGCAGATTTCTTATTTCATCACGGGGTACATTATAAACAACAAGGCTGAGTGGATAGAGGCAAATGGAGGTTGGGTAAGTTTCAGTGCTGTATTTTATAACCATTTTTCACTGCTGTCTACATCAGGAGAATTTTCCTTAATAAATTTTTTAAAAATGCTCTTTTAACTACTGTCAAAAAGAATTGTCAACTTAGCCAGGGCTTTACCATTTGCTTTATTTAAAACTTTTATATCTTGAATTCTTCCTTGAGACTTAAAGCAAATATCTTGCTTCCGATATAAATTAGCAGAAAATACAAGACCTTTAAGGTGCTTGTGACAGTATAAACCACTAAAGTAAGCCCTGAATCATTTGTACAGTACACTTTCCAAACTGAAATTAAAGTGAAAGGACGCAATAATAATGCTATGGTCCAGAGCCTTTTGAAGTCAATGGAAAGGGAAATCTTTATAGGTTAAATCCTGTCCACACTGAAGTCAATGGGAGTTTTGCCACTGAGCTCCATACAGCCAGGTTTTCATCCCCTGTCAATTTAGTTGTATGGTCTGATAATTAAATATAATTGGGGTCAAATCCTTCTAACCTTATTCGTGCACTGAGACTACTTGTGTGAGTGGAAATTGGCTGAGATATTCCTAGAACTTCCCCATGGTTATTTTACAAAAATGAGTAAAGTATCTGACAAACAGTATGTCTCTTTTTCCAGCTTCATATATATGACCATTTAATTAAAGTCCCTGTGCTGATGCAGAGGAAAGTTGTAGGAAACTCCGCTCTTCTGCTTTGCAGGGTTTCATCATGCAAACTTGATTTTCTGTAGGAGTTTAGGGGAAGTTGCTGGTAAATGCCATCAGAGCCTGAGATCCCCTGGTATTTTGTGTGTGTGTGTATATATGCAAATGCCACTTTCTCTTTATATCACCTCTTTGGGCCTGATTCTGCTCTCAGTGCAATGACTTTTGATTTACACCATTGTAGATGAGCTTAGAATCAGGCTTATTTTCTCCTTTCTCACCTGTCCCCCTTTACTACTGTCTTTGTCCTTTCCCACACTTTTCTCTAGCTTGCTTTTCTCTGTTTCTGTTGGGTAACAGTTGTAGTGAGTTAGTGGTGCTTCATACATCACGTTTATAGAGGCTCCTTTGCCTGCCTCTTTCAGTCAAACCTGTTTAAGGTCAGCATCTATTCCTGCCATTTTTTTCTCCCAGTATCTGGAATTGTCAGTAAGTACCTCATAACACCAGAAAGAGAAGGCTTAAAGGGAGAATATTTATACGCATAAAACCTGGATTTGTGCTGGAAATGGCCCAACTTGATTATCATACACATTGTAAGGAGAGTGATCACTTCAGATAAGCTATTACCAGCAGGAGAGTGGGGTGGGAGGAGGTATTTTTTCATGCTTTGTCTGTATATAATAAGATCTTCTAAACTTTCCACAGTATGCATCCGATGAAGTGAGCTGTAGCTCACGAAAGCTTATGCTCAAATAAATTGGTTAGTCTCTAAGGTGCCACAAATACTCCTTTTCTTTTTGTGAATACAGACTAACACGGCTGTTACTCTGAAACCTATAAGCATATTAAAACTGAACCACAGACAGTTATGTTACTTGCAGAAATGAGCCCGAACTCCAAAGTTTAAATCCAACCTAAATAATGAACCATCCCCAGAAGGGAGTAGGCAGGGAGGGAGCAAATTTGGCCATGTTATAATCTGGAGATGAGACAGGCATTGCATGATTTGCAAATAGTTTCAGCTATTGTTTTTAAAGCCCAGTTCATCTTTTTCTGAGGTAGTTGTCGGTAAACCTGTCTCTATGACAGCTCTATTGAACGGAAAGCCTCCTGCTATCATGAAACAATGGTGCATTTTTCACGAGCTCATTATTTTAAAGCTATAACCAGACTGTACATATTCTTCTCCACAGGAAAACGGCTTCCTACCTATGTTTGAGGAAAAACGATCATGGCTGTCCTTATTCAACATTAAAGCAAAAATCATGGATGCTTTTTCCTTCTTCAGTCAGTACTATTGACAAGATGGAGGTCAGCCTTCCCCATGTAAACTGGATGTTGCCACAAGACTCATTGCAGTGGCTTTCTTCAAGCAAGAGGAAAATGAATCAGTCTTCTAGAATTAAGGATACGTTTTCTTGCTTACATTATATTTTAATTTACGTATTTACTAGTAAATGTTTAGGTGCTGGCTTATTTGACAACACTGAAGACTAGAGTCTTCCTGCCATCGAAGAGGTACAGAACTGACCCCCAATATGCCTCAACCCTGACCTGGAGGGAATACCTCTTGGAGAGACAGAGAGCAGTTCAGTGTCTATCGCCTCTGATGCACCCTCAAAGACGTGCATTGTTTCACCTACATATAATCCAATGGGTTAGGAGCAGTATCAGTTTTAATTCTGAATTTTAAAAATTTTGTGAATTAAATTTATTACTTGATTGCATTTTGTTGTTTGCTTTATCAGCAGAAGACTTCTTAAATAAAGGGGCTAACGCACTCACTGATGAAAGCACATGCAAGTTCATGAGATGGATCAAATGATCACTTGGGATCAGCAATTTAAAATGTGTGTATATATTCACTAATCAGTACAATGGCATCTGTTTAATAATTCCTTTTTTTTAAAAATGTTCTTCATATGCATGGTGCTCTTTCCACCTGCAATGACCACTGACTTATTTGTTTAAAGAGATGCTTTTAAATGGCCAAGTGCAAAAAGTTTATTCAAAATCAATAAACTATTTATATCTTTGATAATTCAAATGTGATGAATGGGTTTTTGGAAAAAAGATTAAAATATAAACATATACTTAGGCTGAAAGTTTATTTTTACCAAGTTTCATCTCTGAAAAAACATTTTTTTCTATTCAGCTGAGTTAGATACACCTGGTAAAGCAAGTGTAGGCATAGGTGCAACTCTAGGCCGTATAGGCCTGATCCAAAGCCCACTGAAGTCAATAAAAAGACTTGTTTACAAGCCAGTCTGTAGCATTTTTGGTGCATTATCTGGCAACGTGTATGAGCAGCCTGTTAGATCTTGATGAAATAATATATATGGATCAGATTTGGATGGCAGTACTAGATATTTAGGGGATACATTTAGTGAATGAAGTAGGAGCCTCTGAAAAGTCACAGGAACACCCTCTTGTTAAAGATTTCAACTTATGCTAAGTAAAAGACCTTTTCTTTAACTGTTAGGACCCTAGGATTCTCCTGGAATAGCTGATGAGAGTTGGGACTCACTGGTCTCCTTCCCTTACAGGAATGGAGAGAGTGAACCGGGGTAGGAAACACCAAATACATATGGGTGGGGAACAGTGGCTCTGTGCCATGCCACTTCCTCTCTGAGAGCCCTCTATATAAGCAGGGTTCTGTGGTGTAGGATGTGCCATAGCAGGAAGGCAAGCAGTTGCTCTTGGAGGGCATGTTCTCTATGTGACGTGGTGGCTTTTTGATAGAAAATACTCAACTGTGAAAAAAGAGTTAAAAGCAGAATTAGTTCCCTCCACAGTTTCTCTTCTCACTTGAAGATGGGATACGGCACAGCTATGAGGGTATGTTTACTGACAGTACAGCTCCTGGAGAATCTAGCTGCTGTTAAGGAGGCGGACTCTTGAGAGCACAAAGAGGTGGAAAGCCATCTTCAAAGATAACCCGGGCTCTAGATAACGTGACATGCCTTTCCTGTGGATCCTTGGCATCCCTGGGATGTGCAAATCCAGCTTCATGTGACGAACCTCATGGAGTTTCTGTAGCACATTGTCTCTTCCTACAGGAGTCCTGGTGACTAAGTCACTGACCCTGGTCATTCACCTGCAGGGAGTGGTGCCTAAGATCTAAGAGTCCAGGTAGTTGTATTCCTTAGACCATGTTAGATCAACAATTGTAGCAGGGAAAATCCAGAACCCCAAAAGCCTGGATTCAGGTCTCTTAACAGGTATATTTGTCTACATATCACGAGTGCATTATGAATGCATTAGAGAGAAAATAGACAGATGTGAAGGAGGATAAGTGTCCGTCATGGGATTTTACCTTTTCCTCTGAAGCACCTGATACTGGCCACTGTAAAAAGCAGAATATTGGACAAGGCAGTTCCTATGGCTTTCTAAAAATAAAATCTTTAATGTGTTTATTTGTAATCTAACCCTTCATATATATGTTCTGTTAAGGATTAGGGATTTTAAAGCATTTCAGTTCACCTTCAGACACAATTCTCAATGTTTATTTTAGTTGTCATTATTATTACTATTGTACAGGCAAGGAACTTCAGTAATTCCTAGGAACTGTAGATCAGCAGCAGGGAATCAAAAATGACCTTACCGCTAACTGTGAACAAAGTGGTTGTAAATTAAGTGTTTAAAGATTTGTATTTAGTTCTCCTTGTGAACTTCCTCTGTCAACTAAATGACACATTCATTGACATTCTTTGGGTATATTTTGCCCCAATGGAAAAATACAAGTTCATTTTTTGTCTAATAACTTAATATATTAAATATACAAAGCCAGAGTTGGCCTTTTATATAGACATAGAATTACAGATAGACAGTGTAATGGTTTTAGCACTTGTCTTTCATCTCTAAAACATTTTAAATAAAGGAAGGTAGGATTATCCGCTAAATGATCCATTGGGACTATGGACTATCTTCACCAATAACAAAATCTATAGCTGCTCTGGATTTAAGAAAAAGAACAGCTAGTATATCTTCTTTTTATTATTTTATTATTCATTCTTTGTACTATTGTAGTTTCCAGGAGCCTTAGGCATGGAACAGAACTCCAGGGTGCTAGAAATGACAGACCCTGCCCCAAGGATCTTACAGTCTAAGTAAAAGACAATAGACAGCAGCTGGATACAGACAGATGGGGAGTTTAGGGAAACAATGAGACAATATTGATCAGCATGAGAGGCAGTAGTCAGCACCCCAACAGTCTAACCATTGTCACGTTTTTGTAGGCCTCACGGCAAGAGTTTTTAAGAAGGGTTTTGACTGAGAATAATGAGTTTGTTTTGCAGATGTTTACAGGGAACTTTTCCCAAGGCTGAGGGGAAGCATAGGAGAAAGTACAAACATGCTTGTTTGAAAATTTAAGAAGTGGTCAATAGAGGCGGGCATTATGGGCCAATCGGAGGCAGAGGTCAACCTTTTGATACTGAATGAAAGATGATAGGTAGGGTGGAGATAGGTCATGAAGGGCCTTCGAAGTGAACACAAGTAGCTAACATTTGATACAATAGAGGAGAAAGTCAGTGAAGGGATGCAGTTACGCTGGTATATCTTGATTTCTATGTGGTATCTAAGTATACGTGTAGTATATTTTAATGCTGCTGCCTCAATCGTGTAGAACACTACTGACATTGTTTGGTTACTGACATCATGTTATGCACCACCACATCTGCAGTGTATCTATACCACAGCCATTGAAGATATCACTTCAACTGTCAGGCAAAATATTGGAGCAGCAGACAATGCTCTGTTTCTGGAGGAAAGGCCGGTCAAACGGCACTGGAGCAGCACAGAAGATGAATACATCAGTACAGTGGTCAGGTAGTATCAGGATGTCACTGCAGCACATGATGGCATTGAGACCTACCAGATCACCTAATCCCATTTTTTTACCAATGGAGCATTGGTCACTATTTACTAGTATTTACTAGTGTTTGGTCAGATGTTTTAAATGCCCCAAGTGATGTGGCTTCTGCCCCTTTCCCTGGGAGATTGTTGCACAGGTTAATACATGTTCCTGACAGGCATGATGCAAGACAGCACAAGCCACAGAAGCTGCTGACACATACTGAAAAGGAGGAATCACATTGACAAAAAAAGCCATCGTCCATTTCCTGTAACTCACAAAATTCCCCTAATGTTCCAGACACTGTCTCCTACTCTCCACCAGTTGCCATTTAGTCAGTATGAGGATGGGAAATCACTTGGTCAATGGCTGTTAAATTATATTAAGTTGTACTCCCCCTTTGGATAGCAAAACCATGATGGGGGCGATTTCTTTATGATGTTCTGTCTAGACGAGGCAAACATGATTTGCAACCAAGTGTTGGATGGGATGCCTTTCTACAAACACAACAGTCAACTTCAGACTGCTCTAAATTATGGTGGGGGGTAACATTAAAACCATCTTTGCCACCTGCCTCTGGTCCTGTGCTGAGCACAGCTCAGGCAGAGCAGTGAATCTGGAGCAATATTTCTAATAGAGTAGCAAAAAATCCCAAAATACAGTGAAAAGTACCTTTCATGTCTCTTCATTCATCAGAAAGAAACAACACAGGTCCCGGACATCTTCCAAAGTATTTTTGACAGTCACTTTCAATTGGTTGATTTAGTAGTAGATGCTAAAGTCTGAAGCATTAAAATAAATCTCACAGTAGTGAATCACCAGGCATTCTAAAATCAGAAGTCCAAATCATGAGATTGGCTTAAAAATCACAAGACTTTAGTTATTTGCCTGGCTTCTGACTCTTAACGGTGCACTTGGCTCACATTTTCAGACTGTTCTTTGGAACCATGAGGATTAGAATTTTCTGAAAGCAGAGACTGTTAGTCATCACTCAACTCCAAAAGCTACAGGTTTAAGAACATCAACCACTGCACCACTGGTGATAAAACCAGAAGAGCTGGCAAGGCTGATTTCAAGCTTACAAGGATTTGCAGTCAGAATGGGTGGGTCGGGGTCTCATGGGTGTCCAGAATCACAGAATCATAGGACTGGAAGGGACCTTGTGCGGTCACTCTAGTCCAGTCCCCTGCACCCATGGTAAGTATTATCTAGACCGGGGTAGGCAAACTTTTTGGCCTCCCCAAACAGCCTGGCCCCCGTTCCCTATCCGCCCCTTCACTGCCCCCCTCAGAATTGCCAACCCATCCAACCCTCCCCCGCTCCTTGTCCCCTGACCACCCCCTCCTGGGACCCCTGCCCCTAACTGCCCCCCTGAGACCCTACCCCCATCCAACCCACCCTGCTCCCTGTCCCCTGACTACCACCCGGGACCCCTGCCCCTTATCCAACCCCCGCCCCCGACTCCCTGCCCCCTTACCATGCCACTCAGAGCACCAGGACTGGCAGCTGCACTGCCCAGCCAGAGCCAACCACACCGCAGCGCAGTCTAGAGCACCTGGGCAGGCTGGTGGCTCTCGCAGCCGCGCTGCCCAGCAGGAGCTCACAGCCCCGCTGCCCAGAGCGCTGGCAGCATGACGAGCTGAGGCTCCTGGGGAGGAGGAACAGCAGGGGAGGGGCCGGGGTCTAGCCTCCCCGGCCGGGAGCTCAAGGGCCAGGCAGGACAGTCCCGTGGGCCGGATGTGGCCCAGGGGCCGTAGTTTGCCCACCTCTGGTCTAGCTCCATCTCTGAACTAAATAGCACAATAGAGAACAGAACATATGACTTTACTACTTGAAACTGGTCTCTACCATTTGAGCTAAAAAAGAATCCCCAGTACAGTGAAGTAATAGGGCTCATAGAGCATCCTGTTTGTAGGCCTGTTTCTAGGGTCAGCCAGCTACAAAAACTTGGCAAGTCTCAAATTCCATCCATCCAATGAAATGTTAAACGGGGCATAAACAGACCAGCCTGGAGGCATTACACAATAGTGTAAGACATTTTCCATTTTTCTCCTCCCACATCTCAGGCAGACTCATTGAGCTAGTCAGGCTCAAGACTTATACAGATTCTGCAGAGAAACTGTAATGCAGGTTCCCTTGTTCTATGTGTGGGGCTGCCCCTAGTGTAAATTGGGTGGTCTTGCACTAGCCAGTGCGGGTGTGTACTTGTCACCATTGTCCTCTATGTTATGTTCATGACATACACTCAGAGAAGTTAGATAAAAACATAAACATAACAGACTGACTGCTGCTGGGCCCAGATCCTAACCTGCAAGCAAGGTCAGGGGAAACCCCCTGAAATTTAAAGGGACAGCCTACAATTGTAACACAGTTTTCAAAACACCACACACTACAGGATAGAATGTCAGGTGACCCAAGTTTCTGTGAAACACAGAACCCTCCGTTGCCTTATCTGCAAATGAGCTAAAAGCCATATAATTGCTGATGGCAAACGATTCTTCTTTAGTTCAATATTCCCATACAGCGCAGAACAGCATCAGAGATACACAGTGCAGATTGGAGCAAAGACTTTCACCCTAGCATGTATTTAGTTGTGGTTTCCCCATATAAAAGGGAAAAAAAGGCTGGCACTGTCATTTGAGCAAAACCCTTTAACTGTCTGTGTCATTCAAACAACAGTAGGATGAACTCCCAAGTTCCTTCACGTCAAACAATTCCATATTCTGTAACGGTTTGCAGATCTGCTGAGGAGTTAGCTAATTGTATGCAAAATGCTAGGAAGGACTCAAGGATTTCCGAGGTCTGGGGCAAGTCTGTGAAAATTTTTGTGCTCTTCAAAAGCCAATTCTTGCAAATAAGCCCATTTCCCCTAAATTACCGCACATACAATAGCAGATGTTGTACAGCACGCTCTAGAGGGGAAAAAAAAAAAGAAATTTTCCCACTACTTTCCCATCTGATGGTAAGTAATATTTGTTTATTTTATTTTATTTTAGTGTGTGCTGAGATGAGTCAGAAAGAAGAGAAACCTTTTATCCCTTTAGGAGAGTGTCAGTACTGTATCAGCTTCTGCCGTTCATTCTGTAATCGATCAGCTCCTGGAAATTGGGGCCGGGGGAGGAGGTTCAGGAGGGTTGACATTTTGCTATTCAATAGTGACACCTGCTCACTGCCCAGGAACACCTTAATGGAGGTCTCAGAAAACACAGTTCAGCCCTAATGGCTGGCAGACAGATATGGTGATGTGAGTTGCGTCTACAGAGGTGGTGGTGGTTTTTGGGGCGGAGGTGGGAATCAGAGGAATATGGGGGAATACTGAATCATTCAGGAAATTACATTAATGTCCAACTAAATTCAGTAGCAGAACAGATTGTAGGGAGACTAGCTCTGTTGTATCTTCAGGTTCTCAAGTGAGAGAAGGCAGGGAGTCCATCATAAGCTCAGAAGTTTTTCATGGAGAGCAATCTGTGACTGAGTGAGATTTGCCAAGTAGGTCACCATCAGCAGGTCTCAGAGTAGCAGCCGTGTTAGTTTGTATTCGCAAAAAGAAAAGGAGGACTTGTGGCACCTTAGAGACTAACCATTTTATTTGAGCATAAGCTTTCGTGAGCTACAGCTCACTTCATCGGATGCATTCAGTGGAAAATACAGTGAGGAGATTTATATACACACAGAACATGAAAAAATGGGGTTTATCACGCACACTGTAAGGAGAGTGATCACTTAAGATGAGTTATTACCAGCAGAAGAGTGGGGGTGGGGGGAGGAAGAAAACCCTTTGTAGTGATAATCAAGGTGGGCCATTTCCAGCACCTTGATTATCACTACAAAGGGTTTTCTTCCTCCCCCCACCCCCACTCTCCTGCTGGTAATAGCTCATCTCAAGTGATCACTCTCCTTACAGTGTGCATGATAAACACACATTTTTTCATGTTCTATGTGTATATAAATCTCCTCACTGTATTTTTCACTGAATGCATCCGATGAAGTGAGCTGTAGCTCACGAAAGCTTATGCTCAGATAAATTGGTTAGTCTCTAAGGTGCCACAAGTACTCCTTTTCCATCAGCAGGTCGTTGATACTGCTGTTCAGCACTGTCTCAAAGTCCTCCAGTGAAATCCTTGGCACCTGGTTAATAAGATCCATCAGCAAGTGCCCAACAGTGTTGTCAGCAGCCACTTTATCAGAAAGCACATCCTCTGCGTACTGTAGCACTATGCTCAGGGTATCCTGGATCCTGGCTGATGCTGCCCCCACCTGCTGCAAGTCACTGGACAAGCCAATCACTCAACTGGTACTCAAAGAGGTGGGGGGGTTGAATAATGAGCATGCTAAGTGCTTGATAAAAGCACAGAGCTGACCTGAGCAAAGCCCCTGCAATCAGTGCTGTATCTGTTTGCAACTCTGCATGTGCTACATGTGTAAACCATATTGAGTTGCTCCTCTAGACATTAGGGACCATACCTGGAGACCCTTACCCAGGCAAATCTCTCAGGACTGAGTAAGGACTTCAGGATTTGGCCCTGTGCAGAATGCACTATCGCAAAGATAGCAGCTGGGAATTCAAACTTCTACAGCAAAACAAATGGTGAGACAGTGCAGCTCAGCATCCACTGTAAACTGCTCTCGATTGTTCATAACTCACCCCAAATCATTCCCATTACTGCCAGAACTTCCTCTCCCTCTCGCCTACTGCTGCCACAGCTTCTGTCACTGGGGCCAGAGGGGGATTGTTCAAATGTTCAGCAGCTCTCTACTCCTCCCACCCCCAGCAGCTGCTTCTCTCACGGGGGCCAGGCTGCTCTTGAGCGGCTCTCCAGTCTCTCAATCCACCCCAAGCCTGTGTTCCCTCTGGGAAGGCCATTAATGCTCTTTTGGGCAAAAAGAGTCTGAAGGGAAGGGACAGACTGCAGCAGTTCTTCTCTCTTGGGCAGTCTGTCCCTTCCCTTCAGACTCTTTTTGCCCAAAGGAGCATTATTGGCCTTCCTTTATCTGCTCCCCTTGAGCACTAAAATGGAGACCCAACAGGAAGGACAGCAGGTCATGACTCCCACTGAGGCCCCTCTTGCAGCCTGACACAGAAAAGGCTGAGAAGGGACAGGGAAAGAGAGGGGAGACGGAAGCTAGGAATGGGCGACAGAGGGTGGATCACTTGATGATGACCTGTTCTGTTCATTCCCTCTGGGGCACCTGGCACTGGCCACTGTCAGAAGACAGGACTGGGCTAGATGGACCTTTGGTCTGACCCAGTATGGCCGTTCTTATGTTCTGATGAGACTGACTATCACAGGTCAGAACGAGAGTTGGTGATGGAAGTCTGTCTGGCAGCATACTTAGTGTGAATCTGGTGAATTTGCATCTCAGATTTATTTATGTTTCAATGAGTCGAGCAATTGTCTTTTTATTATTAGTAATTGGTGATTTTCTGTTTCTTATTTGAGGAATCTCTAGTCACCAGGTTTTCAGTTATTTTGGGAGGAAAATATACACATTTTTTAGACTAAAAATTCCCCAAACCTACTTTTTTTTTTCCACATACTTTTTAAAGTAAAACTTGAGTTGATGGCAGTAGATTTACACAGCCAGCAGAATTTGGCCTAAAGTTCAAATGTGGAGTCTAATTTTCCTTGATTTTAAAGATTTAAATGTCAGCGTGGCTGTTTCCACAAGAGTCAGCAAAGCCTTGTTGAATCTTGATAGAGTTTGCATAAGTATAAATGCACATTTCTGTTTAAATTACATGACTGTAACATGTGAATGGAAGCCCGAGACTCATCTCCACTGACTGTAAAAACCTCCTGGAGCTGATTTAATGATGAAATGAAACAGAGTTATTCAGCATTTTCTAAGAAGTGGGGGAAATGACATGGTGCAAAAAAAAGTAAGCCAATTGTTTTTATGAGAAAATCGAGAAGACAATGTGACATATGAATGTGACTTACACATTTCTAAGCAATAAAACAACCCATTTTCCTAGTTTTGTGCTCTCAACAGGTAGGGTCTTGGCCAGAGGTGGGCAAACTATGGCCTGCGGGGCACATCAGGCCAAAAAGTTTGCCCACCCTGGTTTAGCTGGTCATTTGTTGGAGGAAGAAAAAAAGGAAGGAGATGTTCGCATGTACCTCACAGTTAAACTAGAAAGCCACCAAAAGCTGCAAAGTGTGTCTCCAGATACAAACATCCACATAATTAAGAGATCTTCACATCTGGATTTTAGTTTGACCTATTATATAAAGATGAGAGTCAGGGAATATTTGGATCTAGGGATTTTGGTCTAGCTCGGGGATGGGCAAATTTTTTGGACTGAGGGCCACATCGGGGTTCCAAAACTGTATGGAGGGCCGGGTAGGGAAGGCTGTGCCTCCCCAAACAGCCTGGCCCCCGCCCCCTGACTGCCCCTCTCAGAACCCCCAACCCATCTAAACCCCCCTGCTCTTTGGCCCCTGACCGCCCCCTTCCGGGACCCCCCACCCCTAACCGCCCCTGGGACCCCACCCCCTATCCAAGCCCCCTGCTCCCTGTCCCCTGACTGCCCCCATCCCTATCCAGACCCCCACCCCCTGACAGGCCCCCCCGGACTCCCATGCCTATCCACCCCCACCCCGTTCCCTGTCGCCTGACTGCCCCCCAGGACACCTGCCCCTTATCCAACCCCCCCACTCCCCGCCCCCTTACCATGCCACTCAGAGCACCAGCACTGGCAGCCGTGCAGCTCAGCTGGAGCCAGCCACGCTGCCGTGCAGTCTAGCGCACCGGGGCAGGCTGGCGGCTCTCGCAGCTGCACTGCCCAGCAGGAGCTTGCAGCCCCGCCGCCCAGAGCGCTGGCGGCATGGCGAGCTGAGGCTGCAGGGGAAGGGGGACAGCAGGGGAGGGGCTGGGGGATAGCCTCCCTGGCCGGGAGCTCAAGGGCGGGGCAGGACGGTCCGGCGGGCCGGATGTGGTCTTTGGGCCATAGTTTGCCCACCTCTGAACTAGACCATACCTGACAGGTGTTTGCTGAACCTGCTTTTAAAAATCTCCAGTGATGGAGATTCCACAACCTCCCTAGGCAATTTATTCCAGTGCTTAACCACCTTGACAGTTAGGAAGTTTTTTCCTAATGTCCAACCTCAACTGCCCTTACTGCAATTTAAGCCAATTGCTTCTTGTCCTATCCTCAGAGGTTAAGGAGAACAATTTATCACCCTCTTATTTGTAATATCCTTTCAAGTACTTTAAAACTGTTTTCATTTCCCCCCTCAGTCTTCTCTTCTCCAGACTAAACAAACCCAATTTTTTCAATTTTCCCTCATAGGTCATGTTTCTAGACCTTTCATCATTTTTGTTCCAGAAGGGTACTGTGCAACAGCTTCCATTTTTTAAAGACAGTAATACATGTTAAAAACAGCTAGGAAGAGTTTACATTACAAAATCACATTGGACCCATGCGTCGCCTTACCATTGGCCCCCCATCCGGCAAACACTTCCAGGGGCTTAACCCTCAGCATGTGAGGAGCCCCAGAACACTGTGGGCAGCAGGAACCTGGGTGCTGGGCCCCTGGAGTCAGAAACCCCCTGGGCAGCAGGAGTGAGGGAACTGGGGCTCCACCTAGCACAGGGAACCTACTAGAAACCCCCAGGGCAGCGGGGGACTGGGTGCTGGGGATCCCCCTGGGCAGTTGGGTCCTGTAGATGCTGGCGATCCCCCTGGGCACACAGAACCAGAAACCAATCGGGCAGCGGGGGCCTGGGCGCTGGGGATTCCCCTGGGCAGGGGGAAGCAGAAACCAATCCGGCAGCGGGGGCCTGGGCGCTGGGGATCCCCCTGGGCAGGGGGAAGCAGAAACCAATCCGGCAGCGGGGGCCTGGGCGCTGGGGATCCCCCTGGGCAGGGGGAAGCAGAAACCAATCCGGCAGCGGGGGCCTGGGCGCTGGGGATCCCCCTGGGCAGGGGGAAGCAGAAACCAATCCGGCAGCGGGGGCCTGGGCGCTGGGGATCCCCCTGGGCAGGGGGAAGCAGAAACCAATCCTGCAGCGGGGGCCTGGGCGCTGGGGATCCCCCTGGGCAGGGGGAAGCAGAAACCAATCCTGCAGCGGGGGCCTGGGCGCTGGCGATCCCGATGAGATCTCTAGCGATCAGGGCCCCTGGCCTGGCTGCAGCCCCCGGAGCAGCAGGCCTCGGGGCAGCGGGCGCTGCGGGGCGGGGAGCGGCGCGCAGAGCTGCGAGCGCCCGGGGGCTCATTCTGCGCACGGAGAGCCAAGGGGCGGGACCCGGCCCGGCTGGCGACTCCGGCGAGATGGCAGCGCCGCTGCGAGCCGCCAAACAAGCGCTGCGAGCGGAGCTGAAGCGGCGGCTGAGGGGGCTGAGCGAGGCGGAGAAGCAGCGCCAGTCCCGCCTGCTGAGCCGCAAGGTGGGTGCCCGGCGGGCTGAGGGGCGGCCCGGGGCCAGGACCCTGCCTCGCTGCCCTGCAGCTGGGCCTCCCCCGGCCTCTGCCCGGCCCTAGGACTAGCAGCAGCAAGCGGGTGAGGTCGGTGGCTCACGGGCTTCCCGGTTTGCGGGGCAGGGACGGAGGCCCCGCCTGCGCCCTTCTCAGCCCTGATCGCCTTCGGGGCCCGCGGGCTTCAGCGTGCCCCGATACCAGCCGCAGGCCCTACCCACCGCTCCTGCCCTGAGCGGGCCCCGCGAGTCCTCGGGGCCAGGCCCGCGCTGGGCCAGCCTTGCTTTGGGGCCCCTTCCCCGCGCCCCAGGTGCAGATGAGCCTCACGCTGCCTGAATCTGCTCCAGAACCGCCCCCCCTCCCCCGTCTCCCTTAAACCTCTGCTCTCCACTCCTGCCTCCAGACCTATGTCCCACAGGGGAGATGATCTCCAGACCTCTCTCCCCCCGTTCATATCCCACCCAAAATATATATTTCTTCCTCCACGCCTACAAGTTGCGAGTTCATAATATTAAAATAATGTAGAACCTTTAAATCAGCTCCTCTGGATTTTCCAGTGCAGCCTGTTAACTATGGGCCTGGTTAGGATAATGATGTATTTCTTTAATAATAATAATTAATAATAAAAGGTAGCTAAGCTAGCACGTGTTCTAACACGTTTTTAAACACTACTGTAGTGAGGGGAGTGGCATAGAGTTCACCTCAACTAATTAACACACATTAAAATACAACTTGCCCTGTCTCCCTTAGGGTTTAAAAACCTGTCAGCTAGCATATTCTAAATATACACCTTTTATTCCAGTGTGGACAAGCCCATAGCCTCTCTTCTACCAAGAGCTCTTTCGACTGATTGCTGCTGTTTGTGCCTTGAACAGCACCGACTAAACTGATGCTGCTAAACACATAATTTAAAACCAATGAGAAGCTCAGAAGCTTTACAACAGGCCTTTAAATGAATTTGGGCTGAGTTGTGAGGCCCTGATAATGCAAACATTTGTGCGTGTCTTCAACTTTACTACTGTGAATAGTCCTATTACTTTAAGGGACTGCTATTCATGATGGTAAAGTTAAACTATGTGTGTGTGTGTTTACAGGATCAGGGCCCAAGTTTGTAAAGAAACCCAAAAGCAATGGCATTTCACATGGTTTCAGGTTCTTTTGTGTATGTTTTATTCAGCTCTAAGTTAATAGGCTGTGCCTAGCAATATTTATAAATAAACATCTAGCATGTGCTGAAATGATTTCTCTCATCTTTGCTTTTATTTTTAACTCTATCTGTACCTTCCACGTTTTTTCTCTGTGTAATTTTATTGCTAATGTTATCATTTAAGTGCTATTATACTGTATTTACACAAATAATATGCTAACACAGCATGCTAATAGTTTGTATTTTTCAAATACCCAGTGCATATGGATTAACAAAGTTGTTTTATAGATATTTTATTGTTTTAATAAACCTCATACAATTTTATTTTAAAGTTGCTGCATGTAGTCAAACACAGGAATTCTGGGGGAATCACATTTGTATTGTGTCTTTCAGTCAAAGGATCTCAAAGCACTTTATAGACTCCAATTAGCACCAATTGCTTCCACCTCTGGAGTGCAATGTGACAGCACACAAACATTATGTAAGAAGTATAGATTTCTACCAAGTCTGAGCAAGTGGAACTTAAATAGGTTTCTCTCTCTGGGAATCCTATTCTTACAATATTTAATATGAAACATAATTTAACATGAAAATATAATTCTGAGTGAACCTCAAGTGCTTAACTTGCAATCTTTGAATTTCTTTAGTAGGACAGTGTGCCCTTAGTTTTGTTGAGAAATGTACATAGCATTTCCTGCCATCTTTATAAATGGTTAATTCACGAAGGGTACAATTTTCAGCAGCACTTGGCACTTACCTAATTCTGGTCCTATTGAACTCAGTAGTAAATCTACCATTCGTATCAGTGGAGGCAGAGTTATGGCAGTGCTGAAAGGTTTTGAACATCCGACCTGGAAGTGATAAAGTTGGGTTCACCTAAAGGGAAGATACTGGACCACTGTCTAGTTTGCAACAGAATGTGTAAACTGACTATGGCCTGAGTCTGCAAACACACAAGTGTTTAACTTTACTGCCGTGAGTAGCATGTGTAAGAGTTTGCAAGGCCAGGGACTTAAATATTTGCAAAATATACAGTGAAAATCTAAATGCAAAGCTCTTTTCAAACAGATTTGAAGTGGTAAATGGAGATAAAGGAATTACCTTCATTATCAGGAGACAAGTGTAGTGGGCATCGAGAAATGTTTGAAAATGTTGAGAAAACATCTTGAGCAAAGGCTGAAAAATTAACTTCATAACAGATGATAGGAATTGCAGCTGAGAAGGATAAAAGAGACTTGGCTACTTTACTTAGAACTTGAAGAATGCCTTTACGTAAATTCCCGTCTTCGAAAGATCTTAAATTCAAATTGGAATAGCTGCACTAGGCTGACCTTCTTACTAGTATTTAATTAGCTACTGCATGACTGTGCTTGCTTAATGTTTGTGTTTCTGATTAAAGTCATGCTGTTTGCATGCTCTGATTCTGCAATAATAGTCATCAGCTAATGTACAAAGGTCAAAGAATTTTCTCTTTGGAAACTTCTGGGGTGTGACAGGAGCTACTGTCTGGGCCAGGGAGACATCTTCAGGCTGTTGGTACTAATGTGGATGACTGTCTGATTGTATTTGTCTTCAAGGGCACAATGTAACTGCACAATGCATTGATCGCACTATGAATTTTCTACACTGTGAAAGGGGAGGAATAGGTGGAAGAGGGAACCTGAAGAGAGAGAGAGAGGAAAAGAGTGGAATGGGATAGTTATTTTTAAAAAAAGGCAATAAAGAGATACAGTTGATTTAGTTTTTATATATAACACACACAGAAAAGGGGGAATAGCCAAATAACGATAGGCTTTTTAAATAAATGTAAGAGATGTAGTCAGAGGTGAGGGAGAAAAATTAAGCAAAGGTTAAAAACAGGTGCAAGTAGAAAAAGGAATATAGGTGAGAATTAAAGAACTATAAAAAAAGGAAAGTGACAAGGTCAAACTGTAGAAAGGCAATTAGCCCAGGATTATACAAACACACAAAAGATAATTCTAATTCTGGTCTGAATACTCCAGTCCCATTAAATAAGACTAAATTAATAAATGTAGCCCCTATATTGCCCTGCACTTTGCCATTTGCACCACTATAAAGTTGAGTGCAAATCACTTTCAAATCAGAATGGAAGCATATTACACTTTCTTTGTACTGTTGTAAGTGATGACACAAGGTGCAGGGTAATCAGGACCCTGGCCTTAAAAACCCTTTTTTAAAATTTCAGTGTGGTTCAGGAAGGTGTTATGCAAGATCTGAAACTTTTTACATTTTATCATGCACACCACATATGCAATTTCTAATCCTCTTCCCTTGTCCAGCTTTTTGGTTTAGAGGGCCGCTTTTAGATCAAACATTCCCTAGATCATCTAGAAGAGCGGGCAGCAGTAAGACTGCCTATCAGCAGAAGCATTTAGGAAAACACTTTTGGGACCTCAAACTCCTGTACAGAGGTCAGTTCAGGCTAAAGAACTAAGGGCCTGATCTCACAAGACATTGAGCCTCAGTTTATTTTCCTAGGTAGGCGGGAGGAAACAACTTTTGCCTGAGCTAAAGCTTTTCGCTAGTGTTTTCTTTTTGAGTTTTGGACATTGACACTGTCATTGACGTACTTCTCACCTGTCAAGACCCACATGTGGGACAAAATGTATGACTTAAAACATAAATGAGAAATACAGACACTTTCTCTGCTCTGTGGACTAGCATCTCCCCATCCCATGCACTTTTTTCTGCAGTGATGTTGTTTGTCTGAACATGCTTATACTACACACTTTAAAAATACATAAAATACAAACGGTTGTAGGATCAGCAAAATACGCTGAACACTGGTCCTGTGCCAGTGACAAGAGGGAAATGTTCCATCCATGAATTATCGCACAAATGCTCTCCCAAAACTATGTTGCTATATCCTCAGTAATGCTAATATGGTTTATAAACTGAGTATACAAAATAATCTATGTTAATTTCACTTTTAGTAAACAGAGGGGTGGAGGGGAAAAAGTTTTCCTGATATGAAACATTAAAGAGGGAGTTTATATTTTCAAACTTTTCACGGAGAATATTGCTCAAACCTGATTTTTTAAGTAAAAAAAATAAGTGGATCTTTTCATAAGCTTTTAAACCTCATTGCAATAATTTCCCATGTAGGTGATTGGGCATTCCAAGTACCAAGAGTCCCAAAGAATTGCAGTCTTTCTGAGTATGCAAGACGAAATTGAGACAGAAGAAATCATTAAGGACATATTTCAGAGAGGGAAGGAGTGTTTCATTCCACGGTACAAGCCCCAGAGCAGTCACATGGATATGGTCAAGTTAACTTCCGCTGAAGAAATTTGTTCACTTCCTTTGACATCTTGGAACATTCATCAGCCTTGTGATAATGATGTAAGGGAAGAAGCGTTGTCTGTGGGTAAGTGTTTCCTTCTTTCTGATGCTGAATCTCGGGTGATGCCTACACTAGAGAGCTTACTCCAGCCCTCACAACTGGCGGTAGCTCTCCCGCTGACATAGCGCTGTCCGCACTGGCGCTTAAATTGGCGTAAGTTATGTTGCTCAAGGGGGTAGCTAATTCAATCCCTGAGTGACACAATTTATGATGATTTAAGCTGTAGTGTAGCCATAGCCTCAGACTCAGTGAGCAGGAGTTGCCTTGGGTCAATAAGAAGCTATTAGAAGGGAAGGACAGTGTGTTAGAATGCACTCTGGTTCCTGATATCCTAATTTCTGGAAGTTGTAGGCTGGACTGTAGGAATTTTTATAGAATCTTGGATCCTAAATGTTGTTGTGTGTCAATGTATCCTAGTGTCTTCGCAGAGCCTGCAGAACAGCTTTCAGGATTAAGTTCTTAGACTGCAAAATAAAAGCACTTTCTACTAGAGCTGGGTGAATATTTCAAATTATTTTGGGTCATTATTCATTCACATTTTCATTTGTTTGTTCATTTCAGCCTCAGGCTCTTGGCACTTTACAAGATCTAAAAGTTAGTCTGTTTTATAAGTCAATATAAAAATTCTAGTCTGTAGAAAACTAATTTTACTGCCATTTGACCTCCAAATCAAACCCCACCACATCCAGCTCTTCAATCCAACCCTCTCCAACTGCCCACAAATTATAAACAAACTTGCTTTGCCTTTGTTCACATTCCTTCTTTGTTTACTTTCTGCAAATATTCCAGTGAACATCTTCACTGGCAGAAACATTTAAGAATATTAATGGAAAGCAAATGCTGAATTCATGTGAGAAACCTGATTCTGAGGGTATGTTTACAGTGGTGAGTTTCTGCGCAACAAGTTACGCCACTTTTATTAAAGCGCTGGAATTAAACCACTGTTGCGTGTCCACACTGTGCTCCTTGTGATGGTGGGGCCCATCCACATTAGCAGCTCTTGCATTGTGCAACTGTGCAACTGGCCGCAGGGTGCTTTGGGAAGGGTTTGCAATGCCTCATGGGGCAGGCACAGTGTCACATGATATTGGTTTCCCAACCACATTGTTCCATGGGCATCCTACTATGTTGCCAGGTGCTTTTCAAGGGCAGTCAGAAACAGAGCTTTGAAAGTGGAGGGATACATGCCTTCATGGCAGCTGGCCAAGTTCAAAACAATGAGCAGAGCGGTCACTTGAGGGATTATGGGACACTTCCGGAGGCCAGTTGATTGCTTTCTGTGCTGTAATGTGTTTACACTGCCAATACAACGCTGGAGCCTCTGTGCTGTAAGGCTTCCGACTCTTGTCAAAGTGTTCTTTTTTGCAACGCTGCAACTGAGGAGTTTCTGCGCACAAAGTGGCTTGGCAGTATGTACACCTCGGGAGTTACACCACAGAAAGCTGCTTTATTGCACAGAAACTTGCCAGTGTAGACAAGGCCTGAGAGTTGCTCACCTATACAGAGACTTACCAGATTGCACACACTGGGTGAAGTTGCCAACAGCTCCTGTAAGTTGGATACTGCAGCAATTCAAACCAATTCAGTTTAACTGGATTTTAAATGTTTATTATTAGCATGTTCTTTTCCCAGAAGCATTAGTTTTCTTTCATGGGAATTCTCTTTAGTCATTTAGTGTTATCAGCATTAGCACCAGTATTAAGTCTCCATCTATTAGCATTTTCACTTTATTTTGCTTCAGTTGATTGACTTGTTAATTTCTTCTCTTTTGTCCATCCTTCTCACTTTAGAATTCTCTATATTCACGTTAGATGCCAGGTGATTTCATTTGCCTCCTATGGTCATTCTTTCTTTCCCCTGTATCCAGCATTTTTTTTGTTACTTCCTTTCCTGTTGTCTGTCTTACATGAAATTCTGTAAATTATTAATCAGCAGGTTTGAGGCCTTTGAAAGGTGGCTTTTAAAATGTCTAACATTTTATTTAGTTAAGCTTAGTTCAGCCATAAGAGACAACTTACTACATGTGAACTATGGTTAGTTGCATTTAACAAGCCTAAGTTAGAGATCAAAATGAGAAAACAGGAAAATCATAGGGCAAAACTCAACTACAGTTGGGGGGAGGAGAATGGCAAGGAGGGGTAATGTAGGGACCACTGTAGCTCTTGTGCACTGTGGAAGGAGCCTGGCACAGAAGTCTGCAATAGGGCATCCCGGGGAGGCAAGTTTACATGGATCCTGTACCTCCCACTTCAGGTAGTGCCAGAGGGGCTGGAATAGCAGCTAAAGCTGGACAGAGTTTTTCAAATTTGAATGTTTTGATGGAAGTTTGAATTAAAAAAAGAATTGGAAAAAATGTTCCCAAGTTTCAGCTCTCTGTAATAATGACTTGTGTGCGTGTGCGTGCGTACATGGCAAAACATGTTTTGGTCCTGGGTTAAGGGGGTGGAGTTTTCTTCCTCAATCTTCACGTATGGAACCTTATTATTATCTATTTGTGGTATCTTTAGATGAGTTCAGGGGTTATCCTGTTCAGAGACTGGAAATGCAGACCTCCTTCCTCTTCCCCTGAATAGCTTTTGAAAGGTTAGAAAGTGCATTTAGGGTCTTTGAGGCTATTGCATGATGAGACACGAAGTAGACAGACTATTCCTAACAGAAAAACATACAGAACCTGTGCAAAAAGTTGTTGCCATATTTTTATTATGGGTGTTGCCATATTTATTAAACTTTGGTCCATTTGCAGGAATGCCAAACTGCTTTGTTACCACCCTTATCATCCATTGTAATTATGAATGTCTGACTCCTTTATCTCCATGATCTGATCAAATACTGTAGTGATGCTTGGTATTTACATTGTTAGAAGTAGACAACATGGTGTTTTCATAGTAAAGTTCCCATTGCTTGCATATATTGCAATTTATTTTCCATGAAATATCTTGCAGGTACAGCAATAAGTTATGTCACCACTGACTATATTCATTTATACATGACAAAACACAAAGCTCAGATCTAGACTATCCGTAAAACTTCTTTGCTTCTCACAAGTCTTACTCTTAAGGAGGATAGCTCACTATCTATTCTGTGCATGGTGTTGTTAAACCTTGGGTATGCATTCCAGGTTCTAACACAGAGGTGGGCAAACTACGGCCCATGGGACCGTTCTGCCCGGCACTTGAGCTCCTGGCCGGGGAGGCTAGCCCCCGGCCCCTCCCCTGCTGTTCCCCCTCCCCCACAGCCTCAGCTCACCATGCTGCCACTCTGGGTGGCGGGGCTGTGAGCTTCTGCTGGGCAGCGCGGCTGCGAGAGCCGCCGGCCTGCCCTGGTGCTCTAGACTGCGTGGCAGTGTGGCTGGCTCCAGCCAGGCAGCACGGCTGCCAGTTCTGGTGCTCTGAGTGGCATGGTAAGGAGGTGGGGAGCAGGGGGTTGGATAAGGGGCAGGGGGTTCCAGGGGGCAGTCAGGGGAGAGGGAGCAAGGAGCGGTTGGATAGGTGTGGGAGTTCCGGTGGGCCTGTCAGGGGGCGGGGGTCTGGATAGGGGTTGGAGCAGTCAGGGGACAGGGAGCAGGGAGGGGTTGGATAGGGGGTGAGGTCCCAGGGGCAGGGGGTCCTGGGAGGTGGCAGTCAGGGGACAAGGGGCGGGGGGTTGGATGGGGTGGGGATTCTGAGGGGGGCAGTCAGGGGGCGGGAAGTGCGAGAGGGTGGATAGGGAGCGGGGGCCAGGCTGTTTGGGGAGGCACAGCCTTCCCTACCTGGCCCTCCATACAGTTTCGGAACCCCGATGTGGCCCTCAGGCCAAAATGTTTGCCCACCCCTGTTCTAACAGATGGATACTCCCTTTAATTATAGTCCTTTCTCTGTTAGATCAGGATTGTCCATTTTCATTTTGGCTGTGCACAGCATTACACACATTATTGATGTAAAAATAGATCAAGACAATTTCTCTAAGAGGAAGTCTTTCATCCTCTCTACCATGTAAAAATGACACAGGTCATTTGTCGTTTACAATGTTGCTTTCTGTTGGCCTTTCTAGATACACCGGACCCTCGCTAGAACGCGGGATTTGGGATCCATGCCAAGTACCGCGTTATAGCAGGGACTGCGTTAAAATGAAATTCCTGTGTACAGTAAATGTCACATCCATAAAGTATAGAAAACCTTAGAAAATAAACTACTTGAAGGAAACAATAAATGAGAAAAAAAGTGTTGCTTTATTCGAGATTTAAAGTAGACATTACAATAAACTAGTCTAGTTTTTCTTAAAAAAGTCGTTGAGTTGCTTTTGCTTCTTGCTGCTGTGCTGCTTCCGCTTAGCAAACTGCAAAAGGCTACGTAGCTGCATAATTTTTATAGGCTCAACGTCTTGCGTCTCGAACCATCTCAAAGCAGTCTCTAAGCCGGCTACAGTCGCAGTTGATGTTGGAACAACATCCACTTCATCTTCCTCTTCTTCTTCCACATCGAAAGCCAATTCTTCAGCTTCTGGAATGTTGTTTGGTCGTACTGCCTGAAGAATTTGGTCATCCGTTAGACTTTCAGCAACAGGACAAAATTCTTCTGCTTCATCGGCGCCTCTTATCCAGGACTCAAATATTTTGTGGCAGAACAGTTACCCTGAGCGTGGACAGTTGCGGGCACAGCTCCTGCATCTACTCCATGTCTGTTCTTCCAACTTCCTCCTCTGTAAATCCCTTGAAGTCGAATTCCTCGTCAGACTGATCTGCTTTCTTCATTTTCTTCCAGGAGCAGGTGGCCAAACGACTCTCTCAGTCCCACCATCCAACAACGGTTTATTGTTTCAGCATGTAATAAATTCCAGGAATCGCCGCCAATGTAAAAGAAGTCTTTTATAGTCAACTTCTTCAGAAAATCGGTGACAGACAACTCGCTTTCTATCATGTGTCATACCAAGTTCCGTTGATAGTGCAGCTTAAAAATGGCGATAACACCTTGATCAAGTGGCTGGATTTTGGAAGTCGTGTTTTTAGGTAAGTATACAACCCATATTTTACTGTCACAGGTTCTGAGTCTTTTGGCTGGAGGATGTGCTGGGCAGTTGTGTAGCAAAAGAATAGCCTTTTCTTCTAAGCATTTTGCCCGCAAATGCTTTCGCATAGAAGGGACAAATTTGGTGAAGAACCATTGTTCAGAAATCTCTCTTGTCATCCATGAAGTTCTGGAGTTCTTGTACAAAAACGGCAGGCAATTCACATTTACGTGATGAAAGCACCAAGGCATGCAAGACTTTCCAATGCACAATGGTTTTAATTTATGCTTGCCTATTGCATTCACACAAAACAATAAAGTAAGGCGATCTTTTGCCTGTTTATATCCTTCTTTCTTATGTTCATCTGTTCCGACAACCAGGGTTTTATCGGGCAACATTTTATAATAAATTTCTGTTTCGTCTGCATTGTAAACCTGTTCCTCTGAGTAACCCTCTGCCTGTAAAATTTCCCTCAGTTTCACAGGGTACGATTGTGCATCGTCATCATCAGCAGAGCGTTTTTCTCCCGAAACTGCAATCTGAGAGATTTCGTGTCTTTTCTGAAATCGCCATAGCCAGCCTGAACTCGCCTTAAAATTGCTGAATTCACCATTAAGTTCCCAGTCAAATTTTTCCGCTTGTATGGCTTTTAGAAGACTAGAGATGAGAATGCCTTTCTGCTGTTCTTGCACAAACCACATGTACACCACAGAATCAAGATCGGCAGCATTCGATAAATGGGCTCGTTTTCTTTGAATGCCGTGCTCTTCATCCAGGTAGGAATGTAACTTCCGAGCTTGTCAGCATTCTTTAGTCATCCACGAAAGGTGGACTCGTTAATGCCAGTATCATGGCTAATCTTTGCCTGGGTTTCGCCATTTCTAAGTCGTTCGATAGCATCCAATTTCTCCTGCACTGAGTAAGCCTTCCTTTTGCCCGACATTTTTGACATCTTTCTAAAGATAAATACAGTACTGTACCTGTACATTTTTATTACATTACATTTGTATGGCATTCTAGGCCTACAGCAATCGTCTTAGGGCTTGTCTACACTACCGCGCGGGGTCGATCTAAGATACGCAAGTTCAGCTCCGGGAATAGCTGATGCTCTCTTGTCAACTGCACTTACACTCCTCGTTCTGGTGGTGTACTAGAGTCGACAGGAGAGCTCTCAGCGGTCAATTTATCGCGTCTATACTCAAAAAAAATTGTACTGTGCTTACTTAAAATTGGGATTCATGGCCGCGACTGCGTTATATCCGAATTTGCATTACGTAGACATGCGTTCTAGCGAGGGTCCGGTGTACTAAGCAATAAAATGAGCGAAGGTGCAACAGTGGCAAAGTCAAAGTTCAGCCCCCTTGTGAGTCTGCGTTATGATTCAGTCTTTAATTACATGATAACTTACTATTTTTAACACACAACTCCTGTCTAATTCAGTGCGCAGGATAGACCTGCTCTGGGGATGCATTAGGGTTGCGTAGAGCTGCTTACACCAGTTAGCATGATCCCTTTGAAAGGAAAATGGATACTTTCAATTTACAATTGCAGCAACCCACTGGTAAGTACTTTGAAATTGTTACTGAGGGAGCATTAGCCCCATTTCAAAGTTTGCCATTGGGAACTACCTTGTGGAAATATTTTTAGCTGGAAATACTCTGTTTTAGTCACCTTTTAAGTCCTACTATTTATTTATGTTGCACTCACTGCACGCAGGACTTTGGGAGCTATAGTCAGCTCAGAATTCTTAACAACTTAAAAATATATAGAGCCTTTAGTGTTGAGACATATGGATTGGCAATATGTTCTTGAGAGGATCACATGAAACATACGGCTACAAAAGAAAGCTGGCATTTTAAAAAAGATAAGAGGCTGAATTTTAAAAACAGTGCACCAGGAATAAGAGAACTTGGAAATATGAGACATATAAAGGAGTTTAGAAATAGAAAACAATATAAGAGGAAAATAGTATAACTGAAAGCAAAGTAAATGTCTTATATGTCACTTCAGACACATTAGTTGTTCAATAGCTATACATGAAAATATGATGGTAGCTTATAAAACTGTGTTAGGCATTCTGAAATAAGACACATTGCATACAATACTCTGGGGGTTACTGAGACAGACTGAAAGAAGATATGTTCTGAATGTCAGATGAATGGAATGTACATATGTTGGAAGCAATGATGTTAAATATTACTGCATAGTGGGAAAACAGAAGGCTCCAAACAAGATTTTAAAGTGATTGAGGGTACTAGTAGATTGTCTTCTCTTTGGGGAGACTTGATTAAAACTTACAGTACAATATATGTCAAGAGAGAGATTATAATTTGAAATCTCTTTAGAATGGTCATAAAAAGAAAAGCTGAGACCATGGCATGAAACCAAATTGAAAATTGAATCTTAGCTCTTAATGTAATTTATTTTTTAATGAAATGATTTAAAGTTTGGATTGAACTTCTACTTGAAGACAATGAGCCATAGTGTATTGTTGCATAGGAAGAGTCAATTCAGTTCTAGTGAGTTGTTAACATTCTGGTGTTGACTTCTTTGGTGAAGAGATGATTCGTCCTCCCTTGTAACATAGGAATTGCCATCCTCGATAAGACCAGCGTTGCATCTTGTTCAGTAACCTGTTTCTGACAGTGTCTAATATCAAATACTTACTTCAGGGAAAGCTGCAAGAAATCCCTGAGTGTGTAGCTATGTAATAATGTGTCCATATTTTCTTTCTTTCTTTTCTTTTGCTCTCATCATTATTATAAGAATCTAATCCTTTTCGGAATTGTAGTTATCTTTTTGTCTTAATCTTACCTTGTGGCAATGAGTTCCACAGGTTAATTATGTGCAATGTAAAAATATATTTCCTTGTATCAATTTTAAATTTTCTACCTTTCAATTTCATCAACTGGCCTACTGTCCTTGTATTATGAGAGGGTAACTATGACCACCTGATTTACCTTCTCTATACTATTAATTGTTCTTTTAAAGCTCTATCCTATCACCTTGTATTTGTTTCCTCTCTAAACTAAACCATCCCGGTCTTTCCAGTCTCTTTTCACAACCGTCTTCTCTGGGCCGCTGATATTTCTTCCACTGGTCTCTGAACCCCTTCTATTTCTGTTATCTCCTTTTAAAGAGAGGATGACCAGAATGGAATCCAGTATCTGAAGCAAAGGTATATGTAATTTGATTTATGTAATGGCTGTGTAATATTTTCAGTATTATTTCTTTTCTATTTCTGTATACACCCTAATGTTTGCTTTCTGACATCATCTGCCCACAGAGCAGTCCACATGGATGCCCAGGTCTTTTTCCTGAGTTGTTACAAAAACTACCCTCCATATCCTCTAGGTCCATAAAATACATTATTTGTTATAAGGTATGTCTACATTGGAGCTGGGAGTGAGCCTCCCAGCCTGGGTAGACAGACTTGCAGTAGCTTGGCTCGAGCTTTCCTAATGGGTAAGGCTGGAATAACACCTGTAGCCAAAACAGTACAGGTTTGAGACCCAGCCATGACAGCAGCCATGTCCCACTGGCCTTCTTTTGTTTTCCATCCTTTGGCTGAGTGATGGGGACTTCTGCCACCTCCTAATATGACATTCCACCAGCTGGCTCTTGGACTGAGGACATGAGAGTCATACAGAGTTGCCTGCTGTTGATCTGGCTTCTTCACTAGCTTCTAGCACAGGGGTGGGCAAACTTGACCCAAGGGCCCCATCTGGGTATGGAAATTATATAGCGGGCCATGAATGCACATGCAGCTGGGGGCTGGGGTGTGGGAGGGGGTGAGGGCTCCGTCTGGGGGTGCGGGCTCTGGGGTGGGACCAGAAATGAGGAGTTCAGGGTGCAGGAGGAGGCTCTGGGCTGGAGCAGGAGGTTGGGGTGCGGGCTCTGGGTGGGGCTGGGGTTGGGAGTGCAGGAGGGTGCTCCTGGGCTGGGACGGAGGGGTTTGGAGGGTGGGAGGGCGGATCAGGGCTGGGGAAGGAGGTTGGGGCACAGGAGGGGGTCAGGGGTGCAGGCTCCAGGTGGCGCTTACCTCAAGCAGCTCCTGGAAGCAGTGGCATGTCCCCACTCCAGCTCCTACATTGAGATGCTGCCCCGTCCGCAGGCGCTGCCCCTGCACCTCCCATTGGCCGCAGTTCCTAGCCAATGGGAGCTGCGGTGGCAGCGCTTGGGTTGGGGCAGCGTGTGGAGCCCCCTGGCTGCCCCTACATGTAGGAGCTGGAGGGAGGACATACTGCTGCTTCCAGGAGCTGTGCGGAACGGGGCAAGCTCCTGACCATGCTCCCCAGCTGGAGCGCCGGAGCGGGGAAAGCCCTGGACCCTGGACCCTGCTCCACAGCAAAAGCTCAAGAACTGGATTAAAACGTCTAAAGGGCCGGATGCGGCCCCTGGGCCATAGTTTGCCCACCCCTGTTCTAGCAGCTACCTGAACCTGTTTAGTAACAATCAGCACCCACTCCTCTGGATTTTTATGTGCACTTTTAGTTGTGCCCTTAGCTCTTCTTGTGCTCAGAAACACATATGATACTAAAGTCCCTTTTCCCTCACCACTTCTGCTTTCCCTTTCTTTGCAATGTAATAAATAAATGAACTGCTGAAGTACAAAAGCAGGTGGATTTCATTGGCATCATTCTGTAATGTTTTAAACTTCTTTACTCTGAACTCATTTTGTGTAGCCAGTAGAACATGAACAAAATATGGCTTAATTCTAACAGCACATCTAACCAACAGCGTGTTGCTGAAGTTCTAAAAGCATTTGGAATATTAAAGCTCTTCACTCTTGTAAAGTTCATTAACTCTTTGAAAGATTGCTGTTCCTTCTAATCACACTTAAGTGTTGTATCACTATTCTCCGTGCATAAAATGTCCTTGTTAATGTCTCTCACTCAGCAAAACAACCGAAAAGATTACTTCTTCTGTAATTAATTGAAGTGTAAAGGAAAGTGGAAATGGCATAGTAACAGGTTGTAAATACACTGTAAGTGGCTCTGAAGTGTTTTGTCTCAAAGAGGGCTAATTTTATTACAGTGTGAACAATACCACTGTTATTTTCTTGGTACTGTTTCCTAGATACAGAAGTCTTTCAAAAGCAAATAACGGGTTAGCATTTGTTCTGGATTATGGCCCGAGACATACATCAGAGTTTTAAGAGAAAAATTTGAACATGCGAGTATTACTTTCTACCTCCATGAGACTAAAGAGAGAGATTTTATCTTCATTGCTTTTATTCTACAGATTATTTTTGTTCATGACTTTTGGAGTAAATGTAGAGCTGGACTGGCAGCGCTGAAGCCTGGACCCCTCTCTTTGTCCACAGAGTAGAGACAGTATGGGCAATAGGAGTGGATATGTCTCCATGCTGCCCAAGAGTGTGCTTCAGCCTGATCTTGGAAGCACCATCTCTAGGGAGGGAAGATCTCCCTCCGTGGCCCATTTAATCCTCGTCCTCTTTGGTGAGATGACTAACAGTGGACCAGTTTGTAATACAGTTAACTCACAGGACCTCCTCATTATGTACACTGGGAAGTACCTTGGAGCCTGGAGAAGGAGGACTCCTCAGCGCCAGAGTGCGGAATGGTTCTCCTGCTGCTTCCTAATGTGAGTAGGGATATAACTCAGCGTGAGCATCACATTCTGGTTCAACAATTCCAGCTTGTGCTGACTCTAGTTATTTTGAGTATTTGTGATGTGAAGACCCATCAAGCCAGCACTTTCGTGCTCTGAAGTGATGCAGTGATTTCCCTTTACCAGCAGGTGTCAGGATTCTACAGATTTAGTAGCGTGAGCTAGTGTCATTTTTGCTGTCTCCTGTAATTAAAATCTTGTTTAGGCATTGCAGTCACACACAGGGGAGAGCAAATGTTCCAGCCTAATGTCTAAAATAATGAGCGATCACGGAGTGGGTGCTGGGATTCTAGGTGTGGTCTTTTTTATAAAGCTGATCGTCTGTAAAAGGCTTGTGTGTAAGAAATTTAGTGGGAGAAAGCAGCCATTCTCAGAGTCATTGTGATGATAGAACATGTCTGACACAGATGGTAGTGGTGCAGTCACCTGCTGATTACATGCACAATAAACTTGCCATATAAACTTTCCTAACCTTTCTATCCTTGGTCTAACTCTTTAGGAGAGTTATGTGTATGCATCAAAGAAGAAATTAATGGGTTACACAGACATTTATATTTATATTTCACAGACAATTTAGTTGGTCCAGCAATGGAGTAGAAATATTGATAGTAACACTGCATAATCTGTTATAAATACTGGATAGTTTGGGGATTTTTTTTTATCTGTCATATTTCCATTTAGTCATTTTTATTGATTTTAAAGTGTACAGATAATAACAATACAGAGAAGCAGAATAATAAGATCTGAAAATGTCATGTACACTGGGGGCTTGTTCCCACATACAGCACTGCAGAGGTGCAGCAGCAGTACTTAATAAAGACGCTACCTATGCTTCTCCTGTCAGCATAGGTACTCCACCTCCCCAGAGGCAGTAGCTGTGTCAACAGGAGAAGACCTCTTATCTACCTAGTGCTGTCTATACCAGGAGTTCGGTCGATATAACTATGTCGCTCAGGGGTATGGATTTTTCACACCTCTGAGCGTGACAGTAATACAGAAATAAGTTTGCAGTGTAGACCAAGCCTAAAATCCTCATATTTTTATACTGTTTTACAAGTATAAGGTCCATCCTGGCATGAACACTTCAAATGCCAGTGCTGTTGCAAGTTTCTTTAAAGCAGAAGCTTTGTGGCTTGCATTTGCTGATCTAACAAAAGGTATCAACATGTTGCAAAGTTGCTCTTGCACAGATTTGTCCTCCTCCTTTTGGCTCCTTAGCAAGTGCTCTGTATTTTGCTGTCTTAACTTTGCATTTTGACCCAGGTGCAACCCCTTAACGCCAGAAAGCTTTCACTATCTGTGTTTTCCCAGTCAAGTTATTCTAGCCTTTTTGCTCAGGAATAGGGATTATGGGAGCAAATAACTCACCTGTCAAAGAAGGAAGTATTGAGGCAGATAACCAGAGCCTTTCTAAGCAATTATTTCTTTTACTTTGGACTTGCAAAACCAGAGAGTGTTTTAAATGGCTTTAAGTGAGGAATGTGGCTTATATGCTTTGCTTACATAATATACTTTATGAAAATACTTCAAAGAACCACCCCAATTAAACTGCATTTCTCCTAGCAAATTCTGAAAAGGGGACGTACTAAACTTTAAACCTGAGCTGACATATAGCTTAAATCACAAGTGAAAGGCAGCATGTGATGGTTTCAGTCTGATCCCTGACATACTCTTTTTCATATTGTGAAACCAGCTACAGTTTTGGCTCAAGTCTTAAAGTGATGCCACCAGAGGCCATGATTGTAAATTAAAGGATATTTATTGGTGAAGCTAGTAGGAATGTCTGTGCAATGCGGACATGTACTCCATACCTGGCTCCAGCCAGTGCTGTAAGCCTCTCCCATTCTTAGGTACTAAATTTACAAGAATGTATTTTTTAAAAAGGGAATAAAAATGGAATGAGACTGTTTATTTGTATCTCAGGATATTGGAATAAAAGCTGAGCAAAGAGCATTATTAGTGTATTTTGCAACTTTATTAATGAAAGAATTACTGCCACTCATCTGTTTTAAACCTGTATGACTGATGGGGATCATGTAGTTTCTCAGGGAGAGGTGTAAATATTTTATTAAGCCATAGTTCAGCAGGACAAGTGTGAATTGTGAAGACTAATGTTTCATGCTGACACAAAACATTGACATGGATGAGTAGATGGATAAATGATGAGTTGCTCAATACCTGTTTGTTGAGTCCACTGATGATTCTGTTTTCTGCAAAATATTTTATTCAGGTAATAACAAAAAATATTTAACTTACTCTGAGTCATTGTGTTGGATGGATATACTTTTGGGGGATTTTAATGTATAAAGGGACAGTATTCCACTGGGATTTTTCTGAGTGAATGGTATTGCACAGAGAATATGTCAACACAGGTCACCACCACCTCTTGTGGACATGCACAAGGCATTGCCTGCAGTGTAACCAGTGTGATTCCACTGCTGGGGGGCAGAGGCTCCAAGGGAGCACATCTTGTGAGCTATGGAGCCCAGCTATGGAACTCCCTGTGCAGTGGGGACTTGGAAGTGAGGTGGGCCAAGGAAGCAGCTGTAGCAAGGACTGTGGACCTGCTGTGATATGAATTCATTGGCCATCCCTGCTGCAGGAGGAGTGGGGCACAGGCACCACAGAGCCTGTTCTGGCCTTGAGGTCGGGAGCAGTGTTTCCGAAGCAGCAGCAGAATCATCCTGCACTGTGGTAGTAAGGAGCTCTTCTCCAGGCTCCAAAGAACTTCTCAGCATACAGTGAAGTGACTTGGGCTTTTGTGCTGGAGGAAGGGCTGGGCTGGAGTGCTTAAGAAATAATTTTGGTTTTAGCCCTTTAAAACTCAGGATGCTGCTTAACATTATAAATAAATCAAGTGCCAATAAACTGATCAAGAGAGTACTGGGATTCACATGGAGAGCAGAGGGAGGAATTAGTTATCTAGTATTTTCTACTCTGATAGGCCCCAATTCAGCAATGCATTTGAGTATGTACTTAAGTCCTAATAAAGTCATTGGGACTTAAGCGTGTGCTTTAGGGCCTGACCCACAGCCGATTGACTTCAATGGTCTTCAGAAGGAGGCCCTTACTCACTAGGGATGGTTTGCTGAATTGGGGGTCTCACTATCTAGCATGAGGTTGCCAATTGTCCTTTTATTATAAGGGATATCCCTCGTTTAAATAGAAAACTGTCCATACTAAAAATCAGTATGGCATGCCTTTTATCTCATATTTCAACCAGGATCGTAGTACTGTCATACTTGTCCAGAGTGTTGCTCCAGCATCGGAAATCCAGCAAGGAGCAGCACTTCACTTTGCAAAATTCTGCTGATTGGCAACTTGACGTGACGCCCCAGGTCACACCACCACTCAGATTTGGCCTACCGCCCCTCTGTCTCCAGACCACCACTGCAAGTTACCCCTCCCATTGAAATCTGAAACCGTGTCCCTGAAGATTGTGGGCGTAGCTTCCTCCAGCTTCTGCCTTCCTCTAGTCCACACCCCACCCCTTCTTTCAGCAGCAGGCAAAGACCAGCCACTGCAGCCTCCAGCTCAGTTCCTGGTACTTGCCTGAGGTCCTGGGTTCTCTGCGGCACCCAATGCTGGAGAGAGAGAACCCCTAGGAAGGACTGGGGAGGAGATGGGACATACCCCTAGAGGCTCAAGGGAAGACTGAGGTCTGTGCCGTATTTTTGAAATACAGTGGTGGGAACCCTAATCTAGCAGTTCATTTTGAATGGATACCCTTGAATTGATACCCTGGCATGTGTTGAATAAATGGTAGTCTCTCTTGGGACCTCATTCCAAAGAAATAAATGGACATCAATAATTAGAATAATTAGCATCATTATTAATAAACAAAATAAATGCTGCCAAGGTGCCTGGAATACTGCATTGTTAAAAACATTCACTGCATATCACACATCTGGAGGGAAAGGCATTTAAATAGTCACCATTTAAAATTAGCTATGGTAGTTGATTTTTTCAAATAAAATCAGATCTGAAGTTTAGTCCCATAATACAAATCTGTTTGAGATTGAAAGGGAAGTATGGCAGTGAGAACTATAGAAATGTCTACATGAAAAGCGGCTTAAAATCCCCAGCAAATACCTAAAATGGCAGAAAAAGAATCAATGATTTTTCTCACGTAGGTAACTTGTTTGTTGTGTCTCACATGCAGTTCGTTATCTCAGCACAGCAAAGTGGAGACAGTGTGGAGCTATGCGGATTTACCCCAGCCGAGGATCTGGCCCTTTTTGCTTTAGGTTACTATTTCCAAGGAGGTGTGAATTTTTGCTGAGTGACGGGTATTGATTTTCAAGGGCTTGACTGTGTGAGCTAACATGAGTTATTAGATATGAATTTTCTTTCTGTTCAGGGGATTCTTTCTGCTTTTTAGCAGACTGGCTGGGGGAAGTTGAGATACATAATTGTTGGTGTTTGTGTAATCACTTGCATTATTGGTAAATGTCAGCATAATTGGTTCTGGATGAATAACTTTTCCAAATAGCTTATTAATTGCAGCAAAGGGCAATGTTTTTGTCTCCTTTCTCATTAGATCAGGGCAGATTGATAAAACAATACATCTCCCACTGTTAAATGTGTATACTACAGGGCATGGGTTCCACACACAATAATTTGGGAAAGTGCAGCATAGCTATAGGTTTCCCACAGTCAGGGTCCTTCAAGTTTGCTCTCAGTACTGATTGCTTTAGCTGTTTTTATTTCCTCCCTACCATTTAGCCAGAAGGGCAGACAGATGGTTGTCTCTGAAACTGAGCCCTACAATTCTGGGACCATGTTCCCAGCTCAGGATTGTGGACTTGTTCCTGTTGATCTCAACATGCTCAGGATTAGGCCCTAAAGTGAGCAGGTTTCTCATTTACACCCGTCATCTCAGATAGTGCAACCTCTGCAATGACCAAGACGCTGATTTTGAATTCAAAGATTTCCACAAAAGCTCAGGACTTTTCTAAACTTTAGAGCTGAAGTATTAGTGTTATTAACAACTGCAGCAGCTGTGCTGGCCTCATCCCAACCATGCAGGGAAAAGGCCCCTCAGCCTAGCATCACTGCTACTTATCAAATTATTTATTTATTTAGATATACCATTATTCTTATCTTTTTATTATCTATATTGTGGTAGCACCTAACAGCCCCACTTGTGGAGCTGGGCACCATTGTGCTAGGTGCTGTACAAACACAGAACAAAAAGACAGTCCCTGCCCTAAAGACCTTACATTAAAAAAGAATGCCCATACAAAAGCTCCCAGCACCCTGACAATAATTAAACTTGCAATAACCACCCAAAAGCATTAATACTAATATACAAATAAATTAACTTCATTAATCGAAGATAGCAATTTACCTCAGTCAGCAGAAGTACAGATACTCCAGAAAAGCCTCTCACCTTCCCCCAGTCATGCCCAGGCACATACCCAGGTCCTTCCCCCAAAACCCCACCAAACAAGTGGCTGAGCTAGGAAAATTTATATCAAAGGTAGTCTGGGGCTAAGCTAGCATGGGAAAGCACAGCACTGGAGACAAGTGAGTCTCTGAGCCAATGAAACTTCCAAATAAATGTTGGTAAACTTTGTGTGTGAATGAGGAATGATGCTAAGTGATAACCATGAGTGTGCCCTAATTGGCTCAAAAGGAAGTACCCCACTATTAAAGGGCACTCCTAGATTACTCACATCATTATTACCCATGGTTGGATCCTCCAATCCACAACAAATCATCTAAACTTCATCCCCTGGATGTCAGTACAAATGATGTCTTGGGTCAGGTGTTCAAAAGAGCTCTGCTTCCATTTAGGCACCAAAATAAGCAGCCAAGTTTTAGAAGATAGATTTTAAAGAGTTCATAGTCTGAAAGAGCCATAGTGACAGCTACTAAGTACTGCTGGAAATCTGGCTCCATGTCTAGTGACTGTGTAGCACTTTGTGTATTTCCCGCTTCCATCCATTTGTCACAACTGGGCATGCTGTTGAATGGGTTTATCTTGGGTAAAATTTTGAAAAGCACATTGGTGATTTAGGAGGCTAAGTCTCGTTTTCAAAAGTGATTTAGGCAGTTAGGAGCCAAAGTTTTATTGAAAGTCAATGGGTTCCTAAATGACTAAGTAATTTTTGAAAATGAGTCATACAATGGGATTTTCAAAAGTGCCTAAGCAAGGTAAAGTGCCTAACTCCAATGGACTTTCAATGGCACTTCTGCAAATCCAGTCGTAGTCCCCTAAGTCACTGAGTCCCAGATTCTCAGTTACCTCCTGACTCCCATTGAATATCTTTTAGGATCTGGGCCTTACATGTTTTTGAAAATTTTACCCATGTTTAAATGAATCTTGTGCTAAAATTTAGAGAGAGATTATTTTTAGAAGGAAATAAAGAATTTCAATATGTGATGAGATGCATAGATAGAGGCTTTGTAAGCCCTTAGCCTTTAGTATTAGAACTTTCCCAAGCTAAGCAAGCCCTATCTCCAGCTGCTGGTACCTGTTTCTGTGTTTTGTATGCCACCAGGATGGATATCTTTAATGTTAAATGACAGGTTTCAGAGTAACAGCCGTGTTAGTCTGTATTCGCAAAAAGAAAAGGAGTACCTTAGAGACTAACCAATTTATTTGAGCATGAGCTTTCGTGAGCTACAGCTCACTTCATCGGATGCATACCGTGGAAACTGCAGCAGACTTTATATACACACAGAGAATATGAAACAATACCCCTCCCACCCCTCTGTCCTGCTGGTAATAGCTTATCTAAAGTGATCATCAAGTTGGGCCATTTCCAGCACAAATCCAGGTTTTCTCACCCTCCACCCCCCACACACAAATTCACTCTCCTGCTGGTAATAGCCCATCCAAAGTGACAACTCTCTACACAATGTGCATGATAATCAAGTTGGGCCATTTCCTGCACAAATCCAGGTTCTCTCACCCCCTCACCCTCCTCCAAAAAACACACACACAAACTCACTATCCTGCTGGTAATAGCTCATCCAAAGTGACCACTCTCCCTACAATGTGCATGGTAATCAAGGTGGGCCATGTCCAGCACAAATCCAGGCTTTCTCACCCCCCCCCACCTACTGACCGCTATTCCTACATACATGCCTCCAGCTTTCACCCTGACCACACCACACGATCCATCGTCTACAGCCAAGCTCTGCGATACAACCGCATTTGCTCCAACCCCTCAGACAGAGACAAACACCTACAAGATCTCTGTCAAGCTTTCTTACAACTACAATACCCACCTGCGGAAGTAAAGAAACAGATTGATAGAGCCAGAAGAGTTCCCAGAAGTTACCTACTACAGGACAGGCCTAACAAAGAAGATAACAGAACGCCACTAGCCGTCACCTTCAGCCCCCAACTAAAACCCCTCCAACGCATTATTAAGGATCTACAACCTATCCTAAAGGATGACCCAACACTCTCACAAATCTTGGGAGACAGGCCAGTCCTTGCCTACAGACAGCCCCGCAACCTGAAGCAAATACTCACCAATAACCACATACCACACAACAGAACCACTAACCCAGGAACTTATCCTTGCAACAAAGCCCGTTGCCAACTGTGCCCACATATCTATTCAGGGGACACCATCACAGGGCCTAATAACATCAGCCACACTATCAGAGGCTCGTTCACCTGCACATCCACCAATGTGATATATGCCATCATGTGCCAGCAATGCCCCTCTGCCATTTACATTGGTCAAACTGGACAGTCTCTACGTAAAAGAATAAATGGACACAAATCAGATGTCAAGAATTATAACATTCATAAACCAGTCGGAGAACACTTCAATCTCTCTGGTCACGCAATCACAGACATGAAGGTCGCTATCTTAAAACAAAAAAACTTCAAATCCAGACTCCAGCGAGAAACTGCTGAATTGGAATTCGTTTGCAAATTGGATACTATTAATTTAGGCTTAAATAGAGACTGGGAGTGGCTAAGTCATTATGCAAGGTAGCCTGTTTCCCCTTGTTTTTTCCTACTCCTCCCCCCACCCCCCCAGACGTTCTGGTTTAACTTGGATTTAAACTTGGAGAGTGGTCAGTTTGGATGAGCTATTGCCAGCAGGAGAGTGAGTTTGTGTGTGTGTGTGTGTCCCTGGAAAAAAAAAAAAAGGCGGGGGGCGGGGGAGTGAGACAGCCTGGATTTGTGCTGAACATGGCCCACCTTGATTACCATGCACATTGTAGGGAGAGTGGTCACTTTGGATGAGCTATTACCAGCAGGAGAGTGAGTTTGTGTGTGTATGGGGGTGGGGGGGGGTGAGAAAACCTGAATTTGTGCTGGAAATGGCCCACCTTGATTATCATGCACATTGTAGGGAGAGTGGTCACTTTGGATGAGCTATTACCAGCAGGATAGTGAGTTTGTGTGTGTGTTTTTTGGAGGAGGGTGAGGGGGTGAGAGAACCTGGATTTGTGCAGGAAATGGCCCAACTTGATTATCATGCACATTGTGTAGAGAGTTGTCACTTTGGATGGGCTATTACCAGCAGGACAGAGGGGTGGGAGGAGGTATTGTTTCATATTCTCTGTGTGTATATAAAGTCTGCTGCAGTTTCCACGGTATGCATCCGATGAAGTGAGCTGTAGCTCACGAAAACTCATGCTCAAATAAATTGGTTAGTCTCTAAGGTGCCACAAGTACTCCTTTTCTTTTTAATGTTAAAGGCAATTGAGTGTGTTAACTTTTGTTTCTATGCAATCAGAATAGAACTGTAGGCAGAAAGAGTTTTTTCCCTGTTTGAAAAGTGAAGTTTTACAAAAATATAAAGTGTAGATATTTTTATTTCTGTGATCTGCCACCCAGCTGAGTTGCATAACTCGGAGATCAAAGAAACTTTTCATTCTCTGGTGTTGGATAGGTTTTGAAAGCAGTCAGCAGTGAATGGTGTTGGAAAGGCAGGCACATAAACTGGTCTCCTGTTGCTTATGGTGTCCATTCTATGGAGAGAGAATATCTTTCCAGGAGGATGGCTTAAACACAAAAGTAAATGATGCTCTCTGGGCTCGATTCTCCATTGATCTGCAATCATTCACAGCTATGAAAGTGAGTGGCAAATGCTACCAAATCAATGTGTGATCTAGGGATTGAAAGCGCTGTATAACAAATATTACACAAGCTGCAAGGCCCTTTGTGCGGATGCAAGAATTAGGGCTGTCAATTAATTGCAGTTAACTCACACAATTAACTAAAAAAAAGTAATCACAATTAGTCACAGTTGTAATCACATTGTTAAACAATAGAATACCAATTGAAATTTATTTAATATATTGGATGTTTTTCTACATTTTCATAGATACTGTATTCTGTGTTTTAATTGAAATCAAATTGTATATTATTTTTGATGATAAATATTTGCACTGTAAAAATGATAACCTAAAGAAATAGTATTTTTCAATTCACCTCGTATAAGTACTGTAGTGCAATCTCTTTGCTGTGAAAGTGCAATTTACAAATGAAGATTTTTGTTTTGTTACATAACTGCACTCAGAACAAAACAATGTAAACCTTCAGAGCCTACAAGTGCACTCAGTCGTACTTCTTGTTCAGCCAAGGTGTGGATCATGCTTTCAGAAGTCTTTTTTGAGCGACACACTCGTGGAAACTACAAAACCTGAACAACCGAAAAAGAAAATCAACCTTCTGCTGGTGGCATCTGACTCCGATAATGAAAATGAACATTCGTTGGTGTACACTGCTTTTGATTGTTATCAAGCAGAACCCGTCGTCATCATGTACACATGTCCCCTGGAATGGTGGTTGAAGCATGAAGGGACATATGAATCTTTAGCACACCTGGCACTTGAGACGCCAGCTACAACAGTGCCATGAGAACACCTCTTCTCACTCTCAGGTGATATTGTCAACAAGAAGCAGGCAGTGTTATCGCCTGCAAATATGAGCAAGCCTGTTTGTCTGAGCGATTGCCTGAACAAGAAGTAGGACTGAGTGGACTTGCAAGCTCTAAAATTTTACATTGTTTTATGTTTGAATTTAGTTTTTTGTACATAATTCTACATTTGTAAGTTCAACTTTCATGATAAAGAGATTGTACTACAGTACTTGTATTAGGTGAATTGAAAAATACTATTTCTTTTGTTTTTTTACGGTGCAAATACTTGTAATAAAAAATAAATATAAAGTGAGCACTATACACTTTGTATTCTGTATTATAATTGAAATCAATATATTTGAAAATGTAGAAAACATCCAAAAATATTTAAATAAATGGTATTCTATTATGGTTTAACGGTGCGATCATTTGCTTGACAGCCCTAACAAGAATATAAGCAGCACAAACGCTGTACTTCAGGAAAATGGTTAAAATGCCAAATGGCTGCTGTGAAAGGAGGAGACGACGGTATATAGAGCTGGTTACTATCTGAGCTTTTTTAATGACAGGTTTCAGAGTAGCAGTCGTGTTAGTCTGTATCCGCAAAAAGAAAAGGAGTACTTGTGGCATCTTAGAAACTAACAAATTTATTTGAGCATAAGCTTTCGTTAGCTACAGCTCACTTCATCGGATGCATGTAGTGGAAAATCCAAGTGGGGAGATTTTATATACACAAAGAACATGGAACAATGGGTGTTACCATTACAGACTGTAACAAGAGTGATCAGGTAAGGTGAGCCCAACAAAGAAAATAGAACAGCAGTAGCCATCACCTTCAGCCCCCGACTAAAACCTCTCCAGTGCATCATCAAGGATCTACAACCTATCCTGAAGGATGACCCATCACTCTCACAGATCTTGGCAGACAGGCCAGTCCTTGCTTACAGACAGTCCCCCAACTGGAAGCAAATACTCATCAGCAACCGCACACCATGCAACAAAACCGCTAACCCAGGAACCTATCCTTGCAACAAAGCCCGTTGCCAACTGTATCCACGTATCTATTCAGGGGACACCATCATAGGCCTTAATCATATCAGCTACACTGTCAAAGGCTCGTTCATCTGCACATCTACCAATGTGATATATGCCATCGCGTGCCAGCAATGCCCCTCTGCCATGTACATTGGCCAAACCGGACAGTCTCTATGTAAAAGAATAAATGGACACAAATCAGATGTCAAGAATTACAACATTCAAAAACCAGTCGGAGTACACTTCAATCTCTCTGGTCACTCAATTACAGACCTAAAAGTGGCAATTCTTCAACAAAAACACTTCAAAAACAGACTCCAACGAGAGACTGCTGAATTGGAATTAATTTGCAAACTGGATACAATTAACTTAGGCTTGAATAAAGACTGGGAGTGGATGTGTCATTACACAAAGTAAAACTATTTCCCCATGTTTATCCCCCCCCCCCACCCACTGTTCCTCAGACGTTCTTGTCAACTGTTGGAAATGGGCCACCTTGATTATCACTACAAAAGGTTCCCCCTGCCCCCGCCCTCCTGCTGGTAATAGCTCACCTTACCTGATAACTCTCCTTACAGTCCGTATGGTAACACCTATTTTGTTTCATGTTCTCTGTGTATATAAAATCTCCCCACTGTATTTTCTACTGAATGCATCCGATGAAGTGAGCTGTAGCTCACAAAAGCTTATGCTCAAATAAATTTGTTAGTCTCTAAGGTGACACAAGTCCTCCTTTTCTTTTTATCTGACCTTTTGCGATCCTAAGCTCAGGAGGCTTATGTGCTGAGAGCATGCATTTTTGACATACGTTGCCACTCCCTTGCAGGGACACAGGAAACGCTGTGATTCTACCTCTGACTACCAAGGCCCAGATTCTGCCTCGGCATTGTGTGGGTGCAAGGGGGCAGGGGAATAAGGAGTCTTCCCTCACGCTTTGCATGGCCCGTGTTAGGGACAAACAGAATTGCAGGCCTTGTGCTTTGGGGAGTAGAGGGGCTGCTCTTTCCCTGATTCTAATGGCATATACGAAGCCGCAGAGGGGACAGGAAAGGTGGGAGGAGGTGAGATCATGCCTTCAGACAGCCTAATGAGGGCAAATCCACCACAGCAGTAAGAGAAAGCGAAGCCTCATTGTATCACTGTTTAAATCAGCTTAGAGTGATATCCGTGTTTCAGCCCACCACTGGCAGTGACTGTGACCTAACAGTGATTAGGGAAGGGGACTGGAAACCTGCATACCAGGTTTCTGTTTCTGCTTTTACCACTGATTTGTCAAATCCTTGGGCAAGTCACTTCACCCCTTTGTTCCTTATTTTGCCCATCCGTTAAATGATAATTGTACTTTCCAAACCCACTGGGGTGCTGTGAAGCTTGTTTAATGTTTGTAAAATATAAGGTCCTTGGAAGGAAGATGCTATATCAGTGCAATATGTTATTGTATAAGTAGGCAGTGAATACTGCAGATTATATATTTTATGTATTATTTTATTATTAAATGTTCTCATGCCTTGTGACACGAGGCAACCCAGTGTTTTCGCCTCCATGTGTCTAATGCCATGTTTCTTGCTTCCTCGTAGTCTGTTTCCATGACAGCGACATCTTTCTCAAGGGTGTTCTCATATGTCATCTGTTGTCCTTCTCTTTTCCCTCTTCCTCCAAGTGGTATCCAACGAAGGTTTTGTTTAGGAATAGTTTTTTGACATCAGTACAACATGGCTAAACCGCTTTAGCCTTCTTTCTCGAATCATTGTCACTATAGTCTTTTGGCCAGTCCTTCGTAACATGTCATCATTACAGTAGAACTTTCAGAGTTACAAACACCAGAGTTATGAATTGACCAGTCAATCATACACCTCATTTGGAACTGGAAGTACACTATCAGGCAGCAGCAGAGACCAAAAAAAAAAAAAAGCAAATACAGTACAATACTTCGTTAAACATAATCTACTAAAAAAAATAAAGGGAGAGCAGCATTTTTCTTCTTCATAATAAAGTTTAAAAGCTGTATTAAATCAATGTTCAGTTGTAAACTTTTGAAAGAACAGCCATAATGTTTTGTTCAGAGTTACGAACATTTCAGAGTTATGAACAACGTCCATTCCTGAGATGTTTGTAACTCTGAGGTGCTGCTGTAGTTACTTTATCCTACCAGCTGACACCAAGTATTCTCCACAAGCATCTCTTTGCCAAGTTTCAGAAGCATGTAACAATGTGAGGATCACAATAACACTGTATAGCTTCATCTTGGTTCTTGTATGAATTTCCTTATTTTTCCAAATATTTGCCAGTTTTGAAAAACTACACTTGCCTTTCCAGTTCTTGCTTTCACCTCCTTATGGAGATGGCCATCAGCACTGCTTGTGCTTCCAAGATATACAAGCTCATTAACTCTGCTGTATTCTTTACTCTCAATCACATGTGCACCATCATTGCTGATTCCTCTTTCTAAGATCATGACTTTCATTTTCTTTTCACTGATTTTTAATCCTACTTTGGCAGCCTCATATTTGACATTGATAATAGTCTTTTTTGTGGACATTGCAGAGAAGAAGGAAAAAGTCGATAAGGAAAGGCAAATGAATCGGGCATTCTCTCCTTTCCAGTTTAAACTGCACTTAGGTTTTGAACGATAATAAAAATAAATCATTGTTTACATAGTACAGCCCAAATCCCCACCCTGTCCTTCAGTGGACGTGGACCCAGCTGTGTGTGGAGAAAAGGGAAAGAAGAGGCAAGGGTCCATACTGGGTGGAGCATGGTTCTGTGGGGGTAGGAGGTGCTAGCATGTCCATGAGTGGCAGCTACTTGGGAGGCAGGGGTGGAAGTGTCACTATTAACCGCAAGGATCCTATGTATGGGGGCAAGCGCTATGGGGGTGAGAGGGACTTTCCCTTCCCAACCTTGTACTATCCTGTTGAGGCCCTGTTCAGTGCAGATGTTGGTCTTCTGCAGCTTCATTCCTGGTACCCCTGTGTGAATTATGTGGTTGCACCTCTGATCCTACTATAGTTGGTCCCCAACCACTGTCATAAGGGGGCTTCACTGCTCCCCTGCAGCCTGAGGAGTGGAGGCTCTTCTCCGATGGAGCTCTCCAGCACTCCGCCAAATTACAGAGATTAGAGTCTGGGGGCAGGATTTGGGGCTAATGCTACCTGAACTGACTTTAGTTTCCTTGCAGGGTAGCACCCACGGCATGTCATGTTTCTACTGAAATCCTGTTGGGTATTTTACTTTACTTGTGCTGCGTGAGTTGTTTTGAAATCAGACAGTATATTGTGAGTCAGGGCAAAGAAATTCTACAGCACTCTGGCATATTGAAAAGTGTGAGGGTGCCTATTACAATATTTACAGCATAATTTTTCATATTGAAGATTTGCACAAGCTTGTTTGAGTTACTCAGCATAAAATCAATGATTGCAGAGGGGCATACTGATTAGAACAGATTCTGGTTCTCTAGAGATCCCAGAAAAAAATCCAACAGTTTCTTAAACTAATACATCTAAATTCATTGAAGCGTGGCTTGTGCCACCAGTGAAGTGATACAGAAAATTTATTTCTTCCGACATTGTCCCTGCCAATTCCCTCTTTCCACAGCACTCCCACTCGCAATGCCTTCTTCCTGCTTGCAATATACATATAAAGTAAAAGGAAAGTGACTGCGTAAAATGCACCTTGTTACTCTGGAGATTTGCCCCTTGTATATATTCATATCTGCTGACTTTAGTGACTAAAACAAGTTTTTACTGCTCTTTACCTTATGAGCTCAAGCGAGCTGAGAGAGAGTGTGCTCGAGGCTATTCCTTGTGCATCATCAGCATAATTGTTTTCTAAGTTCCAGTCGCAGGGTCAGTCATTTATACTCATGCAGCCCCAATGAGAGGCAAGAGATACCGGAGGCATAATTTGAAGGGAATGGGCTGTACAGGGGTAACTGGGGGGAGAATTTGACCTTTATTACTGGTGACAATGCTAAAGGAGGAAAGAGATCACTTGACTCTTAGGGTATGTATACACTGCAATTAGACACCTGCAACTGGCCCGTGCCTGCTGACTCAAGTTCACAGGGCTCAGGCTCACAGGACTGTTTAATTGTGATGTAGACACTTGGGCTACAGCCCAAGCTCTGGGTCCGTCCCAGCTCTGATCCTAGAGGCCGGGCTCCAGTCCGAGCTCAAACGTCTACACTGCAATTAAACAGCCTCTCAGCCTAAGCTCCACCAGCCCAGTCAGCTGGCATGGTCCAGTTGCAGGTTTTTAATTACCATGTAGACGTACCCCTAGATCCCAGACTGAGTTTGCAGGCTTGTCAGCAAATATATCTTTTGACTTGTAAACTGAGCACATATGATCTCCAGTGGCTGAGACACCATAAACATGGAACTTCGTGATGCTGTTTTTACAGTGTCACTTTTTAAGGTACAACTGAATTTTAAGACCTCCTGCTCAGCTCTTCTGTGTTCCTATTTTACTCTTATTTGCCATTTGTCTCCCCTTTTAAATCAAAATGTTCAGACCTCTACAGTGCTCTCACTTCCCCTTTTATTTCAGGTCGGAGGGAACCAATAAACATTTCACAGACTTCCCATTGGCCAATTCCCTGCTGTTCCTCCCTTGCCTTTTTTGAAAGCAAGATGACTAAACTCGCTCAAGCCATATTTGCGAGATACAACTTCCACTATCTCACTTTGCATTTTTTATATTCTAATTAGTCAGAAGGGTAGAATGGATGGACATTCACACCAGTAATTCTTCTTTCAAGAATGATGAGCAGTGAAAGGAAATCGGACAGTCTGCTCTGTTTGTGCAAATGTATTGTCCTGAGTGTATTTTTTAACTTACTTTCCAGAGTTTAGTGCTTGTACATGGCATCAGGTGGATACCCTGGAAACATCCCTACTCACCTGTAGCACTTCCAGTGTAACCTTCCCTACACTGCCTTGTGTGTTAAGCCTCATCCCTGACTCACAGATGGGAGGTAGTGCATTATCTGTCAACGAGGTGTCCCGTTTTGATGTTGGTTTGAGATAAGAACAATGCAATTCAAGATGGTGGCAGATGCTGTTTTGCAGTTAGGGCAAGATGTAAAAATACCTGGAACTAGTGAAGTAACCAAAGTAACTTTAATAAAACACCACTGCTGAAACACCATTATTGGGATGCAAATAAGGAACAGTAAACAGGATGTTAATGAATGCCCTATCCAGATTCTTACAGATCAGCTGTGTTTTCTAGGCTTCACCCTATATTTCTGTCTTCCTCATTTTAATCTTTTTTTCTGGCACAGCAACATCGGACAGAACACTGTTTCCTTACACTGTGAAACAATAAGCGTGATGCTCCTGGTTCCAAAGAGCTGCACTAGCTTAGCCAGGCTTATTTGTTCAGACGATACCTTTGCAGGACTTTTCATACTCGCAGGACAAACAGTCGTGCTCTACATGTTGTCTGCCTCTAAACTTGGCAGCAGTTCAGCATAGTCGGTTTCCTTTTTCTGCCTGGCAGAGATGTGAATCATCTTCCAAAACAAGGTGGGCAGCAGACTCTAAATTCTAGTTGTCCTACTGGTTTGACCCCCCAGACCACATCAGTCTCCAAAGTATTACTAATGATGGAAAAATGGTTAATCTGATCCTGAATGTACTGTGCCATTTTTTCTAGTCTGGTTGGGTGGATCACCTGTAAAGGTTTTACCATTTACACATTAGACCACATATCTGTTTTGTTTAGGAGAATGACTTCTTAGCCAACAGCAGTTTGGTTTCTCTCCTATCCAAGCTAACTGCTAACCCACTTGGGATTAGAAGCTCAGTCATGAAGGGATAAACTCTCCCCTTCTGTGGGAAAAACATGTAGAGAAAAAAGCTCTTGTAGAATTTCAAGAGGCTGAACTTCTGGGGTTTCAGAAGACTGTTGCCCTCACTGGGGAGGAATGTGATCATCATAGAGGGGCAGGGGCCTGGCCTTGAAACCCTCAGGCTCTGGGGAACTCAGTACCAAAGCTGACAGATCCTGATGCAACCACAAGGAGAGTCAACATCTTTGTGCTGCTGCCTGGAGCCCCTAGCAGCTGTTCACTGTTGCCCACCCCACTGCCTCCCAGAAAGGGATAGGCCAAAGAGAGGAATTAATACCGCTTACAGTAGCGTTGCGTCCTTTGTACATTTCTGCTCACAAATCCTTTGAACTTTGGGGAACAAGCCATACAGAGTGGCTGCTCCATGGCTCCACGATGGTGCCCCCTTCCACACAAACTCAGATATCCTTGGGGAAGGTGGGGAAGCATGCATCCATTCCCACAATTTAGCCCCTATTTGGCCTTTGCTCCCCACCACAGAACAGAATGGGACCCCATAGCATATAAGCCAAAATTTATGAATCAGGGAGACTGGGAGTAAGAGGGACCTGGTTGTAGATTGAGCCATGGGAGCCACAGAGATGGCTCAAGCAAGATTATTACTAGTACTAGTGTTTTTTCCCCCAACCCAATAACTGTGGGTAATCATTTAAAAAAACCTGACCTAGCTAACAAGAGCATACAGTGTGTCCTACATATAAAATAAAGTAGCAAGTTTGTCACAGTGGCCTATTTACATACCACATCCCTTGGTTTGGTTTATGGGGAGCCAGGAGGAGGTTCAATTACAGGAAATTCTACCACTGTGCTGAGAAGTTTCCTCCCACTATATCTTTTCTTTTAATTTCTTTTTCTTCTATGTTTTATGGCTGGTACTGTGGGTTGCTCTTCTTCTTCTTCCCACACTTACTAGGGCTTGTTTGAAGATAGGAGTTTTTTCCCTTCAGGCTTTTCATAGGCCTAATTATTTTTGCTGCTGATCTAATAGGCACTTGATAAGGTGACTATGTAAAGTTTCAGATTTAATATTCAAGGTATTTTTCATCTATGCAAGAAAAAGGAGGCATTTGGCAAAATATAAAACTAGCATTTTAGCTTAATGTCAGCAGATATGTGTAAATATTTAAGCCATAGGGAAATCCACAGCACTGGTTTGTTAATCCACTATTCTTTATTTCATTTGATGTATTTTTTTTCCAACAGGAGGCCTTGATCTCATCCTCATGCCAGGCCTTGGGTTTGATAAAAGCGGCAACAGATTGGGAAGAGGGAAAGGATACTATGACACCTACCTTGAACGATGCATGCATCATCCCAAAGGAAAACCTTACACAATTGCCTTGGCTTTCAAGGAACAGATCTGTGACTCAGTGCCAGTGGCAGAAAATGATATCCAAATAGATGAAATCCTTTATGAAGATAGCTAAAAGCATCTGGATACCGCTGACTACAGACTGACCAACCAAAGATTTCATATCAAGGCACAAACTTGTAATAGTCATACGTTATTTTTGTAGCAATAAAATACACTATTTTTAACAAAACAAAACAAAAAAGCTCTACATTCATGTTAATAAGGACTACATTGATCTCATTCTAATTATCAAATATCTATTGTGAAGTCTTATTCTAGAATCAATAGAAACAAGAATAGGTGACTATTTTATTAAAATAAAGATAATTTAATCTAATTATGTTTCTGTTTGTTGAATTACCCAATATTTAACATGACTGTTTTATTGCCCTTCTTTAAAATCAAGCTCAGTTACTAATGAGATTTCATGATCCAATCTGAAAGCAACTATTTGTTGGAAATAAAGTTTCAAATATGGCCATAGCACTTACCAATTATGCATGACCATCAACAAAACATTAGTATCCAAGAAATCACCGCTTAAGTCATCACACTAACATGATCACAAAGGGGTAAATAGAAAAAGCCTTTGATTGTAAAATCAATTTAGATTACATACTTGGTGGTGTGACGGGGCAAGGCCAGATGGCTATAGAAAAGTAGTGGGAGATGGATATATTAGCTCCAGGCTAAACAAATCCCTGGTACCAAGATAAGTGAAATGGCAGCTGCTCCAGGGCAATTAAGACACCTGGGGCCAATTGAGAACTTTCCAGAAGGCAGGGAGAATGCTAGGTTGATTGGGACACCTGAAGCCAATCGGGCTGGCTGAAACTGGTTAAAAGCCTCCCAGTTAGTCAGGTGGGTGTGCATGTCAGGAGCTGTGGGAGGAAGTTGCGCTGTTGGAGAGACTGAGTAGTACACACCATATCAGGCACAAGAAAGGAGGCCCTGAGGTAAGGGTGAAGCGGAGCTTGAGGAAGTGAGGGCTGCTGTGGGGGAAGTAGCCCAGGGCATTGTACATGTCATGTTTCTAAAAGGTCAGCTACCATAGCTGATACTATTAGGGTCCCTGGGTTGGAGCCCGGAGTAGAGGGTGGGCCCGGGCTCCCCCCCACACCTTTGCCCCCTGATTAATCACTGAGACTGGGAGACAACAGAGACTGTGCAAGGAAGGATAATTTCTCCTCACCTCCCTTGCTGGCTTATGTTGAAAATGGCTCAGTAGACTGTTACCCTTGTCTCTAGAGAAGGAAGGGTTACGTGCAGGGTCACAGTGAGCCTCTGAGGCTAGCGAAATCCGCCAGGAAACGCGGGACCCACGGAGGCAAGGACAGAGCTTTGTCACCGTGGTTAAACCATTGTCTAATTGTAGAAGATCTGTATGCTAGCAACTCTGTAGTTAGGGATCTGACCATGTTTTTAATATATACCCAATCCATGTTTTTAATATATACCCAATCTCCATGTTTCAAATATAAACCCATAAAAATTCCCTTGGGCAGAAACTTGGTTGATGAGTTCTCAAGCTGAGCATTTTTTTAAACTATAACTCAGAAATGGTTTTGATTTAAAACCTACAATTTTTGATGTCATTACTCCATAATGTATTGGACTAGTGCATGACATTTGGGTACAATATGTTGAAGAAAGGCAAGAGAGAAGCCTAGAGGAATTGCAGGGAGAGCAACTACTGTAGGATGATAGGGTTTAGAAGGGATGGATTCAGAAAAGGTTAAAGGAATGAAATAGGTACAAATTGGTGAAAGGGGTTATTGGAGATGGTGGAAGGGAACGTTTCTGGAATGCAGAATAACTTACATAAAGGGAGAGAGAACAGGATAAATTGTTCTCACTAGTTATGGAAAAAGGACGAGGGGGCTGATCCAAAGCAAACGGAAGATAATGGAGTCTTTCCATTGATTTCAGTGAGATCTGGCTTCAGATAATCTATTCTTATGCATAACAATTCTTTGCTTCTTCAGGGCTGAATCATGGGAGGAGGAAGACCCTTACTCTCTTCCATGGGCTATTTATGCTACAGGTAGCAGTGCAGGAAGGGAAGTAGGCCGTGCAGAGCTGCTCTGTCCCTTACCCTGTGCAGGTGGGTGGGAAAGTGTGGAAATGTTCTTACTGGCAAAGCTACACTGGGTATAGACCTCATATGGCAGGGATCAGCAACCTTTGGCATGCAGCCCGCCAGAGTAAGCCCCCTGGTGGGCCGGGCCAGTTTGTTTACCTGCCGCGTCCGCAGGTTCGGCCGATTGCGGCTCCCACTGGCTGTGCTTCCCTGGAGCAGCATAGAAAGTGGGAGGAGCACTGTGCGCTCTCCTTAGCGGGCTGCTCCAGTGGCAGCCCAATAGGATGTTGCCCCTGGCTCAGGACAGATTCGATAGTCATGATTTAGCCCATCCTGTGGGTATTTAGATTTATAAAATTGTCTGTGCACAATTCAGCACCTAGCTTTTTTGTAGCACTATGCCAGATAGCTCTCTGTACATGTCCCAGGTAAGAAATAGCATTGGAGTGCACCAAAATATTCCCAGTATTAGGCTCTATGCACCATCCAAAGTAATTGTGTGAAGACTGAAAAATATCCATTGAAAGGATGTGGTGGTAGTTAGCGTTTTAATGTAATATTCAGATATGGGAATTAAAGATAAACAGAAGGTAACAATGAAAGGGAACACAATCTTCATTTTATTTCAATCCTACCCTTGCCTCCTTCAGAACATTTTTTGTACATGTATAATTTCTTTCAACCCGCACATTATTTCATTCATTTTAACCAATTCAGTCTGTTTGCACATTAAAAATTCTATGAATTCTCAAGCACTGACTACAGAACAGAAAGCCCTTAAGACTTCACCAATAATTTTTGTGAACTAAATCATGCTTACAATATACATGGGCTTTTTAATCTAGAACTGTTGTATTCAATTTCACTTCTATTTTTGATACCATAGTAACTCAATAACCACTTGTTAAAAAATCCTATGTAATTGTAAATTCAGTAGATTTGAGGGTTTGCTTCAGGATGAAGTTAAATTTCTCCCAAATATGATGACGGTATCCATGGAATGGAAGAAGCCACAAAGAGATCTGACAGAATTCTCTGTTTTGAAACAGCCCAGGAGGGTATTTGCATTTGAAAGGTCCCAATGCAGATGCATTGCTGATCAGCTCTTTGGAAAGATCTGTTGCTGCAAAAAATGATCAACTCTTTGAGTTCAACCTCCCAAATAGATAGAGCTCCTCAAATAGTGGATGCATCGGCTGATAATGCATATAGGGCTTAATTATACAACCCTGCTGTGTTTGACCAAATTTCTTGCGTGAGTAAGGATTGCAGGACTGGCCCTCTTGAATTTAACCAAAAGGGCAAATTTATCTTGAAGAAGATATGAGTAATAATAATATACTGTCATCCTTATGGGATTTTTAAGTGAAATTGAGTTGTACCTCTAGAAAATGAAGATGCTGGATAAATATGTACTGATGTGAGTTTGGGGTGGTCACATTACCCACAAATGCTGAAGCAATGAGTGAGTTATGCAGATCATTGCAAATGAGTGCTGATAAACTAACTGAAAAGCATGACTGCTATATGGAGACCTATCAGAAATGAGTTAGTGGTCTCAGGCTAGTTCTTAGTGAACTGATGCCCCTGCCATAAAGTCAGCCCTTTAATTGGTAGGAGCTGGTGGTCTCACTGGCAGTCTCAGCTTAGAAGGCAATAATGGATGAAACGTGGAGAATGAAGGACTCTGAGGCCACCTAGAGGCAGTCCCGACAGAACAGGGTTGATAATATTGTTGGGCAGCACAGAGACACTTGTATTATCATTGCCTGTGTCCAAACAGAGAACTCAACCTTCCAGCATTAGCAAGCTGAAAAATTTCAGGAATAATACTTAAGTGTATATAATATTAAATTGCTGTGTCAATGCTCATTGTTTCATATACGGTCTATTTTAAAGGCTCTACCTTTGGGTAGGTAAATATATAGATTAATTCATACATCTTAAAGCCAGAGGGCCATTGCATCTTCAAGTCTAGCCTCCTGTATAACACAGGCCAGGGAATTTCACCCAATTACTCCTGTACTGAGCCTATTTACTTGTGTTTGATTATGGCGTAACTTCCAGAATGGCATCCAGTCTTGATGTGAAGGTTTCAAGAGCTGGAGAATCCTTCACTGCTTTTGGCAGTTTGTTTCAATGGATGATCACTCTCACTGTTATAAATTTGCATTTAGCACTGATTTGAAGTTGTCCGGCTTTAACATCCAGGCACCGGTTCTTGTTATGCCTTTCTCAACTAGGTTAAAAGAGACCTTTAATACCTGGTACTTTCTCCCTGCGGAGATACTTACACACCATAGAATGCAGTCAGAATGGGTGGGTTGGGGTCTCATAGGCAGCCAGAATCGTAGGACTGGAAGGGACCTCATTAGGTCATCTAGTCCAATCCCCTGCACTCATGGCAGGACTAAATATTATCTAGACCATCCCTGATAGGTTTTTGTCTAACCTGTTCTTTAAAATGTCCAATGACGGAGATACTGTACCTTCCCTAGGCAATTTATTCCAGTCCTTAACTACTCTGACAGGAAGATTTTCCTAATGTCCAAACTAAACTTCCCTTGTTGCAATTTAAACCCATTGCTTCTTGTCCTATCCTCAGAGATTAAAGAAAACAATTTTTCTCCCTCTTCCTTGTAACTACCTTTTATGTACTTTAAAATTATTATGTCCATCTTCGGTCTTCTCTTTTCCAGACTAAATAAACCCAATTTTTTCAATCTTCTCTCATAGGTCACGTTTCTAGACTTTTAATCATTTTTGTTGTTGTTCTCTGGACTTTCTCCAATTCGTCCACATCTTTCCTGAAATGTGAGTCCCAGAACTGGCCATAATACTCCAGTTGAGGCCTAATCAGCACGGAGTAGAGTGGAAGAATTACTGCTTGTGTCTTGCTTAAAACACTCCTGCTAATACATCCCAGAATGATGTCACCTCTCAAACTTCTTTTGTATAAGCTAAACAGTGTGAGCTCCTTAAGGTTCCTGTTTGTGGGTGGATGGATGGATAGATGGTGTAAGACCTAACAGAATTAGTGGTAGCAATTTCTGGTATGATATAGTTAGTAAAATTATGGCTCCCATGCATTAGTATCTGATTTTTATTTTTCAGTTTTGTAAACTGAGTGCATATAGATTTTATTAGAGAGGATTTGCGTTTTATGAAAGATGAATTATGCACCACTTTATCATGTGCATTGAACTCCTTTGTTTGGCTTTTGATGTGCTGATGATCTTTTGGAAATACAGGATTTGAATGTAATGTAAATGTAATGTATGGCGTTTGATTAATGTCAGCCTTGTGCATTATTGGATGGAATTTAATAAAATGTAATTAATGGTGTTGTAATGAAATGGATATTTTGCCATTTCATATATAGTCACTTTATAATATTGAGGATTTGGATTCAGTTAATATATTTTATATGCTCTAAGAAATGACTCAGGAAATGGAACTGAAACGCTCAACTATGAACATAGTCTGTAAAAACAATGCAGTGAATGTTCATTTTTCTTTGCCTTCAATCACTTTCATACCAAATTGGCTCAGTTTACCAGTGAAAAGATGATTTTTCTAACTTCCCATTTTGCTAACTCAGCCTGGGATCTGAAAGTCAAGCTGGGTCTTTCTGTTTCTTGCATCATAAAGACTGCAGCCAGAAGGCTAGCTGATAATTTTGGTGATGATGCCCAAAGGAGAATAGTCTCCAGCTTGCTGTTCCTTACCTGTATTGGCTGGCAGCTGTACAAACTTGGTTATGTCAGTAAGTCAGGCAGGTACAGTTCAAGACACGGAGTAGACATGCTGAGTGAGAAGATGCAGATTTGGTACAACTCCTGTTCTGACTATTATAATCCTTTTCCCATCACTGAACTTATGTTAATGTATGAAAAAACGGTTGCAGCATGTTTGTGAACGTTAGTGTGCAGGAGTAGAATTCTAGCTTCTTTTTGCAGACTGATGCACACTGCTCATTAACCCCTTGTGAGCACTCAGCTGTTAGGAGTTTGGGAGCAAATTCTTCTCTGTTATATTGGTGTGGTCAATGCACCTGCACTTGTGTGACTGAGACCACAGTTCAGCTAAACACTTCAAGCACAATCTATCCTTATTCAGCAAAGCACATGCTTAAATCCCATTAAAGTCAATGGGACTTCTGCGAATGCTCTAGTGCTTTGCTGACTATGGATGGTTTGCTGAATCAGGATTTGAAAACAACATTAGGAGCTTTGCCTTTTTTGTTAGACACCTAATTCTGACTGCACCGATTCTCTTGTAGTTTCATATTATACATAAAATTAAGAGATCGCACCAGTGAAACAGAACATTGTCAGAGGATAATGGTTTCCTGTTGCTACATAAATGCTGAGGCAAAGCCATGGTGTTTGTTTTCAAACTAGGACATCATAATCTTTTGACCATGTTCTATTAGAATCACTTATTTCATTTAAACAGGATGACTGCTGTAGATTGAAACATTTTATCTGATGCCTGTTCGCCCAGTGTAATAATGGTTTCAGGATGTACCATTGATGTCCTGCGGCATTCTTTATAGAAGAGATTGATTATTGTACCTTAGCCAATTAGATATCTCTTTATTCACAAAAAATTTACTATCACCTTTTTGAATAAACTCTTATCTGACTGGTTAGAGTTTGATTTGTTAACTTTAATAAATGAATAATGGCCAGGCTGACTGGTACAGATTCCATTCGGATTATAATAGGTAATCAACCATGTTTTAAAAAAGTATTATATGATGAATAGGTTCTGGGGACAGCACAAAATACTCAGCACAGGAACAAAGTACTGAGATGGAGCTAAGGGCTCTGTTATAGATTTTACTTCGTGTTTTTGTTTTGTTTTTCATGTGGAAATTTGAGGGGGAAAATGGAAGAATTTGAACTAAAAATATAGGCCCCAATCCTGCAAAGACTTGTGCATACACCTAACTTTACTTGCAAGAGCCAACAGAAGTCAGTGCAACCACCTAGTGTACAAGGTTAAGCACATGTGTAAGTCTTTGAAGGATTGGGGCCATAATTTATCAGGGGCTCTCAGACTTCTTATATTGCGGACCACATTTTAATACCGAGATTCTCCCATAGACACTTTCCCTCCCAGTCCCAGTTGCAAACCATTCCTTGGTTATTACAGCAGTTGTTTACATGGGAAAGTATTCCATGTATTTTTGCTTGGGAACAAGCAGGAGATGTTAGTTACTATGTGCTCAGCCAGCTCTCAGTGGATCACCAAAGGTGTTTTGTAGGTCAACAGCGCTCCCTTGGCCATAGTTTGGGAACCACTGGATACTGGTTATTGTGGGTGACTCTTTCAATTTGGTGATAGAAAAACATGAACTTATATTATCTTGACAATTGTGGAGCTCCGAGTCATAACTAGGGCATTTTAGCACCCGGTGTGAGCGAGCATATTTGCATCCCCTACTGTATTTTTCCTTCATTTCTCTGCCCCATTTTTCCACCTCCACGGCTTTGCGTCTTGGGTGGCTGCCCCATTTGTCCTGTCCTGGTTACAGCCCTGGTGAAGCTAAATAAATGCAACAGCTTTAATTGGACATCCAAGCCTTCCTGCTGCCACTCAATTTTTTTTTTTTTTGGCCATATACCCTGATATCGTTGTCAGCTTTACAGCATATAACAGTGTTTTCATGGGACAGGGTTAAGGAACTGGAATGCAGGTCAGAATAATTTAAATTTACTCAGCATACAATATCACTTGGGGGAGCAGGGCAAACTGCCAAAACTGAATTGACTGGTTCTTCTACAGTATCCATTAATGCTGGAATGTCACGTTAGGAATTATAAAAATGTGTTCTAAATGGTTTAATCTTTCCCCAAATGGGTACGCTACGGTCTGTTTCAGTCTCCAAATACAGTGAACATCATTATCGCTCGTCTCGTGACAAAGCAGTCGAAGCAGTAAAGTTCCACCTTGTTTGTAAACAAGTCTGCCTGCCTTGCATAAGAAATGGATAGTTTAAGGGAAAATATCATTACCAAAGAAATAATTATACTTTGGTATCCCAGCAGGGAACGCTAGCTATCGCAGAGTTTTCACTAAGATCTGACCAATGGAGGAGTTAAAATTAAAAACTGTCCCTGGGGAGAAACTCGTAAATTATTTATTGCAAGGGGCTTTTCCAAGATATTTTAGTTTAATTACCCTCTCCCCAAAAGAAAGGCCTAAGAGACAAATTAACTTAAAGGTTGAAAATGACTCTTTTTAAAAGCACATTCATGTCTATGCGAGGTACAGATTCTGTGAGTGAGGCGCAAATGTAAGGCAAAATCACTGGAGGCTTAAATTATTTATGATTTAAAAGTGGTTTGCACAATAATACATGGTGTTATACGCCTATGGGCCTGATCCAAAGCCCACTGAAGTCAATGCTCCCATTAACCTCTGTGAGTTTTGGCTGAGGTTCATAGGCCTTATCCTGCAGTGAGCCTATTGCAAATGGACACTTGCTCATAGCTGAGACTCTATTGACTTCACTGGGGCTTTGCAAGGGTGCAGATGTTGGCTTGTGAGGAGCTCTTTGCAGGATATGGGATCACAGATGGACATAAAGAGAGGCGGCTGGGTGCCAGTGGATGGACAGACACAATGTTAATGGCTGGTTCATCCACTTGCAAATGGGTGAGGTTTGGTTATTTTGCCCTCTTCTGCTGAACAGATATGGTTGGGATACTTGCCACTCAAGCTTTTCAGGTGTTGAACACTTCCTGAAGGGAGGCAGAGAGATTTAGCGCTTTGAGGAGAACGGGAAGTCAGGAGACGAGAACTGTTTACCTGGCCCTGCCACCCTTCGGGAGCGGAGGGTGGAACATCTAACTCTCATCTATTTTGCCAGAGGATGAGCCAGCCCTTACTACTGAGTCTGCTCATCTGTTGGTGCATGTAATGTGGTTCCAGAGCTCGCCCATAAAGTCACTCCCCTGTCCTTCAAATTCCTCCATAAGACACACGTCTACTGTGATGACACTAGGAAACTGTCAGCTGGTAACTAGGGCAACTAAATAGGGACTTCTGATTTTTATCTTATTTATGGACCTATGTAAATGCATGTTCTATTCCTCTCTCCCTTGTTCTCCTTCCCACAGTCCTTCCAGCTGTTTGTTGCATGTACTCGTAGCTTCTTTTTTTAATTAGACTGTAAACTCTTTGGGGCAGGGTACATCTTCTCCTCTTTGTTTGCATAGCACCCAGCACAATGCCAGTTCTGATTGTGGCCTCTAGGGGCTGCTGTAATGCAAATAATAACTCTCCACCAAGCAAGTTGAATAGAAATTGACACACAAAAGCTGCTTAGTCATTCATCAGGTAGCTGAGATCTTAGTTTTTACTTTGTTATGGTGTAAATTTGCTGCTTAGTTTCTCAGCCTTTCTGAAAACTATTGAATCATGAAAAGAAAAATGCATGTAGCAAATGCCATCTTGTCTGTCACCAGGATAATGCATTAAATGGCTTATCAATTCCAGGAGAAGACTACAGTCCCTGTGAGACTGCTCCGATGCATATTTAGGGAACAAAATATGTTGACGACTTCAGAATAGCTTTGACTGCAAGATTATGGTGCATAAAATAAACACATATTTTATTCTACCACATCCAATAGTACCTGTGGGAATAAGAAAGGCATGCCGACATTTCTATAATTTAGCTTATTCATGGGAAAGTGACAAATGAAAAATGCATGCAACACAAATTTGAAGAACTGTTATTTAATGGATAGCGCTCTATGGCTTGAATGTTATCAGCTGAAAACAAAGAGATTTAATTACTAGGAGTGGCAGATCTATATTAATACATATGGAAATGTCCTATAGAATATAATAAAAATGAAAACCTTTCCATAGGTTTTTGTTACCACCTTATAGAATTGAGTAGAGAATTATACACTTTCTATTGAAATAGTTACAAATAAAACTGTTGAAGAGGATCATTTGCTATTAAATATTACAGGTTTATAGAGTAATTGCTATAGACACCGATTCAATTGGATATTACTTTTTCATTCTGGATTTAGATAGAAATACAATCCATATTGGATTTATATAATTCCTTTTACAAATCTTCTTGCTTTTGTCTGAATTTCTTTCTTGTCAGGAATTTGTCAGGATTTTACAAATAGAGAAACTGGCCTAGAGAAGTTATTTCTTACTCGGGATATTACAGCTGGTGATTGGCATAGCCAGGAATAAAACCCTGCTCTTCTTATTTCCACTCCCAAGCCCTATCTTCTGGTCAAGGCTCCCATCAATGTGCTTTAGCTCTGAATTGTAGGGATGATCTAAATTGTACGGGACCGTCTTTTTCTTCTATGTGAATATAGTACACAGCACAATTGGGTTCTGGTCTACAACTAGGACTGCTAGGCTCTATAGTCATTATAGCAATTAATAAATGAGCAGCTAGTTCAGTCTCAATAAGAAGTACAAACCTTGGTCTCCAATGAGAGTGCTAGCGAAGTGGATAATTACTGCTAGCTGTAGCGGTGGTTTTTGTCATGTGGACACTTGTGGTTTGGGGACTGGACTGAGACCACTAAACTCACATAGGCCTGCAAACAGCCATCAGATGTGACTTCTGGTCACAATTGGCTTGCGTTGGATACAAACTAGGGCTGAAAGGCTATATCCCAAGCTGCTGGGGCGGCCATACCTTCAGCTGTTATTGTCTTGGGTAACAATTCCACAGATCGCTGCACAACAACACTAAAACAGTCACGTGAACAAAATGGAGTTTAATAACAAAAAAAGGATAAACAGCAAATGCCACAGATTTCTGTTTTGTTTTAAAGTCACTCCTAGTCCCCATAGAGAAGGAAGCCAAAAGACGGAGATCCTGACTGGAAAATCTACGTATAATAAAAACAGCAAATGCAGGGAGAGCAGATGAGTCTCTGAACACAAGCTATGAAGGAGCCTGTTTAAAAGTCTAGTCTAAAAGAACAAATAATTCTGGAGCCGTTATAATCAATTACAGTGTAACAAAGACACACTTTGAGTGCAATGGAGACCAAGACTACCACCTTCCAGCTGGCTAATCAGCTGCCATGGCTCTGTTTCCCCAGGCCTGGGGCTGCAGTTTGTGACTCGCTCTCTCTATTCATCATTAAAAGAGGGAACTTGCCCTTCATGCCAGAAACCTGCTGCGGCTCAGACTCATCTAACCCCGTGGTGAAGGTGACAGTTCAGGCAGAGATGTTAACAACACACTAGGAAGCTGTGCTGTATTTCCTCTAGCTAAGGATTTGGAGCTGCCATAGCTGTTATGGAGATGTGCCGTCCAATCAGGCTGTGCTGTGGCTCTGGCAACAGAGGATGACTGTCATCTGGGGCTACAGAAGCAGTGATGAGCTGCCAGAAGCTCAAGAACCGGTTCCTTCACTTGCTCTGGGTCTTCAGCGGCACTTTGGTGGCACGTCCTTCAGTCCCTCCAGGTCTTCGGCGGCACTGAAGGACCCGCCGCCGAAGGCTCGGAGTGCCACTGGGTCAGTAAAAATTCACATGGGAGCCTTCCCAGCCGAGAGCTCAGGTGGGATGGACAGGACAGTTCTGTGGGCCAGATCCTGTCTGTCCCGCCTGAGCTTCCCCACTCCTTTAACAACCGGTTCTAAACCGGCTTCAAAATTTAACAACTGGTTCATGCGAACCGGCTCCAGCTCACCACTGTACAGAAGTGTTAGTTCTTTACCATGTGAATCTTCTTTTTAGGGTTTTTTGATAATGTCTCAGAGAGAGGAGGAATACGATCAATAATCTTTAGGGGGCATCATTTTGTGAACCCATCAACCCTTTAAAAAGATTAGAGATGATAAAAAAAACCCAGAAATCCAAGAAATTAAACAGATGGAGGGGAAATGAAGCAAGTCATTTCCTAGTTGTTCTGCAAATCGCCACCTGGTGATTCCTCACAGATCCTGGTGTGCAGATGTACACTACTCATTCAGTTTCAGGATAAATACTGTTCTTTCTGCAAGTGTTAAAAGCATCATTACAGCTTATTAAGTAGAAGAAAAGGCTTGTTTCCCTGAAACTTTTGCTGCCTAAAGTGACTTCACTTTAATATGTTTTCTCTGTTTTGAGAGTATGTAGCCTTGGAGAGGTGATTTAATAGCTTTGCCTCAGTTTCCGCAGTGGGTAACTGAGCTCTCAGAATTAATAGCAAAGCCTCTTTATTTAATGTTTGTAAAATACTTTGAGATCATTGGTTAGAAGTCTCTACAAATGCCTGTTTTCATTGTTTTGCTCTGCAATGCATCCTGAAATGAAATGGGCCTGTTACAGCTCCCAGTAACCACTTACGTGACAGCCACCATCTCGGCCAGCCCCAGGCATTGAATCAGGGACCTTGGGAGCTGAAAGTGCAGATTTCCACACAGCTTGAGTTAAGAAGCCAAGCGTGGTAGCTAGAGGCTGTAATAAACTTGCCTTTTCTGTGAATCAGGCACAGAACACACGAGCAGTGGGGAATAACAAAGGCAGTTGTTGGTTTGTAGAAAATAAATGTAAATTAAATTTTAAAGTCAGTTTTTGGCTAAAATTAGAACTTGTGGGTTCTTTTTTTGATAATGATTTGGGCCTGATTTGCTGTAATTTGTAACAGGGGACATCTCCAGTTGTAAACTAGTTTCCACCATGCTTGCATACTATTGTGGCACTAGGGTTGCCAATTTTGGTTGGACATATTCCTGCAGGTTTCATCACATGACATAATCTTTAATTAAAGATTAATCTTTAATTCCTGGAGACTCCAGGGCAATCCTGGAGGGTTGGGAACCATATGTGGCACACAGATTAACATTACTGACTAAATATGAAACGTTATTTAAATATGAAGCCGTGAAGTTCTGCCTCTGATCACTAGATCACTGTGAAAGCAGGGTAGAAAATGGTTTCTAATCTCTGACTCAGGGTGCCACATCCTGCCAGTGTCCATCAGCATGGTGGCTGCCAGTAGGAGGCTGTGAAATGGCAGTTTCAATTGGCTGCTTGGTTTGCAGATGTGCTTTATAACTAGAGCAATGTGTATCTCTGACAGCTAAACTAAGCAAAGTGAGTGCACCGCAGCTGCCTTACAATAGATCCAAATGGGCTAAGCCCAAGCGGCCACATCCTCCTACCTTGATCCAGCACAGGAGCCCCTCTCCCACACATGGATCTCTCGTGAAGAAGCGGTGAGTACTGCCTCTACACTAATGCCACTTCCCTTGCTGAAAGGCGCTGTGCTGGAGCGTCCCATGGCTGGCACTTCACAGCCTTCCAGTGTGTTTGGACGTAGTGAGGAAGGAGAAGGATGGTGTGGTGCTTGGCGCGGGACCTAGCGTGTTGGAGAGGAAAAGGTGGCTTTAATTCACTGTCCAACTCTTCTGATCATTGACCAACCCCTAGCATATCTTAGAATTCCCCAAGGACTACTGTAAGATACACTGGCTACAACAGGTCCTAAGGGAAAGAATTTAATAGTAATATGTCATCATTCTGCATCTCTGTGAGGCCCTTGTTTGCTGTGCATTGGTTCTATTTGGTCTTCCACAAAACAGTTTGTTGTCTGTAGCCTTAAATGTGGGACAAGGTGAGTGTGTATACTAAACCTTCATCGCTCATTACTCTGTCCTATTGAATCTCATATCCCAAATGGCTGTAGTGCTCTGCTTTTTATATACAACATTTTGCTAAATATAAACTCTGTTTAACAAGTGAACAATGCTGTTGCAAGGCATACAAGATAATGACTTTCAGCCTAAGAAATAGTAATGGTGACATGCCCAGCCACTAAATCAGGAAGATCTGATTTCAAGGCGGTGGCTATAACAGGTTGAGTTTGGTGATTTCTTTCCCCTTCCATAATTTGTATGAGTGTAGAAAGTAGGTTACTAGCTTAATGAGTCATAGCCCTATTGACTGAGGACTTTGAGAACGATAAAATTAAACTTTGCTTTAATGCTGCTTTGCTTCTCTGCAAGAGCGCAGCAAGTTAACCCACCACCAAAGTTTCACTCTGTTCTTGTTCATCTAGAAAATATGTACAGCAAGTGAAATATGTGCTGATAATTATTTCGACAGCCTTCATGTATGTACATCATAAAGGATTAGCACAGACAAGCATGGGTGGAACAACTTCAGGATTACAATAGCCTGTGGCAATTGCAGTGATTAAGAGGAAGTTAATTAGAAGGCACTACACAAATAGACCCTAGAGTTTATTTTTTAAATTTGCATTTGGAATGGGAGCCTCATTTTTAATGTGTGTGGTTAGTATTCCCTATGGACTTCCCTGGCAGTTATACCATTTCTGTTCACACCAGCAGGTTATATTCAATAATCCATAAAAATAGTGTCTTTCTTTAAAAAAAAACAAAAAAAAAACAAAAAGATTTTTCCTGATTCTCACAAGAGACAGGCATGGGTGGAACCACTGTACAATATTTATGTAAGATCAGAAATGCTCCAGGTTGCTTGAGAAAATGTATCCAATCATTTTTGTTGGTGTTGCCTGTTTTAGATGAAAATTGGTACAATATCACGCACATGCAGCTGAAGAAGAAAACTTCCTTGTTAAACAGATAAACACTGGATTTGGGATTTATGCCTAGCAGATGGAAGATCCCACTTGGATTTTCAAGCATGTTTTTCTTACTTATTATTGGTGGTCATCGTAGCACCCAGGAGCCCTAAATGTGGAGCAGGGCCTCATTGTGTTAAGAGCTGTACAAAAACCTTGTGCATACCTCTGCATTATGAGGTAACCCACTGGTGAGTTTGTGTTGCAGGTGCCACTCTGTGCAGAACCCACAGAGGATATGGGTTGCTACAGGCCCACCTGGAAAGCCTTGGCTCTTTAGCCAAACTGTAACAGCTTGTGCTTTTGGCTATGGCGGCCCTCCATTCAGTCCCTCGAATGTTAGCCGTTAGTTGTGGGCTTATGTTATCCCTGGAAGGAGCAGGTTGGTTGATATAAAAAGATCCATGAAATAAAGATAAGCAGACAAACATTTAAGGCTGTGATGTTTCACTTTACGCACTTAAATAATCCCATTGAAGTCAATAAAACTACTTGTGTGTCTGTATAAAGTGTCGCACACGGTTAACTGTTACCAGGATTGAGGCCTAAGCTTGTGTTTACGTTTATTTTCAGCAACCAAATGGAGAAACTGGCCTTTCTGTATCTCATAGCTTTGCTGCAACTAAGCCCAGGGAAACAGCAGCCTGGAACATCTGCTCTGCAGTAACACACACAGCTGGCTGAATGGTAGAAAGAGTGGGTCATATGCCATCAGCTTTTAAGCAGAGCAAAATGATTTCAGTAAGAAGTTCTGCTCAATAATCTGTGTTGTGATATGGCCCTCTAACCTAAATACCTTCTGCAGGTATAAAGTACTGTTTCTAGTCCATAGCACATTAGGAAATATTAACAGTTAGGAAAGGTTAAAAAACGGGGCATGTTTAGTCTTGAGAAAAGAAGACTGATGGAGGGACCTCAAAATGGTCTTCAGATACATTAAAGGCTTTTGTAAAAAGGACAGTGATGAAATTGTTCTCCATGTCCACTGAAGGTAGGTCAAGAAGTAATCAGCTTGATCTGCAGCAAGGGAGATTTAGGTTAGCTATTAGCAAAATCTGTCTAACTATAAGGATTGTTAAGCACTGGAACAGGTCACCAAGGGAGGTGGTGAAATCCCCACTGTAACAAGGTGGTTTGCCTAGCGGCTGGAGAGCCTGAGGCTAGCCGGTCAGGCTTATAAGATGAGTCCCATGGTCCCACCAGAGAGGAATCTGCTGATCCAATGTAAAAGGCAGCAGGAAGCTGCAAGGAGGGAGGTGGCTGAGACTGCCAGAGGCAGGAGGTTCTGGCAGTAAGCTGGAGAAGCTCAGGGAACAGGAGATTGTGTGGAGCTAGGTCTGATGGAAGGAGCAAGGGAAAACTTGGGCTGAGTTTATATTGTGCATCCTGCTTTAGTGAGGATTTTTGATCATTTATACTAATTTGAAACACATTTCATCCAATCTCGCCCATTGTATTGACCTTCCTTCCAGAATATCTAAGCAGATGAGTTCCATTTTGTGCTCAGAAATCAGTATTATTGTGTATATTACAGTAGCACTGAGGAGCCCCAGTCATGGGCCAGGGCCCCGTTGAGCTAGGTGCTATACAAACAGAACAAAAAGATGGAATATATTTCCATATATTTTTCTTACCATACAAGCTTACTGAGAATCCTTCTGAGCAGAGGTTCAACAGTGCTAACTTTGAGCAAACTTGACTTAAAACTAATAAATTATTAAGAGGCAAAAGGGGGGAAATAAATTAGCTCAATTCCAAAGTTTGTGAGAAACTGTAAAACAAAGAATATAGAATTTAAAAAAATACTGCTAATTTTGGAACACTTATCTTCATAAGATCCACTAATTTTAGAATTAATTCTGTTTAAATTGCAGGGCACTGGACTTGACCTCTCAAGGTCCTTTCCAGTCCTAAATTTCTACGATAAACCTTTCTTCCTTTTATTGAGATTTGGCATTATTCCCAATCGAATGAAGAAAGATGGAACACTTTTTGAATTATTTTTTTCCTTCCAAAAAAAAATCCCTTGGTTTTGAAGTTCACATTGTAATATGCAAGAATCCAGCCAAGGACATCTTATTTTCATTTTAATGTATTAAATATTGCTTAGATTTCAGCTGAATATGTAACCCTTTATTAAACTATGGCTAATGAGATAGAACTCAGTTAGGAAGACTAAAATATAGAAAGATTAAGTCAGAAGACCAGAATGAACACTTGTACTCCTTTACTTTTATTAAATCCATTTAAAACTAACTTTTCCATTTATCTTTCTTGAGATTTTCATTACTTTCTTATCCAGTGAGGACCAGATGCAGTTGTTAGTTTTATCGTTCATTTGTCTAATCTTCTCTTAGCTGTTGGGGCATTCAGGCACTGGATGTGATATTTCACTGCCAGTCTGAGATATTGTTTTATCCCCTTCCTTCCACTATATCCTGTCTCCTCTTACTGGCTGTCATTACTGAGTCTTTCTTGCAGTTAGGAGGATAGAATATCCATCTCTAAGATCCTGTTCAGAGTCATTCCAGAAAGGAGCTAGCAGAAGACGCTATAAAAATGGCTGTTGGCCATCCAACTTCCCCCTAGAAGAGTCATAGAATCATAGGACTGGAAGGGACCTTGAGAGGTCATCTAGTCCAGTCCCTTCCACTCAAGGCAGGACTAAGTATTATCTAGACCATCCCTGACAGGTGTTTGTCTGACCTGTTCCTAAAAAGCTCCACCGATAGAGATTCCACAACCTCCCTAGGCAATTTATTCCAGTGCTTAACCACCCTGACAGTTACAAAGTTTTTCCTAATGTTCAACCTAAACCTCCCTTGCTGCAATTTAAGCCCCTTGCTTTTTGTCCTAGCCTCAGAGGTTAAGAAGAACAATTTTTCTCCTTCCTCTTTGTAACAACCTTTTATGTACTTGAAAACTGCTATTATGTCCCCTCTGAGTCGTCTTTTCTCCAGACTAAACAAACCCAATTTTTTTCAATCTTCCCTCATAGGTCATATTTTCTAGATCTTTGGTCATCTTTGTTGCTCTTCTCTGGACATTCTCCAATTTGACCACATCTTTCCTGAAATGTGGTGCCCAGAACTGGACACAATGCTCCAGTTGAGGCCTAATCAGCGTGGAGTAGAGCAGAAGAATTACTTCTCGTGGCTTGCTTACAACCCTCCTGCTAATGCATCCCAGAATGATGTTTGCTTTTTTTGCAACAGTGTTACACTGTTGACTCATATTCAGCTTGTGGTCCACTATGGCCCCGCAATACTCCTTCCTAGGCAGTCATGTGCCATTTTGTATGTGTGCAACTGGTTGTGCCTTCCTATGTGGAGTACTTTGCATTTGTCCTTACTGAATGTCATCCTATTTACTTCAGACTATTTCTCCAGTTTGTCCAGATCATTTTGAATTATAATCCTATCCTCCAAAGCACTTGCAACCCTTCCCAGCTTGGTGTCATCCGCAGACTTTATAAGTGTACTCTCTATCCATTATCTAAATCATTGATGAAGACATTGAACAGAACAGAATCCAGAACTGATCCCTGTGGGACCCCACTCGTTGTGCCCTTCCAGCATGAGTGAACTACTGATAACTACTCTCTGGGAAAAGCTTTCCAACCAGTTTTACACCCACCTTATCGTAGCTCCATCTAGGTTGCATTTCGCTAATGGTGTGTGAAGAAGGAAAAAGGGATAAATTCATAACATGTTATTTGCAAAGAATAATTCTCTCAGTTCCATTCCTCTGCCACTCCTCCCTGTAAATAATCAGCTGCTGGAGCAGAAGCACTGAAAAAATGCTGTAGCAGTGTGTGGCAGGGAGAGACTGCAAGAAAGAGTAGCAGAGCACGGGATCTGAGAAATAGAATACTGGGCCAAGTTGCCCAAGCCTCAATCTCTACCTTAGAGATCCGGGGTCTGCACCTTCCCGTACCCATTATTATAGTGAAAATAGTGCCATGCACACACAATAAAAACAAATGTGTATTCTTATTGTTTCACTCTCAACAGCTAGATTACGTTGGTTATAATAGCTCAGCAATTGTTGCTCGGAAGTGATTTACATTAAACTGTTGCTTATTTTATGTGAGGTTTCCTTTTCCTTTTAAAGAAACTGCTTATCAGTAATAATTATGCTTGTAGCAGTGTACTGGCAATTGGGTTATTTTCCATCAAGAGACCCACACTATTATTTAATGAAAAGAAACCTGAGTCTAAGGCCCCAGTCCTTCAGTGAGGCCCACACAGATATACAGGACATAAATCATTTGGTCGGCTGCTCAGACAAGTTAGTGAGGATTCAATCACTGTTTTTTCAATGTGCATGGCTGAATATTTCTCATAATTCCTTGAGAGACAGTAATTAAATACCATCACATATGAATTATTTAAGCTCAGTACCAATGTGGACACAAGAACAAATGGATATAAACTGGCCATCGGAAAGTTTAGACTTGAAATTAGACGAAGGTTTCTAACCATCAGAGGAGTGAAGTTCTGGAATAGCCTTCCAAAGGAAGCAGTGAGGGCAAAAGACCTATCTGGCTTTAAGATTAAACTCAATAAGTTTATGGAGGAGATGGTATGATGGGATAACATGATTTTGGCAATTATTTGATTTTTAAATATTCATGGTAAATAGGCCCAATGGCCTGAGATGGGATGTTAGATGGGGTGGGATCTGAGCTCCTACAGAGAATTCTTTCCTGGGTATCTGGCTAGTGAATCTTGCCCATATGCTCAGGGTTCAGCTGATCGTCATATTTGGGATCGGGAAGGAATTTTCCTCAAGGGCAGATTGGAAGAGGCTCTGGGGTTTTTTCGCCTTCCTCTGTAGCATGCGGCACGTGTCACTTGCTGGAGGATTCTCTGCTCCTTGAAGTCTTTAAACCATGATTTGAGGACTTCAATAGCTCAGACATAGGTGAGAGGTTTATCTCAGGAGTGGGTGGGTGAGATTCTGTGGCCTGCATTGTGCAGGAGGTCAGACTAGATGATCATAATGGTCCCTTCTGACCTTAATATCTATGAACCAATGCGTCCCATCTAGAGAACAAACTCATGCTCGTAATTATTTAGCCACCGCATTAAACAAACTAGCTCCTCATTAAAAATAGATGCAGAAGATTCAATTAGATGTAACAGTGTATTGTGAATTTTATGAAGTGCTGGCTTTATTTCTACTGGTCCTTGGCAATAATGAAACAGTCTTTTATATTTACACAGGAGGAATATTTTTTCTTTTTAAATACTCATTTTCTTCTTAATCTTAAAGCCACGGTAAACCAGTTCTACCTTCTCCAGAAGCCATAGGGCAGGTAGTGGGAGAAAGCTTTTCCTTGCATTCCAACTACATTTACCCTCCATAAAGTCCAGGACAATGGAGTCCCAGTCCATCACCCAGGCTCTGAGGTGCTACCACAGTACATATGATAAATGATTATAAGAGTGGATGATCAGGGCCTCTCATCTGGTTGTACCAAGCTCAAACTCCACTGAAATTAATGTAAAGACTAGAGAATCAGTCCCATTACAGAAGAGTGTTGAATATATGGAATTCTCTTAGCTGTTATTCTCCCTCCCCTAGCTGTGTATGTAAGCTTAATGCCAGTAGAGCAGTGTGCTATTCTGTCCAATCAATCTCCCTGGATGACAGATTTCAAAGTTCCCTGGTGTCTTTATTTTAGTGTATGTCCTGTAACATCCCTCCAGCCATTGGCTGCCTATGTGTCAGAAGACTACAACTCCTTATTAATCATTACAACAGACCTTTCTCTCACCAACCAGTTTTTGTCTCTTGCCCTAGCCCTTGTGCTTTGGAAGCACATTACCTTTTGCCGAGAGATTGGAATTACACCCAGATCCATAAGGGCTGCCCTTACTGCTCCATGAAATGCTAGATAGGAAAGAGGTTGTAAATTGGACTTGGAGCTAGGACACTCTACCCACACCTTAATCCGTCAACTCTACAGCAAGTGCAGCCCCTACCAGCCACTGGAGTGAAGATCAGGTTTGCTCTTTTTCTTAAGCTCCTGCATGGCACTAACATAGTTATGAAACTCTTTAAACTACATTTATAAAATAGTCTGATGCAACCGCTGTTAAGATGGAAAACTAGGCACAGATCAGAATGGAAAAGTATCTCAAACACAGGAGGGGTTGGATCCTTGCATACAGTTTGTATATCAGTCTTGTCCTTCCTTGAACTGCTGTGCTTGAAGCTGTGAAAGTGGAACTACGAATTTCATCACCAATTTGAACAACGCCTGTTGGCTTATGTCATTACATCACTTCACAGAGATGCCACCACCCAGAGACGGTACTTTTGGAAATATGGTGAATCCTAACTGCTTTGGGGAGTTTGTAATGTTGGTCATTTAAAGGACTGTGGTCATCTGAGTGACCATTGGGTAGCTCCTTAACGACCCATTTCTCGCTTCTACTTCACAAACCAATAAGCTCTAGAAAATAGCATAAGAGTTAAAGTTGTCCACACAATATGTTAATCTGGAAGGTGATATGGAAAGAGGGAACATTATAAGTAGCTTCACAGTCAAATTTTGGGTTTTGCTAATTAGTTGTGTCTATATTTAGATGCCAAATTTCTCTTGCTTTTCAAGGTGGGTAAATGTTGTAATGTGAGAAACATCACTGAGACATATTTAGCTTCACTAAGCACCCACATTCCGGGAGTGTTGCTGGAATGAGAAGAAAAGTTTAGTTCTGGTTCAAATGAACTCTAAATGAAAGCACATAGCTGGCTAGGCTCTATAGATTTACATTTCATCAGCACACACAATTCACATTTATATTGCTCTGGGGTCTGAGGATCAAGAATTGTATATTCTGAAATATGAAATAAAAGCACGGGCATTATTACTAGAACTGACTTCTCTCTCTCTCTCTCACACACACACACACACACACACACACACACACACACACACATTTCAACACCTATTCCCAAATTAGAAACTCAGGTTTTTTATTTTAAAAAATGGACATTTCAAAACAACTCAATTTTCATGAAAATAATAAGTTTTGTTTTTGTTCCAGGGTGGAATGAAAACAAATACCAAGACCTGGAAAGTTGTCTGGAAATACAATTGCCATCTACAGTCATCTCTAATTATTACTATCTTACCTTAAGTGAACTTCCATGTTACAGCCTGGGTCCTTTCCATTTTAACCCCCCTTTTTAAATGACAGTTTAATTTGCAATAGGAAACCCTGAGTTAGGGCAACCACCATTGTTATAAAATTGGAGTTACATTTTGTGTACACTTAGTCCTTTGGTGGGCCTTCTGCTCATCGTGCCTCAGCCAGATCTGAGAAGCTCGGACCCAGCCCAGCTCAATCAATGGGCCTAATCTAAAGGCCATGGAAGTCATTGAAAAGGTTTAGCTGACTTCACTGAGATTTGCATCAGGCCCCAAGAGTCTCCTCTGTGCAGTCACCTCCTGATGACCTTGGGCGTCACTTCCAACCTCAGATTTCTCATGTGGCAGTACACCCTAGGCTGTTCTTTGGCAGGATACATACAATAACTTGACAATAGACAGGCAAGCCAGCCGCTGAGACCACTGCCTATTATGGTGACTGGTATTGTCTCATTGTTTACTTGTGCTCTTCTTGTCTGTTTGTTGTATCCACAGGTTGTCTCTTGTCTTATACTTAGATTGTGAGCTCTTTGGGGCAGGGATTGTCTCTTTGTTCTGTTTGAACAGCACCTAGCGCAATGGGGTCCTGGTCCATGATGGGGGCTCCTGGGTGCTACTGTAACACTAATAATAATGATTAATAACAGGCTGACTTTTAAGATTGTTTTTCTTCAATGTGTTAGTACCAACAGTTGTCTCAGATGCTTTGAAAAGCAGAATTAGGAATTTAAAAACAAACACTGGACCAAAGTCCTTCCTTGAATGACTTCCGAGTAGTTCTATTGAGGTCAGTTTGATCCGTCAGTGTTAAAATGATGTTAACGGCCAGATTGTCCAGGTTGTACCCACACATTTTGCATAGGCAGCTATTTTTATGTGTAAAAATGCACTAGCAGACACAAGTCTATTAGGTATAGTCACCTGACCTGCAGGTACAAAAGCACATTTGCATGCACTAAATACATATCTCATGAGTATATGGGATCACATTCAACATTTGCAAAAGGGATGAATTTAAAGACCCATTTGAACATGTTTCCCAGATTAGCTTTTCCAGCTGTTCTTTCGCTGAGAATTAAGGCTGCAGCCTTATCTTGGTGCTGTATACAGGTATGCGAGAGGATGTGTTTTCCAACAGAATGGGACTAGGAGCAAGGTGTGCTTCTTTGACTGCTGCCTTTGCTGCTCTTGTGTCTTTTGCTCTTTATGCAATGAAAGAAAAACACCCGGGGTTGGTGAGGTTTCAAATAAATATGTTTACCAAATATATCCAAACATACAAGACGTAACTACCTGGATACTGCACTGACTGGTTTCTGAAACACAGAACACAGCGAGCACCACTAGAGGGCTCACAAACTATTAAAGGGATACTACCTAATTCTTATACACAAGAGCTTCTGATTTACTATATGACCTTGAGCAAGCCATTTAACCTTGAGATGCTTCAGATTCCCTGCCTGTACAAAGATTACATGTAAACATGCGACTCACCAGCCCATGTGCCCCATATTGGGTAGGTGTTGTGGCGTAGTCACACTCTCCTCGTTTAGCCCTCCCTGCTGACAGCCATTCCAGGCCTGTGGTGGTCTGCTGCTTTTTGTGAGCCAGCCCCCTGGCCAAATCACACAGGCCAGGTCTACACTACAAGTTAGGGGTAGGGGTAGGGGTGTGATTCTCAGATTACTACTATCTGGTGGGATACAGAAGTCCTTACCCCTTGTCAGAAGTCAGTTCCGTTCTAGCTTCCTCACTGCGCTGGTAGGGGAACCCAGGCCCTTTCTCTCCACTGGGTTCTGATCCAAGAACCCTTGACTAGGCAGTCAAGGCTTGACTACACAGACCCCTGCCTGCCTCACTGAACCACTTCCTACCTTGCCCTGTCTTGGGCCTTTCCCTCAGCCTCTTCCTGGACTCTGAGCTTATCAGCTTTACACTTTCTAAGCCTCTTCCACCAGCCCACTGCAGAGCTTCTTAGCACTTTCTACCACCCAGCTGGTTCTGCTGGAGGGGAGTTTTCTCCACTCCCTTGGCAGGGCAGTCCCTAACTCAGTTGGCCCCTCCACCAGTGTGCAGAATCCTGGGCAGACTCACTTCCTCATGCTGCTTTTCAAGTGCCTTGGGCTCCCTGCTGCAGGCGTACATTCCTTCGCAGAAGCTCTGTCTGCCAGCTGTTCACCTGAGCTCCCTGACTCCAGCTGGACTTCTCTTCCTGGGTGACAACCAGAGATCTGCTTTCCCTCCTGGTCAGAGTCTACCTGAGCAGGTTCAGTCCTTTTAACTCCTTCCTCCAGGCTTGACACCTACTGCCGGTGTCACAGGGCGAGGCTGATTGCACCCATGGGCTCTCATTAACCCCGTCAGACACACTGTGATGTTGGTACACCTTATTGCAGTAAATAATATTGATCTACCTCGGAAGTGAGTTATTAGGATTAATTAATTAAATTTTGTAAAACTCTTTGAGATCTTAAAAGGAAACGCAAAAATATTCTCTTGTGTTGAGACCCATGTTATTTGCTATTCACTGTGTGAAGGCTTGCACAGGTTAAAGGGGATGTATGAATAAAGATTACAAAAAGCTACTGTATGTCTCATGGACCCAGTCCCAAACCATTGAAGTCAATCGGTCAATGCCTCTGACTTTAATGAGAGCAGGATCAAGCTCCATATTAACTGATTTTGGCTTAACACGCTCACATATGTCCAGGGATCATCTTTCCCTGCTGACCCTCACCTTCCCTCGAGCTCTTCATCTACTGTTTAGCAAATAGGGTCTGGGACAGATTGAATTTTTAATCCATAACAGGACTTCACCTCTCATTCTCTTGTTGCTGAGCTTCTCAATAGCCCTTTGTGGTAGACATTATCTAAAGCTGTTTGAAAATCTAACTAAATTATATCTCTTGATCTAAATAAATAGCCATTGATTTTCCTTTAGCCATTGTTCTGTTCACTTGTACAAAGAATTCCAACAGGTCCAAGAGCACGAGTTACCTAGGTAGTAGCCATGCATGTTTGTCCCCATCACAGCGTGCTAATCTAGGGATTTCTACAGTTTTCAAGATCTTCTTAGCATCCTTTTGTAGATGGATTTGATATTGGCTTCCCTTGGGTAACATCTAGTGCACTACTCGTGTATATGATAAATAGCATATTTTTGCTCCTACCTCAGCTACTTCACTTTTTAGTTCTGTCAGAGATCTTGGGTGAATGCCATTCGGTGCTGATTGTTTACTGCAATTTAATTTTGTGTGTCATTCAATCACTTCCTTTTGATTCCTCTTGTCTCTGACAGTGACTCACTTTCATTGATTGTGAAGAATTTAGGGATTTTCCTGTCATACCCCATAGTGAAAACTGATGCATATAAATGATGTAAGCTTTTCTGTAAGCTCCTTTTCCTCCTTGAATTGCCCACTACCTGCAGTCTTCAGTAATTTGATCTAAGGGATTGTCTTTTCGCTATTATTTTCACAGTGCCTAGCACAACCCGGCATTAGGGCCTCTGGTCTCTCTTGCAATAGAAATACTACATTCTGGTGCACTTCAAGAATTGTTCTTTATATATTTGGCCATTTATTCTTCATTTTCCCCCTTAGCTCTCTGAATTCCTAACAGTATCTTCCTTATCTGCCAGTGTTTATGTACTATTCTATTACCATTTCTTCATGTGACAAAGTGGTCTGATGTTCTGTGGGGTTGTATACGTAAGGGGAGGTTTTTTCCTCCTTACCTTTAAGAAATTTCAGTAATTTATAACCGTCTTATGTCATGGGGCACCAGCAACATTCCAGTGCCTTACGAACCTGGTATGACCTCACATAGGATATGCTGCGATGTGTCCAGATGGTGTGAATATGTACAGCCCTGACTGGGAGAGTCACCCGTAGCACAATGTGTTGGTGATAGGCTAAAGTTGGCGTAACTATTAACCAGAGAGAGAGAGAGAGAGAGAGAGAGAGAACCTGCTGTGACTTTGTTGTATAAAAGCCAGACCCACCACTCGAGATGTCCCTGCAACACTTGGGCTGAGCTTCCAAGAAGAGAGTGGAAGCAATCAGTGTGAGTGTTTCTTCTGCTGAACAAAAGCTATGCCATTCCTTAGCCAAGCTAAAGCTGGACAGCTTTACCTTTTGTATTATCAAGTGCTGTGTTCCTAAAGAACTTAATTAAAAAATAAAAGATTTACACAAGGTTAGATTTTCTTTACACTCATAGTGCCTTCTACCTTCTGATGACTGTATTGACTTCATCAATAAAGTACCAGTCTCAGAGGATCCCACCCTTCTTCTAGATAGGATGTGTTGATTTGTATTCTATGGCTGTTTTCTGTAAGATCACAAATACAGGAAAAGAACATCAATCCTGATTTTTTTTCTTTCTTTGTCTACCCCACAGTCTTCTATTGTGCCAGGACTGCTAATAGCATTCTGTGTTAGCGGTAGACTTAATAGGAGCTGAATGCGGAGTAGTGTCTTTTGATACCTGTTACACCTTCACAAATGCTCAGAGCAGACTCCTCCCTCACCACCCAGTTTCTGTCTGAATTGAATTCATTTTCCATAAAAATCACATATCTGCAGTCCCAAGTACATTGGATCAGAGAATTATATAGAGGACATATGTAGTCCACTGATCTCTCATATATATACTCCTATGTTGTCATCTCTGTGACCTTTTCTCCCTTTGAGCAGGAAAGATAAATACTCAAGCTTTTTACTTAAATTTCATATCATTTACAAAAGTCATTGTGTGTAACCAACTTTAATTATTTATAAAGGCAAGACTGTGTATGAATATTTGTACTCATAAAGAGCCAGGGATTCATATTTCATAACACTGGGAACTAAATTATTTACCAGCCAGATATATTGTGGGAGCCATGGTGCAGATGTGCTTGCTAATGACCTCAGTCAACCATAAGCATCAGACACTCATACCCACGTAGTCAGACCTGGTGGATGGAGCAGAGGTCAGAGCCAGATATTGGGTCGGGACCAGGCTCAGGGCAGCATTGGAAACACGGTCCAGGGACAGGCCAGGGTCAGAGGCTGTAAACAAGCCAAATCAGTATCATAGCCAGAGTTTGTGTGCCAGGCAAAGGTCCAAGCAATGGTCGGAGTCTGTGGGTGTGGGGGTCAGGAGGCAGATGTGGAGCTGAAGCAGGTCATAACGGGTCTGGAGTACTGGCTCAGAGTAGGGCCTGGACAAGGCTGGAACAAGGCTTGGGCAAAGCTTGGACGGAAACAGGAACTGGATCAAAAGCAGGCTGGGAGACTAGGGAATCAATCACACTGCAAGGCTGCAGAAGGGTTCCTGGCTGGGTAGTACTGTTGCACAGACTGATCTGCAGCTCCGGCGGGATTGGGGAAATACCTGAGCCTGGGGGTCATCTGACCCTTGATTTGCTCAGGGATAGGCTGGTACTGCCTGCCTGAGGAATGAGTCACTGCTGGCTCTGTTGGAGGGGTGAGTTATGGCGCCTGGTTTGGCTGTGGGTTTGCCTCACACTAAGGACCATCATCACTAGGGCTGAGAGGGGATTTAACCTTGTAGTTGCCATTCTCTTCAGCCTTCCTGACTAAGGAAGCCAATGCATGCCACTCAAACGTCAGGTTTAGAAAATTGTTCATTTACTGCCATTAATGCTAAAACACGTTATGGCTTCTCAGCTGGTTTTGAGAATTAGGGAGTACAAGGCTTGTTTCCCCTTCCACCAAAGGGAAATAGAAAAGACTGTTGGCTGAAGTCCTGGGCCACTGCCAGGTCAGCGTCAGTGCTGAGGGGCAGCACGTCGCTCAGCCACTGGAGTCTACAACCCGACAATGTTGCCCTGATACTGCGGCCTTTAATCACGTGGAGCAGCGCTCGTTCACATCAGCAAGTCTATTGCAGCTTCTGGAACGATAATTTTCCAAACTAAATTATTTATCAGCCAGATATATCGTGGGCGCTATGGTGCATGCGTGTGAGGGTCGCCGTGGTCAGGCCAAAGTTGCTGGGCCGCAGGTTTGACTGGCTGATTTCGGTCAGACTGGTGGAATCCACAGTTACTGAGGAATATTCTTTTGTTTTCCCCTGCTGGTTAAACAAGCTGCTCAGGAGTTCTCAACCTCAAGCGGGTTAGAGCGTGATTCACCAAAACCATCCAAATGGGTGGGATGGATGGCTGAGCAGTTTTAACCTGTGGAGATTCTGACTCGGCCCCCAAGACTCTCTGACCTCACAAAGCTCATGTCCACCAAGACCTCTCTCTGATAGCACTGCATCACCTCTGCTGTTTGCCTCCCAACATGTGGCTGAGGTGAAACACTGTAAAAAGCTGCCTCTGAATTTTTGCAGATGTCCATCCTGAACCTTTTTTTTTCCCCCACCGACGAGTGACAAACGTTTGGATGATGTGAAAAATTGTGTGTGCGGCACCGGCGTGTTTGTGGAAGCTCTGCAAACCCCACAAGCATTTTTAATTTGGCATTCAATATTTTACACAGCTGTACAAATCAGAACCTTGACAGGTACAAACTTGTTGTTCCATGCAATTGACATTCAAAAATAAGATTTTTCCATCCCAGGCGAGGGAAGCTGAATTGGAAGAAGGAAAAAAAATTGCCAGTGAAGATCATGATGAATCTAGAACTGACTAGTGCATTCATAACTCTGCCCTTCATGAAGAATGGGTTTTTGGAAGCAGAAACTCATTTGCACGCACCAAGCAAGGTGATATAGTGCCAAAGAATCAAATGCAGGAAATGTTGCCCAGTTTTGTATTTTTTTAAGTAACTGAGATTTTCAATTTATGTTCAACAAGGAAAAAGCTGGTAGAAAAAAACCCCTCAACTTCTTCCATCATGCAATACATATTCTGGCAGCACACTGCATGCCTTATATCAAAGGATCCATAGTATTGATTTCTTGAAATGAAAAATAAGTTTAAGGTGGAGTGCTTGAAAAAAAATCAATATAATGTAAAGTGACTGAACAGAACTATCCATTGTAATGACAACAGTCAAGGAGGCTTATCCAGTTCCATAACGTGTTGGTATCTGGACCTTTATTTTCATTAGATTTGCCATTGACAAAATGCTGACCTTACCCCCCCCAACCAACCTGCCTGAAAATAGATTAAAATTAGTGCTGTTCAAAAATGCCCATTGTGATTCCGTAAAATGTTTGCAAATGAAAATGGAACACACCGTGAAAATGTCAGCATTGCCAAGTGGGAAGATAACAACTAACCACTCAGTCAAAGCACTGGAAATTACCTCCTGGGACTAAAAAACCACTGGAAACTTTAATCAAATGCCAATGAAAGCATCCTAGAGGCTATTAGCAGAGAGCGCCGCGTATGAATTCAACAACTGGCGATGACAGAGAAATGTAAATTTAATCCCTTGGCTACTTCAGGGCCTTGGCTATGTGTGGAATGCTCCCCATCCCAGTTCACCTCCTTATCCTCATTTAAGACCCTCCTAAAGCCTCACTTTTCCTCAATACACACAAGAACCAAGCAAATAACATTAGAAAAGCCAACCCGTGGATGGGACTAAGGGTTGGTGGGCTTTTCTGTAGGATGAGTTCTAACACTTTTTGTTAGGGTTAGTGGGTGGGCCCTAGGTATAGGGCCCACCCACAATCCCTGCCCATCTCCATATATTTCCTAGAGGACCAGCAGGGAATCAGGGCCACCTGCCAGCTCTTTATCCTGGTGTCACAGCTCCCCAGAGCCTGGCAGCATGGTTTCCCCAGCCCATGTCTGTCCCCCATGCCGTTAAAAGAGGATACTGAATGATAGATACAATGGGACTGTATTAACATTCCTGAGGAATTTCCATGGGGCCAGAGGGAAGAGTACCAGAAATGTCAGAAGAGCAATGGACTGCATTCCCCTAGCCCAACCCCACTACTGCCTCAGCCTGATAACACTCCACCTTCTCCCCAGGCCAATGGAGAGCACTCTGCTGTGTCTGGGCAAGGACAGGGGCTGCAGTTGTTGATGCACCTGAGCCCTCTTCCGCATAGAACAGTTACAATCTATGTATGGAACCACTGTGACTTCCTGTTCCGCATTTCTAAGTATGCCCTGGCTTCTGTGTCTATCTTCCAGACAGTAACATATCTCGGAGGCATGAACGAACTTATTTTGTGTCCTCTAGAGTACCGAGTGCATTGTCAGCATCTAATAACATATTCCAGCGGTCTAGGTATTTAACATGGCCAGTGACATGAATACCATAGAGGCGTCTGAAGCACACAAGAGAGTGTGTGTTGCCAATCAGTGGGAAAGAAGACCTGTTGTGTCACACATTTCCATATCACTTCGACAGCACTAGGCAGTGATACATCCTTCATGTATCTAGCTCTAGCATACGTGTGCACAGCACGTAGCACAAAGGGCTTATTCAGCCTTCTGGATACTATTGCGATTTAAATATTAAATAATAGTTAATATTGTATAGTTCAGCAATGCTGGGAAAGGAATGATGGGGGTGCAACACCTTGCCGTTATTCAGGGGAGATTAATGCTGGCAACTCCAGTTAATATTCGTAGGATTTTATTATTTATTTAATTGTATGATAAATAATGTAAATAGCATCATTAATTTTCACCAGCCCCGTGCCTGCATGCTGTATGTCAGCTCCCTGCACATGATTGAGTGGCTGGGCTTCTCTGTATCCCACTCTAACACCTACTCAGTGGGAAGCCGGCACACACCATCTAGAGACCTGGGCTCTGAACTGTGCCTCTCACTTTTCCCAGTGCCCTGCCATAGTGGCTTATTGGTTTGGGGCCTCATTCATTCTGCTCATCTTTCTTTTCTTCTCATCTTGCCCACTATTCTTGCTCTTTTCCCCTTTGTTCCCCAAAGCAATGCCTACCTCTGCTGCCGACTCAGGAAGTCAAAGAGGCCATCCACTGAGATCCCAGTCAGTTTCACTGAGAGCTCACTATGAGAGAAGAAGCTACTGCAGTTCATACATACAATCATACATACATACAATATCAGGGCTGGAAGGAACCTCAGGAGGTCATCTATTCCAACCCCCTGCTCAAAGCAGAACCAATCCCCAATTTTTGCCCCACATCCCCTAAATGACCCCCTCAAGGATTGAACTCACAAGCGTGGGTTTAACAGGCCAATGCTCAAACCACTGAGCTATCCCTCCACCAGTTGCCCCTATTCCCTTCACTTGCTTTTTTACTCTATTTCTTTCCCAAAGGGAACTTGGAGGGATTTCTTTGCTTTCAAATCCCATCCCTTAGCTAGTTTTTGTCTCTATTTTTCAATCATCCTTTTGTCTTTCTCATTTTCATGGCTACATCCCTCTTTTGTCACAGACTCCCAAACCCCTCCGCCCTGGAGCACCAAAATGTACAGTTATCTCCCTATTTTCAGGAAAATAGACGGGGCAGAGTGAGAACATTAGGAAGCTCAAAGTAACTGTCTGCACCTATTTTTAGCCAAATTTACTTGAAATGCCTGTGTGATCTCCCTACCTTGACAGACTCCCTGCTATGCAGGGAGCTACAGGAACCTTAGAGAGAATGATCAGAGCAAGTCCAAATGGCACAGCAGCAGAAACTTTACCACAGCTCAACTCCTCTCTTCTTGTGATGCGTCACTGCACTTCTGGGCACAGCTACACTCAAGCAGCCGGTGGCAGCTCGGGATCTGGATTTTGATCCCAAATGGGAGGGTGCTTCAATCTGAGGGTATGGTTTGGCCCATTAGAAAGATAGGATTTTTTTTAAAGAATTCAGGCGTAGGCCAGGGCTTGGATTTCAAACGCCCCATCCAGAGACACTTTGTCTGGTTCTGGAGGTTGGGCTCAGGTCCATCTCTGTTTTGGGAATGTGACAATCAGTTTTATGTGGGTGAATGCTGGTTTTGCTAGACCTATCGTAACTAAAGACGGGATTACGTGCAGTTTCCTTACTGATTTCCTGAAAACACGAGTACCTCATTGTTCCAGTGATGTTTTGTAATGCCTACAGAAAGCTTGACAAGGGTTAAGCAGCTGGTCCACTGAAACCACAGCCTATCATGCTAACCAATATTGTCTCCTTGGTCCCTTCTGCTCCTGTCTGTATCCAACTATTGGCTCTTGTCCTATGCTTAGATTGTAAGCTAATTGGGACAGGGACCGTCTTTTTGTTCTGTGTTTGTACAGCACCTAGCACCGTGGGTTCTGGTCCAGGCTTGGGGCTCCAAAGCGCTATGACAAAACAAATAGTAAATAAGAATAATATAGTCAAGTTCTTCAAAGCACCATCATAGGGTCGGAGTCGGTCTTCCTTTCTGAAGTGAGTTGTATTAAGAGGTGGTTGACTTTTTTTTCCACACAAAACATTTAGAAAGGAAATGAACAGTTTCCAGTTTGTTTGAAATTTTTTACTTTTTTGTTTGTTTTTTAATGAAAAAATTCAAAACAATTTTTTTCTGAAACAAAAGGAACATTTCTGTTTTGTAGATTTTTGTTTGAAATGTTCAGGGTTTTCTCGTTCTTCTCTCCCCTTTTCCTAGTGGAACAAAGGGGGAACAGGGCTGGCCTTACCATGAGGCGAACTGAGGCAGCCTCAGGGGAAGGGTGGGATGCCACTAGGACCCAGAGTGTAGAAAATTATGTCTGCTGTTGGTGCATATGTATTCTCTCTGCTCTAGATGCACAGAGATGGTGGAGTGCTGTGCTGGAGGAAGGAGGGCACAAGAGGCATAACAGGCAGGCAGGAGAAAAGGTGAGAGGGAATAGCAGCAGGAGCTGGAGAGAGAGAGAGGAGGAGGATCCTCTTATTTACCTCTCTAGCACCCCCAGGAGCCTGAACTGATTAACACCAACTTCTCAGGGAGCTTCCTGTTTCCTGCTGCTTCCCTGAACCCACTTGAGGTGAACAGGCAGTCAACTGAAGTAGTAGGAGCCAGTTAGGCCCTTAAGATGCTGATATCTTCCCTCACACATGCCCTGCTACCAGCCTGCTTATTTGTCCCCTTCAATTGAGTGTTGAGAGCCACTATAGCTGGCACAGAACAGCAGTCATGAGTGAAAGAAGAAAATGCCCCTCTGGGGTAGCATTCAGAAAAAGAAAGAAAGCAAAGGAAGCGTTTCTATCTAAGCAGAAAGGAGCTCTCCTGAGATACATAGACACAAATGTTAACAGTGAGCCTTCTGGCCCCAGTGAGGATGTGAGTGGTGAGGAGATGCCTGATCTTCCAGTTAGTCAGAGTGCAGGTGACCTTGCAGCTACTGCAGCATCCATATCTCTATCTCAAACGGATGTAACCATGCCCATTCCTGAAGAAAAGTGTCGATCAGAGAAGAGTGTGGTGGAGGCGCAAGAAACAGCTGCTGCTGAGTTTAATTCCTTAAGTCTAGATGATCCAGGACTCTGGACCCACTTGAGCAGTAGCCTGAGGGACTTCCTTGTACTGCATGGGCCACAGCAAGTGAAAAACTTCATGTTCCCCAAAGACAATGAAAATAGAAATTTTCATCCAGCATATTACTAGCGTGAAATCCCCAATGGTGACAAAGTGGAGAGGCCATGGCTTATGTACTCAAAAACCCAGAATGCTGCATACTGTTTTTGTTGCAAACTCTTTCATTCTCTAATGTTCCAGCCACATTGGGTTCTACAGAAACAAAGGACTGGAAAAATCTGGCTAGAAATCTGGCATGCCATAAGAAGGCAGCAAATCACCAGAGAGCATTCCATAGGTGGAAAGAGCTTGAGATGAGACTAAGGTTAAAGGCCACCATAGATGATCAGCATCAAGAGAAGATTGCATCAGAGTCTCTTGACTTGCAAAATGTTCTGAAAAGGCTCATTGCCCTTGTGAGAATGCTTGCGACCCAAAACCTAGCACTGTGTGGCACTTCAGATCAGCTGTATGTGCCAAACAATGAAAACTTCCTTAAAATTGTGGAGCTGATGGCTGAGTTTGATGCTGTACTCCAGGAGCATCTGAGAAGAATCACCAACCAAGAAATGTACACACACCACTACCTTGGAAAAACAATTCAAAATGAGGTAATACAGTTACTGGCAACAAAAGTCAAGCAGAAGATTGTGCCAGATCTGAAGTCAGCAAGATATTACTCTTTTATTCTGGACTGCACACCTGACATCAGCCATACGGAACAAATTACTTTAATGGTGCATTTTGTAACAACAACAGAACCTAGTGAAAATGTTCCTGCAATGGTGACTGTCAGAGAGCATTTTCTATAATTTATTGACATTGATGATACTACAGGAGCTGGTATGACAAATGTGCTTCTTAAAAAGCTGGAAGATACGGGAATTGCAATAGCTGACATGAGAGGTCAGGACTACGATAGTGGTGCCAACATGAGAGTAAAGAACAGAGTGCAGACATGGATCCGAGAGTTAAACCCTCGAGCTTTTTTTGTCCCATGCAGTTCTCATTCATTGAACTTGGTGGTCAGTTATGCAACATCAGATTCTAGTGAGGCTGCTGAATTTTTGAATGTAATTCCAAGCATCTAAGTATTTTTCTCTGCATCAACTCATCGATGGCAAATTTTGAAGCAACATCTGGGAACATCCTCTCTAACACTGAAAGCACTGAGTGCCACATGATGGGAAAGTTGAGTAGAGGTGATAAAGCCTATCAAACACCAAATTGGGAAGATAGATGATGTCATAGTTGCCATTATGGAGGATAATGCTATGACAGAAAGTGTTCGTGGGAGAACAGTGGCAGAGGGAAATGGAATCACCAGAAAAATACATAACTTCAAATTTCTGTTTGGCTTAGTGTTGTGGCATGACATACTGTTTGAAATAAATGTTGTAAGCAAGATACTCCAAGGTGTTGACCTTGATATATCTGGAGCAATGGAACAATTGGACAAAGCAAAGTCATACCTACAGTCTTACTGGGCAGATGAGGGATTTCAAAACGTTCTGAAGAGTGCACAGAAGTTGGTAGAGGAACTTCACACTGAAGCTATTTTCCCACCCATTCAAGAATACAAGAGTCACCTAAGACGAAGACATTTTGATTATGAGGCACGGGATAATCCCATAAGAGACCCCAAACAACAATTCAAAGTTGAATTCTTTAACCAGGTGCTAGATTGTGCAATACAGTCAGTTGAATAATGTTTCATGCAGCTCAAGGAACACAGCAGTATATTTGGGATGTTGTATGATATTCCAAAACTCCTCACTATACCTGGAGAAGACCTACACCAGCAATGCAGGCCACTAGAGACAGTGTTGACACATGATGACATGCGTGATATTGATGCGAATGATTTAGGTGATGAACTGAAAGTACTTTCAAGATAAATTTCAGCAGGATCAACTCCAAAGGCTGTTCTGGAACATATGTGCACAAATAAGATGACCACCCTCTTTCCAAATGCTTTTGTTACTCTGCGCATACTTCTAACACTTCCTGTAACAGTTGCCAGTGGAGAATGCAGCTTCACCAAGCTGAAGTTAATAAAAACATACCTACTCTCCACAATGACACAGGAGAGGCTGGTCGGCCTTGCAACAATCTCAATAGAGCATGAGCTGGCCCAGATTGTGGACCTTCAGCAGGAAGCAGGTCAAATCTTTGCAACCAAGAAAGCATGGAAAGCACTACTTTGATTATTCAAACAGATAAAAATGCCAGTATTTACTATGCAGACAAGAAAAGTTACATTTGCTGTTCAGGCGTTTGAAAGTTAAGTGTTACTTAAAATTTTGGAACAAGGCATTTTAAGTTGTTAGTTCTCCTTTATTGGGGTAGGTAGCAGAGCAGTACCATGAGAGGAGTAGAACAGGAAGAAGGCAGAATTGAGATCTTTCAAAGTTTTGGCCCAAGCGAGGGGGCATGGGGGCATCATTTGAGCTCCCCACCTCAGGTGCCAAAATGTTGTGGGCCAGCCCTGGGCTGGGGGAAGTGAAGGAGACTTTAAAGCCAGAAGAGACCATCATGGTCATCCAGTCTGACCCCCTGCACAGTGTAGGCTACAGAACCTCTCACTCACCCACTCATGCAACAGGCCCATAACCTCTGCTGAATTATTAAAGTCCTCAGATCTTGATTTACAGATTTCAAATCAGAATAAACGGTGGAGTTTCTGTAGTTCAAAGTAACAAGTGACCAGTGCCCCGCACTGCAAAGGAAGGTGAAACCCCTGCAGGGTGCCTGCCAATCTACCTTCCCAACTCCAAATATATTCTCTCACTATTATTTTAACCTTTTTCACAATTTTTCACTAGGAAGTCTTTGGTTAGTCACCTTGGTGCATGTAAGCAATTGCAGCACTATAGGACTAATCAATGTTTTTCTATTACACAGCATCTTGGTCAGGATAGCGTGTTGTAGAACTTGCAGCTTGAACAATAGCTACCTGCAATAACAATAAGTCCTTATGAGTGACAGACAAACCTCTAAAGGTCTGTCATTCCTCTTTGGCTCAGAGTAGAAACCAAAGCTTATCTGTGTTAATTCATTGCTCTTCTTCTGGAAATTAGGCTGGAGGCCTTATGAGATTAGGTTTCCTTGTGACATTTCTGGTACTCTCTGGTTTGCTCCGGGACGGAAATAGTATGAGAACAGTGTTTCTGATTCTTGCAGTAAGGTGCCTGCTTATTTGGGAGAAAGTATTGATTAGCTCAAAAGACAGAAAGGCAAGAGATTTGGGTTTGAGTCTCAGGTCTGGAACTGACTCTTGCCGTGACCTTGTGCATGACATAGGGCAAAATATAATTTCTATTCTGTATGGCTGCAGACTAACCTGATTAGGATGTATGAAATAGACTTCTGGTCTTATCTGTTTGTCCACCAGGGCATATATCACAATTTGCAAGCAAATGCTAGCACTTCTAATCAATAATGAGGTCTGCATGACATAATTTTTTACCATAGTCATCCTTGATCATCACAGGTCTCGTTCCCTTTAATACTTGGGCTGATTTCTCTTCTCTCTCCTTCAGAATTTTGGCCTTTCCTCTGAGTTACATGGAGACCTCCCACAGCCAGAATGTACTTAGAGAATCAAAATTAAAATGAACGTTGCATTTTTGCATTGAAGAAATTAAAGGAGGCAAATAGGAAGCAAAAGTGATTTTGTTTTAATATATTTGTTTTAAAAGATTTTTTAACTTTTCCAAAGCTCACATTGATTTCCATTGAGGTTCAGATGTTAATTCAGGCTGGCTGTTATCAAGACCTGTTCAGTTGTCCTGTGTCACTGCATTTCGCATTCTATATTCAAGAGTACCTTGGCTCTTCACTGCCAGGTTCCCAAAGGAAAATATGGGCTTGTATAAGGCTCTTACAAAAGTAGGTGCAAGTTTCCCAAAAGTACTGGAGTTGATTCACAGGAAAAGGTCCAATTTTTTCTTTATTGTTTTGTTGTTACAGGGAGATGAATTACCCATGGCATAACGGCAGAACAAAAATAGATTGCCTTTGTAATATACTACACAAAGGACTGGAATACATACTTCATATGCCTTCCCCCCACCCCCCCCAACAGTTCTTTGACAAATGAAAATATATCTAGCTGGATTTCCCTCCCCACTCCCAAACTGAAAGGGTCCATCCTTCTACAGCATGACTTTTAAAGGTCATGCATATTTTGTAGCTTTGCACGTGTCTGAATCCCAAATCACATTACTGCTGAGATGCTGCTACTGGAGATATGCAGAACAATTCAGTGCTGTTTTGAACACTCAGCTACCTGCTGTGCTTGCTGCTTCCCGAGTCCTCTCATGTGGGGGATACTTTCCATTTCATGTCTCTGTTAATGAGAACAGTTGGCTGTGATAGGGCAATTGGTCTGTTGGACAGGAGCCGCCGGTATTGCTTTCTGTTATATTGGTAGTTGCGGGGCTGCATTTTTCAGTCTTACGGTATAGGGCAACTCACAGCAGCACTACACTGAGAAAGCACCTCTTCCTGCTCAGGACTGAAGTAGGACAAAGCATTAAGAAAATGTCTTGTTCCATAGGTAATAAAACAATTGTTCGACTCTCAGCGTTGAAAACAGAGACTAATCACTGTGGGAAGGGAACAGTTTCTTCCTCTGGAATGAGATAAAAAGATGCCATGTCTACTGAAAGTGGGGGGAGGGGAATATCCCTTTTTTGTTAGATCTGTGAAAAGCACCCAAAAAAATGTGTGTTGCCAAACACGTGTAGTTTCACTGTGGTGAAAGGCCATTTCTTTTTAGCAAGAAGGAATGTTGCTTTGCCCTTAAGCAAAAGCCCCCTCTATTTTTTTGCCAGTTCACAAAGCTGGCATTGCTGGGGAAAAGGAAATCGAGAAGGGCTGAAAGGGAAACAATTCGTCCTCCCCATTTTTCATTGCAGTGTCTACATTTTCTCACCTTGGCTAGAAGGCCTCATTTCGCAAAACCTCTGTAACCGATGGCAAGTCTACCCTGAATTCTACTTTCCATTTCAAGAAGAGAATGTGAATGTTACCAATGTAAACATGAATGTGTCAGCAGGAAATTCTGCACCAGCCCCAATTTCACCCACTTTTGACACTTGGTTAAAGACAATTTAACTATCAATTTATGCAGCAAACATTGGTGAACATTTGTTAAGGCCTTGATCCTGCTAATGCATAAATGAGTAGTCCCACAGAATTCAATGGGACTACTCACCTCTGTAAAGTGATGTATGTTTGTATTTGAAGGATCAGGACCTTAGATTGGAACTAAGCTTCTGGGGGCAGGGACAGTCTTATGTTATGTTTGAGGAATGCCCAGCACAATGGACCCGCGGTCCTGATTGTGGCCTGAGAGGGCTAAGGTAATGGAAATGCTCTAGAATAATAGTGATGGGGAAGATGGGTGGTTAGGCACCAAGCTCTCTGTAGCTGATATGTGTACTCTGTGGATCAGATGAGTCCAACATTTGTGGCTATTCCCATAATCTCAGTGAATTTCAATAGTTGTGCAAAACAGAATAGTCAAAGATTTCTACTATAATCACATCTGGTTTCATCCAAATCATGGACCAAATCCTAAACTCCATATTCACGGTAAGGACTGTGTAAAAATGAAGTAAAGATTTGGCCCCATGATGAAAATTAATTTAAAATACCCTTGTAGATATCACCCAGTCACTAACAAAAACCTATTTTCAAATGAAAAGAAGTACTTGTGGCACCTTAGAGACTAACAAATTTATTTGAGAATAAGCCTTCGTGAGCTACAGCTCACTTCATCAGATGCATACAGTGGAAAATACAGTGGGGAGATTTATATACACAGAGAACATGAAACAATGGGTGTTACCATACACACTGTAAGGAGAGTGATCAGGAGAGTGATCAGGTAAAATGAGCTATTACTTTTGTAGTGATAATCAAGGATAGCTCACCTTACCTGATCACTCTCCTTACAGTGTGTATAGTAACACCCATTGTTTCATGTTCTCTGTGTATATAAATCTCCCCACTGTATTTTCCACTGAATGCATCCGATGAAGTGAGCTGTAGCTCACAAAAGCTTATGCTCAAATAAATTTGTTAGTCTCTAAGGTGTCACAAGTCCTCCTTTTCTTTTTGCGGATACAGACTAACATGGCTGCAAGTCTGAAATCTATTTTCAAATGGTTATAGTTTAACTCTTCCAGATCTTCAAATGCATTGCAGACAAACTCAAGAAGGATTAGACAGGTCTGACTGTATTTCATAGAATCATAGAATATCAGGGTTGGAAGGGACCTCAGGAGGTCATCTAGTCCAACCCCCTGCTCAAATCAGGACCAATCCCCAATTAAATCATCTCAGCCAGAGCTTTGTCAAGCCTGACCTTAAAAACTTCTAAGGAAGGAGATTCTACCACCTCCCTAGGTAACGTATTCCAGTGTTTCACCACCCTCCTAGTGAAAAAGTTTTTCCTAATATCCAACCTAAACCTCCCCCACTGCAACTTGAGACCATTACTCCTTGTCCTGTCATCTTCTACCACTGAGAATAGTCTAGAACCATCCTCTTTGGAACCACCTCGCAGGTAGTTGAAAGCAGCTATCAAATCCCCCCTCATTCTTCTCTTCTGCAGACTAAACAATCCCAGTTTCCTCAGCCTCTTCTCATAAGTCATGTGTTCCAGTCCCCTAATCATTTTTGTTGCCCTTCGCTGGACTCTCTCCAATGTTTCCACATCCTTCTTGTAGTGTGGGGCCCAAAACTGGACACAGTACTCCAGATGAGGCCTCACCAATGTTGAACAGAGGGGAACAATCACGTCCCTCAATCTGCTGGCAATGCCCCTACTTATACATCCCAAAATGCCATTGGCCTTCTTGGCAACAAGGGCACACTGTTGACTCATATCCAGCTTCTCATCCACTGTCACCCCTACGTCCTTTTCCGCAGAACTGCTGCCTAGCCATTCGGTCCCTAGTCTGTAGCGGTGCATTGGATTCTTCCGTCCTAAATGCAGGACCCTGCCCTTATCCTTGTTGAACCTCATCAGATTTCTTTTGGCCCAATCCTCCAATCTGTCTATTTCCAAAACATTGTCTGTGAATCAAACTTCATTTACACACGCTGCCAGTAAGCCTAGCTACTTTGCTGCTACCCTGTTCATAGTTTGCAATTTGAGTTTACAATTACATGCAAGGCAAACCTATCAAGCAGTGAATTACAAAGCTGCTCTCAGGAACATAATATTTATATTCAGTGCAGATAGGTGGCAAAATGTAAATAGCCAGTTTAGCACCACGGCAGGAGCTTATTGATGATGCTATTTGCATGTCCTTTATATTGAAAAATTGCACACCTTTTGAAGTCACAGACCCTTGAGGAATGGACTGACCCGGCTCTTGGGGTGAGCACTGCCAGAATTGGGGTTGCGGCGGGTGGAATACAGATGGCAGTCTCAGTTTGCAAGCTTACTTTTCTGCCCCGCAGCCTGCTGGGAAGGATTGATTACTCTGCTTAGAAAGCAGAATCAGCAGATGTTATTGATGTGGGACCAGCATTATGCACAGCACATGCTGTTGATCCGGAGAAATACCACATATGGCATCATATTTTAAATCCACCCTGCCAAATATTTTTAAACGAACCTGCCATTTCTATTTGAATTGATCCAATTTTTCTAATATCTCTTTTTGGTGTCTAGGTTACTGTTGTGATAAAGAGCGAGACACATTAAGCCTTTGTCTTTGGCTCAGTAGCACATTGTGAATCAATTGCCTAATGCAAGGAAATGAATTCCCGAAATCCTGTTATGGTGGGAGGGAACTTTGCTTTGTTTTTGTTTGGATTTTGTTTTCACTCTATTCTTACTGCTCTATTTAACACCAAAATAACAAGGCTGCTGGGCTGGCTACCAAGTCCCCAGATGGCCATATGGAGAACTTTGTGCTATATTTATGTGATGGCTGTATCATAAAAATGGATAAACAAATGATTTAAGTGCAGAGCTGGATTTGAACTAAACCTCAAGACCTGGTCACTGTGTGGAAGTGGCTGCAGGGGAAGCGTTCACGTTTAATATCCAGAAGAGGATCCAGATCCATATTTCCAGCTTGTGTGTGTGAGTGAGTGTGTGAGAGAGAGAGAGAGAGTGTAATCCCATAGAACCAAAGTAAAATGTAGAGCTGAATTTTGCAGGTGCCCCTTCCTCTTAAAGAGGCTAATCTGGAACACCAAACTTCGGAGGGTTTAAAATCCTGCCCTGGATCTGAATTTCCCAGAATGGCTCCATCTCTGTTTCTAATGCACATTGACACCATACAAATAGAAAGCAGGATTTTGGCTTAGTCAAGTGCTTTGCCATGTATTTTCAGGGCAAGAGTTTGCACTTATAGAGGATCTCAGAGCATTTGACCTAATTGAGTGTCTGATCCTATTCCCATTGGCTTCATTGGCAGCAGGATCCAGCCCTCAGCCTCACAACAACTCTGTGAGATAGGTATTGTCACCCCCACTATATACATAGCTAGAATGAGGCCCAAAGAAGTCAGTTGACTTGCCCAAGGTCACATAGCATACAAGTGGCAGAGTCAGGACTGGAAGCCAGACTTCCTGATGCCCTCCTCTAGCCCCCTCTCTAAAACTAAGCACTCTTCAACAGTTTCACAGAACCTGGCTTCCTCCACGCCCTAAGCTGGCCGGATCTGTCTGAACTATGTTTGCTGTATGTGCCCTGGGAGCACAGGGATTCCCATTCTGCCTGGTCCTTGTGCAGGCTGTGTGTGATGGGAGGGGGAGCCCTTTATGCCGTCCCTTCACTGTTCACTCAAATCAGGGCCAGGTAGAATCTGACTTTGTGCATTTAGTTGCATTTTGTCCCAGCATGGAACCACCAAGCACAATGCAATTAACAGAGAGAAAGGATGATCTTGTGGACTCAGGAGACTCAGGAAATCGGGGATTTTAACTGCCAAGTGCTGCCACAGCCACCCTGAGTGACCTTGGGAAAGACACATAATCTCTCTGGGCCTTAGGTCCTTGTGTGCTCAAGGGACTGATAAAACTCCTTTTTTCCCACCCTTTCTCTGACTTGTCTATTTAGACTGTAAACTCTGTGGGTTTGGGACTCTTTCTTCCTATCTATGTACTGCAGCTAGTGCAGTGGGGCCAGGATCTTGGCCTAGAGCTATCGTAATAAAAATAGCAAATACTAAGAATGAGAGATTCAGTCTAATTTTCACAGGTCTAAAATATGCAACCATGTCTGTGCTATGTGTCTATAGCTATAACTGCAGAGCATACAGATCATCTGTTTTCATTGTTGTAACATTTTTAAGGATGGTTGGTGGATTTTTCCCTCTTTGCTTTTACAGTATTCAAATAAAGTACTGTATAAAAGAGCGGATAATGGAAATCCACCTGCTGCTATTACTTTGGTGGCAGCCTGTCTGGAATACAGACTCAGTTCAGGCCACTTCATTACCAGGAAGAGCTAGACAAATTGGAGACAACTCAAAGAGCAGTTAAAATGATTAGGGGCTAAAAGGATTGATACATGAGAAAAGACTATGAACTAAATATATATAGCTTGGATGAACAATGACTAGGAGCACGGTAATCATGTTCAGATCTAGGAAATATCAGGACAAAAGCTCTGTTAAACTGTGAAATAGTCTCCCCAGGAGAGTGGAGGAAAGTGTCATCGCTGGGGATAGTTGAAACAAGATGTTTGAAAATGACATACAGTATAGTTATTTAGTTTATATTTGGCTTCTCTCTAACAAAAAAGGAAAAGGGAATGCCTCTCCTATAAGCTAAGTATTTCTTACAAAAAACAAAATAATAATGGCAAATAATAAAAATATTGTAGGGAAGGACCCTGTGATGGACAAAGTGGCCTATCATAATAGGTCTTGTTCCTTTCATTTTTCTAATCCCTGTGATTCTCTGAATCTATCACCATGGAAGGAACTTCTGATATGAAAGCTAAGTAGCCTTGCTTTTCAGTACATGTTACAGAACATATGACAAAATCTAAAGCATTTTTACCAAATTGGACAGTACTTTATTGTTGGTAGAGCTTAGTCTGTCAATAGACCTTGATCTGAGGGTTTGTCTTTTTGGAATGAGTCCCTGTTTGCGTTACCCAGTGTTTTCATAGTTTTATAGGTTCCAAGGTCAAAAGAGATCATTGTGATCATCTAGTCTGACCTCCTGTCTAACCCAGGCCAGAGAACTTCCCCCAAAATAATCCCTAGAACATATGCTTTAGAAAAATATCCAATCATAGAATCATAGACTATTAGGGTTGGAAGAGATCTCAGGAGGTCATCTAGTCCAACCCTGTGCTCAAAGCAGGACAAACCACAACTAAATCTAGTCCAACCCTCTGCTCAAAGCAGGACCAACCCCAACTTTGTCAAGCTGGGCCTCAAAAACCTCTAAGGATGGAGATTCCACCACCTCCCTAGGTAACCCATTCCGGTGCTACACCACCCTCCTAGTAAAATAGTTTTTCCTAAATCTTGATTTCAAAATTGTCATTGATGAAGAATCCATCATGACTCTTGGTAAATTGTTCTAATGGTTAATTATTCTTACCATTAAAAATTTACACCTTATTTCCATTCTGAATTTGTCTAGCTTCAACTTCCAGCCATTGTATCATATTATACCTTTCTCTGCTAGACTGAAGAGCCCATTATTACATATTTGTCCTGCATGTAGATACGTATAGACTGCAATCAAATCACTCTTAACCTTCTCTGTGTTAAACTTTGATAAACTCTTTGAGTTTATCACTATAAGGCATGTTTTCCAATCCTTTAATCATTCTCATGGCTCTTCTCCAAACCCTCTCAAATTTATCAACATCTTTCTTCAATTGTGGACACCAGAACTGGAAACAGTATTCCAGCAGGGCCAAATACTGAGGTAAAATAACCTCTCTACTCCTACTCCAGATTCGCCTGTTTATGCATCCCAGGATCACATTACAGGAGTTCTTTTGGCCACAGCATCACACTGGGAGCTCATGTTCAGCTGATTATCCACCACGACCCCCAGTTTTTTTTTCAGAATCACTGCTTCCAAGGATAGACTCCCCCACTCCATCCTATAAGCATGGCTTATATTCTTTGTTCCTAGACGTATACATTTATTTTTACCAGTATTAAAACATATATTGTGTGCTTATGCACAGTTTACCAAATGATCCAGATCACTCTGAATCAGTGACCTGTCCTCTTCATTATTTACCATTCCCCCACTTTTGTGTCATCTGAAAACTTTATCAGTGATGATTTTATGTTTTCTTCCAGGTCTTTGATAAAAATAAATAGTATAGGTCCAAGACCTGATCCATGCAGGAAACACAGCGGCTCGATGATAATTCCCAGTTTACAAATGCATTTTAAGACCTATCCATGAGCAAGATTTTAATCCATTTAATGTGTGCCATGTTCATTGTATATCATTATAGTTTTTTTAATCAAAATGTTGTGTGGTACCAAGTCAAAAGCTTTACAGAAGTCTAAGTATATTACATCAACACTATATCCTTTAACAACCAGACTTGGAATTCCATCAAAAAGGATATCCAATTAGATCCAATGACAGGATCTATTTTCTATAAAACCATGTTGATTTGCTTTAATTACACTACCCTCCACCAATTATTTGTTAACTGAGTTCTGTATCAGCTGCTTCATTATCTTGTCTGGGATCAATGGCCAGCTGACAGGCCTATAATTACCCGGATCATCCCGTTTATCCTTTTAAAAATTGGCACAACATTAGCTTTCTTCCAGTCTTCTGGAACTTCCCCAGTGTGCCAAGACTTATTGAAAATCAGCATTAATGGCACAGCAAGTTCCTCAGCCAGCTCTTTTTAAACTCTTGACTGCAAGTTATCTGGACCTGCTGTCTACTGTGAACTGAGATGACACAGGGGTTGGGACCATGCAACTATGTTTGATCTCTGGCTCTGAGAGCCTTAGAAAAAAATAAGTACAAAGAAGTGCAAGGATGGAGTGAACCTCCTGGTTCTTCCCGAAACCAAACCCTTGTCTCTGGTCAGCTGAGCTCAACTTTTCAGAAGATACAACAATAGGCAATAAGTGTATGTCCATCCCTGGTATCAGTTAGTCAATCAGGCAGATCTGAGACTGATCAACTGAATAAGACAGACTTGTTGGGAAAACACTGCTGTCCAGAGAGGAAGTGCAGAGCAGAACTGGTCAGAATTTGCCAATTCAGCAAAATTGAAATATTTTGCAGAGAAGGCCTGATGCGGCCAAAGTTCCAGTGGAACCCGGTCATCAGTTCAATCTGTGTGGTTTGCTGCCAGTTCACCTGCCTGTCTCCTTGACAGCCAGCCATGAGGATTGTCCTGGAGTCCAGGCTCTATTCTCTTTCATTGAGAATTTCTTTTTTTTTTTTTTTAAAAATTTAATTCCTAATCTGAATGGAACCAAATATTGAAATTCTCCGTAAAACAGAATTACCTTTTTCTACCCAGTCCTACTGCAGAGCCTTGGAAGAGGTGTCTGGTGGGGAAAGGGATTGGAACCATGTCTGGAAAATCTCAAATCAGCCCAACTTTCTGTGTGGTTTAAACACAACACAACACAAGCTGTGCGGAAAATAGCAGGTATCAGGAAAATGGCTTAGGTCTGCATGGTCCAAATAATTATTATTGTTATTACTACAAATATTGCCATAGTGCTTGGGAACCCTAGTCATGGACAATTGTGCTAGGCGCTGTACAAACAGATTGTCCAGACAACTCACGTATGTATCTAATGTGCTACATGAAGAAAAGCTACGTAGTTTAAATCAGTAGGTTGGCTAAGGCAGCAGTTGTTTAACTTAAATCCTAATAATGCAGGGACTTTGAAAACAATGCCTGTAAGAAAGTGAAGGTAGCAAGGAAGATAAAGTGATATAAATGAATGTGCCATTAAACAACCAGAGAGCTAATTTTTTAATGTCATTAAAAAAACCCACACTCACACCCACAACAAAAGCCTCATTTAAAAAAATATGTTAAACCAATTTAACACATTTCTGCGCACTTCTGAAGTATGTTAGAGGGCTTATTTTATCTACTCCTATCACTGTTAAGAGCTAATCAGAACATATTAATGCACCCACATTATGAAAATCTCTTTTCCATTCCAATAAAACAGTGAAATGAACTTAAAGATTTTACATACTTTGGTTACTGTGGATGATCTATTTGTTGTCCAAGTTGAAGATACAGCTAAAGGAGGGAATGTTGCAAAGGAATGCTGAGGCCACAACGGTATAGACCCTGATTCATAAGTATTTAAGCTTGTGCTTACTAGGCAGTCAATGTGAAGCAAGTGCTTAAATGCTGTCCTGAATGGGGATGCTTTCCTGAATCAACACCATAATCAGTGAAATACTACTAAAAAATCCCCCCACAAAACAACAGCAATGTCTCCTAAGAGGAAAAATACCTGGCCGATAACATCAATTGTATCATCTAGCATCACTACACCAGATCAGGTCAATGAGAACAAATACAACACATGTTCAAGGTGGGTGAAATTCACTCCCAAACAACAGTCCATACACTACCACTCAAGCCCTCAAAATGAAAATGGCAAAAGCCTTGTGCAGGCTGTACATAGGAGTGTACACTTAGCCTGAACCTAGCATTGCATATTCTATTTGCATACAGATTCTACCCTGGAGGGGTTGTTTTGTTATTTTTTTGCAAAACTCTTTGTGATGTCAGTGGGAATTCCGTGCATAGTTCAAGGGCAGTACCCAACATATTCAGGGAATCAAAACTTGCTGAACACACTAACAGACGCAGGAGCCTGGGTTTTGTGGTTGTTTACTCTTCTTGCTTAAAGAGAATTAGAAATCAAAACAGCTTTAATTCTCTTTCTGATGCAACAATTTAGGGAGAAAATGTAGAGGGGCTGGGCATGAGAGACTGTAGAGCAGTAGTAGGCAACCTGTGGCCCATGGGCTGCATGCAGCCCATCAGGGTAATCCGCTGGTGGGCCGCCAGACAGTTTGTTTACATTTGCACAGCCGCCCGCAGCTCCCAGTGGCCATGGTTCACCATTCCCGGCCAATGGAAGGTGAGGGAAGTGGCAGCCAGCACGTCCCTGCAGCCCGTACCACTTTCCTCAGCTCCCATTGGCTGGGAACGGCAAACCGCGGCCACCGGGAGCTGCGGACCGCTGTGCAAATGTAAACAAACTTTCTGGCGGCCCACAAGCAGATTACCCTGATGGGCTGCGTGCAAGGCCACAGGTTGCCCACCACTGCTGTAGAAGGTTATTATGGCTCTGGAGGAGTGGGAAAGTGTGAAAAAAATAGATTAGAAAAGCAGAAGGATATAATCACTGTGCAAAATGTGGAGGATCTGAGGAGACATCTGATGCCTGCAGAGAAAAAATGAGCATGTGATAAGATTTTATCTCTAACAGCAGAGTTTGGAAATTCAGTCCCTTTTTCATAACATCAAATAAGTCAGGGTGTCTTCCCCGCACCCTTCCCCATAACAAAAAACACAGGTCAAAAAGGTCAGCAGATGTATGGCTAGTTTTAAATCAATGAAGTCTCACCTGGAAGGCTGAGTTTTGAATGTCTCCAGGATGGGGGGAAAGGTGTAAATTATTCTGATACAGTGGTTGTAAATAGCGGAGAGATCTCAGCCCAATTTCTAAGGTGTTGCATGCCATAAAGTCTGATAAATTCAGCAGTCTCAGTGATGGGGATTTAGGCAATAGAGAAACAAAGCTGTAGAGCTGTATAGCAAGATGCTTAATGGACATTTCTCACCCGCACCCATTGCAACCCCTCACTGAAGCAATTTTGAGATTTAATTACATTTAGTCACCTGTGTTTTGCAGTTTAATATAAATGGCTTTGTACAATATTGTGGAGTGCTGGGAGAGCTTACATTAGCCTGTAGGGTTTTAGCATGGAGTTCTCCTGACTAACACAGTTTAAAGTTGTAAGGCTAGATCATTCATCTAGGAAGAGATCAAACTTATACCAGTTTTAAAGATTTGCAGTGACAGCTCTTTGGACTTATGCCTCTTCGAAAGAGCAAGTGGATGCAACAACAATAACAGTACAGTGAACCACAGCCGCCTCCTTCCTACACTGGTATAACATGGGTTGAATTCCATTGAAGTCAGTGGAGTTACTCAGCATAGGTGGGAGCTGATTCAAGCCCAGAGATCTGAAACTCACTAGATTTGGAGGCAATCCCCGCCCCAAACATTAACATAAATATCTAGGCAGCCCCAGTTCTGCCCTTTGTTGTCTTTCTGTATTCTGTGGATGTAAAACATGACTAATAAGATTAAGCTTTTTATATGTAAAACATAAATATGACTTTTCAATATAAAACATAAACGTGGCTGATTTTGAAAAAAAGCTTTCATTAACTGGCTCTCAACTTTGGAAAAAATATCGACACGCTACCTGTGCTGACAGAAGCATGCTGTATTGCAGAATCAATGCCCGCTTTGCCTGCTTCTGGAAATTTTAGTAACCAAGCTCATTTTGGAAACCAAACTCATCAAAATGCTGCTTGGTGTGACCTTAGCACAGGACAATTATGTAGCTGTAGCACGGGTTGGTGTTATCACTAATATTTAGGGGCAGATTTGGATCCCCTCACTCACACTGAAATCAGTGAGTGTACTTGTGGAGGCAGGGGCCGTTAACACGTGTAAGGGAATCACAATCCAGTCGCTAAGCAGTTAATCCAACCTGTGCTCTCAGCCATCTTCCGATTATCTACAGTATTGTATTTGAAAATAAAAGGGATATGGTGCCTGGAGAAAGTACAAAGCTTTTAAAGGAAATGTTACTCTGAAAAAGCATGTGTCAATTATCAAAAACGTATGAAATCATAGCAAACAAGGCTTCGGAATCACCTACAACCATTTTCTTTCCTATTTTCTTCTCCTTCGGCCACATGCTATCTTTATTCAATCAGGGAATTGACAAATGATTGATGGTCTCCGTTCTTTAAAAGCCACCTATACAATGCTGGATAAACCAGTCCCAGCAACAAACAAAAAAAGGCAACAGGAATATGAGCTCAGATAGTGTGTGCGTGCGTGCACTGATTGTGCAGGTGCAGCTGAAATGATTTGGGAACCTGCGAACATCACAGGTAGTCAACACAGCAGTGGAGCAAAACCTGGGGGGCACTGTAAACTAGACATGGGGGACCTGCTCTCTGTTGCTCCAAACCTTGTGTCACCATTTAAACCAGTGCAGAGGGGGTATAACATGCTATCATTCTGATTTTATACCCACTTGGCACTGGTGCAAAGGAGTTCATAATTTGGTCAAGAGTGGTGAAGAATTGGGCCCAGAATACAAGTTTAACTTTCCTCAGGAAAATAAATTACAAGATAATTGTGCCTACTGTATTCTGCTCTGGTGATACTTTGCTTACTTAATGCATTTCTAATGCACTCGTATTTTATTGGCTGCTGCTTGCTGTCTGTACATGGTGGTGGCTTGTTGCCAGTGCATTGGATTTCAGCAGCAGAAGTTGTCAGTTCAAAGCTTACTTGATATTGTTCTTTGCTCTGGAGAACTTTTTTTTTTCAGTTGTCACAAGGCTTCTCTGTGCTGTTATCACTGTTCCATCAGTGCCGAGAAGATTGATTTTTACACATTCTAAAATGTGCTACATTTAACAAAAAAGGCGTATGTCACTAAGGAAAGAAATATAGTAGGTGGTGTGGAATAGTGTCCCACCGTTCATGTGGGTGAGTACATAAAACTGCCACATGTATTACACCCATGTTCCTCGCTATCCTTTGGCTACCATTTGTTTCTGGGCGCAATTAAAGGTGCTGGCTATAGAGACTTGAACAGACTGGGTCTGGGACATCATAATCTGAAAAACCTCCTCTGTTCTTCTCTCTCTCCATAGCAGCAAGATCACCTGGATTTGTGAGGTCTCTGATTCCAGAGAGAATTTTCTTGGGCCAGTGGCAGTGCATTCTGAATAAAGGGTCCTGACTTCCTTTGGCTGTTAGTTAGAGTCAGAATGTAGCAGCCTTCAGGGCAAAACAGAAGGTGCATCTGTTCAGATGAGTTTTTGGTGAAGGCAAGTCATCATTGTGCTGAAAGAGCGATGGAAACATGACTGTCTATTCTCTTCTCCACAGGTTCTTATTCTGTGCTCATCACCATATTATCTAGCACCTTCCAGGAGTTCATTAAACTTTCAGTGTAGATTATTGTGCATTATATTCATTGAGCTGTTTAGAAATAATGTGAGATGTTTAGATGCTGTGGTGATGGGCATATATAAATACCTGTACAGTTAGGCAATAATCATCCCTCAGAGGCTGTGCAAAGTAAAACTGCCTTAAATCTTGAACTCAGTCTAAGCATTGATCCTTTAGATGAGGGAAAAAGACATTTTTGGGGGAGAAGTTACTGAGCGTTCAGCAAAATTCTATAGTGAGTCAGCAAAGGGTACTCAGCCTTGAGGTTTGTATACAGGGAATAGTTTGGGTCTATCCACAGCTGACACCTCCACCTGGATGGTGGTGATTTAGTGATGACCCTCAGCTGTGAGATAGAATGTATGCAGGGATTTGGGCTAGCTTTTGATCTGGCCACATAATTGTTTCCAGTTCTTCTGTTATACACCATTCAGCAAGTGCATTTTCAAGACTCTGTGGATATAGAATGCTAGCCAACCAAAGGCATGGAAAGCTCGTGAGGGAAAATAATCCAAAAGGAACAAATGGGATACAGTGTGTATGTTTGGAAGCTGGGAATCCCCCACACTACAACCCAGGGCAGTGCCAGGAAGTGGCAGATGCACACTGCATGAGCAGAGGAAGACAAATTAAATGTTGTTGTGAAGACCGGGATGGCAGTTTCAAGTCTATGTGCATTCCTCCCAAAGGTGCCCTTGTATATTGTAGCACATCTGCTGTGCATAAAGAGAGGTATCTTTCTAGATAGCTATGGGACCTCAAGCTAAAGAGGAGCTGTAAGGCATCACAGCGAAAGTAGGGAGAATTAGGTTTACTTATAGAGAGAGTAATACCTACTGGTTACAACAGGGACCGGGGAATCAGGTTTCCTGGGTTCTTTTTCTACCTCTGTCACTGATTTGCTGGGTGACTTTGAGCAAGTCACTTGGGCCAAAATTTTCGAGCATGGCAACTAATGTTGGATGCTCTAATTTTTGAGTGTCCAGCTCGAGGCACTGAAGGCCTGATTCTCAATAGTGACTTACTGACATGGGGCCCAGATACTACAGGGATGGGCAGCAGTATAAGATAGAAGTGCTAAGCACCCCCAGCTCTCACTGAACAAAATGGGAGCTGTTGATGCTCAGCACTTCTGAAAACTAGGCCCAAGATGTCTCAAAATGGGCAACCCCAGAGAAAAAAGATCACTTTTGAAATTTTTGACCTTGTCCCCTACATGGTTGGGTGTACCCACCAAACAAACAGGGTAACACTCATTATCTTCCTACCTATAGGAATGTTTTGTGAAATATTTTCAGATCCTTGTATGACAACTCCTATAGAAATGCTAAGTCTTATTCATTATGATTATTTTATTAGCCAAGGAACTAATGAGATGGGATAATTCTAAAGGCTGGGCCTTTGTGACTTTCTCCTTATCGATGTTCAGTAATTGTAAAGAGGAAGGACTTTGTTTTAGTGAGAGCAAGCGCTTGAATACCGTGTATCTCTCTTTTTCCTATGGAGCATATCTCCAGTTCACTGTCCTAGCAGGGATGAAGTCCTGTTAATGAAAGCGGCCAGGGAAATCACTTGAAAAGGTGACAGAGGCAGATAGTTTGAACTAATACTTTGGGGAAACTAACCTCCCCTCCCTCAAAAAACAGCAGTCCTTGTGAAAGTCTTTTCTATTTGTAGACCATGGATTCATAAAGGGCAGCTATCTAACCTCATACTGCACTCCAGATTAATCTGGAATTAATTGGATTAATTGGAGCATGGTTACCTACTCTCAGCAGCAATGTAATTTTCTGGGTGGCTGCCCATGGCCAGACCCTCACAGTTTTTCCCGATTGGTGGCAGAGTCCAGCCACCAACCGCAGGTAGCAGGGCATGACTGGTGTAAGCAATTGTTTCTGATTGGACCCCATGCTCATCTGCTTGATAACAGGGAGACCATTACGGTATAGTATAAGATAGCAATTTTCATCCAAGGATCTCAAATCACTCTACAAAGGAGGGTAGGTATCACATTACTATGTTGAAATCATTTCACAAAGCCATGAAGACTTACAACAGCTGAGGACATGGCTTGCTAGCTCTGAATCTGGACCCAGGTGTCTATCTGAAAGTGCTGGGATGGGAATGTCATGGGGGCTGGTGGACTGGAAAAGGTGAGCAGAGAGCACACAGAGAAGGAGGTGGCTACATAGTTTTTCTGAGGGGAAAGGAGGATTGAACATGGACACTATGTAGTTTCAATCCACTCCAAATGCATATCTGTACCTGAGCACTGACGGCAGCAGTCTCAGTGCGATAGTAAACAAGCAGAGAAATATAATCCATATTACTTCTGTGTTTCAGGGGGGGATAAAGAAGAGCATGAAGAAAAGGAAGACACAGCCATGCATCACAGGATACAAGCGTATGGCTCCATTTTAGCCATCTGCTAGCTGCCATAATATGTGTGTTTGCTGATGCATTGATGGGGAACTACCCACTGTATGTTACAGTAGATTGTCTTTTGCCTTCTCTTTACTGTATTCCTTCTGTGAATATTTCAGATATTCCCCCCAGTGCCTTAAATTCAGGTGCTGGATTACAGTCGGGGCAGGGGGTAAAGGCTACCACTCTGAAACCAAGCACAGAGAAACTCTAGTCTCTTAGCACACCTGTGTGGGAACAAGGTCAGACTGGAATCTCAGGCTACTCTCACACAGCTCTCAGGTCCCAGCCTGCATAAAACAGCACCATGATCCAAGAGAGCAAAGATTGAGCTTTAAACCAGCATTGCACAACATTGGAGGATCTGTCCCTGAATCTATAAATTGCACCAAACTGTGTTAGGAGCATTTGTGTTGATTGGAATCTTTGCCTGTCTACGTTGCTGCATGTATACATTCACCCAAATGTATTTCTTTTACATCTCAAGCCAAAAACAGCTTGATGCAATGCTTAATTTGTGGTGTGTAATGTTGTGACACATTGCAGTCTAACGATGATATAATATGCAGAGATGAGCAAAAGGAGCACTAAAATGCAAGCCCACCATGAAGTATGCAGTGCCCAGCTTGCAAGCACTTATTTTACTGCCGTTCAGATTATTTTCATACACCTTTGTATATCTCTAGCGTTATTGTTATTAAGAGCCAAAGAGAGACAGTTTACTTTAGTAAAAAGAAAAGGAGTACTTGTGGCACCTTAGAGACTAACCAATTTATTTGAGCATAAGCTTTCGTGAGCTACAGCTCACTTCATCGGATGCATACTGTGGAAAATACAGAAGACGTTTTTATACACACAAACCATGAAAAAATGGGTGATTATCACTACAAAAGGTTTTCTCACCCCCCACCCCACTCTTCTGCTTATGTAAAGTGATTACTCTCCTTACAATGTGTATGATAATCTATCAACTGCACAGTATACATCTGATGAAGTGAGCTGTAGCTCACGAAAGTTTATGCTCAAATAAATTGGTTAGTCTCTAAGGTGCCACAAGTCCTCCTTTTCTTTTTGCAAATACAGATTAACACGGCTGTTACTCTGAAACCTGTCAGTTTACTTTAGTATAAGGCAAACAACCTTTTAATAAGCGCCCGGCATGCATTTGAAATTGCATTTCCCAAAATACACCTGTCCCAACCACATTAACAATAAGGGGAAGGCATGCCAGTCATACACTCAGTTCTTTGGGGGTAGGGTGACCAGATGTCCTGTTTTAAAGGGGCAGTCCCATTTTTTGAGATTTTTTCTTTTATAGGCGCCTATTACCCCCCCCACCTCCTATCCTGTTTTTTCACAGTTGCTATCTGGTCACCCTATTTGGGGGTAGTTTCCGTGAATCACAGCCAGACCATGACTGACCTTTGATTGGATGCACAGGAGGCAGGGTGCAAGGAAGTTAATCTGGCTTGAGCACTCCACACAGGAGCCAGTCCTTGCTCCTTTGGTGAACACCCAGAGTGGATGGGGAGTTTCAGGTAGGTGGACACATGGCTCCATTCTTCTGTCCATACAGCTTGCAAAGGATGGTGAACCCTTCTAAGAACATAGCACTGGAAGGGATGTTCTGCGCCCTTGATTCCAGTCCTCCGCTATCATGGGCAACCTCATCATGTAGTCCCTTTACCACATTTACTAAGCTCCATCTTAAAATCAGTTAGGTTTCTTGCCCCGCATTACTTTATTGGAAGGCTACTCTAGAACCTCCCTCCTGGAGGTTTAGTAACCTTCTATCCCAGCCCAGATTTACCCATGGCCAATTTATACCCAGATCAGCTGGCTGCCGGGGGAAGGATTATACCTCCCCATTATTCTTATTTAATATTGACATAGCCCTTCAAATCTGCAACCAAGTTGGGTCCTGTTGTGCTGTAGCTCGTGGAGTGGGGTGGTTTGCATCACCTCCAGCGCAGGTCCATGCAAAATGACACACTTAGTCCCTCACTTAGTGTACAAACTTTAATACCAAGTGAAAAGCAGCTCAGGCACAGGTAAAGTCTCTAAGGAAATGCCTACCCGATAGAGCAGAATATCATTACTGCCAATTGCAAGCGTTTAAAAAATCATGAACCAGGCTACAAAAAATCAGGAGATTTTTTACAATAATGTGTTTGGGTTTCTTTTTATTTGTCTCTTGGATTTTGAGTCTTTAGGCCCCACCCGGGTCATGTTTTCAAGCTTTTCTCCTCACCCATGAAAGCTAAACACTTTCTGAAAAAAATGAAGGCAGAAACTGTCTCAAAATTGCTCAGCTTCAGGAGTTAAGGCTTGAACAAAAAACATCAAATACTGCGAAACCTGTGAGAAATTGCAAGACTTGGCAACATAATATAGTTAGAGTCCTACCTTCTTCCTGTCTGTTCATTATTGGCATTAGAGAAATAACAATTGCTATGCAATAGTAACAAATCACATAACATTGTAAGATTTTTTTCCAAAATAGGATATTAAGAAATTATTTGGGATGCTAACTCATAGCTGCCAGGTCTGCTTGTCACACCTATCAATGGCTTACATAATTTACTTGCCCTATCATTTCTTACCACAAAAAGCCAGTGGCATTTCTTAATGTTGTTTCTTTTAGTCTTTTTTAATTGATTCAGTTCATTAATTGGATTCTCTTTGGGTTTTTCTGTAACTGTGACCACTGCTATTAAAATCTGCAATTTGCAGGAAGTTGCTAATTTAGCAGTCAGGCTATCTTTTAACACTACGGAGAATAATAAAATGTTCTTAAATCAGTATGAATTATTAAAAAGAACTGGTTCATGAAAGAGGCAGGAAGGATCTATTTTCATGAAAGGTTTGTTTTAAAAAAAAAAACACTCACAAGCTTTGCAGTTTCAATGAAGGAATCTCATCTGGACTCTGCTCTTGCAGTGGGATCTATTAGCTGGACCATCTATGCTAATGCACCCTCATTCACCCAGTAGGCTTCCGCAAAAGGACAATTGCAAGACAGGACCCTAATATGTAACTACATTAAGGTTGCACATTATGCATTTGTGCAGACACCTGTTGTACTGTGATATGCCGGAGATGTATAAATAAAGGGCAAAAATTATACCGTCTATTCCTAAACTCAGGCACTTAACTCCATAATTAGGTGCCTACCAAAATGGCCTGATTTTCAAAGGTGCTGAGAGTCTGTAGCTCTCATTAACTTCAGAAAAGGTAGTGAGTACTCAGCATTTCTGAAAATCAATCCACACACGTAGGAGTTCCATCCTGCACTGATTCAGCAAACTCATGGGGCTACTCTCATGCTTAAAGTTAAGCATGTGCTGAAGTGCTTTGCTGGAGCCGGGCAGCATGCTCAGCATCATGCAGGATTGAGCTCTGCATGTCTAAATACAGATTTAGGTGTCTACATTTAAATCACTGGGCCAAAGGCAGCGAATTGCTGTAATGTTTTGGTCAGATAACGATAATCTGGCAAATTTCCTACTGCTCAGATTATATTTCCAGTTTGCCAAATTGAAATTTAAGTAAAGAAAAGGTAAAATATCATTCTTTAATATTACAGTCACAGTGTATGTCCAGGCTACATTTATAGACACTTTATAAAGGCTAAATGAAGAATTAATAGATGTTTCAAGAAATGGGTGATTAAATGTTTTGGATTGGTTTAGAGTCCAACAGGTCAATAGGTTGGTCGTGATCTTGGTTTATACCATCTGCAACACCTTTAACTGAGGTTCTCCTAACACATGTTACTCATGTCTGTAAGATGCTTTTAACATCTGCTAATAACCTAGTAACTCTTTGTACACCATTTATAAATAGAACCCTAATATAACTTGTGACCATACTAGGAGAGGGTAATATGTGAGGAGCATTAGGCTGTAGGTTGCTCATTTGAAGAACATTGTGTTTCCAGAGAAGTGGAAGGAGATGTCGACCCCGATGAATCTGAACTATGAGCTAGGAGTAGAATCTGCTAGATAAACAGATTACAGAATGAAGTGCAAGAATTACAGATCTGGAAGTCAGTGGACCAACTGGGAGGTAATGCTGTTTATTTATATATTTATTTGACTATTCGGAGATTTTCTCCAGGTTTGAGTTGTATGTTTAATGTCTACCCTGCTGTTTTAAAATGAGAGCTTTTAGAGCAGGTCATCTAGTTATGCCAGGAGGGCTCCTGCTAGAGAAATCATTCTTTCATACTATCACCTTGTTACTTTACAATCAGTTCTGCTTTTAAATAGCAAAGGAGCTCCTTGGAAGATGCCAGTTCTGATTACAGCGTGAAATGTCTAACCTTGGTTTACAGCATCTAAAAGTGTGTTTCTCACAGCTTGAGACTTACATGGACTGAGACTGTGTTCAGCTAATAGGGAAAAGAGCATCACTGCCACTTCACGCCATATACCGATGGCTCATACGTACAGTCAGCTTTACTAGATGCAGCAAGGGGGAACACTGCTGTAGGTTAGCTCGCACACGGAAGTTCTGAAATGAAATGACACAGGTGCAGCTCGTATCCTCGGTGTCGTAAGAAGTGTGTGACTGATGGCTGGTCTCCCTAGATATTTTTGATTACCGTTGATTTTGCTTGCTTCACGCACCCTTAACTTTGTCTTGCTAAAAAGTCTCTGTGTCTATGTGCTCATCTTAACCAAAAATGACACACTGAATAAAGAGAAAACATGCCTGATTCTCCTTCTCACTGTGCTGGGGTGTCCACCCCACACAGAGCCTGAAGGGGTTAAGGCGGCTATGTGGGCCAATTAACCATCTGGGCCGCACCTGGAGGAGGAGCCAGGGAGCAAGAAGAATTAATTACAAATAAAGCTCAGCTGGACAGGAACAGGAAGGGTCTGTATAAAGCCTAGTAGCTGAGAGCAGAAGAGGGCTGCAGGGAGAGAAACTGAAGTCACACTCAGGGTGAGAGAAAGTAAGATAGGAAATAGCCCAAGGCTACAGCAGTAAGGTTCAGGACTGTACAAACCATGACTGCCTGTTGTAAGGTCCTTGGGCTGGAACCCAGTATAGAGGGCAGGTCTTGGTCCCTCTACCAGCCACTGGGTAGTGGTGCCATTAAGGGGCAGTGAATGGAAAGATTCCCTGGGACAGTTGGTCCTGCGGGACTTTGATTTCCCAGAAGGCTGGGGGGCCAAGCCATGAAGTGAGAGCAGTTAAGTCCTGAGGAGAGTGCGACACAGAGAGAGTGATGGAGTGCAACCACAGGAAGGGGTGTTGGCCTGGCAGAGCTAATCCCCAGATGTGGCCAGAAGGAGGCACTCCAGTGGTGAGTAGAGCTGTCAGTGACACTTGTGTACCCTGGTTTGACATCACTATAATTCCATTAATTTCAATGGCATCATTCCTTACTTACACCAGAGTAAAGGCCAGAAGAATAGGGTTTAATGGGCTAAATCTTCAACTGTGCTGGAGTAGAGATCAATGTAGCTGTTGCAGGGAGACAAAGGTAGTTTTAAATGGCCTTTCCTCCCCTTGCTGTTATGGGGCTATCCAGGGGTCACACTGGTACAAGGAGACTCAGGGAGCTTGGCTTGTTTAGCCTAACTAAAAGAAGGCTGAGGGGAGATATGATTGCTCTCTATAAATATATCAGAGGGATAAATACCAGAGAGGGAGAGGAATTATTTAAACGCAGTACCAATGTGGACACAAGAACAAATGGATATAAACTGGCCACTAGGAAATTTAGATTAGAAATTAGACGAAGGTTTCTAACCATCAGAGGAGTGAAGTTTTGGAATAGCCTTCCGAGGGAAGTAGTGGGGGCAAAAGATCTATCTTGCTTTAAGATTAAACTCGATAAGTTTATGGAGGAGATGGTATGATGGGATAACATGGTTTTGGTAATTAAATATTCATGGTAAATAGGCCCAATGGCCTGTGATGGGTTTTAGATGGGGTAAGATCCAAGTTACCTGGGAAAGAATTTTCTGTAGTATCTGGCTGATGAATCTTGCCCATATGCTCAGGGTTTAGCTGATCGCCATATTTGGGGTCGGGAAGGAATTTTCCTCCAGGGCAGATTGGAAGAGGCCCTGGAGGTTTTTCGCCTTCCTCTGTAGCATGGGGCACGGGTCACTTGCTGGAGGATTCTCTGCTCCTTGAGGTCTTTAAACTACAATTTGAGGACTTCAATAGCACAGATATAGGTGTGAGGTTTTTTTTTTTTGTAAGAGTGGTGGGTGAAATTCTGTGGCCTGCGTTGTGCAGGAGGTCAGACTAGATGATCATAATGGTCCCTTCTGACCTAAATATCTATGAATCTATGAATAAGTTAGAGCAGCCTACAGGCTGCTTTAACTTGCCCTGGCTTCTAACAACCACGAGGAGCTACTATGCTGCCAATGATTTCTAGAGTGCCATGTGCTTCATTTCTGACAGGCTCTCTTGCTCCTGAGATGTACCTGGCGCAGCAGTAGGACCTGCTATGCCAGTTCTGTGCCTGCTGAAGATACCCCCTTTAGTGCTTCTTTTAGGTCCCCTGGCACTGCTCCAGCTCTACAAAGGGACATTAGCATGAGCTGGGATCTGGCCCAGAACTTCTGAACAAGTAAGTTGTGTCGCACCATTGACTGCGTTTGGGTCTATATTAATTTTACCTCATCTCTTCTCTCTGAGACTGTTTGTTTGCTTCTAAATTTGTTCAGTGAAATATGTGAACATTATCAAGTGGTTGCTTGGGAAGCAATAATGACCACATACAAATCTTACTGATTTCGGCAGCAAGCTGGATATGTTATTGGAGTCTGCATCTACAGACCTTTAAAGGGGTGCTAGGTAGGGTGACCAGACAGCAAATGTGAAAAATCGGATGGGGGTGGGGCGTAATGGGAGCCTATATAAGAAAGAAAAAAAAAACAAAAATCAGGACTGTCCCTATAAAATCAGGACATCTGGTCACCCTAGTGCCAGGAAAGAAATTACAGATGTGTTTGTAACCTTTACAGGCAGCGGGAGCAGCCTTCCCCTTGTCTGCATTCCTTTTTCGGAAGGATGACCCACGTGGAAATGATACAACACCGGTAGCTAAACTGGCACCATTCCTGAAGCTACTCCAAATGATTTCCAGGACTCATGAATCAATCTCCCAACCCATAATCCCACGTGAGTCAAGAGCCCAGACAGAAGAATCCTTTCCTCTTTGTAACTTTTCCCCCCTATAGAAACCCAAAACTTCATTGTAAATATCGGGGTGATTTTTATACTTTATCAGAGGCCTAATTACCAGGGTGCTACACCTGCATATTTTTTCATGGATGCTCAGGTGTCTGCACATTTGTGTCATGACTTGACTTGACCATAGCTAGGCATGGCTTGAGGGCGTCCATAGGGACAACAGGGGAGAGAGGAAAGGATAGTTCCTCACAAGCTGTGGAGTGGTAGGGAGGTTTCTCCCTGATGCTACTGCTACAGATTTAGGCTTCCATATTCCCTGCCGCTACTGCACCTTCACTCCGTGGGAAGGTAATGGCTGGTGGACCTGCACAGGGGCAGGGGTTTCCTGGCCTTACCCTGCTCATTCAGAGTCTATTGACACAGCATTTTGCAGCCCGTAGGAGTGAGCCTCAGACACCAGGCTGCAGAGACAGCCCTTTGAAGTTGCAGCTTGGGATGGAGCTCAAGCTCTGAAGTCTACGGAATGGGGTGAACTTCCAGGCCCCGCTTCCAACCCTTGCATTTTACAAGTGGTTGAAAGATCTAACTAAGAAGCTTAAAAAATCACCCTCCCAACTTGCCGCTGCCTCCTCATGCTGACCATACGGCCAGAAGCACAAGAACTGGACTGAGCACTTGTTCTGTGAACAATGGAAGGAATCAATCAGCTCACTGAAAGAGGGGTTTCAGAACTGATGTATGGTGTTCTGTTGGCACAAAGTGCCAGTTCAGAGAATGGGATGTTCCTCACCAAAGACGAATTGTGTCCCTTCACACTTCAGGTGATAGTGCAGCTGTGAACTGTGAGGAAACAAACTTGCCGAGGAAACAAACAGGCAATTTGAAATGTAAGTGCCTGCCAGCTGTAAGTTTCTGTCATGCTTCCAGAGGCAGGCATGACTGCTTTCAAGTGACAAGATTTGGGGCCTAAACAGGAAGTTACAGGTACCTTCAAATGGTCACATTCAGAAGGAATCTTAGCATTTATTTTTACTTTCAACTGATCATTGAAACCATGAGGAAACAAAACCAGACTTGTTGCCTCCTCATTTTGGAACTCTGCTCCCACAACATGGTGCACATTCTGTTATCGGATTTTTTTTTTTGACAGCCCACCTACCTACTAACTTTTCCCTTTTGTTTTTTCCCATGTCAGACAATGGTATCAGATGTATTTACTTGCTAAGAAGATGGTTTAAACATCTCTTGAAATAAAAACACAACAGTCTGATTTGGAAAGCTTTTTTATTTTTCTCCCAGGGTAGTTTGGTTGTCTGTCTCTCTCTCCCATTGTGTGGTAAACCCAAAATGCGTGATTTTTTTTTATGTACATTGTGCCTCATTTGTCACTGCAGTATATGGACCTTATTCTCTACTGCCTTTACACTTGTGAAAAGCACATGTAAAGTGTTGCCACTGAGGGCTGGGCAGGGCAGGGTAGATTGTTTCATACACTAGAGCTGCAGTTCTCAAACTGTGGGTCAGGACCCCAAAGTGGGTCACGACCCCTTTTTAATGGGGTTGCCAGGGCTGGCATTAGATTTGCTGGGGGCTGGGGTGAAAGCCTGAGCCTCATCTCCCAGGGCCAAAGCTAAAGCCCAAGGGTTACAGGCCCCCGCATGGGTCTGAAGCCCTTGGGCTTTGGCCCCCCTGCTTGGGGTAGTAGGCTTTGGCTTTGGCCCTCATGCCTGGGGCTGTGGGACTCGGGCAGGCTCAGGCTTTGGTCCTCCCTCCTGGGTCATGTAGTAACTTTTGTTGTCAGAAGGGGGTCATGGTACAACGACGTTTGAGAAACCCTGCACTAGGGGAATCCCCAGGTAATGTATAGACGATATATCTGCTTGCAATTCACTGCTACCCTGGCTGGCCTCAGTCACCCCACTCCTAAGGGGCATGGCTGGAAGGAAAGGGGTATGACTGAAGTACTGCTGAGTTCTGATCTTGGGGGAGGTCATCACAAGTGATGCAATTCAGAGTAGCCCTGAGAATGTTCTAAATTTTTACTCACGGCTGAATTGGTGGTCAAGAGAGTAAGGATCAGAGATCCTTAAAGAGCATTTCCTGGTTCCACTTCTAAATGTACTGTGCATTAAAGGTCCCATCCTGAGGATCTGGCCCTTCAAGCAAAATATTGCATAACATCTTAAATATTTGTATAAAATATGTTCTGTGTCCCAGGCCTGAAAAAGGCTTTGTGAAGGATGAAGTGTTGGTTGCAGTTGTCAGAGAAACAGCTAAAGGGAGAAAAAGTTGAGTATTACCTTATAAAATGGGAACTATATTTCATAAAGCAACTTTTATTAGCTGGTGCTGCTGGTCTGACTAGTAATAACCATGTGGGTTTGTAGAGTTTTAATGTGAGTTGCTCTTTTTATTACCTGTTGGTTACAAAATGACTGTACTCTGTCAGCTGGGAAATGGAAAGACCTGATTTATGTCATTATTTCTCTTCTTATTCTACTGGGATGTTTGAGGCTCATAGAGAGTCTAATACAAATACCTGAGAAGTGAAGGGAAATCTTTTCTTTGGCTTTGAGATTTGGTCAGGTCCAGATTATGGGACATTCTGGAGGGCATGTTGTCTCCCACAAATTTTGTTTATTCCTGTTTGTGCTTTTAGGGCTGCTGTTCAGAGAATTAGAGAATATCAGGATGGGTATCAAATAGACAAATCTTGAGAAATATATCTGGCAAGTTATCTTCATTTGTTTCTAACTTTATCTGATCATAGAACAATTCACAGGCAAGAAGTCCTCTATGGTCTTCCTATGGGGAGCACAACTTTTCTAGATTGCTTGTGGTGATATCCATTTCCTTAGACTTAGGGGATGGGTTTGAACTCTTTATAGATCCATTGATCATCATGATCTAGAATACTTATTCAAGGTTTATTGATTATTATAAGCAAATCCTCTGGCTATCACCATAATCATGCCAGGCATAATATGCTGTATTGCTAACTTCTTAGTAAAAATAACATATCTATTTTGATTTTTTTTCCATTACAGTACCCAAAAGTACCAATATGAATGTAAAATTACATTCACGGTTCTACAGTCCAAGGCTGTGTGGAAGCTATTGCTAAACTGATCATTGCTACACCATTTGCCTATATACTTCATGCTCTGCTAGCATTAACATAATCACTTTGTAAAGGTGCTTGGGACTCCTGGATTATGAAAAGTGCTATATTGTATAAAAACAAATTTTAGCCTTTGTAAAACTTCACTATGTACAACACTGAAACATTCTTGGTCCTTTAAAATGATATCAGCATCATAGAACAGAAATAGAATAGATCATCAAGTACATGACAGTGCCTTGATTTGCTTTCTGCTTCACAAGGATGCAATAGAATAGAATGGTACTAAAAGCTGGTTAGTTGATTTTTTTAAAAAAAAATTCTTCAAAATGCAACAGCTCTTCAGCACACTTCTGCAGAACTGTTTCCAAATAGCTTTGTCATTGTTCTGTCCCAGTAGCAAAGGTTGATATATTAGCACAGGGAACTTTGGATCTCATCAATATTTAATCTGTGTTTTGTTACCACACATCTGTTTTCACTGATAACAAATTCTTCCTTTGAAGTAGACCCTGTCTGCTTGGATTTTGCAACTTTCTGCAAAATAAGTATAGAGTTTTGTAACTTAGCCAGGCGGTACTTGTAGGCATTTTATGTCAATAAGGTGCATTACCCCACTGATATATCGGAACACTACAAAAGGTTTACATAGAATGTTGCAATAGCATAAAAATATGCATGTGGGTTTTTTAAAGATTTGGATTATTTCCATGTGCCATCTGGGCTATGTTATGTCCTCTAGAATACTGCCACTATTTTGCATGTAATCGCTACTTGAAATGTATCTATGTTCCTACAAGTGGTTTTTTTGTTTTTTGTACTTTCAGTTCTATTGTGGAGTGCTACAACAACCATGACATTGATAAACTACATCCACAACCTAATGCATATTTCCTTTGCTGCTTCAGGAGATTTTGTTTCTGATTCTTTCAATTTCTTATTTGAATGTAATAGATCTCTTTATTTATGAAGAGAGAGCTACAATTCAGAGCTATTTATATATCTGCTTACCCCATCACCTTAGTATCTGAGTGCCTCACAAACAGTAATCAGTTATCCTTCCATCATGCCTATAATTCCAGGTAGTATTATCTGTATCTTGCAGATGAACTAATGCACAGAGAGATTAAGTGACTTGCCCTAGGTCCCACAGGACATCTGTAGTAGAGTCAGGAACTGAAGCCTGAATCCTAGTCCGGTGCCTTAGCCAAAAGGCCCCCTTCCTCCCAATGACTGGATGATATATGGATGCTAAAAACCAATTTAGGAGAGTATGTTGTACAGAAATCCTTAGAGGAATTTTTCTTGCATAAATAAATGTAAAAGCAAGACAATAAAATAGGGGATTGCAAAGTTCAAGATGACTCAGTTGGATTCTCTCTTCTTCTAGATCCATCATGTGCTTCTTAGTCCTTCTCCTGCTGAGTCTTACAGGGAGGGGAAATAATTGAGTAACTTACTACTTATTAATAAGAGACAAGCTAAATCAAGCTATGATTCATGCTTCCAATTTGTGTCTTATTTTTTGTCAATGGCCAATGAGAGAATTGCAAAACACCACTGACTCAGATGCTTTGGAAACTGTGTGTAGTCTTTGTTACAGTTCAGGGCAATTGCACCTGTATTCCCTCTGTGTTGTCCAGCAAGGGTACTTCCTCTAGGCTTCCAGGTCACCAGCCATTGTCTCTCTCCCTTCTGATAAGGCTATTTCTGGGCTTCACAGTACCCTGACAATACAGTCATTTTTCCCATCCAAAGACAGACTGTCTAAGCAGGCCTGCTTTGCGTCTTTCCTCAGACAGTATGCAGAGTGATTGCCAATTATAAGTTACCACACAGCTGTTTCTAAGCAAGCAGATTTATTCTTAAGGTAAAAGTATTACAGAGACAACATATTAAAAAGAACCTATATGCATGTTAATAAGGTTACCAAAGATGACCCCTCCCCCTCCTTCAGCAAGGACTCTGGTTGGTGATTAGTCTTTCAAACCGCACACAGGGTCTTCCCTGTGATCATAAGTTCATCATAGCATTGGCTCAGAACAAGCACTCTGCCTTTGGGGCCTCAGTAGGCCAAACTCCTTCCAACTCTTCCCTAAAGATTGGGGCCCACCCTGGACCTGTATGTTTGCTAGATCAGAAAGGAGATCCTGAGTCAGTTTAAACAGGTGGTTTGTTTTTTTTATCCAAAAATTCTGTTGGTCCCTGGAGAATCCAGTTTGAATTAGTAGATGCAAACCTATCCCAGGCATCACTTCAAAGGGATGATAACCAGAGCCAAATACATTAGCGTACCCCCTCCTCCTCGAAGTTATATGCGATAACACACAAACAATTGCATTTTTAATATAATGGACCCCCAGCATATCAAACTCAGTTCAGTTAGGCTTATCCAGGATATTGCAGTGTTTTGTTGTATTTGTCACAGTCTTTTCTTTTAAGGAGGCTTTTCTTTCCCCTGTTGGTCTGACAAGGGCTTACAGTGTGCTTCAGTCATAGTTGGACGTAGTTTCCAACAGCTAGTAGTTAGTGATGAAGCTCTAATTACAACAGCAGTAACTAGGCCCACGCTAGAGGAAGCGAGTCCACTCCTGTAAGGAGTTGTCCTTATGGGAGCAGTCCTCACTCAACGTCTGATTTTCAAAGTAGACCTCCAGTTACGCAGGTAGAGTTCAGAGACTGCCACTGAACTACACAGACTGTTTTATGCCCGCAATACACTGCTGGGAAAAGGCATGAAATATGCCTTTAGAATTAAGGGTTCAATTCATTGGGGGCCTAAAGTGGTACCTACAGCCTGGAGCACAGTCTGAAAATCAAACCTGTAAGAATCCTAATGAAAGCAATAAGGCTGCTATTTGTAAATTAGCACAAGCAGGATCAGACCCTGGGAAAAACAGTCAGAAACCTGGATATAAACAGCCAGTACCAGGCATTAGACACCAATGTGGATTGTTTTGTACATTAGAATAAAAATGATTTACCCACAGAATGACACAGGGAACGGTGGGCTTCTATCCAGTAACATCTGTAAAGCACTGAGACATAGAGAAGAGTCCCTACAGAAGAGCAAATTACTGATACAGGGCCAAATCCTGAAATTATTACTTGTTCTTTTTATTTCTACTGTGGTAGCACCCAAGGACCCTATCTGGGAATCATGACCCCATTGTATTAGGTGCTGTATAGATAACACAAAGTCCCTGCTCCAGGCAGCTCACAATCTAGAATTGGTGTTAGACAGAATTTACTAAGGGAAAACTCTCTATGAAGTCAGTGGGAGCTCTGAGTGGTGGCATCTGTTTATTCATGGATGCTACTGGCTTCAGCCCACTCCGCTCCCCTTGCCTGAGTATGGTTGGAGTAAATTCTGAATAAGGACTTCCAGCTTTGGCGTGATAGTTTTTAAATTAAGCCTAAATATGGTTTTAAAAATACTACTCTATTTCCTTTTTCTCTCTAGGTATTGTCATAGGCACTGTAGCTGATATAGGTTATGTCAATAAGTTGAGGAAGAAGATGCTATCACATACTAAGCTTTCTCTGGGAATTTAAATATTGCAACAGCATCTTAAAAAATTATACTTTGCTTTATCAGCCAACAGGTTTGGACAATCAATGCTCACATTCAAATACCTCATCATGTGAAGCTCTACAGTTTCACATTGGATTATTACAGCCTGAAAGTCTGATGTCTCCTTTGACAAAATTGTATGGATGCATCCATAAAGGTTAATGTTTGTTTCTGTCATGGAGAGGAACAGTGGGATATGTTATAAGGCAACTTTTGACTTAATAAACTACAGCTGACTAAACTGGGAACTGAGAATAGAACAAAACAGCAGGAACCATTTATCAATGATAAAAATGACTTAATATGTTACTTTGCAGACAACAGATTTCTTTGATTAAAATGATCTTTCCTACCTAACTAATACAAAAGGTATCAAAGCATATGATATGCAAAGAGCATTTTTGTCCAAGACTTCTTGTCCAAGAGTCACAACATGGATTTTCTGTTCAATGGAAATACATTGCTTTTAAGATCATTAGCTGATGAGGATGATAATCATAGAAGTGTAGAACTGGAAGGGACCTCACTCGGTCATCTCATCCAGTCCCCTGCATTCAAGGCAGGACTAAATACTAACTAGGCTATTCCTGACGTGTTTATCTAACCTGTTCTTAAAAACTTCCAATGACAAAGATTTCACAATTTCCCTAGGCAATTTGTTCCAGTGCTTAACTATCCTGATAGTTAGGAAGCTTTTCCTAATGTCCAACCGAAACCTCTGTTACTGCAATATAAGCCCATTGCTTCTTGTCCTATCCTCAGAGAATGGAATGGCAACATTTATCAGTTTATTCAGAATCACTTTTAACAAGACACCTGTTGGTTAATATAAGTAATACTGCTGTACTACTAAAAGCAGGAATTCAGAATGAAAATGTTTTGATACTGTCACAAAGGACATTTGGGCCATTATTTTCAAAAATAGGTGCCTACACTGAAACTCTTGGGCACCTAAATAAGTTACCTGATCTTTCAAAAGGGCCAAGCACTTAACATTTCCTATTGACTTCAGTGAAAGCTCAGACCAAAGATTTAGATACCTAAGTACTGATTTAGGAGTAGGGTTGCTGGAACAATTTTTATAGTGGGGGTGCTGAGAGTTATTCAACCAATCTGTAAACCCTGTATGTGGTGTAATCCACTTTGTGCCAGGGAATGCAGCAGCACCCTTAGTTCCAGCACTGATGTTTAGGAGTCTATCTGCAGGAAATCTTGGCCTTGGCTTTTTCACATGAAGCATTACCACAACTGCTTTTTGTGTAACTTCAGATTGTTTATTATCCCCACAACATGTTTTCTGTTAGCCTAAATATCATTAATAAAGAGCCTCAGTAATATGATGCTGCTCATTAAATTCAGAGAGCTCCTAGGGAACTTCACTTCTGCAGTCGTATAATATCATACTGCCATGATGTCCTGCTATGCAGAACATGTTTGCCGTTCCTGTATTTGTATAATTTTCATAGAACACTACACTTCTCAATACTCGCCTCATAAAACTCTTGGCCCATGTTTCAAGCACTCCACAGCTGGCCCCTTGAGAGGACAAACCAAGCCAATAAGCCTGACTCCCAAAACCACCCGCTATCTTTCTTTCACATGTGCCCCTATTCCTGCTGAATCTGTAGAACTAGAGCTAAATCCTTCACAAAGCAGAACTTCTGTCCTCTGCACAGCTCTATACTGAGCGTTATCTTCTCTATTATAGTGGATATAATTTGTTTTTAAATAAAAAAGGAATGTCCTACTTCAAACCCTTTTTTCGGGGAGGAGGGCAGCGGTGGTTCCTCTTATCTCTAATGTTCAACACTCTTATCAGTAGCTGTAGTAAAGGTTTGTCTTGCCTTTTAATTTCATGTTTTGGCGATCCATGATGCTTTCTCACTCTCTTTTGCTGGCCTTGGCATTCTGCACAGACACAGTGACTAGATAAATCACAAACCCACAACTTGGGCATGGAGCACAAGAACCTTACTCCTTCAGTTCCAAAACCACAGGCCTCTACCATATGAGATAAAGGACATTGCACTAGGTGGCAGCAGTCTTTCATCCTACCTGTGGGCATGCCACTTGAGGACAAGCTCATGGGCAAATCCATTACATTACAATCTGCTTCTAATGTGTTGGGTTCAACCCACAAAGTCTTGAATGCTTTGGAATCTGTGAGACCACCATACTCCCTCTAAGATGCTAGTACACTTGCCAACAGCATTTCTGGAGATCTGATTCCCTTCCCTTACATCAACACATATCAGGAGAAGTCAATGGAGAAACACCAGTGCCCAACTGTTGGGTCTGTCAGAGTGAAGCTGAATATTTCACAGAGGATTCTTTGACACCGGAGTGGGTGTTATTCAATTGCCTGAATTCTCAAAGTATAATTAGAATATCAGTTACAAGATACAAGGTTCCTCCCAGTGTTTTCTTGTCTCTGGTCTCAGAAGGTTTGGCTATCTAAGTTTAACACCAGCCAAACACATGGGCAGTTTAGAGAGAATCTACAAAGACATTTGCTGAAGCAAACAAATGAATCTAAATGTCTGCAGCGGAATATGTCTATGATATAAATGGGAGTAGGTTCAGACTCCAAGTCTGGCTGTAATATTAATGGTAATAATGAATGATTCCAAACAGGATTTAGCTGTTACAAAACACCCATAATAAAGGGAAGATGCAAACTTCACTAATGATACAAATTAAATGCAAGGAACTCAATCCACAATCATTTCAGAAAGACCTGCATCCAACTGGAGGCCATCATAACTGTGTGGTTCATGGTACCAAATACAACTAATAAATCTAAAGACAGCAGCCGAGACAAGCACTTATTACTAAATCAAGGAGAACAATCTCTGTGCAGTCCTGGGTCAGCCATACTGATTAGAATTAATTAAAATTCTGATGATCCATGTGGCTCTAAAACAGAATGGATACAACTTAGGAAGTATCTTAAGTGAAGTAAGAAAGGTTAGTAATGGCATGATAATTAACAACGTCTCCTGCTATATTTAAATTTTTTACCCTTGAAATTTTCATGAAAGATTTCAAATTTGCTCGCAGTTTTCAAGTAGCCAAAGAGAGATTAATTATATGGTTTAAGACTATTGGTGAACTGATTCTGATAAAAACTATATGGATTCCATGTTTACAATATGGGATGGAGGAATTGATCCAGATATAATAAGAACTGACTGAAACTTCCAAATCAAGCCCTACCTGAATCTTTTTGTTTGGATAACTTTTTAACTTCTCTTTTAATAAACAATGATAATAAACCACTTTGCCTCTTCATTTCCTGATTTCAGCTGGGACAAGAAGCAAGGTGAGATAAAGCAGCCAAACTTTTGACTATTGCTGATACAAACAGAACCTCTTCACCATTGGATTTTGCCTATGTCTAGAGCCTAAGAAAAATATCCAAAAACAATTGTGAGAGGAACACTAGAGATCTAGCCTGGAAGCTGTTGATCTGGGCTATAGGATAATTTCACGCAAATCATCAGCAAGAAGCAAATTTTACTAACCAAGATCAGAGTTACCAGAATACAAGGAAATATAAGATAAAGTCAGATCGCTACAGTTTGTCAAACTGGAAGAAATGTTTATCCCAATTATCTTCCCTTTCAATCTGAAAAGGCTAGGACTAAAATTTGTGGCAAATCTTTTGATGCCTAGGAACAACTGGGAGGATGGATTAAGGAGAAAATTAATAGTCTGAAATAAGGATGCAGAGCAATTTCTTCACTTCAGCATCAAACGCAAATAGAAGCCAGCCTTAATTTTCTTTTAGACACCTTAATCTGATTCTTCCATATCTACCTTAGATACTTATATGGTTCTCATTACCATGTAAAACTATGGCACAGACAGACTAAGGCCCAGTTCCACAAAGGTATTCAGACTCCTAACTTCTACTGATTTCAGTGGAAGTTAGGAGCTTAAATACCTTTGTGGATCTGGGCCTAAGTGATTTGCTGACACAGGGTGTCTACAGAAGAGCAGAGGATTGAATGCAGGTCTCTTGTCCCAGGCTGTCTTCCTAACTATCAGACCACCTTTCCTATATCAAAATGATCGGTTAGGCCAGAGGCCATGCGCTGCATCTCCATTTCCTTCCATCTAGCCTAATCTTTGAGCACCTCTATAAACTTGAGAAAGTGATACATCGAAAGGATAGAGTGAGTCTGTGAAAGAACTGTGCCACTTATAATATTTGCTCATTCAAGATTGAACAGATCATAGGCCTTTAGATCAACTGGGAGCAGAGAGGACTAAGCTGTTTCCAAAGATAATATTTCAACAGAGTTGTAAGAGTAAAAATAGGATCTGGTTAGTGGTTTAAAAAAAAGCAATATTAACATGAGTATTAGTCTTTAATGTCTCAGAAGGGTACAAATCAAGTGAGACAACAAGAGCTGGAGTGCCAGCAACGTTTGTTCTGAGAGTTCTGAGCACAAGAACCAAAGGACCTCAAAGCTGCAACTTAACATCACAAAGTGAATGCAGATCCTCTCAATAGTTGAGCATGTTACAGAGGAGGCAAGTTCTTCAAAATGCTTCCCTCTGTCTACACGCATCAGTCTTGCACAGGTTTATCTTTAGCTGTGTGCTCTTCATCTACATGTTGATTTCAGTGGTGCTCTCAAGCTCTTCCACATTATGGGCCACATCTTTATAAAGATGTCACACAGACTGCCCCCTCCCCTCCCTGTGGCAATAAAGTAACATCCCAGTGGTAATATAGCAATTGCTTACATGGAGAATTAATATCAGGAAAGTGTTTCATGTGTCTGTCTTTTAATACAACTCAGCATGTGAAAACAAGGGGTAGAAGACACCACCATAGTCTAGGTTGCTACCCACTGATCACCAGCAGGTGCTGAAGGGACCAGCCATGGGTGGTACATGGATCACAGTTTGGGAACTGCTGTGCTAGGCATTGAGAAAGCTGGAGAAGTGATGCTGTTTAGGTTCAATTTAAAGGAGATGTAGAGCTCTCTACACTGCTGGCATTTCAGCCCATGCTGTTTCATTAGCTCTCCCACTGGCTTCATCTAGATGTTGAATAATTAAAAGGAGTGGCAGAGGACTGAGCTTTGTGGGATTCACTGTCTGAGAGCACTATTGGAGCTAGAAGAAGAGTTGCCCCTACTGACTCCTTGGGTTTGGTCTGAGAGGAGAGACCTGAGCCATTTAAAGGCATTTTCATTCATCCCTGCAGGTGGGACAGGAGTAGTAGGTGATCTACAGTACCATATGCCAGACAGGTAAAGTGAGATACATATGGATGTATTTCTTTTGCCTACAGATAAGTGGTAGGTGACCCACCAAAGCAGCAAATGCTGTCTCCGTGCCATGCCTTACCGTGAACCTGATGGAGAGGGATCCAGGATATATGTGCTGCCAGGTGGATGCCTATGGCCACTGAGGCTGAATTTGATCCTTAGTCCGTACGGTTTTTTTCCTTACATATTGGTGTGGTCTGGAGTATTTTTCTTTCTTGTCTTGTCCAAGGCAGCTGATGTATTTTAAATTCTTGCAGTGTTAAATTTAGCATCTATAATCACAGCACAGTAGTTTCTTGAAAGCTTCTGTGTATTTTCTCCCACCTTGGATTACCAAATATCTCAGCTGCGGAATTCTGTTTACTCTGAGCCGTCTTGAATCAAAAACTTGTATACATTAGAGGCGTGATGGGATCTAAGCCTAATTTCTCATAGTGTGGATGTGAATCCACCATCTGGAGCTCGGCACAACCATTGGCCGATCAATTCTGGAAAAACAGAACAAAGGTGGAGGTACTGCCAAAATTCTGGCTCGCATAAATCTTTGTCTTTCTGTAGCCCTGTGGATGATGCAAACCTGCTCTTTTATAAACGTATGGTGTAGTATATTCCATCCTCACTCCAGCTCTGGCAGTGCAGTCTCATTTCATCAGTCATGGAAATTAAAGAATTATTGCAGTTACATGCTCTTATTTGCAGACCCAGTTTTACTCTTAGCCCTTTCTCTCTCATACAGTGGCCTCTGTTAATAGCTAACTACTGGGTTTTTGGTTGTAAAGTCCTTGAGGGATAATAATAACCCCTAAGTATGGGGAAGGATAGCTCAGTGGTTTGAGCATTGGCCTGCAAAACCCATGGTTCTGAGTTCAATCCTTGAGGGCCCATTTAGGGATCTGGGGCAAAAATTGGGGCTTGGTCCTGCTTTGAGCAGGGGGTTGGACTAGATGACCTCCTGAGGTCCCTTCCAATCCTGATATTCTATGATTCTATTACATAAGGCCCAGATGATCTATTCTGCCATGTAGAATTGAGAGCAGGGGAAGGAAAACTGAGGAACTATCATATAGATGGGGGTTGATCACACAGGGATGGAGCAGAGAGAGGAAATGCTGGTTGCATAATTTTCTCATACCATATAGCTGTTTCTATCCCCTCCATGGCCAGGATGCTTAAGCTCAGTGCTGCATCACAGTGGGGCAGGGTGATTGACATGACCAGCTAGAGGCAGCTACAGGCAGAGCATGTGCCCTTCTCAGGATGACATAACTTAGTAAGCAATATGGCAGACCATAAGAGTGTGGGGCCCAATGTTACACTGTAGAAGCACCTCACTAGGCAAGCGTGCCCTGTGATAACACTATGGAAAGCATACTGCCTTCTTACCGTCCCAGGGAAGAGTTCTTATTCCTCAATGGCAATGGGAAATCCTTTACCTACTTCTAATTTTGGGGAGAGTTCTACTAGATTTTATCCTCTGAGTCCCATGCTCCAATATTTCAGCATCCATTATTCTGAATTAGAGCTGGATCAGTCTCTTTTGTTCATTTCCACACTTGCACGACTCAGGATACCAGGAGGGATGGGGTGTGGCAGGTCTTGTATTCAGGCAGAAGGATAGGTTCACATGCCTGGTTGTTAGTTCTCCACCCTTTTTTTTTTTTATTAACACTTTTGAGACCCAAACAAGGGGTGGCACAGGTGGATTGCTAAACATCGTCATCTGTCTAGTTTGGAGGAGAGCAGCAGGAAACTGCCAAGGACACAGCTGAGCATCAACTTAAACATTGTTCACACAAGGTGAGAGTACATGAAGAGCAAGCAATGGGACCAACTCCAGCTAGATGTACAAAGTCTCTTTCTCCTGCTCCTTGTGACCCTTTTCCATGTAATGGCAGTGCACACTTCAGGGTTTGGGCTTTTGGTTAAAGTCAGAGAGACTGGATTCATGTTAGGCTTTTATTTCCCTGGGGTAGGTGGGCTTGGTCAGACATGCTATCACAGCTGAGGGGTTGGGAGCCATCTCACCCATCACAACTGATCAGTCCGAGGAGATCATGACCCTTGAAATGTGAAAGCTTACCCAAATATATGGCAAGATATACAGATGCAGAGTATTTCTTACTACAGCCCAGCATTGTTCTGCCCTGAGGTCAGAGATTCAGCCTGGAGATACATTCCTTCTTAGGGGATGGCTGCTCTTGAATGGGTGCACTTGGTGCCAAGCAATCATTGATGTGATCAACTGCTAGATGACTCTCACAGAGAGTTAATATCTATAGCTATTTTGGAATAGAGTTAGGGAGAGGTGATAGCTCTTTCTGTTTGCTGGCAGATGGAGCAGTTCTTGACATGACAGGATGGTGAATCCCACTGGGAGAGGCTACTGGGAAGTGGTCCAATGAAGCTTGTGTTTAACTAAAGGCCTGACACGGTTTTTGCCATTAACTTCAAAAGGAGTTGGATTGGTACATTATTGTTGGAAGGCTAGATGACCACTTGGTAGTGAGGATTATTTCGGTTTGTACCTATACCTGTTCTGTCTGTACTCTCTAAAAGATTGCAGCCAGTATGTCGTTTTTCCACCTAGAATTTAATTCCATCCTCTTTTACAATGGCCTTGTAGCAATTTCCCCCACACCGGAGCTATTAGCAGGACAGAAAGATAAACTTCCAGTCTCTGCTTTTATTTTTGAATAATATTGCTGAGCAGTATTTACCAACTGCAGTACTTTGCACTGTCCCCTTTTTATTGGCTGGAAGGCTCAGTTTCCCTCTATCATGTATCTTCTTTCATGGTTTAAACAAAAGTTTAGTTTTTTCCCATGATACCTAGACTTGTTAAGTAATCACAACTGCCAGAGCCTCACACTGATTTCTCCTGTGCACTTTTCATTAGAACAATGTATTATGGATGATACCATTAGAGTGAAATGACATTGGCTACATGATCCAGACCTTTCCACTACTGTAGAACTAAAGGGACCTTTCCTCATTGCAGCGTGTCACACAAGTGACATTAATAGTCACTCGGAAATAAAGGTAAAGGTTGAACTAGTTTTTAATGAGCATGGAAGTTCTGAGTCACTATGAGGCTGAAACAAAGCACAGTATTTCATGATTAATTATATGCACATTGAGAGATACCTCCTCCCCTTTAATATAAAAGAAAAACAAAGTCAAAACATTTCACTTTGGAAAAAGAGTGAGTAATAATATAATGGAATGTCATTAAATATAGATGCCTTCTTCATTCTGTCATTGTGCACTACAGGACACACAAGTCTGAGGCTCTTTTCAGGTATGTGCATGCATGTACATAAATGCACATGAAATAATAGCAACAGTAATGATTAATGAATAAGCCTGCTCAGATAGGGCTAGTTGTCAATTTCTCTGCTGCTGTTTTTCCTGTCTCAAGAGCAGGAGAAACTACTGTGTTTGTTGTTCTTCAGATGTTAGCTAATCTTGTGTAAGTTGGTTGGTGGACATGAACTCAAAGTAACGGTCACGTAAGACATCTCACTGAAATGAAAACTTTGCCTCCTTAACTTAAATCTCCCTTTTATAGTGGTTAAAAAATAGATTACAGGTTCTTTTAAGGAGCTGGTTGCTTGAATGCTCTACAGTCTCATAACTGAATGGGTCCAACATTTCTGAGAATCAGGGTTTTGAGTTGTTGCACAGACACCCCATGCATCTGACACCAAAAATTAATAGCAATCACTTATTATCATTTGGTTTCATATGACTGCCTCACTGCCTATTTCTCAGCAATATTGTTCATTACTGTTAGAGTAGCAAAAAGAATGACATTTTAGAAAAGGAGTGTGCTTTTGGCCATCTTTGCAGGCTTAGCAGCAAGCCAGAGACATTGCCAAAAGGCAGCAGCTAAATCCTCAGGGATTTATAAGCAGCTTAAGAAACTGCACAAAAGGTGGAGAAAATCAGAACCTGGGCAACCTTGACTCCTTTTGATGAATCAAGTCTTAGGTTTCTGCTTCAGTGTCAAACTAAATCCCAACTATTCAGAACAGACATTGGCAAATTATTGTTGTGGCTGCTAAAGTAGATCTTAAAAGCGTAATAAAACATTTTTAATATTGATAAGTTTTATATACATAGTCTAGAGAGACCATGAGTCTGAGCTTGGGGTGGCTAGATTCAAACCTCGTGAGTTATGTAACAAGTTCTCCCAGACAAATGTCAATAAAACTTTTATCCTACTTCACACCACCATGTAGTCTGGATATGCCATATTTTATGGACAGGCTGTTTTAGAGATTTTTGTTTTTTTAAAGAATGTATAAGTACTAGTTTTTGTACACCTCCCCCCACACTGGCACAGGAAAGCTCTTTCAATACAATGAGTCTAAGCCTTCAGAAGGAGAGGTAAATTCTGACTGATACATTTAAAAAAAACAACAACCTCCAAAATCCTATAAAATACCCTTTTGTCTAGGTAGAATAGCTTTTGCCTACATAAGAATGGAATGAGTTTAAGGCTCAGTATCTTATTAGATGCCTGAGCTAGAAATAAAAGCCTTATTTCATTGGAAGTGAAGAGATTTCTGCCTTTCAAGTGACTAAAACTCTGAAGGGCCCTAAGATTTCAGATAAAGCCATCACTGGTTTCACTGTGAACATTGCCAATCCTTGGCCTGAGCCCCGTGTAATCTATTTTGCAACAAAGAGGGGAAGAGAAGGGACTGTAACAAGGTCAGGGCAGAACAGTGCACAAATCACCTTCTCCATGTAAAAAAAAAAGGAGGACTTGTGGCACCTTAGAGACTAACAAATTTATTTGAGCATAAGTTTTCGTGAGCTAAAGCTCACTTCATCGGATGCATTCGGTGGAAAATACAGTGGGGAGATTTATATACACAGAGAACATGAAACAATGGGTGTTACCATACACACTGTAATGAGAGCGATCAGGTAAGGTGAGCTATTACCAGCAGGAGAGCCGGGGGGGGACGACCTTTTGTAGTGATAATCAAGGATAGCTCAAATAAATTCATTAGTCTCTAAGGTGCCACAAGTCCTCCTTTTCTTTTTGCGAATACAGACTAACACGGCTGCTACTCTGAAAACTGTAAAGAGAGTGATCAGCTCACGTGAGTTTCAGAGTAGCAGCCGTGTTAGTCTGTATTCGCAAAAAGAAAAGGAGTACTTAATGCCACAAGTACTCCTTTTCTCCTTACAGTGTGTATGGTAACACCCATTGTTTCATGTTCTCTGTGTATATAAATCTCCCCACTGTATTTTCCGCTGAATGCATCCGATGAAGTGAGCTGTAGCTCACGAAAGCTTATGCTCAAATAAATGTGTTAGTCTCTAAGGTGCCACAAGTCCTCCTTTTCTTTTTGCAGAAACAGACTAACACGGCTGCTACTCTGAAACCTCTCCATGTAGGATTTTATTGAAGGAGTCTTTGCCTAATGTAAATTGACTCCACCTTCTTAAATGCCTCTGTAGCTGCATATCCTTGCTTTGCAGGCAATAAAACACTTACAAATACAAAACAAAAAGTATTACCCCACTATTCCCTCCTACTGCCAACCTCATTTGCTCTCCTTGTCTTTTAAGGTGTTTGGTCCTAAATAAGCTCAGCTGCTGCCTAATTAGCTCCCAGCTGGTAGCGTCCCTGTGCTGCCTTTGAACTCCTGAAATCCCAGGTTGTTGACTGGTTCAGCCGAGCTGCCTAGAGACTCTACTAGTAGGATGCACTGGCCCGGGCTTTGGAACTTTGTGAACACCAAATGACCTGTGTACCCAGTCACACAAGGGAATTAGGAATCATTTCTGTGATGGGTTATTTTTCTTTTCCTTTTCTGCTAAAAAATGGCATCTGTCTGAAACTGGTGGGGAGGGGGATATCAGGCATAGACCTGGCAGAGTGCAGTTGAGGCAACCAAAGGTGCATAATAAATGGAGTTTATGTGATGCACATGTGTACATATAATGTGATACATGGGGGTTATGGTATTACCGATGGGCCCTTCAACCACTCCGATTGAACTAAATGAGAATTTACCCTTGATTTCAGTGAGAGCAAGATCAGCTATAATGCAAATAGGGGACCCTTAGAGACTAACATCTGATGAAGTGGGTTTTAGCCCACAAAAGCTTATGCCCAAATATATTTGTTAGTCTCTAAGGTGCCACAAGTACTACTCATTGTTTTTACAAATAGGGGAGAGTGCAGGGCTCAGTTTGTTCTGTCTCAGTCAAGTGAAAATTAACCTGAGCTGCTACCTTATGTCATGGGAAGGTTAACCACTGGATAAGCCATTTTTGTATGGGCATTGTTTATTGTTGAAACCTATAAATAAAAAAATAAACATAGACAGGTTGCCTGTGAATGGGTGTTAAGTAAATTGTCTGATCCTAAACTGTGTTCTTATTCGGAATCTGATTATGTGCCTGTGTGTACTCAGCTATACAGAACTTCAGCAAACATTTTCATTTCTCTTAATTAGCCTTCTTCCCTATTAATTTTTCTTGTGTTCAGTAAATGATCCTTCTGCCTTTTGGTTTAAGGCTTCCATCCAAGGGAGTTTTTTCCTTTTCTATCAGCCAGACATTTTAATTTCTTGCACTATGCCTCATTTGCTGGTAACAATGATGTATTTTCCCTTTCCCTGTGTATTTATTTTTACTGAGAGAAGAAGCCGTTTGTCACATTCAAATGAGGAATTATGATGTATCCATTATTATTATTGTTAGTGATGGTATGTAAACAACTATAATGATGTGGCTTATGTGGGAGCAAAATCCACAATAAAGGCGATGCCTTAGGGGGAATGAAGGCAGCAAAGTATCAAGATTTAACCAGTGTTCCCTCAAGAAATTCTCTTTGTGTTCTTGTAATGGGGTGTACCAACCCCAAACTAGGGTTGCCACCCGGCTGGGTTTTACCCAGACACTCTGGTTTTTGGCTTCTGTGTCTGGGTGCCATTTAAAGATGCCAGGTGCCTGTTTTTTTTATGGCACTCGAACCAAAAGTCCAGTTATCGTGGGTTGGAGGAGGTGCCGAGTCATTAACCTGCGCCAGCCCTTGCTCAGCCTTGTTCTTAAAGTCTCCTCCCTGTGGGCAAGCTCCTTAAAACCATCCAGTGAGTAATGAGGGTGGGCAGCCTTGCGGAAGAGGCGGGGCAGAGCAGTGCCGGGCCGGGCCTTGAGTGGGACCTCAGGGGTATGGTTACCAGCAGTTAGAAAGGTAACCCTAACCCTATCCTGAATTGGGCCACAAGAGGTTAATGAGAGCCTGTGTGCTCAATCAGTCCTGCCCTGCTACACCTGCAGTACACAGTCAAGTTTGGAGGGAAGCTTAACGGGGCTCACCCAGGTCAGGTGTAGGCTGGCTAGGAAAGAGACTAGGCTGCTGGCTCTCATTCAGTGAGAGAAACCTATCTGGAGCTGGGGTGATGAGCTAGGCTGCTAGCAGGCATGGCCTTCCTCAAGGAAGCTAGGCATGCAAAGGGGAGCCTCAGGCAGCTGTTAAGGGAAAGGGGGATGGGAAGTGAGTCTGCTCAGGATTCTGTGTGTTGACAGAGAGGCCTGTGGGCATCAGGAAGATTCCTGCTGGGTTAAGGACTACTTTGTGAGGGGAGCAGGGAAAACACTCCTGCTGTACAGCCAGCTGGGTAGTAGAAAATGCTAGGAAGCTCTGCAGTGAGCTGCAGGGGGAGGGGAGACATGGTGGTACGTTGTGAGTCTGGGAAGAAGCTGTGAGAAAGACCTCTTGCTGCCTCCCAGGACCACTTCCTACCTTCACCTGTCTTAGGCCTATCTGGATAGGCCTTGGCTGCTTATTAAAGGGGCTTTGGACTGGAGTCCACTGGAGAAGGAGGGCCTGGGTTCCCCTACCAGCCTGATGGGGAAGGTGGGGCAGAAATCCCCCTGATAGAAGGGGGGTGGACTAGTGAATCTGGAGTAGGGCTGAAGACCCAGTAGATCTTATGCAGCATTGTTCATTGTTTTTCTAGGACCAATACAATTGCCCTGCAAAGGGCTTCCCCTTTGTGCAGTTTTTAATCTTTGCTCTTAGCAGCTAGCATACAGCCAGACCAGACTGGAGAGTACCAGGGTGACTTAAAACCTCTCCTGTTTAGAGGATTTTTATTTATTTTGCTATGTCCCTTAATACCAACCCACTTTTGTTTAAACTTCCCTTTAAAATGTACTTATTGATTTTATGTGCGAAAACTTCAACAAAAGCCATTGTGAATAAACAAAAAAAGTATATGTGTTTGGAAGTGGAGGGGGGGAATCCACATCAGATCTCCCATGGAACGTCTTCTGACAGAGAAATAACATAAAAGATATCTTTATGCATCAGGCAGCATATTCTTGAGACATACACGCTGACATTCCACTTTCCCCAGGTATGCTTGACCCTGACTCCACCCCCGGCCCTGCCCCCATTCCACCTCTTCCCCCAAGGCCCTCCTTGCCCTGCTTCTTCCTGCCCACACCACCTCTTGATAGCCCACCCTCGCTCCTACCCCTCCTCTCCAGCGCCTCCTGCAGGCAGGTGATCATGGTGGGCGGGAGGCACTGGGAGAGAGGGGGAAGTGCTGATTGGCGGGGCTGTGGGTGGGAGGGGGAGGAGCTGATTGGTGACAATTTTTTTTCCCCTTGGGTGCTCTAGCCCTGAAGCACCCACAGAGTCAGCGACTAAGTTCTGGGATAAATATTTTATCCATTCTTCTGTGAAAAGAGGCGCGAGAAAGAAGGGGACACTAAAAAATTACAAAGCAGGGAATATGGCAGTATCTTTAACCAAACACCTTGAAGATTTAATATGACCCAGGCTCCAAAATGCTTTTGTATTTCTCACCATTATTTTGCAGAGTTTCTATTTTTCTTTCAGGAGAGCCTCCCTCAGTTAGAGAAGGTTTTGTCTCTGTTTGTTTGCCACTGGTAAACCAGAATGGAGCAAATTTGTCTCCACTAACCTTAGTAGTTACACCAGGCATGAGTTGGTCCAATATTTTTAAAAATTCTAGTGGCACCATTCTTGGATGTATTCTGCAATTCAGAGAAATCATGTGGAAAATATACTTGAGACAAAGCAGGTATAATTTCACCTGAAATGTTCTGAATAGTTGGCTTCCAAAAAGTGGTGTTTGAGCATTCCCACAAATATATAACTTCCTACTGTTGGGACTGTTCCCATTCAAGCCCCTATTTCCTTTATTCCCAATCAGTAAAATGCAGATTAAGTCTAATGCAGTGTATGTTGCAATCAACACTGCATCACTTTGAAATTTGCATTTCTTACCCCCACTCAGTATATTCATGATATGTGACCAATCCGTTTCTGATTATACAATCCTTACATCTTTTTCCTGTCTGAACTATACAATTGATGGAGTTTTGGACACAAGATTAGACACTTCAGAAAGGGAATCTATCATTTAATTATAGATCTGGATAGAGCATCTTAATATCTTATAGGATAATCTGTTTTCAGATCTTTATCAGATTGCACCATCATAAATGTCCAGTGTGCACAGAATAACAATGTGCTCTTCAAAATACTCAGGGAATATAAACAAAGATGTAAATTAAGTATAATTTTAAGAGCAACATGCTACTGAGGCCCAGTTGCACCCTCTTACACCAAGCACATTGGGTCCATAGTTTTGCATATGGCAGTGACCATTTCAGAGATTGAACAGAGAGACACACCAAAATCCAAAATGTGTGCATCTCAGGTTTTTTGAATTTGAGAGCCTCTAATTCTGGGGCAGACAAATGTACATACATTCTGCTGCCATGAAAGCCAGAGCAGGGAGGTAAGATATAACCCAAAGTGCAAAGGAATCAGGAAAGAAACTGTTCCACAGCCTGGACTGTCTGAGTTCCCAGTACTGTGTAATGTATGTTCCAGGCAGAGACAATCCCTCTCCATGCTGCCCTACACTCCCCTCACTGCAGCCAAAGACACATGGTAGCACTCGTAAATATACTGTCACTGGCTGTCTGTCTCTGGCTGCACTGTGGGTCTGATCTTGCTCCCATTTGGTTAATGGCAAAACTCTCATTGACTTCAATGTGTCAGGGTCAAGCTTGGGGAGTCATGGGGCATGAAGTGGGAGCAAAGACCACAGATTAGCTGCAGGTTTGCAGCAGCCTTGGGGAGAGCAGGAGGGGCTAAGCATGCTATTAATATGGTTCCTTCCCTCCAAACACTGGCCCTGTCTACTTTTTCTACAGAGTACAGGGCCATCTGGATACTTTCTAGAGCAAGAAAAATGGCATTGCGGAGAGGGCAGCATTTGGCTTAGGCTTCTGCAGAGCTGCACTGTGGCTTTCTCCCCTCCCCTCCCCTCCCCTCCCGTGTGTGTGTGTGTGTGTTCCATTCTCCAGATCATGCCGAGTGTTCATTACCTGTCATGCTTTGCACATTCTGACCTACAGAATCCCATTTTAGACTTGTGCCCTTGAAAACACAAGGACCTCCCCTGTGCTAGTCTAGTTTGCACACTTCCTGCATATCCATCTGCAATAGGGTGACCAGAGAGCAAATGTGAAAAACCAGAACAGGGGGTGGGAGGTAATAGGAGCCTATATAAGAAAAAGACCCAAAAATCGGGACTGTCCCTATAAAATTGGGACATCTGGTCACCCTAATCTGCAAGGAGAGAGGTCTGCTCTCAGCTACCCCAGTGTAAATTCACTAAATTCAGTGGGCTTCCTTTGGATTGGCAGTGGGGATGCTGAGAGCAGAATTAGGCCCCTACTGTTTAAGATGACATCTGTTATCTCCTATCCATCCCTCCCTTTTAAAAAGCCCTGGTGGATTTTTTTTCCCCTTCCACAAGGGTCCTTGAATAAAACCCGTTTGTCAAAAGCAACTCTCTTACATTTCAGAAGTCCTATCGCTTCCCAGAGCAATTTATGAAAATGGAAAAGCCTGTCTAGAACCTAAACCAATTTGTTCTCTTAGCATTGTAAGCACATTTAGAATTTGATAAGACAATTACCACAGATCTCTAATACCTGCAATTTATAGTTAAAAGGCTAATTCTGATAACTCTGTTTTCAAGTGCCATGTGTTTAAACTAAAACTTACTGGGTTGTGAGATGGTGGCAAACAATCTATTCGGAACACTTACCCAGCATGCCAAATCCACCTATTGCGGGGCAAATCCAGAACTTGCTCCATGGGGACGATGTTCCCCTTGCAGCAGAACTAGGGGCAGGAGGAGAGGGGGACTGGATATGATAGGCCATGCAAAGGGTGTATATTCCCTGGGGGGCATAGCACAGTTCGGTGTGGCTCCCCTGCACAGCAGAAATGAGGCCAAAGGGGAGGGCCATAAGGGCTCCTAATGGGCTACTCATAACTAGATTCATGGAGTGGCTCTGTTACTCTCAACAACTTGACAGCAAGGTGCATTTGCTTTGTCCCCCTTCTCACCTACCTAGTGTTCTGCCTAACTATTTAGTTCAGGTGCTGGGCTCTGGATTTTGCCCCATTTCAATGGGGGAACAGGGGTGGTGAATGGATTGTTGTTGCAGGTTAAGTGCCAGTATCTTATGTCACAGATCACCATGTATTATGTCACTGTAAGATGATGGAATCCCCACTTTGCTCCAGACGGAGTGTACGTATACTGCATATTGTCTGATCTTGCCCTTTTCCAGGAGTTTAGCTTTACTTATAACTCCAATAATAACAGAGCAACAACCTCAGCTGAAGCTCCTTCACTAAGTATAAGTCAATGGGGTTGCATGCGGTGTTAGTCAGATAACCCAGCATCTATAATTAGAGAGACTCTCCCTTAAACCCAGCTCATTCCTCTTGATTTATTCAGTGCTGTCATGGTCAAGTGTATTGACATCAGAAGTCACTATTCCAGTAGTCCTTTACCTTTGTAAAATGCCCAGAGAGAAGGTTGCTACAGAAATGTGTTTTCTATAATTGAATTGTCATAATGTTTAATGGATGTGCAATTAACTTGTACATACATTAAAAGTTATACGCAATATGGAAGACAAGTATTTTAGTGTGGTATTCATTTCTGACCATGGAAGAGCAAAGCTTTCAAGCAGAACTCGGTGAAGTTACTGGAAAGTCTTCAAATATGCATCTTACTTTTCAATAGAGTACATGAAAAGTGATATTAATACACAAGTTGTTCATGAGTAAAATCAGATTTATAATTGAATCTCTAGCATTTTGCCATCATTTGACTCTTGGTACAGAATTAAGATGCTCTAATTATTTCAGAGGAGGAAATTAAACTGGGAACTGATGCTTCTATCATAAGGAATGATCTCTAATCGATATACATTTTTAAAGCTATCTGACCATATCTGATCTGACCATGTTTTTTCCCCATACATGTACAGAAAGGAACTGCGAAATGACTTGTTAGTGCTTAAATTTAGTCTAGGTTTGTTAGCTGAATTTCATGTACAACGTAATTCCTTGAAAATATTTGGTGTCAGTGCATTAAGAGTGAGCAATCACGCATGCTATGATATTAGATACATTATGCATGCCATTTTTCTATTAGATATAAGGCAAAAATTAACTGGTTTTAAAATTCACATTTTATGAAAGTCACACAAGTTCAAGAGCCATAGCATATTTCATAGTTATGCATATAGGGCTTTACCCTACTTTCTTATCAATGCAAACATAAGAATAATTTAAGAGTTAAAACTCTTTGATGTTTGTGCTTCTTTGGTGAATGTTACTAGGAAGATCTTATATCTAATGCTATTTTAATTATCTCTTGATAAAACCAAGCAGTCAGAATATCTTAGCTAAGGAAGTCTGTTGTGATTTTCTTTAGGGACTTCATTAGTGGAAGACGACTGAATGAGATATTTTTGATGCATCATTAATATATACAGTATTCAAACACTACCTAAGTGGGTGATATTTTGTACAGCAATTTATAAGTAACCCAAATAGTGGCCTTGAATGAAAAGTATTATTTGTATTTATAATGTTAAGTAAATGCATTTGAGTCATAAAAACACCCACTTCCAGCTCATAGCCAACTGACAAATTAGCTGTTTCCATAGTTCAGACTGGATGTACTGATCTCTTCTTGAATATGATATACATGAGTCATGGTCACTGAGGAGAGTTGGAGTGTGGCTGCCAGAGAGATAAGCATGTAAAACACTTGAAAAAAGGGCAGGATGTGCGATTCATTTAACTTGGTGCCTAAAATAACCAAAGCTGAGAGCAGGTAGGTAAAGGGGAAGGTTTTCATGTCAGTTAAGTTCCACACAATCTTGCTCAACAAAAATTGTCTGGGGACATTAAAAAAACTTCAGATAAATGGGATGTGCAGATAACTGGAGACAACTTCCTGATCAATATGGACCAGATGGTGTAAATGAGTCTATTTCCACTGAAGTCATTAGGCTCAGTATGGGTATTTGGGTGAAATGGTACTGGCAGTGTTATACAGGAGGTCAAACTAGGTGATCTAATGGTGCCTTATTACCTTAAACTCTATGAAACTGTGACTGACTTACACGAGCTGAGGATCTGGCCCTCTGTCTATAGGGGCAATGTGGTTCATTGTCTATGGCCATTGAGTGTCTTCTGGGTGGTAGTGAGATTTTGTATGTAAACACTTGTCCTCTAGTAACAGTCTTAAAGCTACCAATTCATTGCACATAGATAACTGCAGCAACAGCTATTGACCTGAAATGGATACTAAATGGCAAAAGGGTTTGTATTAATAATTTAAAACAAACAAAAGGAAGCATTTCTTCAGACAACGCATAGTCAACCTGTGGAACTCTTTGCCAGAGGATGTTGTGAAGGCCAAGACTATAACACAGTTCAAAAAAGAACTAGATAAATTCATGGAGGATAGGTTTCAGAGCAACAGCCGTGTTAGTCTGTATTCGCAAAAACAAAAGGTGCCACAAGTACTCCTTTTCTTCATGGAGGATAGGTCCATCAATGGCTATTAGACAGGATGGGCAGGGGTGGCGTCCCTAGCCTCTGTTTGCCAGATGTTGGGAATGAGCAACAGGGAATGGATCACTTGATTACCTGTTCATTCCCTCAGGGGCACATGGCATTGGCCACTGTCAACTGCAGTGATTTAGTGATTTTTTTTTTCTAATTTTGGTATAACTGAGGGTGCTCACCACTTTTAGAGGATAAGGCCCCATATGCATGTGTGTGTTCTATGCATTCCAGTGGGAACTGCAGATATTTATCAAGAGGAGAAAAGACTCCACATATAAAGGAAATTTTAGCTCTTTCTTGACTTTTTTTTTTTCTGGTCTGAAGACAGGCAGAGATGAACCAATCACTTTGCTATTTATTTATACCTTGAAGAGGTGACGGGCTGCCTTGAAAAAAATAAAAACAATCCTCCGGTTTCTAGGCGGTATGAGGTTTAAAATTCGGCACTGGAACTAATAGGCTGCTGTTGTCTCATAATATTTGACATGATGCTCTTGGCTCCTTTTTTGAAAAAAAATCATCTTTTGTCAAATGGAATCATGATACCATAACTATTATGCCGCAGCACATATCAATCACTGATGTACTTATACCACGGGTGCTGCTGTTTTCATGCTCACTGAACAATTAAAAAAAAGAGACAGTCCAATAGAAATAGTCTGTAAAGCTTTCTTTTGTTACCTCGATGGATGTGTGTAACACTAAAGGGCACGCAATGCCCTGAGACTTTCCCCTGAATACAGAGACCATGCGTAAGACCTGTGAGGCACAGTCCTCCTCTGCTTCCTTTTTCTTGGAGAAGGAAGCAGAAACATTGCTGTTGACCTATTCCAGCAGCTAACTCTAACACCCCAAGAGTCTGCTCAGCTTTGCTGCCCTCTGAGTAGAAGTAGAAGAGCCACGGCTCTGCTCACTACCTTCTCGCTTGCTCTGTGGCAGAGTGGGCAGTTGTGCAGCCTCCCCTAGCTCCTGTGTCTCAGGACCCAAAGTCTGGGTTCCCCATCCAGGAGTGCAAAGGGGGGGTTCTTACTCTCCTTTACTGCCTTGGCAGGCTTTGACTCCAAGTTGTAACCTAGCCCTGTCTGAGAATTCTGTGTGCTGCTGGATTTTTAGCATGGGACTTCTGTAAGAGTTAACCCTTGTGTGTGGTTTTTTGTTTTGTTTTGTTTTTTTAAGTTGTAATGGAAGTTACTTTAGGTACCAGGTGTGATGGGCCCTTTAAGGGCAAGGTGCTGCTTCCTGGCTGTTACTGAAGCGTAGTCCTTTAAGGAAGGGCATGTTGAGAGATGTAGTCCCCCCCAGAAGCGGGTTTGTGACTATTTCTGTTCATTCTTGCTGTCTCTTGATGGAAAGCCCCTTCTCCAGGTTTTAACCCCTTGCCTCCTCAAGTACCTTTTGCTCCCTGCATGTTACCCTTACAGCCCCTCCTAAGGCTTTCGCAGCTCCCTTGGCTGACAGTTACCCTCCACCTGGATTCTCTAAATGAGCCACAAGCGCCTTCTTTAATAGTCCTACTAGTTGTGATGTATAGAAAACTCGGTTCTAATTGTAGGCTTTAAATTTCAGGGGGTTTCTGGGTCCTCCTTGCAGACTAGGGGGTTCTGTAGGGAAGCATGTGAGCTATGCCTAGCAGCAGATGATCTGCAGACAGCCTTGGATGGAGTGAGTTGTGCCCCTCTGTTTAGGGAGCAACCTGCTTTGTTTCTCTTGCAAGGGGGCGGGGGTGAAAGGGAACATTCCCATGTGTTCTAAATGCTAAGAAATTAAGTAGCAACGTTCCAGCAAGAATATCTTATTTTTAATCTAATTTCTCTGTTCGAGGTTGTGAAATGTAACAATAGTTACATAGCTCTTCCTGGGAGGTACATCTCTCAACATGCTCTTGCTTATGAGTCCTAGTAACATCCAGGTGGCAGCCCCTTCCCTTAAAGTGCCCATCACACTGTCTTACAGCAGCAGTTTAGGGCTCAGTTCTTCATGTTCAATAGAGCACGTTCAACTGCAGTCACTGGGAATTAAGGGGACTCAGTACCTGAAGCCAGGCTCTTATTAGATTTCTTTTTGTTTTCAATGTGAACTAATCCTAATAAATGTGCTCTATTAAAAAAAGTACAATTTCTGCAAATGTTGATTGAGCCCATTTCATAAGGAGCATTTTCATCTGCAAATAAATTACAGATTCTCAAATTACATTCTCAAAATGGGTTATTGAGAAGTTGAATATGTTCAGTGTGTAGGATACTATGAAATTTGCATAGATTAATATTACTAATGTGGCAAGCTGAAAGTTAACATTTTGGCAAAAATAAAGTCACCTGACTACTGGAAGTATATATGATGTACAATGTCTAGATATTCCAGCATTATGAGTTCTTTAAAGCCAAAAAAATAGATTTGTCTCCTTGTCCTTAAGTTTTTGCACACAGCTCTTGAAATGCTGACCTTCAAAGTATTGCACCAGCAGCTCCTGCCTTTCAATAAAACAGGAAACGGTTGCACGTTATATGCAGTGTTACTTACTTTTCATTCTTTGAACTCTGTCATCAGTGTTCTAACCTTACTTACTTGAAATTCGCCAGAGCTGTGGACTGTAGCACTTACTGTAGATATCTACCCAAATGAAGGAGGATGGCAGCTGTTCCTGCCTAGTTAATGATTTAATTTTCCCTCCTATTTAGTTCCCTTTTCTAAATCTTCTCTCCTATTTTTGGCTCCTAGGCCATGTGGGACATGCACAAATACTAAAAACTACAGCTGGGGAGGCAACCATCCTAAGCAGCATTTTGAACTTTTTTAGTAACTTCTCTTTCTTTGCCTGGCTTTGTTCTTTCAACTCAGACATGCTGCTACCTCTCACTTATTGATTGCAACAATTTGGCAGTAGTTGAATGCAAACCAATAAGGAATTTTGGTGTGGCTGTGTAAAGCCAATAAGCTTGTAATAAGCATATTCAAAAGGGAAATACGTGTGTCCCTGAGAGCTTCCTTCCACATCTGCCTTCAGATATGTGCTCCACTGAAGCACAGTGCTTCAGCATGTGAATCCCCTGAAGAAAGTGAGTAGTCCTACTTAAGTCATTAAGTTCACCAGTTTAAAGTTATGCGTGTGCTTAAGTGCTTTTATGGATTGTGGCCTATATTGGGGGAACAGAAGAAAGCTCTTGCTGTAGCTATTATACAGAATTCCACTTAACATAGAAATTTGTTGGCTTTGTTTAGTTGAGTGGCAGTAATAAACAGATATCAAAGGCATATAAGAATTTTGTTGTTAATTAACATTATTTCAGCAATGGATAATGTACATGGGAGACAAACACAGACAAGTTCATTTTTAAGGTATAGAAGTCCCAGAGGAAATGTCATTGTATTTATGGGTAATGTTCCTCTCATGCCCTAGATTTCTCCCTCTTGGATGTTTTTACAAGAACCTTCCAGCTCCTCTCAAGAAATAATTTTCTTCTGCAATAACCGTGACCCTGAATGCACAATATATAGTCCACATATATCTTATTTCTCTGATCCCCTGCACTCATGCATTCCTAGCTCTTAGCTAGTTTCCCAGTCTGGCTTCTCTTTGACAACATATCCTTGTTCACTAGGCTTTTGTACCTTTGCCATTTCTGACCTAAGGCTGCAGTCTCCATCTGACAAAAGCAGAGCAAGAGCATAGCTTAATTATTTTTTTTTTGGCTATCACAGTTTTCTCTCCCCACACTCCGCTCCAGGCTGTTTTTTGCTCTCAGAAATAAGTGACATGGATTTTCTCAGTTGGAGCTTGATTTTTGGTTCGCTCAGTGAAAATGCCCCATAGCCAACAGCTTCATACTGTACATCTGGCCTCCAGCCTATACCGCAACTCCTGCAAGTCATTGTTTTTCCTCAGTCCCACCATGGGAACTGATTTACTTCTGCCCTCAAGGCAGAGCCATTTTTTAAATTAGACCTTCAGGACTGCTGGGGGTGTGTGTTTAAGTGACATGAGATTGATTTCCCCTACCTCACCAGGAAATCAATGTTGTTGCTACAATCTGTTTGAATGCCCATTTTTACTTTCCATTTCTTGTTGCTTGGCCTATGGTACACCTCAGGAAAACTGCTCCCTAGTAGACCTCTGTAACCTGGTGCCTGGATGGGCCACACTGAGAATGCTACACTCAGGCCAGACTGCAAGAAATAAGGCAGGCAATTCCCCAAACTGGTGTGTGTTCTATAACTAGATTCCCCAAGCCAGTAACAAAAGAGCTTCTGCAGTACCACACTGGTGGCCAAACACAGTCCCTTTTAGGCATTCCAGCCCTTGGCTCCCATCCAGACAACCAAGTCTAGAATAGTCAGGAGTTAGAGAAAATCCTATACTTAAAATTCTACCAATCCCAAAGGATTGGACACTTACCCTCAGGTCAATATGAATCTCCGGTCTTACCCAAATACAGCCATACAGCCAATCCTTAACTAAATCTAAGATTTATTATTAAAAAGAAAAAGAAAGAAGAGTGTTTTTAAATGGTTTAAGGAATCTTATACATACAAGAGATTGCAAAATCCTTATATCGTATTTCTTGCAGTGATGGAATAAACTGTTAACTTGCAAAAGTCTCTCTGGAATCACTCAAACAAATTGGGGGGTGGAGGGGGGTTATCAGTCCTTGTTTAGAGCTTCCTTATTAGAAATCCAGTCCAGAGAAATGAAGCAAGAAATGAAGATGTCCGGTGTGTCTTTAGATCCTCTGCCATGTGGACAGAATTGTACTAGCCCAAACAAAGCCCACAGCTCCTGTTTGTGGAAAGTTCCTGGCCCAAGATGGAGTCCAGGGTCCCATGAGCATATCACATGGCCTTTCATGGTTTGCTGACTCATAGGGGTTGGCCATTGGCCCCTCCATGTCTGAGGCATCCTCAGGGAGAACTATCTGGGTGGAATGAGTTTCTTCTATGGCCCATTGTTAGAGTGAAGTGTCTAGCCTTGATGTAAATCTATTTGTGAGGTGTCACCCAGGAACAAATACCTTTGAGATACAAATATGTAGCCAGTGTTCAGATACAAAGATGATACATGGATTTAACTAGGATAATCCTATTTATATAGAATATAGACTATCAGGGTTGGAAGGGACCTCAGGAGGTCATCTAGTCCAACCCCCTGCTCAAAGCAGGACCAATCCCCAATTTTTCCCCAGATCCCAAATGGCCCCCTCAAGTATTGAACTCACAACCCTGGGTTTAGCAGGCCAATGCTCAAATCACTGAGCTATTGTAACTTTTCCATTGACCCCCTTACGTGATGCACTTTGTATAAGAGTTGATGGTTTGTATAACAGTGGTAGCAGCAATGATACAAATGGTCATTTTCAGACATAAAGCATCACATCCACCATCTGCTGTGTCACTATTGCTAGGGTTTTTCTTGAGTGTTTTATATGGTAAAATGCCATTGCAGTAGCCATTTATGAGCAGAACGTTTCATTCCTCTTTCCTTTAGCTGCTTAAGGAAGCCTCTGTGTTCCTGCTCAACATTGTATCCACGTGCTGTACATCCCAGCCTGACTTCCTCGTACAGACGCTCTGCAGGTTACGCAAGACCCGATTTATGCAAATTCACACTTATGGAAAAAGTTCCATAAGCTAGAAATAAGAGAGGTGTGGGGGTTGTTTGTTGCATAACATTCGGGTATAGGTTTCTGACTTACGCAACATTCGAGTTATGCAAGGCTTTCTGGAACGGAACAATTGTGTAAGTCAGGGAGCGACTGTAGCCATTTATTACTGGGTTGTTAAATTCCTGTTGAGAAACATTATGGTCAAAATGTTAAGTGCTTTTGCACAAGCCCACCATAGGCACACAGAGTCCTGATGTGTGTGCATACCTGCAACCCTGATTTTGTACACACGTGACCCTGTCTTGTCTGCATTAGACATATGTGCGCAAAAGTGCAAACATACTTTGGGACATACTGTGACAACACAACGTTCGGTTTAGGCTGCGAAATCAGGGCTTATCTCTGTTCAGCAGGGCACTTCAGCGCGTCCTTGACTTTAAGGCATGGGCTTGAGTCCCAGAACTCAACAGGACTTTAGCACCTGCTTAATTCTAGGTATGTTCTTTAAGTCCCATTGAGTTCTAGGACAAAGGCCAGACCTTAAAGTTAAGCATGTGCTGAAGTGCTCTGCTGAAATGGGACCTTAGAGAAAGCAGTCATTTGTGTCCTTAAACTGTTTGTTTGTTTGTTTGTTTTTTTCTGCGCAATTAACAGCTTCAGAGTTCCAATTTACCTTTAGGACAGTGTTGCTTTACAATGTGTGATAGAAGAATTATTTTCACCTCCCAGAAATGATGAGAATAAAGTTGGAGATATTACTGGGAATATCAGAGATCTAGCTATAGTTGATATGTTAGATATACTCGTACAGCACCTGGCCCAATGGGGCTCTGATGTGGCTGGCCTCTAGGTGCTAACCTATTATAAATACTAAATAACATTCAAACTGTTGTATCAATTAAACATCTTGACTAAAACCCTTTGAAAGGAATTTTCTCAGGATAGCACAATTTTGGAAGCATCATCTATTCACCAAAATTATGGGATGGGTGACATCACTGTCTGTGATTGACCCAACTTAATGGGATATATCTCAGCCTGACACCAAATGAAAACGTTGAAAAGCAAAAGTAGAGTATGAGGTAAAACCACTGCCCTCCCTTCCTACCTTGCAAGTGTTTGTTCCTTTGGTTTGTATGCAAAATGTCTGTTTGATCTCACTGCCACACAATAGTTTTCCCTTCAGGATAGTTTCATCTAAATGCCATTTAGCTTAATTTGAATTGTCATGTCTGTCTCAGTTAGTGCTCTGTTGCTACCTAGAACAGAAATATGTGTTGAACAAAGGAATCCATCTTTTAAAAAAGGTGGCAGTGAGAAATCCTAGTCTACCAATGTCCCTCTTTATTGCTCAAACCGCCTCCACTGCTGAGATTGAGGGACACGCTGCACCTGCATTTAGATTTGATGCTGCCCTAAATGCTTTCAGTGATGTCCAGCAGCCAAAAGATTGCTCAAGTGAGAGCAGGGAGCAGATAGCGGAACTTATCAACTGAAGTCAAGCTGTTTTAGAAGCAAATGAAGTGGGTGTTCTAGCTGCTGCTGCTTCCTTAAAAGCAAAAACACAAAAGGATGCAGCACAGATGAAAAATAAATAAATAAACCCAAGGAGGATGCCATGAACTGAATTTTATGCTACTTACCATGCATCAGCATAAATGAGCAGAATTTAGCTCTCTACTTATGTTTTGTGTATATTTTTAAAAAGGAAATTGAATCAGACCTAACAAGATCTGATATAAGATTCATATAAAACATCACCTCTAACTGCACTTGCCTTTGTTTTTCCCTAATCTATTTTTGCAACACAAAGCAAGGATTCACTTCCAAACCTCTCATTTCCTGTGTTCATGGCCACCTACTAGCGAAAGCTGATGGCCAACTGAGATTTTTATGGTGAACTGCATGCTATTGATTTTCTGCCTGATCCGAAGCCCATTAAAGTCAATGGAAAGACTCCTTTTGACCTCAGTGGGCTTTGGATCAGCCCCTTTGCCCACAACCTTCTCCGCTCCATGACCCTATCCTATTACCATGCTCTCGCTCCTGCAATTTGTTGGACAGTTAACTCTCTCTTGTATACCTTCAGATAGCCAGGGACATAAAGCAGCTGCACAAATGGGTGTTCTGTCCTCTTCCCTTAATATTCTGTCAGCACATTGGAAGCATGTACAGGCAGCCCTGCCCCAAAGCTATACTTCAGCACAGGTTTCTGACTGGGCTTTGAGGGCACCTCGAATGCTCCGTGCAGCTCTGTGGGAACAGGGTATTTGACTTTTATCTCCATACTTTTGGGGTATCGTTTTAACTGACCAGATTGCTCTAGCAGTTGAATCTCTGCCATGTGGTATTGTCATGGGAATTCATTTTTGGATACTATTTAAAATGAGTTTTTTATTCAGAGAAAACAGCTGGCACAACTGTACTTTCATGGCAGGTGAACGGCTTAGTTCATATGTGACTCTGAGACAAGACACAGGCTAGAGTCACAAGACTTAACTACTGTGTGTCTGACTAAAGCTATAGCTAATACAGAAACCAAATGCTTGGTGTTTTTTGTCCCCTGAATTGGATGAAGTTAAGCTGCTTGGGGACTAAATTATGAAGCATATTTAGAGTAGTTCTTAATGGCCCAACTGAGCTCTCAGTTCCATTGAACATACACATAATAGATAGTTCCTACTCCAAAGAGCTCACACTCTAAAAGACTAAACAACAGGGTGGGGTGAGGGGCAAGGATGTATTATCCCCATTTTACAACTGCGGCACAAAGAAAGAGGCTTGTCTTCACTGCAGTGTTAGCTCAAGTTATGTACACTTGAGTTAATGTCTCTTGAATTAGCCTGGCTTGAATGAGAGCTGTCACCCTGCAACACAGTACTTGAGCTGCATGGAGTATTTGGATTAGCAGCAGGGAGCAGTTGAGTCCCCCCTGCACAACTAGCTCCGGCCTGAGCAGCACTCATGCTTCACCCCCACACAATTTGACAGGTCAGTTAGATTGAGTTTAAAGCACCACTTCAGTAGAGCTAGAGATTTGTGTTTGTGCATGGGAGTTGGGTTAAGGGCTCCACTCAAGTTCTACCTCGAGCTAACACAGCCGTGAAGACCAACCCTATGTGACTTGGCTCAGGCCAAACAGGAAGTCTGTGGCTGAGCCAAGATTTGAACCCAACTCTCCTGCGGATGATACACTGGCAGGTCTATCCTCTCCTCCTACATACAGGGAAGCTAGAAATCACTACAGAAATCTAAAGTCCACTGCTTGGACAGCAATCCAACTCCTGGCAGGCTTATCAATCTGCCCGGAAAGAATCCAAGACTTTACTTATATTGGCTTAATGTTTAATGGCAGTAACTAACACCATTAATGTATTGTCCAACAGGGTTCTCTCTTCTGCTGTAATAATGGTAAAATCATGGAGCAGTTCCTCAAGGAATCAATTCTGAAGCACTTAGAGGAGAGGGAAGTGATCAGGAACAGTCAGCATGGATTCACCAAGGGCAAGTCATGCCTGACTAATCTAATTGCCTTCTATGACGAGATAACTGGTTCTGTGGATGAAGGGAAAGCAGTGGACATGTTGTTCCTTGACTTTAGCAAAGCTTTTGTCACGGTCTCCCACGGTATTCTTGCCAGCAAGTTAAAGAAGTATGGGCTGGATGAATGGACTATAAGGTAGATAGAAAGCTGGCTAGATTGTCGGGCTCAACGGTTAGTGATCAATGGCTCTAAGTCTAGTTGGCAGCTGGTATCAAGTGGAGTACCCCAAGAGTCGGTCCTGGGGCCGGTTTTGTTCAATATCTTCATTAATGATCTGGAGGATGGTGTGGACTGCACCCTCAGCAAGTTTGCAGATGACACTAAACTGAGAGGAGAGGTAGATACGCTGGAGGGTAGGGATAGGGTACAGAGGGACCTAGACAATTGGAGGATTGGGCCAAAAGAAATCTGATGAGGTTCAACAAGGACAAGTGCAGAGTCCTGCACTTAGGACGGAAGAATCCCATGCACCGCTACAGACTGGGGACCGAATGGCTCGGCAGCAGTTCTGCAGAAAAGGACCTAGGGGTTACAGTGGACAAGAAGCTGGATATGAGTCAACAGTGTGCCCTTGTTGCCAAGAAGGCCAATGGCATTTTGGGATGTATAAGTAGGGGCATTGCCAGCAAATCGAGGGACGTGATTGTTCCCCTCTATTCGACACTGGTAAGGCCTCATCTGGAGTACTGTGTCCAGTTTCGGGCCCCACACTACAAGAAGGATGTGAAAAAATTGGAAAGAGTCCAGCGGAGGGCAACACAAATGATTAGGGGACTGGAACACATGAGTTATGAGGAGAGGCTGAAGGAACTGGGGATGTTTAGTCTACAGAAGAGAAGAATGAGGGGGGATTTGATAGCTGCTTTCAACTACCTGAAAGGGGGTTCCAAAGAGGATGGCTCTAGACTGTTCTCAGTGGTAGCAGATGACAGAACAAGGAGTAATGGTCTCAAGTTGCAGTGGGGGAGATTTAGGTTGGATATTAGGAAAAACTTTTTCACTAGAAGGGTGGTGAAACACTGGAATGCGTTACCTAGGGAGGTGGTGGAATCTCCTTCCTTAGAAGTTTTTAAGGTCAGGCTTGACAAAGCCCTGGCTGGGATGATTTAATTGGGGATCGGTCCTGCTTTGAGCAGGGGGTTGGACTGGATGACCTCCTGAGGTCCCTTCCAACCCTGATATTCTATGATTCTATGAATTTTCTTGTTCGTTTAAAGATTTGTACACAAGCAAGAGAGTGGATTTTCCTGTGTTAAAGAATATCAAACACCATTACTCCAAACCATCTATTTTATCACAAAATGAATACACCTGCAACTGCTGTATTGTTACAACCACATATTCTGCCTATGCACAGAAGATACTGTTTGACTTTCAGGCAGTAACTGTCACATGGCAGTGTTCCATGGACTGATCAGGGAAGTATTAAAAGGATGCAGGCAGCAAACATCTGTTGTTTTGGGGGGAAGATTTGGCTCTTGTGCCACAAGTGGTATCTGACAGTCATGGTTGGAAGCAGTGAGCTGCTTTGGCATCTTCTACGCTGGCTGAACCCCAGCAGGAAATGCAAAAGAAAAGATTTTATGAAACTACAATAAAACAGTAGTTCTACTCTGTCTTCAGAGGAAACTCCCCCTCCATTTTGTATTTTCTCAAAGGCCTGTTAAAAATAAGGCACATCTAGCTGCCTCTTACTAATCTGCAACCCCCAGAATCTTAGACAAGTCTTATTAAAATCTTTCCTGTGGGGTAGTGATTAGAATTGCGCAAGAGCCACGCTAGGAGATTGTGGGTCTTTGTCCCCCTCTCCCGGCTTGTCTACATAGCAAGTTAATGAATCTTCTTCTGTTACACACAGAGGAGTAAGCTCTTTAGCTCATGCAATCGAGGCTCATGCTTTCAGTACTGAAGGTCTGGGGTTCAGCCAAATGGGGTCAGTTAGGGTAGGTCAAGGCTTAAAATGATGTAGCAGCAAAGCTGTGCTCTTGTAGAGCTTCAGTGAAGACACTGCAACACTGACGTGAGAGCTTCTCCTATCGGTGTAGTTAACCCATCTCTGTGAGAGGCAGTAGCTATATCAATGGGAGAAGCCCTCCCGTTGACATTGAGCTGTCTATGCTGGGGGGGGGTAGGCGAGTATAACTGTGTCATGCAGGGGTGTGGATTATTCATGCCCATGAGTGACTTAGTTATACCGATGTAAGTTTGTAGTGTAGACTTGGCTGTACGCACCAAGGTCTCATACAGCTTCACTAATGCTTTGCCTGACAGCACTACTGGGCAAGCACCACATAACCAGCATTGCCAGCTCCGCTGACCTCTCACCAGTCCTACAGTTTGGCTTGAGCTGTTGCCATTCTCCTGTTGGTGTGACAAGCGCCAGCCCGTCCTGAATTTCAGCCCAAGCCCTGCCTGGGGGAGGAAACTTCCTTTGCCTGGCTGCCTTCCCTGTTTCTCCCCTCAGGGGGAAGAGCAGCCAATCAGCTGCTTCACAAAGAAACCAGACATCTACCTGTACCCAACCACCCCTCCCCACTTTTCCTCAGCAGCCCTGCCTCACTGGCGAGAAAGAAAAGCCCAGCAGCTCAGAGCAGTTCCTCCTTCTCCCCTCCTTGTAAGCAATGGGACTGCTCCTCTCCCCTCCCTCTCTGCACCCCCAGCCTGGAAAGGAGAGAGGAGATGCTGCTGCAGCCCCCCTCCCAGGCCTTGGAGGGGAGGTGAAGAACTCCAGGAGCTTCAGGCACAGCCCAGGTAAGGCTGGCAGGGCAGAATTGGGCAGGGGGTTGGGTGGGTGGTGCCAAAATCACATTAATAAATTTGGGAGTGTGCACACACACACATACACAAAATGGGGATATCAAGAATCAACACAGAGCAAATGCCTTCCTTCCCCCACCCCTCTTTTCTACAGCCAGGTATCTTGTACATGGCACAGATTCCCTTTAATCACTTCTGGTACTTTTCATAGTCAGCATGTTGCCTGATTATATTTTCCCTCTCTCGTCTCATTACTTAACACATTGCTACACTAAACTCTATGGGTCTTCACTCCAGAACAAGCCTGACACTACATCATCTTTGTTGTCACCTCCCTTTCCATGCCAGCAGCAAATGTGGCCATGCTTGCAATTGTATGTGCAGGGTAATAAAAAAATGGGTCCTGTTTCACTCCCCTTCTTTGTATCACTTCACTGTTCATGTTCTACTTCCTGCTCCCTCTGTTTCCTACCCTGAAGAACTTTAAATCCATTTGACTGCCTGGCTTTGCTGCCAGGCTGACTGATTTAGTTTATGCATTATATTGAGCTACCATCTTCTTGTTCTGTTCTTATACCTATTTGAGCAGCTGTAAAAGTAGCTGGTTTTGAAGACTGAATCTACTGGACAGTCTAGTTGGCTTAAAATAGGGAACATTCTAGTGATACAGGGAAATGGGTCATAGGAAGTATGTTGTATTTATCTAGTTCTAAAATGTTGGGCTCCCTTTTTTATGAACCCTGTCTGTTGTCATTGGACTTGGGTCTGAGCTACAGAATTCAGTTTGGAATGTGGATCCAAACTTCTATTTTTAAAAATAAAAAATTGGGATACTTTTTGGTGTCAGGATTTTGGCTAGCTCCATTATCAAAAAAGGGACCCATTTTAGGTCTCTTATTCAGGATTGAATCTGATCTTCCCATGTGTCCAAGCAGTCTGAAACTAGGGTTTGAAGGTCAGGATTGTTCAGAGGGGCTGTTAAGCTGATATTTGAGCCTTCCCAAGCAGCATGGCTGAAATCCTGTCCCTACTGAAGTCGGTGAGAATTTTGTCAAGGACTCCTGCGGGACCAGGATGTCAGTGCATGTCACCCCGTTAGTTTCTCTTTCCTTAGTGTTGCTGAGTATAGTAGCTTGACTGTGAAGTGGTGATTTTATCTTTTGTTCTTTAATTTTATCTTCCCTACTCTTGTGAAATATGCAGCTGTTGATCTGGCATGTTGCTGGTGTTTAGAGTGGCCTTAACATCCCTCATGCTCTGCCCCTACCTCTCCACTGCTTCGCAGCTCAAAAGACATTGGAGATACAAAGAGGATGAGGTGGTGAAGGATGGCTGTCTATACAGTGCTCGCTGTTTTTGTCTTGGCTCCTTATGTGCATTCAAATGAAGGAGCTCTCCTTGGCAGAGACGCGCTCAGAGGGAAATATTAGATGAAGGATTTTTCTGACACTTCTTACGTGCTCCCTCTCAGATGGACCCTGTAAATCTCACCTTGCTCTTCACTGCTGTTGCTCTCATTAAGAATGATCAGCAGATTGTTAGTACTCCGGGGGGAGCTTGATGTGCTATGCTCTGCATATGCCTCTCCATGTTGGTGCTCTAAGTCCTTGAGCGGTTATCCACAACCCTTTTTTTCACCCTTCTCCTCCTTCCACACATCAGAGGGGTAAAAGGACAGAAATGTCACCCACTAATTTCTGCACTGGAGCTGGAGAACTGCTTTTCCTTGCTAAATGTCAGGATCTGTGTCCATCCTCCCAGAGATTAAATAAACCTAATGAGCTCGCTGTATAGAGTAAGTTGTATTGCACTTGACCCTAGGGAGATGGACAGGGAGACTGGAGGAAACTTTTTGACCTCGTAATCTTGTTTGCAAAGTAACTTTGTCCTCTCTGCAGCTGAAGACTGTGCATCTAGTTATTCCATGCTGACCAGCGATGCTCCCCATTCAGAACTGTGTTTAAGCATGTGCTTAAGTGCTGCCCTAAGTGTGCTTTCCTCAACTGGCGGTGTACAGGATTCATAGAGGGGGCAGTAGTGTAAAAAAGGCAGGTACACTTCATGACTCAAGTCCTCGTAAAGGAGTGTCGTCTTGTCAATGTTACTTTTGCTCAGCATCCATGTTAGAACCATTGAAAATAATGGCTGTCCCATTGTATACCCATGGCGATGAAATAATCAGAGTACTCAAAGTAGCATAAGCACCAAAGGAGAGACTTTTCAAATGAATTCAAGGGAGCAAAGATCCAAGGCTGAAGCTGGAAAGTGTAGCGCCAGTAATCTTCAGGAACAATAACTTGAGCAGATGAACATGTGACAGTGAGAGAGTTCATGATGGTACTTTGGTTCAATAGGCATTCACTCCAGTTACACGTTTGTAGCTGTCGTGTGTTTTACAGACAGTTGCCAAGCCACCAGCCACCATTTAGCCATATCTAAGCAAGGGCGTACTGTGTACATAACAATGGAAAATATAAAAAAGGGTTTAAGAGTTTACACCATAAAGCAGCTCTGAGCATACATTCTACTTTGAGTGCAAAGTTTATGGTGTCACATAAGTAAGCACTTTACACTTACTCCAGGCACACTCATAGGTATATTTCCATGATTACTGAGTAGACTACAGTAATTATTTTGTGTATACGAAATAAATATTTGTACAGTATTTTGAAGATGTTAGGTAGACCTGTCTGAATTATTCACTGCAAATGATATTCATTGGAAATGTTGCCCTCTTTTTTCCTGTTCTTGAATCATTTGTGAACCAATCTGCATTTCTCTGAATGCATTTGTTATTGACTGGACACTATTTCGACACTGTTTTCTGCTCCCTGATTGTATTGTTCACTTTTCCCCTTGAAAAAGTTTTAGACCATACTGATGTTCTGACATGAAAGCTTTTCTTTTCTTTACGTGAGGTCTGCAATATCCTCAATTCCCCTATATTATTGATTCTCTTTTGTCTGCTATTGCCTGCAAAAGTTAGTGTACAGCCAAACTCTGACATTTTGGAGTTTCATTGAAGGTATGGTAGATTGCCAGTTTCACTGGCAGCTTTGGTCTCAAGGGCAACTGAAGGTGAGCCACTGTTTACGTAATCAGCAAAATCCTTGTTATAAAGTTCAACCTGCTTAATGAGCCCCTGCAGTTTGTGTTCACTAATACTAACTGATGTCTGCTCGATTTCACCTAGAGTCCCTTCTGGAGGTATTCTGAAGCTTTGATGGGAGCATTGCTATTAATCTAAAATGAGTGCAGCTCTTTGCTTGATGTTAGTGATGTTAATGTAGGAACTTGCTCTGAATTGAAGAACTTTTAACTACTGCTTTGTTCATTGTTGTTTGTGGTATGAAATAATGGTCTACTGAAATCAATGAAGCAGTGCAGATTTACACCAGCTGAGGATCTGGTCCATTATGCTTGTTTAAGTTTAATTATTTCCTATGGAGTATTTGGGCAGCAGAAGATCTCTGGGTATTTAGAAAGGTTTCTCCTTTAGTACACAGTTCAAACTATGGGGAAATATTTTGTAGCTTTATTTTTTAAGAGGAAGCGAAAGCTGAATATATTATCTTGGACCATTAACCAGCATCATGTTATGTAATGTGATCAGTGAAGCCTGGTGTAATGTCAAAATGTGATACCATGTCTCAATCAGAGCATTTCGGGGGGAAAATTAGTTTCTCAAAGCTGCAGCTTCATTACAGAAGGCAGTCAAAATCAAATGGCTCCCTTCTTGTTCTCAAGGCTTAGTCTCCAGTTTAACACTAAGAACACTCGGGGATTATTTCATGCATCTGTGGCTAAAAAGAGCAGCGACTATGGGGTGGTAAGGGCCTTGAGACCAAACCATAGTCCCCAGGTGTAGTCTAAGTACAAATGGGATGGATGCGGGAGTGAGACGGGAACCTCCACCCGTAGACTACAAAGGTGCAACTACAGAGCCGCAGCTTCATGGGTTCTTTGAGTGTTCCATTCTCCCTTTTCAGGAGGCTTGAACTGACGATCTGGACACCCATGGATTCCCAGACTAAGCCTGTCCACTGCTTGCCTGTCCTGTCCTGCCTCACGACCATCCCTCTTTCCCTAATGAAGCACTGTTCTGTGGTATACCACAGGGTACACACAATCAGCCCAGGCTCCCTACATCTTGCTTGCTCCTCCTCCCTAAAGGAGGAGAGAGGAAAAAATGGCTTATCTTCCTTTTTGAGTTTTAAAGGTTTTCTTTGGTGCTTTTGCTATATGGCGAGCCAAGACTTTAGCAGTATGAATCCTATTCAATTTTACATGACTGCACAGCTAAATCCCTGTTCATTCCTTTGGAAAATTACCTCTGAAAACATGACTTGCACCATGCAGATCCAAGAATGTGATATGGTAGTTAAATCACTTTCCATTTAACCCCTATTTTTCAGGTTTCATAACTTGATGGAAAAAATTGTTTTTGTGTATGTACCAAGTTTCTGCACAGATCTCAGTCTGAGGGCAAAACTGATTTGTTTTTTCACTTGAGAAAGTGCAGGAAGTGGGTTCCAGACACGTCTTCCTCAGTCTCCAAAATGGTGGCTTATGGAATAATGACCTTCCCTTCCCCCACCAGTTCATCTGCAGTGTTCAGACCTAGAACCTGTAGCATCACAGTATAGCCCTCTTCTGTTTAAGCTGGTAGTAGGCCTTATTCTCCAGTTGAACAGTCATTGTGCGGGGGACGTGCCAGTGTGTTACCTAATTGTACTTTGTAGGTACTTAAACTTGTAAACTTAAAATTGTAACTGGAAGTTTCCGGTTAAAGTTACATCAAAACTTGGGCGGGGAGGGAAAATACTATAAAGAAGAATTTTAAAAGCACAAATACATGTAGCCTTCTGACCCACCAAATCACTGGAAGGCTATTATGAGCTGGTGAAACTTTGTGGGTGGAGTTAAAACCTTGTTGAGATTGATGGGTGTGACACCCTCCAGTTAACACAACAGTAAGGACAAATTAATCGCAGTCCTCCACCTAAGACAAAAGGGTTATGTGAATGTGCCCAGGAGCTTTTGAACTGTGAGCAGGGGGGTTAGTGTCAGCCTGAAGAAATCCAAGCAGAAGCCTGTAGGTTTCTCTCAGGGTTGGGGTGCTGGCTGAAAATAAGCTTGAACTTGTAAGCTAAGAAACTACTTCTTTTCCCTTTGATTCCTCTTGCATTCAGAGAAGCTGGATACTGTTAACTGGAGCTGTTAGTGCAGTTGTTTATTGACCAGGAACAAATCAAAACACTGGACTCCACCATCAATTTCTACTTCTAGCTGGAACATGTCCAGAGCCCAGAACTTTGACTAGCCACTTGGGTCAAAAAGGATAACATGGGTGTTTGGTCCACCTGACCTTCCCAATAACACCAGCCTGTCTGACATCTTTCCCCCTGTTTGCCAGTACAGTGGTATAAATGAAAGAGACCACTTAATGCTTGCTTAGTGCTTCTCATTCATAGACCTCAAGGGGCTTACCAAATGAAGGTAAGCAACATTGTCTTCACTTCATGGCTGGAGAAACTGCGCCTAGAGAGGCTAAATGACTTGCCCAAGGTCGCAGAAACAGTCCATGATAGAGCTGAGAATAGAACCCTACTCCCAGCATGAGCCCTATTCAATGACCTACACTGCTCCAAAGAAAAACCGTCACTATCACAACAGTCATAGAACACTATGATCCTCCTCAATAGAGACTTTCAATAACATTCCCATGACCCGTATTCAGCAACTGAGTGGGGACAAGCCAGAGACTTGGTCATGCAGGATGTCTAACTCAGTATGGTGCAGTGGCCAAGGAGCAGCAAAGAAACCTGTTCTCACTACTGAGCACGGCACAGATTTCTCAGCCCTATACAGAATCCTCTCTGTACAGATACTTAATAAGCACTCTGCTCTGAACATTGACACTTTGGTTTGTTCACATTGCTGAGCAGACTTCAGGATTGAGCCCCTGGACCTGTATGAGAATGATGCATGTGTTTGCACGCTTGTATTAACTCTTTGTAGCTATGATTGTTTATCTGAGTTTAATTTCTATTCTGAGAACCTCCAGCTGCTCTAGTTTGTCAGTGCCCTTGAAACTTTCCAGAAAGAGTATTAAATATTCTTTTCTTATTTATTCTCTAATTCTGTTGGAAGTCTTGTAATTTCTAAGTGCCACACTTGCATTGGGCAGTCCTGCATAGCTCTCATTATTCTGCTCTGAACATAAGGTTCTATTCAGAATTCTGCCTTTTTAATTCACATCTTAGGAATGCAAATTAGAAATTTTTTCTAATGTTCCGGTTTCTTTGATTTGAACAGAAACAAACTTTCTAGCTGTATAAGCTATGACCTTATTCTAGCTCTGAATACTTGAAAAACTATTTAAATCACTTGAAGTATTTTTCCTTGGGGCCAAATTTTTGTCACTTGCTTTTAATGATAATAGTGAGGCCACAAATATAGTTTTCATGCATGCCTCAGAACTGCCTCAAAGGTAATCAGGAGAAACATAACGAAGGTGTCATGCTACATACACTACGAAGCAAACTTATGCCTAGCCTGGGATACCACTGCTGCATTAATGGCATTTGTTCCTTTAAATTTTCCTTGCTTTTCTCCCACTTTCCCCATTCAGCATTTCTGTTTAGGTATCTACTGCTTTAGGCAGCATTTCCTCTGCAAAGTAGCAAGGTGTTAATTGCAAACAAGCCAAACTGTCCAGCTTTCCTCACTCATCTCAGCTAATTCTTGCTGGGCATATTGTGCAAACACTGCAGCTGCCAGCTGTCCAATCAATGTGAAATACTTTGATACATCATTCATATGTCCAGTGCTATGCTTGGTGGCATGTGGCAGGAAGAGATTGACTTTGCCTGTATCCATCAGGGTCTCAGTGAGTATGTGAAAGTGACAAGAGACCCTATATGCAGATGGATCCCTATCAAAGGTGGTCTACATAGACACACATGTCCATCTGTAATAAGCTTACAGACTCAGAGGCTGAAATGTAGGCACAGTCCTAGCTGAGTAGCAGGTGGTCAGATTTTTACCTGCCTCAGTTAATTGCCTCTGGGATGTATATTCTGATAAGAGGCATTGGGGATACCCTGGATTGTTGATATGAAATGTACGATTTCCAGCATCAATAAATACATACAATCATAGAATATCAGGGTTGGAAGGGACCTCAGAGGTCATCTAATCCACCCCCCTGCTCAAAACAGGACCAATCACCAATTTTTGCCCCTATCCCTAAATGGCCCCCTCAAGGATTGAACTCACAACCCTGGGTTTAGCAGGCCAAAGCTCAAACTACTGAGCTATCCCTCCCCCCGTGAGCTTGAATCTCAAATTTCACTTGAGCTGGCTGAGATTTTTTTTTTTTAATTTAAAAACTTCTTCAATGACGTTTCAAGTGATGGAGTTTTGCTAGTGAACAGTAGAGCTAATTTGAAGAACATTGTGCATAATTGTTCATCAACATTTTTTTCCCACTCTTTGGAAAAATTTCATCACTGACAAAATGTCAAAACATGAAACATTTCTTCCATCTCTATCTCTGGTTGAGAAATGGGAAGAATATTTTAGGAAAATGTGAAAGGTTTTCTTTACTTTTTCATTTAAAAGAAATTCACACATTTTCATTGACCTTTCAAATGTCTACAGACAGACACTTGGTGACATTTTCTTTCCAGCTGTAGAAATGCTTGAATTTTTCCAAATAGCAACAGATTTCAACAACCAAAAGAAATGGAAAAAGTCAATAGAATTTTCTTTCATTTTTTTGACTAAGTGCTACTTTCCACTGTCAAATGTGACTGCTTGAAACTTCAAAAAAGCTACCAGAAAAGGGATGCAGTAATCACAAAGTACACTTTAAATTCAAGCAAATAACAACTTTGTCGTATTTTTCCCAGTGCTGACCTAGGATTTTATTGACTGCAGAGTCTATAGGGAAATTCTGATTAGGTTCCAGATAAGCAATTTGTAAAGAGGACACACAAAAGAATGTATGTTTACAATTGATTTTCCTGAAGCTAGCATATAAAGCAGCAGAGATTAAACACTGGAGTATTTCAAGACTCCATGAAGGATTTTGGGAGTGGATATTTATTTCCTTTTTTTTTTTTTTAACTCATTCATGTGTGTTTACCTCAATCCTTCCCTCATTTGACATCAAGAAGACACTAGGACTTATGACTGCCTCTGTAGATACAGCTAATGGAGTTGATGAGTAGAAAGTTGAAAATGCACCAGTTAATTACATGGGAGCAAGTCATGAAGGAACATAAATGGCCCACCTTGATTATCACTACAAAAGGTCCCCCCAGCCCCTCCTGCTGGTAATAGCTTACCGTAAGTGATCACCCATTGTTTCATGTTCTCTATGTATATAAATCTCCCCACTGTATTTTCCACTGAATGCATCTGATGAAGTGAGCTGTAGCTCACGAAAGCTTATGCTCAAATAAATGTGTTAGTCTCTAAGGTGCCACAAGTCCTCCTTTTCTTTTTGCAAATACAGACTAACACGGCTGCTACTCTGAAACCTATAAATTGTTTTGTCTCTCTAATGATGAGCAGATTACTGGTTTTTGTATTTTAGGATTTTTGAGTGCATTCTAGTTTCTTGGTTTCACGTAAATCTAGCAATAGAGATTTCAGATGAAAAATCCTGTTCTCAGTTTAATACCGTGTTTACAGTAGCTGTGAAGGCTTTGAGAAGTGTAGGAGGATGGGAAATCATTTGGGAGTTGGAAGTTCATAAATCTGAAGACACTTCACTGTCATCCAGTCTAGGATGGATCTTTTTAATAATTATTTGCTGTCAATTCCATCTATAGTGAGTTGATTTACTTAAATTCACTGACACTTTCTCTGGCTGTATTGTAATACATTCTATGAATATTTAAGGATAAGAGATCATGAATAGTGTTGTTGTCTAAAAATTCCATCCCATGACGGAGCCCAATGTAGCAAACCCTTACTTTCCCCATGTAATCCTTATTCCTGAGCAGTTCCACAGAAATGAATGCATTACTCATGTGAGTAAGAACTACTTGCCTGTGTAAAGTTTTGTAGGATCAGACTCAGAACTAATACTGTGCGATGGAATTGCACATCATGGGTGAAATCTTGGCCTCCCTGCAGTCAATGGCAAAACTCCCATTGACTTCAATGGAGCCTGGATTTTGCCCCCTGTGAATTATGGGCCTCATCTGAAGCCTGATGAAATCCAGTGGAAAGACTTGTGTTGACTTCAATACTCTGTTTCAATAGGGCCAGGATTTGTCCCAGAGTTTCTAAACCTCACCACTTCCTCACTAAAGACTAACATCCCTTTCCTGGGAGGTGATATGAAGCACTGAGTTACAAAAGGAATAGGAAAGGGGTAGTTTACCACACATTTCATTTCCGGACTCTACTTAGGCAAATGATCCAAGGTAAAATGGCTACCTGTGTGTTACAGGATCCCAAACACATTAAAAATCACAAACCATTAGGTGCCCTGGCTGATGAGTTCTGAAAACATTTGGAATTTTGAAACTCTGCTTTTGTAATGGAATATAAAGCCATCACAAAGCAGAAGCAATTGAGGAGTCTGACCATATGCCCAGGGCTGATTGTACAGAGAAGGTAGTCTAAAGGCGAGGTAGCTGCAGCGGTTGGAAAGGAGAGAAGCTGAAGATGATGTGCTTGTTCGAACTACATGTAGTAAAAAGCACAATAATTATGAAATGCATCAGAAGAAAAGTAGAGGTAACCTTTGCCAGGAAGATGCATTAAAAATCATTGCCTACATATCTGATTTTTCTCCTAGTTTCACAGGCTTATTACTTTTTTTAAAAAAATCTGTAGTTCACTCTAATTCCAGTAATGCTATGTATGGGTTGTTGACACTTATACTGAAACTGCCATATGTTTACTGGAATTGCCAATTGGTTTTATAGGTGCAGATGCTGACTGTTCTGAGTGACTTTGTGCAACTCACTAAAGTTATAAAGTAGAGTTTGTAAGACTGATTTAGGGTTAGATTGTGCCAATCTACTCTAGCGATAGTCAAGAAGCTCCCCAACCACAAGTACCCCCTAGACAGCAGTCAGGTAAATTCTCTGTATTGATATTCTTCCAAGGACAGGGAATGCTCCCTCCTAGCTCACTCAGGAGTGGAAGACTGCCAGAAGAGAAAAGTCAGAGCCCTTGCCCGACCCCTGTGCACAATGGCCAGCAGAACTGGCTGAGTGCACAGCAAGGAGTACACTGCACCCCATCAAGGGCTGCAGCAATGGACATGCTACAGGGGAGATTTTGTATCCTACAGGGCTGGGAACTGCCCACTCTCAAAGCAGCCCCATATTTATAACTTAAGTAATTTTGAGCTGAATTGGCAGCCATGTCATAGCATTATCCTTACTCTGTAGCTGGGCGTGTCTTGGCTGTTGCTCTCTGTTCGATTCCGGGAGACTGTGAAACAAAATAAGACTTCTGGTGTACTGTCTATTTTACATGAGTGTTTAGACAGACATTTGATATCAAAGAAATTTGTCATCCTACATTGGAACTCCTTGTGATTTAACAGCACAATTCAAATCGTGACATTTATTCCTAATGGCACTTCCCCAAACTATTTGATAAGAGCTCTGCCATATTATGGAGTCAGGCGCACAGCTAAACATGCTGCAGCCCAAACACAACCAGCAGCATTTACTTTTGGAAAGTACGATATCAATGATCCCAGCAGTAGCTCTTTGTATGGAGGGATGCTGGACTTTTATCTTGTCGCACACTGGGCCACAACGCTAATAGTTCTTTTGTGGTTTGCTACTGAAGCCAGGGTGGCCCTGTAAATGAAGCCCCATGTAAACTACACATCAAAAAGAACAAATCCAACCCACTGTGTGCCAAGGGAATGTTAAGTCAAAAATGCTGCTTTGCATGCCAGAGGCCTGATGCTACTGTCTTTTTTTTTTTTTTTTTCTTTTCTTTCCACTGAAGTCCAGTGTGTGTGGGTTTGCCTGTGTGGAATGGGCACATTAGCAGTAAATGTGGTAGAGGCATTAGTTCAAGCAAGACCTGGGTGGTCTCTCTCTCCCCCCTCCAAGATAGTTATTGGAACATGAATGCTGCACTGTAATTTCTCATCACGGAAAGTCTACCCCTTTATATACTGTTTATTTGTGTTTCTCCATCTGTCTCTTGTTTAATACTTGGATGATAAGCTTTCTGGGGCAAGAACTGTCTTTGTTCTGTACAGCACCTCGCATGGGTGGGGTCCTGGTCATCATGAGGGCATCAGGGTGCTATGGTAATACAAATAAATTGTAACATAAATAACGGTGTGATGGGGCTGAGGTACATGTATCCTTCCAAAGAGTAAGCGCCAACAAGCTGAGAACTTCCTCTGCTTCAAAAGACCCAGCTCGATGACCATATGCAGGAGGACACTATATCTAATGACCGTCAACAATCGAGGAGAGGGAGTGAATGAGTGGTTTATCAAGTTTCAGAAGAATATGCAAGAGGCTACAAACTGTGCCATTGACATTCAGCTCTTTGCCTTGGCACTGTGGACTGTGCCGTCTTCTGCATATGCTTGTGGCTGAGTGAAATGAGGACCTGAACGGAGAGCAGCTGGCTCAAAATCAAGCCAGGCTAAATAGATAGGAGTTGGATAACAGAGGGGAGCGTTTTGAAGTAATGGAAAATAAAAACCTGACCTCACCCTCCATGCAGGGCATCTGTCCAATGTTTGTCAAGATGATGTAGTCTTGGGGTCATGCTGCACTCACCCCAGTCCCTGGATGCCCAGGCAGCAGCTGTAGTCAGAGCACTACAAGAAGTTGTTTGAATTTAAGTATATTTGCACAGCATTTATGCTCCTTTAGTGTTCACTGTTTGCAGCTAACTAGAGAGGGCCTGGATGTGGGCTGCTCAGGGCAGCAGGGAGGTATATGGTGCCCCTTTACTCCCATGCACCAGCTACCTTCATTGAGGGAAGAAGCCTCCGCAAGAGCAGTTACTATCCCTGTTTTTTGGAGCTGGGTGGCAAGTGAATGGTGCTTTGGCTCAGATCCCTTCCCCATGGCACCAGCATGCTGACAAACATGAGCTGGGCCAGGTGTAGGGTATGTGTAGAGGACATTTCTCCCGGAAGAGGGGAGGAAGCCAGGAGACAGATTGTGACAGAGTTGCAATCTGCTTCCCAGGCTGCTCCTGAGACCACACAATAGCATGCTACTGCCCCTTGCTCAAGTCATGGGGGCAAGTCTAAGGGCATATTTGCACAGTCTATTTCAGATTCACAGCTGTAGGTACTCAACCCAGCATCTTAGGGTATGTCTACACTGCATTTTAAAACCCAGGGCCGCAAGTCTTAGTCTCAAAAGAGCAGTGTGGGTGTTTCAGCCTGGGCTCTGAGCCCGAGCATCTACACAGCTTAGTAAGCCAGTGGCTGTAGACCCAGGCTCTGAGATTTGCAGCCGTGGGTCTTAAAACACAGTGTAGACATATCCTTAGATGCCTGGTCATGCACTTAAGGGTCGGAAACATGCCATGTGACCATGTGCTCAATCACTGTTCAAACATTTGACGTGTGAATACTGAACCCCAAAAGCAGTATTTGCAGCAACCAGTTCACAAGCAACCCATGGGCTGCAATATGTTTACATAAAACACCCTTTGCACAAACTTGAACACCACACAAATCTGTGAAAATGGATGATAGGTTTATGGACAATTCATAAACAGAGGTAAGAGCTATATTAACAAATGGTACAGCATGCAGTGGCCTACCTGCTAATTCACATGAGCTGAGGAAACACATTTGGTTCCTGTTCCGTTCAGTGTCCTTTGCAAGGCTCTGGTACTTCATCTCTCCAGGATTTGGAACAGCAGCTGTGATCAGCAGGAGCAGAACCTTACTTCTTAAGAAAAGCTGACTGAACTTCTCTTATCTATTTCTGGATCCCTTATCCTGGTTGTGCAGGGAAAGCACAACTCCAGGCTGCAAAGCCCAGAGGTTGTTTCTGTCCATTTGGGCACTTTCCATCGCTGAGGGTCATTAAGTGCAATGAGGTACTTTTCCCCAATGAAACTGGCGTGTTGCTAAAATGGGAGCAGGCCTTGTGCCATCCTAACAGATGTGTTTGCATGTAGGCAAGGAAAGGCCATGTTTGAGCATCAGGCATGAAGGCTAGATTGAAATCTAGTTGGACATAAATAGTCATGATATCTATAAGATAATTGTTTTAGGAAGATCAGCATAAATTAAACCACGGTGCAACTTGCTTTCAACCCAGGGTATTTTTGTTTGCTCTCTCTCCTCCAAATGAACACACAGTTTTCGAGTCAAACTTCAGTAAGTGCCACATTCTTACAAAGCACGGGAGGCTGAGCCAAAAAAGGTGAGTGTATATATAGTATTTGAAGGACCACTCATACCTGGCAGCGACAAAATCCCCAACGTCAGCATCCCCATCTGATGTGCTGAACTTCTTCCCGGCTATCAAAGCAGATATGCCTCAAACTATTTATTTGCAATAAGATAAGAGCCATGGCAAGTCTATAAGCCATGCTAACACAGTTATGCTTGAGCTCTGTCTATAAATGTCCATCAGTGCCAATGACTTATTGGCAGCCAATCTCAGGAAAACGGTGATACCCTCAAGACAGTGGGCCCTTGTTGTTGTCTGTCTTTCTCCAGCAAACAAACTGTCAAAAGACTAATGTTAAGAGCTGTGTAGTGCTAACAGGAATGAAAGATGTAGCAGGTAGTGTCACCTGTGCCCATCAAATCGTGGCCAAAATGATCTGATGGGCAGTCGTGAAGAAGAGAATCTCATCTGACAGCGACTCAGTGCGGGGAGGGGATCAGAAACTGACTCAATTATAGCGCTTGTCATGGGTTCCTTCTGGTGATAGTGGACAACTTTGTAGTGGATGGACAAGTTTCCTAGGTCAGTAACTCTGCCAACATGAGAGGTACAACTAAGTCTTCTAATCACTTTCCACCCTGGCAAGTGCCTGGGGTTGCTTTGGATGTAGTGCTCTTGGTCCCCAGGAAACCCTTCTGCATCATTTGGTACAGTAAAGACGCTAAAAGCAAAGCAGGATTGATGGCATCCAGGGTCTGATCTAGCTTTTCTCTGGCAAAAGAAGATTGATGTGATGTGCCGCCTTGAGAAAAAGACATGTGCAAGCCTGGGGAGCAGGAAGATTCCGTGCAGGACCCTGTGGGGGGAAAAAAATTCTAAAACTCTATTTCTGTGCTATAGCTCTCTTGACTTCAGTGGGCCAGGATTTAGAACAGAGAGATTCTCATAACTACAGACGATGTATGTCTTGTGCACAGGGCACCTACTTGTGCCATCCTAAACTTCTGGGGTGTTTTTCTATCCTTAGGGCATTGCACCGGATTCTCCACTCCTAGAAAATCAAGGGCTTCTGCTTTTCCTTGAAATTGAATAATCCTTGAAAATAATACTTAAAGTTAAATTAACGGGAGGAGGGAAATAAATGATCATGATTCAAAGTGAGTTTTGTGAACTCCCAGAAACATTTGCCCAGTTACAGCAATGAAAGTCTGAGGCTTCCTGTTAGGGGGCTTATTCCTTCACCCACTTACTTCCCTGGTCCTTCTCGCATGAACAGAGAGCAACAATACCCGAAGTCCAAAGGTGCAAACAATTCGATGTTTATTGGGGTGAACTTCCAGCAAGCATGATTCCAGTTTCCTTCCTTAGTATCCTCCTTCCCAGCTCTGACACCACAGAGCCTTACACCTGTGTCCTTGTTCCCATTACTACCCTTAGCCAAACATGATTCCAACTTCCTTACTCCCATTCCCTGTTCCCATTTCCCCCTTTAGCAAAACATGATTCCAATTTTCTTACCCCCATTCCCTGTTCCCATCTCCCTCACCCACATGCCCATGCCCATGCCCACCCTCACCCACACCCACTCACTTCCTCATTGACTACAGATTATATAGTAAAACTTGAGTTCTGCTTAGCTATACCTTAACCAATCATTTTCCTGAAATTTAACTAACCAATCCTAACATATTGTCCAATTATATCCCACCACCTTAATTAGTTTACACCCAGCAAAATTAATTATACAGCAGACAGGAACAATCACAGAACCAGACAGAGATTATACAGACAAACAATAGCAAAGTGGGAACTACAATGACAAGACAACACAGAAGCGAGGATTTCACATCCCAGCTATTGATAAGTGAGTTCTTGCCAGACAGGATGCTATCAAACTAAAGTTTCCTTTTACATTTTCTAGGCACTTCCCTTTCTCTGGAGGTGATAGGAACTATCAAGACAGGATTGTATTCCTAACAGCCGAATAGCACCTTATTTCAGTGTGACTAGTTTGGAATGTGAGGAGGTGACAGGTCGCTTCCCAGTTTATGGCTGCCTCTGCTGCTTAGCCAAAGGCCTTAGCCTAAGAACAGGGCCTCAGACTGTCACAGTAAGAGAAAGCCCTTACACCAGCAGACAGTGATTTTGATTCTTTCTTTTATACCTCTATTACTAGCCAAGTGATAAGAATACACCTAAATTTTTAGAGTACAGGCCTTTGCAGACAGGCCTGAATATCTATATCCTAACACTTCCCATAGTCCAGTCGATCAGAGGGAGATTCATGATCAAGAAGAGTTCACTTTATTTATCAAGGGTACCATGTATCCTTTTCACTTTATGTACTGCTTACATGTGTTAGTGTCACTTATTTTTGCATAACTGGAATATTGGGGAGGAAATATTAGGGATCCTGGCGGTACCATACATGTTGCGCAAACAGATAACTGGAAAAGAAATTCTCTTCCGCAAGGCACAGCAGGCCAGCTCATCATCCCTCTTCCTGCTCCTCCTTTTCAGATAAATTGAAAGAGAATGCACTGCTTGCCTCCCATAGCTCTTCCCATGGTCTCTTTCATGCTATGGCAGCGCTGATGAGATAACCAAATGGAAGATGTATATTATGCTCCGTGTTATCAGAAGATGTCACAATAGAGGTGTGGTAAGCTGGCAGGCGGTCCTAAATGGTTCAAATCTCCAGTAAGCAGCACAACTCTCACCAACAGGAGTTACATTACGTCCCTAGGGCTCCAAGTGCTCTTTCTTTTTGTCTGCCAGATATCCTGGGGCTTGAGCAAACAGGCTTCATTTTGCAAAAGCTGCTTTTTAAAAAAACAACAACAAACAAAACAGCAGTTGGGTGCAAAAACATGGAATTTCACTTCTGAACCTAGTGAAACTTGATTATTCATTGGTTTCTCAAGAAATATGTTTCATCGGTTATTGACGAAAGCTCTACAATCATGTCAGGGCAGACGCCCATGGAAGAAGCACAAAGCCTGAGCAATGTAACAACTGTGAGTGAAAGCTCTGGAAAAATAGAGCTTGGTGAACAAATCTGAAATTAGATGCATTTCTCAAAAAAATCTGACAATAGTGTGGCAATTTTTAAAAAAAATCCAGTGCCAAATCACAGCCCGTGACAGACAGATGGAGCATGTGCAAAAAGGTCAGAGCTCTGTATCTGGTTCCGGTGAGGGCTCTACCCCTTTGAGGGATGAGCCCTTCCTGTATATACAGTGGGCCAAAGATCTGATATGTCACTAATTGACACCAGCTCTGGATCTTGCTCCCAGTCTCTGCGTAGTGCTGTGTCAGAAGATGACCTTTTATTACACGTGTGTATGGAGGTGGGGTTGTCTTTTATAGCAAAAGTCAACAAATCTGAATCCCAACTGCCGAGAAGAACTTGAACTTAAACCTTAGGTCCAAATAATCCTCTTGTGAGAAAACAGTTCAGTGACTGAAAACATGCTCCAAAATACGGCGACAAACCACATCACTATGACTCCCTCATTTCTAGGTCCATCTGTCATGAGCAATAACAAGTTGGTTTGGTTTCATTTAAGAGGGAAAGTCCAAAAAAGGAAACAGCAGTGATTCCCAGCAGTAAATCCAGTAAAAACAGCTTCGAATCTCCTGGACACCTGAACCACAGAAGAGTACAAATAGCTGTAGATGAGTTGGAAACACAGTTTAATCGTATGAACCTGTTAAACTTTAGAGCCTAGCCTAGCCCAGAGCCTGGTTTAAAGATAACAATGGTATGTTTAACATCAGACCTTGAAGAATGTTTGAATATTTCAGACTGGGCTCCTCCAGGATGACTTGAGCCTGGGAAGCTTTAGACAAAGGGCTGGGTCTTCATTTGGTGTGAATCAGCATAGCTCAATTGACTCCGGTGGAGCTACTCTGATTTACACCAGCTGAGGATCTGGTCTGAAGTGTCTAAACGCTGCAGAGCTGCTGAGCCAAGAACTCCTGCTGCGAAGTACCAATGTATTTTGCATTAATGGTTAATGTAAGAGAATCTGGATTCCCAATGGCATGGGAAAACCTTTTTCCAAAAGTCTTAACTCTCCATACTTTAGTGGAACAAATACTTTAAATCCTACTATAAATGTGTTCGTTGGGTGCTTACTGTTGGAAGGCAGGCTAATCACCTGTGGGTACTGTCCTTTAGTGTATCATTCTTGAGTACAGAATGTAATGTTTCTTTGATATTACAGGTCCCTATGGAACAGCAAATCATGGAGTGCTCTCCCCTAACAAGAGTTTCACAACTGCTAACTCCAAATACATAAGGATTCTAAATAGCATGTATCAGGGTTTTCAGGAATTCACATTTGCAAAGCAAGGAGTGTAAAAGTGGTGCTGGGCTCTTAATGTCACGAAACCCTTCTACTGGTACTGTGCTTTCAGATAACTCACAGAGGTGTACTTACAGACTTACCAATTTAAGGGAGGAAGCCATTGCAGCATTAGGGATTGCATTAAACGGTTTTGTGTGAATCTTAGAATCATAGAATATCCGGGTTGGAAGGGGCCTCGGGAGGTCATCTAGTCCAACCCCCTGCTCAAAGCAGGGCCAATCCCCAATTTTTTCCCCAGATCCCTAAATGGTCCCCTCAAGGATTGAACTCACAACCCTGGGTTTAGCAGGCCAATGCTCAAACCACTGAGCTATGTTGCATTGTTTGTCCTTGCAGTAGTTTAGCTTGTTCCCACAGCTGTCCTGTTGTTGGCAGAATTGTTCTGGCACATGCACACACTGCACTTCATTAAGCTGTTGTTCTGGTGCATTCTGGGAGTCCTGAAGCTCCTACCCCATAGTGTGGTTGGGAATTGTAGAATGAGCTCAGGAGGACCAGTGAATGGGGTTCATCTACCATGATTTTGTTAAACCATTGCAAATGCAGTGTGCAGACTTGGACGTTGCAAGTGTCATGTTTATGAAACACGTGGGATGGCTGTCTTCTGTGGCAGCAAGACATACCAGTATTCCAAGAAATGCGTGGGTCTCTGCTTCATCTGCACACATCACTTTTCCACTGAAGCGAGGCGGTGCCTAATAGCACCAATATTAAAGGAGTTAATGTTGCAAAAGGAAGTCTTAATTGCTAACTCCAGAGTAACAAAGGGCCAAATTCTGAAGTCCTTGTTCAGTCCCTGCTCAAGTAAAACTTGCACTGAATTCAGTGCATCCAAGGGAAGCCTGAGTAATTGCAACTGAGCACCAGATTCTCATTTACCCTAAGTCCCCTTTAAACAGCTAGGACACTGCTAGTTTCACCCTAAAGTGGGTGTAAACATTTATAGCCAATGTAAAAGGGTCTTAGTGTAAATGAGAAATAGGTTTGGAATAAGAGTGCCAAGTTTTGGGCCAATGACTGTACAGAGCACAATTACTGTACTGCGTAGTCTCATACACCGCTGAGGGTTACCGCAGTGCATTGCTAGGTGTTAGTGATTCATTTCTGAATTCTTGTGCATGGAGCGTTATAGGAATGTATGGGCACCAAAAGCTAATAACAAGAGCAGAAGAGATTATTAAACCAATATTAAAAAGTATTTAATCTTCCATGATGCCTTTTCCCTGGTGGGAGAAGTCCTATGAAGCCTAATAGAAAACAATAACCTTTCTATTGAATGTTTTCCTATAAAGTGCAATAAAGCTGTAGCACTATTATAAAACTGTGTGGGATGGCTTAAAAAAACAGTGGAAAGGATCTTTCTCTAGGCTTTTAGGATAATTTCAATGGAACCTTATTAAAAATTCTACAGAACCCTACAGGTTTCATCCCTACTAAATTCTATGGGTTTTTTCCATAAAGAATATTCCTGGAACAATCTCCCTGGTCTTTGTGGCAAATGACCATTATCTCCTGATCAGACCTTAAATGAAGGGAAATAGAGCAAGGAAAATACCCCAAAGAGGCAGGGGGTACACACAATATTGTACAGCTAGGCAACCTAAAACTAATTATAAAAAGCAGATGGCACCATTCTACTGAATTGCACTTCAAAGAGTTAACTTTTTGTGAATTCTTATGCTTGTAGCAGTGATAATGAAAGTGATTAGCACAGCTTGAATAAATTCCCTGTAGGTTATCTTTTAGAAATAAAAGGTTGGAAATTGGAATTATCCTCTTTTTGTAATGACTTTTGGATTATACTGTCTGAGCTGTATGCCTTAAATGTGTACAAAAATATTAACGCAGGAGAGCAGCTCTGGAGCTCCGTCATGTTATCTGACGTCTGGAATCCAATCCAACCTAATTTAACTTTCAACTGCTGGTTTTTTTCCATAGGTTTAAAAAAAACAACCTTAGTTCCATTTGTTTCTTAATCTCATGATATTGGAAGTGATATCAAGTGTAATTAGCCTCCTTCTCAGCACACTTCATCTTCCTCATCCTCAGCAAAAGGTTGTTGAATTGATCTGAGCTCAGAAAGAAATATCTTTTTAAAAAGGGAGCATTCCAAAGACTAAAAGCAAGATCCTGCTCTGGCCACTCTGTACTGCTCTGGCTGTTTTGTATGGCATAGTGTCCCTAAAAGCCCCATATCCAACTCAGGGATGATTCCCTTGGGACAGGCACTGTGATAGACAGCAATAAGGCTGCCTCCTGAGGGTGTCTTCACAAACCCCCGTACAGGAAGCTGGTCAGGTGTAGGACTAAAGCATACAATGCTGAGGGGATTCCAGGCAGTGCTGCAGACCTCGGGACAGCCCTGGGGAGGCTTAGATAGGCCCCCAGAGCTGTTCTAGTTATATGGGGGGCCTTTCCAACCCCTGGAGCAGCCCACAATCAGGAGGGCACAAGGTGTCTTAAAGCTACCCTAGCCCTCCTGCCCTCCAAGTTAAGCAGAGAATCTCACTCTATGGCCTCAGTCCTATAATGAGCACTGCATGGGCATACTCCTAAATGTCCATGGAGTCCCACTGAAGTCACTGGAATTCTGTGCAGGCACAAGGATGAACTCCCATGCAACCTTACTGACTTTAGTGCTCAGTCAATAGTAAATGGGACAAAATACAACATGGTTTTACAAAAGGTAGATCGTGCCAAACCAACCTGATTTCCTTCTTTGAGAAAGTAACAGATTTTTTAGACAAAGGAAACACAGTGGATCTAATTTACCTAGATTTTAGTAAGGCATTTGATACCGTGCCACATGGGGAATTATTAGTTAAATTGGGTACGATGGGGATCAATAGGAAAATTGAAAGGTGGATAAGGAATTGGTTAAAGGAGAGACTACAACGGGTCCTACTGAAAGGTGAACTGTCAGGCTGGAGGGAGGTTACCAGTGGAGTTCCTCAAGGATCGGTTTTGGGACCGATCTTATTTAATCTTTTTATTACTGACCTTGGCACAAAAAGTGGGAGTGTGCTAATAAAGTTTGCGGATGATACAAAGCTGGGAGGTATTGCCAATTTAGAGAAGGACAGGGATATCCTACAGGAGGATCTGGATGACCTTGTAAACTGGAGTAATAGTAATAGGATGAAATTTAATAGTGAGAAGTGTAAGGTCAAGCATTTAGGGATTAATAACAAGAATTTTAGTTATAAGCTAGGGACGCATCAATTAGAAGTAACGGAGGAGGAAAAGGACCTTGGAGTATTGGTTGATCATAGGATGACTATGAGCTGCCAATGTGATATGGCCGTGAAAAAAGCTAATGCGGTCTTGGGATGCATCAGGAGAGGTATTTCCAGTAGGGATAAGGAGATTTTAGTACCGTTATACAAGGCACTGATGAGACCTCACCTGGAATACTGTGTGCAGTTCTGGTCTCCCATGTTTAAGAAGGATGAATTCAAACTGGAACAGGTACAGAGAAGGGCTACTAGGATGATCCAAGGAATGGAAAACTTGTCTTATGAAAGGAGACTCAAGGAGCTTGGCTTGTTTAACCTAACTAAAAGAAGGTTGAGGGGAGATATGATTGCTCTCTATAAATATATCGGAGGGATAGATACCGGAGAGGGAGAGGAATTATTTAAGCTCAGTACCAATGTGGACACAAGAACAAATGGATATAAACTGGCCACCAGGAAATTTAGACTAGAAATTAGACGAAGGTTTCTAACCATCAGAGGAGTGAAGTTTTGGAATAGCCTTCCAAGGGAAGCAGTGGGGACAAAAGATCTATCTGGCTTTAAGATTAAACTCGATAAGTTTATGGAGGAGATGGTATGATGGGATAACATAGTTTTGGTAATTAAATATTCATGGTAAATAGGCCCAATGGCCTGTGATGGGATATTAGATGGGGTGGGATCCGAGATACCCAGGAAAGAATTTTCTGTACTATCTGGCTGATGAATCTTGCCCATATGCTCAGGGTTTAGCTGATCGCCATATTTGGGATCGGGAAGGAATTTTCCTCCAGGGCAGATTGGAAGAGGTCCTGAAGGTTTTTCGCCTTCCTCTGTAGCACGGGGCATGGGTCACTTGCTGGAGGATTCTCTGCTCCTTAAAGTCTTTAAACTACGATTTGAGGAGTTCAATAGCACAGATATAGGTGTGAGGTTTTTTGTAGGAGTGGTGGGTGAAATTCTGTGGCTTGCGTTGTGCAGGAGGTCAGACTAGATGATCATAATGGTCCCTTCTGACCTAAATATCTATGAATCTCTGCCCATTTGGAGCTCATTGCAGGATCAAGGCCTTTCTATACCAATAGTTTTGTGTTTGTGTTCAATATTTCTGTCTCTGATGTACAGGGCTAGGGCAGTGACTAGTCTGGACTGATTGAAGATAAGTTACAGTTGCAAACAATACATATTAGAACATAAATGGAACTTCAGGCACAAATGCAAAGAAGTCTAACTCCTTCTGAGAGCCAGGTTAGTTCTGGCGAGGAAGAGGTAGTGTGCTACGATACCTCAGCATGCTTACACCATGTGATTGCAAAGACAGAAAGATTAATAGCTCTTCTTGTTCAGAGCTCTGGTGAAAAGCCTTGGTTCCATATGTTTAGTTTGTTGTCCGCATTTGATTACCTTTTTCTCCGACTATAAATGCAAGCAGACAAAAATAATTCTGCTTTTGTAACTAATTGCTGCTTTTATGGTATACAGTTTGGACTCTTACCTGCAAACCTTTATTCATGTGGGATAGTCCTGTTGTTGTCAGTGGCTACTTGTATCAATCAAGGCCTCACAGGAGAGGGTTTTGCGGCTTGGAGATAGAGCTGGTTGGGAATCTTTCCACTAAATATTTTTCATCAGAAAATGAGACCGAGAGAGAAACCGAGACCGACCAGGTCTCCTGGTGGTGAGGGCAATCGGTATGGGAGACCCAGGTTCAAAGCTCTGTCTCATATAGAGCAGGGCCTTAAACTTTGATCTCCCTTAACCCAGTGAGTGCCCAACCTCTGGGCTATTGGCTATTCTGAGGTAGGCCTCATTCTTTCTTGAAAAATTTACTTTCCTCAGTGTTCTGTACAGACCTAGAACCATGTTGGCACAAAATAAATAATTTTGGTGTGCTTTATTGTGGCACAACAGTTTGACAGTTGAGTTGTGTTTTAAGGGTGGGGGCTGGTTTACCTTTTCTTTATTTTTTTGTTCTTTTATTCCTGACAGCAGGGCTGGGCCCTTCTTGGGGGAGCACAGTTGTGATTGTTTAGTGCGGCCCTTTGGGGAAGAGGTTGCATCTATGTTGGTAGAAGTGCTTGGTAGCTATGGTGGGAGGCATGCTATAAACCAATCAAATATCTGCCTACACATAGATGCTATGGGCTGGATTGTTATTCCCTGACATGGACACACAGACCCCTTTAGACTCCGGTACAGGCTAGCTGGACCTTGTGTCTGGGGACTGAAGAGTAGGCAGGCTACTTACCTGCTTATTCCCTCACCAGAGCAGGTGATTGGAGAGTGTGAAGAACTGTGACTCCATCACCAGCCCCTCATGTGCTGGGCAGAGTACGTGTTCCTCAGGGGTTGGAACTTTACCATTGGCCTGTACCAGTAGTAAATTGCTACCCTCCACAGAACAGCAAAGAGGAGGCGGAGAAGGAATTGCGGGTCATAAGTGAGTCTGATGTTGATTTACAGACTAGGATGGGAAATACTTGAGCCTCTTTGCTTCAACCATCTAATTGAAGATCCTCCTTATGCATCAGGAAGTCCTAGGCTCAAGGTCCGCAGTGCCTCACCGCTGCTGTCCCTGCTTACATTGAGGCTATTGGATCCAATTTTCTTCTATGTTATGGACTTTCCTATATTTCCATGCTTTGTGAGAGAGATGGAATAGAAACTGTAGAGAGAGTACTGCTTTGTAAGGGGCTTTAATGTATTTGTGTTTTCTAATGGCTTTGTATGTCGCTGGCAGAGCAGCCTATTTGCTTCAAGGCCTTAGAAGAATTAGTCTTTACTAGACACCCAATGTTAAATTGATGCTATTAAAGTTAATGGGTGAGAGATTGCATCCATTTTGTTCTGGAGGAATTTATCTCATGTTGTATGTATTATGTTGTTCCACAGAGCCCCTACTGGATGAACAGCAGGAAGTGGATTTGCCTCAGTTGGTTCTTGCATCCGTTCCAGGGTTGGGATCTGTGAGAATGCAGCTTGCCTCTCCGCTGTCGAGTGCATGGCTGTATCTCAGTCTTGCTGAGGATGGTCTTCCCTGGGCTTGTCGGGTGATTTTTCTCTTCCTTTCTTTTTTTTTCTTTTGGCTTTCTAGCCAGGTCATTGTCTTCCCCTTCCAGGACAAATAGAAGTGCAAATTGATAGTAAAGACACACAACCCTTCATAGCTTGGAGCACTGGCTCCACCAACAGCACCTTGCCCTCCCTGGACCAAGCAGTCTTTGTTGTGCTGTGATACAATGCTTTTCTCTGGGTCAGTGGCCTTCCTGTCTCCTCTTAGCCCAAGGTATCAACACAATCCTTTTTTGCTTATCAGTGCTCAGAAGGATCTTGATCATTCAATGCAGAGGAATTTCCACACCATCTATCTCAATGGCACCATAGAAGGGCATGTGCCCTCCATCTTCTATGGACTTCAGCTCTGGGGCCGTACTTACCCTTGGGAAACAGTGACTTCCTACAGCGTGTCTTCAGATCTCATTACTGGCTCCCTCTCTAAGGGAACTACATCTCCCCTAGCCCAGCCCCAGGAGAGCTTCCCCAGGACTCTCTCCCCTACTGAGGACAGGACACTCTTATACTCTGCTTTCCCCTTCCCAGCAGGCATTGTCTTTGTGTGACCTGATACTTGGACTACCGTTCCATGATCTGGGAGGAAATCCAGGCACAGGTGGGTGCTGGGTCTATTTGATCCCCTTAATGACCCAGCTCTCACCACAATAAGGTCCCAAGGACAATTAGTCAGAGACACCAAAAGTAGAACCCCGCATTCAAAACTTCAGATCTGGATACCAACTTCATATCTACATAATGGGCAGAAACAAAACTCCCGACCCAAACTCTCCTGAATACATGGGGTTTGAAATTTAGATCTCCAAAACTAGAAAAGTCTTTTGGATATGATCCTTTTATACAGATAGTCCTGAGCTGCAAACTCAGATCTCAGCCTAGATCCGGGGTTCAAACTGAAGTTGTGATTCACACCTATCTGTATGTTCACCCTCTGTTACAGCTGAACTTCACCTGTGACAATTACTGCTTTCCCCTGGGGCACTCAAAATTCCTTCAGAAGGTTACTGCATTGCATTGTTATTGCATTGGTTTCCTTTCTTCTAAATCCACATTCCAAGAAAAAATAAGTAATTACATAGTCCTGCATTATAGATCTAAAGTAACTTTGCAAGGTAAACAGAGGGAATACCTGAGTACACTTCATACCATTAGCACTGGAAATCTTTCTCCAAGTGCCACTTGTAGATTGGTATATACTTACAGAACCTTCTATGCATGAAACAGAACTGTCTTAAGCCCCAGATGGAGTCATTCTACATAGTGGTGAGTTTTATACTATAGGAATTATACATAATCCTTTTTTACTATAGTGGCCCTGTATTGGATGCTGTCGTGATTGGAGCTATATAAGTACCTAGATCGTTAAAATAGGTCTCAGCATTTTCACTACACCTCCTGGCAAAAAAATTCACCTCTGGGTTGAAATGGCAAATACCACTACACTTTCCAACAACTGCCCGTGACTTAATCATACAGCTCCCATTGGCTTTAACCCCTATTGACTTTAATGGGAATTGCGCAGCTAAATCCTTGTGCATCTCTTTGGACATGAAGGTGATACAATACTGTTTCTCTTTCTCCATTCCAGCTCTTAATAGATGCTAATGTAACATTATATCCAATTAACATTCCTTGTAACAGATTTCCTTTGCTCCCTAAAACAGCTGCTCAACAATAAAAACAATCCACCCAATAATATTTAAAGTGTGGTATTGGAAAAATAACAGCACAAAAGTACTTCCTTATTCAGTTTTATTGCCTGCATGTATTTAGTCATATTTGTTCACTTCAGTGATTGCTTTTTTACTCGTATTAACCCTGCATGGCAGTAACAGCTCAGAGAGAGAAGGGGCTGGATTCTATTTGTGACTGGACAGCAGCAGCATTGTTTCCAGTTGGTTACAGCTGTGTAAATCTGTTGATGGCAATGGTTATACAGGTGTCACTTGGGTTTTGATTTGAAAACCAGGGGGTGCACAGGTGTGACTGAGGGTCTGCAGAACCATTATTAATGGTGGTGAAGGACAGGAAGGAAAAAAAGCCCTAGCTTGATGCTCAGATCCAAAGAGTGCCCCCCCTTCGGTTCAACCAGGTAGTTTGAGTACCCCCCCCCCCAATAACCGTAACTATGTTGGCAGAACATATGGAGGGAGGCCATCTGGGCATTAGAACTGGGTTACAATTAATTAAAAAGAAAAAGCTGTGAAAAGCAAAGTGAAACATGATACATGGGCCAAGTGTAGTTGACTTTAACAGGAGCTAAAGATTCTTAGCACCTCACAGAATTGAATTGTGCTCAGCCTGACTGCACATTAGCACAGGAGATTTCTAAATCTCTGCCCTTTAGCATTATGTGCACCAGCATACAATTGTAGCAACTCCAAAGCTAATCTTTGCATACAAGAAGACATACACACATTTATATAAAAGTGTGTGTTTTTGCCTTTTCCCCCACCCTAAACACATAATATGAATTTAGGATCATTTCTCATGCTTAACTTTGAGTGACATGGATCTTTTATTTTGTGATTTCCCATTCCCAATGTTTAAACTAAAATTGGGTCCATACCAAACCCCAAATCTACCTTCTAGGTGTCTTTGGAAAATGGAAACTGAATCTAGATTCTGAATTATTACCCCTAACTTTATATTGTGGTCCAAATCAAATCTGCCCACCCACACCCCCACAATCTGTATTATTCACAGTCTAGAGCCACAGCCCAGAATTCACCATTTGAGTTATTTGCACTGGTGCTTGTGTCCTACAAGGGGAATGCTGTCTTTGAGTTTATAGAAGGGTAATTCATTCTCTCAATATTTCTGCAAGATTGTGCCAGAGTGAAAATATTTCTTCAGAAATCACTTTGATTGTTTTTCTGAATATTTAGCTCCTGTTAGTTGTTCACCAAGACGGTCATCGGATCCTACAAAAATACCTACGTCTCCTACAAAAATACCTCACTTTGGAGGCAATAATATGTTCCATTGTAATGCCCTTAAATGTTATCATATGCCTCTTTTAAAATAGTTGTTCTAATTGTGTGCAAAATCTAACAAATTACTGTTTTGTGCAAGTGTTTTATCAGCTCTCATAAATCAAGGCTAACTATATGCAGCCCAACTCTTCCTCCTGAGGTTTGAGACTTTTCTGAATGACATGCATTGCACTTTTCAAACTGTACCAGCTCTTTCTACCCATTAACCCAAAATGAATGAGGCGAGAACTTCTTTGCTTTAACACACAACTTCCTTCACAAATCAGATTCAAGCACGATCATGGAAATACTGCACAATTGCTTGAAATTAATCATTTCTCATAAATCTCTCTCCTGTTTTTACACTAAATGCTGAGGAAGCCAGTCCGATATTTGCAAAGCAGGGGCTTGACTACAAAGTGCTGATTGCCTTTTTCTGGGGATGGGAATTGAGGATATTCTGGGCCTGTCTGGATTGGGCCTTAAGTGTTAATGTTTGACCAGTCCTTTGCTAAAAAGGATTATTCGTCCCTTACACAATTAGCGTTTAGTGTTGTTTGATTGCACTGCAATGCAATTAGCATGCAACACTGACTTCCTGAGTTTATAAAAAAATAAAAAAAATCAGAATATCAGGAGTGGCACCATAGAAGTCAATGGAGTTAAACTGGTGTAAAATTGATGTACGTGGCAAGGGAATCAGGCCACAAAAGCTAACTGGAGAATTTCGGGATAAATCCATATCTGGTGAGAAACAGTCAGAAGTAGATATGAGTGGCCTCTTGGCCCGACTGAAGTCAGTGGCAAAACTCTTATTGATTTGAATGCAGCCAGGATTTCACCTGTGGAGTTCTGCCAGTTTCAGAGTAAAGAGCTAAGACCCAGGAGGGCGATGCCTGCGAGATGAACTATTCAGAGAAGCAGAATTAGAAAGTGTGTAATTTTCCCTTCTGTATATATAAAATAAATGCATAAAATATAAATGTATAAAATTTACAGCTGGTAATTTCAATGGCGCTAAAGCACCCAAATCCCCTTGAAATTCAGTGGGAGCTGGTCTCCGAAATTCCTTGGGTGCTCTTGAAAATCCCAGGGTCAGTGTTTGTAGTGTAAAAGAAGAAAATTGTGTGTGGTGAGGGAGTAGTGAATAGGGGAAGAAGATGTTGCCTAAAACCTAAAGCAGGAAGAAAACTGGCTGAGTATCTCAGGAATTGAGCTGGCCAGGGAGCCAGGCTAAGGAAACTGGGCAGTCATGAAAACAGTATATCTGGTCATCTTTAAACTTTAAAGCTGTGATTGTTTTTTTCCAAACGCTGCCTAAGAGATTTGGACAACTCATTCCCATTTAACGGTAACTGAGCATTCAAATCCCGTAAGTGGCCTAAAAATCTCAATCTAAATCTCACTGCAGTGGACAACCTGACCTGCAATCTGTTAGTCTCTTTCACCAGAAATCTGTGTACAAAATGGTGTGTATATAGATACATGTCAGTAATATCCCTAAATGCCTTTGCTTAGCAGTTTGTACTATACCGGTGATCAGAGATTTTTGAAAGTCAGTAAATACATAGACGTTGTTGATAATCTCAACTCTGCCTTTTGATTTCCAGACGGTGTGTGTATATGATAATGCTACGCTTGTAATTTGGAGATAATTTGTCATCAAATGATCAGTAATGTGGGAAAGTTGGAGTTAAGGTTGTGCATTGTTGTGATATCCACCCCCACCACCCCCGACAGCTCTTTGGTGTGAGGGGGATAGTATTGTAGAAGTGATAGCTGATAGTGAATGTGTTGAATAGGGTATAAGTGTGTGGGTGGGTCATGATGGCTGAGGGCTAGTGCTTTGGGTTGGCTGTGAACGCTGTTTTAACTTATGACCTTATTTTTTATGTTCAGTTGGTTTGAGGAAATAAAAACACTTGAGCAACATTGATCCTAAATCAATAATGGTTTTTGGTGGGGAATTTAGAATGTCATAAGAGGGCACTGTCATGTCCAAAGGTATTAAAAACTATTAAAATTATCCTGGTGCCACTGAATTCAGCCTTCAAACTGAGCAGATGCGTAGGTCCCTTGTGCATGGGAACCCATCGTTTGTTCCCTACTCTGCTGCGCAAGGCATGATAAACAAGGGTGAAAATAAAACATTGATTTTTCTGGTGCACCCTTCCTCAATTAAAAACATGATATGCTATATTTCCTTGGCAACTTTATTACATCAACTAAAACTTTCAGATGAACCTAGCAGCAGCAGCAAAATCAAACCTTTTCTTCTGTGCACAGAAGCAAAAAAGGAAGGGTTAACCTCCGAAAATCCCACCATGCTGAATAACCTACTAGACCATTTTTATTCTCTAGCTCAGTCTCTTCCAGATTATTTTCTATCAATCTTTTAATAATATTTCAGCAACCAGTATAGTGTCTTCCATAAACACAATTGGTCACGCACATCCTGGTGAAAGCCCACTGAAATCAATTGAGTTAGACCAGGTATATATCTGACCTATGTATTTCTTTAAACATACAATAGTCAATCTTATCTGTTTTTTTTACACATGCTGCAGTTGCACAGAATATGCTCTTTCTGCTAAGCAACCTTCAGTAGCATAGCTTTTGGTAATGCAAATACTGAAATGCTTTGTTGCAGTAATGGAGTCCAAAATATGTAAATATTTGATAAACAGATGCTTTCATCAGAACATTAAAATGTTGAGTTAATGATATTTAAATTTTACTAGTTAGCAACCTTCAGCTGGGAGGATACTGTCCATGGGGCCTGATTCCCCCCACTCTTATTCACATGCATAATCCCATTTTATGTCAATGGCACTGCTCACCTGAATAGAAGCTGCAGGATCAGATCCTATAGGTGTTAACTGTTTGAAAACTTCAATAAAATGTTACCCTGAAGGATCTCAGGGTGCTGTAGAAACTCTTGGTTCAAGCCTGCAAGTGTTCACTTGTGTACGTAAGGGCCATAGGCTCAAGACCTGTGTATCATAAATTAGAATTCACTTCAGCTCCCATTGAAATGCTTCCCCCAATACAGCAACTGTTTCCATCAGCTCTTAGCAACTTCATACAATATGTCAAGACAAGAAGTGACTATTATATCCATTGAACGGTAGAAAAATGTACTTACGCAAACTGAAATCTGGTCAGGACTATGGGGCTAATCCCCCATCTCTCCTGAAAAGTGCAGCTCTGTGCAATCCTAAAGGCTTTCAGTTCTCCAGTGCTCATGAAAACCTTTCCCTTGGTTTTGATCCACAACTAGAGTTCCCAGCATGTGTTTTGTGCTGAGTTTAATTCATTTGAGTGATGATTTGCTCAAACCCAGAAACTCAAAGTAACTTAATTGAAACTGCTGAGCTCATGAGCTAGTCATGCAAAATCATCTCAGGTTCACTCAAAACAACAACTAAGGGCGTGAGCCAAAATCTAATGAAGTCAGTGGAAAGAATCTCAGACCTAAATTTATAATGAACTCCAAACCCAGGCAAGTGAGACCTGCTTTCTGGAGATGAGTTGGCTCACTGGGTTAGTGTCCTGAAGCGCTTAGATCAGCGGTTCTCAAACTGTGGGTCGGGACCCCAAAGCGGGTCACAACCCCATTTTAATCGAGTCACCAGGGCTGGCGTTAGATTTTCTGGGGCCCAGGGCTGAAACTGAAGCATGAGCCCCACCGCCAGCGGCCGAAGCCCAAGGGCTTCAGCCTGGGTGGCGGGGCTCAGGTTACAGGTCCCTGCACCTGGGCTGAAGCCCTTGGGCTTTGGCTTTAGGCCCCACACACACACACACACACTTGGAACAGTGGGGCTCGGGCTTTGGATTTTCCCCCTTCTCCCCCCAGCCCACGCAGTGGGACTCGGGCGGGCTGAGGCTTCGGTCCCCACTCCTGGGGTCGTTTAGTAATTTTTGTTGTCAGAAAGGGGTCGTGGTGCAATGAAGTTTGAGAAACCCTGTCTTAGATTTGTACCACATACTTTTCTTTCCTCTCCTTACAGTCCTTACTATCAATATGCGCATAGGAAAAGTCAATACTGCTCAGAATGAATCATGCTGGTTCTAAGCCCCATCTTCTCCAAGTGAAGTCACTGCGAGTTTTGCCTCTCGCTTCAGTGGGACCAGAACAGAGACTAAATAAATCTGTTCTGTGCTCTCTGATGTAGCTTTCCCTACACTTGCTTCTAAACCACACAAGGGAATCCAAATCTACTTGAATCCCTCATAACTGATCTTCTAAGGCAGTTGAGCTGACATCAATAGCAATCTCATGGTACAGGCTGAGTTGTTTCCAAGCTCTTGTATTATTTAGGAAGCCTGTAGCCATCCTGATGTGTGGTTTACTTTGGTAAGTGGCTGGTTTGGGTCATTCATCAGTATTCCTCAGAAGAGCAGTCACTTTTTTTATTGTAATAAGTTGCCTTGATATATTCAAGGAACAAGTGGGGAGTAAGGGGGAGAGGAAATCCTTAAAATTTCAGGTACTCATTTTGTCACTCTCCATATGTGCCTGATAGGTTGGTCGGTTGTTTGTTTGTTTGTTTGTTTGAGTTGCTTGGCTGCAGACAATGGCCAAACATTCAGTGAAATTTACAGTATAGAAATCCCACCTGTAGTGGTAAATGATATACTGTCATGGGAGAGCTACTGGTTCTGCTGTGATATAGCAGCGATTACCAGGCCATAGAAGTCCTGTGGGAAACATAGCAACCATTTGAGTGTGTGTCTTTGTGGGAATAGCCCAAATTATTTCTGCCATCTTCTTTTTTGGTGGTGTTTTGGGAGGCCTACAAAGGGTTGAAGGTTATGGAGATGGCTACAAAGAGATTATCGTGGCTGGGGGTGATCATCTGAAGCTTGTCATAAAGGGCTTAGACTAGAGTTAGTGCAGGTCCTTAGTTAAATAGGCACCTGGAGCCAGGAGGAGCTTTGACTCACAGACCATATTTCTTTTCTTGACTGCAGAATGTAAATGAAGACGGGGGGAATTTCTGGACATTGGGTTAGGGGGTGGCTGAAAGCTTTCTCTAAAAGTCAGCAGGGCTCAAGTATTATCCTTAAAGCTAGCTAACTCCTTATTTTACCTATAAAGAGATAATTGTTGTTAGGTTTATCTCTTGCTGAATGTGCATGTGCCTGACTTGGGGCTGAAATCGTCTCTCCTGTGTGATAAATGTGGGTATGTTTGAGCCATGTCCTGAATGCTGCATGCACAAGTATGAAAACCATTCAGCACTCTCAAAGCTTTCTATGTTCTTTAAACACTCTGTAGAGCTAACTTGTCCTTCCCACACCTTCCCCCCCAAACAGATCCATTATTTACATATTAGATTAAAACATTTTAAAGTGCCTAAATCCTACTGATTTTTAAGCAAGCTTATCCCAAATCTATTTGGAAGATGGGACTCAGGCACTTCTGAAAATGTTACTTCTTGTGACTACAACATTGCTTTCATTTTATGCTAGTAACTGTCTCTTTTTTTAAAAAAAAAAAACAAATTCCTTCCTGCTTTCCTTCAAATTTCTTGTGTTTCTCAAATAGTTTCCCAGACTTCTAATGTAATCATAGATCCACAGATATTAAGGTCAGAAGGGACCATTATGATCATCTAGTCTGACCTCCTGCACAACGCAGGCCACAGAATCTCACCCACCCACTCCTGCGATAAACCTCTCACCTATTTCTGAGCTATTGAAGTCCTCAAACCATGGTTTAAAGACTTCAAGGAGCAGAGAATCCTCCAGCAAGTGACCCGTGCCCCATGCTACAGAGGAAGGCGAAAAACTTCCAGGGCCTCTTCCAATCTGCCCTTGAGGAAAATTCCTTCCCGACCCCAAATATGGTGATCAGCTGAACCCTGAGCATATGGGCAAGATTCACCAGCCAGATACCCAGGAAAGAATTCTCTGTAGTAACTCAGATCCCACCCCATCTAACATCCCATCACAGGCCATTGGGCCTATTTACCCTGAATATTTAAAGATCAATTAATTGCCAAAATCATGTTATCCCATCATACCATCTCCTCCATAAACTTATCAAGTTTAATCTTGAAGCCAGATAGATCTTTTGCCCCCACTGCTTCCCTTGGAAGGCTATTCTAAAACTTCACTCCTCTGATGGTTAGAAACCTTTGTCTAATTTCAAGTCTAAACTTCCTGATGACCAGTTTATATCCATTTTTTCTTGTGTCCACATTGGTACTGAACTTAAATAATTCCTCTTCCTCTCCGGTATTTATCCCTTTGATATATTTATAGAGAGCAATCATATCTCCCCTCAACCTTCTTTTGGTTAGGCTAAACAAGCCAAGCTCCTTGAGTCTCCTTTCATAAGACAGGTTTTCCATTCCTCGGATCATCCTAGTAGCCAATCACAGGTGCACTTCCCAGAGACAGCATTTAAGTGTTTTCATAGTTCAGAAATCCACATGTTCTTTCTTTTTATAACTCACTATTCATGTGAACAGTCAGAATTAAGAACAATGAAATTATAACAAATGTAGAACAGTCATGCTGTTCTTTTAAACCATGCTACCAGAAAAACTCTCATAGCTATAGGGACCAATTAAGGCAAAAATCTTTAGGCTCTGTGGTGAGTGCTCTGAACTGGCCCCAAAGAGCAGTGAGTTACTGAGAAACCAAGGGCCAGGTCCTCACTGATGTAAACTGTCATTGCTCCATTGGTGTCACTGAATCTATGCTCATTTACACCAGCTGAGGATCTGGCTCCAGAGATTATGTAGGAGAAGGGGACAGGAGGAGAGCATACGTCTGTGGAAGAGGGTCCGGGAGAAAGATTCAAGAAAGCAGAGAGGTCAAGATGTCAGTCTAGGAGGTAGAACCCTCGTAGGGAGAATAGCATGTCTTACAAAGGCCTAGCCTTGGTGAGTATGCATCCCATTTCATTTTTGTCTATTTATGCAAAACTCAATAGAATTTTTCATGGAAAGTTTCATAAAAGTAAAATGGGAATTCAAATCCTTCCTTAGCTAAGAGGGCTAAGCCCATATGGCTCACGTTAACAGGGAATGTATTCATCTGCTGTTTTGTGCTCATTAAATATGGGTTCCGATGCATGAGCTATACATGTATAAAGAGGGACATGTTTCTTTGCCTTAGCCCAGTGATACTCAGACTGAGGCTTGGGAGCTGCAAGTGGCTCTTTAATGGGTCTCCTGCAGCTCTTTGCAGCACATGATATTAACCAATCTGGATGCTTTTACTATTAACTTTTTATTATTAACCAATTGTACAATACTGGGTCAGTCATTTTGCTCTGGGAAATATATATATATAAAATGAAACTGTGAATTCACACTATTGTGGGTCTTTTGGGTAATGTTGATAGCTAATTTGGCTCCTGAACCACTGAGTATCACTGCCTTAGACAGACAAACAGGCTTTCTTCCTCTTCTCATGTGCCTGTTTTCTTCTGGGTATTCTGTCTAAAATCATCTGGCACTTTCAGTTCTTCACTATCAACATTCAGTTCTACCAGCATCTTTAATCCCTCCCCATTCTGCAAACAGACCATTGGCAGTTGATCACATTGCGGGAAATAGAGGATGATTATGGATTTCATTTATTAAAGTAATACTAGACATGCTTTTGCAAATGATTCATTTCTTATTTAAATTGCTTGGTGGAGGAGGGGGTGATGAGTTGTTTATACTGGTTTAATATCAAGAATCATCACATTCAAAAAGCCTAACCTGTCTGTGTATGTGTCGGTGACAAAATTATAAAATTAATACATCATGATCCTAATCCTTCTTATTAGATTTTAAAAGCTTGGGGAAGCTGTGCATTTCCCCAGGGATTTTTTTTAAGCAATGCCTTGTAGTATGGTTCATCTGGAGTCCAGTTGTAATACACCATGACAATGTGAAGTACCAAAATAATAAAATGCCAGCTCTGCACTGGAAGTTTCATGCAGAATATAATCTCTGCACTTGAAAAGCTTTCCAAGATGAAAAGGAGTAGGCATGCTAACTGGCCTGTTCATTAGATTCCGACTATATTCATATTTTGGGGTCTGAATGTTACTCCCAAAAAGCCTCTCCCCACCTCTCACTCCACAGGGAAGAGGTGAAGAAATATAAACTCCATACCGCTATAACAATGCACCTTAATCCTGACTTGAAATAACCCACCTATTCCATTCTTACTGCCTCTTGAGCTAAAGATACAAATTATATAGGCACTATTTGCTAGTTTGGGATTTGCAGACAAATATTCACTAGAGACTAAAAGTGTGTCCAAATCGAAAAAGTTGTTTTTCACTTTTAACTCTCAGCCTTGATAAGTATAGTGCCCTAATGTCCCAGTCCTGCACCATTTGAGACATTAGGGGTGCAGTCCTGGCCTCATTAAGGTCATTGACAACATTCACATTGACTATTTAGAGCAAGGTGTACAGCAAGGAGTAACGGGATGTAAATAGGAAAAATGGAAAATATTCCTGAAATTCATCTTCTGTCTTTAATTTTACAACACTCAAGGGTGTGCTAGGTACTTCACGATCCAGGGTTAAGGTTCCCATCAGGAAGGTTAAAGTTGTCAGACATCCAACAGGACACAGTACAGTGTGTCAGTATGTTCCAATCTATGGTACTTTAAAATCACAAAACGGTTAATTTTATACATTGCACGAAAGACATGACATTTCATATGTGCCTTCACAATGTTGACATCTCAGACTATCACACAGAGTCGCAGTCAGAGAATACAACCATGCTAGATTACAGCAGCACCGGTGGTGCTGCTCACCCTCTATAGTATTTCTTCATTGGTCTTTTCCTTCTCTAATTCCTGTGTTTCTATGATACATGGAGCTTTACAAAGTATAACAGAAGCCAGAGTTCCTTTACTTGCAATCTAATTGGGGATGTTAGCATGTTAGTGATAATGTACCAGGTACACGAGACAGCACAGGAGGTGTTTGTGGCTTGAATCCAGTACTTTATGGCTAATTCCAATTCAAAATTCAGCAGACTTATCCTATTTCCACTCGACAGGGGGCACCTTCAGGGAACTAAGCTTTATCATGGCATACCCCGTAAGAATGGGGAGTTTGAGGGGTCGGGGGGAAGAGTGCATGGGCAAGCAAGGGTGTTGGTCTATGAACTGCACAGATCCATTGCATCACGGCCAACCATAGCAGTTGCAGTGACCCACATGCTGCAATAATGACCATAGCTAGGTGTTGCATATGCACAGTAACTCACTTCCCGATTAGTGCAGGAATGCTCCATTGTCCTCAGCAACGGTCAGTCACTTTTCACTTGGGCTTTAGCAGAGGGCCTGGATGGAGGCAGAGATGACATTGTTAAATTCAGTTTCCAGGACTTCCTTCACCTAGACAGTGACTAGAAATGCAATTTATTCGTTAAAATTCTACAAACGGAAATTATCTATGCAGCATCCCTTTGAATCCAGCCCCAAGCAGCAAGCAAAGCAAAGATAAAAATTATCAGTGGAGGGAATTAGTGGAAGTTTTCTCTTCTGGTGCTACAAAAGCAAGCAACTTTTGTGTTTAAAAAAGACATTTCCTGATTGCAATCATCTGAGTTAGAAGTTCATAAGCTTTTATTAAAGGCTCAAACTAGAACACTCAAGTATGTGATTAGTCAGCATTACAAAGACAAGTTTGAAATGTTGTCTTTCCTACAATACATAAGCAAGTGAGCTACATCAACCATTTTTTGGTGGTTTTTATTTTATTTTATAATATATTAATACATATTGAATAGACCTAACCCGGCCAGACAATGCATCCTAATGTGTTCATGGTGTCTGGCTAGAGAATGAGAAATGTGGGGTTAGCTCAAAGAGAAACAACATCTCAGGGCTTCCCACCATGCTCCACAAATCCCCTTATTTAATAACAAGGATAGTTAGATTAGTACCAACCTTCTTATTCCCACTTATTTGTGCTGGGACACTTTTACCTGCTCTGCACACAAAAGCATAGTTGGTGATTTCTATCATAAGACAGGTCCCTGCAACGCAGAACTGATTTCTTCAGTGATTTATTTATGAAATTCATAGAAAGGTGTTCACTTCCCAGCACAAATGGGTCTCAAACAAGCAGATGCAGATAGACAAGCTGGCTGAAAAATGAGAACCTCTTTTCATGAAAAAATTTAACATTTTGAAGCTTTCATTTCAAACTGTTTGAAATGTTTTTCATTTATCTGCAATTTTTCCCCAGTTTTTGAAAATGATTTTTAGCACATCAAAAATGTCACTAATATGCTATCAATATGTTTTGTTTACTGAAAATTCCATTTTGGTGAATGAAAAATATCAATGTTTATGATAAAAATTGATTTGTTTTTAGAAAGTATATTTTTCATGGGAAAAAATGAAACATTTTGATGGTGTCAACAATCTTCACATTTGTTAAATATAAATACAACTAAAAAATAGCTTTTTGTAAAAAATTTTCACTAGAAAAAATGTCAATCGTTCTCATAGCTTCTTGAAATCAGTTCTTGTAACCAAAAATGGGTCTACACGTAATCCTCAAAACAAGTGTTTGAATATCTAGGAAATTTAGGCTTCAGATCCATACTCTTGCATCTCAACCCTGTCTCTAGTTGTAATAGGCCAAATTCATCCCTGGTGTAACTTTGACTTCAAGAGAGACACCCCAAGGAAAATCTAGAGAAAAGGACAAAGATACAGTCAGTGGTTGGGAAATTATTGACAGGATCAGATTCTCAGCTGTTGTAAATTGCTGTAGCGCTCTTGAAGTCAATGCTTCTACACCAGAATACACCAACTGAGAATCAATGTGGGCCTGTATGTTCAGACCCAAGGCATAAAGTTTTGGGTTTCCCCTACTACAAATAATTAACTGCATTTCTTCTCCAGTGGGTACTCCATCTGCTCCTGTTATACAGTTCATAGCTTAGGGAAATATTGTCAAAGTACATTCTGGTTTTCATTTGGAGGAGCAATTACTTTCCTTTTGATCCCTTATCCATTGAGCATTATTGAATGACTCTGGATGATGCTCCAAAGAAGGAAGCCCATTGGGAAGGCACTTTCCTAGTTTCATTCCATAAAATTGGTTGTAATTTCCAGGCCCCCTCTGGGTAGTACCTTTTGGCTATAGTCCTGTTTATTTGTTAATTTTAATATTTAGCTCCCCATGAGACTATGTATTTACACTATTATTTGCTACCTACACTAATGGTGGTAATAGCAAGACCTAAGCTTTGCTTCTTCACAGTTTATACCTTACTGTCCCTCTCCCTCCAGCAGCCCACTGAAAGTGATAGGCTTTGTGAGGTACAACAGTAATGTAGCTGCAATAGTTATGTTGGAATAATCTTTCTCACTCACCTGGGTGGGAATGTGCAGTGATTTTTTCCTGACTGATTTTCATGAAATGAGCTCTTTGCTATTGCTTTAGGTATTGTGAATGACATTTTACATGACAGTACCTTCAGTTCAAACAGTTAAAATGCAGTACATTTAATACCTCTGGGGTCCATTGTATTAAAAATGCAATTGTGTATGTTGTTGTGGAATTGCATGTAACTTCTCAAAGAGGTTGACTAATGCAATCTCTGGAAAGCATTAGGAATGTCAAACGGCTTTTGGGGACAATTCACATGAAATGGATTTCCTAGAAAGTACTCGGGAGGAGGGAAATGCAAATTCTCCCTTCAGAAGCCAGCCTGTTAAAGTTACACCTCAGGAGAGAGACCCGTTGTCTACTATTTATCTGTTCATGGAAATGCCAGATTAAAGACCCCTAAAATGTTTAAAGGATGGACTAAATTCTTCATGAGTGTGCTAGTTCTGAGCTGAAGCCGGTATGGACTTGTGACCATAGAAGAGTCACAAGAAGAGAAGTGGGCAAAGAGAGTGTTAGCAAGCTGTGGGGCCTTCTCCGAAACACTCATACTAGCCCAGACACAGAGTTCAGGGGAGAGGGAAGGGAAAATCCTAGCAACATGTCCTATAATCAGGCACTTCAGCAAGAAACGGCTTCTCTTCGGAGCATTGGCTGGCTCTGAGAATGGGGCTGCACTGAGAATGGGGCGACAGTCCGTGTCCCGCGGAGGCAATTCGGCGGCAGCCCCGCTGCTGTTCCCGGGGCGGTGGCTTTTGGGCAGCAGCTCCGCCTCTGTGGCAGCGGTGGCAATTCGGCGGCGACTGCTTGGGGCAGCAACATTGGTAGAGCCGCCCCTGCCTGCCATGGTGGGACATGTCGGGGCTGGGTGTCAGTAGAGGGTGTATCGGAAGCTTATCTTAGCTAGTGTCAGCTCTCAATAGCTGCTGTCACAATCCTTTCTGCTGAACATATTGGACATCGTTGTCATCTTATACCCTAAGCCTGTGCTCTGTTGTCTGCTTGGGAGGAAGGGCAATAGTGTGTGTCTAGATTTTCATTTGTGACCACCTATCTCGGTGGGGAAAATACCTGCAAAAGTTAATAAACAACACAGCGCATTTGCAGGGTGTGTGTGTGTGTTTAGGGTCTCAATATCTCTACCATCTGTGGGCTGAAATCATAGAAAGATAGGGCTGAAAGGGGCCTCAAGAGGTCATCTAGTTCATTCCTTGCACACGCACACTGACGCAGGACTATATATACTTAGACCATCCCTAACAAGTGTTTGTCCAGTCTGTTCTTAAACACCTCCAACGGTGCGGATTCTACAACCTCCCTTGGAAACCTATTCTAGTACTTACCTATCCTCCAAATTAGAAAATGTTTCCTATATCAAACTGAAATCTCCCTTGCTGCAGATTAATCTGATTACTTCTCATTCTACTTTCAGTGGACATAGAGAACAGTTACAGAGTCCAGGGGAGTAACTATAACAGCACTTAACATATTTGAAGACTTATCAGGTATACCCTTAGTCATCTTTTCTCAAGACTAAACATGTCCAGATTTTCATCTTTCCTCATAGGTCAGGTTTTCTTAAACCTTTTATCATTTTTGTTGCTCTCCTCTGGAGTCTCTCCAGTTTTTCTATATCTTTCTTAAAGAAATACCATGAGAAATTAATCTCAAGAGATTTTGATTCATGCACTAACTGGAGCTGGAAATAAGGACCCTAGAAACAAAACCACAGGGCTGGGTTTGATCCAGGGGCTCCAAATGAAGAGCCACTAAACGTCTGGAAGAGGGTTTCCAAATGTGGAGTTGTGGCTCCATCCCAACCTTTGGGATTTTTTTTTTTTTTTGGGGTGGATTCATTAGATTGAGTCATTCAAAAGTACATTCTAGAATCTTTCTGTGGATCTTTTATATGTAGGTCTGGGTACTTCCGAAGTGATTGACTCCATAATGAAACTCTATGTAGATGCCTGTGCAGGATGCAATGCTTAACAGGATCAGTAATGCGGTTATAGGCAGTAGGCTTCATTTCTGAAGCCTCTTTCAAACGCTGTTCCAAACAACACACTAGAGCAGGGTGGGCAAACTTTTGGGCCTGAGGGCCACATCGGGGTTGTGAAACTGTATGGAGGGCTGGGTAGGGAAGGCTGTGCCTCCCCAAACAGCCTGGCCCCCGCCCCCTATCCACCTCCTACCACTTCCCGCCCTCTGACTGCCCCCCCTCAGAACCCATCCAACCCCCCCTGCTCCTAGTCCCCTGACCACCCTCTCCCGGGACCCCCCACCCCAACCACCCCCTGTGACTCCAACCCCCTATCCAACCCCCCATGATCTCTGTCCCCTGACTACCCGACCCCTATCCACACCCCCACCTCCTGACAGGCCCCCCGGGACTCCCACGCCTATCCAACCACCCCATTCCCCATGCCCTGACCGCCCCCCGAGAACCTCCGCTCCCTCCAACCACTCCCTGCTCTCTGACTGCCCCCCAGGTCTCCCATGCCTATCCAACCACCCCTGTCCCCTGACTGCCCCCCGGGACCCCCTTCCCCTTATCCAACCCCCAAGCTCCCCGCCCCCTTACCGGCAGGAGTGGCAAGCCAGAGCGCTGGCGGCACGGCGAGCTGAGGCTGTGGGGAAGGGGGGACAGCAGGGGAGGGGCCGGGGGCTAGGCTCCCCAGCCAGGAACTCAAGGGCCGGGCAGGACGGTCCTGTGGGCCATACTTTGCCCACCTCTGCACTAGAGAAATCACTCACAAAAATTAGGAGTTACACTAGAGAAATTGCTATCTGGAGAGTCCCCTGAAGAAGTTACCTCCTGAAATTCTGGACTGCTGACTTAACTTTCAGTGCATTCCTGTGCAATCAAGCCAGCCTTTGGGCGCTCTACTTCTGATACATGTACTTTGGTAAGTGCTTTTCTTTAGAAAAGTACTGTTTATGGCACCCTTAGTTTCAAAGCAACAAGATAAGTCAGTTTCTGTGCTAAATACTTCTGACAGGGTGCACCTGGCCTAGGAAGCTCCTTATGGGAGGCCCAGGGGTCCTACTAAACCCTTCCAGCTGTGCAGAAGAAACAGAGCCCTGCAGCTAGGTCCTCCAAGTGTGCCTAGAGAGGCCTCTCCCAAGAGCAGCCATCTTGCTTGCTGAGAGAGAACCATGTGGGTACTTTTATGTGTAGCAATTACACTGTTCTGTCTCTGAAGAGGAAAGTAAGCAGGTGTCCTAGGACTGTGGCTCTCAACCTTTCCAGACTACTGTACCCCTTTCAGAAGTCTGAATTTGTCTTGTGTACCCTTAAGTTTCACCTCACTTAAACACTACTTGCTTACAAAATCAGACAGAAAAATACAAAAGTGTCACCCCACACTACTACTCAAAAATTGCTTACTTCCTCATTTTACCATATAATTATACAATAAATCAATTGGAATATAAATATTGTACTAACGCTTTAGTGTATATAGAGCGGTATAAAAAAGTCAAAAAGAAAAGGAGGACTTGTGGCACCTTAGAGACTAACAAATTTATTTGAGCATAAGCTTTCGTGAGCTACAGCTCACTTCATCCAATATTCCGACCTATTCATGATGACGACAGCACCTCCTTTGTCAGCCTTTTTGGTTATGATGTCAGAATTGTTTCTGAGGCTGTGGATGGCATTGTGTTTTGCACAGCTGAAGTTATGGGGCAAGTGATGCTGCTTTTCCACAATTTCAGCCCGTGCACGTCGGCGGAAGCACTCTATGTAGAAGTCCAGTCTGTTGTTTCGACCTTCAGGAGGAGTCCACCCAGACTCCTTCTTTTTGTAGTGTTGATAGGAAGGTCTCTGTGGATTAGTATGTTGTTCAGAGGTGTGTTGGAAATATTCCTTGAGTCGGAGACGTCGAAAATAGGATTCTAGGTCACCACAGAACTGTATCATGTTCGTGGGGGTAGAGGGGCAGAAGGAGAGGCCCCGAGATAGGACAGATTCTTCTGCTGGGCTAAGAGTATAGTTGGATAGATTAACAATATTGCTGGGTGGGTTAAGGGAACCATTGCTGTGGCCCCTTGTGGCATATAGTAGTTTAGATAGTTTAGTGTCCTTTTTCTTTTGTAGAGAAGCAAAGTGTGTGTTGTAAATGGCTTGTCTAGTTTTTGTAAAGTCCAACCACGAGGAATTTTGTGTGGAAGGTTATTTTTTATGAGAGTATCCAGTTTTGAGAGCTCATTCTTAATCTTTCCCTGTTTGCTGTAGAGGATGTTGATCAGGTGGTTCCGCAGTTTCTTTGAGAGTATGTGGCACAAGCTGTCAGCATAGTCTGTGTGGTATGTAGATTGTAATGGATTTTTTACCTTCAGTCCTTTTGGTATGATGTCCATCTGTTTGCAGTTGGAAAGGAAGATGATGTCTGTCTGTATCTGTATGAGTTTTTTCATGAAGTTGATAGATTTCCACTCCATACAGCTAAATGCAGTGCCTTGCATAATGACAGAGGATCGGTCCTGCTTTGAGCAGGGGGTTGGACTAGATGACCTCCTGAGGTCCCTTCCAATCCTGATATTCTATGATTCTATGATTCTATGACAGGTTTCAGAGTAGCAGCCGTGTTAGTCTGTATTCACAAAAAGAAAAGGAGTATTTGTGGCACCTTAGCGGCTAACAAATTTATTTGAGCATGAGCTGTAGCTCACGAAAGCTTATGCTCAAATAAATTGGTTAGTCTCTAAGGTGCCACAAGTCCTCCTTTTCTTTTTGCAAATACAGACTAACATGGCTGCTACTCTGGAACCTGTCATAAAAAAGTCATTGTCAGTATGAAATTTTAGTTCGTATTGACTTCCCTAATGCTTTGTACGTAGCCTGTTGTAAAACTAGGCAAATATCTAGATGAGTTGACGTACTCCCTGGAAGACCTCTGCGTGCGTATCCCCAGGGGTACACGTACTTCTGGTTGAGAACCACTGTCCTAGGACAACCTGTCTGTGCAAGGAATGACAGCATAGGCGGGGAACTGTCCAGCCTGGGAATGCCTCCGTCCGAAGGAAGACAGACATAGCTCTCCACCCAAGAGGGGCGAGAGTTGGAAACCAGAGTGTGGGAGCCCTTACTGAACTACTGAGGGTGAATCTGGGTGCAGTTGCCCTGAACTGTGATAGCTCCTTTTCTATCCAAAATCCTAATGTACTTCTAGCAAAACAGCAGTACGGCCAATTCAGCATCTACTGTGATATTACTACAAGTTACATACGCTGTTCATGTTACAGTAGGGGAGTGTCCTCTTTCCTCACGGGTCGTAAGCAATACTGTTTGTTGTTCTCTTCTCCTTTGCCGAGCTTTCACGGTGCTGTTCCATCAGTGACTGCTCTATGATTGCTGCAGCCAGGTAGTGTGGAGTGTGGGTTGTGCTCCAGCTGCTGCATTCCTGCTGCAGGGACGTAGCATTGCTAATGTGCAAAACCCACTCCCCTTGCACCGCTCCCGCCCCAGGATATTGAGAAACAAAGACTTTAACACTCAGCTGTATTCTGAAAGTGTCATTGATACAAAATGCGAGAAGGAAGGCACCACAGTTTAATATGTGGTGTTCAAGAGGGTACTTGGGATTTTGCTGTATAATTAAACAATGCAACTAGGTATCCGTCAACTTGAGATCCCAATATAATCACCTGCTCATTGAAATGCCTTCTCCTGATCATTAAGGAAAGCAAGTGCAATGCAAAGGTTTCTCTTTTGGTATGTTTTTAGCACAATGTATGTCGTGGCACGTCCGTGAAAGGAATTGTATTGCTTTTGGTAAGGATTCGTTTTACAAGTAAAATGACATCATATGCCCAGTAGGGTTCTGTTTAAAATGAAATCCATATTGCAGTGTTAATGAAGCATGAGTTCAGCTGAATGAACAGAATGGAAATGGCAATCATGCAGCCATTTTATTTGCTTTTACACATTCTTTCAGAGTAGTGAAGTCGTATCATGCACTGTTGGGATTCTCCAGCTTTGCTGTCAACTTGCATACATACTACTAACTCTGTTACTGTGTTCATGTGGGTCTCAGTCCAGCAAAATGAATAACCACATACTTAACTTTAAGCGTAGGAGCAATCTCTTTGACCTCAACAGGACTACTTGTGCTTACAGGTAAGCACATGCTTAAGTGCTTTGCTCAGTGAGGGCCATGGGCCCTAGAAAGAGTAATAGACATGGAAAGAGGCAAAAGGCATGTTTGTTTGACTTGCCTATTTTCCTTTTCTTAACCAGAATATTTCCATTACGTAGTTTTCAAAAAGGTTTCATCCCTATAGCTGTTCTTTCATTTCTGATTTGTGCAGTGGCTTGAAGATCTATACAGTGTAAACCAGAATGAGTGGTTGGTTATTCAGGAAGGTCAAGTACTGAGGAAGGCCGGTCTAACCCTCTTAACCCTAAAGCTTCGTGGATGAGTTCCTCTGCATTGGGCGGGGTAGGATAGTACAAAGAAGTTTGCACTGCTGCTGTCTGGACTTAACCTACTTTGTGACTAAACAAAGGACTTCAGTTTCCAGTGTGGTCATTTAGGCACCTCTTGATCAGCAAACTTCACTTCCTTTAGTAGGATTCTCCTAAAGGAAGGTATTTACAGTAAAATTTCATGTTGCATTTCTCTCCTTTTACTCCATGTTCTAAAATGCCAAACATGGATCCTGCTTGCATAAAGAAAAATGATTCTTCTCCACGTCATAGAATCATAGACTATCAGAATTGGAAGGGACCTCAGGAGGTCATCTAGTCCAACCCCCTGCTCAAAGCAGGACCAATCCCCAATTTTTGCCCCAGATCCCTAAATGGCCCCCTCAAAGACTGAGCTCACAACTCTGGGTTTAGCAGGCCAATGCTCAAACCACTGAGAGATCCCTGCTCTTAAAAATCTCTAATGATGGAGATTCCACAACCTCCGTAGGCAATTTATTCCAGTGCTTAACCACCCTGACAGTTACAAAGTTTTTCCTAATGTCCAATCTAAACCTCCCTTGCTGCAGTTTAAGCCCATTGCTTCTTGTCCTATCCTCAGAGGTTAAGAAGAACAATTCTTCTCCCTCCTCCTTGTAACAACCTTTTTATTTACTTTTTTTTTCCAGACTAAACAAACCCAATTTTTTCAGTCTTCCCTCATAGGTCATGTTTTTTAGACCTTTAATCATTTTTGTTGATCTTCTCTGGATTGTCTCCAGTTTTTCCACATCTTTCCTGAAATGTGGCACCCAGAACTGGACACAATACTCCAGCTGAGGCCTAATCAGCATGAAGTAGAGCAGAAGAATTACTTCTTGTGTCTTGCTTACAACACTCCTGCTAATACATCCCAGAATGATCGCTTTTTTTGCAACAGTGTTACACTGTTGACTCATATTTAGCTTGTGGTCCACTATGACCCCCAGATCCCTTTCTGCAGTACTCCTTCCTAGGCAGTCATGTCCCATTTTGTATGGGTGCAACTGATTGTTCCTTCCTAAATGGTGTACTTTGCATTTGTCCTTATTGAATTTCATTCTGTTTACTTCAGACCATTTCTCCAGTTTGTCCAGATCATTTTGAATTATAATCCTATCCTCCAAAGAACTTGCAACCCCTCCCAGCTTGGTGTCGTCCTCAGACTTTATAAGTGTACTCTCTATGCCATTATCTAAATCATTGATGAAGACATTGAACAGAACCAGACCCAGAATTGATCCCTGTGGGACGCCACTCATTATGCCCTTCTAGCATCACTGTGAACCACTGATAACTACTCTCTGGGAATGGTTTTCCAACCAGTTTTGCACCTACCTTATAGTAGCTCCATCTAGGTTGCGTTTCCCTAGTTTGTTTATGAGAAGGTCATGCGAGACAGTATCAAAAGCTTTACTAAAGTCAAGATATACCACATCTACTGCTTCCCGCATCCACAAGGCTTGTTACCCTGTCAAAGAAAGCTATCAAGTTGGTTTGACACGATTTGTTCTTGACAAATCCATGCTGACTGTTACTTTTCACCTTTATTATCTTCTAGACGTTTGCAAATTGGTTGCTTAATTATTTGCTCCATTATCTTTCTGGGTACAGAAGTTACGCTGACTGGTCTGAAATTCCCTGGGTTGTCCTTATTTCCCTTTTTATAGATTGGCACTATATTTGCCCTTTTCCAGCCTTCTGGAATTTCTCCCGTCTTCCATGACTTTTCAAAGATAATCACTAATGGACTTTTCAAAGATAATAGCTCCAAACCGTTGTTCTTCTCTACCAAGCAGGAAACACTGGGAGAAATCCTGGTCTCACTGCACTCAATGGAAGTTTTGCCACTATCTTCAGTGGGACTGGAATTTCACCTATGCTTTGCAAATTAGGCAGAGGAAGTTAAACAGGCCCTAATGTTACTATTCTATTGATATTTTCCCATGTCAATGATTTCTTCTTTGACATAAAGACCCTAGTTATTTTTTAGCAAGAGATGGGAGAAAAATCAATAAATATTAGAATTAAGAAACATCAGCGTAGAAAAATGTTGCTAATTGAAATGAAACAAGGTTAATTATAGGTTTGGGGGTTAAGGTAACATCTCATGCCCTAGATATACACACAAACGCCATGTTCTACAATACAGAGACCAACTTAAGACACAGCCATTCACTGATCCTTCTTATGTACAAAGTAGCAACTGTAGCCTGGGCTGAATAAATCCAGAGACCGAGGGCTGAGGTGGTGTTAGCTGCAAGTACGGTTATTCCCCTCTCCATTCCCCTGTACAGGCTTTTCCCTCGGATACCTACAAGGGCGAGATCTAAATCAGCATAGCTCCACTGAAATCAATGAAACTTTACCAGTTTATGCCAGCTGAAGATTTGGCCTACTATTTTTTGTTTATATCATGGTTCGAAGCTGTGATTTCCCAGGGGAAACAATCATGGAAACAGAAATATGATCCATACTGCACAGCTAGATCCCGCTGTTCTGCAGGGGGGAAGGAGGGCAGAAGTGACGCTCTGGGTGGTGTCCTGCTCTATTTGACTTCAGTGATATCAAACATATTCCTAAAGGAGGAATTATGAGGCAAGAGGTGATAGTGTCTAAACAAAACTTTCCCTTTCATCAGTTTCATGGCTCTATTTCCCCTTGCTTTTTGTTGTTGTTCTAGCTCACACAACTTTTTAAGTTTTTTCTGCCACCACACCAGGGAATAAGATGCTGAGGCAAGAATCTCTCTGTTGCTAGCAAATAGCTCGAAAAATTCTTCACAGGGGAACAAATCAGAGCAGAGGGATTATAATGGCCAGTGCAGATACATTTGCATATTCAGAAGACTGTAATTAAGGAATAATAGTACTGTAATTATGCAAATCCCTGCACTCTGATAGGTTAAGAATGATTGTGTGACCCGCTTATGGCATAGTTATTGACAAATAACCATAGGATGATTAGGTAGTGCACATAACCATACTCAGGGAGCGGAGAATCACATAAATGGGAGAAAACTGCACTGAAATGATCAGTAGCTAACTGTGCAGCATCCTTAAAGTTTGAGTGGCTGGGACAGTTCCTTTTCAGAACAATATTCGCTCTATTTTGAGCTCTCAGTACTTTTCTGGGGCTATTATGAACTTCCAACCCTAAACCCCTTCATTACTTGAAATGCCAGATCTGTGGGCCTTTCTGATTTCTAAAAATGATTCCAAAATGATTGTTTGTGACTGAGGAAAATGCCATATAGCTATATCAACAAAAACCTCATCACCCTTTCTTTCATTTCCAGAATGCATTAAGCAACTGGTTCCAGAATGCATTAATTCCAGAATGCATTAAGCTTTTTTTTAAAAAACCCTTTCCCACCTCTAGATCAGCAGAAGTGAGCCATATTAAGTGTATTCAGTACAACAGAATGAGTTTATATTTGTAAATTCCTTTTTCGAGATCAGCAAAAGTTACGGACACAAATTATGGTCTGAATCAGCATCTCTTGACTATTTTTTTAAACATGGCAATTGTTGAAACATTTTTCACTGAGGCTGCCCGAAAAGTTTCCATGTATTCTGAACTATTCAGTTAAAATCTATAACATATTAAAGATTATCTTTTTACACAAGACATGGCTGACCCTGTACCAGCTATTTGTTGATGAGCAGCTAGCTACTCCGTTCCATTGTTTCACACATAAGGATGTTTCACTCACTTCCTACTGTAAGTACAAGTCTAAACATATGGGAGTGAATTTGTAATGAATTAGGACTGTACATTATTGCCATGATTAGCCGTATTTGTTATCCAACAGCTGTCTGGGTATTAAACCCAACACACACACACACACCCCGGCCCCAGAGTACAGCATCCTGGGTTTTCCAATTCCCTGATAACTGATCCAAGAATTTCTTGTTCCTGCTATGCTCTGATCCTATGGCCCATAGCAGATGTTCACTGGTTGTCTATCTCAGTATTTATACCACACTCCTCATCCTGGGATCTAAGCAGCTAAGATACTGAACACTACACTTCATCCTTTTCTTTTCTTTTATCCTCAGCTAAAATATTTTCTGTCCCCTTCATTATGCTTCATGCCATTGAAACACTTTTGACATACACCTGGGATGAATTTGGCTCTGTAACATTACCAGCACCAATGGAGTTATGCCTGAGATGAATTAGGCCCATTGTTGTTGTAATTAATCATTGTTTGTATTATGGTAGAACCAAGAGGCCCCAACGGAGATCTGGGCTCTATTGTGTTAGGGCAAAACAGTCACTGACAAATGGTGGAATAACTGGCAGGGAACTGAGGCCCAGAGAGATTGTGATTTGCCCAGATCCTTTGTCTATGGCAGAGCCGTTAGTACCTTAACACAATATTATCTTTCCTCCACTTCTACCTTTCCCATCTATGGATGAGTTATTTTTATCCACTAGTACTTTCCAGGGAAGGCAGAAAGCAATGCCATTGTCACTGACATGGTTCCTGCCCCTGGGGAGACACATGAGGTAGATGTTTTAGTGTATAGGGTTTTTCTTTAAACTACTCTTTTTCCATGTATCTGCTTCCATGGAGACTGCTGTGACTTATTGTGTTGTTGAGTTATGTTATCGAGCGAGCAAGCAAGGTGGAGATTATGGTGTTGAGCCAATTTAACTGTACCATACAGTTAGTGTATAGCGTAATTCAGTTTAACAGGTGCACACTCAGTTGTTTGACACTTCAACCACTTTCTTTGAGTCCCAAGTGATCAGATATCATCTGATAAACCCCTTGGAATATTGTACAAGAATGTGTGACCACTGAGTTACTTCTGGCTATCAAATAAAGCCTTTCAGAAGAAGGAAAACATCACAAGGTATCTCCTGAATTCCCATCTCTGTTCTCTGAAGAATATTCCCCAGAAGCTTCTGATCTCTTCAAACTGCAGAAGAGCAAACTTACTTAATTTATTATGAGTTCCCAAACCTAGACCCATTCATTACTTGAAATGCCAGGTCTGTGGGCCTTTCTGATTTCTAATAATGATTACAAATATTAATTGAACCTATAAAATGAGCTTGCTTAATTTTTTTGCTGAGCACAAACTAAACTAAACTGTAGAGCTAACTACAGGTAATTTCAACTAATTTGAACACTGATAAAATTCTTCATCTTCAGCAGCTTCAAAACTTCATGTTGTATCCTATGTAACTCACGTGGTAATATCTGTGCCTATGCCAACTCTCTGTTGTCCACCAATAATTGCCCCATGGGCCATAGTTCAAGAACTGCAGTTTTAACCTATTGCATACAGAAGGACCGTCTGCCTTTGAAACTGTAGGTGAAATAACATACAAAGAAACTGAAATCCTTCTGTGAACCAGCTTATAGTATCATAAGATATAGATATCTTTTTCTCTGTGTATGTATATTATAGCATGGATTCTTTTTTAGCAGGCATCTACTATGTTCTTTAATGAATTGCCATTTCAAGGAATTAAATATACAGCAAGTGTGAGAGAACACGAAGCTCTGTTTTACTGAACAATCACTTGCCATAATATAAACCTCACCATCATATTATAAACTTTGCAATAGCAAGACTGTGGCCCCAAACTGAATTAATGCATGCAGACACATTTTCAATGCACTAATAATTTTTAGTGATGCAATTTTACAAGCCTCTTAAAAGGTAACAATCTCAAAAAATGAGTTATAGGAAAGGCTGATTAAAGTTCAACAGTAATAATTCATTATTCGGTCAAGGAAGGAAGAGCTATAGCTGAGATTACTTGCTTGGTTCTTTTCCTCCCTCTCTACGTAGGTTAAAAAACACTCACCAGAACAAAGATTGTTTTATTGCAGCAAATGAATCGGCACTGTAGGAAGCCAGATCAAAAGATTTTCAACATAAGCAGAGATTTAGTTGCCACTGAAGCAGAGTTTACAGCAAACCTTGTCCGCAGAGACTTCTCCTCTGACATTTTTTCCAGATCTATGCAGGTTCATTGGCATTTCTTGGGTACTGTTTGTGCGTTTGCCTGTCTCATGATGGGCATTTTCCATTTTTTCACCCACAGTAAACAAAGGGAAAAATCTAAGCTAATATCTGTTGTTTATAATGAAAGTGAGGTAAAATCCTCCCCTATCCAGAGAGGCATAAGGGGGCCCTATGCACCACTTACCTGCTCAAAATAGGGCTTAAGAACTGTTATTAACTCTCATAGTTTTATCACACATCTAATGCTGTTTGCTGTTGAAGCCCCAGCTATTGGAATCACGGCATTACCTGAGAATCTCAACTTTTGTTTTTTAAATAGGTAACTTTCTAGCCCTCCTGGTTGTGGAGAAAAGCCTGAAAATGTGAGCCCTAAATACTCCAACACCAGACAGCAAATAAAAAGAACCCCCAATTTGTTTATAAATCTCATGATTCCTAAGGCAGTCTCTTGATTTCTGGGGTCTGACTCATTATTTTTGAATGGCGATACTGCATGAGTGACATATAGGCCTTGTGCCTGTGCAGAATTTTGACACACATGGCCAAGGTCTGACCATTTAGGATATATCTGCACACAAAAATTACATGCCCATGGTTGGCCTGTGCCAGCCGACTCAGGCTTGGGCTGCAGGGCTGTTTCAGTGCTGTGTGGACTTCCAAGCTTGGGCTGGAGCCCAGGCTCTAGGACCTTGTGGGGTGGGAGGGTCCAAGAGCCTGGGCTCCAGCCCAGCAGTCTACACACCAATGAAACAGCCCCGCAGCCTGAGTCCCACAAGCCTGAATCAGCCGGCAGGGCTAGCTGCAGATTTTTCTTCGCTCTGTAGACATACCCTTACAGCTTGTCCCAAAACAGACTTCTCCCCTCACCTTCCATACTACACATTTTCACTCTTGGAAAACTGTGTTCATTTTGGGGAATGGCAGGATTTCACCGTTGACCAAATATCTAAGGACCTGAGCAGCGCCTCCAGAACAGGCTCTGGGGCCTGCCCACAAACCTGCATCTCCCACGGTGGACAACTGGAGGCCAGGCCCTTCTACACAAAAGTTCTTTGCCTCCATACTTGTCCCCAGCTGCCTCCCACCATTCCTGGGAAGTGATGTTGTCCCGAGGGCCCTCTCTCCTCTAACTTAAGAAGTTTCCCACAGTTAAGAGAAAGAATGGAAATGAACACACAGCTCAGTGCTGTAACGTGTCCAAGGCAACCTCTTTGAACCCGTTGGGGAACCATGTACATCTTCTAACCCCATCTACTACTTGCACCTCTGCTACATGGATACCTGGACCCATAAAGAGTCCTTCAGGGGATCTGGGTGGAAAAGGCATTCCTTGTTGCAGAGATGGCTCCCTAACCCACAGCATGGGGAGATCTATGAAACTCTGGGTCCTCTTTGTGCATGGATCTTGGGGCATAATTGTTACAAAAGTCTGAAGGCCTGGGGCAAATGGAAAGTGAAAGTAGATTGGTTCAAACAGATCTGAGACGATTTAATAGAAACTACAGTAAAGCCACACAAGGTCTAACAAAAAGCTGCATGCAAGGTGAAATTTTCAAAGCTAAGGGATTTGGATACCCGTTCCCATTAATTAAGCAGTATTATTATTAACAATGCCTAGCTATTATACAGAGCTTTTCATCAGTAGATCTAAAAGTGTTTTACAAATATCAGTATGAGGCACAGAAAGATTTTAAGTGACCTGCCCCAGGTCACTCAGCAGACTAGAGGTAGAGCTGGGAATAGAACCTAAATCTCCTGAGTCACCATCCAGTGCATTATCCACTAGACCCCATTCCACCTCTGCCTGTAAAAAAGCATAAGCCAGGATCGCTTTTGGATCATTTGACTCATGCCTGTGGCTCTCATAGTCATGGCTTATGCTGAAAAATAGCGATCTCTGATTCCAGGAAAAACCAATAAACAAAAAAAAATGGGGGACTTACCTGTTGGAAAAGCATGACTGAGACTTGCATGGAGACCGTTCACTTCTCTTTCTCGAGCGTTTGGCTCCAGGTACTAGGCAGAGTAGAGGTGTGGCCATGGAATGTTTACATGGCAGTCTACCGCGAGTCCATATTGCCGATAATGAATCAAAGCAATCAAGCTGGTTTTACAGTTAATGCTCCAGCAATACTGTAAGATTTAACATTCTGTCCTGTGAAGACAACAAAGAGAAAATTAGCTGAAAGCAGGTGCCCCTTTAAAGAAAGACAAGCAGCTGTGGGAGTTTTTCTAAATTGTACACTGATGAAACTGACCTTTACTTTGTACAGGAACATATGGTAGACAATTCAGCAGGCTGGGGGTTAAATTTTGTCCTCTGATGTGTGAATTCAATGGGATGCAGTCACATGAGCACATGAAAGGGCAGGATCTGGCCCTACGATCCAGTACTTTTTCTTGTGGCTCCTTTATGAGTTATAAAGGGATATTCAGAACAAGTATATCTGAAATAAAGTGTGTGTTCATCCAGAACAATTGATTTCTATGAACAATACATTCAAAGTGCAAAATCCATAGGATTGTGTCCTTGGCACAGATGCACTGTTGCATGTAGCATTTCCCCCCATACTATGTGAGAATTAGTGGCACTACTAAAACCTGATAGCTGCTATAGGCTCCATAGCATAATGCCCTTTGAATGGGGATTTAAATCAGTGTAGATCCCCTCAAACACCCTTCCATTCTGTACAAAGATGCCGTGTGGCCAACTTTTGTGATTGTTATCATGAGGCTTGTGATATTTGATGTATTTCTGAAAGCTCCAGTCCCTGGATTCATGTGATTATGTGAGAATCTCAACCTTAATTTTTTTTAAAAGTAAGTTTTTAGCCATTGTGGTTACAGAGCAAAACCTGAAAACATACCCTGGATTCACCTGAATGGCTAAAAAAAACCAATACAATGATTCTGAAGTTATTTTATAAAAGTATGATGATTTTCAAATCAATCTCATTTTTTGGAAATAGGGGATGCAGCCCAGTGCCATACAGCTCCATGACCTGCAGGGGTTGCACAGAGACAACATGGGACTCTCCACATCTTGCTCTCCCATTCTTCCCCCCCAGCCCCCACCCGTGCCAGTTCTGCTGCACTTCAGGCTGCATGCAATCACTGGAAGGAAGGGGCAGGATTTGCTCCATTAGAATAGGTGAAATGATACAATTTATTTCTTCTAGTGTTGAAGTGATGGATTTCAGGCCTGATTTTCCAGAGTCCTAAGCACCACATTCCACGTACTGAACACTCTCCACGCTGTGACTTCCTTGGGAGTTGAGGGTCCTCATCATCTGTAGGATTAGGCCCTGAATGAGTTGCAAAGATGGGAATGGAAATGAATACATTCCACCACACCAGTAACCTCCATCCTGCACTAGGTTTGTAAGACAACGTTTTTTTTAATGGATCTCTAAGGAGTTTTTTCTGAAGATCTTGCTGCTGTTAGGCTAAGCTAATTTGGAAATAAGCCTTCAAAGGGGGTATTTCCTTAGAGAGGAGGTGGCCAAGAACTTGTGATATGTTTTAATTTCAGTGTTGTCAGGTATCTTTTGAAGTTCCTCTCTATAGTCTGGTGCTAGAAAATCATCAATGTGGTGCAGCACTGTCTTTTATCTCTTTAAAACCAGGTAATCTTAAACGTCCAGGTTTTATTAACAAATCCAGCAGTATTTAAATCTCTGTAGAGCTCCTAAACAAACTGCCTGCTGATATGTGTATGCAGTGTTGTTGTAGCTGTGTCGGTCCCAGGACATTAGAGGGACAAGGTGGCTGAGGTCGTATCTTTCATTGGACCAACTTCTGTTGGTGAGAGCGATTAAGCTTTTTAGCTTACACGGACGTTACTGATATGTGAGTATTTATATGCTACACGTATGCATTAATACTTACAACAGACAGTATCTGTGTAAATGTACATGGAGAGTAGACACCAAAATATTAACTATGACCCTGTTAAAATAATTGATGATATAGCATAACGCAGACATGAAATAACCTATCAAATGAAATATTATTAGAGTCAGAGAGCTAATCTCCCATAAACCTTGGGAATTTTATGCAAAGGAGCTATTATTTTAAATTAATTTTTCATTATCTTTTTCCATCTTATTATTTCATAAGTGAGAAATCCATTAAAAATCCTGCCAAAAACTATATAGAATGGTTAGTTTTCTAGCGCTGAGACTTTCACACCATGGGAGCATCTTGATGTCCCTGGGGAAAAAAGGAAAAGTGACATAGTGATCAAATATTATTTATATATTTCATTAAGACTTAGAAGGACACTTGTAATTTTCACATTTATTTCGTGTTATATTTAAATGAATCAAAAGGCAATGTTGTACAATAAATTTTATAAAAGAAAATCATTTGTTACATGTTACATTAACCAAATGCCCCATTTTTAAAAAAGAAAACCCTATAAACTTTATCAGGGGCAGATCCTGCTCTCTCTCCTTACTCACATGAGTAATCCAGCTGACTTCAGTGAGTCTCTTTTGTCTGAGTAAGGGGAGCAGAATTATCCCCCCAGAATGTAATTTCTTTTATATTACTTGCAGTCTCATTTCATAATGTATATAACAATTTTATTTATAAGGCATAAATACGAAAAACAGCTCAATATGTTCATCGTTATTTTAATTGAGTAACACTGTCTAGTACACTTTATTCAATTACACCAAGGATTACAATGTACCTATATCTTTAATTTTTTTAAATACAAAAGTCTATCATATAGTATACAGTATATACTAGTGTGGTAACTGGTTCACAAGATTGACCACCATATTCTTGCAGGTCAGTACAGTCAAAATTTCACCTAACGTATATTCTCTATGTAGGACTTTATGGATCCACCTGCCATGAATTGCTGTACTTACGGAATCGGATTCTGGGTAAAACATGTCAGGGCTCATTGCATTATGTTAATTATTTTAAGACAATAGCTCTTAGCCAGATTTGTAACAGTGCTGGTAATACTGTTACAAATGCTGTGGTTTCTAAATTATCACTTTTTAACATGAATCTCTAAAGTCTAGATACCACCCAATGAAAAATGCAGCCCTCTGTTACCATACTGTCTCCATCCCGCAGCACCTTAGTCCAAGGAGGAAGCCTGATATTAGAAAAGGGCCCAAACCAGAACATTTGGATCATGATCTGCACTCCTGCAAAATTCAGAGTTGTGTAGATCCAAGACTAAGATTAGGGGCTGATCTTTATAAGATATACATGGATGTGACACCCAATCATATATAAGAAATTAGTGGGTTTTTTTGCTGAAAGATCAATGGTGGCTGATGTCTCCTATCCATAAATAAAACATAATGCATGAATAGTTCTCCAACGAGGAGGAGGAACTGATGCAAATTTAAAATGGTCATATATCTTCTCTTCCCACTCAGCTTTTCATTTACTTTTTTCAACCACCAAAGGTGAAAGGTGAGGGAGTGGCACACCTGAAATACCCACCAGCGATGAGCAATGTGGCACACCTGCATAACCAGGTTGGGAACTGCTTCTAAATAAATCAGAGTATCCTATTTATGGGTGTTCATTAAGAAAAGTTTCCTCTTTTTAAAATAGGAAGGGCAGGATCATGTTATTTCCTGAAAAGAGCTTTTAAAACGTCTATTTATTCCTGTCTGACTCAAGAGAAATATTGTACAGGTATTTGTTTTCTTTAGGCATGGGTTAAATAGGCTACTTAGGTCATAATTTGAGTCTTCCCTTAACCTGTAGCCCTGATTCAGGCTAAAGCATTAAATCAATGTTTCTGGCAGGACATGCTGACCAAGTAGACCGCTTGCTATACAACAGAGTCACAATGTTATTCTTTAAGTTCAATATTCATACTGAAGCTAAATAACCCCTGTGTAGAATGTATTGCATTAATAGCAAGTTTCCACTAGTGCTGAAAACCTGTGCCCTTAATATAAGTGCTCAGTAGCCTGCTATTTGGTAAGCACTCAAACCTGTAAAGAAGGCGTGTTGAAAATAATTCAGATTGGTTACCTACTATGCTGTGATTTATATTATGGATTAAAAATATCAAAATTAATCAATTCTATTAATCTACATTCTAAAAGGCACGAAGACTTGTGACAAAATTATAACTGTTCAGATTACATTCGCAAGAACCGCAACAGAGCAATAAGTGTCACTTGGATTTGCCAGTTCAGTTGGCTGGAAGGAGTGAAATCAAGACATTTTCATTGTCTGTGGAGGTAAAGAATACCCTTTTGGCAGGGAGCATTTGCCAACTCTTCACAAATGTTATTCCAATGTAAGCCACTGAAACCTCTGTTGATTGCTTTAAAACATAATCTTTTTGGTCTGCAGCACATGGCACTTCACCTAAGTACTCAGTGATAATAAAACGGGTCTCAGGGCAAGATCGGTAATAAAGAGCCCTCATTGAATCTGAACATAGGAATGAGCTGCTTTCACGATCACACAATCTGCTTTCAATCAAATGATCAAGCAAATAAAATACATTCATATTTTTTCACATTGTAGAGTGCTTTAATATTTCTCTTGGCTCCCTAATGAAATGCATATAGCACATTCCCCTCTATACAGTGCAACTGCCAAGTATCCATATCTTCATTAAATGCCACACAGCTGAGACAACTTTCCTCTTTTGTCTGGATCCCCATCAATTTCCAATTTTGTAAAATGATTTATTGATTCTCGGGGCGGGGGGGAACACACTTCTAAAATTTGAACTGAGTTACCATAACTCTGCCAGGTGTTTTGTTATTTAAAAGACTACTCTTCAAAAATTTATCTTTGTCATTTACACTATTCACCAGATATCTCAGCACATTCTTCCCCAGCAAATTGTTACAATTTTGCCACAAGGTGTTTAAAATACATAATGAAATATCTGGAATGTATATACACAGTTGGAATTCACGGGGCTGTCCACAGATTCATGATTTCATAGTACAAATGGGAACCACAATGACCAGGATAACTGTACAAGCTGCAGCCGCAATCAGGGCAGCTATCTTGCAGACTTTTGCTCTTCTGAACTCAGCTTCTTTGCGTTTTAATAAGGAATCATAGCCTGGAGTATAAATGTCTTCCATCCAGTATTCTAAGTTGTTTGGATTTAAAGATTCTTGAGTCTAAAAGTCAAAAGGAAAAAAAATTAATTCTCTGGGCTCTGTCAGAATAATTCAGGCAGGACTGAAGCTTTCCAAGGTTGGTTGTGTGTCTACTGTAGAGATAAAGTCAGGTTAATGCTGCTGTCTCACTGTCACAATCTTTCCCTCTACCAGCTTCATGAACTCGCTGAAACAGATGGCAACATATTGCCAAGTCATAACAGTACCCTGTGGCTCCAAAGTCTCTTATGTATTATTGGGTTCCTGGAAACTTTGTTCGGTCTAAGTAAAACCTCTTTAATCCATTGAATAATTGAGGTGGTCATTAGTCTATTATCATTTGTAAGATTATTAAAACCTACTTGATGGGAAAACTTTTCTTAACTGGCTCATAAACTCAGTTTTACAGAGATAACCCTAACCTCGTTACTAGGACCTGCATGACAAGAGAAGTCTCCTCATCTTCCCCATACAATTTCTTGGATGGCTATTCTCTAGCGATGAACAGTGCATTGTACATAATGGTCCAAGTAAGGCAGAAGTTTTTGTGCGTGTTTATTTTAGAAAGACACACCTCCATCATAATGTACCACATATGGATGTTAAGATCTCGCATTTTTCTCTTCTCCTTTTAAAGCCCAATGATCCCCTTTACAGATAGAAACCCACAGGATGTACCAAACCAAGACAAAAATTACCACAGAAACCCCAACGTACAGTAATGTCTAGCGGTGGGCTACCAATCATGTGAACCTTCGGAACATGGCCAAGCCCAGTCAGACCATTAGGAGAACTCAGGGCATCTCCACAAAAGGTGATCCTCTTTCCTGTGATTTTCAGGCTCCTCTCCCCACCATGACTGTACATTTGGCTTAGTGGCCATGCTGCCATTAGCCCTCCAGTTCACAGATGCAGACTGCTTCCCCCTTGCAAGATCTGAATATATAATACTGCAACTATCAGCAGAAATTTTAAACAAGTACCATGGGTTTTCTATGTGATCATGCAGGGCAGTGTGGCTACTTTCCAGCTTCTACCTTTTCTACCCAGCTACATCCTCCAAAATTATGTAGACCCACAACTATACTGGTGCTCACTATGAGTTTCCACATGCTTGGTGGTGAGGGGAGGAGAAGTGGGCATGCAGCATACATTCTACTCCCATGTATCACACCTTCATATTCAGAATTTCACCATCTTCATGCATGGATGCCTTTTTGTACCCCAGTATTTGATCCTTAGGGCACAATCTGTATGTTTCACTGGCAGTAATATACAGTGCTGATTGCTCAGGTTTTAATGGTTTAATTTCCGTTATGTTTCACACTATTGTAATAGTACATTTAAAAACTAATAGACCTTGCCACTGAACCATTCAGGGTACGTCTACGCTGCAATTAGACAACCGTAGTGAGCCCATGCCAGCAGATTTGGGCTCGTGGGGCTTGGGCTTCAGGGCTGTTTCATTGCAATGAAGACTTCCAGGCTTGGGCTGCAGGTTTTTAATTGCAGTGTAGACATACTCATAGTTTCTTCTAAATGTAATATGATTGAATGAAAAGGTGAGAGCTAGAGTTGGCTGAAAAACAGAAAACAATTTTGTGAAAAATGGCAAAATTCCAGAGGGGTTTCCATTTTGCAGGATTCAAAATGGAAGAACGTTTGGCGTGTATATATATAATATGTATACGAACAAATCTGAATTTTCTTTTTTCCATTTCCTCTCCTTTTTGCTAGTGAGTGCAGTAAAATGAATAATGTCCAGGTTTCTTGGTGGTGGTGGGGGGGGCACCTACTTTGTCATTTTTCTTTCTGCCACATGGTAACTTTTCCAAAGTTGAGGAAATTTTTAAAAGTTACAAAGCAGCAAAAGGAAAAAGTGGAAAAGCCCTAGGCATCATTCCTTCCATAACACTCAACTGTAAAAAGGAATAAAGAAAAAAAGGCAGGAAAGGGAAAACAAAACAAATTTCGAAATTTAAAACCATTTTGATGAAAAATCGAACATTCTGAAAAAAATGAAAGCTTTTTGCAAAAGTTTTAAGTTTCGAAAAAAGCCTCTTTTGTTTGAGAAATAAATAAATAAATGATGCTTTTCAAATTTCTAGTGAGATCGTCATGTTATAGTTGTATCAGGTTTTGTACTCCATTATAGCCCTGATCCAAAGCTCATTGAACAGAAAGACTCCTATGGGCTTCAGTGGACTTTGGATCAAGCCCTTCATTGGCTAATTCAGGTATTGTAGCTAATGTCTGGAAGCTTGCTCCTCCCATTTACTTTATGCACTGAGTTACTTTGGCCTGTGGAAAAAGTGATTTTACAGCTACTATAGCAACACTTAGACAATTAGAATCAAGTAACCGTTAACATTGTTCAATGGAGATCTAACTGCCAGTGCCACTCAGCCAAAAATCAGACTATTGGCGCAGTCTGAGCTGGCACATGAGTACTCTTTCTCTGCTCTGCCTATTCTATTCTTCTGAACATATAGGATTTTGAAAAATGAATGTGACTTGTTCTTTGAAGGCTTCAGAAAGTAGGATTCTTGTACCCTGGTTCCTCATAAGAATAGCAGAGCAGTGGGATCTCATGGACACCCAACATATATGTCATATGGAATATATATATGTTCTCCCTTGTAGTTTGAAAACAGTCTTGTGAGTGGGTCAGCCAGCTGAGAATCTTCACCTAGAGGAAGCGGAAGCCTTCGTTTTATAGAGGGAAGAGGACTGACAGGTTTATAAAGCTCTGAAAGGCATGTTAAATTAAAACAAAACTGTGCTGTACTTTCAAGGCAACTAATTTTGGACCTACCGACCTTGATATTGACTTGTTACTGACCTCAGGAGGAAGAAGCATTAGTAAAAAAAAAGCCCATTACTGTTAATCAGCTCTTTTTCCATTTCATTGCCAGCCATAAGAATGTTGATTAAAGCATAATGTATTTACATTCAGTTCTAATAAAGTCAGTCGCTGGGAAGAAAACACACATCAGTGAGTGTCTGTTTCCAGGTTAAGTTTGTCAGTAAGCTTCATTATAGGGTCTAGACATGGGCTTTGCAGAGCAGACGTAGTAATCTGACAGTTCTTTGGAGGCAGAGGAGCAAGTTGTTGCTATTGCGTCATAGCAATACAAAGTACACGTGACTGTCAAAATATACTGACTGGTTTCTCTGGTCTGCTAAGATCACTTAAGTAGCCTTAAAATGGCCAGAGACAGCTGGTGGAGAACTCTGCCATCAGAGTGTTTCCCCTATGCAAAGAGAGTCAAGTCCTGTGGCAGCTGACACTGTCCTTTCCTCCCCCAGCACAGTGGGAGGAGGGCTCATGTCAGGGATATTCTGGGGGTGGGAGTGTAGTGCTGGGGTCTTCCACCATGCCTGATCCTCCACTAGTGTAAGGTCTGTTATGCCACCTGTATGCCTGTATGCTTCAAACCATCCGGTGGAGCACGGGTCCACTGCTCTATCTTGGCGTTTATCTATCCGCCATGCATCCTTCTCCACCGGAGAAGTGGCAGGATTTGGAAGCTAGGGTGGGTGAGCGGCTGCGGAGATGGACAGGACTGTTCCGGTGTCTCTCCCTGCGAGGGAGGGCGCTGGTGCTGGACCAGCTAGTCCTGTCCATGCTCTGGCACTGGCTCAACACGCTGAGCCCGGCCCCAAGGATCCTGGCCAGGCTCCAGAGGATGGCTTTGGAGTTCTTCTGGCCGGGGCTGCACTGGGTCTCTGCAGGGGTCCTGAGTCTTCCCCTGGAGGAGGGAGGACAGGGCCTGGTTTGCCTGTGAAGCCAGGTCCATGTCTTCCACCTCCAGACCCTGCAGAGGCTCCTTTATGATGCATGTAGTCCGGCGCAGAGCACGTTGGCGCACGCCTTCCTCCGCTGCCTCCGAGGGCTCAGATATGACCGGCAGCTCTTTTTTCTCCATCCGAGAGGTCTTCCACGGGACCTCTCTGAGCTGCCGGTCTTCTACCAGGACCTCCTCCGGACCTGGAAGCTTTTTTCGGTGACCAGGTCCTTTGTGGCCACCGAGGGGGTGGAACTCCTCACAGAGCCCCTGCTACACAACCTCGATCTACGTGTGCAGGTGGCAGCGTCTCCCTCGATGTGTCGGAAGTTGGTCCTGGCAGAAACCACCAGAGTTGGAGACCTCCTGGACTACGACAGTGGGGACTGGGTGGCGCCCCGCGTGCTCAGTCGACGCATGGGGCTTTTCACCCTTCCGACCCCTAGGAGCGTACTCCAGGAGGTGGAGGCCGCCTTGACATCCAATTCTCTCGTTTTCCTGTGGCAAACGCTGCAAGAGGGTGCTCCCCACCCACCCCTCACCTCTGGCCCTCCAGACATTTTTCTTCGGCCCCTGTTCTGCGAGCCCCCACAGCCTCCCTGCTCCTATACCCCGAGCCGGCTGCATACCCTGCAGCTGGTCTGGTTTTGAACCGTGCCCAGAAACCATCTATACACTCTTGTGCTCCACACACTGCACTTCCTCACCCTCGCATTCCACCCCAACACCAAGTGGTGGGACTATCTTCCACCTAAAGAGGGTAAGGAGCCCTGGTGGGCCAGCCTTTATTCCACCTTGATCCCACGGCCCACTGGGGACATCGGTTGGCAGCTCTTTCATGGAGCCGTGAGCACGGGCATGCACCTGGCGTGGTTCACCCCATACCTGAGGCCTGCTCCTTTTGCGGTGTGAAGGAGAACCTGGCGCACGCCTATCTTGAATGCGCCAGGTTGCAGCCCCTATTACAGCTCCTCCAGAACCTCTTGTTGAGGTTCTGGCTGCACTTCTCCCCACACCTGTTCCTCTTTGCACACCCTATCCGAGGCCCCAAGAAGTCGCGAGACCTCCTCGTCAACCTCCTCCTGGCCCTGGCCAAAGTTTCCATCTATAATACTAGGAGGAGGATGTTGGACGAGGGGGTGCTCTGCGACAGTGGGGCTTATTTCTGTTCCTCTCTAGTTTCACGCATCCGGGCAGAGTTCCACTGGGCAGCATCCACTGGCTCCCTTGACAGCTTTGAGGAGCAGTGGGGGCTGTCTGGGGTTCTCTGCTCAGTGTCCCCATCCGGTATCCTTGTTTTGAACCTATGACCTTCACTCCAACCCCTGTTTTTCATTAGTTGTCCCCCGCAATCAGTTGGTGCCTGGGTCCAGTGGTCCCTCCCACTAGGCTGGGGGAGCGGCCGTTAGCAAGCCCGCCCACCTCCCCGGTTTTTCAATATGACCCGTATGCCAGTGACCCCCTGCTGCTTTAAATTCCACAGGGGCTAGGCAGCCAAAGATCAGAGAAACTCAACCAGCTCCCCATGGCCATCATTCTCCACTACAGCACATTTCAGACACAGTGAAGAATTAGAGCTGTCTCACTCTTGATATCAGATTGTGTAAGGTACATGAAGTGATGCTGGTGGCATTCTTAGCCCTGCAGTGCTCCATATGGGGAAACAATCCATATTTTGGTCTAAAAAATTGCTTATCCATGTTCTACACTCATGAAATCCAAACTGATTTCTCATGTAACGGTCTGTCTTGTGTTTTGTCACCAAATGTTAGTCTCTGTTTGACTGCCTTAGCATGGCTTGAATGGCATTTTATACATTTCTCTGTGAAATTAGTGGTCAAACGTTTTCTTGCTAATTACATTTCAGTCCTTTTCACTGGAGGTGGGATCAAAATTTGGATCCAGATTTAGAATATCCCAAAGTTCGGGAATACTCAGTTCCGTAGTTTTGGTTCAGTCTGCTATGAAGGTAGGGACCATGTGCCATGCAGGTTCGGATTTCAAACACCCCAGGGTCTGAGAATGTTTGGATCCATGTTTGGGTTTTGGACCCATGTCCTTTAATAGTTCACCCTGCTCTGTTTGTTGCATGTACACAAGTCCAAAGTGCATGCTGGTAGTTCTCTAGCAAGATCTAGGAAGCAGTTCTTCATGAGACTATTGTTCTTATATTCACTCCAGATGCCATAACAACAATGTTCAATTTTAAAAGAGTTTTTAAAATGTCTCCCTTCATTATTTTTAGTGAATTTCATGCTTGTGAAGAGGGCTAGACTGACAGCCCTATATGCTCGTTCTCTATGTACAATATGCACAGAACATGTACAGTCGAATCAGCAGCAATGCCAGCTTCTCTGCCCCACCCCACCTTACTAACGCACATCAAAACTGACCTAGAATAACCACCATTTGGGGGATAAATGCTCAGTTCATTCTCTACGTCCACTCATTCTTTAACCCCTCTTGCGAGACGTCTAACGAGGTTCCAACGGTGGTGGTGGTGATTTTATAGACAACTGTCCACTAGGAAATGGACTGAAACCATCAACTATTTCAAAGGTCACAGAACAGTGATAGAACGTTAACAGTTGTTATTCACCACTGGTCTGGGATGGATCTTGAGCCAGCAATGTAAAAGTTGAAGGCTTAACTTCCTGCGCTATACAAATGCCCCATTAAATAAACATTCTGGTAAACATCCTTCACAATTGTGTCACTAAAATGAAACAAACAGGACTCACTTGTAGATCCAAAGCTGCAAGCTTGCCTTTATCTCCTGAATTCCTGGTATATTCTTCTATGGTCCATGATGGCTGGGCACGTTTAACTTCAGCCAGTTCTGTCAACCTCATGTCTGTGTAGAGTGGGTTGCTTTTCATATGTGACTTGAGTGATGCAGGGTAGGGATGAGGACTAAAGACTTGTTCAATCAAGAAAGCATCTTTTGGTTGTTTAGAGAGTCTATGTGGCTGTGGGATTTCATACTGCCTGTCTGCCTGCAACGAGGTTCAAAAGAATTTCAGAGAATAAAGAGGACTTTGGGGGGGTTAAATATGAGAAGGAAGAGAGATTTTCTTTTCACTTCTACAGCTCGAGACTGCCTAAGCCATGATAACAAACCCACAAACCAGAGCCAAGCTTTCAGCTGGCCTTAATCCAATCTCCATCCTTGCTCTCACCAATAGACTGATTTTCACAAGCACAAACCTGCATTTGCACTATTGTGGGCACAAAGTTAGAGGTAGCAGCTGAAAAGTTGATCCTAGTACTGCTTACAGGTTAGATAAACTGCTCTGGGATGCTTTTGCTGTAGATAAGACTCGCTGAATTGGAAAGCCTTTGGACTAGAGGGCTGTTTGAAGACACTCCTCTACCAAGGGAACTCTGCTCCCCGCACTGACACTGACTGGAAGGGGAACCATACTACATGAACAGTGAACAGTTACCCTTACACCAGACTTTCCACAATGCTGCTCCAGTGTTAGAGATGTTCATTTGATCACATTCTAATTAGTGATCAGGGCATTGCTAAAGGTCCAGAGGTTCACGCTGGCTCTGATAAACCTATGAAAGTTTGGATGTTTCAAATTACGGAGGGTCCCTCCCCACCGTTTTTCTACAACCTTCCAATAAGTCTTTGGTTTCTTCTCCCTCATTTCACACACATCCACTAAACCCCTGGTTCTCCCTTCTCCCCAGGAAGTCTCTGACCCCACCCCATTCCCTCCAAGAACTCCTCCTTCACAGGCCACAGCACACCCTGCAATGTGTTCCTGACTTCTGAAGAAATGTTGCAAGACCCAGCAGCCCTGTCTATTGGGCCCTAATCTCAGTGAAATACAAATTGCTCAGTAGAGGAGCCAAGGTTTAAATTTAGCAGCAATCAGAGGGGCTGCTGACCAATGATAGAATTTCCAAAGGTGGGAGTGGTTAGTTGCAGGGAGGAAGGAACCACGTCCTCCTGGGTAACTGAAACGGAACCGCAGCAATGGTGTAGTCTAGACAATGGAGACTTAAAATACATGTTAGGAGAGATGTAAATGACTGGGAAAGTCAGAGGAAAAGGGAAGTGTATTAACAGTTTGTATTTTAGTGTACGCATACTAGGATTTTTTCTTAGGAGAGTCAGAGCAAGTCATCTTTTTCTGGTTCTTTTAAATATATAATTTTTGAAAGAAGATACCAAAATGGACTTTTTACTATATCCCTTTTAAAAAGAAGAGTATTGCAGATGGTCACAATTTTCCTTATGCTCTTTTCACTTGTTTAATTATTCCGTGTCCTTATACCACCAGTGATCATGATATGAATGACTTTCTCTCCTGAACCTGCCATTCAAACCTGTCCCTTTCTAAAGAGCTGGTTGCTTTCAGGAACAGCTTGACCATTTCATACTGTGCAGTTGCCAAGGAAGTATAGGTAAGAAATCATTCAATTATGATAACTATGAAGACTAGCATAATACAATAGGCAGAGTATTACCAAGCCCTGAAGCTTCATATATCACCAAAGACAATCATAGCTCGAGTGGTTTTAAAAAAAAAAAGCTTATTATGTAGGTTTAAATAGAAATTACCTCTTTGGATTTCCTGTGCCAGTCCTTATTTTCAACTCCACCTCTGTCTTTCATCTCCTCTTCTGTCATGCCAACTTGGTTGGTATATGTGATAGCTCTCCAGTCTCGAGGAGAGTTGGAAATACTTGCTATTTTGGATTCAGTGGCGCTGTTCTCCTCAGTCAGTGACCGTGAGGACCTCCTGGTAAATAAACTTTTTTTTAAGGCTTTTACCCGAAGACTTTCGCTGTTACTTCCGCTGACATCAGAACAGCACCAGTCAGGGTTATTCTCCAATTTGCCTCCGTGAGAAGCATTATGACACTGAAATACCCGTGGAGAGGTGCTCTCATCTGACTGAACCTCACTCGTCAGGGAATTAAGATCTATTTGTACATTGACCTTCTCTGGCTGCTGAATTTTTTCATCCAACTTATTTAGTTTTCCCAGGACTTGGGAGATTTCTTCTCTGACGCCTGACAGAGATTCTAGTTTCTTTTCTATTTCACCAATCCTGAGAACTAACTTGCAGACACTAGTTTTTAGTTCATCATCTGTATTGTTGATATCTGCCCGGACGACTTTATCTAGCTTGTTACTAGAATTCCCATTGGTTATTTTAGTTAAATTGTGTTCAGGAGAGCTTTCACAGTCAGATTTACGTACCTGAGACAGTGACCCAGTGCTGTTGTAACAGGAGGATTGCATAACTCCTGTAGATCCACAGATGCTCATATCGTCCAGAAACCGAAAAATGTCACTGATATCATCACTCACAATTTCAGAGTCATCATCTGATTGCTTTAGAGAGTGCCTCTCACCATACTTAGTTTGGCTTGGAGCACATAACTCCTTGCATTTTTTGTGTTCCAACCCTTGCTGCTCTGTTTGTGTCCCAACACTGGTGGTTTTGTCAATGCTTAGCAGCTGAACAGAAGTGCAGTTAATGCTTTTATCCCTAAACTTTTTGATTGGCTCGTGTTTCTCCATGTCTACGATGGAGGGAATTTCCTTGGGTTTGTGTCCATTTTGTTTCACGGCATAGTTAGCCTGCATTATCGGTGTTTGATCCTTGGGATTGAGATAGGTTTGGTGCCTGTCTGCTGCAGGAAAACTTGGTGACTGGTTGTTTGAACTCTGATATCGCTGCTTCTCTTCAGCTTGCTTCCTACTGAAAAAGGATCTTTCAAAATCAGGTACCTCCTCTGTGTTTAAGCTCCAGCTTTTTGCTGGCCATGCAGTTTGTTTAATCGGTTTTCCTGCCCATCTTTTTGTATCTTGGGGTCCAAGTATAGTGGTTGGGCCAAAGTATGTAGAAGCTTGGAGATCATCTAAGCTTTCGTGTTTTACTCGTCTTTTGTCTGGTATTGGAGAATAAACTGGGTTCAAGTACTGGCTGCTGTACGGCATTTCAAAACTGTGGTTGAAGAAACCCTGTTTGGAGATTTCTTTCCTGTTCTGAGGCTCTACAGGTCCATCTTCTGTTTTTTTATTGGGCAGCATTAAATTGGGAGATATTGTGATAAGATTATGAAAATCCTCCTTGAATATGTTCCTTTTCTGTACACATGATTGCAACACAAATGGCTCATCATTTGAAATAAAAGTCTCTTTTATAGCTGCATTGATAGGCAATGAGTCCTGGTCAGAGATTGACTCGTTCTCAATGTTCATTGGGAAGTATGTGCTCTGCATTTCACAGGGCGGAGAGTTAACAATGGAATAGGATGCTAGTGCCTGCAGCCTATCAAGCGAGGCAGCTCGGCCTTTCATTTCCTTATTAACACCAAGCAAAAAGTTAGGTTCTGAAGTAGGTACAAATTGTTGACAATCTTTACAATCCACCTTCCTGCATTTGGAAGACCTTCTACCTGAGTAGCCCCTGTTAAACTCTCTGTCTCTCAGCTCGCAATTAGTCACACAATCCACCACGTTGCATATTTCTGTGTCAGACCTGCAGGACTCAACTGATTCTTTCTTCCTCATTTTTTGTCGTGCAACAGGGAGTTTTTCCTTAGCCACTCCCCCATTCATTTGTATGAGGTTGAATATTGTTACTATATCTGCTGCAACCATGATTTTCTTTGATTGCTGATTGTTTACAGTGCATCTCATTTTGTCTTTGAACAAAGTCGCTGGGAAATTAGGATCCAGGCAAGCTGTGTAAAAGAGCACACTTCTGAGCTTGGCTAGCTGGGACAAATCAAACCTTGCACACAGTGATTTGCAGAGATCCTGATAAGAAACGGTGTTTTGCTTGGTATCCAGCTCTTCCAGAATCTTCACCAGGAAGAGCGAGGATTCCTGGTTGGTCTCCATGCTTGATGTGTGCTAAGTTTTCTTGTTTAGCCTGAAAACGGTACTCCAGTTCTGCAGTTCACACAACAGCAAACAGAAAAGATGGTAAATCCCCTTTAGATCAAATCCAGGACATTCTTTCAGCCATACACGGAATTTGACTAACCAGCCTTACAAATGTAGGGCTAGGTTGTGCAACCTGTCCTCATGTTGGTGAGCACTTACACACACACCCAAAGGGTGAAATCCTGGTTCCATAGAAGTAAATGGGAGTTTTGCCATTGAAGTCAGTGGGACCAGGATTTCACCCAAATAATCTCATTGACATCAATGGGTGTGCTCATATGTGAGCAGTCACTGACATGAGTAAGGGTTGCACAATCTATCCCTAAAATATCAACACAAGCTACACAGAGATGAGAAAGCTGCTGACATAAAATCCGAACATACTTGCTAACGGACTTTCTCACAATGGCTTATGAATCTGTAAGAGGATTTGAAAGGTTCAGATGTGGCTATAATTGCAGTACCTCACTCTTAAATCAAAAAGCAACCCCCACATTATGTGAAGCACAGATGTTTCCACATCTGATTTGCCAGTGACACTCAGGAAGACTCAGGTAAACAAACTATGAGATGTTGGGAGGAGTTAGCTGAGCAGTTTACTTGAGCAAATAATCCTGACATTGAATTGTGTATTTTTATGATCTTTTTTGGTGCTTTGCAGAAATGGGTTTTCCTAACTTTGAGACTCAAGGACTGTGAGTTTAAGATAACCCACCACACTTGTAAGCCTAGGAGAAGCTTGCTTCAGGAATAAAATGTGGACTAATGTTAGAAAGGGGAAGAAATAGTTTAAAAATATATTCCCACTAGATCTTGAAACCCATCCAGGAAATGAAAGATGGCTGACTGCCAATTGGCTTAGTTTGAAGAATGGGCTATTTCAAGGGCAGAGAACGTCCTCGACTATGACATACTACCAGAGAAACATGGGGAATGGAGCCCCATTTGCCATCCATAAATGGCAGGAGAATGGTGGAAATGGACACTTATATGGATAACCAGAATAATCAGATTTATAGTACATAAAACTAACAAACATGTTGGAAGGGATATAAAGCCTTGTGCTTTCAGGTCTTAAGCCAATTTCTAACTATTAGGGATTAGGATGAGATCTTCATGGGGGGGGGGGGCAGATTATTCCACACCTGCCTACTCTTTGGTTTCTTGCACCTTCATCTGAATATTTTGTGCTGACATACTGGATTAGATGGACCATGGATGGGTCTGATCCAATCTGGCAATTTCTATGTTTGGTCACAATCTTTGTATTATTCTTATTTACAGGAATGGCAAAAATCCTTACCCAAAGTGCTGTGGTATCTCCCCACTCTCTCTCCTCTCTAGTCCAGCCCTTAAAACTATTCTCCCCACCATATAAACTGCTGTGTATCTACCCAAATGGCAAAGCATCAAAGTTATGAAGTCAGGTTTGTGGTATTTTTCTTTTAAATTATCTATAAGAAAGTCATCTCCCAGTCAGAAATGTCAGGACTTTTGAGTGCTGCTCTAGAACATGGGATTTCTTTTCAGCGTGTTGTAGCCTTTCATCTTGAACTGACACTAGACACTAGTATAATGACAGGTTTCAGAGTAGCAGCCGTGTTAGTCTGTATTCGCAAAGAGAAAAGGAGGACTTAGTCTCTAAGGTGCCACAAGTACTCCTTTTCTTTTTACACACTAGTAATCCACTGTCAGTGTCAGAGGCCAGCATATATCCGCATCAGTAGCAAATGCCACAGCAGCATCTTCCAAAGGAAGAGTCTAGGTTGCCTTTATGAATCAAATGTACATTCAAACTTGCTTGTTGATTTAAGAAGCACCTTCCAGCTGGCCCGATATGCTGGAAATTGTGCAGCTGCAGTACAAGCCAGCAGTCCTACTGAATGCAAACCCGACTTTCAGCGACCCATAGACCTGGGGATTCTCCTGGGTTGCTACTGTTTGTATGTTTGCTTTTAAGAGCTGGGTGTCAAGAGAGTACCGCTGAAAGTAATACTTCAGCTCTACACCACAGATTAAGTGTGTGTAGACATACCTGTACTAGCTTTAATTTAGCAGATGGGGTAACAATGGTAGTGAGGAAGTGGCCGTATGGGCTTCACTATGGCCTAGCTATCTCTCCCCCAAGCCTGCCAGGGAAACCAGGTGTGTACTTGGGTTGCTGGCCCATGCTCGGGTCCACACCGGCACTTTGTTACCGTGCTAGCTAGATTAAAGCTACAATGACACTTTCATTTGGGGTGCAGACATACCCTTTGGGCTACAGGAGGATGGGTACATCCCTTTTCTCTTCATTAGTGTGTGCTCCACGGCACAACCTCTTCATCAACACTTCTTTGTATTCCTCTGATGTGTCACCATTTAAAAGTGAGACTTTCATGAAGTGTTGGGCCCAAATAATTCTAACTGCCAGCAAAAACACAACATACTTGGAGAGTTTACTTCACATGGAACAGTTCGGGGAGGGGGGGAATGTAATCCCGGGAAAGCTGCCTCTTCAAGAGGCCATGGGGATGCCTGGTGTTGAAAGTCAAATATGGCCACACTGCTCTGCCAGCCCAGCAGACTTGAAATGTGCCATTTTCACCACCAACATGCAAAAGACCAGAAAAGGCAAAACCTTATCTTCAATAAGTCTTCACAGCTTCTCTCAACCCCTCGTGTGGATATGCATTTTCACATTTAAATACACAGAATACCCCCCCGTTATGCCACTGCCTTCTCTCCATACAGGCCCCTGCTACAGGCTCATTTCCTTCCCAATGCATGCAAACAGTGAGTCACTAATGGTAAGTTGCTTGAAAGTCGCACTCCATTCACTCCTCTAGTTCCGAATACATCCTGCCTACTCTGTCTTGAGGAGTAAGGTATTCAGGGTAAAGATTGGCTATATTTTGTCTCATGGGCTACATAGCACAAAGCTGGCACTTAACTATTATTAGAATAGCACCAAGGTATTGGTTTCCTCTATACAGATGACCAAAGCCAAAATTTGGCTCCCAAACCATCCTTCTTCATATAAGCAGAGGCAGTGTGTCCTAGTGGATAGAGCATCTGACTGGGACCCAGGACACACCTGTTCTATTCCCAGCTGTGATGCTGGGCAAGTCACTTTACCCTTCTGTGGCTCAGCTTCCCCCTGTGTAAAACTGAAGTAATGATAATGGCCTCATTTGTAAAGTGCTTTGAGATCTACTGACAAACATTGATATAAGTATTATATTAATAAAATCAAAGTTTGGCCTGATTTTCATACTTCTACTGAGTTACTGGGAAGTCTTAATGTTCAGCACCTCTGATAATCAGGATACTGTTTTTTTAGGGGGGTGGTACAGATTAAGGAGCCTAGCTTTAGGACATTCAGGTAATAACATTCTGGTCTAAAAGACAGGCTGCAAAATCTGACTGAGGCGTTCCGTAAATGTGCACTGTCTAGGAGCTAGAACACGTTCTCCTTTGCCTGTTGTCCATGCAGTCATATGAATGGCCTTTTGGTGTGCGTGTAACAGAGCTGCATTGCGATGGCTCATCTGGTTTTAATTTGGGTAAATTGTTTATCTTGTGTAGTGATCCTCATAATATACAGACTTCATCGGAGGTACTAAAATGAGTACAGAATTTGTGAGCTTGTGCCAGAAGAATGTTATCAGTACAGTCATCCTTGCTAGAAAGACCATACACTGGCAGACTCTGACAATGAAAATAATGTTTCAAATCCTGTGTAAAATAGCATATTCTGTACCCCTTTTTCACATTGTCTGAGATAATAAAACCAGGCAAAAGAATCTGGGCATAAACCACATCTTTATTTCGTGTTCACACCTTTTAATAGCATGTTAGCTAATGTGTGGTCTTTGTCAAGGCAAAACCCACCAGTAACTCCCTGTAGCACCTGAGACAGATGCTTTCTGAAATGACACCCAGTAAGCCGTCAAATCTAAGTAACCAACCATTTGTCCACATATTGTCTTAGTTGTCCGTTCATTCTGTCTCAAGGCAGGATGTGGAACACAACTGTATAATGTGTATATATTTATATGTGTGTGTGTATATGGAATGATTGATTGTATAAGGTACACATGCATATACATGCAGCAATGTAAAGGATCCAAAATATGTATAAGAAGATATTTTAGATTAGTGCACAAGAGTAAATCTACGTGTATGGTGTGTCAGAGGTAGATGGTTTTGGTAGTTTGTTTTCTGCTATATGGCCTCTGACCAAACGAGCTACTTAATAAAATCAAGTCATAAAAGATTAAATGTTAACACTGGGAGGGTCACTTTGAGCTAGAGAGCTTTCTCTCCTAAGAGTCAGTTTTCTCAGCCCTAATAGCACACCTATACCGTTGCACAGACACATATAGTATCATATGGCACCGCTAGTCAATGGGGGCCGAGTCTCAATGTGTTCAAATGAGCTCCAGGCTTACCACAGATCAACCCTTTTTTACCCTACATAGAGTAACACTGAATATTTCTCCCATGTTAATGTGAGAAAAAATTAACCCATTGTTGCAGAAGCAGTCCTGGAGTATTAACATTCCATCTTTCATTCCCAAGACTACTTTCTGTTCTGCAGTGGCAAGTTCTGCTTATTTTCTAGTTGTGGTAGGACTTAACTCCTCCATGCGGTTTCTCTCCTCTGACTTCTGCCCTTGTGGGAAATCTGTGTACGCTGCTCTTTGTCCTTCCCCTTGGAGGAGCCAGAATATATTTCTCTTTTTCCTCATCTCCAAAATAAGTACTCAGACTCAGATTTTGTTAATTTATCTACACTGGGAATTCAAAATCTCCAGTAGATTGTTCTCCCAGAACCACTGCTGCTTCTGCCACTACATTCAGCAGCACCCACATGTGTAAACAAATCTGCCCTCTGTTATGCCTGTAAAAGCCCATGTCCATTGTGCGGGGGCTTGGCTGTGGCAGATGAATCGCACGTGTGGCTTGACAGAGTCCCACCACTGTACTTTCATGAATAATTATCGGATAGGAGGGTTCCTTAGCTGAGCCTGAATTATGCCCACTGACTGACAATCCACATATTCTTCTCCAGCTCTTTCCTTCCTTCCTATTTGTGTTTCTGACATTTGCTCTGCCCCTTTCCCACTACCCACAGCAGGTGCAGCTAATGCACAGATGCAGTTGCTACAGCCATCATTTCCCTCTGCCGTTAATTTGCTAATAGAAAAACAGCCCTCTCTGCTTTTTTATAGTGACTAATGGGCCACCCTATAATACTACTGCAGAGGTGATAGATTGATAGAGAGATAGACAGAGCTATATTCACATAAATTCACACACATTGAGCTAGTTACTTCAGTGCTGAAGAACATTAATTCAAATCCGCCCCCCCCCCCCGCCACTATGCTGTTTCACTATTAATCTGAACTCATAAATCTTCAGTTTGTCCCAGTGGTGCCGGCTATAACCCACACTGCCACAGCCCCCACACAGAATGTTGATATGGGCTGTCGTTTGCCTTTTCTCTTGTGCTCACAAACCCATCTTCATGTCACAGCATTCAGAAACCTTGCAGCACAAAGCATCTCCAGCTGCTTTTTTTTTTTTTGACTCCTACCCCACCCGCTCTCAGGATCTCATACTCTGGAAACAATGCTTTATTGCCTCACTCCTCGGCTCTTTTGTACCCCAGTTCATGCTATTCGTAATTGCTCCTTTCCTCCATCCACTCACAAGACCAAATCCTGCTCACAACCAGCCTCTGACATGTTGGTCTCATTTAGACTGTCACCTTGTGATTTCAGCAGCTGTGTTGACTCCCACCCTCCGGGGCAGGTAAGAAATTCTCTGCTGGCAGTGTGCCTCAGCAGAGTGATTTTTATTCACTCCTCTAGACTCTAAGAAGAAGAATGCCATACAGCCTGGGGCTTTTTCACTAGCTGTGGCCAACGGCTTTCTGTAATTCTGCATATTCTGCATAAAATGAAGCATGCTTTGTGCTCTGTGATACATAGAGCATCCTCTCCACAAATCTAAGCTGGAGTTGGGTTTGTTTTTGTTTTTTTAGATGGGCTTGGAAAGAAGTTGCTGTTTCTTGGCTACTGTGTATGAAACAAGCCTTATAAACTATTCCATTTACAAACCTGGCTTCCCAAAGAAAGCAGGATGTACTGTTTTATGGATGTTGTACAACGCTCAGCACTCAGTCAACAACTCCCACAAAATTCAGCACCTACTGTAGTCCACCAGTGCATAAATTAAGTTTGAACTTGCAAATAAAGCCAGCATTTTTTCAAGGCCGTGTCACAGCTCAAGTTGAACGATGTTTGCCATTTGATACAGGATTTTCCTTTCACAATATTGCTCAGATTCACACTTACATTGTTCAGTTATGCAACTGAAACCCTGCATTCGGATCCTCAGTGTGACATGGAAAAGTGCAAGTTATCATTCTAAAACTGGAATGAATTACTTGATTTATTACTGCATCACTCCTTGTAGTTATTATTCAGCAATCATTGGCAATATACACACATGGAACTACTGTCCTGTCAATAACATATCAGAACTCCTTCAAGTAAATTTTTTTGCACATAACAAGGCATCCTTGCAAACTGTAACAGACACTGAAATAGCTAATCAAGTTACAAATGAGCCCCAAAATATTTCACCCTGTCTCTGGCCAACCTGGGTTTTGCTTTTCCATTTTGCAAGGTACAGAGCTAACAAAGCCGACTTTGCACAAATTGCTTTGCAGATCCAGTGATCTCTGCTTCTCCAGCCAGGGGACTAGTTATTGCCCCCTTCATCTCCCCACCAACCCCCATTATTTCCAATCCTGCTGAGCTCCCTCGGGCTAGGTACAGTGGCACCTGGGAAAAGGCAAAGTGGTTGGAACATTATTCCCTCCATTTCTCAATAGACTGATTTGTAGCAGGATTCGAAGTGGAGCTGTCCCCAAAGTCGCCGGATGAGTTTCAACATTTTGACTCTCTCTTTCCCCTACAAGGCTGCAAAGGGAAATGATGCCTAAAATGAGCCAGGGGGACTGCAGGGCTTGTAACTTAGACTTTGGGATTCATATGTTGTTGATCCCAAACAGGGGAACAGAAGGGGGGGGGTCAAGGTAGACACTGGGGACTACCCCCCAAAAACCCTCACCCCCTCTCCCCTGCCCCTACCCCTAAGAAATGAGAGCTAGATAGGTTCCTATGAGCTGGAAATAGTAGGGATCAGCCTGGTTGTGCAATGGGGTGCCGTGGGGTGGGGTGGGCTCAGCCTTTGGACCCCTTTTTCTTTCTGGCAAGTCCCTCTCCTCTCAATCCCCTGCAAATAACTCCTCTTCCCCCGCCTGGCAGCACGTCCCACAGCGCCCAGGACTCCAGACTCGTACCCGCTCTACCAAGCAACAGCCCCGGCCGGCCGGCGCATCGCTTACCTTGAAGTTGCCACCTGTCTCTTGTTTGGGTGTGTGTGTGTGTGTGTGTGTTTTCCGTTTCATGTCAGGCTTGTCTGCTGCAGCAGAGACTTTCCAGCGGGGAGGAGGAGGAGGAGGAGGAACTGCTTCAGCTGGAAGCCACCGCAGGGTCCCATGGTGCCAGGCTGAGATTGCAAAGGGGGCAGCAGGTTGGCACTGGGGGGGCGGGCGGCTGCACTGGCCAAGCGCCCCCCTCCCAGCACAGCGCGCCACTGCGGGCAGCTCCGGACGCGGCGGCGGCTGCTGCTCCTGCCGCTGCCTTTGTGTGGAAGACGTCAGCGGCTCAGGACCTTCCCCAGCTAGGAGGGCCCGGGAGCCGGAGCATCGCAGGCAGAGCAAGGGGGGAGGGAGGACGCAGCCCGCTCCCCCTCCGCTGGAGAGCCGCTCCCCTCACCCCACCCCCCTTTCGTCCTCCCAGAGCTCAGCCAGGCAAGCGGGGCTGGGCTGGGGCAGAAATCCGCTGCCAAGGAAGCACCGGGCTGAGTTTGAACAAAACCCCAGCAGAGGGGCAGCTACAAGGGATGCGGCATCCAGGCTGCTGCCCCCAAGGGGCCGAATGAGCCCCCGCCTTGGGCGGCTTGTCCGCAGGCAGTGCGGACTCGCAGGCTCTCCTGGTCACTTACATCGGGTGTGTAAGGCGCAAAGAAGGTGGGGGGGGGGGAAGAAATCCTTGTTTGTCTGTCTAGACCCAACTCCCTTTGCAGCCCACAGGGATCTGCAGCCAGCAGGGATGTCAGAGTGTATCGTCAGCTCGTCCAGAGGCCCCCCCCCCCCCTCCTTCCTGGAATCCCCCCGGCAAACCGGCTCCGAATCCTCCTGCCGGCCCCTAGAGTTGTCCTTGGTACCCAGGTTGCACGGAGAGTCTGTCACGTGACCACAAGAGTCCCCCACCAATATGCAGGGCAGGCTGGTTTGATTTCCAAGTAAGAGCCCCTGTATTAGGCCAGTGCAACTCACTGTAAATCACACCGCTCTGTGTATACAGCACCACCCAAACAGATCTAGCTCTGCAGCTGTCATCCAAAGGCCTTTCAAGAAGTGCCATGGGCCATGTAATCACGAGTCTCTTAATCCACTGACCACCAGAATATTTTGAACCTAATTTAATTTCAGTCTCAGAGACCAGCAGCACTCCGTTTAGCTGTGCAAACAAACAAAAACCCTACTCATCCAAAGAACAACGACATGCTACAGAACAGCTTCCTTTTGCACACTTGCTTTCATAGCCCTTCCCAGTCTTTCCCCGTGAGTGCAGCTGCTTGCTTGTAAGTGAACTTTTGCTGATTTCTCAAATCAGCGAATACAGCAAAAATGAATTGACAGTGAGCAGTTCCACATCTCGAGCATCAGGAATCAGATTGTGCATTTGCATTGTAAAACTACATATTGTGGGTCTGATTCACGTCACTCCATTGATGTCAATGGGCCTCATTCTCCACTGTCCAATAAAAGATATGACCTCACCCACCTTGTCTCTCAAATATCCTGGGACCAACATGGCTACCACTACACTGCACTGCATTGCCCCAGTGTAGTCATTTCCACCAAGTGCAAATTGGATGTGTGCTACATTTTCTTGTCTCCCTGTCAGAGTGACATAAAAACCCCTACTAAGAATAGGATCATTTTTTGGAGTCCCTTGAGCAGTGGTTCCCAAACTTCTTACTAAGGCAACCCACCAGCTGCATTTTATCTTTTTTTTTTTTTTTTGTGACCCACCATTACATATAAGCACCCTGTACCCTGGCACTTCCCCTGTGGGTGAGTGCAGGGCAGGCTCACTCTCTAACATCCCCACATGGGGCCTCCCCTCTGCACTGGGCCAGGAGAAATGTACATTTACCTTAGCCAGGGCCCATTTATGAGTTAATCTAGCCCTGCATGTGGTGACCCATCTAGAGCCTTCCTGTGACCCACTGGTGATTTGGGACCCACCATTTGGGAAACACTGCCCTAGAGAACCCTGATGATAATGGTGCAAAGGTCATGGTGCTTAGAGCATGGCTCTGGGAATCAGAAGCTCTGGGTTCTATATCCAACTCTGACACCCACTGTGTGACCTGGGAGAAATCACTTAGCCTCTGTAAACAGTATCCTTATCTGTAAAATGGGGATAATTATTGTGACATTCTGTACCTTGGGGGAGCACGCTATAAACCTCCACATTCCTCATCTGTATATAATTGTGATATTACATATAAAGCATGCCTTGGAAGGTATCAGGGGAAAGGTTATGATCTGCTGAAAGTCATTTCTCTATCCAAAAATGTATCTCATTAATGCATGTGAAGTTATGAGAATTTTGTTGTATGGTTGTCACTAAAACATGCTGTAAATTGGGGGATCAGCCAGATATTCGCTCCCCAGAGGCAACAGCAAGGAAAGTAGCCAACACCCAGGTGGGGTATGAAACAACTCATCAACAACCATTGTCCAGCAAGGGAGCTACAATTCAATGACTCACCTGCATGAGGTCACACCAGGGGGATTGCTCAACTTTGCCTGCAGACTCAGCAGTGCCCCCCAGACATGCCTGGACTTGTGTTCTACAAGCACATGGAGTGGATTGAGGGTATAAAACTGAACACAGGGGGCCCAGGCTTGGCCCTTCTCCATCCCCCACCTATGCTGCAAGCAACTAAGACACTGAGAAGAAGACAAGACTCCAGCAGAGGAGATTGTCCCAGATTTCAAGGGTGAAATCTGTATACTAAGGACTTCAATATCCAGTGGGGTGAGAAAAACTGCTTAATCTAGTTGTTGCCCAGTCTAACAAGGTTGAGAGTTTAGCCTGCGTGGTTATATTTTATTTCTTTTGGTAACTAACTCTGACTTTTTGCCTAGTACTTAATATCACTTAAAATCTGTCTTTTATAGTCAATAATTTTGTTTTACTGTTTATCTTTACCAGTGAGTTTGTATGACGTGTGGGGCAAATCTGCTCAGGGTACAAAGGCTGGTGTATCTCCACTTTCCATTGTTGAAGTGGTGAACTAATTAATAAATTTGCACTGCTCATCTTGAGCAGTGCGAGATGGTATATTCCTGGGGTACAGTTCTGTGAGCTGGGGGGATTTGTCTCAGGTGCCTTTCTCTGTGTGATTCATGCGTGGCTCCGGGAGCATTCATGCAATCTCGCTGGGTGTGGGGTCATCACATGTGGTTGTGCTGAGTGATAACAGTGCCTGGAGGGGTTGCTGCTGGTCACTAGCAAGGCATTGTGAAAGACAGCCCAGGCTGAAGAGAGTTAAGAGGGCACAGCGGTCCCATGATCCCAGGCTGCATCCCAGGGGGATCCTGTCACAATTATTATTATTTATTTGCACTGCAGTAGCATTTAGGAGCCCCAGTCGTGAACCAGAACTCCATTGTGCTAGATGCTGTGCAAACACGGAACAAAAGGACTGTTCCTGTCCCAAGAGCTCACAGTTAAAATGGATATCACAGCTACAGTAATACTTACACACGTTCATAATGCACTTATGAGACCCTTGGATGAAACACTTTGTACAGAAGTGAAAAGCATTACGTCTTTGTCGTGTAAGCTCAGCGAACCGAGGGACTCAGACAATCACATCCCTTTTTATTAGAAGGGATGTGAGTTAAGTAACATTTTAGTATTTAAAGGGGGAGCCTTTTTTATGGCAATGTTTTAAAACATGTTCCATCCTTACTGCCTTTTATTTTGAAACTAGAATACTGAGCTTCCTCTGTCCCAACACACATACACAGAGTACGTTAAAAGGGATGTCCAGAGAGAGGACATACAAATGTTGTTGGACAACCTGGTGTAAAATTACTAATTTAGTATATTCTGATTTAATCTTTGTTTTCATCTTTCTGCTTTCCAAATAATCAGAAAGCTATGGGCTCTGATCTGAAGCCCTCTAAAGTCCATGGGGAATCTTTCCATTGCCTCTGGCCTTTGAATCAGGCACATAGTACTTATGATATCTACAAAGATGATTATGCACAATGAAACAAACAGTGTTAGGGGAAAATAAATGCTAGAATAAGTCTTTACAGTCAGAGAAAAGGGTATTAATTGGATATTAGTTATCACAATCAATTAAAATCATTATAAAGGGAATGTCTGCATCTTTGGCCACCATTTTACCAAGCCATCTTTTAAGGCTGTTTTATGGGTATAAACAACCATTTGCTTGTAAATTGCACAGTCGGGGGACTTTAGCCCTATTACACTTCCTACAGGACATGCCTCCAGGTAATTAGAATGTGAACAATTCACTGGTTTTAAGGGTCTCTCCATTACCCCGTTCACACAGGAGACCATTTGGAAGCACTCAGAAACTAGAAAATATGCCTTTATTCCCAGTTCAAGGGCTAGATGGTCAGATTTGTCCTAGCCCAGGAGCCCTGTGCACAGAAAAGTTCTAATCATTGACAAATCCCCCGTTCAGCAGCAATATCAATGAATGCAGTAAAACATACCTAGTGTTCAAGCATTCACCTCTGTACCCCAGGTTGGCATGTGCTGGAAATTAAGGCCCACATTTTCAGAAAAGTATAAGTCTAAGAGTTCATGGCTGGATTTACTGTAGGTGTCATAAATATAAAGGGAAGGGTAAACCCCTTTAAAATCCCCTCCTGGCCAGAGAAAAAAATCCTCTCACCTGTAAAGGGTTAAGAAGCTAAAGGTAACCTCGCTGGCACCTGACCAAAATGACCAATGAGGAGACAAGATACTTTCAAAAGCTGGGAGGAGGGAGAGAAACAAAGGGTCTCTGTCTGTCTATATGTTGGTTTCTGCCAGGGAGAGACCAGGAATGGAGTCTTAGAACTTTTAGTAAGTAATCTTGCTAGGTATGTGTTAGATTATGATTTCTTTAAATGGCTGAGAAAAGAATTGTGCTGAATAGAATAACTATTTCTGTCTGTGTATCTTGTTTGTAACTTAAGGTTTTGCCTAGAGGGGTTCTCTATGTTTTGAATCTAATTACCCTGTAAGGTATCCACCATCTTGATTTTACAGGGGGGATTTCTTTATTTCTATTTACTTCTATTTCTATTAAAAGTCTTCTTGTAAGAAAACTGAATGCTTTTTCATTGTTCTCAGATCCAAGGGTTTGGGTCTGTGGTCACCTATGCAAATTGGTGAGGCTTTTTATCCAACATTTCCCAGGAAAGGGGGGGTGCAAGTGTTGGGAGGATTGTTCATTGTTCTTAAGATCCAAGGGTCTGGGTCTGTAGTCACCTAGGCAAATTGGTGAGGCTTTTTACCAAACCTGGTCCAGGAAGTGGGGTGCACGGTTTTGGGAAGTATTTTGGGGGGAAAGACATTTCCAAACAGCTCTTCCCCAGTAACCAGTATTTGTTTGGTGGTGGTAGCGGCCAATCCAAGGACAAAGGGTGGAATATTTTGTACCTTGGGGAAGTTTTGACCTAAGCTGGTAAAGATAAGCTTAGGAGGTTTTTCATGCAGGTCCCCACATCTGTACCCTAGAGTTCAGAGTGGGGGAGGAACCTTGACATGGTGGCATAGTGGTGGGATTAACCTGAAATCATTTTGAGATCCAGTTGAGATTTTTTGAACTAGAAATACAGATTTTAAAAAGGAAATTTTTTTTTCCTTTGGAAAGGAAGTCCAGAAAGCAGCTGAAACTGAAAGCAGCTTGTTTTTTCTCTGTTTGGGGAAAGAGCAGAGACAAAAGGGGATTATCTTTGTGAATTGCAGGTTTTCTTTGCCTGGAGGCAGGGTACTTAACTCCTGCAGGGAAATTCACAGTCTTCCAACCCAGAGTATTTTTTTCCCCTAAAAGTAAATGGGGGGGGGGTTCTACCCATTTGCCTGGAGACAAAAGTGGCAGGGGCTTTTTTTGGGGGGGGGGATTTTGATTTTTTTACAAGGAGCACAAGTTTGAAAAGGAATTTTTTTTTTTCCTTTGGGCTGCTGGTAAGCAGGTTTCCAAGTAGTTGGAGGTTTTTTGCTTTGATTTGGGGCCAGAGCAGAGACAAAGGGAATTGTCCTTTTCTGTAGGCTGACAATCACTATCAGAGAATAGGTATTCTATTCCAGCACAGCAAAATTTTACAGCCAAATTTTGTTTGTTTATTTCTAAACCTCGGGTGTAAAGTTAGTTAAAAACAGACAGGTTAGAATGACAAAATCCACGGCTCGACAAAAGCTGGAATTAGCCAGATTTCAGGCTGAGGAAAGACAAAGGGAACATGAAAGACAGATAGAACTCATGCGGCTGAAGAAGGAGGAGAAGGAACAAGAAAGGGAGGCAGTGAAAGAGGCAGAACAACACCAAGCGGCTGCTCACAGGAGAGCTATGGAAGCAAGGGACAAAGAACTGGAGGAGAAGGAAAAAGAGAGGAAGTATGTGGAGGAGATGGAGAAGATAAAGGCTCAGCAGAATATCCCAACAAACCCTAGCAATCCTTCTCCAAGTACCACTTCCCATCCCAGAAAGTTCCCCACCTACAAGGCAGGCGATGATACTGAGGCCTTCCTAGAAAACTTTGAAAGGACCTGCCTTGGGTACAACATCTCTACTGACCAATACATGATAGAGCTGTGGCCACAGCTCAGTGGACCCTTAGCTGAGGTGGCAGCTGAAATGCCTAAAGAACACATGAACAAGTATGAACTGTTTAAATCCAAGGCGAGAGTCAGAATGAGGATAACACCCGAGCAATTTCGTCAGAGGTTCAGAGTCCTAAGGTGGAAACCAGACGTGTCATTTACCCGACATGCCTACCACATTGTGAAACATTGGGATGCCTGGATATCAGGAGCAAGTGTTGAATCTCCAGTAAATTTGCCCTTCCTAATGCAAATGGAACAATTCTTAGAGGGTGTTCCTGAGGAAATAGAAAGATACATCCTAGATGGGAAGCCCAAAACTGTAATCGAGGCAGGAGAGATTGGAGCCAGATGGGTGGAGGTGGCAGAGAAGAAGAAAACTGGTCGCAGTTGGAGCGGAGACCAGAAGGGACAACCCCAGACCACACCCTATCACCGGGGGCTGCCCAAAGCCCCACATACCTCCCAAAGAACCCTCCAGACCCCTTATCGTCCCACCACCCCGTTCTCCAGCAACCCACCTCGCCCCAGTGACCCGTCAGCTGGATGATGTTTTAAATGTAATGAGCTGGGGCATGTAAAGGCCAACTGCCCCAAGAACCCCAACAGATTACAGTTCATTGCACCGGGATCACACCAGAGGTCTGCAGGCCCAGATACCTCCCAGATACCCTTGGAGCGGAGGGAAACTGTGAGTGTGGGCGGGAAGAAGGTCACTGCGTGGAGGGACACCAGAGCACAAGTGTCAGCTATCCATGCTTCCTTAGTGGACCCCAATTTAATCAACCCAGAGATCCAAGTGACAATTCAACCCTTCAAGTCCAACTCATTCAATTTGCCTACAGCCAAGTTGCCTGTCCAGTACCAGGGCTGATCAGGAACGTGGACTTTTGCAGTCTATGATGATTATCCCATCCCCATGCTGTTGGGGGAAGACTTGGCCAATCATATGAAGCGGGCCAAGAGGGAGGGAATGGTCACCCGTAGCCAGGCTAAACAAGCCGTGAGGCCTAGCTCTATTCTGGAAACTTCTATCAGGACCCAGTCAGAGGGGATGGACCCGGACCCCAGGCCAACGTCTGCAACAGCAGTAGTGGATCCAGTCCTAGAGACCCAGATGGAACCAGTCCCAGAACTAGAACCAGCCGAACAACCAACACCAGACCCATTGTCAGCACTGAATCCAGTACTTGCAACCTCAACACCAGAGGGCCCCACCGAACCTGAACTGGCAGCAGCCCATAACCCTACACAAGAGGCTCAGCCAGAGCCTGAATCCCAACATAGTGCATCAGCAGAGAGCGGTTCACAGTCAACAGAAACAGCCCCATCCCCTACATCGCTTCCAGAGGGACCAAGCCTAGGTCCACAATCCCATGAGGAACTGATGTCTCTAACATCAAGGGAACAGTTCCAGACCGAACAGGAAGCAGATGAAAGCCTCCAGAGAGCTTGGACGGCGGCACGGAGCAACCCACCGCCTCTCAGCTCTTCTAATCGATCCAGGTTTGTTGTAGAAAGAGAACTTTTATACAAGGAAACTCTTTCTGGTGGACACCAGGAAGACTGGCATCCTCAGAGACAGTTGGTAGTTCCAACTAAATACCGGGCCAAGCTCTTGAGCTTAGCCCATGATCACCGTAGTGGCCATGCTGGGGTGAACAGGACCAAAGACCGTTTGGGGGGGTCATCCCAATGGGAGGGAATGGGCAAACATGTTTCTACCTATGTCCGGTCTTGTGAGGTGTGCCAAAGAGTGGGAAAACCCCAAGACCAGGTCAAAGCCCCTCTCCAGCCACTCCCCATCATTGAAGTTCCATTTCAGCGAGTAGCTGTGGATATTCTGGGTCCTTTTCTGAAAAAGACACCCAGAGGAAAGCAGTACATACTGACTTTCATGGATTTTGCCACCCGATGGCCAGAAGCAGTAGCTCTAAGCAACACCAGGGCTAAAAGTGTGTGCCAGGCACTAGCAGACATTTTTGCCAGGGTAGGTTGGCCCTCCGACATCCTCACAGACGCAGGGACTAATTTCCTGGCAGGAACTATGGAAAACCTTTGGGAAAGCTCATGGGGTAAATCACTTGGTTGCCACTCCTTACCACCATCAAACAAATGGCATGGTGGAGAAGTTTAATGGAACTTCGGGGGCCATGATACGTAAATTCGTAAATGAGCACTCCAATGATTGGGACCTAGTGTTGCAGCAGTTGCTCTTTGCCTACAGAGCTGTACCACACCCCAGTTTAGGGTTTTCCCCATTTGAACTTGTATATGGCCGTGAGGTTAAGGGGCCATTACAGTTGGTGAAGCAGCAATGGGAGGGATTTACACCTTCTCCAGGAACTAACATTCTGGAGTTTGTAACCAACCTACAAAACACCCTCCGAACCTCTTTAGCCCTTGCTAAAGAAAACTTACAGGATGCTCAAAAAGAGCAAAAAGCCTCGTATGATAAACATGCCAGAGAGCGTTACTTCAAAGTAGGGGACCAGGTCATGGTCTTAAAGGCGCTCCAGGCCCATAAAATGGAAGCATCGTGGGAAGGGCCATTCACATTCCAGGAGCGCCTGGGAGCTGTTAATTATCTCATAGCATTCCCCACCTCCAACCGAAAGCCTAAGGTGTACCATATTAATTCTGTAAAGCCCTTTTATTCCAGAGAATTAAAGGTTTGTCAGTTTACAGCCCAGGGAGGAGACGACGCTGAGTGGCCCGAAGTTGTCTACTATGAAGGGAAATGTGCTGGTGGTGTGGAAGAGGTGAACCTCTCCATGACCCTTGGGCGTATGCAGCAACAGCAGATCAAGGAGCTGTGCACTAGCTACGCGCCAACATTCTCAGCCACCCCAGGACTGACTGAATGGGCATACCACTCCATTGACACAGGTAATGCTCACCCAATTAGGGTCCAACCTTACCGGGTGTCTCCTCAAGCTAAAACTGCTATAGAACGGGAGATCCAGGATATGTTACAGATGAGTGTAATCCGCCCCTCTGGAAGTGCATGGGCATCTCCAGTGGTTCTAGTTCCCAAACCAGATGGGGAAATACGTTTTTGCATGGACTACCGTAAGCTAAATACTGTAAACTCGTCCAGACAACTATCCAATGCCATGCAGAGATGAACTATTAGAGAAACTGGGACGGGCCCAGTTCATCTCTACCTTGGACTTAACCAAGGGGTACTGGCAGGTACCGCTAGATGAATCTGCCAAGGAAAGGTCAGCCTTCACCACACATCTCGGGCTGTATGAATTTAATGTACTCCCTTTCGGGCTGCGAAATGCACCCACCACCTTCCAAAGACTTGTAGATGGTCTCCTAGCGGGATTAGGAGAATATGCAGTCGCCTACCTTGACGATGTGGCCATATTTTCGGATTCCTGGGCAGACCACCTGTAACATCTACAAAAAGTCCTTGAGCGCATAAGGGAGGCAGGACTAACTGTTAAGGCTAAGAAGTGTCAAATAGGCCTAAACAGAGTGACTTACCTTGGACACCAGGTGGGTCAAGGAACTATCAGCCCCCTACAGGCCAAAGTGGATGCTATCCAAAAGTGGCCTGTCCCAAAGTCAAAGAAACAGGTTCAATCCTTCTTAGGCTTGGCCGGTTATTACAGACGATTTGTACCACAATACAGCCAAATCGCCGCCCCACTGACAGACCTAACCAAAAAGAAACAGCCAAATGCTGTTCAGTGGACCGAAAAGTGTCAGAAGGCCTTTAACAAGCTTAAAGCGACACTCATGTCTGACCCTGTACTAAGGGCCCCAGACTTTGACAAACCGTTCCTAGAAACCACAGATGCGTCCGAGCGTGGTGTGGGAGCAGTTTTAATGCTGAAAGGACCTGATCAAGAATTCCACCCTGTAGTGTTTCTCAGCAAAAAACTGTCTGAGAGGGAAAGCAACTGGTCAGTCACGGAAAAAGAATGTTACGCCATTGTCTACGCTCTGGAAAAGCTACGCCCATATGTTTGGGGACGGCGTTTCCATCTGCAAACTGACCATGCTGCACTGAAGTGGCTTCACACCGTCAAAGAAACTAACAAAAAACTTCTTCGGTGGAGTTTAGCTCTCCAAGATTTTGATTTCGACATCCAACACATCTCAGGAGCTTCTAACAAAGTGGCTGATGCACTCTCCAGTAAAAGTTTCCCAGAATCAACTGGTTAAAATCGTCCTTGAGATGTGGAAAATATTGTTAGTCTTTATGTACTTGGTAGTATATTTAGAGATACATGTGTCTTATTAACTCTGTTTTCCTAGAGCTCCAGGAAGAAATCCCAGCCAGTGTTTCACCCTAGCTGAGATTTGGGGGGCGTGTCATAAATATAAAGCGAAGGGTAAACCCCTTTAAAATCCTCTCCTGGCCAGAGAAAAAAATCCTCTCACCTGTAAAGGGTTAAGAACCTAAAGGTAACCTCGCTGGCACCTGACCAAAATGACCAATGAGGAGACAAGATACTTTCAAAAGCTGGGAGGAGGGAGAGAAACAAAGGGTCTCAGTCTGTCTATATGCTGGTTTCTGCCGGGGATAGACCAGGAATGGAGTCTTAGAACTTTTAGTAAGTAATCTAGCTAGGTATGTGTTAGATTATGATTTCTTTAAATGGCTGAGAAAAGAATTGTGCTGAATAGAATAACTATTTCTGTCTGTGTATCTTTTTTGTAACTTAAGGTTTTGCCTAGAGGGGTTCTCTATGTTTTGAATCTAATTACCCTGTAAGGTATCCACCATCTTGATTTTACAGGGGGGATTTCTTTATTTCTATTTACTTCTATTTCTATTAAAAGTCTTCTTGTAAGAAAACTGAATGCTTTTTCATTGTTCTCAGATCCAAGGGTTTGGGTCTGTGGTCACCTATGCAAATTGGTGAGGCTTTTTATCCAACATTTCCCAGGAAAGGGGGGGTGCAAGTGTTGGGAGGATTGTTCATTGTTCTTAAGATCCAAGGGTCTGGGTCTGTAGTCACCTAGGCAAATTGGTGAGGCTTTTTACCAAACCTGGTCCAGGAAGTGGGGTGCACGGTTTTGGGAAGTATTTTGGGGGGAAAGACATTTCCAAACAGCTCTTCCCCAGTAACCAGTATTTGTTTGGTGGTGGTAGCGGCCAATCCAAGGACAAAGGGTGGAATATTTTGTACCTTGGGGAAGTTTTGACCTAAGCTGGTAAAGATAAGCTTAGGAGGTTTTTCATGCAGGTCCCCACATCTGTACCCTAGAGTTCAGAGTGGGGGAGGAACCTTGACAGTAGGTGTGCAAACCCCAATCCCCACCCTGATGTGCTTGCACTACCCTGACTTACATGCATTGGAGGAAAAGGGGTTGCACACCTAAGTGAGGCATGAGTAAAACTGAACACACATTTAGCCATGCAGCCTTGAAGAATTGGGCTTACACTTGATCCTGCAAGGAGACCGGAGGTAGTTTGAATGAGAATCTATTCACCCATTGCGATATTTGGGACAGGCATCCTGTCAGTAGAAAATTATCAGGGAAGAGATTAATAAAGGATGTAGCCAGTCCCTTTGGCTCACAGGGAAAGCCTGAGAACCGTTATACTGTACTGAATGAACTTCATTAGAACCAAATGCTATCAGTTTCCATGCTGAGGGAAATAGAAGGGGGTAAACACTGAAGAACTGGTGTCTTATCAAAAACATTTCATGTAAATCATTTAACAAGTTAGAAAAATGAGAGTTCATCCATCTGAAGATGTTTATAAATGCATGTGTGGGAGGAGGGGGTTAGTAAATGGTTATATATTTAAACGCTCTCACTTTCTTGGCTACCACTTGTAAAATTCACAAACCCAACTATGAGATGGCTGAAAAGGGGAAAGGTGGCATCTGAAATTGTTTTAACGCCTTTAGACTAAAGTGCAAAGACACAGCAGCATGTACATGATCCACATGGCACCAGAGGCACCATCACAACAGTAGATGGCAGGGCTAGTCCACGGGGCAGCAGAAGGCTCAAATCAAAAAAGGCCTTTCAGTTATATTGTGGTATGCATTGTGGTTTGTAATTTATACTCGCTTTAATCACTGCTACTCTCGACCTTAGCCTGACAGGACTCTTGTCAATGTATCATGTTGCATAGATTGTAATTTTTTTGCAAGACACTGAGAACACACTGGTAAGATTAATCACAACATCTTAGCATGACCTACAGTTCCCATTAAGAGCATTGCTTTGACTCCTGTGAGGGTTTATTTTTGTTACATGTTGTTCAGTACCCTGCATTACTTGCCTGTTGAGAATTGTAGCTGTGTTACCAAACAGCCAACAACAAAATCTTTGCCTAAATTTGCAGCGATTTAGAGAGTGTAAGTCTTTAATGGGATGGATATAAAGAACCTTATCTGCAATATCTTTCCCAGGATAGGGTAGAGGGAGCTGTTTCAGGTTATGGCTTGTATCCAATAATATTGCGTCCAGTTGTGTGCAGTGGTCGCAGATGCAGGCAATTCTAAATTTGTCAAGTGGTATTTTGTATCATCACTGTCTGAAACTGAAGTTCTGGCCTTAGGATGTTACCTGGCAGGTTCCCTGAGGTGCAGCTTTTCAACACGCTGCTTTTGCCTTCTGAATTACATGCTTTGCAACTGAGAGTATTTTTCTCTCAGCCACTCCAGCGTCTGTCAATTTGCTTTCCCCTAAGAGAATGAAATGGAGACAGAGGTGGTACTCTGAATACAGGCTCATGCTTGAGGAAACTCTGAACACCTTCCCTTTGTCTCTAGCCTATAGTACTCAAAAGGCACACTTAATCATGGCCTTCAAGTACATAGGGCTCAGCACCTGCAAAAATTGGTTTTAAATGCTTTAAAAATGCTTTGAACTTGTACATGTGTCATAAAAATAAAGGGAAGGGTAAACCCCTTTGAAATGCCTCCTGGCCAGGGGAAAGCTCCTCTCACCTGTAAAGGGTTAAGAAGCTAAAGGTAACCTCGCTGGCACCTGACCAAAATGACCAATGAGGAGACAAGATACTTTCAAAAGCTGGGAGGAGGGAGAGAAACAAAGGGTCTGTATGTCTGTCTATATTCTGTCTTGGCCGGGGATAGACCAGGAATGGAGTCTTAGAACTTTTAGTAAGTAATCTAGCTAGGTACGTGTTAGATTATGATTTCTTTAAATGGCTGAGAAAAGAACTGTGCTGAATAGAATAACTATTTCTGTCTGTGTATCTTTTTTGTAACTTAAGGTTTTGCCTAGAGGGGTTCTCTATGTTTTGAATCTAATTACCCTGTAAGGTATCCACCATCTTGATTTTACAGGGGGGATTTCTTTATTTCTATTTACTTCTATTTCTATTAAAAGTCTTCTTGTAAGAAAACTGAATGCTTTTTCATTGTTCTCAGATCCAAGGGTTTGGGTCTGTGGTCACCTATGCAAATTGGTGAGGCTTTTTACCAAACCTGGTCCAGGAAGTGGGGTGCAAGGTTTTGGGAAGTATTTTGGGGGGAAAGACGCGTCCAAACAGCTCTTCCCCAGTAACCAGTATTAGTTTGGTGGTGGTAGCGGCCAATCCAAGGACAAAGGGTGGAATATTTTTTACCTTGGGGAAGTTTTGACCTAAGCTGGTAAAGATAAGCTTAGGAGGTTTTTCATGCAGGTCCCCACATCTGTACCCTAGAGTTCAGAGTGGGGGAGGAACCTTGACATGCAAAAATTGGTTTTAAATGCTTTAAAAATGCTTTGAACTTGTACATGCAATATGATCATTACAAAAGTTCCTGGCAGTGGGGAGGAATAATGTTCTCAATGCCAGCAAGGTCCTCCCAGCTACATGGGGAAAGGGAAGTTCAAGAGAGGGTGGGGATAAATAGTGTCTCTTTGTGGCTGTGTCGGAGACCTGGAGGAGGAGGAGTTAGTGGGAAAGGTGGGAGCTACAATTCCAAGTTCGGGAGCATTTAACATATCATCCCTAAACACCACTTTCAATAACATTTTGTGAGTCTGAAGGTTCGTAATGAGTCTCACTTTCCTCCCTTAACTCTCTAACTCCTGCTTCCCACTTTTGTGCTTTCCTTCGGCCCAAATCCAACGGTGGGTTCAATGGGAGTTTTGTCTTTTAAAGCTAATTCTATTTTCATCATCTTCTCTTTCCTTTCCCCACTTTGTTTTGTATCTTTGCCTTGGTCTCCTTTCCCTTTGCCTCTTTCCTGCTATCACTTTGTACATTTTCTTTTTTTTTCCTCTGTCACTCATTTCTGGAATCCCTCCGATCTTCCTTAGCATATTCCTAAGCTCAGCTAAGCAGCTACTGTCACCTCTTTTATAGCTATTCTCCTTTAGTGGCTTGTAACAACTTAAACAGAACACACACTTGATGGATTAGATGTCCACCTTGAGGTTGGGATCCATACAACTTATTTCATAAGTTTTAAATGACAGCACGTTGCTTTACAGCTGATTCCCATTCTTAACAGACAAACAGATTCAGGGTTCCAAGGGGTAGTTGTATTTTCTTTGAACATTCTCATAGTGTAATAAGGAAAAGGGAGGGCATTTCTGGTACTGATATAATTGAATATTACTTCTTATTCAAGTGTAACAGCCATTACGTTAATATTAATGAATATTAATTGCCATATATTTTCATAAATGTCCTTTCAATTTGTACATGCTGCTTTTCATGGGACAAAAATCTCTTTACCAGATTTTGGCCCCGATGCTGGGCTGTAGTGGCTGCACAGACAGGCATGGTCAGGAGAGGAAGGTGCAAATGTTTCCATGGGAAAGACATTAAGGACCTGATCCTGCTCACATGGGGCCTGGTTTTCCCCTGCATTGTAGCATGTGTAGTCATTTCCGCGTATGCAAAGTGGGCGTACAGACCAGAGCTTCCCCCGCTCACATCAGTGGTGGCATTTTGCAATCCTAGTGCCCGTACTTGGCACAGGTGGAAGTGACTGTTGAGGATGGGCTATTCCAGCGAGAATCTACCTTATTCAGCATCATTGCAGACTCCTACAAAACCCCTCATGAGCTTTTTGCCTTAAGTGCTCTGGTTCCATGTCATTGTTGATCACTTTTTTCAGCCTGTGGAATCTTGTTTTTTCATTGAAGTCTTGTCTATACAATTTTGCAAAACTTTCCCACTGATACTAATACCATCAGTAGCACTGAACTGATGTTGTCAACAGTTAGCTACAGCTTAATGCTTCCAGCTTCAGTTCTATTGTCAGATACTCTCTGTATGAATTTGTGGTACTGTGACACTTTGGGGGTTCAACCCAGACCAGGAAGGGGTTGAGTTACTGCCTCCCCGGGAACCCTGAGTGTCTTTGTGCTTTGCAGCCTGAGTTCAGGCATGCTCATAGCTCATTAACCCCACCTTGGCTTCTACCAACCTTGGTTATGCCTTGCAAGGTGAACCCGCAAATCCCCCAGTCCCGAACTTCCCCATAATTGGCTGTCCTGTAGTGTCCAGCCTTCTCCTGGAACACACAGAAATCACTAAATTCACTGCTTCTTTGAAGAGACAGTAAACAGTAGCTCATTAGTTTAACTGGCGTTTGACAAAACCTCGTTTCAGTCAAAGCACTGGATTGGTTTATAGTAAAAACTTTACTAAACAAAAGGTCATAGGTCTAAAGGATACCAAGTATAAGGAATAAAGGTAGAAAGGGTTACAAAGAAACAAAGGTAAATACACTTTATGACCAAAACTTAATTTCAACAAGTTACAATCTTTGCCTAAACAGGCCTCTCACCTATCCTCAGTTCCCAGAGACTTCAGCCCCTTGGCTGAAGGAGCCAGTGCTCTGTGATTTCCAGAGCTCTGACCCCTTCAGTCCCCCAAGTGATGGATGTCAAAATGCCTTTTTCCCTCTGCTTATATCTTCCCAGGGTTCACTGAACCTGCTTCAAGAGGCAGGAAGGCTTCCTGGGGGTGCAGTATCCATCCTCCCTCGAGATTGTTAAGTGGCCATCTTTCCCCACTTGCTCTGTGGATGGCTTTGTTTAGCTTGCATGTAAATGTGTCTTCATTGACTCTACCTGATGACGGGCAGGTCAGACCAAGCAAATACAGGTTCCTTTGTCTAGGCGTAGTTGGGCTTATGCATCGTTTGCCAAACACATTTTAAGAATGTGATTCTAGCACACATCCATGACTCTTTGTACACACCCCCATACATAGATCACACCGGAATATTAATGATCAAGGAGTTACTAGTTTTCCAGTGATATATCACATGCCACCTTTTGAGTATATATTGTGACAACAGAGTAGTGATTGTAGGTTGTAGATGTAGTGTAGTGTCGTATAGTGATTCTGTCAGGCCTGACAAGAGTTGCTGACACAGAGTATTGAACCACCACTGGACCCCTGTGTCACAGGTACCACACAGTAAGTTAGGCCCCAACCCTGCAAAGACTTACAGAAGTGCCTAGTAGTGCGACTGACTCCAAAGAGACTCATCACAGACGAGCTCTTGTGTAAGTCTTTGCAGAGCCTTTATTTATTTATTTCAATTTCTTGCAATCTCTAGGCACATATACACAAGTTTGAAAAACCCCAACCAATTGCAGAGCTGTCCCAGGAGCCCTCCGAGGACCTGATGAAATTAGTTTTAAAACCGCGTGCCAGCTCCTGAGAAGTGTCTTTTACTATGTTGTACAAGAGAACAGTTTTTGCATTGCCGTGACATTACTGTACTCAACTACTGTATCTGCACAAACATCATCCTAACTAGGAACCATCCAGCAAAGAGAATCAAATGCTATTATTCTTAAACCAGTGATGTTGTAGCCATGTCACTGCCAGGATATTAGAGAGACAAGGTGGGTGAGGTAACATCCTTTATTGGACCAAATTCCATTGGTGAGAGAGAGACACGCTTTTGAGCTACACAGAGCTCTTCTTCAGGTCTGGGAAACTTACTCAGAATGTCACAGCTCAATAGAAGGTGGAACAGATTATTTAGCATAAATAGTTAATATATATTTCAAGGGACCATTCAAGATGAAGTGGCCTGTTAACACCCCTCCAGTCATAGGGAGGGAGGAAAGGAAGGGGGCAGGGAAGAAGCTTGCAGGGGGTGGGTGGAGAAAGGTTGTTAGTGGGTTGCAGATTGTTGTAATAAGCCATAAATTCAGTATCTCTGTTCAGTCCATAATTTTTAGTTTCTCACAAAATTATGAATTTAAGCTCCCAGGCTCATCTTTTGAAAGTGTTCTGCTGGTTTCTTCGGAGGATGAGGGTTCGAAAGCTTGTCTCTCTCACCAACGGAAGTTGTTCCAGTAAAAGATATTACCTCACCCACCTTGTCTCTCTGTTATTCTTAAATATTATTTGTGTTGTGGTAGCACTTAGGTGCCCCAGGCATGGGCCAGGACCCCAGTGTGCTAGGCATTGTACAAATGCAGAACAAAGAGAAGATCCCTGCCCTAAAGAGATCATAACCTAAGTAAAAAGATGTTTTGACATTTGCCAGCTTGCCATAATGGCTCCTCTGAATGTCTCTGTGCACACTTGTAGGACATTCAGGAAGCTGGGAACTAAAGCATGGCTCTGTGCTAGAAGTCCAGCGGATTAACACTTTATTGAACAAGAGAAGGGGATTGTCTGACTATACCAGAGGTTCTTCACTCCCCCAAACAAATGATAGAAGCCCCAGCATCAACACCTGGACAACTCCCCTGGTTTTCTTCTCTATTCCTCCGTTTCATAGTAAGGGCAGGAGCTTTGCCTGTCTCTGAAATCAAGTACTCAAACTTGCTGCAAGGATTATATGGTTAAGCAGCTTTTAGCAATATTTCACCTGCAGCTTGCTATTTTTATCAGGCACTTCATATTTGCACTTCCTCTGAAATCTCTGTAGGGTATCAATATTGTTAACTAGGCTTTTGTGACCAGCATGCATAAGACCATCCCCTAGAAAGATGTGTCTTAGAGTTGGCAATGGCAATCAGCGAGTGAGTGATAATGGGCACAAGTTCTTGTTCAGCTAAAGGCTTGTTGGCATAGCATTGCTTGAAAAATCAATCTGTTGAATGATATCCGCCCCTGCCAGATGTGCTGATTGAAGAATATGCCAAATTCTTGAAAGTACAGTACTTCGTGCCAGCTCTAGGCAAGAGTGATTTTTTTTCCAATATATTTATAAACAAAGCAGGATATAACTCTAGAGCTAGGTGAATAACAAAAAACATTTTTGAGAACATCAGTGTAAATTGAATGTGTTTCCTTCTACCGTGTTGACTCTCCTTTGTATTTACTTCCCACAGTCAGCTGATTGAGTGGCACAAATGTCTGCAGAAAGCAAACCACAATGTTTCTGGAGTAAGTGTTTGTAGGAATAGAAATTAAAATTCACACATGCAAGGATTTGAACCAAAAGTGGTTGCAGCCTGATCCTGTCAGGGCAGAGAATCATTATAATGTGACTTGTCTAACCAATCACAGCTGACCCTGCACAGCTCAAATTTTGAATATTGGTGAACAGTCCATTTATAAATGAGCCCCACACTGGGCATAATTTTTGCACCCACAGGTAACTGTGTGTACGAAGGGTAGGATTTAGTCACTTCATTGTCAGGTACAATCAGGTTACATCAGCAGCATATTACAATTAACAGGTGGGCACACAAATACTGGTGCAATTAATTACAGGTGAAAAATTGAACCTACCAAATTAGGGGCTGTCTTTCCAACTCAGCCCTTGTGAGGGAATGAGAGTCTAGCTGAATACTGAAAAGCTGCCCAGACAAAGGAATGCTGTTTCACATTTATCTGTTTAGACATTGCTTTATGTGGTTAGACATTGGTTCCTCTTAGACTGATGGGTGAAATCAGTGGCTAGAGTGACAGGTAACCACTGAAGATTTGCAAGATTTATTTGACCACAGCTAAACAAAAAGCTGTATAAAATCTTGAGAGTCAGTGCCACAGACATATTTGCAAAAAGAAAAGGAGTACTTGTGGCAACTTAGAGACTAACCAATTTATTTGAGCATAAGCTTTCGTGAGCTACAGCTCGCTTCATCAGATGCATACTGTGAAAAGTATAGAAGATCTTTTTATACACACAAAGCATGAAAAAATGAGTGTTTACCACTACAAAAGGTTTTCTCTCCCCCCACCCCACTCTCCTGCTGGTAATAGCTTATCTAAAGTGATCACTCTCCTTACAATGTGTATGATAATCAAGGTGGGCCATTTCCAGCACAAATCCAGGGTTTAACAAGAATGTCTGAGGAGGGGGGTGGGTAGGAATAAACAAGGGGAAATAGGTTACCTTGCATAATGACTTAGCCACTCCCAGTCTCTATTCAAGCCTAAGTTAATTGTATCCAATTTGCAAATGAATTCCAATTCAACAGTCTCTCGCTGGAGTCTGGTTTTGAAGTTTCTTTGTTTTAAGATAGCGACCTTCATGTCTGTGATTGCGTGACCAGAGAGATTGAAGTGTTCTCCGACTGGTTTATGAATGTTATAATTCTTGACATCTGATTTGTGTCCATTTATTCTTTTACGTAGAGACTGTCCAGTTTGACCAATGTACCTGGCAGAGGGGCATTGCTGGCACGCGATGGCATATATCACATTGGTGGATGTGCAGGTGAACGAGCCTCTGATAGTGTGGCTGATGTTATTAGGCCCTGTGATGGTGTCCCCTGAATAGATATGTGGGCACAGTTGGCAACGGGCTTTGTTGCAAGGATAGGTTCCTGGGTTAGTGGTTCTGTTGTGTGGTATGTGGTTGCTGGTGAGCATTTGCTTCAGGTTGGGGGGCTGTCTGTAGGCAAGGACAGGCCTGTCTCCCAAGATTTGTGAGAGTGTTGGGTCATCCTTCAGGATAGGTTATAGATCCTTAATAATGCGTTCCACACAAACTTCCTCGTGGCTGGACTTTACTAAAACTAGACAAGCCATTTACAACACACACTTTGCTTCTCTACAAAAGAAAAAGGACACTAAACTTTTTAAACTACTACATGCCATAAGGGGCCACAGCAATGGTTCCCTCAACCTACCCAGCAATATTGTTAACCTATCCAACTATACTCTTAGCCCAGCAGAAGCAACTGTCCTATCTCGAGGCCTCTCCTTCTGCCCCTCCACCCCCACGAACATGATACAGTTCTGTGGTGACCTAGAATCCTATTTTCGACGTCTCCGACTCAAGGAATATTTCCAACACATCTCTGAACAACATACTAATCCACAGAGACCTCCCTACCAACACTACAAAAAGAAGGATTCTAGGTGGACTCCTCCTGAAGGTCAAGACAGCAGACTGGACTTCTACGTAGAGTGATTCCGCCGACGTGCAAGGGCTGAAATTGTGGAAAAGCAGCATCACTTGCCCCACAACCTCAGCCGTGCAGAACACAATGCCATCCACAGTCTCAGAAACAACTCTTCATAATCAAAAAGGCTGACAAAGGAGGTGCTGTTGTCATCATGAATAGGTCGGAATATGAACAAGAGGCTGCTCGGCAGCTCTCCAACACTACTTTCTACAAGCCATTACCCTCTGATCCCACTGAGAGTTACCAAAAGAAACTACAGCATTTGCTCAAGAAACTCCCTGAAAAAGCACAATATCAAATCCGCACAGACACACCCCTGGAACCCCAACCTGGGATATTCTATCTACTACCCAAGATCCATAAACCCGGAAATCCTGGGTGCCCCATCATCTCAGGCATTGGCACCCTGACAGCAGGATTGTCTGGCTATGTAGACTCCCTCCTCAGGCCCTACGCTACCAGCGCTCCCAGTTACCTTTGAGACACCACTTACTTCCTGAGGAAACTACAATCCATCGGTGATCTTCCTGATAACACCATCCTGGCCACTATGGATGTAGAAGCCCTCTACACCAACATTCCACACAAAGATGGACTTCAAGCCATCAAGAACACCACTATTCCCGATAATGTCACGGCTAACCTGGTGGCTGAACTTTGTGACTTTGTCCTTACCCATAACTATTTTACATTTGGGGACAATGTATACCTTCAAATCAGTGGCACTGCTATGGGTACCCGCATGGCCCCACAGTATGCCAACATTTTTATGGCTGACTTAGAACAACGCTTCCTCAGCTCTCGTCCCCTAACACCCCTACTCTACTTGCGCTATATTGATGACATCTTCATCATCTGGACCCATGGAAAAGAAGCCCTTGAGGAATTCCACCATGATTTCAACCATTTCCATCCCACCATCAACCTCAGCCTGGTCCAGTCCACACAAGAGATCCACTTCCTGGACACTACAGTACTAATAAACGATGGTCACATAAACACCACCCTATACCGGAAACCTACTGACCACGATTCCTACCTACATGCCTCCAGCTTTCACCCTGACCACACCAAACGATCCATTGTCTACAGCCAAGCTCTGCGATACAACCGCATTTGCTCCAACCCCTCAGACAGAGACAAACACCTACAAGATCTCTATCAAGCATTCTTACAACTACAATACCCACCTGCGGAAGTGAAGAAACAGATTGATAGAGCCAGAAGAGTTCCCAGAAGTCACCTACTACAGGACAGGCCTAACAAAGAAAATAACAGAACGCCACTAGCCGTCACCTTCAGCCCCCAACTAAAACCCGTCCAACGCATTATTAAGGATCTACAACCTATCCTGAAGGATGACCCAACACTCTCACAAATCTTGGGAGACAGGCCAGTCCTTGCCTACAGACAGCCCCCCAACCTGAAGCAAATGCTCACCAGCAACCACATACCACACAACAGAACCACTAACCCAGGAACCTTTCCTTGCAACAATGTCCATTGCCAACTGTGCCCACATATCTATTCAGGGGACACCATCACAGGGCCTAATAACATCAGCCACACTATCAGAGGCTCGTTCACCTGCACATCCACCAATGTGATATATGCCATCATGTGCCAGCAATGCCCCTCTGCCAGGTACATTGGTCAAACTGGACAGTCTCTATGTAAAAGAATAAATGGACACAAATCAGATGTCAAGAATTATAACATTCATAAACCAGTCGGAGAACACTTCAATCTCTCTGGTCACACGATTACAGACATGAAAGTTGCGATGTTACAACAAAAAAACTTCAAAACCAGACTCCAGCGAGAGACTGTTGAATTGGAATTCATTTGCAAATTGGATACAATTAACTTAGGCTTGAATAGAGACTGGGAGTGGCTAAGTCATTATGCAAGGTAACCTATTTCCCCTTGTTTATTCCTACCCACCCCCCCTCCTCAGACGTTCTTGTTAAACCCTGGATTTGTGCTGGAAATGGCCCACCTTGATTATCATACACATTGTAAGGAGAGTGATCACTTTAGATAAGCTATTACCAGCAGGAGAGTGGGGTGGGGGTAGAGAAAACCTTTTGTAGCGGTAAACACCCATTTTTTCATGCTTTGTGTGTATAAAAAGATCTTCTATACTTTCCACAGTATGCATCCGATGAAGTGAGCTGTAGCTCATGAAAGCTTATGCTCAAATAAATTGGTTAGTCTCTAAGTTGCCACAAGTACTCCTTTTCTTTTTGCGAATACAAACTAACACGGCTGTTACTCTGAAACAGACATATTTGTTTCTTGTTAGGACTTTGGAAGGTATTACCTCCATACTGGGGACTGGAGAGAGAAGATATTTCTAACCTGTGTAAAGTAGAAGTTGATTTCAGGTGAATTTTTGTTGCAATCTGTCTCCCGGTGCTTCCTGACTCATTGCCAAATACTACACATTAAGATCTTCTAAAAGAAAATAATAATAACAGTCCACTGAAAGTTAAAATATGAAGGAAGCAACTACTTCCAGGAAAGTCCTCCATGCCGCAGATGAAATGTTCGTCATCCCCACACCTTCATCCCTCCCATAATTGTCTGCCCTATGAGTATGAGCCAATGTCTATTGAAACCTATGGGAGTCTTTCCATTGACTTCAGTGGACTTAAGATCAGGCCCTATGGTCATCAACCATTTAAGGAGGACTGGATTACAGCCCCTTCAGAGCCTGTTAATGCCACTTATAATTCAGCTGCCATATGTAGGATCACCCCTAAGAAATCTGAGGCTCATCCTGTGAGCTACAGCAGCGTGGGGGAGAGCCACTTGAGGCCCCAAATACATGTTACTGCATTACAACCACGTAAAGGAGCTACCGGTGAATAGTTTTCTAAGGCCCTGTGGTCTCCTAGAACCTTACAAACATCTTGATCTTTTCCTGCCCTGTTTTAATCATTTATTGGGAACTTTTTATAGAATTACCTTAAGATGATCATCAAGAGTCATAGATTTTAACGCCAGAAGAGACCTTTAGATCATCTATCTGATCCTATGTATATAACTCAGGCTATAGAATTTCATCCAGTTACCCCACTGTTGAGACCAATAATTTGTGTGTGACTAAAGTATATACTCCAGAAAGGCGTCCAGGTTTGATTTGAAGTCATCAAGACTTGGTGAATCCATCACATTCCTTGGTAGTTTGTTCTACTGGTTAAGCAACTTCATGGTTAAAAATGAAATATATTTACCACAGAATGCCCCAAATATTCAGACTGATATAACCACTCCATTGATGGGCTCTGTGTTAGGATTTTTACCCTACTCCAGCAAGGAAGAGTTTAAAAGCAGCCTAGGGTGGCTGCTCAGGGGGCAGCCAATTGGAGAGAGGCTGCATGGAGCAGCCAATCAGGGCACAGTGGCTAATATAAAAGGGAGCTGTGGGGCCAGATATAGTCAGTTACAGTAGGGAGCCCAAGGGAGAGGACTGGGTTCCTAGTGGGCTGCAGGAAGGTTGCACCTTGGACAGGGCAGCTGCTAACAGGGACCAGGGGAGCTAGAGAGAGCTCCTGGCTGGCTGCTGTGACTTGCAGGTTGAGGACCTGAGAAGAGGGTGAAGAATGTGCTGGGGCTGTAGGGAAATGGCCCAGGGAACTTCAAGCAGCACTAGTGGAGAAGTTAAGAAGAAGCAGCAGGAGCTGCTAGCTACAGGATCCCTGGACTGGGACCCATATTAGTGAGGAGGCTTGGGTCTCCCCCACTTGCCACTGTGAAAGTGGATGGACTGGAAGATACTTTTCCCTCTCTTCCCCCCGCCCCCCAACCCTGAAGGGGGGAAAACATGGACAGTGATGTGGCCAGAGGACTATGTCATGAAGAGGATGCTGCAGTACTTGGACTGCAGATGGTAACAAGGATGGGTGAGGCACCACCAGGAGGGGGCATGCTGGCTGAGCAAACTAATCCCCATGACAGTCAGCATGAGGCACCACCAGTGAGTGAACCCCATGACAGGCTCCAATAGCTAACAGATGCATTGCTACTCCGTGTTCTCTCAGAGTTATGTCTTCAAAATTAGGCTTCACATGACAGCACTGAAAAGTTTGGGATTATTCTGCAATTGCTGACATGAGTGCCAGGCTCCTTTCCACCTGATTTAAGTCCTGCCTTTAAGTAGATGAGGAAATGTCTTTGCAAATGAGCAGATGAATATGGTAGTCACCATGACTTTTCCCAGGGTTGCTTTCTTGCTTGTCTGTGGGCTCCTCTCCCCTCTCTGTCATTGGCAGGAAGCTCATCTTGCTGCTGAAGCACAAGGAGTTAGGAGAGCTGGATTCTAGTCCCACCTCAGTCACAAGCCTCCTATGTGACCACTCAGACACAGGCCCATGTGCCTCAATTCCTCCATCTCGAAAGATGTGGACAGTGATACTTACAATATAGTAGTGTTCAGTCTTACTTCAATTCATTAACAGTGTTTGTGAATAAAACTAATTGGTCATCCCCTGAGATCTGTAGTTGAAAGGCATGATAGAAGGGCCAAGTGTTAGTGTCACTTATTGATCATCTTTCTGTATATTGCAGGCTGGACAAGAGCACAGCTGACACCCCAGTCTGGGCAATGATACTCCCTCCTTGAAACAGATTTTGCCAATTCTTCAGAACTGTCCAGATACCTTCAGCCATGTGCTTCGGAGGTTACACTGTTTCTAGAGATATTGGGCCAGACTCTCGGTTAGGGTCTATCCCACTTGTGCCAGCCGGGTAGTGCACAGGAGTCCAGTTCTGGCCATAACTGGCTAGCTGAGAATTCCCCTAGTTGGGGGATGGGGTGACTTAGCTGCAAAGTAGGGTCTGCCTGCACTAACTACCCTCCCACAGCATAGGGGGAAGGAAGAGGCGGGGTAGACATCTGCTTTACCACACTGCTGTTCAGCTGGCATGGGACCATGTGTTGTTGTCATCAGTCAGAGCAGCCCCTTGGCAGCTCTATGGCAGATGGGGGCCAATGCAAACTGGCCCTCAGAATCAGGGAGCCATAACAGTTTCCTGATACCCTCCCTACCATTCCCTTGCAGGGTGCTGCAGGAGAAAGCCTGTCCCCCATTTCTGTATAAGTGGGCCTCTCATAAACGATTGCGAACAGGGATGCTCCTGCCAATCTTCATCATTTAAGATCAGTCTTCTAGCTTCCTCGATTTTATTTATAACCTTTCCTGCATCATCATCTGCAGCTAAACCTGTGCGAATCCACCTCATGCATCACCCAGATGCCCTAGAATAGATATCAGGCTCTCCCTGATTAAAGGCCACAGTACAGATGGCTCTATCATGTATCATTCAAGGGGGAAAAAAGATAGTCAAAAAGAAATGTGGCACATGGCTGTTATGCCAAGCCTTCCTGCAGGGGTGACATTCTGCTGACCTTCTGCCCAGTGAGTCACTGAGGGGTGATTTAGGGTAGTGTAACGGACTTGGGAGCATGACCCATATGCTTCTTAGACTGTAGACTCTTTAGGGCATGGACTATCTTTTTGTTCTGTGTTTCTACAGCACTTAGCACAATGGGGTCATGGTCCATGGCTGGGGTTCCTAGGCACTATCACTATGCAAATAATAATGTTTTAACAGCAACCTCTGGATCTGCCTGAGACCAATTTTTCTCCTTCTCCTTGCAGATTACTCTTGCTCTTGCATTACAATAGTAAAGCCTGGGGAGGCGGGGGAAGGGAATGCAAGGACTAGATCCTCAGTTTACATAAATCAGCATAGTTCCATTGATTTCAAATAAGCTGTTGAGGATCTGCCTCAAGGTGTTTTTGAAGGGATATGTACCTTCATGCTGCAGGACATAAGACAATAATTAATAATGGAAATTAGGAAGAACCTACCCTGTGGGCAAGTTATTCCATAACTGCTTACTTCAGACCATCTTGTACCTTCCTCTGTAGCAGCTGGTGCTGGCCACTGTCCAAGACAGGATGCTAGACCAGATTGTCCAATAATCTGATGCAGGATGGAGAAATCCTAAATCCCATGTCATAGCATTTGGAAGGAGTTAGCAATTTTAAAAGGATTTTCATAGATTCATAGAGTGAGATCCTGGCTCCATTGAAGTCAATGGCATAACTCCCATTGACTTCACTAGGGTCAGGATTTCACTCAAAGACTTTAAGGCCAGAAGGGACAATCATAATCATCTGGTCTGGCTTCCTCCTGCATAACACGGGCTATAGAATTTCATCCTGAATTTTCTTTCTCTAGTATTCTTTCCTGCTGTGTTATACCCCTGACCTAGCTGTTGCTTGATACATTAAACAATACAATAAGTGTCATGAAACCATATGCTTTATATAAATAAAGTTTTGTTTACTTAATATAGATCACCAGGGTAGTATGTAATAAACAGATTATTGTACAATATGGCATATAAGTAGCTGAGAGCCTTTCCAAAGTTAGTCTTTCCTTTCCCTTTCCTCCACCACCTACCCCTGTTATCAATGGACCTTTCTTCCATCTGTATCTCTGCTGAATTTAATTGTACTTGCAAGGTTTGCTCCCCAGGTGGGTTATTTTAAATTCTTACAACTCTTCCTTTAATATCTGGAGAATTAAATGCCCTTTGAAGATAAAACACACTGAAGTGTACAGCTCTTCCATAATTGCTTTATCAATAGGGACCTTGTATAACCATCTTTTGGATGACAGCTTTGACACAAAATGTTCTGGCACATTTGGCTGAAAAGAAATGATATTTAATGAGCTCACTGTCATCAAGTTCTGTACAAACAAAGAATGGCAAAATCCCACTGCTTTCTGTTGGATCTGACGTGCCTGTATGTGACTATATTTAGGCCCTATCCTGTAATGATCTCCATAAAGGAAATGATCTCCGTATGGATACATTGCAGGGGGCTACCTGCATGTAGCTGATTGCAGGATCAGGGCCATATTAGCTACATGGAGCAAAATATTGCTCCTGACAGATGATACTTCATGGGCATCACTTTAAATTGCTATTGCTCCACCAGGGCTGGCTGTGTGGGAAAGAGCCATAGCCCCAGCCTCTTCCATTGGTGCTGGCTAGGAGAGTCAGAGCTATGGTCCCACCTCCTTCCTTCCTTTTGGGCCTGACTGAGCAGGAAGAGAACATTCCTTATGCTGCCTTGAGCACAAGGGCTGCTACTATGCCTAACCTACGTGCGGGCTGCACTAGAGAGGAATGCTCCCTACTTGCCCCACGACACTACATACCCACACTAAGGGCCAGGCACAGTCTGCCCCTAAATTTGCAGTTGTGTATTAGAGAGAGATTTTTAAATCTTTTAACTGGATGTAGAGCTTGTGAAAGGGCTCCGAAAGACTACCTTGGAGACATAAGTTCTCCAGTGACAGCACAGACATCAGCAGTGCAAACTTCCCCACACCATTGAACAACTGGCCTGTGGAACTCATTGCCACAATATATAGCCAAGGCCATGAGTCTGATAGTGAAAGTCAATGGGCGTTATGCACCTAACTCACATAGGCACTTTTGTCAATCCTACTAGGTGCCTATCTGCATTTTAGGAGCCTAAATACCTTTGTAAATCTAGCTATAAACCCTTCAAATGCTTCATGGCTTAAGTCAACCTCTAACTTTGGGGGAATTAAAGTGGAACTTTCTTCCTATAATTGTTTCTTGTACTTTCCTCTGAAACATCTGCTACTGGCCAAGGCTGCTGACAAGGTACTAGTCTAGATGGTCCATTCTGGCACTTCCTGTCTTCTAGTGACCCACCAGCAGGCCTCAGATTCTGGATTCCGCCTTTAAGAATAAGAAGGTAATTGATTCCCATGGAGGGAGAAAAACTGTCAGGTAAAGACAGACAGATTCATGCTGTAAGACTGTAATTCTTATACTTTTGCCTAAATCAATATAACTACAAGATGCCACCCTGTGCGTGAGACTCTTAGCCAGGCCTTAGACGAGATATGTGCTTATACCACTCACTTTGATTTTCTCTCTCTCCTCTAACCTGACTAAACCAGGTTGTATTGAAGATAATAGTGGAATTATTACCTCCAACTCTGAGGTATGTTCTCAGAGGAAAGGAACCTCTGAGATCTGGTGAGAGAAGTGGAAGGAGCGCAGAAGCAGGGTGTGCATAAAAAGGGACCTAGGCTGGAGCAGTGCTTTGAAGGCACCAGTTCCCAAAGGTGCCATAAATTTGCTGGCTACAGTTTGCTGATGTCCTGGGAAAAGTTTAAGCGGTCACAAGGAGTAGCATGAACACGGGGACCTCTTTGCTCTGCGCATATGCCTCTGTGTGCTGATTGTGACAGAGGCTTTCAGAAGGTGGATCTCTAGCCACAAGGACCTGGGCTGAGATGCAACAATTCATTTTGCATGAGACCGCCTAACAGATGTCATTCAGTCTAGGCTTTTCTGAACAGGGGCATATTGAACGCCGTACCCAGGAGGTAAAAGGCACTGACACCCACCCAGCCAGTCCATCTGGACATTATTTGTTTTTGCTCCAGTGGCCAGCAGCATGATGTGGATTCATAGTCAAATAAACACTAACAATAATGTCCCACAAGAGCTACAGTAGTTTTTCTGTCAAATCTGAATTGAAATAGAAGATAAACCAACTGCAAAGAGTAATTTTTCCCTTCACCATTCTCTAAATTAATAAACCAGGAAGTAGAACCACTTAGTGTAACAACAACAGTATGAATGCTTTGAAGATGCCTTAATCTCCTTTAATTATATTTCTCATCTAATTACATTTCTTCCATTGCTTGAGAAGCTAACATCTATTGATTTACATCCACTTTGACAAGAAGAGGTGTTATAGGAAGAGCAGAAGGCTCGTCAGGTGACTGTCAGCTAATATGGCCGCACAGTAAGGAAGCAAACAATTAAAAGGGGACACTTGCTGCTCAACTTATCATTATCTAGGAAGTGTAATGTCCTCTGAGGCTCTGACTTGGTGTTCGGGTCCAGGCTCAGTATGTACAAACCACACCAAGTCTCCCTGTGCTATTGGGCAATGCATTCCAATGGAGCTAATTTTAAAGTTTTCAGAAAATTGACCGTAAAGCCTGCAAACATGTTTTCTATTTAGTGGAATGTACAATGTCTTATTTATCATGAGTCAGTTGATGACTCACTCACGCAGCAAATTCATAAAAGCCTTAGTTTGTATTTGTTGTTCACATTCAGAGGCATTATACATCAAAAAGTCAACACTTCCCAGCTAATTCAATTCTAATGCAGTCATCTATCACACTAGTTCAGTTGTTGCCTCTCAGTTTTTGAAGAATGATGCAAGTTGGTATGTACACGGTGGATACTCCACTTTAATTACAAGCCCTCTCAGTGATACAAAACTATTCTGTGCTGGCTCACTGCAAACCCTGCTGCAGGCATTCTGCTCGCTATGCTTTTGTATAATACCCTCCAGGATTGTTTTTCAAGGTGGCAGCGTGTGCAACCACTGAGACTCCGTCCTACACTATATACTGAAGCTATGCTGCATCTATGCAGCTTGGAAAACAACAAGCACTGCAGCTGTTGTTGTATCTGCCTGCAGTGTTATAAAAGGCCTGATGACTTGAACGTATTTGTTAGCCTTGTTAAACTATGATCACGGGAAGATATAGTCCAGCCCCATGTTTAATGGGTGTAATTCCTCCTGCTGCTACTTCGGAAATCATTCTGCATGAAGCCCTTTGAACCCTACATTTCAGGAATGTTTTTTGAGGTTCCCCTATGTTCTGAAACATTATAAGCAAAGGTGCCCTTATATAGCACCATTCATATGAGAATTTCAAAGCACTTTACAGAAGTACACAATTCTTACCACAGTGCTAATTCTTGGGAAACTGAGGCGCAAGAAAGCGGATGGCCCTTGTTCTGCACCATGGATGTTAGTAATTGTTACTCAGTTGGGTTGTTTTGTTGAAGATTTACAGGGCTGCGACTTAAGGGATTTGCTCAAGGTCACACAGCAAATTAGTGGCAGAGCCAAGAATAGACTCCATATCTCCTGATTCAGCATGTCCTTATTCTAACCACTAGACCACACTGCCTCCCTGTGGGTTACCACAACAGTCCGGGAAGTCATTTTTTTTTGTTTTGTTTTTTTAGTCTAAAGTGGTTCTAAAGCTTTCAGCACAGCAAATTATCACTGAGTGCTAAAAATCTCCTTCTTTGTCAGACAATGTATTTAATCATCTTCTCTTCCCTGAACAGCTTTTTCTTGGGACAATTGCGTCATGTTCTGGGGTATTTTTCCATTATTGGAACAGAGTTGATTCAGTGACGCGTGATAAATGCAGGATTTTGTATTTCCATTTTCATTGCAATTTGTGGTAAAATTAGATGCATAACTCCTGAGAGATGTGCATTTAATTTCTTGAACATCATGAGCTGGGTAGCATCTTCTGATCTGCTGGCAATGAATGAGCCAACCTTATAAGCACAAACTTTGGGGTATATTGCCATTTCAGAGAGTGGGGTGATAGTAACATAAGTCTCATTAATCTTATTTTAAATCTTGCATGAGAACTCTGCTGCATATCTAAATGAAATTACATAGTCCTAAATGTGCATAGGAAATGTAGTCCTCTAGTCTGGACATTAACAATTAATTTCTGTATAGCTTCCTACTGTTTGTATCATCTTTCGGGTTGATATTACCATTTCTATCATTAAGTTTATTTTTATTTGCACCAGCTGAGCCATTTCCTTTAATACAGACCATAACTGATCTTTATTAATCTTATCCCAAGAATAAATCAAGGGTAACATTTATATTTTTGCCAGTCAATGAATCTGCATCCGATGTTTCTAACTGTATGGTGTTTTATGCAGATCATGATCTTTCCCAGTGCATTTCTATGCAAAATCATACTGTGTTTCAGAAAACACAACTAATTTTCAGTTGAAACCCTCCAGATTTCCTGTGTATGAAAGCAGATTTTATTTGTGCACTTAACAAACACTTGGAAAAGGAATATATCCATTAAAACACCTACTCTGGGCATCAAAATGCACATTATTCTATGTAAAGAAAGGAGAAAATGGGCAGGATATTTGTTCCAAAACTTTAGCCCTTTGATCTTACTCTCTGATACATACGATACATGATGGCCTTCTTGGTTAATGATTAAATATGCTAAATGTGTAGTGTCTGATGCCTCAAGATATGCAGCAATGTTGCCATGTGTCAGCAGACAGTAGGGAATCCAAAAGATCCAAAGTGTCTGGAGTTTCCTTCTAGGTCTAATTGTAGAATGAGGGAATGCAGTGAGCAAAGTGGAAATTGCAATGCCATATATTGCTCTCAATTCACATGGGCAGTGCCCGTTGACAAGAACAGAAGTCACCGAGCAAACAAAATACACACACACACAAAAAAATCTTTTATTCTGGTATCACCAAACTGAGCAAAGCAAGAAAATAACAAATATCACTGATGCTAACGCAGCTAACACTGGAGCCCAAAATACACTGGTTGAGATTTTCCAAAGTGCCCATTATTGGCCTAATTCTATTGTCATTGACGTGGGCAAAACTCCCATTGACTTCAAAGCACGGACAGCCCTTCTGAAAATCCCACCCTAGAATGCCTGGCTCATAGTCAGAGCACTAAAAGTTTCCGTTCTCATGGAATACATTGGAACCTGATTAAAGGACCTGCTGCTTCTTCCACAAAGCCAAGCGAAGTCTTGCTATTGATCTAAGCGGGGGCCAAGATCTGACCCATAGGGAAATTGGACATAGAGACATTCATCTGAGAATGAAGCTGAAAGCAAGTATAACAAATCCAGGTCCTCATTATTTCCCCAATGCACTGCAAAATGAAAAGCTCAATGTGGTTGTGCTGTGGGGGAAAAAATGACTTTGTTATAATGGGAATCCATGGTATAGAAAACAAGGGTGTGTAATGTAAGTGAGATACCACTTGGGGATTACTGGCTCTTTCTTCTCTTCCCCTTGCATGATATAAAGGTTCTATTAAAGAGAAAAATTATGTCAGCACCTTAAAGGAAAAAATAATGTGAATTCAGAATAAATATAGATCTGTCTAAAATGATCATTAGAATGATATATTTAAAGTTTTTAAAAAGGACCAATACACACTGTACTGTTCCTTTGCAAAGGATTTGTGGGAGCAAGGGTTCATTTTCTATTGTTCTCTCTGTTTCACTTGGAACGAAAAATAATCAATTTTTATTCAACAAAATGATTTTAGGAGTTCTGTTATCAGAACCTGTTACTGGATTTGCGCCATCTGTCTCCTTTGGCCTCCAGTATGTTTTCTTATAAGATGCTCTACCAACTCCAGCCAAGCCTCGGAAGAGAGCTAGCACGAAGCTGGTATATATACTACCACTTTTCCCATTGTGATTAAACCTGTCATTAACAGACTCACTCAGTCCACTTTGAGAGAGAAGAGCTTTCTGTCTGTCTGTCTGTCTGTGTCTCTCTCTCTCTCATACACACACACACACACACACATTTTCTCATAAACTATTCAGCTGACAGTAGTAAACAAAACTCCCAGCTGCCAGCTCAAGTCCAGAGCATTTGTATACACACACAAGTCACAAATCATTCTTATATGATGGCTGAGCCTGTCAAAGCTCAATTTGTCACATATGTGCAATTGTTCCTCTCGCTCCTTTAAGACGCACCCTCGACAAACAGACCAAAAGTCAGCATATCTAAACCGCACAAAAAAAGTCAAGGCTATCAGTGCCGTTTTCTCCAGATAGTCTTTGGCCCTTCTGGAAGAGGTCATCCCTGCATTCAAATGAAGCCAAGATGCTTTGCTGCTTCTGTAGCCACAGCCAGATATCTAAACTACTAGTTGCAGGATAACATTTTCAAAAACACCTAAGTCCCATTTTCAGGTGACTTAGGCACTTGCAAGTCCCATGCAACTTTGGCTGCTAAGTCCCTCAGGTACTTTTGAAAACATTACCCATTGCATGCTGATGGCTGGTTACATCAAGACCCATACAACTTGTTGCCTGATAAATAATTGTCTCCCTGAAACAGCCAGTAATGGCATTTTGCTCTTTTACTACAACTCACTAGAATAGCTCTAGCTGCCTTCTCTACCTCACACAGATGTAGCCCCTATGCTGAAAGTAAGGGTGTCTCAGTAGCTTGTGGTGTCCATAATAAGATTTCTTTACAAACTGATTGAGGGAAACCACCAGAGATTATTACCTCTGGAGGGATTGCTCACATTTTATTAACATAAACAAGTTAATTGTCTGCAAAGCTCTTATTGCTAATGGAGTTTCATGCACACATAGTGCTTTACACTTTATAGGAGACATGGGCCCAGATCCTCAGCTGGGGTTCAAGTTGCATGTTTACAGCCTAAATCAAATGTAACAGATAGAAACACAGAACAGGCATGGGGACAGGGATGGCTGTGAGGAGCACGCTATCCATGTTTGGTAGGCCTCACAAAGGGCGTGGATTTGAAGGAGGAAAGGGAGGGCACTTGGTGGAGAAGAATTAGAGGATGTTTGAAGCCTAACAGGACAGCACAAGAGAGGGCAAGAATTAGTGTGGGGAAAGGAGTAACCCTTACAAAAGAGGATGACACAGAGCATGGAGTAGGAAGACATGAGAACAGAGAGGTAAGCAGGTATAAAACTACAAGGATTTGCCACATTACCTTTCAGTGGACACTGCAGATTCAAAGGCAGTGAAGGGGTTAATAAAACCTTGAAATGAACGAAGTCTGGGTGGTTCTTACAAAGGTTATCTCTCTTGGGTAAACATTTCACAAGGATGAAGAAACAGCTGTTAAACTGAGAGAAAAGATATAATATGGAAGCAATATTAAAGAATTCAGCTGGGTTTGCAATATGTTGTTGGAACAATTTTGTTCACAATCAAAGCAGTAAGGCACACTCAAAAATCACTGAAAACCAATTGTGGATGATATTGGTGACTATCACATGGGACAGAAGGAGTATTTTTAATGAGGCAGTGCATTAATTTAAACATCCTTTTTTACAACCTGGTATAAATGTAACGAAAGAGGTTTAAGGCATGTGAAGCAAGCAATGCCAAGCAAACCGTAGAGCTAGCTTTCTGGTTCGCTCTCCCACTTGAGGCCATTTGCAAATTCATACCCGGATCTGGATTAGTATTTCAAACATCTCTGAAAATCTGAGGATGTTCAGGTCTAGTTTCCATTTGGACTCGTAAATACAGTACAGTGAACTAGAAATCTGACACTACTACATATTGTGTGCCCTGCAAGGTGCAGTCATGTCATCAGTACTGAAGAACAATGGTTTGGAACTTCAGCTATTCAGATAAAATAACAACCAGTGCTGAACTTTGACCAATATTTGAACCAAATCCCCAATTTTTTGAGGTTTGAGGAAAAAATGAGCTGAAATTGTATAGGTTTTTCTTTGCTAACTTCTTTTTGGACATGCAAATATTGCAATGCCATAAGAAAGACTGTTCCCATTCTATTAGACCCTAAAATGCCTGTGACTACTTTAACTCTCTTGAAAGTCTGTTCTTCTGAGATTCCCAGATCACTGAGGTTTTGGATAAATTCAGGTAAACCGCAACCAGATAACTTAAATAGTAGATGCTTAGTGAAAATTGAGAAACTTCCAAACCTAAATCCCTTATGACTGTTTGTGGAAAAATATCTTATTACTGACAAAAACATGGCTTGATTAGATGGAGATCTCCATAGATTCATAGATTTTAAGGCCAGAAGGGATCATTATATAATCTAATCTGACCTCAGGTATAACACAGGCCATAGAATTTCATCCACTTACTCCACTATTGAGCCTAGTAACTTGTATATCTTTCAGAAAGTTATCCAATCTTGGCTTCAGGATATGAAGAATCCACCACCGTATGAAGGCCCATTTCTAGGCATATTCAGATATATTTTGTGTGCATGGCTTAATTAGCTGCTATTTTATTTCAATAGATTATGAACGTATTGGTTCGTTCGTACAGTACCATGGATTGGAGACATTATGCTTATGTCAATTTTACTCTTAGCATTGGTGTTTTGTTATATGCTTCCACTGATTATTCAGAATGTTTGTGATATCAAGGCTTGCTCCTCACAAAAATTAAGGCATATACTCAGTGATTTCCATCAAAGGAAATGCCATTTGAAGTTAATGCAAAAGTTACTAAGTGACTCAGGGTAGCAGGTAAATGGTAACATGTGTAGTATTTCTAAGTAACTCTTTCTTTGAAGGACTATTGCAATGTTAAAATAATATAGATTTGGTAGGGGTCAGTATGATTTAAAGAATATGGTCCAAATTGAGAGGTGAGTAGCTTACACTCTCTTGCTTATCACCTCTGAATGTGGCTTATAATGGAGCCTAAATTGGTATAAATTACATACTATGGGGACTGGAAGAAGGTGCAAGTTACATGATGGCAAGCTGGTGAGAGTCTAAGAGAGTCTGAGTGTAATTTACATGATGACAAGGCCAGAAAAATGTATGAATTACACCACCTTAAACTTCAATTTTCCCCTATAATCCCCCCAGCAAAGGGGGCATGATGGAAAAAAAGGGTCCATGGCCCGACCACTGCTACAATCTGGTGATCCCATTCCTCGGACACCAGAACAGCCCTCATGGGACTCAGGCAACTGAGCATAAGTCAGAATGGCCCTGAGTCTTCTTTAAATTGCATCAGGGGCCAAACCAACCCTTCAGTATATGTCTACACTGAAGCTGAAAGCGAGCCTTCCACTCCGGGTGGACACACTCATGCTAACAGGGCTCAAGCTAGCATGCTAAAAATAGCTGTGTGGACACTGAGGCTCCAGCAAAGACTCAGTCTCGCCACCCAAACTCAAGCCTAGGGGATTGAGTGGGCTTGTGCTTGGGTGGCTAGCGCAAATCTGTCTATCTGAGCTGGGAGGCTTACTCTCAGGTGCAGTGTGGACATACTGCTAGTGGCCTCAGGATAAGGGAGCTGCAAAGACAGTGGCTTAACAAGAAAATTTGACCCCTAGGCTCCTTTCTGAGTTTGGCCTCGTAGAGCATCTGTGTCTTACGTAGCAACTGTTCAGTCCCAGGCCCTTGGTCAGATGTTAACCACACTAAGAGCCTTCACAGCAGGAAAAATTGAATTTGGATTTTAAAAAATTGCAAATTACCTCATTATTTTCTCAGCTAGTCATTTTAACCTCATTTTATCCTGTTAACTGAATGTCCTGTGTGATTCCATGCTGAAAGGAGTAGAACGTCAAAGACATTGATCTTGGCTCTGGCTTGGTTTTTACAGGTTTTGGATCTACTCCATCTTGGCACCATGTTACTGGTTTTTATTAGAGTCAAAGTACCTGCTCTACTTAAGTGACTTTATTTTTTCATTCCTTTTTCAGTGAAGCCCTCTTGACCAGTGCCAGAACGAGAGCCTGGGGGATGAAAATCCTCAGGGAAGCCATAATGGGTAAGTGGCAGGTCAAGCTTCCCATATACTGCCATCCTTCCCCATATGCTCCAAGCGTGACATGGAGGGACCTCCCTCATAGCAAGATGGGAGGCCACTTTCCTTGCACACGTCTATTCTATATACGCTTGTATTCTGCGCTCATCGCTGTAGTATCTGAGTGCCTTCCAGTTGTGTATTACACAATGTGACTACACATCTGTCTCGTGTTGGTTGTTCTGTCATCCTCTCCCCAGAGGGAGAAGCATGTGGAATGGGGATTGTCTTGTTTGGTAGGGGTTTTTTTAAAATGTATTTATATAAATATACCTGTTGTTGTGTGTTTATATTAAAAAAGACACGGTCAAAGAAATTCACCTTGCACTTGGAACAGAAAGTGGTGAGGTTTGTAATAGTCGTTACTTTCTGGGGGAGTTCATTCCTCTGTCACGGACCATCCTCAGGGAAGGTTCTGCCTCCTGCACAGATGAGCTTTACTCTTCTTGTGCCTTCACTGCTCAGCATCTCTGCTGAGATGCTCAGAAAGGATGCTGCTGCCAGCTGAGATGGTTTTTGTGGAGTGCAAGGATGCTGCTACCAGTTGAGATGGTTTCTGTGGAGTGCAAGGATGCTGCTGCCAGTTGAGATGGTTTTTGTGGAGTACCCTTATCTCAGGGCCGAACCTGTGGACGCGGCAGGTAAACAAACCGGCCCGGCCTGCCAGGGGCTTTCCCTGAACAAGCGGCACCCCTAGTTTGGGAACCACTGGTTTAAAGGCTCCAGGATGGGGGTGAAGACCCTGCAGAGGGCCAACCATTTGTTGAACTTTGTTATCCTGGAAAGGGGACCAACCTTGAATGAGTAACATGGCTGGAGACCTGGGGTGAGAAGAACTAATAAGGTAAAGAGTCTCCAGGGAGAAAGCCCTGAGAGCACTGCTTCATACCAGGGCAGGGATGGACTTAAAGCTAGGCCAGAAGGGGCTGAGAACTGAGCCCAGAGACAGGGCTGCAGCTACGAACCAGGGTACAGTGATAGGCCCTATTGGACTTTTGTCACCCCAGATGGGGTTCCTTCATGCGTTTATACCATGTGTGACTTAGCTGGAGGGCTGAGCCAATGAAGACCTGCCTAATGAGGGCAACCGCTGACAGGGGGCACCATGAAAAAAGAGAGAGGTGAGTTCAGGTTTGTGTGCACCCAAAAAAGGTCACAAGTGGTGACCAAAATTGGACACAATACTCCAGCTGAGGCCTAAGCAGCACTGAGTAGAGTGGTACTATCATAGAATATCAGGGTTGGAAGGGACCTCAGGAGGTCATCTAGTCCAACCCCCTGCTCAAAGCAGGACCAATCCCCAATTTTTGCCCTGGATCCCTAAATGGCCCCTTCAAGGATTGAACTCACAATCCTGGGTTTAGCAGGCCAAAGTTCAAACCACTGAAATATCCCTCCCCGTCCACCTTAACTGACTTGCATGCTATGCCTCTGTTAATGCAACCAAAACTGTATTTGCTTTTTGTTTGTTTGTTTGTTTGCAACAGCATTGCATTGTTGACTCATGCTGAGGCTGTGATTCACCAGAACTCCTAGATCCTTCTCAGCAGTGCTGCTGCCAAGCCAGTTATCCCCCAGTCTGTATTTGTACATTTGGTTTTTCTTCCCTAAGTGTAGCACCTGACATTGGTCTTTGTTGAATTTCTATAGCCCAGTTGGGTCTATAGCTCAATTCTCCGATTTATCAAAAAAATTAGCTCTATTCTCCAAAGTGTTTGCAGCCCCCATCCCAACGTTGTGTCATCTGAAAATGTGATCAATATGTTCTCTATTCTTACACCCAGGTCATTAATACAGATGTTAAATAACACTGGACCCAGAACAGATTCCTGACATCATTCCATTCATAATTATTCTTTCTTTGTGGTTGTTTAACCAATTATGTATCCACTTAATGGTAATACTACTGATCCTGCATTTCTCCAGCTTACTTATGAGAATGTCACATGGAACTGTGTCAAAAGCCTGGCTAAAGTCCAGGTATACTATGTCCACCGTATTCCCCATACCCACCAAACTAGTTACCTTGTCAAAGAAGAAAATCAAGCTGGTTTGTCATGATTTGTTCCTAGTAAATCCATGCTGGCTGCTAGTGATCACCCCTTCATCCTCCAGGTATTTGCAAATTGAATGTTTTATACATTGCTCTGGTAACTACACAGGTATCGAGGTCAGGCTAACTGGTCTATAGTTTCCCCGGCTCCTCCTTTCCCCCCTATTTAAAGTTGGGCATAGTGTTAGCTCTTCTCCAGTCTTCTGGGACCTCTCCTGTCATCCAGGAGTTTGCAAATATTATTGCCAGTGATGCTGAGATTTCTTCAGGTAATTCCATTAGTACCCTGGGGTGAATAGCATCCAGCCCTGCTGATTTGAATACAGATGGTGAAACTGAGGCACAGGGAGGTTACTTTAAATGACTTGATCAAGGTTATACAGTGAGTCAGTGGCAGTCAGGAATAAAACCCAAGTCTTCTGACTTCTAGCCCCAAGCTCAATCCATTTAACAGCAGCTACCTGCACCCTCCTTCCTTCCTGGCTGAGGCACTGTATGCTCCTCAGAGCAGAGTTCTCATTTTCTACAGGTTTGTACAGCACTTACCACAATGAGTCCCTATTGCAATATAAATGCCAAATAATAATGAAATCATCATCACATTTGCTCCATTAGCAGAACCGGTTTTCATCTGCCTGTGATAATGTGTTGCTGTAATGCCACTTACTGGTAAAAGTGTATTGGAGGCAATCAAAGAAAGATGGCTGAGTCCCAAAAATGTCTAGGCTCATGTTACACTTCCCCCTCATGAATAGTTCAGCTATAAAAATGGCAACCTAGGTGCAGTTGTATATTAAATAGCATGGCATGTATCACTATTTTTAAAAGCATAGAGAAATCTAGGGCTTGGTGTGTGAAAGAATTTAAGGGTGTGAGATGCCTAGCTCTCTTTAGGAAAATCCCTGTGTAAAAAGCTTCCTGTTAAATACTCTTTCGTACAACTCCTTTTCTGCATTTAAAAGTTTCTGGTCCTTTTATTTCTCTCCTTTCCCTTCTCCCTCCCCCCCCCCCCCCCCCGAAGGCTCCATTTACTGCTTCCTGTATATTGTCTCTAGAAATGAGTAGAAATAAATTTTTCTTCCACAATGATAAATTATACGAGGCACATTAATTATGAGGCTCACATTCATTTACTCACAGTGTTATAAACAAGAAATATTCTCTATTTTTGAAAGTTAGCTTCTTGGATGAATGAAGGCTGAGGTGCCAAAAGAAAGAGAGGGAAAAAATTACCTCCAAATATAAAACAGAGCAGAATATTGAGCCAATATGCAATATTGCCAAAATCACTTGGAAGACTTTCACATCTGAAACAAGTGTGGAATGAAACAATAGTAAGTGCTAAATCAATGGGCTGAACAGTTAAGAACAAAATTAAAGGTGAACTGAAATGCTGTCTCAAGAAACTTATTTGAGATCCCAAAGCATTAAACGGTATTAATAGATGAAAAGACTTTAAACAGTTCTAATAAATGCATTTGAGTTACCATTCCTCTCTGAAAGCATTAAAAGAAAAACAAATGGTCCTATTTGGATGACTTACTGATGCACACTGTTCTTAATAGGCCAAATCCTGTTCCCTGAGCACAGCCAAGTAAAAAGGAGATGAGATTGGGGCAAGAGAAAGGACAGAATCCTTCCTCCAGACCATAGAGCACTAATGGAGCAATGTCTTAGCTGCTACTGCAGTCTCAGAGCTGGACTAGCTTCTATGGCCGCTGATTCCCCCAGCACAGGGATTTGGCCAGCAGAACTTCATTATTGTGGATTCCCTACACACACTCATGCTTCCTCCATGCTAATGCAGATGGAGGTGTTTATTTCTGAACTTCACCAAATAAAGTCAACCCAAAATGCTGGGGGTGGGGGAGAGGGGGGACAGCTTTATGGCAGTTAGGATATTTTCTCAATAGGTTTCTAACACAACTGCATTAGATAGGAGCAGAGAATTCACATCTCAGTGTTTCAGAGTAACAGCTGTGTTAGTCTGTATTCGCAAAAAGAAAAGGAGTACTTGTGGCACCTTAGAGACTAACCAATTTATTTGCGCATAAGTGGACTCAGTGGACTTTCTGCACACACCTCCCATAATTAATCATAAAAGTCTGACGCTTCTACCAAAATCTGTCGACAAGTTAACTTCTTGAAGCCCACTTGGTGGACTATTCGGGAGGAGAGTTTAGTTTCTGCAGCCTCTCCTGGGCTGAGACTGCTAAGGCAAGTGTTCTGATGATAGTGGGTTTTGTGATCTGGACACGAGTACAAAAGAGACTGACCTGAAACACCAATTCATTTTACCTGGGCCACAAAACAAGCATCGGATCACAACAATTTCCAATTACTGGGCCAAACCCAAAGCAGTATCTTTGTGGTGAAAGACTCCCTATTGCAGGCCCTGAGCCATCCATTCTCATTTGCTACAAAGAAATGCATTTTAGAGGTGAATTCTCTTTTCATCGGTTGGAACTACAGCAAGGATAGATCAGCCGCGCCTTTCTTTCCCACAGCAATCTGGCATCTCGTGTCACCTCCATCTGCTTAGAGACCAGGAATCTCCAGGTGAGCTCTCTCCTGGACTTTCTGCATGGCAGCTGTTATTATTGAGTGCACAGTAGGAGCCTGATTTGCCTCTACCTTTGCACCTGTGTAAAGTGGGTGTAAAATGCTACCACTAACTTGAGCAGAGAATTCTGATCTGGCAGTATTCTACATCCACTTCACACAGGTATGAATGACAACTCAGGGTAGAAGGCATTAGAGAATCAGCCCTCTGGATGCCAGTCTTTAAATACAGGTGTCTGAGCCTAATCAAGCGTTGGTGGAAATCAGGAGGTAAGTCCAGTGAAGTAAATCAGGAGCAAAGGAGATCAGAATCAGGCCCAGAACCTCATCTTATGGACAATCACCCCTTACTTCCACTGGGAGCAAAGGGTGAGTATATGCACCAATTAGAAATGTGAAGCTGGACTTGTGTGAGGGCCTGATCCAGCTCACACTGAAGTCTTTCCATTGGCTAGCTCTGGCCCCTTAAAGCACTCCAGAACTCTAGGCCTTACGTAAAACGTGCCAGAGGGAATTAACAGATATGGAGACTAATAGAGCAGAAAACAACTATAACAGTCAGGAAGAACAGGTAAAATGAAGGGAACTTGGCCTGTGTAACAATCTAATAGAGATACTGGGGGATTGGTTTTTTTAAAGCAGATTTGTTATCTGGGCAGAAGCCTCACCGCATGTAATGTGCAGACACCATGCAATTAAAAAAAAAAAAAAAAGCTTTAAACAGACCAGCAAGGCTGTTAAGCCTAAACCTTAATTAGGCTTTTTCTGCACAAAGTGTCATAGATAGCAAATAAAGATGTCTCCTCAGACTCCTCTCAAGTGCTTTGCTGCATATCCCTGTAGCAGAAAATGTGACAGTAACCGTGATTTATGAAGGCAAGCGTTATCTGCAAACCACACAAGATGAACACGTGATTAAGTGAATAAAAATCATTGTGTGGAGGTGGTCTTAATCAATTAGTTTCCGTTCCTTGAATGACAGCCAATATAAAATACATTCTTCAGGCTATTTCCAACTGACCCAAAGGCCTTAGGTTGCCAATAATTTCCTGTACTGAGCAGAAAGCATAACCACCTACAAAAGAGAGAATGTAAGTGAATTATTAAGTCTTCAGAATTCCTTGTTTGCAGTCCAAATCAGTCATTATTTTGTAGTTAATCTTCTGCCCATTTGTGGCAATGGGAGAGGCAGATGTTTAATTAGTTTTAGCAAAAAAAATCCATTAAAAATTGTCTTGCTTCTACTGAACTGGATTTATAATCTTTGTAGGCAGAGACAATTGGAAAAAAACAGAGAAAAATATTCTACAGGGAATCCAAGGAAATCTTTCCTGCACTCTGAGACCTTTGGGACCTGCAGAATCTGATAGAAAACACCTGCATTTTCCAGCTGTCACAGGCACTTACTCCATTTACAAAGGAGAAAAGAAATCCTAATTAATCTAGGATTTTTAATCACGGGTCCATTTTTAATTTGCAGGGTTAGTGATGTTTGAAAAACACAGATGACTTGCCAGTGTGTTGTATAGCAGGAAAAAGGATACAAATGTCTCCAAGCAGATAAAAATAGAAGGGAAAGCACAGAAATCAATGGAGTTACTCCAGGCTTATGCTAACATAGCTGAGAGCGGAGTTTGGCTCTGAACCTTTTCTTTCAACAGGAGATTTTACTTAGGGCCTGATTCTGCAGTCCTTGCTCACACAATCCTCATTCACGTGAATAGTCCCACTGCGTCTACTTGTGTAAGTTCCCGTTGTGAGTAAGGTATACAGAACTGGGCCTTTAATGCAGCATTGCACTAGCGTCCCAGCCCAAAGCAGTCCTAAAGTCAGCAGATCCAACCAGTGGAGGATTTTCCCCACATAAAGAATTCTTGAGGCAGAGAGCTATCATACCAATTTGTATGCCATCACCCCTGCGACCCACCACAAGGGGCAAGTCTGGAGAAAACTGGATATAGTCCAGGCATCCCTATGCTCTGCTAATTCCCAGATGCCAGAATTCCTCAAAGCTATTGCCAACTACTATTTCGACACTAGAGAATCCCTGAAGTAACTCTAACTTATGCCAAAGACTGGCACTGAATAGCTGTGGATGGGGGTGTTACATAGGTGGCTTAAAGTGAACTTTGGCTACCTCCTTTTGCTCTGTGCACAGCTTAGCTGACCCAAGAGAATCTGGGCCTAAATAATTAAATCCCAACTCCAAAAAGTTTTGAATGTATTTGACCTATACAAAGCATTCTCTCCTTCTCATTTTTTGTAGGTAATAGAGCACAGCTGGCATATATGGTACATGGTTAAAGCTGGTGACAAACCTTTTGGGATTAGGGAATCTCTACCTACTAGAACTCTAGGGTGGGATCCATAACAGTGCTTGGGCACCTAAGCCCCTGTTTTAGTTGCCTTAAATCCCAGTTTTGACTCCACTACAAGCTGCCAAATGCCCACCAAATTCCAAAGGCACCTACCCTCATGCTGGGCTTAAGTTTTTCAGGATTAGAGTTCCCTAGGCCTCTGGGCATCCTTGCTGCTGCCTCACTCTATAGCAAGGGGGTATGAGTTTGTAATCCAGTGGTTAGGACACCCACCTAGGAGGTGGGAGATCTGAGTCTAATCCCACTCCTCTTTCATTATTTAGACACAGTCTAGAACAGCTTCAGCTGGAGAGGCTGAGGGAATCCTAAATCAAAATATCCCATAGCTCAGTGATTAGAGGACTCAGCTGGGATGTGGGAGGACCCCTGTTGGAAGTCTTTCTCACTCTTCTGAAAGACATGGATGAATTGAACCTGGATCTCCCAAACATCATTAACCCAGCTGAGTCCTCTAACCAGAGGACTGAGAGTTATAAGGTGAGCGCCTCGTCTTCTGGTCATTTTCTGTGGAGCAAGGGAGGTGTCTATCTCTCCCTATTCATTGTATAGGGAGTATAGGCACCTAACTCAGCTTTGTGGATCACAGTATAGTTCCTGGATTTTCTAGGCACCTGAAGTTAAGTGTTGTGAAGCTCAGAATTGCAATGACTAAGTCCCTTCATGAATCCCACCCTTGGCATTTTGGCAATTACACTTTTTCAAATAGCCCTTTGAATGATGTCTGTTCAATGGGACTGAGACTATGGTCCAGTTCTGTTCTCTGTTGACTCACTGCAGATCTACACTGGTGTAACAGGGAGCAGAAACTGATCTGATTGCAGTGGCTGCCATTAACATCTTTACATTTTGTTTTTGTTTTTTACTCTTGCCTAACAAACATTGCTAGCACTTAGAGCTTTCTCTTTATGGATAAATGATTTCATGTAGCAATGCCACAATCCCCCCTAATTAGTTACTTTTTAATGCCATTTTAATTGTGGCCATTGTACATTTCCAATTAGTGCAAAAGTGGCCTAACATCAAAGGGAGATTAAAAGGAACTGATCCTGCTCATAGAAAGGATTGGAAGAAACAAAGCTTTTAAGTCTTGTCTACACTACATGTTCCATCATGTTAGGAAACTGCTTTCTAACTCATTGTTCTTAAAAAGTTTCAGAGTAACAGCCGAGTTAGTCTGTATTCGCAAAAAGAAAAGGAGTACTTGTGGCACCTTAGAGACTAACCAATTTATTTGAGCATGAGCTTTCGTGAGCTACAGCTGTAGCTCACACACAAGTGAGCTGTAGCTCACGAAAGCTCATGCTCAAATAAATTGGTTAGTCTCTAAGGTGCCACAAGTCCTCCTTTTCTTCTTAAAAAGTGTTTCAATGAACATGGTTGTTTCATGGTATTCTTCTTTTTAAAACAATTTAACAAAGTGTGGTAGAATGTGTCCCCATATGCACCTGAAGGGGTTAATGTAGGTCCCAGGGGACAATTAACCTATTAGGCTGCAAATTGGGGAAATTATGGCTGAGAGGAAAGCCCTAATTAGGGGGAAAACAACACGGAGTCCTTGTGGCACTTACGACTCCTCGTTGTTTTGCTAATACAAACTAACACGGCTACCATGCTGAAACCTAATTAGGGGAAGCTCACCTGTGCAGGAACAGGCGGGGCTTCTACAAAGCCAGGATGCTGACAGCAGAAAGGTGCTGTATGGGAGTACTTTGCAGTCATTTCCTGAGAGAAGGGAATTTGGCTGGTGAACCTGAGGGAGCCAGAAGGAATAGGAAAGGTAGCAAGGTTCAGGATGCTGCAGACCTTGGCTGCTGCTAAGAGGGTCCCTGAGCTGGACCCTGGAGGAGAAGGTGGGTCTGGATTCCCCTGCCAGCCACTGAGAAAGTAGCACTATAGGGGCAGTGAATGAGAAGACTGCTAGCAAGGAAAGAGTTTGATACTTGAAACGGGGAAAACACCTGTAGTCACCTGACCAGAGGGCCAAGTCACAAAGAGGGAGCACACTGAGTTGCAGAAGCAGCAGTAGAGGGTGCAGCGAGCAGCAGCGAGGGGGGCCTTGGACTTGGAAAGAGCCAATCCCGGAGCGGTCAGGAGAAGGGCACCACTTGTGGTGAGCGGACCCCGTGATGCAAAGTTAGCCCCCTCTCCACAGTGAGCAGGAGAACCACCTTACCTAAGGCTACTCTTTAAAATGCTCTTCTTTAAAACAAATATTACTACTTTCACCAGCACTACCACTTGTGGGTTGGACAGACCCTTTTACGGAAAAGACGTGGGAGTCATCCTGGACAGTTCAGTGGCCATCTCCTCAATGTGCAGCAGTACTTCACCAAAAAAAAACCCAAATAAAATGTTGGAAAATCCTGGCACCATTCAAGTCAATGGCAAAACTCCCATTGGCTTCAGCAGGGCTGCAATTTCACCCTTTCAGTTCATATGGAAGGGGATGGGAAATAATACAGAAAATGTTATAATGCTGCTAGATAAATCAATGTCATAGCCTCAGCCGGAATACCGTATTCAGTTAGTCACCCTGTCGCCAACAGGATAAAGTAGGACTAGAGTTGGTTCAAACACCGGTGATGAAAATGATGGGTTGCTTGGAAAAACTTTTTTGTGAATAAAGAGACTGGAAAAATTGAGCTGTTTATTTTAGCAAAAAGAAGAAGAGGGGACATAACAGATTGGTCTAGAGAAGGGAGATCAGGAACTTCTGTTCACGTTTTCTCATAATACAAGACTAGGGGGACAGTCTTTGACATTGAGAGGTAGCCAATTTATTTCAAACTATTAAAAGGAAATGCTTTTTTCCACACAAGACAGAATCCACTTGTGGCAGGGAGTTCCAGAGGCTATCACTGAGACCAAGAGGTTAGCAGGATTCAAAAAGAGATTGAACATTTATGTGGATCAGAGTTTCAATAGGACAAGTTTTTTTTTTTTTTGAAAGCCCTCAAACAAGCATTCAGGTCATAATCTAGCCTCTCACTAATGGGGGCCTGAAAGAACCTTTCCTTGAGAATGTTATTCTATGCCTGCCTGTCACAGGGTTTCTTGCCCCTTCCTTTGACACACAGCGCTAGCCAGTGTGGGAGACAGGATGAGATAGTCTACAAACAAGTCTGATCCAGTCTGGCAATTCCTGTGTCCCTATGCTGTAATTCAGACACTCATTTAGAATACGTTTTAAAAATATGTCGTACTTTGGCAGGGCACCGAGCTAAAGAAAATGTGAGTCAGAAGAGAGAACGTACTTTATCACACACAGTGTAAGACTTATTTGTTTGGAAAGGCCTTTGATTGGCCTAATCAAAGGGGGAGGGCGGGTTACTTAACAAGCAATTAATTGTCTTGTTGCTTGTTAAGTAACAAGTAATTAATTGTTTACTGATGCATTCAACTGTCCTGGTGATCGTCACCAAATATACATTTCTAAATCAGGAAATATCGTTTGGAAAGCTGCCTAATTGCCGTTTGCCCTGGGCACTGCTAGAGCGCAGCTGCATGCAAGTCCCCAGCTCCCACAGAAGCAGTGGTAAAAATCCTGAACGTACAGCCTACAAGAAGAAAAGGGAAAACAGCATTTAGGCAAGCTGTTCTCGCAGCCCGCCTGCTCTTGACTCAGGGCTCAGCATTCTCGCGCTCTCTCATACACACAAACACCTGCTGCTATCTTGCATTATTTTTTAATGAAAACACCTTTTTTCAGTGGAAAATTGGCTGTCCCTCTGGGTTCTGGTCTATTTTCTCCTTTTCTTTTATTCCCTGGCTCATTCTATGTGCCCTTGTACTAGGGCCCAATCCAAAACCCATTGAAGTCAAAGGAAAGATTTCCACTGAGTTCAACAGGCTTAGGATCAGGCCACCAGTGACCAAGCCAAACTAGTCATGGCCAGCTTCAGGTCTGTTTAGCACTTTTGCCACAGCTAGCCACAGGGGAGGACTCCTGCTAACCTGTTTCTCAGTGCACAAAAAACATCCATATAATTCCACTCCGAATTACTGTAACAAGGTGGACTGCCCCTTTGGCTCAGGCCTCCGGGCCCTTAATCAGCCCTGTTCAATTAGCCCCACCCTACTAGGCTGCCGGGCATAAAAGGACAAAGCCCATTAGGTGAATGGTGGTTGGGGAGGAGGATAGACAGGTTGTGCCCAACTAGCCTAAGGAATTGAGAGGCTGGGGAGCCAAAGCTGGGCCAGGAGGAGGCTGGTGAGGCCAGACTTGGGGAGTTTTTTAAAGACTGAGCCTAAGGGACTCAAGAAGCCCAGCAGCAGCAAAGAGCTGGCTGGAGCGAGGAGCTGGAGGAGAGCACAAGGCAGCTGGAGGCCTGTGAGAGACTCCAGGGAGAAAGACTTAGGTGTGGCTACTCAGGAAATAGCAGGGAGCCAAACCCAAAAGAGCCCGGGAGGGGCTGAAGGAAGAGGCTTACAGGAGCCTGACAAGGGTGAAAGCTGTGCCCAGAGACTGGGCAGAAGAGTGCTTGATCCAGAGGAAAGAAGACAGACCCCTTAGGAAGGAGGTGATGGGCCCTGTTTGAGAGTGTGGCGAAAGACTGTGTGTTATTTGGACACACGGGATTCCCTGGCAGGAGTGGACTTTTATTAAGGACTTAGCTGCAGGGCCGAGTTGCTGCAGGGCCGAGTCACTGCAGCAAGTCACCTCCGTGGCGGGACGCACAAGAGTTAGTTAAATACACAACACGTATATAGGACACACATGCTGCCACTGCAGCCCAAGAAATTTCATGGGAGTGATAATGAATGTATGGCAAAAGTGCTGTGTCAGCAGTCTTGGGGCGGCTGGACTCCTGCTGCTGTGCCCTCCTTAATTCAAAGTAAAGCTTGGAACTTTAGTGGACAAAATAGTAACTAGAAAACTGTGTTGTATTTATATATTCATAGGGTGAAATCCTAGCCCCATTGAGGGCGTGAGGGAGGCCCTGGTGCACATTTACTTGGATTGTGCCAGGTTGCAGCCCCTATTCCGGCTCCTCACAAATATTTTGTTATGTTTCTGGCTGCACTTTTCCCCTCACCTCCTTATCTATGCACTCACTATCCATGGCCCCACAAAGCCATGGGACCTCCTAGTCAACCTCCTCCTGGCCCTGGCTAAAATGGCTATCTATAAAACCAGGGAGAGGAGGTTGGCCAATGGAGACTCCTGTGACTGTGGGGCCTATTTCCGATCCTCCGTCCATTCACGCTTCCGGGCAGAATTCCCCTGGGCGGCGTCCACTGACTCCCTTGACAACTTCAAGGAACAGTGGGTGCTGTCCGGGGTTCTCTGCTCGGTGTCCCCGTCAGGTTCCCTTTGATTGATCCTTTGACCGCACTCCTGTTCCTATTATTTTATTAGTTGTCCTCCGAAATCACTTGGTTTCCAGGTCCTGTGGATCCCCCCCTTAGGCTGGTGGGGGATACTTTAGCGGTGGGTGGGCTTCCGCCCACTTCCTGGATCAAAAAAAAAAAGATAAGGCCAGAAGGGACCATCGATGCTGATCATTTAGTCTGACATTCTACGTACCCTGGCCATGTAACTTCACTCAACAATTCTTCCATCAAGCCCAATACACTCCAGCTTAGCCAAAGGTTCTTTTAGAAAAAGAGCCAGCCTTGATTTAAAGACTTCAGCCACCGCATCCCACGTACTTAGTTACCCCTACTGTTCAAAATTTGCATCTTATTTCTAGTTTGAATTTGTCAAGCTGCAGCATCCAGCTACTGGATCTTGTTATGCCTTTGTCTGCTAAAGAGCTTTCTAGTATCAATCTCCTCTCTAGGCAGATACTTACAGACCATGGTCAAATTGCCTTTTCACCTCCTCTTTGATAAACTAGATAGATTGATCTTCTTAAGTCTCTCACATGTTGGCATGTGTTCCAGTCCTCATATCATTCTTTTAGCATTTTCTGAACACTGACCAATTTTCAACATCCTTTTTGGAGTATGGACAGCAAAACTGGACACAATGTTCTGGTAGTAGCCTCACCAGTGCTTTATCCAAAGGCATTACCACCTTCCTATTCCTGATTACCTAACTAGTACACCTGTCAGCTGAGGAATTTAAAAGATTTGACTAATGCAGGCATCCATTAGTTCAGTTTAAAAACCCCTGAATGAGGTACAAAAGTGGGTGAGGTAATATCTTTTACTGGACCAATATCTGTTGGTGAAAGAGACAGGCTTTAGAGCAGGGATTGGCAACCTTTGCCACGCGGCCCACCAGGGAAAGCCACTGGCGGGCCGGGCCGGTTCATTTACCTGCAGTGTCCGCAGGTTCGGCCGATTGCAGCTCCCACTAGCCACAGTTCACTGTCCCAGGCCAATGGGGGCTGTGGGAAGGGCAGCCAGCACATCCCTCAGCCCGTGTTGCTTCCCGCAGCCTCCAGTGGCCTGGGACAGCAAACCACGGTCAGTGGGAGTTGCAATTGGCCGAACCTGCGGACGCTGCAGGGAAACGAACCGGCCCGGCTCACCAGCGACTTTTGCTGGCGGCCCGCATGCGAAAGGTTGCCGATCTCTGCTTTAGAGCTACACAGGGCTCTGCTTCAGGTCCTGAAGATATTACTTCACCCACTTTGTCTCTCTAATATCCTGGGTCCAACACACATACAACACTGCAACCAATGCTTAATAAGGTAGGTATTATTGTTACAAGAAAATCCTGATTCATGCTCTGTTATTTTCAGCAATGTGTCAAGTCAGCACATTTTGATTATCTCCTCAGAGGACAATATTGAGGTCAGAATCGTTGTTCACCAACCAGAACTTGTACACAAATTGCTGCATCCTAACTGGCTGATGCTGATTGCCATCCAGATTTTTTTCTCTGGACCTCTAACTTAAGCTCCTGTCTAAATATTAATTTGAAAGGATTAAGCGTGCTACCAGCTTTTGCTGATGGATGAATTTTTACCCTAGCTTTCTGGGTGTTTAACAAAAGCCTTTCACACAGCCTGGCTTCTTGTTTTACAGAATATTAAGATTTATTGTCCTTTAAGGTGAACATTGATTAAAGTGAAGTTGATGTGAAGTTTTTTTTAATGATTTTGTGTGAATTTTAATCCTCACGAAAGGCGATGGCCTGACAGGCCTCATGACTTGGCTTTTTAATATGACCTCAGCCCAGCTTCCCTTTTCTCTTCCCCTCTGCCTTCCGCAGTTGTGTGAGTTCAGTCAGGTGGGCACTGTGATATGACCCGGGCTGGCAAAGAGGGCGCACAGCACTGTACCTGCATAGATGTGTGCCTTACAGGCACCAAAAGAGAGGGTGGGCAGTAAAAATCTGACCCAACAACCATTGAATGAGTAGCCATAATATCCAATTCCCTCCACCGATGTCTCAGTCCTAACCGGAAAGAGCCTTTGACAGTCATCTCGATGTCCACTCAGTCTACAGGGGAACCCATTAATTTGTGCTCTGACTGGAGGCTTTTGTGATGTTGACACCTGTCAACGGGGCTCAGACTATTAATCAGCCATCAGACAGTAAAAGCTTTGAATCCCTATGGATATGGGCTTGAGTGGTAATGAGCTACTGGGCTTTCCCATGATAGCTTGTTGGTTCCAATCTCCTTAGTCATCCAACCTCCCGTAAATCCAGTATAAACAGTTTGAGTATCATCAGTATGGGCTGGCAGTACCTGTTTTGCAGATTGGAACACTGAGGAACTGATAGGTTATGTGACTTTCTGTTGTCACACAGTGCATCAGCAGCAGACCCACAAATAGAAACCACGAGTTTTGACTTCCAGTGCCTTCCCTACATACGTACTACCCCCACACTAGGACTAACTGTTACTTAGCAAACAATCTAAGATGCTAGTGTGGACCAATTTCCCAGGCAAAACACTATGGGCCAGACTGCCCTTAGTTTTTGTGCAGAGGTGCTGTGGAAGGAGAGTACAAGGGGCTATTTGCATGCCGCAAGCACATATCAGAATCAACTGTAGTCCCTGCATTCAGAAGCATGCAAGGATGAGATAGTCACTTCCATGCACCCCTAGAGACCAGAAGAGGCAGGACAATTGCCATGCCCAATGGCTCACAAGATGAGCCATCCATGGAAAGAGAAGGCTGCACCATTCTCAGCGGTCCATCCTACCCTTCACATTCAGGAGCACAGTCCCTCTCTGAGCTTCTCCTGGGCAATGTGGCTGTTCAATGCCACAAGCCCACACTGGTGCCTTAAAGGCACAGTTTGTCCCCCTAATAGCAAAGTAGCAAATACTTCAGCAACCTGAAAGCAACTGTGTGGCTATTAAAAAGTAAAATCAATCAAGGCTGCACACCAAGTGACACTAAACCACTATAAAATTCAAATAGGGCTGCAGAGTGTGGTACAAATCCACCCCTCCCCCCCATAGCACCATTATTAAATGAAAGTGATTCACAAGCGCTGTAGAGAAAAACAATATGAAAATACCAGAGAGAGAATGCATAATTTTCCCATCTCAAGGCTGTAAAATGGCTGTGCTAATAGGCTACCTATTCTGGAAGAATGAAATAGGCACATTCTCTCCCCAGTCCCAGCACATTCTGATCAAAATCAGCCTGATCTTGGATTCAATTGTTGTTTGTAACCCGTGACAAAAGTGAGGCGAGCAGATTATAACACAACATGGTTGAGTTTTGTGCTAAGAGGCACTAACTAGATCTGTCACCAGAAACATAATGTCTTATATGTTCTAATATCCAAACCCGTCACTGACAGAGGAGATGAAATACAACAAACAAGACATTAGCAACACAATCAAGCCAGGCCTTACAAGATGTCACTCACTTGAAGATGTTGGGGCTGATTCTCTATTTCCCTGATTCTTGATAGGAGAGTGTCAAATGACAACATTAGTGCCTGGGGATGGAGAATCAGGCCCGTAAAGAGAAGGCAAATCTGGACATATAGTTATGTTGATGAGTACTATTTACTGGAGACAGTGAACTAGCCAGCCCTGTGGGAGAATGTGGTTTTAGACGGAATCTTCCGATTGATCTCCCTTCAGATTGCATTGATTTCTATAAGCACGCTGGAGTAACTAAGCTTAAGGTAAAACATTCAGTGCCAATCCTTCAAGCCAATCTGAGTCGTTGTTTAAGTGCTGGGCAGGTGCATCTGCTGTGGTGCTCCACGAAGGATACTTTAGCCTACAACAACCCTGAGCAAGCCAAGCATTCTATGGGGCAGAGGTTGGGAGGGCTCATGCACTGTGGTTCCATCTCTCCTTTCTCTGTCCCCTTCCCTTCCCTTAATCTGGGGGGAGGAGGGGAAGTTAGGTATGGGTTTAAGCCAGAATCTAGCAACTCTTGGTCTAGTTTAAATTTAATTTATGCATTTTTCTTACTTTTGAAGAACCTATCTATTTATGACGAGATAACTAGCTCTGTGGATGAGGGGAAAGTGGTGGACGTGTTGTTCCTTGATTTTAGCAAAGCTTTTGACACGGTCTCCCACAGTATTCTTGCCAGCAAGTTAAAGAAGTATGGGCTGGATGAATGGACTATAAGGTGGCTAGAAAGTTGGCTAGATTGTCGGGCTCAACGGGTAGTGATCAATGGCTCCATGTCTAGTTGGCAGCCGGTATCAAGTGGAGTGCCCCAAGGGTCGGTCCTCGGGCCGGTTTTGTTCAATATCTTCATAAATGATCTGGAGGATGGTGTGGATTGCACCCTCAGCAAGTTTTCAGATGACACGAAACTGGGAGGAGAGGTAGATACGCTGGAGGGTAGGGATAGGATACAGAGGGCCCTAGACAAATTAGAGGATTGGGCCAAAAGAAATCTGATGAGGTTCAACAAGGACAAGGGAAGAGTCCTGCACTTAGGACAGAAGAATCGCATGCACCACTACAGACTAGGGACCGAATGGCTAGGCAGCAGTGCGGCAGAAAAGGATCTAGGGGTTACAGTGGACGATAAGCTGGATATGAGTCAACAGTGTGCCCTTGTTGCCAAGAAGGCCAATGGCATTTTGGGATGTATATGTAGGGGCATTGCCAGCAGATCGAGGGACGTGATTGTTCCCCTCTATTCGACACTGGTAAGGCCTCATCTGGAGTACTGTGTCCAGTTTTGGGCCCCACACTACAAGAAGGATGTGAAAAAATTGGAAAGAGTACAGCGGAGGGCAACAAAAATTATTAGGGGGCTGGAGCACATGACTTATGAGGAGAGGCTGAGGGAACTGGGATTGTTTAGTCTGCAGAAGAGAAGAATGAGGGGGGATTTGATAGCTGCTTTCAACTACCTGAAAGGGGGTTTCAAAGAGGATGGATCTAGACTGTTCTCAGTGGTAGCTGATGACAGAACAAGGAGTAATGGTCTCAAGTTGCAGTGGGGGAGGTTTAGGTTGGATATTAGGAAAAACTTTTTCACTAGGAGGGTGGTGAAACACTGGAATGCGTTACCTAGGGAGGTGGTGGATTCTCCTTCCTTAGATATTTTTAAGGTCATGCTTGACAAAGCCCTGGCTGGGATGATTTAATTGGGGATCGGTCCTGCTTTGAGCAGGGGATTGGACTGGATGACCTCCTGAGGTCCCTTCCAACCCTGATATTCTATGATTCTATCTAGTTTAATATTAAATCTGAACAGAAAACTATGAGTTGATGCAATCCCAGAATGCCACTGTTTGGGCACAGTTAGTAGGCGACTCAGGTTTCCCTACTAGAAGGGCATTTTATTGGTTGTAATTATCTCTGGTGGGTCTCTCATTTCCTTGGCCTCTCAAGTGCCAGATAACATTTCTTCCATGAATATGTTAACACTCATCTGAAATGATCCTTACAGAAATGAGTGGAAATTTTCAGTAGGCAAACAGCAGCCATGGATCTTTATACTCTGAGTCAGCGTTCTCTTATTACACACTAAATGTGACATTATCTCTTTGCAGAGGTCCATTATTTGGGCACTCAAACTAGGGCTTAAGCAGTGCATAGGCCTTGGGTTAGCCATCTGCCTAGGGGTGACTTTCAATCTCATTATTCCGTAGGATTTCCATACGAGTAAGAGCTATATGCTCTCGACATAAAGTAAGGCGGGGAAGTGTGTGTGTGTGTGTGTGTGTCAGCGGGGAGGGGCAGAGAGGGGACTCACTGAATTAGAAAGCACACATGAATGGAAAGATACAGATTACAAAAGTTATGAGTCAACTTTCCAATTGTAGCACAAGGAAGTTCAACCCAAGCATACTTTGTAATGAATTAACTCTGTTTTAAGCAGGCTCATAAATATGCATTAGCTGACTCACAGCCTTGCCTTAGCTGAAACAAAAGTTTGAATCATTCTAGAATGAGATGCAGCGTCTCTGAACGAGAGCTATACGGTATATTATGACAATAATGATGAAACTGCCATTTCCTGTGGAAGGTTGCTAAAAGCCTTGGCTAGACCAAGTCTAAATTGGATCCTGAGACATTCTATCTTTAAAGAACATACATTTAACTTCTGTAAAAGGAATAAAGTAGTAATCAAATTTATGGATAAAAAATATATGCAATCCTGTACCTACACTGATGATCATTTCTGACAGGAAAAGTAAAGCCATTTCATATAATCATGAGTACAACAGATCATATTCAGACACCGTTAAGGAAGGAACTTCATAAATCTACACTTTTTAATCTAGTATGACATTCAAACAGTAGGTAAACAGTTTATGTTCCACCATTACAAATATCACTCGTACTTAGGATAAGGTAGATGCAGTGATAGGTTTTTAAGTGATTGCAGTATGAAGTTGGACACAATGACAGAATTGAGGTTGGCTCTGCAATAGTATTTAGAGAAAATCTTTAAAAACAAAGACGTATTTCAGAAAAATGGTCCTTTGAATGTCACTGGTAAAGGTGTAAGAAATTATCCTCAGCTACACACAACAGAAAGGAATAGAAATTCATAAAAGCAACCATTTGATTTTACAAATTATGGTTCAAACAGGCAAATATTAAGATTTCAAGTTGTTTATGGGGGGGGAAACTGAGAACTAGGCAATATAAAGAAACATTTTATAGTGTAACATGATCGTAATATGCAATATTGACTTTTGTGGAGATGAATATCAACACTTATCGTCCTGAGAGGTAAATATTGATTATAATCAACATTTTAGTCAAAAGGCAATAAATCTTAATTTTATTACAACCAGAAGTCAGTACATGTATTTGTCACATACATGATGAATGTCTCCTTTATCAGAAATACTTGGAATTCTTTCCATTGGAGCCATGAATCTTTTTTAAAACTGCAACAGTGTTTCCTCAGAAACAAACATTCTAAAGTAGAACTTAATTAGGCAGTCAGAAACACCTATTTTCTTTTGATGAAGCAATCTGGAAGCAGAGGTTTCAATGACATCTGATTGGCTCAAAGATAAATAATAGTTTTGCTCAATATGTCTGCAGCCAATCAGAATACCCACTTTAGTATCTATGATCTGATTGGCTAACCCTGTACCCTCAGCGTCTGAGCATCGGTAACTCCACCTGAAGTCAATGAGCTTCAGCAGCTCAGTACCTCTGAAAATTAGGCTTTTTATTGTCTACCCAGTTGCTCAGCTATTTGCTATCTTCTAGCCAACCTTATACTTGGCTTTGGTTGTTTTTTCTGTATCGCTGAGATAATCCCTTAACCATCTTCTTATGCTGATCTCCAGCACTTTGTGGAATATCCAAAATACTTTCTCCCAACTTCAAATGTTTCTTTCCAGAATGATTTAGCTTCCACTCAATGTGTCTTTGTTTCAGTAGATCTCTTAAATTGCATGAGGAATGTTCCACCCTTGCTTCCACACTTAGCACTTCCACTGGCACTTATAAAGGCTCCAGACACAGATCTAGGGCAATACAATCCCCTAGTAGTCATTGACACTGTACCATATATTTAAAAGCCTGAGTTCTTTCCCTTCCTGCTGGTTTTATGGTTCAGTTTTCTTACCCACGCACAGCAGTGGAACGAGTCATTGTCTAATGCCATTGCCAGCCAGACATTTGAACGAGTCCTTCTAAGCAGGGAGATGAGTACAGTAAAGTAATTAGTGCTAATGGTGAGAGTTGTCAAATTCTTGGTTCTAATGGGAAACCTGACCCATTCTTTTCTTTACATTTGCCATTCATTCTAATGAAAGCCAAGCAGGACGTCAGCAAATTTTTGAAACTCTCGCACCTTCAAACACTATGAAACTGAAGCAGCTAATAATCAGTGGCAATTCTACCAGAGCACTTTTTTCCCCGCTAGTGGAATGCGCTGTCCCCTGCTCTAGGTACACTACACAGAGCTCATGCATATCTGAGGGATCCGCTCCAGGAAGTTCTGCCCACAATTGTTTGCATCCATAAAATTCCCCCCCACAATTATTTCCAGGTGCAAAATCTGGTGAAACGTTTCAAAACATCAAGCCCACAGATAACATTAATAACCATTCTAGTGTAAAATAACCCTCAAATAAGGCCCATTTGTAGAAAATATTTCCATTGTCCAAAATCTCACGTCTGCTGAATCATTAAACACTCCTAGGACTTGCCCCTGAATGCTTTGTGTATTCGTGTGAATTGAAAAAATGGAGTATCAAGATTCTAATGTAAACCATTTTCATCTAACTCCCATTCTAAAGCAATTCAAATAGAGTCAGATTCATTTTAAAATCCCTTAGTTTTGAAGGAAACACAAAAAACATTGTAAATCACTGACAGATTTTCTTTTGAGTTATCATTTGTAGGAAATGAGAGAACTTAGCCCAGAAACGTATCCTCCGGCTGTGGTTCACTCAGTGCTTAATATGCATATTATCTATATCTTGCTATTATTCTGCACCTACTTGGGTAGATAAATACAGTTCAATGAGGAACATAAAAAAATTTCAGTTTAGTGATTGTTAATTATTATTACTTATGGTAGTGGTCGTCTGGTCAAATCGGAAGCCAAGCAGAACATCAACAGTCAGTCCTTAAAGAAGAAGAGATGGAAAAACACTAATCAACATTTAAATAATTTTGTAATGGTGTTTTATAAACTTCAATTTCTGTTAACACTGCTTCCTGTAGAGAACAAATGGCTTAAAATGGCACGCTTCAAGCTTCTCTTTTATCTGAAATGCTTTCTATTCTCTGGGTGAGAATTAAGCACAGTATCAATTTGGTTTTCAGGGAAGCTCCAAACACTAAAATCACTGCAGCTAAACTGTTTAATAATATATTTGCCAGTATGAAAGACTCTTGTACAGCTTCCGTAGGGTTTGCTTATGGTCCATGGAAGAATGATGGGGAGAAAAGTTTATTAAAGACAATACTTTGCAGCCAGAGACTTACATAGAGTAGGCAGAGTGGTTTGGAGGAATACGAACAGGTTAGGAATCAGGAAGTAATGAGGTCCGTTCCCAGTTCTGCTACTCACTTGCCATGTGGCCTCATGACAGTCACTTTACCTTTCTGACTCAGTTTCCTACCTGTAAAGTGGGGAGGATTATGCTTCTTACCCACCTACTTCATGGGCATATTATGAAGATTGATTCATGTCTGCACAATGCTTCCAATACATAAGGTACTAGATAGAGCTCCCATTCAGCAAAATACTTGTGTGTGAGCTTAACTTTAAGCATGTGCTTACATCCCATTGAAGTTAATGGGAATTAAGCACATACTTAAGTGGGTTGTGGAATACAGAAGTCCTTGCAGAACCAGGGCCTAATTGATAAGTAACACTTTAATTCCTTTTATTGTGTTCAACGTTTAGAAGTGGTTTTGTTTTTAATTTTGCAGGAGCCTGTTTGGTAAAAGACAGCAGTGATGACATGATGCAAGAATTAGGATTAACGTACTTAATGAAAATTCACTCACTCACCAGCCTGTACAACTTGCCTCACCTATGCATTGCTTGCTCAATATAGGACTTAACATCAATTTGCACTGGAGCTAGGCTGGACTTTACATAATTTGAGAAGAGCAAAAAGAATGATCTGTTTTCTCTCTCTTTTGATGCATTCCCCCACTTTATCATATTAGTTTAACACTATGGAGACAAACTCATACACTAAAAACTAAACACTTGATATGCTCAGGGGCAGGTCAAGATTCAAAGGATGACTGATTATCTTCACTTTAAGGTGATAATGAATCTTTACAGACCTATTTAAAAGCTAGTCTATTCCTAAATCCGATGTAGACATCCCCTTCCCCTATACTGGCCCCTGGCCCCAGATTCAGCCGCTTTGCACTGTTCCAGTGATGCAAAGGGGCTGTCAAACTGCTCGCATGGACAGACTTGCAGAAGTTCTCAGCACAGTGCAGCTTGCCATGGAGATCAATAGGAGCTGTGAGTGCTGAGCACATTTGAAAATCTGGCCACTTCAGCAGGTGCCTATCTTACCTAAGTGAGAGTGGAACTGTTTTCAAAATCATGCCTGAAAGGGCAGCTGAGGATTCCCTGGCATGGGGCTAGCCTAGAACCAGCATAACCTGGACCCTAGCATGGGAGGATTCATGCTAGGGGAGGGAGTTGGCATGGCTAGAGCACATTGTACTCTGCGATCCTTGGCCAGCATAAAGTGGGCTAATATAAACCACCATAACTTAAAGCAGCTCTAACAGTGCCTGAAGTTATGCTGGAGGCTAAACCATCCCCGGGGAGCCACAGAAACTGGGGGAGTAAGGAGAGAAAGTAAAACCACATGTATGTCCCCCTCCGCTTCAGGTTCCATTCCAGGGGAGGGATAGCTCAGTGGTTTGAGCATTGGCCTGCTAAACCAGGGTTGTGAGTTCAATCCTTGAGGGGGCCATTTAGGGGATCTGGGGCAGAAATTGGGGATTGGTCCTGCTTTGAGCAAGGGGGCTGGACTAGATGACCTCCTGCGGTCCCTGATAATCTATGATTCTATGATCCTGAGTGCAACCTGACAAGGACCAGGACCTGGCATGACGGAAGGAAAAAGTGGTGTTGTGGTTTTGTTCCTGTCTTAGCCCCAAAGCTCTCCTCCCACTAGTAAATTATCAAGAACTAGCCATTCCTAATGAATATAAATAGAACATATATGTAGGTAATTCATAACATTGACATCTACCAGTGCTTAAAATATCTACATTCTTCAATCAGGAGAAAAATCACTCAGTCAATCATTCTACTATCAATATCTATCACAACATATTAACCTTAGTGATAGAATTAGTTTTAGATACATCCTATAACCTATCTCTGGTGCAAATGAGTTTACATAGTCTGTACTCCTGCAATCCCCATGAGAAGCAATGAGACCTGCTACCTCCAATTCTAATGATGAGCACAGACTGCATAGCCATATTTTTATAGACACCCTGGAGAAAGGTGATTGTAATATACCCTGCATGAGCCTACTGATGAGTTATGTAGAAGAGCTGCCAGTATCTATTAGACCCTCTAATATGCTATAGTCTATTAGGATGGATACTGGGACTCAGTGAATTACTGTACTTAATGTATTTTATGGGTGTTACGTGAGTGTGGATATGGGCAGAATAAAAGTTCTTTGGCTAATTTTCTAATCAGATGGCAATTAATACAAGGTTTTTACTAGGAAAGGCTCCAAGAGAGAAAAATAATGATCTCAGCTGGCAGTCAGGCTAAGAAAATTTACTGTGGTGCTGGGAGAGAGTTCTGGGGGGCATATTCCCCATAGACTTCTACTAGCTGATTCAGTTTAGCTGCTGTACAGTTAGGAGCATAAAGTCTATCTAGTTGGTATTACTGAAAGCTGATGGGGTGACTGAAATGTTAAAATCAATGACTGTAACCTATTTAGGAAGGATCGAGTGGGCAAAAGGGAAGGGGGAGTGGCACTCTGTCAGAAATAGCATTACCTGTTTCTGAGTCACTGATAACTCACCCGAAAATGATCTTGAATGTTTATGGAGCAATGTCCCAACAACACAAGATGGGGTATTAGTTGATGTCTGCTACAGACTACCAATGGTCTATCTAGCCCAGTACCCTCTCTTCCAGCAGTGGCCAATGTCAGGTACTTCAGTGATCCATCCCCTGTGACCCACTCGCAGCTTCTGGCAAAAAGAGGCCAGGGACACCTAGAGCATGAGGTTGCATCCCTGCCCATCCTGGCTAATAGCCATTGATGGACCTATCCTCTATGAACTTATCTAGTTCTTTTTTTGAACACTGTTATAGTTTTGGCCTTCACAACATTCTCTGGCAACGAGTTCCACAGGCTGACTGTGTATTGTGTGAAGAAATGCTTCCTTTTGTTTGTTTTAACCCTGCTGCCTATTAATTTCATTGGGTGACCTCTAGTTCTTGTGTTATGTGAAGGAGCAAATAACATTTCCTTATTCACTTTCTCCACAGTATATAATTTTATCATATCCCCTCTTAGCCATCTCTTTTCCAAGCTGAACAGTTCCCGTCTTTTAAATCTCACCTGTTCCATACCCTAATCATTTTTGTTGCCCTTCTCTGTACCTTTTCCAAGTCTAATATATCTTTTTTGAAACAGGGCAACCACATCTGCCCGCAGTATTCAAGATGTGGGCGTGCCATGGATTTATATAGAGGCATTATGCTATTTTCTGTCTTATCTATCCCAGAACTAAAAACTAATGGTAGCTTAGATGCAAGTGATCATGACTTGATCACATTTATAATATGCAAGCAGAATAAAGTCCAGCCCAGTAATATATATATTTGGCACTTTAATAGGACCAGCTTCCCAAAGCTGAAAATAACTATGAACCAATTCAGATGGGAGTAAGAATTTTATCCCAAAAATGTGAATGATAATTGGGAATCATTTAAGAATACCTTACTAGATGCCCCAAAAGCCAAAATCCCAGGATTGAGGAAGAAGGCTGTGCTGGTTAAGAGTGACCTGGTTTAGAGGGGAAGTGAAGGCACCTATAAAAATGAAATCTCTCTCTCTTTCTCTCTCTCTCAAGCAAATGGAAGAAAAGGGAAGTTGATAGCAAAGAATATAAATCAGAAATTAGGAATCGTAGAAAATTGATAAGGGAAACAAGGAGAAATCTGGGCAGAATTAATGACAATGAGGAGTTTTTTAAATATATTAGGAACAAAAAGAATCCTGACATTGGTACTGGAAGAAAGCTAATGTTATGACAATTTTTAAAAAGGGTAAATGGGATGACCCACGTAATTAGAGGCCTGTCAGCCTGACATCAATCCTGGGCAAGATAAAGGAGCAGCTGATGTGTGACTGGATTAATAAAGAATTAAAAGAGGGCAATGTAATTAATGCAAATCAACATAGGTTTATGGAAAATAGATCCTGTCAGACTAACCTAATATATTTTTGATGAGATTACAAGTTTGGTTGCTAAGGATAGTAGTGTTGATGTAATAAACTTTTCCTCTCGAAGGCACTGAGTTGTTACCACATGGCATTTTGATTAAAAAACTAGAACAATATAAAATTAGCATGGTACACATTACATGGATGAAAAACTGATTAATGATATGTCTCAAAATGTATTTTGTAATAGGGAATAATCATGAAGCGGGTTTTCAGTGAGGGATCGGTTTTTGGTCCTATGCCATTTAACATTGTTATCGATGACCTAGGAAAACACACAAAATCTTAATTGATAAAGTTTGCGGATGACACGAAAATTGGGGGAATGGCAAATAATGAAGAGAACAGGTCACTGATTCAATCTGGATCGCTTGGTAAACTGGGCACAAGCAAGCAATATGCATTTTAATCTGGCTAAATGTAAATGTATACATCTGGGAACAAAGAATGTCGGCCATACTTACAGGATGGGGGGACTCTATCCTGGGAAGCAGTGATTCTGAAAAAGATTTGCAGGTTGTGGCAGATAATCAGCTGAACGTGAGCTCCCAGTGCGATCTTGGGGCCAAAAGAGTTAATGTGATCCTGGGATGCATAAATAGGGGAAGCTGGATTCGGAGCAGAGAGGTTATTTTATCTTGGAATTTGGCGCTGGTGCGACCACTGCTAGAATAATGTGTCCATATCTGGTGCCCACAATTCAAGAAGGATGTTGATAAATTGGAGAGGGTTCAGAGAAGAGCCATGAGGATGATTAAAGGATTAGAAAACATGCCTTATAAGTTTCAGAGTAGCAGCCATGTTCTTCTGTATCCGCAAAAAGAAAAGGAGGACTTGTGGCACCTTAGAGACTAACAAATTTATTTGAGCATAAGCTTTCATGAGCTACAGCTCACTTCATCGGATGCATTCAGTGGGGGCTGTGGGAAGCGGCAGCCAGCACATCTCTCAGCCCGCGCTGCTTCCCGCAGCCCCCATTGGCCTGGAGAGGCGAACCGCGGCCCATGGGAGCCGTGATCGGCCGAACCTGCGGACACGGCAGGTAAACAAACCGGCCCTGCCTTCCAGGGGGCTTACCCTGGCGGGCCGCATGCCAAAGGTTGCCAATCCCTGTTCTACAAGATCTGCTCCAAGAATAAGTTGTGGAAAGTTCTGAGGCCTGTGTTGTACAGAAGGTCAGACTAGATGATCACAGTGGTCCCTTCTGGCTTTGGGATTTATGAATCCATGAAGGAAGCTGTGGGAATGGAGGCAGCGGGTACTGAGGTCAGCTGTAGATATGGTGACCAGATAGCAAGTGTGAAAAATTGGGACAACGGCTGGGGGTGGGGGGTAATGGGCTTCTATATAAGACAAAGCCCCAAATATTGGGACTGTCCCTATGAAATCGGGACATCTGGTCACCCTATCTATAGAGCCAGCTTCTTGTCCCCCTCAAATCAGGGCCAGAGCTCCATGCTCTGTGATGCTTGTTCTCCCCGATTGTGTGTTCCCTAAAAAACTGGATTCGCTCCACAGTGTTTACAAGATCCTGCCAGGGGTGAAAAAGGAAATGAGGGGATAGCTCCCAAGAGTCAATTAAAAAGAGCCTTTGTTCTCAGTGTGATGGGCTGTTCACCCCACACAAGGCCTGGAGGGGTTAAGATGGCTAAGTGGGCCAATTAACTGCCCAGGCTGCACCTGGAGAAGGAGACAGGGAGCAGGAATTTAAGTAGAACAGGCTCAGCTGGGCAGGAAGAAGTGGCAGCTGTATAAGAAAGGAAACTGGCAACAGAATAGGGGCTAGAGAGAAGGAGTCGTCAGTCACTTCCTAGGAGGCAGGTGTGTGGTTTGGCAAGCCCAGAGAAGGGGGAGAGCCAGAGAGGTAGGCACGGCTCAGGAGAAAAACAGGGAAGCATGGGATAGGTCAAACCTTGGTTGCTGATGAGAGGGCCACTGAGCTGGGACCCAGAGTAGAAGGCAGGCCTGGGACCCTTAGCAGCTGCTGATGAAGTGACACCAGCGGGGCAGTGTGCAGGAACACTGCCTGAGTCCCTTTGTCACGTGGGACTTTGATACCCCGGAACTGGGGAACGTGTATGGTGACCTGTCCAGAGGGCCAAGTCACGAAGAGGAGACTGTGGTTTCTGGAGAGAGAGAGGGGTCCACAGGGTGAGAGGACGATGGGAGAGAGACTGCTAGAGGAGGGTGCAATGCCTGGCCAGCACTAATCCCCAGAGCAGCCAGGAGGAGGTACCACAGGAGATGAGTGGACCCTGTGACACTCAACAAAATAATTTTGCAGAATACTTTCCTTTTTATGAAATTTTCTATTTTTTTTATTGGAATTAAAAACAAAAGTAACCCCTCAATCCCATTTTCCCTGGAGTACCAGAACATTCTGTGAACATTTTTGGGGAGGAAAAAAACAATTTTTTTAAATTGATTTCTGGATTTTCCACAGCAAATAAATATCACTTTCCAACCAGCCCTCTGTACCAGAAAACATGTTGGTTTGGTTCTACTAGTGCACAAGACCTGAACAGTGTCCATTAAAGTGAGGGAAGAGATTTAAAAGGCTCAAATTCACAGCAGCGGTGAAAAGCAAAATATGGCCAATTAGGACAAGATGTTCATTCCATTTCAGATGGTTAAATATTGAAATTAAATGTTATGAACTATTAAACAAAATTAAAACCAACATTAACTAGCATGCATTTCATGCATCCCCCTATAATTGCTTTTTATTAGTGATGTTCACAAAGGGATAGGCCTCTCCACTTGACACGTAGAGATGGAAATATCCCTCATCATTTGGGGCCTGAATCAGTTGGTGGTGTGCTCTCTCAACTCCCACTGAGATCAAAGGGAGCTGAGAGAACTCAGCACTTTGCAGCATGGGACCCTGGGGAGTGTCAATCACCGAGTTTGAAACAGCTGGTGATGTATTACAACCGATAACTATCATCCTAATGTTTCAAATGGCAGCCCCTTTTTCAGAGCAGCGTTTTTTGTTTTTTTTTAAAAAATCACCCTCCACATGTTCACTAATTATTCTCTCCTAAAAATACATCACTTGCCCTGGATACCAAGAGGGGATTAAGTTACAGATTTTTAAAGAAGACAAGATATTTTTATGTGAAGAAAAATTCATAAATATATGGAAATTAACAAGCTCTCAGAAAAGGTTCTCTAATTTTAAATGAAGATGATGGTTGTGCATCACCAGCTGTTTATAATGCACTGATTGAAGATCTAATTGACAAAGGATAATTGCTTATTCTTCCTCATATATGGTGAAATGCATTTTTCTTACTCAGCACATAGTGCTGATGAAGGGCCTTGTGATGGCAGGCAAAACATTTATGACAGACTCCATTTTGTTTTGAAACTAGTGGATGAAGATTCTTCAGCAGGAGTAGGTCAGTTGTCACCATAATTTTGGGGTTTTGCTATAGTAAGTTTCGTGGAGAATCACACTCAATTATGAAGCAAATCTGTGACAGTGGTAATGGCTGGTTGTCCATAACTATGTGGCATAGTTTAGATGAGTTGCAGTATTATGACAGAATCAGCAAATCATTCATAGTGCAGGGTTTGGACTCAAGAGAAGATGGATATTTTCTTCAGAAAAAATGTAAAATAAATGAGAATAGGGCTTAAACCAAAAAATGGCTCTTTGAAATTCTTGGGAATAGAGTATTCTCTACAGCTAGGGAATTAATTAATGCTGAAAGACTGATTTTAAAACAGCTAAGTGTGAGCAACAAGAATATTAATTGTTGATCACTAAAACTAAATGTCCAGCCGGTATTAATTAAAGATGGTTGATAGCTATGGAGAAGGCTCAACAAAGAATGAGTTACTAAATCTTGAAGACTGCTACAGCAGCTGAAAGTAAAATTAACAATGTGAAAAGGGTTTTGTCTCTTTGATGATTAGCACCTTTTTAAAGGCAGCATGAAAAATGGTTTTGGAAAGCCAAACATCCTAACAGAGCCTGGGGGGAGGGGGGATTTTGTCCAAAGCTCTCATGCTCCTTAATCCACTATGTGCTTTTGAAAATCTCCTTCTCGGAGTTTTGGGGCCACTAAGCACCTCTTGTGTAATGCCGATTGCCCTCGAGTCCAGTGGATTTCACAGATTCAGGCCCAAGACAAGTGAGATGTCACAATCCCCTATAATTATTTTTTGTATTGCCGCACAGAGGCACCAGTCAGGGTTGGAAACACATTGTGCTAAGTACTGTACAAACACTCCAGTAGACATGGTCTTTTACCCTGATGAGTTTAATGCTTTGGAACTCATGCAAATTCTCCACATTGTGTGAAATATTTTTACTGAGATAAAATTTTCCAGTAACGCATCTTCTGGGGACTATTACAACTGCCTCTGCCTCCATGGACACTTGCTGCAGAAAGGGACTGAGCCAAAGCTCACTGAAGTCAATGGAAAGAGTGCCATTGACTTTCGAGTGCTTTGGATCAGGATGCAGATATTCCACAGTGATATCTGACTCTCTCTTGTGAAACTTCCCAAGATTTCAGTTTGTGAGAAACTTTTGAAAAGACAGCTAACTATTTTCTGTTTGCTTTTTTCCTTGAGTAGAAAGATGTTCTGGCCAATTTTTAACTCTGGTTACAGTGAATAATGGGTTGAAACAAGCAGATAAGTAGCTAAATGAGTCTGGATCCTCTTTCAACAGTCTCTCTTGAAAATAAGCTATAGAACATTTAGTGGACTTAAAATAATTAAAGCTTTATCAGTACATTTTTCTGCTGTTCATTCCTTTTTTGTACCTCAACAGCACTTCTAACAGTTTGAAAGTAACTATGGGCATTTCTTATCATTAAAATTTGTTGTAGTGAGAAATAGCATTCCTAGTGTGTCCTTTAGACAAAAAGCAAAAACACATCTCTTGAGTAAACTTGTATCCCAAAGAAGAGTAATAAGATCTTTCAAGTAAAATAAGATTAATAAAAGAAGAAAAATAAATTCCCACTTTGAATTCAAGGGTTCTGCTTGCTTTTTTAAGTTGATTATTTACTCTCCTGATTAAACTATGGCAATCATGATGCGTTCATTAAGGCCCCAATTCATACTGAACCCTCAGCTGCCACTTGCCCTATTATAGATGGCCCCTGTTAAATGAATACTAGCTGCTTGACTTAATCTGAGATCAATCAATCAATTAAACAACCTCCTCTGGAACGATCAAAAGCTGTGTAAATCATGCAGAGGCGTAAAGGATGTTACATTAATCACTAAGAGTGTTTTACATTCAAATAATCCTTGGCCAAAAGTTTCATACCTTGCTGCTTAAAATTAAGACCCTAAATCCTTTATGTAAGCATGCAAATAAAAGTGGCCTTTTGCAAGAGCTGAGAAACTGTAGTTTCCATTGAATTCAATGGGATATGTGAGCACTCCCGCTATGAAAGAGGACAACGTTTTTTCACTGTTGTTTTAGGAAGCCTCTATAAGATAGCTAACCTGTACTATCAGGAGGGATTATAAAGAATTGAGGTGTGGAATGCTAACTGCTTGAAAGGAAGATCAAAAGATGGTGGGAATATCCCTCCTGGAAGGTTCCACTGAATTCCCCAAGATACAAATTTATTCTGAAGTTCCAGTATTTACAGCCACGGCAAAGCTTTCCATTGAATTATGGGCTTTCCTGAGCTTTCTTATTTAGGTTGGGAGTGACAACTATTGCCATACCAAAATTTGTGCTCATTTCTTCAGTGAGGATCCACTCACTCATATTGAATAGACTTTTTCAGCTAGTGACAATGTAAAGATACACAAGGTTGGTCAATCTGAAGAATCTGACCCTTAGTAGTTGTTAGTTAGTATAATGCTTATCGGGTACTATTAAGTGTGCTGTAATACAGTTTGCATTTTACTACAGCATCTTGTTTTTCAATGTCATTACAGCATTCTGCTTTAAACCTTCGTTAAGTGCAAACTGAAAACGGCAGATCAGAGAGGTCCTATTGTATATTTCAGGGCTCTGGCAATGATGCCTGATTAAGACAGCAGCCAAGCACAGCAGTACTGCTGAGAGTGCACCTGACACAGTAGATGTAGATTTTATTGCAGCACACTGCAAGGTACAAACACCACCCTACCATTTCCATTTATCCTACTAGTGGTGTTTTCCACAGGCTCTGGTGGTATCTCAAAGAAGCTCTCTTCTTAACTCACTGCCTTGGGCTACAAATCTGGACCAAACAGAACAGAAAAGAGAAAATCAGTACAGCAGCAGAAGGAAAATCATCACTACAACCGCAATCATTCTCTCAAAGGAGCTCGGGTTCATCCGTCCGTGCATTTAGATGGGGGCAGTGACTCCCCCATTATGTGGTATTACTGAGGTTCTGTCCCATAAAATGATACAATAGACTAGAAGGCTGCTACATTTACCTGCCTCTCAGGGGTGATGTCAGGCTCGGTTAAGGTTGTTTGTGAAGGTGAAATGCTCTATGGTCCTTGGGTGGCAGGTGCTCTAGAAAGTCCGTGCTGCTGCCCTTTGCTTCAGAGGGAAGGACTTGGGCTAGCAGAGTGTCAGTCACGACTAGTGGAGATGTAACACCCTGGCCGCCCACTAGTGTCCCTTTGCTCTCCTGGAGCAACGGAAAAGCACCTTAAACCAGCCCTAACTGAGGGTCAGCTGAGGGTCACTCTGTTGACTTCAGTGGGGTTACTGCAATGTCACAGAGGGCAGAGGTTTGCCTTTGTTGGCCAGACAACAGTTAAAGCTGAGGGTCTGCCAGGGTAACCCAAACGCCAGGTTACCAGGAGCAGAAGTGCCCAGAGTGCAGGTGGCCGTGGCAGATAGCATCACCAACCACTGCTCCATCTGGAGGCCCACAGCCTGCTGGGGCAGAGCAGAAAGGGCGTAGTTCTGCCCAGGGAAAGGGCCTGACCAAGCCACCTGAGCAATGGCCAGGAGGGTTCTTGTGGAACCCCAGCTGCACTCTAATCACTCGAGTAGGGACATGGCACACACGCTGGCAGCTTCCCACCACTCAGTGTAAATCTGACTTTGGGCATAGCAACCCTACTGGCATACGCAAGAACTCAGCCCTTTCTATGTAGCATAATAGTGATAATGTACCATTCTATATAAGGCACCAGTTACCCAAGGGCCTCTTTCTGGAGGGCTATGTGCACAAGCAATTGCAGATTAAAATAATATGCCTTGCCTGCTTCTGCAGAAGTGAAGATGACTTGGAGTAAGACTGGAGTGCGAGCACAAGAGGTCAGTGCGACTGCAGAGGAGATACTCAGTAGCCCAAGTGCAAGAGAGAAGAGGGAGGAGTTAGTGATACAGGAGAGAAGGCCTGACTATGAAACAATATGATCTTCACTATGTCTGAATGGGACCATGGCAAGATATGAGGATGAGGTGGTGCTTCCCTCAGTTTATAACTTGTATCCCAGTGTTCAGAACACTCACTTAGGATTTGAACTCAGGTCTCCCATGCCCCTTCTCCCCCTCTGGCAGAGCACGGGGAATCAAACCTGGGTCTCCCATATCCGAGGTGAGTTCTCTAATCACTGGGCTAAATGTTATAAGGCAAGTTCCTCCTCCTCCAGCTATTTTGTGTGTATAGAGGCAGGGACCTAATTCATTCCCACAAAGAACACCTTAGGCATCTAACCTGTGTGACTCCAGGCAGTTGGTTCTCATTTGTAGATAGGTGCCTGCCGGTTGCCTGGACTTAGGCGCCTATCTCTGAGAGAGTGAAGGGGCTTAGTACACCCCCTCTTGACCACATGTCCCATTGGCTAGTTTAGGCAACTCCCTCCCTAGCACAGTGTTTTTTGTGGATCACATTCTCAGGTGCCTGTCTCTCCCCATTCATTGTACAGGAAACCTTAGGGGGAACTCAGGCTTTGTGGATCCCAGTGTTGTTCCTGTGACTTATCTAGGTGCCTAAAAGTTAGGTGCAGTGATGCTCAGCATTGCGATGTCCTACGTCCCTTCAAGGATTCCACCCTGTGTGAATGTGTCTGGGCCTATTCTCACTTACTTCTTTTCCCCCCCATGGTGTAACTCCACTGAGGTCAACAAAGTAACAGGTGTAGAAGGAGACCTGTAATTGGCACCACAATCTCAGCTGATGTAAACTGATGGATCTCCACTGAGATCTAAAGGACTATGCCAATTTATCCCAGTAAAGGATCTAACCCTTAAACTTGGTCCCTGGAAAAAGTCCAGGGCAGCATAACAAAGTGCAGTGGTGTTAAAGGCATCTGATCAAATGAGTAAAGAGACATATGAGAGAAAACAAAGGTGATTGTGCTCGAGATACAAACTACATAATTATATCTGACCCAGTTGTTTATTCCTTTAAACAGGGAGGTAACTGAACTTGAGATCATTAAGGGCCTAGCAAAGGAAGACCAAATGACCTCAGAAATGTTTGATCTAAATAGATAGTAATAAATTAGCTCTTAAGGTTCATTGCAGTTTTTAATTTCATGCATCTCGTTGTCCTGTGTTGGGGGATAATCACTTTTCCATCAAAGAAGCGCACACAACTGGGAAACAGAGATGTGAAAGATAATCAGTTTTCCCTGAAAATCAATCGGAGGAGGACAGCAAAAGCAAAAAAAGGAATATCAGAAAGTTTACCAAAGAGCATAATGACAGCAAGTACAGTAATAAACCACTGCCTGTCTCAAGTTTGCAGCAACCAGAAGAGAGATCCATTTGGCTCTGCAGCATCTCAGGGCTACTATGCAATCTTTGTACAGGCCAGGGCTCTTAACTGTAGCACATTGTCAGCCCCACCTCCCTCTCACCGCCAGCCAGACAGGAAGCAGCGGTGGTGGCTTGGGCCAGAGCTGAACGCCGAGTGAGAGAAAGGGCATTTTTGTGGCTAAGGCACAGGACTGGGACTCAGGAAATCTGGATTTGGTTCTAAGCTCTTTGGGACAGGAATTGTCTCTTACTAGGCATTTGTAAAGTGCCTCGCACAATTGGGACCCTGATCATGGGTGGGGAATTTTGCTACTATAAAAATAGCGTACTTTGGTGCAGGTGTGAGCATGGCTGATGCTGTCAGTGAAAGAGAAATTTGCAGCTTACTGTTTGCTATGGACCCTCTCCATCTGGTGGGGAGTAATTTGGGTACTGTTAAGTGAATGACTGATTTATCTTTATCCATCTTTAGATTCATGGCAACGTTTTCTGTGAATGTTCAGTAAATCTTTGAAAATCAAACAGTGTTGCTTAGCTGGGATTGGTCAGGTAAATTACATGGTATCATTTCTATTCCCTGATCTGATGTATGTACAAGCAGTTCCAGCACAAATACTTGAGTGTGCATGTTTAAAATTTGTTAATACTCATGCCAGGAAAAATTGATTTCTCCAATATTCATAGAAAGCAGAGGGCTCTGAGCAAGGCTGAAGTGAATTCAGTTGAAATTGGAGAGTACCAGTTGTGTGTAATTATTTTGTAGTATTTATCTAGCTTTCTTTCTGACGCTAAGTCAATATTTGTAGCAATTCATTCTCTTTACTGAGAATCCTGTTGGGTTCCCCATGAGCATAGTGCTCTCTTAGGCCAACGCTTACTAGACTACATCATCCAGATCATCAGGCTTCTTAGACAGTTTTTGCTGTAATTTAGGTTTCTTCCCAAGCAATTACATCCTTCATTTGTCTTCACTCTTTCCTGATTGCTAATTCAATTTGTGCATGCTGTTAATTTTGGAACATAGTTTAAATTTTTATCAGTTTTAAAATGGTTAGAAGTGCTGCTTCTCCTTGATCTGTCCATGCACCTGACTCTTTTGGAAAGAACATTTTGAATCTTTCATCCCTCCCTGTATTCTTGATGGATCAGTTTCCCTAGGATTTTTTTTCCCAATATCACTAGAGATGTTGAAAATGAACAGGAATCCCGTCTGAAGTCATTGCCATACCCAAGGCATAAAGGGTGCCTTCTGCAGGGTGCTGTGCAGCCTTGAGTCCCATGGGAACTGAGGATGCTGGACACAGTGCAGGAGGCACTCAGTACCTGGCAGGATTAAGTCCCAAATCAGGATATGGTAAGCAAGTTGTCTTACACTCAGCAGCAAGCAATTCTCAAGCTTCCAGCCCAGTCCACCCAAAAAGGGTCACTGCCATCTTGACAATGGACAGCCACAAAACCTGCTCTTTAGCAGCCCCATTTAAAGTACCAGTTTAAACATGGTAGTGATGAAGGGCAGTAATGAGTGGTAGTAATGAAGGGCAGAATAGTGTGGGGGCACTGCACACTCTGGAAACACATCGGGCCTGATTCACCATTGTTCTGTACCTTGTGCCATCATTTACACTAGTGCAAAGCAGGTGCAACACTACTGTTTTGGTACTCTTGGGCACTCACTTTGCATTGGTATATTGTTTGGATTATGGTAATTTCCAGACGGCCCATCTGATATCAGGCCCCATTGTGCTAGCTACTATTCAAATGCATAGTGATAGACAATCCTTGCCCCAAACACTTTATAATCTAAATAGACAGGACAGACAAGAGGTGGGAGGGAGAGGAAATGGAGGCTCAGAGACACAAATTGGCTTGCCCAAGAATACCCAGGAGGTTAGTAGCAGGGTGGGGAATAGGCTCTATCTCCTGCCCTACCCACTGGATTGTTTTTCTTCTAACCAACATGTGGAACAACTGAATTGGGCCCTGTGGCCTCAAGCAAGTGGATGCAGAGGGGACTCAGAACTGTGCAGTATCTGACTGTTAAATGATGCTCACAATGGACTACTCCACCCATGGTATTAGTTTTTATTCACTATATCCAATGTAAGTGGTATTCAGGCAAGCTAGAGAATGTATGGTGACAACACATGGGTGGATTTAGCAGCTGGTCAAAGGGAGTGAGCAGCCATTGTAAAAATGAGAGAACCTGAATCTCTGCCCAAAAATATCTCTCCCTTTAGTGAACACTGGTCTAAAATTATTTTTCATTTTGGGAATGTAATTTTGCTTCGAAGAACATTTCTACTGGAGGCAACAATAAAAATTGCTGGTGGTTTGGTGAAGCACCTGATCAAAGCGAATACAATTGTTACTGTAACGGTTTCAACAACAAGGTAAAATCTTGGGGGGGTTCTTTCTGTAGCCTTTGCTGTTAACTACAGGATATTTAGGCAGCTTGTGTCGAATTATTCCATAGGCTCTAATAGCCAGTGTGGAATAAACATGATCATCATGTGTACACTGCGTTGGGACAGTGGATATGTCATGACTCCTAGATCTCAAACCCGGATCTGCAGGGTTCCTGGGCATCATCTCGATCCAACCTCCACGTGATCCTCATTGGCATGTGTTAGGATCGGGCTAGCTGAAACCCAGCTCACATAGATTGCTCCACCCAGGGGCCCCAATTGGTGAATACGGGAGTTCCTGACTGCCTTGCTCCCCCTTCTTAAGCCAGAAGGAGAAACAGGAAGTTGATTGTATAACCGGGCTCCACCCTGCTTTGGACTGCTCATCCAGCGCTACTGTCTCCTGACCTCCCGGTTTCCTGATTCTCGGTATCTGACTCCCCTTGGTATCCTGACCTCAGCTCTTGGCCTCCCGGTTCTGAATCCTGGCTGGTGTGGCCCAGACAGCATAGGGAAAAGGCAACTACACAGTACTGCACACCATTTTACTTTAAAACTTTAAAAATGGAAATTTTGAACTGAAATTGTCTCAAACAACAAACTCAAAAGATTTCATTTTCAAAATATCGAAACAAAGTTTTTATTTCTTTAAAAAAAAAACACAACTTTTTTAGTTTTTTCCCCTAAGTGACCAACTAAGTGAAATTGACGAAAATTTGCAAAATTTTCTGGAGTCGCGGAATCTGCCTTGTTTTGCCACAAAAAAAAAAAGTTTGACGTGAAAAATTTCACCCAGCCTCAACCTTCCCATAACCATCATTTTATTTCCCCTTTAAGGCTCTCCCACAGCTTCCCAATGACTGCTAGTAAAACGGCAGGGCCAAGCAGTTGTCAGCACCTCTCTGCCGAGCCAGTGCTTGTCTGAATTAAAATGCTGCATGCTCTTGTGTGCAGTGGCTGCTGGGAACCGTAATCAAACAAATTGGAATGAGGCAATATTTAAATTTTGGCTTGCGAGATGCACAGAGTCCAGCTATTCCTATTAGTAATGCACTTAAAAGGCCAGTTGTGGTTTGTTTTCTTTGCTAAATGTTCATATAATTCCAGTCAACACCAGTACAACAGACTCTCTTTTTAATTCTATGTCTATGCATGATGGCTTATGATTCTTATTTCTCATGTAATTTTAAGATTTAGACTTCAACATCTCTCTCGCTGTTAAGATCAGAAATGTAAGGCTGTTTTCAGCCGCAGTCATTGCCTTGCTTGGTTTGTCTAATAGATCTTTGAGTGATGCTTTTGACTACATGGTTGTTGCTCGATCCCGAGTTGTTGCTCTGAAATACATCAGTTACTCTAGGTCAGAGAAAACAGCTGGCAAATGGCTAGCAGCATTCCAGTTGAGGAAGTGAGGCAACAGAGCTTGCAGAGCTTATTTATCGGACTACAGGGAAGCTGACTTGCCTGCTAAACAGTTGTGGTTATTATTTATTATTCAGAGGTTCTTGAAAAAGAGTAAGTATATACTGATTGCTAGAAAGGAACAGCTTCCTACCCCATTGATAGTACCTTCTCCCTTACCTAGTCCTCTCCTGACAGCTAGGACCTATTGTTTTAAGTTTTTCCCATAACAAAATGAATTGGTGTGCAGCAGCAGTCCCCATCATTAACTGCACAGTGCCAGAAATTTGACTCTCATGTATCACTCATACAGCCCTCTTAAAAATGGAATGAAGGTTTCTGGGCACTGGGGTGAGGTTTCTGATACGAACCTTCTTGAGCAGTAACAGGGACCATACGTCTCCATTACAATGTAGAACCAGAGTCTGTGCAGATGTGACCTTGAAGAACCTCGATGTCAGTCTGATATCCACCTTCCTTTGAAAACATACATCGGTGTGATAGCCGTTTCCCTTAGCATTTGTAGAACTCTAAGATCACAGCCTGCCACCGTACTTGGAATGAGCTGCTGAGCATTTCAGTCATGAGCTTGCCATCTAACCAGAGCCCAGCTAGCAGCATTTGCTGACCGGCCTAGGAAACTTTGGCTCACCTGCAGTCAGCACTGAATGTACCCTATCACTTACTGAGAGAAACTAAGGAAACCAAAATGTTTTAATGGGCCATCTCTGCTATCCCTTTCCCGGCTCTATGAGGAGTCCTAGTATTGCCAATCCCAAATGCTCAAAAATCATGAGTAAGGCCCAAACCAGTCAGATTTTAAAAAATCTTGGGATATTTGGAGTTATTTTCATTTGCCGTCTGGTTTGGGGACCTTTAGGATGCACTCAGTTCATGTTTTCAGGCTTTTCTCTGCCAGCATGAGGGCTAGAAATGTACTATTAGTTTTTTAAAACTCAGATTCTCAAATAGTCTCATAACTCCAGGAGCTGGGGCTTTAAGAAATACAGTAAATATAGTAGGACCTGCAATAAAGTTGTAAGAGTTGGCAACTCTTTGATTTCCTGAGAGATAAGGCACTGCCTTCAGTGTGAGTAAGAGTATCAGACTCTGTAAAGTCACATGCAAGCCAAGATAACTTTTTCTCTTTTTCTTGTCTATTTCGTGTACTGCATTCTGAGAGAGCCTCATTTCTGTGCTTAAAGTTAAGCCATAAAATTCACATCTAGATCAAAAGTTTGGAGTTCTTCAGATCTGGGGTTTTGGTCTACTGTCCTCCAGTTTAAAAAAAAATCCATATTACAAAGAATGCAGCAGAAGTCTGAATTCTTCCACTTCCATGTCTGAGTGAATGAGTCAATGTGGCTGTGCACCAGTGACTTCAGCTTCCCTATTCACGATGATGGACAAGTTCCATTTCCTCTAATGGAAATCGGTTCTCACACCTGGAAAACTGCGTTCAGCTAACAGCTACAGGAACAGAAGTGTGGGAGGAGGAAAAATCTTTGAAAATGTTTTCCCCCAAGCCAGTGAAGGCTGAATTTCCCCGGTTTGACAGATGTGCATTAAGAAACATGACTAACTCCTGGAAGGCGCTCAGGTACAACAGTGATGACTGCTGTATAAGAACCCATATAGCATGAAACTTTCCCCAAAGTCCTAACCAGAGCATTGAACTCCAGCAGTCATCAGTGAAGATGAGACTGCTAGCTACCTTGAGTGATTATCCCTCTAACCCAGGGGTAGGCACTTTTTGGCCTGAGGGCACATCGGGGTTCCGAAACTGCATGGAGGGCCGGGTAGGGAAGGGTGTGCCTCCCCAAACAGCCTGGCCCCCGCCCCCTCCCACTTCCCACCCCCTGACTGCCCCTCCTCAGAACCTCCGACCCATCCAACTCCCCCTGCTTCTTGTCCCCTGCCTGCCCCCAGCCGGGACCCCCTGCCCCTAACTGCCCCCCGGGACCCCACCCCCATCTAACCTCCCCTGCTCCCTGTCCCCTGACTGCTCCCCAGGACCCCGCCCCCTTACCATGTCTCTCAGAGCACCAGGACTGGCAGCTGCGCTGCCCGGCCAGAGCCAGCCACGCCACCGCGCTGTCTAGAGCATCGGGGCAGGCCAGCAGCTCTCACAGCCCTGCTGCCCGGCAGGAGCTTGCAGCCCCGCCACCCAGAGTGCTGGCGGCACAGCGAGCTGAGGCTGCAGGGGAGGGAGGACAGCAGGGGAGGGGCCAGGGGCTAGCCTCCCTGGCTGGGAGCTCAAGGGCTGGGCAGGACAGTCCTGCGGGCTGTAGTTTGCCCACCTCTGCTCTAACCATATTCACTGGTAGTTAGTTTCTGTGGAGTGCAAGTGATTGCTAGTCAGCAATACTCAAATTAGGTTTTAAACACCCTGATTATATTTCACAGCACAGAAATCATTTCCATGTAGATTAAAGGACTGATCTGAAGTGCATTGAGGTCAATGGACCACTGGTTCCAGTAGCTTTGGTTTGGACCCTGGCAGGAAAAGGAGATAGAAAGATACCTTTAGCCTAATTTCTATTTTTAATAGAAATTTAAAATATAATATTCTCAGTGACCAATCAGCCACACTGCATTCAGTCTGCAATCTTTTCTCATTTATTTTCTGTTTCAGAGAATAACTCTGTTGGAAACCTCTCACTGTGTACACCCAAAGAAAATCACATCATTCATTTTGTTATTTTGATTGACATGTCAAATAATAAGAATTCCTCCTAGCCAGTGTTGTAAATGGCTTTGATAAATATAGAAAGCACTGTGCTTACAAATATCCTGAAAACCAGCCACCTCACCTCAACTCCAGAACCGACATTAGCCGACCAGAAAATTGATGCCTCATGTCAAAAGAATAGATGTTTTTAAAATACCACCTCCTTCTCTTAAATCCCAGCCCTCACCACACACACGCACTCCCCTCCAAGCCTGTGGAAAGTATGTAGTGTCTGAGAAAAAGGTCCTGCAAACACCTCCTACTCACCTCTCTCTTCCATAAAAGAAAACAGTGGGAAAGAGTCAAGTTTAAGTTCCTTCTAGGATAAATTGTTCCTTTAAGGCCTGAGCTAAAGTCCATTGAAGTGAAGGGAAAGGCTCCCATTCAGAGACAAGAGCCTGCAGAAATAAATAAGCCATGTACTGTGTTCTGAACAGCAACGAATTCCGTCCCTTTTGAACTGACTAGGGAAGCAAATACTAGTTGAAGATACTCCACCAAGAATACCCTGCCTCCTTGGAGTAGGACATGAGGAGAGAGGCAATCTCGGAGATATTAAGCTATTATCCCTATATTGACAAATAATAAGAAAAAGCAAAGCAAGTCCAACAAATCTACCTTTGGATGAAAAGTAAGCACTGGATATAAACTTAGGCCATCAGCACTTCTACTAGCTAATGTTCATCCAGTCACACTTAACGGCAGGTCTACACTAAAAGCTGTAGCACATCTGGTGAAGACTCTCTATGCCAGGGGTGGGCAAACTACGGCCTGCAGGCCATATCTGGCCCATGGGACCATCCTGCCCGGCCCCTGAGCTCCCGGCCGGGGAGGCTAGCCCCCGGCCCCTCCCCCGCTGCCCCCTCTCCCCTGGAGTTACGCCCACCTCCCAGGCTTTCAAATAAGCCTGTCCTGCCACTCTGAGTGGCCTGATAAGGAGATGGGGGGAGGGCAGGAGGTCCTGGACGGCAATCAGCGGACAGGGGGCAGACGGATGGGGTGGAGGTTTGGGGCGGGCGATCAGGAGACAAGGAGCAGGGGAGATTGGATGGGGGTGGGGTTCTGAGGGGGCAGTTAGGGATGGGGGTCCTGGAAGGGGGTGGTCAGGGAACAAGGAGTGGGGGAGGGAGGGATGGATGGATGGGTCGGAGGTCCCAGGGGGCCTGTCAGGGGGCGGGGCTGTGGATAGGGGTTGGGGCAATCAGGGGACAGGGAGCAGGGGGGGTTGGATAGGGGGTGGGGTCCTGGGGGGGTGTTTAGGGACAGGGGGTCCTGGGAGGGGGTGGTCAGGGGACAAGGAGCAGGGAGGGTTGGATGAGTTGGGGGTTCTGAGGGGGGCAGTCAGGGGGCGGGGCCCAGGCAGTTTCGGGAGGCACAGTCTTCCCTACCCGGCCCTCCATACCGTTTCGCAACCTGATGTGGCCCTTGGGCCAAAAAGTTTGCCCACCCTGCTCTATGCCAACAGGAGAGTGCTCTCTCATAGGCATAATTACTCCACCTCTGCGAGACATAGCACTGGGGTGGACAGCGCTTAGGTCACTGTAACTTGCGTCACTCAAGGGGGGGTCTTTTTCACACCCCTCGAGCAATGTAAGTTAGATCTACTTAAGCGGTCGTATAGACCTGCCCTCTAGCAAAGACTTACACACATCCTTAACTTTAAAGTTTACACACTGCAAGTAGCCCAAATAAAGTAAATGAGACTATTCACAGTGCATATAGCTGAATACACATAAGTCATTGCACACTCTGGGCCTTGGAACGTTTCAAAGGTTATAGAATGCAAGCTAGTGTATTTCCATCTGTCATATACAATATCTGTTTTGTAACTAGGAGTTATAAGATATGTGTGGTCATAAACAATGGTTAAGGATTTCTAAACAACCCTCAATAAACCCCAGAAAAGGAAAACTGGTACTTTGTAGATACAGAAAATGCCTGCCTTAGCTGAATCAATTAGCATTTCTTGCTGCTGAGTACTAGAGATTTCTTCCATGGTCCCTCTTGTACTGGTAACACTCAATACTTCAACACATCTGTATTGCTCAGTCTTAAATAAGTATTAACAATTCATCTGATAGCCAACTTTTAAACTGCCTACCACACATGGCTGACACATCGACTTGACAATCTTCCTCCTCCTTCTTTATTGCAGCACTTTGTAAACACACTCACCACAACTTGATTGATTGGAAGTTCTCTTCAATGACAAAATTTTCACAGAATTTGTCTTTAATTAAGAATCCATGTAGCCATCTGAAAAATTCACAGTTGCTTTTTTTTAATTTGCGGTTTATTAAGGTTGAAGTGACCTCTTAATATGCAGTTGCTATCAAATCAGTTGAAGATGACCCGGCCGCACCCACAATTTTTCTTTATCTAGAATAGACCTGATGATTAATGAGACAATGCCTTGTGCATGATGTTGTCCTAGAGGGTGTGTGTGTGTGTGTGTGTGTGTGTGTGTGATGTTTGCAATTGACAGTGAATAGCTGTCACAAACCAGAATTAGGCATTTGAGTTGCAATTTTAACCTGACCAGAATGTTTGGAAGGATACCTGGAATTAGCAATAGACTTAAAAAAGACAATTCAACACATTCAGTTGAAATGCTTTTCATTTGACATTGTAAGCGTGACAATAGCCATGGTGTGGCAATATGGAGGAGGGGGAATTATGTAGCTACTCAACTTGGGCCTGATCCATATTCCAGTGAAGTCAGCAGAAAGGTTTCCATTGACTCCAATGGACTTTTGATCAAGCCGTTCAGAAAAGGGATGTGAACACGTTGTAACATATATTTCCTGAAGGAAGACCATTTTAAGGGTACGGTCTGCATCCAGTGCATAGTGACTAATTAATTGTGGTAGATGTCACACTCAAACTAATGTATTTAATTACTATATACATTTGTAGCCTAACCACCCCAGCTGCTTTCTAGTACCAGGTGCAGAAGAAGCTGAATCGAATTTAAGTAAATGACCCCTTGAGATATTTAAGCAAATGATACTTTCTGCCTTCAGGGCTTCAGTGGAAATGCGCTCAGTGATTCTGTAGCTGTGGCATTTGCTGTGAAACTAAGCATTGCCCTGGAATCATGCTTCCAATTTTTAGCATTAATTAAAGGGTAAAATTGACAGGTACATTCCAGCTGCACTGCACCTCTCTGACCAAGCATGCATCCATATACCCATCTGAACACTGCTGTTTTGGATGGCTGGAGAGGCACAAAACAGCCAGTGTGTACCAGTGAATCTGGCCTTATATTCCTAGTACTCACTGCTGCAAAGATTGTCTTCCAAACAAATGTAACTAGTGCAGTCATGTCCCTAGGAGTCTGCATGCAGACTGAAACAATAGCTATCATTTCAACTGAGTGTTAGCTCTAGAGCCTAATGATGGCTATTTAAATGTCAGCATTAACTATTTCAGTGCTGAGCATTTGGTCCTGATTCAGGAAAGCATCCCTTATTAGGACAGTATTTAAGCACACTCTAGCAGTGAAGCACATTCTTTAGTGATGTCCTGAATAGAGATGGATTCAAGCATGTGCTCTAGTTCTTCCCTGAACTGGGGCTCTCTGCAGAAACATCCAGCTACTGTATTTATCCCACAATCACAAATTGCCACCCACTTGCCTCAGGATGCCAAAAGCCCCAATTGCCCTATACTCAGCCTCAAAAAAAACACTAGTTTCTTCTCCTTGAACATTTCCACAAGACACTTCTGCATTTGCTGCAGAGGGGGACCCAAATCTCCAGCATGTTGAAAATCAAAAATTTAGGGGCAGAGTAAAATAAATTAAATTTAATGTTAAATCACATAACACAAGCAGTGCTAGTCTGATTATGATTCACGTTTAATCCAATAAAACCTTCAGATATTTAATTTATCTTTAGTCTGCTATGCTGGAGTCCTGCATCATCCAAGGATTTTGACATAGGATATAGGACAAGCTTGCTGAATAGTACAGTGCAGTAATGTGGTACATAAGAATGGCCATACTGGGTCAGATCAATGGTCCATCTAGCCCAGAATCCTGCCTTCTGCCAGTGGTCAGTACCAGGTGCTTCAGAGAGAATGAATAGAACAGGCAATCATTGAATGATCCACCAGCTTCTGGCAAACAGAGGCCAGGGACACTGAGACCATGGGGTGCATCCCTGACCCTCTTGGCTAATAGCCACTGATGGACCTATCCTCCATCCTCCTGGCTGCAGTTGCATCCCAAGAAGTATTTGCATCGGAGTGTTCTTTCTGATCATATAAATCATAAGAAGGAACCACAGTGCATATGAATTCACCGATTCTCCTGCTTGCACCTTGTGCTGTCACATCAGTGCAGATGGGTGTAAAATGACCTCCAACCAAATTTGGAAAGGGTAGAGTCTCAGTCCATCAGAGCTTCAGCCACTTATAAGTCCCTTTCTCACTGAACTAGTGGTACAAAGGAGACTTAAAGCTGCCTAAAGGCAGCAGCAATGAATTCCCCTCATAAGGGAATCCTCCCTAGACAGAGGCCTGAAGAACGCCGGGCATAAGGGCATTCTGAGAATGGCAAAGCCAGGCTGGAAGCTGGGAGGATGTACGAGGGTGACAGGAAAGAGCCTGAGCAGTGTATGGGGCTGGGCTGGAGGAAGAATCCCTCGCTGGTAATTTATCAGGAGAACAATTCTCTAATTAGCTTCCGTCTCTGCCCAAAGTCACACTGAGTGACAGCCAGGGGAATATTTATGTAGTTCATCGTTTTCACAAACTCCCTGCAGTTTCCCCTCCTCTCCCTTCTCCCAAAACCTGCTTTCCTTTAGTGTCTCACTCTCAGGTATGTCCCTTATTTTCTATATATAAATCTTTTGACAGGACGCCTTGCTCTATCCCTTCCAATCATTCCCTTCCCCTCCCCCCCACTCCCTCTGGCACCTTTCCTGCTGTGATTAAGACTTCCATGATATCCCCCTTCTGATGAAACTTTCCTTCAGCCCCACTTGCCTCTCCTATTATCGTCTTGTTTCTCTACTTCCTTATGTCTCCAGGCTCCTCCTGTGCAGGCTACCCCTGCTGCCTCAAATTCCTCTCTTCCAATTCCCTCTTAGATCCCTCTCCAACCTGTTTCCTGTTCTGCTGTTGCCACGGTCACCATTAACCAACCCCTCCTAGACAAGTCTAAGGGCCTCATCGCTATACTTACCCTCCTCCGTCTATCTGCCACTTACCCACTAATGAATCCGAGCTCAATGTCACACTGCTACCTATTGGTATTTTATTATTTGACAATACTTATGTTTTTCACAGCTCCATAAGCGGTGGGCTGTTTTTTTACATGCACAGTAAAACACTCACTAATAAAATCACTACACTGGGGGCTCTCTTTCACCTCCCATTTACCTTCTGATCAGGGAATCGTAGCATATTTTGGGTGTGACTCCGGAAAGCACAGTGCAATTGTCAAAGCAAACATTATGATACGTCGGAAGGGACCTGAGGAAAAAAAATTTATACCAAGACAGCTGAGATGAAAACTACTGCATTGAAAGTAATATCCCCAAAGGCTAAAATACTGAAAGACTTTGAGGAAACAGATGCCCTTCATTTCATATGCACTGCTTTACACTTGATATGCCATGGCTCCGTTGCCCATGGAATTTAACAGAAGATTATATGTTATACCAAGCAAAATGTGAGACTGTAGTTGTTATTGCTATATGAACCTAGCCCATTTGCAATGATGAAGGTATGATTTACATATCACAGTGCAATGAATTTAAATTCAAAGTTATAATAGAACTGTCTGTTTCCTGGGCAAGTAGCAAGCATTGTGTAAGGAAAAGTTAGCTCTGAAGGAGGTGGTGAAGCAAATTACTGCATTAACTTCACCCTCTGGAGTTAGTGTTTAAAGGGTAGTTTGCAGTAGTTCACAGACAACATTTGTCAGTAACACAGAACCAACACTCACTCTGGAACTAATCAAGATCCAGCACTGAACAGGGAGGAGCTGTGTACTATGCTACCAGATCTTTGCAGGGAAGCTTGTTCCTTGCCTACCCATGCTATGACTGGTTCTAGCCAGATTATAGAGATGATGGGGAATGTTTTCAGGAGATTTTCAGAATATTTTCCCTTTTGCATGCCACAAAACTTATGCATGCATCTTTGCTCCTGACAAGGAATTGTGCAATGTGACAAGGTGCACAGCCCCCACACTGGAAAGGAAGCAGTTAAAGAGCTACTTTGGAGCCAGGCAGCCCCACCCTATCAGACTAGCAAAGCATGCTGGGCTGGAGAAAGAGCTTAAAAGGGAGCAGCTCACTAGGAGGTAGACAGGTAGTGGAGATGAAAGGACTTCCTCTTTGAGCCTGAGGTTTGATTAGAGTGACTTACTTGGTCAAGGCCACAAAGGAAGGACTTGCGACTCCTTGAAGGTTTGAGACTTTGTCTGAGTTCAGTTATTTAATTACTTGACTTTATCTGTTGGGAAGAGAGGGGGACTGGTAGGAAGTGATCCAGGGAGGCAGCAGAATAGCACTTTGGGGTGCAGGACTTAGCTGCTTACCACTGGGCCCCGGAATGGAACCTGGTGGAGAGGCTGGGCCCAGGTTCTCTTATCAACACCTAGGGAGTGTTGAAGCCAGAAGTCTACTCTGGGTGTGAGGAATCTGCTTGAGGGAAGAAGGCTCTGCAGACACAAGAGTCTGGACCAGGAGATCCCGATCCAAGGGGGGAAGCCTGAAGTCACTTGCATAACCCAGAGGACTACCCCATTGCTGGACTCTTTATATACCGGATACACATGAGTGTCCTGGCCGGAGGGCTGAGTCAAAGAACGGACAGACCACTACAGGGTTATAGGCCATTCACAGGGGGGGCCAAGAAAAAAAGAGTGCCTGCCATGCCCCTCCTTGACAATTAGGCGGTCCCTGCGGTGAGTAAACGCCTTCCATGCAGACGCATCTGAGTGCTTGCCTCTCTGAGTATCTGAGCCATACAAGTCCAGTAGTTGGAGTCTAAGCATCTAAGTTTGTGCCTGCAGTTCATTGTGGCAGATCCAAAGATGGTGCATTAAATTTTAAGGGTACAGATTATACCCACAAAGGGGGTCAAGCCTCAGCCCCTCCCCCATACCTATATATACGTTACTGTCAATGCGAAGCCCATGAATTAACTTGATGAGCCATAAAATTCCTTTTGGGGCTATTAAAATCGACCAGCTCAGTTAAAGATATAAGTACTGTGCAGTCTTCATGCACATGGCTGTCTGCCTCATTTCCTTTATTGCACAGTGGCATAAGACAAGACTGAAAATGTCCTTTCACATTAGCCTGAAATATGAAATATTCCTTCTGTGTAAATTGTCAGACACCTAATGCTATTTTAACACATTTATTTTTCTTGAATTCATATTACAACTATAGCTGGCAAATACTTATTCTCTCAATTATAACAAACTTGAAATGATCAAACATTACTGATGAGAACACAAGTTAGTCATTGGTCTTCTCCCTGTTTTCAAGTCTGAACTATACAAATGATTGATTTTTATCAATATTTAAATTTCTGGATACTTCCTAGAATTGCATCTGATTCCTGGCAGCAAAAGGGATAATCTACTGCCTTGCCTGATGGAACTGATAAGGCATTCCTTTTTTTATCTTTTTATGCTATATCTTGGAAAATTAGGATGGCCTGAGATGAGGAAATCCAAATGTGTATAAACTCTGTGGGGCAGGCTGCCCTGTTACTTTAAGGGCCAGGAGGCCTGGGGCTAGTCAGCCCTGTTCAGTTAGCCCCACCACCTGACACCTGTAGGAAGTGTTGTACTTAAGAGGAAGACTTGTGGAGGCTGACTGGGGAAGAGAGCAGACAGGCTGTTCCTATGTGGGGCAAAAAACCTGACTCAGGATAAAAATTATCTGAAGGTTACAGCCTGGCAGAGGACCTTGGTAGGAGGACAGACCTACCAGGATTGTCAGGTTGATTGGAGCTAGCAGTTAGGCAATAAGACGAGCCATTGCTTCTAGGGCCTACCTGCAAGGAAGGGGACTGAAGGCGCAGCTGAAGAGTCTTTTGGTGCTGTTTTTGGACTTGGATTAAGACTCTGTTGTGCTAGACGGGATGAGAATATAAATGAGACCTGGCCAGAGGGCCAAGTCACCACCCCAGGCCACAAGGGGCCTGGAGAAAGAGAATGAGGTGGAGGGGGTGCAACAGCACGTTATACCATGAGGAGCACTCTGGGATGGTGAGTTTTGTACACTGTGTAATGTTGTTCCCTCTGAACGTTATCTAGGTACTAGCTAATTCTTGTGAAAACTAAATCTCAATGAACACTTATGATGTCCCATCTATTTATTCCAGGTTTCTTCAAATTTATTTCAAACTGTGATTACTAGACTCTAACAGTAGTAACTCTTGAAATATAGCAAATTTTCCATTGGTAAATCTCAGACTTTGACATCTATCGATAACTGCAAACATTTATTGCCACAATGCCATTCCAGTCACATGGTTTAAAAAAACGTAACTATGAAAGGCTTATAAGAAAAGGAATGGCTGACACTCCAAACTGTGGAGCAGCCAATGCATTCCTTTGTTTTAAGGAATTCTTTAATTTAGTTTCCTTTATTGATACAAGCTATGCATTCCTAAGCAGTTCAGTTGCATAATTGTAGCTGGAGCTATTGGCAAGGATAGAAACAACTTAAGTTCAAGGTTACCACAAAAGGATCAGGCTATTGAAATCTGAAAGTACTGTAGGTAAATAGGCCAAATAACATCTTATATTAGGACTGTTAAATAAGAGTGTATTAAGTAAAGCAGTTAGCATGATGTTTGAGCCACCGTGCAATTTCACCCTGTGCAATAAATAGATTAAGAGTACTCTAAGTTTGTCATCTTATATAGATCAGTTATGCTAAAGGTCTGAAGAGTTGGCTTTCAATTCCTATCAGACAATTACCTTGTCTCTCTGCTGGCTTGGCAGCACATACAGAGAGAAACCTCAGGGACTCTGTATTGAGGTGCAAAGCCCTCCAGAGGACTGTCCTGAGTTACCACTAGAACGATACAACTGCTGACCAGTAGGGGAGACCTGTGAGTGTGAGAGACAAAACTTTCACAGAAGGCTGGCTCAGGCCTGGTCTACACTAGGAAATTAGGTTGGTATAATTCCATCACTCAGGGGTGTGAAAAATCCACACCCCGAGCGACACAGATAAATTGACCTAACCCCCAGTGTAGACAGCATTAGGTCAACGGGAGAATTCTCCCATCGACCTAGCTACTGCCTCTTGGGGAGGTGGAGTACCCACACCAATGGGAGAATCCCTCCCGTTGGCATATGTAGTGTCTTCACTGGCACCCTACAGTGCCACATTTTGCAGTGCTGCTGTAGCGGTTTGTGTGGACAGACCTCCAGACTCTGGAATTTACTCCCACAAGAGGTCTGACCGTGAACCTCACAGTTTTCAGAATTAGGGACCTGCTCCAGCTCCCACTGAAGCCAATGGAAAGACTCCTGTTGATTTTTACGGGACCTGCATTTGGTTATAAATGCAAAACCCATTTTTTTGACTTGGCTTTCCCACAATATCCCTTCATACACATTTTGTAAATCTATTTTTCAAGCTACTATTGTGGATGGATGTCAAGTGGGGTCCTGCAGGGATGTGTCCTGTGTATGATGCTATTGCATATTTTCATTAACTATTTGGATGATGGAGTGGAGAGCATGCTTATAACATTTGCAGAGGACACCTATTGGCCGTGGTTGCAAGCACTTTGAAGGACAGGATTAGAATTCAAAATTATATTTATTTCAGACCAATTTTCCAATTTATCAAGAAGATGAAATTCGATAAAGGCCAGTGCAAAGTACTACCCTTAGGAAGGAATGGTCAAATACAAAATGGGAAATAATTGACTAGGCAGCAGTACTGTAGAAAAGGATCTGGGCATTTTAGCAGATCACAGGTTGAATGTGATTCAACTGTGTGATGCTGTTGTGAAAAAGGCAGATGTCATTCTGGGGGTGTATTAACAGGAGTGTCATATATAAGATGTGAGAGGTAATAGTTCTGCTGTACTTGGCACTGGTGAGGCCCCAACTGGAATACTGTGTCCAGTTTTGGGCACCATGCGGTAAGAAAGATGTGGACAAATTGGAGAATCCAGAGGAGAGCTGCTACAGTGATAAAGGGTTTAGAAAATCTGACCTATGAGGAAAGGTTGAAAGAATTGTGCATGTTTAGTCTCAGGAAGAGAAAACTGAATGGGGAGGACACCATGCTCTTCAGATAAGTAAAAAGTTGTTAAAATGATAACAGTGGTTGACAGTTCTCCCTCCCAGCCATACATTTCTATGATTCTATGGAGGTGTGTGTGTGTGTGTGTGTGTGTGTGTGTATGTGTGACAGTGTGTGAGAGAGAGAGAGAGTGTGTGTATGAGAGAGAGAGAGAGAGAAGATCATATTTGGTAAGTAACTAAACAGGTGTGGAAAGGGAATTTTTAGGGCTGTCGATTAATCGCAGTTAACTCACACGATTAACTCAAAAAAATTAATCACAATTATAAAAATTAATTGCCATTAATCTTAGTTTTAATCACACCGTTAAACAATAGAATACCAATTGAAATTTATTAAATATTTTGGATTTTTTTCTACATTTTCATATATATTGTATTCTGTGTTGCAATTGAAATCAAAGTGTATATTATTTTTTATTACAAATATTTGCACTATAAAAATGATAAACAAAAGAAATAGTATTTTTCAGTTCACCTCATACAAGTACGTAGTGCAATCTCTTTGTCGTAAAAGTGCAACTTACAAATGGAGATTTTTTTGTTGTTGTTACACAACTGCACTCAATAATAAAACAATGTAAAACTTCAGAGCCTACATGTCCACTCAGTCCTTCTTCTTGTTCAGCCAATCGCTAAGAGAAACAAGTTTGTTTACACTTACAGGAGATAATGCCGCCCTCTTCTTATTTACAATGTCACCAGAAAATGAGAACAGGTATTTACATGGCACTTTTGTAGCCGGCACTGCTAGGCATTTATGTGCCAGATATGCTGAACATTCATATGGCCCTTCATGCTTCGGCCACCATTCCAGAAGACATGCTTCCATGCTGATGACGCTCATTAAAAAAAAATGTGTTAATTAAATTTGTGACTGAACTCCTTGAAGGAGAATTATGTGTCCCCTGCTCTGTTTTACCAGCATTCTGCCATATATTTCATGTTATAGCAGTCTCTGATGATGACCCAGCACCTGTTCGTTTTAAGAACACTGTCACTGCAGATTTGACAAAACACAAAGAGGGTACCAATATGAGATTTCTAAAGATAGCTACAGCACTCGACCCAAGATTTAAGAATCTGAAGTGCCTTCCAAAATCTGAGAGGGATGAGGTGCGGAGCATGCTTTCAGAAGTCTTATAAGAGCAACACTCCAATGCGGAAACTACAGAACCTGACCCATCCAAAAAGAAAATCAAGCTTCTGCTGGTGGCATCTGACTCAGATAATGAAAACAAACCTATGTCGGTCCGCACTGCTTTGGATTGTTATTAAGCAGAACCCGTCATCAGCTTGGATGCATGTCCTCTGGAATGGTGGTTGAAGCATGAAGGGAGATATGAATCTTTAGTGCATCTGGCATATAAATATCTTGCGATGCTGGCTACAACAGAGCCATGAGCACTTAATCTCATGACAGCCCTAGTAATTTTCCTTAAAGTTATCCTCAGGTTCTGGATTTCACCTAAGGTCTTGTACTAGCTTTCAAATGCTAGTTAATTCTGGGGAAATTTTTCAAAGGCCCAAATGGCAATTGGGCATCTAACTGCCATTGACAGTGAACTGGAAGCTGGATGTCTAATGCCCATTTGTGGCACTGGCCCATGCATAGAGTCAAAGAGACTTGTTTGGAGGGTTGTACTTTCTAGATTTTTCTACAATGTTCTTAGTATATTATGGTTACAATTAATGTAGGGACAGAGTTGCTTTGAAAAAAGGGAAAATGTCTTCCAAAAAAATCCTGCTTTTTTTAAATTAAAAATTGACCAACTCCTTAACTGATTTTGGGGGGGGGAAATCATGAAAATTTATTGTAATTTCTCTGGATTCCCACCCCTATTTCAACTTTTTGCCAAAATGTGATGTATATGTGTTTGCAGGATTGGGGCCTTAGATTGCAAGATCTTTGGGGCAAGGATTGTTTCTTTAATATATTGAGAGACTTTTAGGGCCAGAAGAGGGACCATTAGATCATCTACTCTAAACTCCTGTATAACACAGGCCAGAGAATTTCATCTAACTATTACCCCTGCACAGAGCCCAATTACTAAGTGTTTTTACAGCACCTAATGCATTGGAGCTCCAGTCTTGGTTGGGACCTCTAGACCAGTGGTTCCCAAACTTGTTCTGCCGCTTGTGCAGGGAAAGCCTCTGGTGGGCCGGGCCTGTTTGTTTACCTGCCACGTCCGCAGGTTTGGCCGATCGCGGCTGCTGGTGGCTGCGGTTTGCTGCTCCAGGCCAATGGGAGCTGCTGGAAGCGGCGGCCAGTACGTCCCTCGGCCCGCGCCGCTTCCAGCAGCTCCCATTGGCCTGGAGCAGTGAACTGCAGCCACTGGGAGCCACAATCAGCCGAACCTGAGGATGTGGCAGGTAAACAAACCGGCCCGGCCCACCAGGGGCTTTCCCTTCACAAGCAGCAGAACAAGTTTGGGAACCACTGGTCTAGATATTAGCATAATACCTCATTGTTATTATTAATAGTTATTTGTATCTACACATGCAAAAGTGTAGTAAATATGTAAATTTTGCTAGCTTTTTAAAGCATTGTCAGTTTAAAGGCTCCTACTATTTTCCAGTTCCCTTAATGAGATTTGCTTTGCTTTTTCCCATTGAATATATTAAGCAACATATGAGCCACTAGATATTTTTCCCCAAAGGAAGAGTTACTAGCCGAACAAATATTGCTGTGTCATAAAATGAATGATTAGACAGCTAGAGTAGCGGTGCACTCACGATTAATCTTCCCTAAATATTTCATTTCGTTTCTTTGAATTATGAACCTCTTTTTATACAAATAGCATCAGAGTTTATAAATCATTCCTGCATGGCATAATTTTGATAGGAAAATGAAAAACACCGGGGAAAACTTAGGCGTTAACTAATGAACAACTTTGTCACCTACTGAAGAATCTATGTAATGTCAGATGAGTCATTTAAATAAGTTTGATAGAACATTTATTTTGACTAAAAGTGTTATCATATGAGTCTTGTGCTACTTTTGCAGTTGTTGGCTTCATGTAATAAAACATTTGCTTGGGATAGAACTGTTAGTCACAGTCACTGAATATGTGTGAGATTAGCTGTTCTGCAGAATTTTAGTGCTCCACGTACAGCGTGTATTTTGTAATTCATTGAGATAGTTGTCAATAAACATTTGCTTCAGAAGACTGGGGAGTATGAGAAACCCTGAGGCAGACAAGATGCATGACTGCTGGGCTTCAATCAGTATAAATTACAGTGTTAGTAACAGATAAAACCACCTCTATCCTTGTGTACGGGAATCTATTATAATCACCTACAAACCCAGATGCAAAACTGTCTTGTGAAAATCAGAGATTCTTTTATTTACAGTTCATTTTGGGGACGTCTCAGTGAGACCTGTTTGTGCAATAACAGTAGAAAGATTTACAGAAAACACCTTCTTGATAGGAACGCTGATGTCTGGCGGTGGTGCTGGAACTAGAGGTGTTCTGGCACCCTCTGGCTTAAAGTACTAATAACAAACACCAAATACATGGTTTCCATCATCAGTATCCCCACTCTAAGATTGTTCCAGCACCCCGGATGGCTGGTTGCTATTTCTATAACGTATATAATAAAAATGTGGCTACAGCACTGTCGCTAAAGGGACTCTCATTTACTAGCTATCAAGTGGAAAAGATGACTTCAGTCTGCACTTGGAGTAAAATTCCTGATCTCAAATACCCGCAAGTTTCACAATACAATGCATCGTGTATATTTTTTCCTGATATCAGTGCCCGGCTGCAATAAGTTGATTGGCTTGAAAATGGAGTGCTTTGGGGCAATATTTTCATACAGGAACTTACAGAAGATTAGCATTTTTTTCCTTCTTCCCCAGAGATACTGTGTACCTGCAATTCCTCTTTACAATGTTTTGTGCAGTGCATGAATGTTCAAAGTAAGGCAAAAAGGATGCACTCCTCAAATGTGCATGTGCTCATGGAACATGTATAGACTTCCATATGCAGCTGAGGAGGACTTGGGTGTCTTTCAGGTGACGTGCAAGGCGAATCCATACTCTCCAACCTAAGGCCAGAGGTGGAGCCTGGCGCTTGCCACTAGTGCTCCTGCCCATGTAATGACTCTGCACGTGGAGTTAGGGCCACTCAATGGCCGGTCCTGTGACCCAGATCCAGCCCTTCCCTCAACTCTGCCCACCCCACCAACCTATGCAGGGCTGCTACAGACTAGAGCAGTGGTTCTCAACCAGTGGACCTCAACCATGTACCCCTGAGGGTACTCAGAAGTCTTCCGGGGGTACATCAACTCGCCTAGATATTGTATATTTATATTCCAATTGATTTATTTTATAATTTATATGGCAAAAATGAGAACGTAAGCAATTTTTCAGTAATAGCGTGTGGGACACTTTTGTATTTTTATGTCTGATTTTGAAAGTTTTTAAGTGAGGAGAAACTTGGGGGTACACAAGATAAATCAAACTCTTGAAAGGGGTGCAGTAGTCTGGAAAGGTTGAGAGCCACTGGACTAGAGGCTCCCTCTCTTGTGAAAAAGAGCCCAAAACTGCATGATCACTCCTTTGGAACCATCTTGCCCATCAACTTCAGCCTATTCATAAGGCATCTGCCAGGGGCCCCAAGCACAAGGGTGAAGTTCAGCCTTGTTTCCACAGAATCGATATCTGAATGCACAGACTGTTTTGTGTGCCGTGACCTTTTTTGCACATGCAAGCAGGTGATTATGGATGTTTTGGGAAACAGCAGGTGGTTTTGCCAGTTTTCTAAGCACATGAGCTCTACCCTGCTGTAAAACGAAGCCCTTAAAGAGCCCCTTGTCCTTGTGTGATGTAAGAAGGAGAACATTCTGGTCTGTGGTCACTGCTTCCAGTAGCCAGGTGACAGTATAAGAGGAACCCATACTCATGCTCTTCCATTGGTTTCCCAGCCCTGGGAACCCTACCACAGCTGAGTGTCTGCATCCAGTAGCCTCAGCCACGCTGTCTCCCCTTCTTAGGGCCTCTTCTCCCCTCCGCCCCCTGGGTGGCTGAGCTCGGGCTTCGGCTTCTCCTCCTGGGATCATGTAGTAATTTTTGTTGTCAGAAGGGGGTCACAGTGCAATGAAGGTGAGAACCCTTGGCTTTAGTCACATGATCTGCCAGTCATATGACTCCACTCATTTCTTTCATCTGGGGAGACTAGCTACTCATGTCAGTGCAGCTGAGTCTCAGCCTTACCCTATGACAGGTCCCAATCCTACAAGGATTAAACGAACCGACATAGCAGCAAGAGTTTGAAACTGGGTATTCAGGTTGATTTAAAACCTTCTCTCAAAAACAAACTCAGAAAAAATTCGCTCTGATTTCCAGCAAGTTACACTTTTCTTTTATTAGCCCAAAACAGGCAGTCTTTTCCCCCAGGCTGAATTCTACCCCCTTACTTAAACACACCCTCACACGCCTACTAACTTCAATAGGACCCACAAATGGGAAAGGTCAGAGGAATCTCTTCTCTGGTGTAACTCCCCAAATTCTAATAGAGCTAGGCTAGGGATGAATGGGTCCCAGTATCACTATACATTCAAGAAATAGCATAAACCAATATAATAGGATGCTAAATTATGGATTGTGTTTAAAGTTCCATGTGCTTACTACATCTGGACAATCTGGGTAGCAAATCTCATCTGACAGCTTCCTTCAACAACAGATAATAAGTGCCATTAATTACCAACAGACCTGAAGATATCCCCTCTTTCCCCCCCGACACTAATTGCTTTTACACTGTTTGAAATGCTGTTTCTGATCTTGCAGGTGGAAGGGTTTGTATCTGCCACATGTTAAATGGTCTAAAACTGCTTTCAACATAGCATTTTGTAAGCTGATAACATGTAGAAGGTGCTTGCTAAATTTGATGCACTGTGTCTTTAAAAAACCTGCTTTGTACCTTATTTTTCCTGCACAGTTTATCAAAATTTATATCCTATTTTTGTGCTTCTATATTCCGTCTTGAACTGACCAATTTTTCAGTATTCTATAATCAACTCCCCAGAGCACAGTGATTTCTTCTGTGCAACACCTCCGCTGCTCTGAAGCTGCTGAACTAAAACAGCAACTGTATCCCACTAGTAGAGGAAAGAAAATCATATGGACTCCAAAATAAATTGCTTTAATTCTTGTGCATAGGCTTTTGTTATCCGGAGACTGTTGTCACACTGTAGTTGCTCTTTAATCTTTTAATCCATTGATTTATTGTGACACTTAGCACAGTTTGGTGCGGCACCCTTATATCTGTTGTGTTTCCTGAAGTGGGGCAAGCTTACCAATGGATTGTCACCGTATAGTAATTACAAATATAAATGTCACTGCTGTCAAATGATATAATATACCTCATGTGTCAGGACACAAGCTGTTTAAAATCAAACTTAGGGTAAAGCTGCTGCTGTGTGAATATGCATTGATTAAATTCGTAGCCATTAATCATTTTTAATAAAAACTGAATTTTGTCAAGGCACCGGTGCACTTTCAGAAAGATAACAGAATTAAATGCATTCTCCACAAAGCACTATGCAAACCTAAGCTCACATATACAGTAACTTAACTAAGTATTTCCATTGTAAAGATAAGCGAGAGGGAGCCTAAAGCTGCAACCCTTTTGAGTGTGAGAATTGGTTGCATGAATAAGAGTAGGCCCATTAAAATCAATGGGATTGCTTACATGAATTAGGACTGCTTGTGTGAGAAAAGGTTGCAAGACCAGTCCCGGGGTCTATAATGATTAGTTTTCACCGGGCTGTCAGTTCCACCCCTGGGGAGAGATTTCATTGCTAGCCTGTTCAAAAATGCCGAGACATTTTCCACAGTAAGTCTTAAATCCTATCAGATTTCAGGCATGGAAGGCAGACCTATCCAGGCAGCCTGAGATGGATACACTGTGGAGGATTGGCTGGGTTCTGGCATAGGAAATGCTAAACTTCAAGAATTCTAACATTCATAAACCAGTCGGAGAACACTTCAATCTCTCTGGTCACGTAATCACAGACATGAAGGTCGCTATCTTACAACAAAAAAACTTCAAATCCAGACTCCAGCGAGAAACTGCTGAATTGGAATTCATTTGCAAATTGGATACTATTAATTTAGGCTTAAATAGAGACTGGGAGTGGCTAAGTCATTATGCAAGGTAGCCTATTTCCCCTTGTTTTTTTCTTACCCCCCCCTCCAACGTTCTGGTTAAACTTGGATTTATGCTGGAAATGGCCCACCTTGATTATCATGCACATTGTAAGGACAGTGGTCAGTTTGGATGAGCTATTGCCAGCAGGAGAGTGAGTTTGTGTGGGGGGGGTGATAAAACCTGTATTTGTGCTGGAAATGGCCCACCTTGATTATCATGCACATTGTAGGGAGAGTGGTCGCTTTGGAAAAGCTATTACCAGCAGGAGAGTGAGTTTGTGTGTGTGGTTTTTGGAGGGGGTTGGGGGAGTGAGAAAACCTGGATTTGTGCTGGAAATGGCCCACCTTGATTATCATATACATTTTAAAGAGAGTGGTCACTTTGGATGGGCTATTACCAGCAGGAGAGTGAGTTTGTGTGTGGGGTGGGGGGGTCGGAGGGTGAGAAAACCTGGATTTGTGCTGGAAATGGCCCAACTTGACGATCACTTTAGATAAGCTATTACCAGCAGGAGAGTGGGGTGGGAGGAGGTATTGTTTCATGGTCTCTGTGTATATAATGTCTTCTGCAGTTTCTACGGTATGCATCTGATGAAGTGAGCTATAGCTCACGAAAGCTCATGCTCAAATAAATTGGTTAGTCTCTAAGGTGCCACAAGTACTCCTTTTCTTTTTGCGAATACAGACTAACACAGCTGTTACTCTGAAACCTGTCATTATTTCCCTTAGGCTCTTTCAAAGCCATCAGATCCATCCATGGTCCTCCTGCTGCATTAATTTTTCTCATACTCTGTAACTGTGACCCCAAAAGAAGAGTCTGTTAGGCAATATATTAACCAGGAGCATTGCTACACATTGCATGACTCTGATTCTTTTTCTTTGCAAAGGGGGAAGATCCTGGGCAAACAATATTAGAGAAGTTATTTTACATCAGGATCAAATTACAGTCACTGAGTGGACCAGCTGTTTGGCATCAGGATAGACTGATATATCAATCATACCTGTGAAATGTATTTACAGAAGCATCACAAAATATTTGAGTGGGCAGCCATCCCATTTTGACAGCAAATATAGCTAAACAATTTTGCTTTTGTCCAGTAGAATTTACAACTTTTAAAATTAACTGTGGTGTGCATTTCCCCACTTTTCATCAGCTCCTGCCTGGCCTGTTTTAAAGTCATTTCTTTCCCTTATTAGTCACAAAAATCAAAAGTGTTTGTCAAAACAGAAAATAATGGTTTGATGTTGCACAGTCCATCCATGGAATCCAACTCTCCAAGACCAAGAGCATATGAAAACAGGGGGGAAACATGTCAGTAGTTTATGTATGCATGCATTTATTTAGTTAGATTCTCTTCTCAGCTAGCTGTTGCTAATCCAGTGGTGTTGCACTGGATTTACACTTGTTTAACTGAGATGGAATCTGATTCCAGGGATCTTAATCAATTTTAACAATTTGTATTTCAAATGATAGCTTCCAGCATGGGATTTGCATAGGACTGAACTCTGTCTGGCTTAGTGTCGGAGGTAGGGAGTCCATGCTGGAATGCTGATGTAATCCAGAACAACATTTGCCATCTCTGGGGAAATCTTCCCTGTAATAGCACCTATTGTGGCGAGTGCAGACAGAAAGGAGGCAGCTTGTACTCCCCCTTATTCAGATACTGCTGGTGGCCAAGGTGGGTCCTGGTGCAGGTTAAGGCAGCCCTTAGAGCTGCCCTAACTTGCCCTCCTGCTTCAAGGTCATAATGGAGCTCAGAATTGGCAGAGTGAAGGTGCATCCTGGCCATGTCCCTCCTGTGCCCTCCTCCTCCATCCTGCCCAAGTGTGCCACCTCTGTGTGGGGCTCCTGGAGAGGCAGTTCAGAGATGGTGGAACTGGGTGTAGGGGTTCCCAGTACCTGGGCTATCACCTAGGGAGGTCTTATACCTGCCTTTTAGCCCCTTTGTGCCGCTTTAGCCAGGTAAAGTGGCGGCAGGGCAGAAGTGAATAGGGTGCCCTGAGTATAGGTGCAGGTGGTGACAGAGGGCTATCTTGGGCAGTGGTGCTGTCCATATCTCAGGAGGTATGTTTGGATGGGCTGGAGATGTGGCCAGGGTCATGCCTCTCTACCCTTGGCTCCCGGGCAAAGGCTGATATGTGCCCTTCTAAGGCATGATTCTACTTCAACTTTGTGACTGGGTGTAGCAGGCCTGACCATTACCTGCTGGAGGGCTTGTGAGCCTACCAAAGCCTGCCCTAAGAAAAGAGCAGAAGAAGTGAGTCCTCCAAGCTGCTTAGAGAGGCTGTGTGGGAAGCAGCCAGTCAGAGCCCAGCAGGCTCATAAACGGAGCTGCTGAGCCTGAGCAGATTCAGTTGCTGGCTGGAGTCAGAGGAGTAAGTAAGATGCTCCTGACTGGCTGCAGCAGTTCCAGTATCTGGACAGAGCCATCACTAGCTGGGACCAGGGGAGCAAGGAAAGTGCTCCTGGCTGGCTACTGGGACTCAAGCAAGGCTTCAGCCTGAGGTAATGGTGAAGCTGAACATGCTGGGGCTGTGGGTAAGTGGCCCAGGGAACAGTAGCAGCAATGAGTTAGTTAAAGGCATGCAGCAGGTGGCTGTTATTTGTAGGGTCCCTGGGCTGGGACTTGGTATAGTGGGTGAGCCCTGATCTCCACCTGTGGCTGGTGGGGAGTGGCTGAGTGCCCCGAGAAGGGAGTTTACATTGGCTCAGGAAAAAGGCTGAAGACCCCAAAGGAATTAGTGTGTATTGAACTTTATACTCCAAAAAGGGGATGAACTGAACTGCAACAGCGACTCAGCTGGGATTGATTGAGGCTTGCTATTGAATGAAGAGTCTCCAGGGAGCAAGCCCAGGGACACTGCTACCTTCCAGAGCAAGGACTATTTGAGAACTAGCCCTAGAGGGGATGCAGAAGACCAACCAGGGTACTGGGATAGGCCCTGTTAGACTGTATACCCCAGAAGGGGTCTATTTTGTTTTGCCTGTGGACTGTATGTGACTCAATGGTGGGCTGAGTCACTGAAAACGCACCTGAAAAAGAGAAACTCTCCCTAGAGAGCACCGCAAAAGCTGTGAGAGCATGCACACCCAACAGGAGGCGCTCACGTGACGTGAGTGGATCCCCTCACAGACTTGCACTAGTGTCAATTGAGCATTACCCCATTGCAGTCAGGAGAGTAAAACCAGTGTAGACGAGATCCAAAACAGCTCAGCACTGCTGAGTGGGGAGGCAGAGAAGTGGCACCAAGACACCTTTCTGGTTCTCAACCCTGCGGTGAGAGGAGGGGAATTCAGCCTCACAGCTGCTCTGCCTTAAACTGCCTGGGGACCATTCCCATGTCACAGCAGTGCTTCCTTCTGCCCCCAACAGGTTTCCACAAGGGAGAGTAAAGCCAGGGGAATCCTCAGGTGCTGGTTTAACATTCCTTTGTGCCACTTCAGTGGCACCAAGACACCAGTGGGTGGTTGAGGACCTTGCCCAAAGCCTTTTAAACGGAGGCGAGAGATTTTCTAAGGGCTTGCTATTCCTATGCCGGTGGCAGCACGTAGGGGATGTGTAGCTACATGCTGCAGTGAAAGGCTCTGGCAGTAGGAAGGCAGCAGGAAAAAGCTCCACAACTGGAGCCTTTCCCCACTGCAGGGAGATGCCAAAGCTGCCGGAGCCTGTCCCTGCAGCAGGATGCTACACTGCTAAAAATAGGCATGTGGGAGGCACTGCTTGGGTGCGTAGAAAGCGCTGGAGAGCATGTGCCCTAAGGTTCAGGTGTGTCTTTACTCACTTAAGCAGTGCCTCGCCATCTACATGGCTATTTATACCCATGCTACGGGGGGCATGCAGTGTGTTTTCTATAAGGAGTGTGCAGTGTAGATCTACCCTAAATGTGTGTAACCCATACTTACAGCAGGGCTCTCTGTCCCCCTTAGTGCCTGGACCACATAGCTGTCTGAATGGGCTACCTGCTTTACGTTAACAGAGGTGGGTAGCCCAGTAGCAGGGGGTTATGCTTTTTGATCCAGAAGGCCATGTATTCCATCCCCACTGCTGACAACCCACACGGAAATACGTCACGTGCACCCCTGGAGACCTTGGATTTGATTCTCTCAGTTACATTGGTGTCAGTCTAGATTAGAGTAACTTCACAGAACTGCATTTATCCCATTGTGACATTGCTCCATTCTGTCTGCCTCCTCCCTCCACTGGTAGAAAGCCTCCAACCGCTTTGCCAGTGTGGTACAGCTCAGCATCTGCATCTAAAACAGGTCCTGCATTAAAGCTGCAGTAGAAATTATAGACCTGGGTTCTTGTTTGCTTTGCACTGGACCACCGCTATATAGCAGCCATAAACCAACCAGATTCAACCTATATAGGTCCCACTGCTTAGGAGCTGCTGCATTTGCCCTATACCATTCTGTGTCCTAGCACTAGGGTATGGTCAGGGAAAGGGAGTGCAACTAAAACCTCCCTGTATCCAAGTAATTCCTGGCTACCAGAAAAGTCCTTGAGGGCTGTGGGCAGTCAGCATGAAATATCTAATTGATGCAAGCACCAGCTTTGAGTACAGCTGGTTCCAGGACTGGGGGGCCATAAAGATGGCCAAGAGACACCTTTTCCACCACCCCAGCTTGCTCCAAATGCACACAGTTCAGGATCTGGCCCATAGCATGCAAACTGGAGCATACATTGTTTTTAACAAAAATTCTCATTTTGGAAAATGAATGCAGCTGAAAACCTTCCCAAATATTTGCTCTGGTAAGTCATGTGAGTGCTGGGGATGTATTGTACTGCATCTCCAGAAAAGGGGAATTTGTTTTGCCTGTATGTAAACTTTGCCACTTCATTGCTGTTATAAATGCCACTAGAAAATGAAAAGTGCTGGTCAGCAGGGAGAGATTGATACTAGCAAAAAGAATAAGCCATTCAGGTGGGAAAGCATTCTAAAATTATAGCTACCCACACACAAAACAAATTACCTATTATATTTTGTTTGGATCTGCTTTTCTTTAAAGGTCCAGGCAGACAATTGCCATGAATTGGAAAGGTGCTCTCTTTGGTGTATAAATTTTAAAGAGCTTTAAAATATTTTATAGAGCCCTGAAGAAAAAACATTTTATGACATAATAATAGGAGCTTTTAAGAGAAAGGATTAGCCTGGATAAATTGTGAGGTCTGTGAGTGCCTGATGAACCCTGAACAAATATTAACGCACAGGCACAATATGGCTTGGGCACTACACTTGATGGTGGGCTTGGTTTTCTTTAGTGTTTTCTGTTTTGTTTGTTAGTTCCTCCAAGATTTGCTATGTATTATGGGGGCAAAGCTATAACTAAAATTCAGCCTTGGTGTGAGCAGATGGGCAACACTCAGTCTTGAGAGTGCTTCCCTCTCTTGGCTGGTACACATGGGGCCAGGTGTTCGCTTATTAGACTGAAATTTCCCATTAATGCCTTGGGGGACACCTTTTAAGGTTGGTTTGTTTTGGCTGAACATCTTGTAGAAGTCTATGCTCTAAAGCATGAGCAGCTCAAACATTCTCAAATGTGTTGCCCAGAGCTGGTCAAAGCTGAAATTTTGGAGGGGGAAAAAAATCTTTTTTCAACTCTCTTTGGCAGGAAAAATATTAGTTTTCCCACAGGAAACCTCTAACCAATTCAGAACGAAAGCATTTTGTTTGCAACTGACCTCTTGGAAGGAAAATGTTCACTTAGCTTCAACTTCAAGTGTTTCAAAATGAAAATTTCCATTTTGAATCTGTTCAAAATTCGTCTGTGGAGAAAACCCAAAACTTTTTCATCAAAATTGATACTTCCTCATGGAAAAATTTCAGTTAGGGTGAAACTGAATTATTCTGATGGGAAAACTTTTGGAGTAAAAATTTCAACCAGCTCTATTATTGTTCAAAGAACAACCAACCCCATGCATACATTATATTTCCATATGATATCTGCATGGAAACCCCATATTTGCTCCTGTATTCCAGGAAATGTCACTGCTGCAGATTTCAGAGTAACAGCTGTGTTAGTCTGTATTCGCAAAAAGAAAAGGAGTACTTGTGGCACCTTAGAGACTAACCAATTTATTTGAGCCTAAGCTTTCGTGAGCTACAGCTCACTTCATCGGATGCATACTGTGGGAAGTGTAGAAGATCTTTTTATATACACACAAAGCATAAAAAAATACCTCCTCCCACCCCACTCTCCTGCTGGTAATAGCTTATCTAAAGTGATCACTCTTCTTACAATGTGTATGATAATCAAGTTGGGCCATTTCCAGCACAAATCCAGGGTTTAACAAGAACGTCTGAGGGGGAGGTGGGTAGGAAAAAACAAGGGGAAATAGGTTACCTTGCATAATGACTTAACCACTCCCAGTCTCTATTCAAGCCTAATTTAATTGTATCCAATTTGCAAATGAATTCCAATTCAACAGTCTCTCGCTGGAGTCTGGATTTGAAGTTTTTTTGTTGTAATATCACAACTTTCATGTCTGTAATCGCGTGACCAGAGAGATTGAAGTGTTCTCCGATTGGTTTATGAATGTTATAATTCTTGACATCTGATTTGTGTCCATTTATTCTTTTATGTAGAGACTGTCCAGTTTGACCAATGTACATGCTCACCCTTGCCTGGGCCTTCCCAACCACTTGTTTGCTGTTAGACATATTGGCTGACTAGCCCCTACTTTCCTACCCCTTACTCTCCCCTCCTCCAGCCAAAGGGTCAAGGGAGCTTTACCCGACAATCTAGCCTTTGTGAGCAACTCAATTAGCTTCAATCCAACACCTGTGAGTAAGATGCTACCTAGCCTATGGATGGCAGCATTGAGGCCATTAGAAAGGTGCAATTTTTTCTTTAAAGTTTAAGGAGACCAAGGGCCAGATTGTGATACCCGCTACTCATGCTAGGCAGCACCTTACTCCACCAGTAATCACACTCACATCAGTGGAATTATTTATGGAGCCAGCAGCTATTCAGCTCAGAATCCAGTCCCAAAGAAAGGAGATTTGCTTGGAGGCCTGCATGTCTCCTTTGGCCCGCAGTGAAGGGTTGATTAACAGGGTCACAACCTGGATTATTTCCATTGTATACACTCATGTACTTCCATTTCCTAGTTCAATTGTGTGCCACTGATGTGCCAAATGTAAAGAGCTTTAAAACAATGACAGGTCCCTTAATAAAAATGTTTGTTCAAGTCCTTTCTGCTGCAGATTGTTCATCCACGGAGCTAAATCCCTTGTACCCTTAGCATAAAATAAAGCTGTAAAGGGGGGGGGAAGACACCTGGGCAGTGGTAAGGCAGCCAATTAGTAACTCCCCGGTCTCTTCATAAACTATACGCACCACCTGCAGCCAGTTATACTCAAGAGTTCACAGATGTTCAAAGAAAGGACTTGAACAAACATTTTTATTAAGGGACCTGTCATTGTTTTAAAGCTCTTTACATTTGGCACATCAGTGGCACACAATTAAACTAAGAAATGGAAGTACATGAGTGTATACAATGGAAATAGTCCAGGTTGTGACCCTGTTAATCAACCCTTCACTTCGGGCCAAAGGAGACATGCAGGCCTCCAAGCAAATCTCCTTTCTTTGGGACTGGATTCTGAGCTGAATAGCCGCTGGCTCCATAAATAATTCCACTGATGTGAGTGTGATTACTGGTGGAGTAAGGTGCTGCCTAGCATGAGTAGCAGGTATCACAATCTGGCCCTTGGTCTCCTTAAACTTTAAAGAAAAAATTGCACCTTTCTAATGGCCTCAATGCTGCCATCCATAGGCTAGGTAGCATCTTACTCACAGGTGTTGGATTGAAGCTAATTGAGTTGCTCACAAAGGCTAGATTGTCGGGTAAAGCTCCCTTGTCCCTTTGGCTGGAGGAGGGGAGAGTAAGGGGTAGGAAAGTAGGGGCTAGTCAGCCAATATGTCTAACAGCAAACAAGTGGTTGGGAAGGCCCAGGCAAGGGTGACCAGGGTGAGGGGTCCTGGCTTCCTTCCTCCTCCCCGCTTTCTGGCCAGAGTATCTGGCTGGGCACACAACGGCCCCACCAGAGGGATGAAGTATTTCACTCCACGTCTTGAGGGGCAGGGAGGGAGAAGCAGGGAAATAGGGGTAAACAAGTCTAGCCTGGAGTAAGGTACAGGTTACCATAAAGGGTGGCAGAGTTGGGCCCCCTTTATAAGTGCTCCCCTTAGTTAATGTAGTTGGCATTGTGGTAGCACAGAAATCCCCAAACTGTGGGGCGTGCCCCGCCTAGGAGGGCATGGAGGAACATTCAGGGGGGCATGGTGGGGCCCAGGTCAGCCCCCACGGGGGGTGTGGAGGGAGCGCCACCCAGCCCTGCTCTGTTCCCACCTCCTGGCCCAGCCCTGGGCCTAGCCACAGCTCTGCATCTGCGCTTCCCGGCCCCAGCCTCAGTCCCCTTGCCCCTGTCTGCACTCCCCCTGCCCTAGGAGCCACAGCCTTGCGCCCAACCCCAGCACCAGGGCTGTGTGTAGACAGGAGTAAGGAGAGCATGACCCTGAAAAGTGTGGGGACTGCTGTTGCAGCAGGAGATGGGAAAGACCCGCTGGATTGCGGAGCCAGGCAGGGTGCTCCAATAAAGGATGTCATTTATTCTAATCATACCACTGTGATGTATCTGCCATGGGCTAGACTGTCCCTCTCCCTAATGTGCCTGCTTTGGGGAGGAGAGGGTGGGAGGATGGGTTCTCTCCCCTTATATGACACAGGCTTGGGTGACCCACACTCTGATGCCCAACGTTCAGAGGAGTGTAGATACTTCCCTGGGGAGCACACGAGTGTGGAGGGTTTGGAAGTAGACAGAGCTGTGGCTGTGCCCTTCTAGGAACTGGTGAGCAGAGCTGGTGGGATGCATGGGGTGGAGGAGAGTGATATGGTGCATGCCCTAAAAGGGTGTAGGAAACTACTGCCCATCCCAGTGCAAGAGAAGAGCCCTGGGAGGCTTTGTCTGAGGCACAATGTCCAGCTCCCCTTCAGCATAACATGCCTACTCACTACCCCTTACTTTGGACTCTGCCTAAAAGCACATCTATCTTGTAAGGGGAATAGTGCAGATTATCTTTCTTATCTCTGCTCCAACCCTCTACACCAGTCCCCCTAATGCATTTAGCTGGCTAGAAAGACCTACATGCCAGTGATATAATCCTCAAAAGTCATTCTTGGGTTAGTATTCTAGGTATCCTCTGTCATTAGAAATATCAGATACCCACACTGCTGCTTAGGCATCTTAGTAGTAGTAATATTATCTTACTGTAGCACCTAGTAGCCCCAGTCATGGCCCAGGATCCCATTGTGCTAGGTGCTGTACAAATACAGAACAGACTGTCCTTGCCCAAGGTTGCTTACAATCCAAGTATAAGATCAGGCAACAGGTGGATGCAGGCAGATGGGGGAGCACAAGCAAGCAATAAGAGGATGATAGGCAGCAGTCTCAGCAAACCCACATCTTAATCTTCAAATCTGGCCTTTCTAACTGGCTGACTAGGCTGGGCTTTTGCTGCCATTCTTTCTCTGTGGCACCAGAGAAGAAATAATTTGCAGAAACTCCAACATTGTGTGGGAGTCAGCAATGTCGGTTTGTCTCCTTCAGTTTTCAGCGTTCCTATACTTCCATGGTACCCTGCACCAGCTGGCAGCAGAAGTTCCAAGGTATCACACAAGATGCTGTCCTTGTGGCCAGTCCATCCTAGTCAATACCAGGGAGTATTCAAAATTCGAAATTGCCCAGAAAAGTAGCTTCACCTTATGAGAGATGTAGAACAAAGAAGTTCATAAAAACGTCTCCATATTGAAGGATATAGACTGTTTTTCACAACTTCAAAGCTTCTCAGGTCCACTCATTATTAAATGAAATGCCCACACAGCTCTAAACGCCATTCCTTTCCGCTTCCTCTTCCAATGACAAGAATTAGGTACTATAGTTAGTTAAGCTGCAGTGCCTTTTTAACTAAGATTGTATGTAGTATTTTAAACTTTCTGATAATGGTAATAAAAAGCTCCCTTAATTGATCGAGAGTGTAATAGCTAGGCTAGCAAATGGAGCCAGATTTGGCAAGAGAAATTACTTCTGCAGAAACATAGCAATGAACCTGTGTGCAAATCACAGTACTGATAGGAATTATGTACTGCATCTGGTTTCAATCTGTAGGTCTGACCTTTAACTGAAAATGAATTTTAATAGGCAATTGATTTAAATAATTGGTATGCTTCAAAATCAATACTGGAACACAATGGGTAAGTGGTTAAAATAATTGAGGTGGGTTTTTTGTTAGACTTTAAAATTCAGGTCATAGCTATAGTGTGTATATAGAGAGATCTGAGTTCCATTCCAAATCTGTACTATCACTAAAGCACCGTATTTGTATACATAGCTTTGGCAAAGCTGTCTTTTTAGCCCCTGGAGCACTCTTAGCAGAGACTTATAGAGTGAATGATGACTTTGACTTAATTTTTAAAAGTGTCCCAATTCACAGTTCCTCTGTTCATGTGCTTGGGATAGAGAAGATGATGGCTTTATGCCCCTTCTGCACTCCCCATGAACTGGGGCATCCAGGTGCCCACCTGGCTACCCTTTTTGAAAGGTAGAGCAGCCTTCTGCCTCACTGCCACATATGGGTTTTGGGAAGCAGAGAATAATTGTAGCAGAGTGCAATCTGGTCACATCCACAGCCTGCCCTGGGGTTCATTTAGGGCACCAATCCTACGAACACTTCAGCCATGTCTACACTACAAAATTATATTGACCTAACTTGTCGGCATACAACCACCACAGTTATTAAATTGCTTGTGTGTGTTCACCTTGGGCACCTTGTGTCGGTGGTGTGCGGCCTCACCAGGAGTGCTTGTTTCAATTGTATTGTCAGGGTGGGGCATTGTGGGATGGCTCCTGAAAGCCAGTAATAGTCTACTTAAACAATGCAGTGTTTTCACTGACGCTACATTGACCTAATTACATCAACCATGACTCCACGCCACTCAGGAAGGTAGTATTACTAGATCAGCGCAGATAGGCACTTCATTGGTGGGAACCAAATTCCACAGCTAGGTTGACGTAAGGCAGCTTCTGTCAACCTTATCCTGTAGTATAGGCAAGGCCTTAAACTTGTGTGTGTGTGTGTAACTTTGCCACCATGAATGGTCAATGCCCCATTGATTTAAGTAGGACTGCTGACAGTAGTAAAGTTAAGCAGGTGCAGAAATGTTTGCAAAATGGCACCTACGAGAAGGGATTGGGTCTCTTCTCTTTAAAAGGACTTTGGGCACAGAATAAATGGAGGTGCAGATGCCCCAAGGTGGAGAGTGTGCCAGGGAGGGAGCTTGAGGTGGCAGAGAGCAGCCATACCCGCTCGTGCACTGGGGACTTATGGGTAACTCAAAGCCTAGTGGATAGTGCTCACTAGGGAGGGGACATCCCAAGGAAAAATTTTCTCCAAACCCTCCTATTTCAGGGCATAAGCCATTCCCAGTTCCTCCATCTGTTAAATGAGGATAATGAGAGAGGCTTCCTTTTGTAACGTGCTTTGAGATGTACTGATGAAAAGTACTGCATAAGAGCTAGCTGCTGTTGCTGCCATCTCACAGGGGTTAGGGAGAACTTCCTATAAGGACATTTGCCACTGCAAGAATTTAGTCCCTTCATTTAAAACCACCGTGGAAGACAGGCTCCTGGATAGCTGTATCCTCACGTGAGATGGCAATCCCTGTGTTTCTAGGACAGTGGTCATGGCAATGTGATGTCTGAGATTGCCTTAGTTTTCTTGTATATGGGGCTTTGAAATGGAAAGGTTGTGTGCTTGTGGCACCTATGGGTGTGATCCTGCCAGGTGTTGACTAATTTTGTGAGGTGCAGTTGAGCAACCACAATGCCCTTGACTTCGAGGGACTGGGGCATCTTACAGGTTCAAGCCTTTTGAGGACAGTTTGATAAAAACATTGGGTTTGTTTTAATTGTTTCTTATACCTGCCCACACTCAAACTTATCCTCAAATGTCCATTTCTCTTCTCCGCCAAGTGCCCATCTGTGGAGGTTTAGCCCTTGCATGGAGAAACAGGACTATTCTGTGGACTCAGGCTGGTGAAGCTAATTAGCTGTAATCCAAGTTAGAAAAGGTCTTGTGCCTCATCTGCTGGGAGCCCATCAGGGGCAGAGTATTCCAGGGAGAAACATGGACCTGAGGCATTAGCTCCTGATCCCCATAGGGTTCAGGGCTCCCCTATGGAGGGTGACAGGGACAGCTGAATTTCTGGCTCCAATCAGATGCTTCTGTTTTCGGTGGCTGCAAGGAGAACAGCTGTTCGAGGTGCTTAGATGTAGGTCACTAGGGTAACCACTCTTGCTTCGTTTGTGTTCAGAACAGCTGCCGCATGTTGAGGCTGAATCTCTAATTGTAGGAAAAGCCACTGAAGGGGGGAGACAGACATGTGCTTAGAAATAGCGAACAAGAGAGCTACAGTACTTACATTCAGCTAACTGCTGTGATCCTTCTGGGGTGCATCTGGATTAGGGGATGGATTGCTAGTGGATGGAAATCAGTGTAGCTCCAATGCTTCCATTAGAGCTATGCCAGTTTACACCAGATCTGACCTGCGTGTGTCAGAAGCCTTCTCCTAAGAGAGAAGAGGTAGATGCCTAAGGTGCAGCATTGTCCATACATACCTTAGAGCCTTGTATCCAGAGAGTACATTATTCTATAGCTTTCTTTTCAGTGGCTTCTTAACTTGGGGGAGAGAAATACAAGCTGCTGGTAGTTAAATGGTTCATGCCGTGGTGGAGCTGTGGCTCCAGAATGAGGAGGAGCACATTAAAGGGAAGCTGGCCTCTCTGGGGAAGCTGATAGAAACCACACTGCTTCAATGCGGTGCTTTCCACTATTAGGCTGTATGTAAAAGATGAAGTTGAGCAGCTAACTTATAACAAGTCAGTCTACAAATGTCACCCATTTGCAAAGAGAACAGACATGATTGTCTCAGTTCTGGCATAAGTGCCTTTCTGATCCCTTCATGGCATCCCCTCTCAGGGCTCCAGCCTTCACTCCTCTTGGGGCAGGAACTCTTGTGCCTCTCCCTCCACAGCAGGGATTTAGGCTGCAATTTCCTTCTGTGACTCACTGTGATCCCCTTAGCAAGTCGGGGGGCCTGAGTCTCCCAGTGACCACGCTATACTTGTTCTAATACTGCCTTGCCATATCAACCTCTCGCCCTTAGGGCAATTCCACTGCGTCTTGTGGGTCTGCATTTAATAAGTGAACCTGTTCCAAGAGTTGCACTCCATCTGTTGGGAGTAGCCCTGAAGAGATGGGGTTTAATCATGCCTAGACACCTTCACCCTTCCTATTTAATTTCCTTCTGTGACTCATCAGTAACCTCTGAGATCTGGGGGGAGGGGAGCTCTCCCAACCAATGTGGGGAGTGGGAGAGAAGATACCACAGTAAAGGGCTCCTGTTCCCAGGAGTGTAGTTTCACTGCAGAGAGGAGATCATGGCCTGTTCTCTAGTACGCTGGAATAGCTTCTGTCTAAAAATATGCCTGATTTTAACCTATCTGGGTGGATTATTATGGGAAGAGTTGATGGAAGGAGTGAGGTTTAAGGAGGGTTTAGAAGGAACTCCAGCTTTTGTGCCCATTCAGATTTTGGACTCTCAGCTGAGATTGTCAACGGTGCTAGTTAATGGCAGCAGTGTTAGTGGCTTTTGCAATGTAGACGCCTCACTAGTGGGAACAGACACAAGTGCTCCGCTTGCTTTAGCTAGGCCAGCGCATGGTAATAGTCATCCATCATGGCACAGGTTAGTCAAATATCCAGGTAAGAGGTTGGGCTGTTGCACCTGCTTCAAAGCTAAGCTAGCTCCATGTGAATGAATGGTAACTGGGGGCCGTGTTCCCTAAGGGTTAGAGCAGGGGACTGGGAGTTGTGTAACCTGGGAGGGCTCTGACACTGCTTTACTGTGTGATGTTTGTGTAAGTTACTTCATTTCTCTCTGCTTCACTTCCCTCCTCTTTAAAAGACGAATAATAATACATCCATACTTCCAGGGATGTTGCTAGGCATTAATTCTTATGCACCACTTTGAGATCCATGGCCAGAAAGTGCTAGGCCTTTTGATGTAATAGTAACTTGCAAAAGGGAGGCAACTCAAAGCAATTTATAAACTGCTAGGATCTAGTAGTTAGAGAAAGAAAAGAGGCTCAGCTGAGGTCACCCAATATCAGGGTCCGCGACAATCCCAGGCAGAGCATGGTGGTACTCTTGATCTTAGATAAAGAGTGGCTGAAAGCAATTTATGGGGTTATCAAATGATGTATTACATGCACCATGGGTCCAGGTTTGCAGTGATTTAGCCTAGTATTGATTGAGGTGAGACTGGGGCATATTCTGCCACCTTTTTTTAATTTCAATCTGCGCTGGCAGTGACTTTGGGTCAGAGGGGGGGTTTAACGAATCGAACAACACAAATCAACCAGTGGAGCCTCCCAACAGGAGTCAAAATCACCTGCTTTTGAAAGAGCTTGGAAATGATTTTTAAGGGGGGAAAACAGAGAACAAAATGGGTCAGCAATCAAAATCAAGGGTAAAGTTTTGCAGTGCATATAAATGGTTCTGTGACAGTTGTAAATGGTCTTCACTCAAATACTTTCAGGGGGGATGGGGGCAGGTAGCAAACAATATATGCTGTCTGTTTCCTTCTATTATTGTGCTAACTTGGAAACGTAGGGCTGAAAAGGACCTCAAGAGGTCACCTACTCCATCCCCCTGCGCTGAGGCAGGATTAACGTCTATCCAGTTAAAATCGTTGTAGATGGCACAATAAAGCCAAAGTACACATGGGCATTTACAAAGGCTTGTAATCGCATCATTGCAGCAATGGAGTGAGTTGGTAGAGTTCCAGATCATTAAAACTGGATGTTACTCTCCTGAATTCTGTGCGTGAAAGGGATCACTCGGAAACTACATACAAAGCTAGTGCATATGCATATGTGCACTGATTGTTCCGTTCAGAGACGGTAATGGTCAGAGCATTAATCAGGTAGCGGGAAATTAGGTTAGATATTAGAAAGCTTTTCCTAACTGTAAAGATAGTCCTGTGCTTAATTAAGCTTCCAAGAGAAGTTATGGAATCCTTGTCATTGGAGGGTTTTTACGAACACATTAGACAAACACATGGTCCTCCCTCAGCACAGGGCGCTGGACTAGATGGTTTCTCCAAGTCCCTTCCATTCCAATGCTTCTGTGATTCTAGGTAGGTGTGGGTGTGGGAAGGATATAATTTTATATCGATTATCTCTAGGAAGCAGGGATTCGGTCCTCCCGTTGATCCCTCCTGGGGGCAGGGGAGGGAGGAATAGCACTGCAGATCATCTGATGGTCTAAAATCCTTACATGTAATGAGTGGCACTGTGTAACGTGTCTCCAAGAGGTGAGTGCACATAGGGTGAGGGGCAAAAATGACTTTAATCCACCTTTACCACCTCCCTTTCTGAGCTGGTGAATGGCCAAAATGATTCCTGGGCCTAACTTGGGCACTGCTTTGAGTTACCGCAGCTTCCCCAGGGCTGCCTTCAGGTGGCTGCCCAAGCCAGAGGTTCCCCAGAATCTCTCTAGCACTTTGCACTACATCCCTGTCCCCCCACTATAATGGGGCTTGTAAGGGGCCTGCCCAAGGCATCCTATGGCCTGTCCTATGCCATGCATCCCCACGGGAGATTCCCCAGCTAACTAAAAAGCTTTTATAGCCCCTCTATGGCTTAGGAGGAGGGAGAGTCCTTCCCAGTGCGTCAAATTTAATCTGTGACGTAACTCCGCTGGTATTTCTGATCCAGTTAGAGGGCTTGTGTCTGTGTACGAGCTTTAGGTATTAATGCACTAGGAAAAAGACATCTGTGTGAGCTGACGGTGAGCATTTCCATCCACCTGCTGTGGGAATAGGGATAGAATGAGCCCAGCAGCTAGTTTTCTTGAAAACTGTTTGTTTTTTTCCCCCCTGCATTCATGAGCAAAATGGAATGATTTTATTACAGGTTCTGCATGAGTTCCAGGATCTCATCTTACGAAATGCTACCATGCTGCGCCACAGGAACCTAGATTAACATGTCTCCGATTGGGGAGGAGGGGGGAACAAATACAACTGGCTGAGTAATGCCGTGCTCGAAGGCCAGTTTGTGAAGACTGTATTCACAGGGGAGGTCTCGGACGTGATTCTTTGCTTGCTCTGGCTGACTTGAGCCTCGGCTGCGGGCATTGATGGGACTGGCCCGTCTTGCAGAATCTCCCACACCGAAGGAAGGAGAGCATTGCATTGTCCCCCAGGCTCACACGAGTTAGCAATGGTCACTGCTGTGGCAGCTAGTAGGAGCTTCTTGCAGTGTGCATATGCTTTGTGGGGTTGGTAGGGTGTGTATGGACCTGAGAGCCGCAGACACTATGGACTGAGCCCTTTCTGTGTGCAAGTCTGTCATCAGATTCCTGTGACATGTCTACTCAGAGAGAAGAGATCTGTATGCACGGTGACTTGGGACTCAGTCACTGCCCTCTCAAAACTCCCAGGAGGCAGGAGAGGTAGGAATTTAGTCTGGGCTTGATACATCCCACCCCCACCCCCCACTCCTGAGCAAGTCAAGACTGCTAGTGAGTCAGCCGGAGCAGGGTGGTGTGACTGATACAAGGCATTCCCTGTCCAGTGTGTCTAGGCCCCACTGCTCACAAGAGTGAAGGACCAAAATCAGGGCTCAAAGAATGATTTATTTTTTTGTTTGGCAGCACAGTGCAGTGCCTGGCGTGGCCTCTGGGAAGAAAAACTAATTCAGCATTTCTTGTTTCCTTATGTGACTTGGTTTTCATCTTGGGAAGAATAAAGCTGACAGCTTGGACCATTCAATAAGGTACTCTCCTTGGGCAAATGGTCCTATGAGTCATGTTACATGTGAGCCTCTCTTATCAGCTTCCCATAGATCACACACTGCTCTGTTTTCATAATCTCTAGAATAACCTTTCTCACAAAGGAGGTTGCTTCAGAAGCAGCATGGTAAATGCGGGTCACCTAGAGCCAAGAACTTGATCAATATTATACTGAAAACCACACTGAATGGCAGTAGCACTCCTGAGATCACCTCTGCAAGGTGCGTGTATTGATTGCTTAGGTCATAGGCACAGGTACAAGTAAAGAAGATCACGGAGCTTACACCAACTTTCAGGTACTGGATAAAAACAGATTAGCCCGATCTATTGTATGACTCTCAAAACCTGATATTTGTAGTGCTGCTTCGTAGTGCATAGGCAGGTGCAGAGGAGGAGTCAGGGTGGGTGGGCGAATTGGTGTCTCAAAGCATTTCCTGTTCGAAACGTTTTTCTGTCTCTAAAGTGCGTGCTCATTTCAGTCATTCACTATTGCACCTGTGTGGCTCTTCAGAGACATGAGCAGATCCTATGAATAAAGGGAAACATGCAACTGTAGTCTAGTATAACGGGTTGGAGACCTGAAGCTCCGGTCTATTGAAGCTGAAGAGAAGACCCAAGGGGATAAAGCTTTTGGATAATCTTCCTCGAGTTGAATAATACTGGATCCACTGAATGGGTCCCCTTGAAGTCAGTGGACTGCTCAACGTGTTAGTTATTCAAGATGAATATCAGAACTTGGCCTATGGTGATTCAGTGTTCAAGGGCCAGCTGTTGTTTGTTTGCTTGTTTATGGTACAATGGGCTCACTGCACCTGCCTGCCTGTTTGCCCACAGGAGATGACGGGCAAGACACAAGTTTGCAGAAGGGGTTGGTACAAACCAAACTCCCAACGGATGGCTCTGGAAGGAAGCAGCCTCACCAATAGCATAGCTTAACATCTCCTCCTGCTGCAGGCTGCAGAGCAAAGCCACGGCCCTGTCTGCATGCCTGCGTGTGCAGGGGGTCATCTAGCAATCCCCATGGGGTAGGGATGCTGGGGAGTCCATCTCTGTTACCTGATTCCCCACCCCCTGCTGTTGACGGACAGTTATTAAAATAAAAACCAAACCGCCTGGGTGCCCCCATGCCTTTGTTTAGCCCAGGATGTCAAAGGCCTGGAAAGTTATTGGCAGTTTTAATTAAATGTTAGCTCTGAGGTACAGAGCAAACCATAATGGTGCAGTGCCCATTCCAGATCATCTTGTAATAACCCTATCTCCCATTAAATATAGTAGCAATATTGTTCACCAGAGATTAGGACGCTAACGCAAATAATCAGCCCAGCCTAGCCTAGACAGGGTGGGATCTTCAACCAAGAGGAGGATTCAAATGATCACTAAAAGGCCATGGGGAAAGAAATCCTGGGCGAAGGCATTCGCTCCTGAGAGGGCAGGCAGCCTTCCCACCAGACCCCTCCCCTAAGGGCTCCATAAGGGGAGGGCAGCTTTAGCTTTTAGCCATGGGCCCTAAGCAGGCCTTCCATCCTCCCCAGCTGATCAGTCACTGCCTTGTCTGGCTGGCTTGCCCCTACTAAGTGTGAGTGTGTGTTCAGTCTGCATGATCCAGTCAATCCTTGGCTTCTGCCGAGTCTGTTTAACAGGGGCCAGTTGTGACATAGACCTGTCTTTCTGTCTGTCTCTCTCACACACCTCTCAGATGAGTTTGCAGGGGGAGCAACTGCAGGAGGAGCTGCCTGTGTGGTCAGCCAAAGTTATGGCAAAATCTTCTGATCTCTGGCCCCAGACTCCATTCAATGTATCTGCAGCAAATATTTGGGCCCTCAAATTTTAACTTTGTTGGAGTGTCCCCTGTGGAGGTTTGGGAGCACAGTCACACTGCTTGCTCTGATCTGCTTTGATATGGGGCGTAGCTTGACTGCGCTACTAAAAAACCCACTTTACTGGCCATTCATTAGGTCCCACCGTTACTAATGAGCTCTGTGGCATTATATGAAGCAAAATTTGCTGTTATGGCTAAGCAGCTTACTACACTGATGGACCACAATGGCTGAAGAATCTTTTAGCAGCTGTATTAGTGACAACCATCCATAACAGCTAGGAGCACAGTGCTTTTTCAATAAACTTTGCCTTCTCTTACAAACCCACACTATGGCTGGAGATAAGTGAAGGCAGTCCAGGGGGTTGAATGAGACATAATTATCCATGGTGCCACTGCCGTGAAGTCAGTGCAGTCACATCAAGAATGGTTTCCGCTTAGTATCTTTATCTTTGCTCATTTTACCTTGGCCCATTTATGTATTCACTAGCACAGTAGGATCTAAGAGCCGGTGCTTTCAAAGCTATTATTTGTATTGAGGTTGTGAGAACAACAGAGCAGAATTGCCTGAAGTGCACCATAATGCTCTCTGTGTTGTACCTTTGTCAACAAAACACCTTCCAAATGTACCTACAATATCCCTATTTTCAAAATATTTAACTTGCCAAATCTTGGGGGTTTTAAAAGTAATTGTCTTAGACAACTGTCTTAAAGATGACTCCTGATTGCTGTGGAACATTCTGAAATGCCTCTCCATGCACTGACCCGTTGTGTGTTCAGAAGGTCTCTAGTGTGGGAAAAGGCATTCTTCACTGAAATAGATATATATTCCATTGATTTCAATGGAGCTCTGCCAATTTACACCGGCTGAGGATCTAGCCCATAATATGTAGTAACCCATGCAAACTTCCCTCCAACTGAAGACTTTAGCCAAACTTTGAATGCAGGTGCTGAAAAATGCATTCACAAACTTTGTCAGCTCACACATTGGAATGTGCAAAACCACACATTTTGTAGAATAAGAATATGTAACTGCATGTGCATATGAATATCTAAATGATCAATTGGACTGCGTGTACATTTTTAGAGGCTGTTTTGAAAAGATGGCCCTATATCTCATGACTGGCAACAATGCAGCAACCTGTGACAGTGTTTTCCCTTTTGTAATGCCATGGGAAAGCCTATTCTTTGTTCCCAAACAGGACTTTGGAATAACCTAAGCCAAAGTAGCCCTTAAAGAATCCTCTCAGTGCAAATGTAGAGCATGCTGGGAGTAAACTAGACTAGGCAGCTGATCTAGCATTCTGATCACTGCAACTTCAATTAGTTACCTGTGCACGCCTGAAAATGGGAACTGTGCCATATTGGTAGACTGATTATAGCTTGTAACTCTCTCTCCAGCCTAACCATCTCATGAACTCAGAAGGTACAAAGGCATAAGAAGGAAGTGCAAAAGGGGGAAGAGAGAAAGTGAGAGAGCTGTAGGCTGGTAGAGTCTCCCCTGCTGGGCTCAGGAGCCTTCGAGTCCCAGAATACTGTTAGGGCTGGTACACGATCTGTAACGATGGTGGGAATGAACTTTGTATATCAATCACTGGGTGTTCTAGCTGAAGAAGGTCTCTGAATAGTTTGTCTGGAAAGAGGCAGGAGTGGAACATGCCCTTGCCACACTCCTTTAGAGTGTTAGTTGTTACCAGGCACATCGCTAGCTAAGCTTTATGTACTCAAAGCATCAAGGCCAATATTTTACATATCCAATCCAAAACACCTTAAGGGTTCCTGGTTTTAAGAAGTTGGGAAGGAAACTCAGCACTTCCTGAAAACTCAGTCCCTTTGAATGTGTCTCAAGTTGGGCGCCCAAAAATCACTAGTAACTTCTGAAAATCATGACCCTAGTTCTTTGCCTTTAATAATACCCCTATGCCTAGAGCTGGTTTGACTTTTTTGTCTAAAAAATCTATTTCAAGGGGGGGAAGCATTTTTAAAATAAAAATCTTGCTGAAAATTTTCATGTTTTGGTGAAATTTTCCAGGTTTTTTAATGGGAAAACCCCAAAACTGGGGGTAGGGGTGAGGAGTGGGGAAAGAGATGCTTTTTCCCAAACTTTATCTCAGTGGCAAAAAAGAATGGGGAATGAAAAATTTGGAGGGGTTCTTTGAAAACCTGGGAAAACTTAGAAGGAATTGTTTTGTTTTTTTTTAAAATAAACCTTTTCAAAACATTCAGTGAAGAATACTTAACCATTTTCCACCCGCTGTACCCACATGTATTAACTAAAGGCTCATGTTAACTTGAAACTCCAGATATTGCTAGACACTCTTGTATGCTAATAAATAAGTAGACTTGCTGAAACAATTATTTTAAAACAGGTGGATGATATGAAAGGCAAATGCCTGGTGTTAAGAGAACCTGCCTGAGTAATGCTTTGGAAACTTTATTCAAGAACCGTTCACCCTTAGGAAAACAATAGCTGGAGTGCTTCCTGAATCCATAGTTTAGGCTGGATGGTACATTTAAAATCTGTATGGAGGACTCTGAAATTGATCTATCTTCAGGTCAGGAGTAGGTCTGTTTTGGAAAGACATCTAAAATTTTAAACTGCCCTTTTCACTGATGATTTTCAAGGGTGCTTTTTTGCACATATGGGCAGCAGGTTTAAAACAAATAAAAGGAAGTTCTTCTTCACACAGTGCACAGTAAACCTATGGAACTCCTTGCTTGAGGAGGTTGTGAAGGTTAGGACTATAACAGGGTTTAAAAGAGAACTGGATAAATTCATGGAGGTTAAGTCCATTAATGGCTATTAGCCAGGATGGGTAAGGAATGGTGTCCCTAGCCTCTGGTTGTCAGAGGGTGGAGAAGGATGGCAGGAGAGAGATCACTTGATCATTACCTGTTCGGTTCACTCCCTCTGGGGCACCTGGCATTGGCCACTGTCAGCAGACAGGATGCTGGGCTGGATGGACCTTTGGTTCAAAGCCACGGGGAATGTGATGGGCTACATGAACTCAGGCCTCTTCCATCTCCTGTGATTCTGTCATAGCAGTGGGGCTACTTGTGGTGAGTGAGGGGAGTAGAACTGGGCCCATAGGGAGGAGCTCTCACCTCTCTGCTCCATGATGAGATCTGGATGCTCTCTATGTGCGGCCCAAATCTGGTCTGGGCTTTTTTGCTGCTGCATTGCACTGCATCGCTAAAGCAAAACCGATCTGTCCTTCACTATCCCCCAGTCTGCTTCCCCATTGACTGGCTTTGTCTTAGATGATCTGGCTTAATTATTATCTATATTACCACATGAACTAGGCCCCTTTTGTGCCAGGCGCTATACAAACACAGAACCAAGAGCGTCCCTGCCCCCAAAGAGCTTCATGTAATTTTCCATGTTGGCTCTCATTTCCCCTCCTGCCTACAGAGTGATTTCCTCGTCAGCCCCCTTGTGTACCTCAAGGGAAAGATAGCAAAGCCTGGGGTTGTATTACCCTTTCTGCTGTACCTCCTCAGCTGTGGAGCGCCTTTGAAGGGGGCGTTTTCTGAGGCAATTGTGGCCAGGGGATGCTCTGATAGCATATTCACAGTGAGGGCAATTAAGCATTGGAACAAGTGAAGAGGGATGGTGGTGGATTCTCCATCACTGGAAATCTTTAAATCAAGATTAGATGGCTCTTTCTAAAGGATATGGGGTAGTTCAAAGGGAATTTTTGGGGGGAGCAAAGAATTTTGAAGAGCAACTAGCAAAAGACTCAAACTAACAGCAAAAGATGTAAGTACATCAGAAGCAAGAAACCTGCCAAACAATCAGTGGGGCCACTGAACGATCGAGGCTCTAAAGGAGCACTCAAGGAAGATAAGGCCATTGCAGAGACGCTAAATGAATTCTTTGCATCAGTCTTCACTGCAGAAGGTGTGAGGGAGATTCCCACACCTGAGCCATTCTTTTTAGGTGACAGATCGGAGGAGCTGTCCAGACTGAGGTGTCAGTAGAGGAGGTTTTAGAACAAACTGATAAATTAAACAGTAATAAGTCACCAGGACCAGATGGTTTTCACCCAAGAGTTCTGAAGGAACTCAAATATGAAATTGCAGAACTAGAAACCATGGTATGTACCTATCACGTAAATCAGTTTCTGTACCAGATGACTGGCGGATAGCTAATGTGAAGCTATATTAGCACTGGAAAAGATACAGAGAAAGGCACCAAAAATGATTAATGGAATGGAAGAGCTTCCCTATGAGGAGAGATTAAAAAGACTGGGACTGCTCAGTTTGGAAAAGAGATGACGAAGGGGGGATGTGATAGAGGTCTACAAAATCATAACTGGGACGGAGAAAGTGACTAAGGAAGTGTTATTTACCCCTTCCCAAAACACAAGAACCAGGGGTCACCCAATGAAATTAACAGGCAGCAGGTTTAAAAGAAACAAAAGGAAGTACTTCTTCACACAACACAGTCAACTTGTGGAACTCGTTGCCAGGGGCTGTTGTGAAGGTCAAAACTATAACTGGGTTAAAAAAAGAATTAGATAAGTTCATGGAAGTTAGGTCCATCAATGGTTCGTAGCAAGATGGTCAGGGATGCAACCCCATGCTCTTGGTGTCCCTAGGCTCTGACTGCCAGATGCTGGGACTGGATGACAGGGGCATAACTTTGATTACTCTGGTCTGTTAATTACCTTTGAAGCACCTGGTATTGGCCGCCGTCCAAAGACAGGATACTGAGCTAGATGGACCATTGGTCTGACCCAGTAGGGATGTTATGTTCTAAAGTTCTGTTGCCGAGGTTAGACAGGAGGTAAGACTAGATGATCACAGTGGTCCCTTCTGGCCTTGGAATCCATGAATATTTCCAGTGGAGAAATGCTGCCAGGGACAACAGGAGCACCACTGTGGGCCGGAGGTGTGGAAGCCTCCAGCTGAATGGTCCTGGCCTCCTCCTGGCCCCCACGATATGAGGAGTGCCACCCCTTCCAGCTGTCCGTATTAGTTTTCCCTCCTCACCTGTGTTTGCAACACTCACCACAGAGGTATTGGGGAACCCACCTTTTCCTTGGCTGGTAAATATTTCCTTGGCTGCCCCTTTGTTCAGAAGTGAACATAATCCGAACTGGATCAGTCTCAGATTCCCCATCGCTGCAGCAAAGCTGAGTGAGGAAACGGGCAGGATGTGTGTTTGGCTTCTCAAAAGGTGTAGCAGACAATTTAGTGACATTAAAGCAGAAAACTATCTCCCATAAAAGCATTCACTCCATGGAATCACTCCTTGTAACAATCCGCTCTCTCCAAATTGTGCTGCTTGAGCTCCCCCATGTGGATTGTTCTTGTGCTTGCATAATCCTTTGAGTTCACTACGTTTTTTTTTTTTTCTTTAAAAGATCATAGACGGCTAAGTTCCTCACTCAGTGAAACCCATGAAGCTCCTTTGACTTCACTGAGGACAGATTTCAGCCCCTCCAAAAAGAGCAATCAAACCCCTGATGGATTTCTCTCTCTACTTTATAGTGATATTTACAAGGCTTTTCATTAGCTCCCAGTGGCGGCAGCAGGATCATGTGCCCAGCTCTGCAGTTAACCTAGCTGCTTGGCTCAAGTACTTTGAGGCAGTGGGAGTGGAAGGAGTGCCCCTCAATAGTGGAAGATTAGCTGCCTAGGATCCTCTCCAGAATGTTTATAGAGCTGTTTACTGCGCTCCAAAGCACAATGTACATTTTAAATAGCTGATCATACCAACAATTCTGTAGGCCTTCGGGGAAAGGGGAGACAATTGGCCTGCATTAAAGTCATGACTAAAAATGAAGACACTTCATCAGCATCCTGCAATTGGTTATTCCTTTCTGTTCTGCATGGTGTCTCCCCACCCCTAGTTATCTTGGTCAGATACATTAGTGGGGCTTTATCCATTACAGTTCTTTGTTTGTTAATAAGCACGTCTGGGGATAAATACATTCAACCAAACTGACCACCTATTGAAAAGGTGAATACATCTGCCCCCATATCATGCCTCCTCTTCCAGGGATGATTGCCGTGAAGGCACAGTTGCTCTTTGGGGGACAGCATCCGGGCGTGTGGATTTCCCAGCCATGGATCCTTGTCAGTGTGTGTATGGCAGGAGGGTCGATCTAGCCTTCATGCTGTTGTAGTGGCCACATATCCTCTCTGCTGCCATTCTGCAGCCCAGGAAGCAAAGTGGGGATGGCGAATCTTGCACAAAGGAAACACAACGCTCAGCTGCAGAGTCAAGCTCTTTATTTCTTGCCTTCCCCCACACTCCCTTACTCTAACTTAGTGTAGGATAAAAAAAAAAATAATGAGAGTTTGCTTAAGTTTTGATTAAGGAAATATCTGGGTGTTGTAAAGAGAGGCCCTGACTAGGAGGTAGAAGGATGGCCTTGAAAATGAGTTATAAGGCCCAAAGGGAATGCAGTAGGAAGGATGTCTGGTTCAAAGCACAACTAATTGAATAAGGGGAAGCTTCTAAGAAGGCCTCTGACTGATAGGGGTGACTGCAGATGGTTTTCAATAAGAATTTCTCTTAAACAGAGCCAATGTGGAACTTCCCACCCCACAGACCAGTGTTAACTCCAGCCTGTGTGAACCCAGCTGCAATGAAAAGTTGGCCAGCAGGAAGGAGGGGAAGAGATTAAGGAGGAGAGACCTGGTGCAGGAGGGAGTGGGGGCGGGGGGGTAGAAGGAGCTTGTAAATCTTATTTGGATCAAAATTAGGATGAGTTGTCTAGTTTACAAGTGATTTGAATGTGGTAATTGGCTCTGACGTTTGTTTGTTGCAGGGTATGAAAGTTATGAATTTGAAGGTTCTTTGTCAGACCCTACTATCATGCTGGAGTATGCCAGGGTGCGACTGTCATCCCTAAGGCTGGCCTATTTGTAAGTATACTGATCACATGCTTATGAATACTTTTTGTTTCTGTATTGAGTATAGTAAATTGCGGATTATTTAGGCTTTGTAGGTACATTTACAGCAATTGTATAAATACCATTTGGCCTTTGGATTTAATAAAGGAATTTATAGTTAAATTAGTTTTTGGTTTCCCATAACAATATTAATTTCAAATAATATTATTTCCAACACTTAGTAACACACACCTCTCAGCGAGGGTGGCAGCTTTGAATGATTAAAGCTAAATGAGTTTTGAAAGGCAAAACAAACATCTGAACCTCTCTTTAAGTGTGAAAAGGATCGTTTTCTTTCCTACTCGTGCCTTATGCTTTGCTAGCTGAATGGGTTTTCTTTACACTCCCCGCCCCCCCCCAAAAAAAAAAAAACTGCTGAAACCACCCATGAAAACTTAGGCCAAAACAGAGTCCTGTTGGGCAAGTGATAAGTGCCTGAACACGGGAGAGACAGGGGCCTTGCAGTGAAAATGGGCATCTCCCAAAGTGGGCTGGTGTTACTGGGGAGCCACAAAAATTCTATGAAAAAAGAAAAGGAGGACTTGTGGCACCTTAGAGACTAACAAATTTATTTGAGCGTAAGCTTTCGTGAGCTACAGCTCACTTCATCGGATGCATTCAGTGGAAAATACAGTGGGGAGATTTATGTACAAAGAGAACATGAAACAATGGGTGTTACCATACACACTGTAAGGAGAGTGATCAGGTAAGGTGAACTGTTACCAGTAGGGGAGCGGGGGGGGGGTGGAAGGAAGAGGGAGAGAACCTTTTGTAGTGATAATCAAGGTGGGCCATTTCCAGCAGTTGACAAGACCATCTGAGGAACAGGCCGGGGGGGGAAATAAACATGGGGAGATAGTTTTACTTTGTGTAATGACCCATCCATTCCCAGTCTTTATTCAAGCCTAAGTTAATTGTATCCAGTTTGCAAATTAATTCCAATTCAGCAGTCTCTCGTTGAAGTCTGTTTTTGAAGTTTTTTTGTTGAAGAATTGCCACTTTTAGGTCTGTAATCGAGTGACCAAAGAGATTGAAGCGTTCTCCGACTGGTTTTTATAATTCTTGACGTCTGATTTGTGTCCATGTATTCTTTTACGTAGAGACTGTCCAGTTTGACCAATGTACATGGCAGAGGGGCATTGCTGGCACATGATGGCATATATCACATGAGTAGATGTGCAGGTGAACGAGCCTCTGATAGTGTGGCTGATGTGATTAGGCCCTATGATGGTGTCCCCTGAATAGATATGTGGACAGAGTTGGCAAGGGGCTTTGTTGCAAGGATAGGTTCCTGGGTTAGTGGTTCTGTTGTGTGGTGTGTGGTTGCTGGTGAGCATTTGCTTCAGGTTGGGGGGCTGTCTGTAAGCAAGGACTGGCCTGTCTCCCAAGATCTGTGAGAGTGATGGGTCATCCTTCAGGATAGGTTGTAGATCCTTGATGATGCGTTGGAGAGGTTTTAGTTGGGGGTTGAAGGTGATGGCTAGTGGTGTTCTGTTATTTTCTTTGTTGGTCCTGTCCTGTAGTAGGTAACTTCTGGGTACTCTTCTGGCTCTGTCAATCTGTTTCTTCACTTCAGCAGGTGGGTATTGTAGTTTTAAGAATGCTTGATAGAGATCTTGTAGGTGTTTGTCTCTGTCTGAGGGGTTGGAGCAAATGCGGTTGTATCGTAGAGCTTGGCTGTCAACAATGGATCGTGTGGTGTGGTCTGGATGAAAGCTGGAGGCATGTAGATAGGCATAGCAGTCAGTAGGTTTCCAGTATAAGGTGGTGTTTATGTGACCATCGCTTATTCTATGCTGAGCCTTTGAGGTTTGGAAAACTAATATCTGGGGGCATTAAATTAGCCACTAGAGGCAGCCTACCATGCGAACAGTTACAAGCTGCTAATATAGGGGAGATTCACAGGGAAGAGTTCTATACGGGGCTAGGGTTTATATTCCTGCATTTGCAAGAGCATTCTGCTGTCTTGGCCAGTTCTGTCGAGGCTGGGCTTCTCTCCTCGCTTCTGTATAATGATCTGAGGCACCACCCTTTGCTGCTGACTCCTGGAAGCCAACAGGACTACCGTGGTCATGAGAATCACATTTTGGTGGTGTTTAAAAGATCAGACCCAAGGGCCACATTTTAAAGGCTTTTAGGCACAAACTTTTGGTTTCAGTTGGAGGTGGGTGCCTAAATACCCTTGAGGGTCTGAGCTCAAGTCTTTGGTAAAGAGACACATATGCTTAAGATGCATTGTAACTAGAAGCATATGGAAGCTGAGTAGCACTAGGAGCAGAAGGATGTCTGCTGTTGAGTCACAATCTCTGTGCAGAGTCCGGGAACCAGCCACAGATGTAATTTATGACAAAGCTGGGCCTAAAAAGTCAACCATTAGTGTGCTGCTTTATTGCCACCTTCCTGGGGAATTCCCCATAGATGAAATGGGCCCTACTAGCCATTGCATGGTACTCCCATAGGTCACAAAGGCCACAAACGTTCATGGCAAAATGGCTTGGTCCTCACTTGGGCAAAACACCCCACTTTGAAGTCAGAGGGCGAAATACTTGAGGAAAGCCTGTGGGAGGCAAGCCAGTGACTGCTGCCCTGCCTGCTGTCGCATATCCCTGGAGGATGTTGGTCTCTTCTCCCCAGATCTGCCACCTGCCTCCAAAGGGGAAGATTGCTTACTGAAAGTCAAAGCATTCAGCAGTCTGCAGCCCACTGTTCTAGTGACAACAGTTGACCACAAGGAGGCAGCAGTGGCACTGTCTAGATTATTAAGGGCTGACTTTCCCGAGGGGCAAGCTCTCCTTGGCGGCTGCAGTTTGTGCTTGTTCCTTGTGCCCCAGTGATGGCATTGTGCCTCCAGCTTACGTAGGCTGGGCCTCAGCCTTTTGGCAAACGCACCCCCAGAACTAAGGACTGATTGATTCAAAGCCTGCTGAAGTCATTTGGAGTTGCAGGTACACAAGGAATGCAGACCTGGGCCATAGATCAGCTCAAACCAAAAACACATTCTCTGAGCTCCCTCTGCTGCTCAGTGGAGTCATCTAACAGACACTGAGCCTGATGCTGCTGCTCTTAACATCTGCTTCTAAGCAACCCGCAGGGTGGGTGAGTGTGGTTCGAGCTCTCCCCGACCCATGCAGCCCCCAGGAATCCTTTAGCAGCCTCTCCAGTCCAGAATGACTCAGTCTTCTTATTGATTCCTCAAGGAACAGCTGCTGGGTCCAGGCAGAATTGGTGATCAAACAGGAACAAATCCTGAGCACCACCAGGTTTGCCTGGCTCTGGGTATCCAGCAAGGCCTAGTGTAGAAGTTACAATCCTGAGAAAGTAACAGCGGAGGTAGCTTTTGAGGGCAGTGCCCAACCCCATATGTCCTACCAATAACTAGCACCTCCATGGACTGCTGGGAACGGAGTCTGAATTTCCTGACCAGAGGTGGTCAGTATTTCTCCATTATCACATGGGACTCAAGTCTAGTGTCTTACTCCTACACCCTCTCAGACCCAGGAGTGTCACAGAGGCAGCTCTCTGAGCTGCAGACACCCCTTTCCCTGTCCGGGAATAATGACTTTGCTCTGCGTAGCTCCCAGCTTCGATGGCAGGATTAATTTGGCTGCAAGTAGGCGAGACTAGAAATCAAACCAACCCGCAGCACTGTTCTGCTTCTCCCTCCCATCTCTCTCAGGCCTTCCCGCTCTCTTCTGTTCTTCCTCATCCCTTCCCCATGGCAGGGGTCCAGATACCACAGTGCCAAGGACCTAGATAAATGGGTAGATCTCATTGGGCTGACTGAAGATCCAGATGGAGAGCAACACTTTCCTCACATGGGGTTTGGGTAGAGAAGTGATACTGGCTGGAAGAAGCATCTAGAGGCATGGCCAGTGCCAGCATAGGCCTCTAACACTGTGTTGGCCCATCCTTGGTCAATAAAGCTTATGATTCAGGGGAACATCTGGATTCCCTGTTGCTGCTAAAGGCCACCAATACCATGTGGGACAATGGTGCCTTTGTCCATCTACATTCACTGTCCTATTCTCTCCCATCCCCAGGCACCAGGCTGGTTAAAATGCAAGGGGATGAGCATGTGGGGAGCCCCAAAGCTGATGGGATAGAAGAGCAATCCCACTTCAGGGCCAAGCCTCTGAAGCACCACAGACAGACAGACAGACGGACAGTGTGAAGGCCTTTACTGAAAGGGAGGGATGCGGATCTAACTGCATGCATGAAGCTGCTGTTTAGGCTTGGACTTTCCACGTCCATGTGGGACTCAAAGCTGCACTGCACCTTCTCTAGCTCAACTGTCTGGGCTGCTGGGTTCCTCCCTGTGATGAGCAGACACTGCTATCAGAATGCCCCCAACATGGTGCAAGTACCCTTGATGAATGAGGGGAGGAGGCTCTGCTCCCTGCTGGCATGGGCTGATCAGTGGGCTTGGGTAAGAGGTGGGAAAGTCAGTCAGTGGGCTGAGCTGCCTTGAGGTGGAGATTAGTCAGTTAAAATAAATAGTTTGCTGTTAAAATGCTAATGCTAGGCCAGGTTTGTGGGCCTACTGCCAACCCAGGGCTGTGAAGTTGATCTTAACTATAGCTCCTCCTGCCCCCATCACTTCTTCCGGCTCTCCCTCTGCAGGGCGGCTGCATGCTTCCGCAGCTGGCTCCAGCACTTGGGTACCTGCTGGCTGAGTCCTGACAGGCGCTGCAGTCTAAGAAAGAGAAGGCAGGGGCTCAGACTTTGTTTTTTCCCTGTTCCTGAGCTCTCTGGGCTCTACCAAACCAATTACAAATAAATCCGTGCGAATTGACCACCACCACCTCCAATGCAGATCGAGATCTAGAACAGCCAGACACCTCTTCATGTGCCATTCAGGACACTGAGACGGGCTGCTAGAATGTCAGCAGCCAAGCTGCCCCCCCCATTTGTGGTCTCATCCGATAGCCTGTGTGAGCACAAATCAGGGTGCTGCATGTGTACCTGCCATGGACTAAACTAAGGTCCGCTACAAACTTGTTCTTCTGTGGTTGGTGATTTGAGCTCTGTCAGAGCAATGGGCTAAGGGGGTCGCCAATTTAAATAGTAGAAAGGTGCAGGCTGGAAAGGCTTTTCCTTGGGACAGATCTATGGAAAGGGGAGGCATTACTGAGCTGGTGCTAGGGATGAAAGGTTCTCTGTGCCCTGAGCTAGCCTGCCACTCCCCTGGCTCAGGCCTAGAAGGAGAAGAGAGAAAGGTGCTAGGTAACAGAAACCTGCTAGGCCATTTCTCCCAACCCCCACTGCTAGGCTTCAGTGGGTTTTGGATCAGGCCTTACGTTTGAGAGGCTGAAGTCAATGGAGGATTCCCATTGACTTGGATCAGGCAGTCTTCCAAAAGTAACAGCTCAAGACACAGGTCATCCAGTAAGTGATGTAACACTGCCATCTAGTGACAATATGAGATAGCAAAGTCTCTGCCTAGCAGGTGGAGTTAATGTAGCCTGAATCAAAGATGCAATAGCTCCTATTCAAGCAGAGAAACCTACTGTGTATGTTCAGTAAAGGAGGAGTCTGCCCTGCAATTGTGTGCATGGGGAAACAGAATCATCTGGAGAGATCCACAGTCTCTCCCTTGCTATGCCCAGAGCAGCGTCCCCAGGGGCAGAGCTGGATGCTTGAGGTGGAGTGTCTGTCTGCTCTTTGGCACAGACCCAGCTCCCCCGGTATAGCCCACAGTTTACTCCAGTCTCACCCCAGTGATACGTAAGAACAAATCATACCAATCCACACAATCCCGCCTCAGGCCATTCTGGAACATCACTGGGCCCTTTGTGGTCTAGGGCAGGACCTGCCCTACCAGGAGTGTGAGCCAAGTCCCAGCTTCCAACACTGCAGACTTCCTGGTGGGAAAAGCTTACCTGTCACGGAAGAAAATGTCACATCTCTCGACCCATGGCAGGTGCTGCAAGGACTCAGGAGGAGGCTCCGGTACTGCTGGGAAAACTTCCATGGACAGGTAGGAATCAAAATTAAAAAGGAAGATGGAGCTTTGCTTGTCTTTGGTCTGTGTCCGGGGACCAGCCTGCTGCTGCTGCTCATCCCCTGTGTGCCAGAGGAGAGGACATGTAGGATGCACATTCTGCAGAACCATCACAGGGGGCCAAGAGTGACCCAAGGCTACCATGGAGCTGGCTGCACCAATCTGCGTACACTGTTCTCAAGGCTGCTCTGATGTCAAGCTACTCAGCTGGGGAAGACCCGAATGGCCTCATTTAGAGCAGCGATCACCACGAATGACCAAATAGTCCTGAGCCACCAGCTGGCCACACAGGCCAAGGTCTGGAGTGGGTTCTGCTAGAAATCCACCAGCATGGATGTTCTCGCATCATGGCCTGTGCAGCACATGGGGCTGGCAAAGAGATGGCTATGTACGTGGCTATGCACTCCTCCTCCCCAGTGTTCCCAGCTGCTACATCACCCTGGAGAAGCTACTAATACATCAATACTTTCCCAGTGTTACTTGCAGCAGTGGGCTACCTGAGAAACTATCAGAAGGGATGTGCTAAGATCACAAATGGGAGGGAGGAGGGGCCAGGCGATGGCTAACAGGAAGAGCGGTGCAACCAACTGATGGCAAGTAGGACGGAAGATGTCTAGAAAACATTCCCTCAACTAGCATCTTGCCCACCCTATGAGTAAGGCTGAGGACTCCTGCACCAGCTGACGGGGAATGATACAAGCACTCAAAGTCAACCAAAAATTTCATCCTAGCAGCACCAGTACCCTCTTTTCCAGGAGACCAGCTTCAGGGAAAGGGGAGGCAGCCAGTCTACTCAGCCTGTTACCTTGGCCCAGTTCAGCCTGTACAGCGATTGAAGCATGGGACGCACACTGCAGTCCCCATGGCCCCAGCAATGATGTTCAAGGCTTTCAGACCCTGCTGCTCCATGCAAGTCCTGCTGCCTCTCACCAGTAGGAGGCACTGAAAGGCCAGCGTACGACTTGTGAGCAGCTTTCAGGGGGGCCAGCGTGCAGACAGATACCGGTGCACAGATGCTGCACAACAATGCTAGTCGGCCTAGCGTCCAGGGCAGCTTGTGCAGATCTGTCAGCCACATGGGGAGACCCCACCCCCATTTCATATTGTGAGTTGACCCTTCTGCCTCCTAGGACTTGCTAGCTTGAAACCACTCCAGGAGCTGGAGACTCAGGGCCCCCTTTCCCCTCCCACCTGTGACAGGAGTGCATGGTAGCAGGTAGTTCCCTCCACCCGTTCCCTTCTGTGCCAGACTCCCTACCTCGGAGGAGCAGGCCGTGGTTCGTGGTATCCACGGTAAACACCGGTTGCCAGGGCGATGCTACTGTGTGAGAGGGTGGGGTGATGAAGTGGCAAACAGGCCGTGGCGCGGCAGTGTCTGTGAGGCACACTGTGCCATCCCAGGAGAACACCAGCACCTGAAATAGCAGCAGGGCACAGAAGCTGCATGGAGAGCACTTGCAGGGCCATTCCCGTTTCTCTGGGCTGGGGCTGGGGCAGGAGAGAGAGCCCTGAAAGCCTTAGCGGGATGCAGGAACCCTGCAGACCGGAAATGAGGAGCATGGGCCGGAGCTGTGTGGAGAACCCAGGGCTGCAATAGCAAAAATGCTGTGGGTCAGGATTGAGGTGCAACAGCAGAGCACCGCTTGCTGCACTAGGGCTGGCTCCGGCCAGATGCTTTTAACCCTTTATTTTCCACAAGGTCCTGGTGCCTGTTTGGAAATGGCTGTCCATCTCTACTGGTCACAGGGCTCCACATTCCACCTGTAGTTTATAACTGGGTTGGGCTGGACTTGCCTTGTGACCTCTCCACACCTCTGGGATTTCCTGGGGGTGCTGCCACTCAGGCCTCACCTCAGTGCTTGGTGACTGAGGCCAGCTGCTAGTGCTGTGCCCCCAGGCCCTACTGCACAGTCATGCACTTCAGAGGACACCGGGCCCTAGAGGGGGTGACTTGCAACACTCACTGCACCAGGTAAGGCTGGAATCGGTGCTACTGCACTGATGGTCTGATCTGGGTCCTCGGACCTGTAAAGTAAACCCACTCTTAGGATGCTGCTTGGGTGCAGATGCAGCACTTTGAGGAGCCAGGAGAGCGAGAGCTGCAGTGCATGACTCAGGGGTTCACAAGGGATTTAGGCCAAATGCTGCCCTTCTGAGAGCAGCAAACTGGGAGCTGGCCCTACCATCAAAGGTCAGATTGGCAGGAGCATGAGCAAACGGCAGTTAGGCAGGCACAAGTCAGGGAATTCCACCCCAACTTCTGTTCCAGGCTCTCCTGGAAGAAGGCCAAGCAGGCACTAGCAACACCTCATGGTGGCTACTGCAGGGACAATGCCTGCTGAGATATGGCTCCAGGCAGGGCTGTAGGGACAGGCCAAAGGGCAGCCCAAGCCTGTGGTCTCATGAGCTCGTGTCTCACTGCGCATCAGCATCAGCCAGAGCTCAGAGGGAAGGAGATGCCCCGATCCATGCCTGAAGGACTGTGATTGTGTATTGCTAAACAAAGTGACTGTTGCTGCTAAGGTTGAGTGTTTGGTACTGATAATGGGGTGAGAGAGTTTGCTGGGTTGCTTCCTGCCTCGCCAAAGACAGTGGTGAGGTCTCCCAAGGGGAGGGAAAGTGTTTACAACTCTCTTCTAGCAAAGGGAACCCCCACCATGCCACTGAGACAATTTATCTAGCCTGTGACCAACCTCCCTGGGGCCTAGCAGAACCCACCTCACCTGTCTGCCAGGAGCACGGTCCTGGACTCTCTGGGCCCTGATATTATAACCAGGTGGAGAGACCCATCCGTACACAGCACCAGAAGCTGCACTTTGGGCCTAGGCAGCTGGTCCGTTGGGGCTGTAGATGTCTGCAGGAAGTGGATGGTGCGGCTGAGACATCCCTCTGGAAGGGCAGTCACAGCTAGTGGAAACCCTGGGAAAGGCACAAGCATCCAACAGTCAGGAACAAACAGCAGTTTGGAGATACAGGCGCCAGCACTGAATCTGGCCTCCACCTGAGAGAGAGACAGCCTGGCTCCAAGGAGGTGACCTCCATGTGAGGGAAGCGCAGCATGGTTCCACCCCACCCATGCTGAACTAATGGGCACCTCTGTTAGTACCATAGGTAGGTAGTGACTTGTATGGGAGGGAAGTTGAGCATGACTCAGTCTTATTGGCTTAGCTAGGAACTGGGCCAGGTTCTGTTTTGGGCTCATTTTGCCTGCAGTCCTCCTGGCTATGGTGCAGCATGGCAGGGTTGCCACCTTCTCAGCTTTGGCCCAAGGAACCCAAACTTTACGTTGCCATGTAGCGGTGCAGTATCACAGCCTGCTCACACTGCATCACCAATGGATTTGGGTGGGACTGTGGCCTGCTCTGGTGCAGTCAAAGGACCAGCCCAAGTACAGAATAGGGCACGCTCTTGAACTTTGCTCTGGGAGGGTCATTGCATCACAGCCTGGTGATGCTGTGAACCTGTCATCGGGAATCAGACTGTCAGGATGTAGTGACACTGCTTCAGCCCCACAAATAGCATGAGGCTACGTCGTCCAGATGGGGGAATGTCCCGAAACCATCCAAGCAGGGCACTGGGAGCTTTAGCTGCTGCAAACATAACTGTGGGCCAGCCCCAAAGGCATTTTGGTTTCACTGTCCTCTTGCAGGACAGGCGATAGTTCTGTCAGAACTGGACCTGGCCCCTGAAAACTCGGGCCATGTGACATGACAGACTCTGCTACTCAGCTAAGGCCACCTGGGATGTTTGGCCACCTGTGGCTAGGGAACAAGCAAGCCTGCAGGTTTTTTTGGAAAATGTTCTTGAAAACCCCTCTGTGATCCAGAGCCTGCACATCCAGACCCCCAAGTCCCCAACAATTCCAGCAATGGGAGAGCTCACCTAGACTTCTGTCCCACACCGTTATCGTCCCATCTTCACATGCCAGAGCCATGTAAGAGGAGCAGGAGGTGACAGCTGAGCAGGTGATTGGAGCAGCACATGGCCAGACAGTGTCAGGTTTTAGCTCAGCATCTGGAGGGAGAAGCATGGCCTCTGAACAGCTGAGCCTCATCTTCAGGGAGAAGGGGAGTCCCTGTCCCCGTCCCTCCACATCAGCCCCTGGTGTGTGTCAGCCTTCTTGGGCTGAGTACAGTGGGTGCAGGTCAGGAGCTGCCTGCTGCAGTGGCCTCACTTGGGACACTGTCCATCTGGAAATCCTCACCATCCAGCTGCCACCCTGGCCTAATGGAGAAATGTGAGCCATGGGGCCAGTTCCTCTCCTCTCCTATGTCTCACTTCTTCTAGCTAATGAAAGCTGGCTCAACCCTCTCTCAACATTGGCCAACCGAGAGTGAAATGAAGTACTCCCTGCCCCCCAGCCATGGGGCTAAGGATGCTGCCTTTACAGGGTTCCCATCCCAGCTTGTCTGGGAGAACAATTCCCTTCCTAGTGTCATTAGACTTTTAGCCCTTAAGCCTCTTCCTCCTACCTGGGGAGGGTGGAAGCACTCTCAGGTTAGACCCAGTTTCCCTCCCTGCTGTGAGCTCACTGCTGGTTGCTATGAATGACTGAATCAGAAATGCTGAGGCTGTGGGAGACTGAGCTCCATGGGGACAAACATACGGTGCCCTACCAGGGCAAAAGGTATGGAAAAAGTCAGGGGCCGTGCCCTCTGGGAAATGTCAGCCTGACCGTGGGGGCCCTTTTCAGGTCAGGAAGATACAAGGGGGCCCTATTGGGAAAGGTCAGAAGATCTCCTGCCAGTGCAGGGTTAAAGGGAAAAGCCTTTTTGTACAAACCACTTTCTTTTGAAATCTACAGCAGAAGTTTGAAAATAAGAACCCTGCACTCCTGCCCCCCATTCTTTCGCTTCTTACCCATTTTCTCCTTTGATGGCCGGGTGAGTAAATACAGGCAGAGATTGTGGCTTCCATTCCAATGCACAGTGATTCCAGTGGGCACGTCTGGAAGAGGGAGATCAGAGAGAGGAGAGGGGAGTGGGCAGCTTGAAAGCCTGGGTTGCTTCCCCTAAAAACAGTCCCAGGAGTTGAGGGAATCTGAGTTACACAGAGAAGTCTCCTGTGCCAGCTGCATCAGCACACTGGAGAAAGTTGTCTGGGCTCTGCATCCCTTGGAGTTGCTCATTCAGAGCCTGAAACAGAACAAAAGTTCTTATTCCTGGTGATATTTCTTTCCCTGCCTGTCTGTTCTAACTGCCTATGTCACCCCCTCCCCCACCAGCTTCTCCCCCACACCTGGCAGTCCCCATTACAAGAGGTGGTCCAGGCAGCAGGAAGCCCAATCAACCCAAACTCCCTGGGGACATAGACGTGTTTGGAGAAAGAGATTTGCTGTGCAATGGTGTGAGAACTATGCCCCTCTACCTTCAATAGCCCCAGTGCCAGCATATATTGAGAGCAGCAGGCACCTGACCTATGACAACTTCCTTGGGGTCTGGGCCACACAGCTGGTTTGAGTGATGAGACGTTGGCGCAACGATGGCAGGCTAATGCGCTGGTGCCACTTGCTGGCCTGCCTGAGGACGGGAACTGCTGGTTAAAAAGCTGGAGACACCAGTTAGTTCGGCAAGAGGAAGGCTGTTTCTTTTACTGTATCCACAGCAGCCAAGCTGCCACAGTGACTCAGCCAGTCAGGAGCACGGGGCGTGCTCAAATGTGTCCACAGTGGGAGCCACATATTAACAGGGAGATTGTCTCAGGAGATCTCCCCTCCCATTCCCCATCGCCTGGCCCTGACTCTCTGTCATTCGTAAACCCAGAGCATCCCTCTGATAGAGTACCGGGGGGAAAGCATTTATGGATTTGGGGCTTCTTTAGTGCAATAAGAACTTTTCTTCACAAGGGACAATTAACCTCATGGGCACCTTCTGCTCTTCTCTTCCTCCCTCCCGCCCTGTTTCTCTCATCTGGGAAGAAGAAAGAGAGCCAGTTCTCCATGCATCACCGATTGGGAACATCTGTTGCAGCAGTTTCTGTGGCTGCTAAATTATAAACAAAGAGACGGCTGGACACGGACAGAGAGCTTCACCGCTGAATCATGAACCAGAGGAAGGCAGTAAGCAATGACACTTGTTGCCCTTGGCCCACTCACAGCACTTCCTGGCCTATGGCAGTGCCCACTTCACCCTGCTTTGGTTAGGGCCACAAGAAAGTAGCCAATCATCCCTCTAGTCCCGCATCCTCCCTCCCAGGGTGACCAATGTCAGATGCTGCAGAGGAGGATATAAATCTTCTCTTGTGCAGTAACAGACCATGGGGCAAGTTCTTATGAACCCAGCTAGCATTTTACATGTGCCTAGTGCATGAGGATTGATAGCCCTTATCATTTTCATCCGGGCTTGTGTCTTTGCAGATGCTATTCTTTGTCATAACAGTGCCTGATCTAGTTTGAAACTCAATATCCTGCAGCAGTAAGTTCCACAGGTTAATGATGCATTCTGTCTATCTGCTTTATATTACCTGGCTGTGCTTTGATTTCAGGTCCGATCTGCAGTATCCGGCCGGGCAGGAGAAAATGAAACACAGCATGGCTGAGAAAGGAAGGGATAATAAATACATGCTATGGAAATACCTTGATAAACAGGGCAATTCAACATGATCAGGAGTGGCTGTGGCCATACCCTGACGGCTTGGGCCCCGGTTCAGAGTAACAGTTGGGAAGTGCCCTGGAGATGGCAGTGTGTGATGGCAACTCCTGTGAATCCCTGGTTTGAAATGCCAGCATGCAAGGGTTGGAGGTGCACTCCTGCATCCCTCTCACCTGGGTTTCTCCTCCTTGCTGTCAGGCTCACTTTCTCTCTCCAGATGCTTTTGGAAGGTGCTGCGAAAGATTGCGTCCTGCTGTTCCCATTGGTAGTCTTTGATCACGTGATTCTGTCCCAAGCCGATCACACTGCCATCATCAATCTTCATCAAAGCCTCCAAAGGGCTTTTAAAAGTGCTTCCTGGATCGTGAACACCAAGGGGGGAGAAAGAGATCCAGAAGAAGCAGAATCCATTGAGATCTATGAAAGCTCTTGGGGGAGGGGTAACCCTTCCCCTTTCATGTAGGGTCATACCATCATGGAGGTGGGAGACTTGAGTCCATTCTCCTCCCTTGGGTGGAAGCACCTCTCACAAGCCTTTGACCTAGCATAAGGCCCAGGTCCATGGCCAGGAGCCAGCTCCTTTTACAAAAGCAATGGTGGCTGCTTTCTGCCTCACCTCTCCCTGGGGAAAGGGCCTAAACCCCAGGCTGCCTCCCTCTGTGCTCGACTCTCTGATCAGCTGCTCTACCCCTGTATAGCTGGTATTGGATAGGGATCATGTGGGCTCAGACAGCCAGGCTGGGCCTGGCACTGCTTTTGGTAAGAATAAGGGTGGAGGAGAGGAAAGGCCACGAAGACCAGGCAGTAAGCAAGAGGACGAGATTCAAAGCTCCGTGGGGTAGGGATCGTATCTGCATGTGTGTGCGCCGTACCCCACTACCATAGAGCCTTGGTCACGGGTGGGGCCTTTGGGCACCACTGTAATATACATAATAATCATTAATAGAGGTGATGCATCACTAATGCAGCTGGGATACTAACAGCTAAGTAAGCAGCGAGTCCCACTCCAGGATCAGAGATGAGCCACAGGCAAGGGGCAGGGTGGAGCCAGTGGGCATTTTACTGTAAGTTTTGATCTTTATGTTGCTATCCAGCCACTCACACAGAGAGAAACACAAAAAGACAGACACATACAAGCACCCAAAGAGAGAGAGAAATATGCAGAGAGACACAACCATTATTATTTAACCAGACTTGAGTAAATTCCCACTTCCCCACCACAAACAAAGGGCCCAAGAGAAGGGGCCTGACCTGTCAGAGGTTTGGGCGACCTAACCTTCAGCAGCAGCACTGGGGGACTCAGCTTAGTTTCAACTCTGTTTGCAGACATAGGTGATTCCTGCAACGGAAGAGACAGTCACCTTGAGCACGGGCACTTCCAGGAGCTGCTCTGTGGCCTATGCTGCCTCATGCTACCAACAACGAAGTTGTCACAGCTGAACACCTGCAGAATTGTTCCCCTGGGAATCAAACCCTCCTCCCAGGAAGGGTTTGCAGAGTTCCCCTCCCAGCATGCTGCTCCCACTGTCCCTGTGTCCACTATGTAGGCCATGCCCCATGGGCCTGAGGGAGCCAGAGCTTCCATCTGAAGGGAAACATGCACAGCCCCATGGGATCCTGCTTGCATTAGCGCTCCACCCTCAGCTCTTCCCCAGATGCCCCATCACCCAGTGCTCCAAATACCCTACCCTTTCTAACTACCATTAGAGATCCCTCCCCAAAGGTCCCCAGATACAGCATGGTCCTGGGAACAGTATGTGATCAGGCTCCAGTGAGAGTGGATCAGAGGTGAGGGATACTCAGATTGCTGCTGAGTACAAGAACCAGTGTAGGCTTCAAGGGACCTGTGATGGGGTAGAATCCCCTCTGCTTGGTTGGGAATGGGGAATCGGACACTTGCCACAAGCAGGAGGCCAGCATCAGCTTCCTGCCCTCAGCACTAGTCCTTGCACAGAGACGTGGCTAGGTACCTGAATGGGGATTAGTGAGAGTGAGGACCTAGGTGAATGCAAGGGCGAAGGGGAGTTCTTGACATGAGTACTTGGAGCAGTAGAGAAGGGAATGTTAGGTGTTCATTTGCCTTGGGTCTGAGTCATTGGGGGCGGGGAGCTGGCCTGTCAGTGCTGAAGAGCAACTCCTGTTAAATGGCAAGGCCAGCCTCTGCTGATCTCGGGTCTGGCGGGGACTAGCCCAGGTGAACACTGGAATGGATCTACTGGATGCTTAGAACAAAGAGTGTGACCCAGATTCCTGGTGCTCCTCCCCAAAAGGTGGGATGCAGGGGGTTCAAAATGCAGCCACCAACTCAACATCCATAATCTTCCTGGAGAGCTTGGTAAGTTCTCACTCAGGCCTTGGTTACCGTTTCTGCAGAGCCCTCTCCTGGCAGTTCCAGACTTTTCTGCCAAGGAAAATGAAAGAGGCTGTGGTTAGTTCATACAAGCTGACCATGGTAATCCAGAGCATCCCCTTCTCCACCTGAGCAAGTGGGGCTCTGACACACAGCCAGGTCTTCTCTTTGGCATGGGACTGAAAAATGAAGCCAATTCAAAGAAGCCCAGACTGGAGGATCAGCTTCCCTGACTCATACTTGGAGATACCTCACCCAATTCTCAGTTACACTAAGGCCCTTTTTGGCCATTCTGCCAGTATGAAGGGCATTTCAGGGGGTAGAAATGGCTGCCTGAGAAACCACCCTGCACTGGATGCCTCCCCAGTTGGGGGCAATACTTATGGGGAGGGGAGCACATTGGATTCTGGCCTCTGATCTCGAGGAACCTCCTTGGAAAACTTGACCTGTGGGTGACAATAGTGGCCCAACAATACGAGGGGTTTGTGAAATGTGGGTTGGGTGACAATGTCCTCACTTTCTTCCCCATCAGTGTGCTGACAAACCCGCTCAGCCTGGTGGAGCTGTGAAAACAAGGGCTATGGAAAGAGATGGAGGTGAAAGGGCAAGACAGAAGATATCTCGGTAGGAAAGAAAAACATTTTGCACCGTCGACGCCTGGCTGAACCTCCTCTCTCTGAAAGATGACACTACTGCAGCTGCCTGGGCATGGTCTGTCTCCTTCAGCCAGGAATCCTTAGGCAATCGGTAGATCTCCAGCCAAGCCTCTGTGCTGCCTGCATTGGGAAACTGCATTGAGCAATTGGAAAGGAGGAGAAAAGGTCTCTCAGGCAAGAGGACGCTGCTGTTATGTACCCTCATGAATGGGATTAGGATTCCCTTTCAAATGTAGGATCCTCGAGCTCATATCCCCACAAAGCCCTGTGTCGGGGATGCTGATCTAGGGACTGGAGCTATACTCACTGGGTCATGTTGCAAAGTGGTCTCCTATTGGCTGCCTGTGGGGTGTCACATCTGCTTTTCTAGCCCTCAAGGTTCCACCAGAGCCCCTTTGTGGGCACAAAGACCCTGCTGGGGCAGAAGAGGGCATTCACTTGGCTCTCACTGCTCTGAGACAAGAATTGTGACGAGGAAACCCCTGTGATTTGGCGAGGGTTGTTTACTGCAGCAGGTTCAGGAAGAGCCTCTCTGTGCAGTTCTCCAGCCTGTGTCAGAGCAGAGAGCCTCTCAGTATACAGGCCCATATGCTCCCAGTGTAAATGCGGGGCCTGGGGACAGGGTTGAGGAGCTGGGGTTGGTGATCAGAGCAGGAGGAGGGAGTCTGCTTTGCTTTGAATGGCCTGTCTGGCAGACCCAGAGGCACCACTGACCAGCCCCAGAGCGAGCTGCCTTCCAGGATTAGCTGGCCGCACGGGCTGGGTCCCTGCTGGGCCTTTGGCAGATGAAAGGGAGAAGTGTCAGCCCTCCTTGGCTGGAGGGACACGTTGGGGTGACTGAGGAGGGCACTGGGGAATCCCAGAGGATGCTCCCTAGACTGGTGAGTAAGTTTTACAAAGCTCCATGAACTGCAGGCCCCACCCATTGATGCAGGACAGCCAGCATCTGATACACTTCCTGGGTCCCAACAGGACTTGCCTTGCAGCAGGATGCCTGCATAATCGCCCCTCTGGGAGAGCTCCGCCTCCACACAGGTGTTTCTCTTGCTGATCTCTTCCTGCCAAAGAAAGGCATGCCAGCATCAGAAAAGGCTGGGGCTGCTGAAAAGGGACAGTGATGCTTGCTGTGGTGTGCCCTTATTGCTAATGGACCCAGGAATTTGACTGAAAAGAGGCAGGCGCCCCGGGAACAGGTCTGGGAAGAACGTTCCATGCGCAGAGGGTTGGTGTAGGAGCAGGAGGGGAGGAGAAGATGCCCTTGTTCTTGGGGGTTTGCTCCTGCACCTCACAGTGCTCCAGGATTCTCAGGTAGGGCTGGAGGCCAGAGGTGCCTTTTTCTGTGCGCATTGGGCTAAACTGTTGTGTCCATTTTCTTCAGCTCCACACCTCATCAGAGTCAGGCCTCCACTGGCTTAGTGCAGCGGGCTCTGCATTGGGCTACCCTTGAAAGCCACTCACGAGCACCAGCAGATGCAGAATGTATCTTCCGCAGGGGGAGGAGTGTGGGAGAAAGGCAAGAAGGAAGCAGTGGCATGGGCAAAGTAAAGGTGATAAAGGCAGAGAGAGCTAAGAGCACAGACTGGCAGGGGGTAGACGGGGCAGGGCCTTGAAGACTGGGACAGGAATCTCTACAGCCACCTATGGTTTTGGCCCTCAGTGGGGAGCCTTCAGCCCTGAGAGGCTCTTCCCAAAGCCTGAGCAAAGGTTCATTCCTTTGGCCATGGGGCGTCCAGGTTGTCTGTGATCAATGTAAGGCTGGCCTTGGGCAGTGGGGGTGTTTGCAGAGAGCATGCCTGCAGGATCCGTGTGCCTGTTGCCCAGCCTGAGGGATTCTCTGAAGCCAGGGATGGCAACAATGGGACACCCTGCCGCCCTGTGGGGTTTGTCACAAAGGAGGTGTGCAATGCACAGAAGGGGAGGGGGGCCGGAACCTGCCAGGTGGCCAGAGTCCCCAAAGTCTTGACATGCAGCTATAGCCCGAGGCCCAGCCCCCTGTGAGTGGCTTGGGAGGGCCGAGAAGCTTTTCAACAAGCTAAAGAGGGGAAACAAGTACAAATTGTGCCCCAGCCTAGAGCTCCCTCCAGCCCAGCACCCCCCCCTCCAGCCCAGAGGCCCCCCAGCTTCCCCACCCCTCTGCCCGAGCCCCCCAGCTTCCCCACCCCTTGGCCCAAGCCCCCCCAGCCCAGAGCCCCTCTGCCTGAGCCCCTTCAGCCCAGAGCCCGCCCCCCCCCGTGCCTGAGTCGCTCTGGCCCAGTCCGCCAGAGTCAGACTCCACATTTTTGAAGACAGGCTTCTTTAGTGTTGAGTTAGTTTGTTGCTGAATGCTGATGCACCTCTGGGATTTTGACATCTCAGAGGAGATTCTGGGCATAACCTGGGGTCTGCACCAGGGATAATGCGGGTTCAAAGGGGATTACAGGTGAGTTATGCACCACTGACCCAGTTACCAGGACCTCTGATCTCCATTCCAGCTGCTGCCCTTAGCCACATGTTTCCTGAGTGCTGTTAGTAACCACGATTATTTATTACACAGAGACTTTCGCCTCAGTGCCCATGACACACACAGAGGACTTACCACTTCATTTAGGACTTTAATGAGCAGCAGGCTGTCTTTGTAAAAATAAAAGAGACGGGCAAGTCCTGGAAGAGAAAAACAGAGGCAAGAAGTGGGTGGGAAGAGAGTGAGGGGCGCAGCTCAGCTCCTTTGGAGGGTGCAGTAATGGCACTAGGACTAGGTGCCTTCTGTGGCTCTCAGAAGACTCAGCCACAGCTTGCTGTCTAGTGACACACAGAGCAGTGCTGATGGCCCCAGCCAGAGGGAATACAGACGCTGCAGTGGGAGTGCTGCAGCCTGGGCAGACAGACTTATGCTAGCTCCACTTCGGCTACCATGCTAAAAATAGCAGTGTGGACGTTGTGGCATAGATGGCAATTGGCAACTTGGCCAAGTCCAAGCCTGCCTGACCCCCTGGCTCTAAGCTCGGGTGGCTAGTCTGAGCTGCTACTCTTGCTGCCTCATCCACACTGCTATTTTTACAGTGCTAGCTTGAGCCCCACTAGCGTGAGGTCTGTCTGCTTACTGGGAGGCTTGCTGCTAGCTGCAGTGTAGACATAAGCAGAGAGACCTGCATCCAGCCCTCCTCCCCAAGAAAACAGAGCTTCAAATGGGAAAGGGGGAGGTGGGTGGGAGCCCCAGGCATTTTCATGCACTTTTCAGCTATTGGAGTCAGTGCAGCAATGCTCAGAACTTGGAAAGCATCTATGCATCTGTCTTGCTAGGGGTGTTACACCAGCAGCCAGGACATGGGATTTCACACGTCCTCCCCCCCCACGCACACCCTAGGGTGGCCACATTAGCCACAAGTCCAGCATGGAGATGGCCTGTGCTCCAAGGGGATTTGCTCAGATCCAACTTTCTTCTCTCTAATGGAAAGAGAACTAAAGCCAACTTCATTAGTGTTGGACTCAACCAGAAGCCAATGGACCCTTCTGGGACTGCTGCATACACTAGTATCATGGTAAGGCCACTGGACTCAATATGGAGCTGACATCTTTTCTCCTCAGCCTAACCTCCACACTGCAGCACACTGACTGTCCCTGAAGTGGAAGGGCTGGATGAAAGCCTCCGCCTTGAAGCCCAGCAACATTACTCCTTGACTGGCTCAGGGTATTGCTACAGAATGTGAGAGGCACTGAGTGTGCTGCTTCCCCCATGTAATCAACCTCTGTTGCGCAACAGGGAGGGCACTAGCTATGGGGCCACCCCCTCTCTGAAGTCTGTTGACTAGTCCCCATTATTTGCAGGACCCTCTCAGAAATGTGTTACTCATGCTTACTTCCATCCTGCTTTAGCTCTTTTCTACTGAGTAGATGCCACTTCCCCCACCACCTCCATTCCATCATGGTGCAAACTTGTTCTCAAAGTTCTCCCCAGGTGGGACTTGAGGAAGCTCATGGGGCACCTACCCATCTCATCCACAGTAACGAGAAGGTGGGTCTCATTGCCAAGGTTGGAGGTACGGATGGCACAAATCTCTAGCCTGGCTGACTCCCAAGCACAGACCCGCTTACAGTTGGGCATGCTGAAAACTACAAGCCCTGTGGAGAGCCCAACAAAGACATGCTGTCCAGAGGCTGCAAGGCAGTTGGCTCTTCCCATCACCTGCAGAGATGAAAAACAAAGCAGAAGAGAACATGACCCTGCCCCGCCACCCCCTGACAGGGTGACTGATCAGCTACACCAGCCATTTGCCGGCGAAATCCTATGACCTTCACTAGGGCATGAAGTCTAGCTCCAATTTCAGAAAGATCCCACCAATATCAAGGATGAGGAACTTCTTCAAGGGAAGCTTGCCCTGTCACCGCCAGTGCTAGGGATAAACAGAAGCCTTCAATCTCCAGGCACTGTTCAGTAACACTAGAGCTTTCCCACACCCCACTACTCCCACAGGGAAAGCGGAACAAGTGCAGACATTCTCCTCAGGAAGCCCACACAGTCCCTGGGCACCATGCAGCTGCATTCAGTGTTGCTCTGCACCATTTCTAAAGTATTATTTTTAAAATGCAGTTGAGTTTGTCCATATGATAGCAACAGACTCATCAACTTCTCCAGAATAAGCAGGGGCTAGGGTCAGTCTGGCGTAGAAAAGCAGAGGGTGAGCCTGACATGATTTAATACCACCTCGCCTCTTTCAGGAGGGTGAGATGGGCTTTGAAATGGGCCATGTCCTGTACTTCTCAGATGAGCAAGCTTAGAGCTGTAGCCTTGTGGAATGAAACTGAAAGCGAGGGAAATGCTAATGGCGTCTCGGGAGTTTAAATGGGCAGAGGGGTGACAATGGAAGAAGAAAGCAAAAGGAACTGAACTGACAGTGCCTCGACAAACTGTTGCAATGACAGGTGGCAGCTGTGCTATGAAGGGTCTCCGTACCTGGAATTCAGCTGTGGGCAGGTACAACTTGGGCTGGACCTTCAGTGTCTGTGCCTCTCGAAGTGCCTCCTTTTTCTCAATGATTTCCCAGGCCTGCTCGAATACTAGGGTCACCAATTTATTGATCATCCGGAAAGGCTGAGGCAATGAATCAAAGATTTGATCGGGATCCTGCAGGAAGAAATTTTCTTCCTCATCCTTCTTAATCCAGTCCTTTTCAGAAGGTGGAGGGATCTCCAGGGGATGTTTCCGGATATATACTGGCATCTTTCTGTCTTCCCTGGTGTGATGACAACACAGGTGCCCTACACAGTAGTCACAGTAGATGGAGAGACCCAGGAAATCCTACAGTAAATAGATCCTTGAGATAATGGGAGGAAACAGATGATAAAACTTAGGAACTAGCTATAACAAAGAAGGAAGCTTCCTATCTTTATATGGAGAAATGACTATACCTATTTTGTAGGACTCACTTCTGCTTTCCTCATTGTCTTCCCATGGTCTCCTCTACAGCTCAGTGCTGTGCCATGTGAATACCATCCACGTGGATATATGCAGGTTAAGTACACAGGTGATTAGACATCTAAAATGCACAGCTAGTTATACAAGTTTTAGGTGTGGTGTTACAGATCAGTTAGGATACAGGTAGACTGGTTTTTGCCTGTCTCCCTGCTGACCCAGCCTAGAGAAAGTCAAAGATATGATTTGTTTCAAAGGAAAACTTTTCAAACTGCTTAAAACTTTATTTATTTCTAAACCATGTTTCTTCGCACTAGTCAAAGGCCTGTGTCAATGTGAACTAAGCTTATGGCAAGTTAGAAGCTCTTAAATTAACTGACAGGGCCTGTGACTTCCTAGATGTTTGTACAGTGCCTAGTACAATGAAGCTCCAGACCTGATGGGTGGCTTTGGGACTTTACCACAATGATCAGAGCACAGAAATATCGTCTAAAATGACACTTGGAAAACAAAACATTTCCTACTGACACAACTCAGAAAGGGCCAAATGGAACTGTACCAAAATTTCCCCTTTGGGCTGAAAAAAAAGCGTAAAAAAATCCAGCACAAAAGAGTCATTGTCCTGCAAAGTTACAGAGAGCTGTACACAGATGTTGCAAATGGAAGAGTTTCCTCCCCTGTAAACTGAAGGCTGCTAGCACAGTACTATGGGATCATAATACATGGACTTTAATCAAACCCAAACACCTTGGGCATGCTCGTGTTTTCTTCTATGGCCTTGTCTTCACTGCTAAAGCAGATGTTTTTCCTTCAGGGTAATTAATGTGCATGATCTATCTATTGCAAGGTAAAAACACAGTGAAGACAAGGCACTTTAGTTTTAACACAAGGCACACTAGATGAGATGTAGTGCTGACCTCAGTGAGTTTACCTCACAGCAAAACTGAAGTGCCTGATCTTCACTGTGTTTTTACCTCAGGACAGTTCACGGATGTTAGTACCCCATTTTTATGGTAAAAAATGCACCTTTTTAGCAGTGAAGACAAGGCCTAAGAGCTGTTTGTTTTTAATAAATGAGCACAGACCCCGTTGAGCTTGCATGTGCTTTGCTGCTACCTTAGCCAAATACCTACAGGCTGAGAGACCACGCCCTAAGTTACGCAAGCTTTTTCCACTCTGCCGCAGGCAGTGATGATGCTAGAGGAGCTCTAAAATGTCCACAGATAAACGAGTGCTGTGTAGGTTTATTTGGCTCAGGGCTGCAGGCCTTCTTGACTCAACCACTCATACAGAGAAAGTGGGGTGAGCGGCCAGTGTGTGTGAGCTGGCAACTGCAGGGTTGCCATTTACCACCCCACAAACAAGCCTGGGAGCAGATAGTAGGCCCTAGACAAAACAACTAGAACTGCTTAGGTACAAATCAGGATCCATGATGTCTTCTACAATGAAGGGCATGTCAAGGGATAGAGAGTGGGGGAGACAGATAAATGAGAGGCAGGCTTTGATGTGACCCTGAAGACCAGGTGATTCTGGGGTAAGTGCTGAGTCTTACTGCAAGGTTTAATTTTCAAAGCTGGGAGACCCAGCCACTGGATTTTCAGGGGGTCTCCTGGAATTAATTCGCCCTGTTCCTGGGGATGGGCTATTGCTGAGGAGATCCCCACTTCTGGGGAGGGTGTTGCTGAGGGGATCCCCATTCCCATGTTAGGGATAACCATTCCCTGGGAGGTGCTGCTGAGGGGGGGTCCCCATTCCTGGGAAGGGAGGGAGGCTTGCTGAGGACACGTCCCCGTGATTAGTCCCCTCCTCCTCACTCACCTGTAATCGACCGTTGATCGGTTGCTGTGGTAACTGCTGCGCTAGGTCCAGTCGGAGCTAGGTCCGGGTGGAGACAAGGCCCCACGGCGGAGGGTTCCGGGCCCAGCTCCATGGGGCGGAGCCTGTCTGTGTGTCCCGGGCGGCGGGCGGGGTAAGAAGCGGCCTCGGTAGCCCGAGTACGGCCGGAGGCTGCGGGGGCTTCGCTTCTCTTCCGCCCCGCGGCAGCATGGAGGCGTTTGTGAACTTCACCAACCAGACCCAGGGCCGGGACCGGCTCTTCCGGTGAGCGGGGCCGGGGGCTCGGGCTGAACTTGGCCCTTGCCGCGGCTGGGGTGTGTCGGCAGCTCTGCCTGGTCCCGCCTGCAGCCCCGAGCCGGGCGGGCGGTTTACCCGAGCCTCCCTTGACAGCGCTGGGAGGGGGGATTGCTCTGCGGTGCTGGGAGCCACTGCCGGGGCCTCCGCGCAGCCAGCCCTGACCCGGCGCCTGACCTCAGTACCCCAGCGCGGTGCCAGGGGGTGCTGTGGGGTGCGGGGCTCGCTATGGGGCACGCTCCCCCACTCAGTGCTGACCCCAGCGCGGTGCCAGGGGGTGCTGGGGGGTGCGGGGCTCACTATGGGGCACTCTCCCCATACTCAGTGCTGACCCCAGCGCGGTGCCAGGGGGTGCTGGGGGGTGCGGGGCTCACTATGGGGCACTCTCCCCATACTCAGTGCTGACCCCAGCACGGTGCCGGGGGTGCTGTGGGGTGCGGGGCTCAGTATGAGGCACGCTCCCCACTCAATGCTGACCCCAGCGCGGTGCCAGGGGGTGCTGGGGGGTGCGGGGCTCGCTATGGGGCACGCTCCCCCACTCAGTGCTGACCCCAGCGCGGTGCCAGGGGGTGCTGGGGGGTGCGGGGCTCACTATGGGGCACTCTCCCCATACTCAGTGCTGACCCCAGCACGGTGCCGGGGGTGCTGTGGGGTGCGGGGCTCAGTATGGGGCACGCTCCCCACTCAATGCTGACCCCAGCGCGGTGCCAGGGGGTGCTGGGGGGTGCGGACTCAGTATGAGGCACGCTCCCCACACTCAGTGCTGACCCCAGTGCGGTGCCAGGGGGTGCTGGGGGGTGCAGGGCTCACTATGGGGCACTCTCCCCATACTCAGTGCTGACCCCAGCACGGTGCCGGGGGTGCTGTGGGGTGCGGGGCTCAGTATGGGGCACGCTCCCCACTCAATGCTGACCCCAGCGCGGTGCCAGGGGGTGCTGGGGGGTGCGGACTCAGTATGAGGCACGCTCCCCACACTCAGTGCTGACCCCAGTGCGGTGCCAGGGGGTGCTGGGGGGTGCGGGGCTCACTATGGGGCACGCTCCCCCCACTCAGTGCTGACCCCAGCGCGGTGCCAGGGGGTCCTGTGTGGTGCGGGGCTCACTATGGGGCACGCTCCCCCCACTCAGTGCTGACCGCAGCGCGGTGCCAGGGGGTGCTGTGGGGTGCGGACTCATATGAGGCACGCTCCCCCCACTCAGTGCTGACCCCAGCGCGGTGCCAGGGGGTGCTGTGGGGTGCGGACTCATATGAGGCACGCTCCCCCCACTCAGTGCTGACCCCAGCGCGGTGCCAGGGGGTGCTGTGGGGTGCGGACTCAGTATGAGGCACACTCCCCCCACTCAGTGCTGACCCCAGCGCGGTGCCAGGGGGTGCTGTGGGGTGCGGACTCAGTATGAGGCACACTCCCCCCACTCAGTGCTGACCCCAGTGCGGTGCCAGGGGGTGCTGTGGGGTGCGGGGCTCACTATGGGGCACTCTCCCCACACTCAGTGCTGACCCCAGCGCAGTGCCAGGGGGTGCTGTGCTGCGGGGCTCAGTATGGGGCCTGCTCCCCACTCAGTGCTGACCCCAGCGCGGTGCCAGGGGGTGCTGTGGGGTGCGGACTCATATGAGGCACGCTCCCCCCACTCAGTGCTGACCCCAGTGCGGTGCCAGGGGGTGCTGTGTGGTGCGGGGCTCAGTATTGGGCACGCTCCCCACTCAGTGCTGACCCCAGCGCGGTGCCAGGGGGTGCTGTGGGGTGTGGATTCAGTATGGGGCACACTCCCCCCACTCAGTGCTGACCCCAGCGCAGTGCCAGGGGGTGCTGTGCTGCGGGGCTCAGTATGGGGCCTGCTCCCCACTCAGTGCTGACCCCACGCGGTGCCGGGGTGCTGTGTGGGGGCTCAGTAGGAGCCAAGCTCCCCCTAGTCAGTGCTGACCCAAAACCCCAGTGCGGTGCTGGGGTGCTGTACTGCAAGGAGCTACCAGCCTTTGGATGAAAAGTAAAAGTCAGGTCCTTGCTGCCTGTGGCTATTACTGATCTCTGGGTACTTTCCCCAAATGAAGGGGTGTTTGCCCCAACGGCCTGCCACCATCCATCTCCAGTTACTTGATTGTTCTTCTGTAAACTTCCCCCAGTTTCAATTCAGTTCCTTTACTCAGTTGTGTCTTTCTCCTTTGTAAGCTACCAGATTCAGTTGGAGGCATTGATTTTTACTTCCAGTTCCAAATTGTGCAATGTTAGTGTGTGCTCATACAACTCCTGTGTTCCACTCCAGAGTTGGCTGGGTTTCAGCAGTGGGTTAGGTGATTTATGAAGCTTACCCCTTCCATGGGATCTCTCCATATTCTACCTACTGCCGTGGATATCTATTGCTGCTTAATGATTGCTGGGGCCACAATACAAATAACAGACTCTGGAAAAAAAAAATTCTACTGATCTGCATCTTGTTCCATCAGGGACACTGGCTTTGCCCCTTCATAGACCCAGAGCCTTGCTGCAAGCTAGCATTTTTGCACTATTTGCCTGTGGATATTTCAGGCAGTATTCGTTTACCTTGCCACCGAATGTGCCCAACAAAACCCTTTATTGGCTGCTTGCTGCTCAGCTGCATGGTCTCCCGTTGTCATGTTCACACTGTATTTGCGTTGCTTCTCACATTGCATGCTGTAGAGTGCTGACCCTAACAAGTAATATCATGTGATTTTTATACCTCGCGGTGCTGTCGCATGGGTATGGTCCATGGGGAGTCCCTAACTTGGGAAGAAATTGTTCCTTTCTCTTCTCCCCCCCCCCCACAGCCCCGTGATTGGTCCTTGTGTCCTGTGAACCATTTTCCTCATTTTTTCCATTCCAGAGCCATTCAACACACATGCATGTTGCTTAGCTATTTATTAAAGCATAAGGCTGACAAAGAGACGGTGATAATGAAGCTCAAGGAGTTGGAATCTAGCATGCGCTCTGGCCGCAAATGTAAGTACCCCATATCCGGACGGATGGTCCCACTTCGTATTGCTTACTCCAGCTAAGCAGATGCCAGTTGTGCCGGCTCTTAAGTAGTTAACTTACCATGCAGCCTCGGATCATAGGACCTCATTTTGCATACTCATGGAATAGTAGATACACCCTTCCCCCACCGCATTTGCACTCACTTTATTACCTGCTGTGTTGTATGGTTAGCACTGCTCAAAATATACATGGCAGAGCCAATGCTGTGGAGTAAGTGAAAGCCAGCTTGTTGTAATCCATGCTGTGAACTGAAATATATGATACCTGTGGGCTGGGAACTAGCTGTAGCATAATTCCCCTAAAAATGTGCGCCTGAGGAAAGGTGTTGTTCTAAGTTGGTCAGACTGTGAATCATTAGCCCTCAAGACTAATTTAGAAAGGGTGTAGCTCAGGGGTGCAATGGGATTGGTACACTGGCACCTTCCTTCCAAGAAGCTGGGTTACATCCTCTTCAGGTTACAGCAGAGTGTCTGTCTGTATCGCTCTTTCACTTACACCGTAGAACTTAGCATGATCGGTAGTACCCGTTCAGAAGAGACCTCAGAATGGGACTGGAGTAGTGGAGGGTGTTCTAGGTCACGACAGACAGGCGGGCATTGGCAGAGCTGTGTGGATGTCCCAGACTAGAATGGCAGGGGATGCTGCCAGTGAGTATTGAGGTGCATCAACCAAACTATATGGGGGAAGCTTGTATTGTATCTGTCTACTATACATGGCTCTACTATTGCCAGCCTCTTGCTTCTGCAAATACAAAGTTACCCTCAAATGAAAAGACAATATTTAAATATACGAGGCCCAGAAGACCAATTAGTTGTTGAAAAGCAGAACTGGATGGCAGCCTACAGGGAGTGAGCCACGCTAACTTCTCTGGGTTCTCTTGCAGTGTTCAGACTGGGGAACATGGTGCATGCCATGGTAGCAGCCAGGAGAACTACTCAGCTACCAGACCTGGTGCCCCGTCTCTGCCTGACAGCCTCCAACCTCAGCCGTGTCCTGTATTTCATCTGTGACACAGTCCTGTGGGTGAAGAGTGTTGGACTCGTCCCTGACATTGACAAGCAGAAGTGGCGGAATTGGGCTACCAAATGCTATTACTATTCACTGCTGATGAATTTGACCAGGGATTTGTATGAGATCTCCTGGCAGATGGAACAGGAGGCTCAAAGGAAGAAGGCAAGGAAGGAGAACTCTTCTCAATGTGACAAACAAGATCAGGACCTGTTCAGTTTCCATGCAGATGGGTTGCAGCCCTTTCTCCTCCTGCTGTACTGCACACTGAGGAAACACCCTCCCTTGTTGCTAGACACAGTGAAGAACCTTTGCGATCTCTCTAGTCCTTTGAACCAGCTGGGAATCTACAAAACCAACCCAGGAGTTATTGGGCTCTGTGGCCTCCTCTCATCCCTGGTGGGGATCCTCACAGTGGCAAGTCCACATATGAAGTTGAAGCACTGATCTGAGAGCATCACATACGGTGAGCTGGCAGATTTGCTTCTCTGACCGTTTTCATTCCAGGATGGTATTTTAAAAATGAACACATTTGATAATCGCTCTTCATATGTGTTTTTTTCTGGAGGAGTCAGCTTTACTTCTTCCTACTTCCTGATATCCTCTCAGGTGAGGAGCTGCCCTGTGTTGTGACATCCTACATGATGAAGGAGAATGGTGAAGAGGCTGTGTAAGGACTGAGCAAAACATTCCTGAAGAATATTGTGAACCATGGAAATCAAGACTTTTTACAAATTGCTGCTAGTTAAGGACATGTTGCTGTCTCCTGTATTTGAATAGAGATGTGGAATAGCTGCATAGGCAACTAAAATTATATAAAAAGCCATAAGGAGTGGTGCTGACACTGGAAAGGCAGAATTCACCAACGGGGGTTCATACAATCATTCGTCTTTTTTGAATACATTCAAGCATGTTGGTACCAGAAAGGCTTTGGGAACTGTAGTTCAAATGGCCTGGATTAAAACATGAATTCTGTGAGGGAACTGGATGATGCCCGGGGACTGTTAATTGGATATAGGGAGCTTTTCATCTCTAGGCAGTGGTTCAAATCCAGCCCAGGCTTATAGTAACTGAAGAGTGCTCCTGTTTGGTGATATAGTGGTCACCATTGAATATGTATTGGTGGGACTGGATCCAGTTGCTAGTGAATAGATGTCTATATCCCAGAAACCACCACTCCATCTGCCCTCCTTGTTGAGAATACAAGGCCAAGGATTGCTTGGGCCATGGAATCTGAATTCCTCTCTAGAAGGGTTCTTCCAGGTCATGGTTAGGTACACTCTTTTTCCAGTGTATGTAGGTAGCTTACTTCAGTGCTGCTCATGCAGGGATAAGCAAAGGATTTCAGTCTCCATGAAATCCATGGTGCTGATCTGGCACCATTCACCAGCACTAGGCTTCCGCCAGATACACACACCAAACCCTTGTAATCCCAGGAAGGTGGTGATTTCTGTACTCTCTGAAGCAGCTTTTGAACTGATATCGCTTTAGTTTTGCTGAAAGTTTTCAAATATCAATTTTAAATCCTTATGCTATTGAGAGAAACCTGCCCCAGGGCTGCTGGTGAGTGAGCTGGAATGACACTGCCAGGGGATGTTGTCAGAAAAGGGAACTTACACTCTTGGACTGGGATGGGCTTGCTGATGCCAAAATCCTTTGATAAGCACCTGCAAGAAGAGAATCCTTTTATCTGACCCTCTCTAGAGTCTACCCCATCATGGCCACCTGCTTGGATAAGGACAAGTGATTTTTCTCATATGTCACCTCTCTGTTTGTGTGGGTTCTACCACTCTAATGTCCCTTTCATTCTCCCAGTCATCTAGGTGGAATGTTGCTTTGAATTATTACACAGGTTCCGGGAGAAAATACTGTCTAGTTTTCTAAAGTGTATGATGTACGTTGTTTGACATCCTTTTGGGTGAGGGGGACTGACTTTACAGAAATCCCCGTTTCATTAGCATCTGTGGCTCAGCTCCTGTAGAATCTACTTGTGATGCAAGAGCTAAAATGATCCCTTCTCTGTGTCTGAGCCTGTTCTGTGATCTCTGCTTCCCACCAATGCAGAGACTTCACTCCTCCCTGCAGCTGGGAGGGCAGGGTGGCGAGTTTACGACCTTTCCCAGCAGTTTTCTGGTACAGAGGGACTGTCGAAGGGCCAGCCTAGTCACACTGACTCCAGGTGAGACAGCCTAAGAGTGAAAAAGCTCTCCTGCACAGAGAAGGGGGATAAGTGAGGAAAGGTTTTCAGGCTGGCTTGCCTCCTCAAAGCCTTTCCCCACCAGGGGCTGACCTGTAACACCACCACCTGGTTCTGACAAGGATGCTCGGGCTTCCAGGCTCACTGCTGTGGGATTCCAACAGGCCTGTCTTAGTCCTTTCCTTAAGCAGGTCAGTGGATTTTAGAAGCTAATACTTGTGGTTCCCCCAGCAAGCAGGAATCTATGGGTTTAATGTATTTAATTTAGCTTAATATAACGAAAGCTGGAGAATTAACCAAAAGGAGAGAATTCTTTAGGTCAGCCTCCTCCAGGCTTCTGGAATAAGGGCTGCTGCTGCTGTACATTGTCTAGGGAAACACAACTAATAAACTGAAGCGAGTTTGAATCTGTGTCTGTTTCAGGGTTATGTGCAAAGGAGGTGGCTGAAGGTTGAATCAGCAGAGATGTGCTGCCTATGCGTGCAGCTGGATTACAGACCTTTCCTCTTCGGAGCACTGGGAAGGGGGAAGGTCAGCCACACTCCTCAGGATTGAAATGAGCATGATTTCATTTGGAAAGGAGTTGGGGGAGCAAATATGCTCCAGGTGCTTGACATCTTGGATAACGAAATGCACCAAGGCAAATTCTGTGAGATGGTCTATGTGAAATTGAAATAGATCTGACCTACTGCCACTGAGCAGGTCCTGAGGGCTGGAGGCCTTCTGTCCAACACAGGCAGCTCTACTGTCATCAGTAGGTGCTTAGTATCTTCTGTGTATATGCTGCCCTTCACCCAGAAGGGTCCCAGAGTTCTAGGGGGAACTGCAGCAGCTGTTTAATAACACACAACCGTTTAGGACCAGGAATGAAGAATAACTTTGCCAATTGCAATGGGAGATGGGGCACAGTGTAATAAGTGGGCCTTAAGTGAGCCCTGGCTGCTAACACAAGGAGTCACACACAGCTTGAAAATGGCACCTCCAGCAGCATGGTGCCCTTGAACAAAATGCAAGGAATTGAGTTCAGTGCTGATTTAGAAAGAGAGGTTCCTCCACTACTGAATCACCAGCAGCCAGGTGATCCTTGAGAAATTTTACAATATCCGTAATCCCAGTGTCCCCTGAGATCTGGCTCAACCCTTTCCCCCTGCACTATTAGTGGGTGTGTAGCAGACTTGGAGACGCTAAGCTCCTAAAGGCTCCAGGTTGCTGATCCTAGTCAGTTATGTGAGCTTTAGCCATTGTCTACAGAAGTAGAGATGTTTCCTGTGCCATGCCTGGCTAGCTGGAGAGGGGCAGTGGTCTGAGAACAGATAGTAGTGGGGAAGTTTTGATGAGGCCTTTGTGCTGCAGCAGGGCTGGGATGGACAGAGGGCCAGGACAGTGCTGGAGTGGCCTTTTCCCTGCACTAGGACAGAGAGGGATATGAAATGAAGACATTTAGCAGGGCAGAGGTTGTGTTGTGTCTTAATTCCCAGCTAAGGCCAACAGGGAGGGAGACTCAGCCACACGCTTCCCCGTCCTGTTCAGGTCAGTTATTCTTTTACTTAAGGCTAGCAAGATCCAGCAGGAAGCCCATTGCCAAATACATGCTCTGCAGCTCTGGAGCAGCTGCTGTCCTTTGCCCTGCTGTCTGGAGAGCAGTGACTCATCACAGGGATGGCCTGGAAAGTTTATACAGGGTTATGCTGCCTTTCCCTTTTCACCTCCATGGCATGAGGAGCTTAACCAGGAAGGTAGAAGTGCCAGCCTCATGCAGCTTGAGGTGTGCGTGTGGGGCTGGGGGGCAGGTTGCTCCCTGTGCGCTCTACCTTCTTTGGTATGGGGAATATGTCTTCCTCAAGGCTCAACCTCTGAGTCCCCCATGCCCCTGTCTGCCTGGGAATATTTTTGCTAGGAACTTGCTCCCCATACCACCAAAGCAAGGTGGGAGGGTGAGTGGGTCAGCAGGGTTTCTGTGTGTGTCTGATTCAAACCTCCCTCATTATCCATTTTGAGGGAGGCTGTGAAGCTCTGGGTATTCAAGGACCTGCACTGTCATTCCCCATCTGCTGGGCTGGGGGAGCTGGAAGCATGAAGCAGCCACTCAGCAAGTAGAGGGCTTTCTACTATGGTGGCAAGGTGCTTCCCCTGCCCATCTGCTGCTGGCTGTTTCAAGACACCCTAGTATCATGTCTGCAAACAACCAGTGTCTTTCAGCCATTACCGACCCCTGGATTCCTCCCTCCCGTTAAGTACCTCTGGGCTTCTCACCTCACGAGGGCCCTTTGCATTATTTCTCTGTCCTCTGGCATTCACCACTCCTTCCATCTCGGTCTCTCTGAATGGTGCTGATGTGACACTTCCAACTGAAGTTAAATAAATCCAATCGTAACTGCAATCTCTGTACTCCCCACTATACCCCTCTCCCAACTTAATACATCCCTTTTACCTTTCTCCTTTACAGCCTGTTTTCAGTCCACACAGCAGTGTCTTTGTCCAATGAACTAAGTTTTCAAGTAAGATTTTTGAGCTACAGTCTCAGTCCTAAATATGCGAGCCCTATTGCACTCCATCCATCCACCAACATCGTCACTCTGCCAGTGAGAGCCACCTGGGCTGGCAAACAAGACTTATTCTTCCTGACTGCCCCGAGGCTGCCTATTGCTCATGGTTCCATTGAGTGTTAATGTCAAGGGATTTTTCTCTCCCTGTTTGTTACATTATTTTGATAGAGTCGGGTTAGATACAGGTCCTGTGTCTCAGTTCCTAGGATCTGCAATGAGACTGGGCAGGGGCGTTTTCCAGACTGGTCATGCAATCATCTGTTTTGAATTTGGTATGGCCGAGGGAGCCATTTGTCATGTTACCACGGCAACTTGCAGACTCCTTGGCCTGTGCGGCTAGGAGGTGGGGCTTTGAGGTGGTACCGTCTGGGGTAAGCTGCATCTTAGTCAGAGGATCTGCTCTGGGGATAGCATGACCAGACGCTCTCAGCTCCTGGCACCCTGCTGAGGACAGCATCTGACTGCTGCTCTGTGAGTACCCAACAGCAGGCATATGCCTAGTGTACAGTCTCTCTAATGCTGGGGAGGGAAGGGGCAGGGGACAGCTAGCGAAGCAGTTCTGCTTAATGGTTCTGCATTTAATTGGGCTGGGAAAGAAGGAATCTGTGCTGGAAGTGGCAATAAGGGGTGTCCGAAGGGATGCCCCTGAGGTGGCATTAGGGTTTTGGAGATTGAAATAGGCTCCTTCCTGAGATGGCTTTGGGATGCATTGGCCACAGTGGGTGGAGCATGCATTGTGCTGTTGCAATGCATTAGACGTGGCATTGAGGTGTCTTGGAATCTGTATCTGAACTAGCACTGGGCTGTGCTCCTGAGTAGGTGGAGTGTGTCTGCTTTCTGTGTTCTCCAGAGCTGGCACAGCGTGAATGCATTGTGCTCTTTCCTTCTTGAGCTCTGCCAATGCTCCTTCATCCTGACCCACCATGGCACCATCTAATCTAGCCCTGACCATTATCCTCAGCTTTGCCAGTGTGCCTCAATCCTGACCTGCTGCACCTCTTGCTACTCTTATCCTGGGCTCTTTGCGCAGTTCTGCTAATGCTGCTGCAGTCCCCACCCAGTCCTCTACCTCAACCCTGCACAGCTGTACTGCTGCACCTCAATCATGACTCAGCACCCCCGCTATTCATATCCTGAGTCGTCCCCCCCCCCCAAGCTCTTCAATGCACGAGCCCTGGCTCACAGGACCGTTACTGCAATTTTGGACTCCGCAGCTTTGCTGATGCGTCTCAACCTCATCTTTGAGTCCCTGTGTTGCAGATGCTTTCTTTAGCTGAGGAAGGTCATTTGGGACTCTTCTTGGAATCCCCAATTCTGCTGCTTAATTGGATAGATGGCTTGCTGTTAAGCAATACCAGGTCTCACCCACCCAAGGCACTTGCTGCCTCAGCATAGCTCTCTGCCCTTGCCAGTCTAGGATGCAAAACGTCATAATATACCATATAGCTTGAGACTCCATCAGAGCCACTGGGTTGACTACAGACCAGTGCTCAGACCATTTCCAGCATTGTTTGCCCAGGGAGCTCCTTGACTAGGCTCTGAACTTTGCTTTGCAGACTGATGTATCATGATGGCAGCAAACAGGAGCCAGAAAATGCAGAATGGAAGCACAAAGGTGAGTGTGGGCAAGAGGTAGAGAGGCAAAGACTGCTGTGTATGAGCAACATCAGACTGGCTTGAGGAGTAGGGGGTTGCTAATGCTGCCAGCGGAGTATTTAATTCAAATATTATGCTGTATTGTGTTCCGTTGAGCAAGGCTGCATTGTCTGTGCAACAGATCTGTAACTAGAGCAATATACAGTGTCTGCTGGAAGAAAACAATGATAATCTTTAGCAAGATCTGTGTTTTTAAATGCTTTCTCTTAAAAAAAAAATTAAGAAATTCTCAGACAAAATCTTTGATTCAATCAATATTGTAAATATCAGTTTAAATTAAACATGGTTAGAAAATTGTAGTTATTAAAAACTCCAGCTTCCTCATCTCCCCCCAAAAAAAACCAAAGAAGCCCAAAAAATTAAAGTCTAGAAACTCAGTAGTTCAGAGTCCAGAAGCAACCTTAATTTTGACAGTTTAACTGCCTATATATCAATAATCTCTGTGCACAGTGACTGACCTTACCCACTTTTGCAGTATGGACCACAAACCTGCTACCATGCTGAGAATACAGTACAAATGTAAAGAACCAGAGCCATTCAGATGGCCTTAGTGTAAGAGTTATGTGATTGCTAGCCCTGGAAATGCCATCAACTACCATATTTCTTATATGAACAGACCTATAGTCAGCTCAGGACATATGTGGGCACCAATCCAAATACAGAAACTCTCCTCGCCTCCCCCACACCCACCTGGAGATCACTGGAAACTCCAACATCTCCTCTTACTCTGCAACATACATTCCAGAAGCAGCACTTGCCTCATAGCCACCATTTGCCAAGCCTTGATTAGCCCAATCTCTATCCCATTCCTCCTCCCACACTGAGGTTGTATTGGAGAACCTCTCCACTTCCTAATGTCCTGATCAGACTCATGTACTGCACTGGGTGATGGGGGCCAGGGATAAAGGGGCAGAGCCAAGGTGTTTTCACTTAACTAGGAAGGTCTTGATTTTTAGTGCTTGCTTTGTATGAACACAATGTTCTAACAGTGCTTTCAGTTCAGAGTGCTCTGTCCAGCTGTAATGTCTTACTGACTCTTGGCTGGGAATTAGCATTATTACCCCCCACACTGCAGAGCCCGTGCAAACAAGGTCATGGACGGAGGCATGCAGTGCCCAGCCTTCCAACATGCTGCCTGTGAGCTGCATGTCGAAGGGCTCTTCTGCAGAGAGCGCTGCCCCTTAAAGGGGGCTGTACTGTGTCTTTACAGATTGTCCCACTCACCTCCATTCTGTTCTATTCGGGGTCTTATACCTCACCCACCACTATGGTGACAGGATGTGCTAGAGCCCAAGGTTAAGTGTCAGTGGGTGCAAGGAGAGGAAGGTTAAATAAACACGTCTCTCCTATCTTCCTCCCCTCTCCCAAACCCTGATTGCTGCAAAGAAACAAAAGACAAGCCCCCAGGTTCCCTCTTACAGCTGCAGCAGCAGCTGAGACACTGACTGTTGTAGTTGACGGGGGAGACCTGTGTGGCCGTTGTTACGTAAATGGTGTCACTGAGATTCCTGCTCCTGTATTAGCAAGTGTTTCCTACAGGGCTCTCTCTCTTGTACACAGTCCCCCAATTTGTCCCCTTCTTGCTGAGCACAGGAGAATGTGCTGCAGAGGGTCTTGCAGCTGCCGGTGGTGAACGCAACCTGCGAAAGCCTTCAGAGGACATACACCAGCACCAAAGAGGTACACCCACTCGTGACATCGGTGTGTGAGGCCTATGAGAGAGGAGTCAAGGGGGCCAGCTCGTTGGCTGTGTGGAGCATGGAGCCTGTGGTGCGCAGACTGGAGCCTCAGTGTGAGTCTGGATTCTTCCCAGCTGCGGGGGAGTGGGGCACGGGGAGAATGTGGGAACCAGGGACTGTCAGCACATGGGAGCAGCCAGAAAAGAAGGCTGCAGCGGAGAGATTCTGACTAGCAGCCAAAGCACAGGCCTGGGAGTTGAGAACACCTTGTTCTAGGCCTGGCCCTGCCACCAACTCACTCCATTGCCTGGGGCAAGTTTCGTAACTACCCTGCCTCAGTTTGCACTTGTGACTCTGTCAGCCCTCCCTGTGCTGAGTTAATGAAGGGAGAACAGTGCCCGTACATGTGCTAAACATTTCCCACGTAGACTTAGGTAGGTGGTTGGGCTTCAAGCTTTGCCTGGGCTGGTTTAAGCTGTTGGAGACCTGTGTCTATAACACAGCAACAGAGTCAGAGTCCCTTCCTAGGACACAGCTGGAACATCAGGACCCACCCTGGCCCTCAGAGCAGTGTGTCTGGGCCTGGCAGCTGTGGATTCCCCCTGGCAGACCTGCTAGTAGGGCCTGGCCACCCCTCTAGCCCAGCCTCCCTCCCCCAAAGAAAAAGCCCCTGCAGCATCTCCAGAAAGGAATTGTGGGAAAATCAGTGAAGGGTCAAGCCCAGGTCTGTCTGCAGTTCCCAGATCACCATGATTCCATCCCATGGTGGGGAGGGGGAGAGTCTTGCAGGGGAGGGGAGGAAAAGAAAGTGCAAAGTCAGCAGCTCAGCACGAGGCCCGAGTGCTCCATCCAGCTGGCTCCTTCCCAGCTCTTTCCCAATGCTAACTGCCCAAGCCGGGGCCAGGGTGCAGCAAATCCCTGGATGCATCCAATCTGCAGCCAGAGCTCAGCTACACAGCCAGGCACCTTTCCCAATGCCCACCCTCGCGGCACTAAGTGGGGAACATGACACAGGCCGGCAGGAGCTGTAGTCTGTCTGTCTGGGGACCTGGCCACACCCCTTTGATTGTCCCCTCTGACCCACGTGTTTCCTGCACTTCCCCAGGACACATCAGGTTAGGTGCGGAGCAGGAGGGTGCTAATGCAGCCGCCAGGGGACGCGGCAGAGGGAGGGTAGAATCCATCAGTACTCGCTCTACTATATTGCCTGCCTGCGCCATCCAAGCACTTCCAAGTGCTGTACAAACAGTACGAACTCATTCAGCCTGTGTCAGGGAGGAGGGCTCCAGGGCATTGCACTTAAGTCGTCTTCTGAAGCGTTGTACCTCCTCCTTCCCACCACCCCCCGCCCCCCCCCCCCAGCCTCAGCACCGCTCTAGGGCGTTGTGTTTAGTACTGACTCAGAGAGCAAAGGTGCCCTCTACGGTGCCACCTACACCCCTCCCTGCAGCACAGTGCTTGCTAGCTTTGTGGTGGGGTATCAGGATCTGCACTGACAAAGAAGAGGGAACCCCCTACTGAGTCATCCACCTCCCCTCCATGCAGCACAGAGCCCTCTACCACCATGCTAATATCCAGGCTTTGTCTGGTTCAGTCACAGCTGCCAACATCCTGGCCTGTAGGGGCTTGGATCACCTGGAGGAGAAGATCCCTGCCCTCCAGTACCCAGTGGAGAAAGTAAGTAATGGACCCAACCCCTCTCCCCCATCAGCCTATGGGACCCATCTATTCCTGGGCACCACCCACACCCATGTGGGACCCATCCATTCCTGCCCTTCTCTCCCACCCCCCCCCCCCCCGTGGGACCCATCCATTCCTGGATGTTGCCCACCCCATGAATCTCCCAGGGGAGAGCTCTGTTTTCATGGGACAGTGGGGGCATTGACTTCATTCCCAGATTCCATGTGTGTGATAACTGGGTGGTGATGGGCTCTTCTGAGGCTAATAGGGTAACATGCTAGGAGCCACTGGTCTCCCCTGGGGCCCCAGAGAGTCATCCACTGTTAGGGGTGAGGGTTTGGGGGGGCCCCCAAGGGTCATTCCTAAACACATGCAGACCAGTGGGGTCATGTCTGCTCCCTGTGCTCCATCCCCTTCAGCATCCTTCAACCCAGAGTGAGACCATCTAGGTGCTGATGCTCCTCTCCTGTGGGGTTGCCTCTGAGCCATCTCCACACACAGCCATGCTTTGGGTTCCATTGGTCACTGTATCTTCATGCAGTGAGACCTGGGTGACTGAATCATGTTGCATGTCTCTTCTTCATCTCTTCTCCTGCAGATTGCATCCGAACTGAAGGACTCCATCTCCACCCCCATTCAAACTGCCAGGAGCACCATTGGCAACTCCATAGCTGGCACCTTGGACAGGGTCTTGGGGCTGACTGCTGAGGGTTATGAGCTGACCAAGAGCACAGCAGAATATATCTGGAGCAGCCGGGTTAGCCAGATGGCAGCTGCCAGGGTAGATGGAGCCCTGGGACAGCTAGAGAAGCTGGTGGAGTTTCTCCTGCCAGAAGAGGAGCATGAGCCAGGTAATCCTGCCTCCTCAATCATCAATGAATGGCGTCGCGAGTGGGAGGGGGGCACTTGGTGCTAATCCAGAAGCCTTTCCTTTGGGGAGACCTGGTCTTAAATCTGATTCACACAAAAATGGCTCTGGTGGCCTTTGTCTGGGACACAGCACAGTGAAGACTGCCCAGTTCAGTGAGTTTGTCAGGCCTCTGCTCAGACGCGCAGGACTGGGGTGGGGTGGGAGTTTGAGGTCCAGAGCTTGGGCAGGTCAGTGTGAGGGCTCCAGCACCAGGTTAGCAGAGTTTGCTGCCATTCAGGACTGAGGTGCACTGGCAACGTTTCCAGCCTCTGTCTACACTACGGCTGGTTCTGGCCAGGACCAAGGGAGAATGTCTCTTTTGTGCTGTCTTCCCCGCACGCCTGGCGAATGCCTCCATGGGAACGTGTGAGGATTTATGGGGTTGGGTAGAGCCTCCTCTCTCTCACCTAGCCTGCTCGGGAGATCCCCTGGCCGTGTACTGAGTAGCAATAGGGAGGGTGGGGTGGCCCTGTGAATACCCTTCTTCTCAGGTTATTGTTCCTTCTTCCTTGTTATGTCCTCGGACACAGTAAATGGCCCAGCAATTCTGCCTATGCGAGGGGCCCCACATGATGGGCCCTTTAAACACAGGTATGATCTGCCTCCTGCAACCAACCAGTTCTCAGGGAGCCAGCTGCTGAGCTTTCCACAAGGTGGCGCTGTCACCCTGGTCAGATGCCTCCTGCAGATGGAGCCCGAAAGAAGAGAGAAGGGGGCTGATTATTCCTCAGCAAGGTGCACCACTTGGCTGGGTCGTTGGAGCTGAGGGGGAGGCATGGAGGGCTGAAAAAGAGGCTTCTGAAATGAAAGCCCTAGGGTGCCAGGCGCTGAACAGGGCTGTATGGGGCTTTGTTGTACAGCTGGGTAGCAGGGCAGTCCCAATGCAGAGACCTGCTTCTGTGCACCACTAGAATTCCACCCCCAGAGATCCCAGGAGAGCAGTTCCATGCCAAGTCTCCCATGGAAAGAGGGTGCAGAGCTAGTCAGGTGAATCCCAGGCCACATGTCCTGTTCCCACCTCTCCCCATACTAGTTTCATGCCCGTTCCCAGTTGGCTCTGCCTCTTTGCCTGTAGCTCATGAGCCCACAAGGGTGCATGGATCTGAAGTGACGCCCTCCCAGCCACAGCCTGGCATCTTCACCAGGATCGGTGCTTTGGCCAGCACCATCTCCCACCGCGCCTACCAGCAGTCAGCCAGAACCATCCAGCGCACTAAAGCCGGAGGGCAGGAGCTGACCACATGGTTTCCAGGCTTGGTGAGTGCCCCTGCACAGCACAGCTAAGGGGAACTCCTGGGGACCCTGGCAGCAGCTTAGTGCCAGGACTGATCTGCCATAAAACGTGGGCTGATAGCCCCTTGGACCTATGAAAGTCTGGATCCCAAGCCACACGAACGACAGCCAATGTTTAATGGAGGACCTAGACAGAATCAGTGCTTTGGGGCCGCCTGCTGGTGTAGCAGCAGTTACTGCACAATCCCCATCTCCTGAACCGTACTGAAGGATGCTAGCACAGAGACAGGGAAGTAAACATAAGTAGTAATACTAAATTATCCTATGCTCTTCTCATCTTGGCATCTGTCTATTTCTGTCTCTAAGGCTCTCCGAGTGGTTTACACACCCTACTCAGTTAAGCCTCTCAGCAGGGTAGAACGGGGTTTTATCCTCATTTCACTGAGGAGAAACTGAGACACAGTGGCCCAAGTCACCAAGGTCACAGCAAGTTCATGTCAGGAACAGAACCCAGGCGTCCTGCCACCCAACGTCCTATTCTAACTGTTTAGGCCCATCCACCACTGCCCCGTCTAGGAGCTAAGCCAGTACATTTCAGGGCCTCACGCTTGGTGGAGATCAGGACATTGGGTATTGCTGTTGTGAATATATTTCTCTTCACTTGCTCCATGGGAAGAACCAAGTGGCTCTTTGGCTCATGCTTTGCTGCTAGCTGCTCACTCTCCCTCCAAGGCAGGCAGGGTCCTGGCCCCTTATAATTTCTGTGGCATCAGCGCACACAAGGCCCCCACCAAGCTAGCAGGCTGGATTATTTTTAACTGGCTCTAAATTTAGACGGTTAATTAATGATCTTGACATAACATCCTTCCCAAAGCAAAAGGCCCCAGTGGAGGCACAGATAAAATCAGGAGTAAAAAGCCCGCCTCCAACCCACCGTCTCGCCACTCTGCTCCCCTGGGGTTGGAAACCACCCCCAGCCCCGCCAGAACCCACAGTCCCCTGCTGCCTTTGGGATTTCTTCCCATGTGTGTCTCTGTTCTCTGACCCTTGGACATCCCATTACAATTACAGCACTGACGCAGAATGGATCCTGCGAACCACTCATTCCGATTAGAGCTCCCAAGCTAAACAGAGCTGGCCTGGTTGGCTGGGAGACCACCAAGGACCATGGAGCTGCTGCAAGGGATGGGGTGTGAGTGACTCGTTAGAGGACTCTCTTGACCACAGTGCTCCAGTGTGACATGAGGGGTGCTGTGCTGCGCAGAGTGATGTGAGGGGAGAGAATCGGAGGGTACCTAACTCCAAGGTCTGGGCCACTTGTGGTGATTAAAGATCTAAAGTCACTTTTGGAAAGAGTTAGGGTTTTGACCCCTGTGCTCTGGCCAAATTCTATCCAGGGTAATTGCATCTCGGCTCGCCAAATCCCCCCTGTGGTTTTTAATGGCTCTGGAATTCTCTTTACTTTCTGTCCTAAACTGGTGTGCACCTTTGTTATGGATCAGTTAAACAGCTGCTGCTTTGCACCTAGATGAGGCAGCATGTCAGTGGTGGGTGAGGGTTCCCTGTGTGTCCCTCAGCTCTAGGGGGCGGGAGGCTGACAGGGGAAATGTTGGCATTTTAACAGATTTATTGCTTGGCTTTCCCCTTAGCGTTCATCTCCTCACTGTAGTACCTGAGCCTGCAAAGCATCAACGGGCCTAGCCTCGCAGCTCCATCAGCGCTGGGTCAGCAGCACTGTCCCCCATGCGCAGGTTGGAACAGGTGTGGATCGGGGCTGGCTTGCCCAGCATGAAGCACAGTTAGGCCCTCGCATGGAAAGGTCCTGTGCTGTGCTGTGTGTTAGTGCAGCTCCCCCTCCCTTTATGCTGGCCCGCAGGCTCCCCGTGTACACTCCGCTTTGCTGTGGGAATCTGGAGCCCTGGCAAGGGGCAGTGAACTCTGACTTATCAGCCTTGTGCTGGCCATCATGCATTGCCATGGTGGGCTGCAGAAATACCTGGATTCAGGAGCCAGTGACAAGCACAAGGGATGCAGTCAAGAAATCCCGAGTGCAGCCACAATGCAGCAGCCACCCTGCTCCATGGTGGCCCTGGTGAGGTCCGACCTGTGAGCAGGGGCTCTCTGCTCTCTCTCACTGCAGGGTGCCGTGGCCAGGCAGAGCACGGCCAAGGCCCAGCAGGTCCTGTGTGATGTGCAGAATGCAGCAGTTGGTTGGCTGAGCAAGGAGCAAAGTAAGGAGCCAGAACAGGAGCAAGAGAAGGAAGAGCTGGAGAAAGAAGAAACCAAAGAAAGTGAGGTACAGAGAGGGGCAGAGCAGCGAGCACACCTGCTCTGATGGGTCAGCGAGGGAATCTTTACAAAGCCCCCTGCAGGTCCTGTCCAGTGGCCAAGGCAGCAGTTGTGGCCCTTACTACGGTCAGGGATCAGGTATAGAGGAGGAGGTGAGGGAGGGAAAGGCGTGATTCTCCCAAGGCTGTAGAGGGAATCAGTAGCAGAGCTCAGAGTCCTGGCTTCCAGGCCCCTGCAATAACTGCTAGACAACACTGCCACATGAAGGGAAACAGTTCTATTTAGAAGCCACTGATCCAATGGGCCATGCTCCCTGTGCCCCTCAGCCACTTGGTCTTTATTCCCAAGAAACAGGCTTGGGCAGCTCTCGAGGGTCCCCTCTGCTTGTGCCTTCCCAGGTGGAGGTGTGGAGATGGCTGTTGCAAGCTGAGGGTTTGGAAGCTCTGGCGGAGGGGCAGGAAGTGATGGTCTTTAGCCTCCCTCAATTGGTCGAGACTCTGAAGAGGCCCCTGTCCTACAGCCACTACCCTTGAAAAGGGAGTTGGCAGCCTCCAGGCCTGTCAGATGCAGAGGCCTGGAGTCTCTGGCCTGGCTGAGCTGTGTTTGAGCAGCTTCCCCTGCTCCCCACCCCTCACTGCAACAAACTTCCAGTTTTCGGCCCACAGCCCTAGGGGGCAGTTCCAGCAGCCAGGGCTAGCTGGTGAGTAGGGATGCCCTGCTACGCCGCTCTTTGCCCAAGGGGGCCCAGGGCCTTGCACTGGGCACAGAGGGTGGCATAGAGCCACTACTAGTGAAGCTCTGACACCTAGGGATGAGGTCACTCTGCAGGGGAATCCTTGGGAGGCTAGAATCACTGGCTTCACAGCTGCTTTGTGCTGCCGGACCAGGACCGAGAACCTGGCCCAGAGATTAAGCGCTGGAAATGGCTGAGTGGAAACTTTCCTCTAGTAGGAGGTCTGCTGGGACAAGGAAGAAGGGAAGTGAGGGCCCTGCACCTTTGCCCTCCCCACTCTCAGTACAACTAGGGGAGTTGGACAAACTTCCGCCGGAAATACAGCCTTGAACCAAATAGCTGGGGGGGGGGGGCGGCGCAGGCTTGTCTTGTCTCTGGAGGCCTGGGGGGTTGGGCGAGGGAGGACAGGATAAAGCCCCAGTGCAAGCTGCTCAGCCTAAGGCCAATGGCTCTGGCTCTGAATCATCTGTTCAGTCTTTGGGCTTCTGGGAGCTGGGGCACTCAAAGGGAATGACAGGGCTGCAGGACAGAGATGGGGCCTGCTGCCCCCCAGCATGGGCCATGCCTGGCACTTACCAGAAGGGCTGGGCATATTTTTCTTTGCAGATGGCTGAGGTTGCCAAGACTCCAAGCCTCCTGGGCAGCATGGCCCAGAACCTACAAACTGCCTATCTCTCCACCGTCTCCAACGTGAAGAGGGTCCCCTCTGCTGCCTGGGGGACAGCTGGGGAGCTGCTCCAACTCACCCCTCGCAAGGCAGCTTCCATAGCCAGAGAGAAGGTGGGTGCTCTGGGGGATGCCCTACGCACTGTTACCGGGAGCATGGTGGAGACCCTGTCCCACTACGTGCAGGTGAGTTTATCCCTTCCTCTGAGAGCTCCCTTCCTGCGCTGCAGTGTGAAGGCAAGACACGCTTGGCCAGGATCAGCCTCTTCTGGCCTGGGGCTTGTATCTTCCTCCACCTCTGGCTGGAGCCCCTCCCTGCTGGGAATCCTATCAAGGGCTCCTACAGCACCAGACTCACTGCCAGTCTGGGGTTCCTTTGGGCCATGTTAGAGATGCCTCCTTCAGCTCAGAATGGGGCAGTCCGGGGGAAGGGGCTAAGGGGTACTCCCTGGGCTTGGGGAAGCGATGGACTCTTGGCTTTGCTTACATGGGCCATGGTGCAGAGGGGTGCCCTGTTGATGTACCCCAGTCTTAGCCGCCTCACACCCAGCTGTGCCAGTGCCCTTCAGTCCTGACCTGCAGCCGCCCTGCCAGTCCAGTCCTTTGCCCCCTTCCTCCTGTGAAGCCAAAGTCATGATTGAGGGTCCCTGGAGACCGTTGTCTGGAGCCTCAAAGCAGGGGCTACTGCCAGTCAGCTGTGAGATGCACAGCCAAGTGCTCAGTCACACCCCTTAGCTAACGTGGCCTCTCAGATTGACTGTCCCAAAAGCCCCATACTGCATGTGGGGTCTGTCCTTCCATTCACCAGACTGATGCAGCCAGGCCCCTGGAGCGCTGCTCACGTGGACTGTCCTAGGAAATCCCAGCTGAGAGAGTTTGGGTCTGTGACCAGAAATTCCTGGCAAGGTGAAAGTTCAGGGAGTGACCCACCTCCCCTCCAGCTGATTCCTGCCTCCCTCTCTCCCTCCCTCCCCCTGCCTGAGCCAGGGCTCTCAGCCCATTAATCATGTATCCATGGAGATGCAGACTGCCCACTGGGCTCCACTGCCCAACCCCTGGGGATCTGTCTGGAGTTGAGTTCTCAGCTGCTGGCTTCAGCTGCAGGCTTTTCCGCTTTGTGCGGCAGGAATGGCCAGGAGCCCCAGCTCCGTGGTGGGTGTAAGGTCTGAGTAGCCTCGAGGATACAGGGCTTTGTGAGGGATAGAAGATAGAGATTGGGAGGGGCAGGGAGAGGGGCCCATTGAGGAGCAGGCAGTATTGTCAGATCAGTGTGGTGGTGAATAAAGACTCGAGGTCCCCCGAGCCGCTCCTGGTGCAGAGCCCCACTGGGAGGACTGGTGTCTGGCACCTACTTAGCTGGTCGGTGTTTATAACTGTGTCAGTAATAGTCCATGGACAAGGCAGTCACCTGCATGCAGGGGTCCCCTGGAATGGGGGGCATTCCCGTGTGGGCCTGGGGTCCCATCATTCTCCAGTGTGCACTATACTTACGACACAAAATGCCACTGCCTCAAAGGGTGGGAGGGATGAGGATTGGGGAGAGGCCCTTGCCTGGTGGCAGGGGACGCTCTGCAGTCTCCTCCTAGCGCTCTTTCTGCAGAGTGAAGGGAGCAGGTGCCTGGCAGGGAGGGGCCATCTTTGCAGAGTGGTGGGGTGGGGAGGTGGGTTCTTTCAAACACCAGCCCAGCAAAAGCACTGGCTCCTCCTTACGTCGGTCCCAGTAGCTCCTAGGAATCCAGCCAGAACTGCCTCCCTGTCGACAGACCCCTTGGGCTGGCTCAGCAGTCAGGAAAAGCCTCAGTGCCTTGATGTCACCCCCCTGAGCACTGCTCCCCAGGGCATCTGACCCTGACTCTTCCTGTCGCACTGAGGCACCTGGCTCTGGGTCCCTGCTCCCACGGCTGCAGCACTCGCTGTCCTGGGACTGGTCACCTTCTGGGCAGCTCGGCAGCCTGGCTTGGAGCAAAGAAGCCAAGATGGCGAAGGGGACCAGCCCCAGCATTGAACCAATCACCCTGCTGTGTCTGGGGCTCAGTCTGGTGCCTGGGCCAGACTCCACTTGGGAGTCCAGGCAGCAGACACCCTCCTTGCATGTTACATGCAGGGTGGATCCTGACTGGGGATGGAGTAGGGCTGGGTCTAGGGGCCAACCTGGTCCTGTCTTTGGGAGGCTTTACTTGTGTACCTCCCCATCCCTGGGCAGCGTTGGCCCTCTGTCTTTGAGCACACAAGCTAGGTGGGGAACCCTCAGCCCCCTGGGGTCTGCCCCCTGAGGCCAGCAGGCCTTTGGAAAAGCCTTGCAGTGAAAATCCCAGAAGCAGCCGAGACCAGAACAACCTGACCTAATACATCCTTCATCTGGACAGTGAGAGACAACCCGAGCTAAGGGACCCTAACCCGGGGTCCAGCGCCCACATGGCTGGAGAGACAAATCAGAATCAACTGTTTAGAGAACCTAGCTCTGCTCCTCTAGCTGATCACTGCATCTCCCAGCCTCTGCAGCAGCCTGTCCCCTGGTGATTGAGCAGGGCTGTAGGGGAGTAGGTCTGGTCCTCTGGAGCCTCCGGCCCAAGGAGAGAAGAGTCCCCTGGAGCCTGAAGGGGAGGGGTAGGTCAGCTGAAGGTCCCCTGGAGCCTGACAGCAGGTCTGGGCCTACTAGCGCTGCAGTATCTCCAGACCTGAGTTGGTCCTGAGGGCCAGCCTGGGCCCTTTGGCCAGTGCGCCACTGTCCCTTTGGTATGCTGTCCCAGGATGAACAGCATGACCTCCTAGATCTGGGAGCAGTCACTTGTGGGGAGGGGGCAGGGAGGCTTCTTGGCTCCAGTCTGAAGCAGAAATGTGTGGGATGGTGGGGGGGAAGCTAACCCCACAGGGTCCCCCACTGAGCAGAGAATGAGTTTGGTGCGGCTGGTCCTGCTGCCCCGTCTCCTGCAGGGGAAGCAGGGAGGATGCTAAAGGCCAGGGAGGGCATCTGTGGGGGCCATGCTTTGCAGTCTTGGCATTCCTTACCCCCCGAGGCCACTGCGCTAGCTCTGCAGCCCCCTCCTAGCCCTTTTATTCCTGCCAGGTTTGGTTGAACTCGGTGTGTAAGAGCTGCAGTGAAGCCTGCTCATCCCTGCCCAGCGCGTGGGGATTTAGCTAAAGGGATTAATTCCCTCTGAGCAGAATGGTCCAGATGGAGGCCTCTTTGGGCTGAGGCTCATGCAGCCCCCTCACACTCTGCACCCACTGAGGGCATGGGGAGGCTGGGCCTCACAGGGCAGGTCTGGAGCAGGGTGGGTTTCCTCCCCCTCTCTGGGAATGAACAGGGGGGTTCAGCCAAATGCCAATGGGGACCTAGGGCAGAGGATGGAAGGCCAGACATGCCCTTCCTCTGGTTATTTCCATAGCATCTTTCTGCACATGCCGAGCCATTAAAATGCAGCCACCTCTGGGGTGGGGACAGTGCGGCAGTGGTTTCTGGCCAGACCCGGGGGCAAACCGCAACTCTTTTTGTAAGTGTCAGGACCCCTTTAGTTATGGTGCAGAGCAGACAGGAGCTAAATGCAGTTTCCTCCGTACTCAGATGTCCCTCTGGCAGCCATTGGCCAAGGGGCAGGGCGGTGCTTCAGGCCACCCATAGGCAGGCAGGGTGTTAACACGTGTTCTCTTGCTGTTCAGCTCCCCAGGCTGCTGGCAAAGAAAGAGGAGACGGCGCATGAGAATGATCCCACTCCTGAGCAACACCGAAGTCAGGAGGGCTCCAGGCCTGTGGCTTCCCCATCCCTGGAGAAATCCCAGCTGAGAGGAAACTGGCGAGCCAACCGAGCTCACAATCCCCTCTCCTTCCTGGGGCTGGAGGATCCCTTCTTCCTGCAGCCGAGCTCCTTCCAGCGCCAGGCTCTACAGCGGAGCCCAACCTTCGAGCCCGACCACCCCATGACCCGCAAATCTGCCTTCTCCCCCTATAGGGAGGGGCTCAGCACCAGGAGGGTGAGCAAAAATTCATACCGCTACAGCCCAGAGCCTGTGTACACCAGGGCCAACTATAGCAACCTCTACACCATGGCCTTCAAGAAGGACTGAACGGGGGTGGGGGCTGGAGCTCGTTCACTCCCTGCTTCACACATGCCAGCCTGCACCTGCTGTGCTTAGTCCCTTGTCGAGCATCATGCTGTTGGTTTCAGTATTAGGACCCTCAGGAGTTAATCTCAAACCTCTGTACAGCCCCAGCACAGATAAGGGGACAGGGACGGGGACTTACCTTCACCTCTGGCACCATGGTCACTTGCAGCTTGAGGCCAGGAGTGAAATGAGTTTGACAGTCCCAGCTCATTCCCTTTCCCAGCAGGCCGGGTGCATTCAGGCCTGTTTCTGTGTGTCTGCCCAGAAGGGAGCTGGCCTGGAGACTGAGACTGACTTGAGGCCCTGCTTAGTGGGGAGGCCTGCTGTGCAGTATCACAATGGCCATGGGGGGAAAACGAGGGCAGGGTTGCAGTTTGTGTCACTGCCCATCCCTCCAAGGTGACCCCACAGAGAAAGAAATGGGGTTGTGCCCTGTTGGCTTCTTTCTGGAGAGAGGTCAGAGGGTCCTCAATCCCAAATGCTGCTGGTATTTTACAGCAGGCGCTGTATCAGGAATGTCAGGGCTGGTCTGTGCTGGTTTTACCAGTGGAGCCACTGGGGCTTTTGCATTATCCTGGGAGTCTTCTCAGCCCTCAGTTGAAAGGACAATGTGCTGAATCCTTAGCAAAGATGGCCTTTCTCCACCAGATTCACTGGTCCTTGTAGTTACATGGCTTGCCATGTGTGTCATTCTGGGTTTCTTTTATTCCCCCAAACTGCCTTGTGAGGTAGATGCAATAAGCCGGCTGTAGTGTGGGTCGGGGGGTAGGGGGGCAATTGCTGGCCCCCTCTTGCGTGTGATGGGTTGAATGGCAGTGACACAGTAAGAGGCAGTTTCCTGAGTGGGAAGGTGAGGACTGGAAGCAGGAAAATGAAGGAAGAAGCAGCTCTACCGTGAGGGAGCAGAGGAGAGGAGAAGGAGGGGGAAGAGGGAGCAGAGAAGAGGGAAAGGATTGCAGGAAAGGGCAGGAGCTGGGAGGCTATGTTGCCTAGGGCTGGGCCTTGCTCAGTAGTGCTTATCTTACATGTACCCTGTGTGGGCAGCAGCTGAGGCGGAGGCTTGTCTTTGCACTGTAGGCTGGGGGAGCCGGGTTCTGCTGCAGACCAGCCCCTCCCATCAGACAGCAGTTTTATAAATGCCTGAGGGGGGAACGTGGCTTCCCATCCTCGTTCCTTCCCACCCTCATCCCACGCAGGACAACCCTGCCTCTGGCCTAGTCTTCCTCTGCAGAAGTCACTTGAGACCCAAGTGAAGAAATCCCTGCTGGATGGCAGGATCCATGGGTGAGAGCTCCCCAGAAGCCAGGCCATCTCCTTGGCCCTCCATGTGGTGTTAGGGCTTTGTGGAGTCAGTAACAAGGCATGTGTTATGCAGTCTATGGCATGGGGGAGCTCTTGGAGCCCCTTTCTTCCTATCCTGTAGGAGCAGCTCAGTATCCGGGTAGGTTCCCTGCAGGACGGTGAGCTGTATCCCCCTCCCAGCTGTGTGTTTCCCCATCCCCCACTCAGGGCAACCGGCTCTTCTATTTACTGCAATAATAAACATTCCCCACTTGTCTAGTGCCTGGTATACTCGTTTCCTCCGGGTGAGTGAGATTGTGCCACTGGGGCCGTCCCCACTGAACTGGATCAAACTGCAACTGTCTTGGTCCCTGCAACCCTGGGTGGCACAGGTCCAAAGACCTGATCCCAAAGGCACAGCCACAGACAGGGGCCGGGGGTGGCTGCAGCCCAAAGAGCGTGACATAAGCTGGGGCAGAGCTTCTCCACGGGCCTATAAACAGGGCTGGGTGGTGCTGTGTATGGTCCTGGCAGAGGAGGCAGCATCTGGGCCTTTGGGGCCAGCCGCTCCCTCCAGCAGCTGGGGAAGGGCTGCGTGTTGTGCAATATTGTGACTAGTCCATGCCAGCTCCTCCTCCTGACTCGGCGCCAGCTCCCCCCAACCGGGCAGTGCCTTGTGTCAGGCTGGCTAGTGCCCTATACTTCCTGGCCTTAGACAAAGGGGAGTTTGTGCCAGGGTAGCAGTGAGGGGAGAAGAGGGTCTGAACCTCCAGTGGCCTGGAGCCTGGGCCCTTTCATTTATCAGATGGGATGCCCCTCGCCCACACCTCAACAGTTTCCCCACCCCACGCACTAGGTGATGGGAGGGAACAGGCCTAGCTGGAGATGCTCCTCCCCTCCAGCTCTCTGTCTTTACGGAGGGGTGACTATTTTCAGGAGGGCTGGGGCTGGGGCTGCCCTGATGGATGTGACTAACCTACTCAGACCTGGAACAAGATGGCAGTGCCAGACGGAGCTGTCCTGTCCCATACTCGTTGCTGGGAGCTGCTGAGGCCGCCTTCCAGCCATAGGCAGGGAAACATGCACCCACCGTAGCTCTCTCTGCTGAGCTGCTGTACAGCAGGGACAGGAGATTCCTGCCTTTCCTGCCCTCGCCTGCACTCCACAGTCACACAGCACAGCTGTTGTAGTGTTTTTTCTTTACTCTGTATGGAGAAAGGCTCAGGCAGCACCTGCTCCTACAGCTTGGCTTTTTAGAGCCCTGGCTCCCAGGTGCTCCAGACAGTGTCAGGCCCCAGAGGGCTAATGGGCCAAGACATTTGGGGATTCTGCAAATCCAGGCAATGGGCCCCGCTCTGTAAGTGTGGACACAGGGACAGTCCAACTCATTCTCCAGCGCTGCAAGGACCAGTCTGAGCCAGGCTCTGCCTTCCATCAGCACTCTCACAGGTTTGATCTGAAACCCAAAACTATTTAAAATCTGACAAGTTAGTGCCACGCAGCAGCACAAGGTTGGGGGGCCTGGTGCTAAGGTGCTGAGCCCCTCGCATTGCAATGCCAGTCCAACAATAACCACACACAGCTCATCGTATACACGCTGCTCCATAGCACTCTGATCCAAACCAGGGGCTGTGTACAGAAGCCAAGGGAGAAAAGAATAGTTTGTCCAGCTCCTCACAGCTATCAAACCGGCCGGATTATCTGGGCTGCCAGCAAAAGGCACAAGTTCACCCGGACAGTTTGAGCTGACTTGTGCTGGGTTAATAGTGAAGGGCCTGGGACTACAGCAAGAGGAAGATTTAGCTAAATTGCAGCAGGTGCCCAGATTTCTGCCCTTGGTCTGTCACACTCTAGGGCAGGCTAGGCCAAAAGGCAGTTATCCTCACCCACCTCCTCCATAGGTGTGTTCCCCCTTCCCCTGCACAAAAACCACAGCTGTGATGAGCCAGGAGCTTCCTATAAAAAGGGGGTTTATTGCAGTAGAAATCACTGTGTTTACAGACGCACCCTCTTATTTACGCTCAACCTTTACAGCCCTGGGGCTGGGGTAGAAGGAGCAGAGACCCCGCTCCACATTCATAGAGAAATTTTACTGGTTTTCAGCCCATCTGTGGGGAGAACCTAGCCCTTCCTTCAACTCACAGGCCCTGCCTGGTGACCATCTAGGGACAGACAAACTGTGGCTCCCAGCAGGGACCGGGTTAGCATACACTGGATCCCACGCTAGAGCCCTGGAAACCAGCCAAGTCTCCAATCTTACATGCATGTCTAATGCATCGTTTAAACAACAGAAACCTCTGCTGTCAGCAAAAGGGAGGGGAGGGAGCTGGTCGGCACAGACAACACCAGGCACTGTGACAGCTCAGTAACTAGTCGAGATTGCACAGAGAAGAGGGACAGAACCAGAGGCTGACAACGTTCCCTGAATCCCAGGGGCTTTGGTGTCAGCTGAAGATACAGACATTTGAGATGCTGAGAAACACCAATGGGCAGATACAGATGCCACCCTCTGTACATGCGGCGTGCACCCACTAGCCACTCCAGAACCACATCAGCATCAGTCATGCTTACAAGGAGCATTACCCAGTACCACCTCCCTGTGAAGGGGAAGGAAGGAAGGAGGGTCTACGGGTCAGGGCAATAGCTTGGGACTCTGGAAACCAGGGGTCAATTCCCTTATCTACCAGACTGTGTGTGACCTTGGGCAAGTGACTTAATGTGTCTGTGTCTCAGTTCCCCCTCTGTAAAGTAGGATTAATAGCACTGCCCCACCTCACAGCAGTCTTGTGAGGTGCTCAGATGTTATGGTGATAGAGACCATAATAAGTATCTAAGACAGATACAAACAGCCACATGCCCAAGTCATTGCTCCTAGATTCCCAGTTGAGAGAGCTGAGATTGGAATGGAGGACTAGGAGACAGCTGGTCCTTCCCACTCATTTGTATTGAGAGGAAGTGGCAGCTCCCCACCAAAGGAACTGGGGGAGGTAAGATCCTCCCAGAAGCAGCAGAAAGATGCTCTGGTATTTTCCAATATTAGGGAGGGGAGGGGAGGGGAAGGGAGTTATTTAGCAGAGTGAAAACTAAGAGAGCCTGTGAGCTTGACAACGGGGCACCGGTGCTGACTGGAGTCTCTGGATGCTATTGTAATACACATAATATTCAGACTACTTGGCTGAGGAATCCTGTCCTCAAGGGAAAAGGTGGGAGCTCAGGGGTGGCGCATTTATAGCTAAATTGGACACCATGCTAGTCACTGTATAACAGGGCCCAACCCCCTGGGGATGGACAGTATGGACTCCTAGGTGTTGAATTATAAAGACCCCAGGTTGCACTGGTATATATATGATGGCAGGGGCAGGCTCAGCCATTTTCCTGAGGCTCTCAGGTGTGAGGCTGGGGGAATCCATTTGACTCCTCATATGGAGTACATGGCTCTTTTCACAGGGGTAGGAGGGCTTAGTCTAGTGAAGCAGGCTGGGCACCCTGGTCTTTCCAGCTGGCAGCACATGGGGAAGTAACAAACAGGCTCCAGCTCAGAGCGAGTCCGTCCTCTTCCGGGCAAACACAGCCGACATACTTTTGACAATGCTGCGGATCCCAGTGCCCTTCTTCAGTGCCAGCTTGGCCTCGCAGATGCGCTCCGCCAGCCCCTGGAAGACCATGAGTGCCCCATGATAAGCCTCAGCTGCAGAGACCTCATAGAATTCACAGTCCATGGAGAGGGCCAGGAGACGGCCCTCCTCACTGGAGACCGCCCGCTGGTGGTGTAGGTCCCGCTTGTTGCCCACGATGACGATAGGCACCTTCTCCTGGCTTAGAGCCTCCTTGGCTGCCTTGAGGACCTGGACTTTGGGGCGCAGCACATTGAAGCTGGCACGGTCGCAGATGCTGTAGACCAGGACGAAGCCATCTGCCCACTGGACTCGCTTTTCCTTGGCAGAGCTCTCATCCACCCAGTCCTGGGGGAGGAGAGATGGGACAGGAAGATGGGGTGGAGTTTGATAAATGAGTGAGTCTCTGGGGAGGATGTTAGTGTTGACAAAGGTCACACGATCATCCGGCTGGGCTGGAAACTGAAGCTCCTACACTCCCCTCTGAACAACATACAGGCCAACTGCAGCTGGGTAGTGACCTCTGCCGGTCACGTCAACCCCGATCTGGAAACACCAGCTGCAGGAGGAGAGAGACTTTGATCCTGGTCTTGGCCAGCACAGGGGCTGAGCCCCGACCATAAACTAGACTGGTACCCATAACCCAAAGGTAAAGTTTTTATCACCTAACCTCCTATACCCAAACCAAGCCACCTTCGACTCCCAGGAGGGGAGCGGGGGGCCCTTCCACCAGTTTGGTTCAAGGAGGCTGTGCTTGCAACTAGCAGCAACTTCCTGCCCTTCTGTGCAAAGCATCCAGGCTCAAGAGCAGCTGGAGGCTTCTGACTCCATGCTGGCAGAGATGCAGCACACCCTGTCTTTGGACAGGCAGGCAAGGGAAGGGGGTGACAGTCACATCCTCCCCAGGGAGGAACACCCTAGTGGGCAGAAAGAAACAGGGAAGGTGAGGGGGAAATGAGAAGAGCAACAACCTCAATGTAAAAGGAAGGGGAGGAGCGATACCTGGCAGAGCCCACCAAGGCTAGGCCAGAACACTTGGGAAGAGACAAGAGTCAGGCTTGCTATCCTCACCTCGCATCGTGTGGAGCAAAGAGGGCTTTTGGCCATGCTTGCTCTGGCTGCAGGTTATACGAGTTTGGCGTTCTCAGCTTAGGACCTCGCTTGGCGCTCCCTGCCACGTCCACTGAACCAGTATGAGGGGGGGGGAATTCAATCAGGTCCAGCACTGAGCTAGCTGCTGCTTCATCCCCTTTCTTTCCCATCCAGGACTAGTGGAGCAGGGTGGCAAGTTCTGCACTGGTGCTAGCCTGGGAATACAGTCTTTGCTGTCCCAAGGCCTTTACCCTCCAGCTGGAAGCACGAGAGAGGCGCCATCCCTGCAAGCTGCCTACTAGCCACCTGGTTGGCCCAAAGGTTAGTCATGTTGGGGAGAGTCGGAAGTAGGGGTTACAGTCTGGCTGATGCTTCAAGTCCATGGTTTGCCTTTGGGTTTTCTTAGCTAGGAGAATAGTTTTTCCTGGGGGCAAGAATGTGAGACAGCAGCAGCAGAGGCCCCTCACCTGTGAACAGGGGACGTCCCATATGTGGACGAGGATCTCTCTGCCCTCCATTGCCAGGCTGTGGCTGTAGATGGATTCTGCCAAAAGGCACAGAAATCACTGCATGTATAGATCACAGACAACCAGAGAGCCGTGTCCTCTGAATGACAACCCTGCCACGCACTCACTGCCTCCCTGCTGCACACACCCCCTCTCCTCCAGGTGGGAGATCAGACTCCAGGGGGCAAGGACCGCGGCGGCCTTTGTGCTGTATGTAAGGCACCAGCCACACCTAGCATGTTGGCATTCAGCCAGAGAGTCTGCCATCCAATAACCCAACCTGTCGGAGTATCCATCTCCCTCTTGTCCTTCCGTCAGTGCACTTGCACCTGCGTCCCCGCTAGCTGCTCCACGCGGGTCGCGCAGGAGCTCCTCGCAGCTCTACAAGAAACGCTTCTAAATGCACAAACTGGTTCTGATGAGTAGATTTAACCCTTAAGCCTGCAGTTAGCAGGCAAGAACCCTGGAGAGGAAAAGAGATGGCTCAGGAAACAGCCAAATCCCACAGATAGACCCAGTCACACAAATCAGGACTTTTCCAAATTGGTCAATTCACACCCCACAAGGACAAGGGGAAGTTAACACGCAAGCCCCCAGCACGGCACTCACCCATGTCTCCATATTCCCCAATGAATCGCCTGGTAAGGAAACGCACCGTCAAGGCTTCAAAGAAGAGAACAGAAAAAAAAAAAAACCCTAAGGATTTTAGATGACATTTTTTAGCTCCCTTGCAAACCCGAGTGGAGCGATTACTACCCTGAACCCAGCTCAGCACCAGCCACCAGCCTGGTATGGACAGCCTGCTCTGCAATGAAGCCATCTCTCCATTTCTGTATCCACTAAACTCTCACTGAGCTGCGTGTGAACAATCTCTGTATTTTATTTCACACGTTGCCGAACCAGCAAGTTTGCTAAGAGAGGATGAATAGATCAGGAACTCTCCTGAACCAGCATTTCAATGGACTGAAACTGACTAGGAAGCATTTTCACTTACAGAACATACCCATCACGAAACTCTCTTGTCTCAGAGGATGCACTCTGCTTTCCCACTTTGAATCACAGCTCTTTGAGATGGAATAGACCAAACATGTCCCATCTCCACTGTCTTTTGGCTATGGCAGGGTTGTTCCCTACAGCTTATTCTCCAAGCTTTGTCCAGTTCGATTTTTAAAAGTCCCTAAGATTTAGCTCACAGTCATATCCCTTCCCTTGGGGGAGCTTTCCCCAGCTCCAAGGATCTCCCAGCTAGGAAGTTTTCCATGTTCTCCCTGCTCTTCCTTTGGTGATTAAAGTTCTTACCTGATTTCCCCACGCTGTTTGCTCCCATAACTAGCATATTCGCTTCCATTTTCAGCGCGCTGGGACTGGACACCTCCATCAAGGGCTGGTGGTCTGGGGTGAAGCTGGCACTTCTGCGCAGAGGGATTCGGAGAACCATTTGTAGATCGATCTCTCTCTCTCTCTCAGCAGAGTCTGTCTGTCTGTCTGCCAGTCCTCTCCACTGTTTGAGGTAGAATGACTCCCGTCTCTTCTTATTCTAGCCCTCACTGAGGGAGTAATCTGCATGGGCCATACCATTCCCAAAACTTGCAGGGGGTGACACACCAAGAGCGGCAGACCTAACCATTCATTGTAAGATTCCCAAGATTAAAAAATCCCAACTTTGATACCAATCAAATCATCCTAAAAGAAAGACCCCAAACCTGACCCTGCAGTAGCAGAGGGCTGGGAGGATCCTGATGGGGCTAAGCAGTGTCTGACCTCAGCAGCTGTTCTCCAAACCATGTCCAATAGTGGATCCTCAGCTGAACAGGCCGCCAGCTCCTTCCATGCTTTTGGCATGTCATTTGGAAGGACAGTCCATCCATGGTACCTCACCCCGCAGGCATCACAGAGCTGCATTCCTCCCACTTTGCTCTTACATCCTTGGATGTATTATGGGGCTTCTGGTGAGGAAGGTGGGTATTTCACACACACACACCCCCATAACTCTGCAAAGACACCTTGATCTTGACCTGCAGCACCCCCTGCTATTCCAGTGCTTCCCTTCCCACCCCCTGCCGCTCTGCTGATACATCTGTTATGACATGCAGCTCCCCACTCCTGTTCCAGTCTGCCACCAACTCCCCTCACCACACACACACACTTCATTCCTGATTATAACATTCCCAGACCTAGTCTGTCGCACAAGCAGGGACTTCTAATTGTGCCGTTATGTGCAATGACTCTGTGATGTGGACAAACACTCACTAGTTGAGATCACCAAGCTCATTTCACTTGTGACATGAGCACAATTAACCCAGTTGTCCAGAGCCGTCACTCAGCCTGTAACTCCTGTCCATGACCTCTCACCAGGGCCGAGACTGCACCGTATTTTGAATGAGGGGATTTGTACTGGCTGAGCGGAGTCCCAGGCCCCTGTCAGGGATGACATCAAGGAGGTGTCTTTGTGCCAATCTCACCCACGTCACCCCTCCTCAGACCACAAGGCTGGTTACCTGCTTTGCCCAGAGCTCTCACCATGTCACCTCCACTTCCTTGACTTCCTCCACTGGCTCCCCGTCCTCTACCACACCAACTTCAAGCTTCTTGCACCAACCCTTCAGAGCACTTCACAACTTTGCCCTTCACAGTTGGCATCACATCAGCCCCTGGCCCCTCTGTCCCAGCCATTCCACCTCCTGAGCACCTCTCTTCATACCACCCTCAGCCTGGCACACCCCATCCCAAGGGGGTTCATGCAATAAAAGCCCTCCCTGCACTAAGCCACAAAGACACCGCCATGTAAGCCCTCCCCATCACTCCTGAGAACCAGAATGCCTACACCAGATCAGGCAGTGTTTGACTGGCTGGGATAAGGGGTGGTTGGGGAAAGAGGTGGCTGCGTTGGGGGAGCTGATAACCCTGGCTGGAACAGGATGGTGGCAGGGCTTGGTGGGGGTTGGCAGGACTGGGGAGGGGATGGCAGGGATAGGGGGCTGATGACTCTGGTAGGGGGGTGGCAGGACTGGGGGGGATAACCCTGGTTTTGGAGGGATGGCAGGACTGGGGGGGTCTGATGATGCTGGTTGGGGGTGGCAGGGCTGGGGGAAGTGACAACCTTGGTTGAGGAGGGGTGGCAGGGCTGGGGGGGGCTGATGACTCGGGGAGGGGGGTGGCAGGGTGGCTGATGACGCTGGTTGGGGTGGCAGGACTGAGGAGCTGATGACCCGGGGGGGTTGCAGGATTGGGGTGGGGCTGATGAAACTTGTTGGGCTGGCAGGACTCCTGGGATGATGACCCTGGAGAGGGCTGATTACGCTGGTGGGGGGAGGGGTGTTAGGGCTGGCCGGGGGACTGATGACCCTGGTGGGGGTGTGTGTCAGGACTGGGGGGCTGATGACTCTGGGGGGGTAGCAGAGCTGGGGGGCTGTTGACATTGGTTGGGGTGGCAGGGGCTGATGACCCTGGAGAGGGATGGCAGGGCTGGGGAGGGGAGGGCTGATGATGCTGGTTGGGGGTGGCAGTACTGGGGGGTGAGGGGTGATCACAGAATATCAGGGTTGGAAGGAACCTCAGGAGCTCATCTAGTCCAACCCCCTGCTCAAAGCAGGACCAATCCCCAATTTCTGCTCCAGATCCCCTAAATGGCCCCCTCAAGGATTGAACTCACAACCCTGGGTTTAGCAGGCCACTGCTCAAACCACTGAGCTATCCCTCCCCCGACCCTAGTGGGGGTGGGGTGGCAAGACTGGGTGGGGGAGGTGATGATCCTGGTGGGGGCGGGGTGGCAGGATTGGGTGGGACGGTGGTATGATGACCCTGGTGGGGGTGTGGTGGCAGGACTGCGGGGGGGGGGTGATGATCCTGGTGGGGGCGGGGTGGCAGGACTGCGGGGGGGGGGTGATGATGACCCTGGTGGGGGCGGGGTGGCAGGATTGGGTGGGACGGTGGTATGATGACCCTGGTGGGGGCGGGGTGGCAGGACTGCGGGGGGGGGTGATTATGACCCTGGTGGGGGCGGGGTGGCAGGACTGCGGGGGGGGGGTGATGACCCTGGTGGGGGCGGGGTGGCAGGACTCGGGGGGGGTGATGACCCTGGTGGGGGCGGGGTGGCAGGACTGCGGGGGGGGGGTGATGATCCTGGTGGGGGCGGGGTGGCAGGACTGCGGGGGGGGGTGATGACCCTGGTGGGGGCGGGGTGGCAGGACTCGGGGGGGGTGATGACCCTGGTGGGGGCGGGGTGGCAGGACTGCGGGGGGGGGGTGATGATCCTGGTGGGGGCGGGGTGGCAGGACTGCGGGGGGGGGTGATGACCCTGGTGGGGGCGGGTAGCAGTACTGGGGGGGCGGTGATGACCCTGGTGGGGGCGGGGTGGCAGGACTGCGGGGGGGGGGGTGATGATGACCCCGGTGGGAGCGGGGTGGCAGGACTGCGGGGGGGGGGTGATGATCCTGGTGGGGGCGGGGTGGCAGGACTGCGGGGGGGGGGTGATGACCCTGGTGGGGGCGGGTAGCAGGACTGGGGGGGGGATGACCCTGGTGGGGGCGGGGTGGCAGGACTGCGGGGGGGGGGGGTGATGATGACCCCGGTGGGAGCGGGGTGGCAGGACTGGGGCGGTGGGGGGCGGCTGATGACGCTGGGGTCTGACGCGGCGGGAGGCAGGACGGGGACACGGGCCCTAGCACGGGCCGGGCTGGCGGAGTTGACGCCCCTGGCGGGGGCGGTGCTAACGGGGCGGGACTCGAGCCCCCCCCAGGCCGGGGCGCGCGCCTGACGCCATCCCAGCGCGCCCGGCCCCTCCGCCCGGCCCGGGGCTTGTTAGTGTCCGGCCGGCTCGAGGGGTGAGTGCGGGGGCTGCTGGGCTCAGCGCCGCGGCCCCAACCCGCCCCCGGGGCGCTCAGTGACCCCCCGACCCCCCGGTGCGCCCAGCACCCTAGGGGGCTCAGTGCAGTGCCCGGCGACGGGGGTACACGCCCAGCATGGTACACACCCACCACCCCTGGGTCCCTTGGCATCCCCCCCCCCCCACACACACACACAGCCACTGCCCTGGGGTCAGAGTGGTGACCCTCTTCTCCCACCTTGCTCTCCCATCTGGAGGGACTCAGGGCACCCCTCCTGTCTCCAGCTGGCTCAGTGGGGCAGCAGCTTCCCCCACCCCCCAAAGCCCCTGGGGAGATTTAAGGGTCTGTGTGTACCTGTGGGAGTGGGGGTTTGCTAGGGCCGCCCGGGTAGTTACGGAGAGCGCTGCCCTCTCCGCTTAGTGGTGGTGCCTAGAGGCCTTGGTAGGTGGCACCAAGAGGCACAGATTACCAGGTCTGCCTGTGCCCCCAGCCTGTCCCCATTTTAATCAGATGAGTGGGGGAAAGGAGTGACCCTCCAGTCGCCAGGGCAGAGTCAAGGTGAAGCAGATGAACTCCAGGGGCCGGAGGCATTGTTCAGGCTGTGCATGGGGAGCTGGAGGAGATTAACAGTGGAGAAATGTAGACCGACTATGGGGATAAAGTCCTGGCTCTGAGGTTGAGCTAGCTGGGGAATAGCCCCTCAAGAAATGCGTGGGAGCTCCAAAACTAAGGAAGTGTGAAACAAGACTGGATAAAGCTCCAGTAAATGTACAGTAGGGCCCAGCCCTGCACTGACCCCTGGTAGCTGGATCCTGGATTTTTTCCAGCTCTACTCTCTGCAGCCCTCAATCAAATCATCAGGAACCTTTCTCCATGGTTGTTCAGAGGCAATTGCTGGCCTGAATCTACACTAACCCACTTCTCTTCTTACAGCATGTGGGCAGGGAGATGGTGCCAGCACCTGGCTTGGGGCTCTCCTGACTTTGCTGCTGTTGCTGACCATGGGTCTGAAAGCTGAGGCCCAGCCTCGAGCTGAGGAGACTCCCGTCAGAGTGGCCGTGCGCATTCGACCCCTGCTGCCCAAGGAGCTGTTGCATGGACACGAGGCCTGCCTGCATGGGGACCCAGAGACCAACAAGGTGACCCTGGGGCGTAACCGCCATTTCCACTTTGATGCTGTCTTCACTGAATCCTCAAACCAGGAGTCTGTGTATGGCGCCTGTGTGCAGCCGCTTGTCGAGGCCTTCTTTGAAGGCTTCAACGTTACTGTGTTTGCTTATGGCCAGACAGGCTCGGGCAAAACGTACACCATTGGGGAAGCAAGTGTCTGTGAGTATCTGGAGAAGTAGCACCTTCCTAGTCTTGTCCCCCTTGATGCATGTGTGGTAATGGTACCCTCCTCCACCCACTGCCCAGGGCCTGGCTGTGAGCAGGGCAGACAGGACTTCTTGGGCTAGTTTAGTAATAATAGCATGAAAAGCTGGTGATAGTGCAACGTCAAGGCTGAGAAATGAAGCAGGCAAAAAGTTGAGGAAATTCAAAGGCTCCTCAGCTTGGCCATACTGCCTGTCCTGCACTTGTACCAAGAGAGTACACATCTCTCTCTGGTGCCCCGTGGATAGTGAGCTTTTATGTTTAGCTGCAAAACTAGGCACTGCACATTTCCTATGTCTGATGTAATATTCCCATAGGAACCTGACTTAACTTTTGCAAAACTATTCATCCACTGGCTTGGGATCAATACCTGTGTTTGAGCAGCACGTGAAGTATGGTTACCACTTGCTTATCTTGGGAAGGTCAAGCAAGGAGATTGTTTTGTGATTTCCTAAGGGTGCCTTCACCTTTGACTTTCCTGAGCCTTGCTTCCTTTATTTCTCAGGGCCCTAAAAATTTACATCAGCATAGCTACATCCCTCTGAGTGTGAAAAATCCACACCCCTCAGAGATGCTGACCTAACCCCCAGTATAGACAGTGCTAGGTTAATGGAAGAATTCTTCCATCAATCTAGCTACTGCCTCGTAGGGAGGTGGATTAACTACAGCGATGGGAGAACCCCTCCCGCTGCTGTAGCGAGTGTCTATGCTGAAGCACTACAGCTATAGCTGTTTAAGTGTAGACATACCCTAAATCAGTCTTAACAGAAGGAGTTTTGCATTTCATTTCATTTCATAGGTTTTTGTTGTTGCACTTTCCTTTTCCCCCTTTTCTTGAGCTTCTGCTGTTCAGTTCCCATAAATGCTTTAATACTGAAGGGTTGGCTGTTTTGGTACATAAGGCCCCTTAAAATATTTACTGCGCATGTGCAGAAAGATAGCTATAAAAATACTAAATTGCTTGTATGTGTTCAAGCTTGGCTTGACTTTTCCTTTTGCAGTTGGGGCTGTCTTCATGCCAAGTTTGAGGCTTACAACTTCAGATGGTTTGGGGATATTGGAGACTCCCCACACACATCAAAGGTCAATGTAAAACTTAATTTAATTTAAAGAAATTCTCAGCCCAGAAGAACATTTTTTTGATTGGAGAAAGTTCTGAGCAGAGCTGGATTCAAAGGAAATCACATTTCAGCCTCAGCCATAATGTTTGCTACCTACGGATATTATAATTTACTTTTCTCTCCTAAAGAAAGCACTTTACAAGTCCATACATGCAGTGCCACTAAGGATATGTCTTCACTGCACAGTTAACCTTGGTTCTTCACTATGTTTAGCCCAACCCCACAGGACCTTCCACACAGAAAAATCTCTGACCCAGGTTGAACCTGGGCTAGTTATCCTGGCTAGGGGTGTGGGTTAGAGCCCAGACCTTGCTTTCACTTAGGCTGCAGCCTGTCCATTTTGCAGTGAGAATTCAGGCTAAATCACTCAAGTGTTGATAATCCTCCAGTGCTGTCCCACAATTCCCCCCAAAGGACAAGCAAGTTTTCCTACAATTGACACAACTGGCTGGGAAAGAATCCTAGAACCTCTCAGTACAAAGAACTGTGGGATGTGCCTCCATACACAAGGGCGAGTGCAGAAACAGTGAGGACATGGGCATAATTTGGCTGTGGGAACACTCACACCCAGGCTAAGTTAACTGTGCTGTGAAGACATACCCTAAGATACACCACCTCTGCATGAAGGGCAGCAGTAATGCACCAGTGGGTTGAGGGGAATTTTGGACAAGGACCCTAGGACCTCCTATGAGAAGTGCTCCTTTAGGGGCCTTTAATATGGACCCTCACTGCTGAGCACATGGGATGGTGTAAGGCTGGTCCCTGTGGCATACTGTCCTTACGGCATGAGATGTGCTCTGCTTTGATTGTCCTCTGCTGCACACCACACTGGAGTTGGCTCTCTGGGCATCCACTGCTTCTGGTGATTGTGTGTCTCTCTCGATGCCAGCTTCCATCAATGAGGATGAGCAGGGCATCATCCCACGTGCCATGGCTGAGACCTTCAAACTCATTGATGAGAATGACCTGATTGACTACACAGTCAGAATCTCCTACTTGGAGGTGTATAAGGAGGAGTTCCAGGACCTGCTGCAAGTGGAAACGGCCAGCAAGGACATCCAGATCCGTGAGGACGACAAGGGCAATATTGGTACTTGTGGCTGCTCTTAGACTCCCCTCCTGGACTGACTCCCATGGCCAGGGCTGGACGTGTGTTCCTGCAAAGCAGTGCACTGTGCTTCTGCCCTGACAAAGAAGCGATTATCTCCATTTCTCTCCCCCAGCCTCTTACTATGAAACTTATGAATGGTGACCGTGGCTGGGACTCAGGTTTTTGGCCACAATAGCATGCAGTTACAGAATACGGGGCATAATATGTGCTCTGACTGGGGCGGGCCCAACTGTGAGGCTTTATCTAAGGGCTTTTTTTTCTGAACGTGGGTGGAGCAACATCCCTTCCAACATCTTCAGCAGCTCAGCCGTTCAGGTCCCCCGGGGCTGGAAAGTCATTTCACAGGTGGCCATTTAACATGTGGGTAAAAGGAAGTCTCCTGGCACCTGAGATCTCACTCTCTGTCCATGCAGCTGACCTTGGCTAGCAGGCTCTGCTGAATAGTGCAAGGAGAGCTTTTTTATAGCCCCATCTGCACTGGGCTCTCTAAAGCAGCGCAGGGGCCTCACCTTTGAACACTAGCCATGTGCCTAGTAGTTACCTTATGCACAGAAAGTAATTGTGGCCAAACAAACCCACACTAGCCTTGTGGTAGAGTCTCTGTCTTCTAGGGGCAGCTCCGGATTACGTATTCTCTAAGGCAAGTGGAATATTTGAAGGACATCTGGCATTGCTAGGACAATACTGGATGAGACACTGGCCTTAGTTCAGTACTGCTCTGCTGCCTGATGTCTCTGGTCCATTCCCTCTGAAATTCCTGGGGTCCAGCTGGACCATGTGAAAGTGATGGCAGCAGTCGGCATGGAAGGGGTCTAAAGGGACGCCTTCAGGGTGCCGGTCTCCATTTTCAGCAACACTTGAGATTTGTGGCCCCTCGCCTTTCTTAAGCACCGTCGGCTCTGAGAAGCTCAGCCAGGGTGTGCTATGGAGGCCTCCAAAGGGATTGTATGTGATCGGGACTGACATTTCAGTCCTGGGGCTGTTCCCAAGGGTAGCTAAGCAACCTCATTTTTCTGCTTCGCTGTATCTGAGCTACGCCCATTATTTATTTGGTGAGGCTGGGGTGGAAGAGTTTGTCCCCCAAACAAATGAGCCAGCATTGGTTGCTTAAAATAGATGCCTATGGCTGAATGCAGGGGCGTGGCCCATGATGAATTAGCTGGGTGCGCAGTCTGGCCCTTTCGAGCAACCCTACAATAACAAACCGGTGTACCCTGCTGACTGGAGGAAAAGCCTTTGGGTAGGAAACAGATTTCCCTTCTGGGAGTTACTCTGTATGTGAGTCCCAACTGCCCTTCCACCCCTGCTGAACATCCTAGCTGTCTCTTTGTGTGGCTTTCCCGGGCAGTAAGTGTGAGTATCCATGCCAGCACTGTCACTGCTGTGTTTGTCTCGTTACAGTGTTGTATGGGGTGAAGGAAACCGAAGTGGAGGGGCTGGATGAGGTCCTGAGCCTGCTGGAAATGGGCAACACGGTCAAGCACACGGGAGCCACCCACATCAACACACAGTCGAGCCGTTCGCACACCATCTTCACAGTAACCATGGAGCAGCGGCGCGGTGCTGGCCGACTCACCCGCCTCACCCTCCACGACAGGGCCTCGGTCCCGGCCTCCGGCCAAGTCCTGGCTTCCAAATTCCACTTTGTGGACCTAGCGGGCTCAGAGCGGGTGGTGAAGACTGGAAACACAGGGGAGCGCCTGAAGGAGAGTATCCAGATCAACAGTGGCCTGCTGGCTCTGGGCAATGTGATCAGCGCCTTGGGAGACCCCCGCAGGAAATGCAGCCACATTCCTTACAGGGATTCCAAAATCACCAGGTACCCCATGGTTCCTGGGCCACCCACATCACGCTGCTCATCTGGCTGGTGCTCTCTTAGCCCCGTAGCAGGGATAACAGCCTTCTCTACTCCTTCCCAGCATGCCGAGGGGTTTCGCTGGGGTTTGACCACCCTTGCCCAGTCAGGGTTGGTGGCTGCCACAGTTAAATTTGCCAGGTTGCTTGCCCCTGCTGCTCTCACTTGGAGGCTCTCTGACTGGTTCTGAAGGGGTCAGCTGTCCATCTCTCCAAAAGGCCACAGGTATCCAGGCCTGTCAGTCCATCCTGTAGGTGTGTTTGGCTGGAGGGGTCCCTGAGAAGCAGGGAGCCAAGGATAAGTGTGAAAGTCCAGCTTGTTCCAATGCTGCTTCACTATAAAACATTCGGCGGGTGACCTGTGCTGCTGTGGCTCAGGGCACTGGGAGTGGGGTATGGAGGGTCCCATCTGTTCCTGCCTAGCCGAGACTAGCAGATGCTCCCATCAGATGGCGGTTTGGGGCCTGTGTGAACTAAGGTGGTCTCAGTCTAGTTCCTAGCCTGGACAGGGTCACATAACTGGTTCCCTTGTTACCATGCCCAGCAGAGGTTATTGGAGCCCCTCTCATCCCCAGAAGGGATGCTGTACTGGAGGCATTTTCACCAGAGATCGGTATGAGGGACTCTTGCAGTGCTTCAGGCTGTGCTCTCCCTCTCCCGTAGGAACATACAGGAGCTCAGGGCTGTCGTCCTGGCCCCTTTCCCCAGCACTGAGCTGATGATAAAGCGTTTTGTACCCCTGGGTTTACCCTGTCAGAAGGGTGGTGCTGTGAATACCCTGCCAGCCCCTGGCATGTCTGCCGTAGCATGGGCTGCAGCCCCTTGCTCTGATCTGATGTCTCCGCTCTTCTCCTTAGGATCCTGAAAGACTCCCTGGGGGGGAATGCCCAGACTGTCATGATCGCCTGCGTCAGCCCTTCCTCCTCTGATTTCGATGAGAGTCTCAACACGCTGAACTACGCCAGCCGAGCTCAGAACATCAAGAACAAGGCCATGGTGAACTGCCGCAGGGAGACAGAGCATGTAGAGGAGCTGCAGCTTCAAATAAAGAACCTGCAGAGGGCGCTGGAGCAGCGGCATCGCTCGGAGACCCGTATCATAAACCGCTCCGACGCTGCCAAGCGGTGCCCACAAGACCGCACGGCCCGCTTGCTGGCAGAGTGCGCTCACTACAGGACGTGCACGGACGCTGCCTACCAGCTCCTGATGGAACTGCAGGGGGAGGGCAACCTGACCGTGGAGCAGATCCTGCGAGTGAAGGAGTGGTTGTGTGCGGTTGAGAGCGAGAGGAGCGAGCTGACCTCTTCCTCTGGACTGGATAGCGGCATTGAGAGCACCTCAGCAGAGGATCGGCGCCCCCAGGCACAAGGCTCAAAGCCGCCACAGAGTCAGGTATTGGGGTGTCACCCTTGTTTGGTCACCCTGGGCAGTGAGAAGTGTCAGTATGGTATCACCTGCCCCAGGCCAGGCTACGCAGGCAGTGATGCTTGGTGCGAGAGCAGAGTGCTGAGAAGCACCCGGGAAGGACAGTAAAGGAAAAGCTGCATTGGCAGTGGGAAAGAAGAGAATGAAATGAGGTTGTCTCTGTGTTAGGCCCTCATTAGAGCCCATCTGTGGGTGGGCGCAGCCTCCTGGGGGTAGAGGGGAGTAGTACTCCCTATGAGAGAAGAAGGATGGGCCAGTGGTTAGGGTTAGCCTGGGATTTGGGAGACACAGGTTCAGTTTTGGTTTCCCCTGAATAACTCAGCAGTCCCTGTCCTCCACAGAGGACAAAGTGCTTCTCAGACATCAACTAGGAAAGCTTCCCAATTCCTCTTAGGTGCCTCCCCACTGAAAGGCAGCTGCTGTTGAGGTGGAAAGCAGCATCCACACAGGGAGTGTGGCCGGGGAGTGAGGGAGAAGCCTGGATCCTGCTGGCAGATGGTAGCGAGGCCGAACGGTGGCTGGGTTCCAGTGGGATTTTTTTTTTAAATGTGAAATTAAACTAGCTTCCAATGTAGTTTGGAACGTACCTACCCCTCTGGTGGGGAAAGCGGTTGTAGAACTAGAGAAGTTATTTCAATGGGGCGGGAGGGGGTGTGTGTTGTGGGAGCCCCACTGAGCACAACCTGCAGAGGGAATGGCTAGCACTGCAACTCTTCGCTCCCAGCGGTGTCCCCCATTGCAGCCTGACTTAGTAACGGTCTAAATAACATCTTTCCTCTCGGGCCTGTCACCCCAGTCACATGGGGAGAAGAGAACAGGTCTTTGTGTCCGACTGGTGAGTGGCACACCGTACAGCAGACATACCTGTTTGTGCCGCGTGTGGGGCGGGGAGGGGGGCACAGTGACGTTAGGGGGGTTACTGATGCCGTCTCTCTTCCCTTCCCTGCGGGCAGGTGAGCACAGAGAAAGCATGTGAGGCAGCCAGAGATGAGCACCTGGCCCAGCTGCAGAGACAGGTGGAGCGTCTGGAGGAGGAGAACCGTGACTTCCTAGCTGCCCTGGAGGATGCCATGGAGCAGTACAAACTGCAGGTACTGCTGGCTTCTGCCCATGCCCAGGGGAATATCTGACCCAGCAGTCCCCTCCCCTTCCTGTTGCCTGCAACCTGCACCTCTCTGTCCTGGTGGGCAAACCCTCCCTGCACCCTCCTGGTGTCCCTGCAGGCCCTTGCTCCCTTTTCAACCTTCATCGCACTGTTATTCCTCAGAGAATAGGCCCAACTAGGGAGCCTTTAATTTCAGATGCTGCCTGGCCCAGCCTGGCCTGTGCTGTAGATTCTCCCTTCTGGGGTGGGATTTTCCTGTTGGATTTTTAGTGCCTGCCCCCTCCACTCCCCAAACCCAGCCAAATCTCCCTGCCTATCTCATCTCTCCTATTAATCTGCCACTCCTTTTCCGGATGGCACAGAGAGCGGGGGCGGGAAATCAGGGAGAGTGCAGCATGTCCTGTTTGCTTCTGTGCTAGCAGCAGGCCTGAGAGACGTGCGTGGGAAACCCCATCTTCCGTTGTTTTTCAGAGCAACAAGTTGCAGGAGCAGCAGGATGCCATATCTGAGCTACATGTGCGCCTGGAGATGGCGATGCCAGACCTGCAGGTGCCAGAGCTGCTGCAGAACATTCACCTGGTGGAGCTCGCTCAGAGACCTCACACGGCCCCGCTGGATACCACGCGGTCCCATGGCCTCAGCCTGGTCCAGTCAAGGCCGTCCCAAACGAGCCAGAGCAGAAGAGTCCATTGTGGAAAGGTGGGGGTGTAAGTCATTTCCACGGGTGTTTGCTCTTGGGAAGGGCTGGTTTCTGTTCTGGCTCCCCTGATTGGAGGAGCTGGCCTTTCCCATGTTCAGTCTCTAACTCGGCCCTAGGCGTTGGTGTTGTCCTCCCTGTTGTGAGGCCTTTGCTCAGTTTGGGAAAAAACTGGTTTCAACCAAGTCTGAGCACTTACATATTGCATCCCGAGCCCAGGCTGCAGGTAAAGCCTGGTGTGCTGAGCAGCTGGCTGGGTCCAGGAACTCACCAGCCCTGCTCACAAAGCCACTGAGCTCCACATTGTCTCCCTCTTTATAACTCAGTGCCCCCTCCTGAGCCCTGGGCCTTACGCAGTTTGTTCATCTTTCCGTGCATGACCACCCGCTCTGCCCCAAGCAGCTCAGCAGCAGCCCATCCCACCTGGGGGAGGACCTGGTGGTGCATTGCCAAAGCCGTGCCTGCAGTCTGGAGGCCAAAGACGTGATGCTGATGAGGGAGTGCAGTGAGGACTCTGAGCCATCCTTGGACGAAGAGGGGGAGCAGAAACGGTCCCTGCACCAGCGCAGGTGAGTGGAGGCTGCACACACGGGAACGTCGGCTGGGGCCACTCCTTGAACACCATCTCTGCTTCCCCTGATTAAGGACTTGTCCAATCGCCAGCCAGAGACTCCTGCACCAGGAATTGGGCTGGCTCTAAATGAGCCACCTCGGAGCCCTTGGCCAGGCGTGTGCCATGTCCCCTAAGTCCGAGAGGTACTTGTAGAACTACAGAAGCCAAACCGGAAGAGTCAGGAAAAGTGAGTGTGTTTGTAATGGCTGAATTGCAGATTAGCATCTAACTGCTCAGCAAGGCTAGTGCTGGCAGAGGCCTGATGGCCCCAGAGACTGAGCCCACCCTGCACAGCACAGGCAGGGGCATTTCAAGCTTCCTCCTCCTGTATCGCTGCCCTGATTTGGAGGGGCCATTTTTAGAGTTGAGAGGTGAGCTCCATCTCTGGGGCCATTCAGCCCTTGGCCAACTGCTGGCTTGGAGGATGTGAGCACCTGTCCACTGGAAAATGGCCTGAGATGGATTTGAGTCTGCTGCTTCATTCCTGATCCCAGCCCCTCTGAAACCCATTCCCACAGAGCATTGGTTTGCCTGATAGGCCAAGGGCAGTCTCGTCCCTCTCTGTTGGGCTAGTGCCATGTGGCAGGCTTGGAGCAGGTTCCTTCTTCCCTCAGTTGTAGCGGAGCCTGCACCCAGCTAAACTGATTTGCTGCTGTTCTAGAAATGGGATCCGAAGCTGGATCAAGAAGGACGTTTCCAGCAAGGTGTGTGAGGAGCAGAGCAGAGGCAACTCATTGCCCATGCAGGAGGAGCCCCCGGAACTGGCCAAAGGTGAGTGGAGACTGCGTATCCCGGGGGGGATCTTCTGAAGGTTCGTGATGCCCTCAGTCCCTATTGGCAGTGGTGAGGAGCCCAGCCATGTGCTCTGCTCTGGAAAAAAAGGGTGGTGCAGGGGCATCCAGACTGCCCAACCTAGGCCAGACTAACGCAGAACGGAGCAGATTGTGGCCCGGCCGCTTTTCTCAAGATGGAGCATTGCATGCTGGGATCTGTAGACTGAGGGTTGTAGCGGTGGTATTAAAGATGAGGGCAACCATGGACTGCGTTCCGCCTGATCTGGGCCACAGCATTATTGGCTTGTTCGCTCTCCACCTTGCTTTTGGGACGGCAGCTTCCTGGGCGAGGATCTGAAGCAGGCTCGCTCTCTGTGTTACAGAGGCCTGCGGGAGAAGGGAGCAGGCTGGTCCCAGGGAAGGTCTTTCAGGGAAGGACTCAGAGCGGCGGCTGGTGCAAGCCCAGCAGAAGGTCCGGGAGCTTGCAATAAACATTCGCATGAAGGAGGAGCTGATCGCGGAGCTCATCAAGACAGGTGCAGAGCTACTGGAGTGGTGATGTTCCTACCAGGGAGGCTTTGGGGCTTTTGGGCTTACACCTATGGGAGGAGGTGCTGGATCTCTGCCTGTCTTCTCTCCTGGTGGGACATTGTTCCCTCTGTTCCTCCAACTCTGCATCCCTCCCTGTGCACCTTCCCCATTAGGCTAGGTTCGCAGTGCGCTGAGTGACCTTCCCCGCCACACTTGTTACCACAAGCATAGCCCCACTCCCTGGATCTGGGCTACGCTCTCCTGCATCTTGGGGGGCTTGCTCTTACTGCTAGCAAGGGGACTCTCCCTCCTCAGCAGGGAAGTGGGCCCTGTGCCCAGCTGCTTGCCTGGCCTCAGAAAATACTGATTAAACCCTTGCATGCAGTATGAGACAGTCCCCCCCTCAGCCATCTCTCTCCCCCTCTATCCACTCTAGTGCTGCTTCTGCCACCACCTACTGGTTGAGATCCGTCTTCTTGGCTTCTCCTCTGGCTCTCTCAGGGTCTCTCATTGGAGGAGCTGAGGGAAGGAAGGGTGCTGACTGGAAGAAGGGGAGGAGTCACAGCATCCAGCCCCATCTCAAGCCAGAGCAGGGATTGCTGGAGATCAGACCAGAAGGGCTGGTGGCCTACGTAGTATGCTGTAGTGGGGCTTCCTGCAGGATGAGCCAAGAGAACGTTGGGGCAAGGTGGGAAATCTGATCCCCAGAAAAGGGAAGTGACTCCTTGCCTGTGCACCTGTGCAACAGGCCCGGGACAGCCCCAGCTCGTGCCCTGCGGAGGTTATTCTAGCACAGCCCAGTATCCTGATGCCACAACTGCTGCTCTTGAGGGGCTGGCGAATGCCTGAAGCTGCCAGGTCCATTCAGTCCCTTGGCGTTGCTGTCCTTCCAGCTGTGCCTCCTGGAAGGGAGAGGGGCGGGAGGGTGCAGAGCAGTTGGCAACAGTGTGGATTTCCTGGTGCTTTCAGGCAAGGATGCCCAGGCCATGAACAGACAGTACTGCCAGAAGATCTTTGAGCTGGAGCAGGAGGCGGAACAGGTGCGAGCAGAGCTGAGCAGTGGCCAGAAGCAGCTGCAGGAACTGGAGGGGAAGGAGCCCCAGGACGCTGGAGAGAAATGCAAACTGCAGGAATATCGCACGAGGGTTGCAGCAGCCCAGAGCAAGGCTCGGGTCAGTGTGAGCGCGGGGTCCTCACCTCTCTGCCCTAGCTGGGAGGAGTTGAAGCGCTTGCAGGTTGAGCACAGCTTGCTTGCCCCCAGGCTGTGGCTCCTGTGTCTGAGGGGTTGTCGAAGGAATAGGGTTGGGGGCTCGCTCTCTCTCCAAAGGCTATCAGGGATTCTCCGAAGGGCAGGGTGGTGTCCAGTTTCCTGGCCTCGAGTCTGAGAGCAGCTGTCCCGCGGCAGGTGCTGCGAGAGAAGAAGCAAGCGACGGAGAGGCTGGTGTCGCTGTCTGCCCAGAGCGAGAAGCGGGTGCGGGAGCTGGAAAGGAACATCCAGCTGATGCGGCGGCAGCAGGGGCAGCTGCAGAGGCGCCTGCGTGAGGAGACGGAGCAGAAACGCCGCTTGGAGACGGAGATGCACAAACGGCAGCACAGAGTCAAGGTAAGAGCGAGACCCCTGGGGGCCAGCCAAGGGCAGAGGGTAGCTCTGGTGTGTGTCCGTGTGTCCTCACCTGCAGCAGGTTGCGGAGGGAAGCCTGTACTGCCTTTTCTGCAGTAACAGCTTGGCCCAATGAGTTGAGCTTGAGGCTGTGAGGGCTCCAGCCCCGTCTGTCAGTCTGAGCTCCTTGGCTCGGGATCAACCTGTTCTCCCCCCACTGCACCCCCAAACTAACGGCTGCTCCCCCCGCGTAGGAGCTGGAACTGAAACATGAGCAGCATCAGAAGATCCTGCGCATCAAGACTGAGGAGATTGCAGCTTTCCAGAGGAAACGGAGGAGCGGCAGCAATGGGTCTGTGATCAGCCTGGAGCAACAGCAGGTACATAGCAGTGACCTGACTGTTCCAATGCGGGGGGCACTTAGGGGAGTCCTGCACCAGATTGGTAATGTCAGCAAAGGTGTCTGGCCCCCATGCCCTCATTAGCAGCTGTCACTGGAATCTCCCCCCAGGTAGGACAGACTGAGCTTGACCCACACCCCTAACATTCACTGTATCCTCCTTTCCCAGGGGGCAAAGCTCACATGCAGCCTCTGCTCTGGGCCCCACATATTCTTGGGACCTGAAGTGCACTGACCTGTCCTAGCCAGGACCCTCCTGAGCCCCAGTAATCCCAAATGGCTGGGGCATGGAGCAGCTGTGGTGAAGCCTTCTCTGTTGGCCGGATGACAGGAGGGCCGGCCCAGTGCTTAGGACACTAACCTGTTACTCAGGAGACCTGGGTTCTGTTCTCTGTTCTGCTACGGACTTCCTGTGTGCCCTTGGGCAAATCACAGCCTATGCGTGCCTCAGTTCCTCCTCTATACACTGGAGATAAGAGCACTGCCCTAGCTCAGAGGGGTGTGTGAGGATAAATCCATTAAGGGGTGAAGCATTCAGATCTGCAGTGATGGGGCCAGAGAAGTAGCTAGTAGAAGCCTCCGCCCCCCAGACCTAACCTCCCTCCTATCGGTGACCACATCCTTCCCCCATCCCCTACCTCTCTTCCTTTCTTTCCATCAGAAAATCGAGGAGCAGAAGAAGTGGCTGGACCTGGAAATGGACAAAGTCCTTGAGCAGCGTCGTGCCCTGGACGAGCTGGAGGATGAGCTGAGGAAACGGGAAGCCATAGTGGCCAAAAAGGAAGCGCTGCTGCAGGAGAAGAACGGCCTGGAGAAGAAGAGACGCCGGTCCAGCCAGGTGGGATGCAGGAGGTCCCTCGGACACAGCTGCTCCTGCTGGGGAATGAGGAGGGGGAGAGTGCTTGCCCTACGCTTGCAGGAGTGAGGTGCTTTGGCGGGGCTGGGGATGTAGTCTGGACTGAGGCAGCATCAGCAGGGTTTGGGGTAGGGAGTAGTGCCCACACTGTGTGACTTCTGCTGGCTCTCTGCCTTCTCCTGACCTTTAATCTGAGCCACATCAGCCTCTCCATTAAACTCCTGCCTTGGAATCTCCTCTCGCTGTGGCTTGGGGGATGGTTTGGTTTAATTGCCCTTGGCTTGCGTGGGTGTCGTGGAGGGCAGTTGCAGGGCTGGGTTTCCCTTGGGGAGGTGCTCAGGTGAGGTCTTGTTTCTCCTGCTGCTCCAGGCCTTGACGGATGACATCGTGCGTGTGTCCAGCCGCCTGGAACTCCTGGAAAAGGAGCTGACGGAGAAAAACGGACAGCTCCGTCATGGCAGCGCCCACGATCAGCAGCAGATCCGGCAGGAGATCAATAGCTTGCGCCAGGAGAAGGACCAGCTGCTCAAACAAAGGCTGGAGATAGACAACAAGCTGCGCCAGGGCACCCTGCTATCCCCGGAGGTAACCAGCTGCCTTTTGGGCCCACCCCATAGCTCGTGTAGATAGTGAGAGGATGTCTAGGAAAGGGCTGTGTGCTAACCTTTCGCGCCTAGCCTCAGAGCTACGCTGGTCACATGGAAGAAGACTGTGATGGGCCTGATTTTGCACATTACAGTCAATCCAAATCTAGCACAGTTGAGTACAGTTGTCAGCCTTGGAAGAGGCCTGAGGCTGGACATATCCGTTTTGGGAGGCCCGTGTCTGTAGTAAGGTGCATTGGCAGAGCTCTGTGTGTGTCAAATACGAGTGGAATAAGAGGGGGGGCTCAAGAGTGAGGGGCCCCGGCAGGGCTGAAGCCTGGGTGTAGCTTGCAGATCACCTACCTGACTGCTCTGGGTGGATTCCATTCCCCCTCATTCTAACCCAGGAGTAACTGCAGCTCCCTTCCTCCCCCCGGGGCGGCAGGAGGAGCGGATCCTGTTCCAGCTGGATGAGGCTATTGAGGCTCTGGATGCTGCGATCGAGTACAAGAACGAGTCAATCACATGCAGACAGCGGGTCCTGCGGGCCTCGGCCAGCCTGCTGTCCCAGTGCGAGATGAACCTCATGGCCAAGCTCAGTTACCTCTCCTCCTCCGAGACCCGAGCTCTGCTCTGCAAGTACTTTGATAAGGTAGGGTCCAGATAGGTGCCCTGCCCCAGCCCTCTGCTCAGCTTGGGACCGTGGTGTCTAATCAAATGGCACTTCCCTCCTGTACTGTGCGGTACCTTTGCCCAGGAGTCCTGGTCCTTTGCTGGCTTTCTACTGTGAGGGGGCAGCCCCCCGCTATTCCTTTTGTAGCCTGGTTTCTGTGTGACACACAAGCCCCCAGTGTTGCAAACACCCTGACTGGGGCGGAAGTGCTGGGTACCCCAGCTGGGCTCTGCTCTAGCTGGCCCCCTGACATTGCTCTCAGATGCTGCATGGCTCCCCCCCGTGGCACTGAGGCAGCTGTGGCCCTTTGAAAGTGCTGGCGTCTACTGAAGACCAAGCCCTTTTTGCTCCTTAGCAAGAAACTAACTTGATCAGCGGGGAAGAGCGAAGCTTCCGAGCCTTGGTGAGGGTTTGACATGGGGCCTGCTCTTGGGCCCGGGGCAGGTGGTGACCCTGCGAGAGGATCAGCACAGGCAGCACATTGCTTTCTCCGAGCTGGAAATGCAGCTGGAGGAGCAACAGCAGCAGGTGTACTGGCTGGAGGTGGCCGTGGAGCGCCAGCACCTGGAGATGGACCGCCAGCTCACCCTGCAACAGAAGGAGCACGAGCAGAACATCCAGTTCCTGCTCCAGCAGAGCCAAGGTAACGCCCCTGTCTCCCTATGCCCCTGTTCTTCCCTCAAGCCAAGTGGGCTCCTTGATACCCCTGCCTTAGTTAACCCTTCCATGATGGAGTTCTGTGGCCCAACAGCTCCTCTGCTTCATGAGCCCTTTGCAGGGCAACTACAGCGCAGTGTCTAAGCTCCACCGCCTGGAATAACACTCCTTCTCTTTGTAGAGCACATGGGTGAGGGGCTGGCCAGCAGCAAGCTACAGTTTGAGGGAAAAATCCAAGTGCTGGAAAAAGAATTGAGCCGCTACGTGTGGGCAAACCAGGTGCTGAACCAGAGGCTGAGTAATCTGAGCCACCCAGGACAGAGCAAAGGTGAGGAAACCCCTGCTGGTCAGGGCAGGGAGTGCCTCTTGAGTTTTACCCCCGAGGCATGCTTTCATTTGCCTGCACGTGACCAGGTACAAACTCCCATTTCTATAGCAGCAAGAGTTTGAAGGGCAGGGCAGAGCCTATGTCGGGGCAGTTGCCTCTGGATTATTATCCATGCCCACTCTTTCGGTGCAGAGGGGATGGAGCCCTTCAGCAGTCTCTTGCTGTAACTGGCACGCACTTGAGTTTCCCTGACTTATCTAAGGGTCTCTCCAAAGAACCACTTCTCTAACAACCTGTCTTCTCCAGCAGGAGCGGACAGAAGCATGCTTGGAGCTGGGGACAGACCACCTGCTGTACTTGGGCCCTGTGAAGAATCGGGCACTGGTACTGTGGAACAGCAGGTGCAGGTGGCTGTCACTGAAGGAAGCCATAAGTGCAGGGATGAGAATAGGGAATTGGTGCATGCACCTTTACCATCCACATGGAGGCGCTCTTCGCTACCCAGTGACAACCCTTTGGGCCCAGAGGGGATTCAGCAGAGAGAGGCAGAGTACCTGCTGAGACTTGGGCAGCCCCAGGACGTGGTTCTGCCATGGAACCTGGCTCCTCTGCCCAAATCCTGGAGGGAGCTGCGCAGAGCAAGCCTCAGTGTTGCTCCAATGCCCTCCCATCCAGGAATGATTGATGTCAGGAGAAACCCAGTCTAGACTCAAGCTTTGAACCCTAACTAACTGTGCACAGCGCTGGGAGGAGCAATCACTGCCACAGGTAGCTAGTAAATACCTTCCTGCTCTGCCTAGGCAGCTTGGCTACAAACACACTGCATTTCATTGAGGACTGGGCTGGGACATTTTCACCACAAGGAAAAATTGCTAAAAAGGCAGCTGATGGGAGGTGTAGTCAGTTCCACTTTGGTGTCCCAGCCCAGTTGTGTTAGCTGGGCAGTCGTCCCCCCCCCCCCCCCCCCCCCCAGCAGCTTCCCTGGGCAGAGCTCTGGTCAGCCTCTACCACGATGGACTTACGTTTACAGTTCTGGAGCCTGCCTGCTGGCATCTCCCTAGGGGAAAGCCTCTATTGGCTGCAGCAGGGGGAGCTGCTTTCTGACATTAGCACTATGTGTAGGGGGACTTGTAAATATCTTTGTAGTAACTTTTTTACATTTCTGCTGTAACTTTCTAATAAAGCAGCCTGAGTTTTATTAAATCACTTGTGTCACAGCCTCCTACACTCTCTCAACCCCTGAGGGTGAGGCACTGGCTTGGGAACACGGAACCTCTCAACTGGCTATGGTCAGGCAACGTGTCTGTGTGCTATGTTTTAGCCAGAACCTGACCCTTCTGACCAGACTTAACCTTTTTTTCTTGTATTGCCTGTTGGTAGCAGCACATTACACAGAGCTCCAAGGGTCCTGGATCATCATTTCAGAGGCTGGGTTTCATGGCTGTTCCTTTCCCAAGCTTTTAACTCACTTGGTTTTTCTCCTTCTGTACGGAATAGCCTCCAGCAGAGGAGAATCCATTGCATTCTGCCTCCAGCGTAATTGCTACAAAAGCCCTACTTCTACATCTTCCCGAGGGAGGGAGGTGCAGGCATCTCTAAGCAGTCATGGGACTGGCATTTGTTAAGTGCCATCTGATCTTCCTTACCCAGGGGAAACTGAAATGAGAATCTGTGAGGCTGAAGCTTGGAAGGAGCCTGTCATGCTATGGAAGTGCACTTCATCTCCCCCCCACCCAATGAGATTTTACAGGAGAGAGAAGTTACACACAACAAGTGCAATCCACATAGTACTTAACCACCTTGCTTTTCAGTGAGGGGAGATATACACACCCTGTCATTTAGTAGAAAGAGAAGCAGCTGGCTCTGAACTATAATCTCAAGTGTTCCCTTGCAGTATCCTGCTCAGAGAATACAGCTGTTGCATGGTTAAGGCCAGCCCACCCATCGTAAATTTGGGAGAGGGGAGAAGAGAAAGCTCGCAGCCTTGTATTAGACTAGATTCACAGAGAGGAAGTACATGTTATGTAAGAGCAATACACAGTATATGCCCCCCACTGCTCAGGCTTAGAGGACTTCACAAGCTCATCCAACAGCCCTTCAAACTCCCAGAACCAGATCCACAATTCTTAACACAAAGCACAAAAGTAGCAGTTCAGATTAGTTTATTTTTACAAAAGAACGCTAAAATAGTGACCGTTCTCTTCACGTGGTCGAACTGAATCTGTGGCACACAAACCCCAACAGGGAAACACCCATAAGACAGAACCAGGATTAGAATAGATGGAGATACATCCCTACTGCGTTAAAAAAACTTTCTAGTGAACCCTAAGGAGCCCTCCTTATTCCCACTGCCACATGACTGCCTCTTTCCCAGCCAAATGGAAGGAGGAGCTTGCAGGGCTGATTCAAACACTGATTCCTCATTAAACCCCACAGGTGTGGAGATGGGGATTCCCACATCCTGGCTACAGACAAGTCCCTATAGCAATGAGCCCCCCATGAGTTCAAAAAAGCAAGCTCGCTCTCTTAGGGACAGCAGCATGTACCACATAGTGGGCGAGATCATCATTCAAGTACTCTCTTTCGCTGGCTGCAGAGTTCAGCTGAGTAGCTTCTTCCGTGAATAAGTCCTGCTAAGGGGCCGCCTCCGGGAGCCTGCACTGGAGAACGGAGACACTTCTTGGTCTGTAATGCTTTGAAAGACATCCAGCTCATCTTCTAGAGAGGGCAGAAAGGGTTAGTGAAAATCTACCCTTTCAGGTTTACAGCTCAGCACCTGCCTCAGGAAACCCACTACCAGTAAATTCCATTTCCCTTCAAATCATTTTAGCCCCACGCTACTTCCCCACCCTTCCAAGCAAATGTAGCTCAGTTTTACCTCAGTTCTAAGGCCAAACTCCTTGGCAACAGGAGCCCACTGGGCACAGACACAGCAAATCCTCCAGCTTTTCCCCACACCCCCCTTTCCTAGGTACGGAGCCTGTGCACTTTCCACCTGACTTAACTGCAGGCAGATCACAGGTCTAGTATCTATTTGAGTGTAAGGCTTTATGAAATGACAGGTAAAGGTTACCCTTGGCACACTTCTTCCGAGATGGTGTTTGTCCCTGGTAGAGCAGTGGGGACTGGGTCAGTGCTCGAAGACCACTAGCGGAGAGGGAGCCCTTCACTGGTGGAGTTGAACCTGGAAAAGCACAATGAGACGTGAAACTGCAGCATTCCCGCCAAGGCCTCTGGTTACTGCAGCACACTGGTGTGGCACAATGGAAATTTTCAAGTAAGTCAAGAGCTGGCTTTTACGCTGCCCTATGTCAACAACTGCTGGTTTGAGATGGTCAGGGGAAACTGAGAAGTCTAGGAAGGAGTGGGAGACAATTTGGGATATGCAAATGATTTTACTAAAGTGATCAGCAGAGAATATAAGAACCACCATAATGGGTCAGCCCAATAGCTCATCTAACCCAGTATCCTGTCTTCTGACAAGCCAGTGCCAGATGCTTCAGAGGGATTCAACAGAACAGGGCAATTATTGAGTGATCTATCCCCATCATCCAGTCCCAGCTTCTGGTAGTCAGAGATTTAGGGACACCCAGAGCATGCGGTTGTGTCCCTGACCATCTTGGCTAATGGCCATTGATGGACCTACACTCCATGGACTTACCTATTTTTCTTTTGAACCCAGTTATACTTTTGGCTTTCACAATATCCCTGCCAACAAGTTCCACAGGAGCTTTGTGCATTGTGTGAAAAAGTACTTCCTTGTGTTTGATTTAAAACTGCTGCCTATTAATTTCACTGGGTGACCCCTGGTTCTTATGTGAAGGAGTAAGCAACACTTCCCTTAAGGGCATAACTAAGCTTTTGAGTTAACAGAATACCCAGGAAGAATTGTCAGTTTGTAACTTTTAGTACTTATTGTTTCAGGCTGCCTGCAGACTCACACACGGCATCAGTTACTCTAGCATCATAGTTAAGAGGCTCTTTGCAACCATAAGGAATAGAAACAATTCTTAAAAAAACAACATAAGTTGTAGAACAAGGGATGGATTCCAAGGACATGAAATCTATGGGGCCTTGCTTACAATACTGACTATGACTGCAAACCCCCTTAATAAAATTAGTTGTAATTTCCAAGTCTGTTGCTGACTTGGCATTACTGCTGGCAAGGACATGGGCATATAATTGCACGTCTTATCTGAGCGTGCAGTTGCCATGTCTGCATCTGAAAATAAGAAACTACAAGTGCTAAGGGCCAGTTGTCGACATGGCCATTTGCACACAGTTGTGGTGCTTGCATGTACAATACGTACGTTCTTGCATGTGCCTATTTCAGAGAAAAACCAACCTCTTAAAATGAGTTTAAAGAGTGAAATGCATAATGCTGAAAAAGGGTGAGTGGAAATAAAGCTATTGGTACCAGAGAAGGCAAGCCTAGGGGTGAGAAGCATAGAATCATACTCCATATCCCACGAACCCATGCAGCATTCTTCCAGGTGTCTAATATATTGCTCAATTTAAAGTGTCCAAGGCCTGAGGCTATTACACCCCAGCCTAATACATGTGTCAGGGAGATTCTCCAATCATATGCAGCTTACATTCCTCCCATTCCATTACTCCTAGTTTCACCACATTGCTACCACCCCAAATTACAACTCTCCAATCATGGGTTTTAATACCCTTTCACTATGTTAAGAAAAGGGATAGGGATATGACTCCACAATCATTTTAGCCCTTAATCCCACCCCCATGTAAGAGCCTCCAGCTGCCAGTCAGTTTATCCTTTTCTCTGATCTCTCTCCAATTTGTCAATATTCTAATAAAAGTTTCCCACAACAGAGGCAAATATTCTGATGCTGCAGAGCTACCTACCCAGTCCATGACATGACTGCATATACACCCTAATCAACACTGGTCTTTTTAGCTGCAATATGGCATTAGGACTCATGTAATTTGCTATCCATTCACACCCTTCCATCTCATTCCAATGGATCTGCCTTTCAGATTTCTTCTGATGTATTAGCTGCATGTTCCCAGCTGCATCGCACTTTGTTTCCAAATCCCCAAATTAGCATCTCTGCATTTCAGTAGGGTGACACTTGACAATGGATTACCTGAAATACTGAAGACATCGTCATCCCCTATGGAACTTTGTGGCCCAGGAGTTCTGTTTGAAGACATGGTGGTTCTACCAGGAGGCATTGTGGATATCCTCCTTTTGCTTGTGCTGCTCTCATCTGTGGAAGAGCTGACCAGATCCAGGTAGTCTCCAGTTGTGCAAGACCTCTTAGCCTCTCCTTTGGTTTCCTCCTCTGGAGACAGGAGATCAAAGGCCCGCTTCCTGGATTTCAGGCCAAAAGTCCCTGTGGAAGCACCCTCATCAGCTCGGGGCTCAGTGTCGCTGGAAGGTGACTGGTCCTGAAGCCTATAAACCCCTTCCAGTTCAAAGTCAGCCAGCCGCAGAGCTTTGCTGCTGATGCACTGGTCAGAAATTGTTCCTCCCTCTTCACTTGCTGACACATTCCCTGTACATTCTGCATGCTTCTCACATCGACCGCAGCCACCATTGGCATTGCTGTTTGCTGCTTTTTTTCTCCGTGGCCAGTCCTTGATGGCATCGGGGGTAGTCTTCCCTTTGTGCTTTGGAGATGGTGTCCAGGGAACTCCAGCATCCACATGAGAAGGGGAGGTGGTGTTAGAAGCACAGCTAGTTGGGGTGTATGACTGGCAAATGTAGGTCTGGCCTCCACCCTTCCCAGGCGTACTGTGGGAAGAGTGACAGCAGGACGGTGAAACACAGGCAGCTGCTAGTTTTCCTGGGTGTCTAGCACACCAGGCCACAGCAAGTTCACTAAAGGGACTTTCCTCTCCACTGGGTTTGCTGGTCTTCAGCTGTGACTGTACTTCCATGGCTGAGCCAGAACCAACCCTCTTAATGCGAAGCTTAGGCAGGCCAGAAGCTTGCATCTCAAGTTCAACCTCATAAGTTGGTGGACTAGCAGAGGCCAACTTATGACTTTTAGGAGTAGAAAACTTTGCTGGAAGTTCAGGATTCCCTAGTCGTGCTGCAGCCTCCCGCTGCATTCTGTCTGGCGTGCAGCGCAATGAGTAGGCAGGAGAGGCAGACTTTGAGGTAGCAGGCAAAGTATTCAGAATGTCAGATCTGGAGAGTTTCTTAACAGTAAACGTCTTTGACTCTTTAGGCTCTTCTGATGGCAAAACTCTAGCTTCTGAGGCATCACTCTTTCTGCTGTCTAAAGAAGAGGAATCTAAGTGCTCACACTCACTCACAACATCTGAGATCTGCACATGTCCTTCAGGGGACAGTTGCTTTTCCAAACTCTGATCCTTTCTTGGGGAGGAGCCCTGAGCATCTATACCCACTAGTTCACTTCTCTCTAACATGTGGACACTTTCAGAAGCGTTGGGCTCATGAATCAGAGAGCTTTGTGCAGGAAGCCTAGCATTACCATTACTATGATGTTTCTGCTTATTTCTAGCAGACTTTGAGAGCGAAAGAGCAGGATTTTCTTCTCCACATTTGGTGTGCCCAGGTGCACAGATAGGAGACCCTAGGGCTTTCCTTGGGGATGTGCCTGCGATGTTTTGAGATTTCAAAGGAGGTTTTTTAGGTGTATTAAACTCCCAGTCAAGGTATCTTGTTTTACTGTGAGGAGGAGAATCTATGGACAGAGTCTTTATGGAAGATTCAAAAGGAGAATTAAGTGAAGACCGTGTTTTCAAAGTAGCTTGGGCTTCTGGAGATAAAGCAGCAGCCACTCCACCCACTGGACTCGAAGATTTTGGAGCTGCACATCTAACCTTCCTGGAAGTTGCTTCCATTGGCTGAGACACTGACTCTAAATGGAAATTTAGCTGTGGATTTCTCTGAATCTCCACGTGGAGAGTCTGCATCTGAATAGAAGCTGGAGATGCTGTTTTCTGGAAGGATCTCAAGGAGCGTCTTTGAGTCTGTGGGTCTGTGATAGATTTTTCATTGGTAGTACAAAGCAATTGTGCTGCTGTATATGAAGCAGTTGCTGGACTGGAATCTTTTAGAGGTGCACTAAACATATCATCAAGCACTTCATTCCCAGCCTGATTTTCTGGAGTCAGTAACCCCACCTCCTTGTAAGGGGAGGATAATCTCACTGGAGAAGAATCTTTCCGAGGAGTTACTTGTGCTAAATAAGCCTTCTTTCTTTCATTACGATCAGGTGGTGACTTCTCCTGTCTGGAAGGAGAGAAATACCTTCCCAAACATTTAGCTGCAGTCTGCTTAGCAGCTGGACTTTTGCCAGGAGTTGTCTTCAACGTTTTTGGTGTTCTGTGTGGAGTACGAGGGGATTTCCTTGGCATTCTACTGGCAGAGCTCAGGGGCTTCTGGGGAGTCTAAGAGTAAGAACAGAACATACTTAATACTACTGTGTAATGGCATCTTAAAACCCATTTCTGGTGATAAAAACCACAGAAGCTGTTTGACTAGAGCTGCACAATTTAAGTCACACACAAACAGGAGCTGCTATTTAAAGACGCACAAGTACGTATATGCAATGTAGTTGTAGCCATGTTGGTCCCACGATATTAGAGAGACAAGATGGGTGAGGCACTCTCTTTTATTGGACTAACTTCTGTTGGTGAGTGAGACAAACTTTCAAGCCACACTGTGTCTTGTCTCTCTTACTGGGCTAGCTTCTCTCTGGTGAGAGATATTTCCTCACCCACCTTGTCTCTCTAAGTACATATAAGCAGAGGGGGAGAGAGTGGGAAGGTGTTTTTACCTGATAGGCAATTGGTTCCTCCAAGTCTGAGCTGTGTCTTGTTCTCCTTGTTCCAAGTGAATCCTTCAATTTAGGGCTATTCGCCTCAAGAACTGCTCCAAAGAGAAGCCTCTTGGGAGACGGGATGGTTGGGTTATCAGGATACTGTGGAATGCCTTCAAAAAGCATAGTGCAGTTAGATTGGCACCAAGCATTGACATGTGATTGGGCACAGTTGTTCCTGGCACTCAGATGGTCAGAGACAAAGGGCTACAGTATTGGCACCACTTGCTCTTTGCTGGCTACCCAAAGTTTCACATCCTGAGCTAATCAGTACTGTTTTCTGTAGTATCACAGAAAAATAACTAACACTAAACAGCTGTTACTAATAGCTGAACACACACGTGTGGAAAAAGTCCTCAAGGACAAAGCTGTTAGGATGAATAGCACGACTAAGTCCTGAACTGCTCAGTAGAATCAGTTTACAATCCTTCTGAAGAGTCCATCAAGCACTGCATTATGCTCCCACAGAGAAGACCTGGGTCTGGCAGCAGCTTTAGGACTCCTGCTGCTGACAAGGTTATGTTACGTTTAATGGGTAGGACAGTTTCTTGGTTTGGGTCAGATTGTTTCTTGGCTGGCTGAGTAATAAAGACCTTCCTTTTCTCATAGGAGAATGGAACTACAGTGGTTCCTAACACAGAGATTCCAAATACAAAAATGCTATATTCTGCTGGCTATAATGGATGCCATCTGGCAGTTCTCACCACAACAGATGCCTCAGACCCTTAAGAATTCTGTCTGTAGTGCCAACCAGAAAATGCTTCTGCACCAGAATCTGGCCGCTAGACTACCTACGGCAGTTAATGCCAGGTAAGTAACCCCAGTACCTGTTATATCCTGCTTAACACAGGTCACTTCTCGCTGTACCAAGTGTACTCGTTGCATATTCCGTGAGCTGGGCTGTGCGGTGGAGTAGAAAGAGCCAGAGTGTGTCCTATTCAGCGACAGCTGTTTGATGCGCGGACTTCTTCTTAAACCCACTTCTGGAAGTCAAGAGTAATACTATCAGGGCTTTCTCTCTCAAAACACACACCACTTCCAAAAGGAAGCTACAGCTGGCAGACAAGTGCCTCTGGAAGGGATCTCTCTGCAGCTATCCAACAATCATTTGTTCACTAACCCTGTCTCAGGCAGGGAAGGGGCTAGTTTGTGGAACATTCAACAAAATCAGAAGATGAAAAGCGTTAAAAGGAAACCCAACTCCCCAACTTCAGTGGGGACTTCTAATACTACAACATATGCTTCCTTCCAGTCCAAATATCTTCATTGCAAAGACCCCCCGCATCTAAACAGGTGCCTTATGGCTACATCTCCTCCCATTCATAATCATTCAACATTCTGTGGCATCAACAACAGTTGTTTATTTAGAAAAGTAATATTAGGAAAACGTGTTTTTGGCTTCTTTGGATAATACGAGTTTTGTCTTTTGACTAGTTAATTCCATTGTTGGTTTTTGCTCTTCATTTCGTCTCACCCCAAACCCATCTTGCTGTTCTGTTCCTTAGCTGGGGGCAAGACTGAGCAGCTGGAACCACATGGTCTCCTAACTCTCTGCAGAGCCTCAGACACTATGCTGTAGTATATTAGAGAAGAGAAACGAGGGGTCCCAGCACAAGGCTAGGAGGTAATGTCTTTTAAATGTGGCTTCCGCGGTCCAACAGTCCCACAGCATTCCTGGCAAAAGTTGAGATGTTCATAGCTGTGATATGGCCAGTTTGGGGAATTATGTTCTGCTTCCCTAAAGTTCTCATTCTTTCTTAAAAGCTCTGTATAGTTCACTGTTGCCTTCCACTCCAGGGGTGGAATGTTCTCTATATATTGTAGTTTAGGGTCCTTGGGAATCATCCAGACTGAAGGGTGCTATCTCAGTATTAACTGCAGCAAGGTAAAAAAAGGAAAGTGATCAGTCTGTATTAAATTAATACCTACCACTCATGGCTTTCTCTGGCGATTCTTCCACAATACTGATGTCAGAGCCAGGATTAGAACACCTTGGAGAAACAGTGAAAACATTTCAGACTCCCCATAACACCATGCCTGGTTTGAGAGTAAACTAAACATTTGTTTTTCAGAGCTGCAGAGATCACCATTTGCTAACAAAGGCCACATCAACAAGTTGCAAGGTAGTCTCAACATGTGATTAGTAGGCACCGCCTCCCATCAAGAGATCAATCTGGCCACAGGATGTCTTTCCAGCTGTGGCACAAACAAGTAACAGACAGGAGAACAGGCCCAACTTCAGCTGAGATTTCCCCTGGTTCTCATTAGTAACTCACTGTATAAAACACACCACCAAACCAGCCTTTGTAGGGGAACCTAAGAAGTGGCACCCAACTTTGCCTAAGGGGCACAATGACAACTTGATGCAAGCATAAGAGATGCATTTAATATGCATGATGAAGCAGGTGGTTGTTGTCCTCACTTAAATGCTAGGACCTGTAGTCTCCACAAATTGTCTTGCTGTATCCACACTGCTAAATTCCATAGTACTTGTTTGGTCTGAAGTCCACATCTTGGCCACCCAGCAGTTGGTTAAAAACATTTCAGAACTACCCAATACCATTCACTCACCGGCCTTTGATCTGTTTATGAAGCAGCCTCCTGGAGATCTGTTTGTGCAGTGGGGTCTCTGAGACTCTCTTGGTCAGTAGCTTGCGATGATCTGAAAGTGACGAAACCACAGTCAGACATTAAAAACAAGCCTGAGAGGGGAGTTGGATAGGATTGAGGGAGTGTGAAGATTTTAGAGCCTTATAGATCACATCTACATATTATTTAGTCTCTATTCAGGGCAGGTGGGCAATTGTACACTTCAGTTTGAACCATCAAAACAACAGCCACGCTGCTCTCATGGCACACCTCACACACAATATAAATTTTACAGTTAAAGGTGAGTTTTATATATAAAATCTTGAAATTAGTCCATTCACATAACTTTTATGTTACATCCCTTTGTTCCCTCGTTTATTAGACCTAATTTAAGTCCTTATCTTGCAAGTAGCCCAAATAACTAAACCTCTACCCCAATATAACGTGGTCCTTGGGAGCCAAAAAAATCTTACCGTGTTATAGGTGACATCGCGTTATATCGAACTTGCTTTGGCCTCGAGCATTTCCGTTATTAACAGTCACTTCCCACCCCCAGAACCCCCAACCCATCCAACACCCCCCCTGCTCCTTGTCCCCTGACTACCCCTCCAGAGACCCCCAGCCCCTAACTATCCCTCCCAAGACCCCATCCCTTATCTAAGCCTCCCTGCTCCTTGTCCCCTGACCGCTGCATCCAAAGACCCCCCCATCCCTAATCACTCCCAGAACCCCGCTCCCTACCCAAGCCCCCTGCTTCCTCTCCCCTAACTGCCCCGACCCCTATCCACACCCCCGCCTCTTGACAGGCCCCGTGGGACTCCCATGCCCCCGTTCCCCGTCCGCCCTGCCCCCAGAACCTCCGAACCATCCAACCCCCATGCTCCCTATCCCCTGACCGTCCCCTAAGACCCTCTGCCCCTTATCCAAGCCCTCAACCCCTGCCTGGGACCCTTAACATGCTGCTCAGAGAAGCGTATCGGAGCCAGACACGCTGATCTGCTGGAGCGCGCAGCCCCGCACCCCAGAGCGCTGCTTTACCACGTTATATCTGAATTTGTGTTATATCGGGTCACGTTATATCGGGGTAGAGGTGTACTTAAGTTGTTAGTTGTTTGGGGCAGGAACCTTGTCTTCCCATAGATCTGTAATGCACTGAGTACACCTACAGTGCTAAAGAAATAATAGATAGCATTAATGTAAAAGGAAGGGATCTAAAGTTAAGCAGGTTTGTGCTTAACTTTCATTGTATAATTATGGGACTTAATAGTATAGAAATACAGACACATGGGACTTCAGGGGATAGCCCTGATATCTATTGAATTGAGTTTAGTGACAGATAAATGCACAGTACCCTCACAGACATCCACATTTTAATGGTCTGTATAAGGATTCAATCATCTCTCATTTTTCTTGTACCACAGCAGCCAGACACATGAAAAAAGATTAAAAGATCCAAGCTGCCTTCAGGACAGGAAGGTGAGTTATTTGCACAGACTCCATCCGTTTTATAGAGGCGTGAAGTCAATGAAAGTTGAATGTGATGTCTGAGTGTCAAGGTACGCTAAACAATCTCTTACATGGATGTTTTCTTTAAGGGTTTGTGTGGGTAGGTTTTCACTTCAAGCGATCTTAACTGATTAACAGTTGCTTTCTTTGTGAGAAAATATTTAATTTACAGATGAAAACAGGTTTGGATTTAAATATTACCCTGCACCATTTGCAACCCAATCACTGCAGCATTGAGCTAAAAATACCATCTCCATAATAGGAAGCAAATTCACTTTACAGGTAACAAGAGATGCCAGAAATTCTTGTTTTGTTTTGTTATGGAAGCGGGGGAAGTAAATGCAAGTTTCTCTTGCAGATCCCAGATATAGGCAATTGCGTAAGCTCATATCCCACCTCTACCATCCTCGTCAGAGTAGCGGCGTTTGTGTCTCAGACCTTCCACAGCTGATACTGACTGGCTTCGAGGCATCTTCTTCAGGGACCTTTTTGATGGAGAAAGCATCTCTTCATTGAAGAGGTTCCGTCGCACTTTTGTCACCTCTGAAAGCACCAGAAATGGCAAAAACTAAGATATACCACAAAGGTAATTCTCTCATGGGGCACTGGAGGTAGGAAGAATGTAAATAGACCCGACACTTATGAAAGCAAATAACTTTTCAAAAGGTGTGAAAAAGCCAAATAACTGAAGAGGTAGTTTGTACTGGTGAAAACAGTCACTATCCATGCCCTTCCCCAAACCCACCCTGGAGTTCTCTTATGAGGGTTCCTTTTTATTTACACTTGTCAGCTATTTAGGGTTCCCTTGACAGTAATCTACAGAAAGAGGCTAAGAAGGAGAAAGAAGGTAGGTAGAGTTCAAAGCACCAAAAGGATCACGATTAGGGCCATGGGAAATATCCACGACAGAGAATCTGAGCTGCAGCACCGGTGGTCGTGGGGTTTGTTACCTAACATTTTATAGAACACTTGAATTTTGAAACCGACATTAACAAGTTTCTAGTTGCAAAGATATCCTGAACATGACATTTATGAGAGCTTTGATAAGAATGGAGTATGAACTGCCCCTTCGTCTCAATGGGGTGGTGACTGAAGCCCAGTGGTTGTTATATCAAATTTCTTTGTGGTCCTCTGAGCATGAATCAGAGGCAAAAGGATCTAAGGAAATCTAAGAAGATCTAAGGAAACTGGCAGATCAAGGGAGACATGGAAGACTGACATTTTGTATATTTTTGAGACTACACTGATTGAAATTAGTCATTTTTTATAAAATTATTCAGTAACTTACTCAACAGCCTATCAGCGTGTTGAGTGAATTAACTCACGAACGCCTATAGTTTTCCCCAAAGTTTCCACAGACCGTGGGAACATTTCCTGCAGATTTCCTGTCTCTTTATTTGTGGAACACTCCTGGCTCACTACAATGTACAATGAAATCAGCCGTGTGTGGAACCATTCAGCTTTCTATGGAGAAGCTAGTTGTCATACCTTGCACTGCCTCCTTCTGCAGGGGAAGCAGCTGTTGGGCTTTTTCCGTGGCAAAGTAAGAGAGAGTGTTTTCCTGAAATGAAGATGTAATAAGTGTTAAACTGCTAGTTTATACTTAAAATCATAAGTGTGAAACATTTAGACAAGTATTTCAGTTTTCAAATTCTGCCTCACAATGATTTGTGCAGCTGATACAGGGCACTCAATAGGCAAAGAACACAATGCACCCACATGTGGTATTACAATGCTGCAGATACCCCACCCAATCCCCTAGGAAAGCTTTACCTTTCTGATGGCATTCTTGGGTAGTTGGGGAATTTCAATCTGGCGTAAATTCTGCGATGCTTCTGTCATGCTCCTGTGTCTGGCTAATGCATTATTCCTTTAGAAAGGGTACAAGAAACGAAGATAGAATAAAGACAGACAAATGTAAGTACCAGCTCTACTGATATCAGTTCTTATATGGAACATAACTTGAGTTTGTTTCTAGTGAGGCAAGCAGGTCATATTACAGTATTAGGATTGCAAGTTCGTTGGGACAGGGACCTCATCTATACTGCAAGGAGCCTTTAGGTGTTTTGATAAAACAGCTCCAACTATAATCCAAAAACAAGGCTGAAACTCAGTCCTTAATTCATTCAAAACCATATCACCTAGGCTCAGCCACAATGAGTAATTCAGTTTCATCTTTAACTCCTCGGGTTCCTGAAGAAATATATTGCACAGCGTGACTCCTCCACAGAATGGACTTGGTATCTGTACAGATCAGTGACACTATTAAGACTGCAGGATATCTCAGAGCATGCAAAACTTTCAGCACACATGGAGTTAGATTGCGAATTCCTTGTTTGGGTGGGTTTCATTTAACTCCATTGTAGTCTAAGAAATCTGGTGGAGTTTGATTTGATTTCTTTTAAAAAAATAAACAAACACTCCAGCCTGGGGTATGGAACCCCTCCCAGAAGAGAAATTGGGCAACACATCACAAAGGCAGGATTCAAATTCATTTACCTGGCTAATCAATTTACACAATAGGCCATGATGTTCCCATGGAGCGTGATTAAGTTGTTTAAAACTAGCATTAGTCATTAATCCAGATATAAAGAAAGTAGTTTGACAAATTTTTAACTAAAATGTCTTCTGGGTTTAATTTATGTCAAAGGCCCAAGCCACAATTCTCTCTTACAAGCCCATCATGGCACAGTTCCATTTCCATGGACAAAAACAACCATATTCCCAGAAGCATGGCACAGCTTTTAATGTGATTTAACGGATTTAGGGCCTGAATAGCATGAACTAATTCATTAGATACTTACCAAGATCAGCCCTGATTAGTTATCCAGCAACTGAGCTCACCATGATGAGGACTATAGATTAGATAGCTACTCAGTCACAGGGTTGTGAACAAAATAAAACCCTTCCCCTTAGGAAATACCTCCTCCTCTTTTTGGCAGATCTGGTGCGCAGCTCCTCCAATTGATCAGTCTCAGTGCTTAGGGAAGCTGTGCTGTGAGCTGGGACCGATGTCACAGATGGAGGAAGAGTTGGAGATCTACTATCCAGAGTCATCGAGTCATCACTGAAGAAGTCTGCAGGCAGAACAGATGCCAACTTCGGAGGAATCTGCGTACCCAGACTGTAGTAAAGACCACCAAGGGTCTTCGGTATGGAGTCCATATATCTAGAAGGTACCACCGGATAAACAACATAGGTAAGCTTGGCAGAATTCAAATTTTTATTTTTACTTTTGACACATATCAATGTTTGTTTTTAAGCTTTCTATTTTTATCTATTTAAATTTTCACAATGGGGGAACTTATGGGATGATCATACAATTATTTAACCACCAATACTGAGATTCAAAAAGTTAAAGCTTTATAACTGCTGAACTGCAGCTTGTCAAAATAGCCTTAAATCAAATTTTAATAAGTTCTCAAGCAGCCCTTTTATTGTTTTGTCTATCTGTAAATTTCAGTTAGCATTGGTAGAAATATTTCTCATCAATTTGTGTGTGTATGGTCAAATCGACATTTACTGGGGGGGAAAAAAATAATCTAACCCTTCCAAGCCTGAATACATGTCAAACACACAATAGGCAGCAAGACCCACAAAATCCACCCCTGTGAGATTTCACTTCTAACTTTTGTACCTATGCCTTTACCCTGACTTAAAATTCTACTCGTCCTAAGCAAGTAACTGTTTTTGATGGGCAAGTAAAATATCATGTGTCTTTTCTTTAACAATAAGGATAAAGTATGGCAAGTGGATTGTATCTGAGCTAGTACATTTTCATGACAGTTTTACAAAGCTACCTCAAATCAATGCTCAAAGTTTGCCATTTACCTATGACAGGTACCTAACCAAGTCTATATTCCAGTGATAACATTTAATATTTAACCACCACCATAAAGCACTTACGATACTAAGACGTCCTCAAGAAACTTTGTAAGGTACCCTGGGTCTTCAGTGAGACACAAAATGCGCAGCATCTCGGTCATCTATAAGAGAAGATCAGATGGGGGAGAAGTGTCACAGATCAACCACTCCAAGACCGAGCCTTATGGTGTGAGCAAAGAAAATTGGGCTGGGAAAGCTACGTGTTCCAGGTCAACATTTCCAATCCCATCTAGAAGCCCAGCCGTATTTACTTGCCTCCTCCACCAGTTGCTCCATTTCATCTGTTCTGCTCTGTAGCGAGGGACACTGCAGACACATCTCAAGGCGCAGAAATACCTGAAGCTGACACCTACACAGAAACAGTAAGTAATTTATTGCCATTCTTTCTAGTCAAACAGTCACATTCATGGTACTGCTCACTGACTAGAGCTTTCAAAGGTTTGTGGGGGGGGTGGGATTATTAATATAAAATTCATTTGGTTAGTTTTCTTTCCTTGAAAGGAGTGACATGTTCTCTTAAACACTGTATCTCGCTGTAGTAAAGCTTTCACTGCAGTGGATATTCACTCACTTTGATACAGAAATTATCCCTGAAGATTTGCCCATAGAAATACATCTCTAGTTGTACTGCAAAGTGACCTCTAAAATAGCTAATCAAAACTGCAGTGGTTTTTAAGTTGCAGTAAATAGAATATTGTGCATCATACTCTCTGACTTTGGTTTCCTTGTTAGGATTGACATCATACTGTTGTCGGAGAGTTTTGCTGGTCTTCAGGAGATGACTTCGGACTCTGTCCAGACAGGCCACCTGCAAATACACAGAAACATAGCACAGAGGCTCCAAGGTACTTTTTCCCTCATCATGCAGCAAGTTCTCATTCTAACTTGTTCAGTACTATGGAAGACAACTCAGTAAAAAAATCCAGGTTTTGAAGCTAGTAAAAATAGTACAAGAATATACAATAAGGAGTAAAGGGATGAAAATAAGCAGGGAAAATTTAGACCATCAGTTAGATCAGTGGTTCTCAACCGATTTACCATTGTGGGCCGCTTATGCGGCTCGCTGTGCGATGTGGGCCTCAGCCACTACCTGTATAGCCCTGAGGAAGTCACATGGGTCACAGCTATGTGCTGATTGGGCCGTGGGTTGAGAATAGTAGACCATAGAATAATTTCCCAACAGAAGTGGCAGACATTTTAGTAGGAAGGGATTTAAAAAAAACAAAAAAAACCCACCCCACAATCCTGCCCTGGCCTCTGGCAGAGGAAGAACTAAATGTGACATAATAGGCCTTTTCCATCTCTGTCTATGAATAATCTAGTGTGTCTGAAAGGAAACCAATTCAGTGTTATTGCAGTTCATCCATACGTGTGGTCTTATCTGTACTAAAATGTAGCTAATGTAAGCACTCAGGAGGCAGGAAAGTGTGCAGACATAGATCTGGTTTTGACTGGAGGACCCTCAAAAGAACTTTGGAATTTTGTATCTTCCACACTATTCCTCCCTTCAATTATTTGTGAACCAACCAATTTTTTATTTCCAAATAGCCTTATGAACCCACAACTCTCCAGCTGTTGCTTCAAATATGAACTCAAATACATTTTCTTTTGAATCAGTACCAAATCAGTTTTTAGTTTACAAACAATTTTCCAGAGAACTCCATGGCAGTACATTTCTTATAACGGTCTGATTCATGTATAAATGAACCAGTTCAGGCAGAAGAGCGAAGGTTTCTGTTTGTGCGCCTGAACTGGCTCATTTATACACACACACACACACACACACACACGCACGATGAAATAATTCTAAAATTTAGTGAGTTTTTCTTTAATCTCATACTTCAGCAGTGATCCCGCCATGTAATTTTAACCAAACACCCACATCTCTAGAGTTTAAGAGCCTGGAAACACTTTTACATAGATCTTTATCCATGTGTGGCATTAACTGGAAAGACCTGCGTCACTGAAAGCACAGCCTCAGCATATGCATTTGTCAACAGATTTGCCTACCTCTCTTTCTTTGGCATCTTTTGGTTTCAGAAAGCTTTTAATGGCTGTGACCATATTCCGTGCACACACAAACGTCAGAAATTCTCCATTAACCAGAGCCTCTTGGTAATTTGCAGTTAAATGGGAAAGCATCTCCTCTTCAGTTTTGAAATCTGCAAGGTAAGCAGAGCAAACGAACTATAAGCAAGAAGTAATGAATGGGCAGATACAGCTGTCCTCTCCAATAACCAGGCCCATGTAACAGAGTGGGGTTGTAACAGCAGTTCTCTTGCAACATGATGGCCAGGCCAACAGAAGATTTACAAAAGAAGTCCCTCAGGAATCCTCAACTCAGACCCAAGGCAAGTGAACCGATAAAGCTCTCAGTCCTTCTCAGACTGAAACAGGCTTCCAGACTACCTCTAATATGCCAGTAACAGACACCAAGCCCTGGGGGCAGCAAGACCTACTGTCTGGAATGGCAGGCGCTATGCAAGCCTCCCCACATGCACACAGGACTATTCCTATACAGGATAGCAGTAAAAAGCTATAGTACCTATAGCTGGCACAGCCTTCACTTCCAAATTATGAAAACAAAAGCCAACACCATCAGATTAAAATGAAATCCTGCCTGGGCTCCTGGGGCTTTAGCTTCAGTGCCACCCAGTCAAATCCCCCTCAAAATCCCAAGAGGGAGGACTGGAATAGATCAACACCAGAGGTAGCTTCACAGGGCTCTTTCCTTGCCTCAGAATAAAGCCTAAGACAAGAAAGCCCCCCATATCATGGGCATAACTGTTTCCACCTACACCTAGATGCTTTGACATCTTTGTTTCCTCCCGTATACAGTCTCACATTGCTTTCAATTATTTTGCAACTAGAGGAGTAATTAACCACATCCTATGCTACAAATTATGCAGTCCAATAGGTCAGTATAAAGGTCTAGAAAGCAAACCTCAGAGGGAAAGAACTTCACCCCCACTGGCATGAAGAGATAGAATCTCAAGAGAGTGCCCCAAACCTGTATCTGCTGCCATGCCACTTTACCTAATTGCTCTGCTCTGCCCCAGTCACAAACACCAGAGCCAATAAACCTGTCTGACATGTACCTATGGAGATTTTCAGCACTCTTCGATTTTCTTCCAGCTTATCATCTGATCTCCGTAACAGCTTCTGAGGTACCTTCTCACCAGCTGCTGGTGGCACTCCATCTGGCTGAAACTTTTGAGCCTTTACATTCAGCCTTGCTACATTCAACATCTGCAGGGAGCGGGACATGGTCTTCATCTTCTGCCTGACTGGAGTCCGGGGGACCCCCCCTGTAGGATCACAAAAGGTTAAATTCTCATCGGGCACAGAGGAGTTGGACTTCAGACGGAGTGATCACAAGACACCATCCGGCAGAACACTGGCACCACAAGACAGGCTAGATGCTACATCGTTAAAATAAATTTTTGGTTGTTTAAAATGTAAATTTCAATACAGCAATGTTAGCTTCCCTCGGCACAGTGATGGGGCAAGAAGAATTCAGAATGTGAGGGAAAGACTCAGGCAGGTGGTTCTGCCAGTTTCACTAGGCTCAGCCTCCTTTTTGAAGGGTGGATCTCCAGCTCACCTAGGAAGGAATAGAGACTGCTAACTGTTTTCAGTTAGCTAGCCACATCATGATCTTTGAACGTATGCAACACACGTACCCAACGTAATCGTAATGTATAGATACACTGCTCTCAAACAGTTATTCCGGGCACCTGGCCTTTGCTCAGTGCTTTCTACAAGAGAAATGGTATTAGAGGGGCAACCCCATGAGTGACTGAAGAGGAACCCAGGGCAAGTAGCTTCATCTTAGAGTAAGGACGAGAGTACCATGTTACACAAGGGGGGAGAATGTTAGAGCAAGCTCAGCTTCCTGTTTTCAAGACAACAGTTGTATCCTGGACTAAAAACCAGGCTGGAAACCAAACTGTTTTTAGCTCAGAACATGGTTTTTACCAGCTTAACAAAAGGTTTCCCCAGTCTGTTGTTTCAAAATGGGCTCTCAAATTGAGGGGGGCAAATGGCTTAAAACATTAAAAATTCTTTAAAAGATTCTGTCATTCCTGCCTCCCTCTCCTCAGCCTCTTTCTCCTTAAGCGTCAGGCTCATGTCTTCTGAATGATTTCAATACATTTTTGTTTATCAGCAGTGAAGGATGGACAATATAAATCCAGATATATGAGCTATGGTGGGGACAAGTGCCCGGCTGGCTTGTAAACAGGGAAATACAGTTTTTTTAATTTTAAAAAGCAAACCCCACTTTTCAGTGCTTTTTGGGCATTTTCTCCTAATGTTTAAAGTACATTTTAGAGATTTTCTGCTTCAGTGAAGAGAGAATGATGATTAAGTGGTATATTTGTTGCAGGCAAGCAGCTTGAAAATCCTGAGTACAGAGTCTAATTAGAGCAGAGGGTTTATAATACAGAGTATAGAAATCTGCATATTAACTGAAATGTCACTGAGAAATAGCTATACAGGGATTATATGATTCAGATGCTCCCAGAGTGGAGCTGCTTAACCGGGTAAAAACCCTAGTTCTGCATTAGAGACTAAAGCATCCTTCCCTGTGTCAGAAAGAATTCAATTTCTGTAATATGAGGCAGCTTCTTATTTATATAATTCCACCACTATATCCCAGCTAGGTAAACTTTCCCTGAAAATGTAGGGGATTAGCAGTCCAAGACATTCATAAAGTATCCCTGAATTATTATACTGAAATGTCTAATGCTTAAATATTGTGAGAAGAAAGCTAGTTAAAATGTTTGTTCTAATTTTAAAAAATTAAGAAAAGTGGAGAAGATGTGATGTCATGTTAGTTGTGGGCAAAAAGATGAGAAGTCCAGAAGGCAATAGGCAACTAAAGTGCAGAGATTTGCATATTGCATGGTTATTGAAAATGGGTTTGTCAATAACTGTACAGCTTTGCTTGGGTCCAGCTAGGGCTCAGGGTTCATTTTATGCATAAATAACATTGCCCTTTAATAAACAAGCTACATTGCCACCATCTGAAGCAGCTCAGAACTGTGCCTTTGCTCAGGGAAGGTCAGGTGTTCAAATTTCAGGTTACCAAGAATGTTGCTGCAAAATGCCAAAGACTACAGGATGATGGGAATGCTCAGCACTCACGCAATCCTCGTCTAGACATACGTCTTTTTTTGTGGTCCCTTGGCTCAGCTGTGGCAGATGCTTCACTCGATTTTCTCTGATAGAACTCAGATAGACAGTGTGTCAGCTCCATTTCAGGCTGGGAGGCCTCTTCCTTCTCAGTAGCAGAAACAGCCTGCAGCAGCCTGTACAAAAGTCAAAGCAATTAAAAATAGATATCAGCAGAAGCAGGGAACGAGAGGAATTCGGTACCCTCACTGCAGGTTGCCCACCCACCCTCATCTCAGGAAAGTTCAGCCTGATCCCCTGCATAGTACCTGCTAGAGAACCCCTACTTTCTCCAAACCCCTTGCTCTCAAAACTTTGCCTAGAGTTTGTGTGCTGGCACAGAGAAAAAGGAAAATATTTTCAGTTTATGCTAAGGAGGTGACGCTCAGGAAGAAAAAAATAAGAATTCTTCTTGTATAATAGACATGTCACTGACCAATGCCAAGAACACAGTTTCTGTAATCTAATCACATCCTGACCCTCAGTAAGTATTTTTTGCATGTTTCACACAGAAAGCCCTTTAGGAGGATTTCACTATAATCAGTCAGCATTCACGGGGCACCAGTAAGCATAAATAGAAACAAAGTTCCTTCTTAATGAGCCAATTGACTTCACTGTATTGCGCTGGATTGTACTAAATCTTAAGGGATGAAGTCTGCAGTATCTCGGTCTCATTTTGGTGTCCTAGAAATACCCATCATCACAGCATCAAAGGACATAGATCTAGTTCAGGGGTTCTCAAACCTCATTGAGCCGTGACTCCTTTCTGACAACAAAAATTACTACATGACCTCAGGAGGGGGAACCGAAGTCTGAGCCTGACAGAGCCCTTGGGCGGGGCAGGGCAAAGCCAAAGCGCTTCAGCCCCAAGCAGGATCCTGTAACTTGAGCCCCACCGCCTAGCACTGAAGCCCTCAGGCTTCGGCTCTGGCCTCGGGCAATGGGGCTCAGGCTTCAGTTTCAACTCCAGGCCCAGCAAGTCTAAGCCAGCCCTGATGAGCCCATTAAAATGGGTTCGCAACCCACTTTGGGGTCCCAAACCACAGTTTGAGAACCACTGGTATAGTTTTTAAAACGAGGGAGCACTAGTCAGGATTCCAGCCCTGGTTCTTACTCCTCTGTAAAGCAGGTACAGTAACATCTAACTATTTAACAAGCATTGCAAGTATCAGGTAATTATGTAGAGTTTAGAGATTAGTTAGAGAAGTGTAAGTGACATTTCCTGGTCTAAAGTAACAATGTCCAAATGATATTCAGGGATAGGTGAAAGAGAATTACTTGAATGACTCCATTAAATCTGAACTTGCTCCACAGATGTTCGATAGAGAGTACCACCCTTCAACTATGGCAGGATTCCAGCCACCTGTGCGGGACAGTTCTTGCTGGACCCACTCTGGGACTGAAGGCTCTTCTGGACAGAAAGGCAAAAGTTAGAACGAAACTAACGATATTTCAAGTGGCCTCAGCGCTCCCAAAGCCCCAAACGCTTCTACTACCTGGCACGTGTCACCGAGCCTTACCAATAAGCATAGTAAAGCAAATGCTCAGTCAACAACAACACTTACCACCCACCACAGTAGCCTGGGGTCCAGCAAACTTGGACCCTGGCAGATAGCCAGAGGGAGCAAGTTCCAAAGCCAGAGACGGTCCACTAGGAACACCAATTTTCAATCTCTAAGAATTCAGACCTAGGGACTATCAAAAGGAGACTCATTTTGCATTCTACACGCTTACCAGAACTATCTAGATCATCTCTGATTGAAATATCAACTTGACTCAATACACTGCTCACAACTTCTGGGAGATGAAAGGCATAGTCCTTGGAAGAACTCTCAGTCACAGCTCCTTGGAGGAGACATCTCTGAACTTCAGCAGCCTTTTCAGTGCAGAATAGGGTAAGGACTGCAACACTGTCAGAGAGTGGGGATAAAACTGCAGTGCAGGGGGACCAAACTTCAGATGCAGACACTTCAGCAATCTATATGAAGGGGAAAGACATCTAGGTTATCTAAAAATACTAAATATAAACAGCCTTCAAACGGCAGAAGAAGCAGCTCACAACTAGGTTAGAGACTGAATTTTTTAAAAAAGTTTCTAAATTTAGAACAAAATATGAGTTTGTGGAGCAGACTAATATTTATCAAACCACTAAGATAGCCCTCATCACTGTAATATGAGTGCCTGCTATTTCTTTGCAGTTTCTAGAAAGGGTAGTAGCTAAGTACAGGCAGGAACATTTACCATGTGTAGTTTTTCAGTAATTAGCCTTCTTACAAGCTGTTGAAACAACATGTCTTGTTCTGATTGTCCTGCCTGGGAGCTCTGCAGTATCCAGCTCTCAGTGAGGAAGTTGTCAGCCTTCACCAAATTCCAGTCTGTCAAGGTGCCTTTCAGGAAGATGCTGACTGGACTCTGGAAGTGTCTCTGGTTCATGGCTATGGGCTCCAAAATCACTGCACATCTCCACTGCTTCTCTACTCCTATTCAAGGTGAAAAAACAAACAATGGGTAAAGGAACAGAAGACTCAGCAGCAAGTGTAAAAAAAGCTCATGGATTAGGCAGGCAGGCAGTGGCTCTGTGGTAAGTATGCTATGGGACCACAGGAAAGATCTGAGCTTTTGTGGTCCTGAGCACAAGGGCTGAGAGCACTGTGGAGACAGCAAACTCAGCTCATGTTGGAGAAAAACAAGCACTGCATATCACTTGGAAAGCTACACCCTGTAAGCTGATCTAATCAGCTTTGAAGGAGGTCTCCCATTCAGCTCTCTTTGGCCAAAGGAAAGCTAAGGGAAAGTGGTGCAGATTAAAGAGAGGAACGCACACAGGAACCCACACACATGCATGTGCACAAGGCTCTGCAATAGAGGTATAGGTACTTCAGAAGGTCTCAAATCAGGCTCCTGTCCATTACTTATCTGTATTCATTCAGAAACAGCACAACAGAGGCCAACAGTTATATTTAGGCTGGGCAGAATTCAATTTGTATTTTTTATAATATCAATAGATATTAAATTAAAAATGCTTTAAAATAAACTTTTATTAATTTAAGTTTTCACAATGAGGAAAATTATGGGGGGTGTCAAACAATAGAAGAAGTCAGACACTAATTATTTAATGGCAGACACAAATTCAAAAAGTTAAAGCTTTATAACCAATACAGTTAATCAACATCACAAATATACACAGTTATTATCCTTAAATCAAACTCTAATAAGTTCTCAAGAAGCATTTTTCATACTTCGTCTATCAGTAAATTTTGATTATTATCGACGGAAATATTGTTTCTTTGGTTTGTGTGTATATGGTGAAACTGACATTCACCCGTAAAAACGTAATCCTTCCAAGCCTAGTTATGTTGGCTCACACATGAGTGGCCCCTTTGGAGTTTGTTCAGGGCACTGTCTTTCTATTTTACTGTCATCATTTGAGATCTCCTTAAATAACTGGAATCCTCTACATGTGCTTTTAGCAAGAGGAAACATCATGGCTCTGGTCTCTAACACAGAATCCATTATTAAGTAAAGCCTGGCCACCCCTTCCATTACCATGCTTGCTGAGGAATAATGCTCCTTCTTGCTGCGGGAATGATGCTTGGAATACAGAAGGCTTAGAGAGCAGACAGTTCAAGGTTGAAGTAAAGGGCAGGATTGTGGTCCATGGCACAAACTGTGGCCTAGAAGAGCTGGACTCTCTACAAAAGAGAGGGGCTGCCTCTGTTCTGTGGTGACTCAAACCCTGAATTAAGGTCTCGGATGGCAAAACGATGCCACCCACCAGACAGATCAGTTCAAAGATTGTCCAGTACCCAGCATGATCTGGAGACTCTAGCACCTGAAATGAAATAAGGAAACAAGTTAGTACTAGGAATAAGATGATCACTATCAGGAAATGTAAATAGTTGTCATTTAGAGAAAATGGTGCAAGAGAATATCTAAGAAGGTACTGGGGCGAGGGATGGCCTATTTGCCTTTTTTCTTCTTAAATATAGCTTCCTGCATCCTTAATTTTTATGCATAATTACATTTTATAATTATATTCAATACAGCAGGGTTCTTCAAATGCTTTATAATCATTATCTAGCAAATCCTCACAACCACCCTGCAAGGAAGGTATTATCATTCCTATTTAACAAGGTAAGGCCACAGCTTTCAAGCTTGGATGCCTGAATTTAGGCACCCACGTATTTAAGCACCTGCAGGCTGTTTATTAAAGCACCTGCACTCCCACTTAAGTCAATGGATGAGACATCCCACAAATAAGCACTTTGGCACGGTTCAATGGCATTTTGGGATGTATAAGTAGGGGCATAGCCAGCAGATCAAGGGACGTGATCGTTCCCCTCTATTCGACATTGGTGAGGCCTCATCTGGAGTACTGTGTCCAGTTTTGGGCCCCACACTACAAGAAGGATGTGGAAACATTGGAGAGAGTCCAGCGAAGGGCAACAAAAATGATTAGGGGTCTGGAACACATGACTTATGAGGAGAGGCTGAGGGAACTGGGATTGTTTAGTCTGCAGAAGAGAAGAATGAGGGGGGATTTGATAGCTGCTTTCAACTACCCGAGAGGTGGTTCCAAAGAGGATGGTTCTAGACTATTCTCAGTGGTAGCAGATGACAGGACAAGGAGTAATGGTCTCAAGTTGCAGTGGGGGAGGTTTAGGTTGGATATTAGGAAAAACTTTTTCACTAGGAGGGTGGTGAAACACTGGAATGCATTACCTAGGGAGGTGGTAGAATCTCCTTCCTTAGAAATTTTTAAGGTCAGGCTTGACAAAGCCCTGGCTGGGATGGTTTAATTGGGGATTGGTCCTGCTTTGAGCAGGGGTTTGGACTAGATGACCTCCTGAGGTCCCTTCCAACCCTGATATTCTATGATTCTATGATTCCCCATCTTCCAGTGTACCTAAATCTGAACAAAGGTAATTGCCATTCCAGTCATGGGCCTTAGCTGAGCAGGGATGCCCATTAGCTATTAAGCAGATAATTCTACTCATTTCATTTGTAATGAAAGTCACCTCACACCAAAAGGTTAGACTATAAAGCTACCTGACATCATCCTGTGCAGTTGGATAACTGGTAGGGAGTGAAAAGAAAAGGAGTACTTGTGGCACCTTAGAGACTAACCAATTTATTTGAGCATGAGCTTTCGTGAGCTACAGCTCACTTCATCGAAAGCTCATGCTCAAATAAATTGGTTAGTCTCTAAGGTGCCACAAGTACTCCTTTTCTTTTTGCGAATACAGACTAACACGGCTGTTACTCTGAAACCTGGTAGGGAGTGGTACACTAACTAATTAAATATTCTACTGCATTAGCTCTCATTACCTTGGACCATTCAGCAGTGTCTACCCAATACAGAGTGATTTTCTGGCCTGCAATCATCTCCTGGACTCTCTTGGGTAAGAGTTTCTCTGCCACCTCTTGAGAAGAGGGCAAATCACAGCAGGAATGGACATCACTTCCAGACACAAACTGCAGTAGCTCCCTCTGAGAATGAGGGCAGGGAGAGAAAAGAAAGACGGCATTCACAAAGCCCTCAGAGGGCATATGGCTCTCAAGTGGCTCATCCGGGGCCACAATCAACCTGCTCTTCTGGCTCCTCAAGAATGGCTTGGCTGGTGAGGTGATCTCAGGTCGATCCCACTGGTAATCCAGTAGTGTTTCCTTCAGCACATTCTGGGTGAGGGTGGCTCTCGGCACTGGGCCAGGTAAATGAGATTTGTGGCTCTGCACCCCAAACCTGGACTCCAGTTCTTCCTCAAAGTCTTCCCAGCTGCGGGGCCCCAGCTCACAGAAATCACCCACGCGGGCAGCTCTGCCTCGGGCGCCCAACGAGTCAAAGAACTTGAAACCCCATCGTACCTTGGCCAGGCCAAACCTGCAGCCCAAGTAGTTCAGAATCCTCAGGCAGCCCAGCTGGAGCTGGTTCTTCTGCAGGGAGCTGGCCACATCCAGTAGAAAAACCACATTGTGGGAGCAGGTCATGTTGCCACTGAAGGAGTTGTCCAATCACAAAGCACCTCAGGCGGCAACCCCCCCTACCCGACACACACCCTGCTTCTCTCTCCAACGCACGCACCCTGCTGCCCCCTCCAAGTTAGCCCCTCACATGCACAGAGACTGCCCACCCCTAGCTAACCCCCCTGCACACAGGCTGTTGCCCCCCAGCTGCTTCCTTGCCTCCAGCTAGTCCCCCCCCACGCACACACCCTGCTGCCCCCCCAGCTAGTCCCCCCCACGCACACACCCTGCTGCCCCCCCAGCTAGTCCCCCCCACGCACACACCCTGCTGCCCCCCCAGCTAGTCCCCCCCACGCACACACCCTGCTGCCCCCCCAGCTAGACCCCCCCACGCACACACCCTGCTGCCCCCCCCGACCTAGTCCCCCCAGGCACACACCCTGCTGCCCCCCCAGCTAGACCCCCCCACGCACACACCCTGCTGCCCCCCCCCCGACCTAGTCCCCCCAGGCACACACCCTGCTGCCTCCCCCCACACGTATGGCTAGAGGGGCTCCCTAACCCCAGAGCCAACGACCCCCCCGGGCACCCCCTCGACTCCACCCCATGGGCCCCTTGTCGCCCCGCGGAGTCGCTGCCACCTGCCCCTCTCAAGGTGCCAGCACCGCCATTGCAATCCTTTTTTGCCCCGATCCAACTGCTCGCGCGCTCATCTTTCCCCTGCTCCCATTGGCTCCCGGCTGCCCCGATCCCGCTTCTCCAATTGGGCCGAATCCCCTCAAGCCCTGCCCTCTCGCGATGTTTGTGTGACCCCCCCCCCGTCCCTCCCTCAGAGGCTTCTGATTGGCTCCTGCTGAACAGGCTCCGGGCGGAAGTACCCGGGCGGCGCAGCCTCCTCAGGAGTCCCTATTCCACTCCCAGTTGATAGGTCCGACGGAAGGGATTCTGGCTGCGATTGGCGGTCATCCGTGACGTACAGGGTCAGCCTGTGGGAGAGAACCACTGATTGGCTGGTGCCCTGAGTTTAAAATTTAAAGGCTGGAATGAGAGGAAGCGCGAGGATGGTAAATAGAGGGATGGAGGTGATGACGTCATCGCGGGGCAATGATGAGGTAATTGCTAGGGTCTTCTATGCCCTCTCTAGGGCGTCACTGCTGCCTGGCCGGGCGACCACGTGGTGTCTGCCCTCCCCCTTCACACCCTAGCTGCCATCGCAGCAAGGATGCTGCCACCCGCTCATTGGTCTCTGAAACGCTGGTTTCATTGTGATGTCACTATGGTGGTATCCATCACTGGAGCGTCAGAGGCTTCCTTGCTCTCCAGTGAAACAGCCCCTTGGGTCAGGGCTCCTGCTGCCCAGCCCCCTGGGGAAGGCTGACAGCGCCCCTCCGTGACCCCACATTCAGGACTGCCAATTGTTTAACTCCACAAGCCCAAACACCCTTGCCCCACTCCTTCTCTGAGGCTTGCTCCGTTCCCCCTCCCTCTGCACTCGCTCATTTTCACTGGGCTGGTAATGGCTGGGCAGAGGGTCCCTTTTTGACCGGGTGTTCGATTGAAAATTGGACACCTGGCAACCCTAGGTTGGAGTGTGGGAGGGGTTGTGGGCTCTAAGAGGGAGTTTGGGTGCGAGAGGGGTTGTGGGCTCTGGGAGGGAGTTTGGGTGGAGGCTCTGGGCTGGGCCAAGGGGTTGGGGGGTGGGCTCTGGGAGAGAGTTTGGGTGTGGGCTCTGGGCTGGGGTTGGGGTATGGGAGAGGGTGTGGGTTCTGGGAGGGAGTTTGGGTACAGGAGGGGGTCAGGGGTGCGGGCTCTGGGAGGGAATTTGGCTGTGGGGTTCTGAGCTGGGGTAAGGGGTTGGGATGTGGGAGAGGGTGAGGGGTGCAGGCTATGGGAGGGAGCTTGGGCGCAGGAGCAGGTGAGGGGTGCAGGCTCTGGCTGAGCAGCACTTACCTTGGGCAGCTCCCTGTTGGTCGTGCAGCAGGGCTAAGGAAGGCTCCCGGAAGCGGCTGGCACGGCCCTGCGGCACCTAAGGGGTGTGGCAAGTGGGCTCTGCAGTGCCCCTGCCTGCAGGAACCGCCTCCGCAGCTCACATTGGTTGCTGTTCTCAGCCAATAGGAGCTGTGGAGTCAGTGCTCAGGGCTGGGGCAGCATGCGGAGACCCTCTGCCCCCCAGGGGCCACAGAGACATGCCAGTTGCTTCTGGGAGCAGGTGTGGAGTCAGGAAGCCTGCCTTAGCCCAGCTGCACTGCCGGACTTTTAGTGCCTAAAATCTCCTGTTTTGGCTTCAGTAGCCTCCGGGAGCCTGATTCCGGGAGACTCCCGATGAAGCCAGGAAGGTTGGCAACCCTAGTCACATTTGAGGATGAGTCCCCTGAACTGGTTGAAGGGTTGCCAACCCTCTAGGATTGTCATGGAGTCACCAGGAATTAAAGATGAATCTTTATTTAAATATTATGTCATGATGAATCCCCGAGCAATACATCCAGCCAAAATTGGTAACCCTGGAAGTGTTGCCAACCTTCATGATTTTTATCTCAAATCTTGCAATATTTGGTGGAGAAAAGCTTGAAAATGTGACCCCTAAAAGCTCAGACTCCAGGAGGCAAATTAAAAGAATCCTGCATTTAATATTTTTGAAATCTTGTGTTTTTTAAAATTATTTTATGATTTTGGGGCCTGACTCCTGACTTTTGGACACTTGGGATCAGCAGTGATGCAGTTCATGTGAAGTGGGTTAGGGTTTCAAAGACTAACACTCCGGCGTCATGGCGGAGGTCTTTCAATTTTTTTAAAAATCAAAAGCAAACAAAACATAACAGCCAGAAACAATAACCACAGACTAGTACAATGAGATGAAAAATGGAGATAACCTGAACTCCCAATGAGGGTGTGGGGGGGCGAGGATTATGCTGCCTCTTAGTGGACATCTGTCAGTAGCCACCAATTCTTATTCTCCATGGTTTTGTGATCTCATGGTCATTTGTTCTCAGAACAGTTCCTTCAGCAGGGCTCTGTTTGGCTGCTGAGGTGGATCCATCACCTGCAATGTGTGTTTGCTGTGCCGTATGTTATTCCTGGTCAGTGGCTGGGGTGGATGTATGTTACTTCTGTCAGCAGGATTCTGGATTTCCTCAACAGAGCACTAGCTTTCTCCTTGGTTTTGTTTAGATGCTTCTGTTCTAGAGGCATGGCTCTCAGGGTAACTATGATGAATGACTTTGGTTTGGATGGTGTAGCTCTTACTTTGGCAGAAGATTGCCAGCAGCTTTCTGTTTAGAATCTAACATTCTCCCCTAGCAGGGATGGAGGCTTGGCATTCATGTCATGATGTTTCTGCTACTCTAGTTTCTTGGCATATAGCTTTTTTGTAACTACTTCAGGGTTAATTGTCCTTGGCTCAGGAAGCTTCTTAGATGTTGGCCCTTTTTTTTTTTGCTTTGTTCTTCTGCCCATGACTGTCTGAACGATCAAGCATTTTGAGGTGTGCTGAGCTATTTTCTAGCAATGCTAAGTGTGTATTCCTTGAATCTGCTGGGCTGTTTGAATCAAGTTCTTTGGTATTTGTACTGACTTTTCTACTAATCCAGTCCTGACCTGCAGAACCCTCTGCTAATCCAGTTCCAGGCCCTCCACTTTTCTCCCCCTGTACTTCCTCTAGACCTGTAGAACCACCTGCTGGTCCAGGCATGTTCCCTCACTCTCCCATGGTTCTTATGGTCTCAGTAGCAGAATTTATTTTAGCCCTACAGTTTGCTGCTAAGATTTGGGGATCATAACCGCCTATACAGGCATGAGAACCCAAGAGCCACAGTCCCCTCTCCCAGTTGCTAGATATTTGACTTTCTAGAGAGAGGCACCAGCAAATTCTGGATTGCTCTGTATTGTCTGTGATTTTACTGTTTTTCTCACTACGCGGTTTTCTTCCCACTCTTGCACCCCTATCGCTGCTTTGTCGTTTTCTCTCCTTATACGCCCTTTGCCTTTCACCTTACATGGCTACTTTAAACATACACATGTTCCCCACTAGAGGTCACTACACACCCAAAAATCAGACCTTGGGTCTTGTGCATAGAGGTGACTTTTTCCATCACTCCAGTCCTCACAGTTTCATGTGGAGGCCTGGCTCCTGTGTTGTTAATGAACAAGGCTGGGAAATAATCTACTACTCCATCTCCACTGACACATGTTGAGGAGGGAAAGGGGCTGGGAATAAAGAAGCCCTGCTCAACTACTCTAAAGATCCTGCCAAGGGGGAGGAATTGGGTCTAGTGGGGGGTAACCTGTTGGGGTTAGCATGGTGGGGAGAGCAGCCACTTCCTAGAGCTCACCCTCAGATATCTGATGGATGGCCAGGTCTCCTGGGATAGTGTCTGACAGTGCTGACCCCAGGCAGCTCTAAGGAAATGGGACCTGAATGGGGGTGCTGAGTCCAAGTGCATGGGATGCTGGTAGGGAGGGGGAATTGAGCTGGAGGGGACAATGTACAGTGGGAAGTGGAGTCAGGGGAGGGAGCGTGGACTGCAGTGGAGGAAGGAGGAACAGAGCTTGAGGAGGCATCATATTAGCTGAACAGAGCCAGGGTAAATGGGATAATTAGTGAGGAGGATGAATGCAGCCAGAAGAAACAGTATACTGGAGAAATTGCGGGGGGGGGTCTCCGGGGGAGGGGTACAAATGAATGGACTCACGGAGGGAAGGAGCTGGAAGGGCTGAGATATGGGGGTGGGAGGAATGAGGCCAAGAATGGAATGTAAAGGATGGGAAATGAGGGTGAAGGGGAACCAGAGAGGGTAGAATAGTCCAGTGTAATATCTATACACTGTGGCCTGATCACAGCTGCCCTCCCGCTTCCTCCACTGTAGTCCACCCTCCCTCCCCTGACTCCACTCCCCACTGTATGCTGCGCCATCTAGCTCCATTGCTCCTCCCCCCGGCATCCCACGTGAGACCCTGCCTGCCTCGATCTGGAGAGTAAGATTTAGGTTCAGTCCAGGTACTGATGGTTCTTCTCAGTGGAGAAACACAGAGGGGCTGGGAGGTGTGTCGAGGAGGAGGTGCAGACTGGAGCCACCTGCATGTCTATGCCATGCTTCTCTCCAGAGCTTGCACACCCCAGTTTAAACCGGTGTCCTCAGCAACCAGTTGTATTTATAGAGCAACAGAGATAAGTGTGCAGTAAACTGCCCAATCAGTTTTATTGTCTATGGAAGCAGGTGCTTTTAATGGCCCAGAACCAGGAGCTGGTCCAGTCAGGGGCTAAGAAGAAACTACCAGCCAGAAGTAACTCAGGGACACCCGATCTCAATTAGCCTTCTGCATGTAGCAAAGTGGCTCTCTAGAGAAGCTCATCCCTCCTGTGATATGACATCTGCTATTAGACCATGGAATATATCAGATATTACATAGCATGGAACTGGGTATTCAGGGCTTTCTGAGTTCAGCCAGAGAGGAGTGATCTGATCCATGCGATCAGGTCCGAATGGCTGCTGTCTGATTTGCACTGGCAGAAATGACTGTACAAGGTGCAGGGCAATGGAGAGCCAGGCCCACTGTCTGTATTTGGGGCAAAACACTTCACCTTTCTGTACCTCAGTGTCCTACTCTGAAAAATGAGGCGGTAATAATGAGGGGTGAGATGATTCCCGAATTTGGATCTTGTTCAGTGTGCTGATACATTGATTCACAATCCCCCTTCCATCGAACGGTCAAATAATAAAGTAACGTGGCAGAACGAATGGATGCCTCCGAATGCCTCCTCACCCCCGCACCAGACCCTTGAACAGCCTTGTCATTGGAGGGTATTGGCTGTCGGGCCCTTCACCCCACCCATATTCAGCCATTTTGATGGGCTGGAGGCCGAAGGAGGTCCCCCCAGCCCCATGATATCTTTTTGGTGGAATGGGTGTGCCCAGTAGGCTGCCCACGACTGACTGTCCACCATGGAGTGGTGTCCTGGGGATGAACCAGGCTTGCAGCTGGAAGCTAGTTAGACGCAGCTGAGCACTTTAAAAGAAGGGGGTGTTGCACTCAGGAATGTGACCCATTGCTAGCTGCAGAGAGGCCACTAACAGGTACAGCTGAAACGCTTTGTCCATGGCTAAAGTTGCAGTTGAACCGTGTTTATCACCATAGCAACTGTGCCATCTGTTGTCAGCAATGGCTTCTTTTCCTAGGGAAGACGGGGCAGGGGGGTGGGCTGGCCAGAAGCCAGGCCAGTGAGCCCTGGGGAACCTAGGAGCTGTCCCGTTTGATTTGTACTTCTGGGGGGAGGATTGAGTGTCTTGTGTTTTCTGCTGCATGGGTGTCAGTTTGGGCTAAAGCAGAATCTCTGAAATAAACCAAGTCCGGTGAGGGTGACTTGTATTCAAACCTGAGCTTTCAGTGAATCTTCCCAGGCTCTCAGCTGAGCCAAGACTGAGTGTCATTGGCTGGCCATGGTATAGCCCCTTCTGCTCTTAGCAGCTGTGGGCTCCACCACCCCTCCTTCCACTGTTTGGTCTTCAGTGGGATGTTGTGTTTGGCCTCTCAAAGGCCAGCACTTACTTTCTCTTAATAAAGCCTCACCCCCACAGCGGGTAGCAGAATCCCTCCCTGTACCAACTGCCACTCGCCCATGGGAACACCAGATGGTTCCTGTCTAGCAAGAGTGCCCTCTGTGCATTTAGCAGGCTTCCCTCCAGGCCGATCCTGTCCCAGCAGCTCAAGAAGGGCACTTAGCGAGGTGTGACCAAGACCTGCCTTATCAGGGATTGCTTGAGGACAAAAAACAAGCTGAGCCCAGCACAGTTTCTCATGGATGTCTCCTTGAAAGATGCTGTTTGCAAACTCCCTGGATTGATTGCCAGAGTCCACAGCTGCTAATATGGCCTCCAGAGCAAGGGCTGCTCCAGCAGAGTTGTCCCGCTGGAGTGCGTCACTGAAGCCTCTTTACTCCTCTCATGTTGATCGCTTTAATGTCTCCTGCCTAGCTTCCCTCACTGACATTGCCCCTCCTTCGGTCCGCACAAAGCACAGCCATCATGATCATCTCCCTTGGCCACTCACCTGACCACATCCCTCCCTCTTTGAATCCCCCTTCTCCAAGTTCAAGCTGTTTGTCCTCACCTGGCCCTCCCAGCTTAACTGTGCGTGAATTTTACAGCCTGAGCCAACTCCCAAAGAAACCAGTTGAAAGACTCCCATTGACTTCACAAGGAGATGGAGCTGGCCCTTGGCGAGGCACCTGCTCTGCCAGTGATGCCAGATGGGACTGCCTGCTCGTCTGCTTCTCCCACAACTTTGTCTATGCCTCTTTCATGCTGCCCCCTATGAGACGCTCACCCTTTCCGTGCTAGTCTGCAAGGATGCTGCCCTTTCCTCTTTACAGGTGCTCCTCAAGATCCATGTGCAGGGCTTAATTTGTGCCAGGGCTGAGCCCTGCCACCTCTAGGCGTGGCACTTCATAGCCCCCCGGCACCTGCTGCATCAGTTATGAATGTAAAAAAATTGCTTGAGCCCCGGCACCTCTTTCATTACAATTAAGCACTGACCTTGGGTTATGCAGAACCGACAGGAAATGAGCCACCTTTGAAGGCAGGGCAAAGATCAAATCATCGCTCACTCAGCAATTGAATAACATCCGTGGGGTCACCTCCTACTTCTTCTCCCACCACTCCATGCTCTCATCACCCCTCCCCACATCCTCCTGATAGCATCAGGTCATCAAATTCATGTGTAGGGATCATTCCTTTGATCCATAGTAGGATGCACCTTGTGACACTTTTGGTAGTAAATAATAATCATAGGTGGCTCCTGACACCAGATGAGTGCATGAGGGGATACTAACTCCTGCTCACAGAGAGCATTCAGCATTCACCCCCGCTGTACTGGACTGAATGGAGCTGTGCCCACCTATATCATGGCCACATTTGGTCCCATGTCTTGATGCCCAAAGGCCAGTTCTAGTGGGTGCTGCTGGGTTTTCTCCTGTGCTCATTCAGGCTTTGGAGTGTGGGGTCAGGATGAACAAGAGGGTCTTGGATGTTTTCAAAGGCAGGAAATAAGTAATCAACCCCATCCCTTGTGAGTGTGACTGAGCTCCAGGAAGAGAACTGGGGCATTGGGTGAGTGCAGGGGTTAACTAAACTGCCTTGGCACTACGATTCCAGAGATTGCCCTCTCCTGACCGGGTGAAGATTGTGTTACTACATCCCTGGTTCACTGACACCCTGTTCACACCCTGGCCCCCAGAGCCAGGCAGATGCAACAATCAGGTTCTGGGAAGGGGAATTCCCACAAGGGGTCATTCAGCACCATCTTCCTGTGAAGGGATTTGAGCGGCCTCCACTCACGTCTTACTAAAACACACTGGGCCAAATTAATCCCTGGTGTAAATCCAATGAAGTCTCTGGAGTTATGCCTAGGAAGGATTTGCTCCACTGCCCATGCCGACCCTATCTTCTTCCTCATCTGCCCTTGTGTTCTTGCTCAGAGAAGATTCAGATCTTGGCTGCATTTACCTCATTCTCCTCATTCCAGCAGATCCCAGGGAGCTATCAGAAGTTAATTAAAGTAGAAATGAGAACTAAACAGGGCAAGGGCTGCACAGGCAGGAATGCCACCAGCACCCTGAGCCAGGGCTGCCCCTGGCTCACTCAAGGGCCGGGGATGCCTCTAGCTGATTCAGGGCCAGGGCTGCCTGAACAGGGATGCCTCTGGCTGCCTTGGGGACAGGACTGCCAGGGCAGGGATGTGCTTTGGGGACATGGATGTGGCTGCTTAGGCAAAGATGCCCCGGCTTCCCCTGGGACCAAGGCTGCAGCTGCCTGGGCAGGGATCCCCCAGGTGCATCAGGCATCTGCTAGGACATTGTGTTTCCAGTTCTCACGTTCCAAAGTGCTTTGCAAGGCCCCAACCTGGTCTCCATTGTTGGCTGGTGCAGGAAGTTCCAGTCACTTGCATGAGCAGCAAATTCACCCCAAACATGGTAAACAAAAGACAGGCCTTGTTCTCCGGAGCCTGCAGCCCTGCAGGGCCGTGCCCTCCCAGCTCACTGACACCTGTCTGCAAGGTGCATCAGGACGTGGCTCGCCACATCCCCTCTGAACACGAGCAGCCTGCTGCCACATTGACCCCAGAAGGTACGCTCTGTGTCAGTGCAGCACCCTCCTGCAATTCACTGCAAGGGGATGAGCTGAGACAGCTCACCGCCAACCAAAGAGCCTCTTTCCTCCCCTGCCTCCTTGGGGATTCTACCCACTGAATCCAGGCAAACGGGGAGGGGTTCTGTCTTCTTTTTAAAATACTTAATGCTCATAAAAGCGAGGCACTGAGAGATCCAGCTGTGGCCAGGCATGGTGCAGACACCTCCCTACTCAGCTCTGCCAGTGAACCTCGGGCCTGACCTGCAGCACCCTCTGCCATTCCTGTCCTGTTTCTCCTGAGCAGAAATGACCAATATTTCCAAACTGTGTGGTAGGGCCGTGCCATGGACCAATGTCTGCCAGAGTCACCCAGCTGATTTCCCCATTAGATCTATGGCAAATTCTGACTTGAGGAGTCCTTCAGCTGGCCATTGGGAAGTTTAGACTTGAAATTAGACAAAGGTTTCTAACCATCAGAGGAGTGAACTTTTGAAATAGCCTTCCAAGGGAATCAGTGAGGGCAAAAGACCTATCTGGCTTCAAGATTAAACTCGATAAGTTTATGGAGGAGATGGTATGATGGGATAACATGATTTTGATAATTATTTGATCTTTAAATATTCATGGTAAATAGGCCCAATGGCCTGTGATGGGATGTTAGATGGGGTGGGATCTGAGTTACTACAGAAAATTCTTTCCTGGGTATCTGGCTGGTGAATCTTGCCCATATGCTCAGGGTTTAGCTGATCGCCATATGTGGGGTCAGGAAGAAATTTTCCTCCAGGGCAGATTGGAAGAGGCCCTGGAGGTTTTTTGCCTTCCTCTGTAACATGGGGCACGGGTCACTTGCTGGAGGATTCTCTGCTCCTTGAAGTCTTTAAACCACGATTTGAGGACTTCAATAGCTCAGACATAGGTGAGAGGTTTTTCGCAGGAGTGGGTGGGTGAGATTCTGTGTCCTGCGTTGTGCAGGAGGTCGGACTAGATGATCATAATGGTCCCTTCTGACCTTAGTATCTATGAACTGTCTGAGCCCTTCCCTCCTGCCCTGGAATCATAAATAAATACCAGATTTTTCCCCTCAAGGGATTACTGTCCTCCCAGTGGTCAGCAAACTGCCTCGTGGTGGATTGATTTATCCCTAGGCGGTCACAGAGGAATGTGTGCTAAGACCTCTAGGGCAATGGCTCAGCCCTGAGCAGAGAGCATGGTGATATTCTGCAGCAGGAACCCACACCTTTTAGCACCTTATTACCACCTCAGTAACCTCCCCAACCCTAGCTGCTATGCTGCCATAAAAAGCCTAATACAGTATTGTGACACTGGCAGACCAGGTGCCAGCTCATGCCAAGGTCCCCATGCCTCAAGAGAACCCTGACAAATACACGGCTGGAGTCAGTCTGGCTCACCTGGGTGTTAATATTGTAAAAATAGGAATTAGAATGATAAGAATGTGTGTAGTGTTTAGACTTTATTGAATGCTTGTGAGTTGCTGCCTGCATTAATCTCACTTATAGCATCTGTATCCCATATTGTAAGGTAATATTTGAGTGTTTGCATTGTAAGTCTTTGACTATGTAAATCACCAGACAGGGGAGAGACATTAACTAGTGTGAACTGCTGATCTCCAACAGAAGGTGTTACATCCTGCCCAACAGGAAAGGTCAAGACCCCAGATGGAGTAGTGTGGAATGTTAAAGAGAACAAAAGACTTCATTGTTTACTCTCCCCAAACCATGAAGAGCAGTCTTGCAAGTGATTTCCTCCCATCTTGTGGCTCCAAGCAGAGCTGGGGAAGGGAATAAAAACTCCTAGCAAGGAGGAATGGTATCTTTATGCTGCTTGCGCTCTGAGGGGCCAGGATTACTAGGCATATGCAAAAGATCCCCAGTGCTTAGCCTGGGTTAGCCAAAGGACGTATAGAGCTTGCTTATCATAGAAGCTTCTATTACTTTTCAAAACTTAAGATTGGAATTCATTTGTGTGTATATATGTTTAACTGCTTTAACCTTGTAATTAACTCTCATATTTCCTTTTCCTAGTTGTTAAATCTTTAGCTAGTTTATTATAGGATTTGCTAGAAGCGTTGTCTTTGGTGTAAGAGTTAAGGAGCAATTGACCTGGGGTAAGTGACTGGTCCTTTGAGACTGGGAGTAACCTGAATATTGCTGTGATTTTTGGTGTAAGGGGCCATTTATCACAAAGCCAGGTTTACCTGGGTGATGAGACTGATCAGAGTATCCAAGGGGACTGTCTGTGAGTCTCTATTTAGGCTGTTATAGAACCTGAGGAGTTTACACTTGATAAGTGGTTGGTGAAATCTAAGAATAGAACTCACAACCAATTTGGGATTTGGTACTCATGCTCTTGAGTCACTGCAGAGAACTTTACACATGTGTAGAGCGGTGGGAGGGTCCCATGACAAGTGTCCCCTCCAGAGATGGAGCTGTCCCAACAGATGTGGCCAGCTAGGTCTGGGAGAGGTGGGAGGCTGCTGTCAGGGAAGAAGATATTTAGGAACTCCCATGCTGCTGGCCGACAGCAGCTGATAATAGCGGTGAACTCCTAGCCAGTGACAGAATGACTACCTGGAGAGGGGGATTCTGATCAGGCCCATGGATTCCAAGAGGCTGTCTGGTCAACCCCCACTCCTCAGTACCCCCTCCCAGGTGTGGCACTGCACAACCTCTCCTCTTTGGGACAGTTCAAGCTCTGTGGCACTTAACAATGCTGCTCCTGTTTCAGCCGCTCCAGCAGCACTGTTCCCAGGGCTAGAAGCCTGAAAGTGGCTGCTAAAGGAACAGTCTCCCCATAGGGGCTTTTTAGGTGAGAGTGGGAGCATGTGTGCAGAGGAGTCATTGGAGCATGCAGGCTCTGACTGGACTCTGGTGGCAAAGCACTGATCTGCAGGCTGATAAGGTGGGAATGCTGAGCAGTGCAGCAAGGTGAGACTATCAGACCAGTGGAAAAGACATTACCTTGTGCCCCATGCTCCCATAATGGGAGCTCCGTGCTTAAACAGCTGGTGAGGAAGGGGGAGGCAGGGTGGAAAGAGAGGGGGTCAGTAAATGAAGCTGTTATGATCCATGCGTTCCAGAATAGTAGTATTTGTAGGGTCTAGGGAGGGAGCTAGTGCCTTTGTCTCTCTGGCCTTTCGCACGGATCTAATGATCTTTGTAGGGGTAGAGAGCATCTCAGGGTGGTTTTCAGAGGATGCTGTTATTCAATCAGGCTCTGAACTGAAAACCTCTGTAAAGTGTCTGGCCAAAGATGTTTTTGTTCAAAGCCCTGGAGATGAGCTGAGATGACCTAGTGCGTCATGCCTTCCACTTCAGGGTCGCTGGGTTCAAATGTGGATTGGGGCACATTTGAAATGAGTGTGTTGGGTTTCAGTGCAGGAGGTGGGATGGCAGCATGGGGAGCCCAGGACTAGAATAATGAGGTATTTGAGGTCAGGACAGAGGAGCAGCAGCCCAGCTGTGGTGGTGGGGGGAACCCAGGACTGAAATGTCAAGAAGTTCTGTAGGACAAGGTTGATCCCTGATAAATCCAACCATAATTGCCCAAATGGCTTTCTTCAGCCTAGCTCCCATCACACACAGCACTACAGACTAGCACACAGACTCAGGACCAATGCATATAATGGCACAGGCCCCTGTGACTCACACTCATCAGTGTGAAAAGCAGTTGCCACTTCTAATTACGCAAGTCCAGCCCTGCAAAATGAAGCAGAAATGAAAAGGGCAGTGAATGGAATGAACAGTTTCCCCCCCCTGAAACCCAGTTCCCCTTGGGCCTTTACATGGAGATGATCTGCCATGCCAGCCCTGTTAAATGCTTTCCTTCCAGCTGCCCTGTAATTAGCTGAAGTTTTATGGTACACTCTTGGGGGCAGGGACTGCCTTTTTGTTCTGTGTTTGTACAGCGCCTAGCACAACAGATTCCTGGTCCGTGACTGGGCACTACTGCAGTACACATAATAAATGCTCTCCATAAAAGCTCCACTCAACCCCCTGCCCAGAAGAATAAGTGGGGCATTGGGGCTTTCTGGGCAGCACCCAGGCCCTAAAGAAGCTCTGCAGAGCCTGTTCACTCCCCACCGGGAGCCTCCCAACCCTGCCCTGTTCCCAGCACCCTGATGGGACTGAGGAGGTGGATTAGAACATGTGGACTGTGAGAAAATTTCACTTCACTTTCTTCTGTTACTTATAGTTTCTTATACTTACTTACTTCTTACTTATAGTGGGGACAAGGAGAGGCACCCATGGGCCCTAAGCCAAACCCATGAGGCTTAGGTGCAATCACACTGATTTCCCTTTCCCTACACACATGTGCAGCTCTTTCTTCCAAGTTTTTATAGTAACTGCAATGGGCAAAATTTGCCCTTGGGGTAAACCAGTGGATGTAGCTAGACTTGTGCCAGGGAAGAATTGGGCTCAGAATCCATAGTTAGCCAATGACCGACACTTCTGGTCCAGCTGGTGTGAGGTTGACACTGGAGGTTATGGAAGTGAGATGGTGCCAGCGTGTGCCTTACAGCACCTAGGGTGGTATCACAGAGGAATGTCCCAGTCTCGCTTCCAGGGCAGGAGAGGGCTGGCAGGGGTCAGGGAAGCCTAGCACTGGGTGCCAGTGCCCCCCCCACTCAGAGACTGACATCTTCGGGCACCGAAGGAGCCCAGTTCTCTGCAAAAATGCCTCGCCACTTGCGTCCCATGTAAAGCAGGGCCCTGCCACTTGGTGCTTACTCCATAGTATGCCAATGCTGGTGGCTGGCAAACAATTGATGACTATGGCCGTCGTTCTATGCCAAGTCTGCTGCAGTTTCCACGGTATGCATCCGATGAAGTGAGCTGTAGCTCACGAAAGCTCATGCTCAAATAAATCGGTTAGTCTCTAAGGTGCCACAAGTACTCCTTTTCTTTTTGCGAATACAGACTAACACGGCTGTTACTCTGAAACCAGGATAATGATGATTCTATAGCACTGCCTGTATCGGCTAATCTTCCCAGCGACTCTCTGAAGAACCGAGCCAATAGCATCATTACCAGAGGCAGTGGCATGGTCCCCAGGATGCAGGCCTTTCCCCAGTGAGCTAGAGATCCAGCTTTGCAGAATTGATATACAAAAGCAATTCTGGCCTACCCTGCTAGAGGACAGTCACGCACGCATGCCATGCCTCCCAGCAGCATAGCCAGCTGTGACAGGACTCCTTGTGTTACAAGATTCTCCCTTGAACCCTGCACGCTCATTTATCAGAGACCTTCTAGAAGTCACTTTGGCAGCAGAAGAAAACGTCTGGACTGGGCTGCAGGGCAAAGGGCTGGTTTCCCCATATCTCTGACAGGGGGCGTAACAATCCTACAGACCAGTGCTCATTCCCTTAGCTAATGCAGGGAGCAGGTGCCTGCCAGGACTGGCTGCGGGGGACATCAAGAAGGGATCTGAACTCTGTCTGGATCATGGCCCAGGTCATGCCCTGCACTGGAGCTGCAGGTATGCATGTCGCTCAGGCGTGCAAATGCAACCAGAGTCACATGGAGGTATTAGGGGTAGGACTCTGAACAGCCTTCCAGGGAGTGCCAGCTCCTCAGGGCAACTAAGCTTGTCCTCCAAAGATCCTCCTTCGGGGAAGGTGCTTGGCCTTTGGTGGGAATCTGCAAGGACAAACGCAGTCTCTACATGCATGCTGTGATCTGGGCGCTGGAGTAAGCCAAGACAGATGCTGCTAGCTGTAGCATTCCAAGAGGCTACTCCACCCCCAGGCTAACTAGACAGACTCTCTGGGACAGCAAGTGGCAGGTACACCTCAGTACCATAGCCAGGAGTCAGGGTGGTATAGTCAGATGGGGAACAGAGAACCATTGTCAACTACAGTCCAGAACACAATGTGCTGGGTTATCTGCCTGGGTGCCAGTGCCTCTCATTCACAGGTCCTACCTGATGCAGGATGGCCCCTACCACAGGTGGGACATACACAGCCCTGGAGGAAGGAGCTGTGATCAGATATACAAGCTTGCTTTGCTCTTTCTCCCTTATGAGAAATACTCCAACAGTGTATGGTAACCATCTGGAACACTGCAGTGAGCTGTTGTGTTACGAGAGCTTTTTGCAATAATGGTATCATGTGTTAATGGCCTCACAATGCATGCAGGACCTATCTTAGGGGATTGTTTAGGATGGATGGTGCTATCAAGGCCTCAGGACAGAGCCATACTCTCTCAGGCTAGATTGGCAATCTAGAAGCAGGCAATAAGGTTAATAGCTGTCCTTTATTTTGAAGATTTGGAGCCAAATGCAACGGTGATGAAAAGAGCTGGCATAAATTAAGCATCTTGTAGGAGCAAATCAGGGTGTCAGGTGCTAGGACCCCGCACAGAGATGAAGAGCCTCTTTGCTGACTCACTTGGAAGCCAGATCAGCTGTGTCTAATTAGCTCAACCTCAGGAGTTTAAAGGGTTCCTTTAGCCAGACAAGCTGGATGAGGTAATATCATTTATTGGATCAGTGTCTGTTGGTGAGGGAGATAAGCTTTTGAGGTACACAGAGTTCTTGTTCAGGTCTGGGAAACTTTAAATGTCAAAGCTCAATGCAAGGTGGAACAGTCCCTCAAAATATGAGTTAACTACTTATGCCAAACAATCCCTTCAAGGTGAAGGGGCCTGTTAACAGCACTCCAATCATAAGGTGGAAAGGAAGGGGGAAGCAGCTTGGAGGAGTTCTTAGTGGGTTTTAGATTGTTGTAATAAGCCTTAAATCCAGTGTCTCTATTCAGTCCATGATTTTTAGTGTCTAGAAAAGTTATCAATTTAAGGTCCGAGGCTCAACTTTTGAAAGTGTTGTGCAGGATGAGGACTGATAGTTCAGACATGGAGTGATCGCTTTTTGAAAAGTGTTCACCCACAACTGATGTGATGTTTTTGTCTTTTGTCATTTTCCTGTGTGAGTTCATTAGAGAGCGTAGTGAGCCACCAGCGAGCAGGATGTTAGGGGGCTTATTCCTTCACCCACTCACTTCCCTGGTCCTTCTCGCATGAACAGAGAGCAACAATACCCAAAGTCCAAAGGTGCAAACAATTTGATGTTTATTGGGGTGAACTTCCAGCAAGCATGATTCCAGTTTCCTTCCTTAGTGTCCCCCTTCCCAGCTCTGACACCACAGAGCTTTGCCTGTGTCCCTGTTCCCATTTCCCCCCTTAGCAAAACATTATTCCAATTTCCCCACCCCTGTTCCCATTTTCCCCACCCACACACTTCCTGATTGACTGCAGACTATATAGTAAAACTTGAGTTCTGCTTAGCTATACCTTAACCAATCATTTTCCTGAAATTTAACTAACCAATCCTAACATATTGTAACATGATTATGTAACCAATTATATCCCACCACCTTAATTAGTTTACACCCAGCAAAATTAATTATACAGCAGACAGAAACAATCACAGAAGCAGAGACCATGCAAACAAACAATAGCAAAGTGGAAACTATAATGACAAAACAATACAGAAGTGAGGATTTCACATCCCAGCTATTGATAAGTGAGTTCTTGCCAGACAGGATTCTATCAAACTAAGTTTTCTTTTACATTTTCTAGGCACTTCCCTTTCTCTGGAGGCGATAGGCATTCTCAGGACAGGATTATATTCCTAACAGCCCAATAGCACCTTATTTCAATGTGACTAGTTTGGAATGTGAGGATGTGACTGTTCGCTTCCCAGCTTATGGCTGTCTCTGCTGCTTAGCCAAAGGCCTTAGCCTAAGCACAGGGCCTCAGACTGTCACAGTAAGAAAAGGCCCTTACACCAGCAGACAGTGATTTTGATTCTTTTTTATACCTGTATAACTAGCTAAGTGATAAGAATACACCTAAATTCTTAGAGTATAGGCCTTTACACACAGCTCTGAATATCTATATCCTAACACAGGGGTTCTCATGGGGGTGTCTGTGGCAGGGGAGTGAGGAGGTGAGCGGTGGCGGGGGGGGGGGAAGTGGCAGGTGGGGGAATGAGGAGGGACGCTGCCTGGCCACGGAATAAGGAGGCATGTGGCAAGCCAGCAGCAGGGTAAGGAGGCAGATGTGGGGGTCTGGCTGCAAGTGGGGGAGTGAGGAGGTGAGCAGGAGTTCCCGTGGCAGCAGGGGGGTGTCTGTGGCAGGGGAGTGAGGAGGCGAGCGGTGGGTGAGAGGAAGCAAGCAGCAGGTGGGAGACTGAGGAGGGATGCAAGAGGTGGGTGGGGGGTGAGGAGGTGAGCAGCAGTTGCATGGACAGCAGGTGGAGACCCCTTTGGGAAGGCTAGCCACTGACTCCCCCAGCAGCTGGAGCCCTGGCCCCCCTGCGGTTGGAGCCACAAGCTCCCCGTAGGGAAAAACCCTGAGTACCACGCCCCCAGCCTGGCTGGAGGAGCCCCTGGTTGGCTGAAGCCCGGAGCACACCCACCCCACCCCCAGCCAGAGGAGCTATGGGCCAGCCTGAGCCCCGCCACCTACCTGGAGGAGCCCCAGGGCCAGCTGCAGCCACAGCCATGCCTCCCCTCCTCTCCCAGACCCAAGCCACCCAGATTTGCTTTTCATTACTATTTGGACTTCTATTATGTCAAAGCTTTTTAAAATTTACTTCAGAATTGTTGTACAACCACTTTTACCAAAAAAGCAAAAGAAACAATAATAAAAAAAGACAAGAACATGCAAAGCACCTTATTTGTGTTTCTAATCTGTTAGGTCCAGTAAAGAATAGGGATAACTGTGCATTATTTTTATTATTGAGTCTGGAAAAAAAAAAAAACCCAAAACCTTACATAAATCAATTACAATGATTTGGATATATATATGTGCATATTACTTTGTTAATTTATGAAAAATAAATACTTTTAGGAAAAAGCGTCAGTGCAGCCACAAGCAAGAGTTGGTGGCTGCACTCTGAGGTCAGCAAAAAATTTGTTGAGAACCCCTGGCCTAGTGGTTAGAGTAGGGAGGGATTCAGGACTCTATTTCAGATTCCAGGAGGGAAGAGTGATTGAGTGGTTAGAGCAAGGGATATGAGGCTCAGGACTCCCTGGCTGTATTCCTGACCCTTGGAGGGGAGCATATCTAGTGGCTACTGTGTGGAGCTGGGGTTCAGGACTCCTTGGTTCTATTCCTGCCTCTTGAAGGACATTGGGGTCTAGTGGCTAGAGTAAGGGAGTGGGGGAGATTAAGAGTCCTGGGTTCTGTTCCCTGCTCTGCAGCCAATTCACTATGTGACAGTTGCCCCTTTTTGTGCCTTGGTTTCCACATCTGTAAAGCTGGGATAAGTATAATCCTCCTAGGTAGGTTTGAGCTCCTCAGAGAAGGTGTTGGAGATGTGCCTCCATGCTCCCAACCCCCCTTCTTGTGGCTGGAAGCAGAGAGAGTTAAAATCTATTAAACTTGCCATGAACTGAAATATGAGCCTGCCCCAGGCAGCTGTGAGGACTGACAGCTCCCAGCACCATGCCCCACATCGCCAGACTTGTATAAATGGACTGAGTCTCCCCAGGCATCAGGACTGGGGCTCGTGCTGTCTAGGTGTGTGGACCCCCTCCACCCCAGCGGGTTCTCTGGGATCTGAGCGGGTGAGCTGGTCTGGGATGGTGAAGAACACATACATGCGCTGGCGGCTGCCGCTCATCTGCCTCCTCTGGGAGATCGCTATGATCATCCTCTTTGGGGTCTTTGTGCGTTTTGACCCCGAAGCCGATGCGCACTGGAAGGAGGAGTGGCGCCAGAAGAATCTCACCAGTGACATAGAGAACGATTTCTACTTCAGGTATCCATGTGAGTACAGCTGGCAAACACCAGCCCCTGCACTGGTAAATGCCAGACCCCCCCACAGGCCAGCCAGGAGGAAGGCGAATGAGACAAATGTCACTGAAGTTCTGGGGCTTGTGAAAGTCCGAGACAAGCAGCCCCAGGATTGTGAAGGCAGGTGCTGCGGGAACTTCCCCCGGAAGCTCTGCTCATGCACCTCCATCCCAGCCTGCAGTACCCCTGGCTATTGCTGCCCTGAGCCCTCCCATTGCCCCTGCCCGCCCCAGCTCTGCCCAATCTTGCTCTACATCTCCCTGTTCTATCCCAGTATTAGGTTCCCCAGAACAGCCCTCCCAGAGCACCTCACTCCTGACCTGCAACTCCCCCCACCCTCATCCCAGTCCTGGGCTGCCCACCCAGCTCTGCCAGTGCACCTCAGTCCTGACCTGCAGCTACCCCACCCCTGCTGCCCCAGCCCTATCTCCTTCCAGCTGTGCAGATGTATTTCATCCCTCTCCTGCAGCAAAGACTGAACTTCTTGTGGGGAGAAACTATGTCAGACTGGCTGGTTTAGGGATTTAGATACTTGCCTGCTAGAGACCAGGTGGGGCTGAGCTCATTTCACAGTCCCATTAGTCTGTATTACCTGCAGACATGGGGGGTGGATGGGGGAAAGCAACTGAAGGGCTAAAGGAATGTGGGAATGTTGTATCTACTGCTGGGATCCTTGAGTCTAAGCCTAGGGCCCCCCTGCTTAACAGGCTGTAGGACAGGGATCGGCAACCTTTGGCCCACGGCCCGCCAGGGTAAACCCCCTAGTTGTTTACCTGCCCCATCCACAGGTTCGGCCAATCGCGGCTCCCACTGGCCGCAATTTGCTGTCCCAGGCCAATGGTGGCTGCGGGAAGCAGCGGCCAGCACATCCCTTGGCCTGCGCCGCTTCCCGCAGCCCCCATTGGCCTGGAGTGGCAAACCACGGCCAGTGGGAGCCGTGATTGGCCGAACGTGTGGACACAGCAGGTGAACAAACCGGCGGGCCGCGTGCCAAACGTTTCCGATCCCTGCTGTAGGACATCAGAATGCTCTCTGCTTGTCCAGTGAAACACACTAAGGAGAAGAGGAGGAAACTGTGTATGAGTCCATAGCAGTTGGAATGTGGTATGTGGGACGCAGGGTTAATATTCTCTAGCCTGTCCCTGCTGTTCCAGCTCTGTGAGGACACGTATAGGCCGAGATGCACACCCCTAGAGGTGTCTGCATTCACCTGCTGCTTTATGTATATAGTTTGAGAAGTACCTGGGGGTCCTTTGGGAGGAAAAGTGCTGGTGGCTGTTACCTTGCCAAGCAGCACACATGCTTGTGGCTTCTCCCCTCCCCCAGCACATCTAGCCCAGGAGAAAGCACATGGCTGCTTTCAGTCCTTGCTTCATACAGTCCTGCCGCCAGATTTAAAGGATGGCTGTGGTGATTCCCTGCCTCTGGTGAGTCACCCCTTCTGGCCTCAGCCCCATCATTCCTGCCAGAGAGGACTTATCACATCTTCCTAAGGGGCAGCCCTTTTGCCCAGAAACTGGGCTGGTTACACCAAAGGTGCATAGCCTCCCACAAACTCTTCCGGCCCTGTGACTGAAGCACTTTGCCATGCCAGTGCCATGTTTCCTATGCTCTGTAGGACCAGGGGATAAACTTTCCTCCATCCTGCAGGCTTCTGTGTGCTGCCACCTCCCATGGGCTGTGCTGGATAAAGCATTTCTGCTCGTATGGAGGAATGACTCGCTCAATTCGCCAGCCCTTTCCTCAGCCCAGGACGTGACCCTGCTCCACAGAGCTGAGTGGGGATGGGTGTGACAGCAGCTCGCTGACCAGCAGGCCAGATCCAGAGCATCCTCCCTGGAGGAGATGAGGGTGCAAAGATACAACGCCTGGTCTCCCCTCCCCATCCCTGACTCCATTTTCCTCTAGCTGTCACTGACCTCTAGCTGCCATGAGAGCCCCTCGCCCAGGAGCAGCCCTGACCTCCTCATTTGCAGTGGAGGGAGGAAGGCTGTTTTTCCCAGAGCTCAGTGCCGTGGACAGCTGGCTCAAGGGAGAGGCTGGCATCCTGGGCAAGCAGCAGCAAACACCTGTGTGGCTCAGTGCTCACCAAGCTGGGTAGCATGAGGAAGTGCTGTGCCACCCAGAGTAAATAAACAGGTGCTGAATGAAGGGCTGATGTACTTAATGCTGGCTGCTTCGCCCTGAGCTCAGCTGAGGGCAGGGGGACACGTTCTGGGAGATGACTGACGGGGCCACAATAATGATTCATGGGTGTAACATAGAAGTTTGATCTGCCTGCAGTGTCTTCGAGGCATTCCCTTGCCTTGCACAGGGCAGGCAGAGACAACATCTGCGGGGCTCAGGACTTTGCCGTTAACATCCTTGCTTGGGTTTCCTGAGCAAAATGCTTCACTTTGCTAAACCAGGAGCTAACAGTGAGTGGCCCAGTCCCGACAGCTCGTCGTGCTCCGAAGCAGCAGTGCTTTGCTCTCTGACAAAGCCTCGCTCCCGCTACTTAAATGGCTGCAACCTAGCATATGCTGCAATAATGTATCCTCTTTTACAGCTAGCCAGTAGGAACGAGCTCGATTTCACTCATGCACACCTAGGGTGGGACGCCTTAGCCCCTGACTAGCTGGTTTAAAATACGGCGTGGTAGCACCGATGGGCAGGGTGGTTGTGGGTGGGAGGCTGACCAGCTGTGGGGGATGGAAAGCCAAAGAGTGAGACGAGCAGCAGGGAGGGTGGCAGGAGCTGATGGGGGTGGAAATAGGAGCTGACACAGGGAGGATCTAAAACATTGTGTAAAATGGCCAGATGGTGGGTGCTGTGTGCACAGAACCTCACGGCTTGGCGGAGATGCCCTGGCACTTGCAGCAAGGGGCTGTCAGCTGGGATAGACACAGCTGCGTTAGGACTGCAATGGAAAAGGGTGCAGAGTAGGCAGGTGGTGAGGTCTTCCCTAGTCAAGGAGCATTTATCAGTGTCACGTTCACATCCAGCCCCGAGAGCTTTCAGCAAACTCTAAGCTGATGCACCAGGTGAGGACTCTGCTGCTGTGTCCCCTAAGGAGCCCCGTACCTCAGGGCGTGTTCGGGGTGGTGCCTGGTACAAATGGATCTCCGTGGAAACCTTTGAGCAGATTCAGGTGTTAGTATTATTTTGAACTCCTGTAGGGGGTGGACATGGTGATACAAGTGGTGTCCTAGGGGCCTCCTTTCCTTAGATGAGAAGGTTTCAATTGTTCTGGGTTTAGCTAGCATCAGAAGATTAGTGGGGGCGGGTGAGATGCCTTCTCTCCCCAGCAATAGGTAACCAAAGCCAGTTTCCTGTGCTGTCCACCTGAGTATAGCACTGGGAGCAGTGCCAAATGCCACCAGCCAGCCAGCAGTGCTTCTGGGGGCAGCACTCCCAGGAGTGGGACATGCAGTTCTTTCAGGGATGGGGGAGGGACTGTGCTCCTGAACACAGAGTGTGACAGACACCAGCCTTTGGGTCACGTGAGGAGGAGAGAGCACGCACCTCTCATAGCAAGGCAGCTGGGGGATGAGCCGTTTCTCTGGAACAAACCAGCTGTGGTGTATAGTGGGGGAAGGGAAGGAGGCAGGTATGTGGAGGGTGAACTGGGTGCATGAGGACGGGGGAGGCAGTAGCATGTGCAACCAGAAAAAGCCGACTCCTGCAAGCTCTGTTGATAGGAAATTCCAGCTGAGAGGACACGGTACAATACAGGGCCAGGACTCCAGGTCACCCATCCCTGTTTGGCACAAGATCAGCGAGACGTCAAAGGCAAATGAAAATTACTTTGGTGTTTGAGCAAGTCACAGGGGAGAGGACAAGATCTTCCAAGGCCTGCAGGCAACTCCGGGTATTTCAGTGAAACAAAGGGAAAAGGACCCCTTGGTGGGAGTGTGCAATATAGTCATTACAGTTGCAGTAAGTGTGACAAACTGCAGCTGACCTTGAGGATTTCAGATACAAATCCCTCAAAGAGGCTTGCAGGTCCCAACCCAAGGAAGTATCTCAAGCTGGCAGCTTCCTCGTTAGGTTGTGTCCTTATCAACAAGTGCATGCAAGATTCATGTTAAGTTCATGAGTGCCACCGACCCAATGCCCATGGAGCAACACCCATGCCACACCAAGCTGGGAGGCGTGCAGGTGTCTGCCAGGGCGGGAGTGACGATGAGGCTGAGACTCCAAACTAGTGTCGCCTTGTTTAATAAACTGGATGTGCCCTGGAGGCCAAAGGCTATGCCACTGATTAACCCCTTCTAGGTTTGTCTTGTCCCAAGCTAGGGCAAAGGGGACGCAAAATACCTGCCATTCTCAGATGGGGAGGTCTAGCTTCCTAGGGAAACTCACCTGGATTGCTGATCCCATCCTGGTGTCTGAGTCCTCCCTGGCTCACAGCAGCTTCCCTGTGCACTCGGGCCATTGTCTCATGTGCAACAGGGATCATTCAGCTGGCTGACCCCTTTACAACTGGCCTGAGCCCCTGTGCAAGCCATCCGGTGGGAGTCACCTGGTGAGTGACAGCTCAGAAGAGTCTGCAAAGATAGACGATTGTTTCCAAGGCTGCATGAGGGACTGAGCCACAGATCTGTTTTGAACAGTGGTTCTCAACCAGGGGTCCAGGGCCCCCTGGGGGGCAGCGAGCAGGTTTCAGGGAGGCCGCCATGCAGGGCCAGCATCAGACTCACTGGGGCTCAGGGCAGAAAGCCAAAGCTCTGCCACATGGGGTTGAAGCTCGGGCCCTGAGCCCCGCCACCCGAGGCTGAAGCTGAAGCCTGCGCAATGTAGCTTTGCAGGGGCTCCTGTGGCATGAGGTTGCTACCCGCTAACACCAGCCCTGGCCTTTTATATGCAGAAAGCCCATTATTGTGACAGTTGGGCTGTGGATGTTTTATAGCATGTTGGGGGGGCCTCAGAAATAAAAAGGTTGAGAACCCCCGGTTTAGAACACTTCCATTACAAATACAGTGTGTTTATAGCTAAAACAAAGAAGTCTAGAGACTAGCCCAGTTGCCTCTAAGGATTGTCTTTCAGAGGGGTTTACTTATGAAAGCCATGTGTGCAACCAGTGTTCGTCCAAAGTTGGCCATGTCTACACTACAAGCCATGCTCACTAACTCTCGTCATGCTAGTGCAAGTATACATACCTGAGCTGGGAATTACACCCCTAGCTCATAGTGTCCGGGTAGCCACTGTGCCTATTTGTTAAAATCTCCCATGGTGGCATTAGCCCCAGTGTGGCTCTGTGGGTAGTGGCAATGAGGGCCACACTAGTGTAGATAGGGCAGTGGCATTTTTTTCTGTGTCACCTCTGCTTAGAGCAGGTCTAGGTGGTTGAAATGGTTTTCATTAGCGTTTCCATCCTTGGTACCACAGTGGAACTGACCTGATTTGTGCAGTGGTGGAAGGTGCTCACAAAATAGCAGCAGACAAAGAATGGACAGTGGGAAACTCTCTTCTGGCCCTAGAGATGGTTCCTCCTGGGTAGGGTTGAAAAATGTGGGCAGGGAGGAAGGTGTGTATAACTGATCTAGGGGTGCCCATTTCCAGGGCTGTCAATTCAACCATGTTCAGCAACGGCACTAAAATTCACTTGAATTTAAAATCAGCTGGTGAAATTCCCTGGAGGATGAATCATCTGTTCTGAATGCGGGGAGAAGGGATGAAAAATTCTTCAGTGTAGACAGTATTCCAGGGGCCATACTCTTCCTGCAGTAAACAGTGAAGTTGCTAAATGACAACAAACTAAAACCCAAGTACTTAATTGTAATGTAATAAAAAGTTAAGAGCATCATGACTCCTACTCTGCCCATGTGAGACGCAAACATGTTACTCTTCTCAAGGGCAAACAAAGTACAAAGCTGTCCTTCGATTGTAAACTCTTTGGGACGGGGGGTGGTCTTTTTGTTCTGAGTTTGTACAGCTCCTAGCACAATAGGGTCCTGGCCAATGAGTAGGGCTCCTTCATGCTACCACAATACAGATAAATAATAATAAAATAATATAATTAATATCTCAACCCCACCACCTGAACTATGACTTTTGGGCCTTATTTTATGTATTATTTCTCATGATCTTGATTTTTGTCTAAATATTTTTGTTAAAGTGGGAAATGTCAGTTAATATTATTTAATTGGCAATAGACACATATTTATTGCTTCTTTCTTTTCTTTTTAGAATGGTGTTGGATATGTAGCCTAATAGGGGAAAGTGTGTATCAGTGTATATTTGGTAAAATTTGTGCGTATGCAGATTGGCCTTTGAGATCTATATGGTCTGGATCCTCGACCGGTATCAATCAGCAGAGGTTTGTTGGAGCAAGTGGAACTATGCTGACTTACACCAGCTGCGGATCTGTCCCTGTAGCTCGTCTGTATGGATTTTCCTAGGTTTTTCTGAAAGAACAAAAAAAAGCCAGAGTCTGGCACAGCGTGACTGGATCCCATCCACACCCACGTCCCCCCACACCTTGGTAGAGCTTGTGAAGTGCACAGTAACTGAAACCAGGACTCCTGCAGAGCCTTGCTTCATTCAAGGCCTGATCTGACTCCCATTGAAGTCAATGGAAAGAATCCCATTGGCCTCAGTGGGAGCTAGATCAGACTCTCGTTCCACTCAAGACGTGCGCTTTCACTAGATGGCAAACTAGCCACAAAAACGCAGCCGGCCTTCCCTCTGAACACTGGGAAAAGGGCTGGAAAATCCATTGTAAGTGTCAGTGCCTAGACCGGACTCGGCATGATTTAGCTGCACAGTGTTTTCCTTTCTCTGAGCCAGCCCATTCTCTAAGCCAAGCTGACAGTGCCCAAGCATTTAAACAACAAATATGCTATGCTGTTGTGCAATATTCTGCACACTGTGTAGTACAGACATTGACGTAGCTGAGCAATATGGAACGTTTACCCTTTCCATTCCACAGTGGCAGAGTGCAGCACATGCTGGTTTGCTTGTGGGATCCCCCTGGGAACTGGTGGAGGGAACCGGTCCTCCTCGTCCCCCTCTTGCTCAGGAGGCTTTTGCACATGTGGTTTTTATGGTTTAATTTATAACTGCCCAAGTTTCACTTTAAATTGCTGTGGCTGATCGTTATCGGAAAGAAACCAGCAGTGCTGACGTCCACTCCAGGTTTATCACATCAAGGATTTCTCTCTCGAGGCTCATTGTCCTACCAGAATGTATGGAGCGGTGTCCAAGCTGTCATGCCCTGAGTACCAGGCTTATTTAGTACAAGTGTCCGGTAAAGCGGCTGTGCACCTCCAGTCAGACGAAGGTTCACTTTCGATTAAGAAAACAATGAAACAAAGAATGAAAATCTCTGGGTGAAATCCTGACTCCATTGAAGTCAATGGGAGTTTTGCCATTGACTTCACTGCAGCCAGGATTTCACCCTCCATTGAAGTGAGCAGAGTGTGTGCCTCCTCTCTGTCCATCTGTTCTCTCTTGTCCTGTACTTAGATTGTAAGCCCCTAGGGGCAGGGACTGTCTTTTTGTTTGCTGTTTGTACAGCGCCTAGCACAATGGGGTCCTGGTCCATGACTGGGATTCATTTGTATGTGCTGTGATAATACAAATAATGGCTGCTAACAATAATAGTTCCCAGAGCAGGAAGGAGCAGAGCAGTCAGTGACACTGGGTTCTGACCCAGCTCAGACAGGTTGTTGGGCAAAAAATTATCAAAACTTCTGTTTTTTTAAATGAAAAGGGGTTTGTTAGTAGAGCAAAAGTGTGCATGGAAAATGTTAATTCTGATTCAAAGTCTCTGGGGGTTTTTTTTGTTAAAAAATGGAGATTGAAAACAAAGAAATGTGTTGGTAGATGTTTGTGCTTTACAGCTCAGGTTATTTTTATACAAGTGTTTTTGTTTTCAAACCTGAATATTTTCACTGAAATGAAAATCAATGATGTTTACTGAAAGGGCTTTCCAAACACTGATGGTTTTTCCTCAAAGCCAAACTATTTTACCAAAAAGCATTTCCAAAAACTGAAGGTTTTTCATTTTTCAGTTTGTTTTAAAAATGTTTGTGCACAATTTAAAATGAATTTTTTTTTCAAAATTTTTCCTGAAAAATCATTGGTATTTCTGACCTAGGGGTATTGTCAAGTTCCTAAACAGCAGGAGTCCCCACCTCCCCTCCCCCCATGATAATGATGAATTCTCCTCCCTGACACAGCTTTCCAGGATGTCCACGTGATGATCTTCGTGGGTTTTGGCTTCCTGATGACATTCCTCCAGCGCTATGGCTTTGGAGCTGTTGGCTTCAACTTCCTCCTTGCCGCCTTTGGGATCCAGTGGGCTCTCCTGATGCAGGGCTGGTTCCATTCTTTCGAGAATGGAAAGATACTCATTGGAGTGGAAAAGTAAGAGGGTTTGGGGCTGATGGAAGCCATCTCCTGCTGGACAGGGGAGATGCAGGGAGGGAGGGGACCAAGCAGCCTGGAGGTTCTGCCCCTGCTCTTTGTGGAGAAAGGGTGCTCCAGATCATATTACATCTTCTGCCCTGCCTGCTGTTAAAGACCCCATGGAGCCTGTTTCATAAGAAAAGGTCTTTGGTCCCAATTCCCCCTCCCCCCCTCAGCTGTGAGGGCGCTGTGTACCTGTGACTGGGTTCCACCCTCCACTCCAGGGGTGACTGGCTCTGGTGGTTGGTGAGGAAGGAGCCAGGTAAGACCAGCCACATGAGACCAAATCTCACAGGCTCCAGGCCAAGCCCCAAGTGTCAGGGCCATTGTTTGTCCTCAGTCTTGGGACTTTCATTGCTCAGGTCCTTTTGGACAAACAGCCTCAGATCTGATGAAACTTCATTATGCCATTTTCCACATGCTAAGGACTAGGGTGTTACCTGCACAAAATTCTCTGTTACACACACTCTAGGACGCCCACCTTTACCCTTCCATGGGCTCAAGGCATAACCCTGTTAATTTAGGAACTCCACCCTTTCCCAGTTCTTAGGGCTCCAGATATAAGGCACCCAACTTTACCCTAAATTTGTTGCCTGCACATTCTAGGACATCCCACCTCTACCTAGTTCCTAGGGCTCAAGGCATATAACCCAGTTGATTTAGGCACCCCCACCCTTTCCCAGTTCCTAGGGCTCCAGGCAAAAGGCACCTAACTTTACCCCTCCGTGGGCTCTGGGCTCTACTCCTCCGTGGGCTCTGGGTAAACACCCATTCCCTGTGGACTGAGAACAAACACCCATTCCCTGTGGACTCAGGGCTTAATCTTTTGCGGGTTTACAGGGTCTTCCACCAGTGAAAGTCTTACACAGTAATATCCTACTTAACCTCTATTTATTAACAATCACCAAAACAGAATGCCCATGCTAAGCATACAATGTTCACCACTCCCAATAAGGCAGACAAACTTAACCTGATCCTGACTGGCCAGCAGGAAATCTGGGGGACTCCAGTTTCTGCATGGTGTAATTAGTAGGGTGTTGTGGTCTGGCAGTTCTGATCTTGGGGCTGTGTCCTGGAGATGGTTCTCAAGAACTTCCTTTTGGATCCAGTTTAAATAGTGAAACTTGAGTCCTGCTTAGCTGTACCTTAATCATTTAACTAAAATATGACTAAACAATTTTCTAACCAATCCTAACATATTGTAAAACAATCCTTTAAGCAATCATACCCCACCACCTCAATTGATTTATACCCAGCAAAATTTGTTATGCAACAGACAAACAATCAAAGAACCAGACAAAGACCATACAGATAAACAATAGAGAAGTAGGGATTTCACAACCACAACTTGTTGATAGGTTGCCAGACAGGATGCCATCACACAACGTTTTCTTTAACCATCTTAAGATTTGTTTCTTTATCTGGTGATGATGGCTACTATTAGGACAGGATCGCTTTCTTAACAGCCCGATAGTACATTGTTTTAATGTAATTTAGATAGAATGTGAAGATGTGACTTTCTGCTTCTGCTCCTGGCTGCTGCTCTCCTAACATGGCTGCAGACAAAGGCCTCAGACCTTACAATATGGCTACAGGAAAAGGCTTTATCCTTACAAGGGGTCTCCTAACTTCCCACTGGGAGCTCCCCTGGGGACCCCAGTGAAGAGAGACCCATAACTCATCTCACCCTTAGCCATGCATATACCGAGTACAGGGACAGCAATTAACCATTGGAACAGTTTACCCAGGGTCGTGGGGGATTCTCCATCACTGGCCATTTTTAAATCAAGACTGGATGTTTTTCTAATAGATCTGCTCTAGGAGTTATTGTGGGGGAAGTTCTGTGGCCTGTGTTAGAAAGGTTCACAATGGTCACTTCTGGCCTCCATCTATGAGTCTATGCTGCCACCGCCCAGCGGGAGGGGGATGCAAAAGTGGTACTGTCCCTTAAAGGGACCATGTTCTAGTCACACCCAGCAAGGGGGGTGTTGGTGGGGAAGCCAGGATGAGGTTCATGTCCTGGCAAGGTTGAGACTCTCTAGATTTGGGAGTGGTGGAGCGGGGGAGGATCTCCATTACTAACCTGCAGGTTGTTTTCTCTCCCATCCCCTGCTCCCCAGCCTGATCAATGCAGATTTCTGCGTTGGTTCTGTCTGCATCGCCTTTGGGGCCATCCTGGGCAAAACCAGCCCTGTGCAGCTGCTCACCCTGACGTTGTTTCAAGTCACGCTCTTTGCTGTGAATGAGTACATCCTCATCAGCCTGCTCCACGTAAGGCTCCCCTCGAGTCAGAAAAATCGGCTGTCTACTGCCCTTCCTCTCTGGCAGTGCAAACAGGGTGTCCGAGCCAGGTAGAGGGGAGGCAGGTCCGGAGTGAGGTGCAGCATCAGAGCTGTCTGTAGGCTATTGTACAGTGCCTGGCTCCAGTCAGGTCCGTCAGCTCCTTGTTTGGCTAAACACACAGGGTTAATTCCAGCCACAACAATTCAAGCAGAAATGTAAAAAGATTCCAAACGCATCAATGAGCAAACAGCCGGGGCTACTTTTCCCACCCTTTAGCTTCTCTCCTACCTTAGTCAGGGAATGGGAAATCTCCCAGGGTTCCGCAAGCAGCGGCAGTGACTTGAGAGCAAGGGATCCCCTCTGGTGGGGTTTTCCTAAGACAGCCAGGGAGTCTCCACACAGAGGGCCTGATGCTCTCTTTGGGTATGTCTACACTGCAGAAAACCCTAGCAGCAGCAAGTCTCAGAGCCTGGGCTCCAGCCACATCGGGAACATCTACACTGTTATTTTTAGCCCTGTAGTGCAAGCCCGAGTCAGTTGACCTGGACTCTGAGACTCGTTGCTGCAGGGTTTTTTCTTGCGGTGTAGCCAGACCCTTTATGGCTGTACAGTATTTCCCTCTTGGCTCCTTCCCTTGCTATAATATTTCTTTAGCTGAAGAAAATCAGAGCACACCATAAAGTGAAGACCTGTCTGGTAAAGGAGCCGCAGGGCCTCTGGCAGCGTATGAGAGATTTTTTGCTCTGGTGGAGGAAAAGAGATTTGTTCTGAAAGGGGAACCCATTCACCTCAATCCTAAGTGCAGGTGGGGTCAAAACTGGGGTGGAGGTGGAGGAAGGATCCCTCAAATGCAGAGAAATAATAATCCCTAGGTTTTATATATTATTTTTCATTTATAGATCTCAAAGCACTTTACAAAGGAGGTGAGCAACACTATTCCAATTTTACAAATGGGGAAAGTGAGGCACAGAGATGTGATATGACTGGCCCAAGGGCACACAGCAGGCCAGTGACAGAGTCAGGACTAGAACCCAGGACTGCTGGTCTCCAGAGTCCCAGTCCAGTGCTCTAGATACCAGGGCAACAATTTCATGGTTTAAAATAAAATTATAGTATAGATAAATCCTCCACTGTTGGGAGCCCAAATGCACAGGGGCATCTGAAAGGGAACAAGAGAAACTGATCAGCCCAGCTGAATGAAACACAGAACATCAGTCACCACAGGGAAACTGGGTTCTTTGAGATGCCAAATGTCACTAACCTATGTATGCAGTGTTGTTGTAGCCATGTTGGTCCCAGGCTGTTAGAGAGACAAGGTGGGTGAGGTCATATCTTTTATTGGACCAACTTCTGTTGGAGAGAGAGACAAGTGTTCAAGCTACACTGAGCTCTGCTTCAGGTCAACTTCTTCAGATCTGTAGAAGAGCTCTGGGTAAGTTCACAGGCTTGTCTCTCTCACCAACAGAAGTTGGCCCAACAAAAGATATGACCTCACCCACCTTGTCTCGCTTACGTAGGTGGCCTTAGTAACCCAGCAGAGGGAATGCAGGGAGGGACGGGGTGGTTAGTAGATGCTTATAAGCAAGGAAGTGTATTCTTGTTTAAATATGTGATGATTATCTTTACTGTATCCCTTTAAACTCTCATCTCTGAAACTCCCTCCTGTCTCATTAGCCAATAATTTAAGTGTCCAGACCGGAGCTTGTGTGTGGGGGTGGAAGTTCAACCCTTTTCGTTTTGGGGGACTGCCCATTATTTCCATCTGCATAGTTGTTCCTCCCAACACCAATGCTCTGGGTGAACTTAGCTAGGGGAATGCCTTTGGAAAGCTCCCTTCCAGGAGAGTTCATCTCAGCAGCTGCATGTGTGTCTTGAGGCAGAAGAAAAGGATGGAAAACAACAAGCACAAGTGTGGGAGGCAGCAGCAGTGAAGGGAAGAGGGGAAGAAAAGGAGGAAAGTAAGAGCTGAGGAGAGAGATGACTGGGGTTCATTCCTCATGGTGGCCAGGTCCTGATTACCCCTCCCTCAAAGTTCTGGGGTGTTTGCACCTCGAGTTCTGAGTCAGCCCCTTAGAGAGATAAGGGCCAGCTTGGAAGTTTGGATCCAGATCTGAGCATTGCCAATGGGTCTGCAGTTCTGGTTCTGCCCATCTCTGCTCATGGCCTTTACTGGGAGTTTTGTGGCTTTTTAATATTTGTTCTAAAAGCCCCAGGTTTCAAGGGGCAATAACTCTCTATTTAAAAGTCCTGTTCTTTGTCTGCCCTTTACCTGCCCACGCTGGGACTGCCACCTCGGGGTAGTTCTACTCTGGGATGCTGCTGGAACCCATGTGCCATGGAATCACATGATGGAGGGGCCAGAAATGCCCCTTTGCCATGATGCCTTCCACAGAGGAGGCTAATTGGAAGGATGTGGCTGAGATGTTCTGCCTGCCAGTCGGAGGGACCAGGAGCATTTCTGTTCCCCTCCTGTAGTGACCCAGCACAGGCTGGACGGACGGACAGTCGATTGGCCAGAATACTCCCAACATGTGAATTTTCCTCTGCTCTGTGTCCACAGGTTAAAGATGCTGGTGGATCCATGACCATTCATACCTTTGGAGCCTATTTTGGCCTGACAGTGACCAGAATTCTGTACCGGCCCAACCTGGAACAGAGTAAAGACAAGCAAGGCTCTGTGTACCACTCCGACCTCTTTGCTATGATCGGTGAGTTAACTGTGGACTTGGAGACTTCATGAAAGCTGTGCTAGGTCCCTCCTACATCCCACAGGCTGTGTGAAACCAGACTGGAGCCAGTGCCCTAGTGGTGAAAACCTGTGTATCCCATTTCCTAATCCTGACACCTCAGAGCTGGCCAGTCCCTCCCCCAATCCCCTGCCCCGGGGCTGGATAAGATTAGAACTAGTGCCCTAGAATTGTAAGGCTCCATGTGCCATTCCCAGACACCCCAGAGCCCTGTACTTCCAGCCTGGGGGCTGACTGGAACTGGTGCTATGAGGTGAGAGGCTCCATGTCCCATTCCGAGACACCCCAGAGCCCACCAGTCCCCCCATCCTAGGGTCCGATTGGAACTGGTGTTGTGAGGTGAGAGGCTCCATGTGCCATTCCCAGCATTCCAGAGCCAGACAGTCCCCCCAGCCTGGGGTCTGACAGGAATTGGTGCCCTAGAAATGAAAGGCTCCATGTGCTATTGCAGCTTTGAGTTCCTGGTTGGAGTGTTTCGGAAAGAGGGAAGAGTTGGCCATGGAGGTGGAGCTGGGGGTTTGGGGCACAGCCAGCTTTAGCCTCCTCGCCATATAACTACCATCTCTTATGGTTTCTTTTTAACTCCCCTTCCCCTTGCTGCTCCCTGTTTTCCTTCCCCTCCCTCCTACTTCTCCCCCTCACTGTCCCACTCCTGCCCCTCCTCTCCCAGGTACCCTGTACCTGTGGATGTACTGGCCCAGCTTTAACTCAGCTGTTTCAAACCATGGGGATGCGCAGCACCGAGCCGCCATTAACACCTACTGCTCACTGGCCTCCTGTGTCCTCACCACCGTGGCCTTCTCCAGCCTGCTGCAGAAGAAAGGCAAGCTTGACATGGTAAGCAAGGACTGGAGACGCCTGCTGTGCCCTCTCCTGGCTTCATGGATGACTGAAGGGCCAGGCAGTCTGATTGGGGCTGCTTCCTTTGGTGACTGTGCACCGGATCTCATGGGGTTGCATCCAGGGCTCCTAGCCTCCGCACAGCAGCTTGAGCCATGTTCAGGGAATGAATTGTTTTGCTTTCAAAACAATTCTGGAGGACTCTGAGCAGGGGCAGTTGGGTTCATGTGCGGTTTCCATGCAGCAGCAGGTATGTGAGCATGCTTGGGCAAATGGAGGAGCAGATACGTGTGATCACCTGTGTGCCGGCGGATCCGTAGGACGGCAGAGCCATGCAGACACCTGTGCTGCAGAGCCGGTGAGAATGGTCCCATGGTGGTGGGCATGTGCCAGGGTTGAACTGTACGGTGTCATGAAAGCATACGGTGTTAGGTGTGTGCGCTTGTGAGGGAGCGGGGCCCATACAGTGACGTGTGTGTCAGAGCAGGGTGTTTTCTGGGTGTGTGCTCGTGTATGGGAGAGACAGCAGGCCCCGTACCGTGCTGTGGTTGTGGCAGCACCAGGCTTTGGGAATATCTGTGCAGCAGTGCACGTGTGGATCCAGTGTTTTGTTTCTTCTACATGAAAATGATGCCCCAGCCCATCAGCTGTTGACAATTTGTCTTCAATCTCCTCCCATTCATGTAACTTTTGGTGGTCAAAAATCTCTGGCTTCAGGCAAATCCAGTAATTGGGAATTTGCAATGGGCAGGGAGCCAATCCCAATGCAAAGGAAAATGGGCCCAGATCTTCATTTTCTCTGAACATTTTCTCCCCTGCTTTTCTCCTTGGTTGCCTTGAAATGTTGCCACGAATGGGCTTAAAACTCTCTTGTCCCAAAGCCGAAGTGGTAAGACGTGAGTGTTATTTGCACAGGTTCATATCCAGAATGCAACGCTGGCTGGTGGTGTGGCTGTGGGGACCAGCGCGGAGATGATGCTGACTCCATACGGATCCCTCATCGTTGGATTCCTCTGTGGCATCGTGTCCACCGCTGGGTTTGTCTACCTCATGGTAAGTGCTGCTCAGAGGAATTCCAGGCTCTTGCCTCTTAGTTAGGGAGAGGAAATAATCTCTCTCTCTCTTTCTCTCTCTTCCATTCCCTCCAGCCATTCCTGGAGTCCAAGCTGAAGATCCAGGACACCTGCGGCATCCACAACCTACATGCCATGCCGGGGCTTATTGGGGGGATCGTGGGGGCTGTCACCGCAGCCGCAGCCACTGAAGAGGTGTATGGAAAAGAAGGGTAAGATGGCTTAAATCTCTCCCATGGCGATGGGGTGGGTTATGGGCCAGCGTGTGTGTTTGGGGGGAGGGGGAGGCAGATGAGATGAGTCAGTGGCAGCAGCTGAGTTCCCCCTTACAGATATGCATCCTGAGTGGTGCTGGGCCTGTAGGGCTGAGTCAGGCTTGGAGGATTGCCGCCTCTTCCAGCTGCCCCCTTTTGGGAGCCCCTATAACTCCAAGGCCCACCTTCATTCTGGAGGACTCTGAGCAGGGGCAGTTGGGTTCATGAAGGGGCATCTCTTTATCTCTGTTGCTTCCTTTTCTGGGTCAAACTCCAGGATAAACTGTGAAGGTCTCAAAGCTACCCTGGGTCTCGTGGTTTTTGGACCCCTCTAGGTCCAGGCTGAGGCCTCTGGGGGTGGGAACAGACTGGAAAAGAAGGAATAAAAGCAAAGAGGCCGGGCTATGTTGCTACAATCTCCCCACTCTTCGATGGGAATGTGTCCTCTCAGTGCCAGGGAGATGGTTTGAAGGGGCTGTGAATGCAGCTCCCCCGTCCTCCACAGCGCGGACTCCCTGACTCAAAGGAGTGTCTCTCTGACAGCTGGTCTCATCGTTTCCCTTCCTCGCAGGCTCATCAGTGCCTTTGATTTCACGGGTGACTACAAGGATTGGACGCCCACTGTCCAAGGGGGGTTCCAGGCAGCTGGCATTTTCGTGTCCCTGGCCATGGCCTTGGCTGGGGGGGCCATTGTGGGTGAGTGGGCGGGGTGCAGGGAATGGAGGAGAAGGCCCAGGTCCAGGCTGTGGTTGTAGAGTGGCCGGCTCAGCCACTCAAATTGCTCACACCCTGGCTTACAGGAAGGGTCCATCTCCTGGGCTAGAAGACCCTTCTGCTCCCACATGCAGCCGCTGAAATTGAGATGAGCCCTAAGGCTTGCAAACATGTGGCATTCCAAGGACTATTTTGTTCCCCACTGGCCCTATCACAACAACCCCTTAATACCTCTCCCACCCCAGCATCGCAGGAAGTCCTACCTCCAAAAGTGGCACTTCCCGATGTCATGTGGGAAATGTTGATTGGTTGAGACTATGATGTCATTTCCAAAACTACTGCCCTCTGGAGGTAGGCCTTCCTCGTGTGGCAGCACAGTGCTGTGCCCTGCAGGTCCCCAGCAGAATGGGCAGATCCTGGCTCTGGCACGTTGTCCACCACGAGACACACTGGGATAAGGCACATCTTTGACAGCCTGGGGTGGGGAATTGCCCAGATGTTCTGCAGCCCCATCTGCCGCTCCAGACCCTTTTAGCAGGCAGGATGAGACTTTGGGGCATGTTATGAACCAAAAGGGGGGCTGGAAAATAGCAGCAGGAACCAGGAAGGCTGCAATGAATGGGGAACATAACAATTTTAGGGGATCAGTTCTGTATCCCAAACAGAGCTGAGCATTTCCATGGAAAACAGGCCAGGGCTTGTGAGGTCCCCAAGGCTTCTGCTTCCAGCTGAACTCCCCCAAGTCCAGAAGGGGAGAGGAAATAGATCAGCGAATGCAGAACCCTGAATCTCAGCAGGTTCAGCCTGAGTCCTTTGGTTAGTTTGGAAGTTGCTGTTCATTTGGGGTTGTCTCTGAGTGGGGTTGGGACCAACTTAAAGGTTCATTTGGGGTTGTCTCTGATTGGGTCTGGTTCAGTTTGTGGCTGGGTTGGGTTAGATGTGAGTCGGGTTTGATTCAGTGCTGAGCTAAGGGTGAGCTCTAGTTCTAATTTTTTCTATCTCTGATTGGCTGCCCCGGGTGTTACACTTGCGGTCAGATGCTCTGCATTTCCCCATTTGACGTTTTGCTGCTACCATCCTGTGGGTGGTTGGGGTACGGCGGAATTCTAGCCCAAGCCTCGCCTGCTGCCTCCCAGGGATGTTGCTCACTCAGGAGCAGGTCTCCATCTTTAGGAAGCACTTTTCTGCTTCCAGCATCTAACAGATAGTAGGAGAGGAGATGGCCCCTTCCCCAGATGTTTCCCATAGGGTTGCCCACATTGCTATAATGCACCACATGATTCACGCTTTAAAATTACCCCCAGCCTGTGAACTCCACTTCACTGACTTCCCCGAAACAAGACCCCCCTGGGCCTGCAGGGCAGGGAGAATATGAAGGGCCAGGGCTAGACATGCTCAAAACTGACCCAACCTCACTTCACCTACAACACAGGAAGGGAATAGTTTTCCTGATCCCGCTCTCCCCCAGCCACTCACCCCAGTGGGGCTCGTCCCTGGCCGCTTTCCCCTGGCCCTGGCCTGCTTGTTTCTCATTGATTGAGGCATTTCCCATCTCACTCTGTTTTGTGGCTTTAAGGTGCTATTTTGAAATTGCCGTTCCTGGGGGACCCTGCTGATGAGAACTGCTTTGAGGATGATGTCTACTGGGAGGTGAGCTATGGGGGCTGGTCCTTTTCACTGTGGCCAGGGCAGGGGAGCTTCGGGGCCTGGTGGCCTGTTTGCAGGAAGTGCAGGGGAGGGTGTCGCAGTCAGGTGCCCTTCGGCTGATGAGGATTTGGGGCTCAGTGTCCATATGGCTGGGGTAATGGGGTTTGGTGATGGGGGCCGGTGCGTGGCAGAAGGAGGTGTTGGGACCCTGTTCGTGGCTTTAGGCCTGAGCTCTGTGGACTGTTTGGGAGTTGTGGTGTGCCACAAGGTGGCGCTATTGTCCATGACATGGCCGCACCATTGTTTATAGTTTCCCTCCCCAGCTGTGTGGCTATGGCACCCCCCACTGGCAGGAAAGCAGGCTCTGTCGATACCTTCATGACAGGGCATGGGGACCTGATGGAAGTTTCGTTGTCTTTGCAGGTGCCTGAGGATGAGGAGAGCGGCCTGTACCACATGCATGACCCCACCCTCAAACCTGTGACTTCCTAACCCAGCTGGGTAGGCAGGGCTGCGATGCATGGGGAGGGCAGGCCTTGAAGAGCCCAAGAGCTGGTCGGGCAGAGGGTGCCCCTAGAGCACTAGTACCCAGCACTTGGAAGTCTGCATGGATAGGGACTAGTGGATCCTAGTTGCCCTCGTGGCAGCACACAGGCACAGGGCACTGGCCAGTGCCATGCACACATGGGCTTATCCATCAGGGATCCACGACAGCATGCTTGCCTCGTGGCAGAAATGCTGGGCACCGAGACCTCTCTCATGTGGGTATGGCAGGAAGGGGGTTGGGGAGTGGGTGTATATGGGTGTGTGGTGTGACTGTACTAACTGCCTGTTATTGGTGTCACAGTAAAGGGCAGGATTTCACCGGGAGAAGGGTAAGGAGAGGTGCTAAACGGCCCAGCACATGTGTCTCAGGCCATGCCCAGCCTAGTGAAACCTTACCCCAAAGGCGACTGCTCAGTCACTAGGCCAGTCGGGGGGGGAGGGGTGCAGGTGCCGGGCAGCTGCCAGGGGAATGTGCCAGGTAGCCAGTGGGCGGGAGGGATACTCTCCATCATCCTGATGTTAAGAGGTCACAGACAGACCCCTGACCTGCCTCTTCCTCTGGGTTTCCTTTAGGTGGCATTCGGACTCCTCCTCCGTCTCTAGCTCTCCAGAGACACTATTGGTGTATTTTGAGAAAAGGAGGTGCCCTGCGACAATCCCCAACTGGACACAGACTCTGAGTGCTTCCGAAGGCCCCATTTCCTTTCCCACATTCCCCTCCGTGGTGGGATAGCTTGGAAGAGGCCCTGTTTACACTAAGCAACACACTGGAGAACAGCCAGTAAAGCCAACACAGCCAACATGCTGGAGAACAGCCAGTGAAGCCATATGTCTTTGCTTACCTGAGAGCACGGGGCTAGAGGTTTGAAACGGACACTGGGGCATCTCCCTTAGCACTGCCACAGGGCAGCGGCAGTGGGAGGGGGCTTAGCACCTGTGGGGGGAGTTGTTTTACTAGGTGCTTGTTGGGTGGGATCTCTCAGCTTTCAAGTTCCCAGATTTCACACAGGAACAATTCAGCTGGCGCTGTGTCTGGGCCCAGAGTTAACTGGGCCTCGCGACACCTTGGATGCTGGGGATTGTGGAGGATGAAGGGACAATAATAATGGATCCAGTTTGGGGGTAAGAGAAGCATGTCCTTGCAGCTGGGGGGCGCTGTTACACTTAGAGGAGATAATCGTACTTGGCACATATCCAGTGCTTTGCAATCGTTAATAATTAACCCTCCCAACACCCCTGTGAAGTGGGTAAGCATCATTACTCCTATTTGGCAGATGGGGAACAAGGGGCACAAGGAAAGAAAGTGACTTGCTCAAGGGATTAGAACCCAAGAGTCTGCGTGCCTACTCCCTTTCTCAGTTCCTTTGCGATGCTGACTCAAAACAAATGTTTGCTTTCTTGGCCTGACCACCGTCCCTGACTCCTGGAGCTCGGCTGCCCTTCTCTCTCCCTCCTCTTTGTCATTAGCTCTTGCTCCTTGGACGTGTGAATAAAAAGCACTGTGTTATTCTTTCCAGGGGTGTGCTCCATTGGGTAATGAGTAGGGTTACCAGAAAGCAACTGTGAAAAAACGGGACGAGGTGGGGGGTAAATAGGCCCCTATATAAGAAAAAGTCCCAAAAAACAGGACTGTCCCTTTACTAGGGTGACGAGATGTCCCATTTTTAATGAGCAGCGAGAGTCAGGTGGGACTCTGTCCATTGCCCCATTTCGCCCAGTAGCAATACAAAGGGAGCCATGGTGGGAGGATGCTGGGATAGAGACAGATTCACTTGCAACATGATTGGTTCATGGGAATTTTTCAGCCTTCAATGGAAGGTTTGGTGTGGGGAGGAGGGCAGGTTGATCCCTGTTTTTGTTGCACAGAGCCCCATGCTACCAGCCTCCTCTCCGAGCCAGTGCAATCAAGGAGCTGATCAGGCCAACAGCCCCCTCTTGCTACTACACTGGGGCAGGGAACGGGAATGCTGCTGGTGAAAACAAAGGAGAGAGCATCTAAAACCCAAGGACATGGGGTGAGGGGAGCCAGTTGGCCTATGGGCCCAGCACCATGTTCCTGAAATACATTTCAATCCATCTTTTCCCAGGTGCTGAACCCCCCTCTCCTCAACGCCCCGTGAAGTCCAGGGAGCTGGGAAGCTCCACACCTTAGGGACTCCGGCCCACATGGTCTGGTTTCAGACTGACTTCAGACATATTGTGTGTTTTGAACACCGTGGCCTGACAATGCTCTTGTGCCTGGGACATATCAGGGCCTAGCTGCTTAGAGCTGAGCACTTACATGGACTCAAATTTCCCAGAGAGCTCAGGTCCCATTTTAGGCACCAAAGTAAAGAGCCAGATTTTCCAAATTGCTCAGCAGGTGGGGTGCTGGGCCCTTTTGGAAATCTGGCCCTCATGGCAAATGCTGAGCTCTTGAAAATCAGGCCCATCTGTGCTCACATTCCAAGCCAGTGCCCATATCAGTGACTGGTTTGAGGTCAGGCTGGGCCTTTGGGTGCACAGCTGTACTCGCTGCATGTGAAATCACAATAACCATGCACGCAGATATCACACCTACATGGTTCCGATGATCAGGGCCTAGGACTGCCTTGCGGATCATTGGTGTACTGGCTCTGCTTCTCCAAACTGCTGGTGTTTGGGTCCAAATAGTGTTGTGCTGGCTGCTTGGTGGAAATATTTTTGCTGCACGTTGATCCCTTGCGAAAATGGGTCACTTTGCTCTTCCAGTCTGAGCAGAACTGCTGCCTCTGTTGTCCCCACTCCCATATTCTCCAGGCTGCAGTGACTGGGCCTCTATCGCTCTCCTGGGGAAGCTGTTTCACTGCCCAGTCACTGACTATTCGGAACTTTTCCCTCTTTGTTGGTTTCAGGCCATTCCTCCGTGCCTACCCCCTCTCTTGGGACAGATCATTCCCTTCTGTCTAGATGGTTATGCTGGAGAGTCCTGATCCGTTGGAGTCCAAGATACAGAATGTGGATCCCTTTCCCATATTAATAATACCTAGCTCTTGTACATTGCTTTTCATTGGTAGAGCTGAAAGTGCTTTACAAAGGAGGGCAATATCATTATCCCCATTTTACAGATGGGGAAACCATGTACAGAGGGGGGAAGTGATTTGCCCCAGATCACTCAGCAGAGCCAAGAATAGACCCTAAGTCTCCTGAGTTTCAGTCCAGTGCTCAAGTCACTCGACCTTCTTCCATCCATCAAGCACATAAGTGAAAAACTGGCAATAAGAGAGGAATTTGGGGGCAGGGGAGAAAACCTGTTCTGGAGCCAGTGTATTTCTCAGGGTAATATATGAGGAACAGAGAGGGAAAAGGAAAGAAAGGCGGTGGGAGGGGTGATGGGGTCTCTTCTCTATGTTTCTCTGTAATTCTCACACCTGAGAGGGGGAGGTGAAAGTAGCTATTCACGCCCCCTTGGGATGTGACACCCTCATTTTCCATGCTGGGTAAAGACAAAAACCCTTTACAACATGTTTCTGGAATTTGTCAGCAGCTGCCAGTGGCAGCATGTTAATTAAATGTCGGCAAAGATGGAAGCAAGAGGCCCTGCTCTAATTGGACAGTTTGCTTGGTGGAACTGAAAAACATTGTGACAAAGGAGGAGGCTCTGAAATGCTGTGTTCCCGGGTTGAGGAAACCCAGCGCCAGGAGAGGCTCTGGTAGAAATCAGGGTTTGTCTTGGTTTGACCTGAGATGACCCTGCTATTTTAGAAAAAAGGACTGCCATCCTTTGCAGTAATGGCCCAAAGTTTGCAGCTTGGAGCACTGTGGCAGTATGGGCCAGTACTGGACATGCTTGGGCACAGTGGTGGATTAACAGACTGCTGGGGGGACCCCTGCACGGTGGGCTGGGGTGCTCGAGAGCAGCCCCCAGCCCATGTCCCCACACTGCCCAGGACAGGTGGCGGGCCTGGGGCTCCCCACAGCAGCCCAGGCTCCCTGGGCAGCTCTTACCATGCCTTACCATGGTCTGGCTCCGGGTTCTGGCCTGGCCAGGGGGCAGGGCCTTATGGGAGGAAGAGGAGGAGCAAGGGACAGGGCCTCCTGGTGAAGAGGGTGTGGGGAGCCCAAATGTTCTTTGTGTCCAGGGCCCCAATAAGTCTTAATCCACCTCTACTTGGACAGGGTGGCAAAAATTAAGGGGTGGGCGGCTGTGGGGCAGTTTGGATCTTTAAAAGGGGAGCTCTTCCTGACACTCTCCCCCGTCCAAAGGCCCTGAGTCAGAGTCTCCACTGCATGCACCTTAGAGCAGTGCAAAGGGAGTGTGTAACATGATCAGATCCAAGTGGCAGGGTTTTGCCCTGGTGGACATGATGGCACAATGTGCAGGGCAGTAAAGACTCAAACCCTTGTGACGAGGCTGGTAGCAATCAGCACCACTCCTGGGTCAACTGGAGAGAGGGAGATGAGGTGCCCCTGCCTCAGGGGTCCAGCTGGCTGAATTGGCAGGGATCCTAGCCCCCTTCACCCCCATGCCTGTAGGGAGCCAGGGACAGACGTTGGGAGCTTCAGTCTTTTGTGCTAATAATTCTATTAATGTGATAAAAAGCCATTCCAGTATTGTGAAGTAGTTCCTTCCCTGCTTAACTAACTGATCTGGTGGCTTGGGGACCTTACTGCATTTTCCATAAGAATGGCCATACTGGGTCAGACCAAAAGTCCATCTAGCCCAGTGTCCTGTCTTCCTACAGTGGCCAATGCCAGGTACTTCAGAGGCAATGAACAGAACAGGTAATCATTGAGTGATCCATCCCTGGCACACAGAGGCTAGGGATACCATACTAATAGCCACTGATGGACCCTATCCTCCATACATTTATCTAGTTCTTTTTTGAACCCTGTTATAGTTTTGGCCTTCACAACATCCCCTGGCAAATAATTCCACAGGTTGACTGTGTGCTGTGTGAAGAAATATTTCCTTTGTTTTAAACCTGCTGTCTATTAATTTCATTTGGTGACCCCTAGTTCTTGTGTTATGAGAAGGAGTAAATAAAACTTCCTTATTTACTTTCTTCATACCAGTCGTGATTTTATAGACCTCTACCATATAGAATCATAGAATATCAGGGGGTTGGAAGGGACCTCAGGAGGTCATCTAGTCCAACCCCCTGCTCAAATCCCTAAATGGCCCCCTCAAGGATTGAACTCACAATCCTGGGTCTAGCAGGCCAATGCTCAAACCACTGAGCTATCCCTCCCCTTAATCCCCCCTTAGTTGTCTCTTTTCCGAGCTGAAAAGTCCCAGTCTTATTAATCTCTCCTCATATGGAAGCTGTTCCATACCCCAAATTATTTTTGTTGTTCTTTTCTGTACCTTTCCCAATTCCAATATATCTTTTTTGAGATGGGGCAACCACATCTGCACACAGTATTCAAGATTTCCCTGTGATGCTCTTTGTTTACAGAGCATTTCACTCAAGTCTAGAGAGACCATCCATCCCATTTGTAAAGGGACAGTCCTGTTTTTTGGGACTTTTTCTTAAATAGGTGCCTATTACTCCCCAACCCGTGTCCCGTTTTTTCACAGTTGCTATCGGGTAACCCTACTCAAGCCTGATGAGTTTCACTTTCTATTTTGACTCATGGGGCTTGAGTCTCAGTTTTGCTCACCTCCTTTTTATGCAGCTTTGGCACCATAATGGAGCCTTCAGGGGGGTGGAAATGGCCCCATTGGGAATATCTCCGCCCACCGAGGGCCTTCCTGGCTGGTGTAGAGCAGATGTAAGCGCTCCCAGTAGGGGATTAGGTCGGAATATGTAAGGGGCAGGGTGAGGTGCTTAAAGTCATTCTCCGACCCCTGCCCCAAGGGCAGGAAGGGCGTGACTGAGGACTAGGCCTGGGGCACACCCAGGCTCCCAGGCTCTAATTTGGTGCTGTGGTGTTTGGGTTCCTAGTGCTGCAGGGGAAAGATTTAATCTCACCTCCCTCACCCCCAGGAATGGATTAACCATTAAACACACTGTGCGGTGGCACAGGGCCCCCAGCAACAGGGGGGCCCCCAAAATGCAGCAGCGCGGCAGGGCACAGGTAGGCAGGCTGCCTGCATGCCATGGCCGCTGGCACCGTGCTGCTCCCAAAAGTGGTTGGCTGCTGGCATGTCTCTATGCGCCCCTGGCTGGGGGGAGGTGGCTCCGCGTGCTGCCCCCACCCCGAGCAGCGCACGGAGACCCACTGCCCCCCCCCCCCCCCCCAAGGGGCATGCAGAGATACGCCAGCAGCAGCAGAGCAAGGCTAAGGCGGCTCCCTGCCCACTCTGCCTCCCTCCCTCCATGCCGCGCCGCTCCCGGAAGCGGCCGGCATGTCCCTGCGGCCCCTGGGAGGGGGGTGTCTCCGCGCGTTGCCCCCGCACCGAGTGCCGACTCCGCAGCTCCCATTGGCTGAGAACTGACCCCGCCTAGGAGCCACTGCCAGAAGGGTGTGCTGGTCGCTTTGGGAGCCGCGCCACCAGAGGTAAGCGCTGCCCCCCTGACTCCCTCCCACACCCCAACCCCCTGCCCCAGCCCAGAGCCTGCACCCAAACTTCCTCCCAGAGCCTGCACCCCTCCCAACCCCTTGCCCCAGCCCAGACCCCGCACCCCACACCCAAACTTCCTCTCAGAGCCTGCACCCCTCTCCCCAACCCTTTGCCCCAGCCCAGAGCCAGCACCCCTCACCCCCTCCCATACCCCAATCCCCTGTCCCAGCCCAGACCCCACACCCCACACCCAAACTTCCTCCCAGAGCCTGCACCCCTCCCCCCCAACCCCTTGTCCCAGCCCAGAGCCTGCACCCCTCACCCGCTCCTGCACCCCAATCCCCTTCCCCAATCAAGATACCTCACTTTATTTTCATTTACTTCTTATTACTTATAATATAGGAGGAGGATGAAGAAAAAGGAATGAAAAACGGGAGGGAGATAAGAGAGAATGTTCTTTTTCTTTGTTGGGTCCCAAGGGGGGGGAACCTGAAAATGAAGCTGCGCACAGGGCCCCACTAACTCTAAATCTGCCACTGCTCACCCCGGAACCTGTTTTCACTAGGGAAGGAAACAGCAGGCCTTTCTGTGCACATACCTTCATCTGGGGGAAATCTGCCCAGCTAGAATTCGGAAACCTCTTAGGTGTCGTAAAGTGCCCCCTTTTAAAAAGTGAATCCTAAAATATTCAACCCAAAATATGGGAGTGAGTCTTTTTAATGGGCATGTTGGTTGCCACACCAAAGAGGGAGCTCCCAAGGAGCCAGGTGGAGCCAGGTGTCGTGGTTCTCAGGTTATTCTGGCCCTATCCTTACCCTGTCTATTTATCTCATCTCTATCAGCTTATCACCATGCAATGGAACTAGTGCTAGTGTCTTCCTGTGCCCTGCCTTGCACAGTCCCCCAGGTCTGCACCATAGGCTGCTCCCAGAAGCGTTGCCTTGCATTATGCTAGGATTGTGTGTTCCCTGCCCCATGCCCTGCTCCAGACTCAGGCTAGCAGGGCTCATGCTGGTGCTCTAAAAAAGAGCTTTGCAGATGGTGCAGCCCAGGCTGGAGCTCGGTCTCTCAAGCCCACTGTTCACCCCCCAGCTTTGGCCAGCCTGAGCCGCACTGGCTATGCAGCTTTTTTCAAAATGAGTCTGTGGCCCCGGGCTGGGAGGCTCACTCCCAATGCAGTGCAGACATGTCCTTCCTGGCAGCCCTCTCGCTGCTCCCCGCGGCAGAGGAGGTCAGCGCCCAAAAGGTCAAACAGCCCTCATTGGCTTAACAAGGCCACTAACTCGTGTCTCCCTGGGGGGAGAACACTGTGTGAGGGCCCTTTGCTGAACTTTGAGTCTGCCCTGCTCTCTGTGCCTGTGTCTGACAGGCAGGCAGAGCCTTGCACATCTCAGCCCCTCCGTCCCTCCAAATACATTTGCTCTGTCCACTAACTTTCAATGGACTGTTTTCCTCCCTGGTAGTACGTTCCCATGCCTGTCCCTGGGAGATGGTGGACTAGGCTCTGTAGATTTTCCCCCTTTTGCTTCCCACTACCCCCAACAGAGCCTTGGTAAAGAATGTCAGTCTCAAGATGGCGTGTGTGAAGTTCAGTGACAGCCAGCTGGGAGCTTCCCATTGAGGGGCTGGTGAGAACACAGAATTGGCCTCTTCTGGAGGGCAGGAGGATGTATGGGAAAAGAAGTCATGGAAGGCTTCAGGCCCAGGCTCTTGGGGATTAGGAGGTACCAGTTGGATGGGAAGGATGAGGCCACTGGCCAAAGCTGTCCAGACAGGTTCCCATAGGAGCGTGGGCTGGATGGACAAACCCACGTTCACATAGGCTCTAAGGCCCAGCCTGGCAGTTAATCCCCTGGGATGTATGGGCCGAGAAGCAGAAAAGATAAAAACAACTTCTCATGTAAAGATGGTGGCTTCCTCAGGGGAGGCCATTAAATGGCGTTGGAACGGGGCAAGGGGCAAGGTGGGGAACAGCAGCACTTAATCCTGTGGTGACTAGGCAGGCAGGTGGGTTTAGATCATGTGCCAGCTGCTGAAAGGGCTGCCACAGAGCTACTTACAAGGGCAAGGCCTGTACTCAGCTCACTAGCTCCCCCGGAATAGGAACTCCACTGTGCAGCTGTAGGGGGGCGTCTGTCAGGGTGTGCACGTGTGTTTGTCTCAGTGTGTCTGTGCACACGTGCGTGTGTGTCAGGTTGTGTGTCAGTTGTGGTGTGCCTGGGTCAGTCTGTGTGTCCCTGCATATGTGTGTGTGTGTGTGTGTGAGAGAGAGAGAGAGTGTGTCACGGTGTGTCTGTATGCATGTGTGTCAGCCACAGTGTAGCTGTGCATTAGTCTCTGTGTCACCTGTATGTGTGTCAGTCACGGTGTGTCTATTCATATATGTGTGGGTTGGTCTCAGTGTGTCCATGCATGTGTGTGTGTGTTGGACCCTGTGTCCCTGTGTGTGTGAATGGCTCTTCAGACCCTTCTGAAGGAGCTCTGTAAATTGTAATCAGATTAAGGCAGCCAATCACTTAGAGCCCTTGAAAAGGGCATACGTTTTCTAATCAGTACCTAGCATTGAGTCTCACAAAGGGTCTAAGTAACTTGGCAGGGGTCGGGCCCTCTGGAGCACAGGGGAGGGGGCACTCCTCTCTTTTCTCTCTGTCCCTTGTAATTATGTCAATTTGCTATCCAAATTGTTTGCTTGAGTGGACAGTGGGGGCTTGCCTCCCCGGCCCTATTCATGTGGTAATGTGGGAAGGAACATGGCCTCCTGGCTTCAGGAGGTGCATGCTGCCTCCTGAGGAACAGCACACACTCCCAGAGCAGGGATCCAAACCCTCAGGGGAGAAACTTAGGCAGGCTGCTGGCTGCTAGTGCCCTTCCAACGCCCAGCTCACAGGACAGGAGCAGATCACCGAAGGGGTGCTTGGCTTCCACACAGCATTTGCTTTAACTTTCATTCTTCTTCCATGTGGTTGAGTCTTGAGGTTCTTTTCCCTGTCCCAGGGCTGCACAGTCACTGGAGGGGACACCGCAGACACTGGGGAATTCAGCTGCAGTAGGATGCCGCCATGTTATGTACAGCATCTTTCATATGGTGCTTTAACGAGTGAAATTCTGCACTTATTTACCAGAGGGAGCGAGGCAAGGCACAGACAGGGTGCTGCAAAGGAGCAAGAACTTGCACCTTTGTAGTAGTGGTAAGACAGTAGTGGTAAGACAGTGGAAAGGGAAAGACAAGAGGCCAGTGCTAGACAACTGAAGAGAGGTTGAAAGAGAAGGGCTATAAGGATGGCCGAACGATGGCAAACACAAGGAAGGCAATGCTGAGCTAGATGGGCTGGCCAGCCTGCTTTGTATGGGTGAGAAGGGAACAGCAGTATTCTGGGTGTGCTGGAATCTGGAAAGGTGGGACCGGGGTGTGTGTGAGGGGGAGAAGGGAGTTGCAATAGTCTACGCAGGAGGAGATGTTGACCTGCATGAAGACTCCTGCAGGGAGGCCATGCTACTCTTGGTCAAGGTTGCAGAGGCAGCCAAAGGCAGGTCTCAGACCTCAAAAGGGAAGGAGAATCCAGTGTCAAGGATGGCATGAAGGTTGCAGACTATGCAGTCAAATGGAAGCTCTGGGTTGAGGAGGGAGAGGGAGAAAATGGAGTTTCATTGGAGGAGGCTCCTCTTGCCCGTCTTGTGGCTTAGTGACATTTGGCTAAAGGAAGTTGCGATGAAGCATTTTCTAAGGTCGAGACAAGCAGAGAGGAAGGTCAGGGGGATTCTGCAGAGAAGGAGGCATCCCCAGAGATGGATGCAATTCCTGAGAACATTGGTAACACAGGGTGAAAGAATGGGAAGGCAGGATGAAACAACAGGGAAGAGGACCACAGCTGGAGGCTGGATGGTCTGCAGGAGGAGATGAAGGAAGAAATGCCAATGTGCGAAATCGGAGCTAGCTATTGTCAAGGGGACATTGTGGAGAATTCATGCAGTCTTTGATTGTCATCCCTGCACTTTCTCTGGGATGTAGGCTACCGGGGGTGCCCATAGGACGTCTCTGCGACAGATGTGCCCAGGGCATCTGGGCGCCATCTATGGGATGGACACGAATGGGGGTTGCCGTACATTGCCCCCTGCTCCACCTGCGACACCAGCTTTGTCTCCCATTTGTCAGCTCCTCACACAAGTATGTTTGCACCTTCCTCTATGTTCCAAATGCTCTCCCTGAACTGGCCCTCAAGGCCATTGCCCCTCCTCATTCAGCTCTCCTCGGGAGTCCCACTCTGCTATGGCACCTCAGAGGAATCAGCCAGTGAGCACTGCTGGGGAGAGTGCTGCACTTCACCTGTTTAGAAGAACAAAGGAAATTTGGTTTGCAAATGTACACGTGTCTGTCCAAACTGTACACACTTGATTGTATCCCTCGCCGACACCTCCACAGCCAAACTGAATCTAGGGGACATTATCCTGTTTGTTTTAGTCACATGCCAGGGAGGCAACGCAGCTCAGTCCTGACCTGTAGCAACCCCATGTTGGGTCCCCCAATAGCTCTGGCATTCTGGGCAGCACTGTAAAGTGCCAGTGTACACAAGCCCTCTGACTGGGAACATCTTCTGCTGTCTGCTTGTGCCCCACGCTCCGGCAGCTCTGCCAATGACTGGCTAAGCTCCCTGCTATTCCCATCCTGGTCTCCCATGCACCATTCTGCTGCTGCACCTCAGTCCCTATGTGAAGCAGTCCCCTGCTGTCCCTAATTTAGGCCACGTACACAGCTCGGCCCAAGCACTTCCACTCTGACTTGCAGCACTTCCCACTACTCTAGTCCTGGCCCTCTGCTGCAAAGAGAGTGTGAATCATGCCAAACTGTGTCATTGCTTTTGTGACACACCTAACCACCCACACTGGGATGAACATTTGCATATATTTTGCCTGCAAGCCCTTGTAAAGGGGAGCCTTTATTGCCTGTATAGATCACAGTGTGTTAGTTAAGGGCTTCTTTGTATTGCATCAGACAGAAGATTGCCAGCTGGGGTCATCAGAAGTCCTGGGTGGGGAGAAGAGACAGGAGGAGGGAGAAGCTCTGACAATACAGACTGGAGGATTAAAGGAGCATATAACGTTCCCATTGAGTGAGACAAGAGGCTGTTCACTCAAAGATTGACAGCAACCAGGAGGCGATTCCCAGCACAATATCCAATTAATTCTCTACCCTCTTCTACACTGTCTCCTCCCCCCTTGGGCTGGTACATGAGCAGGGAAGGGCTGAGGCTGAGATCCTCCACAAGGTCATTAATTACTCTTGATTAAGAGGAGATTGTTGAGCCTGGAAGGATTCAGTCCAGGCACCAGTCTAAGTGGGCACCCCTTGTCCCATCCTCACCAGACTCTCATCAATTTGGCCCGCCCCAATAATCCACCTCCCCAAATCTCAAGCACGGAAGAACTGTAAGATTGAGGGTTTATCAGTGCTGCAGGCTGGGCTTGAGATGCATCAATAAAACTGTGTGTAAGGAGCACAAGACAGGCCCAGCAGGGGGTGTTATGGGACAAAATGGAGGTGCATTAGCAAAGTTGGCTGTAAAGAGCCCAAAACAGGCTTACCAAGGGGTGCTCTGGATGAAGACTAAGGTTCAGACACTGAGCTTTTTGAGCAGAGATTATCCAGGACTTCTGCTCTCTGCTTAATAGGGCTCGTCAAAAACGGTTTTTTGATGGAAAATTTGGGTTTTTGACGAAGAATTTTCCTGCAATAAGTATCTGCTTTCTGCAGAAAAATTTGAATTTGAGTCAAAAACTTTTTGGCTAGAAACCAAAATTTTTCAGCCAAATACTGAACACTTCTGGGTTTTTTTGGTTTCAGGCGGATGGTTTGAATTTATTTTTTTTTTAAATGCAAAATTTTCTATAGAAAAAAGAAGGAGGAGTCCGGTGGCACCTTAAAGACTAACACATTTATTTGAGCATAAGGTTTCGTTGGTAAAAAACCCCACTTCTTATACCCACGAAAGCTTATGCCCAAATAAATGTGTTAGTCTTTAAGGTGCCACCAGACTCCTTGTTGTTTTTGTGGCTATAGACTAACACGGCTACCCTCTGATATAGAAAAAAGCCACATTTTCCAGCCAGCTGCACTGCTTAATTCCAGCCAAGGCTTTCGGTCTCTAGCACTAACATTCTTCATATGAGATTGGTTAACATGTGAGCTGCTTCTTCTGTGCCATCCTCTGAACTCCATGTCCCAGTCTGATCTCACACCAGTTTTACAACAGTGCAGTTCTGCTGATGTCAGTGAAGTCCCAACTGATTTATATTGGTGTAAATAAGAGCAGAGCTGGGCCAATCAGTAAGATTTTTGCACACCTGTGGGAATTTGCTGGTATCTGTCAATCTCTCCTCTTATTCCTTTGCGATCAGCCTGAAAGGTGTTTTTCTGAGATGTACACACTTTGGCTGGCGCTGCTTTGTGAGCTTTGGCTACAGGTGCCAGTGCTGTCGAAGTGGGAAACTTCACAAAACTGCAGGGAAGCGACCATGAAAGCACCACCGGTCCTGGAAGATCTGGAAGCAGCCAAGTCCTTATACCAGTGGGCCCCTGCATTTGGCCAAGCTTCCTGTGGCATTTACATTGTGGCTGGTTCACCTGGGTGATGTCAGATTAATATCCTGCTGCAAGCTTCTCCCACCTGGCTGGAAACAGGCCTGTGTCCTCTTCCCCCCTTGACTCTTTAGTTAGTGCTGGGGATTGCAGTTAATCCTCCGTGGTTTCTGGGATGGGGCAGAGACAGCATTATGGATTTAGCTGCTTGGTATGTCCCTACAGAGCGCTGCAACCTGGAAGTGCCCTCCTGCAGCCCATGACAGACACAGAGGAAAATGCACGTCTGGCTGTGCCTTCAGCAGCCTTCATTGATATGCACCATGGCCTGAGCGTCCCTCTGCCTCCCGCCTGCTTCCTTCCAGACACACACACACAGTAGAGTTGTTTGAAAGTCCTCTGGCAGTTTTAGTGGCAACGAATAACAGATTAGCCATGATCTGATCAGCCCAGTATCTAAGCTTTATTCTCCCTGCTGACAAGTATTTGAAAGAGGGGAGGGGCCACTTTCAGCCCAAACGATGAATCTTTCACAGACAAGAATGGGCCTTTTTTCTCCAGTGAGGCCTCAGGCTGTTCGGTGCCCTGTTGCTAGGCAAGGCATGGAGCCCGTGATTGCATGCCGGGCCTAGTCTGGCAGAGCCCCCGGGTTAACGGGATCAGGAGATTCACACCAGACATCTTGTTTTGTGGGGGTTCTTTTTGCATAGGCATTTGATTGACAGATAACAGCTCACCCCCGATTCCAATCTGGATAGTCCCAGCAGTTTCCTGTTGCTTCGGGGGCTCTGGTGAGTTATGGGCTACGAAAGGGAATGTGGGGACTTGTGGGAGGTGCCTCGGCGGGGGGAAGGGTGGGACACTTTCTCTGTGGCCACGAAAAGACAGCCGCAGAGGCCTTTCCAGAGCGGTCCATGAATCAGGATGTGTGGAGTTTGGGCCTCAGCAGCTTGGCTTTGATTTATAAAGCTTGTCCCCCAGGAATGGCTGCTGTACTCCATTCCCACACACATTCCCTTTGCCACTTGGGACACGCAGCAGCCAATGGCTCCCAGCTCCTCTGGGGAAGCCCTTTCAATGGGGTGTTTAAAAAATGTCTCCCCTAAAGATTCATTTATTCCCAACCTCTCTAATGGGGAACAGGATCTAACTGGAAGGCCCTGTCTCTCTCTCTCTGCTCCCCCATTGAGAAATCCCTGTCCCATACTGAAATGCCTGGCCCAGCCTGTGTACAGTGGATTTTGAAATGGTATGGTTTTCAAGACCAGTGAGACCCCTTTTAACCGCAAAGAGAACTGAGTGTCCCAGGTGCTATTATTGAGAGATTGCAAGAATAAAACTCGAGTCCCCAAGACCTCTGGAGACAAAGCTCAACCCTTCCCTTTCAGAGAGATTTTCATTTTGCTGACACTCCTTGGGCACCAAGCCACTCAGACACCAAATCCATCAGACACCAGATTCAGACACCAGTGCTATCTTCATTGTCCTGCCTCCGCAGTTCTGGGCATTGGCTCTCCCCAATTTCTTTCCCGTCCATCAGGTGTTCTAGCAGCTCAGAGAAGGTTCTGCTGCAATCACCATCATCCACATTTGGCAGTGTGAATTCATTGTCTGAAACCACCTCCTGTCATGTTGTGATGTCTCATTACTGTCCAGGACATCCCGTTGTCACCCAGTGATGCCCCAGCTGGGATGGCCTGCCGGCTGTATTGCTCTTGCACTTCCTCTGCTTGGCTGCTATAATGAAATCTCAGACTGCACTGTGCATCCACAGTCTCTGAGTACTCTGGGACTCGGCTGACCTCACGAGAGTTTGCAGTGGGAGTTCTGCCATTAGGGCACCTGGGCCACCACCCGCTCACCCATTCAATCTAAATAAAACACAGTCTGCACCCATCCCCCATCTCTGCCCCAGCCACAATACAGTGAGATTCCAGAGCGCTGGAGGAGCCCCTGCCCCAGAGTGGGGGCTGAAAGTGGCTGGCATGGATGGGCAGGGGCAGTATGGGAGAGACTGTTGTGCTGCAGTGGGCTTAGCACTGGTGTCAGGAGTAGCCAACTGGAGCGTTAACCAGGAGGGAGAGAGGGAGGGATGTTCCCTACTTGCTGGTCATCAGGTGGGATATTACCCTGAACATGCCCTTTGGTGCTCAGTGGCATTGATCACAAGGACAGAGGTGGCTACTGGCCCAGAGACCAAAACCCCTAGAGGGGGCCCGGGAAAGCTCCCTGCCATCCCTGTCCTAGCCGGGCGCCCAGCCTTCCCCTGTGGGAACTGTTCTCTCCCCGCCATTCTCTGCAGTGGCTCAAGGGGACTGGTGCTGCTCTGCCCTCTTACCCAAGTATCAAGTTCACGGGGTACCTTGTGCTCAGCTGCAGGCTTGGGACCCTTCCCAGTGGTGAGCTGGGTGGAACTGGTATCACAGTGAGCTTTACTGGAGGCCTCATGAGGATCCACATGATGCAGCTTCCCATCAAACCCTGATATGTGAAATATGGGACAGTAACATAGTCACTGTCTAAGGCAGGCTGGGCCAAACTCAAGCCTGGCGTAAGCAGGTGCAGGGTCCTAGCCCGTTGACTATAAAGCCCCATGCACCCCAGTGGTGCTATGGAAGTATTCCTCTGGGCTGCTGTAGCCCATTCCCAGCAGGGAAGAAGCTACAGTTCCCTGCATGACCCAGAACAGGCTGACCTAAGAGAAGAAAGGCAAATAATTAAAACCAAGGGTTTCCAGGCTATTTCTGGAGCTGCCAGCTTGAGGCGCCCTAGGCTAAGGCACAGCACTCTTAGCTCCCTCCTTTTCCACCAGACAGACAGGTGTATGGGGGGCTGGCTGGGCTTTGTGTCAGGGCCAGAGCACAGAGCAGTGTGGAAGCTGTCAAGTTCCCAGCGCAGCAGAGGGCTGTCACTTTCCCAAAGTGCTCGCTCTGCAGCAGGCAGGCTGTGGAGGGGTGGAAAGGGAGGGGGTTATTGCCCTCATAAATGTAACCCCCACTGTGCATATCACGCGCTGAGACATGGTGCTACTTACCCACCTCTTACCTCTAGGGAGGAGACAGAGCTGGGGGATGCGGGTGGGAGGAAGGGGGGGGATCTTGAGCCTGAGTCTCTTTGACTCATTTTAGGTTTCCTCTAGTCATCACCTAATGCCCAGGCTCCCTGCCTCAAGGTCTCGCCCATTCCCTACCCTAAAGCTGAAACCACTGTATTTGTTGCACTTGTTCTAGAGGTCAGAGGTCATTGTTCAGTAGTGGGCTGATCCTTCATCCCATAGAGCTAATGAGAGTTTCGCCACTGGACTCTGGGTGAGTTTCTTTTTCCGAGGCTCTGAGAAGCGCTGAGCTCAGACTAAACCCAAGGCAGAAACTGCTTTGTCTCCTGCTCCCAGGACCAATTTGTGCTTGGTTTCTCAGCACAGATTTGGCAATCTCAGGTGATTGACGCTGCTCCGTTTCCAGGGGCATAGACAGCTTTGTTATTTGGTGGGGGCTAGAGTTAAAAATAATGTCATAGCTGCTGGGTATCATTTTTGTAAGTAATTGAACCCCATGACTACATTTGTGCATGTTTCATAAAGTGAGAGAAACGCGTGTCTGCTCCAAATTCAGGGCGTCCTTAGTGTAAGCCCAAAATTTTTGGGAGGGCTAAAGTCCCCCTATGTCCCTAGTTGTCTAAGTCCGTGATCCCAGGCTCCATTGTGCCCAGCTGGGGACAAAAGGTATGAAACAACAACTGAGTGGTTTGACTTCCACTCCGGGCCTGGCAAGGGAGACACTTTTCTGCAAGTGCCAATGCTCAGTGCAGGGTTTTAGGGAATTGCCTGGCACCCCACAAAGAGGGCGAGAACCCAAACCAGAGGAAGCCATATTGTTTCAGGTGTTAGAACAGCCTTTGAGCCTCCTCCACGCTCCCAACAACAAAGCACAGCCTGCTGCAGATTCCACCTAGTGCTGTAGGGCCAGGCTCTTAGTTTAAAACAGACTTTGGGGGAATTCAGTGACTGCTAGATCAAGTGGTGAGCTATGGACACGTCTCTTACAGACAACTCTGCCAGTGCACCTCATCATACCACCCCAGTCCTGACCTCCCCATTCTTTATGCTGAGCCAAAGTCCCCTGTTTGGCATCCTGAGCCCATCCTTATTGGCTCGGGGTCAGGAATTCCTCCCTCTTGTCTGTTTTTATGGACACTGTGAATGGTCACCCATGGAAAGACCCTCCTTTCCTGCCCTCTCTCAGCCGCTGGAGAATTTCAGGGTATTAATCTTGTGAGAGCACTTGAACTAAAGATACTTCGCTGACATGAAGATGGCCAGCTCCTGGCACATGACCTTTTAGATCAGTGCTACTCTGCATTGCAAGGCGCAGAGGGAAACAGAATTGCAGGTAATGTGCTAGAAGGGGCCCACACAGGAACCGTATTTCTCCCTCCTTGTGTAGCCATTAGGAGCTTCTCTCCAGCATGGAAGAGCAGCAGTGATGTCATATGGGTTGGAGGGAAAAACATCAGGGAGAAATCTGTGTTCCCTGCCAGAGCAGTTACACCCAGTGGTACACAATGCAGTATAAGCTGCTGCCACTCTGAGCAGTGGAATCTCCCTTTTATGTGCAAATGGGAAGAAACTGGCCTTGGCTTTGAAATACAAAGGGCCAGATCACTGGCTATGGTAGTGCCCGGTTGTGATGCTCCAGTTGCACAAAGGGGCTGAAAAGTCAGCTTAGCTTGTAAATTGAGCATTCCTTTGGCCTGGAGGATTCCCCAGGTGGAACAGAGCCAGCATACTGGCCCTATGCCATCCCACTCAGAGCACTTAGCATAGCTGTGGCAAAGGGAGTATGGCCAGAGAGCTGGTGCCAGAACAACCTTTAAGACATAGGCAGCAGGGTACAATGTAGAGCAACCCTGAGGCTGCTCTAAATTGGACCAGGCACCAAAGTGGCCTCTGGGCAACCCCAGGACTGGGGTGGGGGGGGGGAAATAAAGTCTCTTTTTACTTCCACTTGGGGCCTGCACTGAGCAGAGCTCAGCGGAACCAGAGAATTGGGCCCATTGTACACTGAGGTCTTGCCTACATGGGAAAGTTTTACTAGTTATACCAGTACAGTTATATAGATAAGTTATGCCAGTATAACTCCTCCCCTGCATGGAAATTCTTATTCCAGTATAAGAATGGATTTTTTGGTTTAGTCTAACCCCCTCCCAAATATTGTAAGCTAAGCTGAAAAAAGTCACTCTTCTACTGGAATAAGAGGGTCCCCCTGGGGCTTATACCAGTATAACTACAGCAGTTTAAATTCACACCTTCACTTGTGCCAAAAAAACCTTCCCATGTAGGCAAGGCCTGAGCTCCCTTTGCTCTTTCCTGGGTCCCCCAGCCACTCCCAGTAGAATGGATCTTTCACGGTCTGCAGTTTCTCCAGGGCTGAGACATTCCAGCCACTGCTTGTGCCTGACTTCCAAGTCATCAATGACCAGGTCCTAGATTTACTGCCCTCTTTTCTATAGTTCTCTTATAACCCTACAGCATCCTGTGTGCTCGCTCTCTGTCTCAATTGCTAATTTTTGTCTCTTTTTGATCTTCTCCTTTTAGGAATTTGGTCAAATCTCCAGGAGATCATAACAGGTCCATGAGAGTAGGTCACAGCTACCTGTACGGATCTTGCGTGGGGCCGGCATACTGATCTGACTCAACTTCAGACTGATCTGGGGCCTGTTGTCTGAAGCAAGGACCATGAAGTGCCCCTGTCCTTGGCTCACTAGAAAAGGACACTACCCTGCTTCTAGCTGGGTACACAACAGTGAACATAAGAGGGAAGGAGCAGGGGTAATTGGAAATTAGACTCATCTATGCACAGGAATGACAGCATTGAAGGGGCTAACTTCCCACATGCTGAGTCAATATCATGCTCAGTGGCATGGGCTTCTGGCAGGCTCTGCAGGGCCAAACTCCCAGATGACGGATTGCATCCTCCTTGGTTACTTCAGGTGGGCAAGTGTACCAGTTACCAGACTAAAACCTCAGCTGTAACAACCAGTGCCTCCCCACTGCAATGCAAGTGCTCTGGTTCACAAGGCATCTGTCACTGTAATTACAACATCCGCTCAAGCTGCACGGCTAGTTGGTTAGTATCGGAGATGGGCGGCAGTTGCAGCATGCCATGGCCCAGCCTGGAGGCTCCTCAAGGTGTGGAGGAGTAGGCACGAAGGGCTGAGGTGCCAGCAGCCGGCAAAGCTGTGGGGCTTGTGACTGGAAACCTCTTTGTAGCCCCTGCTCTGGAGGATGACAGCATCTCTGAGGTGTTTTCTAACCTTCCCATCCTAGTGCCCTCATGGGTTTGTCAGGCCTACAAAGGACTTTAGTGTGTCTTCTCTCTGTCTCTTCTTCCCTAGAGATATCTCAGTCTACCTCCTACCCACTTTCTCCAGCTCCCTGCCTGCCTTCTTGTGAAGCAACTGGCCCAATAGCTCGCAGTGGTGACCGTGTTTCTAGAAGCTCCATGTGTGACATCTGGCAAGACAGGCATCAAAAATGGCACCTCCTGACTCTATTCCTCATCCCACAGCTGCTTCGCTTGGCTTCACCTTCATGGTTTAGAACAGCTAGTCACACTTGACATAGATAGACATGAGGAGGAGGCTTTATGTTTGTGTGTGGAATACAAGGAGTTATGGTTTTTGCTTCATTCTTCTTTAAGGAGTCCTGACCACCAGAACTGGTGTGAGACTCATGTCAGACATGCGGAGCAACGCCTCATACAGCATAGAGAAAGAAAAACACTTTTTGGTTCTGGGCTTTTATGTTCTAGTCCAGTATTTCCCAAACTTGAGATGCTGTTTGTTCAGGGAAAGCCCCTGGCGGGCCGGGCCTGTTTGTTTACCTGCTGCATCCGCCGGTTCGGCCGATCGCGGCTCCCACTGGCCGCGGTTTGCCGCTGCAAGCCAATGGGGGCTGCGGGAAGTGGTGCTGGCCGAGGGATGTACCGGCCGCCACTTCCCACAGCCCCCATTGGCCTGGAACGGCGAACCGCGGCCAGTGGGAGCTGCTATCGGCCGAACCTGCGGACGCGGCAGGTAAACAAACCAGCCCGGCCCGCCAGGAGCTTTCCCTGAACAAGCAGCGTCCCAAGTTTGGGAAACACTGTTCTAGTGCTTAGATGCTACTGCGCTATATATAATCCTTAGCTAGGTTATATTAGATAGGTGGGTACTATAGAAAACATGACCTACAGAAAATGCAAATGAGTGTGTGCAGGGGGCTCTGGGAGAGGCTGGTGTCTTGTGTCTTGAAATTTGGAACATCGTCCTGGGAACAGGGCCACCTACAGGGTAGAAAAGGGGCACATTTACAAGGCTGAAGGAGGGGAGGGGTACTGTGTCCCTACAAGAGAGGAGAGAAACTTTCCTCCAATGAAACCTGAATTGGAAATTCTTTCATCAGATATTGGAATAAAATATTGTGTGCGAGGGAAGAGAGAATACAACATGAGCAAACAAGAAACAAAGAAATTATTTCATCCTGATTTTTAATAACACTTCCCCAAATCATAACCATCCTCCCATAGCTGCAAATGTCATCAGAAACAGAATCATTACATATACCACTCTCTCTATGTAACTATCAATACTCTCAATATATATATATATATATATGACCTATGTCTATAGCTACACCAGCTGTATCTATCTACTTCTGTACCCTATAGGCTAAGATCCAGCATGGTACAAGTTTGGTATCTGGAATACCTTTCCTCAGGGGACTATAGCTAGCCCTTTGCATGCGGGGATGAACTCCATGCAAAACTCAATGAATGACTATACTGAGTTCTGGGACCAAATGGTGCGTAATGATTTCCTTTCACTTCTCCTTGCATTGGAAGCTGTCTGCTCCCCAGTGGGAGTCCCTCCCAGTGGAGGAATCTCAGACTGGGAGCCCTTGTTTAGTCTGGCCAGTCAGTTCACTTCACCCCATCATTACTTGACCAAAGGTGACTGAAAGAAAAAGACTTAATGCAGCCAGAATGGCGGTTCTACGGGGGCTGGGTGGGGAACTTTGCCTTTCATGACGATGCTGCAAACAACATAGATGTCCTTTTCTAGTGAGCCAAGGAGGGGGGCACTTCATGGTCCTTCCTTCAGACAACAGGCCCCAGCTCAGTCTGAAGTTGAGTCAAATCAGTATGCAGAAGTGGTAGCCACTTGCCAATGGATTAGCATAAAACACTCTAGGAGGTAAATAGACATACAAGCAGCCACTGTGTGCAGCGTAGGGATGCCTTTCTTTCAGGCCCACTATTGTCACAGCCCCGACTGAACAGTGACGGAGTGGGGCCTCTGTGTTGGTTTCTTACACTTTTGACTGCTGGATAAAAGGGGGGAACATAAAGAAAGGGGGAGAACTGTTTTTTTTTAAAGTCCAGACGAAGTTACAGATGTCTGTTAAACGTCAATTACAGCTGAATAAAGACGTCTGCTTAAGGCTTAGTTATGGCTCCTTTCAGCCAGGGAGATTTTTCCAGGGCCGGCCTGGGATGCCTTCGGCAACCTAATTTGGAGCTTGTAACTCTATAAACAGGCACTTGCATTAATCAAGGCTGGTGAAAATGCAAATGAGTGTGTGCAGGGAGCTCTGGGAGAGGCTGTCGTCTTGTGTCTTGGAACTTTGAGGGCAGAGAGTGGAAAAGAGAAAAGGGGCCACTCAAATGAACAGGGAGTTGGGATGGGGCTCATGCATACAGAGCATAATGTACTTTTTCTTAGTCTCATCTTGCTGTCTTGGGAATGTGGTTTCATTAGGAACCATTTGCACCATCCACCACTTTCCCTTGGTGAACTTTTGCCCTTGGCTATAGCTCTGCTCTGCCCTTACTGTATGAATTCAGGAGTTGGTCTGTCTTGTGCCCTGTGATCTCCTCCTTGTGCAATACATTTACAAAGGTCCTGTCCGCTCTGCAGTTGGGACCACGCAGAAAACTATCCTGCTTCTATACTCTTAGCATCATTATCATTGTTTCTTATTATAGGCCACATTGTACCACCTTTGCTTGGGCTGAAAAGTGCCTTAGCACAGAAAAAAGGACAGTCCCTGGCCCAACATGCTCGCAACCTAAAAGACACCCACCTAACTGGTCTGGAGAATCCCAAGTGGGGGGGAGGACTTAGTGGTCTTTTGTTTGCTTGTTTTAATCAAAAGGCTCACATCTTGTGGGCCCCTCAGAAGGAGTGGAGTATAATAAGGGCTTGAATGAAGCAAGGGTTGTGGTTTGGTGAACTGGAATGGGGAGAGCATCTCTGGACTTGGGTCCAGCCTGGTAAAACGCATGCCCAAGGCAGTGGGAGAAGAAGACCAGTGGACATCAAGAATGGCTTTGGTGGAGGAGAAGGGCACAGGTGGGGACACAATAAGCAAGGTTGGCATGCCATGATTGTCAGACGAAGGGCCCATCCTTGTTACAGTTCCCAGCCATGTCAGGAGGCCGAGGTGCCATATAGCACCACTTGGCAGTGCAGATGGCTTCCAACTATGTCCCTGACCCCAGTCAATAGCCTTGGGTTGTAAGCAGGGCAGGGAACAGTCATGTGGAAACCAGGTTCCCCTCAACTCAGCTGAAGTCGTAGTGTAAACAAGCCCCAAATCCAGGACTGATAGTAGCCACAACAGCCATGTTTAACTCTGATGATAACACAGTTTTCGTCACAGCATGGCTGGGGTTTACCATCTGGCTGTTCACGAGGGGAGTCTACGTGGTAACATGCACTCTCCTTGCTGAACCAGGCCTCAGCTTTGAGTTGGCTGTGGGCCCAGAATTCTGATTAGTTCTGTGGGCTCTGGAGTTTGGCATTCTCACCCCTGGATTGTCTGGACTCCTCTCTGTACCTACTAAGGCTATCGCTGATCTGGGGCTCAGAGTTGGAGACAGAGGGGCAGTGTTGCAGTGGGAAATTTGGAAGTGTGGACTCCTGTGGTGTTGGGGAGGAGACTGCTTACTCCCTAGTGGCCTCTAGGATATGAAACATACATCGCAGCTCATGCAGAATGACAGTGGGCAGGAGAGACAGAGGTAAAGGGAACAACTAGATTTAATGGAGGCTTTGACCCCAAAATCTCAACAGGGTCCCAAGAATCATCCGCCACCAAAGATGTCTGGAAAAAATGATGCAGTCTGGAAACATATTAAAGGTAAAAGTATTGGGCTGCCCTCTGGGGCAGAATTTCATCCCTAGAATTCCAAATTCCTTTGAAGCCATTTGCTTCCTCTGCTGGCCAGAAAGAGAATTTCATGCACTGATGGAGTTTCAGTATAAGGCTCAGTAGAAAGAGGACAAAAATGGTGAGGTGGCCCTGGAGCAAAGTGTGGGGGAAGAGAAGCCCGTTTAATGGGATTTATACAGGGAATAAAGTCTCATCTCATTTACTGTAGTGAAAAGAGTGAAATCTCGTGACTTTGGGCTATATGTCAAGTTCTGACATCCTAACCTCGTAAACCAGCGGGATTACACTACGCTGATTAATGAAAAGTGACTGCATTTTGCATGGCTGGGTTGCATCATGTTGCAGTTCTACCATCCAGCAATGAGCTGGAACCTAACCTGCATGTTCAGAGAAAACATTCAAGGTATTTCCTCCAGCATGTCTTAGGCTCAAAGAGGGTGAGAGGGGCTTTGGGCCAGAGGGACACTTCTTTGGATGGGGTTTAAATAATATGTTTTGCTTGATGAAATATTCCAATATCTTTCAGATTCATATGGCACGTCCCAGGAAAGTGTGAATGCGGTGGGAGACATATCCCAGGGCTCTGGTGAGTCACTTGATGGGTGGTAAAAAGAAAAGGAGGACTTGTGGCACCTTAGAGACTAACAAATTTATTTGAGCATAAGCCTTCGTGAGCTACAGCTCACTTCATCGGATGCATTCAGTGGAAAATACAGTGGGGAGATTTATATACACAGAGAACATGAAACAATGGGTGTTACCATACACACTGTAAGGAGAGTGATCAGGTAAGGTGTGCTATTACCAGCAGGAAAGCGGGGGGGCGGGGGGGGGAGAGAGAGGAAACAGGTGTGTGTGCCTGTGTATATCCCAATGTCGCTGTGTACAAGCTTATATAGAAAGAATACTGCATATTTGTTCCTGGGGTAACATACATGTTTAATTTTAATAACTTAGGAGCCACAGATCATTGATGAGGCCAGGTCCCTCGGTATGTTTTTTAATACCTCAAAAGCCAAATGATTTTATTTCTAACCCTCATTCTATGTGTGCGTTAGAGAGGGTGGGGATAAACACTCTGTGGTGTGGAAAGGATGGGGAGCAATTGCTGATTCTACATTTGCTGTGAGTGTCTGCATGCTGCATATCCTTGCTGAGCTGTCTTTATTTTGTGGTTGTGTGTTACCTAAGGCGTATGTTCTTCATACCTCATGCCTGGGAGCATGGATGTGCAGCTGGCTTCTCCTAAGGCTAGGAGTAGTTTTATGTTTGAATTTCCACACGTCATCATGAGATGGCAATGGAGACCTGAGTGGAAATACATACACACCTTAACTGAGGCTAAGCTGACATTTCTGTGGCCCTGTCTCTGTGACAACTGGTCATTGGGAGAGATGGAGACGCAGCCTATCAGACAACAGATTGGTGGCTGGAGCCCACCAAAGCAATGGAAGACCCACCCCCCTCAGGTAAGGGAGGGGCCACAGAATCCAGACATCAACAAAGTACAGGGACAAAAACATGAAAAACCCCAAAACAAAACAGGGATTGGAGTGCAGGTCCTGGGTCAAAAGCAGGATCCAGAGGGGGACACTAAGCAGAGAACCCTGGAAAACACCCACTGCTCCCAGAAGGAGACAGTGGCCAAGCGACAGCTGGGAAGGTTTAATTGCTGCTCTAGTCTGTGGCAGATCTGCTCCACTCCCTCCCTCTCAGATCTGCATTTCAATGTGAGAGGAACAGTAAGTGGGATGCTGCTCGAAGGGGTTAGAATGATTAATCATTTAAAAAGCAAGATCTTAATTACAGGGTGCAATTTTTGCTATTTAAGGAGTCCATTAGTTTCCAGAAAGGGGAAAAAAAAAAAATGATCGCAGGTTATTCTCCTTTTAAAGAAAATTGGAGGGGGAGGGGAGCAGGGAATCTCAGAGCACGGGCTGGTGCTACAGCTCCTGCTGGGGTGGGGGTGGGGGACTGGGAGCACGAGGATTTGGGGAAGGGGAGGCAGAGTCATTTGTTTTAAAAGGTTTTATTTTTTTAGGGTGCTTGTGAATGCTCTGCTCATGAATAGTGAGCCCTCTGCTTCACCACACACCTGGAACAGCCTGGGCAGGGACAGCGTACGCTTCCCGTTCACTGCCTCAACCCCTGTCCTGAAGGGACCCCCCTGTAGGGGTGAAATGGGAGGTTAGCGTCCAAGTGACCCATTCAGACCTCGGCCTCTCTGCTAAGGCTGCCAATGAGAAGGTTAATTGGTGCTAATAATAGTGATAGTCCACTAGGAGCTGGTGTGAGACTCTCCCAGGACTCATATCACATAGACCAGGAAACAAGTAACAACTTTTTCTCTTTATTGATCAAAGGCTGGATTGGAGATGGCAGCCCAGAGGTGAGAGGCTTTTTAACCCATTGCATGTCTCCTGGGTTTAAAATTGCCTTCACTTTCCGTGTAAAAGCAAAATCATCGCACCTGTGACTAGCTCACATCCTGCTAAACGGCGAGGCAGGGAAGCAACCTCGGACCGAGCAGTGCTACGCCGAGAACAACTGCCGCCAGAAAGGTCCACAACAGCACCTGCCTTGGTGGATGAAAAAACTGGGACAGAGCTCATCTTTGCATAGACAGTATGGGAGCTAGTGACTTTGCTTCCCAAAGCAGAGCCAGGCATTGAGCTCCCACAGCCCAACCTCAAGTCAGTAGGTTTTCTTCTCTGCTGGGCTGGACCAATTGGTATATTTTTGTATCTCACCTGATCTTGGTCTCCAGAGCTCTTATTTCTGAGCATTTCATGGCAGCTGGTCAGGCCCCTTTGTCTGACCCTTCCCTGTCGACTGAAGAGGGGTTAGGAGGGTTAATCTCCTACTGCATTCCCTCTGACCCCTGTGTGGGTTTTTCTCTTGTATGATCATTTAGCCATTCCCCCGCACAAAAGGGAGCCATTAAACACAGCTCAGGCCCTTCATGCTCTAGTGGATTAATGTACTGATCCCCTGCGGATTAAAGGTCTCTGCGAGATCAGGCATCCCAACCCCAAGAGAGGGTGAGCAAGCGCTAGTCCAAGGCAACCTGAAGACAAGAAGGATTTCTTCTCCTGCAGGAACCCTGGCCCTCCTCCCCTTTCTGCATCACTGAGACATGTCAAGGTTCAAATAAGCGGAAGCTAAACTAAACAGCGTTTCCCCAAATCCTCTCGTTCACTTCACTAAACAAATGGCTCATTCCCCTGTGGGGAATAGGACTGGAGCCAGGGGAAAAGAGAGCGGCTCTCCCCTCCCCCTGCCCAAAGCCAGGCTGTGCAGCCTCAAGGCTGCTGAAATGCAGCGCGGGCATGCACTAGTGCTGGTTTGGGAATTACAGGTGCACAATTAAAAGGGGCGATCCGTGTGTCAGCACGGGTCTGTGTGTGCATGTGTGAGAGTGCTTCTTTGCACGTGTCGGGGTGCAGGTCTGTGGGGGGGGGGTTCTTTTGGGCATGTTTGAGGAAGGAGGACGTGTGGGTAGTCTGACCTGCCGTGGGCTAAAACTGCTGAGGATGGAGGGACAGAAGCAGCGCTGGAGACGTCTTGCTACTGCAGTGGTGTGACAACAAATGCCGTTGCAGCTGCTGAAGATAGGGTTTTGCATTCCCGTAATGCCTTTCGTTTTCAAAGAAGCCCAACGTTTTTTGTGAACAATACGTACACAGGAACCACTTCCCCCACTGCTGGAAGCAGCTACCTCTGCGCTGGAACATTGCAAGCTGTTTCACAATGCAGAGTAAGATTAAGAACAGCATAAGGAGTGAAGAAGAATCCTCTCTCCAGCTGAAATTCCAAGATAGGTGAGCAGAAGTATAATGACCCAAACTGGAATGTGGTCACAAACTAACGTTAACAGCCCCATTCCTGAGAAAAGCGCTTTGAGATCTTATGGAGCACAAATGGTAAGTATAATGCTGCCTGAAGTGACTTGAGAGCATGAGTACTAAACTCAGGGCAGACTGTTAGGAACCAGGCACAAACCCCACATTGGCTGTGAGTTCCATACTTTGATTTCACCAACTGATTAACAATTGTAAACCTTCATGTGCTATAACAACCTTAACATGGAGTTACAGTTCCTTTGGGTACTCCAGTCTGTGTTGCCACCCAGGTGACCCTAACTTTGTGATTGATAGTCCCTTATACCAAGACTCACAGCAGTATTCAGTTTACTTCCAGTCCCAAAAGACAAGTCACTTATAGGTCAATTGCAACTTAGATCTCACACGAAAGACAATGCTTGTAGCCAGTCCTATCGTAAACTATATAAAGATTTAATCAACCAAAATCATTAGGGGTCTGGAACACATGACTTATGAGGAGAGGCTGAGGGAACTGGGATTGTTTAGTCTGCAGAAGAGAAGAATGAGGGGGGATTTGATAGCTGCTTTCAACTACCTGAGAGGTGGTTCCAGAGAGGATGGTTCTAGACTATTCTCAGTGGTAGAAGAGGACAGGACAAGGAGTAATGGTCTCAAGTTGCAGTGGGGGAGGTTTAGGTTGGATATTAGGAAAAACTTTTTCACTAGGAGGGTGGTGAAACACTGGAATGCGTTACCTAGGGAGGTGGTAGAATCTCCTTCCTTAGAAGTTTTTAAGGTCAGGCTTGACAAAGCCCTGGCTGGGATGATTTAATTGGGGATTAGTCCTGGTTTGAGCAGGGGGTTGGACTAGATGACCTCCTGAGGTCCCTTCCAACCCTGATATTCTATGATTCATTAAGTAGGAAAAGGAAATGACAGTTATTTGCACTGTTAAAGTAAGCAAACATAAGTACACAAACGAGTTACAATCTCAAATTTCAAAAGGTAATAGAAGCTTCTATAATCCATAAAATCTATATATTCTTTAGGACTAATCACCTGGGGATCTCTTGCTTATGCCTAGAGAACCTTGCATCCTGGAGTCCAAGCAGCACAGAGATACCAAGTTCTTTTGGTTTGGGGTTTTTATCCCCCTGCTACCATGTGCTCTGAGCTGCAAACTCAGCTGATGGGAGGAGTCCACTTGCATGACTCATCTTCACAGGAAAGGAGAGCAGGACAACATAAGTCCTTTGTCCATTTGTTGATATCACGAAGGGAAATTCCAGTTGCAAAGTCCTACAATTGTCCATCTGGTACTGATGGACCTTTCCTTTTGGGAAGGGCATAATATCTTCTGTTTAAGAAAAGCCCTTCACACTAACTAATCTCTCTCTCCTGACTGGTGATTTACATAGTCACAGAGGTTCACAATACAACCACTCAAATATTACCTTACAATATGGGAGACAGATGCCATCAGTGAGATTAATGCAGGCAGCAATTTACAAGCATTTCAGAAAGTCCAAATACTAAACGCATTCTTATAACTCTACTCTTTATTTTAACAATATTAACATACAGGTGAGCCAGACTTGTTCTAGCTCTGTGTTTGTCACTGTTCAACTGAGACACGGGGCCCTTGGCATGAGCTGGCATCTGCCAGTGTCACAGTTAGTCCCTATTGTTAAGGCTAAGATTATATCATGATTATTTTTAGTAAAAGCCACAAACAGGTTACAGGCAATAAAGAAAAATTCACGGAGCCTGTGACCTGTCCATTACTTTACTAAAAATAACCGGGAGTGGGGCTAGGTAGTGGGGAGAAATAGAGTCCCATGGAAGAGGGGGGACTGACAGGCCCGTGGGCACGCAGCCCCCACTCCAGAGATGGGTGCATGGACCTGACTACAGTCCCTGCCAAGCCCTGGCCACAGCAGGGTTGGGTGGGTGGGCACATGGCCCTGGGAAGCCACAAGGGAGGCGCATGGCCCCAGGTGCAGCCACCTGGCAGGGTCGCACAGCCCCAGGCAAAAGCTGTAGGGTTTGGGCACGTGGCCCTGGCTGTAGCCCCCGCCAAATCTGGGATGTCATGGGGCTGGAGTACATGGCCCCATCTGCAGCACACGGCCCCAGCTGCAGCCCCCGGAGAAATATGCGGGGCTGGGGCATGCGGCCCCAGCTGCAGCCCCCGGGTCCTTGTTCCAGCCAGCCCCAGTTGCAGAGCAGAGACGCACAGTCCCACCTCCTCCTCCTGAAGCCCTAGGAGTCACAGAGGTCAGGTAAAGTCACAGAATCTGTGACTGCCGTGACCTCCATGACTAAATTGTAATCTTACCTATTGTATATCTCATCCCAAAGACAAGATGGACAGGAGATGTGCTAACTAAGTCTTCATCCTGAGATGGCTGAGGATGGCTGGGATGGATGAAGGGGCCAGACTAGAATAATTTGGAACAGCCCTTCACAGTGCATGGGGCTGGGTATACAGAAACAAGCTAATGAGGCTTATCGGGAGGCGGAAGGATGGGCAAAAGGGAAGAGCTGGAGAACTGTTCCCCTGTAGAGCTGTTAAGAGCAGTTCAGATGGGTAAACAGAAAGAAGCAGCAATGGAGAGGCCTTTGCCAAGCTGAGAGAGGCTTGATATGTATGGGAAGCATAGCTCCAGCTGAGTTTTGAGAGCTATATCCTTGGTCAGGATTGTGGTGGCTCTTCCCATGCCTCTGAGAAGCAATGAATGCATCTGACTTTAATTACTCTCTCCCTGATGCTCTTGCACCTTCTTCACATGAATGCTGATTAATTGCAGGGTTAGGCTCTGAGGCAGGCTGGACCACATTATTTCTGATGTTTGCTCTTTTCAGTGGGAGAATAAATGCCATGAATCCACAGTAATCAGCAGCTTTTAGCTTGTCACTCTTATGACACTCTTTACTTAGGCCAGGAAATGGCAAATGTGGTGGAAATAAGAACTTTATTCCCCTTTGTTTTTGTTTTTTTAATCTCTTCCCAGAGAGGGAGGTGTGGAGAAGAGTTGGTATCTTTCAAATGCAAGGCAGAGAGGGGCTGTGTGGGAAGCTAGGGCTGTGTATTTCAATCTCCTCCCTTTAATCTGAGGACCCTTGCTTGGCCACATTCATCGAAAGGGAGGAGAAGAAATGAAGGGCTCTCTTCCTTACTTAGGAACAGGGATGGTCATAGAAAATGTGAAGGAACAATGCCCATGTTTGATATTTAAAAGAAACCACCTGGAAAGGAACTTTAAGGCCACCGTGTCATATTGCTAATTTGCACCTCAGTCGTTCACAAGCCAATCGGGCAGTGATTCTCAACCTTTCCAAACTACTGTACCCCTTTCAGGAGGCTGATTTGTCTTGTGTACCCACAAGTTTCACCTCACTTAAAAACTACTTGCTTACAAAATCAGGCATAAAAATACAAAAGTGTCCCAGCTCACTGTTACTGAAAAATTGCTGACTTTCTCATTTTTTGCTATCTAATTGTAAAATGAAATGATGGGAATATAAATATTGTACTTTACACTTCAGCATATAGCATATACGACAGCAGTATAAAACACGTCATTGTATGAAATTTTAGTTTCCCTGGTGACAGCTCATGGTGCTGTTTTGCTATTTTGTAGCCTGTTGTAAAACGAGACAAATATTTAGATGAGCAAATGTACCCCCTGGAACACATACCCCTGGTTGAGAACCACTGCCATAGGGTGAGTGACCCCTGTAGGAAAGCTGCAGCCACTAAGACATGCTAAGAATAATGGGGGTACATGCTGCTCCTTTGCCTAGCAGCTGTAAAGTGCCGGGGCCCCGATCCTGAAAGGTATTTAGGCTCCTAACTTCTGCTGAAATAAATGGGAGTTAGGTGCCTAAATATTTGTAGGGCTCCGTGCCTAGAAGCCTGCCTTGAGCCATGCTGGTTTGTAGCAGCAGGATGGTGTAGGGACTAACTCAGTCCTCAGCATGGCTCCTCAGAGGCAGGACAGGGTTTCCCTCTGTATACGTTGTTATGGTTATTAAATGTTCAGGCAGCGTCGTAGCTCTGCCTGATGCTTTACTGGGGACGTGAGGACAGGGTCCCTGCCCTGAAGGGCTTACACAGCATGTCCAGCAAACACATGAAGTAAAGAGACAAAGAAAGGATAGAGGGCAAGTGTGATAAAACTAATAATGAATCCGCGAATTGCGTCATTGTGGGGCTGGAGTGCTGGCGCCTTTGAGGAGACGGAGGAAAGGAAGAGATAAGCAATAGCCAGCCCAGGCGTGGAGTTAGAAGGGGCTATTTGGGTTTGTTACATATAGATGCGGTCTCTGGACATGTCTGCATCTCCCCTGTATTTCTTTGTATTCATGATGGGGATGGCTGAAGGAAGGAAGAGAAAACTGACAGGGAAAACGGTCTCCAAGCTAGTCCCAGCAGCAGATGATGCTCCCCCCTTCATTGTGCCTCCCCACGATGCACATGACAGGGAATATGTGACTGCATTGAGTATATTTATTATTTCTATTCCAGGAGAGCCTTGAGGCCCTAATCAAGGGCAGGTCTCCATTGTGATGGGCACTGTATGTGTATTAGAAGAGACAATGCCTACCCTGAAGAGCTTGCAGCGTAAAGGGACAAGAGAGAGGAAACAGAAGAGTGAAGTGACCTGCTCAAGGTCAGAGCTGGGCATAGAACCCAAAGCGGCTGAGTCCCAGTCTAGTGCTTTACAGACTAGCCCCATTGCCCCCCTTATACTTGCTGTACTAATCTGTCTAGTGGGCACTATGGGTTCCCTGGGCCAGGAGGCCTTGTTCTCCCTTCCTTTTTCTAATAAATTGGCAAGCTCAGCTGCAGGCCTGGCCCAACCCATCAGCTCAGGTGGGAGCCTCTTTCACTGCATTCCTCAATGCTCTGCTAGTGATCTAATTACCATCTCTTAGCTCAGTGAGAGGGCAGCCCTCAGCCTTTCAGCAGCAAACATCTGGTATACAGCATGTGGCTGGCTGAAAGACACAGGGCTGGGGCTTGCCTTTCTCCACCCCCTGCACTCTACTCTGCTCAGGGGAAGCTAACAATTAGTGAACCTCCCCGCAGGGTCTTACCCAGCTCACCTATTGAGTCCCAGGAAGGTGGGCAGGCTTACCCAGCTCAGGTGAGTACAGCTCACCCCAGGAAGAAAGTGTAATTAAGGTCAATAAGAGGGTTATGGGTCAGGGCAGTGGTGGGGGAGACAGTGAGAGTTTAATGGTGGCCATAATTAGACAGCTGTGGAGGAGAAGCAGCTAATGAACAAGGCAACTGCTAATAAAGCCTCTTCATGAGCAGCCTTCTGGCCTGTGTAATTGAGGGATTTGCAAATGCCACCTCCACATTTACTCTGTAATGAACAGGCCTCAGAGTAGGAGCAGGTCAGAGTCAGTGTTCAACCCCCATCAACTCTTTGATAGAGCTGCACATGAGGGGCAAGAATCTGCTGTAACTACAAGCAGCAGCTAGGGGGCCTCCACATGACATCTGGTCAGAGGAGACAGGCCCGCCCCTCGTACGCTGGGAGGGGTAAAGGTGAGCGATTAGGGATACCGGACTGGGTCATGTGGTTGGCCTGGAGGGTCAGGGATGGGATAAGTCTTTTATTCCCAGGTCTCCGTTTCCCTTCAGCCAAGGCAGCTGTTGTTGTCTGATGGCTGAAATAAATTGGTGGGAGGGGCTCAGGGGCCAGGTCCACATCATAAAAGTTAGTCTGCTATCTGGCACTAACTGTACCCTCACACCCTGTTGTTTGCCCTTCCTGTGCCCTCCTCGCACCTGGTTTGCTTGTACTCTCAGTTGGGATGAGTCTGTCCTGGCTGCACCACCGTTCCAGCATTTCTACCTCCCTGCCTGCAATGATACTATTGCCATGGTACCTTTATGGCCAAAATGGTTCTTGTCAAATAAACGCTTCTAGCTGCTTTCCTTGTTCTGAGCTTACACCTCTGCCGTCTCTAGTGCTGTGGGAGATCATTGCTACACATCCAACTCCCCCCCATCCTTGTACTGCCATTATACCCACCTAGTCTTGGCCTAGTTCCTCCCCTTCCTTCCCCCTCTGCTACCTAACCACTCCATCCCTGGTGGCCCTTGGGAGCATGTGTGGGGGGCTCATTCTGCCATATCTGGTCCTGTGCTTCTGTCACTTTATGGGCCTGGTGCACACTACTCACAGGACACTCTGCTCTTGACACACACGAGGGCCTGAGCATGGTTAGAGGGGTGCTGGGGATCATTGGGTACTCCCCCAGCACAGCAGGCTCATGGTGCTCTTTTGCTAGAGAGGGGATGATTTTCCCACAGTGAGTAGAATGACAGCAAGGGATGGGGTGGAGGAGAGCTCGAGAGGCAGTACAGGAGACCAAAGGGAAGGAAAGCTGAGGAAGGCCTGGATTTCTCAATGCCCCCCACTCACCATCCCCCTCCCTACTAGGCTGGTGGGAGAGGACCTGAGGCTAACTATGGGTCTCCTCTGGTCACATGACCCTCCCTGCGCTCTCTGCCCCCATTTGATTCCCTGGGATTCCTTTGAGTGAGGCTGAAAGCAGTTGGCAGAGACTTGTACAGCAGATGCTTCGGTTTCCCACGCCTGCCTCTGCCTTGTGCAATCCCCCTTCCCGCCCTGCAGCATTGCAGTGATGTCATCATCATCCCAGGCCCTGGGAACTTGCATTGTTAGCTTAGCAAATAGAGAAATCCCCACTCAAGCATTGCAAATGAGGGCAGAGGGGGAGCTGGGGAAGGCACAGGCTGCTGAGGGCTGCGAGGTCTCTCTCCTCTCCCTGGCTCTCTTTGAGTTGTCAGATGAATTCAGCGGTTAACAAAGAAAGAGACCCGAGCTGCTAGCGCAGCTGGTGAGGGCGAGAGGGGGGAGGGCTAGAGTGTGGCTGGCAGCTGCCCCTCCCACCCCTCTGAGTGGCACCAATATAATGTGCAACTCCCCGTCCCCAATGTGAAGAGCAACACATGAGTGGGAAGCTCACGATGCCCGCTGGGTTGGCGATGCCCAGAGCTCACTCTGTACCCAGCAGCCAGATTGTTCTACCGTGGCAAGGTCTGGTGACAATGGCGACACCACGCTGTGATGCCATCGCGCCCTCTGAGAGGCCGTGCTTCTGAGAGGGGCCTTCCCACTGAGCATTGTTATTTATTATACTTGCATTATCACAGAGCCTGGAGGTCCTGATCATGATTGGGGGGTAGGCTTGTGCTGGTGCAGCACAAACATAGGAAGACAAGACCTCGCCCAGTGGAAGATGAGACAAAACAGTTGCATATCATGCATGATGGGAAGGAGGACAAGGGAAACCATGTCCCTATTCTATCCCCATGCCACTCCTGGAAGCACCAGCATGCGCTGCTGCTGGGCTGCCCCCTCCAGGAGGGAATGTGCACAGCAAGGTGGTGGCGATGCTCCCCATAGGCAGGCAGGTGGGTTGCGGTGTGGCTCTCGCCTTTGGTGGCACGGTGGGAAGTTGTGGCACTGGCAGGGGATGAGGAGAAAGGTGGGACTGGGAGCCAGGACCATTGAGTTGTATTGCCAGCTCTTGGAGAGGAGTATTGTCCGCTGGTTAGAGCAGGAGACTGGGAACCAGGACTTGTGGGTTCTATTCCTGGCTCTGCCACTGGCTTTCTATGTGACCTTGAGCATGTCACTTAACCTCTCTGCGCCTCCTGTACCATCTAGAACCTCTCTGTCTCAAACGGGGTTGTGAGGCATGTCTTACTCATGTTCGCCATTATTTTCTTAATGTTTGTAGAGTGCTCTGAGGTTGTAAAGCACTGTATACGTGCTATATGTGAGTCACCCTCATAACACACTTGGACATTCTCCTATGAAAAGGAGAAATCTCAATGCTCATTAAAATAGTATCAGCAAGTGGGGCAGAGACACTTTGGGTGGGATCCATGAAGGTACTTTGACCCCTTAGTCCTGTTCTTAGGCACTACAGTGGTCCACAAAACTGCTTGGCTGGCACCTAAACTCACTTGGCACCTACATTTTTTCCTCTGGGCATGTGCGCTGCGGCCTCACTCTAGGCCTCAGGCTGCTATTTCCTGCCTAAGCCCCAGAGCAGGGGTGGCCAACCTGAGCCTGAGAAGGCGCCAGAATTTACCAGTGTACATTGCCAGAGAGCCACAGTAATACATCAGCAGCCCCCCCAACCACTCCATCCCCCACTCCCAGCGCCTCGTGCCCACTGGCAGCCCCGCCAATCAGCGCCTCCCCCGCACCTCCCGATCAGCTGTTTTGTGGCGTGCAAGAGGCTCTGGAGGGAGGAACGAGGGCACAGCGGGCTCAGGGGAGGGGGCAGGAAGGGGTGGAGTGGGGGCAGGGCCTGTGGCAGAGCCAGGAGTTGAGCAGTGAGCACCCCCTGGCACACTGAAAAGTTGGCAGCTCTAGCTCCAGCCCCGGACTCAGTGCCGATACAAGGAGCCCCATATTAACTTCTGAAGAGCCACAGGTTGGCCACCCCTGCCCCAGTGTGATTCACAGAAGGGGAAAGCTAGGGTATTCAGCTGCCCAAGTCATGTGTAGGGGCCCAATCCGGTGAATAGCCTCTGAGCATGCGTCCTGGATCTGACCCCTCAGGTGAAACAGGGAAGGAGTTCCCTTAGCCTCTGGTCAATTTCCTCTGTAGCTGGCAAAGGGATGTGTACAAGGATCAGCAGCATCTCAGCCCACACCACTGTGCTATGGAATATTCTGATTTGGGGGTCCCACAATCTTTCCTGTTGAAGCTGTTCCACTTTAATTAAACAATTAAATACTTAAATATTAATTGGACCAGCTACACTGTTAGAATGACTTTATAGCCCAGTGGTTCGTGCACTCCCTTAAGTGGTGCCAGATCCCCGTTCAAATCCCTTCTTGCCCCTCAGGAGACAAAGGGACATGACCTGGGAGTCACCCACATACTTGGTGAGAACACTATCCACTAGCGAGCTCTCTCCTGCAGCTGTTTAGTTTCAAGTCCTGCAGGGCACTTGGGTGGCTGAGCATCGATCTTACCCAGCTCGTTGATCACTGGCAGAACGAGGTGCAGCCCTGCAGCAGGGACTTAGGTGCCTATCTCTGAGGGAGGGAGGGGGCTTAGCACACACCCCTCTCTCCAGCGTCTCCCATTGGCTAGTTTAGTGGGATGGCTTTGTGGATCACAGTCTAAGGTGCCCATGTCTCCCATTTGTTGTATAGGGAGCCTTAGCACTTAACTGAGGCTTTGTGGATATCAGTGTTGCTGTGATTTAAAACTTTGTTGGGACACCAAAAGCCCTTTGTGGAGCCTGCCTTCAGCATCTCCACCTCGGGAAAGGGTTCTTCACGTCCCCAGTAGAGCCCTGGGGAGGAATTGAACCTGTCCCAGGATGTGCCTATGACCCAGGATGTGTCTAGAGACTTGTTCAGCAAAGAAAGGGAGCCCTGATATAATGGGGCAGATGCAAAAGGGGGTGGCTCCATTTATAATGGAGTCAGTGGAAAGACAGATTTGAGAGCAGAGACCTGGAAAGTGAAGATAAGGGAGCAGAATAAATATACAATCCCTGCCCAGTTGCCAAGCAGGTCAACAAGCAGAAAAATGCCCTTGCTTGCTAGGGAGAAGTTATATTCATAGAACCCCATTTCTTCCTCCTTCTAGACCCTGCTCCTCCCAGCATTCCCACTGAACTCCATTTAGCAGCTTCTGGGCATGCTCAGCTTCCCTGTGTTCTGCCCTCTTCTGAGGTCCAGGGAGCAGCTAGACTCCCACTGTAGTGACTTTAATGCTCTCAACGGAAACTCTTTTTAGAGTGCAGTGAAGCAGTTTAGGAGTGGGAGAGAGAAACAAGGAAGGAAGGACAAGCCAGGAAGCAGATCCCAAACAAAGTCCATCCCCCAGCCAACAAGGACCCAAAAGGTATTTCCTCCCTGAGATAAGATACAGATGGTCACAGGAAAATGGTGATGGTGTTCTTTGGTTTATCTGAATGGTACAGAGATAAGGCTGCATGGTACCCTGGCTGAGCAATCTGTATTTGGGGAGAGCCCACAGTTAAGTAACTGGACAAGGACAAGGTATTATGTTCTCTGAGAAGTCTCTGATTATGCATGTGGGTTAGGCTGGTACTATGGAAAACATAAGCTTCAAGGAAAGAGGAAAGGACTGGGATGCAGAAGGGCCTGATATAGCAAAGTTCCTATTTGCTTTAGCAGAAGGTTTTGCCTGGGCAAGGATCTCCAGCTCAGACCCCCCCATATTCTCAACTCAGTCTGAACCTGGGCCTGAATTTTGAAAATCTGTCTTTGTAGCAGCTAGAGCCAAAATCCTGGCTCCAAACATCCTCAAACTTGAGGTGTTCAAAATCTGTATGTTGTAGCTTCTACGACTGACTCCAGACACAGTAGCCTGGAATCCTGAGAAGACCATGGTGTCTTAAGATGTCCTGGAGTTTAGGCCTGGTGAACTTTCCTTCCTCTGCGTTTTCTCAATCCAGTGCATTGTGGGTACCTATGCAGTTGCTTTATTACTCAGCAAGGGCTGTAGTTCAGAAACATGAACTGCCCTTCTGCTTCATGGGATGAAAGGGATGTGACAGCAAATCTGCAGTCTACTGGTGGGAGAGGAGAACACTGTGGCTTGTGGTTAGTCTGTTCATGGCCATGCACAAGGAGGGGAGTTGGAAAAGGAAAAGTAGTGGCTGCAATTTCCTTTTGCCAATCTGTTTGAAGAACAAGGAGAAATCTTAATAAATAGATGCAGGCAGGGAAAGCGTAGATCTTTTTTTCTGTTTCACAGACTCTTTGACGGAGAATCTAAAGAGGAGGAATCTACGGGTCTAACTCCCCCCTGGGATGGAGACACATTAGCTTTCAGACAGCAGAAAAGGTTATTTAATTGTCTGTCTCTTTAAAAGAGTCCTGGCATCTGCCTTTGCATGTGTCTGTATCCTGTATAAGTCATAAATAAACAGTTCCTTCCTCCTGCTAATATCATTCTGGGGTGTATTAACAGGAGTGTCGTACGTAAGACATGGGAGGGAATTGTCTCACTCTACTCAGCACTGTCCCTCTCCAGCTGTCCAAGTCTGGGTGCCATACTTTAGGAAAGATGTGGACAAATTGAAGAGAGTCCAGAGAATGGCAACAAAAATGATAACAGGTTTAGAAAACCTGACCTGTGACGAAAGGTTAAACAAACTGGGCATGTTTAGTCTTGAGAAAAGAAGCCTGGCGGGTGGGGAGAAACCTGATAAGTCTTCAGGTATGTTAAGGGCTGTTATAAAGAGTACGGTGATCAATTTTTTTCCATGTCAGCTGGAAATAAGACACGACATAATGGGCTTAATCTGCAGCAAGAGAGATTTCGATTAGATATTAGGGAAAACTTTTCATCTGTAAGGATAGTTATGCACTAGAATAGGCTTCCAAGGAAGGTTGTGGAATCCCCATCACTGGAGGTTTGTCAAACACCTGTCAGGGATGGCCTAGGTTTACTTGGTCCTGCCTCAGCGCCGGGGGCTAGACTCGATGACTTCTTGAGATTCTTTGCAGACCTGCATTTCTATAAGGGTTACCTATATCAGAGGTGTCCAAAGCAGACCTCTGTGGAGAATGAAAGTTTTATTTTGCAATGGAGTTTGAGATTTTTCAAGTTTGGCTTTATTCCTAATCAAAACACGCCCCCCCAATTTCAAAATTCTCTGCAAAAGGAAAAACTCTGGGGAAAGAAATCATTTGGATTTGATCTACAAGGTTTGTTTTTGTTGTGACTTTTATTTTGTATTATATTACAACAGTACATTAGAATGCAACATTTGTAAAAACTTGAAGTGAAAAGTCACTTCAAAATGAAAAATCAAAATATTTTGTTGCAAAAATGTCAAAACATCCTGTCAGAACTCTTCCGCACCCAGCCCCGGTTTTCTTCCAAAACACAATTCTGGTGAAATTGATCTTATATCATGAAGCATTTTGACGGAACCGCATTTTCTGATGGACTAGAGTTCTGTTGAAGTTTTTCTGACCAGCAGTAGTGCAAAGTATGGTTGAGAGTGATATGGGCCCCACTCAGCTCTCCAATGCTGCCTACGCAGAGTGCTGGGCACTGCAGATCTTCTGATCTAAGTGTCCTGTGCTTGGATCAAGGCAGAGTTCTGTATGTTGGGTTCTGTAGTAGCCATGGCCTGCAGTACCACATGCAGGGGGCAACAATGTGCCCCATTTTGAACAAACTAGATGTTGCCCTCAGGCTCCAGGCCTGTTCTGAGCTGTGGTGTCTTCAGGAGGAAGTTATCTTGGTGCCAAACATCTGAGGGGGAAAATACTATTCGGACTGAAGAGGAGATGGAAAACAAGCAACGAACTAAGTTTTGTGAGGAACAGCAAGTCTTGGGGTCTTTGCTTTTGTGACGCTGGCAGACCTGGTACCAGTTCATGCCACAGTCCCCATTTCTCAGCTGAACACTGACAAACACATGGCTGGAATCAGGCTGGTTCAGCTGTGAGCTAGTATTGTTAAAATAGGTATTGCAGTTATAAGAGGGTGTTTAGTGTTTAAACTTTATTGAATGCTTGTGAGTTGCTGCCTGCATTAATCTCACTTATAGCATCTGTATCTCATATTGTAAGGTAATATTTAAGCATTTGTATTGTAAGCCTCTGTGACATTGAAAATCATAAGACAGGAGAGAAACATTAGCTAGTGTAAAGTGCTGATCTCCCACAGAATGTTCTGGCCAACAAGGAAGGTCCATTGACCAGACAGACTATTGTGGAATATTAAAGAGGACAAAAGACTCCGTTTCTCTGCTCTTTCATGCAAGTGGATAGAACTGGCTCATCATGTCTGTCAGTTTGAATGGCTATTGCATATTACATTGGTCTGGGAATATGCGCACCTACCAGCTGCACTGGGAAAGCCAGTGATGGAACAAACAAGGGCAGCGAGGTGCAGTATCAGATTTCACTGGGGAGGACCAAATCCAACATAAGGTGCCTGATGCCAACTCAATGCACAGACAGGGAGAATGATGCCATCTCAGAGCTTCTCTGTTTGTGGTACCTGCCACTGAAGTACACATAGCACTTCTATTTCCAAAAGTCACAAGCTGAGTTTATTCTTTTTGGATGGACAAAGGCTGTTGTAAATACAAAAAACTTGGTTACTCGAAATCTGCACTGATCAGAAGAGCCCTGGGAAACACACAGGTTGTGGCTGGCAGGGAGACAGTGCAAACACAGTCTGATATCAGTTTGCCAGAGTTCCAGGTGCAAGTGAACCCAAAATGCAAGGCAAAACTGAGATCTCTCTGCAGAGCCTCCCTGGAATTTTGCATGGAAACTATGGGGAATGATGAGTTTTGCAAGGTTTTAGAGGGTGGGAGAAATCAACCACTGGCTCACTGTAAAGGAGCTTGAATCTTTTGACAGACTGGGCTGAGTCTGACCCAAATCCAGGTGTGTCAAGAGGCTGAGGGTTTTGTCTATTGCTTTTAGTGCCCCCCCTCCTCAATTGTACTAGGTGCTTTCAGTACAGATAAGAACCCAAGATCCGTGTCCCAAACAGCTTGCAAGATGATGCAATAACATGATACAGGCTGGTGCATTGCATGATGGACAAAAACCCCATTTTCAGATAAATGGAGAGGAGTAAGTAGAAGATATAGCGGGCATCATGGCAGAAGTAGGCCTTCAAGGAGGAGTTAAGATGCTGCAGGCATTTTGCATCACTCTGTGTATTAGCGGTGGGTTGGTGCACTTCTTTCATGGGAACACATGTTCCTGCTTCACTGGGATTGGGGGTCCAGAAGGGATGAAGGATTCTAATTTCTGGGAGGTTCCTGCCTCCTGCTAGCCTGCATAGTCAAGGGGAAGGAGACATAGAGTTACTTGGGGTCTTCACTGCTTTAGCTGAGATCAGATCCTGGCCCAGGCTGTTCAAAGAGGGAAGAAACGTGTGTTCTTCCTTTCTGGCTTTCAAGCAAACAAGCTGTGGGCCTGGTGCCTGCGACTGGCTGTGAAATGGCTGTGGAAGTGACCTATTTGTTTCAGGAAATATTGCTATGGCTGATATCCCTGGGCCAAATTGAACAGTGAGGTAAATTGTGTTGTAAGCAATAAAACTGTGAAACTTGCATCACTTTGGCATTTTGTGAATGTGTAAAATGAGTAACTTACACCATTTGGTGTTCTGTAGGGACCAAATTCATCTCCTAGTGTAGCAGGTATAACTCCTATTGAAGTCAGTGGGCCTGAACTTATACTGCTATAAATCAAGAGTAACTCTATTGAAGTCAACAGCATTACATTCCTTCCACACTGGTGTATGTCTGAGGATAGAGGGTCAATGGGCCAAATTCAGTTTTCAGTTACACCAGTATAAATCTGGAGACTGGACTCTATTCATTTACTCCAGATTCTTCCTGGGGTGAGTGAGAGCAGGATTGGGCCCATTGGGAGTTTCACCTGCTCACGCTAGGCAGAGTTTGGCTCTTTGGGTCTGTTTTGTTTTCCATGCTCACAGGTTGACCCATCCTTAAGTGTGCGTTTCACATGGGTAAGTTACTCCATGACAAGTACAATAGACCCAGAAGGCACACAGAAGGTCAACATCAGTTAGCACCTAGAGGAAGTCCAATGGCCTTCCATAGAAACTTCAGCAGGGACTTCAGTCTTGCACTTGTTCAGTCAGTATTATGGTCATGTGGGAAAGCCTAAGAGCTTACAAACTGGTTGTAGTCTGGTGAAAGGGCACAGGGATTGAGGAGCACTTAGAAAAACCCCACCACATGTCAATTTCATGTTCCACACCTTTTCGTGGGTATCGAACAGAGTAGAGGCAAGTAGATCTTCTCTTTATAGACTTCTGTTGACCACTGATTATGGGACCCTTGCAGGAAGTGTAGTTTAGAGCAGCCCAATGGTGGTTTTAACTTGGAGTTACCTTTCCCTCCTTCCCTCTTCTCTGCTGTGCCAAGCCCAGGTGTTAAAAGTGCTGTACAGGAATCAACTAACCATCTCACTCCTCCTATGAAAGTGGTCCATGTTGTTAGCCACAGTATATTGATGGGTAATCTGAGTTTTGAGGGGGAGGGCCAAATACTGCAGCCAGTTACACTAGTACAAATCCAGAGTCACTCCAATGAAGCCAATGTAGCTATTCAAGACCTACACCCTCGTAACAAGGGAGAATTTAGTCCTAAGTGACTTGCCCAAGGCCACATAGTAAATCAGTGATGGAGCCAAGTGATCTGGCTCTCAACCCTCTGGCTCTAAAGCCATCATGATCCTCCCTCTGTTACTGTACAGATGGAAGGTGCTACATAAGAGCACAGAATGGTGATGATTCCTATTGCATGCCCTGCCTTGGGGGTGTGTACAGGACAGGAGCTTATGAGAGGAAAAACAGATAAAATAGCAGCTTGCAAAGCCCATGTTTTGAGGAAGCATCTGAGGAGGGATTTCCTGTCTGCCCTCCTGCTAGCACCCCAAGTTCAATGTCAAGGGTGCAGCCTCATCTTGCTACCAGCCCTGAGAATCCAAATCTGGTGACTGCTTTGCAGCTGTTACCAGATCACAAGCTCATCAAACCCCCTCCCCCCACTCCCAACCCCTCGAGAAATCAAGGCTGGTGACTGACAGTGTTGGCTTGGCCTGTGATTCTGCTATGTTTCTGCTCAGTTGTGTGAGGCTGTCATCTCGCTCTGCTGTCATCTTGGCCTGGCTTCTGAGCAAAATCCATAGCTGATTACTGTGATAAATTAGCGCATTCAAATCTGGACGCTCTTTTTAAGACAGCCTGTTCATTGGCTCTGTTTTTAAACTTGTATAAGCAGGTTTCTCCTAAACCAAGCAGACAGCTATGGGTCCTTTTCTAAACGATTGCCCCATGCCAGCCAATCAGGATGCAGCCTGCATCTGCTCCGCAGCAGTTAATCAGCAAATGAGCAGAAATGCTCTGGCTGCAGGGGTGTTAGAGCTGATCTGAGGGGGATTCATTGTGTGTTTTACACTTAGCTGCATAAATTAGTCGTTGCAGACATCATTCCCTTTTAATTCTGGGCTGCTGCTCTTGCACCGTTTCTATCCACAAGGTCCTGCTCCGAGGTTCTAGCCTGGTGAGAGGGGTCAGTGAACCAGAAGCCTTAAGTTAATAATTACCTCTAGCTATTTTAGGGGGAAAGAGAAAAATCCTATTATTAAAAAAATGTAAATAAATAAAAGGTAGGCAGGGCTTGGGGGTGGCAAAGCTGGAGAAGTTCAGGGTTGAGGTCTATTCATCTAGGTCATGGACTATTTGGTAATACATATATCGTCGTACCAGCCATTGACCAGCAAAGCTGCTTTGGTGGCGTGGTGACAAGGACAGACGCCATGCTGAAACGAATATATAGATTTCTATGAGGGTTGTTTGGCTCTGTGCTCCTTAAAACACATTTCCACAGACACATTAAAAAGAAATAAATAAAAATAACCCAGCTTCCCAGCCTGGCTTGTTTCTCTGCTCCTCGCAATATGGAACATGACAGGGGATTTTCAGTGCTATTTCTGTACGTTGTGTCATAGCCTATATTTAAAATAGCATTTAAATCTGCCAAATGGTGCAGCGTTAAACGGCTGTCAGACTGAATTTCTCCACCCACATACAGTCTATTTCAACTATGGCTTAGAGACAGCTAATGGAGGGTAGGGGGGCATGGAAGCAGTCTACAGGTATCCAAAGAGTGTTAACAGCAAAGCGGATGTCACAAGGACGCATAAAACTTGGGATGAAATGAACAAAGGGAAAATTTAGGGGGGGATAGCTACCTTCTTTCTCGGGAGAAATGAGAGAGTTGGATGAAATGAAACTTCTGGTGGGCTCAGGGGCTGCATGGTGGCCCATTGAAATGGGGATGACTATCGCACCAAGAAAATAGGACAAATTCTGTTCTCTCAAAAAGCTGTCTGAACATGGCTTCGTTTCCCCTTCTTCTCTGGTGGCTTTGCCAAAACGTGGCTTTAGCGTCATTCCCTCATGGTTGATTTCTGTGAGATCAGAGATTGTTCTATAGTTCCTGCCTGAATCAGATCAAGAGAATTTCAACTAAGAAGCTGTTCTGCACACCGTGATGCTAACCAGACGCTTTCCTGTTGGGAAGGGGAAGATTTGCTGAATTTCTTCCCCTGGCCTGCAAAGTCATTGAGGCAAATGCTGCACTGGGTTATTTATTATATTACTGTTAATAACAATTGAAGAGCCCGATTCTTCTTTGTTACATTGGTGTAAATCTGCAGTAATTGCCGTGCGGTCAGTGGCTTTGCTCTGGATTTACACTGGCGTCTCTGAGAGCAAAACTTCTCCTGAGCTTACACTGGGAGGGTACAGACTATTCTGAGTAGTTGGGGTGTGGGTGTGTTTCATAGAATCATAGAATAACAGAGTTGGAAGGGACCTCTGGAGGCCATCTAGTTCAACTCCCTGCCCAGAGCAGGACCAATCCCAACTAAATCATCCCAGCCAGGGCTTTGTCAAGCCTGACCTTAAAAACTTCTAAGGAAGGGGATTCCACCACCTCCCTAGGTAATGCATTCCAGTGTTTCACCACCCTCCTAGTGAAAAAGTTTTTCCTAATATCCAACCTAAACCTCCCCCCCTGCAACTTGAGACCATTACTCCTTGTCCTGTCATCTGCTATCACTGAGAATAGTCTAGATCCATCCTCTTTGGATCCACCTTTCAGGTAGTTAAAAGCAGCTATCAAATCCCCCCTCATTCTTCTCTTCCGTAGACTAAACAATCCTAGTTCCCTCAGCCTCTCCTCATAACTCATGTGTTCCAGTCCCCTAATCACTTTTGTTGCCCTTTGCTGGACTCTCTCCAATTTCTCCACATCCTTCTTGTGGTGTGGGGCCCAAAACTGGACACAGTACTCCAGATGAGGCCTCACCAATGTCGAATAGAGGGGAACGATCACGTCCTTCGATCTGCTGGCAATGCCCCTACTTATACACCCCAAAATGCCTTTGGCCTTCTTGGCAACAAGGGCACACTGTTGACTCATATCCAGCTTCTTGTCCACTGTCACCCCTAGGTCCTTTTCCGCAGAACTGCTGCTTAGCCACTTGGTCCCTAGTCTGTAGCGGTGCATTGGATTCTTCCGTCCTAAGTGCAGGACTCTGCACTTGTCCTTGTTGAACCTCATCAGATTTCTTTTGGCCCAATCCTCCAATTTGTCTAGGTCCCTCTGTATCCTATCCCTGCCCTCCAGCGTATCTACCTCTCCTCCCAGTTTAGTGTCATCTGCAAACTTGCTGAGGGTGCAATCCATACCATCCTCCAGATCATTAATGAAGATATTGAACAAAACCAGCCCCAGGACCGACCCTTGGGGCACTCCGCTAGATACCGGCTGCCAACTAGACATGGAGCCATTGATCACTACCCGTTTCCGTGGCCCTGAGTAGTAAAAGCAGATTTTGTCACAGCAAGTTTGGCTGTTTGGTTTTCTCCTACTCAGCGACAATGTTGCGCTTCTGGCTAGCAGCCCCACTTGTGTTATTGGCATTGGTTTGCATTACTTGGTATGGAGGCATTAATGAGTGGGACAGGATGATTTGAGATAGCTTAAGGGGAAATGCTGGAGAAGCTTGGACCCCTGTATGCATTGCTCGCTCTCTCTCTTTTCCCCTTTCCAAATCATATTCCCCTATGGTCAGTCCCTCTTTCCAGCCTGGAGAAGCCAGGCTCGGCTGGATCTGCACTGTCAACCTCTAGGAAAACAGAAAAAACGATCAGCCAAAGAAGACCCTGAAGCTAGGATGTTTCTATGGAAAATTCCATAGTTTTCTAGGACCCTGAAGCTAGGATGTTTCTATGGAAAATTCCTAGGGCTCTGGAACTTGGGCTTTACCTGCAGTATAATTATTGGGATATTTACAGCCCTGGTCCGTAACACTCCTGTCTAAAGATAGGTGTGGCTGCATCATAGCAGTGTATTCGCACTGCTGGCGAGTCTATGCTCTTTTCCAGAATCCCACCTAGCTCCCATGACTTTTAATGCATGGGGAGAATAACTCCCTCCCCCCAGCCCTCCATGGTGGTTAAAAACGCTGCTTGGGGCATGTTTAATTTATTTGCTTGATTTGTTAAAGGGTTTTTTTTATCCAACCTGAATTCCATCTGTTGCTGATTCTCTCCTCCCTCAAGGCTTTAAAGTCCATCTGGAATGCCTCCCAATACCCTGTGATTTTTATGAACAAAGAGAACTCGATGTTCTTGGCAAACAGCACCAACTTGCTATCCATTTCCTCCACCAAACAATTAGTAAATGTATTATAGAGCAATGGGCCCAATATAGACCCCCTAGGCTGGTCCAGTATTAACCTCCCTCTGCTCTGAGGAGTGGCCATTTCTCCACTGTTCATTGTTTCCCGTTACTTAACCGGATTTAAATCTATAACAAGACTTTGCCCCTTATCGCAGAGTTATTTAGTCTCCTTAATAGCTCTCTCATAAGAGACTCACTGAAAGCTTTATAAAAACCCAGTAAATGATGTTTTCTGGATCACCTTTCTCTACTGTTTGAGTAACTTAACCAGGGAGCCCTACAAAGTTAGAAAGAGACAATTTTTTCCTTTACAGGATCTGTGTTGGATTGACCCAGTCAGATTAGCTTTATTCAAGTGCTGAGATTTTAGCTTTAAGTCAGTTCTCATGGCCAAATCCTTGGCTGATTTGAGTCAGCATAACTTCACTGAAGTTAATAGTGCTAGATCTACTCAAACCAGCGGAGGGTCTGGTCCTCAGTCCACTTCTTCTCCACATGGCCTGGTCACCCTGAGTCTTCATGCTTGTTCCAAGCCATTACACCTCCCACTTATGCCCAAGCTCTGTGTAACGCCATGCAGCCTGCGTAGCAAAACTCTCTTGGATTCAGTCACAGCACAGCCCCCAAGAGGTGCTAACCAGAAACTCAAACCTACGTTGTACCAAATTTCCTTTTGCCTTCAGAGCCCTATAAAACTGTACCATGTTGTCCTTTGCAAACTGGTATTTGTATGGCCTTATGGATGCTCTTCTGGATGCCCTTGAATTCCACTGAGCAGTGCTCTGCTGAAGTGCCGCAGTAGCTGTGACCTTTCAGCACTCAGAAGTTAAAAGCCGATAGGCAACCATCACACCAGTCTATAAGATTTGCCCTTGTAACATATGGAAACTAAACCCGCTGTGGCAGGACTCAAACCTGCAGTCTTCTGAGCTGCCATCAAACACCTTCGCCCTTAGGCCACACAGCTGTTCTGCTTTCAGGTGCTTTATGAAGATGACGAACGTTTCGGCGTTAATTTTCAATCCCAAGCAAATACTTGTGCCTGTCCTTGACTGGTGCCAACACCTCTGTGCACTGAAACTATTCGTGTGTGTGTGTGTATGTACACAAGAGCTAGAATTTCTGCCCAGACATTCTAACATCTGTGTGCACTATTTGAACTCTGTGGGTGTTTGTGTCTGCAAAGCATGGCGGCATGTATGCCAATATGCGGCTCTGCATGCACTCACGGATCCCTGGTAGAGTCGCTGCTGCAAATTTGGCTGTTTAGGTTTGTTGCCGTCAGTTCCCTAAAGGAAGGTCCCCCTGTATCAGTGAAACACTCCTGCAGGAAAGACTTGGCAAAGACATAGCAATTGCCGTAGTGGATCAGACTCCTGATGCAGCTGGTCCAGTATCCTGTCTAGGAGAGTGGGCAACACCAGGCGCTCAGAGGAGACAGCAGGAAACCCCACAGTAGTCAGATGTGGGAATAATCTGGTCCTGAGAAAGTGTCCCCCAAACCCGTAATAGTCAGAGACTGGCTTAAGCCATGAAAGCATGAGGCTTTTTATCTCCCTTACAAAACTTATTTAGCATCTACTATTCTAACTCTAAAAAAGAAAAGGAGTACTTGTGTCACCTTAGGGGACACCATCATAGGGCCTAATCACATCAGCCACACTATCAGAGATTTGTTCACCTGCACATCTACCAATGTGATATATGCCATCACGTGCCAGCAATGCCCCTCTGTCATGTACATTGTCCAAACCAAACAGTCTCTACGCAAAAGAATAAATGGACAAAAATCAGATGTCAAGAATTATAACATTCAAAAACCAGTCGGAGAACACTTCAGTCTCTCTGGTCACTGGATTACAGACCTAAAAGTCGCAATCCTTCAACAAAAAAACTTCAAAAACAGACTCCAACGAGAGACTGCTGAATTGGAATTAATTTGCAAACTGGACACCATTAAATTAGGCTTGAATAAAGATTGCGGTGGATGTGTCATTACACAAAGTAAAACTATTTCCCCATGTTTATTCTCTCCCCCCCCCCCCCCCCCCACTGTTCCTCACACATTCTTGTCAACTGCTGGAAATGGCCCACCTTGATTATCACTACAAAAGGGTTTTTTTTCTCTCCTGTTGGTAATAGCTCACCTTACCTGATCACTCTCCTTACAGTCTGTATGGTAACACCCATTGTTTCATGTTCTCTATGTATATAAATCTCCCCACTGTATTTTCCACTGAATGCATCCGATGAAGTGAGCTGTAGCCCACGAAAGCTTATGCTCAAATAAATTTGTTCGTCTCTAAGGTGCCACAAGTCCTCCTTTTCTTTTTGCAGATACAGACGAACACAGCTGCTACTCTGAAACCTATTCTAACTCTGGGTAATCCGTGTTAAATATCCAGTCCCTCTTTGAATCTTGCTAAATTCTTAGAGAGAGAAACCTGTGTAATTTCTTCAGTGCCAGCTCTGCTACGTCCTTATTATCTGGCCAGCTTACATAGGTGTCTCTGGCCCCTTCAGAATAGTCTGTGAATTCTCCTCTGAGCGCTCCTCTCCCTTTTCAATGTGTTTGTCTTCAGAAAGCTATTCCTGGGTATATACAGATTTTCTCTGACATTGAGTCGTTGAGATCCTCCCCTCGCTATTGTTCTGGCTACTTCTGCTTCTCCTTTCCGGTAATATCCCTGTTACGAGGAGGTGACCCGCTCTGTGCACACAATTCTAGGTGTGGCCCAGGGCCATTTCCTCTGAACTGGCTCCCGGGCTGCGCTGATCAGACTGCCCTCGCTCTGCCCAACTTGCCTGAAAGTGTTTGTTCGGTTGTCTCTGTGTGTTCTGGGGTTCAGTCCTCTCTAACTGTACTCGGTGTTCTCTCCCCAGCGGAGCCCAAATTCCTCTTCTCCTGCTCAGGGGCCATACGCCACAAAACACTGAAGATATTTCCCACTCTCTTTGGTTCTGAGTCTTATTTCTTTCTCTCTCTCCTCACTGACTCGTGTAGTTCATCTGTCTGTCCCGTGCTCTGCCTCTGTCCGGATAATACAGAATTGCATCTCCTATTCCATTTCTGTGTCATATGTAAACTTCATGATGGAGCCAATGAATTTCTGCTTTTTCTAGGTCACTGGTATAGAAAGTGGACAACATTTGTCCTAGCTCTGATCTCTGTGGCAGTGTCCCAGCTCCCTCCCTCCATCCCCCCAGCTTTCATTCTCCAGTTACCTCTGCCTTGGTGCTAATAGCAGCCGGTAAATATTTATATTATGGTGGAACCCAAAAACCCCAAATGGGGTTGGTGCCCCATTGCACTGGATGCAAAATACTGTAAACAGGGACAGTCCCTGCCCAGGGCGAATTACAATCCAAAACCTACAATCACCAGTCTCTATCACTTCAGGTACAATAGTTCTTCCCCTGTCCCCTAGTTGTGGGTCCTGTTCCTTGCCTGGTGTTTATATCAAAAACTTCAACTAAACTTAAGGTAGTAGTTTTCTCCAGCAGCACGTCCTTGACACCCTTATATAACTCTTGGGGGCGGGGAGAGGGCCTCCTCTGTTCTGACTAGTACTTCCTGTACCTTCCCCTCTGCTGATGTCATGCTTACAGGTCTGGAGGGCTCCTAAATCTCCTCTACGGCCCATAAGTCTGGTTGTGTCATTAAGTGCTCTCAGCTGATCGGTGTCTCCTTTTCACTCGATGTACTGATGGCTCTTTGTTTTTCTGTCTCATCTGTCAGAATTCTAGGGCAGATCCCGCCTGGGCCTGCAGCAGCTCTGATTTCCTGGTCCAGGGCAATCCCAATTTCCTTTGTCCTCTCCGGGGAAATGTGTGCTTGGGTTTGATATCTCTTCCCTGCCCTCCTTTGCAAATACTAACTGAGGAAGGAATGTATTGAATTTTTAGCAGCGTGCTTCTTATGTCAATAATTCCCCCCTCTTGCCTTCTCAAAGGCAGCACCGCTATCTGCTTTGCTGATCTCCTGTTCCTTATTTATTGTTATACAGTTTTCCTTTCATTCTCGTCTCTTCTCTCTTTTATCATTCCCTTTCCTACTTCTCTCCTGCACCTGAAATTTTTCATCTCTCAGAAGCTGCTTTCTTCTCTGCAGTTACTTTCTGGATGTTGGCCTCTTGCTAGCTTGTGATGTTACTCATAGTACAGCTCTCACTGAAGAGACATTCATTTTATTCTTGGACCCTTTCCATTTTTCCTTTCAGTTCTTTTCCCATCCATTGTTTTAATCAACTCCATTTTCACCCAGCTTTTTGTGTCCTCTTCCAAAAGTCTCCCCTCCCGTCAACTGAAATCCAGATTTGCCCCACTTGGGTTTACAGAGGTTCCATTTACAAATATTAGTCTCTCATGGTCATCGTTACTATACTAGCAGCTCCCCAGTTCTGTCTCCCCAGTTTCTGTGCATCTGCAGTTCTCTAGCTCAGTCCTAGATTGTTCTCGTTCTAACTCCCTCCCGCCACACGATCTTTAGACTCTCCTCCCGCCATGAGCTGCTTTCTCCCTGGCATTGTTAGGGTTGCTGAAATGGCTTCTCTTCAGGCTCTGGGCTCCAGGTTTCTTCTGAATTTCTCAGATTCAGCTGCAGGCCAGGCTTACGTCTGCTTATGTCTGCGCTTCCAATGTGGACTCAGGGCTTATCTCCACTTACCAGGGGATCGATGTGCAGCGATTGATCCACCGGGGTCGATTTAGCGGGTCTAGTGAAGACCCGCTAAATCGACTGCCGATCACTCTCCCATTGAGTCCGGTACTCCACCGGAACGAGAAGCATAAGGTAAGTTGATGGGGGAGTGTCTCCCGTCAACCCAGCACAGTGTAGACACCGCAATAAGTCAAGCGACGTCAACTCCAACTACGTTATGCATGTAGCTGGAGTTGAGTAACTTCGGTCAATTTAGCCCCGTAGTGTAGACCTGCCCCCAGATTACTGACTTCTGTTGTCTTCAACCCTAGCACCCGGGCGACAGTAAATCAGATGTGTCTGTCAAGCTGTCTCAGGTGACTCAAGAGTGTGAGTACCAACCTCAGAGCAGACTGTTCAGAAGAAGGGCACAAACCCAAATTGGTTGTGAGTTATATGCTTAGATTTCACCAACCAATTATCAAGTGTAAACTTCTCAGGCACTATAACCGCCTAAACATGGAGTCACAGACAGACCCTTTGGGTACTCTGTTCTATCTTGCCTCCCAGGTAAGCCTGCCTTTATGATAGATGATTCCTTACACCAAAAATCACAACAGTATTCAAGTTACTCCTAGTCCCAAAGGACCATTCACTTACCACAGGTCAATTGTACCTTAGATCTCACACCAAACACAACACTTGTAGTCAGTCCTATAATAAACTATCTAAAGATTTATTAAGTAGGAAAAGGAAATGGGAGTTATTTACAGGGTTAAAGCAGGTAAACATATATACACACAAATGAGTTCCAATCTTAAGTTTCAAAAAGTAATAGAAGCTTCTATGATAAGCAAGCTCTCTATGTCCTTTAGGGCTAACTCAGGGGGATCTTTTGGTTATGCTTAGTAATCTTTGCCCCTCAGACTCCAAGCAGCATAAAACTACAGTTCCTCCTTGTGAAGGGTTTTTATTCCTTCCCCCCCTTCTGCTTCGAGTTGCAAACTCGGCTAATGGGAGGAATTCACTTGCACCTTTCCTCTTCCTGAGGTGTGGGGGAAAGCAAGCAACAAACCCTTTTGTCCACTGATGTTCTGCAATAGTTCGTCTGCTGTTGATGGGCCTTTTTTGTCAGGCAGGACATAACACCTGTTGGAGACTAGTATTTTACACTAGATAATGCTTCGCTCCTGTCTGGTGATTTCCACAGTCACAGAGGCTTGCAATGCAAACACTCAAATATTACCGGGAGACAGATGTTATAAGTGAGATTAATGCAAGCAGCAATTTACAAGCATTCCATGAAGTCTATACCCTCAGGACATTTTTTTTTATCATTCTAATCCCTGTTTTAACAGTAAGCCAGGCTGATTCCAGCTCTGTGTTTGTCAGGATCCAAGTGAGGCATGGGGACCTTGGTATAGGTTGGCACCTGGTTTGCCAGCATCACAGTGTCTCGGACACGTGACTGCACACCAGACTCTAACACTTCTGCCTAGTGTGCCCCCCCACTCTCACGTGACTAATTCTCTTTCCATGGCTAGGGTGAGGGGTGTGCTACAGGGCTTCTCGGTGCAGGCTCCCACACTACATGCTTGTCCCACATCCTCACAGACAGTCTGGCTGCTAGGTTTGCCTTCTCTCTTAGATGGCTGCATTTACAACAGCTTCTGTTGGCTGCTCCCTCTTTCGTCCCATGCACTGGGGTAGTGGTCATCTCTCTAAAAGTGTCCGATCTTCTACATGCTCTGCCTGGCACTTCTGAAGGTCAGCACTGTGCTTAGTGTGGCGCTTGACCCATCATCAGCACCTATGGCAGGTGCCACTGGGTATCTTTCTTTAGGTAGTATCCGATCCTGGACTAGTTCTCTGTTCCAGGGTTCCCCTCCACATTGCAGGTCTTGTCCCTCTAGCATGTGGCTCCTTAGAAACTGGAGAGAACAGAGCTGAAAGGGAAGAAGAGAGAATGGATAAGAGTCACTGTAATGTCTCCTGTAACTTGCCTCAGATAGTCCACGTCGGATGCCGATGCCACCAGTAGGTGCTTCCCTTTGGGGATCTCAGCATACACACCCACCACCAGCAGAAAGGCAAACAGTGAATAACCTGGTGCACAATCCATACCACCACTGAAGTTCAACATTCTGGCCCAGCCCTTGGTGTGAATCCCCAAACCAGCACAGATGGAGAGCTGCTGGTTCTAAAGTCTGATTCCTTGCCTTGACTCTGGGCCCTAAAAAGCCATTGCCCTTGGCCCAGTCTCCATTAGTTCGACTCTATCATCCCACAAGGGGCAGAGTGCCTCCTTCTCCCACTGGAGTGGGATGATCACCGAGGTCCAATCCTGGGTACCTGGGCCCTGCAGCCAGGATCATTCTGTTGTGCCGCACTCAAGCATTTCTAAGAATGAATTCTAAGTGCCTGAATCCCTACCGGACTGAGCCAGGGAGCCCTTCTCTGCTGGCTCCCTCTCTATGATAGAAGCCCCATTTTCTGTTGCCTCTAGAAGATCATCGCATGGAAGGCTTGTGGTCTGTTAGAGCTGAGCTGCAGCAACATGAAAGGAAGGCTCTGGCATGCCTGTTTGTGAGAAACATGCCACACCCTGTTCATTTTGTGGGGGGGTTGTTGTGTTGTTTATTTATCCGTTGCATTAAGGAGAGGTTCTGAAAAGGCATACAGCAAGTTCTGCATATTACACCACAATCCTGATCATCAGGCACATTAAAATTCCAAGACAGCTCCTGACAAAGTCTCTCTGTGCTGTGAAAGGTGGCTTGGAAATGCTGGGGAGCTGTGACAGGCAGGCGCACAGGCAGACAAAGAACTCACTGTGTCAGTCTCTGTCTGCTCCAGGAGGAGAAAAAACACATGCTCCCCCACACCGATGCACATCCCACTAACCGTCACGCACACACACGCAGGCCTTCGCACGCGCACACCCGCACAACATCATGAGAAGAGTTTGCTAACACAGCCTGGAATTGTAAGGCCCCAGGAGAAACGGAGAACAGGCACACACCGCAGTAAACATTGTCATGCAAGTGTACCTGCACACACACGCATGCACACACAACTTGGAGCCCAGCCGGCTTTCTTTTCATGGGAAGGAGCACAGCCAATGACCACTGAAAAAGCAAATTCCTCTCCAACCACGTGTAGGAGAGCAGTGTGCGTGTTCTAAGAAGGATTCTCTGTCTGGGCTTTACCACTAGGAATGAATCAAAGCCCGCTGCACGCCTGCAGGGTGGGTAGTCTAATCACCATTTTACCAATGGGGAGGCTGAGGCCTTAGGGCCCCATCGAAGGTCACCTGGTGAGTCAAGTGCAGAATCAGGAATGGAACCCCAGCGTCTCATTCTAACCAATGGATGGACTTCCTCTCGAGTGACTGTCTGACTCAAAGTTAGGGGTGTGGGTGTGTGCGGAAGGGTGGGATCTACAGGAATATGCCATCAGGCTAATGCAAAGCCAAATGCTGATATTCCCTTCCATTCCTACAGGGCCTTTCATCCCAGACTCCTGCGTTAGCAGGTGAATTACAGAGCTCTCTTGCCCTGCTGCTCTGTGGGGGCGGGGAAGCAGCTATCCGGCACCAATGAGCCACACAGGAGCAGGGTTTTTTTAGAAGGGCAGGGGAAGTCTCCAATTCAGACTCTGGGGGATTTTGTGGTAGGAAAAGAGAGCTCCGTAGAACAGGAATGTGATCATTTCTCCATAGTTGTGCAGAGCTGGTGGATCCACATTTGCCCGTATAATGGGGCTACATACTGTGTGTGGCCCTATAATGGGGCCACATGCTGCCCCCTCTCAGGGTTATACAGTCCTCAAAGGCCTCCTTTTTTCCCTTCTGAAGCCTAAAGAAGCTGCAGTTATGGTGTTTCACCACTAGGTGCCACTGTGGCAAAGCTGTAAAAAGCAGGTCAGGCCTGTTCTGACCTGTTTGGCGGCTGCTAACATTGCAGGTGTCTCCTTGTACGTTTTATTTATTTCTATTTTTCTTATTTTGTCTGAAATCCTCCCAAACTGAAAAAGCTGGTCTGAATATTAAACTGTGCTCCGAGACTAGACTGTGCATACGGTGGGGTGGGCATGTCACACGAGATCAAGTGGGGGCTTGAGCCTGGGCAGACAAGGGGATGGCTGGGCGGGTTCGGGGAGGGAATCACACATGCTTCCCCTTCCAGCACAGGGCTCAGAGAATCCAACCTGGCTTCTTATTCTTCTCCCCTATCCCCAAAGGAAATGGATTAGAGTTCTCTAGACTGGGGTCTGTACGCCCCTGTAATTGAAAGGCAGGTAGATGCCCTTCAGCAAATGTGTCCCCTACCAGAGATCCCAGCCACCCAGTCACTGGCTGCCCTGCAGGAAGGGGCAAGGATGAGAGGCTAACATGCTGATGATGCTTAGCTCTGGGTCTCCTTTCCTTTGGGGCTGGTGCTGTTTCCTTGCTCCCCTAATGTCTGGCACAAGGTGGGTGGGTCCTGGCAAAGGCCAGCAGGTTTAGATGCCATCAAGAGAAGGCGGAGGAGTTGCTGATTTCCATGGGGAGGCATTCGGAGGGCCTGGCAAAGTCTGTATCTGCTCTCTTGGTCGAGGGAGGCTGTGGTTCAGGATCTCGCCCACAGCTGCGATGGCTAGAAATTCCCCCATCAACGGATGACTGGCCAAGAGAACCTCCCTTCCTCTCGAAAGCAGGCCTCAGGCCTGTCACTCACCTCTTGTGCTGCAGCGTACTCCATCCGTCCTCAAAGGCCACTCGGAAGCCTTTGAGGAGGGAAGACTGGTGTGAGCAAAGGATCAGGCAGACACTACCGTGCATGGGTCTTTTGTAAATACCTACATAGACATGAGCTGGTCTCCATTCTCTGCACCATCTGCCTGTTCAGTGCTCAGTTGAATTCCGTGGTGAGTAGCTCTGGTTGACAATGCCCTTAAGTGGACTTGTCCTCTCTGCCCTGCCTGCTGCGTTTCCCTTTGTGTTGCCTTAAGGATGCTGTTCATGGAAGACAAGGCTGGAACCAACAGGCCCCAAGTACAGCCATCAGTGCCTGTGGACAGGGATGGACTTAGGGACAAGTGACCGCCAGAGATGCTGGGGGGTGTTTGGGAGGGTGCCGGGCTTAGGGTGCTGTTTTTGTTGTTAGCGACATTTGAAGTAAAATGTTTCAGGTATTCTGTATTGTGGATTCATTTCTCACTAAGAGAATTTAAAAGTTTCTGTAAGCATAGAAGAAGCTAATTTTTTGTATTTGCTTATATACGGCATGAATAAATACAGATTTACAGATCCTAGTGTGCAAATTTATCATCTTATAGGACAGGGATAAATCATGCATGCAAATCGTGCGTCCAAGTCGTGAAGTGAGCTACAAATGCAATGAAAAATAAGATATTCTAAAGTTCAGTGGCACCATTTGGTCTAGGGCCAGCCCTGCCTCTGGATCCCTGAGAGATGGGACTCTAGGGGATTTACTAGGGTGCCAGGGCCATCCACAGAGAAGCTAATGGTGCTGCATAGTGCACCTGTCTGATGGGGCTTTGGTGGGTCCAGGGTAGGGTGGGATTCTGCTGTGGAGGTGAGCAATTCCCCTATACACTAGGTAGCATGCCGGGGAATAAACCCTTCCTTCCTACCCTCCCCCAAGTAGTGACTTCAGGATTTGGCCCAGATGGCATTTTGCTTTTCCATTGTGTAAATTGGATGTTGCTCTGATTGTTAGTTTGGAAAAATTGGCGATTTCCTGGTATTTGCAGAGTAAAATTGACCCCTTCTGGGTCTGCCTGAGTCCTCGTAGAGGACAGGCTGTGGTCTGGAGATTAACGCTGTTGCCGGCCCAGGTTCCATGACCCAGTCTAATCCTAAAGCAGTCTGACCCATCTCCAGCACTCCCTGCTGCCTTCATGGCTCAGCTCCATCCCCAGCAAACAGCTCGTTCTCTCTCTAGGCTAGACCCTGCTCACTATACTGCGTGTGCAGCAGGGGTGGCAAGCCTGTCGCTGGGAGCAGAATCGTCTTCCCGCTCTCGGTGTCACTTTGTCTCTACACACTGGTGAGGGGAGGACACCAACTCGGCCCACTCTTGCATCCCTGAGGCCTTTCCCCCCCCCATATTGTATGCCTCTTCCTGTCCCCTCAGCCTCCTATTTACCTGCCAAATCCTCAGCACAGATCCTCAGCACAAACGCCAAAGGAGGCCCTCAGCTCCTAAAAGAGTCACATAGCCGAGCCCTGTGGAGACTGTGCTCTCCAGCTCAGGAAGGCTTCACTTCTGCCCTTTCCTTAGTGCCACACCAAGCAACAGCAACGCTGCCTCGCCTGCATTGCTGAAGGGAAACCACCACATCTCCTTCCATATCACGTCCCTCTGGCTCTTGCCCCCTACGTCAAACTGACAGCAGTCACAACGCACCCAAATCATCCCCCCACTTCACCTCTTCTGCAGAACTGAGCCCACTAAAAGCCCCATTCCAGATTGATGCTCACTACATCCAGTCCCTGATTCTGCGCACACCCGTGTGGCATTACTCACGTGCGTAGCTCTATTAAACTCAGAAGAGGAAAGTTGCACCCATGTTGGAAGGATCAGGTCCTAAATCTGGGATCCTTTGGGATGACAAGCATTCTAAAACTGTAGGGCAACAGGATTCTTTTGAAACCCCTCAGTACTAAGTTCTTGGCGGGCTAAGATAAAAGAGGAAGATTCTCGTCTTTCCTTGCTAATAAAGTCTGGCTGGAATGACACAGTATAATCAGTGTTTACCTGGGAGTTTACATACAGTTTATTGTAATTATAGTTTCAATTCCTGCTTTTGCTTTTTTTTAAAACCTCTATTTTTCAATCAGTAAAAGTAAATACTATTTTCAGCCCAATGCAATTCTTCCACTCCCGTGGCCACACACAGCAAGGAGAGAGATTCCATTTGTGAGCTGTGCAATTGAGCATAGACAGAGCCTGATGACTGCAGGGTGTTAGCAAAGTGAGAGCAGCCTCAGAAAGCTGAGGGCCTGATTCTCCCCTGGCATGTCTCAATGTAAATCGTGAGGGATTGCACTGGAAGCAGCGAGGCTACCGGTGTAAGTGAAATGAGCATCAGGCTCAGAAACTGCTTTCCCATCATGCCTGCTTCTTTTAAAAAACATTGGGCTTTTTCATCGGAGACATTAGGGAACAGAGAAAAGCCTTTGAGGTCTCACATAGACTCTTTCCTGGATGGTAAAGGATTGTTCCTTACTGTATGTTAACTTGGGACCAAAAACCAGGTTTGTGGTTCAAAAGACTGAATTTTTTCCTTCTCCTAAAGGTGTATTTTATTTGGAATAAAGGGTCTTCGGCCTGTCATCCCTTCTCCCCACTGGAGCTCTGTGTCACATACATACTCCGTCAGTCATTTTTATAGGACAAACTATGCCCGTTAATTCACACTGACCCAGATGCATATCCAAAATGTTGGGGTCACTTTTAAGCCAAACTTGGCTACTAAACTGACATGCTGAATTTCCTGTTTTATGTCTTATTATTAGTGCACAGATCCTTCCAAAGGGGATGGGAACTCTGACCTGAGAATGAAACTGATCAGCGTGCCACAGGGAGGTACAAAACACCTTCGTGCCTAAAACACAAAGAATAACATTTGGAAGTTTTGTGTGTAGCCCAGGGCAAGGGAGGGAGGTACAAAAAGCAAACTCTTCTTCCTTACAGGCCTTAAAAGCCTTCCTCCACTCCACAGAAATATTATCTATCTGAGGGTTTTCTATACTGCTGATCACCATCGTATCTAAGCACTAAGCATTTAATTACTCAGGCAAAGATTCAAGAAAACCAAAACCATTACAAAAAACAACCCTGTACAGCAATGCTTTACTCAGCTCAGTGCTGCTTACCTTCCCCAGCCTTTGCTATATATTACCTGTTTAGGATCTCAATCCCCCACACATTACTTCTGTGAGTACACCTTGTGTGCGAGTAGTCTCATGGACTTCAACGAGGCAACTCGTCCAAAACAGGGCTTGTGGAATATGTCCGTAGGAAGTAAGTTGTTGTCCTCTTTGGTTGCAACCTTTGATTGCTCACTGTCAGTGCTATAAAAATCATAAATCTATAGTTTTACTTCTACATGTTTGGCTGTTTTTCACTATACCAGAAAAAAGGCAACTTTCCTAGCAGGTGAAAATAGGCAAAATTTTGCCAGGGCAGAAATGTCTGAAAAAAATAGATGATTTATTCAGAGTTTAAAAACAAAACCAAAAACGATGTGTGTCAGGGAGGAAAAATATATATACCCATTGCCCAAACTTGCAAATTCTTGTGACAAATCTTAGAGCAAAACCAGATCAGGCTGTTCTCAGTTTTAGCAGGTAATATCGCACCTTTCCGGTGTCCCTCATTTCAAAAGACAGCAGTTGTTTTAGTCCCAGAATTTCCTGTGTTCCATACAGATTTGATGCCCCGATTCTTATTGTTGAAAATGTATTGACATCAGAAATAAAGAATCATGACGTGGAGTTCAGAAAGGAGAGTAACTTACACTAAAGGCTCTCTGAGCTTTTTAAGTTTCCTGCATGAATAATGTTTTGTGTGTGTCCTCCTTATTTGGATCTTTTTCACTCATTGTGTTCCATGTGCGGGCTTTTGCCAGGCTGAAAGGTATGGACGATATAGTCCTGTGATTTTCAGTACAGCAGAAAACAGGAAGAGGAGGATATCAATGATAGATGATCCTTTTCACAATGTCTTCTGATTCCATATAGATTTCTGACCATACCAAGGAGAAAGAAAATTGCAGCTCCTCTCTTTAAGCATTTTAAAAATATGCTATTTCCTTTTTTTCTTTTCTTGGACAACTATGCTCTTCTTATTGTCCTTGTGTGTCTTAACAGACCCTCTCAAAAGAGCCTATCCAGCTCAGCTTGTTTCCCCTTTTTTAAGAATTAGATGTTTAAAACAATCACACAAAATATTTATCATTTGGAACAAAGACATTATTTTTTTTTTCAGTTTGGTTTAAATTCTGTTTTCCAGGCTTTTATCTTTTCACTCCAAATTTCAGTGACAATAATCAGATTTTGATTGACATTAAAATTTATTGTCACACTGTAGCTGTTTAATAAATCATGTCTGCTTTTTAGTTGTATAAATGCTCCATCGTTAGCTACCCTGTTGCTTATTTCAAGGGAAAGAGTCCTTTGTGAAGGCCAACTTCAACATGCTTAGCATGAGACAGGACCGTCTTTTGTGCAGAGAGAGGGCTGAGAGCTAGTTGCATGTTTGTACCGATTTACACAAATTGACAAGATCTGATTTGTTTTAAAATTTACCCTATCTTATTTGATGGCATATAAAGTACTTGTGAGCGCCTACAAGAGAGAGAGGTTAGTCTCTATTCAGCCATCAGAGAACCACTTGCTTGCCAGAATTACTATTTTATTTTTTTAAATTGGGAAAGCAGTTTGGGTTAACTTTGTTTCATCATTCAGGCCAAACCCACTTGAAAGGGGCAGAATGGGGGAATGCCTCACATGTGGATCACAAAGTCTGGAGAGGTTAATTTGAGGGGTTGTTTTTAATTTTGCTTGCATTAAATTTGAATTAATTTTGCTCCTTCTTTATCTTAGACTCCTGGAAAATGAAAGAAATATCGACTTATTTTACTGAGCTTTAAAAAACACCTCCCTCCTCAAAATAAATGTTAACAAACTGGCCAGAGTGGATTTCCGAATCTCTTACGGCAACGTGTGTGTGTGTGTTCTCGTCATTGTCTGATTGGAATGCGGTTTCATCGGCGTCCTTACTCCTTTGGAGCTGGGTTTGGAAGCAGTGCGTTATTTAGTGACATGGTGCTGTGGCCAAAATTCTGAAGAGCCCAGCATCCTCAACCAGGCCCCGATTTTCCAAAGAGCTCTGCCCATTTGGGTGCTTGGCCCTTTTGAAAAATGTGTCTCAGTGAGAGCTGCTGAGTATGGGGCACGGTGTCTCATTATGGGCCTGATCCAAAGTCTTTTCAAGTCAATAGAAAGACTCCCATTGACCGCAGTGGACCTTCCATCAGGCCCTGTGAGCACAAGTGGAGAGAATTCGAACCGACCAGAGAGATGAGGCTGTTGCAGGCACAGTACTGGGCCGTGCGTCGTTCACAGGAGGGCAGTACTGCTCGTGCCATTCAAAGAAGGGCTGATCTTGCTCCTGTTGAAGTCAGTGGTTTAAGTGAAGGTAGAATTTGGCCTGTGCTGCTCAAACCCGGGGAAGAGTGATTTCTTCTGGGGGATGTGAATTCTCCAGATAACGGTCCATTTCTCGGTACTGTTTTGCTTATTTTACAAACGCTAAAGCCATACGAGTAGCTCTGGCATGTTGAACCTGGAGAGTACAATGCTCCACAGCACGGCCCTGCTGTCCCGTCACCTGGGCTGTGCTCAAGGGGGTTGTACATTGGGGAGCAGGATCGGGCCCCTCAGCTCTGCCATTCTGCTCTCCCTATGTGCATGAAGTGTCTGGCATGTACAACAAGAGTGGAATATTGGCGTGGATAATGGAGCTAGACGACACAATGGGCCCTCTGTGCAGCCGGTCCCTCTCTTCCTTACAGCAGGAAGGCTGGAGGAAAGGACAAAGTAAAATAAAAACAATGTACTATACCTGCTCCCCGCTCTCTGGGGCAGGAGGCATTTCAAGCTACTTCCCCTACTCTTGCACCACAAGATCAGCGTGATTTTGTCTGGGAGGGTGGAATTTCACTATATTGGAGGCAAAGAAAATGCACTCACCCAGGGGAGAAATAAATTTACAAACCTACTTCAGACTCGTGCCTATTTCATTGAGAATTTGCTCAAACTATGCCAGCATTAGAGACCCATGAGTTATCTGGGCCAACACACCACTCCCAGCCTGGCCCTAGGTAAGTAGGCATTTGGGCCATGGCAAGAAAACATCTTTGCCCCTCCCATAAGATAGCTGTCTGATTCCCATGGTCTGGTTCTGATGCACAATCCAAAGAGACACCTGACTTAGAGTGGACAGTATCCACTGGAGCTTAGGACACTGTGCAGCAAATAATTTATCTGAGTATAGTGCTTTATTTTTCTTATTTAAAAACCACCTGCAAACAGATGTCTTTTGACTATCATTATATGTCCTTGTTCAGACTTGTTTCAGCTACTAGCTTGGACCATCTGTAGCTATCTGATGTTATCAGGGGCATATGATCTTGTTTCAGCTCCGGAATTGGAGGTCTGGAACTTTATACATTGGGCAAGCATTTCCAGCATGCAGAGCAAATAGCCCATAGTGACGCCCAGTTCCCTTTGTTCATGGTTAGAGGTGTTGCACAGACAGCAGCTGTTCCCCCAACATTTGTGTGAACAAAGATCCATTTGCATGGGTGTTCAGAGAAAAAAGTGAAACATGCGTGTGAATGTGGACAAGATGGAAGAACGATTGAGAGTTGATGCAACGCGTTTGAATAATTTCCCCTGCTATTCACCCATCACCCGAGGCCTCCTGGGCTAGAAATAGCTACAATTCACTCCTTGGAAAATCCATCCCTCGCCATCCTAGATAAGATTATCTGCTGTTTCTCCGAGTGCCAGGCAGCAGCAAAGGCTATGGTGGCAGGATTTGTTTACAGGCAGCACTTGTATTAAAATGGTTCATTATTTTCCTGACTGGCAGGTTTCCAGAGTCCGTGCTGGTTAATAATTGCAGCCAATTAAATGTTCCCAAAATATGCATCAGGAGGGGGAAAAAGAATTTCTTACAAGGCATCACCAGGCTCGAGTCAGGTACCTAATGACTCTGGGCCTGGCTTATGCTGGGTCAGGTAAGAAGGAGAAGACGTGGAGGGAGGGGTTCTTCCCCCTGCTCCAAGCCCTGTGTGCTGCTCTGGCAGGGTATACGAGCTGTAAACAGTCAGCCAGGGGCTGGGGGAGAATGCCCCCGAAACAGGCCCTGTGTTGCCCCCCTCCCACATGTAGAGTGTGTGCCGGGGACGGGAGGGGGTGGTACAATAGCACACACTGTCGTGTGCATTCTGGCTTGTGTCTCAATCCATAGGCAGCACTAGGGAAACTGTTACAATCTCCCCACACCTCCTAAATTACAGCAGGGCCATTTACGCCCTTGCAGCAATCCGCAATCAGGAGGCTGCAAAGGTGGCTTAAAGCTACCTTAGCCCTACATAGCACCGAATTTGATCCAGAGGCTTGGGGCTTGTCTTCATTGGTTTTGCCTGGTGTCGCTGCCCTAGCATGAACCACTACTGATGTGCTGCACTGGTATAAAAAGAACAACTTGCACTCGTGTGGTTTACCCCAATCTCAAGCCCCTGTGGGGGAAATCAGAGGCAGTATGCACCATGGTGAGCAGAGGGGCAGAAAGGCAGCTTTGCGGGGAGTCTGGGCTCAGGATTTACCCTTTGAAAATAAGGGCCTATTGTAGAAGTGGGTGGAGTCTTGTGGGAATCCAGATCTGCAAGACTGACCCATTTGAAAGCTGTGGATAAATATTGTGTGGGTGTTGTGGGGGGGAAGGGGGGAGGTAACAGCACTATGTAATCTTGACTCTCTCTCTTTCTGCTCCACCAAAATCTCCTCATAAAATAATGACGATTATGAATTATACTAGCAGTGATTTTTAAGAGTCAATTTTTGCTGACTAGGTTTTTTTTATTCACTGCAGTATGATGTCCCTCCAATACCCCAGTACTGGGCTTCCTACAGTACCCCAACCCCAACCAGCAGCTGTCCCTGCAATTCCAGTCCTGGGGCTAACCTGAGTAGAAAACACTTCATTGTGCCAAAATTAAATCGGACTCTGGGGTGGGTCAAAAAAAAAAGTTTTTTTCAGTAATATGGACAAACGTCATTAGGCTGATATCCCCACCCCCAGCCCCATGCTCATTTCACATGTGGCCTCAGGTACTTTGTTAGGCCATACGTACCATTTATTTACAGTATCTTGAAAACCAGCCAAAGGGAATGAATAAAGATGCATTATTTAGTTAACGTTTGTACGGTTCTTTGAAGATGTAAAGCTCCATAGAAACAGTAAGTGTTAATGCTTAGTGTTGGGCTATTGGAGAGTTTTATAGATATATATAGAGAGAAAGATGATGAAATCCCTGTAAGAAGAGTGGGGTGGGAGGATGGGGGTATCTGCCTCTGCTAATGGGGAAATGCTGCCTTTTGGAAAGGCAAATAAGCGCAGTCTAGGTTAGGTCTTCTGTCGAGAGAATAATTGTGCTTCTAAAGGGCCTGATATGCAGAGCAGTGCTGCTTTGAAATAGAAATAAATACATAAATAAATCAGGGACCTTGCACTGATGAAGGCGAGTGCTTCCCTTGCTTTCTCATTCCCCATTGGGGCCTGGTTCCCAGAGCCAATTACATATTTAAAAAGTTTCTCTCTGAAAAGGACTCCAACTCTCAAATAAAGTTTCTTTTGTGGTTGCCTAATGAACTGTGAGGGCTGGGGCAGTTTACAGCTTGCTGACTGGTTTTCAATTGCTCTGGCTCCTGCTTGTAACATCTTTATGGAGTGACCACAATGACAGTGACCTCGCAGCCGCTGGGTGCGGGGTCACAGTGTGACCGGGTGGCGACTGGTCAAGGGCTCATTGTGTGAGGGGGGAGCTGCTCAGCCCTCCTCCCTTGTCGTCTGCCCCTCCTAGTCCTGCCCAGCCGGTCAGCTCCTGAAAGGGACCCCTGTTGCTTTGGCATGCTGCGGCTAAGTGGACTCTCATTCAGGCTGAAGCAGAGCCGTAACCCTAGAGTGTGTCTCCATCAAGGGCCGAGAAACCTTCTGGGTAGGAAAGTACCCAGGAGAGAGAAGTGGCCTTTTCTGTCCCCCTGCCCTCTCCCCAAACCTGGGGAGAAGCTGAAGGAATCCAGTCCCCCACTTAGCTCTTGTGCTGCTGTGTGGTGATGTTGTTCACTGAGTCTCAGGCTAACTGCTCCTTGGTGCTCCAGCTCCTTGTGAGTGAGAATCCCCCAGGCTGGAGGAGGTCTGGGTCTGGCTCGCCACCCGTGTGGCTCTCTTCCCGTTGGGCTCAGTGTGAAAAGCCACCCTGTGCACTACTCGTAACCCTGACCTGCTGCAGCTTCAGCACTGGGAAAACTGGGAACTACTGCATGCAAGGCGCTGCCCCCACCACCGGCATAACCATGTGTGTGTAACCGGTCTGGGACACTAGCATCACCTGACCCGGTTACACCACCCACAGCAGCTTCCCTCAGAACCCAGCTGTGTTTTGTGTGTCTCGGCCAAGGATTTCTGCCTGCCCGCGTGTATCTGTGTTCTGGGGAAATCTAGGCAGCTCTCCCATATTTATAGACTGCCATAAATGTTGAGGACACCCTATACACAAATAAAAGCCACCAGGCCCTGTCCCAAAGACCTTATAACCTAAGGGTCTGATTAGGCAAGCAATGCCATCAAAATCAATGGGTATCTCATGCGAAAGAAATATTTGTGTGAGTAAAGCATTGCAGGATCAGACCCAAAAGATAGGGCATGTCTGAATCGGTGACTGATAAACACAGGGCAGGGAGGGGATTTGGAGGACAAAGAGTAACAGTGGTTAGAAGCCATGCTAGCTTTAACTGACGGTGCCTGAATCAGAGAGATGCAGAGTATTTTCCCCTTAAATAATCACAACATTTTACCACATTGATGTCTTACTGACAGATTTCCAAATGAAACTGACAACCAAGGAAAAAAGGGTTCCGATGTTAAGGGCCATATTTGTAACTTAATCGGTGGACAGATGCCTCTGCATGCCTCATATCCTACATTTGTTTCAATGTCCCCTCTCTGTAAATTTGGATTATTAGCAATGGAAATTATTTTGATTGGGTTTTGGGTGCAGTGCGGTCAGAAATGGATGATTGTTGACAGTTATCAATTAAAATTGGATCCTTCCAAGCCCCAGACTCTTCTTAGGTTTAAAGAATGTGTAATTATATATATATAGTGTGTGTGTGTGTGGTGTGTGTGTGTGTGTGTGGTGTGTGTGTGTGTGTACACACACACGGTAATGAGAGGAAAACAAGCAAGTAACCCTACATCCCAGAGCTAAATCTAAATCTCATGGAAAGCTAGAAATGGATATCCAATCCACAAATGACACAAGCCGTTATCTGCACCAATAACATTTCACTCTCTCTGTCTATAACAAAGTGGAATGTTAAGAATTGTGCAGTCTGGATTAATGTTTACTGACTTCTCCTTGCCCATAGATAAATATGCCCCACTGGATGGGTGTGTGTGTGTATTTAGATACCCATATAGATACACAGAGACCCAATGTCAAACTTTATGTAGTACTTTAAACATCATATTAGTTTTACAGCTCACTAAATTATTCAACACAAGTAATTTATTTGATGCAGTTTTGCTATTTTTCATTTAATAAATTATTTGTGAATTTGTCACTGTTATCTGATCATCTCTACTAGTTTTACAGAGTACTAGGGAACAAACTTACCCTGGCAGGGAGATGACCTAATGGAATCTTTCTCCATCTGACTGCTATGATTCTATGAATATTTTAATAGATTTTAGATTTCAGCCCATGTGTCGTGAATGTCTGTACGACAGAAAAACAAAGTAAAGATCTATAGGAAATTGAGGTGATTTGTCAGAGCTGCGTGGGGATCGAGGACTGAAAAAGTAGGGAGGTTGTGGGTGAGGATCGAGGGCTATTGGCAGAGCTGCGTATGGCAAACCCAGTACTATAATAGCCGAGGATTCTGTGGTCCAGGACTGACGAGCATTGGCAGAGCTGTATGTAGGTGGATGGGGTGATGCAATTCAGCACTGAAATAACAGGGGGTGCTGCAGGCCCAGATTGGAGGGCATTGGCATTGCCATGGGAGAAGCTTGCACATTGCCTCTCAGCTCTAGCCAGTACTATCAGTCCATCATTTCCTTGAGCAAGAAACAGCAAGTCGATGGACTGGCACTAAACTCAGCAACGAGAGCATTGACCCTCAGGGCTGTTCGGACCATGGCTTCATTCTCTCCACTGGAAACACAACTCAGGCATTGGATGGGGTTTAAGATAGAGTTTAGGAGATTGCAGTCCTGCTTTAGTTCCCATCGCCTGGGAATTGCCTGGCCTTTTTATTACCACAGGAGGCTGGGTGGGGGGATGGACGCATGTGGGACTTCTGTTGTCCTGTGTGCCTTAGTAACTCCTCTGTGTCTCTTGCCATAACTCCCTAGTTAAGTAAGCGAATATAGCTTACAGCTCTGGGACAGGTGTCCCTGTGAAATAAAACTTTCCTGGGGGAGCTGGAATCATTAACTCTAAGCTACCTGCAGGAACCTTCCTGATGTGGCTGGTAACTTCTGGGCAACCTCGCCTCCTCTTGTAATGTCCCCTCCCCTATTGGGGGTGGGGGCGGGGAACGACCCAATCACCAGAGTTCCACCTGAGCCAGTGAATGGCAGGAGGGAAAGCCCATGGTTCTCTGAGTGAGGGAGGAGAGACTGGGGACGGTGCCCACAGACCAGGGTTATAGACCACTGGACCTTTAGTCCTTCAGAACTTCAGTTCAGCTTGCTGTGGCCTACACAGGGCCTGGAATATACAATATGTGCTTTGGGGCAGGCTCTACCTTTCTATGCTGTGCTTGTGCACCACCTATCACAATGGGGTTCTGCTTTGTCATGGAGCTCCTGGGCAGTACCCCATACAAATAATACTATATGAAGTCAGAGTGATGGCGGAGGAGGAAACCCAGTCAATCCATTCAGCACCCAGAGGGTTGTTTATTTACTGGGCTTGCAAAATCCCCACTCCCCCATCCCCCTCTCTCCCACTTCCTTCCCTTTTCGCCATCGCTTTCTTCTTCCCTCGCTCTGAACAGCCTAAACCAGAAGGGGCAGAGCCCCCGCCGGTGGGTCAGATCTCACCCACTCAACATCCCGAGAGGCCCCACCTGATCACAGCTGCCAGGGTATCTGTGGGGAAATCAAAATGATGGTACTTTTCTGAGCACCTCCCCTGGAGCACAGGGAGGGAGAGAGCACATTGTGCCTCTTTATTACATCTGAGTTCCTCGCACTAGTGCCCGGTAAATGGCTGAATTTCCTCCGAGAAAGGGATATTCCATCTGTCAAGTTGTCCTTTGCTGTCAGGAGAAGAATTACAGCTGGAGCTGCTCTTGGGGCAGGGTGGGGGAGGGGCACAGAGTGGGGGGAGCCTGGAGCAGGTAGGAGTTGGAGGGAGACCGCATCCTACTCCAGCACAGGGTCGGGCAGACCAGCTTCCAGAACATTACAGTGATGGTTCCACCATTAATTGATCAGTCACTGGATGACAGTTAATTAAGTAGAAAATAAAGCTGCTCGGCCCAGCCTGGTGTTAGCAGGCAGCGATGTTAAAATTTCTGGATTAAAACAACAAAAAAAGCCACAACTGTTGGACTTAAATAGCGCCAGACATCCCCTAAGCCTCTGCCTCAGAGCCCAGGGAGAGAAATGCTGCATGCCATCAGATCACAAGCCCAGGGTCCCTTTAACCAAACTGAAGGTGGATTTTCTGGCTCTAAGGACCGAGGTAAATTTTATTAAGATGATGTTGAAGTAAAAAGAAAACGGTACAGAGTTTAAGCATAGAAGTTTCTGGTTATCAGGGAATAAGGTACAGATTATCAAGGGGTGCGAAATTCGGTTTAGGAACGGGTGGCATAGGGAATACATAATCTGCAATCTTCCCGATTGGGGGTAAAAGTTTAATGGGTCAAAGTACAGACATTGAGATATGGGGGTATGTTGTTCATGTAATGGCTATGTTCAGGTGTGGAGTATAGCCCCTTTCCCTGTAGGTTCCTTCCCCACTCTGAAGTCTAGGGTACAGATGTGGGGACCTGCATGAAAACCTCCTAAGCTTACTTTTACCAGCCTAGGTTAAAACTTCCCCAAGGTACAAACTATTTTACCTTTTGCCCTTGTAATTAATTGCTGCCACCACCAAACGTCTAACAGGTATATAATGGGGAAAAAGCCCATTTGGGAATGTCTTTCCCCCCAAAATCCTCCCAAACCTTACACCCCCTTTCCTGGGGAAGGTTTGATAAAAATCCTCACCAATTTGCATAGATGAACACAGACCCAAACCCTTGGATCTTAAGAACAATGAAAAAGCATTCAGATTCTTAAAAGAAGAATTTTAAAAGAAGAAAAAGTAAAAAGCATCATCTCTGTAAAATCAGGATGGTAAATACCTTACAGGGTAATCAGATTCAAAACATAGAGAATCCCTCTAGGCAAAACCTTAAGCTACAAAAAAGACACAAAAACAGGAATCTACATTCCATTTCTCAGCCATTTATAGAAATCAGAATCTAATGCATCTCTAGCTAGATTACTTACTAAGTTCTAAGACTCCATTCCTGTTCTGTCCCCGGCAAAAGCATCACACAGACAGAGAGAGCGCCTTTGTTTCTCCCGCCTTCCAGCTTTTGAAAGTATCTTGTCTCCTCATTGGTTATTTTGGTCAGGTGCCAGCGAGGTTATCCTAGCTTCTTAACCCTTTACAGGTGAAAGGGTTTTTCCTCTGGCCAGGAGGGATTTTAAAGGTGCTTACCCTTCCCTTTATATTTATGACACGTGTTTTGTCCTTTTGAAGGGGGGAAAAGTGAATCTCACTGTCTGCTTCGGCTCTTCATTTCCTCTCCTCTCCTATCTGCTCCATTTCTCACAGCTGGAAACCTGTAGGGGGTGGTAAACCTTGTGGGGCCGGGACTGTCTTTGTTATAGGGAGGCACAATGCCAGCTGCAGTGGGGCCCTGGCCTTTAGGTGCTAGTACAATACAAAACTCATTAGTGATCAGCATCATGGGCCCAGCCAATTTTCCATGGGCCACCAGAAAATGCTGCACAGCTCACCATGGCCCATGAATCCCAACTTAGTAGGGAGTTCCCTTACACACCTCTCCATGCACCCACAAACACACATGCTTGTTTGCTCCAGCTCAAACCTTTGGGCTGCCCTGGTTAGGCCTGCCCCTTGCTGCCTCTCCCACATTGGAGAATGTTGCGCTTGCCTTGTCCCACCCTAGAAATGCTTCCCTGCCACGTTCACAACAGCCACTGTGCAGCAGCGTCAGTCATGACCGAGGTCCAGTCTGAAGGACCCAAAGCCAAACCTGGCCTGGACCTGAGGAATGTTCTTTCCTTTCATTTCCACTTTCCCTCTTTCTTTCAGCACCCCCATGAAATGCCCATGAAACCCCCATGAAATTTCAGGTTGGTGTGTTTACTATGGGGTGGCAAACCAAGTGAGGGGGAGAAAAAGAGAATGTTTATAAAAATGTGCCAGGAATTGTCTTGTTTTAAAAAAATAATGTTTTTTTGTTAACACTATTCCTAATGAGGCGTCCTTCCGATCCTTAAGTGTTGCCAAGGCGATGACCCCAGCCAGCCATCTTTAATTAACTTAGAATAGATCTCTTGAAATGAGTTCCTCTGGTAAATTGTTCACCAAGCCTCTTGGGCACGAAGCAGTGTTTGCCAAACCCACTCACTCCAGCATTCGCTGACTGTTATTGTAAAAGGTCTGGAGATGGCTGGCTACCTCCTCTCCATCTTCTCCATCCTCTGTGCTCTCACGGGTGCTACAGCGCCTGAAAAACAAGCCATTAGGCCTCTGGCATGGGAAGTTGGTGAGCTTTGTGCAGTGATCTCCCTGGTGTAGCAGTGCCTGAAAAATAAGCCTTTTTTTTTTTTTTTTTTTTGCTGGTTTTGGATTGGGATAATTGAGGGAAAAATGGGTGAGACTCAGACATTCAAAGCCCTGGAGAATACTATGGGGATCAATCCAGGAATATGACTGAATGGGGCTTTCCCATGTCCAGAGTCCATGTTTCATTTGGAATATCTGTTTCTCCAGAATGAGGGAGGCTGGCTTTGCAGCAGCAAGGTCTATTCTGGACCCATTCTGCTCTGACGCTCACATTGGGTAGCGTGCGGGTGACACCAGCCGATGTGATACGAGGCGCTCCGCAGCTGGGCTATTCTCCAAATAAGCGGGGAGAAAATCACATTTCCTGTATGATAGATAATGGCGGTCAAGAGAATGCCAGGACAATTCTGGAAAATGCCATAATTGTCTTAATCTGATCGCGGATAAAAGATAATGATGCTAACAATATTTAAACATAATTATAGTTTCCTGCTGCTATTGGTCTCTCTGAATGCTCTCCATTCAAAGGGCTTTGTTTATAAGAAGCCTCGATCTAATTCAGGATGCTCTATGACTGGTGCGTTTTGTATCTTTATTACAATTTCCACCCTCATCATCATCAAATCAATAGGGATGGGAGCTCTGCAGTGAGGCCCTGTCCTCCCAGATTAGGGGATGCCAGTGCTAACATCACAGCAGGTAAACACTTTGGTGTCTGGGATGGTACCTTATGTGGTTGAATTTTTTTTGTTAAGATGAATGACCATGTGGTGCTTTGCTACCCCTCCAGCTTTCCCACTTTTGGATAGCTTGTTTTTTGCATTCTTCCTCTTGCAATTTGATGCATGTTTTGTGAAACTTTCCAAGAATGCAAAAGGTGACTAGAGGAGAATAAAACTAACCATAATTCATATTGCTTCAACACCTGTAAAGCAGGGCTTCATTTTCCAAGACACTGTACGAGCATATAGTCAGAGACAATCCCTGTCCTGAAGAGCTTACAGTCCAAGTAGACAAGACGAGGGATAAGGAAAAAAGAGGTGCAGAGAGATTAAGTGACTTGCCCAAGCTCGTATAGTTGGGCAGAGGCAGGAATAGACTGCACAGTCTCCTGAGTCCTAATCCAGTGCCCTAGACCATGCTGCTTTCTCGAATAGAAGAGAAATGACTGCTCAAGATGAGGGACAGCTGCATGTATCCATAAAGGAAGGAAGTAAATGACAAGAGCAAAGGGAGGAACTGGTCCACATGAGCAGGTTGTAAACATTGGGCTCTGTTTCCAGATATAAGGTCCTTACTAAACTGTCTGAATCCTCCGCTGGAGGCTCAGGTCGGCCCTTAGGAATATAGTGTGGCCATTTATGTGCTTAAAAGCTGATCTGCATTTCCCCATATGACATTCCTGACTCCTGTTAAGGTTCCCAGCCAAATTCTTCACTGACCAAAGTGGGTGAAACCCAATTAACTTCAGTGGCATTGGAAATTGGGTTTCCTTTCTCTCCAGATGAGTTGGACCAAATTCTCTTGTTTAAACTGCTGCAACAATATTAATGTCCATGAAGAAGCCTGGGTGCAAGTGAGGGTAGGTTATGAGGGGGTAGGTCATGCTCTTGGTCCATGGACACTTAATAGATATCTTAAGGCTTATTGGCCTTGGCTCTCTTGCAAGGGGGTTATTTGCACATTGCTAAATGGCTCTCATATCATTTCTGCAATGACAGGCCCAAGCAAGATAGTTTTTGCGTCATCCCACAATCGGATCTTGTCTTTCCCTCTTTCTTACCCTCACATACCCAGTTGCATATGACCTATGTGCTGTACCTCAGCGTGATAATGTGGACAGAATATAATGCTACATTTCCACCCCTTTGGGGCTCCACAGCCAAAGAAGAACTAGTAGTGATTATTGATCGTCCCCACATCTAGACCCATGGAATTTGCCATACTCCCTGCCTTTGGCCTCTCTGCGTCTGGCTCAGAGCTAAGCCCTGCCTGGAGCTAGGAATTACGGCCTCACCCCCATCACCAACACATCACTCCCCAGGATCAGTCTGGAGCCTGGCCACCTCCACTGAATTCCCTAGAGCCATTCCCCCAGCTGCCCTTCCCCCAGCTCCATCACTTCTTCTAGGTGCGCCCTGCCATCCACCTCCTGGCACCTCTGCTCCCCTCCAGGAGAAAGCACCAGCATGATGCTAGCTCTGCAGGCCAACGTACTTGAGCACATACAAAGTTACTGGCCCTTCTCTAGGCCCTGCCAAAGCGCCTTGTGGACATTCATACCAGGAGTCCCACTGCCCCCTATGGGACTGGTGAGTGTCACTCTGACGTACCAGGCCCACGTGGCGGACTGAGTGTGTGTAAAACAGGCCATAGGCCAAAGCCAACCAGAGAATGTCTTGCCTACAGAGAAGGAAAGAAGGGGCATCCTGGCCTTCTTGTGCTCAGTCCATCTGTCCAGATGGAATTCAGTGTCAGATCAAACATAGGACAAGCACCTGCCAGAAGGGGAATGGAGAGCTCAGCGGAGAGGCTATGTTGGCAAATGTAGCCAGTGGCAGAACTGTCCCAGGGCCAAATGATATGCCTTCAAGTGAACAAGGGGGTGTCAGGGCGAGTGGGGGAAAGCCTCTCTCCTGCCATTCCACCTAGTTAGTTTGCCAGAGGGCTACTTGCTAAAGCTAGGGGAGTCACAGTCCTTCTGCCCTTCTGGTTCCTAGTTGGTGATTTGAGCCTTCCCACCCTGTCTGCTTCCCCAGGTCAAGCACCTGCTCCTTGTACCCAGAGAGCTGACCAGATTCCTCTTCGGAGTGTCCTACAATAAATATTTGTGGTACCATCACTATTTACATTCAAAATAAAGAACATTAAAGTCAGCTGGAGTGGGGCTTTAAGCAGGACCCAATGGCTCAGGTCTTCCCCCATTATCCGCAGCATAACATTAATATCCCTGGCTTTCTCCAATGCAAACAGGCGCTCCACCACTTGTATCTTCTCCATAAGCCATAGGTGTTCCCACCACTCCTAAACACACTGAGCCAAAGCAAGACCAGAATGGCTCTAGCGCACAAGTTCGGTAGATCCGACTGCGCCACTCAGTTCTCCAGGGTTTTCTACCAACCAGTTTAAAACGGAAACAAACCAAAGAAAGAAGCAGCTGCATGACCTGGTATAACCCCGATCCTTGAGAGAAGCGAACAGTAATCAAGTATCTGCTCAGGTTCTTCCCAGCTCTTTTTAAATTCAAAGAAAGCCTAGTTTTTCTTCAGACATACTTCTCAGCAATCACACCGGGCTTCCTCCCACCCAAAGCGATGTTGACCAAGTTTTGAGCATATGAAATGAGTGTCTGGAAACTGATCTTAACTTTCTCAGGGCTGGAGGAAAGAGATTCTCTATCGAGCATTTGGGTTCTGGTGTTTCTTGCCATTTCAGCACCAAATGATCGGACAGCGACCTTTTCACCTTCAGGGAAATGCAAACAAGGAAAGTTCCTTCCATCGACCTCCTAGCCAGTAAAGCCTCGATATTGGGTGGGGGGAGGTAACTTCATTATCTAACGTGTTTATATGGTAGACAAATACACTGATATTGCATCAGTTAGTATGTTTCTAAACGGACCTAACTGGCTGTATAGATATAGTTTAATTACCATATGGTAACACCTTTCCCCCCTATTTCTGAACTTTACTTTTTAACAGAGTTAACCTTCCTTTCTTTTAATCGGAGAGTCTTTCGTTCCCTTTCAATGAGATATATTGCCCCAATGCCACACGCAAGATTTAATAACCATTCGATTTCATTTTAAACGCGAATTTGTGTGTTGCTCGTTCTAGTGGTTTTTTTTTAATAACATGTGACATTAATTATTTTTGGTTAGTGTATTTAACTTATTTTTAAGTGAAAGGTGCATCAGAAAACCCCCTACCTTTACTATGAATCGAAATCTCTGCCTTACACATGAGTCATTTCTTATATTCTTTTTCACTAAGTTGTTCTATGTTTAAAAATGGTTTATTACGGCTGTGCTAATTTTTCCGGTCGGTCTTTTTAATAGAAATCCGGTTGTAGTTTATGAGCGGGTCTTTTCCTGAATGTTTAGGACCGAATTCAAAGCTTTTAAAAATATTCCTCCAGCAATATTAAAATATCTCACGATTTTCCCCTCACTTAGAAGTGACTCTTTGACACACAATATTGGCAAAATAAACGGAGGGTGCGATTTTTGCGCAATATAAAAAAGCGACTCGAGTGGTGAGAGACAATCCGAGCAGTCAGTTCGGCCATCCGTTTTCTTTGCTTATCCTAGGAACTCTTGATGGGGATTTGGTTAAAATTCATCTGCCTTTGAAAACTTTACTCCTGTCCCAATTAAATGATTTCATGTTACGTTTATTAAAATAACTACCGGGACTATCCTAAAGATCTTTGTTTCTCGGAGGAAAGGGAATGCGTCGCAATAATGCAGCGGGGACCCTACGAAATAAATTAAAGTACAGCCCAGAAGTGTGTGTCTAGCTCTTAGTTTGTAACAAATATGCAGCCTCGGTTGGGTCCTTTCTGGATTCAGGGATCCATTTTTGCAGAGGAATTCAACCTAGGCTCACGAACTCCTTTCAGGGGGTGGCATTTCGGATTTGGGCATCCGGCTCTGCCGCCTAATTTCCGCCTGGAACGAATTTAACATCTTCTCGAGACGCTGCTGCCTATTGCGGATCTGGGCTGCGAGCCTCTGGGCAGAGGAAGGACAGTTGAATAAAGGCTCATCCCCTGGGTCCTGCCCACAGCCGGGGAAGGGATAGAATTTGGGGTCGGGGGGTCGGGGTCAGACGGATAGGTCTTTAATGTGGGTGCCGGCACGGCGCTTTTAGGAAATGATTATACCTTTTGGAACGGCTGGGAGACTGGGGGCTGGGGGGGGGTGTTATATTAGGATCATTATTTATCATGGCGCCTTTGCTGCAGATCAGCACAGCTGAGCTTTGCTTTCTTATCCAACTCCGGAGGAAATCTATTTTGAAGCTCTAGAGAATGAATCTTTTCTAGCCCTCCTTTCTCATTCAACATAATTCTCCCCAGTGCATGGAGCTCGCGTTGCCCCTGTTTCTCACAGGAAAGAGGAGCAAGCCGGGAACAACTGTGTAGACAGGAAAAATAAAACGAGCTCCGGGAGTAATTTATCCCGTGCAAAGTCCTTTGCTACCTTTGGGGCAGCTGGAAAGAAGGTTTAGGAGGAAGACAGTGGCTCGTGGATCTCTTTGGGTTTGGCTTTCCTCTGTCACTGGTGTCTCTTGCTTGTGACTAACGTTTTTGTGCCGCACCTGTGTGCTGTGTACCTGGATACCCTACACAGCCTCCATCATTGTTACTTGATAATTATAGTATTGCTAGCAGGATAAGCAATGCAATTCCGAACGTGTATTTTATTGGTGCCCAGGTCAGTTTGCCCGTTTATAAACAGGAAGAAGGCAGGAAATGCCAACGCTCGCTCGAAGCGCCCTTAATCCAGCCAGGGCGCGCGGCGGGCATGCCCGGGAATGCCCTTCACTTCGGATCAGTCCTCAAAACGCCCCCAGATGTATCACCTGGGCCAAGGGCGGCTGCGGCGCGTCCCCTCGGGCCCTTCTGCGACCTTTGCCACTGCAGCCCCGTGGAGCAGTAAAGGCAGAAAGGGGGGAGAAAAGCCACGGTGTGGGGTGGTGAGTTTGCACAACTCAGCCTTGGCTCTCCCCTCCGGAGTCTGAAATTGCTCCACTCCGTAGAGATGGCAGAGACGAACCCGGGTAATTGCTCATTTCCCTGGACGGCGGGCAGTAAAGGGACTGAATAACCCTAATCGGAACGGCTTACGGGGGTGACATTTTAATGGTGCCGTTACTTCGTTTCCTGTCTCGCGGGACAGCTCAAGTTTGGCCCAGTTGGAGCCGGGTAGATTGGAGTTATTTGCGCCTCTGAGAGCCCTTCTTTGGTTTGAAAAAGCCTCCGGCCAAAGAGAGATGTCCCTGCTCCCCTACCAAAGTGAAATGACTTAGAAATTGAAGGGGGTTTGCTGGCACTGCGCGTCTGGGGCACGGACAGTCTGGACACAAAGCAGGGTGTGAGGGGGAAGCTAATTCCGGGGATGGAACTGAGAAAGCGGAGTTGTTAGATACAAAATCTTTTGCTCAGCAAGTTGCCATTCACCGGCGGAGCATCGCTCCCCTCGCGGCTGCATTAGTCAAGCATCTCCCTCTTGCTATCTTCTGAAGTGTAGCCAGTCCCCGGGGTGCACCTCTTCCCCTCTTCAGGGAGATGAGGGCTGGGCTCCTCTATCTTTTCTTGGGAGCCTGCTGACAGTGTTCACTGGACCCGCATTTTGCTCACACTGACTCTCTCTCATAGACTTCAAAGCTCCTTCCTCGCTCTGCCAGCTCCGGTCTGCGCTCCAGAGGCGAAGCAGAAGCCAGCGTGGGCGGTGGATGTATTTTCATACAGTGGGAGACTGACTAGCCCCGACGAGATGGGGAAATAGTACCCCTGTAGATCCCCTGGCGAGCATGACAGGGGGGTGGGAGATGCGCCTTCTTTCTAAAAATGTCCCACGAGGCGGTCCTGCCGCAAAGATCCCACAGCTAAGACCAGATCCTGCAACGATTTCCGCGCTGTGCTTAATGCGGCGCGCCCGGCCATCGTTGAACTGGGTCGAACTACGCGGGGTAGCGAAGCTGAGCGCGTCTGTGCAGGACCGGGGCCTCAGCAAAGGCTGGAACGATTGAATTGTAATAAGCAGCTCTCTGCCCTGTGCCTGGCCCCAGCCCCGGATCGGAGGCATCAGGCTCGGAGCTGGGCTGGAGCGGGGAGGACGGGGAGGCAGGAGAAGCCAGCGGGGGTCCTTAGACAGCAGCCCATTCCCGGGCAGGTCAAGCCCGCCCTGCCCGGTGTGTCATTCCCGAGCTGTCCCGCCTCTCCCGCCAGGCAGAGGGGTAATAGTGCGGGCACCTGCGGATCACAGAGTGGCGGGGAGACTTTTTTCATAATTACGAGGAACAAACTTTGTAGCTGCCTCTGGCTGTGATTAAATCCCGGGCCCCCTGCGGCGTGTCCCGTCCCCCCGCGCCCACCCCCAGGCGGGGCCTGGTCATTAGCCCTTGTCCCCGCTGGGAACAGGCCCCCGTTGCAGGGGGAGCGCTGCCAGCAAAGGCTGCCCGCGGCCACCGCGCCAAAGTAGCCAGCGCACTGGGCGGCCTTGGGAGCGCAGGTGCTGAGCCAGGGCCTCCAGCCTCCCTGCTGCGCTCCACCCTGGCACAGCAAAACAGGGCTCTGCGCTGTTCTGAGAGCGCAAGCGGAGGAAGGGGCGGAGATGGGGGGCGAGCAGAGCAGGGGAAGAGCAGGGACAAGAGAGGCCCAGAGAGAACCCCAGGCGCCAGGGAACCCCAGGCGGGAGCGGCTGGCAGCAGGCGTCTCTCCCCACCCCAGCCGCAGAGCTGCGCATTCCCGGAGCTCTCTTGGGGACCAGGGAGCCTCTCTCCTTTCCGGGGAGTCTGTCAAGAGCCGCCTGCCCTGGTGCCAAACGCTGCAGCAAAGCCCAGGCTGGGAAAGGCAGGGAAGGGGGCAGGGGAAGGTCCTGACACTCGTTAGCAGGAGTCACTGGGCTCCCTGCAGCAGGCCTTGCCCCCCAGCAGGGTGATAAAACGCGTCGCGGATTTTGACCTTCAAACCACAAAAGGGGGAAGCTTTGGAAGGCGGACGGCAGGGATCGGCTTTAGCTAATCCACCGTGTAAACCCGGCTCCTTTGTGCGCGTTACAGGAGCTGCCAGCGCTGCCGCTTTCTGCCTCCCGCTCCGCTTCCCGGGTCCTGCCCACACAACATTCACCTGCTTAGGTAGCTCCCGCAGTGACACCGTCAGCCGGGGCCCGCACAGGTACAGAGCACACGCACGCACCGCGCCATGCATGTCTACACGCGCAGACACGCCCGTGTGCGGACACGTCGGTCGGGCGAGGTTCCTGCCCCACTCACTCAGACCTCTCCAGTACGCCAACATATGTAGCCTCTCGCACGCCCAGGTGTGGAGTCATCGACACCTGGAGCAGGCTGGCGCCCCCAGGCTCTCACACGGGCGCGCACCCAGCTCTGATGGGGACTCTCCCTGGAGAGCGAGGGTCAGATCCCTGGCAGCAGTTGGCAGGGGGGAGAGCGGGCAGGGCTGGACGTGTCTGATTCCAGAGGCTGGATTAGCTCACCCCAGAGCCTGAAATCCGGCTTTGATCCGTTTTAAAGCGCCTTCCCCACACACCTGGTTGTCCACTTGTCCATCTAATTCCCCACCCTCTCCGACTCTGCGAAGCACCAAAGCCCCCTCTTCACCTTTTTGACCTTCCCGTTGAAATAGCAACGGCCAGCTAACCCCAGCCCTCTGCAGAGTCTCCTCGCCCCTGTCCACGGGGCACCATGGCTGCAGGACCCCTGCATGGAGCGGAGCTTTCATTAGAGACCCAAGTGCGTTCCAGCCCCACCGCGGCTCGGGGAAGTAGCCTTCCTAACTAAAGCTGCCTAGACAAATGGGCAGCCCCGCACCCGTGTGTACCGGGGCCACACCTTGTAAATAACCTCCCCGAGCCCCATGTAAGCTCCGGTCTATACAAAGTGCAATGACATATATAAACAAAATGCTAATTTCAAGAAAGGCAGGGCTGCCTGTCCATGCAGAAAATTAAAGCTGACATCGAGTTTAATTAAACAAAACAACCAGACTCAGAGTTGAATCTGAAAGTTAGATTATAGCAGTTGGGAGAGCAGGAATCAGCAAAGCCTTGGGTACTATCTGATCATAAATCTTCAGTGCCCGCTCCCTTATCTACAGGAACAATCAGCTGGAACAGGGCGGCCTTCTGGCCAGCCTTGCCCTCTGTAGTAAGTGCCGCGGCCAGCCAATGGCTTCAGATAGTCACGGTGCCCGTATGACAATGTGTTGGTGTGAATTCCAAACAGCAACAGCCTCTGACTAAATAAACCGTGAGCAAAACCCCAGCTCTGGCTCTTTTGAAACAGAACAACGCCAATAGGTTGTCTTCAGGTGAGACTCCAGACGCACCGTGTCCACACTCCCGCAGCCGGTCGAAGGCGAAGTGGGGGGCTCTGTATTTACATAGACCGATATAAGGTTGGTGTGCAATTAGCGAGGTATTCGGATTATAGGGACTTGCTGAATTCTATCTATTTTGCATGATGGGTGAAAAAGAATTCGGCTGAATAACCCTCAAGAAGTAAGCCACACACAGTCGTGTTTGTGTGAACACTGTCACACACACGGGGACACGCGCGCGCACGCACACACATATGCGCGCGCGTGTGTATTTTTGCATGTTACAAATAATTCGACTGAATATCCCATGGAAAATAAACTACAGATTTCTGTGTTTGCTAGGGCTCTGTGTCTGTGTGTATGCACACCGCTAGATGATATGTCTGTGACAGTGTACACAGACACAAAGTCCTGGCACATACGCTATGTTGCGACTCACTTGCCAAGGCATATGCAGGTGAATTCTTTTTAACATATCACACAAAAATGTCCATACAAGCACGCACACACATTATACCTCTCTCACACTAGGATTAACGAATACAAAATTAGGTAGTTTACATTCCAGGGATTATTCGGCTGCTTTCTTTTAAATCGATCATGCAAAATATCTCTCTGCACTTACCAATATTTTGTAAGCGCATATTTTGCATGACCTTTCAAAGAATTCAACTCCCCGACATCTCCTGGGTACACAGAGACACCCTAATAATTCCTGCATTGGAGGAATGGTGGATAAGAAACTCTTGTAGTTTTCTCTCCCTCTCTTTCTCTGAACACAAAGCATAAAGCACCAAACAGACTGGAGTGAAGAGCCCGGCATTTCCCTGACTCTTCTTCGCTGTGTCAAAGTGAGAGTGAGAGGTAGGAAAGGGGCAGCCCTTTTCCCCCCGCATCGCTATGTGCGTTTTCCTTTCCTATTTCTGCTCACAGAGCTGGGAGTACTACAGAGGACTGGAAAGCCTTTCTGCGTCACAGCCAGCTACCACGGGGCATCGGTTTTCCCGCTACAAGGACTAAACGTTATTTTTAAACGCCCTGCCCTCTTTGCAAGGCCTGTGAAGGGAAGCAGAGACCAAGTCCGGCCGTCACAGGCTTCCTTGGGATTTCTTTCACCCTTCCTCAAAAAAGAGATGGGACAATGGGCTCGATCTTGCACTGTCCACGTGTCCCAGTGAAGCCCGTAGCACTTCTCTGGCTCACGAGCAGAGAAATCTGGTTCGGTGGAAGGGGGCAGGCGAAAGGATCAGGAGCCCCAGCTGATTTCTGTAGGAGTGTTGCCTGATGAAAGGAGGGCAGGTCTGAGCCCTTTAACCTGCCGGGACTTCCCAGCGGCAGCGACTTGCTTTTTAACGAGGGCTAATCCAGGGTGAGCCTCGAGTTTCCTTCATTTTACTCCTTTGGAAACTCCCCCGGGGCTGTCAAATTGCCCGGGTTGCCTATGAAGCGAATTCGAGGGGGGGCATGGTCAGATTTCTAAGGGGTGTGTGTGTTCAGTGTGTGCTCCAGTGTCCTCTACTTTCTTGCACTCAGGCATACCCGTCTGCGCCCTCGGATCAGTACGAACTCGCTCTGAACCGCGTTTGGAGCGTGGCGAGAGGAGCAAGCCAGCAGTACAGGAGGAAATGTCCCTTCTCCCGGTGTTCTCCCGCGCACGATGTAGAGAGCCAGGCGCAGGGCTGAGGGCGGGCTGGCTTGTTTGGAGTAAGTCCCTCCCTGTTGCTCCTTTCAGGGCAACTTGATCTCTCTACCTGCCGCGAACAGCGATCCGAACTCACTCCGAATGCTCCTGCTCGCCCGAGGATTTAAACCAGCCGTTGAATATAATAGTCCCTGCATGGCTGCCAAAACAAAAACCTAAGAGGGTTCCTGCCCACTTTTGTTGGGAACCCAATTCCCAGGGAGACTCTAAAAGAACAGGATTTCAATTTTTAAAAATCAAGGGGATTTAAAAACACTGCCACGCTGAGTTGCCAGGGAGTCATTTGCAGTCCAGCTTTCTGGGGCTTTATCCCTGACATTTAAATAACCGAATCACTAAGGTCTCATCAGCAGTAAGGATATTTGGATATTTCAGGTCTCATCAGCAGTTTGGATATTTAAGGTTTCACTCCGGTCTGCACTTGGATGAGAATAAACGTGAGGGTGGAAGTCAGGGACTGGGGTATCCCAAAGATGCAGCCCCTCGGAGCTGTGAGCCCCTCGTAATCCTCCCCCAGTTCCTTTCTCGAAGGGATCAATAACCAGGAACTGCGAGGTTGCCAAAATGTGCGAAAGTCAAAGCAGAGTGCCCCACTTCCAGCATCTGGAAGCCATAAGTGAAAGTGGGTTGGAGCGAATGTTTTCAACTCACATGTAAGATGCTGCCCCTTCCCCTCAAAGGGCAGGGGAGCGAATTTCTTATTTCACCTGTTAATGATTTGTCACGTAGAAATGGATAGAGACTCTGCAGAGAGGCTGCAATTGCTGAATTGGGAGTTTTATCCACCAGTTGGATGAACGTGTATTGTCCGCTGTGTGTTTATTTTATCCTGAGTGGTCAGATCCTGTCAAACTTCTGGAAGCGCCTCTAAATGTTATTCCTCAATAATCCACAACAGCCGCTTTATCCCTCCCTGCTTTCAGATCAGAGAACAGCACTCCTCGGATGAGGCAAAAACAATACCCGCTCCAGGAACAAAAACAAACACACACACAGAAACAAAACCCGGGAAAAAACAAAGGAACACAAGACGGTGTGAGGATGTGGACGGAAGAGAGAGATTTTTTTGTCCAGAGACGCAACGATTTGTCAGATGTTGGTGGACAGAGAAAACAATCATTGCACGTATTAAAGAAAATAAGAAATATTATCCTGATCCTTCCAGCCTCAGTGGTGTGAAGTAATCCTTGCTGGGGTGATTCGTCCCATTGATTTAAACAGAAATAGCGTGCGTAAGGACTGCGCACAGGAAAGGTGCAAGTTCAAGTGTTAAATGGTTCACATGATGGCATTTTAATAGAGATTTGGGGCATGGAAGGGTATCGTTTTTGCATCGAGCTGGCTTTAGGGCCCTGCACAGAGCTTGTGTGTGCCGGTGCATTCTGCATCGCAGGGGTTCTATCTTATTCTCTTGGAAATTATACATACACTTTTCTAAAATAATACCATGCATCAAACCGCGAGAGATGAAATTCTTAAGATGATAAGTGGGTTTCCATTTGTACATTTCGGGGGCACACAACACATTCGAATATGAGAGACCAAATGGTGATCATACAAAAATGATATTGACAGGGCAGCCAACAGAAATCCAAGCTGTAGCTTGCTTAATATTAAATCTTGGATGACATTGATTTACCTTCCCCCCTCCCCAACGGCATATCGCAAACCGTGATTTAGGCTTTTTTCTTCTTCTGAGTGTTTATATAGATACTTAAAGTTGCACTGAGGTTTGACGTGGCAGAGATCGCTTCTATCGCCCACTTTATCCACTGCAGCAGGCTGTAAATCTCACCGGGCCTTAGAATGGCAGGGGGAATGTTAGTAGAAGGGGGGTTTCCCCTTCATGCTTTTCTGTCGTTTGATTTGGGGGTGCAGTCTTTTTGGCCAGCGGTCCGCAGAGGTGTGACTCCTTTTCACACTGACAGGTAGATAGGGTGTCGGCTGATCGGGGGAGGAAAGTGAGACAGTGAGCTCATGAAACGTCGTCTTTGAAGGATATTTGTAATAACATAACCAGCAAAATGAATGTCATATTTTTGCTCCAATGAATTGGATTTCCTGAAATATTGTCTCGGTAATGATGCCTCTAGGCTCCTCTGGATTAGATAGCTCTCCAACCACATCAAGAAGGCTAATTATCCCCAAACCACTTTCCCACATTTTCGCATCTTTTTATTTTATGCTTCTGAAATCTTTGCCCAGCGCTCGCTCGCTCTCCCCGCCCCCCGCCCCTTAGATGGTTTCCCTGCTTTTCAGGCTGTTTTTAGTAGCAGGCTCCGACTGTTCTGTGAACCACAGGGCGCAGGTGTGAGGGTGCGGCGGGGAGGCTGGACTCTCGGCCCCAATCTCTAGGAAAACCTCCGAGACCTTAGGGCAAATGGGTCGGGAAGTAAGGGAGCGCTCCTGCAATGCTGACAAGGGGGGATTCGACACCTGGGGTGTTGTGTTGTGTAGTGAGGGGGCCTCTCTCACAGTGCGTTACCCCTTGCGGGGTTGCCCGGTTTCGGTATCAAAAGCTGGCTCCTCCTCAGCCTCCGTCTGATCTTTGCTCATCAGCAGATTCCCCTGGTGCTGCAGTCAGAGATGCCCTGACCCCGCTGGCGAGGCGTGGTCACCCATCACCGTGGTATCTGAGCGCCATTCCTACAACGGGGCAGAAACCCGAGCTGTCTCAGTCTAGTTTCCTTCCCCGTGGCCTGGAAGGTGAGCCAGGCACGTTACCCTGGCTGGGGCCTAATCCCTCTGCTATCCAACGGGTCCCTCCCGTTTCGCCGAGAGCTGGTCCGCGCAGGGCTCTCCCTGCAGTTCTCCTAGTGTGTTCCTGGCCGGGCAGGAGCCAGGTTTGAAAGGACCCCAGAGAGGAGGCCTTCTCTGGAGCCCTGGGGTTGCCTCGTGTAAACTGAAGGTGCAGGAGGAGCATCGGGGAACGTAGTGCTGGTGAAAAGAGCCAGAAGGAGAGTCCTGAAGTTCCCAGTTCAGAGCAGATGGGACCCGCCAAGCTCCCTCCACCCCTACCAATGTGCTACGCGGCGCATTTGGGCCCGGATCCTGCAAGCACTGGTTCACCGCTTGGCTTTATTCTCCTGACTAGTCCGTTTGACTTCAATGGGACTAGTGGTGTAGGTAGAGCTGAACGCGGAAGTAAGTGTTTGCAGGATTGGGACCTAGACATGACCCCCTTCTAGGGCTCAGAGGGGAGGTCAGTCTCCATCGCCGCTTCTTAGCCCCTAAACTCCGATTGCCCAGGAGGGTGCCCGCTGTGGGACTGGTTTTGTAACATGAACACCTCCCTAGTTTATATCCCCTTTTCAGGTGGTCTGTGATAGCCCTTTCGGTCTGTAGGTTCCGTCTCAGACAACTCCTATTCTGAGGGTGAGGACACCCCAACTGCAGAGCTATTGCATTAGTGCCTTCGAAAGACCCCTGTATAATGCAACTCCGGTAAGATGATTTTTCCTGTAACCCACCTGAGGTTCGTCACATCTCCCGCAAGCGCCCTGCAAGAAATATCAAACAGGGACGGGGAACCACGCTTTTCCAACCCTGAAACAGGTCCGAACTGCAAAATAAGGGATAAGGACCTGTCGAGGACTGGACTAAAACACTGGACTGCTAAAAGAGTGTAACCGTGCAGGCCAATACAAGGGATTCAGCCCGCCATGCCCCTCACAGCCCGGCAAACGACTGATGAATCTGACGGTTGAGTTTGGTTCCCCTGCACTGTTCTTTTGCCTGCTAGTTACCACGTGTGTGGTTCTGCTAAGGGACCTATGGGGCACCATAGGGAACTATTTCATTGGCATCTTAGCATGACAGGAGGCCGTAGAGGGAGTCCCGGCTAACGCAGTAGTGACTAGCCCCGACAGAGGGTGTCATGGAGAGCGCCTGGCTCCCCTGCAGTTGCGTTGCCCGTGTTGGGACTTGCTAGCCAGGCTGGTTCCTGCTTTGTGACCCCAGCTCCGTGGCACCCGCGGGGGCGCAAGCCCGTGCCGAGTACCTGCGGGGGTCGGGGAGCAGAGCACCTAGGCCGGGTCTCGCCGATCGCACGCTGCCGGCGCGCTCTCGACAGGAACATAAGATGAGCCCCGACGGGTGCTGCTTTCCCAGGATCGGGGCCCGCTGGAGCCGGAGCCACGCGCCTCTCCTACTGGGCTCCCCGCCGCCCCCTGCCCCTGCCCGTGGGACTCGCTGGCAGGCTCTCAGCAATGCCAACTCCCCCGGCCAAGCGGCTCTAGGGCAGGCGCGCAGAGCCCCTCCTCCTGCCAGCCTGGGAGCCAGGCCGGGCTTGTCTGCTCGCTCCTGGGCGAGGGCGAGATCCAGCCTCGCCTGTGCGCTCAGCCAGCTCCCCGGCCGGCCCCGGCTGCCTCGGGCGTCCGCTGGCCCATCCACTGCTGCACGGACGGGGCAGGGCCCTGGCTGGGGAGTGGGCGAAGGGGGTCTGCTCGCCCTCCCGGGTCAGCTCCCTTTGGGCCTCTAGAGGGCGGTGTACGGACAGTTATGGAGAAATGCCGGGCTTACGCTGTCTCCAGCGCGGCGCGCAGCCTGGGGCAGCTCCTCTGTGCGGAGCTCGGCCCCGGGTGCTACCTGCGAGCCCTGAAAGCTCCCAAACCGGGGAGGTGGGACCGTGACAGGTCCCCGCCAGGATAGCATGTGCCCTCGTCCTCCCCCCACCGCTGTGGGCCGGCCCCCAGGGAACGGCGAAGGCCCTGAAAAACCAGAGCAGAGCTGGCTCCGCTGGGGGTATGACCGGGCAAGGAGGGCACCTAATGGGGAGGGAGCAGCAGTGCTGGGACGGAGCCTGGCATCTTAGCCAGCCCTTCCCCCTCCCCCTCCCCTGCCAGGCCTCCACCGCTGCCCTCTGTGATCTGATCCGGGGAGGGCTGGTTTTACCGCCGAGGGAGGGGAGGAATCCAGGCACTCCCCTCCTTCAGTCACTAGGTTCCCCCTTCCCTCCTCCGGGCCTGCGAGCAGCTTAGCAGAGAGTGGGGGTGGGTGGAGAGAGTCTCCTTCTACCAGCCGACACAGAGGCCAGGGCACCCTCCCCGCCACGGTGCAGCACACACAGGGCCCTGTATTGCCTCTCAGGCTGTTCTAGTGGAACAGGCCTTGAGCCGGGGCAGGAAGCTGGCGGGGGGGGGGGTGATTCTGTAGCCCGGTGGTCAGGGCGACTCCCTGGGAGTGGGGAGACCCACGGCCTGACACCAACCACTTTTTCTGTGTTTCGCTGCAGCAGAACCGCTTCAGCTGGAGAGAGGGAGGGAGCCCCCCAGCAGAACTTCCAATCAAGGCTCCAAAGCGGTGGGAGACCCCCTTTCAGATCCTCCCTTTCCCTCTGGCTGAAGGGGGAATTGAACCTCTCTATCCTTGCTCTAACCAAGGGGGGTGCTTGTGTGCAGTAAGGCAGCCTAACTCATTCCCGCAAGAACCGCCTTAGGCCCCTAAACTGCCTGACTGCGGGCAACAGGTTGGGGCTGGAGATCGCCAGCAGAGATCGGTGCCTCCCTGCAGGCTGCAGCTTGGCCTTGGGTGCTGTTCCTGAGAGAGGGGAGGGGCCCAGCACCCACGTCTCCCGCTGGCTAGCTTAGGGGGCTGCTGGCTTTGTGCACCACGTTCTTAAGCACCTCTCTCCCCATTCATTGTCTAGACGCCCAACTCTGTACATCCCAGTGTAGTTCCGGTGATTTTGCTAGGCGCCTAAAAGTTAGGCCTTGTTGACTCTCAGCAGCATGGCCATGCCTATGTAACTTCATGGATCCCACGCAAGGTCTTGTGCTTTCTGGCGCCTGAGAGGCCCACACCCAGATACGAGGCGCTGAAAAGTAAAGGAGCATTCCCTTCGGAGAGGCTGTGTGGCCTAACAGGCAGGGCACTAGAGTAGGATTCAAGTCACCTGAGTCCTCTCTCCCCCACCTCCACCACTGACCTGCTTCCTGCTCTTGGGCAAGTCACTTTATCTCTGGTTCGCTATCCCTGTGTTAAAGGTGGGGATACTTACCACATCCACGGAAAGGAGCTTTGAGATCTAGGGGGGATAAGAGCGATGGACGATTGTTGGCTGAGCAACTCCTGAAAGTTCTGAGCTCCCTTGACTTGAATGGGAAATTAGGGTGCTCAGCACTGTTTAAAATACATGGTGTGTGTGTGTGTGTGTGGGAGCTTTGGGACAACACTCCAAGGAAAAGTGTTGTACAGAACCAAGGCATCTTTCTGACTGTTTTGCAAGGCTTCATCTGCAGCAGGGAGCAGAGCCATTAGCTTGTGACGTTACAAAGCCCAGAATGATTTTGTGAAGGGGGCACCGGATCTTCCTTAGGAGGTAACCAAGAAAGGCAGCATCAAAACGGAGCACATGCCAGTCAATTGGCAGGGCAGAGAATCCTGCTGTCTCCCCGCACTATCTGCTCCGACCAGGCAGCTGCCGTTCTGCTGCCAGCTGGAGATCATACAAACCCCCACAGTCCTGCCAAGGGGTTCGCGAAACTCTGTGTCATCAGAGGTGTGAATGGGAACCTCCCCAGAGGCCCTCCAGCCCCCTCAACCCTTGCTGCTATTCCGGATCTGCTGCCATCTATCCGAGGTGCCAAGCCTGGGGAATCCAGGGGCCGACGCAAACCCCCTTGAGGTCTTTCCTTGGACTTCAGTGGGGTTCAGTGCCGCTCATCAGCAGCACCCCGGTCATTGCTGAGCCCCATTGCTCCTTGGGTCTAAACGGCTTTGGGGAGCGTTTTAAAAACGCTCGGTGCGTCGATCGTTGTTGTTTCGCCTATTTAGAGAGACGCGCTGGCTCGCTCGCTCTCTTCTTGTCTACATTACAAAAGTCGTGAGGCGTGAGAGCGCCGCCCGCTTTGTCTGCAGCTGGGCTTTGTGGCTCTTGGCCAGCCTGCGCTCTTCTTTTCCCCTTTTGCAGGCTGCCCTGAAAGGTCCCTTTATGCAGATGCATTAAAGAAAAAGAAAAAGAAAAAGAGGAGAGAATCCGTCTAGGCCTGTCTGTGGGGATGCACCGCGCATACTAGTTTGTTGGCCAGTGTCTTTCACGCCCCAGCAGAACATAAATCACGGCAGCCAAGCCGCTGCAGCTGGCAACCGCAGCCTTCCCCCGGCGACTTTCAGCGGCAGCTTCCCACGTGCGAGGAAACCCCCCACGAGGGCCCTATTAGTAACTCACAAACTGAAGGCCCTGTTTGGGAGTGCACGTAGGCGGGATGCTCCCGGTAGGAATAATGACATGGGAGCCCAAGGGGAGGCGCCGGAGAATTCCCACGTTGTCCGCCCGCCTCGGCCTGTGAAACGCAGGACCGCGCGGAAGAACGGGAAGGATACAGTGCAGTGGGGAGCCGCCTTGATGCTCCTTGCCCGCAGCCCCTGAACCAGCGCTCGCGTCTGGGGTGGGGCGGGGGCCAGGTCGTGTTGCTGGAGCACGGTGCTGGAAGGCAATTCTCAACTCGTGTGCTCTTATGGGGTTACCAATCCCATACCGCCGCGTCTCCAGTGCAGTAGAAGGCAGTAACGGAGCCCGCCTCTGCTACTCCGAGGAACCTACGCACTGGTAGCCAGTTCCTCCTTCCCCACTAATCCCCTTCTCCTCCCAAGACCATTAAAGGACTCTCGGTTGGTGGGCTCTTGGGGCAGGGGCTGTTTTACAGGATGCGTCTGTAGAGAGTTTAGCAGCGAGGCCCCATTTTAGCTACGCTATTTAGGCCCTCCTGTAATCGAAATCAGTCTTAATAATAATAAACTAATACTAGCAACAGTGTTTGTGGAAGCCAGATTTGAAATGGGCTGTCACCCTCCTCCAATCCGGAGACTGAAACCAATATGATCGGCGGTACCTGTCCAATGAGGACTAAACGGCACCGCTCTAATCTGGAATACCGGCAGCCAATCCTTGGAATAAAAACATAAAAGGACAATATATTTGTCAAATAAACCCGCATAAAATTAAATCCAAGCGAACTGCTTCCTGCGGGCCGATATTTCGTAAAGAGACTAGAGGAGATGCATTAATTGTATCTACTAATTGTGAATTATTCACTCAGTTATACAGAGAGCCAGGTCTGGGGGGCACTTCACTGCGGACTGTCCATGTAAACTAGAGTCAAAAATCTGCCGCAGCTCTGCCGTCAGCGGGGATGTAATGGGGTGGGGGGGGGGGTGAGGGCTGAATTTGACCGTGGAAATTATTAATGGAATTGGAAGTTTCCGTCCTAATCCTGCAGCTTCTTCACAGAACAGAAATGTCCATTTGGTCTTTTAAAGCTCATTTTAGAAGATGATAATCTTGGAATTAAGGTTAATAGAGAATTAGTATTAATATAAATAATATGCGTATGTATTTGCGCACCCCCAGACTCGCTTACTATTCCTAAACTCTCTAACATAGCTATAGGTTCCCCTGCACGTAGAGAAATGTACACTTATATCCCACATACATACACTGCCTCTTTTGCTCAAACACACACTCCGTCCGCTTGTGCTGTATATACTTAGCTTTTGCAAACTACATCTAATCGATCCATCTGTCTGTCATCAGTACATGTCACACTAGAGGTGTGGAGAGATGGGAATGGACCTGTTAAATGTTAGTCTGACAGCACATGTCCAGGTTAACCGCTGGAGCTGAACAGATACTTGCGGTGAAATCTCTGAATATTCGTTTGAACTTCGAAAGAGAATTTTGATCCAACGGTGTTTGTGATCCTTTTGCGTTCACTTTCTGGAACTATTGCCGTGCTGGAGTTTAGTAGCAGGATTCCTCTAGGAAAGCGGGTTTTAAATGTGAATGGGCAAATTATTGCAGAAGGCGATTTTTAAATGGTGGATTCGATTGTGACATTTGAAATTCACCCTGTGCTGGTTAATTACATGGGTCACCCAATCCCCGAACTGAATCCATACATTTGACTAGGCAACTGACCGACATAGACACAGTGTGGAAGTTTGATTTCTGAATATGCGCAATGAATGAGCTATGAACGCACTATTCACAGCAGAAACCCTTTTACAGAAATATTCACAAGCGATGAATAAATCTGAGACTTTCACTGACATTTTGGAAACAGAAAAATAAATAAAAGTTTACAGATCAGTTATTTGCTCGGTTCTAGTTAAACTCATTACTTTCTCCTCGCGGATTCTGCTCAATGGGGCAGGATATTTGAGGGGTTTATTTTCGATTTTTTTGTCTTTGCCATAAATCTTTAAATTCTGCTAGTCTGTGAGGAAATTTGATCTCTCCATGTGATATGTGTTGCCAGCGAATAGCAATTTTCTCGCATGGTACCACTTACAGACAGAGGGGTAAAGAAAAGAGGATCTGGAAAAAGGAGGGGAAAAAACCCAGGTCGGAACAAATGGGATAGGGGCTGGAACAGACTTGAAAAGATAAAAATGACTCCTAGCTAATTGCAAGTCGGAGTCAATTTTTGCAATAAGTATTCTTTATTAAAAACCTGACTGGGTTAAAAGTGGGTCTATTCCACTTTTAATTAATAGGCACACAGACCCGATTCAGCCATACAAACCTGTCTCTGACACACCAGGTCCTACGGTGATGAGCAATATAGATATTGTAACACAGTAAATCATATTACTACACAGTAAAATAATACACATCAGATTCAATTAACGGTCTGCTAGGGACAGGTCTGTGTGCCTAGCTAACGTCTGTGTTTCTGCCTGTCTAATCTGCCTCTGAGAACTGAGAAATCCCAACTAGATCACCCACCCCCCTGCAAATACTAGGGGCCTATTCCCCAAAGCACAGTGCCACCACATCTGAGTGCTGCTTAGTCAAAGTGAAAAGTTCGTACAACCTCCTCAGGCCTCATATAATCCATCTTCAGAGTTTGCACCTTTTTGGTTGTTTTGTTATGCGATTTTCTCCCTATTTTCAAAAATAAATTCCCTGCGCTGGTGGGGAGGGGGCGGGGAAAGTGCGCACTCCCCCCTCCCCCAACCAGGGCTGCCTAGAGGTCCATCTCTGCAGGGGAGTGGGGAGGTCACTTACTCCATCCATGTAAAGGGACCATCCTTTTTTGCCACCTCCTGACTAGAATCATCTCCAGTAGCCCAAGCGCTCTTCCTCGCAGTTTAGCTAGGCTAGGGTCAAATGTAATTTTTCATTGCGAGAGTGTGTGTGAAATGGACAGACCTGTACCGCTTTAAATCCGAATAAAGCCATTTGCCTTCTAAAGTATTTTCTCCCCCTTCCATTTAGTCAAACATCGACGAGCATTTTTGAAAAATGCCATCCGATCCCCATGCCCCTTCAAAATACGAGTTTGGGGCGATCCGGTTGGAATGATAGGTCTTTTAATAAACAATAGCATGTGGGGGGGGGGTTGTGCATGTTAAAATATATAATAATAAATCAAGTGTGCAGGAGTTATGGGAAGGCAGGCGTATGGGGCAAGTTACAGCTTTAGTAGGGGGTTAATGTGGTGGATTTTTAAAAAAACCCACATATTCGCATGTGCCTATTAGCCCCCCAAGTCTATCCGATCTCCTCTCCTAGGGGCAAGGGGAACTCGTCCTCCCACTTTCTGCCGAGGCTGAGAAGGTTCCTGAAGTCAGTGAATCGCTGAGGGTCACAGTTTGAGAGGAAGAATTTGCCCTTCGAGTAACAGGCTAATTAACCCCCCACAGTTGCCGGACTCCTAGTGGGTTGGTCAATCCCAAAGTACCCGAGGACCCTAGTTAGAAAGCTGGGGGCGGTGCAGGTGCTGGATCTCCCAACCTAGGTGTGTGTCGAGTAGCGTCCGCACCTAGGCCTTCGCCCAGCCTGGCATGGGCAGCCTGGATCCCTGACTCTGTGCCCTGCTTGTTTGGCTTGTGTTTCTGTATTTACCTTCCTGCGTGTCCCTACCTGAGCCAGGCCCCTTCAACTACCTGCCACAGATCCTCCCTGGGCTGAGCCGCGCAGGGGGGCTGGCCTTTCTCCCCCTCCCCTCCCACTTAGGCGTTTGAAAATAGATCGCACCCCGGTGGGCAGCTTTCACCTTAAGGCTTCTCTGAGGAGGCGGCACCCGTCAGTTCCTGCTAAAGTGGAACCGCAGCAGATCGGTGGGGCTCAGGGACTCGCTGTTGGAAGGGCTTAATGCCATGCTGCCCACATGGCCTCTTTAGTTGTGAAGCCTCCTTCACAGCTGGGGCAGTAGCTCGTTTACCAGGCTCAGCCTTTGCTGTGCTAAGCAACCTTCCACCTTGCCTTCACTCCTCACAGCTGCAGACCCCAGTTCTCTGGTGCAAACCTAGACCGAGGTGAATATAAAGACCAGACCAGGCGGCCTAGCAGCACCGGTTTGGGACCTAGGCGTTGGGAACTGATCCAACCCAAACCCTCTGACCAAAAGGCACATTTAGCTCCGCCGTTAGTTAAATAGATTTGCCCATGGGCACTGCAGTGAAGAAAATCGGGATAGATTCGTGTGTGCAGGTGCTGGGTGCATCCTCTATGAGGATTCAAATTGCAAACGGCCCAAGAGCTACCAATGGGACTAGCCCGTGGCTGGTAAGTGCTGTGTACTTGTCAATATAGTATCCGGGGATTGGAGTGAAATGTTCTTAAAGCACCCCACCCTCTACCACCATCTATGTTGCTTGCAAAAATCCCCCCAAGTCCTGTGGTCTCTTCTTAGCAGTAGGTCTTTCAGCTAGAAACAGTATTGGAATCTACATCATCCTGTTTCCCAATAGCCCTCTGCTGTCTCTTTAGGAGCTATGTACCTCTCTGCCCTGCAATGTGTGAGTTGTGTCCCCCTGTAGTCCACACAGAGAGGGCTTGGCCATATAGAGGGTAGCAGCCCACTAGTATGATTGATTATGCATTTAGCTCAGGTGGTAAAGAGAGCTCAGAGCTGTGGATCTAAAGGTCCTGCAGTCCAATGTGTGTGTGTGTGTGTGTGTGTAATTTGATAGACCTATAATGCTGATCTCTGGGGATAGGGGTCAGTATAGTTGCACATGATGCAATTTACTTTTTTCTGCTTTCTTTTTAAAAACCCAAGGAAGTGACATACCGAAGGAAGTTAAAGTTGCAAAGTCATGCACTCAAAAGATAAGAAAGGAGGCCCCTGACCTTAACATGGTGCATATTTGCATTATGTGTCCATTTTTAACTACATGGTCATAGGCTATTTGTTCTACGTGCCCCTGCTTCGCTCAGTGCATGGGATGGTGTGTGCAGAAGGTAGAGGCCTGTAAGAAGAAAAAGGATGCAAATCACAGACTTCCTACATGACGTCAGGCAAGACTCTATCCTAATGCATCCTTACAAGGAAGGTGAATTAAGGTTGCATGGACAATTTTAATCCTGGCATTTCCTAACCTTTCAGTGCTTGATTTTGCTGTAATAGTGTTTTTTTAACCTAGTGTTTTGGCTGTGATTATATTAATTTTGTGAAAATGTGAGTTGCAGATTACCACAACTGTTCTAAGGATAGGCGACCACATGGACCACATATAAAGGGCCAAAGAGAGGGCACTCAGATACTAAGGAAGCCACTCACTTATAGGTGACATCTCCTGTTTCTCCAGAATTGGTCAAACGCTGCTAAATATGAAAATGTTCCTGATTTCTGTTCGATATGCACCACCTCATCTCTATAGGCACTCAGGGAAGCTATGCTAAGCAGTTGTTTCCTATGTGTGTGTTTTGTAGACAGATCCAAATTTCCACCAATTCGCTCACACATACATATGCACATGTGCGCACACATGACTCTGTATGGGCCCTACTCTCAGTGGTGCTGGAACACTTTTAATAGTTGGGGTGCTGAAAGCCAGCCCTCTTACCCTGTCTGCTCCCCCCACACCCTAAGCTAGGGCTGGGAGCAGAGCTGTGTCTCCGGGAGGGGTAAGGGGACCGAGGCTGGGGCCACAGCTGGGGATGAGTGTGGGGGCAGGAGCGGAGCCCCCGGGAGCGGGGGAGTCAGCTGGGACCCCACTTGGGGGGGCCAGAAGCAGAGCCACAGGCATGGGGGCCAGCAGCGGAGTCCTATGTAAAACCTGGGGGTGCTGCAGCACGCCCCAGATCCCTAGTCCCCATGCCTATGCCTACTCTGACACACAGGCACTGCAGAGGCCTTGCTCTCACAGAGCTCTGCTCTGACACACAAACACACAGCTAAAACTCTAGTCCAGGCTCCATTATCTCACATCTGGATAACTACAATATCCTTTTCTCTGGATGTGGCAAATATTATCTTCCGTTGCTCCTAACCACTCAGAATGCTGATGCAAAGATGTTTTCCTAGCCTGTCGCGTTGACCCTCTCTGTGCCTGCCTCCACTGGCTCCCCTTCTCTGTCATAGCAAATATAAGCTACTTGTCTTCACTTTCAAGGGCCTTTATAACTTATCATTGCCCTACCTATCATCCCTCATTCACTATCAAGATGTTGACTCCTGCCTCTGATTGGCCTATGATGCCAGCCTCCATCACCCACTCGTTAAATTTTCACACAAGCAGCTTTGTGCTTTCCCCCATGCTTCCCCTCAAATTTGGCAGGTGCTCCCTGTAAGCAGCCACAAGTCAACTGCCTCTTCCTCCTCCAAATCCCACCCTGAAACTCTCCTTTGCCATGATGCCCACAAAAATACATGACAGTGATTAGGCTGCTGGTGTGCAGAGACCACTGCCTATCATGCTGACAGTATCATCTCATTGTTTCCTTTACTCCCCCTGGGCCTGTCTATCTGCATCTATCTGTTGTCTTTTGGTCTTATTCTTAGATTGGGACAGAGACTGTCATCTGATTCTGTTTGTACAGCACCTAGCACAATGGGGCCTAGTGCAAGAGTAGGGCTTCTAGGTTCTACAGTAATATCAATAATGAATAACCAGAATAGTCAAGCTCTCTGAGGTGACTCAAGAGCATGAGTACCAATCTCAGGGCAGACTGTTAAGATCCAGGGCACACACCCCACATTGGTTGTGAGTTCTGTACTTAGATTTCACCAACCAATTATCAAGTATAAGCTCCTCAGATACTATAACAGCCTGAACATGGAGTCACAGACAGTTCTCTTGGGTACTCCAGTCTGTCTTGACACCCAACTAAGCCTAACTTTGTGAGAAATGGTCCCTTACACCACAAATCACAGCAGTGTTCAGGTTACTTCCAGTCCCGAAGGACCAGTCACTTACCCCAGGTCAGTTGCACCTTAGATCTCACAACAAAGACAATGCTTGTAGCCAATCTTATAATAAACTATATACAGATTTATTAACAGGAAAAGGAAATAAGAGAGTTATTTACAAGTTTATAGCAGGTAAACATATAAGCACACAAATGCGTTCCAATCTTAAAGTAAAAAAGTTCCTATAGTAAGCAATCTCTGTATATCCTTTCTGGCTAACCCACTCTAAGCACTGGGGATCTTTTGCTTATGCCTCGTAATCCTTTCCCCTCAGAATCCAAGGAGTATAAAGATACTGTTCCTCCTTGTTTTTATTCCCTTCCCCCACTCTGCTTGGAACTACAAACTCCGTTGATTGGAGGAATCCACTTGCAAGATTCCTCTTCATGGTGTGGGTAGAGTAAACAAGTTATTTTTAACTTTCCACTTTAGTCTGTCTTGTGTGGATGGGCCTTCTTCATTGGCCAGCAAGTGACACCTTCTTTTGGAGATCAACACTTTACGTTAGTTAATGTCCCTTTCCTGTCTGGTGATTTACTCAGTTACAGAAGCTTACAATGCAAACACTCAAATATTACCTTATAAGATGGGATACAAATGCGGAACTGAGATTAATGCAGGCAGAAACGTACAAGCATTCTATATAGTCTAAACACTAAACACATTCTTATAATTCTAATCCCTATTTTACCAACACTAACACACAGGTGAGCCAGCCTGATTCCAGCCATGTATTTGTCAGTGTTCCATTGAGGCCTGGAGATCTTGGCATGAGCTGGCCCATCACAACCCAATGGAAAAATGGTATAGGAAGGGGTGTCACCAGTGCTCCTGAATATGCCCCAGAGCACCGTATTCTTAACAAAACATCTGCCACTACAGTTCCTTTTCCCTTGATATGGACTATTTCCATGTCATACTCCTGTAGAGCTAGGCCCCAATGTAAGAGTCTCAAATTGTCCCTTTGGCCTTGTGCAGCCATATTATCGGGGAGTGGTCCGTTAGAACCTTGCATTTTTCATTATATAGATAAGGTTTAAGTTGCTTAATGGCCCAGTGACAGCTTACTTCTGTTCAGCAGCGGTTAGTTTTTCACTCAAGAAGGCAACGGATGCCTCTTGTCCCCTACCCCAGCTTGCATTATCACCGCGCCTAGCCCAGTACTAGAAGCCTCCATGCACAGCACAAAGGGTTTGCCCGAATCAGGGCTAGTTAAAACTGGCTCTTTAGACAAAGCTTCTTTTATGATCTTGAAGCCTTCCTCACAGGTCTCAGTCCATCTCCCCCAGTCTGGCTTTCCCTTTTTAGTAAGGTCTGTTATGGGGGCCACAACGTTGCTAAACCCCTTCACAAACCTCCAGTAATAATTGGCCAGACCAATAAGGATTGGACCTGCTTCTTGGTCTGTGGGGCAGGCCAATTCTGAATGGCTTCTATTTTTAAAGGAACAGGGCAAACAAAGCCCCTGACCACCCTGTGTCATAAATAAGGCAACACTATGGCTGCCATCTTGCATTTGGACACTTTGACAGTGAGGTTGGCTGCTCCAGCCTCTGCAATACAATTCCCACAAGGTTCAAGTGGCCTTGCGAGGAGTCACTGAACATAGCCAAGTCACCTACATAGGTCCTGGCAAAGGTCTGTAAACTTTGCAGCACCTCATTGACAAGCCTCTGAAATGTAGGCCTTGCATAAATTAATCCAAAATCCTTAAACTCATATAGGCCACATTCCACTATGAAAGCTGACTTTTCCTGGGCATCAGCATCTGAGGGAATTTGCCAATATCCAGGAGTACATATGAATTTTGCACCCCCCTCAACAGATCCAATAGGTTCTGTATCTGGTAAGGATCAGGTTAGGTGATGGTGTTTACCCTTCTGAAATCCACACTAAAGCTCATGGTTTTATCCCTCTTTGGTACCATCACAATAAGAGACACCCAGGGGCTTTTTGATTTAGTAATCACCCCCATTCCCAGCATGCTTTCCATCTCATCCTGAATCTGTCTTTGCATTTCTCTGCTGTGCTCTGCTAGGGGCAGGGCATGTCTCTGTCCCTGGCAGGTTGGAAAATACCTGCCTGTAGTATTTGAAGACTGCCAGCATCGAGTCCTGCTTTTGGGTTGCAATCAAATCCTCCCAAACCTCAATGCTCTCCAGAGAAATCTGTTCCTTACTTTTCCTGACCAAATGAATTCCAGGGGCCGTAAATGTTTTCTCATTGCACATCATATTCACCACCATCTCTCTGTCGTGGTAAGCTTGCAATATATTGACATGTAATTTTTGCATTGCTCCCCTGCCATGGGGTTTCCTTACATCAGAAGTGACCTAATTCATTCTATCACTTCAAAAGGTTCCTCCCAACAATATTGCATCTGGTTCTTCCTCACTGGAATACACAATAACACCAAGTCACTTATATCACAAAATCTTTCTCCAGCAGGCCTGTCATACCAAGCTTTCCGAGATGCCTGACTCCTTTCAAGGTTCTGGTGCACTAAGTCCACCATGCCCTTTAAATTATCTTTAAAACAAGTGATATATTCCCCTACAGGCTGTCTTGACTCTTCTGTACTACCCTCCGAAGAGCCTTACATTAAATCTAGGGATCCCCTCCCTTGTCTCCTGTAAAGGAGATCAAAGGGGGCAAACCCCATAGATGCTTGGGGCATACTCTTGTCAGTGAATAACAAATTGTTACTTTCTGCTGACAGAGGACTGAGGTCATTTCTCTCCTCCTCGCAACCCTCTCTGCTGTCCACAGACAAGTCAGGCAGGGTAGAGCTATCCTCTTCCTGGCTGTGAGTTATGATATTAACCTGCGTAGACATGGCTAAAATATCATTACCTATTAGATTCCTCATGCCCACAATAATATCTCCTTTAAAATCTTCAAACACATGGCAGACCTGGGCCAGTGGTACATTTACAGGGAATTCAGCCAAAGCTAATATAGTTAAACTCTTACCAGGAAGTCTGCCTTCCTCTCGCCAAACTTTCCTTCACCAAAGTGACTTGGGACACAGTGTCCCTCCAGCCCTATGCCTCTTACCTTAGCATACGTTCTTCACTACCCTCTCTTGGCTCACTCCTAATATAGTTCACTACAATTTCCTCCTGCTTTACTGCTGCTTCTGGGGTAATGGTAGTGGCATTCACTGTGGCAGGTTGGGGTGTGGATTGTGGGTTTACCTTACATTTTGGGCAATTTGGTTTCATAAAGCTGGGAGCCCCACAATGATGGCAGGCTGCTTGCCTTCCCTTTTGGTAGGGGGATTTAAACCTGGGCTCCTGTGAGCTTTTTTTAAAATCAAAGTTGGGGTTAGGTTTGTTTCCAATTCCCTTTTAACCTGGGTGACATGGGGATTTTCCTTCCCCTGGGATTTGTACCCCATGGACCCTTTATTCAACATGTTCATCAGCAATTTCTGCAGTCTCTCAAACTGGGGCTGTTTTTTTGTCACAGATGGCTGTCTTCACCTCATCCATAACTACCCATAACAATTGCTCCTGGGCCATCAGATCAAACAGTTTCCCATAATCACCTTCAGCCCCCACCCCCATTATCCATTTTCTTATAAAATTACACATTTTATGCATGAGTGCTATTGTCAAACATTTTGAAGTTTCCATCCTTCAGTGGATAGGTCTCAGCAATAATCTTAACTCTTTCCAATACATTTTCTTTAAGTTTTTTGATAGGTTTCATAGTAGCAGCCTTGTTAGTCTGTATTCGCAAAAAGAAAAGGAGGACTTGTGGCACCTTAGAGACTAACCAATTTATTTGAGCATAAGCTTTCGTGAGCTACAGCTCACTTCATCGGATGGACTGAATGCATCTGATGAAGTGAGCTGTAGCTCACGAAAGCTTATGCTCAAATAAATTTGTTAGTCTCTAAGGTGCCACAAGTACTCCTGTTCTTTTTAAGTTTTTTATACACCTTAGCATCCTCCTCCTCCTCTATATCATTAAAAACTTACCCAGCTTTCCCAGTTAAGCTGGTTAAGAGGATTGGCAACTGTTTATCGCTGGGATATTGTGCATCCCACATAGTCTCTCAAACGTGGACAGGAACTCTTCTGTACAGTTTCTTCATAAACTGTGCAGACATTCTCCCACTCCCTTGTGTTGTCTATGTGTGTGGGGACGGGGGGAGGGGACTGTGGGGAAGCCCCTTTTGCTGATCCAGTAATTTGAGCTGCCATGTTTGAACATCCATCTGCCTCCAGTGTGCCCTCTCCTCAGCATCTTCGTTGTCTTTGACTACTGGTATTTGTTCCATGCACCTTTGGTGGGATTTCTCCCCAGCTGCCTAAGTCACTTCAGTCTCCCTGAGCTGCAATTCTCAGTCTCTTGTACTTGTACTCTGTCTCTTGTCCTTGCAGCACCGGAGAGCCTCTCAGGTGCTGCAATCAGGCCAGTTCCACTGTAATGTTCTCCTCTGCGGTAACTGGAGGGTTCTTTGGCTTCACCACCTCTTCTTTACCTGCCCCCTGGTTAAAAATTATGGGCAATGCTCAGCTCCTGAACTTGGACTTTCTTTGGGTAGGATATTTCCCTCTGCAAACATAACTGTTCAAGTTCTTTTCTCACAAGACCCTCATATGACTGTGGTTCTCATTGCGTCTATTCTTTAAACTTTAAAACTCTCACTATCAAGTTTAAAATCTTAACAGTGCTGGGATTCTGATCTATAACCTTAACTGACCTGTGGTATGTGAATCCTGCCAGCTGCACCAGTGTCAAGATGTCCTGCAGTGACTCAAGAGCGTGAGTACCAACCTCAGGGCAGACTGTTCAGGTCCAGGGCACACACCCCACATTGGTTGTGGGCTCTGTACTTAGATTTCACCAACCAATTATCAACTCCTCAGGCACTGTAACAGTCTGAACAGGGAATCAAAAAAAGTCCCATTGGGTACTCCAGTCCTTCTTGCAGCCCAGGTAAGCCTGTCTTTGTGATAGATGGTCCCTTCACCATGAATCACAGCATTATTCAGGTTTCAGAGAAGCAGCCGTGTTAGTCTGTATCCGCAAAAAGAAAAGGAGGACTTGTGGCACCTTAGAGACTAACCAATTTATTTGAGCATAAGCTTTTGTGAGCGACAGCTCACTTCATCGGATGCATTCAGTGGAAAATACAGTGGGGAGATTTATATACACATAGAACATGAAACAATGGGTGTTACCATACACACTGTAAGGAGAGTGATCACTTAAGGTGAGCTATTACCAGCAGGAGAGTGGGGGGGGGGAGGGGAAAAACCTTTTGTAGTGATAATCAAGGTGGGCCACTTCCAGCAGTTGACAAGAACGTCTGAGGAACAGTGGGGGTGGGGGGAATAAATATAGGGAAATAAAAAGAAAAGGAGGACTTGTGGCACCTTAGAGACTAACAAATTTATGTGAGCATAAGCTTTCATGAGCTACAGCTCACTTCATTGGATGCATCCGATGAAATGAGCTGTAGCTCACGAAAGCTTATGCTCAAATAAATTTGTTAGTCTCTAAGGTGCCACAAGTCCTCCTTTTCTTTTTGCGAATACAGACTAACACGGCTGCTACTCTGAAACATGGGGAAATAGTTTTATTTTGTGTAATGACCCATCCACTCCCAGTCTTTATTCAAGCCTAAGTTAATTGTATCCAGTTTGCAAATTAATTCCAATTCAGCAGTCTCTCGTTGGGTCTGTTTTTGAAGCTTTTTCTTGAAGAATTGCAACTTTTAGGTCTGTAATCGAGTGACCAAAGAGATTGAAGTGTTCTCCAACTGGTTTTTGGATGTTATAATTCTTGACTTCTGATTTGTGTCCATTTATTCTTTTGCGTAGAGACTGTTTGGTTTGGCCAATGTACATGGCAGAGGGGCATTGCTGGCACATGATGGCATATATCACATTGGTGGATGTGCAGGTGAACGAGCCTCTGATAGTGTGGCTGATGTGATTAGGCCCTATGATGGTGTCCCCTGAATAGATATGTGGACACAGTTGGCAACGGGCTTTGTTGCAAGGATAGGTTCCTGGGTTAGTGGTTCTGTTGTGTGGTGTGTGGTTGCTGGTCAGTATTTGCTTCAGGTTGCGGGGCTGTCTGTAAGCAAGGACTGGCCTGTTTCCCAAGATCTGTGAGAGTGATGGGTTGTCCTTCAGGATAGGTTGTAGATCCTTGATGATGCGTTGGAGAGGTTTTAGTTGGGGGCTGAAGGTGATGGCTAGTGGTGTTCTGTTATTTTCTTTGTTGGTCCTGTCCTGTAGTAGGTGACTTCTGGGTACTCTTCTGGCTCTGTCAATCTGTTTCTTCACTTCAGCAGGTGGGTATTGTAGATGTAAGAATGCTTGATAGAGATCTTGTAGTTACTTCCAGTCCCAAAGGACCAGTCACTTACCCCAGATCAATTGCATCTTAGATCTCACACCAAAGATAATGCTTGTAAGCTAATCTTATAATAAACTATATACAGATTTAATAGGAAAAGGAAATAAGAGAGTTATTTACAAGTTTATAGCAGGTAAACATATATACACACAAATGAGTTCCAATCTTAAGATTCAAAAAGTAAAAAAGCTCCTATAGTAAGCAAGTCCTATATGTCCTTTAGGGCTAACCCTGGCTAAGCACTGGGGATCTTTTGCTTATGCTTAGTAATCCTTGCCCCTTACTGAGTCCAATCAGCACAAAGATACTGTTCCTCCTTGTTTTTATTCCCTTCCCCCGCTCTGCCTGGAGCTGCAAACTCTGTTGATGGGAGGAATTAACTTCCAAGATTCCTCCTCATGGTTTGGGGAGAGTATACAACAAAGTATTTTTTCCTCTTTAATGTTCCATTCTAGTCCATCTGGTGTTGATGGGCCTTCCTCATTGGCCAGGATATATCAACTTCTGTCAGAGATCAGCACTTTTCACTAGTTAATGTCCCTTTCCTGTCTGGTGATTTACAGTCACAGAGGCTTACAGTGCAAACACTGAAATATTACCTTATAAGATGGGATACGGATGTTATAAGTGAGATCAATGCATGTAGCAACTTACAAGCATTCCATAAAGTCTTAACACAATCTTATAATTTAAATGCCTATTTTAACAATACTAACCCACAGGTGAACCAGCCTGATTTCAGCTGTGTATTTGTCAGTTTTCCACTGAGGCCTGGGGACCTTGGCATGAGCTGGCACCTGGTCTGCCAGTGTCACAATAATTGCCCAGAGGACTGTACAATGGTTTCAATGGCTCCTGCACATGAGGGCTTACAGGATTGGCTCTGGATGTAATTTGCTTAGGAAATATACAAGGGTGGGTAGAAGTGGCAAAATAGTCTAACTGGCATGTGGATTGGTTGCAAAATGAGTGTGATTGAAGTGACTCCTGTTATCCAGAGGAAAGAAATGGACTTCAGGTACATTGGGGTGGGGTTAAAGCAGGGAGTGCTGCTTTGTATTGCACCTATCTATTCATTGATTTTTCTGGTAGACCCCTTTCACCCTGTGGTGGCTCAGTTTTTTCCCCACTTCTTTCTTATAGTCTAGGGATATGCTGAGGAACTTCAGGTGGACTTTTAGTTATCCTGCAGGGGAAAATAGGGTTGTTATTATTAACACATAAACTGCACTTATTGGGCCAAATCCTGTCAATGGGGGTTTAATATTCCCACCACAGGATACCAATACCTCAATGAGAGTTCAATGGGATTGTTCCCCCTCCACAGGATTCAAACAGGGTTGCAGAAATTTTGCCTTTGACTTCAATGGCGCAAAGATTGGCACAAGTCTCACAGGCACACAACACCAGATCACTGCAAGATAGGAACATAGGAAATGCCATATTGGAGCAGACCCAAGGTCCACTTAGTCCAGTATTTTGTCTCTGGCATTGGCTAGCACCAGATGCTGCAGAGGAAGAGGTAACAACTCTGAAGTATGGAGAGGTGGGAAAATCTGTCCTCTTCATCCTGATGCCTAATCGTTAGAGATTGACTTTAGCCTGAAGCATGAGGTTTAATAGACTTGAGCCTCATGCAGGAAGTTCCAAAAGTTGTCATCATTCATTATGAAAAACTCTCGATAGTCTTGATATCCAGGTAAATATCCAATTCCTTTTTGAGTCTTGTTAAGTTATTGGCCTCAACAACTTCCTGTGGTAATGAGTTCCGCAGCTTAATCACATGTTGTTTGAAAAAACATTTCCTTAGATGGTTCTGAATGTCCCACCTTTTAGTTTAACTGATTATCCCATTGTGCTTGTGTTATGAGACAGGGAGAATGGAAGTTCTTGATCTACCTTCTCTATACCACTCGTTACTTTATATATTTGTGTCATGTTCCATCTTATTCATCTCCTTTATAAGATAAACAAGCCCAATCTTTGCAATCTCTCTTCATATCAGAGTTTTTCTAGGCCCTTGATCATTCCCATTAGCCTTTTCTTAACCCCTGCTAGTTCTTCACTATATATTTGAAGTGGGGTGACCACTAGTGCACCCACTATTCCAGAGGAGGGTGCACCATTGATTTATATAAAGGCATTGTAATATTCTTTGTATTATTCACATCCCATTCCTTATGCATTCAAGTTACTCTGCCTTACTGCTTACACCTGTTTCCTGACCAACTTCCATTCATCCTACCACTTACATTGACATGGCTGCTGAATTTCTCCTGGAGAACTGCCATGAGGAGTTGCACCCGCTTTCTCCAGGCCCTGAGTCTGGGAGCTCTGCACATGCAGGGAGAATGGGGTCTCAGTGTTGAGATATACAAGGGGCGCCTGGGAGTAAAACGTTGATCTCTGTGTGCAAAAGAGCGCGTATAATTCAGAAGGGCCGCACTTTTGCTGGTTTGAGCCAGGTCATTAGAATGAACATAACACTGAGCTATAAAATGCAATGCCTTTTCTCCCCTACAGTAGTGGTTAAAGTGGAAAGAGGAAAACAGTCAGGATTTTTTTTAAAATGCAGAATGCCCATTACTAACCCCAGTGCATAAGGCCCCATAAAAAGGTCTCCTGGACCATCTAGTCTGACACCCTATATTGTGCAGGACATTTCCTTACATTCATCCCTCTAGTGCTTTATCTGATCTCTTCTCCAGCCTCCTTGTCGTGAGGTTCCTTGACTTCTTCCCTGGGGACCCTATTTCAAGGCCTAATTGCTCTTGCAGTTAAGAAATATCCTTCTTGTCTAGTCAGAACATTTCCATTTTTAGCTTCAGGCCAATACCCTGTGTCTTATGATTTCCAGACCATGTGAATAATCCCTTCCTTTCCTAAAAGGAATTCAGATGGTGCAGTGCTACCCTCTTCCAACCAGACCCCTCCTCCCCATCTGCTTTATTCCAGTCTCCCCTCTTTCTGCCTGCCCTTGGGAGGACGCCTATCTAAGCATGCAGAAAAGGGTGCAGATCAGGGGCTGCAGAGACAGGGGATGAGGAATGGTCCCCTCCCCCTCTCCGTCTGCCTTTCTTGGTGCCCTTTGACTGCAGGCCCTCTGCTGCAAGGGCCTGTTATCTGGTGCTGATCTGTCCCTGTACAGCACAGGGTACACACAGAGCTATCTACATCATTTATCAGTATCCCTCTCCCATTGGAAGGATCCCAGGGCACAGCTGCAGCCAAGGAGCCAGCAGCAGCCCATGCTGCAGTGGTGGAAGGAGTCGAGGGCAGTCGGAGGAAGTGAGTGCAGTGCGGTATATCCCAGCCATTGCTGCTCTTTTGGCCTCGCCCCTAGAGCCTACATGGCACCACGACCAGGAGGCAGGGTCTGCAGAGGAGAATGCAGCCCACAGGTGGCTTCAGGGGGCTTTCTGATCAATGAGTCCCTTTTCATGTTTGACACACGGCCAGAGGTCAGTGTCCCATATAAACAGGGCCCCGGCTGACCAAACTCTGCAGAGTAGTTATTGAGTGGGCCTTGGGTGATACCAGGGCAACTTTTTTAGCTGGCATCTGCCATGTTGCCAGAATTCTTCATCACCATAACTTGTTTTTATGAGCTTGGGCTAGGTGCTTTTTATGAGATAGATACAAATGGAGGGAAAGAAAATAAACATGACTCATAATGGCAAAAATCCCAGTAAATGGGAAATCTCTTGTCAGTGTCCAAGAGCCTGAAGATTCCTGGGACTTAGGGTCATGGAGAGCACATGCAGCCCTGTGAGAGGAGTATTGCTATAGAGGTGTCGGTACTTTCACTCTTCCTGAAGTCAGTGGAGTTTGATATCTATTTTGTATATTGCCTATAATGGACCGGTTGTTGTTATTGTAACTTATTAATCTGTTGAGTCCAGTGTGCTTGGCGCTGCACAGAACAAGGAGACAGCTTTGGTATTTAGACAGTGCCCACCACCACGGGGCCCTGAGTGGGACCTCTAGGCGCTACTGGTCCAAATCTGTAAGCGTTCTTGGGAGAAGTGCCTCAGACTCAGCTCTTTCTCTGGCTGTCTCCTGTGAAGCCTGGCAGATTCGTGTGTTGTCCTGTATTTCAGGAGATACTCGGTTACGTCTTTTTAACTGTCATTCATTATCAAGTTATTCCTCCCCAATTTTTGATCTATCTTAAAAAGTTGCTATGGTCTATTTGAAAGAGTCCCCGGCTCTGAACCTCTGTATTCTGTCCAAACTGAGTGACTAATCAACCCCTCCTAGGCTACAGCGACAAGAAAGAGACTAGCTAAATATGCCAAAAGTTTTTGCAGGACCTACCACAATACAATATTTTGTGCTCCCCCTGCTGGATGCTCAGCAGAAGCACACACCCAGACCCCATTCCCGAAGCAGCAGATATGAAACACTGCTGAGGTGGATGGACAAACCACACTGGCTGTGGCAGGACAAGACCTATTGTAAAGTGAAGTTGTCTGACAAAGAATCTTCAGCATTTCATAGTAGGGGAGAGACAAGGGCAGAACTTGAAAGGAAAGAAATGGGATTTTCCAGCTTCCATTAAGTTTCATAAACAATAGATATTATAAAAATACTTATTTAAATATTGCTGGAGAATCTCCTTTTAATTTTTAATCTCCGCACATAGAACTCTCACTAGCCGAGTGGATTAAATGGCTATTCTCTAAGTAAAAATTTAAGTCTTGTGCAGTTGAAAGATAGGATGTATTCCTCTCTTTCTCTTTCTAGTGTATGTGTGTGTGCGTGTGAGAGAGAGAGAGAGACCGTGTATTACGTGTGCGTGCGTGTGAGAGAGCTTGTGTTTGTTTAAGACATGAGCACCGAGGGGGGGTGTGTGTAATTTATATGACTGTGTGAGGAGGAATCTGTATGTTTCAGTGTGCATATAATATGTGAGTTTGTATAATAGATGTCTTTGTGGATGTGTGTGTATATGTCTGTGTACATGATGTGTGAGTGTGTATTATAGATGTATCTGTGTGTGTGATCTGTGTGCATGTGTGTATACCTCTGTGTGCATGATTTGTGTATATGCGTCCGTGAGTATGATGTATCTCTGTGTGAGTGTGTATATGTCTGTGTGTATGATGTGAGTGTGTGTATAATATGTGTGTGTATGGTGTCTGTGTGTGTATAATATAGGTGTGTATGATGTGTATATATGTATGTGATATGTGTGTGTATATGTGTCTGTATACGATGTGAGTGTGTGTGAGGTGTGTATGTGTGAGTGTGTGTATAATGTGTGTATGATGTGTGTGTATATGTCTGTGTGTATGATGTGTGTGTATGTATAATATATGTGTGTATGATGTGAGTGTGTGTATAATATGTGTGTGTATGGTGTCTGTGTGTGTATAATATAGGTGTGTATGATGTGTATATATGTATATGATATGTGTGTGTATATGTGTCTGTATACGATGTGAGTGTGTGTGAGGTGTGTATGATGTGTGTGTGTGTGTGTATATGTCTGTGTGTATGATGTGTGTGTATGTATAATATGTGTGTGTATGATGTGTGTATACGTCTGTATGTATGATGTGAGTGTGTGTGAGATGTGTGTATGTGTCTGTGTGTACGATGTGTGAGTGTGTGTACAGTATGTCTCTGATGTGTGAGTCTCTCTCGCTCTCTTTGTATATTTTAAACAAGCCCAGTGCAAAGCCAGTTCCTTTTTAGCCCCTCAGTCTGGGTTTTGCAGCTTGCTAGCCCAGCACTGCCAAGGCCTCCTTTAAACTCCAGGCTATTTGCTTTGGATGTGGAGTTTATAGTTTGGGATTATTCGTCCCCTGCAAGTTTTTTGTTAAGCAGCCCTGAAAGGACTCAATGGCTGGGAATACCATTCTAATTACAGGGAAGCACAGCTTATTTAGAAGATAAAAAGAGACTTGTAGTCTCATAGCAGCTCCTTACATCCCTCAAATAAGGAGCTCTAATGATGGGGTGAGAGCCGGTGAATGCCTAAAACAAACTAAAAAAGGAGCGAAAATAAAGCAGCTAGGGGCTTAAGATATATTAAATTACCCTGGTTAGGAATTTAGGCATGGCTCAAGTCTGCTGGAGAGGCTGGGGGGGGACGGAAAGTGCTGCTATTCATTTCTGTGGAGAAGGGTCAGGAGGTCGGAGGAGTTCACAGGGCCTGGCTCTATTCTTATGCTAACAGAGAATACAAGCGCTGGCCTGGAAAATAGAAATGAATTTGCAATAATCCGAGCCCCTCTGTTTGCAAGGCGAGCGGCTCTATAGCTAATTGCCGTCCTGCCCCCCTACTCCTCAATGAGTGCAGTTATAACGATGCCCGGGAGATTAGACCCGAGGAGTCGCCCCCCCCCAGCCCCGCCCCTCCTAGTGAAATATTCTGAGACAGACGCTGCTGTTTGGGCTGGGCTGGGCTGCAAGGATCAGGCCAGCCAACTTCTTGAACTTTTCCAAAGTTAGCAGGGGATGGTCGGAAACTTTTTTTTTTTTTTTTTTTTTGTAGGCCACCACTTTGCCATTGCCCGCACAGCGTCTCTAGCCCATCCCACACCCAGGGAGCGCCCAAGCCCGGTGCCCAGGGACGGGGGACGGGACACACCCTGCCGCAATACGGATACAGCTGAAACAAACGACACTGTGGGGGGGGGAGCTCATACACGGCTCAGAGAGCAAACACAACACGGAGACACAGACAGCAGCACACAGGCCCCAGCACACACACACACACAGAGCACAAGAGTCACATCACCAACACACCGGTGGGACGCGGACACAGACCCCGCTCCTTGTCCGCCTCTCGGTTCATTCTCCGCTGTGAGCCAGCGCCGGGGTGAAGAAGCGGCCTAAGGAGCGCTGCCAAACCACGCGTACACACTGCTGCGCCCAGCTCCCGCTCCGGAGCGTTTCCTCCGCCCAGAGCTCGTTTAAACCACCCCATCCCTTGACACATATTTCCTGCCATGGCTCCCTCCCCCACGCGCCTCGATCTAGGCATTTACTGTTGGGGTTTTTTTGCTCTTGTGGAGGGGGGGGGGTTGTTGGCGGGGAACGTGACTGCTCCCGCACGGCCCCAGCCGCTTTCAAAACAAAGAGCCCCCCGCCCCCAGCCCCAGCGCTGCAGAGTGGGCAGGACTCCCTCGCAGGCGAAGTCCCACCTCCCTGAGAAAGCCGCCCGGCTAAGGCCTGCTGGAGGTGGCGGAAGCGGGGGGGAGGTGGGGGAAGAGACTAGTGTAGACACACAGAACCATTTCTGCAGAGCCGGGGCCGGGCAGAAAACCAGGGCAGAACACGCGCGTCCAAACAAGTCAGCCACTCGGCTCACGTGACCCGACACGGGCAATCAGGGGCCGGCAGCCGCAGCCGGCCTGTTTACACGAGCTGCTCGCTCCCATCGCCCGGAGCCTCCGTCCCCTCCTCCCGCGCTCTCTCCCTCGCATCCCTGCAGAAAGGAGGGGCCGATGCCCGGGCCCCATCCTCGCTTCGCTCCCTCCTCTGCGGAGGGACGGGCTGAGCTGCTCGGACCGCCGGACGTTTGGGGCCGTTGGTTGTAAATAGCCCTTGGACGCCAGTGAGAGAGCGGATTCGAGCTAGTCAATGGCTTAGTTATTGGCGTGGCCATAATATAGTGCGCAAGGGTGGTCTCCCCTCTCCCCCCGCGCGCTATGAGCATGCAAAGGAGCTGGTAGAATCGATTTCTGCAGGCTGTCCCAGGGCTAGCATGCCTTGGGGGCTTTAAGGATCTACTCTGGGACAGCAGACCTGGAAAATGATCTGACACACCAGTCCTGGAAATCATCTTACATCCACGGGCAGGTCAGGGGCAGAATCACCCTTTCTCTCGAGTTACATAGTGTTGTCAGGAGAATTTGGGGGTGCCGAAAAGAAGCCGGCTGCCCGGGACGCGAACAGCTCTGTCTAGAAATGCTAGTTTAGAAGGGGTTGCAAGAAGGACGTCATTGAAGCTGCAGGGGGGTAGCTGGTTCAAGTGCAGGGCCAAACGAAAACCATATAAAAGGCAGATACAGGTGAGGTTAGAAGGTCATCCACTGAGGTCTCTGTGCACATAAAATAACATATGAAGGGTGTGCGGGACAGAGGCAGAAGGCGCAATAGCTACAGTGATGTTATCTGTGTTGGGAAGCACTCTTACATATCACGATCCCTAGCTTCTTACCCTGAGCTTTTATTTAATTCCCATGTTAATTCATTACTTGAATCTACATGTGAGTCATCCCATCCAGCAGGACTCAGTGCCTATGATTACGTATAGAAGGGTCACAGTTTTGGTTACCATTGCACACTATTGTATCTCAGAGGCCAGTGGTCCTCTTTCAAAATCCCTCCTCGAGGCTCCATTTGGCTGAAAGATGACTGCGGACGTCCTAGTCTCTCAGCTAATTTTTGAGGGAATATTTGGTGCCTTTTTTGTAGTTTGAGGGTGAGAGAACGCGAAGTCTGTGCGAGGATCTGGCACCTCCCTAAAGATAGTTGAGCTCCTCGGATGCTAGTGGATGGATGATAGTTAAAAGCTGTTAAAACACCGACTGTCAAACCTACACATTAGGAACATTGTAATAAAGTGGGTAGAATTGCAATTAGCTTCCCCAGTTAGTTAAGAACCCTGGTAGATGGGAAATCGTGCAGTTGTATTCAAGCCACTTGAATGATTTTGGTTAATTTAATGTATATTCCGGTTTGAAAATTATATCTAACCCAGCCGGTCAGTTAGGAGAACCTGCGAATGATCTGAACTATGAATTCAAGGGCAATAAGGAGTAAAAAAGATTCCCAGCGGTGGCCCTGATATCTAAATAACTCTGGTATAGTTGGCGTGCTCCCGAAACTTACAAGAGCAACTTTTGAGGGTAACCTTAGTGTTGCTGGACTGTGTGTCGCTGTGTCCATTTGCTCCTTGCACCAGCGCTAGCCTGAGATAGCTAGGAAGCGAAGGACACATGGGCTGAGGACAATCGTGGCATTTCCCCTGACGCCTTTTGAAACGCTCCTTCCCCTTGTTTCGTCTCTGATGGTGATTCCGCTCGCCCTTCTGGTTTTGACAAGACACACAAAAGGTGCGAGGTGCCCCGTTCCCGCCAGTAATTCTACCTGCCTAAGAAGCACACACCTCAAACCGTCTCTCCCCCTACCACTGAAATATCCTTTGGTGGGGGGGGGGCTCCCTTTCAGGAAATGCACATGTAGGGTATAGTTGTCCTTGTTTCTGGGAAGGTGTGAAAGCGACCGGTTTCGGTGCAAACAGGCCCCAAGCCGGCTGCAGAGCAATAGATGTAAAAGAGCCACCCCCTGAAACTGTGCTCCGTCCCCTGCCCTCAGCTAGTTCTGTTGTTCAGCACATGCAAGTCTCCTTGCCAAGCTGACCTCCTCCGCCCTACAAGTCTAATGTTGAATTCCCTGACAATGACCTTTATTTATATATATCAAAATCTGGGGGAATCTCCTCTGCCGGCTTGCAGCCTTCCCAAATTCTCTCGTGTGCAGTTATTAGCACTGATAATATTTTAGACTTCAACAAACCCAGTCTTTAAAACAAAAGCTACCCAGCAGAGCCAGGCCCTGCTTTCCCAGGCAGTGTGGAGAAAGGAAAGCGCTCTTACAAAGAAGCCTGAAGAAGGATTTTGTCCCCTGACCTTACAGTGTTACTGAGACATCAGTGTGAGTACCAGGCTTGTCTGGTGTGTCTTAATTAAATCAATATTCTTCTTGTACAGCCTTGTCACTCAGTCGCCTCCTTTATGAAGGACAAGGTATGAATTCTGGGCCTCTTAGAACACTAGACACCCACGGAGACGGGCAGAGGGACAGTTCGCGTGTGCGCGCGCAGAGACCCCTATTTCAGCACCCTGGACAGGAAGGGAAGCAGCTCCTTCCTTTCAGAGAATCATCGACTATCAGGGTTGGAAGGGACCTCAGGAGGTCATCTAGTCCAACCCCCTGCTCAGAGCAGGACCAATCCCCAACTAAATCACTTTCCCCAGTGTTAGAGTGGGATCCCCTCTCTGTACCTTAAAACTCAGTACACAAGGAAGGGGAAGAGCGGGGATCCGGTGGGGTTATCTTCTTCGCTCCCGCACTGGGGTATCACCCCCACCCCGAGAGGGAAACAGGGCCGAGGGAGGTTCCATGCAGAGACGCCCAGCGGTGTCTGCGCAGGGGCTGGGGCCGCTGCCAGGGCTGACTGGGCACAGGGGAGCTGGGTGGATCACACCCTCTCGTCGCCCCTCCAGACTTCCTCTGCTCAGCTGCAGCCACTGAGAAGCCGAAGATTCCCACCCTCCGCGGGGAGCTGCAGAGCCCGGGCTGAAGGGAGAAGGCAGCAACATTAGCATTCAGGTCCCGTTCCCCGAGGCTGGACCCTCCTGGCTTGACATAGCTCTGGCAGGAGGGAGCTAGAGTCGGGGAGGACAGAGAACCCTGGGAGCGGCAGAGACACCAAAGGCAAAGGCTGGAGCTTGGCCAGGCAGAGCTAAGGGCCTGGCAGTATTTCCCGCACCCAGCCACGGGCCCGACAGCGTGCAGCAAGGGAAGGAGCTGGTGGTACCCATGGCCGGGGGAAGGTTATGTTGTGGGGGCTACTCGGGCAGCAAAGGGCAGGCTAGTAGCGTGAAGTCTATTGCCCCGTTTTCCTGGGGATGTTTTCTTCCTTAGAAACACACATCTGAGATTCAAGTCAGGACCATCAATTGGTTATTTAGCCTCACTTCTCACAGCTAGGAGCCTGGTCCTCACTCAAATACAAACTTTCTTTCTTTCTTTCTTTCTTTCTTTCTTTCTTTCTTTCTTTCTTTCTTTCTTTCTTTCTTTCTTTCTTTCTTTCTTTCTTTCTTTCTTTCCCTCCCATAACTCCATGCAATTTACTATCGTGCCCTGCTGTTTTCCTCAAGGTTACTTCACTCCTAAAAGCCCACCCAGCCCAGCGCGCTGGGCAGCCCATCCACTTCCATCACAGGCCTCCATTTTCCTCTCTCCCTACGGGGACTTGCAGAAGAGACAAAAACTTCCCAGCCTGGCAAGTGACACGAGCAGCTGTTTTAATGGGCTGTTTAGGAGACCCTCTGTATTTGTCTTCACTGCTTTCCCCAGCTACAAAACTCTCTGCTGAGGAGCAAATCAAAATATTGTGTTTGGGGAGGGAGGGGGGTAGAAGAAAAGGCGCTTGTATTCGGCGCGGGTGAATGGTAGAGGCACAATGTGCTGAGTATCCCGGAGTGGGGGGATGCGGAGCCGTAGCCCGCTCCTTACGCCCTCCAGTTAGAAAGTGAAGGGACGGGTAGCGGTTTTTCCCTGTTCGTCACAGCCAGGTATGCAGGCAGGCGGCATAGGGAGGGGACTCATGTTCTGCCTTTACAACAGGTGGGAGGACCCTGATCCCTGGCCCTTGAGCCTGGTGCTGGCTAGAGCAAGCGAAACCCACAGGCTTTTCGGGAGAGAGACTTCCTAATCTCCAATATTTCCAGTAGACTGGTAATCAAATGCCTATCCAGTATACAGCATTACAAAGACATGATTTTTTTTTAACTAGAGCTCTAATAAAAGAAAGAAAGAAAGAAAGAAAGAAAGAAAGAAAGAAAGAAAGAAAGAAAGAAAGAAAGAAAGAAAGAAAGAAAGAAAGAAAGAAAGACAGACTTCGACTTTTAATTACATCTCACTCAGACTATATATTTCTGCATCTCGCTTGAGCCGGATCTGCTTGAGAAATACTTACGAGCGCTGCGTTAACCTTCCTACCTGCCCTTTAGTCTGTAACCTAACTCAGGAACAAAACTTCAGTACTTTACCCCAAGGCATTTTGATAGCCGATTGCTCCGAAAAGTGCCGAGGGGATTGGTCCCTGAGATCCTTTTCGTTAAAATCCTAGTAGAGGCTTTTCGGATCAGAGGCTCTTAGGAATGGCTGGAGAGATGGATTTGGGGGAGTTGGGGTCTGAGGACTTTCGTCTTGCAGTGTAATGCAGATAGATGGACAGTGTGTATGGAAACATGATGTCTGCAGAATTACAGGCGTGGTATTTCCAGTAATAAATGCAAAACTCTTAAAACGCAGGTAGTAGGCAGTCAGCCCGAAGGAATTTTTCTCTAGAAAAATCCGGTCTCAAGTTATATTACGGGTGTATTTATAAATCCTTTATAAAGGGTTAACATGTGATTAGCAGGTGTTGTAGTAAATGGTTAAGCACTTGCTGTAGTGTCCACGAGGTCGCTTTAAACCATCTATAACAGATTCGACCGGTCTGCATACAACCATCTGTAACGTGTCACTAGTGTAGGCATGTAATTGTTATCAGCTATTTATAAACGGGCATTTAATGTAAAGTGCTACCAACCCCCTCCCCGAATATTACACATCATGAGACGATTAAATCTTATCAATAAGATCTGGATTATTTTTTGAAAGAAGGGTTGCTGCAGATACAAGCTGATGTTCTCTATAAATCCGTGACTGGTGTGAACTCTCAGCCATGACAAAGTAGTAACGTCCTGGTTTGGGGGAACTGAAAGCATCTTGGGATGGGTCTGAGACTCTGTGAATCTGGATCCTTTAAAGATACCCTGCTTTCTCATTACTCTCTACTGCGTCCTGTCCCGGCCCGCCTACTCGAGAACTGTGTCTCTGTTATCTCTATAATCATTGTGTCTCTATTGTTAACCTGATAAGAAAGTTTAGTGGGCGACAGGAATAGGTTAGTGGGCTACAAAGACTAGGCTACCTGCCTAAGCAGAAACCTTAGTGAGGCAGGAGCTATCCAACACTTCAATCAATCATTCAGTTCAGTTAATAAAGAGCATCCTCGCTTTATTAATTCGGAGGCGACTGGGTATCTGAACCTCGCAAAATTAGGAGGAAAGCGAGTCCGATGAGAACAGCTGGTGGGAATGATGGAAAATCGATAGCACCGAATTGTGGTCTCAGAGTTGAACCAAAATCCCAAATAAGCAGGGCTTTGAAAGAGATCGGGCGCCAGCTTAATGAACTGAATCTTATTACTACACGTATACCCCCCACACTCCCTTCTTTGTAATATTATTTTAATAACAATTGTTTGAGACCTTGAAAATTGAGTTTATCCCCAAATCCAGGGATGTGTTTCCCTGTGGATATTGGTCCCGATCTTGGTTTCATTGCAGCTGAATCAGTCAAATGCAGAAATCAGTGGGAGTTTTGCATGAATAAGGAGAGCAGGATCTGTCCTATTGTGTGTCTGGAGGCGGACTGCGCCGCTCACACGTGTGTCTCTTTGCTGTGTGTTTGTGTCTAACTCTCTATCCATGTGTTACTGTGCATTTGTCTACAGGTCGGTGTGTCTGGATCCCTTTTGCTGCCTGTCTGGTATTTACCGAATTTTCTCACAGGATTTAATTTTTAAAAAAATAAACAATCTTATTCCCATAACCTGCATATTACTGAACGTTTCCACACTGAAACTCTGCATTGTCCCTTAATGGATGCTTCGCCTGGAGGTTTAACCTAATAGTTTGTCTGTTACAAAGACAGAAGCCCGGGTTATTACGCAGCTGGCTGTTCTGAAGCGCTTTCTGATCGTCTGAAAATTATATTTCAGTTACATTTAAAAATCCATGTGCCTATTTTCCAGTTGTGTGTTGATTTGCTGAGGAGGAGATCCTATTCTTACTAGTTATAATAGTAATAATAATCTATTCACTCTTTCTGTAAAGTATTTTCGGTTGCAAGAATTCATTGTGGAAGTTGCTTCATGTATTTCAGACACCTGGACAAAATATGGAAAAGGATGTGGACACGGGAGGGTTGGTTTTTTTAAAAAATTGTTTTAAAAACACAAATAATTCGCCTACTGAATCTTTTCTTTTCTGGAACACATAAAAGGGCTTGTACAATTGTATTTCTTAGTGGAAGCCAGACAGATTGTCTTTTCAGTGGAAACACGTGACAGCCAAACTAAATATATTTCTAAAGGAAAGCTACAAAAGTCTAGGGGAAAGAAATGCAAGGATAAATATATATTCCGGTATATTGTATACACCTAATATACTATATATCCTTCTCACCTTATTAAGGACAGTACGTCTATTGACTACGTGTGTGTATATTGCCCATAATAGTCTATGTATAATAGCAACATCATATTACACAACAAAGGGTTGACATTTACATGCAATATATAATTGTCAATTGCAAATCCATCCTCAGAAAAGTATAAAGTCCCCGGTTTATAACGTCCTGCAGATCTCTACATACTGTTGTTCCTTGTTTACAGAACTCCTGCTTTTACGTTTTATGTTACGCTTTCACCCCCACTGTACTTTTGAAGCCCACTCTTCCAGGCGGCAAAGCAAGAGAAATTGGGAATTAAAGGCTCCGTCGAAAGCCTCGGTGATTCAGAAACCGAATCTGAGGCTGAAGGGGGCAGCTGAATTATTGCAAACGAGCGAGGCTGCCCAGTGTAACTGGGACCGGGTAACAGGACTGGACCACTTTGTGTGGGAACCTGCAAAGTTTCCAGCTAAAGCGGGAGATAAAGGGACGGTACTCTGCGTGTGTACACAGGTACACATGCTTCTGCCAGGCAGAGAGCAGGAGCAGACAGACGGGTATATGGGAAAAGCCACGGACAAGCTCTGGACAGACAGCGAGAAGAGGGGATCTTTTTGTTGCAGACCTTATAACATAGGGTGGCTGCTTTAATAACATTCCGATAAATAAATAGCCACCATTGAACTGCTGCCCTGTATGCCTCTCCTATTACAGCAGTTAAAGACGTCACTACATGAAGAAAAACGGGTTTATTTTACAACAAGCCTCTACAGTGTGTGTGTACACGGAGACCTGCTGCTTTTTTGATATCTGGAACAGGGGAATCTTGTGGATTGGTTCGGAGGGACTTTAAGAAAAGGGCCAGTTTCCCAGCACAATGGGCGCTAAGTACCGTCTAAATGGAGGCTGGTGTTTATTCATGAGCAGGTACTTCGGCGATTGCTATTAAAATAGCCTGTGTCCTCTGCCTGCAAAGGTACTTAAGCCTGAGCAGGTGCAGCCGAGAGGGAGCACAAAGAATGCAGCCGTGTAGAAGGGAGAGTGTTAATGGAAGGTTAGGGCTGGGAACACACAGAGGCATCAGCGCTTTGTTCTTCCTTAGGGGCCACTTCCACTTAACTGGAGGTCTTAGCCCAGAAAAGCGGTTCCTGTTCATTAGGAAGAAATTCGAAACGCCCCACTCCCAATCGGCACCTATTCACAATGTGGCGGAGAAAGCCCCGAGTGGGCAAGGGAGTTAAAGACCCTTTTCTCCATTTTCGAGGAGAACTGGGATTGGAGAAAACGGTGGGGAGAAAGAAGAGGGCCTATGGGCGTTTGGGTAGATTTCCAGTGGGGTGAGATTTCCAGTGGGCTTTTGCCGCCGGACCCTTTAAGGAACTTTCTTTTGCCTCTCCCTTCCCCGTGTTGAGTTCTTTATATGTATGTGTAGGGGTCCCCCATGTAAGCCACAGTATCTGACTGCATTTGAGGGGGATCCTCCACCCCCAACCCACTGCACGGGAGGCGTTGGAAGACAGGAGCTCGTGCTCTAAGCACCTGAGGCAGGGGGACCTTTCCCTTCCAGGCACAAATTGTATTTTCTGCTCTAGCTCCCCGCGTACTTGTGGGTTCGTGTGCGCCGCACACCTATAGGTCGCGTGTGCACGCGTCATTTTGTGGGTCCAGCGTTTGTGCTGTGAGGGCGGCGCGCTTGCGTGTCGGCGCACTAGTTGCGAGGTGAGTGTGTGACCTGGGATTGAGGGCGCTTAGTGTACAACACCTGAGTGTGCTTGTGTACCGAACGTGTGCTCCAGTTGTGTGTGCAATGGAGCCCCGTGTGCATCCTTCCTGCAGGGTGACGTGGTCTGAACAGTGCCCAGTGTTCTGCTAATAAGGGGTTTTAATCAATTAGTAGTCCTGCCTCTGAACCAGAAGATGACTTTGAAACCTTCACCCGTGCTCTCTCCCTATCATCTTAGCAGGCCTTCTCGGCTTCCTGTTCCCCACGGCTGCTTTCCCACGTTTTAATCCCTTTGAACTCCCTGCATGCGGTTATTGTCACCTCCAGAAGAGCCTGAACTAGGGGGGTTATGGTAGGACAAGCGAGATTACAAATCGTGGTGAATGAACGCTTCTCTCCAATAATTCCCCGGGAAGGAGTCGTGTCAATTAGAAGCTTTCTTCCCGTGATTGACATCGGAGCCAGGGTGTTTAAATGGCCTATCAAGCTAAATCTTTAATTGTGCAATTAATGCACATTACGGCTTATTACTGAAAGATGCAGCACTTCAATCAATAACACAAATAAGGGTGAGAATGAAAGGAAACCCCTCGTTGTGTTTACGGAGTGAAGCAAGGTCCCTCTGAGTGGCAAGTAAAGGGAAGCCTGGCCTGAAAAACAGTGTGACACTCTTTAAGAACAGCCATCCTGAGTCAGACCAAAGGTCCATCTAGCCCAGTGGCCTGTCTTCCGACAGTGGCCAAGGCCAGGTGCCCCGGAGGGAATGAACAGAACAGGAAAATCACCCAGTGATCCATCCCCTGACATCCACTCCCAGTTTCTGGCAAACAATGGCTTTAAAAGCCAGTGCCTCGCTAAAGGGTCGTTAGGAAGGCGCAGATCGCAGGGTGCTGATGAACTGGGTGGCTTTGGGGTGTGTAGAGGCGTGGTTGGCTGTCTAAGGGGTGCTATGTACATGCTCGTTAGGGAGGATTTAATCCTCTGCAGATCCATTTGTGCCTGCCTGTGTGGATGGACGGATGGATGGAGAAGGATTTGAACCAGTTTCCCAGCACTGGGTTCTGGCCTTGTCTGCAGGGTGCAGGACCTGAGTGCTAGGGTCTCGCGGTAATGTCATGTCAGTCACGTTTGCCTCCAACTAAGCTTTGAAAGGAAGGGATTTTTTTACTGGAAATATGGATCTAAATACATAGGAAAATGGGAAAGCGATGCAGGAACTTGTAGGCGCCGCTTGCAATCTCCTTTAGCAATGGCTGGTGTTTGTGTTTTGCATTAACACATGCTGCACTGCGCACCCAGGCAACCCCCTCCCCCCATCTGCCTGTATGTTAATAGCATGCAAATCGCCTCATTTGCATGTTTATCTCTGTCAATGGGAGAGGGAAGCGGGCGAGGTAATATATTTCCCACCGAAAGGAGCCCCCCACTGTAAGCGATTGGGAAGGAGGCAAGGCTCGAACAGCTGGATGGAGGTGGGGGGACGGACGACAGAGCTGCCTTGCGCGTGTTCTGATTCGGCAGCCCCTCCTGAGCAGCCCTGTGCCTGGCATAGCAGCAGGCACCTGCTACAAAATGGCTGCCTGGGAGGGGAAAGGGCTCTGCTCGCCCCTGGACAGGATGCGATTGGGGGGCATCGCACAGCTGAAGGAGAGGGGAGGCGTGTGCACGTCCCCACGGGAAGGGAGCATCCCATCGCCGAGCCTCGGCCTTCGTCTGCTAAGAGAAATCCCTGATCTGACTGGAAGGAGCTGGTTGTCTACAAGGTGCAGCTCCCTCCCACGAAAACCCAGCACAGGATTTTGTATGAAAGCAGCCAATCAGGGCTTCTCTCCGTCCTCCCCCCCCCCCCCCACATCCCACCCCCACGAATCCCTGCCAGAGAAGGGAGTTCAGGCTGATTTGTAGTTGCTACTGGAGTCTCTCCCACCCTCACCCCACCTTGTGCATGGGGCAGATGGGGGAGCGCTGAGAACGGAGGAATTCGTGACCAGTGTTTCCCTGAGTTGGATGAAGTTCAGTCTTTTCTCCTTTTCCATCGTAGTGGTCTCAAAGTGGCGCATTCCTTTATTTTCGAAACAGTTTGTTTCAAGTGTTTGGCGTCTAGATTCTCTGTATTTTGACGACTGTTTTAAATGCAGGCGTGCCAGGAAAATAAATAAACCTTAGAAACTCCTAATTCCTTTCTCCTGCGGTGGTCACCATGGAAAAGACCTGCGATCGCATAAGTAAATTACAGGCCTGTCCTTAACATCCCTGAATAAAGAGGTCAGAAGTTTGGGGACGCTTCTACCGGGGATTTGTTTGTTTTTAAAGAGCAAAATAGATGCTGAACTTTTAGAAGGAAACCCTTCGAAAATAGCCCCATCACTTTGATCATTCAATACTTAAGAGGGTGTCAGGAGGAAGTAAAGATCCCAGGAATGCCATCGCTTGTTGTTTTTCAGAATGAGGGTTTTATAAAGACAGAAGGGGGGAGGGGAGAGATGCTCTTTGCTATGTTTAGGAAGCGCCAACACTACAGTGCCCTTCTGCTGAGATTTCAATCCTTAGTCACAGCTCAGAGTGCAACAAAAGACGACTGCGTTTGAAATGTATAGACCACAACAGCCATGCCTCTGGGAATACAGAGGAATGGATCCATCTATCTAGGGAGAGGGCTAATAAACTCACCGGAGCTCTAAATGGCACCTCGTTTAATCGATTGGGTTGAGACATTACACTGAATTCCTGTCTCTCCATTTCAAGTGACCCGTCCCTATGGCACGAAGACGGGAGAGGACTTTTCCGGTAGAGCTGGGGGAGAGGGAGGAATTCTGGTGCGGTGGCCGACAGTCCAGCCCCCCACTGTAATTGGAACAGGCTGTAATTAATATCCCAGGCTCTGGGCGCTAGAGGACGGGGGCCATGCTGACCTACGCGCGCCCCACTCATTCATGGCTTCGGGAACATTTTTAAAAAACCAGTCACCGCTAAAGAGGAACATGCATAGACTCATGCCAAGCCCTTCGCTTACAGCAGATGTGTGCCGAGTCCGTCATATATAACACTCCCCCCGAAGCGTTGGTATAAGTATACAACCCCACCCCCAGAAATGGGGATGTATTCTACCCATCAACCCCTCCCCCCATTTCCCTCTCTGAAGTGTGTGAATAGGGTACCTGAAACCTCTGTCCAGAACTGCAGGGCTGGCTGTCCAATCTCTACAGACCGATACTTCTAGAAATGTGGGCACACTCTGCAGAATAACCCATACACCTAGAAATGTGCGAATCGTGCGTTTAGAAATCCCGAGAATTGTGGCTAGTTGGCACAGACTACTCCACTCCAGAAATATGGGACTACAACACGTACCTTCCCCCGCCCCCCAGAAATGTGGGAACATTGTACAATAGAATTCCTGAAATATGAATGGACTGTGCAGATGAATTCCCACTGCAAAGGTGGGAATACTGTCCATAATAATATCCCAGAAATGTGTGGACATCGTACAACATAATTCCGCAGAAATGTGAAATACTCCAGTATAATGCCTCTCCTGAAATAGTCCACCTAAAAAGGTCACTATATTGCACACACAATGCCACAGAAATATGCGGATATCTGTTTAAATCGCCCAGAACTCGTGTTATACTTGTTTTAACAACATACTGCCATCCAGAGGTCATCGATACACCCCAGATGAGTGACTAGGGTACTGTAAAGCTTGATCGCCCCCGGAAATGTGGCTGTAACCTCCTACTCTAGGTGTGGGTATTTCTCCATGGCCCCCAGAAGGGCGAACAGCTCCACTTTTCTTCCATTGTGGGGTTTGCTCTTAGCAAATGGATACAAATTACCCCAACTTTAATTTTTTGGGTTCGGTGTTTAAGGAAACAGACCACTTTTAAAACAGATTACAATTGATTTTTATTCCCAGTCTGGGGTTATTTTGCAGTCTGTAATTCTCTGGAAGCCAGTAATTCAAGTCCTGCAGCTTCCTCATGATCTGGCTCCTCTTCCTCGGCCCCACGCAGTTCTTTTTGCTTTATTTTTAACAGCTGCTCCTATTTACTGGGTTATCTTTATTTACAGTGTTTTTGTGACTTCCTTTCCTTTTCTCCATTTTGATGGCTCGGGCTATGAGCCAGGACGATACAATGTCCTGGTCCTTTCCTGAAGCGTCTCTCTTTTTTTTTAAGCTCCTAGAATATTAGGGAGGCGAATGGGGGGAAAATCCAGCTCTATTGATCGGTCTGTAGGATTTTTACTGATCAGGTTGTTTTAGTGCTCACCACACATCATCCGTGCCAACCAATCAAATGCCACCTCTCATAAAGCCCACCTTAGGTTGTTTTTGTGTTGAAGGTGCTCATTGGGATTTTCAAAACAAATACATGGCATGAAGGAAAGGAGCTAGAAAGAAACTAGAGCCGCAGAGCTGAAGTGTAAGGTTCGATGGAGGTAACCGGGGGTAGCATTGCAGAAGGCTGCGGTTCCGTTCCTGCAGGGTTTCTAATAGCTTTAGCCACCCACCAGAACCCCATCTTGCCTGTTTGCTATTTAGCATGAGAATTAGTGGGTTTGCAAATGCACCTGTTCTTTCTCCCTATTCCATGGACCCCCCCCCGCCCCAAAGTCCATTCTAGTAGCAAATAGTCTCATCTCAAGAGAGAGAAGCTCTTGGTGAGTGTTCACGGGTCTCTGGACAGCGGGGCGGCTGTTAGTCCGGTGTACCCTGATAGACTGGAATAGCGAAATGTCATCTCTAGCTCGATGTCAGCGTGTTGGTGTCCGCGTCTGTGTCGATGTAAGTGTAGCTGCGAGTGTGTATTTGCCTGGGTAGATGTCTCTGGTGTGTCTGTGGGTATATGTTTTGTGTGTACGTGTATAGGCGTTTCCCTCCCCAGTGCTATGGCCCGAGCTTATGCAGGGCGCTCTTTACATTAACCCTGCCGTGCTGTGCCCGCCAGCCGCAGCAGCCGCAAGCCGAAGCCAGCTTTTGCAGGGCGTTTTCAGCAACGCCACGGCAAGGTCCAGGTTTACTTCCCAGCTCTCAGCAGCCCGGCTGATCTCACGGGCATCGCCACCAGGCACCAATACAGAACGAGCAGGGCCCTGGCGTTTCTTCTTGTCAGCAGGAAGGGGTGGGGGGACTCCAGAGGAGGGGAGGGCAAAACATTGGGCTGATCGGGGGGGCCCCCTCTGCTCCCCAGTGTTTGCAGGTGACAGTCACATGACTACTGCGCACCCCTTACTGCGCTAGACCCAGCTGGACTCCCGGCGGTCAGAGCTTCTGTCCCATGCGGGTGTCAGCAGGAATCTCACAGCCCTGAACTGTCTCCTCCGTCCGGGAGCAGACATCTCACTTCCGTGGGACAGGGGAAGGGGGCTGCCCCACAGACAGGGGGCTAAAGAGCCAAAGGAGCGGCCCTGCCTTTAGCTTCCAATATTCGGCCTGGGGTTGGTCTGCTTCTGACATGCTGCTGCTGTCTTGTGGGCAACCATTGCATGAAAAGGACGTCTCCGCTCTAGAGCAATAAGCAAACCGTCTACGGTGTGTGCGCCGCGGTGTCACGCACCGACAACGATCTACCATCACTCGCCAGGACTGTCTAGCCCTCCAAACAACCATGTGCAAACATTTAACCCAAACAAGCAGCTTCTGGCTGCAGAGGCGCTGCTTGCACAGAAAAGGCAAGTGCGCTTTGACCTCTAGTGCGCTCCGGGGTCCTGCCCCCCGATGTGTGTCCCGGTTCGGTTCTCTGGTCGGTCTGGGGGCCCCCTGCGCGGCTGCGGTTGAAACTGAAGCCCGTTTATTCCGCTCCCGACTTTGACAAGGGTCTGCAAAGCCACCCGCTTGTTTGCGGTGGGGGCGGAGGAGGGCGCGCGGAACCTCCGCAGATCGCCTTATCCCTGCATCTCTCCCCGGCTCGGGTGGCTCAGCAAAGGGGTTTTAGAGAACGCCACTCGCTAACACGCCCAGCGGGGCTTGTACCAAGGCTAAGGCTGCGCTGCCCCCCCGCCTCCCCCGGGTAACCCCGCCGCCTTCCAACGGGCACCGGTCTTTGCTTTAAGGAGCTCAGTTCTCTCTCCCCTCGCTGGCTGCGCGTATCTGTCCCCGGGACAGTCCTGACCGCTGTGACTGCTGCAGGGGGTGGTCACCTCCTAACCAGGGGGGCTTCTGAAGGGGAGGCAGAAGTAGCCGCAAGTCTCTGTTTGAGCTCCCAGCTTTAAGTAGCAGGGGGAGGGCGGAGAGCCGGAGAGCACCAAGCGCCCTGGGAACCTGGGATCGCCACGTGTACTTTCTACCGAGCGCTCCGAATTGCAACCACCCGGCTACAGTTTGCAGCCAGAGGCTTCGTGCGCCCTAACTTGTGTCCCGCCTGCTCCCCTGTCCCGCTCCCCCTTCCCCTGGAAGCAGCCAGAGGAAGTGGCTAGCTGACCCGGACCCGTCAGGAGTGGCGCGGTGACACCAGCCCCTTGTAAGGTGACTGGCTGAACCCAAGGGGTGAGAACTTTTTTTTGTAGCCGCGGCCATTGTGTCACCAAGACACTTCATTATTAGAGCATCAGCTCGCGAGCCCCGGCTCCGTGAGTTGGTCCCGGGTCAAAGTGTGACACTTAACCAAATAGCAACCGCCAGTGACTTTTGATTTATGCAAAACGGGTGTATTGCCTGCCGCTTAAGGGGGGAGGGGAACCCCCAGAAATAGGCCTGAGACCGTAAAGTGCAAACCTGTCATCGCTAAGCCAGTCTGCAGCTCAGAAAGTGTGGCATCAAAGAAAAAAAGAAAAAGAAAAAAACACGACAAGTAAATGCAAAGTTCTTCTTACCTGAGCGCAGTCCCGCGTCTGCCTTGGCTTTGGGAAGCCCCAGAGAGAAGAGCTGCTGAATCTTTCAGGCTTATTCTCTCCTCCTGCTAGCACAGTGTCTTACAGACTTTAGCAGCAAGTTGTCTCTAGGGGCTTTGGAAGCTTAACTTTGAGAGCAAGCCCCTGAGTTCCCGTGTGAAGGGACTCTGGGTCGTGCACTAGGGGACTGGCATGGCACCCCTGAGCCCTTGTAGCAGGGAGACGCGCACTCCCCGGGAAATGTATATATGTAGAAAGAAGGGTAATTTGAGTGCTTTTACCAAGAACCAGGGTTGTTAAGTTTGCAGTCAGGCTGCTAAACGGTGCCAAGTACAGAAGGGAGGGAGGGCGGGCGGGGGCGAGGGGGGGAATAAAGAGCAATTGTCAGAGGCGAACAAAAGGCGGGGATGGAAAGGAGCTGAGAATCCCATGGCAAAGCCCGTCAGCGCGGACTTGAACTTGGGACTTTGTCTGAGAAGCCGGGGAAGCGCTCTGAGCCTGAGAACCTGGCTGGGATCAGGGCACCTGGGGGTGCTCTGTCTGCCTGTGCTGGGGGTCGGGGGCGAGGGTCACGCTGGGTCATAGCCCCGTGGCAGCGTGTAAGGCTAAAGCATTGAGAGACACTCACCCCAAAGTCAGGGTGTGGGGAACACGGACCCTTCTCCCACAGCAGCTTCTACTGGGGGGCTGGGGGGGGGGAAGAGACCTCCACCACCACCCGGGACGATTTCCACACTCTTCTCTCCCCACCCCTCCCATCTCCACCTGATTCATCCACTGGCTGCTGTGAAAAGTGGGGTGAACTCAGCAGGGCCGAGCCCTCCAGCGCAGCTAGACCCATTGCCTCTCTCCAAGGCGCCTCTCCCGGGGAGTGGGGGCACTCTGGCCCCCTCTCAGGCTCACACCCAGCCTTGGGGTGCTGGCTTCTGAACCTGGGCAGAAGCGATTGTTTGGAGGTGTCACAGGACACAGAATTTAGCCCGTAGGTTTGCTAAGACAGCCAGGCATATGCCTGGCCTCTGGGGGGCTAAGGCCAGGCGAGACTTGGTTCTTGAGGGGGGAGGGGGGGCTGTAAAAAGCTGCCGGGGCTGAGCTGGCCTCTGGTTCTCACAGGCTGGGTCCCAGGCTGGATTCTCTTCACGTCCCAGTCTGCTCACCCATTGCCGCTATTCAGCCCCTAATTGAACGTTAATGGCAGCTGCGGATGAGGTCATTGGAGCCGGCTTTTCTCACACATTTTTCATGCAAATCCGCGAAACTCTAAACAAATTTGAATAAAACCCCCCTTTGTGCGGGCCCTGTATGGGCCGCGCCGCGTGTTTTTCCCTGGGCCCGTCGCGCCGGTCTCAACAGAGCCCGGCCAACTTTATCTGGGGAGCCGGAGCAGGTCACTGCGGAGTGTTGCGTATCCTCTTTCTTTCCCCGGAGAAAAGGGATGTCTGGAGCCGGCTGCAAACGGCCCTTCGCGAGGAGCCGCACAATGGGGCTAGCGGGGGGTTGTTCCGTTTGGGCTATAAATAGTGGAAGGGGCTTGAATCCCTGCCATGGGCCTCGTTAGGATCCTTCAGAGGAAACAAGCCACCGAGCAGGAAACACGTCCAACCGCGGCGGGGTTTGTTTGGCAGCTGGGTGATGCCTGTGATGGGAGGCGCGGGGCTGTCTGAGTGTCAGGGGTTCATAGATCATAGACTATCAGGGTTGGAAGGGACCTCAGGAGCTCATCTAGTCCAACCCCCTGCTCAAAGCAGGACCAATCCCCAATTTCTGCCCCAGAGCCCCTAAATGGCCCCCTCAAGGATTGAACTCACAACCCTGGGTTTAGCACTGAGCTATCCCTCCCCCTCTCTTGACGCCCCCGAAGCCTAAACTCCACGTGGGAACCTCCGGCGGGCTCCACCCGCCCTGGCCCTGGGCGAGCCTTCGGCTCAGCCTCCGAAATATCCGCTCAGCAGTACAGCCAGACGCGGGCCAGATTCCCCAAGCCCCCGTGAGCCGGCCCTGCGGGACTGAGAGAGGGGAGAACATTCGCCAGGGCTGGCCCTGACTCTCCCTGTCCCCTAGGCACCCCGCGCCCGTCTCCTGCTGGGGACATGGCGTGTTTCTGACGGTCTTATCGCGGGGATGAAACACCTCTGGGGCCGGATCCCGCAGCCAGGCCCGGAATGGGTGTGTTAACCACGGCCTGCCCTAGCCGGACCAGCAGGCCTGTAGCAGGGAACTGAGACCTGCCGTGTTTATCAGCCCCCCGCACAGCCCTCCCCAGAGAAGCGGGCCCCAGCGTGAGTTGGCAGCTGGCGCTGATGTTAAAGGCACTGGGGGGGGGAGGGCATTCCTTCCCCCCCCCCCATGCATTGCCACTGCCCAAGAGTAGGGGGACGCCAGAGCGGTGCCCTGGCCGGTTTGCCCGAGCAAAGACTGCAGGGCTTGGTCTCTGCTGAGCGCCCTGTTCGCGCAGCCCGGGGAGCTGCCCAGGTGAGATGCTCGGTTCTGCCCGCCCTCGTTCACCCCAGCTGAGTCCCCGACAAACCGACCAGGTGACTGCGCTGGGGAACCCCGGCAGACCTGGGGAACGGCTCGGTAAAAAGCAAGGCAAATGGAGCCATGTGCCAGGTACCAAGGCGGGGGAACTCCCGCCCTTAGGGCCCCCTTGGGTCAACTCCCATGTGGCCACATCTTCATCGCCTCCCTGAGCGGCCTCTGACCGCTACCCCCATACCCCCTTCCCCGCCATGCCAGGCCCAGTGCCAAGGACCCCTGGTGAGGCTCTGCACCCCAGCGTGGAGGCCTTCGGGGGTGGCGCAGGCCCTGCACAATCCGGCTTTCCAAGAGGCAGCGCTGCCGCCAAAGGGCTCGATTCGGGGCTGGCGATTCCTAGATCCCCAAGTGCACTTGAGGGCGGCTCTCCCCGGCCTCTAGGGCCACTGAAGGCAGGGGTGTGGCGGGGGGGGGGGCGGGTAGCACGCCCGACCCTCCTCCCTGCAGGCAGGCTTCATCCTCCTCCGTATTTGGCTTGGTCTTTCGCTTCAGAAGCCAGGCTCAGGACCCACCCCGGCTCACAAGCGTGCGTGGCTGCAGGGCACCCCGCTCCCCTCCGGGAGAAGGCCAGGAGTGACCAACGGGGGGTTGAAAATACAGAGAAACCGTGTTAGCTAGAAATCACCTTCCTCCTGAAAGGGGGAGGGATAAGAAGCCCCCTGGATGCGGGTCATCTCCCTCCCCCCCAGTTCCTCTTCCACGTGCTGTTCGGGAAACACAGTTGAGGGGCTGCTGGGATCGTGCAGAATAATCCCAGGAGTGTTTTGCAGGCTCCGCTCCTCCGCCAGGCCCCAGCACAACGCAGATTAGCCTGTCTTCGACCCCCGCCCCCAACCCAGCCTTGAACTTGGCCTTGCTGGGCTCTGCGCCCCTTCTGCGTGTGCTGGCTGGAGGCAACGCGGGTGTGGGCCCGACGTTTTGGTTTTGGGGTTTCATCTGGGAAATCTGTCACCTCGGGCAGGGCGGAGAGAACGTGCCTGGAATCGGCACCACTGGGGAAACCCGCCTCTGTAGGCAGAAGGGCTTCAAATCATTTTAAAGACATATTCATTATAGTCTTTCCTGGGGACTGTTTGCACTGGGTTTAACAGCTGTTTCCCAGCCATCTAAAAGGGGTCCAGACCAAACACTGATCATTTAGCAGCCAGGAATTCGTTCGTTCTTGGGGACGGGGTTACTTTTGTGTGTGGGATCGTGCGGGGGTGGGGGGGAGGGCTTGGAGTCGGATAGTGCATTCACTGCGCTTCTGTGGCTGGATTTATTTTTGGGGGGGGAACCCAAGTTATATTCTTCCCGTTGCTAGACTGGATGAAAACACACGAATCATCTTAACAAGTGAATTGTTTATTTTAGCCATCTTTGTTTAAACAAGTGAGGGAGGGAGCGGATGTGTCTTTTACAAGAATAAAGACATCTGAAACACATCCAAGGGATCTGTACAGCCACAGTTGGGCATGTTTGCACCGTAAGAATAAGTCTGCGTTGAAGAATCAGTATCTATTCAAAAACAAACAAAAAGAAGGATAAAATAAGCTGGGGAGGGGCACGCGTCCCCCAGGCCACAGTGAAAATACAGCCCTACATGTCCAGTTTATTCTGTAATGACAGGGAATCTGTCAAGGTTTCAAAAACACACAGGAGGTACAGTTGTCTTGGGCATTCACTAACAATGCGGTGCCGTTCTCAGTGCAACAAAGCAAAATCAATCAGCCCAAACTTTTCCACACTGAGTCCAGGGGTGCTTTCTCAGGACTTCACACTCCTACAGTCAGACATGCAAGAGATCTGGGCTTTTCTCCAGTCCAGGCATTTGCTTCCCGGGCTCTCCCTGGATAGGCAGGGCAGTCTGAACAGGAGAGCGAAGAGGTCTGCGATATCCGGGGGTTACAGAGCAGCAAAGGTGACCACAAAATATTCACCAGTGATGCATTCATCGTACACGGTTCAGCAAATCAAAGTTTTCGCCTGCTCCACACACCTCACCCTCTTCAGCTGCAACCCTGAAAGCCCTCGAGGTCCAGCGGCCAAAGCAGCCTCTTCGCTGGGCCAGTTGCGAGCAGCTGGCCGGGACCCGGGTCGATGGGTAGTTAGTCGTATGTGACGCGAAAAGTCCCCGGCGGTTTTCATCTGTGGTGAAGTTTGACGAAGAACCCAAAGGCGTCCAGCCGCTTGCCATTCGCCGGTCACAGGAATCTACAACAAAGCAAACACCAGCCCCAAACGTTAGGTCCCACGCCAATAAAACAATCACACCCGCAAGGCAGTAATTCCGGGAGCCTCTCAGCCATGGATGGAGGTTGCCATCTGCGCCCCAATGCCAACGCACACTCCCCCGTGCCAAGGAACACCTTTGACACCCACTCCCCAGTAATGTTTGCCATGGCCAGAGGTTACACTTTCAGCCCAGTTCTGCTGCTTCAAGCCTTTTGCTTTATAGACTGTAGGGCGAGCGACAAGGCCCCTGTGCTGCTGAAATGCTGGCATCCCCTCACTCCCTATGGCTGTCTCTTTCTCACTGGTAATACTTTCCTGGGAAATCTCCCCACCCCTCTCGGTGAGGGGCTGAGGAGTTCTGAGCTCAGAGGTCCTGCATGTGGCCAGTCAGTGGGAGGGGTCACTGTATGTCCTACCTCCTAAGGCTTTGGGGCATGGGATTACTCTGCATGTCAGAGCCTCTAAAGAACCACCCTCTGTTGTTTTAATCCTCATGTTCACTTTCCAGGGTCTCAAAGCCCTTGTCTTTGGCAGGCCCTTCTGTAAAGCGATATAGAACGATTTAGGCTGGATCAAAAGCCATTATGGTCAGGAAACAGGTAATCTGAGCTATTTTTCCTGTTCTTTCTTATTCGTCTCAGTACTTCTTTCCCCTTGTTTTCTCCTGGTTGTTGTTAGTTTCTGCCACTGGCAAGCCCCTAGCTACTGGGACTGCATGCAGATCCAGTTCCTTTCCTTTGCCAATTTCTCTTGCTAGGCCACATCCACTGGTGATGTAACCGGTGGTAGTAAACCCAGGTTAGGAACAACGCTGGGTCAATAATTAACAAAGAACCATCATTCAGCTAGTTTCAGCTCATTTTTTCACCAGCTCACAATTTCCTAAAATATTCAGAATTGCCCACAAACTAATTTTTGTGAATAATTCTTGCTATGTGTCTCTTTTGTGAGTTACCTGAGAGAATTCAATGTTTGATTGGACATCTAGAGAACATTTTTGTTCCTTGATTGGATGAGTGAGTGTAATTGTTTGAATCATGTGAATACCCAACATTTATGAAGCCAGAGTCTGATTTCCAGGGACCTTCACTTGAAAATCACTCTCTCCAGGAACATCCCTGCTCCTAAACATCTTTGCTAGAATATTCATTACGAACGAGAACCAAAGCTCATTGACATCAATGGAAAGACTCCTCTTTGCTTTAATGGGCTTTGGGTCAGGCCCATAAAACAAAGCGGAAAGGGATACATCCAATTCTAGGTGAATTCATTCTATATTAAAACCTGAAGGTCTTCCTACTGGTGGAAAGTCTTCTGTACTGGCCTAGCTCTGCTCAGAAGTAGAGTGGTCATAAAACAGGTGCAAGCAATGTAGTGTAACTCACACCCATCTGACATGCAAATCCCCTTGAAGTCACTGGACAGAACCTACTTACTTCATTCTGCACTGGACCCACTGTCTCTCACTCCAAGTCCAAATAGGGGCTTGATTCAGAGCCCACTGAAATCAATGGGAGTCTTTTCACTGACTGCAAAGGACTATGGACGGGGTCCTAGGTCTCAGTTCAGCTGGTGGTCCCTGATCCCCTTCCTTGCTCCTCCCAGTGGGCATCTGTGTGTGGACATGACTTCATACTGATTTAAGTTTGGATTGTGCTCCATTTCCCATCTAGTTTCATTAAGCTCTTAGTAAGCAGAGAAAGCAGCCTCGTTTACTCTCCCACCTGTTTAAAATTCCACGCTTGCTGCACACCCAGGGCAGCTGGGGATTTCCACTGAAACTGAATAACTCACTAAAGAGGTCACTATCAAAAGAAAAAGAAGAGAAGTCTGCACATTAGTGGCCAGCTGGGAAGAATTTAGGCAGGCCAGCCTGAAGATTCCACTCTCCACCATCACTCTGCTCCCCCTGCAGTCGAAGCAGGCAGGAGCAAACACAGGACTGATGTTCCATGCTCCCTTGCCCCTCCACCCTGGCTGTCTGTCTCAGTCTGCTACAGCCTGAGGGGCTCCTCTATTGTGCAAATAGAGGAGGCACTTACTGGTAGGGGATAGAAACCCACTCCTGAAAGCAGCAATGCCATCTGCTGCTATCTGCCATCCTGAGAAATGTGTACCTTTGTGCATCTAATATGTGTGTGTGTGGGCGGGGAGATTGGACAGACTCCTCTGATTTCAACACCCACCTCTGCCAGGGGGCTTTAGAAAAGCTGAGGTCTATTGCAAATACGCTGTCCCTACACATTGTTCAGTGCCATGAACCTTTGTCTATCTGTATCAAGAAAACACGCAGAAAAGAAACTCTGTGGTATATTTCCAGTACAGGCCTGGGACCATTACTAACCAGCGCTGGGAAACACAAAATCTCACTACGGACCTGATCCCAAGCCAGCCAGGTTTTTCCACTCACTTCGGTGGGTTTTGGATCAGGCAGTAGGTGAGGGTTGAAAAATAGCTTTGTTTTCCCATAAAAATTCACAATTACTGTTCCACTCCCTGTGTTATCCTGGGCCTGTGGGAGACAGCCAGGGACCTTCTTCTGTTACTTTCTATTGTTGTTATAAATCAGCTGAATGTTCTGCTAAGGTTTGCGGTTCTTTTCTTTTTTTTTCTTTTTTAAAAAGCACCTTCTCCACTGATGAGGCCCCCTGCAGAAACAGCATTGCTGGAAACATTGCGGGGCACAAACCCCAAACTAACAACAACTAAAATGCAGGGCTTACCTGCCTAATCAGGTTTTTTTTTCCTTTGCCAATTTCCTACTCATGCCCTTTGGAAGGATGGACTCTGCCCCTCCCCTTCGCCTCACCCCATCGCCCAATTCATAGACTCACAGGGAGAAACTTTCTGGACAATTTAATCTCGCCGGGGTGTTACTTAGCAAAACCCTTTTCACTGTCAATTTTTTTCACTCTACTCCCCCTTCCCCTTATTTTCCTTCCAACCTCGATTGAATTTTGAAAGCCCCTGATATCTTTCTTTTTGTACAGACACATGCTGCGTATGCAAATAAGAGTCTTTCATACTGGCTCCCTGGCTCAAGACCTCTGACTTGAATGTGACCAAAAGCTGTGTTCTCCCCTGCTAACTCCTTAGCACAATTACACCTCCATTCTGCTCTGGGGGCTTGGGGAGGGAGAAACCATTTGAAACTAATAACACGTGCTGTTTGCCTTGGATAATTACAAGGGAGCTTCAGCTTCTAAGAGCTAGGAAATATTCCATTCAATGGGGTAAGAAGGGAGGCTGCGAGTGTTATGGCTACACAGCTTGTTTTATCTTGTGCACTAAAGACGTGTGCAAAAAGACATTCCCTGGCTTGCTAACTTGTCCTGTGCTCACGCGCCTAGGCAATCATTTATATTTTATAAGAAGGAACTTTTCTGCACTTTGTTTGCGCTGTTTGAGTCAGAGAAATGCAGCTGACATTTTCTTATCTCAAATTACAATTTCCTGCAAATATCAAGATAATAAGAATATCACTGCTCTGAAATCCAAGCCAAATGAGAGCAGGGTGTCTCTCTCTCTCTCTCTCTCTCAAACACACACACGGACCAGGGAACAGAGTCTGGGCTAGCTAGAAATGTTGGGGAAGAAGGACCCAGCAAGGGACCCAGCCAGCAAACACCAAGTGATCCAGCCAGTCTGACTGGGCCTCTGGTTTGAATAGACATCCTGCAGTCATTGTTCCTCTCCCTGCCTGGTCTCCTGGGGAAGTTTATGCAGAGGCAAGGAGGCGGAGGGGAGCTTTCACCAAAGGCACCCAGGAATGTGTCAAAAGAGGGATAGAAAAAAGAAGAAGAAGAAGGGAGACAGAGAGTGGGAACGTCAAGGACCCCTGACTAATGAATAGCAAGTTTGCCCTTGAACCTCACTGGGCTTTGCCATTCCCAGGCTCCAAACAAGGGCTGAGGCATGCCTGAGCCCAGCTGCAGGGGGACTGGGCTATGGTTCATCTCAGACACTTTGACAGGCCAGGCCTTTTCCCTGCATAGCTCAGACTTGTCTAACTGCTCCCCTGGCAACAGCTCAGTGCAGGAACCTAGGCAGAGGCCCTGTCTGCTGCATACAGAAGCAAAGAAGAGGAGGGGAGCTGGCTTGCAGAAATTAACTGGGGATCGTGTTAACCCATCACATGCTGGGCACCCTTCATCATAAACCTAAGTGTCCTCCCTCTCGATATGAGAGTATATTTATTTCCACCACACAAGGCTTAGTGGCTGCGCTTTATTGGAATCAGGGCTGCCAGTTTAGCAGGGTACTAGGAAAGGAAGGAGATGGGCTCGCTGATAACAGGAGACCATGGCATTAACCCAGACCTGTGGGGAGAAGGATTGCCCCTACTGCTTAATGGCTTGGTGCTAGCTGAAAGCACGTTAGATATTTGGGTGTCAAGTAGATCAGTCTAAAGTTGAATCTTCTCACATTGTTGTAGCCACAGTTCTACAAAGCAGCCAGTGGCCACTCTCCCCTTAACTAGTGATGTAGGGACTGTAGAGACGATAGATGCCATGTGCTGCTCCACAAGCCAGACTACTTAAGTCAAAATGACACTTGGCAGTCTGGATCTGGTCACCTGTGCAGGCCACCCCTTCATATTAGAGACAGGAGCAGCTGAGAAGTGCTTCCTGCCGTGCAGACTAGATGCATCCCTCAGATTCCTGGCCAAGCTCTTGGTTGGTCAAAATTTGGGTGCCTGCCTCTGTCCTTACCCTAGTTCGGATGCACAGCAGATACTTAGCTCTGGTATCTGCCATGTGGCGCTGAGAGAGGGAGTTCTTTCACTAGTGGAAAGGAAGAGTCAAGCTGGGAAAGAGACGTTTTGACTTGCCAAGACCATAAATTCAGGAAAAGAGACTTAGATCAAAGAAAGGGAAAGTGGAAATGTTCGCCTCAGAGATCCTAACTCAATCTCAGAGCGCGAGCAGTGGTAAATGTCCAAAGACTCCAAAGTAGAAGCTCAACAACCACTCTAGTAATGATCCCATTCAGGCCACTGGTAAGTCAATGACATGGGGGGGAAAGGCTTGGTAATGCTCCATATTTTATGGAGTGTCTTTCCTATGCAGACCCGGAGCAATGCTTTGCAGAGTTAGTTACAGAGACTGATACAGGCAGAAAGGGTGAAGGACTGCATGAGGTGGAGAAAAAAGGACGAGGATGCTGAAAATGGGAAATTATGCAAATAAGTATCAAACAGAGCAGTTCCAGGGGTGCGATGGGAGGAGACAGCAAAGGGAGGGAGGGAAAAGGCAGTGCTGGGGAAGGTGAGTGTGGGCGAGTGTCACAGAGAGGAGGGATGCAAGGAGGCCAAACACAATGGGATTCCAGTCTCAGCTGTGGCCTCTAGGCACTACTCAGATATTAATAGTAAAGAAAGAGAAAGGTTTTAAGTTGAGAGGATTCATACTTTAGCACTCAGGTGACTAAGATCCATGGCCTCGCCCCTCAGTGACTCTCATTACTGCTTCTTCAGTTTGGTTAGGCAGGGTCTCCCTCTCCTGTATCCAGGTGAACTTCTTCATCTGATCCTGCTTTGCAGCCCTGCTTAGCATTTCCTATCTAAGCCCACTAATGAAGTCACGTTTGCCTATGGCTAGCATGAGGATGCATCCGTTCCTCTCAGATTAGCTGCTTGTTGCCTCTATGGTTGAGGAACAGGCTTTTCCTGGGGCTAACCCTGCAAACCCCGCTGAAGTTTCATGTCGCACAGAATGCAGGATCCCAGAACAAAAGTAGGCCGTCGAGAGCATGTCACACCTCGGCTAAACTCTGGGGGCTGGTTAACCCCTGGGTGAAATTCCAGGTGATGGTGACTGTCTACAAAGCCCTAAATGGCTTCGGGACCAGCTATTTTAAAGTCCAGCTCTTCCTGTCTGATCCGCAGCATCTGTGCTGGTCCAGAACATTTAACCCACCTGCCCCAAGGCTGAACCTCAAGGGAGATGGGTGAGGTCTTTCTTGGGCGAAGGCCCTTCTGTATGAAATTTATTCCCACTAGAAATAATTTGGACCCTGAGCCGGGCTCCATTAGAAAGCATTGCAAGAGGCAGCTATTTGTCCAGGATTTTTGTGACGTGTGACAGAATCTGCAGCAGCCGGAGTATTGAGTATGTCTCCTCCAGTTCTGTGGTGTGTTTGAAAAGAAGGATAGTCTTGGGGCTAAGACGCTGGAGTGGGATTCAGGAGGTGTGCTCACTTCTCAGCTTTGCTACAGACCATTTGTGTTATCTTTGTGCCTCAGTCCCTTTTCTGTGAAATGGGGACAATGGCACTTTGCTACTTCACAGGGAACTCAGATCCTATGGTGATAAGGGTCAGATAAACAGACATGTTTTTGTCAAGGTTTTTGCTTTTAATCAATGAAAAATGGACTCGCATACCGTGGAGAAGGGGGCCTTATAATAAATGTTTGTAATAACAATTGCTAGTCTTCTGAATGATCTCGAAATCCCTTCAATATGAATGGTACATCAGCCTTCCCTAGTCCATCAGTACGGCTTTGGTCCACAGCCATCCTTCCTTGGGCTGTGACTTGAAACTGAGCAGAATCAGTACATGTATGAGCCCCAAAGTAAAACTCAGGGTGCTGCAGGAACAGGCAGGATTGACTGAGTAGGTGTTCCAGCTGAGTCAGAACTGACCTCATACCCAAGTACAGTGTGGGGTGCTAGGCTGGCTTTCAGCAATGGATCATGAAGGCTCTAGTCACTTGTGGTGATTAAATGGGTGTTAATCCCTGGCCACATTCCAGTCTGGGAGATTACATTCTACCCACTTAAACTCCATCCTGTTGTTTCAACCGGAGATGTCAGTTTTCACTTTTCATCCTGAGAAGCTGCTGTGTCATGCTGCTGGTGGAGAATGGCTGCTGCTTCCACTCCAGAGCTGGCTGCATTTCCACAACGGGTGATCAACCCTCCACACTGAAATGTGTGGAAGTGAGCTGTAGCTCACGAAAGCTCATGCTCAAATAAATTGGTTAGTCTCTAAGGTGCCACAAGTACTCCTTTTCTATATATGCAGAGTTATTTTCCAAGAGGTTTTGAATACATCTTCTATAAACTCTTCATATCTTTGCCTCTTCCTTCATAATCTTGGGTGGATCCTATCTGGACCTGCTCTTTCTTCTGCTGTGATCCTGATTCCTTCAGGGTGTCTTCTTCTTCCACTAAAAAATCTTGCATCAGTTCCTGGCCTGAGGACTCTACGCACCTCCTGAAACCGAGCTAACCATTTAATTGATTTAGGCATTGCCTTCCCCTCCATCTCTGAAAGTCTTCCCTTCACTCTTTCTAGGAAAACATTCACCAATTTCTTGTTTATGTATCAATCAATAATACATATTGATTATCTTCCTTGCTCATTCAATTTTCCCTTTCAGATCCCTTCTCTGTCTGATGGATTGGACCTCATCTATAACTCTACCTGTCCCCTGAATTCCCTTCGGCAATCATCCATTTATCTTTTGAAGAATTCGAGTGTTCAGTGCTTCTTGCTGGATGGCCTTCAGGACCCTCACTGGAGAGATGATTGTTCATCTTTGTCCTCTCTGTCCTCTCACTCAGTTGTTTTAACCAACTCAGTTTCACCCAGCCCTCTCTGCAGTCTTCCAAAATACCCTTGCCTGAAATGCAGCATCTTTATTTCACCCTTATTTGGTGTCATCCAAGTCCCAAATACAAACATTGTTCTGGTTGCCATCCCTGAGCTGCTTCCCCATGTCTGTGCCTTTGGTGAACATGTCCTCTCAGCACTCTCCAAACTGAAGCAGCTCAGTTACCCTTCTAGCTCCCCCTTCTGTATGTCATGTCAGGAAACCATCCTCTACCAGGTCACCAAATGGATCACTCAGTTAATCCCTTCCCCTCCATTTTCCTGTCTTTACTATAACCCAGGGAGGTGAGAAGAAGCTTTCCATATAGTTAGAGTCTCATAGTCATTGCTTCACATGCTCATTCTGATCAGGCATGGCAGAGTAAACCACCATCTACACCCTGACTTTTAGTGATAATTTCAAATCATGAGCCTCTTGTCTCTCCAGTTAATTCCACCAGAGTCTCTTTCCTCAGGTAATGTGGACAATAAAACCCTTTGCACTGATGTAATGACTTTAATACAAGAAATTTAAGGCACTTTACAAAGGGCAGGTTTATGTCACACGTGGAGAAACTGAGTCCCAGAGCACTGCAAGGGATTGGCCCAAGGTCACAGGTCGGCGCAAATGAGCCAAATGCTAGTCACCTTAATAAAGTTGCAGCCACTTACATTAGGGCTGAATTTGGCCCAATGTATCAGTGGAAGAGGTGAGACTAGAATGCAGCAGTTCTAACTCCTTGTCCCCTTGTCTAACTAGGAGTACTCACTGACTTCCTCTTTACTTTAATTTACCACAAAAACTCCGGCTACATGCCCTGAAATTAATAGGAACAACATCTTTTACTTGCAACTCAAACTTTAACCCTTTCTCTAGGAGCTCACACCAGTTTTAAGAGATTTCTAAGAACAGACAGGTTTCAGAGTAGCAGCCGTGTATCCGCAAAAAGACACCCCCCCCCCCGCCCCCACTGTTCCTCACATGTTCTTGTCAACTGCTGGAAATGGCCCACCTTGATTATCACTACAAAAGGTTTCCCCTCCCCCCCGCCCCTGCTCTCCTGCTGGTAATAGCTCACCTTAGTGTGTATGGTAACACCCATTGTTTTATGTTCTCTGTGTATATAAAATCTCCCCACTGTATTTTCCACTACATGCATCCGATGAAGTGAGCTGTAGCTCATGAAAGCTTATGCTCAAATAAATTTGTTAGTCTGTAAGGTGCCACGAGTCCTCCTTTTCTTCTTTCTAAGAACAGACAATGACCTCTCCTACCCGTTTCCTCCACTCCCCTGCCCATGTTCATATACAGAGATTAATACATCCACACCAATGCATGAATACACACAGTGATGTGTAACTACGTAGGCAAATATTCATACACGACCATTACACACATGCACAAATACAAATACACACATGGCTATGTCTGCATTCTCTTTCTCATGGATCCAGGATTGCACAAGTCTCCAGAGAAATATATCGTTGTCCCCTGTTGCATTTTGTGGCTCAGTTCCTTCAGAACATGTAACATGGCTAGATCAGCCTTAATTGTAGATCAATAGTAGAGTTTAATGTTTTGCAAGGCACTTGCCCATTGGCTAGGCTTCAAGGATATATACAAATCTTTCAGACTTGGCACAGGCAATCTAAATAAGGGAGGGATAGCAGCTTAGCTCAGCAATTTGGCTGACCTAGCAGATAAAGAGTGGGTAACATTTCATAGAAGGGGGACCTCAGACAAATTTGAAAAGATTTTTAGTAACCTTTGATTAATTCTCAGGGGATGTAAACAGACATGTCACGGTCTTTTTCCCTCTCTGCACCTCTTCCTTCCCTTCCCTTCTCATCCCTGTTCTTTACTTTTTGCTCTTTTGTCTTTTTTTCCAGTCTCCACTTATTTTTTGTTAAAAAAAATCAATAATATTATATTTATATGGGCAGGTCATTTTATATATAAAGAACATGCAGCATGGCAGCTGCACTGAATCCAAAACTTTTGTCCAGAATTTCAGAGTCACTAGGAGAAAATGTGGTCCTGTGTCTACCTTATTGTTCCTCATGCAATACACTGGAGCAAGGCTACACATTGTGGCCACGTCCTCACCAAAGCAGTGTAGTGTGCCATAGGCATGAAAAGGAGGGCTCAGGCAAGCAATTTACCAACTTAGCTAGCAAGATAGAAACACTCTGGGGTGCAGTGGGGAAAACAGACCTTTCATCCCTATAAGGACTGGTTGCATGCCACTCCATAAACATGCAAAGGCAATGTGGGTAATAATTAAGAGCTTGCTTTTCAGAATTACGCATTTGCAACTCCATACCTAATTTGCTTATTTAGTCCCCAGGATTATATGCACCAACTGGATACTCATCCATGCAAATAATATATGTGCCCAAACATGGGAGTCGCATGCAAAAATCAGGCATACAATTGCACACGCAAACATTCATATGCAGTTGCAAACACACAGTTTGAAAACAGCTCCTAGCAGTCTCTACTGGTGGAAGCCAGTTGAGCTGACGCTATAGATCATGGGGCAAAACCCTCATGAGGGGACCCACATTCCAATTCTCCCACCTCTTCCCTGGCCATCTGACACATGAATTGCCTCTGATGCACAGAAGGTTGATTTAAGGATGCACAACAGCCTTGCCAGCCTGAGGTGTTTCTGCGGTGTAGAGGAAAGGAAATGTCACCGGATCACCATGCTGGGAAACCAATGCATCTCTACAAGCTGTCCCAGCTGAGTGACCTGCTGAGTTTTCACTGCAAATTTCCATCAGATAAAACTAGAGATAGGCCAAAAGTAGATCCCTGAATCCAACCTTCTTTGAATTCTGGCTGGGTTCAGGTTCAACTTCCCAGACTGGAAACTGCCCCAACAATTTTCATTCCAGGTTGGGTCCCAAACTGGGAAGGGCTATTTCCCATTTCAGTGAGGATACAGCCAGAATTTCATGAGAACTGCTAACAAGGTGGCAGCTATCAAAGCTGCTCCCTAGTTCTGATCTGATCTGAACCCAAACTCCAGTCCCTGTCTTGACCCTAATCCTGATCCATTCACCTTCTCCTTGGCCCATCTCTCTCAAAAAACCACTACCGTAAACCCAACAAAAGCAAAGGAATCCCCATTGCAGAGATAAACCTTTCAAGTAAAGGCCTCTCTGTGTGGCCATCTGACTTTGTGGAAGAAGATCTTCTATGACCATCCCCACATATTTAATAGAAGTGCTAAGTCCCCCAGCTACATAAGACACCAGTATGCTATTGTATTATCCATCCTATATAAATACTAAGTATTACTACATTTCCACCATTACTCCCTATCCTCACTTGCCCCACTTCCAGCAACCCATCCTTTGGACAGGGATGAATGGATGTGGCTCCTTTAGAAGCCAGTCAGAACTGCCCTGAGCACTGGAGAGTGATGTGCTTCCTCTCCCACAGGGGCTGAATGTGCTGCTCCCAGTGCTTGCCCAGGGAGCAAGCTTGAAACTTGACCTTGCGCCACAAGGTTGCCTAGAACGTTTTATTGGGAATTGGTTCCACAGAGGCCAATCATCTAGTTGTCCCAACACCATGACCCATGGGAGGGGGCGTGCAGAGCAAGTGCACAAAGCCCAGAAATGGAAATCTACCAACCCCAATTTTGTGGCTACACAATCTTATTTCTAATGCACTGCCACCACTATTGCTAATGCGCCAGATCCCATCATTCTGGCCACGCCAGGAGTCTGTCTAGTAACTCAGCAGCTCACTCGGTCACCTTAATGTTTGGCCCGTCTCACTCCTAATAATGCCACGTGATAATGCCACTGGTTGCGGCCCAGGCTCGACAAGTATTGAACTGCATCAACCTGGCATCATCACCGGTCAGAGGAGAGGATTCAAGATTTCAGGTCCTGATCTGGAGTGGTGCTTGGGCAGAGAGAGGTGCTCTGCAGAATCAGCTGACAAAGAAAAATCTTTTTTGGATTTGTATTTCAGAGCCCCCTCTGAGTCTTTAGTCCAGTTATGGATACTTCAAATTAAAACACATTCCTGCTGGAGTTACCAGAGACAAGCATGGCCATGGCCCATCTTAACCAAATGTTTCCCATGTGGATGGGTTAAGCTGGATAATTGTTTGGCTGCCCTGTAGAAGTCAGGTACAGAGAGCACCTACCACTGTGTCTGCAGCCCTTTCTCATCATTACAGTGTGTTAGGCACTGTGCAAACATAAACAAAAGCATGGCCCTGGCCTCTCCCTACTCCTTGCTCAGTGACCTGTACATCATACCCACAATCTATCGGGTGAGACCTGCGGGTGCAGTACCCCAGGAGAGGGCAGGTCATTTTCAATTATTCTATTGGAAGGAGGAAACTTTGGCATCAGCTCATTAGCTCTTTACTCAGCCAGGCACTGTGCTGCCCTAGCAGTTCACTCAGAATGAAATGCTGGCCTCGCTGAAGTCAACAGCAAAACTCCCCTTGACTTCAGTGGAACCAAGAGTTCAACCTCAATCTTATAATGCAGGGACAAAGTAGAAACATTTCTAGCAGGAGCACGCCATAGAAGCTTGTTTGTTCAGGGATGTCACCGGTTTCCTTGGATATGGGAAAGGGGCCTTGTAGTGGGGCAGCTGCCCCACTCCCGCAGAACGGGGGTTAAAAACTAGCCCTGGAGAGGGCTGCGGCTGGGAAATGGAGTGAGAACCGCTGGGAGAAGCCGTGGGGAAGCAGCCACAGCTGTGGCCAGCTCAATTAGGGCCCAGCTGGCCCTTATAAGAGGGCTGTGGGCCAGAAGCTGAGGAGTCCCACTCTAGCCCTGGAGTGGGAAGGGTGAGCTGCCTGGGAACAGGGTGCCTGAGCAGAGCAGCGCTGGAGAAGGGAAAAGGGAGCTGGGGAGCTCCAGCCTGATAAACCCTCAGGCTGCAGGCCTTGGTGAAGGCCTACAGAGGCCCTGGGGCTGCAGAGGGGCAGCCTGAGGATAGGCAAAGGCAGCAGATCCTAACCCCTTGCCAATAATGAGTGACCATTACACTGCAGTCTGCCCCAGTGAACAGGGGCTAGATGATGGCTGGCAGTAGCCACTGAGGCAAGGTGGGCTTAGAGGGTTGGGATTCCCCTGGGAGGGGAGACCCAGAGTGGGGGTCCCGCTGGGGCAGAACCCCAGGCAAAAAGGCACCGGGGTCCGGGAGGGACATGGGGCCAGTGGCAGGTGAGACACCAGTGAGCAGAGGGCGCTCCAGTGCTGGTGAAGAGCTAATTCCCTGGACGACCAGCAGGAGGCGCTGCACCAGTGAGTCTCGACCCCGCTACAGGCATTCTTTGAAAAGGGAAACATGTGCCTAGATTCTCCAGCACCCCTCTCTGAAGTGCACCCTCTGCCCTGGGTTAGCACGCCATCGGGGACATGTCTTTTTTCTGGGAGCCTCTGGTGGAATTACTGGCATCACTTCACTGCTCCCCCACAACACATCTAATGACCCCTTCACCCCATCAAGCCAGCAGACCACGTTCACACGAAGCGGAAATAGAGGACCTGAGCCTTCACTCCATCTTAGCTGCCCACCTGTTGAAAGACATCATCTGACGGCCTGATCCTGCAGCCCCAGTGATTTCATTGCAGGACCAGGCCTAAAAGGCAGCCCTGGCATTATGCAGCTCTCACAGTGCGGGGAGCAGCGGGGACATTCAGGCTGAACGAATGAGTCCCAGAAGTGCAAGGAAAAGCCCCTTTGCCACTTGTGAAGAGATATCAAATGAAAAGGAAGTGGGGCTCCATCTTAGCGACTGAACCGCCCTCCTGCCAATGATCAAGTCCCATTGGCTGTGGCACGGATCATTCCACCCGAGACAGGTAGCAATAACGGCAGCCTAGCCCCAAACCAATACTTAAGGCCCTACAACCTGCAGAGTTTGGCTCCCAATTTTTTAAGGGCGCTCTCTGCTTCCAGTGAAGCATGCTGGCTTCCCCACCCTGGAGGCTGAAGGCCTCTCTCCACAGATGTACAACATGGGCAGTGGCAGTGCAAGCTTCCCGAATGTACTACCCTCTACCACTGTGCCACGGTCCAACGCTGGCCTCCGACTTTGGCCTCTCCATTGAGCCTTTCAGTAGGGTCAGTTAGTACGAGAGGCAGCAGTGGTGGGTTTTGCAACGTGGATACTTGGCCTGCTAAGAGATTGGCCTGCATAAGATGAGTCCAGTGCTCAGACGCTTGGCCTAACAAATGTCACCCAATAACAGCATTGAGTCGCTACTAACTTGGGCTGCATTCAGGCTAATGATCCAGAAGGGGAAAGTTCCAGATCTCCCTTCCAATTCCCTGTCAATCGCCTTCCAGAACAATAACTTTGCCTTCACGTGGTTTCAGGGCAATGGGTTTCATTTTGTTGGAAAACAGAGGAATTGTGGCCTCTAAACAACTCATTTGCAATGAAGTGAAATATCCGCAGAGCTGGCGAGATGCAAGGAACCAAATTCAGCCACAGTGTGAGCATAGGGAAGTCAATGAGAGTCTGAGCCCCTTAGATCAGGGCTCACACCTCTTTATTCAATGCTGCTGTCTACAACTCCGCTGTGGGTTGTGAAATGGGCTAGTGAATCTGGATTTTTTTTCCCCCTCCTTTTCCGCACCATAAGCAAAGTCCTAATAAAGCTCCCATCCCTGCACCATGCTTCCAGCAGAAAAGAGATGCAAAGCCACGCTTGGAATCTGATTCCCCGGCTTTAAACGCTGCTCTGCCAGCAAAGTGCGACTTGAAAGCTCCCCTGTCACAGTTACAAAGCTCAGAACAGCCCTTCTTCGGATAATCACGCTTATCTCCAGATTAAGAAAGAGAGAGCTGCAGCTGAGGCTGGTCACATGGGCTGGGATGTAGGCAAATCTCTTTTAAACAATCCCCATATAGCTGTGACCTCCACCACAGCCAAAATATACAGCCCCACATTCCCACTTGAATATCCAGCTCTGGAGACATGAAAGAGTGAGTGTGAGGGAGGCGTGTGCAGGGCAATGGGGTGGGGGGAGGGGACAACACAGGGGAGCAGGGGAGAGACAGAGAGCGAGAGAGGAAGGAGAATAAGAGGGTAAAGAAAGAGATGGAGAACCAGACTAAGTAAGGGGAATATTGGGGTTAGGGGGAGGCAGAGAGAGAGGGGTGGAGAAATGGATAGAAGGGGATGAGGAAGATGCAAAAAGGTGTCTGTGTGTGCCCAGGCCGGGGGGCTAGATGAGAATGAAGGGAAAGAGAGAGAACTGTGTTATGCTTCGTGCACATGGATTAGTGGCCCCCAGTTTAACTCTTCCTGCGCTGTCCCTTGCTGGCACACTAGTCCGGTTACGTGACTTGAGCTGTGCCAAGCAGCCTTGGCAAGGAGAGCGCGTTACCCACTTTGCTGCCACGGATTCATTAAGAGGCTTTGCTCGGATGGCAATATTTCTCCCAACAGGCCCACTCTTCTGCAGATCAACCCGGCAAAGAATTTCGACAAAGCAAATTTGTGTTTTGCTGTGAGGGGGCGAGGGGCTGGAATTAACCAGAGACTGGATGGGTGAGCGATGCTGCAAAAGAGGAAAGGTGGGGCAGGCAGGAGGAGAGGGCTTTGTTGGGACAGGTCTCCAGGGGGGTATCTGCTCTGAGGCTAGGCACAGGCAGCAGAAGGAGGTTACCAGGTCTTTGCAGGACACTTTTCCACTATCAGTCCAATTTCTTCCATGCAATCAGAGCTGAAGCATTAATGGGTAAATTCAGCCCCTGGCCATTCCAGAGGGCAAGGCAAACACTATAGCCACCATTTTAAGTCAGATACAGCTTGGTCTTTAGCTGCACCCTGGCTCTGAGAACAACACAGAGTATCAGTTTTTCCTACTCACTATTAGGTGTCACCAGACTCTACTGGAGCTTGGAATTAGGGGTCTCTTCACCTTGGGCATTAAAAAGACCAAGTGTCAAGGCATCCAAAACCCATCAGCAGCTGGTGCAGAGTTCCTGTATAGGGGGTACCAGGGCTAAGTGTGACTGGACCCAAAAGCCACGTTCCTGCAGCAGGTACCCCTCACCATATTTGAGCTTTTCATTGTGAATTTTTGTGTTGGCCACCTGAGAGGAAGAACTGAGTAGGCTTAATTGGTATTTCCCTGGCTTGGCTGTGGACCACAGCCACCGGAAAGAGCTTGCCTGGCTTCCAAAGGCGTAGCAATCTGCTGCTGAGCGGTGGACACAGCCAGTGAGAATGGAAGTCAGGCTGGGGCCAAGTTCCTTTCTCTGTGCCCAGGGATGAAACTGAAGTACAGAGACATTCACAGAGTCCTTTGTTGGACTCATGTAACCCAGCATCCTCCTCTCCTGCCCTGGCCTTGACTTCTTCTCCCTGAGACAGCATGGGCATCTGATCCAAATTCTACCTTAGCTCAGTCATGGCCCACATTAATGGTGCCTTAGCATGTGCTGCTGATCATTATCATGGCTGTATTCTGATACGCCCAAGAAACAGCTGGCTTTTTTGTAGCTCTGAGTTCCAGCTCTGACCTGAGAACTAGCCAAGATCATGCAAGTCAATGGCAAGCTAGGCATGACCCTGCTGGCATGGGTCAATGCTAGCTGGTTGCTGGAGAAGGCAGAACCTGGGAATGCGGGGTGGGTGGGTATCACTGTTCTGTTTGCTGAGACAGTTCTCGTTGGTAGATTCCCTGAGGCCACTGCTTGCAGGCATTGGGGCAGCTTGTGTCTGCATGGCCCTCAGTAAAGTTCAGAAGCCAATTTCTTTGAGTTCTGCTCTCACATGTTGCCCTCAGCTTGCCAGGATGACCTAGGCAGCTGGGCTGGAGGTGGGGAAAAGGTTCTGACCTAAAAGAAAAGATATACTCAATATGCCAGTTTAGAATAAGATACGAATCGGTCCTTTAAATCACATTGCCTGTCACCTGGAAATAAAGAGTAATAATAACCTGTCCCTTCCCTATAACCTTGCATCCAAAGATCTCAAGGCAATTGACAAACACCAGACCAAGGCCTTGACTCCTTCCTCAGGCAAAGCTCTCACTGACTTTGTCTGGGAAAGGGGGGAGTTAAGACTGACAGCCTGATTCACCCCTTGTATAAGGTAGCTGAACTTGGCAAGGGGTTAGTTTGAGTCAGGGCAGAATGCGGCCTGGGTGAGGACATCTGGATTTGTCTTATGAGTGAATTAAGATTCACAACTAGGGCTAGGTGAATGAGTCACTTGGAACCATGTAGCTGATTGATTTTAACTTTTTTCGTTCCATTTGCAAATTATCTTCAAACAGCTTGTAACTTGCAAATTTGGTCAGTATCCCAGTGTTGCCATTGCTTAAGATTTTATCACAAGCCTTGTGATATTTGGTGTCTTCCTTTAAGCCCCAGATCCTGGAATCCTGTGATTAAAGGAGAATCTTAGCTTTCACTTTATAAGGTGGTTGTGGAGAAGAGATTGAAAACGTGACCCAAGTGCCTCTAAAGGCACAGAAGACCAAAGACAAACAAAAAGAATACCACAGTTAGTATTTTTTTAAAAAATCTCATGATTTTTAACCAATCTCATATCTTTTGGGGCCTGACTCATGATTTTTGAGCCCTTGGGATTGAAGTACTGATATTCACCAGACAGTTTGCTTGCACATGTGCTAGACTATGCTGGTTCATTATTCATACCATATGATTGGTCACCTACCAGTAAGTCACACGGTATTGGTCTGACTGGCTAAGCAGCAGCGCTGCAGAAAAGGACCTGGGGATTACAGTGGACAAGAAGCTGGATATGAGTCAGCCGTGTGCCCTTGTTGCCAAGAAGGCTAACGGCATATTGGGCTGCATTCGTAGGAGCACTGCCAGCAGATTGAGGGAAGTGATTATTCCCCTCTATTCGGCACTGGTGAGGCCCCATCTGGAGTACTGCGTCCACTTTTGGGGCCCTCACTACAGAAGGGATGTGGACAAATTGGAGAGAATCCAGCAGAGGACAACGAAAATTATTAGGGGCTGGGGCACATGACTTATGAGGAGAGGCTGAGGGAACTGGGGTTATTTAGTCTGCAGAAAAGAAGAGTGAGGAGGGATTTGATAGCAGCCTTCAACTACCTGAAGGGGGGTTCCAAAGAGGATGGAGCTAGGCTGTTCTCAATGGTGGCAGACGACAGAACAAGGAGGAATGGTCTCAAGTTGCAGTGGGGGAGGTCTACATTGGATAAATTAGGAAAAACTATTTCACTAGGAGGGTGGTGAAGCACTGGAATGCGTTACCTAGGGAGGTGATGGAATCTCCTTCCTTAGAGCTTTTTAAGGGCTGGCTTGACAAAGCCCTGGCTGGGATGATTTAGTTGGGATTGGTCCTGCTTTGAGCAGGGGGGTGGACTAGATGACGTCCTGCGGTCCCTTCCAACCTAATCTTCTATGATTCCGTGATTTCTTTTGTCCTCTGATTGGATGACCCATGCTTTCTAAACAGGAGGCATCCCCTTTTCTGATCACAAATTATCCACAGACTTTCATGGTTGTGCAGTGAGTCTAGTGAGCACACAGCAGAGAGAGTTTTGAAAAGAACTTTTCACAATGACCATGAGAGAGAAAATGTGCACATGCTCTAGGCATTCACATGCAGAGATGCAGCTAGTGGCTCATAGACACCCGCTACCAAACTGCTACTGGCTCACACACTCATGACCGCGTGCACTCACAACCACTCTCAGTGACTTTTCTAAATGCACAATAAAGCTCCCAATCCCTGCAGTCATTGCCTGCATTGCTAGGAATAGCTCAGCTCTCTTTCTCCCATCCCCTTGCATTACAGGTGACTGTGCTGCCTGGAGGATTTCCCTGATTGCCTGGTTGCTCTAATAGAGTCTCATTATTTCATGGGAGGCACAACTTCCAACCAAAACTCTGAGACCCTTGTTACAATAGAAGGGGACAAATAAAATCACTGGCTAAACACAAAAGCATTCATGTAAAAAGATTATTTGAGTATCCGAGGCAACTTAGAAACATACGCTATCAAGTACAGCCCCACAGTATAGAAGAGGCTGCCCTTTGATTCTTAGCAATCTAAATGCCTCGACCCAGGGTACTACAAGGGTTAAACATAGGAGGAGGGAAGCTGCTGTTTGTGTATAGGCAATAAAGAATTCAAAGGAACTCCCAGAGAACTTTGCATGGAGTGCAGAGGAGAGGCTAGAGAAAAGCCCCCATGGGTGGGCGTGTGTGTTTAGGTGGCTCTGTCTTTAACTCTATTCTTGGCTGGTAGTCCAAGATGTCTGCCTGCTGCTGCTGAACGATCTGTGAGTTTCAGAGAGGGATGGGACAGGTGAGTGACAGAGGAACCAGGTTCTGGCAAATACAGGACAAATTCCCTTTGCATGTAAACACACGCACTGCACACACAGGCTCATGCTACATGCCAGCATAGAGAGTGAGATCCTTGCGGGCCTGCTATACAGAGGTGCTGGAACAATTGTTATAGTGGGGGTGTTGGAAGCATGAAGTTATTACTACTTCTAGCTGGGGGGTGCTGCCGCATGTCCAGCACCCCTAGTTCTAGCACCCCTGCTTCGTTACACATCCGTTGCTGCTACACCTGGCAGCAGGGATACAGAAAACACCATTCGGAGCACAGCACACACAGAGCGATAAAGTCAGCTCAGTCTTAGCCTGCCAACCTCCTCTGGACAAGCACACAATATTTCAGTGGAAATTGACCTCAGTGGGCTTTGGATCAGCCCCTCAGTCCAGCACTGCCTCTCCTTCTGTATTACCAAAATCCACCTTTCCTCTTTCCCCACTGCTGAAACCTGGGCCATCTCTTGCCTTGATCACTGCAACCTTCTCCCGTCATCTACCTCAGACTGATGAAAGGAGTCACCTCCCTCTCTTGCCACTGTAGTCACATCACTCACCCGCCTCCAACCCCATCATCGTCTTTCTGTCCATCACTGCACCAAGCTTCCCATCCTCACCCTAAAGGGTCTGCAGCATCTTAGCCCCGCTTCTCCACCGCCCCTTCTTGTCCCCTGCCTTGCTGATCCATTCATCTCCTTCTCCATCTCTCAGCTTTATCCTTTCTATCATGCTGCTCCCTTACCTGGAACAATCTCCGAGTCAGAGCCAGGATTCAGTGAGTGCGAAGAGATTTAGAGAGAAAGAGGCAAAACACCCAGGAACAAGAGCTGAAATCCTGGCCCCATTGAACAAAACTCCCATCAACTTCCAGAGGGTCAGGGTTTCAGCCCAGGAGTCTAACCTATGCTGCAGCAGGACATCTCAGGAACACCTTCAGCTCCACACCTGACATTTGATCAGTCATTGTCCAGCCATGCAAGTCCCTTCTCTCTAGATCATTAAAGAGGGGGAGTCTTTTAAATTTACTCATTAAAGAAGTTTGTACAGTTGTACTCAGGGTGCTAAGGGTGCCTGACACTATAGGTGGAGGGATGCAAAAGTTAGATTATGAGCAATAAACATATGTATATAACTCTCCAACAGTTCCTAAAGTGCTAAATATTATTAAGTCTGTGTCATATACAGCCTAAATGCTTGGGCGGCAGAAAGGGCACTGGTGCTTAATGAGACTATCCCAAACAAATGCCAATAAAACCTTTTGACCACACCAACTATTCTCTCTATTTTCCTGCTTCTCTATTTTCTCTGCTACCCTCTACCCCAGCCACATGGCTCATCGCCTGTAAACTATGCTCATTATTGCCAGTGGATTTTTCACACCTCTCTTCCGTGTATTAGGCTGGGTGTTTGTTGCTGTTAAGGCTTTGTGTGTGTATAAAAGTGTGTTAAAATCCACTGGAAATAAACAGCTTTTAAAGGAGGTGTGGGATATATGTGGGGCAGCGAGGAAGAAAGACTGACAGACAAGCAGGCCGAGAAACAGAAAAGACGTAGAGCGAAGGAGACCTAGCAAATAAAAATGGCTGCAATTTTTTTTAACCCCTCCTGAATTAGCAACTCATATGTCAGATCACATTTCCACAAATCATAAGTCCTAAGATGCAACCTACATGCCCCCTCTGAGAGCTAAGGAGTCACCTTAAACCTCACCCCTTCTTTTTGTGGCTGCTAATTATCCAAGTCTGCCAGGCTGCATCCAGCACACAGCCACGCTCCACCTCCAACGTTCCCCTCCCCCTCTCCCACCATTAAAACAGCTTTTGCCAGTGGAAGGAGGACAAACGTAGTCACTGGCACCTTATCAGACATGCATGCAAAACTAATTACCATAGGGAGACATGCAAGCTGCCACCCAGCCACACAAGGCCGTGCCCGCGCGTACACACAAGGCAGGCCTTGTCTGCCGGGGACATTCAAAAGGCTTTGTCGCTAATTTAGGCATCTGTCTCAGTCTGGTCTGGTCCTCCTGCCTGGGCAAGGGTTGTGGGGTTTTCCCCCCCCCCCCACTCCCCCGTTTGACAATGCTGGGAACATGCCCGGAGACCCCCCCTCATTCAAATCGTCCCTTGACAATGGTCTCATTGTGTGAGCATCTAGACAAGGGAGAGGATGGGGCGGGGGGGAGAAGACAGGGATGTGGAGGGGGAATTAAAATGTGAACCAAGAGAGTGTTTACTAACACAACCCTGCAGCTGCCCCATCTCTCTCCCTCCCCCCAGTCTTAACAGACACAGAGAATCAGAGAGAGGGGCTGGGGAGGTGGGGTGATCAGAGGCTCATGACGATGTGGAGATTACATGCTTGGGGGGGTTGAGACAGGGTGTTGATAAGCACAGAGGTGTTATAGGCTCCAGAAGGGAGGATGGAGGTTAGGGGCCTATGGGAGGTGGGGAACTTGGTGCTCCAGAGGAGAGAACTAGAGCCATCTGATGGGCTCAGAAAGGATGGGCTGAGGGTGGTTATAAGTTCGGAGAGGAGAGCACAGCGTTGAGGAAGCAATAGGCGCAGCCAAGCTGGTATTCTGCAGATAAAATAACATTTGCTTAAACCTGGCCTTGTGGATCAATGTCACAGCAACAAATCAGACACTCAGCGTTGGGATTTTTTGTAATCACTGCTTCTGGTTAATGCAGAGTGGGAGCAGGCAGGAAGGGAAAATCAGAGAAGGCCGCTGTGGCTCTTGTAGGGCTGCGCTAGGGAACAGGCTTCAGAGGTTTGTTTTCTTCCTCTTTTCAGCTAATCAGGTATGGGAGAAATTGTTAGAAAAATGCCCCATTTCCCTATGGAGGAACCACATCCGTGACTGTTGAGTAGACAGGGCTTAGCAAGGCGACCTTATTACACCTGGCTGGAAGGGCAGCGTGTGCAGATACTGTTCACTGGAAAATACCCAGAGCTCTGCAGAGCCAAGGAAAAAGGTGGGGAGGGGAGGGCGTAAAGTTTTCCAAATATGCAAATACACACAGAGAGAGCCAGAAAAAGAGACCTCCATGGAGGGAAGGCGCCAGACAGACTCACACCCACCCACCCACATGGGCTGTGCATTCTAGTTCTCCTAGAACCCACACAGAGCCAAATATCTCATGGCTTGTAAGTATGTTTACACTTTTAATTGCTCCAGGGAACTACTTATGAAGCCTGCATAGCACAAGATTTGGACCTTTGAACTTCCGCCATCCAGAACTTGAAATACCATCAGCCTAGATCTTGCATGATATTAGCCCAACAGGGATATTAAACAAATCCAGCAAAACCCGTAAACACAAACATCCATACACAAACAAAAATACCCCTACTACATAAGTGTGCTCACATTAGAAGTGAGCAAGCTATTCTTGTAGAGTGCTTTTTCCAATTAATCAGTCCCTGTTTTTCAATTCTCCATGAAGAGACCTTGATTGGTTATTCATGGCATGTGATTGGGCACTTGTATCACATGATATTATTTCTGCACCTGGATCCTGAAACTTTTATAAAGAGGAGGTAAATCAAAGAGCTTTCAAGATGGCTACTTGAATAGGCCAGGGGCAAATCTTCACACAAATGAATGAATGTGCATGAGAATTTGTGAGACTTGTTTCCCATGAACAAAAAAGGGGAGGAAAAATCACATGCACAAATGTTTGTGGAATACAAATTAAAAGGGAAGCTAATGCCAAGGAAGCATGTCTGTAATATTCATGAATGGGTTTATTGACATATTTCCTCAGTTCTAACCCAGAGATAAACACACAGACATACACTGACAGACACACACACGGGAACAAAGCTAGATTAGTAATTAATGCAACACAGGCACGGCATTAAACCTATAGAGATCAGCTCAGGATAACAACACAAGGACCCAAGAAAAACAAAATAATTCAATACTAAAGCAAGACAATTACAGCCATAATTATATAGGACAACATTCTGCTCCCATTTCCATGGGTGTACATTACAACAAGTCTATTGAGGTCAATAGAGTGATATAGGATTTAAACTGGAGCAGGTGAGAACAGAATTTGGTCCATTTGGGTCCCAATCCTGAACCCCTCCTCACGTGAGTAGTCCTACTGAGCCGAGCGGGAGCCGGGCAGACATGAAACGCAGCATACTTTTATTTAGCTGCCTGACTATGGTTTTAGGTGCCTAAATTTAGGCACGCAGGTTTGAAAATGTTAGTCACAGTATCCGCAGCCCAGATTCTCAAAGGTATTGAAAAGCCTAATGCCTATTGAGTTCAATGGGAATTAGGTGCCTAACTACCTTTAAGGGCCTGGGTCTACAAATATAGACTGACAGGCAGAGAAAGCCCAGATCTCCCAGCAATTTACACTGCAGTAATTTACAATTTACCGGTGCAATTGCAAATTGCAATTTACCGGTGCAGCTTCCACCGGCTTCATCGAGAGAAGAATTGGGCCCTGTGTTACTAAAATGATCTCACTCCTAAGCAGACATGGCCATTTCAGAGTCCTTTCCATTCAGTTTTCTGTTATTCTCTCCTGAGACAGAAGATTCACTGTCCGGCCTCCTCCTTCCCCCAGACCCTCAGTTACCCAGGAAAGTCAGTGCCAATCTTTCTGTGAGCCAGTCACGGTTTAACATGCCTATTGCAAGCATGGAGCAGGCACGCCATTTCTCCCAAACACCAAAAGAATCACAGTTCTAAAGCTGAGTTTATGCACTCCTGAAATACTTGAAAAAAAAAAATTAGTTACTCTTTTCAAAATGCTGTTTAGGATCCCACCTTAGTCGTATACCATTTAGACAATTTTAAAGCTGCACCTGATTTTAAGGCAAAGTTTTTGAAAGTCTATTTTAATGATCAGCAAAGAACCAAGTTCAGATTCTAGGTTTCCGAGGCAACACATAGGAAAATCCTAGCTTACTTGCGCCATTTTAGGCAAGAGTGAGGTCATCAGCTGCTGCAGGAAACAAATGGAGAATCCTGAATTCAGGCCTAGCAAGCTCAAAGCTTTTCTGGTCCCCTTAAAAAGTAATATATATTTCTGTCCTTCTAAGACTTTGCCCTGTAGAAATCTCAACATCTGCATTATTCTAGCCCTTCAAATCATGTAAAATAAATGTGCATTATAGAATAAAATTTCCAATGGCTTCTATAATTGAGCATACGATTTTGTGTTCGGGCATGACTTGCGTTTATTTCTAGACAGTTAGATGTCTCGCTTCCTTACTGGAGCATACAAATGTTGTTTAGCTGCACAAACGCAGCTAAACACATAGGAAAATCCTAGCTTACTTGCGCCATTTTAGGCAAGAGTGAGGTCATCAGCTGCTGCAGGAAACACATGGAGAATCCTGAATTCAGGCCTAGCAAGCTCAAAGCTTTTCTGGTCCCCTTAAAAAGTAATATATATTTCTGTCCTTCTAAGACCTTGCCCTGTAGAAATCTCAACATCTGCATTATTCTAGCCCTTCAAATTCTAGCATACAAATGTTGTTTAGCTGCACAAACGCAGGAAAAATTTTAAAGGATGGGTTCAGACTATTTGGATAAGGCATCACTAAGTGTGTATCTGTACATGCTAATACAGGGATCGGCAATCTTTGGCCTGCAGCCCACCAGGGAAAGCTCCTGGCAGGCCAGGCCGGTTTGTTTACCTGCAGCGTCCTCAGGTTCGGCCGATCGTAGCTCCCACTGGCCACGGTTCACTACCCCAGGCCAATGGGGGCTGCAGGAAAGGTACCCAGCACATCCCTTTGCCCATGCCGCTTCCCACAGCCCTCATTGGCCTGGAACGGCAAACTGCGGCCAGTGGGAACTGCGATCGGCCGAACCTGCGGATGCGGCAGGTAAACAAACCGGCCTGGGCCACCAGGGGCTTTCCCTGACTGGCTGCGTGCCAAAGGTTGCTGATCCCTGTGCTAATAAATAGACTCTGTAGACTGTAAACTCTTCAGGGCAGAACTAACTTTTGCTGTGTTGGAACAGTGCTTAATACATTGTGTGTTATCACCTGTTTGTGTGTATACACATGCTTGAGAGTACACTTCATTCACCACTCTGAGTACAGTTTAACACCATTCTGATTCCACTGATTTTAGTGTAATTCAGTGGTTCTCAAACTGTGGGTGGGGAGATGGAATTATGGAGAAATCAATCCATTCCCCCCCCCGGCTGCTATGGTAGTTGCTGTCTAAGAACTTGGAAGTGGATGTGCTTTCCCATCCTCAGACATGAGCTATGCACTCTCTCGGAGTGAGTGTGAAAAGTAAAGCCTAGCAGCTGTTCATTGCCCCAGACATGCCATCAGACTGGTGCCATTAATCCAGTGCAAACCCATTAGGTGCCACAAGTACTCCTGTTCTTTTTGCTGATACAGACTAACATGGCTGCTACTCTGAAACCAGCCAAAATAAGTGTCAATCCAGCAGCAACGTTTTCAGCAACAAGGCTCAGCCCTGGCTGTCAGGCCTTCAGGACCTTTTGCTTTAGGCATGCAGCGTAAACAGAAGCCCACATTTACCAGGGAATTACCACTGGCAGGTCTTTCATGTTCTCTAGTAATCAAGGCAGCTGCTTTCCTCACTGCCCACTGCCATGGTTTGGTTTGGCATCTGATCACATCTGACATGACTAGAAGCCCATGTGGATTCTCCTTTTGATTCCTGACAGAAATGGGTCACCAACAGCAAAAGAAGAAAACAGTAAAGGCTACAGGCCAGATCCTCGGGTGCGGGCAAGATGAAGAAAGCGTAAGTTAGGCTGTCATGCAGCCTCTGTCTTCTCCTGACTAGAGTGGCAATGTGAATGTTCATCAATGGAGACTTCCCTTCTCCCTGTCCTGAGAGGCCTCACGAACCATTGCCCAGTGTCTAAACCCCCTTTTCGAAGCAAAGCTGATGAAAAAGTGGCAATAAAGAGGTTCTAGTCCCACCTGCCAGTATCCTGGATCCCTCCCCCTCCAGCTTCAAGACAGAGACAGCACTTGCTGCTCTGGTGAACAACCTGTTCCTGTCCATAGATAATGGGAGTATGTCCGTCCTTATGCCTCTGGGTCGGTCTGTGGCATTTAATGCTGTTGATCAGGTCCCACCTCCACAGACTGCTGGTGCTAGCAATAATGTCAGCTCCTTTCTCTCAGACTGAGCTCAGGGAGTTGTCATGGGCAACAGCTCCTCTGCTTCCACAATCCTTCACCTCTCCAGTCCCACAAGGCTCCGTTCTCCCATATCTACGTGAAGCCATTGGGAGAGCTACTGAAATGACACAGGCTTAAACATCAGCAGTGTACAGGCACCACACCGCTCCCTGACCCCTTGGCATGGAACACAAACCGCACCATCGCCCATTCTTCTCTAGGAGTTGGCCAAAATCAGCAGCTGGGTGGAGAGCAACTGGCTCACGCTGAACCCAGGCAAGACTGGGGTGATGCTGGCAGGAAAAGATTCACACTTTGAATTTGCCTTCTCTATAACACCACCTCCCCCGCCATCGAATTAAATCTGTCTAGGGCTTGTGGGGTTCCTCCAACTTCCTCAGTGCTGTTGGGAGCCCGAAGGGCGGTGGTGGCAAAAATCCCACTTGCATCTCTGATGACCAGATGATCGCATCCCATCCTATCAGACACAGAAGCAGCCAGCTTGGGGACGGACTCTCATGTTCCATTCTGTCAGGAATGAACCCCCTCACGCCTTGAAAGCTCCAGCTACTACAAAATGCACAGTCGCCCAGGACACACATCACCCCAGTGCTCCGCTCCCTGCACTTGCTCCCCACTGAGTACAGAGCCTTAGTCAAGGTCTCTATCCTGATACTCAAAGCCCACCATGGACCTGGCTCCTGTTAGGCGTAATCGCCTTACCCTCCATGACCGTGACCTTCTACAACAACTAAATTGCACTGGATTAATGTGGACCAGAATGGGGAGGCTTGTAAGTTCAGGGATGGAACTAGACCTTGGAACTCACTCCCACAAGAAAGAAGAATGAGCACAAACCTCCCCACATTCAGAACTGAAAGCAAAACTCCTTTCTTCATCTTAGCTCTAGCTCAACAAGTCATTGACACATTGGCTTGGAGGGCACACCAGATCCATGACCATGGGTCCATCTGGAGAAACAAAGAATTTAAAGGAGAATCTCAGCTTTCATTTTTTAAGAAAGCAAACTTCCGGCCCTTTTCCTTGCAAAGATGGCCTTGAAAATGCAAGCCAGTCCTGGAGTTCAAAAGCTTGTCCCTGATTTTCCTTAAAAACACAAGTTACTGATAGCGCATTACAACCACTTAAGACTACCTTTGAGAGCTCTTGCTAGATATAGGCCCCCTGAGCTGGGATCTTCCCAAACAGCAATCTTCCCAAACAGCAATGCCACCCGGGGGCTGTCGATGAGCTAGTACCTTCCCTGTCGACTGCCTGTGGCCAGACCTGCATCTCTGCTAAGCAGCTAATGTGACCCTTGACCACAAGGATGGGTGGCTCGATAGGATGGTCTCAGTGAGAGGCAGCATGGTCTGGTGGACAGAGAAAGAGACTAATCCCAGTTTCAACTCCGACTCCCTTTGCTCGGCCACATAGACAAAAGTACCCCAAGTTAGAGATCTAAGGCTTGAGGTGCAGATTCAGGTAATTAACAGTATATACCCATGTTTTTAAATTTGAGCCTCTGTGCCAGTTTCCACGTCTATAAACTGGGGCTACCAATGCTTCCCTTCCCAGAGTCATTGTGACAATTAGGGAATTGAGCTGTGTCACATGTATAGGGTCCCAAAATTCACATGAATGTCCATAAAGCCCTCCAGTGGCTGGGGACCCTAGCAGCTCCCAGCTTATGTGGACAACTATCCCTGGCGCATTTTCTCTAAATGTTGGCAGCTACCCACGGACCCCAACACAAGCAGCTGGACTGGGAGGCTCTTGGAGGAGCTCGGGAAGTGGAGGGGGGAAAGACCTCAAGAGCCCATGACACACAATGTGCATCAGTTATAAATGATGCTGGAGAAATATTACAGTAGTACCTGCAATATGCTAAGCACTGCCCAGGCATAAAATAAAACGTCACCTCCCTTGTCTAACAACAAGCATTAAATGGGGTTGGGGAGAGGGAGGAAACATACAGTCAGCATTTTTTGTTTCTGTTTTTCCCGATCACTATCAGCTCCCTCCAACTTGGTTAATTTCTTGCAGGTAACAAGACAGAAATGGATCTTGAGGATGTGTTCGAAGAAGGGGAGGGCAGAGACTGTAGATCAGCTCAGGGAGGGTGCTCCACATGGGAAAGGTGATGTGAAAGAAAGCACAGACAGCAGTGTGAGAAGAGCACAAACAAGGGGTCCAGGCTGGCAGCACTGAGGAGTGGAGGGGTGTGGGTGCGAATGCAGTAAGATACAAGAATGGATAAGCAGGGAGGGCAGGATTAAATTTGGGCTCTATGCCAGAGAGTGATGGGGCCCAACTCTTCCCCATCTCCTCTGGCCAGCCCTGCCCGTAGGGGTGCAGGTATAGTGGGCAAGTGTCCTTTACAGTTGGAGGAGGATGGGGGGGGGGTGGAAACTGTTTCACATGCTGATCTAAAAAATGCTGAGGCTGGCTCTGGTGTGGGTAGATCAAGAAATACTTACAGATAAAATAAATGGCCCTTCTGGTTTTGATGACTAGAAAAACCAGCTCCTCAAACTTACACTTGGTTGCCTATGGTCAAGGCTGTTCTGGGAGCCAGGGATAGCCAGAGCACAGAGATGATCTAGTCACCTCCCTTTCCTCCAGCCATGCATCTCATACCGTCTGCTACGTGCGGGGATGAAGTCCCTTCACCTGCTCTCGTCCAGTTTCCCACAATGCCAGCTCTGTTCACACACCCATAAAGTAACACAAAAGCAAAAGGCATTTTGAATTATCAAGTTATTTCTCCTGCCAGCGAGCAGGGAAAGAGATGGTTCATTCTATTTTCAAATGCTTGGGGGGTGCTCAGATGCCATGTGATGGGGGTTATATAGGTGCCTACACAGACAGTTACTTTATTCCCCAGTCATATTGTATGCTGCAGGATAGTGAACACTGACCAGCCATTTCCCATAGCTTTCCAAGTCCAGGCAGCTAAACAAAGCTAAATAAAGCTGCATTGTAACATTTGAGAATGGAAGGAGGCTCAGGCAATCCACCTAGTTCTGAAAGCCAGATGTAACCTACAGATACACAGGGAAGGATACTGAGGTACAGGGAGACTTATTTCCCCTTTCTCTTCTTTGCAAACAGACTGGAAAAGGGCATTTTTGGAAGATATTCCCACCCCAACCACATGAAATATCAGTCTCCTCCCAATATATTTAGCTTTCTATGCATGGGCACCCAATCAATTTGATCACAAGTGAGATGAGTTTGATGGGTCTCAGCCTAGTACCTAGTCGATAGCTGTCCATCTCACATGACGTACAAACACGGCTTGAGGAAAGCACAGGACTGGACTAGCTGGGGCTGCTTGGAGTGAAGACAGAGATTCACTGGCAAAGCTGTGTGGGATAGAGCAGCCCCGGATTGGAACAGCCAGGGGTGCTGCCAGTCAGGATTGGGATGCAATGGCAGAGATGGGGGAGGGATGAAGTTTGCACAAGGCCTGACTCTAGTGTGTGCTATTAGCCCTTCATTTTCATGAGATACAAATTCACTTCACTACAAATGATTTAAAAACACAGTAAAAGCAGTGGCCAATAGGGGCAATGGTAAGCCGCACACAATGGATCAAGGAGATGCAGACAGGGAACAGATAAAAGAACCCTCAGGCAGTGTATTGGGGATTTGGGGGGTGAAAGAGCCTGACAGACATGCCAGCCTGACACACAGTTGTATTAGCTGAGGAGAATTCCTCCCCAATACCTTGAGGGTAACACTGTCTTTGTTCAGCGATTGCGTCGCCGCACCTGTCTCTCACACAGATCCTACTCCTAGCTCTGCACAGGCTATCCTCATCCACTGCTCTGAGCATAACACCTCACAGCCAAAGCAGGGCCCATGTAAAACAAGAAAGCAGAGGTCTGTCTTCTGGGTCCTGGCAATAGGGCACCTGGCCCCATGCTCGGGTGCCATGACCTTGCAGGGCCTCTACTGCCCCAGCTCAGGAGACTGCGAAGAGTGGTGGCAAAAGCTGATCCAAAAGCAGGCCAGCGTGAAAGGTGAGTGCCCATGTGGAAGTGCTCGGAGACACGTGTGCACTCACACCCCCGTGAATTCATGCATGCACCCGCACCCGCACATTCCCCCCTGCTTGTTCTCTGACAAAGGGGAGTCCCAGCAACCAACAGCAAGAACCACTCTGCTAAAAAAAGAAAATGAACACAAAAGCCACCCCACTCCCCACAACCCTTTGCCTGCAAGTTTCAGAGGAATACCCCCAGAGAAGCTGAAACTTTCAAGCAAAGGGTTGTGGAGAGGGGGTGGCTTTTGTGTTAATAATTTAGAGAGTGTGTGTGTGTGTGTACAAGGGTGGGGTGGGGGTATAATAAGCAGCACTTCTTGTGAGTAAATACAGCAATTCCTTCCCTTAGGGGCCAGCCCATGCCACTTGCCCTAAGCTCCTGTTTACCCAGAGAACTGTCTATGGTACTGGCCTTCCCAAGAACACAACCCTGGGCTTCTCCCCCACTGTGCTGGGAAGTGGGTTGCTGGGAGTGGCGGGTTCAGGGACTAGTAAAAACACAAGGTGCAGCATCGTGGCATCAGTTTGCTGCCATAGGCTCCTTCCCTCTCTGCTAAAGAAAGGGAAGGGAGCCCTGGCTTCTAATTCTTCTGTCCCCTCTCTACTACCTCCTATCTCCCCAAAAAACTACCAGGACAGCTCCAAGGGGTGTTTGCCACAGAGTTCCTGGTGCTGGTGATTTCTTTTGCACCAGATCATGCAGCTAGTAAAATCTCAGCCTCTCCCCAAACTCCCCTGAAGCCAGTAAGCTAGACACACACACATGCATACACTGTAATTTGGGGAGGCCTCCCACCCAACACAGGCCAAGTTACCTAGTAACCGCCTTGTGATTGTATCACAGCAGATATTCACAACCCTCCATTTCATCTCTGTAGGCAGCTGCACAAGATGCTCATGGGAATTATGAGCATGTCTGAGTGACAGGGAGAGGAGACATGTGCGCCCACCACCTCCTGCCCCACATATATTTGGGCACTCACTTGACTTGAACATGTTCTGCACATCCATTGTATAACCGAAAGCCAACCCACTGCTGTTACTTCTCAGGAGCAAAGAGGCTGCATGAATGGCTGGCATTGACTATTGTTAACTTCTTTGTCTTGGCCACATTCGGAGTTGGATACATTTGATTCTACCTCCCTAAACTCCAGGTGTGGTTTGATTGGCTGCAGGATTCTCCTTTCCTCCCTGTTCCAAACAGTTACGCAGCGTTCAATGTGGCCAACCTCAAGCTTTCAAAAATCAGAAGTCAGGCCACAAAAAATTATGAGATTTTTTTTAAATGATATATTTGGGTTTTGTTTTTGTTTTAAAATTTTCTTCCTAGTGCCTGAGGCTTTATTGTACGTTCACTTTGTGTTTGCAAGCTTTTCTCTGCAACTGTGGTGGCTGGACCCTTAAAAAAAAGGATGCAATTGCTTGCTTCCAGGGGCTGGGGCTTGAAGAAATACACCTAAAATGACGACACTCGTGATAAAAAAAAACGAGGGTTGCCTGCACGGAGCATTGCTGGGTGCTTGGGAGCTCCTGCGTTTCATCCTAAAGGTGTCTGCAGATCAGTGTTGGCTGGAGGGATGCCTGTTTGTGCGTGTCCCATCTAGAGATGTATATACACAGAATGGAAGGTGATCTGCCCGTGCGGGTGTGAACAGGAGAACAAAGTGTTTCCAGAATTTACGAACAGCCACCCCGCTGTGGAACAGCCAACGAGTGGTGAAATTTCATCTAAGCACATCTGTCTCTCTCCTGATTGGGCCAGGTATTCCTCACTCATTCACCTAATGTGATCTGCCTATAATTAGCAACACGGCCTCTAAAAGAGATAACGGATATGCCCCTGCTGTGTAAGCTATACCAATTGGAGGTTTTACACTAAGCAGGGGTGGACAGGACTATACTACATAGTTCCCATGGGGAAGCACTTTGACTTGGCCCTGAGTGGAGAACTGACAGGGGCTAGAGAAAATGATGAGCATTGTCTTAGGCCTGACTCTCCCAAGTCCCGCTTCCATTCCCCTCTCTCCCAAAGGAAAGTCCCTGGCAGGCAAATATCCCTAGTAAGTGAGTTTAGGTCCAGAGACAGGTTCCGACAGACAGCTGTGGAGAGGACAGTCCTTAATTTAACCCAGAATTAGCAAGCAGTGCAAGCTGCTCCCTGCAAACACACGAATCAATGTGCCGCCACCGAAGGGCATGAGGGGAGTTCTGTGACTATGGTTCATTCAATCCTGAAAATGATTGTCCATAAGGGAGGCCCAGCCAGTTGTGATGGTATTCGTCATGACCTGGACATCTGCCCACTAGAAATGGGACTTTGGACACCCATCTCATTGGTGCAGTTTTGCTGTACAAACTCCCTGGCTCTTTAAAAAGGCACCATCCTTAGCAGACCCCAAGGGAAGGTTCCCTCCGTTCCACAGTCCCCAACAATGACAGCAAGCAGGAAATATTAGACACAGAACAAAGTGAACACCAATGCCTGCAACATGTGTGCAAACTCAGGTTGAGATGCACTGGCACCTGTCATATGTATGTTCCCACATGCACAACCCTCGCACATGAACCTGCTCAGGTGCACACCCAACACTTATCACAAAACACGATACACATGCACGTTCACATGCATGCAACAGAGCTACCCACAAAATCCATGCCAAATGATTCCAAGAAAAATACTCTCCTTTAAAACTATAGCCTAAATCCTAAATAATGGATTGCTGGGCATGCATTAGAAATATTAGACAATGAAGACTGTGAAGCTGGGCCTGGCAGCAAGCCAGCTAGGCTCCTGCCCCTGGGAGTCTAGTATGTTTCCTATTTAGTTCGTTTTCACCCTGCTAGAGAGACAGCCAAAGCCTTCATAACCCAGAACCTAGGCACACATGCTCGCCCATATGATTCGAGTATCCGGGAACCACCATGACACAGACTGTGGATGTATAGGGAGGAATGAAGGAGGTGATTATTATTCATCATACACAGAGCCTCATCTCTCTCACAAGAGCATTACTCGCTCTTTAATTGGTTCCATTCATGGCAGTCCTTCAATGCCTTCCATAAGTGTAATTATGCCAGGTTCTCTCCATCTGGCTGGAATCAGGAATAGCAGTTGTTTCTAGTGTTTATATTTTGAATCGGTATTTCTGTAGCTAGATTTATTATTAATTATTATTATTATTATTATTGCTGGACTGTTTTGAGCTCTCAGGCATGAATTCTCCCCTCACTGATACCCACTGCAACTCCCATTGACTTTAATGGGAGTTGAATTCCCGTAATGAGAGTAGGATTTGGCCTTGTCTCTCTCCTGTCTGGGATCTCCCTGGCATTGTTCATAGGAAGAGCCCAATACTTTATCAGTCACTCTTGACAGCTGCCTCCACCAAACTCACTGACACCTGTGTAGGCAGGTTTCTTCACAGGCATATGAGAGACATCTGAGAGGACAGAAAATAGAGAGGTGCTTCAAACCCCCCCTCCACCCTGCAAATTGCAAAACCAAGGTAACATCAGAATCATCTTTAAAAGCACAGGCTTTTGAATTGCACCCAGATGGAGTCTCTATGGTGGGGGAATGCAAGTTCAGATGGGTTGAGGCCCAGCTTCATGTGAGGGCACAATTTGTACCTACAAAACTCAGGCCCAAAGTTGTGTACCTGCAGACTAGGGTGACCAGATGTCCCGATTTTATCGGCTCCTATTACCCCCCACCCCCATCCCAATTTTTCACACTTACTATCTGGTCACCCTACCACAAACATAAATTGAGGGAACAAATCTAAGTCCATGCGCCAACAGATCTGAACCCTCTGTTGGGCAACCAGAGGCCCAGACACTTATGTCTGCATCTCACATTGCCACAGTGAAGTCCTGCCTTCTGAAAATGTTTCCCTTGCACAGTAAGTTATCTGAGTTCACTATGTTTTTCTTAGAGAGATGAGGTAGATCTTGGTGAACCCTAACACTAAGGTGTTTGCTGGCTTTCAGAGAGGAGGAACCCACAAACAGGAATGCTGGGCAACTAAGCACCATCTGGTCAATGACGGCTCCTGACACAATGGCTCGTGTTGGCATGTTTATGATGCAGACCAGAGGCATATTCTCATTATCCCCATTAAATACTGTTATGTGGGATTCAGCACAAGGCACCACAAGAAGCAGATGGGGAGGCAGGGAAGAAAAGAAAACGGGTGAGACAGACTGACAGATTTATCTGAAGCTTAAGTCTATACCCATAAACATGGGCTGATAGGTAAATAGCCATGTAAGTATGAAACTAAATGGTGGGAGCCCACAGTATCCAATAATCATTCTTGTACATTTTCTGCTCCTTTACGGTTCATCGTCAGCATTTTTAAATGAAATATTTCTACCAATACGTTACACATCTGTATATTGTAATTCTAGCAATCCTGGTTAAAATCTGAATGACTTGCCCAAATAATTTGTTTTTATCGTTATCTTTTGGATTCCTAGCTTTTGTGGAATGCTGTCTCTCTGTATTGGGTGGTATGTGCCTGAGATGTATTTACAATGCATAGCATTTGTATTCTGAGTTACATACTTAGGTCATGGCTTTCAGTTTTCCTCCATATAAAAAATAGCACAATATTTGGAAGCCCCAAACTCTAGAACCCATAATAACATTATTGCTGCATTTTCAGTGTATTACGGCAAAATACTGTCGCATTTTTTAACATAAAGCACAGAAAAGCCATCATCATGGATATGTGGCCCCATTAAGTAGGAAAGGCGGGGGGGGGGGGAGAAATGTACTTTGTATGACAGCAAATGAAAAAAAAATTGTTTTCTAAAATAGTAAATACAAATATAATGTGGTTTAAACAAAGAGAGAAGATGAGGAGGGCGGTTCTCTTCCTGGTTTGATTGCTCTTTAGCAAATGGACAAATATTTTTAGAAATAAAAAGCGTGGCCTACTTTCCGGGTGCAGAGCTCAGCGCTTTCGATTTAATGATATGTATTTAAGTTCCTTTTAGGGGAAAGCCTTCTGAAATCACTGGGGGGGGGGGGGAGAAGAAGAAATAAACAATAAATTGGTTTTAAAGGCTTTTGTCCTTGTTGCGTGTGAGTCTAATGGAGGGGCTCTCTCTGTCACCGAGGCGCTGGCTGGGCTGTCGGAGACAACTTAGACAGTGAAAAATCACATGCGGCCTGTTAAGAGGAGCACAAAACTGCAGAATATTGGTGGGTCTCACCCCCTCCCTCAGCCCAAAAATAAATAACTAAATAAGTGAACACAAGGAAAATGGATATTTTAATCTGCCAATAAAACAGCAGCAGAGACGGTTTATCTCAGTGTATTGCAAGGTCTGTGTGCCAAATCCCTGATGGGTTGTTGTTCCACCCACCCCACCCCTTTTATGTGTCATTAAGGATTTTTCGCATGCAGCCGAATGGGCAAATGGAAATAAAGCGTTTGTTCCTGTCCTACCAGCTGGATGAGCACAACAAGGAGGATGGGAGCAGGCACACAAAAAACACAGGGCAAATTAGGAAGTATGTTAATTCAATTAATATCGCAGAGGGGCTGGAGGGAGGGTGTACGTGCAGATTTTCCGCCTGAGGAAGGAGGTGGCAGAGAAAGAACTGGGGCATGCCAGCTCGAGTTATTGTTCTGCCTTCATTGGAAATTAGCAAGATAACAAGGAGACGGGCGTGAGGAAGGTAGCATGGTAAAGATTTAGGCAGCTCTGCAACCTACCTCGTGCCAATGCGGCCATCTTACAAACAGCACTTGATTCCATCAAAATGGCTTCCGGGCACCTAGCAGCCTACAAACTGCAGCAAAAATGGCACGGTGTGGCAGAGTATGTCTTCACAGAGGCTGCCCTTCTCCCTCTCGCTGCCTCTTTTTTTGTCCTCCTCCTCCAGCTCTTGCTTGTCGAGGGCCCCACGCGGAGTTGATGGTCTCGGGGAGAGGGGAGAATACCAGAGGGGACTGGGAAGGGGAGGTTAACCGGGGAGGAGCGACTTTCCACCTTTCTCTCCTGTGCTGCTTGTGCCGAATGGGAAGTTTCTTATCTTTGCTGCAGAACGTCGCACAGGCTCTATGCAGGAGAGAATAAGGCACAGCCATTACTCACCGAGACCTGTACATGGGCATAATGCCATGGTTACACACAGAAAGGAGAAAACAGATAATCCCGGTTAACTGATTGATCACTGTATTGCACCCCATGGCTGCAGCCCCTCAGCATATGAGACTTGGGCAAAAGCGTAGCCCATTTGTGACCGGCTCGTCCTTCCCCCCAACGCTCTTCTCTAAGGCAGAAATGCAGGGCGTTTCCCTTGTTTTACTTAGACTCAAGGATGAATGAGACTCCTAAGCACCTGTTTATCCAGCTGTTTATCTCCGGGCACATGACTCCACCAAAGACCTAGCACTTGGGGTATTTACAACTAGACTGGACAAAGCACGAAGAAATGTCCTGTATGGAACAATCCTGCCGTGGCCATTGAGGAGGGAATACGTAACCTGGGCGCCTCCCATTGCTAAGGCCTCGGCGACAGCCTACTGAAGGTCTAGAGATGCAGACGTCTCTTGCGACATGCAATACATTGAAGTGCTTGTTGAGCCTGAAGACCCAGGCAGGCCCCGTGGAAAGTACCACACGCTATGCCCTTACTGCAAGAATTAGTGTTGGGCTCTGTCCCTCTGACATACAAAAAGAAAGTTTAAAACAGAGATATAGGACCTGAACTTGCAGTTCTTGTGCAGTCAAAACTCCCACTGCAGTCCATGCATAAAGAATGCAGGATAAGGCCTATACTGCATGTGTGTGGCATAAACACTGTAACATAGACCCAGACATGCCTAATGCTATTCTGCACAGTACCATCTCCCTAAATACAGTACTTTTATACAGTAGGAAGTCCAACTATAGGGGAAAGAGGTAGAGCTGAGAGCTGTCCAGCAGGTCATTACAATATTTCCTGGGCAAGGTTGTGGTCAGAAGAAAGAGGAGTTCACATTTCTATTATTTTTGGAATGTAAAACTCTGGCCCCTATGATTTCAAGGCTAGGCTTACAGAAATGATGGCTCATTATGTCAGCGTAACTCTCTTCTAGGGTCAAATCCCATAATCCTTTGTTTTGACTCAGTCCTTACCCAGGTACAACTCCTGCTGACACCCAAAGATTTAGCTCACAGTGAAATTAGGTTTTTCAATGCACACTTTCACTCTGAGTAAAATTCACCCCACTGCCAAGGGTCCTTAAACCCATGTAAGTTCTTAGCATGTCTTGGAGGTGGTGTGAAATGCCTTGCACAAACTCTTTGATACGCAATGAATTTTACCCTCTCCGTAAAATTTTCACTGCATCTGGAGTCACAGTTCAGTATAAGTGGGAGCAGGATGAGCTCCCTACTTATGCATATGGGTCAGCATTTTCAGCATGCTGTAGAATTTGTGAAGACATTTAGCATGGGTAATGACAAGTCCCACATCCTGCTTGTGCATGCATTTACCGGTTTTACAATCTCAGGTGTGGGATTTTCACATATAGAAGGATGCACCTACACATTTACAAATTTAGCTGATCCATGTTTAGAGACCAGAAAAGAATATGAGCACTGCTCTGTGGATGGATTTGATATTATTAAGTATATGCAAATTCTCTCTCTCTCTTTTCCTTTAAAAACCAAGCAAATTAAATACAATCCACCCCCAGACCTATGTTATTGCAATGCTAGAGTCAAAACAAAATAAGTCAGCAAATGCAAACATTAAGGTTACACCAGCAACACTGACTCAGCCACCTTGCACTTTCTGGAGATTTGATGATGCAGTCAGGTGTTCCTAAACTTTGAGGGGGGGGTGGCGCGCGGGAGGGCAGGTTTTAAATAACACAGACTTTATTTAAAGAAAGAGTGTCTCTTAAACACCTCCCCTCCCATTCAAGATTGAATACCATCCCTGAGACAATTTACAACAATCGCTTACATGAAAGGCGACATTAGAGAAGTGTTTAATGTATTTTTAGCTTCAGCAGGACATCTGATGTGTGGAAAGTTAGGCACATGCTTATGCATCTTGCTGAATTAGGGTCTTAATATGTGCACAGCTGATAGTTCTGTAAGGGGGTGGGGATAGACACACAGACATAGGGAGTTCTGTGCTGTATACACACCTTTGTTAGGCAGTTAAACAAAAGGGACAGATGGCTAGCTCCTAAACCCTCTCGCCTACACAGGAGTTTAAACTGCTATAATTATACCAATATAGTTAAACTGCTAGAACTCTGGGTGGACACTCTTATTCCAGAATAAGAATAGCTTTTTCTGGTTTAGCTTAAACCGCTTCTAAAAGCAACATGAGCTAAACCAGAAATAGGCCCTCATCTACTGGAATAAGTGTCCACATGGGGAGTCCTATCAGTGTAACTATAACCTTTTAAATTCATATCTGACCTTATACCCGTGGAACTGCCCATGTAGGCTTGCTTTCTTAGTCACCTTCCTATACTTAATGTAACTCTGGCCCTTTCACTGTGCCGAGAAACACTGTCACCCTCTGTTTTCTCTTGATGCTAGTCAGAGAGAGTCTACCAACCAAAAGGAGTATGTAGACAATGGCTTGGCATTTTGATTACACAATGATCTGTTTGAACCTTCTTTTAAAAACTGGTTTGCTGTGTGTGCAAATTTTGCGGGGATGTGGGGGAATCTTCATATTTCAGAATGAAAACATAGGCTAAAATGTTGAAATATTCCTAATGTTGTAATTGATCTCTAAATGTAGACAGGGGAGGGGACATACTGCACCTCCTAGAAGAGTCATAACATGCCTGCTGAACTAAGGACAAGTATGTCACTGAACTGGGAATGCAATGGTGGCTCCATGTCTCTCCAAATTTGTGTGAGCATGTGTTCGCACAAGTATTTGTGTATATGCATGCTCACATACATAAGTGGCATATACCTCACATTTATGCAAACATCAGCATTCATATGCAAATGAAAATACAGCCCTGTTCCGTTCCAGGCTCTGTCCCAGCCCCTGACATTTGGAGATTTCTGAGCAGTACAACTAGACCTCAGATCAAACATTAGCCCTAAGGGGTTGCCTTTCGGGGAAGGAGCAGCTGCATGACAGGTCTCTTTCCCCTGTTCCACCCGTGTATCCAAGCCCAGCATCCCACTGGTTTTGTGATCAAGCAGACAAAGGGCACACACAAACACAAAAATCTTCTTCCCAGGCAGCTTTGGGAACGGAGCTCAATTTCTTTCCCATTCTAAATCAATTGTCATACAATATATTTGATTTTTAACAAAGCAAGAGAAGACAAATCTACTCACAGCCCTTCCCTCTCCCTTGGCCCCCTTCCTTTATCAATACCAAGCTGTCATGTGTCTTCAGATGCTTGGAGTATGGGGTGAGGACAGCAGGGGTTTGGAGAAGTAGGTCCTGAGAATGTTACTTCCTAATGCTGCTGCCCTTCTCGTATCTTTCTGGCATGGCCTGTCACTGGTCCATCTTCCCGAGCACTTTTGCAATCCTCTTTCCTACTTTTTCTTTTTATTAAGCTGTTATTTTTTGGGAACAGAAATACAATGGGATGAATGGCATTGCTGGTTGGTAGGGAGCTCTAGGCTCCAGCATGCTGTAGTCACCTTGCTCAGGGCACCCCAGGACAGTGCGAGCTCCCCAATCCCCCCCAGCAACCATACCCGTCAACTGTCCCTCATAGCATACACCCACATTTTGCCTCCAGAAACACAACCCTGGGCTTCTCTCACTAACAGAGACAGAGGATATAGACAGAGAGGATATCAGAAATGCAGTACCAGAAAGCTGAAGGCCAGTGTGACTCATGTTACAGATATTAAGCCATGTTATTGAAACTGTTCCTGCTGCTGAAGTTGTGTTCGCCCGTTTTTTGGGCCATCCAGACGACTAGGCATATTCATGCCCTTCAGATGAAATGGTCTCTTCCCCTCCCTGGCCCAGCCACGCAGTGACACTCAGTGGTGCCACACTGGTGAAGGACTCAAATGATCATGAGGAATTTATGTATGAAGCCCAAAAGCGGGTAACTGGAAGAAGAGCAGGTACAGAGCGAGACACTGGGTCAGACGGCAGGCAAAGGAGGATGAAGAAGGTGGAAAAAATGGGCCTCAAGATGAAGGCTCGCAAAGGGCTGGTTTCATTAATAAAGCATTCCCACCCTGTCTCCTTCTTATTTTGGTGACAGAGTTAAACCTGTGTGGGCAATGTTCTTTTCTGAAGAGGGCAACTGTATCCATCTTTGCTCAGTCACTGTGCATGTCTTGCACACTTTGATCAGCTCTCTTAAACCCTTTCCAAAGCATTCTCTCAACTTCCCAGCATCTGCCTGAATTCTGCTCAGATGAGGAGATCCACCCCACCCCCACCTGCTACAAGAAAGATCAGACTGAGCGAAAGCAGACTTAGTGAAAAGGCTCTTTCAATATAGATCACCACCACCCCCAACACACACACACACACCCTGAAAGATTAAAAAAAACCACAACAAACTCTGATAACCTCCAAGGCTCACTGACTTATACCCTAAATTTTCCATTCTAGGCCTCCCACTTAGAGAGAGATCATCCAGGTAGCAAGATGTATTTTTTCCTCAATTCCTTATCTAAAGGTTTAAGAAACACTAAATTCTGTGACCTATTTGAACCGACAGCTCCTTACTCCTTCCAGAGGTGCGTTTTATTGAGGGAAATCTCTTCCAAAAAGGAGGAGGGAAATACTACACACAAATGAACTACCTAGAGGGTTGCCATGGGCTGGAGTAGTCGTTTGCACGCATAAGAGGACGTAACTCAAAAACACTCCAGGTTTTGCCTCCTGTGAGTTATAGCTCTACCCTTCAAGAGCAGAAAAATGCTTTATCCCATTGCTCCCTGCAGTGTATTCCAGATGCCCTTCAAGAGCAGAAAAAATGCTTTATCCCATTGCTCCCTGCAGTGTATTCTACCTAGATGGACTGATTCCACCTATTGTTCTTAATAAATCCTGGTGCATGAAAAAACCCATTGCATGGTCATCTTTCCTTTCCTGTTCTACCTTGCAGAAGTCATAACAATGGTTAGAACTGTGGGGGAAGGGCAATACAGAATGTGGTGCTTTCCTGGATTTAGTGAGCATCGAATAGGATTGAGAGTCATGGTCTGGCTGGATCCCAATCAATTTATCCTCTCAGGCTATGTCTAAACTGGTGAAAATGGGATCCATCTTTTGCTACAAAAGCCACTGTGTATTTCCACCCAGTAGCAGCAGTAGTATAGACAGGGCTCAGGTATTTTTATCATGTTGCCTAACTCTGCTCTAAACAGGTGCAAAGAACACCTGAGTCCTATCTACACCTCAGCTGCCATCGTTGCTACCACGTGTGGAGCTGTCCCAAAAGAACCAGTGGTCCTTCTTTTGACAGGGCAGACAGGGCCTCGCTCGCTACAAAACCATAGAATATCAGGGTTGGAAGGGACCTCAGGAGGCCACCTGGTCCAAGCCCCTGCTCAAAGCAGGACCGATCCCCAATTTTTGCCCCAAATGGCCCTCTTAAGGATTGAGCTCACAACCCTGGGTTTAGCAGGCCAATGCTCAAACCACTGAGCTATCCCTCCCCCAAATGGCTGTTCCCATCTGACATCTGCCCAGTGGCCTATGGGAAATGAGTTGGTGATCTCTGCCCACTGCTTAGCAGGCAGATGCCGAAATTTCAAAAACTAGCATTAAGCAGCCCCTTTGTCTTTTCTGCTGAGCACGTCCACAGAGATCAGCTGGACCTGCCGTTCCCTCTCCCGGTTGGGAGTGCTGACTCCAGGTCAGAGGCGAGGCATGTTGCTGGGGAGATATGAGAAAACTTGCTCTGCAGATGCCCATATCACACAAACCAGTGAATAAACAAAGCAATTCAGACTCCACGGCTTGGAATAACTCAATAAAAACAACAACATTTCAAATCATCAGGTTTTGTTAATCAGAATTTAAAAGGAGGGTCTGCTTCCCCACGTGCGTTTTCTTTGTGTGCAGATTACAATCATTTTCTTTTAGAAAATACAAAAATTCTACAAGCTTCTTTTCTTCCCAGTTCACAAGAAAGTAAGAGATGCACGGCTATGCTTCAGAAGGCAGATGGCTGCATTCTGATCTGCCTTGGATTCCCACCTCCCATTCTACTTAGGGTATTGGAATTACTGCTTCCTGTCTTACATAGCAGCAGCAAACATCAGCTGGCCCAATTTCAAAAGACTAGCCAGGGAGGTTTGGCTGGCTGGGGTGTGTGTACGTGTGTGAGGATCTGGCCTCCAGAGCTAAGTTCAATTTAGTCCTCTAACTAGATTCATTGACTCACCTCTCCTTGCTCACCCAGAGATGTCCTGTCTCTTCCCATTGCATCCCACTCCATGAACTTTCAGTCACGTCTGATTAAAGAAGAGAGAATTCATCTCAATTAGAAGGATGCTCCCACACACTTATGGACGGATGTCAAGTAATTACTGAATGTCCCCCCCCCAGAGAAATGGCTGTAAAACAGCTCTCATATTTGGGACCACACACAAACACACATTTATATTATATATACCTACATGTGCACACACATAATTGTGTGTATATTACATGCATGCTTCATAGCACACCTCATGCAAATGTTTTTGGATACCAGTCCCTAGTTGAAACACATGCAGCCATGTACAAGACAGCAAGACACTATCATTTTCACTAATAAGGAAATAAAGCAAAGTGGATCTGTGTAGCCAGAGCCCAGAAAGCAACACTGTCTCTTTAATTTTCTCTCTGGCTAGCTCATCCTTTGCACGAATCCTTTCCTCCCCATGGCTTCTTCCAGCCTGGTGGGCAAAGTGGAAAAACATCATTAGGGAGGAAAAATAATTTAGTTTGTTAATCAGTATCCAATGGTGGGAAACTAGAGGCAGAGAGCAGGGCTGGCAGTTGGAGCTCAGGAAAGGCCAGCACAAAGCCACCATTCATGACGTGCGGGGCTGGGGTTCTCATTGAATTAAACAGACACAAAGAGCAGAGGCATTTCATGCTCTCTCCACAAGAATTATCATATCTTCCTGGCACTAAGAAACCTTCAGCATGAGAGAGAGAGAGAGAATCAGGCAGGCTGGATAGAAAGATGGTCCAAGGTACAAAATACTTTGTTCTAGGGTTGGATTTATGGATGGGGTGCAGCAGAGGGCTTTGCTGGGGGTGACTGGCCTTTGTGCACCGGATTTAATAAGACTCAGCTAATGTGAAACAGGGGGCCCAGTGTACCCCGTAGCAGGGAAACCCCGCTCTGAAAACAAACAGCATAACTTTGCATTTCACAGCTGTGGAAGGGTTCTGAGGCCAGTGCAAAATGTGTCCTCTGTGTGTGTACACCTGCACACATGTCCACATGTGTGTTTTGGGGGAAGAAAAGGGAGGGTGCAGAAAAAAGACGAGGCAACATAGTTCAGTCATGAAAGTTAATTAGCTAATGTGCAAACCCCGGCTGCCTCTGCCTGCTGCCCTGCAAGTGTCCCAACCAAGCTACACTGTCTGTGGACTGGAACTGCAAATAGCAGGAGCAGATTAAGACAGGCTCCTTGGGATCCAGGCCTGGCAATGTGAAGGGGCATGGCACAGCAGTGAGAAACCAAGAGTCCATGCATAAGGGATGAGAAGGTAAGATCAAAGATATGGGTCAGGGAGGAGTCCAGGGTACAGGCTATGAGGAAGTCTCTATCCAGAAGTGTGCAGGGAAGGGGTGTATATTTATTGCAAGCCCAGATGTTTTGCTGGGTCTCAGCCCTGTCTAGTTTTAATCAGCTTCCAGTGGGCAGTGACAGACATACAGAGAACCAGGAAGCCTACACTTTTTTAGACAGTAAGCTCTCTGGGGCAGGAGCTGTCATTCCCCAGATGTTTGCACAGCACCTTGCAGGGTAGAGGCCTGACCTAGTTGGCCTCTAGGTGCTATCAGAATAAGAATGTTCAATAACCGTTCAGTAACTGAGAACCATGGCCTGGGCAGGTGTCTTCCTCATGCCAACACTGTCCACACCACACTGAGCCCTCACTCCCACGCCCTGCTTATAAAACAATACCACAGCATCAGTGTTACTGCGGGGTTGCTACTGCAGAACACAGCAGTGTTTGATGCAAGAGGGTTATACCCTCTCCACTGCAGGCTGCAAGAAGCTCCTGGGTCTCAAATACCTTTGCTCCAGGGATAACTGCTCTCTGGAAGACCCTCAAACAATGTGATGCTGGGGGCCATATAAGCATCTAGAAAACAGACACGAAGGGGAACGAGCAAAAGGAGGAAACAAGCAGGTGCATTGGTGTCTGTGGAACCATTCAATCTAGACGTGCCCTGTTGACCAGAAATGAATGTTTGCTAACATTGATCATGGATAGGAGACTGTCTCTGCCCTTATAAGGTACCTATCACCATGGTATCTGATCTTGCTATAGTACCCAGCAGAGGGAGGTCACTTTTGCTATGGGTGGCCTTGTGAGACATAGGATCAGTACAGAAATTACTGAGAGTGTGAAGATGGTGAGAAGAGAGAAGTGATACCTGAAGAACACTGTATGAACCCAACGAGAGGGGAGGAATGACTTGGGAAATAAATGATGCCTTTACTTATTCACTAATGGATTTATCTGTGTGAAGAGAAACATACTGAAAACAAAGGGAGCTGGGTTGGAGATCTTGGTGCACATGTAGGTAAAAGTTGAAAAGGAAGCACTAATTAGCGCTAGGTCCATCATGTTCCATTAATAGCTTGTCACTGTTTCCTTGATGTTGCCGAAGGCAGAAAAGTTGGTATGTGTGATGCTTACCTGTCTCTATCTCATTAACAGAAGGCAGGGTGAGAACAGACGTTTTTTGCCTGTATCACAGATAGAGACAGGTTCCTTTTGCTCAGGCTAATTATTGGATCGACTTTTGTGGAGGTAAAGAGGGGGGAGATATTTAAAACATGCACAACATGTATACACATACACAATGGACACACAAACATTCTGTACACACACACACCATGAGACACTGATGTCAGGGTTTAGAAATCCCTTGGGGGAAAATATGGTTTCAACAGACCACAGATATTTTTATCCACACCAAATACACTTCAGGCCATAGAAAACTCTTTTGGATCAGAAAAGCACATGCAACAGGGGCCAGAATTGGGGGGTGGGGGAGAAGGTAAAAAAATTGTATTGTCCAATGAGTAACAGAAATATCAGCTACTTCCCTTCACATTAACACAAAGAAAAACTAACTAAATAAAAAAAATTGCTCAACCAGAGTCCAGTTGGGGATAATCTGATTATCCGTTCACTGACATCAGAACCCAAAGTATGGAACTTCCCCGTAAAGAAAGAAAGAAAAAAGCCATTCCAAGCACAGATAAATCTGCATTGTGTCTTATCATTTCCAAAAAAAAAAAAATATGGGCAATTCTTCCAGCAGTTAAAAAAGATTAGATCTCCTGTTTAATATACAAAGGCCTCCCTTCTCCTCTCAACACGTGGAACAGCCTCCATTAGTGACAGTGGAAAGAACAAGCGTGCAAATCAAGGAAAGAATGCAAGGGCAGCAAATATTTGTGAGTGTGCAATGTGTATCTGTATGGCATGGTTACAGGTGAGTGTGTGTGTGTGCGGCTATGCATGCACACAGCACATACATCCCCATGGGCATCTATTTCTTCATGAGTGTGCACATTCAATAAACAAGCTGAAGATTCCTCAAGATAAGAAGCCAAAATGTCCATCTGAAACAAGAACTGTGCAGAACTGAAGGCAAAGAAAACAATAAGCTTATTTCTCTGGGAACAAAGAAATTTCCCCTTCAGCATGCCTATGTCTTCTTGCTTTTTGGCTAAGATCAAGTGTAGCATCAGTTTAAATTCGGGATATTTACTGAGGGGCAACCTATCCTAAATCTCAATTACTGAGGGACAATCTATACTTATGGCTATATTTGCTTTCCACAACCTACTCTTAGTATAACCTTTTCTGAGTGATGTACCCAGAAAATTTGGATGTTAATATTTCAACTGTATTGCTGAATTTACTAACTTTAATTTGGGATATTGCAGATTATGTACTATATGCATTTTATGAATTTTTAACCAAACTTTGTACTTTTGAACAATGTAAGCATTATACCCAGATGTATAGATACTCTTTCCTTAACACATGTATAAGATAGTTTTAACATTAGCTTTAATAACAAAAATTTAAATCTGTTCTTATCATTTTATTCTCCCCATCTGGACAATTGCTGGTTTGTATTTTTTTCTCTTCTTTTGTTATTCTTTTTTGATGTACATGAACCAATATGTCTCAGGTATTTGTAATATGCATTCAACAATTTATGTGTTTTATAATTTTAAATATTTTCTAATACAAGTTTTAATCAATTTACTCTTCCCATCCATCCAAGGAAACACATTCAATAATCTAGTAAGTCATTTTCTACCTCTAGCTTCTATGTTCCTATATTTGCTACTACCTGACAATGTAGATTATATTCCATGCAAAAATACTGCATTAAAAGAACATTTTTAGATTGCAAAATCAAGCACTTGCAAGCTAGGAAATGCAAGATTTAAGGCTGCCCATGCAACCTGAATTCAGCCCCTTGTATGTCCATCCTTTGCTCTGAACCAGGCTTAGAATATGTGATCATGTAATTAAAGACTGGATCATAATGCATATGCACAACAAGGCCGACATAAGATTACACAGACAATCTTAGACCTGGCATTTCCTAACTTTGAATGCTTGATTTTGCAACCTAAATAATGTATATTATATCTCTCTCTATATATATATTATTTCCTATATTTTTTAAAAGAAGGTTAAAACAAATTATATTTTGTGCAATTGTAACAACCCCGCTTCCCCTTACCCCCCGCCCCCACATCCTACATTGCGAGCAGAGTTTCAAACGTGAAACTTCAGCACAGACTTCTACCTCTTGAACTATGGGATTAACATTAGCTGACAGCAGGAGAAGGCTGATATCCTGGGGAATGTGCATGCAGAGGGGAAGAGAAATTGGCCACAGGGTCCACATGCTGAGGAGGGGGGGGAGGTAGCCGGAATCTACCCTCACTGTTCCCTCACCTGCTACAACTCTTCCAGGAGCTCCCAGGCATTCCCAGTGCAATGTCTGATAATGATATAAACCCAGCTCTTTGGAATGTTTGTGGTTAGTTATTATTTTGGCAGGATGTCAGATTTTTCCTGAGGTATACAAGCAACAGAAGGGTGATTTGTAATGCTTTATAACTCAGCTAAACCTGAATGGAATTTCACGGGACAAAGGAAAGGCATTTTTCTAGCCCCGGAGCTTCCCTCTACTGAATTTCAAGGGCCTGTACAAACAATGGCAGTGTCAGAGTATCTCAAAAAAAAAAAAAAAAAAAAAAAAAACCATAAAAAGAGGTTACAAGACTCTTATTATAAAAAGGTGTTAGGCAACCCACACAGAGTGGTCACTAACCGCTCTTCTACAATAAATGATACGAATAAATTTCTCTATTAGGCATTTAATGCAGTATCTAGGCTCAGTGCTAACTACACTTCTCTCCCATATTCTGAACATAAGAAAAACCTGTAATCTGTTAATTATAACAGAGATGTGGAGTGTAAAGAGACCCTGGATAAGTAATTCCTTTATTTCTCATACCCTACAGGCTCTGTTCATTTCTGTCAAGGTCTCCAAAAATGTGTCCTAAAAGGGATAGTATCAAGAAACTGTGCTCCCATAAGTTGTCCATGCTTCCAGGCCATGCTTTGCAGCTCCGCAATGAAGTAACTTTTACTGATACAGGAGAGAAAAAGGTCACAGAGCTATTGGACACAATTCCATCAAAATTCAACATAGAAAAGAAAAGAAAAGAAAAGAATTCAGAGTTATTGGGCCCAGTTCTGCTTTCACACCAGTTGTACAGCAGTGTAATTCTGGTCTCTCCTGATTTGCACTCATCTCTTCAAGATATCTTGTGTGGAAAAATAAATAAATAAATGAATAAATGAATAAATAAATAAAAATACAGTTGTGCTAATCAGGTAAGGCCTTTCCTCACAGCCTGTGGAGGCAGAACATCTGGGAATTAAGCTTTTAAAGGCTGTGGTCAGACACTAACTCAGCCCAAAGCAGGTGGGTTTCTGTGTCATTACTTGGGTTCACCTACTAAGCCATCTTGTTCCACTCTTCCCCACCCTGTACCCCCCACCATTCCCTTGAAGAGCCAGGATCTGGCGTGGGAAAGACATCTTTGGGCTTTTCACAAATCCAGTATCCCCTTGAACCAAAACCAATTAGCCCAGCCCAAGGTCCTGCCATTGAAGGACTGTCCCTGCTTTTCAAACCCCCGCAGTCTCAATTGCTCTAAGAAGCCTGGATGTGAATGAGCAGAGCCCACTTAAAGTGGTGCTTAAGCCAGGACCAGGGTGAAGGGAAAGAGAAAATCTCTATAGGAACAGCAATTGGGGTTTCTAAGAGACAACTGACCAAGACTGTGTTCAAATCTTTTTTTTTTCTCCCCTTGAGTTTTGAGACAGACGCCCCTAACAAAACCTGAACTAGTGAATAAACACAGCCAGCAACACCTGGAATTGTGATTCCTCTTAAAGAGATCTAGAGCCAGATCCTCAGCTGTTGTAAACTGCTCTAGCTTCATTGAAATCAGTGGCACTATGCAGATTTACACCACCACAGGATCTGGTCCATAATATTCAAATTAGGGTCACAGGCCCAGCTACAGCTAACATTGTGCTAAACAGTTTGAATAAACATTTCTGCTGCCTAGATCCTTGGACAGCAAATACTCTCAAGGTAATTTGTCTCAGAAAAGCATATAAGAGAAGACAAGGACAAGAAATACCCAAAGCTACAAACAAGCCTGTAAACAGTGACTCCATTAAGCCACATGGTGCAGAGAGAGCCAGCAAAGGCAGCCATCTTACATATTCTATACACAGCAACCACACACCTGCATGGACCTCATGGAGGTTCAGGGCAATAAAAAGGACATTTTACAGGAATTTTGTGAGGCCCCCAGAAGATGAAAATAGGGTACTGGGGCCCAGTCTCTACTCAGCTCCCATTTATGCATCTGCTGAGCTATACATACGTACCCGCACCATCACTTGGTGCAAACACGTGAGCTCACACTTTAATCATTCTCACACTCGCATGTGTGCAAGGCTTACAACCTGCAACCACAGAGGCATTGTTCCCAGGGGGATCTAGAAAGGCAAATTCTAACATGCGCACACACAAAGGTGTGTTTGCACTTGTGGAGGCCAGAGGCTGAAGATTTACCCCATTATGTCAAACAATGCCTCATTGCTTGAGCATTTAAAACTACATTAGACAAATTACTGGAAAATGCAAGATAGAGAACACTCCTGCACTGGCCACCAACAGGTGGGTGAGTGGGACCCAACAGACCTTTTTCCATCTCTAATGTCTATGATTTTATGGACAAAGCTAGACAAGAGAGGTAATAGTACGGAGGGCAAACTAGGTCACGTGGCATCATGAGCCCAGGAAGGGGACAAATAAAAGTAAAACAAATCCTGGGCACTGCTAACAATCTTGATTCCCATCAGCTTTCGGACCAAAGCTTACAGTGATTTCACAGAAGTGCCCAATAGTGGAATTTCACTCGCTCATAACACAATGTTAGGGCTCAGGCAGCTTGTTTAAATACGTCCAGTTATGGGTACATATAGCTTGTTTAAACAGCAGGAAGCAAACAATCTCCGATCCACCCTGGGGGGGGCCTCTGTGTTTTGGCTAGTCCTACAGCCTGAAGCAAGCCTTGATCTAGACTGAATGGAGGATGGAAAGGTCAGAATATCAGGAAGAAAGAAAAGAGATTGGGACCAGAGCATGGCAGTACAAGCACTCCAGCTGCGGGTGAAGGTATGAGTGATGGTTCGCTGTCCTTCCCACCCACCCCCACCATAAAATTTTTTTCCAGATCATCTTTTCTGCATGTTTTCAGCTAGTATATGCCTCCCCGCCTTTACCTGCCCACTCCAAGCACTGCCTGAAGGGCAAAGACATAGAAGCCTTGGCTAGAGCTTTGTGGAAAATCTCATATCCCAATTGCCTATGCTGAATATTAAAGAAGATCCACCAGGTGTGGAAAGGAATTAAAGCATCCCACAGAGGAGAGAAAACAAAGGGATAATCTAGTAAATGCCCAGCCTACTGTCTTGTTCTGATCTATTCTTTTCAGCTTCCTATATCACTTCCATCACTGTGGTATCTGATCACTATGCCGGTATCCGACCCATATAGGACAAGGAGCACTCACAGATTTTAAAAGACTAGGACATGCCCTTCCTTGTAGGTTTTAGCCCAGATGTGCCACACAGGATCTCATTGAAGCCAACAAGAATTTGGTAAAAATAAAGAGCTGAGGACTGGACCTTGGATGGACTTTTGTGGGCCTGGGAATTCTCGCAATCACGTTGCAGCTTGCCACACTCTGTGTCCTGATCGAGGACAGATCCTACAAGATGCTGATGCAGGCATCTCATTTTAGGAAATGTCACAAGAAGCGATGCAGTGAATACAACTGACCTACAGCTTTTGGATAAGCTGAATGGTAACCCTGTGATGTGGATGTCACTTCTGTGAATTGTGCAAACAACCAGCAACAGCTGCAGAGGGAGAGAAGAGTGAAGAGCTAGAGGACTTTGAGCATTATTTCTCTCTCCGCCAAATGGAGTGTCATTCCATCTGTGGAGAGATTTTGACAAATAGCATTGCAGAGAAAAGCTTCTCCTTTTGTTTTCTTTTGGGAAATGACAAATTAACAAAAGATTTGTAAAATATGTCCCACAAGGCATGAAAATTGGGAGCTATGTGGTGAAGTGTTTAGCCCCTTTGTCCAGATTTGCATCTCCAATTTTGCATGTGAAACTGACCACACCTATCCACTTGGGCAGGCATCCGTTTTGGGGATGCAAACAAACACTTGCATGCAAAAACCAGATAGCTGAGCATCCACCCACTTGATCAAAATGTGTACAGAATTTTCCATGTGAATCTGCCAAGCTGCCTGTACAAATGCAGAGTCCAGTTGAAAACATGGCTCCAAATATTAGATTTGGACAAAAGCCTTATGAACCTAGAAATTTTAAAAACTGGCCAGATATCAATGTGAAAATACTTTATGTGCATTAGATTCTTTCTACGAGTTTCACATGTGGACACCAATTTCTGCACTCTATTTTTTATTTAGTAATGTTATAAATTTGATTTTGTGTGTCTGTTTGTCCACACACACACACACACACACACACAGAGTTCATCTCTTTAAACTGCCACCTTCATCCAATTATAGAAGTTAGAGATGGAAGAGATCAGCTAGCTAATCTCCCTGGCAGTGCAGAATTGTTCCCAACAGAATACATATTCTCCAGCTCAGCTGGTAGAATAATTCTTTGTGAATAATATTTGTTGTGAATTTTGGCATTTTCAATCAAATGAATCCAGTGTTTGTTAGCAGTGCAGTTCTGTTCTCCATTGCTTTGTTCAGTCCTGTTTTAAAGCATCTCATATTATGCAGTTTCCATCAGGATCGATTTTATTATTTAAAAAAAGTGCCATTGCCCATTAGCATGGACTCAGCACTGGAAAATTATTTCTTAATAATAAAATAAAAAAAGGAGGGAAACCGCTAAATTCTATTCTCCCTACCTCCACTCTCTTCCAAATTTTCTGGGATTGCATCAAGAACACGTATTTCAGATGGTTTGGAGAGAAGAAAGTTGGACTCTTAACAACACTTTTTTTGCTGTGTTTGAAATGAACGATTCATCCTGACCTTGGCCAGACTTTGTGCCACCGTTGAGTTCCATTTCTAGAAAATCCGTTTCTTTAATTCTGGCTCTGCGTGTGGGACCCAGCAAATCATGGAATTACTGCTGTAACTTCGGATTAGTAACGCTTTCTAAATGATAGTCTAATTCCAGGCCTTCATGCTTTTCAGCGTTCAAACTCACACAGCCTTTTCCCTGGGAGGCCTCCTGTGGAATTAGTGCAGGCATCTTCTTCTTCCTCTGCCCTTTTTAATTTCTCCAGTGACTTCTCATTAGAATATAAAATAATGAGAACTCCTCAAAACTTTTTTCTTGCTGTATAGTCACAGATTTACTCTAGTTCCTCCTCCCCTTATTATTAATTATTATTATTACAGGTTTTTTCACCCTCAGTTGCTAGATTGGGGCGCACGTTGCTATAGCTTGGGAAATATGTGGCTTCTGCCACAAATGTAAGGTGGAATGGAAGTTCAAAATGGCCACAACAAAAGATCTCCAGGGTTTCCCAACTCTCCCTGTCCTTTTCAGCCTGTTGATGTAAACTAAAAGCTCACACCAAGCAAAGCCCTTCTCTCTTGGGACTTTGGCATAGCATGAGTTTGCCCACACACACACACATGCTCTAAAGAAGATTTGGGGTGGAAGAACTGTCAGTGGAGAGGTTGGCGCTGTCTGAGAAATAAAGAAGAGTTCTTGCTCCCAGAGTGATCTACTTACTTAATATTCAGGCCAAGAGTTTTAAACTACTAGTGTAGCCAGATGCAGAAAACAATGCCTCTCCTAGAGTTAAAGCCAACACTTCTCCACACTGAACTACCCGCAGCAGAGTCTGCAGAGCCCACATTGCCCAGGCAAGCAGAGCATTATATAATCAAGAAAGGTACAGGAGCTAGAGGCAAGGAGGGCAGAGAAAGGAAGTTTGAAGAACAGCAAAGGCCCCACGAAAGCTAATAAACACACTGGGCCAAATCTCCACAGTCCTTACTCAAGCCAAACTGCTATTGAAGTCAATGGGAGAGTTTGCATTGGGCAAGGAACAAATAAAGGCCCCATGATGGGGCACCAAACCAAACACCCCAGAGAAAGAGAAGACAAGAACAGCCTGTTGCATACTGAGCCCTAATGCGCTCCAGGGAGCTGGTAACATGCTATGCTTCCCCAAGAGCAAACAAACACACACACACACACAAATATTAAAAAAAAATCCGGCTGTAAAATTGGGAAAGGGAACAAGAAGACAAAGATTGCTCTTGTAAACCTTATTGGAGCTCTCAGAGTCAGGTGCCTTCAGAGAATTTCCAGCAGCATGGGTAAAATCTCCATAGTACCACAGGTAAGGATGGCAAGAAGGCGATCTGGGATGAGATACCCTGCTGTGTAGGGCCTGGGATCTGGGCACAGTGGGTTGCTAATTGTTCATACCCCCACACAGCTACATTCAAAGTACACCACGCTGGAGCTGTCCGATGAAGAACTGTGTGTGTCACAGAAACAGCCCTGTCTGGGCGAGGAGGGAGGGCCCCTGCTTGCAGCTACAGCCGGCCATCTCTTTCCAGCTCCCAGGCAAGCCCCAGAGCCAGCAGGGTGCACTCGCCAGGCTGCTGGCACCGAGCTGAACCACAAGGATGTTCCTGCTGCTCAGGAAAACGAATCTAACCGAAGCCTTCTCCCCTTTTAAGGAAACGCAGTACTGTACAACACTGCCCCGTCCCCAAATGGAAGCCCTTCCACTCCCTGCTGAGCACCCACAGGCACCCGGGGAAATGGGTGTAATTTTTCAGCTGGGAGCGGAGCCCCTCAGATTGGCATCCTCGCCCTTCATTCCTGCTCGCTGGTTGGGGTTGGCTTCAGCCAAGTAAGGCAAAGAAGCCGGTTTGCCTCAAATCGGCTGCCAAAATGTGCCAGAAGAGACTTAGCCGGGTGCACGGTGCTTTGTGTTACCATGGGAACGGAATGCAGATTTCCCAATTGCTTTTTTATTTGCTAGACAGTGTAATATATATTATCTTTCAACTTCTCGGGTTTGCGGTGGAGGTAAAGAATCCTTTCTGAATGTTAACCATTCAGGCGACTTGGCGAGAGAAAGTCCCAACAGTTAAAGCAGGTAGTTTGTATGCAGGCAGAGTCTCAATGTTAAGGTCTGCCCCTAGGATCCAGCCCCCTTCCTATTGAGAATACCTCCCTCTTCATTTCTGCTCCAGTTCACTCTGCACAGAGACCCCCAACTACACACAAAAGCAGCTGCCAAGGCGCATGAAAAGTGATCAAATTATCAAGAACTTGACCTCTCGGAGGGGCAAAGCTTGGGAGACTTGAATCAAACCCAGACCAAAAAAATCCGAATGCTAATGCGCGCTTCGGGGTTTGACTCGCCGAATAAATTTGATCAAGGGCCATTGTTCCAAGGAGTTGAGTCTAAGGCACCCCATCCCCTCCTCCCCTTTCGACTGTCTCACACGAGAGCCGATTTCCATCCCCTAATCCAGGAGCGAATTCCAAGGCACGTTTACCAGATTGGGGCGAAACGATGCATTGGGCAGTAAAAACATTGGTTTCGCAGCTCACCTTTCCTGACCGCTTCCTGCCCCCTCTCATCCTGCTCCCTAGGCTGGGGCAATACTCCTGCCACTCAGCTGCCGGAAGGAAAAAGGCAAAACATCCCCTAGGGCGTTTCTGAGAGCTCCACAACAGAGACTGCAGAAACTTACCTGGCTCTGGAAGGACTCCGACGAATCCTTGGCAGAAGGTCGGAGATGATCTGGGATTAACCTTGCTCTGCTCCAAGGTCCATGGCGCGTCTGGCTCCACGTCCCTCCTTGTCCATTGGCTTCCCAGCTCCAGGAAGGGTTGGAAGTCATTTCTACTTTCGGTTATCTAGCTTTATGATGGCTTAATAACACTCATACAGCTAGATAACCAAAGACAGAAACAGCCCTCCTTCTCAAGGGCCGCCAAAGGCTGGAGAGCTCTCGGGGTGGGTAAGGACCGGGGCCCGGCTGCGGCGTTCTTCTGTCTGCCACCAGAGGAGAAGAAGGGGAGAGAGAAAGAGAGAGAGAAACCTATGAACGCAATTCATTCAATGGAAAGACAGGGGCATGCTCTGCTCTGCTCTGCAGGCTCTCGCTGGGATGGAGCTGCTGCTGCAGGGGCCCTCAGCACCTCTGGAGCCCATCCATCGCTTCGTAGAGGTGAGACACGCTAGGGGAAGTAGCTGGCTTGCATGGCAGTCATGCACTGAGGGCTGAGATGCCGGACAAGGAGAGAGCTTCTCTCTCACTCACTGCTGACCAACTTCGACTCTTTTCTAATGTTAATCACCCCTCTGGGAAGTGACATCACCACGGGCAGAGCCAATGAGAGGCCTTGCATTCAAATCAGCGCTCCTTCCCGCTCTTTTTTCCCTCCCAACAATTAAACCCCAACAATATTTCAGCTAAACTTTTTTAAACTGCAAGTTCTCAGCCACATCAACAAACCTTTCCACCCTCCCCACCAAAGAGATGCTCAGCGTCTAGACCAGTGCATCCGTTCCGGACTGGGAGGTTAGGTCCCTCTCAAGGAAGTGGGGAAAGTCGTAGGAGAAACTACAAGTAATATCCCTGCACCAGTTTGGCACAGGGAATGGGGAAAGTTCAGGGCATTCCCCACCTCCCTAGCTATGGCCTGGATTTGGCCAGCCTTGTCTAGTAATGTATATCATTGTGATGAGGGTGGCGGGTGGGACTGGAAGGTAGCGGAAATTTAGTGCGAAGATCTCAACGTGACCTGTCCATTTGTCTTTGCTGGAGGGAGCCCTTGCAAAGCCCGGTACAAGGGGAAAACAGCGACTGGTTCAGGTGGACTAGAATGGGTTGTGGCTATAGGGTTTTTTTTATTATTATTTTTTAGTTTGGGATCTAATCAAGTCATTCTTTTCCAATCTTGCCATTTCACCCAGAGCGCCGATTTATGTAGTGTGAAGGCGGGGGTGTTACTGGCCACGGAACATTTTCAGTGGGGGGGAAATAACACCACCCACGCGTATCGTGGGAGGCACCCAACACACTCACACGTGCACGCGCTCCCTTCCCCCCCCCCAAAAAAAAAAAAAAAAAAAAAAAGAACGGGCAATCGGACGGAGGAACTTAGCTTCACGTAGCTAAACACAAGCCCCACCGCCCAGTGTGAATCGCATCCCAGGACTAACTGGGACTCTGCTACACCACTTCTAATAGAACTATCATCCGACATGGAAAATGACTCTAAAGCGACGTCTTTACCAACATGCAATTCCCTTTCTTCTCTGCTACTTCACATCCTCATCTCTCTGCGTTCCGAACACGGGCTTTTAACGCGGTATGTATGTAGCGGCATGTAATACACATGTGAGGAATACACGAGGTAAATGTGATTATCTTGGGTCATCTGACCTAAACGCAACATCCACAACAAATACGTAATCTCCCTCCATTTCTAGCGAGTGCTCCCTTAGATCTGATGGGGAGGGGAAATGTGACCTTCTGCAAAACAGAGAATATGTAAAATGCGCAGATTAGAGAGATAAAAGGCACCGGCTAAGCACAAACATCCAGATTCCCTGCAATTCTAGGCTGATAGTTTCATTCTCTCTCTCTCTCTCTCTCTCTCTCTCTCTCTCTCTCTCTCTCTCTCCTCCCTCCCTCCCAACGCTTCAGAAATAAACTGGAAACTCAATCAGGTTAAAAGCTAAAAGATCAACTCTATCAGCTCATATTTAGAGACAACTGTATAAAACCCTGGAATAATGAAAGCTCCGCGCTGGGTTTTGGCACTTCCCCAATGAATGAATTCGGTGTCTTTAAGCACGCGTTTTACAATACGCCAGTTATTTCTCTCTTTCTTGTGCAATAGTCAATCAGATTTTCCCTCGTTCAAATTTCTAAAGGGAGCACATTTCTATTACCTGTTAATTCAGTCCGTATACAGCTATGTATTTTAAAGCCGTCTTTGTTTATTCTCCCGTCTCTGGGCTCCTTCGCACAGCCCCGAAGAGACCAAATGTTTTTAATCTTCCTGAGCAATGAAATCTGCATCAACCCAAACCCCTCACATGTTTTCTTTTCATATTTGTAGCCCGAGATTTTTAGCTGCAAGCCTGAGAGGCATTTGGTGACAGACAGCTTTGACGAGTCTCTTCACCTGGACGCATACGGCAAAAGCCGGCACATTGGGACTAAAGAATATAGATTTAGGGCTAGCACCTCCCTCGCTTTCTTGATATGTTCTGTGCAATCCAGCCACTCACTGATATAGGTACGCCAAAGAAAAACTCTCCCACTATCTGCATTTGTGTACCCAGGCATTCTGTGTGGCATTGTGTGCATTTGGTAGCACGCAAGCAGCAGTTGCCTAGTTCACTACACACAGGACTAGGAACTGCCTTAGAGCTAATTCCACCCTGCCACCGACTCGTTGTGTAGCCTGGGGCAAATCCCTTAACTCCCTTGCCTCAGTTTTCCTACCTGGAATTTTGGGGTTACACTATTTACTTACCTTAATGCTCATTCTGTACTCAAAAAGTCGGGTGCTAATGACGGGCTATTAGCTAATAACACCTGAACGAAATATACAATCATTAAAAAAAATACATTTTCTTGGCCTCATTGCACCGAGGAAGAACATTTGGATTGTAGCACACCGTTAAATACTAAAAGCCAAAACCCAAAAAACAGGCAGGACTAGACAGTGAGAGGGCGCTTGGTCTCACTTTGACCGGGTAACGAATAAAGCTTTCGATTGCTCTCTCTAATGTAGACATTATATAGAACAATGAGGAGAGCGGGCCTCTTTCTAACTCTCCTACCCGGGGTGTCTATTCTGCATGAGGGATAGGAATTGTTTTTTGGGATGACCAGATACATTGAGGGGGGATCCTCATGGCCTCTGTTATTTCACCTCCGGCAAGAAAAGCGGATCATATTTCCAAGTAATTTTTACTGCATTGTGTTTGGTTTTTTAGTAAAATACCCAGCTCTTCTGTACAGTGGCAGGATGTGTATTACCAGGGCACACCTCCATCCTACTGCTATGGACAGGGGGAGGCATCCTACCTGAGAGAAAGTGGCTCTTTTGGTGCAATTTAAGCAGGATGCTCACAAAATGGCTTCTTGGTATACTGCAAATAACTAACAAGCAGGCTGGGGGACGCAGCCAGGCCAATGGCAGGGTTCGATTGCTCTGTTTGCCAAGGATTTCACTGGGGGCAAAGGAAGGGGAAACCCCCCCAGTATGAGCGTAGCTCTTTGGGACTCGCCTCCCACAGGCCGGTATTCCTGGGTGGAAGGCAAGTCAAAGCCTTTGTAGATCCGGTCCCCGGGGCAGCTAAAAGAGGCATCTGAAGAAACCAGATCAAGTTGGAACACTGGACTCAAACTCATTCCTGCTTGTAGCTGACATTACAAAACCAGCCCAGCCGCCGGCTCGCTCGGCCTCCGCTCATCCCAGCGCCTGGCGCCGGGGAACCCAGGGACCGGATTCGACCCCCACATCAGGGAGCAGGCCTTTCCCGAGACCGATGGAAATATTGGGAAACGGGATTTAGGAGGTTAATCCCTGTTTGCGGCTTTCTTCTCTATATTTAAATGCTCATTAAATTAATCCGGCGGGGATGTCCCAGAGTTGGAACGACACCGGGATACATTTTTTACTTATCGGCGCCTTTGTTTCTCTTTCCCTTTTCTCGCCGAGAGATGTCAGAGCCTCAATGGGGCTATTTTAATCGCCCCAAACAATATTGTATTTATATGTAAATATAGAGAGATAGCCATAGATTTTAAACATATATACACAGAGAGAGCTAGAGACATACCCATAACTATCATAGATAGATAGATAGATAGATAGATAGATAGATAGATAGATAGATAGATAGATAGATAGATCAGATGCAGAGGGAGAATTCACTTTTAAAATCTGAATAACTAGAACATCAACTATTAAAACAACCCTCGCACAGCTCTCCCATCACTTCCTGCAGAGCCACCGTTAGTCATTGGTCACGTACGAATAAAATGGACCCATACAAACACCACTTTTGCCTGATTTAAAAAAAAATGACCCCGATTTTAAAACAAGCCGTATCCATCTCAGCTGCCCCCCGAGTTCCCAAACTTGGCAGCTGGCAGTTTCTCAATAGGCAGCAATGCCTCTGCCCACAGAAGAGGGCATCTCACTCCGAGACCTGGTTACACGGCTGCCGTTGGTTTAATCCAGTTCATGGTGGAATGAATCCACGGACGGAATGTGGACGCGGGGACATTCTAGAATTAACCCTCGGGCAGGAAAAGGAGCCGAGGCGCCTGTGAATGAAGCGACCCGGGGCCCCTTTTCATTTGTGTGCCATCAGGCCAGCTGCCTCGCCCCAGCCCTCTATTCCGAGAGGATGCGGAGCGAGCCGCCCCGGCGCTGACATACATCGCGTGGCTCCATTCTGTCAGGCTGCCTTGGAGCCAGGAAACAAGCCCAGACTCCTTCCGCCCGGGCCGGGCACAGAGCTACCGCCGCCGAGCAGTGGCCCTGACCATGGTGCTGCAAGCCTGCTGCCAGCCCCCCCGGCGCCGCTGTTCCCTAGCAGGGCTTCGAGTAGCCCCCTCCAGCGCCAGCTCCATCCCGAGCCTGCAACAAAACCCGCCGCGGACTGTCCCCCGATCCAGATATTCTCCAAAGATCCCAGCCCAAGCCAGGCCCCCTCCGGCGCACCGGAGGGGTTCTCTCCCGGGGGTGGGCTGGGGAGACACTGCAGCCCGGCAAGCCTTAGGCAATGGGGGTTGAACCCACCTGATCAGGGGGCTCCTGCTACCTAACTAATCCATCAGGCCTGAATGAAATCCAGTGCCGCGCAGCGGAGGCCAGATAGACCGCGCGGCTCGGCCACACGCTCCCCATTCGTGTGTGTTGGATGTGGGAGAGGCCCTGCTACAAGGGCACGCGTCTGTGGTTCCTCCAGGTTCCAATCAAGCAGGCTCTCTGCTCCGGATAATGCGCTCCACAGCCCCATCTCCCTGACGGCCCGGTCCGATCCAGCAAAAATACCGGTTTGCTGTGGCTGGGTGTGCAGAGACGTAACTGGAAATGAACGAGCAGCTTTCACTGGCAAACACATAGCCATCGCCAGGGCGCTGTGCGTGCCGGTCTCTGGGTATCTATATTTAGAGATGTAGAGGGAGCTATGGATATAGGGGATGCATATCTGTGTGTGCAGAAATATGTTCCTGCCTGCATAACAACAGCGCCCTGTCTCCGTGTGCTCGGGAGCATGTATACGTGCCCGCGGGCGGCACATATACACTGCCCTGTGAAATTAACAAATCTGTGTATGTTGCGACTCTGGGGGTGCAGAGAGCTGGCGAAAGGTACAGATGCTCAGTGTGTTCTAGTGTGTATTTCGCACCCAGGAATCAATGGAGCATCACATGCCCACGAATCCGAGCCTCTGAAATGTCCCCCGTGCCAGCCTAGTTGTGAAGCAGCCAGCATAAAGAAACGCTGCTTCTCCACTCCTTGAAATCCTCGTGTAATAATCAGGCCGCTCCTGAATCATTTAATTTGATATCCTGTAAAGAGCCCCCTGCCTTTCCCCTTTCTACGTCCTGCACGTCTGACGTCACTTTTCTTTAATTAGGAGAAGTTATTTTTAGCCAACCTAGAGTAACCCCAGTTCCTTGAAGTCTCGAGTGCATCTCGTCTTAATTGTTTTTCTTTGCCTCTCTCAATCGGGGCTTTGCCAACTTTATACTGAAGCTGCAGCTCCCGGTGGGCATTTAGGAAACGTGTTGCTTTATTTAGTAATTAAGAGCCATATCAATGCAAGCCATGCACTTGAGAAACAGAGCAACAATGGCACAAGGGGTATCGCTCTCTTCATATCGTCAGGGATTTGAAATCGATACATAAACTATGAAATTTTCCCTGGGGTGACCTGCTCTTTTGCGGGCTGTCTGAGTATACAAAATCCATACAGTTGTGAGTGTGTGTGATTTTAGGCCGCAGCTTTAAGAAAAAAATGCCTATAATGTGTATACCCATACACACATTCTGCTACATACAACCGTATGCATGCTTGAGGCTGTGGCCTAAAATGGTTCTATTTGTTCCATTCATTTGAAACCCGAACTTAAGAATTTAAAACAAAAAAAATTGGAGAATGGGGTAATATGAACCATTCCGAAAAGCTGTAGGAAAAAAATAAAGAAAAGAAAAAGGGAAAAGAGGGAGGAAAGTGAGGAGAGATTTCTAGCAAAAGAAGTGCATTCAATGGTCACTTTGGTTTCCAATATAACCATTCATTGGGATTCAGTCCCTAAATGGAACAACTCAAAGGGCAGTATACATGTGACAGTGAATATCTGGGAAGTTAAACACTGTCCTCGACATTTTTTCTAATGCAAAATTGCAGGGATCCACTTTAATAATTTCTGAAATTCAGCGACTGTAATCATTCAAGCAAAGTGCATGTAACCGCAAACCTCTCTTCTGTCTGACACCCAGTTCGCAAGACAGGCCACTTCGCAGAAGGTGAAACTTCCCTTTTTGTTATTTTATTTAACTCTAGGCCCGGAAGATGGAATCACAGGCCCTCAGTACTAAATTTTTTTCCCCTTTCCGCTTATTTTAAAGGTTCGGTAAAATTTTAATTCACCTTAATATTAACCCGTCTCTAAAAATATCTATTGAGATCTATTGATATTTCAGAGCCATAGCCAATCCTTTTCTATTCTGTATTACACACAGAGAGAGAAACACACACACACACACTTAGATATGGGTCAGTATAAGCTTAGAACCCGCTTTGTTTGTTCTGAACACTGTAATAAAATGGACACTACATAACAGACACACATTCGCACCACGCCTGTTAAGATTGTTTAAATCACAGCTGGATTAGTCTAGAATTTAATGGAGACACCTTCCAAAAGCCGATGATAAAAGCTCTGATTGTAAATTACCAACTTCTCGGGCATCCGATCAGCTGAAAACCTTGGAAGCAGACTCTGACCCCAGCTCATCCAATGGGTCTCAGAGAAACAAAAATTCCAAAAGGAATAGGAGTTGATCTATTTCCCAAATTACATATTCTAAGGCATCCCTACAAATTATCCCTTTTACAACAAAGGTCCCTTTTCTCGCCCTGGGTTGTTTCCTATGACCCTTCCCTGGGGGAAGAGGGAGGGAGAGATGCTACCCCAATAGATACACAGTCGCCTACTGGAATTATATTTTTGCCCTCAATTTCTGCTTAGCCTCCTTCTCTAAAGCATCCATAATCGTGTATTGGACCCAGAGCCGCCCGATTCCTGTTTGGCCCCGGATCATGCCTCTTCTCCCCCCCCCCCCCCCACACACACACAGCGTATGGACTTGGCCGTGGGATTGAAGAAGGAAGAAGAAAGAGTTTCCATTGACCACGGCCTTGTCACGCTTCACTGTGCCAACCGGTCAAGCCTACAGCCCCGTCCCCAAACACACACCTCGCCTGGCACACAGAGCGACAGCTCCATCCCTCTGCCCTTCGCTTGTTTAAACGGCACGTCCAAGAGCAGGGCGGAATCGCCCCTTCCCAAGTGAGTCCCCCAAGAGCCGAGCTCCCCCGGCCTCAAGCCAGCCCCACTGGAAGCCGGGGGGGGGGGTCATTGTACCAAATCCCCTCACGCTGCCCCCCTGCTGCCCCCAAAGTAAGTCTCCCTTCCTCCTCCGAGGAGCGACCCCACGCCAGCCGCGCCGGGGAGGCGGAGAGGCAGCGGCCAGGGGCGAGCGCACACTTACACTCCGCGGCCAGGCGTGGACGAAGGGGAGGGAAGGAAGGAAGCAGGCGGCAGCGATCCCTGGGAAGGCGAGCGAGGCGGAGGCCGTGGCAATCCCCAGCCAGGCGGGCGCTGATCCCCGCTAGCGGCTCCTCCTGCCGGGGCTCGGCCTCTACCCCGGACCTCTCTGGCGGCGAGGCGCGGGCAAGAGAGGAAGGAGCCCTGGCTGGGCTCCGTGCGTCTTCCCAGCTTCTCTTAGCTCCAGGCTCTGGTTCCTCTCCACGAGCCTCCGCTGCTGGCAGGCTGAGCCCGCAGTGACGTCAGCCCAGCAGCGTTTTACTCACTCCAACCATGGCAGAGGGGAGGAGGGAAGCTGGGGGGGGGAGAAGAAAAGCTGGGGGGGGGGGGGCTCCTGCAGTCTCCACCAAACGGGAAGCGCAGCCCCCTGATCTTACCCTTTAATTAAGGCTCCGAAGGCGTTCCAATTAAACCCTGGCAATTCTTAATCTGATAGGCTGCTCGGGAAGCCTTTTAAAAGTCCAGCTCTCCAGTGAACCCCTCAAACCTCCCTGGTTAGCCTCTAAACTGAAAGGCAGAGATTTGATTTCGGGGAAGGTAAATGCTTCGCTCTAGTTTTCTTGGGGTGAGGAGTCGGAGGGGTGGGGTTAGGGGAGTGCATGCCAGCCCCAAACCCACCCGAGCTAACTGGGGTTTGGATTGCGATTGCATTTCTCCTAGATTTCAGCATATCTCATGACCAGGCTTGGGTCATAAATGCCTCTCGGAATAGCTTATTGTATAGGGTTTGCATTTGATTCTGCATTTCAATCCTAATAATATTATTAGGATCCCAATATCTATAGCTCCTGGAGGGTATTTACATCCCATTGTACATGTGCCTCTCTGCATGTTCATAGTAATATCGTCAGCCACATCACACAGAAAATACCGAGAGGGAGATGGGCGAGATAGCAAGACACCCGCCTCCCTCTCTACCTCACCCCCCTGCCATAGGCAGTGAGAAAACAATGCTCCTCTCTCTGCGTTTAGGAGCAAGAAATTCTAATCACCCCAACTGCAACATCGCCTTCCCCAGTCAACCAGATCGCCGCTTCTCCCCTGCCCCTTCCAGCCGATTGGGGTGTTTTGTTAATTCCCCCCTTCAGAACATTGCCACTAATTCTACTCCATTGTGACAACACAAGACAATTTCCCTGGGTCAATGTCATTTCTTCCCTGGAAATGTTGCGGCTCCCCCGGTTCGCTTTCCTATCCGCTGTCCAAATGCTGAAAATTAACTCAGATTAACAAAGTACAAAGCTCTCGGGCCAGCCTGGAAGCTCTGCAATGGCCCGACGCACAGTGGCTGTGGCATGAGGCTATTATAGTCCCAGCCTTCCTCAACAGCAGGCGGATCGGCGGGACTTTCAGGGCTACATAAAGCGCAGGGATGGGGAACTTTTTTGGGCGGGGGAGGTAAGGGCGCCGCTTTCCCATTCGGCAGCATGCAGAGAGCAAAAGTGGGTGCTGGGTGTCAGGGCGCAGGGCTGCAGCTCTGAGCCGCTTTCCTGGCTTTCCAGTCCACTGAAGCAGCAGGGGAGGTCCCGCCGGCTGAACTTGTCAGCGGGGTCTACCCATCCATCAAAATCCAGACAGACAGACAGGCCAAGTTCATGAGCAATCAAGTTAACCCATTGCAGTCCGCTTCCCTGCCATCCAATGGCAGACACGTATAATTAGAAATGTCCAGGCTTCCACTAGCTTTTTATTCTTGGGGCATAGAAAAAGGAGCTTTAATTTCTCCTTCGCTGTTTCCCTCTTCATTTCCCTTTCTCCCTCCTCTTTTCCTTTTCTTCTCTTCCTTCTCTCCTATTTCTCTTTCTTTCATTCTCTCCCTCCTTTAATTTTGTCATGCAAGCTTCTTTTTTTAAAAAAAACCCGCTATCCTTTAAAAACCTTTCCCTCTCTGCATTTTCTTGTCTTCTTTCTCTAGATTTCCTGCATTACAGATTGCTTTGATTTTTATTTAAAAATCTTTCCAGCCCAGTTTCCCATTCCCTATTTGTGTTGCCTCCTAGCTCTTTCCTAGCCTTGAAACAATTATTTTAAACCCCGTGGAGATACCATACGCTGTATTATTTTGTTTGATATCGTATTAAATAAACAGGCTATTTAAAGCAACATAACTCCTCACCCTGATTGCTTTTAGATTTTTGCATCTGAAAGTTGCCATAAGAAATCAGGCAAAAGACGTGGCGAATAGAAATCAAAGCTCTCTGGATTTGACAGTATTTTATTCTAAATCAGTTGTTCGATTATTTATCCATACATCTTTCCTGGAATCGCCAGAAATCCCTTTGCTCGGTCTAGGTCGAAATCGCATTGCATTGTCATTAAACATTAAAATAACAATAAATCGCACCCCTTTATGCTAAAGCCGCCCCCCCTTCAAAGTTTATTTGCCCTAATAATTAATTCACAAGAGCTTAACTTTGTTGTAACCCTGGCGGTCTTTTCATTAAAAAATCCCCCCGTTTCCTATTGAATTAGCTCTGCTCCATTGCCGCTGAAATGAAGACGCCAAACCAACTTTTACCCTGAGCATTTTCTCACCAGCCCAAAGAAAAGTCTCCCTCCTTTCCTTTTCTCCTTTTAAAAAAAAAATTCAAGCACCCAGGCAGCGGACGTGTCCTGCAATTTAACTACTTTCAAATTCTTTGTTCAGGTCACACTGGGGCTCTATTGTCCCCCTATTGAGAGAGCTTATTGCCAAGCCAAGCTTGAATGAATTTAGGCAGGCACACACCGAAATTAGTGCTAGGCTGGGGAGCAGGGCTTATTTGCTGCGTATCCCAGTTCTTTCTGGAGGGAATGAACAGTTACTACCCACGGCATATGTAACATAGATTATATATACACGCGCCCGCAGAGCTTCGATTTCCAGTGCACCAGGAGAAACAGATCCCGGACCAAAACAAACATGGACAAAGGTGTCTGCAGAGTGTGAGCGCCTTTGTAAAAGGAGAGCGGGGATAACCCGAACTTCATCACCAGGGGAAAGGCAATCAGCAGCCTTAAAAGACTTTAAACACACGCACGCGCTTCTGGGTTTTTTGTTTGTTTGCTTGTTTTTAGCTGGCAAACAAACCCATCCTAAACCCAGGACCTGCCGCGGAAGGAAGGGTTCTAGGGGGGCTGCGGTACTTAATTTCAGGACGCGGAGGAACCAGTGGGGCTGTTGGACATTTCCCCTCCCTCCTTCCCTTTTAATCCAACTCAGTTAAAGAGCCGTGCACACGGTGTCACAGAAGGCACCGAGTTTGCAGGGCATTAGCCGAGGACATTAATAGCTGCCGCCTCCGCTTTAAAAAACGCATCCAAATGTGAGGGGTGACTTACCTTGGGGAGTCCACCTGCTGTCCAGCCTCTCGCCTCGCCGTCTGGCTTCCTCGGCTAGCCCTGAGCCCCAAAAGGGAGGGTCCCCCCACACACATCTAGTCTGAGCTTCCTCCCCTCCCGCTCTCTCTCCACTTCTGGAGCTCTGGGGCTTGTCTCCTGAGCAGAAGAAGGGGGCTGCTTTTTCAGACTGAAGTGGGGGGGAGGTGAGAACTTCAGGGAGATGTCATTTCAGGAGAAAAAGCCTATAAGATGTGGCACTTGGGCACAGGCTTCCCACGTAGGCCCATACGTCACCTATAAAATACGTTGGCAGCTCCAGCTCTCCTATGCCTCTGCCCCTGAAAAAAAGGGAGAGAAAGAAAGAAAAGAAATTCTATAAACTCTTCCCCTTGGCTCCTCCTGTGATGGGGAGAGACAGGCGGGCGGGGGGGGGGCGTGTGAAATTATTTTTAAAAGGCGGGGGGAGAAGCGAATGGCTGCGGTGCCCACCTGGTTTAAAGTTTGCTCTTGGAAAGAGAGGAAGATGGGGGCGAACCGCACGCAGGAGAGAGCCATTGGCAGCCCGGGCAGAGCGAGCTGGGTGCCTGGCGTGCGGGCTCTCTCTCGCCTAGGAAACTTTCCCCGAGCTTAGTGGTTCTTTTCTGAGGCACATTGAAAGAAAGGCAGAGATGGGACAGGGCCGGGGGGAGAGGACGAAAACTGGTAGCCGGGCTGAATTCTATGGGCGCTCTGTGGTGAGATCCAGGGGACTACCTGGAAATCCCACCCTGTTACTAACAGCCCGGCCTGTGGCTCTGGACTCGGCTGGGAACCGGTGCCAGTTCGCGGGAGATGGAAAGGGGAAGGGGACGCGGATGTACCCGGACAAGCAGCTTTTGCAGAACCTAGAAAGACCGATCGCCAGGCGGAATTGCCTCCTCCAGGGCTTGTTTCCAAACAAGCTGCTGTCCCTTCAGCCAGGGAGTTGTGGGAGCCTGCCCGGCCATCAGCCCTGCTAAGCGATGGACCAGCCCGGGCTCAGGACTCTGCCCAGCGCTGCGACGGGAGCACGGCGGATTGCTGGGGCTAAGGGATCCACACTCTCTCTGCTAGTGGCGGAGCCGCAAACGCCCGGGCAGCTGGGCGACAAACGGGGGATCCCTCGGATCCAACCCCCCGTTGTCCGATGCGGCATTTTTCAGTTTCTCGGCCCTCCAGTAAGAGGCACGGCTCAGGACGCTGCTCGGCCCCGCATCCCCTGGACACCCAGGCACCTGCTCACGACGTTCTGACTTTCCCGGGCGCTGCCGCTTCCCTCCCTGAGCTCCGATTCCCAGGGCACTTTCCCCTGCAGAGGCGGCGAATATTCTCCAGGCTCCGGCCCTGGAAAGCCTCTTCTTGCCTGGCGTTTATTCCCTTTCGCTGGGTAGCAGCAGGCTCGAGGCAGTGTCATTTCCTTAGCCTGGTAAGCAAAGGAGAGCTGGGGAGGACACAGACATTTCTATGGCCCTGGTCAGAGTTTAGGCCGTGCCGAGAATCTTTCTACAACACGTCTCTCTTTCCCGGGTGTGTGACACACACACTGTGTTTCCAGGTTCTCCCCCTACGGCTGTCTAGTTACACACCCGTTAATCTGCATGCCCGCGGTTAATATATCTAGCCGTTCAGGGTGTAACTATATTACCCACCAGTCCATCCATTTTGCAAATGCCCGTATGGTGCTTATTTAATAAAGGATTTGCTCGGTGTATTCATATCTTACAGCCCACATTGAAGGGATCCCTACAATATTTTCTTTCAAAATGGTATGTTGGATACTACACAGCCGCCTGCGGGATAAATAAAACAACCCGATAAACCAACAAAAAGATTCCCATTATGTGGTGCCATCAGCCCCAGGAAAAGTACATTTTAAAATGTCCCCCCCTCCCCATCCATTTTACAGGTAATTCTCTCCTAGACAGATTCCGTTTTCTATCGCTAACCCATTCAATACATGTGGGTATTTTTGCTTACCCTTACAAGTATACTAGAAGGAGACAAGTTGAAATTCAAACCTTGCCCACCCTTTATAATAGTACGGGGGCCTTCCTCAGCCTTCCTCCTTTGTTTTGAAATCAAAAGGCTCCGTGGCATGATCAGTTGCCCTTTGACGTGCAGTAGGCATGGTGATATTGGAGCACATGTATACACAGAGAAAATGCATAATGTTACCATGCTGTTATAGAGCGGGGTGCAAGCTGCGTGTGGCTCTGTCGAGCTCTGGGTATCTAGCTTCGGATCCAGCGAGAGATCGGATGTATTTGCTCACAGGCACCCTTATTTCAAGTAAAGGAATCCACGGGAGCCCTTCTGTGCCACCAGGCGACCTCTTTATGATCCCCTGAGTGAAAAGGGCAGAGAAATAAACGAAAGAAGAATGGGAAAGTCCTTGACCCCTGACCTTTAGATTTTGTTCTTTTCCCTCTGAAGCAGGATGCTAACAATGCGGGTCTGGTCTATCTCAATGAAGAAGGACATGCGAGGTTAAGCAAAGTCCCCGTGTCCCCATTGTCTGGCTTGTTTATTGCGATCATGTTAAGGTAACATGCTTGTTTACTTCTTCCAAAAAGAGGGGAGAAAAGGAAGAGCTTGGACAGTTGTTGACAGCACTAGGGGTTATGGCTTCAAACGGCAGCTGCTGTGGAGAGGCACATACCCGATGAATCCCCCCTTCCTTTAAAAATATGTTTAGATTTCAAAGGGGCATTTAATTTGGGGAATAAACCGTCGTGGGGTTTTTTTTTCGTTCCCGGTGTAACACTGAATGTGATGTTCTGGAAGGGCTGGCATTAGAATGGCTTTAATTTTGACTTGACAAAAAGCCCAGTTTTGATTTTCGAACTGAGTTGTGCTCGAGACAGGTTTTTTTTTAAAACATTCAATGATACTGTAATATGCTCTGTGGTAAATTAAAGACAACAGTTTAATCCAAAACCGTGCGCATTGATATTGTATAAGGAATGTGTTATTTTTAATGGACAAACTCCGCCAAGTAGAATGGCTCACGTTTTGCAATGTTCAGAGGGATTTTGCAATGAACAAATAAATCTGTCTCCCTTTCTTTCAACGCACGATAATTTCCATTAACGAACAAAATGGAGGGGGGAAGAATACATTGACCCCCCCCCCCCCGCATGTAAAAATATCAGCAAAGAAAAAAATAATTATGTAAATTTCAATTTCCGGGAATATCAAAACAAAGACCACATTATTAAAAAGAAAATAAAAGAAACCAGCCAACGATAAAAAAGTTGTTTTATGTAACTGTAGAGCTGAGAATTTGACACACTTTGGGACTATGCTAAAAGTGCTGAAGAAGAAAAACGTCTTTTTTGTTTGTTTAACTAATCTATCAAGTTCACGCTCCACTTCTTATATAAAATGTATTACACCAGTCTACAGATATAGAACTAAACGTGAAAAACATTACACACGACATCTTTGTGTTTGTATCATACACAATGCCCACTAGAGATTTATATACCGGGTGTGAGACATGATGGAAAATATTTATATCTATATTACATACACAAACACGTGTCAAATATAGGAGACGTTGTCACTGCTAGGATGTTTATGACACAAAATTCATTTGTTTCCCTTTTATACTTTAAATCGGTCTCCGATGAGAGTCTGATGCTATTGGAAAATTAAAACATCAAGCCCTGATTAAAAAAAAAATAAAACGTGAAGAAATATTACAGAGTTTGTTAAATGTGTGTGTCGCAAATAGAAGTAAATATCTGGATAATGTGACGGTTATTTTTGTGTTGTTTTTTTAAAGAGTGTGAGCGAGGGCTGCATTTGACGCTAAAGCCCAATTGAAACCTATTTCGCGTTGAGTGGAACTGGCAGAGCTGCTGTGGACAACAGCGACACTTAGTGACTCATTTTGGAACTGAACTGTATGTGCGACCAGGAGTAAGAGCTGCAGTGTGTAGAACTGTTTAATTCCAATCTTATTTTTCAAATCTATCGTGTTAACATTCCCTCTTTGAGATGGTTCGAGCTTGTTACATTAAAACTTATTGTCATAGTTAATAATAATAATAATAATAATATTGTTACTGAAAATACAGGTTTCGAGTCTGGGCTTGTCTGCTGTTTAACATTTGCTGCTTTTGGTTTAAACCGCAGACAGCTTGTCAATGAATTAAATGTTTCCTCCTCACCATGAATTAAGACATAAATTAAATGCTGCTGCCCTTGTATCATCGGGATGATTTTATTTGTTGCTATAGGGTTTGACTGAAGGAATGTTCATTGGACTGAGGTTGGGGGATGTTTTTACCAATTTAATGACACTAACAAAATATATTTTTGTGTGTGTATAGTTATATAGATATATATTAATGTGCAGGTATTTTACAGTTGTGAATTTCTTTTTTTCTTTAATCCCAGCACTAGAAATAGGAAGAACTTGATTCTCAGATGGACAGAGGATAGAGATGCTCCTGAAAACATCTCACAAATTAATTTAAGATGAAAATGGACATCATTTCTCTTTAGTGCAAGTTTTACATTTTTATCTGCTTAATTCGTTCAGTTTTAGTGTAGGAGACCGGATACTGGAAAAAATTATTTCATCCTACCTGACACAACTTTTCCAAGTTCTCAGATAATCGAAATCTTGGAGTCTATAAGGTTTATACCAGTCTAGAGGTAGCTTAGAGGTGAAGCACATTTATGGGAGGGCCTCTGGTTCGTATCTCACATACAGAACAGAGAATATTGCCAGGTATGTTAATTAAAATGTATCGTTTTTAATTAAGTAGAAATGGCAGACAGTTGGGTGATTTAAGGGGATATATGGAGTAGGAAGTATAAACAAAATATGACTACTGCTTGCTGTTAAATGTAATTTAAGATCAAATATTGTCCACAAAAATCGATTGTTGCCAGTTTGCTGCTAACAAAACAGTACATGACATTAAAAAAACCAAACAGGAAATATTACAGAAAAGTTTCTGATCAATCTAACCATCACAAAGGATCTGGATTGTGTCTTTAATCCTCAGTGAGAGAGTTGATAGACCTCGGGAGCGCCCTTCCCCTGCCTGAAGAAAACACAATCCCAATACATGTTGTAGCACCGGATAGGTAGAAAATCTGTATTTTCTCAGGCACCGTGAGAACTCACAGCAGGCTTTGCATGTTCATCTTGCACCTGCTATAAGAAACCTAGTATAAACTAAATGGCGGGGGGGAAGGGGGAGGGGACCTCAGCAAAGCCCTGATGCTCTGCGATTTAATTCCAAGTTCTTTGGGAACACACGCAAAATTAAAACAAGGAAGAAGTCAAATCCCACAGGCGCACAATCACAGCCTCTCCATATTGTGCCTGAGAGGGGACTGGCTGATGGGGGTCACTTTTACTGGGAGAGATGCGGTGGGGGTGACAGGGAATCCTCTGAACTTCAAGGCCTCATTGGAGGGCTGAGCCAGGACTAGAGCTACCTTCGCTCCTCCATCTGCGAGGGAAGGAGGAAAACCACCTGCACAACGTGGCTGGAACAAGATCTACCCCCGTGCAAAGGCCGAAACGTTCCAGGCAAGTTAGATCTGCCCCAAGTGCTCTTCTGTGAAGACAGGCACAAATCCCGCCTAGTTTCCTCCGCCCCAGAGATTCACTCTCCAGAGCTGGCTCACCGCTTGGCTTTTGGGGTCTATAACTCCCCGAGAGCAGCCTCCTGGCCCCGAGATTGAGCAGCCCTGGTGGATGCCTAGCAAAGCCTGCCTCTGACCCGGGAGCAGCAGCCCCTCTCCCAGCCCCTTGCACAGCCCTCAGAGGAAGAAGGCGGCGTGAGCTCCCCTAGCGATTCAGCATGGCCAGCTTGTTGCTGATCTCCCCAGCCTCTTCCAGCAGGAACCAGCCCAGGGATCGCTATTCCCGTCCGGGTTGAGTGTGCGAGTGACCCCAGCCCTTTGGCAACGCTCCTAGGTCATCGCCGGGCCCTTTCCAGCGAGTGCAACGAAGCTCAGCTGCCGAGGAAGGGAAGCGTACACCCCACACCCCATGCTCAGTAAGGACAGAGCACGGGCTAGAGAAAAGGCCGAGTAGGGACCAGCCTGGACTTAGTCCCTGATACCGACGCCAACTGCATCTCCCCGACCCCATCCATACACACAAGGTCCGGCTTCCCCTCCCCAATGCTTCAGTGATGGCCCACAGGCAGCAATCTGGATCCTTAGGGGCGCAGGGGCTCACGCTCTGGCCTCCGGGGCTGGAGCCCTGCCCTTCCCGTTCACAGATGCACTGAGCGGGGAAGGGCTCCGCCGCAGCTAGCCGAGGCCCCAGCGGGAGCGATGGAAGAGAAGTTGGCCGCAGAGGGAGCTCAGAGCAGAGGCTGCCCCCAGCTGTCCCACAAGCAGGCGGACACTGCAGTGGGAGCTGCCAAAGGGGGCTACCCCGTCTCCTGCCGCTGACCCTGACCAGGGCTCCAAGGGGCACGGGGTGGAGGAGGTCATGGGGCGCAGGGCAGCTGCCCTGGGGCGAGGCATCTGAAGCAGAGCGCACGGAGCAGAGCAGGCAAACAGGCGGCGCCAGGCTCCGACGCTGCCGGGCCTGGGCGCACCGCGGGGCTACAGGGCCGCTTGGAAGCAGCTGGGCAGGAAGGAGCCAAGGGAAGGGGGCTGCACGGCCTGGCCCCTAGGCGCCCTTGCCAGCCGCACCCCCGGCCCTGAACTCTCCAGCCCCCCTCGGCTTCTCCAGCAGAGACCCCCGGCGTGAGCAACCTCCGCCGCGGGCTGGCGGGGCAATCAAGGGGGACCCAGACCATTGCGCTCCGTTCCCAGTTGGCGCTGCCCGCCAGGGCCCCTCGCCCATGCATTGGCTAAGCAGTCCGCGCCTTGTGCGCCTCGAAACCGGAGCGGGACGCGCCAGGACTGGCCAGCCTAGGCCAGGCGGTGGAGAGAGCGGGACAGAGACTTGACCTGCCTGTTCCTCCAGCGCCCGAGCCCTGGGGCTTGTGGCCGCAGACGCTGTACCTCGGGGTTTCTAGCCAGCGGCCCCAAGGGAAACCAGCTCACCCTTCCCCGCTCCCTGCAGCTCCTCACGCCCCACCCAGCCCTTCCCAGCCAGGGTCCCTGCTCAGCTGTAACACAGCGCGCTGGATGGGGCATCACATGTGTAAACGCTGGCGGAGACGCCCATGCCCCGCAGCGCGGTTTGCCCGGAATACCAGCACCTCCTGTAAGGAAGGCAAGAGCCCCCGACTCGAAGAACCTGCCCTTCCCCGAGCTCTGCACCATCGAGTTAAGGCAACCCATCCCGGCCGGTGCGACGCTGCAGCCCTAGCTTGCTAGCCCAGAGCCACGCTGGGCATTGCCGGGGGCAGCTGAAGGGTATTTCCAGGCCCAGAGTTGTTGCTGGAATACAGAGCCCGGTCTATTGTTTGAGGTGTTTGCGTCTTGCCTGGGGAACCGTTATCTCCCTCGGGCGGGCGAATGCCAGCATCGGACGTGTGGCAATAAGAGACCTACAAGGTAGAGCTGCCTCGCAGAGTCAGTATCTCGGGCAGCGGGAGTCAGGCCTCTTCTCGCTGTTCCTTATTCTTAAAACACCCCAGACGACAGAATACCACGTGCATCGCCCAGTAGCCGCGTTTCTTCCAACAGACTGTCTCCAGCGTGCAACGCCCAGCCACCACTGCACGGCAGGGAGCTACAGCGCCCCCCAAGAAACATACCGCCCCTAGACCCACACCCTCCCACTTACATCGTAGGAGGGGTGGGGATGAGGAGGTCCGGTAGCACAGGGGAAAGGGAGAACTTCCGCCAGGAATTTTAGAAACATCAGTTATATCCACACTTAGGCCAGCCAGAGCCACCTTCCCCCCCCCCCTGCTTTCTCTCTCTCTCCTAGACACACATTTAAGGTATGTATGGTCATCTAGTTCAATAAAGAATCAGCACAGGCAAACTGGTGTGTTTTAACCACAGAAAGGGCTTGCAGTATTACACATGGCAAGACTGCCACAGCAGCTTCGAAACCAGCCCTGAAGCAGCGCTCAGTGCAGCTCCAACATTTGTCTCTCCCGCCAGCAGAAGTTGGGGCAATAGAAGCTATGACCTCGCCCACCTTGTCTCTCTAATATCCTGGGACCAACAAGGCTACAACAACACTGCATAACACGCGGCGTTGTCATCAGACTCCTTGCAGACAAGACTCAGCTTCCCCACCTATTTCTCCCCAGAGCGTAGTTTTTCCCTGGCAGTCTCTACCCAATAGCCAGGTGATTCCTCTCTTCCCCCCTTAAAACCTAATCAAAGTCTTCAGTTGTTTCTGAGTTTGGAGAGAAATCTACCTCCCAACGCCGCCAGGGGGCGCACCGTGGCAAACGCAGGCCTGCCTGGAAGAAAGTTAGCCGGAGTGTTTCCTGTTTAAGCTCTTTAGTAAGCAGTATGTGTTTCTAGGGAGATTTCAGAGTAGCAGCCCTGTTAATCTGTAGCCGCAAAAAGAAAAGGAGTATTTGTGGCATCTTAGAGACTAACAAATTTATAGGCTTTGAACCCGTTTCTTTTTGCTGTGTTTCCATCCCCTCTCCCCCCGCTGTTCTTCTGTCCCTCCAGATACTTCCCCCATGGCCAGTGATTCTCCAGGGCCTGCTTTTCTTCTCCCCTTGGCAGGCTACTCTACTTTATTCACTTCTCCACTTTCACATCCCACACCATTGCCTCCTTCCCTGGGCATTCCTCTCCTGGCTGCAACTGGCAGCTCCTGGGGCACTGGGGAGGTCCTCCCTCTCCCCGCCCCCCACCAATTTGTAATGGAGACTCAACCCTCCCCCCTGCTCCCAGGCTCCCAGCGTATCCCCAGGCCCTTTCAGTCCAGTCTTAGGCTGTTCTTTTAAAGAGCTTCTAGCCTCATTCATGTAAGAGAGAGTTAGTGATTGCTGCTTAGCTTGTGAGCTCCTTTCCCCAGCCACTGCATACAGCAAGCCCACAGGGCAGAAGAGAAGGGCAAAGTATACCGGGACAAGCCAAATGACTCCACTGTGGGGTGTGCTAGGCCTTGCCTCCAACTTATTTTGAGTGGCCCATTTGGGGAGGAGGGAGAAAGAGTGAATTGGGCTTGAAAAACTATGCATTGAGTTCAGTACCACGTATGGGGGCTCCATTTCTCCAGCCTGAGAAGGCTGGTGGCAGGACAGAACTGAAAGTATTACTTAGTTTTTTGGGTGGGGGGAAATATACCCATTGCCCTCCTCTCCTCAACCCTCCTTCCCCACACTTCAGGCTGGTTGCAGAGAGATTATAGGAAGTGCCAAAAGGGAAGCTTTCAAGTCCAATCATGAAAAATTTCACACAAGTACTAATTATTTTAAAAAAATCAATCTGACTCCATTTTCATTGATAGGGACAATACAAGTTAAGATATAATACAGGAGTGTGCAACTTAAAGGACACGAGCATAGATCTTGGAGGTGCTGGTCTATATACAGATTTAAACACCCAGAAGCCAAAGTCAGGAGATAAATATACAGTTAGTCATTGTTTGCTCCCAGTAAACGGGTTAGATGTTGTAGATTCTGACCCTTAGTTCTTGCATTCTGCAAACTGCCTGTGTGTCTCTGAGAAAACAATCCAAGCCGGTGTTCCAGCTGTCTTTTCCGTATATAGCAGGAATGTCTTACAAACATTGGCCAAAGGACCCCATCACATTTGATATTCAGGGGATTCCCCTCCACACACACAACGACATTGTGTTCTATGTTAACGCCAGGATCTTTCCTGCTCTCCAACACATCATGGAGTCATGTCTAAAGAATCATGTTTTCCAAGATCATTGACAAGACCACGTTGGCAAAGAGGAGAAAGTAGTTTGTGCCACACTGGTTGATGCCAAATCATGCACTTAATGTTTCTATGGAGAAATTGTGTCTGGCATAATCTGTGGCTTCACTGGAACTCTAGAGCACCAAGCTCTGCCATCAGTGCTTCAGGGCATTTATTGGTCTCCAAGGTGACACTGGTGTTATTTATGCTTTGTGGTGTAAATAGTGAAGTGCAATTCAGAACTCCGAGCACTGAAAGAGAAAGGCAAGAGTCAAAGTTCACTTGTTGACAACTCAGCAGTCTGAGACTTCCCCCGGGAGCTTTGCTTTGGTGAAGTTGGCTTTGGCTTGAGAGCCAGATGTTTAAGCTGTCTAGAGCACCAAATTTACAGTCAGTATCCAAAGAACAGCCTCCCATCCCAATAATATTTCACTGACAGATTTGAGAGCAGCTTTTACTCCTTGACACCAAGGCAGAACATCAAATGTCAGAGTCTGCCTGGTGGGGACACCTCTGCCATCTCATTGGCAGGAATAAGTGATGATTAGTGTAGAAACATCCTAGGCATTCAGTGTTACACACATCTCAAGACTGGACCTTTTGGGTTAAGGATGGTAGCTTTCATGGTGCTTAATGTTATGTAGTTAAGGTTACAGCTTCACTTCAATGAATCGCCCAGTTTCCCTTTTGCAAAGTTTGGGGAAGCCCATTCAGCAGTCTCCGTAGTGGAAGTGAAGTGTCACATTTTCAGGAGTACCATGGATAGTCAACAGGACAGATGCTTTTGCAGATCTCATATTCCATTGCTTAGTAATCAACACTACAGTTAAAAATAACCCTGAAGTCGGCATGTGGCTAATCCTCAACAAGGAGAAGTTTATATTATATTAGTGCATGTAAGTATTTAAGACTCGCTATTGAGCTTGCTCACATCGCTGTAACACAACGTGGATAAAAGCCTGCTCAGTAGGGAGCTTCTAGAGATTTTAGTATTCTAGATAGTCCACTCCATCCCCATGGTGGCAACATGTCCTTCACTCCACACAGGGCTGCTGGGAAGAACCATTCATAACCCTGCCCAGCTTGAAGGTTATGGGCTTGGATGTCAGAGGGGCTTAATTCCTGCCTCCCCTCTGGAACAAGCTGGTGCTCCATTCCAGCCATTCAAGGGCCCTTTCTCCTGCTAATGCCATTTCATGACACCCTACCCCACCCATGTGTTGCTTATAGAGAAGTGAGATCCCAGCCTGTCCTACTCAGACATGGGTTACATAGACACCCAGCACCCCCAAACAAACCAAAGGGGAACATTTTGCAATCGTGATGAATCTGAATGGATGGAGAAGATGAGAAGAGCTAAGTTTACATGTTTAAAAGCCAGAATCAACACTACTAGATATTTATTGCAATGCTTAACTCACGGCGGGGCCAGACATGTTGGCTGAATCAGTGTTGTTAAGAATATTTCAGCTTTTGCTTGACTTGCCAGCCATGCATTTGTGACCAACGCTGCATTAGCAGAGGCACTTGGTGGCATTCCATGGTTCACAGCCAGGGAATTTAGGTCAAGTTTACAAGTTACAAGGTTATTTTTCCTTGTTGCCAACCCTGCAGACTCAGCCTGGAATTTGGGAAGCGAAGTCCGCTTCTTTCTGGCTTGGGCATCAGCATCAGTAAGACTCGGAAAGCCAGCTTCTGCCAGCAGCTCCACCACCTCTGTAAACCCATCGCACAGCCCCAGCCTAGGGTCAAATTTGCTTCCACAACTGGCATTTAACAATTGATGGTACATGAACCAGAATGAACTCCAGGTCCGTCTAGGAGGGCAGTGTTTGTTGTGAGAGTCTGACAGAAGTAATTATTTGTTACTGAAGTCTGAACTATGATGAGCCCAGCCCCACCGGGATTCAGCCTGGTGACTGAAGTGGTACAATATGTAGTCACTTTTTGACTCCAGCAGCTCTTTAATGTTGAATTAACATAGGGTTTGTAGCCACTTATTTTACCTACATTGGCCATGACAGAGGAGCCATCTCGATCACATGTTATGTGTGTTTTCAGTACAGTTTCCCTGGTCACAGATTTAACACACCCCCACCAAAACCCACCCCAATATTCTCAAGTGCCAGAGGTCACAGACGCAGAGCCTGCCCTTTAGTACTTATTTAAAAAACTAAAGAGTAGTCTAGACTGCCACCTGGTGGGTAGCAGGCAAAGTAGTTCAGTTTTGCGCTGAGGAAGAGTTTTGGTGAATGCATCTGTGAAGCTACTTGGAAAGCACACTGGAATTCTGTGGGGGTGTTCCATTGCTCTGCAGTGCGCACACATCCACTGTGTCTTTGCCACTAATGCAAATGCCAGTCATCTGTGGGAAATAAGCATGCAAAGATGGAGGGCAGTCTTGCCCAATGTGTATGGGCATTGCAACCAAGGAATCCATTGCATACATTTAAGACAAGTTAGATGGCACAATGGTTGTTTTCTCATTCTACAATCACTTTGCTGGCCACTCAGTCACTTGAAGGCTAAATTAGGTAAAAGAGTTAAGATCCCACAGCTCAAGCCTCTTGCAAGAGTCAAGCTCAGAAGGCAGAGACTGAGAGGCAATAGTTTGGTCTGTCCCATCACCCTAAGGATAGCTGGAAATGTTTCCTTTCACTTTTGCTGCAAGAGAAAATTCAAGTGACTTTTTGCTAAGTGGCAAATCACCCTGTTGGGAATCTATTTCCGAAATGCTACAAGAGCCAGGACGTGGAACCAGATGAAGCAGGTTGTGATGTGAAGGGGGAGGCCAAAGATAGTTAGTCTGTTCCTCATTCTCCTTTTTCCACAAAGTGCCCTCCTCCCATACATAGGCTGGAGTCTGGCCACACCACCTAGCTCTGCACTAGGTGCAGCTGAGTCTAACACAACCTTAGCCATTTTCAATTCAACATGCAGATTTATGTAGTCTGTTCCTGTATTTTAGCCCTAGGAAATCTCCAGGGTCTATGTCCAGCACCAGCACTGCATTCCCCAAAATGGGACAGGGATCATGCTCCTTTTCTAAGGAGTTTATACAAAGGTTAGGGGAGTTAAAATATATATTAAAAATGCATACGTTGTACACTTAACTAGGGCATGTAGATTATGCTAGAATTACTACTAACTCAGTACTTGCACAAACCTCTGATCAGTTTTCATTGGTCCTTGTCTCAGACTCCAGTGGCCAGGTGATCCTATGATCTAGCTTGTAACCTGATTCTGACCCAACCCAACAGACAGGACAAGCAGCTATTTAGCCAGGTAGCCAGAGGGGTCACCTTACTGTTCCACACTGTCACTTGCTTTCTCAGCCCTGGTCTACACTACGAGTTTAGGTTGAATTTAGCAGCATTAGACTGATTTAACCCTGCACCCATCCACACAACAAAGCCATTTTTGTCAACTTAATGGGTTCTGAAAATCAATTTCTGTACTCCTCCCCGACGAGGGGATTAGTGCTGAAATCGACATTGCTGGGTTGAATTTGGGGTAGTGTGGACGCAATTCAACAGTATTGGCTCTGGGAGCAATCCCACAGTGCTCCATTGTGACCGCTCTGGACAACACTCTCAACTCGGATGCACTGGCCAGGTACACAGGAAAAGCCCCGCAAACTTTTGAATTTCATTTCCTGTTTGGCCACCGTGGCGTGACCACGCAGAGCTCATCAGCAGAGATGACCATGGAGTCCCAGAATCGCAAAAGAGCTCCAGCATGGACTGAACGGGAAGTACTGGATCTGATCGCTATATGGGGAGATGAATCCGTGCTATCAGAACTCCATTCCAAAAGACGAAATGCCAAAATATTTGAAAAAATCCCCAAGGGCATGAAGGACAGAGGCTATCACAGGGACCTGTAGCAGTGCTGCCTGAAACTTAAGGAGCTCAGGCAAGCCTACCAAAAAGCCCAAGAGGCAAACACCCGCTCAGGGTCAGAGCCCCAGACATGCCGCTTCTATGATGAGCTGCATGCAATTCTAGGGAGTGCTCCTACAACTACCCCACACCTGTACGTGGACTCCTGCAAAGGAGTCTCACGCAACAGGGATGAGGATTTTGGGGATGAGGAAGATGATGAGCAGGGGGAGGTTGAAGATAGCACACACCAGGCAAGTGGAGAAACTGTTCTCCCCGACAGCCAGGAACTGTTTATCACCCTGGAGCCAATATCCTTCCAACCCAGGCTCCCGGACCTTGAAGGCGGAAAAGGTGAATATACCTTTGTAAATATAATACAATATAATCAGTGGCCAGGCGATTTGCCTCAACTTCCCACTCCGCCATAAACGTCTCCCCCTTACTCTCACAGAGATTGTGGAGCACACAGCAAGCAGTAATAACAATGGGAATATTGGTTTTGCTGAGGTCTAACTGCATGCTTTTAAACGTCCAAATGCACATTCTACCACCATTCCGCACTTGCTCAGCCTATAGTTGAACAGCTCCTGACTACTGTCCAGGGTGCCTCTGTATGGCTTCATAAGTCATGGCATTAAGGGGTAGGCTGGGTCCCCAAGGATAACTATAGGCATTTCAACATCCCCAACGGTTATTTTCTGGTCTGGAAAGTAAGTTCCTTGCTGCAGCTGTTCATACAGACCAGAGTTCCTGAAGATGCGAGCGTCATGTACCTTTCCCAGCCATCCCATGTTGATGTTGGTGAAATGTCTCTTGTGATCCACCAGTGCTTGCAGCACCATTGAAAAGTACCCCTTTCGGTTTATTTACTGGCTGCCTTGGTAGTCCCGTCCCAAGACTGGGTTATGCGTTCCGTCTATAGTCCCACCACAGTTAGGGAATCCCATTGCAGCAAAGCCATCCACTAGGACCTGCACATTTCCCAGAGTCACTACCCTTGATAGCAGCAGCTCAGTGATCGCATTGGCTACTTGGATCACAGCAGCCCCCACGGTAGATTTGCCCACTCCAAATTGATTCCTGACTGACCGGTAGCTGTCTGGCATTGCAAGCTTCCAGAGGGCTATCGCCACTCGCTTGTGAACTGTGAGGGCTGCTCTCATCTTGGTATTCTTGCGCTTCAGGGCAGGGGAAAGCAAGTCACAAAGTTCCATGAAAGTGCCCTTACGCATGCGAAAGTCTCGCAGCCATTGGGAATCATCCCAGACCTGCAACACTACGCGGTCCCACCAGTCTGTGCTTGTTTCCCAGGCCCAGAATCAGCATTCCACAGCATGAGCCTGCCCCATTGCCACCAGGATGGCCAAATTGCCAGGGCCCATGCTTTGAGAGAAATCTGTGTCCATGTCCTCATCACTCTTGTCACCGCGCTGCCATCGCCTCCTCGCCTGTTTTTGCAGGTTCTGGTTCTGCACTTACTGCATGATAATGTGCAAGGTGTTTACAAAGCTCATAACTGCTGTGGTGATCTGAGCGGGCTCCATGCTTGCTGTGGTATGGCGTCTGCAGGAGAGCAGAGTGGCAGCAGAAGCAATCGTTCAGTGACGACGATGGTTTGCAGACCTACTGCACCGTCTGCTGCCAGGACACAACAGCTGAGCAGGCTGCATGCTTGCCGTGGTAAGGCAAGACAAGAGCAGCCGAGCAGACCTGCGAGACCACCAGGAGAGCAGGAGAGCAGAGTGCTAGCGGAAGCAGTGGATGACAATGACGACGGTTAGCAGTCCTCCTGCACTGTCTGCTGAAAGCAGCATGGCGCCCACATGGAAAAAAGGCGCGAAAAGATTGTCTGCCATTGCTTTCACGGAGGGAGGGGCGACTGACGACATGTACGCAAAACCACCTGTGACAATGATTTTGCCCCATCAGGCATTGGGAGCTGAACCCAGAATTCCAATGGGCGGCAGAGACGGCGGGAACTGTGGGATAGCTACCCACAATGCACCGCTCCAAAAGTCGATGCTAGCCCTGGTGCTGTGGACGCACTCCACCGACTTAATGCACTTCGTGCATTAGTATGGGGACACACACAATAGACTGTATAAAATCGCTTTCTAAAAAATCAACTTCTATAAATTCGACCTAATTTCATAGTGTAGATCTCAGTGGCTGAAACCAGCCAATGTGCCCACTTTGCATGGCTGCAGTGGAAACTGGTGTGACGCTGGCAGACCAGGTGCCGACTCATGCCAAGACACACGCACCCCCCACATCTCAAACGAACATGGACAAATACATAGCTGGAGCCAGTCTGGCTACTCTGTGTTAGTATTGTTAGAATTTGGGAATTATATTTTGGGAATGTGCTCAGTGTTTAGATTTTATTTAATGCTTGTACATTTCTGCATGCATTAGTCTCCCTTATATCATCTGTATCCCATCTTATAAGGTAATATTTGAGCATTTGCATTGTATGCTTCTGTAACTGTAAGTCACCAGACAGGGGAGAGACATTAGTGTGAAATGGTGGCCTCCAACAGAAAGTGTTATATTCTGCCCCACCACGAAGGCCCATCAACATCAGATCAATTAGTGTGGAACATCAAAAAAGATGAAAGACTTCACCGATTGCTTCCCCCCACCCCCATTGAGAAGAGACATACAAGTGAATTCCTCTCAACAGCTGAGTTTCCAACTAGAAGCAGAGGAGAGGAGGGAGGGTAAAATTCCTTGACTCTGAGGGGAAAGGATTACTTAGCAAAAGATCCCCAGTGCTTAGCCTGGGTTAGCCCTAAAAGGACATACAAAGCTTGATTATAGAAGCTTTTATTATTTTTTTTAAAACTTAAGACTGGAAGTAATTTGTGTGTATATGCTTACCTTCTTTAACCTTGTAAATAACTCTCTGGTTTCCTTTTCCAATATAAGGAATCTTCAGATAATTTATTAAAGGGTCGGCTACAAGGATAGTCTTTGGTGTGAGATCTAAGATGAAATTGACCTAGAGTAAGCAACCTGAATATTGCTGTGATCTTTGGTGTAAGGGACCATCTATCAAAACAGCAGGCTCACCTGCGTAGCAAGACAGATCAGAGTACCCCATGGGACTATCTGTGACTCCATGTTTAGGCTGTTACAGTGCCTGACGAGGGTACACTTGATAATTGGTTGGTGAAATCTAAGTGTAGCGCTAAGTATAGAACCAATCTGGGGTTTGTGGCCTGTTCCTAACAGTCTTCCCTGCGGTTGGTACCCACATTCTTGAGCCACTGCAAGAACATGTGACAAGTTGATCAATCCGTTTATTAAGTGTAGTGCCAGAGTCTAAGAAAAAAGAAAAGGAGGACTTGTGGCACCTTAGAGATTAACAAATTTATTTGAGCATAAGCTTTTGTGAGCTACAGCTCACTTCACGAAAGTTTATGCTCAAATAAATTTGTTAGTCTCTAAGGTGCCACAAGTTTTTGCGAATACAGACTAACACGCCTGCTACTCTAGAGTCTGGGAAGTAAGCCAAGACATGCCACCCAGGAGCATGACCCAGCAATGCAGCAGCATCAGGAGCCTTTGAAATGTAAAAGGGAACAATTCATACAGACTTGCAGCTACTGCAGACTCCAGAGCACATAAACCAGACATTGGAGACACAGGAAAGCCCAGAACCTCCTGCAGATCACTAGCAGAGTTTCCTCACTGGTTGAGTACCTTGCTGTAGATTTCTTTGTTCTAGATTTGCATGTGCCCTCCTTTTGATACAGGAAAAGTAGGAAGCTTTAAGTAAAAGGCAGAGAGAAAGGATTTGTTCCCCAGAAGAATTCATATACCACAAAGCCACCTATCTCCTGCTAGAGGACTCCAGACCTATTTTCATTAACTGTACAGATTTTGGTGGTAAAGGGAAGGGCCACTTTAAACATATTTTAATCACTACCTTCATTCCTGTGCTAGCACATGGTTATCAAAACCAAGACTGTGTCAGAGGTCAGGTCTCACTTGTTTCCACCATTACAAGCTTCCTTTTTGCTTGGCCAGCCTAGTCAGTTTCTGGCTCTGATGCCCTAGCACAGGGTGTCCTGCGTACCATTGAAGGGGATGTTTAATACCAATTTTATGCAAGACTGGCTGAGTTTAGAGAGACATTAGCAAAATCAGCCCCATTTAAGCCCAAATTACTTGATCCTGTCCCTTTGTGAGTTTATTTAACTCAGAGGTGGCAGTCACATACTGGAGCCTGACAGGTGAATTGTCAATAATTAATAATACACCCTTCAGGGGATGTGAACTGATTATTTTCACAAATAACAGTCGGGCAGCCTATGTCAACACAGTCTATGCTAAACCTGCCTGGGAAGTGGGGAGTTTTAAGATGTGTTTCATAAGGCTTCCCCATTGTAGTCTGAATGCAATAGAAACCTTGTTTAGACAGCTGCATAGTTCAAACCTTGTTCATAGTACAGCCCAAGTGCACCAAGTTCGTTGCTGGCCAGGTGAGGGGAGATCTAACACTCTGTTGGTCTGTAACACACTAACTTTGGAACACTGCCGCAAGTCTAGAGAGGGAAGGGGATGAATTGGGGAGTGAAAGAACGCAAGGAGTCCCTGGGGGTGGGGGTGCAATGTGCTCCACCGACAGAAGCCACAAAACATATGACCCATTAGTGTAAGCTACACTTTGTGTGGCTACACTTTCACTTCAGCAAAGTGAATGTTGACATTTCCCAATGGCAGTCCTGTTGTGTCACCCCATGTGCTGGCTAGATAAGTAAGCAACATGTTGACCAGTTACTATCTACTCCCGTACCCTTCAGTTTCCTCCTGAGAGCTAGATTCTAGAGACTAGATAATCAAGAGAGCTCAAGGCTTTTACTTCTGGGTGCTCAGCACTGGGGCCAACCCTGACCCCACACTTACCTAACTGCGCAGCTAGGGCTAACTAAATAAAGACCGGGCTGTCAAGAGCATTCAGCAGCTCCCACTGTGACACTTATGGCCAGATTTTAAACCTAAAAAGGAGCCAGGCTCTTTTGGTACTTACAGTCAAATTAGGGAGAGCTATTACTCTGAGGCATCTCACCCCACACCCCTCCTCCAGCAACTTCCAGGGGGGTTGGTTGTGCTTCAGAACCATGATTTGTTTTAAAGGGAGTCCGAACAAGAGACACAGCTCTCACCTGATTTTTATTGCCAGCCATCCTCCTTTTCACACTCAGGAAATATACATCCAGCCTGCACAAGCCTCATAATCTCTACTTCTAGCTTTGGAAAAGGTTTGTGGCATGAGTACTGACTCGTCTATGTTCAAGCACCACCACATTGCGCAATAGATGCACTAATATTCAGGTACCTCTTGTTTGGCTCATTTAAGCAGCACCACTCCATAAAAACTCAGACCCACAGATACTATATTATCTAAGCAAACAGGATCATATCTCTCTTGCGAAAAATTCTCTCTGGTATTTTAATAATACTTGTTACCTTAATACAGGGGTTCTCAAACTTCATTGCACCACGACTCCCTTCTGACAACAAAAATTACTACATGACCCCAGAAGGGGGGACCGAAACCTGAGCCCCACTGCCCCAGGCAAGCGGAAGGGGTGCCAAAGCCCAAGGTCTTCAGCTCCAGGCAGTGGGCCTGTAACACAGCCCTGCTGCCCAGGGTTAAATCCCTTAGGCTTTTGCCCCAGGAGGTTGGGCTCAGGCTTCAGCTTTGACTCTAGGCCCCAGCAACTCTAAGTTAGTCCTAGCAACCCTATTAAAATGGGGTCATGACCACTTTGGGGTCCCAATCACCACTTTGAGAACCACTGCCTTAATAGATAAGCACCATAACATTTAAGACTACTCTGTGTACATATTTGCTTTCACAGGCAGCACAAGTGAAATTAGCATTAAAGTGATTTACCACTTCTCTAAAACACTGCTTTTCATAGGCTAGGACAGCCCTGCTCACATCATTTCCCTTGCCAGGCTTCCTGAGGATAGCATGCACCTCTTCCCCCGCAATGTAGCCTTTATAAGGGAACAAACTGACCTAAGGGGCAGGAAAGAGCTGGCAGGCTAGGAGCAGTATTACTCTGTTAGTCAATTAGTTGCTCTATTTCCCCCTTATAGAAACTGTTAGTTTCCACTGCTTCTGTGTTTTACTATGTGGGTGATTAATTCAGGCTAATTGCATGCAGGTGTGTGGTTCTTACTTTATGAGCTAGGCACTAGGTGATGCTTGAGTCAGGCTATAATCTGAGAGAATTTAGGCTCCAGTCCTGAAAGCTACTCCACAAAGGTGGGCCTGTGCATGTTTAGTGTTTCCCTCAACATCAGTGGAGTTCTGAGTGGGCACGAGGGTCTGTCTGTACAGAACAGCTTGCAGGATCAGGGCCTCAGGCCTAAAATCTCAAACATGTTTAGGTTTCTAGTTTATGGGAGTTAGGTGCCTAGATACTTTTGAGGACCTGAGCCTTAGTGTGTGAGATTTCTGGGGGCAGGAATGCTGATCTTTGTTGAACACGTTGGCCATGCTGTAAATATTTGTACACATGATAAAGAATAACAACACATAATGAAAGCCCAAGATTTCAACCGGTAAATATCAGGGTTCCATAGGAGAACAGATGTTTGAGGACAGCCTGAAGAGAGTGGGTTAAAGTAGAGTGCCTAATATCTGGAATGGTTTTTTAGCACCAGGAGCAGCCATCATTTTAGATTTTCCCAACTATTACTTTGCAATTGCCTGTTAACAGGTTACGTGTTTTAAAAATCTGCATCCTGGAGTCTAGTGATTTACATGTGAGCCTCCACTATCTCTACTGTCAGGGTCTTTGTCCCATATTTTTGGGCTTTAGCAGGTTGAGATGTATGTGTTTAAAAATGCTGTCCTATGGTTGGACGTGATGGATAAGGAGCAGCTGGACTGGTTTATAATTTTTTCCTTGATACTGGATCATTTTGCATCCAAGCTGGAGACAAGTAACTGTCTGTAGATCTTTAGATAATCAAATATGATCATCCTCAAACATCTCCTCTTCAAAAGACTACTAAGAAAAAATAATGCATGCACTGGCAAATACCTAGACATGCTTGAGGTGGTTGCAGGACATAGGATGGAGAATGAAAAACCAAGAATGTTGTATTCAGCGTGGGTGTGAGTGAAATACTGTACCCTGATAGAAATGGGTGAAGAATGAATTGCAAAGAGGGTGGACAAGAATGGAACATGTGGTGATACTGTGTTTCTCCTGAATATTCACACATACATTTAACAATGATATACAATATTTTATATGCATTCATGCATTGCAGTAGGGGGTATCTGGAATACCCAGTATGGTGGTGTTGACTTTGGAACAGATGCTCATACATCCCCATTCGGCATGGTCTGGAATGTACAGTCATAAACCCAGACCTGCAACACTTTCAAGTATGGTTAATTTTATTACTGTGAGTAATCTCATTGAAATCAATGGGGCTTCTCTGGGCAGTAAAGTTAAGTATATGAATAACTGTTTGCAGGATCAAAGCCCTATATTTTCAACAGGCCTTGTTCTGGGATATTCTCCCACTCATGCATAGAGTCAGGATCTGCTGTGGCATCACTCTGGGAAATTCTTCTGTGTTTTGGGATACACTCTCCAGGATCTTATTAGCTACAATTATTAATTCATTATTACTATTATTGCAATTTCGCCCAGATGGTTCAAAAATAATCTGAAACTTTTTGAAAACAAATACATATACAATTACAGCTCTTTAATATGAAATAAAAATAAATATAAACATTCATTAAATTATTTCAGCTGTTGCATCAGGACTGAGTTCGTGCTTGCTTCTCCATTCTGGGATTTGCCCTATGGCCATTGCTCTGGGATTCTTTCCTTTTTCTGAGTAGCAGCCCTGTGAGTCTGTATCCGCAAAAAGAAAAGGAGGACTTGTGGCACCTTAGAGACTAACACATTTATTTGAGCGTAAGCTTTTGTGAGCTACAGCCCACTTCATTGGATGCATTCAGTGGAAAATACAGTGGGGAGATTTTATATACACAGAGAACATGAAACAATGGGTGTTACCATACAGACTGTAACAAGAGTGATCAGATAAGGTGAGACCTAATCACTCTTGTTACAGTCTGTATGGTAACACCCATTGCTTCATGTTCTCTGTGTACATAAAATCTCCCCTTATGCTCAAATAAATGTGTTAGTCTCTAAGGTGCCACAAGTCCTCCTTTTCTTTTTCCCTTTTCAGCTACTTTAAAATCGATGTTTTATAAATAAAGTTTTTAAAAAGCTACTTTTTCAAGCCAATTCCTGCGACCGCGGCAGGACTCGAACCTGCAATCTTCTGATCCGAAGTCAGACGCCTTATCCATTAGGCCACGCGGCCGCTCTCCATTAAAACACTAACAACAGCCATAGGAAGCTGAGAATGCGGCCTGGTCGCTGTGGATGATTCCATCCACGCCGAGGACAGGGGGAAGAGAGAGAGCCGGACACCCGGAAAGAGCGCCCGGCGGTGTGGGTTGGTCCATTCGGGCACCGCCCCCTGCTTGGCCAGGATCATCTGAGGTCGGTCGCAGCCTCGAGACCTGGCTCGCAACGCGGCCAGTGGCAACTGCCCCGCCGCTGCGCCACCCCTGCGGGCCGGGCCGAGCAGCCCCGAGCGGCGAAGCCAGCGGGTGGGGGGAGCCACCCCCGCAGGCTGAGAACTATGCGGGGTCCGGGGGAGGGTGGCTGAGACCCGGTGAGGGGAATGGGGGGGATGAGACCCAGAGGGAGGCGGTAAGGGGAATGGGGGGGGGAGAGGCTGAGACCCATAGGGGGGTTGAGACCCATTGGCGGGGTGAGGGGAATGCAGGGGATGAGACCCAGAGGGAGGCGGTGAGGGGAATGGGGGGGTGAGACCAATGGGGGAGTGAGGGGAATGGGGGGGTGAGACCAATGGGGGAATGGGGGGGATGAGACCCAGAGGGGGGGGATGAGGGGAATGGGGGGGGGATGAGACCCAGAGGGGGGGTGAGACCCATAGGGAGGCTGGGGGAGGGGGGAGGGGAATAGCAGGAGGCTGCGGGGGGGGGGGGGGGGTGAGGCTGAGACTATAGGGATTGGGGGGGAGACCCTGGGGGATGAAGGGAGTTCCCCTTTGCAGAAGGGGAGGCTGAGACATGTAAGGGCGGGTTTGAGGGGAAGCTGAGACCCGTTGTGGTTCTGGGAGAGGAGATTGGCAGAGAGATCCCTGCAGGGTAGTGAGGGTCCCATGGATGGTAGGGAAAAGCCAAAGGGGAGGAGCTTTGTGATGGGATACATGGGGTTTCATTGACCCATGGTAGGGTGGAGTGAGCTTCTGGAATGGGATAAGCCAGGTAGTTGCAGTATCACGTTATAGCCTTGTCTACACTGGAGGGTTTTTTCTTAAACTGCCCGTGCTGGTTCTGCTCCAGTGTCGCTCGTGGTGGCTCCAAGTGCTCAGGTTCTTTGGGAGGGAGAGGAGAGGGGAGCCTCAAATGAATTCTGCTAAATTTCAGTCCTTCTGTTGGGCTTCTCTTTGCAGACCTATCCCACCAAAAAGGGCAGACTCTTGCCCGTTCTCCATGTTACTAAAGTTTTTTGAAGATGACACATTTGCTCTGGAGGAAGTCAATAGCACATCTGTTTCCATCACTGAGAGCCAGGCAGCGGAGATGTGCCTCAGGTTCTTCTGCCAGTCGCCCGGTGCAAGAGGAGGTTATGCAAGATTCTGGTACCAGTCAACGGCGAATGAACCCACTAAACATCCAGATGCTGTCCAAGGTTCTTCACGAGCAGATTTTTCGGGGTGCTCAGGTGCAGTACTCAGATGCTGACATCAAGAGGAGTGTGGAACATCTGCAGAAGCATGACCTGTGGGGCAAAGAGACAGCCACGCTCCCTGATGTAGAGCTGCAGCTGCCCCGCATGTATGGGAGCGATCTTGATGAGCACTTCCGAATTCTGGCGCAGAAGCAGAGCCTTCCTTATTTGGAAACTGCTAATCAGCTGCTCCACTGTGAGGTGCCCCCCATGCCCTCACAGTGGGCTTGGGAAGTTGGTTGGACACAGTATGGACCCAATGGTGAGAGGAAGGCTGTAGACTTCCCTGAAGAACGAGCCTTGGTGTTTGATGTTGAAGTGTGCATGGCAGAAGGCCGTTGCCCAACACTGGCAGTGGCTGTTTCTCCAAGTGCCTGGTAAGATGTGATAACTGTAATATACAAGAGAAGCCACAATACTAACTGTTACCACAGTGGACATGGATGGAGGAGCAGCAGAGCTGAGCTTCTCCGTTGTGCTAAATACTTGGTTTGATAGGGAGTAAATGGTCCCATGGAGCTGTAGCTATTGGACATAGGCCAGTTCTAAAGCCTATGTGAAATTCCAGTTCGATTTAGTTAGTGAATTCAGTGCTGGTTTCACAGCCTTGGTGCATGAACAGGTAAAACTTGGGCAGCAGCTGTGCAAACTTCCCTACGCTGCTTCCTGCCAGTGTAGCTCAGCCCTGCTTGAAAAGTCAAATTCTGGGGCGGAAGAGGAATTTGGCTCATCCCTCCTTAGTCCTTCTACTAAGACTAGCAGATGGGAATCAGTCTTCACAATTTGAAGTAATCCAGAATATAATGTGGTTCCTTTCCAGGTACTCCTGGTGCAGTAAGCGGCTGCTAGAAGAACGCTATACCTGGTCCAGCCAACTGACTCTGGCTGACTTTATCCCACTAGAAACTGCTCTGAACTCAAGCTGTCTCACCAAACAGGACTGGACAGAGAGATTGGTGGTGGGTCACAATGTCGCCTTTGATCGAGCATACATTAAAGAACAATACTTGATCCAAGTAAGTACTTTCCTAATTTATGTCCATTTCATCCACCTGCTTTCTCCTTGGCTCTGTGCATGGGTTTGAGGAAAGCCACTTAGGACCTGATTTTCAAAATTGAGTGTATACAATAAATTAGTTAAATGTATAATTTATTTTACAAAGTTAATTTGCTAGGGCAGTTACTGCTAGTTACATTTAACCAGCCACTTGCATGTACGCTCACCTGATCTGCATCTGCAGTTGTAATTATGCACAAATTACGCATGCTTTTGTAAGTATAATTGCACTCACCTAATTTTGAAGGTCAGGTTTTGTGCCTTAGTTAACTGTAAGATAGGAATAACATCACTTCCACACCTCATGGGAGGGATTGTGAGCTTTGTTCCATTAAGGGTTGTGAATTGCTTTGAGATTCTCAACTGTAAAGTGTTACAGAGGCAGCAGTCTGCCTCTTGGTGCTTTTCAGTTTCCTTTTCCTGTGAGCCAAAGTATAAGACATTGTGCTTAGCATCAGGAAAGTCATGAAGACCAGAGCTGGCAGATGACATGGACTTCAGTAGTCCAAGATCTGCGACAAAAATAGCTTGTAAGTAGTGGAACGAAGCAAGACATTTTGGTAGCATCTTGGTTTACTGCCATAGTACAGGCCTGGATTCTTTCATTTCTGACCCGAGGAGCCTTTAGAACACAGAAGGAACAAGCACTCCCATTGCTGCCAGAGTTGTACAAGGGCTTGGATCTGTGTGATTGATTTCAGGGCAAGCTGTCCAATCTGGGTGTCAGATTTTGTCAGTTCAGCATGAAGAAGAGCAAGATGTTGAGTCTTAAAGTCAAGTTCCAGTTGATTGCCTGTGTGCACAGAACACTAGCAGCTCAGTCACTGGACTGCCTCCCCACCATCCACCTAGCTCCATTCTTGAGAAGCCTGAGTCCATGAATTGTGAAAAAGGCAGTGGCTCCTTGACTGCCTGTTCTCAAACCCAGCAGTTCTCAAACTGTGGGCCAGCCAGAGCTGAAGCCAAAGCCCCAGCGCCCAGGGCCAAAGCCCCAGCGCCCAGGGCCAAAGCTGAAGCCCAAAGGCTTCAACCCTGTGTGGCAGGGCTCAGGTTACGCCTGGGGCTGAAGCCCTTGGGCTTTGGTTTTGGCCCCCCACCCAGGGCGGTGGGGCTCAGGCTTTGGTCCCCTCCTCCTCAGGTTGTGTAGTAATTTTTGTTGTCAGAAGTGGGTCACAGTGAAAAGAACTTTGAGAACCCCTAACTTGCTGTGCATTTTAGGGCTCCCGAATGCGTTTCCTGGACACCATGAGCATGCACATGGCCATCTCAGGGCTGACGGGATTTCAGCGTAGCCTCTGGATGGCTGCTAAGCATGGCAAGAGGAAGGGATTGCAGCAGGTCAAACAGCACATGAAGAAAACGCGCAGCAAAACTGAAGGGCCTGCAGTGAGTAGGAGAATCATTGAGGAAATTTGTGCATCGCTAACTAGTGCTATAGAGCCTAACTCTTCACTTTGTTTTCTTCACTAACATAGAGCCTTCACTTTGTTTCCTTAGCATTTAAAAGCCTCCCCCTTCCTTCCCCTCCACAATGGACCTAGCTCTGGCCTTCCCAAAGGAATGGTTTAATGGATGGCTCCATTGCATTGTCTGAAGGAAAAGAGTCTGTAATAAATGTTTTATATTGTGCTGTTACTGGCCATCTCTGTAAACTCCAGTTGGGGTCTAAAAACTGAGCTAGGCTCTTTATTACATGTGATGATATAGGAGGTAGAAAGGGACTGCAGTCAGAACTCTGCTGGTGACCTAGTGCATAAGGCACAGTGGAGCCATCTTGCACTCCTGTAGCTTCAAAGGAGTAGGAAGTGGTTGGTGACAATAAAGCCAGTAGCTCTGACTTGCAAACACAGGAGGAGCAAGTCTGTGGAATAAGGGAGTGCCCTTTTACCTTGACAAAAACAATCTTGCTCCACTGATATATGTTCGGAATACTGCTGCAAAGATTATTGTCCTCGCCTGTCACTGTGACCATATTATCCCTCCATTGGATCCCCCTTCTCTATTGCCTTTGTGTCTTCTCCCATGCTACCCCTTATTGCTCAGAAGGAGCTACCTGTAAACATTTGCAAAGCTACCTCATTATCCTCCTCCAAATCCCCTTCCAAAACTCTCCTTTGCCATGATGCCTACAAAAACCTTAGATTATACAGAGACTATCTGTTGTGAGTTTGCACAGTGCCTAGCACTGTGAGATCCTGGTACATGACTAGGGTTCCTAGACACTATAGTAATACAAATAATAATTTATATATAGTCTGTTTTCTTATCATAACTGTACTTTAGATATATTATTTAGCTGCCAGTTCTTTTCCTGCCCTGAGCTGGCCTGCTGGCTTGTCTCTTTACAGATTGGCTCATGGGACTGGGTGAACATCAGCAGTATTAACAACCTTGCAGACGTGCATGACCTGTACGTTGGGGGTGAGCCGCTGGAGAAAGAGGCCCGTGAGCTGTTTGTCAAGGGGAGCATGAGTGACATCAGACAGAACTTCCAGGTAAGGGTGAGCAGCTTCTGGGAGAGGCCAGGGGAGGAGGAGCCAGGCCTGGGGGATTTCTTTAATTATAAAAACAAAACTCTCAGCAGGAATAACATTTGCTAGCAGCATGTTTTCCATTTCCTTGTAGTGGCTTTTGGATACATACAAAGCATCCCCAGGAAAGATGGAGCACTTTGTGCTCCTGTTAGTCTCCACAGGCAGCATCTCCATACTAATGATCAGGGCAGTTACAATTGGGTCCTTTTTCTTGCTAAGTTGGTGCACGTCTCTGTCTCCCAGCACATTGCCAATATGGCCATTGGTTGACTAAGATTTGCATGCCTCTGACCCAGACTACTGAGATTTCTTTCGCAGGGAGAGACCTGAGGGGAAGTTTGTGAGGAAGGGGTAGAAAACTGTGTTGTGGAGGTATTTAGTGTAACTGGATGACAGTCACAATGACACTAAGTTATTGCGCCCCTGGGCTCGACCAGTTCATTGCACTATGCTCTATACACACAGTCTAATCTTCCTACTTGTTGCCTGTTTCTGCCCCCAAAGGAACTGATGAAGTACTGTGCCCTTGATGTCCAAGCCACTCATGAAGTGTTCCAGAAGCAGCTGCCACTCTTCATGGAGAGGTGAGAAGGAGTTTGACCTCAGCCAATACAAAAATTAACTGTTGCAAGGAGCCATGAAAATCTGGCCACCGATACAGGGAATTTGGCACAGTTGCTGCAGTCTTATGCAGTCATGCTGAGGGCCTGAGTTTGATCCTCTTGGAGATGTGGGGTAAACTCATTTCCAGCTTGGCGATCAGCATCCAAGTTCTTTATGTTGTGGAAAGTTGCAATGGCAGATGGGTGCCAAAACTCTGGGGCTGCACAGAGCCCCATTGCGTGGGGACCCTGATCCCTCTCTCCTGGCTAGAAGGAATAAGCATCATAATTTCACACTCAGATAAAATGGGCAGCTCTTAATGAGAGGGATCCTGTAATGAAGCTCTCGTGGATGGGACTGAGGGATCTTGTTGGTGAAATCGACTTTCTTTGCTTGCCCTACATACAGATTCATATTAAGGCCTTCAGTAATTGCCGGTGTAGGAGGGCAAAAGCCATAGACAGTTCCAGGCAGTAGCGTGAGGTTGGGAAACTCCTAAGTGGAAATAGAGCTGAAGTTACAGATTTTGTATTTTTAGTTGTAGAATAGCCTAGTGCTTACAGGCCAAATGCCTTCTGGGTTGTGCTTAATACCATATGTATTTGTGCTGTAGATGCCCACATCCTGTGACCTTTGCAGGGATGCTGGAAATGGGCGTTTCTTACCTGCCTGTCAATCAGAACTGGGAGAGGTACTTGGATGAGACTCAGGACACCTATGAGGAGCTGCAGAAAGAGATGAAGAAATCCCTGATGAACCTGGCCAACGATGCCTGTCAGCTGCTTTATGAAGAGAGGTACCAGCTGGGTCAGCATCATGGCAGGGGGAAATGCAAAGGAGGAAAGGGCTTAGATCCTGGCACTTAGTGCAGGGAGAGAAAGCATTTTTCATTTTAAAACAGCAAAGGAATTTACTTAGCACTGATACGACAATAGTGTGTTTAGATGGCTAAGGAGACTGTTGATCACCAAATCTGTCCCCATATTCGTAAGGGCTGGCCCTCAATCCAATCCCTAGCAGACAAGTGTTCACAGCTCAGAAACTATCTTTAGAATTGGCACCAGCTTGTTAGCAGCCTCTGTAGAGGCTGAAGATTCAATGGAGACTGGATTTCTGAGTGTTCAGTCTGGGCGAGGCATGTTGACAAAGGGTAGTATGCGGGAAGCTGGCATTGCTGTGGTCCACTGCTTTTATTCTGTTCATAACTCTCAAGTTAATGCTTCATAGGGAAAATAGTCAAAAATTAGGTCTGTGTGTATCCCTCCTCGTCCCTGGTAAAGTAAACTGGAACCAGGTGTCAGAATTCAGGACGTCGGCAGAGTCTAGATCAGGCAGAATGTAGAAACGCAAAGCCAAAACAAGTTACATGTAATGTTGTTCTGCCATGCAGATATAAGGATGACCCGTGGCTATGGGACCTGGAGTGGGACCTACAGGAATTTAAGCAGAAGAAGAAGAAAACAGTAAGGAAGAAAAATGAAGATGTAAACAGCGAGCCAGCCAAAGTGGTGGAAAAACCGTCTGCCCTAGAGTGGCAGGAAGGTAGTGCTCTTGGTGCATGCACATGGTGGGGAGGTGAGGGTGGAAAACGGGTTTAATACCAGCTATCTCTAAGTTCTAATGAGGTTGCAGGAAAGACATGTAGCACAGAGTCTAAGCAGTGGCAAATCTGAACCATGGGAAAATCCAGCTGTCAAGTAGAGGCATAGTCAGTGTAACTTTCTAGAAAAGGAGGAACAGAAACAACTGAGCAAACATTGAATCATGTATTAGAGTGCGCTGTCGGAAAGGGCACTGTTTCTCATCATGCTGCATTCTCAAGTGGGTGTAGAGAGAACATCTCTTGCTGAGGTTACGTTTATTACAAAATCAGATCCTGGTCCCCCCAGTGAAGAGGAAGAGCTGAAAGTCCCTGAGAGATGGGCCTTCCTGGAGCGTCTGAAGGAGACTATCAGTTTGCTACCAAAGAGAACCCAGCACCTGCCAGGCCACCCGGGGTGAGTCATTCAGAAGGGATTTGCATAACTCACCACCTAATGGTGACTTCGGTGTGTAGATGGAAACATTTCCAGCTGCTATTACAAATCTGTGGATGTGTTATCTGAGCTCCTCTTCCTGCCCATGGGGCCAGGGTATTCCAGCTGTCCAGTCCTTTCTAAATGCCTTTGTTGTTGAGCATTAAATGTCTAACAGGTGGTAGAAGGGTAGATGAAGTGGAGAGCCTGGAAACTGAGTGGATGAAGTATGTACCTTTTGCTTCAGAGGCCAGGGTTACACTCTGGCTGTTGTGAGATTAGTGGGTCCCAGTTTAGCTTTCCGAAGACAGGAGATCATCTCTGGAAGCCGCCACTAAGAATTGGGCACATTTAAGTGTTCCGCTCAAAGTGGCCTGTGCTGAGCCAATGTGGAAATTTAAATTGCCTCCCACTTCTAGAGAAGATGGACCCTCCTGCATGTTGGAAGCATTGCAGCTACCCCACGGCCCTGCTATCTGGGGTTGAAGGTATACTCAACATATACATTGTTCTATGCCCAAAGAAAATCTGAAACTGCCTCTCAAGGCTGGCAGTTCTTGAGAATGGGTTCCTGAGCTGGAGCATGTGCTCTTCCCAGAAGAGGAAGAGAAATCCCCATACTCCCAAGATTTCTCATACTCCACTTCACCTTTGTCCCAAAGAGACAGAAAAAATATTCAAGCTTCTCCAGACAGATGGCAAAATCATTCCCCTGTCCCTTAGACATGCAGCACTTGGAAAGTGTGTGCTTGAACATGTAGGTAGGAGACAGCCACTTAATGTTTCCTTTTGATGGGAGAGTTCCACTCAGATGGTCTCGCATTTGTTGATGGTCCCATTGATCATTCACTGGATGTTGATCAACTAAGTGAGCCCGACAGATGTGCTGTCCTAGGCTAAAAGATGAAATAGGATGGACCACCTCGAAACATTAATAGTGAAGGGAATTTCTCATGTTGTCTTGTTAACCAGGAAGTAAATGGGGAGGAAACTTTGAACTGCTCTTGAAGCTTTTCTCCCCAACCTAATTGATACTGTCTTGGGTCTCTAGATGGTACCGTAAACTCTGCCCACGCCTGAATGATCCAGATTGGGTGCCAGGTCCCAGTCTCATGAGCCTTCAGATGAGAGTGACACCAAAGCTAATGAGACTAACCTGGGATGGTTTCCCACTGCATTACTCTGAGAAGCATGGCTGGGGCTATTTGGTGCCAGGGAGGAAGGACAATTTGCCAAAGGATCTCTCAGAGACAGAAGAGCCATCCTGCCCACACAGGTAGGAGAGTGAGAGAGATGGGATGCACTATCTAAGGAGATGTCAGCAGTAAAGCTACTGTATTCACCAAGCTGGAAGAGAGTCCCATGTTGCTAAGACTTCTGATCTTTAGTGGTTATTTGCTGAACAGGTTTGGGGAGTGAGGTTCTGGGAAGAAGGTCAGCAAATTAATCCAGAGCTCCAAAGTCTCAAACTGCTTGTCAATCAAACAGGGCAGTAACCTGAGGGCATTAAAGATGCATCTATTCCTCCCTGAACAGAAGCCTGTGCTTTTCTCCCTTCCTATTAGAGAAAAAAGAAAAAAGTGGAAAGAAAATGAAGTAAGAGTGGATACAGCTGTAGGTAGGAGGAAGGGCAGTGTAGATACAAGTCTAATAGGTTATACTGGTAGTAAAATAACCGTGCCTAATAGGGTACAGAATGTGAGTGAGGCTAAACAGCAAAAATTAAGATGTTTGTACACTAATGCAAGGAGCCTAGGTAACAAAATGGAGGAACTAGCGTTACTGGTGCAGGAAGTGAAACCAGATATTATAGGTATAACAGAGACCTGGTGGAATAGTAGTCATGACTGGGCTACAGGTATTGAAGGGTATGTGCTGTTTAGGAAAGACCGAAATAAAGGTAAAGGTGGTGGAGTAGCACTGTATATCAATGATGAGATAGAATGTAAAGAAATAAGAAGCGATGAAATGGATATGACTGAGTCTGTCTGGGCAAAAATTAAATTGGGGAAGAAAACTATTAGAGCCTCCCCTGGGATAGTGCTTGGGGTGTGCTATAGACCGCCGGGATCTAATTTGGATATGGATAGAGCCCTTTTTAATGTTTTTAATAAAGTAAATACTAATGGAAACTGTGTGATCATGGGAGACTTTAACTTCCCAGATATAGACTGGAGGACGAGTGCTAGTAATAATAATAGGGCTCAGATTTTCCTAGATGCGATAGCTGATGGATTCCTTCAGCAAGTAGTTGCCGAACCGACTAGAGGGGATGCTATTTTAGATTTGGTCTTGGTGAGTAATGAGGACCTCATAGAGGAAATGGTTGTAGGGGATAATCTTGGCTCAAGTGATCATGAGCTAATTCAGTTCAAACTGAATGGAAGGATTAACAAAAATAAATCTGCAACTAAGGTTTTTGATTTCAAAAGGGCTGACTTTCAAAAATTAAGGAAATTAGTTAGGGAAGTGGATTGGACTGAAGAATTTATGGGTTTAAAGGTAGAGGAGGCCTGGGATTATTTTAAATTAAAGCTGCAGAAGCTATCGGAAGCCTGCATCCCAAGAAAGGGGAAAAAATTCATAGGCAGGAGTTGTAGACCAAGCTGGATGAGCAAGCATCTTAGAGAGGTAATTAAGAAAAAGCAGAAAGCATATAGGGAGTGGAAGAAGGGAGGGATCAGTAAGGCAAGCTACCTTATTGAGGTCAGAATATGTAGGGATAAAGTGAGACAGGCTAAAAGTCAAGTAGAGTTGGACCTTGCAAAGGGAATTAAAACCAATAGTAAAAGGTTCTATAGTCATATAAATAGGAAGAAAACAAAGAAAGAAGAAGTGGGACCGCTAAAAACTGAGGATGGAGTGGAGGTCAAGGATAATCTAGGCATGGCCCAATATCTAAACAAATACTTTGCCTCAGTCTTTAATAAGACTAAAGAGGATCTTAGGGATAATGGTAGCATGATAAATGGGAATGAGGATATGGAGGTAGACATCACCATATCTGAGGTAGAAGCGAAACTCAAACAGCTTAATGGGACTAAATCGGGGGGCCCAGATAATCTTCATCCAAGAATATTAAAAGAATTGGCACAAGAAATTGCAAGCCCATTAGCAAGAATTTTTAATGAATCTGTAAACTCAGGGGTTGTACCGTATGATTGGAGGATTGCTAACATAGTTCCTATTTTTAAGAAAGGGAAAAAAAGTGATCCAAGTAATTATAGGCCTGTTAGTTTGACATCTGTAGTATGCAAGGTCTTGGAAAAAATTTTGAAGGAGAAGGTAGTTAAGGACATTGAAGTCAATGGTAAATGGGACAAAATACAACATGGTTTTACAAAAGGTAGATCGTGCCAAACCAACCTGATCTCCTTCTTTGAGAAAGTAACAGATTTTTTAGATAAAGGAAACGCAGTGGATCTAATTTACTTAGATTTTAGTAAGGCGTTTGATACGGTGCCACATGGGGAATTATTAGTTAAATTGGATAAGATGGGCATCAATAGGAATATTGAAAGGTGGATAGGGAATTGGTTAAAGGGGAGACTACAACGGGTCCTACTGAAAGGTGAACTGTCAAGTTGGAGGGAGGTTACCAGTGGAGTTCCTCAGGGATCGGTTTTGGGACCAATCTTATTTAATCTTTTTATTACTGACCTGGGCACAAAAAGTGGGAGTGTGCTACTAAAGTTTGCAGATGATACAAAGCTGGGAGGTATTGCTAATTTAGAGAAGGACAGGGATACCCTACAGGAGGATCTGGATGACCTTGTAAACTGGAGTAATAGGAATAGGATGAAATTTAATAGTGAGAAGTGTAAGGTCATGCATTTAGGGATTAATAACAAGAATTTTAGTTATAAGCTAGGGACGCATCAACTAGAAGTAACAGAGGAGGAAAAGGACCTTGGAGTATTGGTTGATCATAGGATGACTATGAGCTGCCAATGTGATATGGCTGTGAAAAAAGCTAATGTCGTCTTGGGATGCATCAGGAGAGGTATTTCCAGTAGGGATAAGGAGGTTTTAGTACCGTTATATAAGGCACTGGTGAGACCTCACCTGGAGTACTGTGTGCAGTTCTGGTCTCCCATGTTTAAGAAGGATGAATTCAAACTGGAACAGGTACAGAGAAGGGCTACTAGGATGATCCGAGGAATGGAAAACTTGTCTTATGAAAGGAGACTCAGGGAGCTTGGCTTGTTTAGCCTAACTAAAAGAAGGCTGAGGGGAGATATGATTGCTCTCTATAAATATATCAGAGGGATAAATACCAGAGAGGGAGAGGAATTATTTAAACTCAGTACCAATGTGGACACAAGAACAAATGGATATAAACTGGCCACTAGGAAATTTAGATTAGAAATTAGACGAAGGTTTCTAACCATCAGAGGAGTGAAGTTTTGGAATAGCCTTCCGAGGGAAGTAGTGGGGGCAAAAGATCTATCTTGCTTTAAGATTAAACTCGATAAGTTTATGGAGGAGATGGTATGATGGGATAACATGGTTTTGGTAATTAAATATTCATGGTAAATAGGCCCAATGGCCTGTGATGGGTTTTAGATGGGGTAAGATCCAAGTTACCTGGGAAAGAATTTTCTGGGAAAGAATTTTCTGTAGTATCTGGCTGATGAATCTTGCCCATATGCTCAGGGTTTAGCTGATCGCCATATTTGGGGTCGGGAAGGAATTTTCCTCCAGGGCAGATTGGAAGAGGCCCTGGAGGTTTTTCGCCTTCCTCTGTAGCATGGGGCACGGGTCACTTGCTGGAGGATTCTCTGCTCCTTGAGGTCTTTAAACTACAATTTGAGGACTTCAATAGCACAGATATAGGTGTGAGGTTTTTTTTTTTTTTTGTAGGAGTGGTGGGTGAAATTCTGTGGCCTGCGTTGTGCAGGAGGTCAGACTAGATGATCATAATGGTCCCTTCTGACCTAAATATCTATGAATCTATGAATCTATGAATGAAAAAACCTCGCTGGCTAAGCAGTGTTTGGCTGGGAATCTTGGCCTCTCCTTCTGAGGGATGCTGGGGGGTACGTTGCCCTTATTTTCATCTTTTTATCTGAACAGATGTCCTTGTGGAGCCTGGTAACTGTCCTAGGGTGCTGCTTGTGGCGGTAATAAATTCCACTTCAGATGCTCGATATGAAACCTGTCTCTGCTCCCAAAGACACAGGTTCCTGAGTACCATTCATCTCTCGTTTGCCTTCTCCCTCTAGGGTTATTGAGGATCTGTATAAGGAGCATTGTAAGGAGAGAGGGAATGAGCAGCCTGGCTCACTGAACACCTGCCTTGAAGAGGAGCTCATGTTAACAGACAACAGCACTATCTGGCAACAGGTAAAGCTGGGTTTGCTGGAACTGAGGGACGAAGGGAGTAGAGGCTCAGAAAACTTGTCCAAGGCACCTGTTCCCCCTGGAAAAGCGTGACGGATGTCCACCTGTTTGAGTGAGAAGAGAGGGCCCAACTGCCTTTGGCTCCTGCCCTGCAAATGAACCGGCACCTTCAAACAAACCAACTATCCCCCTGGGTTCCTCAATCATTTTCCCTGTGGCTGGCTTTCTCGATTAGCCTTGACTGATTCACACGGGGGTTGCTTTCAATGGTCATTTCCCTGAAAGGAATCTTGATTTTTATTATTTTTTCTAATATATGAACAGAACATTAAAAAATACCGAGTTCAGTTCAACTCCACTGAACCAACATCTGACCTCTTCACTCCCATAGTCCCTCTGGTTTTCAGCTACTAAAAGTCTGGCCAGGTGGTACCCTTCTCAGAGATTTGTTAATGCCAAATCTTAGCAGCCTGTGACTTGGAGCAACTGAGAAGTCATTTCAGAGAGGGTTGAGGGAAAGAAGGGAGGGTCTGAAGTAGTGAGAAGCAAGAGAATTTCTTGTAGCCTGGAACAGAGAATCCCATTTTGGAGCCCAGAGGCCCTCTTCTCACAGACATTCACTAAACCCCCATCCTGTTCTGCACAGCTGCTTTCTTGCTGGTTAAACACTTTTTTGTGCTTATATCCAATTAAAGTGATGTAAGAAAGGGGACTGGCCGGCTTGGATGGGAATGGGGTAGAGAGCCTCTTTCATCCCTGCTGCTGATTCAAATCCAGCACAGTGATAAGTGACAGAGTTCTTGTCCTCTGATGGCTCTTCAGCAGCCTGTGTGAAAAGAACTGGCCTCCTTGCTGAGAGTCTCGGCAGAGAGGCCAGAGACTAATAGCTATGGAGCCTGAATTCCCCATTTGCCCCAGGGTGGTCTCTCCAGGTCATTACTGCACATTATTGCCCTGCTGCTTCCTAGTCTGTACCTGTTTCAAGGATAAACAGACGCCTAAAGTCTTCTTAGATATCAAGCTGACACCTTTCACCAACACACAACTCACTTTAAAAATGAGGAAGCTGGAGAGCTGTGGGCGCAACAATGGTGCTGGAGAACAGCAGCCCCATACTATAAGAGGTTCCTGGAAGAGCTGTCTAGGAAGCCAAAGAACATACTAAGAAGCTCTCTGATCCTTCTGTCCCCTTTGTTTCCAGGTGGAGGTGCTGAGCCAGTTGGAGATGGATACTGATCTGGAAGCTGAATCAGACAGAACAGCTAAAGGGCCCAGACAGGTAAGTGGAACGTGGGAGTGTGTCAGCTAACTGGGATTCACTGAACAGGTGCTTCTCCAAGCAGAACAAGAGGACCCAAGCTCCTGCATGGCTGACGAGGAGCAGTTCCCTCCATAGCAAGGTCCCTTTAGGATGCTGCTCTCAGGAGTCCAATGGATGTCTCCATTGTAGTGTGTGAGGAGTCAGGCTTTTATTTCCCGGTGCTTGTGTAGTTGAGTTGGCACTATCATTAACTAGGTGCTTCCCCCACCCCTGAGGCTTTTCCTTCTTCTGGCTCTAAGTTTAGCAAGTGTCTCATGCTGGATGGTTTCAGGGAGAGACTGCTTACCTGGAACTGGAGTGTGCGGAGAGCCAGCCTATATATCACCATGGCAATGGCCCTTACAATGATATCAACATCCCTGGCTGCTGGTTCTTCAGGCTGCCTCATAAGGTGAGTGGAGTCCATAGAATGCTTCTTGTTTGTTGCTGAGCCCTCCGTGGAGTGCAGGGCATGGCGTTTGAGACCCATGGCTGGCCCCAAAGGGGGAGCGAGTGACATATCTGGAGACCATTCCCCCTGCACTGACCCAGCTATGCTCTTGCTGTCCTCACTGGGGTGTACTGAACAGTTCCCCACTGAAATGCACATCAAGTACATACCTCGGGTTTCAGATGAGACTGTACTCAGCCTCCCTAAAGCCCTTTACTGGCCTAACTGGACCAAGTCCCAGCTCCTCACTTTCTCCTTCAAGGCTTTGCACGGTCTCTTCTTCTTCATCCTCTCTGCTCTCCTCTCCCCTCCTCCCTCTATGGCTCCTCACTTTCCCTCCTCCCACTCATGATTGTGTACCTTCAGCTGGATTAGCCTCCCAGTTCCTGTCTGCTGAATGGACTTGCGCTCCTTCTTCAGCCTCCACTTCTTTGATGTAGCCACCTGCCCTGATCAGCAGCTCATGGCAGGGCTGGTGTTAAGGACGTACTTGTACAGATGTGGAATGGGGCAGGGAAGTGACCAGGGCTTCATTTCTAGTTAATAATAATAACTGCCCAATACACAGAGCCAAGCCAACTTCCTTTCTTTTGCTGTTAAAGGATGGGAATGACAACAATGTTGGAAGCCCTTTTGCCAAGGATTTTTTGCCCAGGATGGAGGATGGCACCCTACGGGCCGGCACTGGGGGCACTGATGGGACGAGGGCCCTTGAAATTAACAAAATGATCTCGTTCTGGAGGAACGCTCACAAGCGAATCAGGTGAGATAGACACTAATTCCTCTCCTCCCCCAGTTAAACTGCGAAGTCCCCACCTATGGGGGATCTGCTGCGGAGTGACCAATGATAGTGGGATTTGCACAGGAACTGTGGCGTAGTGCACCTCTGTACGCTGAGGCATTGGAGGAGCATTAGAGCTGATAAGGGAAAGAGCCCTGAAGGCCTCTAAAGAGGCTGATCCATGGCACAAACTTTGCATGCCTAAGAAAAAAAGGGATTAGGCAAAGAGCCCAAATGAAACTCTAATGGGTGAGACCAGGAAGGGAGCTTAAACAATGAGCAAGCAGACAGGGTCAAGAATCCTAGTGCTGTGGATCTGGGGCTGGAGGGGCAAGTGTCTTCAACTCCCAAGGAATGCAGTGGCAGTTCAACAGGTGCTCCTATGGGTAAGGGTGAGGGGAATGTCAAGGCCCAGCTATATCTAATATGGACAAACTCTCCACTAGGATTCCTAGGGACTGGGGTGGAAGGATTAGACATTTAGTGCTGCAGAAGGACTGTAGATTTGTAATAGTCTGAGAGTACATTTGCCCCCACTGTTAGCACTTCCTGGAGTCAGGCAGGTAAATGCACACATTGGGGGGTCTGGTAGATTTGCTACTAACTCCTCGTAGCAGAGTACAGTAACTTCAAAATTGTAACATGCCCCTTGACCACTGCTGTTTTTTGGACAGGGCGCTCCTCCCACGTTAAATATCACTGTCTGTTTCCTTACAGTTTGCTGTGTGGGGTTGTATCTGCCTGACCACATTACAGGGGGCTAATCTGAACTGTGGTACTGGAGATGCAGGATCTGAGGGAGGAAAGCAGGTCCGAGGGATGAAGCCCCATCTCTTATCACAGCCTCAATGTCCTATCCTGTGAATGAATGATTTTGCCCCATGGTCTGGATTAAGCTGAAGTTTTCATCCCTCCGTTTAAAGCATTTTTTCCATGTAGCATTCAGTTAGAGGTGGGAAAACAGCAAATGTCTGAGTGGCTCCTGATCACTCTGCCTATTGGTGGCACCTTTTTACTCCTCCATAGTGAGCAGCAGCCATTGTTAATGGGAATGGGTACTAACTGGGCTGTAGGAGTGTGGGCAGTGCCAGAATGTGCTGCTTCAACCCAAGCAAGAGGACAGATCTCCCACAAACTAAATCTTTTGGCAGTCAAAAGTACCCAAAACCTGCTTAACTGATCATTAAAATTGCCTTGCCCTTGGCACATGCTGGCATGGCAAGGGCTAGAAGCACCGTGGAGACAGTATGCTCAGCTCTAGTGTGTGGGCCTTGAGCAGCTGAAGGAAAGAACCTGAGAAAAGGGGATGCAAACTTGGGAGTGGGGGAGAGAGACTGGGTTCCCCAAATAGAATTGAAGATCCAGGGTGAGATCTTCCCTTCAGGGGTTTTCCTGGCTCAGCTGCTGCTGTTCATGGCCTTTCTCTTCACAGTCTGTCTCACTGGGGCCCTGGCCTCATGTGTTCTTGTTTCGACAGCTCCCAAATGGTTGTGTGGCTGAAGAAAGGGGAGCTGCCTCGATCAGTAACTAGGTATGTGAGGAAATGCCATACAGGTCAGTGGCCTCTGTTCAGTTAAATCTGACCTTTGACTACTGGACCTTTCTTTTTCTGAGGCTATGGGAACCTGAATCCTTAAGGGGGTCAGAATTGGGGCAGTACAAGGGGAATAGTCTCTTTCCTAGTTCCCCTACTTCCTCCCATCAGTCTCAACTCTCTGGCCTGTGTTGACCCTGGAACTAGTTCAGCAATCAGACTCCAAGATGGGATTATAAAAGGACTTTAGAAATGCAGTCCCATGTGATGGATCTTTCTTGGCTACAGCCACTGGGAAGTCCCTTTCAGTTACTGATTCTCAGTGTGGGAAAAGCCAGAGCCAGGCCTTCTTCATTCCTACTGCTCTCCAGTGGGCAGGCAGTGACACTCCGCTTCTATTCCAGACATCCGGACTATGACGAGGAGAGTAATTATGGAGCCATCCTGCCGCAGGTGATAACAGCAGGGACCATCACTCGTCGGGCTGTGGAACCCACCTGGCTGACTGCCAGCAATGCCCGGGTACAGAACTAGCTCTTTTTGTGTTCTGGAGAGGGATTATTTGTGGAGCACAGTGGTGTGGGATTTCTCCTGCCATACAGGGCAGGATATCTCAAGCTAGCGACAATTGTCCTGGATTAGAAATCAGACTTGGGGGAGTTGGGGTATGTCTTGGGTTGGGTGTGAACTTTGTAGATCTCAGAGGCTGGTTCTATAATTCTTTGCCCTCTTGCCTCGCTGACATGAGTTGGCCTAGTAACCTAGGGCTGATGAGATCCAGAAGCTCAAGGGCTGAGAACAAGACCTCAATGAAAAGGGAGTTAGAATCAGTGGAGACCTTCTAGACTCTATCTGGGATGCAGAGGCCCTTACAAAGGAATGCGGGTAAGAGTGGAGCAAGGCAGTAGCTGGTCTCCTTGCCTGGATTCCCCTTGTCAGGAGTGTCTCTGGCTGACATTTCTGTACTGGAAGAGCTGTGTGCTGTTAACACCACATGATACGATCTTCCAGGAAAGCAGGATGCAGAGACCAGACAGCCACTGGAGAAAAGTTGTGTTTAGCCTGGCAATGGTATGGGGAAGGGAGGTGTAGGAGGACATGCTCAAAGTGGCATCAATCTATGTCCGCAGGCTGACCGGGTAGGCAGCGAGCTTAAAGCCATGGTCCAGGTCCCTCCGGGCTACTACCTTGTTGGAGCAGATGTGGATTCCCAGGAGCTCTGGATAGCTGCTGTCCTCGGGGAGGCTCATTTTGCTGGCATGCATGGTGAGAGGTTCAGCTGGAGCAGCACCGCCCTGCGATCATGTGACATGGACTGCAGTTAAGATGCTGGGCCAGGATGTAGCATTGCCATGGTGATGCTGTGAGGTCTGACTCAGACCCCTTTGCTGTCTGCATTAACCTCCTCTCTCCTGCACCCCAGGCTGTACTGCATTTGGCTGGATGACTCTGCAGGGGAAGAAGAGCAACGCCACAGACCTGCACAGCAAGACGGCCTCTACAGTGGGGATTAGCCGGGAGCATGCCAAAGTCTTCAACTACGGGCGCATCTATGGGGCAGGCCAGCCCTTCGCAGAGCGCCTACTTATGCAGTTTAACCACCGGCTGACGCAGCAGCAGGCAGCTGAGAAGGCTCGGCAGATGTATGCAGTCACCAAGGGGATCCGGCGGTGAGTGCTGCCTTGTGGTTTAACTTAGCAAAGCTTTGATGTAGAAAGCTGTGGGGAGTGTGATCTGTCAGTGGCATTGTTGTGTCCACTGTTGAAGGAGTTGGCCAGAAACTTGCCATGCTGTTAGCTCAGTCTGTCTCCAGCTGGGTCATTCCTCCTGGGATCTGGACCAGAAGAGTCCTTTGGTAGGTTGGCTGCCCCTATGGAGCTGCCTGAGATGAAACTGTCTGTCTCTGACATAGACAAATCCCTCGTAATTAGGTGAAGGTAGAGCACATTGCAGGCTGCTCGGCTCTCTTAGAGTCCTGGCCTAAGTGTCCTGAATCTGGAGCTCATGCTTTTTGCCAATCAAGAGTTAATTAATTTGAAGCCTCTGAGCTGGCTTGCTCAGTTCTATAACCATGAATCTTGTTCCTGAAACTCCAGGATATCTCAGATGCCGTTTATCCCTACTGGTTCCTATTTTCCAGGTATCACCTTTCTGAGGAAGGGGAGTGGCTAGTGAGAGAGCTGGGCTTACCAGTGGAGAGGGCAGAGGACAGTTCTGTGTCTTGGCAGGACGTGCGAAGGATACGGAGAGAAACCACGAAGAGGTGAGGGAGCAAAGCTCGATCTCCGTTTGTGTGAAAGGGAGTGGGGGTGGGAAATGGGATGCGCAAGCCCTCGGATGTGTGCTGTGCCAGTAACAAGGGGAAAGGAGAGCTGGTATACACAGGAGTCCTATGTCCAGAAAGAGGATGCTGGTGAAAGAGGCAAGTCAACAGCAAAGGCGGGAAACCATTTTCATCAGTAATGTCTAGAGAATCGGGCAAGTCAGTAGCTCCCTCAATCAAATGAAATTGGAGGCCAAGGGCAATTTTAGCTTTTGTGTAAGGAAAGAGACAGCCATGAAATAGTCAGGCTTTGGTCAGATTTCCCCACCAGCCTCCGCCAATGCACTTTAAGCCTAATCTGCAACATTCCCTGCTATTGCAATCCTGATCTTTCCTCCTCCCGTCTGTCCCCACAACTCAGCAATGCACCTTGTCCTGACCTGCAGCATCCCTGGTTTTCCAGCTCAGAACTTCCATGTAGCTCTGCTGACACGTTTCTTCCACAGAATCTCCTGCTCCTTTAGTTAGGGGCTTCCCTTCCTGCCAGTCGGCTGATGTGTCATAACCCTAAGTCTGCAGAAGTGAAAAGCTAGTGCAGCTGAGCCCCTTATTATCCATAGTGACTTTCATGACAGCTCTGACCCCAATGCCTCTGCAGAGACTGTTCTGTGACAGGATCCTGGGGGAAGATGTAGTGACACTTCTATTCCCCACACCGCAGGTCGCACAGGAAAAAGTGGGATGTGGTATGCCAGCGTGTGTGGGCTGGAGGGACTGAGTCAGAAATGTTCAACAAGCTGGAAAGCATTGCAATGTCTGCCTCACCGAGAACCCCTGTGCTGGGCTGCTGCATCAGCAGAGCCCTGGAGCCACCTGCGGTCAAGGGTGAGGTAAGAGCAAACCCTAGCCTGACCCCCAGCTCTGACTTGGCCCTGCAGAACTCTTGCTTTCGGTGATTGTCAGTTTGAATGAGATGGCCTTGGCACTCCCAGCTAGCCACACTCCATGTTGCCGTGCTGGGAACTGGAGTCCGGACAGGCTAACTTTGTAGGAGTAAGTCACTGCATCCTGCTCTATTCTGTTCAAAGTACGAGTGGCCATGGGACTGCTGGCTGGTTACCAATACTGCCCTGGATTGGGAACAGTTTGGATCATCCTGTGGAACCACAAGTTTATTGGTGCTCAACCCGTATACGTTTTGGTGCTGCTGTAGTTCTCAGTAGCGCTGCCCTGGGGCAGACAGTGATGCACAGCAGCTTTGCTTGAAAGTTTTGTGCTACAGCAAAGAAAACATTTAACTTTTAGGACACACACACGCACCACTCCCCACTCCGCGTACTCAGCATATGCTCTTGAATCAATTGTCAGAAGCTGAGTTACAGACTGAATCAAAGCTAGGTTCTTACGGTGCCTGTCATACCCCAGGTGTCTCTGCAGCTATGGGGTAGACAAGGGGGTCTAACCTGCCTTCACTTGCACCACTGATGTCAAGGAAGTCACACAGGTGTGTAGGCAGAATTGGGCCCTAGTAATTTAGGGCCTCTGTAGTCAAATGCAACAGCGGCAGTTCACAGAGTCTGCAACATTGCAGCCACTTCCCTTGCGGGAAGGAATATGATCAAGACAATGGGATTAGCCCCAGTGCTTTCTAGAAACGGCCACAGGCATTTTCATTTCCCCCCAGAACAGCCTGTAAAGGGGTAGGTTTAAGTCTCATGTGAAGGATGGCATCTTCAAAAGTGCGACGTGCACCCAGTCCTGGTGAAACAACTAAACCCCAGGGCCTCGTGAGTGGGAGTAGTGCCTGCTGAACCCATTGACACCATAGAGGCCTGTGAGAATGTGTCATATCCTCAGGAATAAGAGAGAACATAACAGGAGTTCAGCATACTCACCAGCAAGTAGATAGCTGCAGTAACTAGTTGTAAATGGCTCCTTCAGGGGTGAGGCTGCTTGCTTCTGCTAGATTTAAAAGGTCAATGCCCCCACGAAAAGCATGCTGGGAACATGCTCCTATAAAAGGGTAATTGTATAATGAGGGTTGGTTAGTGTCTAGGAAATAACAAAAGTTGTTGCTGTTGTATCCTATCATTCTATTACAGTGCCCTTCTGTAATTATGTTCAACTGGTATATAGATATCTTGCACAGATTCTGCCAGCAAAGTTCTGTTTCTCTCCAGTGGGTGTGCTTGGGGTTTTGGGTTTGGTTTTTTAATGGGATTTGTATAGTCAAACGCTGCCCCAGCAACACAACCCTTTCAGTCTTGTTATCACCAACTGTTCCTATCGTGTGACCCCACGAGAACAGACTTCCCCAGGGAATGTGCCTGCTCTAGGAATCTGTTCTGGAACCCTTCTAGCTTCTGGTTTGTGTTTCCTCCAGTTTGTAACCAGCAGAGTGAATTGGGTGGTGCAGAGCTCAGCTGTAGATTACTTGCACCTAATGCTGGTGTCCATGAAATGGCTCTTTGAAGAATTCAACATTGATGGGCGCTTTTGCATCAGCATTCATGATGAGGTGCGCTACCTGGTCCAGGGTGAAGATCGCTACCGGGCAGCCCTAGCTCTGCAGATCACCAATCTCCTAACACGGTAAAGTCTCTAAAAAACTCAGCAGCATTCCAACCATGCTGTTTCATAGGGGCAAAACTGCAGGGACAGAATAGGCGGAAAGTGTTAGTATGGTAGGAAAGTTAAGAGATGTTTTGTCCTTAGTGAATGTGGAGTTGGCCGAAAGAGTCAAGTTAGCAGCACCAGAGACTGAGTTCCTTTTCATTCACCACCCAGGCTAACACAGGCAATTACAGATAAAGCTTCCCCCTTCTTGTGGGCCTCACTCCTGATCTAAACAGAGATCTATAAAGTGCATCCGATGAAGTGAGCTGTAGCTCACGAAAGCTTATGCTCAAATAAATTGGTTAGTCTCTAAGGTGCCACAAGTCCTCCTTTTCTTTTTGCGAATACAGACTAACATGGCTGCTACTCTGAAACCTGTTATAAAGTGAGAGGGGCAATCAGGCTCTGTAGCAGTCAGTCCTTAACCACTCTGCTAACAGAGGCAAATTGGGGTACGAAAGTTTTTGATGTGAATACCCCCCCCACACACACACCCCAATTTCACACAGGCCCAACAGCCCTTGGGTGGGAATTGAACTAGAACCTAATTTAAGTTCCAAATCTTGAAGGCTTGTGTGTGTCAAAAAATCTTCCCTTATATAACTGAATGCAGAGCAGTTCAGCTTCATGGCTCTCCTAGCAGGAGCAGGAATGTATGTCAGTACCTGCAACACTGCTGTGCCGGAAAAGGCTCCTATGCTGCTCCTGGCACGTGTGCACGTTAAAGCCCTGTACTGCCACAGCAGAATGACTCCTTCCTGGTGCCTGGGTCCTGCTACTAGTAGCTTTCCATTATGTGGCTGCACCGTGGTCACAGCAGTGAGGCAGCTCTAGTGATTCAAACCCACATGGTTTTTAATTTGTAGTTTCAAAATTAGTTTTGAGATAACTTTACATGAGTCCCCTTATCAGCACATCCCAGCACTGTTACAGTGAAATAGACTAAAGCAGAGCTGCTTGCTCTTGCATCTAGTTAAGTATGCCAGTAAACAAAGCATCTCTGTGCCCATGTGGTGCTCATGCCTTGGCAGCAGTGGACTTCACACTGGGAAAATTTCACACACACGCACACACTCTCTCTCTCTCTCGGAGGATTAACCGGAGTTAAGTGTCTGGGTTCTTCCTTTCTTAGAAGGGAAACTGAACATACCTTGGCTCTCTTCCTCCCACCTCCTCTTCAGCAATACCAAAATCCTGTTACTGTGTAGTTATAAAGCACTTTACATCTTCAAAGTGCTGTGCAAATAGGATGCAAAATAATCTTTAACAACCCACTAATGTTCTTTGAAGCTATTATTACTGCAGGCAGGACTAGGCTTGATTAAGCAGAAGTTCTCCTCCCTCTGTTAGAGGGTACCAAGCTTGTTAACTGAAGTCAAGGTCCTTGCTACCTTTTAAAGCCTGATAGAACCAGCTCTACAGACACTGGGAGTGTCAGCACTGAAGGAAAGCTCTTGGCAAACCAGCTGTACCACCCAGCAATTGCCTTGTGGTGGTTGCTAGTAGAATAAGCCTGCCTTGATGAGTCTCCCACCTGCCAGGGCAATCTGAGGATCTCAAAGTAGTGGTGGATATAGTGAAGAGCTGTGACAAAGCACTAATTGGCCCACTTGCAGGTCTGAGGGTAGCTCCTGCAACAGAGCTCGAATCAGCTGCCCACCACGAGAAGGGAAAGACTCTCCTAAGGATTAAGTATTTACATGCAGTGACTCTTACTCTTCCAGGTGCATGTTTGCCTACAAGCTAGGCCTACAGGATCTGCCTCAGTCAGTGGCTTTTTTCAGCGCTGTGGATATTGACCTGTGTTTAAGGAAGGAGGTGACCATGGATTGTGTAACTCCATCAAATCCAAGTGGTCTGGAGAGGAGATATGGCATCCCACTAGGTAAGTATCATCTCACACAAGCTAGGCATGAGAAGCAGATTATAGCTTATTGAAGCATGAACAGCTAATCTCCCATATGTAAGTAGCAGCACTTGCTTCTAAATGCTGTCACAGAGCTGTGTTCAGCTAGGAGCTTTGGTTGAGCATTGCTCTGTCACAGTCACCTGATAGGTACAAACTACTTACTGTAAAAACAAAGCACAGATTCCCATAAGGCAGTTGCCTGGCTCTGTACAAAGACCATGCACGCTGAAAATGACCACATATTTGCTTGTACCATCTCAGCACCAAGGCCAGCCTGCATTTCCAATCCAATGGCACGATGTGGAATTCCCAGCTAAAGCCTGTTCTGTGTATAAATTCTGGGGCAAGTCCTAGAGGACTGCCACTTCCCTGCTGGGTGATGGGTTTGCAGTAACATTGTGCAAACTCCTCTCGCTTGCTGTCCCTTTGTCACCCCTACACATATGTCCACATTGGAGCTGGAGATGTAGATTCTAGGTTGAGTAGACATACCCATGCTATCTCTGATCAAGCTAGCATGCTAGAAATGGAGCCACAGCACCATAAGAGGCTAGCCAATCAAGTACATACCTTCGGTCTCATGACTATATTCAGTGTGACTAGCCCATCCTGCTACCTGCACCCTCTTTCTATTTTTAGTGCTCTAGCTTGTGAGCTAGTGGGGGTGGGGTATGTACACTTGACCTGAAAATTACACCTCCAGCTCCAGTGTAAATACCTCTTAAGACTCTAGTGCTTTCGTCTCTCTCCCATTGACTGTTCTTAGCACAGCACAGCCTTGTTGAGAAAGCTGCAGACAATTCAAGCTGAAGTCATACTAGTACCCACCAATTCAGGATAAAGTGATAATTACTCATCACTTGACAAATATCTTAATTGATGCAAATAACTTAAGTAGCAGCTATTTAAATACCTCCTGAAATGTGAGACTGTTCTTTCAAGAACCAACTGCCTAACTCTAGAAGCATAGATGAGTAGGCAATTAGAAAAGTGAATGGTTCAATGCATTGCTTTTAAATAAGCCACGCAATACCTCTTTAAACAACCTTTATTAGTAAAGCTTAAGCCAAAGTGCATTTTAGGAAAGGCGCAACAAGTGAACAAGTCCTAGTGGTAGGAACCTCTGACTTCTCTCCAGGACCATGGACCAAAGCAGCCAAGTGTATTACAGCTAAAGTCAGCAGAAACAAGAGAACACTATAGTCCAACCACAGGAATATTAATAAACTGCTCCTTTTTTTCACTGTACCACCATAGGTGGCTTCTCTATTCCTATCTTTACATCCTACAGCTGCAGTGATCTTGTATTCACAGAGGGAGCATTGGCCTTTAAAGCAACAAAACAGTGGAAAACATGGTGTTGGCAGGGGTCTCTCACTTTTATGCTGTGGGCTTTCAGAAAGTGCCCAAGTGGAAATAATTTAACAGCTTACAACTGTCTTTCAGGTGAAGCTCTGGATATATATCAGCTTATTGAAATAACCAAAGGCTCACTGGAGAAAAGAAAATAGAGCTGGAGACAACCAGACTGTAAGACTCTCAAACAATTAACTTATTGGCAGGGAGTGCCAATGCTTGTGGTCCTTGCAAGGACAGGGCTCCTGGTAGTAAACCAGCCCAATTGACAAATCTTTGTCTTGCTCTAAGAAGAAGGGACTTGGCTGAGGGAGAGGACTCCATTGAAGCAGCACATTCTAATGGCAAAGGCAGCTCCCAGAACAGTGTCCAAACAGCCTACCCAAAGCTGAACTTTTAGCTATAAAATACAAGGTCTTGCACAGATTGTGCATCATTGGGCCAGCATAGCTCAGGCAGCCGAGGGAGAGTACTTGTTTTCCATTGCCAGAACAATTTCTTTATAGGTACAGTTGTCCAGGGAATTGCTGACAGTCTGTAACAGAAAAGCTGTGCTGGGTGAGTGTTACTCTGACAAGAAGGCAGGAGCTCTATTTTTTTCGTCGTCTTTTCTTTTTGGGTTCCTGGCTCTCAGCTGGCTGTTCTGCTGCAACAGTCTGGGGGGGGGGATATCAATAAAAGCATGAGTTATGCTACTGAAAAACAGGGTTTTGTGGTTCTAACTTAAGTTTATCTACTTCAAGAAACCACTCACACAGAATGAGAACTAGCTCTGTTCTTTCCACATCATGGCCAGTGTTCCTCACACAGATACTGCTAGAAGCCCCATTAATGCACGCTTGTTTTATCTGGAAATCAGACTGAGTATAAGCCCTGAGGCAGGAGCCTCCTTATTTTGTTTGTAGTGTCTACCCTAAAAGGGCCCTGACCACTGTTGTGTTACAGTAGATCCCTAAGGGAACAAACCGCTTAAACCTCTCGGAGGCAGGACATTCTAGCACTCTCACAAATGCATCAGTCAGAGGGGAACAGATTCCTTTCCTGTGGAATTTAAGGAAGGCCAATATGCTACTCTGCCTTCAGCACTGGAAAGCAAGATAAGGCAGTACTTCTCTTGAGGTTTTTGTTATAAGAGTTTATTTTATCCTAGACACACACTCCCCCATCTTGGATACAAGTCTGTTGGGCCAAGAGCGGTCTGTAAAATGTAGCATGAGTGCCATTGAGTTAAGAGACATCGGTAAACACTGATAGTCCTAGAGCCAAGAAGCACTAAGAGTTTAAAAGCGCAAGTCATACCGTGCAAACCTGATTTTTTTCCACCCACGCTAGAAAATCAATAGTTAGGGGGAACACAGCAGAATTAATCTGTGGGCTTTTCTAAAGTACTGCTATAATGTCTCTGTTTTATTTTAAACTGATTCATTTGAATTGGTACTGGCATATTGAGTGAAAACTAGCTCAGGGCAAAGTGTTGGGCTAAGCAACACAGTGTCACATTACAGGGATGGCAGAGTTGGGTCTCTACCATTTCACTCATTAAATGGGCAGATAGTAAATTAGGGATTCCCCTTTAAAGATGGAACTAGGGCAGGCTCACTTTACACTGATTTCACACACATGAAAAGCCCAGCCTCAGCTGGATCTCAGAGAGAGTGAGCCCTCCATGAGCCCTGGCACTTGCTCTTATGAGAGTTCTGACCTGGTCATTGTCTGGTTCGTTCTCAGCATCTTCAGTGTTCTTCTCCTGCAGTGCAGTCTCTAGTGTGGATGCATTGATGCGGAAGTCCCGGGAGGTGCTCAGCTTCATGTACTGCATCAAGTTCACCTACCGTAACCAAAAGACAATGAGTATTTCAAGGCTGATCGCTAGGAGAGAATGCTACAGCATTAATACCTGTTGTAGTGCATCTTTCTACCACTGCCTGCTCCTCCCGCCTAGTGCCAGGGCAGAGTCCCTGGTCACCTTCCCGCCAATAACAGTGTGTGACTGTGGCAGTCCAGGTGATGTTTTCACACTCCCTTTCTTCCATCCTGGGTGTGTTCAACATCCCCTGCCTCCACTTTCAAATGGGCAAAGCCACCTACCTTATGGGTTTTTTAAGGGGGTGGGAGTAGGCAGGAACCCTAAATGTGTATATTACCCTGATGTCATCTCAGCTGAGAGCCTTGGCTAGGGATGTTTCTTTCACTGCAGTTGAGATGAATGAGCAGAGCAGTGGCATTAACCTTTTCAGTTTCTACTCAACAAGAAAATACAAAATGGCTAAGTCCTCAGAAAGCATATGCTTCTGCAAGTGCCTGCATTGATGCCAGCTGCCTGAATGTAACATCAATTTAGAATAGAAAGTCAGGCCAGGATTTGTGAGAAAGTTGCCATGATGGTGAATTCCTTCTATGACCAGTTGCATTGATAACAGCTGTAGTAACATTCATTTAGAAAACCAAGAAGAGGTACAGCAGCCTTTCACAGTGATGTTGCTTTGCTGTATGTGTGTCATCTGTCCTTCAGCCACACAGAGCCACAGACTGCTGCAGAGGAGGGCAGATTACCTTTGACTTTTTGGAGAGGTGGATAAGAAATTTCTCATACTGCTCTATAGCAAAAATCAGGTTTGGGATTGGCTTGGTCTCCCGAAGCACCTTGGCCTGTAATACAAAAAAAAAAAAAAGAGAGAGGTTGGACGTGAACACTGAAGGCTCCCATAGTAAACTTAATGCAGTGTGAGCAGCCCAGGTATGTAACAATGCACACATTCATCTGATCCTCAAATTGCAGACATCAGTCTGGATTTCCATAACCAAATGGAAGAGATTTTAAAACCTATTTACCACAGTTGCCAATTGCTTAAAGGCATTATACAGAACTCCACTTTCTCATGTCAAGAGACATAGTCATAGAAATGGAAGGGACCTCGAGAGATCATCAAATCCAGCTCCTTAGGCTGAGGCAGGGCCAAGTAAACCTAGACCACCCCTGACAAGGGTTTGTCCACCTCCCCTGGAATTAGAAAGTTCTTCCTAATAGCTAATCTAAATTTCCCTTCCTGCAGATTACATCCATTACTTCTCATCCTGCCTTCAGTGAACATGATGCATCATTACTGTAATTCTAGCCCATCTCTGGTTCAGACAACCCCAGATTGTCAGTGAACGACTTCAGTACTACACCACTGACACCATCCTTTCCCCGGTACCAAGTATCAACTCCATACCAAACCTTGCCAGTTTAGGTTCAGGATTGTTTTTAAACCAACTGGATCAGTACCACCTTTGGAGCAGGTATTCCATGGTACTTCTCCATGGCTTTGAACTCTTCTGACCATTCCCGAGCTGGGTTTTTCTGTTTGACAGCACCCATTTCCAACTCACTGCATTTCTGCTCCATTTATTTTCTGTTATGACCTTCACTTCTAATAACCAACCAGGAGGCAGCATCCAGCTCCAGGTAAATCTGCTGTCCTTAGCAGCATCACTTTACCTTCAGGGAGCAGTGAGGAAGTCATTGTCTTTGCTGTCCTCACGACTTTTTACCAGCAAAGCACTAGTTCACTTGAATGGCACAGGAGTGTCTGAAATTTGACCAGCTGGTAAACATAACAGTGGATAGCAAAATGCTTTGATGAATATGAAGGGTCACACACCTTTAACCAGTGTAACTAACCCTCCAGTTCCCATTCACACTTTTCCAACTCAGTCACTTGCAATTATTGACCTCATTTAGTCAAACAAAGTGCTCCATCTTTCTCAGGAAACTCCAGCAGCACAGAGAGCCCATCAGCACATTGAAACGGAAATGTGCCGGTATTGCCAACCCCAAATGTTCAAAGAAAGAGTCAAGCACCAAAAAGTCATGAGATTAAAAAGCTGCTTTTGTTGTTTGCCTTGTTTTTTGAGCCTTCAGGGTGGCACTGGGGTCATATTTTCCAACTTTTCTCCACAGCCAGGAGGGCTACAAACTTTGTTTTTACTTAAACGAAAGGTGAGTTTGTGGTGTATTTACCTGCCTTCCAGAGATAGAGCTTTAAGAAAACACCAACCATCACAAGCTCCATGATAAAATCTTAAGAATCGACAACATTGCTATTTCCGCTGCATGCAACCAGATTCTAACAGGGAGTGAATCAAGCTCACCATGACTGTAGCAATTGCAGCAGTTTCATCCTCTCTCTTCTTTTTCTTCTCCCCTGCAAAGCTCAGACTTTCACTGTGGATGTTCTGAAGGAAGAAAGCACAGGGCACAGCATCACAGGGCTAGCAAGAACAGCCCGTAGCCAAATCATGGCAGACAAATGTCTTCTCTACGTGGCTAGTTCAATGTTTACAGCTCACTGAGGGATTTGGAAGTTTACAGAAGTGAGAAGCTAACAATACTGCCAGAGCCAGGGATAGGTGTTTATGCCAGCTTCCCCCCATTCCTCCCCCAACTCTGCCAACATAGCTTAACCCCGAGCTCCAGCTCCCCCTGTAATTCCAGCTCTGGTCTCCCCTACATGGCTCTGGCAATGCCCTTTGGTCCTGACCTGAAGCACCCCTTGCTCAACCATACATAGACATATCTGTCAAAGTACCTTAATCCTGACCCATGCCATCACCTTGAGCAGAGATTGCCAATTATATTAATGTATATGGTGTGTGGCTGTGTTGTATTTGGAGTCTCTCTTCCATTTGCTGTTAATACTAATACCAAACTTGCCCAAAGAAGCCACATGTCAGTATCCACACGTGCATAGAAATAGAAAGTGATCTAATACATGGCTTAAAGACCAGCACACAGCCACTTCCCTCCCTTTCCCAAGCTGAAATCAATATTCTTGCTCTGTCTGCGCAGAAGTTTAATCCCTTCATTACTGAAGAAGAATGTGTCTCTTGCCATGCTTATATGGGGTAAGCTGAAGCTTGGAATGATCACAGCCTCAAGCCACACCATGGAGGGTTCAGAAATACAGGCAGTGCTGATTTTCTCATTGTTCCTGCTACTCCCCTTTAGTGCTGAAGCATGTGTTTCCACAGGAAACTTAGCCCACTTACCTGTACATATGTGATGAAGGCGTAACACTGTGGAGTCAAATGGGAACCGGAGAGCTTCACCTATGAAGGAGCAGAGATACCAGTGTTATTCCTGAAACAAGTCAGTGCGCTTATCCCTCAGCATAATAAGGTGGCACTCACCAGCTTTTCCAGCCTCCCTGAAATTGTGCCCAGGCCACTGCGGCAAACTTGGAGATACTGCAAGAAATACACGAGAGTGAGCTTCCTTCAGACACCTCCATTCAACCCCTGAAGCTTGTCTTTCCAGGCAAGGGCTGGAAGCAATTCACTCTGTGATATTCCTTGTCCCACTGAGCACATGGGAGAAGGAATTCAGATGAAAGCAACATGAAAGGCTCCCTCTACTCAGAGGACTAATTGCTTCCCCACTTAGGGGGCAAGGGGTTATCCTTCTCTGATGCAGTCACACCTTACTTGAACTTGGCAAAGTGAAGTTCCTGTCCTGTGCAAATGTTAGGAGGCAAAGAAGGGACTGTGAGCAAGGGGAATGTTCACTGCAGTGCAGGCTAGATCAGTGTTTCTCAACCTTTCCAGACTACTGTATCCCTTTCAGGAATCTGATTTGTCTTGTGTACACCCAAGTTGCACCTCACTTAAAAACTACTTGCTTACAAAAATCAGACAAATATACAAAAGCGTCACAAGCACACTATTACTGAAAAATTGCTGACTCTCTCATTTTGTCTGTATGAAATTTTAGTTTGTGCTAACTTTACTAGTGCTTTTTATGTAGCCTGTTGTAAAACTAGGCAAATATTTAGATGAGTTTATGTACCCCCTGGAAGACCTCTGCATACCCCCAAGCGTACAGGTACTCCTGGTTGAGAACCACTGGGCTAGATGTTTCTGAGGTTGCCTTTGGAACAACCAAACTGCACTGCATGAGTGCTTATAGGAAGAACCTCTGCAGCCCACACTAGTTAGGATGGAAGTTACAGGAACTATCAGGGTGTAAGCTGGTCACCGGTGGGACAGAGGAAGCATTCCCCACACATCATGCACGTCACTACTGCTTAGGGGCATAGGGAATTCTTTGCCTTCCTCCAAAGCATCATCTCAGACTAAATAGGCCATTGGTCAGTCCTTATGTGCTAATTTCTACATCATAGGTGTCAAGCCATGGATGGGATGTGGCGGGGGGGGGGGGGGGGAGTTGCATAGTGTGAATGACACATGGTTCTCCAGTGAGGGGCCTGAAAGATTACAAAGCATGCAAGAGCCGCTCCCAGCCAAGGGCAGCATAGCTCTGCCCTTACCTACTAAGCAGGAGAGAGGCACCCTTTGTCTTTGCTAGCGGCCGCCACCACCTAGAGGCTAGGAAACTCATATGCATGCTGCCACTGGAGGAGGGTGAGGACTGGCATGACTACACTTCACGTTGACAGTCCCAAGTTGCAGATGAGCTGCTGCCACTGTTAGCTTGTTGTGGGGAAAGGGCAGAGATGTTTAAATCTCATCCTGCCAGTTCAGCACAAGAGCACTCACGTGTTTGATGAGGGAAGTGAGAATAGTGTAAGTCTTGCTCAGGCTTCTCAGCAGAGTATCCACACAGCTCCCAGCAGGAAGGGCTGTTTGCACCAGCTCATGGTAAGCTGTCAGCAGCGTTCCCAGCTGCAGGATTATAGCCTTCTCCAGAGACTGGATCTGGCTTGATGCCTGAGAGGAGTCTTCTAAAAAGAGAAGAGATAGGTACATCCACAGCACATACACACTGATGTTTTGGGGGAAGTGAAGTAAAAACCAGCAGAAATTTTGCTAAAAGTGGTGCTAAAAACACCCCCACTTCTGCCCTTCTCAGAACTAAAATGTAATCTACTCTGGTCAGTGAGCTAGCAGTAGCCCCTTGTGCCCTGCCATGGGACATATAGGTTCAGTCCAGTGACCCTTCCTGCTCTTCCCCACCACAATTAGACAAGCAGCTTTCTCCTGAAGTCACATGCAGCCTGCAAATATTTATCCCAAAACCCAGTTCCCAGCAATCAACACAATACTAAGATGGCAAAATACAAATGTCCATCTTCATGTGAGAGGAGGGCGGGGGGAGAAAGGGAGGGAGAGTATGTGTGTGGGATGAATCCGGGTAACGATTGACAACTCTTACATTTCCCTCCTGGGACCAGCACAAGGGAGGCGCCTTCACCATCTATGTCAAGAAGCCATCTTAGTAAGTTGGCTGTTCAAAACTGTGAGGTGTTTCCTTGATATCTATCTCTGTCTTTCTTTTGTGGAGCTCTAAGGCCATTGCAGAGCAGAGGGCCATCTCATTACCTGGTGTCTCCAATACCAAGTGGTTCTTAAGCTTCTTGATCAGCCAATCCACCTCATCAAGGACCTTCTCTGCTTGAGCCAGGACCAGCAGCTAAGGAAAAAAGAGAAAGCAAAACAGGTTTTTGGAACATAGTTTAGCACATTAGGAGTTCTGCAACCCACATGTACCAAGGTGAGTCTTGGCACCAGCTGCATAGTAGTAGCAGAGACTAGGTCTTACATATACTGTTCCAACTCACACAGGCAGTAGGGGCTGCTGTCTTGATGTTCACGATAGCAAAATGTGATGGATTCTCCACTTCCATATCCTGTGGGGAAAGAGACTCTCTGATAATCAAATCTTTGGATTCAGTCACATGCTGCATGTATTTGGGGCTTCTTCCAGGGATGGAGTGCTCAGACACACTCCACCTCGGCCTTCGCAGCACAGGCGACGCTAAGCTTACACGGAGAGCTGGGGTTCTGGCCCGCACCTGATCTATGTCTCCAAGGTGAGCGTGGATATCCTGGGCGAGCTCACGCAGCAGGCCGACAGGGCTTTTGTAGAGAACATGGAGATTGAAGAGCAGGGTCAGCAAAGCCTTACAGCAAGGGGAATCCTCTGCAAGAAAGGAGAGGAAATGACAGTCACCAGCCATGACACTCCACTGGCTTTTCAACGACTGTCAGTCATCCTGCTAGGATGAGATCAAGCATGCATTTTATTATAGCCTACATTTCAGGAGAGAGAGACACAGACAGCTTAGGCAGTACAGAGACACACTGCATTAAACCCTTGTTAAAACATTGTAGTTACAAAAGAGGAGCTTGGAAGTCAGGCAATTTAAAGTTAAGGTTCCACAAACAGCCTTAGCTCTGACCGTACATCCCTGCCCAGTACCCTTAGCTTATGATTAGTCAGATCAGGAAGTTAGAGACATGAGGTATTTCAAATAATATATACTTCAAGGGGAAATGAGGTACACTGGACCCTTCAGCTCATAGGGGAATGGTGACTAGGAAGCAAATGCTATTGCACTGCAAGTTAAAGGGGGAGATGTTGGAATTTCTAGTCATCAGCAAGCAGTTGAGTGACCATAAGCTGGGACACCAAGTCCGAGAACAGTGGCTATCTTTACAAAACAAAATCCAGTCCTAGACAGCTGAAGAGGGGAGGGAGGTGAAATGAAAGATACCCACCCAACATTCAGCCGGCTAGCGCCACAGAAGACAACTCTGAAGTGGCCCTAGCACATCCCGTACTATTATCTGCAAATCCATTGCATTTGTCAGTAAAACAAGGCTTTGAGCTTGAACCCATCAAAAGGATGAACGGAAGAGGAACTCGGAGCACAGTATCAGAGGCCCAAATTCAGATCTAGTGTGAGCAGATGCAACTCCATTGACATTAGTACCTCAAGTCTGAATTTACTCCAAAAATCTTACTCACCCAGACTGGTTTCCTTGCAAATCTTGACTGTCCAAGAGAACAGCTGTATGAACTACACAAGGGAAAAAGGGTTTTACATGAATGCAGTCACAAAGACAATGCTAAACTGAAGAAAATCAGTTTGATTTCAAGAAATACGCTCAGCACAACAGTAACCAACCATCCATGGAAACCAACAGAGGCACCTCTAGCAGAAAGATGCCCAGACAGGGTCTGTGGAGTTCTACACCTAGTGAAGAGTGGTAGATGCTTGTTTCAAGACGATGCATTGCACATGAGGGTCTGTGGTCTCCCCTGGACACAGCCTCTTACTGAAGAGAAGAGTAACTACAGTCTACTCCATTTACTCCAAAGTAGGTGAGGCCTTCATGTTCCTGGCAAATTTTCAATTTCGCCATTGGCTGGGTAAAATTTGGTCTCCCTTACTATAGCCCTTTAAATGTTGTATATATGTGTTAGAGGGGTTAAGCCCTCAACCATTCTTCCTTGAAGAGATGGGGCTAGAGGGGCCCCCCAGTGGATCTGTACCCATATAGAAGAAACACCACAGTTTGGCATGATTAGTAGCTACTAGTCAGGAGGCCAGGTAGCAGGGATATGTAGTCCAGGCTTGAGGTGTGTGTAGGAAGGGGCCAGGACTTCTGCAGAAAGGCAGGGATTGCTGCAGGTCAGGATCAAGGTGCACTATCAGAGCTGCGCAAGGGGTCTGGACTGGCATAGCAGGAGGATGGCGATCAGGATGGGGGGGGAGGGGGCTGTCTCTCTGTCACAACTGGATAGCACCCAGCACAATAGGGGTAGGGGCTCTAGGTGGTAGCGCAATACAAATAATAAAGGACAATTAGTAGAGGTATCACAGGGAAGCATGTACAGCATCTGCCTACATTATGGCTCCAGCCAGTGCTACTGCTCCCTCATTAATTTAGCCTTCCTAAAACGTGTCATTCCTGAAGACATTCAGTATTGTAGGCTAAAGTTTGGCTGCCAGTTATCCTGGCAGCGTTTGGTCTGCTTGCAAGCACACAGGGGAATGAACAGTTCAAAAATCTTCCCGTCACCATCTGGGGGTCTGCAATCAAACCAAGCTGACTACCTTCTCCCCGTGTATCATGGGTGTTCAGACCCCACTACTGCCAGCACCACACACATTCTCACCAATCACTAACAGCTCTGCTAAGTACCTGTGAAGAGGAGGGCTCCAGTAGCTTGGACAAAGTGGAGATAATGGTCACAAGTGATAGGGCTTCCTTGCTGTTGAAGTCATCGCCAGCACTGCTGAGCTGGTTCACCAGAGACCTCTGATCATGGGGAGGAAGGACAGAATCCAGTACATATGCATGCCTGGGCCATTTTAGGAGGCAAGTAACCAAAAGCCTCTGAGACTGGGGCATGTAAAGAAATCAGCAGCCCCCCCCAGCATAGGCAGCACCAACACTGAAGGAGAGCAAAATTTCTTACAGAGATAATCAAGATGCTTTTAGAACATATCCGTGAGCATCTGATTTTGTTACAAGCTGTTAAACAACAGCTAATTTCTACTTTAGTAAGGCTCTTACAATATTCACTGAGGTGTGGATTGTACCTTCGGTCCATAGAGTTGCTTTCTTATGCACCGTACAGACCACATTAAGGGAGGGATGCAGCTCCTTATACGCACCCCGCTCAGTCCCTATATGCACTAAGTCTTATTGAGCTTCCTAACAGGTGTGAAACTCTTCTGAAGGTGCCAGTGAATCACTCAGTGGGTCAGTCACAGGACATTTTCTTTTCAGTTGGTAGCAGGCTAATAGCCTAGGCAAAACATCCAAAGGTACCTCCAAATTAGTTCATGCTTTGAGACCACTCGCTATCCACAGTGACATTTCTGCTATTTACCTGAAACTGTCGGATCTGAAAGGCAGCTTTCTCGGTGACGTTAATATCTTCCTCTTCCTCTGCATCATCATTAGCAATATCTGAGAGAGAGAGATGATGAGTTAAGTGCTGAGTCCAGCATACAGGATTTAGTACAGACACATACACAAGCATGCACGCACATTCTCCTTTGCGGTGGTGGTAAAGGCCACAAGTCTGAGGAAAACATACTGGAGAATTGTGGAGGGCAAAAAGGATGGTTCAAGGCAGAATTTCAAACAGGAAGACCTCCAGTCATGCTCTGCCAACAGAGACTATTTGCTTGCTTCTATTGAGCCCTCACATCTCTGGGACTGGCCTGAGGCAAGGAAAGCCAGCTGGAGCTCAGTGATCAGCATCACTTCTGAATGACATGAGGTCAACTTTATCCTTATCCAGGGGTCCTGTGCAAAGCCTCCACAGCACATCTAGCCCCATTAGTGAAAGTCTAGGACTGAGCAGACCTGTTCTGTCACAGCCAAAGTGCCTACCCAATGCCCGTAGAAACTGTGGGGTCTTGGACTTGTAGAGCTGTTGCACTGTGTTAAATATCTTCAGCAAGCCCTCCAAGCACAGCAGTGAGATGCTCTTGCCCTTCTTCTTCCCAGACTCTTCGACTGCAGTTGGAATTGAAGTGTATCTCCATAACAGGACCCTGTAAGGGGTGGGTGGGGAGTTAGTTCACATGTTCTAGCATAGTTGGTTGCACAGCACAAGAACTGGAATAGAATCAGTTCTGGACTCTACAGGCTGGATCTTCTTTCAGTACAATTGAACGGGAAGAGAGTCATTTTAAAGGCAAAATTCGTTTTGATACAAGCTTCACAGCCATTGTTTTCTATGCATTCTTCCTGTTTGACCCATCTGATCATTTTATTCTTCCTTCCCCCCATGTGCCTATTGACTTCCTGCTCCTACTTCAAATCCCTCTTTAAAAACTCACTCCCTTTCACATGGCCTTCCCTCCCTCACTGGCTCAGTGTGCCCCCTCCCCATGTCTGAACCTTTATCACTGGTGTCATATTTGTCAATTAGACTTACGCAACTTACCACAAGGACTTTGTCTCCCTACAGTTTGTGTTTTTGATGGGCCAGATATCTGTATTGGGCTCTATGTAAATAAGATGGTGAATGTACAGAAAAGAGAAACTAAATAGAGAAGTCTTGAAGAATGAGAAGTGTTTGGTCTGAGGGGGACCTGTAATGTAAGAGTCTTCCTGTTCTCAACCACCAAGAATCTTCTTTCCCCTTCTTCCAGCCATTTCTCTCTCCACATAATCCTTTACCTGCCATGATGACCCTTCTCTGGTTTATCTTACAGCCTGATCATGAAAACTCCTTTATTCAGATGGATAGTTCTTAGCTAACATGTGTAATTCCATTGGCTTCAATACAACTATTGACATGGGTAAGGATTATTTGCACAAGGAGGAGTTTGCACGATCAGACAGAGACTATAGGTTCTTTAGAACTGAATGCGTTTCTTTCTTTCTTGATGTTTGTGTAGCATGTAAATTTATATTACACAAAAGTGACTTCTAATCAGAGTGGTACTATATTGTCATCTACTTTCTACCACCATCAGAGGAATGAGGAAGATACAGGACTAAGGCTTTAAACTCAAAGGGAAACAGCCAATGTTTGGCTAAAAGTGAACTCCTCTTTCACATATAACTATTTCAAACTGTAACTGGAGCGGGGTTCAAACTAAATTGCCTCCCAAAGGCCTGAGAAGCCTGGTCTGTAGCCATTCTAGTTTCCTACTGTGAGTAACAAATTAACTACCAGAAGTTAGCTTGGTTTTACAGGGAATGGCTCTTCCATCTCTCCCATTATCTCACTTGGTTTATCACTCACTTTGATGGAGAAATCAAGGTGTCTGCTGCTCAGATGTCTCAGGAACACAGGAGGCAATTTTGTTATAATTTGGTGCTAATTACAGTTTCAAACAATTGCCACTGACTATTGCCCTTTCAGACTTTTACATGAGAGTTTCAGGTGTTCAAAAAAACCAACATATTTGCAGTCCAGCATTCAAGTCTCCAAGCTACATAGAAACTCACCGAGTAATTTTGCAGAGAGTTTGGAATATCTTCTCTGGATTCTGGCCATCAGGTCCATCTGTTTGACCCGTCTCCTCCAGCTGTTGCACCTTCTGCAGTGCTACACTGACAGCGTAACGCATGAATTCACTGCTGGAGCGCAGAACAGCCAAGCTCTCCTCGTGGCTTTGGGCACTATCCCTGAAGAGTCATATGAACATTTTAAAAACACCTCTGAGTCTAGGGACACACCTTAATGTAATGCAGAGGGCTAGCCTATAAGCATTTCATCTTGGCACACCAGAGTGCACCTTTGGTGGGTCACACAGGGCCCTGTGTGGAATGTAACTGTGTATCTACGTAACTGTTCTTTTTTTAATTTGCCACAGAATCTGAACTTTCATTTAAAAGAAATAAATTGAGTCTCCAGCCCAACAGCAAAATCCTCTCCAGGGAGGAAGCAACATAGTCCCGTTCTTCATTTAAGCCACTTGGAGCAAATATACAAAAAACAGAATTTTAACAGCCTCTTCAACCTCACTCATATCCCCAGTTGAGTACAAGTGGCAGTCTGCTCAGTAGAGGCCAAGAGCCAGAACAGCATGGGGCGCTGCACGTCAGGACTGAGGGTCACTGGTTTTCTGAGGGTAGGGGATGGCCTAGGACTGGAACATCAGAGGCCCTCCAGGGCAGCATTAAGGGGCACTGATACAGTTGAAGTGTGACCCAGGAAAGGAGTAGCAGGAGGAACTACAGATCAGGACTGAGGGTCATGAGGCGGCCAATCTGCACAGCTCCAGGCTGGTCGGGAGAGTGCTCCAAGTGTACTGTGTGCAGAAGTGACATGCTGCACCCCCTGTGTGTGTGCAGTGTGTACTGCTCAAAAAGGTAGGCAACCTACAAACACCACAGAAGTGAGTTTACGGTAATATACAAGTCAGAGATAAACAGGCTGTGACAGTTTCACCTGAACAAAGCTGTGAGTAGAGTGGATATGAAGCTCATGGAAAGGAAGCTTCGGGCTGTTTTATTGGCCAAGGATAACTTGTTCTTCCCAGCTTTTTCCTTCAGGATCTCGGAGAGTTTGCTGTAACACTTAAACAGGCCTAGAACATCCTCAAACTTGTTCTTGCTGCAACATCACAAGAAGGTGGTAAAAAACACTGATAATAGAGACCAAAAGGCTACAATTTCTTCATGGGAACTTTTATTAATCCAGTTAGAGAAGATACTTTCCAGATGACGTATGAAGCTCCCTATCCTTCCAATACACAGTTCAGGTCCCACCCAGTCCATACTGGCTTGGCCACTTCCCTTGTTTCAAAATCCTAGTGAACTGTGATAATGACAAGTACAGTGATGTTCAAAACAAAAACTCTCCGTAAGGTTAGGTGCAGATTTGCACCACGATGTGCAGGGAATGAGCTATGAGAAGTCATTCACTGTTCCCCTGTTACAGTTGATGGCGCTGTGCTATACTTGCAAGGTACACTGAAGACATTGTCCCAGACATACTGAATAGCTAATGAATTCCTCTTAACTTCACCAGTGGGTGAGTGTTCTGAAGGATAGGACTTGACACCTTACCTGAAATTCCCTATGTTAAAGTTATACTCAATCAGGACCTCACAAACTCCCATTACCAAGATGGCATAGATATTGTTCTTCACGCCAACACCAGAAGACAGAGAAAAGTCTGCTGATTTATCCTAAGAGGCAAAATGAAGAAGTGAAAAACCCTTCTAAAACCCCATAAGAATCAAGAACCTCCCTGCTCACCTGGCCTTGCTGAGAAAATCTGAATTACCAGTTCAAAGTCCTCCAGTTCACTCTTGATCATTCGCCGTGTGATAGAGTCCAGCATCTCTTCAAGGTCTTGTTGGAATCCCACATAGTCGTCATCCTCGTCCTCTTCTTCCTCAGCTTCGTGGTGCAGCTGCATGGTGCTCTTGTACCAGGCTAGGCAGTGTTGGATACAGCTGAGCAAATGGGCCTGAAGAAAGCAGTCACACAGGATATTATAATTCACTGTGCTAACAAGGGCTTAGCCAGTGGGATCATTCCAAACCTTCTAGCTGGACAGAGGGAGACTGGTGCAATGGAACAGGATTCTCCACAGCAACAGGCTGGACCACTATAGCCAGAGGTGGAAAAGCCACAACAACGTGCTTCAGAAGTTCATAACCTATGGGAACGAGCATTTCTTACTCACAGCTGAGGTTTTAAAACAGAAGTGCTGTGGTCCTGTAACCTCACATATGAACTTCAAACAATGCAATATACTCTGAATTCCAACAGAGGATCCCTCAGTGCATGTTTTCAGCTCACCTACCTCATTACCTGAAGTCCTACATCATAGCTGCCACCCACTGTCACATGGCTTGCTGTTCAACCTATATCTGAATTATTTAAGGAATATTAGATAAGAGTGTGGACAATAGATTTCAAAGGGGTTTCTTCACCATTTCTGAGGCTTCTGGTCTCTTTCCAGTCACACCTCCCTCAGCATGGAATGGAAGATCCAGGAAAAAAAGCTAAGGGCTGGATTTGAATTTGGCCCCTTTGAAACCCTGTGAATTTTTGGAGATCTCCAGTCTGTCCTCAGATTAGGAAGGGAGGGAAATGCATGCTGAGGGAGCGAGATCAGAAGAGAAGAGACAGACTCCTTTCCTGTGCTTCTGTACTAGTTGGTGCTAAGCTGCAGGAGACAAGAATGGGACTGGCTCAGTAGAGGATAACAGCAGCAGAACCACATTATTGCTATGGCTCCTTCCGTCCAGGGCTATCAAAGCACTTTAGAAACAGTAATGAAGTAAGCACCATAACATCATGGATATTATTTCCATTTTATTGATGGGAAAGCTTTGGCAGAAGAAGTGACGTCACCTGCCCAAGTTCACTGCAGAAGAACTGGATTCAGTTTCCAGTCCTGGTCTCCAACTCTCCAAGCCTGCAGGGGCTGAGCTTAATGAGAAAGAGGGAGTGACTTGAGTCAGTCAACTGCAAACCTAAAAGCCAATGGAATGAGTGAGCTTTAAAGAGTGGAATACACTGTATATCTCTTACCAGTGGTTCCTGCAGAAATATTTGGTCTCCTTGAGCCACGATACATCCCTCAAGTTTCAGTGGGGGAAGCAGGTCTGGTTCGGGCTCATAGTATCGCTTTATCTGCCACAAAAAACAAGGAATAAAAAAAAAAAATAGCTAGTCACTTAGTCTCTGTGCCTCTCAGTTCCCCATCTGTAAAATTAAGTACAAATATTTCCATACCTCACATTAAAGACTGTGAGGGACTGAGGACCATGTAAGTAATTGAGCCATTAGCATAACATGCACCTGCCATACCATTCATTAGAGGCCCCTCCTCGGCAGCTCATACATCCCTGAACTAGAAGCGAACTTTAATCCTCTAAGAGCAAGGACCACAAATGGGGTTGATTTATGTAGTCTTGTTGCAGCTATGTTTAAGGGCGCTCACTGTTCCCTTGGTTACCTACATGCAGCAACACTAGCATTTTACCTCTTCAAAGCTGACAGTTAATGGCGAGAGAGGTTTGCAACGTCACCCACTCCTGCGTCAGTGGATGTAAATAATTGCCCCTGTAATTCTGCACCTACAATGAACTACAGACACAGTCAATCACACATCTGGGGTGGTGCACAAAGGTAGTTAGTTATTTAAGTGCTAACAGTAGTGTCCACAATTAATTACAAGTGAGATATTGAGCCTGAAAAATGAGAGGCCATAGCGGAAAATCCAGCCTAATAAGTTTAGATTGCTTCGCACACTACAAGGGAACAGGCAAGCTAGGAGCAGTGCTGAAGTCAGAGGGGAGAGGGACAGAGGTGTGCCCCTGGGAGGCGATACACCAGGGCAAAAGAAAAGTCTGTAGCATCAGGCTCCCATTGACAGGCCCCTACTGCCTTGCAGCTGCCCAGCTTCAATTCTGGGTCTAGTCTCAAATCGGTGTACTGGCAGGGTTGGGAGTGGTGGAAATAGTCAGCCGTGGCCTCTCCAGATCATGAAAGAGAAGACATGTTGACATGTCTCAGAGAAACCACCACCTGCCCAACTGGTGGGGAAGATGTGACCATGACATGTGTGACAGAGTTGAGAAGAGTTAATCCATCCTACAATGGCACGGAGAGCCCTCCTCCAAGGGAGGACAGCAATGACTATTATTATGTAAGTAGGTCTCTGTGGACAGTTATTGGAGAGCAATCATTGTGCAGTCCATAGGATCAGGACCAGGCAAGATACATTTTCCTGAGGAATTTGCATCTCACACTTTGCTATGTACAGTCTTGGAATTCCTGGAGCCCACATTTCCTCCCCTGCCATCTTTCTATTGCTCTGTGAATGTACTTTACCTGAGACAGCAGTGTTTCCATTATGGAGTTACTCAGCTGAGAGTTCCTGCGGAGGACATCATAAAAACCCTGAAGGTAGGGGAGAGAGACAAATTTGCCAAGATTATCAAGAGGAGGAAACAATCCACAAACATAATTTTGAGCTGCAAGGCAACAGTGAACTTAACCCTTTCGCACTGGAAGTAATCGGGAGCTAATAAAGTTGTGTTGGGCATGCTGGAAATACTGGCAAAGTGAGACAGCACAGGAAGAAGATACAGATGTCTTACATGGAGTCCACACCCAGGTGGTATCCCCTTAGTATGGGTAGCATCAAGCCCCAAGTCTGACTTTCAGTGTTGGAGCATTAAGTGGCACGATCTTAAAATTTCAACCTGTCTCTGGAGCAGATTTCACAAATACAACATATTCCAGAGGGCAATCCACAGGAGCAGTAATTCTTTAGACCTTGAAACCTCAATGGAAGAGCAAAGTATCTGCACGTCCTGTAGCACACAGACAAACACATTCCAATACGCACACCAACTCGCCAAAAATCAGTCGGCCCAAACCCAGGGAAGAGAAGCAAGAATGCTCACTCTGATCTATAGACAGTTTCCCAGGAGCCCCTTTCCCCAAACCCGATACATCATAGGTGCCTCTGGAGTCAGACTTGCACCTGAAAACAGCTCTTCATACTAGACCCATCACACACACAGCTTGGTCAGCCCCAAAAGGGCTACAAGGCAGAGACAAATAAATGGTTGCCTCTCACCCAGAGAAAGCACAGACATAGAGGGAACGGATGGTAGAATCCTCAGGACCCCTGAGGAGATTCCCCATACACCCTCCGGCCAAGGCTCTCATTAGAGCCTGTCAAAGTTGCTGCGTAATCAGATCAAGGCATCATTGTGAAGCCCCACCAGGAGCCAAGCAAGCTGTCCCTTCAGTTTACCAAGCCCTCCTCAGAGCGGGAGAGACTGGGAATCTAACCCAGGTCCCCGACATGGCAAGCAGAGCATTGGCCAGGCCAGCCACATTACATTTTACCACCAAGATATACATCAAGGACAGGTGATAATCAAAAGCCTTTGGGAGGCTTATATAGATTTAAAATAATGAGAAACAAAAGGGTTAAAACAAATTAGAGTCCCTAGAATGTCAACATCATTCTGAGGAACTCAGCTAGAACCTGGAATCCATTTCCCACAGGCGCCCAAAGATCCAGCTGGTGGCGACAACATTCAGTCATCATTGACCTGGGCTGGATTAGAACCAGCTACTTAGCAGCAAAACTGGTGATTTATGAAGACATTGCAGAAAGCCAGTTTACTTCGTATAGCATAAGTCGGACATCAGCCTGCTGACTCAAGCATCGCCTCAGGCTGCCCAGGATTTCAAGGCAAAAGGCCTCATTAGCTGCAGAGTTGTAGCAGGCGTGAATGTCTGCCTGGACCTGAAAGAGAGCACATTAGTGAAGGCACATGGGTTATGCTTCCCATTTATCACTATGCAAGAACTGGATCAAAAAGGGAGACAAACCTGTCCTTTCAGCCAAGGAAACTCAGACCAAACATTTAACATCCAGCCTCACTCCCAAACAGAAAATCATCCACATATTATTGGGTTTTCTGTACCATTTTCAAGGGGGTAACCCACACTCACCTGACTAGCACCGATGGCCTGGCTGCACTGGGAAAAAGTCAAGCTGCCCAGAACCTTAAAATTCTTCAACAGCAGCAAAAAGCCAGCAACTGCAGCTTTCCGAGCATCTAGCTGCCTATGAGTTGGGGAAAGAATAGAGAAGCATGAAGAGGGGTAGAAGGAGTTAAGAAATTCAGAGACCAGCTCAGCTACAAGATTGTTCTGAGCAGTTCATGCAATTTTCTGACACACACCGAGGGCCTAAAAGTGGTAAAAAAGAAAAATTAAAGCAATGCCGCATTCCCCAAAGGAACATCTGATGCCCCAAGGAATTAACAGCTTGGCAATTCAGTTAGTTTCTCCTACGTTCTCCAGTCTTACGACACTGACTTCTCCTTTCTGTCCCACTGATGTATATAGCAAGGGAGAATGCTGGGCACAGACCTGCTACTTAAACAGCTGTGGAAACTGGAATGAGAGCAAGGCAGCAAAGAAAGCTGCATGTTTGCAGTGGAGATAGAGGGGAGGTTTTCTCACATCTCTCACCTCTTCTCTTTCTCTCTGGCAGGGCTGTAGTTTTCTATGCTGGGTGAGTCCCATGGAAAGCAGGATCTTTGCTCTACACAAATCTAGGTGATATCCCAGGTCTTTCATCAGCATCAGGCTGCTTGCTTTAAACAACAAGTGGACTTTTGCATCTGTAACTAAACAGACACTACCAAGCGACTCCACAGAGACTCCTAATGTACTGGAGACAGCAAGGCAAATCATCCAGAACTTTGCACAGAGCAGATCTTTCTACAATCTCAAAAAAGGACCAGCCATACTATGGCAGCTTGAAGTTTCTAGTCATCCATTCACTTTGAGCTCCCCATGGCAAAGGTGTGCTCAGGTGTGTGGTTATGCAGACACCTAATAGTGGAGTTTCTTTTAATTTGATGTCCTTACCTTGAGTTTCCATCTGGTTTTCTGAATTTACAGGCTCAGGGTCAAGGCTCCTCTAGATAGAACTGTGGAGTTCTCAATCCAGAGGATGGTGGTGTGACTGTGTTACAGTACTGGGGCCAGGGTGGGGATGGGATGGTGGGGTCTCCATAAGTAAAAGGTGATTGTTAAACCAAGAAGAAAAAGAACCCACTTCCAATCCAGAGCTCAACAATAACTTAAACACCTTTTCAAAAGAACACTGATCCCATCTTACCTGGAAAAGATGGCTTTTCGGAGAACAAGTATGAGGGAGTCCCTCACTGACATGCTGACTTTGAGCAGCGGCTGGAAGGGAAGGGATCTATTAGGCAGAGCAGTAATGAGGCAAACCAAGCTGTGTGTGAGAGCACACAGGCACGTGCGCTCCTATCTTATGCTAGGTTTCCACACTTTCATCATTACAAAAGGACACCCAAAGAGAGTTTTGAAACAGGAAAGAAAAGAGATGGACCGGCAACAGCAAGACATCTTGGCCTGCTGTTGAGAATGGAGCATGAGGATTGGGGGAGAAATCTGTGGCCCTCAGAATGGAGTACTGGCGGCTAAGCCGGTGACAGTTCTACCACTAAGACAATACCCCAGCACAGAAAAACATAATATTAGAATAGAATTGGGAAGAAGGTAACTCTATGGGCCATTCACAGCTGTTTCTATTCTGTTCTGGTATCTGGGCACCTTCCATCTTCCAGATGAAAGGTCCTAGCAGGGAGAGTCCTTGACTGTGCTTTCAACTAAGGGGCACTAATGTTCAAGAGGGGAGCTTTCAACTAAGGGGCACTAACGTTCAAGAGAGGCACCATGCTACCCTGAATAGCCTGCCAGCTACAGCAGAGGACTAGAGACACTTTAACAAATATATGTGCAGATAAGGAAGGTTACTGGGTCCCCAATATAATTGTGGCATGAAGCTATGGCTGGAGCCAAGCTCTAACATATTCATTCGTAGGGAAATGCAAAGCTTTACCTGTACGGCCTTGAGTAGCCCTTGCACCATATCAAGAGGCAGAAAGGACAAATTATCAAAGGCCTCAGTGACTTTGGAGGACGAATTCTGAAGGATGAGTGGAGCAGACACAACGATATTAGACAGCAAATCTGAAAAACAAGATTGTAAGAAGAGCAGCTGCTGCCAAGGGCAAAAGCAGGGGCCACATTAAAGAGTAGGGTATGGGAGAGAGGGATTCTGTTTCTTTCTATGGGGTCAATGAGTCAAAGAGAAAATCCACAGCCTCCCCATTACCTGGAAAGGTTCCATTTGGGATGATCATATTGTTAATCCAGTCTCCTATCAGAATACAGGGTGCCATATGCACACAGCCCAGGTACAGGGGCCAACTTATCAGGGTGTACCCAGGAGCGCCTTCTCAGTAGTAGGCCCAGGGCTCCGGGGCATCTTCCCAATGGAGATCAGATGAAAACTAATTATTGCCAGTTTCAGGTCACACTGCAAGACTCGCCTATTCACTAAAGCATTCCCCAAAGAATCAAAGCAGAAGAAAACCTGACAGTGTGTCCAAAGACAAATACCAATAATGAAATCAAAGAGGAAGGCAGAGAACTAATGGTCCCTTCTGGACTGGTCCCTACATAGTGGTTAGGTACTATAGCGATAGGGGATTAACGTACATGCTGTATAGGATATTTGCATTTCTATAAGGATGGACAACCACGGCTCTGGGATGAACTATCCCGTTACAGGTTTCAGAGTAACAGCCGTGTTAGTCTGTATTCACAAAAAGAAAAGGAGTCCTTGTGGCACCTTAGAGACTAACCAATTTATTTGAGCATGAGCTTTCGTGAGCTACAGCTCACTTCATCAGATGCATACCGTGGAAACTGCAGCAGACTTTATATATACACAGAGAATATGAAACAATACCTCCTCCCACCCCATTGTTTCATATTCTCTGTGTATATATAAAGTCTGCTGCAGTTTCCACGGTATGCATCTGATGAAGTGAGCTGTAGCTCACGAAAGCTCATGCTCAAATAAATTGGTTAGCCTCTAAGGTGCCACAAGGACTCCTTTTCTTTTATCCCGTTACAGTGTTCTTCCTCTGTAGTGAGGTGTGTGTTGAATTGCATGGACTTAAGACACCTAATACTGTTGACCCTCAGGTCACCTGATCAGGAATTTCCTCTATAAAAAAAAAACTTCTGAGAGCCACATACACTTCCCTCTCTCATTTTTATTACCTATGAAGTGGTTGATGGGAGAAAAGGCCTTTGTGATTACTCTATTCAAGACCTGCTCCAGAATTGCACTTCTGATTGGCTCATGGACCTAAAAGGGGAAAGGACAAAAGAAAAAACATAAAATTGAGATTTTCATGTGATTTCAGGTGCTTGGTCATTGTCCATTAATGTCCAGGTTTGAAGGGTAATATTTGACCAGTCCCTAGAAGTTACCTTTGGCTAGCTGAATAGAGACTGATCCAGGATGGAATCTGGATCAATTAAAAGAAAATGTAGGAGTTGAGGTTAAAGGCTAGAGGTTAAAGCAAAGATCTGAGAGGCTTAGGTTCTATTCCCATCTCTGTCATTGATTTTCCCCATCTTCCCTTCTGTTCCCCTGATAATGGAGAAGAACAAAATCTCATAAAAAGTTGACAAGAGAGCAGGGGCATGAACAGAGTTTCCCCAGGAGAACATATGATGTTATCCTAAACCTCATCCTACCTTAAAGGTTTCCAGCAGGATATTAGCTCCCAGCCTGCATGCCTGCTGGGCTGGCATCTTGGAAAGGCCATAACTGGTTTCAGCAGCTTTTCCTAAGGCCTTTTTTGGCTCGTATGATTCCATTAAGGTGAAACCAAGTTCCACCAGCCCTTGAGTAACATGGTCCCAGCCAAAAGCACTGGAAGAAAATGTTAAACAGAACAGGAAAAAAAGCAACTTAATAAAGGGGAAGGCTCAAGCTGCAACATTCAGATTAATAAACTCTTCCATGGTCACTCAGGGGCCCAATGCAGGTTGGCAGTTGTGTGAAACAAGCATGCTCAGCTCTCAGGGTAGGGAATGCCTCCACAAGACTCTTCAGTCCCAGGTCCCCCAACCAGCAAAGGAGAGACAGAAAAGCTATAATTCCTGCGGGAACTTTCAGTATTTTAAACAATGCTGTCCATACCAGATTCAGAAATGGCGCTGACTGATGGCTGGTTTTGGAGTCATATATGAGATGTTTAAAGCGGTAATGGTGGTGGGGTGGGAGGCTAACAGAGGATCCTTCCCTCATTCACTAACCAGAAAGCATTCACACTACAGCAGATAGCATTACTGTAAATGGTCAGCTACCATTCCCAGCAGGAAGTTGGTGGTTAGCGGTTTATAATTCAGCTACTCTGCATCACAGATGGCTAAAACTTAGGAGACACCTGTGCAACTGTATATTTTTTCAAAGGTCTCTTATATAAAGCTATGAAATAAAGTTTGAGGTTTGAAATCAGTTTTCAGTAATAGTTATCATCCCATCACATTTCTATCTAGGCCAAGACCCCACTCTCTCCCAAAAGCTCTTGAGCCCTGGGTAGTGTACTCCAAAAGCAAACCTGTTTTCCACCACTTCCAGGATTATGGACGCTATATCATACTGCTGAGGAAACAAATCCTGCAGGAATTTTGAGCCCTGGAGGAACTGCAGGTCCTTGCAGCTTCTCACAATGGACATTTTCAGAAAGTCAAACACCTGAAACATAAAAATGGTGTGAGTGAGGAGGAGTCTGTCCAAAGCCATTTCCACAGGTAACCACCAAGTGAGAGAACCATCTAGAGCAGGCAGTGTCGGAAGCATCAGTGCCAGCTGCTCACACAGCTCCCCCGACGTATCTCAATACATTCCTTCTCCAGGACGGTTGTTCCCCACCTTACTCACAGATGCAGCCAAGATGCATGAGCCAGGGGGGTAGCGTACAGTCGCCCAGCACCTACATTTGGACATAGTCATTTTGGTTTTCGGAAGGCTAAGTTGCTGTCATCCTCACTCCATTGCACTCCTTTCATGTCATGTAGTAACTATATTATTAGATGAGAGGTCTCTCTGGAGGCTGTGTCATAACAGGTTTCAATGGTCTACAGGCGAGGCACAAGAATGGGAGGATAAACCCCGCTCATTGATGACAAGGATGCTCCCGTGCTCAAGAGCCAGGAAGCATGACTCCCAATCCATTCAACAGTATTTGTTTCCTTTGTTATTACCCAGAGTTCATTTCTGAACCTATACTGAAAAGGGAGCATAATATGAACATCCCCTCTCCCCCGCCATGAGCACAACACACGGACAAGGAAGCTTTATGCAAAAAGAATCCTTAGGTTACACATAAGTAAAACATACCTGCTCTTCAAATCTGTGTTTTATTGCCACCGAGAGCACAAGAGCCACACTGAAAGGACACAGGGTCTTGCCAGGGTCCCTTTGCTGTTCAGCCTAGGAAACATCAAGAGACAGGACAATCAAAGAGCTTGTTATTTATGATTTAATTAAGCTTCTTGCAACACCAAGGAAGCCATCATTGCTAATTTAGGCCAGACTGGTGTTATGCTACCGCAGAATTGACCTAGGTTGTGGGGGAATGTCTTACCCCAAACACACTGAATCACTATAGATGTTTTTGATGGCCATAGTGGTATTAACAATTTCAAATCCTGCATAAAGATAACCTGCTAAACCTACCCTCTAGTTTAAAGACCCCTCTCTCGTTCCCCAAAAAGCCCTAACGGTGTGCTCTACATTTGCTGTACCTTTAGTAGTTTGATTAGTTCCCTGCCAAGACCCTGGTCCAGGTTGATAACAGAGATAATATGAAGAATGATCGTGCCTTCCACATGACGGAGTTGGTCTAGGGGCACCGTGGCAGCTTCAAGGTCCACTGACCTGGAAGACATAGTAGAAAACCCTAGGTTTCAATTCCTGTTGTAATTGATGCACGCCAGCTCAAAAGCACCGAACAGGACTCATACAAGAGGAGTGTCAGGTAAGGCAGGGAGGGTTACAAATACCCAGGCAACAAAGGAAGACAATTATAGGAAAGGACTTACTCTGGAATCCTCTGCTCTTCTTTTTGCCTTTTATCTAACTGGTTGAAAAAAGTGATGATTCCTTCCAAAACAGTCTTCTTACTGCCCTGAAAGGCAGGACATAGCAAAGCAGCATAAACTATATTAATCTATTGCACATTCTGTAATACCACAGCCCCCAGGGAACTGCAGTCTGCTTCCCTGATTTCCCCTTGCAATGCTAGTTTCATAATATTTTTAATTTCCCATGTTAAGTCATTGTGTGGGGCTCCTGGGGTAGAGTAATTGATCACTGTATTGTTTGTATATTCCTTTGTACAGCACTTATAAATAAAAGGTTTTTCATTAGAATGGTTTCTTTAAGTGACAAGTCCATTCAAAGCGGCTAGAAAGCCCTAAAACAGTAACTGAGGCTCTAGACTTGAGCTAGTGAATCAAAACAGCCTCCCACAATACAGGTAGAGACTATCTCTGGATGGATCATTCTTTTATTGAGTCATTCATGGAATAATAGTAACAAATGTGGGAGTGGAACAGCCACCCCGTCCCAACTAAATGGCTGGTACCTCACTGACAGCAGCTGCTTGGAACAGGGGCACAGAAATGAGACCTTTAAGATTGATCCAGACCACAACCCAGAGGCAGGTCACACTATGTGAGCCATGAACATACTAGAACAGGCAACCCCCTGAGCAGAGAGATGGATTCCATGTCTAGGAAGACTAATAGGGACCTTGCCTATTATCTTTTGGAACTGTACCCACTGCTTTCTTCTCCAAAGACGCCATGTCACAGCCATCCTCCTTTCAGTTGAGGAGGAGTGGGCATGACTCTCTTAGTGAGACGCATATAAGGCTTTCCACCATCTCCCTAACCCCCATGGCAGAGCCTGCTCCCACCTTCCATCAGCCATGGGAGTGAGCTGTCCAGCTGCGAGCTGAATTTTGATCCCCTGCATGATCCAATCCATAGCTCACTTTGTGTATTTTCTCTCTCATATGTGCATGCAGCACGTATCTCCTATAGTGGTTAGGTGCAAGTTCTGTCTTGGAGAGCTTCAGCAGCTCTCTTTGTGGTTTTACCTTTGCAGAGAGTAGCAGCAGCTGATAAACCAGAGGAGGAATTTCTTGGAGGTCTAACTTGGAGAATATCCTCAGGACCTTTTCCACGACAAACTGCAGCTCTTCTGCACTTAGTGGGATGTCCCTGAAGAATCAAAGGTGCAGACCAGTCAATGCCATTCAGTTCCCAACCCTGCTTCCTTTAGAATACCATAGCAGGTTCAGTCTTTGAACTAGCCAGTAGTACTCTAGCATTCCCAAAGGCCCACCAGAGGGACCAAAAAAAAGCTACTTGAAGTCCTGGATAGACGTTATTGCCATAGACCCCTCAGCTCCCTACAACTGTCTCAGAAATTCAGGTTCACATTCTGAACTCCAACACAAATTGCATATCACAAAGCCTCCCTCACATTGTGCTTGCCCATGAATGGACAGTGCCGACTTTTCAAGATACACAGAATCAGAGCCATGACCCAGCCCAGAGTCCCCCGCACTCAAGGAGAGAGGGCTGAATAGCCAGGCATATACATGGAATTGGCAAAATACACATTATGAATAAGGCTAAGATATTGTCATGCATATTTTTAGTAAAAATCATGGACAGGTCACGGGCAATAAAGAGAAAATTCACGGAAGCCCGTGACCTATCCATGACTTTTACTAAAAATATGCATGTCAAAATGGGGCCCCGCAGTTCCCAGCCACCACAGGCAATGGAGGGACCCTGCAGCTCCCAGGCACTGTGGGCTCAAGTCACGGAGGTCTCTGGAAGTCACGGATTCCGTGACAGAACCATAGCCCTCACTACTAACACAATTGATGTTCCCTGTTAAATGATGAATTTAACTACCCACTTGGTGTGCCCTAAGATACTAACTAAGGAAGTAAGAGTGGTGGGTGGGGAAAAGAATCCTATCTATTTTCCAAATGGCTCCTCCATAATCCACATTGAGCATTAGAGTCTCTAACCTTCCCTTGAAGCACATGCCTAACTCCCCCTAAGGCCAAGGAAAGGTATCTGCAAACACCAAGGGGGGACAGACCCTGGTTTCGCACATATTTATACTTGTGATGTGAACAAGGGAAGACATATCAAGGGTCCCTATTCCTCAACAGCAAGCAGCAGATATCGAGCCAAGTGAGACTCTGGGAGAAATGGCACAGCCAGTGCTGTCCCTGGGGCATTTTTAGCAAGCTGCGTGCAGTCCCCAAACACACCCAATGGATATACTCAGCACCCACGTAGTACCGAGGGTATAACTGCCAGGTTATTAACGCAGTCCCCAAGCTGCTTGTGAAACAGGAGGCAGAAATAGATGCAAAATAAGAAAACACTGAGGTGGGGGAATTTACCTGAACATGTTGGTGAGATGAATGACACACTGATGATCCCACCTGGTCAAACAAAAGAACAGGTGCCTGAGAAAGGGCAGAATTGCTGCTTGTTCTCCTCGCACCCCCAAATTTAGTTAATGTCTACAGTTCTTCTGTTGCTCTCTCAAAGTAAGAACAGAAGCCTGATTTGCACTAAAATTCACCACTGTTACCAGCTACTCATCGATAGTTGGAATGGCTCTGTTTGGCTGCTCTTCTCCTAGTGACAACAAACAGGAAAACCAAAGGAAAAGACCTAAGCACCCTGTGAGGCCAATTCATGCAGCAGCGTTGCAGGTGGCTCACCTGCCCTCCCAGCTGGAGAAATTGCCACACTGCCAGCTCTCAGAGGAGGTAAGATTTAAAGGAAGTAGAACAGGGCAAAGTGGAGGAGATTCTCCAACCCAGGGAACTCTGCAAAGCACAATGTAAAGGCATTATTTGGCTGCAGACTCTTCTTAGAATTGCAGAAGCAGCTGGGGTTTTAGACTGAGGCTAGTGTGTCATTTTATAGCAGATGGGTATTAGATAGATTTTTTGTAAAGAGCCCAGATGCTGATAGGTGTGTAACAATTCTTAAATTAACAAATAGAAATGAAGAGGAGATGTACACACCTGCTGGAGCAGAGGGTATTGATCAACTGCTTCTTAAACTCTTCTCCACTCAGCTCACCTGGAGAAGCAAGAGGTATTTAGGAGCAGATTCCAGTGAAACGAAAGTATAGGAGAGAGACCTTAATATTGATGCAAAAATTATATTAATACAATTATAACTATTTTATTAGGTCATTACAAGCTTGTTTGCTTCTTTACTGAATATTAAGGTACAGCTACAAGTATGTTACAGCCAGAATGCTTGGAAATACCACAATACATGTATTTAGCTAGTTAAGTTACAAAATGTTAAAGCTAATCAAAGACGTTCCAGAAGGTTTCTACTTCTATCTCCCATGGATAACAAACATCAAGAGAAACTGTGTAAAACATCTATGTTTTAGGCAGAGGCCTAATTGTAAAAAGGAATGTAGAGCCATAAGTCTAAGGAAGTGTCCATACCAACCCCTTTTATTTAAAAAGAAAAATCTCTGCTTGTATTTTTGAAACTCCAGGAAAAACATGTACAGTTGGAAATGTGTTCAAATTTTGGTTATATCTTAAAAGTTGAAATAACAAACCCTTTGTGAAAGGCATACATTTACAAATATGTTAGCTAAATGCAAAGCTCCTAATATCACTACTATGTAAATAGTAAAATGCTTTATGTACCAACATGGAATCTAATTACCTTGCTAGACAAGTATAACAAGCCATTTAAATATAGAATATTTATATTAATAGGGAATTAATTAATTGCTGGCAGTGCACAAGCAAACCCTCACCCAATTCAAAGAGGCAAGAAAAATCATCCTCCAAAAATTGTCATGTAGAATTAATAACTTAAGCTAAAGAATTTCTAAAAGTTATTTAACTTTAAAAGGCTGTTTTGAGAACAAAACCTTTTTATAGAAAGAACAGGTTTGCACTTTTGAAAACAGAATTTCAATTTCCTGTCAAACTCTAATAAAACTGAAAGAATATCTCAGAGAACGGACTGAATAAAAAGAAAAAGTTACAGCTAGCTTTGAAAGTTATCTGATGCTTTCCTGACAGAAAAACAGAGACAATTAAAGAAATGTTGCATATTCATTAATAAACTGCATATTCATAAAATGAAGGGGCTCCTAAGGATTACCCAGGAAGGCATGGAGCCAATGAAAGAGTGACAGCAACCCACTTGAAGCTAAACAAGCCCAAAAGGGGTGTGTTTTCCTATAGTGTCATGAAAATAGGAAGGAGAAGGGTATAAAAGACTCTGAAGTGAGCACACCATACACATACCCTGGGCTAGTTTGTTTAGACAGAAAGCACTCCACAAGTCATAGACAGCTAAGAAAAACAGAGAAAACTCAAGAATAAACCAACCCCTGGGGAAAACATCCCCAAAAACTTCATCAAAGATTGATGAGAGAAAGTTAACTAAAATACTGTCAAGGGGTTAGATTTAAACTCTTGTACTGACATTTTTGGGATAGGAAAATGCTGCTGTCACTTAAATGACTAACTGTTTCTCTGTTAATCACCAGATGGTTAGACCATGTATTCGTGGAGAGGAGATGGGGGCTAATCCCTGGTAAACGGAAAAATAGTGGAACTTAGTTGGATTTAAGATTCTTTGGGCAGGTCTTCACTACCCGCCGGATCAGGTTGTGATCCCCGAACCCGATCCCCGAACGCACTCCCCATCGACTCCGGAACTCCAGCTCGTGAGAGGCAGCTGAAGTCGGCATATCTTAGATTGACACCCCCTTCCCCCCCAGTGTAGACCAGAGCTTAATATTAATAATTGACCTGTTTTAAGACAGCCCCTTAAAAGGCTTCTTCTACCTAACTAGTTTAAATATTTTGTTTTATTTCAAAAGATTTAGTTAAGATTGCTTTCTTTGTCTAATTATAAACTGTTAAGGTTATTATTAACAACACAGGCTTCTTACCAGACCTTAAATTATTTTGCCCTACATAAACAGTTGTAAATATCTAATAAGATATAAAACTGAATTCACAATAGTTTGGGGAAATAATATACTTTGGTGATACATTACCAACAGAAGAGTGACCCACCAAAGGAGGGGTTCACTCTCAAAGGTGTAACTGTTAAAAGCTCTCTCCAGAGACATACAGAAAAGATTATAACAAAAATAACCAGTTTATCATTTGTGTTGTTTTGTTTAATGTTTTTTCTTTTTCTAATAAAAAAATAGCCCTGGTTAATAATTTTTGTGATTATTTTGCTTGGTCTTGATCATGGTATCCGCTAAGGTATGCAAAAGAATCCCTGTGACTAAAAGTAGTGGGAGTCACATCCCTGCGCTGGCAGCAAGAGAAACAATTAGTAAGAGCTGGCCTACCATTTCATGTTTCTTTAAATATTTCTAGTAATTTTTAAAATGAAATTACTTAGAATCCAACAATTTAAAACTACCCCTCCCTTTCCACCACACAAAGGATTGGGCAGTGAGTGGGAAGTGAAGGGATTACCTTTCCCATAAACCAGGCTTTCTTTAGAGGTAGCCAGTGCAGTAAGAACTGTAGAAAACAACTCTAAGGACTTCCCATTAGACAGGCTTCCTCCTTTAATAACATCAACAAACAGAGTGGCCAGTTCAGCCAATGCAGCGCCTGGTAATCGACGAGCCTGATAAAAGATTTTTTTAAAAAAAGAGTATGAGGAGATGCACTAGAAGACTCCAGACATAAATACAAGTGATTAAAAGAAAGCAAGTATACTCTCAAGAAGCCAATGAGAGCCACATTAGAGACTGCTGGTGCAGCCCAATATTGTTTAGTAGAGGAAGTCACCCTGAAACACAGTATGCACACTGGACGTTAGAAATGGAGATAAGTCATGTTGACTAAGTCAAGGGATTGGACAGTCTGAACTACTTCCAGGTACAAACATCCAACTATGATAATCACACAGATAACACTTTCCAAACATTAACTAACCTCATCTTAGGTGAGACTCATGCAGGTGACCCACTCATTTTTCCTAGTGGCCTAATTAATAATTGGAATCCACATCTCACAGGTAAAAGGGCACTTCCCCTCCCACCTAGATCCAATAGGCCCCATATAAGCCACTCCAAATGAGCACCTACCTCCAGCATCAGCAGCCCTATGATCTCTGACACGATGTCCAACTGCAGGTCCCCCGACTCCACCAGCTGGATACAATGTTTGTAAACCTGGAGTCTCCTGAGAACACCATTCTGCTGAGAGCAAGGGGAACCTTATTGTGGGGGGGGGGGGGGGCGGGGGAGACAAAGGGGAAAGGAAAAAAAATACTCTTAAAGAACTTAGCTAATTCCTGAGTGCATCTGTGGTATCTGAGAAAAGTTAGGTTAGATCTATTTCCCCTTCCCCAATACATGTGTAACATTGCCACATTCAATTGATCCCAAGGTCAGGAAGCCTGACCGCTTGTATTTAGATAGAATCACAGAGAGAGATGATCAACATTTTACCTGAAAACCTACTTCTTCCATGATATCTACAAGACCTAGTTCAGTTGCCAACTTACCTTCTTCAACTAGATATTTCTTGAGCAAACAGTTAATCTATATGGGCAAGTCAAGAGCCTTCTGAAAGTAAGTTATCCAGAGGTCAATGAAACCCAAGTTGTCCCATTACCTTTGAAGATTCCCCTCAGCAGTACGGCAGTCTCCTTTCCCTTCACAGCCTGCCTCGTAATAAGGTCACCAAGCTGCAACCAGAAGGAAACAGCTGTAAGATACCAGTTGCTTATTTTCATACTTCCAACATTTACATTTGCAGGTTCACCCCCACCCCCTTCTAGGAAAAGCATTGCCTGTCCAGGAACTAATTCCCCAACAAAACGGCTGGGACTCACATACCTATTATCCTTCACCTGAACACCTTGCCATATTGTTATATTGCACATTGATTGGCAGCAATGTCAGACATTTCTCCATCCCTGTAGAGTGGATAAACCTAACTACAACCCTCCTAATAGCATTACATGGATCTGTAGCCTATCAGAGACCATACCAAGGCACAAGGCAGTCCTAAATAAGTTCCCAATCTGGGTACACCATAGAACAGGGGTGGGCAAACTTTTTGGGCCGAGGGCCATATCTGGGTGGGGAAACTGTATGCAGGGCCATGAATGTAGGGCTGAGGCAGGGGGTTCGGATGAGGGAGGGAGTGTGGTGTGTAGGAAGGGTCTCAGGGCAAGGGGTTGGGGTGCAGGAGGGGCCTCAGGGCAGGGTGATAGAGTCCAGGAGGGGGTGCGGAGTGCGGGAGGGGGCTCAGGGAAGGGGGTTGGGGTGCAGGAGGGGTGCAGCAGGGGGCTCAAGGCAGCGGGTTAGGGGGTCTCAGGACAGGGGGTTAGGGTGAGGGGTGCAGACTCCGGCCCAGCGCCGCTTACCTGGAGCAGCTCAGGAGTGGCAGTGGTGCGCAGCAGGGCTAAGGCAGGCTCCCTGCCTGCCCTGGCCCCGCGCTGCTCCCAGAAGTGGCCAGCATGTCTGGCAGTGGCTCCTGGGGGTGGGGTGGGGTAGGGTAGCCAGGTCCACCCGGCCTGCCCTCGCCTGTGGGTACCACCCCCAAAGCTCCCATTGGCCACGGTTCCCTGTTCCTGGCCAATGGGAGCTGCAGGGGGCAGTGCCTGCAGGTGAGGGCAGCACACAGAGCCTTCTGCCCCCCTATCCACCAGTGGCTGCAGGAAAGTGGTGCCAGCCAATTCCGGGAGCGGCATGGGGCCAGGGTAGGTAGGGAGCCTGCCTTAGCCCCACTCTCCCACAGGGCTGGCAATCCCACAGGCCGGAGCGAAAGCCCTGACGGGCCGGATCCTGCCTCCGGGCCGTAGTTTGCCCTCCTCTGTCATAGAACATACACCACAGCTCTAATCTATTCCAAGTTCTTCTTTAGCCTTTGGAAATTTAGCATACAGCTAGAACTATTCATTCAGAGTACCATCTTACAGTTTTTTTTTTTCACCTCAAATGTCCAGTGAATTAGTATGGGCACTTTTACAACATCTTCAAATGAAGGAAAATTCTAGCCGCCATTCACTCCTACTACAGCCCATGCATAGAATCCAAGAAAAGCCTCAAATGTTCAAAAATATGCAACTCACTTCATTTTCCTTCAGGTTTTGCAGACATTCCTGAAGTCTGTCTAGTGCTTCTTCTGCTGCTAGAGATAAGATTTTCTGGTCCATTGTAGCTCGTGTCAGTAGACTTTGCAGCACCGTCACGCATTGAATGTGTTCTGGAAAATGACAGGGGAATTAGCACTTGGAGAATAATACAGGAAACCACCTAGTCCTTCCCCACAAGAAATCTGTGCAGATAGCCATTGGAGAAAATTATTATTCAAGAGGATTTTCAAGGAATAACTCCCCCCATTCATCAGTTCTCCACTACAACACAATTTGATTTTACGTGTCTTTTACCGAAATGTCTTCCAATGTACAAGTTAAAACAATGGAAACATCACAGTAATGGCACGTGAGAGAAAGAATGGGAATCATAACTAGGAAAGGGCAATGGTCTACAGCTAACCATCAGTAGCAGGGGTTCTCAAACTGGAGGTCGGGACCCCTCAGTGGGTCACAAGGTTATTACATGGGGGGTTACGAGCTGTCAGCCTCCACTCCAAACCCCACTTTTCCTCCAGCATTTATAATGGTGTTAAATATATAAAACTGTGTTTTTAATTTACAAGGGGGGTTGCACTCAGAGGCTTGCTAATGTGAAAGGGGTCATCAGTACAAAAGTTTGAGAACCACAGGGCAGCACCAAAGAGGTACGGGGAGAAATCACTGAAGCAAAATTGTAACTAGTGTAACCAGAATGTTAGTGTAGTACCAACCACGCATCCCGTTAACATAAGTCATTCATAGTACAGCAGCATTCTCGGTTAGGACAGTCTGACTGGTATAGGGGAGTCTATTGGAGTTTCACCCCTTAACATTCTGTTTTTTAATTGGCTGGCCATCACATCTCTGGCCTGAAAGTTCGAAAGGAGGTGGAATGACAAAAAATGGAACAGAAAAGAAACAGAAAAGACAACACAAAGGAGCACAAGACTGGCCTCACAAAAACGTAGAGATTTCAAAGCTTTATTCCAGATAGAGCTGTCATCACCTCTGAAACAACCAGAAGATTCGCATTAGGAAGCACTCAGCACAAAGGGGGAAGAGAGAGCTTTCATTGTAATTATTTTAAATTATAATTATCAGGAGGGATATTTGCATGAGAACATGATCTTTGCTCCCTAAGAACCCAGCTGCCCAATCTCTGAGAAACATCTGCAATGTCCGCGAAGAATGACATTTCAGGTGCAGAATTAGCAGCTGGATTTTTATTATGAATATACATATTATCTTGCACAGTTCTCTGCTGACAATAAAACACGACACAGCCCCGATGGTGAAAGGTGCAAAAACCCGTCTGCCCAGGCAAACATTCCCAGGGATAATAAAGGACAAAGCAACACAGAGACTTGTGGGCAGACCTCTCATTCCCCCGTGACACCAGACAAATAACACACCCAACCCCAGTTCAGGGAGACAAGTGGGGGGAGCGGAGGAAGGCACCTGAGTCGGGGTTTTTCAGACGTTTTCAAGAGTTTTTTGTAAACCACCCCACATTGAGCTCTAGGCACCTTCGCCACAACTCAAAATGCCAGCCCCCTCCTCCTCTCTAACCCCCCCGCTGGCAGCCCCACAAGCCCTCACAGCCAGCAGCCACCGCCTCTCACCCTGCCCTCGCCCCAGGCACTTCCCCTCCCCGGCCCCGCGCTCGCTGCCGCCCCCGCTCCCCAAGCCGTGCTCACCCGCAAGCCGCTCCCGCCTCGCGCCCGCTCGGGCCCCGGCTCCGAAACTCCCGCCGAGCACTCCGCATCCGTTACCCCTGGCAACAGATCCCGCCTCCCCGTGCTCACTTCCGCGGCCCGTGCCAACAGAGCCCGCCCTCAAGCCCCGCCCATCGGAGAGGGCCGGGACCCGGGGGGGCTGGGGCTGGGGCGAGTGGGCTGTAGAACTCTCCGCGGGAGTTGGTCCGCGGGTTCGAATCTCCCCTTGTCCGCGGCGCGAGGCCCCTGCGGCGGAAGTTGGCGTGAGGAGGGGGCCGCTCAGCGCCCACAGCCCCGGGGCTCCGGTCCTCTGAATCCAGCCTGGGCTGGCGGCGGCTGCGTCTCATTTACCCCGGGCCCCCCTCGGACTCAAGGGCCAGCTACAGCGGTCGCCCCCTTTGTCTGGGGCGCGCTGCTGCCGGCCAGGTCTTCACGGGAGCGCCAGGGCAGCCCCTTGGTGGAGGGAGCGGGGGGCTCTCGGACCAGCCCCGGGCGGCGGCGGCTAGCTCCCTGCGGTGTCCCATTTGGGAAATGTGGCCACCCAGGGCCAGCCTTAGGGGGTGGGTCACCTGGGCGACCACCCCTGGGGCAGCGTGGTCAAGGGGGCGCCATGTGGCAAGTCACAAGTTGCTCCTGGCTGGCAGGGGAGTGCCACGTGGGTGGGGTGGGGGGGCCCAGATTTCTCCCTGCTTCCTCCTGGTGAAGGACCATTGTGCGAGGGAGGTGAGCGGTTCCCTACAGATACTGCTCCCCACTCCCCCAACGGTCCCCTGCCCCCCCCCAGGGGGCTGTAGGGGGGCATCAGGGCTCCCTGCATCCAGGTCACTGCCCCCACCTGGGCGGTGCTGTGAGGCGGGCATCAGGAGCTGCTGCTCCCCTGTCCTCCCCTTATGCAGCCCCCGTGGGGACAGTGACCTGGATGCAGGGAGCCCTGACTTCGCTCCTCACTCCTCCCCCCCCCCCACAGCCCCCTAGGGGGACACAGAGGAGCAGTGTTCAAGGGGGGGGGAAAGCAATAAAGCCAGCTGCTCCATGCACCCAGATCAGTTTCCCCACATGGGTGCAGGAGGGGGTTGCAGGAGTTAGGGGCACAGGGGGCACCATTCAGAGGCTAGAGGTGTGCGGGGGTGGGGAGGCCATGGGGGCCAGAGGCAATGGGAGGGGACACCATGCCGACGGGGGCCAGGAGCACCAAAATAAACTTTGTCCAGGGTGCTATTTTCCCTAAGGCTGGCTCTGTGGTCACCCTATGCAAAACCCTCTCAGCAGAGAGGCCAAGGACTGAAGGGGCCATAAAGGCCGAGCTAAGGAGTGGCTTGGCAGTGGAAGGGGGTGCCATCCCTGGTCAGTGGGTCTATAGAGGACTCTTTTTTTAGGGCCCTAAAGTTGGCACCTTTTGCCAGCATGGAATTCAACAAAAAAATCTCCCAGATTAACTTTCAATAACAAAACAGGGGAGGCTATTTCAGTGCTTCCTTACACACACCCCAAACCCTCTTCACTCTTGGGGGGAGAGGGGGGTGACAGGAGTCACACACATGTCCGCCTCTCTGGATACATTATGGCGCCCCATGTCTTAATAAGAATTAAACAATCCTGCTCTCAGAGTCACCCCAGCCAGTAACAGCTCCCTGGCTTCCACTTATTGCTCTGTTTCTGCTTTGAGGCTTTCCTAGCAGGGCCTGAAATGCTCATCCTCTGTAAGTCAGGATCCCAAAAGCTTGCTTTTCATGCATTTTCCCCACCTCCACCACATCTACATGCATTTCAACATCTGCTCTCAATTGGGCTTTCTTAGAACAGACACTGTCAAATAAACCCCCTCTTTTACCCTCAGGGGGCAATGGAGCACACAAATTTCAGGAACATAGAACCACTCTGAATCCAGTTAGATTTGAAATGTGCTAGGATTTTCATCTTGAGATTTCTTGGAACCATTAACTATTTCACATTATTCAGTGCTTACTAGATTGAAGAAGTGATGAAATTACTGGCTGGAGTTCTATATAATGTTGTCGTAGCCGAGTTGGTCCCAGGATAATAGAGAAACAGGGTGGGTGAGGTAATATGTTTTAGTGGACCAACTTCTATTAGTTAGAGAGACAAGCGTCTCCTTGAATGGTCTCTTAGAATAGGTGCTAACTCAGGGACTGGCAATCTTTGACATGCGGCCCATCAGGGTACGCCCCTGGTGGGCCGGGACGGTTAGTTTACCTGCAGCGTCCGCAGATTAGGCCGATCATGGCTCCCGCTGGTTGCAGTTCGCCACTCCAGGCCAATGGGGGCTGCAGGAAGGGTGCCGCTTCCCACAGCCCCCATTGGCCTGGAGCCACGATTGGCCGAACCTACGGATGCTGCAGGTAAACAAACCGCCCCAGCCCGCCAGGGCTTACCCTGATGGGCTGCGTGCCAAAGGTTGCCGATCCCTGGCCTACTACTTTTGCTAAACCGTTTGATCTTGTATTTAGTTGTGACATTCTAAGTACTTTCCCCAGACCTCAAGAAGAGCTCAATGTAGGTCAAAAGCTTGTCTCTCACCAACAGAAGATGGTCCAATAAAATATTTTACCTCACCCACCTTGTCTCTCTCTAATATCCTGGAATGGACACAGCTACAACAACATTGCTAGAATTAGACTTACTCTAAGTTGCAGTTCACAGTAGTACCAAAGCAGTAACAACAACTATAAAGTGTAGGGGGCTGGTACTGTCAAATACTGTATTGTTTTTGATGAGGCTATTTCTGGAAGTGCTGTCAGCATGCACAAGGAAACGTGTCTCCTACCGCATCCTTATGGAGCTTTTGGAAGCACATCATGAATCACTAAGCAGGCAGAAATGCCTTTTACAGACCTCTCTATGGAGTCCATGAGATAAGAAGAGGATATGGTCTGGAGGGGGAAAGTAATGACTAGGAAATGCATCCCACACAAAGGAGTCATGAATGTTTCCAGCTGCTCCTGCAACTGGCAGCAAGGATAAGAGGTGAAAGAATCAGGAAACTGGCCAAAATGGGGTCTGAGTGGTTGAAAGAGTACAAGGCTATGCTACCAAAGAAAAACTCAGGCGACGGACAGTCCCAGGGAAGATGTTTCTCAGTGGAAGCTGCGTACCTTACAGTTCAACAGGGGTTCTGTTTTGTCTTCGATATGGGCCCATTCAATCTCACACACACACACACACACACACACACACACCATACCATATATTTCTGCTGAAAAGCCCACAGGAGGCTTGTGTGTCAGGTAATTTCTAACCCTTTGTATTTTCTCAAGCCCTTTTATCCCTGGGGCGCATCAACACTTTCTCTTCCCAGAAAAATTGTTAAATACAAACTTAAAGTATCATTCTCCTCTTGCCTTTTTGCTGGGCATGGTCCTAATACCAGCTGAGACCTGGTGTGTGCAACTCACCTCCAGCCTTGCATGTCATTGCGGGATCTGCAGGTGACAGGGCATCACGAGCAGGTTCTGAAAACAGCGGAGAGCCTTTAATGAGCTGCTGGCCCTGCTGAACCCTCCTTGTCTAGTGAGGTGGCAGCCTGCAGGATGCAGTGGGTTTCTACTCAGGACAGGGAAGCTATGTACATTTTTCTTTTTGGTAACTTCTGCTTTTGTGCCTTAAGATTCAGCAGGAGTTTTTTCTGCTTTGTCAGGTCACCTCCTGGAGGGAACACTGACAGGGCACTGACACTTCTATTATGACAACCAAGACACTAGTGTCATTCCTTCCAGGGAAGAATAGGTTGCCTCAATGTCCTGTGGAGAAGATGCAGCACATGCTGTTCCTTGGCAGGGCATTAGCAATTATTGTGGCCCCACATATTTGGCACCTTTCATAAATGGTTCCATTTCTAGCTAATGGGCTCCTGTCACAGGTGCACAGGCTCAGTGCTCTGGTACAGCTCTGAATCAAACCCAGGCAGGACCTTCAGTATGACACCTCTGGGCACACTGTCACTAGGATAAACCTCCTGGGATTGACCTCAGAGCCTTCATCTACCCTGTTCCATGCCAGTGAGTCTACCTGAATAGGACACCTGGGGAAGCCTTACACATCCCCAAAGGAGCCATGCCCCCCAACTTCTGCAGTCAGCAGTGACTCTCAGCCAGCGTGGTGAAACAGAAGTGTTTATTAGTTGTCTGGAATACAGCGTAGGAAAGTTCTTTGTTCTCACAGAAACCAGAAAATTATATCTAAGTCCATCTTGGTCAGACCCAGAGCCCTGGCTCTTCCCTCCCCCCCCCGACACCTTCCAAGACCCAAACCAGTAGAGTGTCCTGTTTCTAACAGCCCACCTTCAGTCACATCCTATTGCTTCTCCTCCATCCTCTACTGTGTTTCCCCAAGCAAAACTGGTCACCTGGCCTCCACCTCTCTCTTTGTTCTCCAACTCCTCGTCGCCATCTGGCTTCTTGCAGAAGGTGGGTTCCCCGGCCATCGGTTGCTAATTTACGAAATATCCAGTCATTGTCTGGGCCCAGGAAGCTCGACAACAGACACATCTAGTCCCCTAGGGTTCACTGTAAAGATCAAGCACCATTGTCCCACCACCTAGTTAATCGTGCAACATATAGGGAAAACTGAGGCACGCACAGTATTCATACAAAACATTAAGAAAATCCCCCCACTTCATAGAATCATAGAAGATTAGGGTTGGAAGAGACCTCAGGAGGTCATCTAGTCCAACCCTTCTGGTCAAAGCAGGACCAACACCAACTAAATCATCATCACACTTCTTAGCTCTGTTTTGTTCTGAAACAGATTTCTCAAGCTGGGAGATACTAACAATGAGAAACCACATGCTCTGCATTGTAATTTCTTTGCAGTGAATTGCTAGGCAACCTTTCCAATTTACTTTAAACATTATAGGGTGGCAAAAGCCATTGTACCTCTATGATCTCTATGCCACAGGAAAAATAAGTCATCACAAAGGAGTTTGTTGCTGACCTGTAACTTTCTTTTATGTGTCTTGAAATCTATTACAGTTCCAAACTAAACAACACTGCTTATAATGTAGGCCCTACAGATAAACAAAGCTGTAGTGATGTGTGCATTCTGATTCAGATTTAATAAGAGTAATTTGAATAAATGTGACATGCATTAATGGTCAGGATGTCACAGAGATGAAAACTGTATGTTGGGTCATCCTGAAGAGTCTATCAATCCCTGTTCAGGCTGAATAGAAGTGCAGATGCCTTCTAATCCGCTCCTTTCCCCAGCAGTCCCAAGCTGGCTGCCACATATACATATATGCCACAACATGCATTACTTGGTGCTAACAGTGTGTCATTGTGTCCTCATGCAACATCCCAGTGCAACATCCAACCTATACTAATTGTGAAGACTCTGTAAAGATCCCACAAGCTGGTTTCTCAAGCTGAGAGAGGGACCCTGGAGGACCAGGACAGTCCCCTGATCTTTGGGCCAGAGAACCAACCTACATAAGCCTGACTAATAACGTTAGGTTCACACTGGTACCCAAAGTGGCTGCAGTCCTGCTGTGCAGAAGTGATCTGGGACCTGTTCCCTTAATGAGAGGGATTTGTGTCAGGTAACAAATTGTTACAGTGCAGTGGATCCCAGAGGCAGATTCCTTCTCCAGAGTGACTCCTGTATAACTCAGGTAGTTCTCACCTCTAAAAATGAGCAGATCTGGGGTCAGGAAGGAACTGTACCGATGGCACTGTAGGATCTTAAGGTGGGCATGGTGGTGAGGCAGCAGGTCCTTTTTCTCTGTGCTTTGAGCTGGGACCCTCCGTCAGGATCAGGTGGATGTATCCATCACAATCATTTTCCTGCAATACAAAGTACTGGGATTGATTCCTTTGAATGGAGGGGAAGCAGGAGGTGAGAAGCCTGGACTTGGTGAAAAACAAGCCACAAAAGCTTTTCTTTTCTCTCTGTCCAGGCTTTCCTGCCTCTGCTCCTCTCAGCTGTTTCATGGCAGCTGCAGCCGGCAGAGGGCACTCTAGCACTGAGCTACTTTTCTGAAACAATGGAGCTCTTAAAGAGAAGGCTGATAAAAGCCAACTGAGTTGCAGTGATGCCAGGGCTTCTGCCTTTCCCTGACTCAATCTGCCAGCGACCCCCACCTCCCGCATGAGCCCTAAGCCAGGGAAGGTATCATTGTAGGCAGGTAGTGTATTTAACCCTCAACTCCCAAGATACTGTATATATGCTACTCACCCTCCCCAAAACACCAGTGTTTGCAGTGCCTCTGAGGCCCATCCCACATTCTGTGGACACCGATCAAACATTCGAGGATCTTTCCTTAGTTACCCTGGGCAGGGCACCACCTTTCCCAGGCATTACCTTTCTCCCTGATGAGCTCTGAGTCTGCTTGGGTTGGGCTGCAAAGCAGATCCTGGTGTGAATAAGGGGAGGGGAAGGTAGCCCAAACCCTCCTTCGTCCTGCCCCAGTGCAGACAGGTCCCAATTGGGCATAGGGTGGTAATTACTGTCAGGAATCCCTCTGGGCCATAAAATATTGTAAGGATGGGCTCTAGTGACCGGTGTGAGGGAGCACAGCACCTCTGTCCCCTACACACCCCCATGCTGTAGGAACAGAGCACTCCAGGCTTGGGTGATGGGCCTGGCTGAACCTGGACCATAAGGACCTGTTAGTTCTACAGACCCACAGGTGTGTGTTGCATGGCAAAACCAGGTCCCCAAAAGCAGTCAGCAGTGTGGTTTTAGTCAGCAAGGGCTTGATTCTGCCATATCTTTCTGCCTGTGTCACCGTTCACACTTGTGCAAAGCAAGGGCCCAGAGGGTGTAATGCACTCTCAGTGGAGTGATCAAGGAGAGGATCCTGACTCAGAAGCATTTGACCCCCCATTTGGCACAGGTCTAAATGGTGACACCAGGGGGAGAAGCAGGCCCAAGTCCCCATCACCGATTTTATACATCTGCCTGAAAACAAGGAAGGGAAGGGCAGTGAAGCTTTGGCTGCTCCAGGAGAGGTTCACATGGATTTTGTACCATCAGAAGGCAGCAAACGTTGGCTAAAATAAAAATCTCAGTTCAGCCTCCTGTGATTAGATATTTATTACTCTAATACTTTACCCACAGGGGACGTGAATGAGCAATTGGCATCTCTTCACCAGCATTAACAGCCAGGTGACAAAAACCACCCATTATTCTTTCATATTAACTGAAAGACTCATGGTCGAGTCATTTAAGTTCAAATGTGACTGGCTTTAAAATGGTTCTTATCCAATGGGAAATCCTCTCTAGTTTCTGGGGATCACAGAGAAATCAAAAAGCTGTTGTTCTTGTAGGGCCTACACCTGGGATTGGCAACCTTTGGCACGCGGCCCACCAGGGTAAGCCCCCTGGCGGGCCAGGCCAGTTTGTTTACCTGCCGTGTCCCTCGGCCTGCGCCGCTTCCCGCAGCCCCCATTGACCTGGAGCGGTGAATCGTGGCCAGTGGGAGCTGCAATCGGCCGAACCTGAGGATGCCAGACTTTGTGCTCCTCTTTGTGGGTCCACTTAGGTTGCCACCTCTTCCAGATTTCTAGTGACAGTTCTGATTTTGAAAGGTTTCTCTTACAAGTTGCAGGATGTTATTTCTAAAAAAATCCCTAATTTAAATATAGTTCATAATAAATCAGCATCAATCTATAAGGGGGAAAAGATCTTGCATGTGACAGGCAGTATTGTCACAACATTGCAATGTGATGGCATCATGATGTGACACAGGACAAGTCTCCAAATGTGGAAGCAGCAGAATTTCTCTAGCAGACATTTTCCCTAGAACTGCGTGTGAGCTTACCTGTCCAGGTCCTTGGGGCAGAGTGCTCAGACATATATGCTGCCAGCCCCTACTGGTCATGTGCTGACATTGGGCCTGATCCTGTACTGCTGAAATCCATCAGTAGTTACCATCAACATCAGTGAGCACAGGATCAAGCCTGTTGGTACTGATACTGATTCACAAAACTATCAGCAAACAGATGGAGTTGTGTCCATTCCATGAAGCCCAGGTGAGAGGCAGATTACCACAGAAGGGAAAGGGAGTTTTATTAGCCAAGAGGAAAACTAAAAATAGGCAGGGAAAGGAACCTTATCTCTATAGAATCATGGGGCTAGACTGTGACTCAGACCATGCACCAACACAAGGGAGTAAGAACTCCCCTTTAAGGGAATCCTGGTGGGCTTTCTCCCTAACCAGACATTGCAGGGAATCCCAGGGGCTCTGCCTATTAGGAACTCATTTCTAAAGCCTGCTCCCCAACAGGAAGCCAGAGATAAATTCTCCAGGGGAGGAGAACCTCCTGCAAAGAGCAGAGTCCCAGCTGGGGACAGCAAGCCACACAAACACTGGTATTGCCTGTATAGCACAGTAAATATAAAGTGTGACTATACGGGGCCACTCACACTGCTATGGAAACTCCCTGTGTGGATCAGCTATGGGCCTGACTGTCACCAGCTATGGGTGGGCACACAAGCCACCTGCAAGAAGGTGCTTTGAAGTGCCTGGGCAGGTCCCACATTGCCCAGCGGTCTCCTCTGGAGAAAGAAGTGCCCCTAGATTGTCCTCTGTGAGTATCATACAGGAGCCTTCTGCTACGGTTGAATGGAGGGTGCAGACACATGGAGAGGCCAGAGTAAGGAAGTATGGAGCTGAGGGGCTGACCCTGCACAAAGTTCCCATTCATGATTCTGGGACTTCTGGAAGCCCTCCCTGGCCCCCGCTGCTCTGCACCAGCTGCACTTTCTCTTCTGAGTCTCCCCTCACGTGTGGCTGGGATCAGTCTGTGTAAACTCCTTAAGCAAAAGGAGACAAGGGGCAGCTTTTGTTGCGTGAGGGAGTTTAACCTGTGTTTAAGTAGCCAGGATTTAGTGGAATGATCGGTACACAGAGCAAACATAGAGTTAGGGCTTTTGTAAGCCCTGTGTTAATCAGGGACAGGAGCCACTGAAAAGAGCAACATTGAATGGGGGTTGACTTCTCACCAGCTCACATACTTCAGGGGTCCTCAGCAGGCAGGGATCCAGATGGGTAGCACTCAGGACTCCTGGCAGAGTCTGCTTCACACAACATGCGGCCTGCCCCGTTATCCCCAAAGGATTCCAGGCACGATGCAGCTGAGAGCACTCGACAGTTGCCCTCTGGGTCTGACAGCACCCCAACACCCCTTCCTTCGAGGTTGTTTCTCTGGGGATGGCGGAGGGAACTATCTCTGTTCTTGGGAGCTCAGCAGCACCCTAGTAGTGTCACTGAGGGTCCAGACAAGGATTTTAAAGGATATGCATTAAATATACTGCAACACCTGGGATTTCCTGGCTGTCCTTGTGCTTCACTATGACTGTAGAGATAGCATCCAGATTTTCCCCCTGCCACTTGAACTAAAGGAGAATCTCCATTACTTGTTAGCATTATTAGCATCTATGACACACAGCACAGCTCTGACTCTATCCAGGAGCAGGCAGGGCTGCAACATACACACCAGGCCACATGTTACAATGGATTCCAAATCTCTGGCACCTTTCATCTGAAGATCACACTGTGTTTTAGAAGCTTTCATTAAAACCTCAGTCTTGACCCTGGAGAGGTGGATATGTGTTACTGTCTCCATTTCACATATGGGGAAACTGAGGCACAGAACAGGGACATGACTTGTCCAAGATCACACTGCAAATCACTGGCAGAGCCAGGAGGAGAATCTATGAATGTGAGACTCCTAGTACCCCAGCACTGATTACTACACAACACACCCTCTCCTGTGAAAAACTTCATAGCATCCCCACCATCCACATTCTCTCTCTCCATAACGAAATATGCACATGCACTTTCTAAAGATTGTTTTGGGTCAAATCTGGGTCACAAAGAGACGCTCCTTTCCCTGACACATGGACAGCAACTGGCCGGAGGTGTTCATGTTCCCTGCACGCATGGATGAGGTGGAGGGGCCATTTGTTAACAGAGCTGCTTTGGGGCTCCAGGAAGGTTCATTTAAAACAATCCTTTTCCTTGAGACAAGCCTTGAAAATGCAACTATCAATAAACCGACAGCTAAGAACGATTGGAACACGCAGCCTGGCTCCATGCTACAGCAGAGGCTGAGGGACTCACCGGTCCACGCGCCAATGCACTTCTCAGGGGAAATGAGCCGTGAAATCTGAGGCGCATCCCAGAGGATCTTCTCCCTGTCCCTCCCCACAATTCTCCACCCAGCCCTGTGATCATCGTGGGCAGAAACTGGTTCTGTTTGGAGGCAGGCAAATAAACATTGTTTCTAACCAGCCCCAGCATGCCTCGGCCGGCTATGTTCAGGTTCAGAGCGCTGCAAGGGGAACTCCTCTCTTGTACCCCCATTTGTGTCAATAGCTCACATGGGTGAGGCACCCTCCTAGTCCTTGCTGCCCAGGAGCAGGAGAGGAGAGGGGCCCAGCTGCTGCTGCCCTGAGCAGGAGTCCTGTATTGACTGCAGCCCAGCCTCAGCCCAGAATCGATAGAGCTTGTACTGGCAGGGAACCTGGAGTCCTCTTCCTCTACCCACCAGGCAGGGGACACTCACTCCCCAACACAGCTACAGAAGTGCTGCAGCAGCCAGGAGAGACCTGCCTCAAGGACCATCCATTAGGACCACTTGGTCTCTCTTGTCTGCTATTCCAGGGAGACCTTGGGCCTTCCCGCCATCTCCCTCTACATCCAGTGGTAGATTGTCTTTTCTTTCCCTCCTCACTTCTCCCACTGCTCTGTGCTTCCACTCAGCACAGCCTCAAACCCCTTAGGAACCACAGCCTCCCGGCATCTCCGAGAGGAAGGAAGGTTGTGTGGGAGTGAGGAGATTTGGGGCCAATTGCCACAGTGTCACTGAGTGACCATGGGCAAGTCACATGATCTCACTGGGCCTCAGCTCCCAGAGCGGGATCCCGACCCAACTCCCAACGTGCATGAGGCTCAGGTACTATAGTGACAATCGCCACAGAAGAGCCAATAAATACAAGATCTTTGCAGTGCTAGGGGTCCTGTGGCCCCCTCCTTTCTGCCGTGTCTCGGGGATTCCCAGAGAGAGAGAAGGCTTTCCAGCCACCCCAGCTGCAGGAAGGAGCCCGGTGTTCCCTCATGCAGCCCCTAGTGATACTTGCACTTGCTGCCAGACAGAACAATGCTCATTTTATCATCATCAGTTTCTCCACTCTGACAACCTGCTTGTGAGGGGCTCTGACTGATTCACAGACAAAGCAGCCACTGGCACCATCGATTGCAAACGGATCACCCAACCGACCACCGTGTACTGGAAATGGACACTGCTCAGTGGGCAGGATGGTGAAACTGGAAGGTGCTTTTCACGGGTCCTGTTAAAGTCAAGAGGGAAACACTCGCCCTTTGAAGCAGGAGAGACTCCCAGGGATCCGGAACCTTCCCAGCCAGTCTCTCTTGTGACTGGATCTGGGGGAGCCAACACCTTAGGGAACCCTCCCTGAAGAGCCTCACACATGCACATCCTTGGCTGGGCTTCCCAGAGCAGATATCGTTCCCAGCACTGGCAATATCCCTTAGCATCAGGCATCTTCCTGCTAGCTGGGCTGAGCTGCGGGTGAGAAAGGAGTAGGGGATGCTCCAGACATTTTAGTGTGGGCAAGGTGTAGCATTAGAGCCTACAATGGGAACTGTGCACCCGCAGATGCTAGAGTTTCAAATCCCTGGCTGGTGGAATATCAAACTGTAGTGATTTTGGCAGAAGCCCATTCCTCCCCCACCTCTCCCCAGGCCTGCCCCCATCCCGAGTCATGTGTCTCCTTCCTTCCTCCTTCCCAGCAGGGTTTCTATTCCGTTTGCAGTGCAATGATATGGAATTCAAATCCTTAAATCCCAGCAGTGTTACAAAACATGCCTTGTGTAAAACCCTTCATTCCTGCACCGGCCACTTAGTCAGAGCTCCCCTCAGAAACCTCCTTCAGAATAAGAGCCTGGTTAAGATTGAGTGGTTCTCAATGGGCCCTTGTATTCACTTACCTTGTTCCCAAGGATGAAGTGTCCTTCAAGGGGAAGTTAGACCCTCCTCTTATTAAAGAGAGAAGAGATTTTTGTCCACAGCAGCACTAGCTGTGAAAGGACCTCAAGATATGGAAAGATGCAGAGTCCTTAGCACAAATTAATACAAAGTTGGCTAGCAACCCAAGGAGAGGGCTTCCAACTGCGTTGCCACTCACTCACTGGCTAACAGAACCCTCTGACTGGGTGCCAGGGCTCTGAGTTCAGAGTTCAAGTGGGACCATCATACCCTTCCCCTCGCCCCCAGCTGACATGAGAAAAGCCTGAGGTATGCCCAGTGATCACTGAAATCAAGTTCTCCATTCAAAAGGCTGATTTGGCAAGAGTCCTCACATTCAGCTCTGAGAATTATTTGGGAAAGAGAGGTCAGGTGGGAGATCTCTGGGCTCCATTGGAATTTCATCCTCAGAGATCTCCTGGCTAGGGAGCAGAGACTGAGGAACTGCCAATAGGACATGCCCATAGACGGCTGGAATTCAGTCAGCTCCAGAATGCACCCTACTGCTTTTGACATGGGCCAGAAACATTATGGGCATGTTAATGAACTGTCCTTGGGAAAGTCCCAAGGGGCAGCCATTTGGGAGTGAGGGTCAAACCAGAATCGGCCTCATTTTACAGCAAGATCTTGGTGGGTCTTGGAGTTCTTGGTCAACGTAGCTGGTTGGGGAGTCTGACAACACAAGGAAAAGGAGGGCCCACCCCATCACAGTTAAAAACTGAAGCTTGGTGCATGGGAGAGGGAACCCACTGCAGCCCAAGTACATGAGAAACCAGGAGGCCCTTTTAGAAGTGAACAAGTCCCAGAGGGTTACCTTTGTCCAACTGAACAAAGCGGATGAAGAGGCACCATTATCCAGCCTACCCTGGGCCCAAAGCCTCCCTGAAGTCAGCTGAGTTACCAAAGCCCGGAATCTGGGCCTGTCCCCTCTTCATATTTCTACACATTTGGAAGAGGTTCCAAAGTCCTTTTTTAGTGGATTGATTTCAGGTTCCAAAGGTTACTACTAAGAGCCTTCACCTGAGATCCCCAGGTACAAGCTGGCCCCAGGGCAGAGTGTATTTACCTTGGTGATCTCTCTTTGTTCAGTTGCAGTTAGATTGCCTCCTGTGAGCAATGTTACTGTCTTGCCTTTGGCAATAAACATCATTAAAGGCTGCCTCTGTTCCAAGTCTATAGTTGTACCCCAGAGGCATTGTGCACCAAGGCTGGGATATTTGGTAATTACTAACTCGGTGCCTGCACTGTAATGCTCCACAGCGAGAGGGAAGGGTTGCATCCACAGTTCACTCTCTCTGCGTTTGCACCAGGGTAATTTACAAATTCTAACCACATTTTAATTTAAAAAAAGAAACAAACACCACAGAGCAGCTGTGCCTTGCTCATCCTCGCTGGCAGACACACAGCGGCCCAGCCAAGGCCTCAGGATGGGATAGCGGTGGAGTGGGGGTGCTGTAGGTGAGGTGCATTGGTAGAGTTGTGCATGTGGGAACCTGTGCTGGACCAGCAAGGGGTGTGCAGGTTGGGGTGGAGGAGCTGCAGAGCTGTGTGGGGCGGGCTGCCCAGCACCTCCATGCACTCTGCTAGTTCTGTTCCCTGGGGCCAGCTCCTCATGCTTTCCTGACCAAATTCCCTCGCAAATTCTAACAGCTAATGCATCTGTGAGCCCAAGGGCAGGGCTTGGGAGCAACCTGGTGATTGCCTTTATCCCTGGGCACCTGGGTGGGAGTAGGGATGAGCCAGAGCATGGAGGACACAAACATACCCAGTGCCCTGCCCCTCTCCATCCCTCCCACCCAGCCCCCTTAGCCTCTATTCAGTGATCGCTGTCATGGAGCCATGTCTCTCTGCATTAGAGGACACAGAGGGAGTTTTTGCAGGAGCGGGGAGTGGCACTCTGCCCACTTCCTCTGCACCCACTCCCCTTTCCACACTGCCGAACGCTAATGAGCAAGGCCCAGTTACACAATAAGAAGCTTTTATGCTTCACTAATCGGCCCAAGATCCCACTGGCTCCCCCCTCTCTCCGCCCCCTCCCCCGCAAGCCAAGAGGCCACTTGCTCTCCCCCTCCCACTCCTCATCTGCCTTTTGTATTTTTTAATGGGGTCTCTTGCCTGTTTTGAGTGGACTTAATTAAAAAGCCGCTGTGAGTGATGCCTTGTGACGGCCTAATCCCAACCCGGTGACTCTACAAAGCTTTCGCCTGGGTTTCTCCCTTCTCCACTCCAGCTCTGCTCACTCCCTCGCTGTCTGTGTCAGGTCTCCTCTCCACTGCCCCCCAACTGCGCACGCTGACCCCTCCAGGACGGTTTGGCTTCTCGCAGCCCGGTAAGTATTCGGGACTCCGTGGCTCAGGCTCGTAGTAACAGAGATGTTAAACCAGGCCCCCTACCTGCTCCTGGGGGCCAACCAGGATTGGTCCCTACAGCCAGTTCTCCAGGGCTTAGTTCAGTTGTAGTTTGAAATGCCCTGAGCAAGACGCTCCCCTTCCTTCCCTTCCCAGCCTGATAAACAACAGGCGGGGGAAAGCACTGTAATGGACTGAGTGGCTTTAAACAGGAGTGGATCTAAACAGCTCTAGAGAGACTGGCTTCACTGACAGGAGGGACTGGGGGTCCTACAGGATGGAGAGCCCCATGCAGTGCTGCTGCCAACCTGCCAGTCTCCCTCCTGCAGCAGAAGCTGCTCAGAGGAGCTTGGCGGAGACCTTCATGTTTGCAGCTCATCCTCCCTGTTGTGTGTTGACAAACAGCCACCTTTAGTGGCTGACCATCTGGGCTGCTCATTAGTGCTTAAGTTACCTGCAGCTGCTCCTGGGAGCTTTGGGAACAGGGCATTTGGGTTCTCAGGAGGGAAGGTCTGTTTCTCCATTCAGAACTCTCCCTGCTGGTTCTTCCCAGGCAATATGATAGCCTCCGTAACACCACCTCTTGTCCCGCTGTGGAAATGGATCTGACTTTCCAAAAAAGGACTTGAATGTCAAGTCAAGCAGAAACATCAACCCACCTCCGGGAGGGAACAGGGAGCTGGGCAACAAGCATGATGAAAGGAGTCCTACTGTCTGTGGGTGGAAGTTGATCAAGGAGAATTATTTTCTGTCTGGTGCATTCAAACAGGATCCTTCACAGCTAGGATTTGGGCAATAAGGGGGAACAGATGCATCTCCCTGTCAGAGGATTGAGGAACCTCTACCTGAAAAAGTGGATCATGCATGGAAGAGATGCTATGTTTTTTTGCTGTCCAGTGGTTTGAGGTCCAAGAACAGAGCTGAGTGAAGGGCTCAGGATGGGAATAGCAGGAGGTTCAGCAGTTCAGGATCTAGGTGCACTGGCAGCACTGTGTAGGGTACTCCAGAACTGAAATACCTGCTTGTCAATGGGGGATGAAATGATTCCTAGATAGAGGAGCAAGTTCTTCTCCCACTTATACTTGTGCAGCCCCAGCAAAGTCAAGAAGTAGGTCCATAGTTTGGAAAGCACTCTGGGTCCTTTGGGATTAAGAGCTTGATAGAAATAGAACGTATTGTTGCTCTTCATAAAACTTCAGGCAGGTCTGGAGAGCTGCTCTCACAACAAAAGCATGAACTCAAGATACCGCTTCAGATTACAGTAGGGGGTTCTGTGCATTCCTCTTCATGTCCCTGCAAAGACTCTTGCGGACCAGCTGTAACCCTTGAATTAGAGAACAGGGAGCCATGGAGTCAAGTAGAGAATTAGAAGTGGGAAGGCACCTTTCTGGGAATTGTCCAACCCTACTAGGCAATGCTGTCAGCACAAGACATTAGACCGGCCATCCTGGAAAGACTCTTCTAGCTTTATGGAGGCACCACAGAGCTGCGTGAAACCTCCACCAGAAACCTCTCTCGGACAATCTGACTTTCTTCGTAGTGTATGCAAAATGTAGCTCAGGTGGATTCATCACCAAATTTGGTCCGCTGGTTGTATCATTAGCTTCCCCAGCCCAGGCCGACTACTGACGGGGAGCAAGACATGAACGCTGATCCATGCCCCGTCTAACCTTCATCAGTTCTCTGGCTTAGAGTATTCCACAGCCAAAGTGACTCTCACCAGATCCTTTATGGACTGGTTGCCAGATGAAATTCTCAGCTGGCTCCATGCACTGGTACCAGCTGTGCTGCATAGAATCCCTCCATCTGCTTCCTGACCACAATGGAACTAGGTGTTTCTGTCTTCCATGAATGAACAAGATAGAACCTAACTGACTGAGCTCAGGGGGTCTGTGGTGATGCCCACTGAGACCTCCTTATTGCTCAGAATACAGTTTGCCAAAACCCCAGATAGGAGCTGGGAGTCCTCAGCATCCCTGAAAAATCAGTCCCCAGGAGTCAGAATAAAGACACCCAAATTGCAAGGCTATTTTGGCAAATGTTAACCTTAATATTTATAAAACCGCTTGAGTTCCATGGACAGAAGGTGGCATTAATTATCTGAATTAAGTGAAGGGGAGAGCTGGGCATCTGATGGCGAATCCCATTTACATCCCATCTCCAGACAAATTCTCCACCCCTTCTCCTGACTCCTGGAGAGCAAGTGGGGTGAGTTCAGGCCAGGGCACAGCTTCCTGGCTGGTGTTGGGGCAGGGGAAAGCTTTAGAAATGCTTTCCCAGCTAGTGTTAATGTGGGATTCTTCCTTGTCTCTTTCAGTGTCCAGTGGACGATAAGGAAGCAGCATGTCTGCAATAGTGAGTACTTCCATTGTTCAGTTCTGCACTGTCCCCTCCCCTGCACTAACAGGGAACTCGGGCCAAGAATGGGCCATTGCTCTCCATTCACTCACAGAGCTGGGGAAAGCCAGCTGAGCTGTAAACATTCCTTTTCCAAAGTGCCAGGCCCAGGTGATGTGCACAACAACCTCACTCCCCAGTTTCTCAGCCAGCTGGGGGCGGGGATATAAGGTTGGCAGTCAGGTTGGCTCAGCATTGATGTTAATGTGCACACACACAAACTGATGCTATTCTGAATAGTCAGGGCAGTGATCTAGTGGCTTGCCATGCAGGTATTTACACAGTGTTCGCTGCACCAATCGTGAGCTCACACGCAATGGAAGCTATCGAAATATCTTAGTGCAGTAGAGTGCAACATCAAGCAGGCTGGAAAAGTCCCACTGGCTGGCATCCTGCTGCAGTGACTGTGTGAGAACATGCTGTCTGCCTATGTGCCTTTCAGGCCCATTTCTTCTCCTACTTTACAGCCTACAGCTCCAGCCATCAGGAAGCTCAGTTCCTTAGAATCATAGGATATCAGGGTTGGAAGGGACCTCAGGAGGTCATCTAGTCCAACCCCATGCTCAAAGCAGGACCAATCCCCAACTAAATCATCCAAGCCAGGGCTTTGTCAAGCCTGACCTTAAAAACCTCTAAGGAAGGAGATTCCACCACCTCCCTAAGTAACGCATTCCAGTGCTTCACCATCCTCCTAGTGAAAAAGTTTTTCCTAATATGCAACCTAAACCTCCCCCACTGCAACTTGAGACCATTACTCCTCGTTCTGTCATCTGCTACCACTGAGAACAGTCTAGATCCATCCTCTTTGGAACCTCCTTTCAGGTAGTTGAAAGCAGCTATCAAATCCCGCCTCATTCTTCTCTTCCACAGACTAAACAATCCCAGTTCCCTCAGCCTCTCCTCATAACTCATGTGTTCCAGTCCCCTAATCATTTTTGTTGCCCTCCGCTGAACGCTGTCCAATTTTTCCACATCCTTCTTGTAGTGTGGGGCCCAGAACTGGACACAGTACTCCAGATGAGGCCTCACCAATGTCGAATAGAGGGGAACGATCACATCCCTCGATCTGTTGGCAATGCCCCTACTTATACATCCCAAAATGCCATTGGCCTTCTTGGCAACAAGGGCACACTGTTGACTCATATCCAGCTTCTCGTCCACTGTAACCCCTAGGTCCTTTCTGCAGAACTGCTGGCCTAGCCATTCGGTCCCTAGTCTGTAGCGGTGCATTGGATTCTTCTGTCCTAAGTGCAGGACTCTGCACTTGTCCTTGTTGAACCTCATCAGATTTCTTTTGGCTCAATCCTCTAATTTGTCTAGGTCCCTCTGTATCCTATCCCTACCCTCCAGCGTATCTACCGCTCCTCCTAGTTTAGTGTCATCTGCAAACTTGCTTAGGGTGCAATCCATGCCATCCTCCAGATCATTAATGAAGATATTGAAGAAAACTGGCCTCAGAACCGACCCTTTGGGCACTCCACTTGATACCAGCTGCCAAGTAGACATGGAGCGATTGATCAGTACTCTTTGAGCCCGACAATCTAGCCAGCTTTCTATCCACCTTATAGTCCATTCATCCAGCCCATATTTCTTTAACTTGCTGGCAATAATACTGTGGGAGACCGTGTCAAAAGCTTTGCTAAAGTCAAGGAACAACACATCCACTGCTTTCCCCTCATCCACAGAACCAGTTATCTCATCATAGAAGGCAATTAGATTAGTCAGGCATGACTTGCCCTTGGTGAATCCATGCTGACTGTTCCTGATCACTTTCCTCTCCTCTAAGTGCTTCAGAATTGATTCCTTGAGGACCTGCTCCATGATTTTTCTAGGGACTGAGGTGAGGCTGACTGGCCTGTAGTTCCCAGGATCCTCCTTCTTCCCTTTTTTAAAGATGGGCACTACATTAGCCTTTTTCCAGTCATCCAGGACCTCCCCTGATCTCCATGAGTTTTCAAAGATAATGGCCAATCGCTCTGCAGTCACATCCGCCAACTCCTTTAGCACTCTCGGATGCAGAGCATCTGGCCCCATGGACTTTTGCTCGTCCAGCTTTTCTAAATGGTCCCTAACCACTTCTTTCTCCACAGAGGGCTGGTCACCTCCGCCCCATGCTGTGCTGCCCAGTGCAGTAGTCTGGGAGCTGATCTTGTTCGTGAAGACAGAGGCAAAAAAAGCATTGAGTACATTAGCTTTTTCCACATTCTATGACACTAGGTTGTCTCCCTCATTCAGTAAGGGGCCCACACTTTCCTTGACTTTCTTCTTGTTGCTAACATACCTGAAGAAACCCTTCTTGTTACTCGTAACATCTCTTGCTAGCTGCAACTCCAAGTGTGATTTGGTCTTCCTGATATCACTCCTGCATGCCTGAGCAATATTTTTATACTCCTCCCTGGTCATTTGTCCAATCTTCCACTTCTTGTAAGCTTCTTTTTTGTGTTTAAGATCAGCAAGGATTTCACTGTTAAGCCAAGCTGGTCGTCTGCCATATTTACTATTCTTTCTACACATCGGGATGGTTTGTCCCTGCAACCTCAATAAGGATTCTTTAAAATACAGCCAGCTCTCCTGGACTCCTTTCCCCTTCATGTTATTCTCCCAGGGGATCCTGCCCATCAGTTCCCTGAGGTTGTCAAAGTCTGTTTTTCTGAAGTCCAGGGTCCGTATTCTGCTGCTCTCCTTTCTTCCTTGTGTCAGGATCCTGAACTCGACCATCGCATGGTCACTGTCTCCCAGGTTCCCATCCACTTTTGCTTCCCCTACTAATTCTTCTCGGTTTGTGAGCAGCAGGTCAAGAAGAGCTCTGCCCCTAGTTGGTTCCTCCAGCACTTGCACCAGGAAATTGTCCCCTACACTTTCCAAAAACTTCCTGGATTGTCTGTGCACTGCTGTATTTCTCTCCCAGCAGATATCAGGGTGATTGAAGTCTCCCATGAGAACCAGGACCTGCGATCTAGTAACTTCTGTTAGTTGCCAGAAGAAAGCCTTGTCCACCTCATCCTCCTGGTCCGGTGGTCTATAGCAGACTCCCACCACGACATCACCCTTGTTGCTCACACCTCTAAACTTAATCCAGAGACACTCAGGTTTTTCTGCAGTTTCATACAGGAGCTCTGAGCAGACATACTGCTCTCTTACATACAATGCAACGCCCCCACCTCTTCTGCCCTGCCTGTCCTTCCTGAACAGTTTATATCCATCCATGACAGTACTCCAGTCATGTGAGTTATCCCACCAAGTCTCTGTTATTCCAATCACATCATAATTCCTTGACTGTGCCAGGACTTCCAGTTCTCCCTGCTTGTTTCCCAGGCTTCTTGCATTTGTGTATAGGCACTTGAGATAACTTACTGTTTGTCCTGCTTTCTTAGTATGAGGCAGGAGCCCTCCCCTCTCGCACTCTCCTGCTCGTGCTTCCTCCCAGTATCCCACTTCCCCACTTACCTCAGGGCTTTGGTCTCCTTCCCCCGGTGAACCTAGTTTAAAGCCCTCCTCACTAGGTTAGCCAGCCTGCTGGCAAAGATGCTCTTCCCTCTCTTCGTAAGATGGAGCCCGTCTCTGCCCAGCACTCCTCCTTCATGGAACACCATCCCATGGTCAAAGAATCCAAAGCCTTCTCTCCGACACCACCTGTGTAGCCATTCATTGACTTCCACGATTCGACGGTCTCTGCCTAGGCCTTTTCCTTCCACAGGGAGGATGGACGAGAACACCACTTGCACCTCAAACTCCTTTATCCTTCTTCCCAGAGCCATGCAGTCCGCAGTGATCCGCCCAAGGTCATTCTTGTCAGTATCATTGGTGCCCACGTGGAGAAGCAGGAAGGGGTTGCGATCCGAGGGCTTGATGAGTCTCTGCAGTCTCTCCGTCATATCGTGAATCCTAGCTCCTGGCAAGCAGCAGACTTCCCGGTTTTCCTGGTCGGGGCAGCAGATAGATCACTCAGTCCCCCTGAGGAGAGAGTCCCCGACCACCACCACCCGCCTCCTTCTCTTGGGAGCGGTGGTCGTGGAACCCCCATCCCTAGGACAGTGCATCTCATGCCTTCCAATCGGCAGAGTCTCCTTCTGTTCCCTTCCCTCAGATGTATCATCTAGTCCACTCTCTGCATTAGTACCTGTGGAGAGAACATGAAAACGGTTGCTTACCTGTGTCTGTGTTGCTGGTACATGGACACTCCCCTTTCTTCTTCTGGAGGTCACACGCTGCCAAATTCCTTCCCCTGCTTCCCTCCAACCCTAATCACTTCTCCCATCCTCCTGCCTTCCTCTCCCCCACACTTCCTGGGTGTCACCAGCACCTTCTGTTTCCCGAGCTAACAGTCAGACCCCCGCCCCCATTCTCCATAGAGCTGGAAGAGGACAGAAGGGGACACTTTTGGGTGGCAGCACTACCAAGTCTCTCATAGCTGGCCATGTGTGTTCTCTGAGCAGTTCCTGTGGCTCACGGTGAGACAGCAAGGACCACGTTTCCTCAGGGTTTCCTCAAAGGCACCCACAAAATCGCACCATGCCATTTGCCCAGGTGATCACATGGGTTAATGGGGGATTTGTGTGCACAGAGTAAAGGCATTTGCCAACCTCATGAGCTTGAAGGCGTCTTTCAAATATAAACTAGATTTATTCTGTCAGCCCACGATAAGTGCAGGAGCCAAAACACAATGGCAGAGGGAACCTTCTCCCTGTCCAACCCTGACACAGGTCCCATTGCAACCTCTTTCCCCATATAAACCAGAACCAAGACCTGACACTTCTTACAGTCTGAGGGAGCCGTCCCCCTGCTGACCCCAATACAGACCCCATTACCTCCCCCAGCCCGACAGAGCCCTCCCTCTGCTGACCCCAACACAAACCTCATTACCTCCCCCAGCCCAAGGGAGCCCTCCCTCTGCTGAGCCCAATATGGACCCCATTACTTCCCCTAGCCTGAGGGAGCCCTCCCCTTGCTAACGCCAACACGGACCCCATTACCTCCCCCAGCCCAAGGGAGCCCCCCCGCGACTCCCATGGCGACCCTGTTACTTTTGCTGAATAAGTCAGCGCAGGGAGCTGGCATCTCATGTGTTGCCGTGGGCACAGTAGGCATCTCTGCTCTCAGGGCTCACTGCATGAACAGCCCCAGCCTGGGCCTGGCGAGCCTGGCAATGTCTTCTCATCGAGCTGTGGTTTTGGTCCCAGACTGGAACGTTCCGGATCGTCTCCGAGGAGGAGCAAGCCCTTCGCACCAAACTCGAGCGACTCACCACTAAGGACCATGGCCCCATCTTCGGAAAGTGTGACAAAGTCCCCCCACACACTGTTCAGAAGGTGAGAGCCACAGCATGGGAGAGGGTGCAGGAAAGCCAGGCCCACGGGGAGGTCACATACCAGGGGGTGGGGAGCAAGTGAGGGGGCAGGAGGTACCAAGGAGATGGGAACAGGACGGATTTTCCTTTGAACCATCTGAGGCTGAGCCTCTGCCCCTGCTCATCGTCCCCTGCTACCTATCAATGTTCCCAGACCCACATTGCTCCCATTACTCAGACAAGACCCTAGTCATTCCCCACCTCCACGAGGCCGCTGACCATGCTGGCCACTAGATGCCACTGAGCACCCAGCCGGGGCCGAGTGCCTTTCTCTGGCTGGCCGGGCTGTATACAATATATTTGCATGACTGCCTCTTCCTCTGGGGTTTGTACCCCACCCCTCTGCCACTTGGCTGCCTGCTAATGAGGCTCCTCAGGCTCCTTGCCAGGAGCCCCCGCTGGTTAGCAGAGCACAGGGAGAGATGGTTGTCTGGGGAGGGGCTTTAACCCCATCCCTGCCAGGGGATACATGCAACCCCTTTGCGGTGTTTCTGGGCAGTGTGATCAGGCTGCCCCCCACAAACGAACCCATCGGATAGTGAGAGAGGAGGGGACAAGTGTATGGGGGAGGCAGGTGGCTAAGTCTTAGCCACCTGGAGGCAGAGGGGAGGTGTAATAGAGGAAGGGGATAAGGCTTAGTTGTGGGGTGTAGGATGTGTCCCCTCCAGCAGAGTGAGGAAGGGGATTAATCTGCTCTGATCTCAGAGGAAACCTCTCCAAGGGATCCTTTGTCTGAGGGAGCAGGTCTGGAAGCTTCCTCACAGGAGCCTCATTTAAGGATGAGAGACGGACACCAAGCCCCTACAGTTAAACTGGCACAGCTGCCCTCCTCCATAATCTGGGTCTCGAGGAGCGATGTGGCCAACAGCTCACAGGCCAACTCACAGAGAACAGGCCAGGCGATGACATGGAATCTGCCAAGCAAGGCAGAGACACCGTCCCAAATCCTCCATCCCAGAGCAGAGCCAAGGTCTGCCGGACTGGAGAGCAACACTGCTCTAACCAGCACGGGGCCCACGCAGGCAAATGGGGAGCAGACGTCTTTGCGCAATCTGACAATACTCAAGAAAGGGGAGTAATGAGAGCAGGGGGTGTGTGGGGAGGTACAAGGCAGGCTGGAGGGGAATCAGCAGGGCAGGGTGGAATCCCAAGACTGGGACAGCAGAGATGTGGGGCTGCGAAGGTGCTTTAAGGCAGGCCTGAGGTGCCATGGAAACCCGTTTGGCTAGATTAGGTTAATCAGAAGGGCATTCAAAGAGCAGCGAGGGGAGAGTCTGCACAGCCGGACTCTGCTCTGCCTGGCTGCGGCCAGTTATCCATTTCATGAGCAGTACCTTAGCCCCTCACTAATGTCAAACCTAAAACCGCCTCTTGGTGCTCAGGCATCTGAAGCTAACTCCTCTTGCAGCTGCTACTAATGCAGGTGATGAGTCAGTCCCTCATGGGAGGCTTGGAGGCCTGACAGAGCCCCTGGGCCTAGGGTGACTGCACAGGCTGGCAGGCCTGGTCTCTCCTGCAGCTGAAGCAGGAGAGCCTGGGGGCTAGTAAAGCAGCAGTAAATGGCACATGAAATCTTTAGCAGGGGCCCGCGCCACGGGGGCAGGAGGCCCTGTGTTCTGGCCGTGCAGTCCTGGGTCCGGAAGCCTCGCTCCCTCTAAGCAGTGCTACTGCTGCATCAGGCGCCCATCTCCTTCCACCCTGCCCTAGGCAAAGGACGAGCTGAATGAGACAGAGGAGAAGCGGGAGTCGGCCGTGAAGGAGCTCCGGGAGCTGGTGCGTGAGAGAGGCAGCGGGGGCGAGGAGGCGTGCAAGGCAGTGGCGGAGAAGGTGACAGGAAAGGATGACTCCTTCTTCCTTCGCTTCATCCGCGCCCGCAAGTTCGACGTCAACAGAGCTTATGACCTACTGAAAGGTGGAGCACTCCCTTCCTCTCCACTAACCTTCCCTAGTCCCCAAGCTGGGGGAAGGGCACCCCCGCTCATGTGGGCAGATCCATATCCCCCTTCCATCAACAGTAGCCCATGTCCCACCCCAGGCCTGCTGTCAAGTAAGACATAGGGCTCCATGCAGCATCCATCCCCACCGTCTTACACCCTGCAGAGTGGGGCTGATGTCCCCATTTGCCCCAGTGTATCCTGCTGCTGCCAGGGTCCAGGTGTAAGAATGATGTAAGGGGAGAAGATAAGAGGTGGGCGAAAGGACTGGAGGTTGTGGGGCAAGCAGATGATGCCAGAGGGGCAGGTGAGGCCAGTGTGGGGCAGGCAGGAGCAGTGAGGTGCTCAGCTCGTCTGGGAGCTCTTGCCCTAGGATTCCAACAGGCAGTGACAACTGAAGCATCTCTGTGTGCTGACCTGCTGAGACAGGTTGGGGTGGAGGGAAGGGGGAGATGGAAAGGTGGCCCCAGACTGAGGTGGCCACAAAGGCCTTGGCTCTGGCTCCAGGCTCCTTTGTTTCTGTGTCTGGGATAACGAGGCCGTAATTAGTGGCAGTGGATTGGAAGATAAGCAGAAGCCGCTGGCAAGGGAGGCATTTTGTCCACTGGCATTTTCCCAGGGCGAGTTTCCTCATTTCATGCCTGACATCCTTTAATGGCTACAGGGTGCCAGGAAAAGTGGGGCTGGGGGCGGGGCTGGCTATGGGAGAGTGCAGCGAGTCACCCAGCAGCGGAGGAACGAAACAACCTACACCATCAAAATCACTGATCAGGCTCCCGAGACTGAGGAGGGACATGGGGGTGTCAGCTGGGGCTCTCGAGATGAGGAGGGGTAATATGCTGCCAGGGAAGGACAACTGTGGCTCCCAGTTGGGGAGAGCTGTGATGTGCCAGGCTGGAGCAGGTTTTTAGCTATGCTGGTCTCAAACCGGGTACCTTCAAGATCCTTGAGTACCAAGCAGGAAAGAAGGGTAACGTTCTGTGCTGGGTGGTACTTCTGAATCTCATCTGAGTGGAGTGTGGCGCTGCCCTGACCGCAGCTAGTAGATTCCCCTTTGCCCTGTGGAGTACCATTCACTTGTGCAGCGAGTTTAGGGTGCTCCAACCTCTTGTGGCTGACATGAACCAGGCCTGACTGGAGCTCTGGGTGTGGGCCTTTGTGCAGTCCAAAACCACACCTTATTCTGCATTGGGAACACACAAGATCCAGCAGCAGCTAGAACCAGACTCCTTGGCCCTTCACTCATCGCAGTGCAAGCTGCTTGCGGGTAGGGCCCGGTCCCGGCGCTGACATCGGGGAAGGGAATTTGTTCTCATCCCGGACCTTGGCATACGCTCTCTCTCTTGCTGACTCCAGGCTATGTAAACTTCCGCCAGCAGTACCCAGAGCTCTTTGATAACCTGACGCCCGAGGCCGTGCGCAGCACCATCGAGGCTGGCTACCCCGGCATCCTGGCCAGCAGGGACAAATACGGCCGAGTGGTGATGCTCTTCAACATTGAGAACTGGGACTACGAAGAGATCACTTTTGACGAGGTCAGCTCAGCTGTGCTGCTCGGACATGTCAGAGTTCCACTCCCCATGCACTCCTAGGGGTATCCGATCCCGGGCTCCTCTTTCCCTCAGTTAGAACAGGGGGTCCCACCCCTCCCATTCTGGGGATCAAGGTCTAAGCAAAGCTATTTCCCCCAGGCTTGATGTTACTAAGTAATATCTCTGCTTGCATGGCTAGAGCATGTTCCAGCCCAAGGGAACCCTGAACACGCTCCACAGGCCATAAGAAGCAGGTGTCACAGTGCTAACAACACTTAGAATTCAGATAGCACGTTTCATCAGCAGAACTCTGAGTACTTTAGAAAGCAAGGTCACTATTGCTATCCCCATTATACAGAGAGGGGAAGGGATCTGCCCAAACACACTCAGCAGGTGAGACGAATCTGCACTATGTAACTTACACGTTCTCTTGACCATCTTGATTCATATGGTACCCAATTGTATTTATGGGAATAGCTCATGTAGCACTGAAATGCACCAGCCTCTAGGGTGGAACAGGGCAGCTGTTTAACAGCACACAGCAACACCGCATAATGTGGATAAGAAGTGAGGCAGAAACCTGGAGAATTCAGGCAGGCAGAATATCATTGGCAGAGCTGGAACTTGAACAGGATGTTGAGGATAACACTCTGATTCTGGGGAAATATGCTAGGGGATCCATAATAGCTGGACCTGGCCAGGCCCTTGCACTTGCATGTTAATGACCTCCGTCTCTCTTCCTCTGGCTCAGATTCTTCGCGCATATTGCGTTATCTTAGAGAAGCTGCTGGAGAACGAAGAGACCCAGATCAACGGACTCTGCATCATTGAGAACTTCAAGGGCTTCACCATGCAGCAGGCGTCTGGCATCAAACCCTCCGAACTCAAGAAGATGGTGGATATGCTGCAGGTGAAGCTATCCCTCTGCTACCCCCATGTAGGCAACGAGAGGGGGATACAGGCTTAGGTTGCCCATAGGAGATGGGACTCAAAGCAGTGGCAAACGAACCCTGTGGAATCTGCAGGGCCATGAGGCGTTCACTTGGCCCAAGGAGGGGATAAGCCAAGGATAGCAGCACTCAGGTATTTTAGGTATAGAAAATGCCTTTATGTAGACAGGCACGACTGTACTAGTAAAATCCATACTGGAGCTCTCATCATTCAGTACTGGCTCCCTGCAGGGACTACACTGGGCAGCCAAGAGTCGCTGACTGATGCAAACATCCTTGCTGAAAGCAGCACATTGCAGAGGGAGGCTGAAGCCAGAAATGGTACCCTAGTCATGGGTTCATTAGAAGTTCATAATTCCTGTGAAGATGCAACTCCACCTAGCAGACATGGCATTCCCTGGGCTGCTCTTTGCCCTGCTTGGCAGCGCAAGCGTGGTTGGCATCATTCTGCAAGACCATCTTCTCATGCCCTCAGCCCCGCCAAAAAGTTACTTCTGAAAGTGAAGTCACCATCCCCTACTGTGTTCGCTGGCTGATGTCCTGTCCCATGCACAAGGTTCATCCCCACCATTCCCCCCATTGAGACACTAGTTGGGCCGGACAAAGATTCCCACCCAGAATTTGGCTGATCCTGTGCTCTTGGAATAAGACCAAAGAGAGGGGGCTCCGGCAGCTCCTGCCAGGAGAACTAGATTGTAGGGAGGTGTTTCTCCTGTGGACCTTGAGGTGCTACTGCTGCCTAGAAACACCTTAGCACACAATTGGCTTTGCACGGTGGCAGAAGAGGATGCACAGCCCTCAGTAGTAGGGTAACACAAAAGGGCCCTCAAGATGGTTGCAAGAAGTGGGGTTTTAACAGGGAATGGGGTGATGGGAAAAGGAGGAGAGGAGGAAAGAAATAGCCCATCTCCGGTGACTTTTTCCACCTATGCCACGGCTGCCTTGCCCCGCCTGCATACTGCTTTCTTGGCATGCCCACGCTGCCCATGTAACACTCTTTGTATGGGTTTGGGATCTGTAGGACTCCTTCCCAGCTCGATTCAAGGCTATTCACTTCATCCACCAGCCTTGGTATTTCACCACCACCTACAACGTGGTCAAACCTTTCCTGAAGAGCAAACTCCTGGAGAGGGTGAGTGTGGGGGAAGGGCCAGCATGAACTGTCCTTGCAGATGTAGAGAGGTGTGGGACCAGGGAACACAAAGGCTCTGACCCAAATCAGGACAAAGCAAAGAAAACCCAAGGGATAAAGTGATGTCTTTTGCTTCTCTGCCTAATGGCTTCTCTGCTCCTGGGTGGACTCTGCTGATGCCAGTCTGCCAGACAATGAGAGAAACGCAGTCAATGGTTAAATGGATAAACATGCTCAAACCTGGTTTATCGACCTCCCATTGAGCTGTAGTGTTGCCCGTAGTTAGGGTTTTACTGAGCTCTTCCCAGCAATGCCAGGGTGCAGGAGCTGCCAGGTATGCACAGACAGGGTCCTGTAGGAAAATGGGTCGAACACGGAGGCGTGTATGAAGTGGTGGGGGCACCTGCTCACTGCATTTGGCTCACCATGCCCAGGTGGATGACAGTGCTAAGATCACCCCCGCTGCTGTTTCATTTGGGGACCAGCTGGGAAGATAAACTTGCAGTGCCCCTCAAGGAAGAGCTGTTTGGGCGGCTCATGGTTAGTCCGCTGAGGGCCTACGCCAGCCATCCAACTGGCATCATCTGGCTTCCTCAGGACTGGGGCATGCTGTCTAGGAGGATGTGCTCCCCTTTGTGTGTCTGAAAGCCCCTGAGCTCGTGGCTGTGCTCAGCTCTGTGTCCCTCCTTCCCATCTCACTCCAGGTCTTTGTGCATGGGGAGGAGCTGGAGTCCTTCTACCAGGAGATCGATGCTGACATCCTGCCAGCAGATTTTGGTGGTAACCTGCCCAAATATGATGGCAAAGCCATTGCTGAGAAGCTTTTCGGGCCTCAGATCGAGGCTGAAGACACGGCTCTATAAAGCAGATCCCCTCCCTGCTTCCCTATACAATAGGACTAGAGGTGGCCCTTTAACCACCCCCTTACTGTAGCATTGATCGCATGACCGCTTGTGATGATAAACTCTGGGTGCGTACCTCCACGCATGCTCTTTACCCATCCAAACTCCCACAAGGCAGCAGGGCCTGCTGCCCTGAGTCTTGGGAAGGATCTTCTCTCTCCAGTTGTCCATCAGGGAAAGCAACCCATAAATGGCCTGCTCCATAGTACGCCCTGAAACTGCTAGGAGAGGACAGAGCAGCAACTGAATGGGGAAAGAAAGAGAGGGTCAGGCTGCTTGGAAGAGGCAATCAGAACTACCACTGCTTAACCCCTCCCCTCACCTGAACACTGGACCATGGCTGCTCCCCTGCTAGCCTCCAGCCTGGGTAGGGTAGTGGTTGCAAAGTGCCTGCCTTTCCTTGTGCTTGCTGGCCTGGCTTGTGAGGGTGAGAGGCAGTGGGAAAGCAGATCTCTAAGGCCAGTATTTGCCCATCCAAAGCAGCGTACTTGGCGGCCTCGCTAGTGACGGGTGGCTACAGCTGAGGAAGGGAAGCAGTGTGGCGGGAAAGCAGTAGGACAGGCCCTGGTAGTGGAGGGAGAGAGCGCCGAGCATCACGTGCAACTGTGTGGATGACACAGCCAGAGTCCATCATCGCAGGAGAGCCCCAAGAAGTGCTGTTTGAAATATGTACACAGAGAAATAAAGTGCTCAACAGCTGGGATGCTTTGGGTCCCTTTGCATTGGAGGGGCAGGGACTGCACATAAATGGGCCGAGGAGTGTCATTGATGGCCAGGAAGAGACTACATGCACTGGTGTTTCTAAGGGTTGGTGAAAGGTTGTGCCCAGAAGGAGAGGATGCAGACAGCACTCCACCTTCCTCCAATGATGCCAGGGGAGCTGGTGCAGCAGAAGGGACACAGGCTGCATCAGGAACAGCCAGTGGAACGTCCTTGATGCTAGCACCCCCACCAGTGGTGCTGACAGCCCTTCTCACTGGAGAGGCCAAGGCTGGAATGTGCTATGGAGCCCGAGCTCCCTATTCTCCCTTCTCCAGCAGACTACTAAGAGTCTTAATCATGGGCCCTTTGACTTCATTGGCCTCCAGGCAACAAGCACAAGAGGAGCCTGAAGAGAGTCGTGGCTTGGAGAAAAGCTAGTTTCTCTCTGTCCAAAGGCTTCATAGTCACCCTCTAACAGTTAAGCTGTGGCTATAGCCCAATCCCTCTTTCCTTCCCTCCTCCCATTCTCAGCTCTCCAGCTACACACCAGTACCCTTAATTTGCAGGGGCCCATTTGAAATGGTTGGAGATGGCGGATGCCGACAAGGGGTCCATTCATCAGGGCACTGGCTCAGACTCAAACCAAACAGGATGTCTGCTCTGAAGCTGCAGGGAGAATGGGGCCTGTCTGAACAGAGACGGCTGGGGCTACATCAGCCTTCCCCAGCAACAGTACCCATTCTCCCGGCACATCTGTGCATGCAAGCTCCAGACCTGCCCCAGAATCAGCATCAGGCAGGATTCCTGAGGAGGTGATGGGGCAGTGGTCAACTGACTTGGTTCTGTATTACTTTACTGATACCCGGTTTGCACTACAGGATCACGCCTGCTAGGGTTTAGTACAGCCCAAAACTCTGCTGCGGCAGCCAGGAGCAGGCAGGTAAGAAGCCACTACTCCCCTTTCAATTTGCGTCAGCCAGTTCATTGTGGGGATTGGTATCTGCAGCAATCTTAAAGATATTGTGCCACATGGTCATACAGCCAGCAACCTGTGGCAGAGCACAAGCTAGTCCAAGCCAGTGATGCTGCAACAGGGGCCCCTTGCAGGGGGTGGGAAGGTGTTTCCCCACAAAGCAGGTACAGAGCTCATAACATGCCCATCAACAGAGGATTCAAGGGTCTGAAGATAGCAAGTCTTTTGGCACTTAGCTAGGATGCTGCCCCCATTTTAAGGCATCTCGACATTTAGGGCTGTTCACATCTACTTTCAGTTAAATGACTAGATTACCTCGTAAGCTTCAGCGCAGCAAAGGGAAACAATCAGACGTAGGCTGGGATTAAGCCAGTGCCTCGGAGGAGAAAGAACTGGCACTGGACTCAGATGGGTCAGTGCATTGCTCAGAGGAGCTCTGCCCAAAGCAAGAAAGAATTTGAGCTGTAGCAGACACTGTAAGCGAGAGCAATTGTTGACGAGTTTAGAGGTTCTCACTCAATAGAGGGCACGACACCCCTCTTCCGGCCAAATACAGTTCATTTTACACGGGGGCACCTAAATCCTAGTCGAGAGGCAGGCAATGAGGGCACTTCCCCACCCCTCCTGTCACTTACACGCCATGCAAGACATTTTGGAGACCTGCTGCACAGCCAGGAGCCTGTTGCAGGGGAAATGAAACAGGATCAACTAGCCACCGTGGTCTGAGTGAAGGAAATACACAGGAAGGCATTTTGTGCCAACAAATGAAGGGGGCTCTGGCTGGTTTTGACTGTGCTTTGCTATGCAGTAGGGTCAGCCAACAGGTGGTTAACTCTTCAGAGGTGTCATTTCCCAAACATTCAGGCTACAGCGATTAGGAGACTGGATTTATTTCCAGCTCCTAACAGGTTAAGACACCTCTGCCTTCTCCCTCTCTTCACCACTTTCAGACAGGCTGATTTAAGAGCCAGCAGCCCCGCCGTCTGGTCTGAGAGGAGCTACCGTGGTTCCAGGCTGAAGGAAAGGGGTTGATGTGCCAGCATTCACATTTTCGGATGGTGTAGAAGGCACCAGCCATGTAGGACTCATTCACCACTCCTGCCTGCTCTTTCCAAACCTGCACCAAAATCATCATCTCTCCACAAAGAAGCTCCCAGCCATCTTCTGATTGTGGGGGAAAGAGCAGGCAGGAGAACAAGGAAGGGGGATACAGAATGAACTGGGCAAAAGATGACCCAGCAAGATACATACTTTAACCAGAACTTGATACACAAAAGGAGAACAGACGCATGGTGTACAACCAGGGCAAAACTGCAGCATCCAGCAGCAGAACACTCCCAGCCAGAGCTTAAGATGTGTTGTTCCTTCCAGCCAGGACAGCTCTGGCTGATAGAGCACATAGAATTTCCCCTTATGGAGCATGTGGGGATTAACATAGGATTATTTAATGTTTTAGGCATAGCTTTTCATGGTGCAGAGGGAGCGGAGGATACTTGGCCCTTGTGGAAAACCAGGCCCTATGAATTCTCAGCTTTCCAAGGAGACACTAGTCTATACCACCCTCCAAGCCCCCACCCTGGTGCTATGTCCTGGATAGATTTAGGTGTGGGCTGGTCAGGTTGCACAGGACAGATGAGTAGTGCAAGTATGTCCCTGGTAAGTGGGACAAGGCAACATGCCCTAGGGCAGGAGAGAGGACATCAAGTGGCTGAAGGCAGCTTAGGCCATGTTATGCAAGTCATGGCGGTGACCAGTGGGAGGAGACTGTAGTGAGAGAGGGGCACTGTACTGTATCAGAGGCAGGGACTGCTGGGAATGCCCAGTGGCTGAGTTTGCAGACTGGAAAAGGAGAAGCAGGACCATAGAGCCAGAAGAATATGCTAAAGTCTGCCAATTGCAATCTCCAGAAGACAGATTGGGACGAGGGTGTCTAGGCCAGTGTTCAGTTGCTAGACAATGGGGAGAGCACTTGCCCTGACTCCAAGGTGGGCACAGCCTAATCCAGGAGTCAGTCATGTGTGAGAAATTGGAATCTTTGGTATTAAATGGAGGCACGTAGCTTCTCTGTGACATTTCTAGTGCTGCTGTGGATGGGTAGGGTACCAATGGTATTATCTACTGCCTGGGGCAATTCTAAGCAGAATGAGAGCTTTGAGCAGCTGAGAGGGCAGGTAGGCTGGTGCCACATATGTACCTCAGCTGCCCCAGCGGAGGTAGATCTAAGCTGGGTAGCAGTGCTCTTCTGAGGAGCATCAGACCCACTGGGGGAAGGAGAAGGGGATTATACAGCATAAGGAGCAGAATCAGGGTGCGCTCCAACAGACTGATAGGGATGAGGGTGCAAGTAGCTGCTTTTGACTGAGAGGTTCTAACCCTCAGGAGGGCTGCTTGGCTGTAGAGAGACAGCAGTCCAGGGCCTTTCAATAGGCAGGACTGTTGACCTACCTGATTTCATCTGCCTGCAATCCCTTTCAAGTGGCAGGTTGACAGAGCACTGCCACCTTGCAGCAGGAGCCTTCTCTGCACTGCAGCTTTTTCAGACCTGAGCCAGGCCCCTTGCTCTGGACCCAGTAGCTTTGCAGTTTGAGATGAACATGGTCTGAAAGATACCACCTTGCCCATTGCCAGAGTTCCCAAATGCACCGCTCACTTCAAGCATCAGTTGCTAATGAAACCCCACATGACAACTTCCCAGGACAAGGTACTTCCCCAAAGCAGTAGCAGTGCATGAAATCATTACCTCCCTCTGCAATTCTGTATTTTGTTCTGGTCACTTCATCTAAAAATTCAGCAGGGAAAAAAAAAAGGTACAGAGATGGGCAGCAAAAATGATTAAAGGCTTGAATCAGGACATAAGACAACAAACCAACAGGAATGTGTAGGAACATACTGCCCTACCCCACCCCAGCAATTTAATGAAACCAGACATTGTTGGAATTCTACCGCTGGCTGCTGTTAGAAACCAGATATCTGATTAGGCAAACTGCTGGTCTGCTCCAATATAGTCATTTCCGTATGGCAAGGTGGTACCCTCCTAGAGCACGGATCAGTCTGGAATTCAGAGTTTTGTAAGGACAGTTAGAATGTCCATGGACACCAGACACCATCTGAGAGGTGTAGGGAGAGGAAGGAAAGTAATAGTTTAGAACAGAATTGAGGCATCTGTGGATCCGATACTTATCTTGAAGACTGTCTGAAGTGTTCCACTTCACAGCAATTCACACACATGCTAAGGAGACACAGGATTCTACCCTACTCCAAAGCACTTGGCTCCACTCTCCACATCTCATTATTTAATGGTGGATTTCCAAAGAGCCCTTATCAGGCTATGGATACCATCTTGAACAAGATGTAACCCCTTTCAGAAAAGCCCCTAACTTTACACCATTTCATGGGCAGAGGGTATTGCTGTTGGGTCTCCCAAAGCAAAGGAAAATGAATTCAGGGGAGATGAACCCATTAATAAAGAGCAACTTTTACATACACAGCTACCACACAAAACCTGAACTCAGAAAGTCCTTTATTTTTATTTTTTTTTAAGTAAAGAAATTCAATTGAATCAAAGATAACAAAATTACATTGTTTTGCAATGACCTCAATTAACATCACACAGAATAAAGAACAAAAAAAATAAACACAAGAAAAAAAATATCAAGGACACATTTTATAATTTTTTAAAAGGTAAATGTCAGCAGATATAGAAAAATTGCATTGCTAGTTGCAAATCTTCTCCCCAGGAGCTGGCAGCTCCCAAGAATCTGACTCAGAACCTGGCAGCTGGGGGAAGGTCTCATTATACAAACACAACCTTTTCTGGGCAGCATTTAAAGTTAAAAGGATCAGGAATGTGGAAGTGATGATTCCAGAGAATCTATTCGGAAGCAAAATTTCCCATAATTTTTTTTTTTTTTTTATTTCGGTTGAACAGCAAGAGTTCAAAGACATCAAGAAAGTTACACTCAAACCACTCCACTAAGGCAGCTGCATTGGCAGAAATCAAAGAGTGCACAGGTACAGATCTGGCTTCCTGAAGGGAATACCCCCCTCTGCTTGGGGACACCTGGGAGAAAGGGAAAGGGCTTTTCTTGAAAAATTGTGCTTTCTTAATGAACAGAAACACAGGTTTGTAGTGAACCAACCTCTGGGGCTAAAGACAAATCGCTGAACAGCTGTTTTGGGAGAACGTTACTTGGACTTAATAGTCATTTTTGAACTAAATCTGGCCCATCAGCCATGTTTCTTAGGACTCCCAGTTGGCAGCTACCACCAGAACGTTTAGCACTCTGGTAAAACATGCTGCTACTGATCACTCTGATATGATGTGCTGTCTCCTCTGATCGTAGCTGTGTTCTCTGCATGACAAGACATGCACTGCAAAAGCTTGCCAGTCACATAAAACAACTGCTGTATATGCCCCTACTTATACAGCCAACTATGGGACTCAAGAAACCTGGATGCTCCCCAAGAGGGTTAGAACTAACCAGGCTGCTTGAAGTTAGCAGTGAGAAGAGAAAACAAGCCTACGCACAGAGGAAGCAGAGTGGGACTCTTCTTGAAGGAGCCTTGTTCAGAAAAGGTTGTCTCCTCTTACAGCCCCAGTGTGGTAAATGCTGCCCTTTAATACAGTGATTGTGCCCTTGGATTTAACCAACCAACACATTTTTAAAAGGATTCAAATGTTCAAATGAACTACAGTACAGTTCTTGATAACCCAACCCTTCCAACCCAACCCAGATGATTAACACCAGATAATTTGATCTCCGCTCTGGTGCCAGCATGCCTCAGCCCCCTCAGCCAAAAGAAGAAAACAAGTCCAGATAGAGACAGAGTGGACACAGCAGCAGGAGCATGTCTTGCAGAAGAGGGGGCATGGATCCCAGCATCAATCAAGGCACCCCTTCGTAGGCTCTTTGGTGTACCCTAACCTCTGTTCTGAATAGCCTTTTAAAAAAAAAGAACTCCTACCAAGAGCAATTTGCTTTCTGCCTAGAATTTGGACCCCTGCAGTAAACATGGCTATTCTGAGTCACTATGGCTACTGCACGCCACCCAAACACACAGACCTGCCAATGGAAGGACACATGGTGTCTGACTCAAGACCAAAGCAATGCACACATACGGCCTTCCGATTAGTTAGTGTCACAGGCAGGGTCCCTTTCTAAGCTTCTTGTAAAGGAGATTTACAACCACCAATAAACCCCAGATAGGCACAACATTTCCAGGAGGTTCCTTGTATTGCTCCCCAGTGACCAGTGTCACTACATTTGGCAATAGACCCTCCAAATGCCACTCCTGATGTATCGGATAAGGAGACAGCCCATCTCCTGCTGTACACTACAGAGCCAACAAGCTAGTGGACGGAGGAAGTTAGCTCATTAGAACATGGGATCTTTTGGATTTTAGAAAGGAAACAAGTTTACATTTTAGTCAATAGCTGTGAGAGTCAGTCCCCACTTCTATAGGCAGAAGTCAGTTGTAAAATTATCTACTGCTTATTTAGTTATAATTTTAAGCCCTAAGACATACACTATAGGTAATTTTAGGCTGCCCAAACCCAAGGTTCTTTCTTAGCTCTGTACACACCTGTCATTCAGTGACATTTCACCCATAGACAGGCTGCTTTTAGCTTTGACTCCAAAGAAGGAAAGTCGGGTGTTTGCTTTCTGCATGAGAACAGTGACAAGCAGCAGAACTGCAGCTATGTGTTACCGAAAGATGCAGCTATGTTGAGAAAGAAGTGGCAGGAACGAGGGGCAAGGCACTAGGTGTCTGAAGGGTTGTCCTCTACGAAGCTTGACGGAACTAGGATGGATGAAGAAAAAGTAGCTGGCTAAAGGCAAGTTCTGAGAGACATCAGTACTCTATGTTTTAATAATGCTCACAATCCAAAACAAATACTTCTCAAAAAACAAGAATCAGTGTCAAGAAGTGCTGAGGAGGAGACTGCGGAGACTTTCAAGTGCCTTCACAATGCAGCTGCAACAGGTTCAGACTCATCTGGAAATCCTGTCAACTGCTTCAAAAGGAGAACATTAGAAACTGGCTATTAAAGATTCTGGGAGGTCTGATGTAAAGACAACAAGTTCCTCAATCTCTAGTCTTAGAACAGGTCCCAGCTGCTCACCTGCAAAATTCAAATCTCTGCAGACACCCTGGTAGCAGTGGAAGGAAGACTGGACCAGTATAATCGTTCAGGGAGAATTGGTTGCAACCTGACTAGGAGAGACCCTTTCTGGTGATTTGCTGTTAAGTGCCAATGATATCCAATGATGGGGTGCATAAATTTATGGTACTAAGTGCTAGTTAGCTGAGCCCTAGTGAATTTTATTCCATTCTACCGCCATTGCTCAATCTGAAACCATCAATACGGAAAATCCACTTGTTAGCTCCCATCTCACACAGCAGATCTAAACAGAAGAGCTGCAGTGTTCCATTTGCATTATCAGGCTATTTCAGGATGTATTCAGAAGCTTACACTTTGGATGCTTGCTATGGCTAGTGTGGTTGTTTTGGAAGGTGCTTGTTGTGGAACAGAAAAAGTCTCTATAGGCCTGGAATGCACACTCATGACTTTCACCTCTAAAAGGTAAGAGCTCAAACCTGATCTCGGTCATATGGTATTATGAAGATGATCTCAACAAGGTCCCTGGCACACATATGCCCACATCACACTATCACTGCTAGCATAGTGCGTGGGGGACAGCAAATTAGGACTGATGTACAGTGGCAGACCCTCTTATGGCAGTGTGCACTGTCTCCTCCAGATATAGGGTTTAATACAGAAGTCCCCTCTCCAGAAGCCTTAATACAGTCATATGTTGTGCAGATTTTTAGCTAGAGGGAAGGCAGAAGAAATGATCTGCAAGATATGGCTTCCAGTCAGACTGGGAAGCTCTTAAAATTTTACATCACTGGTCCCTGGTCCATGCATTCAAAGCCACAGCAAGTCACACTGGCGAAGGAGTTTTTATTAAACATTTCTAGCTACAAAAATCTTGTTGGGATGAACTTAAGTCTCAAAACTCAAATGAGACCCTTCAAGCCCATGGCAAAAGCCTTAAGCAACTCCTTCCCTTTCTCCCAAAACTAGAGTAGCTAACTTCCACACCTCCTAACATTTATCATACCCCAGACACAAGCACAACTGCTTCAAGTGCTTTAGAGAATACAGATGGTGGTGCAAGAACTCTTGTGACAAGAGTGCCAAGTCTTAGGTCCATTTCCATCCCCCACCCCGAGCAACTGCACCAGAACGTCAGGGATGCTAAGTGCTCCTGAAGTCTCAGACTAAGGGTAGTGCATCTATGTATGGACAGATAGAGAAGTAGTGGAAAAGTAAGTGTTATGGAAATCTCTATAGGGAGCAGGACAGGGAAGAGTTCTTGCCTGGTGCTACCTCTGAAGAGGAATGGATGCTGATCATGAACAGTTTCCTTAAGTCTTAGAGATCTTCCACAGTAGCATCCCGTCTAACCCTGGGAGGGGCTTTACTTTCTACAGAAATGTGGTGTCTCTCTTTTGGAATCACTGCAGTTAGGATGAGCTCACAAAGAAAGAGGGGATGGCAAAGTTCAGCTGCCAACAATGGTGAAAGAAAGAACTGGAATTTTCCCAGTGAAATCTGCTCCTTTGGGCTTCTCCAACAGCAGAATCTCTGCCTGTCTGCCTGCCCAGTTTGACTGGACAAGCAGCAACTCCCATTGGTTTGGGAATTCCCCCAGATGTGCTTTTCATTTGGGGAAGAGTTATGTTTAGTACTCAGCAAGAACAGAAGTCACTGACTGACTGGTCATCTGCCACAATAAGATCAATTAGTTACAGTAGACTATCTCTCTGTGTTTGAAGAGATGAAGACAACACCATTCTTCCTCACGCCTTAGGAAACAGAAGACCAAAATGCCATCATCTTACTAACAGCATGGAGCAAAGCCTTTCTAAGTCAAAGCCTCCCTCACTGAATCCAAGGAGACAGAGCTCCCCTTCAGGCAGGTTCTACAACACTTAGGTGTATGGTAATGGAATCCCTGAGCTCAGCAGCTAAAGAGCTGCCAAAGACATTGAACACCCAAAACAAGCCTCTCCAAAGCAACGATCCCTTTGATTTCTGTCAGAAAATGGTTACAAGTCACTATCGGGGAAGGAAGCCTTCAGCACTTACTTTCAGAGAACTGATACTCTGCAAACAACTCGTTTACAGAAAAGTTGGAAGAGTTACATAACTGGGCTTAGTTTAGCACTGCTGAAAACTCAGGGCTCAGCTACACTGGAAAGGGGTAGAGTTCATAATTTTATTAGAGAAAACAATTTAGGTTATTTTTGTTTAAAAAGCAACTATTTGGGAAACAGCAAAAACATTTCTCGCTTCAAATACATCAACATGTAACCTGGGTTTTGCCTGCTCTTTGAAGCCTCAACAGTTTGATGGGTGCTAAGGATGACTTCTGTTCCCCTGGGAGTGACGACGACTCCTACTTGCAGCTAAGCTGGGTTTAGAGGAATGAATGCACCCGGTGATCTGTAGAGGGAACTCCTTACTGTGGGAAGGGCAATCTGGTCTCTTGGCTAGCCAGTGACCTACGAACAGCAACTACAGAGCTGGCTATAGAGTTTAAGCACTTCTGAAGTTCAAACCCATTGTAGATAAAGAGCCACATCCCCACACATTTATATCATGTATCTATGTCAACGTGTATAAATAAGAGTGGCTTACATTCAACTTCTAAAAGAGCGAGAGATGGTATAAATAATTCATAGGACATAATTTAGAACAACAGCTACTTCAGCGAGGACAGAGCCAAAGTCAGAATGCCCTGTATGATTAGTCTGGTGATTTGTGGATGAGTTATGGACAAGAGGATGAGCCCAAAGACAGACGCAAAAACCAACTAAGGATGCCCTTGCTAACTGATGCCCTGAAACATCTTTTAAGCCAGCCACAAGAGCGGCCAAATCTTGCCATGACTTTGCTTGGTCATTTCTTCTACTTCTACAACAGCAGAACCTGAATTCTCTCTCTAAACAAGACAATGCACAGGTTACCACAGTTTGTTAAAACAGGCCAAGGCAGCTGGCCTAAGGCAAACCGAAGGAGTGTGTTTCCTGATATGATAATGCACCTTTGCTACAGTAGTTAATTATTGCTTTATTAAACAAAAATCTCTCCAATCTACTGAAATTCAGAGATCGTGTGGCCCAGGAAGCTTATTCCACTAGTGTTACAGGACTGAAATTCAGCAGGGTGTTTTTACCCTTAAGCTTCAACTAAAGTGCCTAGAACGCAAAACCAGGGCTAAAGCAATAAAGTGCTAATTGGTGTGGGAAGTGTGACAGGAACAGAGATGAAGTAAATGGATGATGAAAGGAGTTACAAGGACAGAGTAATGAGATGATGATATTGAAGGAATTGAAAGTAAAGCAAAGTTTGACCACAAAGTTCCACTGTCTCAACAGACTGTTTCTATTTTTATATTAAGGTCCTTGATTGTCATGGGGGAGCTTTTCTTCTAGGGTGTTTATCTTAAAAGAGCCCTCTAGGCAACAGTGCAGTATCAGCCCCTAGATGAGGGAGGTATGCAAGTGACTTTCAAATTGCCACACTTCACCTTGTGCATTAACTGAAGTTGATCTTGGATATCCTGGGTGGGGAAAAGACTTAATGAGCCAGAAGGGCTCTAATGCCCAGCTGGACATAGACAGCCTTACCAGATCCTAATAACTGTGGAAGCAGTTAGTCATACAGAGATAAACATTTAAGCTATGCAGGGCTAGAGACATCCAGTTCCCGTCAACTCCTAGGCAAGTCATGTGGCTGAAAAACAAAACCATTCATTGCTTTGAAAGTTCAGGGGAGAGATTTTGGAACATTCTACCCTGGCACATACAAGAAGGGGAGAGAAGAAGCAAGAATTGATATTGACATGTCCTCCCCCCCGACACTCCTTAAGAAACAGTGTATTAATTCTCTGTGAAATACTCTCACAAATTGGATATACCCCATAGATTGATAATCAGTGGTTCCAATGCATTTACCAGAACCCGTTTCAAAAAGGCCTGGGTTAAAACACAAAAAAATACAGTGACAAAATAAAACTCTTTACATTAAAAAAAGGCAAGTATCACAAGAAGGCTATCTGTTTTGTCTTGGTGTGAGAACGTTTACATAGCAGGAAATCCAACAGAATGACCAATGTGAAACTCATCTATACACAGAGGCCCAGCAGAAAAGAAATGCAGAAGTATCAGAATGCACTGCCACCCTCAAGACAGCTGAAGCTCTGACAAGTTGCTCAGTGTTTTCTAACCCAGCTAAATCCTGGTATGGGCACTGCCAGAAAAGGCAAGAGGTCCTTGTCAGATGAGTGACAAGTACAGCTTCAGCCTTGCACCAAGGGTTTCACCCTGTCTGCAAGCCACATCCAAGGGGCTTACAGACTGAACTGCTGGTTTCTATTGATTGATACAGGGTTCTCCCAGTGTTAGGAGAGATATGACCAGACAGGAGGAACTGAACTCCCAGCACAATTCATCCACAGCTAAACAAGTTCTGCAACTCCGTGAAGAGTCTTGACCAGTGGAAGAATAACCTGATGGTCAGCAGTACTGGAACTTCTACTTTCTAAGTAGGCCATCACATTAGTGTGAGAATCCTGCAGCAAGCCCTAACCAGCAACCCAAAGCAGCAAGCCAGTTCTTCAAATGCAGCAGTGCACTGCAAACCAAAAGGAGACACAAATATGCTCAAAACCAGTTATTACCCTCTGTTGTAGCTCCTTTTCAGAAGGAAACATTGTGGCCAAACCCCAGGCCCAGGATGTCACAAAGAGGATGGAAACCTGAAACAGCAGGTGAGGGAATTCAGAGTTCCAGAAGGGGGAAATATAGTGAAGCAAATTGGAGAGACTCTTTGAGGCAGTTACTCCTGGCCAGACGCCGCTTGCTCTGTATCTGAGCACTGAGACTTATTCCTCTCCCACTGGCAGATGGCATTTGTGTACTGCACTACAAGCTTATCCATCCAAGTGAGGGGTTCAGGAAAGAGTACAGCCCCCTCAAAAAAGCCTAGGTGGCCTCCATGCAGTGGTAGCACAAACATGACATTCTCCTGTTTTTCTGCAAGGTTAAAAGAGAAAGAGCATGAGATTTCAGAAGCCAACTGCAAAAACTAAACAGCAGAACTCTGCAACATCCCAGACAATGGTACCCACCGTGATGTGTTAGGGTGTGTCTGTGCTCCATCTGGGCAGTGGAGGCTTTGCAAGCACACACACTTGCTTCACAGCAGAGGAATGCAAGCTTTTTGCTGACAAGAGCCACAACGGATTTGAATTAATTGAACATATTACAGCAGCCCTCCCGTTTCATATAGCTGGGAAGTTCATGGAGACAAGTACCAGCCTGCAGTGCTCTCAATACCAGCAAACCGCTTCAGCTGAGGTAAAGCACTGCAGGCTGGGACTGATGTGCAACCCATAAAGCCCAGCAGTCCCAACGTGCAGTGCTCCATTTTGACTCAGGCGTGTTGCAGGCTGGTACCTATAGGCTCCATGGGCTGCACAGTCCCATATGAAAAGGGCTTTAGGCCACACTGCAGAACTCTGGCTGCACTTCTGCTGGCTGCTGCTTCACGGCATAATTCATTCAGGGCACCACTTATGACTAGGTTTTCTCCTTATAGCTATTGGTGCTGGAACAAGAAGCCCTGCTGTTCTCCTTTAGGACATGTGCTCTGTTCAATAGTGAGACATGAACTAGCTCTTTCTTTTCCATTCCAAGGCTTTGAAGGGTCATTTGCCTTCTTCATGGCCAAGGAACAGCAAATAGATCTCTTGGGATCTCTCATTCCAAGTCTCATTGGGACCCCAGCAACAGATGGAGGGAGATCACACAGCCACAAAGCAGGACACTTTCACTGTGCTACACTTGCTGCCCCAGGTGATGGTTAATTTTAGCCCTGAACAGTTAGACACCATCATAGGAACTATTAGCAAAGCCTTCTGGGTTTTGCCCTGTTGCTTTACTGATTCTGTGTGGGGAGCCAAGATGTGAGGAAGCAGTTCACTGCAAAGCAGAGACTATTTAATCTAAAGCTAAACCATTTCCAATTTTGCTTCCTGACATTAACACCAGTGAGGTAGCAAGAACGTGCATTTCTTGGGAAAACAATCTGATAGTTCCCTTGGGCTACACAGCCAGCTGAACAGTATTTAGTTAGGTTCTACCAAAATAAAATTGGGAATCTCCTCAGTGAATCGTGGTTTAAAAAGCAGTTTAGGTTGCACAGTACACATCCCCCAGATTATGGTAGTCTGCATTCAGACCTTGCTATACATGTTAATTCACAATGTGATGAAGGGGGAATCCAAAAGCAATAGTCAATTTTGGCAATGCATTCAACTCACCTGACAGAGCTCTTGGGATCGATAACAGACTGTCATGTACCAGAGGGTCATCAGCAGCATTAACCAGCATGAGGGGAACATAGATCTGCAACATGAAAGAAGGAAAAGGAAACAAATGGAGAACGAGTGAGTTATAGATTCCTGGTTTGAACTCAATTCTCTTAACAACAAAAGGCATCTACTCACAACCCGCCTATGAATCCACAACTGAGTGCCACATCTTGTGATGAACCTACACCTGCAGCAACAATCAGGAATGTAACAACACACACAATCAAAACGATGCCAGGTGGACTGTCACTGCTGGGCTGCTCTGCAGTATTTGGTATGGTTCAACTGAACTGCCTAAAGGACAAGCTGGGTATGACAGGGCAATCACCAGTAACACCCTGCCAACAGAGCAGTTCCAGACAGTGACACTGGGGGTAGTTTCTTTATGACTGGTACTCGGGATCCATATAGCATTCCGCACACATCTAGTGTGGCCAATACTTGAGAGCATTTGCATTCTCCTTTTGGAATGGAGAATCTAAGCTATCACTGCCAGGCAGATGGTCATCAAATGTACATTTGTCTCTGGCTTCCGAAGGGGACGTACAGCACCCAAGGGAATGCACTGCTGAAATCCGAGACGGGACAATCACAAACCGGCAGAGACAGAATAATAGTAAAACTTCAGTTGTGCTTGTTGGTTTGGGCAAGAGATATGAAGAATGTAATTTCCCTAGGCTCCCTGCAGTCGTTGATGAGAGATGCTTAAGCAGGCCAGAGTGGCATGCAGCCCAAGCATGGTCTTTGATTAGAGGCTGACATCAGAGGATCAGATGTCAGCCATGATCATGATAGGATTCTGCCATCATAAAAAAATACTGCCAAACTGAGCACTTTCCTCTGACACCCTTTCCTGGTAACTGTCACCCCCTTGCCTTTGGGACAGAGGTTGGACTACAACATGCTCTTTGTATAAGGCTACAGAAAGAACCTCACCCAATGCCTGAAGCTGGAGTAATTGAGTAGTTGCCAAGGGCTAGCTGAGAGGATTCAGTCTCTTACTCCACACATTCGGTGCAACAGGCAGCTAATGGAGAAACTTACTTTTGGATATTTGAAGCCCTAATGCTTTACTGAGCTCTGGTAGCCTATTCACCTTTATCTTTTGATCCAGCGGCTCTTAAGGGGGATAACTAGTACATTTCCCAGCTTTGCCTCCGCAGCCCTGGGTCTGTGCAACGTCTGATCATCTGACCGGAGAGGCAGTGTCTGAGCCTCTTTCCGAAGTGGAATGATTTATTTTAAAAGTTTCTGGAATTGTATAGATCAGAGTGATACTAATTTGATATCTTTAAGAGGGCTTAACTCTAGGTTTGGCTTTGTGCTCAGAACACTGTGTTGCTACCACCAATACAGAATTCTACGCTGAGGGGCTCACAATTTGGCTTCATGTAATATAAGCTAGAAGGCCTGAATTTGGGGTAAAACAGATGCCTCTTGGTTTCCAAGACAGCCTTTGGTTTGAGGGGAGCAACAGTGAAGTCCCAGATGAAGATCAGGGCTAGGATTCTCAAAGAAGCTTAAAGGAGTTGGGCACTTAACTCACTGAATGTCAATGGGATTTTGGTGCTTAACTCTCATTAGATTCCTTAGAACTCCAAGCCCTGACATACTGTACACCTTGTGGAGTAATGAGATATGACATCTAGGTACCAGTGATGCAGAAACCAATGAACATTCCTCTTCATTCCCAAGAGCAAAATGAAAGCATAACAACCACCTCCACCGTGGTAGCTCACCCTGTGTAAGTAATGCAGACAACTCTCCTTTTCATAATATTCTTTCAGGGAACTGTAACCATGAAACTTCCTGAGGAAAAAACAACAACAAAGAACTGTAAGGCAAGAACACGTACTCTCAGTATTGAGCAACTGCCATTTTTGAATTAGTCCACTTCATCGGCAGAAGCCATGAGCTGCCCAGTGTGACCTCCTTCCAGTGGTTTAATAGAGACCATCTGTTCAGGCCCATCTCAGTGTAAATTCCCAACGTCAACACAGCACAACAGATGAAATGCTGCATTCTCTTCTGCCAAAGAGTTCTTCGCAAGAGCATGACCAGTGGGGGGAGGGGGCAGCACAGAACCTGCCAACTGAGTGAACCGTTCCCCAAAGCACTGAGAGAGAGCAGAGCAACTGCGGCACAGTAGCAAGCCAGAGGCATGACAGATGGCAAATTAAACACCATTAACTTGTGTCTGTTGAGCAGGACGTGGATGAGAAAGCCTAGCCACACCTAGGGTCTTGCAAAGCATCCTTCCTGGTTATCTGCAATCTTGACAGAGAGAGGACTGGAGGAGTGATTAAGGTTGGTTACGTTAACAACTCCCTTTTAGTAGGCCTACTCAAAACGCCTTGCTGGATCTCATCTTCAGCTACTTATGAACCCTTAAAATGCAGTTGCTGAAGGGCCCATCCTAGGAGCTGAAACTCATGGCAGTTATAAGACTTCTGAAGAAGGTAAATACTCATTTTTCTGCTGGAGTCCAATTCAATCCCACTACCTCCTTCTCACTTCATAAAAGCCACAGCTAAGCTGCAGGCCCCAACTAGGGAGACCTGCTCCTTCCCTGCCGCATTCCAGAAAGACTACAGGGTAGCAGGATCTCTGTGACCTCACTTCCTGCTGGGCACATAGGACAGGAATCCCCTTCGCTTGGGAGCAGCTTACAAAGCCCAGGTCTCCCCAGGAGCAGCAGAGGGAAACACCTTCAGTCCCTTAGCAGCTCTGCTGGCTTTACCACCTGTTGACTTTGGGTGATTATTTTGTGGCTACAGTGTTTGCAAGTGGATGCCAGTGCCTGGTCTTAAGGGAGACTCTGGAGAAGGAGAATATGAAGCCATTGGAAAATAGACTGAATTAGTGCTAGAATACTTAAAAAGCAAGAGGCAAGAAAAGGCTGGTGTTTAATATTAAACAATAAAAGCGAAGAGCTGAAGTCACCTCTATTAATGCAGCAAGGTTTAAAATAAGCCAACCATAAGGTCTGCTAAAATGAGAACAGGCAGGTGGTAAAGGTAGGAGGTGTATGTGTGTTTTAAATGCACAATCGAATGTAACACAAGGGTTAAATATAATTTGGTAGGAGCCAACATGGGCCTACCACCTCCCCAACCACTTTATGGCTCAGGCCCCACCGGTTCTCATCCTTCTAGACTCTTTTAGGCAGGGACGGTCTTCCTGGGTTTTGTACTGCACCCAGGAAAATGGGACTCTGTCCCTGACTGCAGCTTTGGATGCTTGATTCTTACAAAAGAAAGTAGCAGAGAGCTTGTCAAACGCTGGATCAGAAGCTGGCAAAGACTGGGGGGTTAGTCAACATTTTAACAAAGTTGCTCATGGTAGCAAATTTCAGGAGCTTTCTACCCACCTAGCAGCAAGTAAGTAAGTAATAGGGCAACATCAGTGAAAATTAGAAAAGATGGGCTACAGCAAATGCTTCCCGTCATACCTCATGATGGTGTCATCGATCTGCATGAGGGATGTTGCTGTGTAGAGTCTGCTCAGGTCCGAGTCGACCAGGGTTTGGGGCTGCTTAACGCTATCTCCAAACAGGACTTGCCTGAAACACACAGCAGCAGAAAATACAGTAATCACACAAAAGCAGCTAGGCCCTGTTCTGCTCAGACAACCCAGAGAAGCTTGCATCTGCCATTGCTGATACGAGCAAATGAGGACTATAGCCCTCATCCGTGAGGATTTACTTATGCATGAGCATAGCTTGTTAGTTTTGGCCTGACTGCACAGGGAGGTAAGTTGAGAACTTAACGGCCCTCTCTGGGACAAAAGATGCTTTTCTGCTACATGGAAGAACTGCATTTGAGAGACGCATAAAGAGAGGACTTTTCAAAGCATATCCAGGGACTAGGGGTGTTTGGAGCAAAGGCTTTTTCAGTTAAAGGCAGAGTCCTTTGGCTTCTTACCAAAGACGTGGGTGGCTCTGGTAACAGCGCTAGAGATCATGGGTGTAGCACCTCTTTCCCCATCTGGTACTATTGCCTCACCAGTGTGGAGACAATGTTAGTTCATACAGAGAAAGTGATTTGGGACATTACCTTAACAGAAAGCTATTCACTGAGGACATTGTCCTAGTCAGAGATTACACCCAAGAGAGGACGTGTTATTTCACAAGAGCAAAACTCTACTCTGGCAAGTAGGAAACATATAGACCCCAGAACAAAAAAGACTGCAAGCTGTAGATAGCAGGAGGCTTGCAGGATTTCTATCCCCTTTAAGAGGCAGCTATAGGGTGGAGATGGAGTTTGTTTTGGGGACTTGCCCTAGAGCATAAGAGATCTATTATGGAAGCAAAATATTTTGATAACAAAACCTCCTTTAAGCCTGCATCAGGTTTCTCCTGGTTACGATACTGAGTACCCATTTAATGGGGAGATTACAGCCCTTCATATATTTTGAGTTTTGTCAAGTTGTCAAAATATTTGGCTATCTGGGGTGAATTATATGGATCCCCACACACTGTACACACAGATAAGAGTTTCCTTCCCTCCAGAAAGATTCTCCACACTGCATGGAACATGACAGTTTTCCTTACAAGATTTCAACTCTGCCAACTGAAATGGGCATGAATAAGTTAGCTTTTTTAATTTTCTCCCACCTCCCAAGTGTCTCTGGGCATCTTAAATAAGCCAAGGAGATATCTACATATGAAGGCAACATGTCCCAATCAGTATCCAAAGCAGTTTTGGCTGTGGTAGTGGGCCAGGGGGAAACGAACATGAATTTGAGTGGGCTACCAATAAGAGTTAGTCATTCAATCTGACCTATTGCTCACCCACAGTAAAGGCATGGGAGTAAGGAGAGCACATAGGTTTCAGCAATACGTGGGAGCATTCCTTCTAGCTGTGCATTTTTAGGTTTTGTAACTCAGGCTATTGCGTTTGAAAGGGCAACACCCCTATGCTATGACTCCTAAGCTAATATCAAGAGCAATCCTACCTCTCTGCTCAGGTATGTGGCAGAGCACAACAGAGAGGTGCTCCCTCACGTCCTTGAGCATAAGGTGGTCTCTGGCTGAAAGGGAAACACATGCAAAATACCTTGGCAGACAGACACCAGCAGTGTATCTAGCAGGGAAGGAAGGCTGCTGGCGAATACAGACCAACACTGCACTTCTCATTTTGCATTTGCTCAGTCAATGAGCTTCCTTGGAAGGCAGAAATAAGCAGCCAGGCTCAGGATGTATGAAAAGGAACCCCCCACACACACACTATATGGGAGCCTATACTGACAGGCAGGACAAAGAATGAATGAGATGCTGGGGCAAGCTTCCCTTCCCCTTTCATTCGCAAAAATCCTCCCATTCTAGGAAGCTGAAACTTATTCATAGATTTCTAGGTATGGATTAGCTCTAATTTAAATTTTACCCTTTGGATGATCCCCTATGGAACTGCACATTAATTCAGTGCTGCTATTGCAGCTGAAGCTGGCTGGCCCACGTAAATATTCAGAGCAGACACCCTACTACTGTACCTGTGAGAGAGGATGATTTTCTTCATGTTGTCTGCCATGAGGAAGTTATAAAACCTCCGACACTGATCCCACTGCATGAAGGTTTCCTGTGCCCTAAACACAAGCATAAGTCAACAAATCAAAGCAGGTAGTAACTGTGTACATCTTGGTGGAACAGAGCAATAAACCAGGTCTCCAGGCCACTATAACAAGGTGTTATGTAAATAGGCTTTCCCACCAAAGGCTTAATCTCCCGATAGGAATTGGCTTAATCTCTGATGAAAGAATTTGGTAAATGTCAGAAGAGATGTTTACACAGACTCACTAGGCAACAGCTAGTCACCTACTATACCATCACTGAAGCATCCTGCATCTCAGGGCAGCTTTAGACATTGATGTGAAGAGGTTTAAAGGGACACTCAACTTAAGTCAGACTTTGCATTTAGCCAATCTACCTACCTTGTAACAACCATGACATATGAAGAGTACGCAGGAAAGAGATTTAATGTTTCACTATTTTGTTAGGTACTGCATTTCATAGTACTTTATGCACTGTCAAGTTCGGATGTTTCCTCTGTAGGTCAGTTTTGCTTGTTTGTGCAGCTCTTCTGCGCTGCAACAAGGTTGTGAAGTGTTTAAAATAGGAAGTCGACCTCCACAACCCACAAAAATTGGCTGGAGGACACAGGGATAAATGAAGTACCTGAAATGGCTACATTCTGAACTGGTGTCCCTGTAACTGTACTGACTGGTCAGAACTCCATTTCATAGCTTACTAAATTAACATATTGCCAGTCACACAGAATTATTAACGTCAGCCAAATTATGTGAGCTCTTCCGGAACCAAATGTTTCCCTTTGCTACGCAAGGGTCATAAGCAAGTTATTTCTATTACTGTGAACCCCGTTACAGAGTAATGAAGAAATATACAGTCCCTCTTATTTACTTAGCAATCCAAGAATGGTTGGGGTGAGGTTCAATACGGACTACTTCAGGAGTTTAAACATTAACACCATGGGAACTAATAGAACAGAGGGCTTTATCAGGACTTCCTAGGTTCAAGCCAAAGGCTATAAAATCCCTAGCAGAGAGTGAGTTAATGAATAAGCTACATTTGTTCATGGCACAATACACACCAGGGCTTAATGCAAGAATGGGATTTAGCCTCAAGACTTCCTTATCTCCATGTCTAGCCAGGATATATCTGCCATATACTTGTGGAAAGAGAGACAACATTTCATTGGAAAACTCTTTGCAGGCAACTCAATCTTTAAGGTCATTTAAATCCACGTTAATTGTTAGAGCTATCACACTTTTCCATAGTTGCTGCTTTGGACAGCAGGCCTTATGCTATAAAGAGCCTGAGCAGAGAGCAAAATGAAACAATTTCCTGTATTTAATGATCTGTGCAGGTTTCATGGGCATGGGAATGCCACAGCCTACAGCTCACACTGAATGTCACATTCCACATGGTCAAGAAGCAAGGCCACGTTGTCGAGAGCAAACTCAACAGCAGAACCAAGCCTACACAGATATCAGAGATTTCATAATAGAGAAGCATGTCATCTTTTAGCCTTAGGGGTTGAATTCCCCCATGTAAGTTAACTGATGAAAACAAGGCCTTTATCTACTTTCCTCTCTGCAGCCTCTTCTCACCGTTGAAACCCTGGAGAGCCTGCCCTGCAGCACCCAACATCTGAATGGCTTTCCCAACAGAGCCCAAATCTCCTTTACCTTGTCTTACCTCGGTCTCTCTCTACTATCAACCAACTGCCTTAGAATTTGTCTTAGAGGCAGTACAACAAAAGAAAGGGATCTCCATCTAGACTGACCAGCCATCTATACCATGAGTACTCAGGGCTTACATACAGACTTGATGTAAGAGGCCAATTAGGTCAGGTCTGGGGGAGAGTAATGCTTAGCAGTTAAGACTGGAGGCGTTTTGCACCCTCCCATACCCACATACTGTTCACTAGTGACTGAAATGGTCTATGGACATGTGTCCCAATACAAACACACACCCTACCTTCCTTCTAAGGGAGTTTTCTTAATAGCCCTCTTTCAACCAGCTATGTGGCTAATGAACATTTAAAAACAGCAAGGGAGGTTAGGTAGGGAGACTTATTTGAAAAGCCCTCTTGCCAAAAGAACAGTAATGCACAGAAGTTCTATAAACGTAGATTTGCTAAAACAAGCTCGGCCAGCAGAGGGAGTCATGAGCTCAACAAGCAGCTAGTTTTCTGCATTGCAAGGAGCACTCGAGGAAACAGATGTTACTTCACAATGAAACAACTCAGAGTCCAATATCATGCTAACAGGTCCTGTCGTAGACTGCCAATCTGCCAGAGCTTCAGGGGAATATTACTAACACCAGCACACAGGGAACAGAGCTACTCTGAGCAGGTGTTTTGGCTTCAAGTATGGAAATTTAGCATGCATTTTAATAGACAAAAAAAGGAAGGACTAGAGCGCAAAACAGCACTTGCAAGCCCTTTATACAGCCAGCCTCCACAGCTATGCTGCTGCCATCAAAGTAAACCAAGAGCACTGATCTTCTGGTCTTGAACCCACACAACACTCCAGACATCTCCCTAGCACACTGAAATCCTTTCGGACTAGGAAGCGGGTAAACATTTATAGGAGGCCCCACACTTTCTTAGGACTCACACCAGGTATGACCTGAAGTCTGAGACTCACACCAGGTATGACCAATATGAATTGGTCATTTGTTTAAATTGCTGTATTCCAGCTTTGGGCAATGTTTTAATACTGTTAAAAAGCTTCTGCAGCCCAAGGTTAAAAACAGGGGTTTAACTGCATGAGCACTCTTCCCTAAACTTGGTTGAATACTGAGGTAACTATTTCCTAACCAAAACCAGCATTATTATGCATGCAGTCAGAGTAGTGAACCCAAAGTATCGAGGTTTCTTGGCTGGGCTGAAGTTCTCTTTGCTATACTGATCCTTTAGTGTAGGGAACAGTCATTTTTGCAGCAGCAAGATCACTGTTGCTCATCCTCCTCCCGCCGAGATGGAGACAGAGTCAGTAATTATTCGTCTTACTGTGTGACAAGAGAAATCTTACCAGCTTCCAGAGAACACTGCATTACTAGAGGAGCTCTGTACTAGAAGGCCATGGTAACTGGCACAGAGGGCAAGAGTCAGTTCTGGCAGTCTTTGTGGGGCCAGGAATCACTAAGCAAATGTGAGTTTAGTGTTCTCTCCAGTGGAGCGGCTCTGACCAGCAAAATTGACTCTTGCCCAGTGCTTGGTTCCCAATTATGAGACAAACACTGAATGGTCACGGAGATGCCATTTTAGCCCATAACTTTGTGCTGTCGTTCACCGTCACCCACTCTCAGTCTAAACTTGGGCTTGTAGTACATTACTATTAACACCAGGTGGAGCTCTTAAAGCTTCCATTTGGAAGACCACATCTTGTTTTGCCAGTCTGACTAAATCACAGATTAAAGCCAGAAGGGACCATTATGAATCCCAAGATACTTGCTGCTCCTATTGGTCAGGCTAGTCAGAAATGTTGTTGCTAGTGAACCTGGAGTCTCCTCAATAAACAACCATACAGCCCAAGCCATCTGGCTGATGGGTCACTCCAGGAGAGACTGGAAGGCGGAGAGGTCAAGTCTCTCTCCACAGAAGGTAAAGGCAGCATTTAGTGAGTCCAGAGTATATCACCTGTAGAGGTCAGGGTGATGCACGCTGGCAGGGCAGGGAGCAGCTTGTGTCCCAGCTGCCAGCACTGTACTTCCACAGGAAGCCGTGTGGACTTACCTTAGCGCGCTGTATCCTTGGCAAACACTGACGCAGCACAGCACTCTCTCCTGGTTGGCCTGGGTCTCTCCTAGGTACTTGCACACAATGTTGCCACCCAGGCTGAAGCCCACCACAACCAGCTGGGTCAGAGGGAAGGTCTTCTTGATGTAGTTAACCATGGCTCCAAATTCCCAGGTGCAACCTGTGAGAAAGGCCAAGTTCAAAGTAATGTTTTAAACTGAGTGCTAGACCCCTCTCCAGCTTTCAAGCAGCTACAGCAAGTATACTAGAAGTTTGTGTGCCTTCCAACACTGGTTTCAGAAGAGAAACTCTCCAGAGGGTAGAGGAATCCTGGTTACCTCAAGCTCAGTTATGCTGCTGGTCAGAGACTTCACTACTTCTTTAGAAGTAATGTGCACGACTGTACCAGAGAGCAGCTGGGTGGAGCATCCTTGCAACACACATGCTGGGGAACATACAATACTTTAGCACGCTATCGTATGAGGGTGCAACTGTCCACCTAGATTCATGCCAAAGTGCAGGGCATGGAGGCCAACATGTCACTGTAGAAGTTTTCCCATATAGACAGAAACAGCCCTAGATGCTACCCATAATGCAGGGGAACAGACTAACCCCACTAGGAAACCTTTCAGCACAAAGGATCCCAAGGTCAGTTTCAGCTAGTACTGTGTTTGGAGTAGGGCATCTTGCTATACCCAGCATTTCAGAAATAGCAAGACTGAATTCATTTTGTACTTGATTAGATCTGAATGAAGGAAAGGATCATCTCCTTTCCTTCCACTGAAGATAGAGACATCACTTAGAAGATGGAAGTTACAAGCTTGTCACATAACTAAAAATCTTATGGGACTATGACCAATAACTCTGGAGTTGTACCTAACGGAGCAGATAGATTGAGTTGCTTGTTCAATATTCCAACAAGACAGGACACAAAATGATGCTTTGATAAGAGGTGTCCTACGTCTATCCCCCCAAAAGATTTAATTTTCCTGAACTCAAGTGTATTTATCTAGAAGACGGAGCTCTCTTCGGACTCAAGCCTTAAGGTTTAGAACATACACTCGAACACTTGCTACAGAAAGTTCTCAGACTCATGGGCTTTAAGGTAAAAAGGGACCATCATGATCATCTAGGCTTACCTCCTGCACATTGCAGGCCACAGAGCCTGACCCACCCACTCCTCTACTAAGCCCATAATATCTGGATGAATGACTGAAGTCTTCAAATCTTAATTTAGAGATTTGAAGTTACAGAGATCCATTTACAGTAGAACCTCAGAGTTACGAACACCTCGGGAATGGAGATTGTTCGTAACTCTGAACAAAATGTTATGGTTCTTTCAAAAGTTTACAACTGAACATTGACTAAATACAGCTTTGAAACTTTACTATGCAGAAGAAAAATGTTGCTTTCCCCCTTTTTTTAGTAGTTTACATTTAAACACAATACTGTACTGTATTTGCCTTTATTTTTTTTTGGTCTCTGCCGCTGCCTGATTGCGTACTGCCAGTTCCCAATGAGGCGTGTGGTTGACAGGTCAGTTCGTAATTCTGGTGTTCATAACTCTGAGGTTCTACTGTATTCTAGTTCAAACCAGCAACTGACCAAAACAGAAAAAACAACCTCAGGGTCTCTGCCAATCTGACCCTGGAGGCAAATTCCTTCCCAACTCAAATATGGTGACCAGTTAGACGCTGAGCACATAGGCAAGACCCACCAGATACACACCTGGGAAAGAATTCTCTGTAGTAACTCAGGCGTCCTCCCGCTCTAGTGTCCCATCTCTGGCCATGGAGATATTTGCTAATAGTATTTATGGATGGGCCATAAGTCTTGTCCTATCCTACAGATCCAAGAATATTACTTCCCCATTTGCTAGTTGAACAGAAGAGCTTCCAGTTTTCAGGAACAGTATCCTTTAATGATTTGTGAAGAATGGCTGCTTTAGCACTGCCACCAGAGCATACATTCCCCTTTGGATTCAGACAGGAGAGTGCCCGCAGAGAGTAGCATTTGTGCTCAAGTTCACATATGTTGCTCTCCAGGAAGAATGACCTGTCTGCTGCAGTCTGGAGTGACTGTGACATCATCCTCAGCAGCTGGAGGAATCTTCAATACCAGATTAAAGAGTCTTTCAAATGCCACATTTTGATCACTAACCATCTGCCCATCCCCCACGGTCATGTCCAAATTCAAACTTCATTTAATTATTTCCAAATGGGGAGGGAGAGGCTGACTTCAACAAAGCTCAGACAACATGTGTTCTAGTCCCAATATATATATTCTACATTTGAGACACAGTCCTTTATTTAAGGTGAAGGCTGATCTCGTGATTAGCACACAGGATTGGGAGTCAGGAGACCTGCGTTTTTGTTTTGGGCTCTGCTACTCACCTGCTGTGACCACAAGTGACGACCAATATAGGCTGGATAGCACACGTGTCTAAAACTCATTAAGAATGTGTTATCTGCACCATATATACTAGTATACATTAAGCACAGTAATACAGCAGTTATATAGCCTAAACTGGCCTATACCTTTACTATAATCCTGTTCACTTATGCTACATATCCCATAACACCTTGCATTAGCCAAAGCTTACTTTGGCTAAAGTAGATAGGAAAGCTGTCAGGATTAGGACATAGGAGTATTTTACCATAGTAACAGGTAGGGAGTTATTCTCATAGGTAAGTATTGGAATATCCCAAAGGAAGAAGACAGAATGGAGGTTGTTCGTAACTGAAAAGTTTGTAACTCTGAACAAAACCTCATGGTTGTTCTTTCAAAAGTTTACAACTGAACAGTGACTTAATACAGCTGTGAAACTTTACTATGAAGAGGAAAAATGCTGCTTTCCTTTTATTTTTTTTTTTTTTTAGTAGTTTATACTTAAACACAGAACTGTACTGTATTTGCTTTTTATTTATTTATTTTTTTTGGTCTCTGCTGTTGCCAGATTGTGTACTTTGAGTTCCAAATGAGGTGTGTGGTTGACTGGTCAGTTCATAACTCTGAGGTTCTACTGTGTATGATTGTTCTACCCTGGTACAAACCTAGAAGATATCTTCAAGGACCAGCACCTGACATTCTAGTATCCAAAACAAAGATACAGAAAGGAACAAAACAACAAGTTAAGGAACTGGGACAAACTGATGGGCCGAATTTTAATGACTTGTAAGGAAATATGTAACTTGTAAAATCATCCTATAAATACTACCAGCTGAAATGCATAACTTTGGGAGCATACCTTCTGCATAAGGCGAATGTGGCCTGAGACAGATTTCCAGAGACCATTTTCCTGTACTATATTATTATTGGCTTATAGCAATGAACTTGCCTGACATTTGTTATTTGGTTTCTTGCGTATATTTCATAACAAACCAAAGTGTTGTCAAACAATTGACTATACTATTTATCAACATTAAGCGAGTCACTTCATCTCTACCTCAGCTGCCCTATTTGTGAAATACAGCCTTTCCTTTCGCCAGCATTTTGAAAGGTGTGGCTGAAGAGTGCTAAGTATTGTTATGGGTGCTCTGTACATGGGGTGATCTCATGACAAGTACCTATGGAATGCAGAATCTGTTACAGCCTGCCTTCCTGATGCCGTTACAACAGTCACTTTTGGGTACCTGCAGTGTTGTAGCTGTGTTGGTCCCAGGGTATTAAAGAGACAAGGTAGGTGAGGTAATATCTTTCACTGGATCAACTGCTGTTGGTGAGAGAGAGAGAGAGAGAGACAAGCTTTCGAGCTTACATGGAGCTCTTCTTCAGGTCACTTCTGGGTATATTCAGATAGAAGTGAGCTGGGAGACATACAATGTGTTGTGCTGCCCACCTTTGGTAGAGAGAACAGATACCTAGATCTGTAGCTAGAATGGTAGTGGGAAGCCAGCACTTGGGCACTTTGCTTTGAGACTGGAATCCTTGGATAGAACCTAGAATGGGGTGTTTAGGTAAACTTGTGTTGCTCTATGGATATTCCCATCACGCCCTACTGGGATATAGCCAGTGACCGAGACTGAGTTGATGGAGACCAAACAGCAGAAGAACTCCTCTCCCCATTTTCTGTCTCGTCCTCCTTCACACTTTCCTCTATTTTCCCCCTGTGACAGATACTCTTTAGACTCGTCCTACATGCCCCATTTTGAATAGATTCACTCTGAGGCAGAGCCACAGCCTGTTAGACCTTTTAATTCTTTGCAGTTTCAGGGAAGGGACATAGCTGCATGGATCTCTCTGGCTAACAAGCTCAGCACTCAGCCTAGTATTTATCACGAGCTCCCAATCCCTGCTCTCGTGGTAGCACAACTGAGCTAGAGGACAGAGAAGCTCTAACAGGAAGAAATAGCAGTCCAGGGCCTACAGTAAAGTGCAGGGGTGAGCTGGCTCCTCTCCCGAATCACTGCCTAAGTGAGGCAACAGGTATTCTGCTAGCTAAAGGGTGGGCATGCAAAGGCCCAGGATCCTTATTACGAATCAGACAGAAGCTGGTAAGAACCAACAGGTCTGCCTCACTTAAAGTGCATTAGAAACAGATTGTTGTGGGCTGCTCAGGATTTAAGAGAGTTTCACCTGTCTTCAGGGGGGTTTCGAGCAGCACCTCCATGTGCCCTTCTGAAACACCATTTGTTAGGGTTGTTTTTTAATCAAACAGCCAGGAATACTTCACAAATCTCCTCCTTGTACCTCTTAAAACTAGTGGAACATCTTCCTAGTTCTCCAGAGAAAGAAGGCCACTGCCAAAACCAGAATATATCAGGACATTGCATCCGTGGGCCAGGCAGTTAAAAACTGAAACCCAAACAACAAGAGGAACTGAAATCCAACACTGACTCAAGCCTCAAAATAAATGCCACACATCTGACCCAATGTAAATTCAGTAGCTGCTGTGCTTAACTGAAGAACTCCTCACTGCTCTGGGGGCCACAGCACTACGGTTCTAACCCAAGGCCTGCCCTGCAACGCAAGTCCAAATAATTTTTATTTAAAATCCATTTATGCCAACTCTAAGGTCTCGTCTAATAATGCACTCTCCAGGGATGTGATTTCTAAAGCACACTAACATGGTGCACCATTCATTACACCACATAGACCCTGCTGGTGCACTTTTACATAGTGCTATTTGAAACTTTCAGTCCACACCAGCAGGGACTACATGAACAAATTAATCCACAACACATTAGTGTGCTTTGTAAATCACATTTCCATAGAGTGCTTCACCCCACCTTGTAGATAAGCCCTAATACTGCTCCACTCCAATCAGCATGGTCATTTCTGACACATTATCAGGTTAGTGTTTTGACTAGCTAAGTGTACTGTAGTGCTCAGAATTTGCTAGGATTTTCAAAGAACCTGCTATTTTCAACTTGGCAAGCTTTGGGGCTGTGTCTGGTTTTAGCAGATTTAGAATACTTTGCAGTGTTAACATTCTTAATGAGCAGTTTCTCCTCAGGATGACAAATGCAGGGCTGCACTGGTTTCCTCTAGAAGAAGCTGGCAGTCAAAATAATTTCTGACCATTTGACTTGCGGGCTGTGAGCAACAGCTTCAGAAACTTTAAACTCAAGTAGCAACAGGTCAGGCCTGGTCTATGGGATGAATAATTCAACAGATCCCTGATTTAAGGTTATCCTTTTCCCAAAGGATATTTTAGCTGTCACTGAATTCCTACAAGGATGCTGGCCTGTTTGGCTTGTAGTCAGAGGAAAGTCTGCATTCCTGAGTTTATTAGACTTGCCTGACTCACTGTTTTGCAGGGCACTCTTTGAATGAAGTTATTTTTCTGAACCATCATGAGGAAATACTGGGCATTCCTTGCCCTTTGCACGACTATAAGAAGAAGTAAAGAGCCACGTTTCTAGTGCTGCACTAGAGAATATCCCCTTGGGTCCGAGCTCAAACCCAGTGGGGTCAAGGCAAAGAGTGCCATTATCTTCAGTAAGCTTTGGATAACTCCTGGACTAGACTCCCTTTAAGGCTTCTCAGATTTGACACTAGCTGAAGATAGAACTGCATGTTTAAAGAATATGGCCTTGATTTGTAAGCCCCGCTAGGTGGAGTTGTAATGAGCCCATGTATATACACAATATACCAGCTATTTAAATGTTATGTGTTTACTATTTTCATTTCACTTCATGTTCCTGCTATTAGCCACCATTCTGACCAATCCAGGCTCAGGAGGTATTCTTAGGCCTGAAATTAGAATTGGCCTGATCACAGCCAAGATTTTCAAGAGTGATTAGTAGCTGGGAGGAGGAAGAAGACAGGACTTGCTACCTCAAAGGGGCTTTATTTGCAGAGAGCAGGTGCTCAACACTTATTGAAAGAAAGACTTAGGCCCTTGGAAGGACTCAAGTTGGGCTGCCAAAATTCAAGACACTCAAAGCCACTAGTCAGTTTTGAAAATCTTGGCCCACATGCAGACTCCTGGTGGGGTGTTTAGACACTGCAATACTCTAGGAAAACCTCAACCTCAATCCATACAGCACTGGTTTGACTGGTTCCCCAGGTGAAAGGTGAGGGAACTGAATTCTCTTAACAGCAGCTCCCAAGTATCTGTTACTCCCCAAAGTTAGTCTAGTTTTTCTATAGCATTTTCCATACTTTATGGCCTTGAAGATCTCTAAAGTTTAATACTGGTAATGCGGTATTACTAGCTCAGCAAGTAAGCAGCAGCCAGGAAGCTCAAGAATATTGCAGTTTATTTCTAATTTAAATAAAACAAAAACCACTCACGGACTAGAAGTCTGCATGCTAAATACCAACCTAAAATGAAATCTGATACAGGGGTTTTAGACAAACTAATAACCCTCCACTCTAGCACTATGTATGGAGCATTTCCATTCACTCCCACCATACCAAATGTTCGCAATAAAAAGGGTACAAAAGAAAACTGAGGCAAGACAAGGAGCCCATGCCATACGAGCTAGGCCGAGGCAATGAATGTTACTGAATTGCCTGCACGGCATTCCTGGGTAACCAATCTTAGGAGATGCTTCCATTCTTGAGAGATCATGTTACAGATGAGCAACTAAGAATTAAAATAGCTGTACCTGTCTAAGCATGGGTTTGAACTACAATCAGCGATTGTAGCCCAGGATAGCTGGCACTTCAGCACTGGAGAGATGCTGATAAGCCCCGTGTTACCTTAGTGTGAGAAAGCGGAAACGTTTCCCCACACCCAAAATGCAGGCCCATGAAATTCAAGCCAGCTTGGTACTGTCACTTATTCAGCAAGACACAAAATTACCTGAGCTTTCCTTGGCATTCGTTTTTCATCCAGGGGCCAGTACCCTATTTCTTCCATCTTTCTTCCCAGGATGGGGATATATCAGGCTACCCAAAGGCATCTGACCTTCCTAGGCAGCTCACCATGTTACATGACATTTTCCAAGACCTCTCAAGGAGAATGCCTTCCTAGGATAACCTGCTGTACCTTGAACATGAGATCCTGCACTCTTCTTCTCCCTTCAGTCACCTGCCTTTTAATATCTTTCCAGACCAGTTTAAGCAATTATGGCAGCCACAACTGCTCTTCAGTGTGTACTCTCTCTCCCCCTCAACTAAGAGAAGCCAAGACTAGTTTGCCTAACTTTGGGGACCCTCAGAAACCAATTAACTTCTAGAAAATGAGTTAGAAAAGCTGAGGAGTACTTACCATATGTGAACATGCGTGGAGAAGTGAGCTCAATATTTGGCAGAGCTCCCAGATGATTCAAGACAGCACATCTATAACCATTTTTCTGGGCGTAATCAACAAAGGTACGGATGTACTGCTTCTCACTGTGATTAGCGATTCCAGGGCAGATGACCATTGTGACATCCTCTGCACATGTAATAAATGGGAGAAAGAAGACAAAGCTCAGGTACAGGTTGAAGTGACATTTACTCAAGCAGTTTTGAGGAGCATTCTATTTCAAATCAATGGGAACGCTTTGACATAAGGACAGCTAGAACATGACTTTGCTACCAAGCAAAGAAAACGAAGTTCACCTAGTATGAGGTGGGGTAGCAAAACTGTAAGTGCAAACAAAATACAAACATGCAACTGTTGTTGAAAAGGGAGCTGCACAGAATTTCTTAAGAGACTTCATGAAAGTTTGCATCAGCAGTTCTACAGACAGCTCCTAGAGAAGCAGTTCTCAAACTGTGTGTCGGGACCCCAAAGTGGGTCGCGACCCCACTTTAATAGGGTCGCCAGTGCTGCCTTAGACTTGTTGGGGCCCTGGGCTGAAACCAAAGCTCAAGCCCCATTGCCCAGGGCTGAAGCCAAAGCCCAAGGGTTTCTGCCCTGGACAGCGGGGCTCAGGTTACAGGAAGTACTATTTCCTGCATATGTCAACATGGTGAGACATCCTTTGATTAGAGAAGTCTAGACTAGGCTGGCTTCTACAGCAGAAGAATTTATTCTACAATAACAACTGAACAAAACCACCTCATCAACCCCAAGATTAAGTGACAAAAGCAATGTCAAACTGCTGGACTAAAGGTCTCTGCTTACTTTGAGGGAACCTACACTTACTAACTAGCTAAAAACCCTACCGTCAAAAAATTCCCCAAAGTGAACTTGGCCAGCCTGACATAGAACTCATGACCAACTATTGTCACCATTCGGCTTCTTTGTTCCATAGATGGTCTGCTGAAAGATAATTAGGTTAAGGGCTTGATATGCTCTGACATGGACAAGCACATTGTTACATCTCCAGAAAGTCAGCTACTGCATTTTTGTGCTTTGTGTGTGAGCAAACAGTAATTGAGGTCCCAAGACACTGTCATGCAGCGCTAGTTAACAAGAATGCTTTAGTTCTACATCATGCTCTCTGACAGCCTCTAGTTATTGCAAAGCTTTGTCTCCCATTAATTTCTCTCCAGCTCTACAAATGACCTGGACCAGAATGACAGTGATGGTCACTGTGGAGCATCCCACCACAAAGTGAGGATCCTGTTTGTTTCCAAAGAGAATCCCTTTGAATTGATTAGACAGAATAAACATCCTTTTCTGTGGGCGCAAATAGAGCCACAGGCTGCAAGTGAAGCCAGCTATTAAGAAGTAGAGTTCACATTGTTTCAGTGAAATCCAAGTTCAACAGAATCATGCTGGTACCAGTGAGCTGAAAGGTCGAGTTCCTCCTGACAGCATAATGTTTAGTCAAATGAAGATGCTCATGATTTCTGATTCACTAGGGCAGTGGTTGCCTAACCTACAAATATAGTTACCCACTGATCTCTGGAATCACCTTCTTTTGTACCCTATACTTATTTAAGTTCTCCTCTTTTGGAGATTCAGTCTTGGGTCTAGGATGACTTTGGAAAACAGTTTTAAATTAAACTGCTGTATGATCAGATCCTCTCCTTTTAGAGTGCTGTAAATACAGAGATTCCCCTTTGCTCACTCTAGAGATAGCTGGGATCTGTACTAACGTTGTTCAGATAAAAAGTCATCTGGCTTGTGCAGTCACTAATGATGGTTCTTCAGGCTTGGCCTCTAAATAAGTGTTTCCACTTCATTGGGACTCAACAGTTCCCATAGCAGCAGCTAAAATGTTTTGGCTTGATCTGTGCACTTTAACTGTTTGGGATCTTTAGAAAAGGTTGACCCACAGCCAGGAAAGCCAACCCCCTTGACCCTTTGGGCAACTCCGAGCATATGTCATAGTATGGAGTTATTGCTAACTTATCCCATTTTATTTTCTGAAACTTCTTGTTATAGATACATATATATTAAAAAAGAAAGAGAGAGAGAGAAAGCACGCACACCCAAATTTAATTCCCTCCTATCCACACTAGGATGTAAGGCTCTACAATGCAAGCTGTCAGTTTTAGAGTCATTAAATCTTGGGAATATAGAACACATCCTTTACTGCTCTAAGTGCAAGTCTGACAGTAATTTATGCATGGCCACCTCCCAGATTTAAACCACAGGCCATGAAGCACTGTTTTCACAAATATCTGTAACTGACATTTTACGGCCCCTGCTCTGAAGTTCAGTATATAGGTACAGAGCAGTGCAGATTTTGTAAGCAATAGCCAATTTGGGGGGCTATGAGTCCTCATCTCCCCCACCCATTGAGTCAAAGTTAGCCCCCAATCTTTCCAGGTTTTTCCAGGACAGCAATGTAATTTTTCCAAGTGTACTTCAACAAATATTTAGACAAGTCACTAATCAGACAGACTAAAACCCTGCATTCCAAAGTGGTTGTTTGACTAACCTCTAATGCAGTGTTCAGCCAGGGGCTCAAAGAGGTCAAAGGTTGCTGTTGCTCCATCTGACATTGTGAGGTACTTGCGAAGACCGTAAGGATGTGGTGATCTCACTCTCCCCATCTTCCCATAGAGAGCAGTCTGGATATGTCCACTCTTCCCCCAGATCATGGGTGGAATGTACCTGTGAGGAGAGAAGGTAAATTCAGTTTTGTAGTCTTGAGCTTTTAAGTGTCAATTTACAATCCTCTGACACACCAGAGACATTACCTCCATTACTTCCGCGGTTAGTAAAGCAAGGTTTGAATATATTTGCTACAATGATTGGCAGTGCTGTAATGAGCAGCTTTGTCAGCTCAGAGACAAAAGAAAAGGAAACGTTCTCTATACTGAAGTCTAGTTAGCACGGACAGCAGAAAGGTCAGGATCCAGAAGCTCCAGCACATGAAGGTTTTAGTGAGAGAAGTAGTGTACAAATGCTCTTTCAGAAACCAATCAGACCCTTGTGGTCTACTGGTGCCATAAAAATGGGGAAGGCCACCTCTTTCAGTATAGATCAGGTTTTAAGTGATATAAGTTGCTTAAACAGACTTTAAATGTGTCAACAGGCATGAAGCCAGTTAGAAATTTGGACCCATACAGACACTCACTGAGCATGAGCGCAAGGCCACATAGCAAGTCAGTGCCAAGCCAGTTTTAGGACTCTGGGGTATGGCTCTCAGTCCCATGCCAGGTCCATTAGTATACCACATGCCTTCCTGGCAGGAAGTGGTGGCTCAGTGCTTGTACAGAACTCTGAAGAGCACAGTGCTAGATTAGTGGCAGGAATGTTACTGGGCCACTCTGCCTCTCCTGTCACTAGATAGGCCTGAAAGGTGTGGGCGGGAACACACACCCCCCAAAAAAGAAACGCCCAAAAACCCAGCACAACCCAACTTCATTGCAGGGAGCTAAATAAAACATTTCCTGCCAAAAGAGGGAAGCACATCTGTACTAAGCTTATCAGGAGCGTGCTAGGGCTGGATGCCAGGGCAGATGGCCTTTTATCTCTGATTTACTGTTCCTCATGAACCCAAGAGGAAAATGTGGAGGTTTGGGGGAGGGGCAGGAAGGGGATGGTTTTATCCCTTTTGCTCACACATTAAAACAGCTGGCAAGAATTCAGAGTTAATGAGAGGCATAAAGCTGCACGGGCATGAAAGGTCAGACACCTCACTACTACGCAAGGGGGACAGAGGCTCAGCGCATGTCTCAAAGGGATACAAACACAAATCATCTCTTAACATGAAATGCATGAATATGATTCATTAACTAGAAGGGGAAAAAATAGTCCCAGGGGACACAGGTCAGCACACATCCCAGTTAGGAGCCACATTCCTAAAGCAAGTTTAAAGAACAGCTGACAGTCTCCTGGGAATCCAGCTCTGTGATGTTTTCAGGAACTTTTGACATTTGCTTCCTCTTTTATTGCTCCAGACCATATGAAGCAAAGTTCCTGTTTTCTTGAGCAGAGGGTGGAGGCTTTGCCAAAAGCAACAGAAGAGCTTGGATTCCTCCATTCAACTTTGCTACGTATGCAGTAGGTAATAACTCATTAAAATGAGAATTAAAGCCTTTTATACCAATGCGCTCCTTCACAGCTGTGCCCCATCCTTTCCCCTCCCCTTTCACACCACAGTCCCTTCTGCACTTCAACACTGAGTGCCCCCCCAAAAAACTAAGTTTTTTGTAATTGATAAAATATAAACTGGATACATAAGGAAGACGGAGATGTTCCTATAACCCTGACTGCCTTGCTTGTAGCATCTTTAGATAACCAGATCTAGTCTTCCTATGTCTGTACAGCCCATAGCTCACTAGGGGCACTACTGCAATAAAGTTATTACTACAAGAACATTTTGTGGACTTACTGAACATATAGATTAGACTCTCCCCAACATGATTCTTTGGTGCCAAGACTTACATTATTGCAGACACAGGGATTTTACATACACGTAAAAAAAACTTAATACAACCGTAACTAGAGAATTATTACTAATGATTCAATACTAAAAACAAACAAAAGAATGTTACATTCAGTTAAGATTGCCAAGTGCAATGCAACAGACATACTATCAAAAATATAATTCTTACAACTCCAAACATAGAAGGGGGTTGAACTCACAAGCTAAGACTAGACAATTCCAACACTGATCTTCACATTCAGTTTCACGCAGACTATTAAAGGAAGTCAGCTTTATCTCCTATTTAGTTACTACCTTACTAACAAAGAGACAGCACTGAAAGTACAAGTGGTTTCCTTGAGCAGTCTGGCTGTATTTTTATTCTGTTCTGACATATGATTAACTACCAAAAATCATATCAGGTTCTGTTCTGAAGTATGATTTTTGGCAGATAACCAGAAGACCCTTGTGAACAGCTTGAAAGCATGCATGTGGGAGCGCAGCTTCTAAGCCAATGCTGCTGCCACCTGCAGGGCTTTCCCACAAAGGCAAGAGGAGCTGCTCTGGAGAAGTCATACAGAATAGGAGAATCAGCCAGAAAGGAGAGAGAGGGGGAGAGTGAGTGAGTGGCTGGCCACGGGAGAGAAGGGGAAAAGCTGGAAAAGAAGCTTCTCCTCCATCATGTGGGGAGGAGTGAAAACTAGTAAGGAATAGCCCTGGTTCTCTCTGCCCCCAACACCCTCCTCCCACCACCAAAAACCAGTCAAACTGATACCTTTGCTTACACAGACTGGAGCACTTGGACTCTCCTCTATTCACTCTAATACTACGTGAATGGAACTAATTGCTCATGTGTATATGAGCAGCAAGCATCAGGACATGCACAACTAACTCTATCCCTACAAGTATTGATTAGAAATATAACAACTATCTTTAAATAGAAACATATGATTAGTGTTCACACATCTTCCTATTAATAGTACTGGATTGCAGAATAGTCTACAAGTGAGTCAGTTTAAAGGTCTCAAGCTTGAGGAACTCTCTAGAGGGCTCTGAAAAGCCTGATCTCAAATTATTTTTAGTTGAGACTAGGGTCATATTCAAATGTAAGACTAGTAGATTTACTCTAAAAGCTACTGCTCTAATTTTGGGAAGAAAATATATTACTTAGACATACAGATTTAATCCCTGCTTTAAATGCAGATCTCAGCAGAACCTTAGCTCATATGGGCTATAGTCCCTCCATGGTACAGTGCCAGAAACATACAGAACATTTTAGTTTCTCACAAAATATATCCCTCCCATTTGTTGGGAGGGGGAGCAGCTCACATCTGTGCGACTGATAATACAGCTTAGCTCTCAGTAGCTGCAGTATGTAACCACTGCGATCGCACCCATTCACATTGTCCACGGGCAGGAGTATGAAGAGGGGAAAAGAGTATTCGAAGAAAGGGCTGATCAGGTGGAGTTCATATCCCTCTCCACTGGAGAGCAGACCATCAGAGCTGATTTTATTCATTAAAAAATGAGATTACAGCTACTATGAAAGTTTCTACAGGCCACAGTAATTCTGAAGCCCTATAAATTGTGGGAATATCTCTTCCACTTTACGATGTTGTAGAGAGTCCCCAAACCAACACAATAAAAAGCCTCATCTTCCTTGGGAAATGCCACCTCCTTTACAAATGTGGCAAGAAAGCTCTGCTTGAGCAGTACCTTAAAAGTACCCAAGGAAGAGAGCGACTGCTCCAACTCTCTCAACCATTAACTCTTTGAGACCAGCCTCCTGAGATGATCTGAAGGCACACAATAGTCCTCCTACTCCTTATTGATCTAAACATTTTTCCAAACTATGTGTAAAAGCAGCACCGGAAATTAAATACAGCTATTTTAGTACTGCACATATACATCTACCCCCAAATGCTTTCGAGAGCTACACAGGCAATAGCAAAAAGAAAAGGAGTACTTGTGGCACATTGTAAGGAGAGTGATCACTTTAGATAAGCTATTACCAGCAGGAGAGTAGGGTGGGAGGAGGTATTTTTTTCATGCTTTGTGTGTATATAAAAAGATCTTCTACACTTTCCACACTATGCATCCGATGAAGTGAGCTGTAGCTCACGAAAGCTTATGCGCAAATAAATTGGTTAGTCTCTAAGGTGCCACAAGTACTCCTTTTCTTTTTGCTAATACAGACTAACACGGCTGTTACTCTGAAACAGGAAATAGCAGAGACTTTGAAGGCAGACGACAGACTGAGGGGGACCTGGAGTCTGTTTCTAAATATACATTCAGAAGTCCAGAAGTTAACCGCTTTTTAATCATGCAGGAGGACATAACAATCAATACATGGCCACTTTTCTTCATGCTGCTTTAACATCAGGGTGTGGTAATTTATGCTGCTGACTTTGTGCCAAGAGATAGAGGGCCAATACTGGAACTCTGTTTGTGACTGATGTCAGAGTCAAACATGCAAACTCTAACCTAAAGCAGGTTTCAGAGTAACAGCCGTGTTAGTCTGTATTCGCAAAAAGAAAAGGAGTACTTGTGGCACCTTAGAGACTAACCAATTTATTTTAGCATGAGCTTTCGTGAGCTACAGCTCACTTCATCGGTTGTAGCTCACGAAAGCTCATACTCAAATAAATTGGTTAGTCTCTAAGGTGCCACAAGTACTCCTTTTCTTTTTTTAACCTAAAGCAGGAAACATCGAAGTCTCCTCCAGGGCAGTCCTAGATATAAACAAGGACCTTGCACAGCTGCTCAGTGACAATGGGATGTCACAGTCTCTCTCTCAAGAGCTCAGATCCAGTTTGACATGTTTTGCGGTTCTCCTGTGCTTACTGCCCTCACTTCATCCCCTCAGCACAGTGTTGGAAGATACATTTGAAGAACCCCAAAACAAAAAAGGAAGGCATTATACTGAGACACGTTGTTCCTGCAAGTGTTAATTCCAAGAAGGCATAAAAATAGATTCCAACTGAAAAAAACGGTAGTTCTACCAAAAGGAAAACAAAGGACAGAAGCCTCAACTGCTTTGTTTACAAAAGAACTGTTACCTTGTACCATGCAAATGATCCCTTAGGGTATTTTTGAGATTCTGTCATCCAATTAGGAAGCTTTTAAGAGAAGCTATAAGACTACTAATTGCATATATTTTTTATCAGTCAGACATCTCTATACTAGGAGAGGTGCACTGGCTCTGGGTGACTGCCAGCAGCAGTGTACAGTATGCCAGCTACCCCAAGATTCTTCAGCAACTATGCACGTAAGAGCAGATTGAGACTTAAGTCTAGGACCATAGGTGGGGACAGAATCTGGGTAATGGGAACATGCTGGCCAAGAAAGATGGAACTAAACAAAAATGTGTTTGAGTTTTATTGTACAGTCCCATTTTATAACGCCAGATTACTTGCTAAAACAAGAATGTGAAACTGCATTACTGAGATGGTAGTACACAAGCTGTATGCAATTCCATGGGCAGGGTATAGGCAGAGAGATGGATGAAAACCCTAAAAGTTATATTATGCAAGGCACAACCCATCGCTGGAGATATGGCTGATGAGACATGAGGACCAGTTCTTCCGGCACTGAAAAAGCTGACTATTTTCTCAAAATCATGATATTCTGCTTTTGTAAAAAGATCTCAAATTCTGGTATCTATATTCCACATTAGGAGGTACTTTATTTGGTATTTTTACTCATTTTCTGAGGTTGTAGTACTTATTTTGAGTTAGATATTTAAGCACTGAAGAACAGGGGCCTGGATGAAAGAGTCCAAAACCTTGGACTGGCACCAATTAGCAGCTATAGCCCAAGCCACTGGGATTTCACAGGATAAGGCCCCATACTATTATCAAAAGGGACAGGGACGTTTGGGAGAGAAGTTGTTACACTTCTGTTCCAAGCAGGGGCAGAAAGTTGCTGCTGCCAGGAAAAGGAACTGCGTTCTCAATGGAACTACTTCCCACATCTTCATCAGCATTTTGTTCCCTTACAAATCTTGGCTTTCCACACTCCCACACCCAATAATACTGTTGGAAACCAGGCTCATTAGTCTAGCAGAGGCATGTGTTCAAAGACCTACATACTCCCATTTTCTCACAGCCCCACCCCAATGTTTACTTGGTTGTAACCGCTGATTGTAGAGGCCCAAGATTTTCTGGGACAACATTTTATCCAAATAAGTTTTAATAGAAAGAGCAAAAATATAGCCATATGCTTGCTGGGCCTAACACTACTTATATTAAAGATTATTTTCAAGAGTTTAGGTACCAAGGACATAGCCTTAGAGTTGAGAAGTAAGTGGTTTGTTTAACTTTAATATGGTTCATATGTTACCTGTGAGAACTGGCATGTGCTTGTGGAACTAAACAAAGATATTGAGTTCCTGAAGAGACTAATGCACATCCTACTTCATGAGCATCTGACCCCTGGCTTTTTCTATGGCACTAAGAACAGTTCCCTAATAGAGCGATTCCAAGTCATCCTGCATTCTTGTCTGCAAGAGGAAATCCTTCTGCTTTATTCCTACCTGCCTCCCCATCAAAACTTGGGACGAATAAGGTCAGCATTAAGCAGCAAGCCACTCTACAATGGGATTACGTGTGTATGGGGGTTGGGGGGGAGAGAAATCAAACAGCTAAGGCCTCTGGAGTAGTTTGTTGTTGTTTGGAAGAAAAAAAATGTTCCCTTGGCAACTATAGTTGCAGTGTCCAGTTGCTGACAGTCTGTTCAGTGCTGCCTTCTTAATTAGAAATCTAAGACAGCAGCAAGCTCCATTTTCACTTCTCCCCTTATTTACACGCAGCCCAGTTTACAGTTACTATCACATATCCAGTCATTCGGATGTAACAGCTTTGGTGACCCTGTTGTGCCAGAGCACATATCCTGCCTGGAGGGGGTGCGCCAGGACACCACTCTAGGTGCCCATCAGTGTCTGTAGAGCTTAAGATTTCAAATTTTATTTTAGGTTCACAGTCCATTCCTTCTCCCCACCTATGCTTTGCTTCCAGCCTCTGATCCTGTCACCCTAGATTATTGCTGTCAATTTGGAACTATTCCTCTGAGGATTGATACTGCTGCCTTCACATTAGAAATTATTATGTAAACACGGATCGTAAGAGGGGTGACTCCAGAATGGCACTTTGTTTCACAGCTCCAGTTGAGTTTTACACTTCAACCTGCACAGCCACAAACCCTGAGGTAGTTTACACCGGTACACACTGAATGTGCATGTTTAGCAATCTTATGCTTCAACAGAAAGGATTAAGTAAAAGGATGCAGCACAGGGATCCCAGAGACTGTGCATGTATGTTCATAGGCTGCCTACGAGCGCCCTACGTCTCCATTTGAAATTCATGCCCACTTCATTCAGAACAACATTTGAGGTTCTGCAAAATCCTATTCTTGTACCACAGAGTCCAGGAAGCAGAACTTGCTCTCTGCACAGTGATTTATTCTTTCTATTTCACTCAAGCTCTCAGAGGCGAGCAAACAGAGAGCCTTTTTAGGCACGTTACCTTAATGTAGCATGCAAAATGCTCAGCTTTTCAGAAGACCTATTAAGTGGCTGAGCAGAGTTGAATTTAGAAATATAACGCTGCGTTGCTTAGGGCAAGGACATCTTAGCATTAGTCATGTGTTTACACTTCTGTTGTTAGAAGTTATAAGCAGTCACTAGCCTTGAATGACCAGGCTACCCAGAATAGTACTTTGATGCCAAGATTAGGTTCCTTCTGCTGGAAATGTAGAGAGCTAGCCTAGGAACACATGAGGACCTATATGCAGTTTAAATAACTTGCTTTGGACTCCTTTACAGTCCAACAGCCACTATATCAAGGTAACATTACGAGAATAGGTAAAAACGCAATCGTACCCAGCCTTCATTTTAATCATCTCCTACCAAAGCCTCAGCACTTTACTCAATGGATTTTCCCACTTACTCAGATAGCCTTGTCAAAAGAGACTGGGGGGGGGTGGCGGGAAGGTCTTAAGATTCTGTAAATATCCAAGCCCCAGCAGGACCAAGGAGATTCTGATCAAAATGAGCAGCTCAGTAGAAGTTTATTTTAAAAAATGCATGGAATTTAATCGACTTAAACCAGATTTAATGTCTCAGCTGTAACTAGACTAAATAAATTAAAGCAGCTAAAAAAACAGTTTCACACACCAGAAGCCAACAAGGAGAGAGATTTACAAAACACAAAAAAGTCAATCTTCTGAGATAGCAAATTGGCAAGCTTGTAACCAAATATAAATAAAAATGCCTATGGGGGGAAAAAAGACACTTCTAGAGGTATTTCACAACACCTGGGTTCCTTGATTAAGGGTAGCTGCAAACTTATGCTAGTTCCATCACAATCCTCTTCCCATTATTCACCTCTAACCTGCTGTAACTAAAACTGCTCTTGCAGCTTGGTCACTCCAAAGAGGTCAGAGCAGTTGCCAGCCATCTGCAACAAATTCAATAAAGCTAGTAAATGATGGGCAAGTTCTGTGCTCAAAAACAAGCTAACACCCTGGCACAAGCAGGGGTGAAAGATCTTCTCAGATACTAGGAGTCCAGGCTGCTGAGCAACTATTTACTGGTTTTCAAAACATCCTGAGGGACATTCGTGCTGAATTGTAGTTACTGGTGCATTTTTACTCCACTGTCAGGGGACTATGTGCACAAAGTCCCCCTCACAAAAATCAAAGCCACAGAAGCTGGTGGCCAAGAAAAGAGGAAATGCCTAAGGAGGCTAGTACCATCTTGGAGAAAGTGAAGAGACCCTAAAGGTTTAGCTTCTTTCATATCAAGAGGAAGACGAATTCTATAATCTGGGTATAGAAACAAAGATCTAACATTAGGTAATATCTCTCGAAATCCAGAAGTTGGATGCTTCAGTGGAAAAGGAGAAAAATCCTCTTACATTGAAACAAGGGCAAAAAAACCTGGATTTAATTTCAAAAGATTATAAATTTACCCATAAAAACAGGGACAGCGATACTTCATATTCTTCATCCCCAGATCTCAAAGTGCTTTACAAAAAAAGGCATGTAAAAGAGCTACGAACTACTGTAAGTTATGTTGCCTCATGTCACAGGCTGGAATAACTGGAAAATCAATCCAGAGCCTCCAACCAGTATGCAGTAAGGTTACAACATGGTGCAAGAGACAAACTATTTTTTTGTCCTAGTCAGAGAAATTGTGGGGTAAATTATTTATATACATTATAGATTAACCTAACTAGTGAGTGGAATGTAGCTAAAGACAGGAATGCATTGAGGGAAAGCAACTTGTTTTTCCTCTTTCTTGGTGTGATCAACTAGGAGTCAAATCTTTAAATGAACCCTAGCACAGCTGGAGCATCTTTATGCAGGGGTGTTGGTTGGGTTTTTTTTTTTTAAATCTTCTAAGCTACCAGCTATGAAGATAAGAAATATCTTTATATTGATAAATAGGGTAGGAATTTCTTCCTTTTGGAAATCCCTTCTAACTCTTTAGTAGTATATTATTACAATAACCACAAATTCTTACCTACTGAAGTTTTCAAGTTAAGCCAATTATGGACTTACACTATAGACCAAAGAGACAGGGTCTTAATTTGAATGGCAAGCTCTGTGGAGTTGGAGCTGTTTTACCGACTTGGTACAGAGCAGAGTACAACACATTCTGACTGAGGCCTTGAGTGCTACTGCAACACAAACATGCCAACCGCAGCCACCAAATACGGTCTGCTCTGTGGAACAAATATTTACAAATGGTAACATATCAGAGCTATAAGAATCCAGTCAAAAGTTCACTTGGCTCTCCATTTTTTAGATAGGCCTTCATTAAAACAGCTGAAGGCTTATTGTGAAGAATTATGCTGTCTGCTTCTCTTAATGTTTTTTTTTTAAAAAAAAAAATCCTTGGGAACCAATCACAACAGTACTGTGGTGAAAGTCTATGTAGGACTGCCAAGGACAGTCCTGTGGGTACACATCTTTATTTATAGAATTGGTGTGACCTTCAGCTTTTACTGTTAGTAACACAGGACAAATGATAAAGAAGTGTCCATGCTATGCACTGCGGTTTATCACCACTGCTGCAGGAGGATACGTTGACAGTGACAGCTAGCCAAGAATTATGTTCCTAAAGTGCCAGCATCCCCACCCTCTGCAAGAGACAGAAATAGCCTACCCGATTTCAGCTTTATTCTGTACAACACTATAAGAAATAGTAAGTCATCACAGGAAATATTTGCAAACTCAACCCAGCTGGACAGAAACACCTTTAATAGTACAGCATGAATATCCAGGGAAAAGACAGCCAGAGTTTTGTTTAATATGGAGGATCAGGTAGTTGTTGAAGGACAGTATTCTGTACAGCAAACAGCTACAACAGAAAGCTGGTCCCACAAAACCTCAACATGCAACCAAAACAGAAGGGCACGTGCCCAGGCAGATGCTTTTAAAGCCCATTAGAACTGAGCAGCACATGAAGGAAATAGGTCCTGCATGGCGTGATGCAGAGAAACATGGGCTAGAGATCAGACCTACATAGTTTTGTTAGATTCCTTGCCTTCCCTCTAGAGCAGGCAAAATGGGTACACTTGCAGAGAGGCTTGTTAGACACGACCCATTAGAATTCATTCAGGAGTCCATACTAGTGGGCTCATCATGGTAAGTCCTACCTGGTAGGAGACCCAGTTTTAATACTGTAGCTCCCTCCAACACAGTTAATGGTCTTCCAGTGGGAACAAGAACTAAGATTTCCCAAACAGTACTACAGAGTCCAAGGAGATGACAAAGGCGCCTTTTAGCTTCTCCATAATGCAGCCCCAGTATAAACCAAAGGAAAACAAATACCCTGAAAGCAGCTTCTCATTCTCCAGCCTAAACAAGCTTCTGCAGGGTAGGGTAGCACGTCTCTCCGCTGTATCGAGGAGTGTTGACAATCTTGTGTACTGATCAAGAATACTGTAGCATTTCAATAGGCTGTTTACAGTTTTATTTCTCCTTTTGTAAGGAAGGATAGAGACACTAGAACTAAAGAAGTCTATGCTGGCACCCACACAGTTTCTGAAACCTCCGAGCCAATACGCAAACTTTCACTTATGACTACTGGAGTAAGACCAGAGCAGCCAGATTTGAATCCAAGTCCAAAAGGTACTAAGTGTCGAACTAATGAGTTCAGGGTGGTTTACCACAGGCCCTTGTTCTGGCTCATCTGAAATGACCTCCTGTTATGATCAAGTCTGCTACAGATTACTAATACCCTGACCAATGACAGACATCCAAGGCAGCACATTATAACTTCTTCCAGTAGATGCCCTATAAATATCCTTTATGAAACTTTACACCACCCACAGACACTAATGTAGTTCAATAACTGAACACTACAAATCAAAGCTGACAAGAAAGCAAGTCTGGGATTGATGGTTACATACTATAATAACTGACTTGGATGCCCTGTCACTGATAGATACATGGTTGTAAACTGATAACTAGCCTGAACTGGATGAGTGCATGCACATCCTGTTCTATAAACACCATTAGGATTTGTGAGCCTATTTTCAGCACCATACGCTTTGTGTTTGTATAATGGAAACCCAACCCCATATCTCAGTGACTGAGGCAGCAAACAGTCCCTCTGGGAGAGCAAGAGGAAAATATTTGTTAGAAACGGACATGATTTGGTATTAATAGAACCAATACCAACAAAGCAGTTTCCAGATTAAGTTTTGGTGGCTTCTTTCTGGTGATACAAACTAACACGGCGACCACTCTGAAACCTGTGGACTGAAGATTACAGTTTTCAGAGTATGCTACTTTTCGGGTGTTCTGCAATCTACTTTTCTAAAGCAGCTCAAACAAAGCACACAAAACTATTTTATTTTTATTTGGAAGTGTCAGTGTTCAGATTCTCATGCATTTAAAAGTGGACATTCAGCAACAGAAAGGCTTATATCTATAGAGATACTTTGTACTTTGTGTGCTGTACATTTCATCTGAGGAGCATAGTGCTTTACAAACACTAACCCTTACATTACTTGGAGGTGTTACTATATGCATTTACAGATGGGTAAGGAAGCAACAGAGTTAAGTGCTCTGCTCCAGGTTACAGCAAGTCTGCTACAGGGTCAAGACTAGAACCCAGCAGTCCTGTCTGCCAACTCCCATGTTGTAGCTAAGAGGCTACAGTTCCCATTCTTTCAGGGTGGGGCTGGAGAGAGAAGTGGTCCAAGTTTAGGATTTTGGGGCTTTCTCCCACGAAGACTGATCTTGGAAACTTTATAGTCACTACCACTTTGAGAATTCTTTCCCAGGTGTCTGGCTGGTGGGTCTTGCCCAAATGCTCAGGGTCTAACTGACTGCCATATTTGGAATCAGGAAGGAATTTTCCCTTGGGTCAAATTGACAGAGACCCAGGGCAGAGAAGAGTTTGCCTTCCTCTATAGCATGGCACACAGGTCACTTGCAGATTTAAACTTGTGTAAATGGTGGATTCTCTGTAACTTGAAGTCTTTAAATCATGATTTGAGGACTTCAGTAACTCAGCCAGAAGTTAGGTGTCTATTACAGGAGTGCGTATGTGAGGTTCTGTAACCACCAATGTGCAGGAGGTCAGACTAGATGATCATGATGGTTCCTTCTGACCTTAAAGTCTATAAGCTTGCTTCCTATTCACTACCTAGGTAGAGGAGAAGCTTAAAGATTATTCAGTCTCCCTGGAATGATTCAAAAAGTCCTGTCTTAAACCAAAAGGCTTCAGAGCCCTTAAATATTTAGCAACAGATTTCCTGCATCAGCTCAGCTGGCCTGTTGCATATCTGGAGTCTTAGCTATCGGATACAACAGCCAAAATGAAAGCTATTTGGGGAGCATCATACTTATATTAGCCTTCCTGTGAAAAAAGCCACTGCAGACAGTAAAAATCTAGTCTGTGGAAGCTGTCTACAGAGACAGGAAGCACTTGCATTGCAAAAGGGGTTTCCTCAGCTATGCTGCATCCTCAGTTTTTTGTTTTTTAAGTACAGTTTTATATAAACACAGTGTATTTCATAAGCTATATCCCCAAAAGCTTTAGCACTGGAGGCAAGGGAGAAGTGTTCCTAGCCAAACTGATGAAGTGGAGTATCACGGTAGACCTCTGGAGAACACAAGCTGCTGAATGAAAGTATGGTACCAAGCATATGGAAGATTGGAAAGTCAGTGCTAGATGACCATAGGGAGAGGGGAGTGGAGAGAAAAGGCCTGTGTTCTAAATCTCTCACAAATACACAGTGGATTATTTATTAGCATCCCGCTTTACCATCAGATTAGTTCACATGTCTCTGAGGCTGCCAAATTATAACTTCTCTTTTAAATTAATTTGTCAACTGTTTGTGTTAGGTAAAACACTAAGTGTTTCTATCTTTTCTTTGACCACTGTTGGAGAATGGAGGGAGGAGAAGAGCATAAGACAACTTGATATTTGCTCCTTTCAGGAGGAGGAAGCAGCCAAAAGGACAAAGTATGACAGTGCGAAATAGTATTCTGGTGCCAGGCAGCATGACTAGGATATAAAATTACTACATAGGCAAAGAATAAAAAAACCTAGGCTGTATTCCTGGGTGTGCTTTCAGCATGTATTAAAAGGCTTTTTACAGAGTCATTTTCCTAAACCTGGCAAAATGAAAAATGTTTGCAGTTTTAAATCCTTGATGAGAGGTCTTGGGAGGGAGGAGGGGAGGTCTGGGAAGGAAATAAATCTCCTGTGATTATCAATCTCAACTCCAAGAAACCAGAGAATGGATATACTGGCACAGCAAGAAAACCCACACTACCAAAAAACATAGCCCAGAAAAGGCACAACGAACACAAGATGTTGTTTAGGTGAGAGTGAGCCAACAGAACAAGTTATAGTTATAAAGGAAAAAGAGGGACAGCAGGTTGTTAACTTAACTGACCTGAACTTGTTTGGAAGCTGGTGACAAAAGACAGGTGCAAATTTTGGTCATCCCAGAGCACTGGAGGGAATGACAGTCACTGATCAGGATACAGGAGTCTCAAAGTAAGATACACTACTCCTTAAACTATAAGTGTTAAGAGCCTGCTGCTACCACAATATCGGTTACAAGGTATTTCCATTTGATGAACAAGACAGAGCCAGACAATGAAAACAGTGGAATGGTGGATAGGAGGGCCAATGGCGATTTTAGCAATGCACCACATCTAATTCTTTTCCATTGTCTGGGTCCGAAGAGAGTCCACAAGAGATTAGTGGAGAGCTTGTAGCTAACTGTTATTTGGGGATCCTGTTACAAGCACCACTGGCATCTACCAGTCTCAGGTATCTAACTGGCAACAGGCTCAGGCAGCTATACTATCTGAAGCTCCTCACTAATTCACTAAACACCAGCTGGACTACTGAAGGCAGGTACTAGGTTTACATCCCAGTTTGTGGTTCATAGAATAAGACTGTCAAGAAAAAAAAATAATAGAATCTAAGAGGAACACTACAGGATTACATTTAGTAAGGCACTGAACATGAGTAGCATGTCTGATGAAGACACTCTGGACTGAGGTTTCTATCAGAGTTGGACTAGCCACAGCCAAGTTTCTAAAATCAGATCCAGTAGCTTCATATATGAAGTGTACAGACGCTTTCTGTTGATGAGTGTAACTAAAGATTTTTAAAATATAAGTGCAGCTGAAGGCTGTGAAGCTGGGACTAAACCAAACCCTTAGAAATCACTTCAGGCATTTCCTACGGTTTTAAAAGAAAGCAACCAAGTTATTCTCTCATTTCTACCCACGTGCATTCCCTTTCCTGAAAGCTCCCTACTGCCAGTCGCTCACTCACTTTAATAATACCTGTTAACAGGACACTACTTTTCCAACATGTACACTGAATTTGAAGTTATGGATGTCTGGAAGCCAAAGGGTGATCTTCAGTTCACTACTATAGAGAAATAGCTGCACCAGTGGGGGATTTAACAGAAGGTGAGTACAGACACTAAAGGAGGAGAAATTGTGGCACTTACTTTGCATTCATGTTTGAAGAAAAAAAGAAAGCTGCATAATCAGCTTCCCTTACACTCTAAAACAGTTAGTATTTAATAAAGCCTTACAGGATACTACAATGGAGTATGAGCACAAGTAAGTTCCACGTAGTGTTGATTAATTACTCTTGTGAATGATTTGCATGCACATTAACAGAAATTTAAATATTTGTTTACTGTAAGTCTCTGGAAATGGAAGTTAAAATATATCCTTGTCTCTACGTATTTCATTATTAAAATTAAAAGATGTCAGAGATCCACACTACCCCTCCCAAAGGGAGAGTACCTCCTTTTAGACAATAGTTACATGCTGAAGAGAGCCCCACTCATCAATCCAGACTGACCGCTAAAGTTTTCAGATCAGAGCTTTGACACCGTGAGTTCTGTGAGAACGTGGATAGTAAACAGTGCAATAATGCACAAGCTGTTACGGTCATGTCAAGGCTCTGTGGAAAATTTACTCTTGTATTTCCCCCAGTTATTGCACAACAGAATCACAACCTTTAAGTGTTGCATTATCCGTGTTTTTGATGTTTATATTCTAGAGGTGCCTTAGAAAAGGGAGGATCTAGACTTTAACAAAGATAAAAATCAGAGACAGATGGGGAAGACCAATGACCCTTGCAACAGGCTGCGCTGAGTACATCCACCTGGACTTCATCTTCCTCTGGAACACTGAAGGCCCCAAGTCATGTGCCTTCAGAACTGCTGATCAGCATAATCCTGTGTTTGTGAGCAGAATCACTGGAGTAGAACCTCTAATCCAAGAGAGTGTTTGATCAAGTACAGTATGTTAATAATCCATTGTCCCCAATGAATATTTCTTGCAAATCTGGGAACAGATGGATGGTCTTGGGCTGCAGCGCTGGATTGGGATTCTGGAGATGAGAACTGAATCTACAGTTCTGCCACAGGTTTAGTGTATGAATTTGGGAAGTCACTTAGTTGGAGCCTCAGTTCCCAATCTGTAAAATGGATATAATGCTTTCTTCCTCCCAATCTTTATTCTGTCTCTTTAGACTGTAAGCTTTTAGGACTCAGGATATGTTCCGTTGTGTTTGCACAGCACCTAGCACAATGAAACCCCAATCTTGGTTGAGGCTTTTAGATCCTGTTGGAATACAAACAGTGTTCCTGCCAGCATAGAAGCAATTAGACTCTTTTCATTCCCAAATAAAAGTTCAGGTTAATTCAGTAATCCCTGAATTCTCACAGATTGAATCAGTCAATCAAGACAGTGTTTCAGAATAAGGACCTCAAGATATTTTCCTTTCCTTGTGTATAACCACTTAAGAAGCTTTAAACTGAAGTCAGTTTCCTTCCAAAGCCTCACACACAAGTTAACGTAGATTCTTCCTCAATGTAATAGGCCAGTATTAAGCATTTGATTTTACTTCTCTCTTCTTAAAAGTTACGTCGACTTTGCAGACCGCAGAGTAGGTAAAGTTTTGGCCTGATACCTTAAAGGGTCACTCCTTTCAGTTAACTAACTGATGCTAGTTTTACAAACCTCCCTCTCAAAGAAGAACTGGCAAGAACCAGCATGTCGTTGCTTTCTTATTTATTAGACTGCTATGAAAGAGATCTGTTTTGCTCAACATTTTGATTGTTTCACCCATCTTGAAATGACAACGGCAGGCACTCTGACAGGTGGATTGAAGAGCTCTTATACTGCAAGTTCTAGAAGTGTCAAAATGCTCTGAGTCATTGGAGTGTAGGAAGTTACAACAGATATCCCCTACACCTCCCACAGGAGGAAGCATGTTGTGCTGGGCCCCATTCTTCCATAGTGGGGAACACATCACAATGATGTAAGCCAAGACACGGACACTGACTGGGTCAGAAACTACTTTTCCATGCATTTGTACAGCACACAACGCAATGGGTGTGCCTATATTGCAGCTGGGAGTGAGCCTCACCGCCAGGTAGAAAGACTTGGGTTAGCGGAGCTCACACTAGCATGCTAAAAAGAACTGTGTGGACATTGTGGCACTGGCGGCCGCTCAGGCTACCTATCTGAACTTGAACCAGGCAGCGGGGTGGGCTTCAGCTTGGACGGCTACCTGGAGCCTCCACCGGTGCTGCTACATTGGCCCAGCTATTTTTAGTGGGCTAGCTCAAGCCCTACTAGCATAACTGTGTTTACCCGTGCTGAGGGGTTTGCTCCCAGACATGCCCAACGAGGCCTGGATCCTGGGCAATACTGTAACGATTATTTGGAGGGGCTTTTTTTATGCCAACAAAAATAGGTCCCTGCCTTAGTTCTGCAACTCAAAAGAATACCCTGCCATCTATTTATACCCAGGTTTATGGTGTTCTTGTACAACTGTATGCAGTGGGTTGAGAATAGCTAAGCTTGACTTCGCTTCACGGCATAAAACAGTTAATTAGTTGTAAGGCTGTATTTATCACTCACTCTTTGGTCAGAAGCGGGCAGGATTTGAGCAGGAAGCGCGACAGAGCAGTGTCCTGGTAAATGAGATCAGGAGGGGCAGTTGGGCTCTTTAGATTCAGGCACCGAACGATGACATAGAGAACAGCAGCGACTGCAGCCAGCTTCACCCCATCGAACACGGCTGGCAGCTCGGGGGTTTCCAGCATTGCATTCATTTCAAATCTAGAGACAAAGAAGAATAATCTTTTTGCAACGTATTGACACATTTACACAGCAACTCAAGCTGCAGTATGAAATACAGAATCCCGCTGATAGTGCTATAAGGAACGCTTCGCTGCACAAATAAATACTCCCATGACAGGGTCCACTCAAAACAAGCCACATCTGGAGTTGCCTTGCATTTTAAGACTCTCAAGTCATCTTGTGTGGGTCTGGTACAGACAGGGCGATCAGTTAGGGAGGGAGATTTATTCCTACTCAGTGTTGCATTACGATTTCTGTAACGTGGGTCTCTTAAGCATCAAACACTATCAAGATCCCGAAACCACTAGCTGACTGCAATGTCTCCAAAGAGTGCCCGGCACAACTGAAGCTGGGGGTGGTGCCATGCTTTGGGAAGAGATGAGAAACCAAGACATGCCCAATTTCTCCTCATAGTAGGATAAGCCATAATTCCACATGAAGTCCCTAGAACTGTCATACCACTGTATCACTCCACAACAGCCTGAAAGAGGCTAATGAGTCTGAGAAGGGGGAAGTTAACCAGGTAGGCCACAGTGGAGGGGAATTTGATGGACTAAAAAAAAAAATCCCCTGAATGAGGACAGAGCCCATCTGTAAAGGAACAGGAGGGGCTATGATAGAAACCAGGAAGCTGGCAACAGAAAGAGGCTGCAGGGAAGCTGTCTGCAGTCACTCCCTGGGGGAAGGGCGGTGTGTCTGAGCCTACAGAGTTTTAATCTGCAGCAAGAATGGCAGAAGCTCCCTAAAAGTGGGAAGACCCCCCCCCATGCCACCCCTTCCCCCAAGGCCCCTTCTCTGCTCGCTCTATTCCACCCTCTCCTCCACCACCCCTTATGGCTGGTAAAAAGTGTGAGGGCATAGCCCTCCCACTTTTAAAAGTGATGGGACCATGGTCCTCTGACCCCCTTTGTTCCGGCACCCCTGATCTGCAGTCACTCCTTGGGAGGATAGAGTTTGGGCTGACAAACCCAGAGGGAAACCAGAAGGTGTAGGAAAGGCTCAGGAAAAGGCAGCAAGGTTTAGGATGGTGCAGATCTTGGCTGCTGATTAGAGGGTCCCTGAGCTGGAACCAGGAGTAGAAGGAAGGCCTGGGTTTGCCTACCAGTCACTGGGGAAGTGGTACCAGCTGGGCAGCGAATGAGAAGACTGCCTGGGACCCTTACTATGGAAAGACTGATATCCCAGAAGGGAAAAAACGCACAGTGACCTGGTCGGAGGACCAAGCCACAAACACGCAGCACCCAAGTCAGAGAGCGTGAGAGAGAGCGAGCAGCAGGGCATGTAGCAAACTGCAGAAAGGAGTGTTGGACCAGAGTGGAGCTAATCCCCAGACACGGCCAGAAGGATGCGCCCTAGAAGCGAGTGGACTCAGGGACAGTCTAAATCCTTCAGATTGCTTGAAGATAAGGACACCGGAATGTGTGTTTGGTAACGGGATACCTATTCTTTAGAAATACTGAACCCCCCCCCGGAGGAGCAGTGTGGGTCAGTGGATTTAGAGACAAGTTTGACATGATGACGCTACCATGAAATAGCGTCAAAGTGAACTCCTCACACTGAACTACATGATAGGTTAAAGTAAACAATCATGTTATCTGAATCCTCCTTATCATTAAGGCTATATTTTAGTCACGGGTATTTTTAGTAGAATTTATGGACAGGTCATGGGCAGTAAACAAAAATTCAAAGCCTATGACCTGTCCATGGAATTTACTGTAAATCCCTGACTAAATCTTGAGTGCTCGGGAGGTGTGGTGGGGGTGGGAAGAGGCGTGGCCAGAGGGCTCCGTGTGCTGCCTTCATCCCAAGCGCCGACTCCGCAGCTCCCACTGGCCAGAAACCATGGCCAATGGGAGATGCGGGGATGGGGCCTGTGGGCAAAGGCAGCATGGGGAGCTGCCTGGCCATGCCTACACCTATGAGCTGAGGGACATGTTGCCGCCTCTGGGGAGCTCCCCCTCGAGGTAAGCACCGCCCAGAGCCCTCACCCCCCTCCTGTGCCCCAACCCCTTTGCCTAGCTCTGAGCCCCCACCCACACCCAAACTCCTGCTGCTCTGGGAGTTGGGGGGGAAAGGGAGGTGTGGTGGCCCAAGACTGCCCCAGCAGCAGCCATTGGAGAAGTCACAGAGGTCCTGGAAAGTCACAGAATCCATGACTTCCGAGACCTCTGAGACAAACTCACAGCCTAACTTATTGTTGCCCAGGAACACAAGGATTGCCAGAATGGATCAGACCAGAGTTCCATCAAATCCAGTAACCTGACAGTGGATAATCAATCATAGAATATCAGGGTTGGAAGGGACCTCAAGAGGTCATCTAGTCCAACCCCCTGCTCAAAGCAGGGCCAATCCCCAACTTTTGCCCCAGATCCCTAAATGGCCCCCTCAAGGACTGAACTCACAACCCTGGGTTTAGCAGGCCAAAGCTCAAACCACTGAGCTAGCCAACACCACAGGCTTTGGAGGAGATGCCAGAAACCATGCAGTGGGCAGATATGGGATAATCTGCCCCTCATAGTATCAAATATCCTATCTGGGTATCAAACGCCAACTGAGTTTGTTATTTTTCCACTTAGGCTTACTGTAGTTCTGCAACCAAGAGACAAGATTGGGATTAAAAACCCAAGCCCTACACAAACTCCTTAGAGACAAGATTATGCAAAGAAACACATGGACCTCTCACACTTATAGAGTCATAGATATTAAGGTCAGAAGGGACCATTATGACCTAGTCTGACCTCCTGCACAATGCAGGCCACAGAATCTCACCCACCCACTCCTGCAATAAACCTCTCACCTTCATCCCTCTGTATATGACAAACTATGAGAGTCTTCAACTTTGGCCTAGCCTCTGCTCCAGAAGCAGACATGCAACAGTCAGCCTCTATGTACAAATCACAGAAATGCAGAACTAGAAGGGACCTTGATACTAGGTCTCCAGCTAGCTACTGTTCTGGTAAAGGAATCTATTTAAGCAGAGCCAGAGCTAAGCGGGCAATTTTTCCTTAGCCCTTCTCTCCCCATGCCAAATATTAATTCATGCAAATAAATGAGAGAAATATTTACCAGTGTTGCTTGGTCTTCAGAGCTAGAAGTATTCAGGCAGTCCTCAAAGGAGCAGAGTTTTACTGTTCAGACCGACGTTCTAGTAGAATTACCCTAAAATAAAACCACAAAGATCACATTACCACCACTTCCAGTAGAGAGATATGCAGCCTAACAGAAAGAACACAAATTACTGTGTAGAGGTCCCACTGCAGACAAGAATGTCTGCAAGGCAAAAAGATAATGGTAATTAACTTGTGTATGAAAGTCATGATGACACAGTGTACTCTTTGATACATCTGCTTCATGGAAGCCTTTTTTCAAACACAGATTACTCTAGTTGACCTACCCTGTGTAGCAATCCTTGAACTGCACAACGTAAGTATTTTCACTGCAAAAGACAGATCCCACTTTCATTGCAGCATCCTGTAAATTCACACATGCTGGAAGTGAGAAGCACCTCTCAAGTGCAAGGCTGACTTGTATTTGAAAAGACAGGACATGAGAAGTGGTACTGTGCAAGGATCATACACAGCTCCCAGGATTTCCTGCCATTGCAAGGGTCTACCAGGCCTCTTCTCAGCTTTCTGTAGACTGTACAGCACCAGCATTGTGGAATTGCTAAGCTGTCAAACTGAAAAAATTCTTTCCATTGCTTTAACACAGGCTTAGCCAAGAGAACTCTTACTTTAACAGATGGAAGCTCATTTACAAACTCTGTTTGGCTTCCACACTTTTGGTATCACAATTTACAGCATATCACTCTTCAGCAAGATTGTGACAGCAATCAGGAGGTCCAGACATGCCTATTTAATTAACACTAGTATACACGTGTGCCAACACTCATGGCAAAATCCAGTATGTCATGACACCGCATTAAGGCAAGTGAAAAGGATATAGCTTCAGAGGCCAGTCACTTATACTTCACGATTAGCTCTTCCGATCCCCTATATACACCAATCTGGAATCCAAGCTTCTGGAGAAGATAATCACACCTCTGTCTTCCACCCTCCACGACCCACTCAGCAGCTCTGCATGTATTATTTTAGAGAACACTCCATCAGCCAGGCTCTCCTGCACTGGGTCCAACCAATGATATTTAACTGTCTTTACAGGAAAGCTCTTAAATTTGTGTGCTCTCAAAGGAACTTCAGTGTACTTTTGACCAACTGTTGACAAGTTGGCATGTTAGAAGGCATAAGATGTCACTAGAACTATATTTACAGTGTAAGAAACAAGAGGGATGAAAGTAAGTCCAGGGAAGTTTAAGGTGGTGACATTTTTTAATGCTTTAACCCACATTTCCATTAAAACAAGGTTGCGGGGAGCCACATATCAAATGATTATGATGGTTTCTCCATCATTTGAGGTCTTCAAATAGACTAGATGTCTTTCTAAAAGATGTGCTGTAGCTCAACCAGCAATTATGGGCTTTATGCAGTAGTTAATGAATGAAATTCTATGGTCTGTATTATGCAGGTGGTCAGACTATATGCTCATAATAGACTATATGCTCATAATAGACTATATGGTCCCTTCTGGCCTTAAAAATAGTCTAGGAATTATGTGGACAGGATTGCGTCATCCTGACCATGTTTTCACAAAGTCAAATGTTATGCTAGCGCAGCAGTTAAGACTGTCTAAGTGCCTCCCTCTGACCTACGTACAGCAGTATGTCACACCAAGCTGAGTGTGACATACTGCTGTACATAGGTCAGAGGGAGGCACTATAAATGCTAGGGGGTTCTGTTAAGAAATAAGTCCACAAAAACCAAATATAGGACAGAAGTCTTTGAGACAATTTAGATGAGGATAAGCCATGCAAAAAGTAGCAGAAGTCAGTGAGAAAGAAAGAAACGGGCAGAAGTCAACAGGCCTCCCCACAGGAGGCACTGCTGAATTAGGACAGTTTTTGAAAACATGCCATTGAGAGTAAAACAAAGTGGAAGGTAATTGCACACTCTGCACTAAATATTGGAGGTTACAGCAGGAATACTAGTTTTTAAAAGTCTGTTTGCTTATGTTCAGGCATGCTCATGCATACAGAATTAACGTGTCAGGAGTAGATTTGGTTTGTGGCGGGGGGGGGGGGGGGAGAGCGGTGTTGGTAATGCATTAAATGGTGTCTTCTGCATACAAATACCTGTAATTTCCACAAGGGACAAATTCCGCTCTTACTGACAGGTTACCGTACATCTCAATAGCAAGCTGTACGAAGGATTGCATTAAATACAAGAAGAATAAAACTGTACATCTGTTTCTTGCAGACTCAGTAACATGTGGATGGCAAGCTATCCAACTGCTATTTCAAATTTTATGCAATTACATGAAACGTTTGCATCCACAATCAGCACAAATAAGAACTTTTTGTTCTGCCTTTTCCTCAGAGATTCAAGTCAATTGACAATGCCACAAAAAGGGTACCTGCCAAAAGCTGAAAGAACACCCTAAGGAACTTCTGATCATTTGGCAGGAAGTCCTAAGAAGCATGTTCTCAGACAAACCCTGCACTCAGGGTCCCCTTATTTAGCACCTGTGAAGATAATCTAATCCTCTTGGAAATGAGACCACTCAGAGCACATTAAGCAACTGTTAATGTGCGTCAGCAGGGTCCCCACAGACAGACAGTGGCAGGCTACTGCTGGACAGATTCAAATCCCAGCTTGCAGTGAATTAACTGCTTGTACAGACAAGCTCTACGAGGGCAAACTGAACAAATCAAAGTTGCAGCACACAGTTCAGTGCTGAAAGACCACTCATAGCTTGTGCCAAAATCAAGGCTCAAGGGAGGGATTTGCTTGGTCAGTCAGTCAGCCTTCAGAACAGAGGATCTGGCTCATATCACGTTCTGACAGAAACTTCCTGGCTAGTGCCTTTGGTGGATTTTGAATTCTTCATTACATAGCACACAAGCCAGATATTTAAAGTGTAGAGGTGCTGTAAGGTTCTGGGAGAGTGTTTACATTGCACAAGGCACCATCTAGCTGGGGCCAGATGGACAGGGGTGTTCAGTAAGTCATCTGATTTTATGGAGAGCAGCTGGCATCCAAAAGACCGACTCTTGGAGCTAAGCACTTTGAAGAGATTTGCCCATACACTTAAGCGTTCTAAGCAAATTTACTTTTGAAAACTTTGCTTGGATAATTCTGTAAGTAGGGACTCTCTTTTGGCCTTGCTAACAGAGACCCTTTAAATCTAGTTTGCAGCCAGAGCCTCTTGAATCTTTCTTCCCTTCTCCCAAAAGAAACTGCTTTGATTCTCCTTAGCAGCATGTTTCAACAGAACCATTTTAGATATAACACATCACAGGTAGCTCTTGCATTTTGTCTTCCTTGTTCCAAATCTGGAGTTTTCACAACCCATTTGACAGATTCTCTATAATATTAACTGCTGCTCCAATTAACTTTCCACAAAGGAACCTCGCAGATTCCTGCTTGTCAAAAAGAAATATGGCAATTTCAGTACATTTAACCACAGGGTGTACAGATCAAATGTACACGGATATAAAACCGTTAGGGCTCTGCTATTGCCTTGATAAGGTGCATCCAACTGACTCTTTATCTTACAAAGCAAAGAAACTCGCCTGTACTCAAGCACATTCCCAGCCTTCCCTATGTTTGCTCCCACAGTTCAAAATACAAACATGCTTATGAAATAGCAGGGAACCAGACAAACCAAGCTAGTGCCTATAAGCAGACTGCATTCAGAAATACATTCATTCTTTCTTGAGAATACCCTTTATCAAGGCTCGGTATAGAACCATCATAATGCATTTTGCCGCATTAGGGTGTATCAGCCTGACCACATCACAGAATACGGAGAGCTATCTTATCTAAAACTATGATTAGGTTTGGAAACAAGATCTATGATGTGCAGGTGATATGTCACATGGGAGATGTTGCTGAAGTCCTTTATGCATGGATCAGAAGATATGAGTCTGTTACTCTGCTTCAAGGTAATAGCAGGTTGTTTGATTCATCAGATTAAAGCAGAACCAAGGCCCCTGCCCCATTTAATTGGCAACACTGAAATAAGTAGAGAATCCCTTATGTGCTGGAACCCCAAAGAATGAACCAATATTTGTCCTTGTTTTGTAGGGTAACTGCAACATAGATACTTCGTGAGTTATGATAGATAACTTGCCTAAACAGAAAACAAAACAAACAAAAAACCCAGGCAACCTTATAGGTCTCCAAATAATTTATGTGGATAAAGTACTGACCAATCCTTCCTCCAACAGGTGTGTAATACTGTGTAGCAAGTTATTTATCTAACATGCTACCCACTGGAGAGAGAGTTACACTAAGCACAAGGGAAATACACAAATCTCAGAGCACCTTACAACAGCACTCCATTACTGCACAGTCAGTCTCTTCAGTGCAATGCTACTTCATTAAAGACCTGGGCAGGATGCTGCTGGCATCAAGTCACGGCTACACGAAGCAACACGGAAGTTATAATCTGATCTTTTAGGCCTATTAAACAGGACCTGTGTAACTATCTAGGAGGCCTGTTAGGTTCCCTCACAGTATTTTTAAAAAAGCACAGTCATACTGTCCAAGCCTTATGTATATTGAGCCCTTTCCCTGGTAGGGAGCCTGAGGATTCCCTTCTCTGCACTGTCAAAGTCCCCACATCAGAACTGTTTTCAGCCAAGAAGACAGGAAACAGAGCATATTGCAGATGCTCTTTGGTCAGCTGTAGGAGTTGCTGCTGAGTGATAAGATACACTTCATCCCACCCAGGGCTGAGCACTCACCAGAGCTTCCTCTGCAAAGTAAACAAAAGACAAAGTCCAAAAGCACTATGCAAACTGACCAGCCTCAAAATATATTTAGAGAAAAATACCTACACAGTCAACATTAGAGTGAACAGTATCTCCCTGTGAAGCCCCACGGGGTTATCTGTGCAGTCTCCCAGCACTTGCAGGAAATGTTCAAGCAGCAATAGTGCTCAGAGAATTCCATTTTCTGGGACCATGCATGAGAAGAGGAATCTTGCAGAGAGCCCTTCACACAAAGCATGTTTGCAGCCAATGAAAACTAGTAGCACGAGTCTAGGGGGGCTCTTTAATTTTAAGTTTTACATTCATAAATTCAAAAACTAAAAGCAAGGCAACATCATTTCAAGACTGAGAGGAGCAGAAGTACAAGGACCACTTTAAAGAAGCCCAACACATAGTCAGCTAGTTAAGAACAGTACACAGAATGCTTCTGGCACATGCAATTCTTAGCTTCTGGTGAGGACTGACCAGGAATGCAAGATATGTAAAGCCTTCAACTCAGTCGAGAGCTCCATCCATTGATCTTTGGGTTTCTAGAAAATGTCACCCTCCACACCCTCTCATTCCCCCCCCCAAAAATCTTTGCAAAGGCACAAAGGGCAGTGAGATGCCAAACTCCCAGTGAAACTCAGTGAGTACTGTAACCTGGAAAGGTTCTTAGGTGCCTATTTTCCTCCCCAAAATTAGTTCACTTTAATACTTTTAACTTAGTTCTGCCTAACTAATCATGCATATTTCTCACAGTATATGCACTTCAGATATTAATGCATGTCTGAACAGCAACTAGAAAAATGGGATTCTCACTAGGATTACCAGGTCATACCACAATACAAATTTAATAAGTCTAAACTCTGCATTTCTAGTTCATTAAAATGGCTTTCCTTGCCAGGCAGAACCTGAAACCCTGTCCCTACTACGTATGAATCAAAGGATAAATATCACTGCCACATCCCATGACCCAACCAATTCTTGCCACAATTTGCCTACAGAAGGGCACATTCATACCATATTGCCAGGGGACCCCAGACTCCAGCCAGGTCAGAGGCATCAGCTGGTACTATACAACATGTGAGGTTTAGCACACATCCAGTATGTAGCTTATGATTGTAGATTAAGTATACATTAGAATTAAATAGTTTGCACTGTCAGTGTACTGGTGTGCATTACATTTAGTTATTTTGACACACATAATGCCTTCCATAGACATTATATGGTGCAAGCTCAACCCCCAAATTAGTTTTTTTAAGGCAGAGTTTTGTCACAATTCTAAGAATGTTTCCATGTTTATTTTTACTTCCAGTACACACAAATGTGTTTGGAATTTATTCCCGTGGAAAGATTGCATCTGAATCTGCTGTACTGAGCTAATGCTTTAGAAGCAGAAAGTGAAATCAACTAGATTCCAGCTATTAAAGATTATTGGGATTTTTTGAGCAGACAACCTGAAACTGTAAAAAGCAAACAACTGAAATTGCGATACATTGGTTAGATTTAATTTTCCTCAGTCTTACAAATCTGAAAGATGTAAAAACACCTTATTTAAGTGACAACAAAAGCTCTTTTAAAGAGGCATTATTGAAGAGTCTAGCATTCCTGAGAGCTCAATCTAAAGTGACAAAGAATGCCAATGCCCTGGACAGATCTCCCCGTGATTCCACTTCCGACTACCTATTTTCATGCTGTTTAACTGAAGTGATGCAGATGCTGAAACAGAAATATCTTAATGGTGTGATGCAACTTCAGTACCAGGCAGCTGTTCTACTGTTGCATGTATGCAATGACACAGGGGAAAAATACAGCCTTCTCTACCATAGGACATATTGGGTTTGTTTCCTACCACGGCTGCTAGCACTAGCAGCACTGAATTTATGTTAGCAATGGGAGTGCTACCCTGGAGCAAGTACCAGAATTGTAAGCACCATGTTGTACAGAAGTCCTTTGGGTAGTGTTAAATTGTGCTTAAAATGCTGCCAACTGCCTGCACCCCTCTTTCCATTAGCATTCCCATCATTGCTACCCCTGGAGATGTACCAGCGACAACGGTGGCTGCTTTTTTTTTTTAATAAAGCAAAGAGCTTAGTTTAAACGGCTGTTTCCCTCCTTGCATGTTGACATTGAAATCGGTTGTCTGGTACTGAAGTTCATCAACCCTTTTAAATACACGATTAACTTATCCATCAGATGAACCTTTAACCAGATTTGGCTTTTAAAGAAAGAGTGGGGAATGTTTGTTTGTGCAGATGATCAGATTTCAAACTTTTGGAGATATTAAAACAGTTAATGCATATTTTAGACTAACAGCAGCAGGTGAGGTTTATTTTAACTTTTATGACAGGTTTCAGAGTAACAGCCGTGTTAGTCTGTATTCGCAAAAAGAAAAGGAGTACTTGTCTCTAAGGTGCCACAAGTACTCCTTTTCTTTTAACTTTTATGTAATGCTGAATAATCTTTAGAACAAATCCAAAACAATAACTGAAAATAACTCTAAAACACTAACAGAACTTCAGAAAACCTTAATATTCCATACAACATATTGGCACATGAGCAGGTGAAACCACTAGACCTGCCACCTAAAGCAAAATTTGGTTAAAAGCTAGTTTGTGCCCAGGCTGAGACCTTGTATGTCAAGATATATCCTGGGTAAGTATTACTGGCAGTATTACTGGCCACTGAAAGTGTTTATTATAAAATCCTAATGCCACCACTAAAATTAATTGGCAATCTTTTGTAAACACAAAAGAGGAACAGAAAGGCCAAGGGAGTCATTACTGCAATTAGCAAACTTTTTACTTACAATTGTTAAATACAAAGCAGCCCAGGTAGCCAATGGATGCTACAAATCCCAATCCAGAGAGGAACTGATTTTGTACTTACTAATTTCTAACTGCTTTGTTCACAGCTGTCTCCACCGCACCTGAGGGCCAGACACCTAAACCCCATCTTTTCTACTTGGAACCAACTTGACTTGTACCTGCCAAGCAAATCCAGAGTGTTTTTCTGGTTATTCCTTCATCACTTCATCCACCTCAACGATTACCTCCACCCACAACAGTGTTGATATTTTAGATGGTGTGCCCTTCAGGATAGGGAAGCATCTTTGAGGGTGCGTCTTTACATGTCACACAAGTGTTTCTCGCACCTATGGATGCTTTATAGCAATGCTAACCTGATAGCATCTTGGATTAGCTCACTAAATAGGAAGCCCAGACCTGAAGAGAAAAAGAGGGTTAGAAAAAGTTCACTCAAAAGCCAAAGCTCCATCCAGAAGAAGCTGTGTTTTACAGTGGGGGATGGTGACAGAAGGGATATACAGCCACAGCCCTTCCTGTAAGAAGCTACTTCATGACCAGGGGAAACAGGGAGAGCTTATCCCTCTCCAGCACCAGTAAAGCCTGGGTCAACTTCCATCCCCCACTGAGACTCAGTCTACATGACAACTTATTTCAGCATAACTATGTCTCTCAGGGGTGTGGAAAATCCACATCTCCAAGCAACGTAGTTATACCGACCTACCCCCAGTGCAGTACCTTCTATACTGACAGGAGAGCTTCTCCCGTTAGCTATTGCCACTCAGAGAGGTGGAATACCTATGCTGACAGGAGTTAAGGTTTGGCAAAGGGAAAAAAAAAAAAAATATGGAGAGAAGGGGACCAAAAAAACCAAACAAACAAAAAACCGTGCAGAATGTAGGTCTAGCCAAAGTCCAGCTGTTAGAAGTGGCAACCAAATACAAAAGAAAGTAGGTCTAATAAAATGAGGAAGGGTACAGTGAGAATTCTAAAATGGCTGAGCTCCTTTTTACAGCCCATCTCAATGAAACTGAGTTACGACAATTAAGCAGTAACAGCTATTTAGCTTAATAAAACAGCTATTGTTAAAAAGGAATAAAATGAAAAACTGAACACTTTGTACCAGTCAGTTGATTCGATTAATAAGCCCGGCTCACAGGCATTTCTAGACCAGCAGTCGTGAGAGAAAGGAAGCATGGCAGTCATCTTTTATATATTTAAAAAAAAAAAAAAGAAAAAAAAAAAAGAAATAGCAATCCTGGTACTTACCATGACAATAGGACAACTATAACTTCAATCAAAACCAAAACAAGTAGTTATCTAGAGGTTAAAGAAACCGGGAACTATGTATGTATAGCTGTTGGTTTAATAAAGAACTAGTCACTACAGACAAGGAAGAGCTTTTAAAAAAATAAGTTACATCAGTTGATGAAAGAAATATAACAGTTGTAACACATGAACGGCAGTACAATATTTGACAGTGTAAAACATGAAATCTTACCTGGAAAACCCAAACTGACTCAGATAGAGCACTGTCTCTCAGACTGAGAACTGAGCAGACCGCAAGTGGTAGTCAAAGGACATCTAGAGTTGGTTACAGAATGCCAGAAATATGGCAGCGCTGGCCCAAGGCTATTAGAGAGACAAGGTTGGTGAGGTAATATCTTGTATTGGACCCCCCCCAAATTGACTGTGAAGTCCTTAAAAACATCATAATCTCTAAACTGCCAAGAAAATTGCTATATAGTCCCTGAAATCTAACCACTAGCTAGTGATCAAATCAGCAGAAAGAGAGGGTGCCATCGTAATCCTCAACTGTGGTGACTATGTGAATGAGACCAACTGACAACTCTGATACCACCTACAATAAAAACTTAAAGAAGAACCCCACACACACACCACAATTTACCCATGCCTACCACAACACGTGGTGTACCTCATTCAGTGCATAATCAAAGACATTACCTCACCCACCTTGCCTCAAAAATATATCAGGTGCTAGGAGTTGGCCAGGGAAGGAGGTAGCAGAGGGAAAGGTATCCAGTAGATAGAATAACAGACTGAAGTTAGACCTGAGTTTTAGTTCCCAGGTCTACCACCACCAACTTGCAACCCAAGTCATTTCACCTCTATGTCTCAGTTTCCAAGCTGTAAAATGCAGATAGCAAAACTACCCCAGCTTTGCAGAGCACTTTGAGATCCCTGGATGAGGAGGTGATCTAACAATGCCAAATATTATTGGGGACAGGAGGATGGGAGGGGTGCAGCATTTAATATTATGCACATTTTTATTTAGGATCTTTATTAAATGACATGGAAAGGCAGATTATGGCTTATTAAATTTGCTGATCCCAAATTAGAAGGGTACTTCAGACACCAGTGAGAACAAAGTAATAATACAAGGAAAACAAGAGATTAACGGAATAAGCAGGAAAATGGAAATACAACTTAGATAGCTATAATTTATAGACTAAGGCAAATAATCCTTTTTCTCTAATGGGAAGGTGACACTTGGAAAGTAGGAACAGCTGAAAGAGACTTAGGGGTGACAGTGGACACCAAACGAAACATGAGTTTGCAATGTGATATGGGTGCAATAGAGACTAATGCAATTTTGGACTGCACATACAGAGGCATCTGATCACCAAACTCGGAGGCAACTGTCCCTTTATATAGAACTGAAATAATTGCACCTGGTAGACTGCACAGACAGATGCTGATGAACAGAAGTAATAAAAGTGCTCATAAACTGGGGGGATTGAACTACAAAGAAAGAACTAAACAGCATAGCTAAATGGAAACAGGGGAAGGGAAGAGGGCAAGACATGAGAACAGGTTGCAAATATCCAGAGCGCGTAAAGCCTCAGGAAGGGTGAGAATTTTTTGTCGTGGGGATGGGGGAGGAAGAGCACGTTAAGAAAGGGAGAAAGCAGATAATGAATGCCAGAGAACATTCTGGAGGTCAGATGCACCCACATGAGGCATGGGCTCTGTAAAATACAGGTGAAAGCCTGTGACATTGGGGTAATTTTGAACAGGGCTGCACAGAGCACCAGTCAATGTGTGCAATGAGGGTACCCTTTCTCTGATGTGGGAGGCAAGGGCTTATCATCCATAGGGGAAGGAGAGGGCCAAACGGATGGGGGAAAAAGAAGATGGTCCTTGATTCCTGCCCAAGTCCCCCACCCCACAGATGGATGCAAGGAGGGATGAGAAAAACACCATATCCCTGCCTGGCTCCCCACCAGTAGACGGATGTGGAGTGGGGACCTCAGTCCCTGCGCAGCTCTCCCCCCGCCCCCCATCATGGGGGAGGGGGAATGACACTCGATCCATGCCCAGCTCTTCCCCCGCATCATGGAACCGGGGGAGGGGCTCGATCCCTGCCCGGCTCTTCCCCTCCCCCATGGATGCGGGGCCAGGGTGAGGGGGGCGGACACTGGATCCCTGCCCGGCTCTTCTCCCGCCCGTGGGTGTGGGGTGGGGGACACTCGGTCCCTGCCCGGCGCCCACTCCCCTCACGAGACGGCGGCGGGGGGGGGGGGGGCGGGAAGAAGGGAGAGCAACCGATCGCTACCCATCTCCCCGCCCTGCCCCCGGGCTGTTTGGGGTGGGGTCTCCGCCCCTGCCCGCCTCACCTGTAGGCCCAGCCCGGTCGCTGTTCTCGACTCTTCCGGCACCAGTTCCCATCGATCCGCAGCCGAGCCGGCCCTGCTACCAACTACCCCTTAGCAACCTCCCGTGCAATTCGATTGGGGACTGGCCACGCCACTCTCCCCTCAAAGCGGCTTGAGGTTGGCCAGTGGGCCGGCGTGGGGGTGGGAAAACGCTTGCACCCTATAGCTGCTCAGCTTGTGGCTCAGTAGCGCAGGATCCTTGGCTTCCATTGGCTTTCAGTACCTGTCAGTCAGGGGTGGGCGGTGACTGCCAGTGGCTTTATGACAGGGTGCGTGACGAGAGGGAGGGGCAGAGGCCAGGGGAGCTGGTCTCTTCTTGAGTCACTTGGCACGCCCTGCCTTTCCTGCGGGCGGGGCTGCCCCCTGCCAGGCCCCATGTACCTGGCTGCTGAGAGCCCAGGGGCCTGGCTCCCCACTGCTCTGCAGCCTGCCCAGCCCCCATGAGGGCCCCAGCTCAGTGCCAGGCCCTTAGTCTGACCCTAAATCCAGGGTTTCCCCTTTGGCTTAGGGGCCTGCTGCAGATGGGAGGCCCAGGGTGGAGGCTGGAGAGCGAGCCCATCCCACGCTCGCCCCCAGTCCTGCAGAGCTGGGCCCAGCCTCCCGCTCTGGGCATGGCGACTTGATGTGAGGGATCGCAGCACCGCTCATGTGTGGTCTGGCTACGCTTCCTGACGGCACAGCCGCCCTGTCGGATCTGAGTGGTGCTGCCAGACCAGGCAACAGGTCGCCATGCCACCCGTTCAGCTTTGGCCTGGTCACCCTCTGTCATGATGGAGGGGCAATCCTTTACCCCACTCAATCCCATGTAGGGATCCTGCTTTGGCATCAGGCCCTTAGCCTGCAGATAAGAGCCCTGGTTTACTATCAGCTTTTGGATTGCAGGGTCCCCGTAGAGTACAACAGTTTGCTGTCAGCCCATTAGTCTGCAGAGTTTGGCATTGGACTTCAGCCTGAGGGGTCCCAGACAAGGGGCTTGGTTCAGGAATCAGCATGGACTTTCCCCTCGGGCCCCTCTTCAATGTCTTAGAACATTGGGTTTCCCCGGGTCAGTTTGTGCTCTGCCCCTTTAAGTGCAGCTGCTCAGTTCTTGCAGGTGGCAGCTCATGTGCTGCGGGAAAGGGTTCTGTCCAATGGGAGTCAGTCTCCTCCCCTCTGTGCACAGAGAGTCCATGTGCTGCAGGGTGAGGTGGGGAAAAGAGCAGTGAGTGACAAGCAGCTTGATTATTCATCCCAATGAAGAGACACGTGAGCCTGCAGAGATCTTCCAGTGAGGGAAGTGGCTACTGTGAGCAGAATCCAGATGCACTTGGCAGAGGTACTTTTATTCTCTGTGCTTAGAGGAGACAAGCTACAGGCTCCCCAAAACAGGCATCCTGTATTCCTGTCTGTGAATCCCAGAACTTAGTATGTAACACTCGTCATCCCAGACCAAAATGATTCCAAATGAGAACCATAACAACAAACAGCTCAGAAGGGAGCTGGGAATGAGGTGAGGATCATTTCTCCTTCTGCAGCTCTGAAAGTTCAGAACAGACTCCCTCCCTGGGCGTTTCCTCTTCGTAGTGATCCTCCAGCTCAGTTCAGCTTTTTTTCCTCCTTGGCCTGTGCCTCTCATTGCTCTCTCCCTCTGATACTATTTTTTAAACTAAATAATATTAATGCTTTGTATTTCCAAAGCTATCTTCATCTGAAGATCACAAAGCTCTCTGGCTCAGATCCTCAGAGGTATTTAATTTCCTAACTTCAACTGATTTCAGTGGAAATTGGAAGCCTAAATGCCTTTGTGGATGCAGGCCTGTGGAAACACTGATTAATCCTCATGCTACCTACAGGAGATGGTCATGATTGTTGTCCCCCATCCACAGAGAGGGAAACTGAGGCACAGACAGGCAAAGTGACTTGCCTAACTCAACCAGGGAGTCAGTGGCAGCTAGGGAACAGAATGCGTATCTTGCTCTTGATCCTGTTCTTTTGGGGCACAAGTTCTTCCAATGAGCTGCTTTGGAGAAACAGAGCAATGAATTCAGTTCTTGTCTGATAATGAATCTTTTAGTTTACATCTGAATTGAATGCAATGTTACATCTGAATTGTAATGTTAAGACTATTCAAGTCTAAGTAGATTTGAGCAGTGCCCCTGTCAAGGCTGATTCCCCACTCTGGCACTTCAAGTGCAGAAGGTGGGGGCCCTCAAGGATTTTAAAAATTAATACTTGCTACTCCAGGCTTGTATTAAGCTGTAATCTTGGAAGTTTTTCCTCAAACCTTGGCTTGGTAAATGCTGCCACCACCCAAATGCAAACCCCTTGGGACTCCAAAAGGCATACTTGAGAATTCCTTCCTGTGGGGTACCCTCAAGTCCTTTCACCCCCTCCGGGGGAGAGCTGAGAAAGAAGGAAATTAGCTGTTGCCACCAGCTAATTAAAGTGCACAAACCTCTTAGGACACAAAAATCCAATCCTGTTCTAAAAAAGGTAATTTTTATTAAACCCAAAAAGGAAATACATTTGGAACTTAGGCTTTTTGCTAGATCTTAAAACAACAATTACAAAAATTAAAGCATCAGGATAGCTCTCTTGAGGTTCAGCTTAAAGGTTACAAGCAAAACAAAAACATTTGGGGTTAGAAGAGAGGAGTCCACAAGCCAATAAGAAATAACCCTAATCACATCTTTACAAAGATTTCTTATCTACCTACAAATTTGGGGGTTTCAAATAAGTAGTTCTAGGTACGATCTTATGATCTAGGATCATACCCGGCTTAGCTTCTTATAGCATAACTGCTCTCGGTTCCCCTCGTCCCCAGAGAAGAACACCACACAGACAATGGGAAGCTTCCCTTCCCTCCCCATATTTAAAAAACCTCTAGCCCTCCTATTGGCTCTTTTGGTCAGGTGCCCACTCCTTTCCTTTTACCTGTGGGCTTGTTAACCCTTTACAGGTAAAGCAAGTAGAGAACAGCTACTAAGGAATTTTATCCCTAACTGGCTGGCTGAGTATCCACAAAAGGGAGCTCTTCCCCCCCCCCCGCCCCCCATTTTTACAGCCCCTTACACTTTAGGCAAATTGTACTCACCACTGTTCTAGCATGAGTACAATCCCACCAGTGGAAGTAAGTGAGTGTACCCAGTGTAGATAAGACACTGACTGTTGCTGGCTTTGCATTTTAACCAGTGTGATCATGTGACTGGCAGCATGTCTACATTAATGCTCCTAATGTTGCTGCCACCTATGGCAGGGGTGGCCAACCTGCGCCTGAGAAGGAGCCAGAATTTACCTATGTACATTTCCAGAGAGCCACAGTAATACATCAGCAGCCCCCCCATCAGCCCCCCCCTGCCTGCCAACAGCCCTGCTGATCAGTGTCTCCCCCTTCTTCCCCATGCCTTCTGCGGCATGCGGGATACTCTGGGGGGAGAGGGAGGAGCGAAGGCATGGCAGGCTCAGGGAAGGGGGCAGGAAGGAGCAGGGACCTTGGGGGAAGGGGTGAAGTAGGGACAGGGTCTGTGGCAGAGCCAGGGCTTGAGCAGTGAGCACCCCCCAGCACATTGGAAAGTTGGGTCCTGTAGCTCCAGCCCCAGAGTCAGTGCCTATACAAGGAGTCGCATATTAACTTCTGAAGAGCCGCATGCAGCTCCAGAGCCGCAGGTTGGCCACCCCGACCTATGGGGATGCAATAGATGGAGGATTTTCTGAAATTCACTCATGTAGCCGCAGAGCCCTTGTGTCTCAATTTCCCCAGCTTTAAAGCAAGGATAAAATTTACTAATTTGGGGGGATGTGAGAGTGGATTGGTTTATTAATGTTTGCAGTGTGGTTTAAACTAGATATATACATTCCCTAGACAAGTTGTAAATGCTATATATTACTAGCCCATAAAATGAGATTGAGTGTACTGTAGGCAGAATAGAGACTGTCAAAATGGCATCTGCTTATTCAACGCACCAGTCCCTGTATGTGTCTTTGAGTCATGTATTCTCACAAGTGAGTCATACCTACTCACTGTATTACTGTCACACAAATGTCTACTCTTGGTAGCACTGAAAGTCTAGCTATGGGACAACAACCTGGGATCTATTCTGTCTCAGGCATCACCAACAGAATTGACAGCTGAGTTCTGACTGTAGGATCTTTATCCCTGGCAATGACACAGGAGGCAGAAAGAGACCTTGTTTTCTGATGCCAGGTGGAACTTGTTAGCAAAATCTGCTTTTGATAGATAAAGGGAGCCCACAGGATCGGGAAGCCAAGGGGAGAAAACAAATAAAGAGCCCACAATATGAAGTTTACAATGCCACTTTTCTGATTATAACATCACAAAAGGGCCCCATTGCATGACAATATTAGATTCCTAACAGCCTCTGCTTCCAGCTATGTTAATATCATGGTCACTTTACAAAATTAGTTAGAAAAAAATCCTGATTTCAGACATTTTTCTTCCTTTGTTTACTTACAGTTTAAACTCCCCACATAGAGTAAGCTCAAGAAACAAGTCAAATTTTCCGAAGATGTGTGTATCCGGAGGGATGACTAACTCGTAAGAACTGACTCATCCTGAAGAAGATAGCTCTGGAACCAGATAAAAAGGGAATTGCTCAATTGAAAAAAATTCAGCATAAAACCAACCGCAGTCCTAACTATGGCTCTGAGGTTTCTCCTTGCCAGTGATGAGCTCTGGATTCCTTGCTAACAGTCCAATCCTGCACTACTTACTTTGGAAAATCAGCCATTGATCTGTGGTCTCTGGGGTCCCTATCATCTTCTCTTAAGCATCTACCTACACGCTGAAAAAAATGGTGGTTAAATGCCATGTAATTGTAGCTATGTCAGTCCCAGGATACCAGAGAGACAAGGTAGGTGAGGTGATATCTTTTACTGGACCAACCTCTGTGAGTGACAGAGACAAGCTTTTGAGCCACACAGAGCTCTGCTTCAGGTCTGGGAAAGGAACTCATGGCAAAATGTGACACTGTAAGCCACTAACCCCTCCTTTTGTCCTATAACTGCTGAGATGTTAACGGGCCACTCTACCTTGAACGGGCCCTTATTATGTATGCTAAACAATCTGTTCCACCTTGCATTTTGCTGTGATGCTGGGAGTTATTTTTCCCAGACCTGAAAAAGAGCTGTGTAGCTCGAAAGCTTCTCTCTCACACCAACAGAAGTTGGTCCAATAAAAGATATTCCCTCACCCACCTTGTCTCTCTAATGGTGGTTAAACTCAGATGTGGCCAAAGTGGATTATAACAGAGTCATGCTCAAATAAATTGGTTAGTCTGTAAGGTGCCACAAGTACTCCATTTCTTTTTGCGAATACAGACTAACACGGCTGTTACTCTGAAACCTATAACAGAGTTAGTTTTGAATTGGCCTGGTTTGTAGGGATGTGGTCAAATTATATTTACAACCAAGCTAAAAAATGGGCTTAAGATATTGTCTGTGCTGGTGTTTTAGGCTTTGTCTACACTGGCAATTGAAAGACAAAACTTTTGTCGTTCAGAGGTGTTTAAAAAAAAAAAAAAAAAACTACACACACACCCCGAAAGACAAAAATTTTGCCAAGGACAAGAACTGGAGTAAACAGCTCTTTGTTGGCAGGAGTGCTCTCCTGCCGAGAATTCTAATGCTGCTTGTTGGGGGTGGAAGATTTTTTTTGTTGGCAGGAGAGCTCTCTCCTGCCGACGACAAACAGCGGCTGCACTGCGTGCCTTTTAGCAGCACAGCTGTAGCAGCACAGCTGTGTCGCTACAAGCTGTGTAGTGTAGACATAGCCTTAAACAGGTTTGAAAACAGAGTTTGTACCCTCCCTGGTTAAATGTGATTCCAGCCAAATCAATTTCAAGCATGGTTTGGTGAGTCACTGGACACAGGGCAAACTGCTTGACAACTATTTTAGAAAAGCATAGCTGAGTCCTTAAGTAGTGCTTTCTGTAGCACCAAAGGAAAAAAGGAGCCAGGAGTCCGTAAAGTGCTATGGCTGGTGTCATACAGGAGGGCAGACTAGATGATCAGTGGTCCCTGCCCACCTTATACTCTATTAAACCTTAACACAGAGTCAAGGTTGCCCAGTGACTGCTCATGCCCTTCCAAAATGTAGAGTTCAGCAAACTCAAACTTTGGAAAATTAGGAAACAACAAGTTAAGGTAAATGCCCACATAACCGTAACTCTGCTCTCTGATAATGCCCCTCAACAAGGGATGGCAGAGTCCAGCTCATGTGAGGGGGGTGGGGTGAGGTAGGGAGATGGGCTCAGATGTCCCCTGAAAGGCAAGTCTCTCCCAAATTTAGCTCACATGATAGGAGGAATGGAGAGGAGTCAGACCTCGTAGCTGGGCAGGAAGCCCCAGATCCTGGCACACATAGAGGGGTGAGGGTATGGGGCTCAAACACCCTCAGAGAGGTAAGCCCCCCCCCATATCCCAGATAACACGAGGGGATAAGGAGTGGAGTTCAGACACTCCCACCCCCGAAAGGCAAGTCGTGACACTTACCAGAGTTTGCCAGGCTTGTGAGGCACCTCGCCACCACCTGCCCTTAGCATGAGGAAGTCTTGCTGTGCCTGCCAGGGATCAGCTCCCTGAAACCCCCAGTCTCTGGCAATGCAAGTTTCTGCAGGCCTCACTCTCTCTGTATGGGTTAACGATAGGCACACACCAACCACCATCCTCCAATGGTCCCTCTGGAGTGCTCAGCCCCTGTTCCACTGAACTCTCAGATTCATTATTCTGAAAGGAATAGGACACACTACATTAGCTTGTAAGGTTCAACTCAGGATCACCACTCTACTTACCATACAGCACTTCGATAGATGTAGAGTGAAAACAATAAGTTTATTATTAAAAACAGAGATTCAAGTGCTAGAGAATGAGGATATTGGAAACAATCGGTTAAATATAAAATAAAATCGTAACATGCTTTCTAGAGCCTAGACTTAACTAATGAGCATTCCCCAATCTCCTACAAGATTGTTTACGCCAAGTCCTTTTCCAGTGTTTTTTCATAGATTCATAAATTCCAAGGCCAGAGGGGACCATTGTGATCATGTAGTCTGACCTCCTGCATAACACAGGCCCTGGAACTTCCCCTAAGTAATTCCTAGAGCAGAACTTTCAGAAAAACCATTTAAAAATTGTCAGTGATGGAGAATCCACCACAACAATGTAAATTGTTCCAATGGTTAATTACTCTTAACAAAAATTACTTTATTTCCAGGCTGAATTAGTCTAGTTTCAACTTCCAGCCATTGGATCACGTGATACCTTTCTCTGCTAGATTGAAATGCACTGTGATGGGTAGGGGAACCCCGTCCGGGGCAGGGTGAGCGAACCCCATCCTCTGAGCCACCATCTACCTCAGGGCGGCAAGGCCAAATGGCTAGGGTGGATATGGATGCCCTCTCCCTCAGGGTTGCATGGCCCAACAGTCAGAGTCAGGGGCCACCATCTCAGGGGGTGATGGCCAGGATAGGAGGATCCAGGGTGCTCCCTGCTCCACTGTGTCCCAGCCCAGGGCCCTGCCACTGGCAAGCATGTCTGCCACGTAGTCAGTGGGGAATCCTACCACAACACATAATCCACAACACATTGATTCTGCTCTTGTGGGGATTTACAACTCGCTCCCCACAAGCCGCTTCTTACCCTGTTTCCTGAAGTCATAGTCCATATAGCTTCGGGGGTCTCCAGGTTCCTTGACACAGGTAAATCCCTGGGACTCCAATTCCAGTCAGTCAGTTGTAGGCTACAGGTCTTCAGTGTGGTTCTCAGGATCTCTGGCTCCCACAGGCAAGGGCTGGAGCCTCCACCATACATCCTTCTTCTTCAGCAGTCAGCCCAGACTGAGCTGGGCTGCTCCCTTTTATACTAGTGCTGCACCTGAGGCATGTCCAGTGGGGATGTGGCTTCTTCAGCCCAAAATAAGGAGTTAATCCTTTCCCATCCAGTGCCTGCACCCTGTCACAAGCCCATTAAATATTTGCTCCTCATGCAGATGCTCATAGACTGTAGTCAAGTTACATTCTCTCTGATAAACTAAATAATAGATTGAGTTCCTTGTGTCTATCATTATAAGGCATGTTTTCTAATCCTTTAATCATTCTTGTGGCTCTTCTCTGAATCCTCTCCAATTTATCAACATCCTTCTTGAATTGCGGGCAAAAGAACTGGACACATTATTCTAGCAATGGTCACACAAGTACCAAATAGAGATAAAATAACCTCTCTACTCCTTCTTGAGATTCCCCTGTAGATGCATCCCCATCACATAAGCTCAAGTCTGCTGGTGGCTTGTCCTCACAGACTGAAGGAATAACTAGGGGTTCTTCTGTACCCCAGATATAGTTTAAACAATTCATTGTCTTACTCCTAAACAGAATAACCCCTGCTGTTTTTGTTTTTTCCTCCAGCCCCAAAAATCTTTTGATTATCATTTTGCTCAGACAATAAATGGGCATCCTTTGTAAAAAAAATACTCAGTTTGCATGTGACCAGCCAGAGTGAGTGTCTTCTCCTTTGCCTGTCAGGACTACATGGATCACCTTTCACATAATTTTTAGTATATATACATAATGCTTCACAATTTTCCATACATACATCTCAGAATGTTTGTGATTACCAGTGTGACTCAGGCTTTCATTAAAGAATTTAACAGTCAAAGAGAGGACATTTGGATAAACAGCCTGAGTTTAAACTGACTCAAGGTCTTCTTTCTGATCCAGCAAATGGACAGGACATTCTATCCAAGGGGAGGGCCCCAGTCCTTAGGGAAGGGTTGGAAGGACTGACACTGACCTGAGCTCTTGTGGAGATGGGGGGAGTGATCTCTGGTAAGCTTATTAACATATGCGTCCGTTCTTTTGTTGTTTTTGGTATGTTTTCTCTGTAATGCTTTTACCGTATGAATAAATGTGCTTGCTTAGAAAAAAGCTGTGTGGTAGCTTAAAACCGGGGGCAATTACATTGTTTATAGCCTCTGAGGAGAAAAGCATAGCAGGCCTGCTCAGTCAGTTCGACTTGCTGGGGAACTCACAGTGTAGGCAAGGAACTGCCCAGCCTGGAAATATGCCAGTCAGGAGGGAGAGAGAGACGCATATTTCTACCGCAGAGAGGTGGTGGTTGGGGAGCTGGAAGCCTAGGGTGGGTGCCCTTGCTGAAACAATGGAGGGGGAATACAGTTGCAGTTGCCTTGAATTTGACATACACACACTCACACAGGGGGTCGGAGTGAGGTACAGACACCCCTGGAGAGGCGAGGACCTCCATATCCCAGCTCACATGAGTGTGGGGGACAGGAACAGGGGTTCAGACTCCCCTAGAGCGGTAGGAGCTGCCCAAATCCTGGCACACACAGAGAAGGGGAGAATGTGGGGCTGCCCCCATTCTCCCCCAGTCCCATCTGTCATTCAGCCTATTTTCCCTTTCCAGTGTCCCTCCCCTGAGCTTCTGACCTCCCCTACTACTCATCCTCATTTATCCCCCCCAGTTCTCACTTCCCTTCAATGCAGCCCCAAACCCCTATTAACCCTGTTCCCATCACTCCTAAAACAACGCATTTTTATTATTACATTCTCCAAAGTGGGGGGAAACAATGAGAGAGGGACAGATTTTAGCAATATGCCTTGCAGACTTTTCCAGATCTGTGCCCAAGGTGGGACTCAAACTACGTAACATCAGGATCAAAGGCTTATTGCTGCTCCCCGCAAGCTATCCAGCTGTAGTGAAATCTTTTCCCCTGCAGATCCTCTTGGCTTCACTCTCTGCACATGGTAAGAGTAATCTATCTGGTGTTTGACCCTTCCTCAAGAGCCTAACTGGAGAGCCAAACTCTTGCGAATAAGGTTCTGAATTTTGCTCCCCCAAAGGGTTAGGGGGTGTCATGCACTCCCTTGGGGTACCCCTCAAATGAGTGAGACTGTTGTGCCATGATCAAAGCCATGGTTTGATCTCTAGATCTGGGAGAAAAAAAGAAAAGAAAAGAAAAAACCTGTGCCAGAATATACCTTTCGAAAAGCTGTTTACTTCGGCAGGCTGTCTTGGGAACCCACAGGTCGTATGACCTCAAATTTGGATCACTACCCATATCCTGTGCCCCATGAGGCACATGAAATTTCAAGGCAACCGGAGTAAGTGTGCAGATTTTAGGGTACTAAGAAGAGTCAGCCTTTAAACAAAAAGGGCTTCTCAACATTAACTATAAGAATCTATGTTATTGCTGACCTGTGAGAGCTGCCCAGATACTACGGTGATATCTTCTCTAACGTAAACATATAGCAAAACACCCCACCACACACATTTCTTCCCCAGGGGAGAGGATAAGAGAACAAATGTGTGAGACCTGTTAATCACACTGCTTAATGCAGTACTGCAACTTTCCAAAGCGTGGTCCAAATTGTTTGGGAGCTACTGCCGCTGGAAGGTGCTCCGATATTACAGTGATGAGCACAGTGTAGGAATCTATAAAGAAGAGATGGGAATAGCCAGCTCTACAAACCCTGATATTGACAGATGGCAGGTTGTCAAGACCCAATCTATAGAACAGGAGGAGCGGAGCTGGTCGCTGTGCTTCTGCTGCAGGAGAAGGGATGCTCCCAGAGAAGGGGCATTATTAGCCTGCTCCTGCTCCTATTGAAGTCAATGGGAGTTTGCTATGGCTTTCCAAGGGGACAGGCACAGTTCAGGAACAAGGATATGGTGGGAGGGAGGCAACAGGTGTGTGACCATAAATGAGCCTGCAGGATGTTAAAATGGCCCCACAGCTCATGTGTGTTGGGGAAATTGCCCCCTCTGCCCCATGCGTGGCATGAGCCAACGTTGCTAAGGTCAAACCCTTGTGTTGATTAGCACAGCACTACTCCTGTCTGTGTTTTGACAAGCAGTGTGGTACAGGCGGGTGGAGCTGCCTGGCCAGGAGCCTAGGCTGAGTCTGTGCAGCTCTCAGGAAATGCCATCTGAGCAGCAGCCTAAAAGAATCTCATAAATGAAGAGTGAGAGTGAGGTATCTGATTTCCAGGCAGCCTTCCTACTTGGAAAGGGTTTGGCTGCCCTATGCCAGCAGCTCCATGCTTCTGACTTCCCTCCAGAGGGGCAGTATGATATGTGTGGCTATTACTAGAATTCTCTTGCTTAAATGCTTTGGATGGAGGGAGCCTTATTGGTTAATTATTTATATTTCAGAAGAACCCAAATGTGCTAGGAGCTGTACAGACAGAAAAAACACACAGCCTGATTCTCATTGTCTTGCATCTTGTGTGGTCCTTTACCCCTGTGCGAAGTGGCTGAAAAGAGGTTTGCAGTTCAGAATTGTTCACCTTAGACCCATGATGCACCAGTGTACATGTTGACACATGGTGCAAAGCAGCGAGAATCAGGCCCGAAGCTGCACAGCCAGGGGAACAGAGCTAAGTAAGGATTTGAGGACCTTTATCTTTAATTTTTCACCTCCTCCTTCTTTCCTTTGGCTGCTATTGTCGCCATGGGGGATTTTTATTCCTTCTTAGCCATGACCTTGCTTTGCACAAAGGTCCCATGCTTTTTGCATCCAATGAAGTGAGCTGTAGCTCACGAAAGCTTATGCTCAAATAAATTTGTTAGTATCTAAGGTGCCACAAGTACTCCTTTTCTTTATGCTTTTTTCAGTCTCTCTCCTAATCATCAGGTCTGCCCACTGATTGAGTACCTCACTCTGGGAGCCCATCACACCTTTGGCAGGAGTGCTGAGAGGTAGACCTCTACACATGTGGCAAGAGTAGAACAGAAAAAGAAAAATCTCTTGTGACAGGAACCTGGTTGCCAAATGGCAGCAAATTTAGTGCTGGTCAGTGACATGCGAAAAAAAGAAAGCTATGAAAATGGTGAGCTATTCAAAGGAAATGATTCTTCCTTCTTGCAACTCTTCCTGCTTTGCCATGGGAAATGGATATCTGCTCCCCAGCTAGGGAGCCGAGTGTGAAACAGCCCTGAGGATCGTGAGCTATATGACTGCTGATGCACAGGGCTCTTTGTGTTCTGTACACATTTTTTTTAAAACAGAGCCCAAAAGGCTCCTGGGCACTTTGGAGATCTATAAATAGACAGGTCCCTGTTCCAAAGAGCGTACGGTCTGCAGACACAGACCAGGGATGGGAGAAGGGATGCAACATACAAACCAGCCAATGCGGTGGCTCTTGGCCCATTCGCTAGTGCTTTTCCCTCTTCCATTTCCACCCCTGCTCACTGTTGACTCCATTCTATGGTTTCTCACCACTCCTCACCCAGTTCCTCATTGCCAGGTTCCAACCCTGTCACCCCACTTCCGCCCCAGTCCAACCCATGATTTAACACAGAAGAAATCCCCTTCGCTATATTACCCATTAGCTAACTTTCTACTCAGTTACTGTCCTCTTTCCCATGTCTCCCTCACTAGGGAGTCACATACCTTGTAGCTTCTGTAGGCTGAGCTCATTGCACACACCAGGGATTCCTTCCATTCCACCATTCCCTCCACAAGAAACTTGTGTGGCACTCTCCTATTCCCCTCTGTTTCAGGAACTCCGTATAACGTTCCCCCATCCCACTTCCTCATGCCAGAGGTGTGTGTCACCCAATCTCCCCGGGACGCTGGCAGCTCTTGACCAGGCTTTAGACCTCAGATGAGCACTGACAAATTCATTGCTGGAAACCAGTCTGTTTCCCCTGTGTGTTAGGATCGTTAAGATGGATATTGGACTTACAACAATGTGTTTAGTCTATACGAAATGCTTGTAAGTTGCTGCATGCATTAATCTCACTTATAATATCGTTATCACATTCTATAAGGTGACATTTAAGTTTTTGCTTTATGACTGTAAAAATGTTTGCTCTGAAACAGTAAACCCAGTCAGGAGGGCTCATCTTCTAACCATCAAGAAGGCCTATAGAAATAAATGGGCCATTGTAGGCCATCACAATACAAAGACTGTTAATTGCCCCTTCACACCCATGAAGAGCCTATGTGCAAAAGGGCTTGTCCCATTAGCTTGAATTCTGGAAAAAGGAAATAAAAATAGGTGACAAGAAAATTTTTCATCTCTTTTTTGCTGTTTGGACTCTCCTAGGGCTGGAGTTACAAAACAGAATCAGAGATCCCGAGGGTCAACCTGGGTTAGCCCTAAAAGTCATTCAGAGCTGACAGATTACTAGAACCTTTTAAAACCATAGCCTGTAACTCATTTGTGTATATAGGTCTGCCTGCTTTAACCTTGTAATAACTCACTCATTTCTTTTTCCTAGTTAATAAACCTTGAGTTAGTTTATTACAGGAGTGGTTACCAGCATTTTCTTTGGTGTGAGATCTGAGGTACAAATTAACCTGGGGTAAGTGACTGGTCTCTTGGGACTGGAAGCAACCTGATTATTTTGTGATATTTGGTGTATAGCAACCAACTAACACTAAGTCTGTTTTGCCTGGGGGGGCAAGACAGACTGGAATGGCCAAGAGGACTGTCTGTGACTCTATGGTAAGACTGTCATAGTGCTTTAGGAAATCACGTTTGTTTTGGGGTGGGTGAGATCTAATTATGGAACACACAAACACAACCAGTTTGGGGTCTCTGTGCTGCTTCTTGACAGTCTGTCCTGAGGTTGGCACTCTCGGTTGAGAACCAACTCCAGACAACGTGACACTCCACATTCCTCAGTTTCCTCACCTGTGCCAGGGCCCTGTGTGACCCCCAATCCCTCCTGCCCCCCAGACCGGGGTTCCCCTTCTCCTCACTATGCTGGAGACAGTTGAAGCTGCTGCCTCTGCTAACCAGATGCCAATGGCTCCCTGTGCTCCGCATTTCTCCCATTCCGTTTTTCTGATTTAGCCCAGAATGAATAGGATTCTGCCCACTGAGCCACAGAATGTTCTTTGACATTTAAGAATTGATTGGCTGCTGCGTTCAAAAGTTACTGTGTTACAGACAGACAGAAATGCCATCCAGTTGAGTGTCAGACCTTGCTTCACTGAGCCAGCAAGTCAGTACTCCGCCCCGGCACAGATTCCTGACTCTCAAGCTAGGAAAGGCCCAACTCCCAGGTCCTCCTGGCAGCAACTGCTGCTGAGTCCTTTTTGGGGGAAGTAGAGGAAGTGGGAGGGAAGGTAGGTGGGTGGGTGTGCATGAGCTTCTTAGAGGGCTAGTCCCACCCTGGTTCTGCTGTGGCCTTCAGCAGTGTTTCTGGGTGGGAGAGATAGGCACGGGACCAGCAGCCTCCAAATTCCTGTGTCCGTGATGCACTTGGCTTCTGCTTTCTGGTGCTCCTGGCAGCCGAACAAATCCATCATAATAATTACTAATGCCTGGTGCCTCTGTGGCACTAATAAGTCAAATGTGTTGGGGTGACAGTGTTTGGTTTATTTCCAGGACTCTCTTTCATTGCCAATAAGAGAGGTGTTTGCTCCCAGCCCTTCCCTGAGATAAGCCACACCAAAACCAGCATTGACCTAGCAAGCATTCTGCTCAGGTGTATTTCCTAGCAATGCAACCACTACAACAGCCAGGGAAACATCCGTTCAGCCAACACCCCACTCCACATCGACCTCAGCTCGTGGGCCCTACCACCCAGACACACAAGCCAGATTCCTCAGCAGCCTCATTTACCATTCCAGCAGAGAACCACACGCAACGCACATGGCTAGTTCTTCACAAGCACTGCACATCCTTACTCAGATAGATAAAGATGTGTGCCCTGTAGACAGAGGCCTGGGTGCAAAGCGTATAATGTGCTATTTGTACATGAAAAAGTCTGTGTTCACAGATAGGATTGTGTGTGGAAAAAAGAAGTATCTAGTCGAGCCATGGTAGCATTTTCTACAATACTTCTGGTTCCCCCATGTGCAGCACCGATAAGACAGGCAGAACTGCAAGGTCTCAATGCATGGATGAGTCAATCGTGTAGCAAGGAGGGATTTCAGTTTATTAGGAACCAGGGAACCTTTTGGGGAAGGATTGGCCTTTACAGGAGGGATAGGCTCCATCTAAACCCAAATGGAACCGCTCACACCATTTATCTTCTGCTTACTTCTGAGTGGCCTAGCTGACATAGTTCTGTGTTTCTATGAAGTTGGGAGTTTGGGATGACTATGATTGTCTAGCTACAGGAAGCCAAACGAGTGGGACTGTCAGTGCCAAATTTTTGAATTGATTGATTTTTGTCAATATTGTCTCTAGAAAAGTTGCCATATGAATAGTGGTAAATGTGGAGAGTGAAACAGGGATTTCAATCCTGCTTAAGTGAAAAGCTCAGTGCAGCCTGAACTATGGAGGTGTTACCAAATCTTCCATAATAAATATACCAGGGAACTTTCCTGTTCTTTCACTGAAGCAATTCCACAAAATCCCAGCAGGGGGCAGAACGATCATCCCAGGAAATCACACCATGCTCTGTACAATGGAGTAGCTGCAGAAATATGCAACAGGACTGGAGCTAGCCCTATCTGTATTTGCATGAGTAATAGTTACCCTTTTGCAAACTTTGTCAGATGCCTATGTTGCCACTGGGTCAAATTAATACAGCAATCAGAAGAAATAAGTAATGGAGCTGACTCCGTAGCAAACTGATTTTAGTGCGAACCTGACTCTGCCAGGGTTATGCTCCATTTTGCAAGGCTAACCCTGAAAATCATTTGGAAATTGTAACTGATTTAACATACAGCTGCCCAGAACAATACCAAGCTCTTTTTAAGATCCTGATCCTACAAACAGGTTTCAGAGTAGCAGCCGTGTTAGTCTGTATTCGCAAAAAGAAAAGGAGGACTTGTGGCACCTTAGAAACTAACCAATTTATTTGAGCATAAGCTTTCGTGAGCTACAGTTCACTTCATCTTACAAACAGGATCCTCTCAGTGGAGGTACATTAGGTTTGGAATTTATTCCTAGCAGACATGAACCTGAACCCAAGTTTCACTATATTTAGGACATGATGCCAGCTTCATCATCTTTGGGGATCCTTCTCCTAAAAGATGAGATGCACAAGGAGATTAATCATCTACTAATTCCTCTTATTAAGCAACTTCATTCATTGAGGATGGAGGATTTTGTTCCTGTTCCAGGATGGAACTGATGTTCATCTTAACGTGTGTAACTTGCCCAGTTATCATGAGTATGGGCACCTTAGACATTCCTATTAGAATAATATTAAAATAATAATTATTGCAGTAATGCAAAACTCAATGGTTCACGTGCAGGAGTCTGTGTGAAACGGAGTGGTTCAAACAGAGGGGTCCTTGTGAAATTTGGCAATTCTCATGCAAAGGTCTGTATGAAACTGAGGAATCTGAAAAGCTTGGCAGTTCAAGCACAGAAATCCATGTGAAATTACCACCTCACAAGGATTATGGGAACATTTTCCTATTTGTGATCTATGTGGAATTCGCGCCCCAGGTTTCACTTTGATCATCAGAGAGTTTATAAGCTAAGCAGGGTTGACCAGGTTGGCACTTGGATAAGAGCCCTTCAGGAAAAAGCAAAGTACTGCAGGAAATATCAGAATTAGTGACTCAGTAGGTGGAGCTCTTCTGAGTTAGCAAAGAGCAAGTGCTAGGGGGTGCTATGCTGCAGGAAATGGTGATGGTGACTCAATTAATTGCACTCTTCTCTCTTGAGACAGAATTGAGCTAAGGCTCCAAGGCAGTAATAAGGGGCTCCTGGAGATGCTGTCTTTGAGATGAGATGGAAAACCAAAGTTCTAGCCAACTGTAGTCATTTAAGATCTCCTGGCGCCTTTTACAAGAGTTGGGATCTTAACCCCAGTATCCAGGCCAAATTCTGTAATCCTTACACATTGTGAGCCCAAACCAATCTTATCCTGCTTTTTTGTTACCATCCTCAATGCTGGACTGCTCACAGGGCACCCTTTACTAGAGGAGCGATAGGTACCGTTGAGGTGCATGAAAGGTACAAAGAAAAGGAGTACTTGTGGCACCTTAGAGACTAACAAATTTATTTGAGCATAAGCTTTCGTGAGCTAGTAGCTCACAAAAGCTTATGCTCAAATAAATTTGTTAGTCTCTAAGGTGCCACAAGTACTCCTTTTCCTTTTGCAAATACAGACTAACACAGCTGCTTCTCTGAAACATGAAAGGTACAGTGATACAAACAATAGCACAGCATGCCAGAGACATTTTCTCTCCTCTGCTCCAGGTGCGAGTGGAGCAGCAAAGCAAAATTGGTAAGATGTCCAAAGTGATGCCCACATTTCAGTGATTGGAGGGTGTTACTGTCACTTTCCTGCTCTGTCTTGCACATGGAGTGGGGAGGAACTGCAGGAAACAAGAGAGGAAGCAACCAGGGATTAGCAGGAGAGACAGGAAACAGCAGGGGGAGAAGCAAAAGAAGAAAAAAAACTAGCAAAAAAGACGTGGAAAGACATAAAAAGGGGAGACAGGAAGCGAAACAAGGGGAAAGAGAGTGAAGAAAGGAAAACAGAGAGAAGACAAAGAAGATAAGAGAGGAGAGAAAATAGAGAATAAAGAAAAGACAGAAATGAAGAAGGTTTCATTAGCTATTGTACAGCAATTAAGGGCTGTGGCCATGTTAAAGGGTGATTTCTCTACAACTCCAGCTGCAAATGGCAAGGCCCTCTTGTTGGTTTGTCCTTTTTTTCTGAATCCTGGTTTCAGAGTAGCAGCCGTGTTAGTCTGTATCCACAAAAAAAAAGGAGGACTTGTGGCACCTTAGAGACTAACCAATTTATTTGAGCATAAGCTTTCGTGAGCTACAGCTCACTTCATCGGATGAATCCTGCTTTCCCAATATCAGATGTGACTAGTTTTGGAGTCTGCCAGGCCTAGCAGAGAGGACAGATGAGAGACTAACACACAGACAAAGCCAGGGAGCGCGGGACGAGAGACAGAGAGAACAGAAATAAATGTCTGTAGTACAAGGAATGTGCAAAAAAGATAGTTCTTCCAGTGATTAGGCATCATAAAAGATGATAGCTCAGTGGTTTGAGCATTGGCCTGCTAAACCCAGTGTTGTGAGTTCAATCCTTGAGGGGGCCATTTAGGGGCAAAAATTGGGGATTGGTCCTGCTTCAAGCAGGGGGTTGGACTAGATGACCTCCTGAGGTCCCTTCCAACCCTAACCTTCTATGATTCTATGTCTCGGCTAAAAGTGATGAGCGGATCCTGGGAGGAAGGAGAGATACAGCTCTGATGGCCTTATGCTAAGTAGGAATCTGACAGCAGATCAGGTATGGACAGAAGGGATCAAACCGTAACTACAATATGTAACTCTGTCCAGGGTGGGTCATATTCACCTCTGATGGATATCTGAGAGCTCTGTCCTTGCCTTACACTTAGGAGCACTCATATAGCTTGTCATGCCAACGAAGTCTTATTGAATTGATATGAATCATAACAGGTCCAGATGTGGGTGACCCGCAGCATTTTTTCCACTAAAAAATAGGTGGGACGCCAAACCCTGGAAGCAAGCAACCAAATGTGTATGTTCCTAGCTTACCAGACCCCCCTGTAATGAATCAGGTTCTTTCCCCTGTCCCCTGCTAAGTGCTCTGAAACGTTTTGGAATGTGGTGGGGCTAAATGAGTCAGTGTCCAGTGGGAGTTCAACCGGTGCCTAAGACGCTTCCTTGCTGCTCTCACATTCCCAGAAGACGCCTAGAGGGAACGCTGCTTCCCGTGTTTTAACGTTGGCCCCATGTCATTAAAGGGCAAAAGAAGAAACAAATACTGTCCAGGAATTTGGCACCAAAAAAATAGCCACTGACAGAATGATCAACAAAGCTATTCATATCAAGTGCTGTGAGGGCCTGAAAAGTAACTGTGAAACCAGCACCATCTCATTCCCAGTATCTGTTTCCTGTATGGCTCCAGGTCAGACATGCTGACTTTACTAGAGAAGGACTGTCTGGATAAATAGCCATTACTGAGTTGTGTAGAGAGGGTTCACCAGGGAGTCAGTGCTACAGCTGGGTCCATTTCACTTCAATCAGCAATTGGGAAGACAAGGAATGCATGGAATTTGCAGCGATATTGAACTGGGGGGAGTTGGAGACACAAGTGAGGGCAGAGCAATAATACAAAGGCTTCTAGATGGCTGTGAAGGGAAAAGGGGAATCTATTAATGTCTTGGTCAGCAGCTCCCTTCAGAAATATGGGGAAATGTTTCAATCGGGATATTACGATACAGCCTATAAGTATGGTATGGAGAATAAGAAAAAGAGAAATGTAGCATAATCTTTCTAATGAAAATGGAAGCTGCCCAAAACAGGCTGCTCTTCAGAATGATCTCCCCCGCCCCGCGCCAATTCTTTCCCCCTGCTTTGGGAGGGAAGCTGTAGTGTAGATGAGACTTGGGCATTTTCACTATTGGTCCCTGTCGTCCTTGCTGCCACTAGTGGAGCTGCAGAGTTCCTAGGTTTCCTCACGTCGAGAAGATCTGAGGTGGGACAAGTGAACTGTCTTGAGAAGAAAGAGGAATGATTTCAGGGGGCCCATGGGGTATGACTAAGAGAAATGGAATGGAATTAAGAAAACAAAATGTAGTCTGAATGTCAAGATAAACTTCCTGGCAGTGACATAGATTTCCTGGTGGCAAAGTCTCTCCAGGGGAAGCCCCATCACTTGGGACACTTAAAACTAGATAGGGCAAAAGCCAAGTCTCGACAATGTCCCACAGGGAAAATCCTGCAGCAACCACCCCAGAGATGGGCAGGTTGGGACTAATAGGGCTTTTTCACTCCTACAAAACTAGCTCTGCGGAGCTGAGACAGCCTCAGGATTGTGAGCTGGCTTCCGACATCACAACCGAACTGCCAGCTGAATTCCCACTGGGGAGTCTCTGTCCTTGGAGGTGATAGAAGAGGTAGTGGAAATCCAGCTAGAATCTGCAGTGGCAGCAGCTACAAAAATTCTCTTCTGATTTATAAACTGAGCACTCTGGATGTAATAAAAACCCTCAGTGCTTACAGAGCACATTATACATTTTGATATACTTTACAAACATGTGAGATCCACCATGTACATTTCCCTTCCTGTTTGCCTCCACAGTGTGCCACAAGCTCTGTCCCTGCATAATAAGCAACTGATGACCCTGATCTGAGCCCTGGTGGGTGACTTCTGCCGCTGACGCTTCCACACGGATTGCTGTTGGCATACATGCCTGGCTTGGAGTTTGGGTTTTTGTTTTTCTTTTGAGGAAAGGAGTAGTCATGTGGGAACAGAAAATGAGTGACTGGAGCCGCTCTTCTGGATGTGGGACCTTGACATTGTGGTGGGGATGCCAGACCATCTCCTGCTGTTGTTTCCATTCTCTGCAAACATGTGGTTTTGAGAAGCTGCAGCCAAGGAGGCAGGAAGCTGCAAAGAAGGAGCCTGAATTCATGAGCCAGAGAGAAGAACCCATCTGTAATCTACCTAAATGCAGTCTGTATTCAGAACAGAGGGCCTCATCCATTCTCACATATCCCCCAGCCCCCGTAGGCTTCAGAGGGCATGTCTACACAGCTCTCAGAACCCAGGTTAATTGACTCAGGCTTGCTCTACAGGGCTAAAAATAGCAGTGTAGTCATTCGGGCTGAGGAGGGAGCCCGGGCTCCAAGACTGTCCCCGCTTGCTGGGTTTCAGAGCCTGGGTTCCAGCCCAAACCCGAACATCTACACTGCTATTTTTAGCTCTGTAGATCAAGCCCCATGAACCCAAGTCAGTTGACCTGGCTCTGAGACTCACTGCTGTGGGTCCTTTTTTGCTGTGTAGACGTACCCAGAGGCACCACCAGAGTCCTGTGTTGAGCTCCCACTGAGCTTCAACTGAGGCACGATGGGAGTCAGCCCTATGGTTTATAGGAGTCTCCTGGCATCTGAGACAACCTGGATGAGACAGGACCAGATTTTTAGTGATTGCCTCACTTGTAAAGCACTGCCCCCTTCAGGCATAGTGGTGAGAGGGGGTCAACTCATCCTTCTGAGGCTGCATCAAAGATCTGCACCTACCTGAGTCAAAGCCTAGGGGACACAATGGGCCCCAAGTAGCCAAAGCAGCCTTTAGCCCTAGGGACTGCAGGGGAAAAGGAAGGAATGGGTAAGACTTGCAACCAAGTCAGGCATAGTCAGCCTGGAAAATCCTGCACCAAGTTGTGGGTGGGTGGGTGAGAGAGGTGACGGGATCCGGACAGGTTTGTGTTCTTCAGTAGAAAGCTATCTGGCCTCAGCCAGTCTCAGAAATGGCAATTGAAAGGTTTCTTAAAAGGGCACCCAATGTATCTTTTAAGTACTACTGTTTGAATAAACAAGTCCCCAAGCTATGGCAAATCCTACCCTGCTCACCAGGCCCCGGGGGATATGAGCAGGGCGGGGGAGGCGTGGTGGCAGAACAGCTCGGGCATGAATTTAGACATTCTGATTAAACTCAGAAATCAAGAGACCAAAGGGAAACATAGTGAAATAATCAGGGCCAGGCATGGGCAGGAGTCTCTCTCCTTTGTTTACATAGATATGAAGCTCAGGAAGGGGGAGGAGAAAAGAGGGATGGGGAGGAGAAAGCAAAAGGGGAATACGCTTTAAGAAACTGCCTCTCTTAACTCGCTGACAGAACAGGTTTCTGTAAATTCCTTGGAAGACTACATCCCTGTTCATTATTGTTATTCTTTATTTCTATGTGGTAGTACTAAAGAGGCCCCAATGGAGAACATGGCCCCTCTGGACAAATACAGAACAAGAGACAATCTGGGCTCCTAAGAGTTTGATATATACCATTCCCAGGAGCACGTTGAAACTCCCAATTAAATCTAACTCCGAAGGGTCTGTGTAGGAGAATGTCCCCCCTCCTGGGAGAGTCTTCCCCAGCATAATTTAACTATCATGGGAAAGTCCCCATGTGGGGAGCGGGTCTCACCTCCTGCAGGACATGAAAAAACCCGTGTGTTGTATCAGGATGAGAGGGTATCACAACATGGACCCAAGATGTGGTGGCAGAAGGTGCTGATCCAGCTGCCTGACATGGGGACTCTCCTCACAGGATAAAGAGGGCTGCTTCCTGGTGCCACTGTGTCCTTTTTTTTCTTGTGCCAGAGCTGTGGCAATTGTGCAGGTTGAGTGAGTGAAGGTCACCCAGAAGGGTGATTAGAGCAATGAGTGCAGCTGGCGTTGGGATGCTCTGCAACAAATCACGCATATCTGCCAGGGGAGGGTGTGGTTCCCAATTTAATGAATCGGAGCACAACAGCATATAACTCATGGCCCAATCCTGCAAGGTTTTACCCACACACTAATCCCATCAATGGGACAAATTGCCTGAGTAAACATTACTCATCTGAATAGGGCATTGTCAAATCAGGACCAGAATTTATCCCGTGGCTCAAATCACTTCAGTTATCAAATGAAATAGCAAGAGTAAAGTTAGGCGAGAGCACAATTTAGGATGTAGGAGTGTGTGGCAATAGATTCCCAAAAAGAAGGACTGTTTAGTGCTTATCTGCCTGCAGGTATCTGCTTTGTATTTGAGCAGATTCAGTCCACTCATCCTTGCTAATCATTACAATGGTTCCATTGTTCTGTAGCTTGTCTAGGCCTGTCTGAAAGGAATGTTGATATGTGCTATTAGGAGAAGGATACTTCACCAGTTGGAGCCTCATTTCCCCAGATGGAAATGGGGAAATCCCCACAATCCCCAGGGCATTGTGAGGATAAGTCCATTAAAGACTGGGAGGCACTCAGATACAATGGTAATGGGGGACTTATATAAAAGTACCTTAGATACACTAATACCAATCTGAATATAATCTTGTTTTACTGAGGTTGGAGCAGAGGCCATGAAATCAAGCCACCTGGCTTCTTGTCTCAGCTCTGAAACAGATTTGCACTCTAAACTGGGCAAAATCATGCCACTGCACTGCACTTTCCTCATTAACACACAGGAACAATAATGCTCTACATCCCTCCCAGGGGAATTGGACAAGCAATGACTATAAAGTGCTATGTGCTATAGATTATTATCCTTCAGTACATCCTTTAGATGTTCCTGAGTTCTTAGTTACCTAAATTTTAGCACAGCCAAATACTCTGGGTTCCTATAAATAATGGCCCTTTATCAGTAAGGGAGGTAAAAATGTAGGAAGCTCTTTTATGTGGGAGAATAAGGAAAGGTCAAGTCTCATGCAGGGACTGTGAAAAATCCCAGATGTCTTTTCTGGCCATTGGTCGCCAGGATTTGGGATGCAGATTGGCCAGTGACTAGGTCAGGGCAGATGAAGCAGTTGAAGCAGGTGATTCTGTTTGCAGATCGCAGCAGCGAGTGCCTGGTTGCCCTGTCAGAAGGATTAGGAACAGGCTAGGGATTAATCCTCTTGAGACTGCATTATAGACTGCACCTTCCTCCCCCTCAAAGTGTTGCTATAGAAGGCTTAATTTCATAGCACTAGGAAATCTCTCCGGGACCCAGATATTGAAGTATAAAATACAGCCCTAATTGTGCTGTGACCTACTCTTCTGTGTGCGGGTTAGATCGAGCTGAGAGGGAGGGAACCTGCTGCAGACACATAGTGAGCAGAGAGGCAGCCTTGGGGCCTGAATGCTGAAGTGACTTGGGGGTGATGTGTAAAAAGGTTTGGAAGACGCAGAGGATATGGGAGTGGAGTTGGTCTCTAGGCTGGAAGCAACTCTGTCAAGTTTAACATTGGAGCCACTTTAAGGGGAAAAGTGGATGCAAATGCCAAGCAAGCTGACCCTAAAGCCAAGTGCCATGGTCTGAATTCAAACACCAGCAGTGTAGGTTTCAGAGTGGTAGCCGTGTTAGTCTGTATCAGCAAAAACAATGAGGAGTCCTTGTGGCACCCCATGGGTCACTACAAAAACTAATTTTCCCCCTGCTGATACTCACACCTTCTTGTCAACTGTTTGAAATGGGCCACCTTGATTACACTGAACTCATTACCACTACAAAAGTGATTTTCCCTCCCTTCTTGTCAACTGTTGAGAATAGCCCACTTGGTAAGGCAACTCCCATCTTTTCAAATGCTGTGTATTTATACCGCTGTACTGTATTTTCCATTCCATGCATTTGATGAAGTGGGTTTTAGCCCACAAAAGCTTATGCCCAAATAAATTTGTTAGTCTCTAACGTGTGACAAGGAATCCTCATTGTTTTTACCAACAGTGTAGTGTCATGAGGCATTTCAGTACCTGGTGCTGGCCTAAATGACAATCACAGAAACACAGAACCATTGCATTAGAAGGGACCGCAAGGGTCATCTAGTCTAACCCCCTACCAAGATGCAGGATTTGTTGTGTCTAACCCATCCAAGACAGATGGCTATCCAGCCTCCTTTTGAAAACCTCCAGCAAAGGGGCTTCCACAACTTCCCTAGGCAGTCTGTTCCATTGTCCTACCGTTCTTACAGTTAAGAAGTTTTTCCTGAGATTTATTCTAAATCTTCTCTGCTGTAGTTCGTACCCATTGTTTCTTGTCCTGCCCTCTGTGGCAAAAGAGAACAACTTTTCTCCATCTTTTTATGGCAGCCTTTCAAGTATTTGAAGACTGCTATCATGTCCCTCCTTAGTCTTCTCTTTTCCAAACTAAACATACCCAGTCCCTTCAGCCTTTGCTCATATGGCTTGCATTCCATCCCTTTGATCATCTTTGTCACTCTCCTCTGGATCCTTTCCAGTTTCTCTCCATCCTTGCTATACACTGGTGACGAAAACTGGACACACTACTCCAGCTAAGGAGTAACCAGCACTGAGTAGAGTGGGAGTGCCTAGAACCAAAATGCCTAGAACTCTGGTACTGGACCACCCCTGGGAAAAGAAGAACCCACAATGCACTGGGCTTTATTACATACTGAAAGAGGCCATTGAAATATTCCAGATCACGTCGGAATGCCTTGGCTCCATTCCTTTCTAGAGAAGCTTTGTTTTTATCAAGAAGAGACCCCAATCAGTTCTGGGAGTGGGAGAGGAAAGCCCTTCCAGGCAGAAGCTTCAGGGTATGGGGACAGGTGTTTCAGAACCTTAATTGGAGAGTGGGGGACGTTTATGGTATTGTTATGAGTTGGATTAAACTTCATTGAAACTGGTGGGTGGAACAGCCGCCTTTCACTCAGGCTAAGTGTACAAGCAATGGAACTCCTTGATGGAATAAACGGCTGAAACTACAGGGACCTCCACGCAAAACAAAGCTGAAACCTCATGCAAAGCTGGAGTAGACATTAGCCATGTGACCCAAGGAAGGGTCCACTATGATCTGATAAACAAAGGGGAAGAGGATTGATTGGATTGGAGCAGTGTGTCTGTATGTATGAGATGGAAGCAGCAGGAAACAGCACAGAAAGAGAGAGAGAGAGAGAAGGAGCAGAACAAGAATGGAGGCTGTGGCCCTGAGTAAAAGCCTAGAGAGCTTTTTGGGCTGAGTGCTGGCTGACAAGGTCTTGGAACTTTGAGCAAACTGTTGTTGCAGTCCTCCTGAGTTCAGAGAAACAGAAACCTGACTTTGTATATTCTTGTTAATTAAACAGGAGTGCATCAAAGAAATACATGGCTCCATCGTCAATTTCTCCTCCTAACTGAAACAATCCTCAAGCCCTAGATTTTGGCTAACTGCTTGGGTCGAAAGGGGTAACAGTATACTTAGACCTGGTGGAAGCAGATGCAAAAGAAAGTAAACCCAGCAATAAAGCCTTCCATAATGGAGCTTGAATTGTTGCAGTAGGATGCAGTGAAACTGACCTTTCCCCTCAAATATATTTTAAATAACCCATCCCCTGCAGGTGGCTTGGCTGTTCCCTGAAACCTGGTTTGGGTTTAGAGTACATGGAAGCTGCCTCCATCCATAGCTGACTTATTCTTTTACATTACAGGCCAGTTACTCTTCTATTTAATTCCTGGTGCATATGATGTGTATTCATTCAGCAGGGACAAGGTATGCTGCAGGGGACAATCCTGCACTGGATTCAAGGAGATAAGGCTGGAATGTGATGGGCAAACCTAACTTCTATGATTCCTTGGAGTCACTCCCTTTCCCAGGTCTTCTTTTAATGAGCCACTGATGCTTCCTGGAAGACTTTGAACTCTGTCTTAGTTAGGAACAATCTGGCTTCCCCATGGAATTTAAAAAAATACTCATTCCCCTGTTTATTGCCAGGGACACAGTGGCATTTATGTCCTTAGGGACTGAAGGAAAAGATGCTGCTTTTTATTCTTTTAAGAGACCATCCATCTCCCTAGAACTGCCTCTGTGGCTGAGTTACAGGGTAAACACCCCTGTCCAGTGACTCACAATTCCGGGAGCCCCACCCCACCCACTTCTGGGTTCTCCTTTCTGGCCTCTTTTCTCTCAGGCTCCCAGCTGCCTAGTGTGCTTTCTGAACACAACAACAATAATTACCCCAGTATTGGAGGCTTCTACAAAAAGCAGGTTCTTCGCTCCAGCTCCTCCTGCAACTTCTCCTCCAGCTGAAGTGACCTCCTCTCTTTGTGGAGTCATCTTCATGGCAGCAGTCACTGATTGTGATACCACCAGCAGAAGATGGAGATGCTGGGTGGGGAATAGGTGGCTAATAGATCCCTATGTTTCCTGGGCATGGGTGACATGGGGCTGTGCTCCTGGGATTTATTTGACGGGTGTGGGCCTATCCCTTAACTCCAAATGGTCACCTGGCGATGAAAGGCCATAATGTAAACCAACAGTCCTTCGCTGATCCAATCAAATGTACTGTCAGCAGTAGGCCCCTGACCAGGATAGGTTTCTTAGGTCCCTGCCACAGCTTCACCCTGAACTGGCCTTTGATAAACAGCCAGGACTTTTTATTTGGCCTGCTGGGCCTTGATTGGCCTCTGCTTGCTCCTAGCCCTTCTAACTACTGGGGGACCAAGTCTCGCTGGTTCTTCCAGCACATGATCCTTGGAGACATATGTAGGCAACCCCAGAAGTCCAAAGTCACTACTCTTCTCTGCCAAAAGGACAGCTTCATAGAGCTGAGCCAAGGTGGCAGGGCCTCTAGTAGGGAGCAGCAAATGCCTGGTACCTCCTGTCATAGTGCCTTGGGCAATTTCTGTTACCCTGGACTGGTCTGCATGTATGCTGGTGGAGAAGGCAGGCAAATAAGGAAATGGGCCATTCAGGAAGGAGTGTTGCTTATAATACCAAATAAAGTTTGCATGGCTGATGATCAGGTGATTGACTGAGAAACCACAATGACAACAGCAGCACTATTAACAGCAGTAAAATTAAAGGTAATGCTGAGGCACCAGACAGGTAGGCTGTGCCAGTACATCTCCCCTTGTTATTGTCAAGGGTGCGTCTCCAGCTGTCTCCCAGGTGTTTCTTACAAGGACTGACAGTGCTTCTGCTGTGTTTGAGAGACCTGGGAATAAAAAAATGAATTTGAAGGGCAGAAAATTCATAACTGAACAAAACACTTTCCCCAAACAAGACATAATTCGACGGTGGAACTCACTGCCACACGATGTTGTTGAAGCCAGGAACTTTAGCAAAATTCAAAGAGGTATTGAACATTGAGGTGGACAACAAGAACTTCTGGAGTTTGAGCAGCTAATGCTAAAATAAAGTGTTTTGTAAAAGGAGATAAACCTCGTGCTTCAGGATTTAACCTAAACTCTAACTACTAGGGTTTAGGATGAGACTTCCATGGGGGGCAGATAATCCCACAACTGCCAATGCCGGGTTTATTGCACCTTCATCGGAAGTGTCTAGTGCTGGCCACAGTTGGAGACAGGACAGTGGATAAGAGACATCTCAGGTCTGATCCAGTCTGGCAGTTCATTTGTTCCAATTAACCCACCAGTGAAGTCCCCCATCTGGCAGCTGGACTCACTGAGAGTGAGGCCGGGACCTTTCCACAGCTGCCACTCAAACTCGGCACCCTCCTGGTCTCTGTAGGCAGATCTGCCAGGTGGGTCAAAAGGGAGCCTGTCCTTGGCAGAGATAGTAGGAGCTGTGCAGAGAGTCTCAGGTGGGAGATGGGCCTCCGCTCATCATGCCGAGGGGCTCTTACAACTGAGTTTGCCTGCCCCTGTCTGAGACGGATTGGCCACATGGCACTGAGCTTGTGGGGAGTCGCTAGAAGGTGCCGTGCTGCAGCGCTGCCAACTCTCCCAGCTTGCAGGGTGACTGCAGCCATCTCCCAAAGCTGTAGACCCTGCCTGTGGGAAAGCCCCTCTGATTGGCTGCCTGCCCCACTTGCCTGCCTCTTGGGGAAGAGCAGCCAATCAGGATGGCCGCAGAAGGCAGGCAGAGCTCTCTCCTCCTCCCCTCAGCAGCCTGACACCTTTCTTATAGGAGGAGAGGAGGGAGCAGAAAGAGGCCAGCAGTGCAGGGCAGATCCTCAAATCCTCCTCTCTCCCTCCAGGCACAGAGGGGAGAATCCCTGGAGCTGCCTCCCCAGTCTGAAAGGGGGAGCAGGGACCCTGCTGCAGACCCCCAGCCTTGGGAAAGGGGGTGAAGAGCCCCTGGAGCTGCAGGAAGAGAAGAGGAGAGGTGGGGGAGCAGAACTAATGGGTGGTAGAGGGGGCTGGGCAGATGTGGAGGCAGAATTGGTGTAGGGACTGGGGAGACAGGATCAGTTGGGGGCAAAATTAATGGCTGGGCACAGCCAAGGGCAGATGTGGGGGTCTGACCTCCTGCAGCGGAGGCTAATAAACTTAGGAGAGGTGGCAACATAAATTGGCCCTCCCCACACACTGGGGTTGGGCAGGGAGAGTTCAAAAATCAAAGCACAGACCAAAAACTACAATATAATCTTTTTTTAAAAACAAATCTCATGGGGTTTGGCCCAATCTGGTGATTCTAGGGAGTCTTACTTAGGATTCTGGGACCTCTGGGGTTGCCAGTACAGCATGTGGGACTCACTATGCCCAGCAGAGTCGTAGCAGCTGTGCCAGGACACCTCCCTAGTCAGCTGAACGGGTCTCAGGTGAGAGATGTCTCCAGCAGAGCTGGTAGGAGCTGCCCTGGTGGGGCTGGGCTGGGGGTTGCTTTCCTCTGTGACTGTGGAGGACAGGTTGGGGTGCTTGGTGGTTGGCCCGTGGTGAGGCAGCTTAAGGCGGTGTGAAGTTTAGTGGCGGCCCGGGCAGACTGCACAGACTGAGGCTGCCTGCTCAGCATGTTTGCTGCACTGAGAAGTTCATTTCCACCCTTCCCCAGAAGTGGCAGGAGTCATGATGCCCTTCCCCTCTGCTCTCTCCTGCCTGACACGGGAAGAGAAAGGGGGGATTGTGCTGCACAAAGGCCACTTCTCCTGCTGAGCCTTTGGCCGCAGTGAAGCTAGACCCATCTAGCTGGCACTGCCCTACCCAGCCCCCTGTCCCCATATTCCTGCCAGGAGGGGTCATATGCTGCAGACAGTTGCCATGGTCAGGAAGTGCCCTGCTGGCTCTCATATCTGCATGAGCTTCCACCACCATGCCAAGGGACAGGGGCTCTCAGTGGAAAAATTGTGCCCCAACACAGGGGCTGAAAGGGGCCGTGCAGACAGCATATGCTAGGCTAGCTCATTAGTACTCCTCAAGGCTGCTAATTAAGCAACTTTGTCTACAATGCCAGATTCGTAACCCTTTATTTCTCATCTTCTTTACTAATGGCTCTGACTATGGAGCAGGCCCAAGTGGCTGGGCGCTGCCCCAGATGAGACCCATATGCTGTTTCTGGCCAGCTCTCTCATTTCCCAAACCAGCAGCCGTGCTCTCCTGGCTAGGGACTTGCACTGCCTTGCAGAGCATCCAGTCAAGCCTTGGTCTGTTGCTGGCTGGTGTCCTGGTCACCGCTCTGCCTGGGCCTCTGTACAGTGCTGAAGGAGGCCTGAGCTTTTGGGGCTGCAGCAGCCTAAACTTGGGAGACCTCAAATCTGGCCAGTAGTTGTGGGCCACAGAGGCTGGGACTGAATCCCAGGAGCATAGCCCAGCCCCAGATTTTATATAACCCATCAGCAACCCTTTTGTAGCTCCCCACAACCAATAACCATTCTTGCTGTCTTGGTTCATATGCTCTCATTGGCTGCAAGAGCTAATGAAAAGAGACATATGATGGGCTGGAAGGGGTTGAGATGTGTCCTGTTATTATCTGCTTTGGGTTGATTGCTGGGATCTCACCTGGCAGCCCTGGCATCTACCCCGATTCTCCCTCCTTGTCTAGGCCCATCCTGGGGCCTAAGAGCTTCGTGAACTGGGGTGCCACCAAGGGACAATGTGATTGAAGCAGACATTAGGAAGGGCTGAGGGAGAAGGATCCGCTGTGGCAATGGCAGCGATTCCCTCCATATGGGGGCATGCAGTGCAGTGCCAAGGAGGTAATTGGGTGAAGTGAGATGCTATTCCCATTCACTGGGAAATATTGTCTCCTACCCATTTGGCCCATTATTTATTTATCAGTCATAGATTTATAGACACAGACTTTCTCTCTACCACCCTCTTATGGCAAAGACACACCTTCCCTTGTGCCTCCACTCCCCAGATGATGCCAGCATAACTCCAGGAAGAGGGTAAGTTAGTTTGTTGCTGCACAGGAAGAGTAGAAAGCATTGTTTTTGTAGGTCTTACACAAATGGAAGCTGTATTGAAAACATTCTCGGTGACTGAATGTTTACTGCCAGAAATCTGGAATCTTACAGGCAGACTTAGAGTGGCTAGTGGCACTCCCTATGCACTGTCAGCGCCAAATCCTGAGCATCAAGTGGTTCGGCTTTGTGTGACTGTCACAGTCTCCCAAAGATCTGGCCTTCCTTTACTCCCTCATTATATTTGAAAGCAGTGTTGCATGCTTTTTGGCCACATCATCACGATAGACAAAAACACCTCAGTGCACTGTGCTTTCAAATCTCCATTGACGTGCGAAGGGGTACATGCCCTGCCCTACCTGGGGCTGCCCCAGAGATGTGTGGGTCCACAGAACCGAGCCAGATCAGGGAACTTCACTACACGATGCCTGGTGCAACGCCTTCAACCTTGGTCACTCTGACTGGCACAAGGGTCCTTAGCAGTCTGTGTATGGAGGATGATGATGATGCATGTTGGCTAATTAAACCTAGGTCTGTGCAAGCTAATGTACTTTCCCCCTTGCACTATAACAAGTAGCAGTTAGTTAGGAACTAAAAAAACACTGGCAAGTGCCCAACTTCACCCAAGGCCTGTTTGCTTATTATTGCGTTGCAGCAGTGCCTAGAGGGTCCAGCCTGCTGTGCTAGGCACTGGACAAACACAGAACAAAGAGATGCACCCTCCCCACAGGATTCAGCTGACAACGCTTCAAGCTTAGCGCAGTTTCCACAAATGCTTGGGGCTGCGTGTCAGGAGTGAACTGCACGGACAGGGCCCAGATTTGAACAGTAGGGTGCTGCGGGTCAGGCCTGAGGGGCACCGGCAGGGCTGTGTGTAAAGCCCAGGACTGGAATAGCAGGCAATATTGCAGAGCAGGAGTGAGATGCCTGGAGTGAGGGCCAATGCTTAATTTGTCATGAAAGAGGTGTTGGGGCTCAAATCTTTTTTTTTTTTTTTTTACATTCATAACGGATGCAGCGAGCTCAGGGCTGCTGGGGCTATGGACTGCCGAGCCGACAGGTGCCAGGGCTCAGCCCTGGCGCACATTAAGCACTGGTGAGGGCACATGCAGTGATGTCTCTTGCACGACTCCTTGGCACTGGGATTGCGATTTGCTCCTTGCCCTGCATCCAAACAGCGGGGCCCTCCCACTCCACTTGCCTCTGAAGGGAGTTTCCGTGCCATTCACCTTGCCTCCGAGTGCATTGCCCCAGGCGTGGGGCGCGGCCCCATCCCCTGCGCACCCAGCTCCGGGGGCAGCTCGCTGCTGCTCCTCGGGGTGGGTGCCGCGTGTCATTGGCCAGGCAGCGGGAGCACGTGGGGCTGGGTGTAATCTGCAGGCTCAGCCTGGGAGGGGAGGGCGCCCGTCTGACTCACTCGCTGACTCTAATCCCGCCGGAGGAGAAGTCAGGACACAAACAGACTTGAGGAGCGAGTCCAGCCGGACGGGCCAAGGAGCCGCGCAGAGCCGGGGTGGCGAGCCGGAGGCCGAAGGGGGGGAGATGAAGGCATCGAGCCCTTTGCCGACGCTGTTCGGTGCCATCCTCGCCGTCTCGGCTGTGACGGGTGAGTTTGGATCAGAGGCGTAGTTTGACTTCTATATTTGGGGGTGGGGGGCAGCTCCAGCCAGGGCCAATGGGGCTGTGTGGGGGGGGGGGGGTACCTGCCCGAGGCTTGTTTGTGAGGCAGCTCCCCCTCCTGTCCCCCTAACTACGCCTATAGTTTGGATCTTTGGCCTCTCCCTCCTCCCACTGTCTGTCCCGCTTCAGGGTCTCCCGGGTGTCTCGCCCTCCCCATGCTGAAAATCTGGGGTGCAAGGGCGGGGGCATACCCAGCCTGGCCCGCTTGTCACTCTCCGCCTGCTGCTGCACATCAAAGTCTGGGATCCTCTGGCTGTGGGATTCGCCTCGTCCCCAGGTGTGGGGGTGGAGAGGGCCAAGCAGCAGTTGCTCAGTCCCCTTCCGGTTCTGGCTGATGTTGAGAGCTGGGAGAAGGGGCCCCTGGGGTGACAGCAGGAGGGGTACGGCGCTGTACGGCGGACGCTCAGCATTGCCGCCATCAGAGCTCACTAACACCTAGCTCTTTGCTCAGTAGTGCTTCACTGGCCTGAGTGCACAAGTCCTCGCAGCCCGCCCCTGGGAGTCAGGACCGCTGCCCCCGTTTTACAGAGGGGGAGGTGAGGCACAGAAGGGGGGTGAGGCTGTGGGTGTACAGCTCAGGACTCACACCTGGCGGCTGTAAATAGAACCTAGGAGGGTGGGCTCCCGGCTTCTAGCCACTCGCTACACAAGCCCATGGTCCTGACTGACATCCCAGGCCCCAGTCTTCTCCCCCAGAGCTGGGAAGAGATCCCAGGAGTTCTGGCTGACAGACTCCCCTGCTCTAACTATTAGATAACACTTTCCTCCTATATAACAAAACACCCTTCCTTGTTTGTATGGCCCTTAGCTGGGGAGGAATGGGCATGCGGTGAGTGGTGAGCGCAGGGCTGGCCAAGGGAGGCGGGGAGGTGGTGAAGAAGCTGTACTGGCGGGGTGGGAGGTAGGGATGGGGTGAGGGGCTGAGAGGGTGGAATATGTGGATAACAGGTAGAGGTGAGGGACAGGATATGGGATGAAACACTGGGAGTAGAGGGAAAAGACGGGGGGGGGGCACTCGCTGGAGCCTGGGCCCTGCGGCAGTGAGGGACTGAGGCTGGCACAGGGGCAGTGGAGGGCATGCAGTTTTGGTTGGGAGGGGCACCCATTTTCCCCTGACCCATGCTTCCAACCCAGAGGGGCTGGGATATGCAGCCCAGAGCCTCACAGGACGTTATTTTTGCCTCCCTGCCAGTTCTTGGAGCCACATAAGCAAACATTTCCAAAGGTGACTGGTGATTTTGGGTGTCTCAGTTGGGAGCCCAGTGTGGGACAGTTGGGGCCTGATTCTCAGGGCACTCACAGCTCCAGTCAAAGGCAGTGGGGAGCGGGAGGTGCAGCATGGCTCTGAAAATCTGGCCCCAGCTGTCCCAGACACTGAGGCACCCCAAATCACTGGTGGCTTTTGAAAGTATGGCCCTTCCCTTGCCTGCTGACAATGGAATGTGGCCAATGAGACCTGCTGGAGAGAGGACAAGGGGGAGAGGGAGGGGGAAGCTCAGTTACTTGTGATATTTAAAATGTGCATAGCTTATTGGGGCCCATTCTGCCCTGGGGAGGAATGCGGTAGAGTGGCTTTTCCAGCCCCTTCTCCTCTACCTGGTCTCCTCTGCCTTGCTGTGTCCTGGCCCCAGTGTGAACCAGATGCTCCTGTAGTGGAGGCAGCTGGCACAGCAGATGCTTGGGGGACACACACTTGTCAACCTTGTGTCTCTGTACGTAGCCAGTACCTCTCCTCAGACCCAGCGCTGTGTGTAAAGCCTTGGCCAACTGGCTATAAGGATCCTTGATACTGAGTTTCTGATTCCCCAGGAGACTTGAGGAGCATGGGGCAGGTAAATAGCCCCCACTCCTTGATGAATGAAATGGGTAAAGACATCCCCACTCCTCATTGGCCCTTCAGCATCTCCCTTCTCCTTCTCCTCCTCTGCTGTAGCTCATGGCAGTGCATTGATGGAAGATGAGGTCATGCAGAGCCAGGCTGGGTGGCACAGGCATAAATTTGACCTGGTGCCCAAGCTCTTCTGCTTTCTCAGGCTGGGCTGTAGGAGCAGCAGCAGCGTTTCGGAAGCCTCCAGTTAACACAGGCCAGCCCGCTCCATCTGCCACGAGCACGCCCTGTGGATGTGGAGGGTTGGGATGTGGGATTAGTTCTGAGGAGCCTTGCTATTAAAAGACTAATTGGAAATAACTCCCTGAGCAGTGGCTTAGGCTAATGAGATCTGTGCTGTTCAGTGCAGCTCTGGGCAGTGAGCTCTCAGCTCATTAAGTACCCACACAGGTAGTTGTGTGTGTGAGGGGAGGCTGTCCCGGGGGTCTCCACCTGAGCTAAACCCTTGATCTAATGCCTGCAGCATGAGCCGACGTGGCAGAGAGAAGCTTGGTGTCAGGAGACAAGCTGCCCCAGTGCTTGCTAATGAGAGACGCAACCTTTCACCCACGGGTCACCCATTTGAATCCGCCCAGGTCGGCATGGAGGGCCCTAGAAGTTATACCCAGTTGCCAGCCAGCTGTTTGGCAGTCCTCCCCCTCACCCCGCTGTGTGAGCTGTGTGAAATGAACCGGTGGGTTGCAGCCCAGCTTCCGGGCACAGCCAAAACCACTTTCACGATTGGCTTCTCGGCCGGTAGTGTCATTAGTGAAACCAGGGGCCGAATGGCTATAGAGGAGTTCCCCCTCTTGTCCCTACTGAGGGTGCTGAGGCCTCACTGGCTGACAGGGGATGGGGCAGGAGGAGTTTTCCCTGTACTGTGTGAGCTACGCCTGTCCTAGGAATGGAGATTTTCCATCTCCAGGGGAGTCTCTCACAGAGCGCGGTCCTGGACAAAGGCTGGTCTGCTGCACAGAGCCATCTACAGGTGGGGAGCATGTGGAAGCAGGTGGGAAGACTTCTCCTGGGCACTCCTTGGGGCAGATGCCCTGACGGACCCTGGGGACCTCCCCCTGCACCCAGGAAATGGACACAGACAGGAAGTGCCCTCTGGGTAAGATGCATTTTCTTGGGACAGGTCTGAACCGCCTGGGGGGCTGACCCGCCTCGTGCTCGCTTGCTCTTTGGAGCAGCAGCTGGCCCTGTCTCCAGGCCATGATAGGCCGCTGGCCTGTACCCCCCTCTGCTCCACTCAGCGTGGCTCCTGGGCTTCCACACTTTTTGTTCCTTAGGAGATGCCGGTTTTTCAGTCTTTCACAAATATAAACCTACTTAACTGAAATATCAGATGCTCGGCCCATTTGATTCCTGGGGTGAGGGCATCTGGTGCCCTATTCAGTCACCCCACTCTGCTCTGCTCCCTGCACTGCTGGGATACAGGTTTAGGGGGTGGAAGGAGGAACGTTCGCTCCTCCACTTACTCTGGAGGGCAATATTGGCTCTGAGTATCCATAGTCCACCCCTTCTTCCCAGGAAGTCTGTGGTCATTTTACAGCCTCCCCTGCCCAGTTAACTAGGAGGAATGGGTTGAAGCAAAGCACATTTAGGCTGAATAATAAGGAAGTTCCTGAAGAGTGAGATCGGCGTGATGGAAAACAGATTGCCTAGGGACAAAGCCGTGGGGCACAGACTGAGGAATCAGCCGCCCTGGCCCCCAGTGCAGGATGGTCAAGGTGTGGAGGGGAGGGGGAAGGACATGGGAGATGGGGAACTATCACTGTCAAACTGCAAGATGTGGCAAGATGTGGGGTGATGTGCTGGGAAGATTGGTGTCAGCAGCTCCTTGGTGGCTCACTGTGGGGTGATGTGCTGGGAAGATTGGTGTCAGTGGCTCCTTGGTGGCTCACTAGGGCAACTGGAGTCAAAGCAAAGGCCCAGTTGCAGAACAGCGGGCACTGATAGTTCCCCTCTCCCTGAGCCTCCCACGCCCTCCTGCTCCTAGCATGCCTCACCTTGGGCATTACCCTGCAGTGCTGGAGGAGGGTGAGACATTCAGGCACAAGAGGAGAGCTGGAAACTCCTTGGGGGACTTACGAGGGACTTTGGTCTCCGGGGCAGACGCTGTGGAATTGCACCGAGAATGTAGGTTGGTACCATGGACACTGTGAGGGTGGGAGCTGGGCAAGTTTCCTCCTCTCAGCTCTGCTGGTGCCCTCTGTACTGACTGCTCTTCCAGTCCTGGAACCCCATACATAGCTCTGCCGGTGCGTCTCAGTCCTGCCTTGCAGCACTGTGTGTGAACTCAGCCTGGGGCCCCCCATGTACAGCTGTGCCACTGCACTTCAGACTGTGCTGCACCCAAAGTAACATGGATGAGCTCTGTAAAGGCAGGATAGCTGCTTTTGAATTTTCCTGAAAGATCAGATTTCAGTCAAAGACCTGGGTCTGTAGCTGGCTCATGTGTGGTTTCCCTGGCAGTTAGTGTTTGTAATGACTTGTGGCCTTGGTTACAGGTGATTTCTGTGATGTGAACCACTGTGAGAACGGGGGTACCTGCCTGACTGGTAGCAATGAGACTCCATTCTTCTGTATCTGCCCTGAAGGTTTCACTGGGATTGACTGCAATGACACGGAGAAAGGTACAGCCCATGCGAGAGGCGGGTCCAGACGCTCTGAGACTAGAATCTCATCTGTATGTGATTGTGATGCATCAACAATAACACAGCAAAGTGCGTGGATCTGCAGATCCATGTGTGCCCTGGGGGTGCTAGCACGTAGCAAAGTTCCCATGTCATGACCCTGTCCACTGGCTGCTTCCAAGTTCCAACCCTGCCGATGATTTGTACAGGGTGGTGTTTTAAAACTGGTGCCTATAACAAGGACATGAACATGGGTAGATCTTAGACTCTTAGGATGAGCTTCTTCTCATGGGGAAATAACTAACAGACTGTCAAAGTATGTGTCATACCTTTCTCCAGTGATTGGTCTACTGCAGGATAACATCATACTACTGCTGCCTAGCAATGGAGTGGTAGAGGTCTCTGTTATGGAGCTGAAGGTCCCAGTTTCAAACACGGATGACAACCAGGCTTGTACCAGATTCACACACACCTCAGGAGCACTAACCCAGAGCCAAATGCTGTTATGTCAGATCCATGCATGACTTGGGGTTGTTATGCTTATAAGAAGCACATAGAATCTTTTAAAAGGAGCTAAGGCAATACTCTGTGTTATTTAGTGTACAATTTAAGCATTGAAATCAGCATATGCTTACACACGCACACACAGTTCTGCAGCTGGATCTCATAGTTACTAGTCCTTAGTGTTGTTCGGTGCATTCCAATGGCCAGCTGAAACTGCACATGAGGGAGGGGGAACACACCCTTCTTTTATAGTGATAAGTTCCCATACAAGTCTATGGACCTTGCTGTGCCACACTGGAGCTGTCAATCACGAGGTATTCAAAGTTGCTCTGTTTAGAATTATTTTGAGTTGTTCCCCACAGCTGTTTCTTATCTGTCCCTTTGGCTCAACTCCTTATCTAGTCCTTGGGGTGTAAGCCTTTGCTTTAGGGTCATCAATCTGCCATCTGGGTGATTGATAATAAAGTTGGTGCCTCTTGACTGCTCCACTCCCCTCTCGACCATCTGGCCCAGCTGGCCTGTCTCAGTTAATCACCATACATTCTTCACTCACACCAAACCCTAAATAAGGCTATTACAGCCATAAAACTTCTATCCTTCTAAGAGCGAATGTTAACACAATCAGCAAAGAATAAACTCAGAACAATTTACTAATTCAAGGCTACAATTTCTTCTTACTAATTCAAAGCTAGCAAAACGGAGTACAATTCCACTTGAGACAACTTCTTCCCATTAGGCTTTTGGCCTACAGGGTCACTAAGTCACAGTAACGGGCATCCTTATACCAGCCCTGCACCCCTAGAACAGTGTGGATTCTTCCTTTCCCTGTTCCCACTTGACAACTGTTTGCTTCCTCTGTTTCCTTCCCCAGGCCCCTGCCACCCTAATCCCTGCCACAACAATGGCGAGTGCCAGCTGGTGCCCAACCGGGGTGATGTCTTTATGGAATATGTCTGCAAGTGCCCTGCGGGGTATGCAGGCACCCACTGCCAAAAGAGTGAGTATGGGTTGCTTCTGCAAGGGTGGCACCACGCACTGGCTCTGGGGGAGATGGGGACATGACAAAAGACCTCCCTGCAGGAGGAGCTGCCAAGGTGGGAGAAAGAAAAGGAGTACTTGTGGCACCTTAGAGACTAACCAATTTATTTTAGCATGAGCTTTCGTGAGCTACAGCTCACTTCATCAGATACATCAGATATCTGATGAAGTGAGCTGTAGCTCACGAAAGCTCATGCTAAAATAAATTGGTTAGTCTCTAAGGTGCCACAAGTACTCCTTTTCTTTTTGCGAATACAGACTAACACGGCTGTTACTCTGAAACCTGTCAAGGTGGGAGAGGAGCATGAAGACGAGGTGTCCATGTGGTGGATTGTGTTTGTGTATGTACCCCCGTTACCGTCCAGATATTGTTGGGGTATGTGTAAGTGACTAATCCAGCAAAATACCCCACTGAGTTTGTTTTCATCAAGGCATCGGAAGTTTCTCACCTTGAGCTGCTGGCAATGCACTGGGCAGCCTTGCACGATGACTCTCCGCTCACGTGCCTCTGAACTGACTTGCTGGCTCTGGTGCCCACTGGCAGGGATTATGTGATTCCATCCATTCTGCAGCAGCCCAGCTGTCAGATCTACTCTGGATTGCTGGTCCTGGAGCCGCCCCTGGAAATCTAGGAGCTGGAGTGGGAGGGGAGCCCTAGAGACCAGCGTGAGGTGGGGTGTGGGAGCTGGTGCCACTTGGAATAAGTAGTCCAGCTCCAAGTGAAATGTAGGGACTGGTGTTGGGTGCGATGTGGAGAAGTGCAAGGAGAGGCAGAGGTACTGGGTAGGATGCGATTGCCAACTCTTGGTCGGATGCAGGGCCTGGTGGTTGGTACAATGTTGGACCAGAGCCAGGTGGATGCAGGGGCTGGCACCAGGTGGGTTGCAGGGTTCAGCATTGAGTGCACTGAGAGAACTATAGAAATGATAAAGATACTGAGGGAGAAGGTAGTGCAATGGGTATGTCTGGCCTCTGCATCTTAACCATAGCCTGGCCAATGGCAGTTCTGCTTTTAGGACACCTGTGGCTCTGCCTGCTCCAGAGGGGAATTTGTGCATCATCTGCAGTGTAGAGTGGGACCCTCCCCAGAGCTTCACACAGATGCATAAAAGAACCAGTGCCTCTAAGCCCAGTCCACTCCAGTGGGAGAGGCTCCCTCCCACAGTGGCATAGCTGGGCATCTCAGCTAGACTCCCCACCACTACAAGCAGCCTGGCAGTCACTCGAGGGCCGATATGAATGCATTTTGGATTAAAGCCCTCACTTAGCTTGCCAGAGCAGCTGCCTGCTGATATCTCTCTGCGTAAGTGATGGGACTCCCCATCCCACCATGTGGTGCTGGGTTTGAGGCTGGAGGGGGCAGAGGCTCTCTCTCATCTTCTTCGCTCCTGTCTCCCCTAGACGTGAACGAGTGCTCCTCACAGCCATGCAAAAATGGAGGCACCTGCCTAGACCTGAACGGCGACTATGCCTGCAAATGCCCCTCTCCATTCTTGGGGAAGACCTGCCATGTCCGTAAGTCCCTGACCGTGACAGGCGGCTACAGACCCTGCCCCCCCCCAACTTTCTGTTGCCCCTCTCTGCTCTCAGCAGTACCAGCAAGCACAAAGGAGGCCTTGTTGGTTGGCATTAGGAAAAACAGAGGTCGATGGCTTTTGAAGCCAGCTTCATTGTTGTCCATTAGCCCCATGACATTGGAGAGCCCAGTGCTAATGAAATTAGTGCTGGAGGAGGCAACCCAGAGAGATCTCCTGCTCTTCTCACATCTCATGTCTCTGGGATAGTCCCAGAGACTGGATCATAACACATCACAGAGTGGGCTTTCCCTTTTCGGATCTCCTTACATCTTGTTGCTGTGGTGGGACAGCCGTGGTGGCTGGATAGTGGAGAAGGGAGGTTCATACAAGGAGCGTTTCCTCTTCAGGTTGTCCAGGCCTGTGACGGTGGTGAAAAGCTGCCTGGAGAGCTCTGCACACACCTGGACATCTTCTTTTCTGAGAGCGTTCAAGACAGTTGCTGACCAACTGGTCCTGAACAGTCTTGGTTCGGGAAGTGCAGAGGGCATAGCTCTGGGGAGGGGTTAGGGTGAAGCCAGATGCGACTGGGGAGCAGAAAGAACCAGCCACCTTCTCATTTTAATGAGACACCAAACCAGTGCCCCAAGTGGGCAATGAAGGTCCTTGCTCTGGTCTAGTTTCCATTTCATACCCATGAGATGAGGTGTCTCCAAAGAACCAGGAATGTGATGGTCAGAGTGTCACCTTCTCTTTCTCTCTTGTTCTCCTCTTCCTCTCTGTTCTCACTCTTCTTTTACCGATGACCTGCTCCTCTTCCTTTTCATTCCCAATCTCCCTCCCTTTTCTTTCCCCGTTTCCCCTTCCCCTGCTCCAGGCTGTGCTGTTTTGCTGGGCATGGAGGGAAGGGCCATTGCAGATGCCCAGCTCTCGGCCTCATCTGTGTACTATGGGTTCCTAGGCCTGCAGCGCTGGGGTCCTGAGCTGGCCCGACTCAACAACAATGGAATTGTCAATGCCTGGACCTCCAGCAACTATGACAAGAGCCCCTGGATTCAGGTACCAGCTGGCTGAACACACAAACTTTCCCTTGGGTGGGTCATGAGCTCATTGCAGAACAGGTTCCTCTGAAGCACCAGGCACTGGCCAGTGCTGGAAGTGGGATGCTGGGCTTGTTGGAACACTGGTTTGTTCTCATGTGGCAGTTCCTACCAGCGCTTCCCCATGCTCCAGGGCTGGGACTTGGGGACTGCTCTGAATTCTGTAGGCCAATGGGAACGTGAACCCATTGTCCTATTCCCTGCTGAAATCTCCACCTTGGAGAAGGAGCGGTTTCAGATCGGAAGCCTCCTAATGTTAACATGACTATAAAAAGGCGGTGTCCCAGGGCAGCATCCCTTTGGGGGCAGCTGGCACTTCTTGATGCAGGATGCTCAATCTCCTGGGAGGAGGCACTCAGGAAACACCTTGCATTGCTCTGCAGCAGTGCTCTCTGGTGGTACAGATGGGCATCCTTCTCTCCTTGATCAGGGGACTGGGATCACGGTTTGAGGCTGTGGGGATGGGGAGTTCTAGCACAGGAATAATGGGGCAGCCTGCAGATGGACAGAGCACCCACCGCAGGACAGCCCCTTTCAAGGGTGCTGAGGCTGAGTTGGTTCCCAGGAGTCCAGCTCGGCTGCAGGTCACATAGACTAATACTCTGTGGGAGACCTGGGATGGCAGGGGCATAGCACGGACCATACTCTGTGTTAGGCTCTGTAGCATGTTCCCTGCCCCATCCCAGTAACCCTCTGTCATGCCACAGGCAAACCTGCTGAGGAAGATGCGGCTGACAGGGATCATCACGCAGGGTGCCCGTCGTGCGGGCTGGGCAGAGTACGTCCACTCCTTCAAAATAGCACACAGCCTGGATGGGCGTGTGTTTGTGTTCTGCAGGGACGAGAAACAGGATCAAGACAAGGTGGGTACTGCAGTAATGGGCCTGCTGCCTCCACGTGTGGGGGGGAAACGGGCCTGGGGCATGGGGCTGTGTCAGGGTGGGGCGAGGAGATCGATGCACTGGGGGTGTTAGCACATGGGCGTGTTACCACTGTGAAATTATGGCACTGGCGGGGGCCTTGTGTCACTTTGTGGGGGTGGTGTCTGCTCAGAGGAGATGCTGTGTGATTGCAGGGGCTGCAAACAGGATTGGGGGGTTCTCAGGTATTGAGAACAATAAATACCAGCGGTTTCATAATAATATAAATGATTATACACACACACACTACAGCTGCTTAGACAGAGCACAGCAACTAGTCAACATTCAGAGAACCCCTGATTTGTGACTAACACCCCAAGTTTGCTTTGCTCTGATTCACAAGCTTCTGGGTAGTACATCTCCTGTTTAAAATGTTTGTAAGCCTATCAGGGAGCAGGCCCAATGCCATGTTTCTTGGGTGACCAGCCACACAACAAGAAGAGCCAACAGTGAAGAGTACATAAACTCCCTACAGGTGTCAATGATTTGTTCAGCCCCATCAGGCCTAGTCTTGACAGCAGATACATTTGTGGGAAACAAGACTGGTCTTCGAACAATTTGCTAGAGGGGCTGAACTGGTAACAAGTAAATCAAGCGTCTCTACTATATGCTACAGTGTACAATAGCACAAATATTTATATATTTACAGAACCAATAGCACATATATACTGTCTACTTCCCTATAAGTCACCTGATGTATAAGCTGACCTACTAATTGACAGCAGTGTTACCAACTCTCAGGATTTTATCACACATCTTGTGATGATTGGTGTATTTCTTAAAACCCCAGCTGCTGTGATCCTGTGACTATATGAGAATCTCAGCCTTCATCATAAAAAAAAAAAAATTTTAACCCTCATGGTTGCAGAGAAAAACATGTAAATGTGACCCCAGTGTATTTGAAAGGGTAAAAACAAAAAGAAACACACACACACACAAGACAAGTGGAAAAAAAGAATCCAACATTTCTTGTTTTAAAACAATCTCATGATATTTAAGCCAATCTCATGATTTTGGGGGGCTTGACTCATGATCTTGTAACATTTTGGTTTGGCAACACTGAGTCCAAGGCATTCTTCAGTGTTGGTGGTGAGTTGGTCTGTCACGTGGCTTTTGTTACTGAGTCTACAAGATAAAAATTGGACCGCTGGGTCAGGGATTACTATGGACAAGGGTATGGGGTAGAGAAGGGATGAGGACTTGATACTGGCCCCCATTCCTGGCCACTAAACACACTCATCTTGGTCTGTGCCCTTACAGGTTTTCCTGGGGAACACAAATAATGATGGCATGCAGTCCAACACGTTCAATCCTCCGATCACAGCCCAGTACATCCGCATCTACCCTGTGATGTGTCACAGGGCTTGCACTCTGCGCTTTGAGCTGGTGGGCTGCGAATTGAATGGTAAATGTCTGCTCCGGGCCAAGAATATGGTGTACTGCTCCAGAGCACTAATGCCCCTGTCTGTTGGATCTCTGAGGCGGATGTGCATGTCCATGGCACGAGCTGTGATTTCATCAGATCACACATGTTGGGCCGGGTCAGTGCTTGGATGGGTGACCTCTAAAGATACCTCAGATGTAGGAACCTTGTTGAGACTCAGTAGGGGGTGTTCTTCCCTCTGTCAGTGCTAACCTTAGTGTCTCAATGTGGCACTAGAAGGCAGTGTGTTGCAGGGGAGTGGTGCGGGTGACTTGGGGAGGGGGAGGGGAGGGGTGCTGTCACCTCGGAGTCATTACTGATCCCAGTGCAGTGCTGTGGGATTTTGTGCTGCTGGAGGTGTTGCCTTTCTGATGAGACCTGATCACTCTTAGTTGCGAAAGATCCGTTGGCTCTTTTTGTGAGAATAGGGGTGTTAACTCCAGGGTCTCAGCCAAATCACATCCTAGATAATGACATTCTACTCCCTAAATCCTTCCCAGGCAGTCTCAATCAGGATCTTCCTGCACTCAGTCCCAAACCCCTGAGCAGTGCTGCTGTGCGGCTGTTGAACAGCTGCTGAGATCATTTCCCTGCTGGCTGAAACAACTTCTGTAGAGTTTGCAAAATTCTTTAGGATCAAAGTCCCCTAGAAAATGTAACTTAGCAGTAGGCTCAGCCAATCAGATTTCTCTCTCGCTAGCTCAGCATTCCTAACATGACACATGTGCTCGGCAGTGGTTGGTGAAACGGGCCCAGTTCCGAGTCTCTGGATTGCTCCAGGATTGCCCTTCTCGTTGAAATGTTGTACGTTGTGTTTGTCCAGTCAGTGCTTTCAGGGAGGCTGGGAACGACCCTCTGCTGCCTGGCTGTTTGGTGGCCCCAGTGTATTGCAGTGGGACTGGTGCATCCGTGTATCAGCTGGGGCCTTCAGCAGAGGCCAAGGATCAAACTGGGTGTGAACACCAGCCTCCCCTTAGGGGAGAATGGTCAGGGCTGGGGCCCAAGAGCAGGGTGGAGGGGGAGTTAAGCTTGCCCTGCCACTGCCCACGGCTCAGGGGGATAGAGGCCTCCGTCTCTAGCGCTGTGAATCTTCTAAGTTCACCCTATGTTTCGTGCCCGTGGGTTCCCGATCTGGACTCTGCCAGGGCCCTGTCCCTCACAGGGAGGGGTGAGGAACCTGGGAGAGAGAGGCCTGCAGGAATACTGCAACAGGGGTCCAATCCCTGGGAACACCCAGGGCAAGCAATTGGAATTAGCCTACATGGACGCAGGATCTGGAGTTCATCTGAAGCCTTTCAGGGAAAGTGAGCAATGCTTGTGGTGGGGGCTGGACGTGGCCCTGGGGCCAGGCACCGGCTGGCAGGTCTGGGCCCCAGCTACTTTGGCACTGGGTGCTCAGGTCTAATTCCAGGAGTGTCTGTGTTTTGGTTTTCCCCCAATCTTCTCTTTGTCTGCATCAGTGACCACAGTGACACCCACTGGTAACAATGAGAATTGCAGGGCTGGTCACATCTTGGCTGCAAGGTTACAGGGTGAACTGGCCCCGTGGTACAATCCAGCTAGGCCAGAGGTGGGCAAACTACGGCCCGTGGGCCACATCCTGCCCGCGGGCCCGTCCTGCCCAGCCTCTGAGCTCCTGGCCGGGGAGGATTGCCCTTGGCCCCTCCCCCGCTGTCCCCCCCTCCCCCGCAGCCTCAGCATGCCACGCCACCAGTGCTCTGGCCTGCCGCTACTGCCGGGTGGCGTGGCTGGCTCTGGCCAGGCCGCGAGCTCCTGCTGCTCTGAGCAGCATGGTCGGGGAGCGGAGGGGTTGGATAAGGGGCAAGGGTTCCGGGGGGCAGTCAGGGAGCAGGGGGGGTTGGATAGGGGGTAGGGTCCTGGGGGGCAGTTCGGGATGGGAGTGTGGATGGGGTCGGGGCAGTCGGGGACAGGGAGCAGGGGGAGGTTGGATGGGGTGGAGGTTCGGGGTGGGGGGTGTCGGGATGGGGAACAGGGGGTGTTGGATAGGTGTGGGGAGTCCCAGGGGGCCTGTCAGGGGGCGGGGGTGTGGATAGGGCGCGGGGCAGTCAGGGAAGAGGGAGCAGGGGGGGTTGAATAGGGGGATGGGGGTCCCGGGAGGGGGGTGGTCAGGGGACAAGGAGCAGGGGGGGTTGGATGGGTTGGCGGTTCTGAGGGGGGCAGGAAGTGGGAGGGGGCGGGGGCCAGGCTGTTTGGGGAGGCACAACCTTCCCTACCCGGCCCTCCATACAGTTTTGCAATCCAGATGTGGTCCTCGGGCCAAAAAGTTTGCCCACCCCTGACCTAGGCGCTGCCCCACTTTCCCCACTTGGGGGGCTCACAAGGCCTCAGGCAGCCTTCACACTCCAGCCTGGGATTTGTTTCCCTATGGCGGTGGTTTTCGAGAGGCTTCTCTAGGCTGGGCATTTCTACTGGGCCCAGAAGGAAAAGGGACCCTGCCCCTGGAGTGGACTCTGCGCATATAGCCCAGGAGCTGTGTGCTGTGCTTAGAGAGGAGTGGCCCTCGGAAAGGACTGGGCATAAGGCCTCAGGCTTCAGCCACATTTCTGGAGGGGCAGTACTGACAGTGTTGTCCCTCCTGCAGCAGGGGGCGCTGTCACGCAGTGAATGGGCCTCTCTGGGGAGATTAAGGCAGAGGATAAAATGCAGAACTGGAGTAAATTGTAAACCCACCCAATCCAATGACCTCTGCTGCCTTCTCGAGAGGGACAGGGAGTTTTGAGGTCCCAGCTCTTTGTATCGTTGGGGTTCCTGATCTGTGCTCATGGCTCAGTGCTGTTTATGTCTCTACATTTGTGGTCCCTGCTCTTTGCATCTTTGGTGTCCCTGCTCTGTATTTATCAGGGATTCCTGGGACCCTGCTCAGTGTCTGTTTGGGATTCCTGGGTCCTGCTCTGTGTTTGTTTGGGATGACTATGCTGCTGGACTCCTCCCTTTCACTGTGTCTATAAACCATTGTGTTACAGTGTATTTCAACACGGCAGGTTGTTCGGAGCCGCTGGGCATGAAATCCCGCCTGATCTCTGACCAGCAGATCACAGCCTCCAGCATTTACAAGACTTGGGGCATCGATGGCTTCACCTGGTACCCACATTACGCTCGCCTGGATAAGACAGGCAAGACCAATGCCTGGACTGCACTCAACAACGACCAATCTGAGTGGCTGCAGGTGTGTCTCCATCACCCCTCAGTGGCTCTCCCAACAGGGAGGTAGGGAAATCTGGTGATGGCCCTTGGGCCAGGAGTACATGAGCTCCAATAGCAAAACTGATTCTGATTCACTCTGTGGCCTTGGGCAAGGCACCTGAGTTCTCAGCCTCAGTTTCTCCATCTGTAAAATGGGGCTAATAGTCCATTACAGCTGCCTGAGCAGCCACATATTCCTATTGTGAAGGGCTGGATGCAGGATGCTTTCAGTGTTACCAGGTCCCGGGGAGGGGAGCTTGGATACTGGGCAGAATACAGGCAGTGTCTGTTCTCTGTGCATCTGGGATGGCAAAGGAATCTCAGCCAGGGATTCATAGACTCTTTGGACTCCCCTCCCCCCAACTTTCCCTCTTCCCATTCTCACCCTCCCTTTTTTCTAGGGGTCCCTGCTGCACCCCTAGATCTAACCATTTGTATGAGTGACTGGAAGCTGCTTGGAGTGGGCAGCAGAAATCCTTGTCAGCCCCACCATTTATCTCCTGTGGCATCCCCATTCTGCATGGATCAGCCCATGGGAGCTTAGCTCAGCTTCTCTGCCACATGCCTGACCCTGCAGCTCAGAACTGGCTGCCACCTGGCCTCAGTTTCCTGCTCTGTGCTGTTTTTTCAGCCAGCAGAGTGAACCACAGAGGAAGCTCTCTCATCCCCTCCTGAAGCCAGTGTGGTTACTCCAAAGCCTGCCTACAGTTTGGTTGCTGGCCCAGGGGTGGGCTACAGGAGGGGCCAGAGACTTCTGCAATGCAGGAATCTTGTCAGGTTTCCTGTCATTACCCCAGACCCCAGCTCCTTTCTCAGGTGATTTCAGAATCCTCTGTGGGTGCAGCTTGGGCAGGGAAAGCGAGGTGCCATCCCTCCAAGCCAGAGAGTCTCTAGGGAGCTGAGCAGTCAGTCCTGCCCTTGGGAGCCAGGCAGGGCCCTCCAGAACAAACCTTTCCCCAGCATTTGCCTTTATCTGATCTTCCTTGTAATGCTGTAGCGTCCCAGACAGGTCCCTTCACTGGCTCCTCCCTTTGCTGGGGTGTCTCTGGCTCATACTCTGTGTAACCCGGCTGCTGCTCCCTTGACTCCTGCCTGTCTCCACGCCAGCCTTGTTCTCTCCCTCCTTGTTCCCTTCCCACCTGTGAGGAGGTTCAGCACCAGCGATGGCACCCAGGCTGGGGGAAGCAAAGAAAACTTTGTCTGCCTGAATTGGGGCTGCTCTGGGGCCTGGTGCACATTGCATGACTTGTGTGACTGCTCTGCAGCCCAGAATAGCTGGGGCACAAAGAGCCCTAGCCACTCCCTCTCCTAATCCTGAGCTGCCAGCTCTTGCCTCTGGCCATCCCCCTGTCACACCATATACCAGGCAGCAGCCATCCCTGCACGGGGAATTCCTCAGGGTACTTTGCCACCCCCTCAATGCACTGGGCTGGAGTGGGGGCAGAATCTGCCCATGTTCCCAGTCTGCCAGGTGGGCTATAGGATGCGTGCAGTGGACTTCCTAGGCACTGATGGATCTTCACTTAGCAAAGGTGCACAGAGCTGAAGTGTGTACGTGCAGAGCCCAGGACTGGAATAGCAGAGGGGCTGCTGTCAGGCTTGAGGGCCATCAGCGGAGCTGCATGGGCGAGTCTTGCACAGCTCCTGGCTCTCGGCTTACTTGGGACCCGACTCGCTTTGGGGGCAAAGCGAGCGGATGTCCTTTGAAAAAGCCCCGTGTCTCTGGCAGATTGACCTGCTGACTCAGAAGAAGGTGACCGGTGTCATCACCCAAGGGGCTCGGGATTTTGGGCACATTCAGTATGTGGCAGCCTACAAAGTGGCTTACAGTGATGATGGGACATCCTGGACCGTTTACAAGGACAACAGGACGAACAGCAGCAAGGTGGGTGCAGGGAAGGGGCTCTGGTAGCACAGGGGGAAACTACAAATCCCAGCATTCCAAAGGGGCTGGAATGGGCCGGCGCCCAGACAGCATATGGCAGCAGTGATGACAAAGGGTCAGAGGAATGGTGTCACTAGCCAGAGAGCTGCTGGTGATACCACAGTACTTAGGTCATCAGCGAGGAAGGCCAAGGGACAAGAGCAGCTGTACCTGGGGTTTAATGGGGTAGGTGTTGTGGGACCCTCATACTGACCATCCTTGCTGTGTATAGGGGTGGAGGGAGCAAGTCACTGCTCAGCAGGGCACTTGCACAGCTCCCCATAGGGCTGTGATCCTGTAGTGTGTCCTCTCCCACAGTGCCTGCGACCTGGCATTGCCCCCTGGCAGGACCTGCTCCTCTTTGTAATGCCTCCTCCCCTCCCTCCACAGATCTTCCAAGGAAACTATGACAACACCTCTCACAAGAAGAACGTGTTTGACGTGCCCTTCTACGCCCGCTTTGTGCGCATCCTGCCTGTGGCATGGCACAACCGCATCACGCTGCGCATGGAGCTGCTGGGCTGTGATGAGTAATCTGCCGGGGAAGGCGGCGTGGAAGGAAAGGACTGGCCTGCCGCCTGCCCCCGCCTCCCACTCCGGGCCTTTCTCCTGCACGCCTGCTGCTGTAACATCCCCCTCTCTGTGTCTCACCCACGCTGCCCCACGACGTCTGTGTCTGGTTCCTGGTCAGGGCTGGAGAGGGGCAGTGAGTGCATGACTGTAGCTGAAGCTGATAGAAATCTCATGGGAGGGCTCTGGGTCCCCCTCGCCTTTGCTTTAGAAAAGCATGTGACAGCCCCGCATTGGTGGGGCTACCGTATTTGCACTAACACGCAAAGGCCCCTGCAGCTCTCTGGGCCCACAGCTCTGCACTTTAGGGGGCTGTCCCAGCTGAGTGGCTCTTGCTCTCTGAGCCCCTCATGTTGGTCCAGGTGTTTCCCATCCAGGCCCTTACGGGGCTCCCTGCAAACAGGCCCTAGCAACCTCCATCAGATCCTGAAAACTACTCCCCCTTGTAGCTCTGCTTCCACTGAAGGGCCCTTAGCAATCGAGAGCTCGTCTGTCTCCCATCACCTTCAGCATTCAGGGGAGCCTTTGAGCGAGATGCCCTGGAGACAGGGCAGGCCCCTCCACTCATGACCTCTATCTTTCAAGCATAGCCAGGTAGCTGGCTTCCCCCTTAGGTGTGTTGAGGGGAGAGGGAGCTTCCAGTTCTTTGGCTCCTAAAGTAATTCAGAAGGGCCCTTGGGAAGAATCTGTTGCTACTGAGTGCACCAATCACCCCCTCCTTGCAGGCTGCTGCCCGGCAGCGATGTTGCTCTGGGTTCTGTCAGTTCAGCATAGTGGCAAGGGAGTGATGAGAAGGGGCGGGGGCATAGATCAAGTCAGAAGTCACAAGGCTCCAGTGTGGGGAGAAGCTGGCAGCTGGGAATCTGTACACACAGGGCCTTGTTTTCAGACTGGGCATCTGGCTTTGCACTGCAGAAACTGCCCTGCTCCTGCAGGGCACGCATGGGAAGATCTGTCCTGCCAGTGGGGGAGCTGGGCACAAAGGGGGGACGTGCGTAATTTCTGTTGTAAAATCAGGGGGGCTGGGAATGTGGCCAACAGCGACTGACCCAATGTCCAGCACCTGCCTGTAATGCCCCAGGGCAGACACTGGTACACCTGTTACTCACAAACACTGCAGACACAAGAACAGGACAAGTGCTATCTGCATTCCCACTTTTGGTCCCATGAGCATTGCTTCTGAGCACCCAGCTGGCCAGGAATTCATACAGGACAGCACAGCCAACCTGCCAGTCTCCACTAGGCTCTCATCCCCCACTGCCACCGAGAAGAGAAGCCCCGTGCCCCTGCCCAGGTAGCCATTGTTCCTGGACTCCAGCTACTGTAGTGCATCACAGTGAAGTCCACAGCCCAAACCCTCCTGTAGGCCAAAAGGACGGCCCCAGCAAACACCGTTTATCCATGTGTTTCACGGTACCGAGTCCCATGATGGTGCCCTGCTAAAGGAGAACCTAGAGATTCTCCAGCCACGTTTTCTGATGTTTCCTCAATTCTATCATCTTAGGACAGTGCAAGGCAGGGGTGGCACACAGAACAAACTGGGCTTGTGGTATGGAGCTTTGAAACCCTCCTCCAGCCCTGCTCACATGCAGGGAACTCCCTAGCAGACCCATGGTACGATTCTTGGCACAGAGGCGACTGGCATGTTGCATGATCCATGAATGAGCCTGGGGTGAGGACTCAGGGTGTTCTGTGCTGGTTCTGAACCAAACTTCTGCCACAGCACTCCAGGGTCCTTGGAGAGAGAGAGAGAGAATCTGTGTGCGCTGCTGATCAGTCAAAGCCTCTGGCCACCTCCCATTGAGGCTGCTCAGTTTGCATAGTAACTCCCCTTGCTTTCCCATGAGACAGTCTCAGGATGTTAATCCTGGGAAAGAGGGGCCCAGGCTCTGCGGTGTCTGTAGCTTTTTCCCCATCATTGGGCAGAGGTTTCCCTCAGTGGGGTTGGTGTCCGTCATAGCCAGTCAACATGCAGTTCTGAGTGCCTGCCCCTGGCCTTCTGGTTCACAGCGTTACCAGTTCTCCTGATTTTAGTGTGAGTCTCATATTTGGTCTTTTCTCAAAGCCCCAGCTCCTGGGGTCAGGTGATTACAGCAGAATCTCAGCTCCCATTTAAAGAGAAAAACAAAAAGTAGATTCTGGTCGTATTGGTTGCAGAGAAAAGCTTGAAAACATGACCATTAAATGCTCCAAACCTAGAAGGACAATCAGAAGAACCCAACATTGATTTTTTTTTAAATCTCAGGATTTTTAAGCCAATCTTGCATTTTAGGGGGCCTGTCTCATGATATTTGAGTGCTTCAGGATGGTAATACTGGGTCCATCCATGCACACTACCCGCTAGAAGAGAGAGAGTGGGGACAGAGAGGCACAGCGACTGCCCCAGAGGGTGTGCCCCTCACTGACCTCACAGCATGGCAATAGCTTGGCACCTGGCTGAGCAGAGGCTCCAGATTTGGGATCAATCCCCGTTGGCAGGGACGTGTGTGTCTCTGGTGTGGATCTGACTTGAAGCGTCATGCAGAGCTGGACCTTCTTCACGTGTGTTTGTGAGGGAGATGGATTCTTTGGTGTAAATGATGGCATGAGCGAGTCTTGGATGGGAAGGCAGCACACCCTGTAAGTGTGTCTGAGAGTATTAAAACAAGCTGAAACTCATGAGTGTCCACCTGCTTATTTGGGTCTGTGACTCGGGTCTTGCCTGGTACAGTGCTGAACATGGAACAGGATTCTGCCCTGCTCCTCTTCCTCTCCTGCTGCACCCCACATCGCTCCCTTCAGCACTTCCCAAGCCTGTGTCTCCTTCAAAAGAGCCAAAGGGCAGAAGGTCCTGGAGGATAGGGGATGCCCCATGTGTCTGAGGTCTGGGATTCATGTTCCCACTGCTTCAAACCCACTCCCCGCAACACAGCCTGTCATGGCCTCAGCCTCCTCCCCCCACCCCATGGCACGTCTCCTGGGCTCTGCTTACAAGGCCAGCAGCAGCACCACCGATCTCCTGGGGGCAGGGCCGCTGTCTGGAGCTAGGTATAACATGAGTGAGGCCAGGAACTTTGTTAGTTCCCTGTGTGCCCCCTTCAATCTATCACCATATAATTACCCAATTCACTCAGCTCAGAGCCCTTTTGCTCCTAGAGCATCCTCTGCAGCCTGGGAACTCCCTCTGCTTTCCCAGCTCCCTTTTATCTCCATGAATGCTCTGGGGCCTGGGATTAGAGTCGGACTTACTCCAGCTGCAGCCCCCTTGCCGGGAGATGAGCAGCGGTGACGGCTGCTCCTGGGAAGAAAGGTCTGAGGCAAAGCAGCCGCTTAAGAGGGAAATTCCTCTGCTCTGGGGAGGCATCAGGAGCCAGGAAAAGCCATAAATTCACAGGGGCCCAGGAGGGTCTGGTTATCTCTGCCTGTAGAGCTGGCAGGAGGGTAACAGGACCCCATAGGACTGGGATAGGGCAGCAAGGGGTGAGGGAGGGGAGTAACTTGGCAAGAGCTGACGGAGCAGCAGGAGCCTAAGTGAAAGCTGGGCTAAGAGGCCCCCCCTTTCCCCTCCGAGCTTTCCAGTCACAGTGTGCTGCAAATCCTTCTGTGGAGGGGGATAAGAAGGGGCCGATTCTTGGTGGGGGTAGGGTGGGATCATGCCCTGCCCCAAACCTAGCGATAGGAGAATTCTGACCAGTCCGACACAGGGAAGCACCTGGAACCTTTCGCTTTCTTGAACTTCTTCCCCTGGCTCAGGCTTTAGGGCCGCTGACACGGCTCCCATGACTCGGGGCTGCGGGGAAAACCTAGCTTCCCGAGCCGCCTCAGCGATGGTCCAGGAAAGGGGATTTGATTCTGGGCAAAGGTTCAGGCCAGTGTCTCATCTATTCAAGCCCATCTGCCCCACTCTCCCTACACTTGACCAGATCTCTAGCGTGCTGCGGGACAGGATATGGGTTTCTCCATCTTTGTAACTAATTCCAGGGCTGGCAGAGCTTGGGCAGCCTGGACAGGGTCACTCCCTGACCCAAGAAGGCTTCCCGCCAGCACCAAAGCATTTTTTCCTTCCCTGAAGATGCTGTAGCCACCCCACCTCAGCTCAGGACCTACACAGCACTGGGGCTGGGCCAGATGGCTGGGAGATTCCATAGAGACCAGCACTCTCCTGAGTCAGTGCTGACCCCAGTACATCGCTAGGGGGTGCCAATCTGCAGGAGATGGTGTGGTGCCTCAGCTGGGGTTGCTCCCCACTCCAAATCAGTGCTGACACTCAGCATAGTGCAGAGGGGTGCTCTGGAGAGGTGCCATTTTCCAGCTCAGACATTAAAAGCCTGGCTGCTTTGGGCTGTTAAAGGTTCCGTTGCACATTTGAGGAAGCTGCTCCCCAAGAGGCAGGCTGTTTATAACATGGGTGTGACACACAGGGGAACTGTCTGGAGACTGAACTTTCCTGGCCCTGGTCCCATAACAAGGATCAGGCTCCCAGAGGGTTATCCCTGCCAGTAGCTACTGTTATAGCATTAAGCCTGGTGTCCCTGCTACAGTCCTGTTGGGTAGTTACCTTGGCCCAGATCCACACAGGTATTTAGGCTCCTACCTTCCACCGAGACCAACGTGAGCTTGGAATACCTTTGAGGACCTGTTTCAGAGTAGCAGCCATGTTAGTCTGTATCAAGTGACACCATCATAGGACCTAATCACATTAGCCACACCATCAGGGGCTCGTTCACCTGCACATCTACCAATGTGATATATGCCATCATGTGCCAGCAATGCCCCTCTGCCATGCAAATTGGCCAAACCAGACAGTCTCTATGCAAAAGAATAAATGGACACAAATCTGACAACAGGAATCGTAACATTCAAAAACCGGTAGAACACTTCAACTTCTGTGGCGACTCAGTAAAAGATTTAAGGGTGGCGATTTTGCAACAGGAAAGCTTCAAAAACAGACTCTGAGAAACTGCTGAGCTTGAATTAATATGCAAACTAGACACAATTAACTTGGGTTTGAATAGAGACTGGGAGTGGCTGGGTCATTACACATATTGAATCTATTTCCCCATGTTAAGTATCCTCCTCACACCTTCTTGTCAACTGTCTAAATTGGCCATCTTGATTATCACTACAAAGTTTTTTTTTCTCCTGCTGATAATAGGTCATCTTAACTAATTAGCCTCTCACAGTTTGTATTGTAACTTCCAACTTTCTGTCTGTGTGTGTTCCATTCTATGTATCCGATGACGTGAGCTGTAGCTCACAAAAGCTTATGCTCTAATAAATGTTAGTCTCTAAGGTGCCACAAGTACTCCTGTTCTTTTTGAGGACCTAAGTCCTCCTGCCTCCCTTCATGCCCCACCCCAGTTCTTCACTTCCTCCCCCTTTAAAAAAAAAAAAAAAAAAAAAGTGGGTGATATATCTGGTGTCTCCCCAGAAGTGGCTGCAATTCAGAGGCAGGCAGGCAAGCGATCTCTGCCCTCCTGGCCTTCACAGCACTTGGGGATGGAAAGGACTCCAGCAATGATTAGTAATCAAGCAGCCCACGTGGTAATTTAGCCCTGGACATCCTCATTTGGCTTCGGCTTATCTTTGATCTGGGAGGCATCTCCGTGCACTCTTGGTGTGGGTGGGAGTTGCTAAGCTGGCACCAGAGGGCCTTTCTTGGCCACTTGTTGCAGCTGATACTCAAACTGTCCCAATCAGGTAGTGCGGATGCTGTTTGGCACCCTCGATGCTCTGCAGGTGAAGCCTTCCTGGGCAATGCAGAGGAGTGGCTAACACTGTAGGGAAGCAGGAGGATGAGGCCAGGAATCTGGCACCAGCTGCTTTCAGGAACATGATGCAGATCCCTGGGCAGAACAAAGCATGCGAGAGGCATGAAAGCCCTGCAGAGGGACCCGTTCCTCATCTCCTCAGGTTCCTGCAACAGGCGGAGTGTCCAAGAGGAGCCCAGGGCACTGTAATTCATGGAAACCCATTTTCAGTGAATCACAATGTGGAGTAGAGACTATCCCTGCCCCTCCGCCCAGCTGCTGAGCCCTGGCCAACCGACCCTGGTCTGCAGCCCTAGCTCTCCCATGAGCCCCCTACAAAGCACGCCATCTCCAGGGGCAATTGCCTCTCACCCCCCTGACTCGTGGGGAGATGCACTCCTAGCCAAACCAGCTCCCTCTGGATGGTTTCCAGCTAAGACCTGAACCAGCAGCAGTGGGGAAGGAGGCTGCATGGGGAGCTCAAGGCTGGGGGAGGATTTCCAGCAGCAGGGAGGTTTGTGTGGGGAGCACAGAAGAGGGATCAGGGAGGGCAGGAGGTAGCAGGGAAATGGGTTGTATGGTAACCACAGGGAGTGTTTCTAGCAGAGGGGAGTGCAGTGGGGGGGGGGTCACTCAGGGTTCCTGGTGACCTGGCTTTATCTGAAGCATTCCCATAGCCGAGAGAGCAAGGCTTTTCCTGCCCAGGGGAAAGTCCCAGCTGCAGAGGCCCTGGCAGTGATGGCTTCTGACTCTCAGGCAGAGTCTCCTGCCTTTTAACTGGAAATTGGAACAAAGCCTTACCCATCAGTTATTTTGGAAGCAGCCTCTTTTTCCTTTCCAGGCCCAAGAACAGTCAGCCTGGAGCACCCTGTGCCCTGGAGGTCAGGACTAAGCCCAGCAGTAGAATGGCAGGGAGTGCTGCAAGGCAGGGCAGGGCTTAGTTGCATCTGCACACGCTTGGGAGACTTTTCCAGGTAGTGTCCATTCTGCCTGGTTTAGTAGGCACCAGCCTACTCTCACCTTATGCCTGTCCACACCCCAAATAAATACATGGGCTGGATGCCTCGACCCCCTCTAGCAGGGCTATGGGGCAGAAGCTGAGGCCACCTTCCTCAGGCTCAGCCCCTGCTGCAAGCATCCCAGGGCAGCCCTTTGATGTGGCCCCTCTTTGACCCCAAGGGCAGCAAGAGGGCTTGGGCTCTCCCTTCACGGCCCAGGCCCCCCTCCCTTGTTTTAGCAGCATCCTTCGGAAGTTGTTCCTGGAAGAGGCCGGAGAGCAGCTCGCAGGGTTCGGGCTGCGGAGGCAGGAAGCTGGCTGCAGGCCCCTCGAGCTGCAGGTCACACAGCAGAGCAGAGACAGGCCCTCGCTGCCTCATGCTTCAGCCCCATCAGTCTGTCAGCTCTGCCAAGGGCCAGGGAGGCTGCTGCTCCAGGAACATGGGGGACTGGGGGAGGGATCCTCTCTCCCCCACCAACACAAAGAAATGCCAGGCCAAGATTACAGCCCTCTCTGGGCTCTCCCCTCCCCAGGGTACCCATTGCAGCCTCACACACAAGCTCATACGCTGCAAAAAACCTAAGTTTCAACAGGACTCACCCAGCAGGGCCTGTCCCAGCCTGCAGCTGAAGCACAAATCAATCAGAATCTGCCACAAGAGACCCCCTCCTCTGATCAACTAAACCCCACCCCACAGGCCCAGAGAAACAGGAAGTCTGAGAGGGCCCTTGTCAGCCTGGGCCCCACGCTATGTTATCCATGTAAACCTTGCAGAGACAAAGCTCCATCCTGCCTAGGGCCTCTTATCTGATCAGGAACCAGCATCAACACACAGGCACTGGTCACGGTGACCTTGCCTGGTGCTCAGGCACAAGGCTTCTCTGAAGCAGCTGCTGGGCCAGGGGCTCAGCCACTGCAGAGAGCAGCCAGACCCGCCACAGAAGTTCCCACGTTCTTTACAAGGCTTTTGTTTAACCAAAGGGTCTAGAGCAGCAAGTGTCTGGACACGTTCCCTTCCTGCAGCTAAACTCCTCCCCTACCACCCTTCGCTTCCCCCTCAGAGAAACCCAATGACAGCAACCTGGCCCCTTTTCTGCACCTAACCAGGCTCAGCTGCACCTTGTTGGCTCAGCTCAGGGCCATTCCCAGCAGGACCTCACCCGAGGTTTAACCCCCAAGCCTCCACGTTGCAGCTGGGTTCAGCCTCCCCCCAGGAGTGCCTCTGGGAGGGGTGTGTCAGAGCTGGGCACTGATTGCCGTGGGCTCTGCGTCTCTTGGGCTCCTCCAGGTGGCTCAGCCGGCTGGCACAAAAGGGAGGATGGCCCAGTGGGGAAAGGCCCAGCATCCTTCTGTCTGTGCAGCACAGAATGGGGCATATCCTGCCCCCGGCACCCTCCACTCAGGTCCTGCCCCTCTTTTCATTGATGCTGCTCATCCCATTCAGGGAAGGAGTCACAGGCATTGGGCAGCCAAGTCAGTAGGGGAAGGAGCTGCCGCCAAAAACAGACGCATGAAAAGTCGCCACCTCCCCTCACCCTGACGGGTTTCCTGCTCGGCACAGGCTGGCCCGGCTCGGTGGCTGGCACCGCGTGTGGCCTCCCTTGGCCAAGCATCCGGGAAAGGAGCGAGAACTCGTCTCCCCTTAACACATTCCAGGGCCTCGGCGGAGCCAGGGCTGCTAGCGCACAGGGCACTGTGCAGCTTTTTCCTCCCCACTGAAACAATGGAGCACGGGACTCAGCGTCTGGCCAAGGAGCATTGTGCCCTGATTGAAGGATTGCCAGGGACGGTGCTTCCTAGAGACACTGAGACAGGGGAGAGACAAAGGCACCAGAAAACAACTCGTGGAAACAAAAGGTGGCCAAGAAAACTGCCACAGGTGGGGCAGGGAGCTTGAGCCAATGGGCAGGGAGCATCCAGATGGCAGCTTCTGCTCTGCCTGGCGCTGCGGGGAGGGCTGTGGACCCGTTCTCACTGGCTCCATGAAACCTCACCCCCAGACCTAGTTGAGGGAGGGAGGGAGGGAGGAAGCAGCTTCCTGGGCTGCTTGAATCAAGATGGAGCGCAGTCTACAGGGACCAGCGCAGCATGAAAGGGGAGGGCCGGTCCTGAGCTGCACTGGGCCACCTACACCATTTCAGGAGAAGGTGTCAGACTCCAGCACCCCTTGCAGGGTGGGTCCTCAGGAACCAGCTACTGTAGCAACCTTCTGCTGGGCGCCAGGGAAGATCTAATCAGGCCCTCATTGTCGGCTCTCTAGCAAACTGTTTAGCTGATAAAACCAAGCAGATTGTTGGAGGGTTAACAAGCAGCGACCAGGCATCTCTCCAGAGCCCTTCACACAGGGCCTACTAATAAGGAATGGATTCTGTGACATAGAAATGAGGGTTTCCCCAAATCCATGCAGGCACCAGCAATGCTTAAAGGCTGCCAGGTAGATGCTGCCAGGGCAGAACGAAGCAGCAGCCATCCTGCTCCCTGTGAGCACTCAGCATCTGTATCAAACATGGGTGCCAGGCACCTGATCCAGCCAAGCCCGGTGCTCAGGCTAAGTTTGCTCTGAAGCTGTGGCAGGGCCCTGTATTACAGCACTAATGTTAGCTGCTTTAGGTCTGACAGCCCGGTTCTTCCCAAAGCCTTCTGGGACCCTTAACTTCCACCAGGGCCTCAGAGCAGATGGGTAGAAGTGACTCCGGTCTACCACCCCCCTAGAAAGGCAGCCCCTGTGTTACTGCTCTGGGCTACTTAGGTTAAGCCTGCCTCTGGCTGTTGAAATTGAACCCCGAAGCCTAGAAGTTGGAGCGAGCACTGCCCAGCCACCCACACAGACATTGCTACTAGCCTTACGCACCCCACCTTCTTAGGCCGTCTCCTCCTCACTTACAAACACTGTCCTTCCCCCTTCCCTGTGGTCTTTCCTTCTGCCCCCTGGTTAGATGCCATTTCACCAAAGTCAGCACAGCTAGATAGCAGCTCCAATCTCCATTTCCCACTGAGGTCTGATATCCAGCTTGCCATGGGAATGTTTTCCCTATTTCTGCCTTGTCAAGTCATCTTCCTCACACCACGCTGGAGGGACCAGGAACCGGTATGCACGCAAAAGGCATGGGCATGTGTGGAGTGTCTGCCTGACCGGCCGTGCACCCACCCGCTCGTTTACAGTGTTCCAGCAGGAAACAGAAACTCGTCAATAAATCAGATAAATTCTGCCACAGTGCGAATAACCCCAGCAGCTCGCGGTGGAACGGGAGCTGGTCTAAGCAGACAGTGGGAGAACAGGCAGCAAAGGGACTTGCTCTTTCGTTCAGCCGTGTACGCAAGCGGAGGAGGTTACCCCTGACTAGTGACAAACCAATCTGGAGCACTCTGCATCCCATCATGGACTGTCCCTCTCATGCCTTTCCTAGCAGGCCCAGATCCCCACGTCTCTTGAGCCATTGGAAAGGAGTAGCTGGGCTGAGAGGTCACAGCACCTATTTAGTGCTGCCCATCAGGGCTTCCTATCAGAGACAGGAGCGGTTGGCTCATGACTGGGATAGTGGGGGGGCTGGCCCGTAAAAAAACTTCCAGGCATTGGGGAGCAGCTGGTTTAGTGCTTCTCAGAGATTATTAGAATCATAGACTATCAGGATTGGAAGGAACCTCCGGAGGTCATCTAGTCCAACCCCCTGCTCAAAGCAGGACCAATCCCCAATTTTTGCCCCAGATCCCTAAATGGCCGCCTCAAGGATTGAACTCACAACCCTGGGTTTAGCAGGCCAATGCTCAAACCACTGAGCTCACAGAGATCAAAGGAGAGGGTGCAACTTTCAGGGACATGGGACCACACTGAACAGGACACAGACAGGCCCTGGCTGGTACCATAGTGAAGCACAAGCTGTACTTCTCAGTCCCAGAGCCAGGCAGTGTCTGTGTGCTCACTGAGGGTTGGGTATTCAGTTCTAGCTCCTAAGGCCCTTGATTCTTTTGCACATAAGGAACCACCCCATCCAGCTCTGAGTTCCAGTTCACCCCAGGAAAGGCTGCCCCCAGCTCCGAGGCCCGACCTGCCACGGGAAAGCCTGCCTGGCTGGGAAGAGCTGGTGGTTTGTTTTTGAAAGAGTTGTTTTCTTTCCGGTTTGAATGAATCCAGGTTGGAGGGCTGAGCGGGATCCGGGCCCCAACGCCTCTGCTCAGGGGCAGCTCATTTCCTCATCATAAAATAACAAACCTGAGATGTGTGGCTGCAGAGCCCCGGCCCAGAGAGGGTCAAGGGTCAGAGGGGTCACTGTGCACACAGCTCTCTAATTCCTCTTCTCATTCACACCCTGCAGATCTGTCAGCAGCACAGAGCTATAAACAGGGCCTGTGGAATCCCTGGCCTCAGGGAGTCTGAGTGGGGAAACAGTCCACCCATTCTCTGTCCCGGCAGGGCTAGAGCCCGAGGACTTTCACCACTGAGGCTAATGTTTGCATGCCCATGTGCATGCCTGCGTGTGTGCATGTGTATGCATTCATTTGAGCACACGTGTATGTGGATGCTGACCTGTAAACCAGGAGAATGGCAGCAATCGAATACCCAAAAGGGCCAAATTGTTGCCATCAGCCGAGGGCCAGCAGCCGTGCGCCATCCGCGCTCTGCCAAGGCATTGCACTGAGAAGAACAACCAACCCCCTCCTCTCTGTCAGATTTCTCTGGTGCCCTTAGCCATGCAACCCTTTCCCAGGCCACCAAGTGTGGGCAGCGACGTAGTGACTAGGCCAGGGCCCCGTGTGAAACCCAAGAATGGGCTTGTGTGGGCTGTTTATTTATCTGTGTTAACGACCACGTGGTGCCCATCATCACACTGCCCAGGCATCTCGCAACTCATTGAGATCAAGCAAAGAAATATTTATTTGTGACATCCCAGCCTTCTCCTCCTGACCCCCAGCAAAGCCCATAGCTCTGATCAAAGCATTCTCTGCTAGGGAGATCAGAGTGCACACTTGGGGAGCTCCCTGGCCCAGCTGCTGCTCTGGTCCCTGCCAAGGTCTCCTCTCATGGCCCCTTGTTTCTTCTTTGGCTCCATGGCTCCTCCTCTGCCCACGAAGCTAAAACCCAAAAACCTTCATCTGAGTTGGGTACGTGCCTTGGACTAGCAGGATTCAGAGTCCCCATCCAGACTGTGATCTCAGGAGATGCTCAAGGGGGAGGCTGCCAACAGGCCTGGCTAACCCATGTCCGGCAGTGCCAGGCTCTGCGATGGTTTCCTTGGCATGGTGCCTTCTCTCAGTGCATGGGCCATTCCCTCCTGGAGTCTCAAAGAGCCTCACCCGTAGGCAGGAGTGGGACTGCTGCACACTTGACCTGATGACAGGCAATATACTCTATGGCCGAAGGTTAGAAGACAGTACAGGTCAGAATGATGGGAGGTGATGCACCCCACCAAATACCTGCCTGGGACAGGGCATCGTGCCATGGCTTGAATCCCCTGTTCGGCTTTTTAGTCCCCTTCTGATGCGGGGCAGGCTGTCACAGATGTGGCCATCTTTCTTTGGCCAATGGCTTCCATCTGATGTCTTCTGGGGGCCACTCTAGAGAGACGAGATCCCCACCTGGGCCAGCTCCCTCTCCATGCTCCAGTGCAGGGGCAGCAGTGTGCAGAAGGGCTCTGTGGGGCACTGGTCAGAGTCTGAGATCCACTGGCCTAGGACGATGCCGAGATGTTAATGGAAATTCTTTGATCGCTTGCGGAAGCACTATCCTAACTCCCCTTTGTATTCTGGACAACAGACTGGAAACTCAGTGACCGTCATTCTCCATCCCTCCTCTGCCCCCACTCTCCGCTCCCTGAGGCACGGATGGGAAATGGAGTGTGTTTCCCTTTAAGAGGCTGGCTCTGGAGTAGTGAGGATTGTCCTGCTGCTGTTTCCTTTTAGCCCATGCAAGAGCCCTAAACACATTTCACTTCAGCCCTCCAGCTTGACTCAGGCAGGGAAACCCAGGAGCTCCTCAATTTTCCCGAGGACACTGACCGGCTCCCACGGGTAAGTAGGGGATGACTGAAGACCCCAGAGCTTTTCTGCACAGGGGATGGGGTGGGAGAGCAGGAATCCTGCTTTCTGTGCCCCTTTCCAGTGGGACTGAGCGTGGATCCGCTGGTGGGGACATTGGAAAGAGTAGGGGGCTGCCCAGGAAGTTAGTGGGGGACTGCAGGAACCCTGTTAACTGCATGGAATCTGCCTGCTAACCAAGCCCAGAGTTGGGAGACCCCTTGGGAGTGAGGCTGGTGCTGGAGGTTCTGCTGGGACAGGACAGAGAGCACAGGCGTGATCGCCTGGGGCTTAAAACCAACCTATGATCTGTTTCAAAGGGTGACTCTTGGGGTAAGGGAATCCCTGGATACAGGGCAAGGGGCTAGCGAATGCTTTGCTGTGCCGGGGGTGAGGCTCTGATAGTACCAGCCCTTGGCACTCGGAACGGGGTCCTTCGGGGCAACTGGATCCCAGGTGCATTACAGAGCAAAGTAATGGCTACAGATGGAAAGACAAATAGCTGGGGGCGAGAAGAAGGAAGTGGCAGAGGCAGAAGGGGGGTGAGGGCTGGTGTGGGTCGAAATGAAACACAAGAGCCAGATAAAGGGAGCCCAAGCTTCAAATGCAGAATCCCGGGAGGCTCAGCTCGGCACGTGGGTTCGTATGTACCTGGACTTCCCATGCTGGAAGGATGGTCCTGGTGGATCCCTGGTTGACCTGGTTTCAGAGGTGTGTAAATGACAATAGTAGCTAGTGGACTATAGAGCAGTGGGTCTCTGCCTGTGGCCCGCTCCATCCTTTGAGGATCTCAGGCCAGTATCTCCCTCCAGATAGGGAAACTGAGGCAGGGTAGGGGAAGTGTCACCCAGAGAGACAGTGTCAGAGGTGCAAATAGAACCCAGGAGTCCTCACTCACTGCCCTGAACTCTGGCCACAAGCTGCCTCGCTCCCAGCTGGCTGGGTGTGAGGATCCTATACTAGGACTAGAACCCCCGTACCCTGGGGCACCGGTCCAGGCAGTTTCCTGGGCTGGTGCAGCAGGGAGCTGACTGTGTGGCTCTGGCATGCATCACTCTGAAGGGAAAGGGCTGCATACCTTCGAGCTGCCCGGTCTCTGCACGCTCCCTGCTCTCACATCCCCCAGACGGATGGATGGTGGCGGTTTCAAAGGAGCTTGTAAACCCTGTCTAAACAGGGGGCACCGATGTCAAATTCCTTCCAGGGACCGGCTCCAGTAGCAGACTGCAGAGCTGATGAGTATAGGGCGCCCTCTGCAGGCTCTAAGGGAGCTTGCAGCCAGCCAAATATTTCTGGAAGATATGCTCCAGTTCAAACCAGGAATTATTTGGGGGAACTGCTATGGCCTATGGTATGTGGGCAGGCAGACTACATGATTACAGTGATCCCTGCTGGCCTGAGAATCTATAAATCTCTGGGAACTGCACCTAGTCGGTCTTGAGCTGGCTCCACTTGATTTGGTTCTCCATGGCCTATGAAGCCTTAAGAAGTGTCTGCTCATAATGCCGGAGGGTCTGAGGAGCTTCCCCTAAAGAGATCTGGGATTTGCAAAACAATTGTTCTCTTCCCTAGTTCAGCTCTAATGTCTCCCACTTGCCGTATGTTAAAGAGCCACCTTCTGAACGCGACAAACCCGGTCAGTTCTTGTCCTAGTGATAACATGGCTTAGTCCTAGATGTAAGAGCGGGAGAGTCCCCTGCCAAGGATAGCCTTGGGGCAGGTTTGCTCCTGAGAGTGTGCTCGGCAGGGTTCTGTCCAATGGCATTAAAGGACCAAGAGAGGGAAGGAAGCTCCCTGGAGAGCTGGGTGAGGAATGGGTTTTGGGGGGTCCCTGGCAATTCCAAAAACGAGAATGAAAACAGTGGTTCCGGGGCAGCTGAAATTGGAGGTCCAGTTCCAACCATATTCATGGGGCTGTGACTGGTTTTAAATGACACGGAAGGAAGTTTCAAAACAAAAAGTCATTTTGATCTGAAAAATCCAAACGTTTCCGCTTTTTCAAAACTTTCCCATGTTTCTGACGCAGTTTTGACACAAATTTGCAAAATGTTCCAGTGTCTCTGAATCTGCTGTTTTCGATGGAAAATAGTTCCAGCCAAACAGTTTTGCCCAGAACTAACTCCAGGTTCTTCCCTCAGATTTTCAACTAGGAGGTCGCACACCCCAGGGCTCTTTGGAGTCCTCCATTCCCCTCACAAGTCCCCTATTTGCCACCCTCTCATCCCCTTCTATTTCAGAGACTCTGTACGACCCTCCTCGCCCCCTCCTTCATGCTAGGAATGCTGTGTGCCCCTTTTCACCATACCAGCATCCTCCAATCTCCCCACTACACCAGGGCTCTGTGTGCCCCCTCATTGTTGTGTGTATTACTATAGCATTTAGGATTCCCCATCGTGGACCCATTGTGCAAGGTGCTGTACAAACACAGACCAAGAAGAAAATAGTCCCTGCCTCTTCCCTCCCCGCCCCTTTCCTCCTACATGCCAGGGATTCCGTGTGCTCCCAATCCTCCCCTCCCCCATGCCAGGGTTCTCCATTCTCCCCCCATGTCCCCTCCCCCAGACCACTGTCTCCCATTTCCCCCTCCCCCACATGCCATGGGCTCTGTGTGTCCTCTCATTCCTCCCCCACCCCATGCCTCCTATTCCTCATTTCACCACCGTGGCAGAGGCTCTGTGTGCCCACCCATTCCCCACTCTGCCACATGCCATAGGGTCTTTGTGCTCCCCATCCTGGGGTCCCCCATTCTCCCCCACAAGCCCTGGGCTCTGTATGCAGCACTCAAAAGTTATCACATTACACACAGAGAAATGCCACCAGGAGTAGCGTAAGGCCTTGCAAACTCGGCCCCTGACAAGAGAAGCTGCCCAGAGGGCGAGAACGTCCATGGACTCTCTGAAACACCTGTTGTCTCATCCTGCCCTCACGTGCTTTCCCTGGAAAGCTCAGCGAGTGGCGAGCAGGGGATTGTTGGCATTGAGACAGGAGAGGAAATAGGGGTTTGCAATGCTGCTTCTGTGGCTATTCTCCAGACGGGTACTGGAGTCCTCGGAAGGGCTCAGCAGCCTGGTGCAGAGATGTAATTGGATTCTAAGTGTACCATCCGAGAGGTTAAAGCTCACGTTGGCATTTAGCAAACTGGCTGTGTTTTGGTGCCGGCGGCCGTGTGAGGAGTGGGGTGGGAGCGCTGTGTGGGGAGCCCCTACAGCAGGCATAAGGCTGCCAGGCATCCAGTTTTTGACCAGAATGCCTAGTCGAAAAGGGACCATGGTGGCTCCGCTCAGCACCATCGACTGAGCTGTTAAAAGTTGGTGGTGCTGAGGGGCTAAGGCAGGCTAGCCCCTAGCTGTCCTGGCTCCAAGCTGTGCCCTGGAAGCAGCCAGTAGGTCCAGCTCCTAGACGAGGGGCCAGGAGGCTCCACGCGCTGCCCCTGTCCCGAGCACTGGCTCCGCACTCCCACTGGCCGGGAACCAGGGCCAACGGGAGCGGTGCCTGCGGGTGAGAGCAGCATGCAGAGCCTCCTGCATGCCCCCGCACCACCACCACCTAGGAGCCGGACCTGCTGGCCACTTCCGGGACGTAGCATGGAGCCAGGACAGGTAGGGACTAGTCTGCTGTAGCCCTGCGGTGCTGCTGACCGGGAGCCACCCGAGGTAAGCCTGCGCCCCAACCTCGAGCCCCAACCCCCACCCTGAACCCCTCATCCCTGGCCCCACCCCAGAGCCTGCACCCCCAGCCAGAGCCCTCACCCCCAGCTGGAACCCAGAGCCCCCTCCTGCACCCTGAACCCCTCATTGGTGGCCCCACCCAGAGCCCACACCCTCACCCCAACCCCGTGAAAGTGAATGAGGGTGGGGAAGAGCGAGCCACTGAGGGAATGGGAATGTAGTGAGTGGGGGTGTGGCCTCAGGAAGAGGCAGGGCTAAGGTGTTCGGTTTTGTGCGAGTAGAAAGTTGGCAACCCTAAGCTGGCACTGTGGGGGATGGCAGTAGGCGCTCAGGCTGTGAAATATGCCCCTGCTATCCTCGGCCTAGCCTCTCCCAGCAGGCTATACTTTAAACGGTAGGGGAGTATTTTCAAACGGTGCATGCACAGGCAGCTGCCTGTACGGGGTGTGTGCACTAGCTCAGTGTGTGCAAATGACAAAACATACGTGCCCCAAGCCCAGCGGGGAGTGCAAACTCACTTTTGCACATGTAAATTCTGTCCCGTGCGTGTGCACGGGCGAGCACGCGAGAACTGCACACAGAGCGACTCGCTTGTGCAAAGCCGCAGGGGGGCTAGCAGCGGCTGGGCCGAGGGGGAGACAGCCCCCTGTGCATTGCCACAGCCTCCTCGCTCTCTTGGGCAGGCAGGCGTTCCTCCGCCCCCCGGGAGCGATGCTGCTGCTATCCCTGGTTGTGACGCTTCTGCAGCTGGGCCGAGGCAGCTGTGGGCTCCCCTTCTACAACGGCTTCTACTACGACCACGTCATGAACGACAAGGGCAACGGCAATGGCAACGGCGAAGGTGCGTGTGGTGGGGAGGGCAGGGTCGACAGGGAGAGGGGCTGGCCCTTAGTACCAGCCGCTAGGAGTGCATGGTCCAGAGAGGCTACTGCTCGTGTTTATGGGCCGGGAATCCTGGTGCAGGCCGGGCAGGCATCGATCACCCACTGCCTTTCCCCGTTCCTGAGGCAGTAGGCACGTGGGGTGTGAAAGATCGGAGTGTTGCCAGGAGGTGTAGATCGGGGTGGGAGCTGTTGAGGAGGCTGGGGCAGTCAAGGGGCGGAGGATGTGGGTGTGAGTCGAGGGTCTTTGCCTCCTAACTTCGGGTGGGTAATTCAGAGGGAGAGAATGACAGTTGCCAGGCTCACACCAGGCATGTTGGGGCTGTTTCACCCCACAGCCAGCTGATAACATCCCCCTCCCATAAAGCTCCCCTCCGCCGGGTGGAACGTAGGGGAGTTTTCCCCCATCGCCTTACCTGCAAATCTCCCCTTGCCCTCCTCTGCCCTGCCAGGATGCCAGGACTGCGTCCCCTTGGCTCTCGCTCCAGTTGGAAGATCCCTGGGGGAGTAGAATGGAACTGATTTGAACCTGGTCTGATGGGGTCCTCTGCCCTGTTCATCTGTCTCACTCCCCCCTCTTCCCCCCCCCCCCCCCCGGTCCTCTCCTCTTGTGCAGTCACAGAATTAGAGATAGCAGAGGTGGAGCAGCTGAGGAGCTGCCATCCGGTCGGGTCCACCCTCTTGCCCATCAGGCTGGGGCTCGATTTGGCCCTGCAGCCTCTTCCCTGGAGATTCGTCTCCTCCAGTTGCAAGCGGCCCCAGCAACTCGCACCCCTTCCCTTCTGAGATGACGGCTCAGCCTAACGGGCGTTTGCTGTCCGAAAGGGTTTCCTGAAATGCAGGCCAAATATCCCATCCGAGGCTCCAGATCTACCCTCTTGTTCCACCCTGAACAACCCTTCTCCCTCCCAGGGGACCCTCAGGTTCGCACACTTGTGCGGCTGGTGGGGACTGGGCTCAAATAGGTGCTGCCCCACAGAGAAGTTGCCCTCTGCTGGGCACTGGGTTCCCTCCAACCCCAGCAGCATCTGATGCCACCTGCCTCCCTTCCTCTCCACCCCTCTCCTACGTTCACGCAGGAGCGGCGGGAGGGGGCACGGGATGCCACAGGAGGAAGTGATGATGAATGGCGGGGGTGGGGAGGGTGAGCGAGTGGAGGAGGAGGGGGTAGATAGTGTGAGGGAAGGGGCAGAGTACAAGGGGGGTGGGAACAATAGTGCAGGAGGTGGGGCTCACAGGGCCAGATTGGTATCAGTCAATGGTGTGGTGAGTTGCAGGAGTTACTGTGCTCAGAGCAGGGCAGATTGCTCCCTCCCCACTTCCTTGTCACAGACCCTCCCGTCCCTATACACGCCTAGCTCTTCCCAGGTCCCTATACACCCTGCTGGAGGGTGCTTGGCTGCCCTGCTGGACCGTAACTGCCCTAGAACCCCTTAGTGGGGATGCCCGTGGGGTAGGCTGCCCCTTCCCTTGTAGCATATGTGGGAATCCACTCCCCCGTGGGCCGCAGAAGCGCCCTGAGCTGGAGGGACGGGGTCCCCTGGCAGTACTCATTCCCCCTGTGGCCCCTCTCCCCCACCAGTTCACTTCAATGGCGTGAAGCTGGTGGTGGAGACCCCGGAAGACGCAATCTTCACCTACCGCGGTGCCAACATCACTCTGCCCTGCCGCTACCACTACGAGCCCACGCTGCAGACGCCACGCAAGATCCGCATCAAGTGGTCCAAGCTGCGGGAGGACAACACCAAAGAGCGGGACGTGCTGGTGGCCATCGGGCTGAAGCACCGTAGCTTCGGCGAGTTCCGGGGCCGCGTGCACCTGCGCCAGCGGGGTGAGCAGGAGGCGTCCCTGGTGATCAGCGACCTGCGCCTGCAGGACTACGGCAAGTACCGCTGCGAGGTGATCGACGGGCTGGAGGACGAGAGCGGCATTGTGGAGCTGGAGCTGCGAGGTGAGCGGGCTGGCGTCCGGTGCCATGGTGGGTGGGGGAGAAGGGGCAGGGGAACAGATGGGGCAACTCCCCCTCACACAGAGATTTCCCTGGGGTTACTGGGGACAGTAACTGGCACCCAAGAAGCTGTCCCCTTTGAGGCTCCTGAGTGGGATCAGCGTAGGTTCTGGGTCCTTCTGCGGCTGCCCCTCTCTGGGGCACTCCCATGCCCAGCCAACACGGGGGTTGTGTGTGCGCCAGGACACAGCAGTTCAGGAAGAAGCTCTCCCACTGGGTGGGTGAGGGTGAAGGAAGGTACAAGGTACCTTCCTCATAAAAATTGCCTCCGAATCCTATGGCCCTGCTCACCCAGATCGGCATCCCTGCAGTGTTATTGCCACGTGCCATCGCCTTGCACTTGCGTTACGTCAGGTTAGACTCGCAGGAGCTCCTTGGGGCAGGGAGAAAGAAGGGATGTCTTCTTATTCCTTGTTTGTACAACACCTAGCACAGCGGGGCTCTGATCTTTGACTGGGGCCCTTAGGTACAGTACTACTGCAGCAATCAAATAACACTGCACTAGGCTTCTGTGGCTCACCCTCCGTCCAGTGCAGCCGACACTCACACTACAGGTGTATTATGAAGTGCACCTGTAACCTACAGCCACTCAGTGTGGCTCCCCCTAGTGGAGGCTGGGTGAAGGAGTCTGCTGCTGGCTTTGCGCTGACAGAGCTGGGCGTTTTACCCCAAGCAGAAGAGGCGGCTGTTTAAAGATCCAAAGGCTCCGTGGTCAAGTCCTGCTAACAGTGACCTCCAACTCCAGGGGCGCGGCGTGATGTCCAGTTGTAATGCTGCAGGACTGGGGGCCTGTCACTAAGGCATACACTAGTGTTTTTTTTAAGATGGTAGCTCTCACAGGTGGGAGGAGGGGGCATCAGACCACAGAACGCATGTGTGTCTCTCTCCCCCCATCCCTGGCCTAATTTCTCGCTGCTGGATCTGTGCAGCGCAGGGCACACTGCACAGGGAATTGGTGCTGGAGAAAGAGACTAAGCAGGGTGTGAAACACCCCACCTGTGGCTCTGTGATCCAGACGGAAAGTCACCCCCTAGGATGTTCTCCTTCTCCATAGGCTCAGACCCCAGCTCCGCATCGCGGTCCCAGACTCACAGCCACCCAGAACGGTGGGAAATGTCCCATTTCCTGCCACCTTGTTGTGTTCCTGACCCAGTGCCACCCAGTGCAGCAGAGGGACTTGTACCAAGCCGCCTTCCAGCCATTTGGAGGACGGAGGCTTTGAGTGAGGGGCAAGTTCGCTGGCTACTGGCACCAGCCTTCAAAGCTCTCCCAATTAACTCTGAGCACGCAGAGATCATGCCTCACTCTGGCCACCAGGTGTCACCATTGACATGTGTCATTGTCCCTTTGGGCTGATGCTGCCTGTCCCTTTGGTCTTCGGACTGGCCGCTTGATTCCAATAAGACAGGGGCTGCGCTGAACTCAGATGAGATCCTGGGCCTGAAGTTTGAGGTGCTCAGGGGCCTTTCTTTCCTGGACGATCCAATGAGTGAAACCCCAGGAGAGAGGCTGTTCTCACAAGGGGCTTTGGAGACGCTTCTGGGACGTCTCTGAACCCTAGCGCGGTTTGGGGTTCGTCTGTGCCTAGGTCTTGATCCTGTGAGTTTGGAGCTATGAGCTTGGGAGGGGGCAGAGTCCTGCTGTAACACCCTCTGCTTGCTGGGAGCCCCACACTGGATGTGTTGGTGGGGATCTGTACCGTCCACCCCAGGGGTGTGTGTCAGGTTGCGGGCATAGCCAGAGGGGGCTACCCTTCACAGTGGCTCTGTGACCCAGCCATTCCCTCTCTCTTTCTCTCCAGGGGTGGTTTTCCCATACCAGCCTTACCACGGTCGCTATCGACTCAACTTCCATGAAGCCAAGAAAGCCTGCGAGGAGCAGGACGCTGTGATTGCGTCCTTCGAGCAGCTCTTCAAGTCCTGGGAGGAGGGGCTGGACTGGTGCAATGCCGGATGGCTGCTGGATGGGACAGTGCAGTACCCCATTTCCGTGCCCCGGGAGCCCTGTGGCGGCAAGCTGGCCCCCGGCATTCGGAGCTACGGCGAGCGCCACAAGAACCTGCACTACTTCGACGTTTTCTGCTTCTCCTCTGCTCTGAAAGGTGAGCCTGGCATCTGCAGGGCTCATAGTTAGGTGGGAGACCTGCTTGATGCTGCAGAGAAGGGGGGTGACCAGTAGAGGGGCGCTCTTTTTGCAGGGCACAGTGTGGTGGCAGGGGGTGCCGCCTGTTGGAAGGGACACTTCTTCGCTGACATGTAAAACTGAGGGCCTGCGAAGACCCAGTAGAACTTCTCTAAGAGTCGGGGTGTTTGAGCCAGCCAAATTCTAACCTGGGTAATTCCATCCACCTCCCTAAATTCTCAGAACACCTTCAGTTAGATCTGGGATTCTCCTCCATTGCCCAGACTGAAATGGTAGGTAGCATTACTGCATGCTGGTAAACTGCATCCATGCCCCATGCTAGAGGTCGCTGGGTCAAGCAATTGCTCCGTTTCGGTTACAAATCGGTTTGGGATGCAAGGCGAGAGAGACTGGCAAAGCTGTGTCATTCAAATGGCTAACATGGCACCAGCCTGTGCCAGCATCAGGGGAACCACCGGTTCTGTAATACAGGGCCTGACTCTTCCTTCTGCGGACACAAAGGGGCCACAAACCCAGGAGAACCAGCACTGCGAGAACTCCCCAGGCTTTGGGGCATGCCTGGCAAAGCTGGTATGCCCAGCTGTTGATGTGTGGTGAAGTGTTTAGATCAGGGAGGGGCAAACTTTTGGGCCCGAGGGCCACATCTGGATATGGAAATTGTATGGGGTGGGGGGTCCATGAATACTCATGAAACTGGGGGTTGGAGTGTGGGAAGGGATGAAGGCTCTGGCGGGGGTGCGGGCTCTGGGGTGGGGCCAGAAATGAGGAGTTCAGCATGCAGGAGCGGGCTCTGGTATGGGGCTGGGATGCAGGTGTGTGTGTGAGGGCTCCAGGTGGGGGTGCGGGCTCTGGGGTGGGAATGAGGGGTTGGGGGTGCAGGAGGGTGCTCCAGACTGGGACTGAGGGGTTCAGAGGGTGAAAGGGGAATCAGGGCTGGGGTAGGGGGTCATGGCACAGGAGGGGGTCAGGGGTGCAGGCTCCGGCAGCTCTTACCTCAAGTAGCTCCCAGAAGCCGCAGCATGTCTTCCCTCCATCTCCTACGTGGAGGTATGGCCAGGCGGGTCTACGTGCTGCCCTGTCTGCAGGTGCCACCCCTGTAGCTCCCATTGGCTGTGGTTCCCGGCTAATGGGAGCTGCGGGGGTGGTGTTTAGGGCAGAGGCAGCGTGCAGAGACCCCTGGCTGCCCCTACGCGTAGGAGCTGGAGGGGGGACATGCCGCTGCTTCCGGGAGCCGCACGGAGCCACGTCAAGTGCAGAGCAAGCCCCCCAACCCCACTCCCTGGCTGGAGCACCAGAGCGGGGCAAGCCCCGGAACCTGCTCCCTGGCGGAAACTCAAGGGCTGGATTAAAATGTCTGAAGGGCAGGATGCGGCCCCCGGGTCGTAGTTTGCCCACCTCTGGTTTAGATGGTATCAAATCCCTTTGGCCCCTTCCCCATTCTTGTGCCAGGGAGAGCACAGCCTGTTTCTGAACTCCCTAACTTATGTGAATTCCCATTCCTAGCACCTCCTGTGGGCGAGGGGTTTTCCTGTAGGGCCGGCCATGCTCAGTGTTCCTCCGCCTCCCAGTGACCACCCCCTCTGCCTCTCCCCTCCAGGGAAAGTTTACTACCTGGCTCACCCGGAGAAGCTGACGTTGGAAGAGGCCAAGCAGGCCTGCCAGGATGACGGGGCTGAACTTGCCAAGGTGGGGCAGCTCTATGCGGCATGGAAGTTCTTCAGCCTGGATCGCTGTGATGCTGGCTGGCTGGCAGATGGCAGCATCCGCTACCCCATTGCCTTCCCCCGGCCCAACTGCGGCCCACCGGAGCCGGGGGTCAGGAGTTTCGGCTTCCCCGACAAGGGCAAGTTTGGGGTTTATTGCTACAAGCTGAACTAAGGAATGGGGAGGGGCTCCCTCTTTGCCAGTGGACACTTCCCTGCCTGGTGCTGCCTGGATTTAAAGGGTCAGGTTTCCAGGGTGTTGGGGTATTTTTTAATTTCAATTGTTATTTTTTTATTTTACATTTTTTTCACTAAAGGGAAACTTCTCTGGGTTGCTGGGCCCTGGCGTCTCGCTAATCAGCCGAGTGCCATCTCTGCGTCTCTCTCGTGGCTAGGAATGGGGCACCGGATCTCCTTCCACCCAGCCAGTGGAGGGAGACTCAATGGTCTCTCAGGTTGGGGAGCTTAGTGTCTGGTACCAGGTGGCTCCATCCCTTGGTCACAGGGTCAGCTAGATAAGAAGTGACAGGTTCACGCACATCCACTTGGGCTAGACATTCATTTCCTAGCAGGGACGCATCCAGGCACTGGAGAAGCACAGCGCGTGCAACTGGGGGATAGCAAAGGCAAACGCTCTGTGGACATGCTCCAGTTTCACTGGTACCAAAGGGGAACAGCTGTCTCTAATGCACAGACTGCTCTGCCATCCCATCCCAGCCAGCACAGAAGGCACCAAATCAACTGCAAGCCAGAACTTAAAGTAAGGCTCGTCACACTCCCCCATCCCCCAGTTAATGTGGGCGAATGATCAACCACACACAAGTGACTCACAACTCACCAACATCCTTCCCCTGCCCTCAAAGTCCTTCCCCTTCCCCTCCCAATGAAGCGCAGATGAGGTCAGAGATATTAGGCATAATTCTAAGCCTAGAGGCCCAGAGCTAACACAGCTCAGGCCTCGTGTGTCCCGGGAGACTCCCTCTCTCCCCCGCCCGCCCCCCTCCAGTCCCTTCTTTCTCTGCAGGATCTGGCTGTGTTTCAACTCTCTGAGACTCCAGTCTGAGGTTGGCGGTTTCCAAGGGCACTGAAAGGTGGTACTGTGTGTGTACTGGGTGGAACTCTCCGGTTTGCCTGCCTTGTTCTCCACCGGCCCCTCTCCCAGGCACCACTTGAATCCCAGGGGCTCGGTCTTTGTGCGTTTTATTGTGAAAAGATGTATTCTCCTGGACCTCTTCAAATAAAGCTTTGGAGAAAGCCCCAGAGGTCTGAAACTGTGTCCTGGGTGGCAGGACAAATTCTGCGGCGTTCTCCCCGGCCAGCAGCAGCAGCTCTGGGGGCACCACTCTGCGAAGGATTTTAGAAAGGGAATGCACTCGGGGTACTGGGCTCAAAGTGGGGCACCCAGGACTTGGAAGAACAGGAGGTGTTGGAGATAAGAACTGAAGGGCATCAGCGGAGCGGTCTATGAACAAAGCTGTATGGCTTAGCAGGCCCGGGGGGCAGAGTGGGGATTAGGGCAGAACTGAGGAGCCTCCTCAGAACTGGGGGGAGAAGTAGCAGAACTGGAGCCGTGGGGAAGGCAGAGTGAAGGTTCCTCGGCAGGTTGTGGGGAAAGGCAGGAGCAGAAGAGCAGGGTGGAAGGCTGCAGATCCGGGTGGAGGCGCATCAGCAGTTGTGTATGGGGGATGGGGGGGAGCCCTGGGCTGGAGTAGCTGTGAGGGCAGGATGGAGGGGTGTTCCCTGGGGATGAAGTGGGGGGAAGTGGGAAGCCCGCTCATCTCTGAACTGCATTGTCTGCCAGTGGCCCATAACTCTCCTGGCAGCAGATCAGTGTCCGCTTTCCCGATGGTTTGGAGTTTTTAAACAACCAGGAGATTTTCCAAACAAATTACTCAACACAGTACTGGTGCTTCCCTATATCGGTAAGTTAGGTGCCTTCCCATGCCCTTAAAATGCCATTTCTATTATGGGCTGCAGCTCCCCGGACTTACCCCAGCAACCCTCTGTCTCCTGGTGAAATGTGTCAGAGTTTGTCTCAGCTGTGAGCTCCCAAAGGTCCTGGTGCTCTGGATATGAGATCAGCAGCACAGGTCTAGGAACTGGGCTTCTCGTATTTGCAGTCTCGTCAGTTGTTTCTCTAATTAGGGCTAATTAATTGCCCAGGCCAGACGGGAAATGCTGAGCATTGCTGAGCTTGACAGGCTGCTGAATCATCTTTAAAGGTTAATGGGGGAACGTCTTCATGATAGGAGATTGGTATGGCTGGGCCGGTCTCAGACACTGCAGTCGGGGGAGCGCGTGACCAGGGCCTCCCAAACAATGGCCTACTGATGATGTGCTGGTGGCTGGCAGAGAGCTGACTGGGCATGTGTCTCCGCCTTGTAGTAAAAGAAGCTAGAAGTGCATTGAATACTTTGCTACTGTTAATTTTCCATGGGAGCAGCAGCTGTGGCTCCCACAGGGGTATTTGGTATGTACCCCGGGGGGTAACCCAAGTGAGCGGAGGGGAAGCCTGCAGGATCATGAATGGGAGGAGAGGGAAGAAGAGAGGCTGGCTGATTGCATATGGGAGGAAAAGTGGGATCTGTGCAATGGCATGGGGGGGAGTGGTCTCCACTAGAGAGATGCTGTGTTGTGTTGGGGAGAGGGAAGCGATAGCTGTGACTGGCTATGCCGTGCAGCTGGGGTGGGGCTTCTTTAACTCATCTGCTGCAGCTGCTGTGCCCTGAGGATGTAGGTTTTGCCCCCAGATTCCTACCTGCAGTGGTGAGTCTGGCTGAAGCTGGGGGATACCGAGACCTCGGCTGCTGCCCCCAACAAGAAGGCTGCTCCCTGCACAGTTCGCTAATAGAGAGAGGAGTTAGTACCTCCAAGAGCTCCCCCATTGCAGGGAGCAGCATGTGTGTGGAGGAGTAGTGTGATTTCCCATTGCCTGGATAAAGACAGGCCCTACTCTCCACACCTGTCCATGGAGCACCGGTCCCCAGCACTGAACTCCCTTCCCAAGCCAGAGACCCCACGGCTATAACGAGCTACAGCAGCAGATGCGGCTCCAAGGCTGGGATGGGACATTCAGGGGAGGGCTTCTGAAAGGGAGAAACCCTCTTCCCTGCTGTGCTGCATCCTAGACCTCACTGCCCTAAGCCTGATAAACGCTCCTGCTTCAGGGGAGACCAGAGAGGTTTGGAGAAGCAGCAACAACAGGAAACTTCGTCACAGTCCATTTGGGCTCAAAGGCTTATGGGATGCCCATTGCGTTCCCCCTAACAAGCACACTGCCCGGCCTGTTCAGGAAGGCACCTTTTGCTTGGGCTTTTAAGGCACATTTGTTGCTTCCACTCATATACACATTTGCCTGGGGAGGGGACCCCGGTGTGCACACTGCTCCGCCCGGCTAACACGCATCCACATGCACTCAAAGTGTTCCCACAGACAGACACCCGGGTGCCCGTGTGATGGATGCCATCGTGGCCAGCATCAGGGTACCGAACCATGGGGTGGGGGTTGGAACTTTAGAGCTAAAAGCACCAGCCTCTCCAGCATGAGCTAAAGAGCCAGGCTCTGAAGCTGGAGCCGACTCCCAGCCTGTGTAGGTAGGGCACAGAGGGGCTGCTCGACTCACACCACAGACATTTCACAAGCACACACGCACAAACATACAGTGGCACACAACCACACAGCTGCCTACACGCAGTTCACCAGGTAACAGGAAGAATAAAATACAACCGGTTTTATTGTCCAGGTTTCACAATAGCGCTGACAGCAGCAGGCACTGCCGTGTGTCAGGTTCTCATTTTAGGCACAAGACTTATAATAAAAAAAGGATTTTTTTTTGTTTTTTGGGTTTTTTTTGCTTTTTACAAAAACAAAACCCCAAAGCTCCCCTCCCAGGCTGGGTCTCCCCGCCCCTCGTCATGAGCAAAAGCGCAATTCAGGATACGCACACACAGGCTCCTACCAGCATCCTGGAGACTTTGACTAAGGCATTTAAATTACCCCTCCCACCCCCAAAAAAAGACTATTCCAATTTTTCTCTCTTTATTATCATTTCTCATCATTATCATCATCATGTTTCAAAAATATAAATAGGTGCAGGGAACCCTGGTGCCCTGCACGGTCCCCCAGAAAGAGCGCGCCATCACAGGATGGGAGCTGCTTCGCCATGCGGCCTGGGGACGGGGAGACTCGGCGGCCGGGAACCAGCGGTGGGAGAGAGGGGAGGGGCCAAAACCAAGAGGCTTCCCTCCCGCCTCGTCCCTCCATCTCACTCTAGCCCTTCCGGTCCCCCACTTTACACGCCCCTCTCATACATTCAGCAACACTTCACAGCTATTGACTGCCCCACCGCACCACCCCCTGCCGTACTGCAGGATTCTTTAAAATAAAACAAAGGTGGCGTCCACCCCAGCCATTAAATAACAGAAATAATTACATTGTTTGTGGATAAAATCAGGAAAAAATAATCTTCTTTATTATTTAACTTAACCCCCCCACCCGCCCTCTGCAACCCTCCCACCCCTTCCCCGAAGGCACGAAGGTATTCGGAACCGGACGGCTAGTCAAAACGCTGGAATCTAATTCCCTTTGCTTTGGTGCGCTGAGGTTGGTTTGTTTTTTTATATATATACACAAAGGTGGGGTTTTTTCTTTAATATATTTTTTTTCCTTATATGACAAAAAAGCAACAACAACATCAAGAAGAAGAAACTGCCTCTGCTAATATAATTTCCGTAAAAATCTCTCGCTTCCCCCTCTAACGGGTGGGTGTCTGTGCGGCTCTGCCATTGGTTCTCGACCGATTCCTTGGGCTCCTCTTGTGTAGTCTGCGTTTGTAGATGGAGGCTGTGGGAAGAGGAGGAGAAGAAAAGGCACCTTGTTACTGGGAGAAAGTTACAGAGCCCCTGCTTGTCCTTAGCTGGCTCACCCCAGGCCTCTCGTTCCCTGGAAAAACACTGCGGGGGCTGCTTGCAAGCTCTGCCTCCAGCCATTCGGGCAGCGCGTGCCCCGGCGCCAGCCCACTCGCCACCAGACAATCAGGCCTTCTCTTGCCTCTGGTGCTCTGGGACCGGAGGAATCAGTGGGGCGTTTTCAGGGCACTTTGTGACGGCCCCTGTCCCCCCCCCGCAAACACTGAATTTAAAGAGAGTCAGGTGCCTCCTGGGAGCCTGTTCAAAAGCATCCTGTTCAGAGACAACTCCGCCGCTGTCCGTCCGATATGGTCTGTATTTCTTCCCCCTCCTTGTGAGCAGACGCGCATAGAGGCAGCCAGACCAGCTCAGACCAATGGCCCAGCAAGGAAGGAGACCGCCCCTCCCAAGCACCCATAATGCACCCAAACATTTTGTTTAGGGAGGCAGGGGCTCTGGGGTCTGTCCACAGCTGTAGCACTGCTACACTGTGTGGCATTGGGCAAATCCCTTCCCCTGCCTGTGCCTCAGTCTTCCCATCTGTAAAAGGGGGATAATTCCAATTTAACCCATGGTTGCATAGCTCTTGGGCTAATCCTTCCTTGATGTTTTATGTTTCCTGCTTCTGTTCAGAGCCTCACTGCGGGAGTGGGATGCAGAGAACAAGGGCTGGGTAGACAGGCTAAGCTGAGTCTTAGAGAGCTCTCCTTTAAGGGGAGCCCCCACCATGCACCCATTCCTCACTCCTTCCCTCAGTGCCTTTAGCTCAGTTGTGGATATTGCCAAAATAAACCATATAAGCTTCTCTCCCCCCCCCCCCCCGCCCCGGCCCTGAAGTGCAAATTTCTCCCTCCTTGGGAGCCCAGGTAGATCCATTTTAGCTGCTTCTCCTCCCCTCCCCATGAGCTGTCCCCCATTTTCCTCAACAGCCGTGAGGAGCCCTGGGCTCAAAGGAGCCAGCGCATCAGGGAGTAGGGCGTTTTGACTGGGCAGAAGCTTTCAGGCTATTGGCAGCTGCACTGACTCAGAAGAGTCAAGGCTGCGTCTCCAGCTGATCCCCGTGGTCCAGACCATCCGGGAGATCTCAGATCCAATAATCCTGGTAACACACGAGCTTTAACTGAGACAAAGAACAATCTTGACTCTCTGGCACAGGGAGGGAAAGCGTCCCTTCCTACTGGCCTGAATGGCAGCAAACCTGTTCCTTCTGTGGGCGAGGTAGTGGATGGAGGACACCCCTGTCTGGGAGCCATAAGTATCTCTCTTGCTCCTGCACTTTGGCTCTCACCCATCTCACCCACCTGCTTCATGTCCCTCAAGTTGCTCCACCTAGAAAGAAATGGAGGCAGCTCCCTCCAGAAGCCATCAGTCCTACACCTGGAACAGCCAGGGAGGCTGGGGTGTGTGTCAGGCAAAGCCGCTGCTCTCCCTGGTTGGGTTGCCTCGACAGCTCTCTAGTTGCCTCCACAGCTCTCTAGTCCTGAACTCCTGAATTCAAGTCCCCGCCCCCCCCACTGTATCGTGTGGATTGTTTCCAGGAATCAGCCCATGGACTCCTACAGCTTGGCCCTGGCTGAGTGCCAGCCTGGAGTCTCAGAGGCCTGCAGGGGCCATGGTGCATAGAGTAGGAAGGAGGAACAATACGTACGATCTATGCAGCCTATCCGTGGTTCCTCCCAGTGGCCATTGGGCTGGCACCGAATCGTAGGCACGTGGCGTTGTATGTAGCCCTGGTTGCACTGGTACCGTACCATGGAGTTTATTTCATATCGGTCCTTCTTCCTACCAAAGGTCCTGGCGTTCTCTACCACAGGAGGGTCCCCACAGGCAACTGACAAAGACAAGCAAGACAGTGAGCAACTGGCAGCTCAGTGTGTGCCTGCTAGGCAATCAGCCAACGAGAGCCGCAAACCAAGCAGCTTGGGTTTAACCGTGCTGCTCAAGGGGAGCTGGCCACATTCACATACAGTCCCTGGAATAATAACCAATCAACTCTGTTTCCCTTGTGCAGTTTGTCCCAAAGGATCCCAAAGTGCTTTACAGGCTGTACATACAAGGACTGCTTCACTAACCACTGAAATGCAGCCACTTCTGGGGTGGAAAGGGGCAGCTGCATATACAGGGATCATTTCCCACCCCACCAGGAATTGGCTGAATGGCTAGTGTGCTGTTCACTGCTCCTGCGCTGCATGGGGTGAAGTATGAGCTGCTCTGTGCTGAGCCTGAGTGGCTGGGACCCTGAATGTACATTACTTGTGAAACACAGCTAAAGCATCAGCCTGTCTGAGTCACTGCAGTGATGGCAGAGGCCTCTGCACTGCAAGGCTGGTGAGCAAACCCAGCTGCAGTGCAAACAGCATGGCCATCTCCCTGCCGATGCCTTGGATCCAGACAGGAAGGGGCTTCTGCACTGGAGCTTTGTTTGGCACCTATTACATGCCAGCACTTGATGCCAGTGTTGCTAAGTGCCTGCCATCACCCGGGCCTGACTTGCTGTATTGCCACGTCCCTCAGCCAGACTTGGGGGCTACGGAGGCAGTTAACAAAGGAGAGATCGTTTCCTTTGTTTGGGGGGCTCTAGATGGAGGCACTAAATAAAAGGCAGTTAATTACAAACCAACCTCCTTTTGAGATTCTGCTGCCGTTACCACTGGCTTGGAAATTTAGTCACGGGGGATATTAAAATTCTGCGGCTGGCTGGGAAACTTAGCAACAAGGTTCCAAAGGGTTCCATCCCTCCCCTCCAGAAAGGCAGGACCACAATGAGTGTCAGGCAGGAGAAAGCTGCTGCCAGGAAGGCGTTTGTTGTTTCTGTGCCATTGGGGGGCCTGGTGGATGGGAGCGGATGGCTTGGGGGAAACTAGACTTTACTGGCTGGCTCGGAAGAGGGGCAAAAACTGTCTCCAAATGGGGGTGTGGGGGCTGATGGTAGGGGAAATGGGAGTGGTACCGCCCCCCCTGGGGCCTTGAAGTGGGAATGTTTGGGGGTTATTTCACAGGAAGATTGTGAGCTATGGAAGGGCACTTCCCACCCTCCATAAGCTTCCTGTTAATCCACTCCCTCTGCAGTCATAGAATCATAGAATCATAGACTTTAAGGTCAGAAGGGACCATTATGATCATCTAGTCTGACCCCCTGCACAACGCAGGCCACAGAATCTCATCCACGCACTCCTGTAACAAACCCCTGACCTATGTCTGAGCTACTGAAGTCCTCAAATCGTGGTTCACACCACCTCTTCAGCTTGATCCAGGGCTGGATGGGATCAATGCTTGGATACGAGACCTTCCAGGAGGACCCAGGTGTGGCAAAGAGCAGTGAGAGTGACCCAGTGGTGAGTGCTCTGGGTCAGCACTGACTCACCCCCCCACAGTGCAGTGCTAGGGAGTACTATGCTGCAGGCAGTTCTAGACAGTGCTGTGCTGAAGAGGTGGGTGGGTGTCTCAGTAGGAGGGATGGAGTCTAGTGGCCCAGCATAATGCTAGGGGGTGCGGTGCTGCTGGAAGTACCATCCTTGGGATGACGCATCAAGCCAAGGTCCTGACCATGAATGTTTATTAAAGATTTCAGGGCACTTTTTCCCAAGACTTGAGGTGTGTTCGTACTGGGGTCCTGGCCCAATTCTAATTCTGCCTCCATAAATCCTCTTTGCTGTTTCAAATCCACATAGGATATGTCTTCATTTCCTCTACTAATATCTTACACAGGTCGCTGTGCAAAAGTTAAGGTTCACGAGAAATGAGTTAAGTTTCCTGGGTTTCTGGCCAGTATTTATTTCTGTTAGAGTCAAGGGGTGACTCAAATGTGGACCACTGAGTCCTGCAGTTGCCTCGGTCAACTCCGTGGAGGGTACGTATCCCAGCCTGCAACGCTGCATCTTATCGAAGCAGAAGCCACATTGCTTTCTGGGACGAGTCATCTCCCATAGGCTGCCCATGTAAATTAAGGAGGAAAGGATCTGCAAACTGCTCTATTTGATCCACCTTACATATAGCCCTTAGCACCCAGCAAGTTGCCAGTGGGACCCTTGGTAGGGTTTGGCTGCTCTCGTGCTTGGTAGGGTTTGGCTGCAAAGTTTGGCTGCTCTCGTGCTATCGGTTTAATAGCTGTAGCCTAAGCCTGGACAAACACCCCAACCCAGAAATGAGTAGCATCAGGACTCACCTGTTCCTTTCTTGCACGTGAAAGGGAGGTGATAGTTGCATGGGACGTCATTCCACTCGCCTTGCTCGTGCCAGATCATCACCACACAATCCTCTCCTGCCGCAAAGAAGTTGTCGGGCTGGCTGGGCCGCCAGTTCTCATATTGCTGTGAAGAGATAAGAAGCCCTTCCTCTAAGTTATGAAGACACTTGCTTTGTTCTCTTCAGCTCTCCCTTTCCCCTTGCTTCTTCTCTCTCCCTTTCGGCTCTTTTCCTTCTGCTTTTGTTCATTCACTCTCCCTTGCTTCTGTTTTTCTGACTGGTTCTCTCTCTTCCTCCTGGGTCTGTCCCTCTCATCAATGGAAATCATGTATTTTTATTATCTGTATTATGGTAGTGCCTATGAGCCCATTGTTTTAGACACTGTACAAACAGAGAACAAAATGACGGTCCCTCCTGACCCCAAAATAGCTTATGGCTGGCTCCACTCAGCGCTTGTCCCACTGTTCACACCAATGGCTCTAGGGTTCTGTCCCCAGGCAGCAGCTTCATGTCCTGACACAGCACAAAAAGTCAAAGCTTGCATGGAAGCGGGTGGTTCTTTCCTGAAATGACTCTCAGTGAAGAAACAAGACCCCCCTACCCCTGCACACAACTCACGAGGGAATTTCCATCGGACCAGCGGAAGTCGTGTTCGATAGCCCTGTCACTGAGTCCAATCCACTGGTAATCCTGGGCGTAGTCTGAAAAAGAAAAACAGGGAGAGACGGGTAAGAAATGGGAAAAGGAGTCCCTCCATCACTCACCTCTCCCATGCTAGTCCAGGCGACACCAAAGGGCTCTGCCAAGGATCTGAACACTATAGCTACATGGTCTATATCTGGACCACATCAAGGGTTGCTTGACAAGGGGTAGTTCTGATTGAGGAAGCCAGATTGGTTAAAGGTGAGGTGGATAAATCTCCTTCAGTTAGGAAGTGAGAGCGTCTAAGCTGGCAATGCTCTGGAATGTCACTGTAAAGGTGGCTCCAGTTTGCCAAATTCGTCCCATGACTGTCTGCTGTTCCCATGCCAGCGGCTGCCATGCGGCTACTACGGTTGGAGGTGTTAGTCCTCATGTGGGCGAAGGGTCGTTCTTCCTCTGCGGTCCACCAGCCCTTCAGAGCGAGGCCACAGAGAGGGAGGCCACAGCACAAAGGGAATGGTTTAATCTTGATGCCTCAACACAAGACCAATTGGGCCACTTTTTTCACATGCCTGCAGGCACCCACGCCTCCCCAACTCACTAATGGGGGTGAGGGAATTGCAGACTGGCATTCAGATTCATTTAAAGGGACAAACGGGTGGTGTCAGCAGAAGGCATGTTCCCAGGAACCCCGGACAAGGCTGTGGAACACAGCAGAAGCTTCACCTGTCCTAATCCCCTTAGACTGAACCTTGGTCGAACAGGGTCCTGCTCCCCTACCCAGCTGCCTGAGGATCCCACTCCAACCGGATCCATGGTGTGTGCTCTCGTCTCTGAACACAGGGGGCAGGGAACACAGCTCCTCCGCCCCTGGAAAAATGGGAGAGGTACTCCCCCCTCTCCTGAAGTGTCCAGACTCCTCCAGCGCTTCCTCCTCCTAGCCGCTGCGGCGAAACCCACTCCCGCTCTGGGTTGGAGCTATCTGGAGCTGCTGCCTGACCTGGGCGGCTGTCTCACTGGCTCCAGTGTAAGGAAGATGTTGCTCCCACCCCAGCTCACTCCCAGGCCTTGCTATTTCTACCCAGACTGGAGAGGGGGGTGGCAGAACAGTCAGGGCTGCCACCCATCCTGCTCTGGGCAGCCCCATGGACCAGCCCTGCAGAGTCTCCTGCAGCCAGCAGGGCTTTTCCCTGCCTTTCCTCCTCTTAGTAGCCAGGGGCACAGTGGCACCAGTGCTGAGGGTAGAGGGAGACTGGCTCCCCTTGGCTCCTTCTGTTGGCTGGTGTGGGCTGCTCCCCACATGCTCTGCCCCACCTCGGCCCACCCCCACCCCTAAATGGACAGATTGATCTGTGCCCAGCCACTCTCAGATCCTGGCCATTACCCCCAGCACTCACTGTTTACAAACTCTTGTTCTTCTGGAGTGATGATACTGCTCAGGTGGGACTGATGTTCCCGGCACCGGGTCTCAGCTTCCACCCACGTCTCTCTCTCTTCAAAGTGCTTGTAACAATGGCCCTGGAACTTGGTCCAGCCCTCGTCACAGTCCTCCAGGTCTGAAACACACAAGAAAGGAATGAAAGGGAACCGCATGCCTGAGGGCAGTGTGCCAACCAACTCACCTCTTGGCTGCCCAAGCATTCATGGAACAAAAATACAACACATGGTTACACCCACGAAAGAATAAACTTTGATATTTTTGTATGTTACATCCACGGGAAAATGATCAGAAGGCAACCAAGGAATAGTTTATGGAGGGGAAGTAGGTTAAAGGCCCTGCAATTTACATGGTGATAGGCACTTTTGAAAAATCTAACAGACAGATTCCTGAACATTTCAAACTCCAAGTCAGGTTCTGAGACTCTGGCTTTGAGAAATAGCCCCAAACAACACCACTTTCCCCCCCTCCCACCCCCCCAGAGTTGTCCTGCTGATTTTGCTCGCCTTGGAGAACAGCTTTCACCTTTAAAACCTGCATTTTACTCCCCACAATCAGTGCTAATGCATCAGAGATGGGAGGGAAGGGCAGGAGAGGTCAGAGTTTAGATTCAGTTGGCTACATCATTATTCTGAGCCTTCTCAAATGAAAAAAGCAACCTGGTGAGATCACAGAAAAGGGAGGCAGGGCAGGACTTACCATATGGGAGACAGAAAAAAAAACTTAAAGAAAATATTTTTAAAAAGGAGTAGAAAAAAAGCAAAAATCTGTTGCCTGCTTTAAGTGGTTATTGCTGGTGATTATTGAGAAATGCCATCAAAGCAAATTAAAGGCACAAAATATTTGACGGGCTCTATATTATGGTTGGGGCCAGAGCTTGAAAGGGAAAGCCTTTAAAAGGGAAGTTAGCTCCTATCCTCTTCCCTGCAGAGAAATTAACCAGTTTAATTTATTTTAACAAGGGGGATTGTTTCTTTTGAACTGAAGCTCTAGTCCAGTGTGGAGAGGATGTGTATGGGAGATTCTCCTCAGGTCATACAAGGAATAGACACGCAGGAAAGGGCATTAGCTGGTAGATGAGTCCTACATTAGGAAATGTGGGCACTGGAAATGAATACTTGGGGCCACAGAAACTCTGGCAACTGACTCACAGGCCACAGGGACTATGAGACTAGCTGTGCGGGCCTTGGGGACATAAGAGAAAAGGTAAGCAAGGGATGTAAGACAGGAAATACAGAGAAGTAGAACGCAGTCTTTTTAAAAAATGGAAAAGGGTAGAGCAGATGCAAAGGAATAAACAAAAGATGGCACTTTGGGGAATCTTTTGTTCTCTGCCATCAACAAAGTCATACCAATACCTTCTTTTTGTAAACCAAAAGGAAACAGGGACAGATACAGAAATGACAACAGTTGGGGCAGATACTATTATGATGATAAAACCATCTCCTCGAGATAGACCCTTGCATTGCAAGCAGTCGCACTCAAACGATGGAATTACTATGTCTTTTGGGCTTGAATGTACTATGTCCCATCATCTCTTATCTCCTCCTCCACTGACTAGCACCTAGAGTCAGAACAGCCAAGACAAGATACAAAGTCAGAGAGGAACTGTCACTGTGAGGCAGATGAGATATGATGAGCCTATAGATGAGGAAGAGGAGCACTGGTGTGGAAGGAAGATCTAGTGGTGACAAGATGGAGATTTATTTAGTAGCAGCCTTTCAGTGGCAGAGAGAGTTCTTCCATCTATCATCCTTTCTCAGCTCCTTGTTGCCTAGGGTGGTGGGATTTCATTATTCCTTTTGGCCACTCAGCAAATGTCCCTCTAACCCCATGCAGGGCAGATGTTTTATATTCCACTTTCATGAAAAAACCTCTCACCTTGGCTATTGTCCACCTTTGCATTCCAGAGTACCCCATCTCCCTTTAACTCATCAATTCCTCTTACTCCATTCCTGTGAAGCTCTTCAACCAGGGGTACACACAAACCCCATGCAGACTTCAATGTCTGACCCTCCAAAGACTGGCTAGTTGGTGGGTCCTTTGAATTCTCTTTTTCTGCCTTCTTCCTCTACAGACCAAGCAGACCATCTCTGCTGAACCAACCTTAGGGAGCAGGAGCTGTGAGAGCACTCACAAACCTGGATCTTCTCCACCACATCTCCGAGAGCAGGGGAGGGAGTATGTAACGTGCCTTTCGAAGTCTCTTTTTCTGGTGGCTTATGTCACACCCCCTTTATAGACTATCACAACCACTGAGTTGGGATGGAACACAATGCACAGTCTCAGTAGGACATTCTAACAGAAAATGCAAGGCTTTCCTATATAGCAGTTACCTATGCAAAAATGTGGAGAGCAGTTGCAGGTAAAATCTAATCCCATGAAGTGGCACTCTCTCCAGGCTTTAGAAGCATTTAAGAATGACTGACTGGTGTGTATGGCACAGAAGAGCTCGTCTAAAATGCTAGAGCTCATGATGTTCTTAGGGAATCAAATAAGTTAGAGAAGGGAAAGTAGATCATACATTCTACCTTGGGGGTAATGTTGGGCATTAAAGGGGGCTTTTTCACTGATATTTAGAGCAGTAGGCTGCTCTCATATGTCCCAGGGTAATCCAGGGTAAAGATACCCCTTGATGTCAAGGTCCCATTAATAGATGCACTGTTATGAAGAGAAGAGATTAAACTAGGTTTGGGTCAAACATTGGAGTGGTGTTTCAATACAGCCGTTAGGCGGAATACTCCCTATTATAGGAGGTCTCTTGCCTCTTCTCAGGCGAGGCTCCTCTAGCAGAGCAGCAGGAGGTGCTAAAGGTCAGGACTGAGGTACACTGGAAGAGGTAAGTGAAGGAAGCTTGCATGGTGCCTGCTCACAAGCGCAGCCATTCCTATCAGTTCCTCTCCTTTCATGAGCTCTTCCACACACTCATATTAAAAGGAGAAAGAGAGATGCAGAGAAAGAGAGAGGGAAGATCAAATGCTCTTTCCTATTGCCCATTTGAAGGTGAACAGGTAGTACTTTTCAACCTGCTTCTCCCTGGCCTTGCAGAGCAATGCAGGAACATTTTTCCTCCTTGAGAAACGGACAGAAAATCAGGCTTTCAGGGACTTGCAGTAAAACAAAATCTTCCTTTGTTTTCTCCCCCAAACCAAACGGCATTTGTGCACACAAGAAAGTGTCACTCTGATAGAAAATCAGGATATTTCAGTTTCCCTCTCTGTGACTCACACTGCTTGCCATTGTCGCCATGAAAGTCACATTCACTCGAGGAAACGACACAAAGGTCAGGTGGAGACGGAGAAGAGTCACAGGAGTGAATGAAAGCCCTTCATGGGTGAATCCGCACAAAATGAAACACGGTCATTTCACATGGCTCAGTTCATGCATCTTTCACTGAAATCACAGAGGAGCAGAGAAGGTTCACATGCCATGAAGATGTACCTGGGACAGTGTCCGATTATTACAGGTGGATTGGAAGGGTTTTCTTTGGTCCAAAAGCATATTTGTGCTTATGTCAAACAGTATCACACTATCACGTCCTTTATGCAATTTTACAAGAGAAAACTACAACAAAGAGAATAATTTCCCTTTCTAAGAAGCCAAGGAGACACCAGGTTCCCTAGGAGCTCTAAAGCTCCCATTGTCTCCTAGAAGTTAAGAGAAATTTCCCAGAGAAACAAGATGTTGTGATCAAAAAACAATAATCACTTGTAAGCAAACAGCGTAATCTTTTGCCCAGTAAGACGCATTTTTTCTGCTGTTAGGAGTTAGCTTTTTGAGATGAGGGCGGGATTGGTGGGGTTAAGTTTTTTTGGGGGAGTGCAGCTGTTAGTAAAATTAGCTGAAGCCAGGTAGGCCGTACCGATCTCACACAGGTCCCCTCCGTAGCTGGGAAGGCATAAGCATTTGAAAGAGTCGATGCCATCAGCGCAGGTAGCTCCATTCAGACAGGGGCTTGAGTGGCACTCATCAATGTCTGCAAGAAATCAAGGGCTGCCATTAGGACTCCGGGCAGGGAACTCCACCAACAGGAGAACTTGTTTCTTTGCTTGTTCAGGAGGGAGCGTCCATGGTTTTGGGAGCGCTCGAGAGTGGGTTACGGGTTTCTTTTAAGAACTACTGCTGCTGCTACTGTTGAAGAAATGAAAGCAAAAAGCCCAACCCACCCTAGGAAGCTGACATCATTTTCCACTCAAATTTCTGTCACTTGATCACTGGACAACACTATGGTGATATCAGGGCAACATCAGCAGAGGTCGGAGGGATGCCTTTCAGAGTATCCTGCTCAGTATCTTTGGATATCTGTTGTGTCTCTTCCTTGTCCATCTTTGCTGCCTAACTTGACCAAATGTGCAAACTTGTGGCTGTGTCAGCCTCCATCAGCTAAAGTCTAAAAGACAGACGTGGGGCTTCTCTTAAGTAAGAGGAACATCTCAAACACAGCGTCATATCTTCCCTCTCCCTCCTTGGCTTCTCATTTTTGACTTTTTCTAACCATAGTCCAGATGTCATGCTTCAGCCTGAGCTCCCAGGGCTAAATCCTCACCTGTTCCAGAGCACAGCTGCTAGTGAGGGGGCTAGCATAAAGCCAGCTGTGCCAGCTTGACACCAGTCAAGGATTTCCCCACACTGTGTGAACTGCTGGCTGCCCATTTAGGACAGTTTTATGGACTCTTTGTACTGCTCCATTGATACAAAGAGCCCTTTGGGTGGGTCCAGATTTGGCCCCAAGTCTTCTGTCTCCCAGTCTGTCAGTTATCCCAACATGGACAGTACATGTCATCACTGTAATGGCATGCCTAGCTCTCACCAGTTCGGGAAGGGAAAGGAAGGGAAGCGGCTTGGATTAATTGGGTATCATGCTCAGAATGAGACCAAAATGGACAGTTTGTATCTAATATGTCACAAAATCCATCCTTCTACATTTTTTTCTTAACATCTCTCCAGTATGAGACTTAATCCTATTCCTCAGTGAGTCTTGAAACCAGAAGGAAGAAATACGTTAATTAGAATGAAAAGACGGCAGAGATGAAGTCAGTGCAAGAAACCATAGACAAGCTCCAAAGAGTGAGAATGTAACTGTGCCCAAATACCTACAGAAAGGGTTGTAGACAAAAAATAGTAGTCACTGGTTAGCTCCTTTAGTGAGACTTTTCTTCTTTCTTTCAAAGTCTTGCTTCTCAGACTCTGACGTCCTGGAAAGTCTTAAAGATGCTGACTTTAACAGAAGTCATCTGGCTGATACCTCACACTGCACTTCAGTGCTAGAGAGTTAGTGGGAAAGCAGACTCAGAGAAGATGAATCAGAGAAGGACGTGGACATGGCCATAATGAAGCAGAACAACAATCCATCCAGTTCAATATTCTGTCTTCTGCCTCATTGGATCAGACTAACAGTCTGTCTAGTCCAGTACCCTCTCTCCAGCTATACCAGAGCAAAGCAGTGATCCACCTAATCAAGTTCCCTCTCTTCAGCCATAAGAAAACAGACAAGTGTTTTACCTTGTCTATCTGTCTAGTCACCCACAGTGACCCATGCCAGATGCTTCAGAGAAAAGTGTAAACTCCTATAGCACATCAAATTGTAAAGTATTAAATGATGGGGGAAAGTCTTCCTTGCAGCAGCTTGTAGTCAGCTTGCACTTTGAAGCATGAGGATTGAGAGCCCTTGTTATTTATATTCTAATTTGTGTCCCCAAAGGTATTGCAAATATTCCCCAAATGGCTTATCAACCACTTAAACCAGCTTTGCACTTGGATCTTCATGAGTGCAGGGTCTGCTTCTACATTAAAATACTAATTAATGTTTTCTGAGCTATTCTTTTTAGTGTAATGGGAGGGAAATGAAATGCCCAGCTTTCATCAATGCTAATAAGCATTTTGGGACTTTCCAGAACAAAAAGGGAATTATTGACCTAGTAGAAAAGAATGGATGAGTCAGGTTGATTACTACTTATCTGCTCACGTCTTTGGAACTTAGAAGATTTAAAACACAAAAGGGAAACTGAAATGTGTTGAGAGGAGATTAAAATCCCAGTACACACCAGGTTCCCCAGCAACAGTAGCAGCAGAAGTTGATGCCATTCACAGTGGTCTCCACCTGAACAAGTAAGGAAAGATTCTCCTTTGTCCATTAGCTTCTATTAAGTGGAAAGCACGCTGTAGAAATGGAAATAAAGCATGTACAGGAGCTAAAGCAGAATGTTTAGCAGGGAATAATGGGTTCTTCATTTGTCTTCAGTGACAGGGACTAACATTTTATGTGCCCAAGGTCTCTTTCAGATGCAGATGATCTGCAGTGGTCCCACCTACTCAGGCCCTGGAGGAAGAAGGCAGCAAATACACACGCAGGCTAGCGCACTGCATCAAATCAGGAAATAACATTAGAATGGAACTTGCTTTTGTGCTTGTATATATTATGAACTGTACATATTATATATACTATATGGATACTCAATATATATACCCCATATATAGACACACAGGGTACATTTTAACAGTGTTGTAAAAATAACGCAAGGAAATACAGAAATACTTTTTGAAATGCATGCTGCAAATATTTTGAAACACATGAGGATAATAAATATCAAACTAGCCATTTGGCCTGTTAACTCTTTGGGGCAGGGACTGTGCCTTCCTCTGTATTTAGAAAGCACCTGGTCTCAGCAGTTACTGGTAAATTCAGAGTCTCACACATGTCAAGACATATGGAGTTGGTGTGGCCGATTCTCCATTCACCCTGTAGTACTTGGTCTTAGAGATTTTTCAGAACAATAAATAATATCACCGGCTAGCATCACTCATGATATAGTTCCTAGATACACTAGAGAATGGAACTATGATATTGCACACGAGCTCTGGGCTTGGGGCTTTACATGAAAAGGAAACTTCAGTAAAAGAAATTTAAATCACCCATTTACTTAATGCTTGACATTTTTTGTTATCCCTTTAGTTGCTACAAGCACATATTACACATCCACAGTCTTGCTCACCATTCAACCCTGCACAACAGAGACTCTCAGAGGTGAGGTGAGGATGCAAGGACCCTTCAGCAGCTGGCAGCTGTCACGTATCTTAACACTGAAGGAATTTGCAAAGCCACTGTTATTGGATATTTGTTATTTTATGTAAATTTTCCTAAAAATGCATGTTTGTCTTCTCACGACTCCCTTGCTGGTCCCCCTCAAATAGCTTCTCTACCAGGATAGGAAGAAAAGATTATTATTATTATTTAAGTGCTAACAATGTACGTGGGGCAGTACAAGACAGAATGAGACAACCCCTGCTTTGAAGAGCTTCCAGTCTAAGAGAAAGACACAGAAGACAGAATGCAATGGGGAGCCGAGAACAGGGAGCACATTTAAAACATTAACTCACTTCTGGAGGGCATCACGGAAATAAGGGGTCTTTAGAAGATGATTTATACTCACCGTGGTATCATAGAACGTTCAAAAAGACCATTCAAATGTCTTGTCACAACATGGGTTTTCTAGCTGATGTATTCTTAAAGGGACTAGCGTTTTAAGCCTCACTTTAAAAAAAATGTTTTCATGATTTAAAAAAAAAAATGAAAACAGGGTGTCCTATTTAATAAATGTCAACTGTTGGTTGATGAAAGCAGAGAGGTAGCCGGATTACTCTGGAAGCTTCATTTAGGCAAACACAAAATAGCTTCACCAGCTTGTTATTCCCTTCCTAAGCTCTAATGTTCCCAGGTATGTATTGAATTTACTCACTCCTACTCTGTTCAAGTAGTGTACAACTAGATCTTCCCATGCACTCTTGCAAACTTAAACACAATAACACTGTTCTAGAACATGAGAAACTGGAAGAGAAACCATTTATAAACAAACATGAAACTGACCATTTTACTATCATTGCAAACATGAACAAACAGCATCAGTGATGAAAAATACATTAGAGTTTCAGAACTGTTTCCCTTTTAATTATCTAAAATGTTATTGGCAGTAACAGTGGTACAGACTTTTTAAAGATACAATACATGTGTTTTATTAAAAAGGCAACTTAGATCACTGATAGATTTGAATACTGATTAAACAAGTTTAGTTTTGTGTTTAAAATATTCACTAAGGAGGAACAGCATGCAAGCAGCAAGGATATGAAACACCACTCTAACATAGAAAAATTCCTACAGTTTTCTTGGGAATGACAGTAATCTGTTTGGAAATACAATCTGGCATCCAAAATCCTGACTCCATTCTACAGCTTGAAAAGCAACACATTTTCAAAGTGTACAACAGCCCCCACACTGACCTGCTTTTATGGGGTTTCCTGGTGTGTATGAACCACTAAATAGAGACTCAAAAGACCAACTAAACAATATTTTTTTAGAGAGCCAAGAAAATCTTGCCAGAAATCATAGCTTCTGGTTTCCAGGAATTCCTGGGAATATTATGACAGGTTTCAGGGTAACAGCCGTGTTAGTCTGTATTCACAAAAAGAAAAGGAGTACTTGTGGCACCTTAGAGACTAACCAATTTATTTGAGCATGAGCTTTCGTGAGCTACAGCTCACTTCATCGAACGCATACCGTGGAAATAGACTTGGAAGGGGGAGCATCTTATCGGCGGGTGCGACCCTGTCTGTACCCGGTGGACAATCAGATTAGTTCGTCCAGGCTGGTTGGAAAACAGCTGTCAGTACGGATGCAGCACCCCAACTTCTCAGTGAGACGTGACTCTCATCATATTCACATGGTACTTCCATGGTATGCATCCGATGAAGTGAGCTATAGCTCACGAAAACTTATGCTCAAATAAATTGGTTAGTCTCTAAGGTGCCACAAGTCCTCCTTTTCTTTTTGGGAATATTATGAACATTGATCTGGTGGGTTAAGCAGGGAAGAAGATCCCAAAGCCAGTAAGGTGGCATCTAAAAGATAACTCCATTCACACATTACCTCTGTTGCCAGATCCTGATCAAAGTGGAAAAGAAGCAGCTGGAGAAAACAATTCTTTTAGATGTGAGAGATAAGTAATGGCTCTTGGCAATAGTACAACTGAGTAGTGACTTGGCAGCAGATGGAAAGAGTCTAATTTCTCTGATTTAAGCCATAGAAAAATATATAAAAAAATGAAATTTAAGCCTCAGGATACAGAGGAGGAGAAAATAACCTGCCACAACATAGAAAATACTCTATTAAACTACAAAGCTCAGACACTTATCAGGAAACATGTTTATTTTGTGGTTCTCCCTCTCAGTGCTATGTTTACAAGTGATGACTTGATTGCAAGCACTGAGAGCTCAGGAATCTCGGGAATCCTTGGCTCCACAATATTATATGTAAAAGAAAACTCACTTTATCTGTACAACAGGCCATTATTTTAAGTTGTATCCTCAGAGCTGGTTTTCCATAAGCAAATAAGCCTTTGACTTAATGTCATAAAACAGCCAACAGACACCAAATAACTGGATTGGCCAGTAAAGACATCTGCCAGATCTCAGCTGGAACTTGTTAGAGCTACCTTACCCTCCTTCATAGCCTGACTCTCCCATTAAATAGAATTGTATGAATCACTTGTGTGATTTTTTTAAAAAGGTTTTTCTTCTACTGCTTTCTTTTAATCAATAAAATATATCCTTCAGGCCATAAAGAAGCATTTCACCCATTAGGACTCCTTCAAAATCACCTAATACACTTCAGCTGTTTTGGCTGGATGGGCAGCAGATCCAGAGAGATGCAAATCTTTTGGTAAATTGCTGACATTTCAGCAAATGTCAGTTTTTTCCTTGACCTGACTGAAGTCTTTAAAACCATCAGCTAGTTCAAAAGATGTAAACCACAGCTTTTTCACTGAAATGCCAGTACAGTATTTTTGCTAATACTTGTGTGCCCTCCAATTTTGCCAATTGTAACAGGCTTCTGCACACAGTTGGCAAGAGTCTGGATGAAGAGACCAGTTATGTGAACAAGACTTCAAATTTGCAGGGCTGCCCAGAGGATTCACGGGGTCTGGGGTCTTCAGCTGGGCGGGGGGGTGTCCTTCTGCTCTGGGTCTTTGGGGCACTTCGCCAAGACATGGAGCAGAAGGACCCCCTGCTGCCGAATTGCCACTGAAAACTCTCATGGGGGGCCCCTGTGGGGCTCGGGGCCTGGGGCAAATTGCCCCACTTGCCCCCCCCGGGTCATCCTGCAAATTTGAGGCTCTTGTGGGGCCCTAATTCTGAGGGCAATAACAGATTGCTGACAACTGACATGCCCACATGGACCTGAGCATTCCTTGGCTAGAAGCCTGGAAAATGCCAGCATCCAAGGGTTAACCTTCAATCCACTGGCTGACACAACTCCGACTTTGGCTTCTGGCATTGATATCTTGGGGGAATCATATGGTATGGTAGAGGAGAGAAATTTTCATTTTTAAAAAAACTGATCACTGAATCCACTTGAAAACCTCACCAAAGTAGGCATAGTAGGAATTTGTATGAAAAACTAGCACTAAAGGCCCACTTCAGCTGGGTCTTTGCTTTGGGCTACTTCTTGCAAGATGAACTAGATTCCATTCTGCTTTATTATTAATTATCTTTTTTGATTATTCTTCTGGCACCAACCAATGTTCAGCACAGCACCAGACACAGCTATCAAGACAGTGCGTGTCCCAAAGAGCTCACTTTCTAGATTAGGAAGACAAGATGCACCAGGAGAACCAGAAGAAGGAGGCAGCATAGGTCCATTATTAAATACTATTTTTGCTCTCAATATGCAGATTCTCCCTTTCATTTCTCTAGCATCTCTCATCTCAAAGGATCCCAAAGCACTTTGAATACTATCTTTATAGAAGAATTGGGCTAACATTGCAAAATAATCTTTGTGAATATTTGTTCCATCTTAAAAAAATCACTTTGTTTACACATTTAGCTCTTATTTCTAGATTAAATTCACCCTTTTGTGGAAGTCTAGTACAAGGACCAGGCATCCCTTAAGTTCGGCTCTGAAATAGGACTTGTGTGGGCTCTTTGCCCACTGGTGAATTTCACTCTCCATGAATATGTTCGCAAATGAGCTTTACTAGCCTAAAAGGCACATTTTCTGCTTGAATGCTGGAATAGTCACTGAACACAGATTCTAAATCACATCTCTCCCTGCAGCACAGTGCACCTAGAACTGTGCTGGGGTACCATGGTCAATACTTACTCATAAGGAGGAGTGCCCCCTACAGAATCACCCACACCACTCCCTGCAGCATGGGCCCCCTGCTACCATGCTGAGGTACTCAGGTGAGTCCTGAATAGTCCTCTCAGTGACAGTGTAGAGAACAAGTGCAAGTGGGATATTGGAATCCTTTGATTTCACTGATTCATGAGCAAAGGGAAGAGACTACAACTCAAATGAGAAGGAGAGTCCAGTGAGTCATGTAGCCTCCACAATACTGAAGCTTCATGAAGATAGAGGCTGGCTCCTGTCACCTGTTCTCCATCTTTATGTATTAAGAAGTGACAAGGCTCTGATTTCAGGGCTTGGTCCTTCATATCTGAACTATATCTCAAGTCATGCTGGTAACCTTGCAAACATGGAAAGACTGCCGTTTGATTGGCTACCGAAGGTATGGGCGGGGTTTGAAGTGACGATCACATGCACAGGATACACCATCAAAGAAAGTACCAGACAAAATAAAAATTTTATTAGTAAGACAAAAGAGAAGGAAGTGGGGAGAGAGCAAGAGAGCACTGATGTATCAGAAATATAACAAGTTTGATGGCCAACTGAGACCTCATAGACATAATGATCCTTTGTATCACTATAGCATCATCCACCTGAGGTTATCAATTGAATTATGAACAGAAATGAATTAAACCTCGCAACCTACCTCAGAGGCAGGTAATTATTAACATCTCTATTTAGATGCAAAAAGTGAAGCACAGAAACGTAAAGTGATTTACCCAAGACTCTTCTGTGATTCAGTGGCAGGTATGGAATTAGAGCCCAGCTCTCTGCTCCAGCCAGTAGAAGCGCTGCTTCCAAAAAAAGCCCCTGCCTAACCCAAAGCAGTATGCATTAGTGGTTTAATTGAGTTAAAGTAAATTGAGAAAGTAGTTCTGGGGGCTATGATGATGGTGGTGTTTTTTTTTAACTAGAAATGACTGAGCAAGTCTGGTTGCATTCATAGATTGTACCATATATAAGCAAATATATATGAAGGCAAAATTTCAAAAAACTTTAGAGGCACAATTAAGCACATAAAATATACACACAAATGCAGACCTAAAGTTTCTTAAAAAGAGGCCCATATTTTATACAGCGTGCATGTCCATCCTTGCATATTGCAACCTTGACTTGGGCTAGCACAGGTTACATTCTGGTTCGGTATCAAAGTGAAACTGAGCCAGGAATGGGAAGTGCCAAGGAATTCCATGTTATCCTTGACTTAGTTCTCCGCACCCTGACAGGCAGCAATAGCCAGATAAGTGGTCGCGGTGGAAGAAAATTCCTGGTTAATTGCTAAGGGAAGACTTTTTCACAGTAACATCAGGTTAGGCAGTTTACACCCTCACTGTTTGAATAATATTGAGCTGGTTGTCAGCCATGAAAGACACATGCTCTTTTCACAATCTTAAGTACCGTCACAATTTATACGTACGCCAGTGAATGAGCCCACCAATCCACAGATTGAAAGTGGAGTGAAACAGACATGTGCCAAAAGAGCCAATAAAAAATACGAGTTAATTTGATTTAGACGTCATCTCATGTGCATCATCCGATACAGCCAGTTCCAGCAAACAGAGGCACAAGACCCAATACATCAAGCAGAACCTCAGTTCATGTCTCCTCCTTTAAAGCTTTGAAGAAATATATTTTCTTTCATTCCCAGTGCATAGTTGGGCCTGACAAACTGATGCAAAGTGCCTTGCACCTTGGATGGGGATGAATGTCCACCAAAAGGTCTCTTTTGGGTATGACAATTCCTAGCTGCCATAGACAGTGAAGTGACAGCTGGATTCTGGTGGCAGAAGGGCACCCACGCTAAGTAAAGGGAGGTGAGGTGTTGTCTGCCAACAGTTGCCAAGGGACAATATGGAGGACTAGGAATGTGGTTTGGCATGTGCACATACTGCCTCCAGCAGGTGCAGTTCAGAGAGCAGAAAATTCTGATTTTCTTGCTGGCTTGTTTTTGACCTTTGGAATCCCTTGAATGCCACAGAAGAAGCCAGGAGGTCCACAATAGCAGACCTACTGCACCATAACAAACATCATGAAACACAAGGCATCCATCCATTAGTACATATAGCTCCTAATGCTCTGGATATAGGGGTATATATACATAGGTCAGGATAGGGGATAAGGAAATAGGACAGTGGAGAATATCCCATGCTACAGTGCTTCTCTGCCTCTTCCTCTCACCCCCTCAATTGCCAGGATGAAATTCTCCTATTGATCCAGAGTGGAAGGAGTAGCTGCCTTCTCTAGGGCTTCAGGAGAAGAACAGAGCTTCCCTGTTTTCTCTGGGCTGGAGCAACATTTAGCAATGATGGTGAAAGGAAAGTGAACTCCTCCTGGTTTCCCCCAGATATGCTGTGCTCATGGTCATATCCACAGCAGCACTCATTTTAGGTTAAAAAATATTCTCGAGTTGCTGCACATCCCCACCAAAACAGAGGCCAGAGCTTACCTATATCACAGCGGTCCCCCATGTACCCAGGCGGGCACAAGCAGGTGATGTTTCCATCTCTTTCCTGGCAGGTTCCCGCTCCACAGGGCTTCTCATCACATGTCTTGGGTATAACTGTAACTCCCAAGAGAGAGGGATATCAGCCAAATTATACTGATGCCTTTTGCTGTTATGCAGTATGACTACAGATGCTGCATAAGGGGGAGATACCTGCCGTCCATGGCTCAGTGCTGCTTCACTCTCTACTTGCCATGTTACTCGGCAGTTCTCTTTGGTTTAAGTCTACTTTAGTTTGACTCCACTGCCACACAAGGTCAGAGTCAAATAATGGGGATGGAGGAGGGCTGGATAATTGTGTGGCCAATAATAGCACTGATAGTTATGCTTGTTAAGATAAAAGCAGTTGGATATTTTGTGTTTCAGGGCATAACCTGATTGCTGCAGGTGTGAGAAAAGAACAACCCCTCACATTCCCTTCATGTGCAGAGCTGCACAACTTAGCCAGGTGCATTATGATTGTTCCATCATTTATCAGCCACTGTGAGAGGCAGGATAGTAGACTTGAGGGATTAATGGTCTGATCTGGTGTGGCAAATCCTACATCCCTATAGCTTTTTGTTCAGATAAAATATTTCTTAAATGCCCTTTTTCATTATTTTAGTGAAAAATAATAAAAAAAATAATTATTTGCTGTATAAAAAAGGGAAATCCCACCCTTTTCTATAAAAGAAGATGGGCTGGAAAAGCAATACATATTTTTAACAATACCTTCTGCAGTGGGTTCTGGCACATTGGTGGCTTCTGGTGAAACTTGAGGCAAGATAGCAGTGGCAGTGGGTGATATCTCTAACGTTTCTAGAACAACAGCTATTTCGGTCTCTTGTTCTGATACCATGGGAGTAGAGGACTGTATTTCAAGCCGGGCCTCTTCAGGACCCATGGGCTCTTGTGTTAATTCAGTGTCTGGCATACTGGTACTAATTACAACGTCTGGAGCAGAGGTTTCCCCTGAAACATCTGAGAGTGGGTGTGTGGGTGTTCCTGAAGAATCTTCCCTCCTCTCTTCCGGTGCTCCAGAAGTTTCACTGACCACAGCTATGCCAGATGTTTCTATGTTAACTTCAGGTAATACAGATGTTTCACCTCTGGTTTTGTAAAATGTAGAAGTTTCTATGCTAATTTCAGGCAATGCAGATATTTTGTCACTGGTTTCATGTACTGTAGAAGTCTCTATGCTAATTTCAGCTACTGCAGATGTTTCACCACTGGTTTCATGAACTGTAGAAATTTCTATGGTAATTTCAGGCAATGCAGATGTTTCACCATTAGTTTCAGGAACTGTAGATGTTTCTATGCTAATTTCATGAAATCCAGATGTTTCTACAGTAATTTCAGGAAATGCAGAGGCTTCTCTACCAATTTCCCCAGATGAAGAGCCATCTCCACTTGACTCAAAAATAGGGGGGAGTGTCACAGCTGTTTCTCCACCTAGCTCCTGTGAAACTGTTGGTTTTGTCACAACTTCGACCAAATCAGAAGTGACCAAGGTGACGCCTGGAAGTCCGGAGGCCTCTCCACTAACTCCGGTCACTGCTGAGGACTCTCCACTTAAGTCTGTGACTCCAGAAATGTCTCCACTAAAATATGGAATGCCTGATGGCTCTCCACTGATGTCTACTGTCCCTGATGGTAACCCACCAATATCCATAACTCCAGACACTTCTCCAGATATTTCTCTTTCCCCTGAAGGAAGTCCACTGATTTCTAATATCCCAGATGGCCCTTCTCCTACCTCTTGTGCAACAGATGTCTGTGTTACAACTTCCACTAAAGTTGTATCCACAAGAGAGACAGTGGGAAAGCCAGATGGGAGTCCACTATAATCATAAATTCCAGATGGCAGGCCGCTAACAACCTCAACTCCAGAGGTTTCTCCACTGATGTCAATTACTCCACTTGGAAGTCCACTCATTTCAGGAGCTCCAGAAACCCCTCCACTGAAGTCTATTTGCCCAGAAGGCTGACCACTAATATCTAAAATTCCAGACACTGTGCCTGATATATCTTCGTCCCCAGAGGGCAATCCACTGATTTCCAAAAACTTTTTTGCTTCTGCTTCTGTAACTGATGGGGTCGTCACTTCAACCAAACTGGTATTTAAAAAGGTAACGCCTGAGGGCTCTCCACTTCTATCAACACCAGAAACGAGGCCACTTAGGTCTACAAGGCCGCTTATGTCAGGTATCCCAGATGGTTCTCCACTGAAATCGATTCCTGAGGGAAAGCTGCTGATATCAGGTATCCCAGACGGTGCTCCGCTGATATCAGGTATCCCGGATGGTGCTCCGCTGAAATCGATTCCTGAGGGAAAGCCACTGATATCAGGTATCCCCGACGGTGCTCCGCTGATATCAACTCCTGAGGGCAACCCACTGACTTTTCCACTAATGTCCCATTCAGCAGATGGTAACCCCGATAGGTCTTCTTCTCCACTGACCCCAATTGTTCCTTTTCCTTCCAGTTGACTTTCTGCTACTGTTGTTACAACTTCCACCAAAGTAGTATCCACAAGAGAGACAGTTGGAAAACCAGATGGGAGTCCACTTTCATCATACTCTCCGGAAGGCAGGCCACTAGTAAGCTCAACACCAGAGACTTCTCCAGAAGGTAGCCCACTGATTTCTGGAATTCCACTGATTTCTTGCAGTCCAGATGTTACCCCACTAAGGTCCGGGATTCCAGAAGCAGACACTAATAGTTCTTCCTCGCCAGAAGGTAACCCACTGACTTCAATAATGCCCGAGGGCAGCCCACTTTCATCGCCTGACGGCAGTCCAGAAGGAAGTCCACTGAAATCCAGGTCTACAGATGGCACTCCGCTTTCTTCGATCCCTGAGGGCTCTCCACTAGGTTCAAATGTTCCAGAAGCTGATGGTTCACCACTGGTTTCAAGTACTCCAGATGCAGATATCTCCCCTGAAGGCACTCCACTGAGAGCAGTCTCTCCACTGGGTTCATCTGGTATTGCACTAACAGGGGGGAAAGCTGATGGACTCACTGGAAAAGAAGCGGGGGAAGTGGGGGGGGAGAGAGAGAGCGAGGAAGAAGGATTTTACAAATTAGTGTCAAGGAGCTATTGAAAATTTCCTGTTTGACTGTGCATAAAAACTGACATCTAATAAAATAGTGACAGACTCTGAGGATGAGGGCAGAAAATCCTATACACTTTCCAGATCGCCCTCCCTCCCCTAAACTCTGTTAATGAGGATTATCTCAAATAACTCTGGAAAAGTGGTTCAATTTATCACCTCCTGTGACAGTACAAATGCAACACAAATTCCCAAAGGATAATCACCAGAACAAAGCCAGCATTCCAGCAACCATTAGCAGATAGAAACTGCTGCTGTTTCTGCTGATAATACCTAGAAGAAGAAAAAATCCAAACCTATCCTGCTGTTTTTTTTTATCTCAGTGTTGCTTCCAGTAAAGCTGCACCACCCCTTGAAAGTCAGAAACTGAAATCTGTTTCCTGACTGATTTTCCCTCTTTACGTGCACATCGATGTGTTATTGTAGGATAGCTCAGGAATGCTGGGCTGTTGGCACTGGTTTGTTGGTGTAGGGTTGGCTGATGAGTCCAGTATGCTGGCTTTGACTATATTTATTTTAAAAAGAAGTGCACCGAATCATCTGTTTTAAAAAATAAAAAAAGTCTGAGCTCAGTTTTCCAGAACAGTGTGTGTAAAAGGGCATGTACAAAATTGACGCTTGCATTTGTGGTAACTGTTTGCACATATTCTGTACGTGCAGTTTTGAAACTTGGGGCCATAATGAACTACCTGAATTTTGCTAACAGCTTAAAAATACCCAAAGATGCCTCAAACTTTTGGTCAGCTGACCACTCCGGGCCCCCTTACCAAAAAGCTGGTCACAAGCAGAGTTGGAACAGCTGAGAGTCCCTGGTTTTATTTGCTCTAAGTAACTAAAAGCCCACACTTTCTTGTCATAGAATAGCCTTTGTCCATTCATATTAATCCCCGTTTGCCTTGGGTTGTCTGTGAATAATGTAGCATCCATGAGGAATACCATGTTTCACTGTGTGATCCGGGGGTGTGATGGCTTGAGCTCTAGGCCTCAGAGCTTGGCTAAAAGGTGCATGTGAGGTAAATCTGGATTACTGAGCCAGAGAACCAACTCCCTCTGAAGAGAGAGCTGCAGTTTAAAGCTTCCTCCCTCATCAGGCTACTTCCCAGCTGGATTCAGACAGGGATTCTCCTTGGTAAGGACACAGTATTTTTGTTTCTGGATTGCCCTTGCCCTAAATGTTTCCTCTGCCAGCCTAGTTAGTCTCTGGGAGCAGGGAACTGCCTGACCCACCTGATAGCAAGGAAATGTCAGTTGGAAAGACTTCTGTTCCCCACTCTGTCTGATTTTCAGGTTCAGTGGCAAACTCCATTTCCACAGTTGTCTCCTCCCCAGAGGGCACTTCCTCCAAACCAGGGATCACCTGGGTTACAATCTGCTCCTCAACAAATTCATCCTTGTCGAAAGATGGCAGGGCTGGAACAGAAAGATATTGAAGAGAATTTCTGTGATGGCATTGGCTCTCTCAGAAGCCTGATGCTGCTTCATAAACTATCCCAATACCAGGGTGACAAGCAACATAGAATGGTCTATAATTAAATACATGGCATTTCTCTTAATAGGAGATAGACTAAATTAGACTGGAGAAAGTAGGGGCAGAGGAGACTTCATAGCTTGTTTCCATCTCAAATTTTCTAATTCTGTGAGAGTAAAATGAACGTAGAACCCTGTGCTATCAGCATTGTGTGCTATGGCAGATGGCTTTGAAGAGTGGGTCGGTACCTCTGAAACAGAAGGCATGGTGCCTTGACAGTGGGTCAGGAAATCCCGTCTGGTTGGGGTGCAAGTAGATGGTTCTCACACCAGGTTTGTCTCCCCCACAAGCAGGACGTGGAGTCACAATGGGATATCGGATGCTGCCATCAGCAAGCCAGCCAGCACGGCATCTATCCAGGCCCAGCTTCCAGGCGGCATGGAGTTGCCCAACAGAGGCCAGCGTGGCATTCTGGCTCTCACAGTATTCCTGGGCTTCTAGGAGGGTGAACTGATCTGCTTGGGTTGCAAAGAACACCTCACCTGGAGGAAAAATGTCAAGTGTGAGTCACTGACACATACAACTATGGATATTTCTGCCCATCCGCTGTACATTACACACACCCCCTAACAGCCATGCTCACAGGCATGTGGAGAACATACCCTTCAGTCGGTCAATGTAGCAGTACACATCGTACATCTCAGAAGCTGGGCGCTTGCCATACGTCCGCACGCCTGGGGAGCTGTCCTTGTCTCCTACACATTGATTCCGTGGGGTCACAATGGGGTATCTACCAAAACAGAAAGAAAGGGGCTGCCCCAGTGAGGGTCCTGCATACACTGCAATTGAAGAATCTCAGTGGGTGTTCCTGCGGAAGAGATGCAAGCTCTCCACTGAATAATGATAATACTGAGCATTTAGAGGTGCCCAAAGTCCTTAACAAGAATAATAATGGTAATACCTAGCTCTTGTATTGGACTTTTCATCAGTATGATTTGGAAACATGTAATGGATCCTCAACATGGGAAAATGTGGCACACGTGGAGAACACGTTCACAATTCAGCAGCACATTACGCTACAGACCGACCTGTGTTTTATCCACGTCAGGTGCTACTGTGCTGTCACTGGGTCCTGCGTCCAGGTGGGGCTGTGCGGCACATTGGCTGTAACCCAGGTGACTCCGTTTCATGGCTGAATGTTTCTTTCAGGTAATCTTTACCTGACCTGGCCTCCCCTTACCTGACAGTCTGATCCCTCAGCCAGCCGGCGTCACACTGATGAAAGCCAGTCTGGTAGGCAGCGTGCAGTTGTTCGGGTGTGGCGATGACAGCACTGTTATCCAGGCAGGCCTGCTGGGCTTTGGTGAAGGTGAGGGAATACCTGCTGGTGGCCGGTCGGTAATGAAACACGACACCTGGGGGGAAAGGGCGAGAGCAATGACGTAGGGACACGGAGACCCCCGGGCACCCTGGATGGATATTCAAGAAGGGCCTTCAAAACCAACCTGGTAGGAGCAGTACCTCCTGGAGCCATATTGATCCAAGTCCCTTGTTTACTAGTCTCTGCTGTTATTAAAGAGGCTATAAAAAGAGGGGTTATCTTGGGGGTCTCCCATTCCTCCCCACAATGATTGCAATGCAGTGACCTCCCCTTCAGCTGCAGGGGGATGCACAGAGACCATTGGAATCTGGTGTCGGCCAATGCAGCTCTCATCCTCAGACAGAGGGGGTCATTCTACACCCTCACGAGGTGCCCTCCAGGCTCCCCTGACCATTCCTGTGCCATGCACAGAAGGAGAGCTGCTGGCCGTGGGCAGATAGCTATTCCTGCCATGAACTTCTAGGGGCAGGGGAAAGGCTGGGAGTGCCCAAACCAGACACACTTTCCCCAGTAGAGCCAAATCCATTGCTAGATGGACAGTGTTCCAATTTTGTCAGCTGAAGCAGCGGTGTGGCTGGCCCTGGAGGAAATGGGTTGTGAGGTTTCTTGTTGTCCCTGTGACTTACCAGTGGGAGAAATGGGCTGCTCAGGAATGAGACCACTCTCAGGAGCAGCTGTCACCTGCACAATCATCTCTTCCACTGAGGCAGACTCTAGTTCTGGCGTGGCAGTCACCCCCAAGTCCTCCTTCGCTGAGCTCACCTCCGGTGCCCAACTGGTGAAAAGAGTGTCCAGGACCGAAATGGTGACCTCTTCAGGAGTCACCCATACAGCTGTGACTCCCTCTTCAGTCACATTCTCTGCCTCCGTGAAAGCTGTCTCAGCAGTGATACCAGTGGCAAAGAGGTCTGGAGTCACTGTGAAGCCTTCGTCCAGCTCTGAGGCAGTGGGTGTGAAGTCGATTGGCTCTAGAGTTGCAATGCTCCCTCGGGCTTCCTCCTCTGTGACATTGTGTGGGAGAGGTATCTCCACTTCGGTTTGAGTGACGGTCCAGATGGTGAAGTTCTCAGGGACTAAAAAGTCCTCGTCTACAACAAGAAACAAATGTTTCCTTTACTGGCGTCTCCAAGGGACACAGGCCCAGGCTTTGGAAACAAATCTATGTGCGGACACTCAAGAAAGGGGCTGGACGTACGGATGCTCTGATGGGAGACAGGGAGGGTGATCGGATGGTTGTGGGGGCTCTGATGGGAACCTGGGTAGGCGGTAGGATGGGTGTGATGGGAGATGGGGCTGGTGATGTGATCAGAACTAGGGTAGATAATGGGGTAGTTGTACAGGTGTTCCGAAGGGAGATGCTATTGCACAAGGCATATGTGTGATGGGAGATATAGACCATGTAAGCAGATGCCACAATGGGTGCGAGCTTGTGGATACTCTGGGAGCTAGTCCATCTTGCAAATGAACTCAGTGAGCCTGTGGGGCACTGGCCTGCTGGGTACCGGGTGCCCCTGTTTGGAGGGTAAAACTCTACCTTTAAAAAAGTAAAATATTGACCATTTCCCCTCCTCCTGCTCCTCCTCTCTCTAAAGCGCTCTACAGTGGAATTTAATTGAATTAAAAGGGGAGTGTCATATGAGTCAGGGAGTCAGAGCACCCTTCTCTCCACCTCCCCATACTCTTGACTCTAATCTGCTAGCGCATCTCACACTAATCTAGTCTTTTGTGACCTCTAGTGCCAGCAGCAGGTAATTTAAAAAACAAAGCTCAAAATGGGGAGAAGAAAGGGAGTGCTCCTGTAATTCCTGGGAGTGAAGCACAGAGAGATGTGGAGAGCCAAGGAAGTGCCTGTCCTATTTTGAGGCAGGACCGAGCTGGGGAGCAGTGCACGGAGGGAGCTGGGAAAACAGGAGTAAACACTGCAGAACAAATACGACCAGACCTCCACCCTAATGCTGCTTTGCTTTCTCGGTTGGTTTATTTCAAATTCCATTTCCTTTACCCGGCTAGTTCATTGTTGCCAGTACCTCACAGACCCGAGAGGCTTCCAAGATCCAGGCATCAAAGCTCAAATGCTTACCTGTCATATTAAGTGGTTTAATAAGTAGCACCTGAGAGAGACTGCGGGGCACTGACATGTTGAGCCTGATTTGCTGGTGTGGTGAGGCCACTTTGTGCCACATGGCTGGCATAATCTGATCCCAAAGTGGGCTTCACTGGCCCTGGGAAGATAACCCCACTCATTTTGAATTTGAACCTCCAACACCTGGTGTAGACACACACAACCCTCCCTCCCTGCTGCTGGCAATTGGCATAGCAGGACAGGGGCATGGCTAGCAGATAGAGGGTGTAGCTGAGATGCGCATGAGCCAGGCCTATCCTTAGCTGCCACTTGAGCCCCTTATGGAAATTTGCAGCCTAAGCAGCCCTCTAATTTAGCACGGAGCAGCCAGCCTTGCACAACGGCTACACCAGGACCAAGGAAATGCAAAATGGAGCCCTTGCACATGGACCCCTACCATAGGCACTATGCAAAGCACTGCTGCTCAGGAGCTGACCTATTGTTTTCTTTCTGCTCTCTTATCTATAATATTAAATTACTTAATATGTAAGATCTTGACCTCTGCTGCCTGGTTCCTGGAGAGCCATCAAACTTGGAAGGTGTTTGACAATCTGGAGTGGATAGAGGCATATTACACTCACCTCCCATTGAGAACACTCATTTGTACTACAGTGCTGACATATGCTCTGAACTCTTCTCTCTCTGCTTGGACAAGAATGGAGGGGCAGGGGGAGAGCGCCTGTAAATTTACATCTGCTTTTCTTCTTTAAGTGAAACGGTATGAAGTTTTTCTGTGTTAATTGTGAGGTGGGGCTAGCAACAGAGTCAAAGGCATTCAGAGATGGACAACAGAAATGATCGATGGGGAAAGATGACAAGTGATGTATCTGATTCTTATGTTGGTGGCCATCGCCATAATATTTGAGTTAATCCTGCACTGTCATGACTAAGAGGGGATCTCATAGCCATCCGCAAGTATTTGAAGGAAGTACCAAAAGTAGAGGGGAGTTTAGGGGAGTGACTATTTTTATTATTTATTACTATTATTTATTATTATTAATTTAATTTTTTTTATAGAATAGACTATGAAATGGTCTCCCAAGTCCTGTCTCTTGACTCACTAAAACCAGAAGTAGACACAGCACTGGGAAACAGAGCATGACAATCAGGCATTGGACAAGATGGGACTTAACAGGAGTTTTTCATCTTTAGTTTCTGTGGCTGTGTGATAATTCAGCTCTGGCTGGGAAGCCCCATACTCAGCTCCTGGAATCTGCTGCTAACAAGTATTGATGGAGGCATGGTACTTAATTCAACAAAACCAGTGCAACTCACCTGTGTAGCAGATGGCATCATAGCGCGAATGAGGGTGAGGGTACCCCGTCTGATTGACATGGAGGTACACTGTCCGCACCCCCACCAGGTTCCCACCACAGTTGGGACGTGCCTTGGAAATGGGATACCGAACGCTGCGGTCTGCCAGCCAGCCTGCACTGCACACATCCATTCCAGCCTTCCATGCCAGGTACAGCTCTCCTGTGGTGGCCAAACGGGACCCAAGACTGAGGCATTTCTCTGCAGCTTCCTGGAAGGTGAACTTCTCTGGGGAGGTGGCATAGAAGACTTCACCTGCAATCACACAGCCATTGACTCAAGGACTGACTGTAGTGTTTAATCCCTCTTCCATCTACCTCTCTCTTCCCTTTGCTTTCCTTCCCTAGGGGCTGGTGGGATGAAGGAAAGGTTAAAGAGACTAGATAAGTACAGCTAAGAGGAGTGACAACTAAGGGTGGGGACATGCACATGATCACTGTCTACAAATATTAGGAAGGTGCAAATTTCAAAGAGGAAGAGAAATTTTCTAGGGAGGAACAAGGGGGTATACGTTCTACTTGGACTCATGCAATGACATTAAGATAAGGAATATTTTGGGGCCTGGTTTTCAGAGGTATTGAGCCCCACTGCTCCCATTGACTTCAGTTGTAGGTCTGGGTGGTCAGCACCTGTGAAAATAATTTCCTAATGAGAGATACCAGAATGTGGAATCGTTCCCTCACATAAATAATGGGAGCTCCATTGCTTTAATCAATTAAAACCAGAGTGGACAAAGCCCAGAAAAATAGGCTTTAGGGGATAATCCAGCCTTGGCAGGGGATGGGACTAGATGGGATCTCACATGGCTTTTGAATCTCTAATGTCTCTGACTTCTAGCTTCTTTGCCTCTTGTTTTATCCTTGTCTGCAGTGAGGATGCTCATGATACTGCCAGCTCAGTCCCTTGAGAATTACATAAGAGAAACCCAAGCTCACCTTGCATTTCCTCTGCATAACAATAAACATCGTATGTTTCGTCTGTCTCCCGAATGCCATAGGTCCTCACTCCAGGAAATTCATCCTTGTCACCATAGCAACCCTCTCGGGGATGGTGCATTGGGTACCTGAGAGCGAGAGTGAGAAAGAGAGCATGCACAGGAAATGTCTAGTGAGCAGATAGAAGCTTCATTGGAAAGATGACTGCCACATAGCTCTGTGGTGCAGGAGGCAACAGGACAACCTGAACAGGTGGTGGAGAATCAGAATTCTGGGGGGAGGGAGGAAGTGGAGGCAGGCCAAACCCCCAGAACTTTTCCAAGACAGGAGAAGAAGGAGAAGTGGACTTGCTCCCTTCCATTCCTGACATTGGAGGTGAGGGGAGAGGATCCTCCAGATGTTCCCCAAAGATACTGATGCAGGGGGAGTTGCTGGTTTTCAGACTCCTCTGAGCCCTGCTAGATGACTACCTGAAGTGTGCAAAATAGAGCCACATCTGCTGAGCTTGGCATAGCAACTCTGCAGTTCACATGGGCAAAAGTAGAGGGCATGGGGACTGGGATTAAACCACCGCTCTCAAGTCTCTGGGCCATTCAGTCCTTAGCTTCTCAGCTGTGACTGCCAAAAAAGGGGGCCAGTTGTGGGAGTGGTTTTGTGATGTGGACACCTACCTACTGGGAAATGGACTGAGATCCACCAGCTCATTCCACACCAAATGACTATCAGATGGTAACTGCTAGTCATTATTTACCTGGGACAGGATTTAAACTAATTACCTAGGTGTGAAAGGCTCTGTATCCCATTTCCAGCCCCTTCTGCCTGGATAGCCCTCTTTTCTTCCCTCTTGGCCACCTTCCTTCCCCTCTTTCAGCTGATTACCTGACAGTCTGATCAGCCAGCCAGCCGGCATCACACTGATCAAACCCATCGTCATACGCAGCCTGCAGCTGTTCAGGGGTAGCGATGACAGCACTGTTCTGGATACATGCCTGCTTTGCCTTCTCAAAGTCCAAAGTGTACCTGGTGGAGATGGCTCTGTAATGGAACACGATTCCTGGAAAACACATCCACCAGCGCACACACACACACACACACACACACATCAGTCAGTGAAGAAGCAGCCCCTCACCAGTTTCCCTTTCAAAGGGGTTAGCAAGTCAGAGAAAAGGCATTCTATCTCATGTAGAAACTCATGCGTTTGCCACAGATCATTCGTATTGCGTGGGTAGTGCCCTGAAGAGACTCTGTTCTTCCCCATGGTATATTCCACCATCCCAAGGCCACCAGGCTTCAGTTTAAGGGGAATTAGATGTACTCCCTTTGGTGAACAGAAAAATCTACAGGAACAGACCTGCTGTCCAGTCCAGGTTCTTTTCTCCTGTGATGCTGGAGCACCCTAATGCTACATCTAAATCCAGTGTTTTAAAGCTGACTGCTTCAGCATAAACCAACATCCCAGAATGCAACAAATACACCCCCGTCAGAAGGATCCAAAACTTTCAAGACATTTAAAGTGGCTGGCATGGCATTGCACAGTGTTGTAAAAATACTCTATGGAAATTGGCTAATTGTGTGTTATAAGTACAATGTTGTACTATTTTATTATAGTCTTGAATGTGGTAATGTCCAATGGCCCAAATCAGTATTGAGGCTCCAGTGCACCAGGCATTGTCCAAACACACAGGAAGGCATGGTCCTTGCCCTGATGATACATACATTTTATACTATAGCAAATGTGCTTTGAATAGTTATATGTACTGCAAATGTAGTTAAGCCATACTATTCCATATAGAGTGGCCTTTAAAAGGAGTGTGTGGCTGTATGCATACTCAGGCCTGGCATAAGAAGGGTTAAACCTCTTGGATGCTTTCTTTCTTGGCCCCTTTTCTTCTTACTCACAATTTTATTGATGAGAGTAACAGTGTTAACTGGGGGAAAGTTAATTGTGTGTTATATTGTCTACATATTAGCTAACTAAACCACTTTTACATTTCTTGAAAGAACATAAGAACGGCTCTAACAAAACAGGCCAATGGGCCATCTGGAAAATATCTCATCTCCTAACATACTAGGTGAGACCAAACATCCTCATAGGTCCAATATCCTGTTTCCTGCTACACCACATCAGACCACCATCCATCTCATCCAGCGTTCCATCTCTTGCCCATATCAAAACAGACTGGTGCCATCTTCTAGCACACTGGGTGACACTGATGGTCTGTTTAATATGGCATTCCAGATCCTGCCCACATTAGAATAAATCAGTGGCCTGTCTTGTTTGGCTCCTGCTCACATACAAGATCAGATCAATGATCTACCAAGTCTGGCATCCTGTCTATGACAGCGAGTGATGCCAGATGCTCATGGAAAGGGTAAAATGCCTCCACTCCTATTCATAATGCACCTGGTCAGATTTCTTCCTCCTTCTTTCTCCACAGGCAAATCAATGTAAGCATCAACACTATCACCAAGAGGAAACATTGAAGTAACGGCCTCACCTTTCACTATGACCTCTATCGTATCCTGGCTGTCCTCAATACCATGCATCACCTCGCAACGATAGATCCCAGTGTCGTTGGACCTCAGCGCTTTGATTTCCAAGGTGGCATCGGTGGGGATGGCAGGATAGTTGGGCAGAGAGATCACCTCCGTGTACTCAGTGTTGATTCGAACTTGCCCCTCTGTGGCCACTAGTAAGACGACTTCCTTCCCATTGGAGAGTCTGCTCCATTTGATTCTTGGGGTCAGAGGAGGCGTATAGGGGGCTGGGGTGACATGATCCAATGAGTCGATGAAGTAGCAGGGGATGGTCAGAGAGTTTCCCAGGATGACACGCAGGGGAGACCGTTCAGGTATGCTCACACTCAGTGTGTTACCATGATCTGCCCAGTCCCAATATGGAGAGAGAAAAAGCAAGGATTAATCAATAACACACATCAGTCATAACTACCAACATTTTCAAAGTAGCCTCAATCTAGCTTGTAAATCTGCACCCACAATATTAGGAAATATATCTATTTGTATATATTCTAATAATATAATTTGAAGTAATTGATGTTCCTAAAGCAGCCCCTGAGCCTTGGTAACAGCCCTGGTGGAATATTATGCTATTACATTGAAGGTAGGTTGGGGGCCTTGGCGCTAGGTTACAAGTTGGGACTATCTTCCACCCTACCAAGCACAGCAACAGCAGGATGTCATGGCGTTGCAGCAGCCCAGAGAGGAGGCCCTTGGCAATGGTGGGCGAAATTAGTGAGCTCATAGGTAGACCTGTAAAGTTGCATGGGTCTGCTGTGTGAGGGGCATGTTGGCCTGTTACATGTATGGTCCTCTGCACTGAACAGTGGTCCCGCCGACTGTACATACCTGAAACTTCCACAGAGATGGCTGCAGTGATGACTCGCAAACACACAAACACTAATAGTAAAGTGGTCATAGTTTACCTGCAACAAACAACAAATTAGAGGCAGGGGTTAATTACTGCTGGGTGATTATAATGGAATGGACCCTTCAAGGACTCTTAAGAGGGAACAGGCCCATTAACCTACAGTACCCAAACACACCCTGGCAGGGTTTTTTTACATATGACCATCAACAAAAGAGAGTTTTCAGAGCAACACCTTGTCTAATAGAGGGAGGGACAAGGCATCTTGCTCCAAACAAGGGTGTCCATTATGTGCAGTAACATTACTATTCTATTCTCACACTCTCTCTTGTGATCTTCACCTCTGTTCAGAAAGACAATTTTGCCATGGAGTTTCTCATTTGTTTTACAGCTATACCAGCAACGACCACTGGGTCAGATGCCCTCTCTAGCTAACCCTACACCGTTGCCTGAACCACCTGGAATAGAAGCTTCTTCACTTTACCAATATCCTTCCTCTACTAAGCCAACATGGAATCCTTGGCCAGCTGCTTGGATGTAATTTTTGTACAACTATTCTAGCGGAAGTCTGGCCCCTTCAGGGTGAAAAGGCTAAAGGTCACAACACAACCAATAATCCTGCCTTTACAGTCTATACCACTTTAAATACAAATGGATTCCACAGCTCTTTAGCAACTTCACTGTAAGGACTACATGACATATACATTGCGCAGGGATCCCCTTCATCAGGGGAACTCACCACTTCAGAACAGTTTCAGAGAGACAGTGGAGGACTGTCCTGTATCCAGGTGAAACGGCAGAAGGACTGAAGGGAGGCAGAAAGGAATCACGCAAACTGGAATTTGGCCAGAATAGCCAGGTTAATGCCTTTAGTCTTGTGTATAATGCCATGGGATTTTAAATAACCACTAGTGGGCAGGACCTCAGTTTTATGTTTCATTCACAAGATGGCACAGCACCCACTAACTCTGCAGGGCAACACTGATTCAACACTGAGTCAAAAGGAAGAGCCCCACCTACTGGATCATTTAGGTTTTCCTCGGTGGTCACCTATCCAAATGCTGGCTATTTGTCTTCGGAAAGCTAGAGGGAGCCCAGCTAGTGTTGATGTGGCTGCAGTCACAGAACATTATGAGAGACAGCGTACATATCTATTGGCTCAGTAGTAAAGTTCATTAACTAGCATACTTGAAAGCATGGCACAGGACAAGGGAAAATATAAATTACATCTTATAAAGTCAGGTCATTAGGCTTTCACTTCTGAAGAACTCGGTTCAAATCCTACTTAAGCCAAAAGAGAAAATGTGTTTATAAATCACAACCTGGTACTTTATCTACATGAACAAATATTAAACCCTTTGGAAATCTCTACTCAAGAGAGGCTAAACATTGAACTAGCAGGGGCTGCTGCAGGTCAGGGCTGAGGTGCATTGGCAGAGATGTGTGTGGGCCCAGATTTGGAATATTTGGGTTGTTGACGGTCAGGACTTATGTGCATAGAGGGTGGGGAAGGAGCTGCCAGACAACACTGAGGAGAGCCATAGAATATCAGGGTTGGAAGGGACCTCAGGAGGTCATCCATCCAACCCCCTGCTCAAAGCAGGACCAATCCCCGACTAAATCATCCCAGCCAGGAGTCATGTGGGTGTCTACGACTGGAACAGAAGTGGGTGCTGCAGGGTAAGACTGAAATATTTATGAGAAGTCTCAATCTTTCCTATTGTATTATTTATTGTGTCTGGCTCTAGGCAGTACAAAAAGTCATTTTTACGAATATTTACTTCATACACATTTTTTATCTATCTTGTAGCATCCATGACCAAAAGCTCCCTATAAAATAAATACATTAAAAAAACAACAACCCCCACCCCACCAGCATAAGACTGCCATTGCTCAGTCTTCACAGTACCCCCATGGCATTTTGTCAAACAGCAATGCAGAGGTTGAGTAGAAAGTTAACCAGCAAGAGACAGGGAGTAAGATATTAATTTGTATCATGAGGAAACACTCCAGTTTCTCTCTGGCTGCTAAAGTTACGTACCCATCACTGTTAAATTTGAAGATCAGTGCTGGCTGTTATTTGTTTATTTGTATGCCAAGGAGCTTGGAGTCCCACTTTAGACACAAAGCCATAAAAGCAGACAGACTCAGTTCTAGTCTCTAGGTAAGGACTGTAGCACTGGGAAAAAACTCAAGCCAAGTGTCGGCAATGTATTCCTGGTTTGTTAGAAAGAACAAATCCTTGGAGATAGCATGACTCAGGAGATTGTTTATGTAATAGGGAGCCTTTCACCAATAGGTCCCTAGCTTTAATAAGGCCCAGGCCATTGGTGACTTAGGGTATGTCTACACTGAGCACTGGAGGTGTAAATTCTAGCTCAGGAGACATACCTGCACTAGCTCCAATCAAGTTAGTGCACTAGATATAGTCTAGAGTGTAGCTGAGGCAGAGCGAATGGTGGGAGGGGATGGGCACCCAAGTGTCTCAGACGGGCTTGTCCCTCCTACGGCTGTACTTCTATTTTTAGTGTGCTAACTTGATCAGAGCTAGCGTAGGTTATGTTTCCTCAGGCTGAAAATTACACCTGTCAACTTGAAGTGTGGTCCTATACAGCTGTTACCCTCTGACGATCCACTGTACGTTAAATGAATTGGGAGCGGGGAAAGGGGTGCTCAGTCCAGTATCTAATGTGGTAGGTGAGCACATCGTGCAAAATATGTAATTACAATAAGCAGCCTTGGGGACTAATTGGATCTCTTGATGACAGAATCAATAGAGAGGCCAAGGATTGAATGGGCCATGGAGATGGAATTCCCCTATCATCCCCAGGTGTTGTGGTGGGGGAGTCCTCCAAGGCAGAAGGCACATTGGTGGGGTCAGCATGTTGGAAACTCATACTGTCACAGCTTGCATTGTACCTGTTCTAGCTTTAAAGACAAGCTGTCACTTCTCCAGAGTCAAAAATCTGGAACCTTTCAGCAGCGCCAGCATTATGCTGAAAACGATTTAAAATAAATAGCCTTGGATTAGCAAAGAGACAGGCATTCTTTTGTCTGGGTTTTTCTGCAGAAGAAACCTGGAATTGAAGCATCTTAAAGAGCACTGAAACAGAGAAATCAAATATGATGGGCCCTGGCTGTCTGAAAACACCTCCAGGGCTTTTACCTATTATAGGCTGGTATTGTCACTGAGCACTCAAAAGCTGTAACAAAAAAGTTGTTTCTGTGTCAGTATTCATTGCCAGGGAGACACATGAAGCAGGAGAGCAGGTTCATGCTCGCGCTGGTTAGAATTTGAAGAGTATGATTATTCTGAATGGGTGAAATTCACTCATGTATGGAAAGCCAGCACAAGCCCCATCCATCCCTGGAGTCCCACTTTGCTAGGGTGACCACACTTCCTAAAGTAAAAACGGGATGGCCGGGGCTCGCCTGAGTCAGAGCCGCCCCGCTGTCCCACCTGTAGGATTTGCCACAGCCACCCCCACTATCCAGGGCTGGGGCTGACCATCCAGGGCTGAGGCTGAGGCTGGGGCTGACCCCCTCCCCGATCTCTGAACCGCCCATGGCTGGGTCTGACCCCCTCCAGCTCTGAGCCCCCTGTGGCCCGCAGCTGAGGATGAGCACTCGAGCCCTCTCCACCCATGGCTGACCTGCCCCAAGCTCTGTGCTGCCTGTGGTTGACCCCCACCCCCGAGCTTGGCGCCACCCGTAGCTGTGGCTAATCCCACCCCCACCCCCGGAGCTCCAAGGGGCTAAGCGCACGAGCTGTGTGCCACCCATGGCTGCCCCCCCACCCCAGGCTCAGCACCCCCCATCTCCTCAGCTCTGCACCCTGTGCCACCCACAGATGGGGCTGATCCCCCCAACAAGTTTTGTTCAATATCTTCATAAATGATCTGGAGGATGGTATGGATTGCACTCTCAGCAAGTTTGCGGATGATACTAAACTGGGAGGAGTGGTAGATACGCTGGAGGGGAGGGATAGGATACAGAAGGACCTGGACAAATTGGAGGATTGGGCCAAAAGAAATCTGATGAGGTTCAATAAGGATAAGTGCAGGGTCCTGCACTTAGGATGGAAGAATCCAATGCACCGCTACAGACTAGGGACCGAATGGCTCGGCAGCAGTTCTGCGGAAGGGGACCTAGGGGTGACAGTGGACGAGAAGCTGGATATGAGTCAGCAGTGTGCCCTTGTTGCCAAGAAGGCCAATGGCATTTTGGGATGTATAAGTAGGGGCATAGCGAGCAGATCGAGGGACGTGATCGTTCCTCTCTATTCGACATTGGTGAGGCCTCATCTGGAGTACTGTGTCCAGTTTTGGGCCCCACACTACAAGAGGGATGTGGATAAATTGGAGAGAGTCCAGCGAAGGGCAACAAAAATGATTAGGGGTCTAGAACACATGACTTATGAGGAGAGGCTGAGGGAGCTGGGATTGTTTAGCCTGCAGAAGAGAAGAATGAGGGGGGATTTGATAGCTGCTTTCAACTACCTGAAAGGGGGTTCCAAAGAGGATGGCTCTAGACTGTTCTCAATGGTAGCAGATGACAGAACGAGGAGTAATGGTCTCAAGTTGCAGTGGGGGAGGTTTAGATTGGATATTAGGAAAAACTTTTTCACTAAGAGGGTGGTGAAACACTGGAATGCGTTACCTAGGGAGGTGGTAGAATCTCCTTCCTTAGAGGTTTTTAAGGTCAGGCTTGACAAAGCCCTGGCTGGGATGATTTAACTGGGAATTGGTCCTGCTTCGAGCAGGGGGTTGGACTAGATGACCTTCAGGGGTCCCTTCCAACCCTGATATTCTATGATTCTATGATTCTAAGTTCCAAGGGACTGAGCACCTGAGCTGTGTGCCACCCATGGCTGACACCCCTCACCCCAAGCTCAGCATTGTCTGGGACTGGGGCTGACCTCCCCCTTCCTCGAGCTCTGAGCCCTGTGCCACCCACAGCTGGGACTGAGCACCTGAGCCCTGTGCTGCCCGTGGCTGGGGCTGATGCCCCCCCCCCCACCGCCTGGTGCTGGGGCTGACCTCCCCGTTCCGCCTGCAGCTGCAGCTGGGGCTGATCCCAATGCCAGCTGGGGCTGACTCCTGAGCCCCGCAGCCCAGCACCTCATGTTGCTGCCTCCCCGCCCCCCATGTTCCTCCCCTTTTTTTGGTAAACTGGGCATTTGTCCGTTTGCTCTTTCCAACTGATCAGCTGGGAAGAGCAAACGGGACAAATGCCCATTTCTGTCAAAAAAGTCAGGATGGCCGGGACAGAGCTTAAAAGTTGGACTGTCCCAGCCAAAACGGGGCCTCTGGTCACCTTGCACTTTGCTTTGCGCTGGTCCTTCGCACAGGGGGTTATTTCATCATACCGTAAGAGCAGGGGAGACAGGAACATTTCCAGGTTTGGTTTATTCCTGAAAAAGAAAGGCCCTCCCTCCAGCTCCCCTCACCTGCAGCATCCCACAGACAGTGAATTCTTTCTCTCAGCAGCAGTTCAAACAAATTAGAATAATAGTGTGTGGAGTGCATTGTGCCAGCTTCCTAGCCCTGACTCCTGGCCAGTGCGACATTCAATCAGGTGCCTATTCCTCACGGTCATGTTTGCAACATGTTCTCCACTTCTCACTCTTCTAACTACCGCAGGGAAATCTGAGAGCCCTGCTCTGTGCTGCTTAGAGTGTCCTGGATAATTTGCCATCAGTAGCAGTGATGATTTTATATTCTACTATTCTGTGACTCCGTTTTGTTTCTGTAGGGATGTCAGCTCGCCTGGCACTCGACAGCGGGTGAACATCTCTGTTTTAAAGAGCGCTCCTGTAACCGACAGGCCCTTGCCTAAAGACCTCAGCGTGTGAAGGTACAGTCCAGTACGATGCTGAGCAAACCCGGAGTGATGTGTGCTTGCTATGGCTGGGATACGTCATGGGCTTTCAAGGAAAAGAAGGAGGCATAGCTCAGTGGTTTGAGCAGTGGCCTGCTAAACCAAGGGTTGTGAGTTCAATCCTTGAGGGGGCCATTTAGGGATATGGGGCAAAAATCTGTTGGATGATTTAATTGGGGATTGGTCCTGCCTTGAGCAGGGGGTTGGACTAGATGACCTCCTGAGGTCCCTTCCAACCCTGATATTCTATGCTTCTATGAAGGAACTTGGGGCCGTTAATCATGTGACTGTTCCAAGTGCAGGACCATCCTGCCTAGCCCTTGTGCTCCTGGCTGGGAGGGCTATCCCCAGCCCCTCCCCCGCTGTCCCCCCTCCTCCACAGCCTCCGCGCGCACAGGGCTGTGAGCTCCTGCCGCTCTGAGCGGCATGGTAAGGGGGCGGTAGTGTGTGCACGCGACAGCAGCAGCGGGTGGGGGGTCCTGGGGGGCAGTCAGGGGACAGGGAGGAGGGGGTGGTTGGATGGGGCAGAGGTTCTGTGGGGGGGCGGTCAGGGAACGGGGGGGTTGGATAGGGTGTGGGTGTCTCAGGGGGCCTGTCAGGGGGCAAGGGAGTGGATAGGGGTTGGGACAGTCTGGGGACAAGGAGCAGGGCGGGTTGGATAGGGGTGGGATCCTGGGGGGCCTGTCAGGGGGTGTGGGTGTGGATAGGGGTCAGGGGGGAGTCAGGGGACAGGGAGCAGGGGGGGTTGGATAGGGGTGGGGTCCCGGGAGGCCTGTCAGGGGGTGGGGATAGGGGTTGGGGGGCAGTCAGGGGACAGGGAGCAGGGGGGAGTGGGATCCCGGGGGGGGTTGGATGGGTCAGGGGTTCTGAGGGGGGCGGTCGGGGTGGGGAGGGGGAGGGGACTAGGCTGTTTCGGGAGGCACAGCCTTCCCTACCCAGCCCTCCATACAGTTTTGCACCCCGATGTGGCCCTCAGGACAAAAAGTTTGCCCACCCCTGGTCTAGAGATAGGTTGGGTGGACAGTTAGGAAATGGATTCCCATTGGCTGGGATATGGGGGGGGCAGTTCTCCCCTGCATCAGTTGCATTTTCAAGGCTTTTCACAAGGAAAAGCATGAACATGAAAATGAAATGCTTTAAATGAAAACTGGAAGCTTCTTTACAGGGCCCAAAGCTCCCCTCTGCTCCAGTCTGTCAGGGCTCTTAACCTCTCTGAGTACATAAAACATCATTTGAGGGTTAGGGCTAATGTGGGGGTTACAATTAAAGTTGTGGTTAGGGTCAGTTACTCTTATGGTCATAGATAGGGTTAGTGTTAGTAGTTAGGATTATGGTTAAGGTTAGTGTTACAAAGATGAATTTTAGCATAGGGTTAGGGATATAAACTGCCTACCATAAAATGCATAAGAAGTAAAATATACAACCAAGAAGTTCTATAAATGCCTCAGTTTGAACGCTCCTGAGTATCTGTACTGCTAGAAAATTAGTTTGTTAACTCACACCAGTCACTAGAGGTCCCTTTTGACAAACCCAAATTACCTGTGGGTGTCATTATCCTCCAGTAGAAAACCTCACCCCTAGGCAGAGAGATCCTGAGAATGGGTACTTTGGGGGGTGGGTATCTGAATAGGTTATACCGAGAAGACAGGATCTACCAAGCACCAGCATAGGTTGAGAATTGTTTCTGATGGCAGCCAGTGCCACAAATGGAGAGTCAGGATTGTACTGAGCATCTTAGAAGAGTTTGTGTTATGGGAAAACAACAACTTCCACCCCCCAGGGTGTGTTTAAAGTGCTTTAAAGGCTGTGTTTGTGTTTAGCGAGACTGCAGATCCATTGAAACTGGGCAGATGGAGTTTGCAAGACAATTTCTTCTAGCTTTTGTGGAAAAGAGGGAGAGGAGGAGGTAGGAGGTGTTATACAGGGTCACTGTTACCAACATGGAGTCTCTGAGCACATGCTAGATCAACCAGTCTGGATTAACAACAGTCAGACTTAACAGTCACCCAAAATTCCAGACATTCTTCCTCTTCTAAGCATTAACTGAGATTGGAATGAGGCTTGGTTAGCATTTTACATTGGATTTATTTATGCACTTCCTAATTCAGCCAGGTCTGGACATAATTGAGAAAAAGACCTTGAGTTTCCAAACCATCCAGAACTGAGAAGGGTTGGATAGCACAGGAGATTTCTGCCCTGGAGAACAATTGTCATTTTAACTTTGGTTTATTGCCATTTGATATTAAGCCCAATTTTTTCAAAGATGGACTTATGCATGTGTGTAACCTCTAGTTTCAGCTCACGCATCAGGGATTGTATGCAAACAGTCACGAGGGGACTGCAAGTAAAAGTGCATATTTGAAAAATCTGAGCATTTTGGAATTTTTAAACCCCTCTCTCCTTTGACCCCTTCCCCAGATTTTCACAGAACCAGAAAACCTTGTGAGAGTAAAAATTGCATTTTAGAGGCAAGGAAAGTTCTAGATCCAACAAAGTGCTTACACAATAACATCCCAGGAAGGTAGGCAGATGTGGCCCATTTAGAGCCCAGTCTGTCTATCCAATATATTTGTTTTTTGGAATGCATTTTCCATTCTTTTTCTAGCTTGCTTTTGAATCTATACTAAGCACTTTGTTTTGAATCTATAAGCTCCACAGTTTCTCCTTATGCTTTTGGCTGTCCATTCCACATTAATCACCCTTGCAGTAAGTAAGTTTACTTTAATCACCCTTAATGCCCTCTTTTTCTTGGATTCATTTCACACCTTCTTGTTTCTGAGCCTGTTACCCACTGAGAGATTGTCAGCTTTTGAAATTTGGGACAAAGTGGACACAATGACGCATCTTGACGTTACATCATTGCAACAGACCATCTTCAGGACAATACAAGTGTCATCTCATTGCAAAACTCATCTGATGCTACCATGCTCCACACAGCTTCCATGCTTTGATTTGACCCAGGCACATTAAAAGATTTGGAAAACTTTTGATAAACCTTAGTAGGGTTTCAGACTGGTAATAAAACAGCATTCATGGGTAGGAGCTTGTGCCTTTAGCATAGCAACATTTTCCAGGAGAACATAGTTCTTAAAATTTGGATATAAAGAGGCATCTAATAAGAGACCAAACCAGCAATACTTTAGTCTTGGATTCTCATCCCTCAAAGATTTAGTCTCTCTCTCTTTCTTCCCCTCCAGGGAATGCACCTCAGTTTCTCCAGGGAACACCAACCACCTCCATCCAATCTGGTGTATTTCAACTAACTCTCACAGCTCAGCTACTTGAAGACTTAATAATGATGGCAAAACTTTGGATGAAGGCTTAAGGAGAATTAAGAAAAGGTACCTCCTCTTGACAGAGGGGGATGTCAGGTCTTTGATCCCTCATGTACATATCTATGGGGCGTCCCAGGTGCCTTCAGAACTGTCAGTGGCTTTTTGTTTCAGTGAGAATATGGAGTATTCCCTCATCACCTCCACAAACAAATCCCCCATTGTCTTCACATGCTATAAGCTCTTTTCCAGCACTGAGAGCTTTTCTGTTCAAATCCCAGCCTGCTCCAGGAAATGGGAGGGAAAGAAGAAAAAAAAGGGGGGGGAGAGAAACAATTTTATTTCTTTTTTCTTTTAAAATAAGGCAAGTTTTGGAATAGAAGTATCGTAATAAATATGCTCCTGTGACTTTTTGTGTTTTCTCAGCTGTAAAGAAAATAGGAAAACTATTCCATTCTGTCTGGCTTCCAAACCATTCTGAGACTAAGCCCTTTATGCAGTGGGCTGCTCGGATGTTGTTCCCGCCAAGGCCGTTTTTGACGTGACTCCTGGGACAAGAAAGTCCTTTTTGAACCAAGAATGAAACGTGGCAGTGGTTACTGTGATATTGTGTCATTGCGGTGTGTTGCCCACAGCTTAACGGGGGCTGATATTCCCCACATCAGTTTCCTGCGTCAGACAGTGAGCTGGAGGTACAGAAAGAGACTTTATTAGAGTGAGGGTAGCAAGAAAAGGAGGGGTTGCTTAGGACTCAGGAAAGCAACAGATTTCATCACACACCTCAGCCAACTTATCTCACTCCTGTCCTGGAGTACTCCATGCTGCTGCGGTCAGGGGCTCTCTTATACACACTCGGTGGACTGGCAGGACTTGGCCCCTCCCCCCTGACTGGCAGGAATGTTGTGCACCTCAAGAACACATGGCTTAGCCCTTCTCTTTTGATCTGTCTATGCAGTAAATGGAACCGAAATAACCAATCAGCTCTAATTTACACCTTGGGTTATTTCAGTTTAAGTCCCTGTATGCACACTCTTATTTCAATATAAGAGCTCTGTTTCCATATAACATAACTATAACTACCAGCTTAATTAAATCAACACAAAGACAATCTTATACCAAAATAAGAGTATCCACACAGACTTACACCAAACTAACTAAGGGTGTCAAGGACAACCGATACAGTTATTTCACTTTCCATTTACCAGGCGGACAAGCTCCCACTTTCTGAGGAGTGAGATGCCAGGATGAGATTCCAGTAACAACCTGAACAACTAATACTGCTAAGTTTCAGGTAGTGGAATTCAAACCCCGACAAAAACAGAACAAGGAGTAATGGTCTCAAGTTGCAGTGGGGGAGGTTTAGGTTGGATATTAGGAAAAACTTTTTCACCAGGAGGGTGGTGAAGCACTGGAATGTGTTACCTAGGGAGGTGGTGGAATCTCCTTCCTTTGAGGTTTTTAAGGTCAGGCTTGACAAAGCCCTGGCTGGGATGATTCAGTTGGGGATTGGTCCTGCCTGGAGCAGGGGGTTGGACTAGATGACCTCTTGAGGTCCCTTCCAACCCTGATATTCTATGATTCTATGATTTGCATGGAGCAGATTTCCTTTTGAATGCATAATACCATATAAACTCCTATGGGCTGTACCTACCACACAATGGGCCACCTTCTTCTCCTCTCATTTATGCCAGTCTCACACCAATGTAACTCCATTGACATTAACAGAGTTACTCCAGAGCCACAGTGGTGTGAGTGAGAGCAGAATTAGACTAGACACACTGTCCTTCTGGCCCCCAACAGCGCAGTCACATCTCCCACTCAACCACTAACATTAATTTTCCAACAAATCACTAGTGAAACTAGTAGCAGAGAACAGAATGCCCTGCAATGGACACCATCAACTTTTCCACCATTCAAGCATTCAGGAACAAGGCGTAATATATCTGGGAATGAATGGGAAACAAGTTGCATTCTTCACACTTGATACAACATCAGCACTGAATTACTCTTGAGGTGCCAGAGTAACAGCCGTGTTAGTCTGTATTCGCAAAAAGAAAAGGAGTACTTGTGGCACCTTAGAGACTAACCAATTTATTTGAGCATAAGCTTTCGTGAGCTACAGCTCACTTCTGTAGCTCACGAAAGCTTATGCTCAAATAAATTGGTTAGTCTCTAAGTGCCACAAGTACTCCTTTTCTTCTTGAGGTGCCATGGTTCCCAGTGCAGGTCATGTATGGAGATCAAGTCATTATCTCAAAATCTTTTTCAGTGATTTAGGAAAGAAGGATCACCCATGTCTGTTTCTACTTGTGTTTTATATGCACATTTCTTAGACAGTCAGTTAAATGAATGCTTAGCAAATCCTATCTCCCTGGCTTCCCTGCCAAGTCCCACAACACATCTACAACATTTAGGGGGGTAAATAAAGGAAAACTCTCATTCACTATTCATTTTCACCAGGAGGTGCTCAATTCTTGGCATGGGTTCCAGGTCTCAATTTCCTTGTGCTGCCTGTGTGCCTATGATGGGAGTGTCTGTTATCTGTTCCACCAGCTATTACACAGGATTAGGATATCATTCTCCCTGTAAACTGAAGAGAGAGCGTGTTCTTCATATATCTAATTCTTATTGGCAAATGGTTGGGCTGGGTAAAATGCCTCCAGTTATCTGGCTCCTGGCCCTCTCTATGTGTTAGTTTATCCATCAAAGCCTAGGACATCTGTGGGTGCCAAATACAAGCAACCATAATAGTCCTTTGCTCTTCTCTAGCATGTGCCATCTGAGGATTACAAAACTCTTCACAAAAGTTAGTTAACTGAGGGCTTGTCTACATTACCGGCTGGATCGACACACAATAATCAATCCAGCGGGGGTCAATTTATCATTTCTAGTATAGACATGATAAATCGACCACCAATCGCTCTAGCATCGACTCCAGGACTCCACCTCAATGAGAAGCTCTCCCGTCGACACACCGCAGTGAAGACACCGTGGTAAGTAGATCTAAGTACGTTGACTTCAGCTACATTATTCACGTAGCTGAAGTTGCGTAACTTAGATTGATTCCCCCTCCATAGTGTAGACCAGCCCTAAGCCTCACAACACCACCATGAAGTGCATAATGGCAAGGATCACCATCTCCACTGAATTCCTGGGGAGACTAAGACACGGAGCAGAGAACTGACTTGTACAGCAAGGCAGTGACAGAAATGTGAATGGCACTGAGGAGTCCAGATTCCCAGTCCACTCAACTAACCACGAGCCACACTGTCTCTCTCTAGAGCCAGGATGGATAGCAGTCACTTATACCACAAAATTCTCCTTTCTCTGAAATAAAACCAACATACCCTAGCTCTCAGATCCATGACTGCAGACTAGAACTGGTTGGGGATTTTTGGTTGAAAAGTTTTTTCAATAGAAAATGTCATTTCTTGTTGTTGCCTAAAATTTTTGATTTTCTGTTGGAAAAATCAAAATGATTTTTTTTGTTTTGGGTCTGGTCAACTCCATCTGAGCTGCTGGAGTTCCTCATGCCTCCATTATCCATTATGGGCCAGGTTTCCTGATGGACTATACCTCCCATGTTGCATGGCAGTCTCTTCTTTTGTTGAACTACCACGGCGCATCATAGGATATACACTCCAGAACAGGGAAATAAGATGTCCAAACTATAATTCCGATGAGGCATCGTGATAATGCAGAGAGACACAGATTAATGCTGAACTGACCCAAAATGAAGCATTTTGATATTTCTGGATTGAAATTTTCTATTCCATGCCAAGTTTTCATGTTTCAGCTTTCCATCTTAATTCAGGACTTCTGAAGGTATTAGGGGACACCATTGCTTTTGGGTCAGAGGCCTGCAGCTGGCTGGCTGATTAGCTCCTCCCACTGCACCTGGGAAAAAGAGCTGCGACTTAATTGGCTGATCCTCATAAAAGAAGGCAGCAGGACATGGAGGGGAGGGACTGCAATACCTGCCAGAAAGCTGAGGGGCTCGTGGCAGTGTGCCAGATGGACTGTGGCTGGAGCAACTGCAGAAAGGAACTGCTCCAAGAGCCAAATACACAGATGAGTGACTATGAAGTCCTGTCATCACTGAGTTCTGAGGTGAAAGCCAGGAAACTTGGACTGATAAACTTATGGGTGTGAGGAACAGCTGTGGGAAAGGGACCACTTGGCCTGCACAGATTTTTGAGGGAAGAGTCTGTGAAGCTTTGATCTTGTTTTGTTAAGAAGGCTTGAAATGAAAAACAAAACAACTAACTCTGCTGGAAACTGCTTCCCTGGATTCTGTGAGACTGCTCCAGACAGACTTCCCCAGAGAGGAAACTGGCTCAGCAAGCGCAAACTCAGATCCAAACAGGAGGAGGGGGCTGTATGATAGGCCCTGATCCTGTACAAGGACAAAAACAGATTTTGAAATACTGGAATTTCCCACAGGGTGAAAATTCTGATTTTCAATTGCTTTAGGTGACCTGTACAGTCGGATAAGCAGTTGAAAAACCACCTACACAACCTTTGAACTCCTTTGGGAATTTAGCTCAGCCCTATGAAGTAGAAAGACAATTGCAGCTGAATGGAAGTTGTGTTCATGGGAGATACAGTCCAGAACAGGGGCATAAGATGTCCAGACTACAGCTCTGATGAGGCACCATGATACGGACTGAGGATAAACAGTGTGTTCCAAAAACTGCTGAGAAATTTGATTTCTCACCTAGAAGTTTGGATGCTTTTTTGAACCTTTCTGGTCTGTAAACCAAGCTAGAAATGCCACCACAATAGGTTCTGCCATGAGATTTCCAATACTTTCAAGAAGTATCAGGAGAACAAGCTTTGCTGTGGTATTTTGGTGGGGAAATTGTTTCTGATATAATTGGCTTTTTTGAAATCCTAAAAAAAGTTCTGGTTTTGTTAGAGCTCTCAACGAAGGTTTTGGTGGTTTCTTTCTTATGTAAACTCCTTTGCTTATTACTAGACACAGTCTGCTAAAGAATCTCATCACATCTAACATTTCAGAAAAATCTTCATATAGAGAAATCAATTTATTCCCTGCCAAAGGGCAAATCTCCCAGGAAACAATATACTGTTCCAAACAATCAGGCAATGACAGAGTCTACACCAGGGCAACAAATTCCCCGGAGAAGTATGGATCGATAAATAAATGAACAGTGGGAAAGAGTGCTTTAAACACTAATTAACTGACCCATGTATCTGCTGAACTCTAGCTCTAAGTGTGATGCATCAGTTGTAGTGTGGATAGAGAGAGAGAGATAAAGGGATGGCTGGATACAGTGTGATAAACTACCACTAAAGAAACCAAGAAAGAGTGGCTGTTTAACAGTGCTGGGTCCGCTAATAGAGGTGTTATAGGACTGCATTCCGTGCACATGGGGATACTTTGGGGGCAGACTCTGAAAACAGGAGGTTGCTTAATAGGACTGATGTCTCCGTACTGGTTTCACTGTGTACCTAACATAAGTGCACTAATGTTAAGCGAGAGTCTTGCAAACAGTCTCCAAATATCCTAGTCTCCTGCCTGGTACATAACACCTGCTTCCGCCACAGTGCTCACATGTGCAGTGCACTCCCCAAGGAACTACAGAGACAAGGGGCAGACCATTTTCCCTTCATTCTGTGTGAAGTTGACCCTATATCATTACTGGCATCTAGTGTCATTAGCAGGCATGGCCAGGAACTTGGCACCTGCTCATTCGCTCTTGAATTTTGTTCTTCGTGTATCCGCCATTAAAACATCATACAGCAGCATGAAATCTACCAGCTCAGCACGACTTCTATGGCTTGCTCAGGGGGAATGATTCCTACCCGAGAACAGCTCAGCACACCTCCTGCCCTCCCCCAGTGAGTGCTTACTCTCAGCTTGCCTGCAGCACGCGTCCATTAAACTCTAACACTGCCACACTAGCTTCCTGGACACACAATCAGCTTCAACAATGGAACCCTACAGACAACCATATACCAGAAACCCACGGATCAACACACCTACTTTCATAGATCCAGTAACCACCCCAAGCACAGCAAGAAATCTGGTATCTATAGCCAGACACTCAGATACCACAGAGAATATGCTCCGAGGAGAAAGTCTAGGATATACACCTCAACACATTCAGAACTGCCTTCACCAAACAAGGACAGTCCACCAGAGAACTACATCGCACCATAGAATGGGCCACCCAAATACCCTGAAAGAACCTGCTTCAGTACAGAAATAAAACCTCCTCTGACCGCATACCCTACCTGCCACCCAACACTGGAATCCATATGGGGTATCATCAAACTACAATCCAAACTCAATGGGGACCCCATCCTGAAAGAAATGTTTCCTGAATTCCCTCTTCTGGCCTTCAAACAACCCCCCAATCTCTCCAAGCTCATCATCAGAAGCAAGCTCCCCGCAGACCATGTCACACCAACTCAAAGCAGCACCAGACTCTGCCAGAACAACAGATGCAAAACCTGCAGCCATATCTCCACTGTTACAATGATCAGCACCCCCCACAACACACCTTATAAGATCCATGGATCCTACACATGCCTATCACAACATGTGCCATACCTCATCCAGTGCACTAACTATGTGAGTGAAACCTGACAATCAGTACACCCTCCAATGAACTCACACAGGTAAATGATAAAAGACAAAAACACCACATCAGCTGTGGCTGAACACTTTTCACAAAGTGATCACTCTATATCTGACCTATCAGTCCCCATCTGCAAAGGAAACCTGCACAACACTTTGAAAAGACAAACCTGAGAGCTTAAATTCATAACTTTGCTAGACATTAAAAATCATGGACTGAACAGAGACATTGAATTTGTGGTTTATTACAACAATCTGTAATCCATTAACTCTCTCTTTTTGTCCTATGACTTCAGAGGTGTTAACGGGTGACTCTACCTTTAAAGGTCCTTTACAATATGTGCTAACTATTTATGCTAAACTCTCTCTTCCACCTTGCACGTAGGTGTGACACTCAGGGTACCTTTCCCAGACCTGAAGAAGAGCTCTGTATGACTCGAAAGCTTGTCTCTCTCACCAACAGAAGTTGGTCCAATAAAAGATATTACCTCACCCACCTTGTCTAGCAGACTAGCTGTCTACAGACCTCAAAGGTCCTGGTTCAAGTCTTAACTGTGGTCACATGCACAATGATTCCAACTCACTGCTCAGGCCACTAGTGAGGCGGATGTGACAGACAACAACGCTCACCTATCATCATTATTTAGCACCCTAGGTGGGCATAGTGTTTTACAAACTTCTAGGAGAACGAGGTTTGTAATCTGCCCCAAATTGCTTACAGACTAAATCAAATGGGTCTAACACACTGATTGGTAATCAGACTACTGTAGATAGCATCCAAGTGGAGATCAGAGATGGGAGCTCACCGAGAGAAGGGAGCATTGAGGAGAAAGGAGGACCATGTGCATGAAGGAGGGATGAAGACTGGGCTTTGTGCCCAGGAAGACATTGCTGCGTATGTGCAACATGCCTGAATTAGCATGGCAGGGAGACACTGAACTCTGGGGTCTGGCTGATTTTTGAGCAGTTGATTTCTCATTCCGCAAATTGTGTTAATCCCTTGTTTGTTTGTTTGTTTGTTTGTTTAATTTGTTTGTTTTCATTTCCTTGGATTTTTTAAAATGAAAAAATGGGGGAAATGAGAAAAATCCATCACTATGTAGCTTGTTCATTGTACAAACTCTGTAGGTTTTGCCAATTAAGCTTTTAAATTCCTTGAACTGTATCTATTTAGCCTGCACAGCTTACCTGCTCTTTGCCACCCGCATCCAAGCTTGCATCTCTCCCAGTCTCTCCTGCTTAACTGAATAGAGACAAACCTGAACACATCTGTTCTCTGGATCCCTCCCCACACCCTGCTTTCACCATCACTCTTGACAATTCTGCTATTCTTCCTGTCACTCAAGCTTGCAGCCTTGGAGTTACAGAATCATAGAAATGTAGGGCTGGCAAGGACCTCGAGAGAGAGAACTAAATATACACAGACCAACCCGGACAGGTGTTTGTCTAACCTGTTCTCCAATGATGGGGAGTCCACAACCTCCCTTGGAAGTCTGTTCCAGGGCTTAACTATCCTTATAGTTAGAAAGCTTTTCCTAATATCTAACCTCAATCTCCCTTGCTGCAGATTAAGCCCACTGCTTTTTGTCCTACCTTCAATGCACATGGACAAAAATTGATCACCTCCTCATTGAAGCAGCTCATTTGAAAACTGTTATCATATCCCTCCACAGTCGTCTGTTCTCAAGACTAAATATACCCAGTATTTTTAATCTTTCCTCATAGATGTTTGACTCCTTCCTTTCCTCGTCTCCTCATATCCAGGCTGTCATCCACTCTTGTCTCTTCTCTTTCTATATTTGTAAAATCCACCGATTCCTCTCTGGCCCCTCGGCCTAATCCCAGTTCACATCACTGCTCTCTGGCTAGAATAGTTAACTTTCCCCTCTCCAGCTTCCATTGCTCTCATCCTCCTTCTCTTCAACCTAATGCATTAGATAACAAGCTTCCTCTCCCACCGCTTGTTATATATTTATACCTACATCGATATAGATATAGATATAGATGAGAATACTTTAAAACACGGTGTACAAAGCCTCTCACAAAGAGAATTGCCCAATAAGAGGCGCAGCAAACTGGTTCTCGCTATGATCAGGTCAGGTCAGAGTTGTGGGCAGAATCATCTTGGATTTTACCTGTTCCACCCCTGAATGCATTAATTCCAGCAGTGCCATTTCTGTGGGTCATCAGCTACAACAAATTCAGCCTGTTACATTTGCTCACCTGACAGCTGCCTTAAAGATCTATTCATAGAGAGTGAAATTCATCCCAATGCGGAGGATTGGCCAAAGGCCTATGCACCATTTAAGCCCTACTTAAATCCTGTTTTGAGGGCTTAAGGGGGATTTAAATGGGGCACAGGCCTTGGGGGAATTTAACCCATAAAAAATAAGTGATATTCTGAAATCTCTGTTCCACGGAATAGGTCACCTCCCAGAACAACAATCCAACTCCACCTAAACTGCGCTTTTCTGTTAGCGATTGCAGCCCATACACTAAACATGAGTGATTTATTTTTTAAATCACTCCTCCTATTACTAAACAAGAGCAGTTTCTAATTTCCAATTTACTGGTAAATAGAAAGTGAAATTTTCCCTTGGAAACAAAACTGGCCAGACTTGCTAATCAGCTCTGTCCCCTCTGCACTTGTCGTGCAGCAAAAGAGTCTGGTACCTGGCCGCAAATGGCCAGGAGGGCATTCCCCTGGCACAAGGTGTCCTGTGACAGCTACCCTCATCCCCAGTGTAGGGAACATGTCGGGATGGATGCAGGACATGTCAGGGGCCGGGAGGGGAGGCAGCAGAGTGAAACACTGTGGCACCTATCCTCCACTGGTGTAGAATCCATTTTATGGACCAGTCGTGTATTGTAGAGCAGCCTGACAGCCACTCTAAGTGTCTCAGAGTCGGAACTGGTATTTAGCATCAGGGAAATGTAACTGGCCTCCTGACAGAGCTCAGGCGCAGGAGGGAATCTGGCCCTATGTATGTCTATATATTTATCCACCAAGATGTCCTCCTTTCCCTCCCTACGCTCTTAGAAGAAAACCTGAAAAAACGAAGACCCAGACCTTCGTTTGTCCCTGCCCAGTTTGCATGCACATGTGCAAGTCTGGTGGACACCGAAGTGCATGGGCCTAAATACAAAAAAGCTGTTAGAAAAATGGCCATTTTAGTCCATATTGCTGCCGTTTGCCCAGCACTTTATGATACAAAGTCTAACAACTCTAGAGAATAGAATCTCTCCCTTTTTTCCCATGTGGGAGCATCCCTGTCTGTAGGATGGGAGCTATGTAGAAATCTTTCACCTATCTCTGTATCACTGAGGCCATGTCTACAGTACAAAATTAAGGCAACCTAACTTAGGTCGGCATACAGCCATCACAATAAATGCATTGCTTGTGCATGTCTACACTTTGCTCTTTGTATCAGCAATGCACGTCCTCACCAGGAGCGATTGTATCAATTGTACTGTCAGCGTGGGGCATTATGGGACAGCTCCTGAAAGCCAGTAACAGTTGACATAAGCAACACGTCTACACTGATGCTGCATTGACCTAACTACATCGACCTTCACTCTACGCTGCTCTACAGCTATTAAGTCGGCGTAGCAGGGCAATTAACGTCAGCAGGAGTGAAATTTAAGTGGAGACATTTCCATAGTTAGGTTGACATAAGCTGCCTTGCATCGACCTAACTCTGTAGTGAAGACCAGACCTGAGTTTCCTTCACAAGCTCAGACCCAGACAGGTTCTCCTTATGCCACAAACTAATGCAGTCAGCTCAGTCAGTGACATACGCAGTGTAAGAAAGCCAACCCAGCCTTCTCTCTCTATCTCCGTTGTCCCCAGCACAGATTTCTCAAACCACTGCACATGCAGAAGCTATAAGCACAAACCCAGATGCATAAAAAGGTCTCTGTGCTTGGAAAATGAACCACAAAAGGATGAGAGTCCTCAGCAGGCAGTGAATCAGCTACCTCATACACCTGAATGATATAGATTAATTATTTTATATTCTAATAATAATCATTAGTACTTTTCATTAGAGATGAACTGTTAGGTTAATGAAAATGTTTGACATTTGAAAGAGTTGGAAACAGACCCAATTTTCCTTTTAAAGAAACTTTTTAAGCACATTTTATTCCCGGTATGTTTTAAAAAATTTAAAAACTGGATCAAAACTATCAAAATTTTCATTTAAAGTAGTAAAACGATTAGCTAATGGCTAAAGCAATGTTTCATTTACCAAAACCTGGGCTTCCTGTCATTGAAAAATGTCTATTTTATAGTGTTTTCAATCTTTTTTCAGTAAAAATTTAGCAAAAATATATAAAAGCACAACTTTTTTGTGGAAAACATTTTGGACAATAATGACAGTTTTTTTGTGATAATTTTTGTTTAAAAAAAAGGCCTTTTGCCCCAAAAGCCCTTTGTGTTAAAAAAAAGTTTTACTTTTATTAAGTAATTCACTAACATTAATTAACTACTCTTAATAGCCACCGGTGGGAGTGGTGCATGCTTAGGCCCTCCCCTCCTCCGGTGGGAGTGGTAGCATCCTTAGCCCCACCCTCCTCAGAGATAAGCACCTAAGTCCAGGCTGCAGGGAAGTGCCTAGCTCTGCTAGTGATCTGCAAATGGGAAAGATAGGTGCATGGCTGCCTAAGTGGAATGTGGGACCTGAAGCAGGACAGCTGGCAGGGGAGAAAGGGAAGCTCCCTTATTACCTTTAGTCTAGTGTACTCACCCAGGATGTGAGAGACCCTTGGGTCAGTACCCTCCACCTTCTGAGTGGGAGAAGGGATTTGAACAGGGATGGATCACCTCCCACGTGCATGCCCACACCACCGTGCTATGGAATATTCTGACATGGGCTCCCTCACTCTCTCCTGTTGAAGCTGTTCCACTTTAATTAAACAATGGAATATTTAAATACTACTTTAACCAAAAACAGCGTTTAGAATGATCGTATGGCCCAGTGGTTTGAGCACTCCCTTGAGAGGTGGCAGATCTCTATTCACAACCCTTCTCCCCCTCAAGAGGAGGGGGGACCTCGAACTGGGGGTCTTCCACATACTGGGTGAGTACATTAGGCTAAAGGTTATAAGGGAGTGGCTCCTCTTGCCCTGGCTGTTTTGTGTGAACTTGCCTAAGGCATCTGATCTAGTAGGCCTGCTCAGAGGGCACCTACCAGATGGTGCCCCTGCACATAACCTCGGCAGCTGACTGCTCGTCTTCCCATTTGTGAATAGGTCTGGGGCTTAGGCAGGACACAGGCACCTGGGGGCCTAGAGTGAGGCTGCGGTGTGCATACTTAAGTAAAAACTTAGGAGCTAAGTGAGTTTAGGCACCTACAGTGTTAGGTGGCAGCTGAGCAGGTGTTTTGTGGTTGCTATGGAGCCTAAAGGCAGGACTTAAGGGGCTGGGTACCTTCATGGATCCCACCCTAAGTTTCTGACCCAAGTCCACTTGGTCATTATCAGAGCCAGAATTTTTGTCAGTGGGAGCGGAATGGACATCAAAATGTAATATTATCCCTTAGCTCCTTCTTGCCATCAAAGAGCACTGCATACACCAAACGAGAGTTTAGTAACAATTGGTTACCAGCTCCACTGCTGGCCCTCTGCAGCCTTCCGACCCTGGGCTGGAGGCAAAACGTCAAACAGAGCCAAAAAAAGTCAGCTTAGAAAGTGAGCTGTCTGTGGGTGCCAAGTGTGGAGACAGCAGTTTGGGCTGTGAGCCAGGGAAGTTCAAAATGGGCTTTTAAAGAGCTCTAATCAAACCATTCCTAATTAAACACATTGGCTTTTTAGAAAGTGCCCTAGGGAAATATTAAAGTTGTTTGCTTAGGTACATCACAGACCCCTGCTGTCTAAGCTTAGATCAGCCAGAGGGCAAGAACCAGTTGCCACTGAAATCCACCAAAATCTAATACGGGACAAGAGGGAGAGGACAGAAAGGAGGCAGGGCAGCTGGGAAAATACCCTCACGTTAGCGTTTGCTTGGGATGTCAGACTGGCTCTCTTTGCACAGTTTTTACTCTTTCTGGAGCACTAATTAGTAGTGTGCATGCAACAAGTATGAGCCAAACAAGGGGCCAGATCCTCTGTGGATGGCAATCATCACAGTTCCAGTGGAGTATGCAAAGTGAAGCTTATTTACATCAGCTGAGGACATGGCCCAATGACCCTGAGTGGGACACGAGAAGTGCCCAGGTGCTCTGCTGGCTCCTCTGCACCTAGGGCAATTTCCCCCTCAGGGAATTTTGACTCTCCACCTCCTTCACGAAAAGGCCAAAGCAATTTCTTTTCCTGGTGTGCCTGGACATTCCCAGCAAACCCTTGCAATGCCAAAAACGGCATGGACAAGTTAATGAATGTGAAGCTCAGCAAGTGCATGTCATGTTACAGAAAGAGCCTGCGAAACTGACAAAAGGGGCCAATCTCCAAAATACATGTACAAGGGCAGAAACTGGACAGAAAATATCTTCTACGTATTTACCTGGGTTGCTCTGCTTTTCCCCCAGCCCAGCCCAGCCCAGCCCTACCCTACCCTTTAGCATTACAGCAGGCTCCCCTGTTTCCCCCTCTCTCACCCTGTTCCTTGGTTCAGCCCTGCCCTACAGCATTAGCAGAGCTACCCTACTTCCTCACCTCCTCCTGTGCTTTGCTCCATGGCTCAGTCCTGCCTAGCAGCACAGTGGGGTTTCTCTGTCTCTTTGAGCACTGACTAGTCTCTGTTTCACTCAGCTGTCTACGCCTTGTTTTAAGATGTGCACAAATTAGGCTCTAAGAGCCAGATTGTGAAAGAGAAGGTATTTAGGCACCTAAAGATGCAGATAGTTGGATTTGCAAAAGCACTTGGACACCTAACTCCTACACGGCGCCTCTCTGCATGTTTGGGTGCCTAAATACTTTACAAACTGGCCCCAATCCCCAAACACTGGGGCTGCAGCAGAGGATCTGGTTACTGAGCTTGATAAGCCAGCACCTTCCAGCCATGACAGCTACTCATCTAGCAGCCTATCCAGTCCCCCGGCTGAGCCGCCTGTCAGAAGAGCAAAGGCACCAACGTGAAGCCTTTCATTTACCCACATTTCAGCAAAGGACCATATTAAAAATATTAACCCAGGTGAGCCCGCTGCCTCCCACCAGCCTAAAAACCAGTGGGCACATCACTCTTCATCACATGCACACAGAGAATGCTTGGTTGAGGCTCTGCTGTGGTGATATGCAAACTAGACGTGCACAGCCAACCACTGGATGAGAGACACCAATAACTGGCTACATTTGCTCTAGTTTCTGACCACTGGTTGGGCAGATCCATGTCCTCATGTTACCCAAGAGCATTGTGGAAGAGCATGGGGGTGGGGAGCAGCACCTGGATGACAGCAGCAAAGAGAACGAGGGTGACTGGTGAATCTGTCAGTGTAGCGCCATTACTGTGGAGGAATTTGTTACTCATGGTATGCAAGTCACAGTCACAGCAGACAGTATCCAAAGGCAAATAGAGATTTCAGAGGCCTGTGCCTGGGGCCATTCATTGACTTTGCCACTTACTACTAAGGTCTGCATCTCATGTGGGTTCACACCTAGCATTAGTGACTCACAGTGTCATGTTCGTGCACATATGGTCTTAGACATACAGCCTGCAAACTTGGCTTCTATTAAAGACACAACATATAACTGCACACAACACGTGACTATTGGCATTCTGAACATAGCATGTGACTGCATACCCAGATGTTGTTAACGACATACTGTGATTGCATATACAGCTGTTATTAATCACATGCTTTCTTATGTGACCACACCCCAAGCTGACTCTAAGGCCATAGCATGGGACTGCCCACCTGGCTGGTGCTCATGGTGTATGAGATGAAACAACAGGTCTCTCTGCTGCATAGAATGGGAAAAGCAACTTTCCAGCCATCCCCTCCATTTGGGCAACGAGCCTTCAGCTTTGTTACAGGTTCAGTGTCTGCTCCTTTTTGCTCCCCGTTTTTCCTTTCAAGTGCTGGCACCTGAAAGTTTTCTCTGCATTAATTCCAGATATTGTGTAAACACTAGGCTTGGATTCTCTTAAACAAGCTGTTTCAGTCCAAACTTTCCTACCAAAATGTTTCCGGTCTTATAAATTCCAGGGATGAACAATTTAGCTTCATCTATAAGGTGAAACCTCCACCCCTTATAACCTTTTTGGCAGCTGGAAGACAATAGGGCAAATTAAAGCATCTTTGCATGGGAGAAGTCCTATGCATTTCTGGTAAGCAGTTGGGAAAGGGAAAGATGTTGTCTCTTGTGATATTCACTAGGCAGCGCCAATGGGCCAGGCACATGCCACTGGCTTGCTGTAAATATTGTTGAAGATTTGAGGTTAGGGTGTGAGACTCAGTCTCTTCCTGACTACTTTCTTCACAGCCCTGGTATTTCCTCATACAGGATGAATGATCTTTATTTTACCGAGATCACTGATACTGTTGGCAGATATTGGTGGCATTGATACTGGTGGCAATCATCCATTACTCGCTCTTTGTTTTCCCAATGCTCAAACAAAGCAATCAGTTGCCTGTGGAAACCCAGCTGCACAAATGTGCAATAAGCACGGACACCAGCATGGTCACTTCAAACTGGCAAGCGGATCATTTCACAAGGCAGGGAGAGCCGTATTGCAAAAGCGAGCCATTTGTTCTTTCATTCATGTTCAACTAAGCACCAGCATTCACCAAGCAGTTCAGATATCTTGCTAGAGCAGCATAGGCTCCTGGCATTAAAGCATGTGTCAGCTTTGCTACTGATGACAAAGGAACCTGCCCCTCCCTGTGTCTGAAAAAGGACTTGTGCCAAAGCATTTGAGCAAGTTTCTCTTTAGGGCTGTCTGTGTGTGTCTATGGTATTTGTAAAGGTACACCTTGGTATCTAAGCATCTCACATGGAGCAGGTGTCTTTGTGTTACATTTACAGTCTAGTTTCATGGGTCAGCGCACAGTGCCAACTGAGGCCACTGATGTGACATTCCAAATATAATCTGAGAAGGAGACTCTGACATAGGAAACATATTCCCCTTTATGCATAAGGTGGAGCTTTCTCAGATGGGAACTCATGTGGCTCAGAAATGTCCTGCTGCTCCAGGACAGGTGGGACTGAATGGCTCACGGATCAGAGATGGGAGACAGCCTTTCAGCGCTAAATCAGACCTGCCAATCTGGCTCTAGTCTGGAGAATTGTATGCTATGCAGATGATTAGGCCTGGGAAACAGTCTTTCACTTTTATGCTGCTGGGCCCAGTGAGGTCCAGTTCAACAGTGACTGAGTGTTGCTGCCACACTTAAACTATTCTCTGGTCCACAGTGTGCGAAGGTAGTTGGCCATTTCAGTCCACATCTCAGAAAGCACCAGGCTTAGCCTCACTGGTGGCAGTTTTAGCAGAGATGCCAAGGATTAAATAGGCCATGAAGAGTGCATTTCCCTTTTCCCTCCAAGGCCGGGACAGCGTGAGTGGTACTGTACCACTACCTGCTCTGTAGGTAAGCACAGGACTTCAGTCTCCAGAACACGTTTTCCCAGCACTTCAAATGATCTTTAAAGAGAAGCGTGTTGAGAGTCGGGAAGAGTTTCCTGCCTCAGCTGATCTCAGCATATGGAAATTCACATTTGTTTGCAGAATTTAGCATCACCAGATTTCTAGTATATACATTTCACACTATCTGTCTCCAGTACAAAGGCAGCAGCAGTCCGAGAGGCCTCGTCCTCTTGTCACATCACAGAATCAAAGATCTGTGCAAAAGACCTATTAAGCCACCCACCATAGGACTGATCCTTTCACTGTACCATCCAGTATGTTGTCCACTTTTGACCAGCTCAACCAACGGGGCTTCCAGCACTTCTCTTGAGAGGCTCTTCCAGAGTCCAGCAGACCTCACTCTTGGGACATTTTACTTTATATTCATGCTGATTTATTCCTGTGGTCAATGTTGTCTTATGATTCCTAATTACATCTCTTCATGCTACCTTATACAATTCTTCTCCCTCTTCTATATTTACACCCTTCACATACTAGTAGATAGTTCTCCCATACCGTACCCTCTTTGCTCAGCTAAGACAGTACGGCTTATATTCAGTTAATTTAGCCTTCCTCATAACTCATCCTTCCATTTGTTTTAATTCCACTTCTTCCTGGGAATGAAGTGCGCCAAAGTGAATCTATCTGCCTTATCATGTTGCCATGTCACCAGTCACTTCAAGGATATTTTAGCCTTCAGGGTTACCATACATAGAAACGGACTTTAAGGGGATACGATTCTCTATCTCCCTGAGACTGTTCTTATTCACACACACAGAATCACACAGAATATCAGAGTTGGAAGGGACCTCAGGAGGTCATCTAGTCCAACCCCCTGCTCAAAGCAGGACCAATCCCCAATTTTTGACCCAGATCCCTAAATGGCCCCCTCAAGGATTGAACTCACAACCCTGGGTTTAGCAGGCCAATGCTCAAACCACTGAGCTATCCCTCCCCCCTAATTCTGAGGCATTTGAGCAATCCGGTCAGATGGAGACACTGCTCAGCTGCACCCATTCCATCTTTTTCAATCACTTTATCCCAACACTAATTCTCTGTCTTTGGTTCAGTCTGTTCCTTTCTTTTTTGGGCAGAAATCCACTGGAATTAGGGCCAGAAAATAAATCGCCTCTTAATTTTTTTCCACTATTCTTTCAAACCATGCCAAATTGTCCAATTGAAACAAGGCAGATGACAATGAGAAGATAGTTTATAGCTGAACAAGCTTGGTTTGGGTCAGGTACAGAGGGAACACCCATCAGACAACTCAAAGACTCCAGAGAAAGCCTTGTTTGATCAGGCTGGCTGGGAGCTGGAAAAGGGAGGCAGGAGGCAGGCGGAGGAAAAGGGAAAGATGACTCAGGAACTGCTCTCTTCACAATTCCTCTACAGCTGCTGACCCATCAGTGAGAGTGGCAGCTGGGCTGGAGATGACACACAAATCTAGTGAGTGGAGCAGGTGACAGATATTGCAGTGAGCTGACAGTGGAAGGAAGACAGGAGAGGGAGAGAGATGATAAGGCCATTACCCCCTCTTCATTCAAATCCTTCCTGAAGACCCTCTTTTACCTCAGCCCCCCTGGAGAAGTTAGTCACAGCAAAGACAGGCTTATTTATGTATATCATTAAAAAAACTCCTGATCTGCCATGCCATGCCCAGGTCTTCACTAAGGAACCACGTAAGCTTATTATGCAACCCCCGAGCTTCCTCCCGCAGCAGTTAATCACTGTCTGAAATCAGATTGTAAGCTCTTTGGGGCAGGGACCATGTCTTCTTCTCTGTACAGTGGGGTGCCTAGCACGCTATTGGGCACAGTAAAATAACACCACCCAAACCAGTACTTGTGGTCATGCACTAACTAGCACCACTAATACTAGTAGCCATGCACTAACTAATAGTCACCCCTAACTAGTTTCATTCCCTTTTAGCTCAAACTCAGTTTTCATTTTAAACACAATAAAGGATGTGGATAAATCTGAGAGACTCGCAATTATTTATGAGAGACATTTGTTTTTATTTTCAGTTCAGGGCCATATGAATGAGTAGATGCAATGAGTAGATGTTATTTCATGTTTGTATTGCAGTAGCTTGGGGCCCATTGTGCTGCACATACACATACAAAGACATGGTCCCTGCTGCAAAGAACTTACAATTTAAAAAGTTTGTGACCAACCAAGTTGAAAGGTCAACCGTGAATTTGAGAAGAGCATGTGATTCCTTAATAAAAGCTAGGCCCCTTTGTGAAATAGAAAATCACTGTGTGAGGTGCAGACTGGTATGGGAAACCAATTTAACCCTAACCCAAGTCTGACACACAGGCCCATTGGCGGTTCACTACTCTGTGTCAGCAACTCTTGTCCGGCCTGTCATACTACACCTAACACACTGTTGTCATAATCTGTATCATATACAACCTGGTAGCATGCTGGTCCTGGAAATCATTGTGTGGTATATGTACAGGGTGTATACAAAGAGTTATACCTATGCGCTAGAATTATGTTCCTAAAATGTGGTTGGCAAGCAATGCGTAAGCCCAGTTTGCCCTAGACAAAGGAACGTGTATTTGCTTGTCTGACCAGCCTGGTTGTCAGGCACAGATGATGAAGGTACATTTACATATAAAGTAAACAAAGCTATCAAGCGGGAAAGAAGATAGCATAGCATCTATGCCCCAGAATGAGAGAGAAACTTGGTCCGGGCTTACTTTTTGAAGGATACATTTCAAAGGTTTACTGGACTATAAAAGGAAGGGGACAGGAAGAGTCAAAAGAAACCAAGTGCTTTGAGTTCTGAGTGTTGGGTCCTGGCCGAAGAATTGGCCAAACATGCAGGAAGAATGACTGCGGTAAGAAAAATGTCTTTGAACAAAAGACTCTAGTTTGTTAAGTTGAATTTTAGTCTTGGAAGTGTATTAACTTTTGTTTGTTTGTAACCATTTCTAGCCTTATTCCTTATACTTGGTATCATTTAACCTATGTCCTTTTGTTAATAAACTTGTTTTACTTTTTCCATAAACCAATTCAGTCCTTTGATTGAAATGGAGGGTTTGTCAACCCCAATTAAGTTAATCAGCTGGTGTGTTCTGTCTCTTTAAAGGAACAGCAAACTTGATAAGGATTTGGGGGTGCTACAGTAAGAGGTGGTGAGCACTGAAGAGTAAGATGTCACTGAGGAACTTGGGAATTGGTGTTCACTGACTGTTACCCAATGAGGCAAGGTCTGGCAGAATCCTGGAGAATTTGCTGGCAAGACAGACAACTGGTGCGTCAGGGAGGTGACGAAGCTCTCATTTGCTGAGGCTAGTGGCTCAGAGCTCTGGGAATCCCAGCAGATTATTGTACCAAGCCATGGACATTTGTAGAACCCATGAAGTTAGTGAAGTGAAGATTTGGGTTCTGAGGCCTGGCTTAAAGTTAAAATTTAGGTCACTATAGCTACAGCACTCAGGGGTGTGAAAAATTCATACCCCTGAGCACCATAGCTATGGCAACCTACTTGCTTCTGTAGGTTCCATCAACCAAGCTACTGTCACTGGGGGAGGTGGTGTTCCTACAGTGAAGGAAAAACCCCTTTCGTCATTGCAGCTTGTGTCTACACTACAGGGTTATGCTGGCATAGCTACAGTGCCATAGGTATGCTAGTATAATACCCATAGTATAGACATGGAGTGAACTTGGTATGGAATGAGCAGAATCTCTATAGCATCATTTCAAAAAGAGAAAGCTAGGAATGAAGGAAACCAGATGAGCAATTAAATAGTAATAGAGGGTTTTCTGAGCGGGAAGAAAAAAAATCCTATGCATGAGATGTGGTTGAGAACACGAGCCAAGAAGTAGCTCTGCATTTGGTGAAATACGCCATAAAGTGCAACAGAAAATATTGTTTTCCTAAAGGTACGGGGAGCAGTTAAAGCCAAAGGTATCTAGATTCTGCGAGAACATCAAGGCAGCAACACAGATCCCCTTGTAAGTACAGTGACTGTAGAGCAAACTATTTCAAATTGGCAAATACGCCTAAACATTAATGGCAGAGATGGATCCTTTAAATGGAATACTGAGGCACCCTGCAGTGTTATTCCAAAGAAAATATACAATACTGTCGCTACAGAAGCGGTATAGAAATCTGAAGTAAAGCTTGTTTCAGATCAGAACTTAAAATGCCAGTATGAGGACAAGTAATAATTACAATTTATTTCAAAAAACAGACTCACTTACATTTCCAAAGGATAAAGGCAGGGAAATTACCTGGTAGCCTGATCCTATCTCCGTTGAAAATAGGAATGTTGTGATTTACTTCAATGGTAGTAGTATTTGGCCCCTGTTTTAGGACTACAAATTGATCTAGACATGATTTTATTAGAAGTTGTTTCCTGTAACTGCTACAGAGCCCTCAAAGGAGTCCACTTAGAGAATTCTGAGACCAAGAAAGTCGGGTTGGAGATTCCTATATTAAGACAGAAAAGTCATTAACTCTAAAGATCCATTCACAAAGGCAAATCCCATTTGTCTTAGCAGATAAAGTTAGAAACTGTAATTGATAATATAGAAAAGTTAGGAGTTACTGAAAAGATAGTACAACCTATAAACTGGTTCAATTCTATGGCTATGATAGAAAAGACACGTAAGTCATGGATGTGCATTGCTCTATGTAATTTAAATAAAGCCATGAAATATGGACATTATCCAATAAAAACTACCAAGGAAGTGGCAACTAAACTTTCAGAAGCACAAATATTTTTAGTATTCGATACAGAACATGCATTCTGGCAAATAAAATTACATGTGTCATGCTCTAAGCTAGTGACTTTTAACACAAACGTATTATAAATTGAAGTGAATGCCATTTGGTATTAGTTCTGTCCCTGAGATATTTCAAAGAGTCGCCTCAGATCTCTGAGGGATTATGAGGTGTTAAAGATATAGGGTAAGATTTTCAGCCCTGCTCCAGTACCTCTGGGGCCAGAGTGCTGTACAGAGGCATTAAAAGCCTCATATCTGGCTGGGAAAGGAGTTCCCTGGTACAGGCACTGCAGAGACAGCTGTACTACTGCCTCCAAGGATACCCTTGCAAGCCCTATGGTAGGTGAGATATTGGAGGTGTGGCCAGGATTGCCACCTGTCCAGGTTTTCCCAAGATCATCTCTTTTTTGGGGTAGCTGTCCTGGGAAATCTGTAAGGGTGCTCAGTACATGCTGGCAGCTCTCCAGTTTTATGGGCTCAGGGACATCCTGGATGGCGCACAGTTTTGTACCTCAGAGGTGGCGACTCTAGGTGAGACGATTGGAGGGCCATGTCAGAAGTAAGGCCGCAACATTGCAGAGCTGCAACTTGGCAAGCCTGCCATCACTGAGACAGGCCCTGAGGGCTGTTTAAGTTATACCCAAGGCCTCTCCCACCCCTGGAGTAGTCCAGGATCAGGAGGGAGCAAGGTGGCCTAAAGACACCACAGCTCTTCTCCCTCCCCCACTCTGAGGGGAACAGCACAGAATCTCACCACTAATGTACTAGATTTGAATGTGGATTAGTGATATTAAAGGAGACAACGGAAGGCTTATGTGAGTATTGCTGAGAGCAAGTGAAAGATACTTAACACTGAACATTAAACAACCACAACAATTGGTCTAACAGAAGTCACCCCTGCATGACATAATTAGAGATTGATTACTGATTCAGATATAACAATAGCAATAGCTAAATGCACACACTACGGGATAAAATAGATCCATAGAGATTTATGGGGATGTTAAAGCATTTAGTAAAATTAATTTCCAGTCTGGTCAATAGTGGCCAGGTTTTCAAAGGTATTTAGGCACCTGAAGAGGCAGATAGGGAAGTTGGGCACCCAGACACTTTTGAAAATCCCACTAGGCACCTATCTGCATCTATAGGTGCTTAAACACAGTTGTAAATCTGGCCCCAATCCTTTAAAGTAGCTGCTGGCATAACCTTGCATTGAGAAGTCAGATATAAGAGACATTTGAGCAACTAAAATGACAAATCACCAATTCACCACGTTTAAAATAGTAGTATTTAACTAAGCCTGTTGCACTGTCAGTAGAGGTATCTGCCAAAAGAAGAAGTGCATAGTTTATGCCGGAGAAGTAACCAATTGCATTTGCCTGGAGGTTCCAGAATAGAACATGACAGCAATAAACTGTGCCTAAATTGAAAAGGAAATGATGACAGTTGTATTTGGTTATCTTCAATTCTGGCAATATATATTTACAGAAGCATCAGTAGACCCTAAAGATGCTGCTAAGTTTTGCATATGAGAAAGAAAAGAAACCAATCACAAAGTACTTGAAATTTTGTTTAAAAAATTCTTCATCTTTCACACCAGTTAGAATTCAAAATATGGCATTGAGGCTCCAAAGACCTGATTTCTCAGAAAGAATATAGATAAGATGAGGAACTACACATTGCAAATTCCACTAGCAGGGAAGTAACCAGTTCAAGGCCACCCATAAAAGAAACTGATGAATATGAAATTAATGCAGTGAAGCACATGCCCATAATGACTTCAAAATTAGATTTCAAATTGAAACTCAAAAGGCCAGTTTTAAACTGAACCAGATGAAATTTTTAGGACAAACAGTTTGTCAGCTGAAAAATGCAATTGTGGGTTAAATTCAGCAAATAATTTTGGCTGAAAAAAACGAAAAAGCAAAAAGTTAAAAAAAGTCAAAATGTTTCATTTTGACATTTTCGAAATGAAACATTTCAACTTTTCATTTTGAAATGACATTTCATTTCAAAATTCAGCTAGCTTTATTTAAAAGAACAAGCAAAAAAAAAAAAAAGAAAAAAAAGGGTAAAAAACATCCAGAAGCTTATTTTGTTTGGCTTGAAACATTTTTTTCAGTTTTTCATGTTAGCCCCTGAAACAAAAAATCAATTATTCACTCAACTCCAGTTTAAACAAACTGAAATTAACAATTTTACCTAGATGGCCTAAAAAAAAGCAAAATTGAGGTGGACCATGTCTTAACAAAAGGGGAAGGATTGGGGAAAGAAGATTAGAAAATCTTTGAGGCAGGGACCATATCTCCCCATATGTTTGTACAGTGGTCAACACAATGACACCTGATCCAATGACATCCTGATTGAGGCAAATGGGAGTTACCACTATACCAACAGGCTATATTTAAGTGAGAAATTATTATGGTTGAGATTTTAAAGGAGACTAAGGGAGTTAAGCACCCAAGCCCCAGTGAGATTAATTTTAATAACTGCTCATTTAAATACATCTCTCTCATCAAGGTACTGGAGAATGTAAATAAAAGGCAAAAGGCATTGGGTCGGATTCTCAGTTACATTAAGGCCCCTTTACACCCCTCTGTTGATTTACATTGGCAGAAGGGGTGTACATGAGAAAGAGTTCTGTGCTGGGATGAGAGCTCAGATAGCTGATATGATTACTCCAACCAAAGCAAATACCAGTCTTACAGATACAGCCGAAAGAAAGGCAAAAAACCCAAAACTGTTACTATAATAGTATTGTAATGTTATTGACATGAACTGGGACTGTATAGATCATTGTTGCAACCAAGGTCCTGTAGTGGCACCAAATCTTGTATTAAGGGGAATCAAATAAGGTGTCTAAGACAAGGTTATGGTTTGCTGGTTATGATTATGCTATCTGTATATGTGTATCATTTTTGTAGTTGAAGTTACAAATATTGGCTCTATATTGTATGTATTTCAAATTTATGCTATGCTTCTGGGTGACACCCCAGACAAGTTGGTGTCAGCACTGCCTAGGCTGCTTGATGGCCCATTAAGGACCATCAGCTATACAACTGACCCATTGAGAGAAGGCAGATACACCTTGTGACTCAGGTCATTCCTATGGACAGAACTCTGAGGTTTTTCATTCCATGTGATGGACAGCTTGTCCTTGGGACAAAGAAAGCAGAGACCACATGGCAAGAGACTGTAGCTCACGAAAGCTTATGCTCAAATAAATTGGTTAGTCTCTAAGGTGCCACAAGTACTCCTTTTCTTTTTATAAAAAGCTGCTGCAGCTCCTCCATCTTGTCTTCAATCCTGCTTCATACCTCTGGAGGGACTTTGCTACAAACAGAAACTCTACACAAAGGACTGATGACCCATCCCAGCGGTGGATGTACTCCAGAGACTTGATTTGAACCTGCAGTTTATTCCATCACTGCTACAAGCCTGAACTAAGAACTTTGCCATTACTGTGTGTAATTGATTCAATTTAACCAATTCTAGCTCTCATCTATATCTTTTTCCTTTTATGAATAAACCTTTAGATTTTAGATTCTAAAAGACTGGCAACAGTGTGATTTGTAGGTAAGATCTAACTTGTATATTGACCTGTGTCTGGGGCTTGGTCCTTTGGGATCGAAAGAACCTTTTTTCTTTTACTAGGGCATTGGTTTTCATAACCATTTGTCCCCATAACGCGTGGCACAGGTGGTGATACTGGAAGTTGGGGTGTCTAAGGGAATTCCTTGTGTGACTTGTGGTTAGCCTGTGGTGTAAAACCAAAGTCCTCTCTGTCTGGGGTTTGGTTTCTCTTAGAGGTGGAAAAACCCCAGCCGTGGGCTGTAACTGCCCTGCTTTAAGCAATTTGTCCTGAATTGTCACTCTCAGTTGCGTCCCGCCAGAACCAGCATCGTTACAAGTATACACAACCACTGTTCAGCCTGACAGCTGAGCAGCCACTCTACCGGAGAACAGATAGATAAGAGCTGGAAGCATTAAACCAGACCAGAGCCACAATCATATGCTGCGGAAACAGACAGAGGGAACCATCAGGCTATCCCAGATATCTGATTATGTTAACAACAAATTAAAAAAATTACAGGTGCAGATGTGATTGTGCTAGGAATAGGTAAGGGAATAAGAAACTGTACCAAAGCCAGCAGAACCATAACAGGCAGCTGCATCCCCAAGGTCACCCAGTGCAGAATCACTGCAGGTATTGCCATCACAAGTGCAAATAGCGCTGGGTTGATGTCACAACATAATCCACCTGGAGTGAGTCATTTTAGTGGCAGTGTCCTGAAAAAACCATCCGAACACATATGGGACAGAAATAAACAATCACTGATTCCAATAAGTATTTCAAATCCACCAAGTCTTTCTCCGCTATGTTATTTCAAAGTTGTAGGTATTGCCTTAGAGTCTCAGACTGATGAATTAAAAGAATTTTAAAGGGTGTGGGGGAAGGAAGGGTGGGTATCAAATTACTAGTATGGGAATAACTGCAAATGAGATGGGGAGCATATCTTTGATGAGCTTCTGAGCATACCCAGTGTGAACTAGATATTTCCAGAAGCCTGAGGAGACTGACACTGAGCTGAGTGCTAGTTAAAGTGGAATGCCTTCTCTCCTGTAGCAAACCAGATGCCCAAGAGCTTTCTAAACATTACAGGGATCACTTCACCCTCCCAGTGAAATGCAGCTATCTCTGGGGTGGAACACTGCTGTTGTTGAACAGCCACACAACCCATCCATTCATGATAAGATGAAGAAGACTATGTTCAGCTGAAATGTAAAGAATCACTTTAGGAAGACAAAATGTAATTACCCAAGCTGGAATTTGCTGAGAGTACCGCTAATGTCCCGACTCTTTGGTAAGGTAGCAAGGGGTCTTTAAGGACCTTGAATGGCCAAGACCCCTGTTTTATGTCTCATCTGAGGGATGGAAGGTCCAGCAGTTCAGCCCCATGAGTACTGTGCTGAGGCATTGCGTTTAGTGCTGGTTCAGAGGGAAGAGTGTCCCTTACTGAACCACTCACTGTAGCACTCTGGGGTTCCCGAGGGAGGGAGAGCAGAGGTGTCTCCCATCCAAGTACTGATCAGGCCCAACGCTCTTTTGCCATCAGTGGCAATCTGATTCCAAAAGCAGCAAGACACAACATAGGATGGAAAAGGACCAGCTGGAAAAGGTCCAAGGTGGAGAAATATCCCATGAACTCATCTTCTCCCTGCAATATCCCACACAATCACATCATATCTGCAAACATACAGAAAGGGAAATGAAAAGCCTGATAGAAAACCTTTGGGGACCTGGCAGCGTTGTTATAACTTGTCTGCCTCCCTACTACTCTGGCTCACCCATGTCACCAGGGACAGCAATGACCCTTTCAGCTGAAAGCAGAGCCAGGCTGCTGCACTGACTTGGCTGTTGAGCTCAAGCCCAGATGATATCATCCTCAACTGGTCATTTATATATACTGTAGGCATTTCTATGATGCTATGACCATAGGTTCTGATGTGATGACCCTCCAGGATGCATTTAGAATAGATACAGGGTGCAAATAATACTCAGTGGCCTACGTTCTCAGTGCTTGGGTGGGAGCCCTTTACTAAGGGTATATCTATACTACCCGCCGGATCGGCGGGCAGCAATCAATCCAGCGGGGGTCAATTTATTGCGTCTAGTCTAGACGCAATAAATCAACCCCCGAGCGCTCTCCCGTCAACTCTGGTACTCCACCTCGGTGAGAGGCGCAGGCGGAGTCGATGGGGGAGCGTCAGCAGTCAACTCACCGCAGTGGAGACACCGCAGTGAGAGATCTAAATATGTCGACTTCAGCTACGTTATTCACATAGCTGAACTTGTGTATCTTAGATCGATACCCCCTCCCCTACCAGCATAGACCAGGCCTAAGTATTTGCACTTCAAATACTATACTGCCTCGAGGTAAGAATGGTCAAGATAATACTTAGTCCTGCCATGAGCGCAGGGGACTGGACTAGATGATCTCTTGAAGTCCCTTCCAGTCCTACTATTCTATGATTATTTGTAGCCCACAAACTATCTGATGGCAGGTACTAGTCTTAATTGCAGACCAAGCATTACACAACCATGGGTTACTGTGTACATATCAATTACTATAAAGCAGCAGGGTATTATTTATACAATAAATGCTACATAAAGCAGCAGGGTATTATGTATAGGGCAAGCAGTATAGAGTGGAATGGTATTTACTATACAGCAATGGTACTGTATTATTTACTCACCAAGTATTATACAGGGACAGGGTGGCATTTACATGCCAAGTTCTATACAGGGGCAGGGTAATATTTAAAAACCAAATACTATACTAGGGAAGGGTATTATTTACAGGCCAGATTCTATGCAGCAGCAGCAGGGTGTAATTTCCAATAGAGGGAAAGGATATTATTTCCAAGCCAGTTAGGATAGAATGGAAGGGTAATCACTACTGTAGAGCATCAAGTATTAGCTACAGGCTAAATCCTATAGAGCAGCAGGGTATTATTGACACACCAAATACTATACAGACCTAGGTATTATTTACAAGCTAAATAACAATGGCAGGTTATCATTTACATGGGAACTATCCTATAATTTCTAATAACAGAACTACTTGGTTATTGCTGATCTTGAAAGTATGTTGCAGATCATGCAATGGTTATTAATTTTGGACCTACTGCCGCTTTGCTATAGTGCTGTAAATCTAGAGCAATCCATTGAAATCAAAGGACCACCATGTGTAATGCAGGGGTCAGTATTTCTTATGCTGTTACAGGGTATTTATTGAGTAAATAAATGCAAGTTCCATGTAGGAAAGAGTTACAGATTACTCCACCTTCTGAACAGAGGCTCCAGGAGCAGATGCTGATGAAGAATAAGGACTCCAGATGGAGGGGACTCACTGTTCAGTTCCACCTGTTTCATGAAGTGCTTGTTCCCACCAGGTATCTTCTGACTCTTGCCCTTTTCAGTTTGCTGTCTAATCTCACATTGGATGTTTCCCTTGGTTGTCCTCAAGTGCCTTCTCTTGGAAGCTGTTCCGTTATCAAATTAAACTTCTTATCTAATCTAAAGTCCCTCTTCATTAATTTAAGGCTGTTACTCATTGGGCTGTGTCAGATAAATCCTCCCTTCCTTCTGTTTTTTCCTACATTATTGAAGACAAAGTCTCCGAGACCTCTGACTGATGCTAACCCATGTCATTCCAGAAGCCATAGGCACACAGGAATTGCCACCTCAGACCAAACAAATGATCCGTCTAAGCTAATATCCTGTCTCTGACAGTGGTCAGCATGAAAAGCTTTGGAGTGTAAAGCTCCCATCATGGAAAAATATGGAATAAACTGCTGAGGAGGAAGTTTCTTCCAACACTAGGCAGTTAGTGGTTGCCTTATGCCTTGGAGCATGACGGTTTTACGTTCCATATTTTTTCCTAATGTAAGCTAGCTTATTGGCCATGATTCAACAGACAGTTTCAACCCTCTCCAGCCTAACTATAGCCACTCCCTGCCCCACCAAATAGTTTCCTGTCACACATATTTTCTACCTAAAAGACAAGGAGGTTTTCTATGTCGGCCTTCACTTCATAAATGCTCCTTCATTTGTCCCCCTGATACTGCCTCTGCTAACACAAAGTGCCCTGTCACTGGGCTTTCTGTATAAGCACATGGGGCTATAGGAGAAAGGTCTGTATCGCCTCATTTCTCCCAGACACATATTACACCAAAGTCCTTTCGAACAACCTTCACTCCAGTATCATTGCCTGGTAACACTATGATAACCGGGACCATCTTTTTGTTCTATTTGTACAGCACCTAGCGCAATGGGGCCCTGATCTATAATAATAACAAAAACACCTCCCAGGCCCTATAGCACAGACCTCCCTTTCTCAAGACACCTCCTCACCAAAATCCCTTATAATAATAACCACACCTCCACATGGTGTAAGCCTTCCTGCTAACTAGCTTCAGGGTTAGCAGTGTTGATTATATTTTTTCACACTGGTTACATGACCAGCTTTGCTAATCTGGGGGCAGGGAGGGGAGAAAGGGAGGAGCCCACACATAGTTTATCTCAGAATTTTGCTCCTCCCCTAAGGTTCCTCTTACTGCAAGACACCTAGCTTTTCTCTAGCTTACATCAGAGTCCAGAATGCCAGCCTTAGTGAACTTCCATGCAGTGATGCCTTGGCTGATGAAACTAATGATTGCAAATCAGAAAGTCCAAACCTAAAGCACATGCCACAGCCTCCCATTCCTCTCCACTGTCACCTCTTCCTCTCAAAGTGACATTGCTCTGTCCCCTTCGCTTAGTCATCACCAATTGATTCCCAAACACACACTAGATTCTCCCTTCCCAAGGGTCTCTCTAGTGAGACACAGTGAAATGCAGCACCATGGAAAACATGCAAACTCCACTAACAAGTGGCTTCAGCTGAGGACAGCAGGCATGGGTCTGAGAGCCAGCAACACCGAAGTTCTGTTCTATGCCCTGACTCTGACCCTCCTCTCCTGTTTTAGGCGAGTTACTTCACCTCATTCTACCTCAGATTTACCCATCTGCTAAATGGGGACAATAACATATCCACCTGCCTCATGGAGACTCATGAAGATTAATCAGGTAATGGGCTAACTCCATCTCTAATGTAAGTCCATTAAAGCCAACAAAGTTCAAGCAGGGATGGGTTTGTAAAGTGGAGGAGGAAACTCTAGCAGCTGGAGAGAAGCCGCCTGCCTGCCTGCCAGTCAACAGCCTGGGGGTTTCCAAGCCAAGGCCCATGGAGACTTTTGGGCATCATTTGGGATTGAAGCCAAGTGTCCCACTATTCTCCCACACACACATACACACCCTGTGCCCTCTCTAGTCTGGACCAGCTTTCAGCAATGTGTGCAAAGGGCAAGCTGATCCCGAAGGAGATGCAGCATCTTACAGGGAAGAAGTGGAAATTTTTATTTAAAAACAAACAAACAAAGAAAAAACCCAGGCAAAGCCTCAACGTGAAGAGAATCTAAAAAGCTGGATGGTGACCGTTACAAATGCCTCCCCCCCACCACATCCATTCATGAGCCCAACAAAAAGCTTCTTTAGGTGTATACTGTAAGTCCATTGAAAGCGAGGGAGAGGGAGCTACTCACACACACACTCTCCCCTTGTACATGCAGCCGGAGCCCGCAGATCAGCTCCACACACAGGCTGAGCTGTTCTGCTCTTTCACAAGGAGGCTCTGAGTTTTTAAAAGTAAACTGTAAGGTTTCCGTTGTTGCACTGGGCTCAAGTATTTTTTTATATAACGGCTCCCTCTCTTTTCCTTCTCTCTCTCCCTTTCACCCTGTAAATGGCCCTGAATGTTCTGAGCGGCTCTGCAGTAGCTGAGCTCTGGCACTGTATGTGGTCCAGACCCTGCCATGAACACGGCTTTTGTTGTTGCTGCTGCTAGGAAGCTGGCTGTGAACTGCACACACAGACCGGTTTGTTCAGCGCATGGAAATTGGAGTGGGTGGAGGGAGACCAGGCAAGACTGGCATCATCTTGTGGGAGCAGAACACGCTGCTCGAACCCTGCAAAGGGAAGGGGGCAGATGGGGCAGGAGGGTGAAAGGGGGAAAGAGGCCTTGTTATGTTTAGAAGGATCCTGTTGATTTTTAAAATGGGACGGTGCAATTGAACAGCTGGCCACCGCCACTGTAGCACCCAGCTGAATGCAGACATGCTTAGATCCTCCGCCGCTGTCAATCGGAGTAGCTCCAAAGAAGTCAATTGAAGCCAATATACACTGGCTGAGGATCTGCACCACAGAAGGGAAATACTATAACACATTTGTTTCCCCCAGATTTCAGGCTACTGTATGAATCCCTGGTTAGATATCAGATCACTGAACAAGCCATGAATAACTTGGGTTCCCCCATCACTTATATATGTATTAATCTTTTCTTACATTGTTTTATTGGGTATTAGCCATTCTCCCCCGCCCCCCCCCCCACCTGCCCCGACACTTTACCTTCCCATTCTAATTACATAAGAGTGTAGTAGTGGTGAATTCCTATTTGTTCTGAAGAGGTAAAGCACAGGTGCCTGCTAAATGTTATTTAATGCTCTTTCAAGTTAGTCTCTCTCTCTCATGTTCCCTTTCCCCACTCCCTCACTTTCCTGTCTTCTCGGGTTTCTTTCCCCACTGATTGTCCAAGACTTTGTGCCGCTGTCAAGTAACTGCTGCTGTAGGTGGAGTTGATTACAGGGAACATTAAATAGTAGTTCCAGTGGAACAGATGGACCCCCCCCACCCCCGCAAAGGCCGTGCACGTTACTGAGAACAGACAGCCGGTGTATGCAAATCTTCAGACTGCTCCAGCTGCCTGAATCCAGCCTCCAACCCTAACCTGAGAAGCATGTGAGCAAGCAACACCTTTGCTTCTACAGTATGTCTCCCTCCCCCGCCAGCACTCTGACACCAACTTGAAATGTCTCAGTGAGGGGGGAAATAACCACTTTGATCTGTCACTCTACAGACAGAATCAGTCGAGATATCTACTTATAGCAAGCATGGGAATTTAATATAAAAAAAATCAGATTATGTGTGGCATAACTCATCCAGAGCAACCAGCAATGCCAAGGAAAGAGGATTAGTTTAGAGATACCCAAGCTTTCTACAGATCAAAGTTTGCTTCCCCAGATGTTAAAGTTGTAAATCAGCAACTCTTACTGGAATTAGGCCAGTAGCTCAACTTCCAAATTCGTGTGATGCCACTGGGTGGGAGAAGAGTCTGAAAAATCTACTGATTGTTTCCTCCCTCAGAGCCAAAGACCCTTACCTGGGTTTTATTGATCAGTCGTTTGAAAAAACCCCGAACAAATAAAAAAAACAAAAGCAGCGAGGAAGGCTCAGTAACCCCCCTTGCTATTGCCCTTTGGGAATTCTTTTTCATTTTTGCAGACTAAAACCAATGGCATTTGGTGAACATTAAAGTTTACAAACTAAAGGTTTTAGTGCTTGGCCAGAAAGCTCAGAAGGAAAGAGTTAAACCGGGGCAGGCTTTCCGCAGCATTCGGTGGGAAGATTTTTATTTGGCATCAGATTTAAATGAAAACTTTTAAAAGCAATTAACTGATTTAAGGAGAAAATGCTGATAATGTTTGGGAGAAATGAATACATGAAGCCTGCACTCCCTGCAGACTATTGCTCAGAATAAACTCTGTCTGTGCATTCATTCAGAAAGAGAGGCAGGTCCTTAGAGAGGCTCTTAGCATCTCTGCTGCCTCTTTCACTACAGGTTGCTCAGTTCCAGCTGCCATGACTCTTACACGAGCAGTGTGCACACCTCCAGGGCCCAATCCCTTTTTATTCCCATTGCTGGGATGAATTGATGTACCAGCCATCCCCTATGCAGGGATCAACAGTCCTTTAGCTAAGTTATTCCCTTTGCCCTCTATGGAACATCATAATAAACAATAATAATAAATAATAATAATAAACCCAGGTTAGGACATTTCTAAAGAAAAGAAAAAGCAGCGGCTCCTTCCCACAGTGCTCATCATCAGTGTGAGAACTGTCCTCGGTGCTCAGCTGCCAGCTGAAATCAGTCTTAAAGAGACATTAAGGGTTTAGGGGGTCGCTTGGGAGGAGGGGGGGGGAAACTAACCTCCCCTCCTCCACTCCCACCTGTTGATCTTGGCACGGCTTTCTTTAAAACCAGACACTAAGCTTTCTTTTTTTTTTTTTTGCTAAGGGAACCAACAAACTCAATACCTAGTTGCCGCTTCTGGCTGTAGGTTTAATATCCAGAAAGTGCTCCTGGCAACCTTGAACAATATGTACATTCTAGGCAAACTTTCCTCTTGCTGGAGCTGTGCGTGTGCGTGCGTGGAACTTATTAGAGAAGTTTGGGATCACTCTGTTAGCAAATTCCCTCACATCCTCCAACCCCTGCCCACCAGGGAAACAACCAATCCAAATATCGGTACCCTGCTTCCTTAGGGCACTGAGGAAAGAAAAAGAAAGGTTAAAAAATACTAAAGCAGAGATGATGGATGAAAGTGCTATACGTTACCTTTAACAGTTCAGTGCAGTGTTTCAAGAATCTAAGTCCCATACACCTGGCCGCGAAGTTAGGTTTTCTCCTTTTTTGTGTTTAATAAGGAAAGGGCTTGCCACTTCTTGCTATTACTGTATGTCTTCTTCACAGCCTCCAGATGGGTCTTCTTCACAGTCCCCCCCAGAAGAAATCAAAATTCCCTGTGTGGTATGTCAGGTTCCTTTCAGACAGTGGCAGCAGGAGCAGCAGCACAGTTGAAGAGTACTATATTGGAGTGTGAAAAAATAGAGACGGTTTGCAACATCAGACCATAGCTGCCACTGGCTGTAAGAGAGACCTTCAGACTCCTCCTGTCAGCCTCCTTAGATACCTCCTGGAATAGCTGGCAGATTACTAAGTGTATTGGATCCTCCTCAAACTCGCAGAGTAAAGGTAGGCAGGCATCCAGGGGAAATAACACATGGGCAGGGGGAAATAGGAGGGCTCTAGGACAGAAAGGAAGCCCAGCCTCTTGGAAAGTGGAAAAAAAGCAGAAAAAGAAAAGAAAAGATGACTTAAAAAAAACTGCAAAGGGAGAAAACTGAATGGGGAGGAGGGGATGGGAATTAAACATAGCTCTCCGGTTTGGAGCCAGCTCGACTGGGGACCACAAGTTGATAGAAAGGAATAGGTTAGGTAATGAGAAGAGAGAGATGCAGGGTTTATGCTGAATAAAATAAGAGAAAGCTAATTAAAGAGTGTTAGAATATGCCTGCAATGCAGTCAATATCACTGCAGTCTGATTGGGAATTAACAGACTTATTTGGAGTAATGTAGAATGGAGAGAGCCCGGAATGAGCAGAAAATTTAAAAAAAGTTTAGAGAAGTGGCTCTCAACCTTTTCTCATTTGCGGACCCCTAAAAAATTTCAGATGGAGGCTCAGACCCCTTTGGAAATCTTAGACATAGTCTGCAGACCCCAGGTTGAAAACGACAGTTCTATGGTAACAGCAACCTTTCACAGACCCCTTAGACATAGTCTACAGACCCCAGGGGGTCCGGGGACCATAGGTTGAGAACCACTGTTTAGAGCACTCATGGTGTGGTTTTGACTGTGTGACTTAGTGAGGGGAGGGGGCGAGAGTAGAAAGAAGAGGGGCACAGGCGGTGGAAGGAGGAATTTGGAGATGGAAAGCTGGTGAGGATTTCCAGTGCTAAGGAATGGAAAGGGCCTCAAAACCTCAGTAACCAATGAGCACTTAAAAGTGATGAAGTAACGAGATACTGTCAACGAAAAAAGCCTGTTTAAAGGCTGGGTAGAATAAAAGATGAGGTGGGAGAAAACACCGAGCCAGGAAGAGCTTGGAAATGGTGGGGAATGAAGCAATGACCAAAAAACCTCAGCTAGCTTCCAATAAATAAATGCAGCCTTAGTCCTGAGGTAGTCTGATGACATGGGGAAGTGCTGAGGGCACAGCGATTTGAAACAGTTCACCGGGTGTTCACTCTACTGGCCGTGGGCAAGTTCCAGTGGCAGTGAAGTTGGTCTCTGAACAGATAGAATACATTTGCTTTTGCAGATTTAAACCTTGGCTGATAGAAAGACTGGATGACAGAGGGGATGGCTGGCTGGTGGGACATTGCAGAGGATTTCATCTCCAGGTTGCCATATCCAATCCAGCCTATGCCAATAGTGATCAAAAGCTGTTACTCTATGATGGCTGTGGGGTGGCCTATATGCAAAGAGTAGCTGGTTCAATCTAGTTGATAGGTGTCCACCTGAAAACCTCCCAACTGATACACCTTAGTGGCAGCCTCAACAGAAAAACCAAGGAATGACTGGGCCATGGAGCCTGACCTCCTCTCTCATACCTACAGAGGGCCCTCCAGGTTGGGCTGAGTGTCTGTCCATCATTTGTAAGGTGCTTATTGTCCCACCACCATAGTGTCCATTTGGAATAGCACAGTTAAAAACACCTCTTTTCACCTCTCGCTGTCCACATTTGATCTGGAAACTCTGTGATGATAAACAAGGAGCCCCGCAATGTCATCTGTACAGCACAGAACTGCAGTTTAATGCCGCTGCTTGTGCAGCACCGGCTCTGTGGAAAAACCCAGGACTTCAGAGGAAAGAGTTGCTGGCTTTCTTAAAAGGAAGCCATCTCCCCACTGCCATACCTCAGAGGAGAGAAAGTCAATCAGCCAAGTCTGAGAGAAAGCTCCTTAGGACTGGCTGTGTGACTAGAAGTCGCCAGAGTGATAAGAACAGACACATGTGCAAGGCCAATGGGAATCATCTTGTCGGTCAAGGAGCTTCTGAGTCCCCTCATTCCAAAGTCAGCTACTTCCTTAACTACCGATCCTCCTCCTCTCTCATGATTAGAGCTGAGCAAATAATTGATTTTTCGGTTCAGAAGTTGACCCAGAAAACCAGAAAAAAAAATTCTGTTTGTTTCCAACCAAATCTGAATTTTTAATTTTTTTTATTTTTCTTGATGAAATGAACAGCTGAAAAAATCTCATCTGGGTTCATAGAAACGTGCTAAATATCGACTCGAAACAACATTTTCAAAACGAACCATTTGGACCTTTCCAAAATTTTTGTTTTTAGTTTCTTTTTCAGCTGAAATATTTGGCAAATTCGACCCATATTTATGAAGAGTTTTAGTGCCCCCCAAAAAACCACAATTTTTGGTGAATTTACTATTCCCTGAAAAAGAAATCACCTCACTCGATTTGTGACAGCTGTTGGCACACACTTTCCTTCCTGGATATAAGGACAGGGCTCACATCCTTCTCCAAGCTTACTACCAACAATGCTTCATCACTAGGTCTTGTGCACTCTCTGTTAGCCAAAGATGCTACCTTTCCCTGGCCCTGGATGAGATCCTCGAAGTTGCTCTCAAACTGCTCCCCTACATGGCAGTCTAGTGGATTGCAACTCCTCAGCACCTCATTACCAGTTGTCTTTGAATGGCCCAGACCCTCAATGAGGAGGTGTCCAGAAAGAATGGTGACCTTCTACCACTATATCTGTTTGGAACTTCTTTCCCCGCTGGCTCTGAAGCCTCAAAGCTCTTCAGTGGCTTTTAGTAGCTTGGCCCTGCTTGTGACAGCTGGTGAAGTTTTATATCCCAGGCATGTTCCATGGAAAACTTACTCCCTTGTATCTAAGCCACATACCTCCCCATTCAGCCTTTCTCCCTCTATCTATCTCTTTTGACATGGTATTAAATATCTATTTCCCTCTCTGTTCCCCACTCCCTCCCTTGCCTTCCTGTTTTATGATTATAATAGTTTTTTCTCTCTCCCTGAATTTTTTTTAATCCCATTCCTCATTTCAAATATGCCTCCTTGTCTGTTTCACTGTTAAACCTGATGTCCACAGTCACCTCACAAAAACAACAGGGAGTCCGGTGGTACTTTAAAGACTAACAGATTTATTTGGGCATAAGTTTTCATGGGTAAAAAACCCACTTCTTCAGATGCATGAAGTGAAAATTACAGATGCAGGCATAAATATACTGACACATAAAGAGAAGGGAGTTACCTTACAAGTGGAGAACCAGTGCTGACAAGGCCAATTCAGTCAGGGTAGATGTGGTCCACTCCCAATAACTGATGAGGAGATGTCAATACTAAGAGAGGGAAAATTGCTTTTGTAGTGAGCCAGCCACTCCCAGTCCCTATTCAAGTCCAAATTAATGGTGTTAAGTTTGCAAATTAATTGTAACTCTGCAGTTTCTCTTTGAAGTCTGTTTTTGAAGTTTTTTTGTTGAAGGATGGCTACTTTTAAATCTGTTATTGACTGTCCAGGGAGATTGAAGTATTCTCCTACTGGCTTTTGTATGTTACCAGGATGTCTTATTTGTGTCCATTTATTCTTTTAGGTAGAGACTGTCCGGTTTGGTCAATGTACAGGGCAGAGGGGCATTGCTGGCACATGATGGCATATATCACATTAGTAGATGTGGAGGTAACCTTATAGGTCACCTCACAGAATCCACACCCTTTCTTGGTGGCTTTGCATCCATCATCCTGACAGCTAATGTTCGCCGACCACGCAGCATGGAGACACACTTGGATAGGCAATCTGCCTACTCACAAGAAAGTTATCATATCTCAGAGGCAGATCTGGGCATAGAGCTAAATCATTCCCCCCATCTCCTTCATCAGCTCAGCGTGAGATTTTAATTTAAAGAGAAACCCTTTCCCAGGTTCCAATATGTTAGAGGTCAAAAGGGCAATGGGGGAGATCTCTCTGCAGTCAGTAGAAATGGCATGACTCTAGAGACACACCTTGCAACTTCTTACATCTTTGTTTTCTGTGTCTTATGCCTTTACATGCCGAAGAACTCAGCCTGTCTGCGAGGGGTATGATCCTGTCTGTGAGAGGTCTGATCCACCATCCATGGACCAGAGGATGAGAGCCCAGGCCCAGAGACGGCAACCATATTACTTACCAAGTTACTACAGCCTGTAACAAGGGAGAGAGATACATGCACATGAGTGCACAGCACATGGACTCTCATGGACATGCTACTGTTCAGCTTTCTTGACCTAAGATAACAGTCAGTTCAGACTGAATGTGTATGCTTTGCCCTATGAGTGACACTCATGTGAGCAGTTATGGGTAGCGTTCAATATATCAAAAATGGAGTGAAAAAGCAGGAATCAGAATCCCATAAAACTAGATCCCTCTAGTAATGATCATAGAGTCTGCTTTGGATCTCCAGGACTTCATGTCCTTCAAACACATCTCAGCCTTGGCCTCCTCGTTACTCCACACATACCCCAGCACAAAGTTCAACCCTTTCTCACCATAACTGAAATAATCCATAGGGAAATTAACCGACATTTTTTGGTTTCACCATGAACAGGCTGTGAACCCTGGATTGTCCTCCAGCACCACCTGTGGTTTGGAGACGAGAAGCCCATTTAATCCTTTTGTGGTCTGAAGCCAAAGGAGTTAAAAAAATTCCACTTTAGACCTGAGCAGCTAGAAAAGTGGAATTCTCTTCTTTTCCTTGTCTCCTCATTAGCAATTTCAGAAAAAGGACAGAAACTGTTCGCTATCTGCTAACTGCCCCAATTTCTTGTCTATGGGGAGAGCTCGTGGAAAAACCACAACATATTTTCACAGAAATTGTGATTGAAAAATAGCTACTTTGGGGGGCATTTTAAAAAAAATGACTAAATCTATCCCCATGTTCCTTCAAGAGGGGCTTGAAGAAAGGTCATTTGACTGGTTTTTTTAACAGGGGAAGTGGCCATTTAGAGGCTTGTGAAATGTTTGGAACAAATTGCCAAAGGATTTCCATCTCAAGTAGGTAGTAGTTTTTTTTTTTTTTTTACATCCCATCATTAATTTTAAAAGGACCCATTTGCCTGAAAAATTCTGCTTGGCAGTGGGAGTGTAAATATTTTCATTGCAAATGGACTGTAGTTCCAAAACAAAAAAGGAGTCCATTTTGGAGTGAAGATGGCTTTGAACTAAAAACGGGTGATCAGCCACCTTTCTCAAAACAGCCACTGCCCTGAAAAAATGTACATACTGAAAAAAAGATTGCGACGATAATAATGGACATCATAAAAATGCATATAGAGTAAAAACAGCCACAGTGGGCAGACCAATGGCCCATCTAGCCCAAGATCCTGTCTTCTGACAGTGGCCAATGCCAGGTGCCCCAGAGGGAATGAACAGAACAAAGCAATTGTCAAGTGGTCCGCATCCGCTGTCATCCAGCCCTGGCATCTGGCAGTCAGAGCATCCCTGACCATCCTAGCTAATAGCCATTGATGGACCTTTTATACTCTATGAACGTATCTCATTCTTTCTTGAACCCAGTTATAGTTTTGGCCTTCACAACCCACCCTGGCAACGAGTTCCACAGATTGACTGTGTGTTGTGTGAAGAAATACTTCCTTTTGTTGTTTTAAACCTGCTGCCTGTTAATTTCATTGGGTGACCCTTGGTGCTTGTGTTATGTGAAGGGGTAAATAACGCTTCCTTATAATAACACCGCATTTGTGAATTAATTTAACTTTCTCAAATCCACCTAGAGGCAGAACTCTGGGTGATTTCATAAAACATAAAACATGCAAGACACAAGGAATAAAATCCTCAAGATACATAACAAACCGTCCAACCAAAACGAGCTACATTGAACTCCTCACTCATAGTAATTATAGCTCCCACAATCACCCCATATAAACCTCTGCCCCTACCACCCTTTGTCTTCATCTGGGGGGTGGGGAAGCAGGCCTTTGCAGCATCCTTGGAGCCAGATGATTATTTACTCTGAACAGTGGAGACCAAGTTGGAGGGGGTGGAGTTTCAGAGTAAATGGCTCCTCCCCCAAATGCCCTAGCCCCAGTCCCCCTCTCCTCCCTTTTAATGAGGGAGCTGCTCCCTGCTGGACCACATCGGGTGGGGTGGGAGGATAGAACACACAGTGTGAAACAGCGAGTTTCTGCCTGGAATTCAATGCAACAAAAATGGCGACATTTGTCCTGCTTTAGGGCCAACAGTTGTAATGTATACCCCAGTGCAGCCAAGACTCAAACCTTCCTGTCCCTAAATGGCTACCCTGCATGCTGTGTTATAGGGAATCCCTATCCTCCTTCTTACATCCACTCCCCCTTGTGCTGCTACTGTCTTATCTCTCAGCTGGAAGTCACTCACACAGACATCCTGGCTGGCCTATACTGTCACCCGCAGACCTCCTGGGGCAGTAAGGGGCAGCCCTTTTGAAAGCATCCTTAGTATTTCCTGTTGCTTGCATCCCTTATTGCTTCAATACACAGGAAGATCCCAGGGAGTCCAGCCCTTCTGGGCTTGTGCCAGTTGGCAGAGATGGATTCTGTCCCTGTGCCATGGGGCGGCTTTGACCATTCTCATTAAGACCATCACCTTTTGTCAGACACACGAATTATTGGAAGAATCAGTTACCCCTTTGTTTAAAGTCCTCCGTGTGCACTTCATTTACCATTTGTAGGACAGTTATTGCACGTTAAACACTAATTAGTAATTTTTAAAGACTTACTGTGGCTAAATAAGGAAGGTAACCAGAGGGTGGATTGTATTGCTTACTCAGTGTGAAGGGGACTGAATGGAGGACTTCCGTATTTAAGATTCTGTAGCAGGTCATAGTAAGAAACCATTGAAAGGCCCTGGGAAACCCAGGAGTTTGAGGCTTTAGCTATTCACTTAACTCCTACTAAGTACTTTTATAGTGTCTGTCATCTGAGGAGCCCATTATCCCAAAGTACTTTGTAAACAGTCATTAATTACATCTTACAGAATCTCGTCAATAACCAACAACTAGTACACAGTTATTTGTGAAAAGCTGAGAATGCTATATAAATAAAATCCATTGTGCAGATAGCCAATGGAGGCACATAGACGTGAAGTGACTTGCCCAAAGTTACACAGGAAGTCTGTGGAAGAGCCAGGAAAGGAATCTAGGAATCCTGATTCCCAGTCCCACCCTCTTCTCTAAGCAATTTAGGTATGTCTACACAGCACACTGAGCCCCCATCTGTGGGACCTGGGCTTATGGACTCTCATTTCCAAGTCCATGCTTGAGCATCCACACTGCAAAGGAAACCCGGGCTTCACAACTGTGCTGGTGCGTCCATACTGCAGTATGCAGATCTGAGTCAAAACTTCAGCTTCTTTGGGTCAGTACTATTGTATACACCAGTTCCTAGCGCCCTTGCCAGCTGAAGCTGCTCAAGTTCTTGGCTCGTAGCAGGTTATGGGAGAAGTTGTCTGTTCATGATGTGGAAGCAGACCAGAAGTATTTTGAGTGGTTTTAGCCCTCAAACACATCCAGCCAAGCTATTTTGTGTTTGAATGCTCCCAGCAGCCACAGCCATCAACATGGATCCTGACCCGGTGCATCTCTACCTCATGCTGTCAGTCCTGTTTCGGGACATAGGCAGAGCATCTGGGAGATGCTAGTGGACATTTCATCGGTAGCTTTTGTACTGCTGAAGGCCCCTCTCAGAGGAGGACACTGACGTGCCATCTGCCACCCAGCTGATGCTGCTCATGCCTGTTGTTGTCTTAGCTTAGATTCCGCCTGCTGGTGCTTCTGGAGCAGGGCCACAAGCTGGGATCACATCATCATGCAGGCCTGGGATGACCAGCTGTGCGTCCAGAACTTTCTCATGAAGAAGCAGACAAAACCCTGGACCTGTTAAAATGGCCCAGGAACCACTGCCACTTTACGAGAATGGCACATTAGCAATGGAGAAGTGGTATATTTTTCCGAATCAGAGACAGGCACCAGAGCTTAGGGAGAATGTGGTAGTCTCTCGAAAAGCTCTGCCATCTTTTTAAACAGACAGGAAATAAAAGTCCAGTCTGACTGCCAGTTCTGCTTGCAAGCTGAGAATCTGAGCATCTAGGCGCAGTTCATGGGGAGATGATACTGCAGAGCATTTAGAAATGAAAGGCCAAAAGCTCCGTAGCGCCTAAGGCAGCATGAAGACGACAAGTGCTGCCAAAACAGAAACATTCCATGCTCCTCTGGCATGCTAAAAGCTGTCACTTCGTTGACTGAATATGGAAATGAGCCACTAATTTGGGGCGTGTTGGGCATTTTGTGTAGTTCTTGCTCAGTTTCTCGACATTTTGCAAACTTCTTGGTTTTCGCTTGTCGTTAAAAAATGGGTTCAAATTACACCAAGCTAAGTACCCTGAAAAAACCCAAATGTGACAACTCCATTTCATTGTAGGCCGGCCATGGAAACACCAGATCTCCATACAAGCCCCAGACAATGTTCCTGACAAAGGTGACCATTGAGTAATTCACACTTCTCCTGTGTTATCTGGGGGATGGGGTGAAGGGAAATGGGATGTACTACCAGTGCTGGGCTAAGGTGTGTTTTTGAATCAGTTCCATAGCTGGGAATATTTAACTAGTGGCATTGGGTTATTCATCAGCAGGTACATAGCTTAACATCTGTGTGGCTGCACAAGGTGGCATGGATAAGGGCACATGGGTAAGAATGCTAAATGTTTTGTGAAGTCACATCTGCAAACCACTCATGGGCAACATCCTGAGTGCAATTAACATTATGAATCATGTGCTGCCCAGTTGACAGAGCACAGGACTGGGAATCAGGTCTCTTGAGTTCTGTTCGTATGACTGTCTCACTGAAAGCCCATAGCCCCTCACCGTGCCTCAGTTTACCCCCCATCCCCGTAAAGTGGAGATAATCATTCCACCCCACTGCCCATGAATGTTTGTGAAGTGCTTTGAGATGCATGTATGACGGGGCTGCATACCAAATACACAAGACACTTTCGCGTGCCTCTCTTTACAGGAAGTCTCATGTTCCTCGTTTGCAGTTTGGGAGCCTCAGGACACAGTGAGTTTTGGTGTCCTTCTAACTGCTGAGGCCCTTGTAATTCAGAGACCAGTGTCTGCTGGGTGCCAAGTCAAACTGGTAAATGGCATTTCACTCATTTAGTAAAATAATGGACTAAACCTCACTCTTGGCCGGTGCCCCATTGGTACATTGTCAAGTGGGCAGTTGTGGCACTCGCCTCTCACTGCACAGTGAACACATCCCTCGCTACATGGGCAGCCTGGGCAGAGGGTCTTCTCATTTACCACTTGGACAGCACTGGTATCTCGCGATGAGGGCAGCCATGGGACAGGCCTTGCCAGACAGAATCACTTGGGGGCAAACAGTGGCGAGCCTGGGGCATTGTTCAACCTTTGCCTCAGCTATTTCACAAGCCGCAGCTCACACGTCCCTCACCCTGTTCCACACAGGGGCAGCCGAGCAAGATAGAAAGGGTTTATTTGGGGGCCGACCCAGTGCTGCCGTGGCTCTCGCTGCTCGTTGCCAGGTTTGACCCTCACCTCGGAGTACCTTGCTCATCCAGGAGGAGGGCTTGGGGACCAGCAGGGGCTGGGCAGAGTAGCAGGCTATGTCCCTGGAGACAGGGAGTGAGGGTATGTCTCATGGCTCTGCTCTGGATAGTAGAGGATTGCCATGCAGGCCATGGGAAGCTAGAGGGAGAAGCTGCAGAAACGCTTCGAGTTAACATTTAGGAGGGGCCCTAACAGGTCCTAGGAGAGTCAAATCTAGTCCTCAGCAGGTAGGACATCACCGTGACAGGGTGCCTTGAAGGCATGGGAGGCAAACAAAGAAAATGGGGGTGTCCTCAGGGCTTAAACAAGGAGATGGTGGAGCCCCAGTTCCCATGCCCCCAAACTGCCTTTGCTCCCCTGGTTGTATGAATGGGAAATAAACCCCCCACCTTTGGGAAGTGATCCGCCCCCACAGCCCCGTTGGGTCCCCTGGTTGGAAACGGTGCCTTTCCAGAGCCTCCGGCTCCAGGACAATGTACCTATTCAACCTGCAGCATCTGGAACTCTCCCCTGGATCCCTCTGAATGAGTCGCCTTCTCCCTGCTCACACTGGCATCTCTTACACTTTCAGACATAAACAGCAGCACTCGCTTCCCTACCCCCTCCGCTCCCCCAGCCCCAATATGGTGGTTTATTCATCAGCTGATAAAAATAGAAGCCAAGGCCTCCGGGCGGGCCAACGCTCACAGAGTGGGGTTTGTTTAGCGGCTATTTTTTCATTTTCCATATCCTGTCAGTGTCCTTCCAATTGCTCAATAGGTCTGTCCAGAGGGATCTGGAACAGGACACCTCCAGTCCTGGATCCAGTGCTGGACAGCACGGGCTGCTCGACTAGTGCCATTATTTGCATTCAGGGGACTCTCTCGTCTTCTTCTTTCCATTGTTATTTGAGAACAAACCCAATGGCTCTGACTTTGGGCTCTCCTGGGGCCCCATTGGCCTCCTTTATAGGGTTAATATACTGTCCTGGGAAAAGGGATGGCAGTTTACATCTCCAGGCATTGGAAACTCAATGCCTCTGGGGTGCTGGGGCCTGCTATCTCCCCCATCATTTCATTTTCCAGAGAGCCTCAAAGAGGCAAACTGAAAGAGGCTCGTTTTGCTTCTCACCAGCCTGGACTATGAGCCATTTTCCAATGCAGCAGATTAATGCAGGAGCCATGAGTCTCTGAGATCTGGGCCCTGTGGTCAGGGGATCCTTGAATGAGCAGTGAATCAGATACACGGATGGTGCCTGCTGGCTGGACATCTGTTTCTGTGGAAGGGGCTAGATAGGAGGTACACCAGGCCCATAATATCCTGATGATATTCTCCCTCCATCTTCCTGACCAGTCTTTGGGACAACTAGAGAATCCCCTGGACAACGATTCCCCAGGGACTCTGTCCCAGGTTACATACTGACGCCAGTGCATGCTGGATCAGGACTTTGGGGGTTTAGCGAGTGCAGGCCAGATGCCTGTCTGGTGCAGGCATAGTGAAACAGCTCATTGTCATATACTCCCCTAGTGAGTGTCTCCATTTCACACGTTCCTGGGAAGGAGTCAGGGTGGCAGTGACTGGGTCTTTGGGCATCTGGGTAAGGTGGGAGGTGGGTGTTGTTCTGATGGATCCAGGCCCAGTACAGTCTTAATTCATCCCTAATAAAAGCTGAAGCCAGGTTACACAGCAACAAGCAGAGAGTATCCACCCATAGCATTAGCATGCCGCCATGGTACGCCTCCCTTGGCATTACTGTGCCACTCTCATGGCTCACTCATGCCACAAGTATCATTCAAACAGTCTGATAATTGTTCTCTGGAGTGTGTAGGGTGAAGTGACATTTCCTCTAGAGAGGCTGGCTGACTCATTCCCTATAGCCAGGCAAAGTCTCTCACTAGGCTGGTGTCAGTGCTACATCCCTCTGTTTGTATGTATTTCTCTCTCACGCCCCATTTCAGTTTGGCGCGACCTCCTTTTTTGCACGCTTGCCCTGGTCTCAACCTGTCAGCAGGCTCCTTCTGAGAACCCACCTCAGTCTCCTATGGAAACCTGAAAGCTCAGCAAGAAAGCAAAGGGGCCGGCACAAAGCACCGTATTGATACAATGAACAAATGAACACAGTGCTAATTTTATGTTCCTCCCAGCCCAAGATGGAGTGCGTCAGGAATACAGCACCTTTTGTATGGACACAGGACATCTCCCCTGTTTGCTTTTCTCCCAGAATTCCCTTCCTTGTTCAACACAGTACAAACAGCTTGCTATTGACCTTGGAAGCTGACGAGAGATTACGTCAGGGGAGGCAGGTTTGATATTTATGGCCTCGCACCCTTTTCCCCTGGCTGCAGAGGTTACCTACAACACACACACTCAGTGCAGCGCTGGGCTCTGAAACGGGGTCAGTCACCACGCCACACCCCTCCTGCTGGAGAGGTACAGCAGAGCGAGGCGAAGGGAACTTGCTGACTCCAGGGAAATCTGTTTGTCAAGGGGAGTTTTTTCAGAGAGATTTACCTTCTGATTCATAAAAAGAAAAGGAGTACTTGTGGCACCTTAGAGACTAACCAATTTATTTGAGCATGAGCTTTCGTGAGCTGTAGCTCACGAAAGCTCATGCTCAAATAAATTGGTTAGTCTCTAAGGTGCCACAAGTACTCCTTTTCTTTTTGCGAATACAGACTAACATGGCTGTTACTCTGAAACTTCTGATTCATGTTGGTTTTGCTCCAGGGCTTTCTCTCACTAGTGAACTCTGTCCTGAGGAAAAAGGGTCAGCTTATCTGAGCCTGTGACATGGGGGCAAGGCCCCCGGGAGGTCTCACCATAGGAACACCAATGGCCTGACCCTGGGGAAGGAGTCAACTTGCCAGCTCGAAACTGACTATCCTGGAGTGAGCCTCTCCAAAGATATGTGGGGGCTCCTGCTTGGTAGCTCAGCCAATCTTTGGCCTTTCTACTAATATTCCCAATGTGGGGGCCAGTTAATACCCTGGTGACGAGATTTCTGGGTCATGGACACTTGTTGGCTAGCAGCTGCACAGAGACCCAACAACTCCTTTCACATGGGGATCATTGCACAGAACCCCCTAAGACGAGAACCATGTTCAGTCACGTCCAGGGCTTTCTACAACTCCTGTGTAGTCATGGATTGCATGTGCCCTTTGTGACCGGGGGAGTGAGGGGAGGACTAGATGACAGAGCGCCTTAGCATTTCACCTCGGGAAGACTGGGTTCAAAACCTGTATAGTCACAAAACCAAATATATCTGATGGTCTTTCTCAGGTTCCTTTGTCCATTATGTGGAATCCTTGTAACAAGTGCCGATTACCAGTCTGCGCAGGTAGCCCCCACACTTGTCTAGCACTGGGGGCTACAGGTCAGCACTAGGGGATGCTGGTAGGGCTCAGAACTGGGATAACAGGAAGCACTGCCGGTCAGAAAGAAGCTTCATCAGCAGAAATTTGTGGGGGACAAAGGTTTGGAACACCAGGGGTGGGGCAGCAGCAGCCCAGGATTGGGGTGCATTGGCAGAGCTGTGTGTGTGAGCCCAGGATTGGGATAGCAGAGGGTGCTATAAGTCAGGATCAAGGGGCATTGATATAGCTGTGGGGGCAGACCAGATCTGGGATAGCAGTAGGTGCTGTAGATCAGGATTAGGGTTCATTTGTAAGTCTGTGAGAGGGACATAGCTATTAATTTAGGGACACAGTTAAGTAGCTCTTAGATACTTTATTAAATGGCCTTTGCTCTTGGGGAGAGTGCTGTGACCCTTGTTGCAATTTTGAAAGAAATACCAGCTGTATGGGATTTTTATGGATTAATTATTTTTTTTTTTACAAATTAACAAAAAGGCAAACAAAGCTAAACAAACTTCTTGCTAAAACTAATGATACCTTTTACTAAACTAAGTAACACTGGAACAGCACAATGATCAAAATCGCAATTAGAATTGAGTCACTAAATTGACAAATTTCAGAGTAGCAGTCATGTTAGTCTGTATTCGCAAAAAAAAAGGAGTACTTGTGGCACCTTAGAGAAAATTGACCAGATTATGGAATGAAATCAGCAATCAATTTAGTTATTGGATGAACACAATCAAGACTTCAGTCCTGAAGTTAACATAACACATGAGCAAGTCTTACACATACTATCCCTGGAAACCTAAGGAGGCGTAGTCTATTTCTCAGCCTTGTGAAGCAGTTCTCAGACTCCTTCAAGGTTGCCGTTTACTAGGTGACTTCTAGGTTGACTCTTTTCCTGACTGATTTATCTCTACCGTGCTGTAGTGTGATTAACAACAACCCATAATTTCCCCTTTGGGGCAGTGTTGTTTGTGCAGGCAGGTTTTTACAGCCTGAGGTAACATGAAGTGATGTACGATAGGATAGACTTAGAATCGGGAGATGCACATGCTATTTCTTGCATATACACACACCTTTTAAAAAAGCGGTAGAGAAAAAATTATGAGTACAAGTGGTAGGCGTCCCTGCCACAACACAAAATGGGAAGAAGAGAAAAAGTTATCTGAAAAGAAAAAGGTTAACTCTTTATCTTGCATGATCTTGCAGAGCAGCTGAGCCAGGACTGCAGTTCAGGGATCAGATGATGTCATCTCCAGGCAGTAACGAATGCTGGCTGGCAGGCTTTCCCAGGCCGTTGCCTGGCATTCCCTATAGTAGACTTGGTCTCCACCTTCCCAGAAGAAGCTCTCAATGCTCTGGTAGCCTGGGAGGATCACACCTTCTTCTGAGTTTACCTGGACATTGAAGGTTGCCCTTTTAACTTGCTCCACTTCATGGCACCTTCCCAGAGATCTTCCGAGTGAACAGCGGGTTAGAGGTCTTGTACTGCAACAACATGATCCAATCTGGGTTTAGGGTGGGTGAGTTTGACCTTTGGTCAGTCTGGAAAGCCCCATCTCTTATGGCGGTTCTGTAACAACATATATCTCCAGACCGCAACAGACGTGCTCCAAAAATATTAAAACCATGGGATCAACAGGAGATGACTCCATGGATGGGGTTTTGGCCCCTCTTCTTTGGGAAGGGTGTCGATGGTCAAGTTCCTTTAGGGCTCTAAATGTTCTGGACATGATCAGTGTCCTAATGACAATTATTGTTTCTTACTTCAGGCACACACACACTCGTCCATATTTCATTCTCTCAGCATTTCTGAAAATATTCTGGATTTTTTGGGGAACGAACAATTTTGGCTCAGCCAGGAAATGGTCACCTCTTAACAACTGAGCTGTCTTAAATTCTCGTCGTTCATAATTCTATTCATAAAAAGAAGCTAAATCTAAAGAAAAATTAACGTTTACAGAACCTAAAGAAAATTGAAGGCTATAGACTAGGCCTCAATCACCAAGGCCCATTTCCCTTATGTCTGCAGGGGAGGGGCGGAGGGGAAAGAGGGGAGTTTGCACACTGCTTGCTTGTGCTGTATTACTCTTTAGCCAGTTCTCACGTGAGCATCATTTTAACTCACAAAATTAAATTAAATCGTTAAAGATGTGTGTACGAGCGACTCCTGCCCAGTGATGATCTGTTCTGAAATAGGGAGGGAAAGGGTTTTTCTGTGCCCCCATCAGAACTTGAAGGAACACCCCTCCAGTTGATCTCCTACTGTCAAGGTCACAGTCATTGTCCTTACAGCTTTGGAGGCCATGAAAACTGCACCTACTGGTGGGCTCACTACATTCAGCCATTAACCTTTCCTCTGCTGCACCGATCATGGATTGAAAGGGACGGAGGTGCTGGGTACTTCCAGACAAGCTACACAAAGGCCTTTGATGGGTGTGGCTGATAGACCATCCAGCCCCAGGGTTAGCGGGTGAGTTAGCAAAGTTTGTTGCTTCCCCCTCAGTTGGATTTATTATTAGTGTTTCCCTTGCTTCTTAGTTTATTTGCCCAGGAAACCGCATCCTCTGGTTTCAGTGATTTCCCCTTGTTTTCCAGGGGCTTTTGAACAACATATGGAATGTGTTGTTTTTGTTTGCAGAGGGAAAGGATTTTTCTGTTTGGATTGTAGGGCTGGGTGGGGCTGGGGTGTTAATGCAAAAAGTCAAGAAATGTCCTTCAAGGTACTAATAATAACATCCCTTCACCCTCCTCCAACTGATGGAAGGTGTAACCCGCCTTGCCTCATAGCTCTGGACTTTCTGAGAGCCAGATTAAACCCCCGTATGAGAAATTTACAGCAGAACAGAGAAGGAGAAATCTCCCTGTCTCCCTCCTACATGGAATTAGCAGGAGATTCTGCCCCGAGAAAGAGCAGTTCTCTGGAGATCTGCCAGGGTCACAGGGCTGTCCGTGTAGAGGGCCTGTGCCACCACACCAGCTCCAGGGCCTCTTCCTCTGACTCCTTACAGCATAACTTCATGACATGCTTCACAAGGGTTTCTCCATTCACCATTGTCCGGGGAGACAGAACTCCAATGGATGGTTTCTATTTTTTGGCCCTGTGGGGATTGTAACTGGCATTGGGACAATGTGCGTCTCCCCTAGCTCCACCCTGCATCCTCTGCTAGGCCCAGGAAAGATAATGCCACAAAAGTGGCAGTCTCATTCAGGGTGGGTATAGGGAGAGCCATGCATCTAGGGCTAGGCTGAGGCATATCAGTTAGGCAGGGTGAGGGAAGCTACCCTGTCCCTGCCTGGGCTGCACCTGTCTTGCCAAGAGCCCTTGGCCTTGCACCTCTTACTAGTGCTCGTCACACACACAAATATCATTGGAAAAGCTTTTGAGGAGCACGGTGGCTAATTTGCATGCTCCCAGCATGCAATGCCCCCTCAGCTTGAGCAAAGATGCTGCATTGACTGGTGCACATCCATAAAAAAAAGATGATGGCAGCTGCATTTAAAACTCCCCTGAACAGGCCACCCTCCCAGCGTTGGTACTTCTTGTGAAACGCTCTCATACCGCCTGCACAGAATGGCCTTCGGGTGGCGTGCCGCTAGGAAGACATTTCTGTGGGCCCTCTATGGATTCCCTGAGGCAGGGGTGGGGTTTCACAGAGATTCAACAGGTCTGTGTGAGCAACTTCCGTAGTAGAGAGGGGAGGGGCTGAAATCCAAATTCTCTCCACTAAATTAAAAAAAACCTCTGCAGATCCAAGGCTTTCTGAAAATGTTGTTTCTAGACTGAGACTCGGAGATCGCAGTGTCAATATTTGTGAAGTAGGAAGGGCCCCGGGCAGCTGCAGCACTTCCAGAAACAAGCGCCTCTGTGCAGGGCCCGGGGTGGCTGCTTCAGGACAGGGCATGGCACTGGGAGCTGCACTTACAACCGGCACAGCCCATGCCAGACCCACCCTGTGTGGCTGCTGGTGCAGCCTCCCACTGTACCAAGACGGGAAATCACCACTCCTTGATCTTCCTTAGACAGGAGTAAAAAAATCTCATGCATGCCTCAGAGGGGTGAGTAAGCGACCTGACCTTGGGGCAGTGATGTTACAGCTTCAGGCAGGGGGTGAGGGTGAGGGTAAGAGGCTAGGCCTTTGGTACAGTGACATTACAGCCTCAGAGGGGTGGATAAGAGGCCTGGTTTGTTCTGGTGACATCACAGCCTCGGTCCTAACCAGGGCTTTAGCAGAGGCCAGATCTCCCTGTAGCACATAGAACACTCCTTTGTTAGCAGTTTCCACCTCCTGCCTAAAGCAGGCCTAAGCTAGAACAGATCTGGACTGCAGTACATTGCATCATACCCTAGTGAACCGTGAATAGCATACAACTGGCTTGTTTTATGCTTTATGTGAATTTGCTGCATCATTTGCCGTATGTGTAAAATATAATTAGAGGCTTGCTAGGTAGGTGACGTTAGCAAATGAACCAGTGGTGTTTAGTATTGGAGCTCGGTGCCCACAAAAGATGGAAAATGCCCTCTCTGCATGGAGGGAGTGACAGCTTAGTTCTAAAGCTCCTTCTCTGACCAGCGTATCTTCTCTCTAGTTACCACTGGAAAGGGACAGGAACATGGCACAGAGTAGGAGCAGCAGCGGCTGCAAGAGAGACCAGACTGAAGTTCAACTGACAGTTTTAAAGATGGGGAGTTGTAAACTTAAGCATGACTACCGATGTCAGGAGAGTCCCAGAACTTAATTAACAAAGGCTGTTGCAGGACAGAGGGGCACTGGCAGAGAAATGTAGGAGGGACAGGATTGGGGGAGCTGGATGAGATAACAGGGGCTGCCACAAGTCAGGTCTGAGACGCATCAGTAGAGCTTTGTGTCAGAGGGAGGGGACAACACTGGAAAAGGACTGGGACTGTGTGCTGGGAGGAACTGAGGTGTATTGGCAGAGCTGTGTGTGCCTGGAGGGAGGAAGAGGCAGCAGGACTGGAATAGTGGGGAGCATGGGGCTGCATTTGAAGACTGTGTATTTCACAGGGTTGGAACGGGAGCGTGTTGAGGTGCACTAACAGATAGGAACAGCCCTTTACTTGCATGAGCAAAATAATCATAACTCCTCTCCCCCCAAAAAGATATGCAAATCAAATGTATCCTAGCCCTCCTGAGAACAGAGCAAATTCTCTGCATTCAGTCAGCCATGTTTTAAATCACATCTGATTAATGGTGCACTCCCACCCCCTGCCACCCAGAAATAAATTTCCCACCCCCTCAGCACAGCTCTGACTAGCAGCATGTATATTCTGTTGCCCTGTGAACAGCAGGTCCTGTAGCTGGCCAATATCCAGGTGGAAAAATAGAAATAAAATATCCTTTCAGGGTTTTGTGCTTTGTTTTACTCTTTCCTTTGTTGGGTTCTTCTACAGGAGCCTGAAAGTACAATTATAAAGAGACAGCCCAGGCGGTGTGGACCTTGGGTAACTCTTTTTGAAGACTATGAGGCCTGCCAAATAGACCAAGAGAAAAGATCTTACTGTGTTGATTTGTTTTCTTTGGTTTATGGGGGGAGGGGGATATTTCACACGTAATTAGAGCAGCCACAGAGAGATTGTATTAAAGGCCCTTTACTGGAAATTTCAAGGGACGGAACAGGGGAAACCTGTGTTAACACTAGCCAGCGGGAGAAGGACCCTGCTTGCAAAATGATGGGTGAAGACAATGCAGAGTGTTCAAACTGCAAGAAAGAAACTGTTCAGGAGAGCAGCAGCCACATTAAGCTGAGCTGGAGAGGATCATAGAATCCTAGACTTTAAGGTCAGAAGGGACCATTATGATCATCTAGTCTGACCCCCTGCACAACGCAGGCCACAGAATCTCACCCACCAACTCCTGTAACAAACCCCTAACTTACGTCTGAGCTATTGAAATCCTCAAATCGTGGTTTAAAGACTTCAAGGTGCAGAGAATCCTCCAGCAAGTGACCCCTGCCCCATGCTGCAGAGGAAGATCATTTGGCTTCTTGCGCCCAGAATCCTGGGAGTGCTGTGGAATTCCATCCAGGGCAGTCACATGTGGAGCACACGGTGAACAGACTATTCCCAGAGTGGGAAGAGATGGCAAGACAAGGGGTCTGACTCATCCCTCCCAGTGACAAGAGCCTTTGTCCTCCCCTCTTGTTAAGCTCTCCCAGTTTCCACTCACTGGCAAGTGGCAGAAGCTGACCACAGGGGGTTGTGCATGCTTTCTCCAGAAAGCCAAGCACTAGCTGATTGTTTTGGCTATTGAGAGATGTTTGTGTGGGAACCAGTTTAAGCAATGTGTAAAATGTAGACTATTAGGCAAAACAGTTGAAGTGTCACCTGAGGCGAGGCGGGGTCTCAGGGCTAACACAATCAACCTTGCAGTTGGGAACAATGGACATCTGTGGAGACATCACTTTGTTTACTCTCTGGACCAAGTGGAGACTTTGCATTTACAAAGACAAACCAATCCCAGGAAAGTTCTCTGAACAGGAGGTCCCCTGAGCTAAGAGACTATAATAGCCTAATAGGCTAATAGCTGTAGCTATATAAGAGCAGAAGATGGCCCAAGTTGTTATCCATTACAGAGGAGACTTTGCCCGTGGGGTGTTTCATGAAAGCTCTTTGACCTGGACAAGCACTGCAAGTACTGACCATTGGGTGAGGAATACCTTATTAGACAGGAAAGTAAACTGTTAATAAGTACAGGCCATTGATTGCACTTTATGTTTTTCTTTTACCTGTAAATGTATGTTTCCAAACCCTTATACTTGCTTTTATTTGAATCTCTATCTCAAGCTCCATTAAATACACTTCGGTTTGGTTTGACTATAGACATGTCTCAGTGCTTTGTGATAAGGTGTGCGTTGAGCAAAGGTGAAACCAGTGAACAGAGGTGCACTGCTTCCATGGAGCAGTGGATTGGTGTACATTGCAGGTGTCCAGAAAATAAGGGGATAGGCACTGGGGTGTAACAAAGTGGGGTGTGTAAACTGATAGCCTGCAGAGGGAAATAGGCTCGAGAATTCTAGAGCAGAACCTCTGTGCTGACAGTAACCAGTGGCTGGAACCAGTTCCCCCTGGTGGTCACAGACAGGGTCCCCTCCTGCTGTAAGCTGGTGACAGTGCTTCACCCCGGACATCTCAGGTTATTTCAAGAAGTGTCACATCATGGTGCTTATCCCGGAGCTTTAGTCAATCTTTTAGATACCCTGGGCCCACACCACTGAGTGCCTTGAAGATAAGGACCACAGCCAGGAACTTGACTCACTAGTCTATAGGAAGCCAGAGTAGAAAGCAGAGGACAGGTGTGATGTGTTTGTGGTACCCATGTTGCTAGATACTTATATGGCTTCCATCCTGTAGTATCTGAGAACCTAACACCCATTAATGGATTTATTCTCATAACACCCCTATGTGGGAGGGAAATATCATTATCCCCATTGTACAGGTGGGGAGCTGAGGCACAGAGAGACTAAGTGTCTTGCCCAAGGTCACACAGGTTGTCTTTTGTTTACATGTTTTCAAGTATCTAGAAATGGCTCTAAACCTCCCCTATCTCCTTCCCCAAACTTAGACCAAGCAGCATCTGGACTTGTCTGCCTTCAGATTCTGCTCTCCTCTAATAACAGACTGCAGAGCTCACTGCGAGCAGTTTGGAAGCAAACCCTATTATTTGTATTCCTCATTATTACTGCTTGTTCCATTTTTTAAAGCCCTTACATCCTTCCATCATCAGCAGTGCCTTTTCTGTCATACAACAGCCTCTCTTCCCTGAGTTACCTTGAGGGAAAGTGGGAACTAAACAGCAGCTCCAGAGCCATTTACTCCATGCAGCACTCAGAAAATGAGCAGAGCATGCTCATGCTTGCTGTCTGCTTTTAGACCTTAGGATGTGATGGTTAGCGCAGGGAGCTGGGAATCAGGACTCCTGGATTCTACTGATAATAATGCCACTGACTAACTCTGTGATCGTGGGGGTAGGCTACATGACTGCCTCACTTCCCCATCTGCGTATATATGGGTATAATTATATTTAACTCCCCCATAGGTGTGCTGGCAGAGTGCTATGTCAATTTGTCCCAGGACTGAACAAACAAAGGATAAGTCGAGTAGATGGAAAAGAGACTTCCCAAGAACAGCCAGATAATGCAGTGACTGAGGCCAGGTCTACTCTAAAAAGTTAAGTCAACCCAGCTACATCACTCAGGAGCAAAAAATCCACACCCCTGTGTGGACCTAACCCCCAGTGTATACAGCACTAGGTCGACAGAAGACTTCTTCCATCAACCTAGCTACCGTCTCTCGGGGAGGTAGATTAACTATGCTCTCCCGTCAGCATAGGAAGCAGCTGTGCCACTGTAGCATTTCAAGTGTAGACAAGCCCTTCATAGGAAGCACTTTTCCCTTCTGCATCTCTACTGAGCCAAATGCCCCACTCTGGTGGTAAGGTGTGTGACAGTGTTTTGGTGCTGGAGGGGCCAGCCATCAGATGAGATGTAAACAGAAGGTCTGAGCACCTGTGCTCCGTAAAGATTCCATAGTACTTTCCATAAGTGTCAGGGTGGTGGCCCCACTCTCCTAGACAGATTGTATTTCAACTCATTTCTGCCTCACTTAGTTTCTCTTGCAGACTAATTTAGATGTCTATAAGAGGCCTCGTCATGAGCTGTGTAGGGATGCTGCTGGCTGTTAAACAACCACAACTGCAGAGACTGCGTTTCACTGTGAATTTGCAAAAAGCTTTGGGGTCCTCTGGTGGGAAAGATGCTTTAAAGGTGTAAGGTTTTTTTTAATTAATAATAAGGAAGCCCATCTCCCTCTGGATCTCAGAGCTCACCCCAATTCTGGGTCCTGTGTGTGTGTATGTGTATCAGAGGTCACCCCATTTCTGGGTCCCAGCTGTGTGTTCGTCTCTGAGGTAGCCCTGCCTCTGGAGTCCCATCTCTCTGTATCTCCTAGGTAACTCCAACTCTGGGCCTCTCTCTCTCTCTGTGTCAGAGATCACCCAGTTTCTGCCCCCTTCTCTCTCTGTAACTCTGGAGGTGGACGGATAAAGGGGAATGGGCAAGAGCTGGGCAATAACTGAGATAAAGCCCAGGCACTGGCAGGCAGTGGGGACGATGCTGTGGCCTGGATGGGTAGCACCTGGTGAGCAGCGAGGTGAGATTGGCGTAATGCCCAGGCTTGAACAGGCAGAGGAATGATCAGGGCTATGCCCAGGTGGAGGAATTGTTGGTGCTGTGCCCAAGCACTGATGTGTAGGAGAGAGATTGAGGGTACTGCCTAGGCCCAGCCAGTAACTGGGGTTGTGCCTGGGTTGCTGGGGGCAAAGGGGTAATAAGGTTTCTGGACCTGGATAAGTAAGTGGGTATTTTGGGTAGTGATCAAGCACCTGTAGATAAGAGAGTCACTGGGATAGCTCCAGCGGGTGGTAAAGCAATTGGGAGTTATCCTAGCAGGCATAAGAGGGATAAGGGTAATGTCTGTGCTCTCCTCTATGGTACACCAGAGTCACACCGGGACCAAACCTTCACCAGCCAGGGATGAGCAAGTGATTTTTTCCATTTGTCCTGTCTGTGGGTCTGTTTTTTGTCCCCTGCCAAGCACAAGGTCTGGGAAATGCCACTGCTATTATTATATCCAGACAACAGGGTGTCTATCTCACCCTGCCTGCGGCAATAGGGGTGAAGTGCAGGGAGGGACTGCGTGTGTCCCTGCGAGACCATCACATACTTAGGAAGCTGCCGTCTCTCCATTCCCACGTCTCCTCACTTAACGCCACATTGTTTGATTTCAAGTCTGGAGGAGAAGGTGCGGAGTTGGCAGCAGCAGTGCTCTGGCTTTCTGCTGCCCAAAGGTATGAAACAAAAGATGGGGAAGGGAAGGGGAGATCAATGGCACAGCCAGCCAGAACTGCAGAGATTTTCCTTTCCCGTGTCTGTCTCTGGGCAGTTCCATTCTGCTGCTTCCACAGCCGCTGGAATTACACTGCTCTCTTCCCAGCCAATTTTCCACATCTCTTAGCATTGTGGCTGGTCTGTGACATTAATCCTTTCCCTGCTGAGGTGAGTGAATAAGCTACTGGGATATCTCTGGTTTAAAAAGCCAAAGATCCAGCAAGCTTTTGCCTGCATCTACTAAGTATGTAGCTCACAGCAACAGAAAAGAGCGCACAAGAGGAAATAGGAGGCACAGGCGAGGGGGGAAAGGGAGATTTTAAAAGAAGGTGACCCAAAACATACCCTTCTCCTACCCTGAACACTCAACTCCATGGGGATCCTTTCCAAATACACCCCGCAGCTGGAATACTGATCTCAATTACCATCCATGTGTCTGTGAGAACCTGGAACAAGTGCTGGGTCACCTTACCCACAAGAGGGCTATACGGGCTGCGATCCCTAGCCACAATGGGACCAAGTTCAGGATGCCTTAGGAGCAAGCCATCTTACACAACTAGTGACTGGGAGCATCACCCCCCGCCATTGACACCTGCAAGTGCAAAAACCCCACCTTAAACGTGATCTCAGAACACACCAGCTGAGTCTCCCATTGTAACTGGATCTCCCATGCATAGCCCTAAATAAAAAAGGAAGCAAGGAAAAATGTCATAAGTGTGGCTAAATGGCAAGGTTCAAGAGTTATTCGAGGTATCCTTCTGAAAGAAATCCAGCAGGATCCATACGCTGCAGCTTTATTGGTAGTGAGCTCCAGAGATGCCTCCTTGGGAATCTCACTGAGCTGGTCACAGCTGGGATCTGCCTCCCCAGGGACTACGCGGGGCCAGTCTCAAACAGTTATCACCTCCGTCAGCCACACTAGTTGCAGTCAAGGAGTCACCCTCCCATAGTGGAGCCGTGCTGAGCTAGTCTTGGCCAACAGTCACACATTGCATGAACATACAACCAGCTCAGTGACTTTTCAGCAATGGGGCAAGGAAGGGCTTGTTGCAAACTGATTCTGACACTCCAGTCATGGAGCCCTCCATCCCTTCCCTGGAAAGGTTTTCCAGCCAACTTTCATTCTCATCTCCTGCAAGCCAGAGGTGGTAAAGACACCAGGGGGAACCCTGCTGAAGTTACCAATAGGCATTTAAACACATCACAAAAGCAAAAGCGGCCCAGTGCAATGGGCTGCAACAGCAGGAGGTGGTCCCAGATGCGTTACAGAGTTGCATAGGGGAACCCAGGACTGCATCGTAGGTCAGAACTGAGGTGTATTGGTGAGGTTGGGTGAAAAGGCATAGTATTGGATTAGCAGGGGTGCTGTGCACAAGCACTGAGGTGCATTTAGCCTCTGACTTCTTTCAGGCCATGAATAAGGAGGAGGGGAGTTAATGTATGCCCTGTGTTCAGTGGTGATGCTGATTATGCTGCAGGCTCCAAATGAAAAACATGCTTGTGTTTAAATTAAAGCAATTTGTTAAACTGGTGAGCAATCTGCATAACTCTGTGATTTGGGAGAGGAAAGACAGCTCTGGACATCTTGTCTTGGCTGCCTGTGCCAAGAAGCTGATGACCACAGGAATCTGGCAGGGAGCAGCGACTCCGGGACACTGACTTTAGGGGAAGAACTGGAAGTCCTGCAACTCTCGGCGCACAATCGGTTCTTGTTTAGAAACCCTCGGACACGTCCCCTGCACTTTGCTGCACACTCGCCAACCTGGCAGGGCAGCCATTTTCTGCTGAGCACCTTCCCCAAACTAGCTAGGCTCTTTTGCTTGCTGCTTTTTAAAAAGCTTTGCAGATCTCTGTAGCAAATGATCCTGAGCTGTAGTGAATGGTTATTAAGCTGTAAAAATTACGTGGCCTGAGCATAGCCCCCATGTTTGGCCAATACACAGGGTTGCGCTGTCAGCTTATCCAATGGAAGTCTATAGGGATAACCACCCACAGAGTCACAAAAAGGCACAGGCAGAACAGCCCAAGTGGGCAAAGCCAATGGCTCTGGAATATGGCTGGGGGTGAAGAGCCACTGCCTGCTGGTCCCCTTCCTGTTCCATCTCCTGAATATGTTATGCAAGCCATTACTAAGCTGAAGGATCTGCAGAGACAAGGTAGCCTTCTGGGAGCTGGCTGAAGAGATCTGGTGAGTAGACGGTGTCTCTGAACACAGCACTGAGAGCCAGACAGTCCTGAGTTCTAATCCCAGTTTAGCCACCAGCTCTGGCCAAGTGACCTCACCCTGGTGTGTCCCAAGCTGTAAAATGGGGATAACAACACTGACTCACCTGCTGCCTTTCAGCAGGTGTCAAGAGTTGTTTATTGTCCATCCAGGCTTTCAAATGGAAAGTCCTGTGTGAAACTTACCTAGATAGAAACTTGCACTATGCTTCTGGCGCAGGTAGGATGAGTCCCACCTACATGGGCTACCTGGACCTTGGCTCTGAATATGAAGGAGGATTACTGCCTCCCGGAAGCAGTTGGGAAGGAGGGTGGCCCAGTCTTTAAGGGGCTGACATGAGAGACCCATCTTTAATTCCTGGCGCTGCCGCAGACTCCCTGTGTGACCTTGGCCAAGTCATTTAATCTCTCTGTGCCCCAGGTTCCCATCTATTCCATGGGGATAATAGGTGCTGTGGAGATAAACCCATGAAAGTTTGTGAGACACTTAGGTACCATGGTGTTGGGGCCCATGCAAGTACCTAAGATAGAGGAATGGGTGAAGACATGACTCTACTCACTGGCTAGCATGGCTATAGTAATTTACCAGTAATATAGACAAGCAACTAACTACTCTTCCTCCTGCTCTCTCCCTGATGCCACCTACCCACCACTCCTTATACCTTAAGTCACAGTCTAGCCCTACGTGAACATAATGCTCCTCTCCTAAAATTGTGGCCTCACATATAAAGGATGTGACCTCCCAGAGCCCACTGCATGTTTGTCAGGACAGCTGAGCAACTGGCCATGGCTTGAGCTGGAGCTGGCATAGGAATAGCCTGTCAGAATGGCTAGGGAGCATCCCAAACAAGGTTGCAACATTGAGCAGACTGGAGTGGCTGCTTTCATTACGAGCTTATATAGGGTTACACCCCGCTTGTGGGTTGGATGCCACCGGACCCTTAGGACGCACAGGGAATTGCCTCAAATGACTCATCAGAGCACTCAGAACACTCAGGCTCAGGAATGAATCACCAGGCTCAGAACACCCGTCACAATATTATCTTCTCCTAGCACTTATGTTTTAAAAAAAAGTGTGGAGGTCTTGTTGTAACACCCCTGGAGATGACGTTTGGTCCTGTGGCTTCTAGTGGATGTTAAGTATGTGAGGGACTTGATGCAGGAAGATGTTAGCAGCACCCATGATGTGCAAATCTGAAGGTAAATAACAGGAACATTTTGCTCTTGATCCCCACCCCTGAGTGGGACCATTTCTATTGGAAAGTGACCTGGCTTGAAATGAAGCCTTGATTACAGTACTGCAGCAGACAACAACAATAAAAATAGAAAATGCCAGAGACAAGCTTATAAACAGTCAACCCCCTCCCACCCTCCAACTTCCCCTTGTGTTAGCTATTACATCTTTTAAGTGACCTCTCATTATTAGGCTTGCTATTGAAGTGCAGGTTCTATTTCTATCTCTGTAGAAAGGGACAGTGTGGTTGATTGAGAAAAGAGTGTCCTTCCACTGATAAAGAAAGGAGCGGTAGTCCCCAATACCCTCCTGTCATCACAGAAACAAGGCAAGTAGAAGGGATATGGCCTGTCCCATCTAAAGGAAGCTGTAGGGATATCTGTGATGTTGATTCACAAGAGAATCACAAAGCTAAATGTTCCAAAGCAGTATTATTTCACTATAGTAAAGGGGCACTTATAGAAACTCCAGTGGAACTGGATAACCTCCCAAAGTCTTTATCAAAGAGCCTGCAGACCCCATTTCAAGGCAGGTGAACTGGTCATAAATACTGAGCAGAGAAAGTTGATCTAGATCCAGAGCATTTTTAAAAATGGAGTTAAAAGGCAAAGAGCTAGTGCAGACCCACTGGCTATTTCGATTATCTGAAAACGGGAGCTGCAGCTCTGACTCCTGTGTTTATGGAGGAGAATTATAAAGAGACCTGTGTTTGCTGTTAGTCACTGGGCTGGACGGCAGGAGCTGGAAGAGATTGTTCAAAGGATAGGAAGGTTACGGAGTCTGAGCAAGGCGACTTCTCTGCGTCTGTGTATTTGTATTGAGCTCACAGCCAGATGACCTGGATTGTCCTATCTTTACACAGCAATGGCTTGAGAAAATACATGCATCTGTGTAGCTCTGGGGCGTGTGTGCTGTGTGGGTCATCTTGTTTGTCTGACACCAGGAGGTGTCTCAGCAAGTGCAATGACCCACTGCCCGACGGTTCCAGGCAATTGCACAGAACTGTTAGAAGTCTCATGCCGCTGCTTCAGCCAATCAGAATCAACTAACTCTTGGAGCAGTGCAATGTTTCTACAAACCATCCATGTATGGGCCTGCAGTTGAATTCAGTGGGTGTGTTGCATGTGGAGGGCTCGCAGGATCAGACCTAGAGTGTATTATAACTAATTCCAGCGGGAACTAGGCTTGTACCAGTGGTGAGAGTAGCAGTAGTTTTCAGGTAAGATGTCCTCTAGGCCCTCCCCTCCACAGTGTAGTGAAAAAGTTGAGTTCTCTTGCAAGGCCTATGTTGAGGGACTGATAGAATCCTACATGCTCTGGGAGATGTCTGTTCCATGGAACGTTATTCTCCAGCCTGTTTGAAAGGCCCAGGGTCAGGAGTTTGCATTCGTTCTGGAGACCATTGCTAACTCTCCATGGTAAAGATCCTTCCCGCGTAGGAAGGAGTACTGTGGAATGGGATCTGGGGGTCACAGTGGCTCACAAGGTAAATATGAGTCAACAGTGTAATACTGTTGCAAAAAAAGCAAACATCAAGCAGACAAGAAAGTCCAGAGAAGAGCAACAAAAATGATTAAAGGTCTAGAAAACATGACCTATGAGGGAAGTTTGAAAAAACTGGGTTTGTTTAGTCTGAAGAAGAGGAGACTGAGAGGGGACATGATAACAGTTTTCAAGTACATAAAAGGTTGTTACAAGGAGGCGGGAGAAAAATTGTTCTTCTTAGCTTGTGAGGATAGGACAAGAGGCAATAGGCTTAAATTGAAGCAAGGTTGTTTAGGTTGGACATTAGGAAAAACTTCCTAACTGTCAGGGTGGTTAAGCACTGGAATCAATTGCCTAGGGAGGTTGTGTAATCTCCGGCATTGGAGATTTTTAAGAGTAGGTTGCACAGATACCTGTCAGGGATGGTCTAGATCACTGGTTCTCAAACTTTTTTACTGGTGACCCCTTTCACACAGCAAGCGTCTGAGTGTGACTTCCCTTATAAATTAAAAACACATTTTAAAATATTTAACACTATTATAAATGCTGGAGGCGAAGTGGGGTTTGGGGGTGGAGGCTGACAGCTCACGACCCCCACATAATAACCTTGCAACCCCCTAAGGGGTCACAACCCCCAGTTTGAGAACTCATGGTCTAGATAATGCTTGGTCCTGCCTTGAGTGCAGGGGACTGTACTAGGAGACCTCTGAAGGTCCCTTCCAGTCCTATGATTCTGTGACAAACTCTATTGAAATGTTAAAACTCAGGCTTTTGATACACACATTTTTTCACAATGGAAAATACACTGAAAGGCCAAGATCTCTCCTTCCCTCATCCCTGAGCTGCTCTGAACTGCTGATCCAGGGACACATTTTATAAATCAACAAAAACAACATTTGTGTTTTATATCATTGCCTGGATTCACTCCTTTGCCTATTGACAGAGATGAAGTGCTTCAGGTAAGTCAGCTAGAGACAGCCATAAATTATTCACCCAGGGTTCCTATGAGGCAAGAACCCATCCCTTCCAATTGATAAATCACAGCAGGAATATGTACTGGCAGCTTTCAGCTCACTCAGCCATCTGATTCCCACTGTCCCTTTACTACAGCTCTGCCATTAGGTGGAAGTGTGGCAAGGCATATATCACTACAGGGGTAGGCTGGACAAAAAGGTCGGGGAAGTCTATGGGCCAGTTGGGCTTTAGAGTTTGATAGAGTCTGAAGTTGCCTGGGGTATGGGACTGCAGGGGCGCTGGGACTGCCTAGGTTCACAGTTTGGGACAGCTGGGAGCACTGTCTATGCTGACACCTTTTAGATGGCCTGTGATTCCCAGTTTGAGCAGCTCTGGGAGGCAGGGCCAGTCAGTGGTCCATTTCAGTTGCAGTTGTTGACAGGCCTAGATCAGTTTCATTTCCACTCTAGCTCCTGTGTTCGGCACAGGGAGGGTTACAACGAGGCTGTTATTTCTGCTCATTCAGAAGGTCACAGACCTGTTCTTCTGAGACACTTGGCTCCTCTGAGCAGCTCTTGGGCAATTCCAGAGTCCTGCTATACCCACAGCATGAACAGAAACAGCTACAGCCACATGCCAAGTGCTCCGGGGCTCACACGTAAGCCTTAACGGTTTATACTGTGCCTATTGTAATCCCCTTTATGGCAGGCACCCGGCTTTTCTAAATGTCTGTAAACACCATTCACTTCCCATGGCCTCACCTAAATAATGAAGTGCAAGTTCGGGGTGGGGGCCTGTGCAAAAACCCCGGGCTGGCAGCAGATGGGCACAGTGGAGAGCACATGTACAGCACTAGCCTTCTCCGAGGTTCCTGGAATGGACAGCTAACCCTAGTACTTTTCCGTTCCCCTTGGCGAGTCTACAGGCTGTAGTCCTGATGCAGGGGGCGCTGTTAGTGAATCTAAAGCCAAGAATGTCCCGGGATATGTCCACACTGCAATTAGACCCCCACAGCTGGCCCGTGCCAGCTGACTTGGGCTCCTGCTAAGGGGCAGTTTAATTGTGGTGTAGACGTTCGGGCTCAGGCTGCAGCCCAAGCTCTGGGACCCTCCCACGTCACAGGGTCCAGCCCAAGCCTAAGTCTACACCACAATTAAACAGCCCTTAGCCCATTCCCTGTGAGCCCGAGTCAGCTGGCACAGGCCAGCTGCAGGCTTTTAATTGCAGTGTAGACATACCCACATGTCCTGTAACCTAGCGAACCCCCAGCTGCCAGGATCTCCCATGCTTATTTCATGTTTGTTTTTCTCCTCTGGCTGGGCAGGGTCTGGAATGCACCCAACATGCTCACAGAAAAAAAAGATGTCAATGGCTGACAGCCCCATGGACAAGGGAAGGAATTTAGCAGCTCCAGGACAAACCCAGTGCTTCAGAGGGAACTAAAGAAGTTTGTGGATTCCACTGAGGCCTTTCAAACCTCTTGCTGCAGCTTAACCTCTTAAGTGCTGGACCCTCCCACAGCCTCTCTGCAGTCGCAAAACATGGCAGAGTTCTTTTAATTATCAAAGGCAACTCTGATACTGTCCCATGTCAGCAACATAACGTACAGCCATATTTTAGATGAAAGTGAGCAAAGCACCAGCAAGTGGGGTACAGAGAATAATCTCATGCAGTTCCCCAGCAGCATGGAGTAGATGGGACATCATAGCGTTTCCTCATCTCTAATGGCTCTGGTTCCATTTCCAAGAGGCATTTCATTAATAAATAATAATAAATCATCATAATAAAAATGCCTAGCTCTTCTATAGCTCTTAGGGACTTACTATGTGCATGGGGCATTTTTGAGGCAGCATCAAAGTGTCATCATCTGGAAAATGTAATAATCCAAAATGACTGTCCATAATGGGAACTGGGCATGCTCCCAGATTGTGGGGCTCATTGTCCTGACATTTCAGTGTCTGAGGGACTAGAGATGATTCCGGAGAAGCTGGAACTCACTTGGTCTGACAGGCTTGTGCCAAAGAGGTGATGGAGACAGGTCCCAGGGCTTTTTGTGGAAGGAGAGGGAGGGTTCCTGTTTAGTCCTTTAACTAGCACTGACCCAATTGGTTAATTGAGAAGGGCTGAGCCATTAGACCCGATGCATGAGCGTCACAGCTCGTCCTGAGCTCCCCTCTTCTCTGGGGAGGAATAAGTTATTTCTCCCTTTTTGGGATGTAGCTTATTCCCCTCATTGTGCCAGGCTCTGGGGCAGAACCTGGTCTCTGCATTCACCCAACCTCGCTACATCCCCTCCCAGCCCACTTGCTCATGGAGGGGAGAATCAGGCAGATTGCCTTGGAATTCCCCCTGAGCTGCAAGCCGGCTAAGATTACTGCAAGTACCCCAGGGGGAGGTGAGAGGAAGGATGACTTTGTGGCTGAGATGCTGACCAAGAGCTTAGGAGTTCTGTGTTCAATGCCTTGCACTTGCCCCAGATTCCCAATGTGAGCGTGGGGCCTTGGGCAAGTCTCTTAGTCTCTCTCAGCCTCGGTTTCTCCTTTGTGATCCTCCCACCTTTATCTATCATGTCCATTTAGACTGTAAACCCTTCCAGGCAGCCTAGCACAGCAGAGCCCTGATCGCAATTCTTGTACCGCTGTACAAGTAAACAATAATAAGGGGCGCAACAGGTCCCTTATTGCCCTGCGAGAACCATAGTCTAGCCCTTTGTTCAAAGTGTCGTGCACATGCTTAGCAACACACTGAATAAGAGTTACAAAAACTAAATGAAAGATTATCCAGCGTGAGATCCTGGGGAAAGAGAAACAGCCAAAGCTCCACACCAGCCTTGGAGAGTTAGAACCAGACTGTGACTGTCTGCTGCGACAAGGGGTCCATATTCTCTTTCAAGCATCCAAGAGCCAACATGCCCCGGATTGATTTTGCCAGAGCATGCTGACACCAATTCACCTGCACATCACCAGTAGGAATAAACAGGGATGGACAAAACCCAGGCAACGTGATATTTTGCCGAAAGCAAGAATAAGGAAAAAGCAGTCACAGATAAAAAAAAAAAAACCTCTTCCCCCGCCCTCCCCAAGGCATGTGGTTGTGCATCCCGGCCAGCTGCTGAGATTAGAGGGTCATTTTGTTAACGTGATGTTCTTTTAACTGGAAAACTTTCTGTTGTCTGTTTAAAAGAAATCCAACCCAGCAACAAGTGCCTCTAAGGTCTGTATTCCCATCACTCAGACCCTTCACTGGCTATATCTTCTTCTCTACCTGGGTCTATAAGCCACCTTTTCTTCTTCTTCTTCTTCTATTTTTTCCTCCTCTTTGCAGGTTCCAAATACTATAGGTTCTGTAACTATAGCTGGGGAAACAAGTGAGGAGCTGTGTGCACTCCTAGCCAGGGCTGATAGTGTGTGTAAAGCAATTGAATACAAAAATTAGAAATGGAAAGTGGGTCAGAGCCAGGCAGCCAAAGCAAATACACATAGCAAATACAGGGGAGAAGAAAGCTGTAAGATCCCCAAATTGGACAGCTCTCGGAGCTGTTGTGTTGGGCATCAGGGAGAGGAGAGTTATCCGTCTCTGTTCCTGGGGGAGTGTGTGCAAGGGAATGGAGTGCTGACAGCTGCAATCTGCCCAGCACACGCCGGACAAGTTTTTGGGGGGACATGGCAGAATGGTTTGCAAATACTTGGTGGCTCTTTGCTCGACAGATGTATTTGAGAACTAAACAGGGATCAGAGTGGAGGTTGCCAGGAAAGCAGGCCCCACCCCTGGGCTCAGTTTAGCTCTGAAATGGACCTTTGGTGCAAAGATCATCATTCACTTGCAATGTCAAGCTAGGAAATAACACTCACTCCTCTTCTCTATTCAGCCTTCCCACCTCCATGTCATTTGTCCCTGTTGGTCACTTTTTGTTATTTCAATAAACAAATTTGGATTGTATCAGGCAGGGATGGAAGGAATCTCATGTTATGAATCACTGAGAGCTCATGGAAAGGACCCCCTTAAAAAGAGAGAAGAATACAAGTACTCAGAGACATTGCTGAATGGTAGGACTGGGTCAGCTATTCATTAAAAGTAATAATTGTTATGAACTGAGCTTCTGTGGTTTTTTTCCTGGGTTTTTTTTTTTTTTTTTTTTGGTTGGTGCACTGCCCATGAATTGATCTTGATTTTCCAACTTGTTGGTAAGAATCCTGTGAGTAACATGCTTTTAGTTACAGATTTCCTTCCAAATAAATCTTTGGGATAGAATGTACAAAACTGTTGGAATTCACAGATATTTCCATAAGTTCCCAGTTGGAGTGTTCTGAATACAAAATAATATGGCCCTGACTCTCAGCAAACAGGATTCAGCACTTTTAAAACCAGTTTTTACTTATTTGACCAACTCTAGTAATAGGATAGGGGGACTTTCCCTTCTGAAGAGGATATGGGACCAGGTTGGAAGCATCCACAAGTCCTTACTATTTTGGTGGTCATATGGTGGTGGTCATATAATGGCGTTCATTTAAAATAAGTTGGGGGGTTCTCAGTTCCATTCCTAGTGAAGAAGTGTTTATAGAGCTGGAACCATCAAAGCAACCGGCACTGATTGTCCCCCTTGTTGGCTCGCTCAGAAAGTCCCAGGGCTGAATGAGTCAAGGACACTGACCACTCTTCTTTGCACTAGTCGTAGTCTCTTCAGGTCAGGTTTGAGGTAGATGTCAATGTGTGGGAAGCCATCCCTGCTGCTGCCCAAGCAGTACCAGCCTATGGATCAATGGAGGCCTATCTCCAGGCCTGTCAATACAGTACCTTCCAACAACATGAAATTCACTTAAAGAAATACAGACTTATTCATTTACAATTCAGGCAAGAACTTCTGGCTCCTCTGTGTTTTAAGGAGAAATGCAAACTTTAGCATCGTGAGGAAGCTGGGAAGATGCTTCCAATTCCTAAATGTGTTTAATTACATATTAATGGTCAGATCCTCAGTGGGTGTAAATTGTTGAATCGCTGTGGACTCCAAAGGAGCTACGCCAATTTACACCAGTGCAGGATCCAACCCGTAAGGCACATATAATAGGATAGTTACTGTATGCTGCAGAAATACAGATGGCTGGATGAACTGTGATTGGCCGAAATCCACAGCAAGTCTCTTCCATCACGCCAATCAGAAGGCAATTTTTCCATCATGAGGCCATAGGCAACGCTCATTCTCCTCCTCCAACATCCATCAGGCAAAAAGCTGCAATCACCACCAGCCGTTCACTCAGAAGGAAATAAGGTAACTGGGATAAAACATCAGCACAAGGTTCAGCTCTCTTGCCCTGAAATTAAATATCTTGGCTTCCCCGTGGCATTTCTGTAGCAGCAGGAGACCATTATCTGGTGATAAATCACTGACTTCGTTGCGTCAACAGATGCTGTCACCACTTTGTTAAAGAGTTTTAATTTTCATTTCACTTTCCAGAATGTGTGTTACTCTTGTAGAAGCTTGGAGCTAATGCTTTGTTCCCTGAAGCTTCTCCCTCCTCTTCTCCTCTGTTCCTAACTAAACCTGTCATAGTCTGTCGGTATAAACATATCTAATGAAAAGCAAGGGAGAGAGATTCAATGCAAATGATGTATGGGGCTTTGGCTGAAATTTGATATGCATAAAGGTAAGAAAATCCAAGATTACAATAACCATCATTATTTATCATTAAAATCTCAACAATGGCACATTTTCATATGGTCTCAATTGGGAGCCCTGGTGTGTGCCCATGTAGGAGCTCTCTGACCCCCTTGCACAGGCTATCTGCATCACTGGAGCCTGTGTGGTGGACAGATCAACCACCACTGAGCTGCTACTCTTCTCCCGGGGAGTGGGTGGAGCCAAGGCTTTGCCTCTACAATCCCCCTGCAATGCACTGGCCAGTGCAAAGGAGCTGGCTCAGAGACAGAAATAGAGGGAAATAGCTAAAGGACTACTTCCGCCGGAGCAAGGAACCCGATTGTGACTTTCGAAGATTACAAGCCAGCCAACAATTATTTGCAATTAATTTCCATGCCTTAAAAAATAACAGAAAAAACAAAGGACATTGTAATTGATAAATTGTAAAAGGCCTGCACCTGGGTTGCCATGTGGTTTGAGAATCAAATGATCACACGATCAGCTAGAGGTAGGCAGTGAGAGTTTCCAAGTAACAGTTTACATGACTAATGGCATCCGCTCATGTTCAAATAAATGCACAAGTGCGTGTTTGTTTTCCTATCTAATCACTGAAGGAAGTGAAGGCGGGTTTATGTCAGCGTAGGGATAGCCGCATAAACACACGTTCTCGTGTGTGCCCATCTAGATAATGAGAGCTGGCATACCCATAGTTCAGGAAGAGAAACCTAGGGCTCTGTATGTTAGTTTCACATTTGCCTGTAAGTGGGATCGTAGGAAGCACATGCTCCCTGCCGCAACTATCATGTATATACGGATTTCACATTTCTATGCCAGTTTACACCAGCTGAGGATCTAGTCAGTAGTTACTACTGTGACTATTTTATTACAACAGTTAGTGTAAACAAAAAGAAAGGAAGAAAGAAAGAAAGAAAGAAAGAAAGAAAGAAAGAAAGAAAGAAAGAAAGCAAGCTCAGTGGAACTTATTTTTTCTAAGTGTAAGAAGTGAAGATGTTAACAGAAGCCAAGAATGACTTTCTTCTACTGAAAATCTCTCTTCTGTTTGCCCTTAAGTGTGGTGCTGGCACAGTACTCTCCAGCTGGACCTGCTATTCACATTGCTAAATGTTCCCTTGAATGGCCCTTTGAAAGAACAGTCTGTGAAGAGAAAAAAAACCCCACAGGGCCTAGGAATATATAAATACTACCTGTAAGTGATGATGTTCTCTCTTTGGGATCCAGCCCATTTATTTGAGATTCACCTTGGATAACTCGAATCCAGATTGGGATGACCCAGCCCACCAAAAACTGATGTGCACTATGTTATTTGGTTATCTTGCAGGCTTGGAAAGCCACCCTCAGACTGCAGATCCAGAAGTTTGAAAAGGTTTGGAAATTCTGTAAATAGGTCTGGGTGCTTCAAGGTTTGAGCTGGGTTGCTTTTTTTCTTTCCCTAGGTTTGGCAAACACGTCACACACACTCCATACTTTCCATTTGTAAGATTGCCAAGGAGTTATTAGTGAAATCAACAATTAGGAACGGATGCATTTGTTCGGAGGGGAACCTGCAAACGTAGTTGATACCCACGGACACAAATACTGTGTGGCTGAGCGTGATTGTATTGCCATGGCTTGTGGTGGCATCCCACAGTGCCCTAAGGAACATCTGAAATCCACAGCAGCAGTCATTTAGAGATACATAATGAATGTGTGGACAGGCAGACACAGATAGCTAAACCAGCACACAGACATGGTAAATAGACAGAGAAGTAATATAAATGAGGACAGACAGGTAGGCCTCTTCCTGTACACCCCTGGTTGCCCTCCAGCCATTTCTGGGTAGAAAACTGTTTTGACTAGAGACTTCAGTTAGAAAATAATCCAATGCATTTTCACATGAGGATTTTCATACTCAAGCTTAGTACTCCACAATACAGACAGCAGTATGGGGCTAGGAAACACAGTAGCCATCATGCACTCTGCAACTGCTGCCTCACGACTCCGGGTGTGAATAGCTTAGTGAGAGTTTTGTGTGTGGCAGAGCTGCGAACCCAGGCTGTGCTATTTCTCTAGCGTCTTTCATTGCAAAGGATACCACAGTTTCCTGTTGTTCATACTATATATAATGGAATCTCTTCATGCAGCCATCTCTGGGGGGAGTGAGAAGAGCTGTTGGAGAATGCACTGTAACACACCTCAGCAGTTTAGGACAGGAAGTGAATTGGAAAAGCCAGTAGAGCTGGTCAAAAACTTTCCTTCAAAACAATTTTTCAACAAATAATGGCTTTTTTTTTAAAATCAAAATGGAGATTTCCACAGGAAATGTCCATTTTCATTGTGTTTGTATGGGAAGGCCATCAAAAAACTGGAAAGCTAAAAACAGAAACCCAAAACTGAAAAATTTCAGCTGAAACTGAAAATGTTTTGGGGGTTATTTTTAACAAAAAATTGAAAAATTTTGAAGAAAAATTTCAAAGAAAATTTAACTTTTTTTGTTTCTAACATTTTTTTGCAGGCGGAAAAGGCATTTCCCACCCAGCTCTAAAAGTCAGAGCTTTTTGTACAGCGTCCCCGAGTGACTTGTATTACAAATGATGTGAATAAACATTGTGTGTTTCGCTTGGGGGTGCCAATTTTGGTTGGATGTATGTCTGGAGGTTTCATCACAGCATAATTTTAATTAAATATTAATTTTTAATTTCTGGAGACTCTAGGACAATCCTGGAGGGCTGGCAACTCCAGTTGGGCTCCAGCTCCCCATTCCCAGCTCTGTGCACTTTGGCCCTAGTGGATGGGAGGAAAACGAGACAGAGGTAATCACCAGGGTGAGAGAGTGGGGAGAAAGGGAAGGAAACACTGGCTGGGAGGAGAGCTGGGAAGAAACCAGTGTGGGGACAGAGCAAACAAATTATTCATCAGCAGGTGGGAAGAGAGGACAGGAGGCATCGATAGATAGATAGATAGATAGATAGATAGATAGATAGATAGATAGATAGATAGATAGATAGATAGATAGATAGCAAGCACTGAAGGGAGTATGGAAACAGCAATGAAGAGGCTCAAGGCAGTAGCTGCAGGATAGAGGAAAGGTGCTTATTTTGCTGCCTAATTGAGTCCTCTTCATCACAGGAGTCCTCCAGGTGCCGCAGTAGCTCACATTGTCCCTCACTGTCTCATGCTCTCAGACACAAGTTAAAATTCTGAGTGTGACTGTCCCACAAGACAGCTGGCCCCAGCAGGTATAAATCCCTTACTCCACATGAAACTTCAGGAGGATTTTAGGTAGGTGCACTGTAATTAATTGCTCACTTGGAAATTGGCAGGATTTTAGCTTTTCCATCTCCTCTGAAGGACAAAACTTCCCAGAGTGTAGCACCTCCCAGCACCATGTCATTGTGACTCAATCAAGGTGAAAGAATATTCATTACCCAGTCTTAAGTACCACTTCCGGCAGCTCCTAGATAGACCTTAAAGGTCTCCCAGCCAAGTGCCAACACAGCTCAGCTTATGAGATCTGACAATAGCATGTCTTCTCAAACTGTATTCTGAGGCCATGTAGCAGACAACATGATTGCTCTGTAGTGAGATCTACCTTACTATCATGCGATCATTTGACTCAACTAATTAACAAGCTGGTTTCCCATTGGGGAACCTGAATTTAACAGACTCAGGACAGGCTGCTAACAGAAGCAGAATGGGAGCCATTCACGGTTGTTCTCTCTTTCATGCTCTCACGTTGCAGTAATGTTGACTGAGACAGACAATCTGTTTAACCTCCTGGAGCAGGCAGGGTCTGACACTCTGGCCATTATTGCCTATGCAAAGAGCATTAGTGTGTCATGATGAGAAGTGCTGGCTCCAAAAGCCAAGTAGATGGGGCTGGGATAAAACCAAAGAAACATCTGTACTGGTCTGGAATTTTATTAGTAAACCACCGAGCCATAATCCAGGAGCATCCAAATTTGCATCAAGGCCATTCAGATCAAGATGGAGCTTTGCATCCTGGGATTTGTAGTCTCCCTGAGCTGCAACTATCTACACCTCAAGGAACTAAAGGAAAATGTATGGAATTGGGGTTATTTCTTAGAGACACTCCAGCACTTCAATCATGATGCAGAATCCCATGTTTGTATCACAGTGTCTGAACCTTTGCATGATCATTGCTTGAAAAATATAAGGCTGGATCCTGATTGCATCTGTTTTGGGCTGGTTAACGGTTGGAAAGCACCGGCAAAACCAGCTTAGTTGGCTATCCATAACTTCTCCCAGTGCAACAGCAATCCAATAACCCCTTCTGCCATAATGGTGCAAGTCAGAGTAGCCCAGAGGCAGCAGCAGACTCATAATAAACCAGTACCCATGGTCTACTTTACAGGGAGACGAAGGGCCCCATTCCTGGCATGGGTCACACATGCAATTGCAATGTTGTTACCTGCATATTTATTCTATGTAGAGCTCGTCAAATAATCTGAGGAAATTTAGTCTTGTGGAGTTGATCAATTTTTCAAATAAAACCGTCAGAGCTGAATATTTTCATTTCTTTCCCACCTCCCTGTAAAATAAGTCAATGGCCTTTTAATTTAGGTGAAACCAATTAACCCTATGTGATTGGCTGGGAAGTATTTGCAAAGATGTGAAGGAAATCTGCTCTTTACTGCCAACAAAGATGCTATATATTATAAAGCCCCCAATGTCAAGGAAGAAGCCGCAAAAGTTCAGCCAACTAGTTTTGAACAATATCCCAGGCCAGGTATCAACCAACACTGTGTTTCAGGACACACACACACTGCCGGCTGCAAAAAAATTTATGGGCTGTTACTAAGGTAATTGAGTGCTGGCAACCCTGATGGGAGCACACTGAAACCAGATAAAGATTCACTTTGGGAGTCTGCTGGGACTGAAGTTGAAGAACTCTCAGGATGATAATTCACTTCTGTCACCTTTTTATCCTCCCAGCAGTCTTTATATAAAGCATTTAATGTCTCTGTGTGTTCCACATACCATATGGAACAATGGCCTGGTTCATGGAAGAAGAAAATGTTAACACACACGCATGCACACACACAGACAGCATTAATGATACATACCTGTGGAAAGTGATTATCCAGGTTTTGCAGAGTGGAGAGGTTAGAGAGCCACTGTCTGAGATGGGAAAGACAGGTTCAATATATCCTCAAGTGCTTCAGGACTTCTCTTGTTAAAAAAAAAATTAAATCATAATTAAAAGCTCCTCTAATTTTAAAAAGTTTTTTTAACACTTCCCTCTTGAGCAGCAACAGTGGGACAGCCCAATGGCAGTTCTCTTTCTGGATGGCTGTCTGAAACATTCACACACTACACTGTTGTGTTATTATTTCCATTACACAATGCACTTCTCCTGATCCTGAGTGATATCTGGTGCCCCCACTTTCCATGTGCTTCCAGTGTCATCAAAGCTGCTGATTTCAGTGGGAGCTACTGGATTAAAATCAGGCCACTTGTTTACTAAACTAAATGCGGATATAGAAGGCTAACTTTAGGCTCCTATTTTTGACAGTCTTGGCCTAAGTCACACAATGAAGTCTGCAGCAGTACTGGGAACAGAATCCAGCTCTCTTGAGCTTCAGACCACTAGGCCATTATTCCTTTTACAGAAATTACACTACAAACATTATCTTATGCATACATCAAACACATATGATACCTTTGGCTGGGGTTCAAACCATCACAGTATCCATTTTTTTATTTCATCAATCTGAATTACAGCTGGTCAGAAAAATTCCAACAAAACAGTTTGTTGTTGGAATTTACCAGTGTGCTGAATTCACAATGTTCCATGGAGAAGGTTCAATTTTGATGAAGTCCCTCCAGAACCCTGCTTGCCAGGCAGCTTTCAAAACCTGCCTGGTTTCCCAGCAAGTCACCTGCCCAGCTCCTCAGCAGCCCGCCTAATTGGAAGAAAACCAAATGTCAAGATATTGAAATGATCCATAAACTGGAATTATTTTTCTCTGTACAGCTCTAATGCAAACAAGGCAAGATGAAAAATGAGTTGTTCCAGCAACAGATGTATGCTTTTCTCTGCACTGAAGGAGAATTTAGACTTTCAGGGACTTTAGCTTTCCCAGTCCCAGCTACAAGATGGATCACTGGAAATCCACTTTTTCCAAGGTACCAAATAGCTGAGCTGATTGAAGAATAACAAAAATTATTAATGCATTTATTCATGAATCTGAATTCCATTGAGGGCATGGGGTTCTATGGTTCATGAGTGATAATCCCCAAATTCTCACTAGTTTTAGCCCTAACAATCTTTTACCCGGAAGGTTTTATTTGCTATCCGTTATTATTTGTTATTCCCTCCAGTAATCCAGTCAGGGATCAGAAAAAAGTATCATGTGACTTGGCTGACCAATGACACAATGCAATTAACAAACTGCGAATAACAATTAGTTAATACAAAGAGTTTGCAAACAAATCCATAGTTTGGGAATTGTTCAGCCAAGTTCTTAGGGGAATGTTTACGAATAACAAAACCTTCTACGAAATTGGGATCTGCTCATGGACAAACTGAGAAAGAAGCTAAACCCCCTACTAATATTACTCAACCAAATTTTCCATGCTTCGGGGGACTGGGTAACTCCATGCACATCAGACTCTGGGTCTTTTCCAATAAAGAGGAATTCCTACAATCAAATCTCTCATCTGTCCCCAGGAAAAACACCCCCAGAGTCATTTTAGTCTTAAATGGGCTCCCAAGCCAGATTTCCCATAGAAATCTGAGGTCATCCTCCTTTTCTTATTGCCCAGGTTTAAAATCAGAAATGTGGAGCTGTTCAGTTGAGGTGGCCCAAGATTTTATTTTCATGAAAGCTGCCCAGCACGATTATTTCTCTTCTTCCCCGCTCTTTGGAGCCTTGCCTCTCAATGAGAACATTGAGACGTCTGAGCCCAAATGGTCTGGGAGTAAACAAGCTAAATAGAAATACCTCTCAACAATACTACTGTATTTAACAGGCAGCTATATATACTGTGCATGCAAATTATTATTGGGGGTTTTAACCACATAGATTAATATAGTCACCTACTTTGAGAGCACAGTCTGTTATTAGCCAGTTCTTTGACATCTAGCCTAATTAATCCCTGTTAGGAAGGGCTGTATAGGAGATCGACAGCCTGTGATAAACGGGACATAGATCTTTGCCAAATAAACCACAAACCCACTGGGCTGTCTAGGTTGGAGACAGACCTATTGAGGGAGAGCCGATTTGCACTAACTGCTTCCATCTTTGCTAGCTTATTCTTGTCATTTATACTACAGTCTGGATGGGAAAAAAATCAGATCAATTGAATCCATTTGTCTCCTCTGATTTTACAACAATTGAACTTTTCTCCGTATGTCTTCCCTCATTTCTTGGTAGGTTGGGAGGGATTTTTTTTTTCATTTAGATAATTGAGCTCATTTTACGCCAAACCAGAAAGAGATGCAACCATTCCTGAATGCAGCTCAGGAAGCACATGATGTTGTTGGAAATGTACCCCCTTACTGTTCGGCAGCCAGGCGGTGGGATGAAGTAGCCTTGCCACTTCCTCCACTGTCTCAGCAGCTCCACTGCTAGGAAATTAGAACCAGAGGCTTGGGATGTCGGCCACTGTGAATGAAATGCCAGGTTGGTTGGAGCTGCTAAAAATACCGGCTAGGCAAGGCTGCTGAGAAGGAAGAAAAAACAGCCAGGCCAAAATTTTGCCAGAGTTGCAGGATTTGTGTTTCATTAACTAGTAGAAAATGTGAGCAGTGACTCATACTTTGTTCAGCAAATTGGAGCACTTTGGGTACATTGTCAAACCAATGCATCAGTGAGCCCTTATTATCTAAACTAACCAGTTGCCTTATTCCTCCAGGCATGGCTCCAAAAATGGAAAATTCTCATGCAAATAAAGTGCAGAAGGAGACAGGAGTGGAATGGAGGTTTCCCCCAGATTTCCAACAGGCTTTGGAATATGCCGCCTGGTTTTATAAGGGAGGAAAATAAGAGGGGCCTGATTTTCAGCACCCATAATCAGGGCTAGGTCTTCAAAAGAGTTCAGCTCCCATTTTAGGCACCAAAATATGTAGCCATATTTTCAGAAGAGCTTAGCACAGTGGGAGCTGAGCTCTTGAAAATGTGGTCGTAAGTCTCATGTTGGGTACTGAGGTCTTTTGAAAATCTGGTCCTAGCTCTAGAAGATATGCTCTAGTTCAACCATAAATTGTGGGCTTGATAATCTTTACTTACCTAGTTGGGAAGAACAATTCCTTCCACTGTAGGAATCACTGGGTGACATTCTATAATCTGTGTTACGCAGGAGGTCAGACTAGATGGTCATAGTTGTTCCTTCTGGTCTTAAAATCTATGACTCTTTGAAGCTCTCCTCTCATGTCTTAACGTTTTAGATCAGCTGGATGCAAAAAAAAAAAAAGGGGGAGGGGGAGGTGACATCTTTATATTGCCTTTTGCTATCCATTACATACGGACCAAAATAATATACAGTCTCCAAGGAAGAGGAGAACTAGTCCACATGACTGATTTCCCTTGCTAGGCATACTATTCTCCATTCTAGGGAATGTCCTACCCCCACATCCTTTTATTGTAGCACAACCTGTCTTGCTGTCATTAGCCTCTTTATAGTCTTCAGATGAAGGCATTATTCTCCTTGCTTTGCTCCTTTGTTCATGGGCTTGTTTGCCTGTCTGTCTCCATCTTGAAAGGGGGTCTGCATTTTTAATTGCAGGACACAAAAAGCCTCATCACTGTTTTCATGTTATTCTACTTTCCAAAGAAAAGACTTGCTCCATCCAGTCTGGAGTTCTCTCTTCAACTCTTTTTACTGATTTGGAATATCAGGGATCGCTTGCCAGGTGGACATAATCTTTAATAGTTTAATAATTCTTTACTCATTCAATTACATATTTTTTTCTTCAGTGACTCCGTTAAACATGGATGTGGCCTTCTGCATATTTGCCCCCAAATCTACCACTCTTCCTCTTTCAGTTGTGTTCACTTTTCATTGCTGAAATGTCTCCTGGGGTTTCAACAATGCTTACATTATCAACCAGATACCTGAACTGATGCTCGTGCTTTCAGGCCCTACCGTGAAGCTAGATAGGAACCATAGTTCTGTAGTTCCTCTCCCTGGAACCCATTCCTAAGAGAGATTTCAGCAGAAAGGCCAAGTTTTGCAATATTCCCTGCACAACCTCCTGGCAGAAATTTTAGTATCTCCTTGCTCCCTAGAACAATGATAATCTTCATTTGGGAACACAAACCTTAATGGTAGTAAACAAATTAACAGAGTTACTTCTATTTATGCAGAACCATTTCCACACAGTGCAATCCCATTTTCATAAACCAGAGTAACAGTCCAATAAGTACAGTAAAACACTGCTGCATAGAGTACATAGGACAACTCTGCTCTGTTATATAGTACATGCAGAGTATTCTGCTACAGTACAATGGGAAAGCCCTGAAAGAATTTAAGGAGAGAGGAGTTGCTAGACTGGGGCAGACCAATCACCTGCTTAGTAGGAAACCCCACCTCTAAGGAATGGTGGGTGCTTTAGGGGAAGATCTGTGGAACTGTGCAAGGACAGTAACTTCAAACTGTGTCAATGAATGTGAAATGACAAGTCCTTGTAACTAACTGGCCACAGCAGTTATAATGTGTTTCCTGCTGTTGCAATTGCTACCAAACCAGTTTGGCAAGAGGGCCTTCTTCCTCTGAAACTGTAGCCACAGGAAAAGGCCATCATCTCTGGTCCGCCCAAACAGGCTCACCGCACCCCTCTTGACCCCTTTTTGTTTCCTTTAATCCCATCTGCCTGGTTGTTTTTTCCCCAGATCCCTCAATTGCCTTTTTCTTCAGAACAACCTAGGAGACACATCAGCTCTATTTACCCTTGGGGAAATGTGTGTCTGGAAATGTTCCCCTCCCAAGGTTGGGTTCAGTGAAAGAACAGTGTGATGTGGAAAGCAAAGAGAAAGCAGCTTCCTGCTCCCAGACCTCCACTCCCCCACCTGAGCCTGGGTAGTTGTGTTTAATCACTAAAAGCCTCTTTGTCATGTCTTTGAAAGAACATATTTATTTTGGTTCCTGAGCCATGTGAGCAGTGCATTGTATCTCCTGGGTTAAGAGGGCTGTCACTGTGTGCTGCTTGGGGGCCTATTCAATCCCTCTGAAGTCAGGCAGATGTGAAAGGATTCCATTCATCCTGGCCCTCAAGCCTGGTGATATCTGCTCAGCGTTCATCCTAAAGTGCTAAAGAGCTTCTACTTTCATCTCACCTCTCTTCCTCTCCTACAGCCTTACTATCCTTCCTGCTCCTCCTCACATGCACTGACAGCGAATACAAGAGAAGAGGGGGTGGGTGCTGTGTGTCAGGTTGGGGGATGTCTTCCATTCTGGTTCTCATTCCCACAGGACTCGCCCCAGTACCCTACTTCATGCCAGCACAAGCACTTGCTCCTGCAGATAGCCAGCAATATACAACAAGGCAGATCTAAAGGACTGAACATTCTGGGAGAGGCGTATTTGGGGTGATGACATGTGACTCAGCAATGTCTGCATAACTGCTGCCAGGACACCACCTGCAGCAGGTCTGGGGTGGGGGTATGCAGACGGCCAGGGGTACACAGAGGGGCATGTGTGCAGGGGAATTGCTGTCTGTGAGCTGGAAAGGAAATGGGAGGAAAAATAAATCAGTGGAGTCGTTTGGTATCAGATGCATGGGGGAGGTCAATGGGCTGGACCAATTTCTGCTTTCTTTCCCTCTGCTTTCTTTGAAATCAGCTCACCCTCAGGATCTTTTTGTGCCTTGGTTTTGTGAGGTAAAGCTGGATGCTATTTATTTGCTCTTTGTTTTTCTTTTCTGACATCTACTCAGGCTATTAGATGATCATGATGGTCCCTTGTGACCTTAAAGTCTCTGAGTCCATATCCTTTTGTTAGTGTTTACTGGCTATGGCCAAAGCTGGCCAAATATTGCAAGGACTGCTGGTGAGAATGTAGTATCTCCAAGCCAGTCTCTGATCCCTAATTTAAACCTAGTCCTGATCACTTCCCTCCTCCTTGATCACATCTCATTATAACCTGCTTGAGAAACCTCCCTCTTCCAATGTGACAGGAGATTAGGATGGAGCTGAGGTAACCCAAACCATGACCAGGCAGGATTCAAACACAACCCATGGCCCATGCTCATTTCTCCAGCAGAGGAAAGGGCATTGCCATCTCTGTGCAGATCTCCAGCCAGATCGTTCTTCAGGATGTTGATTTTCAATTCTGACGAGATAGGTCAAAGCTGGGTCAGGTCAGTCATGCTTTGCCAAACGGGGAATTGAGTTTGGAACTCCAGATTAGTCCCTTACTTCTGCAGGTCAGCAGTGGGAGAGCAGAGGCGTTGACGCAATGTGGCAAAGGGCATTGCTCTGCTCTTCTTACACCTTCTGCACTCTCCAAGTTCTGGATGGAACTGAGAAGGAAGAGCCAAAATACCCAAAGAACACTTGTTCCATCTGTACTTCTGGTCCCAACAGAAGCAGGAAGTCCCGAAATCTCACCAGGAAGTGAAATTTCCAGCCCAGCTTTGCAGATTCAAGAAGCTCAACTCAGATAGTGTGGGTGCAGTGTGGAGAATCAGCTGAACTTCTCAGTGTGTGGCCAACCCGGACCTCAGCTTTGCCCATTACTAACACAGTTTATTGTTTCTAGAGGGAAAATATAAATTTTTAACACAATGTTGCCAAACCGTTGACTTCTTAAAAAATAAGAGAGAAAAGGGGATTTCTCAAGTCTGGCTGGAAGTCAGTAGTTTACTTTTGGCCCCCTCAGAAGAGTGAGAGGATTCAGATTTCAGTCAATTTGCCATTTCTATTTACACTCCTAAAGCTCTCTACTTGCTATAGGCATGGAACAAAAGCGCCTTTCTTTCTAGAGATGGGGGTGGGTGTGTGTGTGTGGAGGGTAGGGGAGAGATCTGGCCCTCAAAGAAAGAAACACTGGTGTGAAGCAACCTCAGTGTATGCTTCTGGTGGTGACCTTGCAATGTACTGAGAGAAAGAGAAAGAAGCCCTAGCATGATTTAAACTCCCTTTAGATAAATGTACACTGACCTCACTGGAGACATGACATAATCACAGAGGTTGTGGGGAGAAGGCCCTGGAAACTGGCTTCTCTGAAACACTGTTTCCTTATGCCTAGAACAGCACTTCCAGTCTTTGAGTCTCAAGAAGTTACAGTCTGTCACAACGCCAGACTGCAGAGCCCTGTTCGCTGGGCTGGAAACAGACGTATGGAGGCAGCAGGATTCAGAGAATCTGAGAGCTGGTTCAGAGAAGGAACTGGACGCTTCAACGGAGCCCCTGATGCCTCTTGGGAATTCTCTTGAATATTCTTCTCAGATTGCTCTCTCTTAAAATAAATTAATAAAACGGGCAGCACTTTCTGCTAAGGGGCTACACAGCTTTGCCATTCAATCCCATGCCATATTTTATTTAAAGTAGCTCAAAATCGACTGTTCTTAAACAGGAGCAGAGGCAATACCAGCCGCTTATATTATGTACATAGCAATTGAACCATTCCATTCCCCGATGTGGAAACAAATTCTGCTCTCACGTATGATGGTACAAATCCACAGTGATTCCCACTGAAACCAACAGCGTTATTTTGTGTTCAGACCCACGGAATGCACTGTGTCTCCTTGGCAATTTGGAAGGTACTTTACAATAAGAACTGGCTTGTTGGTCCATATGCAGGGTGTTATGCTGCCTCTCAGCCAGGAGCAGCATTGAGGCTTGGAGCCCATTACCTCATGCTCCATATAGCCCTGGGAGTATGGGGAGGTGGATGCACATCAGAGGTTGGGTTCTCCAGTGACCCAATCTCTGGCCAGTGTAAAATTGGACATGATAGCTCTGGTGGGAGACATTTTGAGACCACTGGGATGGAGTGAGAGTCTGCATTCAACTGGCACTACAGATAGTGAGGAGAGAAAAATGGGGCAAGTATGGACGTCCCAGAGGCCTCCTCAAACTCAAGAAAACATGCTTCATGAAATGATTTAAGAATATGGAGGCATCACTCCAGCTCATTTAATTACAGGGAATAAAGCATTTGCTGTATAAACAGGACCTTCCCCTAACAGCCCAGATTATCAGAGGGGATGGGTGCACTTTTACACATCTAATTTGCATGTGCAATTCCTGCACTTTGCATGTGTGACCCACTGTTCAGGGAGTGTTATGTATTCTGCTCTGTGCTGGATCCACAGAGGATGTGAGTCTGTTCCAGCCTCCAGCTACAAAGCCTGGCTCTTCAGCTCAAGTAGTAGAGACTCAGTCTTTCAGCTCTGGAGAGCCCATGTGTCAGCCAAAATGGCAGCCTTCATACATGCAAATCAGGTAACTGCACAAGTAAATAGCCTTTCAGATACATTTGTGCATACAAATTCTGTGGCTAAACTGCCAGAAAATCTGGCTCTAAAATATTGGCACATTCTTATTCCTTTGACTATATGCATGTGGCCAACAAGGAGAAAGGATCAGATAGGGATAGAAATAGAGACTAAACTGAGTATAATTTAAATGGCAGTGAATTAGAGGAAAAGGAACTGGACACAATGATAGACTCCCATGCTTGCATTCTCAGGCCAGGGTCAGCAACAGTAAAGAAGGCTAATAGAAGGTTTGTTTGTGTCAAGAGGGGTGTGCTGTAGAAGCCCAAGTCTTATAAAGCACTGATGTGACCACATTTGGAATACAATGCCCAGGATTGGTCACCGTGTTTGGAGTAAGGTACTGGTGAGCAGAATACAATGCAGAATGGTAAATAGAATGCAAGGGCTGACAGAGAAGCAGAGACTATGGAAATCTGAGATTGTTTGGTTTGAAGAGAAGATGATTAAATGCTTGTCTTGTGAACCCCTTCTGCCTTTCTGAATTACACAGCATCAGAGAAGCTCATCAGATTCCTTCAGTGAGGTTGGGCTGGAAGATAGATCAGGTTAGTTGGGCACTTAGATAGGGAAGGCTGCAGTGGGAACCAGGCATAAAAGTTACTCTTTGCTCAGTAATATCTGCTAGTTAGGGAGCCATAGGTGCTGCTTGTGTAGTCTCCATGTGCCGAGGAACATGACCAGTGATGTTAATTTTTGGAATTGTCTGGGCCAATACTGACAAGCAAGCATATTGCAATGTTTTAAAAAGCTCCAACCCAATATCTTCCCTAACAAATTATAGGGAACCAATACCATCAAATGATCTCTTGCTGCTTTTTACCAAGCTACTATATCTTTATGTCACTAGCCATAGGCATGCTGTTAGTTAATGGTAGCCACAGACATGCCTTCACTGGTTATGAAAAAAATCCTTTTCACAAATACTCTCTCCCGTGGGAAGCTGTTATGCAGACTGATGTCCCAAAGGGGGAACAGCAGAGAATTCATCTTCTGGAAGCCTATATTAGACTGAAGCAGTTGGAGATATAGATTTATACACTTTTTTTTATTTTATTTTGCATCCAGCCTCACAGATTGCTCTGTTGACACAAAGCAGCTAGTCTGGATTTGTAGAATCTGCAGGCAAAGCTCAGTCTCTAAGAAAACAAAAAGACTGAATAATTATTATTAAAAAAGAAAAACACCTTTCCCTCCCCCAGCCACCATCAAGAAAGGGCCTGTGTCGCTGGGGCACGCAATGAGCTATACAAAGCACCCACAATTGCACAGTAAACCACACAAGACTCTCACTTCGATTCTGGTTTTGCTATAATCTTGAAATTCAGAGCAAGATGATGGACAGATGGAAAGAAAGGATGGCCTGGTGGTTAGTGCCCAGCTCTAAGGCCAAGGAGACCGGGCTTCCATTTCCCACTCTTCACAGACATCCTGCGTAACCTCAGACCAGTCACTGGATCTCTCTGTGCTTGGTTCTCCATCCACTTCTATGCTAGATTTCTTTCTCTGTCTTGTCTAATTAGAATGTAAGCTCTTCAGGGCAGGGGCTGTACCTTACTATGGGTTCATACAGAAGAAAACAGGGCCAGAAGGTTCAATGGGGCCTCTGGAGCTGCTGTAATATAAATAACAACAAGAAAATGTTCTCTAAGGGTATGTCTACACTGAAATTAGACACCCACAGCTGGCTCGTGCCAGCTGACTCAGGCCCAGGGGCTGTTTCATTGCAGTGTAGCTGTTCAGGCAGCGCAAGCTCTGGGATCCTTCCACCTCACAGGGCCCAAGAACCTGGGCTGCAGCCTGAGTGTCTATACTGCAATTAAACAGCCCCGCAAGCCTAAGTCAGCTGGCACGGGCAAGCTGCAGGCGTCTAATTGCAGCGTAGACATTCCCTAAGGTTCATGCACCTTTCTGAGTGAATCTGGCCCCAGTTCAGGGTTTTGCCTACGAGTGCCATCAGAATAGCTGTTCCATCCAGATGTGAGAGCTGTGGAAAATGAACTGAGACACGTCCATTGAAATCACACTAGATCCAAAGGCCCCTCTGGCACTAGTTAATTTCCCTCCCTCTCCAAATAGAATCCTAACTGCTGGGGCTTGGCAGGCACCTGGTCACGTGCAAGGGGGAAAATTTGTGTTTTGTGTTTTAAGTATGTTTAGCAGCCAAGAAATTGTCACCTGAAAGTTGACTCTAATGCATATCCAGAGGACTTTCTCTGCGGTTTCTATCACACTTACTATGAATAACAGGTTATGACAAAATGGTACTAGTTTCACTGGTGGCAATTCTGGGGTAGTTATCAAAATCTAAGGATCTGCTACAACATCACAAAGTATTTTTTCAATGATTTCTTTTCAATCATTTATTGTCAGTTGTGATGGGCAGCTATTTGACAATGGAGAGTATGTAAAATAGCCGCAAGCAACTGAGCTGACCCTGCTACACTTGTTATACTTGAGACCCAATCCAAAATTCAAAACCCTGGTCTCCCAAAGTGAAAATCCCACTCAGGCTTCTCCTTCAGTCTACTTAATGAACTCCTCGTTTCCCTAAAGAATCCACAGATCAGAGGTGGTTACATGAATAGCTCATTTGGTTGGCAGAGAAAAAAGGTTATTGTTGTTTTCACAGAGGTTTCATAGTGTGTGTGTGTGTTATTTCAATTACAACCATCCATCTCTTCATAAGGCCTGATTTCACTCTGCACTGGACTAAGCCTTGGCTGAGTCCCAACTTTGAAAATGCATGAATGACTCCTCAGAAAGTAGGAACTTTTCAGCAGGCATGTCTTGAAATAAATGTCTGCATCTCTCTCACCTCCTCCTCTGCCGCTCTCTTTCCCCCCATCTCTCTCTCGCTCAGAAAGAGCACCACAACGCAGTCTATATTTTCAGAGAAAGCAATTACTTGGCAAGAATAAAACATGGGCATTGCGCTCCATGGAGGGGCCAAAGTGCAGTACTAGCATTTGAGTGTTTCTTAAAACACTGCACTGCAGAGGATCAGGGCCATGTTTTCCCTGCTCAGAAAAGGTGTGTTTTTTATCTGGAGGTAACTAACACAGAGAGCTATCCTGAGGTAGAAACACAGTGAAGATCATGCCCTTTAGTTATACTGTGAGGTAAATTTGCCAAGACAAGCATCCTATCCCCGCTTGGGGTTGGCTTTGCCTAGTTAGTTTACCTCACAGTCAAACTGAAGTGCCTTGTCTTCATTGTGTTTTTACCTCAGAATAGATCACACTAGTAACCCTGAGGTAAAAAATGCACCTGTTTTAGAAGTGAAGGCTAGGCCAAGGACAGACAGCTCCTTTCATCCCCCCCTGACAGTGCAAGTACACAATCAAATATTTAACTAATTAAACCACAGGCCCATAGGAGTTGCCATATTGGACCAGATTATTGGTCTATCTAGGCTAATATTCTATCACCAACAGTCGCCAGTACTGGATGGTTCAGAGAAGATACATGAAACTCTATTGGAGACAGTTGTCAGATAACCTGCACTCAGGGAGTGTTTCCTCCTAATCCTAATAGCTAGATGTTAGTTTAAGCCCCGAAGCATGGGGGTTTAAAATCTTGCCACAAGTCTTGTTTATTTTTTAAATATTTACTATTATAACTCTGGATATTCTTGTCATCCATATAAATATCTAATCCCTCCAAATATAAGCATCTTACTCTACCAGAAATTGTCCTGGCCAACTATAATTTGTTGAGGGGTCTTAAAGGATATACATGTGAAATCTCTAGTGCAAGCCCTTTCTGAGCTTTGACAAGACTGAAAAAGTTAGAAGAAGTTTCAAGAAGCAATTTCACCTAGATTTTCCTTAAGATCTATATTTTAGAAACAGCGCATCGGAGACGTCTCAAATTTTGCACACATCCAACAGTTAGCTGCACACCACACAAGTGATGTGTGAAGCACAACTTACTTTGTGAAGGGTTTATAGACAAAGGCCAAAATTTGGATTGCAATGGAAAGATAGTCACAATCCTAACTACAGATTGACTGAACATATTTCCATCATGAGTGTGTGAGAGGAAATTATATGCCGTCCTCTCCCAGCCAGTGTTGCAGAACTTGGACTGAGAGAGCGGGGACAGAAGTGCAGTGGCAAAATCTGGAGAGGATGGAAGGATGAGAAAAAGAACACCAAAAAGTTGAATACTCCCTGTGACAGATTGCTGGGCAGTACTCCAATTATTTGGGAGTAAACCTGACGATAATAGCTGTGCCTAATTAATAGACTGGGGTTGGGCTGGAGAAAGCTACAAGGCTAATTAACCTATTAGCCCAGAAAGTTGAAAAGGCACAGGAAGGAAGCACCAGGGGAGATAGGGCAAGAGAACCAAACTCTAGAGTCAGTCCAAGAGCACTCTCCTATCTTTCTCCTATCCTTGCCGTAGGGCTCTGAGGATGGTATGCTGTTGTAAATAAGGAACTGCACAATGCTGTAAAGGTGCAGGGGAACACTGTAAATAAAACTTGTGTGGTGTTTACAGAGTGTCTGAGCAGCCTGTGTGTGTGCAGAAGAATACAGGAGCAGAAACTCACCCTGCTACCCTGTTTTATCAGCTGAACAGCCGCACCCTTGTACATCCTAGTTGTACATTTGTATGTAGACTTTGAGGCTCAAACTCCTTCCTGTTCCTGCTGATCTCAAATACCCCAGCCTGCTCAACACCCATCTCCCCCTGGTTTTGGAGATGTATGCAATATAACTTTCTGGAAAGAGCAAAAAGTTCTGCAGCATGTTGGCATGCTTTAATGCAAACACCTGAGGGTGTCCCTTTGGGGTTATGGTCTAGTTTATTTGGGTTCTCAGCTCAGGAGCATCAATACTGTCCTTTATGTCTTATGCAATGGCACTTAGCACCAAAGTAGACATCACATGGAAATAATAAAATTTGGATGGCATGAATCATTATCTGGGAAGTCATACTTTATAAAAATCCTTGTTCCCAAGTGTGAATTTCTTGAGAACTTCAGGAGCATTCTGGGAATTGTAGTTCAAATTATCCCACTTCAAACCTTGACTCTGAAAAGGGTCTAGAATCCATTTAACAGCTTAAATCATTCTAACATACTGTAGTGATGTCCTAGGAAATGTATTAAGATCTTGAAACAAACTCTTAATGTTAAGAGACTCTCTCAAACACCAACAAATGGATAGACTGCCTTAAATTATGGTGGAATAAGTTCCAGTCTCCTGTGGGTTTCTGGTGACGCAGGCTTTGCATTCTCATGGTTTATGATTTCACCAAATCTCTTCAGTGGAATTATTTCCCTGTAACTCACTGCAGCCTATCAACTCTACATATATAACATTGCACATAAAATAATAATAATGCCATCTTTCCTGAAGCAGTAGCTGGGCTAAAATTCTGCCACCCTGATCCTTTTTATATTATATTAGTCATGAACTGCAGCTGACAGGAAGTACCTCTATGGAGCCCCCTCCCAGAAGTCTGATGGAAAAGAAGCATTTCTTTAAAATGAATTCCAGTTGAGTGTATCAAACAGGAAAATGTTAACATTTTCCAGAAACAGCTGCTGTTTCATGCTCCCTTGAACATAAAAGCACATGAGCTGTCTCAATTAGCTGCAGCCCATTAGACAGACTTACTGGAGAGATGCAAGTGACTGAGAGTCAGGAAATGATGTCATCACTAAGTACCAATAAAGACCCATGAGGCTGAGTCTTAAAAATAACTTTTATAGTCTAGTAATCCAGAAAGAATAAGTTCGGTTTCTCGTGCAGTCCCTGAGCAAGCATACAGGCCACCTATAGTAGCTGCTGTATTAGATCCATTCACCCCGGGAAGGGCTGGTCACTGAGACACAGGACCCAGTTCCCCACTGCCGTGCACCTTGTGTTGTCATCAGCACCTGGGCTAAGCAAGGATAAGGTGGGTATAAAATACTCCCAGATCTGAATGGCAGCACTTTGCAGCCACTTGGCACAGGTAGAAAAGATGCCACAAGGTGCCAGGCAAGAGAGAATCAGGACCTCGATAGTCAGTCAGTGACACTCATCGCTCCACCAGCCATGCCTGTGCCTTCCCCACCAGTGGGCCTCAGCCTGTGGCAAGTCCAGCAAAACCACTACCTACAGCACCATGTCTTCCCCGCAACTCTGCTAACTGGAGCTAGGCAGGGAGACAGAGATAGATCTACCTCTGGACAAGTGCCCTAAATACCCTTGCTTTAGCCAAAGGAATCAATGTCAGACACCAGAAGGAAGAAAATGCTCTCCCTGCCACCAAAAAGAGTCATGAGAGCTGCTGGCCACCATCCTGTTGGTGCACTGACATCACATCCTTGAGATGGAACGAGGGACATTCCCGCCACCTTCGCTGGGAAGTGCTAGGAGATGTTATCTGTCTATTCACCCACTAAGCACACACCAACTTTCTCTTCTTTTCCACCATTAAGTACCACCCCTGCACATACCCATACCCACCAGGAGACAAGGTAGCGCAGGACTGTTGCACATTTACAACATACTATATGAATGCCTTGAAATTGATGGTCAGTTCCATTTGTGCTATGCTTTATGTTAAAATGGACAATTGCACTTTGTGTAATAGGTTGCCTATTGCAAAATAGATTTGGCATGCTATATGTTTCAAGTGCAGTTATGAAAATGGGGGAGGGGGTGGAATTAAACTTAGTATCAATGGGAAACTAAGGGAATTCAAAGTTACGGTGGGGGCATGCCACTCTTAACGCGTTTCTTGATGCCTAGAGATTCCCAGGTAGCAGCACAGGGGAGATCCTATTACAAACCATTTACCTGATTCTACAGTCCTAATTCTTGTTGATATTAACAGGGGTTTTACCTGCATGAGAATCATTCTCATTGCCAGCACATCGCTGAGGCCCCATAATAAAGCCTTTATTTCATGCTTAGGCAAATCCCTCTTTGACATCCACTGGACTTTTATCTGAAAAAAGATAGGGTTAAAACTAAGTTAAGGACCTCACAGATTTAGCCCTAGATGAGACTCATGGAGTTATTGCATCAGGGGACAGATGCAGAACCCAGACAGACAGACTAACAGGGCCAGGAAAGAGGGCATAAAGAAAAGGAATACTAGTGGCACCTTAGAGACTAACCAATTTATTTGAGCATAAGCTTTCGTGAGCTACAGCTCACTTCATCAGATCCGATGAAGTGAGCTGTAGCTCACGAAAACTTATGCTCAAATAAATTGGTTAGTCTCTAAGCTGCCACAAGTACTCCTTTTCTTTTTGCGAATACAGACTAACACGGCTGCTACTCTGAAACCTGTCATTATGAAAGAGGGCATCTTACAGGCCTCCTCAGAACAAAGGAAGTGATCTGAATCTGGGTACTCAACACTCAAGCAGAGGCCTGCACTTTGCCATGCCTGGCAATCATGGTGGAAGAACTTTGTTCCTTACAGGTGAGTTCAAGTACTGAGTGTCTCCCTCTCTTTTCACTGGTTTTCTACCATTTGGAGGCCATGTGCACGACTGGACTAATGCTGTTTCTCTGGCAGGTTTGCTTTTGTTTTCCCAGCTTCACATCAGATTCACTCCAAATGACTCGATCTCCTTTTTCAAGCCCAGTGATCCAAAAATCAGAAACCCAGCATCAATTCCGTCCAGCCCAACTCCTGACTGGGTAACAACTATGGGGACTATGGGGCTGCTGGTGACATTCGTCACCCACCATGATACGCTGCCTCCCCAGCAATCCTCAGAAAACAAACAAAAATCTTTCCGTACAATAGTCAAAAGATCTGATTACTATTAAAAACTTAAATCCTGTGGAAGGTAGGGTGAGCGGTTTATGACCATTGACCTCTAATGCAACTTGGTTTATAAAGAGCTGTCTTTCTGCCGTGCCACTGGGATTGTACAATTTTCTTGGCTGTGAATAGCAGCTTTGTAGTATTCCTCTGTGTGGTCATTCACAGGCAATCTGTTGGTCTTTTTAGAGCAGTTTAATAATAATAAAAAATGTATCTGAAACACCAGGAGGGGGGAAATCAAGTATCAACTCACGGCCCAGTCAATGAATGAATGTATTTGGGCCTCCTCGAGGAAGAAGAAGGTTGTTTTTAGGAATTTAACCTGGCACTGGCAGGGTTCTGTCTAGCCCGTTCAGTGAAAAAATGCAGGGAATTAGTACGAGACAGTTGGAGTGAGGACAGGAAGAAGAGACAGGGAGAGAGGAAAAGACAAGAAAAAGGGCCACAGAGTAAAATAAGAAGGAATGCAGGGAAGGGTAGCTCAAAGCAATGTTACCTTCTTCTTTTGCTAGGGCCACTTCATTCACAGATTGTTGAGTCTCTACTGGAACTCTACTCATGGACTGTCTATACTGGGGTAGACTTTTCCAGTTCATTTTCTAGTAGAGCCTTAGTCCACTCATTTATGTCCTTAAGACAGGGCCTTTATTGCTGTACTGATATTAGCAATGGCACCCTTCTGTTCAGCCCCATTCATACCTCAGCTATGGGCCTCATTTGTTTGCTCATTTATGGGCCCTGCTGCTGAGCTCAAGTCAATTGCTGGGATCAAAGGGGCTGCCTAGCATAGGCCCACTGGAGAGTCACTGACTTTTTAAACTGGAAAAGTTCTAAAGCAGCTGGGAGGTCTTGGCAGAAACTGAACCAACTGAAAAATGTTTTCATTCAGTTTGTGTTTGGGGGAAATGAGTATTCACTGGATAAGAGCTGTCCCACATGCAGACTGCATACTTCTCTTGGGAAATGCCATATAGATAAATGAGGCAAACAGTTAACGCCAAACTTCCAATCAGTGCAGAAGTATAGCCCATTCTGTCATCAAAGAAATATGTCTTGTGCTGATACGCATAGTTTGGTCTTAACTCAGAGGTCCTTCAGCCATACTGTTCTACTTGAAGAGGGTGAAGAGGGGTCAGAGTGAGGGGAAACACTGGGTATGACCTACATGAACCAACATTTCATTCCATTTGTTTGTAAAATTTCCATCTTCCAATGCTGTATCTAGGATGCTGCACAAACAACCTTTACACCAAAGTTCATGGCCCAAGTGGGCCAGAAATGGCAAGTTTCGGTTGAAAGTAACATTTCAAATATCAATCAGTCTCTAGTAGATGAGGGAATTGAAAGATTCTTTTTGAAATAATCTTTGACTACAGGAACAGGTCTTCAGAAGGAGCATACTTTCAGCCAGCCATGTCTATCTGTCTGCAGTTTTCGCTGAGCTGAACGCAGGAGGGACTTAAAATCTGCAGAAGTGTCTGCAGCTTCTAAAAGATGTTATGGGAGCCATGAAATCCACTTGGGGGAAAACAACAATCCCAGCTCTCACCACTGGATGGGAATGAACAGCAATGAAGTTCAGACACTGAATTTGTCTATTTTTCTTTTCCTGCCTTGCTGAAAGTCTCATGACAGCCTCTTGGAAGCCACTGATGGCTCTCATGGTTCTGGATTACTTGACCTGACATAACCGGTCTTGTTGGTGTTATCAAGGGTAGTCTTTGCAATAACAAGATGTATTGTCTGCTTCTCCCACAAACATCTGTGTGCCTGCTTCCACGCCACCCCCTAAGTCCTTCCTCAGCTGATCTGCAAAACCCCTCCTCATTTAAATCCCTCCCAGAAACCCATTTCTCCTACAACCCCTTACAAGAAACTAGCTAAGGGCTTGTCTACAAGTGCCATGCTGCACCGCTGTAGCACTTCGTGAAGATGCTACATCCTCCGCAGAGATTAGGCTGGTATCACTGCGTCACTCAGGGGTGTGGATTTTCCGGCTCCCTGAGCAACATAATTATACCAACATAAGTTTGTAGTGTAGACTGCGGCTCAGGCTGTGGAACGGGACTACTCTCATGCTTAACATTAAACATGTGTAAGCACTTCACTGGATCAGAGTCTAGCTCATCTATTTATCTTGGGAGTGAATTGCTCACCTGCGTGGAGGGAGGATATTGAATGTTGGAGACAGGGGAAGATGGAGATTGGAACTGGAGCCAGAAATGGGTATGGGAGCCAGATCAGAAGGCTGAATTCTCCAGCAATTTAGTCTTTAGTTTAAAAAAGCAACAATGACAAAATATATGTAATTAATAAGTTTTGACCTGTCACCAACCTGCTCCGTATTCTCCCTTTTGTCTGTATTGTCTTTTTAGAGTATCAGCTCTCCCACGGCAGGTTTATGTTACCCTCAGTGTTAAGAAAAGGCCTCCTACCTAGAAGGTGCTACTGGAATCTAAATAATAAATAGCAATAACAGAGTATTCCTTCCCATTCCCAGACAGGTGTCATAAATCAATATGCTTAGATTGTAATTACTTCTTAGATTGTAAACTCTTTGGGACAGGCAACATCTCTTTGTTCTGTTTGTACAGTATCTAGCACAATGGGGGTCTGGTCTGTGACTGGGGCTTCTAGGTGCTCCGGCAATGTATATTAATAAAATACTACTATTAACAATGATAATTAATATACACAGTCACCAAGTTAACAGACAGACCCAGAAGTTGTTTCAGGATAGAGCCCTAATCAAGCCTAATCTCATTTATACAGATTTTGGGGGAAGAGATAAGTGTACAAGGTGAGGAGAATATAAAAAAAATACACATGAACCTCTTCGCTTGGTAGGTGAAGTGGAGAGCCTCATCTCCAATGCTCTGGACAGCACAAGATGCAAGCTTGCTTCCAAATACTAGTCTCTGCCTGTCAGTGTAGCAATCTCTGTCAATGACACCAACAGGCTGGCTGTTCCTAATTACTATGCCTTGGTGACAGACATCTACTGCTGAGCTTTCATGAGATCTGATGAAGAAGTTTGTCAGCACATGTCAGTTTTTCGAATGGAAACAATGGGCACAGTTACACTCCTTGTGAAAGGCTGCCTTTGGGATGAGAGATAAAACGAAGGCCCTGACTGCTGTGGTCATGAAAGATTCCATGGCACTTCTTACAAGACTTGGGATGTTAACCCGGTTGTTCTGGCCAAGTTCTAATTCGGGTATTCATTCTGCCTCCCTAAATTACCCTGCAGTTTCAGTTGGATACTTTGTTCTTCACTCTGTCTTCCAAACTGTTGTGTAGTGTTGCTGTGCACTATTAATCATCTGTCCTTTTCTGCTCCAGTGGGGGCTGCATTTCAGTGGTGGGTGAGGTGATCTCAGGCAGATAGTTTGCAAAACACTTAGAGATCCTTGTATAAAAGGCATCGTTATAAATGCCAGTCATTACCATTAGCAAAGATCTCGCTCTCCTAGTGTGTACATGTGACGTTGCACTCCATATGTTTATGGAAATATATTTATAAGTGTAAATATGATGTAAGTGGAATATGCTTTATGCAAAAGGTCTCTTGTAAGGTATCATATTACAAAGCATATAATCTACTGAGTGTGGTCATCCTTTTTGTATGAAGGTATCATTCTTGGATCTGAAATTAGCAATATGAAATATAATTCTGAGGTCCTATTGTAGTTATGCAACATGTGGGCCATTAATGGTGGTTGGGAATCTTGATAGCCCCTATTAACTAGGACAATTGGTTGTAGATGGCTCTGTTTATTTCTAAGCCTTCCTGTATAAGTGTGTGCCAGCAAGTGGGTAATGAAGTCTCACAGGACATGTGAACATGTCACATCATACTGGAATCCATCTTGAACCTGGTGCTTTAGAAGGAGGGGGGGAACCCAGAGAGAGACAAAGGATTCCCACCTTGTGCCAAAGCTATAAAAGGGGGTGGAACAGAACAAAGGGGTCCCAGTCATGTGGAATCCCCTGCTTTTCACCTAAGATGCCTGCTGGAACTAACAAGGCCTGTACCGCGGAAAGGATTGGACCCAGACTAAGAAGGAGTCTAGTCTGTGAAAGGTTTAAGAGTAGCAGCTGTGTTAGTCTGTATCCGCAAAAAGAAAAGGAGTACGTGTGGCACCTTAGAGACTAACAAATTTATTAGAGCATAAGCTTTCATGAGATTTGTAGCTCACGAAAGCTTATGCTCTAATAAATTGGTTAGTCTCTAAGTGCCACAAGTACTCCTTTTCTTTTAGTCTGTGAAAGAAACTTATTGGCACATCTCTAAGGGTGAGATTTACCTGTATTCAGTTTCTTAATGTATTAGGCTTAGACTTGCGTGTTTTGTTTTATTTTTGGTAACTTACTTTGTTCTGTCTGTTATTACTTAAAACCACTTAAATCCTACTTTTTTACTTAATAAAATCATTTTGTTTATTAATTAACCCATAGTAAGTGATTAATACCTGGGGGAGCAAACAGCTGTGCATCTCTCTCTCTCTTTCTCTGTTATAGAGGGTAGACAATTTATGAGTTTACCCTGTGTAAGCTTTATACAGAGTAAAACGGATTTATTTGGGGTTTGGATCCCATTGGGAACTGGGTGTCTGGGTGCTGGAGACAGGAGTACCTGCTGAGCGGTTTTCAGTTAAAGCCTGCGGCTTTTGTGGGACGTGGTTCAGACCCTGGGTCTGTGTTGTAGCAGGCTTGCGAGTCTGGCTCAACAAGGCAGGGTTCTGGAGTCCTAAGCTGACAGGGAAAACAGGCTCAGAGGTAGTTTCAGCACGTCAGGTGACAGTCCCAAGGGGGTCTCTGTGACTGAGCCCATCACAGTATATAGTATTACTGTATCAAAAATTTAAGCTGTTCACTTCAGGGTAAAAAAACCACACACTGGTCTTGCCAAGATTCCCCACATCACCTGGGATAGTCCCTGTGAAAGGTCTGTGTCCCATCTTTCTTCTCTGGCAATAGCCCTTGCTATATTTAATATCCCTTTGTCTTTATTTCTAACTTTAAAGTGAAAGAGAGAGAGACGTAACTAATCCATTAACAATGACTCAGAACAGACATGGTTAAAATATGTGAGAAGCTCAGGAATAAGAAACATTCATAGTTTCACTGCCACTTTCAAATAAGAGCTTAAAAAAAGATCTCCCACCAACTGGTCTATAAAATGCGTGACTTGTATATTTGTAAGCTACAAAAGTCCACAATCTCACAGAACATTAGGACTCGTCAACCAGAACCCACAAGTCATGACACTGGGACCTTGGCTCTGTCCTTGCTAAGCTGAGGACCAGATTCTGACTGCAAATGACATGAGCAGAATTAATGTGTGGAGAGAAGCTTTTCACTGGCATAAAGCCAGCCAAGGCAGCCCCTACACCAGCTGGATCTGTCCTCACCGTACTCCCCAATACAGGAGTTAGCTTGGGGGAAGGGAGGGGACATGGTGGCATTTTAGGGACCTTGTACCAGTGGCATAAATTACAGCAGCACCTAGCCTGCTCCAATTCATGCTGGGGCTGGGCCGGCACAAAAACAGGGAGAATTACAAGCTCCCTGAGGTCCTAACCCCAAAAGCCCAGAAACTATTCTACTGTGCAGGCACCTGCCTTGGAAAGTTCATTTCCTTATGTATCTGCTGTAGTGACCATCTGGAGATAAGGGATACTCAGATCAGTCCTTGTATGAGTTCAATTGCATTCACCAGGACTAGGAGTTTAGATTCCTCATGAAACACTTTATTCCTAGATGTGGCTCGGGTAAGTGCCAGTGTCTCTGATTCAAGGTATCAGAGCCGCTGAGCCAGACGCCCAAACTAACCAGCAATACTATCAATGGCTCCATTGAAAATGCCAATGGCAAACACAACCCACAGCTTCAAAAAAAACGGAGTGCTGAAATGAGTGGGGCTGCCTAATCTGTAGAATTGTCAGGTAACAAGGGGGGCTGGGGCTGGGGAAGAGGGTATCTGGGGAAGGGGGCAGCTTCTTAAATGTGGAAATTACACAGATGGAGTTTCCACTCAAAAGGTCTTAGAAGGTGTGAGTTTTGGCAGAGCTGTTGTGGTTCCCATGGAAACCCAATGAGGCTGGAGCCGGGATGTCTGGGGAGAAAGATGACAGCAGTACATTGTAAATGCATTGTAATTGCCCTTGGAACACATGAACTGGAAGCCTCTGGTCTGACGCAGCACATTGGAGATATGTTGTTGCTTACTGTACAGAAACTTTTTTATCTCTGCATCTATTACATTTGGTCTCAGGGCCTCTTTTTTGCAAAGCAGCCTTCTGTTTTCTGATATCAAGCCCTTTCTAGAATACCTTGGGCGTCAAGCAGGATATGCCCTGGAAGCCATGAGGTTTAGTAGATTGCGCATTACGCAGATCAAGAAAGCTCCATGATAAAAATACATCACTGGCTCAGTGCACCGAAGGCCCAGTCTGTGCCAGCAATGACAGCACTTTGCAGTACCCGATGCGCAGTTCCTTATGTGATCTCTCTCTTTCAGCTATAGCTCATCTACCAGATCTGACGCAGAGGGGAATAGCGAGATACTGCTTGTTTTCCAACACTATGGAAATGAGATGGCAAAGTTCTGCTCTCTTCCCCCTAGGCTACACATCACAGCCAGGTAACACAGCTTCAGAGCTGTTAGCTTACCTCTGACAGGGCTTTTTGATCATGTTAAACACACACAGCTGAGCGAGCACCACTGAAAAACACTCCTTTTTCCCCTCAGAAAAACAGGACCAGAGGGAGATGAGAGCTACAGAATGTAGATAGAGGCAATGGTTTGGCCAGTGCATACACATATTTCAGCATTAGCTCCAACTCTGTTTACAATACCCATGATGCCCAATGCCTCTGTGAAACAATGCAACTTGTGCAAGGGAGTCGCAGCATATTGTATGTTGTAATGTATATTCGTTTTATTCAGGATTATTTTACCTCTTAGTAAATCCAAGGCGATTTTCAAGAACCTGTTTCCAAATGGAGAGGAGGGGTGGTTGTTACAGAAAACCATTAGTGATCAACGGACAGTTGGGGTATAGACTTGAAAATGTATGTCAGAGGACAGGATATACCACCTCCCATTTAAGGCAAATGATGCCATCGCTGTCGCGGGATATACTTGGAAAGAATCATCGGATTCTTCATTTGAACGGACCCTTTGGCAACTGGCACACTTAGATTAGAGCATGATCCTCCTACAAAGGGTTTTGCCCCTAAACATCTAATGAAGTCAGTAGGAGTCAATGCATTCAGCCTCTCTCCGATTTTATCCTATCTTCTTTTCTGTAACTGATGAACTGCAAATAGAAGTGTACCCAAAGGAGCAATGTGGTGTGTGCGTAGAGCCAAGGTTTAAATCAGGTCTTGCGTCACCCTGAAGGAAACTGAGAGACACATTATTTTTACTCACACAGTAGGCTTTGGTACAGAAAACAGCCTGGGCTAAAGCTCATCCTCAAACTCACCCAGCCCAGTTAGGGCTGGAAAGAGCCAGGCCTGAGACAACAGAAGGAGCTCTCATTCTCCGTCTGAGTAGGGCTTTGTGAGTCAGGCTGTGTTTGCACAAACTGGACCTGGTTACTAACTGCAAGTTTTGCTTTCTGTAACCACTTTGCCTTTGAAGGTTATTATTAGCAATATAATAATAGTTATTAATAGCAACCTTAAGTTTGCACCCTCATGCAAGATAACATATGTGATAACATAACTCTGGGGACTAGGATTACTTGGCTTTTTTTTCTGTTTGACTCTGATTGCACCTGCAAGTATTCTAGCGAGTGAGTTTACTGGCAGGGCGTATGTAGAAAAAGTGAACAGCAATTATTAGAGAGTATTAAGAATTACATGGATTCAGTAAGGGCTCAGAAACATACCATATGAGCTGTGAGTCCCATCAGAGCAAGCAACGCAGGTTGAATACCAAATATTCATTGTGATCTGCTTGTGTGAAATCTAGAGAGCAAAATTATTGGGTGCATCATTTTGAATAGATTTGAGAAAATTGTACTATTTTTGCAGTTTGTGAGAAAAGAAGAGACAAAACTCATCCAATAAATTATTCACTGCCGGTTACTCACCCATCCTTACTGTGGCAAGAGGATATTCATTAACATGCCTAGCCAAGTGGAGAGCTAACCAGACACCATAATTTGACTTCCATTTGTTTCACTCATGAATTTCCAAAGCAGATAGTTTTAATCTGCTCTTGAGATCCTGAGTGTGCCCTGGAGAATATTGGATGAGAAGTGCCTGCCTTGTCTCCTTTGCATCCTAATTACCAGATCACCATGTCTGAGCCAGGTGTAACCAACTATTCTGCAGCCCCAGGTGGGACAAAGGCATGAAGTATACAAGGGGAACTCTTGGCTCTATGAAAAGGAGTACTTGTGGCACCTTAGAGACTAACCAATTTATTTGAGCATAAGCTTTCGTGAGCTACAGCTCACAAGTGAGCTGTAGCTCACGAAAGCTTATGCTCAAATAAATTGGTTAGTCTCTAAGGTGCCACAAGTACTCCTTTTCTTTTTGTGAATACAGACTAACACGGCTGTTACTCTGAAATCTTGGCTCTGTGGAGAACTGCAATCTTGTTTTGTTCCACCTCACTCATATTCCTGCATTTCTTTTTTTAAACTCTTATTTTTCTCTTCTTAGCGACCTCAGCATTATTTCATCACCTCTCCCCATTAAGGATGGGCCATGCAACTGAGACCTTTCCACCTTTCAAGATATTTATGGAAGGAAGAATAACCATTTGCCTGCTGCATGATTTAGATTCACTCAAGGATGCTCTGGCTGATTTTGCCTATAGTGCTTTGCAAACAATTTCTGAGTATGAAACTGAGTGGGGTAAAGAGAAAACAAAACTTGTTTGGAAACATTCCAAAAATGTGCTTTCTTGTGCACTTGAGCAAATCCAAAGTAGTTCCACTGATTTCAACAATGTTTCTCTGTATTTATCATAGTGTAATTGAAATCAGAATCTGGCCCTATGTCACTATCATTAGATTGTTGTGAGGCTTATTTTAAGATGATTCTTCAGTTCTGTGACACTACTGTGGTTAGAGACAAGCGCCCATCTGTTTTCCACGTAAATCTGCGCTTGCCAATTGGAAGAACTGTCACAGTAAGCATGTCCTGGAATCAGGGGAGTTTGAAACGACACCTGCTTATGTCCTCTCCAAGGTTTGGATATCACTTTAAATATTCTAGACAACTTATTCCTATTGTGTAACTAATTCCGCTTTGCAGGACTTCCGTATGGTAAGCACAACTGTCCCACCCTGAGACTCCACGTGGCTGGGAAACAAAACTCTTTTTAGCATGAACCTCACCCTCCTTTACTGGATGGAAATCACAGTTGCTAAAGTGGTTAATACTTGAAAAAGGTGTGTCTGCCTTGGAGAAGAATGGAATGTTGGGCTTTATGGCACCTGGAAAGTCTATTGGAAAAGACAAGTTGAATAGCAAAATCAGGACTGCAGGAACTGGATTGGTAATGAGTCCTTGTGGATGAGTTCTGCTTGTTATTTATTTACATATATTAAGAGGAAAAACAACTTTATTGTTAGTCGTTTGGTTTTCTTTCCCAAATGCAATATTAGTTATATAATTAAAAATACTATATCCCATGAAATACTCCCCCACTCCAAAAAAATTTTTTTTTTGGGGGGGCACCATGGAAGTTGTGCCATTGATTTCCATGAGGACATGTCCATAGTACATGATTTATATTTAATGATTTTAGAGCAAGGTTGGATGGCACGGGGTATTGACACTTGACCCATGTTTATGCTGCAGCCTCTGCCGTTTCGTTTCTACCACCAGTGGAGAATTCCTGGTCCCAACTTTCCCATTGTGTATCCAGCTTAAGTGAGCTCCTTCCACCACAGCCCTGCCACCCTTCCTTAGGCAATCTACAGTCAGTGTAAAAGGAGCAGGAACAGAGAGAAATGGGGTGCTGGCTGGGTGATGGAGAACTCTCCCCTGGAGACTATGTGACACATGAATAACCTGAGACCCTTTAGGCAGGGGACAATAAATAATGCAGAGCTGACAAGGGGGCAGTGGGAGAATACACTAGACAAATAGATTGGCACACACGTGTCTTTTACTCTTAAAGTGTCTCTTTGGAGAATGGCTCCAATTTCTGTTCAGCTTTTTAACAGGGTGAAAGCCCAAGAGAGGTTTTAATTAAGTATTTAGCTGCTGGCAAATTTTGTATCCATCTGTTCCAGCATGGGATTTAGCTTTCTTTCATTCAGGCTTAGACTTCTGCAGCTGGCAGGTCACCTGGTGGTGAGCAGGGAGTGCCACACTCAGAGCCAGAGTAATCCCCGGCCTAATTCTACTGTCTGTGGTGCTGTTATACAAGGGATGATCTTGGCCCTGAATGTTCAACAGCTGGGACAGCAAATGAGGGAAAGTAATTTGTTTTCACTACTGTTTTCCCCTAAACTGAGCTGTCCATTTACTATATTGAGGGCTGGAATTGTTAACGTAGGGCCCACAGTGCTGAAAAGTATCAAGAGGCTGCTTGTTTCCCTTATCAAAGGACAGTAGAATGCCTACATAAAGGATCTCCTGTTAAAGAGCATATGCTTTCCATGCACCAAAGCCCGACAGATCTAAGGGACAGGCAATCAGCTTCTAGCAGGACACGGGGAAATCACAAAGGAAAACTGGTTTAGCAAAAGAATTGATCCATTAATTGGAGACATTCCCTGGGCCTCAGATATATTTTATGAAACAGCCAAGCCCTGAGAAATGAACATACTGTAAAAGGACAAAGATAATGAGGGTAATCGGCCCAGAGAGAACTGAAGGAAATGTGCTCATAGGAGGACAGGGGAAAGCTTTAGTGCAAGGTCTGAAACAGGAGACAGTGCACATCCAGTTGAAGGGGCAGAAAAAGCAAGGCATGAAGCCTGCACAGAGCTGGACCCCTCCAACACATGTGGTACCTGAGAAAGACATAACAAGAACCAAAGGCTGGAAATTAAAACCATCCAAATTCAAATTAGAAATAAGGCACAAAAACTTTTTTAACAGTGAGGGTGATTAATCATTGGAGCAACCTACCAAGGGAAGTGGTGGATTCTTCATCTTTTGATGTCTTCAGATCAAGACCGGCTACCTTTCTGGAAAATTTGTCATTGGGCTCAACGCAGCGGTAACTGGGTGAACGTCTATGGCCTGTGATATACAGGGATGTCAGATTAGATCAGGGATCGGCAACCTTTGGCACGTGGCCCATCAGGGAAAGCCGCTGGTGGGCCGGGCCAGTTTGTTCACCTGCAGCGTCCGCAAGTTCGGCCGATTGCAGCTCCCACTGGCCGCGGTTCACCATTCCAGGCCACTGGGGGCTGCGGGAAGCGGCACAGGCCGAGGGATGTACTGGCCGCCACTTCCCACAGCCCCCATTGGCCTGGGACAGCGAACTGTGGCCAGTGGGAGCTGTGATAGGCCGAACCTGCAGACGCTGCAGGTAAACAAACTGGCCCGGCCCGCCAGCGGCTGTCCCTGAAGGGCTGCGTGCCAAAGGTTGCCGATCCCTGGATTAGATAATCTAATGGTCCTTTCTGGCCTTAAAATCTATGAATCAAATCAAAATCCAAAGTCCAGCACCTGAACTTGGGTGATGTTCTGACCCAGATCTGAATACTGGGGTTCAGGCTTATTTCTGCTCATGAGTCTCATTCTTTTTGTGCCTCATCTCCAGTCCCTCCTGATGCAGAGTATGATCCCCCCCCACACACACACACTTCATGGCTTTGCTGTGTGCCTCACTCACAGCTTGGTCCACAGAGGGAATTAAAAGCATTTGCAAACATTTCAGATCGCGTCAGGCATTGTATGGGCAGGCGCTGTGCAAGATTCCCACGCACAGCCCTGCCGACGCACCTCTGATCTGCAGCACCTGCTCCTACAGACCTGGCCTCCCACACAGCTAATGTTATTTATTTGCTGGGTTTATTTATAGGGCTTTGTGTGGGGCTGGTAGAGTGCAGCAGCCGGGCGCCGTACAGCTTATTAAAAACAAACAAAAACATGCGAGTCGTCTCAATGCAACTACTCAGCATCCATCGCCTGCCCAGCGAAATCTCTGGCCTTAATAGTATGTCAAACGGAGTCAATTAATCAAGAGCCAAATTCCAAACACTTGGGGATCTGGAGGATGGAGTGTCCTGGAAGGCGAGGGATGAAGTAAACTCAGGTTGCAATAAAAAGTGTGCTCCAGGGAAGTACAATTGCCATGATTGAGCAGCAGGGAGGGAAACAGAACAAGATCTTTAGCTGGTGTAAACTGGCATAGCTCCACTGTCTCCAAGGTAACTACGCCAATTAACGCCAGTGGAGGATCCAGCCCACAGACTCTAAATGAGTCCCAGATCTTGGAGGGTTTGGAAGATTATAATTAGCAACTGGAATTGTCCTTGGAAGAGCACAGATAGTCAACAAAGAACGGGGTGAGTATGTTTTCTATGGGCTCACAATGACCCACCCTGCTCCGGAGGCGAGCAGTCTCATTCCGCACCAGCTGAACATTCCACGTGCTCCTCAAGAGTGGGGCATATTACAATAGCCTAGCTAGGCAGTTCGGATTGCAACTCACCCCTGGCCTGTGCTATCAGGGATTAAGTGCCAGCAATGCACCCAGCTCTGAAATAGTAGCTCACACGATACCAGATACAAACAGGACAGATGGGACATGCTGGGAGGGCTGCTTGTTAAGGTCTCATGGTTTGTGGGCAGCTGTCACAGTTCCCAGGCGAACTGCACCTCTGACCCCTCGCAGTCCTGTCGAGCGCTCCCCTCCCGAGGCTCAGGCCTTGGGATGTTGTCTGGCTCTGATGGAATCACAGGATGCGCCACTCTCAGACTGGTCTCTGGGTTGCAGTGCCCTGATACTAACTGAGATTACCTCAGCAGGTCTGACAGAGGCTCAGACCCTCCCGTTCTGTTCCCTCTGAAGCAGGGACCAGTGGTTAATATTGTGACCAGGCAGCCTCCTTGAAGCAAAATATCATTTAGTTAGAACCACAGTATTTCAGAGAAAACAGCTCTTAAAACAACAAAACAGACTGTATGCATGTCTAGGTTTTCCCTAAGGTAGCGGTTCTCCAACTTCATTGCACTGTGACCACCTTCTGACAACAAAAATTACTCCATAACCCTGGGCAGGAGGGCAGGGAAATGGGGTGGAGCCAGAGCCCTGCACCCCGGGCTGAAGCCCGCGGGCTTGGTTTTCAGCCCAGAGCAGAGAGGCTCAGGCTTTGGCGTCAGCCAACAAGTTTAACATCGGCTCTGGGTCATCTAAGGCATATGATTCCCTGGCTCTGGGAAGGCCCAACTGCTTTAGACTCCGTCTGCAGAGTCTCTCTGTATCAGCCAGTCTTCTTAGACAGCCTCTGACAAGTGACCCCCCCATGCACCCCCTTTCCCCCAGAGCAGCAGCAGTGGACTTTTGATCTCCAGGCTCCTCACGTTGGCAGAACAAAGCTGGAAACAGGATTCTCGAAGCCAGCAGCCTGCCCCTCTGGCCTTTCAAGGAGGTGCTGGCTGGGTGGAGCGGGCTGGGGAGACACACTCAAAGCGCAGGGCCAAGATGTAGGCTGGGATGGAGGTGGGCAGAGCCTTGCAGAGGAGGACAAGAGATGTAAACTGGATTGGGTGGGGAAGGGGAGCCCACAGAAGGATGTGGGGGATGGGGAGAGGCACAGTCAGAGCGTTGGCTGAGTACAATAATATTAGCAGCTACATTTTGGACAAACGGGAGGGGCAATGGGGGCTCAAGAGGACTGGAGAGGAGGCCACTGCAGTAACAGACAGAAGATGATCAGGGTCCAGAAGAACTTAGTCAAGGTGTTACTAGCAACAGCCCTTGTTATCTGGGACTCCCACAAAGCTCCGCTAAAGCATTTCCGTCCTAATCTGCAGCCCAGCCCTGCCCCAGCAGTCCCAGTCCTGGGCTCCCACACAGCTCTGATAGTGCCCCTCAGCCCTGATTTGCAGCACCCCCTGCTTTTCCAGTCCTGGGCCCTTACTCAGCTCTGCACCCTCAAGCTTTCTGCCACATCCCATGCCCACCAACGAAGGGGTGAATTACCAAATGTCGGTGCTTTTGCTGCTGTAGTCTCTTTGGGTGCTGTTAACTGTACCAAGGGTTGACCAGAAACACTGCTGAACAAGCTCTTCCCATTAAAATAGAAAACCCACTTGTGTGTGGCTTTCGGCTCGAAGCAGACCTTGGCCAGACAAGCCTTCCTGTTGGCTATCCGGAGCGTAGGTGTGTGGCAGCAGGCACGTAGGGTTGATGGCCAGTAAGAAGTGACGCATTTTCCTCTAAAACTGTTCAATCACTTCACATTCCAGGTATTTCATGTCGTAATAAAAGTCCCTGTGTCCTGGATGCCAGTAAGGCCTGTGGGGCGGGGGAAGGTGAATTAAATGAGCCTTTTACAAGCATAGAGAAGCACTTACTCCTCTTCAAGCCATTTAAGGCAAATGTTGCTAGACTTGCTCAGTGGTTTGAGCATTTGGCCTGCTAAAGCCAGGGTTGTGAGTTCAATCCTTGAGGTGGCCATTTGGGTCAAAAATTGGGGATTGGTCCCGCTTTGAGCGGGGGGTTGGACTAGATGACCTCCTGAGGTCCCTTCCAACCCTGAGAGTCTATGATTCTATGATTCTACCCATCCTGGTGTCCTGCTCAGCCCTGTATGCATTGTCCTTTGCAAACACCGTGGAGTCCCAGAAGTGGAGCTGGTGCACATCGTTGGCAGAAAAGTTGAAACAGAGAAGGAAAATGGCTATTTGTTTTAGAAATTGAGCAGAGGTGATTAGCGTGTTTGTGTGAAATGAATAAGGGCTTGTGTCTCTCCTCCCCTCCCACATTCTGCCAGCACTGTCAGAGTCAGGTGGGAGTGGACAGCACTCAGGAACTGCATGAACCTGGTTTCTGGGATGCAAATGCTGACAAAGGGCTTTTTTTTTTTAGGTTTGATCTCAAAGGAGAAAAAAATCAAAGAGCTTGGAAGCTCCTGGACCATGTTCACTCTGCTGCCTAATAAAATCAGCTGTAAGGCAGCTGCAGCGCTTCTAGGGTGACCAGATGACAAGCACAAAATATCGGGACATGTGGGGGGGCAGCCACAGGCTCACCCCCCACCAGGGCCGGCTCTAGGTTTTTTGCCGCCCCAAGCGGAAAAGAAAACAAAAACAAAAAATACCAGAGTGCCGCCGAAGCAAAATATAGGGACAAATGACGTCCCAACTGTACGTCCGTCGGGACACAGGACAAATAACTAAATATCAGGACAGTCCAGATTTTATCGGGACGTCTGGTCACCCTAAGCATTTCTCACATAGGAAGAGTGAGGGGGGTGTGTGATTTGCACACAAATAGCTCCGCAAATCAGAATCCAAGAGGCCTCGTTTGCATGAAGATATAGCAGAACTGTGGCAAGGTCCAGATCTGGAAGGAATGGTCAGGACTCGGAGTGTAAATTAACAGAGGATTTATACACAGGGATGTGCTTCTATGAAGAAATGGTTGGAGTTTTGCCACTGAATTCAATGGGAGTATGTTCAAGCTCAGTATGTGTTATCCTCCCAAACGGGCAAACTTATGGCTAATCAACTCCTTCTTTCTAATTTGGAACAACCAACGAGGCATTCCCTGATTTGTCTTTTGAAAGGATTGGGTAAATGTTGAAACAAGAGTCTGGGGTCCATGCAAGTTTTCCTGCTCCCCAGCTCTGTCAATGATGGTCACTCACTCCAGGTCTGCAGAACCAGAGCCTCCCCTGCTATTCCAGTCCTGGGTTCCCATACATCCTAATGAGTATTACTCCTGTTATTCTAGTCCTTGATCTTTCTGCTTGTGATCTACACTGGATTTGAACTCAGGCCTCTGAGATCTCAAGGTGTAGCATTAACCTGCCACATCACCTAAACCAGGGTGGCCAACCTGAGCCTGAGAAGGAGCCAGAATTTACCAATGTACATTGCCAAAGAGCCACGGTAATACGTCAGCAGCCCCCCATTAGCTGCCCCCCTTGCCGCTCCCAGCGCCTCCCACCCACCGGCAGCCCTGCCGATCAGCACCTCCTCCTCCTTCCCCGCACCTCCCGATCAGCTGTTTCATGGCATGCAGGAGGCTGCGGAGCAAGGGGAAAGGGGGAGGACTGAGGGCACAGCAGGCTCAGGGGAGGGCACGGGAAGGGGTGGAGTGGAGGCAGGGCCTGTGGCAGAGCCAGGGGTTGAGCAGTGCGCACCCCCCGGCACATTGGAAAGTTGGCACCTGTAGTTCCAGCCCCAGAGTCGGTGCCTGTACAAGGAGCCGCATGTTAACTTGTGAAGAACCGTAGGTGGCTCTGGAACAACAGGTTGGCCACCTCTGACCTAAACCCTATCAAGCTTTTCAGGGGAAAAATAGCAATCAAAAGCGTGTGTATGAGAGTTAAAACATTTCCAGTACGGCAGTCTTTGTTTCCTTTGATTTCTTTCAAGTAATAGATGTTATGCTGCTGACAGTACTTTGATCACCTAATGCACAGAGCCCACAGTGAAGCTGCTGATCTTGTTGGACCTATCTCCTACATATAATCTGCTCCCAGTCAGCCTCAGGTACCAGTCACACCTGTTGGGCAAGAGAATGCCCCATCTCACGGGAACTTCAGGGCAGGTGCACCTGCATGGTATAGTCTGAGCACATCTGCCAAACAGCCACAGCCACTTAGGAGCTCTTCCTTTCATTATAAATATTTATGAAGCTTTGGCACCCGTGAAAGTGGAGAAAGAATAGCACCAGCTAGGTCTATTCTAAGTTAGTACAGGCCTCTCACACCGTCTGCCAGAAAGTCTCTATCCTGACCTGCAACACCCCCTGCACTGCCAGCCTTAAACCCAACACAGCTCTACTACGGCACCACAGTCCTGGTGTGCATGCCCCTCCCCCCCGCATCTTTTTGAGCAGATGGGTCCCATATCTAGCACTGAGTGCTTATAATCCTCTCTCCCCCTTGGCACTGCCAGGACAGCACCACTTTAGCTCATCTCCTGCTGCAGCACCAGCACCTGCCTCTCCTAATGCCAATCACAGAGGGAGTGCTCAGCTCAAGAAGGTCTCTCTGCCTTTGACCTCCAGCCAACCTACCATCCTGCCTAAAATTTCATTTTTGATAAATAAAGTGCGCCTACAGCTAGCTGTCCCTCCCCCCAGCTCACATGATTGGCAGCAGAGAAAAGAGAAAGCCAAAAGGAGCCCTGCTTCAGGAAGAGGATCCAGCAAACATTACTGCTGCAGCAGGGAAGGGGTTAAAGAGACAGCACCAAGAAAATTAAAAGACCTGAAGTGTGACCTTGCGGGACTACTACTGAAAAGCCATTCACAGCAGGAAGGTAAAAGGACCAGAGAGCCTGGGGTAAGACTTATGTATTGTGGGCTCTAGGGCAGTAGGGTCTGACTCTGGCTTTCCTAGGCCAATCCCAGTTATAATTAGATGAGTTTAGTGCATACAGACACACCACTCTCTGCAGGGAAAGAAAAAGCCCTTCCAGCTGCTTTTAATGTGGTACCATGCTGAGGTCAAATCCTCTGTAGATAAAGAGTTTGGCTGCTGATTCACTGACAATGGCCCCTAAATTTAGCTCAGACAAGAGAGGAACCCCCAAAACCTCAAACAAAGCTGCTAATCTGAGAAGAGTGGATACATCTCCCTTTAGGGGCACGGGTAGTGCAGCTATTGATTTATATAGGAACCAATAGGGTGGTTCTAGAGAATCACCCACCCAGAACAAAGCTGAGCCCATCTGTTCCTGGGGCAGAGGTATAAAGGCCAGTTCAGTAAAACTAGGCTTTTCCTTTTGCTATGGGGGCTGGAGTATAGGGGGGTGGCTGTTGTCAATACAGATGAAGCTGCTGTAGGGAAATGAGTTAGTGATACTTATGAAGCCTAGAACAAATGATGCTTAGGTACTATGGAGATGAGTATATTAGAAACATTGAGAGAAACCTAAGCCACCATAATGGCTTAAAGGAAGGCAGGCCCTTAAGGTATGTCTACGCAGGGGTAAAAAACTCAAGTCTGCTGAGTTTGGCTCTGGGGCTTCAAAATTACTGTGGAGATATATGGGCTCCACCCTTAGCTAGCTTCACTTCACTAGCCCCACAGCCTGAGTCCTGTGAGCCTATGGCAGCTGACCCTGGCCAGCTGTAGCTGTGCTGTGGGTCTTTTATCTTTGTGTAGATGTACCTTAACTGTCTTGTGTTGGTAACCAGGGTTCAGTAATGCTTCCCTTTTGAGGCTATTCAAGTGCTTTATACACATTAATTGAGCCTCCTGTGGTCATCCCTATCTCCAGCACTCCTGTCCCATTGAAAAAATCAGGGCATCAAACATATTTTTAAATGCACAATAATAGGATGGATGCTTACTGCCACTATTAATCCCTTTGCTCTTTCCCTTCTCCCTCTCTTTATGTATGATGTCTCTCAAAGCTTAGTAGCCCTGGGGAGGAAGAGACCATGTCTTTGTATCTGTGTGTAAAATGCCTAGTACGCTGATGCTGTACAAATAAGTAATAGCAGGGCTCACACTAACCCTTGCTTGGGGGTAGGTAACTATTATCTCCACTTACAGACAAGTGAAGTGAATTGTTTACAGTTAGAGTGAATTGGTGAGAGCTGTGACTAGAACTGCCATAGCTTAACTTTGCTGTGTTTGTTGATCACGCTCCCTTTCTGTGATCTCTGGTTTATAAATGTTAATGGTGGAGTTAGAACTCTCTTGTATCTACCAAAACACGTGCAATGGATGGGCCCCAGGCATGGTCCTACACAAACACAATGCAGTGCTCCGTCTACTAGCTCTGCAAGAGCCACTGTTAAACACTATTCCCTGAAAGTGCAACGCTGACACTTCTTAACACAGCTAGCACGTGAACAAGAAAAGGACCATGCTACCTTCCAGCTCTGCTATAAACAGACTGGAGGAAACAAAGGCTACAATGAGAGGGAAATGCATTTAATTCTCAAGGGCCACGGAATTAATGGAGGAAACGGACATGAAAAATATATCTAAAGTGTACAGATAAAAGTACAGCGCTGGTATCGTCTCAAGAGTTTGGAGGAGACTGAGGGCTGAGACAGAGTTCTGTCTTCTTTCCTCTTGACAACATATTCATTAATTCCACCTTCCAACCCTCTCAACATGCAGGAGCAGAGTCTGAGGGCACAATCAGCTGTGCATGCTGTCAAAGTGAGAAGGTGAGAATAACCAGGACGTAGATGATCCCACAGAGGCAACCTGGTCACTTCCACTCAGTGGGCACCCCTTGTTTCCTGGACCTGTATTCACACTTATTCTTCCTTGGGATGCCCCATATGATACAAGTATAATTTCATCCATCTGCTACGTGGCTTTTTCAATGTCTCCTAGAATTGCGTTTCCTTTTTAAATTCCACTTCCCAATTGTGCAGATCATTTTTAAATAAAGACACCCACTGGTCCCTTTGGAAAGACAGTTTTTCCTGCCTCTGTTTGCTATTAAAAATTTGCTCTTCCAGTCACTTACTAGCTATAAAAACAATATGTGCTTTCTTCTTGGCATTTTTGTTTCTGTAAGAGGTTGATTTTCATATGCTAATATTTTAGGCATATATGCATTAGGGCAGAAACCTGTAATGACCTCAGAACACACCTGGGATCATTCCCCCTTTCATGAGCCAATCCCAGAAACTGATTTGGATCCAGTATAGTTACTAGATGAGAGAGTCCCTGGCTCAGAAGATTTACAGTCTAAGTGGGCTCAAAGCGCTAGATCCTCAGCCTTTATGAATCAGTGGCCCAAACAGAGCAAACACGTTGTTTTTCTTCTTACATTAGTAAAAGGTTTATTAATGTGTTGAGCCATTGCTCACTGTATTTATTTCAGTGTTCTTTTCTTAGTGGTGTGGCAGCTAGAGGGGGAAATGCCCATCTAATCCATCCCTTTGTCAGTGCAGTGGTAAATTGTTCCAGTGGTTAATTATCCTCACTGTTAAAAATGTAGGTCTAATTTCTAGTCTGAATTTGGATCCAGCCATTGGATCGTGTTATACCTTTGTCTTCTAGATTGAAGAGCCTATTGTCACATATTTGTTCCCCTGTAGGTACTTATAAACTGTGATCCAGTTCCTCCCCTTAGCCTTCTCTTTGTTTACTTGTTAATAAGTAGATTGAGCTCTGTGATGGGGCGCCTGCCCTGCACTAACCCTGAGAGGGTTAAAACCAGCATAGGGAGGCTGAGCAGCAGGCAGCCAAAGGAGTGGCTGTAGGGGAAACAGCCAATTAGGGCGGTGCCTGCAGACAATTAGGGTGGCGGCTGGACCAGCCAATTGGGGCCCAGACGGCCCATATGAAAGGAAGCTGCAGACCAGAGCAAAGGAGTCTGCTACAGGGAGTCCTAAGGAGAAGACTGGCTTCCTAGGGGACTATAGCAAGCCCAGCACCTGGGAAAGGGCAAGTGCTAGCAAGGACTGAGCTAATTCCCAAAATGCCCACCAGGAGGTGCTAGTGTGGTGAGTGACCCCATGACAAGCTCCTTGATTCTATCATTATAAGGCATAGTCTCTACTCCTTTAATCATTCTTGTAGCTCTTCTTTGAACCTTCTCCAATTTATCAACATTCTTCTTGAATTGTAGACTCCAGAACTGGACCCAGTATTCTGGTGGCAGTCGCACCAGTGCCAAATACAAATAACTTCTCTGCTCTTACTTGAGGTTCCCTGTCTATGCATTCAAGGATCACATTAGCCCTGTTAGCCACAATGTCACACTGGGAGCTCATGTTCAGTTATCATTCACTATGATCCCCAAATCTTTTGGAGTCACTGCTTCCCAGGATAGTCCCCTATCAATGGAAAGAGTGTTCTCATCATCATATGATATGACTATATCATATTTCTCTCCCCCGCCCCCAGATATAGAACAGAAATATGTATTGCATACTTGTTTTTTCTGCATTGTTATTGATAATTCTACCATATCCCTCTAGTAATGGACCAATACCTTTGTTAGGGTTCTTTTTGTTCCTAATATACATAAGGACAATAAGGAGGATTGTGTTTTTTTTTTTTTTTTTTTTTTAAACTCTGCTGGCCATAGATTTCTTCTTGTGTCCCTCTCCTTGGCTTATCACTTTTCTACAGTTCCTAGCTTCTGATTTATATTCATTACTACCAACTTCCCTATAAGGTCCCTGCCTCCTTGATTCCATTCCTAGCCATGTATTTGGTTGTAAATTTCTTCTTCATGGGAAACTCTGATCTCTCACCCCAGCCTTTTGTCCTCAGCTATGTCTGCCCTACCAGATGTTTACATGGTGTCCATCACCATAGTATCTAATGATTAAATTATCACCTTTCTATTTCGCCTAACATCACTGCTTTCTGATAGCTGCCTCTTTATTTGTCTTTCCCTCCATTAGCTGCCTTTTTCCTTATGGAAAAACCTTTGGATTTCAGAGCATTACAAACCGCTCCTATGACGTAACTATTAATCTCCCTATTTTAAAGATGGGGAAACCAAGGCCCAGAGGTGAAGGGATCTTGTAAGGTGACACAACAAGCCAATGGTGGAGTGGGGAATAGAATCCAAGATTCCAGAGTCCCTGTTCTGACCACAAGACCCTCCTTCTTCTCATCTGCTTCATTTTTGGCGCTGTCCAACAGATCTCCCAATGCAGAAGAGCTGTCCCTGGCGAAACTGATATCACATTCAGGCAGAGTGGTGCCAACCTACCAGACACAGGCATCATTCAGGGTAGAGAGGGGGCTTAAAGGGAGTTGGCCAGAGGGAGTTGGCAACTCGTAACGAAAAGCAGGAGAGAAAAGGCTCTTTTCCAAAAAAGAAACGAAATAAAAATTAATAACTAAAGCTAAAAAAGCAGACTCAGAGTGAAGCGGCTTGACTTTTCCGAGAAGGCTCCCCAGATGCACAATGGGAACATCTGTGCCGCGGCTCACTCCTTGGAAGGGCCTCAGGCCACAGAGTGATGCTGGCGTCAGCTGGTTACAGTGATGGCCTTGATGAGGTCCTCTCCCTGCTTCCCACAGGGCCGGGGCCGCTCAGAAAAATCTGCTTGAGTGCAGCTACGCCTGCTGCTGGGCTTGAATCGCAGCCCAGGGCTGGATCTCAGCAGCCGTAAATTCCTCTTTTCACTTTGTCTTGTTCTCTCCGGGCTCCATATATTTCAAACAGACAAGTGTCCTACATGGGGAGGTAGGAGGCCGGGGGGGGGGGGGGGGGGGAGATGGTTGGGCCCAGAAACAACCGTCCTTCTGTGAGGCCCATGAAAAGCGTTTTCATAAGGCCCATGCTCAAAACGTTCTGTTATCAGGCACCCAGAAGCAGCAGGTCGCTGCATGCCCTGCTCCCGGGAACGAAATAAAACTCTAAACACACACATACCCGCAGTGGCCATTTGCACAGACAGGCATGGCCCATGCTCAGCACGGCTGTCGCATATAAACAAACAGTCTTTTCTGTATTGTTGCCAGCAGCGCCTAAGAGCGAAAGGTTTGTTCCTATGGTCTTCCCACCCAAGGTGAAGACACACATGCCATAAGGATGGAAATTCACAGATCAGGATTAAATCTTCTCACATGTACTTGCAAAAGGTGAATACAGAAGTGGTGCTCTGAATTTGTATAAATAACAAAACCCTGCCTTTGTGTAGCATCTTTCATCTGACTCCTCTGCCTGGTAGGTATTCCGATGAGCTGGCTAGCATGCATGTGTCCTTTGCTGGATAGAGTTGGAACTGTTCAATCATGTGTCGCAGTCCCTGCACTGCTATCAGCTAACGAAGATTCCCTTCTAGTTCAGGTGCTAGCAGCCTTTGATATGGAAGCAGGAGGCTCTGAGTTCTAGTCCTGCTGTCACTTTCATGGTCCAGGTAACCCCTGTGTGCAGCACTGTGAAAGCCAGGACCTCCGAGAGAACTGCTGACTTGTTACACCCTAATTACCTCATTTCGGAGGTGGTGAAATGGAAGCACATGGAGGTGAAGTGACTTGCCCAAATCAATGGGAGTGGAACCCCATTTGGGAAGGAAGGGCTTTGTGGGGGGCAGTGGGAGCTTTTGGCTGCTGGGGGTGGGCAGGATTGGTTGGGGAGCAGTGGAGCTTGGGGCGGAGGGGGGAGCAGTGGAAGCCTAAAGCAGCCTGAGGGGATTGTGGCAGGGGGGATGGGTGGATAGTAGCAACCTGAGGAGGATTCCACCATTCTAACCCTCTCTCCATTAGCCTGCCCACTTCTGTCCCCTTCCAGCCCTGGTCCCTCTCAGCAGTTGCTGCCACCACTGACCACCTCCTCCTCCCTGGGCCCCAGGGCTCTGTGCTTGCCCAGCATCAACAGAGGGAGCTTTAAGAGGGGAGACAGAGACCACCTATGTGCAGTAGTTCCCGGGAGGCGGCTGGGGAGAGGGTTGGACAAGCAACCGCAGTGGCCTACCTGACTGTGTGAGCTCTCAGCTGGGATGCAGGCCAAAGTGACACTAGCCAGCCCTGTTTTATAAAGGTGAATCTGACTGCATTGTCTGGGGTGAGGGGTCTTCCCCTCCAGTTCCTGACCAGGAGTTTGGAATAACCAAAGGAGAGATTAGCCCCCGAAGAATCCATCCCAGTTTACACACTGAGACCAGCCTATGCTGAATCAGGACTTTGGGAATTCAGTGAGTGCTGGGCAGATGCCTGTGTAGTTCAGGCCTGGTTCATACAGTTCAGACACATACTCCCTAGGAGGGAGTCTTTGTGCCTTGATTTAAGGCGCATTTAATTCCCAGTAACTGGGGACGCACCAGTTGTGTTTGCTAATCTATCTTCTCAGGAACAATCCTCCAGTCTTTCATGTTGTGGGGGAATCCAGCCCTTCCACTCAATGTGTGTTGAATGGCTGGAGGATGGAATAATTTGGGATAAGCGGGAAGCTTTCTTTGAGCTTACAAATCCCTTCAAATTTTAAATATTTCCATGAGGGAGTATATATTTTCCAAGGAGTATACGGTGCTTTGTGGAACGTTTTTCATATTTACAAAACCCATCCAAATACACAACACTGGTCAGTTTTCCGGACATTCAAAATATGAGGCCATCTTTAAAATGGCTTCACCTGTTTGAATAAAATTCCCCATAGGTTTTATACCCTGATATATATTTAAAATAAATATTAGGAAGCAGCCAGCTTTGGAATAATTTAAACAATGTTCCATGTATATTACTAAACGCATGGCCAATATCCTTTTATAAAATGCATCCCCAGCATACAGAAGACACCCTGATACTAAATGCAGTACATACTGGAAAAGGGTTGATTGCATTTTGTATTAAGGTAAAAGAAATTAAGTTGGATGCTTCCAAATAGCCAATCGACACAAAAATATATAATTGGGTATTTGAGGTACAATAGCATATGACCTGGCTGCAAGATTATCTATTAACCTGCACTTGTGGGATAAAAATGAGGTTCTCTGAGCCATTTTAATGTAGAAAGTTATTTGTAGGCCTCCTTGCACTATGGAACAGTTCTGCCTTATACTCTTGAGATGAATATGCTTTCAAGTGGGAGCGTCCGGGGGACGGAATGTACCCACTTAGAGACACAGGATTGGTGTGTATCTTTCCAAAGCTGGAGAATAATTTTAATAGGTGTCTGAAATTTTATTTTGTGGTTTGGCTAATCGTTTCTCTACTAGTGGTTGATTTAAAGGTTAACAAAGAGCCCCAGTGGCAATTGTCGCTTTTTGTTTTTTCACATGTAATCTACTACCTTGTCCTCAAAATGACAAAATACATGGGCAGGGGGGAAGGGTATAGACAAGAGTCCCAGAGTCACTAAATTGAGCAGCAGGAGCCTAGGCTGGCTGGTCCTTTCAGTGTGAGGAAAATCTGTCTTGTCCATGACCCTACATAAACGTTATATTCCCATTTGGGGGCTGTGACTGACACCTGACCTTTTTTGCATCTCTTTATTAGGGACAGTGGTTTGACATACCAAAGGTCATGGGGTTAGTAACATTTTATTTCCTTCAGGCTGTGAGGACTTCAGAAAGTGCCCAGTATGGTCTGGCTGCTACCAGAAACAAACGATTAATAAGTCAACCTCTGTGATTTCCAGCTTGACTTTGCCCACTGTACAAGTCAAAACAAGAACTCGAGCAGCCAGCATGATCTAAATTAAACTCATGCCGCGTTCTTTCTAATGCATACATCACTCATCAAGAGGAATTGAGATTTTAGGATGGGGTGTAAGTCAGGACAACATATGGCTTTTGTGGCTTACACTTCCACATCTATATTGGGTCTACAGGGCCCAAACTAGCTAAACCTTGTTTCTGTCCGCAGTTATGACTCAGAAATTGCTTTTGAGGGACAGATATATTCAGCATCGTGGGTACCGTTTTTAGAGTGACTTTTCTGACCGTAACCACATATTAATGTCATCCTAAAAAGGTAACAAATGTTGCTCTATGTGGTGCTTGCTTTGATCTTTTCCACCTTTCTGTTATTTTAAGACACACAAGGATCAAGTGGCACACTACCATGCCCTGATTATGTCACAACAGAGCGACCTTGTATGACTCTCTCAGTGGAATTTGCCACTCAGTTTATTGTGGCTTTCCCTTTAAAAATGTGGAGAAGTTGGCTCTAGTAAAAATGAAAAATTCTCAGTACTGGTTAGCTGGAGAGTGAGTGGAAACAGTAACCATCCAAACTTCTCCATGAAGGGATTGCAAACATACTCTACCTCTGACCTGCAACACTCCTTGCTATTCTAGCCCTGGATCCCAACACTACTCAGCTGATGTCCCACAACCTTGACTTACATCATCCCTTGCTATTCCTATCCACGGCCCCTCCCTCACAGAGACTGGCAATCTTGCCCTATTGTTCATTAGATTTTTGAAGTGAACAATTATCTTCTCGGGCCAAGGCTAAAATTGCCACTTAGCTAGGGGTTTTTAACCTCCTGAGCCAGTCCTCCCAAATGTCAGCAATGTGGTGACTGGGTTTTAAAAGTGATGGCGGTGGATGGTGTTTGCTTTTTAAGGTTGAGAGTCCCACTCCTTGTGTTCAGGAAATCGTGTCTGCACCTCGACCCGTGGGGCAGTCCTGCTTCATCTGCTCTGAGCAACTCAATGTCTGTCTACATGAGCCAAATGGAGGCAAAGGTGCAAAATTCAAATGCTGATGGGCAACATCAGGTAATGGTGCTGAGAGCACCTGCTGCCCTGCCTGACTACTGAATGCAAGAAGATTGGACCCCACGTATAGAGAGCGGGGGAAATGCAGGAAGAGTCATAGATTTTACAAGATGGAAACCTCTACTGGGCCCTATTTGCTCTATTAAGTCCTTGCCAGTCCAGTCTTTCACCAGTCAATGCAAGATTGTTCTCTCTCATCCATTTATCCAACCTAGCTTCACAAGTCCCAAGTGATGCATCCCCAAGCTTTTCCCTTGGGAAACTGTCTGAGGGAGGGGTCAGGAGCTACTGAGCCAGGAAGCAAGCAGGGAAGTGAAGACTCTGGGATTCCAAAACCAAAGTCACGTGCAGAGGAAAGAGCCATGGATGCTCTGCAGCACGAGGAATGGGTCTGGGATAATGTCAGAAATCCATGCAGGAGCTGTAGAGGGGGGGGAGAGAGAGAGAGAGAGAGAGAGAGAGAGAGAGAGGAAGGCAGGCAGCTGGGAGGTCAGCATGGAAAGACACTGGAGAAGAACCAGTGCAGCAGGAAGGGGGAGAATCAGCCCCCATGTGAAGCCCATCAACACTAGGAACTGGCAAAGGAGATCCCAGCTCAGAAAGATGGGGAAACACTTCCAACTTACACCTTCACAGTGCGATTCCCTTCCGGGCTTTCCTTGCTGCCTTAGGCTCCTTCGGTTCCCCAGTAAACTCTGATTTACTTTAACCTTGAATAAATGCAAAGAACTGGAAGAGACCAGGTTTGTGGTTTTAATTGGGTAGCAATCAAGTTTTGCGCTCTGTGTTGGGACACCCCTTTTGCTCTGGCTTCTAGGAAAGCCCATGTAAAAACTAAACTATGTCCCTCAGGAATAAGCCAGAACATGCTGCTAGTTTGCAAAGGAGGGGTGGACAAGTGTGTACCTCAAAGCCAACGCCCACCCCCCATTGCCCTTGTGTTTGTGCTTTGTGCCTCCCTTTGCAAATTATCCCCTGGGAATGAACAGTCCCTTGCTAGATGAATATTTGTCCCCCTCCTGGTTGTATCTCAAGCTAAGCTAGGCACAATATTGCTGTTTCAGCATCTTCCAACTACGATCACTGCACTGTTATTTCAGTTTTAGTGTTATCATTGTTTTTAATCAAAGTGCTTGTGGCCAACGCATATGGAGTAGTTTGATTAGCCCAGTTGTAGGTACAAAAAGCATGGTTTTTAGCTGCGCTGGGGTGTGGCTTGGTGCATGGGTCATGGATCCAAATTGCACTGGGCCCAACTGAATGGTGCCAGCCTTGGACTAGGCTAAGAATGACCAAGTTTCATTTTGTTTGTGACCCATGTCACGTGCAAATCCGGGTCTTCAGAAAAGTGAAAGGCTGGTACTTTGCTTAGGTTCTCTCTCTGCTCAGATACATTTGTACCATCCTAAAACATTCCCCGGCAAACTCAGTCTCTCCTCTAAATGGCTGCCTGCCAGAGGTGTGTAAAATATACCCATCTGTTAGCTGGTAGGTATGATATAGACAAAAATAAGCAGCCTAAGGGCACCACCTAGTGAACAACTCTACAAACATGACCCTAAATCCCTAAGCTGGTAGAAATAAAACAGAAGACTGTGTAACTAAGGGCTGGGTATTCAGCAATGCAGGTGGTGGAATAGTCACCTATTGCTCCTGCCCTTATCTATCAATCTATCCTTATTAGTTATTTGTATTGCAGTGTTGTTTAGAGGACCCACCAGAAATCAAAGGTGCCTGGTGGAAAGCACTGTACAAACGGATGCTAAGAGACAGTCCCTGTCCCCATGAGCTTACAATCTAAATATATAAAAGACAGCCAAAAGGTGGGAGAAAGAAAGTAGTAATTTATGGGTCAGATCCTCCCCTGGTGCAAACTGTCATAGTTCTATTGACTACAATGGAATTACGATCATTTACACCTTTGGAGGATCTGCCCCTATCCATATGGACGATATACCAGATAGATACCATCAGTCTGGGTTCTTATCCTGGGCTTATCGGCATTGTGTCTGCATGCCCCTGCCCCACTAAGGTCAAGAGGGCACCAGTCAAAGGAGCAGAGAGGTTAATATTTTGATTTTCACAGCATCTTTTATTTTTATTCAAGACATTGTGTTGCAATGCAAGGACCATGAGCTTCATTTATAACAATAATCAGACTTCTATAGCACTTCATGTCCAGAGACCTGAAAGCACTTCACGAAGCTGGGCAAGCAGCATCATCGCTCCCTACCTCCCCGTTTACAGACGGAGAAGCTGACACAGGAATTATTCGGGCCAACATGGGACAGTGTTTCAGTGGCAGAGCTGGGGACTAGAACTCAGTCACCTGACTCCCAGCCTCAATCCACAGCTGCCCGGTTCTCACGAGACAGGTTTATACTTCTTTCAAAACACTCACAAGACCCTTTAGCACTACATATTAGTCCCTATACCAGCCATTAAGGATCTCTAGCTTTTATTCCATATGGAGCCTAAGTTATGCAGCTAGTCATACCAGAAGTTCTGGGCACCCATGGGATGGTTGGCTCAAGACTAATGCGATGGGTTCATTATCCATACTGAGCTTGTATTTCTACACATATATCCAAGATGAGTGACCACAGCACATCACCAGGGGGTGATCAAAACCCCTCTGATTCTTGAGCATTATTATGGTGGTTTTATATTGCAGAAAAAGGGTCATCCCTGCAAAAGGGCAGCCCTCCCAATGTCAACCCTAGGGGGCAGGCAGGGCTCAAGTGAGCAGCGGCAGCCTCGAGCGGCAGGCAGGGCTCAGATGAGTGGCAGGCAGACAGAGCTCAAATGAGCAGCAACCCCAGCCTTGAATAGGGACAGGGGCTCAGGTGAGCAGCTAGGGCCAGCCCCATGGGGAGATGGGGGAGGGTGCTTGGGCCAGCCCCGTGTGGTGTCCTGTTTTCCCTTTGGGAAATATGGTCACCCTACCCACATGGGACATTCACTCAGCCCATAACAAGATCATCACTGGACATGTTACTAGGAGCCCGTCCCGTAACCTTTAGCGCAGCTGTACATGTGACCTGATGAGACACAGAAAAGCAAGAAGTCCCTTAAATGGAGCCATCCCCTTTTGATCTGGCAAACTTGAAGAGCTCCATGGCCGCCCTGGCATCTTCCACAGAGGAGTGGCCCTCTCTGTCAGTCTGTAAAACAAAAGAAGGGCCCCAAGAGTGACCTAGTGCAAGCAAAACCAGCCTGAAAAGATCAAGGTCTCCAGATGGACATTCCAGGCTTTACTGAGACAACCCTGCTGACAATAAGGCACCCCTCAGCTGTGTATTATGTCTCTGGCTGAGGGATCATTGTGGCATCCAGGCACATACACAACCCAAGGGCAGTATTATACTGGATTGGGAGGGGTCCTATCCTCTCTTCCCTTTGCACCAGGTACCTGCCCCCGAATGGGAATTACACACATGTATCAAGGGGAGAGTAGAACTCATGGTGTCCAGCCGTTCCCCAAAGAGTGGAAAAATCCTGATACTCAGGACTGGGAGGGTGCTCGTTCTGATCATGAGGTGGGATAAAGGAGAGGAGCCTTAGATGCTGCAACATTCCCTGCAGGAACCCTGCACCCTCTTGAAACAGCAACAGACCAGAGTGATTTTACTAAAGGAAAATACAGGGAGGGTGGAGGGAATAGTCAGACAGTCTCTCAGTAGGAGTCTGTGTGCCCTTTAGTATGCAGCATGTGGCCTTCTCGCCCGCTGGTCCTAGGCCCTCCCGTCTGCTCGCCTTGGAGCCATCAGCTCCACACTTCTATTTTCCATGCTGGTTTCCAGGGAGGTTAATGCTGACTGCACTGTATCATTTCTATAATGATACAATTCCAGGCAGAACCATTTCCAGGCAGAGATGCCTGAAGAGAAGGTGCCAGGCTGGGATTGCAAAATGGGACTGGCTCTCAGCAAGCTCAAGCCAGAGCTCAGCGCTCCAGAGTCTCTGCCACAATCTGTAGCGAGCATAGAAATGAGCTCTGCGATTAGCGCGTCAGCCCCACAACAACTTCTCTGCAGTCCCTAGAATGCATCACTCATTCGACAGCCAGGCCGAGTGACACTGTGATTATTTTATTACTGTGTTTATAAAGGTGCCAGTTGGTGCAGAGCTGGCTCTTGTTTCTGCCAAGAGCAGAAATCCCGATGAGGCAGGGCAGGATTCCCTCCAGCTCTCCCCACACTAGCTTGATGCCACCCACTGCACAGTAGATACTTGCCCAAAGGTTGTGACTCCTAGGCCTAATTCCAGGGCCCAGCCTGACAGTTCTCCCAGACGTTCACAAACTCCATAGAGCTCCTCCCCAATATTTAATGGTCTTCAGAGCAGTGGCGCCAAAACATGAATGAGGGGTTCTTTCCACAAGGTTTCTCCACCCTCAGTGAGATGTGGGGCAAAACATTCTTCTCTTTCCCAGCACCATCAGTCCCTGCACTACACTCTCCAGCCCTGCACCTCTTCCCCTCCCTGCTACATCTAGGTGGCTTCCATACCCAACATCCATTTTCACAGTGACAGCAGGGGCAGGTGCGTTTTCCTGCAGTCTCTGGCAGTGGGGCGGCTGTTGGGGAGTCAGGGGACTGAGTCTCCCCACTCTGTACAGCAGCAGCTTGGCCCCTCTCCTGCTCCTGAGTTGCATCCATGGTGCAGGGACTACATGGGTCCCTCAGGAGGGGAGTTTCCCTTGCAGCAAGCACTCAGGGGGCTGAACACTAATGAGCAGAGCTGGCCAAGGCATTCTGGGGCTGGTCAGAAACAATTTGTGTTGGCTACCTCCAAACAGAACCAGTTTCTGCCTGTGACAGTCACAGGCCAGTGCCCAGAGCCGGGCTGAGGATCGGGGGGTGTTTTGCAGGCAAAGGATTGTTAGATCCTTCTTCTCCGGTTTAATGCTGCAGCATGGAACCTGCTTGTCTATTCATTTCATTTGTAGTCATTGGTTTGCATCAGTTTAACATCAGTTGCATTTTCAAACCTTTGCACAAGGAAAAGGACTAGAAATTGTCTGTTTTAAGTTAAAACTGAGATTCTCCCGGACAGGGCCCAAAGGCAGCTCTGTTAGCGTGGGTCCCCTGCTTTAGCTCATCAGTGCTATTACTTCCCATGAAGAGAGTTCCAGATGATCACTTCCAGGGCCTGGGGACAGGAATGCCGAGCAATAATTTGCTTATACAAAAGGTGGCCACGACCTGCAGTGCAACCCCCAGACTGTTGCTGGGTGTTCTCATATTTGGTCCAATTCCCACTTAACCCAGCTTGATTCCAAAACCATCAAGGGCTGTGTCTTGGACATGCCCTGAGCTCCTACAGGTCTGTGAACTCTCTTTTGCTCTGGGCATTTTTCTGCCATCCTGGTGGCATCTGGGCCTGGGTCTCATCCATCGGGCTGCACGTGTTCTGATCAAGAGGAGAGTGCGCTTTTGGCTCAGAGAGGTGCGTTTCTCCCACAGTGCTGCACAAGCTTCAGTGTTGTAGCAAGACAGCTCCCAACCAGCTTTCGCTTCTTTTCTACACGGCCTGGAGAATTCTTCCTGTGCTGCTAACATTCAGCTCTGGGCGCACAGAGGCTGATAGGAGGAACTGGAGTGACCTTGCAGGATGCATTAGTGGTTCTGCCTCCGTTATCCCGCACCTGTGAAGTCCCAAGTCCTCCCAGCTCCCATCGACTTCAGTTCCTGACGTCCATGGGAGCTGAGGGCACTCACTGCATCCCCAGGTTTGGGCACTTTCTGAGAGGATCTTGCCATTTTCTCTTATCTGCAGACATTCACATTGTTTAAGTGGCTTGTTTTCATTAGGGAAAGGCTGTTGCTAGGCCACACCAATCCCTCTCATTGGTGAAAATGGTTCCTTGCAACCAATCAGTGGGTCTTTGCTGGAGTTCACACACACCAGCAGCTGAAGTGCTAAGTGACCGGCAGATGTGCCTATTCATTTTTAGCTCACACCTATTGCTTCTGCTGGCCAAGCAGGTTATTAAGGCTCCTGTGATTTTAATTTTTAACTGACTGTAGGTTTTCTGCCTTCAAATTTGCAATCCCAACAGAAACAAGGCGGCCGTTCATGTGGCGAAGGCACAGGGCCAGGACGCCTGGGTTCTACCTCTGACTCTGCCACAGACTCCCTGTGTGGCCTTGGCCAACCCACTTAATCTGTGCTTTTGTTCCCCATCTAGAAAGTGGGATTACAAGCCTTTCTTCCTCTGTCTTGTCTATTTAGACAGTAAACTCTTCAGGGAAGGAACTGTCCTTCATTATGTGACAGGTAGTGAATGTACCTAGCACAATGGAACCTCTAGGGCAGGGGTGGGCAACCTACGGCCCACGGGCTGGATCCAGCCCGCCAGCCATTTTAAGCTGGCCCTCGAGCTCCCACTGGGGAGCAGGGTCTGGGGCTTGCCCCGCTCTGGCCGGGGAGAAGGGTCGGGGGTCGCTCCACGCGGTTCCCAAAAGCAGTGGCATGGCCCCGCTCTGGCTCCTACGTATAGGGTTCTGCTCTGCATGCTGCCCCCGCCCCAAGCGCTGCCCCCGCAGCTCCCATTGGCCAGGAACTGTGGCCAATGGGAACTGTAGGGGCAGTGCCTGCAGACGGGGCAGCATGCAGAGCCGCCTGGCTGCGGCTCCACATAGGAGCTGGAGTGGGGACATGGCCACTGCTTCTGGGAGCCGCTTGAGGTAAGCGCCACCCGGAACCTGCACCCTTGAGCCTCTCCCCACGCCCCGCCCCAGCCCTGATCCCCCTCCCATCCTCCAAACCCCTTGATCCCAGCCCAGAGCACCCTCCTGCACCCCAAACCCCTCATTCTCAGCCCCACCCTACTCCCCCACCCCCAGCTAGACCCCGCATCCTACTCCCCACACCCCACCCCGGAGCCCCTTCCCGCACCCTGAATGCCTCATTTCTGGCACCACCCTGGAGCCTGCACCCGCAACCAGAGCCCTCACCCCAACCCCAATTTTGTGAGCATTCATGGCCTGACATACAATTTCTATTCCCAGATGTGGCCCTCGGGCCAAAAAGTTTGCCCACCCCTGCTCTAAGGGCTACTGTAATAGAAATAGACAGCTCCCATTTCTATTCTCAGGAATCTGGGGTTGCTGCACTGCGAGGTTTTCTTTGTCCAGCCTTTTAAAGCTAGAACTGTGATAAAAGAAAATCATATTGAGCATTGTAAAATACTCCAGATCCTCTCGTCACCATCCCCTACTGGAGGCCCCATACAAATAAAACTTTAACAGCTCCACAAGAGCTAGAGTTTACTTGGGTGCATCAGAAAATCCATAGCCCAGCACTTCCATCAGAGGACCAGGAGAGCCAGGGAATCGGAGGCAACAGGTCACTAGTGACAAATCCCGGGAGATGAGTTTCCCAGCTCAGAGTCAGCCCTTGTCTCCCTTTGCTGCTGCTGCTGCTGTTTCAAGCCCCCGCCCCCAAGAATGATCTAGAGTCGACACCTCGCAAAACAAGCAAGCAGAGACCTTGCCCCTGCCCCAGAGAGGGTACAGTTAGACATACACAGTGAGCGAAGGATGCAAACAGACAGAGGAGGTAAAAGGGAAAGGAAGCACAAGTGGAACAATAAAATCATGCAGTTACTCAGCAAGGCTGTGATCCTGCAGCGAGCTCTGCACAGACAGACCCCTGCACCAACATGCAGCCTCACTGACTCTAATAATGGGCAAGTCCATAGACATACGAGTGTGCAGCTGTAATAGTGGGGCACCGGAGAGGAGCGGCGCTCATTGCAGGACTGGGGACGGAGGCACATGCATATCTTGATGGTTCCATTAACTTCCCCCACATCCAAGCACCTGTGGGAGAGGAAAAGCTGCCAGGAATGTACACAAGGTCAGGGGGACGATCCATTATAGGATTCAAATTGCAAGGTGCCCCTCTACGAAAAATGTTTTTTAACAGAATTAAAGGGAAAAAAGCTTAATAAGAAAGATGTGAAAGCAGAGCTCAGCTGGAATCGTCACATGTTGCTCCAGGAATGGCTGTTGCTAGACAGAAGTAAATGTCTGTGTGTCACTTCACCTTCCCTCATTGGTTAAAATTCACTTCAGTGACAGGCTTGTCAGTTACCTGCTATTGCAGCTGATTGAAAAGCTAATTTGACCAAAAAAAAAATAATTTTTTTTTATAAGAGCCTTGAGTTCGCATTGCTAGGATTCCTGGGCTTCTATTAGTCATTATTCGGGAGTATTTGGATGAAAGCCACTTATTTGCAAATCTTAAAAGTGACGTGAAATTTAGCATAATGGATATTCGTCCACACATTCACTACCTGTCATTCTCTTGCTTAAAAAAGTGTTCAGTCATCCAATCAGGGAGCAGAAACACCACCATGTGACTCAGGCGATAGAACAATGCAGATAATAGCTATCTGACGCAAACAGCGATTCATTGACACTTAGGTGAATATTCACGAACATTCTGAGAAACTCCACACTTGCTCTTGAATGAGTCGCTAAGCAGCAAAGGGACTACATTTGTAAAGCTGTTCATAGCAAATACTCCAGCCTGCCATTCTCTTCCACTAGCCAGACTGGGTCATCAGGAAACCACACCCCTTTCACCAGCTACAGCCCTTTCGACCCGCTAGCCCCGGCGTGATTTTCCTCCTTACCTGGATGCTTTTCTTGAGCAGCTTTTCACAAAGGACCTTGAGGGAGACGCGCCTGGAGTTTCCCAGCCCGCTTTCCCTTCTCAACAGCCGGTCATTGCACGTGTCATAGACCCGGTAGTGCCACATGTTTTCTTTCAGTGCTTCAAAGTCATGGCGTAAATCGTGGCCAACCACCAGCTTGTGTCTCAGGATCTGTAAAATCTGGAAAAGGCGGCAGCGAAGCAATGCTCACACCACGAAAAAGCCCCAAAGGCCAAGAGAAGCACCTGACGGTTGGGCCTTACCTGTGTCATCATAGTCAAACTTTCCCAAAGGCCGGGGGACTGTTCAGAACCGGGGCTTTGGGCTTTTTAGAGACGAGGATAGGTGCAGCGTGCACCCATCTCTGAAAGACTTATGCTTGCCGAAGGCTTCTGACATTTTCTCTTTGCCTCACACAGAAACACATGCATTTAAGTGATATTTTCAGAAGCACTCACCACCCACAATTGGGCCCAGATTACCAAAAAGGGTCCAGCACTCAACAGCACTGAATGAGTGAAAACCTCGGCCCAGTTGTGGGTGCTGTGCCCTTTTGAAAACCTGCCCCTTCTCGTATATCTGATACTCAAGACAAATCACAATTGTAAATCTGAACATCACCTACGCTGAGGCACTTTAATGTGCAGCACTTTAGAAATGTTCTTTCAATTCCATTTCTTTAGCGTGTGGTATTTTATCGTTATTTCTGCATTACTTATTTTGCTTAATGTTTCCCCTTTCTTGTCGGTATCTTATTTAAATGCAGTATCAGTCAGAGGGCCTGTAAGTGCTCATATCCATAAGACTTAGTCTGTAGCTTCCTGTATTTCAACTTTGGCCACCACACTACACGGTGAAAACAATTTCCATGACCAGTGTGGGTCTAGAGTAGTGGTTTTCAACGTGGGGTCCACAGACTATGTCTAAGATTTCCAAAGGGGTTTGCAACTCCATTCAAAATTTTTACAGATCTGCAATGAAAAAAGGTTGAAAATCATTGGTCTAGAGTCCTACTTCAAGGTCAACCAGCATTAGGAACTGGGGTCTTCATCTAGGACTAGGGCTCCTAGGTGCTACTAGAATACCAATTTATAATCGTCATAGGATAAGGATCACCAATTGGATCACAGGTTTGCTCTGTGAGGGAGGATCTCTAATTTTGATAAAAATACCTTGTATGCATTTAACATTGAAAACCAAAATCTTTCCAAGCAAAGTATCAATGCCTTAGTGATGGAAAGTCATTACCATCTGATGGCAGTTTGGTAACCCACATGCAATGAGTCTAGTGGTGTATGTGTTTTGCGGTGTCTGTTCCAGGCTGAGCCAAGCCTGGAATGTAGGGAGAGGATTGGCAATCGAGGAAGGCTGCTTGCCTAGCCTGGGGTTCTACAGAGCGTCATCAGTCCCTCATCCGCAAAGACAGCACATTCACCTACCTTTGTTTACTGTGAGCATTTTCTTTCATGTGCTCCCTGTTCTTTTGTGCCATTTATCTATTTTTTAATCTCTTTTGGATCAGGATCCCATTTTAACTGAACTAATGGAAACACAAGCCACCTTGCTGGCAGCTTCGGCAGTGACCCTAAACAGCTAAATAACCCACAAGTCACTGCAACCAGGATTATTCTCATTAGCTTTCCTACAGCAGCGACAAGAGAGTGTGTGGCAGCCAGCATCAACTCCTGTTGACGTAGTTACTGTACAAACTAGATAAACATGTCCCCAAACTGGTCGGTCAGCCTCACCACCTCACCAGCTGGGCCCGACCTTTTATAGATTTCAGCTAGAAAACTATATCGGGGTGGTGGGGGGCGGGGAGTGTTCAGTGACACATTGACACATGCGCTGGACGATGAATCTAGAGCCATGCCATGATGCCAGTTCCAGGACAGAACTCAGAGAGGAATGCCACTCTCTGCCCAACAAAAGGCCAAGTGTTTCATTTGGACAAGGCTGGATTGTGATTCCTCTTACCTGTTCCCGGGCAACCCTGAATGGTGTGGCCCCTTCCATGTCCACTGGGCGAACTCCGCTCACAGGGGTCCTGAAAGCTGTTACAACACCTTCTGGTCGGATGAATTGGTCATAGACCACGTTGCCGTAGTAATCTACGATGCTGCAACGGGCCAATCCATTTTCAGTTCCGAATGGTCCCATGCCCACCATTTCGCAGTCCAGGGCCACGATGTCAGAAGGCTCCACCATCTTCAGCCTGGTTTAAAGATTACACAAAACAGCATATGCAATAAATCTAAGCAGACTGGGTGTGGATGTGTGTGTTACAGTGAGCGTGAGACAGCAAGCGTGAATGTGCTTCAATCCCTTAGAAAACACACAAGGCATTGCAGGAGCATTTTGTGAAAACACAGTGATTGTTCCACATCCCTCTAGAATCATGTGCAGCAAAAATCACCATTTCACTCTGCCAGAAAGACCTCCCTCTCTCCCCCACATCGGAAACACCAGCACTTTTCAGACAAGACGCTCCTCACTGTATAACCCTTTTTCAGTAGCAAGGTAACTGTCTGAGGGAGACTCTTTTTCTATGGGGTCACCCCAATGAACACTGTCCCCACCACCCACACAGTTGCAGCACATTCCCTGACCCCCATGCAGGAGATCCTCTACCGATCATTTATATCAGTGGTCCCCAAACCGTGAGGGATGCCCCCTGAGGGGTGCAGAGGAATGTTTGGGGGGGGGCACATGCCAGGACCCAGGCCAGCACCCACAAGGGGCAGGGAGGAGCGCCACCCAGCCCCACTCTGCCCACAGCCCCACTCTGCCCAAAGCCCACCCCACCTCCGACCCCAGCTCTGCCTTCATTCCCTCTCCGTGCCCAGAGCAGCTCTGCCTCTAGTCCCAGCTCCTCCCCCATTCCCAGTTCAGCCCCCTCTCTCACCACCAGAGGTTGGTCCAATAACAGACATTGCCTTACCCACCTTGTCTCTAACATCCTGGGACCGACACGGCTACGCCGCCCAGGCCAATGCACTAGTCCTGGTTTGTAACCCTGCATCGGCCCATCCCAGCCTGTGGAGGACGCCTGACCTTTGCAGGGGAGAGGAGACTCCTTTGCTAGAGGGCCCTTGGCAGGGGAGGGTGGAGGTCAAGTAAGGGTAAGAACGGCATGCCAAAGGCAGCTCGCTGCCATCAGGAGCGAGGACCTTTGGCGCGGTGGGAATGCTGCGGAGTTTCAGCGAGAGGCTGCATAGTGCCATTGCCCAACTGGCAGGCCTCACTCCCCGCAACGGGTTGCTCACACTGCCCACTCCTCCACTATAACACACTGTGACGCATCCCTCCACCGGTTTCTCTTATGGACAGACCTTTAACCACCTCCTTCCCTCCTAAATTAGTTGTACTATAGTAGCACCGAGGAGCCCTAGTCATGAGGGCCCCATTACGCTAGGCTCTGTACACAGAACAAAAAGACAGTCCCTAATACTGGCTGACCTTGAAATCCTGTCCACCTGAAAAATGGCCCAGCTGTCCTGGGGACAAGCAAAGCATCCCATGGCCTCTCAGAGGAGCTGGGGGTCTGGGGCACAGCTTAGCTCTGACCAATGCATGTTTAGCATTTTTAGGGTAAGCAAAGTTTCTCCTTAAGGAGTTAAATATATGCAATCCCGACAGGAACAAATGCAAAAAGTCCCCACCTGTGAGAGTCAGTGCAGCCAGTCTCCCAGGAAACAAAGGTTTCAATCAGCTAAAGTAGACACTTGTTTCTAGTTGAGTCCTTCCCACTCCACTACTCTGCTGCACTGCAGACACTGGTTGCTTGGGGATTTTTACAAGAGCAAAGATCATACAGGTTAGAAATGGGAACAGCCTGTTAGCTGATCTTATCTAGACCCAAGCAGGGGCCAGGGCAGAATTGTTTGCCACAGGCGGTTCCCCAGGGTGGTGTTCAGTTCAGACGACAACCTTGAGAGCCGAGCATTCAAGGGACCAGCAGATTGTTTATTGAATCTTGTACAAACAGAGGGAGACACATTGCCTGCCCCAAGGAGTTTATAACCTAGCGTAGGGCCAGCCTTAGATATGCTGCTTTAAGCATTGTTGCCAGCTCTCTCAATTTATTGGTACTTAAAGCTCCAGCTCCTGGAATCAAGTACGTGAAAATCTCAGCTTTCACTAGAAAAAGTTACTAGCCTTCATGGTTGTGGAGAAGGGTCTCATTTTTGAGCCTAAGCACTCCCTGAAGTCTCAAAAACCACGCGGCAAACAGAAATAACCCAAATTAAAAAAAATTGTAACCATTTTTAAGCCAATCCCACGATCTGTGGGGCCTGACCCCTGGTTTTTGAATTTTGGGGGGTTGGCAGTACTACCGATGAGTTAATATACTCTAGCTCGGGCCAACACAAAGGCTAGTTATCTCAAGGTGAAGCAGGTCATGCTGGCACCTTTTATCTGTGTGCTGTGCCTCTTTATTGAAAGAGGGAAGCACAGCTGCAAGCCTCACTGTAGAGCTCCGTAGGGTGCTGGAGATGACTCTTAAATATCCCCCAGTTGAAATTCTGCAATCTGTTGCCAGGTGAATTAGAGACCCTGTAGTTTCCCAGAGAATCTCTCTCTTCCAGCTCTGGTCTAATTATGCCCAGGTGGAGCCAAGAGCAAGTTGCTAGGGAGACCATGTGCTCTCCAAGTTGTTACCTGGCTACCTGCCTGCGCTCTCTCCTGCAGCAGCTACTCTCTGCCTGCAATCTCTCTCACGCACACAGTGACCCTGGGATCTGCATAAACAAACACTTAGGGTGAGATCCGGCCCTAGTGAAGTTCATGGCAAGACTCCCATTTCATGGGTAGTCACTTTCTTCAGAAGATTGGACTCTTTTCTGTTTTACTCACAAGGTAATGCAATTTCCAATCAGCCTACTCCGCATATGTTGTACCCCCCACCCCAACCTCATTCATTGTGTGTTTGCACTTTCCCTCCTTACAGCAAACAGGTTGCAATTAACACTGGGGAGGTGACATCAGAACAGGTTTCAAGATAAATCCTCTCCACTGTCCCTTTTTGAAAAGAACGCAAATATAAGTGATGAGCAAATCACTGAGTTTCAAACTAGCTGCATATCTCCTGCATGCACCTGGGAGATAACGTGGCACCTTTTAGTGCATTACCAAGACAGCCTGTTGGTTGAGGCTCTTAACACCCTTGGAGTCCTGTGATTAATGGTCATTGGTTTAACTGACACACTAAACTTCCACGTCAAACCAAAGCCAGACACCTACTCAGTATATTAACTTTGGCAACAGTGGTTACCTTAGCATGCCAAAAACATTGAAACTGAAGTTTGAGTTAACAGATTTTAAAGAAAAACTGCAATGGAGCATTAACTATTTTCCAACCCCATGATACAATGTAAAATATGGTTAAATCACTAGGATGTCTTATAGACATCCTACTGTTTTTTAAAAATCAAAATAATGGAGGAAGCAGCACCAGCTCAAGGCTGGTGATCTGAACTGAGAAAGGAACACAAGAACCACAGCCAGAGCTAAAAAGGACTGCAGATCTTCACAGCTCTTTTTAGACAAATTCTGTAACATTTTCAAGGGTTTTCTGACTCTTCAGGCTCCCTCTGAATCTTCTGTAGCCAGAGAAGTAAAGGTGGAGGTCAGTGCAGGGTACATGGTTCTGCAGCTCAGATCTTTCTGTCTTGAGAGATCTGTGTTGTAGGGATTTTTAAGGCATCTAAAACCATGTACCAGGCAAACTACTCTTAAAAAAAAAGTCTGAACGTAGCTCTCTTTTTCCTGATGCTGAGTTGTCTGCAAACAGTTTGGTAAAATTATTCATTCTAGTCTGTCACGTTACAGAAGATTTCAGTTTGTGAATAACCTGCTGTAGGCTACTTCTTTCAACTATCTCTGATTATTCACAATTAGTGATGGGTAACTGGTCACCTCAATCATATGGCTGTGTTTGCACATCCTGATTGGACCAAACACTTCTGGCTTGAACAGTGAATTCTTGTATTGACACACAAATCCCTTTGTTGATGTGCAAACACAGGCATTTGCACAAAGAGGAGCCATTTCCCTCCCGATTATGTGAACAAAAATCTATTTGCACAAGTATTTGTGGCAAAGTGAACAAAACCCCTATACCCTGTCACTCCACACCACTGTTCAGATAGTCACAAATCCTGTTTTGCAACATTACTCCCCTCTTCTCATTACTGTGTTTTTCATAGTAGAATTATTTTGATAGCATCCTCCAGGACTCATAAAGGTTCCCAATTCATATAAATGGAGATCCTGAAATATTTGCAGGTATTTATAGCTGCAGTACTGAGCCTGCCTGGTTCACCTTCCATATTCTGAGTTAAGTTCATTTTTCTGCACTCATCTAATTCTGTCATCAAAATAACTGCAGTTTTCCTTTAAGCAAAGCATTTTTCTGGTAGATAGGAAGGGCAGGCAAAGATGCAGCTTCAGAACACCAACCATAGTGTATTTTAAATAAAATTATCCTACCAAATATGCATGACTCACATAATGATTAGCTTTGGGGAAATAAGGCTGAGCAAGCCTCCTGCCCCTTGCAAAACTCACTTCATTCTTATGACATTTGATCAAGGCAGTTTGTTTTGTTTTATGAGCATCAGTGGGTGTAATTCTGGCAAGATGCTCCTTCTCTTTCGAGCGCAGGCATGATTTGTGAGAACCGGCTTCATTCTGCAAGGTGAAGAAGGCTAGGGTGTGGGAAGCACTTCCTCCCAGAATAGGTATGGAGTCTCTTTGGTTTGTTCTGTCCTTGAGGTAGAACAGCTGAAAATACTTAGCACTTCTTGGGCCCTTCTCATCTTCAGAACACGCAGTAGCCCTGAAACAGGAGGCCACCAAACCTTGCAAAGGCTGGGATATTTCTACTATACACTCGCACTCCTGAAGCTCGGGGGGAAGGGGTGTCACACCAATCTAGGGAGTGGAAAGCCATAGTAAACAGAGGAAAGGGCGACTGTAAAACCAGGTACTGGCAGGTGTAGGATTTGAACCTAAATTGATTCATGTGTTCTGACCTGACTTGATTTCAAGGCACCCGTGTTCCTTTAACATGCAGAAGCACCAGGCTTTAGATGTCACCATCTTTAACTAACAGGAGTCACCACTGCTGCTTCTCAATAATGGAGAAGTACTAGATATAGGGCAACCTTCCCTAGTGCAGCCCTATCAGAAAATCCCTCAACAGCTGATACTACTGCTCAGTATCTCTCTCTCCCCATTATATTGTCTGAATCAGAGGAACATACAAGGAACAATTGTGTTGCATCTTTTATGGCTGTGGCCAAGAAACTTGTGGGCAATGGGATCCTCTCCCAAGAAAGTTTCAGAAAATACATTTATTTGGTGCATTCTTACCTTCTAAAGGTGGGGAATCCATTGTAAAGTTGTCTTGAGGATAGGATCAGGTCCTAGGTGTTTGGGACAGGGCATACACCAAGGAGCATTCAGAACAGCTGAGGTCAGAGGCAGGGAATTCCCTCCCCAGAGGCCCACCTTTGAACAGCATTTTAAATGAAGGTTGTTATTGATTTGATTCCTACATAGAAAGTGACTTGTCTTAGGAGACCTGTTTGCAGTCAGTTTTTACAGTCTGTGCACATCAGGCAGTGCCTGGATTGGTGACTGTCAAATGCTCTGAAATCTCCCTCCTTACCCCAGCCTGGACCAATCTAGACACACACAGGTTTTCACCAGTGAGTTTCACAGATTGACCAATACATTATATAAATATTTCATTGTAAACCTCTAGCATCACACTACACATTTTACACTCTTTCTAGAGAGATATAGAGTTGAGACTCTGGGTTTTGTTTGTTCATCACAACCCTGGTACCTGGGACAGGAAGCTCCTCACTCAAGAGGCTATGAAGTTGGGTTCTGAATTTTCTCCAGTTTTATTGTTTCAGTCGGGCCACATTAAACCACCAAGGGGTGAACTGAATGAGGGAAACCTCACACTTTCTCTCAGCCTGTGAGACTGCACATTCAGGAAGACTGTAGTGCAGCACTCTCATTGGGCGCATCCTCAAAGCCAAGGCTAGAATCTTTTTTCCTACTGGTCTGCATAGACTGTGGGGACAAGTATGAAACTGACAGGAAGACCCCACGACCGGACCATCTGCCTTCTCCTTGGCCTGTTACTACAGAAAGTATGTACAGGCATGCTTCTCTTCAAACACAACATCGCTAAGCAGAAAGGAGTGTGATCCAAGGCAAGGTGGCTGGTTCCCACCCTCTATATTCAAACTGCCCCAGAAGGAGACAAAGCCAGTGACAGAAGAATAAAGGAAGTCATCAGCCACAGAGCACTATACCACAGCTGAATGGTCAGAAGTACGTAAGACCTATGGTCATCCTGGTACCCCTTCCTCCTCCCACAAAACAATTAAACATTTTGGGGGAGGAGAACAAAAGTCAACTTCTCTTAGCATTGAACAGCCTCAACACCATGGCTGTCACTGGCCCACACAGGCTATGGTATGAACTGGCCTTAGGATATTGCATATAGACACAGCTTTCTGACTGGCAATGGCTGAATAAAACCCAGTTAACTGCACAACTCTGGCTTATTTCTATGGGTGGGTTTCATCTGTAACAATGATAGGGCACCAGGCAGAGCAATTCCACAATCAGTGCACTTGGAGATAGTTGAAGTTAATCAGCCTTACGCATAACACAATCACCTGAGGCAGGTTAGAATGGAGGTAAATGCACTGTCTGGGATTTCCTGGTGGTTCATTCAGAATCCCCACCACGAAGACTCTAGTTCTAGCTCTGCCAGAGAAACATTTAGCCTTTTAAACCATACAGCTGATTGCTATCACAGAAATCAGATTTGAAGCATTTCCCACTCCTCTGATCCTCTCACTTAACCCATGAAGAGTCAGTGATGCAGGCTCCAAAGCTCAGCGGTATGCATACAAAGGTCATATAAAACTTAGAAACATAGGCACATGAAGGAAGGTTGGGGCAGAGGAGAGTGCATGTCACGTTTCTATACGGCAGCATGGCATTAACCTTCATTAGAACCTGCTGAGTGGATATCCCACTGCATCATTTCAAAGTGCAGTTGCCCATTAACTCAGAACCAAAATTGATTAGGAGGCAGGGTCAGCCCTGCCCGACATGGTCCCAGCTCTGTGTGATGTACATACTCTGCAAGGAGTGGAACATTTCCCCCGGGAAGGGGAGTGTGTAGCTTTCCCCATCTCTGGAAGGACATAAGGAGAGATCCCAAATACAGACCCCAGGGGCAACACTCAGAGACTGTGGTGGAGCCCCAGGATCGCTCTGAATTTAAAGTCCCAGAGTTCCAAACAGAGTGGAAGGATGGTCTGAGCAGACAGGCGGGGCAAGATGACATTGCCATCACACATCCATCCTGTTAAAGGGTGGTGGGACATAAAGGGCAGCCTAGAGAAATAATCTTTATATCTGCCCAGGTGGTTTACATCTGATAGAATCAGCACAGGAGCATGGGTGGGGAGTACTGAAAGGAGCCAGGCATGTCATAGATTTTAATCCAGGAGCCACAAGCTGTGCAAAGAGGGGCCAAGTCTGCTTTCTGTCAAGTCAAACCCACTGTGAAGCTGCCTGAAAAGCAGGACATTGCATTTGATCCAGACTTGGATCTCAGGGCTCCATTATTTGTTGCTTTACAGCCACACAAAGCCCAGTGTAAGTTACAGTGGCCCTGTGCTCTACTGGAGAGTCAGGCGGGCCATGCCACTGCTGTCCCAGGAGTCTGGGGAGCACAAAAATGGTTTAGAGCCACCTTGGTCTCTCTCCAGTATTGCACTTGGGACTGAAATGGAACAACTGAGAATTAGGGCCTAAGGGCCTCATGGGGTCCCAGAGCCTAGGCTCCAGCCTGAGCCCATATATCTACCCTGCCATTTTCTAGGCCCCCCCCCCGGCCTGAGTAGGTTGACATGGGCTAGCCATATGGGTTTTATTGCAGTGTAGAAACACCTTGTGTCATCTCTGGTCACAGAACTGGGAATGTCAGCTGCATTTTGACCCTGACATTGAGAAACAAGCATAATCACATTTCCTTTGCCATCGGTCAAAGGGCCTTTTGGCAGGGCTCTAACAAGATTAGCTTGCCTGGAAGGTTGCAGGCAGCTGTTTATCTGTGGTGGGAATTAGGAAGCAAAGTCCCAGAACTTCTCCCCTTTTCTCTTTAGTCAACAGCACTCCATGCCATTGAGGGTCTGCACCTGCTGCCCTCCTACCCCTCCCTCTTTCTGCATCTACTACACAACCAAGACTCCCCACATCATGCTTTGCAGTGTAACTGATGGCCACCAGGGGACCAATGCAGGCTCCATAGCAGCCAAAGAAGAGCAGAGATGTGCTTCACATTTCATCTTAGTTCTCCCTAGTGTTCAAACATAGGAGGGGTATTATAGGGTACTGGCAGGTGAGAAGTGGCGGGGGGGGGAGGGTTGGGTTAATTTCCCTCTCTTACTAACACTTCAAGTTAATGAAGCTGAAAGTATTTAAAGTCTTATTTTCTCATCCTACATTTGCTTTTTGTCCAGCTTGGGCCACGCAGTTGGATTGATCAGTGTCATTTTCAGGCTCTCATACACCACCACCAAGCTGCAATATTGGGGGAGCAAAGATTAAGTTGGAGCCGACAGCTATTCTCGGTTTAAAATTTGAAGGCGTGACAATGTTGCTATTGGGAGGAAAAACCATCAAGGAGAAGATGGAGACTGAGCATTTCATTTGCAGACTATATTCAGGTCCTTGGGCCAGTACTGGTCCTCCATGTAGTGGTCTGTGCAGCTGTCCATAGGAGTGTGAGGGGGACTGCAGGGGTGGCAGCTGGCAAGCTCCTGCTCCCACTGGACCTCCACCAGTCTGTAAAGCTCCATGGAAGTCCGAGCATCCTCCACCGACGAGTGTCCCTTCTGGCCAACCTGAGGGCAAAGAGAAAAGGCCATGCTAGAGGAGAGGGCTGGTGAAGGCCCCAGAGCCAAGCTCCCAGCAAAACTTGCTGTTGCTCCGGTGGATAAGTGGTGTTTGGATCAGATTCTGTTGGGCTTTGAACACACCAAGGCCTCCATCTTGCAATCAGATCTGCACATCAGTCTGTTTGAAGTACTTTCTGCCCTGCCCCCCCCCCCCACCACAATATCTGTGGCCCAGAAGTATTGAAGTCAATGGGAGCAAGATGCCTAAATACCTTTGAGCATTTGGGCATGAACACCTCAAAAATCTTTGATGGATTTACTCTCCCACCCTGGTGGTGCAGGGCAGTGCTATCATCCCCTTTTTACAGATGGGGAACAGAGGGTCACAGAGACTAAATGACTTGCCCAAGGTCACATAGGAAGTCTGTGTTGAAGCAGGGAATTGAACCCAGGTCTCTCACATTCCAACTTGTACCCTAACCAATAGGCCATCCTGCCTCTCACATGCAGATTCTTATGCCCACATGGTTTCCCATTGGGTCTGCCCACACAGATCCAATTGCAGCCTTAGCCATCTCAGCAGTGAAGGGGTTAAGAACTCCCCACATCCTGCTTTCCATTCCCAGAAGGCCCCTTACCTGAATCCTTTTGTGAAGCAGCTGCCTTGCCAGGCTCTTGAGAGAGGCACTGGCTTTCACAGGGAGTCCTGCCTTCCGGTTCAGCAAAGGGATTCGACTGGTGTCTCGAGTCCGGCTTCTGGGGTGAAAATATTTCAGGGCTCGGAAGTCATTGTGGATGGCATGTCCCACCACAATCTTGTCTTTCAAGATCTTCAAGATCTGGAAGTGTCAGAGGTGGTTAGTTGGGCATCACAGTGGGAGTAAAAGAGGGACTTAGAAGTCCTTCCTTGCACTGATTTTGGTTTCTCCCTCTCTATCTAACCCCACAACTAGTCATACCTCTCTGATGTCACAGACCCCAACTGCCCAGTAATAGCTATTCAATCACAAATCAATGAAGAAGCAGGGCTACATCTCCCAGAGAAGACCAGTTCCAAAGCATCCTCTGGTTTCAGGGCAGGCTGGAAATTTGGGGAAGGGGGAGAAAAGGGGAGGAGAAGATGCACAGAGATACAGAATCTCTCACCTCAAGGCTGACACACAGCAAGCCAGCTTCAGAGCAAGGATTAGAAACTAGGAGTTCCTGGCTCCTAGTCCTACGTTCATGTCTCTAGACCATGCTGATTTTCTAATATCTCCTGGGAAAGCCTGGAAGGAGAGGGGGGCAGGTGACAGACTCTGGTTGTTTGCATGCCACCTGCCAGTGGGTCTTAGAACAGTGACAGCCTTGGACTTGGCAGAGCAGTGCACTGACAGCTGCCCAAAGATGGGATAAAATCTAGCCCTTGTTCAGACTGTACAGATATGCACACCACGCCTCTTGTTTACCTCTCTCTGTGCAGCACTGAATGGGGTAGCGTTCTGCATGTGTTGCTTGGTGATCCCACTCCAGCGAGTCCTGTAGTCCACGATGGGAAGCTCTGGCCGGATGTATTTGTCATAGATTACATCTCCGTTGTAGTTCACCACCGTGCATCGCGCCAGCTCACTCAGCTTCCCGCCAGGGCCTGTGCCCACCATCTCACAATCAATGGCCACACATTTCCCAGGTCTCTGCAGCGAGCGGGACAAGGAATTGGAGCTGCCAGGCAAAGGTAACCTGCTCTCTGAGTCTTGAGAAAGTGAAAGGGAGCATTGCCCACCTGCACCCTCTGAAGGGAGTGGCAGAGACTGCATCAGAGCCCGCTTGAGCTTTGTGAGCTTTACATGGACTTCCCCCCCAGACTGATTTTTCACGAGAGATACAGCCTCGCTGGCTGGCTGGCCACATCTGCTGGCTTCCCTGTTTAGCAGGCCCTCTTTGGGCACCGTGAACGCCATTGGCTCAGTCCCGTGTCCCAGTGTGGGTCTCAACAGTCCCCTCTGCTCCAGCAGAGCCCTGTGCGCCATAAACCGCTGGTGCTTCCGACTCTTCTTTTTATTCTGGCTCTGCAGCAAGCCACGATCTTCCACATCTGCTCTGCGAGCCAGGTGGCCTTTGGTGCGAGGGCAGCACAGATCCCTTCTGGAGTTGGAGTACCCGAGAAACCGGCCATCGGCACCCTTGTGCCCCACCTCACAGACCTTCACTGTGCTCATAACACCTGGCGTTAGACCCTGGCCAGAAGGCATCCTGCCAAAGATACCCACAACACAGGGTTAGTCAGTGCCTGGTAAGTAGAGATGCTCCTCACCTGGATTTGAAAGGGATTATCCCATTCCCACAGCTGAGCTGAGATAGCACATGATGTGCCCACTTGGGGTTTATCGCATGCAGTCTTGTTGTAGCCATGTCAGTCCCAGGATATTAGAGAGACAAGTGGGTAAGGTCATATCTTTTACTGGACCAATCTCTGTGGGTGACAGAGACACGCTTACAAACTACGCAGAGCTCTGCTTCAGGTCACAGGGTTTACCATAGCTGGTCACCCAGTCAGGCCTTGTTAGGGCAGGGCGGGGCCCACGGTCCAGAGCGCAGGAAGAGCCTGCGGCAGTCATAACGCGGGCCTGGGGGGCCCCAGCACCACCCCAGGCATAGTGGAGTAATACGGCCACGAGAGGGTAAGGGGGTGGGGGGTTATGAGCTAGCACGACCATAGCTGGCGCTTATCCCAATCCCACGGCTTGGCTCCGCGGTGCCAGCTCTGGCCTGGGACGGAAGGACTCAGACTGGAATAGCAGGAGAGAGATCATGTGCTTACGAGCCCCTCTGCCCCCTACCTGGGTCCCCCTCCTTCTGCCCAGCCCTCCCAACTGGGTCGCTCCCTGTCCCCGGCCGGCCCCCCGCGACTCTTACCCAGCGAGCCGGCTGCCCACACGTGGCTTTCCCGGAAGCAGCTGCTGCAATGGCTCCCACATGCCCGGGCAAGTCCTGCCGCCACGCTCCGCCCCCCCGCCGCCTATTGGCTCAGCGGGCACGGGGCAGGATGCGATTTGCATGAAGGGGCGGGGCCGGCCTATTTGCTCCTGCCTGAGTTGTTTCCTAGCGCGCTGGGCCGGTTCCCTGAGCGCCCTTCCCCGGGGCGTCTGGGCGTCTGTCTCGGGCAAGGGCTCCAGTTGGATCGGAGCGTTGGGGACCAGGTAGGTGCGGCAGCCCCTTGGGCCTGGGGTCCCTGCCCACCTGCGGGCAAGGCCCTGGCCGCGAGAGGGCTGGGTGGCCGGGTTATATTGCCCCACACACTCTGCTGCACCTCTGCAGGGAATATTCCCCGGGGCTCTGCTGCAGATTCCCCTGCACGCAGCAGTCTGGTCCCGTTGCCCTTTGGGGAGCACTGATGGTAGTGCTCTCATTTATCCTTGTGGCATAGTGAAGCTGTGGGGAGAGCAGAAAGCAGCAGATATCTTATGCCAGCAGAGGCATGATGCTCAGGGTTAATTGTATTACAGTAAAAAGAAAAGGAGGACTTGTGGCACCTTAGAGACTAACAAATTTATTGGAGCATAAGCTTTCGTGAGCTACAGCTCACTGCATCCGATGAAGTGAGCTGTAGCTCATGAAAGCTTATGGTCAAATAAATTTGTTAGTCTCTAAGGTGCCACAAGTACTCCTTTTCTTTTTGCGGATACAGACTAACACGGCTGCTACTCTGAAACCTGTATTACAGTACTATTCCCGAGAGTTGCAGCAACACCCACAACCATGGCTGCTATATTCTAGGTAGGGCTGCACCACCTCTGAGATACAAAAAACTGGGCCCCCCCGGGGTTAATCATGAGCCCATAAAACTGGACAGCTGGCAGCATATACCAAGCCCCCTCACAGAATTCCCAGGACAGCCACCTCATGGTAATCCTCGTGCTGCATACACATAGAATAAAATGGGGGACCCTGGCCCAATGAGCTTGCACTTTTGTCTACATGAGGTATAAGATTAATGTGGATTTAAACTGATGTCGTTCTACTGGTGTGACACACACACATGTGAACTCTTAGTCCAATAGTCCAGCACATTTTCCAATCTGGTTTATGTCACTTGGGCAGAGGTTTAAGTTAAACTAAAAAAGCCACTCGTACTGGAAGAAGAGTACAACATATGAGGATATAATCATAAGAATAACAGAGAGGTTATACTGGTATAACTATATCATTTTAACTACATCAGTATAACTGGTCAAACTTCCTTGTGTAGACAAGCCCATTCTGCTCTATTTTGTATTTATACCGTGCCCATCACCATGGGATTTGGGTTCCTGGTGGCATCTCCTTCAGAAAGAGACCTAGAGATCACCTAAAATGAATGCAGAGTTTAGTCTCCCCTGTGTGAACTGGGCCAAACCTTGTTCTAGCAGCTGCCCCAAGGTAGTCACGATCCAAGAGTATGTGGGACCTTAGCGCTGCTCAGGACTGTCAGATTAGTCCAAAATAGACCTGGGCGAAGTTGAGCCGGGCTTGTAGTCTGATGCCCAGGTTGTTTGGAGCGCAGAGCTTTCTGAGCAGGCCAGCATTCTCCTGCAACACGAAATCTGCTTGCTCCAAAGGAACGGGTCCCAGTGTACCGTGTGGACAGTGAACGTCACTCTCTGATATTTGACCATAAGGGCTGGTATCTCTTCTAACACATAGGCCCGTGGGAGTTACAGGCAGGTCCAAGCCAGCAGCTTGCATCATTTATTTTGTAATACAATTCAAGACAATGGTCTTTTACTGGTATGACAAGCTATAACGAGTGTCACCAAGTGTTACAGGGACAGAAACATCTATGGGTCACTGAGACTGTGAGTGCTTTCTTGTCTCCTTGTCACCATGTGGGTGGATTTCACGGATACCCCAGGGTCATTAGAGCAGCAGTGGTTCCATTTCACATCCAGCTTTTCTGATTTCCTTTTATGTACTTATGCAGTGATCTCTCATGCCCAGGAGAGGGCGCTTCATAGAACTCCTCTCCTTCATCTGTTCCTTCCTCTGCTGGCTCGTTTTGTCCCCAGGAAAGGTCAGCTCAAGAGTCACAAGCAAGTTCTTGTCTTTGCAGGGATTCTGCTTTTTACTCCCACTTTATGGTGGCTGAGATGGATTTACCCCAGTGGTAACAAAGAACTGAACTTTCACCACAGGGAAGGACTTTAGGCATCAAAGGACTATAATGAAACCGCCCACCAAGCACAGAGAATGGGTCACACTAATCATATTAGCCTTTGGCTGCTAGCCACTAGGGTGGGGGTGCCAGATGCTCATCAGTTTGCACCTCAGGAGGCCACCCAGATCTCACTGTTGCATTAGACACGGTACACAGGTAATTTAGAACTCCTTCAACTAGGCACAGATGTTTTCTCCTGTACTCACCTGACTGTCTTATGCCACTAAATGTAGATTAATGAGCGCACATGAGGGGATTTGACAGGCTGTTGAACTGAGCCCACAATATTGCTGAACTGGTTTGTCAGGATTGAAATAGTAGGGAAACTGTGGGCTAGGGTTGAGGGGCAGTGGTGGAGGAGAGGGAGCGTGTATGTGTGGTGGAGATGGGAGTAGCAAGGGGTGCTGCAGGTCAGGACTGGGCTGCATCAGAAGAGCTATGTTCCATCTTCCCCTGTGGACAGGCAGTGGTTCAGGTAAGAAATAATAAAATGCCCCACAGCCCCAAAGGCCTTTAGCTAACACACCTTTGGACATATGCAGACCTTTGCTAACTGATGGCCTGAAAGCAGAGCCAGCTTAGTGAGTTAACAGACTCCCCAGTGCTGAAGGCAGGCTCGCTTCATGTGCATCTGAGGCCAGCCTTGGGATGCTTCTGTTCTGAAGATAGCAGGTCTGCCAGCTGAAAAGGAACCCTGGGTGGGAGCTGTCACAGCCACAAGCCCTCTTTGCATGCTTTGCAGCACCCCAAAATCTTAGCCATGCCCAAAAGGGCAGGAGTGACCCTTTAACAGGAAGTGTGTGGATTTAGAAAAGGACTCGGTGCTTCACTCAGACCCCAAATACCAGGGTCTGGCCAGCTCTCAACATGCTGTCAGGCCACCAGGAGGACTTTCATTAACAGCTCTGCCTGTTTCTGATTAATTGGAAATTCGCTCACATTGTGTGTTATTCCTCCTCCTCACTCCCTGTCTTCACAAGGCAAAGGGCCCTGGCCATGTATGATGAGTTCGCATTAGTGTCGACGCAATTCTCGTGTAGCCGGTATGAGGGAGACGAAGAGAGACAGCACAGGTGCTTGCAAAGGTCAGATAGGAAATCCTGAGTGGGAATTGCTGGTAACCCTTCAACTGAAGAACCCTGAACGGCTCCTCCACACACTTTCAGCTAACCACCCTGAACCCGCTGAGGCTGCGTCTTCCTCTGCTGCAGTATCTGTTTCTTCTAGCCGCACTGCAGTATCTGTCCATCTACAGTATCTGTCAAACAGCAGCATCTCCCACTCGATCGCTGCCTTATGAATCAAGACAAAAGGGAGAGAGCCCAGCATCATGCGACAGCCTGTTGCATTGCTTATGTTGTTCCTGCACCGTTGGGGCTCTCAGACGCTGCTTCAGAGTGCTCTAAAGGCCACAACTCCTGCCTTAGCTACATCAGACAGTTACTGTATTCCTTTATTTGCCACTCAGGGCTCCCTACCTCCCCGCCCGCTCACCCCTTATTAACAATGGCAGCTTCTGCTCTCAGCCTCTCCCTGCATTACAATCCATGTCAGAGAGAGACCGTAATTTGCACTATCCTCCGGTGCAAATAAGATTTCTAATAGGGACAGATGCCTGCTGGGGGCTCTCAGAAAGGAACAGCTATTGAAATGGAATTGTTTGCTGTGGGATGCCAGGTCTTGGTGTGAGGCAGACAGGCCCAGGGGAGGGGGGTGGGCAGGGCTGTGTACACACACTGGTGAATTTGGGGCTATTTTTGGTGGGGGCTGGGGTTGCCAGTTATTTAACTATAGAATCCAGAGGAGCTGGCAGGGCTGGTAGAACAAGGACTCCAAATAGCCACCTCTTCCCACAAGTGTAAAGAACAAGGGTGATGGCCAGGACAGTCCCAGGAAAGGGACCTGCATTCAGTGCAGCTGGCTGGAAATTGCTCCGTTCTTTCCATGAAACATTCTGAACGAAACGAGAAAAAAGGGTGTTGTGTGCCAAAATACTTTGTGGAGTTTTTCTGACTAAATGAAAACAAAAATCAACCGGGTCCCCTCCCTCTCCACCCACACGCCTGTTTCTTTCCTTTTTTCCCAGCTGGAAAGGTGGGGGGAAGGGTACCAAAAATAATTGGGGGTTTTCATTGAAAAACCAAAAAAATTTGACCACAAAAAAGCTTTCAGTGAAAATGTCCATTGCAGGCAAACTAACACCACAACCATTTTTTGGTTGAGAAAAAGGTTTAGATAAAAGATGCCAATCAGTTCCGCCACGGACCCCAGAGTGTTTGTGTGTTTCCTTGATCCCACCTGGCATCCTCCCACTTCTTTATCCCCTTCTCTACTCCTTCCATCCCCTGCTTGGTCTCTCCTTCCCAGCTAACGCTCCTTTTCTGTCTCCTCTCCATTCTTCTCTGGAAAACAACATCTCTTTTCCTCTCCTTCCTCCATGCCCTCTTGTCTGCCCCCAGCCCCCCCGGGCTAGCTTCGGTTTCCTTGCACCCCTCGGTTTTCACTGCTCTCTGTTAACTCTTCCCCCACTCCTCCCATATTCTCCCTCTCACCTTGGTCTTTCCCTCCATTCCTCCCAAAGAAACAAAGGGGCAGACCCATCCTATTACAGTAAAGGGCAGCATTTTGCCTGTGACTCAGACTGTGAGCTCCTTGGGGCAAGGATCATGCACTGTTGGGAAAGTGTAGGGTACATTAGGGGTGCTACCAGTAATAAACAGAGTAGTAATACCTCCCCCACCACCACACACACACTGTGATCAGCATTGAGCTGTGGCTGGGGAAGTATCTGTTCCATGTTTAGCCTAACAAAACAAAAGCTGCAGGGAGATACAGCTTGTTCTCTATAAATATACCAGAGGGATAAACACCAGGGAGTGAGCAGAATTAAGGCCAATGTTGGCACAAGAACAAATGGCTATAAACTGGCGATAATAAATTTAGACTTGAAATTAGGTGAACCATTAGAGGAGTGCAGTTCTGGAACAGCCTTCCCGGGGCAGTAGTGGGAGCAAAAACCCTAACCTGTTCATAGGTGCTAGAGGCTTCATGTGGTTTCCATTATATCCAGGGTTTACAGTTTGATTCAGTGACTCTCAGCACCCCTGCTATAAAAAGTAATCCAGCAGCTCTGTACCTGTTTTAAGACTGATCTTGATAAGTTTATGGAAGGGGTGGTACAGTGAGATTGCTGACAATGGCATATGGCCCATCCATGACTGCTATTAGCAAATCTCTCCAACTGCTGGAGACGGGACACTAGATGGGGAGGGCTCTGAGTTACTACAGAAAATTCTTTCCCAGGTATCTGCCTGGTGAGTCTTGCCCACATGCTCAGGGTCTAACTGATCACCAGATTTGGGGTCAGGAAGGAATTTTTACCCCGTCAGATTGGTAGAGACCTTGGGTGATTTTTCACCTTCCTGTGCGGCATGGAGTACAGGTGTGTTGCTGATTTGAACTAGAGTAAATGGTGGAACCCTGTAACTTGATCAAGATTTGAGGACTTCAGTAACACAGCCAGAGATTATGGGCCTATTACAGGAGTGGGTGGGTGAGGTTCTGTGGCCTGCAATGTGCAGGAAGTCAGACTAGATGCTCACGATGGTCCCTTCTGGTCTTAGAGTCTATGAGTCTGTACATACACAGAAGTGCTGCAATTCAGTGAGCTGGGTCAGAAGCCACCTGGCCCCAGATCTTTCAGCAAGGCCAATTTGCTATTGCTTAGCATGTTGGCAGACGAACCTGTCTGCCTCTCTTGTCCTGGGAGCAGCGTGGTGGAGGGAGTGGGGCGCCTTTCTTTTCCCTATTTCTTAGTCATAAAGACTTTGTCTCACCTAGAGGATGGTAGATTCTCTATTGCTTAAAGCCTTTAAAGACTGGATGTCTTTCAAAAAGCTCAACCAGAAGTGATGGGCTTGATGCAGGGGTCACTGGTGAGGATTTATGGCCTAATTGGTGCAGGAGATCAGACTAGATGATCTAAAGGTCCATTGTGGCTTTAAAATATACTAATACAATCCTCTCTGAGGGGACGTGGATCACTGTAGCCAATTCCAAGGTGGTGGTGCTTATTCAGGAGACGGTGGCATGCCTATGTCCTGCTCCACAGCTTGGCTGCCCAGGCAATGCCTGGCCCCGTGGCCCTGACACGTGCTTTTGAAAATGGAAAAAAAGACAAAAAATGGACGTTTAAGATGAAAACAATGTACAAGGGTGTGGAACCAGGCACCTGGAAAGCCAAGAGATGCTGAGTCCTCCAATAGTTAGTGAGCAGAGGGCACCAACTTACCAGCATACTGGCTGTGCTGACCGGTGACAGAGCACTGACGAACTCGGGTTGCTTTTCTGCCTCCCTCTGCATGTCATTGCAGCTGTGGATATTCATGCCATTACTGCAATGTTTGTGATTTCAACTACCCTGCCTAGCTATAGCAAATGTACATGATCCATTTATGTCACCGTACAGTACGTTCTTGTTAAACCCTGGATTTGTGCTGGAAATGGCCCAACTTGATTATCATACACATTGTAAGGAGAGTGATCACTTTAGATAAGCTATTACCAGCAGGAGAGTGGGGTGGGAGGAGGTATTTTTTCATGCTTTGTGTGTATATAAAAAGATCTTCTACACTTTCCACAGTATGCATCCGATGAAGTGAGCTGTAGCTCACGAAAGCTTATGCTCAAAGAAATTGGTTAGTCTCTAAGGTGCCACAAGTATTCCTTTTCTTTTTGCGAATACAGACTAACACGGCTGTCACTCTGAAACCGTACAGTACCTTGTATCTCTGACACACATGTAAGTCCTGAAGCGTGTGTGTGTGTGTGTGTGTGAGTGAGAGAGAGAGAGAGAGAGAGAGAGAGAGCTGCCCTTAAAATTACTGCCAAGGAGTATTTTGTTGCTGTGGTTCCAAAAACTACAGTAACTGCAAAACCGCAGGTTCTGCCTTTGATAAAAGTAGGAGCTAAGTGAATAGCATGTGTGGATCATTAGAGGCTCTGTGTGGGGTTGGAGAAGTGGATATGGTTACGTTCATTTGCTTCTCGTTGGAGACACTTGAAGTGCATCACAGGGGATTCTGAAGCCACTTGAACATTGTGAGTCTGAGCGTTGATAGTACAACTCAAGTGAACTTTTTTGTGGTTTGAGTTCTGGAGAAGAACAGCTTCTTTAAGGCTTGCTGCAGGGCGAAAGTGTGAATGGCATTTCCTTCAGCCCCCTGCACTTAACCAATCAAATCACATGGGGAAATAGAGCAGGAGGTGAATGAAAAGCAGAGCATCAGTGAAAGGCAGGAATGGAGTGAGAGCAGGATGGGGAGCAGCAGACAGGAGAGAGGATGAGTGAGCAAGTGCACAAAGATCCACACGCAAGCCTGGGGAGATGCAGAGTGTGCAGATATACAGAGCTGGAGATGTGCACAATCCCGGGAAGCTGCCTGATCTCTCACACACAATGCTGGGAAGCTCTCTCTCACTCGTACACACACAAACCCTCAAGGACGCACATACACAGACCCCACTGTGAGACACTGTCTGAAGGTCTGCTCAGAATCACTGATGCCCAGAGCTCCAGGTTCTCTCCCTCTGGCCTGTGCTGATGACCAGGTACTAACTAGCCTTGATCGGACTCCTGGAAGGAGTGCAGGTTCCCTGGGGTGACAGTGGTGGGTTGCTGGATGCTGCTTGCTCTGGCAGATGTAAATATGGGTTTCAGACCCACCCTCTCATTGCTTTCCCTTGAGATGCTCACAAAAGCAACAACTGAGGTGATCAGAAACAGAGAGGAGGCATCTGGCTGCCCCAGGGTATCCATGAATCACACCCCTAATGCACTCCATTCACCTTGCCGTACCCCAAAAAGAGCACAACAGTGGGGAGCTGGAGGGGCGCAGGCAGTGTTCAACAGTTCAGCAAGTGCGGGGCACAGTGTTGACGAGGAGGCCATGCACCATAAGGCAGACTGTGACTTGTTGTCATGAGATGAGCTATAGAACAACAAAATCACTAGTCTTCCATAAGGGACAGGGCCAGTGAGCACAGCAGCCAATCCACACCTCACCCACTCAATGTCCACCCCCCAGGGGCTGGGCGAGTGAGCCCAGCCAGGCCCAGAGCACCCATTCCACATCTCGCCGAGCCATGTCAGTCCCTGAGGGGCTACGGGAGTGCCCCCTTTACATACTGCGACAGAGCTGGCAATTTCCTACAATGTCCTGGACAAACCTTATTGAATTAAATGTATGTAGCATTGTGAGCCAGGGATTGTATGTTGTTCCATGTGAGAGGATAACCATGGCTCCTCCAGGTACTAAAACCAGGGGGGCATTATTAGGCAAATTCACTCAGGGTGTAACACTTCCCAAGAGGAACCCTCCCTCCCCCATCCCGGCTTGAGAGACTTGCATATAGTTGGTCAAACTGGCTTCTCTAGAGACTAGCAGACAAAGGAAGGACTTTTGGATAAATAAGCTGAGTTTAAACTGATTTAGGGCCTCCTTTCTGACCCAGCAAATGGACAGGACCTGTGATCCGGGGGTGGTGGTAAACCTTAGGAAGGGGCTGAAAGGATTTTGGCCTATTGAAGCCCTGTAAGACTGGGTGCCTGTTCTGAGTGAGAGCTGTTAGGAACTTGTGACCACAGAAGAACCCCTGTGTGGGACTTGCAGAACTGTTCACCAGCCAGAGCCTGGCTGGAGTTGGGGTGATCTCTGGTAAGCTTATTAGCACTTGTGGTGGGTTCTTTCATTGTTTTAATCTGTTTTCTCTGCACTGCTTTCACCTTAAGAATAAACGTGCTTGCTTAGAAAGAGCTGTGCAGCAGCTTAACCATGGCAATCACACTTGGTGCCATCTTTGAGGTGTTGTGGGGATATCACAGTATAGTTGGGGAACAATGCAACCTGGAAATACCCCCGTGAGGAGGGAGAGAGCAGCATGTCTCCACCCAAGAGAGGTGATGGCTGAGGAGCCTGGAGTGGGTGCCCTTGCTGGACCATGAGAAGGAAATACAGGTGCAATTGCCCTGACCTGTGACAGGTCATGTACAGTGAGTCTGTCCCTCATGCCCACCTCCAATGAATGAAGTGCATATCTGATATGCCTATTGCACATGCTGGAAGCCTGGCAATCAGCAGGCAGGCTCTCATGCCCAGGTTGTCAAGAAGGCCAGAGAGATCACTGGAGTTAGGACTCCTTTGATCCATTTCTGTCTCCAGGCAGGAGCAAGCTGGTCAGAGCAGGGAACGTGGAGTCACACTCCTGGGTTCTCTGGCCAGCTGCACCATCGATTGACCGCATGATCTTGGGTAAGTCACTCCCCGCTCTGTGCCTGAGTTTTCCCATCTGTCCTCTGGGACTGGTACCCTTTCTCTGCCCAGCCAGGAATGCAGTGAAGCTCTCTGAAGATGGGAGCGGATGTGAGTGTCTAATGTTGTTATTGAATGTGACATTCCAATGGGCTTAAATTGATAACAGCCCAGACATATACTGGGAAAGTTATTGCCCGTGGCAGTGCTCAGAGCAGTTAGTGTCCATGGAGATCCCAGCTGTGACCTTTGTCGTAGCAGTAAAATTATCCATAGATCACGGTACTTACGAGTGCATGTCACCTGATCATCTCTAGTGCTGGCTGGGCATGGTCAGACATCCCACTCATTTCAGCTTTAGTTCTCTGTAGAGAGTGGACCTGGAAAGCTGACCCAGGCCCAAGGAGAACCAGCTCTGTTGTGAGACAATTCACCTCCTCTGACTGGCCATCATGGCCCTGCACGCACTGACGTACCATGGGAAACTCAAAAGCCTTTTTGCTAGCCCATCCCCCCTCCTGGCAGAGAGGGTGCGGAAATCAGCAAAGCATACAAGCTGGAATTCCACTCCCCTCGCTCCTTCATAATTCAGTGTCCTGCCCACTCACGGTGTGGAAGCTGGGAGCAGAAATCCAGACCCTTCTTATTTCTTTGTTTAAAGAAGGTGGCTTGCATTGTCTGGGCCTGATTCTCCTCTCTCTTACCCCAGCGTGATGCCAGGGGCACTCCATTGACGTCAGTAGTGGGAGTACCCCGGGGTGGGGGGGAATAAGAACCAATATCTTTTGGGAGATGATGCACACCTCCCTTTGCAGTCTCATTGCTGCAGCCATTCATTCCTCCTTCTTTGCCCTAAGCTTGTCGGCTGAGCAATTCTAAGTCTCGCTGCTTTCCCCTCTTCACCACCTGAGGGCTTGTTCTGTCTTTTCAGAAATTAAAAGGTTTAAATTGGCTTCAAACTGTAATTTAATTTTTATGTTCCTCTCCTTTTATGAATTTCTCCTAGTTATTAAACCTCTTCCCTAAATCTGCAGCCGTCTATTACAAACATTTCCCCCCAGTCCCTGCCGCTAAGCTAATTAATTCCCCCCTAATGACAGTCCCACAATAACTTCCTAGGAGGGCCCTGGAAGGTCATTTGGTTTTGTAGCCATTTCTAATCTTGTTTATTATATTCTGTGAGCCCATGGGATACTGCTGAAGGTAATTCTTAATTTTTTATTCTTTTGGAATCGCTGGCCTTGCTTTATCCTGCCAAGTAATTGTTAGCGGGGAGTGATCGGACCATAATACGATGCCCATGTCCATTGAAACAAAAGTGAACTTGCACACAGAGAAACAAAAACCATAATCAGTGCAGGTATACACATGCCAAGAGCTTGAGTAGGAGTTGTTAGCACAGGCTTATGGAGACAGCCTTCTCTGTGCGTCACAGCGGATTAGTTCTGTTACAGTTTTTTTTTTATTACCTGAACTGCAGTTGCTATTTTGCTTAGCTTCACTAGCTTTTTCCATAGTCAATTATGCATTTAAAATCCCCTCTTGTTTTTTCCTTTCCTACTGCAGAAGTCCTCAGAACCTAAAACATGCCGGGGAGCTGGCTGCACAGGGACCCCAGTATGGGGTATACAGATAATCTGGGATAAGTGAGAGTCTCTAATTGTTTTTTGGTGGAGTTACTCATGGTTTGCACCGTTGTAAATCAGAGCAGAATTTGGTCCTTGAGTTTCCATTCAAGCACCCTTTGTGGTCACTTTCCATGACCATGACCATGAATGCAGCTGAGTTTTCCTGGCGCAGGCGTTCGTGGAAGGCATGCACAGACCTCTACAGAAACTGATTTCTTAATTTACTAGTCACGGAATTGCAAAGGAAGTGCTTTCAGGCTCACCCTATCAGAGGAGAGAAACAAGCCCGGGATCATGTGACTTACCTGGCCAATCACAGCTAGCCCTCACTGCCTGAATAGTGCATACTGGACACTCACAGGGGACTGTTGCAGACCAGTCTGTATGGGGAAATAAATTTGAAAAAGTGGATTTATTTAGGATAATGACTACATTTGGGAACCATCATCAGGGCACGGATATTATGTGAGCAGAAGAACAGATCACATTTATTCCATAAATAATATTTTGGGAAATACAGGCTCAGCTCTAGTTTTTCCATGGCAGAGCTATTTACGGGGCTGAGATCATGTGAGAACTATTGCTCTGTGTCTCTTTCTCTCTCCACCACCTCCTTTTGTTCCAGCTCAAAAGCAGCCAGCAGGTTGGTAGCATTTTGTGACCTTTATATAATGCTGCCATGTCTTCCTCAGTGGCCTGGAAAGTGCAGTTAATGTACCTGAGAGGATTCTTTCCGCAGGAGACAGCAGTCTCGTCCTTCAACACTCTTGTCTGCAGAAATACCAGGTGCACCAAGACAGTTGAGAAAAATTGCACGGAGTTACCAGCAGCTGCCATTGGAAATGAGATTGGTAGAAAGTACATCAGGAAGAAATTACATGTACACTGCAGCTAGCAGAAATGGGCTATTGTTCCTTGGTTCCCGCACACAGCTGGGAGGTACAGAGCGATATACATATCCTGGCTTCTCCAGCCAGCAAAGCTGTGCAAACTCTTGGAAATGTTCAAGGCTAGACAGCCAGCTTACCTGCACTATAATAGCACCTTAATTTCTGGTGTAGACGTACCCTAATTTAATGATCCCCTGAATCCGTCCATGATCGGTAACTGCTGGTAACTTGGTGCAAACTCTTGTTAAGATCATGTTGATGTTAACGAGTGCATTGACATCCCCTGCCTTGTATGCCGCGCTTCAGGTTTATGCACACACACACAGTGGTGCCTGACTAAGAAATTAGGCACAATCCCTTGGTAAATCAGTAGTTCACATAGGGTGAAAATCCTGGCTCTATTGAAGTCAATGGCAAACCCATAGACTCTGAGACTCCCTCTTTCTATGGCTCTAGTGAGTGCCTCTCTCCTCTGTAAGAGGTCGTCTCTTCACTCAAAGGAACTTGTTGGGAAAGTGGAATAGCCACAGACATTATTTCAAATAGAAAGGCTCAGAATCCTTTGGGTTGCCAGAGACAGGTAGCAGGGTCTCCAAGCCAGGACTAAGTTAATTCTCACCTGATTCAGTCCACCATAGGTGGGCATCTAGCCTTGAGCATTTCCAGTGCTGGTGATTTCACTGCATCTCTCATCAGCTTCTTCCCAGAACCAAACTGGTCTTAGAGTTGGAGGACCAGATCCTGCAGCCTCTTTGCATTGCCAGCCTGAAAAAGGTTGGCTCTCCTCAGAGGGAGGGAATTGCCAGAATTGTAGATTGTAGAACTAACCCCAGGATCAGGCAGCCATAACCAACTTCCTCAACTGCACCCAGTCATAGAGGTTTTCCTAAAATGTAACCCAAAATTTCCCTACTGCAGTTTAAGCCCATCACTGTTGTTCTGTTCTGATGGACTAACAAGACTAATGGATTCTTTTCCTCTAACACATCCCTTTCTGAATTTATAAGACCTTATCAGTCAGCGTTTGTGAGACCAAACACATCCATTTCTCTTAATCTTTGCTCAGAGGTCTTGTTTTGCAAACCCTATATATTAAAAGAGCATGCAATTTGCACAAGTTCATGCAAAGTTATAACCCTTCCTTTTAATTGCAAAGAAACCCTTGCACAAGCAGTTGTGAAAACAGCCTTTTGCAGTTTTACAAGCCTGTTATTTATTGCTTAGATTGCGAGGGGACACTTAGGTCATATGCCCCCAAACAATCTGCATTCCAGCTGTCCACTTGCTCACAGGCATGGAAACAGAAAAGTCAGAATTGCTTTACATTTGAATACAGTGGATTCAGCTTATTTGACTAACCACAATTTTTATTCTGCATTTCCTGTATTATGTCGTTATTAACAAGAGCTCAGAGCTAATTTTAAGCTGCAATTGCCCCCTGAGCACATCTTACCTGGTTTTATGTTTCAGAAAGGATACAGGAAAGCAGTCACACAGCTGTCACTTTGCATCCACCATCCAGACTAGACCTGGGTGAACTATGCAAAAACCATTTGTTCAGATTACGGCCCTGATCCTGCAATTCGACCAATGCATGTGGCCCCCAATGCCTACAGACTTCATTGTCGTCTGTGTGAGTGCAGCAGCCTACCTGCACTTATCTGACTGCACATTAACTTTGAGGACATTTGTGTCCCCCTTTTTTCAGCACACATTCAGAGAAGTGAGCTTCCTTTGTTCCCAAGCATGTTTGTGGAAAGTGAAAGTTCATGATTCCTCATGTCCGTGTGAAAGTTGGTGCAGGATAGATATGTTCACCTCACCCTCTTGAAATCTGTCATTTCCCTTCCTCTGGTCCGGGAAAGTTTCAGTGATCCAATCAGAAATAAAAGACTAAGCCATGTGAATTAAGTGATCAGTCAGCACAAAGAAGCAAAGGTGAATCATTTACATAGAACCCAGAGGCTGAGATATATTTCCGTAAAGCATTTGAACAATCTTGAATAATGAACAAAACTGTAAAACTGAGTAGATCGTGGATAGAATAAAGAGCTAAATTTGTAGAATGAATAATTCACTACAAATAATTGGCCTGGCTCAGAGTGAGAAAGAAGCAAGTGTGATCTTAGAAGGCTAGATGAGTTTGGATGGCTTGGTTGTTGATCGCTAGCCATTTCCTGTACTGCAATATTTTAATTGTTACACCATAATCCTTGCTATTTAGACAGAAGCTATTCACATTGTGTACATGACTCATCACACCTGGATTCTGCAGAATATTGGTCTGTAATGCTCTTGGGCTTGAAGGCAAAGGAAAGTTTGTCAGTGGTTATTAGACCAATATTCCAGACATGCTCTGTCACTGGGCCAAATTCAGGCCTAGTGGAAGCAGGTGCAACTCAGCTGAAGTCAATGGAGATGCACTGGCTTATACCAGGTCACAGTTTAGTCCATTGTCCTTGTCTGTTTCTGCTGTCCCTGCATTTCTCTCTTTCTGTCTCTAGCCTCCTCCTGTCCTCTTTAATCAAAGTAGGCTGTGGAATAAAGACATCTTGACATTTGGATTGAGAATGGAAATGAATACATGCGATGTCCCAGCACAGGGAGGAGGCAGCGACGGTCGAGCGCGGCTGCTGTAGCAGACAATTAGCATGATCATGTTTATGAATGTGGATCAGTAATTCCAGGTAAAGTCCCTGAGAGTGCTAATGCCAGATAACAATGCCTCCTCCCTGCCCAGGGAGCCAGGCAATGGGCAGAGAGCTCCAACAACAGCAGCACGTTCCTGCTGTGACTCCAAAATGCTTCATTTCTCAATCCCAGCCTGGACGAGTCTCATTTTGTCTCCTAAAGAAGTTATTAGCGAGAACCTGGAGCACTGCCTATGGAGTCCAAGCAGAGCTGCTGTAGATCGTCCCATTACATATCGTCTCTCACTGGCCTTCGCTGTGTTAGGCAGTCACAGACTTGTGTACATGCAGGACCTAGCTTTGCCATTTCCAGAGCCCACCATCCCAGGGGTCATTCTGGAGGGGTCTGTAGTGCCAGGAGTGAAGGGGGAAGTGCACTTCATGGGGACAGACAGGCATTCTTAAAGTGAAATGCCAATAACAATGTTTTGTCCTTTTGGACCAACATTCATGGAAGGATCTCAGCTATTTTACAAACATTAACGAATCAAGCTTCATGCAGTCGCCCGTAGGGGGGTGCCTTCACTGGGAAAAGAGGTGATTTTTAACCAAATGCTAGCTAACAGGTGGTAACATCCCAGTGTGTAGTTTTAACACATATAGCAGGTTGACCAGAACCATGGTGTACCTCTGCTTGTTTCCCAGCCTGCAAAAGCAATGCCTGGCAATTGGGACTAGCCAGCAGGGAGGGAAGGTGGTTAGGACGAGGGTGAGCCAGCTCAGCAAAGATGCCCTGGCCCCTGCTTCCTGTTAGCTTAGTGTCTGAGAATGAAGAGGGGCCCAGTTCACATCTTGGAGGGGAAGGCGGCACAGAGGAGGGGGAAGGCCCTGTGCTCCAGACCTACCCAAATTTCTTGGACCTACTGGACTAGGGCTTCTGTAGGGACCCTGAATGTCCCTGGGGTCTGTAGGGCACCACGGCATCTTCCAGTCAACTGTGGCTCAGCAGAGTTACAGAACCCAGGAGCGGGGCTTTCTTCCAGCAGCCCCCGCAGTCACCCATCACATCGGCAGGCAGGTATAGTTAAGAAGGCCATTCTGTGTCCCACAGGGGCTACAAATGAAAACAGAGGGAGAGAGAGGATGTGGAGGGGTTTCAGTGATTGGAAGGGGGCAGTATGGAGCAGGGGGGCAGCAGCAGAGGAACAGAGGAGAAAGTTGAGATGAAGCTAAGTAACGAGCCTGGAGGCAGGTGTGAGCAGCAGGAGGACTCCATCAGAGTGAGTTTTCTTCAGAAAGACCAGACAAATAAAAGCCCCAAGAAGTGATACAAGGATTCCTAGTTTGGAGGTAACAGACTGTTCAGCATGAAGTGGCAACTACAATGGGTGGTAAGTTTTGCCCTCCTGCTACCCCCAGTGTCTCTGCCACTCGCTGACTACATGACTCTTCAGACGCCACATCTCCTGTCTTCTCCAGCCCAGGCCTACACCACTAGCTCCCTAATTAAATGCTCCAGTCTCATTCCCTGAGCCTCCATCTTTCCCTATGCTCGTTTTCCTTCAACACAGCCACCACATGCTCTCCCCGTGCCCCTGCCGTACCTGCTGGGTGCACTGAGCACACACTGATTGCCCTGTGATGTAGAGCTAAACAGCCGGGACACGCATCTGTGGGAGGGAGGCAAGATTATTGAGCAAGAAGTGATCCAAAGAACAGGGCTGGGCAATTAAAAGAGAAGCATTCCCCTTTCAGACTCCCGCTGTGATAAATGGACTGGTTGCTGCTCAGGGAGCTGCCTTGGAAGCTGGGTCATCAGTCAGTTGCTTATGGGTGAACAGGAGGGTTTCCCCATTGTTATTATTACCATCAATGTCAGCGCTGGATTGACAGCAATGTCAATCACAGATGGACAAAGACGGGACGTCTTTCTAGAAGATCTGCTCTAGCTCAACCATACGTTATGGGCTTGATGCAGCTATTACTGGGGGAGGCTCTATTGCCTGTGTTATGCAGGAGGACAGACTAGATGAACTAAGAGTCCCTTCTGGTCTTAAAAACCTATGAATCTATAATGAGTGCTGGAGACTGAATTCTCCTGTTACTCCATAGGAGAGGTACAGCACAGGAGGTGATATTGAGAACTCTCCTTCTCCCCACATTGCCCTTGGGCCATCTGCCTCCATCCCTGACCTGGAGGGGCCACTTCTGCAGATGGCAGGAGAGTTCAGTCTCCATGGCCCCTCTGCTAAGATGGGCAGCAAAGGTGTCAGTGGTATGTGGTGAGGTGGACACATGCCCGCGAGGACCTGGACTCAGGCTGGCAGCTTGTCTCATGGTGTCAGTCAACCACAAGCTCAAGAGCAGGAAGGCAAGAAGTCCAGCCGAGAGGTCACTGCTGTATACGGACAGCTAATGGCAGGTGTGAGAAGAAGCCGTAAATATTAACTGAACAGAGACATCAACCATGGAAGCCAACAGTTTATGTCTAGGTAAGCATCTCTAGCGGATGATGACCTCAGCAAGGAGTAGGGGTATGCTGATGGGTCAGTAGTTGCCAGGGCCTAGCACTTTTCCCACCTCTTTTTCCCATCTCCGTCCAACTGCCTCACATCCTTGATAATCCCGCTGCGGCTGCAGCCTGAAGCTTTTTATTGAGTTGCCATGTGCAGAGGAAGAGCCAAGTGCAAGGGAGATTGTGTTCCTCCTGATGGAGGCAGAGGAAACTCTATTGGGCAGCACATAGAGCAGCCATAAAGATGGCTAATGCTGGTCAGCTGCGGACTCTCTGCACAGGGCTATGCCCTGCAGAGAGAGATCCTACTGCATCCTTTCACTCACCCACAGCAATAACTACCTCTCTCTCTCTGTGGCACCATCCCTCCTTGCCCTTAGATATACAGACACCAAGTGCAGCCTTCCTGGTGTGCTGAACACGGTGGAGGAAGCCACAAAGCCAGGAGCAAGCACAGGCCATCTCATCTGATCAGGTCTGAGGGAGAAGATGACACCTTGCAGAGTATCACGGCATTGCAATGCTGGGGGAGAGGTTGCCAAGAGACATTTGATTTCAGACGGAGCAGAGTGCTGGTATTGGGTACATGGGGGAGAGGAAGACAATACCACGAGCACCACAGAGGAGGAGGAACAATCCTGCCTTTGCCCTCAAGGGACAGGGTGGCTGGATTAACATAGTTTTAGGAATTAGGGGTGGAAGTGCCCTATTGCTGCTGGGGCATCCCACGTGGGGTGGAAAGCAGGTGACCCTCCCAACTGCCCCACTTTGCTGGCTCAGCCCTTGGAGAACAGTGTACAATTATGGGCCTTGCGGAAGCTTCATTATCACACTGTCTCAGCCTCGTTTGACAAGACGCTTTATTGCCAAAGTTATTAAAAGTGAAACGTGCAGCTCTGCGCTATAATTTCCTGTCTGCAGCGATAAGCCAGGCTGCGCCTGCTGTGTAAAAACAGTTATTTTTATGTATGGCTCTGTCTGGGGTGGGTAGGGGGATGGGGCTCAGCTCCCATTAATTGCATTTGTTAATGAGATTTATTCTGGGACTTCTGAATGAGGCCATGTACGCTGTCCCCCCTCCCCCACTGTTGTTGCTTTGCACCAGAGGTGGCCAATGGATAACTGTGTTGCTGAGCCGTAGACGAGAGGAAGCAAGTAGGCGTGTGTGTGTGTGCGTGTGTGCGTGTGTGCACATGCAGCAGCCACAGCCAAGCTCTGCTTTGGTTCAATTAAAAACAAAAAACAAACTAACCCCCTATTCCAAACCCATGTTGACTTCACAGGATTGCTAGGGAGTCTAAGGGAATTCTGGGAGCCAGCCTGAAGCATCACACTATCCAAAACTTGCAGCAATTTCCCGTGTATATTTTGCAAAGTGTAAATTGTTTGTTTCCTAGTCTCCCCTGCTCACCCCTGCCCCTGAAATCTGATCCCCATTCAAACAGTGCCCCCGCTTCCAGCTCACAAAACTCACTGGGTCCAGAAAATCCGTGGATGCAAGCTAATTATTTCTTGCTGACTGGGTGGATCCATCCATTATCCCATCATATGCAATTTCCCACAATGATTATTCTAGGGCTGCCTTCCCCAGACACACCCCTGCTATCCCCCACAGTGGCAGCTCAAGGAGAGAACTCTGGTAGCTTGAGGTCCCATGAAAGACCAATTGAGTCCCTTACTCCACACAAGGGGAAGGGCACTAAAGTCCCCTCTTCAACCTCACCCTATGCAGCCTTTGCCTGCCAGCCATGTCACTCCCCAGGTCCCAAGAGGCCAGCAGCTCACTATCTTCCTGTACTACATCCCTTGTGGAAGGGAGAGCAGCAATGGAGCTCAGCAGGGCATGACTGAGCCCGGTCTCCTCTGGAATGCTGAAAGGGGCAATGCAGGAGAGAGGGTTCAGCATGCAGAGGGAGGGAAGTACATTGGGATAACTGTCCTATTGGAGCAAAGGCCCCGGTTCAGCTGCGCATTCATTCAAGGAATGATTCATGCATCCTAGCGGGGATGAAAATGCCCGGCTCTGCTTGTGATGGGTTTTTTTCCCCATCCCCCGGTGGAGGTTTGTGCCAAATTGTTCTAGACACATGCTTCACAACGGGCACCAAAGGAAGTCATTTGACCACAGACCCCATCTATCCCCACCCCTTTAGCTCTCAGATGGACAGACCATAGAACCAGATCACTCTAATGGCTAGGGAGGGTGTCAGGTGGAGTTAGCAATAGGTGGGGAGGTTGCTGAGGTCTGGTCTCATGTTGGAAAGGGAGGCAAGTTCAGGCCAAAAGTCTAGGCAGGGATGGAGAGAGAGAACAAGGGAACAGACAGCTGGGTAAGGGAATCCGGTGGGGCTCTTTGTCTTGCAAGGATGAGAGAGCGGAGGGGCAGTAACCAGCAGCTGCAGACAGAGGGCGCGTTTGGGGCGCTCTGAGAGATTGTGGGACACATGCTTGTCAGAGTGGAAGAAGCTCAGCAATCGGGAAATGTGCACTCTCGGTTAAATCCTTTTACCGCGTGGCACTCACCGGACCTTCCATTCCACCCCATCCCAACAGAATGCATAGTCCTACCCCACTCTCTTCCAGGCCCCTGTACGTGGCTCAAGCAGAACATCCGGAGCCACAACAGAACGGAGCAGTAATTGCTGTGGGACAAATACCTTCCGAGGCCCTTCCAGCCTCCTCCTCTCCTCCACCCTCTTCCTGCTGCCTTGATGGGGTTTCTCTGCAGAGCTGAACAGCAGCTGAGTAACATGTCCTCGGAGGTAGCAACTTCTTTTATTCAGGGGACAGAGCAGAGAATCCTTTTCCTTTGTCGGATGCCAGCTGCTTGCAGGCCTGATGGATGCTCTGCTAGCTGTTTGCAAATCTCATTTGCTGGAGCTCAGCTGGAGTGGAGGGTTACATATATTTTGTGTTATTGTTGAATTAAATGAAATATGTCCTGAGCCTCTTAGCGAGAGGCTCAGTGAAGCAACAGCAGAAAGAGCCTGTCTGCTTAATCTGCCTTTGAAACCCTCAAAGTTTAGGTCAGTCTGGGTGCAATTCTGATTGTGGATAGGGCCTGCAATCCCCTCTCCCAAATGGGTCTCCAGCACTATGATACCAAAACCATGACTCAAGCCAGCTTTCCAGCATGGCTATTGCTGGCAGGGCTGGATCATGAGTTTTCTGCCCATAGTGGACAGACAGATTGGCACTGTACACAGATAAATACTAAATAACAATATAAAGAGTCAGGCTGTTGGCTTCCTCCAAGTAACTAGTCACATGGTTTCCGAACACTGTAGTCATATTGGGCATAGACCCAAAACCTGCCATACTTTAATGGTGTGAAATCATTTTTCCAATATGGGTAAAAGCAGTATGGACAGGGGCTGTGTGTGATGCTCATTCCAGTGTTATGTCCCAGGTACTGAGACCAGGTAATGAAGTACATAGCGCTGAGCTGTATTGGACTGTCTGCACTGTCCAAGCATCCACATGGCAAAACTCCCAGGCTGGATTCTCCTCTCCCTTATGCTGGTATAACCACAATGCCTTCAATGGAATTACTCCACAGCCACACTTAAGGGCGAGAGGAATCAAAGCCCCACATGCCTGTCCCAGCCTGAAATGCTGTCACAGGAAAACTTGGGGACTGGTCTTCTGCTGGTAAGGGCCATTAAATATTGTCCTTCCTCTCTCAGCTGAAGAACTTCATGTTCACATCAACCCTCACCAGATTTTCACCAGAATCAAAATCTCCACCTAACCTCCCAGACTCCCTGACCCAAGGAGATCTGACTCCTTTTCTGGAAGTACTGCCTCCAGCAGGTGGCCACAATAAAATAAAAATAAAAAGGTCACTGAGGATGAAAGCCTATCAGCATTTCTTCCGCTGGTAGCAGCACCCAGGCAAGAGCACCAGCACTATGGATGCACCAACTTTACAAGGTACAACTTCAGAGTGTCCAGCAGGCACACCCCTCCCTGAACATCGCAGATGGGATTTAAAAATATAAAACTTGCTCTACAAATACCTTGTAAGAAAAATAACCCCATCCTGCAGCCAAGGCCAGCTATATGTTTCAGTCGCTAGAGTGGTTTGGTCCATGGTTTCACTCCACCATACACGAGTCGCTAAAGGCCCTTCCAGACATGAGGAATCATTCTCATATCCCACTGGCCGTCAGCATGTATTCTACACAAGTGCTGTACATATACAGCGAATGGGAGAGACACAGCATTTAGCCCCATCTTATTTATTGCTCTGATTAGCAATTTTGGCTTTGAAAATCCAAACCCACAAATACGGTGGGTGGGAAATCACAACAATGAGGATGAAAATGCTCCAACGAAATCCTGCTCTGAGCTCAGCCTCCAACGGAGCCCAGGTATTCTCCCTGCCTCGGCTCGGGGTCAGAGTCTGCGTCAGCTTCATGCCCCTTCCCAGACTCCCATTGCTTGTTGGCTGGCAGTAATCACTTGCTAGGTAAGCTCCCTTTAATGCCAGCCAGGGCCCCTTGTTAATTTGTATTGCAGCGTGTGTCGCAGACTGATGTGTAATTAGAACTCCTGAATCCTGTCTCGTGCTGTAATTGCCCTGACAGGGGCCACAGCATATCCGCTTGTTAATTAGTAAACCACAATATCCCGGGGGCTCACGGAGAGCTGCCTTAATTGTATTTTAGTTGGAACAGAGGGATAATTACCCTTCACTAGCACTGCCACTTTTTAATTCCTTTTAAAAAAAGAAAAGAAATCAGCTCTTTCTCTTCCTTTTCCCCACTTCCCACCAGCAATGCAACAAGCCAACTTTCCTGAATTAAAAAAAAACTACCAAAAATAAACAAAAAACCAGGCTCAGAAGCCACAGAGTACATAGCTCGGGGGTGTAGTGGGGAACTTGGAGGAGTCTAATGAAACCACGACTTTACAGGTAGAGACCCAGGGTTTGCCAAAGGAGGCAGCACAGGTTCCTCTGTGAACTAACGGGTGTCTTGATTTCTCTTTATATGAGCGAGCGAGAGAGAGATTAAGGAGCTTGCTCTACAGCCTTAGTTAACAGCCAGTTGGCTTTTAGTTCATGCGGTAGAGGCTCATGCACTGAGCTCCAGAGGTCCCAGATTCGATCCTGCCCGCCAACGACTGGGGTCTGTCGGCGTTACAAGTGCTCCAGTTTGCCGTTGAAATGCAGCTGAAGTAAGAGGTACAAGCTGTATCTACAAAAGAGAAGATACCCTTTTGAAAATAAATGTCCCCCTGTATCTAGCTGTGTATATGACTATGGCTATTTGTATACTGCTCCTTTAAATTTCTAATATGTACATTCCTTGTGTGCAGTGCCCTGCAGCCATTTTGTTCCAAAACTCAATACAGACTGTTATAGCAAAGTCTCACACACACACTGTGCTCTCACACTCTCTCTCATGAAGACTTCTTTCTTGTTTTGTTGTTCTCTTGATCTGAAAGAAAGGTCATTCTAGCTGAAAGTATCTGTCTGAGATACAACAGGTTCTTTTACAGCCTTTGATGACACAAGTTCAATTTCCAAAAATCCCAAAGACATTTGATAAATACACTATTATTATTTATTATTTGTATCACCATAGCCCCAGCCATTGAGCTAGGCACTGTATAAATACAGCATGAAAAGACAGTCCCTGCCCCAAAGAGCTGACTACAATAGCAAGAAACTGTTGGGGTTGCTCCAAGATCTCTTCCACTCAGTTCTCCAAGAACTTAGTTTGACTCCAATCTTGTCACTCAGATTTTTTTACTTGGCATACAGCAAAACTATGTGGAGTTGATCAGATTCAAGCATGGGGGGCGGGGATATATAACACATCCAAAGTTATTCAGCAAAAAACCTTTCCTTATATACATTTTTACCAACATTCATAACACATGCATCCTACCTATATATTGCATGACATGCTTCGGGATTGGCTTGGTTACTTTGCAGGAACCAATTCCTGTGCAGCATACTCTGACTATGCATGTCATACTCTTTACCTCATCTTACATTCCAGGATTATTTTGTCTATTGTAAATGGCACCAGGGTGTTCCCACTTATCTCAGCTAGTACAGACAGTCTGTCTCTACCTACCGCTCCATTTACCTTCCCAGTCATGCCCAACAAGAAATGAGGCAAGTCACCTATGGCAAATTACTTATGCCCAGGCTTACAGAAATGTAGGAAGCAGGACTCCTGGTTTCTGTCTCAGTTCTGCCACTGGCTTGCTATGCACCTTTGAGGCAAGTCACTTCATTTCAGGTTTCCCTTTCTGCAAATCTACCTGTTGTGGGGAGGGGGCAATAGTGTTTTTTTGAGACTTCTTAATCTTAACAAAGTGCTTTGAGATCCTTGGATGCAAAAGGCCATGGAAATGCAAAGCAGGATTATGGCAGGTGTAAGTGTGATGGCTGCCATCTTGGCATCCACCAGGGACTGAACTAAGGAGTTGCAAAGCTAAAATCATGAGCCTGAGCTCAAGGACCATTTCCTCTGTAGAAGACTCTCATCCTCAGAGGATCAGGACAATATGCACAGAACAGTGGGTTACAAATGCAGCAGCCAACACCATGTGAGTCAAGGCTATTGCTCCATCAAGAACTAGGAAGGATGAACCCACTACCTTGAAGTGACTGTCATGCGGAACAAAGCTGCCACACCTATGGCACAATGCATCATCCAAAATCACAGTCTGAGAATGTCATGGCCATGACATTTGTTATGTCCTATACCTACCCTAGTTTGCAGAAGGGTGGAAACATCCTATTGAAACAGGAGCCTGTATTAACCCTGGATTTCCCTTTAGACTCAGTGCAGTGCAGTTCACCTTGGCAACTCCTCCCCTGTGGCATTACTTGTAAAGAAGGGTCTGGATGATGTACAACACAGCAATGGTAGGACTACTGCAGCCAGAGAAGAAGTCCAGCTTTGCAGCTGTCACTCTGAAGTAGAAGTTGGTTGGAAAATTTTGTTGAAAACGTTTCAATTAAAAACAAAATGTTTCAATGGTTGTTAGTTTCTTTATAGCATTTTCCAACCAGCTCTTCTCCAGAATATCCACCAAACTTGGCTGGGATGGGAAAAGGAGGCTGTTGAGGTTGGGGTTCAAGACCAACTGATTAGCCCAAAGACATCATTCCCTCTCCAGAGAGAGGAACTCAGCACTCCAGAACACAACTGACAGGGGAAGGGCCTTGTGTTACACTATTGCAGTGTTGCCAGTTGGTCCAGGACCTGGAAAGAAGGTTTTAGCTGGAAACACTGTACAGTTCGCTCTTTCACATTCAATAGTAGCTCATTCTGCATCACTCCAATAAGACCATACAACTATCTTCCCATCCATCAACACTGCTTACTCCTGAAGTTCAGAAGCCACTATATACAACATCTGGTTAACATAAGAATGGCCATACTAGGTCAGACAAATGTTCCATCTCGCCCAGTATCCTGTCTTCCAACAGTGACTGGTGCCAAATGCTTCAGAGGAAATGAACACAACAGGGCAATTTTGAGAAATCCATCCCGTCATCCAGTCCCAGCTTCTGGCAGTCAGCAGTTCAGGGACACCCAGAGCATGGGGTTGTGTCCCTGACCATCTTGGCTAATAACCATTGATGGATCTATTCCCCAGGAACTTAGGCAATTCTTTTTGAACCCAGTTATACTTTTGGCCCTCTCAACATCCCCTAGCAATGAGTTCTAAAGGTAGCCTGTGCATTGTGTAAACAAGTACTTCCTTTTGTTTGTTTTAAACCTGCCATCTATTAATTTCATTGAGTGACCCCTGGTTCTTGTGTTATGTGAAGGGGTAAATAACACTTTCTTATTCACTGTCTCCACAATTCATGATTTTATAGACAAATATCATATCCCCCCTTAATCTTCTCTTTTCCAAGATAAACAGTTCCAGTCTTTTTAATCTGTCCTCATATGGAAGCTGCTCCATAGCCCTAATCATTTTTGTTTCCCTTCTCTGTACTTTTTCCAGTTCTAATATATCTTTTTTGAGACGGGATGACCAGAACTGCATGCAGTATTCAAGGTGTGGGAGTACTGTGGATTTATAGATTGACATTATGATACTTTCTGTTTTATTATCTAGCCCTTTCCTAATGGTTCCTAACATTCTGTTAGCTTTTTTGACTGCTAATTTACAGCTAATTTAGACACCATCCTTTTTATGTATAGTTGGGATTATGTTTTCCAATGTGTATTATTTTGCATTTATTGGATTTCATCTGCCATTTTGTTGCCCAGTCACCCAGTTTTGTGAGATCTCTTTGTAACTCTTCACAGTCAGCTTTGTACTTAACTATCTTGAGTAATTTTGCATCTTCTGCAAACTTTGCCACTGTAAATATTTGTGAATATGTTGAACAGCACTGGTCCCAGTACAGATCCTTGGGAGACCCTGCTATTTAGCTCTCTCCACTGTGAAAATGGACCATTTATTCCCATCCTTTGCTTCCTATCTTTTAAACACTTACTGAGCCATGAGACAATCCTCTCTCTTATCCTATGACTGCTTATTTTGCTGAAGAGTCTTTGGTGAGGACGTTGTCAAAGGCTTTCTGAAAGTCAAAGTACACTATATCCACTGGATCACCCTTGTCTACTTGTTTGTTGACCCTCTCAAAGAATTCTAATAGATTGGTGAGGCATGATTTCCTTTTACAAAATACGTGTTGACTCTCCACCAACATATCGTGTTCATCTATGTGTCAAAAAATTCTGTTCTTTACTATAGTTTCAATCAATTTGCCTCGTACTGAAGTTAGGCTTATCAACCTGCAATTGCAAAAATCACTTCTGGAGCCATTTTTTTTAAAAAATGGTTTTACATTAGCTATCCTCCAGTCATCTGATAGAGAAGCTGATTTAAACAATAGGTTACATGCCACAGTTAGTAATTCTATTTCATATTTGAGTTCCTTCAGAACTCTAGGGTGACTTATTGCTGTTTAAATTATCAATTTGTTCCAAAACCTCCTCTACTGACACTTCTCTCTTGGACAGTTCCTCAAATTTGCCACCTAAAAAGAATCAGTCAGGTGTGGGAATCTCCTCACATCCTTGGCAGTGAAGATCCATGCAGAAAATGTATTTAGCTTCTCCACAACTGCCTTGTCTTGACTGACTGCTGCTTCAGCACCTTGATCATCCAGTGGCCCTACTGATTGTTTGGCAGGCTTTCTGCTTCTGATGCATTTTAAAAAAAATTGCTGTTAGTTTTTGTCTTTTGCTAGTTGCTCTTCAAATTCTTTTGTGGCCTGCCTAATTCTACTTTTACACTTGACTCATCAGAGTTGTGTTCCTTTCCAGTTTGCTCATTCAGATTTGACTTGCAATTTTTAAAGGCTCTTGGGGGAACAATGTGTCTCATGAGGATAGTTTTTGAAATTATTTAAATAATGAGCCTTGCTCTCAACTGGGCTGAGCTATGGGATGTCACAGGGAGGCCACTCCTGGGAACAGTCTGAATGAAAAGCTTCCAAGTGTTGGCAAGAGCATAGAAATTAAACAAAAAGCTTTAAGAAATAGTTCCAACACCTCTGATGGAAATTCAAAAACCTCAGAGGCTCCTCCCACCAGGTATTGCATGAATGGGCTGAAACAACAAATTGACATTGCGGGTCCTGGAGCACATGAGAACTGGCTTTAATGGCAGAGTAGCCATGGAATCAGAGGATGTGACTACTGTATGTTCCAAAGGTTGGAGCAATCATAGCATCTCAACAGCCATGATAGCACCAGCTGCAGGTAGTCACTGAAGCCGTCTGTGTGAAATTGAGGGCACCTGGGGAGTGAGGAAAAGGTGGCTGGACACAACCAGGATGCTAACAATGAATGTCACAGTGCCACTCACTGTAATTAGAATCCAGGATGGAGTTTATAGCTGAATAACCACAACGACTTTGCACAAATTAGACATTATACTGCAGGTTAATTAGATTTGTTACTGCTGACTTGATTAGCCCAGCTCTGTGATCTGCTGTGAGAAGTGGACGGGGGCCCCTTGAAGCTAACAGGCTCTTTCACTTGTAGATTTGGATAGTTAAACATCTGACTGGGAAAATGCTGCAGTGCGTCTGCACGTGAGGGAAAATGGCCACGTGTATACCCTCGGAAGTGCCCACTCTCCATTGCTCGGAGGGAGGTGGGCAATGCAAGCTTCCCTCTTACAGCCCAGAGTGTCAGCCTGGATTCACACTGTGGATATTTCATGTGATGGTCTCTTAACGACGTTTTTTAAAGGGAAATGTAACATTTAATTGACCTGCATGGAGCTGGGTGAACACAGAAGGAAAAACAAAATCTGAAAATGTCCGTTCAGATTTTTAAACCAATTTACTTTGACTGTGTCAGGGCCTGTTTTGTGTTTGCTAGACAATTATGTGGCTAATGAGAACATTCTCAGTTACATTAGACAGGATTAGAAAAGTAGAGATACAGACCCTCATGCTTCGATGCATAAGCCAGGCACTATCTAATGGGGTTAGGAAGCCATGTTATTCCATATTTGTCCACTGTGGGGTTTCTTGCATCTTCCTCTGAAGCAGATGGGCTGGCAACTGTTAGACCAGCTGCTAGGCTAGATGGACCCTTGGTATGGCAATTCCTGTGCTCATGATAAATGAATGAGATTATCAGCAAGAAGAGGCAATTTTAAGCATATATTGGAGAATGGTTGTGGGAAGTGAGTTTTGAATTTGTGATCACAAACGTTCTCACAGGAAACCTGGCTCCATGAATCTCATTAATCCAATCAAGGAATAGAAACAAACCATATGACCAAGCATGTCCTGTTGGAACCACGCAACACAGCTCAGATTCTGAACACTCACTATGAACAGCTGGCACAGAATCTACAGACTTAGAACTACACATTTCAGTTGTTCAGCAGATCATCTGAAATAATGAATACATCTGAGAAAACTAGGTTGCTCACAGACCATTTGCAAACAAAAGGAGAGGTGGTGAAATCTGAATCAGCTTCTCAATGAGAATTATAAACTAAGCTCTTGTCTCATTCTACACTAGTTTATATGAAAGAGATTAAACTCAGGGTGGTCCATTCCTATGCAATAGCTGTGAAAAGGGAAGTTCCTAACCTGACAAGTGTAATCAAATAAAGAGGATGTACAATTAGTAAGAACCCTAATCTACATCTGCTTCTGTATTTCATAGCTTACTTTCTTTGTACCCTACCTCACAACCCCACACCCTAACCTACCACAACGGCCAATATAACCCTATCCCTTCCCATCCTTTCCAACCCAACCTCACTAGCTGGTTAGTAGCTGGAGGGTTAGCCTTCATTAACGTTGTACTTGTGCGTAATCTAAGCTCTCCAGTCAAAGGGTATGTCTACACTGCAGCTTGAGGTGTAATTTCCAAATCGGGTAGCCATACCTGCTCTAGCTTTGATGGAGCTAGTGCACTAAAAATAGCAGTGTAGCTGTGGCAGTGCAGGCAGCGGGATGGGCGAGCCATCCAATAACTCAGATGGGATTGTACTTGAGCAGCTAACCCCTCCCACTACTTGTGCTGGCCTGCCTATACTACTAGCACATGTACATCTACCCAAGCTGGAAATTTCGCCTCCAGCTGCAATGAAGATGTACCCAAAGACAGAGGGGTTCAGTGCAATATGAACAAACAGGTGCGGGCCACAGCCAAAATAGATGCATTGTGCTACAGGGAGAGCTTGTTTTTCAGGTCATCCAGGCAGAGACAGACACCAGCAGTTAAAATTGCCTTATGATATCTTCTCCCAGCCGTCTTTCCATCTCTCCATCCGGTCTCCAGTCAGCTGTTCAGCCATGCATCAGCTCTCAAATCAGTCAGCCATCCAGCCTCTTCCTTTAGCAATGGGAGTCTGTTTCCAGTGCTCTCTGCAGGTGTCATAAGTCATGTTCAATGAATTCGTACAACCTGCTTGCAAGATCCCTCTCTCTCTCTCTGTCTTGAGAGCAGCTAGCATTCTCAGTTAGTAACTGGAGAGATTTCACATGCCCTCCTCAAACCCACTTCTTCCTGCATTCTCCCCAGCAATGATTCCCCTGCCAAACATCTGCATTCTAAGCTAAGAACAACATAAGAGAGTTGGATCCAGCAACCAGTATAAAAACAGGCAACTTCATAACAGCGCTGGGCACATAATGGATTTTCTGGTTTGCTGGCAGTTCAGACAATTGTGATGGGGGGCAGAACTATTTGGGGTCAAACTGAAAACAAAATTGTTTTGAAATTTTCAGTGAATCCAAAAGTAAAAAAACAAAAAAATTAAAACATACACATTTGGGGTTGAAAGAAACATTTTGTTTTGAGTTTGGCCATTCTAAAACATTTTTGATTTTTTAAAAATAAGAAGGCATTTCAAACCAAACACCTTGAATGTTAAATTTCTGAAAAAAGTCAAACAGGTTCAGTTTTGACATTTTTGAAAAGAGGGTTTTTTTTGAGGGGTGGAGAGTGTTCAGCCAAAACAATTTAGCAAAATTGACATGAAATTTACAAAACATTTGGTGTCACCGAATTTGCATTTTTTGCCCCCCAAAAAACAACCCCCAAAAATGTGCCCAGCTCTACTGCAGAGGCTGGCTTTTCTGATTCTCCTCCTTTTCCTGTTGTCATCTCTCCCTGCACCATGTCATCTCAAACCTAGGCTGTCAGCTCCCCAGGGGAGATGCTATGTCTTTGTTCTTTCCCTACAGCATCATGCACGCTTATAGGAAGTGGAGGGCAGGAACAGTCCTGTATCCTGACTTCAGAAGAAACACACAGGGCTTCTGCTAATTGTATTGTAAACTGTGACTACATCATGCAAGGGAGAGTGAGCAGAAAGTGGCAGGCATGACAAAACCATTTTCAAAAGGGTCCTCTGACTTTAAGGATCTCACTTTTTGAGTGCTCAATTTGAGACAATTTGGGGCTAATTTTCAGAGTTGCTCAGCACCCACTGCACCTCTTGATATCAGTAGCTCTGAGAGTCAGGCCCCAGCACCTCAAATTGGGCACCCAAAGTCAGTGGCCACATGGGAAATTTGGCTGTAAGTGACTGTACGCTATACACGGGAAGTCTACACACAAAGCAAGAGTGGGTTTTTGACCTGCCTAAAGAAAAGCAACTCTAGGGCCTTTTCTGTGCAAGGCTTTTCTCCCTAAAACTTCCTTCCCTTCTTACCCCAGTATAACTTCACTAGTAGTAGCAGTGGTGGGAGTCTTATAAATATAGACAAGATGCCACCAACCACTGCCATTTTAACCACTATGTCATCTGGAGCTGCTCTGAGCAGGCTTAGGTGACTCAGTGATTAAAACATTCATGGATGGATGGCCAAGCACTCCCTCTACAGTTACTGGCAGTGGAACTGTATTGCTGGTAGCAACAGGAAAGCGTGGAGTAAAAGTGGCTGTTCAGTGGGTTACACATCCTCTTCCCTCTGCAACAGATCCACACAGGACAAGTCTATTCCAGCCCCCAACTACAAAGCCCAGCTCTTTAACATACTTTAGCTTTAGAGACTCATGCTTTTCGCCCTGGAGAGGACAATTCCCAGTATCAGCTACAATACAGTCATAGCACAGACACGGCTCCAGTTCACACTTATCAGCTCCAAAACTCTCTATATAGGTTCACGGCCCCCCCACTAACTAGCACATCTGCATCTAGCAGAACTGCTCCCCGGGCAGGGTTTCTGAAGCTGGATTCTCTTCTGGCCAAGCCAGCCTAGTTCAAAGCACAGTCTGAAGTGGGCAAGTTTGAAACAAAAGAGAAAGGGAAGCAGAAAAAGGAGGCTGCAGCTGCTAGGGCAGAGTGTGCCCCTCCGTCACGCCTGCCCTCGGTTTATGAAAGGGAGGAAAATCAAACCTTTGCCCACCATAGCTGAGGACAGGAGGCATTTCAGGCTTGTCCCTATTAAGAGACAGAGGGTTTTCAGATGGGGTTTCAGGCTGAGGGTTAAGGCTAATGATACTTTTGATGAGACGTGGCCTTGTCCTTTTCCCTGAGCCACACTGCTTTATGTATGTTTTAAGGTGGGGTGAATTGAAGGAATTTGTACCCCATTGGTCTCAGCTGCTAACACTAATGTGAGTGCAATCTAAATCAGTTCCAGTGCATCAGCTTTGGAAGCTACTTGTGTGTTCTCAGACATTGCTATGCTCCTGAGTGACAAACGCAGGCTTCTTGAGAACCAAGTTAGCCTCAGTGACAAAAACAGAGGGCTGATGTTAAAAAATGAAATGTGCTGCAGGCTGGAGTGGGTTACTCCTGGCAGCAAAAAGTCCTAAGTCATATTTCTCACTTCCCTCTCCTGAAAGTCACTAGGGAGCAGGTGTGGAATTACAGCTCAGCATTATTGGGGTGAGGTGGGGTGGGGAGATGCTACGTGCTATATGACAAAAATACAATTACCAAAGAGAGGCTGTAGTCTTGTGAATTAAAATCACAAATGGGTGTGGCTTCCTCCAACAGGGGAGGCCTATCACATGGACAAAGTCTTAGAGCCCTGGACTGAGAGACAGGAGGTTTCTGCATTCTAGTCTAACTCCGCGTGTGAGATCCTCAGGCAAGTAGTTTCACCTTGGTCACCAGATCAGTGGAGAAACTGAGTAATAACCAGAAACTCCACATAAGATGCAGCAGCACCTGAGCTGAAGATTTCCCATGGAGAGAAATAACACAGGTGGAGCATGGTACAAGAACAGGGATCAGCAGTACCTGCAGATTTAACTAACAGCTATATGGAACGGGGAGGATGTGCCTCTCTTGGGATTAGAACCCGCAACCCTTGGATTTTAAAATAGCATCAACATTAGCTATCAACAACTGGTTACTACTAGGCATATACACAGCTTCTAGTATTGTTTCTCACAGCCTTTAATGTATAAGGGAGCCATTAATGGAACTTGAAATAACATACATGAGCTGGGGAAAACACCATACCTCATGTTACTTTGGTCCCATAAATGGATCCCTGTGGCAAAAATAAACCAGTAGAAAACAGAAGTAAAGAACAATTCAAGAAGTTTGTGTTTGCTCAGGATCTTGCTACTAACAGCAAGGAGGGCGACAGCAGGTTACCACCCCATCTCAGGCAGAGCTGATGTTCTGTGAGAAGTCAGAGGTCGATTTCCTGACATCCTTTCTAGAAACACAACCCCAAGCATTGCTCTGCCCAGCTCCAGCCACTCCGGGAGTGGTATTTGTATTCGGTTGTCATTGTGACTTCACCCCTCTGATCCTGACCCCAGCTCCTGTGTGGAAGAGCTGCTCAGCACCAATAGGCCCTTCTCCCTAAGTCCCTGCAACAACTGGTGATCTGCCTGAAGTCCGGAGGGGGGACTGAGCACAGAGGAAACCATATGTACTAAATAGAGAGCTCCCCTCATCAGCCTGTGGCTCTGTGCTCTAGCCTTGGGCTTCAAGGTACAGAGTGAGGAGCACTGACTATTAGAATTATCAAAGGTTATCCTGGGTGGGGTTTGTGTGGCCTAATTTGAGTGGATTCCAAATACAGCCCTAGTTTCTGTGAGAAGATGACACTTGTGCAGAGGGGTCTCTCTTGAGAGCAGGCAGCCTAAGCCCATCTCCAGATGACTAATTCAGGCAGTAACTGAAGGGGAAATGAACAGCAGAATGCTCTGGAACACCGAGAAGTCAGGCTCTCCATCTTGGCTTCCTTCAGGGAAATGTCTTAATTAAGAGTCTGTCTTGCAAGGAGAGATCATTTTAATCTTAGAGATTAAACATTTCTTCTTGAAATAGCAGCAAGGGAGAAGTTTTCCCCATGCCATCTTCTCCTCTCTGGATCAATTTGGCCAGTTGCAGAAATGAAGGACAGAGAGAGACTGGACAAGATTCCACCCCTCTTACCTCCACATGAGTTCTGCTAGCACACCTGAGTCCTGGGCCCTAAAGAACTCTGTAGTCCTGACCTGCAGCCCCCCATCATTCCAGTCCTGGGCTCCCATGCAGCTCTGCTGATGGTCCTCAATCTTGACCCACAATGCACCCTACTGTTCCAGTCCTGCTCTTGCTCCCTGCACTTCAGTCCTGACATGTGGTACCCCCTGCAAGGACTCAGTGCATTAGTCACAGCAAATAATTTATTCAGCACATATTGCCCCTTTCTCTGTTTGTTCAGGCTTTGATTTGGATGACTGTGTTCGCTGCATGTATTTGCATAATGGTTTGAGATAACTTAGGTCAGCCTGTTGTTTGCTCTTAACTGTATCTTCCATGATTGGTGCCTGGGGTATTTGCAGTGTGTCACTTCCCTGCTCTCTGAGTGGGGGCCGGCCCACCCACAATCTTCACAAAGGCTTCTGGTGCAAATACAGTCGAACTAGTGTTCACTTCCCTTTCTGCACACAGCCTTGTTGACTAGCATTTGCTCATAAGAACTTTCCTGGAGAATGAACATATGGGGTTGGGAATCCCAAAGCCAACTCAGTCTTTTCTGTGACTGATTGTTTGACTGTCACTTGCTATAGCCTTCACCCAGCCGTGTCCCCTGCAGTTGCAGGCCTAGCCTTTCCCAAGCTGACACTGACCACTGTAGATGAAAGGCCAATGCCCTTCCATCTGCTATATGCCACGGCCTCCATTAGCACTGTTCCTGTGGGGGCTAGAGTTGGCAGTGTGGGCTCCCTTTTTAAGGGGCTGAATGCCGAGCTTCCATACTGCTTCCAGCCAATCTCAGCACTAGGAATTAGGAGTTTAAAATCATCTCTCTTCCCTGCCCCCATGACTAGATTTGCTGCGCCAGCCCCTTGCACTGTCTTGCACTGGGCTGGTTTTCTGTTACTGGAGGTCAGTTGTTGCTGCAGGGTCAGGGTTGGCCTCTGCCTCCCACAGCTTCACTAGGCCCATGCTGTGCTGCAGCCCACAGTGCCAGTCTATCCCATAACAGCCTCACTGCACTAAGTGCCACAACTGTTTCTCATGCAAGTTCTCACATCAGGAAGAAGAGGCTGGCATGGGGCAGTGTGCACTGGAGGGGAGGGGTACAGCGAAGGACCATTGTACCTGTTGCTTTTGCTTTGAAAGCATCTAGAGCATTGAAAAACCCAGCCCCTTCCCCACGGCCTTGACACGCACAGCTGTTCCCTTAGAAATAGCTGTTGCCATGGTTTTTCCAAAGAAAACACTTCCCCCCCCCACCCCACCGCCTTAACCTTGTGACAGCAGCGATGACGTGGCTTCTTTGGAAAGGCCACTTCATGTAACTATGGTAACAATTAGCTCTCTATTTTACCTCAGGGGTTGTGTTAACTAGACAGACACAGATTTGTTCTCCCAGGGGCCAGGTGCTTCCCTTCCTGACCATGTGTCCAGAGCACTGCTGCTGCCACGCAGGGAGGAGGTCACCTCTAGCACCCTCGAGGGCCTTGCCTGGGGGAGGGGAGGGGACTCCTCTCCAGTCCAATAAGAAAATTTACTTACAGGACAGAGGTTGGAGGAGGGGGAGCAAAGCCAACCCACAAGGCTTCCCCCAAAACAATAACTGTCCCGTCCCCCCATCTCCGTCATGCCTCCCTTCACATTAAGTTGCAAGGAGAAGCAAGACCAAAAGGGGATTGGGAAAATGGTAGGCAATGGGTCCATCCACACCCAAACGGCTCCTGAGCCAATTCCCCAGCCCTGGCAGTTGTCCCAAGGATGGTCAGATTTCTTGGGTCCTCTGGGCTGCAGGAATTAAGCCCTGCTGTCCTGACATGGTTTTGCTGGGAGTTATGGCACAGTCTAGGCCAGCAAATGGCTGTTCTCCTCTCACTCTACTGAAGCCTCAAAAATGGGACAATAGGCCAGAGGACGGACCTGAGGGTAAAACCCAGTAATGCAAGGAATGTTGCTTGTACCCATTAATAGTCCAGCAGTGAAGGAGAAGAGCAGCTGGCTTAAAATGTGGCTCTAGTCTGAAAAGAGACTGTAAAAATGGCACCTTCTTACTCAACAAATCTGCTGCTTGGGTGTAACGGAGTCATAGCTGCTCACTGCAGTGACTAAAATAAGCACTGAATGGCTTTTTATTCCTCTCAGCCTTGCAAAGCCCACTCATTTCTGGGAGAGGGAGCTGGATTTGGTCCGACCTCGAGCATCATTAATACAACTGTTCACTTAGTTCCAGTTCTGCTCTCAGTTACACTCTCTGCAATCCACCAGACTCTTTATTACTGGGGAGGATGGTGCGAGAGCCAGAAGGAGCCCAGCTTGTCTATCAGCACCCAGGCTGGGCGTGTGCACCAGCAGTTAGAAAAATCTTTCTTTTACTTTTCAGGAGAGCCAATGTGATATGGGATCAATGAGAAACCAGACATGAGAGAAGCCCACAATGCCATTCTTACAGAGTTGCTTTAATATTCAGTGGGGATCTTTCTTTTTTATTGCATGAGCAAGTCAGCCATGTTCTTTCGAGACTCCATTCGCAACTGTCAAGGACCATCTCCAGATTTCTCTCCTCTGAGCATTAATGTTGTAAAGGATCATCAATAAACTCTAGAATGCAACATATCACTGCATAACTAGGAGCAGGCCGCAATGCAGGCCACTTTGAAATGGATCAGATCCCTAGGGGACGGTAGCACTAACTCCTGCCAAGAGAATGTGGGGAGCACCCTGCCTGGTTAAACCTCAGAAAGTCCTGCTTTGTGGAGGTGGGGGTCATGTCACAATGTCCAGGACACCCGACCATTGTATCATTTTGGGTGGGGGATGGGGAGGAGAAAGAAGCCGAATCCTATGTATGAAGTTTGTCATCCTTTCAGTTTGGTGAATCTACTTCTCAGATGTCAGTTTACACCAATGTGAGAGTCCCAGTAGCAGATCTGGCTCTGGAACAGTGGAATCATTGAGATGACGGGACAGCATCAGTTTACTTAAAGGATCAAACTAGCGATCAGTTGTAGGGCTGAGGGAAAACCTCCTCCCCAGAAGAATGGGGCATGTAGATTTTTGGAGGGGAACACGGGAGATATTCAGGTGTGGATGTGCAATGTGTATAGAGTTAATGCAAGGTGTGCACTAAACTCTGTCACAGTTCAGGCTTCAGGAGGCAGATTCTGGCCTCTGATCCCTGCCCACAGTTTCCTTGACTTCAGTGGGACTCCCATGTGTATCACAACATGGACTGGCCCATGAAGACTTAATATGGGAGGGCAGGCCACCCACTCCCCAATCAAAGGTTCAGTCCCTGCTCTAATTTCCTCTCCTCCCTCCTATGGAAGAGTGGATCTTCCCAATAGCAGCTGTCAAGGCACTGCAGCAAGTAAACCTCACAGCGGGTGGGTGGAGAAGAGTGACAGAGTCTGAGAGGGCAGGCGGGGGCGTGTGCAGTGGTGTGTGTGCACAAGCGACAGAACATGCTACAACTGACAACATGAGTCAGCTACAGAGCCAAGGAGCAGAAAGGCCCAAGGAAGGCAAAGGCTGGAGCTAGACTTGTGTTCTCAAGTCTGAGGGAAGTAGCCTTCACACACCCTTGTGAAGGGGAGGAGAACCCAGGACACCAAAGGCATTCTGAGCAGCTGGAGGGTCCAGCTCTGACAGCCTCTCAAATGTTCCATATTGAGGGGGTGGGGAACAAGTCCGATCTCATTCACAGGCCCCATTGGCTCGTGGGATGGATAAGGAGCATGCAAATTATTTCCCCATCACGCACAATCCCACTGAAGTTCTGAATGGAGTTAGAATGGGTAATTGTTTATATTTATGGGTGGCCTAGAAGCTGCACACAGCCCAAGCTGGGCTACTTTCATTGTTTAGCTAAGGCCTGGTCTATCCTAGAAAGTTAGGTCAGCAAAACTACATTGGTCAGGGGTGTGAAAAGCCCACACCCCTGTGCAGCATAGTTACACTGACCTAAATCCCCACGCAGATAGCACTAGGTCGACAGAAGAATTCAACTGTTGACCTACCTACCACCTCTCAGGGAGTTGGATTACCTAGGCTGATGGGAAAACCCCTCCTGTCCATATAGGTAGTGTCTACATGGAAGCACACAGTGGTGCAGCTCTGTAACTGTAGCATTTTAAGCGTAGACAAGCCCTAAGGCAAGGAATGCAGCCTTGGTGGAAGGAGGGGAGGGAAGCAGGAGGGAGGGAAGAAACGGGGTGTATGCTCAACACAGCTAGATCTTAACAGCACCCTCAGCAGGCAACAGGAAAAAAGCCCCAAGTCCTTATTGTGAGTGCAGGGACTGAGTCTGAGCTCCCATCCACCCTGGGGGAAGCAGGGTTTATGCAGAGCACTGCCCACTCTCAGAGACATAGTCCCAGTCACTTAGGAGGGGTTCATCATGTGGCCTAGGAGGAAGGTGATGCTGCATTAGAGTAGGTGACTGTCTGGTTTGAATCCTGCACTCTGTTTCATTCTTTGCAGAACTGCCTGGACCCTTTCTTGCAGCTCCTCTCAGAGGGGCACTTGGGCAGTCTAGCCAGAGAAGGAGGGTGATGGTGTGGTTTAGGCAACAGACAGAGACTTGGGAGAGCTGGATTTAAGTTCTGGCTCAGCCACAAAGTCCCTATGTGACCTTGGGAAATTCACAGTCTCTCTGCATCCTAGGTCCCCCTCTGGACAATAGAGATCACAACAGTTCCCTGCCTCCCAGAGGTGTTTGAAAAGTACATCTATTGATGTGTGTGTGAGGTGCTCAGATGCTGCAGTGCTGGGGGCTATAGAAATACCTAGACAGAGAGAACCGCTCTAGCCTTCCCAGTTCTTCACCCTGCTCCCCTACTGGCTAGCCAAAACACAGCTACTGTAAGGATCAGCCACACTCGGAATGAAAAAAGTGAGAGTAAGACAGCCAGAGAGCAGAGGGTGAGCACCCCCCAGCAATAATCAGAAATCCAGCCTGGTGTGAAGAGGTAATTATGCCTGGAGCCAGTGAGGGGAAGGGGGAGAGGGAGCCAAGTTCTCCATAGCAACAGGTGTTTGCCACGTAATGGAGCCCTTTCCGTTTGGCCTCAGCAGCAGTCACCCTTATTCACATGGTCATAAATAATTCAATTTTATCATTCACACACATGAATGCTGCAGGCTTGGGCTCCGTGCACCTCCAGCCTCCATCTGTCTGGAGGGGGAAAGGCAAAGCACACACTGATAACAGAGGCAAACATTTGTTTAACATGTATGAGTGTGGCCAGATGGTACATTTGGAGCGGGGGAGATGGAAAGGAGCAGTAGAGAAGGGGAAAGGAGAGGAATGAAGTGAACTAGAGGACATCCCCTCTTTAGCTCCAATTTCCATATGGACCCTTAAAAAAATTCCGTGCCATTTCATGTTTTAGCCCGTATTTGCGGTCTTTGTAGTTGGTATTTGGAGACATCTTTAGATTGCCAGGTTAGCAGTTCGGCCGTGCTTCTTCCTGGGTAGCGAGCACAGTCAGAGGAAGCTCTAGCACCTATGGTCATCTCCATCAGTTAATGCAAGAGGTCCTTGCTAATCAGAGGAAGGCTGCTACATCCCCTAAAATATGTGGGACAATCCTGATTCCAGTAAACTAAACTTACCCCCAGGACAAGGAAAGAACCCAAATAGATTGGGGGGCTAAGACATCACACATGTATGATCATGGAATCGGGCTATTGCACAAAGATACCAGCAACATGGATAGGCGTGGACTGGGTTTGGGGCACTCTTTGTCTGAAATTGAGTGGTACCACTCCCCTCTCCTTCCTGTCCCGTGAATGGGGGTGGTAAGCTGATGGTCAGGATTTCTAGTGTGTACACAATGCCAGAGTGGATTTGGGAAGCATCAGTTTGCAGAAGGACCAAACTGGTCATCTGTTGTAGGCTTGGGAAAAGCCTCCTAACCAGATGACTAGGGACATGTAGATTTTTAGGGTCAAACCAGGAAATCTTCAGTTCAGATCTGAGCTAAATATCCCTGCTAAATATTCCTGTGCCAATATTAGTGAGGGGGAGTAAGCAGAAAGCTTTCCTCTCTGGCTGCTTCCAGAGCCAGAGGATTCCTGGTGTTTACCGCTGTATCCCATGCTGCCTGAGAAGGGAGAACAGCCCCCCTGAAACTGTTGGCTTTGTCAGAAAATAATGAAACTGACAAACAGAAAGACACATTGCAGAACGCCCATTGTTAGTGTAATTAGTGGGCTCTGTGCTGCTCTCTCTTGTGGGTGAAGGGGGGCTGATGAGAGAAAACAATAGAATTAACAGAGTTAATAGGGTGGATTTTAAAGAGACTGCATATTATTCCAGAAGAGACTGCATGCTGCACACACACAAGCTGATCTGCCTACTGAAGACACAAAGATGGGTCAGTAGCTCCCGGTGGCATCAGTTTCAAAAATCCCCTTACAAATGCTATGAAATCCAGACCATATCATGCAGGGGCACAAAAGTTGAGATCTCTTGTCCCTCTCCATTAGACCCACATTCAGACAGAATGAGGGTTTTCATTCTTACACATGAATCATGCAGACCATGTAGGGGCAGATATCATATACTGTATGCAAGAATTATATCAAGTGTTATGATCAAATAGTGAAGCAATCAGAAGTCTAGAGTTACTCGCATAACCTTAACTCTGTCCCCTTGTGCATTAGCTTTTCAATACATTACTATAATTCCATGACTGCATACTATTGTTTCCACAAGATCCCTACCTCATTCACTAGGTGCAAAATTAAGTCCTGATTACTCTTTAGGACAGCACCTAAGTATATATTTATCTTTGAGGTTAAGTATTATCCTGAACTGAGGCCCCATGAATGATAATGATAATGAATATTAAATTATTTTAGATCACGTCGGTTCTATTGTTAAGAGGAAGGATGCAAAATGTGCAATTGCTATCTGTCAACCAACTTTTACAATTTTTCCTCTCTAGAAATGAAAATACTTATTTTAAATAAAATAAATGTGTGGGGACAGAGCTACAGGATGCACAAGCAGCCATAGCTCTGACATTTCTGAACTGCATATACTAACTGCAGCTGTAATGCTCTTAATGTAGGGTTTTGTATGGAATTTCCTAGGATTTTTTTAAAGTGATAAAAATATAAATATTTAGGTATCTAATATTTAAGAAATACAAACAAAACCCCTTTGGATTATCAAGACATGGACAATCACTACTTCAGCTATCTTCCTCGTATGTTGTATCCCTCCCTCTTTGTCTTTTCAGAATGTAAGCTCAAAGCCAATAACTGTGCCTTTCCATGTCAGTACAGACCTAGCACATTATGGGCATGACTGTAATAATTGTATGCCCACAACTGTAGATAACTAGTACTAACCACAGGCAGTTAATTACATTTCCCAAACCACTTCTACTACACTGTTAGTGACAAAGAAAGAGTTAGGTCAGGTTCTAGCAATCCTCCAGCCAAGTGGTTATTACATTCATGGATCTCCACAATCCAATCTAGCACCTGCTATAATTGTCAATGAGAATCTGATGGGGCATTATCTTGCCATGGTATCAGAGCTGTATTCTCTGCTGTTTTGTGCAGCAGAGATTGCAAACACAGTTAAGACCTTCCGCAGGTCACCTTGCTAATCTTCCATAGGGTGAGTTACCCAAAAAGGAGCCATCTCAAGAACAACAACAGCTTCCTCAACAAGCTGGACCAACAAACCCTCTGGCAACTGTGGATACACTCATGTTTTACTAGTTCAGTCTTAGATCATATAACGGCCTTAGAATGCACTAACAACATGTACATGAATAAGATGAATCAACATGTTAGCTAGTAAATTACGGCTAGTCTCACTCTCATCATTCCTTGAAGAGGAAAGTCAGCAAGAACTGCCTGCTCTGAACTAGCCCAGGAAGGAAGATCTCATAGGTGATTAGTCCAGTCCTCATCAGGACTCCACAGAGGGCTTACCATTTGACAAGCAACTGATTCAAGCTGGATGACAGTAGCACCAGCACATTATCTAGTATTCCTGATTCTTGGCATATAGGCATTTTGTTACAATTGTAGCTAACAGCAACATACAATCACTCTCCTAGAATTTTTACCTCCTCCAAAGGGTTTAACCCTCAAATTTCCCCAGGGAGGGTGTTCTTGGTCTTTCAGTGGGTTCCTAAACACTCACACCCAACTGTCTACTGCCCAACACTCCTGCACCACCTTTCTGCTGCACCAGCAGGTAATACTCAGGTGGCCTCTTGGATTTCCTTTTTGCTCATCAGTCACTACAATCTCAGCTCTCTCTGAGTAGCATAATGGTTAGGCTATTGCACAGGTGATAAGTGTCTTCCAAAGTGTCAGTTGGGAAGGATGGCTCAGTTGATTTCACCATTGGATTCAAAGGCTTCATCCATCACTGTATAGGCTTCCAATAGCAAGCTCCCTTGATATCATTGGGGAAGAGCTAGCAGGCTTTCTGGGGCTTCCTTATTATTGCTTTCAGTGGGGATTATTTTTAGCTCCTTTGTGAGCAATGTGGATGCTCAAATATCTAATCTTTATATAGAAGAGTGTGCAGTTGTTGGTGCTTCTTAGATTGACCTCATTGCCCTTCTCAGCTCTAAATTCAAGCTGGAGTAATGCAGCCACAGAGGCCATTTGAACCTTGTAATCAGTAAGGTGCTGCTGCATCACTGGCTGGAGTCACCCCATCACGTCTCCCCTTACCCTAACCCCCAAACAAACAAACAAAAAATCCACCCAGGGACAAGCCCCCTGGGGTTGATTGTTGGGAGATTTTAACCCAATGTGTGCCAAAACACTTCAGCTCCCCGTGCTGCTGCTGCAAGTGGGAGAAGCAGATGTGCAAACCCAGGAAAGCAGCAGCCTCAGATTCCCACCCAGTGGGAGATTTCCATTTTATGACTTTATTTGCTTTTCTGCTACGTCAAAAAAAAGGAGGGACCAGCCCAAACCCTCAGCACCCTGGACAATTTCAGACATCATTACTTGTCACCTAGGTGACAACACCCCAACATCAGTGTAAGTAAATTCCACCAACAGATTTGTCTGCAGATGAATACTGAAGTGGGGCAGGAGACGAAGTAGAGATGTTTACTTTCTCTGACAAGGGACACGCTCCAGGGAGCTGAGATATTTGCTCTGTTGCTTTAGGGGAAAAAATCTGTATATTGGGGATGGGATGTTTGACAGAGTATCTAGTAGCTCATCTATGAATAGCATCCACCCTTTGTGATCTGGGTAGGAAAGGAATTCCGTCCACAGGCAGACTGAGCTAGTCCCAGGGGGCTGACCCAGTGCCCTCCACCAATCCAGACAGACACTGAGGGCCAGATCCTCAGCTCATGTATACCAGTGCAGCTTCTTTGAGTTGGAGGGACCTACACTCATTTACACCCGTGGAAGATCTGGTTCACTGATGTTCAAACCTGAGCACAAGGTAGCCTGGGGGAAGTGAATTGAAGAGTTTTTAAAACAGTCACATTTATACTGTCAGGAAGGCAGTTCCATATGGCGGGGAAACACACAATCCACAGCTCCTTCCTCATCTTCTCTTAGCCTCTCCCAAGCCTCAGACCCCATCCCCCCCCATCCAGTCCAACAGTGACATTTCAATCCTTGGCAAGAATTAACGCAAGGCACTTACCTGCACTGGAGCCTGGCTTCTTCCTTCCCCCCAGAGACGGAAGAATCATGGATGGTAGGGCAGGAGCACTGCAAACCCAGAGAAAGCTGCATCTGCCACCTCACCTCCTTGGCTTTGTGCAGCCTTCTGCCCTTCCTGAGGTGATCATCATGTTTCCTGCCACATGTACCCTGGGCATCTCATGAGTAGAGGATACCTGGACAGGGCACATCCCCCCCACCCCCACACACACACACCATTTCTGCTCCGCACTTAGCACTGGCGCCTGGTAGCTTTGCTTCCAGCAGGCAGCAGCAGCGTCTTCCCCATTTGCACTGAAGCTGCCAGAGACTTTCCAAGCCATCTGGCAACATGCCGGGGCCATGCCCCAAGCCCAGCTCGCTGCCAAGTGCCAAGCACAGGTGAGAAGACACCAAGCTCTACTGGCTTTGGCCAGGCATACGGCTGCATTTTGGGCCCCTCTGAATTTGGGAACCCTAGTTTGACTCAATTTAAAAACAGTCCCTGCTACACACCCGTTTATACCCACCACTGGAGCGTCTGCTGCCTCTTGACACCCACATGAGCCTCGACCTGCCCCCAGCTCGTGCTGGGGCTGGAGAGGCAGCAGAATGAAGGGTATTTTCAAAGATCTAAATATGAACGCAAGAGAGAGCTAGGCAGACGTGGCTGGAGCCCCCCTCCAGAGTCCTGCAGACTGCAAGGACAAGGACACTGTCTGTGAAGGCGTCAACCAGAGAGATCAGCAGGGAGCTGTCCGCGGTTGTGGTGCTGCTAGGATGCTGAATAGGTATGGTCTCGGGAAATGCTGTCCACTTTGCTGGTGCTGAAATCGTACTGCAGCCTCCCTCTGGGGCCACGTTTCAGGTGTTACCGGACCCCTCACACATCTGCCCGCCGGAGTTATTGAAACCGGGGGCATTTACTTCTCAGGGTTCTGATGACATCGCCCACCTGACAAATCTCTGGTTACCATTCGCCACGCCGCACAAAGGCAGCCAAATCCAGCCTTTCAATTATTAAACCCCAGGATATTACAGGACACATGACCCAGCACATGAAAAGTTCATCAGCTAGGACATCCCACCCTCCCCCCATCAAGAGAGGCTGGGAGAGATTGGAGAAAAACGGTGGCTAGACTGGGTCACTGAAGACAGAAGAATTGGGAAGAGCCAGAACCTCAGCCAGGGAAGTGCTTCTAACCTCCTACCCACCATCCAAACTGCAGGAAACCCTCCATCCTGAACTGTCTCTCGCCTGTTCCCCCACCTTCCCCAATCTACCTCTTTGCTGGGAAATAGCTCCCTTGTGATGGGGGACCCTTGGGAAAAAGACATGCTTTTTGCTGGGTGATGCTCAACAGAGGAGGATTGGACGCATTAATGATGGAGAAGAGCAAACATCAAGCCATTGGGCATGAGTTCCGCTGGCTGCTACCATTTAATAAACAGCAGCGGAGTAATTGGGGGTGGCAGTGACACACAATGAAGCCCCTTTGTTAAATCACAGCCCGCAGTTGTTCTCCAATTCGATTTGCACTAAAGAGAAGTCAAAGCAAAGCGTTTTCTCCTCTTGTAAGGGGGAGGGGGAAGCTAAGGGAGAGAGAGAGATCCTCGGAGATATTAGATTAAAGCCCAATAACACAATCAAGAGTTTGCTGAATTAAATTATTAGCATTCAACAAGTCCCGCAAAAGGGTAATTGCCATTTTCCAGGAGAGGATGCTAGGATGTCATTAATTGCACCGATCCCCGGAACGAGAAGGGAAGCCGGGACTGGAAAGCGAAATGAAAGGCGGGCGGAACCGCTTGTCGCAGGGAAAGGGGAGCTATTTAGGTTCTTGGTTAACAAGGGGGAAGCTAGCAGCTGCAAAGTCCCGGGGCAGTTTCACGGGGTGGGGTCTTTACAAGACCAGACTGGTTGTATGCGTGGACGCTCAGCCCGATGGAGGGAGTGGGGGACATGGAAGTGCGAGAGAGGGAGGAACACAGTAGCTAGAAGGGAAGGAGAGGCAGGCGTGGAGGGAGAAGGAGAGCAGGTGAAGAAGCGGATGCAGCTAGCAGCGTCCCCCGCTGCCAAGATTTGCTCTGGGACAGGGAAGTCCTGGCTCGGGGGAGGGCTGCTAGGAACCCGCCAGAGCTGCCTCGCCCCGATTGCTCCCGAGGCGGGTTTGCAGGGTCCGTGGCAGCCGGCGGGGTCGGGCACTGCTCTCGGGAGGACTAGCGCCAGAGTCTCTCTCCGTTCTCCTCCTACTTCCCCGAGCGCCTTCGCTCAGGCTGCAGCCACCCGCACACGCGTGTTGGCCGCTCCTCTAAAGCCGGGGGCCGAGGCCCAGCGGGATGGGACCGGCGCAGGCTGAGAAAAGAACCGCGACCGTGGAGCTGGGAGGGCAGCCGCCCCCTTCGCCGGTTGCAAATCTAGACACACGCACTCACGCCAGCGCCACAAGACCCTGCGAGCCTCCCGGGGCTGGGGGCACAGGGGCTCCCGGGCAAACTTTCCCCAGCCCTGGGAGGAGGGGGCGGGGGGCAGTCTGAAATGAAGCCTTACCTCTGGCCATCTCCCTGGGGCGGACGGACAGCCGGTCTGGAGGCTTCTTTCCGCGCCTCGGTCTCCACCGGAAGGAGTGAGGCTTTCACCCAACGCTGCTTCTTGTTGTAGTTGTGCTCGCTGGGGGGGGGCTGGGGCTGGCCAGGCTGCGCCGTGTCCTGCCACCTGGACCACCTGCCTCCTCCGTCCTGACCGCAGCAGGCTTGGACGGAGGGTGGGGCCGGGGCTGCTGGGCCCCATCTTTTTATCAGGTGCAGAGACAATAGCCGGGGCTCCTGTTACAGGACTGTCTCTTTAAACCCTTGATCAACCCACAGGTGGCCTGTCACCACCGTGGACATCCATGACGTCACCTGAAAGGAGGTAGGGAGAAAAATCCGACTTCAAAACAAGAGTCCCTGGGCGACCATGGCAACAGACTGCAAATGTCAGTGCACACATCATCCATCCTGGTGCTACTAAACTGCCTTCCTAGTGCCTCCCACATGGGGGTGGGGAGTGGAATCAGTGTAAATCTACAGCAGTTAGCACCGGAGCCAGCCTTGCTAAGGAAGAAGCATTGCAGGGCTGCCCAAAGGTGCTACCGGATTTGCAAAATCCTCTGTGCCTCAGCAAATCTCTTTCATCATAGCACCTTCATTTATTCTCACTCTCTCCACTGAGAACTAGCAGCAGCTCCTAGGATGGAAAAAGCTTAGCTGCTCCCTTGCTTAGAGCAAATCCCAAACAAGTGATGTTTTGCATCTGACTGTCAATAGGAAGAAGCTCTCTGAAGGAGAGAAGAGGCTGGGTTCCATTCAGAGTTAAGGAATACACCAATTAGCCTTAGTTCCGAAAACGGGGATTAAAATGCAGCTGCTTATCCTTTTTATAACCTCTTTACACACACCTGGTCCTATTTTTTTCCTTGTTGCAGGAGAATAACTTGCCTCAGCTATAGACATATTGAAATCCGCTTGCTGCCCTCCTTCCCTGCTCTACCCTTTCAAAGTCAGCAAATGGGCACAGTATGTGGAAAGGTTTATTGTTTACTTAAAGAGGTTAGAACAGATTGGGTATGTAGAGGGGTGTGATAGGAGGAGGGGGTGAAGGCGCTATCTCTGAAACACTTGCAGACTCCCCCTGGCAACTCAGTGCAGAGATGCAACCCCACAGGGCTCAGCATACTAGATGTTCAGACACTACCTGGGTCTGGTAAAAATACGTAACTAGATATTGATTGTGACGATTTAAGTGCCCATCTCAAGCTCTGGGCCCTTTAAAACAATTCCATGCAAAAGTTAAAACATTGTCACTCTCTCGGCATCGTTAATAGGTGGCCTGGAAATCATCTTAACAAACTAACCCCTTTAACAACAATGTCCATCAACCCACTTCCCCAAATGAAAGCGAAGGTGGGATGTTTGGATGATTAACCATCTGTGCTTTGGCAGACCAGGCAGGGGAACCAATTCCAAAGTCAAGGACACCTCCCAGAAAATGCCTTACTGAGAGCCCTGTTGTATACACAGAATATATTATTCTCTCATATACAGAAAGGGTTCCAGTTGTGGGAGCATGGTATGAGAGAGTGCGATGGCCTCTCAGTTAGGCAGCTCCCATTCCATACCATGTTTTATAGGTCAATAGCTCTGTTATTAAGTAGCCAGTGTAGTTACCTGAGAATGGGTGTAAATTACTCTCAAAGCGATGCACTGATTAACAAGTGGGTGGCTACATGCTGCATTAGCCTCAGTTTCCAAATGGTCTCAATGAGCAGCCACATGTTGAGCTCACTAATGTCATCTTGATGGATGGAACATACGCTGATGGCAAGTCCCATTGCCTTGCTCCTTTGGCTCTGTGAAGTGTTATGCCCTGCAACATGGATTGCTGCAAGAGTCAGGATCATTTAGAAAGATCTCATGCAACCTTTTAAATTGTCTACAGCTCTCAGTAAGCGCTTGTACAGCATCTAGCACAATAGGGCCCTGATCCCTTTGTGGGGTCCTTAGCCACAAGCGAAGTACAGGTAACAATACAATTTTGCCATTTTCACCTGTGAAAAGAGCTTTGGGCACCAGTTAAAATGGGATTTTGTGATGTTTCACTATGAGGAAAAGGAAAGCGTATTGCCACGTTAAATAGTGCTATAAAGGTACATAGTGTTTTACAAATCACAAATCAAAACAAGGTCCTGGCCCCAAAAGGACATAATCTGACTCAGACACATAAAGGACTACATAAAAAAAAGTGAAAAATTTAAAGCAAATGGACAATGGGCCAATATCTGCTTCAATTACACCATTACCACCCTGCTGAAGTCAATGAGGTTGCAGAAGTGTCAATGTGAGCAAAATGTGGCCCCTAACTTTTTGTGAATTTGGGGACAACACAAGTCATCCTAGTGTTTGCCTGCACTGAGAACATTTTCACTCAGAGCTGAAGTGAAGTTCATATTTCTGAATAATACTTTATTAAAGATCATACATGGCACCTTCCACCCAAAGACCTCAAAATACTTTCCAAACATCAATTAAATCTCCCCACAGACTTGGGAGGTAAGTAACTACTGAATTAAGGTTGTTTTGGGATTTTTTGGCATGGTAAAAAATCTTAGACATTAGAGATAGTTGAGACCTTTGAAACCAGCTAGTGTCTGCCCACCCCAAAACCTAGGGTTGGATTGTTCCTTACATTCCTTGTCCAGTTACTCAAGCAATGGAGCTTCCACTCCCTCTCCAGGCTGAAGTTCAAGGTACTTGAATGTAAGGCAGGATGCTTTGCGTTAGAAACACTGTGCTGATAGATCCTTTCTAAAGAAAAAAAATGCAGGACTTAGATTTCTCATTGCAGAACTGACTGGTTACATCCTACATAGGAATCTTTAAAGGATAGCTTTTAGAGTGTTTAACCTAACTGAATTAATACTGCCTTTTATATTTAAGTGGCATAAAATACCATTCTGAAGGAAGCTTTCATAAGGCAAGTTGTAGGTTGTATGGACAACAAATGGTTTGACAGCTGAGAATGGCAGAATTCATTGAAGCTGCTGGATAACCCAATGGTCTAGCAGCCTAAGCATGCATGAGGCTGTTGTATGCACACTGAGTTAACATTTAATTAACAAGACAAGTGTGTTCTGAGAATTCAGTCCTTGAGAGGGAATATGTCTGACGATTGGTAAGAAATAGTATTCAAGGCTGAAGTGATCTTAACTGCTCAACAGTATCTGTACTAACCATTTTCTGAGCAAATCCCCAGAAAGCCGTATTTTCTCTGAAACGACGTGTAAGTCATGTTTAATGTTCAGCAACACTCTGTAGACCTTATGGCTTTTGCGATTTCTGAAGCCTAGTGCTAGCCTTGGAGGGGGAAGTTAGTTTAAGGTTCAGAAATGGAAGCATTTTCTTCTCTACAAGTGTGGCCCTTACAAAGAGAGAGGCTGACGTTTTTCTGTAGCAGCATGGCACTCAAGGGTATGCCTAGTGGCTTGAAATCCACAATGCAGTAGGTAATCCATTGCCCCTTGCTCATAGCATCTCCATAATCTGCCACATTAGGCCACTCATTGCACACAAGAAGGCACAGAGATCTAGATCCAGCAGGCTGTTAGTAAAAGGCATCAGGAAGAGTACAAAAAAAGTATTAGTCATCAGAAGAAAAGTTGTTCCGATACCAAATAAATGAAAAGTTATACATGGGGCATAGTGCCTGCTCTCTGCACATGAGGGAGCTGGTGAAGCAGACCTGAAACAGAAGCTTTCCAATGCAAAGCAGGAGTGGGATCAGTGTTACTAGTCTGGAATTGGAAAGCACTTGTTCTTCCTGTTCCATTCAGGCCTCACAAACAGCATGGCTGAGAAGTCAGGCAGAGCCTTTCTTCTGCTGGATTGGACTCTTGAGGATAGGGGTCATATCTACCTGCTTGCACAGTGGAGCCCAAATCCTGCATCTGGCCTTTAGGTGGAGCCACAATACAAATAATAGTAAAGGGACACCACACTGGGAGGACAAACCTGTGTCCCAGAGGAGAGGAATGGGACCAGGTTAAATGGAGAGAGAACTTTACAAAGAAGAAAACAAGGTGAAAGGTGTCACACAACAACAGATTGGTCTGTCTCAAACTAAGAGGGTTTAGGCTCTCTTTGGGTTTTGGAGATTTCTGAAAAGGACTGAAGTAAAGATTCTTAGATGAGAAATCCTAGTCCTAACAAAGGCCCTATCTGTCCCCCACATCATGACGTCCTTCACCAGAATCTTAATTCATTCCAATCCCTGATCAGATCCCAAACTCAGACCTTGAGGATGCCTACAAAACCTGACCTTTAATCAAAACTGGAAACCAATACATATAGCACCCCAGATCTCTCTTCTTTTCAAATACATGCTTCTGTTTTCACATATAAATAACAATACCTTCAGAAGGGAGTTAAACATTCAGCCTCATTTGAGACTGAACAGGATGATTTCTGTGGCGGGACCAACTGACGTTTCATAGCGTGATGATTTGCTACTAATAAAACAATATCTGTGAATATTGCATCACAAATACACACTGGCTATGGTTCAAATCCATCCCTTCCTGAATTTTGACTTTATTCTTAACATACACACTAAAGCCCCAAGATAGGATTGCACTTACAAAGATAGGCTTTGGCTGCACTAACAGCTTCTAGGTTTCCCCCCCTTTCTAGATCTCCTGACCCTCCTCCAAGCAGAGAGACTTTCAGCTGTTTATACTCCTTTCTTGGTGTTAATGAGCCTCATCTGATCTAACTGCCAGCATGAGTTGGCAGCATAGCTCTGCACCACCCCACAAAGCCCTGAAGTCTAACACCTGGTCATAACCTGTTAATAGCAGCTATTTTACTGTCACTATGGCATCTGAAATGGCAACATGAGAGAATATGTATTAGTCCCATGCAGTGGTGCAAGTAGAAATCATTTCTTCCTGGTACTGCACTCATGGGACAGACATAAGGGGTGGGCATGTAACCACCCCACATGACCTTCCGTGTGACTCCACCCCACCCCCATCCCAGGGCCCCCACACTCTCCCCATCTCCTCTGACACCCCCCTTTGTATATACAAACATCAACATGCTTAACTAATCACTTTCCCCCAAAATATGTAGTATTCAGTCTGTTTATATGGAATGGTTTCAGAGTAACAGCCATGTTAGTCTGTATTCGCAAAAAGAAAAGGAGTACTTGAGGCACCTTAGAGACTAACCAATTTATTTGAGCATGAGCTTTCGTGAGCTACAGCTCACTTCATGCTCAAATAAACTGGTTAGTCTCTAAGGTGCCACAAGTACTCCTCTTCTTTTTATATGGAATGTGGGAGTTGGGTGAGGAGCCATTTCAGCATATGTATGACTTATTAAAAGACAAATTTTAAGTAGAACTGTATCCCAAACTGCTTTATAGTATTGTACCCAAACATTGCATTTCAATGGGGGATTCAATTTCCTTTATAGGAACAGACTCCTGAAACTCTTACTAGTCCATAAAAGTGGTCAATAGTCATGCAAACAGTCCCATTATCTTCAATGGGATTGATCAAATGATTAAGGATTTACAGGATTAGTTCCAAGTTTGTAAATTGTTCTGGATGAAACTGACAATGCCTGAGCTGTCAGATCAGAAGGAGCTTCATTCCAATAAAGGTGGGCAAATGTGTGATAAGTCTTAGCTCCATTGCTAAGATGAAGAACATATTTTCAGCAAAATTCTTGGCAGATTCCTAAGGCAGTTGGTTTAAGGCCGTCAGTGTCCAGCATCGTAATCTTCACTTATAGTTCTCTCACCCCAAAAGCTGGAAAATGAGGCATTTTTTTTTTGTTTTTTTTGCTGCTCCAGTTCCAGTCAACAAAATGCATGTTAGACTAGTTTGGCTGCAAAGAATAATTCTGTGTTTACACAGAACTGGGCTCACATCAGAATCCAAACATCCTCTGGTCAGTGCAAGCAGAGGCATTCCTCTAATGACCTGGACTTGATGTGATGCAGCATGAATGCCATGGATAATTCAGACCAATGGGGAGAAACAGAATAAAAACCATTGTTTTATTAAAACACCTTCCGTCCCCCTCACACCCGCCCCTCTTGAGGACTCCTGACCAACGTAAAACAACACAATACATATGCTAACAAACTTAAACAAAGCCTTTTTTAAAGTTTGTTAGCATATGTAGTGTGCTGGTAAAGCCATAAAGAATGAATGCCCTCCCTAGCCACTTTCTACTCCTTTAAGGAACAGAGCGCAGACCCGCCCCTCAGCCGTGTGCTCCTGTGGGGGTGCTGGCCCCTGTCTTTCCAGTATCCTGTACCGGCTAGAAATTTCTTGCAGGTATTGCATACTGGAGGGTACTGCCCTACTTGCACTGCTGGTCCCATGACTTGCAGGCAGGTCTGTATTGTAGATCTCTGCACCAACTCAAAGACCCACAATGAAAAAATGCATATTGGGGCTATGAATTTAAAGAGATTTCGCTGCAAACTGGAAAAGGAGCTGCTTCTTTTGCTCTGTGCACTTCACCAGCCACTGCTGAGAACTAGGTTGTGCCGTTCCATTATCATCCCATTGCTACCAGCCTTTCTTTCCCAGTGAGTGCTACTGAGCAGCCACAGCAGAGACTCCAGAAAGAGTAGCCAGAGCAAAAGATTGGAGTCTATGAACAGCTGATTTTTGTGCCGGACGATATAGGGTTCATTGAACTGGACCTCAGGGAATGCATCAGCATCCCCAAAAAGAATTTGGGGTGGACCTGGAATGAACTTCTCTTACAGTTGCTGGTCACAAGTGGCAATGGGACATTGTTTGAACAGTTCTTAGATCTCCTGAGGCCTTTGGTGGAATAGTCACAGAAAGTGCTCGTCAGCTTGGATGGATGTTTGTGTCTGGTGTAGCCTTCAGCAGAAGGGTGGATGGTTATTTCCTTAGTAACATTAAGAAAAAGGAAACCGAGAGACACCAAGATAAATGGCCTTGCAAACTGTTCATTAATTCCATGATTACAATCAGGAACTGTTATCTCTCCATTAGACTCAAAGGAAATAAGGTGGACAATGAGGAGGCCTTGGTGTTGAACTGACCCTGGCAGCCAACCTGGTTATTTCCTCTGTCAGAGACAACATAACAAGAACCCAGATCCTAACAGCAGCATGTCCTGAAGGATATAAACAGCTCTGCAAACTCCACCTGACAAACATGCCAGGAAATGGACTGTGGCATCTCACTCCCCACCTGACACTTTTATGGCACTCAATTTAAATTTATGACTGACTTGACGAAATGGCTTGTCAGCCAGCACAGACAGACTGTGCAGCCCCAGCCCCTATGGTCAGCTAGCATAGAAAGACAGTAAATCCCCATTTCCCAGTAGATGCAGAATCCCGCATATAATGCAGAGCTGCCCAAGCCCAGCTACATCTTTCCAGGTACTGCCTGCCCGTCCCCTAAAAGTTTGTGTAGAGCAGGCATGGGGAATTTCCTACTGAAGAGATGACAAAGTACTTAGTGTAACGACCCAAGAAATGGCTACGTTGCCGCTGATGCTATTCAAATTTGTGTTTTTAGGGAGCCTAGGTGTTTCAAACCTTAACAGAGATGCCATCCCCTCCAGGACACCAAAATGTCCTAGAAAGGAAGTTATTTCAAACTGCCTTTGTACAGCTGTGACAATATATCCCTTCTTCTTGCACTCTGCTATGTATTTAGGTATTGTATATTCTTCTGGGCACATTCTATACAAAACCTCAGTTAACAAACACCAAAAGCATCCTCCTTCAGAGGCTGAAATAAAGTCTGGCAGCATGCCCTGAAGGTCAAGAAAACTGATCTAAGCTCTCTCTCTCCTCCACCCACATTTCTCTATGTGCCCCAACCTCTCCCTGCCCCCTCCTATTGGCTGCCTTTCTCAGGCATATCTGCATGTTTTTGCTTGTCTCGTGTAATACTACAGTTCAGAGGCTCATTCCTGTCCATATTTTCCATTAAATCCTTTTGTCTGAAGGTTTTTATATTCCAAGTCCAATGGAGACAGAGCTTTGCTGCCTGGTTTGGCTCAGGCTCGCTGTGAATGCTAAAGATTCCCAAAGGCACATTTCATTTAGAATCAATAAGATTTATTGTGTATCATGTAAATCCCAGCTGATTAGTCAAAACACATAAGAGGATCGCCCCTCCTGGCACACACCAAGCTCATCACAGCCATGTTGACACTGTAATAATGATGTTATTAGCTTAGGAACCTCTAATAAACACTCTTAAATGGGTCTTTTGTCCATTTAGCTGCCTTTCTCCCTTTCTATGTCTGGCTGTTGTTTTCCTGCCAGCCACTGTGCGTTTGGATGCTATTCAGTATTTAGTTTTATCCTATTAAGGTGGATCTCAATTAATTACACAGGAGGAAGAGAGACAAAGAGGGAATTTGGGATCCACTCGTTTAAGTCCTGGCATCATGCTTTTGCAACATAGATGTAGCTATAAGACTGAGGATAACCAAGATGCCCGTCTAGCTCAGGGGGTTAATACACTAGCCTTTCACCTCTGACTTGAATTCAGTTTCTGATTAAATCACAAATGGAATGTGTTTGATGGGCTCAGTTTGATCCCCATGCGAACTGAGTACATGACCACACCATGAAACCAGCAACTCATTCTGACATGACTTCACTCTGGAGTGGCTGATGGACCGGAACAGTTAAACGCACCAGAGGTTGGGATTCAGATGCAGCCGCAGAACTGGGTAGGAAAGCCCAGTACTGAAAGAGCAAAGGTGCTGCAGATCAGGTTGAGGAGCACTGTCAGAGCTGCAGAAGGAGTGGGAAGTTGCTCAGAGCCTGCTGGCACTTCACTTGCTTCTGGCCAACGTTCTGAACCTATCAGATTCATAGACCCCACCATTCACCCAAAAAGAAAAAGGAAAGAAAAGCGAGTGTTGCACCCCTTCTCACTGCCAGGGGAGCAGGGAATATTGCAGCTGTGTCGTTCCACTTCCATTCAGTCCCTGTAAATATCCGCATAGCTGGCGATTCCACGTTCACTGCCTTTGCCAACAGCATGTCCAGGCATGAGGATGCCGAGAACACATTAACATGAGTCCCAGCACATGCCCCAGAACACCCATCATCCCCTCAGTTCTCTCCTGAATCTCCCCCGCGTCACAACTTCGGAGCAGAGCGGAGATGTGACGCCTGTCACATCCCAGTGCCCTTTCACCTCTCTGCCCATCAGACAGGTAGTGGCTGTTGGGTTTATTTAAAGCACCATGCCTCATTAAACCGGAGCCAAAGTGAAAGAAGCCTGTCCTCTCACTCTGAAGTTCAAAGGTGGTAGTAACAGATGTCCCTGTCAGCTTTACAGCACCTGAGGCAGGCCTGGCGCTGTTTGTTTAACTGCACCATCAGTAACTGATTATTGGCACCAGCAGGGAACATCTGTTCAATTTACAGAAATGGCCGTGCAGCCCCTCTCTCACCTGACATCCTCCCTGGGTTTTATTGAATCTTTGGTCCTCACAATTGCCTCTAATTTCATTGCCAGCCTTGTGAATAAAAGCACTTCCCCTGCAGCTACTTCAAGACACTTTTATGTCCCCTTCCCTCTGTCTCCATATTTTCCCTTTATCGTACACGTGAGCAGCACTTAAAAACTGCATTGAAGGAATCAGAAAAGCCTGGCTGGCGTTTATCACCAGTATGGCGAGGCTCAGGTGCCTTGGGCAACCTTCATTCGAATAGGAAATCTCCGATCCTGCCCAGCCTCCAGACTAATTGTGCCTGGGCTACACATGCCTAAGGCGCAAAGAACATGTAATAAAATCAAGGTTAAAATAAATACATGGAAACCAAAGTAAGATGTGCAGCGCGAGATGCAGATTATTGATGGCTGCTTGAAGCAAGGTCTGTTGTGCATAAGGCAGGGCACAGGGCTTACACTCCTTGGGGTCATTTTACGTTCTCAGCATTGGAATCAAGATCTGTGAAACTCAGGGTCCCCATCTCAGCAGTGTTTTCATGCAGCTTTCTTTGGTGTTTATCAGGGGTGGCCAAACTTACTGACCCTCTGATATGGCAATTGTCAGACGTTCAAGAGCCAGGGCGTGCCTGCTGGGGCTTGGGGCTTCAGCCCCGCGGAAGGCGCCTGTCAGGGCTTCAGCCTTGTGGGGAGGGAGGTCTCAGAGCTTCAGCCCCGTGGGAAGCCCCTGCCTGGGCTCGGGGCTTCAGCCGCACTCCTGCTGAAGTCCTGAGCCCTGGCACATGCGCCCTGTGGGGCTAAAGCCCTGAGCCACAGCAGCTGCACCCCACAGGGCTGAAACCCTGAGACTCCCCTTCCTGCTGGGCAGAAGCCAGAAGCAATGCATGAGGAAGATTTTTGCCGTGGTTTTCTGGCCCCACTTGGTCACATGGTGCACCAGGCCCCCCCTCTTGCACTGCAGCTTCTGGAGTCAGAAAGATGGGAGCTGCGCCTTGGGTAGAGACAGCGGCAAACAGCTGAGAGTTGCAGGACAAGCCGCTGCTTTTGCTACTGTCTCTCCCTGCAGAGCTAAAGCAGCAGCCCCTCCTGCAGCTCCAGCTGTTTGCCGCTGTCTCTCCATGCGGAGCTAACACTTGGGAGCTGCAGGGAGGGGCAGCTGAAGGTAAGAGAGTGGTGTATGCATGGAGGGGGTGTGACTCAAGCTGTTGGAGGGTGGGGGGACGAACCTTTCAATTGTGCCCCCTTCCCCCCCAGCAGGCACCAGTCGTCTCTGCTCCTAGCTCCAGCACCCGCCGCAGGGCAGAAGCCCCAAGCTCCCTCTCAGTAGGCCGAGAATGGGGGGTGGGGTTGGGAGCTCCGGGAGCCACACTTCAACTGTAAAAGAGCCACATGCAGCTCATGAGCCATGGTTTGGCCACCCCTGGTGTATACGTTGAATGTTCTTCCAGTCTCGATTTGGCCTAGGTGCAGTAACTGGCATGTATTTCCCAAGATCCTGGCCCACAGTGTCCTGTTCTCCTCAGTCCACCCAGCTCGGCTATCACTCCTCAATCCTGACCCACCTTGCCTCACACTGATTCATTCCAGGTCTCCCCACACAACTCTGCCAATGAGCCTCTGTCCTGAACTGCAGTAGTTCCCAGAGCCGGAGCCCGGTTTTCCAGAGGTGGAAGGCCTACTGCACTGACCCCTCTAGTGTCATCTGGTTCTTAAACCATTTTTAGTAGCCTCCAAACTCAGGTGTGGGCTTTTGGATTCTTTTCTTGGGGAGGGTCAAATACTTAGGCTAGATGAAGCTCACCCCCTTGCAATGATAATAATAATAATAATAACAACTATGATTATAGGTGGAGCCAGCAGCACCCTATAGTTCCAGGTTTCCAGACACTTTCCATTATAACACCCTGTTTTCAGTTGCTTATAACTTTGCCAAATGTTAACTATTTGCACTGAAATTTCCCATGCAGGGTGTCTGTCTCTGGCTGAATTTTTTTTGGAAAATTTCAGCGTAAATGGTTCAGAAAATTCCAAGAACGAGAATCTGAAAAAATACATTGTTTTGCCCATGACAAAAAAAATTCTTCCAACCGTTTCTCTAGCACTTCCATTCATTGGAACAAGGACTTGCAGTTTGGCAGGGTGTGGGCAGGGGGTAGCAGGTCCTGATGTCAGGGGTTTGCCTTTTCTGTTCCCATGAAAAAACACTCCAATTTGGCCATGTTATAAGCTTTTGAAAAATCTCTGTTTTCACATGCTCAGCAGGGACTTGTTAGAGTTTGGCAGGTAAATTCTCCAAGGATTCCATCCGCATGGGACAAGCTCCAATACCTCACAGGTCTGACATGCTGACTGGACTGTGCATAGGCACCCATGGAAAAAAAAATAGTGGGTGCTCACCACCCACCAGTCACCCACCAAACAGACTGTTCGGTGGGCCCCGTTGATCAGCTCCTCCCCCCCTCCCAGCATCTCCCGCCCACCACCGATCAGCTGTTTGGCGGTGGGTGGGAGGCATTGGGAGACAGGGGCAAGAGCAGGGGTGGGAAGAGGTGGCGTGAGGGTGGGGCACACTTAGGGGATGGGGAGGAGTGGGGCAGGAAGAAGCAGTGCAGGGGCACTGGGGGAAGGGGTGGAGTGTGGTTGAGGCCTCAGGGTGGAGCAGGGGTGGAGCACTCCCAAAGAAAGCCAAAAGTCGGTGCCTGTGGGACTGTACATGCACCATCCCCACACAATGACTAGGCATGCTCCATCCCAGGGCTTCATAGCTGAACAGGACTTCCCTGCAAGTACTGCTCTGGGCTGTTGCCAATCGCTGTGGCCCTGGACACTGAAAGCAGGGAGACTGTCTCTCCGGTGCTCTCAATGCTCCCTCTGCTGGTGTGCAAGCAGCTTGGAGGAAACTGAGGCAGGGCAATGCTTACAGGTGTTTAGATTTTTGTCTAGCTCTGTGTATTCCTTGAGCTATCTAAAGTAAAGAGTAATTGTGTTAGAAACCTTAGCAAACAGGCGGTTATGTGCTTCCACTATCTCATGTACCTGGGGGGAGATACAGTAAACCAGAGTGCCATGAGGTTGGTGCTTTGGGAAAAGGTGTGCTTAAGGAACTGGGGAGCCTATGATGGATCAGGACAGGTCCTGGGGACCTAGGGCAGCTGGATTGTGAGGTCTCAGTTCTAAGCAAAGGTAACAGGCAAAGAGCCTGTGTCCAGGAAGTGTTCCAGAGAGCCCAAGATAAAAGACAGTGCTGGAGCCCACTCAGACTCAGTAAACTTAAAGCACAGGGGTCCAGTGTGTGAGGATGAAACACGACAGCAGGGTGAGGGTCTCATGATTAAAGCAGCTGAATGCTGCCCTGGAGAATTGGATTCTACCCCTGCCTCAGCCACGGAATTCCTACATGATGCTGGGCAAGTCAGTTAACCCAAGTTTTTTGCAGACACTCACTAATTAAGTGTTCCTCATTTACTGGGTGCCTGACTTGAGACCCTGGGATCTGGTTTGCAGAAGTGCTGAGCGCTCACAGCTATGACTGAAGTCAATGAGACCTGTGCTTTGAACAAATAAAGTGCTACATAATGCTAAGTACTATGAAAAACCAGACCCTAGGGATCTCAAATTGGGCTCTCAAAATTAGTGGATACTTTTGACCTTAACCTCTCTGTACTTCAGTTTCCTATCTGTAAAACAGGTATACCCCTGGATCTTACAAAGGGGTTGTGAAGATAAATCAATTCATGTTTGTGAAGCGCTCAGACGCTACAGCAATGAGTGCCAAAGAAAAGCCAATGAGGAAATTAATGCTTCTGTATTCAGAGCAGGGTTTGAATAGTGTGCAGTAAGAAAGGCCTGGGGCCACACACTGAATGTGGAGGATAAAAGAAACATTGAAGAGCTACCTATTCACTGAATGTGGCTGGGATGCTGTGAGAAAATAGTATGTGATGGTGTAATTAAAGACTGTATCATAGTGCATATGCACAAGGGGAGGCAAATTAAGGCTGCACAGACAAATTAGAGTCTGGCATTGCCTAGCTTTTGAGTGCTTGACTCTGCAATCTTAACATTCTTTTAACATAGTTTTTTAAATGTAATCTAAAATTTCTATTGTGTCAAATCCTTTGTCGGCATCAGGGTCCCTCTGTCATAGGTGCCAACTCGATGGGTGCTCCGCAGCTGGAGCACCCATGAGGAAAAAATGGTTGGTCCTGAGCTATCCCCCTGTCAGCTCCCCCTCACCCCCTAGTATCTTCTGCCTGCCTGCCAGCAGGCACCATAAATCAGCACCTCCCTGTCCCTCCCCATGCCTCCCGCTTGGCACAATCAGCTGTTTTGCATCATGCAGGAGGCTCAGGGGGGCGGAGGGAAGGAGGAGGAGCAAGGATGCAGCACGCTTGGGGGATGGAGTGGAACAGGGCAGGAAGAGGCGGGGCACGGGTGGAGCGGGGGCAGGAAGAGGCAGGGTAGGGGTGGGGGCTTGGGGGAAGGGGTGGAGTAGGGGTGAGGCCTGGGATAGAGCCTGGAGTCCAGCACCCCCTGGCACATTGGAAAGTTGGTGCCTGCATCCACTGTCCTGGGCAATGTACAGATACGTGGATGATATGGTCCCTAGCCCAAGGATCAACCTTGTTTTGTATTTATAGAGCAAATTCTAATATAGGATATTGCCCAGAGGAACCAGATGTAAGATCGGTGGTGAATACCCTCCCCACGCTGCATTTTTGAAAACAAAATATATAATAATAGCATTTCTAGATCATCCATTGGATGGGAAATAATAACCCCCTCTCACCTAGGTACCTGGGAGATGGGGTCTGTGCCAGCCAGTACAGATCCTTTGGGACCCTCATGCACCCCGGTCCCAGTTTTACTAATATGGGAGGAGGCATCAGCCTACCTATTGGGACAGGAGGGCTCCAGGAGACACTAGAATCAAGGACAGCTATTGACAAAGCTCAGGGAGTTGGGAGAGAGTATGAGCCCTCTGAGCCTGATTCACTCACACAGCTGTGCCGCCATCCTCACAAAGGGGTGTACAGAGAGACTGCCAGAGGGAACTTCTCTCCATTTCCTCAAGATGCTCAGGCAATGATCTTGAGAAGAGCTGGGAATTGAGCCTGGCGTTGTTATTAGTTTGCACCACTTTGGTTCCTTTGTGTAGCCTGCCCAGGACTGCTGGGCTGGGCACTGCACTCAGGTCTCGTTAGATGGGATGGTCTCTGCAGCACATAAATGAGGCCTCCGAGCAGGAAGTTATTTTGTTTACTGCAGTGAAGCCTTTTGTAGTGGGTGGATCTGTATATGGGGCCCGGTTACAGGCTCTCTACAGACCATAGATAGGTTAGCTCCAATATCCCCTCTCAACCCTACAGCAAGCAGGGGCCCACTCAGACTGCTGGCCATGCGATAAAGAATGCTAGCATTTTCAACATCATCCTCTTTCACCCTCCTCCCCAAGTCCCATCTCTCTTTTATATCTACTGCACTTATATCCCTGCTTTATGAAGTAGCTCAAAGTGCCTGCACCAGGAATGCTTAATAAACCACTCAGCCTCAGAGTGAAAGAGGACAGACCAGCAGCCAGCAAATGGAACTCGAGGGACCCCTGACATTGTTCCTTTCAAAGAAAAAAGGAAAGGGGGAAAAAAAGGCAAGTGCCCCTCTAGTGCATCTTCCCCGCTCCCGCTTCCTTGCAGCTGCTGCGTGTCACTAATGCAAAGAGTGTGAGAGGAAGAGCTGCTAAAAGCCTTGCAGACTCAAGCCTCAGTTTGCTGCACAAACCTGAGGAGAAACAAAAAGCTTTCAAGGCCTTTAAAAGCAACCGAGTGCTGCACCTCCTGAGCAACCCATTGCCCACTGGTCATTCCTCAGGTAAAGAAGACACCCACCGATCAGGCTAATCGGCCAGTTATAGTCCCCATGTCATGCACAGATAGGAAGAAATGAGTTGAGAAGGGGAAAAATAAGGAATCAATTTGATTTAAAGCCTATATTAATATAGAGCTTGTGAAAGTGAAGGATTAAAAAGCTACTGGCTAAAGGTAGGTGTGGTACAGAGAGGGGATGGGCAGCCTTCCCACATCAGGTCTGCCGATGCTCCTCACTCTTGACCAGCAGCATCCCCTGCTGTTGCAGTCCTGAGCCTCTCCAGCCTCCACACAGCAACACCACAGCAACTCAATCCTGACCTCCTAGTCCAGAACAGGTTCCCCACACAACACTACCAATACATCCAACTAGTGACCTACAACATTCCCTGCTGTTCTGGATCTGGGCTCCCCATACACAGCTCTGCCACTGCCCCTTAATCCTGCCCCACAATATCCCCCGAGTGTAGCCCAGGAACACCCTCGTGCACACACAGCTCAGCCAATGCACCTAAATGCTGGTCTGTAACGACCCATCCTATTCCTGACCCAGGACTCTCTTGGGAAGACACCATTATGAAAAATTGTGTGTGAGCTTATGAGCCCTGGGTGAGTTGGATGTGGTTTGAAAGAAACATGAGGAGGGCAAGGTGGAGTGGTACTGAGTTAAATGAAAAGATGGTTTGTATAGGAACTGTTTGAGACAAGGGCCTGTGCCACTAGAGAGGTCAGTGTTCAAGGATACAGACTGGCAGAGGAGGAGTTTGGGCAGAATACATTTTGTAGCTTGTTTGTTTGGATGGAAGGTTTTGCAGAAAGTCAGTACTCTGAGAAATTACTTCCGTGAATCAGCTATGACTGAATCTCACAGCATGTGCAACCCTGAGATCTGGGGGAAGACTGACCAGACCTCCAAAGAGTAAGGCAGTGAGTAAAGCTTTTTGGAGGGATTGTGGGACCAGCCCTGAAATCCTCAGGCAAAGCTCCTCCTGTCTTCAGGGTGAGTGTGTTACACGCATGAAAGTATAGTTGTAGCCATGTTGGTCCCATGTTGGTCCCAGGATATTAGAGAGACAAGGTGGGTGAGATCATATCTTTTATTGGATCAGCTTCTGTTGGTGACAGAGACAAGCTTTTGAGTCACACAGAGCTCCTCTTTCTGTATGGCTTAAAAGCTTGCCTCTTTCACCAACAAAAGTTGGTCCAATAAAAGACATTTCCTCACATGTACCAAAGGACAGAATTCAGCCCTTAGAATCCAGTGTGTCCTTAGAATTGTGTGCATGCAAGGGCAAAAGGGGATGGAGAGAAAGCAGCGATTCCTATTTAACAAACACAAGGCAATGGAGGCCAGACGGCTGCAGTTTCTCACCATGCTGCAGATCGCTTTCCAGCACCCTGCAACATCAGCAGCATCTCTTGGAATTAGAACAATCTCTCTGAAAAGATGAGGTGTTTACTGTGCACGGAAGACCAGCCTTTGCTGTATATTAAAGTGTGTCTCACAAATTTTCATGTGCCTTAGTCTGGGTCGAAAAATACCACCCACCATCAAATACCAGCAGATTTTAACTCAACACTAGCCGTGAAGCCTAGGCTTGACCTGCACTGTCTGGAGATCTTGAGGCCCTCAGTGTAGCAGAGGCAGCCAGGGGACAGCTATTTACTTGTGCAAGAAGGGAAGCCACACACAGCTGTCCAGACTGTGGAGCAAGGTATACAGCGTGAAGTAATAAAGTTTGCATATGACAATGCAAACCACAGAAACACAGAGAAGGAGAGCAGACAAACTCATTCCCTGGCTCGGAAATTGCTAAGCATACAGAGGTAGAGGGAGATTCTTGGCTTTTCCCCTATAAATAATCTTTGCTGGTACAGCACAGGTGAGAGGTAGAAGGGGTGGAAGAGGCATAGGGGTCAACCGAGAAAGGTTACTGAAATATGGGAACAGCTGACGTTCAATCAGAAACCATCTGAGAGAGAAATTATTCCGCGCAATCAGAATGGATAGAAATGCATTGTAACCTGGGTACAGTACAACCAGGGATTTAAATACACTAGTGCTGAATTTGGCTTAACATGACTCCATGCTCATTGTTTCTTGAACCTGTTCTACCAACAAACATGATCTGCTCGGATGCTGAGCTCCCACTGAAGCCACTGACTCAGAGGAGCAGGGCCGACAGAAGCAACTCTGAAACTGCAGATAAACTGGAATGGCCTCATTTGGATGTAACAGTCCCAAGCCACACTGGTCAGATTGTATTGTTCCAGCATGGCTCTGCCAGTGCCTCCGAATGGACAGTCACATTCAATCCTGTATGTTTAAATTACAGACCCAGCTGCTGAAAGTTGGCTGAGGGGGCAGCGTTCGCTCTAGTTAGTTTCCATCTCGCCTGGCAGATATAAGCGCTGAGCATCCCTCTCACTCAAGTTGATTGGTGCTGCTGGTGCCGAGCACTTTTGAATATGAGGCCCCCAATGACTATAAGAAAGGGCAGATGATTCTTTGTTGAAAGAATCCGACTCCAAATTCCTGCTTTGTTTGTTTCCCTCTCTCTGCCTCTCAGGCTATTTTGGGAGGAAGGTGTTTGCATAAGAGGCACTTTACAATAATTGTTTCATTCCTGCAGCTCCATGCAGCACCGAGATATGTTTTGCCGCTCACAATGTCTTTAATGCAGAGACATACTGAGACAGAGGTTACAGCTCAGCTCAGGGCCAGCCTTGCAATTTGTGGGCGAGCGAACAAAAGAGGCTGCTGGGAGTGGGACATAAATGGGCCTGAGAGTTGTCTCTCCCTTTGGCCCCACTGTGGGGGTCAGTGGAGATCAGAGTGGGCCATAACCTTTTCTGTTTGTTTGTCCCCCCGCCACACACCATACTCTGAGAGGTGAATGGTATCACTTCTTTGCTATTTTACTGCCCTGGGGAATCATTTATTTGGAAGCTGAATCCCATAAAAAATATACCATGAAATAGAATGATCACAAAATCATGTCCTCCTGCAAACAAACTGCTCTGAAAACGTGGAGGCCATGCACACCTCATGGACCATACACTACACTAATGGAGGCCATGGGTCAGTTTTCAGCTCAATGCTTTCCCTATTTCTCTCTCATTTTCGGGTGACTCTCCCTAGTGGCCATCTGGTCACTAAGGCCAAAGTTACAACAGTTACAAGCCTGCAGGCTGCAGAATGGTGAGGACACCACATTTCCTGTGCTGATGTAAATGTAACTGCAATTAGTCCTTGGAGGACTGGAAACAGTCTGAGCTCTAGAATGAGATGTCCCTATTTAACAAACTCAGGGCTCTGTATGTGTGAGGCATGCAGATCTCTGGTGGATGGGAGAGGATGGGGAAACAGGAAGGGGAAATTCTGCCCTCCAAGCCATTTTGCTGAATCTGACCTCAGGAAAGACCCCATCTCAATCTGCAGCCTCCTCTAATTGCTGCTTCCCTCCCACAAAACAATGTTCATTAAGAACAAGGGGATGGGACTGACAGAAGTGAATGATAGCAGGAAGTATATCCTATCCCTACACCACTCAATGCCCATTGGTATCCAATCAATGACTGTTGTCATTGGCCATTAACTAGAATGGAAGACTGAGATACACAAAGCATAGCTCTTCCCATCAAGAAGCAAGGGTGACACCAAGTGACAGAAGAAACATCCTCTCTATTCCAGTACTCCCACTATGAGGGAGCATGCATGAGTGAGTCCCTCTGATTACCAGAAATGATAAGATATCTCATCAAAAAGTGTTCAGGAAAACTAGTGCCCGGTCCTTGGGGAAGGAAAGAGATGGCAGGGATACTATTATGCATTAGTGCAGTCTAATCTCAGTGATAAGAGGGCAAGAGGGAATCTCAGTTCAGATCCTTGGGAACATGATCACATGAAAAAACAAAAAAATTGGCTTCCTTGTTGGGATCCCACCATAGAGGCCAAGGATTCATTGGGCCCTGGAGCTGAACTCATCTGTCACACCTTTGAAATGGCCCATTGGTGGAGAGGCTGGTGCATGGGGACATGGTTGCCTGCTGTTGCCTGCACTGGTGATCTATAGAGGTTTCAATCTTTAGCACTGCTGAACCTGTATTTTTCACTGGCACAATATTCATAGTTTTATACCAATGGTCGAAATGCCAAACCCTTGGATTGCATTGTGTTCTGATAACAATAGGTCAGCTGCATCCATTGGGGACTGGCGTGGGGCACAACTCAGGCTGCATCACTTCTGTCATATTTAATGATCAATAGAGCCTACAACCACAGGGGCTGTTGTTGAATTAAATGCACAATACACAACAGGAACGTTGCAGAACCTCTCACTGAGAGGAGAGATATTCCAACCACCGAAGGAAGGGGTCAAAACAGGAAAAAGGTTTTCAAACCTGTGACGATTTTCACTGCCTCACTGAAGGACCAGGTGGCAACGTGACAGCACACACTTGACTCTCTTCTCTGGAGATGACCAGGCTTCCCAGTTTCCTTGGATCACAAATGTGATGAATTTGCTGGTCACAAGGGGCCAGGTCATATCCTTTAGAAAGGAACATTTTGAGTTAGCAAAACTGTTGCTCTCATTGACTCCTAATCTATTCCCAAATGGCAATTAGGAATGTGATAATCTTACTGGGAGTGGGCAAAGCCAGGCGATCCTCAGGGAGGAGGGTGGGGTGGACTCTCCTCTGAGAACTGATGTGAAGGGAGCATTAGAGTCTTCGAGCAGCATGGTTCTCTCTGACTAGAAGGGCCGTGAAATGGGGCACAGTGTGCCCTCCCCACATTGAGTATCAGCTTTTTCTGCATTCAGGCTGTACAAAACTCTTCTGGGGCAATGGTGCTTTACCAGGAGGGGAGGTAATGCTGGAAAGTGAAGGGTCAGGAAGGCTCCATGGCAGATGGCCAATGAGAGCTGGACTGAAGAAAGCAGGCAGTGGGGCAGTACAGGAGGGGGATTGTGCATCAGTCCCAGTCCTGAGGGGGGAACACCCACAACACATTTTGGAAAGACATGTTTGTGACAAGGTGTAATGGAATGCACTCGTGTATTCACCTTATGAGGTATCATTTGAAAACTAATATCTCACTGGTCAATAATATCATGGTGGAATGTATGTAGCAACATTCTGTGTAAAGTTATGAAATTCCCCCCTGTATAATGTTAAAGGCCCATGTTTAAAGTCACGTAACCATTAGGTAAAGCTGATCAAGCAAGTCTTAAACAAAGGGATGTGTGTTTACCTCAATTTGCATATAAGCTGTAAACAGAGCCCTCAGACAGAGGGGAGAGAAGGAACAGTATGAAATCTCCCCCCCACACACTTGATGTCTCCTTGCTCTCCACATGTGCCAGCAATGCCCCTCTGCCATGTACACTGGTCAAACTGGACAGTCTCTACATAAAAGAATAAATGGACACAAATCAGATGTCAAGAATTATAACATTCATAAACCAGTTGGAGAACACTTCAATCTCTCTGGTCACTTGATTACAGACCTAAACAAAAAGACTTTAAAAACAGACTCAAACGAGAGACTGCTGAATTGGAATTAATTTGCAAACTGGATACAATTAACTTAGGCTTGAATAGAGACTGGGAGTGGATGTGTCATTACACAAAGTAAAACTATTTCCCCATGTTTATTCCCCCCCCCCCACTGTTCCTCAGACGTTCCTGTTAACTGCTGGAAATGGTCCACCTTGATTATCACTACGAAAGGTTTTCTCCCCCCGCCCCGCTCTCCTGCTAGTAATAGCTCATCTTAAGTGATCACTCTCCTTACAGTGTGTATGATAACACCCATTGTTTCATGTTCTGTGTGTATATAAATCTCCTCACTGTATTTTCCATTGAATGCATCCGATGAAGTGAGCTGTAGCTCACAAAAGCTTATGCTCAAATAAATTCATTAGTCTCTAAGGTGTCACTAGTCCTCCTTTTCTTCTGACTGGAAAGAACGTTATCTAAGGATATGTCTTCATTAGCAATGTTCAAGCACTGCCATGGTGGCGCTTTAACGTGCCTGTGTCGTCGCGGCACCAGCTGTGTAGTTGCGCACTCCACCTCCACGAGGGGAATAGCTACCACCGCCGGGAGCTGCTGGTGCACTGTCTACACTGCCACTTTACAGTGCTGAAACTTGCAGCATTCAGGGGGTGTTTTTTCACACCCCGAGCAAGAAAGTTGCAGCGCTGTAAAGTGGCAGTGTAGGCAAGGCCCAAGGGTCACTCTCAAGGAAATGCATTTCAAAGGGTGATTGAAGTATACACATAAGAGGCAAAACCACTCCAAGTTATCTCTCCCTATCGATCTCTCTTGAACTTAAGAAGACAAAAGAATCCAGCTGTTTGACTTTGGGAAGGATCCTGACCTGAAGACTGGTCAGTAATGTTGTTGGAAGCATATGGTAAGAATTTTACCTTGAACCAAGCCTAGTTTGTAAAAGTTTAGTACAGTATCTTTTTTTCTTATAACCATTTTTGACTTTAACGCTTTAATACTTGTACTCACTTTAAACCTCTTTCTTTGTAGCTAAATAAACTTTTTTGTTCTTTAATCAAAATTAATCTAGTGTTGTGAACTGTGTGGGAAACTCCAACTAAGGTGGCAAATTATATATTGTTCCTTTACAGGGACAACAGACCTTTATGATCTGATCTGTCCAGCAGGGGGCAGTACATTTTTTGGGGGGAAATCCAGGACTGGGAGTGTGTTGGGGTTACCCTGCATGTGGTAATCAAGGCTGCTGGAAGTCAGAGCGTGGCTGGTATTTGCTGACAGGCTGCTGGGGTCAGAATTGTTGGCCCAGGACACACAGACACTCAGGGTGTGACCTGCAGGCTGTTTGGCAGGAGCCCAGGTTAGAAGCCACAACAGCAAAGCACTGTGTGACACCCACAGCTGAAGGGCAGGGGTGACACAGCCCCTCGCTGCTCTGGACTGCACCCCAAAATGTCATACAAGGGAAGTGGGGTAGTGCCCCAGGCAGCACTGCAGAAACCCAGGCCCCAGTAGGCCGTGGGAGTGTGCACCTGGGAGAGAGTTCCAAGTTCCCATGGCGTTTACCCTACACCCGCCATGCCCCTCAGAGCCAGGCTCCCCCCAGAGTCTGCCAGCCATGGCTGTAAAGCGAGGGGTCAGGCTAGGAGCAGGGGAGGGGCTAGGGTGGGCACTGCACGCTGGGCAGGGAGGTGCCTGGCACGCCTGAGGGGGCACAGCTCCCTCCTGGGCTATGCCTGGCCGGTGGCCTGGGTGGGGGGAGGTCGGGGTGCCCTGCTCTGCTGGGGACGGGGCCCACCTGCCATAATGCCCGGCTGCCGTGGTTGCCATGGTCCCTGGCGGGGCTGGCCCGGCCCCTGAAGGCAGCTCTGAAGGGCCCTCGGCTCCCGCAGCCCCGCGGTGACTCCTCCGGCCGCCAGGGGCCACTGTCTGCCAGTTGCGGCGGACACTCGGCGCCTACCTGACGCCGTGGCCTCCGGAAGCCCTTCCGGGCTGGCGCGGTACCCTCTTGCTCTCGTCACCAAGGCTGCGGAGGAGTCGTTAGCAGCGCCGCCTTGGCGGAAAGATGGCGGCGGCCATAGAGTGACCGGACGGCGGAGGCGGCAGGACCCGCTGCAGCCCGGAGAGGTGAGGAGAAGCGCGACGCCCGCCAGCGCCCCCGGCTTCCGCCGCCGCACGCCCATCCTGGGGGCCCGCGGCCCCGCAGCGCCCCGGCGTCTGGAAACCGCTACCTCCGTTTGCCGGGGCGCCCAGGGCCCCCTAACCCTGTGAGCCTCCCACCCCCGGGCCCTGACGCTGGGGCCGCCTCCGGGGGAGCTTCCCGCGCCCCCTCTTCTCAGCAGGCATCTCCAGAGCACCTCGCCTCTGGGTTACCCTTGCGGCGCCCTGCACCCCTAGGAGACCCCCTGACATTACCCCCCCCGCGACACGGTCCGGTGTAGGATCGTGCTGCTCCCTGTCCAGTACAGTGGCCTCTGTGTTTCCTTCCCTCCCAGGGAACGATGAAGTGATGGATAATGACACTCCAACCATCAGGCCCCGCAGAATCCAGAACCAGAACGTCATCCACCGTCTGGAGCGCCGAAGGATCAGCTCTGGTAAGGCCGGCACCCACTGGCACCAGGTCCGGGTCTTCCACCAGAATGTCTTCCCCAACTTTACTGTGGTCAACGTTGAGAAGCCGCCCTGCTTCCTGCGCAAGTTCTCCCCCGATGGGCGCTACTTCATTGCTTTCTCCTCGGACCAGACCTCCCTGGAGATCTACGAGTATCAGGGCTGCCAGGCAGCAGAGGATCTCCTACAGGGTTATGAGGGCGAGATCTTGGCCAATGGCAATGACCAAAGATCTGTTAACATCCGTGGGCGGCTCTTTGAACGTTTCTTCGTCTTGCTTCATATCACTAATGTGGCCTCCAATGGCGAGCACTTGAACCGCGAGTGCAGTTTGTTCACAGATGACTGTCGCTATGTAATCGTTGGCTCTGCTGCCTACCTGCCTGAGGAACCTCATCCCCCATTTTTTGAGGTTTATCGCAACAGTGAGTCGGTGACCCCTAATCCCAGGTCCCCTTTGGAGGACTATTCTCTACATATCATAGATCTTCACACAGGTAGACTGTGTGACACAAGGACATTCAAATGTGACAAAGTCATCTTGTCTCACAATCAGGGCCTATACCTGTATAAGAATATCTTGGCTATTCTCTCTGTGCAGCAGCAGACTATTCATGTCTTTCAGGTGACGCCTGAGGGCACATTCATTGATGTACGGACTATAGGTCGCTTCTGCTATGAGGATGATCTCCTGACCCTGTCCGCTGTCTATCCAGAAGTGCAGCGAGACACTCAGACAGGGATGGCAAACCCGTACAAAGAACCCTTCATAAATTCTCTGAAACACAGACTGTTGGTGTACCTGTGGAGGAGGGCAGAGCAGGATGGGAGTGCAATGGCAAAAAGGAGGTTCTTCCAGTACTTTGATCAGCTGAGGCAGCTGCGCATGTGGAAAATGCAGCTGTTGGATGAGAGCCATCTGTTTATTAAATACACCAGCGAAGATGTGGTCACATTGCGGGTGACAGACCCTTCACAGGTAGGGCCTGTCCTCTTTGGGCAGCTTATTGCTTTGTTGAGGTTATTCTCATGCAGATAAATACTGTAAACTACATTTCTGGTCTAAGTGCTGATTTGGGTCTTTGAGTGTTGGGTAGAAATATTCTGTTAGGACCTACACAGTATATAATTTGGATCCTGTTGTGAGGGGCCTTGGTGGTATCTTTGATGGGATTCAGTAAGATTCCCCCTCTCTCAATGTCAAAACTTCATAGAAATTAGGAAGAGAGAAGACCAACGTGGTTATCCAATTCCGTCTTCCCGCAAATGCAGGATCGTTTCCTGTACTACACTTACTGGTGCTTTGTCCAGTCTGTTGTTGTTTTTTAGTAGTCAGGATCAGGGACCTATTCTGTCTGGCATTGTACAAATGCAGGCTGAAAAATAGTCTCTGTCCTGATGAGCATACAATCTGATTATAAATGTCCCGAGTGACAGTATTTCTGCTTCCCTTGGGTGACTATTTCACAGTTTAATGGAAATTTTTCTTAATTTCTTCCAATTATTCCTAATTATATTCAAGTGCTACCCTACGTATTGTGACCTTTTTTCCATCTTTGGTAAATATACCCTTCAGTTACCTGTTGAGAGTCATCCAGTCATTTCCCCGTCAGATGTCTTACACAAACTATACAAAAAGAAAAGGAGTACTTGTGGCACCTTAGAGACTAACCAATTTATACAAACTATACAATTAGTCCTTTAATTTAGCTTATTATTTCAACCTCTCCATTTTGTTGTTGATCATTTTGTTCCTTTTCCCCACTCTCACCAGTTTCTTTCTGTTGAAGGGTGCCCAGAACTAAATAGTGCTTCAGAGGCAATCATGCCAGAGTAATATAAAGAAAGAACTGTTAATTTCCCTACTCTGTGGTCTACAGACTCTGCATGTGCCACCCCAAGCTGACCTTTTTTTCTTGCCATATTGTACTGCATAGTTGGATCTCTAAGCCATTACTGCTTTCCAGATGCTTCTTTCCTATTAGGTATGTGTGTTTGAGTATTTTTCAGATGTAATGACATTTTTCCAAGCTGAATCTCACTTTCTCTGCTTAAATTCTAATCTCTCAAAGCCTCTTACTATCTTTCTGTCCTGGATGGTATTTGCAATTCCCAATTATTCCTGGGAGAATTCTGCACCAAAAAATTAAGAATTCTGCACACAATATTTTAAAATTCTGGAAATGTTATTTGTCAGAATCATGCCAGTTTCAATTATTTTGGTAGTTTATTTCAAAATACCTGTCAGCAAGTATGTCTGTAACAATACAGACAACAAAAAAGATTCAGGAAATGGTTTTTGACAAATAGATTCCCTACTAGGCATAAAGAAAAGGAGTACTTATGGCATCTTAGAGACTAACCAATTTATTTGAGCATAAGCTTTCGTGATATTAATACAGAGCTTTAAGTAATAATTCATTTAAAGTACAATTCAGAAATGTATTTCCCGCACCCCTCCAAAGCAGTGCAAAGTCTTTGGGAAGTTGGGGGTATTGGAGGAGCTGAGGGAGAGGGAAGGAGCCTGGGAGAGAATCTGGAGTGTTGTTGGGTATGGGTGGGGGAAGTATAGAACAAGGTGTTTTTCTGGAGGGGGGGCAATTGTTAGGGAGTTTGGGAGCCTCCCCCAGGCAGACCCTGGCTGACTACTAGCCTTTCCCATTCAATCAGGTACATCTGCCCCTGTCCTTGTGTGTCCCTGCACTCCCACTCCTCGTTCAGCCAGGCATATCTGCAAATGTGCCTGTGTGGTCCTGCACCCCCACTCCCCTCTTTCCCCATGTGTCCCTGCATCCTAACTCAGCTATGGATAGCTGCCCTGTCTCCATGTGTCCCTGCACCCCCCTCTTCCCATTCAGCCAGGTATAGCTGCCCATATCCCCCTGTGGCCCTGCATCACCATTCCCATTCAGCCCCTGGGTCAATGTTGTCACCCGACTAGCTCCTGTACCCAATCTGTCTCCCCTCACTAGCTATTATGAACTCCAGTCTGCGTGACCCCTCGCAGCAGCCCCATGTGCCCCACTCTCTGTCTCCCCCCCGACCCCATTCCATGCCTCCTTACCTGACTCTGCAGGCAGGGTTCTGTGAGGAAGACAGCATCTGCCCCCTCCTTCTCTATGGTTGGCTGCTCCTGCTCATGAGCCAGTTGTCCTCTCTTCTGACAGCACATCAGCCCCTGGTGGGCAAAAGATGTAATTGCAGCGTGACTCCTCACATGACTTCCCTTTGCCTTCCTGTCAGAATCAATTATTTTGCGGGGGGGAAAAGAATCTGCGGAGGACATTAATTCTGCACTTGTGTAGAGGTGCAGAATTCCCCCAATTTAGTATCATCTGCTATCTCTAATTAAAATGTTGTTTAATCCCGTTTCCAGGTCGGTAATGAAGTTAAATCAGACCAGCTCTAATGCCTATCTCTGTGGTAGACATCCTTTACCGCTCTGTCCCCACCATAACACATGTTTGTCATTGCCTTTTTTCCTAGAGATCTTCAGTTTTCAATCCATGTGAGATGGTCTGAGACTACTTTAAGTTTTTTAATCTATTTAATTCCTTTCATCTGCTTATTTTATAATTCTATTAAAAATGTCTGGCAAGAACTCTTTCTAAACTTGCAGTGCTGCTCATTGCTCACTGTTCTGTTTCCTCCCTGCCCCCCCTTCAATATTTGTCCCATTGTTTTTCAAGGGCTAGAAGTTGGAATGAATGGATGTTAACTGTTCACTTTGAAGATTTCTTTGTGTGTTACTTCTTCCATTGTGCACATACATTAGTCTGCTGTAGATTGTGTGCACTGTTTATTATTGTAAAGTAGTTGAGGATTGAGAGTCTTTTGTAAAAGCAGCATTGAAATATTTGTCTAACAAATACACATAAACAACATGGATATTGCAAAGATATTAAACCTTTGTCCAAGTGGGTTGCAATTTGGGAGGTTTTGGGGCCCACTTTACTGCTCCTGGAGTCTTGAGCTCTGTCAGTGGCCAAAAATATCATAAGCCTTCCTGTTTCGGTGAATGTAACCAGTTCTCTTGGATCTGGACTTTGACAGGCATCTGTGACAGGTCACTGCAATGCTCTCTAGAATGCTTCCATTTGAAGACCACTTAGACTTCACAGCTAATGCAGATTGTGGCTGGCTTGAAGCTGCAGAGGCAGGCAGCAGACTACACTAGTTCCTCAGGAGATGAACTTAGCTTCCCCTTTGTTTCTGGGTCCACTTCCAGATATTGACTTTGATCTGTGAAGCTCTGTGTAGGTTCTGGCAGTCTGATCAGCTGAGGCATTCAAGATAACTGGTTAACAGGTTCTAGATTTAAGCACCTGTGGCAAGCTGTTCTATGTGTAGGGCTCTCAGTTGTGGAAAGTCTTTTCCCTTACTTCTGATTTGAGGGAGCTAGAGCTTATTGACAATTAGGCCCATCTCATCTCCTAGGGTTTCCATGAGGAGGGATTGGGTGGATTGGTATTTAGGGTACTGTTTTTTTTGGTGCATTGAGAGGGAAAAATTAAGGTTTTAATTTTTATTAAAACTCACTAAAAGGTTGTTTTTCAAATGTTGTACATGAAGCCTGAGTTTTGATAAACACATTTATGCATCTTAATAAACAAGAAGTGGTACAAAGTAAAGCAAAAATGGTCACGTTTTAGATCTGCCAACCTGGCCACAAGGTCCCTTCTTCATGCTCTGCCACTTCCACTACTCTTGGATGGTTTCTATGACAGTTGTAGCAGGGTTCTCTATTTAGTGAAAATTCTGTTCTTTCCTCTGCACTTGAGCCTAACCTTTCCTTTGTTTGTTTGATTATGCAGTGAGGCCTAAAATTATGATCCAGTTGAATATCTATGGCTGGTTTATTCCCACACACACACACACACACACACACTTAGGATCTGAGCTTTAAATTGGCAGTGACATGGACCAGATGATTTAGTAGGTTTTTCCTATCTCAATCATCTGATTAACACCAGCACAAGTAGTGGGAACCTATACTGAAAGTATGGAAGATGAATTCTCAGTTATTCAGATGGGTCGAGATATGACGCGTTCTACGGAAATACTATGTTTTGCTCAATAGCTATGTGGTTACCTAACTTATGCCAAGTATAGCATAACATCCTACCCAGGAACTACAAGTGGCTTTAAAACATAATTTGAGAAAAGTTTCTCTGGTTTAGCACATTCTATAGACACATAATTACAGTAAATATAGAGATCCCTGTAAAAGAAATATCTTATAAGTGTAATTTTGCAATCTTTAAAGTGGTAAATATTTGTACAGGAATGAATCGAGGGTAGTCAAGCCCTTCTCCTTCCCTCTGCACTCCAATCCTATAGCCCAGAAGGACTTTTTTTTTTCAGGAGGTGGTGATTTAGCTAATAGTTCAGGTGATTGGGAGTAATATGTGGGTATTTGGCAACCACCCGTTTCCCCCATTTTCTGAATAGTCTAAGTACAATGTGTCAGTAACAGCTCCCTTGAGAGAGAAAACTGGATAGCATGGACCAACTTCTCCAAAACCAACACAATTCTTTAACAAGCCATGGGCTTGGTATAGTGATAGTCTAAACTGTGTCCCATTTTGAGAGACCCATCTGAGTTCTTTCCTCATTCTTCTCCCCAGCCCACAAATTATCCTAGAGGGTGAAGTCTTGAGGTGTGTCTGCAGCTGGGCTTTTTTGTAAAATGAGGCCAGTCTTGCATTGTGAGTATAGCAAGGTGGAGTCTATAGGTTGGGAATATGTTCAGAGCTTCCCCAAGCATCTAATATATATATGGAAATCCTAAGGTCTGAGTTCATCTGGATTTACAAAGGTGCTACTCTGTTGTTAGAGGTCAAGCATGTGACTGGTATCTGGGTTTGGGACGGGGTGGCAAAACTGTGGCTCACAAGCCACATGCAGCTCTTTTACCATTAAAGTGCAGCTCGCAGAGCCCACTATGCCCCCTCATTCTTCACCTACCAGACTGGGGGAGGAGAGGAAGCTCAGGACCTCTGCCTTTTTAGTGGGACGGTGCGGTAGGGGCTTCTGTCCAGCAGGGAGGTGGGTCTTGGGGCATCAGCCCTGCAGAGCACACCTGGCAGCGCTCGGAGTTTCAGCAGGAGCTGGGCCGAAGCCCCAACCCTGGCTCCCAGTAGATGTGCTCCGGCATTTGAACTTCTGAAGATTGTTGTATGTGGCTCTGAAGGCCAGTAAATTTGGACACCCATGGTTTGAGAGTTAGTGTCTTTAGCGATTGAGTAACCTTATCTAGGGAAAGATTTATTGCAGAAGTACCTGACTCATGTTTTGGATTTACAATGGCACCTGGAAATTCTTGGATAAGAGTGTCAGTATTAAAAAGGAATAGTTATTGTCCTTCAGACTTTCATTTCTATAATGGGTAAAACTTTTGCAGGCAATGTTGGAACACAATGCACTAAAAAATCTCATCTCTGCATGCTGGAAATATTAAGAGGGGGAAAACAGTAAATGCCCCCCAAAAAGCTCTCAGCTCTTCACATACAAGAAAAATAATTTGTTGCCAGCCAGGACCTGGTTTAAAATCACTTCCCCAGCAGGAAAGAAAATTAAATCTGCCACTTTAAAAAGCATTTTGTATTTGGTGGAGAGTGAGGAAGAGAAAACAGAAATATTGACGTCCAGTTTGAAATGAAAAATTGAAAGTGCATTTAGTTCCCTTCATAAATACACTGTCGTGAATAGGCTGGATAATCTGGTACCCTCTGAGGTATTTGAATAGCATAATGAATTTGTATAGTGAATGTGAGATTCTCCTACATTGCAGAGTAATCATGGGTAGTCTTTTGTGTGTGTGTTGTGTGTATGCGGGGGGAGGGATTCCCAACTAATATGGACACTGTATTGTCTGTCTGCACTCTGTTGGAAAACCACTAACTCTGCTACTCTCTGCAGCCTTCATTCTTTGTTGTGTACAACATGGTGACCACAGAAGTTATTGCTGTGTTCGAGAACACTTCGGATGAGCTACTGGAACTCTTTGAGAACTTCTGTGATCTCTTCAGGAATGCCACCCTGCACAGCGAGGCTGTCCAATTTCCCTGCTCAGCTTCCAGTAACAACTTTGCCAGACAGATCCAGCGCCGGTGAGCCATTCGGAGCATGCCTTATACCATATGGGTACATGCTCAACACTGCCAGCCAAAGGCCAGTATCAAATAGCGGTGGCAACCTTGAGAAACATAGCTCATTAGTGACTGACCTGGTGTATGAGTCCATTCTGAACATGGCACATCTCACCACAGCCTTATGGTTCTGAAATGTGCTGAAAACTCAAGGCTGAGGCAGGGTACGTCTGGTTCTGTATTCCACATTCACTGTCTTGTTTGGTCTGCCATGTAAATGGTAGACCAAGGCTAGAAAATATACAGTGGACAATCTAAGCACTCAACCCTAGGGAGAAAGATTTCTGAGGGAAGCATGCTGCCAGCACACCTTGTGCTGTGACTTCCTTTGGGGCTGTTTAAGTGATGCTCTCTGAGTAGTTAGGGCCCAAAACTAGGATTTGTTAAACCAAAAATGTCACCACATTTGGGATTTATTTTGCCAGACAGGTTTCCCCAAATGTAATATGAATAAAACTGTGTGTTTATGGCATTTTCTACAATTTCAGCAAAAAGTATGCTGTTCCTTTTTTCAGTGGGACCTTCCTTTCCAGTGTGAGAGTAAAACTGACCAGTCTAGTGTCACAGTGAAGGTGGAGGGAGAGATAAAAGTAAATCAGGCTTCTAAAATTCTTGTAAATAGACTAAAGTCATGTGAGTAATGCAGGTGGTGATGTTTCTAAAATGTGGTCCTAGGAATATTTGGTGATGTACCCAAGTGTGCCAGAGCCTTTTGTACTTCCCACAACTTACTAAACTTCAGCAGAACTATATAGTGACCATTGCTGCCATTGCTTATAGGGGAGACTTCTGTTGATTCAAGTTGTTGAATCCCTGCAAGTGAAGGAGACTTAGTCGTCTTGTATATTTCCATAACTCCCACTGGAGATTCCGTACTGCTTGTGAGAGACAGAACTTAATGCCAACATATGAAGTGCGGCTCTTGTTTTGTAGCTGAAACCAGAGGCAAAAACCTCTTCAGTCTTCTGCTTGGTGGTCAGAGCCTATAACGGAGGTGGTTATAGGGTTGGTATGGTGCTTGTTAGATAAGTAAACACAATAGGCCCTTGCCCTGAGAGTTTACAGTCCAATATAAACTGTTCCTGATAAGTTGCTCTTATACCGCTGGTCTCATAAAAAAGTTGGATCTCACCAGCAGAAATCTCAGATTCTGCTTACTAACTTGTAAAGAAGAAAAACTCCAATCCAGATCAATCTTCTCACAGGAAAGAACTTTTCAGACTGTGCTGAGCTAAACAGCTGCAGGCTTCTTTCTTCAAGGTTCTTCTTCTTCTACAGTTTCTTCCCTTTATGCAATCAAAACATAATGGCTGGGGAGAGATGGATTCCCAAGTCCTCCTTTAACCTCAGGAATTCAACTGTTATAGCACACCCTTCAGGCTTCACTTACAATGTTTACAATCTTTGCAATAAAACCTGGATTGATTGATAAGCTGCTAATCCATCTTTCCCCGTTTCTGATCTGTACATTTCCAGTACTGCTGGGCAGCTGTAGCCAGACCTTGTGGAATGACAAGTTCCTATCCACTTGTCAGTCCATAGTTCCAAAACAGAATAGAACACTGGTAAAAGGTTACCAGAATTGAGACTGATGGTGTATTAGATGAAATACAACTTCTGAATTTAGTAGTACTAGTTTTTAAACTGCTGCTGTTTTGATTTTTATCTCTGTCCTTTTCGAACACTAATGTATCTACATTGTGCCATTTACCTGTGTGCTTTGCAAATAAAATCTGTCCCTTTGTGTGCTCCAGGTTTAAGGACACTATTGTGAATGCAAAGTATGGAGGGCACACAGAGGCTGTGCGGAGGCTGCTGGGTCAGCTCCCAATCAGCGCTCAGTCCTACAGTGGCAGTCCTTACCTTGACCTCTCCCTCTTCAGTTATGATGACAAGTGGGTGTCAGTCATGGAACGGCCAAAGACATGTGGAGATCACCCCATCAGGTATGAAGAAGAGTCAGAAAATTGCATATGGCTAGGACTGAATGTGTGTTTCTCAGAAATGTACATGTGTCTCGACTGTGTCTCAGACTGAAGTGTACATATAGGGCTGTTTGCCTTTTCCCCTCCTCTGTCCCATTCCAGCAAAGTCCTTGTGTAAATTATTCCAGAGAGACCAGTAAATTAGGAAGCTCTGTCTTTTCTCTCCTATGGACTGTGCCTATTTTACATACACACAGTTACATTCGGCTCTTTCAAAATTGGAGTTGAGGCGCATTGGCCATGTTGAAAGGCAGAAATGGGTAGCGAAACTTGAACAGCCTTTTATATGAACATTAAATTCCTCCTCTTCCCAGACTCCAGCCTTCTGCTATATGACAGCCAGCATGCTATGGTTGCAATGTATGAGTTTGCTTTGCCACGTCAAGAAAATGCTCATTTTGGGAGGTGGGGCTGGCAAGCACTTATACAGGTCTGATTTGTTTAGATATCTTTATATGTTATCCATAACATTCACAGCAGGGTTTGACTGTCTTCATACTCTGTTGTCTGTAATGCACACTGAGAAACTTAGAAACCAATGTCATCTTTCACTATGAACTTTATTCCTCTTCATTTAACAAACACTGGAGTCCGTGGTCCCCTTTTCCCTATCGTCCCTTGTGTTTCTCATTAATTGGAAACCTATAATGCATAAGAAACTTGCTTGCACAGCAGAAGCTTTGGTCAGACCTAAGGGCGATTCTTCTTATTTCTGTCTGTGCCTTATTAACAGGACTGTGCCTAACCTTGAAAGTAGGGAGGTTTGCAATGCTCCTTGCAGGCTAACAGGTGGAGCTTGCACATTTCTATCTTGGGCATGCACAAATTGTTTCTGTCTATTGGCCACAGCAATGGATTTCAAGAATAGCTGTTTGGATTCTGGCACTTCCCCCACCAGATTCAAAACGTCTTAAGGAAGATCATACTTTGGGCCTAAATGTGCTGAGTGTCCCAAGGCAGAAAACTGCACAGCTCTTAGTGCTTGAAGAGCAAAATAAATCCTACATTTTGTGAACAAAGAGAGAGATCGAAGAGTTGATCCTGTGCTCTGTGACTGCCCCGAGGTTGGTGTCTTGTTCTGCCCAGAGAGATGGGAAACAGGTCGCAACCACCAACTTTATTGCTGTCCACAGTATTCCCTCCTGCACCATGCACATGACACCTGCCTAAGATTTGGGAACTTTTGACCATTCATACACACAATCCCCAAATCATAGCTATTTAATTGATTTCTCGTGTATGGTTTGGTTTGATCTCAAACTCTGTGCAGTCTGCAGAGAAATATCTGCTTCTTTTCCTGTCACTGTACTTGATGTTCAGAGATCTCACTGGGTGGTGTTTGTCCGCATCTGCCAACATTTGTGCCACTTCTACAGACAAAAGGGAGTAGGACTGCAGACATTTGCTATGGTCATGTCTTCTGTAATAAACAAAGCAAACAACCACCTTCCCTCTCTCCCCTGAGTAGACATGTAGCTTTGCGCTTTAGAAGATCAGGTTATAAAATGCCAAAGTCAATCAGGACTTGAATTGGGGTTTGGAGCTGTGGGGGGGCTCCTGCTTCCCAGCTGCCTGCTTATAGTATGTAGGGCAATTCAATAGCAGAAGTAACCCTTAACCCTTGAACAGCTGGAAAAGTGCTGCCGTGTTTCTCTCACACAAGACAGTGATTAATAAAATACAACAGCGGCCCATCATGCAGAAATCGGTTTTGAAATAAAGACGGATTAGCTTATTTTCTCTTTACTGGTAATGTAGGATTTATAGTGACAGTTCCATGCACCTGGCTTTGGCACAGAGCCCATCAGCAGCCCAAGATACACTCAATCTATATTTTATTTTCTTCTACGCCATACATGGTTTGAGGTCCCATAGTTGTGTCCTGCACCGACTCGGCACCCACTCATGCTGCCTTTAGCTTACCTCCTCCTCACTCTTGTTTTTACTGTCTCTCTTCCCCTGGAAGGCTGCAGCAGCCCTCTCTCTCAGCTGCTGGAGTGGTTAACATCCTGCTTCCTGGCCTCTTTGCTGATGGAATGCCTTCAGGGCCTTTTCCCCAATATCTGTTTACAAGAGGCTTGGCAGCAAACTCACAGCAGGGAACCACAAAGCTTGTGGGGGAGATGCATGGGCTGCCAAATCCTTAACACAGCAACTTCTGTGTTAGGGGGTTAAATCTTGTAAATCTAAAGGGTTAATAAGGAGCCTACAGAAATGGTCTGCAGGTAAATTTACCATTTTTGTACAATTTGAAAAGCCTGGTCTTGTTGTTTTTATTGACGCAAGGTCTTATATTTCAGTGCCTAGTTTATCCACAGAGTGAGAGTCCATGGAAATGGCCTCTGATTGCAGAGCACTATACCAAACTGAGCACATCTTTGAGATTACCTGAGATTACAGGGAGCTCATCTTGAGTGTGTTTAAATTACATTGAATTGTGAAAAGAGGAGCAGCGCATAGGCCCTGTTTTAGTTAGAAACCAACCCCCCACATGCCTAGTTCTGTGTAGGAGGGAGCTTTTTAGAAAGCCAACTACTTCTAGATGATCATAATGGTCCCTTCTGACCTTAGTATCTATGAATCTAAGATTGTAACTCTTTTGCTTTGTTCTTATGTGTAATTGGCATGCCAGCTGGTTGGCATTCTTATTCAGGTGAGGAGGGAGAATGGCGCACTAGAAAAATGCAAGGAATTTAGCAATTCCTTAAGTGCATTATCAAAACCTGGAGGGTGTCTGATATTGAAAGAATCTGTCTGGAGCCATTGCTGCCAGCCTAAGAGCTGTGAGTGCATCAGGCTAGCAGGTGGTGTTGGGAAGAATGTGCTCTGATACAAAAGCAATTTTGAGCTGAAACCAGAGGCAAATGCAAACAACCAAAAGCTACAAGGCAGGAAGGAAATGGAAACCGATAGGGACAGAATGACCAGCACGAGTCTGTGCTCGGAAAAAGGTCCTAGTAGTTGAGCCAACTTCAGGGCCAGTGCTGATGGATTTGTGTAATAACAGGAGGCCATTTGGTTTCCAAATTATCAGAAGAACCCACTGAAGTATTGGGTGGAAGGTGAAGTTGCTGAGATCATTGTGTTCTGCTAGAGATGTAGGGGGGTGCAGCTTGAAACAGCATAACTCTTGGACATGGAGAGGAGTTCCTCCACAACACAGGAAAGATCAAACAAACAAAGGAGGGCTAGGCAGAACTCCCTTTAGAGGCAGCCAACACTGCTCTGCTTATGGGCCAGAAAGTCAGTGGAGAGCAATGTCCACTCCTTACCTGAGCCACATTGCAGAGCACTTCAGGTTTGTGGAGCAAGGGTCCTATCTGAGTCTCAGAGTTGGATCTCTGCATGGTAGTACATTGGGTGATTTCTTTCCCTTTCCAGATCACCCAGACTTGCTGTGATCACTGCATTTGGCCATTAAGTGACTTCCTCCTAGGCTCTTACATTGACAGTTTTCACTGAAAATCTGCAAGTGACTGTGAAGTCTGGCTGTAAAGTAGTTTAAGGAACCCTAGAGCAAGTCAAGTCCAGTAGCTCTCATACATCTTCTGAATGGGGATACAGTGAGGGGACATGATGTGCGAGTAGCCAAGTCACATAGCAGCAATGTGGTGTTGTGAAGTCTTTTTGGTAGAACAGGAGAGAGACAACACATTCTCACAGTTGGAGAGCGAAGGCTGTTTAAAATTTATGGGTCTGTTTTCTCATTTGCTCATGTGTAACTCCTATTATGACTATGGGAGATGTTTGGCTTAATGGCCAAATGCAGTGATCACAACAAGTCTGGGTGATCTGGAAAGGGAAAGAAATCATCCAATATACTACCATGCAGAGATCCACCTCTGAGACTCAGATAGGACCCTTGCTCCCCAAACCTGAAGTGCTCTGCAATGTGGCTCAGGTAAGAAGTGGACATTGCTCATTTGCTCATGTGTAACTCCCATTATGACTATGGGAGATGTTACAGTGGGATGGTAGGGAGCCAGTATGTATTTTATTAGGGATAAACCCTTTTATTCTAACTGTGGATCCCGAAATCGGAGGCCGCAAGAGTGAAATACAGCTCTTTGCAAGAGGCTTCTCTCATTTATGGCAATAAAATGAGATAAAAAGTTAGAGATTAAAAACTTCTACCCAGGAAGGGACTTTCCCTACATGACCTTCCATCATTTGTATTGCTTAGTCAATGCTACGTATTGGCCAGGGCAGGCTGAGTCTGTCGCACCATCTTGCCAGCATGCCTTTGGGTAAATACCAGGGATGGAATAATGAGCAGTCATCAGTGGCACCTGTCCCTTTTCATGCAGAGTTCAAGATGGCAAAACCAGTGAGCAGGAATAGACATAATCAGCATTCTCTGTTTCTCTTCCTTACAGATTTTATGCCAGGGATTCTGGCCTCCTGAAGTTTGAAATCCAAGCAGGACTCTTGGGCCGACCCATCAATCACACAGTACGACGCTTGGTTGCATTCACCTTTCACCCCTTTGAGCCCTTTGCTATCTCGGTGCAGCGGACTAATGCAGAGTATGTTGTTAATTTCCACATGAGGCACAGCTGCACATAGTACAATACTGGGCTGGGACAGCTGTTGCCATCATGGACACACCAAAGCGGGACACTCATGCCTTCTAGGAAACCAAACCATTGCTCACCTAAGGAACCTGACGTGGAAGCCCTAACCAACCAGCATTGTTCCCCAGCATCTGCAGCTGGCACTCGCAAGCCATTGAAAGAGAATCCCATTATGCTTCTGAAGAAGCCATCTTGATCGGAGATTAGTCTTGTGACCATTTCTTTCTATAGATACCATCCAGTTCATATTGCCAAAGCCCCTTGTTGCATTAAATCCTGTCTTTTCCCATAACTGTTGGTGAACAAAATGTAGCTGAGAAACCTTGCCTGTTTCCCCAAGAAGTGTTGTCTTTTCTCTCGCTCTGTCTGCTTTGTGATAGCAAAGGCAGAGTTCTCCAAGACTCCTTCTGTACCAGTGCCCTTCCATCTAGTCAAGACAAGTAGTCCATCTTACAGAGCGAGAATAGAAGCCATGGTGGTGGGTTTTTTTTTAAAATTTGTACCTTCACTGTTATGAGGAAATGAAACTAGCTCTTGTGATTCACACAGTGCACTCAAGCCATATCAATATGCAGGGTATTAGGGGAGAAAGGTCTCTGTTAGTGGGGAGGTCTAGTAGTTAGAGCAGGTCACTGGAAGCAGGGGAGATGATTTCTGTTCCTGACTCTTATGCAAGTCACTTAATCTTTGTGCCTTAGTTTCCAACCGTAAAATGAGGATGTGACTGAGCCACCTTCTGTAAAGAACTTTGAGCCCCTCAGATGAAAGGTGGCAAAGGGAGGGAAACCAGAACAGCTGACTGTATGCCTAATGTGTGAGCTGGTGGGTAGCTAGCAGCAGGAATGCACGAGAGAGGCTTGGAACTTGAGAGCAGCTTTCTCTTTGGTGCCTCAGTTAGGGAAAAGCACTGCATGGACCAGGAATGTATCCCCAGGGATGTGTCGTCCTCTTCCCTCACCCTGTTTCTGCTGACGGGATGGGAAAGAGCCAGCCCCAGTCTTTGGTGCACGCCAGGTACGTAAATGTGGAGAATGTCTGACTTGTGGCATCCTTGTCTTTCCCATGACGACTATGTGATGCCTCAAACTGTAAGGTTATAGTCACCAGGGATAACGGAGTTAGACCTGAGAGAGCTGATTCCATAGTGTCTGCATCTGTTTGGCACTAGAATGTTGCTGTACTTGCCTTTCCCCTGCAGTTAGAAGACAGCTAGGCTGGATTTTGCACTGGGAGAAGGGGAGACTTGGATTCATGTGTATTGCTGGGAGCTTGTAGCCGAAGGTTTGACTTTGCTGAGTTAATGCTGCCTGTCCTCTCCTGCTTTACACCCTATTCTCTGTGAGAACTGGGGGTTAGGTGGTAAGGGGTGCCAATGGGTGACTCCCTGGGATTGAAGCACATCTTGCTGGTGTGTTGCTGTATACTTGAAGCAAGATTGATTTCTACATTGTCTGAGATGTCTGCAAAATGAGCTGCTGGACTTGAATCCAGAAGAAGTGCACCTAAATGCCTCTGGGTCTAAGCTAGTGCAGGCTTATAAAAATGCTGGCCCTGCCTTGATCTGAAGACCACTTCATTGTTTGCTGCATTTGTACTACAAGGTAGCACATGGGCTTTCTCAAAACGTGTGCATACCAAAAATGTGCATGTTGCTAGGGAATGTTGTCATCTTAGGCAAACACGGGGCTGGTGAAAGGTGCTGGATTGACACTGGAGACTGCTGTTCTCTGATGCACATGATGGGCTGTGACAGGGCACTGTCCTTGAGGGCGCCCCCCTCGAAGGAAAGCCCTTCAGACTAAAAGCCCATTCATATCTGCTGAAGGTACCAAAAAGGGGGCTAGTTGTGGTTAACGTTGTGGCCACTTGTCTGCTCAGAAAGTCCCGAGGTCACAAGCTCATCTCACATATCACTGAATAGCTATCAGATAATCTTATTTTTGTCACTATTGACCTGGGCAAGGTTTGGATACCTCACCTAGATGTGACAGGCTCCACATCCCACACCAGATTCTTTGAGCCATCCTGTCCTTTGGATGTTTACAGCCCTCAGTGTAGTTCTTTTGCTCTATCTTCCTTTCTTCTCTCCTCCCAAACATAACCCCATCTCAACACTATAACGCAGTTTTTGTATAAGGATCTCAAAGCACTCTTACAAAAGTATTGCTGCCATTTTGCAGATGGTGAAATTGAGACTCAGATGAAATAATTCATATGACCTTGTGTAAACTGAGTATCGAATTGACTTCCAGTTGTAACCAGTAGTCCATCCGCATCTGTGCAGGATTGCTAAGGGCTTTCAAAGCCGGGCTATGGAAAATGTAGTCCTAGGGCAAGAATACATATTTCTTTGTCTTCTTTCCCAGGATATTTGAGTTGATGGGAAGTTTCTCGGGGCTGCAACAAATGACTCCAGGTTGGGAGGCCGCTTGCTGGGGGAGGTGTCAGGACATGCATGCAGTAGTGCCTCATTCCTCTCCAGCCCAGAACACTATTTCATGGTTTTAGAATCTTTCACCTACAATCTGTTTCTCAAATTCTTTCTATTAAAGCTCTGAGCAGGGAGTCTTCGCATATTGTCTCCTGCTTGATAAAACACACTGTATCTGATAGATAACTGAGTTATCTGCTTCCTCTCTCACCAAAACTTCACTCTTCATTACCCTTTTCCATTGTTAATGTATCTTTCTGTCTTTCCCAAAAGTTCTCAGCAGTTCCCATTAACTCCTTAATGCCACAAGCTAGCATTCCTTCACCCTGGAGCTCCAGATGGGGTAGAGCCGTGCTTCAAAATATCTCCGCTTTCTGTTGATACCGTTTCCTTTAAGTGATATAAGTAACAACCATATTCACAGCTCTGCCACTAAATTGTGTAATCTCAGGCGAGTCACTTCCCCTCCCTCTGCCTCAGTTTCCTTATCTGTAAAAGGAGATGATGTGGACTCACTTTTGTAAAGCACTTTCAGTTCTGTGGATGAAAAGTATCAGGTAAGTGCTAAATATTGCTTTAATGTGTTTCTGAAGGCACAGATTGATGGTTGTGAGGAGTATCAATGCCTTGGTGCAGCACTGTAGATTCTATGGCTGGGGCTACTACATTTTGTATCTAGTGAAGGATTTAGGTTACCACAGGAGTGTGTTGAAAGAAAAGCCTGTCTCATTCTCATGCTTGAAATTTTGATTCTTTTATTTAAGAAACAAGAAGTGCGGGTGTAGGGGCGGGACATATATTTTCTATCTAATATTTTTACTAGGTTAGGATGAAAACTTGTTAGCAACACAAGATAAATACCAGAATAAAGAAGAACTTGTTTCATGAGTCTGACTTGTATCCTCTTTCCAAGATCTCCTACCAGATATCAGTGGTAACTTAAATCCTTTCATTAAGAAAAAACAGGGTGCATTTGTCTTGAGGAGTCATGACCTATATGTGTAGGAGGGTCTGCATAAGTCTAGGATATTAATTCATTGTGCTGAAGTTTCCCCTTAGAGCTGTTAAGATGTCCATACAAATGAGTCTGTAGGAGCAACGGTGTGAGCTAATGACAAAGGTGGGACGCACTTCTCTCTTCCACTTTGGTGTTCAAGTTGCCAGCCCAACTTGTGAACATAGACTTTTTCCTTCTGCCTGTTCCTAAGGCCTCATCCTATGGCTATTTTATCTCCTTTCCCCGAGACATTAACACAGGGGCGGTCAAACTTTTTGGTCTGAGGGCTGCGTTGGGTTTCGGAAATTATATGGACAGCCAATTAGAGGAGGCTGTGCCTCCCCAAACAGCCAGGCATGGCCTGGCCCCCGCCCCGTGCTTCTTGCCCTCTGACACCCCCCGCCCTGGGACTCCTGCCCCATCCAACCCCCCGTTCCCTGATGGACCCCCCAGGACCCCTGCCCCATCCAACCATCCCTTCTCCCAGTCCCCTGACTGCCCCCTGCCGCCCTTGAACCCCACCCCCATTCCCCACCCTCTGACCTCCCTGACTACCCCTCCCCTCCGAACTCCCCTGCCCTCTATCCAACCCCCCCCCCACTCCCTGCCCCCTTACTATGCTGTCTGGAGCACCAATGGCTGGCAGCGCTACAGCCACGTAGCTCTGCAGCTATGCTGCCCCACCGACCAGAGCATTGTGCCGGCGATGCAGTGAGCTGAGGCTGTGGGGGAACAGCACGGGAAGGGCCAGGAGCTCAGGGGCCAGGCAGGACGGTCACGTGGGCCAGAGTTTGCCCACCTCTGCATTAACGTGAAAGTTAAGCCAATGTGAGTGGCTTTGCAGGGCTGTCACCAACTCTTTTTACTGTGGGCCTGTCATAAATATAAAGGGAAGGGTAAACACCTTTAAATCCCTCCTGGCCAGAGGAAAAACCCTTTTACCTGTAAAGGGTTAAGAAGCTAGGATAAATTCGCTGGCACCTGACCAAAATGACCAATGAGGAGACAAGATGCTTTCAAAGCTGGAGCGGGGGAGAAACAAAGGTTCTCTCTGTCTGTGTGTTGCCTTTGCTGGGACCAGAGCAGGAATGCAGGTCAAAACTCCTGTAAAGGGCTAATAAGCAATCTAGTTAGATATGCATTAGATTCTGTTTTGTTTAAATGGCTGATAAAATAAGTTGTGCTGAATGGAATGTATATTCCTGTTTTTGTGTCTTTTTGTAACTTAAGGTTTTGCCTAGAGGGATTCTCTCTGTTCTGAATCTGATTACCCTGTAAGGTATTTACCATCCTGATTTTACAGAGGTGATCCTTTTACTTTTTCTTCAATTAAAATTCTTCTTTTAAGAACCTGATTGCTTTTTCATTGTTCTTAAGATCCAAGGGTTTGGGTCTGTGTTCACCTATGCAAATTGGTGAGGATTTTTATCAAGCCTTCCCCAGGAAAGGGGTGTAGGGTTTGGGAGGAAAGACGTTTCCAAGCAGGCTCTTTCCCTGTTATGTATTTGTTAGACGCTTGGTGGTGGCAGCAATAAAGTCCAAGGGCAAAAGGTAAAATAGTTTGTACCTTGGGGAAGTTTTACCCTAAGCTGGTAAAAATAAGCTTAGGGGGTTTTTCATGCAGGTCCCTACATCCGTACCCTAGAGTTCCTTGACAGGGTCAAAAATACTGGTGGGTTTTGTTTTGTTTTATGCATTTTTTTCACTGCATGGTCCTCCCAGGTAGAAAGTGCCTCTGCTGAGCTTGAACAGTGGCTGCCAGTGCACAAATGGGCCCGGCCTGAGGCTCCACAGCTTTGGATTTCTCGCTGCTCTGCTGCACCGAGTACTCAATAGCAACACTGTGTGTGCGTACCTCCATACTCAATCTCAAGCAGGAGAGCACCGGAGAGGCCAATAACTGCACTTCCTGAGCCCTTTCCCTCTATTGTGTGTAGGTGTTCTTTATTCTACGGCTTCTCTTGAGCTTTGTGTCAGAATGACCCCACAGAAGCCCTTTAGCACTGAGCACTCCTCAATTCAGTTCAGTTCTGAACTAACCGGCAGGGAAACTCATGCCTTGAAAAGACCATGTGTTGGTTAACAACGGCTCTACTTTATGCTTTCAGTGACTCCAGCCATCTTTGATCTGGCAGACAATCAAAATAAGATTGGGTCAGTTGTGTGAGGATTATATATAGCTGTATTAAGTGACAAGCTACAGAAGTCATTGTGGGCTCAAAAATGCAGCCTTCTGTACATCTGTGTATTCATCTAAAGGTAGATCCCTTCTTAAGACTCCTTTCAATTAACCTTCCAGCACAGACTTCCTTTCCACCATTTCTGCCCTCTTCCTTGGCTTTGCTCCCTTGCAGTCCCAGTGTAATTATGGTAGCTTCCCTTTGTTCACATGCTCTCCAGTGTATCTGCTAGGTTTGTTTAGGACTTTTCTGACACGGCGGGAAAAAACAGGTTTGTGGCTTTCTGCAACTTTTTTTCAGGTCCTTCCTGTCTCTTCACTTCCACCACCCCCTTCTATGGGAACCATTTCACCCCAGGGGGAAAGGGGAAGAAGTCACTGAGGTCTAGTAAGACCAGGATTGCTTCTGCTAAATGTTTTTTTGATTTAAAAGAGTGAATGTAGAAAATGTTCTGTAATCAATAAATCGTGTGCCAGGTGTGATGGTTGTGTGTTCATGTTACTCATGCCGTGTTAGGGTCCAGGTTGTTAGTGTGTCCTTGTCCCTTTCTGCGTCCCTGGCATCATGTTAAAAGTTGTTCTCTTGTCAGAGTAATTGTGAGAAATGATCGGCGAAAGGAAGGGAATGGAGCGAGGGAGACAGCTACAAACTCCTGTCGCTGCTGGGCTGCAGAAACATGCTCTGCTGAGTTGTACAAAGTAAACTCTTACGCAGATTGCTTAACTCTAGGACCCTGCCAGCTGCTATGAGACGTGGCTGACTTCAAAACCAAAGCTGCTTTTTGGCTGGCAGTCTGTCTGCTCCAGTGCAGAATTTTAGTTGGCATGCTGGAAAATGAGTTCTGGTTTTATTCAGAGAAACATTGATATGAAAATGCTGAATTGTATGGGGTTTTTCTTATGTAACAGGATAAAAATACAGGCTTTAAGACGGTAACAACCAGAAAACTATCGTGACGTGGGTGACCAGCAGCATAGCGGAGGTTTGTGGGGGGATATACTAACGAGAAGGGCTAGTGAGTTCTGACAGAGCTGTATTGCATCTAGTTATGCTCCATTGGCAGCTAGTAATGGTAATCCATATTTCCAGACGTCAGTTGGTCCTACAGTGTCATGTTTTGGAGCTCTGCTATAATGCTAAGTTAGTGTGTTGACTCTGTTGCTTTGATCCTAGGAGATGGCAGGCTTGGAAGCTTTACTGTCTTGTGGGTGGGTAGAGACATGCCCTAAAGAGCTGGCTTCCAGACAGACAGCTGCAGCTGGTAGACTTCTCTTGCATCTCTGCCTGGTTTGGCTGTTCTTCCACGGTCTTCCCTTTTGTTTTCTCACTCTGGCAGCTGGCGAGATCCTCTCTTAAAACATCTTCTGCTTCCTGCAGTTCATCCACCTGACAGAATTGCCATCTGCTTTGCAATGACTGGAATGCCAAGTGCACTGAGGAATTCAGGGAAAAGTTGATTCTTGCACTGGGGGTGGGGAGACAGACTATCGCCAGCTGCTCAGTGAGCTTAGCAGAACCTACTTGAGCTTAGAGAGGAGACCAGGGAAAGAATCCACTGGTGGTTGAGAAGATCCAGAGGGCTTGGAGGCCAGTCACTGGGGCTGGGAAACGTCTTGTGGAAACTGAAATGAGGCAGCATGAAGCTAGAGCAGGGGTGGGCAAACCTTTTGGCCCGAGGGCCACATCTGGGTCCAGAAATTTCATGGTGGGCCGTGAATCGGGGGTTGGGCTGTGGGAGGGGGTGAGGGCTCCAGTTGGGGGTGGGCTCTGGGGTGGGGCCAGAAATGAGGAGTTCAGGGTGCGGGAGGGGACTCCAGGCTGGGACCGAGGGGGGTGAGGGCTCCGGCTGGGGATGCGGGCTCTGAGGTGGGGCTGAGGGGTTGGGGGTGCAGGAGAGTGCTCTGGGCTGGGACTGAGGGATTCAGAGGGCAGGAGGGGGATCAGGGATGGGGCAGAGGGTTGGGGAACGGGAGGGATGTAGGCTCTGGGGGGCGCTTACCTCAAGCAACTCCTAGAAGCAGTAGCAAGTCCTCCCTCTGGCCTCTAAACAGAGGTGCAGCCCGGCGACTCTGCGAGCTGCCCTGTCCACAGGTGCCACCCCTGCAGCTCCCATTGGCCATGGTTCCCAGCCAATGGGAGCTGCAGGGGCGGCGCTTGGAGTGGGGACAGCATGCAGAGCCCCCTCGCTGCCCCTATGTGTAGGAGCTGGAGAGGGGACATGCCACTGCTTCCAGGAGCCGCACGGAGCGGGGCAAGTCTCAGACCCCGCTCCCTGGCTAGAGCAGGGCAAGCCCCAGACCCCGCTCCCCAGTGGGAACTCGAGGGCTGGATTAAAATGTCTAGAGGGCCAGATGCGGCCCCCAGGGCATAGTTTGCCCACCCCTGAGCTAAAGGAAACCTTAAATATCCCCAGCCTCTACCCTAGTGGGGCAGTCTGACTTGTCAGGTTGGAGGCTGATGCTTGGTGTCACTGGCCTTAGAAGTGAATACTCTTTGTTGGATTGCTAATTTACAAGGATCAACTGAATTTAACAGAAGCTGTTAATTTTTAACCAGTCACATACTTAGTAGCAACTATCCCTGTTCCTCAGTCGGGAGCTCTCCAAATGCCTTCATTATGTGTCAGCTGCTGGTTATGAGAGAGAAATCTCAAAGAAGCGGAGCCCTTCACAGGCACACGCTGTTTGGCTTTCGCCTGAAGGACACATCAGGCTTTTGCTCCTGGACACACACCTTCAGACTTCCCAAGTTGGGACTACCCTGCAGAGCAAGCTCCTCTTTGGGACTCCTGCCCCTCTCACCTGCCATATCTCTCTTCTCCCAGCCTCGCTGGGGCAGCTATAGGCCTTGAGTACAAGGCGAAGGAGAAATAGGAGACAGTAAACCCTAACTCACTCTGAGCCCCATTCTCCATGCCTTATGACATAAAACTTCCTGGCTTCAGTGTGGATGTGTGAGGAAGGAATGATCAGGTCCTTCAAAGCAATGGGTATGGCTGCTTGCATTTTCCTAGCCTGTGTCTGGGAGGAGTGGTATGGAGGTGAGCCTGCAGCCAGATGGCATGTGGAGTTTGGTGGTATGCTTGAGGCATGTGAACAGCTGCACTCAGGCCAGAAGGTGTCCAAGAGATGTGCAGACATACTGCTATACCCAGGCTGCCCTGCAGGTAGTGGGTTTCTCACCAGTAAGAAAGCAGGAATGATGGGCAAGGGGAAAGGGAGAACCCGGTCTGGAATTGAACAAATATAACAAGGTGGGAGGAGGTGACCCAGCCATCTCCAGAGACACCTGTCTGCCAGTTCTGGTCAGATTTGATTTAGAGTGTTAATAGGAGTAGCTGGCTGAGTACTGCATCCTCTCCGAGCAACTATCGCAGTCTTGGAGCTGGTCATTTGATAGCTCCTTGATGCTTGTCAAAGGCGTAAGCCGGAGCAATGCTGGGATTAGATGTACCTGCTGCCCTTGGAGAGCACATGGGGAGATGCAGCTTTTCCCCCTCCCCCATCTCAGGATTGAGCTCTTACTAATCACTGTAACCATGACAACCAGAAGAGACAGGCCGCAAAAGCAGCTATCAACATGGCAACGTCCTCGGCTCAGGGCAACAAAACCCAGTTAAAACAGCCGCTTGGAGAAGAAAGAGCAGCCAGCAAACAGCCTGGGCTCTCCTGCTCAGGGGGGGAGGATGCAGCAGCGCACATAGCTACTCTGCACGTGGCCGAGGTCATTTCCCATCCTTTGGCCCAGTGTCTGGGCAAGGCCCCCGTCCTCGTTAAGCCTCCCCAGGGTGGGATGCAGCAGCCTGAGCTAGATGACAGCAGGGTCGAATGAACCTGCTACTCAGAGCAACCGGCGCAAGGACATCTCCTGAGAATGGTGCTTGCCAGCCCTGGAGACAACCCCGGAGCAGGCTCTTACAACAACTCTGTTCACAATGGCCAAAGAACTGCTACTGGGACTATGCTCATGCCAATACTTTTTACGAGGGGGTTAGTAGCTAGTGTCACCTGCAGGGTAGGCCCCATGCTCACACTCTTGGTCCCTCTTTCTCATTTTCTTTCCTACCCCGAGGGAGGTTTTCAGTGCTGCTTATTCCATTTTCTAGCTAGAGGCTGAGTCCAGCGTCCAACCAGGTTAGACATGCTGTTATTGGTAGAGATAGCTGGGCACTGTCTCTCTCCCAGCCAGTGCGTGCAGAGCACTGATAAAAGCAAGGGACAGGCATGGGCATTAATTCCATTTTTTGGCTAAAATGTGTGCCTGTTGGGAGGGAGAAGGAAAGTAGCGCTTGGCAGGCAAACAGCTCTGCTTTCCAACCCCTCATCTAGTTCGTTGTCTCTCTGGGCTCATCGTGTGCTGATTAAGGGAAAGGTGAAACTGACCTGAAGGACTGAAAGTACTTTTTAAAGCTAGCTATAGCCTAGGGCCAAGAGACTATTTTCTTTTAAAGCTGCAATTCTGTATACCCACACTGACTGCTGTGAATCTCTTGTCTAGCCCTCCCCGCTCTTCCCACCCAACATTTTGGAGAATAAAATCCCTATTCTGCCTGCACCTGCTCCTTCCAAAATAGGTTTGAAGTTAAAGAGGCATCTATATGAGGGCCTGGCTGGCCCAGAAGCAGGGTGCTGGAAGCATTTCTCTTCTACAGGGCCTGTTTAAACCCAGCTGTGCTTATCGCTACCCTCCAGTGGTCCTTCATTGACATCTGAGGAATGAGTTGAGCGTGACAATATTCACTTCCTGCTGCAGAGGTGCCTGTAACACACCAAACACCAGCACACAGGGTGGCAATCTCAGCAGAGGGAAAAGATGGACTGGCTGCTGCTGGTCAGGCCCATTGGGAAGGGAGCTTTGTTTGCAGCTGTCCAGCTGGCTACGGTTCAGTGGGTAAATGGACAATATCAGCGTGGCTCTCATTGTTGGCATTAAACAGACTCTTTACCAACATGCACAATGATGAAGCATTTTGATGCATGTTGGGTGCAACAAAGACTGTTGGAGGGAGGAGTAGGGAGAGAAGCTGCACCTGTTATTCCCCCTTCCTCCCTGGAATAAGGAGAAATGCATTGGGGGATGACACTGGAGGTTAGTCTGACTCTTGTTTTCTAGACTTTTTTGGGCAGAGTGTGGTCCTGACTGCTCAGTTAATCCGTCATCTGCTTCTGTGATGGACCCTGCAGGAGCAAATGAAGGCTAGAGTCCAGGTCTGTGCAATGGGTGGCATGAGGGCTATTCCTGACAATTACTGGAGAAAGTTGCTTGCCTCAAGGCAGGGATGGGAAGAGATTAGAATAATCTTTCAACACTTCAGCCTGTGACCTGCCAGAGGGACCGATTAGGAGAGCTGTGAGCGTGGCTCTTGCTCAGCTCTGTTTTTCTTATGCGACGCTGAGTCCAGTCTGCTGTAGGAAATGCAGCCTGTTCTTGGACATGGTAGTTAGTGGAGGAAACAAGGACGCGTGATTAAAATGGACCAGTAGTGAAACTGTTATCCAAATGGTTTTGGACAAATATAGAACATGAACCCAGGCCATTCCTGTTTGTCACTTTGGCTTTGCCAATCAGAATCCTAACTGGTGAGATATTGCAGGTCCTAAACTTGCTCTGATTTTACCTAGCTCTAAAGAAGGGATCTGTGCATAGCAGAGAGAGCCTCATGGACATACCCTTGGAGCTTTCCTATGGCCAGACCCATGGAGCATTTCAGAACCAGAGCGGGAGGGAAAGGAAAGTTTTTTGAGGGGTGTCATTTCCACATAGAGAAATTAAAATTTACTAAAGAGGAGCAAGTTGGGAGTCAATTCCCAAGGGGATTGTCAGGCCAGTACTAAAGGCAGCTAAGTGAATACTCCCCATGTCACTTCATGCAAATGTCAGGGATACATGGAAACTCAGCTGCTTTTTTGGGTATTGGGAGAGGATGAGATTTGGGAAAGCAGGGTTCTTCCCTGCTAGGGAAGGGGAATGAGTCATGTGAATAGCTGTCAGAGTAGCAGCCGTGTTAGTCTGTATCTGCAAAAAGAAAAGGAGGACTTGTGGCACCTTAGAGACTAACTAATTTATTTGAGCATAAGCTTTCATGAGCTACAGCTCACTTCATCGGATGCATTCAGTCAGACTGAATGACTCAAATGAATTTACATGCTCAAATAAATTAATTAGTCTCTAAGGTGCCACAAGTCCTCCTTGAATAGCTAGCTGTAAGTCCTTAGAATACAGTTACTGCTGCAGTGGTCCCTGTTCATACTGCCAGACGCTTTTGGTAACACGGATGTCTCTAGACTGAGCTGGAGGCTCAGCACGGGAGAAGATTTGGATAATTATGGCAGAATATAACCAACCAGTTTCTGTACTTTGATCCAAGACTTCTCTCTTCTTGAGCTGTTCCTGTTTCATTCCCTTCATCTTTGCTTAGCATTCAGTCCCCTGCCCCATGTGTTTGCTCTGCCTACTTCCTCTAGAACAGTAGCTCTAAACTGACTACATTAGCTACTCCCAGGAACAGCCTCACTTGGCTTGGGCATAGGGGAAGAGTTACTGGGGCTTTCCAGCTGGTGCAAGATTTCAGTTCAGAGAGGAGCCCATGTAGACTCTCCAGCACTCAGCAGATGTGGGGCCCAGTGAGGGAAGGATCATGAGCATCTGAGAAACAAAAGGGAGGGGGGTGGGTCAGTGGGACAGGAGAGCTTTGCTACTGCTTTTACAGGAAGGCTGAGAACACAATGCTTCCTCCTACACTGGTGCTCAGTTTTCTCACCAGCTGTTGTTTAGCTGCCCAGCAGGAGCTTGATCAGCAAAAGGAAAAGGAAAATAGCCACTGTCTGCCTACTTCTCCTGGTACCCCCTCCCCAAGTGAAATGTGCTGCCTACCCCCACCATTATCTCAGGAACTTGGATGCCATTAGCTAGCTGAAAAGCAAAACCTCCAAGCACTCACTGCTGTTGAGTGCCAATTAATGCCTGAGCCTCTTCCTGGGGAGTGGAGAGCATTATGAAAGCAAGAAAACAATCTGAAGACCCTTGACCTAATTTGGCCTGAGAGGTTGCATGCTAAGAACCTGGAGAGGTAACTAGGAAAGGAAGAGAGATGGCCAAGGTAAAGAGGCTTGAGCTGGGTTGGTATCAATGATTTGTTTTGCAGACTGGAGAATACCTCTATTTATGCCAAAGTCTCAGTGCACAGGAAGAGCAGAATCATGACCTCAGTTGGATCCCCTCCACCCTTTAGGGGAGTTCATAAGGCTTCGTAGTTAGGAATGTCCAATCATGGAGTTAATTTGATTTACCCTCTATAACTGAGCATGATTTTGGCCCACTACCACTTTGTCAATGTAAGGGAGTGTAATTCCACTGCAGTGCTCCTGAGGATGATTTCTGGTTACAAACATTTCCCCCTAGGGGCAGTGAGGGAAAACTAAGGCAAAGCCCTACCACAGGCACACATTGGGCTGAAGTAAACCACCCCAGCTACTGCAGTTTATTGGCACTGGAAGCTCTGCCCTCTTCTCCTCCTCACTTGCACTTGGTTAATGGATTAATGGTTCAACTGAAACATGCAAAGGAATTGGGCACCGGACTTGTCACCAACAACCATTTACAGCTCAGCTACAAAGGAAATAGTGAATCACTGGTTGAGCAAACAAGGATGACCACTGCTCCAGCTCCAGGGTGGAAACTGCTTGGTGCAGGGACTAGGAAGGGGGTTCCCCCACGTATAGCAGTGCACTGTGAGGGATGAGTTTTTGTGGCTTTTGTTCAAAGCACCAAGCACAGATGCACAAGGAAGACTTTGGCACCTGGGTCCAACCTAAATTCCTGCTAGCGAGCATGCAGAAAGCGGTCTCATACTTGACATTACCGAGCTGCTTCATGCCAGGCTCACACTGAGCCCAAGTGGGATTGACAAGCTAGTCATTTCCCTGTTCCTGTCTTGCCTGATCCACTAAGTGTGCTTTTACATCAAAAAAGGTGATGGTGCCCCTTTTTGTTCTATAGCCCAGGGATTAGGGCACTCACCGCTTATGTGGGAGCCCTGGGTTCAAATCCCCATTCTACCTGATTCAGAAGCATGAACTCATGTCTCCCACCTTCAAGCTGAATGCCCTTGGCACTGGGCTATAGCAAGGGGGCCCGAAGCAGGAGTGCCACAATCATCACTTTTTTTTTTTTTTGCAAGAAAGGACTGCAGCCTTGAGTCATGAAGTGGAAGCTACAATGGTAGGCAGAGAGTTATCAAAGCAAGGAAGCGAGAAGCCTCCCTATGCCAAGTGAGTGCCAGGGCAAACAGAGAACTCCTGAGAGGAGAGAAGTCAAACAGGGGCTGAAGAGTCTGACCAGAACAAAATTACTAGGACCAAATGGTGCTGCGCAGGGAGGAACAGCAGCTAAGCAAGCCAGCATGGAACTGTACATCACCCAAGCACCAGGGAAAGCAATTAAAACTTGTAAATCCTGGTGGCTGACTCAAATCGGGTTTTAATTAACGGTTGAAATGGAACTGTAAAGAAATCCTGTAATTAAGTGCTGTTGAGGTCCATTCGTACCCAAAAAGCACAACTGAGCACACGGCACTAAAAGATCTGCAGCAGATTTTCATCTGCAGCACAGTGTGTGAAGGTAACTGTCCCACACAAGGGGTGTAAGAGTCCAGTTTGGAGGCAGTTCTGCTCTTCCCCAAGGCTAAAAGTTGCAGCACGGGCCTAAGCTTTGCAGAACAAAGAGGGTTAAAGCTGCAGCAGAGTCAAGGCTCCCATGCTCTTCCACTCACACTTTATGAGTGATTGGCCTGGGCTCAGATTGTCCATTTTTCAGCAGTGAAGTCAAAGAGAGAAAGGAGGTGGATGTGGTGGATTTGAATTCACAACAAGCTCTGTAGTTGACACATTGTGTTTGCAAGCCCATGAAGATTATGCTGAGCTGGGGGACTGGAAGAGAAACAAACATGTCAAGATGTTCTATATGGCCAGCTAATGAACAGATGGAAAGGTAATGCCAGGTACTTCTGGCCAGGTACACAGGGATTCTAAGAGAGAGCTAGGCAAACATCAATATAGGATAGGAAAAGACAGAGATAGGCAATGGGGCGAGACAGAACAGCAGAGAAGAGATGAGAAACCTCTTTACTGCACATACAGTGCAAAGAGTTTGTTGGCTTCATGTGTCTTTTACAAATGCTGAGGAACCAACAGTGTTAAAAGCCCCGTCTTCATAATTGCTAAGAGAGTGGGAAAGGCCAAGCTTTACTCTAGATTTGGCCTGGACCTACAGAGGGTATAGGTGATGAGCGTGTGACTCAAAAAAAACAAGACCTCCCCACAGCACTTATTTTTTCACTCCCTTGTACCATTTACACTTAGAAGCACTTCTTGCTGCCCCACTGGTGCTCACAGTACCATTGGATTGAGCAGCACATAAGCTACTTGTATTCAAGAGTGAATATTTAGATTGCTCCAGAAAACATATATTATCATCTTCATAAAAGTCTGTGTCTGTTCAGCAATGCTCAGACATGCACCTGTTTAGAACTATGCCATTTTTTTTGCTGGATAGTGAATACACATATTCTGGGATACTGCTACTTGTTAAGTATGTGTGGGATACACACGACTACTTGCTGAACCCAGCACTAAAGATGATCAAGCTTTACCCACATCTCCATGTACACTCTCCCTGGCCATTAATGAAGCATGTGGTTAATATTTTTCTGTAGGGTCTACAACTGACCCAGCATCTCCTCCTGGACAGTGTTTGGAAGTCAGCAGAAGCCCAGAAACCCCTTTCCTGGGGTTGGGGGAAAGCTCTCTTAACTTTTTGAGTGATTAAATCAAATCAGTGGGGACCCTGCTACAGGAAAAAGCTTCTCTTCCCCATCCTGCAGTCTTGTGAATTGTAAAGGGACTTCCCCCTACTTTAAAACAACTTCCCCTCTGCTCAAATTCACATACACAGAGCTGGAATGAGGTAGGAGGAGTCATTCAAGCCTTGTTTTGTCATTGGTTAAATTTAGCTGGGTAGGCTCCTCTAAACAGCCTGATTTCATTAGCTTTCTGCACATCTCACAAAGCCATGAATGAGTTAAACATTGCTGTGTTGCTATGGCACCCTCTCTCTTTAAAGGGGAAGAGAATAGCTAATTACACTGTTTGAGAAACTAAAGAGGAAGCAAAAGAAAAGAGAAATAATGGAACAGAGAAGCCTGCATTTGTGCTAGACCTGGCAGATAGACCAAAGGAGAATCTGTGCTCATTAACATCCCTGATAGAGGAGAAGTACTTGCCCAGTGTTTGGGATATGTAACCAATGCTTCTTTCTGTTCCTCTTGGTCTCCTCCTGGAGCAAACTTCCCTCAGCCAGGAAGAGACACCTTCCTCAGTTGCTAGAGTTACCACCTCTCTTTCACACTCCCGAGTGCCCATAGCCTACGACAGGTTTCAGAGTGGTAGCCGTGTTAGTCTGTATCAGCAAAAACAATGAGGAATCTTTGTGGCACCTTAGAGACTAACACATTTATTTGGGCATAAGCTTTCGTGGGCTAAAACCCACTTCATCAGATGCATGGAGTGGAAGACTCCTCATTGTTTTAGCCTACGAGACTCTCCTTAGGTGGAGCTGAAATAGGTGGCAGCAAATAGCAGGTACATTCCAGGCAGATAGGTCCTGCCTCTAGCCAAGGGCAGCATTGGCCTGACCTAGCATTTTAAATTTCTTGGGCAGCATTTGGTTGTTCCTCAGGCCTCCTAATCCCCTACTTACCCTCTCCCTTTGAACCCTGGCACAGCAGGTGCAGTTGGCATGAGAGAGGACTGAAAATACTGCATGCAGAAATAGGTGGGAAAAATGTACCAGCGACTGTATGTGCATTTCACAGTGCTAGCTATGGATGGAGTTGGCACAGTCACAGCAATGATGCCGTAGATCAAAGCTGGCAAGATTCCTGCTTCAGTAGAACTGGGGTTTTCTATTAGTAAATACCACCAATAAGCCAACTGCAGCAAAGGCAAAATGAAGCAACAAAACAAACCTACAGCAGCAATGACTTCAGACTCCTCCACTCAGCGCAGCTAGAGGAGCTGGCTGTTCTGCACCCCTCTCACATAGCAGTACTGGGCTCTGGTGGGAACACCACGCTTTGTAAGCTAGATGGAGAGAAGAGGTTCTCCACTTCCAGCTTCCAAATCTCTGTGTTTGGATAAAAGGGAGATGAGAAAAATCTGCCATTCATTGCAAGAGGGTCCCTTCCTAATGACAAGAGTAGCAGCACCTGGATTTGTCAAGAGCCACATATAGCAGTGACAGGAGGAAAACAGCAGTTGAGAGAATAATCCAAAATGCTTCCAAGTAGACATGGCCATCACAAAGACTAAAACATTTTATTTATTAACTTTACAGACAATGCTTCCTACTCAGAAAGTAAATACAGGCTCGCTTCAACCACTAAGCTAAAGACCAGGGTTGTGTCCATTCTCTAAGTTTCTCCTAGGAAAGGCTTCCAAGGAACATGTCCTGCCAAGATCCATCAAAGACAAAATTCAAAACTAGTTCACAGGGCACCAAGCTGATACTGTACATGGTGTCTCCCTTCCACTCCCCTCTCAAAGTCTTCGTGCCTTCCGAGGACGGCAGCCGTTGTGTGGAATTGGGGTATTGTCTGTGATGGAGATGACCTCCAAACCCCCCATGGTCAACCCCTTGATGGCAGACTGAAAGAGCAAGAGAATGGACATTAGACTGCATGCTGCACTATTACACAATCAGGACAGACTGGCAGAAAAGTGAAAGGTATCTTTGAGGAGGCAATCTGGAACAGGGCAATCTCTTTGGAATAGTCTTAACTATCAGGAAGCCCTGTTTGGTCCCAGATGGTCCATTCCTCCTGGCTAGGGCAGGATTGTTTCTTCCAATGTATTCTCCATTGTTTTGCTACTCTAGTTTGAAGTGACGTAAACAATTTGGCTTTCACTCAGGCCCTTATACAAAATTATTCTAGGATCTCACCAGGAGGACATTTTTTCTTTTCTTTTTGTGATTAATGCTTTGGGGTGACAAAACAGTAAATTCCCTCCAGCACCTCTGTCCTTCATATCAGTTTCAGAAAAGCAGGTTAACAGGCAACATAATTCTGTAGGCCTGAATAAAAAACCCTGCAGCCCTCAGAGAAAGGAACAAATAGGTGAGGGCTCATGCCAGTGAAGAGGAATCTTAGGCACTTACCATACGCCCAGGGCCCAGACCTTTCACCACCACTCGCACATGGGACACACCCTTCCCGCAGGCTTTCTGTGAGGAAAAAAGAGCTTTTAGTGATGAAAGGCAGGCAGGTCAAAAGGTATCTCTCTGGATTAATCCCTTTCATCCACTCTCACAAGCTTCTTCAGATAGAAAGGAAAATGGAATCAAGAATGGTTCCTGGGAGATAAACATGGAGATCATCTGGATTAAGCCAGGGATTTGGGGAAAGATAGGAAATGCGTGGCCAGGGACAGATTTAACACAACATTATGTACAAAGAGGAAAGGGGAGCTGAGAAGGGAAGCTGTCTTGGGTCATGAGTTGAGGCAGCAGATGTTGTGTCCTTTTAAGGCTAGTAGGTGACCAAATTAGGGAGGGCCTAAAAGAACTTCAAATCAACAAACCTTACCGGTTTCTCCTAATGTGGCGCAGCACTACCATCTAGTGGAGATCTCTAACCCTCCCTGATAGTGCATGTTAAAAATTGTCTGGGGATATGTTTACACTTTAAAATGCTACAGCCGCAGAGTTTCAGGGCTTGTCTACACTTAAAATACTGCAGCTGCACTGAAGCACTTCAGTTAAAACACTACCTACGCCGACCGGAGGGCTTCTCCCATTGGTGTAGGTACTCCACCTACTCAGGTTAGGTTGGTTTAACTGCATTGTTCGGGGTGTGGATTTTTCACACCCCTTAGCAACAGAGTTATACTGACTTAATTTCCTAGTGTAGACTGATGGGGTTCTCCCATTGGTGTAGATAATCTACCTCCCTGAGAGGCAGAAACTGGATTGACAGAAGAATTCTTCTGTGAACTAGCACTAGGGTGACCAGATGTCCAGATTTTATAGGGACAGTCCTGATTTTTGGGTCTTTTTCTGATATAGGCTCCTATTACCCCCCACCTCCTGTCCCGATTTTTCACATTTGCTGTCTGATCACCCTAACTAGCACCATTTACATCGGGAGTTCCAATGGCATAGCTACATCTCTTGGGTGTAGATTTTTCACACTTGAGAACTATGCCAATGTTTGCTCCCAGTACAGACCAGGCCCCAGGATTACAGGGATAGAGGCTAATTTCTGACACTGGCTGTTTGTGAGGGGTAACAGTACAGCACTGCACCTGTATTCTAAGAATCAGTCCCCGATGCATAAGATTAGTGCTGGAAATGGTTCTTATTCATCTAAACCAATCGCAACATGTTGTTCTTCCCACAATAGGAAAGAAAAACTCTAGAGGTTAAAGGGTTAACTAGAGTGAGTTCTATCCAGTTCAGAATGGGGATACTTTAGGTTTTCATTCTCACTGCGCCCCATTCTGCAGTGCTGGAGTCTGGGACACAAGCAGTCTCATCTTCCCCCACACATCACACACAAAATTTGGTTCTTTTAGAAATACTTACACTAGATCCACAGGACCAGATATTAAACTCTTGTGTGAAACTGATAACTGAAAGTGCAACTGTGTCATATTCTCAAAGTCTGACCATGCTCTTTTAGGAACGAAGGGTTACCAGAATGGCTCAGATCTTTGGTGTGATATTCTGCCTCCAACAGTAGCTTACAGCTGAGACTTCACCGGGCCAACTATGCGGTGCTGCTCATGGAATAATTCTAAACACAGCAATTCCTTCCTGCCCCTCACACCTGCTCGGTTTGTGCCTAGATTTCATTTCCCCTTATTTGGCTTTTGAAAATAAATGGTCCATGTTTCAAGTGAGACCATCTGAGCAAAAGCTACTCTCAAGGCAGGGCCACAACTCTGCACAAGGTAACAGGAATTTCTTACCCTGGATAAGCTTATAACTGAAATGGAAGCTCTGTCTCTCACAACAGCAACTGCCATTTTACCAATGAGTGACACTGCTTATGACAGCATCGATATGTGGAAGGAAAGTCACAGCTGAGTAACCTGTTTCCATCTGGGCTTAATAGTCAAATGAAATGTGCTGCTTAACATTTAGACCAATGGTTTAAACTACAACACTGTCCAAACTGGAGCCAAAAAAGGATAGGAAGTAACTTACATTTCTCCATTACAGGCCACTAAAGCCACCACATTTTCATTTAAAGCTCCCATTTCACATACAGTTTATCCAGGCTGAGATGCTCATCATGGCCCCCCACTCAAACGAAACAAGGGCAGCAATGTGTAAATGGGGTGTACTGCTCAGACACACAGGAACTGGCGGACTCTACTTCTCTCCTCCAACAGAAGACAGAAATGGGAGAAGGAAGCAGAACTTCAGAGCCCATCCACAAATGCATTCTGTTGGCAATCACTCCACTACTAGCACACCTCCTCTGAACTCAGCAAGATTAGCCTCAACAAGCAGAGTGACCAGGCCAGACTCACCGCTGCTGCAGCAATGCCTGCAGTCTGTGCTGCAATGGCAGTGGCCTTCTTGGCATTTCTGAATCCTTCTGTGCCACAGGACGTATGGGCAAATGGCAGGTTCTCAGGACTGATGACATGGATGTGGGTGCTGGGGATGAGAAAAAGGGGGGTAGGAAGCCATAAGAAAGTAATTCTCCAATCTTTTCTTGCTCTGATTATCTTCAAGGCCACCCAGAAGGCCCCACCCAATACCTCTACACTACTGCACTCTAGGCCAGTGGTTCTCAACCAGGGATACGCAGAGGTCTTCCAGGGGGTACATCAACTCATCTAGATATTTGCCTAGTTTTACAACAGACTATATAAAGGCTAGCGAAGTCAGTACAAACTACAATTTTAAACAGACAATGACTCGTTTATACTGGTCTATAGACTATACATTGAAATGTAAGTACAATATTTATATTCTCATTGATTTATTTTATAATTATATGGTAAAAATGAGAAAGTTAGCAATTTTTCAGTAATAATGTACTGGGACGCTTTTGTATTTTTATGCCTGAGTGTGTGAGCAAGTAGTTTTTAAGCAAGGAGAATCTTGCAGGTATGCAAGACAAATCAAACTCCTGAAAAGGGTACAGTAGTTTGGAAAGGTTGAAAGCCACTGCTCTAGGCAACAATAGAAGGCTCTGCAGCAGCCCTGGTTTGTCTTAAGGGTGATACTAGAGTGGCAGAATGAGAGAGTACTGTCTTTTGGGGTAATATACACCTGCCAGAAATTGCTCAAATTTCCAGACCCACTTTCCCACTGCGTATGATTCACCACCTCTGCTTATTTTAAAATGTACAGAACACCTTTGTTAAGCTTCAGAGACCTTCACAGAATTATAAATTATGTTTCATTGGGGGACACCACTGAAATGCAACCACCTCTGGTGAACAACACGGCAGCTGTTCAACAGCTGAACAGCAATATTGCAACAATGTAAGACAGGAAATGATCAGATTCCTGTATCCTGTTAAAACTTCCTGTGGAATATAGGGGGGACAAGATGTAATTACCCATACCTGAATTTGGTCAAAACATGCGATCAACAGCTTTACTCTTGTGAAAGGCACTATGTGTTAATGGCCTTGGTCTTACATTTCCCATTACAGTTGGCACCTCCAGCACTGCACTGAACTATTGCTTCAGTACTGACTCATAAGAAAGAGTGCCGTCTCCTGAGTCACTACTTCCAACACTACTTCCCAGCCTTTTCCATAGAGACCTCCCATCTAGCCAAGATCAGGGCCCAGTTGCTTAGCTTGGGTGTTCTCAGCATAAAGCGGTACTGCTGCAGGCCCTTTTACATGGGACCTGTATACCAAGAAGTTTGTGTCTTACTTGTTGTACGTAGCTTTGATGTGAGCTATTGGGATATCTTCATATTTCTTTCCACCCCAAGTTAAGGAACTTCCTTGTCCTGGTACTGGGGGGAAAAGGCTGAAAAGTAAAATAAGAGGAATCAAATACTTGCAATATCACGCGATGGTAATTTTTAATACAGTCTTGGAATTTGGGAAAAATGTGGATTAAATGCTGCCAAACGAAGCTCAGAACTTCTTATATAAACTGTGTTTGCGATTGTTTCACATCACTTGTTTCCCTTACTTTCCTGAAAGATGCTTGAGGTGATTTACCCCCCTGATGGGAGACAGATGAAGAGACTTTACACCACAGCTTGGTTTGGAGCCATACAGGATGCCTCACCTGAAGTCACTCTTGCTTTGGTTTGCTATCACCTCAGGTGCAACACTGGTATTCTCCATTTGTTCCTGCAACCTCTGGAAACCTGTGTGTATGTCACGACACAATGCAACATTGTAACCACTAAGTGAAAGAAGTGGGAGAAATAGATTAGGATTTCACAGCCACACAATAGTCTTTTACATTATCTTTTGCCACCTCACATAAGACCTCCCATAGTATATTTTCGCATAGGAAACAACCAAAGCTATTTGCTAACTGCAGGACTATCTCAAGCAGTCAACATCACCCTCACGGTTCCCCAGTCACCTTGAGGAATCAAGTAGTAACCACCCCAGGAACATCACTTTTTCAAAGGGACATTGTCAGGTGTCCACATTCCAGTTTTTTATAAAAACAAACAGTTGGGCAAAACTGAGGACTGTTTTCACAATAAAAATAAACTCAGACAGCATGCTGGCAGTGCACAAGAAACAGAAATGGAAAGGGACTAGGCTAAATTCACTGGCCAGGAGCTAGGGAGGAGCAAAAGCAAACAAACACTGAAATGAGCACTGAAAGGTATTTTGTTATAATCCTTTTAGTGGGACAGAGGAGGGGATTTTACGTTTCTGTCAAAATACAAACAAAATTAGACAACATCCATTCTGAAGAGAGACTTAACTGGGAGCACGTTTGAAAATAAGACTGTTCATCAATAAAACAGTAGTCTTGCCCAATCATTTCCTGCCAAGCCTATGCTATACCCTAAGAGCCTCAACCTCAAGCCCTGGATTTCTCTATTGGTCTTAGATTCTGCACAAGTTGATCTGTTGACATGGAAACAGCAGCAACAACACACAGTATGATCTTATTACAGGTGGAGTTGGGAAGGAGGGTGCTTGTTAAACATATGTAGCTTTGATAATTGAGCTAGTTCTACCCAAAACAATCTCTTCCTACCCAGCAGAGACCTTCCCCGTGTGTATCAATCAGAATTGCTGACTTCAGTGGCTATGTTTCATTAGTTGGAAAGTGAACCGGTTTCTGTCTATTGCACCTCATGCTTCGTCTACACAAGGGTGAACGGAGTTGCAATGACAGGGCCCAAAGCCTGTATACAGGAGCAGAACATGAAGACGGTGTGATTGCACAGGTATCCCCGGGGAACAGAACCTTTATTACCGGTGACCATACCCAGCCAGAGGGAGGCTAGCCCGAGTCCGCAGGGCTGGGGGGGGGCAGAACAAATGTTTTCATTTGCGCTCTGCGCCATCTGGCTCCGGAATCAGGAAAGATGAGAACTGCGAAGGAGCCCCTTTGGCGGAGTCACTGCTTGGGGCAGGGGCAGCCTGAACCCACCATGCAGCCCAACGCGAAGGGCGGCTGCAGTCTGTAAACCACCCCCAGGGCGCTGCGGTCAGCCCAGCGCTGGGACCCCAACGCCCTGCCGGCCGCCCGCCCGCTCCGCCCCCCACTCCCCAGGCCCTGGCCGCCCGCTCCCCCCTTCACGCCCAATGCCCGGGCCGCTCGCTCCCCCCTTCACCCCCGCAACTCCCCGGCCGCCCGCTCCGCTCCCCCACAGGCCCTGGCCGGCCCCCGCTCCAGTTACCCCAGTCCGGCCCCTAAGAACCGCTGCCAGGCAACCACCGGCACCCGGGTCATGGCCCTTCCCCGCTGCCGTCCGACCGGCCCCAGAGCGAGGAGCCAAGGGCCCAACCCGACAGAAGAGGGGAAAGGTCAGCGTCGTGCATTGTGGCCTATGGGAGGAAAGATGGCGGCGCCCGGATGGCCCTGTGGCGCGGTGCATTGTGGTCTCGGGGACAAAAGATGGCGGCCCCCATGCAGCGGGCACTGTGCGGTGCCGCGGTGCCATGGCGGTGGGCGCTTGGCCCTCGCTGGCTGGCCGCCTCGGCCGCGCCCCGGTGGCGGCTCGTGGGTGCGCTGTGTCTGCAGAGGCCGCCGAGCATCACGCAGGCCCTGAGCCCGGAGCAGGAGGAGATGGTGCAGCTGGTGCACCAGGTAGTGGGTTTGGGGGAAGGCGACCCTCCTGGGGCGGGGAGCAGGAAAACCCCCCGGCGTACCTGGGGATGGGGCTGGAGCCGGAGCCGCTCCCGCCCCCGGCACTGGAGCTGGTCCAGATCTGTGTAGGCCACATGCTGTGTTTCCCCAGGAGGAGACTGCTGCCTCCCCTTTGTCAAGCTCAGGCGTATCAGACCTGAGGAAAAGCAGTTTGTTGTGCCTCTGGGCTGGGACCCACCTGGAAAAGTCCCCTGTCTAAAATGCAAATAGTTTGTAAAGCACAAAGTTAAAACCCAGGTTAAAATGCCCCTTTGTAACTGTACTGGGGCAAGACACAGGCTGTGCCCCAGGAGTTTCAGCACTTTGATGCAGGAGTTGCTGGGTGAGGTTTCATGGGCTGTGATGCTCAATCAGCGTGTCCCCTTCTTGCTCTAAGCCCTGTGACTCCGCTTCCATGAGTAGCGTTCTAGTGTATGGATGGTGTGGGGTGTGGATGGCGCACTAGGCATGTCCTTTGAGTCATGAACGCTATGTCCCCGGCTGCGCTAGTGGGAGCTGGGATCCCACAAGTGGTGGGGGTGACTTGTTGGGAAGAGAACACTCCCTTCTGAGGCAGTAATGACTCCAGTGCCTGGCTGTAGTTCTCAAAGGGGATATCCGCTATACGTCACATGGAGGCTATGTTACTGTGAAAACCCTCAATTTTTGGATTTCCTGATTTATGTGTATTTAGATTCCAGACTACAATATTGTGCTAACATATTTTTTGTAGTGAGTACACAACTGTATTTACAGTGGGCTAGCATCTCCTTATGTCGTCAATATTAGATGTGATCTCTGCACAGTGTAACTTTAACCTCCTGGGGTAGAGCATATTATGTTCTGGGCAGAGACGTTATTGTCCAGCACAAAGAAATAAACGCAAGCTCTGTTTGTGGCAATAAAAAATTGCTTTATTCTCTACGTGTGACCTTGGATAACAGCGCTAGTAACTGTGACTCATAGTGGGGCTCCTGATACTTGACAATTCTCTATGGTGTTCTTTCCAGATAGAGGTGGAGAAAAGCAACTTTTCAGACCATGAGATCCGTTGCTTGGCAGAAGAGGAGCAGCTGCAGAAGATGAAAGACAATATACAGGATGAGGAAGCGGACTCTGGGCAAGCTATTGTGTTGGCCCAAGACCTGGAGGATGCCTGGGAACAGAAATTCCAACGGTTCAAAGCTGGCCCACGAATAACAGGTTCTGATCCAAGTTCTCTCAGCTGAGCAGGAGAGGGATGGGGCCTCTCTGGTCTATCTGAACGTGGTTGACTTTGGTATAGTGGAGTGGAGGTGAGGCAGGGTGCTGAGCCTTCAGGAGGAGGGAGCTTCCATGGGACTCCCATGACTCCTTTCAGCTATTATAGGAGGAGTTATCTGGTCTGTGAAAAGAGCTGTGTTCTGTTCCTTTTCTCATAGAACCTTTGAGAGAGGATAAAGTATGGAGGCTAGTTATTCTGTCCTTATCAGAAAAACCATGACCAGCCTGACTCCCAGTTGTAGTTCACAAGAGCACACAATACTAGTGTTGTTTTTATGTAGGTCCTGCATAATCATTGACTATTAGTTATTAGGTACTAAGTTGAACTAGAGACTTAAACTACTTGCTTTAAATGGTCTTTTTTAAAAAGAAGAGCATCTAAAGTGCAGTCCTGCTTTCACCTTTATGAAACATGACTGAAAATCAATGGATTCTGTCCAGATCCCCAGGTGGCACCTATTCTGTTGTATGTAGGTTCTTATACTTTGCTCGTCACCATAGTATCTGAGTGCCTTCCAGAATTGCATTAAGTAACACGACTAACTTCTATCATATTCATATCATCTACCCAGTGGGAGAAGCATGTGTAGTGGAGTGTCTTGAGAACATAAGAATGGCCATACTGGGTCAGAACAATGGTGGTTCTAATCCATTATCCTGTCTTCTGACAGTCGCCGGTGCCAGATGCTTCAGAGGGAATGAACAGAACAGTGCAATTCTGAGTGTTCTATACCCTTTTGGGTAGTCCCAGTTTCGTGCAGCTGGAGGTTTAGGGGCACCCGGGGCATGGATTTGCGTCCCTGTCCATCAATGGCTATTTGCCAAGATGGTCCTATCCTTCATGAATTTACCTAATTTTTTTTTAACCCCATTATACTTTTGGCCTTCACAACATCTCATGGCAATGAGTTCCATAGGTTGACTGTGCATTGTGTGAAGAAGTGCTTCCTTTCTTTGATTTTAAAAAACAACAAAAACAAAACCTGCTGCCTATTAATTTTGTCCGGTGACCCCTAGTCCTTGTGTTATGTGAAGGGGTAAATAACACTTCCTTATACACTTTCTCTACACCATTCATGATTTTATAACCCTCTATCATATCCCCCCTTAGCTGTCTCTTTTCTAAGATGAACAGTCCCAGTCTTTTTAATTTCTGCTTGTATGGAAGCTACCATATCCCTAATCACTTTTGTTGCTCTTCTCTATACCTTTTCCATTTCTAATATATCTTTTTTGTGGTGGGGTGACTAGAACTGAATGGAATATTCAAGGTCTAGATGTGCCATGGGTTTATATAGTGGCATTATGATATTTTCTGTTTTATCTATCTCTTTCCTAATGGTTCCTAACACACTGTTTTTGACTGCCACTGCATATTGGGGAGATGTCTTGTTTTGGTAGGTTTTTTTATTATTATTATTATTTATTATTATTTATTAATTAAATATACCTATTACTGTGGGTGTATGTTAGAAAAATCAATATCCAAGAAATGTGCCTTGCACTTGGAGTGGAAAGTAGTGAGGTTTGTGATGTTTCTTATTTCTTGGGGGAATTTATTCCACAGTCTTGGACAACCCCTGGAGAAAGTTCCTAGAGCTGATGAGAGCATTTGTACCTAGAAGCATCACTCGGAATTGTTCCATGTGTCCTTGTTGTCAGGGGTCTGAGAGACAGGAAGGCGTGGGCTCTGATGAGCTAGGTACTGGATGACCCCATCCCACTTGGAGCCTATCTGTCTCTGGAATCTGTTCTCTCTTGGCAGATGCTGATAAACACAATGACCGGACATCTTTGAACAGGAAGCTGGATCGGAACCTGATGCTTCTGGTCAAAGAGAAAGTTGGCAACCAAGAGTTGTGGCTCCTTCCTCAAGCAGAGTGGCAGGCTGGAGAGACGTTGCGAAGCACTGCAGAGCGAGCTTTGGCTACTCTCTCGGGTAAGTCATCTGCTGTGCAGCTGCTGCCACCCCTTTCTGTCCTCATTTCTTTCTCTTGTGTCATTACTGGGATATTATCAGCTCATACTAGTAGAGCCCCATTATACTCCATTAGGATTGGCCAGAGAAAGGGCATGTAGTAGCAGATGGGGTGGGTTGAACCCAGTGGGGTTTCTGAGGAGAGTTGTGTCTGGGTAAAGTTGCTTAGAAGCCCAGGGGTATTGCCCATTGCAGGGAGAGTTGCTCTACATTCCAGCTCAGCTACTAGTGTATAGGCTCTCGACTGGGGGCACTAGGTGCCCCAAGCTATGTCTACACTTAAAGCGGCATGTAGAGTACAGGTACCACACATGCAGCAGCAGTGAAAGGCAGGCTGCGTCCACACTTATCACTGCAGTAGAGGCACCACAGAGAGAGACGTCGGCAGTGGAGATGCAGAGGGACACTGCAACTGCTTTTTAAAAAAAAAATAGCAGCATAGACAGGGGAGGTGCTGCTTAGTATGTAGAGAGCCTGTGTGGGGTGCGTAACCGGGAGTTCAGGCATGTAGGGCACTCCACTCATCAAAGCCATGCCTCACCATCTACCCTGTCATTTATACCCCTGCAAGGGGGGGTGTGTGTGTGTGCGGTGTCTGTACTCTGCACACCACCGTAAGTGTAGACTTACCCTGTTGTCGGGGAAAGGGCTTCTGTCTCCATCACACACACAGCCCATTAGCAGCCTTTCTTGGCACGTAAAGCCTATCCTCAGCCAGGTCTCTTCTTGCTTCCCAGCAGGGGAGCACTGTGGAAGCCGCACAGTTAGCCTGACAAAGAGAGGGGGCATTTTATGATCCCCTGGACCACACTACCTCTGGCCAGTCCTTGCGTGGGGTTATTGAGACTCCAAAAAGGGTCCCTAAGAGGGAGGTATGGCACAGTGTGGACCTGTGGGAGGGGGTGTTCTTGCTAGAAAGAGATAACAGAATTGAACCAAAACTAAGCATGACGAGTCCTTTACTGTCCCACTGTTACCCCTAAGATGCGGCAGCTGCTGTCATTGTGTGACCTGATCTCTTGCTTTGTTTTCTTTCCCCTCTGGACACCCTTGGACCTCACAGGAAATTGCATCCAGGCCAAATTCCTAGGGAATGCACCATGTGGGCTTTATAAGTACAAGTTCCCCAGGGCCCTCAGGACAGAGGGCAGTGTGGGGGCCAAAATATTCTTCTTCAAAGCTCTCCTCCAGAGCGGTGATCTGCCCCAGGCAGAGAGGAAAGAAGACTACGTGTGGGTCAGCAGGGGGGAGCTGGGGGATTACTTGAAACCGGACTACCTAACACAAGTCAACAGATTTTTGATGGACCAGTGAAAGTCAGGGCTGTGCTCCAAGCAAATGGGGAGGATGCAAAAAACAACTTCAGACAGGTGCATTGCCTCTGTGTACAGAGAGTGGCATTTGAAGAAGGATCCAACCTCCCCCTTGTTTTCTGTTCCTCTTCTCTAGGCCCGTATCAAATAAAAAATATTAAAATCTCTGCTAAGTGAAGAGTGTTGTGCTTATGTTGCACCCTTTAATGCCCCTAGGATTCTCCTTTTCCCCCCTCCCAGCTGTGCCATTCCCTAGGTCTGTGGTACCTCTCTTCACTGGATCCCCATAGTAGCCTGAAGCTCAAATGGTCTCTCTGAAAAGCTGTACTCTTCCTTTAGCAGCTGTTCCTCAATAAAAGGAGCAGTGAGTGAGCTCCCTTTACTTGCTTAGGTGGGATGAGACACTGTTAGAGGAGTAAGAAGGGGATTTACCAATTAGTTGCATTGGGAAACCTGGCAAAGGACCATGTTTAAAGTTCCCCATTTTTAAACTCTGTGTCCAAGCCTTTAAGTCCTTAATCTCCTTCTGGGTTATTGTGGCCCCTCTGGGGAGGAGGCGCACCTGTCAGTGTGTGGGGGGAATAGCAGCCACCTGCTTCTCTGAGGAATTCAGCTTTCATTGGCCTGGAACGTGGGAAAGCAGCATCTTCAGTAACACACTGGTCCCTGTTGATGCAAATTGTACACACTGCTGAGTCCCATCTATCCTCCTCTTTAACCTGCCAGGGGGTCCTTTGACCTCTCCAGAGGCAGCCACTGTAATTTATCTAACGAAGGAGAACTGTTCTAGGCCAGTGCTGTGTATTAATTTGTGCCATCTATGCCTCAGTAGAAAGTATGTCTGAGTGGCCGCCACAATACGGTGGCTGAAGACAAACTGTCCTCTCAGCAAAGTGGAGCATCTGACCTTTATGCTCTGAGCCATGCCCCAGGAAATGTTCGTGCTACAGCTGAGGACTTGGCTTCTCTTCTATTTCTATCTGCATGGGAAATTCACAATGAAAGTCAAACTGCTTAAGTCACATGCAGCTGTTTCATCCCTGTCTGTGGCACTCCCGGGCCTTGTAAGGGTGCAGCAGCAGGTGGTGTGTTGGCCACGTACCACACAACTCTCTTTCTTCAGCATAAAGACCATCATGTAGCTTTCCTGTCACCATTCTGACAGGGCTTCTGTGAGGCCATTGCAACCCTCTAGTGCAGAGGTTCTCAAACTGTGGTCTGTGGACCACCAGTGGTCCGCAAGCTCCATTCTGGTGGTCCATGGGTAGTTCCCTCTCAGGTGCTCACCTGGGCAGCCGCACATGAGAGAATGAAGGGTCACCCACCTAATGAGTGGAGCCGTGCAGGCATGGCTCCACTAATTAGCTGCCTGAACCCTGGAGAAGACACACATGTAAGGTGATGTGGTGGCCTTGGAATAGGGGGCAGGTGGGAGGGGGCAGTGGGGTGAGAAAAGGGGGTGGGAGAAATTTGGGACGTGCAGGGCTGTGGCGGCCAGAGAAAGAGGTGACTTTCCCCAGCTCCAGGGCTGCGGCTTCCGGGGAGAGACGGCCCTCCTTCCCAGCCCCAGCTCGGGGACTGCTGCGGCGGGGAAGAGAGGGCACATCCATCGTATTAGAAAGGTGAGACTACTGATATTAAAATGAGTTGTGTGTTTTTATTTGTAGAACAAAAAAAGTTTATTAAGGTTTTTATATAGTGGTTTTATCGAAAGCGCTTTACAATAGTTAGCTAAGGATACAAACAACATTTGGAAAGATCATTAAGTGGTCCACCGAGACCCTCAGCAATTTTCAGGTGGTCCGTGGGGGGAAAAAAAAGCTTGAGAACCACTGCTCCAGTGTGTGAGTGAAGCCTGACAGACTTAGAAGCACAGAAAGCAGAGCTGCTGCTTACACTCTGCCCTTACCTACTGTCCAGCAAGTATCTTCTCAGTCCCATCAGGAAGTTCAGCATTAGAGTTGCCACTTCACGGATAGGAGAAGGTATGGAGGGGACATGACTTATCCAAGGCCAGTCTCTGTCAAGCTGGATTTAGAAATTCCTGGCTCCCCATTCCTACGTACAGCTTGTTAGGCCAGAATTGCTAACCTTACTTGGTAGTGCCTCTGTTATTTACAGTGACTTCAGATTACAGGGTAGGGGGGTGATTTTTTTGAAGACTGTCCCATGCTTGCGGGGCTCTGCCTTACCCATCTCCCCACTAATGGTCTGATTTCCAAAGGCATTTTCTAACTGAAAGCTTTGCCGACTTTGGGTTAGGTATGGATCTGGTGCTCACTGTACTTTGTGGAGCAACAACCTTCTCAAGTGGCACAGGGAGAGAGGAGAAAGCAGTTCTGAATCATCTCGGGAGAGTCAGGGCTTCAGGGGACCAACAGGAGATTGCAATATGTATTTTGTCAACCCCTTGGGAACTGTTGAGCTGCAGGCTGCAAATTAAAGCTGTTAATCACCCATAAGCAGTCAGAGATGCAGCCTTCTGTTTTCTAAAGCAAGGGAATTTCAAAGCTTGTAATAAATTATATAAAAACCCCTCTCGTCTTAGATTGCCCTGGGAGGCTCAGTGGGGAGCTGAACCATCGCAGAGAGACTAGGGAGAGGGAGAGCAGGCTGCAAAGAGAAACTAAATAAAAGCAGAGAATGTGCCCTGGGTCTGTGAGCTTAGTTTGCCAAGGTCTGGTGACTCCAGCTTCACCGAAAGGGGCAAAGGGTTGGACTTCAGCCCGCTGTGATGCTAAAAGCTGTCTGCAGCAGGAGGAGATGGGCACTTCTTTCCATCCCTGCTAAGTACCTGTTTGTTCTCGGCCCCGGCCTGTCAGGCACACCTCACAGTGGGGTGTTCCCGGTCTCCATGGCAACTGGAGGCAGACTGGATCTTTGTTCTCAGCCTGGGCTCAGAGCTGCCCCTCAGGAAGGGCTGTTGGAGCTCGCCTCCACGCTCCAGAGCTCTCGTTCAGAAACCCTGCAAAGGCTTTTAACTAAATGTCTCTCTCTTCGTTGGCTTTGAGGTTTGTCAGAACAAAAAGAATTCCAGTTGGCTCTGAGGTGGTTTTGAAGGACAGCAGCTCTCCAGGACCCAGCTCCGAGCTGGCGGGTGGGTGAGGTCCATGCCCAAGCAGGTTGTGTGGAAGCTGCCTTCCCTGAAGCCAGGCCAGAATCAGTGGCAAGTTGTTTTTGTTTTTTTTTTTTCTTTCTTTTCAGCGCCCCCATATGGGATCCCTATTCCCACAGTTTGCCTTGCAAGCAGGAAAGTTTCATGGAACCGCCTGAATCCCCAGTGCTGAGAAGGCTCCAAAGCATCCCCTCTTCCCACAAGATGTTTTACCTGCAAGGCCTCTGCTGCCAGGAAAGATGCTAGCTCCTGTGACTTTTCTGCTACCAATGAGTTGTTTATCTCGAGAGGCTCCAGCTCACTCCTCATTCTGTGTGGTCAGGCCCTGCTCAGCCTGGACTCAGCAGCAGGGAGCAAAGGGTGATGCGGTGATTCAGATCCCCTTCCCTGGAAGATAGACCTACCTCCTTTCCCCTTTCAGCCTCCAGGGCTCCCGCAGGAACTTATATCATCTGTGGGGGGCACAACAACAAAGCTGTCGTTGAGGCTATATACAAAGTAATATGTCCCACTCTCCTTCCAGTGAGAATATCTTCAAACTGATTTATCTCAGCAGGTGTTCCCTTTGAAACCTCTCTGCTCCTCTAGGCTCCAGCTTAGATTTCACATGAGGAAGAAGCTGTTACAGCCTTTCCTGAGAGGTGGAAGACTCGGGCTGGGATTCTTTTGTGTGTGTGTGGGGGGGGGAACATCTAGCCCCATAAGCTTCTGGTGATTTTTTTGGATTTCCAAGTTTGGGCAAACCCTCCCTCTATTACCTTAATGATGGGCCCTTATCTGTGAGTGACCCACTTACGAAAATGGGTACTTGAGATAATCGGGGAAAGTTATTCAATAGAGCTCATTTGTTGTCCAAAGTTTATCCTTTCCCCAAAGTGAATTAATATAAATCAACACTAGTAACAACAAGTCTCCTTGTAGAATCTGAAGATGAAGGGTGCAGAAGTCCATTTCCTACACATTACAATGACAGAACCAGTTTCATGGGAGACATATTTTGGAAAAGGCATAAGATTCTTTGTTGTACAAAGAAACAATAGCACACAGCCTATTTTAGATCTTGGGTCTTTCATCCAGGAGAAGATCAATATTCCATGCAGAAATACTGAAATCAGTCCTTACAGCATTATCACCGCCCAAACTCAGCAATATGAAAATACACCTCTAGGAGATATACTGAAGGTATGCACGGGGAGAGTCACTCGGGGATACTTTTAGGTTCTGCTACCACAAGAAGCATTTTCAATACAAAGCAGTCCCCTTTTGGACTCAACTTCTAAATGGATATACAGCCCAATGCTTCATCAACCTTCCTTTCAAGTGAAAGGGATACATATCTACCCTAGTCTGGATGACCTTATGCTAGCAATGGCTCCTGGGCCTTGTGTAAAAGCCTTCAGAAACAGGGCTTTGAGTGAACAGGTGGTAGGGCCAATTACAGCATGCTCAGAGCTCCAGAAACTAAATAATTATCAAAGACCAAATTTATTTCAGAAGAGAAACGGAAGAAGATAGTTCACCAAACATTAGCACACCTCTCTTAAGATTAAAATCTCACTCAACTCCTGGGCTAGCTGGTTTCATGTGGATACCCAGCACAATTCTTTCTTTGCTTCCAGATAGCAATTGCAGCAAATCAGTATGTAAACATCTTCGTCCAAATCCACTACTTGAATTCACCAAGAGATGCTTTCTTAATATTATTTACAGCTGTCTGGTGTTGGGTCCAGAGAAGCTGGTGATCAGTACAGATACCAGACCCCATGTAAGGGGCACATATCTGAATTCTTGTCTGTCTTGTGGGTGGGAGGGGAAGAGCTGAGGTCCAAGGAGGAGACATGGAGTATAACTTGGCACAGAAACAAAGGAATGTGACCTAGACCATCTCGCTGTTTGATATACAGGCCAGGTTGTTTGGTTACACAGGCCAGGCTGGAATCCTGTTGATGGACCTATTTGCATCAAAGTCCAGTTGGAAAATTGAGGTACTACTATGTAAGAAAGAGACACTTGACAGTGGAGGCTGTTCTCCCCTTATCTCAGAGGTGGACTTAAAAAGCTTCATTTACATCTCCCTGCCCCCCCTTAACCACTGAGAATTGTTCAGATACAATGGTTGGTAGAAGAGTGTTACGCAATAGAGTGACCCAGTAACCTTTAAGTTCCTTTTCAGTCCTACATGGGTAAATAGAATCCTCTGTCTTCTGTAGGGATGGTTTGCTGCTTTGTACGTCCCATTGTGAAGACTACCTGACATGGAGGGGACAGAGAGAAAATTCACAATTTTTTATTCCAGGACCCTTCATTGGAGGATTGCATTGTGCCCAGGTTTTTCTCAGGCTACTGCTCACTTGCTAAGGAAAGGGAAGAGGATCCCTTCCAGAAATCCCTGAGCTTCATGTCAAGGTTTTGCTGAAAATTGCTTGAGTGAAATAGCACTTTTAGAAAGAAGTGATTTTTCAGTGTTGGCAGTTATCATTCTGGAGAGTCCTCTCCAAGGGACAGTCCTAAGCTCAGGCTCATCAAAGAAAAGGTCACCTCCATTTGCCCGGGAGACCGAGAACACCCATTGTGAAGACTTTCTGACATGGAGAGTCCTAGAACTAAAATTCACAGGTAAGGCAAAAATTTTCCTTTTCTCCCTTGTGTGTGTTCAGGAGCCAGTGGTCTCTGCTGGTCAGATCATGAGCTCTGGAGTAGACCATGAAGGGCTCAGGGAGTACAGTTAGTGTGAGACCCTTAAAACACAATCCTTGGAGCCTCATTCTTTGGGAGTGTTGTACTGGGAAAGGTCCTGCACTGACACCCCAGCCGCCTGGTCTCCTCCTGTCCTTAAATTCATAGAGGTTTTACTTTCTCGTCTCTATCACAAACATGTCCTCAAGCTTGCCTAAATGCACCATTTCTGGGGGGAAGAAGGGAGACCAGTCTCCAGGGCTCATGCAAGCCTTAGTCTCTCTGCTGACAATATTGGCAAGGCTGTTGTTGGTGGCAATGGGTTAGTGCTGTAGACACCCTTGAATTGGCTAATTTGGGGGACAGTGTGCAGCATGACAAGAGCTAATTCTTCACTCCTGGATCGGAGTGTGGTTCCATCCTGCTCCGCTGAGCTGGGAAGGATGAGATCTTGTTCATTGCACTGGTAGAAACAGTCCAGGCCATCTTGTCCTGTGCCCTCAATTCTGGGTGTATATCTGCTCTGATTTGTCCCTTCTTCCCTGGGAAAGGAAAGAGAAGATAAGGTTTGGCTCCCACTCAGCCCTATGGCCCCTCCTTCCCCAGTGTTCCCATCCCCCAGGAACAGGACATGCCTTTGGACATGCAAAAAGCCATGGCAAGCAATCCTTTGTGTTTTATTACATTAACCCTCACATCCCAGCGGGTTTGAGAACTGTCCAGGAGTGGGTACATGACTGGTAGATTTTGGCCCCAGCCCCATGTTCCCCTGTCTCATCCCTGCATTTACAGCCCCAACATTCCTGTGGTGTGAAATGCCAGTAGGGAGCATGTGTGGTGTGGGCGGGGTCTACAGGCCTCTTGCTGGCATCTTGGCTGGGCCTCAGCTGTTCTGTTTTTTGGTATATTTAATGATGGTATATAAGGCCTCCTGCGCACTCTGTTTTCCTTGCTGGAAAAAATGGTGGAGAGAGAGGGCTCTAGATTTCTTGGCAGTTTCTTTCTCACTCGATTAAACCCCCCTGAATCTTATTTGTATTGGAAGTTCTGCACCATCAGAAGCATGAGGAACGTTGTACGGGAATTTCTCTGACAGCTCACAGCATTTCTGAGCTCTGTCTGTTTCTCCCATAAGCTGGTATATGCAGTCTGCAAAAGGAGCAGGCCGCCTGTGCTGAGTAAAGCAAATTTCACTCCGTGCAGCCAGGTGGCACAGTCAACTAAGGGTTTCAAAGCCTGATTTAGGTCACCAGTGACAAGCATTTACCTGGTCTCTCTAGTGTCTAGCGGATATTTTCTCCCACAGTATGAAACCATCCATATAACCTGACATGCCTCGCTGGCTGTGCAGGACAAGTCTTGGACCAGCAGGGGTTGCTGTAGGTCAGCACTGAGGAGGATCCACAGGGTTAGAAGGGAGGGTCAGGATGTGCATAACAGGGTGAGGTATTAGCAGAGAGGAGCTGACTTAGAAATCTCTTCCATGGCTGGCGATGGGACACTAGATGGGGCGGGCTCCGAGTTACTACAGAGAATTCTTTCCTAGGTGTCTGCCTGATGGGTCTTGCTCACATGTTCAGGGCCTAACTCACCAGCGTATTTGAGGTCGGAAAGGAATTTTCCCCTGGGTCAGATTGGCAGAGACACTGGGAGATTTTCACCTTCCTCTACAGAGTGGAGCACAGGTCACTTGCAGATTTAAACTAGTGTAAATGGTGGAGTTTCTGTAACCTGAAGTCTTTAAATCATGATTTGAGGACTTCAGTAACTCAGCCACAGGTTAGGGGTGTATTACTGGAGTGGGTGGGTGAGGTTCTGTGGCCTGCAATGTGCAGGAGGTCAGACTAGCTCAGGGGTGGGCAATAATTTTCACAGGGGGGCCACTCCATGAATTTTGGTAAGTCGTCATGGGCCACACATTTCTACTATATTAATGGAGGGGGTGCAGGGTCTGGGAGGGAGTTTGGGTGCAGGAGGGAGCTCCGGGCTGGGGCAGAGTTTTGGGGTGCAGGAGAGGGGTCTGACCTGGGGCAGAGGGTTGGGGTGAGGGAGGGGCTGCGAGGTGGAGGCCCCGGCCGGGAGGCACTTACGACAGGCAGCTGGTTTCCAGCCAATGGGAGCTGTGAAGATGGTGCTGGGGGTGGGGGCAGTGTGTGGAGCTGCCTCCCCCGGCCAGGGGCGCACAGAGATATGCCAGCAGCCGCTGGCTGCTTCCAGGAGTGGCGTGGGGTCACGGCAGGCAGGCAACCTGCCTGAGTGCCCTGCCTCGCCGCAGGAATTTTAGCGGCCCAGATATCGCAAGGAGGCCGCCAAAGAGCCTGGTGGACTGGACAGAAATGTTAGGCCGGATCTGGCCTGCGGGCTGTATATTGCCCACCCCTGGACTAGATGATCATGATGGTCCCTTCTGACCTTAATAAGACTACATCTTCAAGTCAGAAAAACAAGAGAAGCAAACGCATTGAAGGTATCAAGGTCAGTGGGAGACAATTGGAGCAGGAGGTTTAAGGGCAGGGGGCTCTTTTAGATATGACTCTCGCAAGATATGACTCTCGCAAGAAGGACATTTTTCTCTTTAAGAACTTGGAATGGTCTAGTTATTACTTAGTCCTGCCTTTAGTGCAGGGGACTGGTCTAGATGATCTACTGAGGTCCCTTCCAGCCCTACACTTCTATGATTCTATCTATAAAGCTCCACAGAGGGAAACTGACTCCAGCTGGGTTTCCCCTGCCACCCAGAAGTATCTTGTAAGACAGGGACAAAAGGATATTTAATGAAATTAAAAGGGAGCAAATTCAAAACAGATACAAGGAAAGACTTTTTTCACGCAATGTGTGATTAGACTGAAACTCATTGCCCCAGGGAGTCATTTATACCAGGATCTTAGCAGGATTCTAAAAGGGACTGGACTTTTATATAGATAAATATATAGATATAGAATAGCCAGAGTTGTTATGATTGACAACACATTTTGGAAGCGCTGTTAAACCTTATGCTTATTGGCTGAAGCCCATCTCTAACTATTAGAGATCAGGAGGAGACCTAAGATTGGGGCAGATTATCCCACATCTGCCCACTGCTGGGTTTTTACACCTTCCTATGAAGCATCTAACTTCCAGAGCCAGGATACAGGACTGACTGGACTTCGGGTTTGATCCAGTCTGGTTGTTCTATGTATCTGCCAGTAGCATCGGTGGCATTCCCATGATTGTGTGTGTGTGGCCTTATAGCTCAGTGTACTCCCTGCCTGCCTTCTGCTCTCTCTCATTCATCAAAGTAATTACACACATTACATTTATCCTTTCAGGTTTTACCCTCCCAAATGTTATTCCTGAGCACTAAACCTGTGGGGGAAGTGAATTACCAGGGAAAGTAACTAGATATAATCCAAGTTTAATGGGCACATAGAAAAGCAAACCAGCTTGGGTAGGGCGGCTTAGGCAGCATCCTGCATTTGCAGGCAAATAGGAATTTATCTTGATGTGTGTATATATCCAGCTTAGTGATCTGTGAGCTCTTCATAATTGGTTTGGTGCCCTGTCAGCAGTGCTCACTCGGCAGAGCTTTGCCCCGTCTCTGGTTAATATAATGGGTCACAAATCCCATTCGCTTTTGAATTCTGAGTAATCCTTTTGTTAATGTTGCCTATTGCTGTTTTGGAAGCATTGGGGGAAATCTGAGCCATGTGCTAATTATGAAATCTGGGTCTGCACATTTGTAAGCCGCTGACCTGCCCTGGGCCGGTCTTCCAAATCACCAAAGTATCCCATTAGCGTCCGACACCAGTGTGCCACTCTGGAAAACAAATTGTTTTGCGATCCTTGGAATTAGAATGTTGGATGATCTTAGGAAAGCTATGGGGTGTGTTCAAGAGCAGACAGCCAAACGCGAAGGGTAGGTGCTAGTAAATCATGGACTGCTCTTGCAGACCCCAGGATCATGCAGGGGCTGCTGTGCTTCAGGGAGCAGTATGGGTGACTCTCCCTCTCTGAGTCAGGGCCGACTTCAGTGCTCCACTTGTGCGAGGGGCTCTGTGTTGCATGAAGCAGCATGGATGAATCTTTCTGACTCAGGACAGACTCTTGCCCAGCGTTGTGCTAAAAAGGGCTTGCTTCAGGGCGTGGTACTGGTGGTCCTTTTGAATCAATTCTGACCCCGTGCTGAGTAAGGGGCCATGTGCTGTGGGAAATGATGTTAGTGACTCAATAGTGGGTGCTGTCCTCTCTGAGTCAATGCTGATCCCAATCCCCTGGCATGGTGCTGGGCTGCAGGGACTTTAGAAACCTTCTAGTAGTGACCATTCTCCCAGGCTGCCTGCCTTTCTACCCCCTTGATTTCACTGGTCTGGAAACAGGATTCTTGTGGCTTCTGAGTCCATCTGCTGGTGACTGCTCTTTCCCACTGGCCTCCTAACCCCACAGGTGTAGGGGAAATCCCAGCTGCAGTGGGGCTGATGGAGGTGTGTCATTCACTTTAGATGGGGGTGAATAAGCAGATGAGTTAAGAGGCTCCTAAGGAGAAATCAGCCCATGTTAATGCAAATGGTCCTAGTGGGGAGTGAAGAAGGGGAAACCCAACTGCTCTTCAGTCTCCTGAGCGGCCCACCTGGGCTTCTGTGGGAGATCCCAAACCCACCTGCACTCATTGAAGCGACTTTCTGGCTACCTTGCCCAGTGGGACAAGGGAGGAAAGTTCTTGGTGTGCTTCTTTCGGTCCTGTGGGTGTGCTGGCCCGGCCCAGCACCCTGCAGCCCCAGATATGTGCCTGTTCTACCATGTTAGATAGGACAGTCGAGGGTCGTTGCAGAGACAAAGCTAGCTGATTACCACTTGTTACTGGGCTGGCCTCTTTCTTCAGACCTGCCCGCTGCTACCAGCTCTATCCCCTCTGAGTCGGTGGTGATCCTTATCTCTTAAGGTGATGTTAGTGGGCACTGGGCTTCAGAGAGAGGATGCTTTCCTCTCTGAGTCAGTGCTAACTCCAATACCACATAGTGTGCTGGAGGCTCTGAGTCAGCTGCCCCAGCCATGGGGGCACTCTCTGCTGAACCAATGCTGACCCCCATGCCCCAGTCACGGTGCTGCAGGGCTGGAGGTGCCATGTTTCAGAGGAGGCTGTGGTTGCTCATGCGTAACATTACATTAAAACCTAAGGCTATCTGGGGTTGTTATAATGGGATGCAGGCCAGCCCCAGAAAGATTGAGTGTCCCATGTGCTAAGTCAGTGTTTCTCAAACTTTCCAGGTTGGCAATTCCCTTATTTGAAGTCAGTTTTTTTTTTTATTATTTTTTGCAATCCCCTTTCATTTACAGTACGAGAGGCTGACTGTGAATGCTTGACCCTGAAGGGTAAGCGTGTGCATGGAGTCCAGGAACCAGATTTTCTTTACTTTTGTTTGTAATAACAACTTTAACACGTCACAGCCCCCATTGCCTTCTGTGACTTCTCCTCGTCCTCACTGGTTGAGAAACACTGTACTAAGGGGTGGAGGTGGGTCTCAGCAGGGTGTGTCTTTACTATGCTTTTGTTGAATTGACCCACTGTGATCCGGGCTGCTGCTTACCTAAGAAACGCCTTCTCTCCTCTCATAGCCATGGGCCAGAGGGAGAGGAGAAGCTCCCTGCCAGAGCTGCCTTGCACTGGGGCTCTGAGGCTGTGGGCAGCTCTGGTCCATGCTCTCTGGCTCAGATATGGGGCTAGATCTAATTTAAAAGGCAAATTTGGCTTCCTCTTCTAGCAAATAGAAAAGGAGTACTAGTGGCACCTTAGAGACTAACCAATTTATTTGAGCATAAGCTTTTGTGAGCTACAGCTCACTTCATCGGATGCAAATTGGTTAGTCTCTAAGGTGCCACTAGTACTCCTTTTCTTTTTGCGAATACAGACTAACACGGATGCTACTCTGAAACCTGTCTTCTAGCAAATGTTTGTTGACAGCAGTGTGTAGGCCAACACCTTACTGTGCCACTAGGTGGCAGGCTCTGCCTGGGAAATCCCATCAGCTTCTCCTACACTGAGCTTTTCCTTAAGCTCTCCCAGGGCATCAGCTCCATCAGTGGCAGCAGCAAGGGCGGGAGCAATAGCCTGGACCAGCTGCCAGTGCTTATTACCACCCCATGGTCCAACCCTGCTCGGAGCATGGGAGGCTTGTGCCAGAATGGCCCTGGGGAGGCTGGTGCAGAGGGAGTGGTGTAGCAGCTGGCCGCTCTGCCAAGCTCCCGGTGGCTCAGAAGGCCGGAGTGGCTCTATCCCTTGAGCACAGTGAGGGGAGTAGAGAGAGAGGCCAACGGAGGGTCAGGTTATGGGGCCATTGAGAATGGAAGGGGTGGAGGGGTAAGAGTGTATGGTTGTGTGTGTGTGGTGGCTGCACATGTATGTTCATGGCGAAGTACGTGTGTGTGGACATGGCGGTTTTGCTAGAGGCAGGCACAAGCCGTGAGACTGTCAGGCTCAAATTTCCAATGGGCCAAGTGGTAGGTGCTTCCTCTGGTGAAGGTAGCAAATAGCTTCTCTCTCGCACTGTGTGAATATGTCCCTGTGTTGTGGATAGGGTTGGAGAGCCTTCAATTACAGAGCTGTGAAGAGATGGAGGGACTCTATTCTGGGACCAAGAGGCTGAGTCGAGGACTCCAGCCGCAGGTAAAAGTGGCTCTAAGCCAGGGGTGGGCAAAATACGGCCCACGGGCTGGATCTGGCCCACCTAATATTTCTGTCCAACCTCCTCTGCCCCCTCACAATCTCCGAGTCTGGGCCACTAAAAGTCCCACGGCGCAGTGGGGCACTCAGGCAGGCTGCCTGCCTGCCGTGGCCCCATGCCACTCCCAGAAACTGGCCTATGGGAGTTGCAGGGGCGGTGCTTGAGGGCGGTGCCAGAGCTGCTTCTGGGAGCAGTGTGGGGCTATGGCAGGCAGGCAGCCTGCCTGAGCCTTGCTGTGCCATCAGGTGGGAGCCACCTGTGGTAAGTGCCTCCTGGCCAGAGCCTGCACCTCGCACCACCTCCTGCACCCCAACCCTCTGCCCCAGGTCAGAACCCCCTCCTGCACCAAACTCCCTCCCAGAGCCCATACCCCTCACCCTCTCCTGCACCCCAACACTTTGCACCAGCCCGGAGCTCCCTCCCGCACCCAAACTCCCTCCCAGACCCTGCACCCCCTCTATTAATATAGTAGAAATGTGTGGCCCCTGGCAATTTACCAAAATTCGTGGAGTGGCCCCGCAGCGAAAATTATTGCCCACCCCTGCTCTAAGCCATTTAAAACACTGCTTTGACCCCTAATGCTTTCCCCCACCTCTCAGCGTCCCTCGCAGAATTCATGAGGGTGGCAAGAACCAGCTCCATCCGCACTGAACTCTCTCGAGGGTGGGGAGCCTTGGCCAGGGGTAGGATCGCCTGGTAACACAAGACCAGGCCACGCCCAGGACTAACCCTCCAGGACTAACAGGCCAAGCTCTCTGCATGTTTGTGTCTCTTCCCAAGGCAGGTGGGAGTGTGATACCAGGGCTGTGCTGGGCCAGGAGGAGGAGAGCTGCCTGCCATAGTAGGCTGTCACGGGAGTCTCTCAATCCCCAAATGCTTGTGACTGGCTCCTGAGCGGAAGGGTGTCAGCCTCCCAGCTGCAATTTAGCAGAGAATCCATTCGCTTTAATTACCATCAGTAAAACCTGTGCATTAATGTAGCACTCGTGAAAGTAACAGGCCAACCCCAAAGTTGTTCCAGACCTGCACCCCCTACAGTTCTGCTGATGCCCCTCACTCCTGGCCTACAGCACCCCCAGCTATTCCAGGCTTGGGCTCTCCCTACACTGATCTGTCAAGACACCTCAATCCATTTCTGGGTCCCCGCACCACAACCCTCGGCCCTGCAGAAACTTTACTGTCCTAGTCCTGGCTTCTCTTCCCTTCTCCCTAAAGCTCTGCCAATGTGCCTCAACTCCAACCTGCCATTCCCCTTGCTCCTCCACTCCTAGGCACCCTAAACGCCCCCTGCTATTCTAGTCCTACCCTGGGCTGCATCCAGCTCTGCTTGTGCTTTGAGGCATCCTCTTTAATGATGGCTGCTGCCTTCTTTAGCAGACCCAGGACCTAGCCCCAGCTGTCTGTCCATCACTGTCAGAACTTGTGTCCAACAGGGCTTGTGTTGGTTCCAGCTGGTATCTCCTATCATGCCAGGTGGCCCTGGGCTGTCATGCTGCCCCCTGCCCTCATCAGAGCCACACAGAGAACTTCCCCCTGGGGGTGGGCTGTCTCTCCCCAATGGAAGCATGTCAATCAGAGCCCAAACAGCTGAATCTGGCGAGAGTGTGAAAACTCGCCAGCAGCTCCATAAATTATTAGGCTGTAAAGCCCCTCCCCCTCCCTCTCCTCCTGGGTTTGACGTGCCCAGCAGCATATTCCAGATGGCCAGGAGGGGCGTAGGAGGTACCATCTCTGGCACTGACCCATGGGCTGCATCAGCCCTGCTGTGAGCTGATGGCTACAGCTAGGTTGGGGGAGTGACGCCCCTGGAACATTTAGCAACGTTTCCATCTCTGCCCAGTGTAAGCAGCGTTTGCTTCCATGGTCTGCCCCAGGGCTGGGGAGAGAGGAGCCTCCAGAAAGAGACTCTGGATGCAGAATATTGGAGAGTGGGGGCAGCCTGTGGGTCAGGAGGAAGGTGCATCAGCAGAGTCTTGGATGTATTTGTGCCATTGATCTCTAAGCCCCCAGGCTTTATCCTAGAGATTCCCAGGGCATTTGTAGTAGGAAAGTTCTGGGTTCAAAGATGAGAGCAGCAGGGAGAGCTGCTGGAGCAGGACTGGGGAAGGAGGGTCAAGAACAGGCTGCCCTCCTGCCCCCGTCAGCGTCCACTCCTCTGCCCTCTGCTTCTGTAGTAAAGTAGCTCTGAAGCTGCTGCAGCCAGTCCTGCTCCCACCCATTTGAGATGAGAGGCAAATTTTGTTCCTCAGCTGACAAGGCCCTTCCCCAAATGCCATGGAAACATCCCCATTCCACGCAGGCTCTGCCGCTCCTCGGCTTGGTGGAAGGATAAGGATTGTTTGGCTTGGGCTGTAAGGGGCATTCTGCCTGACCTGCCAGGGGTATGGTTGAAGGACCCCTGTGGCTGGACTCCTTCCTCTGGGACACTGCAGGCCACAGCCCTGCCTTGTTGGGGGATTTTCACAGGCTTGGTACAATCTCAGTTCAGAATAGAATGCCACCCCTGTTAGTCCTCTTGGGTTACTCAGAAAACTGGCATGAGTCTACATTGGCCTCCAGCTCCGAGTCCCATCCCACCCCCACTGTCAGGGGGACCGTCACACAGGCCCCTGTGAGACTCTCCCACAAAGAGCCTTCTCCAGCTCCCACTGCAGGCAGCAGAGTTTTGCTGTTGATTCAATAGGAGCTGGGGTGGGCCCTTGGAAGCCCGCCTGTAGCTCAGTGGGACTCGGTTGCCTCTGGAGGAGAGTTGGTAACATTGCGTGGGAGCTGCCTGGGAAACAAATACACTATAGACCAATATGTAATAACCAATTCCTCAAAAGGGCTCCAGAGGTACTCCTGGCAATAACTGGCCAGTAAACCTAATTTCAGGGCCAGGCAAAGTGGTAGAAACTATAGTAAAGAACAGAATTATCAGCCACATAGATAAACACAATTTTGTTGGAACACGATTGTTCCCATTTGTAAAGGGAAGTCATGTGTCACCAATTTATTAGAATTCTTTGAGGGAGTCAACAAGCATGCGGATAAGGGTGATCCAGTTGATATAAAGCGTACTTGGACTTTCAGAAAGCCTTTGACAAGGTCCCTTGCCAAAGGCTCTAAAGGAAACTAAAGTAGTCATGAGATAATAGGGAAGGACCTCTGATGGATCAGTTACTGGTTAAAATATAGAAAACAAAGGGAAGGAGTAAATGGCCAGTTTTCATAAAGGAGAAAGGTGAACAGCAGGGTCCCTTAAGGATCTGTACTGGGACCTGTGCTGTTCGACATATTCATTCATGATCTGGAAACAGGAGTGAATAGTGAAGTGGCAAAGGCTGCAGACAATACAAAATTATTCGAGATAGTGAAGTCCAAAGCAAACTGCAAGGAGTTACAAGGGGATCTCACAAAACTGGGTGACTGGGCAACAAAATGGCAGATGACATTCAATGTTGTTTAGAGTAAAGTAATGAACATTGGAAAAAATAATTCCAACTACACATACACAAGGATGAGGTCCAGATTAGCTGTTACCACCCAAGAAAGAGTTCTTGGAGTCACCGTGGATAGTTCTCTAGAAATTTCTGCTCAATTCACAGCAGCAGCCAAAAAAGCTATCAGTACGTTAGGAACTATTAGGGAAGGGATAAAAAAAAGACAAAATAGTATAATACCACTTATAAATCCATGGTGCACCCACACCATGAATACTGTGTCCATTTCTGGTTGCCCAAGCTCAAAAAGGATATAGTGGAACTGGAAAAGGTTTGGAGAAGGGCAACAAAGATGATCAAGGGAATCCATACAAGGAGAGACTCGAGAGTAGGGCTATTCAGTTTAGAAAAGAGACAACTAAGGGGGGATTTGATAGAGATCTATAAAATCATTAATTGTATACAGAAAGTTAATAGAGAAGTGTTATTTACCCCTTTCCACAATTCAAAAACAAGGGATCATGCTAAGAAATTAAGAGGCAGCAGGTTTAATGCAAACAAGAGGAAGTACTTTTTCACACAATGCACAACTAACCTCTGCCACCCATTGTCGTGGGATGTTGTGGTGGCCAGAAGCAAAACTGGGTTAAAAAAACTGGATAAATTCATGGATGATAGGTCTATCAATGGCTATTAGCCAAGATGATCAAGGATGCAACCCTAAACCTGTGACTACCAGAAGCCAGGAGTGTACCCTCTCCCTGAAGCTCTAGTATGGACTGCTGTCGGAGACAGGATACTGGGCAAGATGGACCAAGGTCTGACCCAGGACGGCAGCTCTTATATTCTTAAGATCCCTTGGGACTCTCCTGGCACTCCTGTAGCTGAGCCCACAGCCTCTAATGTGTCCTCTAATGGAACTCTAGAAACCATCTGCCACATCCATGTCTGTAGCATGCACATGGTGATGTACCCATGCAAACCTGGCCATGCTGGGTGCCTTACCTAGGCTTTGCCCCATGCTGGACCCTGCATCCATGTGCCCCAGGCTGTGTCACAGAGGCACCGTAGCCATGTGCAGCCAGGTGCCACTGGTATGCAAAGTAACCAGCGGGCACTTGTGCTGTGGAATTGGCAAAGCCCTTGTGCCTTTGTAGATTCCCTGTAAGTACCTTCCAACAAAAAAGGGATTATCTGTAGCTTGTTAGAGTCCTCGCAGGGAGGGAGAATCAGGCTCTTTGCTCTGAAATGTTCTCTTCTCTGGGATTACAAGATAATGCATATAAAATGCCATTGGCTCAGCCAGGTTTATGGATTATTTGAAAACCAAATTCTTGTAATCTCATCCACCGTCTGGCACCAGCGTAGCAGCCAGCCTGGGGCCCCAGCTTTCTGGGGGAGCTCCTCAGATCTCCTCCCTGCCTGAACCTGGGGCTCCAGGCCAGAGCCCAGCATTGGGGGCATTCTGGCTTTTTCCCAAGGCACTGTGGATCCAGCCAGAGGCCAAGGTTCTCTTTAGGCTCCCCCGCCTGGCACACACACCTGGCAGCGTTAGCATGAAGCTTCTCTAGACTCTCATCTACCCACAAGGAGAACCCCACCCCTCCCCACCCCCTCAATTACTATGGTGAGGGCCAGGGTCTTATTCACACCTCCCGCTGCCATACCAGGTGGTTTCGGCTTGCACCAGGGAGCAGAATGATCATCTTAATACCCCATCTTCCATCCCTTTCAGCTTCCACCTGAGGGCACAGGCACAGAGAGGGGAGGCCTATGACAGGAGCTGTGGGGACAGAGCCTGGCTCCCCTGGCTTTCAGCTCTGAGCAGGATTCACAGAACTGCCCTTCACTCCCACGAGCGAGTGCTGTTGCAGGCGTCCAGCGGTGGCAGCTGGTCTTGTTCCAGGGGCTGAACACCGCCCCCCTGGTGGGCACATTCCAAAGAAGCGGCATTAGAAGTCTCAGTTAAGGATGTATTGACATGCTGGTCATTTTCCTCCCCTTAAAGTTTCATTTAGGGCTGATGGAAGGTGCCACTCTTGAGATCCCCAGAGACCAAAGGGCTGATCCCCAGGGCAGGGCTGAGTCAAAGGAGCTTGCCCAGCGGCTGCCAGGCAGGATCCTCTCTGGGGGTCAGTGGGGAGTTGAGTCTCCTTGGCCTCTCTGCTCACACCACACCCTGGGTCCCAGGCAGCGCCAGGCCTGCTGGTGCTTTTAATTCCTTCCCTGGCTCCCTGCAGGGATTTCTGATCAGGGTGTTGACTTAGGCAGCGGAGCGGGGCACAGGGCAGGGTTTGTTCTCCCTTGTAGCTCTCTCCTGCCTGAGCCCTTCCCAGATGAACTGGTGTCATGGGGATGTGCCCACTGGATGGGCGCCCATGGTGCTCCCAATAGGGCTTTAAAGGGAGGGGCGCAGAGGGGCAAGTTCCCAAGATGAGAGGGAACTGACCTTGCATGGGGTTGTGTGTGAACAAACAGGCTGACAGCCTAGCGAGTTAGTAGGCTACCAGCAGGGCCGCACCAGGGAGCAACTTTCCCGAGGATGGAGCTCTGCTCCACTGTATCTCTGTAGCCCATTGATTCAAAGTCAGCAGCCGGGGGGGACGGGGACTCTAGCCTCAGAGGAAAAAATGGAGGCCCCTCGCTGGTCCACATGAATCCCTCAGGCAGCATTACTGTTTCCTTTGCACTAATGAGGTTTGTAATGATGTCCTGGCTGGACAGAGTGGGCTGAGGGGTCAGGACTCACTGCAAGATGCTGATGCAGGGATTCTTTACAGGAGGTTGAATTTCCTGATGAATATGAATCTGGAGCTGTCCTAGTGGATCTGGGCTGCGTGCTGGGGCTGGAGGCTCCCATTGTTATGAGGTTCGGGGAGCCAGGGATAAATTAAATTGTTCGCTGTGTGTAATGCAAGTGGACATGAGCTCTCTGCATGGGGCAAAGCATTGGTGCCAACCCGGAAGTGCATCTGTGCCATGGTGTGGCCTGAGTTCTCATGGCAGAAGCCTGTCTTCCTGGAGGCAGTCACAGCCTGGCACTTCAGCTTCCCTGTGGGCATCTTCATATTCAAAGGAATGGGCAGCACGTGAGGTGACCCAATAGGCAAAGAGATGGGTGTCTCTGTGGCTGGGGCTTGAAGGCTCCAGCTGATGCCTGCCCCAGCTGTGCCAACAGTTGGCAACCCTTTGTGACATGCCCAAATCCAGCCTCCCCATCTCTGCTGGCAATGCTCCCACTAAGACAGCCCAATATGCCATTGGCCTTCTTGGCAACAAGGGTACACTGTTGACTCATATCCAGCTTCTCATCCACTATAATCCCCAGGTCCTTTTCTGCAGAACTGCCGCTTAGCCTGTTGTTCCCCAGCCTGTAGCAGTGCATGGGATTCTTCCATCCTAAGTGCAGGACCCTTCATTTGTCCTTGTTGAACCTCATCAGATTTCTTTTGGCCCAATCCTCCAATTTGTCTAGGTCAGAAGTTCTCAAACTGTGGTCCGTGGACCACCAGTGGTCCGCGAGCTCCATTCAGGTAGTCCATGGATAGGTCCCTCTAAGGTGCACACTTGGGCGGCTGCACATGAGAGAATGAAGGGCTACCCACCTAATTAGTGGAGCTGCAGCAGGGGAGAGACCCCCACTCCTTCCTAGCCCCAGCTGGGGGGCTGCTGTAGCAGGGGAGAAAGGGCACATCCATCGGATTAGAAAGGTAAGGCTACTGATATTAAAATATGAGTTGTGTGCTTTTATTTGTAGAACAAAAAAATTAATTATTAGTATGGGGTTTTTTTATTTAGTGCTTTTATCCAAAGCGCTTTACAGTAGTTAGCTAATGGTACAAACAACATTTGGAAAGATCATTAAGTGGTCTGCTGAGACCCTCACCAATTTTCAAGTGGTCCACCAAAAAGAAAGTTTGAGAACCACTGATCTAGGTCGCTCTGGACCCTATCCCTACCCTCCAGCGTATCTACCTCTCCCCCCAGCTTAGTATCATCTGCGAACTTGCTCAGGGTGAAATCCATCCCATCATCCACATCATTAATGAAGATGTTGAACAAAACTGGCCCCAGGACAGACCCGTGGGGCACTCCACTTGATACAGGCTGCCAACTAGATATAGAGCCATTGATCACTACTTGCTGAGCCCAACAATCTAGCCAGCTTCCTATCCACCTTATAGTCCATGCAGCGCCTGAACACCTGAGCGCTGGGCTGAAGAGCTGAGCTGTCCTGTGGCATGGCCACAACTGAGCAATAGACTTTGGGGCTGGGAAGGGCTGGAATGCAGAGAGCTGGTTTGTGGCTGGCTTCTGTGCCGAGTGTGATTTCACACTGCTCCCTGGGACTAAGACACAGTTCTGCTCTGAAATGCCACCTTGGGCTCCATGTTCATTGTGCAATTGCAGAGCCATTTTTCCCAGCTCAAAAGAGATGGTTTTTACCGTCCAGCCCTGCCAACTGCCCTGGGCTTTGAGCATCAAGCTGGGCCCAGTCTGGATCATGCATCGTAATCACTGATAAAGATACTGACCCCAGCCCAGCCCTGAGCAGGTGAGCCATGCACCTTCCCTATCCTGGGGCTGCCCCAGCTTGCACCCAGGCAGTGACGGCTCCCATGGTTGCTGTGACAGCCAGTACCCTTCCGCCCCAGGCTAGGCAGACTCTGGCAATGAGGCCAGGCAGTGACAAGGGCACGGCACCCACTGTTCCACTCACATCCCAGACTCAGCTGATCTGTGTGACTTCTTTTCACAGTAAAATTCTTCTGGTAGAGATTAATTGTGTCCATATTTTCACAGTCTGTTGACTGTTCTTACGACCTTGAGCCAAGGGCTATCACATGCCTCATAATTGCAGGCGGTGCACTTGCAAGCAGAGAGTTATGGATCTGATAAGGGGTTCTTTTAGTTTGCTGGGTCCCTTGCCTGATAAGATGAGGGGCCCTTGCTCCAGGAACATCATTGCCTGCCCCCCACATCAACACCTGCAACTGATCCCAGGTTCATGGGCCTCCTGGACTCTTCTGGAGCTCTGGGCCCTGGCTTCAGGGTCAGGAATCCTGATTCAGGCTGAGGGTTCCTGCTACCAATTCCCTGGGGACTGGAATTTTCAGGCAGGTCCTTATGGGCACAGCAAACCCGCCCCCCCATCCCCTGGTGGGCAGGGCCAGATTTACACCGTGGCCTCCATAGGCACAGCATCTTCAGCCCCCCTGTCTACAGCTACCCATCATGTTTTCTGTAAAAAATGAAACTTTTAACCCACTTTTAACTTTTAGGCACCCCTAGAATGTCAGCGCCCCTACGCATGTGTCTGCTGTGCCTAATTGGAAACCCAGCCCTGCTGGTGGGCATTTTCTGCCCTTGCCAGAAAGCTCACACCTGTCAACCTTTCACAGAGGAGGTGCACTGAGAGCACCCATAGGAGGTGACCCAGGGTGGAGATGTTGCCACTTTCCCTAGCTGGAGCAGGAGCTGGGGCGGGGCGGAGGGAAGGATTTCAAGTTTTTTGTCCTTGCTGAATCATCCAAAATCCCAATTTAGTCACACTCCAAAGTGGTCTCAGGTTTTCACTTTAAATCTCCTGTCCCTATGGATTTGCTCTTTTCTCCCTCTCTGCCTAGGCAGGTCAAGGCAGCCTAGCCACTAGCCCTGCCTTCCACTCTGGGTTCACACTCCTGGGTTCTTTTCTGAGACTCACTGAATGTTTGTTACCCTTGCTGCTGCATCAGGGCAGAGGAGAGGTGCTCAGAAGGCCAAAGACACACTCACATAGCATGGAAGGAAATTCATGCAAAGACTGATCTCCCTGTTGGCTCCAGTGCTAAAGCATGTCCCAGGTAGGTAGGGGGTATGTCCCACCAGGGCCCAGAAGCCCTGTTATCAGGCAGGTGCTATCTACCTCCTCTGGGACACAGCCAGGTAAGAAGATGGGAGGGGCACTCCAGCATCTCCCCTCCCTCAGGCTCAAACCCAGTATCCCAGCCACCCTGTTCATGAAAGGCAAGAGATGGTTAAAGCCGATCAGGAGAGAGAGGGCTGCAGGCTGGATGACAGGCAGGGAAAATTTTTAATTCTCTGGCACTTAATATAGATTCTCCATGAACAAGGGCTCACAATATGCTGTGTGTGGAATTATTTTGGGAAAAAACCCAGCCACAACCCCTAATTGATTCTGCTGGTTTTCTGCCTTGGAAGCCAGAATGCAGAGCTTCCCCCACAACCGCCCATGCCATTAGCTGTCCAGAGGGGGAACTCCCCCTGCAGAGACAGACACACGCACGCGCACACACACACAGAAACACACAGAGTGGGGTAGTCAAGCAGAAGGGAAGCTCTTGGGGCAGGGAGGAGGAGTGGGTCTGGATCTGTAGGAGGGGGAAAGCCCCTCTCTACCACCCTCCATCCGAGAAGCACAAGGCATTTGACAGGCATTAATGAGTTCAGCCTGCCTATGGAGAATCACTCTCCCTATTTTACAGGTAGAGAAACTGAGGCTCAAAGCCACATAGGAAGTCTGAAGGAAACTGAGGAACGTGGCCCAGGAGTTCTGGCTTGCAACCCTGTGCTCTAGTTACTGGGCCATCTTTCCCCCGCTGGGATCGTGAGCATGTGAGTGCACCAGTGCACTGTCCCCACTAATGAATGGGTTGACTCCTCCCACTATTACCTTCTGGGAGATCCCCAAACCTCCAGCATAGCTGGGAGCAGGCTCTACCTCCTTAGCACTGCTCCTGGAGGGTAGCCAGCAAAATACTATAGCTGGATTTAAGAGGACCGTGTAGGTTAATAGCCACTGGTAACATCTCTAGCTATGTCAGCTAAAGTAAAACCACATGCTTCAGGGCATCAGCTGATTGGAATCAGGGATTTCCTCACCTGATACTTCACTGCACAAATGGCTAGATGTCATTGCTTGTTTTAGAGTAGGGGTTGTGTGCTTCCTCTGAAGTATTAGCTCTTGCCAGAAATAAAGTGCTAGATGAAATAGGTCAGTGGCTAGATCTAGCGTGGAAGAAGCAGGATAGTGGACTCGATTAGCCTCCAGTCTGATCTGGGGTGGCAGGAGGCGGGCAGGTAGATTGCAAGGGTCAGGATAGCTTGTTTAGTAGAATTAGGTGGACAGCTGAGGTGGGTTTCCCAAAGCCCCTAGGGTTAGCCTAACTCCATTCACGTTGGCTAGGTGCTCTCAGTCTGTTCTGATAGGGCAGGAAGTGAGACTGAGCAGCCTATTGATGTGATCTGTTACAATAAAGCCTATGCTCCTTTATACTGGGAATTGTAAACTGATCTGGTGTAAGGGGCTAAGTTAGGTGACTTGCACCAGTTGGGCTGCAGAGGAGGAAATGGGGGTGCAGCAGGACAAGCAATAAGCAGGAAGGTGTAAGAAAAAGCAGCTCCACCCTAGGGATAGCATAAATCTGCCCCTGCCAATGTGCCTCGGTCAGCCCTGAACTGGTGGGACTGTGTCTGAGGGGAGCTCGGTCAGTGCTTGGGCTCTAGCCTGAGACTGTCTGTTGGGGGACAGGAAGGGAGTTATTGCTGGCAGTTATGGTGTATTTTGTGGTGGGAGCCTCACTGCACACAGCCATCAGATGGGAATGGCTTTCACTTGCTATTCACCCGGCTTGAGTATGAGGCAGCTCCATGCACAGCAGAGCCCCTCTCTCCTCACCTGCATATCCAGTCCCTCTGCCCCTTTCCCATCATCCCAGCTTCTCCAAATGCTCTGACTCCATCACACAGAAAGCCCTGCCTCCATCTTTCCTGAGTCTGCACCGAGGCAGCCCCAGATGGAAGGCGGTGGGGCAGGAAGCAGTCCCACCTGTTGTAGATTCATACATTCCAAGGTCAGAAGGAACCATTGTGATCATAGAATCATAGACGATTAGAGTTGGAAGAGACCTCAGGAGGCTCCATCCTTAGGGGTTACTAAGGCCCGGCTTGACAAAGCCCTGGCTGGGATGATTTAGTTGGTGTCGGTCCTGCTTTGAGCAGGGGGTTGGACTAAATGACCTCCTGATATTCTATGATTATTCCAACCCTAATATTCTATGATTCTATGATCTAGTCCAACCCCCTGCTCAAAGCAGGACCAACCCCAACTAAATCATCCCAGCCAGGGCTTTGTTAAGTTGGGCCTTAAAAACCTATAAGGATGGAGATTCCACCACCTGCCTAGGTAAGCCATTCCAGTGCTTCACCATCCTCCTAGTGAAATAGTTTTTTCTCATACCCAACCTAGACCTCCCCCAGTGCAACTTGAGACCATTGCTCCTTGTTCTGTCATCTGCCACCACTGAGAACAGCCTAGCTCCATCCTCTTTGGAACTCCCCTTCAGGTAGTTGAAGGTTGCTATCAAATCCCCCCTCACTTTTTCCTTCTGCAGACTAAATAAGACCAATTCCTCAGCTTCTCCTCATAAGTCATGTGCCCCAGCCCCCTAATAATTTTTGTTGCCTTCTCCTGGACTCTTTCCAATTTGTCCACATCCCTTCTGTAGTGGGGGGCCCAAAAGTGGACACAGTTCTCCAGATGAGGTGACCAGTGCTGAATAGAGGGGAATAATCACTTCCCTTGATCTGCTGGCAATGCTCCAACTAATGCAGCCCAATATGCCGTTAGCCTTCTTTTCAACAAGGGCACACTGTTGACTCATATCCAGCTTCTCTTCCACTGTAATCCCCAGGTCCTTTTTTGCCGAACTGCCTATTAGACAGTCAGTCCCCAGCCTGTAGCGGTGCACGGGATTCTTCCTTCCTAAGTGCAGGACTCTGCACTTGTCCTTGTTGAACCTCATCAGATTTCTTTGGTCCAATCCTCCAATTTGTCTAGGTCACTCTGGACCCTATCCCTACCCTCCAGCTTATCTACCTCTCCCCCCAGTTTAGTGTCATCCGCGAACTTGCTGAGGGTGCAATCCATCCCATCATACAGATCATTAATGAAGATGCTGAAAAAAACCAGCCCCAGGACTGACCCTTGGGGCACTCCGCTTGATACCTGCTGCCAACTAGACATTGAGCTGTTGATCTCTACCCATTGAGCCCAACAATCTAGCCAGTAGGAGCTCTGTAACACAGAGGCCAGAGAACATCCCCAAACTAATTGTTAGAGCATAGTGGACTCTAGGATCAGCCTGAGTCTAACCTGGTTTGCCTTTCCCCTGGTTTTGCTGCAACGAGCATTTTGCCACTTGGCTCCACAGCTTCTTGTTGCTTGTTGCAAACAGGAGTTGGGGGCGGTGCTTTATTTTTCCAGACATGAAGCCTGTTGCACTGTAGAGCCGTATGGCTTGTTCCTAGAGGGCAGCACTTGAGGTTTTTACTCCCCTTCATCAGGCCTATCCTGATGGGCCTTCAGTGCTGCTGGAGCAGCCCTTGTGGTTGTCCAGTTGCTTCGGGATCTGGGGACTGATCTCAGCTATTATAGCCACAGCAACATGAAGTTGCTGGGGAGAAGTCAGAGGATCCACAGGAGTGAGCTGCTGTGTTTAAAGGATCAGGCCTCAAATGCCATACTCCACTTTCAGGGCCAGAGACCAGCTTCTGTCTTAGGCCACAAATGAAAGTGACTTTGGTGGATGTCATCCAATTCCCTTCGGGACACCTCACACCGCGCAGAGCAATTTGCTTCCGTGGAATCCATGTTCTGGAGGCAACCAGCGCTCAGGAAAAAAAAAATTAATAGGTCTAAGTAAATGAAAGTGTCATTCCCATAAGTAATTAATTACTAATTATACAATCACAGCATTGTCTGTATCAATAAAAAATTACTTGGTTTTTCAATAAATTGTAGTTTTAATTAAATAAATCTTTAGACTTTAAAAAAAAAACTCCAAATCATTTTTTTATTAGTGCTACAGAATAAAATAATTGTATAATTAGTAACTATTAATCTGTCACTCCCAGAAGGGTTATTTCCAGGTAGCACATGTTTATGAAAGTATGCTTTGCTTCTAGAGCGCTGCAGGCAGGATTGAGGTGCATGGGGAGAGCTGAACGCATAGGAGCTCCTGCGGGGAACAGCAGGTGGGGGCTGCAGGTCAGGATTGAGAAGTATCCAGAGAGCTGTGTGAGAGGGGCTAGAGACTGGAACAGCAGGAGGTACTGCAGGTCAGGACTGAGGTGCATTGGCAGAGCTGTGCATGCAGGGGAGCCCAGGACTAAAATAGCAGGGGGTGCAGATGATCAGGTTCGAGGTGCATTGGAGGAGCCGCTTTCTTGACAGTCAGGTCATCACAATAGTGTGTAGGTCCCAGGGCCATAACTCTTGGAGGTCTTAGCTGGAGAAAGTCGTGCATCCTGGGATATTGCAAGGCTTATATACTCCAGGGGAAAGGAGACACTTTGCTTGTAAAGAAAACCATTCTGTTAGCCATACAGGCAGCACGGTTAGCCCAGCCAAAGGCAACTCCTTTGTCTATTGCAGGGATCGGCAACATTTGGCATGCCGCCCATCAGGGAAATCCGCTGGTGGGCCGGGACGGTTTCTTTACCTGCAGCAGCCGCAGGTTCTGCTGATCGCAGCTTCCACTGCCCACGGTTCACCGTCCCAGGCCAATGGGCCTGCAGGAAGCAGCGTGGGCCGAGGGATGTGCTGGCCACTGCTTCCTGCAGCCCCCATTGGCCTGGAATGGCGAGCTGCGGCCAGTGGGAGCTGCGATCGGCCGAACCTGTGGACGCTGCAGGTAAAGAAACCGTCCCGGCCCGCCAGCGGATTTCCTTCATGGGCCGCGTGCCAAAGGTTGCCGATCCCTGGTCTATTGCCATGAGCAACTGGGCCCATGGAGGATGAACTTCCCTAGGAAAAACCAAGGAAGTTCTGAGAGGGGAACCAGGAAGGGGTAGGGGAGCCCAGGGCAAGGCCTTTTTTAAAAAGAAAGTTTTGGTTTTCACAAAATATTTTCCCCCTTAATTTAAACCATTGTTTTCCCCAGGGAAATGTAATCATAAAAGCCCATGTGTTTCTAACAAACTGGCAGCCTGTGCTGCGTAAACAATTGGGGTTCCTGTCTGAACAAGATTCTTGAACTGTTTCTTCTAGGAGTTTGTAACAATAAACCCCCAGCCCCATACAGCAGCCCAGCACTTGCTTTTCACCAGAGCCAAGTGGACCAGGAGCCCCTTGAGCTGCCCTAGACAGAGAACCCAGGCTCTGCGAGCCATTCTGCATGGCAGGGTGATTTCTCCCCTTCCTGACACTCAGCCCCGGCTGGCTTCCTCTTCCTGCCTCACTCCCCTTCTAGCAAGGCAGATTGCTGGCAATGGCCCAGCTCCATGTGGAGCAACCCCATGGGCATCCAATTCATGGCGGATCCAACCTCGCAGGGTCAGTCAGTGCTTCCACTGTCGTGCCTCCTCTGTTTTCCACAGTGAGGGAGTGGTTTGACCAATGAAATCCGGGCCCTGAACTCACTCCCTTGGAAGCCCCGGGAGGGCCAGTGTGCACTGTGCTTTCTGCTCTCTCCTCCATCTCTGGGGAAGGCCCACCTGCTCAGATCCCCTACCCCAAAGTGCTGATGTCGGGGAGGCCTTGACACTCCCAATAAATCTTAATTAGTTAATGCTTGCCAAGCACTTTGGCAATGCAAAGCCTTCTCATCTAATAGCAGGACACCCTCTCCCCACACTTCCCTCTCCGAGACTCAGCTGTTCATATCATCCTCTGACCAGCAGCCAATCTGCTTTTCTCTGCATTGGAGGGGTTAGTCCTGTCTCACAGGTATACTCTCAGCACCAGAACAGAGGGCAAGACTGGGTGGGGTATGGCTGGAGAGCCCACCAGCCCACACTCAAAGTCAAGCCAAATCCTGACCTAGGCCCAGCTATGTGCTAGGAATACAGCCATCAGGGCCCTGCTTCCACCACAAATCTCCCCTGACACCATGCAGAGATGGGATTTTAACCATGTCCTTGGACCATGTTAAAGTCTCCAATTATGCAAGATCCTGTCACAACTTTTGTTGGCACCGGTGGGTGCTCGTGCCCCCGACTCCACCCCCGCCCTGCCCCTATTGGACCCCTCCCCAAATCCCCACCCCGGCCCCGCCTCCTCCCCAAGCATGCCACGTTCCTTCTCCTCCTCCCCACTCCCAGCACTTGCTGCGTGAAACAGCTGTTTCGTGGCGCAAGCGCTGGGAGGGGAGGAGGAGAAGCAGGATGTGGTGGCGCACTCAGGGGAGGAGGCAGAGGCAAGCTGGGGCAGCGAGCTGGGGCGGCGATCAATTTTTCACTGTGGGTGCTCCAGTCCCGGAGCGCTCACGGAGTCGGCACCTATGGATCCTGTTGTATTGGGGGAAGAGATACTGGGGTAGCCCAAACTCTAAGATAAGGAAGAATGTTCATCATGCTGGTGAGAGCTGGGCCTGGGCCAAAACCAAACAGTGCTCACCTTTGAGGCACTTTGGGTCCGGATTTAGATCTGTATCTGATCTTCACAAATGACCCCACCCCCATTAAGGAGCTGAGCCAAGCCAACCCCCCTGCTCTGAGTGCTCTAAACTTGGAGGTCACATGCAGGGCTGCGGCTTGGGGGGAGGCCCATCTCCACTGCTGGTGAAGGGCGCCAGCCTGACAGTGATGGAAACTGTGGAGTCCTCTTCTTAGGGCCAGAACATGTGGAGCTTGGGCGACAGCAATGACACCTCCTTCTGCCAGTGTGTCACTTCTGGGAGAAGTTCTGCCTCCATTGCCCACCCAGTCCTTCGACCTTTTCCCTGAGATTGCCAGCCAGGGAGACGATTAGTGTCCGCTGTGATTGTGGCTTTTCTGCTGGGCATACCTGGCCTGTCAGGAATTGGACTGAAACCCACCAGCTCCTCTCATGTGGGCCACTGAGCAGGCAGTGGGTGGTAACAACTTTCAGTTTCTACTCACCTGGCCTGGATATGAACTTGCAGCTTAAAGGGTGAAGGAGTTATATCCCTAAGCAGTCCCCAGAGGAACCCCCTGGATCAGTCATAGCAGACAGAAGGGAGCTCAGGGTGACAGCTCCTTGAAAGGACAGTGCGACTAGCAGCGTAGTATAAGGATTTCGATATCGGCCATTTTTCTCTGATCATAATCCATCATTCCTGCTTTTTCATTGTACTCCACAGTTTCCTCATTCTTCAGGAACTGATCTCCTGTAAGGCCTCTTCCACTCCTTCACAGCTGCTGCAGTCTCCTTCTCTGGTTATTTATTCCACAGAGTTTTAGTCCAATGGGATGGAGGAGGTCTCCCTCTGGTTATGTCCCATAGCCCCACACACCAGTGTATTATTCCCCAATCAGGGCTACCAATCTCTCCAGTGCTCCTGGAGTGTTTACACTGCCCATGAACCTAAAGCCTGTTGTGGGACTTGAACCTGTGATTTCAGAGATTCCAGCACTATTCCCTGACCTGGACTGATGCTACCCATGAGCCTTCCCAACATCAAAACTTCAACCAAGAGGAGACTGTAGCAAGGGCACCTCAGGAATCTGACACCGCCACCATTCATCCACAATACCCCATCAGTCGTCATGGCCAGCATTGCTCATCCCATTATTCTTCAGATTTCCAACTGGACTGAATGTGACAGCGAGTCCACCAATCACACAGGGAACGAGTCCTTCCTTTGGAAACTGGACTTCAGGGTCATTCCACATGGAGTTACAGAGGCAGCTTCCCTCCTGACTGTGTCAAAACAAAAACCCTTGGCCTGATGTATGTCCAGAGACCAGTCCAGTTCATTCATCAGAAGGACTGCACTGTCTGCAGCCACCCCAGCAAGAGCACTGATGAAAGAAAGGAGCAGAAGACTCTTGCCAGAGAAGCAAAGAGGGGAGAAAACAACGCCCTACACAACTCAAAGAGCCTGGAGGGGACTCTAAAACTTTCAGAGATCTATGTCTTGAAATACGATCAATCAGAATTAACAAGGCTAATTACACACTTTTAAGAATAGCTCCCAACTCCTGTACCTGGAGATGGACCCAGGATCCTCAGCATGATAGTACAGCCTGTGCCAGCACATCTATCTTCTATTTTTAGCCATGCTAGCATAGGTAAAGCTAGCGCGGATATGTCTACCTGAGCTGCGACCACACTTCAGATTGCAGTGTAGACAAACCCTTAGGCTCTTCAGTGCCTACATCACTTTTGAAAATAGCATTTATGCTCCAAAGTCACATAGGAACATTTGGCAATATTACCCCAAATCTTTTTCATTTGGAATATTTTTTTTTAAAATCCATATTTAGCATTTCTGTTGGCCTTAGGTTTTGTAACTGAAATGTTGGGACAAATTTGACCCTACATTGCAAGCCAGTACTATAATAAACCAGCCACTCAGTTTGGCAATTTCCCTCTGGGGTTCTCTTCCCCTGCACTCACAAGTGACCCTGCAATAATAAATCAGTGCCCACTAGAGACCCTACAATAACAAGGCAGTGTGCACACAGCCCAGTGCTTATGATGAGCAATGACATGGTTTGAAACACATTGATATTCCCACTGATGTGTCCTTTCTGAGGGCATCAGCGTCAGCAGTCCTTTTAACTGTGAAGCGATAAGGATGACTCATGAACCATTCAGGCAGAGGCTATGTTAGTGCCTTAATGGTCCATCGGCTTTCCAACATGCATCAGCAAAATCGGGGATGAGCAGGGAAAAGAGAGTCACGTAAATCCCTAATTTCTAGGGAGGGGATTATGGAGACAAGAAAAACTCTGTGTCCCAAGTGTGCTTCATTTGTGACATGGGACATCTCTCCTGGAAACCCAATCTCCTCTGTCCTTCAAGCATGAAGTCCACTCACTGCTATCTCTATAATATAGTGATATTAGAAATATTAACTCTAGAAACTGTCCAAGGGGGTAGAAGTTTTATGTCTGTTAATAGCATCATGCTCACCTTTCTGCACCAACAGTTTTGGGTATTAACTCATGGGATTTGGCAGGCTGGTATCTGGAATTGTTACAAGGAAATCTGCTGGGGTTGTTAGACTTGGAGAGAGAAAAGTGAAACTCCTGAGAATTCAGAGAAGAGCAAGAAAGATGAGTAAGAGGCTCAAGGATATTGACACACGAGGCTTGGGAAAGATGAAAACCACTAAATCTCTATATCTTGGCTAAGTGATGCCTAGAGTTGGGACAATCACCATCTCCAGGTGTTTGGAGGGTGCAAATACCAAGGAGGGAAAGGACTTGGGGGGGGGAATCCAGAAGTGTGTGAGGACCATCAAAGGAACAGGATGAAACTGAGCGAGGAAAACATTAGGATGAGTAACAGGAAAAATCTCCTGGCTGTGCTCATTCTTCTTTGACTTGGATCAGCTCCCAAGGGCAGTGCTAGCACTTGAGACATTTTAGCCTGGGCACCTGAATAGGCTGTGGGTAATAATCTTGTAGTGCCAGGGGATAGACCTGATGCTGCCTTGTCCGATGCTCTGGCAAAATCCATTTCTTCAAATCCCTCCTCTGGCGTCCTCTCACTTTCCGCGTCCAGTTCAGCCTCCTTATTCTCAACTTCAGGGCTCTGCACTGCTCAGTCCTTGCGCTCTCTTACTACTTCACTCTGCCTAAGCACCCCTCGGCCACTCTCCTTTCTGTGTCTTCTTCAGTGTTGCCTCATTACCTCTAAAATCTCTGACCTGCTCCAGCCGGCCTCCCTCAATCCTCTCTCTCTTTGGATCCCTCTTTAAAACCTCCACCACCTTTTCCCATGAGGCCTATACACCCCAAATACACCCCAGCCACTCACCTAGATCACAACAACCTTCCCTGCTGTGACACTGGTCACCCAGTGCATTGCCTGTGTGGTTTGTTTTTTCTGGGAGCTCCTTGGAGACAGGGGCCGCATCTCCTCGGTGTTCTGCGGAGCTTAGCAAGCTGCCAGCTTGGGGCAATTAATTCCCAAACAGCCTGGAATCTCGTTGGTCTTCTCTTTAACAGCCTGGAAGGAAGGAATCTGACCCTGCAATAGGTGCCTGAACCCCTTGGAGACCTGACAAAGGAATAGGTGCTGCACTGTAACGATTTGCTTTCCCAGGCCTGCTCTGAAGATCCCTTTTTGGCTAGTTCTTGAAGAGAATTTAATTGCATGTAGAGCACAGAGATAGAGCAGTGCATGGTGTATACATACAATGCAGCAGGATCACAAGATACCACTTCTCCCTTTACAGTCCCTGCAGCTTCTCCAGCAATATTGAAAGATACACACAGGGAGTGAGTGAGGGGGAAAGAGACAAACATGGAAGAGCCTGCCAGGTGTGGCCAGGAAACCCCCGGCATTTTATCCCACCTGCTCCCTCATGGTGACTCACCCTAAACAGTTTCAGGAAAATCCCATGTAAATGGAACATAAATGTTTTATGAATCCAGCCCCGGCAGAGTAAATTAAAGGGTCATTAATGGGCTCATTAAAGAGCTTTGCACTTTGTACTGAATTATGAAAACTATCACGCAGTGTTAAACGAAATGGAGTTTTAGGAGAGATTTTTAAACTCTTCTAACTAGTTCTCTCTGTCGCGCTGTTTTTTTTTTTCCCTGAGAAATGTCTTTTGAGAGCGCCGCCTGTAGTGCTACAAACTAGATTTAAATGATAAATCTTCTTATGTTCCACTAATGGCCCAGAATTTTTCTTGAGAGCTGCCTGAGGTTCATGCTGACGAAGAAAGGACCCCTTTGCTCTACTTAAAATGGTGCCATCATCCGCCTCTAAGAAGATGCCGAGCAGGGGGTTACCTACAGGGGCACCTGAATGGCAGCGAGAGATGTGGGTCCTGCCGTGGGCTGGGGCTGGGGGACATGGGCAACAGATGGACTAGGAGGGTAGCAGTGCTGAGCTTGCCATGTAGGGTTGCCAACTTTGTAATATTTAAAAACCAGAAACTCCAGCAGGAGTTCTAGAACTGCCCCTGCCCTACCCATTTCCCCCCAGCCCCCACCCCTTCCCCCCAGGCCTCATCCCTGCCCCGCCTCTTCCCCCGAGGCTCCGCCCCTGCCCTGCCCCTTCCCCCTGAGGTCACACCCTGCCTCCCCCACCTGCAGTAACTGGACTTTGGGTGTCACATCAGTAGATCTGATGGGATGCCATCAGGTCCCCTTTTCGACCGGACTTCCAAGGGAAAGTGGGGGACTTTCTGGTCAAAAACTGGAAAACTGGCCACCCTATTAATGCCATGGCTTTTCCTTGTCTCACAGCCCACTTTGTTTCTACCATCACTTACTTAGATACAAGGTCTTGATTCCTGCCAATGGAAATGGTTTTAGCGGTTACCAGCACTGATCATAGAGGGCACACAATGGTGAGTCCACACACAGCTAGCACAGGGAGTTGAGCTCATGTTGGTTGTTAATTGAGGACATTTCTGCACTGTCACAAAAGTCACTGTGCTATTTGAGCACGGAGGCCCAAGACCGCAAGAGCAGATGCTGCTGCAGGAGGTTAATCGGCAGAGCTGTGTGGGGAAGCCTTGGCCTGGAATAACAGATGGTGCTGTGGGCCAGGGTTGAGGAGCATTGGCAGAGTTATCTGATAGTCCCAGGACTGAAATAGCGGGAGGGGCTACAGCCTGCAGGTCAGGACTGCCTTGCATTGGCAAAGCGGGGTGTGCGGGAAGCTGTTGCAGCAGCTGCTTGCGCTATGCTTGCCTATGGCCTGCACTATCGGCCCTTTGCTCTTTACAGCACTAAAACAGCCATTGCAAAGACCAGAACTGGCCTGATAGAATGATGACAGATGCTAAGGGCAAAAGATAAGCAGCTGGATCGAGAATCAGTGGAGTCTGTCTCCCCATCTCTGCGCATCTCATATCTAACAAATCTCTCCGTTATAGCAATGAGAAGTAAACAAAGCCATGAGAATTATAAATGCCAGCAAGCCCCAACCTGCTCCTTCTCCAATTGAGGAGGCCTCGTTCCCTTCCTTTCCCGTCTTTAAATTGCTTCTTGATGAGGAATACTGGGGCTGCCTGCTGCGGAGCGGAGGTGACTTGATATAAATACACATTTAATGTCCCAATAATTGTTACTATGAATAGATGCTAATTAAGAGGTTACTTTGGAACAGCTGGGCCTTCTGAAGTCATGTATCCCTGGCGGGTGGCGTGTTGTGTCGGCTCTGTCGGAGGGAACCAGACTTCAGAGGACCACACCTCAGGTCTAGACAAGAGGCAAACAACAGGGAAGCAGGGTTTGTGCAGGCGCGTGTGTGGAATGTTTCACCCTGGTGCAAGCGCTTTGGTGTTCAAGCCTCTTCAGCTGCAAGAAAAGGACACACACAAGTCAGCTGCTGCCTGGTTTGGGCCCCAATGCATCAGATCTCCTCACCTTCCCCGAGGGCTGGCTTTATCCAGGCACCTGGCACCCAGTGTTCACTGATCAGCTGAGGGAAGGACAAAGACTAGACAAGAATCTGCTCACAAGAAATAGCACCAGAAGGATGTTGAAGTTGTATCCAAGCATGGCCAGACACACAGAGGGGCAAATTGTGACCCCGCTTACTCTCGCTCATGAGCAGTTACTTACACCAGCAGTCCTACTGACTGCGGTTGCATTCTTTGGGCGAGTAACTGCTCACCAATGTGAGTTAGGGGTTCCTAGTCTGATCTGGAGATGACATGGGACCTTCAGCACCAAAGCACAAGCCTCTGCCTCTTGAGCTGCAGTAAATGGAAGGCTGGGCACAGTCACATGCCCTAAGTCAGCAGAGTAGACAATCCTGTGATATAATTACACATATCTCCATACAGAGCAAACTATCCGGTCTCCGTAGACAGGTGAACTGTTTCCTAAGAGACATTGTAAATGGAATGAAGTAAGTGCAACAAGACCCAAAACATGGTTTGAATGAGCATTATCCATGAGGCTGGAGACACAATCACATTCAAACCCAGCGAAATATACATCTTTGCCCAAGCTTGGACCAGATTCTCTCATTCTCACTCAAGCCAGGGTGAATTTCAGATGAGCCTGGGGATAATATATACATATCTAGTAGTAAAAGCCAAGCTTGGAGGCTTCTCTCTGAGATTTTGGGTGCATTAGAACTCAGGGGTGCAAGTCCACACTTACCCAAATAAAAGATGGATGAGGCCATAAGAACCCAAATGTCTGTTTCTGCCATCTCTATTGCTGATACTTCACCTATCAAACCTAACCCAATCTAGCTCTGGTATTTTAATGGAGTCCATGAGCATGGTACCTCTAAACTGGGGTCCAACCAAGAGGAAGCTCTGCAAAGTCACAAAGCTAGATAAATTTTCTCTTTTTTATAAATACTGAGATAAAAATGAATATGGTCTGATATCACGAGTTGTTGAGCACCCACATCTCCCACTGATCTCGTTGGGAGATACCACCTCTCAGAATCAGAACATCCTGTTTTAACTGATGGGTGTAAAGTTTGTAAATTTCAGGATCAGCAAAAAGCAAATTGGTGACCCCCAAATCCTCATTTGCTGAATTCTGTTTCTAAGCATTTGTTTCTAACAGATGATGAGTCAGATTTTCTGAAGTGTCCTGCACCCACCAGCTCCCATCATTCTCCTTGCCTTTGAAAGCTAACCGAGTCCATCCCTAAAGGGGTGATTTCCCCAAAAGTTGAGGATTGTCACAAAATCTGCATAGGACTGGAACTGCCGCTGTCCCCAGGAATCCTGCTGCTGGATTGTGACAGGAGAAGGGACAGTAAGCCCACTAGAGAGGCAGACAATGCAGAGGCCACCAGGATTGAACGATGTCCTTAGACTTATGTGCAGTGAACCTACAGGCTTTATAATCAGCCTTATCCCCCAGCCCAGTTAACTCAGTGGCATCACGTTCCAGTGCTTGTGACATCGTAATTCAGTCACCGTGGGAGCTGCTGTGATGTTACTGACGCTGTCTGAATTCATTCAGGCAGGATGGGCTGTGAGAGGGGAAGAGATAAAACTACTGACTGGGAAGCAGAAAAGGGTCCAGATCCATGCCTGGTGAACCTCTAGACAATGTAGTGTGTGAACTTGCTCCATTCTGCTAATGCACAGATTTCCTGGTGATTAGCACTGACGTGCAGGGAAATTCAGGAACGGTACCAGACAGCTGTATGGGGTTTCAGCCACGGACCTGCTTTATTAAAGTGAGCCGGAATGCCGGCTGTGTCTCTTTATAAGCATCTTGGCCATCACTTGGCAGCCTTCATTGTATTTTCCTCGCTGGCTGAGAGATCCCATCTGCCTTGTGGTTTGCTTTTCTCAGAACTGAGGGCTCCTAAGCAGGAGCCTTAAGAGTTCTGCTGAGCACCACTTACTAGGAAAGGGTCAGAGAGATTTTTCGAGAGCTCTCAACTCAGAAATTGCTGCAGCTTTCTTGCCCGCTTTCCGGAGGGCTTGTCACCGTGGCACAGGAGGTGGGGGAATCACTGTCCTGGAGCCAAGGGGAACTGACTGAAGGGGATGCTATCAGCAAAGATGATGGCCACAGGGGCTGCGGCAGGAGAGTGAAAGGACACAAAGGCCTCCAGAGGGTGAGAAAGAACTCAACTAAGACACATGCTGTACAGTTTCCTCCATAAGCCATTAGGAATAAGCTCCATTTCCACAGCTTTCCAGCTTGTGAAGGATTCTGGTTGGGAATAAGTTGATCTCCTGGCTGATACCTAATTCTCCCTTGCTACAAACGTTCCCTGTCTGAGGGTAGCTGTGGAGTTGTGGATAGAACACCAGCCTGAGAGCTCTGCTGCTAACCTGTTCTGTGACATTAGCACTGCCCCTCTTGGTGCCTCAGTTTACTCATCTGCATGAGGACAATGATCCTTGGCCCCCACTGTGAGATGGACTGATGGAGGGCACTATATAGTGTGAAATATGAAGACAGCAATTTCCAGGTGAGAAGTGAAGCTCCTACTATACCAGCTCAGCCTGGCGGAGCAGCCCCCAAGAGGAGCCTGGTTTAGCTTTGGCTGCAATGCCAGAAGACGCTCACACCTAGCCAATGCTCACACCTAGCCCACCTAGCTTATCCAAGAATTAGCCCTCGTCATGTTACCTGTCTGGGAAAGAGCTGGAGAGGCCAGGTTGATAAGCTAGGTAGGCTAGGTGTGAGCATCCAAACATTGGCTGAAGGAATGCACTGACTGGCAAACTTTTCTTGGAGGAGCCACCTATTGGCTCATGAGACACCCCCAAGGTTTCCTGGAGAATTCACAGTCTAGGGATTTACCAGGTCTTAGCTGAGGAGGGAGAAAGAACCAGCTAGTGACATCTGAGTCCTGGCATCATTCCAAGCAGCAGGCGTAGGAGGTGCAGGTGACCAGTCTTATTCAGCAATAGGGCATCACTTCAATTGATCCTGATACATACATTGTGGGGGGGAGACTGGGGTTAGGGGGGCTATGTCCATTGCATAGTTTAGGGGCCCTCTAAAATTACAAAATGGTGGAGCCCACTTACCTTCCTTTCACCTCAAACTATGTGATTGGGTGGGGCGGCAGGGGAGACAGAAGGGGATGGATCCCACAGGGTGCTGTTACTGGCTGGGTTTCAGGCCAGACACCTCTTCATCCTCCATCAGGGATTTCATCTCAACACAGCATTTGACAGGTCTCTGTTTACAGGCGAACAACACAAACACAGCGGCATTCTCCTTCTCTCGCTTCTTGAGGCAAGACCATGCCAGCTTCCCCGTCTGGACTCAGGCCCCAAATGCCAGTGGGCATGGCTCCGCAGTGCCAGGAGTTTTTGCTAGAACATCACTTCAGTGAGTTACGATGGACACTTGGGGTGCTTCTGTTAGCAGCAGAATCCAGTTGCTTGCAGCAGCTGGGGCTGGTGGCAGAGTCCTCATCTGCTCAACTCCTTGCCCTGGGCTCTGGGAGAAAACCACAGCTCTCCTATCTGTGCTGAAAAGCATCACACAAACACCCTTCACCTTGATCCTCCAATGGACACCTAACTTCCATTGGTTTCAGTGGGAGCCAGGTGCCTAAGTACCTTTGATGATCTGGGCCCTTAAGCCCAAGCGCATCCAAATAACACTGCCTTTGGGCCCAATCCTGCAAGATGCTGAATGCCCTCTGTTCCCAGTGATGCTAATGGGAGCTGCAGGTGCTCACTCTTCACGGGAGATCTCCTTGCAGGGTCAGGCCATATACATGGCTGAGTGCTTGGGAACCCACAACTGCCAGCCCATCGCTGATTGGGCTCCGTCACACTGGGGGGTGCAATAGCCTGGACTGCTCCCTTTTGTGGAGTGGCTTATTCCCCATCTCTGTCATTAGGCAGTGGAGTGACATGATCTCTTTAAATGTAGCTTTTGCCTTGCCTGTACTAATGACGTTGGCTCAGATCCTTAAAGGTATTAACCTTACTACCACTGATTTCAAAGGGAGTTAGGCACCTAAATGCCTTTGAGGAGCACCATCTGGGCCCTTGAATTTTATACAGGCATTGTCAGGGCTACTAAAGAAGGTGGGCTTTGGGGTATAAAAGGCAGCAGGTGGCTGGCCAGCAGGCCTTAGTGCAAGCAATAGTCATGGTTGTGTCTGCTTAGGGCAGGAAGGAGAAGGGCAGGAAGGGCAAGGGCAAGGCATGGCATGGCATGGCATGGCATGGCACAGCACATATTAACTCTGCATGTGCAAACTATTCTCACTCAGCTCCTCCCAAAGCTCCCCTTGTTTGCCAGAGTTAAGTAGCCTCCCCACCATTCCCCCTTTTAAGCAGCTTCTCTGCACAGCAGATAGTCAATCAGCAAACCTATTCTGGGTCACGATACTGCACCTGCATGTCCTACGCTCTGGCCAAACCCTCGTGGGTTGGTATGGTGGGGAGCTGGTGAGCAGCACGGGGCAGACTGGCCAGCTCTTGTTTATTGGGAGGGAGAGTTGCTTGCTCTCAATCAACCTCAAGGAGTTTAGCAAAGCTTCTCCCTCCTGTGCTGGAAGAGTCTGATGTGTGTTTCAGTGTTCCAGCCTGATATCCCAAGGAAAACAGGCCTGGCTGGAGCATTAGCCTTCATCTTACCTGTCGGGAAAAGAGCTGGAGAGGTCAGGTTGATAAGCTAGGTAGGAGATAGATGACTGGATAGTTAGAGCCCGGTGCTTGACAGGGGAAGAGATAGCTGAGAGCATAGCTAGAGGGATGCCGTGCTAAGAAAATAACATGGGGTGATTTAGTAAGGCTCGGACATGGACCTGACAGCAGTTACATCACTATAAACCATGTTTATGGTGATGTAATTAGCAGTGCCATCAATATTGCTTAGCCTGAGCCCTGCAGTTAGTTTGCAGTTTTGTACATTGGGGCAAATGTGGAATAGCCACCCAATGGCAGCTGAGCTTGGCCGCTAAATTACACTGCAAGGGGAGGGAGAGCAGTAGGGAATGTTTCTGTCTCTACAATGCTCAGCACTTTTATAATAGTTTGCAAACTGTTGTAAATCGTAACTCCCTAGAAGGGAGGTCAGGCTGCTAGGGCTTATGTTACAGAGGGAAACTGAGGCATGGAGAGAGGAAATAAGAGGAGCAAAGTCACAGAGGGAGTTAGTATCAGAGCTTGTCTAGAGTTCAGGACTGCCTAACTCCCAACCCTGGGCTTATTCCACTAGATCACGCTGTCTCCCTCTCATGCCTGCATACTCATTGCATGATTCATGCTTCTCTGAGCCAGGCAGGCACTGGGCAGCTTTGGCGCCTATTATCCTGCTTTCCCTCTGCTGCACCCAGGCTGTGTTACAGACAGCATATGCCCAAGGGGTCACTGATAATGTGGCCGCACTAGAACCTGCACTGAGCATACTTCGGTGCTGCACTGAGCATACTTTGGCACTACCCACTATCCACAAAATTTAGTCTCCTTGTCAGGAGTTTGAATGGCAGGGACTCGACTAATGGTACCAGCTTAACCATGGTTATTCACAATAACTTACAAGACGCATGCTGTGTCAGCAGCAGATTTCTTTCTCTCTAGAGTAAATATGTTTTGTATCCCAAAGGAAATCTTGTTTTTACTCTATCGCTTCCCAAACAAAATAAATTACTAGATGCAAAATCTGACTAGATAATCCAAAGTGAAAACACTCACAAGCAAGAGAGCTCTGAACGAGGGAGACAACCAAACATTATTGAATGGCTTGTGTGCATCTGAGTCTAGCGCTGGCTTCTTCCCACCTCTAAGGTGCCTCCCTGTTGGGCACCGCTGGGAGCCGTGGAGAGGCTCAGAATCCTTTAGGCTGGCAGGGACTTTCAGTGAAACTCAGAGCAACCCCTAGTCACTGCGTAGTTCAGTCCCTGGGACCCATGCTGTCCCTGGCCTCTCTGCTGAGACCGCCAGCAAAAAGGCCAGCCTGCACCCATGCCGTTGGTGCTCTCTGGGATATGGACATCTAGTCACTGAAGACCACCTCCGCAGGCCACTGAGCAGCCGTGACATGGTAGCAACTCTCGATCACTCCTGCATCAGGTCACCTAGAGGTAGTAAAAAGTCCTGTGGGTGAATGCTGGTCCCCAGTGAGCCACCAAGTCCTCTGGTTTGTCTTAATCCCTTTCCCAAGACACTAAGTATGCTCATGAGGTGTTAGCTGGAAACATGTTCCACTGTAAGATGTGCACTTTCCATTAGCGACTAATACAATCCTTCTCTCTCAAGAGTCCCCCAAGGAAATAAGCATGGAAAGCCCTGCTCCTGAGGAGCACCTATAACTTCAGCTGCTTCCTCGCTGCTCTTGGTCCCTCCCCATAACTAACTCTGCGTTTTCACCGACTGTCCCATTCTGACAGCCTGGGGGCGGGGGAGAATGGAGCAGGGAGGGCAAGGACAGGGAGTGGGGGAAAGAGGAAGTGGGGAGGGGCAGAGAGGGAGAGGAGAGGAGTGGAGTGGAGTGGAGAGGATGGGATGGGGGAATGGCAGAGGGAGGAGGAAACACGGTCTAAAAGGGGCCCTTTCCCATCGAAATCCCAAACCAGGTGAGCATTGTTGGGTTCAGGGTGTCAATGGGAACCTGTGCCTCACCCTGATTCTGGCTGCCCCTGGCACAGCTGTCCCCACAGCAGGACTTATGGCTCAATTCCTCTCCCTCCTCACAGGCTGTGGACCCTCACATCTTCCTGCCCCACACAAACCCAGACATTCTGAGCAGAGACCTATTGATCTCCCCTCCCCCTGCCTTTAAGAGGTGGCTGTCTAGGCTTCCATCTCCTCCCAGAGATTTTCAGGGTGACCGGCTGGCCTGCCTCTCCATCTGCAGAAGCCCGGAGGGCAGGTTTGTGGCATCGTCCCTGGAGACAGCCACAGAACTAGCAGCACCAGGGGACATGCAGTGAGGAGGCCGAGAGCCAGGACAGGCTTATTCCAACTGCGTAAGGTGTAACAGCCACTGGAGGGAGCGAGATCTGCGTCATGGCTCCAGCCATCATCATTCAAACGCTCCGCTGGTCCCATGGAAGTCTCACATTAAATTTTGCTTCCTCACCAAAGCAGTTCACCCCCTCCATCGTGCATTTACACATTGGATTGTTATTGTAGGGTCACTTGGGACTGTTGGGCTGTGCACTCCGGTTTGTTAGTGTAGGGTCTCTTCAGGTATGATTTTTCTCCCCCAAGGAAAAAGATCAAATGTATCATTTTGCAAAATAATCCTGGCCCAGAGAAAGATTCTATGGAGCTCTTAACCTAGCAGGAGGGGGCATCTGGGGCAAAAGAGCCAGTCTTGGCAGTGTCTGTCCCTGGGTTTGTGTCTTTAAACAACATCAAGGGCAGTAGGTGGCAATACTTGCTTATTTAGGCAGCCAAAGCAGGGATAGAGAAACGACAGCTGAACAGATCAGTTGAGCCCCCAAGGGTGGGGACCCAGTTGGGAGCCAGTCAATGAAAAGGGTTGTGATTTTGGCTCAGAACTTGGAAGACAGAGGCCTGTAGGAAGTGGAGTCTTCCTCACCTCCCAGCCAGCCCCTGCCCCAGCCCCTCCCAGCCTTTGTATCAGGGAGCACTCAGTCTCCTAACTGCTCTTCTCTCTCCCCAGCACTCTGTAGGCCAGGCCTCCTCCCTGGGTGATTAGCAGAAGCATCTGTAACTTCCTGCAGAGAGTGGTGGCTAATTGAAGAGCCCTTATCAATATTGCATGGCCCCTTACCTCTGGTCCAGCTAGGGCAGCAGCTGTGATGGAGGACGCTGCTGAAGAGCTAGTGCAGAACACACGTTGCTGCTGCCTCTCTCTGCACGCAGGCAGCTCAGTCTCTCATCTGTTTTCACCCTCCACTCACTCAGCAGCACCCCAGCCCTTGGAGGGCAGCTCATTCCCTTTGAGGAGGTTTCTCTGGCTTCCCCGTCGCAGGCCAGTGCTCTGTTTGGGCCTGTCCAGGAGCAGCAGAGATGCCATGCAGTGGTTTATCCATCGCTTCCCCACACACTCACCTCTCTCTTTGCCCCTATGTGCCAGTTCCTTGCAGCTCAGCCTCTGGCTCCAAGCACCAACCGGGTTCCTTCGGTGCCACAGTCAAATGCCTACCATCTTTTGGGAGCTCTGCAGAGAGCTGGAGATGTTGGCCAGGGACACAGGCATTTGCAAACACGGAGAGAAGAAGAACGAGGAGTACTTGTCGCACCTGAGAGACTAACAAATTTATTTGAGCATAAGCTTTCATGGGCTAAAGCCCACTTTATCAGATTCATGCAGTGGAAGATACAGTAGGATATATAGATATAGATATACAGAGAACATGAAAAAATGGGGGTTGCCATACCAATTCTTAACTAGACTAATCGATTAAGGTGGGCTATTATCAGCAGAAGAAAAAAAACTTTTGTAGTGATAATCAGGATGGCCCATTTCCAACAGTTGACAAGAAGGTGTGAGTAACAGTAGGGGGAAAATTAGCATGGGGAGATAGTTTGTAGTTAGTGTAATGACTCATCCACTCCCAGTCTTTATTCAAGCCTAATTTAATGGTGTCCAGTTTGCAGATTAATTCCAGTTCCAGTCTGTAATTGAGTGTCCAGGGAGGTTGAAGTGTTCTCCGACTGGTTTTTGAATGTTATAATTCTTGACGTCTGATTTATGTCCATTTATTCTTCTGCGTACAGACTGTTTGGTTTGGCCAATGTACATGGCAGAGGTGCATTTCTGGCATATGATGGCATATATCACATTGGTAGATGTGCAGGTGAATGAGCCTCTGATAGTGTGACTGATGTGATTAGGTCCTATGATGGTATCCCTTGAATAGATATGTGGACAGAGTTGGCAATGGGCTTTGTTGCAAGGATAGGTTCCTGGGTTAGTGGTTCTGTTGTGTGGTGTGTGGTTGCTGGTGAGTATTTTCTTCAGGTTGGGGGGCTGTCTGTAAGCGAGGACTGGCCTGTCTCCCAAGATCTGTGAGAGTGATGGGTTGTCCTTCAGGATAGGTTGTAGATCCTTGATGATGCGCTGGAGAGGTTTTAGTTGGGGGCTGAAGGTGACGGCTAAATGCAGCTGCTAAGATCGCCCCCCTGGCCAGTTGCTCTAGCCATGTCTCCCCTCTTTGAATCTCACCACTGGCCCCCCACTATTGACTATTGCTTCAGCATCAGACTTCTGGTTCCCACCTTCAAGGCCCTTCATGTGTCTGCCCCTCTGTATTTTTCCTTTCCTCTCCCTCATCCCTGTGTCCTGTGCTCTGCCAGTGATGCCCATCTCACTGCCCCATTTGTCAGCTTCTCACATGAATGTCTTTGCACCCTCTTCCTCCCTGCCCGTTGCATATGGAATGTCTTCCCTGGGCTGATCTGCCGGTCACCAGCCTCTGCCCCTTCAGACCCCTCCTTGAGACTCTCCTTGTGACACTTCCAAGAGATCAGGGCAATCAGGGAGAGGTGATTTGATTAAATACTTCCCAGTGACTGGGATCTATAGGGCGGGACACCTTGCTGTGTGACCTCGTCAGCACCCCCCTTCCCTCCTGGTGTGTGTTACACTCTTTGCTGCATCTTCTTTCCAGTCAGCTCAGAAGATCTTTGGGGCAGGGACTGTGTCTTCCTGTGTGTTTGCACAGAGCCCAGACCCATGCCGCCTTAGTGCTTGCTGTTACTGGGATACACATCATACCAACCATAAAGAGATGAGGAAGATCATGTCTAGCAGTTCCTTGCCCAGGGCCCTTCCAGCAACATCTCCCATTGGGCTGCCCAGTGCCCCCTTTGGGGATGTCACCCTATGATTGAGAGTCCTTATCATTTGATTCTAGGGAATCATTAGGCTCCCATTACCGTGAGCACCCCAGTGCCCCCTTTGGGGATGTCACCCTATGATTGAGAGTCCTTATCATTTGATTCTAGGGAATCATTAGGCTCCCATTACCGTGAGCACCTCACAATCATGCATGTATCCTCACAACACCCCTGTGATGCAGGGCAAGGCTATTATCCCTACCCCTAAGGCAGTGTCTCCATCAGGTAGGGGGGCCCTTTCTCCTGGCCTGCAGCAGCAGCAGCGTCTCCACCTGTGGATCTGAAGGGGAAAGCTTCCTTCGTTCTGAGCCAGTTGGAGTCTGGGCTCTGCTCCTCTTTGCGCCGCTGTTGATCACGCAGGCTGTATTTATTTTGGAACTGTGGTGTTTTGCAGCTGGCTCAGTGCTGTATCTGTGTCATGCTCTCTCCAGCTCAGTGACAGGAGCCCTGGGGAAGAGAGGATTTAAATATATCCAGATCTATGGAATGAGAGGTGATGAGAACCTGAACTCCCGCCTCATTCACCTGCATGTCAGAGCGCACAGGGCATCTGCTCAGACCTCTCCACCTGCCACGGCTCAACCCGACTGGGTGCCAGCTATTCCACACCTTGGCTCAACGCAGGACTATGTTTGTACAGCACCTAGCACAATGGGGTGCCTGATCCTGATTTGGGCCCTTGGCCATGTAATAGTCCCACCCTTGCCACTGGGCCTGATTTTGCACAAAGCGGAGTCCCCTGCAGCTCCCATTGGCTTCATGTTGTGGGTGCTCAGCAGTGCTGCAAATCAAGCCCCCAAGGAATTCTTCATGCAGAGGGCATCCGAGGTGTGCATGCTGCTTAACAGGCAAACGAAATGACAGGGCCAATGCTAAAGAAGTTTACATGCTAAATTAGACTTAACATAGCAAGTGACGACAATGGTCCTTATATAAGGATCTTTCCTCCCATGTGCCACCAGCACCATGGTCCTTTCCCTACATAAAACCGTCATTCATCCTTTATTTATCAGGTAAGTGCAGCAGTGCTGTCAGGGACCTCGCGTCCTGAAGCTGAAAGTGTTATAACTCCGAGGGACTTGGCAGCCTGACAAGATGCCAGGCTTGGGCACAAACTGTAAATGTTCCCACAAAACATTGTAGGCTGGTGTCCTGCCAACTTACAAACAATGCCTGCTAACCCTTCCAGGCTAGCATTTCTAAAGGATGCTCCCGGGCTGGGCGAGCAGCTGGGTGCATGTGCGCACGCGTGCTTTTCAACAGGAGATGCTCAAGAGTATGAAACATACTGCTGCCCAAGGAAGAAAATAAGTAAGTGGGTCTGAGGGGCATGGCCATATAGCTAATTCACATGCCCCTTTTCACCACAGCTGGGGTGCAAACTGAGCTGTTACATGTTGCTGAAGGATCATCCCGTTCAGGGAATTGCCGTCTGAATGGCTGAAAAGTCTCTTGATATGCGCTCTGTACCCAACAAATCAGACGTCCGAGGAACGGGAACTGGCTGGGGGTGGAGGGAAGGGTTGAGAAAATGATTTCACTGTTATTTAAATTTCCTCTACATTAAAATGTGAGAGTTAGAGAAGTCCCCCACAAAACTCTCCCAGCCAGCTGTGCCAGAGGACAGACATCATAGAGAAGCAGAGCAAATGAAGTCATCAGCAGTGGAAAAACATGCCAATACAGTCCAATATAGAACAATGCAAATCCCACCTCGCACACAGGGCTGAAAGAGACATCGTCCCTCTGTCTAATCCATTACCACGCACTTATTCCAATAACAAATAACTTAGGAAGTGAGAAGCCCAAATTCAATTTCCCTCTCAGTCCAAGTAAATATGAGGAGGCTGCCAAATTTGACTGAATAAAACCCAATGATCTCATACGTTTTCCTTGAATGTATTAAGAAAAATAAGACCAAAGGGGTTTTTACCCCACCAGCAGAGGATATAAGCTCTGAATAGGGTACCGAGCTGAGTGAATATTTTAGAGCAGTGGTGTCCAACCAACAGCCCTCCAGGCTCTGCAATTGCGGCCCTAGGGGGTGGCTGGGTTAAGGAGAAAATTTGCATTTGATGATGAATTGAAAACCAAGGCCCTGAGCGGGGCCCTGAGCTGTTCAAACAGCAGGGTTTGAATGAGGCATGTCACTATGGGGAAGAAGTAGGGGATGCCATCTTTCCAGCTGTCTGCCGCTGCTTCCCTGGTAGCCCCCTGGGCAGCCAAGAGTGCTATGAGCAGCTGCTGTTCCATGCTTGCTGCAGCTGCCCTGCAGCACCTCATTTGGCTGCCTGCTGCATCTCAGGAGAGGGTCGAGTCAACAGCTCCCAGGGATGTTAGGGGATCACCAGTGGGAGATGAGTTGGGCTCCCTGGGATCAGGAATAGACAGGGAAGAGTCCATGGGATAGTATTTCTGTCGGGATATGGACCCCACCATCTATAGCGTGAGGACTCCCTGTGCTAGCCCATGCAGCCAAACTCAGCTGCAACCAACAACTTAAGGGAGAGGTGGAGAAAAATGTTTCTCTGCTACATTAGAAAACAGTTTGGTCTCATTAAAAATCAGCTTTCACCTGCTACTAATTTTCCTCTTGTTTACGAAGACCTTGTATGTTATTTGTTTGACTGACTGTAAATTACGGCACATATTGGAAGGGGACACACTGGTTAATGAGCAGGGAATGGGGACTAGGATGCAACTGCAAGAACAAAATCCTCTCCCAGAACTTGATGGGAAGTCTGCCAGTCAGCTGAGGGTTTGCCTCCACAGTGGACTTTTTGCACCGATGTAGCTGTGTTGCTAGCCCCTAGCACAGACACGCTGCTCTGTTGTAAAAGGTGACCTGTTCCTGTGCAGCTTGCTCTGCTCCTGTCTCACTGAAATCCAGGGGTGTTTGCTGCGAGTGGGGCCAGGCCCGCAAGGGATGTATATATCATGATGGAGTGAGCTGCATTGGTGAAAGTCACTTTTTGCACTGGTCCAGCACGTCTCTACCCGGGAACTTGCACTTGTGAAGCTACATCAGTGCAAAAATCCCCCGAATAGCTAACTGAGGAAACCAACTTACATTCCTAAAGAAGGCATATTCAATCACTCTGCGTATTTCAATTGGATGTCTGATGAGGATTCCCTTTTTATGCCTATCTTGACCCCTCTGTTTCCTTCCTCCCACCTTGTCCTTCCCATCCGTGTGCCATCTGCCATACATGCTGCCCCCATGCATGCAATGCCCTCCCCAAGCCTCTTTACTGACCCACCGCCCTCTCCTCAGACCAGCCTTTCCTAAAGACTCCCTCCTCCAGCCTTGCCTACATGGAGTGAATTGTACATTTAAAAATAAAATCAGCAGCCCACCTTGATGTGTGTGTTCCCATGGGGCAAGGGCAAAGAGTCCCATTGATCTCAGACAGACTCCCATTTACATCAAGGAAGATGGGCCTGGACCAGGTGAGGAGCTGTAGCATTCTATCATTGTCACCTTGTCCTGCCTTCTGTTTGTTTATTATTCCCGTTCGTTGTAACATGTGTGAATTGAACTTGTAACCTCTCTGGAGCAGGGGCTGCATCTTTACATCTACCTTCAGGGCTCCTACAGCATCCCCCACTGGGACAGCTCTGGTTTCTGTTCAGTGCTTAGCACACTGAGTGATAAATAAACATTAATAACGATTATCCTCATTGCCTCTCATTTCATGCTTAAAATGAGCTCTGAAAACAGAGCCCCAAGCAAGCCCAACCAGTGCCGCACGATTCCAGTTCCTATAGAAACACATATGACAGCCACATGCATGTACCCAGTTCAGTAAATTCTCAGCTGCCCGCAGTGGTGTTACAATAACTACACACCCATATCTATTAATACCGAGCATGGTGGCAAAGCTGGTGTTTCAGCAGCTTCCAGCTGCCCATGACAGCAAATGTTTTGCACATATTTTCCCATTCTAAAGAAGGCCTTTCTGCCTCCCTAGCTGGATGGGACTGACCCCCACTAGCCCAATTCAGGTTACCCCCTTAACAGTCCAAATGTCTCAGACTTCATTCCTTCTTCCCCTTCTGTTTTACAGCATATTACTGCCCATGACCTCATTTTATGGCAGTCACCTTCATTAGCTGACTGCTGTAAATTGCCATAAAGTGAGGTAATAAGCACAGCGCGGTGCCATTAAAACACTCCATGAAAACAAACTTGGAAGGCTCCAGCTCAAGATGTTTTGAAGTGATTGTTTCATCTGGTCTCGGAGCTGCTCTGAGGGCTCTGAGCACAGCTGGATCGAGGGCCAACATCAGAGGAAAGGGAGAGGAACAGCAAGCACGGCACTCGTTAGCGAGCGCATAACGTGGGAACGTTTTAGATCACACCCTCTAGCAGATGGGTGTGGAACTTGGGAAGACTCCTCTTCCGTGGGACCTCGGCAGCACCAGGAGTCCAAGGCTGCCAGGACCTAGAGCTCTTTGCACCCAGTCCCATGCTGGTTATCAGGGAGCTCTGGTCCTGGAAAATCAAGCCTTTGTGGCAATAGGACATGGGGGATTCTACAGCGGGTGAAAGCCAGGATACAATGACAGGGGAATGTTAAAGGGCTCCAGGGCTGGGTTCAGACAAGGACCTAAACGCCACAAGCTTCTCAGAATGTCCCAACCTCCAAGCCATGCGATGAGCTGCCTGGCAATTTCTGTCTCCTCTTTTCACTCAGGCTGGAGACTAGGGTTGCCAACCCTCTCGGTTTCACCAGGAGTCTTCCGGAATCAGGCCCTATCTTCTGGAGGCTACTGAAGCCAAACCGAGAGAGTTTAGGCCTCTAAAAGTCTGGTGGCACAGCAGGGCTAAGGCAGGCTCCCTGCCTGCCCTGGCTCCACGCTGCTCTGAGAAGCGGGCAACATGTCCCTGCAGCCCCTGGGGGGGAAGTGGGGGTATTTGTGCACTGTCCACACACACCCCCCAGCACTGACTCTGCAGCTCCCATTGCCCGGGAACTGCAGCCAATGGGAGCTGTGGTGGGGAGAGCCTGTAGGCAGGGGCAGCACACAGAGCCCCCTCCCCTCCCAGGGACCGCAGGGAGGTGCTGGCTGCTTCCAGGAGTGGTGCGGGACCAGGGCAGGCAGGGAGCCTGTCTTAGCCCCACTGTGCCGCCGCCTAGGAGCTGCCTGAAGTAAGCGCCGCCCAGCTGGAGCCCGCACCCCGAACCCCCTTCTGCAACCTAACCCCCTACCCCAGCCCCCTCCTGCACCCAAACTCCCCCCCCAGAGCCTGCACCCCGCACCTCCTCCCGTACCCCAACCCCCTGCCCCAATCTGGTGAAAGTGAGCGAGGGTGGGGAAGATCGAGCGATGGAGGAGGAGTGAGCAGGGCGGGACCTCAGAGAAGGGGTGGGGCAGGGGCCGGGGCAAGGATGTTTGGGTTTGTGTGTTTAGACAGTTGATAACCCTACTGGAGGCACAGGCCCTCCATCTTGAAAGGGCCTCAACCAGGCCTCAGGTTTGGTGGCCATGGTTGGTAGCGCATGGATGTCCAACTGCCAGATTTACAGGCACAGGCAGGCAGTAAAGTGGCAAAACCAAAGGCTGCCCTGGGACCCAGCAGGAGGTGTGATCCAGAGGGAAAAGGGCCTTTCCTAGGATGGTCAGACATTTGTGTCTGGAGCCAGAAAATGTAGTCCCAGGGACATGGGGAATAATGGGGACAAGGGGGAAATCACCTCTAGTGTGTGGATCTCAAAGAAGCTGTGAGATTTGGATGAAACTATGTGTCAGTTACCCAAACATGTCTGCCCATCTCCCTGGAAAGCCTCATCCTCCAACTGCCCCCATTTCCCCCCACTAGGCTCCTCTCACAGTGTCGGCATGGCATAGCCACCTGTCCTGTTGGCAGACAAGCTATTGCAAGCAGTAAGACAGAATCACACAGCCAGGTGGGACTCTGGGAGTATGTGAATGCAGTTGTGGGGAGGAGAGTGCACATGTTAAGGAGCAGGAGGTGGCTGTGGTGCATGGCAGTGTGTGCAGTTGTGTCTGCATGTGTGTTTATTTCTGGGGAGGTGCATGTCCGCACTATAATGAGTTTTGATATTTATAACCAATGTGTGTTTATGAACTGATGGAAGTTGAGGGGTTCTGGAGTGTGGAGATCCTGGCGTGTGTGTGTGTAGAGCAGTTTCTGTGCTAGGGTGTGGGGTTTGGTGTGTGCGTGGTACTTGCAAATATGGAGTTGTAGGTTTCTGGTCAGGAGTGTGAAGTTGCAGGGTTCCTGTGCAGAGGTGTGGGGTGCATTTGTTATGAGTTTGCACAGCAGAGGTGTGTATGTGTGCATATGGAATTGGGAGTCAGCTGTGTATGTGTGTGTGGTTGTGTGTGCAGGAAACAAGCAAATGAGTAGCCGAGCTGCTGTATTTATCTTTGCTTCATTCTGCTGGGCATTTCTGACCCACAACGGACCAGGGAGCAGCGCATGCAAGGAGCTGTCTCGCATTATTATGACAAGTAATTAGGGTGATGTGAGATGCTCCAAAATGACTTTATTAGGCTAAGGAGGCTGATAAAGCCCATGCACCAGACAGGCTTTTCAAACATCTCCAGACTGGGCGTGAAAATGGCTGCCTTCCCTGCACACCTTGGCCAGAGAAGAGACTCTTGGGTCTGGCTGCGCTGGCACCATTTTAGCAGTGACTCAGACTGAGCGTTAGAGCAAATGATAAACAAACAGCAACTGGTTCCTGAGCCAAGTGGCACCTGCCAGTGAGGCAGGCAGCCCCCCAATCCACTCCTATCCCTTCCTGTGAAAGGCTGTGATGCCCATGGGTGGTGCCAATGTGGAAGCTGCCAAAAGCAGGGAGCATGCCTGCACTGGGACAAAGATCAGTGGACGGTGAGTGCAGCAAGGGGACAGGAGGCATCAGCTGGTGGAGGGCAGGACTGGGAGACTCTGCTGGGCTTGCATGGTTACTAGAGTCCCAGGAAAAAGAGGCTAAATGGGACCAGGGTGAGGCCTTCCCCCTGGAATGGACAGAATGGAGGGGGATGAGGATGGTACCTACTTAGGCTATGGATTTTATTTAGCTTCAGCCACCAAGCGCCCCTCAGATAGGAACATCCGTTGGTCTCTTTCTCCGCAGTAGATTCAGATCCAAGACTCATGGCAGGCTTCATATCCTAATAGTATGAGGAATATAATCCCCTCCCAGCAAGGAACCAGGCAGCTGGAGCTAATGCCGGCTCACTCGGGCATTAAGCAAAAACCGGCAAGGTTTTCACATCACTCTGAAGAGTGTTATTTAAACTCCTTGCTGTTTCCAACACCTGCCTCTCATCACAGCTTTCGATTGGCCCCCATCCTTGCAGGCACAATCCTGCACCTGCAGCTATTCACAGGTGGAGTTGGGATCACTAAGATATCTAGTTATCAGCTATGCAAGTGGAAGTCTGGAACTGAAATCTGTTTCCCTCCTGAAACCTTCTGTGACCAAACTCACACTGTTTGGTTACTGTCAAGCTAGGCTGTTCAGTCTGGCTTGTTCCTGCAGGACCCCTTATAAATGCTCAGAAAGGCACACTGGTGCACCCTGGCTATTGTTTGCTATGGTTGGGTTGCCCTCAATGCAGACTTGAGCAGACTGGTTTGTTATTATAGACTGTCTCCTGATCACTGGCTAATGTGTACTAGTTTGTTATTGTAGAGTCTCCCTTGAGCTCTGAGCTGCTGGCACTGATTTTATTGTTCCATGTGGCTTTGGATGAGTGAGTTGGTTCCAGTTACAACGTGGTGATGGTAGAGATCTGCAACAGCCATTCGTATCGGCTGACTGGATGAAGAGGTAGTGTGTGGAGATGGAGGAGAAAGTAGGGAGAGGGCTGTGCCTTGGTATATTGTTCACACATGGGATTTCTCCTAACATCACCATGCTTTGTTTTCCTCTCCACATACAGACACACCCAGCTGCCTATTGAAGATCCCGGGTTGTGTAACAGGCCTTTCCTGTACTAAGGAGAATTATAAGTAGATTGACCACGAAGGGGCGCTCAGAATCCTTTGTATACATATTACTGGACTTGCACAGAAAGCCCCACTATACAGAAAAAGGATTTGTCTCCTTTAAAATAGCTCATTATCTCCCTCCACATTTTGTAAAATAGTAAGGAAATAGTGATCCCAATAATGACACAAGCCTTGTGGGTTATTCCCTCCTCTGGGCCAGCTGGGTAGATTGTGAATAGTTTGAGGCAGTTTATATTTTGTCCTGTATGGCAGAGAATAATTGAGAATAATAACCAAACCCTGGCCAGTTTCGTCACATTGATTACATCGTTTTTATTCCTGTCGTATACAGCATGTTAGGAAAGAGGTGATAAATAAGCACTGTTCCTAACAGCTGGGCTTCTGGCAGCTGCAGGCAGCAGAGTTTTTGCTCAGTACCTCGGCAATTCCACCTGTTTGCTAAGGGTATGTTAATAGCGTAAAGTAGCACGTAGAACACACAGCGATCAGGCTATTTGCAGAACTCCTTGCCCAAAGAACAGGCATGGCCAATGTACATCAGGTAAGAATCAACACAAGTGTGTTTGACTCCAAGAATGTTTCTTTGTAGATGACTGAAATTCCAGGAGATGTGGCGGGTGAAAGTGCTTGTTTATTTGCCTGCACATTGCCTCTGAGGAGCAGGGAAGGGCCCATGCTCTGGAGTCAGATCAACATTTCCCCAGTTACAGATGAAAGGAAGGACAGCCCAGTGGTTAGGCACTAGCTGAGGGCTTTGGCTACATGATCAAGTCCCTGCTCTGCCACAGATTCACTGTGTGACTTTGGGTGAGTCTCTCTGTGCCTCAGTCCCCCATCTGGAAAATGGTGTTGGGAGGATCGCTACGTTAATGACTGTCAGGTGCTCAGACAGCCTGGTGATGGGGGCCCCAGGCAGGTAGACTGTTTGGCTCTCAGGTTCCACCTCCCGCCCATCTCTAGTAAGGAGATTGCTCATATACCTCATGATGCTGAGGTCAAAGGTCAAATCTGAGCATCTTTCCTGTGGTTTCACTGTAGAACTTCTAAAAGCCTAGGAGGAGCCTGACAGCTCAGCTGTACAAACAGAACAGCCCTGGGAGTGTACATGCTCCAGGGCCATGGAGAGCGCTTCTGTTCCAGCCAGGGAGACAGCAACACTGAAAGCAGGCGAGGCAGGTGGAGACTGAGGGAATGAAGGAGAGGAAAGGAGAAAGCGAGGAGGTGGATTAGGGTGGCGACTAAACACTAAAGTTTTCAGGGCAGCTGTTTTCACCTTTTTTCACACAGGGATCCTCTGCCCACCCTTCACCCCTCTCCTCGCTGGGGTCTCCCTCCCATTTAACAGCATGGGAAGGGCACAGTGGTCATGACTCCCTGTTGGTTGCAGCGCCTAACTTGGGAACTCACACCTGAGAGGGAAGCTGTCTGGTTGTTAAGGGATCTCAGGAAAGCTGCCAGAGCTGGAGGGAGGGAGAAAAGTCCAGTGCACACAGCACATCCACCTCCGTGTCCAGGCTAGCTATGAAAGAATCACAATTACAAAAAGTGCCCAAAGCAACTCCAGGTTTAATTGACTCCTTTGCTCTCTCAGGTTGCACCCACCCAGCCCCAGTTCCCCCACCGCTGGCTGTTGCTCACTAAATCCCTAGCCCTGGACCTTTCCACATAGTGCAAACAGACAAAGAAAGGCCCTGGGAATGCTGGCTTGCCCCCCTGCAATTCAGAGGGGCTGGGGCTGTGCCTGATGCTGACCCAGATATGGCCCACAGCAACTGTTGCTGTGCCTCCTTGTAGAGTTTCAGGGCAGTGGTTTGGGGATCAGACAGGCATTAATAAATCTGTAGCACTGATATTGCTTTAGCAACCCTCTAATTGGTGCCATAAAGTTAAACCCAGCCATTTAGAGTTCTGCTGGGAACTGGGGCTTCCATTTACCAGTTCTCCCGCACAGCTAAAGGGCACCACGTGCTAATAGGTGTTAAATTGGAGCATCAAATTTTAATAAGCCTCTTAATGGAATTGTGTGGATCCTGGGTAGCTTTTGGAGGCTTCCATTATGGCACCGATGTGCCCAAGCAAGCCCAGTGTACCTGGGGAGTGGCAGTGGGAGTAAAGGGATTTGGGAGCTAAGTAGTGGCTGAGAAAAGATAGGGCTACAGAGATGAGAAGCTGCCTTGCCCTTATAGCATGCAGAAGAGACTGGCTGGATTGCTTTCTCTCTATCTATATACCACAGTAGCATTTAACCTCCAAAATGGGAACTACACATCAATGAGGAGGCTAGTTAAACAGATATTAAAATGAACAGTCACCAGAGTGAAATGTCTGCAAGCTGCATGGAAACTTTTTAAAAACACCATAAGAGAGGCTCAAACTGTATGCCTATCCCAAACAAACAAACAAAAACAGGAAGAGGACCGAAAAAATGCCACCATGGCTAAACAGCAGAGAAAAAGAGGTGGTTAACGTCAAATCCTATTTAGGAAACTAGAAAGGACCATAAACTCTAGCAAGTCAAGTGTAAAAGTAGAATTAGGCAGGCCAAAAAAGAATGTGAAGAGCAGCTAGCAAAAGACACAAAAGCTAACAGCAATTTTTTTAAATACATGAGCAGCAGGGAGCCTGCCAAACAATTAGTGGGGCCACTGGACCATTGAGATGCTAAAGGAGCACTCAAAGAAGACAAGGCAATTGTGGAGAAGCTAAATGATATATTTGCATCAGTCTTCACTGCAGAGGATGTGAGGGAGGTTTCCACACCTAAGTCATTCTTTTTAGGTGACAGAACTGAGGAACTGTCCCATATTGGGGTGTCAGTAGAGGAGGTTTTGGAATAAACCGGTAAATTAAACAATAATAAGTTATTAGGACCAGATGGTATTCACCCAAGACTTCTGAAGGAACTCAAATATGAAATTGCAGAATTACTAACTGTGGTATGCAACCTATTGCTTAAATCAGCCTCTTTATCAGATGACGGGCAAATAGCTAATGTAACACCAATTTTTAGAAAAAGGGTCCAGAGGCAATCCCGGCAATTACAGGCCAGTAAACCTAACTTCAGTACCAGGCAAACTGGTGAAACTATAGTAAAGAACAAAATTATTAGACACGTAGATGAACACACTATGTTGGGGAAGAGTCAACACTGCTTTTGTAAAGGGAAATCATGCCTCACCAATCTATTAGAATTCTTTGAGGAGGGGGTCAACAAATATGTAGACAAGGGTGATCCAGTGGATATAGTGTACTTGGACTTTCAGAAAGCCTGTGACAAGGTCCCTCCTCAAAGGCTCTTAAGCAAAGTAGGCAGTCATGGGATAAGAGGGAAGGTCCTCCCATGGATCAGCAACTGGTTAAAAGATTGGAAACAAAGGATAGGAATAAATGGTCAGTTTTCACAGTGGAAAGAGGTAAATAGCGGAGTACCCCAAGGATCTGTACTGGGACCAATGCTGTTCAACATGTTCATAAATGATCTGGAAAAAGGGGTAAACAGTGAGGTGGCAAAGTTTGTAGATAGTACATAATTACTCAAGATAGTTAAGTCCAAAGCATACTGTGAAGAGTTATAAAGGTATCTCATAAAACTGGGTTACTGGGAAAGAAAATGGCAGATGAAATCCAATGTGGATAAATTCAAAGTAATGCACATTGGAAAACATAATTCCAACTATGCATAGAAAACGATGGGGTCTAAATTAGCTATTTATCACTCAAGAAAGAGACGTTGGTGTCATTGTGGATAGCTCAATGTGCAGCGGCAGTCGAAAAAGCTAACAGAATGTTAGGAACCATTAGGAAAGTGATAGATAATAAGAGAGAAAATATCACAATACCACTATATAACTCCATGGTATGCCCACACCTTGAATACTGAGTGCAATTCTGGTCATCCCAACTCAAAAAAGATATATTAGAATTGGAAAAAGTACAGAGAAGGGCAACAAAAATGATGAGAGGTATGGAACAGCTTCCATGTGAGGAGAGATTTAAAAAACTGGGCCTCTTCATCTTACAAAAGAGATGCCTAAAGAGGGATCTGATAGAGATCTATAAAATCATGAGTGGTGCAGAGAGAGTGACTAGGGAAGTGTTATTTTCCCCTTCACATAACACAAGAACCAGGGGTCACCCAATGAAATTAGTAGGCAGCAGCTTTAAAACAAACAAAAGGAAGTACTTGTTCACATAATGCACAGACAACCTGTAGAACTCATTGCTAGGGGATGTTGTGAAGGCCAAAAGTATAACTGGGTTCAAAAAATAATTAGATAAGTTCATGGAGAATAAGTCCCTCAATGGCTATTATTAGCCAAGATGGTCAGGGATGTAACCCCATGATCTAGTGGTTCTTAAACCTCTGATTTCCAGAAGCTGGGACTGCACAACAGGGGATAGATCACTTGCCAACTGCCCTGTTCTGTTCATTCCCTCTGAAGCATCTGGCATTGGCCACTGTGAGAAGACAGGATACTGGGCTAGATGGACCATTGGTCTGACCCAGTATGGCCATTATCTATCTATCTAGATGGGGCTGCAATAATGAAATGCTTTCCCTTTCAGCAGCATCTCTTTCCACTACTGTCAAGTGGAACCCCCATCATTTTTGCCACTCCCATCAACAGAGATGGAGCTTGCCCAGGACAATAGGTTGGGACCACGCCTGGACTTTCATCGGCAATTCTCATGATCTGTGTCCTGGGCTGCTGAGCCATCTTGCTGCTCCCTGGATGGCTTCTTAGGCCATTGAATTCAACCAGTTGGGAGCAGGGCCAGACACAGCGAGTCCCCTCCTGCTACGGAGTCAGCCCATTCACACGAGTCACAGAAGCACTGATGGCAATCGGGGCATCACTTGTGACTGCTGCCTGCCGTGGCTGGCTGGTAAAAGAGAGAACACCTGGGAGCCCAACTAACAGCCTGTTGGCCCCTCCTTAAACAAAGGGGAATCTACTACCCACTTAAGGCATTCAATAGTCAGGGCAGTACTAGAGAAACCACTGCCCCGTGCTAGAGCCCTTGCAAGCCACTGCCCAGCCTCCGACCTGCCTCTTCCAAGCAAAGCTAATCCACACGTGGCAATAAATGGGCTCCAGTGACACCCGCTGGCTACCAGTATCCTGGATCCCTCCCAGGCCAGCGTCAGGCCAGGGCACGGCACCATGACAGTACTTGTTGCTCTGGTGAATGACCGGCTCCTGACTTGTGACAGGGGAAAATCAACTACACCCCTCCCACTGGGCCTCTCTATGGCACCTGTGACCAGTGATCACCACATGCCCTGCCTCCAGAAAACTGCCAGGGTGAATGGAAACTCCCTGAAATGGTTCAGGGCCTCCCTCTCAGACCACACCCAGAGGGCCCTTATGAGAAATTGTTCCTCCATCTCCAAACCCCTTATGGGGCCCCACAAGGCTCAGTTCTCCAACATCTTTGTATTCAATATCTATAGGAAGCCATTAGTAGAGATGGAGAGATGGCAGGGGCTTATGTGTCAGAAATACACAGATGACACTGGGCTGTACACTGCCTTTCTATTAAATATAAAGCCCACCAAGGCCCATCTAGCTCAATGCCCAGACAAAATCAGCAGCTGGAGGAAGAGCTGCTGACTAATGCTGAACCAAGCAAGACTGAGATGATGCTGACTGCAAGAGAGACGTGCTCTGAAAGACTTGCCTCTTCCACAGCGTCCCCCACTAGCAAGGGTGTATGCCCCCCAATTATTAGACCAGGCAGAGCCCGTGGGTTCCCCTTGAATTCTACAGTGCAACTAGAGTCCCAGATAGTCACAGCACGCAAATCCTGATCCAAAAGGGGGCCTGGATGCACTAGTGCGATGCAAACAATAGATAATAATGATAAATGCAAACCTCATTGCTTCGACTTAACTCTTCCTTAAGGATTTCTTCACATAAACGCAACACAAACAAAATCCTATAAACTAATCTGTCTATGTCTCCTGAAGGCTGGGAAGAAAGAGAGAGACATTGTTATTAGTATTTCTACTTCTAAGCACTCAGCTAGGACCACAGAAATATTTAATCTAATCTATCTATCATATTTATAGAGCACCTATTAGTGTAGTATCTAGTCATTGGATCATCAGTTGATGACTGCCAGGAGAGCCCTAATGAGGTCCAAAAGAATCAGGGTCACTACACACAACACAATCCTGATAATGATCATGGAGAGTCCGTGGCTGTAGTGTCAAATGGCTGCAAAAAGATCCCATGCAGAACCATCTCTGCAGCCAGAGGGAAGAAGTGATCAATCTAAGCACAAGGTTTGGAATATCTCAGCTCTCTGGAAGCCCTGAGCCAGGCTTTTCTCTTCACCCACTGAGGTAGATAAATTGTGTTCCGAGCAACCTGCTCTGTGGGGATCTTTATTAGTTTTATGATGTGTTATTTGTTGAGCAGGATCAATGTGCTGGCACATTAGAGTAGGGTATGCTGAGGAATGCATGGTCCCCGCCCTGAAGGGACTGAAATCTGCATTAAGCACACCTTGTAGATCACACATACACAATCCACCAAGGCTCTTATAAGATTCAAATCTCAGAAGATTGCTTCATTTTTTGGGTTTTTAAATATAATTTCCTTCTGTGGTGAGCCACTGCTGGAAGGTCTTTCAAATGCAGGTTTAACATGTAGGCTCCTGGCTTATGGTTCTTATGGATATTAAAAATCCCACGGGGAACCTTCTATAAGAGTTGGGGTTGCTCTGGTGGCCTTAAACAAAACCCTCACTCTTTAGCGTCTGCTAATTGGTTGTCTGGCTATGGCCCCCGACCCCGGGAAGGAACTACATTTCAGTGGTGAAGGGAATCCTGAGTGTAGATAGTTTGTAAAATGCTTTGGTATCCTCCAGGACTGAAGCTGTGCTGTGAATAGGGGGCGTGCAAACTTGCTAGGCAAAGGACATTATGATGTGCCCTCCAACTTCCACCATGTTATAGAAAAGCAAAAGGATGGCAGCCTCTGTAAGCCATCACACACACCCAAGGGCCTAGCAGAGGGATCACTGTGCCCAACAACACAACGTGTTGTGACATGTTCCATGACATGCCTGCTTCTGTGCTGGAGAGGATTTGCATGTGATTGGGGTGATGGCTTGGTGGCCCATTTCAGAGAAGGAGGATTCTCCGGGCTTAACAAAGACTTGCAAATTTTACTTGCCTGCTCACCCCAGCTGTGCTATCTCTTTGGTCTCCAAGTAAAACACTGTTAGTGTTTTTATCATTGCCATCCTCCTCCTCCTGCTGTGGGTGTTGTTGGACCTTGGTTGGTCTATTTTCATGACAGTATTTCAAGGCCTGCGTAGCAGTATGTGGCACATGATGACCCAGGCTGCTGCTACCACTACACAGCGATTAGGGGTTCCTCCTTTTCCTTAATGTGAGTTAACGCCATTTGAAATCCACAGCAGTTCTGAGGTGTGCCTGGCTAAGTTGGAATGTAGTCATGAGCGAGCCTCAGAGACGATGTGTCACCATCAGGTCAGCTTCATGGGACTATTCTGGTGAACCAGCCCCAAGGCAGAGTCTTTCTTGCCTTTTTGTGTGAGACTCTCACACATGTATAAAGGATGGCTCTGGTGAGATCCGGTGCGTGAGGAGTTTTATAAAGTACAGTTAATAGGACAAAAAGAAACGGAGTACTTGTGGCACCTTAGAGACTAACCAATTTATTTGAGCATAAGCTTCGTGAGCTACAGAATCCGATGAAGTGAGCTGTAGCTCACGAAAGCTTATGCTCAAATAAATTGGTTAGTCTCTAAGGTGCCACAAGTACTCCTTTTCTTTTTGCGAATACAGACTAACACGGCTGTTACTCTGAAACCAGTTAATAGGACAGTTCCCTAGTGACTACACATATACTGGATGCAAAAGAGTACAAGCCTCCATAACAGAAGTCTGCATTAAATGGCACCCCCAAAATTTGCTGGAAGACAGTGCAGTGTAGAGTGGGGCTTTCCAAAACCTCATATGCATAGCAATGTTTGCAGCTTTCTATTTCTGCCCCAGTGACTAGAAACAGTGAAACTGTCCAGCCTAGAGACTACCAATTAATTTGAGCATAAGCTCATGAAAGCTTATGCTCAGATTATTTGGTTAGTCTCTAAGGTGCCACAAGTCCTCCTTTTCTTTTTGCGAATACAGACTAACACGGCTGCTACTCTGAAACCTGTCCAGCCTAGTTTCACTGAGGATGAAATGCAGACAGTAAATATAATGCACAAAATGATGAAAAAGAAATGGTATTTTATTTAATCTTTTAGCATTATGAGTATTATGAGTAGTAACTCAGGTGGGGGAGTTTTTAAAGGTATATGAGGATTTTTATCATAATGATGTGTCACTCATCTCTTTTTTTCCCTTGTTTATTTCACTCCTCTCTCTGCCTCCTCCCTGATAAGAGCTACACAAAGAGAGCACAAAAACAACATGTTTTATTGGTCCTATGACCATGAACTACCCTACATATGCTGGCACGTTATTAACTATTTACAGATACACTGATACAAAACTCTCTTGTAACACTTCCCAACTCATCTATTCCTCCCTTTACAACTATCATTTGTGCTCTGGGAAGGAGACTTTTTTGGGGGAAGGGACAGGCTGGATGGGCGGGAGGAGGAACAATACCACTCCAGTTTGGGGAAGGGTGAAGTGGGGGATTTGTCACCCCCAAACCAAGTGGATTTGATGCCAAGCCAATAGAAGGGGATGAATGCAATTTTTGTCAGTTTCATGTGCGCCTGTGAATGCAGATCATGAATTACACACCAGCCAGATGACAGGCTGACATTTTAGGTCCAAACATTCTCCTATAATTAGTAGAATCTAATGCAATACAGGGAATGGCTCCATTTTACACACACATTAGCGTAATGCCTTTAAATAAGATAATTGATTATGCCTCTGCATAAGAAAATAAAATATTCGGTGTAATTAAAACCGGCATTTGGATTCTGGCATGCTGACAGGTGAGGCCATGTGTCATTTTATAAATCCTTAAAGTGATATTCACACCCACATTTGAGTTCCCACAGTTTTGAAAATGATTCCTTGCTGCTGAGTTGCTTTTTATCTTTAGTTCAGAAGGGTTTTGATGAGGGTTTTTTTCTCTCATTTATCTTCATTCTGGCCTCATATCAGCAGCTAACAAAAAGCTGCAGTCGTACCATCCTGGGAAGGGAAATTCGTAGCTCTCATAAGCTAAGCAGCATTGGGCTTGCTTTGGATTTGCAACTGAGCCCTCCAATGAGTGCTCCTACAGTGCAGGGGCTTCAGCAGGGGGCGCTCTCCACTCTGAGTCAGCACCAAAATGTAAATGGGATACAGCATTGATCGTCACTTCCTGTTCGAAACGGTGGCATAGTGTTTCTGGGGCATTAAATAGCTGTCATATCCCATCCCAGAAGTGGCTACCTTTCAGTAGCAGGGGAAATGATTCCTGTGCATTGTGTCTGCAAAGTGCTTTGGGATCCTTTTGGAGGAAAGCTGCAGCAGGAATGTAAGTCATCGTCACTCGTACAGCAAGTGAATGAGGGAGCCACAGTTCACAAGGTGCCAGTGTACCGCCCTTTGGGAGAAATCTGCTGCATGCATGTGCAGCATGGACCACATGGTGACTTTGCCAGGCTGGGGAGCTACACTTTTATCCTTTTCAAGTTGCTTTATGCCATTTGCTGATTGATGAGTTTCCTCCTGCTGTCAGCCCTTTTCATCCCTTGTGCCTAGCACTGGGGCACAGTTCAAGATGCCCAAGGAGACTGAGCTTCTGGGTGCCAGCCCTGAATAATTTATAATTAAAGATGCATTTCTGTAAGGGACTAGCTGGCTCAGGGGATCAGGAAAGGGACTTAGAGCATTTCCCTTCTCACATCACCATGTGGCATCTGGCCCAGCCTGGTAGTGACCAGAAGTTGTTATCCAGCTGATTGCTGCTCAGTAGCCTGTGTGAAATAGGCTGGTGCGTCTCAGTCCCGTTCCTAGTGGACAAGGGGCCATATGACAAACCACCACCACCAATATTCATTGGGGCTAACTCACATTCGTGTTGATAGTATCAATGTGGAGACCAAGGTCTGCCTGGGCTGTGGAGTCTGAGGTCCCCCTCTCACCTGAAGAGATGGTTCCTCAAGTCGATACTGAGGCAGATCATCGGCGGTGGGTAAGGAGGACTTGGAAATCTTGTCCCTCCGCTGTCCGTGGCATTCTTGTTGTGTAGTCAGATACAGCAGGGGTTTGGCCTCTAGGGCATTAATCTGGCACCTTTCACCAGCACTGCAACTCTGTAAAAAGAGGAGCAGAATTTGGCTGTCTCTTGCAGTTGTGTTTGTCACCCCATAGCAGGTTCCTTATGGGCTTCTGAAGGATGACAGATAAAGGAATTTCCTACACGTGCGATAAATGCATCTTCCCTATGCTATTGCTAATGGATTGTAAGGGTCTGTGTCTGTTCGTTTGGGCGTGCAATGGATTCTCTTCTCCTATTGGTTGATGGCTCTTTAAACAAAGGAGAGCTGGTTCAACATCACTAAGAAAAAACACCAGGATGGTAACATACCCCCAGCAGTTTGTTACAGGTATGGAGGTGGCACACAGCCATAGTAGCCTTTACAAAGCAGCCAAAGGCAAGAAAGAGGTGGAATAGAACAAACCAGATCTGACTGCAGCCATTCCTCATTGTCCCCAGATGCATCCTCATCAAAGATTGCAGTGACGTAACCATGTGGAGCAGAGGGAATCACGGCAGTATATGGCCTTTCTCCTCAACCTTATCTGGCATGAAACATTTATCACCTGAATTGATCAGACCTCACCCTGTCTGGCCTGGCATGACCTCATAGTCCACTAACCCCGCCTCTGTTCTCACTCGTGGGCTTTGTCCGCATCAAAGAGACACAAGATATACACACACCACAGGTGTGATATGGGATTATGATAGGGAAGGTAGAGAATGCACACACCTAGGCCCATCAGCAAGACTGCAAATACATGATCTATAAAGAGCCACTCCTAGCTGAAGAGTTCAACAGAGCACTTACTGTCCCAGCCACCTGGCAGAGCTGCTTCCTGCGGACCTCAAGGGCTTGGCTTGTGCTGATGACCAAGGCAGCAACTCCAGCCACCAGGTGGATGACTCCATTGACCTCTAATTACGATTTGACCTCGTTCCAGGTTTCCTGCTGAAAGGGTGGTTAGGAGACGGTACTGTATCTATATCTGTATCCCCTCTGTCTACAGCTTACCTGCCTGCCTCAGACATGGACGAGATGTCCATATGACATATCACAGAGCCCTGTGACAAATGAATGCACCCTTCAGCTCTGACCACCTCTTCTGTGCTCTGCCCACTAATCCATCTCCCCCAGACTTAGTCTCACCCCTTAAGCAGCCTCAAACAGCCATGCAGGAGAGAAATAGTTCCTCCTCTACAAATAGAGAATTCCCACTTCCCCAGATCACCCTGGCCTAAGGCAGTGGAGTGACAAAGTTCTTGTCCTGTACCAGCGACAGCATTAGTTAAATGTCATGCTTTTAAACCTTCCCTTCCCAGCACTCCCAGTTATCCCTGTAAGGACCCAAGATACTTGCCGTTAAAGGCACGACACTTTTGGTTATAAAAAAGCTATTTTCAGTCAATTTAAGAGGTTTTCATGGCTCCCCCCGAGGCCTGTCCTATGATAGTTCAGGCTGATAGCTTTACACAAGGATGGAGGGACCAAGAAACAGTCCCATTCATTTGCTTGTAACATACACCATATATACAGAATATAGAGTGGAGCAGTCTGAAGAATTTAATAGTGCTTGTTTAATAGATGAATTGCATAATGGACCATCCCAAATTCATAGCCATAACTTTCTACCACACATCTATCTATCTATCTATCTATTGAGTTTTCTCAAGCATCTGTCCCCATCACATCTAAACATTGCACAGGTAATTAAGATCCACAGGCAATGGCTGATCAGTATGGAACTAATGGATGCCTGGAATCAGAGTCTGGCTGAAAATGTGTCCTTCTGTTTCTGTGGGGTCCTTTTTCCATGAAGTGGCTCTTTGACAGTCAGATTTCTGCATCTGAGGCACTAGACAGGGACAGACAGATGGGGACAAGGGAAACCAAGTTAGGGAAAGCAGAGGTCATTCCGGGAGGGTGTTAGAAATGGGAGCAAATGCCCAGGGGAGGGAGCCTGGGAATCTCACCCTATTTCATAGCAGGCTCCCCGTCTCCCCTTCCACCTCTCCCTGAGATTTCATGAGGCGATGTCACCTTGAGGCAGGACTGCGGAAAGAAAAGAAAACTTCCTCTGTTTGCTAGTCTAGGAAGAATGGCAAAGGCGGTCTTGGCACGGAGGGCGGGAGTGTGAGGAGACCGCTGAGAGCTCTGTGTCTGCTGCTGCTCGCATTAGCAGGCTGCCGCTGCTGTTATTGGTTGCTCTTTAAGCCATTACGCCTCGCTCTCGGGGCTGTGGTTGGCAGTGTGGTGCGCCTGAGTCCACCGGGACCTAGAGACAGCAGCCAGCGGGTTCTGTGTTACTCAGCTCTTAGGGAGGGCTTGTAAAAAAAAACACACACACACACACAAAACAAGGCACAAGGGAAACAAAGCGATGTGTAAGTGGATGTCTGAAGCCATCTTCTCTATCCATTCACTCTCTGGCCTCCATCTCCTCAGGGCTGCTTCTCTCCTGGGGCCTGTGTGCCACACACTCTCCCTGGCCCCCAGGCCTCCTGGTGGTTCTTTGTCATCTAGGGCCGAATAGTCAGAGCCTCTAAAAATACCCACACACTATGTGTGGGATCCCCTCTGTGCACCCACTAACCTGCGTATGCACGTGCAAAGCAGATCGCTGCACATGAAGGTGTACGTTGGCATGAACAAAGGCAGATTGTGGCCCATACTAAGGGAATGTACGTACTTTTGCTGGTGCTTTTTTGGAAGCTCCATAGGAACTTTGTCCTCAGCAAACCCTTGGAGTCCCTACTGGACGTGTAGGGCTGCATCACAACAAATCACTTTTCATGAGTGGCGGGGTTGGGCCTCATTCTGCCACCTTGTCCTCCCAGCTTCCTGCATTGCCAATGTGATTGGCAGCCCCGAGTACAGGAAACAGCGGTGGAGGAAGGCTGGCTCCCATTCTCAGGCAGGGGAGTCTATTTCAGAGCTGCACAAACATTCCTCTCTTATGTTCGGCTCGCTTGGTGTGTATTAGTCACTCCAGGGAGCTAGAAGGTGTAACCTGAACACTGCTAATCACTTCAATGAGGTGGGGTAAGTGCATAGGCTTGATACAGACTCATTACTCGTCACTAGGGGACTAATGTGTGTCTCCTGATGCTCAGTCCCGACCTGGGCGATAGCTTATCCTGCAAAGGAGACACCAGGCTGGGTTAGGTGAGGCAGCCACTACTCCTTGCTGGTAGTCACATGGCTGCCTCTTTGTTCCCACACACCCACCTACCCTACCTCCCACGAATGACTCACTGCACTAAGCTCCTGCATTTATAGAGACATCTTCCAGAGGCCCTCAAAATGCTTTACAACATGAGTTAATGAAGCTGCACAACACCCCTGTGAGGCCAGTCAGTATTATTATGACCATTATTGTTTACTAAGTGTGGGCAATACGCACTGATATCCATTTTACAAATGGGGAAACTGAGGCACAGAGCAAGGCAGTGACTTGCCCAAGGTCTCAAGCAATTCTGTGGCAGAGCTGGGAATAGGCCCCGGGTGTCCTGGCTCTCAGTCCCCTCCAGACCCTACTAGCACATAATGCCAATGAAAACACCCATGAGTCCTGAATCCCACTCTCACACTCTGACCAACAGGAAACACTGCTGTTGCTTCCAGTAATGACACCACACCACCCTCTCATTCACGTTTCTGACACAGCTCCATTTCTGGGAGAGCAGGCCACAGAAGGGAGAGACGCAGGTTGCAGCTGCCAACTTCTTTAAGCCCCATTGTCAGAGGTTTCTTCCCTCCACTTGAGACCTGCCTAACCGAGTGTAGGCTCCGTCTGTTCTCAAGGAGAGCAGTGAAGCAGCTGGAGAGAGGCAGGGAGGGATAGAATCAGTCTGAGCATCTCCTGGTAGGGGTGAAAACAACAGTCCCGAGTAGCCCAGAATAACAACAGACGATGTCCAACAACCTCACACAATCACTCAGATGCACACTGTGTCCCATACGCACTCCCCTACCTGCAGATCCACGTGCACTCTCGCTGACACACCCATTCGCATGCTCCCACACACAAGCTCTGACAGACAGTCTCACGCTCCCAAACTCTCTCTCTCTCACGCACACACCCGCGGCTTGCTCTCCCTCCCATACTCGCACATCCACGCACACACACTCAGGAATGAGGCAAGCAGCACAGAAGTGCAATGAAATTAGTCACTAGGTCTGAGTAGGAGGAAGGTTGTGAGTGGTGGGGGCAGAACAGGTGGTGGTGGTTGGTGTGGTCACCAGCTCGTCGACTGTGTCACCAGCTTATCCTCTATTTATTGTAGCAAAGCATTTGGCTTGGTGTCTCATGCAAAGTTCGTAGGAAAACAAATTCAAATTGGTTTGGCTCAGAGCCTGTCACGTGGATTGGGAGCTGTCTGTGGGACAGTAAACCAAAGGCAATGGTGATCAGCTGTAGCCTGAGCTGGAGGAGGGGGTCTAGTAGTGGGATGGCAGAGGGAGCAGTGTTAGGACCTGCTGGACATCTTCATTAATGACCTGGAAGAGGGGGGTCAGCACCATGCCAATAAAAGGTCACAGTAGGTATTAAATGAGAAGGAGTTGCACACAGCAGTGAGGACAGGGAACTGCTCGAAGGGGCCCAAGGGTTAGAAATCTGGGCAGGAAATGACAAAATGAGATTCAGTTCAGAGACGTGCAGCTAATCGGTGCGGGGAGGAAAGAGTCTGAAGCCCAGGAAGTGGCAATGGCTGTGAGAGACCTGGGGCGACAAGGGACAGCCATTCAGAGTGGAGTGTGCAATGTGATCTGGCAGCTAGAAAGGTCACTGCGATTGCAATGCACATGCTGTGACTTCGCATCACAGAGCAGCTTGGTGGAAGCCCCTCTCTATACAGTGCTGGTGAGAGGCACCCCCCACCCCCCAGCTCTCTGAATTGCTGCATTCATTGCTGAGCTGAGCACCCCATTTCTAGCAAGAGGGGGAGTCCATAGGTAGGTCACTAAGGTGTGTAAGGGTCTGGAAGATATGACTCATGGGGAAAGATTAAAAGAGCTAAATATGAAGAACAGAATTTGGCTCAATGATGGCCACATGGTGGACATGAGAATTGGCTAGCAGCATGTGAAGTGTGAGCATCACGGAGGAGCAGGAATTGTTTTGGGTGATCCAAGGGGCTGGACTGGTGGCAATGGGACAGAGCTGAGCAAAGGGACATGTGGAGAGGCTTATCTGGAGAGGCTTCCTAGCTGTAAGATGTGGTAGCCTGTGGCCTGCCTCCAAGGGAAGGGGTGGGAAACTAGAAAATGTCCCATAGGGAGCAATCCTGCACTGGCCAATGGGGATGGACAAGTTGGCCCAAGAGAGCGTTTCCAGCTCTAACGTCCAGGTCCCTTTGGTATTTGGGGGGTTATTTCTCTTCCTGGTTCTCCTTTCCCTTGCTTCATCTGAGCTCTTCCAAGGGATCTCCAGGGGAGGTCATCCCTCTCCAAACACCCCCCCCACACACACACCTTCTGGAGTTCTTTATAGGATCCCCAGCAAAGGATCCCCCCTGCCCACCCTCCCTCTGCCCCCAGACCGGGACCTGCTGCAGGTTTTGTAGACAACAAACTTAGCTTACATGTTCTGATCTGAAAATGCTCTGGTTGCCAGAGACCTTCCTATTTGCAGCTTCCAAGTCCCACAGTGCGTGTGGGCGGCAGATTGGAGGAGAGAATAGCCCACAAATGTTCAGTTTCACTATCTCCTTCCTTCCCAACAGGGTTCGGCCCTGCAACAAAATGAAACGCACACTCCCTCCCCCGCCCTCCAGCACACTGTAAGAGAGAGAATAACTCAGCCTGCTGCCCTCCAACCAGGCTCTCCTAAGTTGAGTGGAAATTATTCCTGACAGGTGTAAAGGACTGGCCACTGCTGGTGGCAACTAATGGCTACAAAGCTGGCTGTGACTAAGGAGTAAAGGGCAGGGGCGACACGGCTCTGAGCCTTTGTGAAAAGGGAGGGGAGAGAGAGAGCAGAGCTGAGGGATGGCACTGCAGCCTTTCCTAGGACGCAGAGTCATGAGCTCCCTACCAAGGCATGGGCATCAGCACTCAGGCCCTATGCCTGTCTTTGGTTTGGGGGTCTGGTGCGGTGACTAGCCCGCCACAGAGGTAGGATATGCAGCGGCCTGGCTTTAACACTGTCACTACCATCGTTTCCTGCTCCCACCCACTGTATCACTGCCTCCCTTCTCCTACGCCGTCCACTTCCTGCCGCAGCCCCCACCACCTTATCTCTGCCCGCTGCCAGTGCTGCCCCACCACCAGGCCTCCTCCAGCCTGCGCACATGACAACGGAGAAGAAAGGTCCCTGCAGACCTGTAGTGGAAAATGACCTATGTCCATACGTATGTGTTCCTCATACTGTGTGCGCATTCCTTCTATCCATTCCTGGCTCTGTTTGTCCATTCCTAGTATTGTGGGTGTCCACTGCCTGAATTACTATGTGTATAATGCTTGTATTCATCCTGGATACTGTGCGCATCCAGCTGACATAATGTATGTGTGCGTGTGTCCATGTCCATTCCTGGGACTGCGTCTATGGTTTGTACGGTACCCATTGGCAGCATTTGATGCACCCGCTCCATGTATTGTACATACGCTTTGTGTATCCATTCTGTGCATTGTGTTTCTCTTCCATCCACCGCATCATCAGACTGTTGTGACAGGTGTTCATGCTCTGAACTGAGCCATGAATGAGATAAGAAGAGCTTGGGGAGGGTGCTGACCTTTGCACCAAGCTCTAGTGACCATCGCTGAATCTCACCTCGTCTTGGACACTGTCCAGGTGCAGGACAGCGCAAGCCGATAATTACAAGGTGCCCACATTCAAGAGATGTTGCAAACAAAGCCATGCTCCCTAGAATGCCATTGCAGTCAGAGTGCAGACAAGTAACGGATCGGAACAGCATTTATTCATTAAAATTCTTCAAGTGAAAAACATCCCCTTGATATTCCGGCATTTTGCTTCTAGTCCAAAGCAAAACCCAATGTGCACAGCAGAGAGAGGGGAAAAGCCAAACAAGGGAACATTTCTACCTTGCATCTGTTACAATGATTGCATCAGCCTTAATTACAATAGAACTTTCCACCTTTAACGCATTTAGGCACATGCAGTATTCTCAGGCTCCCTATCTTCGGCTGGCTTCATCTTTGAAATGGTTTTTCCATGCATTCAAAACAGTTTGTAATTAACAGTCACATTGTTTTCCTTTGAATGTTCCCTGAGATGCAGAACGCAGAGAGTGAGAGAGATGGGGAGCTAAGTGACTCGTTGATATGACTGGGGATTAGTTTGCTTTCAAGAAATCACTTTTTCCATTTTACAGAGAATTTTGTGCTAGCGAAAGGTTAAGGGTGCTGGATTGACAGCCCTGCAGACTCAGCTGATCTGTTTATCACAGAGTAGGTACAGCCTGGCAGCACAAGCAGCTCCCCATCACTTCAACAATGTGCCTTGCCTCTGGGGCCAAGAGGGGAATTTGGTCTCTGTGGCACAGTCAATCTTTGGTCTCTCTTTTCAGGCCTCCACCAAGGGGGGCAATTCGTGCCAATGGAGATGGTGATCCCTCTGTTGTGGACCTGGCCACTAGGAACCAGATTGCAGCCATCAGTTCATTTCACACATGGGCCACTGAACAGCTCTAAGATAGGAATGACTTTTGTCTACAGTCTGGAACAGCACCAGGGACATTGGCGTGAAATACACCCACCACCTGAGCCAGCCAGTGGCCCAGCCCTTCCCCTGCAGAGCGTAGCACAGATTTGCTCTTAATGCTCATCCCCTATAAATCCCAAAGTCAGATAACAAGCTCCCTGTCTGTAGTTCTGGTGCAAACCCTGGGCAGGAGGGCTGTTACCTCCATCTGTTCTTCTCTAGACAATCTGCCTTTGAAAGTCTTTGTGGCACAATCTTGGAGTATGAGTAACTGAGGCAGCACCTGGATATTGTTTAACAGATGAGAACACACATTTTTCAGGCAACGAGCTTTTCCTTCCCTTTCCTGCATGTATATTTTTTAATCTAGAATTTATATTTTCAGGAGGGTCCTACCAACTCTTCAGATTTGAATGTTTAGTGGGAAGCAGGAGGGTGCCCTAGTCTGTGTGTTGCTTCCAGGAGATACCCTAGCTCCATTCCTATTTAAGAGTTGGCACCCATTTTTGTTTCCAAGCAACGGTGCCAAGACGTCAGTTCACTAAGTTACCTCTGTTGTGTCATATTGCTTGATAGCATGTCAGGTTGTCCCGTAACTGCGGAGATACAACCTGCCATGCCCTACCCTATTCCCACGCTAATGCCATTTGACATGTCACAGTTATTTGCTGACAGCCATAAGATCTTGTGAAGCGGCCTTGCCTAGTGACAAAGAAGGGGAATGGGAGTCAGGAATCTAGTCAGCTCCCATCTCTGTTCACTGGATGATGTTGGGCAAATCACAGCCTCTCTCTCTTTGTCTCTGTTCCCCTGTCTGTAAATAGGTGTAAAAATATGTACAATACCTATCTCACCAGGGGCCTGCTGGGAGGCAGATACCATAACGGTGTTGGAGGGAAGTAGAGATGATGGCATTCCCAGCCACCTGCCAAAGAGGGGAGCCAAGCATGATGGTCATCCCTGGAGGCATCTGCATGCAATAAGCTCCCAGAATGCTCTTTCCTGCTGCAGGGTCACAGCACCAATAGTTTGGTGGAGCACTCTTGGCATCTTCTGTCCTCAGCCATTAAACATCTGCCCCCCCTCAAAGCTCCCACCCACTGCATCATCCTGGCAGGATCACCCTGATACCCTGACAAGCCCTGGCAGATGAAACATGAAGGCAGAATGCTCAAACGCTGGCGGCACAAATCCTGCTCTGTATTTAATCAACAACAGTGCAGGATTCCTGGCAACCGTGTCCCCCGCCAGTGAAGGAGGCCAGAAGAACCCTCCTCTTCCCCACCTCCATATCTGCATGTCTGGTTGAACCGTTCTGAATAAAGGAGCCAATCAATCTGAAGGGCCTTTGCCCAGCCTTGGCCCCAAGTGCCTGTCTGGGAGGACCCCTCATCCCACTTGGCTGAAAAGATCAAACACATCCGAGACGGTCTCCCTGGACCCAAGGACCCCTGTAAAAGCAGTGACCATTCCAGCTTTCTAACTGGAGTTTGGTGCAGTCACTCAGAGTCCCTGGAAGGCATGACGGTCATTACAAGGGAAATAAATCCCCGCTCCCCATGGCTGATGGTAGCCAGAGAAGAGCCTCTGCATCCATTCCTAACCACGCTCAATGTCTCGTCTAGCCGCACCACAGGCAGTTCCATATTCTGGTTCACTTTCAGGAAACATCACTTAACCTCAGTGCTCTCTCCAGTTACCACCCTACAGCTGGTTTCCCTTTCCTGGGCAAAGTTACCGACAAGTGGTGGCAAGCAAACGCCAGCAATGCTTGACCTCTGCCAATATCCTACACCCTTCACAATGAGGGTCAGACTGGGATGCGGCAGGGATGGTTCTAGTTGACAAAACAACGTGATTCCACCGTGGTGTCTATTGGCAATCACGGAACCCTGTCTCACATGGTGCCGCCGACTTGAGTACAAGACTTAGCAGGAGTGGATGGTGCAGCAGCACTGAACTGGCTTTTGTGATTTATCTCAATCAGATCTGGGACAGTCATTTGTCTCTCAAAAGAGCTGCCACATCGGGAGTCACTTCCTGTCCCTTGTAGACCATTCCCCTGATGCATGAGACTGGATCACCCCTATCTCAGCCACAACGCTGCAAAAGTTGTTATTGATCATAATGTTTTCCAGCATCCAGCTGAGGTGTAATAGGGATTCTTTATATTTGCATTTGCAAAACATTTGGAAGCATCTGACTCCCTGACTTCCTGCAGGAGGCCACGGTTGCTGCAGGCAGATTCACCCCCACCCCCACTCCCTGTTAGTGGGGTTCAGTTTACAGGCCATTAACTTTGTGGTGTGACCCATCTTCTCTCATGTGATGGGACTGAGTAAGTAGGAGGGCACTGGGCCTTCATCATGCTGAGAAAGCCCGGTGCCGAGGGCTGATTTGCTCCCCTGTGCCCACCTACCCTCCCCACCCTTTTTGTCTCTTGTGCCACAAGGGCCCTTGGAGTCCCTGCAGTGCTGATAGCAGGCATGTTTCCTGGACTACCCACCAGCCTGGGGTGCAATAATTGAGTTATAGCACATCCCCATCAGAAAGACGTTTCTTTTCCTGAACTTGCAGTCCAGTGATAGCTGCAGCTGCTGAGATGGTCAAACAACACACGGAGGGGAGGGCACAAGGACAGCGCCGGGCTGGGTGCAGAAAGGCTTTCAGATTGTCCCAGCTATAGCCTAGCAGTGAGGCCACCAGCATGGTTAGGGTCTTATTCCAGCTTTCAGATGAATGTTGCCAGGAGAAGTGGTGGCCTGCCCCATGTGCCCTCTATATCTCGCCCACTGGCCAGCCTGGGTGAGGGTCCTTTCCATCTCTTATCTCTAGGAATCTCACTGCCCCCCACTCCACCATGCACCCTGCCTTGCTCTCCTGTCCCATGCCCCTCTCTCTCCATCACCCTCTCCTCTCCTCTTTCTCATGCTGCCTCCATTTCTCCCACCCTTCCTGCTCCCCTCCCTCTCTGCCTTTCCCTCTCTCTTCCCCCACCCCCTCCATCTGTTATTTCTTTTGCTGTCTGGTGTTATTGACTGCCACAGGGCATCATACTGAGTCAGGCAGTGGAGTCAGTAGTACTTACGTACGAAGGTGATGAGAGTGTTGGAAAAGCTGAAGAAGAGTGAGACTGGATGGCGCTTGGGGAAGGGAGAGGCCAGGGCATCCAGACAGCTGCCAGGGTCTGACACATGCAGTTACTTTAAACAGATCTCATGAGATTTGTTGGTGGCAACAGATCACCAGCTGGATCTATCTATCTGTCTATCTGTCACTATCATATCTAGGCTTACACCCCACCCCTATGAAATCCCACAAACCTGTTGAATGGCCCTGCAGTGACGTCTTTTGAGGTATGTGCTTTTGTAGGCTCTGATGTCATACAAGAGCAGCCAACCAGAGTTACTGTTGTTTCAGGAAGTACCACCTTCAGGGAGTGGAAGGAGAAAGACATTCAGGAGCTATGTCAGATTCTCCGCCACAGATTTTTCTCATAGTATTAATTTTTAAAAGAATATTAAATTAATATTTTGCTTTTCTGTAGGCCCTTGTATCTAAGGATCTCAAAGCAGGTTATGAACATTAACTAAGTCTCACCACATCTCTGTGGAGCACCTTGTTCTTTTAACCCGCTTTACAGGTGGATAAACTGAAGACAAGAGAAGAGACATACATACTCAAGGTCACGAAGTGAGACAATGCCAAGGGTCCTGGCTCCTTGTTCTCTGCTCTAGCCATTAGACCGCACAGTCTGTTAGGTGGCTCCTGGGCAGATTTGGTATATGCTTCCGAAAGGATGGGCTCAGTCTCTGTTACAAAATCCTCACCACTTCCAGCTTGGGACAAACAAATATGCCAACATGTGAACACTGAGCTATGCCAACTGAGAGAAATAACCATGCGTCCCAGCTCAGTGCCCTGGACAATGAGCAGCAAAGGAGCCCAGAGGCACTAGGGATTGCAGGCACATCTTGTGGGCCATGCAGAATTTGCTGAAGTCATCTCATTATATCAGGGCTACGGTGGTTTTACAAATATCCACTGACCAGTGGGTACGAGACAGAGATTGCTCCAACTGGCGTCCTGAGAAGGGCACAGTCTAAATGTTGGCCACAGCAGTCAGACCCCTGGGAGTCTGCACTGACAGACAGAAAGAGAAATTAGCTGAGGGGCAGCCAAGGAGTAAAGGCTCTAGGGGAATTTGGCCCTCATGGTACTCCCCACTCTCCGTTGTCTGGGAAGGTATTATTTTTGCACCACTTGAGGGAAAGTTGTTCTTTGCACACTTTGAGTATTTCTCATCAGGTCAAGGCCCACCTTCCCTGGTTGTGGGTGCATATCACACTCTGGACATTTCTGCCCTCAGTTTGCACCCACAAAAATGAATCATGGGTCCATATCTAAGAACTTTCACCTCCAAGTTTGCACCTGCAGTTGGACATAGAACCTTAAGACATACTGCCAATCTGATTGCCTGTGTAATACCTCTAAGGAGGTCATCATGAATACCTAGGGCAATATATGAACATAAGAACAGCCATAGTGGGTCAGACCAAAGGTCCATCTAGCCCAGCGTCCTGTCTTCCGACAGTGGCCAATGCTAAGTACCCCAGAGGCAATGAACAGAACAGGAAATCACCAAGTGATCCATTCCATGCCCATTCCCAGCTTCTGGCAAATAGAGGCTAGGGACACCATCCCTGCCCATCCTGGCTAAGGGCACAGCAACCCCTGTTCGGGAATGGGCATGTGCTGAGATCAGGGGTTGAGAGCAGTGAGTTTAAGGTGGTGGTTGTCTCTTCAATCCCTATGGCTTCATTTTGGGACAGATCATGGCAAATGAGTTATTACATGTCATGTCAGGAGATCAGGCTGGCATGGCCTCTGCTGAGAAAGCTGACAAGGAACCGAGAACTGTAGTTTTTTAAATTAAACAACACATTCCGGGGAAGTCACATCAGCGTTTGTTGTCTTTCAGATGAGATGCAAACCCAGTGATCCGGCCACCGCTGGTAATTAAAGATTCCCCTGGCACTGTCATCAGGACTCCTGGTCTTAGCCCCGGTGTCCTGGGCAACCCTAGATGCATTGTGCAGTTACATTTGGATACAGTGTTCTTCTTCACTTCCTGTCCTAAACTGTTCTGAGTTGCTGCACTATTCCACCCCAAAGAGGGCTACATTAGCATTGCCTGTATATCTCTCGCATCCTTTCCTGAGCTGGTCACATAATTAAACTCTAATATTTGCAAATAGTTATTGGATGAAGTGTGCTGTAAATATTATTTAAAACAAATTATTTAATTCTCTAACCCCCAGGTTGAAAGGCTTTGTAAGAAAGATTGTCAGGTCTTTGCCGCAGTAGCTGTCTTTTTGCTCTGTCTTTGCACAGTACCTAGCATATTGGGGCCTTTCTCCAGAGCTGGGGTTCCTAGGCACCACTACAATACAAACAAACAAACAAATAATGATGTGTTAGTGATACACAGGCTTTAAGGCTTATCTGTATTATACTCAGTAGAAGTAACCTCACGAGCAGGTTTCTGCAAAACCATACAGGGACCACTTCATCAAACACTAAATGCAGCCATCTCTGGGTGGGAAGGTGGCAGCCATTTACATAGAGCACTGCACCATTTGACACAATTCTGGGATGGGAAGTGAAGCCATTGCAACTGCAGTTGTGAGTTCTAATACTCTCAACAGACTTAGGGCCCCATTCCTGGCTGCAGAGATCCCCGGACTGTGGTCTGGGGAGCACTTGCTGGTGATCTACGGAGAGCTGGCTGGACACATGACACCAGTCCCTTCTCCTTGTTTGATGGGAATGGGAGGTCTCCATAAGGCGATCCGTCATGCTGAAGTCCTCACTCTGAACAAAATGAGGTTCTCCACTTTCTCCTTTACCAACCATTCAACTTAGCCCAGCCTTTCCTACAGCCCTGGCCAAGAGCAAAATGCAGCATTTGCAGTGGACTCCCAGAGGGCTGGTGAAATGGCAGGCAGTCAAGATGCAACTGACCTTGTCTCTGTAGGTTTGGCCACGTGTGGGCAGAACAGCATAGGCAGAACATTAAATCCCAATTTTCTTGTTGGGCATAGATAATTGGTGAAAAATCTCTAAATCCGTGGCTGGCAGGTGAAGTCACTGCCAAAAAGAGAGAGAAAGAAGAGGTGAAACAAAGGACAGAGGGAGACCAAACCACAGGAATGAAAACCAAATTTCTCTGCTTTCCTCTCATGTTTTCATGTTGCTCCCCTCCTCCCCCCTTTCCCTTTTTTCCTCAGTCACCACATTCTTTCTGGGAGAAAGCGGCTGTTGGAAAACAGAGAGGAGAAGACAGACACTGCTGTGGAATTATTTAACGAGCCAGAATGAATTGCATTTGAAATCATTTAAATGGGATCTGGGAGTATTTAACTGAAGCACAAGAACTTAACAAGAGTGGGAAAGGATCTTTGTGCTAATTGCCGGCAATGACATACCTACAGAGAGAGAACATGCCGCAATTTGTAAGCAAGTCTGTAATTTCAGTCTCAGGTCCTTGCCTGCCCTGGAATATGGCACGGATTCTCCGCTGGAGAGGAGAGAAGGGCTGCTAGCTACAGGTGACCGGAGATGGTAGAAGATGAAGCTCCAGTTAAAGAGTATTTAGCCAAACATTTCACATTTTGTGGTGGGACTGAATAAAATGGGATAGAGATGCAAACCAGCCGGCCCTGGTTTGAGTCTGGGCTGTGCAATCCTCACACTCAAATGACTCACTTTGCAAAAGCAAACCCACCCTTTTTTTTTGCCCATCCTCCAGTTCCTATGCTAAATCTCTCTGCCTGCACCCGGACTACCCTAAGATAGCAGGGATTTGCAATGCAGCCAGGCCCCACTGTAGAATGGGGCTGGATTTCGGGAAATGAACTGGAGTGAGGACCGCCCACCTCATTGCACATATAGCACATACAGCCGCCAGGTACCAGTGGCTCTCATGCTCTGCCAGACTGACGTGATTAGACTCAGGAAGATCCGAGAGGGGCAAGGCTCCGAATCCCAGTGCCATCCAGTCCCCATCTGCTGTCTGGTGCTAAGGGACCAGGCCCCCTTGTGCTAGGTACATCACAGTCATATAACAGGGAGAGAGAGAGCCCCCCTGCCCCAGAGAGCTCAGCAGCTGAATGACAGACGGCATGCAATAGGGCAAAACAGACAAACAAATAAAGTGGGGAGAGGTGGGGGGGCGGTGAAGTAACAAAAGGAACTGAGTTAATACTTGAAGAGCAGTTGTTCAGCAGGAATGCTCCGCTTGTGTACATGGGGAGTACACGTCTGCACTCCTTGTGCCCTCCTATTAGCAGAGACTACATTTTGCATGAGCAAATTCTGTCCCACTTGCCTATCAGTTATAGGCTCTATTGCCTGAGCAGCTGGGTGCTGGCACACACCGTGTAGGTGCAGGGGTGTGCTCCCCTTAGACCCCACTAAAAACCAGCCCCTACAATGCAAATCCAGTGAGTGGACAAGCCAAGTGGATTCAGTGCCTGGAACCCACTGGCAGAGCCAAGGTTGCTGCTGGTCCCCTCCTAACACAAGCTGACTATAGGCAGAAACTGTCTCAGGTACTAGTTAGATGGTAAATAATGGGGCTGTCTTTCCCCACAGTGCTCCTAAGTGGTTTCCCTCATTGGATGTGGATGCATCAGGCCACTGCATCTCTACTCTGCATCTCACGCCAGCAGCTGGGTACAGCCTCTGTGATGTGTCATTACTGTTTTCCTTCCTTTGCATCCCCCTGCCCCTCCCCACGATCCATCTCTGATGATGCTGCCTTTATTCTTTGTCTTGCAATCAGTTTTCATCTCAGTAATTCCCATTCAATGGCTAGTCCCTGATCTCTCTAATTGAGATCAGAGCTTAATACATTGGATGGGGGGAGGGGGACTACTTTTAATTTCCTAGGTTCCCATTAAGTCTTCTAATTACAAAATCTCCATCTTCCATCCTCCCAAGTTCAGAGAAAAACTCTCCGTGACTTCTGTTGGAATCTTCTTCTGATAAATTGGTACTACAGCCTCCTTGAACAGCTGTCCTCTTGAGCAGACATAGTAATTAATGTGAATAATAAATACATTCAAAGCAGGTTCATAACCCTCCGTTCTTGCACACAGACTTCCATTCGCATTGCAAGAGACACACATCAACGTTTCCACTCACAGAACAGGTCCAGAGGAGCTGCCTCAATCTAACAAGCCTGGTTTTCATTAGCAGTTCTTAGGCCCACAAGAAATCTTCATAGACAACAGGCCTCTTGGGAAATGGAGGCTCCTGATTGGCTGGAAATGAGGCCATGGGATAAAATAGTCATCACAAATTGGGCCACCAAGAACTTTGCACTTGTCACTATGCTGCTGGGCACTGGGAACATCATGGTGTCCATGAGGCTGGAGCTCACACTCACCTGCTCTAAAAACACAGGTGAACAAAGAATCTCTCTTAGTAGTACAGGGCTATTGACACACAGATGGGGGCGAACATGCATATACACACTCTCTCTAGCCAGTTCATTGCAATACACTGCAGATAGACAAGCAGTCCCTCTAGTCAGACTCGGCGTCTGTGTGTCCTCACTCAGACTAATTGAGAGGAGCTGGGGAGAGAGTGGGGATGACCATATCCAATTGCTGGTTCACCTGTTTGCCTGGCTTTCGAGCATAGGGAGTAGCACGTGCACCTGGAGCCGAGGCATGGACACAATACCAGGGGATGCCCAAGTCATGCTGATTAGAGGAGATGGCTGCTGCTCTCTGATAGGCGCAGCTGTGAGTGGCATACACCTGCTCCAATGCAGAGCTGGTCAATTAATGTAAACTATTGCCTGTGACATTCGTTTGAATTTTTTAATACATTCGCTTGGGCTGTGCTCAAGTACCCACGGCCCAGCCTGCGCCCCCTTTGTATCCACATCACAATCTTACAATGAATGTTTGAGAGATGGCGTTTTACAGGCACAAATGTTCTCCTTAAGCACATTTCAGAAGCACAGGCATGAGGGTTTGTGGGAATCAAACTGTACATTTGCACATGCATGTAGTTGCACTGGAAGGTCTTGTGCACTCAGCCAGTCAAAGGGCAGAAGAACTAACACTACTGTCTCCTTCCCCTGTGATTCTGCTGCAGCTGTGAGCAGTGGAAGGGCTCAAGTTTAAATGAGAAGGGTCCTCACTAGGAAACTCACTTTCTCTTTGATCTGTGCTATGTTAGAGGTCAGAGTAGGTGATCACAATGGTTGCCACTGGCCTTAAGTTCTATGAACTTTCCCCTTCTCCTCCATATGATCTATGTATCTATCGCATTTCTAATGCACCTGTCTCCATAGTACGTAAGTGTTCCCTAAGGGTGAGTTTGTCATTTTACCTACAGTGAAACTGAGGTGCTGGAAGGTGAAGTGTGCCCAAAGTCACACTGTGAGTGGGACTGGGACCCAGGAGTCCTGACTCGCTTGCTGTAACCACTAGACTCACAAAGCCAGAAAAGTGAAATGAGAATTGCTGAGGGCAATGCCCAGGCGGGATAGGAGAGCCCTAGCATGGCAAAGCAGAGGTATGAGGTTCAGTGAGCCCTCTGTCCATTTACACCAGCTGCTGACTTGCACTTCCCCTAATATACACTTCAACTGTGCCCATGACTGATAGACCCAGACAGCCTCATCCTTCTGTTATTGTTGCTTGCCTTTATTTGCTCTATGTACACATCCACTGAGTTAATGGACTCCTCTCAGGAGTGGCCAAGCCAGGAGCCATCAGAGCAGATTTCCCTGAGATGAGCAATCCGTCCCAACCAGTGATTTCAATTAAAGGGTCATTAGTGTGAAATCTTATCCATCCCAGCTCCCATTTGCCGGCAGGAGGCTCTTCTTCTCCCTGTCCTGAGCCCTGTACTGCGGTTAGAGCACAATCCTCTCGCTGGAGCCCACTCGCTTTGCTAAAACACAGCAGCTGCTGCCGATAAACAAACATATTGATCATACAGATATGGCTGTCAGGGACTTAATTCATGAATGAAGCGTGTTGTAGGAGTGCTTGGTGGGCAAAGGTTCCTTTTAAAGAGCCAGCAGCAGCCAACGGCAGAAACCTCACTTAGAATTTGAAGACCAGCATGTCTCCAGTAGCCAAGAAGCTCATCTGCTTTATAACACTGTGGTGTCCACAGTCTGGGATTTATAAACCTTTAAAGGTTTGTGTGTGAATTCATCTACAGAACAAGTGCAGCACAGACAGCAGAAGAGCAAGCTTCCACCACACTGCCTCCCTCCCATATCCCCCCCGCAAAGACCTTCTTTAATGGAGAGCAGGAAGTTCAGTCCACAGGGCTCAGCCAGTCCTCAGCTTCTCTGCTGAACTAGTGCTAGCTGGGGCTCTTCTGTGGGAGTGAGATGGGCTGAGCCCACCAGTTCATTTCACACCGTTCCCCATGCCGCTGTTGTGTGGTTGTGGTACATGCAGCTATGCCAACAGAAGAGAGTTGCTGCGAGTCTGTTTTCTGTGCACTGCACCTTTCACTGTAAGATGTCTCCCTGCCTGTCAGCTGTAGGGGCAGGGGGGCGTGCGTTGTGTCAGGGTAGCAGGCACAGCCCGAGTGACACACACTGTGCTCTCTTTCTCTCATGGAGACTTTACACTTGTGCTTATTTCCTTTTCCAGTGGGTACAGTCCCACTGTCAGGAGAGCCAATCTAGAACCGGTGATGAAAGGCTCCGTCTCGCTTCACCAACAGCCAGTTCCCTGTCACCATGCATGAGTGTTCAGATATGACTGTGCTTATAAAACTCTTGCTCTAGCATGGCCAGTGTGAGGAGCTCCCACTGTGGATACAGGTACTGGGATGATTCCTCTGAGTCTGGCCATTTGGGGCACAATTTACCGTAGCAGATGGCTGAGCTGTGAGGTGAAGTGGGCTCTTGTAGGCACCATCTCCTGGGCTGCAGGAAGAGGGAGGAGCCCCCAAATACTGGGACCCTGTAACTCCTGCCACCCCTATTTTGGGGCAGGTCTAAGAAATGCATTTGTATCCAGCAGCCCCTGAGCTGACATGAAGACAGAGAGAAAGCACTTGCTCCTAGGCCCGCAATATAACCTTGTCCCAGGCATCAGCAAGGAGGAGGAGTTGAACTGCTGCTGAAGATGGTTTGCCTGAAAGAGTAGACAGGGCCAAACCACATTCAGCACCATTTCAGAAGCCATGGGAGAAGCTTGTTTGCTGTATGCAACTTGACTGGGTCCTGTCTACAGCTGTAGTTCAGTACCTTTTGCTTCAGAGAGGCAGTGTGCCCTAGTGGATAAGGAACCGTGAGTCAGGAGACCAGGGCTCTGTTCCTTGCTTGGCCTCTGACGTGCTATGTGACCTCTCGCTCTGCGTCTCTGTTTCCCCTCCCACGCTTTGTCTGTCCGATCTATTTAGAGCATAAGGTTAACTCCTTCTTTAGGCAGGGACTTTAACCTCCTCTGACTATGGTAGCGGCTTCTCAGCATTTCTGATAGGCAGACATAGCCCAGAGGCTGGAGGAAGGAGCGGGCTGGGTGCAGAATGGAGAGGCGGGGAGGGAAAGGAATGGAGACTGGGGAACAATGGAGAAGTGTGACAGGTGTGTGGGCTTCTTGGCATGTCGGGTGGTTGTGAGTGGTCTCTTCAGACTTCACAGACAGCCGGTTGGCTGGATGGGGGACAGTTTCATTGTCCTGATCAGTCCTATGGAGACAGCAGCCTTCCTCCTCCTCCTCCTCCATTTACTGGGCTTGACCTTCTTTAGCAAGAGATCAAGAGGATGGCCTCACGTGCTTTCTGTTCCCTTTCATTCCCTCTCTTCCCCACCTGCCTCTCTCCCCTTCCCCCTAAATCAGCAGTTCTCAAACGTCATTGCACTGCAACCCCCTTCTGACAACAAAAATAACTACATGACCCCAGGAGGGGGGAACCAAAGCCTGAGCCCACCTGAGCCCCACCACCCCAGATGGGGAGGCCAAAGCTTGAGCCCTGTCGCTCTGTGCAGCGGGGGCAGGGAGGGTGATGGGCGAAGCCCAAGGGCTTCAGCTCCAGGCAGGGGACCGGTAACCGGAGCCCTGCTGCCCAGGGCTGAAGCTGAAGCCTGAGCCCCACTGCCCAGGGCTGAAGCCCTCAGGCTTCGGCTTTCGCCCCAAGCAGTGGGGCTCCAGCTCCGGCTTCAGCCCTGGGCTCCAGCAAGTCTAACACCAGCCCTGGTGACCCCATTAAAATGGGGTTGCAACCCACTTTGGGGTCCCGACCCACAGTTTGAGAACCTCTACCCTAGATCCTCCTGCCTTGTAGGGTACGTGGCACCGAGCGTGAAAGGCTTCTTTTGTGTCAGGCTTCTGCTGCCACAAGCAGCAGGAGACTAGGGGCTAATGCTCAGGGCTCTGAGCAGCCAATATTTGTCCTGCTGAAGTAATGCTTGTAACCTGACATCCTGCTGGAGAGCTGTGCTGGGGTGGAGCTCTGTGGAACTGGAATTCTTTCTCTTGCTCGTGTGTTTTTCATTGAGCTCTCTGAGTTAATCCCAACGCAGTGCAATTCACTACTTATTTTTTTTAACCTGTCTCTGGGCGCTGAACTGAGTATTACTCCAGACCCAGCAAACTTCTCTCCCTGGCTCTGACCCCATTGCTCTCTTCCACCCCGTCTCCATCTTCATTTCTCTTTCTCCTCTGATCAGTTTGGTCCCGATCCAAAAAAAAGCACTTAAGCAGGTGTTTAACTAAGCACATGAGTGGTCCCTCCGATGTCGTGATAAAACAGATTGACAGAGCGAGACAGGTACCAAGAAGTCACCTGCTACAGGACAGGCCCAACAAGGAAAATAACAGAACACCACTGGCCATCACGTACATACCCCAGCTAAAACTTCTCCAGCACATCATCAGTGATCTACAACCTATCCTGGAAAACGATCCCTCACTCTCCCAGACCTTGGGAGGCAGGCCAGTCCTTGCTTACTGACAGCCCCCCAACTTGTAGCAAATACTCACCAGCAACTACACACCACACAACAGAACCACTAACCCAGGAACCAATCCCTCTAGCAAACCTCGTTGCCTACTCTGTCCCCATATCTACTCTAGCGATACCGTCAGGGGACCCAACCACATCAGCCACACCATCAGGGGCTCATTCACCTGCACATCTACTAATGTGATATACGCCATCATGTGCCAGTAATGCCCCTCTGGCATGTACATTGGCCAAACTGGACAGTCTCTACGTAAAAGAATAAAGGGACACAAATCAGACAGGAATGGTAACATACAAAAGCCAGTGGGAGAACACTTTAATTTCCCTGGACATTCAATAATAGATTTAAAAGTAGCCATCCTTCAATAAAAAAACTTCAAAAACAGACTTTGAAGAGAAACTGCAGAGCTACAATTCATTTGCAAACTTAACACCATAAATTTGGGCTTGAATAGGGACTGGGAGTGGTTTGAAAAGCAATTTTCCCTCTCTTGGTATTGACACTTCCTCATCAATTATTGGGAGTGGCCCTCATCCACCCTGACTGAATTGGCCTTGTCAACACTGCTTCTCCACTTGTAAGGTAACTCCCTTCCTTCATGTGCCAGTATATTTATGCCTGTATCTGAAATTTTCATTCCATGCATCTGAAGAAGTGGGTTTTTTTACCCACGAAAGTTTATGCCCAAATAAATCTGTTAGTCTTTAAGGTGCCACCGGACTCCTCATTGTTTTTGTGGATACAGACTAACACTCAGGTACCTGGTGTCTCTCAACACACTGAGAGCCTTGCTAGCAAAGGGCAGACCACACACTTATGACTCAATGAAAATCAAACAAGACCTTCCTTCCTCATGTTGTTGATTCTTTCATTGCTGGTGCTGTCTTTATTTATTCATTCTGAAGCTTTTTACACTGTGCCCTCCCAAAGCTCTGAAAGCCTGTCCAAAAATATTAAGTGACAGAACATACAGTTGAGGACTGGTAGCCAGAAAACAGACCCACCCCCACCTCCAATTTAGGAGGATTAAGAAACTCCCTGCCCCTTCCATTCCTGCCCATAGAAAACAGATGGGCATCTCAGCATAGTGGCGAGCAAGGCTCAAGGGGTGCGTAGGCCTGTGCAAAACACCCCAAGAGCTCAGACACTGACTCCCCCAAGTTTAGCCCCTGCCTGTGGGATGGCTGCTGCTCAGCCCAGTAACAAGTCAAGGATAATATAGTCAGGCTTACATTGCAGGACTTAAATATTCAATTAATCAATAGAATATTCCATTAGTGCAATAATCATTTGGAAGAGTCTGATCTATAGGTACATCTCAGCTGGGTCTTGCAAATTGATTTCTGATGAAGTTCTAATTGACTTCACAGTCAGACAAGGGCCTGTCTGAGCACAATGAAGTCCAGCTTGAGAAGGCTCAGGCATCTCTGTATCCCCTCGAGGTGAGGAGGGGGAAAGTGTGATTTATGCCACATTTATCACTACAGTCTCTACCCAACACTGCTTTATTGGTCCCAGGTGAGAGATGAAAGCTTACAGCTTTAATGCTGAACTTCTCAGGCAGCCCAAGACACCCGTAAGCTGCAGGCAGCAGCTTGTCACTCCTGGAGCAGGTGCCCTGTGGGGTCCTTAATACTGACCCCTTTAATGTGCGTCTCAGCCAGGGAGCAGACCTCAAGGGGGTTAGATTTCATCGGCACACGTGCTTGTTGGAGCATCATGCATGTTTTCAGCAACACAGCCACGCTGATCCCTCTTCTGCAGAGGGGCTGGGGATTGTGTCTACCTACTGTTACCGTGGCTCATGACCCAGGGGGGCTACTGCAGCTGCTCGTGGATTTCCAGGTAGAGATGGGGGTGAAGGATGCTCTTTTTTATCCCTGCTTGGCCAGGAACTGGTGCCTTTCCTCTCTGATCTGCACTCCCCACAGCACATAATATTGTTGTTATGAATTTGTATGATAGTAATGCCCAGAGGCCCCAAACAAGATGGGGGCCTCATTGTGCTTGGTACTGTGCATACGCAGAGTAGGAGGTAGTCCCTGTCCTAAAAAGCTTCCCCCTGCCATGTATGCTACACTCAACAACTTAAGCTAGTGCCCATATGGCTGCTTGCATGCACATAGAGTCTTGCGCAGAGTGCATTACCCTTGTGAGTTCCATAGACTGGCCCGGCTTCCAGTTTCTTTCTGGGTGCAGTTTAAGGTGTTGATTTCAATCTAGAAGCCATTTATGGTTTGGTTTATTGCTACCATGGAGACAGCTTTCTTCTCTTGCTCCACCCCAACCAGCTGGGACAGTCCAGCTCTTGTGCTCCTGCTCTCAGTCCCTACATTGTTATGGCTGGGGCAGAGCATTCCCTGTGGAGGCCTGTTTGCCAGAAGAGGCGGTCGGTGTGGGGGATGAGTTTCAGTTGTAGTTTGGGGAGTTCTCTGAACTGTTGCTAATGTCTCAATTAGTGTCACTCTACCTTGTGCGAAAGCAGCTGGGCACATGCACCTAGCGCTAATGACGGGCACGCTTTACACACGGAACACGGGATCATTATGATTTTGTCTTTTCGGTATGTGTTTATTAAGAGCCTACAGTATGCTCAGCCCTTCTCTGCGAGATACAAAGGGAAGACAGTTCCTGCCCCAGAGCGGAGGGCTGACAGTCTAATAGACCGATGTTGAGAGAGAGAAGTAATGTGTATGCAGATTTGGATACACACTATACAGCACATAGCTATATATCTCAATCCTGGCAATAACAGATTCTCTACTGGCTGGAATCATAGAATATCAGGGTTGAAAGGGACCTCAGGAGGTTATCTAGTCCAACCTCCTGCTCAAAGCAGGACCATTCCCCAACTAAATCATCCCAGCGAGGGCTTTGTCAAGCTTGACCTTAAAAACTTCAAAGGAAGGAGATTCCACCACCTCCCTAGGTAACCCATTCCAGTGCTTCACCACCCTCCTAGTGAAAAAGTTTTTCCTAATATCCAACCTAAACCTCCCCCACTGCAACTTGAGACCATTAGTCCTTGTTCTGTCATCTGCTACCAGTGAGAACAGTCTAGATCATCCTCTTTGGAACCCCCTTTCAGTTAGTTGAAAGCAGCTATCAAATCCCCCCTCATTCTTCTCTTCCGCAGACTAAACAATCCCAGTTCCCTCAGCCTCTCCTCATAAGTCATGTGTTCCAGTCCCCCAATCATTTTTGTTGCCCTCCACTGGATGTTTTCCAATTTTTCCGCATCCTTCTTGTAATGTGGGGCCCAAAACTGGACACAGTACTCCAGATGAGGCCTCACCAATGTCAAATAGAGGGGAACGATCACGTCCCTCCATCTGCTGGCAATGCCCCTACTTATACAGCCCAAAATGCCATTGGCCTTCTTGGCAACAAGGACACATGGTTGACTCATATCCAGCTTCTCGTCCACTGTAACCCCTAAACGTATCAAACCAGGACAGGACATCACCCCAGGGCCAGTCATAGCTTCCTGGCTGCTGCCATCAGTTCCAGGTATTGCCAGATAGACCATGTCATCTATGCTACTGAACATGACAGCTACACTAGGTTCTTCCATTCAAGAGCTTCTTCCAGCCCCTGCTAGCTTGGAGGAGAGTCCCAGCTGAGGCCAGTGCTGGACAGTCAGCTCCTCCTGACTGAACCAGGGGAGCTGACACCTGCTGAGACCCCCTCAGCGCAGACCCTACTGGGACCAGCTCAGTGCATCTCTTGCTGGTTCAGTGAAGGAGGGGGTGCACAGCTGCAACGGGCTTAGCTCCTGCTGATTCGTCCAGGGGAGAGTTCTCTTTTGCCTCAGCTGGGGAGCTGATGTTTTTAGGGGACTTTCAGTCCAAGGTTCAGCAACAGGAATGTGCCCCGGCGAGACAGGCCACCCGGTGGGCGAGTGCTTATCACATGAGCCAGCTCTATTGCCTGTTCTCTGGCTCCCTGGAGGTGGATCGTGCTGATTTCAGAGACACGTTAGCAGGTAGCTGTGGCAGGGGTGGTGAAAGGGTTCAAAACAAAACAGAAAGCATTTGGCCAATTTCTGAATCATAAGAGAAAAAATGTAAAAAAAAAAAAAAAAAAAACCAACCAAGAAAAAAAAACATAGAGAAGTGAGTGCAATTCCCTCCCCATTCTCCGGCTGTATTAACCTAACAGTGGGCTAGGCACTTAGAGCACACTTTGTGGGTGATGACTAGTCTGTAAATGGGGGCTAATCACCTCTAACTGGGGTGGGTGTTATTTTTATTGAACAACCACCCAAGTGGCTTTGGTGTAGGAAAAAAAAAATCCAGCTCGGTACATTTTTTGCAGAGAGGAATAATAGCCTAAAAAAAAAAAAGTCATTCAGTGTATGTGTGGCATGTAGTAATGGCTTTGAGAGAGTGGAATGCAGCCCAGGTAAATGCCCACATAGAGGGATTTCAAAAGAGCAACTTTGAGCTACCTAGCTGGGGGGAGGGGTTTCTCTCCACCATTTTTTTCCCCTTTATTTATTTTATAGGAGACAGATTTAAATGTTTCGTTTTGGAACACAATGCCTAGAGTTTATGCAGCAAAGTTCTCCCTTGGCTCATGGGCGCCAGACGGAAAATGATGTGTTCGGGTTCTTGGCTCTGGCTTCCCCACTGCTGTGTAGAGAGGACATGGTAATTTCCCATCTGCACATACCTGTCAGGTTACAATCAGTGTTACTATTCAATAGTGGTGAGCAGAAAGAAACATAACCCCGTCCACAAGGGTATTTAGGCTGAACTTTACTGGGAGAGGCTCCCTATTCAAAATGGCAGAAGATACTTCCTAATAAGGGAAGGGCCAATCTTATAACTCTTACCCTTCCTGAATGTAGGGTTATGGTCCAGGAATCCAACCCCTTCCCTGGGTTTTGGTTGTAGTTTGAGTCAATGAAACCTTGACCAATGAGGTTTTGCTCACTTTTGCTTTTAAAAAAATGCGTGTTTCTTAATTACTGTTCCAGGGGAGCCAGCAATATAGCTGCGCTTGGAACAAAAACACAGGGAACTCAGCCACAGATGCCATTTCCTCAGGGGGTTGGTGGCAAATGGGCCTGATAATGGACTAAGTACAATCATAGGCGTCGGAGATGGAAAAACCCTAATGGGCCTGATGTTGCAAAGGGCAGGTGCCAAAATATCACTGCAGTGGCATGCCTACTTTGCACTGCATTTACTGTGACGGCATGCAAATGGCCATTTATACACCCAACCAACATTTATACACCCAACCAGCCATTTGCTCCAGCAAGTACCCAGTTCATGCACACAGTTGTGTTAGCTGCACATGCACATGATTCACTCCCTTGCACACAGGTTTTGACCTTAAGAAAACTGGCCCCCTTAAGTCCTATACTGTAGCCCATCTCCCAGACAGTGCATTTCAGACTATGGAGCCTCTCACTTCTAAGATACTGGTTGTGCTCCATTCCAGGTTGGTAGTGACTGAGAGCCATCACTATCCGACTGCAGTTTGGTGCCCTTCTGTGTGTGAAATACCCGGGTAACTGCAGTCAGTTCCCAGCAGACAGGCGTCCACATCACAAAGCCTGCCATTGTAACATCAGAGTGGAAGCCAAGAATTTAATGAGCCGCAGAGAGAAGTCCCCTCTCGGTCCTAGATAAAGTCCTTCCAGGACGGCACTTAGACATACCTGTTCTGTGGATAAGGCAAGGACTCCGGTCTCCAGAGCTGTCAATCCATCAGCATGAAATTCAATTAAAAGTTGTATTATTTGTTAATGCAACTTGTTTCTCCCAATTTCCTTTCTCAGACTCTTGCCAAGCTGCACGGCATATGGGCAGAGTGCACCATGTGTGCTGTGGAAGCGTGTCCAGTGCTCAGCGTGTCACAGATTCCCACACAAATATGGGGACTACTAAGCAGGAATTATTAAGTGTCATTATTAATATGCCGGAATGTGACAGAAGAGGATTTATTTTTATAGCAAAGCCTCACACGTACACTCTCCTCATGACAGGGATAAAAGAGGAAATGGGTTTCATTTGACGCCTCTGCAACCACAGAGCATGTCACAAATACACCGATTGTTCCAAGATCACACTACAACCCGAAGCAGAGCTGAAACGGTTGCATAATGGAAAGCTTTACTTGCCGCCTCAACTTTGGTCCCTGCCTGGTCTGTAGCTGGGTTGGAGCTCATGATATGGGGTTGTCTAAATACCAGCTGTTTGGGAAGAGCAACACAACACGCTAGAGAGCATCAAAATGCTCAGCAAGCTAGATTGCAGAAAATAATAAGTGGCTTGAAGCTTCACCCTCAGTGTGAACTTACTCAAGCTCAACCCTGTTTCTGAGTTTTAGTTAAGTTCAGTTGAGTTCTTAGTTCAGATCCTCAGCTGCTGGAAATTGGTGTCAGAGGAGCATTGGTCCAGTCCTGCTGATTTACACCTGTGGAGCAACTGGAACAGAAAGTTAACTGAACTTCAGAAACAAAGGGTTGAATCTGATTAGCTTCACATTCTGGGTGAAAGTGTCTCTCAGGGACTGGACACTTGGTGATTGATCTGACAGTAGAATCACCAGCAGTTCGGCATTGGAAACATTGGGGGAAAGCCTCTACTGAGATCCCAACCCAAGGAGAGGCTTCAGATAGTCTCTAGTCTAAACCTCTGAATCATAGCAATAGAAATGACCTATTATTATCAGAGTTTGTCTAATCCATCGCCCATCCAGGGCAGGATGGTTTCCTGTAGCGTATTCCCATGCATATTTAACTTTTCTGATCTTCATCCACCTTAAACTCCTTCAGTTCCCCTGGCAGCCATCGTGTGTTCCAGCAAATGCTTTTTTCATTGTGATTCCCTTGTCTCTCTCTGAGTCTTGACTTTCTACTACCTCTTTCTTTTTGAATGCTCTTCCTGTTTGCTGGTAGCCTTCCTTTGACTTCAGGAGGATTTAGGTGTGCAGCGGGCTTGAAGCGTTGTGCCCAAAGTTAAGTTTTTTGATTGCTTGTTGCATTGTTTCAGCTCCTATCTCTGCTAGTCTCTCACTTCCATCCACCCACTCAGATCCCAGAACTGGTCTGAAGTAAATAGGATGAAATTCAACAAGGACAAATGCAAAGTACTCCACTTAGCAAGGAACAGTCAGTTGCACACGTACAAAATGGGAAATGACTGCCTAGGAAGGAGTACTGCAGAAAGGGATCTGGGGGTCATAGTGGACCACAAGCTAAATATGAGTCAATAGTGTAACACTGTTGCAAAGAAAAGTGAACATCATTCTGGGATGGATTAGCAGGAGTGTTGTAAGCAAGCCACGGGAAGTAATTCTTCCGCTCTACTCCATGCTGATTAGGCCTCAGCTGGAGTATTGTGTCCAGTCCTGGGCGCCGCATTTCAGGAAAGATGTGGACAAATTGGAGAGAGTCCAGAGAAGAGCAACAAAAATGATTAAAGGTCTAGAAAACATGACCTATGAGGGAAGATTGAAAAAATTGGGTTTGTTTAGTCTGGAGAAGAGAAGACTGAGAGGGGACATGATAACAGTTTTCAAGTACATAAAAGGTTGTTACAAGGAGGAGGGAGAGGAATTGTTCTTCTTAACCTCTGAGGATAGGACAAGAAGCAATGGGCTTAAACTGCAGCAAGGGCGGTTTAGGTTGGACATAGGAAAAACTTCCTAACTATCAGGGTGGTTAAGCACTGGAATAAATTGCCTGGGGAGGTTGTGGAATCTCCATCACTGGAGATTTTTAAGGGCAGGTTGGACAAACACCTGTCAGGGATGGTCTAGATGATACTTAGTCCTGCCATAAGTGCAGGGGACTGGACTAGATGACCTCTCAAGGTCCCTTCCAGTCCTATGATTCTACCCAGGCCCTACTGCTCTGTATTAGGACTGCTTGGTTGCTGCTGCACTTCCCTTGGGGCTGAAGGTAAATTTTGAACCTCCAGCCCTCTTGCTGTCCACCCAGCAACCCACTGAGTCTGGGTCTGAGGCTCATTCCCCTCTTAGAGGCAGCATTCCAAAATTCTCATGCAAAAAGGTCTTCTACTCCAGGTTCTGCAATGGCTTTATGTTGGATGAAATACAACTTTTCTACCAGGCAGTTTATTAGCCTAGCTAATTAACCCATAGTCAGTGTCTCGCTCACCTCTAATCACAGGCTGCTCACACCCTCAGTTCACAGAGTGCAGCAGTGCTATAGCACATGTATTTATAGAGAAGTGTGCCACACTAGATGAACTGTATTTACAGGGACAGCATCAATTCATTCGGGCACAAAATATGACCTACCTAAAAGCGTTAGAGAAAGGGACTGCATGGCGCTAAGGATTAGGAATAGTATATGGAGCCTCTCATTTTTAGAGCGCTGGTTATGACATAGCCCAGGTCAGTGATGGCTAGCTCTCAGTACCGTTTAACAGCTGGACTAGGAATCATACAGGTTAGAGATGGAAGAGACCTATTAGGTCATCCAGTCTACATCCCTCTCAATGCAGGATTGTTCCCAGTGTATATTTTTTCATGCTGTTTCAAATATTCCAGTCAATGGGGCTCCACCACTTTCTTTGGGAGATTACCCCATAGTTGATTTGACTGAAAACTAGATTTTCCTGAGATTGAGCCTAAACGATCCTTTTTCTTAATTTCACTTTCACTAGATATACCCCGTGTATCACCTTCTACAACGCTGCTCTCTCATTACCACCTTTCAATATCTGCTGGTGAAGCTCATGTCCCCACACTAGCCAAGCTAGACATATTTAGCTTTCTTAGTGTTTCCTCGTAAACCAGTCTCTCTGAATTTCTGATTATTGTTGCCATGCTCCGACCTCCTTCCAGTTTGTCAATATCCTTCTGGCAATGTGATGCCCAGAATACAATGAGTATGATGATGATTCTTAAAAACGTCACCACACAGTGGTACATCAAAACGAGAAAGTGCATAAAAACCTCTTTGCACCACAGGGGGATGACATTCTGCTGTTCCGAAATTGTTTTCAAGATGGTAACGTCATTCTGCAAGGACAAACCGTCTCCACGCTGATAAAATCAGGACCAGAAAGGCAAGCCTGCTTGGATGAGCAGATTGCAGTGTGGGGTTTTTGCAATAATTTATTTTTAAATAAGACAGCCACCATAAAATGGGACAGACATAGAGAAGATCAGATTCAAATGAAAGAGCAGCTTAAGTGGATCATTCTTCCTCTGATATTTAAAGCCTTTCAGACACAGTGCTGCTGCTCTGCTCTCCTACTGGTGTGAGCTGATTCCCATCCCCCCCGCCCCATCCTTGACAAATCAGTGATCGGTGCCTGCGGCTGGCTTGCTGGGAATCTCAGAATCTCAGGCCTTTGTTTGTGCTGCTCCAGTTTGGTGGAGCTCTCTCCCCGTCTGCAGACTCCTATGCCTTGTTCAGAACTAAACTGCTTTCAGGTTCCTCTCCTCACCTGTAAGATTCCTGTTCTTCTCATGAATATCTTGTCCTTGCACGCTGTTTAGCACCTTGATGCTCAGGGAAGATATAGTGCACAGGTGAAAATGAAGTAAAAAAAGAATCAAGTCAAGATGCTCTTAGGACCCCACTCACCTGCCTGTCCCAGTCATGGAGTGGGAAATTAATCTTGGCATCTGTAGAACTGAGGGAGAAATATCTCTTTAACCTGTCTACCTGGATTTGTGCAAGGTCACCCATCACTGTGGTACCTGGGCCTTGAGCACTTTATGAAACAGGCCCTAATAGATTCAAAGATTCTCAGGCCAGAAGGGACCATTATGATCTTCTAGTCTGACTTTCTGTGTATCTTAGGCCATAGAACTTCCCCAAGATAATTCCTACAGCAGATCTTTTAGAAAAACATCTAATCTTGATTGAAAAATTGTCACTGATGGGAAATCTACCACGACCCTTGGTAAATTGTTACAATGGTTAATTACTCTCACTGTTAAAAATGTACACCTTTATTTCCTGTCTGAATTTGGCTAGCTTCAACTTCCAGCCACTGGATCCTGTTTATATCTTTCTCTGCTAGACTGAAGAGCCCATTACTAAATATTTGTTCCCCATGTAGGTACTTATAGATTGTAATCAAGTCACCCCTTAACCATCTCTTTGTTAAGCTAAATAGATTGAGCTCCTTGAGTCTATCACTCTCAGGCATGTTTTCTAATCCTTTAATCATCCTCAGGGCTCTTCTCTGAACCTTCTCCAATTTATCAACATCCTTCTTGAATGGTGGGCACCAGACCTGGATTCCAGCAGCAGTTGCACCAGTACCAAATACAGAGGTAAAATAACCTCTCTGCTCCTAATCCAGACCCACCTGTTTATGCATCCCAGGATCACATTAGCTCTTCGGACCATACCGTCACACTGGGAGCTCATGTTCAGCTGATTATCCACCACAACCCCAAAATTTTTTCAGAGTCACTGCTTCCCAGGATAGAGTCCCCCACCCTATAACTATTGCCGATGTATTTTGTTCCTGTGGATCCTTTTGTTGAACTCACCCCCTCCCCCTTTAACAATGCACATACCATTATCACCTCTTTAAAGCCCTTGCTCCTTATGTCTTCCCTTCTCTCTTTTCCATTCTCATCTCACACAGTGGGAGAAGGTGCATCTACAGGCTAATTAGACATTCCCCATCCCTCAGGCTAATAACAATTGGCATCATGTTAGAAGGTTATTTTTTATTTTCACAGCAGCTTGTTTCTCTGTGTGTGTGTGTCTTCCTTTGTCTTGCAAACACAAATTGAGAGAATTGGTTGCGTACACAGAACATTGTCCATCACTTGTTATTGTCTGTATTTAATTGGCCAAGCTTGCAAGGCCACACACTCAACTTGATGGCATTTTCCTGGCTGTCTGTGACACAATAACTTTTGAGCGCCGCATCTGATCAATTTCTAAATTTAAGGGAACGGTCTAGGCATCAGTGGCCAGAGCCCTATTGATCTCGGGGCAAATCGGAAAACTGGAAGGGGGGAAATGAGCCCCTGTTAGCTGTTTAGCACAGCCACAGCTTCAAGCATTTCTGCAAATGTTTCTAGATCAAACAACTGGTTGATGGCAGCCATTAACTCCTCCAGCATAACAATATCCTGAATTTATCTCTGCTCATCCTCCCAACAGAGATTAACATGTTGACACCCTGAACAACTTCTCTCCCAGACAATTAATAATGGCTGGGGGAGAATGGAAAATAGGGGAGAGCACACAGTCCCTGGCATGGGGGAAGAATGGGGGACTCTGGTATGGGAGGACAGGGGCATGGGGGCACACACAACCTCTGACAGAGTGGGGATGGGGAGAGCTTCAGGGAATCCCTGAATTGGACAGGGTGGAAGGGTGCCATGTAGGGAGATTGAGGGAGTGGAATGGAGGAATGCAAGGAGCGAATGCAAGGAGCCCAGGGTATGTACAATGAGCTCCGAAGCTATGAAGTGGGCAACCCCTGAGTTTATATTGGTTTATGCCTCACCCTTTGGAAGGGTTCTGGGGTCCCATGCATTGTAAATCTTCCTGGCTTTGGCCTCACCCTCTGGAGGAATTTGCAGGGTCCCATACAGAGTGGATCTCATTCTGGTTTGCACCCAACACTCAGGTGGCTCTCCTGGTGAGGGACGACAGAGATGATTTGGCTCTTATTGGGAAGGAGGGCCTTTTAATACATTGTTAGAGAGCAGGAAGTTTGAGTCTAAGGGTTAGTCATTATGGGGAAATGGACCCTGATAGTGATTGCAGAATAATCTACCTGCTATCGCTATTCCAGAGCAGCCCCTCCATGGGGACACTCGATTCCAGAATAAAGTCATTTTATCCCACAATAATTTGTGGTTTCCAGGCAGAGTAAATATTCTGGAATAAAATCACTTTTAATTCTGGAATAGAGTGTCCCCATGGGAAGCTGTTCCGGAAGAGCTCGTCCAGCCATTCCCCCACACGGACAAATCTTTTGTGCGACTGTACTTGGGGATGCCCAGGAGAGAGTTTGTGGAGGGCTCCAAGCGGGTGTATCTTGGGGGGGATAGCCTGGGGGAGTTTGGAAAAGGATCCTAGATAGGGGATACCTGCAAGGAGGTGTTTGGATAGCATCCCACCCAGGCGTGTGGGTCACTGCAGGAGGCTATGTGTTGGAGGTTCACTGGAGGCTTTGTGGGGGGGTACCCAGAAGGTTGTTCCTGTGGGATCAGGATCAGGAGTCTGTGGCTGATCCCAGGAAAGATTCACAGAGAGCCAATTATTTCATGGCCTGTTTTATTCCCTTGCTTTATGGATGTGTTATTAAATGTCTCTTTTAAAGGCTCTCTCCTCTCTGAACATCTCACTTCTTTAAAAACATTTGTTTTGTCACCAGTTTTATTACTGACTCACTGGAGAGCCTAGACTAAGTCCAAATGTTTCTCTAGAGCTCAGCCTGGCTCTCTCCTCTGTAATTCACAGGGAGATCCTTTTTATGAAGCAGGCAGTGAGGAGTTTATGTGAGGAGGGAGCTAGCCGCAAACAGGGCATTGTTTTGCCAATTACTGCTTGAAAACAGGAACATTTGATTGGCTCTTGTCAAGGTTCCTCCCCCACTCTGAACTCTAGGGTACAGATGTGGGGACCTGCATGAAAAACTCCTAAGCTTACTTTTACCAGCCTAAGTTAAAACTTCCCCAAGGTACAAATTAATTTTACCCTTTGCCCTTGGAATTTCCACTGCCACCACCAAACTTTAACTGGGTTTACGGAGAAACATAGTTTGGACATGTATTTCCCCCCAGAATCTTCCCTTCCTGGGGAAGGTTTGGTAAAAATCCTCACCAATTTGCATAAGTGACCACAGACCCAAACCCTTGGATCTTAGAACAATGAAAAAGCATTCAGTTTTCTTAGAAGAAGACTTTTAATAGAAGTAAAGGAATCACCTCTGTAAAATCAGGATGGTAGATACCTTACAGGGTAATTAGATTCAAAACATAGAGATCCCTCTAGGCAAAACCTTAAGTTACAAAAAAGACACACAGACAGGGATAGTCATTCTATTCAGCACAGTTCTTTTCTCAGCCATTTAAAGAAATCATAATCTAACACATACCTAGCTAGATTACTTACTAAAAGTTCTAAGACTCCATTCCTGTTCTGTCCCTGGCAAAAGCAGCATACAGACAGACCCAGACCCTTTGTTTTTCTCCCTCCTCCCAGCTTTTGAAAGAATCTTGTCTCCTCATTGGTTATTTTGGTCAGGTGCCAAAGAGGTTACCTTTAGCTTCTTAACCCTTTACAGGTGAGAGGATTTTTCCTCTGGCCAGGAGGGATTTTAAAGGAGTTTACCCTTCCCTTTATATTTATGACACGCCCCCCAAATCTCAGCTAGGGTGAAACGCTGGCTGGGATTTCTTCCTGGAGCTCTAGGAAAAACAGAGTTAATAAGACACATGCACCTCTAAATATACTACCAAATACATAAAGACTAACAATATTTTCCACATCTCAAGGACGATTTTAACCAGTTGGTTCTGGGAAACTTTCACGGGAGAGTGCATCAGCCACTTTGTTAGAAGCTCCTGAGATGTGTTGGATGTCAAAATCAAAATCTTGGAGAGCTAAACTCCACCGAATAAGTTTTTTGTTATTTCCCATGGTGGTATGAAGCCACTGTAGTGCAGCATGGTCAGTTTGCAGGTGGAAACACCATCCCCAAACATATGGGCGTAGCTTTTCCAGGACGTAGACAATGGCGTAACATTCTTTTTCACTGACTGACCAGTTGCTTTCCCTCTCAGAAAGTTTTTTGCTGAGAAACATTACAGGGTGGAATTCTTGATCAGGTCCTTTCTGCATTAAAACTGCTCCCACGCCACGCTTGGACGCATCTGTGGCAAAAATTGGGGATTGGTCCTGCTTTGAGCAGGGGGTTGGACTAGATGACCTCCTGAGGTCCCTTCCAACCCTGATATTCTATGATTCTTTGATTCTATGATTCTATGACCAGAGAGAGGCAGATAGGCGAAGAGAGGGAAGGAGAGAAAGTCTCAGCAGGCTGATTGAGAGAAGGGGCATACCGGGGAAAGGGAGGCATTTGTTTTCTTACCTTGGCCAGCGCTACTGGTAACCTGGATTCAGCGGGATTAGCAGTCACTGCCTGAGAGGGCTGGTTGCCTGACTACTAGCTATCAAAATCCATTGATCTCTGCTGACCTAATACCACTCCCCATGGGCTCCGACCACTGCTTCCTGCTCTCTCCCACATCCCACCCTGCCACCCTTTTGCCCAGCTCAAGATACAAAACCTACAGATCACCCCGGGGGATGCATGGCTTCAGTACCCAGAAGAATTGAAATACTCTCGCCATGAGATTATGGTCAGGCCAGCAATTCATCAGCATCTTAGCTGAGGGGACTGCTGGACAGGCCTGACAAACCCAGGGAGTTCTGCCTGCAGTAGATATGGGCCACATCCAGGAAATGTCCTGTGGTGCTTACTGGCTGGCATGACTTAATCCACACACTGCAATGGCAGCGCACCCTGGGCTTCAGCGCAAAAGAGCCTCAACATTTACTTCGAATGTTCTCTGTGTTTAAATGGGGAGCAAAGAGCAGCTCCCATCATATCCAGCTAGCCAGGCCAGGCTATAGGAATAACAGAATGATGGCCAGCCAGCTGCCATCAACATGTGCGTCCCTTGAGCAACAGACCCTCTGCTACGTGACAGCCGGCACAGGCTGGGGCTCTCTGAGTTCCCAGGCCCAGGGAGCAGGGAGGTGGAGTGGCTGGGAGACTTAGTGGATGCAAAGGGAAGGCAGCAGAGCTTTTGTCCCAGAAGCTGGAGGCCGCAGTCAGAGGCCCTGGGGAGCTGGCATGTTTGCTCATGTACCCAGCCCCAGCCCTGACAAGCTGGTGCTCTGCTGGCAGGAGAGAGAGCATTCAAAGCAATGAAGGAAGTGGTGGGAGATCTGCAGTCTCCCACTACTTCTAGCTAGTGAAAAAGACAAAAGCAATGACAGCAAGTGAACAGCTACCTGCGGGCTGACACCTTGTCGGTGCCTGAAGCGAGTGACATGCAAATACCTCGTCACTCTGAGAGATTAATTAACCAAAACCAATTGCACACCAAGAATAATGAGACTCCTCACTCACAGACACTTGGCGGGGTTCTCGCACCCCTGTCTCTCTCTCACTACCGGAGGCGGTGAGAACAGCACAGGGGGCTTGGTGGGGAGTAGGACTCCTGTGAAGGCTTCAGCCGCCCCTGCCATCGAGCCCGGCTCTTTCTCACGCATTGAATGCCCCTAAAACGCTGTAAGGAAGTGCCAAAGGCAGAGTCCAGGAAAAGTAGGAGCAACAAGTATCTCCGGCAGGGTGATGATTGTTAATGGAAATTAAAGGGGATTGGGTGGCCTAGTCAGTGGAGTGAGCAGAGGGGTGGTGGTGGGGTTAGAGTCCTAACTCTGCCACTGACTCCCTGTGTGACTTTGTATGAGTCCTTTCCCCTCTCTGTGCCTCAGTTCCCTATCTGTAAAACGGGGAGAATGACACTCACTGCTGGAAAGTGTTTTGACATCTACAGATGAAAAGCGCGAGAGCCAAGTTAAACATCATCATCATCTGTATGGTGATAGTGCCTAGTAGCCCCAGTCCTGGGCCCTGACCCCACCATGCTAGGTGCTGTACAAACACAGAACAAAAAGGTGGTCCTGTCCTCAGAGAGCTGACAGTCTATTTTTATAGGATCACTGATGCTCAGACTCCTTTACAGACAAAGAGAATTGGAAAAAATCTAATGATTAACCCCCCAGATTCCTTCCCACCTATCTTTCCACTGATCCATCCCTCACTCCTTCTAAGCTTTTCTTGCTTCTGAATCACAGTTCAGCTGTCAAAATCTGAGTGTCAAGGCTTTATTGCATGGGAGTATGTAGTATGTGGCTGATTTCTGCCCCTTGCTTCCAAATGCGTTTGCTTTTAGGTGCTCAGATACAATGACTATGAGCGCAGTATAAAGACCTAACTAGCTGATAGATAGCTAGATACTAAATGAGGGGCTGCAGGGGTGAAGACCAAGAGGTTTGAAGAAAATCTGGGCAGCTCTTGGTTCATTTCAGTAGCCCTGGCCTGGAGCCTGGCTAGATTCAGCCTTCCCACAGTCCTGCCTGCACTATCGGGTTTTCTAATTCTCACCACTTTAATTATATTTGTAAAGATTTCCATTATCGGAGCAGGACATCGTTGTAGTTTCCATTACACTTTGAGCCACTGAAATCTCTTCCATTCCTTGGTTTGATCTCCCTGTTGAAATTGATTCCGTTTGATCTTCTTATTGTAATGCAGTCGAGGGAAGTGAGTCTAGCGAACAGGCCTCCTTAGAATTAAACTGTCTCTCTAATGTGATTACAAATGGCTGTTAACCCTCATATCAACATGAAGGAATTGATATCTAAGAAGGGGGACTTGAAAGTCCCTCCTCCGCCAGGTGCCAGCTAAAACAAGGGCAGCTGCTGCACCAGGAATAATTGTACTTACCCACCTCTTTTGCAGGGGGGCTGTGAGAGTTGGTGAATGTTTGTCAAGCACTTTGAAGATGTGAAGCATTATAGAAATGCTGCAGGTGCCATAAGCACTGTTCCTATTACTGCTTTCTCTCAGGTGACAGGATCACCTCATTTCACAATTATCGAGTGCTTTCCATGCCAGGATTCTAAAGTGGGTCACCGGTGTTCAGTAATAACGCCTCTGTGCAGCTGGGATTGGTAGGATTATTATTCTTCCTATTTTACAAATGGGGAAACTGAGGCACGGAGCGAGGAAAGAGACTTACCCAAGATCACACAACGAGTCAGTGGCAGAGCTGGGACTGGAACTCAGGTGTCCTAATACACTCAGGCGTCCTTTGTCAGTTCCCATCTGGACTACAGCAATATACCTGGGCAGGAGGCCAGCCCATAACACCTGTCCTCCACTCTTTACACTGGCTTCCCAAAGAATAGCAAGTCAAGTTCAGTGTCTCGGTCCTTATCGTCATGGTGTTTCACGGCCTGATCCCAGCATATTTAAAAGATTGGCTAAGGCCCCAGGATGAAGACTGTGATTGACCCGCTGCTCCTTAGGGACAGGGAACTGTCTCCCTGAAGGGCAAAGCTTGTCAGTATGAAAGACAGCACTTTCTCAGGGGCTGGTCCCCAACTGTGGAACGAACTCCCACGGGACTAAGGCCCATCACAACCCCTCTCCCACTCCCAGTGCCAGGCACACTTCTTTGACCTGCCTTCTCTGATGTACACACAGAGCGGTGCATACAGCTACAGGAATCAACACGCCATCAACACAGCATGCTACACAGCACATCCAGCTCTGCCCCTGGGGGTGGGACCAAGAGAGAGAGAACAAACCCCACCCGACAGATATGAGCACATCGCCTAGGGCACTGCTGGGAGGCACTCAGATACTGAGAGGGGTGGGAGAGGAACCTGAACGAACAGAACAGAAGTCCTGACTCCCAGCTCTGAGTCATAATAATCGCAAAACCACCCTTCTCAGGGGCAGGTTTTCCAGAGGGACCATACTGAGGGGCAGGTTTTATAAGTGCTGTGAGTGGCAAGAGGAGGGGCCTCTCTGTGCGTGGGTGAGTTACCAGTAAGCACGGGAAGAAATCGTTGAATTAAGAAGGTGAACTGTTGTTGCCACTTGCATGAGCCTGGTGGAACATGCCATCACGGGGGAGCATTCCACTGCCACATGGCATTCTGAATGCAGAGGGATGGGAGCATATGGCGAGCCAATTGCTCTGATGTGGCTGGCACAGGGTCTGATATGTGGGTGATCTGGTGTGGGTGTGAGCTTGTGGGCTTGTCAGTTCTAGAGGAGCAACTTCCTTCCCACTGGCCAGCTGAACGTAATGGGACATCCATCAGCATCAGTCAGCAGGAGCTTCCCACTTGCACTCTCTTCAAGTGGAAAAGGCCCAAAGGCAACAGAGTCCCAGGAAATAACAGTGCAGAGCCATAGAGAGATCTAGAGATATAGATGTACATATATGTGAAGCAAGTGTTATGCTGCCAGGCAATGCTGGGGAATGTGGTGACTTGGGGATGTGCCAAGTGCACTGATCTTAATGAAAAATGCACTGGGACTGGGATGGGCTGTGACTCACAAGAAGCCCAGGCCAGGCGGATTGCACCCCACTGGATGAAGAGAATAAAGGTAAACTCCTTCTGCCACCCATACACTGTTCCAGCATCAGATGAACCAGGGACATCAGCCACCTGAGGAGACTGAGTCTGACAACCATTGTCCTTTGTCTTCTCGGGACCACGAGGCCTGCAGCAAACAAACCACACTTCTCTTTGTCCTGTAGGCTAGGAAGGACTGGGAGTCCTGCAGGGCTGGCACACAGAGCCACTGACCTGGGAGGCAACAACCTGCATTACTCAGTCCCTTTGTGCAAATTATAAGGAGCACTGAGAGGCTCTGCAGTGTGGAGTCCTACCCATTCTCCTGGCTTGGAAGGGCAGGGGCCTGCAGAGAGAGGTTTTCTTTATCCATTGTGCAGAAGAAGTGGGATCTGTATGATGTGGAGGACCCTACAAAACCACCTAAATGATTAGAAACCCCAGGGAAGATCACAACTAAACGGGGCTCTGATTCACCAAAACGCCCAGGATCCCAGGAAGATCAGCCCCTTCCCACCCTGATCCCAGCACATTCTCCTCCTTGCTCTCTTCATATTGAGCTCCAGGATCTTCCTCTCCCATCCCTTCCAAGCAGCTTTTTTTTCCAGGTGCCTCTCCTTTGGGCAAATTCATCTTCACTTTCTCCCCTCTGCCAAGATCTCCCTGCTTTTCCTTTCTCAGCCCTCCTGCTAACAGACACTCACTCACTCACAGCTCCCCAGAACCTGCCTCCTAGCACCCTGCCAGACTAGGGCGATGAAGGAATGGGAAGAGAAAATCTTAATGCTGAAGAAGGGAACAGGGAAGGAGAGAATTTCTGAGGGGCTGTGGGCCTCATTTCACACATATATTGTCTCAGCCTTCCATCAAGGCCAGCACCCTGTCCCCATGGCAACACAATGCTATCCTCTGGAACAGGCTCCTCCAATCTGTGCTGGGAAACTGTGAAGTTCAGGAGTTTCTGAGGAAGATGAGTGGGGCGAGGCATGAGGGATCCCATCCTGGGTGTGGCAGGTGCAAACCTGCCTGAGCTGAGAGCTATGGTCAGTGATGTTGGGGAGAGTGGGATGCCCAGAAGGTACTTGGAGCTGAATCAGTAACCACCTTGTCGATGTCGTCTCTTTTCTTCACACTGACAGCTTGACAAGCTAACAGGAAAAATGAAGTCAGTGAAGGGAGAAATGCTATCAGGAGCTCCGTGCTAAAAGGGCAGACAGGCCAGATTGGAGGAAAATGAGAAGCTGTCCAGGCTAATGCAATCATTTATCACATAATCTTGCTTGGCACTTGGGTGAGGATCCTGGCAGTCCCTGGCACTGTGCAGAAGCTCTCCTGGCCCCTTGTGCACTGGCACCATATATGGGGCTCCTTCTCAGCACCTCTGCTGGCTGCTTTGCTTGTTGCTATGGCACACTGCGCTCTCTCCCCATAGCAAGCTGTCTTTACCATTGTGCCGTGCTCTGGCTGTGTCTGGTGTGGAGTTTGTCTTGTCTCGCTTTGAACCTGTTGTCAGAGGGGACACCATCTTATTGGGTCACAGCTCATGGGCCTTTTTGGCTCCAGTTCTTATTAGCTTATGGCATGGGGCCAGGATTTACGGCAGCCTAGCACCATACGATGGAAAGATGCATTAAGAAACATCCCTGCAAAGCAGGGTCAGCTGTAAAATGTGACAAAAGGGGAGCAACAAGGGAATTTCCTTCCCTGATCATGTTGCATTGTAGATTTTGCTGCACGTTTGGGCCATATGTGACCCGTACCCAAGGGGACTGTGAGATCTTCAGAGTGATTTCCAGCTGAGATGAGCTCATTCATTTAAACTTGCCCCTTTTCAGGGAGCGCAAACCTACCTACTCTATATCTGACACACAATAGTTGCAGACCAGATTCAAGCTGAACAAGGAAGGGTTTGCACAACTCGCATTTGGAAACTGGATCTTACCATCCTGAGTTATGTGACTTCACTTTACAGCATGCATCCCAATGACCAGTGAGCTGAGGGAAGTGCTCTGATTTATGAGAACAATCTGATCATTTCCATTTCATGTTATGCTGACAGTGGTTTTTTCTAATAAATATTTTGTGAGGATACAGGCTTCCCAGGTAAATCCTATGCTCTCTGGGTCTCCTCACGAAAGGGATAGTTTTCCCAAGGCTTAGAGCAGCTGGACAATAGGAGCCTGGTTTTTAAGGCCATTTGCACTCAGTTACATGCACAAAAATGAATGCTTTAATTTGTGCTTGTGGTTACCATGACTGAACAGCAAATCGAATGTTGCCCCTTTGGCAGGGTTGTTTCCACCTGGATGAGTAATTGGTGATAGAAGCCAGGTATAGTCTTGGTGTAGTCTTGTTTAGTCTCAAACAAAGCACACAGTGTCCTGTTTCCCAGAATGCAGTAAAAACAACCTGCAGCAGCAAGTTTCCTTTCTCAGAAATCCCCAAGTCAGCCACTCCAGTGAGCTTTGTGCCCAAGAAGCTCTGTCTCTCTGCTTCCTCTCAGGGTCATGCATACAACTCATTCTGCTTCCTTGCTCCTTCCAATACACGCAACTTGCAACAAATATCTTAGCCTCTGCATTTGCAATCAGAAAATCTCCTGTGAATCTACCTGGTTTGACTCTGCTCTGGCCATGCTGCCTAGGGCCTTGGGCAGTAGACCCCACAGTCTGCAGGTGTTTTTACTACATAACGGGCTTGATTGCTACTTCTGTTGAGTCTGAAACAGCATACTTGGCACACCCACTGGCTTTAATAAGGGCTAGATTGCATTTGGAACCAAGACCCCCGTGCACACACACACACACCCAGCAGCTATTAGCACCTTTCTGCAAAACAAAGTAATTTCACAAGTAAATGACTGGTTACAAATGCAACTGACCATTTGCACATGCAATTTCCTAATATGCATTCCTAAGCATGGTAAGTGTGCGCACAAATTAGATACACAATTGCACACCCATTTTTGTGTGCATACTTGAATGGACTTAGTTTTAACAATCAGACCTTGGTTCTCCAGTGGTACACAAGGAGACTCATTGTGCCAATGACACATTTGCATGTACAAACAGCCACTCAACTGTGTAATGACTAGAGTTGACTGAGCATGACAATTCCTTTTCATGGCAACTGCGCCGTGTGCATGGGGGCTAGTGGCCTAGAATGTGGTAGACCTAAGTTCAAGTCCCTGCTCTGAATCAAGCAGAGTTTTTCATTCCAGATCACTCCAGCTGAGACAGGACAGGGACTTAAAGCGGGGTCTAGCACATCCCAGGCCAGCACCCTAACCGGGCAGCTATACAGTTGCTCTTTTTCTCCCTCTGTGTCGCTAAGACCTGAAAACCAATACATTTCAGCTTTGACAAAACAGCCTATTTCACCAAAAATGTTCCAGCCAGCTCCAGTAACTAACCATCACGCAGGCCCTTCTCCAGAGCAGATCCTACCGCTACTTCCATATCCATTTACACCGTAGGTTCACGGTCCTTTCACCATCAGTCCCCTTAGCAGCCTGGCCCTGTTCTTCTGACCCTACTTTCAGAGCCTTCAAGCCTGCTCACCTTGGAGATGGGCACATGCTCTCTCCTTCCGCACCTACTCATCTGAGTGCAGCCAGCAGGGCGAGGGGGGTCTCACACCCTTCGCTGTCTTACAGGACCTAACCCAGGCAGATTGTATCCACTTCCAGTTATTGCTTGTGGTTCAATCATTGGTACAGGTCCCAGTCTCTAAGAGAAGAGAGAGGTATTGCCAAAAAGCATCCCAGAGAGAGGACCTCCCAGACCTATTAGCCACCGATTTCCAGAGTTAGGAACTGAGATGCAAAACTTCCCTGAGGCTACGGATTGTCATGTCCACCCGGAGCATGGAGTATTAATTATTATTATCCTTAATGACACCGAGCGACTATAGAGCAGTACTAATGATGGAAATTAATTGGATTATTACTGCCCCTCCCCACTGAGGTGCTCAGGATGCTGTGTGGTTAAAATATGCCAAGGCGCGGTGCTTACAAAGGGATACAATGAGCAAGAGAAAATCCAGGCGAGATGCTAATAGGGCAAATCAAGGTGGCAGTGATTAAAAGGAGGCTGGTGCATGCTGACACGAGGGGTGAAAGCAAGAGATACAGGTGATCAAAATGCAGAGTCCGTTGCTAAAGCCTGAAGGGGTGAGGTATGTTTATGTCAGCGTTTATTGTATGGTTTACAAGCTGTAAATGCATGGAGCTCTAGGACTTTGCATCGAACAGGGCACCAGGTGGGCCCCACCAGGAAGGAATTGGGGTTCAGAGAGCCAAGGCCCCACTACTCCATGCCCATCTCCATCTGCTCCCTACCCACTTGCTTGCAGGGGACGCATGTGGAGAACAGGGGCTCTGTGCTACATCAGCCCCACACTCAAGACTCAGATAGGCTGAGCAATGGGTGAACGTCCTACTCCCCTGCTCAGAACAGTATGACAAGGGCACAGCCAGGCCAGCCCACAGTGTTACAGCTAAAAAACAGATTGAGCCGGAACCAAGATCTTCGCCAACACATGCATACACACACCCAAACATATCTGGAGATTACAATCTGGGCCCAAAGTTTGTAGCTTGGGCTCATTTCTGCTAACAGTCTCATAAACAATTTTTCCCCTTCCTAACTGTAATCCACAGATCAATTTGTATCATTTAATACATGAGAAGCAGTAGCCTGGAAATGAACAGAAAATAACCGTCTCCCTCTAAAAACCCCCAAACCAACCCACTTAATGTTATTTCTTCCTCTTATTTGTGTGGCCTTATCCTCCCCTTATCCACACCCTCCACAGCAGCCTGCGATGTTCTTAACCATCACCCCACATGGCTTTAGACATTCGGGGCGGGGGCGGGGGGGTGGGTTCGTCAAAACAGGCACTACCCAGGCTTTGAGCCTGAACTGCCAATTCCTCCCCGGATGCAGAACGCCGGCAGCCAGTCCCCGGCACAGCAGCGTGAGGGCTCGGGTTGGTAGGACAGTGTGCGTGCTATGAACAGACGGTCAGTGCTGTGCCTGCGGGGTGATTTAACCCATTGCTGTGTTTCTGTTCTAGCTGCTTAAGCAAAACAGGAAATGGCCCCACAAAGCCTGCAGCTAGTCCATTTTCTCTGCTACATGCTCTCCCTTTGTGGAGAGGGTTGTCTCCTAAATTCAGTGCTGTGGGAGACAGATCCTTGTAGTGCCCAGGTTGGGAGAGAGGAGAATAGTCTGTAGGGGAGGAGAGATATAGGAGCAGATCTGTGGCCCACAGATCTGTTTGCCCCTCACTTCCCAGATCTGGGTGGGATGGGGATGGGCGGATCCAAGGGGAAGGAACTTTTGCTGATGTTTTCACTTTGCACCCCTATGAGGGCCAAACAGCTGAAGGGACAGTCAGGTCAAGGCTCATGAGAGCATCAGCTGTTTCCAGACTGAGCTGCCTTGGCTTTAGGATGCCTGGGGAAACCAGCTATCTATCCATGCAAGGTGGAGATTTTGCTTCTCTGCGGGGTTCCTGATGCGGGCAGCTCGCTGTTGTATGGCCCTGGATGTACTGGCCGCGTGGACATTTCGATCAATCAAACCTGACAACAGGGCTGCACTCTACTGTGACGGAGGGGGCTATGGAGCGCAGAGTCGAACACCGCATTTCAGACCGACAGGTGGATTTCATTCCCAGGGTGAACTCTCAGCCTGGGGGAGGTGGTGTGTTGCCCAGCTGTTGTGTTGATGAGAAGGAAGAAATGTTGGCAGGCTGGGACATAGGGCCTGTGGTGAGAAGCCAGCTTGCCAGTCTGCTAACAGCACCAGCTTTACTGCAGCGAGCCTCCATCCCTGCCCAAGAGAAACCCATTTGCAGTTAGCTGTGTGGGCAGGGGTGCTGGAACAATTTGTACAGTGGGGCTGCTGAGAGCCATTGAACCAAGCTGTAAACCCTGTATCTAATGGCATCCACTTCAAACCAGGGAGTACAGTAGCACCCCTAGTTCCAGCACCTATATGTGTGGGTGAATTCTGGTATCATTCTATTCAATTTAGCTTCTTATACTGTGCCTGAGGTCTGAGAATCTCGACGGAGAGATCAGGGGTTAGTGGGCGACATGCAGTATGAGTGGGGCAGCTGACCACTGTCCCCCAGTGTTGGGTGAATATTGGCTGCAAGGACCCTTTCTATTTCCCTGGGGGAACCTGTTGAACCACCAAGTAGTAACTCATTGCAATGAAAGCAGCCAATCAAACAGATTTTGATGGGAGATGGAGGGGTAGTCGCCTGGGTTTAAAATATACAGAGGGATGCAGTGCCCGTATTTTAAAGAGGGGGATGGGAAAGTTGTCCTAGCTGGAACACCTGTGACTTTTGGGACAATCTTGGGGATGGGAGCTCTCAGCTCTGTTCCCCCAATTTGCTCCTTTTAAGAATGCAGATGACAGACTTTAAGAGAGAGCGACTGACCCTAACTGCCACAATGGACTATCCCTTCTGGCTGATGGACGGTGTCTACCTAAGGGAGACTCCTTGATTGGTTTCAGATATAAATGAGTCAATGCCAGGCCACAGTTCAGCTCAGGGCCAGGCGATCACCAAGTGAGAAGGACAGAAAAGGAAGGCAGATGTAAGAAAGTCTTAGCCCATGGCAGCAGGCTAGCCATATCCATGGCACAGGCCAGAGCCTTCACATCAGTCCAGAACCAGCCAGGCCCCTGCCTTGCGTGGGATCCATAGTTTGTTCTTGTCCCCTGGAGTTCACTTTAAGAGTCAAGATGATCCTATTGCATTTTTGGTGGCATTCAAGCTCTTTCATTCAGCAGACCAAGTTGCCATCCATTTAGCAAACCCACCTCTGAAGAAAGAGGAGTGAGAGTGAGTGTGTGCATCCACAAACCCATTTGCTGTTTAGGTGTCAGAAATAAATTTCACCACTGGAGTCTGCAGCATCTGATTAGTGAATTATTCAGTTTGGAGATTGCGTTCCTTGTGACCTCATTAGTAACCCCAAGGTGAGCGGGATGCATTAGCCTAACCACTGTATTGTCACCGAGGAGCAGAATGGGGGCATTAAAAGGGATTAAAGTGCTTTACCAAGAAGTGCGGCACAACTCATAAAACCAATAAAAAAATAAAAAATAAAGCGCACTGTGAAACCGGCAAATAAACAGGCTGGCGCGGCACGGGGTAGGGCAGGAGTGTGCTGGCACAGGAGGGTTCTGCAGATAAACAGGCCGGCATGGCATGGGGACAGGGGCACTAGCATGCTGGCAAAGTGGGGTCCCGCAGGTAAACAGGCCAGCATAGTGTGGGGCCAAGGCCAGGAGTGTGCTGACAAAGTGGGGTCCTGTGGCTGGGAGTAAAGGCCACTGCTTTAAGAGACTTTGCAGAGTTACCAAGCCCACCAACGAGAACTTCACTGAGGCCCAGCTGTGGGGAGGGAGCTCAGGTCCCCATCACACTTTACACTTATATCAGCCTGATCCAGCCCCTCTTGAGAAATCTGTGGAAAGACTCCCGTTGATGTGAGTGTGCCTTGAATGAGGCCTGTCTGCTGAGAAGTGCTCTACGAAGTCTTAAGAGAGATCAGCCTAGAGTCGACCTTTCTGACTGAAGATCTTTACCAAGCTCGGTGAGTATCACTTTCCCATTGTAGAAATGGAGAGACTGTGGCACGGGGTGGGGACAGGAAGGCAGTTGTCCCAGGTCACACACTGAAGCAGTGGCAGAGCCAGAATTACAACCCACATCATCTGGCTCCCAGCTCCATGTTCTTATTGGTACATGAGACAGCTTCCCTGTGTATGCCGCTTCCTTGTGCCCTGACTGAGGTGAATCTTCTCCTGGCAGGATCAGGGCCTGAGTGTACTGAAGAAACCATCCGCAGCACAGGGCTGAAAGGGTGACTGACGAAGTCTTGTGGCTAGTTGGTATCGATTATTCTTAGGCTCTAAAACAATCACTGATAGTCTTTCTGGGATGGAGGGCTTCCATCACTCTCCAGACCCGAGCCCCAGGGCCTCTCTCTAGTTTTCCATCCCTGGTGCCTCTCTCGGCTCTCCCAACCCCAGACCTGGGGCCCAGCCTCCTAGTCCCAGTTGCAGGTCTCCTGACCCCAGGGTTGGGTCCCCTCTCTGGTCTCCCATTCCACTGAACTTGGAAAGAAGAGCTCCCACCTGGCTGGAGCTGGATGAATGGTGGGGGAAGGAATCTGAGAGAAAGTCTGCTAAGTCCTCCTCACCCTCTCCTCTGTGTCTGGGTTTACATCACTGTAGCTGGGAGCAGGATTTGGCTCTGGGTGTTTCTTCTACAGTCAATCTGCACATGGGATGGATGCAGAATGGGGGGAAAGTGCCAAGGAGAATAGATGGAGCTGACTTTTCCTGATTCGCACAGGTTTCTTATTAAAGAAAGAGGGAGAAGGGTTTGTATCAAGCTCTCTCTGGGTCATCTCTTCTTTGTTTCTGCTGGGAGGTATTGGCTGACGTGAATGGCCTTCACCGGGGGATGATCCTGTTAGTGACCCGTGCGGCTGCATTTGTTTGCTCAGCAGCACTTGCAAATAATGGATGCTAAAAGGCTTTGTGGTTCATTGATGGCCATGCTCATAACCACACACCCTTCATCCAGTTCTTGGGAGAGATGCAAGACTCGCTGATGCTTCTGCTTGGGTCCTAAACTCTGCCTCCTACCTAGCACAACGGGCTGGCTCCCCACAGCCTGCACTCACCGGAAGTCTCCTTTGCAAGGGATCCTGGGGAAAGTTGTCCTAACTTAGACCCTCAGGTGGATGAATTCAATCAGCAGAGTCCCCCGTCCCCTTCCACCAGTGCAGGGGCTGGACTCCCATATTTTCAGCTGGGACTTGAAGCCAGGCAGGTCCTCCAGTGGCAGTCCCAGCTGAGCCCAATGTGTTCCCGCCCTTCTCTAGCTGAGCCTCTTGGAGCGATGCTAAACTTATCCCCAGCTCATAGCAGGGCCGGCCTTCCAGAGAGGCAAACTCTGTGTTACTCTAAGGAGTCCTCCTGCTTGACCACTCTTCTTTGGTAGTGCCTCCTGGTTGCTATGCACAGGGCCATGGCTTGTCCAGTGGCGTGAAGATGTTACAAGGGTTTTCTCCCTCCTCAGCCTGATCTCCTGGACTCAGATTAACCTGCCTCCGTGGAGACCCCACTCAATAAATTGTACATGTCCCATCATATTAACATTCAATATTTTAACTTCTCCAAAGCTGGGAATATTTCCAAAGTCTGAGCACAGGGATGATTATAATTCCATAATAATATTTTAATTCTATGATAAGCTAAATTAACTTCAGCCCCCTTGTGTCCCATTTCCCTTGCTGGCGCCAATAATGGCTGATCAAACCCCTGGTACTGATGAGTTTGGGGGAGGTGAAAACCACATCATCTGCAGGAGTGTGAGCTAAGGGAGGTGGACTTTGGCCCCAGAATTCCAGGTATGGGCATCTATCCTGTCTGCATATCAGGATCAGTAGGGGGCATTGTACATGACAACTGCACATGCTGAACAACCTTTGTTTCCAATCAGCTCCAGCCACTGCAAGGTTAACACCTGGGCTGGGAGAGTGACTTGGAGAAGAAAAGCCTGGGTTGGATCCAGAGTGAAAAAAGGACAAAGTGGGGAATGGGAGACAGCAAAAAGTAAACAGAGAAAGGGAGAGCCCCAGCAACACAGAGCCACAAGAGGCTCTGAGCAGAACGAGGATGTAGCTAGTTCTTTCTGTCCAAGATAGATAAACCCAAGGGGCTCCACGCCTGTTAATAAGAAAAGGCCTGTCTGTGTTCCTCTCAGACCTTACTCATACACACTGACTTTTGTCGTGTCTGTGGCAAGGTCAGAGCTGCTGCCTAGGAATTGAGGACAGTTGAACTAGTTGGGTAACAGTAAGAAGTGAGCCAAAGCAGAACCTCAACATGGTCAGAGGGACTAATGCAGCCTGTTGCAGTGGGGAGGCAGGGGGCAGGTGCTGCCTCTCTGATGACACCCTGTATCCCTCCCTACATTTGCTTGTCTAGCTACAGGCCTGGGTTGTTTTCTGGGTGCTTTCAGGCTGGTGGTGCTGGGAACCTGCTTTTTCTTGCTTCTTGCTGGGGGAATCTCAGGGAGATGGCTGGGGGATTATCCAAAGTGGGAACCTTTGGGTTGTTGCCTCTTATTACTTAGAATGCTAGCCGTCCCCTCAAGCACTGCAAGCGGTCTGGCCATTACCCAAACACCTTGACATTTGGCCCCTGCTAGAGTGCTCCAGGCCCAGCTGAGACACTGTAGCAGGGGCAAGAAGGAAGGAAGGAGTTTTATGAGGTGTAGTCTTCCTCATCTTTATTAGACCTGAATGTGGGAGGAATCTTATTTTTAAAAACACACCCTGAAAACTAGCCACAAAAAGAGTGTGTGAGAGACCCCCAGAGTAGGGAGTGATCTAGGATTTCAGCTCTGCTCCTGCTCTTTCCTTATCCCCCCTCCCCTCCCCACCCGTCACACAAGTACGGGAAATTCATGTAATGCTATTTAATAATATATACTTATGCACTGGCTATCTCAAGCCATTTGCATTGTCAAGTCATGTGCACTGATGTGAAGTCTTTGCTTTCCCTTGTGTCACTGCTGGTGTCATCGTCAAGCAGTTGTCTAATGGTGACTTGAAGAACTGAAGGGGAAAGACACGACAGAAATTAAAAACTAATCAGTGAGTTAAACTAAGGATCCCTTTCATTGTCATCATTATGAGCATTGTATTGTATTCACTGAGCATCCCGCAGGCACAGAGGTAGTGGGAACACCTTCCTCTTTACATTTTCAAAACGTTACTGGAATGGTGGTTTAAATTAAGCACATTTGCTTTCTTTTGAATTCCAGTAGAATTCCCTGCTAACTGGGATTCTTCAGTGGATATTCTCATCTGTCCCAGGTTAGCAGCAATTCCAGGTTTGAAGAGACTATTTAAAAAGTCCAACAAATCTTAAAATGGAATAAACTACTGTGCTAAATAAAAATGAGACCCCTCGCAGTTCATCTTCATTTCTTATTTTATTCCTCCTTTGGCACCCTCTGTATTTAAAAAGGCTGGCCCTTAAAATTTCACATCTCTTTACTATCTGCTTAAACACCACTTAATGCCTTGGCACTGGTCAATGCATTCCCTTCCCATTAGGCAGAATGTTTGCAAACTGTCATGGAGAAGCAGCCATCGTGCCATTCACTCTGCACCATGGGAGAGTTCCAACAGAGACAGAGGACTCATGCCTGTTTAGGTGTGTTGAATGCAGAGCAGTCTGGTCTGTTACAGAAGCTATCTTACAATCCCTTTGAAACTCTCCTGTCTTCCTCATGCATTCAAATGGGAGCTGCATTCTCTCAGCTCTGCCTTGTGTCCATTCAGGAGGCCACTTCTGTTGACAACAAATCGCACTTTAAGCAAATCACACTTTTAAACGATGTTTTAAAATGTTGACAAAGCTTTACATGGCAATTTGCTCTTCTGAGCGAGCCCATGTAGTGCTTTGAATTGCTTTACAGTACACCTTAAAGGAGACGATGGTCACGATAAAGGGTGAAGGAGGAGCCTGAAAGGAAGGGGAGGGGCCTGAGGATGAAGGGCATGTTCCTCAATTCAGTTTCTTTTTTTCCCTTCGTATTTCCCAGCTAGTTCAATGCGGAAGCCATTTGCACTCAGGGGTTTCTGTGCCAGACGGGTCTTCTGCTCATTGTTGCATCAAAAGGATTCTCACGTTTCTTTCTTTGCTTAACCCTTTAAAAATATTCCATCTCTCAGGGCCTGGCACTCCCTAGTGATTTTCCTTGAAGTACAAGCCACATCCTTATGTTTGCTTGTCAAGCAAACAGTCAGACTGACAGACGTCCTGGGGTGCACACAAGCCTAAACAGACCCACTCATATGGCTGCATGCAGAGTGAGCTGTATATGCAGTCCTACAGACACAAGTGCATATAGGCACCTGCACACCCTCACATGCCAATGCAGACATGTCTGTGTACAGGTAACAACCCCTGCCTGCGTCAATGTAGGGTTTGAACCCCTGACCCTGAGCCGGAGCTTACTAACTGAGCTAAAGCAAAACCTCCATGAGCTGGTAGCAGTAGTAGGTTGCTAGCCTCTAGAGCGTGACCCTAGAGTCGCCAAGCCTCTCGGAGCCCTGTCTGCATCCCCGCAGCTTGGCCTCACCCTCACACACCTGGCTCAGCTGTGGTCAGGATCTGTAGTTCCCGCCGTCGGCCGCTAGATGCCACTGTGGAGCCCGGCTTCAGGCAGCTTGCCTGCTTCCCCAGCGGGGAGGGACAGCGGCCGCTGCAGTGGGGATGCGGCTAATGAGCAGGCGGGCGCAGCAGGGCGACTGGCGGAGACGGAAGGGAAGGGGGGCTCGGCACTGGCCCCAGGCTGCCCCTGTCCCAGGGAGACCTTAGCTAGATCCCAGCCCCTGGAGAGACCCCAGCTTTCAGACCTGCCTCAGCACCTAGCCTAAACACCACGCGGGCACCCTCCCACCTGACCCAGCACCCCAGCCACCAGCCAGCACCCCAGATACCCCCTTCCTGCCGGGATTGATATAAGCCCCTGCCCTCGCCCCGAGACCGCCCTGGGAAGGGTGCGGCGACCCTAAGACAGTTCACGGCCATTTGCAAAATGCGAGTGAGCTCCTTTCCATAACATGTCACCCGTGGAGCTGCACCCAGTGTGGCAGCCGGGGCTGCGTTCAGAGAAGTGTGCGCACACCAGCATGGCTACGCAAGCACGCGCAAACAGCTAAGCTCCCTGTACGGGCCCAATCACTGTACACCTGAGCCCCTCCTAATCTTTCATTCGCTTGCCCTCACACGCCCCTGCGAGGCAGGGCTGGTATCCCCAGTGTACAAAGGGGGAACTGCGGCACAGAGAGGCGCAGTGACTCACCCAGGGTCACACGGCGAGACTGTGTCAGAGCACGGACAGGAACGCAGCTCTCCCAAGACCTAACCTCCCCGCTTGCACGCAAACAACACAGTATCTTGCATGGTGCAACTGACACTGGCCTCGGTATAGCCCAGGCCCAGCATCTCAGGAGCTCTGCAGCCGGGCACTGGTGGGCTGTCTGCAGTCTCAGTAGGCCAGGAAGGGAAGCAGGGAGCTGCAGCTTCCCTCAGCAGCCTGTTTTCAGGCAGCCCCCGGCTCGCCTCTCCCCCAAGCATTCAAGGAGAGTTTTGAATCTCACCGCTGTCGTACCAGCCTCAGAGCTCACAGGACAATGCTCAGCACTCACAGGACTCCTCTTCTTTGAGCCGAGTGATGCTCTGAAAGCCACAGCCACATTGTGAGGGGGGTGATGGTGCCGCACAGCACAGTGGCTTTGTTGCTGAGAACAGTGCCTGGGACATGGTGACCTCAGCACGGGGCTGGAGGGGGGAGATCCTGGGGAGCCAGCTGGGCCATAGAACCAGAGTGAATGGAGGTGGGAAAGACCTGCCAGGTCCCTCCCCCATACCGTGGCTAGATTTGAACCAGTGACGGAGCCCGGATCCCGCTTGCAGTTCCAGGAGTTCTCTGACGTCCGTCCCTGGATAACAGGGGCAGTTGCCATTAGGGATTCGCCCCTTTGTGCTGGTGCACAGACCCTGGTCCCTGAGCTGTCCTGACTATGTGCTACATGGCACGTGCCACCTCCCCAACACATGAGCAACAATCCCGAGGGGCTTGACTTGACTCTAACAGCTCAGCCATCACGGCGGCCACAGAAACAGCAGCAGAAGGCACCTGACCTGAACCTTTCACACCAACAGCTGCTGTTCAGGAAGCTCTGTCCCCATCACTGAGTGAAGCATTTCCCATTTCTCTGCCCCTTCCAGGAGCCTCCAGATTGCCTTTCCTTTCACAGTGGGTCTCAAAGGTACCAACTGCCCACCCTGGAGAATGGACAGGGCCAGCATCCCCTCGGGTGCCCCCCACCAACATACCTCGCCAAGCCCCTCTAGGTCCCATGCAGTGTATGGCTTCCCTGCTCAGCTCGGTGTCAGCTGTGCTGAGGACACCAGCCTGCTGACAACTGGCCAAACTCATTGCATACTGCCAGAGGCCTTTGGCCACAGGACACCAACAAATTATGCCCAGGTGACTTGCTCAGGGTCTCCCACCCCACTACCCTCATGTCTCCCACACCCTCTGTTGTTTTCATCCTGCCTTTAATTAGACTGAAAACTCTTCAGGGCACGGGCCATCTCTTATGCTGAGTTTCCACAGTGCCTAGCACTGTGGGCTCTGGTCTCCGCTGTGCCCTCTACCACAATACAAATACCAGCTAATAATAGAGACCATGCTGGATTTGAACCAGTGACTGGGTCTGTAGCTCATCCCCAATTCCTGGAGCTATCTGCTCCTCTAGCAAATTTAAAAGGCATCTTCCCAAATGTTCCTGTTTACTTATAGCTTTCCAGTGCCTCTAACAGCACCTGGTGTCCTCAGCAGAGATCCAAGGTACTTGAAAAGAGGGCCGCATGTACCTTTCCCTGTGTGTTAGAGAGATGAGGGAGTTTTCTTGTGGCCACTCCCTCAACAACTGGAGTTATCTGTATCCACGGAGAGCTGTGTTACCCAGCTGCGCATGGGGACACTTGACCCCAGTGTCTTTCTCCCAGCTGGGCTGGGTTTGTCATGACTCTTTTGCTTTATGCCCAGGCTCTGGGTCTAATATTTCTGGAGGGCTAGAAATAGGATTGACTCAGGAAGACAGAAGCAGCTGCCCTGATATTGTCCTCCTGGCCTCTCCTGCCCCACCTACTTTGGGAACTGTGTCCGGGTAAAGCAGGACCAGAAAAGCCTGGATTTCAGACCCTTCCCTGGTTTTTATTGCCATTTTGTCTCAGTTTAATGATAAGTTTCCCAGTCCCCCTTCCAGACAGCGCTCTCTGGGGCCTCACACCAGGCCCATGCATTGATTTCAGTGAGTCCTCACCACGTCTAGGGAGGTTGTGGAATCTCCATCATTGGGGATTTTTAAGAGCAGGTTGGACAAACACCTGTCAGGGATGGTCTAGATAATACTTAGTCCTGCCTTGAGTGCCAGGAACTGGACTAGATGACCTCTTGAGGTCCCTTCCAGTCCTATGATTCTATGTCGGGTTTCCTTCAGTCTCTGGGAGGTGCAGCCGCAGAACAAGCTGGGAGAATGTGCTGCTCCTGACAGAGAGGGGCTGAGAGCGCTAACTGGGGAAAGGGATCGTGCAGGCCAGTGCTGGGCACAGCAATGCTAATGGAGTGAGGCCCCTCAGCCCTGCCACGCAGCATCCCTGAGCTTCTCACACACACAGCTCTGCTGCTGCGCCTTCGGCCCGACCTGCAGCTCCTACTGCTGTGCCCGATGCATCCCGGTTCTCCCCTGCTAGTCCCTTCCTGGGCTGTCACAGCTCTCCCAATGCACCTCCGTCCTGCCCGCCGCCCGCCTGTCAATCCACTCCTCAGCTGGTAAGTATTTCCTCTTCTACCTATTGAATGAAGGGGCCAGGGATAATGCAGAGCCCCTCAAGACTTCTGGCTCTTGCTCAGCAAGGAAACCAAGCCCCTGCCATATGAGAGCAAGATGTGAGCTCAGGAGACAGGTCGTCATTAGCAGCACCCCGTCTTCCCCTGTAGCCCTGCTTTCTGTTTGCACTGCCTCGTGTGCTCTTCCCCCTCCTTCCTTGCAAACTGCTGCTCTGATGGAGGCTGAAAGTATCTCGTCTTTGATGGAGTGATGGGCAAGCGATACCTTTGGGGAGATCAGCTCGTGTTGGAAACCATCCAGCGCCCCCAACCCACACAAGGGGTTTTCACGGGCTGTGGGATTGTTGTTTCTCAGCCCTAGCTGCTTCCATTGGTGCCTCTGCCCCTTTGGGAAGGGGTGCCCCCATCCTGCTCCCCGGCCCCACTGGGGAGCCGGCACTTGCCCAAGCAGGACAGGACATGGCAGAGGAAAGGGTGCCCCCATCCTGCTCCCCGGCCCCCAGTTTGGGGAGCCCTGAGAGTAATGCAGCTCGCCGAGCTCTAGAGTGGTGGGTGGCAAACACAGAGGCTGTTTGTGTTTTCTCTTCTCCTCCTCTCACCTCCTAAACACCTTTCAAGTGGGCTGTGAGCACAGTCACTGCCCGCCGGGGAGCCACTCTTCCCAGCACCCTCCGGCTGGGTCTGTGCTGGGAGAGGAGCCATCCGCTAGCAGAGTGTGGCAGCTGCTGGGGGACAGCAGCTGATTAGTTGTGATTACAGGGTTCAAGGAGGAGGCAGCGAGAGGAGCAATTAAAATCCAGGGATGCTTCTCTTCGCTATTATGCCAAAGCGGAGAAACCAGCTAGCTGGTGAGTTGAGAGATGGCTGGGGCCCGGAGTGAACAAGGTCCAGAGGGGCGAGAGCAGGAGAGGTTCAGTGTGATGGGCCTGGCAGGTTAGGGGTGAATAACCCCCTTGGGTGCCATTGATACCCTCTGTGCTCAAGGCTGGCACTATCCAGCTGATTAATATGCCTGCATGGTGAGGAGGTCACTTTGCAATGCAGGGTATACAGAGCTGGTGGATGTGGGAGGGGGTTCAAAAGCTGGGAGCACTGGGGCAGAGTCCTCAGGGCTGCAGCAGGGACCCCAGCTGAGAAGGAGAGAGAGGTGACAGCACCAGGGAGCAAAGAAAGGGGAAATGAGCTCGGCTTTTTCTAGACACTTTTTCTTCCACTATCCCCGTTCCCTGCTCCCCTCAATACGGCTGTCGCCTGCTAACCCAGTACAGCAGGCTGGTACCCCCCCCCCGGCTCTACCAGTGTTCCTGAATCCGGATTTCCAGCACCCTCTGCTAGTCCAGTGCTGGCCCCACACAGCTCTGCCAGTGCTCCTCGGTCCTGTCCTGCATCCCCCTGATATTCCAGTCCTGAATTAACCCCATGCCCCTCAAGCCTGACCTGCCATCCCCCTTTTATTCCTGTCCTTCCCTTCCAGCCTGACACAGCTCTGCCCCTCAGTCCCAGCCAGTGCTGCAGAGCTGCCTCCAGATTCCCTGCTCCTTTCAAAGGGCTCCATTACCCACATCGTGCTCTCGTGTATTCTCACCCCTTCGTTTTTCTTGTGTGTCTCACCCCTGGCCAAGAAGCTATTGTGTGCTGGGTAAACTCCGGCCCAAACATCTCCGTCACAGCTGTATGCACTTGTTTGAATTCAAGGCCCCCTTCCCTGTCTTACAAACCGTTCTTTATTTTGGAAGCCTTGTCTGGTTTCTCCCCTGCAGAGAGTTCAGGGCACCAGATCCCCTGCAACCCAACCTTCAAGGGGGGATGAGCTGGGACTGGGAAAACATCCTGGCTCAGATGTTTCCTTTACACCATGTGACCAGCAGGTGGCGCTGCATTCATCCCCAGCTCTCTCGTGCGGGGCTCCTTACATCCCTGTTCTGCTGGGCTGCTACATGAGACTCCCTGGTTCGGATTCTCTAGAGGGGACAATTGTGCCTATTTCTTAGCAACTCATTTATCAGTTTCTCACTGGGTGCCTCGGAAATGCTCTCCTGGTGGCTGGCGATGAGATGGAGCTCTCTTTTTCTCCCCATGTGTCTTGGTGCAGCGACAAAGGGTCCCAGTGGCCCCTGGGTTACATGGACGTGGCAGGAAGGTGTTGGATTTGACCTGCTGATGGCAGGAGGAGCGGGGTCCTACATTGTAATCATACTGTGATCCTTTACTTGGCCTTCGCTGAAATCAACCCTGTCCACTCCCAGCCAACACACACACATCCCTGTGGCATCTGCGGGAACCAGAAACAAGCCAGCTCAGAGGCAGATGCTGGTGGGAGAGACAGTGGCAGGTAGGGCGGGTGCAAGCGGACTACCACTCGCTCACAAACCCTCAGGCGAGCATAAGACAGGTAACCCCATCCAGCTTTCCCTGGGCGAGGTGCCTTTCAAACAAACTCCTCCCAAAGGGGTGACTGACCCAAGACACCGGACAGCCTAAGGGGTGTGGGACAGAAAACAGCTGGGGAAGACAGTGTTTGGAGGCTAAACAAGCTTAAGGCCAACAGAGGAGGGGACTCAGAGGCCTCGAGCAAGGGGATGTTTGGAGCAGAGATTTTCCATAAGCGGGGCAGCTGATGCGGCAGAGAAACGCAGTTCCAACCAGATGGCAGGAGCTGCAGAGGAGAAGGAGAAGCTGCCTCTCAGCTCTGATCTCCAGCTCTGCAGCTTTTCCAGGCTTGGACCTCTCCTTAGAAACCTGCCAGGCATCCCAGTGGCTTTGTGATTAGAACAAATGTCCACCGAAGACATGAGACCCAAAAAATCTATTAGACTGGCCGCCTGCCCTGGCCCTGGGGTTGAATCGAAGTTCTGGGAGGCGAAAGGCCAGGACATCAGACCACTGCAGCAAGCAGCCTCCAGTGCTTCTTTCTGTCCCTTTTGCTCATAAGAAGCAATGCAAATAACCCAACAAGAATCAGAGAAACAGGCCCCACAGCATATGGCAACCTCATTTGTATGTTCTTGAGAGACGGGACAGAGAGGAGGCCAGTGCTGGACAAGCAGAGGGAGCAGAGCAGAGAGCAATGAGGGCTGGGCACCTGGATGGGGAAGTCCACTGAGAAATTTGAAACGGAGGGTAACGAGCGTATGCAGGTGAACGAGGGCACCGCACAGCACGCTAAGCTCCTGGTGATGCTTAGTACCCACTACTGGTTATTGCTAGTAAGGTCAACCCTCTAAGGTTTCCGTCTGCCCATGGCTTGGTGCAGGTCGCTTTCCGAGAGGGAGAAGTACAGGAGCAGAAGGAACAGAAAGCCTAGTAGATCTCACCCATCCACAGGGCAGTGGACATGACTAAGAATCAGGCTTTGGTCATCACTCTCAGAACCTACCTCGCTGCAATTACCATCAGCTCCAGGAAATCTGCTGAGACCCTCCTGTCCTCCTGAAAACCTGCCTGTGCCTCTGCTGAGTTACTGATTTACTTAGTGCTTTCGTGTATGAAATCTGAAGGTGAACAAGGAAGTTGCAGTGTGTGTATAAGGGTCTGTGATCTCTGGTTTGAAGCCAGGAGTTATGCAAGCTTCTCCCATGTACAACCTGGCCGATGCTCCTGAATCCAGACCTGCAGCACCCGTTGCTCTTCCAGTTCTGCTGCCTGCATCTTTGCCAATGCATCTCAATCCTGGCCCACAGCCACCCCTAATACTCCAGTCCTGGCTCTCCATCCAGCTCTGCTGATGACCCTCGATCCAAACATGCAGAACACCCTGCCTTGCCAGTCCTGGGCTCTCCGTGCATAACTTGGCCAGTGCCTCTCAGCTCTGATCTCCAGCTCTGCAGCTTTTCCAGGCTTGGACCTCTCCTTAGAAACCTGCCAGGCATCCCAGTGGCTTTGTGATTAGAACAAATGTCCACCGAAGACATGAGACCCAAAAAATCTATTAGACTGGCCGCCTGCCCTGGCCCTGGGGTTGAATCGAAGTTCTGGGAGGCGAAAGGCCAGGACATCAGACCACTGCAGCAAGCAGCCTCCAGTGCTTCTTTCTGTTCCTTTTGCTCATAAGAAGCAATGCAAACAACCCCACAAGAATCAGAGAAACAGGCCCCACAGCATATGGCAACCTCATTTGTATGCAGGCCGACAGGCCCAGGGCAGCCAGGAAGCCCATTACCTCCATGCATGGTTTTAACACAGTCATGTATGACGGTCTCGGGGGAGGAGAATGAGCCAAACACAATAATATCACCATAAAATTCTGCGGCTCCCCATGCAGAGAGGTCAGTGTGCAGGCCCCGGGGGGAGACACTCACATCAGAGAGGGGCTCACTAGAACAGTGTTTAAGCCACTAACGGATGGCAGCTAAAGCAATAAACAAGTGGAGGGAGAGATCATGGCAGCAGGTTGGGAGGGGAGAGTGCCAGATTTCTCTAGCTGTGTGAGGGTCTCATGGATGCAGTGGGTGTGGGGTAGATGAGGAGAACAAAAGTGCCATCCCTAACTCATCCTTTCTCCCACCCAACTGCTTCTCCATGGCTAATCGGCCATGATCCCAGCTCGCCTCCTGGGACCGTGTTTCGTGATGAAGTCGCTGGTATCTTTGTGTGCTCTTGTCCTCTACTGGATAGAGTGAGAACTGTTCCGTTGGCATGTCGTAGCCCTCCACAGGGGTTGGTGATAATCTCTAATCTCTAATAGCTATTAGCTAATAGCTAATCTCTGTAGCGCTGGTGATAGCTTGTGTTTTAGGAGCAGCAGTTCTATCCCTGCTACTGTTGGAAGGTTCCAATGGGCATCATAGTAACAGCTGTGCCAGACATAAGCGGCTGTGCCGGACATAAGCATCTGACCCTTTTGCCAAAGCATTGCAGGACCTTTCCTTGGAGTGAGGGTATTGCAGATGGAGAGTGGGGGATTTACTGTTCTCAGTAAGTTCCCCTTGTTCTGGAGGAGGCTAACTCTCTGTGATGTGCACTTGTAGGAGCTACCCTTTAACATAAAGCAACCTGTGCAACAATAAATATCCTCTCAGATGCACTTCCCACTCTGGACTCCAGCAAAGCAGAGCACTTCCCTTCTTCACCTCGAGGTAGCTGGAGAAAGTCCACGAGCTGAACAGCCTGCAGCAGTGGCCTCATGCAGCCAATATTTCAACCCTTTCTAGACCTTCCATGGTGCCATCCTTCCTTAAGTCCTTGGTAGGGAGTCCAAACAACTAGTGTTGGATTCCAAATAGGAAGCAGCTAGCAATCTACCAGGGGAACAGCTTCACCATGCGCACCAAGTTCGTGCATCACAGCCACCCTGAGATGCAGGCCTGTAGGAGAGCAGAAACATCAAAAACAAAACCAAGGAGGATTCTACGTGGAGAAATTCAGAATGCTGCCGGCAGTGCTGACACCCCATCCCGACAGTGACCAGAGAAAGGACAGGAAGCCACAAGGACAGGTGGGACAGCCACCTTGCAGCCAAACAGGTCCCTACAGAGGGAACTGTTCTGAGACCAAGGAATGGCTGTGAGATCACAAAGCCAACGAGGGGCAGAGCTTGTAGCTACTGATGGATATCCAATAAGCAGCTCCCATTTTAACTAGAATGTCACTTAACTCAGAGCAGATCTAGATGATACAGTGCACCAGATGGTAGCACCTTGCCCATCTTACATTTTCCACCATGGTTCCTGCTGGTGGAGCTGCTCCAGAACTAGTGTATGTCTCATGTAGACAGCGCTAGTGAATTAGCAGAATCCCATTTACCTCCCAAGCCAAATCAGCACCTGCTACCAAGGCGGGGTGCTTCAAGCAAACACAGCTCACCCGCGACAGCCAGACATGAAATTCTCCTTGAAAAGGAATGGTTTCAATGAAGGGAAATAACGTTTAGCAAAGTCCAAGGCCCTGCTGGCAATTCATTATTTTATCAGCCTTGCAATATTTGAGGTTTCTCTTCAAGCCCCAGCTCCTAGGATCAAGGCCTGAGAATCTCAGCATCCATCCAAAGAAAAGCGGGGTTCTAGTTCTCACAATGGCAGAGAAACATTTGAAAACATGATGCAAGCTCAACCCTAAAGGCTCGAGGTCCAGATCCCCAAAGGGACGTAAGCGCCCACTGAAATCAGTGAGAGTTAAATACCTTTGAGGAGTGGGGCCCAAAAGGCAAAGAAGAACCCTACCATTATTATTTTAAATCTAATGCTTTTTAAGCCAATCTCCTGATGACTGGGGGCCTGACTCCTGATTTTTGAATGTTTGGTTTGGTGATACTGGTCCCTTCCCAGGCCTCCTCTACCATACAGCAGGTGCTGTTGGACTGTGCAGTGGAGACATAGTGAGGGACAACCATCCTGGAAAAGGTGAATTGAATGCTCCACCCTGACAAAGGCCCAGCAGAATCCACTCAAATCCCAATGAAATCTGCACCAAGGACCCTCACACAAAGGTCTTCTGGGACCGCTTTAGAGTCTCACTAAAGGCTTGTTGTAAGCAAGGCACAAGAAGTAATTCTTCCTCTCTACTCCACGCTGATTAGGCCTCAGATGGAGTATTGTGTCCAGTTCCGGGTGCCGCATTTCAGGAAAGATGTGGACAAACTGGAGAACGTCTAGAGAGGGGCAACAAAAATGATTAAAGGTCTAGAAAACATGACCTATGCGTGAAGTTTGGAAAAATCGGGTTTGTTTAGTCTGGAGAAGAGAAGCCTGAGGGGGACATGATAACAGTTTTCAAGTACATAAAAGGTTGTTACAAGGAGGAGGGAAAAAATTGTTCTCCTTAACCTCTAAGGATAGGACAAGAAGCAATGGGCTTAAATTTTAGCAAGGGCAGTTTAGTTTGAATATCAGGAAAAACTTCCTATGTCAGGGTGGTTAAGCATTGGAATAAATTGCCCAGGGAGATTGTGAAATCAATATCATTGGAGATTTTTAAGAGCAAGTTAGACAAACACCTGTCAGGGATGGTGTAGATAATATTTAGTCCTGCCATCAGTGCAGGGGACTGGACTAGTTGATCTTTCGAGGTCCCTTCCAGTCCTATGATTCTTTGATTCCTGAATAGCTTTTTCCACCTTTCAGCTTCAGACCATCCTCTGCTAGGGAGACCAGCTTTTGCTAGTCCATTTGGGAATTTACTCACAAGAAGATTCTTCAGGCTTCCAGGGCATGGTGACTAGCGGAGGGTTAGAAAGTTCCAGTTGGCAATGATCACCTGTAAATTTCCTCTCTCGGCTCATAGATTGCCCCAAAAGGAATGCCAGGCAGCCATGGGCAGCAGGCTCAAATTTGGATTTACTTCTGTTGTGCAGCCCAAACAGCTGCTGAGGGTGTCAGTTATAGAGACGTGATGATACTGTCACATTATTTATCATTTTTATTTCATTGCTTTCCAACGTTTGTAATACCCCAGAGCTCAGGAGCTTAAATAACAGCTCTCCCCATATTTCCAGTTGGAAAATATTCATTCTTTTCCCTCTGAGTTCCTAATAACCGTGATTTTAACCTGGTTTCTTTTATTTTTCTCTCTTTGTACTTGGGGATCGTCAGTGGCAGATCTGAGAAGACATGGGTATTTGCTACATGCAGCAGAGGGAGCATATGAACACAAAACATTGTTTTTCTCCAGGTCCTACAGAAACATCAGCTGTCCTGTTTTTAATTTTGTAGTCACTTCTTTGATTGAGTTTAAAAAAATATATTTATCATCATGAGAGAATTTCTCACCTGGTTAAAGTGGGTCAGATTTGGGGTTAGAATATCACTTCAAGCATGATGTTGGGAATGGATCCAAGTACTCAGTTGGTACTGGGTGACTATTTCATAATAAATTTTGCCTTTTCTTCCCTTTGCAAATTGTTGATGGAGAGACCCTGGGTTTCTCAAATGTATTCTGTTTGGAATCACTTTCCATTTCCCGTTTGGATGAGCATAACTCACATTGGATTTGTGGTGTGGACGCTCGTGGCTGCGAGCTCAGTGCGCCTTTGTGGAGAACTCTCTAGAATATTTGCCATTTCTCCTGGCCAGGCAGTCTTTCCAGTAACCTCACTGGCTGCATATTTGTGGGGAGCAAACCTGGCATGGGTGCAGACCACTCGAAGGGAATTTATTTAAACACTGAGGTGAATCTCAGCTGTATTTGTCTGATTCTAACCCCAATTACTGCAGAGCCCTGATTTGCCTTTCGTTTAACGTTTCATTTCTTTCGTGTGAATTTTCAAAACCCAGTGGCAAAATCCGTCCGGTGTTGGCTCTTCCTGGCTCATGGACTCTGTTACTGGGCTGAGCTCATGTCTTCGCCGGTCTCTGAGCCAAAAGCTTGTTCGCAGTCCTCTGTTACCGGTCGGTTTAAAATAGATGAGGTAAAAGGAGAACTTCTTCCCTTGACACCTCCAGGCATGGACTCTGTTACTGGGCTGAGCTCATGTCTTCGCCGGTCTCTGAGCCAAAAGCTTGTTCGCAGTCCTCTGTTACCGGTCGGTTTAAAATAGATGAGGTAAAAGGAGAACTTCTTCCCTTGACACCTCCAGGCATGGTGCATGCAGAGGTGGTCGGCTTACTAGTGTACGTGGGGAGGCTCTGGAAGGGTCCCAAAGGGGCTGAGTGGAACCAGTCCCCTCTCAGAGTGAGGATCTGAGAGACTCCACTCTCCCCAAGAGAGAGAGGGAGGGTAAATGCCACGAGCAAAACCAGGTCTGTCAGCCCCTCTCTGCATATGTCTCCTAGCAAGAGGTCTTTTCTGTGATGCAGTGGTGCGGAAAGTGAGAAGGTGGCTCCTGGGCAGTGCTTGGCACTTTCCACATGGCTGCAGCAATTGGTATTTCAACTTAAATTCAAAGTCAGAGAGATTTCTGCTCTCCAGCCCTCTCCCACCTCAGCTCACCCGCTTCCCTCCTCTCAGGCCCCTTTGCCACATCCCCTTCTCTTTGATCCTCTCCTCAGGGTTCATTGCCGTCTCACTGCAGATCATCACACTGACACACAGGTTCTGTGCATGCCCTGGTACGCTGGGGTCCTCCACTGCACAGGGGAGCTCAGGTGCTCCAGGGCGGCCCAGGGTGGCCAGGAGGGGGCCTCTGTGGGTCTGGGTGCTCTGTGGACATCTGATCCAGCCTATCTCGGGAGATCATTGCTCCACGGAAAGACCTCAGAACAGACTGTGTTTAACAGCATCTTTTGGAAACGCTTTTGGGGAGAGGCTGCCACAGAAAACAAGGGGGGATTGGAAGCTAATTATCTAAACAATTACATGGCCCCACTGAAAGGTAGCACCAAGCATGGGTGAGCTTATTCTGACTCTGCCCCTCTGTGGCAGGGCAGCATCGTTATCCCTGCTTTGAGAAAGTGAAGCTGAGGCGCAGAGAGGGGAGGTGACCTGCCCAAGGAGAGCTGGGAACAGAACCCAGGTGGCCTGACTCTCAAGGCCCTAGTCACTGCCTCTCTCAACATCCTCACCCTCCCGATGAGCAGGCAAACCAAGAAAGGTGCTAGATGTTAACACTTCTGAGGTATTCCCCCGGGCCGGTTGATCTCAAAGGCTCTGGGAGGGGGAAAAGTAAACTTAGCTATCAGCGGGGAGTGGGGGACATAAAAATGTGTGCGTGTGAGGAGCTGAAAGCGAAATGCTGTCCTCTGCCATCCTGGTATTGTTCCTAGGTGGGAGATGTGCAGAGCCAGCAAGTGGAAAACTTCATCCTTTGATCTATTAGCAGCATGAGCAGGAATATCACTGAGAGAGAATCAGCAAAGAAGGTGAGCCCTGCAGCACTGTGAAGCAGTCATCTGTCTGTCTGTCTAACTAGGGGTTTTCCATCGCATCCATCGCCTTAGTATGTCTGAGCTGCACAGATATGTTAGATCAGCGTAGCATGGGTTTTGGAAGGACTTTGTGAAGTCTTCTGCTCTCCTCCTTTTCCTGCTTGTAGGAGGCACTGCTTGGGGAAAAGTTTTTATGAGTGGAAATGCTTTGTCCAAGAGCAAGCTTTGCATTTTGCCCTGAAGTTAGGCAGATCCTGGAGCAGCCTAATCTCCTCAGGAAGTTCATTTCCCAGCCGAACCTCCTTGACCAATAACATTTTGCCTCCATCTCTCACACACTTGGCCCAAGGCTTTGTCAGCGGCATTGCCCCCGCGGAGCACAGCTGTCTTAGTGGGTCAGAGATGGAGATGCAGTAGCTAATGTAGCTGGATCCTGAGCTGTTGACGGCTTTGAGTCTCAAGAGCACCGCCTTGAACCGGCAATGGCTGGGAGCTAGCGGAGGGTGTGAAGCAGGGGAGTGATGTGCTCCCGGAGACACGACCCACTTTGGAAATGGGTTCAGGGGTTGCTGCTTTCTACACAAGCTGCTGCCTCTGTGTTGCTTCCAACAGCAGCCCCACACAGTGTTTTACAGCAACCCAGTCTGAAGGTGCTGAACGTGTGAATCCCTGAAGCCAGATCCTCCTTCATGAGGAAAGGGCAATGTTTTCTCACTAGCTGGATGTGGGAAGAGGCATTTTCCAGCCGTGATGCTGCCTAATCATTTAGTCTCTGTGATGAGTCTAGCCAGACTTGGAAGCTTTGCCCTGCATGGGTGAACAGAAGCACGGGAGGTGGAGGTGAATGTCTTTGATGGGAGTTATTGAAAATGTTTCCCTCTTGAGTTGTCTGAGCATTGAGATGTGAACATAAGAACGGCCACACTGGGTCAGACCAAAGGTCCATCTAGTCCAGTGTCCTGTCTTCCGACAGTGGCCAAGGCCAGGTACCCCAGAGGGAATGAACAGAACAGGTCATCACCAAGTGATCCATCCCATCACCCATTCCTAGCTTCTGGCAAACAGAGGCTAGGGACACCTTCCCTGCCCATCCTGGGTAATAGCCATTGATGGATCTATCCTCCATGAACTTATCTAGTTCTTTTTTGAACCCTGCTGTAGACCTGACCTTCACAACATCCTCTGGCAAGGTGTTCCACAGGTTGACTGTGCGTTGTGCGAAAAAATACTTCCTTTTGTTTGTTTTAAACCTGCTGCCTGTTAATTTCATTTGGTGCCCCCCTAGTTCTTGTGTTATGAGAAGGAGTAAATAACACTTTCTTATTTACTTTGTCCACACCAGTCATGATTTTATAGACCTCTATCATATCCCCCCTTAGTCATCTTTTTTCCAAGTGTCTGTCTGTTACCACAAGGAGATGGTTTGTGAGCACCACCCAGGACTGTCTTTGTGCTCTGCCCTAGTCTGAGGCTGCACTGTGAACCTTCTCAGGTGCTGGCGTAGGTCATGTGCCATTGGTTCTGAGCTGTCATTGCTTCCTGTGTGATTCAGTCTAGGAGTGGAGAACTGGAGATGGCTCTGAGGTTGGAGTGGCTTTCTGCATCCAGGGCTGCCTTTCGGAGGATCGGGAAGGCTAATGTGCATTTCAGTAAGGTTGGCCGGGTTGCGTATTTGAAAGAGGCACCAATGGTTAGCAGTGGGCATGGTTTGCTGCTTCCACCAGCCAGGTGACCCTCTCAGAGACCCAATATGCCAGCTCTGTCAGAAGCAATAATCTAGTGGCCATTTTGCCAAGGAGCTGGAACTCTCTGAGTTGTTCCCCTGGAGACAGGGCCTTGTGTGCTACCAAGCCCATCCTACATCCCAAGAGCCAGATCTGTAGAACAATTGGAAAGCCCTGAATTTATAAGGGGCATGGCGAGCTTGAGTCATAATGTAGAATCTTGCCCAGATGACACTGCTGTGTGGATTAGAGTTCATCATGGAATTATTTCCTCCCCCACAACAATATCCAGGATGGTGGCCACGAGCCCAACCCCACCGGGAACCGAGCACTGCCCCTGAGCAGAGCTTCCTTCCAGGGAGGGAAACAACATCTTATTTGATTAGCAGATAAGCTTGTGATTGTAACTCACCCATTGATAGTGAGCTACAGGTTCATTCTTCCCTAGAGTCTGTTTGTTGTGGGGGTGGACGGGGCTTGGTCACACACCCGTACTGAGCACACACATCCTACCTGACTTTTATACCCCCTCACAAACCCACACTACATTTATCCCCCATTGTGTGTGCATGTTGCTTCAGCCCTTAAACACTCCTCCAATGCATCTTCACACACCTTCACCCCTGCAACACCCACTCATACACACCCTTTTAATCCTTACACCCCCCCATGCATCTTCACCCCCTATAGCTCCCCTTTCCCCATGAAGACAGGCGCACATCCCAGACCCTCCTCCACTCACTGACCTCGCACACTCTCCCTGTAAGGTCTAAAATAAACTCCATCTGGAACATGTTCAAAGGCTAATGTGCATCCTCTCTTAATTATTGATTTGTTTATTACAGACACTTTGGCAGGACACTCACTGCAGCTTGTATGCCAAACTCTTGCCTCCGGTTCCCCTCTATGTGCACAAGGGACCGAGGGGAGGTTTAGCTGCGGGTGAGGAGGGGGAGACACAGGACAGTCACAGATTGTTGGCCTGTCCCCAGTCATGCCTCTCTGTCCCCACTAGAGCACTGGTGAGCTTCTGTGGTGCAAAAATTAATCATCATTATCCAAGTATGGTGTGAATTCCTCACGGTTTCCTGCAGAAACAACAGCAGCTCCCCTGTTGTCTCCCATCAGCTCCCCTGCCACATGTTGAATGGAAGGAGCCCCCTGGGTTTTGGGGCTCCTCCTGTAAGTAACACAGTATCACCTCTCAGTGTGTAAAGCAGAGTCTCCGGGAGCTGGCATGGTAGCTCAAAACACAATTATGCCATTGAGTACCGAGGCTGCTGTCATCTCTGTGCACGGAGAGATTAGTTCCTACACATTAGTGTGATGGTTAATGACTTTGCAAAACCACTACTGAGAAACAGTGGCGGTGGTATCTTGAGATGTGCGCACACACACACAGCCCTGCCTCTACCAGGGGCTGTTATTAGCTCGTCACGTTCCACTCCAAGAGCTCAGACTTTCAGATAGTACAGGGGAGGCATCAAAATAGGAAAATAGAGACTCAGTCAGCCACCGGGGGATTCTTCATTCAGTATGTTTTCTCCAGCCCTGGATGATGTAGCTGTTTCTTACCAGGCTCCCAGGAACTGCCATACAAGATCAGACCAATAGTTCATCCAGTCTGGTGCCCTATCTCCCACTCGGGACTAGATAACTGTCCCTTTTGGTTTGGCTAATTCGAGCTGGGTGTGTTGTACAACATGAGCCAAAGAGGGTGGTGTGGCTCTCTTCGTTGCAGCTAGTCTGAAAGGAAGGAGGCTGCCCACCCTGACACTGGATTGAATACAGTGTCTCCGTCTCGTGTACAAGCCCTGGGTTGGGGTTCAGATGGGAACAGCACATGTGTATTGCTTCTCCTGTTGCACAGCGGCGTCCCGCTGGGAGCTGTGGAGGTTCCTCACCAACACTGGAGTCCTTGTGTTTGGTGACTTCAACATTCGTGTGGATGAGGGAGCTTTGGAAACAGCCCACGATCTCCTGGCTGCCAGAATGACCATGGGGTTGTGCCATGTGATGGCTGGCTCAACTCAGATAGCTGGGCACACTCTTGGTCTAGTGTTTGGGAAATCCGGAAATTATCTCCTTGTCCTAGACTGACTGTGGCCGCCTTTTATTTCAGGTTTGAACTAATTTCTCCAGTTAGGTCAAGAGACCTGTTTTGATGGTCCTGTTTCCAAAACATCAGGAAGCCCTATTAAACCTTCCAGCACCCAAATGGAGGGGGTGGGTCTATTTTCCTTCTTTCCAGAAAGTTGCCATTCTTACACTGCTTTAGGTGTTAGTGATGTAATTGACTTAGAACGGGGAGATCATGAGCCCCAAACCTAGGTTTTAGCAGGTAAGTATAGGAGTCACTCGATTTCAAATAGCTTCAGATAAATTCAGCCCTGCTGTAATCAGCAGAGTCCCACCAGGCAGGAGAATCTGTTAAGGATTTGGAGTTTGAAACAGGTTGTTAGTTTTTTTTTAAAAGCTATTCAGTTCCCTTTTAAGGACAGCCTAGGTTTGTAGAATGTGTGTGTGTGATTTGGAGCCAGGGAAAAACTCAGGGTAAGGAGGAATTGATTCTCTAGTGAGCTGTGATTTAACTTGAAGACTTGGTAGGGGGCTGGCGTGAGTGTTGTTTAGCCTCTGATGAGGTGTGTGTCACGACGGCTGTTCCTTTCGCACAATTTCCTTCCCGGCATTTGTGGTGCTGGGCTGGATATCACTAAAGTACACCGAGGTACAGCCTGGCAGGAGGAGTGCTTGCCGTCTGGACCCCAGCCCCAGGAGCTGCTGCATTAGCATAGTTGCAATTTGTAGCAGTCTTGCAATCTAATGTCAGATGTTGCTGGCAAAGGGGAACTGGACCTGGGAAGTGCACAGAGGAACAGAGGCCAGGATAGTGCAAAATGTTATGTATTGGCAAGTAAATAGGAAAGGAGAGCTGTTAAGTGGTGTTAGGTCTCAAATTGAAATTTTGTAATAAATTTTTTAAAGCTTAATGCAAACAGAAATACCAGACATTTTCTGTTTGTTTAACATGTGCTTAAAATCGGCGGTTTTGTTTCTTTTTAAATCTACAGCCATTTTTTTCCAAAGGGGCCACTGCCTCCATTTGTGGATGCCCACCTTGAAAAACCTTAAAAGGCCTGATTTTCACAGGCATGGAGCACCCACAGCTCTCAGTGGCTTTAGTTAGAGGTTTCGGTGTTCAGCACTTCTGCAAATCAGGCCTTAGGCGTCTCAAGATGAACACCCAGAGACTATATTACCATCACTAGGGGACACTTTAGAAAATTCAGGCCTTCACTTCTTGGGGAAGATAATTTGGGAATATGTTTTCAGGTGGTGTGGGATCCCAGCTCCCTTTCTGTGGCATACTGTGTGTCCATAACTGGACTGCAGGGCCAAACCTGATCATGTGCCTTATTGGTTTCCTGATTTGTGCCCATGGTCAGGCAATGAACTGGTCAAATTCTCAGCTTTGCATCTGCAATCCAACTGTTAGCACACAGTGCAGGTGCACAAGGGGAGCCACGGGGCTGGACACCCCCCCTTATTGTTTCAATACTGTTTTGACATCCTCAGACGGCAGGCACTAAAGCAGAAATATAATGACTGTATTTCTTGTTATGTACATGGCAACACACTGGCTGTCTCTAGTGCTCACCGAGGCTTCTCTAGACAGCAGTGACTGGACTTGTGAACTGTGATGTAATGGCTTTGTGATATGGGAACTGGAAATAAGAAAGAGTTGGCTGTGTGGGGAAGAAATTGAGAGGGGATAGTGGGTGATGTATGGAAAGAAAATGGCTAATGTAGAGATGGAATAGGGACACCGAGACCATTTATACTAAATGCCTTTCTGAGGTCTGTAAGCATCATTCCTGTAGAGTTATCCCAGTGACCATGGGCACCTAATGACCGTGGCCAAAGAGCATGGTCCCATTATGTTAGGTGCTTACAAAAGAATGTCTTTGTCCCAGAGACCTCAATGTCCACTTCTGAGTCTTCATCATCTTTGCCACTAGCAAACCACCCTCGCCTCTGCTCATGATAGCCTCATAACACAGGAACATCAGAATCACCTGACTGGATTAGACCTATGGTCCATCAAGCCCAGTGTCTGGTCTCCAACAGCAGGCAAGACCAGATGCTTCCTAGGAAGGTGCAGGACATCCCACAGCAGGTGGTTAGGGATAACCTACTCCCTCCCCTTCTTCTTTTTGTCAATTTGTTCTTATAACTCTGGAGATTCATACTATCCGTAAAAACGCTGGATCCTCTTCTGAATCCTGCTTGGCCCCATTAATATCTTCTGGCAATGAGTCCTCCAGGCCAGTGGGGTATTGTGTGAAGAAGTATTACCTTTTATAAGTTTTGATTTTGCCACCTTCCAATTCCACTGAATGTCCCCTTGCTCTTGTGTTTCGAGACAGGGGAAATAGAAGTTCTTCTCCAGACCATTCAGTATTCTGTGGGCTTTACTATGTCCCCTCCTATTCCTCTCTTCTCCAAGGCAGACCGTCTCAATCTTTTCAATCTCTCTTCATATGAGAGATCTTCACTATGCCATGATTCATTCTCATTGCTTTTGAATCCCCTCTATTTCCTTTCTGAGATGGGGTCACCAGACTGCACGCAGAATTTCAGGTGGCAGCTTAACAGCAATTGATATAATGGTGCTATAATCTTTTCTGTACTATTCTGCAACCTATGCCTTACGGCTGCTAACATTTTTGACCACTGTCTCATATGGAGCAGAGGCCTTCACAGAGCTGTCCCCTGGGTATTCATTTTGATGACCAGTTCCCTTATTCTTTAGAATCCACTGAAGTGTTTGAGTTGTTCCAATTAGTCCCTCCAATGTGCAGTCATTTGCAGTTGTCAATGCTGGATTTCATCTCCTTATCATGGACTCCATGCTACACTGTTTTGACCCATGTGATGTGATTCTTACCAGGATTGGGCTCCAGTGAACCCATGTGCCGTCCTTACCAGCATAGCCTTGCACCCAGCCAGACATCGACAGTGTTTATTACTTGATACCCAACCTGACAGAATTATGTGTAAGCAACTGCAAAATGGTGAATCTATTTCCCCAGGCTTATTGTAAAGCAGGGCTGCAGGCAATGTTCTACTTGTAGATATGGAGAGGACAATGTTTTCATCTTTCTCTTGAAAATGGCATTTTTCAAAGTTTCCATGCCTGTGTACGAGCAAATGAGGCTTTAATTTGTGGGTTCTCCATTTCCTCTTCATGCCTGCTCAAATTTGAGTCCATTGTAATTGGTCGTGTCACTGGAAATTAGAGCGGATTGTGTGATTTCCTGCTCTGATTTCCATTTATCATATTTGGTATGTGTCTTTCTCTGTCTCAGCACATGTGGGAGTAGTAGCTCTGCACACAGCCATCTCCCTGCAGCCCTACCTGCTTTCGCAGCGTGGCTTTCCTAGAGGATGTGTAGCTGGGGAATTCTCAGCCAGGCAATCTGAGAGGCCAGTGAAGATCTGAACCCAGAGCGGTGGGAGCTGCTCTCTCCATGTGGGTGGAGAAGCTCATCTGCCCTGTGGATGAAATAGACATCTCTATGGATGATGATGACAATGGTGATCAAACCTGGCACCTCCACTCGGCTTCTATTCTTCAGAGTGCTTGCGAAACTCACCAGCTAATCCACACAATACCACTGTGAAGCAGAGAACGTTCTCCACATTTTACAGAGATGCTGAAGTCTCTTATCTTGGGTGCCCCACTTTGGATAACGAGGGCTTGTTTTTAGGGGCGCTGAGCACCTGCAGCTGGCACTGAAGCACTTTTGAAACTTAGGCCATCGGTGTCTCATATTTGGGCAACCAAAAGCCAGGGACTTGAAATTAGAAGCCACTGTTGAAAATCGGGCCCCAAGTAACTTGCCCCAGGCAATAGAGAGAATCAGTGTCAGAGCCAGGATTAGACCTTGGGAGTTTCTGGCCCCTGGTCTGGCACCGAGACCACTAGACTGTGCCTCTCAGTAGAATGTACAGGGCTTTTGTCTTCTTGCAGAAGTCTTTGGCAGACCGAGTGGGACCTTCTAGGGGGACAGCAATCACCAGCGGCTACAGAATCTCCCTTGTATCTCCAATGGTCTGGTACTGCAGAGCTGGTGCAAACCTCACGGGATCTCATTCCACAGTCACGCTCTTCTTCTGCTAACGACAGCAACTGTAAGGAGAGAGGAGAAAGGGTGCAAACCCATTTGCCTCTGTCTCGGCCACTCTGTCTTTCCACCCCAAAAACCTCCTCAGAAGAACCATCCCCAGGGACTTTGGTGCCTCTTGTTTGAAAAGCCTGTAGTGGGTGGGGAGGGAGCAGGAAATACACCATGGACAGCGACTTGCAGCAGGAGGCTCAGTTCCCTTCCACCCATCTGCAGGCAGAGTCCCTGATTCCTGTCCTAAGAACCCTGCCTCTCCCTGGGGACAGGCTGTCTCCAGACCAAGCCCGCCCCTGTCCTTTTAGGCTCCTTACAGCCCCTCATTGTAGTCTCCAGAGCAGCAGCCCCCTGCTCCCCTGGCCTGCCGCCCCATCCCCTGGCCACAGTAGGGCGAAGGGAGGCGGAAGGCAGTGTAGGGAGCTGGTGTCTTGCTTGACCTCTCTTTGAGGTCACCATGAACAGCTGCTGGGATGAGCTGAGCTAGAGCCAGGAGCGATTCTGCTGTCTTCCAACCTCCCCAGCTGCTTAGACATTAACCCTTTGTTGCCAGCCTCCTAGTCTGATGTTTCCCAGGAGTGTGAGTAATTTTTTCCCCCCCTCCTCCTCCAACCCTCCCAGGCAAGGCTGATCTCTTTGCAAAAAAAACCCCTCCTTTTGCTACACGTGGGCTTCTTCTGCCAAATGCTTGAAAAGAGATACGGACATCAGATCAAAAGCTGCCTGTTCCCAGGGCTTCAGGGAAAGAGGAGCTTTGCTTCAGTAGCATTCCTTTTGATGCTTGTGTGAGCTATATGGTCTGGGCAAAGCCAGGGAAACAGACGCCTCTAACTGTTTTTATTTTTGATACCTCTCGGTCGCACCTCCCGGTGACTCAGCAGGGAACAGTCTCCCCTGGAATCAGTACTGACCCCAAAACCCCAGCATAGGCCCAAGGGGGTGCTGTACTGCAGGGAGTGGCAAGCGGGACTCGGAGTCAAATGATCCCAGTGCCACAACGCAGCTGTAAGGAGTATGGTGCTGCTGGAGATGCCAGCTTTCAGATGAGATGGAGAACTGACGTCCTAGCCACATGTGGTCATTAAGAGCCCAGGGCACTTCCCCTAAGAATTGGGATGTTAGACTTCAGTGAACTGGCCAAGTTCCAATTTGGGAAATCACCTTCTTCCCTAAATTTCTCTCTGTAGTTTCAATCAGACATAGTATTCTTCACTTCCCATCCTAAAGTGTTGTCCAGTGTTGTTGAACAGCTGCTGCGTCCCACCCCAGACATGGCTGCATTTCAGTAATGTGCAAAGTGATACTTCCATATATCCTGTGTTTGTAAAGTGCAGCTGGGTCCTTCTGGATGTGAGGGGTTGGGGAAATGTTAGGTCATCGTTATCAAATAGCTTAGTAGGGTTCTGGTAATAGGGGACAGGGCGAGGCACGTCTCTGGGGTTGCTGAATCAATGTGAAGATCAGAGGAAGGAGGGGATGCTAGATCTTATAAGGACGGAGCATATATTGGTGTCCTTACCTTAGTCCTTAGTCCATCCCGTGCTTTGCCATTCTTGCTTGTCAACCGCCCTTCTCTCCAAATCTTCCCATTTCATGTTGAGGTGCTTGATGTTGTTCAGAACTGTTCATTTCCATGTTATTCGCGGTCTTCTGCTCCTTCTTCTTGCGTTTTCTGGCTTCCATTCAAGGGCGGTATTTGGTAAGCATTCTTTTTCCATTCTCAGCACATGTCCCAGCCACTGAGGTCTTCTTTTGTAGATTATTTGTGAGCGGGTGCCTTGTCCAGTCATTTTTCTGACTTCTTCATTCATCTTCCTATCTCTATATGTTATTCCCAATATTCTTCTCAGACATTTGTGATGAAATGCATCCAGCTTTTGCGTATCTTTCTTGGTAAGTTGCCATGTCTCACTGCTATATGTGGTGATGGTGATAACAATTGCTTTGTACACATTCAGTTTTGTCTTGAGGGAGATGTTTTTGAGTCTTCCAAATGCAGCGTTTGCCTTCCCGATTCTTCTTATTTCCTCGGAACTAGTACCATCTTGGCTGATGGTACTTCCAAGATACGCAAAAATGTCCACCTTCTCCAGTTTCTCTTCTTCAATTTTGATTTCTGTCCCTACAGTTCCCATTAACATGACTTTACATTTCTTTGCATTGTATCTTAAACCTATCTTCTCTATTACTTCTTTTACTTGGTTTGTGCATTTCTGTAGTCCATTGGCATCTTCATTGATATATTGGTGTGCTAACCCTTTAAGATCAAAGCCTCTTGGGAGATTGTGACTGTAATTTTCCCCTGACCTGGGAGAGGTGTGGTGCATGGTAATGATTAGGCTGAGGCACCAGGAGTAATAACCTTTATCTCAGAACCACTGGGGTGGAGGAAATAGGGTGACCAGATGTCCCAATTTTATAGGGAAAGACATGCTATTCAGGGCTTTGTCTTATCTAGGTGCCTATTACCCCCCACCTCCTGTGTCGATTTTTCACACTTGCTATCTGGTCACCCTAAGAGGAAAGATTACATCACGGAGAAGAGGGGACAGCCGGAGTGTATGATATTAAAGGAAACGATGTAATCAAAATGAGAGAGGCAAATGCTCATGATACAGCCCGGCTTCTGGTGTCCAAGACCTGACAGCTAAGGGAACAATCATGGGACATAGAGCTTTTAATCTCTAATCAGATCCAAGCCAGCCTATCTTAGTAGTGACTGAAATCTTTCTGCCCAGTGCCACTTGGGTGGCTTGTCTGGAACGAGTACTTGATGTCTGGCTTTCTCCTGGCAGACAGATGCCTGTGCAAGTCCAGCTTGAGAGTTTATGGTATCTCCTGCTGTGGCCGTTGTGGACGTAAAGAAGATGCGTCCCGCCCCTGGCATGTTGGCCTGAAAGTCCTGGTCAGCAGGACTGTTCTGAGTGGTTAGCAGCCTTTTGAGTCTAGGTTCTCTGTGCTTGGTTACAAACTTGACTCTTTCTCAGATTATAGCTGCGGGGGGCCACACCAAATAGTCTGGGGCTGGATTAGCTGCTTCTGTGAGGGTGGATGTGCGTTTGAGAGGGATAAATGAAAGTTCTTACAGGACTCAATTTTAGACCTGAGTGGCTCACTGAGGTTCTGGTGGCACTTGGTCAACATCGGGCAAAGCCCTACAGTTTGAACCCGTTTCCCTCTTGGCTGAGAGAATCTCATGGGGTGTCACTGACTTCATTCTTCGTGGAGACTCTCAACACATGCCTTAGGGAAGGCAAGATGCCAGCATGTCTTAAAGCAATGACTGCAAGGCTGTGCTCAAGAGATCACCTCTTAATTCTGACAGTCGAATCAGTTTTTGCCCTGTCCCTTGGCTCAGGGAGAAGTATGGGGTGTAAGCCACACCGACAATCCTTGCAGTTCTCAGATCTTCTCGACGCCCTTTTTGGTCTGGTTTCGGGCCTGTGTGTTATGGAGACTGCATTGGGTTTGTTGGGTGATGACTTCCGTCTGGTGAAGGACACACACCAAGTGTCCACGGTCATTCCTTTAACTGTCTGCAACCTTGGGGACACCGAATGAGTTACTGACCAGGTCCTGGCAGAGACACACAGAGAGCAGTGATCTCTCACCTGCTCCAGATGCCTCCTGGGAGGTGCTGCAGGAATGTTTCTTGTTCCATGTGTTTATTGAGGCCTATAGGAGAGATGGTGAAGTGGGGTGAATCGCAGCGGAGCCACCGGTATGCTCTTTGCACAGAGTTCTTATGTCTCTGTTTTGCGGGCACTTCTGAAGCACAGAACAGATGGATTCCTCCACACACCCCTGCAAAAAACCCCTGGCTCCTGGCAAAGGGGGATGCTCCTGCTTCACCAGTTATATTTCTTCCCCTGCTTGAAATACATCTCTGAGTGTTAGTTTTCTCTGTTAGCTGCAGAGAAAGCCAGGGCTTCACACAGAACCTTCTCATTAGCTGCTGAAGCAGGGCCCACCTGGCATGGCAATGGCAGGACAGGGAGCGGGAATCTCAGCTCGGAGGTACCCTGCACTAGATGGCGGGCCCTATGCTCTCACTCAGAACCGCCTTTGAAGCAAGAGGCCCGAGACCTTCCAAACTTTCCACAATTCTAAAACTCTCCTTTGCAGGAACGCATTCCTAGGGATCTGGGGAGTTCTGCAGCCATATGAGCGTGTTGTCAGTGAGCTTTAGGGAAAGTGGGAGCTGCAGTAACTTTATCAATTCATTATAGAGGAATTGAAAACCTCCGCATATAGATTTACACTCCATTATCATGCTAACTCAGATATAAGCCCTACTTTCCAGGCACAGAACATCCTGGCTGCAACTTGGGCTTGAATTGTAACAGCCACGAGACAATAGCCAGGAGCTGCTTTGGAAAATGTAGGACAGCAGGCAAACACGCTGAGAGCCTGGGCTGCTTGCAGTCATCATGTGGAGCGTGAGTGACAGGGGAAAGGGCAGAGATGATTCCTACCTGCTGCCTGGAGTTGCAGGGGGTGGGTTCACAGGCCTGCGGCTGCCTTCACTGATGCTCTGTTGAGTTCACACCTGCCCACGGTGAATCTGGACAGAAGTGATGGAGATAGATTCATGGTAAACGCCTCCAAGTAAGGGAGAAGTTATGGCTGTGGCCTTGTGCTGTTGATACTTGGCCCTGTTTGCAGGTTGAAGGGGGTGAAGCATAGACCCTGTATCTCGGCAGCATACGTGCTTGCTTGCTTTCCCTCCCCCACTTCCCTCACTCTGGGGTACGATACTTGTAGAGGCGGTGTACAGGTGGAGGCATTGGGGCTGGGGCATAGGGAAGAACCATTTTCTCTGACCCACTCCTTCCACCAGCAGGCTCCCACTCATCCCCATGTGGCACCAGTCCCCTCCCCTCTTCCAACCCTCCCCATGTAAGACAGAAAAAGCTCACTATTAAGGATTCTACACCCAGCCCCTTCAGTTACGGGCTGGGGAAGATCCCTGTGCGCACTTCTGAGTCCCATGTCAGAAGCAGGGAGGGCAAGACTTGCCATTCCTGATATATCTAAGGAACAGTGAAGATATAAAAATTTTTGTCCAGCCACCTTCTTGCCTCACAAAGAAGCAGAAAAGAGCACAAGTCTGGTTGTTTTTTCCCCTTCAAGTCACTTCAGTGCTCTGTGACTCAGTTTACCAATCTGTCAGATGGGTATGATATACAGTCCAATAATGGGGATACATTGCAGGGGAGCTGTGTGGATTGGGTCATTATTGTCTGGAAAGTTCTTTGAGGTCCTCGATTAGGAGATGTTAGAGAAGGACAAAGTCAGCATTGCCACTAATGTCCGTACAATGCCTCGAGATGGGAAACTCTGTCAGAGCTAAGAATTAGTATTATTTACACTTGCAGCACTACACGCCACAATAATAGCACAGAGCTCCTCTGCAGCACTTTATGGCCCAGGTTTTAAAATGATCTGTGAAAAATGCACCGGCATGACTTGGCTATCGAATTCCTGCGATTGCACAATCAGCCACGGTAATTACATGGTTATTCTTTTGTTATCCCTTGTGACCCAAGCAGCCAGTCAGAGTTTGGGACCCTGGGGTTATTTCCAATGAAGGAGACACCGATGAGGCACTTCTTTGATTCAATCTTTTTTATTTACCAAGAATATACAAAGTCCCGTTTCCCTGAACACCGGAGGAATCAAATAATGGGAGGCAATGTCCTTGCTCACAGGTCCAAGGTTCTTTTAGCTGGCACCTCCACCCTAAATCTCTCTCTAGGCTTCTCCCATGGCCACATCACACTTCCAGGCTGTGTCTGTCTCTGTCCTGCTTCTTCCTCACCACATCAACCCTTGATTAAAATAATACTGAGCAAAATCCCTCTGCCCACACTGTAAATTCCTGATCTCATTCACGTATGCCATTGCTTTGGGCGATGATGTACGCTTAACTGCCCCAATGGTTATATTAAATGAAGGGCAGTGGTTAAACCTATATTATTATTTGCAGGACCGTAGTGCCCATGTGTGTCTATCTGTCCAGGTGGCTTATATGAGCGCTCCATCACTGAAGTAGCTGAGCAAATGGTCACCCAGACATCTAATTGGACTTTGCATGCACAATCACTGCGAATGCCCAGGGGACTTGTGCATACCATAAAATCTGGCCCCGTGTTTTCAAAGCACTGTGCAAACATTGGGATAGATTCGCTTCTGCTTGAAGGCTCCAGCTGCAGGGGAGCCCTCTCAGGAGTAGAGGAGGCACAAGAGTGCAAGTGGCCCTCATACCTGTTGTGCCCAGAGCCATCTGGTGCAGCCCTAAAATGGGGTGGGGGCAGCTAGGGGAGGGGACAGAGCCAAGGAAGGCCCCTGGCAGAGGTGCTCCCTGGGTCGATTTGGTGGGATTCTAGTGGGGCTCCGCCCCTGGCTGGACACTACTTGCCCTCCTGTAGGGGTGAATCTCGCCTCTGGTGCAGCTACACACATGGGCACAAGGAGCGTACATTGGAGCCCCCGTGGGCCTAGCCATGAATCAAGCCCACGAGCCCAGCCCTGAATCCCTTCCTCAGCTTTGACTCCCTCCTTCCTCAGCGAAAATACCCATGAGAATTTTGCCTGGGTAAAAAGGTCAGGACTTGGCCCTGTAACTGTAGACCCAGACATAGAGGTCCCTATGCCCGTTAACCCCACGCACGCGCCCGCTCTTGGAGCAGCGCAGCTCTGGGGAATACTAGCTACTTCCCAGGTCTGACTGCTCCTCTGCACTTGCTAAGCTGAGTGACATGCCTGTCCCCTCCTTTTCTGGTCATCCTTTTGTGACAGATGTTTCTCCTCTCCTCCTGTCCGCGCCAGATGCCAGGCAGCCCTGCTTCTTGGCTTCTCGTGTCTCCAGCCCAGCATATAACTAATAGATCCCCTCCTCAATCCCATTTTGCTGTCATAATTAAGCTTATTCTGCCATATCCCCTCTTGTTCCCAAGCAGCTCTCCAAAGGGTCTTTGGAGGTTTCTTATTTGTTCTAAATCCAAGTATCTCTCTCTCTCTGCTCCCAGAATGTGCGGAGGAGAATTTAAACAGGGACTGAGGGTGTTAAAACCACAATGTTTCTCTTTAAAGCGGGTCTGCCACCATGGGGCGAGATGCTCGTGCACGAGTCACACCCAAATGCTAAGCAAGATCACAGCTCCTTGGAATACAGAGCACCGGTGGGATCTGCGAATCTATTGCTCTGAAAGTGCAGGTGGCAACAGGTGGGTAGCCTCCAGATGCTGCTCTTGTTCTGTTTGGCATAACTATCCAAGAGATCTGCCCTCAAACAAAGGGATTTGCCATCTCCTCCTGCTAGATCCTGCAGTGATGTCCTCTTACCAGGCTGGTGACATTACAGTCATTTCCATGGCAACACACTGTGATATCACAAACGCAGGCAGTTGACCTCATGACAGGGTCCAGTAGAAGGAAACCCCCTTGGTGCTAATCTGCCACCCAAAGAAGCATTGTTATATATTGGGTAACAAAACACACAGACCTGCCACTCCACTGTTTGATGGAACCCACCCTTCTGGTCCCCCAGCACAGCTGTGTGTCTGCATGGGAGCCTGCTGTTTGTTTAGGGCAGAGAGATGATTTTTTCCATGCAGCGCCAAGCATGCTGTCAGCACGCAACAGATACATAACAAGAAGCATGAGAAGCTGCGTTCCAGAGGCTGGGAGGAAAAGAGGAGTGGCTCTCCTTAAATATATTGACAGATGTAACAAATAATAAAATGACATTGCTGATCTCTAGCCTCTTCAATATCTGGATCTCAAAGCTTTTCCTGAACAGGAATGAACAAATCCTCCTGCTTCCCTGAGGTGAGTCACGATCATTATCTCCTTTTACAGATGGGGAAACTGAGGCACGGAGGGAGTCTGAGCAAAACTTTCAATCCTGGGTGCCTGAAGTTAGGCACCTCAATATGTACTGAGGGACTGAAATATGTGACCTGATTTTCAGTGGTGTTGAGTCCTGACAGCACCCACTGAAGCCACTGAGAATCGGGTCACTTTTATTTAGCTGCCTAACTATGGATTTAGGAGTCTATCTTTAGTAGGATGACCAGATATCCCGATTTTATAGGGACAGTCCCAATATTTGGGGCTTCTTCTTATATAGGTGCCAATTACCCCACACCCCCGTCCCGATTTTTCACTTACTATCTGGTCACCCTAATCTTTAGGTACCCAAGTCTGAACATTTTGGCTTGAGTATCTTGCTCCAGGCCACACAGAGGGTCGGGGACAGAGGAAGAGCTCAGTTCTCCCAATTTTGAGCCTTAGCTACGGGACCATCCTTCCTCCCACTCACGAAGACATTACAGCAAATGGACACCAGTACAACTACCCCTGATGACAGGCCCTAGAGATGGGAAAGCCCCGTTAGGTCCCATCTAGTCCATCTGCAGAACCCGGTAGGATCCTTCCCTCTAGGCTATTTACTAGATCTTTTTGTCCAGTCTAGGACAACAAACAAATGCCTCACGAGTGTCCAGCGCCTAGCACGGTGCGCGACTGGGCCTCTAGGCGCTAAGAAATAACAGGGATGCTATTGAAGTTTGATCCCAGCTGACAGCCCCACTTCAGCTACCTCGCTGATATGCTGTATTAACTCTGGGCTTTGAATGGCATCCCCAGCCCCCTTGTGTGGCTTGCACGAACTGCTGGGAATCCTTCGTGAAAGGTACAGGTCAAGCTGCAGCCTCTCTCTCCCCCTTGCTCTTCCTGCTGGCCTGGTTTGACTGCATGTAGCTTCGGTGCGTTTATCTGCCTGCTGCTAAACTGCCTCCCTCCCCGATCGCGCTGCTTTGATTCAGTAAACAGCCAAGACTTCCAGTGTCGTGTCCCCCCCCCCCCGGACTAAGCAGCGAGTCCCTCTCCCTGGCAGCGACCCGCCTGAGATAGCTGGAGTGATTCACCTGTAATTCCTCTCCTCTTCCCCACCACCCGCCTGCCGCTCGGCTCCTTTATCATCATCGTGTTCTCTGTGCGGAGGAGCAGAAACAAGAAACTAAAGAAAAAAAAAAAAAAAGCACGTAAAAAAGCGCTGTAGAAGAGCAGAGCAAATTAAGCAGCCCCCGGATCCGCTTGGGTTTGCGCTTGCCAAAAATGCACCATGCATCTTAATTCGCTCTGCTGCTCAGCTCTCACACGCGGCTCTCCTGGTGCCATTTCGGCGCTCTCAGGCCAGCCTTTCCAACACTTCATTCTTCTTCGGGTGTGTGTGTGTGACGGCAGAATCTGCTGGTGCAAGGGAGCGAAAGAGATCCCCCCCCTTGCCTTGCAGCTCGCCCGGCAGTTCCAGACGATCCACTGGGTCCCCGGTGCATTGTTCCCAGCCGCCTCTATTTTGGCGGGGGTGCATTTTCTCGAAAGTGCTTCTTGGGCGCTCTCCAATCTATTTTACACCCACCCCTGGGAGCTGCCTGTTATCTCCCCGGGATCCTGAGCAAAGAAACGCCTAACCCGGAATCCGCGCCGGGGTCAGGCTCCTCGGTTTCAGTGCGTGTCTTTCCGGCGGGCTGTCCGGATTGCAGCGAAAAAAATAAAATAAAATAAAAAGGAGAAAAAGAAAGTAAAAACAGCGGAAGACAATCTCCCCTCCCCCTCTTCTCAATTGCAATCCCAACTGGAACTTTCCCTCTTCCAGCCGGGATGCCTTTCCTCCTCTCCAGTCCTCAGCTTTGATCCCAGCGTCTTCTTTTAAGTGGAAGGGGGTGGGGGGTGGGGATCCTTTTTATTGCAGAGAGGGAAACACGCCGAGACGGGATTTCTTTGCAGGCACTTGTGCAATCTAGCTCTACGGATACGCATATATTTTTGCACGCATCTCCTGCTGCAGCAGATCCAGCCAGCGTGGGGGAGGGGATGGAGAGGGTGCACCCTCCTCTCCTGATCCTCTCTTCTTGCCTCTGTGTGGGTTTTTTTGCAGGTGTGTCAATTTTAATTCTGCCCAGTAGGTGGGACTTGGTGACTTTAGCACCATTTGTGTGCGTGTGTGTGGTGTGTGGTGTGTGTGCGTGCTGCCTCCCCATCTTCTATTGCAATCCTCAGAAGTCTCTCCGAGGGAGCGAGAGAGCGCCTGGTACCGAGAGCCAGCCTGCAATCAACAAGGCACTATGCATTTCAGACCGCTACTGTAGGGGGAATTACAGCTTCTCCTAGCCAGCTGCCAGCATGATTTCATCTGCTGGAGGATTTTTGCATCTGATCGTTTGAGTTTTTTCCTCCCTCTGTCTTTGTTTCCTTCCCCTTCTCCCCCCCATCCCCCTTTCCTCCTCCTCCTCCTCCTCTTTTGTAGAAGCAGCAGTCGGAGATGGATGTCTCTCTTTGCCCTACCAAGTGCAGTTTCTGGAGGGTATTTTTGTTCTGGAGCATTTGGGGAGACTATCTGCTTTCGGGGCTGGCTTGCCCTGCGAATTGCCTTTGCAGCAAGACAGACATCAATTGCAAGAAGCCGGATGATGGGAACCTCTTCCCTCTCTTGGAAGGGCAGGATTCAGGCACCAGCAATGGGAACACCAGCATCAACATCACTGACATCTCAAGGAACATCACTTCAATGTAAGTCAGCTCTTCTCCCCACCCCAGTGGGTGCCCTTTCCTCTACTGCTGCCCCAGACACAGGGTGTGTGTGTGTGTGTGTGTGTGTGTGTTTAAGGGGAGAAACTGGCGTGTGGATTTCAGGTGCCCTCAGCATTGCTATGGATGATGGTTATTCCCTGCCTGCCTCAGACCCGTTATGCCTGGGGTGCGTGCAGAGGACGCCAATCTAATTTTCTGCCCCCACTGAAACAGCAACAGTTTGGTTCACGTTTAAGTGGGGTAAAGTAAATGAGACGAAATGGCTTAGCAGGGGCGGGCGGCGGGCAGAGATGCTATAAAGCGACCCCTTCTTTTCACCATTTGTGTTAGCAGAGAGATGAAACACACACACACACACACAAACTGGGCACCTAAAGCAAGTTCTAAGCCGCCTGCTCCTTTAGAGACTTCGGATCCGATTAAACTGTCATTTGTTATTCCCCCCACTGGCAAACCCACCCTCCTGTGCCCTGGCTGCGTGTATCTGGGAATCTGCAGTTTCTCCTTTTTAAGAGAGAGAGAGTGAGATGCCCCTCAAGTTGTTATAATTTCCCAGCCCCACTCGGATGCTGAGCTGGGATTTGTGTATTTTGATCTCAAGGTAGCGGGGGTATGTGTAGGAGGCAGATATTTGTAGTTGAGCACTTTGCGTTTGTTTGCATGCTTGTTTATCTGGAAAATCAACTGGAAGTTGCATTATCCTTGTTTGGAGAGGCTGGTAGCAAAAGCCCATGCAAATCTCATCAGCGTAGAGTAGGGAAAGGACTGGATTCCTCCCCCCCTTCTCCCCCCGTGCTATGTTATGTGTGTGCTTAAAAAATCCCTCATCTTCTGCAATCTCTGCTCTTCAGCGTTCAGTACATTTTCGGGGAGGTGAACTGCAAGGCATTTCATTATTCTAATGCTAATTGAAATGTGAGCATTTAGGGAAATGTAGCCCCATGAGTAAGTTGCCTGTGGGAAGTTGGGCAGAAATGAGGTGGAATGCTTTATCCTGGCAGTTAAATGCAGCAAGGTTGGGAATGAGTAATTGCCGGTTATTTATTTATTTCCCACCTCCATTGTGAAATAGCTTGTTCGAAGGGTGCTCTTTGATGGTTCGTTTCCCGAGGCTGTGCTATTTGGTCACAGTGCAATTGTAGCACTGCTATGGAATAATTGTGATACCCTACTTAAGAGCATTGCGAGGCACCTTTACCGGATAAAGAGGACTGGGCTAACACAGACCCATTGCTGTTAACGGGTTTAATGTAATGCATGCCCAAGCAGTTCTCCCCACGTCCAGGTCTAGTGAGGAACGCTGACCTATTCCCATGCTATGGCTTTCCCTTTCCAGCAAATCTGCTCTCCAGAAACTAAAGGGATCAGGGAAAGTAAATATGAACCTAATGTAATGTTTGCGTGCCAAATGGCCCATATTTACCCTGTGCCGGTGTATTGCTGGGGATGCTGGAGCAATCCAGATAACACTAGGAAAGTGGGAGAAACTTGTGTTTATTACTGTGCTTGCCGTTTGTTGTGTTTTTCTCGTAACCCTTTGTTGTTAGCATCAAGCAGGCTGTAAGAAGGGAGAGAGCTAGCAAATTGTTTACTGTGCTGTGGCTCAGAGGCAGCTTGTGTGGCTGTTACTTAGTACGTGTTTGTATGTGTGTATATGCACAATTCTGAACTGCGGGAAGAGACACTACAATGTGAACCCTTGTGTCTAGAAAATGTCTTTACTGCTTTGAAATTGAAAAATGCTGGAGTCAACCAAAAACCCAACCCAAACAAAAATCCTAAAACCCAGCCCCAAACCTCTCAACTCCATTCGCAGATGTTTTCAGGAGAAGAGCATCTTTTCAGGACAGGAATAATGAGAGGGTGACTGGGTAAATCTGTTTGTGTTCCCCCTAGAATAATATGTCTTCCCTGGCTCCCCACCTCCCTAAATGGACTTCTGTAGCTGTGGAAGAAATGGTGGTAACTGAATTGAGGCTAATCCATAACCACCACTACTGTGATTCAGGATTTTAGGCTGAATATCAGGGAAGATGTCTGGACAGTAAGATCTGTGACACGGTGAAAAAGTCTCCCCAGGGAAGAGATGAAAACCCAGGCGTTCAGGATGCTTACAACTGGCACTAGCCATTGTACTTGGAGGGGGCAACCTGGTGGGCTAGATGGCACCTAAGAAGTCGTTTCCTCCTGCGATTTGTGTGGGATTCCTTCGGGACCTGAGTGCGTGGCCTGAAGGAGCTAGGGCAGAAACTCGTGTTTAGCAAGAATGCTCTGCTCACTCCACCCTTGACAGAAAGGGAGGCTAAATCAGGGCTGATTGGGTCAGTTCATGGGGAGAGAAGGTCAAAGATCATCCCTTCCCCCACCTCTAGATTTTAAATATAGGCTATAGTTCAGCCCCCTCCTGGCCTGCCAAAACTATGTTGTTGCCAAGGAAGTTACAGTGCCCAGATGCTAGGGTGATGGGCACGTTTCCAATCCCCCTAATAACGAATCCACTGCCTTCCCCAAAGAGAAGAGTGTGATTCTCCCTTATGCCGAATGTCACCTTTGTGTCATCCTGCTTCATCCTGTTTCCTAGTGTAAAAGCCCATTGGGGCTTTTCTTTCGTAAGCCAGAATGACTTAGTGGTGTGCAATTGCCTCAGTGGGCTGCAAGTGAGATGGGCTGGGGGTCATTTAGCTCTCTAGCCCCTCGTGGGGAATGGTGTACAAAAGAAAGCAAGTAGCTAGCTTGCAGCCCTGCCCTTCCCGTCAGTCTCTGGAGAGGGGTGGGGGACTGTGTTGGCAGGGTGGATAGTGGAGCTCTGGCATGCTCCGCTGTAATGGATCCTGTGTCTCTGGGCCTGTTCTCCAGTCCCCGCTGCGCAATGCCCAGTGTCTGGGAAGGCATCTCTAGCTTTCAAGAGACTCCCGTGAAGGCTTTCCCTTTGCGTGGCTGTTGAAAACATGAGTGAGGCGTGTTGCCGCTGAAATGTTCTTTCCCTGAAAGGCCACAGGGCTGAGGGTGATGCCTTCCCCGTTGCCAAACGACAGACCTGGCTGCTGGTAAAGCTACGCTCACAGGGTCTCTCTGGTGGATTGAACTGTGGAGATGCAAGGCCATTTTCATCAAGGGAAGGGTTGGGAAAGAGAGAAGGGGCCGGGGGATGGGAGGAAGAGGATCCTAGGTGATGAACACTCCATTCATCTTTATTTTAATTTCCAAAGCCCAGCAGGAGAGGCCAGGAGCCCTTTTGCTACAGGTCTTCAAAAGAAAAACATCCCACTGAAGGAGGGAATATTCTCATCTCGGGATGAAGCCACTGGAAGCATTTTGCTCTGGTTCTGTAACATCCCGGAGGCCATCCAGGCCAGGGGCCCCTTGTGCTAGGTGCTGCACAAGCAGATAGGAAACAGGGACCTGTCCCAAGAGCTGAGAGTCTAACAGATGACATCACAGTGGCGTGAGGCAGAAGAATGGGCTGAGGTGGGGAAAAGGGGTAATATGCTATGGGGTAGATGCAGTTCTTAGCCAATCAGTGTAGTGATCACAGCTTGCCAGCTGCCAAGGTGTCCTTAGAATCATAGAAAATCAGGGTTGGAAGGGACCTCAGGAGGTCATCTAGTCCAACCCCCTGCTCAAAGCAGGACCAATCCCCAATTTTTGCCCCAGATCCCTAAATGGGCCCCTCAAGGATGGAGCTCAGAACCCTGGGTTTAGCAGGCCAATGCTCAAATCACTGAGCTATCCCTCTCTTCTTGTGTCCTTGTTTGTTATATTTGGGGCCCAGTTCTTTGGAGCCTGTTTGGGGCATTCACTCTCCTTTCCCCCGTCAATGGCAGAGGAATTACCAGCAGCCAGGATCTGGACCCTGGCATCTCATATCTTCGGATCCTGCCAGTGCTGAGAAGCTCTTCGCCACCTTCCTCTCTTCTGGGCAGTTCCCAAGCCCAAGCCATGCTGGCGTTCCTTCCCTTACCTTGAAATCAGCCCAGAGGGCTCAGTTTGAGCAGGCTTGAGCAGCCGCATGTCGCTCTGTCATGGCCTGGCTGTCGAGCCATAGTGGTCAGAGTTCGAATTGCGTGCCGACTTGCCAGTTCACTGTAGCAGATTCCCCCAGCTGTCTGCGTGGGGGGAGATTGTGTGGTGTGAGCGCAGCTGTGCATGAAGGCAGCCCTTTGGCTAGCGATCAGCCACGGCCACTGCTCCCGTCGAGCCTGTGATCCTAAACACCAGGCGCTCCCGGAAAAGCAGCCGCATGCTGGTAACCTGAGCTGCCAGTGGGTCGCTCTTAGTTTGGCTGGGCCGCCTCTCTGTAATATTATCAGAGCAGGTGTAACTCAAGCTGCCGTTTAAAAGCTTGTTTAGAAATTGAACAAAAGCCTCAATTAATTAACGTTCCGCTCTCAGATTGGTTTTGTCCCTCTCCCCCCCCGTTCTCCTTCCATGGAGAGCGGAATGGTCACATTTCTTGTTTTGATCTGTGAAGCCCCTGCTGCTGTTACTGGTGTGTGCTGCAGATGGGGACCAGCCAGGGGGCGCAAGGCGCAGAGCTAGTGGGAAGGCCTGGCCTTGTGAGATGGGCGGGTGATCTCCCAGCTGCTTTCAGGAGAGGCGCGCTGGAGCTGCAGTGGGGTGCTGGGGCTCCTCCTGTAATTGATGGACTCTCCCACCCTGTGCTGGAAAAGGGGTGACTTGCAGAGCTTTATGAGAATCCAGACCAGAAAGGGTTAACAGGGAAGTATGGGAAGGGCAGAGCATTCCTGGCCCTGGCTTGAGTGGGTGAGGATTGTGTGGCTGGCACGGGCCCCTGAGGCCCCGAGTAACCCTGGCAGTGCCCTTGTGTTGAGCAGGCAGGACTCTTACCCCCATCCCCGAGTTCCCTGGCAATGCGTCTGGCTTTGAGATTGGGCCTCTGAGGACCTGGTTCTGACCATGAGCCATTCAGCGTCCTCCTGCCGCACGGGAATTGTGCAAGCTTTCCTGTTAGCTGTAGTCATGTAAGGTCAGGCGCTCTCCTTATCTGTGCTTTCTTCCCAGGGACCAGGAGGGTGCTGAGCTCCAGCCAGCATCCTGTTCCTAGGGAGAACCCGTGGCTCGTCTTTGTTTTTGGAAAAGCCTTGCAAAATTTGTCGAGAACCCGTTCCAGCTGAGATGAGCTCAGCACGGTGTCTGCCCTTGGCTCACCTGATGGAGCGGCTGCCTGTGGACTGCGAGGGCCCCGTGTGAGCCATGGCTGGGTTAGCTTGCAGCTAGCACGTGCAGGGGGTTCAGCGTCCCGATGGGGGCGGCTCTCCAGGCCAGGAGACAGGAGGTCTCTGCTTCACTCCAGGCCAGGAGACAGGAGGTCTCTGCTTTACTCTAGGCCAGGTATGGGTTGGGGAACATGAGCTTTCCTCACCCACAGGAGCGGGCGGTTCAGTCTTCTTGGCTCATTGCATCCGCAACCTCTCTGCTGAGACTGCCGGAGAGGGGGCCAGGAGTGACATGGCCCCTTGGCTGCTAGGAGCAGGTTTCGACCCCACCAGCTCCTTTCACTCAGTCCACCGAGCAGCCATGTTCATGCTCCCCATCTGCTGCCATTGTGGGCTCTGTATGAAACAGTGACCTAGAGGTGAAAGTGCCTTGTTCCATCCATACAGTGCTGGGGTGTGTGCATCACTCCTGGGCTCCCTGTCGCAAGGTGGGGTCCCCCTGCTCCAGCACAGAGATCATGTCCCTAGTACATAACCGCCAGCTGCCTTGCTCCTTTCTCTGACTGGGGAACAGTGTTTTACATGGTGAACCACACCCTGTAGAGGGCTTGGAGGTGAGGGGCCAGGAGGTGTCCTTAACATTACCCACCATGACTGGGTAGCTGCCTATGGCAGGGTGAGCAGAATTCACATCCTTAGAGAGACACGGAATTTGTGTTACCCTGTTCTTGGGGGTCCCCCATGGAGAAGCCTGTTTCACCCCTAGAAGGGGGTGAGCCTCTTGTGTTCCCCTGGGGGACAGGAAGAGTGGTCAGACAGCCCAGTGTGCCTTGCCAATGCAATGAGGTCACACCAAATCACAGGCAGTGTCTGGTGTAACCAGACCTAGTTAAACATGAATGTGCTGAATTCTCTAATATGTGGGCCTTGGAGGAGTGGACCTGACAGGTCAGGTCTCAGCGGTCTCACAGCCTGGGGGAAGACTGGCTCACTTGCCAGGCACGGTTAGATCCGCACGCATGGAAACAGGGGAGAGAAGAGGCCCTCGGTGTAGTAGGTTGCTAACGGGGGAAGCAGCAGATACATGGCTCTGGCACACCCTTCCCGTACTGCCTGATGTATGGAGCAATGAGGAATCTCTTCCAGTGGTGCCCGCGTGTTACACCTCCTGCCTGATGTGGGCCCTTCTGGCAGGAATGGAAGGAGGCTGGATTTCGTGAGTTCGTGTCGGCCTAGAATGGTGGAAGGGGTTGCTGGGGAACCTTCCAATGAGTAATTAAATGGTAGAGACAATGGGGTACAGATACCGGGGGGATCCATACAAGTCACCCCTCACTGTACTGCAGGGACTTTTACCATGTCCTAGTGGGGATCCAGACTGTGTTGATGCCAGAAGAGGTTTAAGTGGCCTCTGTATCTTCCATGAAGCTTCTTTATGTACATTTCAGCCATGAGCTGTCCAGGCGAAATGACTCGTGAGGCCGCTGGTTGAACATACAACCACTTTCCTCCTCCACGCCCAGGAATCTCAGCCATGACCGTCAGCCCTTTATGAGATGCATGTGTGAAAGTGGTGTTTATGAGAATTGGCTAGGACCAGCCAGAACGGAGGCAGCTGTCAGATATCGCAGGGATAGGGGGATTGTAGATAGAGTACGAGCTGTGCCAGCTTCCCCCTCCCCTCAGCCCTTCTGACACTCCTCTGTCCTGACCAGCAGCACTCTCCGCCCTGGCCTCCTCCTTTGCTGTTCCAGCCCTGGGGGTCTCCCAAGCTGAGACTGCAAATGACGCCAGATTATGGGGTGGATTCATGATGTGGACAAATATCCGCTAGGATGAGAGTCACCCAACTCATTCTACTTGTGCTATCAGCTGGGAGAGGATGCTGGGTCCCCAGAGATTATATGCCCCTATGTTACCAGCGCCTCTGGTCTGTCTTTCTCTCCAGGATTCTGGTCCCTGAGGTTTTGGCTGCTAGTAAGATCATTACAAAGGTCTGTAATTCAATCCATCTTTGTTTTGCACAGTGTTTGTTTATGCAGAGCGCTTATCCCAAAGCACATTGCCAAGTGAGAGGCGGGTGTAGCGAGAGCCTGTGAAGGCAGAGGGAGAGGGAAGTACACATCCCAGGGTGTGAAGATGTTTTGGGTTGAGACATGGAGCTGGATGGGGAGTCAGTGGGGTGGACAGAGGCAGGGAAGGCTGTTCCAGGTGGCAGGGCTGCAGAGAAGGCACTCTCAACAAGAGCAGGGAAGTTCTGTGGAAGAGGCAGGAGTTGAGAGAGATGTGGTCCGTGAGAGAGGCTGGATTGAGACTGCAAAGGGCTGTAGAAATGAAGGCAGTTGAGTTGTTTGGATAATCTGGAAAGATCCTGATCTGGGGGAGCTGAGCTCCTGAATCTTTCAGCTCTGCCTGTCCCTGGCCTTCATTTTGCAGGGGCTGCTTTCAAGCAGAGTATCACCAGATGCCCTTTGGGGCTGGTGTCTGGAGCCTCTCCTCTCTGTTGCTCCTGCTGGGTGCAGTGATGGGGATTGTTACAGGCCCTTCATGCAGCTCAAATCCACTCTCCCAGCGGGTCTGGTTTAACTGTCCCTTAGGGCTGTGATTTTCCTACTGAAGTAGTTAAATCAGTACCACCTCTAGTGTGGACACAGTTATACTAGTGTAAAGGTGCCTTATTCCCCTTCCCGTATAGCTGGCCTGGTAAAAGCACTGTCAAACTGTACAGTAGCAGGGGCTGTAATGCTTTAAGTACTCTGGTGTGGTTAAACATGCAATGTCTTTGTACAGACAAACCCTTGAACTCATTTTCCTGCCCCTGTGCTATCCTTACAGTTGGCTGCAGCCAGTGCCTGTGTGGTTTAATTTCCCAGGGCGGGGCTCAGCGTCCCTGCTTTGCATGGATAACTCCCCTCCCCGCTTAGCACTCCTCGAAGAAGTCACCTTTGTGCCTGTCGTGACCTTTGGACCCTCCAGAGCATCTGCTGTCACTCTGGTTATACAGGGACACGGCTGACTCACAGCTGCCTTTCCAGGGAAAGGGAATGGAAGCGCCAAACGTCACTCAGCTAACGCTGTGCAGAGAACACAGCACAAGGGCCAGCTAGAGACCGGTTGTAAGAGGCTGCGGCTCTGCTGACTTCAGTGGAGTTGTATCTGCCTGTGCCAGGTCTCCATTTGGCCTGAGAATCCGCCTCCCAGCAAGGCTTGGAGACCACGGCAGGTTATGTGCTTAGCGCAGCGCTGTGGACACTGGCCAACCAACAGCTACTGAGCAGACTTGTTTCAGAAAGAGGATTCCGCTTGGCTTCTTCAGCCAGAACCACTGAGCTGATGCCTCTGTCCCTTCATTTCCAGTGCCACAGTCTATCCCTGAGCACCTCTTGCCGGGCCAGGCCTCAGAGCTCGGTCAGTGCACCTGGCCTGCCTCCCTCCTGCCCAAATGCTTCTTCTCAGAGCAGGAGGCCGCAACCCCAGCAGCCAACCCCTCCTCCAACCCAACCAGCCTGCCCAGAGAGGTCCCACTGGAATGATAGGCTGCCTTCTGGGCCAAGCCTCATTGAGATTATTTCTTCTGCAGACAGGAGATGGCTAAAGGGCTATAGTGACTGCGCTGGCTTTTCATGGCATTGATCGGACTGTAGAAGGGAAAGGGATCGATGGGTTGCACGTAATATCTCCCCAGTCTTTGCCCCCCACTGGAATAGAGATACTGTACAAACCTGCCCAGTGACCCTCATTCCCAGGGACCACCTTCAGTGTAGTCCCAGATTCCCCACAGGTCTCTGGGTGGCTGAGAACTACGGGCCTCCTCTGAGAGCTGGTGAATCTGTCACAGAAGTGGCAGAGGAGTACGATCCCCCTTGGCCGCTGGGTGAGAGGGAGTTGGGAAGATCCAGACACAGGCCATGCCTTGCAAGGAACCCCATCGCATGGGGAGGAGCTTGGGCACAGGAGCTGTTGTGAGCTGCCAGACAGGGTGGAGATGGGGGAAAGGGGAGGGGCCCCTTTTGCTGCTCACTCAGAGAAGCCAAATTGTGATCCTCCCCCAGTGCAGGGAACACTGGATGCACTGCGATGGGTCCAGCCCAGTTCTCCGTGGAATTGTCCCACTCGCCTGCCCTTGTGAGCACAGAGCTTGTGTGTGCTTTGCGGGGGTTGTTTTCCTGAAGACGATGTGTTGTTTTTGTAAGGGACTTTTGCCCTGGGGTGAATCCCCAGCATAGAGGCTTGTGTGGGTACAAAGCAGGGCTTGCGGGTGCGGCTCACTTGAAGTCAGAGCAAGTCACCCTGATTCAAGCCCCGTCTCACACCAGTGCAGGGCATCTACACTGGGACTTTGCACTGATGGAATGCCAGGGCAAAGCCCCTAACGTAGACAAAGTCTGAGTCCTCTTGTTCCTTTGAAGAGCCCCCGGGCATCTCTGCTGGCCAGAGAAGCGTTGTGCGCCCAACTCTGGCTCTTTCATAGGCAGAAACACCCCCAACCATCACATCAGGCACCCCTTTTGGGCACCCCATCTGGTCAGCTGTGCTTCAGCTTCTGGGATTCTAAGACTGTCCCAACTGCCCCAGCCCAACCGACCAGCAGCCTGTTAGCCATTGGTGCTGTCATGACTGGTGGCCAGAACTGGATGCTCCATATGAATGCCTGTGTCCCTCCCTGCAGGTATCCTGCAGCTGCATTTGGCTGCCCCCTGATCACTGAGAAGAAGGTGCACGAAGAAACCAAGGCCCCTGAGGCCACAGTCCAATACTAAGCACGTCTTCCTGACCACAGTGTCTGACCTGGTGATGCCCTGCAATCTGCGGGTTAATAGTGCTTGTCATTTGCCTCTGCGTGAGGGATCGTCAGGTGCTCTTCAGTGGCTTTTAGCCTTGGGAACATGCTGCTTCAGGGAGTTCTGTGGGTTCATTTCATGTTCTCTAAAAGTGTTTCCCTCCATCTGTGGGAAATTTGAATCTTTTATATTTCACTTATTGTCCCTTGTTCTTGTGCTATGGGTCTGGGTAGAGAGGAGCCAGACTGGCCGTCTCTGGGTTGCTGGGTATCCCTCTCCCCTCGCTTTTCTCTCTCTTCATCATTCCAGATGAAAGAGTCCAAGTGCCAGGCTCTGGGTCGCACCACTCAGGAGGCACAGACCAGTCAGTATGGTCCAGGGAGAGGGAGCAAAGGTGGCTTTATGCCAACTTTGTGCCACCCAGATGTTGGGCTAATTCGGGGCTCAGCTTGGCCCCTGTCATAAGTTAGAGCCGTTCAGAGGCTGCTATAGTTAATGGCAGCCTTCCCATAGCTCTCTGTGGGCTGCCTCACGGTCCAGGAAAGCCTGAGGGCAGAGTGCTCCTTCCACTCCCCTGCTCTGGAGGGGAAAAGGGATGGGGGGATGGCTGTGTATATCTGCCCTAAGATGCTCCTGCACTTGGGGAATTCCCCAGGGGTCCATTTCGGCCCCTTCACACAGCAGGAGTGGTGTAAGGGAGACAGAGTAGAGGCCAGAATCAGGCCCTCGCCTCTCTCATCTCACCTCCTTCTGGAGCCCCCTCCTAATTTCCAGTTACCTTTGTTCTTTCTTTCACTCTCTTTGGAGGTGCGGTGATCCCTCCAGCCCAGGGTTCAGAGTGTGGCTGTGTCCTTGGTTTCGATAGGGATAGTCTCTATCCCCATCTCAGCAGAGCCCCGCCTCCTAGGGCTTGTCTAGGTACAGGGCGGTTGCGTTGTGGTAACTGCACGGATGTGGCGCCATCTGTGTAAACCAGCAGGCGTTCGGCACTGGTGCACGACGGAGCTTGCCGTAGTGCACTCCCCTGAGCCCCTTCTTACACCGGGGTCGTGCCTCTGCACTAGGGCTTTGCACTGGGGTAGCTACAGCCATGCATGATGGATGCCCTGCTATAGGCAGGGCCTTAGACAGCTGTGTCACCACTGAACATTGAGCCGGTGTCTTCGCGGCTCTCTCTTGACAGTGAAGTTAGGGTTTTTGCGCCAGAGAGGATACAGTGAACTCAGGACGAGGTCCGAGGAGTTTGGGGAGTTTAAATTGCTCCTTCCATTGTGTGTCCCCTTGGACTCGCTGATGCCAAGAGTCACTTGCCCAGTAGCTGGTTTAGCTTGGTGCCTCCCTGTCCTTGACTCACTAAATGATTTTGTGCCATCAGCACCTCCTTATTCATGCTCTGTCCCAGTCACTAACTATACTGACCAGCACCAGCCCTGGCATCAATTGACTTTTCTGGGAACTGTCCAGATGTTCCTTCCCTTTGTACCCTGTTCTCCTAGCCAGTGTCTGACCCTGGGCTGGACACTAGCCCTCACTCTGTGGTGCCCCTTGGAGCCCTGAGGCCCACCTTCCTTTCTTCCTCCTCAGGAAATTGCACAGGGGCCGAGGATACACTCCATGGCCTCTGTATTCCTGGTCCCACTCCAGAGCACCTCGCTGCTGACACCTCCCTCAGCAAGAGCCTCGGCCCCATCCCAACTGCTGGCCCCTTCCACTGTCCCTGACGTGCCCCAGCCTGACCCCTGGCTCTGTTGCTGGTTCCTGCCTCCCCATGGCTGGCTAGCCAGAAACCCACCCGGGCCGCCCTCCCATCTAACCTGCCTCTCAGCAGCTGCTCCCAGCCCAGATAGGAACAGGCTCTTGAGATCTGGGAGCGTGGGTCTGCGAGGGAGGTTGGGTCAGGCCATTCCAGCTGCTGGACACTCTTCCTGCTCCCCAGCCTCCTAGCACCCGGCTTTCCTTGTCCGTTACCTGGAAAGTGCTCAGGGTGTGAAGTGCCGAGAGCCTCCCGTGAGGGACTTTACCCCAGCGAAATTCCTGGGCGGGCCTGTCCCTTTCTCATCCCGGGCCGGTGTTCAGGAAGGTGTGCTAAGGAGCCCCCGGTCCATGGGAGCCCTGTTGCAGCCTTGTGATAGCTCTCAGGACACCCCCAGCCAGCAAACAGCTCCCCATATCCTCCTCCTTCCCTTAGTCTGGCGGCTTTGCCTTGTCAAAGTGCAGTTCAGCCACCAGAGGGCAGCGCGCTGCACAAGACTGCGTGTCAGCAATCGGGATGGAGGGACTGGAGCTGCAGAGCAGCTGTGGGTTGTGGCGTGGGGAGGGGTGGTGATAAACAGAGACATGGCAGGACTCCCTCTGCTGCACCCCCCAAGTCCTGCACTGGGAGGCAGGGAGGCTGTAACCCAACCAGGCGGGGAGGGCAGGTTTATGGATGTGCCCAGACAAAAGACACTGCATCCAGCCAGCCCCCTGTAGTGATCAGGGCCGGATTCTCCTGTCACTCGCCTCAATACGGCTCTGCATTGGGTCACCCACAAGAAGGGCCTTTGCTCCAGGTGACTGTTCAGTTCCCCATAGGGTGCCCTTGTGCCAGCTGTTCCAACCCTCTGGTGGGGTGGCTGCATAGGTTTCAGCAACTGTGGACTCTGGGGCTCTTTCATTAGCAAAAGCTCCTCCTGAAGTAACCTCCAGTCCCAGCTCCTCAGCCCCTGTGTCACATGCTGCCTTGGGACCTCACTTGGTGCTGGGTCACAGCTCTTCTTTCTGAGCTCCAGGCTTCTCGCCTCCCCAGCCTCTCTGCAAATGCACCCAGATGCTGCATCAGTGTCATGAGCTCTACGGCCTCAGTGGCATTCATATCTTCTCACCCATGGCCTGGTCTTGGGTGTTGCCCCTGGCTCTTGTGTCCAGGACAGAGCTGGTACAGAGTGAAATGCCCTGGGGGGGCTGCGGACCCAAACAGAGGGTTTTAGTTCCACGTTAAATACAATCGAAGATGCTGATGTGCTGGGTGTTGTCGGCCCTCTGGGACTATCACCTAGTTATAATAATATTATATAGCACTTTACAAATGAGGGCAGTATCATTATCCCTAATTTGCAGCTGGGGAAACTGAGGCACAGAGTGGGGAAGTGGCTCACCCAAGGCCACCCAGCAGGCCAGCTGCAGAGCCAAGAAGAGAGCCCAGGTCTTGTGAGTCCCAGTCAAGTGTTCTATCCACTAGAGCACAGGGCTTTAGTATTAGTTTTCAACCTGTGGAGTGTGCCCGCCCTGGTTATCAGGAGGGTGAGGTGGAGTGTGGGGCTGCAGTTCAGGTCAGGGCAGCAGTGGGGAGTGTGTGCAGGGAGTCCCCAGTGGTTGGGGGTGAGGAGAGGGAGCGGGTCCCTGCTCTGCCCCACCCTGGCAGCACCCTGCTGCTCTCCCCTGCCTTCCCCCTGGGCACTCCCTACATGCTCCCCCCGCTGCTGCCCTGCCCCAGGTGGCTGCAGCCTCATCCACTTTAAACCCTCCAGAGCCTGCAGGAGCGAGAGGTTCTGGTCAGGGGAAGGGAGGGCGAGGAGCCCTGGTCCGTGCCGCGTGGCTGTGGTCTACTTTGGGGGTGGAGCCAGCCGGGTCCTGCCACTGCTCCCTCTCTTCTGCCCCGCAAACTGTTATTTGACTCCCTTGGAGAAGAGGGCGTGCAGCCAAAAACTTGAGGAACCTCTGTCCTCGCTTGCCATAGCTGAGGCATTTGCGTCAACGGCCACCCCGCAGAGCAGCTAGGGCGAGGACAGAGATCCTCCAGTCCAGCTGCAGAGGGACTGTAAGGAGATGCCCTCTAAGTCCCCAAGCTGGAATCTGCCTAGCGCATTAGGGCGCATGACCAAGCGCCAAGACCACATGTAGGGAGGATCTGACCCAAAATACGGCTCCTCCAGCTGCACCAGCCCTGTGCTGAAGTCTGGGGCTCATTACTGACCTAGAAATGAGAGTTCCCCCTACTGAGTCATTCTCATCCCCCCCCGGCTGTGCTAGGACATTGGGGTCAGCACTGACTCAGAGGAGAGCGCCCCCTAGCCCCACGCTGCGGGAGTGGAGTCAGCACTGACTCAGAGGAGAGCGCTCCCTAGCCCCACGCTGCGGGAGTGGAGTCAGCACTGACTCAGAGGAGAGCGCCCCCTAGCCCCACGCTGCGGGAGTGGAGTCAGCACTGACTCAGAGGAGAGCGCTCCCTAGCCCCACGCTGCGGGAGTGGAGTCAGCACTGATTCAGAGGAGAGCGCCCCCTAGCCCCACGCTGCGGGAGTGGAGTCAGCACTGACTCAGAGGAGAGCGCTCCCTAGCCCCACGCTGCGGGAGTGGAGTCAGCACTGACTCAGAGGAGAGCGCTCCCTAGCCCCACGCTGCGGGAGTGGAGTCAGCACTGACTCAGAGGAGAGCGCCCCCTAGCCCCACGCTGCGGGAGTGGAGTCAGCACTGACTCAGAGGAGAGCGCTCCCTAGCCCCACGCTGCGGGAGTGGAGTCAGCACTGATTCAGAGGGGAGAGCTCCTTGACTGAGTCACCGACACCACTTCTAACAGCCCTTGGGTTTCCCTGGGAGGGTTCTCATTTGAGCACTGAGCACCCCAGCCCTGATGAGCTGACAGGCTGAAGTGTCATGGCTGTAGTGGGGTGAAGAAGGGGAGTCGTGTATGCAGAAGGGTGGCTGGAGGAGTGATTACTCAGAGGCAATTTTGTGCATTTGCAGAGGGAAGAGTTGTAATTAACAGAGACAGTCTTAATATCTGACCAGTTGCAATACCCTGCTGTCACACTAGAGGGCACATGGCTGAGGTTTAGGGTCACAGTCAATTCATGGTGAGATAGGGTGAAGGCCCTCTCTATCCTGTTACACTCAAGCCACTGTTAGATACACCCCCTTACTTACAGGCCTGTCTATGGGGCTGCTCTTAGATCCCTCACTGATCAGCGCCTTGGAAACAGCTGTAGTAGGTCAGGCCATCCCAGCTCTGATTAACTTTTTGTTGTGGGTACTAGCCTAGTGCTGGATGGCTGGGGTGGGGGCTGCTGAATGCAGGTCTGAAGAAACTGCTGGATTCCCAAGATGTAAAGGGCAGAGAGGCAATCTAGGTGGGAAGAGGGAGGTGCGGGAGGAGCTGAGTCATATGGAACTGGTGCCATACCCCTTCCACTGCAGCAGTTCCATGCTCATAGTTACTGAGCTGGTGCCAACAGCTTCCTTTGACCACTCGGCAACCACCAGCTTCTCTCTTAGAAAAAAACATCCTGGTTATTGTCCTGCCTGGTTAATGCAGTTTGGATGCATTTGTGGTGGGATGGTTGTGACACCTGGTGGCCAGTTTGTGTAACAGCAGCTGAGTTTTCACTAGTGGTTGTGCAGGGTGAAAGTGTGCGTGGGGGCGGGGGCTAGTGAATGCATCCCTGCTCGACATTGGGACGTTGGCCAATAATTCGGGGCCCACCTCTCAGTCCACTTGAAGAAAAGAGGGAAAAAAACACCTTGCTGCGACTCGGAATATTTGAATGACGTTTTTGACAGTTGCGTGGAAATGGTTTATTGGACTGTAAATGGGTTTATTGGACTGGAGCCTTCTCCGCGAGGTGGCACGCTGCAGCCCAGCAGCCCCTGCTGACACAGGAGAGGTGGCATGTGGAATCGGTCATGCTAGTTCCATTGCCTCAAGCTCAGGTGAAATGCAGACGGAAAACATGCCACATTGACGACACTGTGCAAATGAGCCCCAGGGTCGTTAGGAGCCAGTGCCAGGAAGAATGGGGATTTCTTCAATGTGATTTTGATTTCAACCCTGCTCTTTTAGCCCACCCGCCTCTTGAGCCACCCCTCTCAAAGCTGCAGTGTGGAGTGGTGGGAAGTACTGGGCTGGGCACTGGCCTGGAGATAAAGGGGCCCTTAGCTACAACATTTTATTGCATGAGCAGTTTATGGTGCTTAGCAAATATGCAATAAAACTCTCCCGAGCAGGGGGTCTCCAAAATGTGCCCAGCTTCATGGGGAGAATGGCCAGCCTGGCCGGTCCCATGCGACAGAAACTAACCCTCCCCTCCCCTTCCCCATCTCCCAGCCCAACCCCCTTCTCATTCCCAATTGCTGGCCCCGTGCTGCCCCTGCCATTCCCCATGTCATAACCCTGCTGTGGCAACGCCAGCCTTTGCTTACATGGGAAAGGAACATCAGGAAAGAATTTGCTATATTTGTAGCTTCTTTTTCTATGTTGCAGCAGCCGGTTCTCAGCCAGCCACCAGCAAGAGCTGCAAGGGCCACAGTTTGGGAACCAATGCTGTATATTAACCGCCCGCTTCTCCCCTACTTATGCACCCCTCTCCCCCACGTTCAGAACCTGCCAAAATGTAGAGAGGAACCATCTCTTTAGCTGTGAAGGTCCCAGAGGGCTGGGGGAGGCTTCCTAGAGGAGTAGATCTAGTGAGTAGCTAATGGCTCCAAGTGGCTTGGTTACCGTTGCTCCTTGGCAGGCTATATGGCAGCTGTCCAGTCTGGGGAGGAACACTCTGTGCCAGGTTGTTGCTGTGACAGCTGCATGTTTGAGAGGCTAAGGGAGAACCCGCCCTGTCCAGTCTGCCCTTCCCAGGGCAGTCTGTGCAGCCTGCTCGGAGCCTCCTCCAGACAAACTGCTTTCTGAGCGCCTGGTTTGCACCTAACAAAGCTTTGAGAATTAATTGATAGATGGCGCCAGTGCTGGGGGTTTGTTAAAGTGACTGCAAATGTCTAGCTGCATCTGTCCAGTGTCTGATGGAGCTGCTTGGCAGGGCGGGGCCTGTTCCTAAGAAACACCAGAGAAAAGCCAGACTCGGTTCCCTTGAGCAGTAGATCCCAGCCGTGGCCAGGACAGGAGCAGTCGGAGCAGGGAATAGCTGCTTAATGAGTCGTTAGCTTTGCTCCGTGCTGATGTGCACCTCCATCCTGACCTGCAGCCCTCCCCGCTACCCCAGTCCTGCGCTCCCACACAGCTCTGTCAATATCCTCGATTGCAGCCCCCCTCTCTGCTGCTCCCATCCTGGGCCCCCCTGAGCAGAAACTCCCAGTCCTGCCTATTTTATTTTTATATGGAAATATGTTCCCAGGGACCTGGCCCTTGACCTCAAAATTTGTTGCCGTGGCAACCCAGTGGACCTTTGATCCCAGGACTACGGGGGGGCTGACAGCCTCTCTTCGTTGTTACTGTTTCATGCATGTTACCCCACGCCTGTGCAGGGCTGTGGGGAGCCCCACAGAGCTTGCAGCATAGGGGGAGTGAAAATGAGGAACGATGGCCAAACACGGGGGGTAGGTAGGGGAAGATTCCTTGGCAACAGCTGGGAGTGGGGGTTTAGAGACTGTGGATGAGGTTTATCTCCAGGCTTTATTTGGCTGCTGGTCCCCTCCCTGCTGGCTTGCACCTTCCCTACCCCCTCCGGTCGCAGCTAGCTTGCCCATCCTGGTTCTGCCAGGTTGCCCCTTGCCCATCCTGTCCTGCCAATTCTTCCCCCAGCAAGGCACCTCAGCTGCCAGCTGGGTTTCCCTTCTCGCTCCCTGCAGCTCCTCTCTGACTTTGGGTCTTTGGCACAGTCTGAGCCAAGCTGTTCTTTCAATGAGACACCGTGAGCTTCATGCCCAGGTGCCAGGAGGCTGGGGCGCAGTTATCTTTGCCCCCATGGTGAGAGGGGGAGTTCAGGCAAATCCCTGTGCTCAGCACGCTGCTGCCAGGTGACCGGAACGAGGGCCAGGAGATAGATGCCCCTGGCACTGTCCCTGTCCTGCTATGGTGCTAGGTGGGTCTGGCCTTGAACAGATTCCCCATGGGACTGTCCCTGCTTGGCTGCTGATGGCTGTGCCTAGGGAGGGCTAACGCTTGGGGCCTGTCTACACCAGAGCTGGGGCTGTAAGGAGACATACCCGCGCTAGCTCTGATGGAGCTAGCATACTAAAAACAAAGCGTTTCTGTAAGCTGTCCTGAATATGATCCTGTCTGAGAGAAGCATGTACTTGGGGCAGCTAGCCTGTCCAACTGCAGTAGCCACACGTCTACGTCTAGCATGATCTGAGCTGGCATGGCTTCTTCTCAAGCTTGAATTGACGCCTTTTACCTCTAGTGGAGACATACACTGAATGCAGACTCTGCTTTGTCCTGTGCCCTAGTCTGTTGGAGGCCCATCAAATTCAGGCTGTGTTAAATCAGGAATGTAGAAACTCCACTGGGTGATTTCTGTGGCTGGACGGTAGGGAGCTCTAGTTTTGGACTAGAGCAGGCTGGTTAACTCCTGGCACTGGGAGGACTTGAACTTACAACCTTTGGGCGCAGATGGCAGTGCACACTGCCCCTGCATCAGCATTAGGCCTTGTGCTGCACGTGGGCTCTAACCTCTCCTTGCCACCCACGTCTCAGTGGCAGAGCCCCCATCCTCTGCAGCAAGCCCCTGCCTGTCTCTCGCCTCCTGGCTGAGGAGCTCAGCAAAGCTATGGAATGCAGCTAGCTGGGCAGAGAACCCAGGTGTCCTGACTCCCAACCCTGTGCTCTAACAGCCGCTGGTAGGCCACACTGCCTTATGGGCTCGGCAGGGACTTACTCCTTACGTGCTCTCTCATGGCCCGGGCTACAGGCATCAGTGGCTCCCAGGGCTCACGCCTCGAATTACCAGGGCCTTCACTTTTGTCAGAGTGAGGCCATGTATCTTGGGGCCCAAGGGGGAAGGTTGCAGCTTGCAGGTCCCACTCCCATTATTGTTCACTGTCCCGTGTCATGTCTCGCGCCATCCTTGGGTCTGGGGCTCCTCGCTAGTGCCACAAGCCACATCCATGTGTCTGTCTGCAGGCGGGAGACAGCTTGTCGGCTTGTGTACCTGCCTGGCCCTGCTGGCAGTGAGCCGCCGTGTCTGCTCTCTGAGGGGCTGGCTGTTGGCCTCACCTGTTCATAATGCAGCTGGGTTCCCTTTGCACCCAGCCCCTGCCCCTCTGCAGGCCTGACTAGACATTTCACCCAGCTCGAACCCAGCTGGGTCTCCTTCCCCCTCTGCCTGCCTGTCCTGGCGCATTCTCTCTTTTCACTCATTCCCTCTTTCCTGCATCCTCCTCTCCTCCTTCCCCAGGCTTGTTCTCTGGGCTCCCTCTTCCTCCTCCTCCCGGCTCTCCTTGCCTGTGTGCTCCCTGCTTTCTTGGGGCGAAGCCCCCCTGTTGTTTAATTGTAATGTGTATAGACAGTGTTTGGAAATGGAGCTGTGTATCATATTGATCCCTGCACAGATGGCTGCAGAGCTGCCTCCAGGGACCCCAATGACTCGCTTGGCAGTCACCTCCTCCCCCACATCTCCAGTTCCTCACATGGCGTCCCCCCAGTCACAGACTCCCAGTGAGGGTTGGAGGTCCTGATGGGGGGACTCTGCCATGCTCCCCTGCCCTGCTGGAGGTAGAATGGCATCTCTCTGTATCCATAATGGCCTGGCATGGTAACACCCTGGCCCTGTATATGAAGCCCAAGTCCAGGAGAGCCAGGCCTCTGCCTGCCACCATCCAGAGGGGAGTCTAGGTGCCACTGACCATCCCTGGCACCAGGCCGACCCCTCCTCAGAGCCCAGGGAGTCCCCAGGTGGGGATGATGGGGAGCCAGAGTCACCAACCCACTTGTTTCAGCTCCTGCGAGTGCCTGGTTCTCCTCTGGAAATGGCAAAACTCCAGGGATCCTGCTGGGCCCCCCGCTCCATTGCCCTTCACCTGTGACAGACGCTCTGCCTGTCTGTCCGTCTGGGCATCCGATGGCCCTCCTTGCCCAGTATCTGGGCGCTCTGGGCTCAGTTCATCCCTGCCCCCTGGTGGGAAGGGGCTGTGCAGCGGCTGTATGGCCCCAAAGCTAGCTGTAGGTCATCCCTCCTGGGTGACGCCAGCATAGGGCCTTCGACGGGGTCTTCCAGCCACTGTCCAGCCCATCGGAGCCATGTCGTCTGGGTGGGCAGTGCCCTCAGGGCTGCTCTAAGCTGATCCAGGGCACAGACTGGTTGCCCAGGGTTGAGGCACTGCCATCTCCCCCTCCCCCCTGCGAGATTCCCCCGCTCCGCTCTCTCTGCTGGCTCTCTGTCTCCGCTGCCACCTCCTCCCCCAGGGAAATGCAGTAAGTTGCAGTGAGATGAAAAAGCAATTTGCATATTTCCCGTAACCCAATCTCTGACAAGGGCTTATTGTTTTTAAATCAATTGGGAGCTGGCGAGTAGGCGTGTGGTGCAGAGGCAGGTGATTGAGCAGTGGGTGTCTCGGCCACGTGGTCCGGCTATGGCCCTGTCAGAGCTACATGTACCACAAGGACAAACTGCTGACCAGCCTGCTACCTCCCAGGGCCTTGCACCCATTGGCTAGCCAGATGTGGAAACTGAGGCACAAAGGGGCACAGCACACTTCTCTGAGGCACATGCTGTCACCAGCATAGCTCAGCTGAGCCATCCCTTCTCCCTCCCCCCTGCCCACAGATCTCAAGTTTCCTGACAGTAAATGGGATCTCAAGGACAGATTGTACTAACCATTTTCCCCATCTCCGAACCCCAGGTCACACGTGCTCGCCTGAGGGCATGCGTGTATACGTGCAGTAGTGTGGGTTGTGCCTGTGGTGCTCTCCTGAGTACGTGGGTGTGTATATGCAGGAGTATGGGTGTGCATGTGCACTTCCCTGGGTACAGACAGGTGTGCACTTGCACAAGTACTTGGGTGCGCTCTGAAGAGCATCTGCCCATGTGCAGTCCCTTGTGGGCATCCCTGTATGGGCACTACCCTGTACCCACAGCTGCCATGTGTGGACTCTCCAAGCAGCTTGATGGGCCTTGGACCCAGCCTGTGCATACTGTAGAGCAGAGCAGTAACAGCAGCCCGGTGTCCTGGAGATGGAGTGCTGGAGGACCTCTAGGAATCAGCTCTCCTCTCCCCTAAGAGTGGATATTCCATGTACCCACCCGGCTCCTTGTTCTCACCATTCTTCCTCCCTCTAGCAAGGTGCTCATTGCTTTGTGCCCTGTCCAGTGAGTGGTGAGAGAAGGGGAAGGTCTTTTTGGGCACCACTGTGGTTCCAAACTCTTACTGGTCAATCAGAAGCTCCTAGAAGAACCACATCCCTTTTCGATAGCGTCTGGGGTCCTCTAAGAGCTTTGTTGACTGCAGAAAGGGCTGACTTGACCCAGCACTAAAATGCAGCTACCTCTGGGGTGGAGAAACATGCCACAACAACAAGACCGACTGCTGCTAACTCACTGTGTGGCCTTTGATGAGTCATAGGGGCCAGAATTCCCAGCGCCCTTTGGGCACAATGGGAACTCCTGAGTGATGAGCTGTTTCGAAAGTCTGGTCGCTTCATCTGGGTGCATAAATGGGAGTAGGAGATCCTAATTCCTTTGATTATCTGGCTCTATACTTTTCAATGCCTCAGTTTCCCCATTTGTAAAATGAGGATAATCATCCTGACCATCCCCTCCCCTCCCCCCGTGTGCAGTGGGTTGGTAGAATCCACTAAGTGAGCACTGGGTGTTTTGAGGATCAACATTACATAAGCTCTTAGAAGAGGACTCACAGGAGCATCTGTGTCCAGCTGATGCTGACGGGTGCATAGGGTGGGGGGTGGCCCCAATGCTGGAGTTCACATCCTGATTCTTGCCAAAAGGATCATGGGAGTGTTACTGCCCTTCAGTGATCAGGACTTGCCCAAAGCATTCCCTCTTCTAGCCACTGCCAGAGAGCACAGAGGCTGCTGTGTGAGTAATCAGTTTGCAGAGCTGGACAGTGCTCCAAACTGACCACAAAGCAGCTACATGCAGTGTTGGTCCCAAGATAGTAGACAGACAAGGTAGGTGAGGTAATATCTTTTATTGGACCAGCTTCTGTTGGTGAGAAAGACCAAGCTTTCTAAACTACACAGAGCTCTTCTTCAGGTCTGAGAAAGTACTGTGAGCATCACAGCTAAATACAAGGTGGAAGAAAGAGAGTTTAGCATAAGTAGTTAGCACATACTCTAAAGGAGTGCCCAAGGTAGAGTGGCCTATTAACACCCCTGTAGTCATAGGACAAATGGGTGGTGGGGGGAGGAGGGTTGTGGGTTACAGATTGTTGTAGGTTTCAGAGTAGCAGCCCTGTTAGTCTGTATCCGCAAAAAGAAAAGGAGTACTTGTGGCACCTTAGAGACTAGCAAATTTATTTAATAAGCCATAAATCCAGTGTTTTTATTTACACCATTATTTTTAATGTCTAGCAAAGTTTTGAATTTATGCTTCCAGGCTTGTCTTTTGAAAGCGTTGTGCTGGTTTCCTTTGTAGATGAGGACTGATAGGTCAGATATAGAGTGATCACTTTGTGAAAAGTGTTCAGCCACAGCTGATGTGGTGTTTTCGTCTTTTATCATTTACTGGTGTGAGTTCACTGGAGTGTATAGTGATTGTCTGGTTTCACCCACATAGTTGTTATTGGGGCATTTAGACTGCTGGATGAGGTACACCACAGGTTGTGATAGGCATGCGTAGGATCCATGGATCGTATAAGGTGTGTTGTGGAGGGTACTGATCATTGTAGCAGTGGAGATATGGCTGCAGGTTTTGCATCTGTTGTTCTGGCAGGATCTGGTGGCGCTCTGGTAGGTGTGTCCTGGTCTGTGGGGAGCTTGCTTCTGATGATGAGCTTGGAGAGGTTGGGGGGTTGTTTGAAGGCCAGAAGAGGGGGTTCAGGAAAGATTTCTTTCAGGATGGGGTCCCCGTCGAGTATGGGTTGTAGTGGTTTGATGATACCCCATATGGGTTCCAGTGTGGGGTGGTAGGTGACAACAAGGGATGTGTGGTCAGAGGGGACTTTATTTCTGTATTGAAGCAGGTTCTTTCAGGGTATTTGGGTGGCCTGTTCCATGATGTGATGTAGTTCTCTGGTGGAGTGTCCTTGTTTGGTGAAGGCAGTTCTGAGTGTGTTGAGGTGTGTATCCCGGACGTTCTCCTCAGTGCATATTCTGTGGTATCTGAGTGCCTGGCTATAGATAAGAGATTTGTTGATGTGTTTGGGGTGGTTACTGGATCTGTGAAGGTAGGTGTGGTGATCCGTGGGTTTCTTTTGTATGGTTGTCTGTAGGGCTCTATTGCTGAAGCTGATCCTGGTGTCCAGGAAGGTGATGCCAGTGTGGGAGTGTTCCAGAAAGAGTTTAATGGGATGGGTGGTAGTTGTTGAAGAGGTGGAGATCTATGAGAGAGTTTAAGTCATCTGTCCAAAGGATGAAAATAGCATCGATGTATCTCAGGTATATAACTGGTTTTTTGGTGCATTTGTCCAGAAATTCTTCTTCAAGGTGGCCCATGAAGAGGAGCCTAGTTCTGTCCTGTGTCATTTTCTCCAACTAAGCCTGTCATCTCCTTGTTCTTGACATGCAGACCCCTGTGATTCCAGCCCTGGTCTCCCTACCCACAGCTCTGACAATGCCCCTCTCTCCTGCCCTGCAGCCCCCTGTGAGTCCATCCCCAGGCTCCCCACACACAGCTCTGCCAAATCCTCTCTCTCCTGCCCTGCAGCCCCCTGCGATTCCATCCCCGGCTTCCCACACACAGAGCTCTGCCAAATCCTCTCTTTCCTGTCCTGCAGACCCCTCTGAGTCCAGCCCTGGGCTCCCCACACACAGCTCTGCCAATGCCCCTCTCTCCGGCCCTGCAGCTCCCTGCAATTTCAGCCCTGTGCTCTCATCAGAGGAGAAGACTGCTCAGCCTAAATTGCCTGTGCAGGTTTTATGTTGTGGGCAAACTGTCCCCTGAAACTGCAGCCAAACCCCACCACGCTCCTGTGATGTGTGCGCTGGCCGGCTCTAGGGGCAAGTGGGGAGCGTGGGTTCAATGGGACACGCAGCAGGGCTGACTCACGCTCCCCGAGCGCTGCGGGGGATCCCTCCCCCAACCTCTGCGTGCCTCTGAAGTGTTTATTGTGACTCTAATAGCAGCACCGTAATCCGCCCCTGAGGAGCAGGCGGGAACAAAAGTCGGTGCAGAGCCTGCGCCTGCCGTTCACTGTCTGAGGCCGGGGGATCAAAGCCACAGCAGCTCCCTTTTCTTGTCACTCAGAAAAGACAAGGTCGCCCTCAGAGAAGCCAGGTGCCAGTGCGTCCCTGCCAGCCGGCCACTCTGCACGGCGGTGGTGCCTCTGGGAGCCTGAACGGTGCGAGCTGTCGCGTGTGGCCAGGCTGGAGCCAGGAGAGGGGGAGCTGTGCTGCTGGGAATGCTGCTGCTCCCGCCTTGGGGTTGTCGCCAAAGGGGGAGTGTAGGGCGTAGAAGGGAGTCGTTCCCTCCTTCCGCTGTGGAGGGACGGGGCGCGGGGTGATTCTTTACGGCCTGTTGGCGGGAGGGCTGCAGAGCCGGGGCAGGGATGGAGGTAGGCTCAGAGGCTGATTGTGGATGGAGGTAGGCTTCTGAGGTCTCAGCTCAGATAGTGTATGGGTGCTGAGGTCTCTGTGGGACAGTAGGTACTGGGGGCCTGACTAGCTTGTGGCTAGGGTCCTGTTTGGATGGTGTGTGCGGAGTGGTCGGGCACACTCGGTTCTCCCTAGGTCACATTTGTAGCTGAGGTGCAGGCCTCGGGCAGGCCGGTTCCCTTGCCGAAGAAACCTGCAGAGACCCTGATGACTCAGGGACCCTCCTTATTTAGCCCTGGCGCTCTGGAAGGCTGCCGAGCAGCTGCCAGCCCATCTCCACCTCCCTCTGAGCGTTGGTCTTTGACCGTGCTGCTGTGAGGGACCTTCTGGCAGGGAGGGCATGTGGGGAACAGCTCAGGGCTCCCCCAGTGAAGGGGTCAGGCAGCCCCGAGGCCACCGCTGCCCCCTGCTGGTTGGCAGCGGTCTCTAGGAACTCCTAGCCCAGATCCACTGGAACAGGGTTGTGGATTCTCCATCACAGGCCATTTTAAAATCGAGAGTGGATGTTTTTCTAATAGATCTGCTCTAGGAGTTATTGTGGGGAAGTTCTGTGGCCTGTTTTAGGCAGGAGGTCAGACCGGATGATCACAATTGGCCTTGGAATATGTGAATCCCCGAGCACTGTCAGGAACTCAGGTGCTAAGACAGTCCCAGTCTCTCTTTTGCTGGGTTTATTTTACTCTTCAGCTCTGGACACTTCAAGCTTTCTTTATACTTCAAAGTGGACTAGCCGGCTGTCCCGCGAGACGCTCTGTAGCAGGGAATTCAAAGCAGTGCAGAGCCTGGCTAATCCAAACATGAGGCGGAACTGGAGCAGGGGCAACATGCAGCAGCCTGCAGCTCTACTTAAAAGCTTCCTTTCATCTCCGGAAGCGTGGGTGTCAGAAACGGAGAAGTGGAGGGTCAGGCTTAGTGGTTGGAGCAGCAGAGGTCATGCCTAGAGGTCAGGCCAGGGAGCAGATCAGGAATCAGGCATTAAAAGCAGGGTTGGAACAGGAGTGGGCAGGGGCTGGGGCAGGAGCAGTCTGTCAGAACCACCAAGCAGCAGGGGATACCCTCAACAACATAGCAACATTGAGTAGACTGGAGAAGCTGCTCTCAGTGGGAGCTGATATCCCTGGCCTTGGCGGGGAGGGGGGTCACCTGGTTAGCCCTTCGCCTGTGGATTGGCTGAGCCCTGGTTTATTGAAGTGGGGCCCCCAGGTAATCAGGCTCAGGGATGACTTATTACACTGAGGCAGGAACTGGGGGCTACAGCAGGGGAGGGGTGATTGGTGTTGGGGATAAATATACCTGACTTACAGAAGGAGCTCACCACAGCTTGGGAGAGGCAGGGTCCTGGGATGAATGCACCCCAATCGTCAGAGGGGAGGGATGGCTGTCTGTTTTTACAAACAGTTAACTTGAGGACTGCAAAGGGGCCCCGAGGGTTAATGCATCCCAGAGACTGGTGCGGAGGGGCCCATTCTAACAGGGTCCCCCTTGGGGCAAGGCTGGGGCTCATGGGATATATGGCCCAGCCTGCTGAGCTGGGCTCTCACTCCGGGCTGAGTGTTCTAGCCTAGCTGTTGCCTTTGCCGCGATGCTGAGCCCGGTCAGTGTTGTCGGAGGAGGAAACTCGGTATGTCTATACTGAAAAAAACCAAGCAAACAGAAGAACCCCATGGCAGCAAGTCTCAGAGCCCGGGTCTAGGGACTCAGACTCGTGCTACGGCGCTAAAAATAGCTGTGTAGCCGTTGCTGCTTGGTCCCTGCCTCCCCAACTTCCCCAAGCAGGGCCCTGGCTCCCGCTGGGTTAATGGCTTTGGCTGGATCTGCTGTTTGGGGGAGAAAGGAGCCTAATGAGGAAGAGGAAGTGTCAGGTGTGGGAGCTCATCAGCCCCTCTTCACATCAGGCTATTGACCTCCTTGATGCCAGCATAGGATCCTCCCCTCCACCCCCCCGCAACCCTGAGAGCAGGTGCCCTTGTGCCTCCTCATGCCAGTGCCACTCAGAGCCATGTCAAGCGGCAGGGGGTGATTTGGGGCCCAGATGTGTGCTGGCACTTCAGCATCAGGCCTCTTGTTCTGCTGCTCTGCTCTGCTAGGCAGGAGGGGGCCCTCAGCTGTAGGGAGACCAAGTGATAAGGGACCTCTGTTGATTTCCGAAGCTGTTGAAAGGTTGTGGGGTGGCAGCCCGAGAGCTAGCTGCCCTCTGTCTATATAGGAGAGATAGAGCAGGACAAACTTCTTCTGCACACTGCCCTGCCAAGGTCCCTTCGTCTTGCCCCGGGGGGCACCCATTGGAGCTGAGAGGGGATTTCAGGCTCCGTGGCCTTTGGCCTCTCTGCTAAGTGGGCCTGCTGGTGCTGTTTGCGAGGAGGGTTTGTGTGATGTGGGTACTTGTTAATGGAGAGCCATGCTGAGCCCCACCACCTCACGTCAGGGCCACCGAACACCCAGCAGATGTGGCCCTGTCACTACCATCCTCTTATGGACTCTCTCTAAAGGTGCAGAAATGAAGGGTTCGGTAGCCTGTTTCTGACCTGGTTTTGAGCTGCTGACTAGGCTAGAGTGAACCGATTTGGGCAGGAGAGTCATGCATGGTAGCTTCCCGGGATGGAGCTTGGATCCTCTTGCCATTTAGGACTTTAGCCTCTTCTCTCATGTAACCCCCCCGGTGTCCATCTATAGCCCCTGGAGGTTCTGCTCTGTCACATACCCACTGAAGGGTGAGTGAGAAAACCTAGTTGGCGTGTAGGGTGAGATCCCCATTTGGGGTTGGCCAGTGCTGTTATGCTGAGATTGCTGGGAAGCTTTAAGTTACCTCGGGATGCCAAGGAGCTGAGCCCAGTGCCTGGCTTGCAGCGATGTACCTCTATCTGCTACTTGTGAGGCAGCTTGGGAAGTCTTGACCTTGCTGCTCCCGAAAGTGAGAGATATGGGGTCCCTAGGAGAGCTCTGCTAATGCTCCTCTAGCTTGGCCTGTGGTCTCTGTCCCTTTAAGGTCCTCCCTTGTGCACTGGTGGCCAAATAGGCTTGGCCTTACCCTCTCTGCTATTCCAGGCCCGTGCTGGAGCATGGCTGCTAGGGGTGAGGGTCGTCGTAGATTTGTGCTGCGGGCAAGAATCCTCTGGGGAAGGGACAACAAACACTTTGTTGAGGAGAGACCCATAAGAGACACCTCCCCCCCCCCAATTCACAATTTCACAGGTCACCACCCACCCAGCCACTCCCCACTTTTGGGGATCATGCTAGTGGCGACTACAGCACTTGCTCGCACGGAAAGTAATGTCTGGAAGTATTAATGGGTATTTAGCTGCTTCCAATACAATTTAACTGCAGGCAATGAGGAGGACAGGCCAGTACCATGTGCCCAGCCAGCCACAGGCCACAAGCTATTGCATTGTATTGAGTAGGGATGAGACCTACCCAACTCTTTCACTTGTAACTCAATTTACGTTTGATCCTAGATCTCCAGGGTCCCTCCCTGCATTCTCCCTTCTCTAAATCATTGTATGAGGCTCTGCCACTGGAGGTCATTTTGACACCCCTGCTTCCCCCCGCTCCCCTACACACACACCAGTTTGCTGATTGGGTGAGATTTGGGCTTGGGTGTCACTGAAGACCCAAGACTATTGACTATTGAGCTGTCATGGGAAGGGGACTTGATGTGGCTGAGGTAAATGGTGGATGCAGAGGGAAAGATGGGAAGGTGGGGATCAAGCGTTGTGCAGTGTTTCTGAGTGGTAAGAAGCCCCAGCCACATGGCGTGGTGGAGGAGGCAGCCCACGGGGCCTGTGGCTGGATGCACCAAATGGCCCAGGATGGGGGCAGATTGACCAGCTCCCCTGGCCCCCAGGCAGACTGCCTGGCGCCTTTGTCCATTGCGCCGGCGGCACTGACTTTACGGGGAAGGATCCCTGACTTCCAAAAGGCATTTGCTAGAATAGATTTGTTTATTCAAAGACTTAATTAGCATCTTTAAATATTAACTAGTAAACAAGCCGTGTCTAGCGGGATCAACATTTACAAACAGGGTCGGGTTTTTTTTTTCCCTGGGACACGCATTCAATTTTCAAAGCATTTAGCTGTCTGATGGTGGGAGCAGCTGCCCGTGAGACTCTGGGATGGGCCGGTGGCTGCCGCTGGCCTGTGACTGAGCAAGCCATGAAGCAGCGTGTGTGGCCCATGCTCCTGGGGGGCGGAGGGAGCTGCAGAGCTCTGAGGAACAAGGGCATAATGGGGCCAAGAGTTTGGGGGAGGGGTGGGAGGTTGCAGGGGGGTGAAGTTCTGAGGTGTAGAGTAAGTTGAGGTACAGATTTATAAGAGGGCAGGGAGGTGGGAGTACAGGAGCTGGAGCTGTAGGGCACTGGGGGCAGAAGGGTGGAGCTGTGGGGGCAGGGAGGTGGGGATACAGAGGGAGGTACCAGATTTGGGTGCATAGTTGCTGGGTGCTGCCAAGTTGAATCCCAGGAGGCAAGAGGTCTCCTTGTGCCCCCAGGCAGACTGAGGAGATGGGGAGGGACAGGAGGTCCCGAGAACTAATTGCAATAAAGAGGTGGCAGTCTCTGGGAGAAGAGGTGTTTTACAACTGATCTGCAACCTAATATCTCTGCAGATGGAGACCTGGCTGGCGGCAGATTACGCTGGGGGTTATTTATTGGCAAAGCACTGTACAGTTTTAATTTTTCTTTTTGCTTATTCAGACTTTAGCTCCGGAGGAAAGTAGCCTGGGGTGGCTTTGAAATGGATTCTCTCTGCCCCATTAACTTATTCAGTGAGTTTAATGGGCCTTGTTTCCCTCAGCCTTGAAGCCATCATTAAAAGGCAGAGATTTATAAAAGCAAAGATACTCCTGAGCTTTAGTCAAACTTTGGGTGTTCGGGGGCAGGGGTGGGAATTGCACTGGTACTTCCTGTGTATTGGGTGAACGAAGTACAGGCCCTGTTACCATTGATTGAAGCTCCCCGGGCCAGCCTGGAGCAGTGGAGAGTTTCCCATCATGCATAGGGGCAGGAGGCCTTATACAGCAGTTCTGCTGCTGCATTGAGCCAAGCATTGAAGTTGGGGAAGTACTGGAAGAAGCGGAGGGCTAATGACTACAGGGGAGGGGCCTTTTCTGTACCTGGGGCAGGGAATAGGGTGAATTTAGACCAGAAACCAGTGTGGCTGACACCATTTAAGGCAGAGCTATAGGGGGAGGCAGATGATATGAATGTGATGTTTCCCATGTCTGACACTGCCAGCTGCAGGATGTGGGCACCATATATTGGAGTATTCTAATATCTAAACAGGGCATGGTAGGCAAAAAGAGAGAAACACATAAAACCAGTGGCTCCTGCTCATCCTAAATCCCCAGGGTCCTGAATAATTCCATACTGCCTCCCCTGTGGCTTCACATGGAGATGTGATTCCTCACTTCCTCTCCTAAATGTTCCTGTGTGGCGATGACCTTACCTAGAAGCAGCTGCATTTCAGTGGTGGTGAAATGATTCCTTCACCTTATTGTGCGCCTTTGGGCTGGGCTGGGCTAGGGGAAGGGTTTAAAGGAGCTGTGTGGGGGTGAGAGACGCAGACCTTAGCCCTCGTCCTCTTTGAATGATCTGGCTGTCTCCATCGCCTCTCCCTGAATGTCTGGGGCCTGTGATATCCTAGAGGGGTATTTGGGGTGGGGTGAATGCTGACTCTTGCTCAGCAGAGGGGCTGTAGAGCCCAGCTGTTGCCAGCAGGCTCCTGCAGGGCTCTGCCGCAGCCCAAGGTTGGTTTGTAATAGGATGGTTAGGTTACATGAGCAGGAACAAATGTTCTGCATGTTGGCTCGATGAGGCATTTTCCTGAGTGCTCCCTTTGCAGCATCGATCCCTTCACCTCTAATAAAATAACTATGCAGGGAAGCAGATAAAATATCCACTGCATTGATCACTTCAGTATGAGAAGGCTTCGTGGGGCGGGGGAGGGAGAACTGGAGTGGGCAAGCGTGCATCTCTGTGTAAGGAGGTGTGCAAGCAGATGGGGAGGGTGGCCATGGGAGGGTGCGGCTGTGGGTGCATTGGAGTGTGAGAAAGCGTGCATGGGAGTGCACGTACATGTGGGTGAGTGATGGTGTGAGCGTGTGTTTGTCTGCCTGGGAATGCACACCCTTGTAGCTGCAGCTGCAGACAGGCTGTGAGCTGTGATTTGTGATTGATGGGATCTTATCTGGGCCCTTGTGTTACCCATAATAGTGACTATTACAGATTGGGATATTACCCGGTATGGCTCATAATCCGTCTGTGCTGAATAGCTGCCGTCACTCCAGGCTGAGGGGAGAGACGCTTCCTGCCTCATGTAGGCAGCTTGCAGCTTTATTTTCATCTTATTTATTCTATTCCTGGCCTGGGAAGAACATTAACTCTTCCATGGCATGTCTCGATGCCCATTGGTTGTCACCCTTCCCTCATCTATCCCCCTACACACACACACATACGCACACACACACACACACTCAAACATTCGCACTTGCACCACTAAGTTATAACTGCTAATTTATGCTCAATTGTACAGATTCCCGTTTGCAGCGTAACCAGCTTGCCTGCTCACTTCTCACTCGCTCACAACAGTTTTATACACTCATGCATGCTTGCAGCATGTTGTCTAGTATGTACACCCTTGTGCAACACTTAGTCTCGACTGTTCAGTGTCATGCCCTCTGCTGCATGCTCACAACATGCTTAGAGAATATGATCTCTTGTATGTGCACACTTGTAGCGCGCTCAGCCTTGCTCTCTCAGTGCATGCTTCTCCTTTATTGGGCCACTGCAATAGGAATTTGATGCTCTTCTTAGAACTGACTGGTCCTCAGTTCCCACATTATGAACCAGACCTTGGTATTTGTCAGTTCCCTTAATAGAAGTCAGAGCAAACTCCTGAGGGTGCCATCTCCAGTCTACTGGCCGTTTTTTGCTGCTGGGGAAGAGGTACCAGAGACCCCCCCGACCCCAGCTCCTGCCCTGGCTCCAGTGACTCGGCCACTCTCTTTCCCGACATCAGTTGCCCCATGTGGCCGTGATTCAGATGCATCTGTTAATTGGGCCGGTGATGAAGCCTTTCTATTCCTGGCTCTGGGGCCGCCACGTGCTAGGCCATGGCCCTGTGCTACTTTCCTTTACATAGGGTGCCCTTTGGCGGCACCGATGCAGACTTTGCACTGGCCAGCGCAGCCGCATTCGTGGGCGAGGGTTTGAACTTGACCTTGTCTGGGGTGTTGCCTTCCTGAAGTGGTGCCAGGGTGCAGGGTTAGGAAGGAACTTCTGCTCTGCTCTCAGGAGTGACCTGACTTGCTCCCATAGCTTCTGGAATGGAACACATGCCCACGGAGAGCCCTGTTGCATACGGGAGTTCTGGTGAAGTTAATGGAGTTGCACCTGTTTACCCCAGGGGTGGATTTGGCCCAGGGGTGGATTTGGGGGGAAGGAAGAGGGAGTCCACATGGCTAGAGCCCCCGGGAACATCTAACCCTAGCGCTGGCTAGCGGCAGATCTGACAGACAGCAATCTGGAATCGGCACACATGGCTGGTATTCCTGGCACTGGGGAGGGTGGGGCTGCCCTCAATGGGGAAAGACAGGGCTGGGAGGGAGTCAAGGAGATGAAATGCCACAGGAGCCTTCCAGGAGCTGGCAGGTGCCTTGATTTCTGCCTTTCCATTCTGGCTCTAGTGTGTTTGGTTTGGGTCAAGGTGCCTGTGTGTCCATTGATTTTTGCCCGTGACTTGGCTGAACCTTCCCCTATCACCTCCCTCCCTTGCTACCTCTCCCCAGAGCTGGGCTTGGCCTGCAGATGCAGAGTTGCTTTCTGGGGCTCAGTATCGTGTACTGTATCAAGCACATTGCAGACTTTAGCTCCTTTCTTTGTGCTGATTGGTCAGGGTCACAGTGTTGGCCCCTTTGAGGGGAGAGGGACCCAACGCCATCTGTGTTACAACTCCCTTGCCTCCCCAGTGGGACAGAATGGTCATAAGACGGTGGGTCATTGGAACCAATCAAGCCTTCCTGGAAGAGCTAAGAACAGAGGCCTGGGGAAGAGCAGGGGGAGGGGAGAGAAGGAGGATCTGGGCCCAGCCTGGAAGACTGGGGTAAAGGCTCTTTGTTGTATGTTTGTTTTGAGCTGCCAGGGGAGAGACACTATGGAGCTCTGTTCTTGAAAGGGTGACTCAGAAGGATCGGGGGCAGTGCAGCTCAAGGAGGAAGGTGGGCTGTGATGTGGAATCCCCTTAGCCAAGAGGGAAGGGTTTGGGATCTAGAGGGCTACTGAAAACTGGGTGAAAGTTTAAACAAGTTAAACCCCACGCGGAAGGGGGAAATCTTGTTTTAAATCCTGTGCGGTGTGGTATTTACTGAAGAGCCCAGAGAAGGGGAAACTGAGGCAGGGCGGCTGCAGCCCCTGGACCAGCAGGAGGTGCGCTGGAGGCGATGACCCTGTTATGGTCAGTTAATCTCAAAGTGCTGCTCTTGGGGGGAGGTGCTTCCCCAGACGGCTCCCTGAACACGACTGGCTGTGCTGCGCATGTCCTTGGGGAATGCCTGCACCAGGTCTCATGCCTGCATCAGTCAGAGCAGCGGCTGTGGGAGTTCTGTGGGGTAGGTGATGGGGAGGGAGGAAGGCAGGAGTGCAGGGCAGCAAAGAGCTGCTGGGATTTTCCTAGCTCCCTGGCCAAGATTGTGAGACCCTCCTCCTCCCACATTTCTTTTGTCTCTTTTTTTTAACAGCGACTTATTGCTCGGTGGGGATTGGAGTGTAACAGCCAGTGTGGCAGGAAATGGGGAGCGGGAGAAGGGCCCTGCCACAGCATTGGGTCGCTCCGTGCCATTGCTGCACGCTCCCGGATCTCCATCCTGGGACCGTCGGCACAGTCAAAGCCAGGGACCTGTGCCTCCTCCTTGGCAGCCTGGCTCCCAGGTGTCGCTCTTCGAGCCAGGAAACGTGAGCAATGGTGCTGAAGGAATGAAATGAGACCAAGGGCAATTTGTGAGCTGCCCCTCCCCAGCCTGGAGCCCCCATCCCAGCACGGGCTCCGTAGCTAATGTTAAAAACGAAGCTTGTCGGAGGGGCTCAGCAGCTGCAAGTCGGACCAGAAGATTCAAGTGCCCAGTGCCCAGCAGCTGCCTTAGCACTGGCGGTTGAGAGAGGCTCTGGCTGCTCACTGGGATTCAGTGAAGTGCCTGGCTTTGCAGGGCTCCGGAGAAGGAGGTTCCTTGGGGCATTTTGGCTCTGCTGCTTTCTGGCCCAGCTGGAAGCAGAAATTGCAGAGGCAGCTGGGAAATGGGATCATAAATGGAAGGAGTGTGTGGAGTGAGGGGGTGGGGAGGTGGGAAGTGACCTGCCCACAAGGAAGGATCTGTTGCAGTTGGGATGATGGCTTGGCTGCCTTCCCTGACCCTGCTGCATGGCCAGGGAACAGGATGCCCTGCTCCCAGTCTCTGTGCTATCAGCTTGGAGAGCTACCTCAGCTGCAAAGAGCATCTCCAGAGCATTAGGAGTCCTGACTTCCAGCCCCCCTGCTCTAAACACTGGACTCCCCTCCCATTGGACCTCCTCCCTGCAAACTGAGGTGGGTCTGAGGCAAAAGGTGGCATGAGCAATGCAGCTGGTCTTGCTAGAGGAAAAGGCCACTTGCCTGTGGCCCCAGGACAAGGTGTGGGGGAAGATACGTGGTTCCCAGCCATGCTACACGGAATGGCTTATCTGTGTGTGTCTTCTCCCCCGCCCCCGGCTAAGGCAGAGGGGAAGCGATATTTGATATAGTACTCCACCTACCACAGCTGGATCCTTGCATTCCAGCTTAGCGCCTTTGCTCTAATCTGTGCAGCTCAGGGGCTGGTTCTCCCTTGTGTTAGCAGACACCTGTGGGAAGGGGTGTATCGTGCTCCTCTGAGCACACGTGTCTCCAGGTTCACTCTTAGCAGGAGCAGGGAAGTGGAGCACTGGACCCAATGAAGGAATTCATGGGTTCGTTAGGGCCACTCTACAGCTGCAAAGCCGCTGTAAATCCCCATGAACAGTGGCCTGGGTGCAGGGGGCATATCGAAAACATGCCTATGCCCTGACTATTCTGCAATGCTGCTGCAGCAGCCCATAGGGACCATTGCAGCAGCTCGGCAAGTTACGGGCTGCCTTCAGAGCTGTTTCAACCCATGCCAGGGACTAAGATGGCTCCCAGCAGCTCCAGGATGTGACAGGAGCAAACCACCCCCCAGCTCCATATGGCTCTGCTAGGGTGAATCTTGCCCTGAGTTTTCTTCTGGCCCTTTTGGGGCTCTGTGGAGGGAGCCCTGGATATTTGCATAACCACTGATGGAAAGTCAAGAGCCCCTTGTAATGCTGCATCCTGTCCTGTAAACTCCCATCCTCTCTGTGCCAAGCCCTGCAAACCCCTCACTGCTGATCTCAGAAACCACCTGCTGCTTTGTTCCGAGGACCCTGTAACTTGCCCATCCCTTTAAATTCCCTGCTGCTTTGTGACACCCACGTGCTTCACAGAAGGGGCCGATGAGTGGCTGCCACTCATGAGTATCTTTCTGGGGATGCCCCTGGGCCAGAGTGCCATATTTACCCTGGGTGGGAGGAAATGTGTTCCCGGGATCATCCGGGCAGTCGCAGAGACACTGATGCCCCTGTTCTGACTCTGATTCTTCTAACGCAGGTGGGAGGGAGGAAGGTCATTCTTATTCTCATTCTCACCACACCTGCCAAAGGAGTACAGAGATGGTTTGGGAGTGGGGAAGATTAAAACGGAGACGTTCCTGGCTGTGAGCTTGCTGAGAAGTGCTTTGGGCTCCTTTTGGACTAGCAGTGCAGTGCAGCTGTAAAAACGTGTTCCTTTGCCTCCATGGTATGCTGTGCTGGGGAGTGCTGCAGGTTAATATGGGCTGTTTGTTTGACAGTTATTATGCTGGGGAAGAAGAGCAGCAAAAAGCTCCCCTGATGCCAGGTAGAGGTGTGGGGATGAAAAGCAGCCAGGACACAAAAGTGGGAGGCACTGAGCTGGACCTTTGCATCCCGAGGTGCAAATATGGGGCAAAGAAGCTGGGACTTCTGTGGGATCAGCTCGCTGGCAATAAGAGCATCATCTCTAACCTCAGCTTCCTGGTCCAGCATTTGAGGTAATTAACTTACACTGGGAGATGTACGTAAGGTGTATTCCTGTTTGATGAGAGGCAGCTGGGAGGGCGTGTGCGTCTTCAGGTCGAGAGAGAGAAAGGGCTTTCGGTGGGGAACATCTTTCCTCCTTTATATTCAGCTGGTGGCTGAATACCTCAGGAAAGGGGCCTGGCTTCTCTAGTACAGTCAATGCAGGCACTGGTGCAGCTGTTGCCAACTGCTGTTGTGCACGGCTGGGAAATTTGATCTCTGGAAGCTTTGCTTTGCCAAGTGCTGATTCCGCACCTCAATGTCAAAGGGCTCAATGAGCAGAGCTGTTAGACGTGAACAGTTCTGCCCTGCTGCAGTAGGGGGCAGTGTTGCCGACACCAGAAAACAGCTTGCTGGAGCGGAGGAGGGGTTGCCGTAGTGTTTTGGGCTGTCATTCCTGGGTAAGTATGGAACTGATGGGTGGACCCTGGAAACTCCCTGCCCTGTCTCCCGTGGAGCCAGGTGCTGGCTCTCGGAGATGCTCTGGGAGCACTCCTGTTCATTCATTCAGAGGGTATCTTAATCTGTGCTGACTGCATGTGGGCCAGCAAGCGCAAAACTGGCTGCTGAATGCCAGAGGGGAACAGCAGGAAGGAGCAGGTATTTCCCTGGGGCAAGCAAGGCTCTGAGCTAGTGTGTTGGGTTGCACTTATCCTGCCTCCCCTCCAGCAGGCCCAGCGAGCATTTCCAGACCCTGGAAATCAGTGCCCCCTGTAGGCAGAGCTCGTAACTACAAATACATGTAGCCTGCATAGCTGCTGCCTCTGTGGTGCTTACTTAGTGACCACCAGTCGGCTTTGAAGTGGATGAAAATTCTTTGCATGGATACGACTAGGAACAGGACTAGGCCCATCCGGGTTTTAAGAGGAGGGCCTGGTGCTATGAGCTGCTGAGCGCCCTCGAACCCCAGAAGTCAGTGGGAGCTGGGGCAGTGTTGAGCAGCTTGCAGGGCTGAGCCTGTCAATCGTAAATGGAGATGAAGGGATCAGAAAGGTGCGGCCATGGGTTTGAATATTTCTCTGAACGACCCTTTCTTTTCTGTAGCAAATTTGTCAGGCTTCGCTGTCAGGCATACTGCATTAAAGGTGCCAAAGTGTAAGGGCCAGGTGCTAGGCCCTTCTCTTGGTTCTGGCACAAAATGGCTTGGAACTGGGTTACCAGGGAATTCTCTTTCCTAAGGGCAATCTCCAGCTATCTGTCCCCTTTACCCCTTCCCCCATACTGGCCCCTGGGATCAGAAGTGTGGCTGGAGCATCCATGTGTCCCAGCTATTGCTGGCTGCAAGAACAGCCTCTTCTAGGCTTGGTACCAGACTGATCCCTGCAATCCTGGGGCTGCAGAGGTGGAGTACAGCCACATTTACTCCTTTCCCCAGGAACTTGGACATGGCTCTGAATCTGGCCCTAGTCAGAGAATCATTCTGTTCTGTATAGGTGCTTATGCCATTTTCTGTAGTGGTATAGTCATGGTAGTGTCTGAGCACCTTCCAGCAGTGCATTAAGCAATGTGGCTAGCATCTGTCATGTGTCGTCCAATTCTGCTTGACGACCTGGAGAACAGTTGCCAGGAGACTGACAATAACAGCATTCAGTGACTCTTCCAAGTTACATCAGAGGGTTGCTGAATTACGGGTTGCTAAAGTGCTGGACCCGTCACTGGAGAAACTGGCGAGGTATTGGCAAACTAGAAGCGAATGTGATATCAGCCTTCAGTGAATAAGAGAGATCCTGGCAGTTGCTACAGCCCATGTCCAGGTATTTAGGCACTGACCTCCCGTTGATTTCAGTGGCGGAGACTAAATATTCTTGAGGATTTGGGCCCATCAATCCAATTCCTAGCCTTAGTAAAGTAACACAGTGCTAGTTTGTGTTGCACCTTTTCCTGTGTCCTGTGAACGAGGCCAGTTGTGTATGAGCACTAGTTGAATGTCTGCCTGCAGCCTGGCCCTTGCTGGAGGAAACCTCAGAAGGGAACTATATGGCAGTCACAGAGCCAAGGACAGTTGTGGCAGCTGAGAATAGAGGGGGCAGCGGAAGGGGAAGAGAAGGCAGATTTTAAAAATCCCTATAAATAGCAAAAATAAATTTCCAGCAAATATTTCCAGCCCTGCAGTATTAAGAGAGAGAAGCACCAGAGGATAAGGGAAGCATGAGCAATAACAGCAGGGATTTAGAAAGAATAAATCTTGCCAGACAAACCTGATTGCTTTTTCTTTTTGATGGAATTGCAAAATTAGTGGCTGAGCCCGACGTGGAAATCCTAATATAGTTGGATTTAGTAAACCGTTTGATACAGTGTTTCGCCAAATCTGCCTCTGAAAATTAGTTCAGTTTGGCTTGGATATGACACTGCCAAATGGACTGAAAACTGGCTTAAGGCCCTTGAAAAATGGCTGCAGCAGCAGCAGTGTGCAGAGTTGCGGGGAGGCGTGTAGCTGGGTGTAGCAGGTAGCACGGAGCTAGGAGCTGGTGTATTTAAAGCACCTGGAATGTTGCTTCAGTCCTGGGTGCCTCGTTACCGGAATATTGACCAACTGGAGAGAGTTCAGAGAGGAACGGTGAAAAGAGATCCGGGGCGTGGAGGGGTCCATTTGTGCAGAGAATAGTCTCCGAGTTTGGAGGGTGTAAACCCCAAGGAAGGAGGGGACTTTAGGGCAGAACACATGGGTATCACTGGGAGCAGAGGGATGAACGTCTGTCTGTCTCCATCACTACCATAGTATCTGAGTGCCTCACAGTCATCAATATATTTACCCTCCCAACACCTCCGTGCAGTATGGAAATGCTATTATCCCCATTGTACTGATGAGGGGGGAATAACAAATTGAGCTTGAAATTCTGGGGTGACTATCTGAAAGACACCTCCCTGCCACAGTGGTGAATGGTCTCCCCAGGGACATGTGCTCACTCTGCCCTCTTGAAACGAGGCTGGACAAAGCATTAGAAAATGGTGCATGGTCACAGTGGCGGGGGGAGGAAGGGCAGCGTACGGTGTGATGGGCTTTTTCCTTCAGGATTCTTGGAGGCAGCAGGAAGCTGAGGGTACAGATGGTAGGCGGGAGCTCCTGCAAACCCGGTGCCACGCTGGGTGCGGCCGTGAATAAAGTCAGTTACTGCCTGGTGTCAATCCCAGCGTCCATAGCAGTTATTCGTGGCTGTGAGCACAGGTGCTGACTTCTACTGGTGCCAGTGGGTGCTCGACCCCTCTCTGCTCCTGGCCCCGCCCTGACTCCATCCCTGCCCCACCCCTTCCCACGCCCATTCCAACCCCTTCCCCAAAGTCCCTGCCCCAACTCCACCCCCTCCCTGCCCCGATTCCGACTCCTTCCCCAAATCCCCGCCCCAGCCCCGCCTCTTCCCCGCCTCCTCTCCTGAGCTCCCCACATTCCCGCTCCTCCTCCCTCCCTCCCAGAGCTTGCTACAGCTGTTTGGTGGCGGGAAGTGCTGGGAGGTAGGCGGAGGAGCGGGGACACGGCGCGCTCAGGGGAGGAGGTGAGGTGGGGCGGGGCTGGGAGCTTGGTTGACTGTGGGTGCAGAGCACCCACTAATTTTTCCCTGTGGGTGCTCCAGCCCCAGAGTACCCATGGCGTTGGTGCCTGTGGCCGTGAGGACAGGGCAGAAAGCCTGTCCCTGCTGATGAAAAAGGGATGATTGGGGGTGCAGGACGGTGCTCGTGGGTGTAAATCTGGGCTTCTGCCTGCCTGCGGGGTGATGTGCTGTCCTTTAAAATCTCAGCATGAGTTGGCAGCATTTTGGCTTGTCCCCAGCTGGCCACATCAGGCAGTAATGGGGTAGACTTCCAAGTGCTCAATACCCAGGGCAGCTCAGCTCCCATTCAGGCATCTAAACCAGGGTCAGATTTTCAAGAGCGCTTAGCCCCCAGCAGCTCCCGCTCTGACACTAGGGCTGGGTTTTGAAGGAAGCTCAGCTCCCAACCTATGCCCAGTGCTTGGAGCTCTTCTGAAAACCTGGCTGCCGCTTTTAGTGCCTAAATGGATGCTAAGCTCCTGTAGGAACCCTGGTCCTAAAGGGTTTGTTAGGCCCTCTCTGATCCTGTCCATTTCTGCAGCACAATGCCGGTTCCTCGGGCAGGGAGGATGCAATGCTGTCACACATTGCTGTGACTGCTCTGTGTACCGTGCACCTACCAGGACAAGTTGCCACCAGCTTTTCAGGCTTCGTGATCACCAGGGAACTTGCAGAAAAAGTGAAGAAGTGTGTGTGTGTCTGTGGGGAGTGTCCCTAAGCCACTGCCTGCCCTCCCTCCCTTTCGTTATCTTCTCTGCCTTTTAAGAGAGGACATGGTAGTTCCACAAAATAATGAATGGGGGACAGAAGACAAATCATGTGCTTGTATTTACAGTGGTTTCTAATACAAGAACAAGGGGACTGTCAATGATGCTGGAAGACTGATGAAAGGGAATACACAGTGTACAGTCAGCTTGTGGAACTTGCTGCCACGAGATGCCATTGAGGTCCAGAATTGATCAGGATTCAGAAAGGGATTAAATACAGAGAGGGCTAATGAGACCTGTGATGGGGTGTATAAATCCCACACTAGCCGCGACAAGGTTAAAGGGGAGCCAGAGAGCGCAGTTCACCCATTCTCTGGCCCCTGGATGGGGGGCAGGCAATTAAGGATTAGACTCAGCTGAGTGACTCCTATAAAGCAAGGACTGCAGGGAGACCCAGGAGAGAGATAGATGGGAGTTCTCTCACTCACAAATGGGGATGGCAGCTGGGGAGAAGGAGACTCCCGAAGGAGGCCGGAGAGAAGAGACACCAGGGGAGAGGCCCTGAGGGTCAGTGGCTTTGGAGGAGCTGGGCCTTCAGGGAGAAAGCCCTGGTAGACTGCGCTCTGTAACTGAGTGAGGAAGAACGCTGCAGATCTCAGGTTATTCCATAGCTTGCCCATTATGTTGTTTCTTGCACCTTCCTCTGTTGGCTTTGGCACTGGGTAGTGTCAGCACTGGGGTACTAGCCTGGAGGGTTTACTAATCTAATCCAGCATTAGGTAGGAGGAGCATTGGACTCACATCCTTACAGGGGATAGAGCCCAGCAGCTGACCCCGAATGGCACCAGGTAACTCGGGCACAATAGATACCTGCTGCTATTTTATTGTGGGGCTTCTTGGTGCCCCACTTGACCAATCAATCCCTGAAAGGCTGTTCAGAGCCATCTCCCATGCTGCCAAAGCACCAGCTGGAATCATCTGATGCCAGCTATCTGACAGGAATCCTGGAGGGCCCTGCTGAGCTGCTGTTTGTTCAGCCCCTTCTCTCAAGCTCCCTGCCCAGGGATACCAGAGATATTGGTGGCTCTTCCATGGTATGATTTCTGTTACTGACCAACACTTGTCGTCAGTTTCTGCCGTGGATTAGTGTAGGGCTGATGGGATCTGTGGTTCTTCCTTTTGTGCCCCCACTACTCCCCAGCTCAGATCTGCCCTGCACTTTTCTCCTGCCTTTCAGCCTTAAAGGTGCAGTGTCTCTGGGTGAAAGGGTCCGGGAGGGGGAGAGGGACAGTGCAGAATCATAGAGGGCTCGGGGAAGTATTTTTAGATGTTCTAAGTGTGTCAAATAAATGCCATTCTTACTTGTAGGGCTTGAGCAGCAGATAAATCACAACTAGTTCTAATGATGATAATTACCGGATTTCAATATTTATAGAAACTGGTGCTTCCTTCGTATCGGCGTCTGTTGCTGAGCTCTCACCTTCACACATAGAATCCTTGGCTAATTGTCACTGCAGCTATTTATTTATTTGCACATTTTTAACCCATTGTTATTGTCACTCTTAGTTAAAATTTGCAAATGAAAAACAAGCCTCTCCCCAAGACCTGCCCATTAGGCTCTTGCCAACACAGACCCTGGGCGAAGTTCTCAAGAGTTCTCAACCATTCTTACAACTACAATACCCACCTGCTGAAGTGAAGAAACAGATTGACAGAGCCAGAAGAGTATCCAGAAGTCACCTACTACAGGACAGGCCCAACAAAGAAAATAACAGAACACCACTAGCTGTCACCTTCAGCCCCCAACTAAAACCCCTCCAACGCATCATCAAGGATCTACAACCTTCCTGAAGGACGACCCATCACTCTCACAGATCTTGGGAGACAGGCCAGTCCTTGCTTACAGACAGCCCACCAACCTGAAGCAAATACTCCCCAGCAACCACAAACCACACAGCAGAACCGCTAACCCAGGAACCTATCCTTGCAACAAAGCCCGTTGCCAATTGTGTCCACATATCTATTTAGGGGACACCAGCATAGGGCCTAATCACATCAGCCACACTATCAGAGGCTCGTTCACCTGCACATCCACCAATGTGATATATGCCATCATGTGCCAGCAATGCCCCTCTGCCATGTACATTGGTCAAACCGGACAGTCTCTACGTAAAAGAATAAATGGAAACAAATCAGACGTCAAGAATTATAACATTCAAAAACCAGTCAGAAAACACTTCAATCTCTTTGGTCACTCGATTACAGACCTAAAAGTTGCAATTCTTCAACAAAAAAACGTCAAAAACAGACTCCAACGAGAGACTGCTGAATTGGAATTAATTTGCAAACTGGATACAATTAATTTAGGCTTGAATAAAGACTGGGAGTGGATGGGTCATTACACAAAGTAAAACTATTTCCCCATGTTTATTCCACCCCCCACCCCCCACTGTTCCTCAGAGGTTCTTGTCAACTGCTGGAAATGTCCCACCTTGATTATCACTACAAGAGGTTCCCCCCTCCCCTCCCCCCCTCCGCTCTCCTGCTGGTAATAGCTCACCTTAAGTGATCACTCTCCTTACAGTCTGTATGGTAACACCCATTGTTTCATGTTCTCTATGTATATAAATCTCCCCACTGTATTTTCCACTGAATGCATCCGATGAAGTGAGCTGTCGCTCACGAAAACTTATGCTCAAATAAATTTGTTAGTCTCTAAGGTGCCACAAGTCCTCCTTTTCTTTTTAAGAGTCCTACTGTATCCCCAGTGACTCACTCTGCCCCTGCCCTGAAGTGGCCTTTGCTTCTGCTAACACAAGGGGTCTGCTCCTTTTGTGCATTGGAGCCTGCACGTGTTGTTTATACACATCTGTGAGTGTGTGAAAATTTATGCATGGGTGTGTGCCAGGCTATGTGTGTCTGAGGGTGTGAATTATTTGCATGCGCAAGCTGTACATGCAGTTGTGTCCTGCATGTGTATAGACCACGTATGCATGTACTCTCTCCTCGGGAGCTGGCTGGCCTTCTACTTTGCCTGCAGATCCTTGCTGGCCTTCAGAACTCTGTGCGGATCAGCTCAGGAGATTCCATCCCCATGCAAGGTGTGGAGGAGATTCACTTATTCAATTTGCTATCTCTCCAGTGCTGCATAAACTGTATTGATAAATTAATCTCATATTGTTGTGACTAAACAGCCCTGCAATTTTTTCCACTGTGCCGTCTAATCTGTCTTGACAGCTGTATCATTATTTTATATTTGTTGTAATCTTATTCACTGTATTGGCTGTGTGTGTGCTGTCACACCATCACCATACAGGCTACAGGCATGGCTGTCAGCTTCCCCCCGACCTGTCACGCCAATCCACCGAGGGAGCGACTCTGCTCCACTGCGTGCATGCAAGGCAGAGAGAGCTCACTGCTGGGTCAGAAGCAAACCACACCGAAAATGATCGGGAAGTCTCAGAAGGTGTTTGCGTGAGTGTGGAGCTGTGGGTGGCCGGGTATAGCCCTATATTTCTGGGCACTGGGCAGAGAACGGCTCATGAGCCAGACACAGCCCACATGGCTCAGCAATGCCATCTGTGGCTGTTATTTAACCTGGAGGTGTTGGTGGCTCCCATAATGCTCCGTTCTAAACTGAGAGCCCTGAATCATAGAATCATAGACTATCAGGGTTGGAAGGGACCTCAGGAGGTCATCTAGTCCAACCCCCTGCTCAAAGCAGGACCGATCCCCTGCTTGCATTGCATGCTGGGATCTCTCTTAGTCTAGTTAGTAACACTGTGCCCATTTCTATGGGGTCTCAGGATGGTGGCTGTATTCAGCTGCATTTCACGCCCGCTGGATTGAGCTGCTGGAGAGCAGGTGTTTCACCAATGCGGTGAAATGTGGCCACCACACAGTGTAAACAGTGGAAGGGCTACAGAGCTGTGGGACACACCCTGGTTAAGCTGCTCTCCAGTGCTGATAGGAAAGTGCTCCTGTGTCTGCTCCTAATGTAACTTCCTTCTGGGGTTGTTTTTGCTGAGCCGTCTGGGCAGCTCAAAGGGCGGGTCTGCAAGGCCATTATTTGCATAGTCGAGCTTCACACGGAAAGAGCCTCTTCCATATAGCGGTTGCTAGGGGTGTCACTAGGCCATATGTCTTAGAGGTTCTTTGGCTGCTGACAAGGTGATGGACATGACTGTCTTGAACACAGATGTTCAGCACAACCGGAACTGGGGGTAGAGACAGAATGAGGTGCACATGGCCAGGCTGGGATTGGCTAATCAGTGGAGGCGGGATGCAGGGGAGGGTAGTCTCCCAGATGCAGTGAAGGAGAGCAGGGGTCCTTGACATACAGCCTAGAGGCAGGGTGGGTGGGGGAGGCATGCTGGCACCTGTGATGCATGAATTCTGGTGCATCACTCGCTGTGCTGTCAGCCTCCGTGGAGAAGACATATTTCCCACCCAGCTGTTACAGGGCTTCTTAAATACGAAGAGACTCTGAGTTTCCACAGCACGTTTCAGACTTAAGGTATTTCCGGGCACTCTGTGCAGCAGTGAGCTAGAGCCTGTCTGTGCAGAGAAACACATCTGTCATCCTGCACTGGGTGATGGCTCAGGGATGTGACAGGCTGCTGAGTAAGGAGGGTGACTGCTGATGGGGGGATGCTGGGGTTGTCTCCAGCTTCACGAAATGCCGTGGGATCTATAATTGGACAGCCCAGGAGAGAGACTGGATTAAGGTCTCTTTCAAAGGGCTATGTTTCCCCCACCAGCTAGGACCCCAGTGAGCTTTCAGCAAAGGTTAGGAGTCAAGTCGTGGTGTAAGATGTGAGTAACCTACAGCCTTTGGGCTGATGCTGGAGAAGGGATGGCTCCCTAAGCTAGGCTAATACCTTGCAGTTGGTATAAATTGTAGCCACACGCTGGCCAGTTTTCCCAATGGGCAAAGTATAATAATGGCTCTGCTTTCCTCTAACCCCTTTCATTATAATAACAGTGGGAAGCTGCTTGGAGGTAAGGACACCTTGCAGTCCACACCAGTTGGGTCACTATTATTATTAGCCTCCTTTTACAGATGGGTGAAACTGAGGCACAGAGAGGGAAGGGATTTGCCTGCATTGTGTTGGTGGCAGAACCGGGAACAAAACGCAGGAGTCCCGAGTCCCTGATCTAATGATGACACACACTCCCTCCCCCACAGTAACGGTGTGGTTTGGGGCTGATTGCATCCCTCCGTGTGTTGTAAGTGTCATGCCTATTAGCAGCCATGGTAATATTTCAGCCCTGAGTGTCTCCCGATTGTTCACGTGGAGAGTCACAGACCCTTGCCCCCAGCTCTCTTGAGGGTTCTCCTCCCTTGGCAGCAGCGACTAGCACTGAAGTGGAGAGCAGCAGATGAGTGGCCCTAATCTCAGTGTTTCAAGCCTAGTCAGCAGTTTCCTGACCATGGTGTCTATTTCACGCAACACTGCGTCTGTGGATACTGCCAAACTCCTCCCACACCAGGGACTTTGGAGGGGAAGCAATGGAAGGAGATTAGAAACAGGATCCAACCAAGCCACTGATGGGCTATCAAATACCTGCTAGTGCAGGGGGCGCTGTAAGGTTAGAACTGAGTCACGTCTGGGAGAATTACTCAACTGGCCTGACCTGCTCCTGCCCCAAAGTCAAGGCAATGGGAACTGGCTGACCCCACACTCCGCCTTGATGCTCTGATTGTGGGCAGGCTGTGGAAAGGAGCATCTCGCCTGGTGCTGATCTGGGTTCCATTCCTTGGTGGCACCCTCCCTGCCCTCTGGACCGTTCCTGAGCAGAGCAGTGTGGGCCACTGTGCAGTAACAGCCTTGCTGGGCCAGTTGTGTGCACAGGTGGTGTTGGGCTTGGGCACCCTTGGAGGGACAATGGCGTGTGATGGGAGGCCGATGGATTCCAGGACAGTGCTTGATGTTGTAGGGCTGTGACTTGCCTTGGTGGAGGGGCAAGATTCCAGGGGTACACTAGGAAAGTGTCAGGTGTTGATTTGTACCCAGATACCCTCGTGCTCACACTCGGTGTGAATCATCAGACTGCCGCTGGTCCTGGGATCACAGTGCTCACACCCGAATGCTGTAGTTGCCAGGCTAGGGGCGGTTTCCTGCCCCAAACCAGCCAAACTCCAGTTTGTTTTAAACGTCTTTTATTTTTGCTGGGGGGTGGGAGGGAAGGAAAGCGGAAGCTCATCACCTCGGAGGGAAGTGAAGGTGGCCGGCCTGGCCCTTTGGGGTACTGCAATGTACTGGTGACCATCTCCTGTTCTCCCTTCGTCTCCCATGCAGCTGGGGTTCTCATGTTTCAGGACCCTCCTTGAAGGCGGCTCAGCTGTGCTGGTGCCTGGCTGGCTGGCCCTGCTGTTTCAAAGGGCACCGTGTCCAAAGGGAGCCATGATTCTTGGGTCTGGACCGCCAGTGCACCTTATTGGCAATTTCAGAGTAACAGCCGTGTTAGTCTGTATTTGCAAAAAGAAAAGGAGTACTTGTGGCACCTTAGAGACTAACCAAAAAAAAAAAAAAAAAGCTTATGCTCAAATAAATTGGTTAGTCTCTAAGGTGCCACAAGTACTCCTTTCCTATTGGCAATGTGCTCTACTCCTCCTTGGGCTGGTTCCCTTCGCATCTGCTCCTGCTCCCTCCTTGCTCTGCCTCTTGCTGCCCTGGTGCTAATGGAAACCATGGAAACACTGGTACAAAATCCCCTCTGCTTGGAAGTGAGCCTTTGACAGGCTGTGAGGATGGAGCATCTGCCCACTTGCTGTAGGAAGTGATCCCAGCGGCTCAGCCAGCCAGAGGGGCAGAGTGTGGAGCTTGATATTTCATTGCAGGAAAGGAGCTCCCTGGACAGGCAGCTGCACAAGTAGGAGGACTCCGTTGCTTTCTGCTGGGCTGGGTAATACTTAACTCCTGACTGTGTTAGTCATGAGTTGACAGCCAGCGAGGGAGTAATGGGGGAAGGAGGTGCTCCCCAGAGGTCCTGTGCTTGCCTTGCACCCCTCAATTGTTTTGGAGCTGATAGGCCAGTGGGTGGAGTCCTCCCATCCTGCAGAGCCCAAGTCTCTGTGTACGTGCAGTGCTGTATGCTGCTATAATGCAAGTTTTGCACCCAGGACCCTTGTATGGAATGTGCCAGGCCATGCCTCTGGCTTATGGACCAATAGTGGTGCTCAGAGCCTTTCCCGATGACCCACGGGATGACCTATTTTGACAGCCGAACACTGGGATATTGGGAGGGGAGGCTAGACCCATTCTCACCAGGTCACTTACAGAATGAGATGAACTGAGAAACCCTGTGCTAGGAGTGAGCAGACTCTGTTCTGGGTCATATCGGTGAGGGGACAGCAGACATCCTGACCCTCTGCATGGCCTGTTTCTCCCCCAGTGCACGGGCTCTTTGTGCGTCTTGCAGTTGGGGTGATGCTCTAGGCATCCAGGGCTGCAGCATCGAGCCTGGCTGTAAAAAAGCAATGAGCGCTGAAACAAGCCGCGTTTTCCTCTGCCTGCACCTCACGGACCTGCACTCCAGGGAGCAGCTCCTCCGGGTGAGTGAAAGGACTACCTCGCTGCCCCTCTTCCTTCTCTGCCCTCCCCCCCACCCCATTCGCCAGTCTGTAGGGGTCAGGCAGGTAATTTGGGGACAGTTCAGTTGCGGTGACCAAGTAATTTTGTTTCTGCAGTGAAATTGTTGGGGTTTTCACTGAACTTTTTATTTACCTCCATCAAGCGCTGGCTCAGGGTTTTGAACGCACAGTCTTGCTGTTCCCTGTGCCGCCCATTAGGGTGGTGTGATGGGGCACACAGATCCCTTGCAAAGCAGGAAAGGGTAGACGGGCTACTGGAGCCCAGTCAGCCTGCCCTGCGACACCTGGGGCAGGAGTGGGCCTTCCAGGGAGGAGCAGAAAGGGAGAGCCCTGCTCAGCTGGGGGAGTGGCTGTGGAGTTCTGCTTGCAGGAAAGAAGGCTGTCGCTGATCCGGTCTCAAGGTGAAAGGGAAGCATTTATGTGCTTGTCTACTTGTTTTGAACTTTGGGTCTCCAGGTGGGGGTAGACCTGTAAGCGACCTGGCCAGAGGGCTAAGTCATTGCGACCCAGAAGGCGTTGGAGGCTGGGTGGAGCAGCAGCAGACTAATAGAGAAACTGAGTCTGAGCACAATGCAGCGCTGCAAGGGGGCACTCTGGTAAAGATGCACTATTGCGGACGGGCACGCTGCATGGCTTAGGGGATTGTGATTCCGAGTCTCTCGAACGTCCAGGTGTGCGTGGGGGGCCTGAGCCTCGCAGTGTTCCAGGCCCTGCTGCCTCAGGGGCGGGGAGAGCTGAGACGTGGGATCCTGGCAGGGAGAGGAAGCCCACTCAGCCCTGGGCAGTAGGGGCAGGCCGCTCTGGGGCCAGGCCGGAGGATCTCTGCATGGCTGGCGGCTTTGGAGAAGGATACAAACTTCTAGGCATTTAATCTGAATAGAGCTTCATTCCAGCTTCCAGAGGTTTCTCAGTTTGCTGGGTCTCTAGGTCTGAATGTGGCTCATGGAGCACTCCCACTGGCCTCCTCCTCAGTCGGCTGGTGTAGCCCGTGGTTCTGTCAGACCAGAGCCCAGAAACTGCTCTGCCTGCGCCCCTCCTCCTTCCCCCTCATGACTTTGTTGCTTCTTCTTCTTAGCGTGTGCGCCGCATGCCTCAGGTGGCACGTGACCAGGATTCCTCACCGAATTTGATCCGCTGGTTGGATCATTGGCTTGCCTGGGCTGGGCACTGACGGGGAGCTCGACATGAACGCTGATCCGTGTCCCCCGCTTTCTTGCTGTGGCTGGTGAGCTTGGCCAGCTAGTGGCTTCTGCTCAGCTATCAGGGAGGGCACATTTGTGGTGAGGCCTTCTGGCTCCTGGCAAAGGGGTGATACAGCCCTTCTGTTGCACAGTGTGTGTTGGGCCATCTTGTCCCTGCCACTTCTCCATGGGTCCGCGGCCAGGTCATTCTATGTATCAGCGTGAGGAGGGGCTCATCTCCTCTCATCTCCCCCTCCCAATCACTAACTCCCACAGGCCAGTAGGGTGGATAGAGCCCAGCAGACACATGGGGCCTGCCTGTACCAGCGTGTGTGCTGTAGGCTTGGCAGAGCCCCTGAGTTCAGTCAGGCATGAGATGCCACCCCACAAAGCAGGACACTCGAATAAAAACCCAGTCTGGCATACAGCAAGAGCTGTTAGGTCCCAGGTGTGGTGGACTGCTGAGTAAGCCAGCCCCCAGAGGACTCTCTGTGTGTTGGCATACAACATGGTCTGCATTCTTCATGCAGAGTGAACTTCTCTTTCTTCCGACTTACTTGGATTCCCCAGTCACTTCCCCTGATAGCTGACTTTGCTGGGTTGGTGGGGTGGGCTTTTTCCCCTTGGCTTGGTGCTGGCTGCTGATGCCTTTTGATGCCCGTGGTGCCACCGTTGCCATGAGAACATTGGAAGTGTCTTTATAACCGCAGCACCACTAGCTGGCTCCAACAACTGAGAGATTGTATTCAGTGCTCAGACTTTCCCTCCCTGCCACTCCGTGCCTCTGCCATTCGGTGTGCTCTAGTCTCGCCCCGGTCTGTCTGTCTCTCGCCTTCTCGTTCTCTGTTTCTCCATTCTCGTTGGGTTCTGTGTTAACATGCAGATTGTGTCCTCTGATAATCTGGGGTGATATATACTCTGAAGCTGGGTTGGTACTGGGACCTCGCAGCCCACGCAGCTGCCTGGGAAGAAAAAGAGTTAGGATTTGCAAAGAATCCAGGAACATGCTGAGATGTTTTCTCTGCTGAGGATCGGCTTTCTGGCATTGAAATTGCTCCGTGACCCTAAATGGCACCAAAAGGGAGGCCATGTCCTAATAAATAAATTTTCAGCCTCACTGCAGAAAGAGGAGGTGCCATCAGGAGCTTGAACTTGACTTTGCTTCTCATTCCTTCTTTGCAATTATGAATTAGAATGGCCTCTGGATTCCTTGAATGCTCCTGCAAGATTTTATACCGGTCAGTTTAGCACTGGCCTTTGGGAATGCTTTGGAAATAGTCTGGTGTACTCTAAAATCAGAAATTTATCATGCTTGTCATGTGTGTACTTATCACATCTCAGTAAGAGAGGCGCTCAGGGTACCCTCCCTGGGCCATTGCCTTATGATACAGAGATCTGTGCTTAACTGACTACTGCAGCCTTCTTTCTTAGCCCATCAGCTGATGTTAAAAAGAAGACAGGTGGCTTCACACCTCAAGTGCTGCAAATGGACCACTAGAGGTCGCCAGTGCCCACCTCGTGCATGAAGTTAAAATTTATCGGGCAGTCAAAAAAACATCTGACCGTTAAAGGAGGCTGCTTAAAAGTAAGCATGTTCTGTGCATCTCCTTTGGATTCTTTAACAAGCAAAATCCTAGACATACTACTTTCAAATGAATAACTGTAGATATTGCTCCCACATGGGTGCTGAGAGGATAATTCACAACTCAGTTTATGCACTTACATAGGACATACGTGGGGTGCAATACTGAGTGTGCCACTTTGCCACTGGGCCTGGAGGCAGTTCCATTCTGCATTTAGGTCCAAACAGTTGTTTCTTTAGCTGGGTCTGCCAGGAATCCTAACTGAAATGCCAAAACCCCTTTAACAGAGTCTCTCACTGCCCTATTGTTTCCTTCTACAATAGTTAAAAAAGACCACCCTTGTTAAAGGGATACTGCCAAAGTTGAGGGTGTTTTGGGGGAGGGAGGGCAAAGTTTGATCAGTTATACTTTCTCCCCCTCCCCCCCTCCCCTCTAGCCCTGTCTCTATCTAGACAGTGTCATTTGTGCAAAGCCAACTGTCCCCTTCCTACAAAGTACTCTGCAGTACCAACAGCCCAGCACTCATGAGCAATCCTATGCCAACGCACTGGCATGTGCATCTCCAGCTCTCCTGACCACAATCCTACAATAACACAACAGTGGGTCCACTCTGTGGAGGAGACATGTTCAGAAAAGTGACAGATTTTTTTTTTTTTTGATGCTTCCAAGCAATGATGACCAACTGCAGGAAATGAAAACATTATAATCTCGGAAGGCTGCTAATATTACTGCCAGGTGTCTTTGTTGGAGGGAGTCAGCTTCCTGGGGTGTTTGCTCCTTCTGATGGGCCATCAGGGGCTGAGCCTGGGCTGAGGTAGTGGACATCTCCCCCCTTGGGGCGTGGGGCAGATGGCGGTGGTGGGGCTGTTACTGCTGGCAGCTCAGGAAGAACAGGCTGTGGTTTCTCTGCAATAGAAGGAACAAGCGGGGGGTAATGGGTACATAATAAGCTATGTGGCCACAGCTTACTCGGAGCCAGTGGCTTTGCTGTGGAGAACAGGCTCCATCCAGGCTAAGGAGAGAGATTTTCAATCCTCTGTGGCAGTGCTGTGAAGATAGGGAGACCAGGGCAGGCCTCTTCCAAGCTCCCAGACAACCGTAAGCCGCTGTGCCCCAAGGCCCTTCGGAACAGCGTTCCGCTGGGGAGGGGGCGGGCAGGTTGGCGCTGCTCCAGCCCAGCTGGGCATCACTGCCCAGTTGCTCAAGCTTCATAAACATCGCAGGAGCCAAAACGCTGGAGGATCAAAGTTCAGGCTCCTTGGGAGCCATTTAGAAAAACAAATGCTTCGTGGGAGCTGAAAACAAGTCCAGGAAAGATTGGCTCCATCTCCCCTCCTCATTGGGAGCGGGAGCAGTACAGCAGGTTTCATACTATCTGGTGTGTGTGGGAAAACCGGTGCCTGAAATAGCTGAGGAGGGAGAGAAAGGCTGAGGGAAACGGAGGAGGCTAAAGCGGGGCTGGGGTGCAGAGGAGGGAGAGGACAAGAAGAGCTCAGGCTGGGGGAAGGACATGGAATTTGTTGCCAAAAGCTCCTAACCGCTCAAGGAGCCGAAAGACCTTCTGACACTTTGGAGTTTGCAAATCTTAGCTTTTGTTTTTACAGCTTTTGTGAGAGTCAGAGGTGGTACCGGGAGGTGTGGGGGTGGGGAATCAGCCCCCCGGCCCTGACATTCACATCTGCATCTAAAATGGAAAAAAAGAAACTGGTGTAGAAAAGAGAACTCCTAAATTTAGATTCACATGGAACCTTTTTGTTTTAAGTGTGTGTGGGCGAGGACGGGAAAGGGGGCAGGACTGGTGTGTGCGTGCGGGGTCACGCAGGCGGGGGCAGGGTGGTGCACTCTTCAAAATGGCATCTGCTCTGTGGCATGCACGCGAGGGCACACCATGGGGGGCAGGCCCCGTCATTCCTGGAAGCACCGGTGTGTCCAGTATCATGGGGATGTGTGGGTAGCCACCCTACCCGCATCTCTGTCGTTAATCGTGTCATCTGGTGCAGCCTGGAGCTTATATACCCTTTGTCCCTCTGGGAGTGTGGGCCTGGTGCTGCACACCAGTTTAGGACAGGAGGTGAAGAACCACCCCGTATCCATTTGAACCCGCAGGGGGAATTTAATGAGGCAGAATGTAATTTGAGTTGGAATTTGGCCCGGATCCTGGGCGTAGCACCCTGATCCTTGAAGAAAGTGCCTTTCTGATCTTTACTGACCACAGGGGGTCAGGAGCTCACGCTTTCATATGAAAGACAGCAATAAAACAAGTGTCCTTCATCCAGAAGACAGGATGACTCTCATTACCTCAGCTACTGTCCAAGGGGTGGCTCTTTGGGGTCCCCTAAGGCCATCTCCTAAGTCAGGCGATGCTGGCCCGTCCTGAGGCTCGTGCTGTGATTGAGATTCTCAGGAAGCAGCCTTTTCCCTTGGGAAGCCCTCAACCCCAGAGCTGCAGGGTAATGAAACATGAACAGGTTTATGGTAATAGTCCCTAATCCAGAGCATATGCTCCTATTGCACAGCGGATAAGTCTCTAACAAGCCTCAGCAGGGACTGCCTCTCCTGGTGCAAAGGATTGTTTTAGCCATGACTTCATGAAGAAAGCAGGCCCACTGGCAGTGGGCGAGACTGCCAGCCACATGCCCAGCCCAACAATAACAAAGAAATGGCCCCTCTGTGGGAGAGAAATAGATGACTTTGGTCTCCAGGGATGTCAATCTGAAACCTTCCAATGGAGCTAAAGGGAGAGACAGGTTGGTCTAGTGGTTAAAGCGGGGGACTGGGGCCTTATTCTCCATTGCCTTGCAGCTGCTGCATGCCACCCCAGAGGTGGTTGCATTTCAGTAATTATTTATATCTGTGCCAACAGTAAAGTACTGCTGAATTAGAATTCCCTCCTCACGCACTCACCCTTTGGGTGGTGGGTTATACCTGCTCTGTTGGGTGTACATGACGCAGGTGAAAGGCACAGGCTTCTGTGCCCCAGTTTCCCCAAATCTAAAATGCCACTTATCTCATTTGAAGGGCTGTCACAAGGGTTAGTATCTGTAAAATGCCTTATGATTGTTTGATGAAAGATGCTAAAGCAGTGCAAAGGTTTATTAATACAATCGCTTTGCTGTCTGACCCTGGGCAAAGGTGGGGTGGGGGTGACACAGTTAAGGGACACGAGGGTAGGATGTGGATTATAACAGCACTTGTGCAGAGCTTAACAATGCACAAACAGAGCCTCCATTCCGTTCCTCTGATGAAGGCAGATGGTGTTAGCTGAGGTGAGGTGACATGCCCAAAGCCCCACAGAGAGTCAGAATCAGGAATAGAATGTAGGAGTCCTGACTCCCTGTCCTGTGTGCAGACCATTAAGCTGTGCTGCCTCATAAGGAGGACTGAGGGGGCAAATGCAGTTCTCTGTTGAAGGCCTTCAACAGAGCTTGGTCCCAATGAGCAAGAGTTTCGTTCGTGTGAGCAGAAATGCTCTGATTAAGCAGTTGCACTAATTGCTTCCGGAGGCCTAAAGCTCTCGCTGGGGAACCCAGGGCTCCGTGCTGACTGGTGCTAACAAGGTAAAAAGGACATGACATTAAGGAGGGTGTTCGTGAATGAATCCCTGCCGCTGCTGCCACCAGCCGGGTTTCATCTCGGCTGCTGTACCTTGTGAAGCAGCTTGTTCTCCCTTTGCAGCATCGAGGCAGAAAATCACGTGTAACTCTTCTGGCACTGGGAAGGCCCTGGCTCTAGTGTGCGAGAACAGGAGAACTCGCTATTTCTGGCTTGTGGCATTGCCTCCCTGGTGGTGTGGGGCAGGCAGTTGTCAGCTGATAGTTCTGAAACAGGAGCTCTGGAGCCAGGACAACCAGCCCCATGAGACAGGAAGAGAGGGTGAAGGCACTACCCTGGTGAACTGGAGGAAGGATGGTGGTCAGGCTTGCAAGGGGCATGTCTTCACCATAGTCAGCCTGAGGGATCAGTGCTGGGGTCTGAGCACCCAGATCAGCCTAGCCTGGGTGTGAGCAGCCCTTCTGCAAAGCCCTACCCAAGTTACCTGCACTGGTGCTGCGTTGCCCCATGTGTGTTGCTGAGAGATCAGGGAGCATATCCCATAGAGCTCGGCCCTGCAGTGAGCAGAGGTGCTTGAAGATTCTTCCCCTTTAAATTGTGGGAGGACTTGTCTGTCTGTTGGGGAGCACAGGGAGAACTGGGGGACTGTCCGTAGTCAAATGGTTTAGCCTGCAGCCTCACTGCAAAGTGGGTGGGTTACCAACCTGAGTGAAAGCAGCCCCTGGGCTGTAGCCTACACCCCAAGCCAGGCCAGCTAGCCTGGATTGAAAATACCACTTAGCTCAGCTCAGAGGGGTTTTGAGAGTGGATTGGTTAGGGGCAATGCCCAGATAAGAGCCTGGACTAACTCTGCAGTGAAGACAGACCCTAAGGGTCTGTCTACACTGCAATGTAAGCTCAGGGTTAATAGGATTTGAGTTAGCAGACCTTGGGTTTATTAACGTAGGGCTTGAGTGTCTACACTCATTTGTAATGCCATGTTAGGAACTGTTGAACCCTGAGTCCCAACCTGGGTCTCCAGCATCTACACTGCATTATACAGGCTTGAGTCCAACTACCTGTATCCCAGGCTTCCTGGTGGCTTCCTAAAATATGGCTCCTCTAGCCCTTTGTTCATGGTGCGGTGTGGGAAAACGAGACGGTCCACAGGACAAAGAAAGTCAGCTGTGGGATACTTTTGGTGGACTCCCAGAGCATGAGTCCAGTGGGTCTGTGTCTACACTGCAAAGCAATAGGGCTTGAAGCCTGAGTCCTGGCTTGACTCAGGCTCGGACCCTCAACCCCAATGGGGTCCTGGGACTTTGGGTCTGAGCCCTGGGTTAGTGCGATTTGTGCGTAGAGGGAAGAGGGCTAGGCTTGAGCCTGAATCTGAACCCTGTGCTTACACTGCAGTGTAGACATACCCTTAGAGGATGTTGAAAAACAAACCCAGGCACGACATGCAGAGAATGTGACACGTCGATGCCCCACCCCATATGTAACATAACATTCAGCAAGGAATCAATAACATTGTCAGTGACTCTCTTCCCAACCCCTGTAACAAAACTGAAATGCAGAGCCTAAACCTCTGGCCTGCGTTCTTATGGACTACCAGCAGCATTGTGTAGCTGGGCACAGCATCGGTGCCTGGAATAATTCTATATGGATTCCAAGCAGAGCTTAAATATATCACTTACAGGATAGAGGCTGGTTTTCTAGAGCATCTTCTGTACTCGGATGTCTCTCTATGGCAATGAATTTAGATACTGCAAATGAGGCAGCCCTTTAGCACTGAGCAATAGCTCCCGGGTAGCCTGGGACAACAAAGCGTGTTTTGGTGAGAGGGGAGACACTGGCTGGGACACTGAGCTCATCCCAGCTTACTTGAAAAGTGTCCTTAAAAAAACAAATTCCACACCAGATACTGCTGGTGCCCTGAGAACTGTGGTGGGGCTCATGAGGGCAGAGGAGAGGGATTCTGCGGGGAGAGGAATTCACAGTGATCTCCAGGATCCTGCACCTAGATGAGAATGTCTTCAGTGTCTCAGCAGAGACAACACAACGCACCACCAGCTGCAAACCAGATTGCAAGATGCGTTGCAGAGTTATTAACTCAGTGGCAAGGGGGAGAACTCAGAGGCTTTGGCAAAGAGAGCTGCAGAGGGGAAGGTTCTTGCAGCTGCATTGTCTGGCCAGGCTGTGGGGGAAGAGGACAGAGGAAGAGGCAGTGCTAAGCAAGGATGGGAGTAGAAAGAGGAGGAGTTGTTTTATCTATCCCTGAGGGACAGTGGAAGATTATTCCCTACAATCTGTTTCCCCTCCCGCTTGCTGTGCACCTGCTCTTTCCCCATGATGGCGCTCCAGTGGGGTGATGACTCCACCTCCCATTGCAGGAGACTCAGATTCCACACGGTCAGGAGACTTTTAATGATATCAATTTAAATGCTCCTTGCTTAATCCCATGGCTCCTTGTTCTGTCCCTTTGGATCACCCTAAGTAGCTCCTCTCCCTGCATGGTGATTATACACTGATAGGCCCTCTTAGTCACTGTTGGGATGAGGCAGGCATCCTCTGGGCACGTCCACACTGCAAAACAAGCCCTGTGGCAGCAAGTCTCAGAGCCCATGCCACATGACTTGAGTTCGTGCTAAGGGGCTAAAAATAGCAGTGTAGACGTTCCCTCTCCCCCCTCACACCCTGCCAGTGGGTCTCTCACCTGGGACTCAGAGACCTTCTGTGGTGGGGTAAGAACAATTCAGCCTCCACAGCCCATTCATGTCTTTGTCTCTCTGGAAATGCCAAACAGATGTCTGAGCTGGGATGTTGGGGCTGGGTCCTATGTAGGATTCTGGTGCAGTGTCACATCTGAGACCAGAATGCAGACCTGAATACTGTTTCCTGCTAGCTATGGATCGGACCTGTCCGTTACTAGTTTCTAACCAGCAGTGCTGTTTGTTCTGTTGTTGCACCTTTCTGAACTAACATAGTTCCTCTAAATTATCCCATATAGACCACTAGGTTATGCGAGGTTGGGGTCATGGAAGGGTAACTGCCTCATCGCCTGCTTTCTTTGCCTCAAGTACAGCGTCTCTCCTCACCTGCGCTCTATAAGGACCTGGCTAGTGGCACAGATTTGCATGCATAAAGAGTGCTGTGTCACAAATGTTATGTTTTATGATCATTACCTTGACAAATCACAATTACACCCTAGGGTGATGCTGATTATTATTTCTCCAAAGATGGAGTCATTTTTTTTCCCAGTGACCTCGAATTATCCTCTAACAATATAAACTTCCTCAATGCTGGGAGACTTATTTTTATGTGCCCGTGGGGAGGGGGAGTTGAGGGGAAATCCATCCATTTAATAGGGAAAATATTGCCCTTGTAAGTATTTATGTGTCTGTATTTCCCTTTGATGCTCAGTTACTGATTCAATTTTATAACTTCCATGTTGAGTGAATTAAGTCTTTCATGCCTGTAGTTATTAAATGTATGTGATAAGTGCTTTATAATGCTGTAAAGGGTGGCTTGGTTTCTTTACAGCTTCCTCAGAAACTCTTATGGAGTATGCAGGTATGGGTGAAGGGAGAATGCAAATCAGAGACCTGTGCTCTGTTGTTTAATCTCCCTATGTAAAACAATGGTCTTCATTGTGCTATGGGCTTTCTTTTCTGTCTCTCATGAAGCATGCAAAGTCGCGTGGCAAGGCTGCAGTCAGGACAGACAGTTTCAACTTAACCTTGCAGTGGTTTGGAGCATATCTTCAACTGCTCCCTGGCACAGTAGAGGAGAATCCAAAAATCAGATTCCACAATACCTCTCTTCTGGGGCTGAGCTGAGAAGCAGGGCTGAGTTATGACAAATAAGGACTGATTTCTAAGGAGAGGTAAGGTTTTTTTTTTTTTCAGTGTGCTTAGTAGTGAATGAACTAGTTCTGGATGTCCCATGAATGTGACCTACACTCTGCCTCTCCCCTAGAGCAGTTGGGGTCAAGGAGAAAGCTGAAGTCCTCCTATGCAACACTTGCTAGACAGCTGACTTGGGTAGTTTAAGAATGCTACTGAGAGCCACAGATGTCCACATAATCTAGGCAGCGAAATTTCCTGCCTCTGCTGGACTGGAACTGTAGCAGCCTTGTGGAGAACTGCCCTGAGGTCTGCCTTTGACCTCGACTAGCCATGCTTCACCTTCCCATACGTGTCCTCGGGCTCCAACAGCTGACTGAGGTGGATTGCCATTGGCTGGATGTTTAGGAATCAGTAATTAATTGAACTATGAATAGCCAATGGCCAGTTACTTAGGAGCCACCGTTAGCTGAGTACCAAATGCCACAGGGATTTGAATGCAGGTGGAGCTTTGCGAGTATGCAGACCAATTTCTCTTGGGTTCCTGAGCGAATCTGAGAACTTTGAGGGGAAGGAGTGACTGCTGTTCACTGAAGCACTTGCCCCTGCCTGGCGTGGGGAGTTCAGTACAGTCCTCCCTGATGTTGCCTGTAAGCCCACAGGCACTGGCCAACAGGAGACATGATGTTTGATACAGGGGGGTTGTAAATGACGGGGGGGGGGGGGTCTGTGTTCACCAGGGGAGAGAGACCTCGAGCTGTGCACAGCTCCTGCACTATCAGATAGGCTGACATTACCTGAACACTAAGGGAGGAGGAGCAGAGACACTCTGTGTGGTGGCCTCTTTTATTCTCACTGGAAGGCAAAGGCCTCTTCACACGCACCCCCTCTTCCTGCCTACCAGGAAGGGTTTAGCAAAAGCCAGCCAGTGCAGGCTGATGGGGAGTGGTGGGGTGGAGCCAAGTCTGTCGCTGTTCTGATCTGGTGGAACTTTCCAGGAATTGTTCATTTATTCGTTGTCAGTTATTGCCTTTGATCCCTGGACTGAGCCTCTGAGTTTTGAGGTTTTCACAAAAACTCATCTGAAAATTAAAAGGGGCGGGGGAGGGGGGAATTGCTCAGCACTGACTGTGAACCTCTGGGCAGCAGCACCCTGCGTCGCTGGTGTGACTGGGGTTATAACAGAGGGGGCTCCTAGAGAAAACTTAGGGTGCTGCAAGGTCGGGGTGTAGGTACTCTTCCCTGAGTGAGTGCTGACCCCGGTGCCCCAGCACAACACTGCAGAACAGTGTGGGGGGTACTTAAACGTGGGCCCCAGGCCTTCTGAATCGGTACTGACTCCAGGGCCCCAGCGTGGGGGTAGGAGGTGATGAGCAGCAGGGAGCAATGGCCGTGACACTCTCTGAGTCAGTACCGACCTCCGTGCCCTAGCCCGGTGCCAGCCCTGGTGTGTTGCTGGAGAGGGCTGTTCTTCAGATGGAACATAAAATCTGTCCACTGGGTAACGAATCCCATGGCCCTCCAAGTCGGAGTGCTAGCCCCTCAATCCCTGGCCGTACTCCTTCCATCTCAGGGAATTATTTTGCTGGCTTTAAATTCCCCACGTGGTTTCAGTCAGAGACAGGATTCTTCGTAACTTCCTTTCTGTCCTGCACCGTGTGTCATGTCGCTGTGTGGCTGCCTGCATCTTCCAGGCTAGCAGAGGTTAAGTTCAGTGGAGGAAGAGTGACCCCTGTACGCAGAGCTAGTTAAATGCGTTGGGATCCATTGGCACTATGTAACCATCAGTCTTTGCTAGTATCATTGTGACGGGATCGGCACCGAAAGGGTGGTGAGGTGGGCAGCGGCGGAGTGCACTCTGTACTGCAGTCATTAGCAGGATGATGGGGGCTTTGGAGATTGCCTGGAGATGACACCAAAGACTGTAGAATTGACCCAGGATCTCTAGCATCCCATCTACAAACGGCAGTGGGTCCAATGGATTGTCAGCGACTCATTGGTATTCCCGCAGGTAATTGCTGCTTTGCATTGCAGTGGCCTCCCAGATCGGCGTGCCAGTCACAAAACATGCTGAAGTGGGTTTCAAAGGAAGTCCTTGAACCTATCGACTTTTTAAAGTACCCGTCAGCCTGAGCTGCACGGCCTGTGGCTTTCTTTCTCCTGACAGCTGGGGAGAGGCAGAGAGCTGGATTCTATTGGCTGTTGCTTTTAAAAGAAGGCCCCCTTCTCCTGCCCCCGCCTCCCCACGTTCATAGCTGCGCAGTCTGGAGCTGGTCTGCCAGACAGTTTGTTTATAATGCTAAACATATCGGATAATTGAAAGCTAATGCTCCTGTCTAGATCACTAGACATAACACGCCTGGATGACAAATCAATTTCCTCGTTGCCCTACAGGGGTGTGCAGTCAAATGCGCGGTTTGCATTTCCATTGTGCGTGTGTTTGTTTGAGTGCTGCTTGCTTGCTGGAATCCAGAGCTTATTTTGCAGTCCAACATCCAAACACAAATGTGGGCCTTGAGCTGCGTGTCTCTAAAGGGGCCGTGTCATCTGCTCAGGTGTTGTGGAGAGAGGACATCCTCATGGAAATCCACCCCAGACTAACTAGGCAAGACACAAGTTGTGTGTGTGTATGTGGACTGTATGTAGAATGTAGTGTCGGCATCTCTCTGGGCATGTCTCTGTAGTGTAAGGCATAGGGCTAGGAATCAGGACTCCTGGGGTCTGTTCCCAAGACTGCTGCTGACTTGGCACATGATCTTGGTCAGGTGGATTTAGGCCAATATTTTCAAAAGTGGCCACTCCTTTTGGGGGCTTTAGGCTTTTTTTGGGTGCCCAGTTCAAACCGCTTGCTAGGGGTCTGATTTCTTGGCGGTGCTGAGCACCTGTAGCCCTCATTACTTCCAACTGGTGGTGTAGATACTCAGCACCACTTCCAATGGAAGCGCCCAATGTTAGTGTGTGTTTTTGAAAATCTGACCTCCAGCTTTCTCTCTGTACCTCTGTTTCCTCCTCTGTGAAGTAGAGATGATGAGACCTCTGTTTTGTGCAGCGCTTGGAGATCCATGGGTTAAAGGGCTAAGTGGTAGGATTGTACCGCGCAAACTCCCACAGGCTGACTAATAACGAATTTCAAAAGAGTGAAACATCATAGCAAGAAAACGCTGGGTTCACTGCTCATAGCAAACTGCAATTCAGGCTGGGCTGAAATCAAAAGCCTTTAGTATATGAAAGTGACTCAGCGTACGGTGTTGTGTGATTACCATGTGTGTCTGCGTGCGTGTGTGTGTCTCTGGCTGTCTATGCCCTCATATGATTATAGGTTATTAGCATGTGAAAGGGTCACGAGCTTCCCTCCTGGGGCAAGAGGCAGGAGCCCAGGTTTGCTGAGCTGTCTTTGCAGGCGGCAGCAGTCTGGTGTAAAGCCACTTCCACAATGGAGGAACAATTCTAGTTGCTCGTGTGTGTGTGAGCTATGGGGACTGGATGCTGGCACTAGGGATCTTAGTTCTGTTTCCCAGTCCTCAGCCATCATGTTCCATTATATGGACAGAGAGTGGCTCTGACAGGGAAATTAAACAGGGAGCATTTGTATTTCATGCCCATGAAACAGAGGGACATGTGGTTTGCAAGACTCCTCTGCTCACCTCAGGCCTGGGCCATGGCACCCACAGCTATTCGAGTGCTAAGCCTTAAGTTGTCTTTCTGCCAGAGTACGGCATGCCTGACCTGCAAGCACCCTTATGAGCGGAAGACTTGCTCGATAAGAACCCGGAGGGTAAAGTCCGAACTTAACTTCATCTTTATTAACAAACTCATGAACAGTGATACAGCATAAAGTCTAATCTTCTCCCTGGGCTATTTGCTGCTTGGGTTCCTAGCTGAGAGCTGCTTAGCCCATTCCCTCAGACACTATACTCCAAACCCAACATACTGTACATCTGTCATGGCAGCAGCACTAAAGCCTGGTTCCTGATGTCCTTCTCCTTCCCACTGGAGGGCCGCCTCTCTGGGCTTGACATTGCTGGGTGGCGGAGATGGCTTCAGCCCGCGTTTCTGTCTCTGCTCCAGTGTGTTTTGTCCAGCCTATCACAATCCTCTTCTCTTCCAGTCCTGGAAGCCCCATGGTGCTCAGAAAATGTACCTCTGCCCTTTCTCCCTAATAACTGCAATACCACTTGGAGTCTGTTGGCCAACTCCTTCTGGCCCGAGTTCTGTTCCGCCAAGGATTTGCAGAAGCTTTGTCCATTGCCCGGGAATTCAAAATTGCTTGAATGTCCCTGTTTCTCAGCCCACCCGAGTGTAGGTTTAGGCTTCTCCAGGGATCGGCAACCTTTGGCTCGTGGCCCGACAGGGAAAGCCGCTGGCGGGCCGGGACAGTTTGTTTACCTGCAGTGTCTGCAGGTTCGGCTGATTGCAGCTCCCACTGGCCGTGGTTTGCTGTCCCAGGCCAATGGGGGCTGTGAGAAGTGGCGTGGGCTGAGGGGTGTGCTGGCTGCCGCTTCCCACAGCCCCCATTGGCCTAGGACAGCAAACCGCGGCCAGTGGGAGCTGCGATTGGCCAAACCTGTGGATGCTGCAGGTAAACAAACCATCCCAGCCCGCTGGGGCTTTCTCCTTGCTTGGTTGCAGTGGAAAGGTTCCTCCCCCTCTCCAGACTCTTGCATGAGTTCATCTGCTCTTCTGACTTTGACTGCACCGGGGTCACTTGAGAGGCCACTCCACCCAGGGGCTGAACCTGCTGCCAGGGATAGGGACAAGTTAAAGCCTGAGATCTGATCAGTGTCTCCAAACCTCTGGACCTGGCTTCCAAATAGTCACTTTTTACATTGACTAAATAGAAATATACAGGGATTTCCCCCCACCCACATGTTGTAGTCTTTCTTCTCTTGTGAATACACCTTAGGGTACAGGTTGAGTGGGGAGCAGAACCTGCCCTGGATTTTTGTAGTCTCTGGGGAAAGAAGGTCTGAACTGGATTTGTGGTTTTTGGGATGGACTGAATACAACTCCCAGCAGAAACTAAATTACATGGGCCTTAGCATGCTCTGTGACTGAATGTGAAGTTAAGTGGGTTCCCACGTCCCTTGATCTCTGTAGTAGCTATAAACTGAGGCCAGGGTTTAGGCATCTATGGTAGATGCCTTCAGATTCCAGAGAGCTGGCAGTTTATGGCCCAACAGCTTGTCAGTTCAATGTGGGAGGAGCTTTGCGTGCCAACCAGTGTTTCCCACTGAGCTTGCTTAGCCCCTGAGTGTGTCTGTTGGTGTGAAGGGTGTTCTTCCCCCAGGCTTGAGGACGGGGAAAGCTACTTTCTGTTTCCAACATGAAAACTCATGTGGGAGCAGAAATGACCCCATTGTCCTCTGAAGGGTGGTGAGAGGGACTGGGATGAGGAGCCTGTCACCTCTGGGTCACTGATTCCAGTTCAACCTAGGTTTGTATGTGTGTCTGGTCAGTGGACCACCTGCAATGAATCGGTGGGTCTTGCCCTACTTCCCTGTAGACAAAAGTCCACTTTACACAACCGACTATTGTCATGGATGTTAACTAGCCCTTTGTTGGCTGTGTCAGCAATGAGGTCAAGCACTGAATGTGCAGGGGAGACAAAACTCTCCTCTGTTCTCTAGGTTGGGCTCCCACCTGCTCAGGATTGAGTCCCACTAACAGGAGTCTGTGCCAATTGGGGTATGTCTGTACAGCTCGTGAGAGCGAGTCTCAGAGCCTGGGTTGACAGCTGTGTAGATGCTTGGGCTCTGAAGCCTAAGGAGGGACAGGCTCCAGAGCCTGAGCTCCAGTTTGAGCCATAGTGTCTATACAGCTGTTTTTAGTACGGTAATGTGAGCCTCAATCTGCAGGCCTGGGCTCTGAGGCTCGCTGTGTAGACGTACCCTAGGAACCAAACAATACAGCAGTGCCAGCTTTGGTTTTTTCCCCCATTCTCAATAGCACGCCTGTCCGACTGCCTCAAGTGTGTGAGGAACACATTGTAAAAACACATTTTATAAACTAAGCCAGATACCATGTCACGTAAACACGCCCCAGCTAGCAAAGAGTTGAACCCCACCCATTACTCCCATTAGCAGAGTGGATAAATATGTGTGTTGTGTAGCTGTAGCCACTTCACCTTGAATGGTCCCTTGAAATATGTATTAACTAGTTATGCCAAACAACTTGTACCACCTTGTATTTAGCTGTAACACTGAGTATATTTCCCTGACCCGAAGAGCTCTGTGTAAGCTCAAAAGCTTGTCTCTCTCCCCAACAGATGCTGGTCCAATGAAAGATATTACCTCCCCTATCGTGTCTCTCTGGATTAAATGTGTGACCAGGTCCTTCCATTACCGTTATACAGTATATCGCAATCACCCCAACCAAAGCACCTCACCTCAAACCCTGCTTTGCAAATCCAAGTTCTGGCCAGGAAAGGAGGGATGGGGTGTACAGTCCCCATCCAGGGCTTGGCAGGGAAGGAGTTATCCCCCTTCCTCCTTGCTGGAGGATGGCCCCCTGGACTGGGACTTGTGAGCTGGGTTCAAATCCCTGCTCTGACACACTCCCTATGTGACATTTAATCTCTCTGTGCCTAGCTTCCTCAGTAAAATGGGGACAACAATAGCTCAGAGACTCATAGACTTTAAGGTCAGAAGGGACCATCATGATCATCTAATCTGACCTGCTTCACATTGCTGGCTACAGAACCTCACCCACCCACTCCTGTAATAGACCCCTAACAGCTCCTTGCCTCACACGAGTGGGGTGAGGACAAACCCGCTAGAGAGCGTCAGGTGCTATAGGGCTGGGGCCATGGAAGCAGACCAATCCCTAGAGAGAGCTCACACAGCCCAGTGGGCTCTAGGCAAAGCGGGTGCGGGGGAGTTGCTGGGGAGCTAGGTTGCAATGGATAAGTGGCTTTTCTTCCTCCCCCATCTCCCTGCTCCTCTTGCTGCTGGTGGGTCGGGTGGGGAGCTCCAGGTGGGGTAGTGACAGCAGCAGTAGCTGCTAGCAGGGAGGGTAAGGGGGCAAATGGTACTGAAAGGGGCAGAACCGGGGAAGCTTCTTCAGGGGTTCACTCACCCCTGGATTCCCCCTCTTCCCCCCTACACCTGTCTCAGGCTCCTACTGCCCCCATAACCCTTTCCCCCAGTAGCCTCCGTCTCTCTTTCCCCCTCCCCGCACCACCCCCCCCGGCCAAACAATCTCCCCTTCAGACTCTGCTACAACACCCCATCCCAACAGCCTCTGCTCCCCGCTGGCTGCCCCAGGCTTCCCTCAAGCCCTCCTTGCATTTGTGTGTCTGTGGGTGTGAGGATTAGGTTCCTGCTGCCACCACAGCTGCCCCTCTGCTCAGAGCAGGGGCGTGTAGAGGGGAAATCATTGAGTTTTCCCCATCGCAGATGGAACTGCTCAATTCCTCGTAGCTCTTTTACTCCTTGGGTTTGGCTGGGGCCAGTTGCACCTTGCACCTTACCTTTGGCTGAGGGCGTGGCCCCTTAAAGAGTCAGGATACTCTTAACACTTTGGTGTTGCACAATATAGCCCCCCCACATTGGGGTTTAAACTCCATCTATGCAGGCAGAATCCTTGCCTGTGGCAAGTGGCCCGTTCCCAGGGTACTGGGGTAAAACTGTCTCCTTTGTGAAGCTCCCGGCGTGGGCCGTAAGGTGAGGATAGCATGCGTCGGCTGCCTCTTCGGGCCAGGCTGGATGAATATATTTATTTTAAGATTCATCTGTTTCATTATTGCCCTAGCCACAAACTTGGGCACGTGCCTGTATCATATCTCCATGGTGCTGTTCCTCCTTTCTCTGGCTCTGCTAGAGGGACGAGCAACAGATAGCTACTGGAGCAGGCTGCCACCTTGGTCAGGTGTTTATTTTGAGCTCTCTAGTTTACAGAGCAGCAGGCAGAGCCTCTCTGTAAAGCCTTTGTAGAAACCATGTCCTGTGTGTATAGCAGCTGAACATCCCCTGTGGAGAGAGAAACAGACTTCCTTGGCCCCATAAGCCTTGTGGTACATCTCCGCTCCACCTCCCTATATGATCCCTGTGACCTTTAACTTCCCCTGGCTCCAAGGGGCTTTTGAAGATGAGCTGCCACTCAAATCGTTCTTCAATGTCATGGAGGTCACCCATAGCAGGAGCCCCACAGGCTCCCCTGCTTAGCCCAGGACCACAGACCTGCCACTGACTCCTAAACTGTTGTTTCCTCACCTGGTGAAAGACCTGCAGAGACTCTGTATGCTTAACTTTGGGGACATCTGTGCCCCATTATACACAGGGGTGCCCCTTCCCCATGTGCTGAAAAGCCTGCTGATTGGAAACAGGAAATCAGATCTACCGTCGTCAATACAAATTCTGGTTGGTGGATCAGCTGTCTGGGGGGGTTGGAGTGCCCTCTGTCCTTTCCCTGGATCAGTTTGTGATGAGGGCTGCTTTCAGAGGTGTCTGCCTTCCGGAAGCTTCAGAGACCGGGAGCCCTGAGGTGGGCCCTTACCTCTGGCTCTTGCACATGGGGATGTTGTATGTTGTGGCTGGGCTGGACCCATCCGAGGCCATATTGAAGACTGGATTTTTTGAATCTGTGGGGGTCAGAGCTGAGTGCACTTGAGCCCTGAAGGGACCTTATCTGTTTGTTGGGCAGCTCAGCCAGAGGAGCAAACCCCTCTTCTCCCTGGCCACCAGGAACAGGGATCCAGAGCCAGTTTGGGGCTCAGTAGCCGCATTTTTAAATTTTGCATTAGCCTTTTGCCCAGTGGCTCCGGTGTCTCTCATGTGGGGATCTTGATCCTTATCTCTGCTTTACACATGGGCAGAGTGAGACACACATGGAGGGGAAGTGACTTGCCCAAAACTCCCCCCTCCCTGTTGGCTACATTAACCATTAGACCCAGGTGCCTCCATTGGCCCCTTAATAAAATATTAAAGGATGGGACCAGAGGAAACCCAAGGTGATGGCTTGACCCCCAAAGCTGCAGAGAATAGGAAATAATAAAAAAACCAAGAGAAATTGTTTTTGGGGGGTTATAATGGAAACCACATGAGCTCCAGGGTGCCGGAGCAGCAGCTTATGTGGGTGTTGCAGATGCAATAGTGTCTATTCCCCACACCCTCCCCCTGCATAGGGCTTTGGGCAAAGCCAGGGAGTGGATGTCTCCTATGGACAGTTTCCTGGGTGTTGCCTGGGTCGTGCAGCACTTCCGCTGTGTGGAACAGACTGACTGTCCTGTTGTACCTAGGGCTGAGCCTTTCCTTCCTCTCCACAGACACATAGAAAACTGGAAGAACTTGCAGACACTGAATGCTGTAGACATGGAGCTGTACACGGGACTCCAGAGGCTGTGAGTATCATGCATGTGTGAGAGCGAGAGACCTGAAAGGTGGTGTTGGCGGCAGCCAGTTCAGGCTGCAGCGGGGAAATATTGCTCCTTTCATCCTATGGCCTCTGACATATGATGTTGAGAGCATGACTGACGGTTCCCAGGCAGATGTAGAACCTTGCCTTTCTCCTTAACTTTTGCTGCTTTCCAGTCCTAGATGGAGCCCTGGTCAGGCAGACTGTGAACTTCACACAGCTTTGCCAATACTCTTCAGTCCTAACCTGGATCACCCCCTGTTGGTCCAGATCTGGGTCCATACGCTGCACTGCTCTCCTAAGATGTGAAACTCCAGCTGTTTCTATCTGTCTGGTTACTTACATGGCTCCTATCACAGTAGCAGCTGAGTGCTTTGCAGTCACAACGACTGTGTCCTCAGCATACCCTTGTGAGGTAGGGAAGTAGTCGAATCTCCATTTTACAGAGCGGGAACCGAGGTGGTGATTTGTCAGTCGCACGGGAAGTCTGCGGTACAGCCAGGAACGGCGCCCAGACCTTTCAAATCCCATTCCAGTGCCTTAAACTGTCCCTGTACCTCTCTTGATCAGACACTGGATTATGCCGGGTGATGGTTCTGTAATGTGGACAGATGTCCACCAGGGGTTAAGTTGTAATTCTCCAACCTCATTTCAGTTGGAAACCTACAGTATATCGCTCAGCTTCCTGGACTCGGCTCCTCAGCGAGCTGTGCACTGAACCAGTCCCCAGGCTGGGCTGCTGGTTGAGATTTAGTGTAGAAAAGCTGCAATGGAGTCTGGTATTTTGTCCACAGAGGAGATTAAGAAATCATGGCCCTGGGGGCTGATTTAGCTCTGCCAGAGCACAAGAGGAAGAGAATCCTTCTCGGCTCTTCTTATCATGTTGGGAAAAACTCACTTGTCCTCAAGTGCTCAAAGCAAACGGATTTTCTTCTGGGTTAAATGTGTGTGTGGTGCTCCCCAAAGGACGTATATGTCCATCACAGATCTCTAGAACAGTGGGCCCAAGGAAACTATGGACCAGAAGTAAGCAAGGGCCGTGGGGGGTGCAGTCAGGATTGAGGGGCACTGGCAGAGATTTGTTTTGGGAGCTCAGGATTGGAATAGCAGGGAGTGTGGCTGGTGAAGACCGAAGTGCATTGATAATGCCATGTGGGGAAGCCCAGGGCTGCAGTAGCAGGGAGTGCTGTGGGTCAAGATTGCGGTGCATTGGCAGAACTGCGTAGGAGAGGCTTGCACAGCGGCTGCTCATGCTACGCCTGCTCTTGACAGTACTAGGTCTATCAGATTAAATTGAGACAACCAGACTCCTCTCTATTTGTGACCTTACCCAGGTCTTCTGAGGCAAGAGATTAAAATGTTCACCCCTCCCCACGCTCGCTAACTCCCTGAGCGTCCGCTCCTGAAACTGTCTTGCTCTGCCTGTCGCTTTCAGTTTTATGGGCATTGTCTCTCGACCGTCTCCTCGAGTTTAGCAAAGGGTTTTGAGTGCCCATTGATCCTCAGTCTTTACTTCATCACTGTCCTTTTAAATCTCCTTCCAGGACAATCAAGAACTCAGGACTTCGCAGCATCCAGCCACGAGCTTTTGCCAAGAACTCTCATTTGCGCTACATGTGAGTAACGTAGCCCTCTTGCCCTGCTGTTCCCTTTGGAAAGGTTATCTCCAATGCTGTCACCCCTGGGGGGGAAGCCAGGGGCAAGCGTGAAAGGAGAGATGCAGGAGGGAGAAGGAGAGAGAAGTAATGAAAGGTGAATTAAGGAAGGGAGTAGAAGAGAAGAGTGAAGGGGATGGGGGAGGAGGGTACAGAGAGGGAGGTCTGGGGAAAGTGAGAGCACTGAACAGTTTTCTCCTGCTGGGAAACCGACACATTTAGGTGTCTAAGAACTGGGCTGGCTTTGATTGTGGCTGTAACCAGTGCTTGCCTCATTAGCACCCCTGCAGCGGCCAGCGGAAGTTTCCCTTTCTGTGGAGTTCAGGGGACTGCGGGCGGAATGGTGGTGGCAGCATGCCTTTAGTGCAGAGCCTGAGCCTGCACTGCTCATTAACATGTGAAAAATACAGAGGGCTTTGCAGACACAGATCTTGCTGTCGCTTCAGGCATGTGGCTGACAGCTGTGCTCCTAATTATTGACTTGTTAAACGGGCATTTGAGGTGGGCCCAGGGCACAGATGCTTCCTGCTGGAGGTTATTGGAGGATCAGGGGAGATGGTAAGGAAGTGGTGCTCTGGAATTTGGTATGGGAAGGAGGCAAGCCAGTAGGTAGCGTCCAGTTTTCCAGAGGAGTATCTGGGAAGGTTGGACTGTGTCCCATGGAACGTACAAGCACTGGAGGCTATTGGGCGACATTTCTCTCTTCAGAAAAGGCTGGAGTACCAGCATGTGTGCAAAATGCATCAAGGGCCTGAAATAATTGGTCTGAGTGAGTGATACAGGATCAGATCCCTCTGAGCTCCAGCATAAAGACTAGAGGTGGGCTGATTGGTTATTGTGAGTTCCAGTGCATTGTGTGTGAGCCCAGGTGCTTGGTCTCAATCGTGTACTGTCAGACATTTCAATGAAAACTGGTAATAACTTAAAAAATAATCTTTTTGATTCTATGGGCATGTGTTGCCAGCCATATGGGCACGTTACTGGTGAAAAGAGATGGGGTAGACTTGCCGCTTGATTGCGTGCACAGAGCTCACGTTAACACAAATGCCTAAAAGCTTCATTGTGAAAGCTGGTTACAGTTGCTAAGTGACAGCAATGTACTTACCTAACATTTGCAAAACCCAAGCACTTAAAATCAAACACATGAACAGTTAAGGATGTCACAGAACTTGAACTGCCCACCTAATAAACACACACTGTTCTTACTAAGCAGAAAGGAATGCACATTTCATCACAATACAACAGTTTTAATTCTGACCCATGGATTTTGTTTTTAATGTATACTCTTGGCTATTTTGGTTGGGGTATCTAAATATTTTCTTTGACGGGATACTGTTGAATGGGGAAATTGCATAACGCATTTAGCACCGGACAGCTGAATTGTTGGGTAAAATAGCTATGGTTGCTGTTTCTTGGGAATAATATTGTCTATAATAGGTAAGGAGCATATCTATTGATTCATGGTATTGTTGTGTAGGTGAACTTGCATTAGAGGCTGATCAATATGTGCCATTAGTGTGTACCTATGCCATTATTACTTTCAGAAAGAGTTCAGTTTTGTAGTTTGAGATGGCTGGACAAATCACTTTTATTTCGGGTCGGAGTTAAGGCTGATGTATGGTGATGAAATGTTTGTTTACTACGTGGGCCATGTAAGATTTAAACATCCTTAGCTTGAGATTCGTTTCCTTGCCTTGAAGTGCTTGGGTCTGCGACTGTAGGTACCTACATTGTTCAATTGGTATCCTTAACTCTTTTTTTTTTTGTTTAAACTAAGTAGCTGGGCTTTGGTGGTATGTCCTAGGCATGCTTAGTCCTTCACGTGGGACCATGGAGCTTGAGAGGAGGAAATATGTCTGTTCTTCTGACTGTTGTACTCCTGTCCAGAGAAAGCTCAGTCCCTGGTTCTGGTTGTTTGTTCAGACATATCATCTTGCCATAGGGCCCTCTCCATGCCTGATGGTCACGGTTACCTGCTTCCTATAGTAGCTTGGATCATCTCTGGAATTACCTGTCTGCTCCACGGAGAGATTCCCTGGTCACCATGCCAGCCACTCAAATGACAAGACCTGTCCTAACTCTGGCATTTCACAGTGTGAAGAGCTGTTGATTTGAAGTAAGAAAATGTAGCGTGATGATGGGAGAAGCCCAGACCTGGGGCTCTCTGTCCCGCTTTTCTGTTCATCGTGGTGTCTGACCTCATGTAAAGGCTGGAAGTTCTTAGCTCTTAAACTTCCTGATCCTAGAGGAGAAGTGGCTTTAATGATAACACAAAAAGGTGATTTCTGAGATAGTGGAGTGAGATAGATGGGGGCAGGGCAGGATTCTGAGTCCAACTGGACCAGGATTTGGGCTGCTGCTGGTTGTCTAGATCAGGGATGGGCAACCTTTGGCACACGGCCCGCCTGAGAAAGCCGCTGGCGGGCCGGGCCAGTTTGTTTACCTGCCGTGTCTGCAGGTTCAGCCGATCACAACTCCCACTGGCTGCGGTTCGCCGTCCCAGGCCAATGGTGGCTGCGGGAAGTGGTGCAGGCCAAGGGTTGTGCTGTCCGCTCTTCCCGCAGCCCCCATTGGCCTGGGACGACAAACCGTGGCCAGTGGGAGCTGCGATCAACCGAGTCTGCTGATGCTGGAGGTAAACAAACTGTCCCGGCCCGCCAGCGGCTTTCCTTAATGGGCTGTGGGCCAAAGATTGCCAATCCCTGGTCTAGATGGTCTGCCCCCCACTTTATTACCTAAGCTTCCTGTGGCTCCTTTGTCTTGGACTGTGGCAGGCCATCTCACCTCAGCCATTGGATCTGCCACTTGAACATCTGGTGGCACTTGGGGGACCCCTCCAGAGAGACAGCATGTCAGACTGTACCAGCATGGCAGGGCAGCTTTCGGGCTCCTAGCCAGCCACTGCCTCGGAAGGAGCTCAGCCTGCTGGGGACCTGACATTTTCGGAGGCAGCCTCACATTGGAGCTGGGGATAAAAGGATTAGTGGAAATGTCACTCTGCTCGGAGTCTTAGGCTGCTGTAGCTGGGTTCAATGGCTGGTAAGATCAAGGAATACTGCCCCAGTCCCCATCAAGGGGAATGGCCTCCATGAGCCACAGCTGGATGCATGTCAGGGCCAAGACCTGTTGGATGGTGTTGTTACTGTACTTGAGGCTCAACTAGCCAGGGCTGTGAGAAGTGGAACCCGGGGACCAGTTCAGGATGCAGCATTGCAGGGGACATCGCCTCTTTGCCCTCCACCCCCTCATTTGGGGGTCTTGTCTCTTTGTGTTTGTTGGGGGTTTGGATAATTTGCAAATGGATTCTGAAGCACCCAACACCAAGTGTTTGACTGGGGAATTACTGAGAAGCTGAATGGGGAAGATTGAGGGGCAATAGTGCAGGCATGTTGGGGCCCAGGACTGGAATCGTAGGGGGTACTGGAAGCTGGGATTGAGGGGCAGCAGCAGACTTGTATCTTGGGGAAAACTTGCATACTGATTTAAACTCCTTTACTGGTTGATGGTGGGCTTTTTTTCCTCCCTGGGGGAAATCCCAACACCATCCACCTCTCTATCTTCTCTCCCCTTCCTCCCACAGCTTTGAGAGAGGTTTTCTCCTGTCAGACAAGCTGGGTTTCTCTGCCTTCTCTCAGCTTCTTCTATTTCTGTTCCGTTCTCTGTGCATTTACAAGTCTTCAGACCCCAGCTGTGCAATCACAAGATGATCACTTACTCCAGCTCTAATTGTAGGATCTCTGGTTTGTTGGAGTTTATTTAAGATAATGGCTCTGAATGAGTTTTTTCCTGCACAGAGTAAGAAAGGGAAGGTGAAGCCATTGAGAGGTTTTGCAGCGTTCAGCTTCTTGAAGTGTCTGAATACTCCAGTGCCCTCTAACAGGGGACATAGCTGCCCTTAAGTGGTTAGTCAGCCCTGCGCACAGTCCTTGGTATGTGATGTGAGGGGGGTGTGGGGGGAAGGGAGCCGTGAGTGACTGATGTAAACAAACTCTGGACTAGAGGTATATGGATCCATAAATAGCGTTAGCCCACTGTGACATACTATACCTTGGGGGAGCGACTTGTAATCCCCATAGTCCTCATTTTTATATAATCGTGATCTTACATATAAAGCATGCCTTGTAAGGTGTCAGGGGAAAGGTTATGATCTGCTGAAATTCATTTCTCTATCCATATATGTATATCATTAATGTATACGAAGTTATGAGAATTGTGTTGTATGGTGGTCACTAGCACATGCTGCAAGTTGGGGAATCAGCCAGATATTCACTCCCCAGAGGCAACAGCAAGGAAAATAACCAACACCTGGGCGGGGTATCAATCAAACCATCAACAACCATTGTCCAGCAAGGGAGCTATAATGCAATGTCTCTCACGCATGGGGCCACACCAGGGGAACTGCTCAATCTTGTCTGGAGACTCAGCAACGCCCCAGACATGCCTGGACTGGTGCTCCCCAAACACATGGGACTGAGGTTATAAAGCAGACACAGGGGCCACATGCTGGGTCTTTCTCCTTCACCCGCCCATGCTGGAAGCAACAAGGACACTGAGAAGACTTAAGCAGAAGAGATTGGCCCAGATTTCAAGGGGGGAAATCTGTATACTATGGACTGCAATATCCAGTGGGGTGAGAAAAACTGCTTAATCTAGATGTTGCCCTGTTTAATAGGGTTGAGAGTTTATACCAGTGGTGGGCAACGTGGGCCCATCAGGGTAACCCGCTGGTAGGCCGTGAGACAATGTTTACATTGACGGTCTGCAGGCACAGCCGCCCGCAGCTCCCAGTGGCCATGGTTTGCTATTCCTGGATGATGGGAGCTGCAGGAGTTCTCGTTGCAGTGGGGAACACCCTCTGCAGCAGTGTGGGAGAGGGTGGATGTAGGATTTATGTTTCTCTGTCTTGTTGCCTGAATTGGACCTTCCCTCTCCCCATCCTCCAAAAGATAGACATCAGCCTCCATCTGCTCATATAATGTGCCCTTGGGAGAGAATAGGAAACAAATGTCCTGGGGGGGCAGGGACAAGGACTCCAGGAGCTTAGCTGACTGTATGAAACAAATCTGGTGGGTCTCAGATCCTTTTTGGGGACTGGGCTACCACAAAACGCACTGCTACAAGTGGTTCTCAGTGGCCCTGCCATTGTGAGGGCCTCAGCAGAGAGGCCCAGCATTGGCTGGGCTCTAGAGGTTGAACTCTGGTCTTACCCCAAATGGCTCAGGGCTGAAACAGTCAATGGAGTGTGATGGCATGTAGAAGCTCTCTCTGCAGAGCCTGTCCCATAGGCGGAGGCCATCAATGCCAGGGCTGCCAAACTGGCACCAGATTCATCTCCAAGAGATAAAAAGGAAAGGACAGCGATAAAACTGAGACTAAAAACAATTGGGTGGTGTTCTCTGGGGGAAACCAATCCCGTTGCCATTGTCAAGGAGTCTGAGGGCTGGACTGGAAATGCAAGCTAGAGAGGAGAGAAGGAACCACAGTGCCACAGACTGGTGTGAGTTAGATATTAATATATTTGTATGTCTGCTCCATCCCTCCCATCAGGTCCGTCGTTCCATGTTGGTTGGGAGGACTGACAGTGTCATGCCTCCCTGCCATTCAGATCAGCTGATGCTGGTCCCAGAGGTGTAAGTCCCTTCAGCCTCCCTTGAATCCCCTTAACAGCCAATGATGGTCCTCTGCCCCCAGCTCCTTTCCTTGGACTGAGAGCTGCGTCCTTCCCCGTGAACCCCATCATGTTCTACCCCCCCGGTCTCAGGTCACCCGCTAATAGAATGTGACTCCCTCTAAACACTTCCTTGAATCACTTGCTCTCAGTCAGCCAGTCTGTAAAGCGCCTGTTTGTATTTGTGGAGAATAACCACATGCACCTTATTTATTGGTGTAGTAAAGAAAACAAATTAAGGCCCTGAAATTATAGAGTCAGGTGCGCTTTTAAATAAAGCTTAAGTAGTCAGAATTCCATTTAGAATATTAATAATTGCTTTTTCCGCCCGCATTCTGTGGCTTCTTTTCCCCCCAATCTGTCTTCTGGAGGCTTCTGTGAGCTCTAAATGGGTTCATAGGCCAGCCGAGACACCATTCCCATTCCAGAGCTCTCCCTTGGCAGGGCTTGCCAGTGTGGGGATGGAGGCCTTTGATAAAGCAGAGCCACATTTGTACAACTATAGCCAGGTTGGTAAATACAAAGGACATGGAGTCGTCGTGGTGACTCCTGCCCTCTCTGGGTAGCAGGGTGGTGGGGCGATAGATTGTTTGGCTTTTGAATGCTGCCATACATAGGCTGCCTTCTGTCCCACTGTGGGTTTTTTATCTTCTCTTCTGTGTCTGTCACTTCTCTGCTCACATAGATTGGGGGATGGGCTGAAGGGCTGAAGACTTATGGACATTAGAGATGGGAAAGGCCCTACTGGGCTAAGTGTGTAGGGAACTCTTTGGCTTGGGAGGAGGATGGGGTAGATGATCCAACAGGCCTGTTCCATTGCCAGCTTCTGTGATGTAGTTAACCTAGACCACCCTGCCCATTCACCATGGCATGTCAATGTTGATATACTTTATGAGCGTGGCCTTGACCCTAGTGCCCTGGCGATGTTCTAGTCTGGGAAAGCACATCCTGATTACCTGAGGTTCCCTTTCTGTTTTTGACTGGATACAGGATTCTTCTCTGCCTCACTTCCTGGACTGTTTGGTACAGTTGCTGAGTGCTGTTAAAGAGCAGCTGTATCCTACCCCAGAGCCAACTGCATTTCAGTGCGAGGTGAAAGAATGAGGGGTGCGTGGATAAGTGTGGTCTGTGAAGAGCTTTGGACTAGAATATTTTGGAGAAGCATTGCAGGATTATCTCTAGATCAAGGCAGGACCATGACCCATGACTCCTCTCCTGGGTACCGCACAGTCTAGAGATCAGGGCTGCTGAGTCACGCTGTGCTCATTGTATTGACACTTCATAAAGGCACTCAGACACTAGAAGCACTCTTCCATCTCATACCCACACATCTTGAAGGACTGGAGATACTTGATCCATGGTGCTTGTGAGGTTTGTGTGTCCCCTTGTGTAACTGCGCAGCCTTGCCATGTGTGTTATTGTTTAAACTACTTTGCCCTGGGTGGCTGTGTGAGCTTGTTCAGGATCTCGGGCTGAATGGATAAACAAACAAAACACCAGACTTAATATTGTTTCGACGATGTTCAATTGCTTTTCACAAAAATCACTTGCCCTTATTCCCTGGATAGTGATGCTGGGCCTCTCTCTAAAGCAGCCAGGTTAATCTGTTTTATAAGGAGCAAAGTCTAACTCTGCTCTCCTCCACTAAGCAACTCCAGGGCTTCTCACTGTTTCTGATCCTGGGTGCCACACATCCTCTTTCCTCCTCCTGTGCTGAGGCCTTTCAAGTAGGCTACCAGCTGTCACCTGCACGCCTGCCAGTCTTCTCCCTCCAACCTGAACTACAGCATAGGAACAGTTCAAGCAATTATGAAAAGGAATCAGATACATCCATAGCAAATCAATCTTTCCTGATTTCCCTCCATCTCCCAGGCAACGCTTGGCATTCCTAGCTTGGGCGCTATTACTCTTTAATTGTATTTCTGTGCGAGACAGCGTTACGGACGAGGACCACACTGTGCGGGGGATGTGGTCCATTGCTATCCGCTCTGTAAGTAAAGGTCTGATCATGCCAGTACTCAGCACCTCTCAGTTCCCATTTGTGCTGTAAGGACATTAGGGAGCTCAGCGCTTCTTGGGAGCAGGCCCTTGAACTGTTACTTACTCACAGCAGGGTCAGTTGCCCTGGTCTATTTTTCATAGATTCCAAGGCCAGAAGGGACCACTGTGATCATCTAGTCTGCTCTCCTGTCTAACACAGCCCATGGAACTTCCCCCAAATAATTCCTAGAGTAGATCTTTTAGAAAAACATCCAATCTTGATTTTAAAATGGCCAGTGATGGAGAATCCACCACAATCCTTGGTAAATTGGTCCAACGGTTAGTTATTCTCACCATTAAAAATGTATGCCTTATTTCCTGTTTGAATTTGTCTAGCTTTAACGTCCAGCCATTGGATTGCATTATATCTTTCTCTGCTAGATTGAAGAGTCCATTATTAAATGTGTTCCCAATGTAGATACTTATAGACTGTAATGAAGTTAGGCCTTTACCTTCTCTTTGTTAAGCTAACTCAATTTTTCTCTTAGAGTCTGTCACTCTAAGGCCTGTTTTCTAATCCTTTAAGCATTTTTGTGGCTCTTCTCTGAACTCTTTCCAATTTATCAACATCCTTTTTGAATTGTGGGCACCAGACCTGGACACAGGATTCCAGCAACAGTCGCACCGGTGACTGATACAGAGGTAAAGTAACCTCTCTGCTCCTAATCCAGATTTCCCAGGATCGCATTAGCTCTTTTGGCTACAACATCACACTGGGAGCTCATGTTCAGCTGATTATCCGCCACAACCCCCAAATCTTTTCCTGAGCCACTGCTTCCCAGGATAGAGTCCCGCACGGCATAAGTATGACCTACGTGCTTTGTCTACATTTAGCTGTATTTAAAATACACATTGTTTGCTTGTGCCCAGTTTACTAAGGGACCCAGTTCTTCTGTAAAGAGTTGTGCATGTCTGTGGTTCCCTAGGTATAATAAATAGTAATAATGTTCCCTCTGATTCCATACCTCCCCCATGCCCTCCTCCCTACTTTGTCCCCTGCGTGCCGGCATAGCACACTGCCTAGCCACTATGCTAATCAGCAGTGGCTGGATGGCATGTTTATTTCCAATTGTTACCTCAGACTGAATCAATTTGGATCATCTCCTCATTCAGCTGGAACATCAGCACAGGCAGGCTCTGTATTTTAGCAGCCTCTGTTCCCAAGGCCAAAGGAGAGACCTGTTCCGTGCAGACATCAGACAGTCTGGCTTTTCCCACAGGGCTGGCAACTGTAAACTTAGCTCATTTGAACAGCATTCCAAAGGCCCAGTGGTGAATTTCTGACTGCAGTGATATGCCTCAGCATCTCTAGTTATAAACACCATCCACATTTAAAGCACTGCACAAGCATCCTCACCATGCCCTGGTAAGGTAGGCAGGGGAGTGTTAGCCCCGTGCTACAGATGGGGAATGGAGATGCAGAGATGTGAAGTGATTTGCCCAAGGCTACACAGTAGCAGAGCAAGGACTGGAGTTGGGGACCGCATGCCACTTAGAGTTGTGCTCTCTGCTGCAGGCCTGGCTGCCTCCAACAGAATCCAAACCTGCTTAAGAACTGATGTGTTCTACAATAATACAGAGAGGAGAGATGATCATGTTGTTAATGCACTATAGTGGGACTCGGGGATATGGGTGCTGATCCTGTCTTTGCCACAGACTTCCTGTGTGCCATTTGGTGAGTCACTGATCTCCCTGTGTCTCCATCTCTGTCAGGTAGGGATAATAGTCCTTTTGTTCTCTAGTCTCTGTAGGTTGTAGCTCTTTGGGGCTACACCTGTGCAGCACCTAGAAGAATGAAGTCACAAGCTGGTTGGGGCCTCTAGGCGCTACTCCAACAAGATGAATTATAACAACAGTGAGGTAAAGAAGGTTTCCTATTCCATTCAGGTTCTTGTATCTGCCCATCACTGTGGTGCCTGAGCTCTTCAGAATCTTGTCTCACTCTCACACACTACCTTGTTCTGAAGCTTTTTAATGCGTTGAACCACCACTTCCAGTTAAATCACACGGGGATGGTGTTTGTTCCTACTCCCTTGGGCCTTTCTGGTTTCATGCCATGCTGCCGTTTTGAAAAAACTATCAGTTGTCTCGCTGGCAAATGGATGAAACTGGGAGCTTCTTTGCCGGCATATCTCTGCTTCCCAGTCCCATTTTAAAAAGTCCTTTGCATTGGTTGCAGCGTCATTTCAAACCGGCCTTGCCAGCAGTTCTAGGGCTGGGTCTCACCTCTGACAAGCCTGATTTCAGGTTTGCAGTGAAGCGCAATTTAACATGTTCTGAGAGATTTTTGGACTAGGGCAGTTTCATCACGTTCTCCTGCAATTATGTAGCCTCATGAAGTTGTGTTGTGACGTGACCTAGGTTGGGTAGTGGTGGCTTGATGCATGTCTTATGTTGTAGCACATTTACCCTGCAAGACATGCTGTTAGAATTGGGAGACCTATCTCTGCCATGCCTCACATAGTGTTTCTGAGCCAGGGGAACACCTGATACTTAGTTAAATCCTGTCAGATCTCTCCTCATCTCCCAAGAGAGAGCAAACAAATGTGGAAAGACCTGATTCCCGTGGGGCTTGGTATGGAGGTCCATGGGCAATAGGGGCCAGAATTCACTTCCACACCCCTATGGCCAGTGGGGGATAGCATTTCAGAGGCAGCCTCTGGTAGCCCATTGAAGGCAGAAACACCTTGCTTGACTCTGCAGAAAATACAATAGGGTATGTTAAGCGGCTGTGGTGGGGAGCCATATCCAGCCTCCCAGTTCCAGTGGGAGGTGCCCGGGGGGGGGCATGAAATGAAGAGGACTGGCATCCAAGGGGGACTTGGAAGACACCGTTTAAGTGGGTGGGAGGGAAGATCCATCACTGTAGGAGCATAGTAGAATGTAGAGGGACTTCCCAAGTGATCTTATCTGGGTTTTACAAGGATGCCGCCTTGCTAACAACATGATGGTGGGGTGGATAGGGGTTCAGAGACAGTAAACAGAGCTCCTGAGAAAGAGAGACAGTCAAAGAGAGTGTTGTTTAAGCAATAAGGCATGACAGGGCGTGAATGATGGGGCATTAATTCAGACCTTGCATGTGACTGTGCCAGAATTTAATACGCCATAACTTACTCACTGGCACGTTTTATTGAAATTGTAAAATGTTGTTATAAAATTCTAGGTTTTTTCTGCCAACCCCTCCCCCTCCCTGTTTATATATGTTAAAAGCCGAGTGGTGGATTATGCAGGATGTGGGAGACAGTGTGACATACTTTATTAGCCCATCTGTGCGAGCTCACTGTGGGGTTATGGTGTCACGAGGAGGCCTGGCTGGAATTGCCTTTGCATTGTCTTTCCGGTTATGTATGCAGTGAGTGTCAGCAGTAATGTGGGATGAGTGGTGGTGGCAGACCTGATCCCGTGGAAGTGTGTGTTTCCACTAGAGCCCCTCTCAGTCGGGAATCTGAACACATGGTGACGTGTGTGTGTGTGTGTTTATACTGGATCCCCAGTGCACTAGTATATAGTTATTCCAGGTACCTTGCACTCTGAATCCATTTGCACCCAATGAGGTGCATGTTTACTTCTGATCCATTGCTGTGGGAGTCTGGTGCCTGAGTCCCTTAGCTGCAGCATGTCACCTCTCCTTGCACCTGCCATGGGGCCAGTGCCATTCAGCACCAAGGCCAGAGCATGAAGCAGAGCCCCTCAGCCTCCCATCAGAAAAGAGGAGAGCCGCAAGGTCCATGCCAGGCTTTCAGGACTGGCCCCCTCCATATTCACCTGCCTTTTTTCCTCTCCTAACTCCCTCTTCCCAGTGCTCCCACTGCTGGCACATGATCACTATTTTGCAAACAGAGCCCCAGTGGTGAACTTGAAGCTGCTCACATCTGACTTGCAGGTGTCTGTTTTTCTTGTCCTTTTCCAGCAGCCAGATTTTGGGGGCCAGGAGGAAGAGCTCCCCATGGCTTCAGAGTGACAGGTTTGGGTGAATGAGAGGGAGGGGAGAATAGATTTCTTTTGGACCCTTCTGTGGTGCTACCAGCCTGTCTGAATTATTCTCCTCTGACCCCTGTGTTATCTCCCGCCACCGCATGGGCTAGATCTCTCCAAAGTTGTGTCTGTATTAAAAAGAAGCAGATAATTCTCTCTAACCTGAACTGATCTCCCAGTGCCCATCCCACCTGTCAGCCTAAATGGACTTGTCTCCCAGGACGTGTACCCCGGCATTCACAACAGGCCACCCACGTGCCCAACATTCCAGCAAAAATAAACGTATCACCCAGCCCTCGGTCCACCCCTCCCAGTCATCCCCGTGCAGCAGCAACAGGCTCTGCAGACAGGATGGCCTCTCAGGAGTCAGATACTGCGGTGCTGGACGTGTCCTGAGAACCTGAATGGAATAGGAAAAAGGGAGGCTGGGGGTGAAGGCAAGGCAGGGGTGGCTCTAAAGCTGCAGATTGCACATTCTGCCTGTGCTTGTTTGCTGCCATCCTACCCTGCATGAATGCTGCTAACCACAGGCTTGGGCTGTAGGCACCTTGATGTCTGCTGTCTTGTTGCCCCACGGGTCCCAACGAGAATTGGCAGTTTGGGGTGGGGCAGCTTCCTCCTTGGCGTTGTATTTGTCTTGTGTGCTGAGCATTTCTCTTGCCTTTCGATGGGAAATAGTTTGAATGCATCAGTCTCTGCAGAGTATGTTGGATTGCTGCTTTCATATCCGTTTGCTGCTGCAGGGGACCCTTTGCTACTTGCCTTCCTCCTTTCCCTCCAGGAGGAAAACCTTAGCCTCTCCTGAGATCCAGGCTTGCTTCCCTCCAGCGCCCCATTGCCACAGGTACACACCACCTTCCCCCAGATGCTTGCCGAGACCACACAAACACTCCGCAGTCCGAGAGATACAAGGCTGTCCTCTCCTTCCCTGCCCAGTCGACACCAGCCCGCAACAGACATAAACTACTTCCACACAGACCCTCTCCTCTCACCCAACATACCCTGTCTACCCACTGGTGTAGGCTGTCTAGCCTTCTCGGCCACATGTCTTCTGCTGTGTCTATCTGTGAGGTCCCTGGCACTCCCTTTGGAAGTTGCACTGGAAGCAGTTTCCCTCCGCTCTGATGCTGGGGTGCACGTGCCGTGAGGTAATGGCAGTCGTTCCTTTTTATTAGTTGGTATAAACACAGTTCTCTTGGCAGCAGCCTGGCTTCATCAGCCATTGAAGACCATTTTCCTTTTATCTATAATTTAGTAAAATATCAACCCATGGTTGTTTTAACAATCAACAGCAGGAGATTTTTTTTTCTTCAAAAGCTGTTGTATCCCAGGGCTGTGGCTCTTTTTTAGATCTTCTGAACAAAGGCTTCAGCTGCTCACACAGGAGCAAATTCATTTGACCTCTATTCTCTCCTGGTGGAACGGCTCCCTATCTGCTCCCGCTAGAGCCAGGTACCCGGCCGGGCGAGGCAGGTGAGCGGGGGAAGCTGGAGTGAGAAATGAGTGGTTAGTGAGGTTTGAGCCTGGTGGGAGGGAGAGGACTCGTGTCGTTGGCAAGGCAGGGCATGGGCTGGCTGTTGCTGGGGAAATTTGAGGCAAAGACCCAGCCACTGCTCTGACTTTGAGTCAATATTCAGGGGGACAGGGAGGAAAGGGAAGCATTGATAGACACAAAGATGTGGGATAGGGAGAAGCACAGGAGTGGGAGGAAAGCAGAGAGTGGGGAGCAGGAAATGGGGGAGGTGGAAAGGGAGGAGGTGTTGAACAAAGAGAAAATTGGGGGGTTCTGGTTAGTGAGGAATGGGGATCAGGCTGGAGAGGGATAATGGTGGGAATAGGGTGGAGTAAGAAGAAATCATCAGGCAGGAGGAACGAGTTGGAGGAAAAGGGGGAAAGGAAGTGGATGGGAAGAATGTATATGAGGGCAGAGGGGTAGGGAAGAAAGGGAAGGATAGCTGGGGTAGGAATGGGGTGTGTGGACTCCAAGAAAGCGGAACAGGGGTGAGAGGTGCTGGGAGCTGTGCCTCTAAATTAACCAGAACCACCCCCTTGGATTTGGATGTAATATTAAAATGTGCCTAATTATTCTTGGACAAGTTTTGTGATCCTGATGATATTAATTATTCTTAAAGGTCAACAGCGCTCACTCGAATCCCCTTCTGTTCTATCATGTAATCAGTTAATTAACTGGAAACTATTTAGCAGTGCCTGCCAAGTGCTTTGTCTACCTCGTGTTGGGTTGTTTTGTTACTGCTGATTTCCCCCTGCTTCCCGCCCACGGCTTTCTTCAAAGTCCAGAGAACCTGCAGAGCTGCCCCCTCCCAGCCTGGCCACTGGCACAGAGCCCCCTCTGTTGGAGTTGGGTTTTTTTAACCAGCCATTCGGTCCCGTGGGGGTTGCTCGGAGGTCTGCTGGCATTTTTGGTTTTCACCCTCCAGCCGTATGTGCATGTAGCAAACCAGGGGGGCTTGGAACATGGCTCTGAGGACAGAAAAGGGCAGCTCAGCTATTGCGCCAAGCAAGCCTGCCTGAGTGGCTTCATGCTCGATATTGTTCGCCATAGGTCGAGTACGACTGCAGTTGTGGGTTGATGGTGTAAAACTCCCCAGCCCCTCCCCACGCTCTCCTCAAGAGCTATCTGTGCAGCAGGGCTTCCATCTAGTGCCTCCATAAAGGTGATTTACTAATCCATTGGCTCTCGCTGTTTCTATACACAGTGCCTGGAAGCTGTAGTTAAGTATCTTGGGTCCTTGTTGAATATTTTTGTGACTGTGTTGTGGGTTCTGGCTTCTCTGAATGCTTTGTGGAGTTGGAGGGAGGGGCCCTTCCATGATTCCCTTCCCAGGCACTCTCTGTATCTTCCCCTGTATTTTCAGTGTGGCTGGGATCTCTCTTCCGTTGTGGAATGGTCTGCCTCACCCCAGGCCTGCTGGAAATCCGGGGCTGGGGATGCAGGGGATGGGTCTTTGCCATTCGCTGTCTGCTCCCATCTGGGGGAAACAAGCACTTTGAGGCAAACAAGCACAATAAGCCCTGCCTCTTGCTGGAGTTGTCAGCTGGCACCTCCTGGCCTCTGTCGGCACTAATACTGCTTCTGTGCACTGCAGCAGGAGAAAGCCCAACACACGGTTACATTCCGGGTCTGCTGAGTTCCAATTACCTCAGTGTGGGCTGAGGAGGGTGGGGTGGGTAAAGGGCACTCGGGGCTGGATCTCTCTCCATGGTAGGATTGAAGTGCAGGGGAAGGCTCCTCTCACTGCAGGCTGGCTAGTTGCACTGAGAACTAAAGTGCTTCCGAGCGCTGTTGGCCTTCACCCTGAGGGGGGAGCTGGCAGGCTCAGGAAATGCCATTGCGGGGCCGAGCCAGCTTTTTAATATTGGCTTGAATCCTCTGAATCCAGCTGTCCTTGGAGGAGAACATTGTAAACAGCCCCCAGGCAAAGGGTGATGAGCGTAACAGAGAGCCAGAGCCAAACCCTGACCTCTAAACCACCCCAGACCATGGGAGAGTTTGGATCCAACCTTTGTGGCTGGTCCCCATCTCTGTCACACGTTGAAGCAAAGCCCAGAGTACCACAGAACCTTTGGGGGTGGTCCCATCTCTGAGTAAAGCAGGGTGCAGCTGAGAGACACCTTGGAAGAAAGGGGGTGGTGGATGAGGGACCGTGTGTGAAGGCTTTGTGGACTCTGGAGCGCGTTGGGATCCATTGGGATGAAACTGCTAGCAAGTATGCATGTTGTTATTATCATTTGTAGCGGGAGGAAAGGCGAGTGGCAGATGAGCTGCTCGTGCCTAGCTCCAGGGTGCCATAAGTGTGTGTGCACATTGCTGGCAATTTCACCCTGTGCAGCACTGGCAGGGGAAACGCCCTCGCTCCTCCCCCCGTGTCTCTCTCCCTTGCATCGTGATTGTGGTTTGGTTTTAATGCTGTCGCTGAAAAAAAATAAAACCTCTCCACCCACCCTTCTTCCCCCTCAGATTCTGCTGCAGGAGCAGCTGGGGGCTGTGGAGAATGCCGGCTGCCAGCCAACGCAAAGCGAGGGTGGCTGGAGTGCTGTCTCTGGTCTCCTGCCTAAGAACGGGCCTGGCCTGGCTAGGTGCATCCCAGGAGATACAGGGCTGGTGTTTGAATGGGGGATGTGCTGTGATGCGTCACGGTGGGCAATGGCTCCACCAGGCTGGTGGTGAACATCTTTTGATTCTCCCTCGCAGGACCAAATCTTGGCATTCATACTGGTGTTTCTGGGGTTGTCGTGACTGCTGGCTGTGACTCTTGCACTGGGAGACGATGTGTTAGGATCATGAAGTGATGCTGTTTGGGATGCCCCATGTTCTGAGGCAGCATTTGGCAATCTCACAAAGAGGACAAAGCTCTCACCCCCTTCATCCATTGCAGCATTTGGGAGACGCTGGGGCAAGGAACTGGAGATTTCCTGGCTGGAATGAAATGATTTTTTGCTTTTTTGTAGTGCTGATATGTTTGTGGTGACACCTGGAAGAGTCCAGGCAGAGCGCTCCGCAGAGGGAATAGCCGGCGGCTAACGCTGGCCTCAATTTAATGCTGAGCCCTGTTCTGCTAACTCATCCACTTTACCTGCATGTGAGCGAGAGGCTTGCGTGCGTTTGGCATTGCCGGGTGCTTTGGCAGGCTCTCTCTCAGCTGTGGCCTATTGGGGGTTTGTGCTGAGCGATCTGAGATTTCAATTTAGTCTAATATTTGCAGAGCCCGAATCGTGGTGTGGGCCTGTGCTGCCACCGTGGCTGCTGCTGGGACTTGCTAGGGTAATTTTAGCATGTTCATTAAAGGAGGACAGTACATTTTCCCTTAATGAGCAAAGCTGCTAACTAAACAGGAAATAGGGTGGAGGAGGAAAAAGGAGACTAAGGGGGGAGGGAGATCAGGAGCACAACACTGTTTTTAGAGGTCATTGCATCTGTCTGACAGAGATGAACAAGCCGAAGAGTTATTCTCCAGTGCTGTAGAGTGAGGCTTGTTCAAGGGGTTTCTGCCGGACTAGGTGGGACGTCCAGTATGGGGATGACCTCTTGCTCTGTTCCGAAAGGGCAATTCCTGTGTCATCAAGCCAGATTACTCTGATGTGGAATGTTCTTCACTTTGGCCATTTCGGCACACGGTAGAAAATAGATCAGAGGAGGAGTTGAGGAGTTGGCCTAAAAGAATAGTGGGCCAGTGCATTTGTCCCTCTGGGTACTTTTTTGGTGGCACATATTTTTTGGTGGCACATCGCTGTCTCCCAATGTCTCTCTCCCCTTGGCACCCTATTTCTGTGTCAAGTGAGTGGCACATGGAGACAGGGCAGTGCCAGAACTGATGATCAGGCCTCTCCTTCCTGTCAGCTTCAGTGTCCTGTTCACACTTGCTGATCAACGCAAGAGAGCCAAGATGATCAAGAAGTCCAGTCCAGGGCTTTATTGCAGCCATGGGGCAAAGCCCAAATACCCTGGTGAAGACAGCGGGTCCACAGAAGCCTAGATGCAGGGGAGGGATTCCTGGTGAATGGCAAGGAGTTTTGAGGAGTGGGGCATAAGGCAGGAGGACTTTCCTATGAGGACATATACAGCAAAGTCAAACTTTGGCATGGAGAGAGGTGGGCAGAGGCGGACCAGTGGGCTGCGTGTCTGCCCTTACTTTAAGGTACATCTTCATCTCAAACCCGAAGCACCTTTGGCACCTGGCTGCTCCAGATAGCCAACACAAGACGCGTGTGAATCCATGGCGTTTGCTGCCGGTTTCAGTGGGTGAAACTGGCTGCCACCAGGCATGCTCGGAGGTCGAATTGTCTTGAGAAATGAAACAGCGACAAGTTGACACTCACTGGGCTCTCAGTCTGTATTGTTACCCTTGGTTGTGTGTTTGTGCAGGGGCCTGAGTGGGACTGACGTGGGGGCTAGTTATGTAGGAATGTCAGGGAGAATTTCCCAGACTCTCTCTGGTTGGTTTTTGTTCTTGTGGATTTGGTGGCCCCTTTCTTCTCTTCTCCAATTTCCTCCCTCCTTATTCCCTTCCAGAAACTAGGGCTACTGCTGGCTAGCAAATGGCCTGGAGAGAGCCACAGTAGGGTGGTTTCCCTACCCAATGATGCCATCTAGTTTTTACTTCAACGCTGAGTGTGCTGTCATGACTTTCTCCTGTCATGTGTCTGCCCCCTGCCATCCTTGGCCTTTAGATGAGAGGGTGGGGAGTCAGTGGGGGCAGCAGCATATGTGCTATATTGGGATACAGTGCCTTAATGGGCAAGGCTGATTGGGCCTGTGTTGCAGAGCAGATTGAATATCAAAGAAGCCACGCACTGTGCCCCTGACAACCTGGTGCTGAGGAATACATCGGGGATGTGCGTTACTGTCGGGGATGTGCGTTTCACTTCTAATTTATGCCAAGCACTCGTGCGTGCCCCCCCAGCAGCTCCGTGCAGCTAATCCTCTGGATCAGGATTTTTGGAGCTGGCAGCATGTTATTAAAATGTGTTTAAAAACGGCTTCCATGCAGAAAGGAATGTGTCAGGTTTGAAATAAAGGGTGACCATGGAAGGGGGAGCTCATTGGGAGAAGGAGGGCAGCAGGGTCCATCCCCAACAGCAGCGTCTTTCTGCCACTAGTTGGACTGAATCACAATAATATAGTTTGCAGTTTAATTACAGAGGCTCTTGTTTGTTAGTGTCATTAATCAGGCATCTGGCTTACTTTAGCTGAATAAAAATGGCTTTTAATAGTGGAGCCCTTCTTGCTGCTACTTAATTGAGGGAAAAGCAAACATGCCATTTCTTTTTGACTAAAGTCCAATTGTTCTGGATTTCGGGAGCTAAACTCCTCTTTAATCCTCCACTACAAACAAACCAACACCTCCCCAAGAATGGGAGTGATGAGCCGTTCGGCAGATGCACCTCAGTGGCCCCATTCATCTGCTGGGCTAAGATGACTCTGATCGCCTTACATTTCTCTTCTGCCTTTCTTCACGCAGGGATCCAGATCACTCTAGCCATGTGCAAACCACTTCAGCTACCACTGAAATGCAGCCACCTCTGAGTAGGGGTACAGATGCTGCCTAATAATTCACATCAGCACTTTAGGGGAGATGAGGTGACGAGTCCCACACAGTTGAAATTGGAAGAGGGAGAGGAGGCAGAATATAATAACCCGGGCTGGAATTGGGTCTGGACATTAGGGCTAATCCCCTAACTCTTACAAAAAATGCATGAGATTTATAAGCACCAGTGGTCAGGAATGTTATGTCTCATCTCAAAGACAGGCGCTTCAGGAGCACAGCTGCCCCTGACATGATGCTGGGACAGTGGAGTATTGTTGAACTGTGACCTTTCCATCAGAGGTCACAAAAGGGTCTTAAATCTGTCTCGTTGGTGTTCAACCATTCAAGTGCTCTTTTGACCTGTAGTCTGGAAATGTGGGGTACTTGGTCGTTATGGGCCTCCCCCCACTTTGGAGCCTCCTTGGACCAGAAGGGTACAGGGAAAGAACATGTTGTTTGTGAAAGGGGAGGAGAGTGTTTGGAAGGATTTCCCATGGAAAGTGGGTCCTTGGAGGGTCCTGTGGGATATGAGAGGCTGGCAGGAGTGAGGTGCAGACTACCTGAGATGGAGAGGGCTGGTAACATCGGCTGTTATTAAGGTTGCCTGATGCTTCCCATGATAAGATCCTATTTTCAGTTGCTTATAACTTGGCTAAATTTTAGCCATTTGAGCTGGAACTTTTTCATGCAGAGTGTCTGCCTTAGGGCTAAATATTTTTTGGAACATTTCAGCTAAAACAGTTCAGCTGCTCCCAAAAACAAAGCAAGGGAAAATACATTGCTTTATCTGTGGCAAAAAATTCTCTTTTCTTTGCAAAACTCTAGTGCCCAGTGCTTTGGAGCAGGGATCTGAAATTTGGCAGGCTGGTGGCCTTTGTGTCAGGGATGTGCCTTTTGCTTTCCCTGTGAAAATCTGCCCAAATTTGGTCTAATTATAAGCCTTTGTAAAATAGCAGTTTGCACTCGCTCAGCAAAGAGTTGTTAGATTTTACAGTAGTTCCCTGGAGCACACTTGCCACCAGAGCCTGGAATGGAACCCAAGATTCCAGAGTCTCACCATTCCTCTGCTGTCAGCAACAATCTATGGAAACCCTGGCAAAGTGACCCAGGCTCCTCTAGTGCTGCTCCACACAAAGGATGACAACCTACTACTGCTGTCGTTTACTCTGTTAGCTCAAGCGACAGAGGTCTGTACTGTGGCTCTAAAAGTTCCAACTCTGCTGATGACCTGTATGGGTGTTTATACGGTGCCACGTGATGGAATTTCAGTTTTTTTGCTTGGTTTTAAAAACATACCCAAACCCTCGGAAATTACATACAACCCTTCTGTCCCCAAAAACACAAACCAAACCAAACCAAAAACCAAATAAGGCTGCAAAGTCAAATAGGAATTGTCAGAGTTAAGGTTGCTTGTTGCTTATGGCAAGGCCAGGGTCTTGTGGGTAAAATAGTATGTGATCATGTAACTAAAGACTGTATCATAAGGCACACACTCAAGGAGGCCAAATAAAGATTACACAGGCAACTTTAATTCTAGCATTTCCTATTTTTTGAGTGCTTAACAGTGGCCCTGAGAGCACCCCAGTGCCAGAGGGCAATGGGCACTTTAGTATCTGGCAGTGAGCCTGAGCTGGTCTGACCAGTGTACTCCAACTCACGTTGTTGTAATCTGTATCTAACAGGTGTCATGTAAGGTATCATATGTGAACTGATAAAATGCTTGTCGCTAGTATTATTATGTGGTGTATGTATGGGAGATACGAGAAACATTTTGTGATGGAAATGTATTCTCAAGTGTTTTTGGCAGGTACGGTTTAAGTCAACCCACTGTAGACAAAGGAACGTGGTCCCTCCTGCTTGACTTTGCCTCCAATGTAAATTGAACATAGAGAGGAAATGAAAGGACGCTTACATAAAAGGCAAACAAAGCCATCAAACGACTAGTGAATTGGGGAGAGAGCCACTTAACTATCTCAGTAGGGGGAGGAGACTGCAAAAATGAACATGGCGTCAGCTCCTTGGTGGACCCAGCAAGCTGAGCCCCCAGGAGGGCTTCCTGACTTTGAAAACAAAGATAAAACATTGAGGATATAAGCAGAGAGGAAAAAGCCGTTTTGGCATCTTGCACCTGAAGAGACAAAGAAGCCAAATGCTTTAAACTCTGTGTTGGGTCCTGGCTAAGAACTGGCCATTCGTGCTGGAAGAACATCACTTGGAACAAGAGGCTCTAGTTTAAATTAGGTTTTAGTTTTAGAAGAGTATTTTTACTTTTGTTTGTTTGTAGCCATTTCTGTCTCAGTTCGACCTGTTTGGTATCACTTGAATGTCTGTGCTTTGTCAATAAACTTATTCTTGTTTTATTACGCCACCACCTCCATACATTGTTTCACATGGAAGAGTAAAATCCTTTACCAAGCGAATGGGCTGGTGCTGCATACTGTCTCGCCAAAGGAGCAGCAAACTCAGTAAGGTTTGGTGAGGGCTACAGTTAGAGGGGCTGAGCTCCGCAGCGGAGATGGTTTGGGGTAGACTTGGGGCTAGCGGGGCTGGTGGTGTCACCCCAAAAGGAGTAACCAGGCTGGTGGAAGCGAAGGTGAACTATTGTACTGCTGTTGTCAGGGCTCTGAGTCAAAGCTGCCCAGCATGGAAGCACCAGGGTTGCAGGGTGGGCGGTGTAAAAACCCCTTACTGGTCTTCACAACCTTAATTATTTTTTAAATATAGTTTGGTTGTTTTTAAAACCCCTCCCAAGATCATGGACCTTACACAACTTACCCCACTTCAGAGTGTGTGTATCTGCCTCTGTTGGCGAATGCCTTCCCCATGGCACTCCCCAGATAAAGGTTGTGAGTAGGTGTCCCTGCCCACAGTTGCCTGCAGGTGTTGCCTATTGGGTCAGACAGTGTCACTGCTCCTCCAAAGGAGCATTTCCTGCCAGATGTGAGCCAATGACAGTGCGTCCCCTCTTCACTGGGTTCTCCGGGAGGGCCGTGGCGAAGGAGTGAGGCTAAAAGCCGAGCACATCCGCCTAGCAAAGCGCCTCGTGTTAGCGAGGCCGTGTCCCCTCTCCATCGCTCCCTGCCCCAAATTGTAATAACATGATCGTGCTATTTTTGGTTCCTTATTTGCGTGGAAAGCCTGTTGTTTTTTCTTTCCTCTTTCAGAATCCAATTTTCTCTTGACATTTCTGCCTAATGTAGCTAAACATGACCTTTGTGAAAGGACACTTCCAGCAAGATGTCCTCCCTCCTCTGCAGCTGTGTCTGCCGCTCTTCTACATCTCTCTCTATCTCTCACCCATCCCCTTTTCCACCCTCCCCTCTTCTCTCTCTGGTGTGGGGACTGTAGAGCATTTACTGGCTAATCTTTCTGTAGCGATGGGAGTTTCCTACCCTCTCCTCAGCTGGCAGAGCCAGGCTCCCGAAGGCTGACTCTTCTCCGAGGGACACTGAAGCCTGATTCTCTGGGGCATGCCTGCAAGTTGTGCCCATTTCCCAAGACTTTCCCGCGGATGGGAAGTAGGAGCTGTGGGCTTGTCTACATGGAGACTTAGTGGGTGGCAAGGTGGGGTGTAGACCTCCAGCATGCTAGCCTGCCACGCACTAACTGGCTGTGTGGACCTTGCTGCCGTGATTTCTGTAGTGTGGTTTGATCCACTGCTGAGTGAAACTGTAGTCGGTCTAGGCGCACTATGGAACTCTTAGCATGCAATAGCGAGGTCCACACGGCCCGTTAGCATGCAGCAGGCTAGCACATTGTGGATTTACACCCCAGCTTGCCAGGCGCTAAATCTCCTTTTAGACAAACCCAGTGTTTCCACAGCGTTGGGAATTAAGGGATCTTTGCTGCCTCAGTGAGATTCTTGCAGTTTGCAGTGCTTTGTGCATGCTATGATGTATTTAGCCTGACATGAAGCCACGGCTTATGGATGCAGCAGTGTCATGTGGCGACAAACACACAGCTGTATGACACCAGCTGGGTGGGGTTTATCCCCTAACCAAAGTGAACAACACATACTGGGGAGTGTTTGCCTTGTAAGCAGCATAGATGTGTCTGGGCTTCAACTGCAGAATTCCAGATCTGACCTCTTCAGGAGAGGTTGTTCTAGGTTAGAGCAACCCCTGGGCTGTTCTAAACTATGCTGTCTTGAATATGAGTGGCAGAGAGGTGGCTTAAAGTGACATTTGCCTTTCAACACCTGGCTATGGCTTCTGTGCTACATGTCTCATAAAGCACGCCTAGAATCTGCCATTGACTCTCTCCTGGGGGCTGGATGGCACACTGGCTTGTTATTGCAGCATCTCTCAGGCAGGTTGGGTTGCAGAGGCCAGGGTGTCTCAGGTGGGCTGGCTGGGCAAAGACACAGAGCAGGCAGGTTTCCAGGGGCTTTATGAGGAAGATGGTGAGGAGTTCTTCCAAGCTGGAAAGGTAAAACTCCTTCAGAGACTCCTGTACCCAAAAAAGATCAGTTTGGATTTGTAGGACCCATCCCTTTAATCGCCCCTAGCACTACACACCTGGCCTCACTGTATATTGCTTTCTTATTCTGAGAGTAAGAGCCAAATGAATCTAATAGCCCAAACCCTTCAGCCTCCTTCATGTATCAAACCCACATAGAGCCGAAGTCAGTGCCTCTCCGTGTCCACTCTCAATGCTGCCTTATGTTTATCCCATTTCCCTGAGTCTGATGGGGATCCTCGTGCCTGGCCTATAGCAAACTTAGCTGCCTTTGTGCCACCTCCTCCTCTTGCCCCATATTTCCTCTTTAGCTGGCTGCAGATTTAATGAGGCTCTGGGTCTCTTGTTCATGTCTCTTGCTCTTGGTTGCCGTTCTCAGTGAATAAGGTCACAGCATGAATGATCTGTGCAGCCAAGGAACCGTTGTCATAGTTGATTAATTGCCATGCCTGCCCAGGCATAGGTGACTAGGGCAATGATGATTCAGATGGGCCAGCAAAGGGGAGGGAAATTAGAGGATGAGGAGGGGTTTGAGTGGCATGAGAGACCGAAAAGTGTCAGTGCTTTAATGGGAGGCAGGGAGATCAAGGAGAGTGGTGCCATTGGTGGTTAATAAGGGTGCAGAACACCACTGCTGAGAAGGGGGAAAGAAGGTCCTGAAGCAACTCTACTCTGCAAATCCTGTTCACTGGCCATTAGTTGCTGGCATGCAGTGATGGAGCTGGCTTCCCGTTCCTCCCCAAGCAGCAGGCTCTCCCCCACTACCAGCACTGCAGGAATGGGCTCCCCAACCAAAGACTCTCCTGGGCAGACATTGCTGCCTCTGCACTCAGGGTGTAGGACCCCAGATCTCAGCCTTCGCTGTATGGGGGTGTGACTTAAATAGAACAGATAATGACTTCAGAGGCTACTGATGTTTACTGCTGAACTTCCAATTAGAGCCTAAACTCGGGGTTCACCTGTGATCCTCCCCTACCTCTTGGTTCTTGCTGTAAAATGGGAGTTCAGTTGGGAAGAGGAGAAGGCAGAGTTAATTAGGCTGTAATTAGGAGAAGGCTTTCTGATCACTCACACTGATGATTAATGGTTTGGAGTTTTTTCCCCTAGTTTCTGCAGCTGTGGTTTTTCATGCTCAAGTTGTTGCAGGTGCAAAAACTTCAGCTGGCAGGTGTGAGCTGAATTTGTGTGTGTAGACTGAGCTGTCAGGTGTGTAGCTTTGATGTGCCAAGCTGTGAGGGCTAATTCTTCGAGTGCTTGATCATGTCGATTCTGTGTTAGGTAAGCGCGAGCCCATGTGTACGGCTGCCGGAGATTTTTGTCTTACTGTTATCCATAGGGCCAGGTCTGGAGCCCCATGCTCATGCGCTGGTATATGAGTTGCCACCAGCCCTGCGCCCTGTCAGTTCCTTCTTACAGCCCTGGGTGGTTGCTGGAACGCCTTTCCTCTTGTGACTGCAAGCGCTTATAGTGGTTCTCTTTCATAGTTTCTTGTATATAGTTGTTCATAGAGTTAGTATTTAATAGTTGGTAAGTTACAGTTAGTTAGTGGTCCTCTTAGGGACGTCATCCCTGGGATGGGGCATGCCCCAGTCCCCGGGCTTCAAACCGTATTCTGCTTTCCATAAGCCTATGCCTGTGAGCGACCCCCATGCAAACTGTCTGAAGTGTTTGGGGGAGATGAACATTAAAGATAGGTGCCGATTCAAGACCTCTGCAGAGCTGCTACCTGGTCGTCAGTCCATACCTTTGTGTCCCATTACACCATCACCCAGCAAGCTCGGGACAATTCCAACCTCAACAGAGCAGTGTTGCAAACAGCACATCCGTGGACTCTGAGCCCACCTCCAGGGATACTGCTTGGGAGTCACGTAACATGGAATCACCATGAGCAAGCACTCAAAGAAGAAAAAATGGTTACTAGCCTTCCGTAGCGGTTGTTCTTTGAGGTTTGTTGCTCATGTCCATTCCACGAGTTGGAGTTGACAGCAAGAAGGAACTGAGAGGGCATAGGGCTGGCAGCGCCTCATATACCAGCGCATGAGCACGGGGCTCCAGAGGGCGCCAGAGCCGGCCCTACGGATACCACTAAGGCAAAAATCTCTGTTAGCCGGGCACAGGGGCGCACATGCTCACCTAACATGGAATGGACATGAGCAGCACATCTCAAAGAACAAGTTATGGAAGGTTAGTAACCATTGTTTTTTTTTTTTGAGCATGGGTTGAAGATCCATTGAACATTTAGCCTTTTACAAAATTTAGGTTCTTTGTTTTTCCTGTCATCTTAAAATGAACCCATAATAAAATACAGGTAACCCTTCTGTGTGTGTGTGTGTGTGTCTTTCTCTCTCTCTCTCTCATACTCTGCCTCTGTCCTCTCTGAGCTAGTCTTTGACCCCTGTTTGCTCTCTTTCCCATCTCCAGCTCTTTTTGTCTCTCTCCTTCTTTTACTTGACTCAGTAGATGTGGGCACTGGTTTGTAAAATGTTCCCAGAGACAGAAGAGGTCGCATTTCTGTAGTTTTGGGTGGAGTGGTGCTAGGATGTGGTTGCTCCTAGTTGCTACAGCAGTAGTCCCTTTTGGTGTGAATGACGCAGAGCCTAATGGGAAAACAAATATACAAATCCTATTTTAAAATTTCCCTTCTCTGTGTTACTGTTAACACTTTAGACTATCACAGCTGAAATAATTCTAAAGATTAGCATTTATTTCATACCATGCAGTTTGTTTATCTCTTGTATTTCACTCGAGTTTGGAGAGTGAAACCGGGCTGATCAGTTTTCCTTTCTGTTTGTAGCTGGTTCCCTCTCCGGTTCTCAGGTATGGTTGCAGGGAATTGTTCTGTTTGTCTTTTTCACTCTGCAACAGAATATGGACTGTTTTCACAAAAAGGAAAGGAAGTCTTCTATCCACATTCAATATTTAAATTAAAATTAAAACATTAAAATATTTTAAACATTAAAATATTTTTACTAAACCTTAAGTTGGGGCCTTAGATGACTGTACAGCCTTCCTGTAGCTGTAAATTGTAGAGGAAAATTCTGAGCTCTGAGGAACCCCGTAGGGTCTGGTGCAGAGGGAATTATTCACCATGAATTCTTTCTCTTGTTAATTTTCAGAAACCTCTCCGATAACCGGCTTACCACACTGTCATGGCAACTCTTCCAGACACTGAGACTTTCTGAACTGTAAGTTCCATCCTGGAGGGATCTCCTGGGAGTGGGGGGAGGTGGGGGAGAGGTACAGAAAGTCCCCCCACCCCCCAAAAAAAAGATCAGTTTTGAAACCTGTGATGTATGAGTGTGAATAATTATCTAAAATCCCAGAGGGCAGAGTGAATTCTGGAAGGGGTTCCTGTGCATGGACGCTCCAGAGGCCAGCTGCTTCTCTGTTAACTTCATAACATCTTGTGAATTGACGTTCGGGGCTGATGATAAAGCCATTTCTGGGCTTATAATGGTTTGGCTAAATGCAAGGCCAGATTTTGAGGGGACCTCTGTAAGGACCAGACCCTGTGAGATGGGAAGAGTCCTCCACTCCCATTCATTTGCCGGCTGTGGTTGGTTGTATGGCAAGGGTCATCCAGTGTGGAGGGGTGCGTTTCGTAGTCGATGGTGGCTGTAATGGTGGGTGACTCCCTGGCTCTTGAGTAACCAAGGCACCTGCCAGATCCTGTGTGGACGAGAGGCGAGTATCTCTCCTGGGTTACCTGAGGGCTGCAGCCCACTGAATTATGGATAAAGCATGCTCTACTGCGTCTAAAGAGTAAGTGGACATGAAATCAATGGAGCACTGCCCCGGTGACCTGTTTTGTTGAGTTTTAGAAATAGTTGTTAGGTGGATATAAAAAAAAAATGTGTGATTTATCCCAGAGGATCATGGGATATCCCATTCATCCTCACCTGTGATCAATACAGCTGTAAGCTAGAAGTGACTTATGAAAGAATAATGACAGTCTCTCAAGTGGGAGTAAATGTGTTATCACCGCTGTTACTGCAGTGTATTTTATTTCTGTCAAATTGTTAAATGAAAAATACTAATAGTAATATTAGAAAATAAAGAAATACCCATCTGATGGGGAATCTGGCTTGCAGAGGTAAACGCTGGATTTGGAATTCATCTCTGCACTGATTGCAGCTCAGAAGAGTTCCAAGTCCTGCTCAGGTTTCAAGTTTAAAAGAGGTGAGTGGCTTCTAGTCTTAGGTTTCCATTTGTTCTCATTGCACCATCTGGCACAGTTCAGATTAGCAGTTGCTAGCCAAGAGAGGCCTATGAATGGAAGGCGGGGTGGGGACTGCAGGTCAGGACTGAGGTGCATTGGCAGAGTTTTGGGGGAAAGCCCAGGGCTGGGATAACGAGGTGCTGCAGATCAGGACTGGAGTACTTTTGCAGAAATCTTTGGAGTCAAGGGCTAGAATGGGGTATGCTGCAGATCAGGGTAAATACTCTCAATATTAATTTGTTTTTAAAATGGTTCTGTCCCATTTGGTTATATTGCACTTCAAGTATATCCCATGTCTACAACCCCACATCAGGCCAACACCGTCAATGATGGAAACTGAGGATCCTTCATATTTGGGCAGCAAAAAATAGCCAAGAATCCTCTTTCTTGCCCTACAACAGGGATTTCGACCTGGTTGAGCTTGCTTCATGTTGTGGCAGCAGGGTAACTCATGATCATTAGGGTAACTCATGGTTGATAGGCTGACCATCAGGTGAGCTATATGAAGGAGGAGAATGGAAGTGGTGTAAACAGTTCAGTTCCTTTTGGAGCCTCTTGCGTGGGGGGTTTCTAGGAGTTAGTGAGCCATGACTGGTGGGAGAAGTAACATGGATGAAGTCGCTGGGGATCAAAGAAGGGGAAAAATGGCACTGCCATTATCAAGCGGTGTGGTGTTAGCTATCCCTTATAAAGCTTCAGGCCTCTAGTGCTGGGAAAGTATTAACTCCCAAGTGTGTGCTCATCAAGCTATCAAAGTGGCTCTTAACATGAAAAACCCGTTGGGTTTATGCCTGTGGGGGATGACTTCCTTTGAGTTGAATCAGAATCAGCATACAATTCAGATAAACAGATTACACAGCCCTTTGACTATGATGCCTCTCATCAGAAGTTTCCAGATGGGATCCTGCTCAGCAACCACTCTCCATCCATCTGAACAGTGGCCGGGCTGGTGGTCAGCAGTAGGACAGGACAGGGATGCTGCTCCGGGAAGTCTGGAAGAGAGAGGGGAATCTTTCTTAGCTGGTTGTGAGAGTACCAGTGTTGGTGGGAGGTGTGCTTTGAGCACTTCTGCTGGGATAGAGACGAGGGTGGCATGGGTTCTACAGAACTTGAGATGTGGTTGAGAGAAGACTGAAAGGGGTGGAAATCAAACTACAAGGGTGAATAATCATGAATGCAAAGCTGCTAGAGAGTGAGGGGGAAAGAGAGAACTGAATAGATATATTGCACACAGATTTGACCCCTAAAGCTCAGAGGGCAAGATGAGTGAAATGAGGAATAAATCTCCAGCAGGCTGGGGAGAGATTAAGAACTGATGGGCAAGGAGAAACATAACATTTAAAAATCCCAAGAGGCTCAGCCAGTATAAGACATTTATATCACGTCAAACTACAAGATGGGTTACGAGACTTGGGAGTGGGGTGGAATACACAGTCCACACAAGGTGACAGTGTAGTACTAGTAGAAGCTAGAGAGAAAGCTGCAGCGTGAGGTTGGCTGAGAACTTGAAGGTGAGCCAAATCTCTCTTGAAAGGAAGAAGGTAATGAAATGAGAAGATAGATGCAGAGAGACAGCAAGTGTGAGAAAGGCAGGTTGAGCCGTATGAGCTCTGCAAGGCCTTGGGGAGGCAGGAGAAATATTACAGAAGACACAAGAACACATGTTCGCATGATGTGTGCTATCCTCCAGAGCGATAGGAATATAGGAAGATGAGATGGGGACAAGCTGGCCTTCTAATGGCAACAGCTGCTGCTGCTCAAGGCCAAAGATGGAGCGGTGGTTACCGAGAGGATATCCGGCAGAGTAGATAGCCCCAGCTGGTAGGAGGGGCTTGTCACTTGAACATAACCAGGCAAAAATGATGTGTTAGCATTTCAGGGCATCAAGAGACAGAAATGTCAGTGCAGGTAAAGATGCCCTCAGGGGTCCAGCTGAAAGAAGTGGAGCAAGCAGTGAAGGTAATGATGGGAATGTGAGAGATTGGAGACCTGGGAAGTGTAAAGAGTTCAAATGACGCTACTAAAATGTGCCAGACAAGCCTTGACTCTTTGGGACAATACGTGTTAAATGGCTTTCCTGGGGAATCCCTGGGGAGTGTTTAACAAAAATGCCACAACTCCGATTTTGCAAGAACCCAACTTTTTGGAGCTACACCCTGAGGAGAGGGCCATCGACTGTTGATTGCCTGTTCCCAGAGACTGAAGATCAAAGGCCTGAGCTGTATAACGAAGTAGCTGATCTGCCTAGCTTTTATTCTGGTTCCGATATAACGATTGATGTGAGCCCAGGGAAAACCCAGTTATGGGAGTTCAAGGACTGACAGCTGCCAGAGCCCTATGTTGGAGTTGGGGTGACCCCAGTAAGCTTTTAGTATGCATGTAGGTGCTTTTCTTGTGTTTTTGTCTGCTTCCGCTGTAATACTTTGACTTTCAGAATAAATGTGCTTATTTCAAAGGAGCTGTGTGTTAACTTATAGCGTCTGGCCACATACTGCTCATTGCCCTTGGGGAGAGAGCAAAGTGCAGATGCTGGCCATTTAGGGAGACTGTCTTGCTGGGGGTATCTGTGTAGATCAGGGAGCTGTACAGTCTCAAAGACGCCAGCCAGAAGGGAGTGAGATGCAGGTCACCGCACAGGAGCGGTCGCAGCTGGAAGCCCTCGAGGGACCATGGAGGGGGCAATACAGGTGCAGTTACTCTGAAACCGTGACAGGGAGAAACAGCTCCTTGGGGAGGATTGGGAGGACGTGACATGAAATGGAGAGCGGCTAGAGAATGTCAGGCCTGATGAAGCCATTCACAGCAAACACTGGAGAGGAGAGAGCGTGGAAATAGTAACACCAGGACCATGCCACCCGTAAGATCTGGCTGACATATGGGAATTTCCTGAGGAAATCCAAGCTTCAGTGGGTTTGTGTCTGCTGTTTAGGCACATGGAACCAACAGCCTCATTGCAGGAATGAGTAGGTTTTTGCATGCTAGGGCTTCTTTGTCATTGGCCAGAGCCAACCTTCTCCCTAGCCAACAGTTCCCCCAGAGGGACTGGCAAGAGGTCATCCCTTATTGATGATTTCTACACGTTCCCCACTCCTGCTGGCGCAGGGACCAAGGCACTGGTTCTTGGCATCAAACATAAGGCAGATCCCTTTTAGGGCAGGATGACTTTGTATGAATACAATACAGTGCACTACAAAGGAAAGTCCCGATCAACTCCTTTTTAGTCAATGCCACAGGGACTTGAGAAACAAGAGGTTTGATACTGAAATATACCTCCTCCACTCCTGGAAAAAGCCATGTCTGGGGATGGCTTGCTGTGAGTCAACCCCTAACTCTCCTAGGCTCAGACTGACCTTGAATGGCAGGTCTCCAGCCAAAAGATGTGCAGCTCTTGTGAGCCTGTAGTGTGCAGAGCTCATGCAAGCTTCAGAAACATGCTGCGGCTCATAAACATTGGCCTTACAGCCCTTGTTGTCCAGAGGTCACTGCTGGCTTCCTCCGTCATGCCCTGGGAGAGCTTAGGGCTGACCTTTCAGGAGAGTTTTGTAAAAAACGTGCCCCCAAAACTGACCTTCTCAGGGCAGTGAGAGATCCAAGCCTTCCTTGCTCCAGTTGCATCTGTCATTTGATAAAACCTTGGCGTTACAGACACTCCTCCCTCACCCAGGCCTCCAGTCCTTCTAAAGCAATCTGTAGCTGCCTTATTGCCCAGCGAAACATTTCCATAGTGCTGTTGTGAGAGGTGACGGTGCTGAATGGGGCATAGCAGGGTGTCTGTTAATATCATGAGCACAAGTTAATTTCACATGTGTCCGTTGCTCAAGGACTTACTGCCACCGACAGGCACGCTAATGGAGTTGGCTGTACACAAGAGGGGCTTCCCTGCTGGGTGCAGGGGACTAATTCAGCAACCAGAAACCATGCCTCGCTCTGTAGATTAAATCTCCCCTTCTCGTTCCATTTTCTGCCACCAGGGGTTCTGAAATGATGAAGCCGGATATTTTTCCTTCTTTGCTGGACACCCTGATTCACTTGGAGGCTCAACAAAGCAGAGGCAGAGTCCCTACCTGGGAGAGTGCTTTAAGCTGCAAGCATTCAAAACCTCAGCCCTAATTTTATAAGGCCCAAAGCAGACAATGGAAAGAAGGCACAGATCCCATTAGGAACTTTGCTGCAGGTACTTGTTTTAACTGGTGAATCGTAGAGTGAGCTCGCGGAACCAGGGACAGGCTGTGAGGGTTCGACGTGCCCCACACAGCTGCGTTATTCTTGAGAGAATAGTTTTGAGATGATCACACATCTAAAACTCTGGTCATCCCAGTGCATTCAGGGGCTCCTCAGGCCTCTGCCCCACAGAGCTCATCGGTTTTACTGGGAGCAGGGTTGCTGGGGTAATCTCCAAAGGTTCTAGGCCCTGCATTGTGGGATGCGGTTAGGAGGCTTGGCTGAACCAGGCAGCCGCAACACTTGCCGTTTCTATTCCATCTTGGGGAAAAGTCATTGTAGGCTTTTCTGTTGCGGCTAGAGCCCTTATTCCCAGTTTTCAGAGTGGCAGCCGTGTTGGTCTGTAGCAGCAAAAAGAACGAGGAGTCCTTGTGGCGCCTTAGAGACTAACAAATTTATTTGAGCATACGCTTTCGTGGGCTAAAACCCACTTCATCGGATGCATGGAGTCGAAAATACAGTAGGAAGATATATATATATATATATATATATATATATATATATATATATATAAACTAAAATGCCCTTTGAATCTTCTTGTCCTTTCCTGGAGTAAAACATGCAGAATCCAGCTAGAGAAAGAACCCTCAGCCTTTAGATCTTGCTGTAGCTCCGATACGGCTGTTAAGCATATGGCAGCAACTAAGTGAAATTAACTTCCAGAGGCTGCTGAGGAAAGGGATCACAGCTGTGGAGAAAATTAGCTCCTTCTCTTTCTAAGTTGCAGCCTCACAGGGAGGATAGCTTGGTTTTCTGAGATGGCCATGCATCCCTTGGTCATTCTGGTACTGAAATCTCTAATGTTGTCATTCTGGGTGCCTCACTTCAGGAAAGATGTGGACAATTTGGAGAGAGTCCAGAGGATGGCAACAAAAATGATAGAAGGATTAGAAAACTTGACTTCTGAGGAAAGGTTAAACAAACTGGGGATGGTTTGGTCTTGAGAAAAGAAGACTGGTGGGGTGGGGGTAACCTGAGAATAGTCTTCAGGTATGTTAAGAGCTGTTGTAAAGAGCAGGGTGATGTGTCCTCCATGTCCACAGAAAGAAGGACAAGAAAGCTTAATCTGCAGTGAGGGAGATTGAGGGAAAACTTTCTAGCTAGAAGGATAGTTAAATTCTGGAATAAGCTTCCAAGGGAGTGTGGTGGACCCTTGCTCTCCCGCTCAGAGGGAGGACACTCGTTCAGGTGCCTTCGGGCTTGTCTGGCCAAGGTATGAAGCTGCAGAATAGTCTAGGGCCCTTGTCTCCACCCAAGGTGGAGCAAGGCCCCCCAGGTCCTCTAGTTCCCAGCCCCACAATAGGGCTGGGCACCAGACGGTCACGGCCAGGCTTTAGCCTGGGCTTGGGGAGGCTCAAGCTGCCAGCAATTAAACACTGGCTACAGAGGGCTGGCTTCGGCCGGAGCACGGCTCCGGCCGCCAGCAAGGCAATCACAGTCTATGGAGCTGGTGTGGGCCTGGGCTTGAGGAGGCTCAGGCTGCCAGCCAACAAACAGTCTCTAGGATGGCTTTAGCCTGGCCGTGGCTCCGTGTATAAGGGAGCTGGTAAGGAAGGATCCTTCTTCAGAGGGGGAGCTTCCCTGCACAGTGTAGGGAGTCGGCCACCCGGAGAAGGGGGAGGTGGCAGGGGGATGCTGGCCCACCCTACTCCACTGCGTCCCAGCCCAGGGCCCTGGCAGAGGCACGTTTGGCTGCCCTTGCATCAGCGGGGATCCAGCCGCAACACACCGACTGAGCCAAACCTGGCTCTGCAGCTGGGTGCTCCGTGGCTGCCCCTGGGCCACTTCCTGCCTCCCCGGGGTTTTGTACCTTTCTCTTCCGGGGCTTGTTGGGCTCCTCGGGGTACACCGCAGCCGGTAGTCCGGGCCACTCCTCGTCAGGGTCTCTCACTTCTGTGACTATCGGACAGTCAGGGGTAGGTTCCCCTCCTGGGCATGGCAGTACGGCAGGAGCATCCTTCTCTGGGATTCTGCCCCAACTGGGCTGCAGGGCCTTCCTCTTATATTTCCGGCTCTGCCCCGCCACTTCCAGTGAGGGAGGTGGGGCAGGCTAGGCTCCGCCCACCAAGGGGAGTGTAGTGGACCCTCTCTCTCCTGCTCAGAGGGAGGCCACTCGGCCTCACTGCGGGGAGGTTGTGGAATCCCCATCATTGGAGGCTTTTAAGAATAGGTTGGACAAACACCTGTCAGAGATGATCTATATGTAGTTGGTCCTGCCTCAGCATAGAGAGGCTGGACTTGATTACATCTTGAGGTCCCTTCCAGCCCTGCCTGTTATGATTCTTGTGACATATGCCCGGCAGTTTCTTCCATCCTCTTGAGTTCTTAAAGCCTGATAAAAGTATTGGCATAAAGGAATTGTCTCCTGGCCTGAAGTTGTATCTGTGACGTTAGGCATCCCGGTGGGTGCCTTCTAGCTGGACATACAGTGGTTGCCATTGAAAAGTCAGCATATGCCGATAGGTACCGTGCAGTGACCAGAGCTATTTCCTCTGAGCATATAGGGAGAAAGCTCTGTTAATCTCGAGTACTGCTCCCAGCAAGTACTGCCTTCTTAACGGTAAACACTGGAATGCTGGGTGGCCTGGTGCCTGAGTTCTAACCGGAACACCTGGCAGCACAGCAGACATCCTACCACTGTAGTATCCGAGTGGGGCAACTACCATCCTTTTCTTCCTGGGAAACGGTTGTTTATATCACCCCACTAGGGTGCAGGGCACATGTCAAGGGAGTCAGATAACCTCCCTGTTCTGCGTTTAGGGCAATTGTAGACCTATTACAGGAGACAGTCCATGGGCTACAGTAGTTGTGGGAAAATAGAACAGAAGGGAAGGGTGCTTTTAAGTGGCATTGTTTGTAATGGTCAGGCATGAGCCTTGAAGCTTGACAGGGCCTGGCATGGAGTTGAGTGAGCAGAAAGAAGCATGTTTCAATTACTGTGGACAGAGTAGTGGATGCAGGAGCAGAACAGTATGGGAGTCAAAATCCCTGTCTGTAGCATAAAGCATGTATCTTCCCCTCCTGTGAATCAGCTGGCCTAGCGGCATGGGTTCAAAGCAAGGGGAGCGGGTGTCTCCAACATGCCAGGAGCACTTTTGGGAAAAGCACAAATAAAGGAGAATCAGTAGATGTATCTGAAAAGCAGCCCTGTCCCCAGAGAGGCAAAGTGCCAGCTGCTGATGGCGCTCAGCGCGTCCAGTCGATGAGAGGAGTTAATTTGTGCAAACGCTCCCCAGGGTGCCACGATTAGGGGACTTACATCACTGACTCTGGGGCAGGCTGTTGGTAAATTCTTTCTGTCTGCTACTCCTTTATTATTCATGGGGCTTCATGCATTATCGATGGGCCAGAAAACTGCACTCTGTTACTTACAGATCTGCCCCTGAAGTGCTGTGAGGGCGGCGGCTCTCACAGGCAACCTGATTTCAGGGCCATGTTTCCAGCCAAGTAGAATTTCCTGCTCTCTTCTAGTCTCCCCCTCCTCTCTGCTGAGTCTCAGGACATAACTCGCACTAACAAACCTGGTATTAGCAGAGACCAGAATGCCTACGTATGTGCTGTCCCACTACTCAGCCAGCACCATGTGACCTCCCCTCCCTGCACATGGCCGACATCCTGTCACACTGATGGGAGGTACCTATGTATCGAGGGGAGTGAGGACTCCAGATCTACAGCCATGCTGAAGTGAATTCAAGGCCTATTTTGGGCACCAGCGATGATAATAGTGGTGGGGGAGAATGCTTAAGTCATGCAGTGAGGGCTGCCATGTGCCCCCAAATCCACGAGACAGTCATGTTGTTCGCAGGTTTGTCTTCCCTAAGTCTTTTTCTGCTAGATTACTGATGGGTCCCTGTTTTTTTTTTCTTGTGTGACACCTTTATTCTAAAGGGTGTAGATTCTTGTGAGGGGAGAGGGAGGGACAGACCTGAAATGCCGCCCATCATCCAAGTTGAGCTACCACAATGATCAGCCGTAAAATATCGAACATTGTGTACATAGAATGTGACATCGCCAGGTTTCAGGATCAAGATCTTTTGAGAAAACAGGGGCAACTTGCCATCTCTCTTTGCACTCAGAGTTTCAGCAGCCCTGCAGTACACCCCATCAGAATCCAGTGTGTGAGTGGGGGCTATGTAGCTTTTTTAAAAATTAAAACTTAAATTTTGCAGAACAAGATGGATGAAGCCAGAGGAGTACTGGCATAGTGCCTCTGGCTTGGCCAACCCCTGGTACGTGGTGGTACAAAGATGCAGAATCCCTGTGTGGGGGTGTTTTGGGATTACTGAATCTTTCGTAACCTCAGAGTTGGAAAGGACCCTTCCATTTTCAGATGGCTGAGTCTGCACATCACAGCTCCTATGCCTTCTGGTTTCTCTTGGCTTCTGGTTGTGTCTGTGTTGGGAAATCCTGTCATGTCTCTGCCTGAGTCCTGAAGACCCTCTGTGACAGAATATATCCCTGTGTTCACACCCTACACACTATTGTAATAATGTTTGTACCAGGTTTACCTCATGAGGTATCATTTAAAAACTCCTAATTTGCTGATCAGTAGTATAATGGCAAAATGCACATAGTGTTATATGTGAAGTTATAAACAGAAGATCATGTTTAGATCATGATGAGAAGTATGTTTTCCAGATTAAGTCTGGGGAGCGGTCAGACCAGTTCCTTGGAGACAAAGGGCGAGCAGACACTACAGCCAGCTGTAAGCACAGCTAATGGACCATTACATGCTAAGTGGCTATTCTTTGGCAGGAAAGGAGGCAGGGGTACAAATCTACAGCTTAGCAAAGAAATAGCATGGAGTTCTCTTGCACACAGACTGCCTGTCATCTTGCTCCCAGCTGGAAATGCTTCTCAAAGTGGGGAACAGAACTATAAAGGAAGGGGCAGACACTCCCTCTGTCTCTCCCTGTCCATTGTGTTCACAGCACCTGAAAAAACGAAGGAAGCAGCAGTTGGACTCTGGAGGAGGGGTCCTGACCTAAAGAGTTTGGTCAATAAGACTGCTGAAAGCATGTGGGGAGAAAACTTTGCTTTGAATCGAATACAGGTTGTTAAGTTAGACACGGGTTGCATTTTATCTTTATTGTTCTTGTAACCATTTCTGACTTTTATGCCTCATTACTTCTACTCACTTAAAATCTATCTTGTTAATAAACTTGTTTTACTGTTTTATCTAATCCAGTGTATTCAAGTTGAAATGTCTGGATAACTGTTTAAGGTAATATGATGATGTAGTTCTCCCTTATATTTGTGTATTTGTACTGTCCAGGAACATGCTGGGCAGTGCAGTACATGTATTTCAGGGGGAAGATCTAGGACTGGGAGTGCGTTGGGGTCACCCTGCAGTATAGCTGAGGCTGGAAAGAGCCAAAGTGTGGCTGGCTGGCTGCAGCACACACATGGACATTGCTGGGAGTGACTTACATGCTGGAGGCTCTTTGTGAGCAGTCCAGGGTGGAGGCTACAGTAGCCCAGCCTTCTGAAGAACACCCCAGGTTACAGGGCAGGGGTGACACAGCACCTCACTAGTCTGGATTGTACCCTAGGATGTTACGCCCTTTCCCATGTTTCTCCATGTTACATCCGCAAGTAGCTCCCTCTTTTTATCCCAGCGGCCATCCTTCCAGCCAGCCTTCCATCCCCATGTGATGTGACCTCACGTCTCCGAAGGGAATGGCAAGGGTTTTTCAGAAATGTAAACAAGATGGCTGATAGGCTGGAAAATCAATAATAATAAAATTATCTGTATATAAAATATGTGTAAGTGTATTTTAAATGAAGTATATTAAAGGCAGAGCTCCGTCCTGGCCGGGTCAATGGGTCCCAGCACAGCACTGTTTGATTCAATTAAAATGCCTGGTATGCTGTGTGTTAACCAGCAGCGTTGTTTCCTTACACTAAGCTGCAGTATTAAGGACAAGAGCTGCCAGCTTTAGTGAGCATATCCTGCTGGAGGTCTGCCCTGAACTGACTGAACGCCCCCCAGAAGGGTCCTGCCCCACAAGCCCTGGGGTCTTAGGACACAAGATATAAATATTTCTTGAGGAGAATGGGGTCACGCCTGCTCCTTTGAGACAGTCCTTTGTTGTGCTAGGTGGCAATGAGGTGGAGCACTGTGACAACCATGTAGTCCTGGGGTGTTCGATGTGTTACATGGATTTCATGTGTCTGGGCTCCTGTGAAACCCAGATATCTGAATTGGGGTGTGTGTGTGTGTGTGTTTGGAGAGTGCATACAACTGATCAACTTCCCCATATGGCTAACATCGAATAGAGATTCTCCTTTAGCTCCACCCAGTATTATTACAGTCCAACGCATGTGCACACATTCTTCCACCAATGCAATTCCGTTCTCAACATCAGCATCCTTTGTTATTCCAGCCCTTGCATCCTCTGCCTTTCAAGCTCTGCCAACATATCTGCTCGCCTTCTCCCCCTCCAGCCAAATATCCGTCTGGCCTTGAGAGTGCTTACAACATGTTTTTTGTGTGACCCAAGATAGCATTTGAACCTTGGTTTCCAGGGCCAAAAAGCTAGTGCAGTAACTCGCTGCACCCCCATGCTCCTTTCCTCCCCTTGCTGCTCCAAGGAATCCATCATCTCTCCTGATCTATAGAGACTCATTTTAGCCTCGCAGCACATAGCCTTTTTACAATTAGTAGCTTTTCTGTGGAGATCCCATATAACCAATGGTAACCTTGTTTATTTGTCCCCACCCCTTGTTTCTCACATTCTCTCTCTCTCTAGGACACTTGAAAGAAACCTTTTTAACTGCAGCTGTGACATCCGCTGGATTCAGCTCTGGCAGGAGAAAGGTGAAGCAACTCTGCAGAAACAGGAGCTGTACTGCATGAACATGGAGGCTGCTGTCATTCCCCTGCAGGAGATGAACATCACCCAGTGTGGTAAGGAAAGCCCTCTGTGTGCTCCGGTTCACCTTGTTCCCAAGGCTATAGAGAGAGGAGGCCAGGAGGGGCCCCTTGCTACCCTTGCCCGTCCTACAAGAAGTACCCAATGACAGGGAAATATTGTTAAAAAAACCCAGGTACTGTTTTTTGGTACAGAGTATGATTAACCCATCGAACTTACTGGTACCAAGGCAATTAAGAGTGATCTTTTTGAAAGAGATTAGGATACAGTAACTCCTCACTTAACGTTGTAGTTATGTTCCTGAAAAATGCGACTTCAAGCAAAACGATGTTAAGCGAATCCAATGTCCCCATAAGAACTAATGTAAATGGGGGGGTTAGGGGTTAAGGTCAGGCTTGACAAAGCCCTGGCTGGGATGATTTAATTGGGGATCGGTCCTGCTTTGAGCAGGGGGTTGGACTAGATGACCTCCTGAGGTCCCTTCCAACCCTGATATTCTATGATAAGAAAGAGGCCATTGCACTGACCCGTTGCCTTCTATTCCCATCTCATTCATTCGGGGCCCTCTTTACACATGCTGCAGCCCTTGATGCCCCCCTTACGCATACTGTGTCCGGTCACTCTCCCGTGTATCACCCTCCGTTCTGTACTGCTGCTGGTACCGTCTCTTGCACTCTGTGTGACCGCTTGGTGCCTGGGTGGCTCAGCAGGACAGAGGAGTAAGTCAAAGCCACTATAAATCAGTATTTCTTTGGCGCCTTGGAGGGAAGAGCCGGGGCGTCTTTCATTAGCAGAGATGTTTTTAATATGAGGACACATCCCTGGTCATCTTCTCTTGATTGTTATCAATTAGAGAGAAACTCTCTCTCTTCTCCTTAAGTGCCAGGAGCTCTGTGCCCTGTCCTAGCTCAGGCTGGATCTCTTGCCAGTGATTCCTTAGAAGCGGCTTTATTCCTCCCAGACCTCTGCACGGACACAGGTGCCAGGGGCTTGGGGGAAAGGGGAGAAGGGACATAGGTTTGGAAGGCAACTAGCACTTGGACAGAACTTCCTGACTTGTGTGCAATGTCAGAATTGCAAAGCACAGAGAAGATCCATCCATCCACCTGGTGATGTCCCCCATGTCACTCATTCCTTCCAATATGAGACAGCCAAGCTACTTGCCACCTCCTGTACTTCCCCCTCCCCTTCCTTCATTCGGAAGCACAGGACAGTGCAGGCTTCTTTGCTGTAAGGTGAAGCCTGCTTGGGAGACGGAGCTCATGGGGATCAGAATCCAATCCTGTACCGTATGTCTTGGCTGGCCAGGGTGCCCTAAGTGTCCTGGTGTTTGACTCCCTTAGATCTGCCCGAGATCAGCGTCAGCCACATTAACCTGACTGTGCGGGAAGGCGAGAATGCGGTGATCACGTGCAATGGCTCAGGCTCGCCGCTGCCTGATGTAGACTGGACAGTTGCCGATCTGCATTCCATCACTACTCATCAGGTAGGAGGCCAAGGGGCTTGGGTGGCTGGGCATTTACTGCCCTTGCCAAGGTCCATCACCAGGGTGTTAACACACAACACAGCAGTTGGGGTGCTGGCCCGGGGAATTTTCCGGGTCTTTGTTTCCTGTGTATTCCATTTTAATAGGGCTGGATGAGTGTTGATCACCACAGGAGAGAAGTGAAATGCATTGATTGTTTGAAATGGATTATATAGTCCACACCAGAGTCAGATTAGGAACCCTGGGTTGGCAGAGTATTGGCGGGTAGAGTGCAGATATTGACTCTAGGCAGCAAAACAGCTCTTCCTGCGGGCTGATCGTTTCACACCTTTAGTGCTCCCTTGGTTGCATGTTAGCCCGTCTCCACTAGCAAAATTATCCGTTGCTGACAATGGTGTATCAACAATAGGTGCAGCTGAACGTGGTTTAACTGCAAGTGGAGGCAGGGGCATACCCTGTTTAGCACTGTTTCAGAAGCTGTGGTTATAACCTCTTTGGACTAAGTGCGTGGGTGCACTGTGGTGCTCGTGGTGCCATGGACAGGGTGAGCTGTGAAACTGAAATCCTGCCTGGCCATGGTTGTTAGAGACCATGGCATTTTATACAGGAGTTGGGATCCTCTGGTCCTGGGCCCGGGAGGTGGGCAGGCCGGCATCATTTGTTGGGTTTGTCCTTATTGGTTTTTTTGGGGATTTGCAGACGAACCTCAACTGGACTAACGTTCATGCCATCAATTTGACCCTGGTGAATGTCACCAGTGAGGATAACGGTTTCCTCCTGACATGTATTGCTGAGAACGTGGTGGGAATGACCAATGCCAGTGTGCTGCTCACGGTCTACTGTAAGTAGAGGCAGGGAGACGCTGGCCATACATGGGCTGGTGGGAGGGTGAGCGTGGGAACTATTTGAATGTGTCTCCCGTCGGGAATTGTGCGTCACCAAGCTATGCTGTGCTCATCTTGATTTGCTGCTGTTGAGGGTGAGGACACGAAGTCAGAGTTGCTGCAGGAGACTGAGGCAGGGACCAGTCCTAGGACTACGTGTAAAAGGAGCTTTCATTATGGGCCAATTACTTTGTCCTCCAGCTTCTCTCCATTTTAGCTTGCCTGCAGAAACGGGCGTACTCCCAGTGTGGGTGTGTCAGTCCCACACTTGCACATGTGTGGTGAGCCCCTGCTGGGCTGAACGGCTGCGCCACATGTCTGCATGCCTCACTGGCACGTTCAGGTGGCTACTTGCATTCACAAAGCACCACTGGGAAATCCAGTGGGGTGAGGAAATGCCCAGCTGGGGCTAAAACTTTCTGAGTCACTCATCCCCTAGCCTCACTGAAATCAATGGAAGTTTTGCCATTGACTATAATGGAGTCAGGATTTCATCCCAGATCTGTTTCTACCAGGTTAATCAGTGAACACTGTGTAAACATGTGCAAAGCAAGGTTTAAAACCATTTACTTACAGGCTGTAGAGAGCTAAACTTTCATGTGCTTTCTAATATAACTTAATAAAAACCAGACCTTAACAGGAGTTTACGCAGCTTTGCCGCCTCAGGCAACTGGGACTTACCATGTGTTGCTGTGTCCATAACATTTGCCCTTAATCTGTGGTTTGAAAATCCCACATCCCTAACCCCCGCTGGTACCTGTGTAAACTGGAGAATTATGCCCCGTTATCCCATGCAGCACGGGCACCATTGGGCACTTGTAGCAATGAGGCAGAACTGAAGACAATAGAATATTGGAAGGAGAATAAAAAGTACGTCATTCTCTGGTCTCCCCCAAAATAAATAATTTTGGTGTGTTTGGATGGTTTGGGGGGGCTTTGGTTGCCTAAATTAATACAGTTCCAGATCTGATCAGCTGGGAGGAGACAGGTATGCCGTCCAAACCCTTTAAGTGCCACCATGTTGATGTTAATTTACATGCCCAGAATCCTGCAAGCCAGTACCAGTTTGTACCATACTTGCTCTAATGTAATCATTCTGAAAAGAGCTGATATTTTGGTGTAATGGTGACTAATTGCTTTGGTACCCTCCTAGTCATAGGGTGACCAGATGTCCCGATTTTATAGGGACAGTCCCGATTTTTGGGTCTTTTTCTTATATAGGCTCCTATTATCCCCACCTCCTGTCCCGATTTTTCACACTTGCTGTCTGGCCACCCTACCTAGTCATTCACCCAGAGATATAGGGAACTAAATTCCGACCTAGGCTTACAGGTGAAACATGCTGGGTGGGACTCTGCACGATCACTGGGTTAGCAGCCGTGGATCACGATTGAGGTGTATCGCCTGAGTTGTGAATGCGGAATCTTGGGTGTCTCCTCCGAGCTCTACCTCTCTCTCTTTGGCATTGCTGTTTCTCCATTTTCACAACATGAAACTCTTTAGAAAAAACAGAGGGGAAAGTTGATGGATCTTTCCTGTTAGTTAGGGGCTGCCTGTGGGCGTGACCCCAGCCCTCAGCATGGGGTGAGGGAAAGAAGAGTGCTTAGGAAAGAATAGAAGGCCTTTGTCTTATGAAGTTCTGATCCTTGCCCTACAGTAGTGGGCCATCTTTGGTCATGCCCTGTGGCCTCAGTGTTTGGGGCCTTACATGTGATGCTGTAATTAAGTTTTCATCAGCGATGGTGGAGCGGAGTTTGAATTCTTGAGGCGTGGGTATCCTCAGTTCAGAGGCCTCTCAGGAGAGGGTACCATGCATATGTATTAAATGGAGGTGAGCTCCCAGCTTCAATCCCTGTCCTGCTACACGTCCTTTAATTGTAACAATCCTGGAGGATATTCAACCAATCAAAGCCTCCAAGGACATGCAGCCATTCAGAAACCCTGAGGGATGTTTGCTTGAATGGCTGAGAATTCCTAAACTACTGAATGTGACCAGAGAGCCCCAAGGGGCACCTTGTAGACATGTGTGTAATTAATAACAATGCACTAGAAAAGCCTACATAACATGAGCAGGCTGCTCCATTGACATTGTGTGGGGAGGGGAATACAACAATATGCACGCTAAGTGGACAGCTACAAACTTAATTCGGGCTGGTCAGCAGGGGTCCAAATCCAAGATCTGATCTCAGACCTTGTTTCCCAGACCTACAGAGCTAGCCGTGCTTGTAGTTTACAGAGGCTAAAGTGGCTCAGTGGTGCCCCTCCAGGCTGATGTTCCGCATGACCCCATTCGGTCCTCCACACCAGAGAAAAGGCTGCGGTGAAGCAGGGCCGTTTAGGAATTAAACTGGTGGGGTGAGGAGGAGTGGGGATGCAAAGTAAGGGGTTCCAGGGGACACCCTCAGTGCTGAGGGGAAAGACATTTTTCATTTCTATTATGTATCCATTATCCAGGGCAGGGTGGAGCCTGATTACTTGTTTCTTTATTGGGGATTTTGACTGTCGAGACTGAATGTCCCTCTATCCTGCACTGCTCGTTACATGCCCACTAAAATGAATGTGAACAACCCTTAAACATGTGCTGGGAAAGGCCTTGCATCAGTGTGATGTGAGTGCTATGAAATGCTCTGAGAGCAACTCCCAGCTGAGACAAGCTTAGTTGATTTCGTGTCATCAAGCCCAGAGGGAAGGGAAGAAACTCTTAAATGACAGCAGGTCATCTCCTACTGCCAAAACCAGGCTTGGCTCCTTTGGGCAAGGCTCCATTCCAGCTCACCTGGTAAGGCTGCTGACGACATTGCAGCTGTAGTAGAGCGTAGCATGCACACACAGCAAATTCAGCCATGGGATGGAAGGTTCCTCTAGCTGTTCGAGTGCGCTTTGGTGGCTGGCTGCTGGGAGATGAGGTAATCATCATTGCCTGGAACATGTGAGGTTACTTGGGTCTTGAGTCCCACAAATTTGCATTGTGTTTCTCTATGCTAGATCCGCCACGCATTCAGAGCCTGGAAGAGCCAGAGCTACGTCTGGAGCACTGCATTGAGTTTGTGGTGCATGGGAACCCGGTGCCCAGCCTTCACTGGCTGCACAATGGTCAGGTCCTCAGGGAGACTGAGATCATCCGCATGGAGTTCTACCAGCAGGGTGAAGTGTCTGAGGGCTGTCTACTCTTCAACAAGCCCACTCACTACAACAATGGCAACTACACCCTCGTGGCCACTAACCAGCTGGGGACAGCCAACCAGACCATCAAAGGGCACTTCCTCGAGAAGCCCTTTCCAGGTGAGAGAGTCACAGCTTATGTTTCTGTAGTGCCTTGCATCCTGGAGCACTTAACAGGCTGCTATACAAGCTATGCACCAGGATCATTGAACCTCACATTAAAATACAGTCCCCTCTGGTGCACAATATAACTGTTTACCAGCATTGAGCAACATTTCACAAGAGTCTAGACATGGGTGTGAAAAAGAGTTGTGTATCCAGTTGAAATCTAAGGGGATTTTAGGGAGGGAGGATGTAATTATCCAAACTGACCATGACGTAAGAGCTAACATACCTATTGGTGCAGAAAGGTGCCATGACGTTTTTGGTGGCTTTGAATGATCATGGCCTTTGTGTCAAGTCTCCTCAGAAATATGGTGGCTTGAACAACAACACAACATCACGATGGGACACTTGGGTCTGATCAGCCATGTACAGACCAGGCATGGCCCAATTAGCTTGTGAAGTTTGCCCAACCCATGCCATATGATGCCAGGGGACCCCACTTTCTTCTTTGACAGGAATCTTCATCAGCATCTTAAGGGAAAAAAGGGTGAAAATTTGACAGAAAAGGAAATGAGTGACTGGTTTTTGCCTTTGCATTCTGCAGTGTTTGTGGTGGTTCTTGCTCCATGACCTATCCGTGAGAGAAGGGCTTAGGGCCTGCAGTGTATCATGGGGGGTTACCTCTGACGCCCCTTAAAGTGGACTCCCACTCTTTTGACACCGAATATTCTTTTGGGGCATATAACTGGGGTAGTGGCTGTGTGTGGAGGAAAGCCCTTTTGAGGGACTTGGTGATCTTGTTTTACTTTGTCTATAAAATGGCTGTGATCTAGATGGAATGTCCTCAGGATTCTATATATTTCATTAAAAAGAAATCTGTCAGACATCATTTTGGTGCAACAGCCCCCACAAAAATGGTAAATACCCCCCCAGTCCCTCGGCATTAACTATTTGTCAGGCACTCTCAGTAAATGATTTTAAATTCCTCCCTGTGTCACTGGGCGGTGAGTGGTGAAATTGTAGAAGGGAAAATGAAGCAGGGGAAGCTCTTGTTATAAGGCGTGCAGTAGAGAGGATTGTGGTGGCTGTCCTGCAGTGAAAGCGTGGGAGGGCTCTTGCACTGCCTTCTGTTTTTGCAGCACCAGATCAGGCACCCTGGAGTTAACAGAGTGGTGCATACTGTTGCCTTCAGGAGTGATGCCGTGAGAAAGTGGGCAGCGTGGCTCCTGCAGCCCCTAGAAAACGGAGCAAAATCGGGCACTTGCTATATATAGAGCAATACCAATGGTATTGTCATTTATTATTTATATCATGCCGTCAATGCGCACAGAGCTTTCCGGGCGGTCCGATATAGTAAATGGAAGCCAAAATCTCTGCCTTGAAGAGCTGACCAGTCTAAAGACATGAACAGATACAGAAAGGAGTGGCAAAATTATATTCAAGATTCAAGGATGATCATCTGTCTAGCTCCTTAATCTGTGTAGGCTTTCTGCTATCTGGGAGGAAGGGCAGTCTGTGTTTCTGGCACATGGGGTGGGGGTCAGGAGATAGGTCAGGTTATGTTCTCACCTCTGTCGCTTCCCATTTCTGTGATTCAGTTCCCCTGTCTGCAGGATGGGGATAACAACATTTTGTTTCTGATGCATCTGCAATGTGCTAGGCACTTTCCAAAGGTAACAGGAAGCAGGTCTGCTGCTCCAAAGAGCTGACACTAAAAATTCATTCCAGTCTTGCCACCATGTTGAGAGAATAAGCTAATGTTTAAGTGTTTTGAAATCCTTGTATAGAAGGTACTGGAAAAGAAAAGACTATAGATAGACCTAATCCAAAGGTTCGCTGCCTTTTTCTACCTGCCACTACAAACCCATCCCTTTTTTTCCTCCCATGAGCCTGTGTCCCAGAATCTTTCTCACTGTGGCAGCCCCCTGCCCATGATGTAATCAGTACATGATTTACTTTTCTTGAAGATCACTGGTTCGGACATTGCCAAAACTGACCTTTACATTCAGTGCATCTGAAATGTACAGTCTTGCATTTGAAAGTTGGTTTTTCTAGAAAACGTGAGGAGCTGTACATTCAACACACCTCATTACTGCTGCTAGTTACACTGGGGAGGTTTTCGCTGCAACCTGCCAGGACCAGAATTTCTTAAAATTAAAGTTTAGAGTCTCATAGATTCATACACTTTAAGGCCAGATGGGACCATCGTGATCATTTAGTCTGACCTGCACATTGCAGGCCACAGAACCTCACCCACCGATTCCTGAAATAGACCGCTAACCTCTGGGTGGGTTACTGCAGTCCTCAGAGTTTGATTTAAAGACTTCAAGTTACAGAGAATCCACCATTTACTCTAGTTCAAACCAGCAAGTGACCCATGTCCAAAGCTGCTAAGAAAGGCAAAACAATCCCAAGGTCTCTGCCAATCTGACCTGGGGGAAAATTCTGTCCTGACCCCAAATATGGCAACCAGACCCTGAGCATGTAGGCGAGACCTGCCAGGCAGACACCTGGGAAAGAATTGTCATAGCCCTTCCCAACTACTGTCCTATCTCTGGACATTGGAGATATTTTCTAATCGCAGTTGTGGATGGGCTATATACCACTGTAGGCAATCTCACTGTGCCACCCCCTTCATAAACTTATCAAACTCAGTCTTAAAATAGGTTAGGGTTTTTTGGCCCCACTGCTTCCCTTGGAAGGCTGTTCCAGAACTTCACTCCTCTGATGGTTTGAAACTTTTGTATAGTTTCAAGCCTAAACTTGTTGATGGCCAGTTTATATTCATTTGTTCTTTTGCCAGCATTGGCCCTTAATTTAAATAACTCCTCTCCCTCTGTGGCATTTTTCCCTCTGATGTATTTATAGAGAGCAATCGTATCACCCCTCATTCTTTGTTTTGTTAGGTTAAACAAGCCAAGCTCCTTAAGTCTCCTCTCTTAAGGTAGGGTCTTCATTGCTCTGATCATCCTAGTAGCCCTTCTCTGCATCTGTTCCAGTTTAAATTAATCTTTCTTAAACATTGGAGACCAGAATTGCACACAGTGTTCCAGATGGGGTCTCACCAATGCCCTGTATTATGGTAATAACACTTTCCTATCTGGAAATACGTTGGCTGATGCATCCTAGAATTGCAATTAGCCTTTTTCATGGCGGGATCACAGTGGTGGCTCATAGTCATCCTGTGATTGACCAACACAGCCACATCTTTCTCCTCCTCTGTCACTTCCAACTGATACATCTCCATCTTACAGCAAAAATTCTTCTTGTTAGTCCTGAAATTCACTTTGTACTGTTAAATTTCATCCAATTTCTATTATTCCAGTTTTCAAGGTCATCAAAATCTTCTTGTATGATGATCTGGTCCTCCTCCATATTGGCAATATCTCCCAACTTAGCGTCATGCACAAATTTTATTAGCACACTCACACTTTTTGTACCACGGTCATTAATGAAAATGTTAAATAAGATTGGTCCCAAGATTGACCCTTGAGAAACTCCACTAGTAACCTCCCGTCAGCCTGACAGCATGACCCATTGTTGTCTCCTCATTATCCAGTTTCTTACCCACATTTCAATTCTCTTATTAATTCTCATCATCTTCAATTTAACTAATAATTTGACTAATCTACTGATCTAACCATGTGGAACTGTATCAAATGCTTTACTGAAATGCAAGTAGATTAGATCTACTGCATTTCCTTTGTCTAGAAAATTGGTTATCTTCTCAAAGAAAGAGATTAGGTTGGTCTGGGATGATCTACCTTTTGTAAAGCCAGTGTTGTATTTTATCCCAATTACTGTTGACCTCTATGTCCTTAACTACTCTCTCTTTCATAATTTGTCCTAAGACCTTCCATACAACTGAGGTCAAACTAACAAGCCTGTAGTTTCCCAGATCCCTTTCTTTCATTTCTTAAATATAGGTACTATATTTTCAATTCTCCAGTCATAAGGTACAACCCCTGAGTTGACAGATTCATTAAAAATCCTTGCAATTTGATATACCAGTTCCTTTAGTATTCTTGGATGGAGATTATCTGGGCCCCCCAATTTGGTCCCATTAAGCTGTCTGAGTTTGGCTTCCATCTAATTTCTACTTCCATATCCTTGTTCCATTGGTACCTTGCCACTGGTTTCCATTGGTACCTTGCCTCAAGCTCCTCATTATCCCTATTAAAAACGGAGGCAAATTATTTGCTTAGGTGTTGGGCCATACCTTTATGATCTTTAATCTGCAACCCATCCTCAGTGCTTAGCGGTCTCACTTCTTTCCTTGTTTTCTTAAAAAAAAAGAATCTTTTACTATTGCTTTTAATTTCCTTTGCAAAGTTCAACTCTGCTAAGCTTTTGGCAGTTCTCACTTTTCTCCCTACACTTTCCGACTTTCAAGAAGTAACTCTCCTTTGTGTCCATCACTTCTTCCATTCCTTGTAGGTTTTCTCTTCTTAATAACCTGTTTGAGATGCTTGTTCATCCAGTTAGGTCTGCTATCCTTCCCTACAATTTTTTCCCCCTTACTCAAAGTAATTCCAAGCCTCTTCCACATTAAGATCCTTAAATTCTTCAATCCAATCCACTTCCCTTAGTTATTTCCTTTACTTTTTAAAGTGTGCCCTTTTGAAAACAAGGATAGTTACAGACCTATTTCTGTTTATCCTTCAGTTTAGTCTAAACTGAATTAATTCATGATCACTCGAATCAAGGTTGTCCTCTACAACCAGGAGTCCTATGAAGTCCATGCTACTTACCAATACTAAATCTAAAATAGCATCACATCTTGTAGGTTCAGTGACTATCTGGTGAAGAAATCTGTTGACTATCACGTCCAGGAATATCTGGGCCCTACCATTTACACACTTGTCTTCCAGTCTAAATCTGGGAAATGAAAATCTCTCATAATCACACAATTCCCAGTAGTGTTTATTTTATTAAAAATATTAGAGGTCTCTCTCCATATCCAAATCAGATCCTGGGTGTCTATAGCAGGCCCAAGCACTATCCCAGTGGAACCTCTGTTACCTTTCTTCCCCAAAGAGATTTTGACCCAAACAGATTCAGTTTTATGCATTCCATCACTTCTAATTTCTTTACAGTCTTCCCCATTATTAATACCACCTTTACCTTTATTTCTGTCTTTTCTGAACAGCACATACCCTCCAACCCCTGGATTGAAGTCATGGTTACTGTTTCACCAGGTTTCCATTCACCTTATAATATCTAGTTTCACTTCTTGCACTGGTAGTTCTAGTTCCTCCATTTTGTTACCCAGGTTCCTTGCGCTGATTCACAGACATCTTAGTTGTTTCTGCTTGGTTTTGCCCAAATTCCTCGCTGGATTAGGTACAGTCATTTTACTGCCAGTATACCTGACTGTTACTCCCAGTGATTTAGCCCTGTCTTTCCTCTTGTTGTTGTACATTTTCTTACCCTCTTTTATTCCTTTCTTCATTGCTCTATTACTTGGTTTTCCTCCCACTCAATATTAGAATCAGATGCAGAGATTACATGAGCTCCAAACCATTTCCCCCATGTTCCTGGTTTAAAGCTCTTTTAATCAGTTGTGCCAACCTCCGTCCCAGAAGCATATTTCCCTCTCTACTCAGGTGGAGTCCATCCCATGAGAACAGTCCTCTGTCTGTGAATACCTCCCACTGGTTGAACATCCCAAAGCCCTCCTTATAGCACCATTGTCTGAACCATCTGTTCATCATCATAATCTTGTCTTGCCTTTGCCCTCCTCCTCTACAGACAGGTAGAATCCCCCTGAGGGTCACCTGAGCCTCCATTTCTTTAAGTGTCTTCTCCAGCCTGTCAGTTTTCCTTGTTGTGTCCCAGTGAGAATCTAGCAATATCATTTGTTCCAACATGAAGGACAATCAGTGGATTCTTTCCAGCTCCCATTAGGATCCTCTTCCATCTCAGGTCCACATCCTGTCTCTTATCTCACGGCAGACAACACACCCTTCTGTTCTCCGGATCAGCTGTGGTGACAGGTCTTTCTGTCCTTCTTAGTAGGGGAGTCCCCAATCTCGTAGATCTGCCTCTTCTGATGGTGTTGCAATTCTCCAGCCTTCCCCCTTCTGTTCTTTCTGGCTGCAAGTCTTCTGTTCTCACTTGTAGTCTCCTGCGAGTCATCCTCTATCCTCTTAGGTCTCTGAAGTCTGGCTGTCTTCATTGTCTCTTTCCCTCTTCTTGCAGGACCAGCTGCTCTTCTTTTCTTCCTTGCCTTCCCATCTTTGGTTACTGACTGCCTCTCCCTTTCATTTTTCAACTCAGCGAACCTGTTCCTCTGCTCTGTTTCTCCTTCGCTAGCCAGTCTTTTCCTCCTCCTTGTTCTCATAGTCATGTGCTTCCGTTGGCCATTTTCCTCATCCAGAAGTCTACCCTCACAGTTCTCTGGTCCAGCATGCATTTGCAAGTCATGAGGTTTCTCTTCAGCCTCTTCTCTCCTTCCCTCCATCATCTGCCCAAATCCCCTTTGAAACTCCACCACAGTTTCTAGCTGCCTCTCCAAACCTTGGATCTTCTCCTCCATCAGATGCATCAGACGGCACTTCATACAAATGAAGCACCTTTCAGGTACCCTCTCCAGAATAAAGTATATCCCACAGCTTCCACATCCAGTCATCTTAATTGTCTCTTCCATTCTTTGGGTCACTACTACAGCTGCCTGTGTAGCTGTCATAGCCTTCCCTCCTACGCTCCTCTGAAGAAAGAAAAAAGGAGTGGGGAAAGAACCCAAAACATACCCCTGTTTGCTGGCTCCTGTGCTGCCGGCCAATTGGTTGGCTGCCTTTATAGGCTTGCTGATTAGGGAAGCCTCGCCCCCACAATCAAGGTTCAGCTGTGATCACAGGCTCTGCTTCTCTCCCCACGCACTGCCCCCTGCCAGACTTTGCGAACTGAAAACAAACCCGCAAGCAAGCAAACACACTGTCAAGAACTCTCTCCCTGCCCCTCAGGAGCAGAGGCTTGCCTCCCTTCTCCTCCAACAGGGATCTCCATGCAAAGGCTGCTGTTTTCAACTCTGTTTGCTGGCTCCTATGCTGCAGTCCCTGGAAAATTTCCAGCCCCCTCAAATTAAAAAAGTGTAGTAACTTGCCCAGGAGTCTAATCCATCACAGCCCAATTAACTGAACCAAACTTCAGTTCATTGGGAGCTGCACGTATGACCCTGGGTCTGTATTTGCTTCCCTTCCAAGCCTCTGCCATGCTTTTATGGGAACGCTGCAGCATCATTCCAGGCACCCTTGGCCGGCAAAGCTGTGTAAAATCCTGTTAGTATCAGGGTCAGTTTCTTTTGCTGGCGAGTACATTGAAAGCTGATGTTGTTCTCATGCTATATAAACTGATTGTCACTGAGAGCTTTAGACATTGTTACCTGGGGCCCTAGCGAGCTGTTTTGTTTGGAAGGAGCTTTACTGGATACCGTGAACTGGTCAGGTTGCTGAGGGGAATGACTAAGAGGGCCTACTTTACAGGATGGTGCAAATGTCGTGCGGCCCCTTTCCCCCGCACCAGCCACACCTCTGTCCTGAGCCCAATTGCTTCCAGTCCTCACTCCATCACAGCTCTGCAACTTGTTCCTAAATGGTATTACAGCTACTGGGGCCATGGGGTTTCCAGTTCTGCCCTATCAATCCACTGGAATCCCAACCTGCAGTCCTCCCTCCCCCATTTCAGCCCAAGCCCCCTCACAGCTGTTCCAGTGCACCCCAATCCCGATCTTCAACACAGTCTGAGATTATTTTGAGCCAGGACTGCCAAATGGGCCAAAAATGGGAAGCTTTGTTCTCTTGCCACACCTCCCCCAAATCCTGCTCAGCCCTGCCGTGTGGATCTAAACAGAGAAATCTCTTAAAGTAGCTATGCTCTTCCTAGGAGGGTTTTCCCTCTGCTCCCTGTGCAGTCAGTGAGCTGGCATTAGCTAGTGGCTGGCTTACTCCGAGAGGTACGCCCTCAAATGTCCCTGGGCTGGTTGGGATGATGTGGGAGCGTGGCTGAGAAGTGTTTGGATGGGAGGGGCTGACGTCCCTTTACTGTGCTGTTAATTGTGTTGCTTCTCTCTTTGTCCTTTTCACAGAGAGTACGGATAACTTTGTTTCAAGTAAGTGCCTTCTTGCCTTTTGCTTCATTTCCTTTTTTCACCTCCTGAATCCAAGTACCTTGCAGATGACGTTTGGGGGCGATCTAATGCTTTAGCGCTAGGCAGGAGGGATTGTTAGGGAGGGAGATGAGGAAATAAGTGTCTGGCTTCCCCTCTGTGAGAGCCTGAGTGTATTAAGGAAAGTTTTTATGTGCTGTACAGTCTGTAGATCCTGGGCAGGTCTATTCCTGCCTAGTGGGGTCCTGAAGAAGGATCCAGACCAATGGAGAGGGAAGCATGTGATGTGCCGGTAGCACGGGTAACTTTGCAGTATGACACAGAGGCGTGAATGTGTCTTCAAGCAACTCCTGTACTGGCTGTAGTTTGGGGTGCCACAGGGCAGTGGTATAGATGCCTAGTCCACTGAAACTGAAAGGAAAAGCAGTCTTCAGAGCTAGTCTTGTGAGGGCTGATGTGGTTCAGGGCTTGGGGAAGTAATATGGAACCTCTCCCCTTGAGGTTACTGATCTAAATTAGGTGCAGGTAGGTGGTGCCCCAAAGAAGTTGCCATTGAATCACCTGTATGAAATGAGCAGCTGGGTCTCAGTCCCCTTCCTAGCAGAACAGTTGTCTGCATCACAACAAGTGCTGGTTTGACCCCCATATTGCAGCAGTCTGAGCACAAGCCAAAGGACTGATTGGGTCCTGGATATTGGAATCCCTCCCCCCTTCATTGTAGTGTGGACTCTTCCAAGTAGGAGCTGAGGCCCATTGAACAGGTGTGTAGGGTAAGTGCTGTACCTGTTCTGTGGCTGGGGGCTTTCTGCTTCCTGGATTTTTAATCGCCAGCATTCAAATGCATTTAATTTAAAAAATCACTCAAGTCATCGTTTGTTGGTTTTAATTTGGCAGGATTCAGTCTTGTAGCAATCTGCATTCCAGGGATGCTTGAACCACTAGCTTTCCCCTGGTGCTGGGAGGCATGTGGGTGGATGAAGAACCCTCACCCACAGAACATATGGGATCAGACTGCTTCTCATTAACTGGTGGGAGTGACACTGTGTCCGATCAGTAACTTGGCTTTGCTTCCTCACTGCCGAGTCACATAGGAACCTAGAGAGCTTAAGTAAAAAAACACCTATTAGCTCATTTGGTCTATGCCAGTTCAGGAGAAATTACAACCCCAATAAGACTTGAATTCAAAGTCTTTGAAATAGAAGGCAAGAGACCTCATTCTCTGGGCTAGCCAGTGCTATGTAGTGTGACATCACAAGGTTGGGATGTTCTGGGGCCTGTGGAATTCCTTGGGGGCACAAATTGAATATTTCCTCTTTCCTCTTCTGGTTCCAGTTGGTGACTATGAAGTCAGCCCCACCCCACCTATCACTGTGACCCACAAACCAGAGGAGGATACATTTGGGGTGAGTCCTGTCTCCTTTTTTGTACAGGGGAAGCATTTTCTATTGATTTCTGCTGTTGCTGATGGATAGGGTGGTATACTGTTTGCACCACCATTGCTTCTATACTGAGATATTTGTTTGTAAGTAAAATCCTACCCTGTCCAATTAATGATGGCCAGACTTTAGATGGTTCAGTGGTTTGCGATGGATAAGCAGGGATACTGATATGAACTATGTTAGCCTCTTGAGTTTGCAAAACTGGGTTGTGAATCTCTTGAAGACAGAGTCTCCCCCAAAGTATTTCCTGCAGGGTCAGAAATTCTGAGAGAACAGTGAAAAAAATGACAAATCAATCAATTAATTGAGTTGTTTCATGCTATAATGGAACGTTTAGGAGCATGGATTCAGTTCTGGTTTATTTTCATCAATACCGATTCATCCACCCCTTCTTTAAACCCCCCCCCCCGCTGCATTTGGTGATGTCGCACTAGGACTTGATCACATTGGCTGAAATAAGTTTTGCCAATTCATTTTACATGGTTTGCAAGACCCTCAAAATTTCACTTTTCACAAAATCCAGACAGAGATGGGGAAAATGTTGAGAGCAACAGTGTTGGGGAAATAATTAGGGGTTTCATAGAATTGCTCTAATTTTATGCAAGGTTTTGAGAATCTTGAAATCCAGAAAATATTGACAGAATAAACAAACCCTTATCGATTTTTCTGAATGTTTTGTCCTGCGGTAATTCTCAGGGGAACTGAGGAAAGCGCTTCATACAATGGGACCTTACTCGTGAACAGCACCCAGTGTAGAAAAAGAAATGCAGAAAATATTCAGGGGAATGAAAATCATACTTGTTAAAATGTGACCTTTGAAAAATAAAACCATGCGTCTATCAAAGACTGGGAAAAGCATCAAGCGATGAAAGGAATAAAATGTCTTTCTGTTAATGCTGTATTTTCTTCTGTGATTGAACACATCACAGTAAGAGGAACACAGGTCCAAATGCAATAAGAGGCCCTGGAAGGCAGTAAGAATAATTGGCCAAATGCAAACGGAAGAAATCCTGAAAGGAAGCTGTTTATTTACAGCAACACAATTAAAGAGTCTTGGGTAAAGATCTGCAGAATAAATATTAATAAATATAAAAAGGAGCTTTGGGCTGTAAGCCTTTGTGTACAGGGATGATCTCCCTTCTGCATCCGTACAGGGCCTGGCACAATGGGACCCCAGTCCCAATTGGGGCACTTTGGGTACGATCATAATATAAATATTTACCACTACTACTCATAAAGGAGCAGCTGGAACCTCAGGAAAAGAGTTCTACTGCCTTCTGTCTCTTGTGTTTTCTCTTCCCTCATTCTTGCTTCTGAGGGTTGCTTGCATGGAGGCAGAATTGATGTTGTGAAAGAATTCTTCTGCTCCTACTGCATATTCCCCATCTCAAGTTAGTATCCACTTATGGTTGTGAGACCACACGTTGGGTAAGATGTGTCAAATGGAGATTATGAAGGGCAAAAAACCCAGGGCATTAAGGAATACTAAGGAGCTAAGATTCCATGCAGATGTACTTGATGATTAGAGAGTGAGGGTTCAGAGGCATGGGAAATGTGATATCGGAGCAGAATTGTATCTATATAGAAATTATTCTTATTTTTCCTGTCGCAGTAAGAGGCTCTTGTAGTTTCAAAACTGCATTAAAGCCATTTGCATTCAGATGGATTCGTCTCCACAGCAGCATGTAAGTGTACAGGAGTGACTGAGCCAGGAGACTTTTACTTTTCAAGTCTGAACTGGTTTGGATATCATATGTTCCTTCATCCTAACTTTCAGATTTGTCCCTTGCAGGTATCCATAGCAGTTGGGCTTGCAGCTTTCGCGTGTGTCCTCTTGGTGGTGCTCTTTATTATGATCAACAAGTACGGTCGAAGATCCAAGTTTGGGATGAAAGGTACGTGTAGCTGCTCTTCTCCAGCAAGAGGCACCTTCAAGGAATGCCAGGCTCTAATGCCACATTATGAAAGGTGTTGTGTTTTATTTCCGCAAAAGGTACTGTCTATACCAGCCAGTGGCACTCCCAGAGCCCTTTGAAGGGAAACGGTACGACTACCTCTTCTGTTCATTGCCTGGACCTAGAGAGCAATAGAGTCTTTCTCTTTTGTTGTTCTGGGCTGCAGCTGTTCCTGCTATTGGGAATAAGCATGTGTGTTTGTGTGTGTGTGTGTGTGTTGGTGGGGGGCTTTGGGTCCTGCTGTCTTTGGCAGTAACAGCGGTTGTTGAGCGCTGAAGAATGAATGCCCTTGTGCCGTGTTGTTGTAGCTGTGTTGGTCCCAGGATATTAGTGAGGCAAGGTGGCTGAGCTCATATCTTTTGTTGGACCACCTTCTGTTGGTGAGAGAGATGAACTTTCGAGTTTACACAGAGCTCTGCTTCAGGTCTGGGGAATGTACTCAGAGCTCGAAAGCGTGTCTCTCTCTAAAAGATATTACCTCACCCCTTTGCCCTTCTTATAGGTCTCACGGGAAATGCCGTTTGGCTGCCCTGCGTTAAGCAGGGTTGGGTAGGTTGGGGCGGGAGGTAAAAATACATGAAATTGCCTCCTTGGTGTATTGGCCAGTTCCTGATAGAACGGAATGCGGGTGGATTCTGAGTCGGTTTGTGAAGGAAGAAAATATGCTGTTATGAGTCTGTGGGGTGCTTGCGAAGAGCAAGTGATGTTTCAGCAGGTTGCAAGGGGTTTTTCTGCTGCCTCCCCACTGGAATGTTTCACTCGTTTCCTTTTCTGCTTCATGGCCATCCTCGTGGGAACTGTTTCAGGCAGGCTAGGTAGTGCTTAGCCAATGAGAAGACAGTGATGTTTGCCATATGGAGCCATTCTTTCAGTTCTCCCCAGCAACGTCGTTGCTTCTCTTCAGGATCATGGGGCTCGTGCCAAGAGAAACTGAATCATTGAGCACCGTCTGTTTTTCATGATTTCGCCTTGTGTTTATCTGCAGCCTTGAAGCGTTGGTGGTGCGTAGCAGAGCCTACTGGGACAGGTTTATAACATAACAAAGTAGTTGCCAGCCTCCATCCTTGTTAATACAGGCATTGTACAGCCAAACACGTGGTCTTTGGTTAACACAACCCTTTTCAAAGGCTGCTGAGTGGCAGCTGATTTCCCAGCCATGCTGGGGCCTGCATTTGAGGAGCAGACTGAAATGTTTGGGGGCACAGCTTGTGCTTGCCCAGAGTTCTGTTTGCTTTGCGAAGACATTTCCAGAGTAGGTCCAAATGAGACTGTGGCTGGTGTTTCCCCTGTGTGGCCTCTGGAGATGGAAGACAGGACCTTAATTAAACAGCAGAACTACTGTAGCAACTTAGCAAATTTAGCTCATATGTCCATTGATGGGAGCAATCTGCTAGGGTGTACAGATTGGTGGTGGGGGAGCATGGGAATGGAAGTCATGATTTCTGCGAGTCATGATTCCCAACTCTTCCACTGCCTCATTTTGTGACCTCACACAACTAACTGGCTTAACTATGCTTTCTGCTTGAGTTTCCCCTTCTGTAAAGCGGAGATGAAGTTTTCCAACTTCATACGGGGAGGGGGGTATATCTACGGGAGGAATGGTTTGTACAGTGCTGTGGTATCTGCTGCTGATAGTGCAAAATGTTATAGGTAAAAGAAAAGAATAAATATTCCCACACATGAAAAACGGAGAGAAGAATGTGAATATCATGTGGGTAACTCACCTCTGTAGATGGATAGACAGATGTGTGCTTGCACACGTACTGAGGGGTTATGGTAACCATGAGTATGAATCTTGAATATCGTTTGAGTTCCTCAGAAGGCTGAGATGTGCTGTGGTAATATTCCCTTTTGGCATGTGCAGGATTTAGATAGCACAAGCTTTTATCAAGAAAAACATGGTTTTCCTTTCATTAAGTTGCTGTGCTAAGTTGGAGTCCCTGTTATTCTGATAATAAATTGTAGATATAAATATTCCCCTGCAGACTTAATTTTTAGGGGTTTTGCTGGTAAGGCTGTTAGACAGACAGAATCTGCAGTGTTTACATGGGTTTAAAATTCAGAGAGATGTCTCATGTGGGACTTGATCCTGGTGCACTGATTCTGTAGCCAATCACAGCCTTCATAGGCATCTTGGAAATGCAGGTTGTTGTTGGGTGCTGTGGACACCAAGTCCACGTGGAGTTAGTGTGAAAGTGACTGGCTCTGCTATTAGATGAGCAGCTGGATCTTGAGCCTCGAAGGCTCCTTGTACATCGGTAGCATTCTGCCGCCACATTTAGACAAACGTGCACATGCTCCTGCTGAGCAAAAGTACCTGTTGCTGACACAAGGGCTCACGTAGCTCTCTTGATATCTTCTACAGCACCTTTATCAGTGCCACTAGGGTAAATTTGTCTAATTTGCTCCCCTTACAAACTCCACCTTGGTTCCTCCTTCTCCTCCCTCAACCAACACTCTGGGGACCCCTTCCATGGCTTCTCCCTCTATGCCTTCTCCTTGGTGACTGTATCCATTTGTACAGTTTAAACTCTCATCTCTTGGCTGATGACTCACTAATCTATGGGCCCTGTTTCCCTCTGCCCACTCCTGTGCTGCAGACGATCTCCTGATATATGGCCTTAGATGGCTCATCGCCAGCATAGAGTTTCTTGGTTTTTCCATTTCCTCCTTTCTCTGTTGTCGTTGGCACAACACCATCCTGCCCATCGCTTAGGCTCACAGTCCCTTTGACTCCTCCTTTCCCTTCTTCCCACACAACAAGGCTGTTGCAGAATATTGCTTCTTCCTCCTCAATGTTTTGCAAATGTGACCCTTCCATTCTGTTCCAGGGGCTAATGCCCTGGCTGCATCTTGCCTTGATGGCTGCAACCAGCAGATGACTGCATCACTCCCTGCCAGTCTGCCTGAAACGCAGTGGCAAAAATGGTCTTCCTTCCCCATTGATCAGATCCTACCATCCTCTGTCTACCTTTGCACCCCTCCATTAGCGTCCCTTCAGCCACTGCATAAAAGTTCAAACTTCTCACTTAACACCTTCAAGGCCTTGAATAATGTAGGCGTGATCTACACTACAGACTTATGGTGGTATAACTATCCTGAGCAATGCAGAAAATCCACACCCCTGCGCGACACAGTTACGCCGACCGAACTCTGGTGTAGACAGTGCTACGTAAATGGGAGAGCTTCTTCTGTCGACACAGCTACTGCTTATCAGGGAGGTGGAGTACCTGTGCCGATGGGAGAAGCTCTCCCATTGGCATAGGTACTGTGGTTACTAAGCATTACAGACTCATTGGTGCTGCTGCACCACTGCAGTGCCATATGTGTAGATAAGCCCTTAGGCCCAGCCTCCAAGTTGGATTTTATCGTCTTTCATGTCCCCCGGCCCTTCATTCCACCAATGATGCCCCATTTATTTCAGTCTCCCATCTTTACCTTCTTCTGTGATGCTTCCCACTTGTGGAATGAGCTCCCTAATAACAGAAAAACAGCGATACTGGGTCAGATCAATGGTCCATCTAGCCTGGTGTCTTGTCTTCCGACAGTGGCCAATGCCAGGTGCTTCACAGGAAATGAACAGACCAGGTAGTCATCAAGTGATCCATCCCCTGTCACCCATTCCCAGCCCCTGGCAAACAGAGGCTAGGGATACCATCCCTGCCCATCCTGGCTAATAGCCTTTGATGGACCAATCCTCCATGAATTTATCTAGTTCATTTTTGAACCCTGTTATAGTCTTGGCTTTCACAACATCCTCTGGCAAGGAGTTCCACAAGTTGACTGTGCGTTGTGTGAAGAAGTACTTCCTTTTGTTTGTTTTAAACCTGCTGCCTATTAATTTCATTTGGTGACCCCTAGTTCTGGTTCTAATCTAGCTTGCCAAGCCACTCTTCTTTCTTCATTCATATCTCCTGAAGTCTCACCCCTGGACACTCACCTCTGGCAAAGATCTTTACTGTCACAGTGTCATGCGAGAGAAGGAGAGTGTGATCAAAAATCAATACAACCGAAAATCCTCTGGAAGCTTGCACTCTCCTCTGAGTCTCCCATTGTGATCTAGTTGCAGCTTTCTGGGGCAGGAACTAGGTCCTACAGAGCATCAAGCATATGGTTGGTGATTAAAAAATAGAATAATAATAATCAAAAGGCCTGATCTGGGGACGGAGCATCATTCCCTGATTCAGGAGCAGTTTGTAGCCAGCTGATGCATTGCCACTTGCTGTTGAAATCCCAGCTTGGCAGGATTGTAGGAGCAGGTTTTTCCTGTTGTTTTTGTCATGGCCGCAGAATGCTGTGTACTCAAGTAACCCAGAATGCCTTGTGGGGAGGCTTGTAAGCTTGTCTCCTCCTCCCCCTTTACTTTCTCTTACCAGCAGGCTGAGAAGGGAGGTTAATGCCTAAGTGAATAAGGGGGGAGGTGAGGCACAGCTGGGGCCAGGGAGTGAACCTTAGCAGGGTGTGCAGGCAGATGGCTGCTTGCGTTCTGTGGAGGTGAGGCCAGAAAATGAGGGATCCCTATATCCCAATCCTGGGCTTTGTACACATGGGCAGAAAGCACAGCAAAGGAGCAGAGCAATCTATGAGGACCTGGTTAGGGATTTCCTAGCTAATAGATATGGATTTGGGCCCTGTTTGGGAGCATAGGCCAGCGCCTTTGCTTCTCTTCTCTCTGTCTGTCCCAGAGACAGCCCGGAAAATAAGTGCCTCACATTGCTCTCTAGCGACCCTCTCAGGTAGTTTGTAGAAGTGGCAGTGACAGGCTGAAGAGCGAGCAGCATCCAGTCTGCCTCGCTGAAGAGCCACCACAACAAAGAATGACAGGTTTCAGAGTCGCAGCCGTGTTAGTCTGTATCCGCAAAAAGAAAAGGAGGACTTGTGGCACCTTAGAGACTAACCAATTTATTTGAGCATAAGCTTTCGTGAGCTACAGCTCATTTCATCAGATGCATGTAGTGGAAAATACAGTGGGGAGATTTTATATACACAGAGAATGTGAAACAATGGGTGTTACCGTACACACTGTAACAAGAGTGATCAGGTAAGGTGAGCTATTTTTACCAGCAGGAGAGCAGGGTGGTGGGAACATTTTGTAGTGATAATCAAGGTGGGCCATTTCCAGCAGTTGACAAGAATGTGTGAGGAACAGTGTGTGGGAGGGAATGTTTATTTATCCCCATGTTTATTTCCCAGGTTATGACCCAGCTACTGATCTGTCCAATAACAATGGTGCACAATACTTGCTCTGCCAGTTGCATGATAGCAGGGCTGGCGTCAGGGTGGCTTCACAGGCCCCTTGTGAGGTGGGTTATAATGCAGCATGTTCCCTGTTTATCGTCGTTCTGGAGGATGGCTGTGTGCCATCCTCATTGAGTTTCCTCGCTTGCTCCAGAGGAGGCGCCCTGTTAATATTGGATCATGGTGGCAATCCTGCCTTTCAGGCCTCCTTGCAGATTTGCCTCCGTGCAACAGAGTGGAGAAAAATATGGCTTGACAGGCTATCAGCGACTGCCAGGGCCATGGAATGTGAAAACTTAGGGTTAGGGGAGATAAAATGAAAATGGAAAACAAAGTTCCCTTTGTGTACCTTAGGCTTAGCTGCAGAATAGAGAGACATTGGAGAAAGAACGGCCAGACAAAACACATACGTAAACAGAAAGTATCTAAGACACAGATGTAGTCTGCAATAATTGCTGGTGTCTAATCTGAGTTTTTGTACACAGACATGTGAATGAATTTTTAACCAAGGAAGGACAGTGATCAAGTGGTTAGAACACGAACCTGGGAATCAGAGCCCCTGGTTTCTATTCCCAGGTGTGGGAGGGAGAGTGGTTAGAGCAGGCAGACTGGGGGTCAGATTTCCTGGGTTCTTTTCCTGTTCCCAGCTCTTCCAATGACGCAGTTAGTGACCTTGCACTAGTCTTTGCTTCCCTGTACCTCAATTTCCCTGCCTGTAGACTAAGGATAGAATGCTTTAGACTTCACCTTAATAGCACTCTTCTTCCTGTAAGTCTATAAACCCAAATCCTCCCAGTAAAGTGTAGTCAGAATACATTTTAGGAAATGAAGTTTAATTTAATAAAGCTACAGCAAAGTCCTGGGGCTTACGAGATACTCGGACACATTGGTGGGCATGGTCACATGAGTACTTAGGCAGGTAGACAACAAGACATGCACATTCCAGTGCTAACATTTGGCTTGCTGGTTCTCCTTTGTGTACATCAGGGATTGGCAACCTTTGGCACGTGGCCAGCACATCCCTCGGCCTGCGCCGCTTCCCGCAGCCCCCATTGGCCTTGGAATGGCGAACCGCAGCCAGTGGGAGCTGCAATCGGCTGAACCTGCGGACACTGCAGGTAAACAAACCATCCTGGCCCTCCAGGGGCTTTCCCTGGCGGGCCCTGTGCCAAAGGTTGCCGATCCCTGGTGTACATGTTTTCTGTTTCAATCGTAAGCTCTTTGAGACAGGGATGTTGTGCTCATACTTATTTGTATTATGTACTCTTGGTGCTCCAGAAATAATAAACAATAATTCATGCTTGTAAGAGAGCTACAATATTTTTGGATGAAAGAGAATAGAGCAGAGCAGAAACAAATGTACTTATTTATTGTGTGTGTTACCATAGCACCTAACAGCCCTAGTCATGGACCAGGGCCCCATTGTTTTAGATGCTATACAAACACAGAACAAAATGATTTGTCTTGCGTAGTTGAACTTGTTTTCTGGGCTCAGCTACAAACTAGTTTTTGGTCCCCAAATCAGGTTCATCATGCAGGACAAGGGTGAGGAGCGACTGACAGCCCAAACGTAGCATCATCTGAAATCCCATTGCCTTTTTTCATTTTCTGAATCAACCGAAACAGCAAAGGGGGGAGGGGAGGGGGAAAGGAAAGAGAGAGGCAAAACAATAGTAAATAGAGGCTCTTTACCCTTTCGGTAACGTGTCAAGAATCACATCACTCAGTTCATTTGGTATTCACTCCAATAGCCCTGATCGGAGCGCTGGTGCTGCTGATGTGTATGTCAAAAGTACTTGCAGAGCTGTTCCATTGCAATTTAGCATTAGTTAATAGCTACTTAAAGTAAAGTGGTTGCCTATTTGATTATGATTGGGGGTTATTAACATTTTTCCATAAACAGATGGTAACTGTCCTCTGCGTCCATTGCAAAGCAATGCCAGGGTTCTGATTTCAAGGAGACCAGTTCCTGCAAAGACAGCTTGGATGCATGCTTTGTTTTTTTATTTCCCTCCTTAACAGTGTAATTATTTCAGTAGCTTAAAGGGAAAAAATGCTTAAGTGAAATGACCTGCCTCTCCAATGAGACTTAATCCTAACCTCCATTGACTTGCCCATGTCTGAGTACAATTACCTGGTGGTTTATTTTTTCCCTTGAAGCTGTACAGGAAGTAAAATAAATTTGCAATTAAGAGAAACTATAAAGTCAGTACTGATTGCCCCAAAGCAATCGGTGTCCAGCACCCTTCTATTTTATCCTACCGGACTTGTTCATGTCGCAGGGGTGATGCCCTCCCACTATCAAGGCCGTACAGGGTGGCTATGGGAAAGGAGCAGCCATCCAAAGGAAACAGCAGCTGGCCACAGAAAGTGTTGTGAATAAATCCATGGTGAACCATCAAGTAGATCAAAAGTTAGTAAAAGGTAACAGGCTTCTGCTGCTTTGTTTGGGCCCAGTCCTGTAATGTGCTGAGCACTTGACGCGAGGTGTGAGCTCCTTCGATTCCTGCTGATGCTGGTGGGAGCTAGAGGCACTCAGCACCCTGCAAGGTCAGGACCTTTCCTTGGTGGTAACTTTTTATTTGTTTTACAAGCCCCTAGGTTTGCTTTCTGCGCTCAACATCACTTAGTTTGCCTGCCTTGAAACCTGGGAAATGGATTGAAAGGGCATGTGGTTTCACTGGGTCTTCCTTCTACAAGTACTTCTGTATCTTCTGCTAAAGTGACATTTTATTTTGATTTCTGATTCCAACCTTGTGAAACCCTGTGCTCCCAATCTGTAAGTACCTGCCCTTCCATTAAAAATACAATCCATAACCACAGCAGCAATGGTCAAATAAAACTCTTCCAAGCATGTCTTGGTGAATGTTAAGAGAAAACACTGCACTGCTTACAAGGCATGTCTCTAGAGCAGGGATCGGCAACCTTTGGCCAGTGGCCTGCCAGGGTAAGCCCCCTGGCAGGCCTGGCCGGTTTGTTTACCTGGCTCATCCACGGGTTCAGCCGATCTCAGCTCCCACTGGCCACGATTCACTGTTTCAAGCCAATGGGGCTTCGGGAAGCGGTGGCCAGCACATCTCTCGGTCCGTGCTGCTTCCCGCAGACCCTATTGGCCTGGAACGGTGAACTGCGGCCAGTGGGAGCTGCAACCGGCTGAACCTGCGGACGTGCCAGGTAAACAAACCAGCCCAGCCTGCCAGGGGGCTTACCCTGGTGGGCTGCGTACCAAAGGTTGCCAATCCCTGCTCTAGAGGGATCCATTTATCTTCTTTTCACAGGACGGAAGCTCACCAGTATCACCCAAGGCTGTGGTGTGCCAGCATTCCTGTTTCCTTTACTAAGGTTCTGATACCAGGTCCTGCACTTAAAGTGCAGACCTAATATATGGAAGGTACTGTTCTTCTAGTCCAGCCACTAGACGTTTAGGCTGCATTTACTTCTATTGTCTAGCTACACCAGGTAGCAGCAGACTTTTTGCCTATCCTAACTAAGAGCAACCAGATTCCTTGTCACCAGGCTATAAACAAAAGTGTCAGAGTAAATTCTGCCCAAGCTTGGCATCTCTGTGCCAGATAGAAGTGTCTTCCCTGAAAGACTTTGGAAGGGAACAGAGATGCATATCACTTACTCCTCTGAACTGCTTGGAGAAATGCTTAGTAGAAGATTTGCAACTGCTTAGATCTAAAAGTAAAATACTTCTACCTGAAGCTTTAAGAGACTGCTTAAAAGAAGTGCTTGCAAAATGCACTTACCAAACATCTACCAAGCATCAACTTCAATTTCTTAGCCAAAAAATGAATGTTATTTGATAGCAATGGTAAGAACCTCTTAAGGAATTCAAATAAATAGTTTAATTTGACTTGAGATACCTCTGCTTCCTTTAAATTTCTTTAACCTTTCATCATACATCAGACCTTCCAGTTCTCCTTACACCTTTGTTGCTTTTCTGTGCATTCATTCTTTCTAATTATCTGTTGGGTACTCTGATTCCTGCCATCTCCAGAATGCACCAGTCACATTAATGGAACAATGATGGAAAGAGCTCAACAACAGACTTTGGCTGTTCCATGAATGGTTCACAAATCACACTAGTGGCACCCAGAATTGTTTGCAGCTAAATTGAGATGCAAACACCAAATTGGTCTGGTGGAAGTAAACAGCTGGATTGTAAAAAGCAAACTCCCAAATCCAAGTGCCTTGCATGTTTCTGCTTTGCCTGGCAGAACAGTAATAAGCAGGAACAGATTGGAGCGTCAGGGTTTCCAGGACATTGGATTAATGAGGAATGGTAGGAGGCTGGTGATCTGGCTGGACATGCTAGTGCACTAGGCTTGTAACTTCATGTACTTTGGGGTCACAACCTTGGATACAGTTCCTGGGGGAGAGGATTAGGATTAATTACACAGTATCTCTCATGCTGGAGGGGCTGAGTGGACTTCCTTCATCCACTGCAGATTTGGAAATGGATGAGTCATACTGGTTTGTGGTCCTGCTTTCCTCTCTGCAGGCATCTCAGTTCCACAGCAGTGACATCTCACACTGCTGAGCTTCTCTCATCCGAGCAGCCTTCCCCTTGGGCCAGGAGGAGAAGGGAAACATTTGTCCTCAAGGTATCTCCTCTGAAAGCAGCGTGGTTCCTGCTGGGTCACTCATCCCCTTTTCAGTTCCAACCTGTGTTTGCCACTTGAAATGTTGTGTTTTCTTTCCATTTTAAAATGAATTGAAAAATGGTGGATTGACAGACCTGGAGACCTAAGACCTCTGTTTATCCATAGGACATGTACCATATGCACCAGTTTCCTTCATCTGACTCGGAGGGAACTGCTTCTGGGCCATGGGGACTGAATTCTTCTCTCAACCATATGGAGTTGTCGGTACCTCCTCTGAGGCTGACAAGAACTGGGCAAATCAGTGTCTGTTATGATGGTGGTATCGGTGCTGGGGCACTGCAGAGTAACACAGGGAGAAACAGGGAGGCTCAGTCCTTGCTTTTCTTTCCTGTGTCACCTTTAATCAGTACTTTAACTGTGATCTGTCTATACTACCTTTCCCTGTCTTTCTTTTGAAAAAGGCTACAGGGCACTAAATGTGCTCCATAGAGTTTGTAGTTCATCTTCTCCTTCTTTGGCTTGCTGTAGCATCCTCAAGATTTTCCTCCTGTTCAGCCAAGGCTCCTGCAATTGAATAGCTCACGCCTAAACTGTGCAGCCAGAGAGTGCAGCTCTTGACCTAATGACACCTAAATGGAGATGTGATGAACACCACACAAGTACAGTGTAAACACCCGGGGGAGGGAGAGAGAGTTCTTAAGGAAGATTTACAGCAGTAATGGGACGATATTGTTCAGTTGTGAATTTAGGCTTAATGTGATCTGAGGAATAACTTCTATACCCTGGAATCTCTAAGGCTGTGGAATAGTCTCCAAGGGAAATGGTAGAAGCTCTGTTATTTGGGCCATTTAAAACTCTACCGGAGAGAACACTGGTGAGTATATTGTAGGGATCAGGGTGCATGGGATAATCTACTGGGCCTCCTCCATCTCTAATTTCTACTTTTCTGTGATGGAGTAACACCTCTGCCTGTGTTTTGGGAAGCACGGAGCATCTAGCAAGGGTACTGATGTTTAGCAGCTTTATTTATGTATTTAATTTATGTGTTTATTTCTGAAAGTGGAAGCCACGTAGGACCCTCATTAACGTTCAGGCATTTCATTTCAATACACAACTGTGCTATTAAAAATAAATGTCCGCCATGAAAAATGCCTGGCCTGGTACTTGACATCAGCTGCATTAGCAGCACCCAGCATGCTGTAGGAACAAACCAGGTTGTGATTCTAATGACTGGTGTCCAGGGTGTTTCACGGTCCAGGTTCTAGGGTGGGGAACTGTCTCCAGTTGACATTCCAAGTTCTTGGGAAGGAATGGGGGGAAGGGGGTTCTTTCTCTGGTGGATGGTTGGGATCTGGATTGAATACCCTGCCTTGGCTTCAGAAGAGAGACCTGGAGCTCTAGGCTGGTATTGCTGATAGTCATTTCTAACTACTGTATACTGAAAATCAGTTTATTTTCCTTTCAGGCTAGCTGAATGGGGTGTGGGCACTTGTGTTAGTTGGGTTATATGCAGGCTTGAAAGGATTCAATTTTTCTCAGTAAATGTTGTTAAATGTCGATTTTTGCCGTACGCACATAAATCAACAAAAAGTATTTCCATAGATGATAATTGAAATTTACAGATAAGCAGAGTAAGAAGAATGATGCTGCTTGAGAACTTATTACCATTTGATTTAACGGTATTTACTGTGTATATACTGTGTTGTTGACAGTTTGTGTTTTAATGGTTATAAAGCTTTAACTTTTTGTGTCTCAATGCCTACTGTCACTAAATAATTTACATCTGATCCCGCATAATTTCCCACAACCGTGAAAAATCTAAATTGATAAAAATAAAGCCTAAAACTCATAATTTTGGACAGTTGTGTTAATTTGAATTGATTTAAAAAATTGCTTAAAATATACATTGATATTGGAAGCGGAATAAATGTGAAAAACTTTGGCTCAGCAGAGCACTCATAATTGCTAAATGACTAGTACTACAGAAATGGAAATCCAAAAAGCAACCAACAATTGAAGATTGCAGCCATCATAAACGTGGCCATCCATGGAAAGAATAGTATACTGTAACAGAAATACCCCAGAAAAATTCTGAGGTATGGGGTGCTTTCCTGGAAGTATCTCGGTGATCTTATTAAATGGATGAGCCTTCCCCATTCACCACCTCCTCTTCTCTTTTGCCTCTCCAGTTTGCTTTGATTCTTTATTGTATTCTATTATTTTTTTTCAATTTCTCTGTACCTAAAATAAGGATAAGGCAGAATAAGATTTAAAGTTAATTTGATTTTATAAACAATTATTTATAAACTGTAATACAGAGAATTGATTTATATTTTAACCATTCAGATGATATAGTCAACTGTTTCAGGTGTAGTTAAGGTTAGGTAACAAATGGTTAACACATTGTGAGACGTTTATGGATAGCTTGTTTTGTGTGTGTGTGTTTGTGTGTCTGCGTGTGTGTGAAAATGTAATGAAAAGTGAAGAGGAAAAAATAAACTGATATTATCTGTAAAAATTATATTAAAAAAATACAAATCCAATTCTGCCAAGCCTAATTATATGCTGGTATAATTCAAGGAGTTGAAAGCACCATGTTAACCTCTTGCGTGCCATAGGAATATAGGGTACCAAGTTTAGCCATGAAAACTCGTGCAGGCCCAGAACCATAGGTCACCCTGTTTTCAAAGGAAGGAATTCCCTCTTCCCACACTGGCTATATATTTCTAGTGGATTCCCTCTCTTTGTTCCAGTAATCATAGCTTCAGTCTCTCACAGCACAAGGACAGCATGGAGTCACTGCCTCCTTCTCCTCTGTCCCTTATCTTTCATTGCTTCTCTGGTCATAGAGGTTTCCTCCCTGAGGCTCCAAGGCTAGACCTCTCAGAGGCCCCTTCTTGAAATGTTTAGTACACATCAGGGCTGTTCTTATGTGACCCAGCGTTACACTCCCTAGTGACTGGAGAGTGCTCTGTGCCCCCCTGGACCCTCTTTCAGCTTGCTCTATCTTGTCAGTCTGCACAGTTGTGCCAGAAACAGGCTTCCCCAGGAGGTATCTGGTACATTTTGTTTCCAGCTGGTCCCGAGATATCTTTAAAAAAAAAAGAACAGCCTTTGCTTCCTTTGCTCCCCTCTAAAATGGAAGGTTAGACCGGGTGGGAGGAACGGATAGACAGAGGAAGGTTGTGAGTTGGAGTGGGGCCATATACTTTTTCCTTAATCTAAATTTGGAGTTTCAGCCTCTTGAATGCAGAGAGAGTATGGCATAGGCTGAGATCCCTGTGCCTGGACAATCCTGGAGTGGGATGGGGAGGCGTGAGCTGATGGGAGACCCCTCAGCACAAGAGGGATCTGTCTTGACACAGTGCAGTGTCTGCCGCTCACGTAAAAGCCTGCGGCCGTGAGACAGCTGCTGGAATCGGGGTAAAGAAGCTGTCCCTTTTGTTGCTGACAGGACTATTTCATTTTGATATGGTAAAAGCTCTCGTGACCTCTGCAATTTTCCAGATGGATAACGAAAAACTAGAAGGAGGGGGCATCTCGGCGGCTTTCTGTGTATCTGCCTATGGAGCTGCACCCATTGGCTCAGATCTGCTGACAGGACTTAGTAGTCGTTACATTAAATGGTGCCGGCAAGGAGAGAGGCAGGTAAAACCACTGCCATCCTTGGGCTGAGATGCGCTCCCCGTGATACAGGGCATGTGCATGCGGAGACATGAAACGCTGTCTCCAAACAGCCCCACGTCTGCCACGCAGGGTTAGGGACCCAGGAGTTCTGCTGCAGTTTGGAGAAGGGTTGTGCGGTTGCAGCAGCATAGGCACTGCGGCACTGCCCTGCTTTGCAGGGGTGGGGGCTGCTCTGAAAGCTGTTTATTAACGGGGTAGCTTGACTGAGATGTGTGTGACTGGCAGAATCATCCCTGGTTTTTTCCACATAGCGCAGGGGGGCTGTTGTATACTCTGGGGTGGGTGTTTCTCAAAGCTTGTAGGATCTTCCCTACTTTTTCTTCTACTCTCCCACCTCAGACATTATTGCCTCAAGGGGAACCTCCCAACGCCATGGAGAAATGGACCCAACTCCCTCCGGAGCCTGTTAACACCATTTCTCTAATCTGCCAGTTGGGGGCAGCAGAGAGTTATAGGAGGGGTGAATGGTGTCTGCAGGCAGGATGAGCAGAGAACCAGTTGATGGAGGGGGGCACTTGAATTCTGTTCTTATCCTTCTGGATCCTGCAGATCAGTGGATGGGGAACAGATACTGGGGTTAAATCTGTATGTTTGCCTCGCTACCTTACTGATAGGCCCCTACCAAATTCATGGTACGTTTTGCTCATTTTCATGGTCCTAAGATTTTGAAAAAAGTAAATTTCATGATTTTAGAGATTTAAATCTGAAATTTCACAATGTTGTAACAAAAGGGGGTTGTGATGGGAGAGGGGGTTCACAAGGTTATCATAGGAGGGTTGCGATATTGCCACCCTTACTTCTGCGCTGCTGCTTGCAGCTGTGCTGCCTGCAGGGCTAGCTGGCTGGACAGCGCTGTCTGCTGGCCGGGAGCCCAGCTCTGAAGGCAGCATCACCGCCGACAGCAGTACAGAAGTAGGGATGGCCTGGTATGGTTTTGCCACCCTTACTTCTGCACTGCTGCCTTCAGAGCTGGGCCCTCAGCCAGCAGCCGCCACTCTTTGACCGCCCAGCTCTGAAGGCAGCGCAGAAGTAAGGGTGGCAATACCGTAACCCCCCCTACAATAACCTTGCAACCCCTCTCTGCAATCCCCTTTTCAATCAGGACCCCCAGTTTGAGAAACGCTGGCCTCCCCATGAAATCTGTATAGCATAGGGTAAAAGTACACAGGAAACCAGATTTCATGGGGGAGACCAGATTTCACAGTCTGTGACGCATTTTCCATGGCCATGAATTTGGTAAGGCCTTACTTATTGTCTCCTGAGAGATCTTCTTGTATTCCTCACACACATCAGTGAGTGCATGAGAAATAAGAGCTGCTCACCTTCCCCTTATCACTCACAGTATCAGAGAAGCCAGTGAGAAATGACCCACTAGGACTTCCTGGTCCCCTCTCCCTGTACTTGCAGGGTTGCTCCACAGGAGGCTTGCTACCTCCTGCGGATACAGCCATCAGGACTTATCCCACGCATATGACTTATATTCCATGTTGACTTTATGACGTTAGCCCGCATACCGGCAGAGTGGCTCATGGTAAAGGCACAACAGCACACTTGCTCAGGAAGCCCTCGGGAACTTGGGCCTGCGCTCTCAGGAGTGGGAGGATGTGATGGGTTGGATCACAGTGAACCCCTTTGGGACTGCCACTTGAGGTGCCGGGACTACCTCTAAGCCCGCTTTCCCTGGCAGCTTGGGACTTCAGGGCCCTGCCTGGTTTGAGCCAGACATGCTAGCCTGCTAGAAACCCAGACCCAGGTCTGAACAACATCCCCCCAAAACTGCAGGCTTAACTGAAAACAGATTAAGAAGTGTTCCTGTCTCCAACACTCAGGTACCCAACTCCCACTGGGGTCCAAACCCAAAATAAATCCATTTTACCCTGTTTAAAGCTTATACAGGGTAAACTCATACATTGTTCACCCTCTATAACACTGATAGAAAGATATGCAAGGCTGTTTGCCCCCCCCCTCGGTATTAATACATACTCTGGGTTAATTAATAAGTAAAAAGTCATTTTATTAAATACAAAAAGTAGGATTTAAGTGGTTCCAAGTAATAACAGAGAGAACAAAGTGAATTACCAAGCGAAATAAAATAAAACATGCAGGTGTAAGCCTAATACAGTAAGAAAACTGAATACAGATTAAAATCTCACCCTCAGAGATGTTTCAATAAGCTTCTATCACAGACTGGATGCCTTCCCAGTCTGGGCACAATCCTTTCCCCTGGCACAGCCCTTGTTCCAGCTCAGCTGGTAGCTAGGGGATTTCTCATGATTGCAGCCCCCTTTGTTCTGTTCCACTCCCTTATATAGCTTTTGCACAAGGCGGGAATCCTTTGTCCCTCTCTGTGTTCCCACCCCTCCTTCTAAATGGAAAAGCACGAGATTAAAGATGGATTCCAGTTCAGGTGACATGATCACATGGCACTGTAAGACCCCAAGCCCTCATTCCTCCCAGCCTGACTCACAGGAAGGCTTGCAAGCAAACAGAGCCATCCAGAGTCAATTGTCCTGGTTGATGGGCGCCATCTAGATTCCAGACGACCATTAATGTCCCACGCTTTGCATAACTACAATAGGACCTCAGAGTTATATTTCATATTTCTAGTTTCAGAAACAAGAGTGATATATTTATACAAATAGGATGACCACACTCAGTAGATTATAAGCTTTGTAATGATACCTTACAAGAGACCTTTTGCATGAAGCATATTCCAGTTACATTATATTCACGCTCATTAGCATATTTTCATAAAATCATATAGAGTGCAACGTCACAGAGGAGATCTATCTCGTTCTGTTATGTTGCTAGGAGGGGCCATGCAGTGTGGTGGGGATGAGGCAGAGCACCTTCTGTCATTCTGCATTCTCTCTCTTTAAAACAGCCTCCCTCTCCCGCCGCCCTTGCCACACAACGTGCTTGGACTTCATCAGCAAGCCCCCAGCATGGCCCAGCAGCCGCTTGACTTTTGAATAATGGAGTCAGGGAGATGTTGGGGTTTTGTGTCCTAAATGGCCATGTAAGACTTGGCCTTCTAGAGCAGACCAATAGCCCATCTAGTCCTGTCTCCAGCCCTGCCAGACCAATAGCCCCTCTTGTCCAATACCTTATTTTAATCTATACCGGATCAGACCAATGGTTCATTTCATCTCATGTCCTGTCTCCAGCTGTGTCAGGTCAGTCCCGTTGCTGCATCTGTCCCTTGTATTATCTCCTGACCTACCAGATCATATCAGCCACCTGTCCTACTCCTCTAGGCTGCCTCTTGTCCACAGCAGATGGCAGTGGCAGCCCCTCTGACAGTGGCTGCAGCTGGAGTCCGCCCCAGAGGGCATAAAGCCCTCAGCATACAGTCCGTCTACTATACTGTTTGAGGGGGCAACTCAAAGCCATGGAGACAGAAGGGATGGGGGACGGGGAGAAACTCCTCCCTCACCATTGCCACAGCAGTGGTCTCTCTTTTTTTCTCTCTCTCCTCTGGTTTCCTCCACTGTCCCTCATCCTTCCCTTTCACTTCTTCCCTCCCCCACCCCAGTAGTATTAATCTCCTGCCTTTGGCCCGTGCCTGTGCCGTGTTGTACATCTGAACACGCTGTAGCAACACGGCTGCTGGGACACCTGTGGTATTTAACGATCAGGCCTGCGCGCCTCTCGTTAGGGGGCCCCCTTGTCAGCTCTCTGCCACCTGGTCTGTCTCGCGGTATAGCACTGTTTATTTAACAGAGAGATTAAGCATGACATGATGACTCCCAGCAGAGGAGCCAGGGAAACTGTTGCCATCTATAAATTGGAATCTTTTTATTTATTTATTTGTTAATTGTCATCAAGGACTTGTGAGCTGTTTTTTGGAAATGGTGGCGACAGTTAACCCTTTTTTGCCCACGTGGCATGAAGAGAAGCCGGTCTGGGTGTGGCTGCGGGAGGGAGGGAAGGACCTTTTGACCTATGAAGTCTAGGGAGAAGCAGGAGTGAGGACGCACTGACCGTGGTGCTCAGTTCTGTGACACTGTTTTTTTTCTAATAGGGAGGAAGGTTTTCTGGGAGCAGTCTCCTCCTGTTTAATTTCCCCAGGTCCTTCCCTTCCATCAAAGAGCCCTGCCTTGTGCCAGCATGCCTGGGCTGAGGAAAATCAGGCTTCCCTATTGGGTCCCAGCCTCTCATCAGGCTATCTTAGTGCAATAATCGGAAGATGCAGGATAAGAAAGGAGCTTGCATAAGTTCTCTTGAGCTACCGCAGTGACATGGTGCGTCAGTCCCTGAGCCCAAACAGCTGCCTTCAGCTCAGGCTTGTCTTAAGCTGGTGGGGACGTGGTGCTGGAAATGGAACCCACTCTTTGATATTGGGCTGCTAGTGTCTTTGCCTAATTTCAAGTGGGTGATTATATTCTATAGTCTACCTCCGCAAAGTCCACCTGCATTGTCACTTAGATGAGCTATTCTTCACTCCCTGCCTTAAATGGATGTGCAGTGTTTTGGGGGCACTGTTAAATGGCTGTTGTGCGCCGCCCTAGAAGTGGGTACATTTCTATGCTGAGCAAAGTGATAGCTGTATGAATACCATCTGGAATGTGCTTTGGGACCAAAAGATGAATATCCCATGAGGAGGTACTTATGCTAGAGTGTTTTCTATACAATTAACTCAAGGATTTCTGTTGCCCTCACAGGTGCTCCAGTAACATATACATTGATTTCTTTTTAAAATATATAATTAATTTGGGTATAATAGCAAGTGTGGAATTGTTTATTAAGCTATGTTTTTTAATCAAGGAGAAAAGAAATTAAAAATAGAGAGAAAACATAACTGAAGGCAGCAAAGCCCTGGGAACAATTTATGGTCTCCTTAATTAATCTCTCTCCTTGTTATTTATTGCACTTCGTAAAGAGAGAGAATTCACATGCCTGTTGGAATGGCAGAATGATGGTGCAACAAGTCTGAGCAGCTGGTAAGGGCATAGCCCTAGCGTGGCAAGGATGCAGAAGGGGTATATTATATTGGCAGCTCACTAGACTGGACATTTTAAAGTGTAATAATGGATGTTAGAGGGAGGGTGTGTGACATGAAGTGTGCCTGTTTCTCATTCTGGTGCTGTACCTGGTGCCCCTCCAAAATTGCATTAGGGCCAGATTTTCAAAAAAGAGAAAAGTGGGCAATTGTACGCTTAATTTGCTCGGGCAAAGGCTCTGTTCATGCACATTGTGTAGTTGTATGCAGAACCTCTACCCTTAAAATCACTCCCACACTGAAGAAAATCCTCTCTAGTAGTACACTGGAAACTAGACTTGGGGGAGACCTATTTGTTCATCTGGTCTCTTCCCCTGTCAGTGCAGGACTCTTTCTGATTGGATGATCTTTACTGCCTTGTCTCCTCAGCAGTGGAGATGCCATCTCTTCCCAGGGGAGACTATTCCACAGTCTAATGGCACTCTTTGTTAGAAGGAGAGCCTACATTTAACTTTGTTCGGCATCATTCCATCACTCCCAGTTACACCCCTTTGAGCCATCCTCAACAATTCCTCTCTCCTCTTCATCCTTGTAGATGATTCTTTCTCTCTCCCTTAATCATCATTAAGGGGGAGCAATCCATATTTGGTTTTTTAACTCCCCTCGTAAGTCAGTCCCTCCAGCCTCTTCATCATTTTTGTTGCTCTTCTCTGAATTTCCTCAAATGTGTTGACGCTTTCCTGGCTTTTTGCCCAGAACTGTTTGCAATATTCCAGGTGTGGTCTCATCCGAGCTCTAGGGAGATGGACTAACTCTGCTCTGTGTTGCAATGTTGCTGCATATGTAGGCCGGAATTTCTGGTGAGGTTTTTTTCTTTTCCCCCCGTCATATTGCATTATAGTCTGATAAGCCTTTTAATGCCCATCGTCACCACAAGCCTTTTTTGGCATTAACTACCTTCCAAGTTTCTGCCTTCCACTAAATTGTTTGGTGTGATTTTCTCCAAAATGTATTGGCTTGCATTTTTTCTACGTTTGGGCCTTGTTTTGTTTCCTTCCGTGTTTTCTAAGCCGTCTAGGTGCTTTTTGTATGACTTCCTGATCCTCAGTGACCTCCTGATTTTGTTATCGTTGGAGCATAGAAATGAACAGACTGGATCTGAAATAGTCCAGTATCCTTCTCCAGTTAGTGGCCAGTATCAGGTGCTTCAGAGAAAGGTAATGGTTCCCCTAAACATACAAGTATCAGCTTTATAGTTAATGTGGTGTCTAATAATTAATAATTTCCAAATAATTACTAATGATGTTAAATAAAACCAGACTTAACACCAATCCTGCTGCAGACAGCTTCCCCCAACTCTAAACTTCGCTATTTTATTGCCCTTTGTTTACACTCCATCACCTTGTTTTGAATTCATATGCATACTTCGGTTTTTTTAATGCGAGTGGTGTGTTTTTGTGGACTACCTAGAAGAGCACTGGCAGATAAGAGCTATATAAATAAAATGTATTATTATTATTTATGCTGCTTTATGCCAGTGCTCATAACCAAGCCAATTTGAAATAATTTTTCAAGTAAGATTTTGTGAAGCACCATATCAAATGTTTTACTAAGTCCAGATATATTGCAGCTACTGCATTCCCTTCATCTGCTCTTTTGTAATTCAATCAACAACAAAAAAGAGGTGATCAGATTAGTCTGGCATGATTTGTGATTTATACATCCCCAGCTTATTTGCTCTTGGTTCCATTATCCTGTAGGCACTTAAAGAATTTTGTCTCTTAACATTTATTTAATTGTTTTGCTAGTGACTGAAGTAAAATGTATTAATTTATTTTATTCATCAAATATGAACATGCAACAGTTAACAATATATATAAGGATATATATAAATATATATGAGATGTATATAAATGTCTGTGAAGAATTATAGTATTTGTCTTACTGATATGATTCTGGACAGAAGTATATATATATTAGTCCATAGCCTGGAAGTACACTCAACAGCATGGAAGGCAGGAAATGCATCTGGTATATCAAGGTAGCATACACCTGCTGGCTGCTCCATTTATGTCCAGTTGATCTGGAGAACCAACAGAGAAAACATGAATGAATTTCCTAGAAGGACTTCTCATCTGCTTTGACCATTATTTCTTATGGGATTTTGGGAATGTGAATTCTTTTCTCTCTTGTTCAGTCTAAACTCCTCCTTCACTAAAAGTGGCACTCAAATAGCCTATATAGAGAGATACAAACATAAAAATAGTGTCTCCCTGTTCACTCTGACTTCATTTCTGAAACATCAAAGAAATTCTCTTCCACTCCACTGCTGTTATATAGCTGGATTTTAGATTTCCATCCCTTTATTACAATGTCATTTAACTCTTAATAACGAAACACATGGTCCTTACTTGTCATGTTCTTTTCTACCAACATTTTCTATGCTACTGACCTATTCAGTAATGTGATTTCTGATATAGGAGTATTTCCCCACTTGGAGAGTTGGGATAATGCTTCCTGGGGCTGTGCTCTATTATCTAATAATATATTGGAGTTAATGGAACATCAGGACATGCCTAATAAGTAGGCTTGGCAGAATACAATTTTTATTTTTTGTTATAATTTTGATGAATAATATTGATTTTTATTTTTAAATTTCCCCCCTGATTTTTATCCATTTTAATGGTTTGACAGTTGCACAAAATCATGGATGGTGGTTTCCAGATAATACCTGATGACAATGGACGTTGAGATTCAAAAAGTTAAATCTTTATAACTGTTAAAACACAAATTGTCAACATCATATATCTAAATATACAACATAAATAGCAATAAAATAAAATAAAATAAAATAAAAGTTTTCAAGCAGCAATTTCCTTACTTTGCTTAACTGTACATTTTGATTTTTATCAATGGAAATTTTTTTCTCGGTTTGTATGTGTATGGTGAAATCGATGTTTATTGACATTTACTGATAAAAATCTAATCCTTCTGAACCTACTAATAAGCTTTAATGAGCTTGGTAGCAAGGTGGATGTGTTCTGTGCTGGAGTACCAGGTGCAGAATTTGAAAGGATAATTTAGGCACTTCTCTTTATATATATGTGGCTAGAGGCATTGATTACGCTCTACAGAGCTTTACATCCTCTAGGTCCCACTGACTTATGTCACAGTACAGAAGTTAGGATCTGCTGGGTTCTTATCACAGTTGACTCAGGGCCTGCACTTCTTAAGCTCAGCAGAAGGCACTCTCAGTTGAGACTCTCCCGTCTGGAACATAGTTCCTACAGGGCTCTGACAGAGCCTTAGTTTGGAGAGCTGCAGGTTGCCATTCCAGTACAATTTGTGTAGCAAGGCTTTTCATGAATCTTCCTAATCAGGAATGGGGTTTGGGCTTTTTGTTGTTAAACAGCAGGTTTTGGTAAGCGTTGTAGAATGGTGTTTTTGTTGAAGGAAGACACTTTGGGACCTATACATTTCTGAATAATAATAAAAATAAGTGGAAAGGCCAAAAACTATATTTGTTACCTGCTACAGAGTGGCCCTCAAAAGGGGTGACATTCTTTCCTCATCAGACATTTAGTTCAAAACTCAACCTTGACTGTTCAGCTGATCTGTGTGCAAGCTAAACATATCAGCAACCACTGAAATCAGCCATTGGAAGTCAGTTTGGATCCATGTAAGAAAATGATTACCACTGGCACTGATCCCTAAAGCCAAACTCATCTGGATTTTCAAAAATGTGGTCTGAAATTAGCGCCCTAGGGATAGATTTTGGTCCCATTAAAGTCAATAGCAAAACTCCCGTTGGCTTCCATGGGACAAGGATTTTATCCTTAAAAGATTTTCCAAACCCTCCAGGGAACAATAAAGATTTCAGAACCCCCATCTCTCCCCAACACACACATGCACTGGAAGCAATTCAGGATCGCAAATCAGTCAGACATTGTAAACCCACTGACAAATCCATCTAAACTTTAGAACAAAACAATTGGAATTGGCTTCTCCTCCACTTAATGCTTCTGAATCTTGAGTTCAAGATTCTAGGATTTTCTGGCAAGAGTGGATGATGATGATGGATCTGTACGTAAGGTTTTATGAATTCAGACAAAAGGCTGGATGGCTCTGAGGACAGATATGGGAGGGGTAAGATTTAAGACACACATGCAGGAGGTCTCATGCTGCCGCTACTAGAACATCCTTGGAATTTCTAAATATTGTAAATGACACTTTTCTAACTCAAACAGTGTCACATCCAACACAGGGGAATTCTATATTAGACCTCATCTTGTCAGATAAAGAGGAACTGATAACAGAACTGAAAAGTAATGGTAATTTAGGTACAAGCGATTATGACTTGATCACATTTTTAATGTGCAATCAGAATAAAGTCCAGACTATACACACACACATATACTTGGTGCTTTATAAGGGCCAACTTCATAAAGAGGAAAACAATTATCAGCTAAATCATCTGGGAGGAAGAATTTAATCAGAAAATATGTGAATGATAACTAGGAATTGTTTAAGAATACTTTAGTAGACCCCAAAAAGCCACAGTCCTACAATTGAGGAAGAAGGCTGTATCAGTTAAAAACTGACCTGGTTTAGAGGGGAAGCTATATATTTTTTAAAACAAGGGGTGGGGAAAATAATGTAGCAAATGGAAGAAAGGAAAAGTTGATATTAATGAATATAAATCAGAAACTAGGAATTGTAGAAAATTGATAAGGAAAGGAAAGGAACACAAGGGAATATCTATAGAAAGCAGAGTAAAGGACAATAAGGAGGATTTTTAAAATTATAATAGGAACAAAAAGAATCCTAACAATGGTACTGGTCCATTACTAGATGAAAATGGTAGATTTATCAATGATAATGCAGAAAAGGCAAAGGTGTTCAATTAATATTTCTGTTATGTATTTGGAGGGGAAAATAGATGACATAATCATATCATATGATAACATTCTTCCATTGCTCCAATATCTTCAGAGGATGTTAAACAGCAGCTACTGAAGTTAGACATTTTGAAATCAGCAGGTCTAGATAACTTGAACCCAAAAGTTTTAAAAGAGCTAGCTCCGGAGCTCGCTGGACCATAAATGTTGATATTCAATAAATTTTGGAACACTGGGGAAGTTCCAGAACTGGAAGAAGGCTAATGACATGCCAACATTTAAAAAGGGTAAACAGGATCATCTATGTAATTATAGGCCTGTCAGTCATCAATCCTGATAATAGGCAAGATAATGAAGTGGGTGATACAGGACTTGATTAATAAAGAATTAAAAGAGGGCAATATTATTAATGCCAATTAACATGGGTTTATGGAAAATACATTCTGTCAAACTAACTTGATATCTTTTTTGATGAGATTATAAATTTGGTTGATAAAGATAATAGTGTTGATGTAATATACTAGACTTCTGTAAGGCGTTTGACTGGGTACCTTATGATATTTTGATTTAAAAACTAGAATGATATAAAATTAACATGGCGCATATTAAATGAATTAAGAGCTGGCTAACTGATAGATCTCAAAGAGTAATTGTAAACAGAGAATCGTCATTGAATGGGTGGATTTCTAGTGGAGTCCTGCAGGAGTTGGTTCTTGGCCCTACACTATTTAACTTCTTTATTAATTACCTGAAAAAGACCCATAAAATTGTCATTGATAAAGTTTTCAGATGACCCGAAAATTGGGCGAGTGTTAAACAATATGGAGGACAGGACCCTGATACAGAGTGATTTGGGTTGCTTGGTAAAGTGGGTGCAAGTAAACTAAGTGTTTTAATATTGTTAAATGTAACTGTATGCATCTAGGAACAAAGAATGCAAGCCATAATTACATGATGGGGGACTCTACTGTGGGGAGCCAGTGTCCTGGAAAAAGATTTGGGGGTCATGGTGGATAATCAGCTGAACATGAGCTAAAAGTGTGATGGTGTGGCCAAACAGGCTAATGTGATCCTTGCATGCATAAACAGGAGAATCTTGAGCAGAAGTAGAGAGGTTATTTTATCTTTGTATTTGGCACTGGTGTGACCACTGCTGAAATACCGTGTCCAGTTCTGGTGTCTGCAGTTCAAGAAGGATGTTGATATTTTGGGGAGGTTTCAGAGAAGAGCTCTGAGAGTAATTAAAGGATTAGATTACATGCCTTACAGTGATAGACTCAAGGAGCTCAGTCTATTTAGTGTAACAAAGAGAAGGTTAAGAGGGGACCTGATTGCAGTGTATAGGTACCTACATAGGGAACAAATAACAATGGGCTCTTCAGTCTAGCAGAGAAATATAACATGATCCAGTGGCTGGAAGTTGAAGCTAAGACTGGAAATAAGGTGCAAATTTTTAATGGCCAAAGTAATTACCACTGGAGCAGTTTACTGAGCGTCGTGTTGGATTCTCCATTGCTGACACTTTTTGAATCAAGATTAGATGTTTCTCTAAAATATCTGCTCTAGGAATTATTTTGGGGAAGTTCTCTGACCTGTGCTATACAGGAGGACAGACTAGATGATCACAATAGTCCCTTCTGGCCTTGGAATCTATGAAAAAGGCAGAGGCAGTATAGTAGTGAAGTTGCTTGAGAGACATCTTGAGGCTGCATGCTGCCCCTTAACGATGCCCCTAGGGAAGGGGGACGGCTATGAAGAATTAGTTCCAATCTACATGTCTGAATAGTGTGTGTGGGTTGGGAGGGGGCATCCCAGGGGAATAAAAGCAGAAAGATGTTTTATGAAGTTATTAGCAGCTGGTGGTAAGTGCCTATTTATCTGCATCGAGCTGCAGAGCCTGGGAGCGGCTGGAGTGAGATTTGCTGTCGTATTGGTTCTTTAAGGATAAATAATCTTGGCTGGAATTTGCACTAATGATTTCCTAAGTGTGGTGCTGCTGGAGTTTCCAGACAAAAAATGTTTCTTTGTTTTTCAAGGGTATAAATGGGGATGGGTAGGAGGTGGGAGAAAGGTTCGTTTCCCATCTTGTTCTCATTGGGAGCTTGGCAAAAGATCCTTGTGTTTTATTTCTTTTTGTTTTTTTCAAACCCCTCCCAAGATTACCTTCCTTCCAGCAAGGAGTGTGACCACTGGACATGGTCCTGCTGAAGTGTGATGAAGGCCGTTCCTTCAGTCAGCTGGGGAAGGTTCTCTCAAACCCTCTGAGGGCTGCCTCTGCTGGCTTTCCTGTTTCCATTGTCCAGGTTGGTGGAAGTGGGCACGTTGCTGGGACGGATGCTGCCTACTCGGAGGAGTTTGGAATGGGGTCCAACAGAAGGTTTCCCATTTGCATTATTGGGGAAGTATATGGCTGCACATACAACTATTTTGCTCAGGCAGGCAGCGAAACCAAAGCAGATGCACAAAGCCATCTAGCCAGGGTCTGACGATTGTCCTGTGCATGTATCAATGGGATGCAGTTGCCAGCAAAGTATATTTCCATCTCCAGATGGAACCAGATGGCAATCTCCAGTTGCTAACCTTCCTAAAGGAACTCTCACTGATCTGTTTAGGCATTTATTCCCTGTTCAGCAGGATATTATCTGAGCACCTTACAGAAATACCAGCATTGGCAGTAGTTTAATCAGTGTTGTAGGTCTGTTTTTGGCTCTTTCCTCTTCCCTTGCATGTGAGGGTAAATGGAAAAAAATTTAAATGTTGTATTACCACTATCTGTTGTTGTTCTAGTGAGAAAGGTGAGTCTTGTATTTAGTCCTAAAAGCAATGCCATGTTAACCTTTATGTAAGAAGGTCCCAAAGCTCAGGCTCCCACAGGTTTCATCCTTGTAGTAGCTAGTGCCTGAGGAGCCCAGCTGTCATGGGAGGTCATGGTCCCTAAGGTAGTCTGGGTTTATTGCATTGCTCATTGCTTGGAAAGCAGGACCAGAACCTTGACTTTTGACTTGTTGTTCAAGAGGAAGCCAAATGTCTGGAGTATGAAAGTTATATGCTCATATCGCTCTCTGTTGGATAGCAGGCGAGCTACTATATTTTGAATCAGATGAATCTCTTCAGGTCTAGCATTGTTATGTCCCGATATAGCACAACTGCAATAACTGAGCCTGGAGGTCACAGACACAGTGGATCTGATAGTGCAAACCAGCCAAGTAATCAAATACGTTACCGGAAAGAAAGAAAAAAAAAACAACCAACCTCATCAAGTATGTTAGGGCATAATCTCTAGTCACAGACACAAGAAAATGTTCCTGATGTGTACTGGCTGCTAGAAGGTGAAGATTTGCGTTCTGCATGTGTTCTGTTCTGGAGGTTTGTTCCCTTTCCTGCAGCACTGGAGAATGCATAGAATGTCTGTGGTCTGAGAAGGCATCTTTGCTCACCCCACTGTACTGCTGGAAATGTGCAGCTGTCTTTGATCCTTCTAGCCATCATACTGTCATAAAACTCATGGATGATATTTGTTAACTTCTGAGTACCCTGAGGATCTTTCTGAAGACTTTTGGTGGTGGTGACTGGCCTCAGGGCTGTGTTGAGAGGCATTTTGTGTGCTCCCTTGCTGTACTCTCCATCGGAGAAAATGCTGAAGTAGTCTAGCTGAACAGTAATCATGATGATTCCCTGTGTTTTAGGGGAGGCAGTGTTACCTAGTGACTAGAGCACTGGACTGGGACTCAGGAGACCTGGGTTCCAGTCTCAGCCACTAGACCATAGGCAAATCACTTCTCCTCCCTGTACTGCAGTTTCCCCTATCTGTAAAATGGGGATGAAACTGACCATTATGAAGTGCGTAGAGATGTGTGGATGAAAAACAGAATCTGAGAGGTATTATTATTATCAAGACACCTACAGATGGGAGTCACCAAGCAGGATATGGGATCACAGCCTATAACTACCTTCCAGGCAACAATAGGAAGGAAGGATGGAAGGTTGGTAGTTGGCAAAGTTTCAGAAGGCAGTTGGACCATGCGGTGGCGTGCCGTCCAGTGAAGGAAGGATTCTGAAGGTCATGAAGAGAAAGTTCTGAAGGCTAGGTGCAGTTGGGCAGTGGAGTAGGCTTCCCAAGTGGTTGATGGAGACACCATCCCTATGGTGATGGAGGCACTGTTTCGAGAAGACCAGTGCTCAGCACCCAGCCTCTCACACTGTGACACTGGTGGCCAGATTTTCACAAGAGCACAGCACCTGAGGTACCTCCAACATGCTTTTTGAAAATCTGGCTGATAATGGGCCCTTTGTGAAGAGAAGCCCTGTAGGATGTAATAGAAACTTGTCAGGGTGACTCAGGGGATATTTTCCAGCTTGTTTGTCTGGCTTTATGAAAACTATTTGGGCGGAATGAACATTTTAGTGAAATTCTTCGTGTTACAGCTCTTGTATTCCGAGGGGCATTGTCCTCTTGAATGGATGACACTAGATTCATTCCATCACTCTCAACTTGATCATGGCACTACCCAGACCTTTGTAAAGTGTGCAGTACTTACAGCCCCTTTTACTTCTGCTCTAGCAGTGTCCAACCACTCTGCTGATGTCCCCTGCTTCACCTCCCATTTGCATTATGCAGTCAGCCAGGCTTTCCCTTTAATAACCTTGTTGCTTGCCTTGAGAATTAGTTAATACTCTTTAGCATAAGCATTGAACTGCATCCCCAATGCCTGGGAAGCCTGCCTGGATATATTGTTCCCAGCATGTCGGCTGTTGGAGCTGCGGGTATGTATATATTTTAGCCTTGACAAGTGGAGTATGTAAAGATTTTCCACTTACCTCTCTGCGTGGTCTGGTTGGTTCCAGAGCGTGTGTTAGTTCTGGCAGCTTTCGCTGCACCCTGCGTCGATCATCGTGTTGGCGGATGTGAGTATTTCATGCAGAAAAAGCTCTTTTCCTGGAGAAGGAATGAATTAAGAAGAACGGTTATTGCCACTTGAGAAAAGCAGTCCCAGGCCGGGCAACAAGATGCATGGGTTGCGTTCAAATTAAGAGAACAAACATCAATACGGAAATGGAAGGGGAATGGAGACCAGGGAACTGCATTCTGTTACTTCTGAGCCAGGACAACCTTTGAAGCTGTCTGTTGCTCTGTGGCGATTTTGGAACAAATACATCTGATAGCACAGGGGTGGGCAAACGACGGCCTGCGGGCCGGATCCGGCCCCTCAGGGCTTTGGATCTGGCCTGCAGGATTGTCATCCCTGTGGCACCGCACCGCTCTGGGAAGCGGCCACACCACATCTCTGCAGCCCCCGGGGGTGGGGTGGCAGAGAGCTCTGCACGCTGCTCTTGCCTGTGGGTACCTCCCCCAAAGCTCCCATTGGCGAGGAATGGGTTACTGCGTCCAGTGGGAGCTTCGTGGGAGGTACCCACAGGCAAGGGAAACACGCTGTCCTGGCCCTGGAGCCGCTCTAGGTAAGCGGTGCCGGGCCAGAGCCTGAGCCCCTCCTGCACCCCACACCCCAACTCCCTGCCCTGAACCCCCTGCCGCATCCTGCACCCCTCCTGCACCCCAACTCCCTGCCCTTAGCCGCCTCCTGCACCCCGCACCCCAACCTCCTGCCCTGAGCCCCCTGCCACACCTCACACCCCTCCTGCACCCTCACCCCCTCCCTTGACCCCCCTCATACACCCCGCACCCCTCCTCTGCCCCAACCCCTTGCCCTGAACCCCTTCCTGCACACCGCACCCCCTCCCACACCCCGCATCCTGCCCCCGCACCCCAACCCCCTGCCCTGGCCCTGCAAGCAATTTCCTCACCCAGATGTGGCGCTCGGGCCAAAAAGTTTGCCCACCCTAGTGATAGCAGTACATGAGAGGGTGTGAGTTCCTCTGTACATATGTATACCCATGTTCGCATGTGTGTGCGTACATGCGTTCCTTCTTGCAAGTTATCTGGCGTGCATGTCAATATGTTTATAATCACGTTGAACCCAATAATCAGGTATAGCCTGTCAAATGGCACTGAAAGGTCTTCCTGCCCCAGCTCACACCCTCTGCCAGCATAACATACTAACTCTGTTCAACCTCCGCTTTGAAAACTGCTGAGAAAACAAACGTGCCCAAAATGTCAACACACTCAGAGTGAAATCCTGGCCCCAGTGAAGTCAATGGAAGTTTTGCTGTTGATCTCAGTGGAACTAGGATTTTGTTCTCACGCTCTCCTGGAGCAAGGAGAGAATCAAACTCCAGACTGGAGACCCCGCACTGACAGCGCCCTGCTCTCTGAGGCATTAATCAAGAGGGTATAAGCAGCAGTGCCTGTTTTGATCTCAGCTGTCAGGGTACCACATAGAGAGAACATCTATCACTGCGCTACCCAGGCCTCTGACTATGAAGAGAGAGCTTCATAGATGAGAACTAGCATTCTGAATATTTAGCTGTACTGAAGATGCTGTGGTGAGGGGCGGACTATAAATTATTGAATTTTATATAATAAGCACATATATACCATGGAACCCACTTAGAATGAGCGTGGGCCTAGCAGAAGTCTGTTTACAGGGCACTCAGAGGACGTTCTATGGGGCAAATAGTGTGTCCAATACAAAAGCAACCACGTGGCGCTCCTCCTCCGAGGTAGGGAACCCAGAAAGCCAGATGGGAGTTGGTAGCTCCCTCAGGGCCCTGTGCCGCGGCATTAGTTTTTCTTAAAGGGCCACCTTCCAGTACCCTATATCAGGATGGGAATGTGTACATATCAAAACAGATGGGAATGTGTACATATCCCTGCAGCCCCTGGAGGTGGGGGTGGGGCGGGGCGGCAGAGAGCTCCGCACGCTGCTCTTGCTTGTGGGTACCTCCCCCAAAGCTCCCATTGGCCAGGAACGGGTTACCGTGACCGAGGGAAACACACGGAGCCCTCTTCACCCCTACCCCCACCCCCAGGGGCCGCGCAGGGACGTGGTGCTGGCCGCTTCCCGGCGCGGCGTGGGGCCAGGGCAGGCAGGCAGGGAGGCTGCCCTGGCCCCAGTGCGCGCCACTGCCACCCCGGAGCCGCTCTGGGTAAGCGGTGCTGGGCCGGAGCCTGAACCCCTCCTGCACCCCGCACCCCAACTCCCTGCCCTGAGCCCCCTGCCGCATCCCGCACCCCTCCTGCACCCCAACCCCCTGCCCTGAGCCCCCTCCTGCACCCCGCACCCCTCCTGCACTCCAGCTCCCTGCCCTGCCGCATCCTGTACCCCTCCTGCACCCCAACCCCCTGATCTGAGCCCCCTGCCACACCCTGCACCCCTCCTGCACCCCAACTCACTGCCCGAACCCCCTCATACACCCCGCATCCCTCTTGCACCTCAACCCCCTGACCTGAGCCCCCTCCTGCACTCCACACCCCTCCTGCACCCTAACCCCCTTCCGTGAGCCCCTCATACACCACTTTGCTCCAACCCCTTGGCCTGAGCCCCTTCCTGCACACTGCACCACGTCCCGCACCCCAACCCCCTGCCCTGGCCCTGCAAGCAATTTTCCCACCCAGATGTGGCCCTCGGGCCAAAAAGTTTGCCCACCCCTGTGCTAACACCTGGTTGGACCACTCCGCTGAGTCCACTGATCTAATGCTTTCTCATGTGCAGGTATCAGCATGGAGGAAACAGGGCTGTGGGGGCCTTTCCCGCTTATCTTGCTCAGGAATCTCTCTTTCCGCTGACCATGGCATCTGGCTCTCAGGGCCTCCTGCACCATCTGCAGTGTTGGTCTGAGGGGAGCTGATTAGCAGCATAGTCAGCCAAAGTCCTGCAGGAGATAGAACTCACTCGCTTTCAAAAGTAGTTTTTTCTTCCAACCAAAGCAGTCTGCCTTTGCCAGCATGTGATATAAGGGAGCGGTGCACGTTCTGCTCTTGTATCCTTTCCCTTGTTAATTCATCCCAGCCTCACTTTGAAATAATGCGAGAAGACAAACCAGGAAAGATGATTTCAGAGTAAGCCCATTCATTCCATGACTGAGCAGACCGTCGGGAAGCAGAGTGGGTTGTTGTGAAGTGAATCTGTTTCCCTTGAGGCTGCTCTGTCTCCTCGGAGTTCAACCTTGTTATGTTTTGGCCTGCGCGTGTCCAGCTATTTCTTTCCATAACATCCTTCCTTTGATAATGAACTCCGGCCAGACTTGAACATACTCTCCCTTTTGACTCCCTCAACGCTCCCCTTTGACCTTCACAACAGCCTGTGTGCTCTCAGCCTCTGCCAGAGCATCCAATGTTCTGTCTTTCTCCTGAAACATGGGTCTTTTCCTCTTGATTTTTGTAAAGGGGTTGAGGGAATGTGTCCATCCGTGGTGGTTAATGAAGGAGCATTCTGGCAGTGCTTCCTCCACATTTCCATGCCAACAAATCATTGCAGTACAAGCTTCTCTCATACACTATCATCTGCCAATGACTTCAGTCCTGAGCTGATGGCACCACCCACTTTGGGGGAGGGCGAGGGGGCACGGTGTGAAAGGTAGCTCAGTCTCTATATAGGCAAGGAGGCCCATATTTTCTTAAAGGGAGAATGGGACAGTGCACAGGGCCGGCCCCAGGTCCCCCTCCCTACCCCTGCATGCAGGGCTGGCCCCCCCTCCGGTCACTTGCCCGAGGCCTCCCCCTCCTTCTCCTCCCCTCCCCGTGAACGGGGCTGGCTCAAGGCCCCCGGCCACCCACTGCGTGCAGGGCTGGCCCAAGGAGGTCCCCCACCCTCTGCTTCGTTCATGGGGCGGGGCCGAGCGCTTCTTGCCTGCCACCCAGGCGGGGCCAGTCCAAAGTCCCTCTCTCCCTCCTGTGTGCAGAACTGACCTGAGCCCCCCTGCTGGCCCGAGCTGCTCTCCCCAACCCTCCCTCCTGCACAGGGCTGGCATTGCTGCTCACCTCCTCCCCACATGTTCCTCTGTTCCCTGCAAGAGTTCACACCCCACTTTTTGGCAATACTGGGGATTTGTCCAGTTTAATCTTGCCAACTGATGATCAGGATGGCAAGAGCAAACGGGACAAATGGCCAGATTTACCAAAAAAGTCGGGATGGCCAGGACATGGCTCAAAAAAGGGACTGCCCCAGCCAAAATGGGATGTATGGTCACCCTAACGTAGGCTCAAGCTTTTGGGGGCTCTCCTGAGCACTGGGTGGTACTTACACAGCTAAAACCTCTACGAAAATGTCCCCTTTGATGTCTGTGAGGAGGCCGAGGGCTTGCAGCAGCACCGCTCTGGTGCTTAGTGAAGATGCTGCCTATGCCAACGGGAGAGCTTCGCCCACTGGCATAGTTATTCCACCTTCCCTAGAAGTGGCAGCGATGTTGTCAGGAGAAGCCCTCTTGTCAACGTAGCACTGTCTACACTGGGAGTTTGGTTGTATAGCTGCATCACCATTAGTTTGTAGTATAGACCAGGGCTTAGTATGTCTTCTGTTGGTTTGGGTTTTTTTCAACAATCAACCATGGTTTGCACTTTCTGATACCAGGGTAGGATACTTTGATTACTGCAGCTACCATTCTGTGAATCAAGTCAACTCCATTTTGGGCTGTCGTCTGATAAAAGACATAAGAGCCAATGAACATCTTTAGAAATTAGTCTAGGGGAGGTTATTTGGGGAGAGGGTTTCTGGTGTCCTATGCAGAAGGAGCTTTCATGCATGAATTTCTTTCACATAGTTGAATAACCCCTCACGGTTTTAACTAGACATTGAATTCGCAGCATCTCCTCAGAGAGGCTTGTAAGGCAGCTTTTGGGAATGAATCTTTAATTTTGGTCTATAAAACACAATAGAAGCCTCTCCTAGACATGAGAGCAATTAAAATGTCCACTGAGTGAATAAACACAGTCTAATAATAACGGTACCGTTAATGAGACTTCAGATGTTTTAGCAAACTGGCCTAGGTTTAGCAAGTTTGGAGATGCATTATCTGAATAAAGTTGCTGCTGCTGTGAATTGCAGAGATGTTTCCTAAATGCCATGGGCTTTAACTGAAGCTTCACTATCCCACTACCACCACTGTGGGTGGTGTGTATCCCATCCCAAGGGAAATATACTTTAGGCAAAACATAGCATGGAAGGAACGAGAGCAATTTTGCAAAACAGTTCACTTGATTCCCTCTTGGAAGGAATTCAGAGAAGAGCAACAAAAATAATTAAGGTTCTGCAGGGATTAAATTGTACAAAAAAGCTAAGTATGTATACCTTGGCTAGACAACGGCTAAGCGGATGTGATAACCAGCAGTGCATATTTAAAAGATGTAAACAGTGAGGAAGGAGAGGTATTTCTTAGGGTAAGGGGCTAGAACTGGAAATTGCAAGATAAAATTAAGCGCAAGAATATGTAGCTTCACTATCCCGAAACTTTTCCTAATCATAGAAATGTAGGGCTGGAAGGGACCTTGAGAGGTCGTCTCGCCCAGCCCGCTGCACCGAGGCAGGACCGAATATACCTAGATCATCCCTGACAGGCATTTGTCCGACCTGTTCTTAAATACCCCAGTGATGGGGACTCCACAACCTATCCCATGTTTAACTATCCTTATATTTACAAAGCTTGCCCTAATATCTAACCCCAATTTCCCTTGCTGCAGGTGAGCTGTATGAGAGAGTGGTATAGTTTCCAAGGTGAATGCCTTATTACTTGAGTAATTTAAAGCTCGTCTGAGCTAGTTATGCTCATTAGCTGGAAGGTCATGGCTGAGGAGCACTGGCAACACTGTATGAAGGTGGCAGAGTGGGGCAGCAGGAGGGGTAGAAATCAGGGATGAGCTGCATGAGCAGAGATTAGTAATCAGTGGATTGCAGGACTAGATTGTGGTGCATTAGCACTGTAGGGTTGTGCTTGGGAAGTTTGTGCAGCCCCTTCCTGACCTGTGCCTAGCTCTAACCAGAGCTATAAGATGCTCACATGCAGAAGCACCAAATTCACCCCCAAATCATAGTGGGGAAGGTGGAACTGTAACCCCATGCTGTGTAGTCACTGTCCTTTACCACTGGAAAGCAGTGGGAGGAAGAACAAGATACTGACTGTTTCCCCCACTCAAATGTCTCCTTCTATCCCTGTGACTGCCATATTTTGTACTCATGGGTGAAATTGCTAAGTGGAAGGTGTGTGAGGGAGGACTGGCTGAAGTCTCTCAGCCTTGGCTGATTAATTAACTCTTCAGATTAATTTCCTTTCTGATTACCGCTTGACTAATTCCTCCTAACTTCGTGAGACCTCCTCACTACTTAATCCTCTTTGTAAGACTTCAGAGTGAAACGCTTGAAGTAAACATTAGCAAAAAAGGAAGACATTATGAAACACAACAATGCTCCCGCTCTCCCGTTGGGACACCCCCTCCCGTCCCACCCCCACAGCAGCACTTTCCCTTTGCTTCACCATGGGGGCTGTGTGAGGCAGACTCTCTCAAGGGTTCTTCAGAACTCGCCTCTTTTCCTCATGTCTAAACCTGCTTTGTGTGTTGTTTCTCTAGTGTGTCTGTAACAAATTGCATAATTTCACTTGTTCAGCCTGATAATTAGTGACAATATCCCAGTAATTTGCAAAGGGGCAGGAGGAGGGAGACTCGTGGAAGCTCTGCTCAAAAACATTAGAGGAATCTTTTCTCACAGCTTCATTAAAGAGAATGTCCATACCTATCAAATAGCTTTTGAGTGCAAGAGACTGACAGTGCTCCTGGGCTTTGCCAGGCATAGGTATCACACAAACATCTCCACACACCTCTGCAAAGGCACCCCAGTCGTAATCTGCAGTCCCTCCAGTTATTCCAGCCCTGCCTCCTCCAGCTTTTGAATGCATCTCAGTCCCGATCTGCAGTCCTCCTTCACCCCTCTGCCCCATTATTCTAGTCCTGCCTGCCTCCCACAGCTTTTAAATACACTTCAATCCTCATCTGCATCCACACGGTTATTCCACTCCTGGGACTCTCCTCCACAGCCATGTCACTGTATCTCAGTCCTGATTCGGGTGAGACAATATTATTGGGACCGTTTTGTCTTATAAACGCAAGTATACCCCCTCTTTTTCCTCCCCCCCCCAAAAAAGTGTCCCAGTTTTTCACACTTGCTATCTGGTCACCATACTCCTGATTATAATTAATTAATTTATTTGTTTATTACTGTTCCAGCCAGATTTGGGGCTCCCTCGTATTAGGCTTTGTACAAACACATATGAAGACCTGGATGATCCCTGGAAGAGTTTACAATTTACAATGTGACCCATGAAATTTGAGGGAGAGGTATATAATCAAATATATAATTGATGGTCAAATGGGATTAGTCTATGTTGCATCCGGGTAGATGCAAATGGCTAAAACACCCCATGTGTCCATCACTGATTGCTGGGATGTCATAAGAAATCAGCCAGAGAAGAGTTTTGAAGGAGCAGAGCGTAGTGGCCCTGCTGATCAGTTCAGGGAAGATGTTCCATATGTAAGGGGCAGGAGGGAAGAAAGCCTGGAGATATGTATTTGAGAAGCTCACAAACAGGGTAATGAGGTTGGGTAATGGTTGTTGGTAGATAGGAGAAGGTGGCGATCATGGTGGTAGGGGTGGTACAGTGAGAGAACAGAGTGGACAAATAGGGGTGGGTAGAATTGTGAAGCGCCAATAAGGTGAGGGCAAGAAGTTTGAATTTGATATAGTGAGATGAGATCCAGGATAAAGGTGACATGGCCAAAGTGATGGGCAATAATGGGGCCTGCTACAGAGCAGGTCCAAGTAAAATGGATATGCTATGAAAATCTGAGGACTCGCATATGCTATGGACCTGATCTACAGCATCCCCAATTACACAAGTCTAGTACTCTCCAGAGGAAGGTGCCGTGACACTTGTAATCTGCCCTGGAAGCCCTCGCCCTGTCCCAGTTCTGACCACTCAACAGCCCTACTAATGCACCCTCCTCCTTTTTTGTAGAGCACCCTCTGCTATTCCAACCCTGGGCTCTCCCAAACAGTTCTGTCAATGCACCGCCATCCTGACCTTCGGCACCTCCTGCTATTCCGGGAGATAGTCTCTGCAGAACAGATGACTGCTTGTTCCACTAAGAGCACTATGTTTTTATTCCTGGGCATACATTTCCAGAGTCTCTGGATGCTTTAATGAAATATAAGTAAAAACATAACTTACACTGAAAAAGGAAACCTGCCCAAATCAATCCCAGAGCGGGAACAAAACTTGCCCCATCTTCCTCCAGCATCCCACCCTCCTAACATGCAATAAATGGACACGACACCCACTGGAAACATAACATTCAAAGAGAAACAACAAATTCTGGTGCAGTGCTTTGACCAATGCTTTGTGGATAGCAACAAGGTTCTACTAGGAATCCGGCTAGACCTAGCCAACTCCTTTCACTTGTGACCTCAGCTCGTGAAAGGCTAGTGCAGCGCACTTGGAATGAGCCATTCCTTTTTCTTCATTTGTGTGCTGTGTGCAGTACTTAAATGTCGCCTAGACTAATTAATCTCGGCTGAGTTTGAGCTGCCAAGTGGAAAAAAATAAGAAAGAGGGTTTGTGGATCGAGAAAAAAGTAAAAAAAGTGATTGCTCTCTGACGGCGAAAACCGCTATTGGAGGCTTTTGGAGTAGATGCTGTTTTTGGATTCCAGGCTTTGCTGTGGTAGCCTTGTGCAGCCCAGCCCTGAGTACCACTGCACTCTCCTTGTCTAGCTGCTCTGATTATGATATTTAAATCGGTCTTTAGATCTGCTGCTTTGCTTTGTCCCTGCTGGAGCCAAATTACTCTGGCTGATAAAGGAGATTGAACCATATGCAGAGAATATGCCGTGCTCATATACATGGTATTAGACACAACACTGAAAGATTACCGAAGGTACAGTGCAAATACTGCAGCCAGGGAGCTCTGGCTGCAAAGCACACAGGCAGAAGCTTCTGTTTTTCACTGGCGCCACCACCCTTGACAAATAATTTTTGTTTGTGCCAACTTTATTCTAGCTGGTGTATGACAAATTGTAACTGCACTCTGCCAGCTTAAAGAGGCCTACCTAATTTCAGGCAGCTAGGAATTGGTTTACCAGAACAGACCAATGTTCTCTTTAGTTCCGTATCCTGGCTCCTGCCTCACTGGATCACATTAATAGTCCATTTAGTCTATGCACCTAATTGAGCAATGATGTTCCTTGTAGTGGGTGGGGCAGGGTTCTTCCATCAGTTTAAGTCATCAAGTGTGAGGACTGGTAGACTGTATAATTTTATCCTGGCAAGTGTAAATGCAGTTGCTAGCCAGAGACGTAGTAGTCTGTAGTTATTAGAGCAGGTGCTTGGGAGTTGGGAGTCCAGGGTTCTCTTCACAGCTCAGCAACTGACCTTGGACAAGTCACTTAATCCCTCTGTGCCTCACGTTCCACATCTGCAGAACTCTGTCTACCCACCTTGCAAAGCACTTCGATCTCCTTGAACAGGAGGTGCTGGAAAAGCACAAATTGTTATTTCTCAGACTTGCTGGGCTACCCCACGACCCAGTGTCTAAAAGCATGTATTTCATTCCTGGTCTCCAGAGCTCTCCACATACCCTCTTGGAATCAACAGCGGCTGTTTAAGGTGGCTCCAGTTCTGAGCACAGAAAACAGTGTCACTCTGCTATAGATGGCGTTGCATGCCTGGTGGCACTGATGCAGGTGCAGGTGCATTGTGTAGCTGCTCTGGATTTGGCCCCATCACTGATGCAGTCAGAATGGCAGTGCACTCGCCGTGGAGCAGTCCCATACTTGGATGGTAATTGCACCCTGAGAGCATACTCTGTCTTTGTTTCTCTCTGGGTGCTTACATGGCCTGCTGACTGTAGTATCTGGTGGCTCCCCCTCCCCACCACACATATGCTTTCATTCCTGCACCCAGCTTAGGTTGGGGTGGGGAGGGAAGACTATAGTCTGCTGTATGTCCTGTTATGCAATCAGAGTGACCCCATGTCCCCTCTTTTTGCTACGTAAGAAGCATATTTCCCTTTGCTTCAGCATGCTCAGTAACCCTAGGAGTAATACAGTAACTGTTGCTCATATGCCAACTGCTTGCACACAGGTTCCTGTGGTTTGTATCACTTTCACATTTACTTTTGTTGCCATGGGTCTGTTCAATTTGTAAAGAAGAAGAGAAAGAGCAAAAATAACAGCAGTCATAAAATAATGGCAAAGCCAGAGATGGCCAGTCAACGACTCTTATTTAGCCCATCTCATCATGCAGGAAGTAGAGGGCACCTGGCATTTCAAACAAATCCACAAAACACCTTTTAAAAATAACATATAATTAACCTATAGAGCTCGCTGCTGCAGGGCGATAGCTTGCTAAGATCCATCTGACAGTGGTTCAGTGAGAGGATTTGTTGGGTCTCAATCCGATTTCTAGTGGACAGGTTCCCACATCCCGGGCGTAAATCACATGCTGATGGTCATGCTTGGTAAGAGTCATCTCCGGAAAGGAGCCAAGAACTGAAAGGGCCATGGGGCCTGCATTCCCCTCTAGCTCCTCAGGGTCTCTGCAAGGCATGGCTGAGGCGCAGAAGGGGAAAGCTGCCCTGCAGTTACCTGGGCTATGTCTGGTCTGTGGATCAGAGGATATCCCTGTCCAAGACTGTCATTCTGGCATCTTTCACCAGCATATAATGTAGTTTAATAAAAGAAACAATCTGTCACTTTCCCCTTCACCCTCTCTCTGAATGCCCTGCTCCAGTCTCTGACTGTCCTTGCCATATAAAGCCAGACAGCATATCCCAGGACTCCGACTGAACCTTTTGGGCTCTGTCTGTGCTCTGCTATGTCCTCCACAAACGTGCAACCAGCATGTGAAAAGGAAGCATGGAGAAAGCCAGTGGTCTGATTCTTGGCCCTAAGGAGCTGGGCTACAACCAGCCACCTCATGGTTAGGTGGTGTGGAACCAGAACACCCTTCTGGGTTCCTGCACAGTTTGGAAGCTGGCAAGTCAAAGTGAGGGATGCAAGACAGATTAGCATGGGGGGAATGATGGTAATGTCTGGGAAAGCAATGGATTAACAGGGGTGGGTAGATTTCCAGCTGATGTAGCAGATCCAAAAATGCACATAAATTATATGTGGCTGAAATGATAGTTTTTCAAAAACACATCTCTGCAAATGCCCTGGAAAAAACCCCTCAGAGCCCAAAGAAATTTCTCATTTTTATGAGGTGGCCAGAGGGTGAGCACAATATCCCTTCAATACTGTATTATATCAGAATCTCACACACACACTCCCTCCATCCATCTCCCTCAGGCAGCTTAACTCTGTAAAGATGACTTAGAGCATGAAGGATGCGGTAGGATTGAACCCTAATCAGATCATTACTGCAGCAAGGAGGGGAAATAACTTCCAATCCAAAGCTGCCGTCATTTTACTTATTTCATAATAGCTTTTATTTATTTATTTTTCCTGCTGCGTGGTCCAAAAATTCTCCCTAAAGACAGGGGAGAGGATGAGCCACAGTGACTTAGGGAGAATAGATGTTCCCTCGCTCTGAATTAAAAACAAACACAAAAAATACAGCTGTGTGCATGTACACAGTGCAGAGTTTTGCAGCAATCCAAATAATTTATTCTCTCTAAACTAAAATTCCAGCTGTCAAACTTCTCTGCCTGTTTAGAGCTGTTGGCTCTTGAGACCAAAGACTAGAAAAAAGGAGGAAAATGAGGGTGATACTTTTTGAAAAAAAAAAAAAATAAAAACAAGCCATGGGGAAACTGGCTGTTTGATGGCACCACTAATACAGTGCATTTCACTTCTGGCCTAGACATCTGGTTGCATCTTATGTTGGTGGTAGCTGAAAGCTGTTACTAGCTTATGACTATTTGGTGCTCCTCCCTCTGAAATGAGCCGGAGGTCACAATATAGCAGAGAGGTGCCCGCTTCACAACTGGAAATAAGGGGAAAGGCTGAATAGTCAGGGGTTTGACATCGGGATATAGCGAAGTGGCCTATTCGAATCCAGTCCAGGTCAGTCGTGACCACAGACTTGCTAGCTGTTTGGGTTCTGTGACATGAGCCTGGTGATTTCCATCGCTTCCAGTGGACAGGTGCCCATGCAACAAGAATACCATCACTGCAATTGGCACTAATTGTTCCCCTTACTGGTAGAAGGCCAAGAACTGAATTGCCTGCTCATATGTCCTTTATACTGTACTGGTATCTTTGGACTGTGGGCGATTACGTCATCTCTGATATAGTCGGGTTCTCAGCTATTTTGGGCATTACTGATTAGGACCAAGACTTTGAATTTGGTTTGGAAGTGACTGGGGAACCGCTGGCGTGTGTGGAACACTACAGTAATATTTTCACTTTGAACCTTTGTTGCTTAAGACTCAGACAACCGCCTGGTGCCTGAGTTGTCGCTTCAGAGGCATCCCCGTTAATCATTGGGTAGAGGGAATTGCTGCCATCTATCTTGGAGACAGCGAGCATGGATATGTGTGGCAAGGTCTGTTTTGGAAGAGGAAAGAGTGGAGTCTCCTGGGCAGGTGGAGGCGGTAGGAGGCATCCACACCACTATTGCAGCCTTTGTGCGTTGCAGTAGTGGTGAGGTAGCAGCATGTAAACTTGAGCATGGACTGGAGGTAGTTCCTCCCGGTTAGAGTTGATGCACATTGCTGGGGTGGTAAGTGGGGGAAACTTGCCATGCTGCTGTCTGTGCTTTACCTGTCCTGGGGATAAATAGAGGCCTTGATCTCCAGGGCTGTCAGACTAGCATCTTTCACCAGCTTGAGCGGCTGAGAAAGAAAGAGGTGCTGAAATAAACGTGGGGCAGAGCTGTAATTGCCCAGTCAGATGGGCTCACAAATGCTAGCTCATACCTTTGAACCTTGGGATTATCGTTCTACAAATTCCGTCATGAATGGCACCCCCTTCGCTTGCATGTCTGGGACAGGAGGCACCTGAGCTGGGTGCACTATGCCCAGACAACGGTGCCAGGTGTGGGAGGTGACGCTCACTGGTGGAAATGCAAGGCGTCCTGTTGGAAAGCAGCTGTGAGAGGAAAGGGTTTGGTTTTGTATGTGTGACCCCAGAGGGCAAAGGGAAGAGGCTGGAGAGGAGGCTGGAAAGGAGAGTCTGCTGGGCAGCACAGCGGTGGCCTGCCTGCACAGAGCTGTCTCAGCAACATCAGCATTCCCTGCTTGAAATGGTAAATTATTCTCCTCCTCGGTGTGATATTTTTTTATGTGCTTTTCTCAGCAAAATCAATCAAGAGGAATTGATAATTTATAAGCTTTTGTTTGCCTTTTTCACTGTTCGGGGGGGGGGGGGGGCAGGGAAGCAGAATTCAGAGAAGCAAACGCCAGAATAAAGGAGTTGAGGCGTTTGCATCTCCGTGTCCCTGTGCTTCCCCCAGCCCTGGGGTGGGTGCAAGGGTGAAAAGTGGGGGAGGGCTGCTGTCTCCTTTAGGATGCTCTGTGGGGGTAAGGTTTCTTTGTTGCGGCTGTTGACTCATCAGCTTCTCCTGAAGCAATGTGGCTGCTGTTGCTAGCTAGCCAGCAAAAGAGGGGGATGAGCCTGCCAAAGAGTGTGTCCGAATGTATCCGTGTCAGGGACCCAATCCTGTGAGGTGCTGAGCACCCTCACTTTGCACTGAAGTCAACAGAGTTATGTTGGGCTGACTGAGAGCAGGACGTGCTCTGCTTTCTGTGTGCAGAGAATGATGCAGGGAAAGAGATTAGATTAGGCAAGTAAAAAGATAAAGGCTGGTCAGCTGCCATCCTGGTTTATTCAGAAAAAGAAATACCCCATGGCAGCATAGTCCATGTGTCTGCTAGATACATCCCAGCTGATGCTCCCTCACGCTCATGTGCACCCACAGACGTGTTTGTGCCTCCACTCCCTGCAAGCGTGTGGGAACACGTCTCTGCCATCCGTACCCACCTCACCATCATTCACCCCCTGAATGGCAAGTAAGATATTGAGAAGGGACCCGTGTCCCTAGGGAAACTACCCTAGTTTGAGAATTACAGGAGCCACCATCGTAAAGTAGAGACAAATGTTAGAGCTGTGCAGAGAGAAAGATAAATAGTCAAGGAGACACTCTGCTCAGAGAAATAGGTGCTGTAGATAAATACATCGACAGATACAGTAGGTAATTATGTAGATGGATAGCTACCCAGACTAGTGCGTGGACATGGGTAATAGTGCGCTGCTGTAGTCTAAAGAGAGAGACATGTTAGTCTGTAGCTCAGTTCCTGTTCCCTGACTAAGAGCTTGTCTTCACGTACAGTGCAGGAGCCGCACAGCTGCATCAGTGAGGCCGTAGTGCTTTAGTGAAGACGCTGCTACACCAACGAGTGAGCTTCTCCCGTCAGGGACGTTAATCCACCTCCTCCAGTGGTGGAAGCTATATCGACGGGAGAAGATCTCCTGTCAACATAGTGCTGTCTACATGGTAGGGTGGTGGGATAGGTTGGTATAACTACATCTCCCAGCGGTGTGGATTTTTCACACCCCTGAGTGACATCGTTATACCGATATAGGCCTAAGCTAACCATCCTTAATGCCATTGTCACTGGAACGGAAGTTTCCTTTGTGGGGAGCTCAAAGTGGGCAGCGGGCGTTTTTCTCAAGAAAGGTTGGTTTCCATAGTCTGAACTCCTTGTGTGGCTTCACACCTCCATTTCCGAGAGCAGCCTGCATGAGTGATCATGGAAGTGAGTGATGATAATGTAGTTAGGAATTGTAGCTCCATCTCTTGACAACATCCTGCCCAAGAGCTGAATGTCCTTTGGCCTTTGTGCACTGCCAGTCCAGTGGTGCCAAAGGGAAACCAGTTTTGGTGGCTGCACATGTTCCTATGGTGCTCGCATATCCTCTGAACCTAGTGAAACTGCTGGTGTTTGCTTAGCTGTCCCTCCCCCCCCAGTAGTGAAAAGTGCTTTGGTGGTTGGTCCATTGTGGAGCAGAGGCATAGAATGAAGCCTCAAGCTTCTGGTTAATTTTGGTGGTAGATAGATAATAAATAATGAAGGAGGGAAGCTCAAGATGTTGGAACTTAATGTTGGCTTTGAATAAACACTGCAGAATGTGGATCCTTGTCCAAAATGTTTCACACCTTTTAGGCCTGCGGAGTTTGTCTGGAACTCTTCTGGCAACAGGCTTTCTCACATGGCTTTTGTGTCACGTACCCCAGAGACAGCCTTCAGCACTTCTGCTTCTTATTGTAGTCGGCACCTGAATAGCTGCACAAATGGAAGAGGAAAAAACTGACTTGTGCCTTTCTGAACTCTCAGAAAGGATGGGGTTCAGCTTTTGTTCTAGAAATTGGCAAAAGCTCCTGGGTTTTTGTTTTCTTCAGAACCCTTTTGCCCATTTCCTCTGTTACTGCTCACTTTGACTGGGCCTGGCATATGCCAGGGCTGGCTTCCTGGGAGCCAGCAGATCTTTCTGATCTACCCTAGTAGATTCTGTTTGTTGGAAAATGGATGTTACTGTGTGAGCAATGATTGACAGCCCAGCCTGTAGTGGACTGGTTGGATCGTGGGGTTACTCCTGCGCTATAGAGCCCTTTTAATCTTTAGTTTTCTGGTTCAAGTCCAGTCCAGGATGTGATTGATTGACAGTCACCAGCATATGAAGACTGCGTGATGTGGAAGGAGTTATTGTCCACGTTAAAGAAAAGCAAACAAAAATACACCACTACAAATGTCACTAACTGACCTCCTAACAGCAGAGAGAGGCTAAGAATTGAATGAGCCAAGGAGAATAAATTCTTCTCCCACCCTGTGAGGTAGGGTCCTTCCCAAGTAATATCCTCCTTGGACACAAAACATAATCGGAGAAAAGATAATTCTCTCCTGAACTTCAAAATGGGTGATAACTTACTCCCCAGCACAAACTGGTTTACAGCGCTTTCCATGCCATTTACTGTAGTCCTTTGGGTTTTGTTTAAATGGCTCAATGCTGTGGGAGTCCTCCACTTGACCCAGAAGTTCAGTTCATTCCCTGCCAGGTGACAGAATGCAGGAAGATGATCAAATAGTTTGTATTAATGCTCTTAGATGACAGACACTGCCTTTCTGTAACATCTTCTTGAGATGTAATGCTGGATTTGGCTGTCCAGTGACCGTGCGGCCTCCCCTGGTGATTCCTATCAGCTGCTGAAGAAAATATGGTTCAGGAAGAGGTGGCCAGCTCTTCTCTCTGCACGGAGAACACCCCTAACTGGTATAGATCCCATGGATGCAGCATTTCCAGTTACTCTTTCCCTCTTATTCCTCTGGGCCCTTTCCCTTATGAAACGTGTTTTTAAAATCCAATACATCTGAAGAAAGAGCTGCGGGACCGTTGGTCAGGCCTGTGTTTGTTCCCTTCCTCGCTCATCACCGCCTTCACCTGGCCATATAGATCCCCATTGCTGCCCTCCTCCCATCTATTTTTGCACCACAGCTGCAAATGAAACAAGCAGCTCCCTGCACCAGGCAGATTGCTCCTTGGCTAAGAGGGTCAGAGATTGATGGCTTTGTGGCCAGAAGACACTTGTCATGGGCTTGACAGGTTGCTTGGTGTTGCAGGGTGGAAGCGGGGGAGGGAGGCAATGTGCTTGCTGTTTATTGGCCCCCTGGTGGGACCAGTAGGCGACCTGGTGTAGTGAGTGCTCTGGGCATTTAGTGAGAGATTTATGAGTTTGTAATTTTCTCAGGCCCTGAAGAAAAACTGTCTTTAATTAAATTTGGATTCCACCCCCTCCTGTCCTTCCTCTCTTCCATGGTTGTGGATTGTTTACTGAGATGCCTGCATAGCTTTTGAAGAACAGGTAAGAGTCTTTGAGCATAGCCAGGAGGAGCAGGGGATTGAAAAGCAAACAGACAGCTGGAGAATGCAACAGAGAGAGACAAAGGAGGCTTTGCCAGGCTTAGAGAGTGCTCTGTGATGCTCTGTGATACCCCACTGTGTGCACTTCAGGCCAGCAGGAGCTGGGAGTGCTCTGGGTCCTTCTGCATGAGAAAGATCCTGGATCAGTCTTCAGATCCTGGCTGACCTCTTGGGTTGCTGCTCTGAACTGCTGTCTAGGAGCCCAAGGTTTGAGTCATGCTCCTGTTCTCTCCTTCCTCAGGTGGCCAGGAGCTAGGATTCCTGCAAAAGCAGTGCTATCCCGCCCCATCTCGTGGTGAGGTGAGATGAGCTTAGGTTGCTCTGCTGTGCCACCCCGTGGCTGATGTAAGAGCACACAGCCCTCCCTGTCTGAATGAAGGTTGCCTCCAGTGGTGAGAATGGAAAGCAAGAGGAGAAATAGCTGTGGGGAGGGGTTAGGTTTAATATTATTTGAAGTGGACGGTACCAGAAGAGTAAACTGGGAAGCTGGCCTGGTTGCTTGAGCTCTTCTGTTGAGGGAGTGGCCAGAAGGCATCCCCGGAGATGCGAACAGGGCACTACATTGGATGTAACGGTGCTGCTGCTGCGCCCACAGATCCTCCTTGTCTTCTTGTGCAGACAGCCAGATGGAGAATGCCGCTGTAGCACTTAGTGAAGACACTCCTACACTGACAGGAGAGCGTCTCCCGGTGCTGTAGTTAATCCACCTCCCCGAGAGGGGATAGATGTGTCGATGGGAGAAGCTCTCCTGTCGACATAGCGCTGTCTACATGAGGGGTAAGGTTGATATAACTACGTTGCTTGGGGGGGTGTGGATTTTTCACACCCTTGAGCGACGTAGTTATACTGATATAGGTCTTCAGTGTAGACCTGGCCTCAGTCTCATTTCTGATCCCCATCCAATAGCTAAAACAAACACTTCATCTGCCCTGTGGGTAAACACCGGCTCCCATCCATTCACCCTCTCAGCCCTGAAGACCCATAGTTAAAAGGCTCTGGATACCCATTAGCACTGTCTGCTCCATACTGAGGCCTTTGTGCCTAGATTGATGGGATGAAAAGTGGTCCAATTTCCGTCCTGCTCCTGCAGTGACTTGGTATCCACTTCGGAACAGCTATTCTGTGCCACTCCAGTCACCAGCCTCAGTGTTTCCAGTGATATCTACATGATCCCTACAGCCACATGCCAGTGATCCCAGCCACATCCCTACACATCCTGCGGACACATGCCTCAGTGATCTCAGGCATTTCTGGGTCTTGCAGAGGCATGGAAAATCCTCCTGTCTTGGGCCCACTCTAGGGGTGCAGCAGCTTGGTGCTGTAGGTGCTTCTCGCCAGGTGAGCGGATAGGTTTGGCGGCACCCTCACAGTTGTATTGTGCTGGGAGCTCCTTGTTTGTTCATCTGCATGACTGGTGCCTGCTGCTGGGTGTGCTTGGTCTGGGCAGCAGCAGTCAGTGGGTGTCATGAGGGAGGCACAGAAAACTCTAGCGGCTCTCGGCCTGCTTGCTGCCAGCATGGGGCGTTCCAGATTCCTTCCCCTCACAGTGCTGCAGATGAAAAGTCTCCTGTGCTTGCCTTCTCCCTCAGATGGCGCATATGGAGGAGACGTATGGCCTCCGCACATGTTCGGTTCTGACTTTGCAGCACAAAGCTGCTGTCGTTCGTCTTATCGTGAGCTACAAAAACAACCAGGGAAAAATATAAATCCCCTAATGTGAGAGCCCTGTCTCAGGAAGTGGGCTGGGCTCAACACATATTGATGCTTTGCCTGTGCGGAATGACAGATGCTGTCCTTTGCATCCCCTTAATTAGTCATGAAGGTAAATGTCGACCGCCTCTGTTTCCTCTGCCCTCCTGGCTCGTGGCCTGGCAAGAGGTATCTTTCCCTCCTACCAGCTTTCAGGATGTTGATGAAGTAGCTAATAATGACACAGGCCATGTATGTGGTGATGGGGATCTGGCTTGGGAGGGGGAGCGCACTCTGTCCTTCCAACTTGTATTGTTTTAAACATAGACAACTTGGATTGCAAAGAACTGGGCATAAAAGTAGCCACCGCTAACCCCCTCCCTTCTGTGAGGCAGGGCTAGCCCACAGCTCACATGGAAAACTCGAGGCTGCAAGTAGAGTCTTTTCTAGCCTGAATCTCCTGTTGGCAAGACATTGATTATGCCAGAAAAGCCTTTGGGTGACCAAGACCCCATTCCGATGTCCAGTTGTATTCACTTACTTCCTTAGAAGCCTCTGACAATAGAGTTTCCCCTATTTTGCTGTTCTTAGGTGGGAGTAGATGCTCTTTATGTGCACACACGTCTAGTCTGTGTCTATCCGTCTTCCCACATTTGATCCCATATGGAGTCTCCTGCATTGCGATAGGTGGTTTCTGGGAACTTCCCCTCTGACTCTTACCCATCTTAGCATATTGAGCCAACTGATTCTCTCTCTCATCATTCTTTTTTCCTCCTCCTGGTCCTTTAGTGCCTGGTGTTCGTGGGCATTTTCTAACCAAAGACCTCTTCATGTGCCCTCCTTCGTGATGCATCCCGGTGTGTGACACAAGTGGCATCCTCACGTGCTCTTCAGTAGAGCACTTAAAAGCTCCCCTCACTTTAAGACTCTCCTCTCTCTTCCTGTCATTGGGCCATAGGCAGCCTTGATGTACAGGACCCAGCTCCATTCAGTTGGTGGAGTGGCACCCACTCATACCAGTGTCCCCTTGAGTTTTCAAAGGACAGGGAGGGGCCAAGAGCATAATACCTTTTTCAGGGTGGGGGTAGGAAGGATGTGTTCTAATAATAATACCTATCTCTTATATAGCACTTTTCATCAATAGATCTCAAAGCACTTCAGTCTTCAATTTGTTTATCCTCACAATACCCCGGTGAGTAGGGAAAGTACCAGTATCCCCTTTTTACAGATGGGGGAGTGAGGTACAGAGATGTCAAATGACTCGCCCAAGATGACCCAGGAAGTCTGTGGCAGAGCAGGGAATCGAACCTGGGTCTCTAAAGTCCTAAGCTGGTGCCCTAACCTTCCTTCCTCTCCAACTTCTAATTGCCAGCCAACCCCACCACTTCTTTTTGGGCACCTGCTACCACCGGCTGCTTGGATTCGTTCAAGCTGAAGTCAATGGAAGCAGCTGGGGATGCCACAGGTGAGGATCAGGCTGGTTGCTCAGGTAGCTAGGTGTGGCTCTCAGCTTCTGCTCTTAAAAGCTTAGAGGCAGAATCGGTTTCTGGTTGAGTGCGAGTGTGTGATTACACAGCTGACGGGTCCCAGAAGGTACTGTGTGCACGTACACTCAGGGTTACGTGAAAGCTAGAGCTGTTTGCGATCACGGCTCCCGTCACACCATGACAACCACTGCGCTTGCTTGCTCCTTTATTTAAATGGAGTTGATGTTCCCTACTGACCTCAGATGGGAGCTGCGTGCATGTGTGCGTCTGTGAGAAGCGGAGCGTGCTGTTCTGTTTAGAAAGTGAAATCCCCAACCCTGGGGGGGGAATTAATAATTTTATATTCTGGACTCTTGCCTCCTGACTGATCTAGCTGAATTACAGATTAACTGGCAGCATAGGGACAGTGGAATCCATTTAAATGAATAGCCCTCTAATTTATTAAAGGGGTTATTTAGGCTGTTGGTATCAGCAGAGCATCAACTTCTTGGAGTAGCAGCAGATTCCTGCCCCCCAGCAGCACTCAACCCTTTGCTCCCTGTATATTTTATCTTCCCTATCAAAGCTGAAAGGGGACCCTCCCAGAAATCCCTGTAGGATTCAGATAAGAATTCTGAGCAGTTAGTTTTATTTTATTTTCCGATTAGCAGTCGGCTCACTGGTAGCATATACTTTCTAAGTTATTCTGTAGGAGCCAGCTTTGTGTTCTCCTTTCTGATAGGTCTGGGGAAAGCAATGGAGAAATCCGACCTGTCTGACTAGACCAGACACCAATTGTCATGATTATCCTGTGACTGGTACTGTCAATAGTTCTTCTTTTTAACCCATACAGCCTGCTTTTCTGACATAGATATACAATCCACTTCTAGATCTCCAGGTCAGGGCTGCAGGCCATACGGAATGATGTCCTGGAAAACACTGGCATACCTATCTGACCTATGGACTATAGGGGACCCAGCCAAAAGAGACCCTTGAAAATAAGAATCATAGAAGTTAGAGATAGAAAAGGCCTATGCAGGCCTACCCAGCCTGACTTCCTGGAGTCAATGCAGTTTTGTTTCCTCTACTGGTTTCTTGTGCTTTGTCCAGTCTAGTTTTAAATGTTCCAAGCAATGGAGCTTCCATCCGTTCCCTTGGCAGACTGTTCTACAAATTCATATATCCTGCTGCAGGAGCTCTTTTCCTGATATTGTCAAGAGGTTCTGTCCCCTCTGAGAGATCTTTGCTCCTCTGAACACAGGGGATCCTTTGCACTAGTGGAATAGTTTTTACAGATGATTTGTTTTCAGTTTAGTTTGCCCTGGACAGCCCTCTGTTCCTTCGTTTCACACAGACTTATAGAAGAAGTGTCCCTTCCAGCCCTACAAGAGGTCAGTTAGTCCATCCTCCCGTCCCGAGGCAGGACTGAGTATACCTAAACCATCCCTGTCAGATGTTTTGTCTAACCTTTTCTTTAATGGTGTGATGTCAGCTCAATATGATGTGTATGTACAATGCCAGTGAATTTTGCAACGATACAGTAGGCCGCAAACTGTAGTTAAAAGCTCGGTTCGTCTTTAAAAGAAGTCAAGGCAAATACTACCTTTGTATCATGATATGTGTGCCAGGAATTTCTGCTTTCCCTCCGTTGTCTACAACGTCCTTTTGAAAATCTGCTCAACCTCATGTCTTCTGGTCAACTTCAGATGACAAGACTGTATCAGCATAGCACTAGGGAACCAGCAGGGGAAGCACAAGAGACTATGTAAACGGTGGTTGTTTTTTTAAAAATTTATCTATGATGGAATGGTGGACAAGTTTTTTGGTTTTTGGGTTTTTTTTAGGATATTTCTAATCTGGAATTCATACCCCCAAGAGATCATCATAATTTTCAAAAGGCTCAGATTCAGGATATAAACTCTTTCTGCAATTTGAATGCATTTAGTTTCTGTAGGAAACAAAATATTTTTCTTCGGAAGGAGTAAATGCATAGGGAGGATGACATCACCAGACCAGGCTATTTTGAGGAGTATTAAGGAAAGAAAAGTGATATACTTTTTGCAAAAGTCAGAAGTGTTACATTTCCATTACTTTAAAGAACTAAGTTAAGCTAGTTTTATTTCAGACTTTCCTATTAAATTCCATTCTGGCTGAACGTAAACACGGTGGGTCTGTTTTTTTAAAAGTTTGGGTGTGCAAATATGTGTCTAATCTGCACACTCAGAACTGGGGCTCCAGCCTGATCAGAAATGTCTACACTGCTATTTTTGGCTCTGTAGGAGGAGCCCTGTGAGCCTGAGTCAGTTGACCCAGGCTCTGGGACTCACTGCTAAGGGGTTTATTTTGCAGTGTAGAAGTTATGTCAGTTGCATGCACAATTGCAGTAAGTGGGCCTGCAAATAACTTGTTAGGAGCATAATGTCACTGTCATACAACTATGGTGACTGCCTGCGTACAGAGGTAAAATGTTTAATAACAAAAAGCCCATTTTTAAAATAGGTCAAATTTTGACAGAAAAGTTTTTGTCTGAAAAATCATGAGCTCTGTTAAATAGTGTCTGAGAACTAGAATGTAAGAAACTGACCAGTCTAGTTTCAAGGTTCAAGATGAATGATTTGCAAAATGAAAACAAAGAGCATAAACCAGGGGTGCAAAATACCTTAGATTATAAATGTTCTTTCCGTTTGAATCCTTTGTGGGAGTCACACAAGGGAAGAGATTTATTTTTGTTTAATACATGATATTTTTTCTTGACAGAAAATTAAACCGCAATAGGGAGGCCTGAACATTAATGTTGTATTATAACAGCTAATTCCCTCACTGGCTTCAGAGTCTTTTAAATTGGATACTTTGGGGAGGGGACACATGACTCCAAGGACTCCAGGGGCTCTGGTTACCATTGGCTGGGTAAGACTACTCTGCATACAGGCCTCTCATCTCCATGGAGAACACACTGGTGTCAGCCTTAAGTGGTGTGGCTTAAAGATAGCCTTGTCAGTATAATTGATCTTGCGTCATTGCCTTTCCTGCCAGGACTGTCTGTCTCCTTACCCATAATCCCCATCACTTTGATGACCCATCAGGAATATGGGACTTGGCCCAGCTTTGCCTTCATCCAATAACATTATGAAATTGATACTGACACTTCCATTGGCACTAATTTCTGTAAGAGATTGGAGCCAGAGGACAAGTGGTTTACTTTCATGGCAGTTAAGCTTTCCAAGTAGATCAAGGCGGAGACAGCCCAAGATTGATCTCACTGTGGCCAGGTTATGGGAGAGGAGATGTGGCAAGAGGGTGGGTGGGGGGTGGATACCTTGGCAGCTCACAGCAACCATAGCGAGGGAGGGAGGCAGATTGTCGAAAAATGGGAAAGCTGAAAAATGGGAAGCATGCACAAACCTTCTACTATGTGTCTGTGATGCCAGTGTTTACTGGTGGCCAGATGCCTGAACGGCAGATACAAATGCTCTGACCACTGAGAGCTGGTAGATGTTTGCTGGTTGATTACTATTATTATTTATTAAGCATCCACGGTGCACTCAGATCAGTTCAGTTTAGCGCAGTATAGTTCAGGGATGGGCAAATGTTTTGGCCCAAGGGCCACATCGGGGTGTGAAACGGTATGGAGGGCCGGGTAGGGAAGGCTGTGCCTCCCCAAACAGCCTGGCCCCCGCCCCCATCCACTCCCTCCCACTTCTCTCCCCCTGACTGCACCCCTCAGAACCCCCAACCCATCCAGTCCCCCCCCTGCTCCTTGTCCCCTGACCACCCCCTCCCGGGACCCCCCATCCCTAACCACCCTCCCTGGACCCCACCTCCATCCAACCCCCCCTGCTCCCTGTCCCCTACTGCCCCCCTGACCCCTATCCACACCCCTGACCCCTGACAGGCCCCCCAGGACCCCACCCCCTATCCAACCCCCCCGTTCCCCGTCCCCTGAGTGCCCTGACCCCTATCCACACCCCCGTCCCCTGACAGGCCCCCCAGGACTCCCACCCCTACCCAACCCCCCCGTTCCCTGTCCCCTGACCACCCCCTCCCAGAGCCTCTGCCCCATCCAACTGCCCCCTGCTCCCCGTCCCCTAACTGCCCCCCTGGGATCCCCTGCTCCTCCCCTTACCACCCCCCCGCTCCCAGCCCCCTTACCATGCCGCTCAGAGCAGCAGGAGGTCGCCACCCGGCCGGAGCCAGTCGCACTGCCCGGTGGCAGCATGGCTGTGCGGGACGGGGAACAGCAGGGGCGGGGCTGGGGGTAGCCTCCCCAGCCAGGGTCTCAAGCGCCGGGCAGGACAGTCCCGTGGGTCGGATGTGACCCGCGGGCCGTAGTTTGTCCACCTTTGGTATAGTCGGTCAGGTGCAGGCTCTTGCTTATGGGGGCCATGCTGGACTCACTCAGCTGATGGTCTGATCCAATGGCAAATTTAATGTTTCTGAGGCCCAGCTCAAGGACAACTTTAACTGAGTCAGGGGTCTCTGTTATAACATGGTGAAAAGCTGCAGGGTAGGTGGGACCTAACCATGGCCCAGCATTGCAAGCATGTTAAAACCCTGGGCTGTCCAAAGCTTTACCTGAGTTATGCAGAGACAGGTAGATCCCATCTAAACAGTAGCTTTTAACCATGTTGTAATAGTGTCCCTTGTCCTGGGTGGGGTCTGCCTGGGAGTATGGGATGACATCTTCACATTGGGGCCCAGCTAGTAGAGATGTGCAGCTCAGCCTGTGTTTGTGGAAACCCTGTGCCTGCCAAGCAGCCCCTGCTCCAGCTCAGCTCTTTGTATGCGTGTGCTCAGGAGGAAGGGCTTGTTTAAAGTGTTTATCAGTTTGTCACAGTCTCAGTCTGCCATGGCTGGGGGCCAGGAAAGTGGATAAAAGCCTTGGGCCAGTGATAAATAGAAATTGAAAAAAGGAAATGTGTGTGTTCAGCCCTGAGCCGTCATCTCTGTTTCCGAGGAGATTGCTCCCTTGTGGTTTGGGCATTTGGATAGACTCACTTGTCTTGGCATTGAGTGCCCACGAGGTACCTTCGGGTTCAAATGACTTGTAAGCATGTGAAACACCAAGGGCCAATGGGCGAAGAAACATGTCACAATGCTGAGTGTGTTTTGGGGGGGGGTTGTTCCCCCATTTTTACATGTGGGTGAGCGTGCGTGAGCATGTCTGTGTGGGAGTGCAACATGCATATAAACCAATATAGGCAGGTCCTTGGGTGAGTTCAAGTGACCATGTGTTAACATGCATGTGTCTAAGCAAGCAAATATGGACTTGTGTGGGTCTGAGGGAGGGAGGGTCCCTTTGTGGCAGGTGTCAACATGATCTAGTGGTTAGTGGAGTCAGGGAATCTGGGCTTTATTGCTGGTTCTGCAATGGATTTACTGGATTAAGTTGCTGGATAGTCTCTTTGTGCCTCAATTTCCCTACTGGTAAAATGAAGATTGAGACACTTCGCTCCTTTTGCTTACTGTTTATTGTGTGTGAGTGTGTATATGTGTGAGCAGCACCTGTGCATATGTGAATGTTCATGTGAGTAGTTGAACGTGTACTCCTGCACGTGTGTGCAAACTGTAGCAAGCAGTGCAGTATATAAAACACACCTTATGAGCAGAAGAGATTAGAAGGCTGATATGGTGTTATTCCGATTGATTTTGCTGTTGTATTTATACCTGAAGGTAAAGAGCAGACATACTGGAAATCAATTGGCCCTGTGCTCTCTCCCCACTCCCTCTGCAGTGCCATTTGAATGAAATGCTTCTATCATTTTTACCGTGTGTCTATGATAGGGATGAGTGAGCCAAGAGATTAATAGGCCCTGCTGTGGCCTTTACCCAGCAACTGCCCATCTCTTGTGTTGTAAAGTACACACGGTTCTGGAGGTTTTAGGTACCCTCGAGGTGAAAGTTTTGGGACTCTGGCTTAAATGGGAGGCAAGTTTCTGTCTACAAAAAGATGATGTAAAGGGGCAGCATGCTGAGAGTACAAGCAGCCGGGAGTGCACTGAGCTCCCAGTGTTTGGGACTGGAGGCTAAGGGTGATTAATGGGAGATGCTGAACAGTTAGGGATTCGTGGCTGGTACTGGACATGGTGCTGGGAAATACGGGGTTCTGTTGTCCAAATTATAGCATGGCCATAAAATGATGGAAGATTGCGGGCCTTGGTGACAGGAAGATACACCTTTGCCATGACTTCAGTCCTTTGCTGGGCTCCCCTGATCCATCCAACCCAAAATTGACTAGCCTTTGGTTTTCTGTAGCATCTTGCAAAATCTGCCTGCCGTGCTGAGTGTGGTATAGCAGCTGTTCTGCACTAAGCAGTAGGCTCAGATATGTGAAACTGCAGTACTGGCAAAGGAACACTCCGTCATTTTATCCTCTGTCTCCTCCGGAAAAGTGCCTTGGGATGTTGAGTTTCCATATGGACTGCCAAACAGAATCATGCAGGCGGGACCTTGGTTTGATGCCTCATTCCAAATATGGAGCCCCTAAGCACAGCGACCCTCCCCCTTATTACTGCATGACTGCAATGAGTCTGGATCTTGGCGTGAGATCTGAACCCCAGAAGGTTTTGGCCCAGAAGCAAATGGGCTCCCACCTGAGCCACAGTGACAAATGAATAGCAAAGGGACTTGTGTCCTACTCAGGTCGTGTCTACAGAAATGCTACAAAATGGAGAATTGGTGCCTGTGGCTGTGATGACTTTGCAGGGAGCAGTGCCATGCCTTGGGCCTCTGAAATGTCTCCTGATTTGCCCACCCTTCTCCCACTGTGGCATTTGTCCACTCCATGGGCACTTGGGGCTAGGCACACAGCATGCCGTTTGCAGTGGGATTTTGTTACAGCGATACATAGCTGTATCCCCTGCGACAGGGGCCCTTTCTCACTGCATTTCAGAAGGGTACATCGGTGCCATGCGGTTGCGACTCTGCAACCCAAAATACCACAGTGCATCCCATGTGCCTCACTGGAAGGTTCCATATCTTATATATGCCAGTGTCCTCCCCACGTAAAGAGGTGTGAAAGGAGCACAGGGGCTGACTGTCAGAGGGGGCTGAACACTGGCAAGTCAGTAGGAGCCGTGGATACTCAATACCTCTGAGCATCAAGCCCAAAGAGCACGCTGAATAATTAAAGTGAGATTACAGCAAGTGACTCTATAGATTTGGCCTTTCCTTGCTTCCCCCCTCCACTCTCTTTGTGCCTTCAAAGCATATCTGCTCCTTTTGCTGACAGAACTGCATTTCTGCTCCCATTAATGCTGCGAAAGCCGATATCGCTGGCGTGGACGCTAGTGTGCCAAGATGGGATCCCAGGAGCATTCTTGCTAGTGATTGATGCATAAGCCAGAAAGACTCCACCTGGATTTTCAAATCCCGGGATGAGTGTGCAGCTCTGGCAGTTAGAAAAATCAGCTTTTGGAATGTGAACAGAGCAAACTTGATCAGGGAGTCATGAAGAGCAACTAAAGATGGTATAAGAGTAGTGCTGTTAGCTAGTGTCCTGTTCCATTACATCACAGGTATTGTAACTAAATACGGCCATCCTTCCTGCATTTACTATCAGATAAAATATGCTTTGCTTCCTCTTCTGAGCTCTTAGGAAGTGTTGCTGTGCATTATTAAATAGCTACCATGTTTCACCCCAGAGGTGGTTGCATTTCATTGGTAGGCAGGAGAAACGGTTCCCATATATCCTTTATCTGCTTCATGGGGGACGGTTTAGGCTTAGTTAATACTTAAAATGTTTGAGATGCTCAGGTGTAAGGATAAAGTATTCCTACGAGTAACCCCACAGTGTCACGTTTAGTCACTTTTCTGACTATTTGCTTCTTCCTGCGTTGGAGGCACTTGGTACAGCTGGCCCTCTGGCTTTGGGCATAGCTATAAAATGTCCTCCTCTCCATTCTTCCTACTGGAGCCTGGGACTCAGAATTGGATTTTCACACTGTCTGGCTTGTTGGATGCCTCCCCTTGAAATTTTCAGATTGTCTTGTGATTTTTATTGTCTACGTTCCTCTGCTGGATTTATGTATTCGTGCTGTCCTATGCATTGACTCGTGTTTGATCTTAATACTTCCATTCCCAGTGTGCGAGTGCATTCAGGAGTCACATCAAAACTCCATAAATAAAGCTGAGAAGGAAAATCACTACCAAGGGGGAGCTCTCCAGAGGGCGAGAGATTTGGGGAATCAGACATTTCTTACAGGAGAGAATCTTTGAAGGGTGATGGAAGTTGAACCAGTGCTTTATGGTTTGGGGAGACCTTATGGATTATTGTATATGAAGCAAACAGCAGTGTGAGTGGCCCAGAGGTAGATTTACTCTGCGATGTGCCTCAATTCCTAAACGTGATGATTGGATAGTTTCCTCTGAGAATTACTGTCCCGCATTTCATTTGCTCTGGGGGCCAGTTGAAGCTACCACTCTGGATTATTTTTACATGTGGCAGAAGGCGTATGGGGAAGGAAGGATGGGGGCAGTAGCTATGCTGCCATTGCAAGGTGAAATGCAGCAATCTTCTCTTTTTTCCTCTACCCTCTGGGGATGGAATAGGAGCAGCTCATTCAGAGCACTTGCAGCTGAATTCAGTGGCAGGTTCGTGACTCCCCACTTCCATTCTCAGCAGTTTGGGTCTGCATCAGTGTAACTGCTGCAATTAGTTCTGGCTCTGGCTGGTCCATGTGCTTCTGGCTCTGTCCCCCATGTGCTCTTGGTTCAGTCTCTGACCTGCCTGTGGAGTGTACTGTTTAATGAGAACTGTGATCATGGCTCTCTAGAAAGGTGCTAATCTGGTTTCAAATCTTAGTTTGGCCACAATCAGATTAGCTATGGATCGGTCGATGCAACTCTAATGCTTCTGGCCCAATTGCTGTGAATTTGGTAAAGAAGGAGAGGGATGGCACTTGGCTGATGATAACTGGAAAGCTATTTCTACGGGAGGGGGTAGCCTAGAAATAGGCGTGAAGATGGGAGTGACCCGAGCAAGCAGTGCGAAGTCAGCAGGTAGCAGGAGAGCGGAACGGAGTTGTGGGGACGTTGGGGAGTGAGGGAAGCCGTGTTTGAACGTGGTGCAGATGGTGAGGGTGAGCCAAGGGCGGGAGACTGTATCAGCAGAAAGAAAAGGAGTACTTGTGGCACCTTAGAGACTAACAAATTTATTTGAGCATAAGCGTTCGTGAGCTACAGCTCACTTCATCGGATCCTTTTCTCCTTCAGCTCACTTCATTGGATCCTTTTCTCCTTCTCCTTTTCTTTTTCCAGATACAGACTAACACGGCTGCTACTCTGTATCAGCAGAGTGAAAGCGTTTTGCATGGATTGGAGGGAGGTATTCAGCCCCTTCTGCCTCTTGGTAGGGCCACTGCTCAGGGAAGCGCATCCTACAGGATAGAATCTCCCACAGTCTGCCATGGTGGATATCAAAGCTAGAAGGAAGAGACAGCCGCACCGGGATATTCTAGAGACAAAAAGGGTGGGATAACCGCCCTTCACAGCAGGGAAAGGGGAACTGGGAGGGCCAGCCTCCAGTCAGGTCCCTGCCTTGAAAGCAGCAAGCGCTAACCTGGCCCTGTGCCCGTATCTGCCAATAAAAATTAAGAAATTGATTTCCTTTTGTTTGCCTGACAGAACAGGGCTCTTTATGAGACAGTAAATGCAATCCATCTCTGAGCATGGCCAGAGTTTTAATTGTGTTTGTTGTGCTTTCACTTATTCTGTTTTATGAGTTTCAGTTGCCATCCCTGCTGGTGCAGAGCTCACCCTTGGGGGATGAGTCAGTGTTTGATTTCAGCTCCAGCAAAAGGTTGGGATTTTTTAAACACCTCGCTTTTGTTGTTGTTGTTGTTGTTTTTAATGTAAAGGTTGGAGCTGTTTTTGTATCTGCTGTTTATAAATAAATATATGTCTCCTGGTCTGAAGCAGGGCTGGACGATTCTGTTTGAGAGCCATCCTTCTGCCAGCTGATGATATGGCCCTTTGATGTATTGAATTTAAGATTAAGATCACTGAAGCATGGAAGCATCAACTGAGGTTTGAGGTCAGGCCAGAAGGCCAGTGGGATTTTAAAAGGTGGATTTTTTTAAAATGAGGGCTTTTACAGCACTTGCAGTAGCTTGCTTTTTGGCCCAGTTTACTGGGGAGTGGAGGGTTTTTTAGTTATGGATCGTATACAGTTCTTAATTAAATGGCTTCATTGTGTGGTTCTTTATATTATACAGTGGAGTTTGGATGGCCCATTTAGCTCTTGTAGTGATCGATCAAAAATCAGTTCCCAAAAGGCAGTTCCTGTTGATGGTGATGTGGTTGGCCCATTGTTCTGAATGAACTATTTCTTAGCCATCTGACCTGCTTTGGGACCGCTGCTTTGGGGTTTGTAGTGTAGCTGGGACAGACCCTTTCTAGAACAGTGTTAGGGAATTGTATTGCTTATAGGGTGAGATTTCCAAGTCACCTAAAGGATCTGAATGTCCACTTCTCATTGCAAAGAATGAGAAATGCACATCCATATCCTCTAGGTGGCTTTGAAAATCCCTTACATTCACTACGAGGAGATTTAAGGAGCATCAGACTGGAAGGTAGGTACTTTGTCTTTCTTTGATCTTTTCAGAGATAGGAAAGAACTTGACTCCTCTCTGAGGGCCATTCTGCCGCAGTAAAGAACGTCATGGCTTGGGAGAGCACTGAGCATCATCATTTACAACCTGCCTGACCTGCCTTTTAGATGCCCGGTAGAGGTTACTGTCTTAGCATGATGGACTTTTTGCTCTTGTGCACATGTCTGCTTTGGAGAATTCATTATGTTATGGATGTGCATGGAGTGACCATTATCTTCTCTTCTCTAATCTCTGGCTATTTATAAGGTATTCTATAATGCCTATGCCTGCATCTTATCAGAAAATACAGTACCTTTCCTTGTTAAGTAATTGACCATTCGGATCTGATCATGTGAACAGGGGATTTACTAGGTGCTTTACAGACCTAGAGTAAGAGGTGTACCCTGCTTCCTAGAGCTTCAGACAAACTGGAACCAGAGCAGTTAAGCCACAGGAGACCACGCTGGAGAGAAGATGGTAGAAAGTCCCCAGAGACAGTGGGTTTCAGGAAGATTAGCAGAATGGGAGAAAATGTACTTGGCAGATGAAAAGAGGGAGGATTTTGGAGCAGCAGAATCAGGATAGAGTCAAATCCAAAAGGGGGAGAAAAAGACAAATGGGCACAATGCTGGGAAAGAACTGGAAGGCCTATAGGGTGGGAGGGAGGCCGCAGGAGTTAAGAGAGAAGGGAGGTAGATGAGCGTGCAAATGGGCCTCGCTCATGGTGGTGTGGGGGGAAAAGACAGAAAGAGTCAGAAAGAGGAGCTACACCTTTCTCTGTAGTGACTCTAATGGCTGACGTTGGGGCCTCTCTGACAAGGCTCTCCACCAATCTTTCTTGGAGGAGGACTGGTACAGTACTTTAAGTTGTGGTGACCAAGTAAGAGAGTCTAAAAAAAGGGAGCGTGGAGTTGAATCAGCTGCTGGAGTCATGGAGGGGCCCGCAGGGAACTGTAGTTGCTGTCTTGCAGCAGGTATGAATGACTCTGATTGTTAATCTGACTTTAGCTGCATACCAGATCCAACCTCTGCCCCAATCCCTCCTTTGCTCTCCGAGATTTCAGAATGTTAAAAATCCCAGAGAACACAGAAGATACACACAAAATCCTTCAAAAATTAACTAGTGGCCATGCTATACGGTAATTAATATCCACAATACAGACCTATTTATCCACAGACAGACACCTGCTACATCATCATATAGTTTGAGTTCATTGGCGACTCAAATTCACTTTAGTCCTGTTCCAAGATCTCCCATGGGTATATCAGGAATTACCAGGGGTTGTCCTGGGCCATTAACCTGGATTTGGTGGTGCAAAATTATGTCCATCCGGGCATCCACCTGCCTATCCATCTGTCTGTCTGTACAGGTGGATAGATTTACATAGATCCGTAGACACTTAAATCCTGAAGTCAATTTTTGTTCAGTTTTTCTCAGTCCTTACTCAGAAAATCTCTCACTGAAATCAGTAGAAATTTGCCCAAGTAAAGATCTCAGGATTTGGTCTTTCATCAGTATCGTCCATTGTAAGTTCAGTGTCCTGTACGTGGTTAGCAGTTACAGTATGTACAGTATACTCAAGAGAGTGTTTAAAAGTTACATTATTGATACCTGGTTTATTTCTATGAGCTATTGATGATTGTATATATCATGAGTGGCAGAGCAAATCAAGCCCGCAGGTACAATATGAAAGGCTATCGGTATCTAGTTGGAACCAATTATGTCTCCAGGGTCTGTCCAGTATGTCTGCATTGCATCTCTGGTACCATGTCACCCTCAGTTTGTGTCAAAGAGAAACTGTGATTAATTCTGTGCTGGAGAGACCTGGATCTCAAGCCACAGTGACCTATGCTCCCCAGATGTGGCAATGGGAGTGAAAGAAAATACAAGAAATACCACCATTGGTGGGCACAGGGTGGTGTATGGGGTAGGCAGAGATCTAAGAGAGGAGCAGAGAGCTGGAGATTTAGGAGAAATGTAAAATAACAAAGATAAATAATTAAAAGATAAGAGAATGAGAGGAAAGCTTGGAGGGCACTAAACATTAATTTGTAAACGTTGTACATAATTAATCCGATAATCTCTGGTTTCTGAGTTTATTGGGGAGGAAGTAGCTGGACGCTAGCCAATAGCTAAGTATCTTGGTCTCCAGCTCTGGCAGGGATCAGAAGTGCCTCCAAAAGGTAAGAGCAAATGCATTGTGAGCTCCATTGGTGCATTCCCTCACACTGGTCTCCCTGGGGCTTGAGAAGGGGAAGCGTTGCAGGCTCATTCTCGGCAAGAGGTGGAAGTGTGCTCAGGCAGACTCTGCGATACATTATCCATGTGGCTGTAACCATCAGGTGGCTCCACCCCTGACAGTTCTTGTTTTGTCAGTGACTAGCAGTAGTTGTAAGTGTTTGGGGATGGTGATGGACCAGCAGAGTTGGCTGGTGCTGAAGCTACTGGGGACTGGTAGCTTCTACAAGTGTACCAGGGTCTGCTGGAGCTGGGTGAATTTCACTGAGATGAGATAAAGCAAGGTCTTTCGGTGGTTTTATTTCAGTGTAAGCCAGGCAGTGTGTCTTGTGTACTGTATATGTAATGATCATGACTATAGTCTTGACTTTCCATTGCACCTTTCATCAAAGTGGATCCCAAAGCACAGTTACTAACGGATCAGGCAAACTGCTAGCACATAGCGGCCAGGAGGGAGCACATAGGGAGCACTTTGTCCATCCTGAATCAGGGCCACCTCTGGCCTGCAACCTCGTACTGCCCCAGTTCCCTCGTGTCATTTGGGAAAATCTGTTCCTTTGAGTATGTTCTGTCTTTAAAAAAAAAATTAAAGATCACAGATTCAAATCCTGGCCTGGAATAGTTTTAACTGAGAGTTATTAGAAGGAATGAACAAACCTCTTTACCACTGTGATGGAAGTGGTTGGGAACCAGTGACCAAGAAGCAAAAGGCCCTGTATATCCTGAACCATCCAGAGCCCTGGTACAGTAGACCTGTCTTCTATTTAGTTTTAGCATCTAGTGTCTTCTCTTACTGACTGTGAGGGCCTGATTTGACAGAAGTGCCAAGAACTCTCAGCTCCCGTTAACTGCAGTTGGAGTGGTGGCAGCTCAGCATTTCTGAAAACTAAGCCCTACCTTTGTAGTAATGCTTCTGAAACCCATCTTATTTGGGAGCCATCTGTAGTGTCCTCTAAGGCCAGGTCTCCACTTGAAAGGTTTTGCCGGCAGAGCTCTTTCGACTAGGGGTGGGATATTTCTTTACGACATAGCTTTGCTGGCAAAAGCCCTAGTGTAGGCACAGCTGTACTGGCAAAAAAAGTGGTCTGGCTGAGATAGCTTATTTCACTCATTAAACTGGAATAAACCATCCTGGCAAAAGCACTTTGCTGGTATAGCTGCATTGACACTCGCAGGGTTTTGCCAATATAGCTATCCCATATAGACATCATTGGAAACCTTTTAAGTGTAGACCAGGTGTAATCCTAATGACTTTTAGCCACCCTTCCTACTCACTTACACTGATGTGTGTCCTACCACCACACCACGTTACTGCCTTGGGACATGAAGACCCTTAACTGGCACTTAGGAATCCCTGACAGCCCCCTTTTAAACACCAGGCCCATTTGGGGTGCTAACCAAAGAAATGCTCTCTGTTTAGACCAGGGGTCTCAAAGTCCCGGCCCACGGGCCCTCTGCAGCCCAAGAACCTCCCCACTGCGGCCCGCGGGGGAAAGACCCATACAGCCACGCTGCCAGCTCTGTCTTCTGCAGGCGACGCCCCCCGCAGCTCCCATTGGCTGGGGGAGAGGGGCGGCGATACCATCACTAGTCGCTGGGCAGAGTCAGCCATGGCGGCAGCATCATTAGTTGCCGGGCAGAGTCAGCCATGGAGGCAGCGTCACTTTTTTCCACAATGACTTTAAACAAGTCAAAATACCGAACACAACTGTCTGATGCCCACCTCCCTGCAATCCTGAAGGTTTCAACTGCTCGGTCACTGAGGCCAAACGTCAACAAACTGACTGAACTGAAGCGTTGCCAGGTGTCTGGCAAACACTAAAAACTCTCTGGCAGGCGAAGAATTGTATAACGTTGTATGATAGTTTCATTAGTTCTAAGAAATTCAAAATAAAAAATACAATATAAACATTTTCTTTTCTGAACACTATCTTCAGTGACATTATTGGCCTGCTGGGAGGATCTGAGGACTGGCACTGGCCCTAAGGTAAATTGAGACCCCTGGTTTAGACTGAGGCCTTGTCCGGGCTAGAGATGCTTTGCTGGCATAGCTACACTGGCAGAGCCCTCTAGTGCGGATGTAGCTTATGCCTACAACAGAAGGAGTATTTCTGTCAACAGAGCTGCACCACTTCCCGGAACAATGTTAGCTGTGCTTCTGTCGGCATAGCAGTGTCTGCCCTGGGGTTTTTGCTGGCATAGCCGTCAGCTAGGGGCTGGGGGTTTTTCATCCCTCTGACTGACACAGGTATGCTGACAGAACTCTGTAGAGTGGACCTGGTCTCACTGAACTGCCAATGTATGGAGGAGTAAGCGAAAGTGGAGGAAGTGGGCTGAGCATGGAGAAGGAGAGTTGGCATGGGTGACAGCCTGCTATGGAGAATTAGCTAAGAGTGAAATCCATGAAGACCTTTGAAGGGTGTAAAGATCAAGGAGCAGGAGGTATTTTGGGGAGCATTCGAAAAGGGCTTGAAGTAGGAGCAGTGGGGATGGAATGAAGAGAAGGAAACTGCAGAGCAACTCTCAGGAAACACTTCCTACCAGTGAGGTAAGGCCATGAGATACTTGTGTCCAAAAGGGGAGTGGTGGAAGCCCCATTGCTTGAGACATTTAAACGGGACAGGCCTACGTTGATGGAGTGGTTGAATGGGCTTGATGTGACCTACAGTAATGGGTCTTGTCTATCGTTAATGTCTATGGTTATTCTCTGCCTCTTTTGCATTCTGCCTTCTTGGGATTCAGTTTGAAGCTCACCTTCTACCTGAGGGACAGGAGCACCAGTTTGAAGACCTCAGTGCTGACCTCATTAGGTAGACAGTAGCCAGTGAGTCACCAGGCGTGCTCCCCTCTGAAGGCAGCCTCTTGTGTTCTGCGGAGCTGCCTGGACTAAGTGTATTGTCGTGTACAATCAACTTTGTGCACAGCCGTTAGGTTGGCTAGTGCAGTATCACAAGTCTGTTGCTGGATCAGTTGATCTCAGCCTGCCCCTAGGGCAGTCTTGGTTACTGTCCCCTCCCTTTTCTCCTGCCCCTGCCCCACAGCCCTCATCAGCTTACTCAAGAGTGTACTAATGTTCCATTTTGTCTGGTTTGGCCAATAAATTGCACAGCATCAATGAGTTGTTATGAATCATTAAAGGTGGGTGAAAGTCTCAAGATTCAGAGTTGTGGCTCAGTTTGGAATAGGTCCCAAAAGTTTGGTGCTAGTCCCACCTTTGAGACATTATCCAGGCTTCGTTGCTCTGGGAGGCATGTTAGGAATCTCCTGAGGATGGGTTTTCCTATCAGTTTCCCAGCACCTCCATCAGCTCCCCCAAATCTAAACATCCTGCTGCCTGGAGACACCCGTGGGGTTGTCAGTGGCCTCTACCATTGCTGGAAGGGCAAGTGGGACCTTCATGGACTCTGCAAAAACTCTGGTCTACTATCCTAGTATATGGCACTTTTATCTTGATTGACATGTTTTCTGTATCCTGCACCCTTAAATGGGGGCATGTCACCCTCCTGCCTGCAGAGACAGACATCATGTTGTGTTCACTTCTCAGTGCAGTTTGTGACAGAGAGGACTTATGCCTACCATGAAAAAGACTTTGCTTTTGTTCCTTCTTTGGCGGGGTGTGTGGATGGTGGTGGTGGTGCTGGTGGTCTCTTCATCTAAAGTAGGTCATTCAGACTGAAATTGCTTTTTGTTTATTGTGTTTGGAGAAACACAATACCTGTACTCCTAACGCAGGCATCTTGCAGGGGAGATGAATTCTGCTGTGTTTTCTGTAACATCACAGGAGCTGAGGGTAATCTGGGCCCTGAAAGAAGGCAAGAACCTGCCAAAAGGAACTCACAATAAAGGGAGAGACTTCTTTCTTGTGAGTAAAACACCTGCCAGAAATCTGCTAATTACACAATAACTTTATTATATCCCACTCGGAAGAACAAACAATACTTGGAGTCTGAGAAATCAGAATAGATTAATGCAGTCAGAATGTCTGAATGAAGCACATATTCTCTGGATCCTCTCAGAAGCTCCAAGGGAGCAAAATGACTTCAAGACACTCTTCTTTGTTGCTAGCACTACATAATAAAGTAATTGTGCAATTAGCAATAGATTAGTGACAGGAGAGAGACATTTTCTACTCAGCGCAGGTAGAAGGTGGAGCGGCTCCGCTCATCTTGGCTTAACCTTCTGTTAGCCCCTGGTAGTTTCCAGAAAACAGCAGAGATACATCACCAGATGACTGGGATTTTTCTTCCCTCCTTGTCTGAATAAATTACAGCGTGTTTGATTAGGGTGCTGAGGAATGTGTCCTTACAAAAGCTTGCGTTGGATCCTTCTCATTCCCAAGCTCCTCACAGTTTCCCATTCATGCAAGACAGATGGCTGGAGCTTGCAATTTTGGGCTTTACCAGGGGCCTGGGGAAATGGTGGTTGTGATCATGGGGCTTGTGGAAAGAACATTTCATAATGATCCCTCCTAGCTTCTGAAGTTCCATGAGGTTTTCTGGCCTTGACAACTTTCCGTCATGAAAGCTGACGGGCAGTTTTACAACTGGGGCTGTAAAAATCAGGTGATGACTGAGGTTTGTAAAATGTTTATGGGTCTGAGAAGCTGGACCTGGCTATTAGGTCACCTGGCCCTTTCTTCAGGGCATCCTTTTGTGTATGAAAATGGGGGGGTGTTGGGGAGGGGTTAGAGCAGCCGTACCCTGGGATTTGGATGTGTGCGTGCGTGCATGTGCAGGCTTGGATGTGGGGGGGGGTGTCTGTTTTTGCAGGGGGTGGGCTGTGTGTTTGCAGTGTTTGGGCCATTAGGGTGTCTGAGGGGAGCTTGAGTGGGCCCATTTGGCGGTGTTAGGATGAGTGTGTTTGCCCATGCTGGGGCATGTGTGGTTAGAGGGGTGTGTACATGTGGTATTTTCGAGGGGGCAGTTTGTGAAAGGGCAGGGAGCTGTACATGGATGGAGATGTATTTTGGGGTGTCTGAGAAGGAGGGGGGACCAGTGTTTGGGCTGTTAAGGTGACTGTGGATGTGGGTGCGTTGAGGAGGGGAGGGAGCTATTTGTGTGTAAGGGTCTACTGAGCAGGCTGCTGCAATAGCTCACCCACCACGCAGTTCCCACTGGGTGACAAGTGTGAGCCCTTGGCTTAGAAGGACAGCATGGAGAGAGACTCCAGGCTTCTCCGTTAGACCTGCTGCCCAGCAGTCTGACTGAGTGGCGAGATCAATAAAGCATCCCTGGAAGTGAGCAGCAAATGGGGAACTGGGATGGCAACAGTCAAATTAGAGAAGATGGGGAGGAAACTCTCCTGAGCCTATTACAGCTCAGCCCAAAGTTTGCTCCAGTTGCTGCCTGGCTCTGCACCATGCTTGGGGCTTGCTCCTGGTGCTGGCTGTGGGTGCTTGTGGCAGCCCAGAGAGAGGAGGAGCAGGGAGAAGCCAACACTGTGGAGTGCCAGCAAGAAGGAGGAGCTCTGCCGGTGAGAAAATCCTCCTGCAGCCTCTTCTCAGGCAAGAGCAGCCCAACAAGTTGATGGCAGGTGGAGAAGGTTGGGGGGATTCCCCTGGATTGCAGTCAGAGAGCACTGGCTGTTTTTCTTCTCCCTCTGTCTGTGAATGCTCTGGCTTTGGAGGGGCTCCGGTGGAGAGGGTGTGGGTTGCTCAGCACACAGTTAGGAAGGAGGGAGGTGCATTTCCATCACTGTGAGACTCACTCAGGATTGACTCCTATGGACTCACAGAATTTGTGAGGCTCACTCAGGATTGACTCCTGTGGATCACAGGTTCCCAAGCACATCAGCTGGATCTAGGGGTTGTGGGCATGCAGGCAGGGGAAAAGGGAAGGAGGAGGTGTACATGGGTGGTGAGAGGGAAACATCATCTGAGCACAGCCTGAGACCCAGGAAGCCCTATTTGTGAATGCTGCTTCTCCAATCTGCGCTCTCGGTTACTTGTTTAATCTATCTTGGGTCTCATATCGTGCCCAGCACTGTAGTATATGAGCACCACAGAGGCCGAAATGTCCGGCAGGGACTAAAGACGGTGGCCCTCCAGGGCAGGGCTGAAGCCTGTTCGGTTGCTACCTGTGCTGTAGTTCTGGAGGGAGAGGACTTTGGTCTCCAGGATTGTCAGTCTGGCTCGCTCACCGGTATTGTGAATGGGACGGGCTCTCCCCAGCACACGTGTATTGCCTGGGAGATTCCCAGGATAATTAATCTGTTCAGGAGGTTAGATTACTCTTTGTCCAGCTGACGCAACTAACCTAGGTGAACTGTATGTAACAGTGAACAGAAGAACCACACAGGGATCTGGGCTGCTTGTCTCTTCATTGTGTTGTCTGACATTTTTGTGTGTGATGGCTCTAGGTCCCGTGGCAGTGATCAGCGGGGAGGAGGATTCTGCCAGCCCCCTCCATCATATCAACCATGGCATCACCACACCCTCGTCGCTGGATGCTGGCCCGGACACGGTGGTGATCGGCATGACCCGTATCCCTGTCATCGAGAACCCCCAATACTTCAGGCAGGGCCACAACTGCCACAAGCCAGACACATGTGAGTGCCTTATCCAGCTGGATCCTTCTGCTTATGTGAGGACAAGAATGGGGGCCGGGGTGGGGGGAAGAGGAGTGGGTGGAAAAAGAAGGATGAGGAGGAAGAGGTAAAGGAAGAAGTGGATGTGGGGGAGGATAATGGGTCTTGTATGGTCCAGAAATGAAAGTGAACTGAAAGGTAAATCTCAGGTCACAAAAATCACAACATACATGTAGGTGCTTCAGAAGGAGAATTCCCACCCTCACCCTCCATTCCACTTTCATCCTCCTACCACCACCTGTTAATCACCTTCCCTGTTTGGGACAGAGACAGCCTAGAATGGAGCCTGCAGATGGTTTCTTTGGGCACTGTACCTGAGGCGTGAGCCAGTGCAACTTGAGAGAAAAAGGCATTAGAGAGACCTGATTCCCCTGTGGGATAAGGATGCATCTACCCTTCCTTCTCCAACAATTCCCTACCCTCATAGCAGCGGGACTGCCTCCTTGAACAACCTGCAGCCGAAAGGGCAAACACAGCAGTATCTACAGGTAGGGCAGATACACAGAAAATGCTTGGAGCAGGAGAGCAACAGATTTGGACACTCCATTTCTTACACTCAGGGGGGCCTCTGAAAAGCTTGAAATCTGCTTTGTGGGCAACATCCATTAAATAGCAAATATCTTCCACACCAGGTGATAAACTGTTCAGCCCAGCTTAGTGGGAGCCCTCATAAACTCTGATAGTGAAAGTGAAGGGCTATTAAAAAGGATGCACTGTTGGTCACCACATACCACAACTGCTTCCTGGGCCACTGTCCCTCAATATGTGGAGCCCATGCACAATCAGTGGATCAGATACAAACCTCCCGCTGCACCCTCGGCCTTTGTCAATTCCTAGAAGCAACCGCCTCCCACTCCATTTATTGTTCAGGTTCTTGGAATATTTTGCATTTCATGGTTCCAGTCAGGGTTGGATGTAACAAAATGTCACAAGGAATGTTATTGTCACCATCTTCCCGGCCTGACCAGAAGCAGGAAGTACCAGGGATCTTGCTGGAGAGCCAGACTCCCAGTCTGTTTTTGCAAACTCGGGAGGCTGGAAAAATGTGAGTCAGCAGCTGAGCTTTGAGGTATTCATAGGAATCAAACTTCCAAACCTTTAGAAATTCACCCAGTACTGAACATTAGGCAGGAACTTGGTTCTCCATGGCCGCGTCTTTTGCAATCAGATAACCCTGAACAGCATCCTCTTCCCCTCCGGCTGAGACGTCAAGGACTGGTCCTATCGCTGACACTCACACGAACTGATAGAGAGAAACATGAGCTGGACCTCCAGTCCTGGACTGCTGCTTGTTGCACTTCAGTCACTGGTGCAATGGGGCATATCCAGTTACTGTGCTTGGCTTTCTCTTTGATTTGTATTTGAATGTATTTCTTTTGATCAGTTTATACAGGGAGGGAGTGGAGTGTTTTGGTTAGGAAGAAGGAGCCAAATAGTGTGGTATTTCTGTATCATATTTATGTTTTATATTGCTTATAGCACCTCATCTCAAAACACTCAGCAGACTCTGATGGCTTTGATTCTCTCATTTCTCTCTCATCTCTGTAATCTGTGGTATTTCATAGTACAACTCTTTTGGTGTGTAAGCACCATTGTAGTGGTGGTGGTTGAAAATCAAAGGATTCAATTTCCTCTGAGTTTTGGGGGTTTGGTTAAATATTGTGGGGCTGCCCGGGAAGTAGATCGCAGCAGAATATGGTCCAAAAGCTTCACGGGTTCCGTTTGATTAAGATCTGAACAGTTCAATATGCAGCAGAACCACGAGGGGCTGGAATCTGGATCATTTAACCGGGCTATGTGGGGAGAATTTAACATTGTCAATAAATATACGCACAACAGATTATAGGGAAAGCACGTCCCTCTGCTTATCTGCCTGGAATCATCTGCAGAGCTCCATGTTTTTGGCGTTAGTTTAGTATAATTTAGGGCCCAATCCTGCAGCTCTTATTCAGACCAAACACCCTGTGACTTCAGTAGCAGTGTTGCATGAGCCCTGGAAAGTATTATAGTTCACCTTTACAGTAAATAAAACCAGCCAGACTCTTTGGAGCTTCCATTTGGTTTTTATTTTACCCAAGCTGTTCTGCCCAGCCCTCATTTAGCATGTTGGGTCTGGCTGGAGGTGAGTGACTGTTCCCATTCACCCAGCATTTTACACATTGGACCTCCGGTTTGCTCCTCTCAAAATATTTCCCCCTCCTCCCCCTCCCCTCTGTGAAGGAGAGGTGAAGCCCTTTAGATAGGCAAGCCTATTAATACCCAGCAGCGTCTATCCAGAAAAGGGGCTGGTACAATGCCTGGACATACCAGTGGCTGTTAGCCCCTGCCCTTCTGATCACTGTCTTCCTGCTAAGTCCACTAGCTAGATATTAGACTATGAAGCCCATCACTAGCAATGGCATTCGCCCCCACATGACTTGTAGAGCTCAGATTCACAGACAAGATTTTGTTAACGCATCGTCTATAAACTTTGGAACGTGGCTTCTCTCTTTCTTTAGCTTGGCCCTGCTCCCTGGTTGGCTGTGATGCCGAGTGTTTGGGCTGAGGACACACAGACACCTGTTACTGAATTACAGTGAGGAGAGAAAACTCTCTGTGCTTAATGCCATATTAATAGTACATTGGTGTGATATAGATTTCCGTCACCCTCTGCACTAACAAACATCGCTTATCATGCGGGAATGATGGATGTTTATTCCCAGCCACTTAGTTCTGCATAATGGAATTGCAGATGAAATATGGAAAGTGGCTTGCTGCCTGCTAAGCTTTGCCCCCTCTTGCTGCTTCTGCACAAACTTGTCCTGTGGGGGGTACTCTTACAGGCCCATTAATTACTGCTGTCTGCGAGGAGACAGACGTTTGCTTCTGACTATGAATGTGCTGGGTTTTTTTTTCCTATCAGTAGGATGAAGGATGCTGGAGCTCTCTGTCTCACCTGTGATTTTCTCGGAGCTCCTGAGACCAGGGCTGTTCTCTCACTCACCTACTTGCTGCTGCTCCCAGAATTAGAGAGATGGAAGGGAAGAGTCATTCTTCCTTTCCTAGATGTGGGTTTGGGGAAAGGGCCTGGAAGCAAATATGCCACCCTGTCCCTGTATTGGGACGTATTGACCCTTTGGGACCTCGCACTCTGCCCCCTTCCGTCCTTTGCCATTCCCTTTGCTCCTTCCGGCCATAACTCTGTGTGCACCGATCAGCACCATGGCTCGGAAGTATGCATTTTTTTAATAAACAAAGCTTCAGCTTCAGTCGTTCTCACTCACCTGCAGGGGGTTAAACTGAGTGTCAGATTTAAGATGGGGCATATTGATCTCAGAGGAATTGGTGGCAATATAGAGCCCCTTTTTTCTGGGACACTAAACAGGGATCAGGTGAGCATATCTGCTTACTGAGATCTCAGGGTATCGGAAGAGCAATGGGCATGGATGAATCTGTGCTTTCACTGTCATCTGGAAATAGTTGTGTTTCTTTTCTAAAATGCAGTTAAGTTGTTTTGGGTTAGGGCACCGTATGGAAGGGAACTCATCAGAATTCAGCATGCAGTGGGTCAGAAGGTTCCATCCCATGAGTGATGCTGGTGCTGAAGCAAAACGTGACTCATTCTACCCTCCAACATTTCCTGAAAATGGCAGTCGGTTCTTGTGGGCAGGAAACTGCAGTTTGCGACAAAAATTAACCACATGATGGTAGAAAAAATCATCTGCCCAAGAATGTCTGCCCAAGAGACATTAACACTGATGCGGTGCCCTGATGCTGGTAGGAAGGACAAATGTCACTGTTTTGACCATGAACAGCTGTGGTTGTTGACAGCAATGGAGACTTTCCACTCTAGCTCCAATTTGCCAGTCCTCCCCAGAGTAAAAAGGATCCATTTTGCCCCCTGACTCTTAATTCCAGGTGGGTGATGGAAGAAGCTGGAAATTTCTTAGATCTAAAAGCTTCAGAGATGTTTTGGATGAAAAGGTTTGGAGGCTGACCTTGCTTTTGATAATGGTAATAAACACGGGCTATGCTGAGGTGATTATTTATTAGAACTTCTTGAGTCTGTCCCATCAGGCTCTATGCAAACATGGTAGCTAACGTTCAGTTGTCTTCCTGTTTTGTCAGAACAGCAGTATCCCAGGAGCAGTTGTTCTTGAGGAAAACTGGCTTTTCTGAGGTGGTTCCAAAGCAGAACTAGGAAGAAAAGGCCTCAACAATGAAAAATACTTTCCAAGAAGGAATCCGAACTTTTCTGAAACTCCGGCAATGCTCAGTTTGAGTCTGGGGTGAAGGGTCGGTTGGGGCTGCTCTCTCAGAACAGGATGCTCTGGCCCCAGTCAAAACAGCAATGCTGGAGTTATTCAGAGCCTGGTTTGATTTTTGTTGCTGCTGCTGACTGGGCACAACGGTTGTTTGGTTTGTTTTCCTCTGTCGGGACTGGTGCAGCCTCAGCACTGCGATGCATTCGCCATGTGGGTGGAGCCGACGTCCTTCTATAGAGTACTAATGAGGGGTTTTTTACAACCTCATTTATTACAGGCTGCCCTGACATAATTGCATATTCTAAGTTAGTAATTACACATATTCACACTAATTAAGTAATTAGATATAATTACGCTAACTGTAAATACATGGTAATCGGCTAAAAAGAAGTATTTCAGGAAAACCAAGACGAATCACACAATAAAGACACCATCAGCAGCCTTTCCGCACATCACTCTGTCTTTATCTTGCATTTGGAGTGAAGTTTGAAAGGGAATCTGTGATCCATTCAAAAATCATTCTCTTTAAACAAATGGATTTCCTCCCCTATGTCTCTGATAACACTAGAAAGTCAAAATGAGAGAGGATTTTTAAAAATCCAGTTTTCCCCTCACTGCTGATGCTCTTTGTTCATCAGTTGTATTTTCTCTAGCTTGGACAACGGAAACTGACTAAGTCCATTCCATTTTGCTTGTAATCAGTTTTGCTCCCAGGTTCTCCAAGATTCACATCTTAGGTTGCAAATGTTTGCAGTTTATTTGTATGGAAACAACTGTTTTCACTGCTAATAGAAGAGGAAACGTTTCTGGGGGCAGTTAGGGTTTGCAAAAACTTATTTCCACCAAATATAAATTTTGAGCCAACTTTGAGCTGATGACAGAGGCCCTTTAACTGTTAATGAGCAGCCCAGAGTAACTGAATTATAGTAGACATAGCCTCCGAGTAGACTGAATCCCTCCCCCCCGCCCCCCGAACCCTTTGCAAGTCCTACTGACGCTCATGTACACAAGCACTGACTCAGCTCTTTGCTCCTTCGGAAAAGCCTTAACCTTCCCAGAGACTCTAGTTCCCTTCACTTCTCTCAGAGGTTTGGCCGTGGCGCTTTCTTGTGGGGTACATCAGCATTCTATGCTGCCATCCTTTGCGGCCAATGTGTCTCTGAGGTCATTAGGGGACTTAGTGGGGAGGTTTGGGCTGAGGCCTAATCAATATGCCGATGACACCTAATTGTGCATCTCCATCTCCACCAACCCAGGGAGGGTGATCAGGTGTCTCAGAGTTTGGGTGAGGCTGGGGCATAGATGAAAGTGAGCTGGCTGACACTTAGTCCAGTTAGACAGAAGTGTTTATGGGGAGTGGGGGAAGCAGCAGGATGAGACTGAGTTGATGCTATACCTCCAGTTTGAGGCTATGTTCATTTTTTATTACCTCCGCTCACAGCTTGAAGGTCGGGTTAGATTCCCAGATGCTTTTAAAGGATGAAAGAATAGCAGTGGTCAAGGGGCCTTTGTCCATCTAGATCTGACTAGGAGGCTGTGCCTGTTTCTCTTGGATGTGAATTTAGCTGTCATGATCGATGCCTTTGTCACCTCTAGATCAGACTGCTGCAGAGCGCTCCATTCCCCTACCCCCAGCAAGAACTTCTTCTATCTGCTTTCCCATTGCTGTCCAGCCGCCAGCCTTTCCACTGCCAGAAACCCTCTTGAGCTTTCCTGGACAAGAGTTCTCACTGATGGCTGCTGCCCAGTCCTGATGGTCAGGTTCGGAGGTGGGGTGGAGACCACATGTGAAATAGGCTCCCTGGGGAAGTGGTGGAAACCCTGTCTCTAGAGTTATTTAGAACTGGACTGCACAAAACATAGGAGATCTTACTGTAGGGGTTGATCTTACATTGACAAGTGGGTGGAGGGGTATAGGCTGGATCTAATAAGTCTCTTCCATCTCTTTAGCACTTATGTCTAGGAGGTTTCTGGCTTGGCTCTGTGCAAAAACCCTGACCTCAACACTCGCCTTCTAGCAGCTGGAAAACCTCCATGATTCTGAACTAGAATCCTGCTTCCAAACCTTGCAAAAACTCTGCTGGAAACTGCTTAGAATGCCAAGGGCTAATGTCAGTCTCTTGTGAACAGATTTTAATGTTCAAACCCCACAGGCAATGAAGCAGAACTGAGCAGTGCAGAGTGGCAGAATAAGGAAAGCGCAGGGCCCCACTCACCCCTTCTCGCCTACCTCCTTTGTCTCATTCTCCTGACTGACAGCTGAAAGGAAAGGTCACTGGCCTGCCCATCCAGCTCTCTCTACCTACGGTCAGCTCTCAGCTGGTTTCTCTCTCTCTGCTGCACTCTCCAGTATTCCTTATCTGTAAGCATTTGTTCTCCATCCCATTTACCCAGCTGAGGAAGGGAGAGAGAAATGGCAACAAATGCCAGAGCTGAGAAGTCAAACCAGTCGCAGGCGGAGAGTGGCAGACTGACCATCCAGACCCGTTCCAGAGCTATTCTGAGTTGCAATTTGACCCTCAGGATTAACACCACTAGGAGTTGGTCTTCTGCCTTTCCTGCCATGGGCCATTAACTTGCTATTGAGCCAAAGGAATAGCAGGCTGCAGTGGAATGGTTGGCAGGTGCACATATACCAGGTATACGTATACCACGTATACCAGGACTGTTGGCCAGTACTGCAGGTGTTTCTACATGGGTCCATTCAGGAGAAACCAAACAATTAAGGAGAAAAATTCCTGTCCTGCCTTTCTCTCCCAAAACCCTGCAGGCATTGCAAAGCATTGTGGTAGCCAATGATGCAGTGCCTGGTGGGACAGTCCCGCCCTACTCCTAATGTGACCCACATGCTGTCTCTATTTGCATACAACCAAATCACCTCCTGCAGCTGTGAGGATGGGCTCTGAGGAAGTTAGATCCTACCAGTTACTTTAATGTGTGTTTATTGAAGATGTTTGTAGCAACAAAACAGAACAAAGGCAGCAAAGCACAACGCCAGCCCGCACCAGGAACTGAAGCTGACAGCACAGCTGTGGCGGTGATGCTGCATCCAGAAGCCACGCTCCCGAGTACAGTGAATCCATTTCCATTAGAAAACAAACCATTAACTCATCCATAACTCAGTTATGTGCTGGTGACACTCACCTGCCAGTAGGGAGGCAATGCTCATGAAGGGATGAGACCCATATACAGACATCAAGCAGAGAGCAAAGCCTTCCCCTAAACACACATCCTCTGGCTCCAGAGTCACTCTTGAGGCCCCTTTAATCCTGGCGTGTCCAAAGGTGTCAGCTTGCCTGAGGTGATTTTAGAATGGAGCCAAAGCTCTATGAAGGGGGCCTGTAAGCTGTACGAAGAAGCAAAGCAGGGAAAGGCCTTCAGCATATTTCCTATTGGGCTGGAGCAACTCTAGCACCCCAGGCTGCTGTTGCTCATCAGAAGCCCTGTCCGTCCATCAAGAAAAGGGTAGTTTGATCTTTCCCACTTCAGCAGTATGGGAGCAAACTCTTCCACACTAGAATAATGATTAACCCTGAACGCTACTTGGCTGCAGCAAGGATGTGTATATGCTCACTTGCCACCCTGGGCACATGCACACTTACCTGCACACTCATTTGTGCACCTGTGCACACTCATTTATATGTAGCCTATCCCGCCAATGTATTGCAATAACATACCCATCATTCTTGCTTGTACGCCCTCCTACGTACACATTCATTTGAGTACGTATGCATGCTCACTCGTGTACTGCAGTGACAAGCATGGTATAAAACCATAGTTGGATTAGCTCCAGGCACTCACTCACCACCAATGCATGTGCTCTCACACGTACATTCACACCCACTTATCAGACGCCTCTGCTCACAAATAACTTTGCACCTGTTAATTTTCTACTTTCTGCTGAGCACGCTTGCCAGTTCTGACACCCCCCCCTCCTGCCCTCATGCAGATCCAGCAATGGCAGTAGGCACACTGACATGCAGCCTGGGCAGCTTCCCTTTCACATATTGCCCCTCTACCTGTCAAAAATGGCTGTCTCTGCAATTTCTGGAGGGTGAAGGGTTTTCATGAGCTGACATGAGAGACTGGATTTTCAATTCTGGCAGATCATAAACTGTGAGGCATTTTGGGAGTGGTGGGGTGAGAAAGAAAGAATAGGGCAGGCGACAGAATGAGGAGAGAGATTATCATGCTGTAAATTGGTGCCTGTTTAATCATTTGCTCACCTATGTATTGGTATTTTGTAATGTCTGTCCGGTTGAATTTGTCTCAGCTCCACTCTATTCTTGGGGCTGAGGTGGGTGTCTATGCCACAGAAAGACATAATGGTCTTCATCCGTCACTGATGTCCTGGCTCAGAGCTCCATCCTCTCCGCCTGGCGTAATGGTGACACAGCATCTTGTCCTGGGGATATTGCTAACTCATGCAGCCCTGAGGCCAATGATAAGGAAGAAAGCTTTAGAATGATCTCCTAATAGCTGATTGATTGTGTGAATTATGCCTTGGGTATTTCTAAAAATAGATGGTATATCTGTAAAGAGAGAGAACTGAGCTCCTTACCCATCAGGTATTTATTTATTGTGGGTTTTTCCTGCATTTGGTTTGACTTATAAAACTGAAGCATTCCGAAAGAACGTTGACCTGCCTGCTGTACCTACAGATCCATGATGTCCATGTAGTTCATGGATGTTGTGATTTGTGGAATGTCACGGTACCGAAGAAAGGGTTATTTTTTAGAAGCTAGTTGCCAGGTCCCAGGAGTTGCTTGGAGACAATGTCAGGCTCTCTTGGTACAGTATAATCCACCCAGTGAAAGTTGGTTTTGCAGATGTAACATCACATCCTGCTGGAGAGCTTTGGTTGGGTGAAGTCTTCCAGAGTTGATCTGAGTTGACTTGGTTTGAAGGAGATGCTCTCTCTGCTGGCAGTGCAGTTGAATTAAAGCTCCTAATAAAGACAGCAGTTATTAATGAGAAGTCCAGGTTCCGGTTAGAAAAAATATTACTCCCAACTATAGCGTGAGCATCTTTAGTAGCGCTGCCTCTCCCCATGGAGGTTTGGTCTGGTACCCTAGAGCTGATGTAATGGTGATGGTTCATCAGCAGTCACAAGTACTGTCCATTTCCAGTGCTGCTTTTAGACAGAGACTCCAGGAGTGGTTTCTCCTCAAAACAGCATGTACAGAACATGACAGAACCCGCAGTTCCAGTGGTGAAACCCAGATAGAGATCAGGGTAGAAAGATGCTCTCCCCGATTGCAATAGGTTCACTCCAAAGACCTCCTCGTGTCAAAGGGGGCTCGCGTTCCGTGGACCTGCACAGGGGTCTAGGAACGGATGTGTGAATGGCCTGTGAATGCTCAGCCAGGCCGATTGCTAAATGAGCTAGACAGTCTTTGTAAAGATTGGGGCTGTCTCATGTACCAAAACTTGGCTATGGAGGATGCCGCATCTGTCACTATGCCGCAGGCACTTGGAACAACCCAGTGGCGGACCCCAGGGTAGAACTGAGCTGCATCTAGTCCAGTCTGCTGCCTCTAACAGTGGCCAGTGTTGGGTGCTGCTGACGAGGGTGCCGCAATACGGTGCACCCGGTTATGCAATAGTATTCTCACTGAGGGGGAGTGTAGCAGGGATTTCTTCCTGACTCCAGCTAGTGATCACTTGGTGCCATGAAGTCTAGGAGCTCTTGCTGGTTTACTCCCGGGAAATCGTGAATGATTTATTATTTACATTGCAGTAGCACCCAGAGGCCCACTAATGTAATTGCACATACCGTTCTTCAGAGAAAGGTCCAATCCTTTTGAGTCTTACTGAGTTATTTGCCTTAATATCCTGCATCGGTAGTTCTCCAGGTTATTGATACATTAAAATATTGGTTTTAAATATGCTGGCTTTTAAATCTGGAGTGCCTTCTTGTTCTTGTACTATAGGAAATGCCAAACAGAAGCTTCATTGCCCTTCCTTATCCCAGTCTCTCACACCCTATCCCATTCTATCCTTTCTTATTAACCCTGTGCCAGGCTAAAGGGTTCTTTCAGAAACAAAATAAAAAAACATTTCATTTATATTGAGAAATAACAGATCTATGTGGCTCTGATAAGTATAAAAGGCAGAGAAGGTGGCTAAATCTCCAAAGTGTACATGGCAAATTTGCCTTCTAATTGCAACACTGAAATGAAATTAAAGTCCCTGCCTCCCTCCCTCCTTCATCTCATCTTCTCTCACCCTTCCACCTCCTACTTGAGGGATTAATTTGAGCTAATCCTCAGATGAGCAAAGTCTTTAGGAAATCAAAGAAGTAAAGTAAAACCATGGGGGTAAAAAACCTCACGCTCGACACTAATAAAGAAATTACTGGCGTCCTACATTATGAATTGGATAAATTTTTAATGGCCGGGAATGTGGTTGATTTATAATGCATCCATCCGGCCTGAAGAGCCCATTGCCAGCTAATAAATAAATGACTGGCCCCTTGTATTAAAAGTATCAGTCATTTTACATCATGGCACTGTAACTGATGTAGAGTATCAAGCATGGGGTGGAGTGGGCCTGGGGCCATGGCAAGTTCCATGCAGGCAGAAGAAGCAGGATGGGCTTCATGCCCCCAACCTATGTTTCAGACAAGCTTTGTGAGGCCAGAGAATGGGTCTCAGTTGAGGTGGTCCTGTGAGAACCTGGCTGGCTGGTTGCAGTCCTTGAACCCTGCTCCCTTAGAGGAAAGTGAGCTCAGCTGGGTTTTCCTTCCTTCCCCCGTACCCATTCGGAATTTCCAGCCTGCATTCTGTGGGGAGGTATCTGCTTTCCGGTTTGAAAGCTGTCAGTACAGGGGGGAGAAACTCCTAGGAAAGGATCTCAGCTCCAGTTCCAAGCATTGTGTTAAGCAACCCGCATTCTTGTCCTTGCATTGCTGAGGCCCTCACAAACCAAAGACAAATGTAGCTAGGCTGAGGTCTTGCTCCAAGTGTCTCCAACAAGGTCTCATTCAGTGCAGCTCAGTATCCTGTCCTGTGGGTCTTATACTTAGGGTGCAGAGCCTGTGCAAACCAGGGGACAGGAACCCAGAGTGTTTGGTGATGGGCCCATTAGTGGATATCATCGAAGATCTAGGACAAGATTTGCAAGCCCACGTTCACTGGGGCAGAGCCCAACAAGCCAGAGTGAGGCTTGTTGGCAGGACATGCCTTACAATGAGCAGGGCAAGGTTCCTCAAGGAAGCAGGGTGTCCAGGAGCTTTGAGTGTGTTCTGCTCTGGGTTTCTCAGGTAGATTTAATTAGCACTTCACAGCTCTCTAGAAACACTGATTACTCCTCACCGCCACCTGTCACATAGCAAGGGATCCTTGTCTCCATTTTACAGAAGGGGAAGGCAGAAGGGGAATTGACTTGCACGGGGTCCCAGGACAAGTCAGTGGCAGCTTGGATTAGATCCTGGAATTGCTGGTTCCCCAGCCTGCATTCAGCCCACTAGACCATGTTGTGTGTTTACGTGCCTCCTGTAATTATTTCATAGTTGGCAAGGAGGTAACTCCCAGATGAGACCAGTTAAGTTAGCTCCTTGCCAACTTGGTAGGAGCTGGGCTGAGCTGGGTGTGAAGGAGTAGCTCCATTTTACAGACATCATTGCCAAGCACATAGATATGTCATATGCTTTCAAAGAGGCTCATTGCAGAGCTTACGAGGGGAAGAGTAGGGAAATATTTGCCTTATACAAAAGGCCTCCTTACTGCCTCTCCTTACGTGACTTCCTTTATTGGCTGAAAGAATGCAACATGGAGCCTGGGACATTGGACTCGCTGACCGATGAAAACAGAGTGCTCCAAGCTACAGATTTTGTCTTGGCCTGGAGGAAGAAAGAGTTTATTGCCTTATTTATTATGTTTCCCCACAGTAGCATAAATAATATTTTCATAATAGATGTGGACCTTATGAATAATACAGAGTCTTGATCTAAGTAATTGCGATGCTTTTTAATATAAGAGATCTTCAGTGTCAAGTACTATTAATGAGCTGCCTTTACTCTCTCTCTCTCTCTGCTGAGGGCAGTTGCAAACCCCAGCACTGTGAGAATTTGATATATATGGGGAAGATTCTAATGCACTGTTCAATCATCTTGTTCTCTTTGAGATACCCCAGAAAAAGTATCCTGTTTGCTGATTTTCTCAGCCTTCCCTGGGTTTTGATAGATGCCCAAGTTGCGTAGGTTGCTGGGAAACCAATACTCTTACATTTCATATAAATCTGTGAACATCTGATTGATCCACACATTGGCATTAACTACTCTAAATTGCAGGGACTACTTTGAATTAATGCATATATAATACACTAATTCCACCATTATATATACATTGTTTTAGTAAACCTAGGGTGGATGAAGGGTGCCAGATCATCCTGGAAACTGAGTTCCTCTCTCCCTAGATCTGGTATAGCACAGGAATTTGCAGTGTTAGTTTCCATAACCAATATGCCTCGGTTTTGCCCTGGAGGGACCAACCCTCGAGGCTAGGAGGTAGTTCAGCTTCTGTGGCCCATTTGGTCTTTGGCCTCCTTTTTGAGGCTGAAGACAAGAGAGGGCAGTTAGATGGGGGGGAGACATTTTCACAAGTGCCTATATAACTTCGGCACTTTGGAAAATTTTACCCATGTGGTTTTTTGTGATGTGGACACTTGTCCACTAGGAACAAGACAAAGACCCACCACCCCATGGGTTGTGGGACTAGTTCAACTACCTGGTTGGCGTGGTGGAATACTTTTCTCAGGGCAGAGGTAGAAGCGCTGTCCTGAAGTGCTGCAGGAAATGTTGATGGTGCTCTTCCCTTTGTCAGCAGAGCACTGAACAAGCATCTCAACATGTACGGAGTCAGGGCATGCTGTGCTGTGCTGCTTGAGGTGATGTTTTTTTGGGATGAAATACAAACAAAAGATCCTGGCCACACTCCTTGTGGTCATTAAAGATGAGCGGAAAAGTCAGATTATTAGACATGGTGTTGTGGTTAGATTCACACTCAGGTAATGGCATTCTGCCTGTCTGATTTCCCCCTGCAGTGTTAATTGGAAGTACTCCTCGTCACTTGCTGTCCTAAAATCCTGTGTAGACTTGCCTCCTATGTGCTATTAAACAGGTGGCTATGTTGTTAGAAATGGTTCCTTTATAAAGTACATGCTGTCTGTAATGCCTTATGATCCTTTGGGATGAAAAGCACTGATGATACTAATTATTATTAAGACTGAACACACAATACCTCTTTAGCAGTTACACTGTCATCTGGGGGGATAATGTGATGGCGGTTGTGGGAATTGCTGTGTGGTCATTTTCATTTTACGTCACTGTTCATATAAAACAGCCATTCATCAAGTGGCCTGGTTGCCTAGTGGTCAGTGTTCCTGAGATGGCTTCCTGCTTAATGTGTTCGAGGCCATGTGTCCTAGTGCCAGGAGGCCTCTTTAGATTAATGGAGCTGTCTTGGAACATTATGGATGCCTTTTCCATTTTTTTCTAGACTTTGCATCTCAAGCCCAGAATCAGGCTGTAAATCTCTTGCATTACTCTTTTCCCAGCCAAGTTAATTTTTAAGTAGTTTCACTTCCTTCTTCCCCCAACTCCCTTAGGACTGGAACTCTGGAAGGGGAGAACTGCGGCCTGCTGGCTTGGCAAATACAAGGCCTAAAATCAGGCCTCACCAGCAGTGAGAAGAGGCAGGGAGGGGAAGGTCTGGTGACCTTGGATGGTGAGTCAGGCAGAGCCTGTGTGGCCTCCAGTGTCCCTGTGCCAGAGGATAGCTAGTATCTCATTGACCCAGTGAGCCTCTGCACATAACTTTTATTGATCATCAGCTTCTTAATCAAAAATTCAGTCACAGTTCGATGCCACAGTTCTCCCCCTCCCTCTTCAGGCTTCACCCCAGGTGAGGCTCACATTCTCATTATGCACCCAAGAAGCTCCCCTCTGGGGTTTGATGTGTGAATTTCAGTTCTGGTGAACGTGTACAGCTACCACAAAGCTCTGTTCATTGTGTTTCTGATCCACCACCGGCTGGTCATGCTGACCTTCTGCCCATGAGTGCTCCCCAGCTGACTTGGAAAGTCCAAGTCTAAAATCAAAATTCGTACTCAGGCCCCAGTATAGCAATGCCTAGTGCTGCTGCTAAAGTGCAGAGCTGGCTCACGCCTGCCATTATTTAAGCACGTGGCAGCTGGCTACTTATCTGCCAACTTTTGCATCTATAGAGCTGGGAGTTTTCCCTCAGTTTGCACCTGGCTCCATTATGAGCAGCATGGCGCAATGACGCAGCATTGTTCCTCACAGCCATTGCTTTGTGGGGAGAAAAGTAGAAAACAGCTCTTCTTCCCATTTTCCCTTCATGGTTATGCTACAAGTGCAATTCCAGTGTTGGAGAAGAGTCCAGAGGGAAGGAGGAGGTGACTCTGCTCAATACAGAAACTATTCTAGATAGTAATATGGAGAGATAGTCAAGGTTTCAGATGAGCAGCCCCCACTCTGCTGTACCCTTCCCCGGGTGGACTAAAGGAGAAGACTGAGCTCAGGAGGAAGGCAGTGCTGCAATGAATCTGTGCCCCACACGCTGCAGAGGCAATTGTATAAACCACACACACACCTGGGGAACTAGAACCCTCAGCCTTGAGTCCCAAAAGCTCAGGCCTCTGCCACCTGAGCTAAGGTAGATCTTTGTAATGGGTAGTAGTAATCAACCCCTTATCTTCTGTATCAACCAGCACGCAACGTGACACCACACACATTTACTGACTACAAGCTAGTGGAGGACAAGGATGTCAAGAAAGAATGCTCAGAAGGGCACCTTAATAGGGTGAAGAAAAGAGACCGTGAGAGAGAGGTGATTGGGGCAGAAGGATTGATCTTGGGAGGTGCAGATAACAGGGCAGAGGAATTTGGATGTAGGAGGTTAATTGAGGGAAAGAACACACAGAACAGCTCTCAAGGGATTTAAATTGTGTGTAGATGATGGAAGAAAGCATAGGGGATTGCAATCCTCATGGAGGGTCAAATGGCAGCCTTGGTCCTTCTAGCTGGACCTTCTTTTTTCTTTCCCTGACTTTCTTGTATATAGTTCAGGCCAGATTTTCAGGTTACTTAAAACCAGTGTGTGATTTGAGTCCCCACAATGGCCATACAAAGTGCACACTTATAATTTTGCACAAGTGTTCTTGGTCATGTGTGTGTGTGTTCTTCTCTAGAAGTTTTACGAATCTGACTTCTTTTCTTGCGCTTGAGATGTCATCGTGCTCCAATTGTTAGAAGAAACAATGGACCATTTTTGGATGGGACATGATTATTTTTTGGGAGACGAACCTTGAGTTAGATGTGTTTGTTCCTGTTGCATCATGTGTAGCTCAGGGCTGAAGTTGCAGTTCTGTTTGATTTTCTGGTATGCTTCATTTTCCTTCTCTCTTTTGGTAATTGCTGCATTGAAAAAAATTCTCCTTGCTCCTTATGCGATCAGTGCTGCATATTCTGTATTGGTTACAGTGCTCTAATAGCTTAATTTGACTGTGCAGGGTCATGTCTCATTTAATGCTGGCTGGTTTTCTTGTCAATCAATAAAAGCTTCATTTAAAAAAAAAAAGGAAAGAAAGTGGGGGCAGAAATCCAGCCATTAGTGAGCTAGGCTGAGACCCGCAGTACTCACCTGGTTTCCAAGTGGTCATGCTGCAAAAGCTTGTGCAATCTAGCCTAAGTTGAGCCTTCCAGATTCCTTGCTGACTTCTGCCAATACTAATCAGAAGCAAGGATAGACCTGAATCACAGAAAGGCCCTCCCTTCTGGCCCCCGGCACCACTGAGCGGCTCCATGGAGTCCTTACTCCACCCGCTTGCACGTCCTCTAAGAGGAGTTAGTCTCCTAGGTCCCGTGAGTGTTTGTATAATTCTCCCCATGTCCCCATCTCGACGCTGGGGCCTGTTGGTCTCTGTGTTCCACATGTGTGAACCATGTCTAGCTCAGAAACTCTTACCTTTCCTTGCCCTTCTGTTGTTTACCACTCACTCAGAGGGGACAAGAAGAGCCTGATTTGCATTTGTTTGACTCATTTGCCTGTGAAATAAACATGTCACATCATAGGAGGGTGTCAGCAACCCCAGTCTTGTGTCCACGTTGTTCTCCTCACTCAGGCAGCTTAGACAACCTTTCAGAGGTTTTATGTGAGTGGACCGCAATTGAGGAGGAAAAAGAGATGTCTCAAGCTCTTATCTTAGCTGAAGTGTAGCTGCTTCTACTGAGTTGGCTTATTCCCCAGAGAAGGCTCATAGTTAAATGTGTCAACTCAGAGCCTGGCCTTTTGTAAAAGAGAATCTGCTTTTTTCCAAACTGAAACAATATCAAACCATCACCTAGATGTATGCAGGCAGCCTTTGCAGGGTGACAGTACTTGTTTGGCAAATCATTTAGCTGACCCTTTGGTTGTTTGCTTGTGAGCCGCCGACCTCCCTGACCTCTCAGGACTTTATTAACTCAGCTTCCTGCACCATTCTGTCAAGCAGGGCACTCACAACCCTGTGAAGTTCAGCTGGAATCAGCAGAGCCCTCCTGTTCCCATTTGGAAACCTCTACTCTTGGAGCTGCGGGTGTGATTCCCAGCTCACGTAGAGATATCTGAGCTAGCTCTGCTTGAGCTAGGGTGCTAAAAACAGCCGAGTAGCTGGGATAGCACAGATGGTGGCTTCGGCTTGCCACCCAGGGAAGTAGCAGGGGTCTAGGTGGGTATGGCCTATGGGAGTACATGCCCACTGGACACCCTGGGTACTTATTTGGGCAGTTAGGCTGTGCTACCCTGGCTACACTGCTAATTTGAGCGTGATAGCTGGAGCAGAACTCGTGCAGGTATCTGTGCAAGCTCAGAATCACACCCCCAAGTCCAAGTGCAGACATAGCCACCATAAGGGGGTGGTCAGAAAGGCACTGCCTCTCCCCAGATTGTGTGCGGCATTGCACAGTTGGCCAGGTGAATTATCCTGGGGTTTTGTGCCTCATTCTGAAGCTTTAGATCAGGGGTGGCCAACCTGTGGCTCCAGAGCCACATGCGGCTCTTCAGAAGTTAATATGTGGCTCCTTGTACAGGCACCGATTCTGGAGCTGGAGCAACAGGTGCCAACTTTCCAGTGTGCCGGGGGGGGGTGCTCACTGCTCAACCCCTGGCTCTGCCACAAGTCCTGCCCCCACTTCACCCCTTCCCGCCCCCTCCCCTGAGACTGCCATGCCCTCACTCCTCCCCCTCCAAACCTCCTGTACGCCACAAAACAGCTGATCGGGAGGTGCAGGGAGGGAGGGGGAGATGCTGATCGGCGGGGCTGCCGGTGGGCGGGAGGAGCGGGTTGCATGGGGGATCTGATGGGGGGCTGCTGATGTATTATTGTGGCTCTTTGGCAATGTACGTTGGTAAATTCTGGCTCCTTCTCAGGCTCAGGTTGGCCACCCCTGCTTTAGATAGTAGCCACTGCTAAAGGCTGAATAAAGGAGTAAATGGACTGATGTTTCTGGCATGGCACAACACAGAATACCTTGGCTGCTGGAGTCCATTGTTGTTAGACGTAATGGGAAGAGGCAGGCTATTGGGCTGGATGGACCATTTGAGCAATCTGTAATGGCAGAAGGTGGAATAGTAGACAAGATAGAATTATGGAGTGATCCGTAATTGCAGGTAGTGGGACAGCAGGTTGAATATTGACTAGTTGTGTGATCCTTGATGGCAAGACACCAGATCTGATAGACCTGCAGGCTGATCCATTAAGGCAGTTCCTATTACTTGTTCTCCATACTGAAATATTCTTTCATCAGAGAGTCAGATGTGAAGTCTCGATATGAAGTCTCTTTAAGAGGAGACTTCCATACAGTTACTGACTCGATGCAGTAAACAGAGTATCTGCGATGGAATGCTTTTCCTGCAGAAATTTCACATCCTTCCTCGTTTCCTTGCTGATCTTTAGGGTGAACCAGTGAAAGGAGCTGTACACAAATAGTGCAGCCTGTGATCCTGTGGGTGTCCATTAGCGAGGCATTTGCTCAGTGTTAATGGACCTGTTGATTAACAAACAAGCCATTGAGGAAAGCTGCTACCCAATCAGAGTGGTTTGGTAGCATTTGATGTTGTGCTGTCCCACCTCCTCCGTGCATCATTCATTCCTGGTGCCCAGGCTGCTGCAGCCAAATCCATATCTGTGCCACTTGAGAAAGGATCCGAACCAGGAGCTTGTCCACATCACTCGCAAACAGCTCTTTGGGGAAGAAAATGGGATTTCTTTTTGAAGAGAAAGAGACTGTCGTGTAATGGGCTGGTGATCTGATTGTCATGGGCATTTTTCGGTTGATCCTATTACAGGCGAAGGCAGGGTTTACCAATTGTGTCTTGGGAATGCCTTGCTCAGATGAGGTTAAATGAACTGGTAACATCCGCGGAAGAGCCCCAACAGGCTTTAGAAACACTGTAGTAGTAATGGTTCCTGAAGAAGTCACAGTGCATGGGAACATTCAGTCAGTTCTATAAAAACTTCCAGGCTGCCTGTCTGGGCTCAGTAAAGCTGAGAGAGATGAAGTGGGTGAGGTAATATCTTTTACTGGACCAACTTCTCTTGGTAAAAGAGACAAGCTTTCAATCTCAGCAGGGCTCTCCTTCAGGTCTGGGGAGGGTACTCAGATAAAGCTGTTAGTTCTTTTCCTTCCTACAGAGCTTTAAACTTTGCCCTTTTTGCAGAATTTCCCATAGTGCTTTTGCCAGTTCAGTAGCACTCCCCATAGTAGAAGACTTAGGCCTGGTCTACACAACATGGTAAGGTCAACGTCGACCCAGCTGTGGAATTGTCTTCACTTAAATTTGTCTCCCTTCAACATAAGTGCCTCTCTATGCCAATTTAGTAACACCACCACTCCGAGTGGCATAAAGTCACAGCCAATGTAATTAGGTCAACACGGTCTCAGTGCAGACATTGCGTTGCTTACATTGACTGTTCCTGGCCTCCAGGAGCTGTCCCATAATGCCCCACGCTGACAATACAATTGATACAAGCGCTCCTGGTGAGGATGCGCACCGCCTACCCAAGGAGCCAAGCATGCACACACAAGCAGTTTAATAACTGTGGTGGCTGTATGCACATAATTTTGGAGTGTTGACATGTCAAGAGTTGGGATTTTGAGCACTGTGTTGATTAACATTGTATTACGCTGTGGTTCAAATGCTCCCTTGTCTATTGTAAGGTGCACACTGCTGCTAATACCAGCAGAGCTGACCCCATCTTTGGAGACTTTTGCAGAGTTCCCATAATGTAGACAAGGACGTAGCACATTCGGGTATGTCTACATGGCAGTATGCAGTGAGCCTGCCAGCCCGGATCAATAGACATGGGCTAGCCAGGCTCACACTAGCCCTCTACAAATAGTGGTGCGGACAGTGCTTTGAAGTTGCAGCTCAATCTGGAGCTTGGCTCTGAAGCCCACCCCTCTTCCCTAGGCGTCAGAGCCCTGGATCCAGCCTGAGCCACAACTTCAAAGCGCTGTCCGCAGAGCTGGTTTTAGAGTATGAGCACGAGCCCCGTTGGCCCAAGTCTATCAGCCCAGACTGGGAGCTTCACTCCAAAATGCTGTGTAGACATGCCGTTCAAGGTCTCCCAGTGATCTGGGATCCCTGAGTACAAGCCTAGGCACTGCACTTCCCTGACAGCCCATGGTGGCCATCCGTGCTGAGCAGCTGTAATAAAGCTGTTGCAGAAACACTGGCGTGACCCAGCAGCACCGAGTGGGTGGAAGGAAAAGAACAGGTTTCTGGGTACGGGTTGTATTTTAGACATAACGATCATGCTTGTAACCAGTTGCTGTGCTTGTGGGAAGTGAAGTTGAAACCTCAGCGCTTTGTGGGGAGCGGAGGGCACTTTGGGCGTCCTTTGGCTGCCAGTGTAAAGAAACCTATTGCCTGGTCTGGTATGCCGGCCATCACTGCTCCTCTGGCTTTGTGCCCACTGCACAAAGAGACCCCAGTGTGTTAACTGTTAGAACTGTCTCTGTTGTGCCAAGTCTGACTTTGTTAGGATCGTCCTTCTTAGGGCTGACGGGAGCCGAAGTGACAAGGCAGTGGAGTGAGAACCATTTGGCGTTTCTCTCCCAACTCTTCTGGGTGCCTTTAATTAGCATGACTGTAGTGCACATGATTATGCCATGTCCTCTAGTTCCCCTGGTTAGACTAAGGATTCCCATAGCTCCTTTTCTAACCGCTGCTGGTCATTTAGAAAGACTTCTGTTAAAAGCTGTTGTAGTAAAAGTTCACCTGCAGCATGCTCACAGTGACACATGCATTCGCATGTCGCGTGCCTCTTCATACCCACATCATGTGCTCACCAACCTCACACCCTCCTGACGGCCTCACCCTTTCTGTGCCATCCACACACACATCATCCACTTACACAGTCTCACACTGATGCTTTCTGTGTTGCTCAGGCATACAGTCACATGTACAACAAAACTCCACCCCGCCACACTCACTATCACTCCCATACATGTCACATACTTTGTGTCACTTGCTTGTCCCTATCACGTGCTTGCACACCCAATGGACTCACACAAACACACCCACCACACACACTCTCACACATGCACAACCGTTCTGTATCACTCATCCCACGCACACTCACTACTCTGAGTAGTGGGGGGGCGGGGTTCTGGACAGTTGTATTTTAGTGAGTTATCCTGTCCCAACGCCTGCCCGTACTGACCCCGGGTGAGCACATCCTCTTCTCTCCTATGGATCGTTCCTCCTCCATGGCGATTGATATTTGAGCGCCACTTGCTTGTGACACAAGTAGGGCAGACGGCTACAAAGCCTTGCGCAGAATTACATGGTGTGAAATGAGATCTGGCTGAAGTGCTTTAAACCCATCGTGCATTTATGTGACTTGGAGGGCGGGGGACAGAGGGAAGTTAGTTTTGGACTCAAAGTAAAACTGGGTCAGGCAAGGGCTGGATTCATGAGGCACAGAGCTGACTGCCAAAAGCTGCAGCACAAAGATTCACAACCAGGCTACTGACAGGAAAAGTTTGCAGGAAAGGTACCTTTGTCCTCCTCAAAAAAAGAAAACCCCAAATGAGGCAGCCAAATGCTTTCAGCCCACTGAGCATTTCAGCCCCTGGCCCTCATTTTCAACCCCGCACTGGTGTGCTGGGCCTTCCCTAGCCACCCTGTGCTGACCATCCCTAGGGTGCAGGGAGGGGTGTCTCATGCATCGGTCGCCATCCCTTCTTACTCCCTGCAAAGCAGACTGCCTGGGGCCCCCCAGCCCTTGTCTCCTCTCCACTTTCCTGACTCTCTCTCTGCTCTGCTAGGGGGAAAAAGAGCCATCCTGCCTTTTATACCTTATACCCACAAACATTCAGGGCTTTGAGTGCATTCTGCCATGCCTTCCTCTGTAGCGTGAGTCATATGACGCCTGCCTCATTCACTTGGGGCTATCGGGAATGCCTAGGATTATTCCTTGGGAGCAGCATGTTCCCAGTACAGGCCTGGGTTCCTGAACACCCTGTGGGGACTGCGGGTGTCTTTCTTTGAGGGAAGTACTGGACATTTTGTACCCTTGTTTGTGCAATGATTTGAGTGTTGTTCAGAGGGCATGCTGCTCTGTGCCACAAAGGTGGGGGATAGAAGCCCTCCCCACTTAACCCTTTGGAAGATACTTGTTTCTTGTCTGACTGTTGTTTTTCTTCACAAGGAAACTTTTTGAGAACCAGATAGTGGGGAATTGGCAGGGGTAACGAATCCATGGTAGATTCCTTCTTTTACAAAGTGATCTGCAGAGTGGAAGAGCTGGAGATGTGCTCTGTGAAGGGTAATAACGCTTGTCCGCGTAACTGCCTAATGGCTTAAAAATAACAAACTCCTATTACACTAGCCCCTCTGCTCTTCTGCATTCTCCTGCCCGCAGCAATTTCTGTTCCTATTTAGAACCACTCTGTTGAGACAAACACCAGGTTCCCTTCACTCTTAAAGCACCAGTTTCCATCATTGTTTTAAAAGCTCCAGGACATTGGCTCCAGGACTCTCAGGCTGGTATCACTGCTTGGATTCCTTGAGAACAGTTATGTCCTTTCCAGGCTACAGGAGGCAATGCTGGAGCAGATGTCTGGAGGAAAGGACTTAAACCAATGAGAGACTATCTTGTGCTTCAGTCTCTCTTCTGCTCCTTCCTTGTCCATCTGGGAATCCGGATGGAGGCCTTAGGGGTAGAGACATGAGAGGTCCCACGTATCCTGGGCTGCAGAGATGGAGGATTTTTCTCTCCAGCACATATATCTCCTTTAGCTGTGTGCTGTCATCCCCCTACTGATTTGTCTGCAGTAAACTCAGCTACTGAAGGATTGGGGATCTGGGAGTGGGTCAGCAAATTGGTGCTTCCTAGTTCAGTGCCACCTGCAAACATGTATCCTCCTTTGTGTCTCGTATTATGCCATGCCAGCCACTTCTGTCATTAGTCCAAAGGGGGCAGGCTGAGCTTTGCACCCACTGATAGTAACTCGTGAGAGTGTTATCTAGTGGTCAGGGCAAGGGAATGGGAGTCAGGACTCTTGGTTATGTTCCATCTCTCTCACTGACTCTCTCTGCTATCTTGGACAGGTCACGTCCCTTCTTTGTGCCTCAGTTTCCCCATCGGCATAATGGTTAAAACAGCTCCTGCCTTCCAGAGGAATGGTGAGGCTTAGCAAGCTAAAGTTTGTAAAGCCCTTTGAGATTGAAGAGAAATGTATCATGTGATAGCTGTTATCCTAACTGGAGGGTTTCCTTTATGGGTTGTCTCTTTGACTTCCTAGTCTATGGCACTGGTAGATCAGCCACTCCATGATTTGTATTAAACACCAATTAAATAACCTGTTTAGTTAAAAAACAGCCGACCAGGATTCCTTCCCAATGGGCTCTAATTCCTAGGCATATTGGTTTGTGATTCCAACAACTCAGTATAAACAATTTCCACTTGAAGCAGTTGGAGAACTGAGTCATGTAAGAATAGCACCAACACCACGGACCGACCTGCTAGGCAAACCGGGGATTGCTGCAGAAGAGCTGAGAAGCTCTTTTGAAAAGATGCCTGGTTCTCAAGTCAGTAGTAGTCTAGGGGCAGATGTAAAGATGGCAAAAGAATATATTTAAAAATCAAATGTGTGACAATAATGTATTATGCTGCAATATAGTATCTCTCAGACAGGGTCCCTAATGCTTTGGGGAGTGTAAGAGCAGAGGGGAGAGAAGCTGAGACAGAGCAATGTCAAAAAGAAATGGAGAGTCAGTTAGGTGGAAAGATACTAGAGATGGTTCCTTCTGTCAACTGGAGCTGCAGAGGAGAAGGCTTTCGCAGAAAGTAGTGATACAACTGTGGGAAGAGACAGGGATGGGGAGAGTAGAGAGAGATGAAGCTCATGATATCAGCTGGAGCAAATCCATAGAGTGTTTTAAAATCAATTCCTGAGTTCAGGGTTATTTGTTTTTCATCACTAATATATCCAATGGGCGGTTTGCTGCACACCTTGCATTGCTTTGGTTGTTTGGACAGGCAGGATATGCTGCCCTGTGTACTTCACAGATCAAGAGCCTTTCTCCTGAACGTTACAAGTCTGACCCTATCTGACTGAAAGAAGACTGAAACACTAAACTTTGTGCATCGTGGGTGAAACCGGTGGGTACCCAGTCCTCCCCCCTCCAAGCAATCCCACATACACTGACTTCAGTCTAATGAAAACAAATCTGGGGACAGGGAGGCCTAACTGATCTGGCTGAGTTCCATCATGCACTGGGACTCTGAGTAGCTTTAAATAGCTGCATCACAGTGCATTCGGGCGGGGGGGGGGGGGAAGAATCTGGCTCTAATCTTTGATGACATGGGAGTGTCAGGAGCAAAACACAGAGCACCTGCATATGTTGTAGCAACCTTGACATGGTTGTAACAGAGCTCAAAGTGGTCTTTTTATTTCTGTCACACACTTTCTCTCAAATTCATGCTTTTTTCCATCCTGGTAAACACTTTCCCTTTCTGCTTCAGGGGCTTTTCTTAAGGAGAGGGGGAGTGATGGGGAAATCTTGGATCTCTGCCTTTTAGGCTATCCGGCTACAGCATTTAGTATCTTGGAACCACTCCATCCACAAAGGAGTTCCAGAGAAAACAAACTTGTGATCCCAGCTAATATGGAAATGTCTCAGATAAATGGAGGCAACAGCAGAAATATTCTGGATACGGGAATTCTTCTGAGCAAAGGTTTAATGAGTCTGACACAGAGTCTTAAAGATACTGTGGACACCAAATGGAAAGCTGTGAACACTGCTTTCTTCACAAAGACTCCTGCGTAGTTGTTGGGTATTTTCAGTATTTCTCTTCCCCTGTGTTTTAAGAATGAGAAAAATCTGTATGAAAACAGGATCTTTGTGCTTTATCTGCTTCTGCTCTTTATTCCACACATCCCCAACCGAGGTCATGATCCTCTGATTGTGACATCACAGTTGGTTCCTGTGGAGATGCCAGAGATGCCACAAATGGAGGGTTATAACTTCAGCTGGCGCCTAAGCCGAAGAGGTGTTAGGCAATTTCAGCTCCCCTTGAGGTAAGTGGGAGTTGTTTGTTCAGGCAGCTCTCCTCGAGCCCAGGGAGAATAAACAGCAGTAAAAGGTGAAGCTGCTGCTCATGGACAGAGATCCTGTTTCCATGCAAATGTTCCCCAAGAGTCAAGCCCCAGGGACAAGGGGAATTGACTGAGGCAGTGAAAACTGATGCTGCCTTTCCAATAGGGATGTTCACTAGCTCCCAGGACCCATTCTGAAGCTGTTAAATGGGGTTGGTTCCACTCTAACGCTGACTTGATATTAGACCGCCCCAGTGAAGCTCTTCCAGGGGCCTAATTCTTCTCTGTCACGCTGGTGTAAATCAGTAGTAACTCCCTTGAAGTTGGGGAGTTTGTAACACGGGTGAAGATGAGAGGAAAATCAGGCCCCATGGCTTTAGCTTGGAGTGCAGAGAAGGCAGCATGGCTCCAGTCTTGCGGGAGAAGGGAAAGCAGCACCTTGGTTCACTTTCTGTTGATCCGCTGTGGCTGGAATTGTAGTTGCTGGTCCCCTGAAAGTGGGGGGGGGGGCTCCTGAAGGAGCCCTCGCCTCTAAAACATAGCCCTGGGGCTGAATGTCTCCCAGAGCGTTCACAAGTTCCAGGGCATGATGAACTTCATGGGGCTTTCCCCCGTCAGGATGTACAAGCGACTCTCCTAACCCTGAACACACAGACTGTTGTGAACCATCTTCCACTGGCTCCGGTACATCGACTAGACTGGATGGCACCAAACAGCACTCCCATCTCTTGTCTTCTCGGATGTCATTCCGAGGAGCACTCCTCCTACGGAGAGCTATAAAAGATACCCGGACCCCGCATTGTTCTTGCCTATGTTACAGGCTCTAGTGTAACATGAGAAGGGCAGGAGTGGGAACGCTATCAAGTAGTTTAGGCCTTAAATATGAGTGAGGTTAGCGCAGCTGCAATTTGCTGGAGATTCTCCTCCCGGTTCTAAATAGCTGTTGTTAATTTGGCACTACCTCTCTTTCCCGAGAAAGAAATACAGTCACCGTAGCCCGTGCTGCGCGCACCGCAGCCTATGCTGCTGCAGTGAAAACAGCTTCCACCCAGCCAGCAGGCGGAGGTTCACTTGCAAACAGTTCCCACAACTGTGTCTGAACTGCTAGTGCCCTGGCTGACGACGTGCCATTTTCTATATAATTACCTGGGCCTACCCGCCCTTTGCGGCACCACCTGCCCATTCCTCATGTGACCTGGGGGAATCCAGCTTTTGAAAAGCCCCAGGCTGGATTGCACTGTAAAATGTTGGCAGAGTGAGAGGCAGACAGTTAGTGTACTACAGGGACCCAACCGGGAGGAGGCTGGGCTCTGGGTTCCCTTTTAAAGTAGCAAAAGGTGCTGGAAGCTGTTTAAAGGCCAGAGCAGAAACTAGGGAGAGTCAAGGAGGATGAGAAGGTAAATGGCTAAGTCAAGAGCAAGGGTGATTACGTATCCCTGGGACAGACGCCCTCAATCCAACTCTCCTTTCAGCAGCTACCCCCTCCCAGATTGCTTAGGACAAGTGCTCCATCCGATCCTGCCCTCCCCAAGATGTTAGACCGCCTTGCATCTAGTAATGTACAAGCCAGATCTGAGCCCCTTTTCTCCCTCACCAGCAGCCAAAACTCTCTATGCATTTGCTCCAGTACAATCACATGACCATTAAGAAGGGTGGTTTATTATTAAACTGCTCTCCATAGACTAGTGATGGGCAAAGGGGTGAGGAACAATCACCCTCATCCTGAAGTGTTGCCTGTTCTTAGAGTCCGAATTTCCACAAGGCTTTGAAATGCCTGGCTGGTCACTAGTTACCAATATATTGGAGTGTTTTCCTCCCATTTTCCAGCTGGTACTGTACCGAGTGAGAACTTCACAAGAAGAACTGTTTCAAGATTTCCCCAGCCTGCTCCAAAAGCAGAAGGTGCCAGAAATCCTCTTTTCATGAGATTTCCAATCCAGTTTTGCAGGAGCTAATGGTTCGGCCAGTAAAGCTGATGCTTATCCCATCTCTGAATCTTTTGAGATTCACCCATTCCAACCCTAGACATCACTGAGGACATCATCCATCTAACATATGACAACAAAGAAGAAAACCTAGCAAAAGCCATCTTAGTTTCTGATCCATGTGAAACAGAACAGGGTAGAGGACTGCAGAGTGGGAGAGGAATAGTTGAAAAAGAGCAAAATCTGCCAGAAAAGGAATATAGTTTTGCAACTTCTCTGAGGATTTTACAAACAAGAGAGAGTAAAAGGCAACAATTAAACGCCATAAAAGAGTACTGGACACTATCTCATTTTTTGCCAGATCATTTGTAGGTCTGCTCAATACCCTAATCCTTGGGAAACATGGACTTCCACCCCAGCACACCCCACATTGTCTCCCAGTAAGAGGCACATGCCACCTATCATACCCAAATTGGCTCCCATCCCATGCAGACCCAGCATTCTTGCTCTTTTATTTATCGTCCATGGAGACCTTTGAAGCCTCCAGCTGTGCTGGCAGATCTTACCACTGATGGATGCTAATTGAATGAAGCCCTAGCACTTTCCAACTCCTGGCCTGGCTGATTTTTCATGTGCCTCTTGCTTGAGGGTCTTGGTACCTAGCAGGCTTTGGGTCTGCTGCACACACTGGTTTTGCAATAAAATAAAGCAGAGACCAGAACTCTGCAGAGACACTTGATTTTGTTGAAAGTTGACTCCTCCAGCCATCCGCCAGTGAATTTAAAGTGCAGTTATACTCTGAAAAGTGACTGGGTAAAAATGCCATTCCGGGGTGCCATGTTTATTGTCTGCCAATGACTCTGATAATAAGTGTGCTCAGTTTACACATTCGTTTCTAACTGTCAGCCAAGCTGGGATCTTTCTCACCAGGAATGAAGATTCTGCTGCTGGAACTTGGTTAACAGTTTTGGTTATGATAATTGAATCTAGCTCACTGTCCCAAAGACATGTCGATTCTGCAAGGCCAACAGCAATAACAGATAGTTAAAATTATTTTTGTCTGCAAAGCCAGCAGATCTGACTGCTACATGCATGCAGGGATCCGATGAGGAAGAAGGGGCCAGTTTTATAAAGGTGCTTTTCAGGGTAGAGCTGCATTTTACAATTAAAAGAGATGATTTTTTGCTGTCTGGCTTGGATTCAGGGTTTAGTGAGCACAGACCATCTGTTCCTGTCCCTTTCGTGTCTTATCAAGTAGAGGTCACCCTGCATGTTGCAATCAAAGGGATAGGTTCTCCTCTGCACACTGGCTGCTCTGGTAGTAGCAGCCCCAAACCTGGCTTCAGCAGTTAGTTTGAGGATTCCCTGCCCAGGGGAATCCTTGAGTTGTGTAGAGCGGCTAGAGCAGCACTTGCACCCTTCAGGTAGGGCAAAGGTATCCCAGTGATTCCCAGCTGCTGGAACTGTTCAGGAGTAGCTGGTATAGATATATGAGCCTGAGGCAGCATTAATGGTCATTATTGACCAGACTGGCAGCCTGATGGACCTAGGATTAGGAAAGCACGAAAGATGGCCTATAAGCTACTTTTGCACCCTCTTTGCCCAAGCTTCATTGACAGCAACTCAGCGGTAGCTCAGGAACTACCTACCTCCGACGACATCGACCATCCTCGCTCCTGCCCATCTCATTCCATTGTGGCTGCCTCCGTGTTACAGGAATATTATCAATGGGAGTCCACAGAAAGAATTGAAAAATTGGCTTGGCTAGATGACAGTGGAAGGGCAGACACGGGAATTCTTTGCAAGTACCTGCAGGTGTAAGCACCAAAGAGGGAGATACATGGGGCTAGACATCAGAGGGGTAGAACTAAGCAAAGCAAAGTTTAGGATGACCATTGGAAAAGTGTCCTAACAGTGACCCAGAACGTGCCCGCCCAGCCTTGTTCAGATTCACAGGAGAGGGCTCTGGGACAGGAAATCGCCAGGTTTCACCCATGGAGATTCCCCCACATTGTTCCATCAGGAACAGATGAGGTTAGCTCCCCCTAGCGCCTGGAATAGGCCAAACCTGGTGATGGTGGCTCCATTGGAGTCACAGTAGTAGGGACCTTCGGAGGCTGAGCCTGCCCAGGGAGGAAGCACTGTGCAGAAATGACAATCCCAGGCTGCTGGTTTTGCCTGGTAGACACCTTGGGACTGAAGGAGGGATGAAGTAGGCATTCCCTGTCCCACACTCTCTTCCTTCTGACCTGACCAGGGCAGACCCTAGACCCACAGATTACCCTTCCAGGCTGGAAGGAGGCAATCCACGTACAAGTGATCCCCTCAGAGTATAGGCCTTGAGACTGAGGGGACAGGCTGGGCAATAAAATCAATGAGGCTGTGAAAGGTTGTCAGAGGAATAGTAGCGGGAGCTCTTGTGCTTTAGCTTTTCGAAACTAGACTGGGGACACCGCAGCAGGGAGATCCCCCCCCCCACCGCTTCCCCCCACAGGAGATGGACTAGGTGTGAACTAATAGGCCTATACCATCTCTAACTAATGTGAATCTGTTGGGAAAATAGTTCACAGAGCACTTAGAATCATAGAATATCAGAGTTGGAAGGGACCTTAGGAAGTCATCTAGTCCAACCCCCTGCTCAAAGCAGGACCAATCCCCAACTAAATCATCCCAGCCAGGGCTTTGTCAAGCCTGACCTTAAAAACCCCAAAGGAAGGAGATTCCACCACCTCCCTCCTTGTTCTGTCGCACCACCCCTCTTCCCTGTCACAATCATGTACCTCCTGAAGCCTCTGTCTTTCCCTTATGGACTGAGATAGCCAGCTAAGCCCGGCAAAGAGAGGGCAGTTTGACTTTAATTTAACTACAGCCGTTTGCTGGTTATTCGTTTGATTCTTTTTAAATAATTATATGTGTGTCAGTATCTCTCTCTTTTTTTCTAGTTTTGCTCTTTTTTGTTTTTTCGTTTACTTTATTTTGCTTTTTTCTTTTTTCTGTTTTTTGTTTTTCTTTTAGGTTTCAGAGAAATTATGTTGAATCCAATAAGCCTCCCTGGACATTCCAAACCTCTTAACCAAGGCATCTATGTTGAGGATGTCAGTGTTTATTTCAGCAAAGGACGTCATGGCTTTTAAAAACTCCTTAAAGGTCCCTGTTTTGATGCCAAGTTTATAGGCTGTGTCCTCAGAGCGGTGGGAAGCAGTGAGCGTGCTCTGTACGGATCAAGGCCTTCTCCTAGTAGGACTCTGCAGCCCCGTCGGTACACACGTTAAAGCCAACCGAAACATGTGGTTGTCTGTCACCAGATATCAGGGTTGTTCTTTTCCTCCAATAGTCGCTGTGTTTGTTAGATGTTCCTGCAAGGCCCCACAGCCACAATGAGAGCAAATAAAGAAAATTTAAAGCCCAATTTAAAGGAGTCATTCTAATGACACAGTAAATAATTGCACTTTTGCTTGAAACAACCAAACTGATACTGTTAGTCATGTCCTCCTTGCTTGGAGTTCTCCTTGTAAGCTTGTGTCTTCACAACACCCAGCGAATGTCGCCATCACCTTTTCTTGTAGCAACACCATGGGAGGTCTCCCAGGGCGAGCGGAGATGTGGGATCCTGGAAGACACTAATGCAGAGCGAAGACTCTTGGTAAGAACAAAGGAAGCCCTCTGCTCCCAGTTTTTGCACAGAAAATGATGTTGAAAGTGAAGATGGGCAGGAATAAAAATCTTACTTCTCTGACAGGAGAGAATGTGGTTATTTTTGACATACAACTGTCCTAGGAGGCTTTTCTCTTTTGTGTGTGTTAGAACAGCTCTTTGGCGCTGACCATATCATTATTGTGCTTTGGTCTCTCCCTACTGCTGGAATGATGAGCTTTATCTGAGGAGGTTCCTGGACTTCCCACCTGGATGGAACATCAGTGGTGTAGGAGGGTTGGTGACCTTGCCAGGACTAGGGCAGTAAGCCAAGTGAAAAAGCATATCAGACACATGCTGGCCGCAGTCAGTGAACCCATGGGCCTTTTTCCCTCCCCTCCTTCCTCACTGAGGTAGAGATGTAGTGTAATCCAGTCATGTACACAGAACGATCAGCTCAAGGCAGACAAACTGAAGGGGATGAAAAATAAACATTCTGTTGCTTCTTCGGTGGCATAAACAGAAATATTGATCCTGTTCTCTGGTCAATATTTGTATGTTTTTTTTTTCTCTTGCCTTACTCCATCCTCAGCCTCTCAGATGGAAAAATAAAACCTTTGATCCTACCCTCACGAGAAGACGACTGCCTTAACGGCAACTCACAATCTGGACTGGCCTGGGATGGGTCTCTCCTTGGATACTCTGAAGAGAGTGTGTATGGGAAAGGAAGATGTGCTCACAGACACCACTGAAAACCTATAAACATGAGGCAGGTTTTCAAGGAGGAGGATCCAGGTTTGGTCAGATCCCTTTCTGGCAGGAGTTGCAAACTGTGAGCTCCCTCACCAGTCAGTTAACTTGCTTGCCTCCCTCCATGGCCTGAGACGATGTTTAGCATCACCAGCCCTAATAGGTTGCTTTCATTGGGAAGCGAGAAGGTTCCCCCTCAGCCAGCATTGAGCAGAAGTGTAAGAACGGGATGTTCCATTGTCATCCTGCCCTTCACAAGTGTCACGTGTGGAACATTCCTGGAGATTGCAGGAATGTTCTCGAACTCCACACAGGGATGCTCCACTGAACATTCCATTCTCTTGCTTCTTTTAGTGGTTCTCATGCATAAAAATGTGAAGTATAATAGAAGAGAAATGGTGGCAGTTTGTTTTAAATTGATGCATACACATGAAGTGGCAGCTGCATTAGAATTGGGAGAATTCAGTGCGGATCACATAAGGACCCACAACCAAAACTTGAACCGAAGGGTAATATCCCATGAAATTTCCAGCCCAAATTGGAGCAAGAGAGGCGGGAAAAGTACGAGGAGATGACCTGTTGCTTTCATTATTTCCACCTTGATTTTGAAGATTCAGAGAGTTAGGAGACGCTTCACAAAAGCAGCTAACAGCTGGGTGCTTGTCCAAACTGAACTCCCCGTATTCTGAAATTCGCCCATCCCATTTGGGGATGTCTTGTTCAGGATGAACTGCTCAGCCTCGTAGTCCTCTCCCCTTGCACTGCTCAGGGGATTCTGCTCTCAACTGTATGTGTCAGACTTAGAGATATGTGGGCCTGACCCAGAGCCTTGTCTTCAAACGCCCTGTTGGAGGACTGTAGAATTTTGCATCTCAGGCCCATCTCTGCTCAGAAGTTGTCCCCCCGACCGTACGGAAAAATTTAAAACAGTTCTCCCCACTGTGATTGATGTCTCAGTTATTTAAACACCAACTAAAAGTCTCTGGTTCCTCACTGCTGAAAATGACAGCCGGTCGCAGTCATTTGCATTTGGTGGCTTTAAGTAGCAAATCTAAGGATTTTTTTTTTAATTATTGTAAATCATTACCTCATTTCCTGTCAGTGAGAGTCCTCCATCCCCGAGCATTCTTATCTTGCCATAACTATCATCTTGTGCTATGGAAATGGGACAATCCCTTTTTCACGGAGACTATAGGGGTGTTCAATGTCTAGTTTCTTAATAAACACTTTATTTTCTAACGAAACACCTGCATCAGGTCTGTTCTTTGAAGACAAAATAAAGAAAAGGTGAAACTGACGCCTCCCATACTTTACTGCTTAATTATGCGTTCTGGGTACAGGTTTTTGGTTGGGAGGGGAATTTGCTGTTCTGGTGTGAAAAGTGCTCAGCTCTGATGCTTGGCTCTGTCACCCATGTTGGTTGGGAGGCCGGTCTTCTCATAGAACTGCGGCTCTGCTGACTACGTGTCTGAATAGCTAGTGATTTCCAGCCACCCAGCAGCACTTATCTCCAATGATCTCCCTCTCTGGGACACAGCAGGCCAACAGGCAATTTAAGGGCTTACAAAGATGGGCTCCTTTGCTGGAGGACGGAGGAACGAGTGGTGGCGCTTAGCTCATCGTTTTATCTGGGTCTCTGAAGCTTGCCTTAGCTCTACACGTGCATGTGCCAGAGCAGATGTCCCAACAAGGATCCTGCATCCGGAAGAGCTATCCCGTTAAGCTGACAGCTGTGAATGGCGTGTAGAGTGGGGATGAAGGTAACTTTGTTTTACTCGGCCTTTTCCCCATCTTTGTCTAAGACAAATGTCTCAGCTGCCCGAGGGCTTGAGTTGAGACTCTCCATGAACTGTCAGGCTTGGTAAATGGGAGAGATGGTGACAGCTTTGCCTATGAGGCTGTCAGTGGGAGTTGTCATTTTCATAACGCTCTCACCGCCACCACACCAACCTGTCCGTGTCCATGTGTGCGTATGCAAAAGGAGGGGAGGAGCTCCAGAACGGTGCTGGATGGGAGATATTGGAACTGACAGCAGTGGGATGTTGCAGGAGCGGTTTCACTGTAACTCTCCTGAAAAGGCCCGAGGAAGTTCTGATGGTCTCACACTGGCCCCCAGTGAGCAAAATAAGGTTCCATGGTCTGGCATCAGTCTGCCTCTCTCATGTCCTGAGCTGACTTTCAAACACACTCATTGTACGGGCGCCATGAGCAGGTTTCTGCCTGTGCTTCTAATTACAGTATCTCTGTGCCTGGTGAATGGGTGCTGGGTTTGACAGCAAAAAGGTCTTGTTGAGCCCCGGGTGCCCTTCAGGCTCTCTCCCATTCCAGGTCCCGTGCCAGTGTATCTAGAGAGGAGGGGATGTGCTCCTCTGAGGGGAGTGGGCATGATTCACAACCTCAAACAGAGGCTGACCAACTCAATGCTGCACTGGGTGCCATACCCCCAACTTCCCCAAGGCGTGCTGGAAGCATGCAGCCAATGGGAGCTCACCCCAATCTTTCCCTTTGCCCAGTGTGCCAGTACCCTGGTTGGGGTTCACAGATCAGTAATGCTGCCAGCCAGGACCTGATCATCGATTACTGTAGCCTGGCATTATGGCCCAGTTATGGTCAGTCTTCAGTCCACCCGCCTTGCATGTCCATGGAAGCTGATTTCTCCAAGCATCTGAATTCCCATGACCTCAATATATTTTGGAAACTGTGAACCCCAGATAAGCAGGCATAGTTGTGTCTTAGTGCTTGAAAGAAGCAGCAGGGGTTCTCATTGTGCTTGCTGGTGGGTTTGGGGGTTTTTGTACCTGGTGGCGGATCACTAAGACTTGTATTAGGACTTCATGGTTACTGAGACATCAGTCATGTGAGCTAGTGGCCAGGTAAGCTTCTATGTAAAATGAGTCTGGCCAAGACTGAGGTGCATAGGCAGAGCTGTGTGGAACAGGAGAGGGTGGCGCAGGTCAGGACTGCGCTGCTGGCAGAGCATGCTCAGGAAGCTTTCACAGGCACTTGCCTGCACTCTGTCCAGCTCTGTTTCCCCAAACTGCACAGGGCGAGCTCAGAAACTCTGACTACTGTTTTGTTGATCTAGGAGGCCATTCGCACTGATCAGCACGCCATACCAGAGAAACCAATAAAGCTCCTTTCAAGAAAGCCCCACTACTTGCTTCCTTCCCCCATCCCGCCCCTAAGTTCTCCATGCTCCCAGCCTCCTCCTTTGTCCACTGGGCAGGGACAGGGCAAGCTGCAAAGGAACCCCTACCTCTGTCAGCTAACTGCAGTGGAGCATCATCCCTCCATTTCGATTTGTACCCAGTGCAAGCTGCAGATCTCACAAGGTAAGCCCTGGCGTCAGCAGAGGATAAAGAGCCCTCGATACAGCAGTCAAGCTTTAAACACAGGCTTGAAGGAGCCGAGAAAGGAGCGCGCAAAAGAGATCAATGAAGGGCGACTTCATTTTTGTTTAACGCTTTGAACCGTTCCGGCTGTGGCTTAAGTAATGAGCCAAGGAGTCCTTGTTACCTCGATATTTACCGATGCCTCCAGGCGCTGATCAATTGACAGAAAAGTTTAACAAGTCACAGGAAAATGAATGCAGCCACTTTAAAGGGGAAATAGGTTCTCCTTTCCTCTACCCTCCAGCTCTTTGGGCTAACTCTCAAGTTCCACGGCTTTATCCCCTCTTGTCTCTGCATCCTGAGCTCCCAACATATTGTTTAGAGCTTCTGCTCTGCATGTAAATAGACTCCTGCTACGACAATCTCTTTAGTGTTGCCGTGATGGTTAGTGGTACATTAAATTCCCCAGAGTAACCACTTCTCAGTCAGCTGTGTTTTCAACCATCCATGTTCTTATTGAGCTGTACAGAAAATGGTTCATATCCATCCATGATGTAACTCTATTAGCTTTGGTGGCTCTATCCCAAGGATGGATTTGAGCCAATATATGGCCATTTCATTCTGTCAGATGCTCAGATATATATATATATATATATCCTGCTGTATTTTCCACTGCATGCATCCGATGAAGTGGGTTTTAGCCCACGAAAACTTATGCTCAAATAAATTTGTTAGTCTCTAAGGTGCCACAAGTACTCCTGTTCTTTTTGCGGATACAGACTAACACGGCTGCAACTCTGAAACCTGTCAGAAATTTAGGTTACCCTCCTTAGCACTTTCCTTACACAGGAACTGTTCACCATTCAATGCCAGGAAAGAAACAAGTGGCAGGAAGGCCAAGGTAAAGACCTTTCAGAGTTTCAGTTGCCGAGCTTCTCTAGTGTTGCTGGAATCTCAGAATGGGAGATTTATCTCCTGATTAACTGTTTAGTTCTGGATTTCACCAACTTGGATATACCACAAGAGTGGTCTTTACTCATAGGAGTTCGGTATGTTTGCTTCCATCCAGTGAGTGATCTCCTCCTGCTTTTGTTTGAATCACTGGGTGCTTTGCTATTGACTTCACGGGGACCAGGACTCAACTGTAAGCCAGGAAGACTAAAGGCAGAGCAGAAATCTAAAACACCCTGTTAATTGAGTTTTTCCAGGGCTTGATTTGATTTTTGGGTTAAGACTTATTTCAGTTCTTACTTTGAAAAAACTGTTCTCCCACCCTGGTAAATATATGGCAGAGTATTTCCTGGACAAGTAAATATGATGATCTTTCCAGCACTAAAGCAAAATGTCAAGTACAAAGACAATTATTTTTGAACTTTGATATCAGTTTTGAACTAGTAACTGTAACTGCTGACTAATCAGCAGGTGCGAATCCTGGTTGTTCTGAACAAAGCAAGGGAATTCATTGTGAGAGCTGGTTAAATGATTCATTTTGGGATTAGTGACTCATATGCGACCTGATTCTGGTTTCTGAGAACATGGGGTTATTCATAGGGATTTGCCCCATGGTTTCAGTGGATACCTTTCAGCACATTGTGCCTTTTTTCTAGAACAATTTGCTTCAAATATTCATTGTTGTGTTGTGTGATTGGTCCACGGTATTGTTTCTGCTCTCTGATTGGATGACTGAACATTTTTAAACAGGAAAATAGTGAAGATGACCAATGTAAAGGTGCTATTAACAATTACTACTGCTGTACTGGGTCAGTCACTAGCATGGTGTTTCTGTACCGTATATGGGGATGGATATTTCACCCTAGGGATCTGTCTGGGTAGCAGAGCCTACCCACCTGTAGCAAGCAGAAGGAGGCCAGGTCTAATAGTCACCTAACAGCTTGCACTTAAGAGTCATTAAGAGACAATACCAGAGCCAGTAGCCTTAATGGCTCTAGCTGGATCTCTGGGCAGCCCACAAACTGGTCTGAACAAGGGGAGTGAGCAGGACTCATGTACACTTGCTAAAGAACCCAGGAAGACAAAGGGAGGGATGAGTGGTTGATATAGAGACAGTCAGAGACGCTCTCTAGGGGAGTCGCACTCAGACACCGGAGCCTGCCAGCATGGCTGAAGAAGTTAACCCTGGGTTGCCATTACAAGATGGTGGTGGTTGTTTTAACTCATTTTCGTGTAATGCTCTGTTGTAGCTGCTAAGTAAAACCTCTTTGTTTTAAGAGGCTGTTGGTCATTGTATCCCTGGTCAAAGGTTCCCGAAAGGAAGAAAGGTAGGTACCCGAAATCCAGGGTGATCGGCAATTGGTATTATAGGAGAATCACCAGAGTTTACCCTGAGACAGGTAGGGCAAGAGACCTGACACCTGAGGTGGCTGCATTCAGAGAGACTTGAAAGGGGCAGGGGTGCAGCTAGCCCTATAACCATGACACTGGTAGATAACAAAGTTTTGTAACACATTTTTGGATAGAGAATCATTGGTGCTAACAGTTTTGGGGTTTAGGAATATTTTTCTGCATGTCTGTGAGCTGTCCATATACTCATGAGTAATAAGAATCGGAGCCTATGAATGCACCTGAAATCTGTGCTTTTAGTGATAACAACTGTGATTTTTCTATTTTTATTTTTTAACCTTTTTGACCAGCTCTATTAAAGGCAGTGTCAGTCCCGTAGAAACAGAAGTAAAACTAGGGCTGCATGCCACCTGCCCTGATTTTACTGGGGTTATTTCCAAATGAATAAATTAGAATGGTCGCACTCTTTGAGCTGACTAGGTGAGAAATAAAGTGTCTTGCAGCATCTTTTAGGGCCGGCCTGTCATCCTAACAGGACATGTGTTGAATGCATGGTGCTGTATTGCTGCTGGTCTGTGTGTACCGAGCCCTGATCCCTGATGGAAGCCTGGGTGTGGACACTACAGCAATACCACTAGTAAATAATAACAGTGACCACATGCCAATGGTGTGCCGGTGTTCCAAACATCATGACAGGTGAGTTTGTTACGCTGGGCAAACTGTTAAAGGTGGCTTTTCTGCTTGCAACTTCCTGTGTGGTCTTTGTGTCTGGTACGTAAGTGCAGTCAGCGATATTTTGGATCAAGAATGCATTTTGGTTTTGCTGCCATAAGTTTCTGGCAATATTTTGAGGGTCTTTGGAACAGCTGTACATTCGCATAAGCAGATGAAAGCCAATCCTGGATTGATGCTGTGCTATCCAATGCCCCACAGAATGCAGCAGTAACTGCATAGTTGTCTTGTGCTTCCCATTTCCCGATCAATTGGTGCTAGAGAGGTTTGCACATTTTAAAGTGTTCAAGCATAGCGTGTATGCTCAGCAATGCCAGAATAACTCCAAAGATACTCATCCCCCAAAGACACCACATCTGACAGCATGCAGACATTGCAGGCAATTGAGAAAGGAACTCTTTTAAAGAGATAGGTAAGTGTTGAATTTTCACTTTCCAGGAGGCTACTATTTATGACACATTGAGTTCAAATCTGTCTTAAATCGACAGCGAAAGTGAGTTTGGTGGATCTGATCCCAGTGTATAATGGGCATCTGTCAACATCAGACAGCCTCGAAAGAAATTGTCAGTTTCTGCCCAGGAAAGGGTCTGGGACTGCAGTAGCAGAAAGTGCTGCGGGATTGGAACTGTGTGGGGACCCAAATGTGGAACAGTGGGTTGAGGCTGTAGATCAGGATTAAGGTTCATTGGCAAGGCTATTTAGCAGCTCAGGACCGGAATAGCAGAGAATGCTGCAGGTCAGAATTGAGGTACATTGGCAGAGTTGCGTGTGGTGTCCCAAACTATCCAACATGCCTTTGCAGAAGGATAGAAATACAATGTCTAATACTAGGTGGTCCTGCCAGTCCCTGATTTTCATTGGCAATAGAAAAAAACAAAAATGACCTTCATGCTCCTTTTCTTCTGTCTGATCCCAGCCGAGTATGTGTCACAAGACACTTGTACTGGCTGTGTGATTTCCATCTAGCCTGGGGTGTTCTACTTCCTCCTCTGTGAAAAAGAACTTTAAAATGCAAGAATCAGCCTGACTGAGCTGAGAGTCAAGATGTGAACAGGAGGACTGGACCAGATACCTATGGGGGAAAGTAACTGAACCTGCTTCTTGCTCTACCCCATGTGCCTCCTCTGGCAGGACATGGTCAAAAACATGGGAGAAGATGAAAACAACCAAGGTCCAGCAATTCCCCATTCCACATATACACGCCACGTTTGCACTCTCAGGATACCCTCGCTACGTGAACCCAACAGAAGCTCCACACTTATTGCTTAAGAAGAGGGCAACAAGGTCCCTGCCAATGCATCTTGGAGGAAAATTCCATCCCATGCGTAGAGTCAGTTTATCTTGACCCTGTTCATCTGTGAGTGACTCTTGGGAGCTCTATTCTGTTCAGGTTCTTATACCACCTTCATCACCATAGTATCTGAAGCATCTAATCCTGTTTATCTTCTAAGACTCCCCTTCCAGACATCTCCCAAGCTTGAACCCTGTTGGCAAGAGTTTCCCAAATATGTCACAAATTGGAATTGATAGCAGATTTCGGAGAAGTGGAAACTTCTTCTGTCAACAAAGGGGGTCACTTTTAGGAGACAGAGGGAACACCAGCAGCCTGAGATGTGCAACAGCTTGGCCAAAAGCTGGAGAGAAGCCACCATCTTTCTAAGGTAGTATGGACTAAGACCCACAGCATGGGAAACTGTAGTACCCAGCCAGCAAGAGACAGTGGGTATGTCTACACTGCAGTGTAAGCCCAGGGTTAGTGGGACTCAAGTCAGCTGACCTGTATTAGGGAACCCTGGGCTTGAGCATCTACATTGCATTTTAAGGCTATGTTAAAACTTTTTTAACCCATGCTCGAACCTAGGGCTGTGGTGTCCATGCTGCAGTATGCAGACCCAAGTCAAAGTAATCGTATCCCAGTGTCCCTAGTGCCTTGTCCCTCCCCCAAAATATGGTCACTCTAGCCCTAGGACTGTGGTGCACTGTGGGAAAACTTTACTGCCCGCCTTGCATGTTACTAGGAAGCAGCTCGCTTTGCAAAGGGTTTGATCAGTTCACTCTCCATTGCAAACCCAGGAGGCTCTTTGATAGTGTTCTTGCAGATGGGTGATCAGAAAGACGGGTTAATGCTGACCTGGGCTGCTGCTGCTGTTTGCAAAAGGGGTGTCACTTCCATTTTCAATGGAGTGGATTGCAGACTGTTGGGATAGAGAGGACTAAGGAAGTTGTCCCATGGAATTGTGGGATACTTGCGACTGACTAAGCGGGGCTGCACCTACACTGCAAAACAATAGGGTTTGGATCCTGGATCCTGGCTTAACTCAAGCTTGGACGCTCTAGCCCTGCAGGGTCCTGTGACCCTGGATCCAAGTCCTGGGTTAGCACAATTGCAGTTTAGACGCAAGTTGGGTTATGCTCAAACACAGCTTTACGTGCAGTGTAGATGTACCCAGAGTGTGGACTGAAATCTGCCTCACTGGGCTCTTTCATTCCCTTGAAAGCGCTGAAGAATAAGAGAGATCTTGGGGTCGGCCCTCTCAAGCAGAATTACGGGAGTATTCAGCCTTTCTGCTTCCCGCCAGGATCCATGCGTGACACAAGGAAGAGGGGTCTTAGCTTCCAAACCCATCCTTGGCTGAACCCCTCTTTGGGATGAACAGAGTAAGGGATACGTTCTCTGTCTGCTGATTTTCTCCTCTCTTTTGAATGAGGACTGACTCTCCCCATGAGGATTTGGTGCTTCACCATGCTCAGTTCACTGTAATAGAGCAGAGACACCTAATCTGTCTTGGAAGGTCCATCTCCTTCACTGGGACGGCAGATGTTTGGAGTGAGAAGTGAGGTAGATGTTTTTCAGTCATGGTGCAGGGAGTGTATGCATGGGCACATGCTCAGAAAGCAGTAAATATCGCCAGGCTTAGAGGTGATGTTGATTTTCCTAGATCAGGGGCTGGGTTTCGAAAGGAGTGTGATGTAGTAGGCTAGACTGGAAGTCCTGGGTTTTCTTCTCAGCTCTGCCAGTAGATAACCATGTAACCTAGTGGTAAGTCTCTGCTCCTGTGTTTCCTCATTTGTAATAATATGTAGAATGTAATAGTTCTCAACTCCCTCGCAGGGGGAGTCTGTGATGTTCCGGGGTAGATATTTAGAAACTACTGCTGTCCCGTGGGAAAAGAGGGAACACTGTCGATATCGGACACTGGGGAAGCTGTGATGCATCCTTGAGGAGGAGTAACTTGCTGCTGTAATGATTCAGTGGAGATGGGAGATGTTCTTGAGGTTGGGAGAATGTCAGGAGCTAGTTTGTTCCCTGTGCTGCTAACAGACTGAGCTTGAGTCCTCAGTGATGAGCTTTTGAGGCCTGGGGTGCAGGAAGGCAGCTCTGCCCAGCAAATAGCCTGCAATGTCAGAGAAAAAAAATGTCGAACCCCGAGGACTTCTTCCTCCCCTCCTCCACAAAGGGGCGGCCTGGCCGAGGAGGAAAAGAGAGGACCCAGGAGCCACTCAGCACTGCACCAGACTGCCTTACAATCCTCCAAGTACAGATTCTGACTTAGTTCCATGATACTTTTTTTAAAAAGTCCATGAATCATTTATAGCCCAACAGATGAAACCAAGCACCAGAGTTGAAGAAAAGGCAGAGGGTCTCAGGCAGGGAACATTCCATTATGTATTATACTAAATCTTGAGCGGGTAGTACTTTTTGTCTGCCCTCTTAACCTTTACTTTTGGGCTCTCTCTCTTTCTAAAGATAACGCTCTCTGATGTGCTGGCTGTTTCAATTGTATCAAAAAAGCGGCAGCTAATCAGCTGCTTCTCTCGGTGTGATAACCGGCAGCTGGCCTTAGGCAGAGCCCAACAGCATCCCCTAGAGAACAAGCGCAGCAGCAGTGCTGACGTGGAGAGCTCAGCTGTACTGGCTTGGGATGGGGTTAGGATGAGAAGAGGGAGTCTCCAGACTCAGTTATCACCAGGGTGGTATCTGGACAGAAAAGAGTTAACAGAAAAGGATGGAGCTAGGCTGTTCTCAGTGGTGGCAGATGACAGAACAAGGAACAGTGGTCTCAAGTTACAGTGGGGGAGGTCTAGGTTGGATATAAGGAAACACTATTTCACTAGGAGGGTGGTGAAGCACTGGAATGGGTTACCTAGGGAGGTGGTTGAATGTCCATCCTTAGAGGTTTTTAAGGCCTGGCTTGACAAAGCCTTGGTTGGGATGATTTAGTTGGTGCTGGTCCTGCTTTGAGCAGGGGTTTGGACTAGATGACCTCCTGACGTCTCTTCCAACCCTAATATTCTATGAACATTAGAGTGTGTGGTCAGAGCCACAGTGCAAGGATTATTTGACTAAAGGGTTTGCTTTGAGGGACTGGATGGCTCACAAGATTGGTAATGGAGAGGTGGAGGCTTTCACTTCTGGGCTGCCAGTTCCCATGTGGCTCAGGTCAGTTGTGGGTGAAAGCTGTTGCCATCACGTGGCTGCTTGGTGGCCTATATGAACTGAGGTTGTGGATCTCAGCCCAGTTCTTTGTGGGCAGGTGTCCACGTCACAAAACCCACCACTACATTGTTGGAAGGCAGCGGAGGCCAGTGACTGAGTGGGTCATGAAAACTGTGTTGTGGTCTCCCCCAGGTCAGGGATGCAGGGGGAGAAGTTTGTATTGCATTTGTCGTGTCCTGTGGACAAAATGAGGTCTTCCATATGCAGAACTTTCTCCAGCACTTCTCACCAGCATTGAAATTCACACAAACAAAGGATGTTTCTTTTAAAGGTGACCTGAAAAAAAGGACGTTGCTTTTCATTTCTGTTTTGTTTTGCTTCTTTATGATGTTGAGAGAGAGACTGGAAGGTGGGGGTTTTCCTTCAAAACGTGTTTGTTTGCTTTTTCCCCCTCTCCTTGTTCTCCCGCGTTAGAAATTCAGATTGTGTCAGCTCTGGAAGACTCAGTGATGACTGGAGAGGTAGTAAAATGATGCACCACAAGAGCCAAGAGAGGAAAAGCTAAAACCCATTTGCTTTGCATTGGATTTTGTTAACACCTATTTAGTAACAATGCCTGATTAACAGGTGGGATAAATGTCATAGGTTCTGAGACTCAACATCCCTCCATTTCAGTTAGGTTGTGAGGGCTTACAGCAACAAGCTCTGCAACAGCCAGGGAAAAACAGACTTGAAACGCCAGCTATTTCTAAAGTAGAAGAATAACAAAAGGTTTGGCAAAAACCTTTCAGGCCTTCTTGAATCCATCATAACAAAGAAAAAACAGGGTGGGGGCATGCGTATAGGACCAAATTTTCAACTTCCTTTGCAGATCACCTTTAAAAACTCCTAAATGCTGCGTGTGGACTGGAATCCAAGGCAGCAGGCCCAACTGGGTTTGTTACTGAAAAGAACCAAGAAGGGCTAAAACAGAATCCAGGTGAGCTCTGGAAATGGAATGGAAGAGCTGCAGCTGCATTTAGCTGGCTCGCATGGATTCAGTGTTTCATAAAGCCACTTTGCCCTCCTTCTCCAGGCTCCCACAGTGATTGGCTTGAGCACAGGAGAAAGCAATTTAAGGAATGCTCAGAAGACTGCTGGACTCCTTGTTTGTCAATTGCAGATTTACTCTGACCTGTTCCCTCCTATGGAAGTTGGGTGCCAGTGAAAATTCCAGCATCCAGCCTTAGCTGAGGTCTAGGTGCCAGCTTGTTAAGGAAAACAATATTCCTCCTTCCACCAAGATCTTCCTGTGATGCTAAGTGCAACTATGGCAAAAGCACACTACGTTAAACCCGATGAAGCAAAAGTGTACGGACTGGGGGGAGCATGCCATGAGTATACTGAGATATAGTTTTGAAATAAAGTCACAATGTGGAAAATGTGATCTATGGAATGCTCTTGAGTTGATCCCAATCTGGCCTTTCCTGAGACCAGACTCCTTATCACAATGAATATTAAATACTCTTTTGCAGACTAACCTGAGATCCCCTAACTCATTTCACTTTTGAATACCTAATTTCTGCACCTCTATCTAAAGACCAGCCATGTGCAGGGGCAATAGGCACTTACTATCTATTGCTTATTAAGAGGTTTAACAAGCCTTGTTAATTACAGCGTACTCGAGGATTTTCTAGCTTATGAAAACTGTCCCTGTTTGTTTGTGTAATGCTTTAATACTGTAACACTCCAATTAACTGTGTGCACATATGCGTGATCGCAGGGCTTAACATACAGTGGGGATATTAAGGAGACATGGGAAGCCTTTCATATCAACCCTTGCTGCTCCAAAGAAATGTTTCTGTATTTACTGTCCAACATCTCATGTAAATCGGATCACTCCTAAAGCAGAACAATGTAACTCCTGCTAAGCAATACTCTTTTCCATGAGACCCCAGCAAACACAGCACTAGGGTTAGTTTGGGTTTGGTTTTTTTCAAAAATGGCTAATCTACTGAAGTTGCATGAGATGCCCCTTGGAGTGTTTCAGAATTTGTTCTCACCCTGATGCTGATTACTCAGACAATTTGTACCTAAATATCTCCCCTTCTTCTTCGAGTGCTTGCTCATGTCCATTCCATTGTAGGTTTGTGTGCTTGCCACATGCACTGGTGCCAGAAGTTTTTCCCTCAGGGGTATCCGTAGGAGACCATTTCCGGTGCTCTGTGGAGTGGCACCTGTATGTCATGGTATAAGGGGCACCGCCAGCTCCCCCCACCCTCCGTTTCTTCCTACCACCAGTGATGGTGCTGGAACATCTCTTGCTTTGGCAAACCTTCTCATTCTTAATTTGTTGAGACAAACTTTTTTCTGTAAATAGTTAAAAGTTGGTAGTAGTTTCCCTTAGTATAGTTAATTAGTTAGTCCTGAACGGGACTCAGCCTAGGAGCGGGGCATGCCCCGATCCCCAGGCTTCAAACCCTGTGATTGCTTCAAAAAACCGATGCCCATCAGTGATCCTTATAGTAGCTATCTGAGGTGCTTGCCTTTCCTCCCTGCATGGGTCTCTATAACTTTGGACCGTTGGGTCCTCAACACCCTGATGCAGGATTATACCCTCCAGTTTCTTTCTCTCCCCCTCCCACTTGCCTTCCTCGTCCCTCTTTAGGGACCCCTCTCATGAGCAACTGCTTGTGCAGGAGGTTCAGGGCCTTCTGCAAGTGGGGGCCGTGGAGAAAGTCCCTCAGGAATACATGGGCAAGAGATTCTATTCCCGGTACTTTCTAATCCCTAAAGCCAAGGGCAGGGGGTCTAAGACACATTCTGGACCTGCGAGACCTTAACAGATACCTCAAGAAGTTGAAATTCTGCATGTTCTCCCTGGCCTCCATCATTCCCTCCCTGGATCCAGGAGGCTGGTCTGCCGCCCTCGATTTGAAAGATATATGCTTCCATGTATTGATATTCCAGGGGCCCAGAGAATTCCTACGCTTTGCAGCGGATCCCACTCACTGCTAGTTCACGGTGCTCCCGTTTGGCCTGGCTACGGCTCCGAGGGTGTTTACCAAATGCATGGCGGTGGTGGCAGCCTATCTCAGGCGGCGAGGTATCCAGGTTTACCTGTACCTCGACGACTGACTCATCAAGGGCCGCTCCAGGTCTCAGGTCCAGCATGACGTCTTAGTGCTACAGCTCACGTGCCGTGCTCTGGACCTGTTGATAAACGAGGAAAAATCAATATTAGTCCTGGTACAAAGGATAGAATTCATCGGAGTGGTCCTCAACTCAACCTGTGCTAGAGCGTTTCTGCCGCAAGACAGATTCGAGACAATGGTGAGTCTCATTGCCAGCATCTCTACATATCCCCTCACCATGGCCTGGGTCTGCCTCAGGCTGTTGGGCCACATGGCAGCGTGCCCTTGCATCATCCACCATATGATGCTCAGGCTGCGACCCCTCCAATAGTGGCTGTCAACAGTCTATACCCGTCCAGAGACCATCTGGACAAGATCATCACGATTCCACCTAAGGGATTTACCTCCCTGCGGTGGTGGTCCAATCCGGGGACTGTCCTGGAAGGAGTTCAGTTTGAGAGTACCCAACCCTTGGTATCTCTGATACCGGATGCCTCCGACCTCAGTTGGCAAGCACCTCTCTGCACGTTGCGGACCCAAGGGACATGGTCTCCAGAGGAGCTGACATTGCACATAAACGTCAGGGAGCTCAGGGCAGACCGCCTATCCTGCAGAGTCTTCCTGCCACACCTCTGCTGTCAAAGCATACAGATACTCAAGGACAACACAGCCTCAATGTTTTACATCAACAGGCAAGGGGGAGCTCGCTCATCGGCCCTCTGTCAGGAAGCGCTCCATTTGTGGGACTTTTGCATCCAGCACGGCATCAACCTGGAGGCGTCACACCTCCCCGGCATCCAGAATGCGCTGGCAGATCACCTCAGTAGGTCCTCCACCCGGAGGTCATCTAGGTACTCTTCCAAAGGTGGGGAGCTCCCCGAGTGGACCTGTTTGCCACCAGACAGAACAGGAAGTGCCAGCACTTCTGCTCTCTGCAGGGCCTAGGCAGGGACTCCCTCTCCGATGCCTTCTTTCTGTCGTGGGAGGGGGATCTGATGTACGCATTCCCGCCAATTCCGCTGGTCAGCAGGGTCCAGGCAAAAGTCAAAAGAGACAAGGCAAGGGTCATCATAATTGCCCCGGTGTGGCGTCACCAGCACTGGTTCGGCATGCTCATGAACCTGACCGTGGCGCCCCCATGGCCACTGCCCAGCTGTCCGGATCTCCTCTCGCAAGACCCATGGGCAGCTCCTGCACCTGAATCTACCCACCTTACACTTCACGGGTTGGTTTTGCTGAGTGGCTGAACCTGGAGGAAAGGGCCTGCTGCAGCCAGGTACAGCAGGTCCTCTTGGAAAGCAGAAAGCTCTCCACCAGAACGACTTACCTGGCAAAGTGGAAGCGATTCTCCTGCAGGGTGGAGGAGCGTGGCATCTCCCCAGCACTGTCATCTGTGCAGTCCTGCTCCACCTTAAGCAACGAGGTCTCGTGCTTTCCTCCATCAAGGTGCATTTGGCAGCCATATTGGCTTTCCACCAGCAGGTCCAGGGCAAATCGGTGTTTTCACATGACATAATCCATCCGGTTTCTGAAAGGACTAGAGCGGCTCTTCCCACCTGTCCAGGACCCAATTCCACAATGGGACTTCAGCCTCATCCTCTCAAGGCTCACTGGGCCTCCCTTTGAGCCACTGGCCTCCTGCTCCCTTTGACATCTGTCATGGAAAGTAGCTTTCCTTGTAGCCATTATCTCAGCGAGGCAAGTCTCCGAGATTAAAGCCCTGACTTCGGAGCCCACTTACACAGTTTTCTACAAGGACAAAGTCCAGATGCGACCCCACCTGACGTTCCTGCCCAAGGTGGTGTCCCACTTCCACATAAAACAGGATATCTTTCTCCCGGTTCTCTGTCCAAAGCGACACTCAACTGTGGAGGAGAGGCGTCTGCATACTTTGGATGTCCGGTGCGGCCTAGCCTGGAGCACACCAAGACCTTCCGCAAGTTGACCCAACTGTTTATTGCAACCGCAGACAGGATGAAAGGCCTACCAGTGTCCTCACAGAGGATCTCTAACTGGATCACATCATGCATCCTGACCTCTTATGAATTGGCATGGACTAAGCCGCCACCTATTCTAAAGGCCCACTCAAGCAGGGCACAAGCATCCTTGGCGGCCTTCCTAGCACACGTCCCTATCCAGGTCATCTGCAGGGCCGCCACATGGTCATCAGTACGAAGGTTCACGATGCATGACGCCATCACCTAGCAGGCCAGAGATAATGCTGGATTCGGCAGAGCTGTGTTGCAATCGACACATCCATGAACTCCTACCTGCCTCTGGTGGTACTGCTTGGGAGTCACCTAATGTGGAATGGACATGAGCAAGCACTCGAAGAAGAAAAGACAATTACCTGTTTTGTAACTGGTGTTCTTCAAGATGTTAAAAGTAACAAGAAGGGTTTCTTCAGGTATGTTCGCAACAAGAAGAAAGCCAAGGAAAGTGTGGGCCCCTTAATGAATGAGGGAGGCAACCTAGTGACAGAGGATGTGGAAAAAGCTAATGTACTCAATGCTTTTTTTGCCTCTGTCTTCACGAACAAGGTCAGCTCCCAGACTGCTGTGCTGGGCATCACAACATGGGGAATAGATGGCCAGCCCTCTGTGGAGAAAGAGGTGGTTAGGGACTATTTAGAAAAGCTGGACGTGCACAAGTCCATGGGGCCGGACGAGTTGCATCCGAGAGTGCTAAAGGAATTGGCGGCTGTGATTGCAGAGCCATTGGCCATTATCTTTGAAAACTCGTGGTGAAAGGGGGAAGTCCCGGATGACTGGAAAAAGGCTAATGTAGTGCCAATCTTTAAAAAAAGGGAAGAAGGAGGATCCTGGGAACTACAGGCCAGTCAGCCTCACTTCAGTCCCCGGAAAAATCATGGAGCAGGTCCTCAAAGAATCAATCCTGAAGCACTTACATGAGAGGAAAGTGATCAGGAACAGTCAGCATGGATTCACCAAGGGAAGGTCATGCCTGACTAATCTAATCGCCTTCTATGATGAGATTACTGGTTCTGTGGATGAAGGGAAAGCAGTGGATGTATTGTATCTTGACTTTAGCAAAGCTTTTGACACGGTCTCCCACAGTATTCTTGTCAGCAAGTTAAAGAAGTATGGGCTGGATGAATGCACTATAAGGTGGGTAGAAAGTTGGCTAGATTGTCGGGCTCAACGGGTAGTGATCAATGGCTCCATGTCTAGTTGGCAGCCGGTGTCAAGTGGAGTGCCCCAGGGGTCGGTCCAGGGGCCGGTTTTCTTCAATATCTTCATAAATGATCTGGAGGATGATGTGGATTGCACTCTCAGCAAATTTGCGGATGATACTAAACTGGGAGGAGTGGTAGATACGCTGGAGGGTAGGGATAGGATACAGAGGGACCTAGACAAATTGGAGGATTGGGCCAAAAGAAATCTGATGAGGTTCAATAAGGATAAGTGCAGGGTCCTGCACTTAGGACGGAAGAACCCAGTGCACAGCTACAGACTAAGGAACCGAATGGCTAGGCAGCAGTTCTGCGGAAAAGGACCTAGGGGTGACAGTGGACGAGAAGCTGGATATGAGTCAGCAGTGTGCCCTTGTTGCCAAGAAGGCCAATGGCATTTTGGGATGTATAAGTAGGGGCATAGCGAGCAGATCAAGGGACGTGATCGTCCCCCTCTATTTGACATTGGTGAGGCCTCATCTGGAGTATTGTGTCCAGTTTTGGGCCCCACACTACAAGAAGGATGTGGATAAATTGGAAAGAGTCCAGCAAAGGGCAACAAAAATGATTAGGAGTCTGGAACACATGAGTTATGAGGAGAGGCTGAGGGAACTGGGATTGTTCAGTCTGCGGAAGAGAAGAATGAGGGGGTATTTGATAGCTGCTTTCAACTACCTGAGAGGTGGTTCCAGAGAGGATGGTTCTAGACTATTCTCAGTGGTGGAAGAGGATAGGACAAGGAGTAATGGTCTCAAGTTGCAGTGGGGGAGGTTTAGGTTGGATATTAGGAAAAACTTTTTCACTAGGAGGGTGGTGAAACACTGGAATGCGTTACCTAGGGAGGTGGTGGAATCTCCTTCCTTAGAAGTTTTTAAGGTCAAGCTTGACAAAGCCCTGGCTGGGATGATTTAATTGGGGATGGGTCCTGCTTTTGAGCAGGGGGTTGGACTAGATGACCTCCTGAGGTCCCTTCCAACCCTGATATTCTATGATTCTATGATTCTATGTGTTGCTCATGTCCATTCCATGACCCACCCTCCTTCCCCACTGTCGATGTTTCCGGCAAGAAGGAACTGAGGGTGGGGGGAAGCTGGCAGCGCCCCTTATACCATGCCATATGGGCACCACTCCAGAGGCACCAGAGCCGGTCCCCTATGGATACCACTGAGGGAAAAACTTCCGGCACCAGTGCGTGTGGTGAGCATATGCAAATGAGCAGCGTATCTTGAAGAACATCAGTTGTGAAACAGGTAACTGTCTTTTCTTTCCTCCTCTTTCTTGATTCACTTGGAGAGGCCACAGGTCAGAGTTTGTGGCTGCCTGGCAGATTTTCTTGAGATGTTTATCCTTGTTTATAAAGCGCCTGGCGCAGGGTTGATGGCACGTAAATAATAAATGAAGGTAATGTCACAAACTGTTGATTGTACCGTAAGTGCAGAAACTGGACTGGAGCAGGCAGCTGAAGGTAAAGGTAAAAGCTTCCTTCCATGCACAAACATTGCAGCAAAGGGGAAAGAATGTTACGGGGGAGAGGGAATAGCAGTTTAAGGGAAATTCACCAGCTATGATAAATGCAATTGAAATTGAAGAGTAGCTAGGCGCCAATGATTATATTCTCCTCAGGACTGAAATGCTGAGGAGGGTCTGCAGAAAGGGCAGCCACACAAAAACACTGGCCTTTAGGAAAGCAGACTTTAGAGGAATGCAAAATGAGTTAAAGAAAACTGGCTGGAATTCAATGCTGCCTGGGAAATCCACAGTGGGGGAGTGGGAAGTATTTAAGATACAGTTGGGAAGGCTGCACTCAAAATTCATTCCAGTAAAATAAAAAGAGCTGAAAGGGCTGACAAAAACCAGCCTAGCTAAGCAGGGAGATAAAGAGATCAAGAGAGGGCACTGATGAAATACACAGTGAAACTGTGTGGGAGGAAGACTGGGAGTTAGCCAAACAAAGAGGCAGTGGAAAGAGGAGAAAATGGAGGACCAGGCAGAAGCAGCATGCAAGACAGTTCAGGAAGCATTTCAAACAGCAATACCTTCTTCACAAATATAGCTGTGAGAGACAAAGAAACCTTTGGGAAGTTGGTGAGGAGGAGAATTTATCTTGGAGTTGAGGAGAATGGAGAGCTTATATCAGCAGTGCGGACAGTGGAGAACTTATATCAGTGATAAAGAAAAAGAAGCATTGTCAAACAGTTTTCATTTACCAAAATATCATTCATCTTTACAGAGGATGAAGGGAAAGGGCTGCCAAACTTGAGGATCCATTTCTCATGAGCACTGGACAAGGGAATATACTGTTTAGACAACAGGCTCCGATAACACACGCACTCATAAGTGAACACGGCAATAACTGAACCTCTAACTGACGTTTTTAAAAGCTCATTGGATTTGGGACAGATTCGCCAGGATTGGAAGGTGGCAAACATAGTGCCTCCTCGTTTGTCTTAACACCAGTGAGCTGAACGTGTTCTGCAGAAACTCTTGGAAATCATCTTAAAGGACGTGTTGGAAAAACACATTGGTGTGAAGGCCAGACTAGCATGAGTCGGAGCGTTGGGAGATCACGCTTAACTAGTCTGCAGGCATTCTCTGAGGATCTAACTGCCATGATAGATAAGGGAAATTTAGTGGATGTAGTATACTTAGATTTTCAGCAAGTATTTGACAGGGTTCCACATCAGAGATTGATGGTTGAGGTTAGGAGTCTTAGAGTAGGATTTTAAAATAGGAGGCTGGATAGAAAGCTGGCTTAAGAGCAAGAGACAAAACTGAGCCATTGCTGGAAACTATTCCAGCTGGAAAGAGGTCAAAAGTGTAATATCCCAGGGCTCATTTAAGCACCTCTGTTGTTCATAAGCGGTATTCATGTTTTGCATGGAGGGTACTGATAGCAAGGGGCCAGATTTATCCCTGCCGTAATTCCATTGGCTTTATTGATGTTTCACCAATGCTAACTCTGTGGTAAGATCTCCAAGTGTGCACAGTGGCAAACTGGATACTGGGCTGTGTTGGGAAAAAGGAGGTACTGGGAGGGAGTAAGGTACTTCTTGGACTCCGTCTGAATACTGTGTGCCATGCTGAGAATAGTCCTACAGGAAGGAGGTTTTTAGGAACCTCAGAGGATGCGATGTGGGCAAGAGAGAGGATACCATGAAAGGATGAGTGAAGCAGTTCAGATAACCTGAGACTCTCTGCCCCTCTGAACCTCTTCCCAGGACAGAACCCATGACTTAAGAGTATAATAGGAGTAAAAATCAGGGTCATTGACTTATACTGTAGTGATGAACATAGCATAGGCAGGTAGAGCATGAGATTAGATTAGCAAAAATCGGCCCCTGATTTACTGTTCCTAGGACTTCAATTCAAACATTGTGAGAAAACAGATAGCATGTAAACTTCTGTCCAAGCAACTTAAATGAGATTGGTCCCTGACTGATGAGGAAGGACAGCAAATGAGATTGTGGTGAGCCCGTTTCTACAGTATGCGGCCCATGGTTGGCTTCTTAACACCAGTTAAAGGGGTAGCTCTCACACATTAATCTAAAAATTGGCATCACCAGCTTCTGCAGGCTACAATGAAGTACTTTCTGGTGCATGGGGTCCCTTTTATGTCTCTTCAGCTCCTTCCCTGTCTTAGCTCACGGCAAAACTTGCCCCACAAGGACTCACCATCCTTCTTTCCGTTAACACTGTCCTTGCTGTAGACCTTTCAGCTGAAGGTCTGATTAGATTCTCCCCCCGTGTCCTCCACGGTACATGTCCACAATACCCACGTAACATCCACTCATCACACTCACAGCCCATTTAGAGTCTCAGCCGCTGTAATTCATTGTGTCCCGCGGGGTAACCAACAATACAGAATATGTTCTTCATTCTTGCCCTGGAGTTTAAGAAGAACCAAAAGGGCAGTTTCCATGGTGCAGATGATAGAAAGAATAAGTTGTTGTTTTCTTGCAATGAAAGTGATATTTCTCTCTGAAAATTTGGGCTCTGCAGGGTGGTTCTGGTGAAACAAGAGCCACCAGTGATGGAAAACAGAGTCAGCCCATAGATCTATTTTTTTTATCCAGCATTCCAAAGTGTGCTGGGAGCCTCACAGACCAAGAGCAGGGCAGGTCCCCACATGCAGTCTAAATGAAAGTGGGACATTAGAGGTGAATACAAAAAATACAAATGGGTAGGGAAAAGAAGGACAGGGGCCCAAGAAGATTGTGTGATTCCTTAAATAGTTCTCCAGGCGTAGCAGTAGATCAATGGCCATCCACATGTCTGAGGCCTTTTCCAGACAGAACTTGTTGAGGTTCTAAAGGGTACATCTCTGCCAAGGGGGGGGGTGATTTTGGCAAGTGGGGGCACCTCGCTCTTCCCCAGCCTTTGACAGCTCTTCGAGTTGGGGGTGGAGGGAGAGTCCTCAAGCCAGTCCCAGATCCACATGGCTAAGTGAGAAGCAGCTGCTAGCCCCATCACATCTCTCCCTATTCGTCCCAGTAAAATTTGCAGCCTAATAACTGTCCCTGAAATAGCCAAGCCACAGCAATTTTAGACCATTGTGCCGCAAAGGCAGGAGGAAATTTCTCACGCTACTCCTCCTTTGGGGGCTTCTTGCAGCAAGAAGAGTGGCTGAGATTAAAGGGATTGGGGTGTTGTTGACCCAAGTATGAAGGAAGCCAAGGAAACCTCAGACAGAGAGAAAGGAGGAGACAGGCCTGTTTGGGACATAAGAAAAACATGAGTCCGAAAGGACACCTCATCAGGCCCTAGACTAGAGTATGCCTCCGGTATCAACTGCTTGAGAGCAGGGATAAGGGGGGTAGGGAAGAGAAGGGGAGAGATGGAAATTGGGCAAGTCAGAGGGAGAGACATTCTAATGAAACCATAACATGAGCCTGAGATCTGTCTTTCAGCACCTCATGTTTTCACTCCATATGGCTTCATTTCTGGAATTTTCTTGTTCCATGAGCTTGGCTGGGTTAGTTGCTCCTTTAGCACCAGCTAGAGCAAGCTTTCTGTAGGAAAATAGCCCGGCATGGAGAAGGAGAAGGAGACAGGTACTCAGAAACCTCCAGGAGCCCGTAGTGGAAAATACTAGGTTCTGTCAAGACTTGTCCTTATAATTTGTGGTCACAGTGAGCCATACAAGAATCTGAGGCATCTCTGAACTGTGTGGAACTGTGTCTGGAAAGCTCAAAAGAACAAGCTTTCTCTCACCAGATTGCCACTACTTCCTGCTTCAGGTCAGGCCAGGAATTCTGGGAGAACAGGTTTTTGCATGGTCTTCCGGCACTTCCACCTCTGGAAGGCACCAGGAAGTGTGGAGGGAGCAGTGAAAGTAAAATGTAGTTTTTAAAAAAAATTAGCCAAAAATGTTGACCTTCTAAAAAGTTTGAAGTTTATTTGAGTTTTGGCCAAAGTTCAGTTGTTTCTTGTTCTACCCAAAGCCCTTTCACTCACCCTGTTTATAATCTGTGAGATGAACAAGTCTGTGTTCAGTCACCTCCAGACCACACAACTTGGCTAGATTCCCACCTCGCTCCGAATCGTCACCCACCTTCCAGTTATCCCTTTGCCTATGGATTCCATCATCAGTCAGCAGCATGGATACAGCAAGCCCTGCTTAGCAGCCCCCCTGCTACACTATTGAGTGTCTCTGGGAAGTCGTGCTGCGTGATGTGCTCTTGGGCTCCAAATGGTGCTGGCAGACTAAGAGCAGAAGTCACCAGGAAGATCAGGGAAAGTAGGGCCAGATTAAGGCATAAGCACTGTAGGCCCATTTTTAGGACCCCCGTTTCTGGAGTCAGGGATTGAACTGGACTCTTAGCTTTCATTTTTAAAAAATGTGTGATTTGAGCCACCATAGTTACAAGGAAAAGTTTGAAAATGTGTAACGTATGCAGAGATATCTGCCTGAGTCTGCAGACAGCCTGAAGCAATAGCCCTGAGAGGGATGAACTGCCCCATGCATCTCAATGGGATGTTAACTCCAAGACCCATTGCCCAGGGCAGGGGCTGCCAACACTACGCCAGCAGAGGATACTTTGTCCTACAGAAGAGTACAATGGATCTGTCCATCCCACCCATCCAAGCATATAAATCCTAGTTGCTGGGGTAAGTACTGGGGGGACCCCCTGCTGCTGGTACTTGCTGCAGCCCCTAAGTCTGGAATGTGGGGGGCCATATCATTGACATGCCAACTGTGGATTGAGGCCATGGCATGGTCCAGGGACAAGGGTGGGGCAGACTCCTGGAAGGATGTTGGGAGCCCCGGACTCTGCTGCTGACTCCAGAGCAGGGTCGCGTGCAGGAACAAGGTCAGGGGTGTGACCAGTTGGGGCGCCGAGTCGTGATGTGCACTGCATAATCCAGTCCTGAGTGAAACTCATGCTGGGGGGAGCTAGAGAAGCCAAACTTTAGCTGTTGCTAAAGGAGAAGTTTCAGGTTGGATTTTTCAAAAGCCAGTCCCACTCCCACCAAGGATCCAAGTACCAGGAGCTCTGCTATGGCGTTATGGTACCTGTGTGCCTCTCTGTGTCATTCAGAAGAGGCTGTGAGAGGGTATGTGCACCATCCACCATTGGAATAAAGCCTGGGATAGTCACTGTCCCCGTGTGGCTAAAGATGAATGGTTTTCCCAAGAGAATTCTTCTCAGGCAACAGTAAGTCTTAGTACCTGTATTCTGGGAGGGCCAGTCTAGCTGTATAGTCTAAGGGTCTATCTGTAGCAGCCAGCAGCATAGTGTCTACATGCCAGAATTATATGGTGCTTTCATTACTCGAAACGTAAAGTGCTGGAGTGGTTGAGGTTTTGGGGTGCTGGGGAGGGGGAAGGCAAAGAGAGCATGGAAAACCTCAGTGCCAGAAGGTAATGCAATCCATGTTCCTGGGGAGAGCGGACGTCCCAGAAGCTTTGAGCCTTCTGCATAAAGCGGCCTCCTGGTTGCTCCCAGATTTATCGGGATTATCCATCTCGGCAATAGGATGCCATTAAGTGTCTGATTACTGCATTGTTAAAGCACTAAGTCTGAAATCTGACTACTGCAGGGCCCCTGAGGGAGCCTTCCCCCTCCCCCTTCCGCCACTAACAATCCAGAAAAATCGCAAGTGGGATCTGTCTGCAGCAGCACTTTCCAGTCAAGTGAAAACTGGCTGGAAAATCAAATCAACTAGTAAAGTTCCTGTGAAAAGCAACTCTATCTCTTTAAAATCGCCCCTTTTGGGACGGTTGAACTGAATGGCAATTGCAGCTGATGTAAAGCAAACCGTTTCTCCTCTCTGAGCCCCCTCCTCCCAGACTGACGAGTCTGAGGGAGGCAGACGCTCTCTGAAGACTATTTTCCTCAATTCAAATAAATTCACTTTCAAATAATGTGTAATTAAATGTGTGGTATTGAATTAATGTTTTATTCTGAGTGCTTTGGCAGCAGGGGACTCAGGGGCCTGGCTGGTGGAAAGAAAACACGCTCACCAGAAAGCCTCTTGTCCTCTCTCTGATTCCCTTTTCCTCCCGCCCCTGCCAGGAATCCCCATTCCCACTTCCAAGAGCCGCTGGAACACACTGGGGAGTCAAGGAGTGACTGCCACTTCACATTCGATCCCATTTACGGTACCTCGTGGGGTAGCTCCCGGACTCTGGACCAGCACGAAGGTCTCTGCAGCTCAGTACCCTCCTCTTCCTCAGCCCTGATCCCACTCCATCTCCTGCAGGGGTTTGGTTTCTTGCCCCTATGACTGCCTGCCACGTCGTTAACCCCTGGTGTGCCAAAAGCTGCGCACACTTTGGGATAGGATCCCAAAGCATCACCTCAGTGGAGGCAAAGAAGTTGAAGATGTCTGTGGTGCTCTGTGATATATCCATTGGATATATGTGGAAATAGATTGTGGGAATACATGAAGCTCAGCAGACAGGCTGGACTTCGGAGTCTTGTTTCAGCAGGGAGTTATTTGTGGAGGTGGAGAGATCTATGGAAACCTTTGTCCTGTTTTCATGTCTGTTGCCTGTAGCTTTGACAAGGCTCAGGTCGGATCACAAGTGCTTTTGCAATCCACTTGGGGTTTAGCGATGTTTTTAGTCACAAGGAGCTGCAGAGGAGAGCGATCTTGCAGTGACAAGCTTGTGTGATATGGCAGGGAAGAGTCTAGGGCTAGGCAAGCAGAGGGAGCAATGAGGGGCGAGCAAGACGGAAGCAGGAGCGTAGCAGGAGCAAAGTTTTAAAAACAAGGGCGGTTTTATAGTGGTTCTTGAAATGACTGGTGCCAATGGACGTGTTTGTAAGTGGGGGTCAGCTGGCCGTGCTGTTTCATGTGGATGAAAGGCTGACATCATGATGGAGTCTAGAGAGCCAAGTTTCTGGGAGGGCACAGGGAAAGCAGTGGCTTTGGCCAAGGCAAAAGGAAAACGTGGGACAATAATTTCAGCAGCAGTGGTATCCATGGGCCCTGTTACAGTGGCAACAAGCAGAACTGCAGTCTAAAGAGAGAGATCTAGATTTGTTCCTTGGGAAGGAAGGGGTGGGGAAAGGGAGCTGCGGGGAAAGGCAGGGATGTGGCATTCAGATCAACCCAAACCAGGTTGGGATGGGCAACCATGTTGAACAAAATGGACTTTTCCTGCCCCTCAAGTTTGACGTGTTCTCCTCAGTGATAATGTTTTGGCCATTAACTTCTGAGCACAGATGAGGCATATGTGTGATTTTACCATCCGCTGATGTCAGGGACAATAATCAGAAAACGTGTGGGTGTGGCAGGTGATCTTTTGTTGAAACAATTCTGCCAAGTTACATGTCTGACTGTGGAGGAAAATTTGCTTTTTAATGATGGGAATTTGCCACTGTGCAAGAATCCGGATGCACACCAGGGTTGGAGGCCTCCATTATTTATTACTACAGTCGCTGGCAAAATCTGCGGTTGATGATCAACAGGAACCCTCGGTTTGACGTGGCTACATTGTTTTCTTTTCTTTCTGGAATTCCCCAGGTAGGGAGGAGATCTTGCAGAGTGCTGCAAATAATTACAGATTTCAACTGAGAATCCGCAGAACGCCCAATAACCCTAGGTTACTTTATGCTATTTCCTTTTATAAGATCATTAGCAGGCAAGTCCTGTTCACAAGTATGGCATGTATTGTTCTGGAATGGATGTGAAGGGTTGGGAATCTATTTAATTTTTAATATGCGCCACTTGTGCTTTTTTTTTTTCTTCAGAAAAAGAAGCTGGGCCTTGCTGTAAGATAAACAGAAATATTCTCTTCAAATAATTTTTTTTAACTGTTCTTAATGAAAATGGGGGTTTCATTTTGGGTTTAAACTTTTTCAGCTGCGCTTTATGCACCGCACTGGCTTTCATCTCCTTCTGGGTACAAATCAAGATATTGGTTTTCAATCTGGCTGCTTTAGAGTCAGCCTCTCGCCCTGTGTGTTATCGTGACAGCAGAGCTCAGATGAGATACTTTGGCTCCGGGGCCTCAGAGGCGTCTCCAGAGGTGGTGGAGACATGGTGTTCTCAGAGAACCATCTCAAGTTGCAAAATTTCTCCCTCTGTTCTCATCCTCTCTGGAGACTGATTTTACTGGCACATCTTTTCAGTCAAGCACGATAGGTGTAAATAAATCGAGGGGGAGCCTACTGCAGTAGTATCTAAGAGTTCCAGGCATGGACTAGGAACCCATCGTGCATTTGTTCTGTACAAACTCAGAACAGAGACAGTTTCTGCAAAAGACTTTACAATCTGTGTAAGACAATAGACGACAAGTGGAGGAATACAAAGAAACAATAAAACAGTGTGGGTCAGTATGACAGGCAGTGGTCTCAGCACACCAGCTTCTTAACTGTTGTCAAGGCTTGTATAGGCCTGGTGGCAAAGGCGTTTTAGAGAGGGCTTTGAAGGAGGACAATGAGTTTGCATTGTGGGTTTTGACTTGGGAGCCCCTCTCAAGTATAGGGGGCAGCATAGAAGAAAGCATGAAGGTGCTTGTTTGAAAAATTAACAAATAGGTGATGAAGGGTTGCACCATTGCCTGACTGGAAATGGGAGTCAAATTTTTGATAATGTGGGAGAGATGATAGGTCTCATGGGGACGGGCTGTGAAGGGCCTTGAAAGTGAAGACAAGGCACTTATGTTTGATGCAATGAAGAAAGGGGAGCTAGTAGAGGGATGCAGCGAGTGGGTGTCAGGACCAAATTGACAAGCTAGGAAAATGATTTTTGCAGCAGCCCTTTGGAGGTGAGAGCACAAGATGGCCTTTGTCCAGGCCAGAGAAGAAGATTGCAGTGATCGAGCCGCGAGATGATAAAAGCTTGGATTAGAGTGTTAGCTAGGCAGATGGATAGATAAGGCTGTATCTTAGAGATGTCATGCAAGATTTAGACACAGCCTGGATGAGAGGCTGTAGAGAGAGTGCTGAGTGAAAAATGATGTCCAGGTTACAAAGATGACGGTGGTGTTATTCATAACGACTGAGAAAGGAGGGAGTAAAAAGGGCTTTGATACATGTGGTTTCTAGAGCTCAGAAAGTCTATTTATGGGAGAGTTCCAACCCAGTTTTGCAGGCTCAAGAGAGTTACCCAAGGTTGGGGTACAAACTGCATCTTTTTGGTGCTGTTCTGAACCGAGTCTCTGACCTTTTGATTATTATTGTCCATCACTATTTTAGACATGAACTCCAGCAAGACATGACACACCCCTGAATGGTATTTGGACAAACTCTAATGTAGGATCTCAGCAAAGAGTAAGGGATCAGGCACAGGGAAGAGCTGTCAAGAAGCAGATGTAGAACCTCCTCCAAAAGGCAGTCAGTGGCCAGGCTATGTACTGTACCACCAGAAGAGGAATGCAGCCTATTTATTATCCTTCTGGACCAGAGGGAACAGCGTGTGTGTTTCTCCATCATAGACAATATGGACCTGATTCTCCTCTCACTTACATCAGCTTTATGCCAGTTGACACCATTTTGCTCCATTGATTTCAGCAGAGTTACTACGGATTTACACCAATGTGAGTGGAGAATCAGACCACATGCAGTTAGCAAATGAGTAACCTTTTTTCATTAAGAAAAAAGCCCAAGTTAGAGAGTGATTTAACAGACTGCCAACTGTGAGGCTTTTTGATCCTGTCCTACCACATGCTTTTGTTGGTTCAAGTATCTTGGGTAACTCATCAGCGCAGTCGATGGACGCTTGTACAATTTGAAATGAACTCCCCTGGCTAGTTACATGTCTTAATTACACAAGATGTAGTGCAAATTCTGACCTTTATAGTTGATTTTAATAGTCACGGTGCATGCAAGTCACATAAGGCTGATTCACAAGAATTATTGTCACAGTTACTCATGGAAGAAATTAGTGAATAATGAATACTTCTGAGAACTTTACCTTTTGGTGAACAGAGAAAAAGACCACATTCACAGAATAAATGATGTGTTGCAGCAAATTAGTCATCCTTAGGGAAAACTGTCACGCATTAGTATTATATATATATAGCGCTGGAAGTGTAAACCAGGCTTTAGAAGTGCATAAAAAAGACAAGGACCCTGCCAAAAAGAGTTTGTGATCGAACTCAGGAGATCAAGAAGTCAGCTTTAAAATGGGTTTTGAACAGTGAGAGGAACAGGGCATAGGGGGAGTTTTCGACAGGATAGAGTGACCAAGTCAAGACGGGGAGGAGGTGCAAAGGGGGCCCGATGGGAAGGAGTGCATTGTGGCAAATGAAAGCAGAGATGTGGGTTGAGATGGCACTGGGCAGAGCCTGTAAGGTAAGGACAGGGAACATGAACGCGACATGAAGGAAGAGCGGAAGCCAGTGAGAGGATTTGAGAAGGTCTTCTCCACAGCAGGAGGAGAAATTAATTATATGCAATGGGAGGTGAAAAGAAAGAGAGGGGAGAGATTTCCATAGATTTGTTCTGTGTTTCCCCAAATGAGCTGCATGTTATTCATGAAACGGGAGCTGCAGGATACAAAATAGTTTAGCAAATACATACCAGCAAACAGGCCCCTTTTCATGAGAGTTGAAGATGGATGGTGTGCATGCCACACAAATCAGTTTCAGTCCAGTGAGAATAAACAGCCCAGACCAGTAGCCTAGGGATAACTTTCTGTGCTGCTTATATAGTTTGAGGCCTATTCCTAGCAGCTGTTTAGTGTGTCTATGATTCTATCCACCCATCTACCTACCATCCTAAACATGCATGCCACACTTATCACCATAATATCTGTATCAACTTTCCAACATACCATAATGTCCTTTGCTTGAAGGACATTGGAGCTGAGCGGTCTTAAAAGGAAAATGGGGGCATCTTAAGGGGCATGGAAAACACACAGAAATTAAAATAATAGTAATGAGAATGAAGAATGATTTGAAAACATGTAAATAATCAGGAAAGTGACTGTGTGAAAAGGAGACTATGTGAGATTCTGATTTATCCTCATCAAACTGTTTCAGTTATATATTTTTTTTATGCCTACCAGACTGTAAACTCCACTTGGGATCTGAAAAAATCAAGCTGGGCTCTTTCTGCCTCTTATATTGTCACCAGCGGTAGAGATTTTGCAACAGGAGCATAGAATCATAGAATCAGCCGTCGGAGTTGGAGATGGAAAAGCCCTTTTGGCTCATCTAGTCCATCTCTGGAGAGCTGGTGCAGGATTGACCCCTTCAGGACATGCTGGGCTGATGTGTGAGGAAGAGCTGAATTCATCTTGCCCCGCAAAAGCTATGTTGGTTCTGAGGGACTCATAAGAGTCAAATGTGTTTGTCTGGAATAACAGTAGGTGCGACTCAGGGACTCAGGGAACAAAGATGGGGCATAACAAGGTGCCATTTGTAGACAGTCATTTTTCTGACTGAATGCTCTTTCAGCCATCTTGCAAACGGTTTGTTGGAGGTTATACAAGGTCTCACGGCAGAACCAAGGTCCCTACCCTTCTGCCTAGCGTCTTGTGGAAGCGGAAATCCTGTTGTGATGGTGAGCACACCTCCTACTGCTTACCCAACTCTAACACTTTTAAATCTAAGACTTCCTCTAACCTCCTGTTGGGCATTTTGCGATTGCACTATTCACAATGGTAATGGGAGAAGCAAAAATGTTTTCTACAAATTAATTCTTGATGGACAAAGAATATGACTGAAGGGTCTCTATCCATTTGTCTATCTTTTTTTACATCGTTTATCACCATAGCAACCTAGCAATTGTGGGACCAGAATTATGAGATATTACCGTGATTATGGCAACTAGTTCAGTGCTCTGTGTTAGCGTCTGTCCTTGTAGGTACAGCATGGCCTTGAATAAGTTCTTATAGTGCTGTTGAGTCCAGTTATTTTCCTGTCAATTATTATTGTGGTTCTTGCCTAGATTCTTCTTTTGGATTGTCTTACTAGCTTTCTTTTGTAAATTAACGGTATATGGAGAAGAAAAAAAAGAGGGCTTGCAGGAAGGCCATTTGCATACACCTTGTTAGCAAGGCTGACCGCAACCCAGCAGAGACCGATAAACAGATTTAGTACACCCACGTCTGCCTGGAACAGCAAACAGCAGCTGTTTATCAGGCAGCACTTAGCTTTTGCCTGGAGGAGGTAAATAGCTTTATTCGGATGAACCCCCCATGTTTTCCTTGCAATATAGTGTCTTTGGTGGCAACTCTGGCTGCCTTATTAATTACAAGTTACAGTGTAAAATGGGGTAGTGAAGACCAGATTAAAGGGTAGCAGAACGAGGTCCCAGTCATTCAATTCCAGGATGAATTTCATTGCTTTATATTTTGAACCCATGCTGACACAGCAAGGTAGGACCAAACACAGCCATGAGCCCTTTGTGTCTCCAAGAACTTCACGTAAGCTGCACCAGCTCAGTCCTATGGCATTTGAAACTGTTATTTATTATTACTCCATATGGGCCAAAAACACCACTATGAAAAATTCCCTGTGGCCATTCTGGGATCGGGGGAAACAGGATCAGCAGACATTTCCTTCCTGAACCCCAGAAAGGGTGGCCAACTGTTCCCAAGCACAAAACTGATTCTCTATTAGCTTATTAAATTTTATAGAGCCATTCAATTTTTTATTAAATCCATTAAAACTACTTGATACCATCACCTCAACAGGACATCTACTCCAGCTGCTCACTGTAATATGGCACTGATATAATAGGTATCATGGAAACTTGGTGGAATGAGGATAGGGACACAGCAATACCAAGATACAAAATATATAGGATTGACAGAATAGGTCACACTGGGGAGGAGATGGCATTATATTTGAAAGAAAGCCTAGCGTCAAATAAAGGTAAAAATCTTAAATCAATCGAACTGTACCATAGAATTGCTATGGATAGAAACTCCATGCCTGAACAATAAGAATATAGCAGGAGGAATATGTTGACCAGGATGGTGACAGTGATTATGAAATGCTAAGGGAGATTAGAGAGACTACAAAGGCAGAAAACACAATAATAATGGGAGATTTCAACTATCCTCATATTGACTAGTACATGTCAGCTTAGGACAGGATGCAGAGATAAAATTTCTAGACACCACAAATGACTGCTTCTTGGAGCAGCTAGTCCTGCAAGCCATAATGGGAGAGGCAATTCTTAATTTAGCCCTAAGTGGAGCACAGGATCTGGTCCGAGAGGTAAATATAACTGAACCGCTCAGTAATAGTGACCATAATGTAATTAAATTTAATGTCCTTGTGTGGGGGAAAATGCCAAAGAAAGCCACCATGGTAGTATTTAACTTCAAAAAGGGGAACTACAGAAAACTGAGGCAAACTAATTAAACAAATTAAAAGGAGCTGTCACAAAGGTGAAATGCCTGCAAACTGCATAGAGACTATTTAAAAACACCATAATAAAGACTCAAACTAAACGTATACCCCATAAAAAGAGGACCAAACTATGCTGCAAAGGCTAAACAGCAGAGTAAATGAGGTGATTAGAGGCAAAAAGGCATCCTTTAAATATTGGAAGTCAAATCCTAGTGAGAAAAATAGAAAGTACCATAAACTCTGGCAAGTCAAGTATTAAAGTATAAATAGGCAGGCCAAGAAAGTATATGAGGAGCAATTAGCTAAAGACACAAAAACTAACAGCAATTTTTTAAAGTACATCAGAAGCTGGCAGCCTGCCACTGGATGATGGAGTTGCTGAAGGAGCACTTAAGGAAAACAAGGCCATTGCAGAGAAAATACATGAATTCTTTGCCTCAGTCTTCGCTGCAGAGGATATGGGGCAGATCCCCACACCTAAGTCATTCTTTTTAGATGACAAATCTGAGGAACTATCCCAAATTGAGGTGTCAATAGAGGGGGTCTTCGAACAAAGTGATCAGCTAAACAGTAATAAGTCACCATGACCAGATGGAATTCACCCAAGAGTTATGAAGGAACTCATATAAATTGCAGAACTATTAACTGTGAATGTAACCTATCACTTAAATCAGACTTTGTACCAAATGACTGGGGGGTAGCTAATATAATGCCTATTTTTTAAAAAGGCTCCATAGACAAACCTGTCTATTACAGGTTAGTAAGCCTAACTTCAGTAGCGGGCAAATTAGTTGAAACTATTGCAAGGAACAAAATTATCAGACATATATATAAACATGATTTGTTACATAAGAACATAAGAATAGCCATATGGGGACAGAGTCAACATGACTTTGTAAATCATGCCTCACCGGTTAGAATTCTTTGAGAAAGTCAACAACCATGTGGACGAGGGTGATCTAGTCCGATATAGTGTACTTCCAGAAAGCCTTTGACAAGGTCCCTCGCCAATGGCTCTTAAGCAAAGTAAGCAGACATGGGTTAAAAGGGAAGGTCCTGTCATCGATCAGTAACTGGTTAAAAGATAGGAAACAAAGGATAGGAATAAATGGTCCATGAAAACTGACCATTTTCATATTGGAGAGAGCTAAATAGCAGGGTCCCCCAAGGAGCTGTACTGAGGTATGTGCTGCTCATCATATTCATAAATGATCTGGAAATGGGGGTGAACGGTGAGGTTCCAAAATTTGCAAATGATACAAAATTACTCAAGATAGTTAAGTCCAAAGCTGAGTGCGAAGAGTGGCAAAGGGATCTCACTAAAGTGGGTGATAAAATGGCAGGTAAAATTCAGTGTTAAATGCAAAGTAATGCACACTGGAAAAAATAATTCCAGTTCTACATACAATATGATGGGGTCTAACTTTGCTGTTCCCACTTAAGAAGATCTTGGAGTCATCATAGCTCGTTCCCTGAAAATATCCGCTCAATGTGCAGTGGCACTTAAAAAAACCTAACAGAATGTTAGGAACCATTAGGAAAGGGATAATAGCAAATATCACAATGCCACTGTATGAATCCATGGTACGCCCTCACCTTGAATACAGGGTGCAATTCTTGTTTCCCCATCACAAGAAAGATATATTAGAATTGGAAAAGGTACAGAGAAGGGCAACAGAAATGATTACGAGTATTGAACAGCTTCCATATAGGAGAGATGAAAAAGACTGGAACTGTTCCGCTTAGAAAAGAGACGACTCAGCGGGAATATGATAGAATCATAGAATCGTAGGACTGGAAGGGACCATGAGAGATCATCTAATCCAGTCCCCTGCATAGAGGGTATACAGAGGGTATACAGAGTTCCTATAAAGGGTACATAGAGGTCTATAAATTCATGAATGGTGTGGAGAAAGTGAATAGGAAAGTATTATTTATCGCTTCACATAACCTAAGAATTAGGGGTTACCCAATGAAATTAATAGGCAGCAGGTTTAAAACAAACAAAAAGAAGTACTTCTTCATACAACACACACACAGTCAGCCGGTGGAACTCATTGCCATGAGATGCTGTGAAGGTTTAGAGTATAACTAAGTTTTTAAAAGTTCGTGGAGAATAGATCCATCAATGGCTATTAGCAAAGATGGTCAGTGACGCAACCCAATGCTGCTGGTGTCTCTAAACCTCTAACTGCTGGAAGCTGGGACTGAACAACAGGGATGGATCACTCAAAATTGCCCTGCTCTGTTCATCCCCCTGAAGCAACTGGCACTGGCCACTGTCAGAGACAGGATACTGGGCTAAATTAATCATCAGTTTGACCCAGTATGGCCATTCTTATGTTCCTTAAATTCTTCTTACATATCTTCCCTCTTACCTGAAACTTCCAGTGTGTCCTCCTGGTGTGTTCAGGGACATCACATACATTATGATGTTAACAACCCATTGGTAGTTTAAATTACCCACACCAGAGCCCTGCTCCAAACTCTGGATCTTTAATCCAAAATGTGTATTTTTGTAATGGAGCAAAAATCAAGTCTGAACTCTCTGAACCTGAAGGTACAAAATCCAGGCCTGAACTTTCCCATGTCTAGCAGTTCAGACTCATTTCATTCTACAGATACAGTAGGTTGGTGCTGGGTAATTGGTTCAGTTCCAGTCATGTCACCTCTTAATTATCTTCCCTCTAGTCTAAATAACCTCAAACGCCATCAGTCTCTGCTCACATGTGAGCCCCTCCACAGCATGCAGCATCTACACTGGCCTTTTGCATCGGATTCTGTAACAATTTCACTTCAGATAGGGTGACCAGACCTGGATGCTATTCTCCCAGATGAGTATTTCTTTATAAAGTACTAGCGCAACATCTGTGGACTGCTCTCAGTATGAGATAGCTTCACCTTAGCCCTCTTTCTGGCTGCTGAACAGTGGACCAAGACTTGAAATACTGGGTTTATCACTACACCCAAATCCTTAGTATGTAGACTACTGTGATGGGCCCCATGGAAATACCTTGGTGGACAGAAAAGAATCTCTAAATTCATTGCCATTTGAAATGTTTTTAGGTTAGGGGTTCTCCCTACCCAAGTATGTCCCTTTACACTTAGACACCTGACATTTCAGATTCATCTAGGTATCCATAAACACTGAAACTAAGCCAGACCAAAGAAACCCATACCTGAGCTGCTGTCTTCGACTGTCATTTGAGATTTCACACCAGTCGTTTGGGATGTGGCTACCATCCTATACCTTAATGTTACTAATAGTATTAATATCGGTAACTAACAGTTTTCTACCTAGTGCACAATTAATGAAAAGGTCAATGAGAATTCTCTATAGGGCGCTGTTCATTACAAGGCCCATTGCTTATGCAGTCTGTCCATATCTCACTTCCCAAACAGTCAAGAGGACTGTAGATGGCAGCTTATAGACCTGCCTGCGAGCTTCTAATTAGCAGGTTTAATCGTATGGAAGCCATCAGGACATTCCTCTTCCAGTGCATTGGCTTTTTGATAAATTGAGCCCTGCCTGTGCCATCACAGGGTGTGTTCGTCCCCCTGTGAAGCAGATAGGTATTGGATTGAGTCAGGGTTGATATGGCACTTGGGATGGGCACTTGTAATGGGCTGTAACCTTTCCTTCTTGATGGCATGCTCTAGATGACTCGGAACAGCCACCACAAGTGCTGTCTCAGTGTTGTCTTACCTTCTCGATAGACCAGCCCAACATGAAATCTGGGCACCAGAGAATGGTGCCAACTGAGTACAGATCCCTCCTGCCACCTTGGCAAGGGGAAATGGAAGAAAGGATACAAAAGCAACTTGCTATGGAAGAAAGTGGGAGCACGTAAACAGAGTATGCATCCGACGAAGTGAGCTGTAGCTCACGAAAGCTTATGCTCAAATAAATTGGTTAGTCTCTAAGGTGCCACAAGTACTCCTTTTCTTTTTGCGAATACAGACTAACACGGCTGTTACTCTGAAACCGTAAACAGAGGGTCACATTATGGCTGCCCCTCTGTGGGAGAGAGAAGGGAGCACTTTACCATATAGGGGATGGCCGTAATGGGGCCACATTTGGTCCATGAGCACAAGGGAGAGGTCACCAATGCTGCCATCACTCTGCCTCCGGCACGCTAGGGCTCAGCTGGGGAGAGTCCGTGGTGCACCGGTGCCTTAGTGAAGCAGCTGGCTCTGGGGAATGTGCTCCCCCAGTATCTGCTCCTGGCCTCCACGGGCACAAAGCTTCCAGACACTGCTGCTGTGGTTGGGCACCTCTTCCTCCCAGCCCCACACTGCTCAGGCCCATGGAGCCATAAAAGAGCCCCTTGGAAGCACTGGGATGCATACATGATGCAGTGCAGAGGCTAGAAGGGCCATCTTTTGGGTGAGATATGAAAACAGTGCTTGGCACACTGTGGTCATTGAGCCTGCCTGGGCATTTGCCCCAAGAGAAGGCACTGAGGGGCAGATTTCCAAAGGCATTTCTGTGTCTAAAGGTGTAGCTAGGTACCTAATTGGATTTTCAGAAGTGCCTACGGGCTAGGGCCGTAAATCCCATTGATTTCAACCAGAGTTAAATGCCAACCTGCCTTGCCTCTTTCGAAGAACTCGCTAGGTGCCTATCTGCACCTTTAGGCACCTAAATACCTTTGGAAATTTGCCCCTGAGGTACTGCACCAATGGGTGACGTATAAAGACCTAAACAGACGGAGCGTAAACCGCAGTGTCCCCACTAAATTCTTGTTGGTTTGCTTCTTCCTGCGTTTCATTATGTAGCATTGCTGGGTGCTGCTAAACCGTTGCCACTTACTGCCCAGAACTTCACGACAAAGTCAGTGATTTCTCTCCTCCCAGGTCATTTCCCTCATTTTGACCCACCAGGGGTCAGGCACCCAAATATCTCTCTTGAGCTTTGGAGTTTAAACCAACCCAAAGTCTCTATGCAAAACTCACTCGAAACCCTCAGATTTCACCTGGTCTGGCATCAAAACCATGTGAAACTGAAACATGTAATGAATGTGGTGCCAGAGCATATGTCCAGCTTGGTTCCAAACAGACCCAAAACAGCATGGGAGATTCAGCTGAAAGATTCCTGAACCTTAGGGAACCTCCTGTTAAACCTGCTGTGAGTTTTAGCGAAAACCGAATGACTTTGAAGTGCTTTCCTTGCTGATATTTTGCGCAGCTGTAGCTCCACTCTGCAAGTCTGCATCCCCTGTAGGGGTGCATGTGAAAAGGGAGAGAGCTTGTAAAGCACTAGAAATGTAACTCGTTGTCCCTTCCCTGCATTAACCTGGATTCATTCTCCCCTCCCCATCAACCCATTCTCTGCAGATGTTCAGCATATTAAGAGGAGAGACATCGTTCTGAAGAGGGAACTGGGAGAAGGTGCCTTCGGGAAGGTGTTCTTGGCCGAGTGCTACAACCTTAGCCCCACCAAGGACAAGATGCTGGTGGCAGTGAAGGTAAATCTCAAGAGAGCATGGAGCAGAATGTAGTGGAGGCTGAACAGCAAGGTATAGCTGGTTGATACTGTGTGGGAAGGATAGGATAGGTGGGGAAGGTTTGTCAGATGCAGTAGATTGTGGTAAATCCACTTAGTCACATAATGTTTCAGCATTTTGCTTGAAGGTAATTTATTCTCACCAATGCCAAAACCTCCTTTCCTTTCCTGTTGATCTGGCCACGAGGCACCGAGCAGAAGCTGCACTGCACTGGTCTGGAAGCTAAAGCTGACATGCAGCTGCAAAAACAATGTATGGAATTCACCTGCCCTCTCCGAGAGACTGGGGGCCCTCCTCCCCCCTCCTTTTGCTCAGCCTTTTGTTTTATCTTTTGCTGCAACTGTACATGAGACGCTGAAGCAAAGAGGCCTCAGCAAAACACACACACACACACAAATCCAAAACACAAACACAAAAAACCCACAGAAATACAGTTTTCTGGGATGATCTGCAAGATCCTCGAAGGACCACTTCCAGCTGAGATCTGCTTCTACCAGCCTGGTCACAGAACTCCAAGCTAAAGGACTTCCAACAGAGGCCAGCTCAGCATGGCTTCTGCTGTCTCAATCAGCTGCTGTGTACACCCCTTAAGGGTCCTTTTGAGAGACTCAGGACACGTTTGCACAGCAAGTCCAGGCCTCGGGTGGAGGAGTCTGCTTAGTGGATTAGTGTGCTTTCATATCAAGTGGCACCAGTTGGCAGATACATCATAATCCACTGTGGTAACTGCGGCCATGTAAATCATTGTAAGTGGTTTTGAATTTGAACTGATACTCTACAAAGAAAAAATACCATCTGTCTCTCCAGAAGTCCAGAGACAACCTGTTCCCAAAGAGAACGTTGTTTTAATGAACCTTTGAAGACTTTTTTTTAAGCTCACTTTTCCTGGTATGTTCTGGTCCTGAACTGCAAGGTGCCACCCTTTCGCCCTATGCTACAGAGATGTATAGAGTAACTACACACATGATTAATTATCTGAGAGCGTGGCTTGTGTCATGATGTGAACCTTGTTCCCCGTCTTGTGTCTGCCTCTCAACAACATTCATCCCTTTATGGCATATAAACAATGCATCCACAATCTCTCAGGGCTCGACTGAGTTCCATTTGCTTGTAGGCGGTAGTGTTATCTCGACTATTTCCCACTAATTGTTGTTACAGACTTATATCTCCAGAATGCCTTTTGTCATGGTCACAAAGTATTTTACACAAGACTGACTTCACCACCTCTGAAATGCACCCAGCTTCAATATGCAACACAAGAGCTGTTTGACATCCGACGCACAAGGACGAGGAAGAATAATGTAGCCAGTTGAAGCCACAAGGGGAATTTAGGGAGCACATTTAGGTAGTTATGCAAAATCTGAGCCCAGACCGGCAGAGCTTAACATCAGTCCTCCTTTACAAAATGCCAGAGGGTCTTTAATTACTGTAAGTGACCAAGGCTTCCTGTTTCGTATCCAAAAACCTACCCCCAGCAGCATCACACCCCGTAAGTGCACTGGCATTTGTTCCATTGTGGGTTAGATGGAAGAGTACCACCTCCTGGAGCATCAGTACAACTTGCAGCACCTGGGTTTTCTTGGAGATCTTGCAAGCGCACACAGACTCAGCCTCCTGAGAACTGGCTGGCATTTATTACAGGCGGGGACTGGTAGCACGGCCCGTTATTAAGGTTGTGCGATCCTTCCTATTGTAAGATCCTGTTTTCAGTTGCTAATACCTTTCCCAGCTTTTAACCATTTAGACTGAAGATTCCAATGCTGGGTGTCTGCTTCAGGCTGAATTTTTTTTTTTTTTTGGAAAATTTCAACCAAAATGATTCAGCTGTGTCCAGGAATGAGGTTAGGGAAAATGCATTGTTTTGCCCATGCTAAAAAATGCAGATGACCTTTTGTTTGCAAAGCTCTGGAACCAGAGTATTGCATGCAAAGCACAACTCCTATTGACTTCAGTTGTAGCTGTAGCTGAGAAAGCTGCAACTCAGCGCCCAGAGTCTCAGGTCAGGTATGAGAAAAATGAGGCACTCACAGGGACCACCTGCGTAAAGTTAGGTTTAAGTGACTTGCCCAGCATCCAGAAGAAGCAGAAGCAGAGGTAGAAGGCAGTTCTTCTCCCAGGCAGCATTCAACAGCCTTAATCATGAGACCCCTCTCTTTCCTCTTCTATTCTGCCTCATTCACTATACATCTTCCAACGTCTACATTTTCTGACTTTTAAATGCTTGCCTTTGCAAACGTAACAATGTTCCTTTAACATCTGTATTCCCATTACCGTGTAGAATCAACGGTGTATTCAGGGAACTTAAAAGTCATTGTACCTGAAATATCAGGTCCAAATATAAGGTGGGAAAAGGATGACTGAGGAGGGAGGGGAGCTATTTTCCTGGAAGGGTGTAGCAGCCATACTATAAAGATATTAAATGACTAAAAATAATCAGGTGCCTGAGATGAGGATGGATGTTTTGCCATCTGCACAGTGTAACTGTCATCCATCTAAATATCTCTAGGTGGCTATCCCTTGAGGGCAGAGAATTAAAATGAAATTATACAATGTGTTGAGCGGGTGTAGGGCAGGGGAAGGAACAAAGAGGAATGGCCTCGTGCTCGGATAATAACCTGTAGAGATCAGTTCAGAGGAAAAAGCACGTGGGAGAAGAGCACTTGCCACTTTGCTAAGCTTAGCGTCTAGCCTGACAAAGCTGCAGGACAGACTGGGTTTATTTTCAGCATCTCACTCCATAGATCCACTCCCTCAAGACACAGCAAATGAGAAGGAGCTTCCTAAATGCTGAACATTCTTCCAGTGCATCATTTACAACCAAGTTCTGCCGACCTTCCTCTTGCTATTTGTGCCTTTGAATTCCAGGCATGAGTAAGATGAGCAGGGTCTCGTCCTTGGTCCCCAATCAGTGGGGTGACCAGATCAGTTTACAGACTGACAAGAGAAGGACTGGGGTTTGTGGTAACTCCAGTGACATCATTACACAAACAAGAGATTGGTAAGCAGACAGCAGACATCCTGATAGGGTGAGCACCCAAGAAGAAATAATTTCAAAGGATACTGTTATGATCAAGGGGTATTAAATCTGATCAGTTTCTTTTTTTTTGATGCGTGAATGTTCGCAGTCCATGGCATTTGTGATGATTCTCCCAAAACTTCTGGGCTCTTTTTTCCAAATTAAAGGCAGCCCTCACAAATTACCCTGCAATAATAACAAAGCAGTGTCCAAACCAACCTCCATAAGCAACTGTAAAATAATAAACAGTGTGTAGAGCCCTGCACTCACAAGGAACCTTACAGTATTCTCAGGAAGTATGTGCAGTCAAGTCCTCCTAGCACCCTACAATAACAAGTGTGTGCATGGTGCCCAATGCTACCCTATAACAGCAGCAAACCGATGTGCTCAAATGTGCTAAAGGAGACATTTTTGCTAAGGATACAGATTTCAGCATCAATCTCTCAGGGAGCTGTTATAAACAGCAGGGAATAAAAACATGATTTTAAAAATTATGAGGAAAGATTTGACAGTGTCCTTCAGAGGCATTTTGAAAAATCCTCACAATAACTGCACAGCCCGGCAAATCCGTCTTCAGAAGAAAGGCGGTGTAGTCAGCTATTTCAAAAGAAAAGACAGCTAGAGGGGGCTGGCTGGCTCAGGAGCTGAGTAATAATGAGATACTGAGCCTTTCGCCCCTAGGTCACCAGTTGAAATCCTGCCCAAGTTTGTAATAATGGGAATCTATTACCCTTTGAGGGCTGTTTGCTGCTCTCTGTGAAATGAGTTGGGGAATGAGCTCTATTGCCAAGTGGGCTGCTGTCCACATAGGAAGAAACTCCAGCCTAGTGGCAGTCGCTGCAGCTCAAACTCAGCAGAGCTGAATGGTGCCATGGAGCCATACCACCTTTGCCAACTCCCTCAGGAGGTGCCTCCAGAGTATGGCTGAGGCACATAGGTAGGGAGTAAAGGCCCCTTGGACAGCACTGTGAGAAGACCGGGAACTCCGTGATGGGTCCCACAACAAAGCCCCCAAACTATTAGGTGTTTAGTGGGAAAGGAGGGGGTTGTCTCTCCTTGTCGCAGGAAAGTGAAGAGATCTGTGATATTTCTAGCACCTGCTGGTAAGACACTGTAGTTTAATGGTAGGGAAGGCAAGCTACTCCTCCTAAAATCCAAACAGTCTTCGGCCTTGTCCCATGTTCAAACCAAACCCAAACCATATTGAAGGGTTAGGAACAGTACACTTAATGCAAGAGGGCAGCTCCTATAAACTATCCCAAAAGATCTCCGGCCCACATGTAAGTTCCTCTAGCTTCCTTCTCTTCCCATCTGTTCTCTCTCCAGATTTACTCAGCAGATTCAGGCAGCGCTATCCAGTCTCTTCCCCCCAGCCAGTCTCGGGTGCCCCCCTCAATGTCATCCCAGGTTGGGTTTCAGGAGGAGGGTAGCTCAGTGCAGCAGTTAGAGCATAAACCTGGAGCTGGCACTACAGGATTCTGTTCCCAGCTCTGCCACTGACTCACTTTGTGGCCTTGGACAACTCACTGTTTCTCCATCAATAAAATGGGGATAATGAACCTGGTTTGTCTCACAGTGGGGCTATGAGGCCTAATTCATTCCTATTTGTAAAGTGCTTTGAGATCCTCGTGTAACAGGCAATATCACTCTGCAGAATCCTCTACCCCCAAGAGTCCAGCGCGGAAAGGCCAGGCCTGGTCCTTCTGACTCACACCCTCCCAATTCTGTTTGCATGCTCCCCTCTTCCAGGCTCTGAAAGACCCCACTTTGGCAGCCCGCAAGGATTTCCAGAGGGAGGCAGAGCTGCTCACCAACCTGCAGCATGAGCACATTGTCAAGTTCTATGGGGTCTGCGGTGACGGGGACCCTCTCATCATGGTCTTTGAATACATGAAGCATGGGGACCTGAATAAGTTCCTGAGGTAAGCGTGAGCTGACTGCTGAGATGGCAGGGCAGGGGCCACAGAACCTTCCTCCTCTGGGTCACTGCTCTGAATCCAGACCAAGCCAGTAGGGACCAAAAGTCGTTACTGTTCAGCGACTACTTGACTGCCTGGATAACATGAGTCAGCCATTCTCAGTCCAGCTTCCAGCAGACAGGGGGTCAGCGCTCTCCACAGAGAGCCATGCAGACTGGACTTCTTCCTTATCCCTAAAGGGCTTCCATCTGCTCAAAGCAGGTTTGAGACAGGAGGCAGCCTGGGAATGCTATGGATAGAGGTCTGCAGGGCTGGCAAACCAACACCTTTCAGCAGCTGTGAAATTCCCATGCCAAACAAAGCCAAAGACTGAACCGACCCCCCTGAACACTTCCTCTGGTTTGTAAAAATGAGGTTATCGTTCTGCTGCCATGCATTTTGTTTTGCATATCACCCACCTCAGAATCCTGATGGGGCCAGGAGTAAAAATACAACACTACCCTAGAGAAGCTGTATTTTCAGGATGTCTGACCTGGCTGGCGCCAGTGGTTAGAGATCCTCTGAGATTTCCAGCTCCCCTTTCTAGATCCAGAGATCTGATTTTTGGGGTGCCTCCTGGACCCAAACACTGGGGCTTTGCTCACTAATTCTGATCAGAGGTCCCTAATCCTAGGGGAATTAGGTGCTATTGTAGGCTGGGCCCCTTACAGTCATTGTCTCACCTGCCTCTAGAGTGGTAGAGATTAAAACACCAGCCCATCATCTTGTAAGCATTTCATTGCCAGAATGTAGCTCTTTCATATACACTGTCCCTCAGGGCTTGTCTATATGCAGCATGGGAAAGCGTATTAGAGGGGTGTGATTTGAGGGGTGCTCTGCCTGCCCTGTGTAGACCCTCCTGGTGTGAACAAAAAGGTTTCAGTTTGCGTTAACGTAGCCCTGTTTCAAATCTCTGAGTGGTGTGGAGCATACAGCAAATGTGTCTGATGCTAGTCTCCTGTGATGCAGAAATCATGCTCTAAAACTTGTACTGTGAGTGGAGTGGCGCTTACCTCTTGAAATAATTACTAGCTTTATTTCCAAGTATTTAGAAAATTGGACCCTTGATATTTTTGTGTTTTGACTGCTAAGCACGAGCATAATTGCATTAGGAGTGAGGAGCTGAACATGATGTCAGTGCTAGAGATGGGGCTCTCCTGTTCACGGAGATTATTGTTCCACTGGTGCAATCGATTTCTGACCAGGAAAAACAAATCCTTCCCTGAAGGTTTGGGTTGTTAAACAAGTGTCCTGCATGCATGAGGCTCTGGGAATGGCTCTTGAAAGGTTCACCTCCCCCCAGAGCTCTGCAAGGGGGCTCTCGCACTGATGTAGGCGTTTCACAGTCCTTGGGGGGCAGCCCCAGCATTTTGGTCCCGAAGCCAGAGGTGTCTGGGCGGTTGTGTGCAGACTTCAGGAAACTGCATGTGATTTCCCAGGTCAATCCCTACCCCATGCCCTAGCGAGAACAGCTGGTTGACAAGTTAGGAACAACACAATACATCAATTTATTAGACATACCAAAGAGGCATTGGCAGGTCCCCTTCACAGCCAAATCCAAAGAGAAGCCAGCCTTCCCCACCCCGGGGCTCTCCCATTTCACTACCATGCCTTGTGTGGCACCCCACCACCTTCCAGCAGTTATTAGACCACCTCTTCCTGCCATCACTGTGAGCATGTAGCTGCCTATTTGGGTGAGGTGGTCCTTCTTTTAGTTCGGAGTGCAGATACAACCTGTAGGACAGTGTGTTGCTGAAGGAAGCCAGCCCAGAGAAAAGCATGAGAGACCAAGTACTTGAGGTACTTAATAGAAAAGGAGAAAATCCATCTGCTCTTAGATGAAATGGAGACACCATTCCCTGGCCAAAAAAAAAAAAAAAAAAAAAAAGGTTGTAAGCCTTGTCCTCCTTAGGACTAGGCACATATTGCAGGTGAGTCATACCCTATTGTACCATTTTGGCATCTCCTTTAATTGACCTCACCAAACAGAATGCTCCAGAACAGGCCAGCTGGACACTGCAGAGTGACAAAGCCATTCCTTGTTAAGCCTTTCCGCTGCCAGAGCTCTGGGGCCTGGCTTGACACAGACATTCATACTCCAGACGAAGGCCTTGGAGCTATTCCACCCCCACGCTTCCAGGGTTGTACTGGAGTCAAGCCACAATTTGCCTCATTAAGTGAGATAACCCATGGTTGAGGAGTGCCTGGGTACCCAGTGGGCTCTCTGGAATAACCTATTAGGGAGGGTCTTTGTCTCATTACCATATTATGCCCCACTGCCCTGGCTCCATGTGATGGAGTCCAATCTCTGGATTACCCAGTAGTCCCAGGTATTACAGCCATACACCTTTTGGATACTTTTCCCCCTCATGCTGTGGTCATCCCCGGGCCCCCTACTCTGGGGAGTTATGTGGTGGGCAGAGTGGACACTCTGGAAAACCAGTAGCTGCCCTCACATCCCTGATACACCCCAGACCCTTTTTTACTAGTGATGGGACGAGACACCAGCCTAATTATTGGGACAGGAGGGCTCCAAAAGACACCTGGGCCAAGGGAACACCCCACAAAGCTCAGGGTGTTCAGAGAGAGCACGAACCCCCTGAGCCTGATTCACTAATGCAGCACTGCTGCCATCCTCACAAAGGGGACGAGGTAGAGAGAGGGCAGCCCCGGGAAAGGGAGGCTGCCAGACCGAACCTCTCTCCCTTGGGCAGTGAGTTCAGGCAGAGCCATGAATTGATCCCTGTGCTGTTGCTGGAGTGCGTACACTGGGTCCTTTGTGTAGCCAGCCCAGAGGTGCTGGGCGGGGAGCTGGAGTCAGGTCTCCTTAGGCATGAAGGTCTTTACATCAGATAAATAGGGCCTCTCTTTTGCTTGCTGCAGAGGAGCCTCTGACGGGACTGGAACAGGGACCCGCCATGCCTCCCTTTGCTGAAACGATGCTGTGGGAGGTGCCATCTTTCAGGCAGGGCACAAAGCCCAGGCCCTGGACACTTGTGTCATTTAAAATCCCCAGTGCATTCCCTCAAAAAGGGGAGTTCACCCCCAGACACTGTCAAAAGCTCAGCAAGGATAATAACATTCTTCTTTAATTTCACCCATCAGCTTCAAGGTCCTTCTTTGCTGCCTTCCTTAACTTCTTGTGCAGTGTTATTGTGTGCTGTGAAGCAGCTGCTACATGCCACACCAGTGGTGGCCACACATCAGTGCTGGTTAGGAATTAGCCCTGGCATGAGAGGGCCTAACTACCAGTGACTTCAGCAGATATTACCCCAGGTTAGCCTGGGGCTAAATGTGGACCAGTCTCTGAAGCCCTTGGGAGTACTGTTGTAGCTGTGCTGGTCCCAGGTATTAGGCCATGGCTACACTACAGCTTACGTTATGTCGCTCAAGGGTGTGAATTAGCCACACTCCTGAGCGACATAACCCATGCAGACATAGCACTGTCCACTCTGGTGCATTCCTTGCTTTGGGCATTCACTCTGCAGGAGGCATGCAGAAGTTTTCTTTGGCATACTTCACCCAGCACTGCTCCCAGAGCCAGAGGGGCGGGGGCTGCTTTCAGGAGATAATCAAATGAACTTGTTCAAGTTCAACTACACATTTCAATAGACATTGAAAAAGCAGTAAAAGGGGAGAGGGCTCACTTTAGCCTGGGCTTCCCACAGATAAGCATCATAAATAAAAGTCCCCCAGTTTTTATTATGCCACACAGGGCCTCTCAGAGAAAACACTGAACAATAAAGGTGACCTATGTGGCAAGGGGAGTCATTTCAATTTACACCTGCCAGCTGGACTGGGGATTGAGTGCCACAGGGTGGTCTCTCTTCATACTTCATTCCCAGCCCTCACGCAGCCTGGCTGCTCCTCTCGTCACTGGTGGCGGCAGATCAGACGTGTCAGGCCCATCAGGAAATACAAAAAGGCCTGCTGCAAATTGCAGTGTCCTGGCTGATAAAAGGCCAGCATTGAAATGGCAGCTCCCTCCAAAAGAGCCTGTCAGGGAGAAGTGTAAACATCCCTCTCCAGGGAGCAGGGGGTCTCCAGGGCTGACTTACTAGGGAGCCTGGGAGTTCACTAGAGCTGCTATGCAAGGCAAGGTTACAGAGCTCCTGCTGTGCTCATACCATTGGTGGCTGCTCTGCATTTCTGTGGTGTTCAAATATTCTCTTTCTCTCGATGTTTACTGCACATGTGTCTCCCTCTCTATCTAGCCATGGAGAAGGACAGAGTGAGCGAGCGTGTGTGTTAAACTCAGAGCTTGGGTGGCAGCAACAGCTAGAGTTAAGGTTACTTAATTCCATTGTAAACCCCTATTTGCAGTCACCTTTAATTTCCCCCTTTTATTAAAGTCTCCAGACTTGCTCCCTGCTCAGAGGCAATTGTTTCTTCGACGTTTGATTATGCATGTTTGTAAAATCAGAGCGTCAGTGGTAACAACAGCTAGAGTTAAGGTTACTTAAACAATTGCATAGTAAACCCCTATTTGCAGTCATCTTTAATTTTCCTCTTCTATTAAATACTCCAGACTTGCTCCCTGCTCACAGACAAATTGTATCTTGGAAGTTTGTGTAGCCTTTTGATTATGAAGAAAGAAGGAACAAACATACATGCTATCCATTACCAAAAAACAAGTCATAGTAGTATAATTTTAACATCTCTAGTGTCCAAACAGCGAGGGGCAAAAAGAGACAGTGCTCATTGAAGACGGGATTTCTGCCCCATGCTGACACAAATGTCCATCATACGAACTGCAGTGTTTTATCCCCAAAGAACAAACCCCTCTGATGGACTGAGAATCTGCCCAGTTTTACAATCCTTAGTAAACTGCATTATCCCTACTCTCTGAGAAAGTGACAGACCAACCTGTCTTCTCATGCTCTCTGCAGCCTTCTCCACAGAACGATGCACACTCGTCACTTACACTATTGGCATTAGCCTGTTGACGCTACCTCCTCTGGGACCATCCCAGCTACAAGGAGTGAGGAAGGGCCTGTCTAGACTAGGTTGCATTTTAAAAGGTTTTAACTAATTTAGACACTAGTGTAAACAGGGTATCCCACTTTTACAAAAGTGTTAGCTGGTTGAGGGCAACTGTGCACCCCTCTGAGGTTGACCTTGAGCAGCTAATATGTTTTGAACTTGTCCTGTGTTCCTTACCTAGACGGAAAGAGAGATTTCCTTGGTGCCTCTTGGTCTGTTTGGAGTTGGAATGAGCTGCAGATCAAACAAGAATCTCCAGCAATCTATCAACAACACGTTGCTCGCTTCCAGACCTGTTCTACACCAGAAATATTACTCGTTGTTGACAACAGGTGTCAGCCACAGTCGAACCTTGACGAGCAGGGTCCAACTGCAAGTGCAGACCATGGCCAGCTGTGTTCTTCACTGTTTCAGACACTGTGGTTTGTTCTGGTGTATGTTTGTCGCTCAGTCGTACTCAGCACCAGCTCAGCTCCACTGACTGCTGACATCTGTTGTCAACAACAGTTAATTTTCCTGATATAAAACAGGCTTTAGGATGTTTAAATAAGACATCAATCATTCATCTTATATACTGTCTTCAGTAATCCCCTCTTGCACTCTGCAGCATTCCCTAACAAGTTCTCTCAGCGCACAGCTTGTCTCATCAACCCACCTGCTCTTTACAACTAGCTCCATAATCTCTGTGACATTTCTACCCCCCAGCCCAGCTCCTCCAACCCTAGCCCTGTGCTCTCTGCAGCATTTCTACCTCCAGCTCTCTGTAACGTCTCCACCTCTGTCTGCAGCACTCCTTGCTCCCTAGTGCCACGTGTAGAGTTCACCTTCCCTTTCAGAGCTCCTCCTGCTGTCTTGTAGGGGAGCTTTAGGGTTGTATTTGTGGTGGCAGGAAGGCAATAGACATTTGAAGAAGTGGCATCTGAAAAACGGAATCAGCTGAACCCGAAATATCTGGACTCTAATCCCAGTGCTCATCCTAGAGCCCAGCCAAGCATTTAAGAAAAGGAGATAAACAGTTCTGCTCTTGTGGGGATGTTTAGCCCCATGCAGGGAAGGAGGTACAGCTCCGTATATGCAGTTTCAATTTGCTTGATGAAATGCCAAGAATCATTTTGAAGAGAGTGGTAGAAAAGCCCCAGAGGAAATGTTGTTCTGTATCTAGTCAGGAGGAAGAAGATCACAGAAAAATCTCTTGCTTTTTTCCTAAATATGAATGTTTTTCCTATTCCACCTCTACACAGGCAAACAGAGGGTGAACTCCAGCAGGGGAGAGACATCACGGTGGAGATAGTGTGGCAAAGACAGGCTTAGTATGTGAGGGGAACTGGGTGGGCAGGGCAGCAAGGAGGCTGACCTTGAGTCCAAACCTAGAATGCACTAGTTTCTTATACGTACACCTTGTGCTGCCCAGGATTTCCCCTGTCTTTTCAGGGTCTAATCCCTGCTAACAACTCTGGGAGGGCATGTGACCCTGCAATTCACACACATACTCCCATGCATTGCCTCTGCCTGCCACCTTCAGCTCCTGTCCACGCTTACAGATTCCAGGGCTGCCTCAGGGTTAGAGTTGGGGTTCTGACCCGGGGAAGCCCAGGAGCATGTGACATCTGAAGCCTAGCAGAGACCCCTCTCACTCAGTGGAACGTCACCAGGAGCAGAGGACATAGTGGGGGCTGGTGGAATGGAGTTTGGTGGGAAAAGGGCAACCTGTTTGGGGAGAGGGAGGCTGCTGGGGAGCCAGGGAATGATGGGATTGGAAGAAAGGGAGATCTCTAAATACTTGGAGAAGGTTTTATGGGGGGCGAAGTTAACTGAACTGAACTTCCGGATCTTGAGGGTGTTCATGTTTGTTTTGGCTCTGTCTTTCCAATATATCTGTGCATAGAGGCCAATCATCCCAGTGCACTGGGAAGGTCTCAGAGTTGGGGCCCAATGCCCTGACTCCAGGATGAATGGAGATGGTTTGAGATCCCTGCCACCTGGTTGTTTAGATACCCACTTCTGTGCTCTTTGCTCTTTCCCCTGCAGGGCGCATGGCCCAGATGCTATGATCCTGGTGGATGGGCAGCCTCGACAGGCCAAGGGGGAGCTGGGGCTGTCCCAGATGCTGCACATCGCTAGCCAGATTGCCTCTGGAATGGTGTACCTTGCTTCCCAGCACTTCGTCCACAGAGACCTGGCAACCAGGAACTGCTTGGTCGGAGCCAACCTGCTCGTGAAGATTGGAGACTTTGGGATGTCAAGAGATGTCTACAGCACTGATTACTACAGGGTAAGGCAGCTCCAGCAACAGAGTCTGAAGGGCAGAGCAGAGGGAGGCTAGGAAATGTTGCAGTCAGTCAGCTACCAAAACTAAACTCACACACTTGTTCATTCCTTCCCCTGTGCTCTCATGAACCCTGAAACACATACTCATGCAGCTGCCCATGACTCACATCCTTGCACATACTGGTGTGCACACCCACTCATGCACACACCCACACATCAGTACCCTCTGTCCTTCTCACCTACACCCCCCTACACATTTATAACTCAGACACAAATGCACACTCATGCACTTATACACATTCACTTAATCTTTTACATATTCAGCTCTTTCTCTCTCTGATGCACACACACACACACACAATGTACAGTTTTGGATTCCTCTCTTTATTTAAAAAAAAAAGACACTGATGCATTAAAGAGAATCCCAAGGAGGGTGACAAAGCTGATTAAAGGATTGGAGGCCGTGATCTGCAGAGTGTGGTTAAAGAAATTTAATATAGAGAAAAGGCAACTGAAATAATGACTGATAACTGCATAAAATATGGGAGAGGAAATAATAGGCAATTTAGGTTTGACCTCAGGACTGTCTTTCAACGGGGACATTATTTAGACAATGGAGTAATTTTCCAATGTAGGTTGCTCAAGCCCCGTCATTAGAGAAGTTCAATAGGAGACTAGAAAATAAATACCTGGGTTTAGTGCAGAGAATAATTGTGCACTAGATGCTGGCGCTTGACTCAATGACCCAGATGCTCCTTTCTAGCCTTATCTTCTGGGATTTATACTTACACATTCCTGTGTCCTTACACACAACCCTGTGTTGCTCTGCAGTGCCCCATCTGGCTAATGCAGGAGCTTTACTGATGAACTCTGAAGGAAGCTCTCCCCAGTACTCCTCAGCTGTGGAAAATTGGTTTTCCTTTGGGGGAATACTGTAGAGGATTCAGCACCCTGTCCTCCACAAAAAAAGAGTCTTTCAGGATAAGAAGTGGAAGCTGTTGCTGTCGGGAATGTTCTGGGTTTGGTTCCTTTCAGATTGTAACATAGGGGTCTGGTTCTATATAGCTGGTTGCTGGAGCTCCACCTGATTTCTGTCACCTTGGGACAGAGTGACCCATGGCCACATTGTTTTAAAACAACTTGAGGCAGGAGCTACCTTGTGGGGGGATGGAGGGTGGAGATGGACAGGGGAAAGCTCTCAACAGAGCGATTGAGCAGTGGCCAAGGTGGAGATGGTGAAGACACCGTCAGTGCAGAGATTTCAAGAACCAGGCTAGATAAGAAGTTAGTGGGCATGATGTCTGAAGGAGTCTTGCAGGATTTGGAGTAAGATGAGCTGTCAAGCTGGTATTATCTGACTCTTCTCTCTATGACTATAGAAAAGATATGCTCCGTCTAACTACATTATTGAAAACCCCAGTAGGGTTTCTGTAAGTCATCGATGTAGCAGGATCGCTGCCTTCCCACTAGTCCCGTGGAAAGGGAGTGAGCACTGCAAAGAGCTTCATGGATGAAGGGACTGTGTTGGGCCCTTTTCACTCTCTGTAATGGAGATGTCCCGGGGCCCCTCCCATCTTCTCTCAGAAGGATTTTTTATGTCTTTATTGAATGAGGAGGTGGAAGTTAAAACACTCCCTTTCCAGCCAGTCACTGCAACGTCTTTAGAAGTCATCTGTTTCTAGTGGGCTTTTCTTTGTATCTCACCAGCTGCCTTGTGTGGCCAGAGCAGCCCCTGGCACTGTGCTCTATACAAGCAGAGAGTCTCAGGGGAAGAGTTTTTTTCTGCAGAGTCCAATTTTTTATTAGTTTTAGGATTAAAAACAAATCTTGATCATTTAACCCATACTACTACTACTTAGTCCCTCTCTAGCACTGTCCATTTGAAGGGGCCCCCACAACCACCCCGGAGAAGTAGGGGTCACTATTATTACTCCTCTTTACACATGGGGAAAATGAAGCAGAGAGGTTAAGTGATTTGTCTAAGGTCACACAGTGAATCAGTGGCAGAGGACAGAATTGCACCCAGGTCTCTTGATTCTCTTGTCCCCTCCCTTAGCCAGTAGGCCATGTTCCTCTTATAGCTGGGAGCAAAACCCAGGAGTCCTAAGTGCTCTGTCCTCTGGTCCAACATTCCCCCCAAACTGTCCTCCTCTCCCCTTCTGCTCTCACTTAGCACAACAACATTCTTTGATAGCATGAGACTTGCTTTGCTAGGTTTAAATTGTGCGGAGGAGTAAGGTGTGTAAAGGGCAGTCGGCATTGCTGAGCTCCCTGCTAGCAGCCGTTGCCACCTTTCTGGGAAAAAAGCTGGTGGTGACATCAGTGGTATTGGATGTGGCTCTGTAGCTGTGGTGTCAGGGACCATTTGGCTGTAACCCTGGTGTAAAGTGCAATTGACTTCTCTTGCAAACCTGGGCAAGGCAAGCAATTCTGTTTAGCAACAACTGTTATTCTTGGCCCTGAATGCATCTTAGGATTTTTACTCCTAACGTCTTTTGCATTAAAACTGGATCTTTTGGGTTTCAGAGCTCACCTGTCCCTGTTGCTTATGCCCAGCATGAAAGGCTATTTGACCTCTGTTCCAGACACCACAAATGGTTGCTGTTGAAGTAACACAGACAGAGAGCAAGATCCCAAGTCTGAGAATCATAATAGGACTTGGACTCCCATATGCAGCCATTAGGATGTGGCTGATGAGTTCAACCTTTAAGGTTTACCCTTTGGGTATGGTACCAAGCAGTGGGTATAACCCCCATAGTAAGTTCCCTGAACCAACTTCTCAGTGTCCATGCAGAACACCTTTCTGCTGGGGATATTTCCCGTTCGTTGGATCCTGGAGCAAAGTTCTATTTCGGGTGATTTCTTGTAACACATTGTGTTGTGTATCCAGGTTGAGGCCCCAGAAGAATACAGTAATTTATCATTTTCTGAGAAGGCTGTGAAGGATTCCATCTGAAAACTGACAAGATCTGACAGGTCTGCAGCACTCTGAAGGCTGCAGCTTACTTAAATCTGTTGGGTCTGTGTGTTTGCCCTCGCCCAGCACGGCTGAGGATGGGATGCGGGAGTGCATTCCAGGTTCGGGATTAACTACTAGCCATTTCTTTTCTTTTCCATTTTTAATCTTTTAAAACAAAGAGAAAGCACCATCTGGCTCATGCGTAAGTAGGATGCAAAATGCTTTACAAAGGTGAACTGCTTAATTTCCTGTTACACGTTTGGATACAGAAAACAAACATTGATGTAACAAAAGCAAAAGAGTGATTTGTTCTCCCTCTCTCCATGTTCAGTCTGAAGACAGATGTGTTCTTTCCCACGCGGATCACTTAGGAATCCCATCAGCTCTTGCTTTTAAACCTGCTTTGACAAGACAGGGTTTCTTATGGGGATGGGGAGGAAGTGTTTTTTGGCAAGTATGAAAAGATCTGAGATAAAATCTTTGATTAGAAAGGGAGGGAGGGTGGTGGGGTGGGACGGGGACAAGCAGAATCCTAAAACCTGTGCGCATTCCGCAGAATTGAAGGAACATTGGTGTAAAGCGTTGTTTAATGTTCCATTTAGTTTTTGGTTTTGATCCCTGTGGGAATAAAGGATTGAATAGCTGTGTATTGGTGAGAAAATACTTTTTTTTTAATTTCATGACTGGAATCTTTTTCAGAAAAAAAGACCCAGGACTGCAATGAGGGGAAGGGGGACTTGCAGGTCAGGATTTAGGTGCAGCAGATTTGTGTGGAGAGCCCTGGACTGGAGTAGCCGGGATTTGTAAGTTAAGTCAGGACTGAGATTCTTTGACAGCTGGGGATGGACAGGAATGGAACAGCAGAGGGTGCTGCAGGTGTGGGCTGTGCTTGGATCCTAAGAAGTAGGTGACTTCCTCACTCACACACTCCACTCTTAGGCACTACCTCAGGGAAAGATCCCAACCAGCCCTGATACATGCCCTTGCTAGTCTTGGTAGAGTGTTGAATCTCCTCAGTGAGGTCATTGGGTTCCCCTTCACCAAAACGAGAGAGAAGCGATCACCGTGTCAGGAATACACCTGGCAACTGAAGGGTCCCCGGTGTTTTAATGAGTGGTGAATTGCGTTCCTAACAGTTCAGCTTGAATTGGGTGCTTCACTGTTGGTGTGCAAGCCCCTCAAGTCTGTAAAATCTGGTTGGAAATGTTGGAAGAAGATATTTTCTGGTGATGTTTTGTCATTGGCCTGGTGGGTCGTGGCCAGAAGCATGGAGAGGCATGGAAATGGAAAGTTAACAGAATTCTTTCCAGAACCCTATGTGGCTCAGGATTAATATGAGCTCTGGGTGAAAGTTCAGGTCTTTTCTCCTTTTCAATCCACTCCCCAATTTAAATTAAATACTTTCCACATGACACTATTGTAGATGCTTGCTTGTAATGGTAGGAGACCAGGGGATGGAATGGTGACATTTCTAAGTCGTCGGAAGAGAACCCTGATCCTAGCTTCTCTGTAGCCAACATCTAATGATGCCCAGTTAATGTCCTAACATGGATATGACAGCGGGAATGGGAGCAGAATAGGGGAGTTTGGTAGCATCAAAAGCAGTGAAACCTCGTTACGACATCATTCCTGGTATAAAAACATTGGATAGTGCTTAGTCCCCGTCATTTTTCAATTCATTTAAGAGTTTCAGCTCTAATCTAGCCATTGGCATTTCTCACACATCCATTGCCATGGTATTTTAGTACTATAGAATCCTTCATGAATATAATGTCCCTGTTATCTCTTCTCCTGCTGCTCTGGGACTTTGCTTTATTGTCTATCTCCATGTCGCATGAGGGCAGTGTGGCATTCACTGTGATGCTCTTAGCACCAAGAAAAATGTCCAGCTACAGCACAGCAGTGCCAGCAAGCATAGTACCGGACTCCCTGCCCCAAGTTTGGATGCAATGTTACATCTCATCCAATCGCCAGTAGAGTTAGAACAGGTTTTGCTGTACCACTATGTAAAAGTGGTTTTAAAATGTACTAGTATTTAGAGCTAATCCATCAGCCTTCCCGTCTTAGAAATCTGGCTGAAGTTTACTGGGCAAAAGTGAGGGAAATTGATTTGGCACCCGCCCTGTTGGCATTACTGTACTTCATTCCCATTTGACTTATGCTAATTAGCAGAGCGCTAACCCTTTCCCCTTAATTAATACTGAAGAAATAATGGTCTGTGAAATACCAGCCACTTCTCACTAGGAATTGCTGAAGAGCTGTCCACTCTCATCCCTCTTGCAATTTTTCCAGGAGGCATGTCTGAAGCACCAGAAGCCTGCGCACTATGCGGAGTGTGCATAGGAGCACTGCGGGCTCTCCCTTCCGTATCCCCATCTGGGACTTTGAAACACACCACTTTCCAAATGGCCATCCCCGTCTAGTCTTACTGACTTTGCTATAAGCTCTTGGGCAGCCCATACACCACATGTAGGACTTTGCAGCTTCACAGTGCAGTGCTAACGCTGGCTAATGAATCCAAGTCACCTCACCTTTCTGTACTTCAGATTCCCCTTCTGTAAAATGGAAGTGATAATACGATTTACAGCCTGGCAATGCTGGAAATTTTTATGTCTGTAAAAATGCTTTGAGATCCGCAGATGAAAGGAAGTTGGAGCTGGACAGAGTATTCTGATTAATTAAGGGCTCCCCATAATATAGGAGACACCATGGCAGAGTATGTGCTAGATTCACATACAGAGATAGTCATGGGTGCTGTTGGGGGACTGTAAGAGTTATAGAAGGTGCCTCAGGGTGACAGAAAGGGAACCAAAAAGAACAGGAGGACTAGTGGCACCTTAGAGACTAACCAATTTATTTGAGCATAAGCTTTTGTGAGCTACAGCTCACTTCATCGGATGCATTCAGTGGAAAATACAGTGAGGAGATTTATATACACACACCTGGAGACCTTCAGAATGCATGCAGATGTGCCTGCAAACTGGTGGCCGGAGACTTGCAATGAACTTGGCCAGATAATGGAGATCTCCACTACTGGTGGGACTGTTTTTCTCAGTGTAACTTTGTATCCTTTTAGGGAGCACTATGCGACTGCATTCTCCCCACTTTAATATCTCTCTATTCCAGTGTCAGCGTCAGTCACCAACTTCCCAGACGAGGACTGGATGGGACTCCCATCAGAATACAGCCATGCTGCTGCTTACTCAGCTGGTGCTCAGTATTCAGGGCTCAGCATGCTCCCTACTCAGTGTGCTAGTCCCTCCTGGCAGCCAGAAGTGAGAGAGCAGGACTGGGAGTCACCCAGGTTTGGAAGGGGAGGCTTCAGTGTGGCAGTGCAGGAAAAGTACCCCTGGGCCAGGCACACTGGGTGTTCCGCGTGTGTAGGAAGAGACTGCACAATATTAAATGTGTTGGTCTTTGATATCACTCCGGCTCCTGTAAAACCTCTGCAAATGGAATTCACGGTACAGTTTAATATCTCCTGTAAGTAGATGTAAGAGCAGCATCTTGTGTTTCATCCGGGCTCTTTTCCCCACCCTCCGCCCCTCGCTTTTACACCGATGGGGAAAAAACAACAAATTGTAAAGGTTCTTTTTTTTCTCTCTCTCTCTCTCTCTTTGATAGTTAAGAGCCCCTCACAAAGTAGTGTGAGTGCAGAAGAATTAATTGGGGTAATTAGGTTGTGTTGTAATTCATGGCATTTTCTCAGGAATGGTAATTACCCTAATTCCCCGCCCTCAGCCCTCCCTTCTCTTCCCCCCGCTCCACATGCCCATCTCATGGCTGCGTTGCTGTTTTGATGTATATACTGTTCATTTAATTTCTGTAATGAGAGGGATGTGGCCGGCTAAGACCTCTCACCAGTCTAGTGACGTCTTCTTTGAAGCACAAACACAAAAGGGGACTATGAAGAATAGTCTGTAATCAACAAGTGAAAACGCCAGCCTGCCAGCCGTGCTAGGAGGTTTGACCTCTGCCCTAGTATCACCACCAGCTCAGGATTTGTGCCACCAGACTCTGAGTCGTAGCATCGTCACTAGGGGATGATGCTCGTAAGTGCGTTCAGGTAAAATGAGAACCAACCTGAACCTTTACCCACGGCTTAAACGGAACCCCAAAACTTTATCCAGAGCTCAAACTAAATTCAGGACCTAGTGCCTGAGGTCACCACATCCCTGCATCTTGCCCAGAGCTAAGTGGACTCCCAGAGCTAGCTAAACCCCTCCAGTTTCACTCATTGATAACCAGCACATGAGCTTTCAACCAGAGCTCAATACAGCTCCCCAAATCTTCATCAAGAGCTTGAACTGAGGCCTTGAGCTTTCTTCCAGCGGTGGAGCTCAACTTCAGAAGTTTGGTGAAGTCAGAAGCAGTTCGGTTAGCTCTTCCTTTAACTTGTACCTTGCTCTGTTTGCATCTCATGTTTGCAGAATACATGAAAGCATCAGGCCATTGTGTAAAAGCCAATTCGCTCACCAGCAAATACAGGAAGTCTCCCAAGAGACCCTGTTCTCATGAGATTTCCAGCCTCATCTCTACACCAGTATGGTCTGGAGAAATTCCAATGAGCTGTGGGTAATCAATCAAATGCTGAACCCATATGAGTGAGGGGCAAACCAAAACCAGTAACGTAGAGGTTCCATTTTATTCAACACAAAGAAATCCAGGTGATTATCCAAATAGTCTGTGCTTCTTGAACCTGCACAACTGCATTGCAAATCATGAGGCAGCAGACCTTCTGGTGAGATTTCAGGGTTCTTCTGCTTCCCTCTACTTAAATTCCAGTTATGCCTAGACCCTAAGGGCTGGATTCTCTGCTGTAACCAATTTCTGCTGGGTGAAGCAAACAGATGCAGGGGCAAAGGAAGCTGTTGATGGCTCCCTGCTTGTAGAGTCAGTTCTTCTCCAGCCCCACCATAGATTAAAGAAGCCGAGAGCCTGCTCTAATCTATGCTGGCCAGCTGTGGCTCCCAGTGGATATCCGTCAGATGGAGATTGCCGGAGCAGTGTGCTCTAGCCACACCATTCCCCACCTCCCATATGCCAAGGGCTGCACAGAGAATACTGCAGGAGCCAGATGTGGCAGAGAGGGAGTTCTCACCGGTGTCTGGTCCCTTAGTGCCACCAGAGCCATGCAAAGGGGAGAGTACAAAGCTGACCCTAGGATATTACATATGAAGCCAGACAGACGAGAAGGATGAGAAATGTGTTTCCCGATTTTTTTTGGACACTTCCACTTATTGTCCCAGGTGGCACCAGAAACTACAGAGAAAATGAAAAATAATTCACGTGATATTTTAGAAAAGCCTTTGCCACATTCAGGGAGATGAGTTAAGAATTAGATGCAGCAAGTCCCTCCTCTCTACCAGTGCTGGGCCTATACTCTTCACAGCTCCCCAGCTGATCAGCTGACTCCTCCTGCTTGCTCCCTACCCGCAATGTTGTGACCTCACCATTCATCTCCATCGCAGCACCTGTGAGGTCACAAGCAGGAAGGGGCAGCAGAGGAGAAGGGTGGTGTCACGGAGTCCCTGGGCGATGCTCTGGAACTGCTCCCCATGAAGCCAGTCAGGACTCTGGGGCAGTCTCCTTCCTGTGAGCAGCCTGTCTGCAGGACACACAGCTCACCCGGCTTCCCCCTTCCTGGGTCTGACCTCGGAGCATTCCGCCTCCTCTGCCCCTCCGTGTACTTCCCACAGCGAGTCCGCCCAGGTGGGGTCCTGGGGAAGCTAGAGGGTCCTGCACCCCAACTTCGCAGTCAGACGTGACTCTCAGCCAGCCAGTAAAACAGAGGTTTATTAGACGACAGGGACATGGTCTAAAACAGAGCTTGTAGGTGCAGAGAACGGGACCCCTCAGCTGGGTCCATTTTGGGGGGCAGTGAGCCAGACAACCACATCTGCCCTTCACTCCATGTCCCAGCCAGCCCCAAACTGAAACTCCCTCCAGCCCCTCCTCCCCTGGGCTTTGTTCCTTTCCCAGGCCAGGAGGTCACCTGATTCCTTTGTTCTCCAACCCTTTAGCTCTCACCTTGCAGGGGGGAAGGGCCCAGGCCACCAGTGGCCAGGAAACAGGGTGTCGGCCATTCTCTGTGTCCAGACCCCTGCACACACCTGCCCTCTAGGGCTCTGCAATGATCATACACCCTTACCCCACCCCCTAGATACTTAAGAACTGCATAGGGGAAACTGAGGCACCCCCCACACTATTCAGAGGAAACATTAAGAACGGTCCCACATCGTCACAGGTGGCAAGCTGTCTCTTACCCACAAACACCTTGGTGATCAGCAAGGGAAGAGGAGGTGGAGAACTTATGAGAGTTTAATGGGAGCTTGGTAAATTATGGCTTGGCTTGTTTTTTTTTTTTTAATGTGTTGCTTACGGCAGTGGCTTTTTCAGTGGATAGACTTGAAGGTTTCCCCTGGTGCAAAAGGCAAATTGAAAACCTCGCTATGAAAATTAACATATAAATATCTTCCTCATCCTCTGTAATTAAGATATTTGCATGGGAAGAGAACATGTTTCTCCTGACTCCTGCGTGGCCTGAATTCTCTCTCTCTTCCCCTCCATTTCATAATCCTCCTCCTCTCCCAGCCACCCTCTGCGAACTCCTACTCCAAACCAGCTGGAGATGAAAGAGGGAGAAAGATGGTATTTGCAAACAGCTGTGCTTAAGAAATGGACCATTTAGGGCTAGGCATTCAGAGAGAACATGCTCCACGTACAATCAGGCAATGATGCACAAAATGGCACATATATAGAAATAGAAATCTTTTTTAGGAGGGTAGCACAAGTACTGAGCACAACTGAAAATAGTTCTCTTTCTGTGCATGCCACGCTGAATTGGGGAGGAGGGGAGAATCATTTATGTGGGCATCACATCATGAGATTGTCAAAGGAATTCACAGGGAAGAAATGTTTATATTTTCTTACTCCAAACCCCCTTTCCTTTCTGCAGTAATTAGTGAGTGACAACATACAGGGCCTATAGTTCTGAAATACTTTGCCAGTATTTCACAGCAGCAGGATAGTAACTCCACTCCTAGTTTTTCCAATACATATGAGGATAGCTTATGAGATCATTGGCTTTTATAGTCAGCTTCAACAGCTTCTTCATATTTGCTTGGACTGAGATATAAATTGAATTTGGGTTTCTCTCTCCCTAAGTTATTTGTGATTGAATAAGCACGTGGTAAGGGATCAGACACAGGGAAAATGTCTCTTGCAGCCCCATGTTTGAGGTGGGATTTGCATTGTGCTGTATTGGTGTGTTTTTCCATTGTTGATGACTTCAGTTGCTCTGTATCTTTTTTGGTGCCCGTCCTGTGACACAGCTGGCTGGGAGAGTTTGTGCAGTGGACTTTTCTAACTCTGTAACATTTTAATGAACAGGAAATTTAAACATAAGTGAAATCATTTTCTCAACCTCTTTCCCACCCAGTTCTCATTCCTCAGGCATTTGCTTTGTTCGGAATAGAGCAAAGCAATTTAGGGGCTTTTCAGCCATTCAGACAGCAATTGCCTGAACGGGATGATCCTGCAGCTACAGGTAGCAGCTAAAATTTGCACCGCTAGCTATGGTGAAAAGGTGCACGTGAGTGTAACTAGGTGGCCAGGCCTCCCAAACCCCCTTACTTCTTTGCTTTAATTTGGCAGCAGTCCATGTTGTGTTCTTAAGCACCGCCTATGAAAATGGTCACATGTGTGCGGAGCAGTGCCCTCCAACAACATGCACAGCTCAGGGATGTCCCTTTAATTTTTGCCTTTGGAGTCCAGTTCACTGGAGAGGACTTACTCACTGATTTCACAGTATCTGCCACGGCCATTCAACATTATTTGCCCAGTGACAGTCTCCCCTGACTCCCCTTCTGCTTTGATACAGCCGAAGTCTAATTTCAGTGTTTTCTCCTCCATTCTTTTATAATATTTTTTGTCTTCTTCCCTTCTTTGGGCCCAGTTCTCTGAGAGGTGGAGCATCTGTCACTCCCACCAGTGTGGGTGGAATTCGAGGCCAGTCATAATCTTGCAGCATAGATTCCTGTATTTCCAAAATGTGACTGAAATAACTGGGGGGAGGAAGTACTGTAAATGAAACTCAGGGTGTGACCACAAGCTGCTTAATAACTTTGCACTACTGCAAATCAGGCCTGTAACTCAGCTTCCCTGTCTGAAATGGTATAATTCCTCCCTACCTCACGGGGGTATTGTGCGGTTTAATTGCTGTTTGTGAAAAGCACTATAGAGCTGGAAGTTGTCACAGAAAGGCAGATTACTGAATCACTGTGAATCACTTTTCTGTCTGACATGCTGCTCCTCTGGCCTAGGATACCTGTAAACTAAATAAAAGTGAAACAAGTTGCTCTCATGAGTCCACATTTATATTGCTGCTCTCAGTGGTCCCTAATGCTGAGGGGCATGTGTAGCATAGAATAGCATAGCATCTGTGTTACTGCTGTATTACACTGCAAAATTAGATACAAGAATAACCGCTCCAGTAGGAGTGCTGGCACATAACCATCCATTATATAGTGGGTGCTTTATCCTGTGAAACTTTAGGACCTTAATTCTGAGAGGCTTTGAACACTCCCTGTCAGGGTCTGAGCAGCTTGAATTCCTGTTTGCTTCAGTGAAAGTGACAAGCACTCAGCACCTTACAGGATCAGGTCCTCAGTCTTGATTCAGGCCAAATGTTCCCTGGAAGTTGTGGCTGAGTAAAGGCCTGGGTCTGGGCCCTGTCCCACCTGCAGTGATATAAATCCAAGTACGTCATTCTAAGGAGGATATTTAGTAGCAAAGGAACTGGAGATATCTAGGAGTTGGACACAGGGAACAATTTCAGCCTTTTGCAGTTCCTCCTGTGCTGCAAGAAAGAAAGGAGACTCTTTGTACAGGGTCTCGGTGTTATTCGGTGGCTTTTACCATGTAGGTCAGGGGTCTAATTCACAGGTGCCCATCTCTTTGTTTAGTCCTTTGCGCTTGTTTAAATGATGACCCAGGGGCAGAGCAGGGGTGCACCACGCCTCAACACAATAGTGGGGATCTGTCTGACCCCATGCTCACGATGAGTGTTGTAAAGCTGTTAGAATGTTGCAGCCAGTGATCGACATACAGTTCAGTTAAAGACATACCCTCTCCCTTCTTGTCCCCCTGCTTCATCCCCCCCACATACTCCCTCCCCCTCCCCTTCTCTTTTGTTTTTCTCCTTCCCTTGTTTTCACCCATTCACTGTCAGGAAGGGCCGCATCCGAAGGGCCAATGCAGCGCAGCGTGGCAGCGGCAGAGACTAGCACGACCAGCAGCTAAAACAGTGAGTGGATTTCTACTCCAGGGGGCAGTTTGAAGGCTGGGGAGTCGTCTGGATCGAGCATGTGATGACTTACGGGATTGGCTTTGGGACTGGTCTGCCGCAGTGCACGTGGCCGTGGAGGGGACCCCACCCCTTGTGTAGGAGGAGAACGCAACCTGCCCCCACAACAACTTCATACAGATAAACAGCCTCTCAGTGTAGCTGAAACAAATTACAATAAGGCATGTGCTGCGTTAAGTGTCTGGCTGTCTCTTGGAAGGCCCTTGGCATTGCTGTCAGGGAGCAGGGCTCGAGCAGTTAATGTCTGTCACCAGAATCGCACAATAGCGTGAGTTTAGATCCAGCGTCGACAGACGATATAAGGGCCATTGCAGCAGTTAAACGGGCTTCATCCCAAATATGATTTTGCTGCTTTCTTGCATTTCAGTGCAGTAACCAGAATGGCACTGCAGGACATGGATGGAATTAGTGTAAGAGCTGATGTCATTTGTATCCTCTGCCCTGAAGGCAGTGGCGGATTAGCCACTGGGCCAACGGGGCCTGTGCCCAGGGGCACCGGGCAATTGTGGGGCCCTGGAAGAATAGGGTCCCCGCACCCTGACCTGCTCTACCCACCCAGTGCTCCTTCTGGGGAGCAGGGTCGGGGCATGGGGGCTTGCCCCGCTCTGCCCGCCTGCCTACTCCTGCCAGGGAACGGGGTCAAAGCACAGAGAAGGGCAGAAGCAGCATGTCCCAAGCTGATGGGTCCTTTCAGTTGGCTGTGGGTCCAGCCCCACCTCTGCCTGGCTCAGGTCTCCATCCCCGCTGGGGAAAGTTAGTGCAGCTACATGACAAATGCAGCTAAATCAGGCCCAGATGGAGGGCTGAGCCAGAAGCCTGCAGCTGCAGGGAGCCCAAGGCAGCAAGGGAAAAGCAAGCTCAAAGGAGGCCTGCCAGCCCCCACAGCCAGGACAGGATTACAGGGACAGCTCAGAGAAGCTACAGCCAACTGGAATGACCATCACAGGCTCCACAGGGCTGTGAGATTCCGGGCACAGGTGGGGCCACTTACCGGAGTTATCAATCTGACTGGGAGGGGCTAAGGACTAAGCCAAGATGCTGTAAGAAACAAGAGCCCTCATGGCTGAATCTAGTCTAAAGTGATCCAGTCTGGGTGCCAGGCAAGGGAGGAGAGGCCAGTGCTCCTGCAGGGCCATGCCGTGTCCCCAGCATACCCAGTGGGATGGCGGCTGGTCACACAGAGCCCACCTCTCCCAGGGTCCAGCCCAGCCCACCAGACCAGGCAGTTTGCAGAGCCAGTTCCCTGTGCCAGCCAGCATGGCCATGTGACCTGCAGCCAGGCTAGAGATTGGGGTTTGAAAGCCTTTATTTCAAGAACCTGGTTAGTTTCCAGGTGTACGTGGGGTTCCTGACCAGAGGTGCTCCTGCTGGGCGGGCCCCTGTGCCCCGACCCCATTTTCCTGGTAGGAGTGCCCAGGAGGTTTGGGGGGCCCCCACTTGCTCTGGCCCAGGGCCCCACAAAACCATAATCCGCCTCTGCTTGAAGGGAGTCTTTTTAACAGGATTGTCCCCTGTGCATTCGCACTGTTTTTTGTCTTTCATTCACGTCTTTGTGACTGAATAAATACTGCAGAGGTCAACTCCAGCAAAACATAATAACATGTAACTTCTTCATAGCTCCTTTCATCCAAAGTCTCTGCAAACTGTGAGCCTGATCCTGCAAACACTTACCCCTGGACTGCCATGAACAATCCCCATGGAAGTTAATGGGACTCATCACTCTAGAAAGGGCTATACCTGGTACTGTTTGCAATATCAGGCTCCACATAAATGCAGCACCCCACTGAGAGTGGATACATTTGGACAAGAGAACACTACCATACCCGGATGCAAAGTTCCCTGAGCTCTTGCATGTCCCGTGTTAACGTTTCGTCCCAAACACCCACACACTCTCTTCCTTTGGCTGCACTGTCATTGCAAATGGCTCTTTGCTCATAATTGTGCTAACCACCTGGAAATTTGTTGCTTCCTTTTATTGGTTTTATTTGTTTTCCAGTGTAGATAACATGCAAATTAACAGCATATCTTATACCATTTAGTAGTACAACCATTTGATAATTTTAATATATTGGCAAATACAAAGAACAAGTTATTCTGGGTGTTGTGGGGGGGAGTGGGGGGTGGAATTTACTTAGAAATATCCCCTGGTATCCCTTCCAGCAGGGCCTTGCAGCCTGCCATGGAGGTCAGTAGACTCCAGCTCCCTCGGACTGACTGAGGGAAGTGAGTCCCGGACTTGAGAGCTCTGCACTGACCATGCTTTAGGGGAGACCCAAATAGCTTGTATCGAGAGGGAGGGTGCGCCAGTGCTCTGCCACTGAATTCCTGTGTGACCTCAGGCAAGTTATTTAGTCTCTGTGCCTCAGCTTCCCATCTGTAAAATGGACATAATAGAACGCCCTACCTCACAGGCGATAAATACATTTAAGAAGATTGTGAGGCATTGTAAAGGGTTTCCCACTCACCACAGGGTCTGGGAATTAGCACCTCCCCTATACCATCTAGCACCCTCTTCTGTGGGTTATTCATGGTATGACCCCCTCACTCTCTTCATGACTCAGGACGCTCCTTCTTCATGACTTAGCCCTCCAGCCTGGTCACTATATAGTCCTCCCCTTCTAGGGTAGGAAAGTCCCACCATACAATATCCTTGTGCCATTTCAGACAGTCTTCTGTTTCAACTCCAGGTCCTGTGCAGCTTTGCCAGTGGCTGGTAGGGGAACCCAGTCCCGCCCACTACTTCAGCTTCCAGCCCCGGGATCCTACAATTAGCAACCTAGGTCTGCTCAGTCCGAGACTGTTGTTTCCCTGGGCTCTTTCCTGCCCCATTTCTCTATGTCCTTGCCTATCTCTGGGTTTCCACCAGAGATTCCTCCAGTCTCTGTGGCTACTTCACCCCTCTGAGCCTCTTGCCAGACTCCCTAATCCAGGACAGGACCCTCAGAGCTTTCTCTTCTCCTGGATTTCCTCCTTGTCCCTGACCAACTCCCTTTCTCTTTAGGAAGTAACTGCAGACCTCACCCCTTCAGCCACCTCCTACTTGCACTTCCTGGCTTTACACTCCTATCCCAGGTGGGCTTCATCTGCCATCAGGCCTATCAAGCCTTGGTTCCACCCCAGATGCAGCATCCTGGCCCACATTAACCCCCTGAGGGCTTGTGTGGGGGGTCAACACCCCATCACAGCTGCTCAGAGACTGTGGTGATGGGGCCATATAAGTTACTGAGATAAACAGAATCTTTGGTCGAGAACTGCGCAGGGAAACATTGTTGGCAGAGATACACAATGTACCCTGCTTGGAACTGGGTCTCTGAATCAGTCCAGGTGTAGTGAGCTCTGAAAATTCTCAGGTTGGAAAAAACAGCAGGAGCTGGAAAGTATCCACCAGTGCAAGGACCATGCTGTGATTCCTTAGCCCTTTCCTTACCTGGCTTGTGCAACACTACCAGTCGTAGGCGCCGACTCCGTGAAAAATAGTGGGTGCTCATCACCTACCGGCAGCCCCCCAATCAGCTCCGCCGCCTTCTCTCCACGCCTCCTGCCCGCCAGTGGTCCTGCCGATCAGCTCCTCTCCCTCCCGCTCAGTGCCTCCCACTCACCACGGATCCGCTGTTCAGCAGCATGCAGGAGGCGCTGGGGAGGAAAAGGGGAGGAGCGAGGGCACGGAGCCCTCTGGGGACAGGGCAGACTAGGGGCAGGGGTGGGGCTTGGGGAAAGGGGTGGAGTGGGGTCAGGGCCAGGGGCAGAGCGGGGGGGTTGAGCAACCCCCAGCAACTCATGAAGACAGCGGCTATGCTGCCATTACCGGGCAAGGACATTAGTCTAGCTGCAGTGCTGTAGGATGTGGCCTTGCCTGGTGAGCTCATGCCATTAGCCAGGCATTAGAACCTATCAAGAGGTGAGAGAGACAGACATGCATATGTAACAGGTGTCTTCCTGAACACACAGCTCTCTCTTTCCTTTCTGCGTGCTGCCACCCAAACAGGATCTTTTTTCTTAATTAGTTAATGTTTTATTAAACAGGAGGCACCTAGCTCAGAAGCAAGAGGTTTAACTCAGAATCTCACACAACCCATACAAAAATACTGCATTAAAAGAACATAAAGGTTGCAAAGTGAAGCGTGCAAAAGTCAGGTACTGGAAAGGTCAAGACTGCCTGTGCATCCTTAACTTCTACACTCGGATGTATGCATCACCCTACAGTCTTTAATTATATGATCGTGAGCTGTTATTCCTGCAAGAGCCACAGGATGGACAGTGCTCAGTAAACATGGGCAATTGTTCTTTATTTCTCAGTGTTCATTGTGTGGCCCCATGTCTCATTTGCTGCACACCATCCAGCTTCCACACGGAGATTTTTTTCTTTCTTTATTGTCTTTTTCTATGTCATTCATCACTGCAGTGTCTGAGAACCTCACTAATCTCTATCTGCACAGCACTCTTGTGAAGCTGGGAAGTTTTATTTCCCCATTTTACAGATGAGGACCCAGGTTACAGAGAGATCAAGTGAATTACTTGTGGTCACACAGCAAATCTGTGGCACAAGCAAGACCAGAACCCAAATCTTGGGAGTCCCAAGCCATGGCCGTAATCACAAGGCTATCTCTTCTCTACCAGGGGGCCTCTACGTTATTCACTACACACCATACAACATCTGCAGTGAAAGAGGAAAGGATGCTGTGGATACCACCCTCATTCATGACACACCATACAATATCTGCAGTGAATGAGGTGAGATGTTCAGGTCCCCAGAATAAATCACTGCACAGCCTGGCCTCATTCATTCTCCAGCATGTACATTGCATGAAGCAAGGGTCCTGTGGAAAAACAGCGTGTGATCATGTAACTGAAAATGGTATCACATTGCAGAGGTACGGGGTGAGGGAGGGGGGCAGAGCTAAGGTTATACTTTGGCTAAAGGAGATTCCCCTGAAGCTTGTAATAGCAAAGGGCCTATGACACACTGTAGTGCTCGTTTCATCCAGTAGAGAGCAAGGGTGCACACGTGTGTGCACCCACATACACACTTGCCAGTTCATTACAGTACAGTATAGACCAGTGGCTCTCAACCTTTCCAGACTTCTGTACCCACTTTCAAGAATTTGATTTGTCTTGCGTACCCCCAAGTTTCACCCCACTTTAAAACTACTTGCTTACAAAATTGCTGACTTTCTCATTTTTACCATGTAATTGTGAAATAAATCAATTAGAATATAAATATGGTACTTATATTTCAGTGGATAGTATATAGAGCAGTATAAACAAGTCGTATGGAATTTGAGTTTGTGCTGACTTTGCTAGGGCTTTTTATGTAGCCTATTGTAAAACTAGGCAAATATCTAGATGAGCTGATGTACCCCCTGGCTGAGAACCACTGGTATAGACTACTAGAGCAATTTGCTCAGAGGGCTCAGTGTGCAAAGCCACTATGTGAACTAAGTCCCCCATTCGGTTATTTAAATTGACACTTATTCACCCAAAAGAGGCATTGTTAAGAAGAGGTTAGACAAACGTGAGTCGGGGTGGTCTAGCTATGTAATCCTGCCTGAGTGCAAGGGGCTGGACTAGATGACCTCTTAAGGTCCCTTCCAGCCCTGCATTTCTAAGATTCTGTGTGTCGAGGGTCTACGGGCTGAGGTGAGCATCAGCGTATGGGATTTGAGCGTTCTGTTTTGGTGCGTTTGAAAACCGGGCCTGGGAACTTTTTAAAACAGTCATTAGAGCTCTATTATACCCGGCTGAATCCTTCCAACAAATGAGAAGATTTTATTAGTCTAGGATCTGAAAATAATTGCTGCCATTACTATTTAAACTGTAAGTGCTCCAGAGGGAGCAACCTAAGTGGGTCTAAAATGCATGCAAATAGCCTTAGTCACCTTAAAAATCCCATGGGCTTTATATGCATCATCCACCAATCCCTGACCCACATGCAGAGCACCCGCTGGCATCAGTGGATTGGAGGTATTTGTGTATCAGCTGGTGGGGGCGGCATGTGGGGGTTCTGTAGGCGGGATGGTTCCTTCGGGTGGGGTGAGCACTGTAGTGCAGGCAGTTCCATGGGGCATGGCTGGGGTACAATGTACCTGGCTCTGAGAGGGGCAGCGTTAGCTCTGGTGACTGGAGCAGAAGCTTTCAGACTGACCCATAGTGTGTGCGCGTGTGGGCAGAGGCAAAAAGTTTCAACACAGAAGGCAAAAGCTGGTCCATTCAGCGTTTTACCTCAGGTTTTCCAAAGCGAACGCCCAGGTCTCTCTCTTGTTGGTTTTGATGAGTTCAGAGGGTGACTCAAAGCGCGAGGATATAGGTGGTGGTTACTGGCAACGCTCCCCCTCGCTCGAAGGCTAATAGAGCTCTACAACTGGTGTCCTCACCACCTCTCAAATGGGGCTGTGTGAAATCTTGAACCCCTTTCTCCCACATCAGGAAGGGTGACCCCTCGCTTTGTCCCCCGCACACCCCTTCCTTCTTCCAGGTATCACTGGGCAAAGCCAGATTTGTCCCTCTCAGACATTTACACTGCACCCCACACAGAAAGGGGCAGGCCGCACAGTTCAAAACAGAGGAACTCCCCTTCCCTGCAGGCATGCACACAGACATGTCCAGTCAGACTGCACTGCACAGAGCAAACCTTTCCTCTTCACCCTGAACAGGGCTACCACCCTCTCCCACCCCTGTCCCACAGCAGAGTTGTTTGTTGGGATGAGTCTCAGTGCAGGGACATGGATGGGCCGCTTTTCAGAGGTGCTGAGCAGCCTCAGATCCAGCCAATGGGAGCTGCAGGTGCTCAGCGGCTCTGGAAACCAAGTCATAAACTGTTCCCCAAGGTGCTGACATGGCGACAGTGTGTTGCGTTGTGCTGCGGCCACCTCATGCTTCACTGACAGCATTGCAGAGTCTTGACACAGCAACTTTATGCATTTTAAAAGTGTTGACCCTTGCTCTGTAATGATAGCAACATGGCCAGTCCCCTGACACTGCGCAGAGATAACATGCTCTCCCCGGTTACTGAACACCGAAATGGGAAGGTGCTAAGAGGTTCAGAGATTAATTACCATTTAACTGGCCGTGTTTCAATCTTTGGAGAAGGCTGTAGTGAAGAAGACAGAAAGACCCAGATAATTTACCCTGGTGCTATATAATAGATTACCCTGTACTTACAAGGTCGCTAGTTACCATGTAATTAGAGTTCTGACACATGGAAGCCAGTGTTAGGCTTCTGAAACACCATGTTACCACTTCAGCACCTGGTGTCATAATAGCAGAGGGATGGCAGCAGAGGGCAGGTGAAAAACCTTGTTATGCACATATTGGAGGGTGTTAAATAGCTTAAAAATTCAAATGGGGCCAGGTGGATTTGGGGGGTGGGGAGAGAGGCCATATGTAGAAGAGAGGAGAGAGAAGAGACAGACCCAGGGTGTCTGAGATACACAGTGGAGAGGGAAGGAGATACAAACTATGTGTGTTAGGAGGTTTTGGACTGGAATAGCAGGTGTTGCTGCATTTCAGGATTGAATTGCATCCGCAGAGCTGTGGGACAGGAGGCCCAGGGCTTTGACAGAGCCACAGGACTGGATTAGCAGGGTACGGCACAGGTCCGGAGCACCAGCAGGACTATGTGAGGAGAATGCAATGCTGGAAGGTCAGGATGTGCTGCAGGTTGGGACTGAGGTACTTGAGTAGCGGCAGGTCAGGGTCCAGGACTGTAATACCAGGTGTTCCTGAAGATCAGGATTGAAGTGCACTGTGCCTGCCACATTGGACCTGCCCACACTGGGCCTGCCGCTAGTTAATGGTTTCTGTCCCTCATTTTCACAAGCATTAAATTCAAACACAGAGAGAGAGAGAGAGAGTTTGAAAGAGTGTCTTTGATTATAAAGCACATATTCCATTAACATCACACATCTCACGTGGAGCCAGTTCTGTCCCATACACAATCAAACCCCTGTAATGTGCACTTGTATCATTTCCCCTCAGGTCACATCCTAATTTCTTGGGGTAAACACTGTCCTCTTTGAATCGTGTGACGGGGAAGTTCACCACAGAGCTTGTGTGACACGGCAACACAAAGGCCAGTGCACTGTGAGGCTGAATGTACAGAGCAATCACATAAAGGAGCAGGGAGATAGGTCTCTGCTCTAAAAGTCTCTACTACAACCATACCTCAGATATTACTTCCTTGTGCAGGCAGGCTCCATGCCACAGCACCACATTACCAGAATGGTATTGACAAACCCAAAAGACTTCAGAGAAGAGCAGCAGAAATCGTGCGGGGCCATTGATTTATGAAGATTAAAAGGCCTAACTATGTTTAGCTTGGCTAAGCAACGGCGAAGGGAGTGGATATGACAGTCTGCAAATATTGGAAAGCGGCAGGTTTTCAGAAGTGTCAAAGATGTGCTATTTAGGGCTGAACATGGAAATTATCACTAGGAGTAATGGGATGGATATAAGAAAGGCAGCGTGAACATCAGGGAAATCTTGACAGTGAGATGGTTTTGGCTGTGGAGTATTTGCACATGGGAAGTGGTGGAAGCCCCTTCGGGATGTTTAGAGCTGAAGCCATCAAAATGTCCATCAGGGGACAGTCCTCCATTCTCAAAGGGGTGGTAAACTGAGTGGGACATAGCAGGTATTTTCTAACTCTAATTCCTTTGGTACAACATCTTTTAGTTTTTGGTCTATAGATATGTGGCCAGTGTGTGCTTGTCCGTGTGTGTAATACACACATATACAGAATTCCTGAAACATAAATATAGGGCCAGATCCTCAGCTGGTGTAAGTCAGAGGAGCTTCAATGAAGTCAGCTCAGGATCTGGCTCATAATTTTTAAAAATAAACTTCTCCACTAAGTAAATGACCTAGCAAGGATATAATCTAGGAAGAAATGATGCCTTATGCATATCTGCATTGTGTCATTCCTCCCACCAGACACAGCTGAACATTAGCGGTTTCTGTATTTCTTTCTCTCCTTCCGTCCTTCCTCTTGTGGCTAACCCTAATGGAGAGATGGTGTCCAGAGAGACATCCGAAAGATTCATCTAGTTAAGACAGCTGACTATTCAGGGACAACACAGGCTTCCAGCAAAAGCTTTCATTTCTGTCCCACCAGGGAGTGGGTTTAGCAAAATGCATCCCTTAGGGGCTGGATGGCTCAGGGCCTCCGGTTGGCTTCAGGAAAGGGAGCCTATGGTGCAGGAGATGTCAGACAGCAATATCTGAAATGGCCTCTTAGTTCTTCCTAGCTCTCATGGCATTTAGGACCCAGGCATCTGAATATTCCTGGGTTTTGTTTTGTTTTGCCAAATAAAGTTCAGAGAAGTGTTTTAATAAAAGACCATTAGGATAAGCAGGTCACTGGACACGGTGGGTTCTGTCTATCGAGAAGTTCTGGAGACATAACCGACCAGGACAGTGAACTGCAAGTCACTCTGATACTCTGAGGACAAATGCTTGGATAGAAAGGAATAGGGTGGGACTGTAGTCCCAAAATTCAAAATTAGCCTGTTAACGGTTTCCAGAAACAAGTCCCAGATCCATCTTCGGCATGGGCTACTGCTCCCCCTAGTGGTGCTTTGAGCTCTCCATTTTTCTGATGCTGCTGCCCTCTTGTAACTCACTCAGACACCTCCAGCAACTGTCCCCTTCTGCTTCCACTTTTCTGTAGGTGCTGTCACGTCCTGCAGCCTCCTGTTTCTGTGCCCCAGCACTTTTGCCCATGCATTATAGTCGTCTGGGACATGCAAGAAAAGAGCTCCATCCAGTGCGGAGCATTCACCTTGCTTGGCCTCAGGAAGTGCAGCCATTAGCATCACATATCAAATCACAGCATCGTCACAGTGTCTAAAATGTGTGTGCTCCAAATCCTCTCTAGCGCTGCCTTAACCCTGGTTCTGCTTTCCTCATACTTCTCCCGCATTGACCAGTGTCAGAGCAGGCATTGCTTCCCTAATGGCATTGACTAGTTCAGTCACATCATTAGGGGGTGTGATGTTGCAGTCCTGAATGTTGAGATCTTTATTCTGACATGGGATGTAGTGTGTTTGGTTGACATGCCATCCAGGCCTTCTCTGCCAATAACTGGTATTTGACTAGGCCAGCAATCAAAAGCAACTTCAGTCTGAAGTTGCTCAATATTTCTTTGAGGTTTTCAAGCTGATAACCCACTGTTCTAAAACAGAGTGAGAATCTCATCCTAAGGGTAGGGGTGAAAGCACCATCACCCAGGATGTTTAAATAGACTGGAGAGGACAAAGCACTAGCAGAGGTACAGTAAGGAACTGTCCTGTAGTTGTTGGCCCACAAAAGATTGACTAAATGTGACCGAATGGATTTTGATGAGATGGCCCTGATTTAATGGGGACTGTCTACCTATCATATTTCTAAAGGATCCATCACCTTGGGGAAGCACTAAAGCTTTGTAGGCTAAAGCTTCTGCTACATTTGCAGAACAATAAGGGGCAGATTTTTGAAATAGCCCTTTAATTTTTATACACGCTTTCACACACATCTCCTGTTTGCACACACAATTTAGGAAACTGCATATGCAGTTTAGGCACGCAACTGTATGCATGAGAGGTACATCTGTGCAGTTTTTAATATCTGACCCAGCGAGTTTATTAAGTTATTATGGGCTGGTACAGTATCCACCCAGGGTAGGACAAGAAGTAATCAGCTTAGTTTGTAGCAAGTGAGATTTAGGTTGGATATTAGGAAAAAATTTCTAACTATAAGTATAGTTAAGACCTAGAATGGGTTATCTATGGAGATTGTGCAACTTGTGCTTAAAAACCTCCAGTGTTGGGAATGCCACAAACAACTGTCAGAGATGGTCTAGGTATACTTGGTCCTACCTCAGCCCAGAGGGATGGACTACATGACCTCTTGAGATCTCTTCTAGCCCTACATTTCTATGGTTCTACGATGTTCCATTGCAGCATGATGTGCTAACATCACAACATTGCAGTGCAGCTGGGTTCAACACAGAGGACAACGCCGGGAGCTTTCAGGTCTCCCTCCAGAGTAACTGTTTCACATATAGAAAGGGATTTATGTATCATGGGGTTCCCAGGCCCTACATTGTGTTAAATTTCTGTCTTTAAGCCACCAGGACATTTCTGTCTCTGGCTGCCAGGCGTGAGCTCAGTGAAACTGACATTAATAGGAAATAGATTTCCAAACAATCAACCCTAATGAATTTTGAAAATTATTATGATTAATGCCAAGGAAGTTGAACTGATTATCCAGCATCCAGAAGTTAAGTAATGGAGCCTTCTCTAAATCATGTATACTCTTCAGTCAGGAGTTGATCTGGCTGCAGATGAAAAATGGGCATCATTGCTCCTGAGAGGGTGTCGTGGGCAGGACAGAGAGAAAGGGGTAATGGAGGGGAGAGATTAAGAGATACCAAGATGACACTGTCTTTGCATGTAGCGGTAACACATGCAATTTGTTTTACCACTGCAGTTTTTTGAGCTTCATACCTCAGCCCATTTTGTGAGTTTACTTGCATATTACTGAGCAAGGATCTACTGACATAAAACTCCACAGTTCATGCCCCGAGATGAGGCATGTAGAAGACATTGCTTGCAGCCTGCTGTTTTGACTTATCGCCCGTCTGTCTGATTAGCTGTTGATCCCTGACACACCCATCACTGTATTATCAGGTCACTGTCAGGTTGCACCACAACGCATGATGTGATGATGTAGTGCTGGCTCCAAAACATATGCGCTTGTATGATCTTGCAGATATGGGAGACTTTAAAATCAGTCTGAAGGCTGGTAATACTCAGCCCCAAAGAGATGTCAGTTGGCCTAATGCCAGAATGATGCTGGGAGAGTGTAAAGCAAAAGAGAAGGTGGTTGGAGGGGTTTGGATAACATCAGGGGTAGCCAAAGTGTTGGTCAGCAGGCCACAATGGCCTGCAGAGTTCTCCAGTGTCCCTCACAGGAACCCTTATCACTAAACCCTGGGGGCTGCCCCTAGAGACTCATGCAAATTTCCATCTTTATCCAAGCAACATTAGCTTCTCAGCGCATGATAGAAAATTACACGCTGGGACCACTAATAACTTGGGTCAATATGGAGCATTACATGCTGGTACCGGTAGCTTCCATGGGCCACACCTCTTTATTAAAGTGGGATACAGCTGGAAGACATTCCATTACATGGATATTAGGCACTTCTGTTCACCTCTGCAGCCTTTTCCCTGCGCAGTTGGGGCAGTGCCTGGGACATGGTGTCTGTAGTAGCAGATGTGGTTATGAAGATGGTGGCGTTGCTGGTGGCCGCACTGAGCACTTTGCAAACCAGAGCTGAGAAAGGCTTTCCTTGCTGTTACTCCAGACTTTCGGCTTGTGTCCGGGCTGCACCTGGGACAGTTCGCAGGACCAGCTGCCTCCCCAGCTGAACAAAATATGACTGTGAGGTGTAAAAGACCACACGTGCTCAGAAGGTACTATTTTTGAGGCATCGTTTTGGAAGCAAAAGCAAAATGCTGGATCTTGCTCCTTTGCATATGTGCATATGATTAGCCTAGCTCATTCATAGCAGTAGGTGCTGATGTCTGAGCTCTGGGAACAAGAGGGAAGGGTTGAGCTGTGGTTTGGTCACGCTGAGCTCTTGCCTGTGTTCTTGGCAAACATAATTTAAAATATCTGTGAGATTAATCCTCTATTTCCCATTTTGTAACCTCTCTCCATGTTACCTCTGGCATTTCTAGAGGGCAGGTAATAAGAGAGAGAGCAATCCTGGATGCAGGCAGCTCTTAGAGTAGCAATGATTTATCTCAGGCCATTCTGAGGCAACAGACTTTACCTCTAGCTACAGCCACCCCTCCATGTCTGCTCCCCCTCATTTGCATAAGTAATTGGCAGCTTGTTAATGGCTCATTAGGAATGCTGAAAACCGTGGGATTGAAACAAACTCAAAGGAGCAGAGACGGGGAAGGGTGAAAAGGACGGGGTCCTGGCTTGCAAATTACACTTCTGAATTCCACCTGATTCAGAATTACGGGTCATAAACCAACCGGATTGTTAAATGAAGTAAGGAAAAACAATGTCAATGGGAGGCTTTATTTTTAGATGTGTATTTAAACACAGAATGCGAGTCTGGAGGGAACAAATAGTCCATCTGCCTCCAGGAGGCTTGTCTCGCCTCCTTCCTGACCTTGCAGTAACTTTATCTGGTCATCTCCCCCTATCTCATAGCAGGTATATCCAGCTCTCTACATCCACCTTATGAGAAGTGCATTTAGTTCCCTGTCCCAGCAGAGGTGATTCCAGCCTCCTCTCCTCACCTCACAGCCAGGGCACTGCATCCTCCCACCTCGTGACAAGTAAGGGGACACAGGTGCCAGCTACTGTCTGGTTAGGAGAGGCCATGCCTATTTGTAAACACAGACACTGTCACCATGTGCAGGGCACTTCACTGCGAGCTATGAACCTGGTCCAGTTTTTGCCCTATAAGATATAAGCTGCCTGCAGCTATTGACATCCAGGCAGGACGCAAGGCCTGCTGTGTGAAGCCGTGAGCGTGCAGAGCTGGCTGTGTAATCGTTACACAAAGACACTGGAGATTAGTGCAAAGGCTGCAACTGGCATCCCCATGGGCAGTACAGGGAATGCAAAGCAGCTGCATCAAGGAGACACAAGAGGCTGAAGAAAATCAGTTGGTGTTTGTTTGTTTTTTGGGGGGAAGGCGATAGTTAATTCTCCACTCTGGCTGCAGCAGCCGGGACCATCTGACTGAGTGAAGTCACAAGACCCCAAGTCTCTAGCCTGTCCTGCTGGATCATGGATGAAGAACAAGAGCTTAAAAGCCCTGAGTGCAGTGTGTCCTCTCCCCTGCTGTAGGCCTGAGCTGTGCCCAGGAAAGAATTTAGGTTACATGGAAGGGCTAAAGCAGGGCAAGAAAGGAGGAGGGGCAGTCTGTCTGATCTGCTCTTTGCAAGGAGCAGCAAGCCTGACATTTGCAGTGAGAGGTTCTGTTGAGGGGGAAAGAGCATGGACTGCAAAGTAGAGCAGCAGCAGGAGGTCCCCAATCAGGGGAATTGCTTTGCAAAGTCTTCATGATGACTTCATATTCTCTGTGTATATATAAAGTCTGCTGCAGTTTCCACGGTATGCATCTGATGAAGTGAGCTGTAGCTCACGAAAGCTCATGCTCAAATAAATTGGTTAGTCTCTAAGGTGCCACAAGGACTCCTTTTCTTTTTGCGAATACAGACTAACACGGCTGTTACTCTGAAACCTGTCATGATGACACAGGATACTCCCCCTCCAGCTAGTGTGTTCAGATAGGAGAGATCCGTGCAATTCTGAAGGCAAGTTGGGGCTGGTGAGAGGACCTGTGTTAGGAACATCTACGTAACTCAGAGGCTTTGCCTGCATGAATCTGGGACCTCTGTTGCAGCTTTGGAGCTGGACCACATTGAGTTACGCATCTGCCTTGCAGTCTTTCCGAGTCTTTTTCACACATTTATAAGGGCAAGTGACGTTCTGGTACCAAACAGCAGCCTCCCTATTGAGTGGGATCCTTTCCATTTGATTTTTCTTGCAAAAAGGAATGAAACAAGGAACTGTTTACTTTTAATTTGAGGTTACAGTGCCATTGTTGATGATAATATCGTCTTACGTTTCTCTAGGGCATTTCATCATGTATAAATACATACATGGTGAAATGGAATTCCATCTCCCCCAACTCCAAATGAATACCCACACACCCACATGCACTTAAATGCAGCTACCTCTGGGGTGGAACATGCCAGCTGTTTAATAGCAAAGCAGCAAGACAGTTTAGAAAAGAAAAAAGAAGTGTAATGTCTGCAGGGAATATTTCGAGAAGCAGAATGTAGCTGAAAATTAGCCAGGACATCAGGGCTAACACCCTGCCCTTGAACAAAGTGCCCTGGAATCCTTAATGAACACAGAGGGTCTCACTTTTACATCTAATTTGAAAACTGGCACTTCCAGCAGCACGGTATCTACTAGCGCCACACTAAGGCATTGGATTCAGCACAGACTCCCAGGGAAGGCTGCCCCTTTCTGGATTTTCAGCAACACTAGGAATTTCTGAGGGGTCTTCCATCCCAACCCTTACAAAGGGCAACCCTGCTTAGCTTGTGAGCACTCACAAAATCACAACCTGCTGTGGTGGACAGATGGCAGCATCACTTGGTTTTGTTTTAAGTGGCAGCATAGCCAAATGCAGAGGTTTTTCCTGCATCTCAGCTGCATTCGCTCTGCTCTGACGTCCTCTCAGAAGAAGAGCCAGGCACCTGCCGTTCTTATTTACTCAAGACTGCTCTAGATTACTGAACAGCAAGTATTGTCCTTAGCAGAAATGAACACGTCCTGATGGGGGACACATCTGGTTGTTGGAAGAAGGTCCAGAGGTGAGAATCTTCAGGTGCTTTTGGTGCTGAGGTTCTAAAGGACATGCGCACGTGTTCCATCCCATCCCAGCCTGGGAAGTCAGCCAGTTCTGCAATTAAAGGAGAGCCCTGCTTCAACCCCCACACACAACAGAGTTGAGACAGCAACCAAAGAGCATGTGTCCTGTCACCAGGTTTAAAAGGAATTAATTTGCTGAATGGATTCAACTGCACTCACAAACCAAACAGGTAGGGAGATGGCACCAAGTTCTCTAATTCCCCCTACCTCATCCAGGAAGAAATCAAGCAAACAACATCTAACCTTGCAGCACACAAAAGGTGAAATTCACCAGAAAACTGCCTCATTTAAAGAGACACATTTTCTGTGGTTCAGACCTGAGTAGCTTTTCCGTGAGGCACCAGCAAAAGCGACAAGAGCAGAGGCCTCCCAAATGAATGCCAGCCATGTGAGCTTTCCTCCTTCCAAGCGATGCCCTGTGTACATTGAACAGTTTCCGCTAGACCTGGATCACAAATTTGGGTCAGGCTCAGTTAGAGGGTGTTTGGAGGAGTTGGATTCTGGATCCTAACTCACCTGCTGGCTCTTATCTCCAGAGTGGGGATCAGAACCAAAAACCCTAGATCCAAAGTTCACGGGAGTTCTGGGCTAGGGTTTTGGCCCAGGCCTGTCTTTAGTTTTGGCTACATCTAAGAGAGTACATCCAAGCGCCTCCTTGTCTGAAACACTGCACTACCTTGGCAAGCTTCTCCGTGACTTGCTGCTGTATGGCCACACTCACTAGGGATGGCATGTCTTTTTAGTCCTTCCTAATCAGAAAGCTGGGACAAGGAGACTTCTTTCCCCAGACACCAGGCTTCCTTCCTGGCAGTCAAACCTGGAGCCTTATAATAATAATCGTACATAGCACTTATATAGCTTTACATCTTCAAAGTGCTATACTAGCATTAACTAATTATCCCTCTCCCTAATGGCCATTAATCCTGGCCTTTCATGAACCTTCCGCATTTCCCTGAGGTTCAGCTCTAATACAGCAATAAGCCACTCTCAGGGAGTGGCCTGCTATCTTGCAATCTGCTGTCTCGGATGTGTAATGAGGCCCCAAAGAAAAGGCCAGGTGCCCTGGGCCATTGGGAATGTGTGATTATAGAACAGTGCATGACCTTGAGAGTGGTTTATCCTGATTCTAAGATGGCTATGTTATCAAAAGACAGTTCTCCACAGCTCTGAAGCAAATGCACCGCAGGCTGCATTCATTTGTGGGCATCACGTTACCAGGAAAGTATTGGAAGGAGCAGAGCAATGGAAAGGATATGAAAGCTGGAGACGTTGATTTAGAGAGAAAAAGTAAGAGCTAAAGCTGTCCAGCTAGGTTCGGCCACCACTAAGGTGGGGATGGGGGAAGGCTGCAAATAGGTTGTGTGTTTATACAGCAACTAGCACACAGATCGGCAACCTTTGGCACACAGCCATCAGGGAAACCCCCTGGTGGGCCGGGCCGGTTTGTTTATCTGCAGCGTCCGCAGGTTCGGCCGATCGCAGCTCCCACTGGCCGTGGTTCACCGTTCCAGGCCAATGGGGGCTGCGGGAAGGGCTGCCAGCACATCCCTCAGCCCGCACCGCTTCCTGCAGCCCCATTGGCCTGGAACGGTGAACCACGGCCAGTGGGAGCTGCGATCGGCCGAACCTGCGGACGCTGCAGATAAACAAACCGGCCCGGCCCACCAGGGGGTTTCCCTGATGGGCTGTGTGCCAGTGGTTGCTGATCCCTGAACTAGCACAGGTGCTACTAGGGGTCCTGGGCATAACTAGGGCTCTTTGGTGCTATAAAAAGAACAGGAGGACTTGTGGCACCTTAGAGACTAACAAATTTATTAGAGCATAAGCTTTCGTGGGCTACAGCCCACTTCATCAGATGCATAGAATGGAACATGTAGTAAGAAGAAATATATATACATACAGATAAATTGGAAGTTACCATACAAACTGTGAGAGGCTAATTAGTTAAGATGAGCTATTATCAGCAGGAGAAAAAACCTTTTGTAGTGATAATCAAGATGGCCCATTTAGACAGTTGACAAGAAGGTGTGAGGAGGATACTTAACATGGGGAAATAGATTCAATATGTGTAATGACCCAGACACGCCCAGTCTCTATTCAAACCCAAGTTAATGGTGTCTAGTTTGCATATTAATTCAAGCTCAGCAGTTTCTCATTGGAGTCTGTTTTTGAAGCTTTTCTGTTGCAAAATTGCCACCCTTAAATCTTTTACTGAGTGGCCACAGAGACTGAAGTATTCTCCTACCAGTTTTTGAATGTTATGATTCCTGATGTCAGATTTGTGTCCATTTATTCTTTTGCTTAGAGACTGTCCAGTTTGGCCTACGTATATGGCAGAGGGGCATTGCTGGCACATGATGGCATATATCACATTGGTAGATGTGCAGGTGAACGAGCCCCTGATGGCGTGACTAATGTGATTAGGTCCTATGATGGTGTCACTTGAATAAATATGTGGACAGAGTTGGCATCGGGCTTTGTTGCAAGGATAGGTTCCTGGGTTAGTGTTTTTGTTGTGTGGTTTGTGGTTGCTGGAGAGTATTTGCTTCAGGTTGGGGGGCTGTTTGTAAGCGAGGACTGGTCTGTCTCCCAAGATCTATGAGAGTGAGGGATCATTTTTCAGGATAGGTTGTAAATCTTTGATGATGCGCTGGAGAGGTTTTAGTTGGGGGCTGAAGGTGACAGCTAGTGGCGTTCTGTTGTTTTCTTTGTTGGGCCTGTCCTGTAGTAGGTGACTTCTGGGTACTCTTCTGGCTCTGTCAATCTGTTTCTTCACTTCAGCAGGTGGGTACTGTAGTTTTAAGAATTCTTGATAGAGATCTTGTAGGTGTTTGTCTCTGTCTGAGGGATTGGAGCAAATGCAGTTGTATCTTAGAACTTGGCTGTAGACAGTAGATCGTGTGGTGTGTCCTGGATGGAAGCTGGAGGCATATAGGTAAAAATAGTGGTCAGTAGGTTTCCGGTATAGGGTGGTGTTTATGTGACCATCGCTTATTAGCACAGTAGTGTCCAGAAAATGGACTGCTTGTGTGGATTGGTCTAGGCTGAGGTTGATGGTGGGATGGAAATTGTTGAAATCATGGTGGAATTCCTCAAGGGCAATAGTTATTTGTAGCAACGATACAGAGAGTTTAAATAGAAAGGAGGATGGGGTTCTTTTGGAGCAAAAGAGAAGAAAGGAAGAATTTAGGCTCAATGTCAGGATAAACTTCTTGAGAGTGAAACCTGTAACCGGGTTGTAGAACGTCTCTCAACGGGAGTTGTGGGAGTTGCATCATTTGGGACTTTGAAGACTGCACTGGACAATCCTGCATTGCCCCAGGGAGACAGATCTGGATTTCAGAAGAGCTCTTTTCTAGCTCTATCGTGTCTCATTCTGGGTGGGAGTGGTGGAGGGTGGAGAAGAGAGTGACAGGAATCTTTCAGAAATGATTTTGAAGCAGCAGTCTCTTGACAAGGAGTCAACCTGCACGATCACTGTTATTGCAGGAAACTGCCACCCTGGGCTCTGTCTCAGTAAACTGTGGATTGATTGAAACAAACTTTCATCTTCCCTATAAAGATCCGTAATGATTCTCTCCAGAGCCAAGGACATGAAATGTAAATTGGCTCTGCAAAAGGAAAAATAGTCTGTGTTGTAGACAGGTTTGTTTAATAGCCTCATTTCTCTCCAGTGCTTTTGCCAATGCATGCTACTCCAGGTGGTCCCAGGTACAGTGAACAGGCCTGGGAATCACGCTTATGTGATTATACAGTGGGAGGCAGAGGTTAAGAACAGGGAAGAACCCCCGAAGTGCAAAGTCTGTTGTAGCCAGCACATGGTTAGGAGTATGTAAGGAGGATCTTCTGTTATCCAGGCCACATGCCAGTTTATGTAGTATTGCCTATGCAGTCCAATCTGTCTGCTCTCAATTCTAGATTATAACATTTGCAATATTAGCAAGCAGCGGGGCATAGTAGACTGAGCACAGGGCTGAGATCCAGGAACTCCTGTTTTCAATACCCAGCTCTGCCATGACTGACTGTGTGACCTCAGGCAAAGTCCTATCCCCTCTCTGTGCTTCAGTTTCCCCATCTGTGAAATTGGGATTATAATTTATATCGCTAATCAACCTTGTACGTGGCTGGTGAGGAGTTAATGGCTGTGCTTCGAAAACGTAAAATGACAGGTATTACATTAACTCTGTGTCCACTGAAAGCTGCTATCCTTCTGAAATACAGAACTCCCAAGAAACCCTTACATACAGCTCTAGGTTGGGCATATTTTGGGCTCCAGAGTCTTTTGTTTTTGCCTACGTCCATCTTCCTAAGGAATTATTGGTATTTTTTTCAATAACAAATAGTTGCACATGAAGTACAGAGATGAGATGAGATGAGCCCCTTGGCACTGCAAGTCTGTGAACAGATTAACTAAGCCAACATTCTGTCGTTACATCCTTGGGACAACAGCTGACCTTGTATTTCACTTTATGGGTAATTTTTCCCCAATGTGTGTCTAGAGAAGGCCAATGACTTGGCTCATGATTTGGCTCATTAGAGATGAGATGGACTGTTGGTTCATTTCTCTACTTTCAGAGCCAGATCCTCAGCTGGTATAAATTGTTGTAGTTGCATTGAAGCCAAGGAAGCTACACACCAGTTTATACCAGCTGAGGATCTGGCACACAAACTTCCTGACTGGCCCGGATCTAGTTCAAAAGGAAGTTAAATGCACACAATATATATTTCACTACTTGTATGTCGAACAAGCGCCAAGATAGGGCAGATTTACAGAGCTCTGCAATGATTTCAGGATTGTTGGAAAACGGAGTCAGTGCTACTAAAGGAGTGCGGAGAGCCAAACATTAGCACAAAATAATTTTCACTAACCAGCTTGGATATATGTCATGTTGTGTTGACAAAGAATTTCCTTGGAGCCCTTCAAAATAAGGGAAAGCAAGTCATAAAAGCTGGAAGTGCAGGAAAGAGCTAAAATCGCAGCCAAGATTTAAAAGGAACAGAGGAAGAAGTCTTTCCAGTTGCAATAGGAATAGCATTCCTGGGGGTTCAAGGCAGCAAACGGAGAGTATTTCAGCCAAAGATAGATCTCTAACTGGGAGGTGTGGAGATACAATAAGCTCTTCAACCTCGCGATTTGCAGTTTTGAGCATCTGCGCACATTAAAGTGAAAGATCGTTTTGAGACTTTATCGTATTTCTGGTAAAATTAGGCTGTACTAAGAACTAGAGATGGGGCCAGTTGACAGAACTCTAAGAGGCTTGATCTGCACCCCATTAAACTCTGGGGAAGTTTGGATCAGCACTTCCTGGTTAAGGGCTCTCTCTGCCCTGTGTATTACCCATGTCATAACTTACTTTGAACACCTCCTATTAAATTGTTTCTGTAGCTCAGTGCTGTAGCTTGCCTCTTTACTGACACCGCTTTATCACTAGCAGCAATCTAATGAAGCAGGGGAGGTTTCAGAATTCATGAGGAAAGCAGGGACTTGCAAAGCGTTTTCTTTTTGGGTACTGTTGCCCCCTTGACAGAGCAGTAACTGAAACTGGGGGCCTGGCAGGATGGTTTCTCTTTGGGTGGGAAACCAATGACATGAAGTCAGGGTACTGTCTTTGTGTCATCTGTTTACTTACAAAAACGTACACCAGCCCTCTTTCCACAAATGGCAGCAGCAGCACCCTGCACGCAGGCCGCCCTGTGTTGCTGAAATTTCAGGTCAGGCACTCCGGCCCCTGTCCCAAGAAGCAGCAGTCTTTGCCTCTGCTCATCTCCAGAGACCGAGGAAGACTCCAGCCGCTTCATTCCAGCTGCCACATGGTTGAACTTCCGTGCTTGCACTGCTCGGTATCCGTAATAGTATGACAAGAGCTTCCCAAGCATGCGCGTGCAGACACACACTCACACAGAAGGAATTCTCGCAGCATCAGTACCAAAAAAATGGTAGTCTCTGGGATACTCTGCCCTCGCAAGAGATGAATGCCAGAGACACGGAGCCATACTGCTCTCAACACCTGCTGTTCAAAACTCCTATCAATTAGTTATTCCCCCTGCAGATGGTGATTCCTGTACTGAAGGACAGAACAGAGAGAAGCTGGTTCTACTAAGAGACTTTGAGTTGTACAAAAATCTCTAGCAAGGACAAGGCGATTCCTTCTGCTTGCCTGCTGCTGCTGCTGCTTGCGTACTTCCCCGTTGGACTGAAATGTACTGGCAATGGGGGAACTCTGTCCCAAAAATGCTTTCCCTGCCCAGCATTCCTCGGAGGAATAGTCTCAGGCTTTATTTCAAGGGCTCCACAGATTTCAGACATTGTGAAGGGGAGGACTTTACTTTGTGAATAGGTTCTTATGCTGCGCCCATCACCATGGTATCTAAGAATTTGAAGGCCAAGCCTTTATCCACTGACTGTGCTTTTGCACCTGCAGTTGCTTGTCTCTGAGTGGATTCCTGGTGCAGTTTTCTGGGTGAACACCCCTTTGTGCAGTTATTTAATAGGAGCCCAAACCGGTTTGAGGCTGTCCTAGGCAGCAGAAAAGCTATAAAGAACATTGACATACCTCTGCTGTACGTATTTCTATGTATTTCAGTCATAAAACTGAATATGCCATTCACTCTGCAATATCTAGGCCCAGGAAGGCTAAGGATAGCACTTTGGTTTAGACCATACATTTCCTGCCTTTTGTTGCTTCATCAGCAGTTGAACACGTTCTAGGCATTTTGTTGTGTTACTTTGTACGTCAGGTTTGGGAAGAGGGAAATCTTTGGAGCTCCTCATTTATCTCAATATATTTCACTTCCAATCTGTCATATTAGGATATTAGCCAGTTTGCATTGATGGGTGAGTGTGTGTGGGTTAGAGGGAGGAGTTAGCTTGCCTAGCCTGTCTGAGCATCCACATGGGTAGCCTGCTCTAAGTGAAGCCTTTCCCCTCCCTTATGGCTCTGATAGATTTGCCTGTGCCTTTGTCCCCATGCAGGTTGGAGGACACACCATGCTGCCCATCCGCTGGATGCCCCCTGAGAGCATCATGTACCGGAAGTTCACAACGGAGAGTGACGTTTGGAGCTTTGGGGTGATCCTCTGGGAGATCTTCACATATGGGAAGCAGCCCTGGTTCCAGCTCTCAAACACAGAGGTACAGGATAAACCATAGCATCTTTGGCTGGGGAGGGGAGATGAGGCGAGACATGATGGAAAGGAGCATAGTCACACAGCATGCTTCTTGCAGGAAGTTTTGGGCACTTCGAGATCTGGAGGTGGGTTATTTCGCCTCCCTTATCCATCTTGGAAGCCGGGGTACACCACCGCCTTCCACATTCTCAGGAGGAAGTCCTAGCCCTCCCCCACCTTGGGTGCCATTGTCCATAACAGCGTCATGGCCTCGCAGAGGAAGGGCTAGGTGAAGCCATGGCTTCCATCTGGGAAATGTAGCCTAACAGAGGCTCTTACTTTGAGAAGAGCCCCCAACCCATAATTCCTCCCATTCCACTCCCTGCCCCTTCCTCCTGGGTTTGAGTCAGCCACAAGTAAAGTAAGGTACATGGGGGCTAATGCACCCAACACTGGCACTGGGTTGGCTGGGCTGACTTTAAGGAGCAGCTTGTTGCAAGTAAATTATTTCCAGCAGAATTCCCAACCTCGGGTATGTAAAATGTTGGTCACAGCGAGGGCTGCAGGTGGCGAGGGGCAGGGATGGGGTGGACCCCAATATTTATAGAAAGCTGGGTCAGGCTGTTCAGTGTGCACCCCAAAGTGGGGAAAAATTGGGAAATACCAATGCACAACGAACACCTATGGTCCAGGCACTTCCCTTGTATGTTCATGTACAACTCCCATTGACCCCAGTGGGAGCTGTGGGCGAATGCGGGAGGGACAGATCTGGCCATAAAAATGGAACATTATTGCTCATGGGGAGAAGGACTGTTCTCCTTCCATTGCCCTCTTTGCAACAAGGCTTTCAGAGCAATCAGTGCACTGAGTTTGCGGGTCATCTCCCAGATGTTCACAATAACAGTGGTAATTAATGCTTGCCACTCTTATGGCTCTTTTTAGGCATAGAATTTAAAGCACCTTTCAGAGGGATAGCTATTATCCCTATTTCACAGATAGGGAAACTGAGGCAAAGAGCCTGACACAGTGACAGAGTTGAGAATAGATCCCAGGTCCCTTGACGCCCAAAACCATGATTTAGCAACATACCCACCACGCTGTTTGGCTAGATAAGCACAGAAGCACTCTCAGAACTGGGCTAGTAGGGGTTGCTGCAGGTCAGTTACATCCAGGGGAGGCAGGTCTGGAACAGCAGGCAGTGCTCCAGCTCACGTTTGAGTGCAGTGACAGAGCTGTGCCCAGGAAACGTGCACATTTTATCCTATTGTGTGTCTAATGGATTACAGAAAAGTTACCTCTTTTAACAAGAAATGTGCATTTTCTGCTTTCCGGACACAGATACCTTAATTGAGTGAGTGCAGAGAGGGACTATCCAAGGTGCTTCTTTACATCGCTGATACTTGCCCATTTGTGAGCTCAGTGCCCTTCCTGAAGCAGTACGCACAAACATTTTAGAGACACAAAGCGTGAGAGAAATGATCACAGAAGCCATTTGTTATGATACTTAATGAGCTGCTCTTGCATTTGCCTTGGAGATAAATACACACACACACACAAATGAGTGTACATACATCCCACATGGATGAGCTGTCATGCTGGAACCCAGACCGCACAAATGTCTCTGCACCTGTCTCAGTTTCCCCATCTGTGAAATGGGGATAATCAAACTAACCCATCTACTAACCTTAAACAGCGCTTTGAACATATAAAGCTGGTACTGTTGGGCTAGGAATAGTACTGCCACATCCAGACAGGGTGACTTTTAACCATAGTCACCTCCATCTTTACCTGACCCTGTCTTTCCTCTGTCCCTTTCCCTTTTCTCCTCAAAGGAGAGAATTCATAGGCAACCTGTGCAAGACATTGCACATTAAATCTTCCCAAATGTTAGGGATGTGTTTGCTGTTGGCCTGCTGGTTAGAAGCAAGCTGTGGAGACTCATGCTGAGTCCAGGGGCCTCTGGAGAACTGACTCCACCAGGTCTTAGATTCACTTTTAATGAGGATGAGCAGGTCTGGGACACACCTTCTCCACTCCGGGACATCTACAGGGGACATAAGTCTAGATTTTATCTAGCTGTTGGCTGGTTAAAGTTAAAATGAGCATTTTTAGACGTTCTGCTAAACACTAGATGAGACCCTCGCTGAGGGGAAGATGGAATAGGGCACATGGCTAGTGAAAGACCACCTGAAGACCCAAAGCTAGCCCTACTGGCTAAATCTAAACCTTGCTTCCTCTCTAAAGATAGGGGCTCACCATGGGTCTTTCAAATACAGGAAGCTTTTTAGTGGTCCTAGTTCATGTCTCTCTGCCTGCTCCACCAAGGCTCAGAAAGTTGTCTCTGCCATCAGCTGTACAGTGATGGAGCCTTGTCTGCAGCACTGCATTTCCATCGCCCTCCCGTCCACAGCTCTTCCTAATCGCTTTCTCTTCTCGCTATGTCTATGCAAATATCAGAGTGATAACTGTCTGTTTGGATGTGTGCCGGGCCCCATTACTAGTCACAAATGATAAACTTTAGGCCCCCCTCACTGGTCTACTTGCCTTGCAAGTAGCACTGTTTGGGATCTGTGTTTATCTGCAGCGTGTGTTAGGTCAATCAGCTACGGCAGTGCCGGGTGACTCATCACTTCCCAGACAGGGGACTAGTCAGTAATAACAGCTCTCTGACAAGTCACTTTTTCCTCCCTTTACAGCCTTTTCCCTGGCGAGCAGGATTCAAAAAGCAGGTGCTTGGGGAATTGTTTTCCCCTGGAGTCACTCTAAAGATGCCATTTCATGCTGCACGAGCCGCTCGCATTTTTCTCATTAGCGGCAACAACCTGACCTAGAGTGAGGTGTGAACATTTGCAAGATTTTCTTCCATCATGAATTTGATCCAAGATGAAACAGTGTTTTGTTTTGTTTTTTCCTGCTTACAAACATCAAAAATTAGACAAATTTGCCCTGGGAGAGGCAGGTGGGAGATGTTGCTCTGAAATCCCCCTAGTAGAATTTTCCTGAGTTTCACCATGGAAAAGGCTTTTATTTTCAGCAGGGGGAAAGACTGATGATATAAAAAAAATTAACTTTTTCTTAGACCACCAGGAAAACCTGACATGTCAGGTTCAGCCTCTCCTCTATATAAATTACCATTGGACTCCTTCTTTGACGAAGCCTTCTGGTCCATAGGTACAGTCAGGTAATTAGGTGTCAAACTGGGAGGAGTTGTGCCTGGAGTTAATAGTGGTTGCAAAATCAAAAGTATATTTCACTGAGATTGCAAAACTGCAGCTGCAAAGCAGGAGGCAGGTGCTGAGAATCTGTTGCTGCATATCACCTGCTGGGAGCCTGCACACCTCAAATCAGAGGGATCTGCTGGCTCCTTAGTGCTCTGATGAAATGTTGGTTACCATCCAGGGCTAAGCAGATTCGGCAAAGGGACATTCGCAGCGCTTCGTTGTGTGAGACTCACCCTCTCTGTTCTGCGTTTCAGGTCATCGAGTGCATCACCCAAGGCCGAGTCTTGGAGAGGCCTCGAGTTTGTCCCAAGGAGGTTTATGACATCATGTTGGGCTGCTGGCAGAGGGAACCTCAGCAGCGGCTCAACATCAAGGAAATCTACAAGATCCTTCATGCTCTTGGCAAGGCCACACCAATCTACCTGGACATCCTTGGCTAGCAGTGGCCACTTGTCAAAAGTTCCTGCTCCTTCCTTCCTCCACCCATCCTACCTCCTCTGCTCCCCACCCCTTTCAGCCCCCAAGCAAACATCTTCATATAAACTCAAGTGCCTGCTACACGTACAACACTGAAAAACAAAACAAAACAACCTGTAAAGGCAGTTTGGCTTATATATATTTATAGATATATAGATATAGATATATATACCTTCCACACCAATACAGAAAGAAGCTGCTGTTACAGAAACTATAAGACTTTAAAAAATAAAACAAAAAAGAAGAGAAGAAACTTAAAGTACTTAAAAAAAAAAAAAGGAGGAATCTTTTCCCCCAAGCTGTGGAGAAGTGAAACATGACCTTGCTGTGCTTTGTCCGCTCGGGCTGAGCTCAAGACTCTTGCTAGCGCAGAGACTCAGTCCCAGGGAAAAGCTCTGGGAGGAGGCCCTGCCCCGTTTGTAAGATATGCACTGAATGTGTGACTCAGTCCCCGCCTGGACATTTGGGCTGTGAGCCAGGGCAGTGCCCCTGGAGGAACTTGCAATTCCACCCGCCCACCTTCCCACCCTTTTCCTCCTTTTGACATTGCAGGACAATTTTTCTAATTTGCCAATTCTTAAATGTATAGACTCAAGGCTTTCGGAACATACAGTAAAGGATCGCGGCACCTACGGGTAAACCACACATGAGAAACAGCCACCCTCCCACAGAACACAGACAAGAGGAACTGAACCTTTCTATTGCCCAGCGCCAATCCTTTGTCAGACTCTGGGGATCAGTGCCGGGGACCAGAGCAGCTGCCTGGGAGAGCCATACAGAGAGCAGAGTTGGGGAGGGGTCTGTGCCATTGTAAGGATGCTTTGACCTCACTTTGGCATGTGGGACAGGCACCCAGCCCATGCGTCGCCCCCAAATAGGGGGTGTTTTTGAAAGCAAAACCATCCACCCTGCTTATTTTACCAGGAGACATGGTAGAGATGTGAGGAGAGCCCCCGCCATACAGATGGGCCAAATTCATCCCTGGCGCAACAGCGCTGAAATCAGGGCTTTCCCCCCCAGCGTGTGTTCAAAGGCTGTAGTTTGTCATCTGGCTGGGGACTGGCTTGCACGGCTTCAGGGGTGCTCTTCAGGGTTAGTACGCCATGCTGCCCCTCCTTCCTTTCCCACACCTCCACCATCCACCCCCCTCTCCCTTGGTCCAATACCTAGTATATCTGCCAAAGGGATGGGGGTGGTGCAGGGGAAACGAAGGGGTCTGGGAGATGGCTGGGAACCTATCAGCACCTGCCCAGGCCCTGTTGACATTCCCCTCACGTCTCCAGGCCCTGAAAGGATTGATGCATCTGCCTTTGAGCTGCTGTGAAAATGCAGAGGCTGAAGAATAGCTCCACTGGTAACCCGGGGAGCTGGGGGAGGGGAAGGCGGTGCTTTCCCGAGTAGACGGCTCAGCAAATGGCCACTGCGGCCAGCCTTGCATGTCAATGAGGACAAAGGCCTGGCCAAGGGGACTGGGACAGCAAGGGAGGGGCAGAGAAGCAGTCCCTATCCCGTGCCCCCATCAATAAAAGGAATCAACTTCCTGGCAAAAGGCTTCCTCAGAGGTGGGCTCCTGCTCGAAGCAGGCCTGGGAAACAAAACATTTCTGGTTCGTTTCTCCTCCGGCTAATGGAGGATGAGGGGACAACATGCCGCTTGGCAGCTCTAGCCAGGAGGAGGGTGCTGTCAAGGCAGAGTTTGAAAGGTGACAGCTGTAGACCCAGAAATAGCTTGTTGGGATGTGGCCCTTGTCATGGAAGGAGTGGGGGGATCTTCTCTCCTCCCCCCCATCCAACACCCCCCGCCCAGAGCAATCGACAGGGCAGGCTGCATTCGAGAAAGGATGCTTCTGTCCAGGTGGTGACATAGTTGTGGTGCGCTGCACAGAGGAAACCCCCTTCTCCGCCCCATACAATCACCCCATTTATCTGAAGCTTTCTTGCTGCTGGCTTAAATCAGAGGAGGGGGCCCTGGCACAGGGAGGGGAAGAAAGCAGATCCAGGGGAAGGCCCCTCTGGTGCTAGTGGAGTAGAGTCTGCAGGGGCTGAGGCTGCTGGAGAGGGGTGGGTGCAGTGGCTTATTTGGTCCAGGCGGTGCTTGCTGTAATAAAGACATTGGGGAGGGGAGGGGAGACAAAATGTGACTCCTTGGCCCGCCTTACAAAAACCAGGATCTGTCAGTGCTTGGCGGTAAGGGGCGAGGCCAGTGCAGCAGACTCTGGAGTCAGGGCAGTGTGCTGGGTTGTTTGCGTTACAATGCTGAATGATTGTGTACGGGTCACTTTGAATAACAGAACTGAGCTGTTGGCAGGAGGACAGGCAGGGAAGGGGTGTTAATGGCCCCAGAGATCATAGAGAAACCACAATCTAGTGCCCCACTCCCCCCATGCTCTGCATGGCTTTGTTCTCCTGGGGCACCTGGACAATGGGAGCTGGCTTTGGTGAGGGGGACACCCCATCTTTTCCCTTCCTCCCCGCCATTTAACTAACCCTTCAAACCCCTTTCCCCAGTCATAGCACTCATAGACCCTACAATTCCATGTTAAATTCAGGAGCACCCCACCTTCCAGCTCTGCTGCAAACCAGGGATCCCTCCCCCCAACCCCATCCCATGAGTGGTGGGTTCCCCAAGCCAGCTCTGTGTGTGGGCATCTGAGCAAGGTCAGGGCAGGAGCAAGGAAAGACATCAGGCCTGAATGCAGCATGGTTTTTAATAACTGGTCTAATGAAAAGAAGAAAGATGTCCCCTGAAAGATGTTAAGCTCTCGACACCGAGATTCAGGCTGTCAGACTGCCCCATTCTTAGCCCCACCAAATGCAATTATGGCATTGGGGAAAGGTTCTCTTGTCAAAGCTTGTTTTGAGCAGCTGCTCAGCAAAAAAGCAAGGCAGGGTTGATACCGTGGCATGGAGTCTTGATTCCCCTGCTGCTGTTGCTTTGGGCCTGTGCGTGTCAGGTTTTGCTTCTGTTAGTTTCATTTCTGTACGGGTGAGAGGAAATAGTTGCAGACGTGCTGTAGGAGTTGGGAAGGACGCTGGGCCGAGTTATAGGGGAAAATACCCAGGAGTCTCCTGTTTGCTGGAATTAATACAGAGCCCCTTTAGTCTGCGTGGGTGGCTCTTTCACCCACCACAGGACCAGAAGTTCCTGATGGCTGTGGAGCCTTTGTGGTCCCACTGTGTCAGAGATAGCTCAGGGTTTGGGGAAACTCATACAGTGTGCCCCAAAGCAAAGATCTACTCTAGAATGTGGGTGCCTTTGTGGGCCAGGGAGGCACGAGTGACTCCAACATTGTGCAGATCATCCATTTGCTCCCCCTGTGAAGAGGGTTAGCTATTGCTCTGCTGCCAGGAACACCAGAGCTCTCCCCCAGCCTGGCTACTCATGCCATGCCCAAGGACCGCAGTTGACTCTGTCTTAGGCTTATTTCAGTTCCCCTCCCCACATCCCCACACCAGGGCATTCCCATTACTCGACTCCTTTAACTGAGCGGGTCCCCAAATGCCTTTTGAAAGGGGAGGTGGGCCAGACCTGAGGGCGGTCCTGGACCTTAGCTGAGAACAGGACTGTTGCCCTTCCTGGCACTGGCAGTGGAACACTTTTACTTAGGGAAAAGATTAACCCAGGCAAATCCCTTCGAGGGTTTCACCTAGATGGACACCTGCTGGGCAAGAGGGCGCTGTGCTGTGGTTGGCCCTGGGTTGTGGTCTCAGTGACCTCATGTTTTGTTTTTTTCACATCTGTGATTTCCCATTTCTAACATTTAGGTGAAGCGGATACTTCTTGAGGGTGGGCCATCGAGCACTCAGTGTTTAAATAGGGCTCAACCCCATCTCTTGAAGTCAGCCTTCTATTTTGCATGCCTGTATTGTTGCTCACAAAGCTTTCTACACTCCAGTTTTTGCACACACCTCTTAGACTTGGATGGTCATTAGATGCTTTGTTTGTGCAAACCTGATCAGCTGGCACACGCATGTGAATTCAGGGTTTTGAATTTGCATGAACTTGGGTGTGAAAAATGGCATGCAAAAACTTCAGTGTGGGGGAATATATGTGCAAAAGCAAGTGTGAAAATGGGGTTCCATTACAGAGGCTGCTTTTGAAAATGTGATCTTCAAAGCATGTCCAATTGCCTCTCTCCAGTAGTGGGTAGAATAAGCTGTCTCAATTAGACAGCACTTGGAAAAGACCTCGTAAGGAAGGGGACAGTATTACAAGTCCAGCACACTACTTGGGTTAAGTCAGGGATCGGCAACCTTTGGCGCACGGCCTGCCACGGTAAGCCCCCTGGTGGGCTAGGCCTGTTTGTTTACCTGCTATGTCCTCAGGTTTGGCCAGTCGCAGCTCCCGATGACCGTGGTTCGCCACTCTGGGCCAATGGGGGCTGCGGGAAGCAGCGGCCAGCACATCCCTTGGCCGTTAAGTAAACCATAACATCCCTGGGTTAAGTAAACCATAGTTGTATTAGGAAGGGCTAGTGTTCTATTAAATTCCAAGTGGTGCTGATGGTAGAAACTGAAATAAACAAAAAATAAATTGTGTGACTGAGACTACAGGAAAATGAGGCTATAATTCTGGGCAAACACTGGCAAAAAAGCAAAGGTCACCAGCAGGCAGGGGTCTGAACTGTGCTGTGTTGTGAGCTTTTCTCATCTGAAATACAAGCAGAACAAGGCCTGAGCAATATTAAACCTTTCAGGGACAAAGGCAGGGAAATCCAAAGCTAAGGCTGTTGTTTTCTCTTCTGAAGAAAGGCTTTTACTTCTTAGGACCCAAGTGCTTTTGCTGCCTAATGTGCTAGCGATATCAGCAACTGTAACTGCAGAAACAGAGAACCGGGTCTCGGCTGGCAGGTGAAGAAAGACTTGATTTAAGCGCTGTTGTTCGTTGGGTGTATGTATTTGTCATTGGTGAGTCTGCATCTAAAGTGTGTTCTGTTCAGAGCTGGGATCTTTATTACGGTTGCATATTTATTTTTATAATGAGGCGTTTCACTTCCTGCACCCAACGCCGAGTCTCATTTTACAGGCTGTGTGTGAAAAATGTTGCATTCAAGGCTGGTAGCCAAATGTACTGAAGGCTACTCCTTGCTCTCTGCAGGTGACTTTTACACCTAAGGGTGGCCCAGTACAGTGCTTCCCCTCCTCTGGGGCAGCTGTACCAGTTTACTAGACCAAAACTGTGGCCCATGCCCTGTGCTTTCCCCTGTACAGTTACTGGGGCTTAGCAGCTGAAGCTCAGTTACACACCACTAAATGGGAAGCTGGCAGTGGTGCCATGCTGAGGCCTGAGCGAGAATGCAAGGGAGAGCCTAGAGTATCTGTCAGATGAGGACGTGCCAGTTTTGGGGCAGGGAAGAACCAACTGTTGAGAAGACAGACACACCAGAAAGAATAGCTTGCCCCCTTGGCTCTCCATTCACTGGGACTTGGTTTAAGCCTCTAGTATTTTTTGTACAAAGAGGGGGATCTGGGAGGATTTAATCTCTGATGGGATATTTAGCTCTTGGGTCGTTCTTGGGTCGTTCCCTTTGCATGGGCCAGGTCTTGGCTGTGAAGCAGTCCCTCCTGTTTACCAGGAAGAGCCTGGGTTGTGTTCTGTGCTGGATAGTTACGCCTCTGCAATGGCTCCTCTCTGCTTTTGAGACGCCTACTCGCTTTCTCTAAATGTGGATTTTCACATGCAGGGGGAGCTGACAGGGCGGGGCGGGGGGTTGGCTGGTGATCAGGTCTGATGGCTCCATACAGTTTTGCCCTGCGCATGGTGGGAAGACAGGACGCCCATGCCAAGAAAAGCACTCAGCAGGTCCATGCTTTGGTTCGGTGCAAAGGCACATCCCCAAAAGCTCTGCTGTGCTACTGTGTCTTTTTGAAGGAGCAGGATGGGACTGCACCTTTGGGGTGAGTATGCTGTCGGCTTGCAAAGGAGAAGAAGTTGCAGGGGGGAGCGTGCCAATTTGTGTCCCATTAGCACAATGGCTAAGTGGAAAAACTTGCTTAGCTCTTCTCCAGAATCACTGCTAGAAACTGTGCTCCTGGCTGGGACCTTGCGGGTCCTGTGTCTAGCCGAGTGAGTGCGTACAAAGACACACACACACACACACCCGAGTGGCCAATGGCACAAGCGTATGTAGGTTCTGCTCCCAGTGGAATACAGAGGTAACGGTGCGCCCTTCGGTCACTTCCGTGCCCCTTGTTCCTTGTCTGCACGACGTTAGGCAGTGGAACAGGTTCCCAACCAAAGTGGAGGAAGTCTCATTGCTTGCAGCTTTTAAAACTATGTTAGACAATTGTGGGGAACGATCTTGCTTAGGGCCCCAGTAGACAGGCTAAGTGATCTAATAGGTCATTTTCATCTCTAGCTTCTGTGGTTTCTCACTGGCCACAATTTCGCAAGGCTTCTTCACAGCCCCTGCTTCTAAAACAACCAGCTCTAACATTCCTCAAAGAAAATGGATGATTATCACATAACTCCCATTGGCACTCAGGGATCCCCTATGGGAACTAATCTCCCAGACTAAAAAAGGGACTGATCCAACAGCCTGAAGCCATAGCCCAGCAGCTGTTCTGAAGAGGTGTTGAGCTGCAGAACGACTGGCTTCTTAAGACAAGGGCCCAGCAGGAGATGACTGAAATGCCTCTGTGAAGGAAATCATAGCATTGGGAGGTCTGAACATTTTTTCTTTTGCGCACACTGGCTCTCTGTTGGTTTCCAGCCTCCCAGATCTTTGCTGCTTGATATTTAGATAAGTGAAGTTGCTGCATTTGCTTCCTTCCGGAAAAATAGGACTGGCACAAGCCCTGTGAGTTTCCTGGTGGAGATGCAATAAGATTCCCTCATACCCCACCCCCCGCCACTCCACCCCCCACACGTTTCCTTTCTGTCCCTGTAGTTCTCCGGGAGTGGCAAACGGACTTTTTAAACTGAGCGAAAGTCTTAATGTGAGGTGAATCTGAAGCCCATAGTTTGGACTTCAAACAGTGAGAAAATTGGCGCTGAATGATTCTGCACACAAAGCAGAAAACTTTCATTTCCTGCAGGCAGGATGGAATTGACTGTTATATTAAGACTTCAGAAGGAGCACTGCCCTGGAGTAATTCCACTGCTGTCAGGCAATGTTGACATCTAGATTAACCTCTGTGCAGTGAATTTTACAGCAAAACTCATTGTGATGCGTGTGGGATATCTCCTGTAAATCCCAGCTGAAACCAAGGGTGTCCCACCCCCCTCTTTGAGAAGAAGGAGAAGAGCCTGGCAAGCGACTGTGTTTCTTTTACCTCAGCAGAACGCGGCTCTGACCTCATCCAGGCCATTCCTGCTGAGACAGGCTTTCTCCTCTGCTAAAGTGACAGGAGTTTTAGCCCATATTTTTTTTAATCCCCCCAAGGTATTTAAATCAAGGGGATGAAAGGCTCTTTGCTATTGACAAACAGGTCCTGCCATGTATCCACAAGCAGACAGTCGTAGTTAAAAGGAACTGGTTAACCAGTGGCTGTTAGCTTCTCTCTCTGATTAACTCCAAACTAGGGCACTGATGAGACCTGATCCGGTGAGCAATGCCACTCACTCTCACAGCTGCTGCCAACAGGCTGCATCTAGTGTTAACCAACCAAACAAGAGGCTAACTATTTACACTGTGAGCATGACAAAAGATGCATAAATTAAAGGAGTTCACGTAGTTCATTCTGCAGAAGTCAAAGGCCGTTGCAAGAGAAGTCTCCAAACTCCTTATTTCTTTGCTCTGGCTGTTAAATCCAAACTGCAAGGTAGGAGCAAGTACCCTTGGTATTTTCTTTAAGAGTAGCTTCAGCAGCAAAAGTTTCAAGGTACAGAAGCGGAACTGCCTTCTCCTCCCTTGTGTGCTAGAGACAATGCTCTCAACAGGCATTAGTAAGTACCAGTGATGTCACCTAGTCCTTTTGATTACCTCTGTGTAGATAAGTACTGTCAGCTAGACAATGTCGGGACTTGAGGGTGTATCCTTCATTCTAGCTATTCTTTATGCCTTGCTCTTCTTGTTCATCTCTGAACTCATATATGTCTATAATCAATAGCAAAAATTCTAGGCACATCTTGAATACTGTGTGAAGATGTGGTTGCCCCATCTCAAAAAAATATATATTGGAATTGGAAAAGGTTCAGAAAAGGACAACAAAAATGATTAGGGGTATGGAACAGCTTCCATATGAGGAGAGATTAGTAAGCCTGGGACTTTTCACCTTGGAAAATTGATGACTAAGGTGGGATATGATAGAAGTCTATAAAATCATGATGGCTGTGGAGAAAGTAAATAAAGAAGTGTTATTTAGTCCTTCTCATAACACAAGAACTAGATGAATGAAATTAATAGGCAGCAGGTTTAAAACAAACAAAAGGAAGTATTTTTTCACACAACACAGTCAACCTGCGGAACTCCTTGCCAGAGGACGTTGTGAAGGTCAGGACTATAACAGGGTTCAAAAAAAGAATTAGATAAGTTCATGGAGAATGGGTCCATCAATGGCTATTAGCCAGGATGGGCAGGGATAGTGTCCCTTGCTTCTGTTTGCCAGAAGCTGGGAGTGAGTGACGGGATGGATCACTTGATGATTACTTGTTTTGTTCATTCCCTCTGGGGCACCTGGCATTGGCCACTGTCAGAGGACAGGATATTGGGCTAGATGGACCTTTGGTCTGACCCAATATGACCATTCTTATGTTCTTATAAAGCTCTCATTGACTCAGCTGGAGTTGTGTGTCCTCTGCATCTCTGAAATCAGGCCTATAAACTCTTTTTTGAACCTGTATTTGCTATCCCCAATTAGAATACAGCTGGAAGGGTTGCCTCCAAGGTTACAGAGAAGGTCATGGTGTCATTTTTGACTATGGAAAGAATATGGTCAACCAATTTAACCAACAAAGAAAATCAAACTTGGTGGCCTAATGTAAAAAGTAATCGGTATTGTATTTTGCTTTGGACATCCATGCATTAATATTCTGCAAATATGATTTCCCCTTTGTTTGTATTATTGATGCTATAAAGTGTCAGACACACTAAAAAACAAACTAAAAAATCCTTTAGCAACCCAGCCTTTGGGGTTTGGAGTAATTTTGGCTGAGTCACAAATAAGGTTGCTGTCCCTTTTGCGTCTCATGGATATTAATGCACTGGTCACTCAATCTACTGCTGACTTTAAAAACATTCACTTTGCTAGCTGTATTTTAAAGAATTCAAAACCCTGAAATTCTTTGTGCCCCATACGGGAAGCCAAAAGTGCCCAGGGTGAAGTACCACTTTGCTATGGTTGGGTTTGTGACTCTCATAGGGTCTGCTACATCTCTGTGGTTCCCAGCAAAGCACCACTTCACAACCATCTTAGTTCCAGCCAAGAAGAACTAGGTCTGTGTACCCTTTCGTCAGAGCTGTTTTATCACTTGGGTTTGCTCTTGAGCAGTACTGGGCTTCTGCCTCTTGCAGTGGCAGGTGGATGTTATAACTCCACAGCACACCAGCCCTTAGTTGCCCAAGAATTGAGACGTAATCAGGAAGAGGAGACCTGTATTCTTGTCAAACCCCATCTAACTACATCCCAGAATCTTATGCACTTGTTTTCATGAGCACTGAGCGGACATCTTTACTGTGCTGTCCACAGTGAACCCTAGATTTTTGTGCCAGAGAGGATACAGGGAACTCAGAACCCATCCCTGTGTTGGAGGAATTTAAATTGTTCCTTCCAATGTGTGTCTTCTTGAATTGGCTGAAGATGAGTTTCACTTGCCCAACAACTGATTTACTTTCGTCCCTCCCGCTCCTCTCTGCCCCGACTCACTAAATACTTTTGTGCCATTGGCAAATGTAACGTCATTATCCGCCCTCCTTCCCAAGTCATTAATAACTAAATTGACCAGCACCAGCTCTGGCATTGATGTCTGGGGTCACCCCACTATTAACATCTTCCCATTTGCTCCCTGTTTCTCCTTGTTAGTGTCTGATCCGTGGTAGGATGTTACCCCTTGCTCTGGCTATCCAGTTTCCTTATTAGCCGCTTATGAGGGCATTTATCATAGTCTTTTTGAAAGTCTAATAAAATGATACAAAGGTCTACTTTATCTATTATTTCCTTCCCTCTTCCAAAGCATTCTCAAAGGCTAGAGAGAAAATTGACTCTTACGTAGGCTATGTCAAAGTGTCCCTGCCTTGTTGCTTTCATCTGGGAGTTTCCCAACTATTTTGTAGTTGACTTCCAAACCCTTTTTCTGAGTCCTGCAATTAGAGCTCCCCATCTCTCAGGCCTGAGTAAAAATGGAGGTCAAATCATACTCTGCTGGAGGGATCTTCTTTACGATGTTGTGGGGAGGAAATCTCAGCAAGTTTCTCCTTGGATTTTCCCTCCAGTGATAGCAGGAGCAGGGGATTTGGGGAATCCAGAGGGAGGTAAAAGAGCTCCCAGTTCTGTAACCTCCTGCTGAGATTTCCACATGGAAATCTGGGAGCAGGGCAGGGGACATTGCCATGGGGATCAACATTTCTCTTGTTCAATCCTCCTCCCAGCCCAGCCCTCTGAAGTCCACAGAATGCCATCAGCACAGAGGTACAGCTCAGGTGCATGCCCACAGCACAAGGATAGGGAATTTCCAATTGTGCCCTGCCACCCCCAATGAGATAGGAACAAAGTTAGCAAAAGTCCCAGAGTAGAAAGAGTTCTGGGTTATGATGTTTTCCCTACAGGGATTATTTAGTTTCCTTTTCTAACTCCGTTATTTAAGACACAATCCCACAGTAACTATAAACATGCTCTGAAATACGGAATGAACACGAGGAATCTGTTTGTTTTAGATTTTATGCCCGTAATTTCTCTCGCTGAGAATTCGGCTGTTACTTAGCCCCCAGCTGATTGTTCTGATTGGAAAGTCAGTCAGGACTGATTCCTGATGGGATCTGCTCTAGTCCATCCTAGTTCTTACACACTTGGGCTACGGCAATGGAAATAATCAGCAAAAAGGACTGAGTTATTGTTACTGCGTATAGACCTGAACCCTCCACTTGATGCTGGGCTAAAGCCTGATAGGTGTTGAGCACCACAAGTGTACATTAGAGTTGGAAAAGGTTGTGGGTTCTGGATGCCTCTTGAGATCGTTCATTGTGATGTTAAGAGTAGTGATGCAGGGAATGAGGGGGGAAATTGTACAAGAAAAAAAATGTGTCAAACAGATTGTTTGGCGTTTAGTGCAAGAAAATCCACAATTGTACATGAGACAAGATTGAACTCATCATATTCTCCCTAGCAACAAAGAATATTTGCTACAGAGAGAGGAACGATTCTCTATCCCAATCGCTTTTAATTTTGTTTTTCTTGTTCTTCTGCTAGGGCAGAGCAAACCCTGGCTCACAATGTCTTTGAAAGCTGGAAATTAGGGTGAGAGGTGGGGTTGGGAGCGGATGAGAGCCTGATCTTGTTCAGTGATGTAGATGGGTAACAGCACAGCATCTTCCTGGGGTCAGGTCCTACTAATCTGGGATCAGATCTCCCCCTTCTCTACCCCCCAAAAAATCTATTTTGTGCAAGCATTGTTCACAGTATTGTAAATCAGTTTTATCTCTGAGATTAAGAGACAAAAGCAGCCACTAATCTGGGGATTTTGCTGTATCTTAAACCAGTAGAATCATTTCCCTGCAGATCAAAATGCCTGCCTAAGGTCAAGAAAGGCGCTGATGGAAAACCAAGCAACGAGATTGTTTTGATGACCTGTCTCTACCTAAATTTTTGCAACATGTTAACCACAGCCACCAGGGAATTCTGTGCTGAGGACAGGGACACCTCCGACACCGCAGAGATCAATTTCAGGCTGTTCCACTTAAGAACGGTCAGTGTAATAAACGTTATCGGAGGCAGGCTGTCATGCAGTGTCTGCAGCTGATGACTGAGTGTTTAGTCTGTCAGACTTGTTCTGATCTCTGGTTTCAGGGTGGCATGTTCTTGCTGGCATTTAATTTGGGACTGTGTGTTCAGCACCATGGACAACGGTCATCTACTAGAAGTGAGTGAAATTTACAGGCTCTCGCCTAGCTTCATCTCCCACAGGGCTCTGGCTTTCCCCCCTCATTTCTGAGCCCTGGTGGTTGTTTTTCCTAGTGGCTGCTCTTTTGTGTGTGCCTTGCTGATCCAGCTCAGCGTGTCAAGACTCCCCCCTCCCCCATGCTGCACCCTGAACCTGCTGATGTTGGGCCTGCTCCTAAATCAGTGTGTTCCTCTCTATGCGTCAGGACTACTTGGGTGAGTAAGGGGGGCAGGGCTGGAGCCGTATATCTCCCACTCTGAGAAACAGGCCAGAGAGCTCTGAGGAGAAACAGCTTGAAGATTAATAGGGATCCATGCAGGCCAGTAGTTCTCAATCTGCGGTCCAATCAGCACACACCTGTGGCTTGTGTGACACCCTCAGAACCATACAGGTAGTATATATATCCTGTGGATGCGGCCCACATCACACAGCGAGCTGCATATGCAGCCCACAGTGGTTAATAGGTTGAGAACCACTGATGTAGCCAATGGGCTGGCTCAGCTACCCTGGAGCTGATCTGGGACTGTTCTGGCACTCATTTAAGCCTAAATGTTCAAGGACCTGGTGTTGTCACTGAGCCAAATCCTTACATCATTCCAAAGTAGAGAGACAAGTCATAGCATGTTTAATGTATGAAAAGGGAACACAATCGGACCATGCAGCTTGGTACCGATTGTGTATGTGGGATTCTTCCCGCCCGCCCCTCCCCCCCACTCACCTTTTCCTGACACCTAAACAGTTCAACGTTTGCTTTGTGCTAGAAGATTTAACCAAGTAGAGTGGAACTGGAGCTTCAGTGGAGTTACTCCTGATTGTCACCAGAATTTGTGAGATCAGGCTCAGGTCCAGTGACAGTTGAAAAGCACTGGGCCAGCTAGAGGTTTGGAAGCGCAGCCTTTGATCTGCTTTTGTTTATTTTAATATAAAATTGTCCTGTTGCAACAGTGCAAGGAAATGAGTAGCTACCACATATTAGTGAGCATATTTGTTCTCAGACTCAATGAGGTAACAGCATGCAAAATCCCTCTCATTTCAGCTGAGTGTCTCTGTGCTTTTTTTTTCGCTCTAACAGCCCTGCCCCTGCTCTTAGATTACACGAAGCAGGTAAACTCCATCTCAAGTGGCTGATTCTGCAAGCGTCAAGAATAACTTCCTTCTTTTGGGCAGCTTTGGGAGCGATCAGGAATTGTAGGTCCATCCCCAGCTCTTGGGTAGGGATGGGCTACCTGATTCAGGAAATGGAAGATAAGAACCAGCCTGAAACTTAGCTCAGATATGGAACCGAACCTTCAGACTGGTTCCTGGGAGCACCCCTTCCTGTCTTTCTTCCCTGACTCAACAGGCCCACTGTCTTGGCTGAAGAGGGAGCGGGAGTCATAGGGCAGGGGGTATATATTTGGAATTGAAGAATGGGGTGTAAGAGGGAGGCTTTTGGAAATCAGAGGGCTTGCTTTGCAGGAGTGGGGAATCCTGAACAGGGAAGTGTTAAATGTTGGGAGGGAGGAGAGAAACCACAAGTGACCTGTGTCCATTTGAAGCAGCTTTGAGGGCCCATCTGGACTTCCCATCTTGTTGGGCTTCTCCCAGGTCTGATCGTGGGTCCCTCACTCAATACCTTACAAACACCAAAGTCTTATTATTGTATATTCCACTGTCTGATGGTTCTTGCCAAACCACAAGTGGGTTATTTTGTTTGGGGTTTTTTCCCCCTGTGTGAAAGGGATTTGTTTCTTCAGGAGAAGTGTCCTTTAAAATTCCAGCTAAATCTGGAGGTAATTTCTTGCATGAGCAGCTTTTTATAGATAGGCTTAAAGCAGAACAAAAAAACCTTATGTTAACTAAGTGCTATTTCACATAATGTGTTCCATGAGAAATGAAGGATTTCCTGCCTTGTAAATGATGTACATTGATGTAGTTCATACTGGACACTTGGGTCGGAGGAGTTGTGCAGAAAGGTTTCATTTTCTGAAGGATCAGCTGGCACCTGGGACAGATGTGAGGGGAGAGCAGGATGTATTTGGGAATGGAATTAGGTGCTGTATTCTCCCCCTCCTGAAATACTAAATATGTGATGGAGTGACGACGGCTGTAAGTGGCATGTGTCTGTCCAAATGTCCCATCCCCCTGCAGTTGGGGTGTATAATTCTCAGCATTGGAAAAATGGACCAGCTCTCAAAACAAATCTATTCACCTGCTTCTGTTCTGCAGAGATAGATGAGCCCTTGATTGGGGAAGAACTGCGGTGGCATACACAGGCTGTTGTCATCAGCAGTGACTCTAGCCATGTGGTTCTGCCCCACTTGGAAAAAAAGTGAAAGTAAAATCAGAGTCCAATAAGTTGGCCTTTGTCCCAGCTGCTATGTACCTCTGTTCACAGCTACTAATGGAACAGAATGGCTCTGCCAGGTGTAGAATGGCCTGCGCTGGTGCCCCATACTATACAATTCACATTCCAGTAGGGGGCGAGGCAGCAGCTGGATACACCCACCAGCCCAGCAGCTGCCACAGAGCACTGAGGGGTGCTGTAATGCACCCTTAACTCGAGCACATGTACAGCCCTCCCCCAGAAGAATTTTGCCCTACGCAGCCTCTGGTTGGAACTTGGCCTCGTCTTGGCAGACATGTTAGGGGGAACATGGCTAGCATCCCAAAATGGGGACTTTTACCAGGCTAATGTGAATATCAGTTAACGTTATTGAAACTCTGTATGAACAGAAAACAAAAATCTCAGTGACATTTGCTGGATTGAGTTGTTTGTTTTTACCCATTATACCAATAAGCTACAATCATGGCCTCTTTGGATCCTGTTTTAAATTCTGCATCTGTGTCTACACTGGAGGCCATCACCTCCTGATACTTAGCCACTATGGGGGCCATCAATGGTGTCTCCCGATTAAGGGGTCAAAAACGACCTACCAGCCTTCAGGTCTTGCTGTGGTTCTCAACCCCTTCCATTTCACAACACGCTTTGCCGTACCAGGACCCATCCAGAACTGCACCTTCTGTCAAACTAGGATCCTCTCCCATGGGACAATATGGGAAAGGCAGGGTGGTGGCACCTCCTAGAACCTGTCTGCAACACCCTTCTTCCCCAGGGGCTCCAACTGCTAGGGGGAGCAACTCTGCTCTGGGTATTAGCCAAAGTGGGTTCCCCTGTATGCTCCCCATTGTAATTTGGATTGAGCTCTTTGCTACACTGGGGCGGGGGGCATGATTCCATTATAGTTTTAAACCCATAGAAGCCTTTTACAAATTTTTAAAAAGTGTTTGAAATTGAGGTTAAGGGACATCTGAAATGCTAAGGTATTTGCCCTTTCCCCGGACTCTCTCCCCACCCTTTGCTTCTTCTTTCCCTTGTCCCCAGCCTCAAAATGAAACAGAAAATTATTTTTTTAAAACTATTGATAATTTATGTTTAGTACAAAGGATGATTTAATAGCATCACCAAAGGTCGTTCATTCCATTTACACATTCCTCCTCCACCCCCAAGCCCATTCTCCCTATTGCAGCCCGTTGCCCCCTGTCATCCACCCCACACACTCCCCACAACTAAAGAAACACAAACACTGGAGACTATTCCGATTTGGTCAACAATCGTTGGAGGACAGAGATTTAAAAAAAAATACTAACCAGCCACCACAAAACGAAACCATGTCCACCTTTCAATCCAATAGTCAACTGCTGCAAAGAAGAGGCGAACTCATTTCTTGACATTTGTTTAAAAAAAAAAGTCTTTTATACCTGTTTGTGTGAGCATACACCTGTGTTCATACACACATACGCACACATCTCTCTCTCTCTCTCTCTCTCTCTCTAATATAAATATATTGTACGTTAAAGCTGTAAATATTCCTTGGTCATGTGTCTATGTCTTCTTCATAGTATCATATCCTCAGTGTTATGTTAACAATTCCATTTATTGATTGATGAAACTGTGTGTAGAGCTGTACCCTCCTGACATAGTTTATGTAGATCTCTCTTCTCAAATAAAGTACAAAACAACCATTAACTAGGCTTTTCCCCCCTCCTCTGTCTGCCTGTCATTCAACTTTCTTTTTATAAACATCACCTTTGATCTTTTATGTTCAAGTTTTAATCACAAGCTTGAGCCAGGAATTCTTGGGTGAAGTTCTTTGACCTGGATTTTGCAGGTCAGATTAGAAGATCATAGTAGTTACTCCTGGGTTTAAAATCTATGGGTGAAATCCTGCCCTATTGAAGTCAAAGGGAGTTTTGCCAATGAGGTCCATCGGACCAAGATTTCACACTAGGATTCTAAAGAAGGGCAGAGTATTTTTTGTTTAGTGGAAGCTCTGATTCGGGAGCATGAGATAGCAGCTTCCAGAGAAAAGTACCAGTTTGCTGAACTACTAAACCCAGCCCGATTCACCCGATGGGAAGGGTGTGAACCACCATCAAAGTCAGTGTTCCTTCTCACCTGGGTTTCTAGCTCATGAACTAGTTAAACCCAGACAAAGTCTTTGTTACGGAAATTCCATCGCTCACATGTCCCTTGACAAATTGCTTCCTTCTCCAAGCAGGGCCAGGAGGACACATCTCTGACAGGTTTCAGAGTAGCAGCCGTATTAGTCTGTATTCGCAAAAAGAAAAGGAGTACTTGTGGCACCTTAGAGACTAACCAATTTATTTGAGCATAAGCTTTTGTGAGCTACAGCTCACTTCACGAAAGCTTATGCTCAAATAAATTTGTTAGTCTCTGAGGTGCCACAAGTACTCCTTTTCTTTTTACATCTCTGACACTTTCTTGGGGGCACTTAGGACTCTGCATCACTGTGTAACTGCCCCTCCCCCTGCCCTGCCACAGCACGAGAGGGACTTGGTGGGGCTAAACTGGGTGTCACCTCCCTGTCTCCCCAGTCTGTTAGCCGGCTAAATCGTCTTCTCTGAAGCTCTGCCAGCTTTCACTTTGCAGGTAACACTTGGTGTACTCCCATCCCCGAACACCTCAGAAGTAGCTCCCTGTAGCATCCAGCCTGTCACTGGACACTCACAGAAATGACCAAGTCTGCTGTCTCAAAAGAGACAACGTACACACAGCTGGGAGACTACAACCCAGGATCAGGTCCTTCCTGACAACAATAGCACTTGGTGAAAACAAATGCAAGTTTAGTAACAACAGAGCTTCACCGATTCAAGTGAGTATTGAGTAAGAATAATGGAAACAGAAATGGTTACAAATGAAACAAAAGCATAACACGCTTCTAAGAAACGCCTTGTAATTGTGACAGACTACATTCCTTTGTCTGCAATAGTTTGTCACCCTCAATGTCCTTTTGCAGAGCTTGCTGATTTTAAGTCAAATCAGGAGCCAAATTTTCATGAACAACCTCTGCTCCACTAAGGGTGTTCCACAGTGAAATGGATAACAAAGTGTTCTGCAGATGATGATTATATTTTCCAAGGTTTATTGTCTTTGCTTCTAGAATCAGGCTAACCCCTGTTGGTTTCACATCCCTCTATCAACCTGTTTTTCCTGTTGACGTGCCATGCAAATAAGTGTTCCTTTCTGCTGGTTCCGCAATGTTTAATTTACATTAGAGATTGGGAGATAACTACCTTTCCCCCTGTCTGGAAGAAACTAGTTTCTGCCTTTATTGGGTTACAGACTTTACAGCATTATATCAATAAGTATCTGTAACTCCTCATATAGTGTTAATACATACATTTCACAATGACATTAATGACCAGTGTGTCACCGGCTTTCATTTGATACCTTACAAGATGCTTTTTGGACAAACACTATGAAAACAGTGGGTTAGGTGTAGTGAGTTTGTCAGGCCTGATAGGAGTTGCTCACACAGGGTCGTGAACCATCAGTGGACCTCTATGTCGCAACATCACTGAGACTTCTGTAGAAATAACCAAAATGAAATGTGTTAATAGAGGTTACCAGTGGGTGGTGTGATGGCCTGTCTGCCATCCCCAGGCATTTTCTACTGCTCAGTATGGCAGTGGGTCAAATGGCAGATTATAGTTACAGGAAGGCTGTGTCATTGGTGTTATGTTATATCCTGCCAATTTCTGCCATTGGCTCACGTTACCTTTCTACGTGTATGCTGCCTGTGGTTAGAATTAAGAGGTGTGGAAGCATCCCAGAGTAACCCTGTGAGATAAACAGGCTCAGGAGCAGCTTCAGGTTGTGTGCCAAACTTAAACTGATTCCTCATGCCTACAAGAAATTAGGGAGGATGTGGGAGAAAAGGGAAGGTGGGAGAGCTTTTGACAGAGTGCTCCGGGGTTTGTGCATGATTTCCTGCTTGTCTCGGGGCATGCATCCTGGTGCTTGCTTGTGGAACCACAAAGTTATGTGATCGAGTCACCGCACCGATACTGCGAGGACATGAGCCTGAGAAATGCAATGTGGAGGTGACATTAGCATATATCTGGGAGCTGCAGAAAATGACTCCAATTATTAGACTAATGAAAGAAGCAGATAAGTGCTGAGCACCGATCAATTAACTAGGTGTTTGGTCTGGACTACACACTGGGGACTAATTGGCTAAAGGGGTTGTGTAATGGGATACCAAGATTTTTCCCGACTTCAATTCCAGCCTGGTCTGGTAGATTCTTATCTGGTGGCTATGGGGTGGCCTCTGAAGAATGAGTCAAATGAGCCCTCTATTTAATAGGAGACACGTGTCCACATCCAAGCAGGCACCACTTGTCCTTCTCATTGGCAACTTCGGTAATGGGGGTCAAGAACTGAACAGGCCATGGAAACTGATCCCTGGGAAAGGTCCCTGCATAACAGGGGGTGAGGCGCACTGGCATAGCAATGAAGCTTGCACCGCTGCTGCCCATGCTAAGACACAGAGCTGTTTTTTCTCCAGGGCACTGTCAATCCAGCTCCTTTCTCCATCTACCACCATCGGATAATGCACGTGCTTTTATAAAACGAGGAGCAACATAAAGGGACACATCACACAACAAAGACAGAAACAAAGCTAGGGGGGAGGTTGGACTCAGGACTACCCACAGTCCAGCTTGTCTGACACATCCCCGGGAGGCTTCATCCTTCCATTTGTGCACATCCCCATGGCTCAGGCATTTCAAAGAGGAGATGGCCCCTGTGTGGCATGGAAGGTGACAAGCTAGACGTTCAATAGCATGGCTGCCATTCTGCTTCCCCCAGCCCCATTGCAGAGCTTTACTATGGCTTTGGTTATTCCAGCCATCGAGCGCCTAATTACTGCCCCACAGGCAATGGCTGCTGGGCCAGAAGGAGGGGGCGGGGGGAGGGAAAGTGCCCATGCTAGTTAAGACTCCCAGGATTCCTCCTTCCAAAGGCAGCTGGAGCTGGTGGCAGCTCTAGAGGACATGACACCGATGAGAGGGGACCCCAAACCTGCACATCCAGCCTGTGAGCTGCCTGTTTCGCGTTAAACTCACCCTTTGCAGATGATCAGCCTAAGCCCCATGCCCCACCCCATGCAGTTCAGGTAGCACCCACCATCTCAATCAGGCCCTCTGGAAAAGGGGTGAGATTTAACCCTTAGAGCAGGGGTCTCCAAACTGGGGTGTGTGCACCTCAGGGGGGTGCACGAGATGATCCCAGGGGGTGCACAGCAGCAGGAGTGCTGCTGGACAGCACTCCGCCATTTTTTTTCTTCGGTGGCAGCTCTGCACGTCCATGGCTGGTGTTTCCCTCTGGCAGCCCACCTGTGGTAAGTCTTCTGTCGTTCTTCCATTGGCGGCGCACCTGCGGCTGGTCTTCCGGTCTTCACACTGGGGGTGCGCGAGCCAAAGAGCTTGGAGACCACTGTCTTAGAGAACCACTGAATTGTGCCACGGAGCTGGCACCAATATTTGGATCCCTTAGGCTCTAACCCCACTTTCCCCTGGTTCACACTGACCTGCTCAGGACCTTTCCCAGCCGTAGCCTCCTGCAGCTGCAGCTTGCTTTAGCCTTGGAAAACACAGCGATTGTCATTCTTGCAGGTATTCCCTCACTGCTATGAGCTTTCTTCGCTGCAGGGCCAATGAGACTCAGAATTAATGCTGTTCATTGGGGGAATCCTCCGTCCCTCTACTACATCCAAAGCCCCTCCACCACCAAGCCAAAAGGTCAAGCACAAAGCCAGGCTCTCCCTGTCCCACAATGGCTCCGTGTGCTCTCCTTCTCTTGTTCTCAGCCTCTGCTGGCCTGAAGATCTCAGCACTCAAACTCAGATCTGCTATATAATAATGGGCTAGAGGCCACCAGCCTAGCAAAGGGCTGGGGCCAACCCTGGCTGTCTTCATGCTGACTCCATGCCCCAATTACAACAACAGCCCATGTGTTACCATCTCACAGTCACTGGGAGGGAGGATATTTGGCATCGCAAACTGAAATAAGTCTTTGTACAAATACACTTGCCGGCCAAACCATAAAGGTGATTTGGGGAGTGTAACAGTTAATTTATTGCATCTGACTACAGCTGCTAGGAATTTGACTGACAATTTCTGTTTATTTATATCCCACTACATAATCTGTGGCTTCGTGTTATAAATTCTTCTGATTGCAGTTTCACTGTGTCTGCTTGGATATTTATTGATCATAAAATAATCCATGCAATCCTTTCAAGTCAAGGCAGGAAGAACTGGTGCCCATGAATTCACTTGGCAGGATTTGGGCACCAGTGCCCAGGCAGCAGGAAAAAGGGGGAGACTTTTGTATTGGGTTATGAATTACTGAGCGCCAACCTTTCGGAATGGTTTATCGTCTCTGCCTGAATGCCTGACGTGGAGGCCTTCTTTGCTTGTGACGCTGATTACCCATCAGTTGATTCCACATGGACTTTGCAATCCGTTCTATAGCTGTGTGTGGGTAAGGGAGGCCGAGGGATGTTTTGTTAGTGTCATTAGTAGGTTCCCTGCTGTGAGGATTATTACATGTGCAATGAAATCTGTGTTTTCACAACAGTTCACTAATATGGCCCAAGGGGCAACATTTGGCTCTTTTTGCAGCATGGAAGTTTTGCCAGCTTTTTTGACAGCCAAGAAAGTGATACAGTTCCAAGCCCCCTGGGGGAAAAAACCCTGCGTGCCCACCCCAGCTGGGAGTCTGCTATTTCTGCTGGTGAATGTAACTTTTCTTTCTGCGCTCAGTGCTGACTCCACAATTTTTATCTCCAGTGAATCTTGCCCCATAAATTTTAGCTTCACTGATGCCTGGAGGAAGAGAGCCACCTCCCTTGTGGAAAATGTAACTGACTAGGAGACGTCCCTTTATTTCCCTTTTTGGCTTAGGCTTTTTTTCATTCCCTTCCGAAAGCTGGGCCTTGCCTCTTTCAGGGACCGCACGTCTATCTGACACAGATGTGCCAAGGATGGGCAGATGTTACTCTGCCACCTTTGCTTATGTGGCCTGGTGCCAAAGATTCTGGTTCCTCTAGGGTGACAAGATGTCCCGATTTTATAGGGACTGTCCCGATTTTTGGGTCTTTTTCTTATGTAGGCTCTTATTACTCCCCACCCCCACCCCTTGTCCTGATTTTTCACATTTGCTGTCTGCTCACTCTAGGTTCCTCTTAGTTATGATAGGTAATAAGTCAGCAGTTGCCTGGTGCAGCACTAGACTGGAAGTTAATGCAGCCGAGCCCACCGGTGGCTGGACTAGAAGGCCAGTATCCACCATATCAATTTTTGAGGTCTGCACAGTAAGTCAGCGTTAGGGAACAAGGCACTCAAATCCCCTTACAGGGAGCCAGGGAGGCTTCCCTCCGAACCAGAGGGTAAAGAGCCATTCTCTCAGCCTGAGTGGGCGGGGCCAGATCAAGCTTACTCCACCCCCCAGAAAGGAAGGGGGTGGGGCAGGAAGAACAAAGGGCAGGGCCCTTTGCCCCATCGGGGCAGCACCAGGGAGGGAGGCAGACCCAGGCTGTTCCCTCCAGACCCTGCTGCCGAGCCAGGGGAGGCCCTGGGCCAGGAGAAACCTGACCTGGAGGAAGGACTGGGGCGACCAGGGCTGCCAGCCGCCGAGTACCCGGAGGAACTGGAGGAGCCAGGCAGTAACCCGGGCCAGCGTGAGCCTGACGCAGCGGGGGAGCTGGAGCTGCCAGCAGCTGAATACCCGGACGAGCTGGAGGGACCGGAGGGACCCGCTCGAGAGACCGTGTAGGAAGTAGCCCAGAGGCAGAACCGCACAGTGCAGGGGGTCCATTTGGTCAGCGTGGCGCGGATGGTTCCCTGCTGACCCAGCGGCGGGACCCTCTCCTCCTGCCACTGTCAGGGCCCTGGGCTGGAACGCAGTGGAGTTGGGGGGGGCCTGCGTTCCCCTACCCCGGCCAACCCGCCTCGGGTAGCACAATCCCGACAACGCCACTGACCCAGGCCGGCGCTCCCCGTGTGTGAGGGATGGGCCACTGACCCGGGCCGGCGCTCCCCCCGCCGGAGGGGTGGGCCACTGACCCGGGCCGGCGCTCCCCCCGCCGGAGGGGCGGGCCACTGACCCGGGCCGGCGCTCCCCCTGCCGGAGGGGCGGGCCACTGACCCGGGCCAGCGCTCCCCCTGCCGGAGGGGCGGGCCACTGACCCGGGCCGGCGCACCTCTCTCCGCTAATTCGCTAGTGACAGAAAGGTGTGACCAAGGCCTGCCAGTGAGACAGTAGCTCCCCCCAAAGCGGCTCGGTGGACCAACTGAAACCTGTCACACCCCTTCACCTCCCTTCAGCTCCTTTGACAATCCCAGCCTCAGTGCGGGATCTGACAATACCCAGCTCTACTAGAGTGAGCCGGGTTCCTCACTGACACCCACGTATGCAGTGGTGAATCTGCTTTCGGTGAGAAAGAAAGGGTGCCACTCACACACTTCTGGGCTGGCAGACGGAGGGAGCTCTCTAGCGGCTCATTGGGGGACATGGATGTGCGAAGTTACACAGACGCTGAGGAGGCGTTTAGGAGAGCTACCAGGAACAGGAGAGACAGTCGTGATTATGGCAGCAAGGCTCTGACAAAAATGTCTCTCCTTTAGCCTGCAAGACACCTTGCACCGTGTGGCGGGGATGCGGGGAGAAATGGGGGGGATCTATTCATTGACTTCTCTCATTTTAACAGACGTGCTCACCCCAACCATCCCCAGAGAGGGAGGCCACAGCCTCCCAGGGAGCAGCCTTTAGCTAGTGAGCGTTGTGCTCCTGAAGGTGTGCAGGGAGGGTGGAGCACAGACTCCAGCTCCTGCAGCCTGAGGGGGTGGGATGAAGACCTCGGCAGAGTGCAAAGGGGCATGCAGGGCCCCTCTCTCTTTGCATTCCTTCCCTGGCTCCTTTGTAGCAAACATAAGCGACTTGTCTTCACTTCCAAGGCGCTTCACAAACGATTCCTGCCTACCTGCCATTTTGCCTTCAGTACCAAAAGGTTGACACCTGCCTCCGCCTGGCCCATGATGTCAGCCTCCATCAGCCACTTGTTAAATTTTCAGCCCCTTGGTGCCTTCTCCCATGCTCGCCTTCACCATTGGGAGAAACTCCCCATAAACAGCCACAGAGCTATCTCATTGTCCTTCAAAACCTTCCTTAAAACGCTCCTTTGCTGTGCAGCCTACAATAAACTTGAGGCTGCTGGTGTGCTGAGACCACTGCCGATCATGCTGAGAAGTGTCATCTCATTGTTTCCTTGGACTGCCCCTGTGGGTCTGTCTGTCTGTGTCCATCTGTTGTAGCTTGGCTTAGGGCTCGTCTACACTTGCGGTGACACGTAGGGTACATGTACCTCATGGGCGGCGTGTGAACTGCTGGCTTGGGGAGGTTAGCCCCTGGCCCCTCCCCTTCTGCCCAAGGCCCCGCCCCCTCTGCAGCCCAGAGCCCCCCACTGCGGCCCCCACCCCCCCAGCCCTGGGCCGCAAGAACGCCCCAGCCCTGGAGCCCCAGACCGGCCGTGCAGTCCCCAGCCCCTGAGCGCCGGGTGGCCAGGCAGCGAGGTCCCCCAGCCCTGGAATGCTGAGTGGGTGGGAGATGCAGCCCCAGCCGCCCGGACTCCTGGGCTCCAGGCCGGCCGCTCCCAGCCCTAACCCTAGCCCTAGCCTCAGCCCCAGCCCAGCCATGGGGGAAGAGTGGAGGCAGGAAGCAGCAGGAGGACTGGGGGTGGAGCGTGGGCAGGGCCACACAGGGCTGTTTGGGGAGGCTCAGCCTCCCCTGGCCTGCGATACCCGCCGCCTATGGTATAGCTACATGCCGCAGTGAATGGCTCTGGGGTGGGGAGGAAAGGCTTTAGCAGTGGGACACTGCAGTGTAGACATGGGAGGTGCGGGTCAGGCACAGTGGAAGGCCATGTAGGGATATCCCCTAAGGTTCTGGCCAGTCGGTACTCGACTTGAGTAAGCCGTGCCTCACGTGTTAGCGATACCCAGGCCAGCTGTGCGTGCAGTGTCCGTACGCCACATGCCACCCTAAGTGTAGACATCACCTTGGCCTGTAAGCTTTGTTCTGAGTGTTTACAGCACCTAGCACAGGGGGCGACTGGGCCGGGCTAGGCTCCTTGGTGCTACAATAACACAAATAAGAAAAATCATCCTTGTCCCCTGAGAGGTTTAGTTTGAAAAGCTCCATCATTTGGTGCAATGCGTGGGTACTAGAAGCCTTTGCGAATGGATCCAGCGGGGGGAGCGAAAACCCACAGAACACAGGGAACTTGCCCCGTTCATGTTGGGGGGAGAATTTTAACAAGGGGCTCCCAGGACCCCCCTCCGTCTTAGCAATGGAAAAGGAAAGGAGTCTGTAGCCAGAGTTGCCCATCCCATCCCCTCCCAGCACACACACATGCTCGCTCATTGTCCCAGTGCGCACACACGCTCTCCTCATCAGCACACACCACTCCTCCTGCTCCCCCTTCCCCTCTCCCCTCCTGGTTTGTTCCTGGAGTGCAGCCTTGGCCTGCCGCCTCCAGATAAATAATGCACCAGCTATTGTTTCTGCTGCTCCCTGCATCCCACAAACAGGCTACTCCTCTCTCCTCATCAAAGGCAGATTTGCTAGCGTTTCCTCAACTTTGGACTAATAAAACATGGGCTGGGGCTTGGATTTCAGGCTCATTAGCTCCAGACCAGCAGCCTGATGGACAGAACTCACTTTTATTATTGATTTAAGACATTTACACAGCAAAGACCTTTTGAGATTCATTAAAAATACAATAGAGACGAACGCAGCTCAGCCAAGTTCTCTAAGCATCACCGCGTTCTGCTGTTCGCTCCCGCCCTGAGCCTGCTTCAGGCCGCTGCTATTTGTCTTTGACTAGCCGAGACGATGTGATTACAGGAGTGTGTGGCGGCTGGAGAGGCATCTAATGGAGCTGGAAATAAAGCCACACAAAGAATAAACAACAGCAGAGAAGTCAGCTATGGTGGGGGTTGTTAGGTTGCTGCAAAGCACCTAATCAAGGCAGCCACATTCTGCATGGACTGATCACATACACACATATGTGAACACCCCCCCCACACACACACACACTGAGTCATCCAGCTCGTCACAGATTGCTCCCACACAGGTGTGTAGACAGAGTCAGTTACATGCATATACCATATAAACACAGAGCCCCCAGACATAAACATGCCCCCTACATTATGCATACAGACCAACTCATACATAGATCAGCTGTGTGTAGCCCCAGATACACACAAATGTTTTACAATCAGACACACTTGTATGCTCACCTAGACTACCCTCTGCCACACAAATAACCATAATCATAGGCTGTCATCACAGACATGCACACACATACCTATGCTCCGCACACACATACTGGGACAGCTCATCAGCTGGTGTCAATCGGTATAGCTCCCTAGCCGCCCATCACCGGGCTATCTGGGCACTAGCAGCTGTGTGTAGGTATGCATAGTGGGGCAGCTCCTCAGTGGGAGTAAATCAGCATAACGCCTTTGAATTCATTTAAACCCACTGAGGATCTGCCCCACTGTATATACATGCAGAGGTGACAGCGGTCAGCTACCCTGGTGAAGGGCAATTGAGACATGTGTAGGCAGGATTAGCTAAAATGGGCAGAAATAGCAACACACACACAAAATCCCATTGAAGGGGAAGAAAGGCTCACGTTGGCCCATCAGCTAGCTGCCCCCCTGCAGTCGCTGTTCAAGCTGATGATAGTGCAATGACAGCGGGCGGATGTGGGCTAGTCATTGAGAAAGCGGGACCTCCTCTGGCATTGGTGGATGTTTTCTTCCACCACGGTGCCGTATATTTAACTCCAAGCCAATTGCCTGCCAATACGATCCCACAGAGGCTCCAGTGTTCACGGTAACCTTTTCAAGGCCCATAAACCCCTGCACACATTACCCTTTAGAAACCAGTAAGCCTGTGCTTGCTGGGCGATCCACTTGGACAGCGGCAGTAATGGGGTCTTGCCCTGCAGGTTAGAGTCATCCAAATGCATGGTTAACAGTGTCATGCTTTACTCACTGCACTCACAAAGCAGGAGGAGTGTCACACAGGAGCCACTTTTAAATTATTTCCTACCCAGTACTGGCCACTGTTCTTCCTTAAGAAAAGCAGCATGCACTAGGGGCTTCTCATTAGCCTGCCCCATTACCATTATGACAGGTTTCAGAGTAACAGCCGTGTTAGTCTGTATTTGCGAAAAGAAAAGGAGTACTTGTGGCACCTTAGAGACTAACCATCCGATGCATCCGATGAAGTGAGCTGTAGCTCACGAAAGCTTGTGCTCAAATAAATTGGTTAGTCTCTAAGGTGCCACAAGTACTCCTTTTCTTTTTGCCATTACCATTAGGCCAGCTATTACCATTGTGGAGCTGTAAATAACACCTCCATAATGACCAACAGAGATGTCTTTCTAGGCTAATAAAGATGTGACCCAAAAATACCGAAGGACGTAGTAGTGACCAGGATGGGCAATTTCCTCAAAGCCAGACAAATGAAGGGCTCTTCAAGCAACATGTTTATCCTCGTGGCATAGCCTGTAAACACAGCTGCCTGCCGCACCACCTCGTCTTTGAATGAATTCCTTCACCTACTGAACTTTTCTACTCTCCCCATTTTTCCTGCTGTGAGCCATCTGTGGATCCAGGGGCCATCCACAAAGCGCTAAGGATGTTTCAAATGGAGCGAGAGTAGGTGGGTGTGAAGCACACGGAGAGATAGGATACAAATGTCATGACACCCCTGGATGCATCATCTGAGGGGCCTGAACCAGGCTCTCTAAGCGTGAGCATCGCCTGGTTTTGCTCATGAAGCAGATCTATGTGCTCAAAGCCAGTAGCAGACTCACAAACCTCTATAACCTGGTCCAGCCATAAGCGGTGGCCAAATAGACTTGCTTTCTATGCTTGTGCAAACCAAACGCACACAGTAACATGGCGGTTGTTGTCCTGCTGTGCTTGGCATTGGTAAGGCCTCAGCTGGAGTACTGTGTCCAGTTCTAGGTGCCACAGTTTTAAAAAGATGTGGACCAATTGCAGAGAGTCCTGAGGAGAGCAACAAAAAGGATAAAAGGTTCAGAAAAACTTGACCTATGGGAAAAGGTTAAAAAAACTGGATATGTTTAGCCTTGAGACAAGAGTGAGGGGAGAACCTGATAACAGTCGTCAAATATGTTAAGGGCTGGTATAAAAAGGATGGTGATTAATTGTTCTCCACATCCATTGGACATAGAATAAGATGTCATGGACTAAATCTGCAGCAAGGATGATTTAGGTTAGATAATAGGAAAATCTTTCTAACTATAAGGGTAGTTAATCCCTGAAATAGGCTATCAAGGGAGGCTGTACAAATCCCCGTCACTGGAGGTTTTTAAGAACAGCTGGCACAAACACCTGTCAGGGATGATCTATTGGTCCTGCCTTAGTACAGGGGGATGGACTACATGACCTCTTGAGGTCCCTTCCAGCCAAAACATTTCTATGGCAAGAGGTGTCCAGCATGGCAAGATGGCTGATGTTGCTCCATTCTGGACTACAACTTTTGGAGGGAAATTGCAGCTGTTGGATATTTTCTCTGGAAATACTTATTTTTTCTGCCAATAAAAGATAAAGAAAATGTCACCTAGTAGTTAGTGCTATAGAATCTAAGTCCTAGTCTCTGCCTAGCCTCTGAATCACTGTGTGATCTTGAGGGCTGGCCACTTACACACTATGTGCCTCAGTTTCCCCATCAATGTAATGGGTAGAGTAAGCCTTACCCATAATACCTTGCTCTCATATAGGGCCTCCCATCCAGTGAGTGCAAAGCACCTTGCAATAAATTATCCCTCACAACACTTCGGTCAGAAAGAGAAGCCTTAGCCCCATTTTTCTGGGAAAAGGTGGAAACTCAGGCAGGGAGAGATTAAGTGATTTGCCCAAAGTCACACAGGAAACCTATGGCAGAGCTAGCATTAAATCCTAGCACTCCTGAACTGCCAGGCCCAGACCTTAACTGGAAGACCAGCTTCCTTCTTTTGCTTGACAGGAGCTGTGATGCTTCATTGAGGTTCTGTTCCATACTAGATGTCACCTAGGTTTTACAATGTGAAACACTGGTTAAAAACTCTTTTAGCCAGGCAGCCCTTCTCTGGGACACTTGAAATCACAGCACCACAAACAGTCAAATGCTGCAGGGCACTCAGCGACTAACAAAACCCACACAGCCATGCGTGGAGAAGTGGGTGATAAGGAGTCTGCCATTGCTGGAAGAACGGGTAGAGCACTAGGCAGGTAGAAGATGCTGTGATTAGTTGGTTGGCAGTTGAGCACCAAGAGTCTCGCTCTCTGTTTCCAGACATTACCCATGTGCCTGCTGCTGTTGGTTGGGATCACAGAGGTGTGTCCTCCTAATGTGCATCGTGCCTTTGCTTTAATAGGCACCTGTGCTCTAAAACAACAAGCAGCATGGTGTCAGATGCCAGAGACTGTGAGTGGGGTAGACAGGGGGTGGAGAAGTGGAGGGAGGGGTTCTGGCATAGATGATGGCTTTCAGGAGAAATTGGGAGAGGAGGAGCTCTTCACCTGCACCATGGGCAATCTGAAGCTGCTGTTTGGAAAGTCAAGTAACAACAGCTGCCTGCCAGAGGTCCCTGATACCATGGTGAAGGGACCCTGACAGTGCAGGACCCCCCAGTATCCTAAATCTGTTGTGCAGTGTAGCTGTGCCCCAGCCCTGTCCAGCTGCCAAGTGGTCCTGCGATCTGACAAATGACCGGCTGCCCTCTCTTCTCTGCAGGACAGCTCATCCAGGTGCTTCCCCAGCGGATTAATCCCCTGGCATCCACTGCCTGGAGACTTGATCCAGGGCTGAGCTTTCCCAGCTTCCATCGAGCCTGAAATTAGGCAGAATTTTAAGGGTTGCAACGGCATCTCTCTCTAGCTGCCTGTGTAATTACACCAGGCTCATTCCCAGGCTGTCTGAGTGCCCAAGGGAAGCAAAGGCCAATTTGCTGCAAGACCGTGGGCTCAATACCCAGCTCACTTGCATCAGCGTGAATGAAGAGAAACCCCACCACAGTCAATGGACTTAACCAAAGTAAACCCAGAGATAATGAGAGAAGAATCAGGCTTCATGTGCTCTACTAACGGGCACAGGAGCCTCTCTGGTGCTTCAGAAGGGAAAGGAGATCAAGGAAACCCAGAGGCCGAAGCATCACAGGTCATGCGAAAGGCAAAAAGATGTCACTTCTGGAAAGTTAGCTAATGTAAGACAAGAGGAAGACGAACAGAACTGGCAGGCAAAATCTATCACAGGGCAGTCCATGTAGGTGCTCAGCAAGCTCCAAAAGCTGCTCAGGGTGCGGTGATATTCAAAGAGCGATGTACGGGTCTCGCCAGGCCAACCATTGAGGCCCCAGTTCAGCTCAGCTGGAGCTGCTGCTGCCTCAAAGGCAGGTGGCAGGGCATGTCTCAGCTGAGGTCCTGTGCTGGATGCACACCCTTGCGAGCCTGGCCATGGCTGAGCAGACCCACCCACTCCAGCACCCGATCTCTCGACAGCAAACGGGGTATGTCGTTCTTGATGTCATTTTTCAGTTCATGTTGGCTGCCCATCGCGTTATCTCTCAGCTTGGGCAGGCTAATGATTGAACACCAAACAGCAACAAGAACCTAACCAGTGCCAAATGCCCAAAACAACAATGGCAGAACTGCCTAAGCCCAGGAGACCCTCCCAGTGGCACCCAGAGACTTGAAAAGACCTTGTGTGAACACATTGGCCTTCCTGTAATGTAACGATTGGCTGTGTGTAAATACATGAGTCAGTGTATGCTATGCCATTCTCTCTGTGCATGATCCACCCAGAGATGAGTGTGTCAAACAGCTTCCAGCTCCGGGGAAGTGATGGGGTGTGTATCTCACACAGGCCCTGACAGGGTTAATGTGAATCTGAGAGGCCAATTATAGGGTAAGAGGTGTGGGGGAGGGAGCCAGGCTTTACTGATGTTGAAGACCAGCTGGGATAAGAGCTAGGTGGAGACTATGAAGGAAGGATGTTCAGAGCAGAAGGAGGGATGCAGGGAAGGAGTCTACACCCAGCTCTCTGGGAAGCAAGAGAAAGAGAGAAGTCCTGGGATCCTAGCCTGAGCAGAGAAGGCTGGCAAGCAGCCTGGGGAGGCACAGAGTAACCATGAGTTCCAGGGAAAAGCCCTGACTGTCTTAGCTCTGAGAGAAGGGTTCACTTACAGAGGTTGTCGGCAGGGGTGCTGGAACAATTTGTATAGTGGGGGTGCTGAAAGCCTTTCAACAAAACTGTAAACCCTGCATATGATGGAAACCACTTCGAGCCAGAGGGTGTAGCAGTTCCAGCACTCTAGTTCCAGCACCCCGGTTGTCAGTGAGAAGACCTGAGAATGGCCATGATAGGAAGAAAACCATGGAGGCAGCAGCAAGGAGTTGTGCAAAGCTGCTTGTTGTAGGGTCTCTGGGCTGGAACCTGGTGCAGTGGGAGGACTGGGTTTCCCCCACCAGCCACTGGAGAAGATGCCAGAAAGCCCCCCGATGTAGAGGGATAAGGACATTGGAAAGCCCACAGGCAAGGGAATGAGGACAACAGGACCCAGAGTTGGGGCCAAAGACCGTCTCCTGAGTCCATTGGACTTCTTTTATGTTGGGCCGTCTCTTACCCTGTAAGGGGTGGACTAAATTGTGATGTAACTGGAGGCCCGAGGTATGGGAAGAGAGACCACTGCAGCCCTGGAGCGACCCAGCCACAAGGAGGCGCTCTAGTGGCCAGTGAACTCCTTCAGAGGGGACTTAGTCCTTTAGCTCATGAGGGATCATTTCCCCATTTGTGGCTCCCGGCAAACAGATCTGACAGTGTGCTGCAAATGGTACAACTCCCGTAAGCCATTGTCATCACTGGTGAAGCTGCAGCCATTGCAAACACCAGGTCCCCGAGGTGCAATGCAGGTAAGGCTAGAGAGGCTGGAAAGCTCTTCTGTTGCTGGTGGACCACAGAAGGGGTCTCCTTTAGTGCAATAGAAATTGGCCTGTGGTTTTGCAGACACAGGTCCTGTGTTCTACTCCCACCGCCGTGTGTGAATGGTTTAACTGCCACCTGTGACATCTCTGTCATCTGCAGCACGTGGCACTCTTACAGTGCAACATGCTCCATCAGCAAAGTTGGCGGCATCTCTCAGTCCCAGGAGGGACGGGAATATGAGAGCTGAGAGCCCTTTGCAGACAGCCTCTGTCCACCCTGCCCCAAGATGTCAGCTCAATTCTCTGGTTCCGCCTCGGACAGAGAGGCGCTTTATAAACATTAAATCTGATAAGCATATGAATTTATCCTAACTAAATCGCGACCTAGCCAAAGGGCAGCTCCCCTGTGAGGTCAGGAGGTATCACTACCCACATTTCGCAGCCAGGAAAACTGAAGGGCCGGGAGGGAATTGATTTCCCCAGCACATCACACAGAAAACCTGTGTCAGAGCCAGGAAGAGAAGCCAGGAATCCTGAATCCTATATTGTACCATTGCCACATGGCCACGCTTCCTCCAGACAGCTGATGGGGCTGGAGGAAGCCTGTGAAAACTGGTGAGCTCCCAAGGAGGACTTGGCTGGGGAACAAGCAGCAGGAGTACATGTGAGCTCCTGATAGAGAAGTAGCAGTCCCTGACAACTTAGGGTAATGTAATAACCAGACACTCTCTACTACTTCACATCCTTTAGCGAACAAGTCCTCACAACACCCATTTTACAGATGTGGAAACTGAGGTGCAGAGATGGGAAGCAACTTGCCCAGTACTACATGTCGATATCTTTGTTCAGACCTTTCCATTTCCACATTCATCCTTTTCATTTCTCCTCCACCCATGCCGGGGGAGCGAACATTGCTTCAGATTACATGTCTCACAACCCCTTGGATGGAAGGTCCTTAGCAAAGTCAATGTTCTCCTTCTCACGCTTTTGTCGTCTTCCCCGTCGATTACAAAAGGCGCTATTGTCAACGGAGTGAACTAGAGACGGAGGACGTGTCATTTGTATAGTGCTTTTCCCCGCTGTCTGTTCTGACTCCTGCTGCTAAGTGTGTGCGTGCCCTTTATCATTGCTTTGAAATTGAGAGAGACACTTTGGAATTCAATTAGTCAAACAGTTGCCACAGCAACAAAAAACATATACACTTAAATGATTTATTCTCGCAGATACCACTTCATATAGGAATAAATTTAATACAGCAGCTGGGAATGAAATGCATTGTACAATAAGAAAATTGTATTTTTTCTCTCCCCGATGATAGGCCTCAAGGTCTTAATGCAATATAGATGAAAAAAAGATATTTGGGCAGAAGGAAGTGGGATACATTGTGCTGTATGTACAGTGCTGGCTTGGAGAGTACAACGTATAATGAGCATGTACATCTAATCACAGAGCTCCCGGATTTTGTTTGCATGACAGCAGAGGATCAAAGGCTGCAGAAAGCCAATTAGCTGTTGTTTGGTTTCGCTTTCCTTCTTCAACCCCTGCAGCATGTGAAATGTGCCCTGCCATCCCTGTTTGCTCTTACCCACTCGGGCAATAGATCTATCAGTGTTCCACCAGAGATCTATCGGCTGGCCCTAATAGGCTCCGCAATCCACTTCTGAACACGATCCAGGCCCATTAAGTAAGGCATGCCTGGGATGTGTTTCTGAAAGATTTGCTCTAGTTCAGCCTCAGCTCTTACACAATTGGCAATTCATTCAGGGAAGTCCTATGGCCTGCGTTACGCAGGAGGTCCAATTACATCATCACAATGGTTCCTTCTAATCTATAAAGCTATGAACGTCACCATTGGTTGGGGAATCCAAATCAAACATGGTTTGAGCAAACTATCCATTCTACAAGATCTTATTCACCTGCCCTCCATTCCCCGCCCTTGACCCCCTGCCAGCCTCAAACAAAGAAGACAACCAGAAGTTGGGCAGTGGTAGTTTAGTTCTCCCTTGCAATAAGAACGGTGGCTGGTTTGACACATGCCTCTGTCATTTCTGCGCTTGCAGGTTGTCCACCTGTGTAATCAGATACAGCAATGGTGAGTTCATCGGCTTTTCACATGGACGTAGGCCATGCTTAGATCGTGGGCTTTAAGCAGAACCCAGCGTGCTGTGGGGAAGTTGTGATTCAACAGGTGCTTCCTGAGGCAGAGCTGACCCCCTGCTCCTGAAGGGGATTCAGGAGTACTGTGTGGCCAGAGGGGCTCTATTTCAGATGAGATGTGAAACTGAGGGGGTCGGTCTGAACCTGTGACGGCTAAGTAACTGACTCTCACTGAAGCCCAGGGGTGCTGAGGATGCTCAACCCCTTATAGGGTTGATGCTTCATCACTGAAGATCCCCTAACTCTTTCTGCAAGAGATAGGGTTTTAGCTCTAAACATTGCTCATGGCAACTAAATTCCACCAACATGAATTATCCTCTGGGGTTTAGGCCAGATACAATATTCTTCTTTATTTCCTACCCTGAACTAGTCCATAGCATTGAGCCTTGTGCCTTGTCTTAACTCAGAGGTGAGGAGCGAAATGAATCCCATGTGTGTCAAGCACCTTGGGACCCTTCCTGGTCAACCCATGTATTCTTGCCATTTTCATGATTATGTATGATTTCCCCTGTGTCTAGTGAGATCAGAGCTTGGATGAGAAGTAGAAGGCCGAAGTTCTGGATAAGACAGGGATGATTAAAATCTGCAAGTCTTTAACTTGAGATTGGAGGTCTGTCTAAAAGATCATGCCCCTAGCTCAACCAGAAGTTATTGGCTTCATGCGAAAATTACTTGGTGAGGTTTTATGATCTGTGCAATGCAGGAGGTCAGAAGGGATGTTGGTAATAGATGACTCTATGATGCTGCTGGGCTGGGGGAACAATTGGAAGAGATGGCAGAGGTGATACTTTGATTGAAGGGGGTACATCTGCCTTTTTTGGCTAAGGTTTGCATAGACTAAGGGGCTGATCCAATGGTCATTGAAGGCAATGGAAAGACTCCCCTTTATGTCAATGAGTGCAGAATCAGCCCTAGGGTTGCATCCTCTGATGCTTAGGGTTCTTTAGACAGAGGCAAGACCAATGAGGGTTTCTTCCAGCTTGATGTGGAAGGAGACTTTGACCTCCTCTCTCCAACCTGCACTTTGCCACATTTATCCCTGTGAACCTGAGAAACCTCCCCTCTTCCCCATCTGCTGACATTCTCAAACTGATGGTCTCTAGAACATTGAGGGTCCGGGAAGGCCATTTTCAGGGGAGGGATTGTGTTTGGACTGGAAATAAGGGCCATTGGTAAAGTTCAGATCCAGAGAAAATGCTTAGATTCTGGGATTTTATCCAGTTCCACCCTGATTTCGAACAACAGCGCAGTCCTCTTGAACTGCACAGAGCACTCCACGGAGCTCAGCTTCTCTCAGGATCAGGCCCTGTAGCGAGAAGTACCTTCTGCATTGCTAACATTTTTGTTGCTCCCTGGTTACTAAAACATCATGTGAGTGCAACACTCCTGAAAATGTCTCTCCAAAGAAAGGAGTTCTGTCAAGGTGAATTGCCCACTTGGGGAAAACTAAATCCTCTGTGTAGTAGAACTCATGTGAACAAGTTCTGGCTAGAACAATCTCTCCTAAAGGGCCCAGAGCAAGGATTATGTGGCTTGTTTTTCAGATAGGCAGCAAAGAGCCACATTTGCATCTCTTAGCTGGGACAGACAGCACGGCCCCCTGTGTAGAGAGGATAAAGTGGTACTAACCCAGTGAGATACCCTGGGCATTTCACTGGCTCTGCTATGTAGGGTCATGCTGATCAGATCACCAGCACCCCTAGATTGAGAGTTGCTGTGTGTCCATGAATTCACAACCAGGCTGTGGCTCAACTGTTGTGATACCGTTGCCTGATCTGAGTCACTGAATCGACTCTCTGCCACCACTGCATGCTTTAGCATGCCTCCAGCACTCACTTGGAGCGAACTTATGTTATATGTTCTATGTTATATGTTAGCTTTAAGGGCTGGACATAGTGTCCTGATGGATGAGAAAGTTCTGTTCACCCAGCTGCATGATATGATGATAATCTTCTTGGGCACCCCACTCACTGAGCTACTCAAAGAGACATTATGAATCAGGCTACAGGCTAACGTGCGGGGCTGAATTATTTCATGAAGTAGCCAGGGATGTTTAGGGGTTGAAATCTCAGGCACATTAAACATGCTTTTGCCTTTACACGTTTTATCTCCAATAGCACAGTTCCCAGCTGACTCTATGCTGAATCAATGCTCCAGTTACACACTCCAAATGGCCTCATGTCATAGGAACAGAGTATTTTTTTGCAGTAGGCTCTCTGTCGTTTCCCCACTGTCCTGCTCTGGAAAGCTCTCCCAGTCTAATATCCTGTTGGCAGCACACCATGGCTGTGTTCTTTGCTGATCAAACAATTTCATGTGGGGATTTTTTTTTGCTGGGCTTTTCTAGCTCAGATTGCAGCTTTTCCAAATGCACCAAACCATGCTGGACATTTAGCCAGTCAGATCAATGGGACTAGATCAACATTCTACCCTTCTGTTTCTGAGGCACTAGCTCATCTCATATAATTCCACTGTGCTGGACTGTTCCATAGTCACGTTAAGGTTGCATCTGAGGGGAGAAAACATAGTTTATTTTATTAAAATAAAGTTTATTTCAGTATTTAGTTATTTCAGATTTTAGTGCTTTAAAACACACAGTTCATGCCTGAGGATCTCCCAATTCAGCTGGGATATAGCCCCTTCCCTACAGTTCATATATCTATTATCTGGGATCAGATGCAACAGTGATAAACCCAGAAATAAACAGACAGGGACCCTGGAAGCGTCTCCACCAACATTCATATTACCCTTGCTAGGGATCTAATCTTACTAGGAATGAGTATTTAGAATCTCAGTAGAATCCTCAGTGAATCCTCAGTGGCTGTAAACTGACACATCTCCAGTGAGATGCACACCACCAAACAAGGACTGGACCTTTCACATTTCTGCCCAGACCTGATTATAGATGCTGCCGGCAATGGGAGATGCCAGTTCAGGAAGATGGTTTGCATTTCTTTGTGCACAGATCAAAATCAAAACACAGAAACCACTGCAACTTTGGAAAGGAATCGAAGTGGACATGGCAAAACAACCAAACAAATCCAATAATGAAATCATGTTTATGTAGGCAGGAAGTAAGCTCAATTGCCAGGAGAGTACTAGACTTTACAAGTGTAAATACATACCAAAGAAGTCAGTTTGACAAGATGCCAAGTTTGTTTTGCGAAGTAGGCCACTTTAGCACTGAACTGCCCCTGCAGAAGGAGAACAAGGAAAATGTCTTAAAGGTCAATGGGTGAGATATGTAGCTCACTCAGGATGTCATGGAAATCAGCACAGATTGCTAGAATCGAATGCTGTATGTTTCTCTGCAGGTGGGGAAATACGCAGGGTATCTGACAATCCTGCCACATGTAACTGCACGCAATTCATTCAGGAGCTCCACTGCTGGGAGTTCACATGCACTTACTGAACTAGACCTTTCAGCTCTAGAGTCTTGGCAAAGTGGAAACCCGCCCCACCCCCCCAGGTCATGCTTAGTGAAGGGTATATCAGTGCTGGAGATGAAGTGTTGAGCTCCACTGTTAAGGCCTAACTGGATATTTCAGACCACCGAGTCCAAACCCAATTCAGCAGAACTAGCCTTTGTCAATAGACAGCATGAAAAGGATCAGGGAACACGTATTTGAGCGTGCACGTATTTGCAGGGCTGGTTTGGTCAGTAGTTAGATGGGAGTGTTCTAAAGAAAACCCAAGGTGCTGCAGGAATTTGTTACCTTGACAATGTATCTGAGTCAGGGCCCAACTGCTCTTGCTCTTTGGGTCTTGGCTCCAGATGGTGCCTTTGAAACCCACACATCTTCTGAGTGTGGTGCTCTGTCCCCTCTAGTGGCACCATGACCACTTAGAGATTAATGAGTCTGCTATAGCCTTAGCTAAGAGCCAGTTGGCTTTTAGCTCATGCAGTAGAGGCTCATGCACTAAGCGTCAGAAGTTCTGGGTTCGATCCTCATGTCAGGGGTCTGTGGGTGTTACACCTTGTCTAATTTTTCCTTCCTCCCTGCCGACCTGGGTGTCAATAAGGAGCAATGGTGCCTGGGGACGGCAGTTTGGTTTGCCCTGTTACACGCACCCAGTAAGTTCCCACTCTTCTGCTTGTGTCTGAGGGAGCAAAGCAGTTCCACAGCAAAGTATTCTAATCAAATGTAGTGCTACACAATCTAAGTCCAGAAGGGACTAGCAGACCAGCTAGTGTGACCTCCAGTAGATCAAGCCACCAGCACCACCCAGGACCTGCACACTAAGCCCAACAACCAAAATTAGACCTAAATATTACAGCCCCAGGTCTTTATGCCCCCATCTATTGGTTCCCCTGACATTAATGCTTTATCAGTCTTCCTTGCTGGCTTGGGTTGTGCTAGTATCACATTTGTGTTACTAATCCCAGATGGACTGTTGGCAGCATCTCCTGGGGATGAGCATCTTTGCCCTGTGCCTTTGACTGAAGGCCCAGGCTTTTCAAACAAGATCAGTACACAGAAGCTCCCACTGAGTCACCTAAATGAAGTGGCCAGATCTGGGAGTTGTTGTTATTTATTATTTGTATTACTGTGACACCCCATTATGGACCACGACCTTGTTGTGCTAGGTGATGTATAAACACAGAGCAAAAAGGAGGGGCCCTCTCCCAAAGTGCTTACAGTTCAAGTATAACACAAGAGACCCAAATGGATACAGATGGGGGAGTACAAGGACACAATGAGGTAAGACTGGTCAGCATGACATGCAGGGGTCTCAGCACACCATTTTTGTCTGCCTCATGCCAAAGGAGAACTTTTAGGAGAGTTTTGGAGGATAATGAGGAGCTTTACAGAGAGCTCCTCCCAAGTACGAGGGGCAGCATGGGAGAAAGCATGAAGAGACTGGCATCGTGTCCTGATCAGAGACTGGAGGAGACATCTCGATAGTGACAGGTAGGGTAGGAATAGGCCATAAAAGGCTTCGGAATTTATGTGCTGGATATGCATCCAGTCCCTATTGCCCCAGGTCAGGTAGCTTTAACCCCCTTCTGTCCCTCACCCAACGTCAACAGTTTTGGCTTTCAGAACAGACCTCAGTAAAGTTCCCCTGAACAGCCTGTGGCCAATAATACATCAGACAAAACAAAGATTGTTAAAAAAGATTAGATGGTGCAGAAGGTCCCTGGGTCTATGAGTGCAGCCAGCCTTAATTCAGGGCCAAAAGCTTGGTTACAGGTGAAACAAATCCAAGACCATTGATGCTCACACCATCAGAAAGCTGGCCTTTGCAAGCCATCAGGGTAGATCAGGGATCGGCAACCTTTGGCCCATGGGTTGCCAGGGAAAGCCTCTGATTCGGCCGATCGCAGCTCCCACTGGCCGCAGTTTGCCATCCCAGGCCAATAGAGGCTGCAGGAAGCGGCGCAGGCCGAGGGATGTGCTGGCCGTCCTTCCCTCAGCCCCCATTGGCCTGGGACTGCGAACTGCAGCCAGTGGGAGCTGCGATCGGCCGAACCTGTGAACGCTGCAGGTAAACAAACTGGCCCGGCCCACCAGCAGCTTTCCCTGGAGGGCCGCATGCCAAAGGTTGCCGATCCCTCGGGTAGATACTTCCTGACATGCTACCATGCCCAGTCACAAAGGCCAGGTGCCCAGCTCAGTTCCTTTCCCTGTACTATTTAATGTTTTTATCAATGACCTAAAAGAACACATTACACCAACCTTTATAAATTTACAGATGACCCAAAAACTGGGGAAGTGGTAAATAACAAAGAGGACAGGCCATTGGCACTCTAGCTCACTTGGTAAGTTGGGTGCAAACAAACAATGAGTGCGGGCAATATAGTTTCCTGGGTTTCTGGGTGAGGGCTCAAACTGGTGTTAGCTAAATCTTTAATGAAACCCCTCAGAAATTGAACGTGGTCCTTTTTCTGCCAACACCAGCTGGGAGAAGGGTCATATGTTATTGGTCACTTTGGAGGGTTACATGGGAGCCCACATATCCGAGTTATCAGCCATGGAGTTGCAGGTTGCATTCACCTAGGCTTGCTCGTATTGCTAGTTTTGCTTTCTCATGCCATAGTTTGGCTCTGAGTTCATCTTTGGTACAATACCTGCATTTAATGAAAACTCCCACTTTAGAACTGCAAATCCTAGGGCCCAAATCTGCACCACTCTGGCAACACAAAGCAGCCAGCACTCCGGCTTAAGTGGCCCTGGGAGAATTCCTCCTTTTTCGGGGAATCCTATGATGGGATAACATGATTTTGGCAATTAATTGATCTTTAACTATTCATGGTAAATAGGCCCAATGGCCTGTGATTGGATGTTAGATGGGATGGGATCTGAGTTACTACAGAGAACTCTTTCCTGGGTATCTGGCTGGTGAATCTTGCCGACATGCTTAGTTCAGCGGGGTTCAGCTGATCGCCATATTGGGGTCAGGAAGGAATTTTCCTCCAGGGCAGATTGGAAGAGGCCCTGGGGTTTTTTCGCCTTCCTATGTAGCATGGGGCACGGGTCACTTGCTGGAGGATTCTCTGCACCTTGAAGTCTTTAAAGCATGATTTGAGGACTTCAGGATTTGCAGGAGTGGGTGGGTGAGATTCTGTGGCCTGCATTGTGCAGGAGATCAGACTAGATGATCATAATGGTCCCTTCTGACCTTAATATCTATGATTCTGTGAGTCTATGAATCCCCAAGGTGATGAAGGGCTTCTGGAACACATTCTATGCCACCATCCCCATGCTGGGGGTGTGGCCAAGGTGTTCGCACACCCTGGAGAGCCTGGCTGCTAGAATGGCCCCTTGAGGTGGGGGGCAACTCCTGTAACACAGCGCACCCTTCAGGTTGGCCCCAGTATTGGGTTGCTAAAATAGTGGCTTAAAGCCACCTTTGCCCTCATCTCTTATGTTTGTGCCAAGCTCAGCTCAGCTCAACCAGTTTTAGCCAAGCTCATTCATGTTTCTTTCCCTGCACCCCCACGTTCATCCTTACAATATGATTGTGTGGCATCCAGTGCAAAGTTTGCCGTGTCAGGTGTCTTTGGAAGGCTCATGATGCACCGAGCATTTTTGTAATGTTAACATTATAGTAATGTTACAGGTTGTAATTTCATGTATATAGTTATGAGGCTGAAAATGTGTCTTCATGGCTTAAAACAAGCCCAGGCAAAAACTCTCCAAGAGCAGAGGGGCAATTCACACCTCATCAAGGCATGTATGGGACAAACCCAGCCCAGCCTCACAGGAACAAAGGACACTGGCCTAGGCAGCAACAAAGGATCTGTTGGACTCTCGAGTGAGTCACTCCCCTTCCTTTGGTCAGTCTGGGGCTGCGATGAGGTAATGTTCACCTGACTTGGGGGGGCAGGGGGCAAAGCCAAGAGGGAAGAAGGAACATGATAAAAGGGAGAGACGTTTGCCGTGCTCTTCCTCTCTCTTCCACCTCCATCTATAAACATCACCACCAAGTGACTGAAGCACTGGTCAAAGAGGAGAGCCTGGCTGAAGAGCAACTAGCCAGCCTGTGGTGAGAAGCATCTAAGTTTGTAAGGGCACTGAAAGTGTTAAGATCAGCTTAGAATGTGTTTTGCTTTTACTTAATTTGACCAAATCTGACTTGTTATGCTTTGACTTAGATTTTTAAGTGATTATATCTTTGTAGTTAATAAATTTGTTTGTTTATTCTACCTGAAGCAATGTGTTTGGTTTGAAGTGGGTCAGAGACTCCCCTTGGGATAACAAGCCTGGTGCATACGAATTTCTTTGTTAAATTGACAAACTCATATAAGTTTGCAGCATCCAGCAGACATAACTAGACACTGCAAGATGGAGATTCCTAGGGTTGTGTCTGGGCCGGAGATATTGGCTAGTGTCATTTGGTTGAACAATCCAAGCACCTTACATGCCAGAGGCTGTGCATGAACATCCCGGGAGTGGGGGTTCTCACAGTAGAGCAGAGTAAGGGTGGATCCCAGAGTCAAGGATTGGAGTGACCTAGTAGATCACCGGTCCAGATAACACCAGGGGAACGTCACACTGTCCCAGCTCCCTGGGGCTGCTGGCCCCGTGTGTCAGAACGAAGGCAACTGCCAGTTCTTTCAGAGACTGAATGTCTCCAGGTTTTGCAATCATACTCTAGTTCTCATTAACACCCAATATGATTTCTTGCTGTATGAAATCTGCTTCATCATGCAGGGATTGGGGAAAGCTCAATGTTTGTCAAATGCACAAGGCAAAAGCCAGCAAGGGAGAGAAAGTGATTTCTAAGGAGAATGTTACACACAGAGCAGAATGAGACCAAATGATTGGAGACTACATGAAATGCATTGACAACCTGCCTGCGAAACACTGCAACTCTCCCAGCAAAATGCAACAGTTTCTCAGGGGATGGGAGCAGTCAGATCAATGAAATATGCAGTCTGGTCAGCACATTCCTCATCTCATACACTCAGATGCATAAATCAATTTACCAGCAAAGCATATGCTACGCCTCCAATGACAGGAGGGGAGCAGTTACTGAGCTAGTGAAGTATGTGCCTCGGATGACTTTTTGTCTTAAATGGAAAGACATTTCCATTACACGAAACAATGCTTACCAGTGATTCTCAATAATATGGGAACAAGGAAGAACAATGCCTGATTTTAATTAGCAAAAAGAAAAGGAGTACTTGTGGCACCTTAGCAACTAACCAATTTATTTGAACATAAGCTTTCGTGAGCTACAGCTCACTTCATCGGATGCATACTGTGGAAAATACAGAAGATGTTTTTATACACACAGACCATGAAAAAATGGGTGTTTATCACTACAAAAGGTTTTCTATCCCCCCACCCCACTCTCCTGCTGGTAATGGCTTATCTAAAGTGATCACTCTCCTTACAATGTGTATGATAATCAAGGTGGGCCATTTCCAGCACAAATCCAGGGTTTAACAAGAACGTCTGAGGAACAGTGGAGGAGGGGAAGGAATAAACAAGGGGAAATAGGGTACTTTTTATAATGAATCAACCATTCCCAGTCTCTATTCAAGCCTAAGTTAATTGTATCCAATTTGCAAATTAATTCCAATTCAGCAGTCTCTCGTTGGAGTTTGTTTTTGAAGTTTTAATTAGCAGCTGCTGGTCAATTCCACAGCACTGAGAAGCCAGTGCCTCCCATCCCAAAATGGCAAACCTAATTCGTAGGAGCAGGGAGACCCCAGATGAACAATCCCATGCGCCTGTCGAGTGCATGAGTGCTGTCTGTGCACACTTGTCTGACTCGTTTCCAGTTTGGCAGGTTTCTTGGGTGTCAGGAGAACTGAGGTGTACAGACCATGTACATTTACTTCAGAAATTCTTTCAAACACATCTAGTGAGTCTGGCTTCCAACAGCTACTGTTTTGAAGGAAAAATCAGGAACACCCAGCCAAATTCTGACCTATGGTATGGATGCACTGCAGCCACTGAAGAGAAGGAGAATTGCATGAATGTATCTGAGGCCCATGGCAAGTTGTTCTGATTGATCTTCAATCCCAGAATCATTTGGTGGAAGGGATCTCCAAGAGGACATATAGTTCACAATGATTCATATATGAATGTGTTTAGGAGCCATTAATCAACTGGGTGTCCTCTGGGGAACTGTTAGTCTTTTAATTCATTTATTTAATTTTCGGTGAATTTAGAACTCATGAAAGCAATGCAGGAAAGTGATTGATTCTGCTGGAGACAACCAGGCACGCAGTGGGCAGGTGCTATGCAAATTCTCCCACCTCAGCACTGCCAATGCAGTTTATTCACATCCTGCAGAGTCCTCCAAATCACGAACACAGACCTGGGCTCCCCGAACAGCTCTGCCAATGCCCCTCAGTCCAGATCTGCAGCCCTCACCTGCTAGCCCCATCTTGGGTCAAAACACATAGCTCTGCGGATGCACCTCATAACTGAAGTACAGAACCCCTTACTTCTCCAGGGCTGGGCTCTGCCTCAGCAGAGACTGACAGTTAGGCAAAATTTGTCACAAATTATTCATCCTCTATTTTTCTCCACTCAGTTTATCCCCAACTAGCTAGTGATTTTTTCAAATGAATTCATTATTCAGCTTAATCACTACCCTATTTGTGATTAGTTACTTGTTCTATAGCTTGTTTACAAGTAGTTTGTTGTAAGTCCTTGATTTTCAGAATTTGAGCTTTTATTCCTGGATTTTTAGGTCAGTTGGGATGTCAGCGTCCCTGATTATATGAGTGAAACGCTTTAGAATCAGGTTTCTGGTGCAAAGACCTTTGCTTGTGAATTTGAAATTTGCATTTTTCAAACAGTCTGCAACATACACTTAATTATATCAGTGACATCCCTGACTGAAGGCCAACAAAGCAAAATCATGAAGAATTGTGCCAAATCGACTAGTAGAACATTTTTGGGAAGCAGACAGCTTTTCACTCTAGACTGACATGGGACTCAACAACCTCATTTCACCTGTGAAGCAAATTTTGTCTGGACCTGACACTCCAGAAGTAAAACTGCATGAGCCCACTGCTTCAGTCAGGCCCCTGGCTTGTCTCCTTGCAGCTGATGTGTTCACATCTCCCCTTACATAACACAGATATCACTTCTGCAAAGACTTTTAGCTCAAGAAGTGAATTTTTTCAGGTTAGAAACATTAATGGATGGATTTGAGGTAAACTCAGGCCCCACACATCCATCTAATATTGCTGAACTGCTGCAGGTTACTTCTTCTGAAACCTGTAATTGACTAGTCCTGTCAAAGCATATAACATCTCAGGCTTTGACTAACAACACTGCACACTCTGAATCAGCTTTCTATCCACCAGATAGAGCAGCACATTTGTAAAATTGCTGTTGCATGTGTCTCTCTCCTATGCTAACACACACTCTCACACAGAAATCTGAAAACACAGATTAATACTTAAACATCATCCTACAATCTTGTTCTATTTTGGGTCAGAAAACCCTGTCATTGAAAATGCAGTGGGACAAAGGCACAGAAATCTCTTTTTGAATGGGAAGTTATTTTTCTTGTCCACTCCTTTGATATAGCCCTAGGATTAGTTGCTTTTCATTGGGGTCCTCAGCTGTTTTTCCACTATCGATCCCCAGAGAACAAAGCTTAGGAAGTTAAATGAATTTGGGAATCTCATCTTCACTTTTAATTAATCTGAAACAAACGCAGGCTAATGATGGAATTACAGGAGGATTGACAGAGCCTTCCCACACTGTGGAGGGAAGTAGGGAGTGAAGGCGTAGCCCTCTTTACTCTCTCTGGATGTGGCTACAGCAGATAATTTGTGGTGGATCCAGCTCAGTAGGGTTTGATGTTTCAGTTTGGAACAGCACTGAAAGCTGGGATGCTCTGAACTTCATCTGGCCTATCCCAATCTCTTTGGCCCAGAGTCCAATTCCCTTATGCACTCTAAGGAGTATTTCACTCCTCTAGTAGCCCCTTTGAAATCAGTGTGATGCCTGAAGGAGCAGGGTGTTCGCCAACAGGAGTAAAGGTATCATGCTCTGGACCCTGGAGTGTGCAAACTCATGTGGGGATTCGCTCTGGTTCAGCCTCTCAAATGGGATTTTGGTGCTTTGGCTTCCCACCCAGAAGTGCAGGGGCCAGAGTGAAAAAGGAACATAACAAAGCAAGCCGGTCGTTCGACCTTGGCTGGGTGGCAGGGATCAGGCTGAGTTTCTGACAAAGGTTTGTGGCAGGTTGGTGTTTTTACCGGAATGGTCGCACCCATCACTAGTGAGAGTTTGGCTGAGAGAGCACAGTGCTTTGGTTCCCTGGAAGAGCGTCTGAAGATTTGAACAGTGCACTAGATCTTTCTCTCTGGCCTGGCGAGCAAGCAGTCAGGTGTGAAAATACTGCCTGACATGTACGTCATGCCTTTCATCCCAAAGGGCTGCAAAGTGCTATGTGAACCTAGGGCACCTGTCAGCCACCACAGATCCTGGAGGCCTAAAATTCCTATTGCTGATTGCACACCAGCTCAAACCCTTAGAGTGCTGTCTGCCCCGCCCCCCACAAGAGAACACCACTGCAGGGCTGGCCCAACAGGAGCGGAGATTTTGGGGTTCACACAATGCAGGGGCTGCCTGCTTGCTCCTCTCCAGCAGAAGAAGGTATTTAGTACCAAGAAAAGGGAATGTTTCATATGATTTTGAGGCCAGCTAGGACCATGAGATCAGGGAGTCTCACTTCCTGTGTAATATAGGCTGGATAATTTCACCCAGTTTCCCTTGTACTGAGCCCAGTTGCTTGTGTCTGGCTAAAGCAAACCTTCCAGAGAGGCAGCTCGACTTGATCTGAAGATGTCCAGAGATGGAGAATCCACCACTTCCCTCAGTAGCTTATTCCAGTGGTTCATCACCCTCACTATGTGACACAATTGTGTCTCTTAACCGTCATGCAGCCTAGAGTCACAGCCTATGGGATCCACGGTGGCAATAGGACAGGGAGACAAACTCCAAGGGCTGGAAAGTGTTGCTGCTCAGAAACTAGGGGCCACCCTTCGCTTGGGAGCAGGTGCAGGGAGCCTCTGCAGTGGGGTGCCTGATCCATGAGCACAAGGTGGAGTATTAGTGGTGAGACTCTCCCTTAAAGGAACTGGAAAAGGTCAAAGGGCATGACCGTAAACCTCTTGCCTCCCTGTAGCACTGGGGGAAAGGCATTATACAGTGTTGCCAAACCTGAGCATTGAAATACGTGGAGCCAAGCCTCTCAAAATCACGAGGTTGGCCTAGAAATCATGAGATTATTAAAAAAAATAACTACTACGTGTTTGCATTCTTTGAGCCTGGAGAGGATCATAGTTCCCCAGCTTTTCTCTGCCACCACCATGGCTAGAAAGTTCCTTGTTTTCAAAAGGAGAGCTGAGACTCACATGACCTCAGGATCTGGGGTTATCAGGGAAAACACCAAATAGTGCGTGAGTAGCAATCCAATCCTGTGAGCACTAACAACACTGATCTACATGGCACTCCTTTATAGGGCTCAATAGTTGCAACCTCAGGCTGTGTTTCCCACCTCAGTCCAGGGTGTTATCCCGCACAGAGAGATCCCCTCTGTAGGAGCAATGGAAAGGCTGATCCAATCAATTTTTGGATTGGGTCAACCAAAACGTTTCATTAAATGTCAACCTTGTAAAGTTTTTTTTTTATTATATATTAACTAACGTTTCAAAATGAAAAGTCATTTTGAACCAGAAGACAAACATCAAAAAAGTGCCAAAATGTGATGTTTTGAGACTATCCAACCTTTTTTTCAAATGTGTTTCAAATCAGATGTGTTGAAAATGATCCTTTCCCAAGAACAGTTCAAATTTTGATGAGTCAGCATTTTCCAATGGCAAAACATTTTGTCACAACATTTCCAGCGCTATTTGTGTCCTTATCTAGCCAGAGGGCTATATTGTGGCATAAGAAATGCAGAGGGGCACCATCCCAGAGGCAGTAGCTGGAGGTGTAAGGTCTCACCATTCCTTACATCCAAATTTGAGAGACAAACTAGGTGAGGTACATATTTTATTGGACCAACTTCTGTTGTGGAAGGGACCAGCTTTCAAGCTTCACAGAGCTCTTCTTCAGGTCTGAGGAAGGAAACCAGTATGTCTGAGCTCAATACAAGTTGGGCCAGATTGTTAAGCATAAGGGGTTCAAACACACATTGCAGGGTACCACTTAAAACGAGGTGGGCAATTAAGCACTAGCAGGTTGTGGGTTGTGTTATAATTATTGTACTGAGCCATAAAACCAGTATCCATGATTATTAGTATCTAGTAAAGTTGTGATAGACTGGTTTTGTCTTTTATCATTTTTCTGTGTGAATTCATTTGAGACCATAGTGACTGTCTGGTTTCACTAGGCTGACCAGATAGCAAGTGTGAAAAATCAGGACAGGGGGTGGGGGTTAATAGGAGCATATAAGAAAAAGCCCCAAATATTGGGACTGTCCCTATAAAATCGGGACATCTGGTCACCCTAGGTTTCACCCACATAGTGTTGTTGGGGCATTTGATGCACTGGACGAGGTACAGCACATGTTGAGATAGGCATATGTAGGACCCATGGATCTTGAACAACATGTAGAGGGGGATATTGATCATAGTAGCCGGGCAGATACGTCTGCAGGTTTTGTATCTATTGTTCTGCCAGGGTCTGGTGCTGCTTTGAGTTGGAGTGTCCTGGTCTGTAGGGCACTTGCTTCTGATGATGAGCTTTGTGAGGGTGGGGGTCAGAGGCTGGAGGTTATTTGAGGGAATTCGGGAAAGATTTGTGGTCCACATCAAGTACAGGTTTTAATGGTTTGATGATGCCATTTAAAATTCAAATTAGAGACAGTCTTAAAGGAACTTTTAAGACAGCTGCCTCCTTCCAGTAAAGGAATTGTTCTTTCAGAATAAAGGACGTAAGGGAGTAAACCAGGTTATGTTTTATTGCTACCACCTGAACAGCAAAAGGCTGAACATAACCCATTGAGCTATTGTGCCGTGGTTAAAATCCAGCTCTGTACTCTGCATTTCGGCCTCATCCTTTTTCATAGATTTCCTTACAAGCTGTAAAACATCTCACAAACAACTAAAGCCCAGCACAAATGACCCAGTGTAGATAAACTGGAGTACAATCGCTAAGAGAAACCATTACATGGGCGCATCTTAGTTTAATTTAAATTAAATAATCATCTGCCGCATCTGTAAAAGTGCTGTAATGTTAACCTCAGAGCACAGGCCGGCTACCTGCACAAACAGAAATCAAATTACAGATGCTTTGGTGTTAACATCTTTGGTCTTAGTGGAACAAATGCTTCTGCTGGACACATTTGTTTAAATGCTTGTAGGTACAGTGTGTGCTTATGTAGCCAGTAAAGTCTGCCATTCTGATTTTGTGACAAACAAATTCCAGGGTAGCTGGTGATGGAAGTCAGCTGGGCTGCTAGGCCCCGATTCTCCCTTTTGCCTCACTGACTGTGAACAGCCTTACTCTCTCTCTCCTAGCTGTTTCAGCAATCAACCCCCCTCCCAACTTTTCTCTTTTTGGGGGTGTAAGAGGAAGTGAGACAGGCCAGGGGGCAGGGGAAGACTCCAGGAAGAACCTCTGCAGGGAAGGCAAGAGGCCAGGAGAGCAAGTTTAAGGCTAATATTGTTTTTCTTACTCTAATAAAGGTTCTTGTTCAGCGTTAGAAGAAATCAGCTCTTCCCCATTGTCACATGGCAGAGTCTCATTATTTTATTATTAATATTTATTATTTGTATTATCATTGCACATGGGAGCCCTAGTTCTGGAACAGGACTCCATGGTGCTAGGCGCTGTACAAACACAGAACAAAAGGACGGTCCCTGCCACATTAAAAATAACCCCCAAAGGCACTGTCAGAGCTGCAGGACCCCATCAGCCACTGGGAAGGCTAATAGTGGGGAAATAATAACACAAGCCTGTTTGTTTTAGTCTCCGGTGAGTGAGACTTAATGTAGGTATGTTAATACTTTTGTCATTCATGGAAAGCACAAAGGAAGAGTTAAAAAAAAACATAGCACACAGAGAGGCAACAGCCCTGGACCTCGCACTCTGAACCGGGCAGCAGTGCTTCCGTCTCTTATTCAGCTCCCACAAGGGTTTGTGAGAGCATTTGGGAAATTGCCGGGTCTTATCGATTCATGAACATTTTGAGTTTGGGGCCTTTTGTCCAAATTTAGGAGAAGAAAATTTTCTCAAAATCTCAAAACTCTTGCGGGATGGGAAAACTCTCTCCCCCCGCCTCTAGATATCAGCACCAGTTCAAGAGGGGCAGATGTAAGTGATCGAATCACTTGTGTCAGAGTATCACCTGACCACATCGAAGATGAGGATAGCATTTCTTTCCTCACCCATAATTATCCAGGTGCATTCTGGGAGTTGTTCACTGTCATCCTCTGAAGCACCAGATGCTGGCATTGGCAGAAGCAAGATTCCAAAGGCTAAAGTTCACTCCTAATTGTAGTATCTGTTAGCACAGAGGAGAGACAGGATCCAGTTGTAATGAATTCTTTATGAATCAGAGGATTCTTTATGAGATTGCTGGGCACAGACAGGTCCTTTTGTTCTCTCTGGTTCTGGATTAGTATCACACACTAACACAGGGGCTCCTTAAATCCTGGTCTGGACCTTAACATTCATGGAATGGTCTGTTAACTACACTGAACTAACCCAGAAAGATTTTCAGAGAAAAAAAATGTTACATAGAGGAAATTATGTTAATATCCAGGGTATTTAATTATTGATTTCCCTTAAATAAAAAACACGTGGCAATAAAGAAATAAGTGAAACATACAATGAGATCATCTGGGGCAGAGCAATAGGGCATCCCAGTGAGAGCAGATTTGCTCTTGGCCTTTTGCCTTTCTAATGCTAACATACTATTATTCTGCATTTCCTCCTCAGTGTCTGTTCAGTAACAGTAGAGCTGTCTGGGAGACAGAGTCATTCCCCTCCCCACATGCTGGGTCATCCCAATCCATGTCCTTCTGACCTGCCTGAGGAGTGATAACTAGCTTGTTAGGGGAAGTAAATACGCACTGCAGTCAGGTTGGAATTTAAAGGATGTCCTTGTCTTGGTGTCTTTCAAGGTGATGAGAGAGACAGTCACTCCAGCTTCGTTAACGGATCACACACAGTTTTGCTTCTTTAAAGCCAGGCTCTTTAGTTCCATCAAGGGCCTTAGTTTTAAAATCTTTGATAAGTAAAAAAAAAAAAATCACATCTCAGTGGCTTTGCTTTGTAGGCTCCTTTTTGTCTTGCTGTCTTTTCCCCCAAAAGCTCCATGGCTTAAATTCCTGCAGTGGGAAGAAATACACTGGAAATAGAAATATTATGCACGAGATGGGAGCAAGTGTGCTGGGACCTATGGAGAAAGCTGGCATGTCCTGCCCCAGCGTTCCGTGCAGCTGCATAAATCTGCAGCTACAGCAGCTGCAGAGGCAACCAGAGTTTTGGGCTGGGTCTCTTAAAGGAGAAGAGCGGAGAGGATCACAGAGTAGAGAGACGGAAGAGGGCTGGTAAGCCCCGTCTGTGCTTCCTTCTGGCCAGCCAGTGAAGGATTGTTCTCTTAGGCTTTGTCCAGTTAAGATTTGAATGATCCGAGCAACTGAGACTTCCAGTGCTTCCCTTGAGGAACTACTCCGCACCTAAGGAATCTCACTGGGAGGAATTCTTCCCATCTGTGCAACCTAAATGTTTCCTTTCCTCAGTTTTCCTGTTGCATCAGTGAAATGGAAGGTAGCGGGGAGAGGCAATATGAGGCCTTTGGAATATTAAGAGCATGTTCCTATCTGTGGGCCATTGCCTTCCAAAGCAGAGCCAGAGGCCTCTAGTCTATATCCTTTTTGTGAATCTCAGCAGAGAGCTCAATGTCTAAACTCCCCTGTCACCCTTGGGATCAGAGCCCCTTGCCATTCAAGGCTGAGATAGTGGCAGGCTTGTGTAGGGAAAGCGGGCCCTGCTGCTCACCACACCATTTCGTCTGTCTTTGGGGCTGTCAATCCAGCCTCTTTCACCGGCTCTTTTACTGTATGAGGCTGGTGTCACCTTTCAGAGAATGGAGGGACACAGTGACCTGCGTGTGTTACAGAAGCCTTAGCCTCTCTGGGGAACAGGGTTGGGGGCAGGGGGAGATACGTCCCAGTCTGCATCAGATATTGATTGTTGTACTATATACGTCACCTCATGATTCTCATCTCCAGTGGAAGCTGTGATTTGTTTCTTGGTTCTTGATTTCCTTTGTACACAGTAGTGTCTCCCTTTAAAGACACCTTTTCCTGGGAGCTCCTTTACTATGTGTGGGAATTGCAGATGTCACAGACACCTCCGACACAGTGCACGATTCTTGATTCAAATTCAGCTAAGCAGAGGAGAAAACAGGTCTTTAGATCTACTGCATCTCCTGGGGCTAGCAGCATGGCACACACACACACACGCATGCTCCCGTGATAAGGCAAACCAGGCACTGGGTGTCACCAGAACATCACCAGAATCACAGTAGAGGGAGCAGGTATCTGGCAGTAAAACCCTCCACTTCTTAAGGAAGGCAGCCCAGTTAGCAAGTAAGGATAAGTGCTCGCAGTGCAAGAACTAATGGAGATCATCTATCCCTTTCTATCGCTGGAGTTATTCCAGCAGGCCAAGGAGACTCAGGTGAAGGGATAGGGGTGAGTTTTCAGTGCAGTGACAACATAAGCATTGAGAAACAATCCCTAGCAGGGGAAATGAGAACATTTAGCCAATTTTGGTGGAGCGGTGGGACATGGAGACAGAGCGTGAAGATGTCTCAGCTGGTCAAATTGTTCTCCAGATCCCTCCAGCTGGCTAACAATATTGATAAAAGGGAATGTGGGGATCAGGGGAGGAAAAGATCTAGGTTCTTAATCTGCCACTGCCTTCAGGCTCCACATTGCCCTGAAGCCCGGCAAGTCCCTCCAAGTCTGGCGCTTAACCCCTCTCAAGATTATGTAGGGTTTTGAGATCCTTGGCTGAGAAGTGCAAGCCTTGGTATTATTATTTCTGCACACTCTTTATTCTGTCTTTTTGTTTCCCCTCACCCCCCCATATGCTTCTCCTTGCCCTCTGACTCCCCGTTGCTCTTCTCCATGTGCCAGTGGGAGAGGAAAGTATAATTGACAAGTTCCGCACCTTCCTGGGGCTTGTCAGTTTCACTGTGCCACTCTGCTCTTGGTACAGAGCAGGAGACAATAACAAAGCACTAGCCCATACATTATGCCGGCCCATACTTGCCCACATGCGCCCCAGGGGTCAGGGTCAAGAGAGTACTGGGCACACTTAGAGCAAGGCATGCAAACTATAGAATGATGGATCCTGTACACAACAGAGTCCAGATGAATTGTATGTTAATAGACTCCATACCCAGAAGACAATTCAGACCCTGATTCCTGCTCCTATGAGTGCCTCTGATCCAGGATGCTTGAGATGTTAAATATCCTAAAATGCTGTTTAAAAACACAGTGAAGTGTGTGTGTGTGTGTGTGTGTGTGTGTCACTGCTCGCTACTGGATGGAATGAAAGCTGTGTGTCATATGCCCTGTATTGCTAACAGCCAGAAGGAATTCTTCTTTAGCTGTGTTTTTGCAACAGGAGGATATCTGTCCTACCCCCACTTTTGCTGTGGCAATATATGTGGCTACTAAGTGCAGCATAATAAGACATGATGTTCCTAGTTGGCTATGGATTTGTTACAAGTCAAGGGTGTCTGCATTGCCATCTCACTATTTCCAGCACTAAGAGCCTGTGTCCGGCAGCTTCTGGCCCTACCTGACCGTATAACTATGTTCTGTTTGTTTTAAATGCTCCAAAGTTTAATACACTACCCTGCTGGAATGCCAAGGGAAATTGCCATTTGCATTGCCTCTGCCATCCTGCATTCTCTCTCCCATGCATTCATTTGTACAGAGCTTCACTGACCTTCTAAATATAGAGGCCTCAAATTAAATTATAACATTGCTGATAATCAGCAAACTGGGGGATTAAACTGATGGGGACCCTGCCAGACTAGATTTAGCTTTCATTAAGTTCTGTACACAGAGCAGCCCTTCCCACAGAGGAAAGTCCTTATTCTCTACAGTACAATATAATGCAATACACACAGCAAAAGCAAAGTACTTCACTGTTTAAAATTCTAATCCTTTCAAGATCTGGAAATACCTAGGGTCTAAGTACAGCACTGTCTATCCAACATCTGCTGTTAGAAGTCAAAAGCTGAAAGCAAGTCATTTACATGAGGGTTTAGAGAACTGTGAAAGAGCTACAAGAACAGGGACATAATCAGCAGCACAGAGGAAGTCTGAAAGGAGCTTGTGTATTCCTGTGAAATGCAGCAAGAGGCTTATCTAATTTTGTGTGTGTGTGTGTGTGTGTGTAAATTTCCTAAACAGTTGACCTAAATGAGTTCTTACCACGATCAGATAGCCTAGGACAACAGAGTAATCCTTCTAACAGGATTATAGGCTGTGCTAAAGGAGACTTTGGGCTTTTATGCTCTGCATCGTAATATGCATGCACACACAAATGGATATCTTGCCTGGCTGGTGGCACCTGGGAAATTGGCCCTTATTCATAGACTCATAGACTTTAAGGTCAGAAGGGACCATCATGATCATCTAGTCTGACCTCCTGCACATTGCAGGCCACAGAACCTCACCCACCCACCCCTCTAATAGGCCCCTAACCTCTGGCTGAGTTACTGAAATCCTCAAATCATGATTTAAAGGCTTCAAGTTACGGAGAATCCACCATTTACACTAGTTTAAACCTGCAAGTGACCCATGGCCCATGCTGCAGAGGAACGCAAAAAACGCTCAGGGTCTCTGCCAATCTGACACGGGGGAAAATTCCTTCCCAACCCCAAATATGGCAATCAGTTAGACTCTGAGCATATGGGCAAGACCTAACAATCAGACACCTGGGAAAGAATTCTCTGTAGTAATTCAGAGCCCTCCCCATCTAGTGTCCCATCAGCCACTGGAAATATTTGCTGCTAGCAGTTGCCAATGGTCCACAAGCCATTGTAAGCAGTCTCATCATACCATCCCCTCCATGAATTTATCAAGCTCAGTCTTGAAGCCAGTTAGGTTTTTTGCCCCAACTGTTCCCCTTGGAAGATTGTTCCAGAACTTCATTCCTCTGATAGTTAGAAATCTTCACCTAATTTGAAGCCTAAACTTGTTGACGGCCAGTTTATAGCAATTTATTCTTGTGTCTACACTGGTGCTTAAGTTAAATACCACCTTGTGCCTGGGATAGACCACACTGATAATGCCACACTCAGGGCAAGAAATAGGGCAGACAAGCCCCAGAGCTGGTGGTTTACTCTATCATTAGATTCACCAAACCAGTAACTAAATAGCTTTTGCAGTACCACACCGGTTAACCAGAAGTCAAACATTTAGGCGTTCCAGCCTTTGGCTCCCATCCACGCAACCCAATCTAATATAGTGAGAGATTATTGAAAACCTATTTCACCCTCTGTGAGATTCTTTCTAATCCCAAAGGATCAGACACATATCCCCAGGTCAATATGAATCTCAGATCTTGCCCAAATACCACGCTGCCAGTCAATCCTTAGTAACTAACTAAAGATTTATTAATAAAAGAAGAGAGTTATAAATGGTTAATAGATCAAATACCTACAAATGATTGCAAAGTCCTTATATCAGGTTTGTAGCTGTGATGAAATAGACTTCTGGTTTGTAAAGTCTCTCTGGGAAGGTCCTCAGTCTATTGTTCAAGATGCTCCTCTTAGTTGTAAACCCAAAGTCCAGAGAATCAAAGTAGGAAAGAGGCAACATGGAGATGTCACAGGTGTCTTTTTATATCCTCAATCATGTGCATGGAAACTTACTGTCCCAAACAAAGCCCACAGCCGCTGTCTGTGGAAAGTTACTGGCCAAGATGGAGTCCAGGGTCACATGAGCATATTACATGCCCTTATATGTTTTGCAGAATCACAGAGGGTGGCTGTTGGCTTCTTGCTGTCTGAGGCATCCACCTCAGCTCCTAGGCAGGATGAGTTTCTTCAATATCCCAGTGTGAGAGCAGAGTGGCCTTCATGGGCCATCAATACCTAGCTGTCTAGCCCTAATGTAAGCCCTATCTGGTGGTTGTCACCCAGGAATACCACAGAGCTTTAAGATACAATTCCATAGCCAATATTCATAACTTCAGATAAAAAGATGATACGTCAATTTAACAAGGATAATCATATTTGATAGGTTGTAACTTTTCCATTAACACTTTACATCAGTGGTTCCCAAACTAGGGGCCCCGCATGTTCAGCAAAAACCCCTGGAGGGCCAGGCCGGTTTGTTTACTTGCCACATCCGCAGGTTTGGCCGATTGCGGCTCCCACTGGCTGCAGTTCGCCGTTCTCAGCCAGTGGGGGCTGCAGGAAGCGGCACAGGCCCAGGGACATGCTGGCTGCCCTTCCCGCAGCCCCCATTGGCCTGGAGTGGTGAACCGCAGCCAGTGGGAGCCACGATCGGCCGATCCTGCAGACGCGGCAGGTAAACAAACTGGCCCGGCCCGCCAGGGGCTTTTCCTGAACAAGCGGGGCCCCTAGTTTGGGAACCACTGCTTTACATGATACACTTTGTACAAGCTTTATGGTAATTGTATAACAGTGCTTATATCAATTATATAAGTGGTCATCTTTAATCATACAGCATCACACCCCTCCCTGCCCAATTCCTCTTCCCTCCACCCTGCTTTCTCCACCACAGCAATAAAGTAGCCACCACTGTTTGTACTGGACATAGGAGAAAACATATATCAAAGGGTTGGAAACAAAATCGGACAGAACTTGGGGAATTATCATCAAATGGGGGTGTTTCTAGTGAGGTTCCGCAGGGATCAGAACTAGGCCAGAGACTATGCAACATTTTCGTCAGTGACCTGGAAGTAAATATAAAAATCGCTGCTCATCAAATTTGCAGGTGACACAAAGATTGGTGGAGGGGGTTGATAAAAATGAGGACAGGGTCACTTGGTAAGGAAATGGATCACTTGGTAAGTTGGGCCTGTTCAAACATAATGCATTTAAATACACCAAATGCAAGGTTATACATCTAGGAATAAGGAATGTACGTTGTATCTACAGAATATGATGCTGCTGAAAAAAGCAAATACAATGTTAGGTTGCATTAACAGAGGCATAGCATGCAAGTCAAGGGAGGTGATAGTACCACTCTACTCAGTGCTGGTTACTCCTCAGCTGGAGTACTGTGTCCGGTTTTGGTCACCAATGTATAGCAAGCATGGAGAGAAACTGGAAAGGATCCAGAGGAGAGTGACAAAGATGATCAAAGGGATGGAATGCAAGCCATATGAGCAAAGGCCGAAGGGACTGGATATGTTTAGTTTGGAAAAGGGCAGATTAAGGAGGGACATGATAGCAGTTTTTATATACTTGAAAGGCTACCATAAAAAGATGGAGAAAAATTGTTCTCTTTTTCCACAGAGGGCAGGACAAGAGGCAATGGGTACGAACTACAGCAGAGCAGATTTAGATTAAATCTCAGGAAAAACTTCCTAACTGTAACAGACTGCCAAGGGAAGTTGTGGAAGCCCCTTTGCTGGAGGTTTTCAAAAGCCATCTGGATAGCCATCTGTCTTGGATGGGTTAGACACAACAAATCCTGCATCTTGGCAGGGGGCTAGACTGGATGACCCTTGTGGTCCCTTCTGACCCTGTCATTCTATGGATTCGATGAAGGGGGGACTGTATCCTGGAAAGGAGTAACTCTGAAAGGATAGAGGGGACAAGCAACTGAACCTGAGCTCCCAGCACAATGCTGTGGCAAAAATGGCTAAACAATCCTCAGATTTATAAATGAGAATTGGGAGTAGGATTAGGAAGGTGATGAGACTGACACTGGAATATTGCATACAGTTCTGGTGTCCACATGTTGACTAGGACGTTGAAAAATTGGCAAGGGTGCTGGATCAACACAAAACATTTGTACATTTCACGTTCTGCGTGCGTATGACATTTTTTGGTTGGAAAGTTTGGTTCGGAAGCTGCCACAGGCATGGAGAAGTGGGAACTGGGAAAAAGGCACTGTTGGGAAATTCCTCCTCCTCAACCAGTTGGCAAGAGCCCAAAGAACTGGCAGGGAGAGAGAGAGGGGGCACATCCTGATGTCATGTGCTCCCCCGTGGGAATCAAGGGTGTGAGAGAGCAGCATTTGGACCCGGAAAGGTAAAAGAACCAGGACCAGCTCTAGGCATCAGCAAAGCAAGCACGTGCTTGGGGTGGCACAATTCCAGGGGTGGCAAATCAGCCACCCCCTTTTTTTCTTTTTCTTTTTGTTTGGGCAGTTGCACTCTCGGAGCATGGGGCGGCGAATTTTTTGCTTAGGGCAGCAAAAAACCTAGAGCTGGCCCTGAAAAGAACCTGCACAAAGCTGCAGGCTGGGTGGGGCTTGGTGAATTGCAGTGAGACAGCATGAGAGCAGGGATGAAAGGAGAAGCGGGGGAGAGGGGTGGAACAGAAACAGAGAGAGGGGAAGTGAGTGGATCAGGGATGGAGGAGCAGCAGTTCCAATGCCTGACAGTTTGGGAAGAATTGGAGCTGGGATCTGAACCCCACTCTTCTGCACCTTGCCACACTGTAAAGCACCATATAGCTACAAGAGGCCACCTTGCCAGTGCTCCACCTATATTCCCCCTCCTGTTAATGGCAGATCCTCTTTAGCATTCCTGGGACTTGCCCAGCAAATGAGGCATTTTCACACTTGACAGCAGCGGCAGCTGCTTGGCAATACAAGCCATGCTTCTCTCCGGGGCTCAGTGCTAGATAGGAAATGAGACTTTTAAAAAATCTCATCCCCCCCATATCTCTCCCACCAGGGGCGAGATTGTGATTGCTGGGTGCCTTGAACTGCATTTGCAGGTCAGGAGCATCATGTGAGACCGGCGAGATGCCAAGAGCTCCACTGGTATGTTTCAGCCCAGGTGAGATAGCATCTTTCCGTTTGCTCGCTGCTTAAAGAGTCCTTTCTCAGCCTTCAAATATTTACCACGGCAGCCGATTCCCTGTCAGTGAACTTCACAACTCTGATGTCTGGTGTTACTTGTTTTCTGATACAGCAGGAGAGAGGGCGGAGGTACAAAGAGAGGTCGTCCAGTACTTCCCCCAGGCCAAGCCAGGCCTGGAATGTACATGAGCTGATGCTGGTTCCCCTCAGGAGATGCGTTTGTCAATGGGGGTATGGGGGGCAGAGGTCCAGCGATGGGCTGGCAGGCGAGAGGATGGAGAGACGAGCTGAAGAGGGGAGGGGGCAGGTGCTGTGGCAGCGGTGAGGAATGCAAACCTCTTCCCAGTCAGAGTGTTGTCATCATGTAGAGATTTGTTGAGTGTTTCCTCTTCTGGCCATGCTCTGTATGGTGAGGAGGAGGCTGAGTGGGAAGAGGAGGTGGTGTATGAAATTAGCACACCCTTGCTCTGGAGGAACCAGTTTACATCGCCCTGGCTCTGCTGTGCTGATGTATCCCACCATTCCCATTATCCCATCAGCTGCGGCAATTGCAGCTGTCTGGGGTAAGTGGGGACAGAGAGAGATTTAACCCATGCTTGTTAAAAGGCAGGTACACAGTCTATACGGGCCTGGTCAATAAACAGCAACATGTGGGATTTAGTGCTGGAGAGGCCTTGACTGAACAGAAGCCCATTAACCACCCAAAACATTTCACTTATGGGACTTACACCTGGATGGGTAGGAGGGCTAGTGGGTAATGCACTCAGCACCCCACATAATTAGCACTAACACATTCAAAATCCATATCTGCATTTTTGGCTTCCTCTCTGCCTGCCCCTGACACCAACTAAGCTGTGGTATCAGTTCCAATCTGCAGCGGGCAGCCAGTCACTGGTACCAAGAGCCAAAACCATCTGGTCCAGTTCCAGACACAAGTCCCCGGGCCCTGACTGGCAGCTCAAGGCTGCAGCAGGTCAATTTCAAGGAGGGTTATTGTGAAAATGCATCTTGTTCTCCATTGGCCTTTGATCTACTGCAGCCCTGAGAATTGCAGAAAAGAAGTGAATTGCTAGAATTCCAGCTCTAGGTAAAAATCTCTCCCAGTTCCTAGCCGAGTTCCACATTCTCTCCAAGAGCAACAGTCTGTGTATTCATCACCTGGTATTTAACAGGCATCTTCAGTAGGGGACTGCCAAGAAAAAGAATTCACCAGAAGATCCAAGGAGTATAAAAATGGCAATTACAGACCTTTCTTATCTTTGGGGGCCATTTTGGCTCTGATACCCATCAAAGGGTATCTATGTTAGGGGCCAGATTGTGCATAGCCTGAACACTGGGTGGTGTGGCATTGCTCCCCAGTGGGGGTTTCTGCAGGCATTGTCTCTCCCTGGAGCTGCAGGGGGTGAGGGAGTGTACACCGTAGGATGTGCTCCTGGCTGATGTCTCAGAGGGTGTGGTTATGGCCCCTACTGGAGTGGTCTCCCCACCTCCCATCCAGAGCACTACCGTATCATAGGGGAGGCTGTTCTCACAATCTCAGGGAAAGGGCTGGAATTCCTACAGAAAAAGTCCTTTCACACACAGTTTTGCAGCATTCGGAGTTGCAGGTTGTTCACATTTAGAGAACCATCATCAGCATAATCCTCCAAGACCTTTCCTCCAAACCAAACTGAAACTGGTCAAAATATTTCGTACTTCTCCTACCCCTGAAAATTGGCTTTATTTTCAGAACTGGAAATTCTCACCGTATTTTCACAATTTATTTTTTAATGTTCTATTTTTCCCCAAAATAATTGGAAAAAGAACAATGACCATTTCCAGTTATTGTTTTCCCTTTTTCCTCCATTTCCCTCCTTCCACCCCACTCTGATCTTGCTCCTTTTTCATTGGCAAAAGGGGAAAATGAGGCCGGGGAGAGAGGCAAAGGGGAAAAAATGGAAAAAAATTGAAAATGGGGGAAAAATAGAAAAAGTTCAAATCAGGAAATATTTTATGGTAAATGTGAATTGATAAAATAAACAGTAATAAGTCACCAGGACCAGATGGTATTCTCCAAAGATTTCTGAAGGAACTCAGATGTGAAACTGCAGAACTACTAATTATGGTATGTAACCTATCATTTAAATCAGCTTCTGTACCAGATGACTGGAGGATAGCTAAAGTGACACCAATTTTTAAAAAAGGCTCCAGAGGTGATCCCAGCAATTACAGGCTGGTAAGCCTAACTTCAGTACCGGGAAAACTGGTAGAAACTATAATAAAGAACAAAATGATCAGATACATAGATGAACTCGATTTGTTGGGGAAGAGTCAACATGGTTTTTATAAATCATGCCTCACCAATCTACTCGAATTCTTTGAAGTGGTCAACAAGCATGTGGCCAAGGGTGATCCAGGTATATAGTGTACTTAGATTTTCAGAAAGCCTTTGACAAGGTCCCTCACCAAAGGTTCTTAAGCAAAGTAAGCTGTCATGGGATAAGAGGGAAGGTCCTCTCCTGGATCAGTAACTGGTTAAAAGATAGGAAACAAAGGGTAGGAATAAATGGTCAGTTTTCAGAATGGAGAGAGGTAAACATTGGTGCCCCCAAGGGTCTGTACTGGGACCAGTGCTGTTCAACATATTCATAAATTATCTGGAAAAAGGGGTAAACAGCGAGGTGGCAAAATTTGCAAATGGTACAAAACTACTCAAGATAGTTAAGTCCAAAGCAGACTGCGAAGAGTTACAAAGGGATCTCACAAAGCTGGGTGACTGGGCAACAAAATGAAATTCAATGTTGATAAATGCAAAGCAATGCTTATTGAAAAACATAATTCTAACTATACATATAAAATGATGGGGTCTAAATTAGCTGTTACCACTCAAGAAAGAGATCTTGGAGTCATTGTGGATAGTTCTCTGAAAACATCCACTCAATATGCCGTGGCAGTCAAAAAAGCGAACAGAATGTTGGGCATCATTAGGAAAGGGCTAGATAATAAGACAGAAAATATCATATTGTGTCTATATAAATCCATGGTACACCCACATCTTGAATATTGTATGCAGATCTAGTCATCTCATCTCAAAAAAGATATATTAGAATTGGAAAAGGTACAGAAAAGGGCAACAAAAATGATTAAGGGTATGTAACAGCTTCCATATGAGGAGAGGTTAATAAGACTGGGACTTTTCAGCTTGGAAGAGAGATAACTAGGAGGAAATATGATAGGGGCCTATAAAATCCTGATTGGTGTGGAGAAAGTAAATAAGGAAGTGTTATTTACTCCCTCTCATAACACAAGAATTAAGGGTCACCCAATGAAATCAGTAGGCAGAAGGTTTAAAACAAACAAAAGGAAGTATTTCTTTACCCAATGCACAGTCAACCTGTGGAACTCTTTGCCCGAGGATGTTGGGAAGGCCAAGACTATAACAGGGTACAAAAAAGAACTAGATGAGTTTATGGAGGATAGGATCATCAATGGCTATTAGCCAGGATGGGCAGGGATGCAAAACCATGCTCGGAAGTGTCCCTAGCCTCTATTTGCCAGAAGCTGGGAATGGGCAACACGGGATGGATCACTTGATGATTACCTGTTCTGTTTATTCCCTCTGAAGCACCTGGCATTGGCCACTGTTGGAAGACTGGGTACTGGGCTAGATGGACCATTGATGTGACCCAGTATGAATATTTTTATTGTCTTATGAAAATTTTTTGAATAAATTAAACATTCTTCCTTTTCAAAACCCGCAGAATTAAAATGATTTGAATTTTCAGATGTTGTTCATATATTAGTTCACACCGAAGACAGGAAAAGGGCAAATATAGTGCTCATCTATAAAGAGGGAAATAAGGACAACCCAGGGAATTTCAGACCCAGGGAATTTCAGCTTAACTTCTGTACCCAGAAAACTAATGGAGCAAATAATTAAGCAATTAATTTGAAAACATCTAGAAATAATAAGGTGATAAGTAACAGTCAGCATGGATTTGTCAAGAACAAATTGTCTTAAACCAACCAGATAGCTTTCTTTGACAGGGTGACAAGCCTTGTGGATGGGGGAAAGCAGTAGATGTGGCATATCTTGACTTTAGTAAGGCTTTTGATACTGTCTCACATGACCTTCTTATATACAAACTAGGGAAATGCAACCTAGATGGCACTACTATAAGATTGGTTTTACAACCCCAGTTGTGCACCATTCCCAGAGAGTAGTCATCAGTGGTTCACAGTTATGCTGGAAGGGCATAATGAGTGGAGTCCCGCAGGGATCAGTTCTGGGTCCAGTTCTGTTCAATATCTTCATCAACGATTTAGATAATGGCACACAGAGTACACTCATAAAGTTTACAGATGGTACCAAGCTAGGAGGGGTTGCAAGTGCTTTGGAGGATAGGATTATAATTCAAAATGATCTGGAGAAACTGGAGAACTGGTCTGAAGTAAATAGGATGACATTCAATAAGGACAAATGCAAAGTACTCCACTTAGGAAGGAACCATCAGCTGCACACATACAAAATGGGAAATGACTGCTTAGGAAGGAGTACTGCAGAAATGGATCTGGGGGTCATAGTGGACCACAAGCTAAATATGATTCAACAGAGTAACACTGTTGCAAAAAAACCCCGAACATCATTCTGAGATGTATTAGCAGGAGTGTTGTAAGTAAGACACAAGAAGTAATTCTTCCGCTCTACTCTGTGCTGATTAGGCCTCAACCGGAGCATTGTGTCCAGTTCTGGGTGCCACATTTCAGGAAAGATATGGACAAATTGGAAAAAGTCCAGAGAAGAGCAATAAAAATGATTAAAAGTCTATAAAACATGACCAATGAGAGAAGATTGAAAAAATTGGGCTTTTTAGTCTGGAAAAGAGAAGACTGAGAGGGGACATGATAACAGTTTTTAAGTACATAAAAGGTTGTTACAAGGAGGAGGGAGAAAAATTTTTCTTCTTAACCTCTGAGGATAGGACAAGAAGCCACGGGCTTAAATTGCAGCAAGGGAGGTTTAGGTTGGACATTAGGAAAAACTTCCTAACTCTCAGGGTGGTTAACCACTGGAATAAATTGTCTAGGGAGGCTGTGGAATCTCCATCATTGGAGATTTTTAAGAGCAGGTTAGACGAACACTTGTGAGGGGTGGTCTAGATAATACTTAGTCCTGCCATGAGTGCAGGAGACTGGGCTAGAAGACCTCTTGAGGTCCCTTCCAGTCCAATGATTCTATGATTTGTTGCATTTGTCAAAAAATGGAAAAATAATGACAAACCTTTGAGATTTGCCATCACTAATTTCTTTGTGTAACTCCCTTCTCTAGTTGATTGTTACCTGGTGGTAATATCAACTCCTCCACCCACTGTTGTGCCTTTTAAAAAACAAAACTGGGGGGAGGGACTGCGGGAAGCAAAATGACTTGAATATCTGAGAACCTCAAGGTGTTCAATGTATCTACATCCCAGCAATGAATGATCTGGATTGCGTGCATTTACCAACCCTTTTGCAAACCCAACGTGGGTACCCCAAATATATATTTAGTTAGATTTTATATTTGATTGTTTTTGGACACAGGGAAATTCAGTTCCAGTTCCATTAGGGTATCTTCCTTCCCTCATCTCCAATCATGACATCTGCCTGTGGAGCTAGGAGCCTGGGCTTGCCTGGTTCAGACATGTGCATGAAAACAAAATCTCTAACTGCCAAGGACACAGGGACTTCTGCGAGGCATCTTAATGCCAAGGCTCGTTGGTTAAGGAACAATCAGCTCCACTCAGCATTCTTGCCAGCTGTTCAAGTCCACCCAGTAAAGTCAATAGAAAAACTCCGATTGGCCCTAATGGGAGCAGGAGAAGGCCCCAATTCTTTATCTGTAGCACTGTCCCAAAATTCTTTCCAACCTGAAACCATCATATTTGTTATTTCAGTAGCAAGCTCTATGGAGGCAGGAGAGAGTACCTTTTTCATGTGCTCTGCGGCCTTGTGTGAATGTATGCATTGCATTATTAATGTACATTATTTTTAATCAGTCAATTCGGTTGAATAACAATAAGATAATACACGCAGCTCCTGGATCTTTGTAACCAAAAGCTCTACAAATCTTTCCACACCAAGGGGAATCTGTGCCTGCACAGATAGATTTGGCTGAGAGTGTCAGACGATAGTGGTGATGAGCAAGTCTGAATCCCATCCGCTTTTATTTGTAAATATTCCATAAATACACGGCTGGAGACATGGGAATAGAAGGATCTCTGTAATCCTGCTACTCTGCAGATTTCTCCTCAGCACGTGAGTCTCTGAGCTGCATTTCCCATCTACATTACAAAAAAAAAAAAAAAAGATAAACCCAGTTATTGCCCTGATGCGTTATAAAAGGGGAAGTGCCACACTTCAAAATATGTGGTGGTAGAGCCATCTTCAGAGCCTCAGTCTCACCCATGCCCTCCATCAATAAAGCAGTGGAGCACGTTGCCATGCAAAGATCACGTGACTTTAAATGATGTCCAATCAGTTTGAGCCTGATGACGCAACAACTCTGCAGCACCCCAAAGCCCACAGACTGAGTGAGGAAACTACAGAAGAGTGGGAGTGTCTCTCTCTCTCTCCATTTCCGTAGCTCAGCTGACCAGACATTGTGCTGTTCGTAGATGATGGGGTTCTGTTTTGCTGAACACTATCATCACTACACTCTGTGCATCAGATTGTAGGGTGCAGATACTGATTGCTGCACTGGTAGGTGAGATCCATGCCCCAGATCTGCGGGACACAATGTAAATCCCACCCAGTAGGGCAGTGTGTGAAAAATACATATGTGGAAATTTAAGGACTTGTGGAATGCGTATAATGCACTTTATCAGGGATATCTGCCCCTTGTTTAAACACTGCCAGTGGCTTAGAAAGAAAGAAAAATAAAAGATCTCTTATAAAATTATTACCTTGTAATTTAAGTCAACAGGAGTGGTACCATGATGGAAGCCAGCAGTTATGTCACATTGTTTTATCACTATAATTACATCAAGAACACAGTTACTGTCTGGGAGTGATAAGATGAAGAGAAGCAGCCCTTCTGAAATTTTGTATTCATGGCACTGAGATTTATAGATTGGTTCTGTGTTTGGACATTATGTTCAATTACTTCCCGATAGCTCTGGAGATCTGTGTTACAAGAGAAATACTCTCATATGGTGTCCCCCTAACTCCATCTGCTGTCGCTGGGTTCACCTGGAGCCACCAAACGCAAGGTGGCTAAGGAATATTGCTAAGAGATGCTCTGATACCTTTTATTTCATGAGTCAGGGAAGACAGAGTCAGCCACTGGACAGCAACTTGAAGTGCTCTACGCTCATTTTGTTGGCCAAGGCTGACTCTGCGGCTCTGCCAGATCCAGGACTGAGGAAATTCAACTCAGCTCCCACATTACGTTACAAGACCATTAGACCACTGGGACAACCAATGGCTGATCTTTCTTTCCAGCCGCTCACAGCCATGCCAGTTGTGGCGGCTGGGAAAATGCTTACTCAGTGGAAAATCTTGCGTTCCAAACCTTACTCTTGCTTCTGACTCCCAATTGCCCTGAGAACGCAATACCAGGAGCAGAGACTGTGGATCTGCCAGCCCTGCTCTCCTATACTTTATCTCAAGGAGCTCCTACTTGCTTTTAACAGTGTGGGTTGCTTGCCAATTTATTTTGGATTTATTTTGGCTGCCAACCTGCTAATAGCATTGTTCTGTAGAGGTGCAGAGAGGCACACTCATGTACCTTCCCTAACTTGTGGTATCACCCTAGCAGCTGTCTATAAAATCTTAAATCCTCCAAACATTTGTTCACTCATCTCAAAGAGTGAATCATGCAAGGCTTGGAGGTTCCATCATCATTCACTATCCATTCCTCCCACCTTCCCCCATCGCTCTGGAATACACAGCTACTCTCTCTGTTCAGGGGACCAGTGCTCCACGTGCTCCTACATCTTGCCTGATGACTCATCTGTTTCTAGATTCCATACTGGGGATCCCCTTATTTATTGTAAATAGTCCAGAAACCAGAAAGCTGCAATTGCTGCTGCTCTCAGCTGCCAAAAGAGGCTGTCCTTGTTTTTTTTCTTTTTATAGTGAAAGGCAGGACATAGCAGTGACATGCAGAGAAGGTCAAATGCAGAGAAACTGGCAGACCAGCCATCTTGCTGGGCATCTTTTTTCTATCCCTTGTCTTATTGTTATTAGACGTCCTTGTACTTGCACCAGACTAGCACTCAGGACCCATCCTATGTATGCACGTGAGACTCTCTCGCCTCCTGCATGTTGATCTCCTAGCATCCCTTGTTGGTACGTCGGTGCCCTTTATTTACATCATGAAAAACAACAGTATAATTTCCACCCCCGATATGTGTCAGTTACAGATTGCAGACACTGCTTCCTGGGTGGAAAGGGACTTCTGCCTCCATGGGCAAATGAATTCAGCAGCTCTTCTGCTGAGAACAGCAACAAGAGAGCCAATCAGCAGGGCCAATCAGAGGGGGTCAGGAGGGCCATTTGGCCTGGGCCTCAAGCTCAAAGGGGGCCTCAAATTTAGACACTTGTTATTCTGAAGCAATATCTTCCTGTTTCACTGCATGGGATGTCCAAAACTAGATGGTCTGCATGGATTGATGGTGACCAACCAGTTGTGCAGCATTTGAATTCAGTGAAAAATACTTTAAATGAGCTTGAATCTCTCAATCTCACTGCAGAGGCTTGAACTGAACTTCAGTCCATTCAGAAGCACATGTCCAAATTTCAATGCATTCTGATGTCATTTTTGTGGATGAAGCTACTTACAATGATCCACCAAACTAATCTGGTAATTGTGGCCCACAGTGCTACACTTGATGTTGAGAGGGATAACACTGAAGGTCTTATCAATGACATTCAGCAGATTCGTGAACAATGGGATGCCATCCTGACTGAGTCCAAATTAGTAGCACACAATATTGGCATTTCATCGGAGTTCTCCACCAATCACAACTTACCTACTGAATCTGATGCCAAGCAGCATTATAGGGTCAATGTCTTCCTTGTCATCATTGACTCTATTCAGTCAGATCTTACACGTCGATTTGAGTCACTGCGACTAATTTGTACTCTTTTTGGGTTTCTTTGGCAGTTCAACAGACTGAGTAATGAAGATCTACTTTCTGCAGCTGAACAATTTCAGCAACAATACAACAAAGAAATCTCAAAAGATCTCAGTGACAAGGTCATCTTCCTCAAACGAATACATTCCACAAACTTAAAATTGGATTGCAAGCCAAATGAATTGCTTCAAGAAATACTTGAAGTTGGACTCTCTGGGGTGTTTCCTAATATCACAATTGCATTGGGTATTTTTGTCAGTTTGCCTGCATCAGTGGCTTCAAGTGAATGCACCTTCAACGTGTTGAAGCAGGTAAAGAACGATCACCATTCAACTATAGGACAAGAGCATTTGAATGGGCTCACCATGCTTGGTATCAACTGTGACATTGCACGAAAGCTAGATTTTTCTTCAATAATTAGTGCATTTGCACAGAAAAAAGCTAGAAAAGCATTTGTTAAATAAAAAATATTCAGATTATGTCTCACTTTTTTTTGTGCTTATTTTGTTTTCATGTGTCGTCATTTTTTATTTTTATTATGGCTAGGGGCCTCAAAAGCTGGAAGTGGCCTGGGCCTCTCTGGACCTCTGAGAGCGCTTGCCAATCAGTGCCACATATCTGCACTGTGGACATCTGTCCACTAGAATTTGACTGCCACCTACTCGACTCATTTCTCACAGGGGCCACGGAGTGCCCATCAGATAATAATGACTTCCGATCCACAATATTTTGCGCGATCCACAGAGCAACATGCAGGGAAATAACAGAGCAATCTGAGCTCTGTAGAAGACTGAATGATGGGAAGTTTACAGTACATTTTGCTAGGCAGGCACAATTCCGATGAAGATAGTGCCACGGAATGTAACCCCATCCTGTTTACTGACATTGTTTACTATGCTTGCCACAAAGGGATGGGATAAAATATCCTCTTGTCTGAAGTCAACAGCGACAGTGCAGTTAAGGATGATCCGTCATGCCACAGAGCTTTATCACGGTAATTACATCAGGAGCAAGTTTACTGTTTGAAAAAGAAGTAAGATTACAAGAAGCAATCCACCAAAACGGCAGCAGCGCCGCAGCTAAGAGATACTCAGCAGGGAAGAGGAATATGTTATGCGAATGAAGCTGAGTAAATTTAACACTCCAAGGACCAAATTTTCCTTGTCTGCCCCTGAAGTATTTATGAGCACATCTCCTTTCAGCCTCTCATACATGCATGTTCAATAACTAATCCTGCATGCATGGATACTCATTTTGCACTTGCAAATGTACGTACACACTCATGTTACAAGGACATTTCTAGAGGCCCTTAGAACACAGGAGGATTACAGAGTCCTCCAGACACTCTTCTGAGGCAAATCAAAGTCTCTCAAAACCACATGGACTGGACACTTTGTTAGTCAAGAATGGACCCATGCTCATCTGCTACTATGACATCTCTACGTAACACAACCTTTTTCCTTCAGGCATAATAAGGCAGAAAATATCATATTGTCTCTATATAAATCCATGGTACACCCACATCTTGAATACCGTGTGCAGATGTGATCGCCCCGTCTCTAAAAAGATATATTGGAATTGGAAAAAGTTCAGAAAAGGGCAATAAAAATGATTAGGGGAATGGAACAGCTTCCATATGAGGAGAGATTAATAAGACTGGGACTTTTCAGCTTGGAAAATACATGACTGCAGGGTGGGGAGGATGATATGATAGAGGTCCATAAAATCATGACTGGTGTGGAGAAAGTAAATAAGGAAGTGTTATTTATTCCTTCATATAACACAAGAACTAGGGGTCACCCAACGAAATTAATAGGCAGCAGGTTTAAAACAAACAAAAGCAACTGTTTCTTCACACAACACACAGTCAACCTGTGGAACTCTTTGCCAGAAGATGTTGTGAAGGACAAGACTATAACAGGGGTCAAAAGAGGAACTAGATAAGTTCATGGAGGATAGGTCCATCAATGGCTATTAGCCAGGATGGGCAGGGATGGTGTCTCTAGCCTCTGTTTGCCAGGATGGGCAACAGGCGATGTATCACATGATGATTACCTGTTCTGTTCATTCCCTCTGGGGCACCTGGCATTGGCCACTGTCGGAAGACAGGATACTGGGCCAGATGGACCTTTGGTCTGACTCAGTATGGCCGTTCTTATGTTCAGGCCAAGTTTCAAGTGACCTGCCAACAGCTCAGGTGGGGATCTGTACAGCCATATGGAGAATCTGAATTTGGATCCTCCCTCTTTTAGCCACATGGAGGATCTGAATTGGTGTCTTGAGCCCATTCCCAGTTTCTTCAGCATGGCCAGGCATGGAAGCAGCCATGGAGACAGTGTGCTCGGTCCTTTCCACAGGGAGGAGATTTCATCACCCTGAAAGACCATTCCCATTTCTCTCTGGTACTCAGAACAGCCTCTAGACCAGTGGTGGGCAACATGTGGCCCGTCAGGGTAATCCACTGGCGGGCCATCAGACAGTTTGTTTACATTTGCACGGCCACCTGCAGCTCCCAGTGGCCACGGTTTGCTGTTCCTGGCCAATGGGAGCTGTGAGAAGCGGTGCGGGCCACTGGGATGTGCTGGTCCCCGCTTCCCGCAGCCCCCATTGGCCAGGAATGGCGAACCATGGCCACTGGGAGCTGCGGGCGGCCATACCGATGTAAACAAACTGTCTGGTGGCCCGCCAGCAGATTACCCTGATGAGCCGCGTGCGGCCCATGGGCCACAGGTTGACCACTGCTGCTCTAGACAGAGCTTCACACAGCACTCCTGAACTGGAGGGAGGGTCATTACAACTCTGACTGGATACACACACCCCCCACACACACAAATAAGATGGTGAGAAAATAGAGGGGAGGCAATCCTCCAGGACCCCCAGTGGAGGCAGACCGAGTGAAAGAAGTTCTCATTACTGTCTCCCTGAAGTCTGATGGGGATGTGTACACCGTGCATTCAAGGAGACACAATCTGTCCATGAGACCCCATTGTAAAGAAGCTGTTATTGCCAGCCCTAGGATAGGAGCAATATCACCGGTCAATTTCCTTTGTGACACTAGGACATTGGTACCCCATGCACCACAGCCGCCTCCCCAGTGCACCACATACTGGCTGCCAGAGATGAAGGGGGCAGAACAGTGCACACCTCAGGTATTTAGAGACCCTCAGAGACCAGACCCTCAGAGCGCCATGGTCCATAGACAAGCTGTGACAGGAAAAGCGGAAGGCAAAAAAATGAGCGTGGATGGCAGAAAAGACAGCCTGATACAAGCAGGCTCTGACACTAAGGATTTTGGCACACAGAGCCAAGCTGCCGTCTGCCATGCAGGCAGGAAAATCACAGCCTGCAGAGCTTTTGGGGACTATAAATCACTGTGTAAACCCAGAGACCAGCACTCAGCCCCAGATCCCCCCACCGGCAGGAATCATCACCTTCCACAGATCTGCTTCTGTGATGGCCTCATGGGCCACCAAGCACTACCGGTGGGAGCAGGGCCAGACACAGCGAGTCCCTTCCTGCTACGGAGTCAGCCCGTTCACACGAGTCACAGAAGCGCTGATGGCAATCGGGGCATCACTTGTGACTGCTGCCTGCCGTGGCTGGCTGGTAAAAGAGAGAACACCTGGGAGCCCAACTAACAGCCTGTTGGCCCCTCCTTAAACAAAGGGGAATCTACTACCCACCTAAGGCATTCAGTAGTCAGGGCAGTACTGGAGAAACCACTGCCCCATGCTAGAGCCCTTGCAAGCCACTGCCCAGCCTCCGACCTGCCTCTTCCAAGCAAAGCTAATCCACACGTGGCAATAAACAGGCCCCAGTGGCACCCACCGGCTGCCAGTATCCTGGATCCCTCCCAGGCCAGCGTCAGGCCAGGGCACGGCACCATGACAGTACTTGTTGCTCTGGTGGATGACCTGCTCCTCACTTATGACAGGGGAAAATCAACTACACCCCTCCCACTGGGCCTCTGTATGGCACCTGTGATCAGTGATCACCAAATGCCCTGCCTCCAAGAACTGCTGGGGTGAATGGAAACGCCCTGAAATGGTTCAGGGCCTCCCTCGCAGATCCCAGCTGGAGCTGCAGGGGCTCAGCACCTCTGAAAACCACGTCATGTTATTTAGGTGCCTAAGGCCATGTCGACACTAGCGAGCTTAAAGCAGCCCAGCTGTACCAAGGCAGCTGCTCCGCTGTAAGATTCGCTCTGTGCAGAGCTCTTTCCCAGTGACATAGTAAAACCACCTCAGCGAGCGGTGGTAGCTATGTCAGCGGGAGAAGCTGTCCTGCCAGCGCGGTGCTGCTCATGCCAGAGAAACTTACATTGCTTAGGGAGATGGATTTTTCCACACCCGGGAGCAACATACATTTTGCTGACATCAGTGCTAGTGTAACCATGGCCTAAATAGAGATTTAGATGCCTTACGGTAAGCCCCCAGGTTTGCAAATTGTGGCCATACATCTACCGTGTACATACATGCATAATGCATGCAACTGAAAGCTCAGCCAGTCCCCCAGTCTGCCCAGGGAAAGTGCCCAAGGCCCAATTTATTCTTTCACATGGAGTTTTCATTTACTTGGTGTTCCACGCAACACTGTAAAGGTTAGGAGAAGGCCCTTCAAAGGTGCTGCAATTTGCAGCATTAGCCTTTAGTGCTCGACCAGGCTGGCGAGCAAAGGAGGAGGGTGCGGGGTGGGGGCTGTGATGTTTTAGGGACGATTTGGAATGCATAGGGTTGGGTGGGGGGGTTGGGTGTAAAGGCCACTTTTCAATCTCCTGTTTAAAAAATCATCCCCAGGGAAGAAATATTCCGAGTGCGTGCAGGGCGCTCGCTTGCTGGATGGCTGCATGTTTGTTTTATGAAATGCACTGCACACCGATGTAAGATTTATGATCCAAGTTGTAGAATATATTGAGAGCATTACCAAATGGGCCAGTTTACCATTTCAAAACTAAAACCTAGATGAGAGGCCACCCCTGCCCGGCAAGCTCCCCTCTTCCGAGATTGCCCCAAAGCATCTCCTCACTGTTCTGCTCCACTTCTATTAGCAGACCACCCCAGTTGAGCAATGAGCATTGCTGCTCCCCTAAGCAGTTGCTTAAACTAGAATTTGCTGCGTGGGCTGTGAGGGAATGCAAGTTGGGTGTTAGATCCCTGGCGTCCGGGCTAAATTCCAACTTGGGTAATTGCATTCTGGCTATTTAAATCCCTCCTACACTGCGCAGTCACAGCTGGAAACAGTCTCCTTTTCTTTCTGACCAACGCTGTTCCATGGGGTTGCTACGGTTGCAGGTCAATGTTGTTGATAGCCATTTCTGTAACACCCAGGAATGTTAGATAGAAGACAGACAAATTATAAGATATATAAATCATGCTTCAGGGCATAAGCCAGCCACCTACTGATGGGGTTAGGAACAAAACTTTCCCCGATGGGCTGGTTATTCCATAATTGTCCATTATGGCATTGCTTGTATCTTCCTCTGAAGCATCTAGTCGTGGCCATTATTTAACATAAAATACTGGATTGGCTGGGCCAAATGGACTTAGGCTCTTCAGGATAGGAAACTATCCTGGAAACTATGTTAGGGGGGCTTATTCTTTATCACAATGGTTAATTTCAGTGTATTCTATAAAACCGGTACTGGTTGGAATTCCAGAAGGAGATAAAAGGTGTGTGTGGGGGGGGGGTAGTTTCTGTTCGTTATTTGTTCGTTTTTCAAAGCTGAACAGACGTCTTCAGTGCTAAGGGCCCCTCACGTCTACGGGAGTTGGGCCGTTAGCTCCATACGCCCCGTGGTGCTTTCTGAGGGCAAGAGAAGATTGGAAGTGATCAGCAGTGTTGCGTGAAAGGTCAAGCAGAGGTTGGTTGCTGTGCAGCTCCTGCATTATTTTTATGTTGCCAATTAATACAGCCTGAGGTTTAGAAAGAGACAGAAAGGCAGCTAGTGGAGAGAAGGGCCCAGAGAGGAGTGAGTAGGTGCACGAGCAACAAGGGTGGCTTTTGCCTTCCTCAAAAGCATCTGGCATTGTTCAACAGCAGAGACAGGATACCAGCTGAGCTGTGGTTTGTTCTAGTGCAGCGAGGACAGCAGAGTGATTGGCCTGAGGAGAAGGGGCCTAATCCAGAGCCCATGGAAGTTGATGGGAGTCTTTCCATTGGCTTCAGTAGTCTTGGGAACAGGCATTTGCTTTCCAGAGTCCACTAGGCCTGTGGGAGGATACAGATGGTGTTCACCTCATGCAACACCAGCTCCATTGGGACTGCCCTGCTGGACCTGAAGCAGAGCTCTGTGTAGCTTGAAAGCTTGTCTCTCACCAACAGAAGTTGGTCCAATAAAAGATATTATTTCACCCACCAGGTAAGGGTTAAAGCAGGTTGCCAGGGCCCATGTGGGGAAGAGTGACCTGGGACTGCCTGTGCTGTATAGATTCTTTAGGGAACCAGAAGCCTTCCATATCCAGGGCTTTCAATCTGTTACTTTTCTGTACTGCTATCATCCCCTAAATAAATTAAAACACAGCGAACAAACAGACCCAAGAGAGCCTCTCTCCTGAGTTTGTCTCAGCCACACAGGCAGGATAAATCATCCCTCCTAATGTAATATTGAAAGCACTCTCTCCAGCAGGACTGTCGCTATCATTCATTAGGTGCAGTTTTGCAATTCTGCTGTTATGAACTGGAGCCATTCGTCCAGCCGCGCTACACTCTCAAGCATTTTGCATCACCTATGAAAAGCCATTATAGATAAAACAGCTCGATCTCTGATATGACCTGAAAGGAGCTGACAGAGTGTTATCTTCAAACCACTGCCAGACACTTGCCAAGAGGAGTTTCACTTGAACACAACTCTTGCCCAGCTCAGCAGAGTTCCCTCTGAGGCTCCTGAGCCCTGCTTGCCAGCTGCTGTGTCTAACATGTCATGTGGGTTGTAGAGAAGGGACTTGTGAACAGGGAAGAGGCAGAACCACAGGAAAATGCTTTCTTAGTCACCAGCCAGTTTGTTCTGGCCTCTGGCTGTGAGACCCCGGTTCAGAGACCCCATTTCCAGGGTTTCACGTGAGACGTTCGCCAGCTCACAAGGGAAATTTATAACCCAACTCTCTACTTTTTGCAGTTACCTGGGTGTTGCCTCATGGGCAGCTCTGAGGTGAGGCTCCAAGACGGCTGTGTTGGGTCATCCCATCGTGTGTCACACATGGTGAATAGGGATGGTCAGATTATTCACTGTGGATAATTATCTGATTATTCTGTTTGTGAGCCAACGCTTCCAGATTTTCTCCAAATGGTTTGTGCCAGCAAATAGCAGCTGATGGGGTGCTTGGCAACTCTTGACTACTTGTTATTCATGGTGTGTGGTTGGTCACGTCCAAGTCACATGGTATTATTTCTGTTCCCTGATTAGATCACTTACAGCTTTTACACAGAAAAATGAGAACTGAGGAAGAATAAATGGCAAATTACAAACTTTCTGGTTTGAATTTTCAAATAATGGATCTTTCTGTGCTAAAGTTTGTGGAACTTTTTGAATTTGAAAATGTTTTCTTAAGTGAACTGGTGCTTAAAGACCCAGGAATGATAAACCCTCTGGCCTGTTATCTGACTCAGATAACAGCAGAGTGAACTCACCAAGTTTGCGCCTGAATATATTCACAGACCACTTTTGGAATATTTCCAATCAGCTGTAGCTGCAATGACACTGTGTTCGCTGATTACATCAAGGGAAAGAGGAAATTAGGTACACAAACAAAAAAAGTTTCATGGTAACAATTTGATACATTCTCTCCCCTTTCTTCCATAGGTGGAACCGTTGATTTGGGACAGAACTTCGCAATGCAAGGCCTTCCTCTTCAAAGACTGAGCCGTCATGACTGAATACTCCAGGAGTGATCCATGGTCATGGCCTCACGTAGGGTGACTCAACAGCCCAGTCTGATCAGGCATGGGCTATCCTCCAGGAATATCTAGAGCAGGGATCAGCAACCTTTGGCCCACAGCCCGCCAGGGTAAGCCCCATGGCAGGCCGGGCCAGTTTGTTTACCTGCCACATCCGCAGGTTCGGCCAATCACGGCTCCCCCTGGCTGCGGTTCGCTACTCCACGCCAATGGGGGCTGCGGGAAGCGGCGCGGGCCGAGGGACGTGCTGGCCACCGCTTCCTGCAGCCCCCATTGGCCGGGGACGGCGAACTGCGGCCCATGGAACTGCGATCGGCCAAACCTGCGGATGCGGCAGGTAAACAAACTGGCCCGGCCCGCCAGGGGGCTTACCCTGGCGGGCTGTGGGCCAAAGGTTGCTGATCCCTGATCTAGGGCTACAGTTTCATTTGGAGCTAGGGTGTAATTCCCAGCTCAAGTAGACATATGCTGGCTCAATGCTAAAAATGATAGCATAACCACGGTAGCAGGGCCAATGACAGGACGGGCTAGCTGCTGCAAGTATGTACATACCCATGGAGTCTAGGCGGGTTTGGCTACCCTGTATCGCTGCTCAGTAGTGCCCATGGCTACACTGCTATTTTTAGTATGCTCACTCCATCAAAGCTAGTGCAAGTATGTTTACACAAGCTGGAAATCACACACCCTAAGAGAAACTTCTCTGGTTGGTGAAAGCTCAGCACAGCTACTCTTAATGATTCACTAAGCAGGATGTGTCTCTTCCCTCGCCTGGCAGGGCTGAATCTCAATGATCCCCAGCTATGGTGGTTACATAGGTCCAGTCACTGGAACAGAGGCAGGGGAGAAGGCAGTGCTAGTAATATCAATACACCCACTCATGTTTTTCTCCCCCTTCCACAAGCACCTACACACACACGCATGTGCACACACACACACGTATAATACTGCCCTCTTCCCAATGCCATTTGCTCCAGATATGAGCCAGCCTGACCAAGGTCTAGCTGCATGCAGTCAGCCAGGATTCAGTAGGTTGCAAGCACTGGTGCATCTTTCCCAGATAGTGCGGCCAAGCACTCCGAATAATACAGCACCAGGTGGGAGTGGAAGGAATATGCTGTGTGTTTTGCTATGTGTGCCCCATTCTGATTCACAGCCAGTGTCTTTCTAGGGATTGACAGGCTGCACAAGGCAGTGGGTAAGTGTAGGAGGTAGCAGAGACATACATTGGGGGGATGCTCTCCCACTCCATCCCCAAATGTGGTCACATGGCTGTTTGCCTCTATGCTGGAACACAAAGTCTACACCAAAGAGACAGAACAAAACTCAAGATGAATACCTGCATAAATTTCTGCTCCTCCTAGATCCGCTAAACACCAGCCTGGACCCTGCAGTGATAACTGGGCCTACAAATTTACCCTAATTGTGTGCTCAACTGGGAGAAGGTGGACACAAGTTGATAAAATGTCACAATAAACAATAACCATTGATGCTGGTGGGAAAAAGTGCAAAAGGGAGATTCCAAGTCTGACTTAATCCCAATAGAAAAGCCGCCTCATATTACACAATGATTGTGTTAAGATCATGACAGGTGAACAAGGGAAGTGTGGTATCAGAAATCAAAGGGCCAAAATTGGTGTGTTGGAAATAAAGCCTAATTGGTGAACAAAATAATGAAAGGCTGGACTTATTTGCCCATCATTTCCTTTTGGGATCCAAAAAAAAAAAAAAAGAATTCCTTAACATTAATTAATAATTTCTTAATTTAGCCCAGTATCCTGTCTTCCGACAATGGCCAGTGCCAAGTGCTTCAGAGGGAATGAATATAACAGATAATCATCAAGTGATCCATCCCCGTCACCCATTCCCAGCTTCTGGCAAACAGACGCTAGGGACACCATCCCTGCCCATCCTGTCTAATAGCCACTGATGGACCTATGCTCCATGAACTTATCTAGTTCTTTTTTGAACCCTGTTGTAGTCTTGGCATTCACAACATCCTCTGGCAAGGAGTTTCACGGACTGACCGTGCATTGTGTGAAGAAATACTTCCTTTTGTTTGTTTTAAACCTGCTGCCTATTAATTTAGTTGGGTGACCTCTAGTTCTGTGTGTGTTTCTCTTATTTTGTCTTTTAGAAAAGGGGATCAGACTTTAACAGCAGTAGGTCCAGCCCATTGCATCTAATGTCTTCTGTTTCCCCCCCAAAACACAGCTACTGCCATCTTTAATACCATCCCAAAGTCTGTCAAACCAAGGGGTTTTCCTTACCAAAAACACCTGCCTTCAGATAAAGGAAAAGGGAACAAGGGTTATGGTAAAAGTAAAAGCTTATTTAATGCTTTACATTTGAAAAGCTTTAACTGTTTTTCCTTCTTTTTCTGCACCTTTAATAAAACGTTTAAAAGATTTTGAATGGTATGTTTGCCATGGTGCTAAGTAGGCTGATGTCTTTGTATACCAAATCCCGAACCTTGTCTGAAACTGTTTAATGTTGGACAGTTAACCCCTTTCACCCTCTGAAAATAGGGGTGAGATAGGAGAGAGCAGGTAGGGCCCCACATACCTTGTGGGCTACATCCCAGATGGAGAGTGGCACTCTGTGCCCAGGTACCAGATGCCAGACACACACACTAAGTATTTATATGGCCGATCCCCATGATACCTGAGTACACACCTGTCAAGGTTCCTTCCCCACTCTGAACTCTAGGGTACAGAGGTGGGGACCTGCATAAAAACCCCCCTAAGCTTATTTTTACCAGCTTAGGTTAAAACTTCCCCAAGGTACAAACTATTTTACCTTTTGCCCCTGGACTTTATTGCTGCCACCACCAAGCGTCTAACAAATATATAAAAGGGAAAGAGCCCGCCTGGAAACGTCTTTCCTCCCAAACCCTACACCCCTTTCCTGGGGAAGGCTTGATAAAAATCCTCACCAATTTGCATAGGTGAACACAGACCCAAACCCTTGGATCTTAAGAACAATGAAAAAGCGATCAGGTTCTTAAAAGAAGAATTTTAATTGAAGAAAAAAATAAAAAGAATCACCTCTGTAAAATCAAGATGGTAAATACCTTACAGGGTAATCAGATTCAAAACAGAGAGAATCCCTCTAGGCAAAACCTTAAGTTACAAAAAGACACAAAAACAGGAATATACATTCCATTCAGCACAACTTATTTTATCAGCCATTTAAACAAAACAGAATCTAATGCATATCTAACTAGATTGCTTATTAGCCCTTTACAGGAGTTTTGACCTGCATTCCTGCTCTGGTCCCGGCAAAGGCAACACACAGACAGAGAGAACCTTTGTTTCTCCCCCGCTCCAGCTTTGAAAGCATCTTGTCTCCTCATTGGTCATTTTGGTCAGGTGCCAGCGAATTTATCCTAGCTTCTTAACCCTTTACAGGTAAAAGGGTTTTTCCTCTGGCCAGGAGGGATTTAAAGGTGTTTACCCTTCCCTTTATATTTATGACAACACCTGTCTCTGGAATGTTGCCTTCCCCCTTCACACTTGGATTTAACTGGCGTATTTTCCACTCCCCTTCCTACTCTTTAACCCGTCATCAAGTGCACAAGCTGTTTTCAGGAGAACTGGCAACATTAGCTGGTCTCACCCAAGCTGGGTCTGAGCTTTCCAACCCCTTCCTATCTCCTATCAAGCTTGCCCTCTGCAAGACAACTGACATAAGAACATAAGAACGGCCATACTGGGTCAGACCGAAGGTCCATCTAGCCCAGTATCCTGTCTTCCGACAGCAGCCAATGCCTGGTGCCCCAGAGGGAATGAATAGAACGGGTAATCACCAGGTGATCCATCCTCATTCCAAGCTTCTGGCAAACAGAGGCTAAGGACACCATCCCTGCCCATCCTGGCTAATAGCCATTGATGGACCTATCCTCCACAAATTTATCTAGTTCTTTTTTGACTAGGTCTGGCTGAGGAGAATGGTGTTAAAAATGCACTTAATTAAATGTATGGGGGGAAGAAAACAGCCACAGAGATTTATCAGCCGGTGAGGGGTGGGAGGAAAGGCAAAGGATGGAGGAGATGAAGACTCTGGGTGGTGGAGTGGATGTTATTGCACAGACAGTATTCCTTTGTCTGACAAGTACAGACCCAATCTATAACCTCTATTAGCTCTATACACTCAGCTGTGTTAAAGCAGATCTGCATCCATGTATTATTCTCTATGTTATGGTAGCATCTAGCAGCCCCAGCTGAAGTCAGGGCCTATTATTCTAGGAGGTGCTGTACAGATCCATAATAAGAGCGAGTCCTTGCTCCAAAGAGCAATCATGTGAATGGGCAAGTCAAAGGGTGGGAGAAAAGGAAGCATTATACGGGTGGTGCATCATAGTTGGCAGTGTTGTTTGCACAGGCCCCCAGCTCTCTATTTATTTGTATTTGTGATAACAGACAAAAACAGCACCTATGCCAAGCACTAATCACCTTTGACAATCATTTGAAAGCCAAGTAAACAGAAGTTATAAGCCAGCAGCAGTTTCTGCTACATAAACCAGCAGACAAGCAAGCCTTGTAGGAAAGGAAAAATGACTTCCTGAAAACTATCCCTCCATCCATCTCTCTCCCTAGGCTCCCTTTAAAAGATGAACCTTGCAGCATGCCCTTGTGGGCAACAGATGAGGCTAATTGGGGCCGGGGTGAGGAGTGTGTTCCTAAGCAAGCCCCTTTCATGAGGAACACCCTGCCAGCAGTGCCCTCTCAATACTAATAATACCTGGCTCTTATATAGTGGTTTTATCAATAGATCTTAAAACACTTTATAAAGGGGATCAGTATCATTAACCCCGCTTTACAAATGGGGAAACTGAGGCACGGAGTGGGGCTGTGACTTGCCCAAGGTCACCCAGCAGACCAGCGGCGAAGAGGAATAGAATTCAGGTCTTCCAGATCCCAGTCCACTCTACCCACTAGGCGATCCTGCCTCCCCAAGGGCATGCCAGCTGGAGTGCCTCTGCTGGTTTGCAGTGTGGCAGCACGACCCAGGGAGAGAGACAGGTCCCAGGCTGCTAGAGGCTTTATATGTCAAAACTCACAGGCAGCTGGCACAGATCACAGAGCCTCAGTGTACCTAAGCTCACAGCAAGATACCTTGCTCACCAAGCGGGCTGCTGCCTTCTCGGCCAGTTTCACGTTTGCAAATGGCTTGCAATGGAATCAGATCTAATCGTCACAAAGGCATGAATCACCCGGGTGAGGTCTGCAGCGAGGAAACAGGCGACTTACGGAGGGATGGTGAGGGATTCTCCATCATTTGGACTCTTTACCTCCGGACGGGTGCCTTTCTCCAAGATAGGCTGCAGCTCAGCCAGAAGTCATGGGCTTGAGGCAAGAGTTACTGGGTGAAATTCTATGGCCTGCGTTAGGCAGGAGGTCAGACGAGTGGTCCCTCATGGCCTTAGAATGCAGGAACAGGGCAAACACTCTGGCCAGCAGCAAATGAAGGAGAACTGTCCTAGCCACTGCTGAGACCTGATCAAGTAGCAACAATAGGGAATGCAACCAGACTCCCAGGTTATGCATATGGGTAACAAATGAGAGAGAAACCCCGTCAGAGAGCGGTACAGACACCACCCTCACCATATGTTCCAGCGGCTTTCCGCCACTTGCCTCTTCCATGTGGATTGGTCACCTGGTTCTCATCCATATCCTAGTATCAGCTAAGCACTGGGGAAAAAAACCCTGAACTGCACAGAGTCCAAAAAGACGAAAACATAAAGCCAGGTATCAGTTGGACGCTACAGGGACCGCGCCCCGTCGCAACTCACTAACGCCCACTAGTGGTCTCTCGCATACATTGCACAAGAAGGAGGCATGATGGGTCCCTGTGGAACTCCCCAGGAGAGTTGGGGAAGAGAAGGAATTGTCCAGCATTACCCCACAGGGCCTATCCGACACACAAGAATCAAGCCACTTGTGGGCAGCTCTTCCCTGGGAAGGCAGCTGATATAGCTAATAACAGTATTGCCTCTACAGTACTGCAGCTGCTACTTCTGGTGACACTGGGACCCTTTGTGAAGGCTAACTCCCCCTCCCTGTTGCATCTTACTAACATCCTGCTTTATTGTGTTTCACAGTGTCTACTTAATGCAACAAGATACTTTAAGCTTAACAGGAGCAGACAATCAATGTATACGTCTGAACGATTCATAGGTATTCTAGGAGAGAGCCAAAGCACGTTTGCCATGTTTTTAAAACACAGGGACACGATTCTCCTCTCCCTCACCCTAGTGTCACTCTCCTGAAGCCAGTGAGTTATGCTGGCATAAAGAACTGCTGAGATTGGAATCCAGCTCCTATTGTCTGCTGTCAAATATCTGCTAAATAATGCAAAGAAATGAAAACAATTTGGTTTGGAAGATTGATTATGGGAATATTGTTCATACCCCCAAAGCATGACACTTCCAATCACATCTTCATTTAATCTGTCAGAAAAGAAATTATGTTCCTCTCCTGGCACTGGGCCTGCTCCTTCCAGAGCTGCACGTGGCGCTTTACTTTATTCTTTGTCAGTTTCCTGCCCCGTGGTGATACTTGGCCTTTCCTCACCTGGGCTGCCAGCCAGCAGCCACCTGACTCCACAGGATCTAGAACTCAATTTGAACTTGAACATTAGCGTTCTAGATGGGCTCCGATGTCAAAGCCAGTTCTCCTGATTTCTAATAATCAACTTCTAGGTAAACCTTGCTTTCCCGTAAGCACAAATACATTGCTACCCTCAGAGAAGCTGAAAGATCAGCTGTCATCTGAGGATTCATTATCTCCTTCAAAAGGGTTCTCTCATTCAACTGGATTTTCCCCCCATTGCGATTAGACAATTAAAAACAAAAGTTGTGAAGTGCAGAGTTTTAAATCAATCCCAGGGACTCTCTTCCCTTGGGGCTTTTTCACACTTATGTTTCTGGATCTGCTAGAAATAAACACTAAACTAGTCATGTTGTATAGGTGTGTGTATTATATATATAGACATAAAAACCTTAGGCACTGTGTCATCCTCCAAAATATACCAGCTAAGCTGTCACACAGGAAATAGTGACAAAGTCACATTAAAGGGCAAAGAATGCAGCTATTTGTAGACAGACTTTTAAACTCCTCAGGGAAGGGATTAGGTGGGTTCGTACAGCGCCTAGCACAATGGGGCCGTGGTCCCCATGGGGCCCTTTGGGAATACTGCAATATAAATAAATACATTATAATTAACAGCACACTCCTTACTGTGTATCTGAGGCCTCTGTTGTGGCTGAGGAGCACCCTTTCCAAGGATGTTTGGTGGGGGAGGGGGGCGGGAGGAACTGAAGCCGAATAATGCCACATTTCCATAACACTTTTATGCAACAGGAGGGCAAAGCGCTTCATTGACTGTACAAACTATCCCCAGGAATCCCTCGGCCCCAGAGCATGGTACTGCCACTTTGTCGGGGGTAAAACGCAGCCATTGCTCAGCGCACACTGCAGGACAGTTGAGGACGGGAAGTGAGGAAGGATACCATGTCTAGAGGATATTGACCGGAGGAGTTTCAGAAGGCAGAATGTAACCCTCCAAACTGGAATATGTCCAAGATGCCAGATTTAGTAGCTCAACACGTACAGAAGGACACAAGACTTTTAAACACCATGCAGGATAGGTCCATCAATGGCTATTAGCCAGGATGGTTAGGGATGCGACGCCGTGCTCTGAGTATCCCTAGCCTCTGTTTGCCAGAAGCTGGCAGTGGGTGACAGGGGATGGATCACTTGATGGTTGCCCATTCTGTTCATTCCCTCTGGGGCACCTGGCACTGGCTGCTATCAGAGACAGGATACTGGGCTAGATGGACCGTTGATCTGACCCAGCGTGGCTGTTCTTAGGTTCTAAGGCTATGAGTGGTGAGGACCATCAAGCTGGCATCTCCCCAGAAAGAGAACCATCATATTTTGCTGCTGCATAGCACTTTCCATCTGAGGATCTCCAAGCGCCTCTCCGGCAGTTCGACACCCCTTAGCGTCGTGCTGAGGCACTAGTTCAGTGGGAAGTGCATCTCGACTAGTGAATCCTCATCAGCGCTGGGGTCTCCCTCTCAAGCCTGGACCCACCAGAACCCTGCTTAGTGCTTTGCTTATGAGATGTGACGAGCTCAGAGCCCAAGGTAGTCTGGCTGCAGATTCAGTGGCGAATGTGTAACCCACACACCTCCTGGGTGTGGTGTTCTGTCCCATCTAGTGGCACTGAGACCACTTAGAGAGAGACAGTTAAATGAGTCTGCTCTATAGCCTTAGCTAATAGCCAGTTGGCTTTTAGCTTATGCAGTAGAGGCTTATGCACTAAGCTCCAGAGAGCCCAGATTCAATCCCGCCCGCCGATGACCGGGGTCTGTTGGCGTTACAAAGGTACCAGAGTGAGATGCTCTCATATTGCTCTTGCTATTAAATGACACACATTTGCTGCGGAACTGCCCAGGTAACAGGAAGCCTGAGGCTGGATAACGGCTTGAGAACCCAAAAGTGCAGTCTCTCTCTCCCTCTCCACAAAAGCATCTTTGAGGACCCCGCTGCCTCAGAGTGCGAGTAGCACCGCAATGAGCACTGGATTCTCTCAGCAGACTGAGAACAAACCAATAACAATCCTAGGGCTAGCTGGTGGTGTTGTTACTGAGGCTCGTTCTGTGATGAGGGAGCGGAGGAGCTGACAGACAGACAAATGCTCTGGGCTAAGTGGAGCCAAATGAAATCACCCAGCAGTGCTGTTCCTCAGAAGATAGCAATCCTTCAGGATCTCACTGAAGCCTGCTCCAAAGCGCTACCGAGGATGGAATGCTAACTCCGGCCTAACCCAGCTCTCTCTCCCCACTTGTGTTTTCCAAACAGCAGTGTCCCACGCTTGTTCGAGCACCGGGTGAAGCTTTTCCCCTTCCTCCCCAAATTCTCCCCACTCCTGAGTGGGGCTAGATTCTTCCTATTCAGCCAACGTGTGAAGTCAATGTAAATTGCTTTCCTCTTTGTTTTGGGGGAAAGTCTCGGCTTTCCGTCAGGCCCAGGCAACTGCCCAGGTACATTATGAAAAATACTAGATTGGCCTCTCTCCAAACAGGTGGACCGTGATCCCTCTTACGATCTGCCCCAGGAAGGTCAGCTTGACAGCTTCATGTCCTTTTCTGGATGGATCAATACAGAATGGCGGCTTCCCTGTTAACTGAGCTGCACTGGCTAAGGGAGCTGGGAGACTAGAAAGGCACCCAGTCTGGAGGTAAAGGGTCCAAGGGATGGAGACTCCCACGCCATCCCTCAGTAAGTTGGCCCTGTTTCCTTTCTGCAGACCTCACCAGGGTGACTCTGGATGAACTCCAAGGAAGATGCAAGCACAGCATCACCAAACACTGTTTCATAAGAAGGTTTCTTCTCCGCCTTCTATTCAGAAAGAACTTGCAATCAGGGCACGTGGGGGGCGGGGGCGGGGAATCACTGAAATGCAGCCACTTCTGGGGTGGGAAGTGCCAGCTGTTTAACAGGGGTCCAGCAATGCTGCTCAACAGCTTCAGGCAGGAAATGGAACCAGGACTGATACACCCTGATGAAACTGATGAGGGAGATTTTTGGGAGGCAGAATGCAATTACCTAAATGGCAGTCTAACCAAGACACTGGCACTAAACCTTTCCTTCCTCTCTACTGTAAAGGTGCCCAAGGTCCCTCATGGTCCACCACCACGTATGCTCAGGGTGACAGTTCTACATGTCCTCTAAAGCGTAAGCAGTGCCTCCAAGACCAGACCGGGCACTGGGGTGAATGAAATCCCAACACTCCTTCTCATGGACCCCTAATTTCTTCTGCACTTCCTCTGTCCGAGCACTGAGCCACACTAGCCCTGCCTCTATTGAAAGGTCGGATAGGCTCACAGCACATGGGGTGAGGCTGCTGGTGAACCCCAGTTGAAATCCAGCATCCCCAGTCTTGGGGAGCAAGTTGTAATTTCTTTTTCATTATGACAACCAAAAAAATCACTTACTGCATAGACACGAAAAGCAGTGGCACCTCCATTCCCCTCTCACGCTTCCCCAGCCCATGTGCTACCGAAAGTTGGGTGTGGATTTGATTGAATAGTGTAACAAAACAGTTCTGCTCTCCCAGTTCACATCACTTCTGGCTATTCCTGCCCTGTACAGTTTTGCCTATTTTGCACTTGCTTTGACCTAATTCTCACTGAGGTCATGCTGGTGTGGCAGGATTGAAGCAGGGCTGTTCTACTGCTATTTCTTTTTAGGTTTTCATGGAGCTGAGGAGTAGAGGAAAGACAGGAAACATGGGAGGAGAAGGCAAACCCCTTCGACATATGTAGCGACTGGCGCCATCAGAATTATGGTAGTTCAGGACTGCGTGATCCCGTTACTCGTGGTCCTGGGGGCAAAGGAACAGTCATTTTCAGAGAAGTGGGTGGCAGCAAGATAATTGTTATGCAGCTCTGTACCAAACGCTAAGCCAAACCCTGATAGCAAGGGCTTCCCAAACAGGGTGTGGGAACTTTTTCACCAAAACCCCTCCGAAGAGCAAATGGGCATGATCTAAACCTACGGGAACTTGGGGAGAACCACCACACTAAATCTAGGGAATGAATTACTAGGGAAAGGGAAGGAAACCAGAACAAGGACTAAATGAATTCAGGAGACCAATCTCCTGGAGATTTGTGGAGGAGGAGGGGGCAGAAGGACAAGATGAAAAAGCCAGGGGGTAGGATTAAAGCCACCTGGAAAATGAGCTACTCCTTTGTGCCATGCAGCGTATCCTGGAAATATCTGATGGGGGATTTGCTGACACGCTTGAAGCCTGTCTTCACGCTGTTTTCCACATGGGATTTTGCCATCTCTGTGAGGGGAGAGGAGGGAACTGAGAGAAGGGGAGCAGTGAAGGGGAAGAAGCAGCAGAGAAAATCCAGTTTATGGAAATCATGAACTGCCCCTTACATCCTGTGATATTAGGTCCTGGTTGGAAGTGATCAGATGCCATTGCTAGGTATGTTCCTAGCAATATTGGAACCTGGATACCATCGTGGCGGCGAACACACTGATGCATAGTGAGAGAAAGATCACAGAGTTTTGCCCTAGCTATAGGAAGCAGCAAATTCAAATAATTTGACTGCATCTATCCTTCCCCTAATTTTGCAAACCTCTGAGGTCATCTCAAAGTCTCCTCTTCCCCTCGGAGAAATGAGGCCAGCTCCCTTCATCTTTCCTCAGAATATGAGAGTGTTTGAAGGCAGCTGAAATGGATGCAGAAGCAAGACGGGCAAAATCAGAGCTGTTTTGGAAGGTGCTTTGCTCTTTCAAGCAAATGGAAATGCTCATTTGTAGCCATCAGCCCTTCTGAAGGGAAGGAAAAGCAGCTGCCCAAATACCCCTGGTCTCTGAAGGCATTCCCTGCTGGCTCTGCTACAACAGCCCAGCTTCAGCTCCGTGGGGGAAGTTAGAAGCTGTGCAGACAGACAGCAGGGCCCCTTTTACACCCATCTGAAAACCGGCAGAGGGCTACACAGGGTCAGAACGGCATTATCTAGTTCCTTGCCCTGTGCTAGCATCACGTCAGTACACACTCCCATGGAAACGCACTCCTGGTCTACACTGATGATTAGCCTCGTGCAAAACCGACACATTTTAAGATCTAATTTATAATTGCAAAGCCCTAAACCGTAATGGAAGAGCCTCTGAGACTCAGCTCATAAAAGCCTGACTGCTCTCACTGATCTTCTTTCTTGCAGAAAGAGAGCCTGTTGGATGTGAGAACAATCTGTCACTTCAGGCTTGTGAAGTAACGGACCACAAAGGATGGGTGCCCTGTGCTCAGTGCCCTGTCCTGGTCTCTGTCTCTAACTGCCTTGGCTAGCCTGGTGGGAGCTTGGTGCTTTAGGCCTTGTACTGCAATGCTAGAGAACTGGGTTTTCAGCTGTGTCTGATCTTTTAGGCCTTGATCCGTTTAAGTCAATGGATTTTGGCTGCAGGGAGCTGTGAAGGACGCATGCTTGGTTTGGAGTGGTGAAGGGAAGTCAGGACCTCTTGGATCACTCTTACAATTAGCCCCTATATCGGGGTGGCTACCCCGCTCCTAAAATAGAAGGGGTTCAAAGCAGCCCTGGAGAGGGCTGCAGCTGGGGATGGCTGATTGGGGAAACAGCCGCAGCTGGGCCGCACCCTAATCAGGTCCCAGCTGGCCTGTATAAAAAGGCTGTTAGCCAGAGGCCCAAGGAGTCTCTCTCCATGCTGGGAGAGAGCAGGGCCTGCCAAGGTACTGGGGGTGAAGCAGGGCTGGAGAGGAGTCCCAGGCTAGCAACTCCCCAGGCTGCAGGGCCTGGTCCAAGGCCTATAGAGATACTGGAAGGCAGCAGGTCCAAACCCCCTTGCCTATGGTGGCCTTTACACTGCAGTCTGCCCCAGGGAGCGGAGGCTTGGTGATGACTGGCAGTAGCCCAGACTGAGGCAAAGTGGGGATAGTGGGTTGCGGGTTCCCCAGGAAGGGGAGACCCAGAGGCAGAGTGTGGGAGTTCTGCCAGGGGGGCACCACCCCAGAGAAAGGGGCACCGGGGTCTGTGAGGGACTTGGGGGCCAGAGCTGTGGCGGATCACTACCCTGCAGAGGGTGCTCCATGCTGGAAAAGAGCTAATTCCCAACGACCAGCAGGAGGTGCCGCAGGGGTGAGTCGCTGCTCCCTTACAGCCGACTGGGTCAGGATGGACTGCAAAGGGAGATCTGTCTAGCTGTAGTGTTTGCAACCCAAACCTGCATGGAGTCTTGTGTGCACGTCTGTTTTTATGAGTCTGATCTTCAGGTACAAGTGGCTCACAGTTGCATTAAGCACTTTGGATGCTTCTCCAAACTCAGTGTATACATCTTTTATGGTTGGCTTGACACTAACTACCAGAAAGACCAGATACATCTTCACTACAGCCAGCAGCTAAAAAGTGATCCAGATGCCATAATGGGCAGCACGAAGATACTTCACACCATAGATATTAAGGGCCAGAGTTTTTAGGTGGCCTTCCTCATGGCAGCTTCTAACTTTTATTTACCTTTGTTTTCATGCACAACTGATTGCACTAAGGGATGGGTGAATTCCCAGTTTCTGCCTGCATCTTGGGTAGCTGGACACTCACTTGTTTGATTTGTGCACACAAAAATATGAAGGTTGTATGCAGAAGCGGGGGGGGGGGGGAGGGATAGGGTGTACATCTGCTTGCCCATGCAATCAGTTGCATGTGCAAAAATAGGTGAGCAGAACTGTAACAAGAGCATGTGATACATACAGATGTCAAATGTGCCTGGAATATATTGGTGCTAACTTACTATTACTTCCTGGCTGAAGGGCAGAGAGGGAACTATCACTGTGTTCCTTTCTCCATGACAACCAGGAGTTTAATCATCTCCTCCTCTATTCCAGATGTTATGCTCCTAAAGGAACCAATGACATGAGGCGATACCTTGACTAAAAAGCCTCAGATAAACTGGGCTGAAATCCACATCCCCCAGGAATGAAAGCTCTGATGCTGTTTTAGATAAGAAGCTCTGATTTGCATGTGGATAGGTTTCAGAGCAGCAGCCGTGTTAGTCTGTATTTGCAAAAAGAAAAGGAGGACTTGTGGCACCTTAGACTAGCCAATTTATTTGAGCATAAGCTTTCGTGAGCTACAGCTCACTTCATCGGATGCATTCAGTGGATAGATTTTCCTCCCTCTCTCTCTGGCTACCTGGAACCCCTGGGGCAGACAAACAGTGAAGAAATGCCAGAATAGCTTTCCAGGAGACCCAGAAAAACTAAAGATTTCAGAGGTTAAACTTCCTGATAGCCCAAGAAATCCAAAACAACCAGATATCACCTCCCAATTTCAAGCTGAATATGTGTCTGCTTTATAAATCAAAGGCACAGTCTCTCCATATGCCTTGATAATCTGTCTTGTTCCTTCAAAATACTGTTTCTTGCTCTATTATAAGCCCTAAGGACATGAAATGCTTATATATAATCAAATAATGTACAGAGAAGGTTGACTAAACTTAGAGTAACTATAAGGGATTTTCTTGGCTTATTTCTAAATGATTGTCCCACTCTAGAAATCAGATGAACGACATAGCACAAGAAAGTGAAATGATATGGAAAGAGATAAGCAACTAAGCGGGGTATTACTTGGAAATATTAAAAAGTTGCTTAAGGGTGGGGAATTCTAATAGTCAGGGTTAAAAGTGAAATGCAGTCCCTGAAATAAAGAAAACATAAATTTCCAATAAGAGAGGTAAAAAGAAATTGACGCCATCTACTGGATATCAATGGAGTAGCAGAGAAATTGACAGCTGAAACCTGACAGCCACCTGGCAAGTGTCCAATAAAACCAAAAGGGTGTCTCTCTCCCCTGCCTTCCCCAAGAAACCTGACATAGGGTGAACTGAGGTCACCATGTGGGACCTCAGCATTCTGCTGACCCTTGCAGACAGCCTCTTCGCTCCTCCCGTTACAGGATTAAGAAGATGAGTTTGAGGAACCTACAAAAGTAGCAGCAGAATCCAGAAGTGCCCCCGGACTTTTGGACTAAGCACACAAACAGACTTTCCCCTAGGACAATGTTACCAGGGGTCAGAAGAAGTGGTGAGAGTTCAGAGATTGTATTTCTCTTTGTGTTCTTCAATAGAAATAACTGAAAGGTGTCTCGTTGAGTCTGCACTCTTCCTAGTGAGACCTCAGGTGACTGTATCTTTTATTTTAACTAAACAATGCCATATGCATGTCTCTCCTTCGTAAGTCCGAGTACACTGGCCTAAAAGAACCTCAAACAATAGCTTTAAGCAATTGTTTTTGGTGCTTTAAACTAGACTAGTGCCTTTCAAACTAAGCCCTGGAAAGAGCAGGAGGCCACGTTCATAAAATCACCTTAAGACAAGTGCATCTTTAGTCCTTGGGAATTATGTGAAGTGTGATAAATGTGTTAGCGATATTAAAGAACTGACAACTGGTGATTATAAGTAAATGTAAGAAATCTTGGTGATTTGTATTGTTCTCTGGTGTAACTACTTGGTCTCAGTGCTGTTCTGTGTCAGTTGCTTGCAGGACAATCTGTTGTATTTAGTACATGCCTAGAGCATTTGATATGCAAACATAATCTGTGGTTCTTGGTGACTTAACAAACCTGGTGATTAGTTAAGGGTAACTAAGTTTCCTGCTTTGAAAAATGCCACCCAGGGTAAAAGTGAATCTGAAAAGAAGTAGTGAACTAGCACTCCCTGGACTCAATAAAAGGACTCAACCTCATAAAATTCCTGTCACATATTGAATATAATATTTATCCAATTGGCGAATCTAGTTTGTTTGATTTTAAAGCTGAAATCTATCTGGAACCTGGGCAAATTGATAAAACTGACAGCTCCCCTCCTGCCACACACTCAAGTATTCAGAGTAACCAGCAACCAAAGAAAGATATTTTGGGCCTGTCATATCAGTGTCATGTCTGCTTTCTTGATCATAGGCCATGATCCTGTGCACATGGCAGCTCTGGGCATGGATGGTTAATTTATTAACTTTCAGAAGAACAGACCTAAAGTATTTTTCCAGATTTTTAGTCTGATTCTTCTCACACAGGAAAAATCAGAAGTACCTCTGCCAAAGTCAATGGATTTATACCAAAGCAAAACCACAGTGAATGTGATCAGAATCAGGCTCTTTTTGTTTACAAGGGAAAGACTCGTTTAGTCATTGTTCTCAGCTCCCTACTTTTTTTGGGTCAGTCCAAAGGTCACTGATGTCAAAGGAAAGATTCTCAATCACTTCACTAGGAGTTGGATCAGGTCCTTAGTTTAAAGGGTCCATCTATCTAGCTGATAGCAGCCAAATCAAGGCTCTCAGACCTTATAATCTCATTGCAGGCTTTCAGCTTTTACCTCTGCCATGCGTCTTCCCCTACCTTGCAATGCTTATACTTTTATCAGAGAAAAAAAGATGACAAACCAACCTCTAACAATAGCTTGACATTTCTGAGCTTGGTTGGAACCTGAGAACGCGGAAAAATAATGAGAAAAGTTTCAAAGCAACTTATTTGAACCTCAGCTCTGGTTCAGTTGGGGTCTGGGGCAAAAGCTGAGATTGGTTTTCATTTTACCCAAACGGTTTCATTCATATATTTGCAGGGCCTCCTTAAAATGAGTCTCCAGGGTGATAACAATGGGTGTGGTTTTATTTGTTTTGCACATGCCAACTGATACGCTTGCAAATAGTGCTGGAGCAGTGAGTGATCAGTCGTAAAATAATCCTGCATCGCAATAAGAAATGTAATCGCAATTAAAGATCCTTTCAAAACCTGGCCTGTGTTTGCATAAAATAAACACAATTTAAAAAGGAACCGGAAAGAAACAGTTATTGTATCATATTACTAGCAAAAGGACAATCTATCCAGCTCAGCAATCCTGGGTTTTATCAACGCCCGACAGACACACAAAAAGGTGCACAAGACACTAATCAATTAAGCACTTATTCCAAATGGGAACATCTGGAGTTGAGAATCAATCTTCCAGAACTAGCGGCTTGCTAATTAATATTCTTTCAAATAGCAGTTCTATCAAGGTGTCCCTCCTGTTGCCCGTTCCCTGGTGGTTTGGATTAATTTCCTGAGAGGCAGTCCTGGTGAGGGAAGAGTTGGGCAGGGAACTAGCTCCTGGTGCTAGGATGCTCTTGACTTGTCTACCCAGGCCTTGTGTAAAGCAGCAGCCCTTTGCATGTCTAAAACTAGCTGGACAAAGCCCACGAGGATACAGAAAATAAATCTGTATTGGCCCTAGGGGAGGACTGGGACTAGAAGCCCTCAGAACAGGTGTTTTCCAGCTCTAGGTTCTTTGCCTCAGAAGAATTCTGAGAAGGCCATATTTTTACAGAGCCTCAGGTTTGTATGCAAGCACATGCACCCATTTGCCACCATAATCAGGCCTTCCCAAGCACCCTGCCCCACTCCGGTGGGCAAAGGCAGGTTTTCGGAGCAGGAACGCGCATACACACAAATCATCCAGACATACACACTGATGGCCCTTTGACAATGGAGCCCCCAAAAGAGTCTCAAGTGATTTAACTGCTGCTACCCCTGGAGTGCTGCCAGGAGATCCCTTCAGTTGGCTACAGATGATATCCTTCGCTGAGCAGGCTGCTTCCCCGCTGCAGAGAAATACAGAATACAGCGCTGAAGGAAACACAACAGGCCAGCTGCTAATAAATACACAATAATAATACTTTACAAGTTTCCACAGCACCTTTCATCCAAGAGGCTGTAAGTGCTTATCAAACATTATCCACCCATCTCTTTTCCTTATTTGCCCCCGCTTTGCCATAGGTGAACCTCACAATGCCAGAATACTATTCAGCCTAGGTGAAAATTCCTGGTGAGTCAAATGAACTGTCTCCATTGCATTCGCCACTGAGCTTTGTGCCGACGGAAGAGCGAGGAAATCAAAATGTCCATGTGGCTCTCAAGTCTGGCTATGTCTGTTTGGCTCTCAGTACATTTCCAATCTCCCTGTGCTGCTAAAAGGGAGGGAACTGATTCAATACCATCTCATTTTCACCTCTCCCCTTCCCCAACTGGGGAATCATGTCAGTGTCTCCTCTGCAAACAAAGCCTCGCTCCTCAGGGTCACTGCGTTTTTTGTTGGGCTCAGTCCCATCAAATCTCATTCAGATCACACAAGAAAAATGAGTGTGTGACCCTGTCATGCATGGCTGATTTATCTATTTATTCCCAATAGACATTATCAGGAGGATTTTCACTGGGGCAGTGCTGGCCTTACGACCTGGGGTCAAATGCCACCTGGTCCCCAACCCAAAGCCCTGCAGAGTATGGCACAATTGGCACTGCAGTCTCAGGGTCAGTGGGGGTGCTGCAGCCAGGACTGAGGCTCCTGAGTGAGCTGTGGGAGGAGGTCCAGGCTTACAGTTCCAAGGGTGCTGCAGGTCAGGAGGGAGGTCCGTTGGTACAGCTGTGTGGTGGGAGCTCAGGGCTGGAATAGCAGAGATGGCGGGGGAGCGGTTTGCAGGTGAGGCTGAGTGACATTGGCAGAAGCGTGTGTGTGTTGTAGGGAGAAGCTTGCACTTTCTCGCCGCAGTGCTATTGGAACGCCACCATCGCGAGCATCAACACTCACCAGAGAGAAAAACAGCACAACTCTGCTTTGCTGCATGCATCACACTGGGCCGTAAACACTCTGCAAACCCGGAGTCTCATTCCCATTCGTTTGAGGACCCCCTAACCGAAACCTATAGATCCCAAGAATTCTATCTGACCCTGTACAAGAACACCTTTGCACTTCAGCAGGGACACATTGCTCATAACAGAGCAGGTTCCCAGCCCCAAGGGAAGGTCCCCTCACCCCACCCCACCTCCAAGATATTCCTGGGTTTGTGTGAATTGATTGGCTCCCTCAGACGTGCTCTTCCCCTAGGTGCAGGTTGGGTGATCTCACAGAGAGGCGCTGCTCCGGAAGACGTGAGCATCTCAGCCGCACGGCAGGGCCTGGCGGCAGAAGTTCTGCGTGTAGTCACAGAGGAGTTTTCAACGTGGAGCTCCCCTGAACATGCCCAGGTATTCCACCGTACTGCCTGGAGTCAGAGCCAACTCATGCAGCTCAGGAGAAGGAGCAACCAGGCCCATGGAAGGGCTGAGTGGTGGCCATCCGTTGGAAATCTCTCTGTGCCCTGACGCAGCCCAGAGATGAGTAATCTCAGGAGGAGCTCGTGAGAGAGTGGGCAGGGAGGAGGGTGAAGGGGGAGCATTAGATCAAGGAACTGAGTGGAAAAGGCACCTCATGCTCTTCCCATGCAGATGGCACCACAGTGGGAACAATACAGGGACGGCGTCAGAGGCAGAATTGAGAACTCCCAATTAGAAATGGCTGCATGGCCTCTCAAAAGGAGAACTCACATGATGCTCTGCTTTATTTCTGACTCTAGGGGAATTGGATGGCTTGGAGAGGGAAGCAGGGGGTGGGCAGGCGTGACCCCTGTGTCGGGCGCTAGGAGCTGCTGGCCGATTCAACACCCAGGCCTTCCTGGCCTTGTAGGAGATGTTTGCAGGCGATGGCATGGTGCGAAGCGCTCCCTTCCCTTTGCTAACCCACAGCAGCTGCAGTTTGAATGAGTGTCTTCAATACAGAAAAGGCCCTTCCAGGTTTACGAGGCTGGAGGGACGCATCAGGCAGCAAATGGGAGGAAATAGCGTGGAGCTTCCCCTCTCGCCTCACCTGACTCCCTTCCTTCCCCAGTGGGGTATTTCCAAACTCAAAGAGAAAAGAAGTTAGGCAGTCTCACGTCCCTGCAGCTCAGGGGAAGACTTGGCCTGATCATTCCATTATTATCCTGCTGATTATTATCCCAATGCCCCTCAGCCTGTACAGAACTGTCAGGGCCCCATAGGGAAAGCATAAAGTGACTAAGCCGGACTGAGGAGGACATACACCTTCAGCGTACGGCAGACGTGCTGGCTGTAACGCTCAAGATAATGACCGTAATGATCATACTTTGCAGCAAGTACATGCCAGGCTGCCCCTGGAGCTTTCCAGCCAAGGAGCTCAGAGCAGCCAGCTGCTGCATCATGCTTCCTGCTGGACCATCCAAATAGACAAGACGTAATGGGAAGTATTTGTGCGTGGGTTCTTAACCTAGCCTGCAACTTTGCTATCCGGAAAGTGAAGGCAAAGCAGGAAAAGGTGGGAAGGCAGCTGCAATTCCTACTCGAGGTTCAACAATGACGGAGGATCAGCCTATCCCCTGCGACCAAAGGGCTCCATTCGGTGAGATACCGGTCCCTTGGACTTCAGTGAGAGCACAAGGCCCTCAGTGCCTCCTGGGAGTGCTCAGCACCTTGAAGGAATGGACCCCAAGCCCGGAGTTTCATATAACTGGGGCGGTGACTCCGTCCCACAAACAGCTGGATGAGCTGCGTCCTGAAGCCCAGCTAATCATCTGTGGCATGTCCAGGGGATCTGGACATACTTTGCAGAAGCTAAGGAATTAAGACTCACCAACGTCCCTCCAGGACCATCTCCTTTGCACAAGGTAGGTTTTATCCCTGTTGTACATGGGGAAATTGAGGCACATATTTGTTAATGGCTGGATTTCTCAGAGGTGCTCAAATCAAACAGACCACTGCCCAACAAGTGCAGGAACAGAACCCATGTCTCCCGAGAGGCCTGTGCAATAGCCACCAGTCAGGCTTGTCTTCCCCTCATCTCCCATAATGACCCCTGTCCCCCTCCCTCCTTCATAAGCCACCTGGCAGGGAGCAGACCGGATTCAAATACCTCTGTGGCCTTTGGAAGTACACAGTTAAAATACAGGCAATGCCAGCAGCAGCAGGAGGAAAGCAGGGCATGAGCTGGCTCTGGGGGCCAAGAAAGTGAATCCATGCACTGGCTGCTACTTAAACATGAACCATTTCTGTATGTGGTTGGCTGCTGAGAAGACTAGGGCCATATTGCAGCCTGCCTGGAAATGGGATGTGCTTTGATGGTTTGAAATCATTCAGCAGCTGATAAGTGGGTAAAGCCGTGTGCCCCGAGATGCCTTCAAACACAATTGCTTATTAAAACAAAACAGTAATTAAAGTGAGGACATGGAGCTGGGTGATTTCAGAGGATTGGATCATTATTCACTATGAACCATGGAGTGGTCTCCAAGCTGGGGCGAAAGATTGGATGGGACTCAAAGGGCAAATGGCACTCTCAGCACTAGGGAAGGGAGCGCTGCAGGGAGAGCAGTTATCATGAAATAAAGAAAGTGGCATCCACCTCTCATGGGAATGCCACCCTGTGACAGAGGATCCAGCACTGACTGGGCAGGGTGCTGTTCAGAACTAGAACCAGATTAGATTTAGGCTGCGGGGGGAGAGTCCAGGTTTAAGGTAATAAGAACGGCCGTACTGGGTCAGACCAAAGATCCATCTAGCCCAGTATCCTATCTTCCGACAGTGGCCAATGCCAGGTGCCCCAGAGGGAATGAACAGAACAGGTAATCACCAAGTGATCCATCCCCTGTCACCCATTCCCAGCTTCTGGCAAACAGAGGCTAGGGACACCTTTCCTGCCCATCCTGGCTAATAGCCATTGATGGATCTAGCCTCCAAAGGTTCAAACCCAAATCAGGCTGGGCTGGGCGGTTTGCATTTAGCAGCACTGATTAGCTTGCTGGGTGTTTTGGCCCCACGGGCCAGGTTTTCGAGACTTGTGCATGCTGAGGGCTGGATTTCTCAGGGGCTGAGCAACTGCAGCATCCATGGACATCAGCTGGAGTTGTGGGGGCTTGATGCATCCAAAAACCAGGCCCTGGGAGCCGAGCACTTTTTAAAATCTGGCCCCAGTCATGTGGGCTGAGCAGTGGAAAACCTGGCCCTGAGCCCTTTTGAAATCTGGACCTTCACAGCTGCTATTCTCTCTGCCTTCCTAGCCTCTTGCTTGCAGGGTCTGGGTGCCTGTAATAATTTAGGGGTTGGAGGGCATCTCTCACTGAGCTTTTAACCCTTTGGGTTAGGGTTGCCAACTTTCTACTCACACAAAACCGAACACCCTTTCCGGGCCCCGCCTCGCCCTGTCCTGCCCCTTCTCCAAGGCCCCACCCCACTCACTCCATTCCCCCTTCCTCTGTCGCTAGCTCTCCCCACCCTCACTCACTGCTCATTTTCATCTTGCTGGCTCAGGGGTTTGGGGAGCAGGAGGGGGTGAGGAATCTGGCTGGGGATGCAGGCTCTGGGATGGGGATGATGGGTTTGGAGGGCGCTCTGGGCTAGGACCAAGGGGTTCAGAGGGTGGGGTGGGGGATCAGGGCTGGGGCAGGACGTTGGGGCATGGGAGGGGGTCAGGAGTGCAGGCTCTGGGGGGCATTTACCTCAAGCAGCTCCCAGAAGCAGCGGCATGTCCTCCCTCCAGCTCCTACATGACTCCTCCCACTTTCCCCATCCGCAGGTGCCACCCCCGCAGATCCCACTGGCTGTGGTTCCTGGCCAACGGGAGTTGCAGAGCTGGCTCTTGGGGAGGGGGCAGCATACGGAACCCCCTATGTGTAGGAGCCAGAGGGGGGACGTGCTGCTGCTTCTGGGAGCCGCGCAGAGCCATGGCAGGCAGGGAGCCTGCCTTAGCCCCACTGCTACACCAACCGGACTTTTAACAGCCTGGTCAGCAGCGCTGACTGGAGCCGCCAGGGTCCCTTTTCGACCGGGCGTTCTGGTCAAAAATCGGACACCTGGCAACCCTACTTTGGGTACTAGTGGAAGTTTATCTTTCAGACTAACACAAGGGCACAGCTAGGCCTGCCCCATTAACTCATGCCCATCTTCCTGCTCTGAGATCAGTGCAGTGCTTATGAAATCCTGCCTCCTCCCCCAAGTGCTTTAATCAGCCCCTGTGGCAACACTTCATTGCTATTTCAGGGAATCCCTGGTAATTTTTGCCTACTGTACCACAATGCAAGCTGCATGGTCACTTCCTTTTTGGCTTACGCGTAATGATGCCTTTGTGAACTGCAGGGAGGTGTCCTTATTTACTGTGTCATTCTAGGTTATTTACTATCAACTCCCCTTCTGGGTGATTATGGAGTCCTGCTGCGTTACCTGCTTCTCTTGCGATGACCTGATCCTCCTGCAGCCACTGGGGAAGTATATGAGGAAGCATCAGCATAATTCAGTCAAATGAGATCGCAAAGGCCATAACTTCTAAACCCTGTGCACCCGTAACACGGATCTCATCGCGGTAAGGGGCAAGCATCGCAGGCGAGCTATACTGCTGCCATGTGCCCTTGGAATGCCTGCCTTTCACATCAGCCATGTGTGTGGGAGCGGCCCTGGTGTCAGTACAAGGGTCTACCCTGAGGATAGGACAATGCTGACCTGTAGATTAACGTCAATGGGCACTGGGTGCTGTCACATACTCAGCTTCACACTCCACTCCCTTAACTGTGCTTCTTATCTGACCTGCTCCCCTCACCCCCAGAAGCTACACCCCATGCCCAGCTCCTAGCTCTGAAAGAACGGAACGGAATGGGGGTTACACACACAATTCTCTGGCTGCTCACACCTTTGTTTGGTTTGGACACAGTGAACCCTGGCAGTGCCCTCCCACAGGCATGCCTGGCCATGCACAATATGAGGCTCAGTTACTGCGTGGCTGAATTCCCTTCAGACCACTAGGGGCAACTCCTTCTCTAGACCATGATTGAAGTGGGAGCATGAAGCACGAGGCCGCTGCCCAGGCCGTGTCTGGGCTGTGGATCAACAGGTAAGATCAGTTCCTAGAGCTGTGTTAGCCTGACATTTTTCACCAACACAAAATTCACTTCAAAACATGTTAAAGTTTGCTATAAAATACCATCACTTCTCTGGCCAGAGCCAGCTTCTAGGCTACAGAAACCAGTGAAACCTGAAATGTCTAGACATACAAGCACGTGATCAATACATACACCTATTTCTAACATGGGCTCATCTACATAGAGAAATCAGAAATTGTTAACAACTTGGGACATGTATAGCACTCTTCACCTTGCTGCAAACACTAATTAAGTCGTTCAACACCCCTGTGGTGATGTAGGTTCTAATCCCTTCATGTTACACACAAGATGAAACACAGGGAGGTGAAATGGCTTCTTGCCCAAAGTCACGCTGTGGCTGAGGGACTGGGCTGGTAGCAGAACCTGAGTCCTGGCTTTAAGAGACTTCGCTTTAATCACTAGGTAACACGCCCTCCTTCCAGATCACTAAGTGCTCGCTCCCCAGTCCACATGCCCTTGCTTGCCGAGTCTCAGTCAGGTAGATGGATTTCTCTGGGTGTCCCTGGCTTCTCTTATTCATTTGGGCCACTCCCTTATGTAGTGGACGCTACACAATGCAGAGGTTCCTGTCCTATGGATCTTAACTGGCACAGTCAACTTAGCATGCAGCAGGATAAGCTATCCTTCCAGAACCTTTATTCCCACTCACCATAGCATGCTTCTGTTAGGAAAACACCCTGCTCCAGCCTCTGGTCCCTTCTATTGCCAACACCATTTGCCACAATCACTTATCTGCCCATCAAGAATGCAGATCGCTTGCTATTACCGTTTTGATAATTGGGCTTGCCAGAAAATATTTGCCCTCAAGACCTTTCTGAGTCCAATTCTAGCTCTTTAAGAGCACACGTCATAGATTTTTAAAGACAGAAGGGACCACTATGATAATCTAGCCTGGCCTCCTACATAACACAGGCCATGGGAATTTCACCCACTGTTCCTATATTGAGCTCAACTACATCTGGTTGAGCTAGAGTCTCTCTTTTAGAAAGATCTTGATTTAAATACTTCTGTTGTCCCAATCAATTACCCTCGCTGTTAAAAATTGCACCTTCTTTCCAGATTGAATTTTTCTAGCCTTAACCCCCTGCCACTGGATCTTGTTACACCTCTGTCTGCTAGTTCAAAGAGCGCTGGCGTATCAGGTATTTTATGTCTGTGTACTTACTTCTGGATCACGCTAAATCACCTCCAAACCTTTTTAATCCAGTCATAAGCAGGCATTACATCAGAATACACAACAGGGACTGTGACTGTTTCATAAGACCTGCATTAGCCTTAGCAGTTCGGTGTCCCAGTACTTCCTGTGTAGCTGTAGACAGTCCAGCTCACATGCCTGCTACTCTGAAACTAGCCGTAGAGTTATTTCTTGCAACTGTCATCTAAATCTGTCAGCACGCAAGAGAGGCTGAGTTCACTGCTGAGCTGCCACTGGGGTGGGTGGAAATGCCAAGCGGAACAGCAGGGCTAATGCAAACGTTCTCTTTGTATTCCATTAACCAGGCTTGTTGCTTCCCACTGTCAAGTTCAAACAGATGTGAAACCTCCAAGCAAAAATTCAGCTAATTGTAGCTCTCCAGTCTGGGGCTCTACGGTCCCCTTGAACCATATGCCTCCAACACTTCTCTAGTACCCACCAACAATTCAGTAGTCAGGAATCTGCCAGAGCATCCATGCTGGGGCACTACGTTCAAAGCCAGGCAGAGTCATAGAACATGTACCTGCTGCCATGTGGTATGAAATCTGAACTCCCCTCTTCCCATTAGCATCAAGACACACTGAAAGAAGAGGTGAGGAAGCTCCTATTGCTTCCAGGCATGTGCAAAGTTTGTCTATACACTGATTCATCTTTTGCCCACTATGCACATGTAACCCACAATCCCTGGGATAGCCTATGCCCGTAACTCCCTGCAGGAGGAAAGGATGGTACTTGTGTATACACTTCTAGGGCAGGGTTTATTTAAAAACCAAAAAGTACCTGCAAAGAATGTCCTTGGCCTATGAAGGCTAAACAGAGCAGGGCACTCCCCAGCCAAAATCAATATCTAAAGCATGGCCAGAGCCCTGAGGAAAACCACCACCACCACCTCCCTCATCCCTTTTTCTTCAGCCTTCTTCCTAACAAGCTTCCCTCCCTGCCAGCATCAAACCCCAGCAGCTTCCAGCAAGTCCCTCTTATAATGGGCTGGGAGGGAGAGGTGAGAGATTAATTAATCCCCAACAGCTGGCCCATCCCTGCCTGCCTGCAAATCCCTGCACTGGGGGCAAGCAGCTGTGTTCCTTCCCAAGCTGAAAGGGTAGGTTTAACCCCTTCCCTGCCAACTTCTGCTCTGTACCCGGTCTCACTCCTGTAACCTCCCTTAGTGGACATGCCTTTTACGTTGTACCCTTATTATGTTCAGGAACTCAATGGGGCAGAGAGAATGACAGATCAAACAGAGTGTCAATAAAAAGCCCAAGTGGATCAAAATAATATTAATAATAATAAAATCTGCCCCTATCAGTTGCCAGGAGAAATGTAGTCCCTCAAGGAAATTGTGTGGGGTAGCACATATGCACCTATGTCTATACCTCCAGGGCTGTCAAACCCAAACTATCCACCAGACTAAAATTTGCTTTCCTAAAGAGTGATAGGAGACAAGTTGGAAAAAAATCAAAAAAGGAACACTCTCCATGTGGAACCATACAACCTAATGTTTATTGTCCCCACTGTGTGGATGTTACATATTTGCAAAGCAACCCCTTGAGGCAAAAGGGAAACAAACAAAAGCTACAGTTTTGGATGTGGAGATGGGGAGATACTTGGGTAGCTGCTGTAATTTACAATAAGCTCATTAAATTAAAAAAAAAAACACACCAAAAAACCCAAACCAATGCACAGCTGCTGAGAAACTTGTCCAATATATTTCAGCAACAGCGAAAAGGCCTCTGAGGTCATCTTGACACATTATGCTACAAAGAAATTGTCCAATTACACCATCACCTTGTACATGTTTATATGTGTTAAAAAAACATGAAGCCAAACCCTCAAGTACCTAAAAATCCTGGCCAGAGTGTCAGGTAGAAATGGGATGTTTTTATTTAGTTATTTATTCTATTAGATTTATAATGAAATGTCGTCCCCCACAGATCATTATTAGGACAATGACACAAAGGGCTTCCAAACTCCCTTCTCCCCATGTAGCTTGTAGTCTCTGCAATGAAATCTCTCTGTCTATTTTGGTACTTAGGGCCTGATCCCGTGTATCACTCTTGCAGTGTGCTGAGCATTCCCATGGTTTCAACACATTCACACCTTGCAAGAGCATGTGCAGATCCTGAGGCCACTGACATTCAGTGGCAAAGCTACCATTGGCTTCAAGGGGGAAAGCTGGAGCCCAGGAAGTGCCAGGCATTGCAGTATCCGCCCAGCAGATGTAGTTGGTGTCAATGTCTTTTTGTGCTATTTATTTCTTGGATGGAGAAGGCTAGACTGTGGGTTCATGTGACTAGCAGTCTAATTCACTGCAGACAATGCTACTGTGGCAGCCCTTCCTATGGGGAGGATATAGAGCTCTGAATAGATTAAAGAACAGAGGTTGAATGCAGCTGGAGAGTGGCAGCCACTCAGGGAGCCATGTTGTTTTTAAATCCCTGCATCCACAATCTAAATTTAATTGGCTTCCACCACAGAAGCTTGTGGGACTTCCACAAATCTGTGGCCATGTGCAAATAGACCTCAGTTGTCAGCCAAACTGAAAGGTGGGGTGACAAAACTCAGCATTTTGAGCCATGAGCAGTACAGTAGATTTAGTTTTATGGGGTTGTGCAAATGTTTACTTCAGCTTCAGCCTTTTTAACTCTGCATCCCAGAATTTGGGGTTCAAAACAGGCTTCAAAACTCAGCCAAAATGTCCATGTTCTGCTAGATTGCCACCCGACGCCAGAAATTGTCTCGGACTCTCTTGAAACCTGGCTCAGGTGGGCACAAAACCCAGACTCGGGCAAAGTGAATATTTTGAGAACTATTCAGAAAACCTGGCCTGAATTTTGGATTTCCAGTGAGCTGGTTTTGGCTTTTTTTTTTTTTTTCATGGGGTTTCCTGCTTTAATATCCCAGCCCCTTGAGCTACCACAGAATCTCTGTTAGCTGTACTAACATAAGGGCTTATATCCCTGGGGAGCGTGGCAGTCACCAGAGGGAGACATTGTCCCACACAACTGAGCATATCAGACCTTCCAACCAGGCAAGAGCAGTGTTGACACACACATGCACACACACACACAACCCAGCACATTACAGTGAGACCAATTCCTTTTTTGAACTTCACATGGGGAAAAGGTTGAGATAAAGATCCAACAAACAGCCCATGTGTCTTTGAGACAAAGCTTGAAAAGTTAAATAGGCGGGAGCCCTGCATTGTAATGCTAAAAATTACATTTCCCATAACCATTTTAGCAAGAGGCATATTTCAAACACCAATAACTTATAGAACCAGTCACTCTATTAGTTTTCCTTTTGATATACAGCTGCAGTGGCTGTGTATTAAGTCTGGGGCATTTACTCTTAGTTCTGGGAGCTATTATTGATTTTACCCTGATAGATATTTGGCTCCGTCGTATAATGAAAAATCATTTAAAAACTAAAGAGAAAAGCATCTTTAATTCCTCACATCTGTGATTCAAAGTGTCCTCATTTGGATGTTGCAGCAAAATTCCAAGAACAAATTGGCCAGAGGTATAAGAGTAATTTTAAAGAGACTAAAAGGTGAAAAAACTGAAAACAGGATTTTGTAAAACTACTGTGGCTCTGAAATATCTGTGGGCATTTATTAAAGCAAACAATGCTGCCATGCTGTAGTATTGTGAGCTATAACTATGTCGGGTTTTCAGCCTTTGTCAAGCTTGTCTCTACATTTGCAGTTGCAAATTTTATACCCAGAACTGATTGCAATTATTGTATGAATGTGTCTCAGACAGGCGGGTGATTAAATTCAGAAATTCAGATGCAGATAGTAGTGTACGGTCTAGCAGGTGGAAAACTAGAGCCCTACATAGGAAAACGTGGCCCAGAGTGCCTTGCAGAATAACCGAGAGAGTCAGTCTGGAGAGTGAGTGAGGAGAAAAGTGTTCAATCCCTTGTTCTGCTACTGACACAATGTGTCACCTTAAGTGAGTCATTTCATTCCTCTGTGCTTCAGTCTCTCAATTGGTACAATGAGGATAATGGTACATGTGTATCTCTAGCTATAATCTGCAGGCTCAATTCTGCTCTTAGTTACATGGCTGTAACTGTGAAGTAAATCCACTGATACTGGTTCTCCCCATTCCTCTTTGACCACTATCTACATCCCTTGGGTGAGGCAGTGGGGACCAGAGGTGATGGGGGTTGGGGGGTTGGAGGTGAGGCCCAGGTGAGGCAGTGGGAGACAGAGGTGATGGGGGTTGGGGGATGGAAAGTGAGTCCCAGGTGAGGACCAGGTGAGGCAGTGGGAGGCAGAGGTGATGGGGGCTGGAGGGTGGGAGGTAAGGCCCAGGTGAGGCCCGGGCGAAGCAGTGGGAGACTGAGGTGATGGAGCCTGAAGCCAGGGGACAGAGCCCAAATCGAGCCCCAGCACCCCTAGGAAGGTGGGCAATTTACACTGGCTGCCTGCTCCTCTGCCGTTTGTGGCTCTAAAGAGGGGCAGGGCCCAACCCCAGGTGGCAGCCCCAGGGGAGGAACCGTTGCTTTGCATCCCCTCCTCCAATCACTGCTCAGGAGGCTGTGGCCACAGGAAAAGCCCCTGGTGTCCATATTTGAGAAACACTGTGCTAAGGTCCTCCTCCGTGCCTGTTGTGATGACTGTGTCATCACCCCACCCCCCTTTGAAATTGGTGCAGTGGAACAAGGGGAAAGATTCAGTTTTCTTGTCCCTGCTTTCGAAGCCCTGCATAGCTCTACCCCCTCCACTTATCTCTTTTCATATTGTCCCCTACCCGCCTCTGCTCCACCATCACTCTTTCCCGCTTCTTCCACAACCAGACCTGACCTTTCTTCCTTGAGACACAAGTAGGAAGTTTCCTGCTTTGTGGTTAGCATGCTGGATTGGGATTCAGGAGATCTGGGTTCTATTTCTGGCACAGCCACTGCCCTGATGGGTGATGTTGCACAAGTCACTTCCCCCTCCGGTGCCTCATTTTCCCCCATCTGTAAAATGGGAATGATTGTACTCATCTCTTTTGTAAAGTCCTTTGAGATCTGCTGATGAAAATCACTCTCTATGAGCTAAGTATTATTATTCCTGAGCCAGCCAGAAAGATCTCTGCACTCTCCGTGCTCAGATCCTCCCTGCAGACCCACTGCTGCCGTGATGCCAGTAGGAAATCGGCTGCTGAAAAATGGCTGCTTTGACGGGCGATTGAAAATGAGCAACATCTCTGATAATGTTGTTTAACAAAATAGGGGGATAAAGTGCTTTAGTGAGATGTGGCCAACAACCATCACCCTCATCACTTTACTTGTGTGCACAACCCTGGGCCTTACCCATTGTCTCTTTGTCTGCATGTTGGGCAGCAAACTTGCCTTTTTATGTTTGCAAAACAGCAAGCCCATCAGAGAGTCGGTATGGTCTAGTGCAGGGATCAGCAACCTTTGGCCTGCAGCCCGCCAGGGTAAGCCCCCTGGTGGGCCGGGCCAGTTTGTTTACCTGCTGTGTCCGCAGGTTTGGCCAATTGCGGCTCCCACTGGCTGTGGTTTGCAGCTCCAGGCCAACGGGGGTTGCGGGAAGTGGTGCTGGCCGAGGGACATGCTGGCCACCGCTTCCCGCAGCCCCCATTGGCCTGGAGCGGTGAACCACGGCCAGTGGGAGCTGCGATCGGCCGAACCTGTGGACGTGGCAGGTAAACAAACTGGCCCGGCCCAACTGGGGGCTTTCCCTGGCAGGCTGCGGGCCAAAGGTTGCCGATCCCTGGTCTAGTGCAGTGGTTCTCAACCTGCGGGCAGCTTGCGGCCCGATCAGCACACAGCTGCGGCCCATGTGATATCCTCAGGGCCATACAGGTAGTATATAGAGTGTGTGGATGTGGGCCACATAACACAGAGAGAGCTGACTATGTGGCCCACAATGGCAAATAGGTTAAGAATCACTGGTCTAGTGGGGAAGGCAATGGCACAGGCCCCAAAGACATGTGGGTTCTAGCCCCAGCTCCGCTCCTGACTTGCTGTGTGACCTGGGGCAAGTCCTGTTATTTCTCTGTTTCCCCTCCCTCTGATTTTCTGTCTTATCTAACTGGAGGGTAAGCTCTGCAGGGCTTAATAAGACTGTGTCTTACCATGTGTTTGTTTAGTACCTACAGCTTTGGGGCCTCTGGATGCTACTGTAAAACAACAGCGGTTACGGGAATTCTGCAAAACAAATAAAAAACAAGAATTGCAGAGATACCAACTAGGCTAAAAATGATAAGGGCTATCTAGCCTTCTGCTTCAGGGCATATGCTTATCCTCAGACAAGGGCAGTAAGATATTTTCATCCATGGAACAGTAGGAGAGAATTGGTCAGGTATCTTATGTGGGGTAGAAGTGAGTTGACCTTCTTCTGAAACCTCTGCTATGGCTAGTCGTGTGGACAAGCTATTGAGCTGGATGGACCATTGATCTGTCCAGGCATGATATTATGCCCCTTTAAACCATTCATGGCGATGATGATAGCTGTGGTATGAGTATGGTAGCCCCTGAAGGCCCCAGTCAAGAATCAGGGGCCCGTTGTGCTAGGCTGCACTATGAATAGAAGATCACTGCCCCAGAAAGCTCACAATCTCAGGAGATTGTTCCAGGGCATTGACCCAGCCATGGCTTTTACATTCTTTTAAAGGCCTGTGTAGCACTGGGAGCCCACTTCAATTCATGTGAGCATACAAACAGTTAAGGCAAGCGGTTGTGGTACTAGGTATAAGCTGACTAAGCAATTGCTTAGGGCCACAAGCTGCTGAAGGGGCCCTCCAAGTATGGTATTACCCCCAAAATACCCTTCATCTTATTTAACACGGACTTTCTAATAAATGTACTAGTATGTATTGTGTCGGTATAATTTTTGATTTATGGCAATGATGCAATTGCTCTTTTTTGGAGGGTGGGTTAGTGATGAGGGCACCCCCCCACACCAAAATATTCCTAGACAGGGTCCACAGTGGGCTTGCGCTGCCTCTGAAGGTACTTAATTTGTTTCACAGCTAGCTCATGCTTCTCAATTTCTGTTATTCACACCTCAACAAATCTTATTTCATTAGATTTTTGGAGCTGCAACAGTAATTTCGGTGATTAACTTTAAATTGGGCATAATATGCTGACAGCCATTAACATAATGTCAAAACAATTTCTTACAATTATTACTTAACCTCGGTCAAATCATTTCCACCCTCACCCCTCAAACGGACCCTTAATAAAATGATATGGACAAACATGAGAGAACTCCGCAATCTCAATAAGAAAGTGATTAAAGAAGAACACTGATCAGAAATGATCATGCAGCGTAAAAAGACATCAGGGCAAATCTGTGAATTCACACATTTCCAGGGCTGCATCTGGCCTTTAGAGGAACGAGGTGAGTGAGTCTTCAATAGGCTTCTTTGAAAGAATGTCATAAGTTGTCTTGCTTGGCTGGTGATTATTAGGGGCTTTGTAGCAAGTTGTTTGGTTTATTGCATATTATAGATATAGATATAGATCTCTCTCTCTCTATATATATATATATATTAAAGTTGATGAACACTTGAGATGGAAGATTTTTATTTATCCATAGAACAATTATGAGGCAGGGCAGTGGTATGGCAAGTTTCCTCCATACTCATGCTCTGCCTTTGTGCCTCACCCTGGTGGGGGGGGGGCCTTGCTTCTAGGACTGAGGGGCAGTTCATTCTGCATGGCCTATTCAATCTCTGGCCTGTTTGCTGAGGCTGCCGACCCAAGGGCCAAGTAAGGCTCATTGCAAGGGTGATATTTTGTGGTGTGTGGGTATCTCTACACCAGGAACTGAAATGAGACTCATCAACTCAGTCCCGTTGGGAAAATTGAGTTCATTTACCACAATGGAATATAAGCGACTGGAAGGACTAACTGCCCCCTGCAATCACAAGAAACTGATCATGAGAGCTATCCACCAGATTGCTTAGAAGACTGTTAGCTGCCAGGTCAAAAGATAAAAAGTTCATCCAGGAATCAAATTTTCAGTCTCATCTGATTTCTCCTGGCCTGACCCAGCCCCCTTTGCAGTAGATGGAAAGACTCCTGTTGACTTCAGTTGGAACAGGCTCAAACCTTCATTTTGCAAACACACCTCAGAGTAGGTGTGCAATACGTTTCCGGCAGGTTGATGGGATGGCTGACTGACTAACTGATTTGCATATGAATGTGCAGATCTTGAAGGCACTACCATTGAAATGCATGAAAGTGGGTGCCCAAAAATGAAGGTTGCCTTGATACTGGCTGAAAATTCATGGATCATAAGTTTATAAGGCCAGAATGGACCACTGTGATCATTCCCAAACTAGGGGCGACCTGGCTTTCTACAGCTCCCATTGGCCGAGAACGGTGAACCGCGGCCAGTGGGAACCGCAATTGGCTGAACCTGTGGACGCGGCAGGTAAACAAACCGGCCCGGCCCGCCAGGGGCTTTCCCTGAACAAGCAGCGCCCCTAGTTTGGGAACCACTGGCTTAGGGCCAAGAACTGACACCTGTGGGACTCCACTAGAAACATACCTGCTCAGTGATGGTTCCCTATTTACAGTTACATTTTGAGACCTGTCATTTAGCCAGTTTTTAATCCATTTAATGTGTATCATGTTAATTTTATATTATTCTAGGTTTTTAATTAAAATGTCATCTGTCACCAAAGCAAGTGCCTTACACAAGCATATTACATCAACACTAATACCAAATTGTAATCTCATCAAAGAAAGATATCAAGTTTGTTTGACAGGATCTATTTTCCATAAATCCATGTGTATTAAGCTCATGATGTCTCTGCTCTCAAAATTAGACAATTAGCAGGAAAGTTACTGTAAAGAAGAGACATTCAAATCCTATTAATTTGTAAACACAACTGGGCCTGACATTGTATCCTTGACAATGTTATAAATTATGGACTCTGGGTCAAGTGCATTTTTATGGAGATAGATTTTAGTGCACTTGGCATATGAGAGCCTCCCTCATATGCCATTTGGCCAAGATGCAGCCATGAAACTCTGGGTGTGTGTGATGATCTATACTATTATGTTCACTTCATTTACAAGACTATGATAAATTTTGTACAAAAGTATGCCTTATGAGGTATCATTTGAAACATCATAATCTGCTGAACATTATTGTCCTGGTAAAATATGTGTTTCAACATTATATGTGAAGTTATAAGATTCTACTATGTATCCTTGCTGTAACATGCTCCAAGTTTAAGAAAAGCAGGCCCAAACTGTTTCTCAGGAACCAAGGACAGACTAACACCCAGCCAGGTGTTGAAGAACTATGACTTACTTAAGCAGCCATTCTTCAGCAATGGGAAGGTGTGAAGGAGAAATTTACATTTCATCATGGGGACAGTTGAACCCTCGCCCCCCACAATAGACTATGTGTCTCCTAAACCTCGAGTGACCAGACAGCAAGTGTGAAAAATCAGGACAGGGGTGGAGGGTAATAGGGGCCTATATTTAAACAAAAACCCGAATATCAGGACTGTCCCCATAAAATCAGGACATCGGGTCACCCTGCCTACATCCCAGCTGGGGGTAATCCTCAAAAAGGGGATGGTGATACAAGAAGGAGAAGCAGTGGTCTCCAATTCACTTCTCTCCTCCTTCATCTCTGCTCATGACAACAATGACTGTCAAAGAACTGAACGAAAGGAAGTGGTCCCAGGTTAAAAGGAGACCCCGCCTGTAAAATTTACTACAGTGTATGGTGAGACAGTCCTTGTGCTTTTAGTTTCATGTAGCTGGTTAAGTTAGGGTATTAGCTGGTATTTTACTCTCTTATTTTCTTTTTGCAGCCAATCCTGACTTTTCATGCATCATCACCTGTCGTCACTTAAAATCTATCTTTCTGCAGCTAATGAACTTCTCTTCTTGTTTGATCTTAACCAGTGCGTTTGGATTAAAGTGTGTGGGGAAGCTCCATTTGGGATAACAAAGCTGGTGCATTTATCATTTTCCTTTGATGAAATGATGGATTTCCTATGAGCTTGTACTGTCCAGAAGGGTACTGAGCAGTCCAAGACACATTTCTGGGGGAACAAGGATGGGACGAGAAAGTTTGCAGGTGTTGCCCTGTATGTAATTCATGAGTGACTGGTCAGAGTGTTCACGTATTGGGCTGGGAGTGAATTTGCATGCTGAATGCTATGTGAGCAGGCCAAGAGTGGCCGTTCTGACAGCAAAGCAGTACGAAAGACACCCCAGGCTAGAGAGTTAAGGGGACACTGCTGTTCAACAGTCCAGATTGAACCCTGCGGTATGTCACAGGGGGAAGGAAACACTTTTGATAAGCGGAAGATGGCTTGAAAATGTGAGTCAAGTTATGACACCCCAGAGCACTGGGCAAGTTGGGCAGCTGAACAGGCAAATGCTGCTCTATAGGGCAGGGCTGGGGGGACCCTGAGCATGAGAGAATGGCTGTTCCTGACTGGCAGGGTAGGATGGCTCAGAGGTACCAGGGAGCAATGCACAATGCAGCACTTCTTACTGCTGCTTCTAATAAAAATGTCAAATTCTCATCCAACTGCCTGCTTCCATTGACAATGTGTGTACTGGGGACAGTGGAGATTGGCCACAACCCTATGTCTTTTGACCAGGCCCCACTGGGGCTGTGCTTTATGGCACCGCTGGGGACGTTAGCCGGGGTGTCTGTTTAGTGCTCAGTGGAGTGCGCCCACTAGATCAGGCTCCAGGCTCCCATAGTGTCCTGCCACAGCAAACACTGATACTAGTGTGAACCACTGGGTAGATTTTCAGGAACTGTGTCTGCTGCACCTGGTTCCAGGTCCTGACCAGAGCAGCTGGAGTTAGCATGCATAGTACCTGTTCTCAGTAGGCAAATCTGACCTTTGGTTTACACTCAGTGCAATATCATAAACTTCAGCAGGGCTGCCCAGGTGAGTCTGGGCATGATTTCAACTATTGCAGGCTCTAATCAGCATGGTCCAGCCCCCATTTTCAATAAGCCCAGGAGGCTGCATGTTCAAAAGTAGCCACTAATTGTGGATGCCTCCATTTCTGGGTGCCTCCATTTCTAGACACCTGGCCTGAGTCATAGAATCATAGAATATTAGGGTTGGAAGAGACGTCAGGAGGTCATCTAGTCCAGCCCCTTGCTCAAAGCAGGACCAACACCAACTAAATGGTTCCAGCCAGGGCTTTGTCAAGCCAGGCCTTAAAAACCTCTAAGGAAGGAGATTCCACCACCTCCCTAGGTAACCCATTCCAGTGCTTCACCACCCTCCTAGTGAAATAGTTTTTCCTAACATCCAACCTAGACCTCCCCCGCTGCAACTTGAGACCATTGCTCCTTGTTCTGTCATCTGCCACCACTGAGAACAACCGAGCTCCATCCTCTTTGGAACCCCCCTTCAGGTAGTTGAAGGCTGCTATCAAATTCCCCCTCATTGCAGACTAAATAACCCCAGTTCCCTCAGCCTAGCCCCGTAAGTCACCCAGGGCCTCTTTTTCATAAAATGCCAAACACCCAGAACTCCAATTAAAATCACCCAGCGCTGAGGGGTTTCAGGCTGGGCACCCAAAACATGGGGCTACCGAGATCAGCAGCTTCCTTTGGCAATTCTGGCCTAAATTAAGTGATTTGTTCAGAAAAAGCGTGGAAAGAGAAGAAAGGCAGAAAGGATGAATAGCCCCAGGTCATGTTTTTTCAGAGGAGAGAGGTTTTGTTTGTTTTTTCAGTTCACCTAATCTATCTGTGTGGAACATAATAAATCTGAGAAGATAATAAATAAGCAGAGCAGGGAAAAAAAATCCCTTTATAAACAGTCCCGAAAAAGCCTCCACATCAGTCAGTGCTGTCATGGGTGATTCAGAGAAGGCCAAGGATGAGTTGCGCACTCCACTGTAAAGCGAAAGTGGTTGTTCTTAGCACAATCCTGTTGTTTAGTATCTGGACAGGACTGTAGCAGTGAGATGGGCAAGATGTAACCATTAGGAACTAATGGCTTCGCTCTTTCAATAGCCCCTTTTACATTTCGTTTGTGCTCTGTTTACACTACAGCAAAAAGCACTACTCGCAGGAGTCAGGAAGGGATTTCCTTCCCCCACCCCCATGGTATTCTGGGGTAGGGCTGGAGTGTGTGTGGGAGTTTTCCTTTGAAGCACCAGGGATGGCCATGGCTCGAGATGGAGCATTGGGCAGGGTGGGGCAGGGCTCTGAGGTGGTACCCAGCAGTCTCTCTCTCGGGTGTTTGGCTGGCTGGTTCTTGCTCACATGCTCAGGGTCTAATTATTCACCACATCTGGAGTTGGGAGGGAATTTTACCCCAGGTTAGGTTGCCAGAGACCTCGGTGGGGTTTTCACCTTCCACTGCAGAGTGTGGGTGCAGGTCACTTGCCAGGATTATTGGGATAAATATCTCACTTACTCATTACCCTGACATTATGGTGGCCTCGGGCACTGGTGCACCTCAGTCCTTCCTATCTCTGCATGTGGCACATAACAGCCTAGTCTTGGCGGTGCCTTGTGGCTGTAAACTCTCCGAGACACTAAAGCCAGAACAAGATGATCAATACGCTTACAAACAACATGCTTAGAGAAAACAGCAGATGCGCATCCAGAACCTGACATCAGGGAAATGCTTCAGCCCACTCTGAAAGGCACCCTTGTGTCTTTGAAAATATATATTCCACTGGAACAACCATCCCCAAACTAAGAGGAATGTGCATTAAAACGAAAACAAAATGATTTGTTGTCCCTGCCAGGGCACAGTTTGGGGGCAAAGCATGAGTCACTGTGACATAGACAAGAGAAATAATGACTGACAGCTAGAAATAAAACCCTTTCAAATGCCGTTGTGTTCTTCGCACTTACTCGTGATGAGTGCACTCCTTCGGTAATGGCTCTGTGGCCGAAGCAGTGTACACGCTTCCCCACACTGTCCCAGAGCAGCGAGCTCTCGAGCTGTAGCCCACACTCGCCCAAGGCAGGGAACTCTGTAATTGTAGCCTGTTTACCCTTCAGCTCTTTGCAGGCCAGACTTCACACATGGAGCATTGAGGTTTTCAGTGACAGGTTCCCAGACCCTTTACGATAGCCACCACGTCCTGTGAGATTGTCAAATGGTCACATGTTGAGCCTGCAACAAATGGAGCCAAATGTACAACATTAAATACCACTGGTGATAAAGTCTGTTTCCTGTGACAGATGTTTTAAGTCGCTAATAAGACTATATGAGCAAGGCTGTCAATTCAGTGAAGCTTCTCCTGAACTTTTAGTGCACTGATATTTTATAATTTAGATTACTTTTTTTTTTTTTTGAGAGAGAGAGAGAGAGGGAGAGATGGGTCTTGTAACACAATAATATGGACACATAGATCATGGGTCTTTGCTCGCTTTTTACTCAGTGTTTACTCAGTTTACCTGAGTAAGGATTGGGTAAAACCTGAGTAACCTCAGGATCTGCCCCATAGTGACTGAATGCTCTCTAGTGGCTGTGCTTTTTACAGTACTTCTGAGTACTGGACATTGCCTGTTGGATGCTACCCAGAATCCTTTATGAGAAGATGGGTAGGTCTTTGTTTGAATAGTTAGCAACAAGCCTGAAGGCCTCTGTCTTTCCTTATAAATACCACCACCTATGTAGACTATACCAGAGGCCCAGACTAGAACAGGGGACTCCATGTTGCTAGCATACCAGGAAAGGGCTGTGTGTCCAGGGTACCCCCACCAACACACTGATCCGTGGTTGTGTTTTCTGTAGCCCAGTATAAGTTAGAGCACTCACCCTGCTCTAATACCACACAGGGGCCCAGCTCCTGGATCTAAATTTTGGGGGGGGGGGCGTGTTTGGAATCTTAACCCATCTCCAGATCTGAATCTCAGTGCCTGATAGTGGCATAGGGGATGTGGTTGGGTTGAGAATGCGCTGGTCCTGCAGCCACCTCTATAGGGCACAGCAAGAGCATAGCAAAGAGTGGGAGGAGGACTTGTACCCTTCCTTCCCCTCACTCCCAGGGGCTGTGCCGAGATGGCATATCTTTAGGGAGCTAAACCAAGAGCCTGGATCTAAGCCAGTGTTTCTCAACCAGTAGGTTATGACCCTCTCGGGGGTGGGGTTGGGGGAAAGGTCATAAAAGGCAATCAGGGGCTGTTGGAAGGCATCTAAAATTGTCCAACAAGCTAAAGCAAAGGAAATGTCATTCTCCTGCCCACACATCTCTCTTTACCCATCAAGTTCTTTGTCAGCTGCTCAAAACACACATACAAATAGATTAGATAGGCTTGGTAGGCACAGTTATCATGGATACAGTTTTTACTCTGACTTTGATAGTAAATGGAAAGAGGAGAGTCATGAAGCTTTTTGATGTCAAAGAAGGGGCTGCTGCCCTGGAGGGTTGAGAAACACTGACCTGAGCACCAGCTGAACTTTGGTATATTCAAGAGCTGGATCAAGATTTTGCACCTTGGGCCAGTCTCTTCAACAGCTTTTTCAACAACATGAGCCAGAGAAACCCTGACTCAGAAACAGAATCTCACGGGATTGCTCTGTCCAGAGACTTAGGACGGAAGAATCCCATGCACTGCTACAGACTAGGGACCGAATGGCTAGGCAGCAGTTCTGCAGAAAAGGACCTAGGGGTTACAGTGGACGAGAAGCTGGATATGAGTCAACAGTGTGCCGTTGTTGCCAAGAAGGCTAACGGCATTTTGGGCTGTATAAGTAGGGGCATTGCCAACAGATCAAGGGATGTGATCATTCTCCTCTATTCGACATTGGTGAGGCATCCTCTAGAGTACTGTGTCCAGTTTTGGGCCCCACACTACAAGAAGGATGTGGAAAAATTGGAAAGAGACCAGTGGAGGGCAACAAAAATGATTAGGGGGCTGGAGCACATGACTTATGAGGAGAGGCTGGGGGAACTGGAATTGTTTAGTCTGCGGAAGAGAAGAATGAAGGAGGATTTGATTGCTGCTTTCAACTACCTGAAAGGGGGTTCCAAAGAGGATGGATCTAGACTGTTCTCAGTGGTACCAGATGACAGAGCAAGGGGTAATGATCTCAAGTTGCACTGGGGGAGGTTTAGGTTGGATATTACGAAAAACTTTTTCACTGGGAGAGTGGTGAAGCACTGGAATGGGTTACCTAGGGAGGTGGTAGAATCTCCTTCCTTAGAGGTTTTTAAGGTCAAGCTTGACAAAGCCCTGGCTGGGATGATTAATTGGTGATTGGTCCTGCTTTGAGCAGGGGGTTGGACTAGATGACCTCCTGAGGTTCCTTCCAACCCTGATATTCTATGATTCTATGATTCTAAAGGTAAGAACGTGAGAATGGTAAAGTGTCCAGTTATTAGCTCCCACCTTGTGCCCCAAAATGATGCACCCTTGGTTGGTGGCCGCTGAGATTCATATCAGGGGTGGGAGCTAGGACAGTTAAAAAACCCCATAGTGCCAACTCAGGCTGGGTGACATAGCAGCGAGCACAAGTCGCAAGTGCAGGAGTGACCTCAGGATTCCCATGCCGAAGGTGGGTGGTACATATTTCAGAGGGAGTGCGCATAGTCCTAGGACTGGGGGAGACCCATCTGTTGGCAAATACCTATCCACCGCCCCATATCACCCCAGCAAAAGTCATTAATGATGATTATTCATGAGACTGGGGGCTGGCTACAACTAGAAAGAGAGGTCCCAAAATAAAGTATCACATGGGCTGAGCAGGAAAAGGGATGGTAGCATTCAACAATCCTACAGGTCACCACTTCTCTTGACGGTCCTCAGCTGTGTAAGACGACAAGCATTCTTGCCACTGGGGAGAGGACAAAGACCCAAGGGGAGCGTCATACTTGTTTAGAAGGAAATGATCAGAGTTAAGTAATGGGAAAGTCAGCAGAGGCAAAGATGGGCAAAGCGGAGGTTTTGCAGGGAAGTGGTAGATTTTTGCCCATATGCTGGTACTAGGGGAGAGGACATCACCACCTGCATTGCCAAAATGTTATAGCAATTCTCTCTGCATTTAGAGAGGTGGTAACTTGGTAGGTTGGCACCAAACACCGGTGTCAAATGATTCAGGAGCATCCACACAAATTACTGCAGGACACGCATGGCCAGGACACCTCCAGGAGTTAAGATAAAATCCTTAGGGAATTATACGACTTTGCCTTGATTTTGAAGACTAAACGTTGGCTAACCTCTGCATCACTCTGGGAAGGGGCTGCCTCTCAGATCTTTAGTTGGAATGAGGAAACAGCAGTGGTGTCTTGAGTAGTCAATTTTACTAATGAGCTATTAGAAGTTGTTTCTGAGCTGTACATTTTGTCCTCATTATAAGTTATAACTGTGTTCCCAGAAGCTAAGCTTTCTGCCTGTTGTAATGAGAAAGCTGGAGTGAAGCTCAGTTTTAATGAGCTACAGTGTAGATGTAAAGTAGAATAACCAACATCTAAAAAAAATCTCAAAGTGGAGTAACAGGAACAGGTAGTGGATTTAGAGCAACAGAGGAAAACGGCGGGAAACTATTGTTTTCAAGTCACAGGCAGAACAAAAAGATCTACCCCCCAAAATCTAACGTGGATTCAATCTGGAAGAAATTTGATGGGAGCAGGAGAGGGTGCCCAGAAACTAAAAGCATCTGAGATTAGAGCCATGGGAGAAAATTCTTACAGATGAGAAAGGAAAGAGAGAATGGGACATTTCTTTTGTTCTAGCCTCAAATCCTTTTTATGAAAATTAAAAGGCCAGTTTTTCACAGTTGGAGAAGAAAACCCGCCTGCCTGCCCCCCCCTCCCCTTTTGACATCTGATGAAATTCAACTAGTTTGCCTGGGGGAATTTTGCCATGAAAAGCAAGCAGGATCTGATAGATCAGATTGATGAATGACTGCTCCAGAGCAACCAGGTCCTTGTTAGATAGTAGGAAAAGGCTCACTACTCTCTTTAGTGCTACTGAGCCCCATTCTGGCCTCACAGTGGCTTTACACCGAACCAGCTCCATTGATGTCAATGGAGTTTCTTCTGATGTGCACCAGTGTTAGGTTAGGCCATCTTGGATTCAGTTACAGAGTACCAGAGTGATCATTTCTGCACCAACCAAGGCTAGAAGCATAGGCCCAAATCCACAAAGGTATTTAGGCTCTTAACTTCCATTGAAATCAATAGAAATTAGGAGCCTGAATACCTTTGTGGATCTAGGTCTTGCTGACATTATATTCAGTGAATGTTAAAATGTGTCAGAAAGTGATGGGGCCACAAGGAAATTCTGGTATGGCATCCAGCAGCTTGGCCCCACCTCTGGCCATGACAGGGGATCACTCAGCTGCCACAGGTGTCCCATGAAGTGAGCTGTAGCTCACGAAAGCTCATGCTCAAATAAACTGGTTAGTCTCTAAGGTGCCACAAGTACTCCTTTTCTTTTTGCGAATACAGACTAACACGGCTGTTACTCTGAAAGGTGTCCCACAGGAGATTTTAGACCTGGAATGATGATAAATGTCCATCCCTAGCTCTATCTCCTGGGATGTTTTATTCCTAGAGCCCCTCACGCCTCCTTTGCTCTCCTTACACCAGCATAATAGCTTGTCAAGGAGGGAGACGATATGAAACAAGCTACTTTCCAGAGCCTTTGGCTGGCTGTGGCCGCTAATCCCAGAACCGCATCACAGTGCATTTCCCAGCTTCTGAACCATGCAGGATGCACCCCTCACTAGTAATTACTCAGCCGTTACGTGGTAAATGGTCCTGAAGTGGAATGGCCAACATGATGTTACCATGCGAGGGAAGGGAATGCATGGCTCATGGACCCTGTTCCTTAGAACCTCCAGCGTTGTCAGGTGTTTTCATTTTACTCATTGATATGTGGGAGTTAAAATTAAACAGCTCCAGGTTCTTTGCACAACATGAAGCCTATGCTCTGCCTTCTGCGACCAACCCTGGAAGGCTATAGAGGGAGCAGATAAGGAGAGAGAGGGCTGTTTATTACTGACTTACTTGTGATTAGCAGTCAGCAGAACACCTTTGACAGCAAGGAAAGGTGCTTTGGTCTGTATGCCTGAGGGGTGCGTGAATGTGTGAGGGGTGAGTGTTTTTATGTATGTGTGTGTGTATGCAGAGATGGGGGAGTGCGTGTGTGTCAAATTGGGGTGGGTAGTGCATGACTGAGGGCTGTGTGTGTGGACATGAGAGAGAGTGTGTGTGCGTGAGGGGTGTGGCTTTTGCACAAGAGTGTGTGCATGCATGTGTGGGTGTGCATGCCTGAGGGGTATGTATGTGGGCGAGAGGCTGAGTGTGTGTGCCTTTGACATGCTGGGAGTGGGTGTGAATGTATACGTGTAAGCGGAGTGTGTGCATGCAAATGGCAGTGTGTACCTGTGTGTTTGCGTGTATATATATACAAGGAGTGTGTATATGAGTGCATGTGAGTTGCATCAGTGTGTCTTTGTGCTGTGAGAGAGAGAAGAGGGGAAGGGAGCCTGGGCAATTGTGCGGCCCTTTGCCCTGGAACAATGTCCATATCTATCACCATTTCCATCGATTCTGTTGGCTTTCACAGCATGGTTTGGACACTGTGCCATGCAGTTCTGCAGAGCTCCCGGCAATAAGCTGTTAAAAGTAAAGGGGTTGGGGTGAGTGGGAATGTGTCTCCTAATTGATTAGCTCCATGAATCACAGAAATGCCAGCCTGTCAAAGAGTAAATCACTGGAGCTGTCTTTGATATCTCCTTTGGTCAAGGACAAACCATCCTACTGCATATGGTGTCTTTCCTTTAATGTGTTTTCTCCCCTCTCTCTTGTAGCCTGTTGTGTTTTCTTGTTTGGTGCCAGCAGCCCTGCCACTTTGTGCTATGGTCCCTTCAGTGCTTACCTGCTAAGCAGGGCCAGTTTGGACTGGCTTGTTGATAAGAGATTGCCAAGGAATGCCTAGGTGCAACAGGAAGTGGTCCTTATCACTATCAGGGGCACTCTCCTCTCTGAGGGCCAGATTGCGGTAACCTTACGCATAGTGAATAGCACCTGACTTCAATGGGATTATTGACAGCATAAAGTGCATTTGAGCCTGAGTAAGGGTACCACAATGTGGCCCTGTGATAGCACTGATTTGGTGCTAGAGGGTGCTGTGGAGCTGGAGGTGGAAAACGGAAGTCCTGTTCAATGCAGTTAACTAAAAATCCACTGGCATTTCCCCCACATTGCCAGCACTAGTGGAGCTGCTTTGTCAGTAATGCAGTGGTGGGAGATGGTACGAAACAGCTCAGTGAAGATGCAACTTCTCTCATGGTATTTCAGCACCTCCACCAGAAGCAGTGTGAAAAATGCTGTTTAAACAAACAAAAATAACGAACCAAATTCCTTGGAATTCCAGGTTTGATTCAGTTCAAATGTTCAGGGGGGTTGTACATGAAGTTCTATCACTGTGCCTGTCCCTGGTGACAATGCTCTCCTAGGTTTGTTCTGCAGGTGCCCTTATCAGGTCTTAGATCCATGCATGGGAACAGGTTGCTTTTCATTGGTTGTTAGCCAACAACGACTGCCCTGCTTTGCCTTCTTGTGTAGGTAACACACCAAAGTGACGCTGCACATTGGCTTAGATGCCAAGTCGGATGTGGGCCAGGCCTGGAGACAGCCTGTTCGTAACTCACTCGCACGGATGGGTTGTTTGTCTGATGCTGGGAGACGGATCATCAGTGGAATGCGGACTGCCAAAATTTTCTGCATGAGAACACTGCCTCCCTCCAGTGCGTGATGAGCTGATTGAACCTCTTTCTACACCTCCAAAGAGCTGTCCCAAGAAAGAAATAATCACTGATATTTACAGGCTGCCCTTCTCAGAGGAAGAGTCTCTGAAGAGTCCTTCTCAGAGGTCACTGCAAACACAAGCTGCTCTCTGTCCATGTGTATTCACGATAGACACTAACAGCTCCAATAGTGCACGGAGAGGGGCCGCTGATTGCCTGCTCCCTTCCTCGGAAACATCACGTCCCACGGCAGGCCCTGGTTGTGCAATTGCTTGCACACGTTTGACAGGCAGGGGACAATGCTTTGGAATCTCCCATTGGCAAAGCATTGTCCCACTGTTGCTCCAGCTCCTGCCTCCTTCAACATTAACTCTTGGCAATGGGGCAAATAAAGAGAAAAGCAACAAAACAAAAGAGAGAAACTAGCTGAGGGTTAAAATCACAATGAAAGCAATAGCAGAGAAAGATTAAAGACAAGAAGCATCAAAGGAGGGATAGTGCTATAGTGAAGGCACAGAACTGGCACTCAGGAGGCCTGTGTTTATTTCCTGATTCTGCCAGAGGCTTCCTGTGGGATCTTAGGCAAGTTACTTAACCTCTCAGTGTCTCAGTTCCCTCGCTGTAACTTGGGGATAATGACCTTACAGGAGCAGAGTGAGGACAAACTCTTGAAGTGGGTATTAGACATGGTAAAAGAAATACTGGAGAAAGGAGATCAGGCACATTGGTTTAGTGCCAGAACTCCCATTGCCTTCCCGGATATGTAGGCTATCAAGTATCCCTCCAGGACAGGCAGATGCTGCCTTTAAAAGATGAGCTGTCAAATGACAGATGACCATTGGAGACTCTTTCTAGGGCATAAAGTTAGTGAACTTTTAGCAACTCAGGTTAAAATTTAATCCACTTTCCCATGTTTTCTATGAGTGCTGGCAAGTTAGACATTTCCTAGACCTGGTTACTAATGGGTGAACACCACAAAAGGGGAAAAATTGATTATTAGAAAAATGCAGATGATGGCTTAAACCAGATACACTCCCATCTCTCCTATATAACTTCTTCATTGATAAACACTTGACATGACAGTGTATACTTCTTTATCTTGGATTCGAGATTTTCAGAATCTTCTTTAGCACTTTAGCACCCCTTTGAAACTTCTATTTGCAACACTTACATGCAAAGGCGGTAATCTGTGCTGCATTGACTTTGCTATTTTCTTCCAGTTTTGAACAAAATGAATCCTAATCTACATTTCAGATGCTCTAAATGTGATTATCTGTTACCCTCCCTTGCACATTGTTCAGCCCCTTACATACAATGAACTGGGGCATCGATCCACAAGTTCGGTGGTTTTAAAACTTTTTTTCTGGCGATCCAGTTGAAGAAAATTTTTGATGCCCATGACCCAACAGAGCTGGGGATGAGGGGTTTGGGTGTGGGAGAGACTCCGGCCTAGGACAGAGGATTGGGGTGCAAGGGTGAGGGCTTCAGGGTGTGGGAGGATGCTCTGGGTTGGGGCAGGGGGTTGGAGTGTGGGAGGGGGTCAGGGCTTTGGGCTGGGGGTGCAGGCTCTGAGGCGGGGCTAGGGATGATGGGTTTGAGGGGTTTGAGGTGCAGGAAGGGACTCCGGGTTTGGGGGTGTTCAGGGATGGGACAGGGGACTGGGGCACAGGCTTACCTTGGGCGGCTCATGGTCAGCGGCTCAATGGGGATGCTAAGGCAGGCTTCCTGCCTGTCCGGGCACCACGGACTTTGATGCGCCCCAGAAGTGGCCAGCAGCAGGTCCGGCTCGTAGGCGGAGGTACACAACTGGCTCTGCAGGGCTCTCGCCTGCAGGCATCGCCCCCCCAACTCCCATTGGCTGGGAACTGGCCAATGGGAGTGCAGAGCCAGTGCTCAGGGCGGGGGCAGCGCACGAAGCCCCATGTCCCACCTGCCTAGAAGCCAGACCTGCTGCTGGCCGCTTCCGGGGTGTAGCGTGGTGTCAGAACAGGTAGGAACTAGCCTGCATTAGCTGGGCAGCACTGCTGATGGGACTTTTAACGACCCGGTCGGCAGTGCTGACCAGAGCCGCCGCGACCCAGTGCCTTACATGCCATGACCCAGTACTGGGTTGCGACCCGCAGTTTGAAAACCACTGCACTAGTTCACTTGTGCCAAGTTGGCAAGCCACTGCTTATTTAACCCTTTATTTGTCATTCTGGGAATTGACCCATAGAATGAAGTCTCTGATCCTAACTTTGGAATGCAGCACGCAATGGGTTCGAACTATATTACAACAGAGTTCTGTAACACGAGAGTAAAACGGACATAGTGCAGTGGTGAATCAAGTCCAAAGTCTGTGGACGGTACAGTTATAACCCTATTGATTGTACCAACAAAGCCCATATAACATGCATGGCAGGGGAAATCTGAACCTACCTTAACCTACTGAAAACAACAGACTGGATCAACAGCACAGAAGAAAGCTCTGTCCTGGGACTTTACCAAATCATAAGTCACCTTCTATTTCATGCTCTGGAGTTATGTTCAAGTGAAATAGGTTCTTATTCGTATTTGGTATTTAGCTGTGGAAATAGAGATGAGATGGATGGGAGGAGAGTTCATTGTTGAGAATTTTTAATTTGCAAAAAAGAAAGGAAGGCTGAAGGATTTCACGTGCCTTGAGTACCTGATAATGGAACACAGTTTGCTTCTGTTATCTGATAGAACACTGGCCACTCTCGAGTTCCTATGAAACTGTTTTTGTCTTTATTTATCTTCGGTGCAATAAATATAAAATATGCAAGGAAAAATGAGATCTGAAATAAATGTTGTTGTTTTTCCTCAGCAGAGAAGGGGTTACTGGAAGGAAAAATTCTGAAGGTCCAAGCTACATGGAAAGGCATTAGTTCTTGCTGGGGAAATGCAGAGCCCTGGACTTCAGGACTTGTCAGGTAAGTGAATGACAGATGGATTTCCAAAGAGTTTGCTTTAAAATGTAAATATAATTTGCTAGTTTTAAGTCTGCACATAAATTCCAGGTCAGATTTGGGATCTTAAATGGATTTATTTATTTTTAACTAAAGCTTGAACTTTAATCTCTAACAGTCGGATCAGTTCATCTGCGCAGGAGACAGCTATCTTGGAGGCCAGTCTCAAATGTGTGGAATGCACACTCCAAGGGACTAAGGCCTATCGTAAATCTCATCACCCTCTGCTTTCAAGGGTGAGGTGCATTTTTCCCACCTGCTTTCTCTAACATAAACACAGAGCAGCATGGACGTTTTTTTTTTTTTTTAAAACAGCTCTCCAAACAAAACACTACCCAGCACATACCATTCTCTCCCTGGGGAGAGAGAACAAAGCCGTTCAGATACTACAGTGATGTAATGACCTACATAGACTAGTGCGCTGACGCATTATTGAACCAGAGACTGCAGATGTACAGATTCAGACAGGTAGGGTTGTTTGATCATGTCCAGCTGCAGCATAAGTTTGAATCCTAGTTCACTTGTTCCACTACCTATGCTGGCACGACAATGGGAACATTATAAACCAAGGGGGGGCTGAGAACCAGGACCCCAAAACTCATTGTTTTGCCCCTCCACAACCTCTAGATACCACCAATGTTTTCATCCCAGAATGCTTTGTGCTCCATCCCAGAATCCATTGTCAGTTTTCTTCCAATCTCCTCACCTGCGTGGTTCTGTAATGCTTAATCGTCTGTTCTCTTTCCATTCATTTTCATATATGGCTAACAGCTGAAAGTAATTACATTCCATAAACTGTCTAATGGCACATTTAAAAATATATCAGAAAGCTGAAGGTATATGTCCTTATGACTAGCTCAGATTCCTTGAAGCCATGTGTTCTGTAAAGCTCATTAGCACTGCTAGTTATGCTGGGGAAAGTTTTCTTTACAGCTCAACAGACTAGAATCAAAGTTATTTTAAAAGAAAGCATAGCCCATATACAACAGGGTTCTGTGCCCGCTTGGGGTCAGGACCTCTAGGGTTCCAGAATCAGGGCCCTGGAGTTGCCTGTGGTCATGCAGGGATCCGGCTGCGCTATTCCCTATGACTTGGAGTGCTAAGCACCCTGCACAAGGCTTCAAAAATTTAGTGAGGCTGCTGCTATGTAAAAATGATACAGTGTCCGTGACCAGAACATCTGTCAGAAGAGCTGGCAGCTGGCAGAACCCAGAGTCAAGGAAAGGAAATCCTTGAGAGAAATGGGGCATAGCTCACAAATACAGAATTGCAGATGCTGAGCTCTGGAGGTGGGGGCTTGAGTGGTGAGAGGAAGAGAGGGTGGGGAGTCAGCTAGAGGTGTGGCTGTGAAGATTACTGACTAATTTACCTAGGAGCCAGAAGAGCAAATGCCTAGCTGAACAATACATCTGGGGCAAGATCCAGTGCTCCAAGATAGAGAGGAAAGGGGAATATAGATGGACGTTCACATAATTTTTCTGTTTGTTCTGAAGTGTCTCAGTTGTGTGTTTCACGTGATCCATATGCGGCTCTCTGATTATTTGGAGACTCTGGGGCTGCCTGATTCTGATCCCTCTTACACCAATTTTACACCAGTTGAACTCCATTGTCTTCAAGGGAGTTACTCCTGACTTACACCTATGCTGTGCAAGAGCAGACTCAATCCCTGTATGCAACACAGCCATGAGTATACGGGGGGCCCTGGTCACCACTGTGCTGCTCCAGTTCTACGCCAGGGTAAAGCCATTGAATTCAATGCAGAGCAGAGTAAAGCCGAAGCAATGCAGTAATGAATCCGGCTCTAGAAGTTTCTCTTGTTTGTTGAATTCAGTGAGAGTTCCTTAGGGAACCTGCAGGGGCTGGGGGCAAAATTTATAACTTCCTGCCCTCAGCTGGGGAAAGCCAGGGACCAACATTTCCCCTCTTTTCTCAGAGCATTAAAAAGAGTTAATCTGCAGTAGGTCTGTATTCTTTAAGTGTGTGTGTGAAATAGAGACGGAGAAGGGTGCAGCTACACACTTGCCCTGGACTCAGCTCCTTTGCATCTCCCCCTCGCTTCCTTTGGAGGGTGTTTCAGGGACAGCCTGTGGGGGACTAATCTGCATGTATAACGTACATATGCACATTTTTATTTGCTCTCTCCAGCTGCAGGAAACCGGCTGGCAGCAGAAACCACCATGTGGTTCCCCTCAAAGGGGGCTCAGTGCAGCTGTTTGACCTCACCTCATGTGCGTGCTACCTAGATGGGTAAACAAAATTCACTCTACCTGCTCCTTAGCCTGTGATATAGATGAGCGGCTGACAGCATCGATTTGTTCCCTATCTACACACATGCACATCATACATCATTTGAAAGCTCATTATGTTTACTTTAAGATGACCTATGATGTGGAACTGTCAAGTGGTGCAGTTACCATAGAAATGGGGATAAACAATGATACCATCAACATGTTAAAATGACCACCTTGACGTGTTTGCATTCACTTCTGGTAGTTTAATGACTCTATGTTATTATTTCAAGACCTAAAATTGGATTTCTTTGTGACCTCAAAGCATCACAACAGCAATCAGGGTAAAACAAACTCTAGTAATAAATTTGCACAGATATCATTGAAATGTAGTAGAGCTGGTGACATTTCTAGTTAACATCATTATCATCATCTAGTCCAGAGTCTTCATTGCTATGGCTTCTTCAGAACCTCTGCTGGTGACAGACTCTGTTACATCACCACTGGAAAAGCCTCCAGCAAGAAGGAGTGTTTGGGTTGTGTGCGTTTCTACATTGTGAGGTGCATTTTGAGCCTTCTCTTCACAGAGGAATTCGACAAGTGACTGCCTGTTGCGTGCCATGTTTAGAAACTTTTCCCATAGAGGCACAGGGGACCCACCAATCATCTGGTATTTCTTGCTTCCAACCTTAGATCTTGTCTGGCTCTGTCTTTCTGCAGTTTTCACAGGGTTATTATTGCTATGTCTATCAAAGACTTTGATTACAGAATTAGCTTTGTCAAATCCTTTTAGGCCTGTTTCAAGTACTCAGCAGTCAATTCATCGAATGTGTGGAACTTGTCTCCAGACATCATTTGCATGACAGCCATGGCATCTCCGATGTGCCCTGTGATTTCTTTGGTGCATGCTTTTAGTACATGGATTCGTTTAGCTTGAGCTTCCAGCTGATGCTCTAATTCAGCTTTGCCTGTTCTCATCATTCCATCAGCATGGAAAAGGGATATAGGCACAGGTGCTATTGGGTGACTGTCAGTCTACGCTGTTATTGTCACCACTTTTACAAGACTATGATACATTTTGTACAAATTGTGTCCTGTGAGGTACCATTTGAAAAGTCATAATGCTGAATATCATTATCCTGTTAAAATATGAGTAGCAACACTGTATGTGAAGTTTTAAGATTCTACTGTATGACTGTGACTGAAATATGTTGTAATTCTGGGTAACGCCCACAAACTGGTTTTTCAGAGACAAAGACACACCAGCACCCCAGACAGGTGTTAAAGGGCCGTCACCAACTGAAGCAGCCATCCTCCAGCGGGGGAGAAGGTGTAAACAAGAAATTTACACTTTATCACAGGGATGATTCAAACCTCAGGTCCACAACGGACTGCGTGTCACCATGACTCAGCAAGTATGTTTCTAGCACAAGAAATTGAATTATACAGTGGGAGGAGAACACTTGACTTCAACTCTCCTTCTCCCATCTCTCTGATCATGACATCAGTGACTCTCAAAACTGAACTAAGGGGGAGTGGTCCCAGGCATCACCACTTTTAATCATTTAAAATCTACATTTCTATAGTTAATAAATGTATCTTATTGTTTTTATCTTAACCAGTGTGTTTGGATTAGAATGTGGGAAATTCCATTTGGGATAACAAGGCTGGTACATTTATCATTGTCCTTTGGTGAAATGACAGACTTCCTACGAGCTTGTACTGTCCAGAAGGGTACTGAGCAGTCCAAGGCACATTTCTGGGGGAACAAGGCTGGGACTAGAGAACTTGAGGGTGTTGCCCTGTATGTAAATCATGAGCGACTGGTCAGTGTACTCATGTATTTGGCTGGGAGGGAATTTGCATGCTGAAGGCTGTGTGAACAGGCCAAGAGTGGCTGTTCTGACAGCGAAGCAGTGCGAAAGGCACCCTGAGCTGGAGAGTTAAGGGGATACTGCTGTTCAATAGTCCAGATTGTACCCTAGGGAATGTCACAGTGACTAAGAACAGTTGCCATTGAAACATCATCTCTGCACCTTGCTAAGGACAGGACTCTCCAGAAAATTTCTGGACTGATAGCTACTGTGCTTGTGCCTTCCTTGCCAGACTTAAGTTTGGTCTTGGCCATATCAGCAAATGTTTCGATGCCAGATTTCTTGACTGGGTTGTAAGAAACTACATGTCCCATCAGAATCAAGTGCACACCTCACAAATCTCTCCATTTATTCTTCACCAACACCTGTTATTTTCAGCAGAGACTCCTGTACATCTGACGTTACAAATGGGCCAATAGGTTTGTTGATAAGCATCTCTGGATGTGATTGAGTGTTGAATAGGTTTGTCATATGGTTGATGACATGGTTGGTAAAAGCTTTAACATGCTCTTCCTCCCACTTCAGGGCAGAGGCGAGGACTTATTTGTGGACTATGTCTTCACTACTTCTTGTTAGGCCCCTTTTCTTTCTCTCATAGCTTTTGCATATTCACAATATGAAGTTGTGAATCGTCATCTCTAACACCAATACTGACCTGTGCATAAGTGTCACTGAATTAAAAAGCTTGTTTCTAGAATATTTCAAAGGCTAGTCCTGCATGCAGAGGCAATTGCAAATTAAAACTTTCTACCAGGCCGATATTGGATGCTAGATTGTATGTACAAAAGGTTAGAAATGGAGAAGCATTACCAGGGCTTAATTTGTAATGAAAGAGGTGCCAGGGCTCAAGCAATTAGGGTGCAGGGGCTAAAGCATTTTTTTTACATTCTGAACTGATGCAGCAAGCCCAGAGGTGCCAGGGCTATGAACTGCCAAGCTTCGAGGTGCCAGGGCTCAAGCCTGGCAAGCCCTGACATGAATTAAGCACCTAGCATCATGTTAGGAATTCATGTACATTTATATCTACCCACTATTCAGTGCAAACTGTGGGTACATAATCTACTTCTACTGGCACTGTAACAGGGTGGCACTCACCTCTCGTGAGACTCCTGGACGGGTGTGTTTCTGCACCTCTCTGAGCCTGACGTGACCTCTGTCCATGGTTTCTCAGGCTGGTTTTCAGTAACTCAGCCCCTGGCCGAGTCACACAAACAGTCTGTATGTGAAACAAACCAGACCCCTTCTAGGGTATACAGTCCTATGGGGATCTATGCCAGTACCCCTCCATTGGTATCTTTGTAGCCCTCCCTGGACTCAGTCTTTAAATAGTTCTGGCCCTGGTACAGGGCCATACTCCCAGAGCTTCTCCCATGGAGATTCTTCACCCTTTCTGTGTGTTATGCATCCTCCTCTGTCCACACTGGATGTGAGTCTCTTACAGTCCCTATCTCTTTAGTTCAAGCTGGAGAGACTCGTGCTTTTACATTTGGAGGTCCCTGGTCAAATCCCTTGTACTGGCTGTCAAATAAAGTGGAGTCTATAACAGACTCACATCATCTGTGATTGGGGGATGTGGAACACACTGGCCAGTCATTTCCAGCAACGGAGGCCCACAGCAGTTCAGATTCCAGATGAGCACCTGCTTATGTTCTGGCAAACATCAGGGACTGAACCGGTGACCTTCAGAGCTCAAAGTATGAGCCAATACTGCCCCAGGTTACAGAGTCTGGCTTTTTAATTCAGCCCTCAGTGTCTGCCAAGAAGGCAGGCATCACATAGCCACAATGTGCTCTGAATACACTGCTGACACAAATTTGGGTCTGCAGTTTTAGAGACCTCTTTTTAAAAATGTAGACCTTAAACTAGATTTAAGGTAGTAAGTAGATTTGTGTCTACTTACTAGATTTAAGGTAGTAAGTAGATTTGTGTCTACTTACATCAGGTCTGACAAAGTCAGACCTGATGTAAGTAGACACAACTCCATTGCAGTAAGTAGAGTTGCACCATTTATGTGATATCTGGATTTGGCCCAGGTCGAAATATATGCAACATTTTGCAATTAGGCTCCAAAGTTTCAGCAATCTTCAAGTTGACCTTGGATTTTGCATGCCCACTTTTGAATGTGAAATTGAATTCATCTGCAGAAGAGAATGCATGCCCAGGGAATGGCCAGGAAATGCCCAACAGAGCATGTGAATCAGGCAGTTGGGTGCCAGGCTGATCTGTCTGTGTGTAGTATGAGTTTGGAGTGCACAGATGGGCATGTGTTCAGATACAGTCACATCCCTCTGAAAATACGGATTGCAGATTCCAGGGATGGGGTTAAAAATTTGGTCCAGAGGTAAATTAATTTTCAACTAGGCTTCTATCCAGCCTCTGTGTGTCTGTATGTATGTGTGTGTACACAGAAATGTCCACACATACATACCTGAGGCTGCATTTTCAAGTGCAAATACCTGCTACAAAGTCTTACATGCCAGCACCCTTTAAATAATCCAACACAGCAGTTCTCAACCAGGGGTATGTGTACCCCTGGGCGTATGCAGAGGTCTTCCAGGGGATACACATCAACTCATCTCAATATTAGCCTAGTTTTACAACAGGCTACATAAAAAGCACTAGCGATGTCAGTACTAACTAAAATGTTATACAGATAATGACTTGCTTATACTGCTTTATAGACTATACGCTGCAATGTAAGTACAATGTTTATATTCCAGTCAATTTATTTTGTAATTATATGGTAAACATGAGAAAGTCAGCAATATTTCAGCAATAGTCAGCTGGGACGCTTTTGTATTTTTATGTCTGATTTTGTAAGCACGCTCTTTTTAAGTGAGATGAAACTTGGGGTACGCCAGAGAAATCAGACTCCTCAAAGGGGTACAGTAGTCTGGAAAAGTTGAGAGACACTGATCTAACAACTGCGTGGTCCCAAGTTTGCAAGGTGGTACCTGCAAAACCCATTGGACTCTAGAGTGTCAAGCTGCTTAAAGGGCTTGCACACGTATTTACATCTGCAAAGCAGGGGCACAGATATGTAGGTGTAATTTTGCAGACAAACAAGTGCAAAAACTTTGAAAAGTTACTCCTGAACGTCTTTCACGAACTAGCTCTGCCCTACTATCGGGTTTTAAATGGCATGACCTCCACTGGCCACCTTGATAGTATTTTATATACATCCGGTTCTACAGTATGTGCGTGTGTGTGTGACAGTGTGTTTGCATGTGTGGGTATAAATATTACAAGCACGGAGGTGAGAATGCATGTGGCCCTCTAATTGAGGTTATATATACACAGCTGCTGCGCTGTCAGTAAATATAACAAACCACATTTCTACCAAGAGTGTGAAAGTCAAATCGGTGTGTAGAGTGAGAGAGCACATATGTTTGATAAACTGCATAGCACATGGTGTTTGTAGGAATTACATGCAGTTAGCCAAGTCCTGGTCCCACTGAGGTCAACTGGAGCTTTGCCATTGACTTCAATGGGATCAGGATTTGGCGTGTTATATTTCCTGCGTTTCCTTTGGACTAGCCAGATCCTGCTACTGAAAAGGCAAAAGATCGCCCTCCCACCACAGTACCAAAGAGTCCCAGCCCTTCTCTGCTCACTGAGTCCTCAGCCACGCAGAGCTGAGATCACCATGGAATGCCCCATAGAATAGAGGATGGCCTGACCCAGGAGTTAGACCTCCCACAGATTCTCTGCTGGAGCAGGTGGCCAGTCCCCACAAAGGAAGTAGAGCTGTGTGAGGAGCAGACCCTGACTCTGAGTGCCTCCCTCTGGATGTAGAGACCAAGTGTGTGCCAGAGACTAGGAATTGTGGAGTATCAACCTTCCCAACAAAAGAGCATCCCTAGTGTGTTTGAAAGGGAGACGTGCTGACAATATATAGGCCAGATCCATAGACTGCCACGCGGCCACAGCCCAGTCGCTTTAGCAGCTGGCTGCACCGATTGCCTCCTCAGGGAAGTTCTCCGGTGATTGTGGGAATTCCTCTTGGATGACAGCACACGACGGATTCAGGGTTTCATTATGTGGCGAAAGGAGAGACATGAAATGAGATGGGTTGGAGGCAGGAAGGCTGCAGGTGGGAGGCAGGATTTGTTTGGCCTGTGGGATGGATTCGAGGGTTTTAAAAGAACCGTTGTGTTGCTGCCTGCTGCAGAGGATGCCCTTGAGCCCACAGCAGCACGGGGGATCACTGTTTGGGATCACAAAATCAGGCTGGCCTGCAACAGCAGCCTTTCATAGAGGGGTTTCTCGCCAAGAGGTCTCTTTCAGCCTGCAGCAGCTCCGTGAGCCTCTGCTCAATTCAGATAAGGACCCAGGCATTCAAATGCCTCTCTGAACCTTATCCAAACTCTCTGAACCTTGCAAGATTACAGAACGGGGCTGGAAGGTTCAAGAGAAACAGGCTCTTACGGGATTCCTGCATGCTTCCTGCTTCCAGGTGCTGGCTCTCTCACGGTGGCACTGTTATGCTGAAAGGTGCTACTGTCTGGCACATCAGAGGTCACTGATGTATAAGCACCCAGGTTGGAATTCTCCTCAGAAAGAGTGAAAGACACCGTGCAGTGACCCAGCCCAGAGAGTCACTAAAGAGGCTGTGTGGATTTGTCTGGCCACCCCAACTTTTCTCAGGTTCCTTTGTGTTGCAAAGCAACTGCACAAAGGTAGATTATGCTCCTGCTCACCTTTGAAGGGCACATGATCCCAGGTGAGGAGCTTTGAGCAGGACAGGTTTCCCAAAAATATAAAGCTTAGGGGCTGGAGCAGGATGAGGAGAGCAGTGAGATTGGGATGAAAGTCCAAGAGGAGCCAGGACCGAGGTAGCTGCTTCTTGCCAACAGGGCACTACCTCCATCCAAAGGAACAGACCTGGTGTACATTTTTTGTGTATAAACAAAATGCACTAAGAAAATACTTAAGCCTGCACACCACAGTCCTTATCCAAATGGCAAACTGACCTGCGAGACCCCAACATCTGCTACCGTCCATCCAAGGTCAAGAGCATGCTGGTGAATCTTACCCAGACCATTGCCCCAGAGCAACATGAAACTGACTAATTACATCTTTGTTTCAGTTATTCAGATAATCAGGACAAGGTTGGGGTGCTTAGTCTGAGTTTTGGGAGATGGTCCTGATCAGGCTGAGTTTGCGCTGTGGGGTTTGGTACAAATTTAGGGGGAACATTCAGTTGGCTTTTTTTCTCTCCAAAGTAATTCTTCCACCCCTAGTTGAAACAGGACTGGAGGGAGAGAGAGCTGGGGAATGTGCACCATATATATGTACCTCTTCATCCAGGAGATCAGCAGAACAACGCATATGAAAGGTCCGTTTGGGTTCTGGGAGCAGAGTGGGCAGGGGAACAGTTATATGAAAGGGCAGAGGTTAGTCTTCCAATTTTTGCCATGGAGCAAGCACCACTGACCAGAACCCCCATACCAGTGATGTGACTGTATAGCAGAGAGCATTGGTCAGGGGATGGCAGCTCAGAAGGACAAGCCTATAGGCTGAACTGTGCCTTAGTGTCTGGGTAAACAGAGGCACGCCCCCTCTACCTCCCTTCTCCCCAGCAGGGCAAGGGAGAGCTCATGCTTGGATGCTCGGAAGTGGGGTTTGAAGCAGTTGGTGGGGAAGAAACGGCTATTTAAACAGAATATGGCACACCGCAGGCAGTTCAGAGACGCTGAGCCACTTCCCTCAGCTGCTTCTGCCTCCTCGCCCTCCACACAGTGGTTAACCCAGTGGGATGGCCTGGCCTGCCATGGCCTGCTTGATTATTATCCATACGGGTATTTTGAAAGCTACTTCAAATGCCCACAATTGTGTGTGCGCTAACAGGCAATTTACCAGTGGGGGTGCTGTGTTGCACTCTGCAGGACTGTGGCATCGTGAGCAGCTGTTGGTGTGGGAGTGAGGGAACGTGTATGTTTGCATCTATCTCGCTCTTTCCCTTGCCTCTGTCTTTTCCTGGTTTCTTCCCTGACTCCTGTTAAAAACCTGACACAAACCAAGGAAGAAATGCTCAGGAAAGCAGATATGAGGCTAAGCCTTTCTTCCCCCAGCCCTTTGTGGACACATCAGGCTAAATTCTCCTCTCATTTATACCAGTGCCACCCCCTGGACTCTCCACGAGCCTGGCTGAGGGGAGAATATGTCTTTGGGTGGACTCTGTGGGTGCCATTATAATCTGGTTGATGTTGAAATTTGGGGCCTTTTTTCTGCACTGCTTCCAGTCTGGCTTCAGCCTGGGGAAATGGATGGATTCATAGATGTTAAAGACAGAATAGACCATTACGATCATCTTGTCTGACCTCTTGCTATGGACCCTCACTCAGTAATTTCTGTACCAATCCCATAACTTCTGTTTGAGCTACAGGACAAGGAGGCTGGGGAGACAGAGGAAAACTTATCTGTGCCATCAGTGGAGTTATTAGTGTAAGTAAGAGGAGGATCTGGCCCACAGAACATCTCACTTATTGTGCTGAATGAATTCAGTGGGTACCAAATTATTCCCCCCTACCCCAGTCCCTTCTCGTGATCTGTGCATGGTATGGAACACAGAGCGGGAGGTGCGGGAGGGAATCTGGCATTGCCAATTCTCAGCGGCTAAGTGCCAGGGTTTAGTCTCCAGGGCTGTGTCAGCTTGGTACTGTCCATTAGCAGCACTGAATTAGCTGAAGAATTTTAAAAGAACCCCGCCAGAGCACGCTGCTGGGCTGATGTGCCTGTGTGAGTTTTAGCCAGGGCCTTAACGTCATTATTTCTATGAAAAGTCCCTTTGATTTTTCACATGCGCACCATATATATACTAATCAAAGGGCCTCTGCTGGCAGCTCCCGCCTCTTTGATGCAGGTACCTTTCGCTTTGGTTTTACTCTCCTGTCATGAACGTAGCTGCCAAGCATACAGGCCGTGCATACTCCCCACATCCCTTCAGACTGGCTATTAATCTGCTCTGTTGTGTATTCCTCAGGTTTTCTTCAGTAGGAATTGTACTGGGATTGCTGCGGAGGATGAAAGGTGGCATGGAGCACGGCGATTCCTGCCACTGGAAATGCGTTGGAAGGGACAGGTTCTACACTCTACTCCCTCTGTTTGCCTGAGATGGGGGTGATGCACGACACATGGAAATGGGCCTGAACGCTCATCCTGTGGATGGGGGAATCAGGTGCAAAACACCATCCTGGAAGACCTGCACAGGAAATGTTGGCATATGTGTGGAAAGGAATGGTGGTTTCCACTTGTGGAAAGTTATTGCAATGCTGCAAAAACCCAGTGCATTGCCATGTGGGGGCAACCCCCTTGAAGTTCATAATGAGGAGGGAAGGGTTCAACATGTTCTCCATAAACAGCTGGGTTGAACTTTACCCAAAATTGCAGACTTTTCCTCACCTGATTATTTTGCAGCTTCTGAAACGAACAGGGGACTTCTCCACAAATCTCCAAACATAGTAAAGCGTTTCCCAGCATCACCTAGGCAATGGAGTAACCTACTACATTTCACTTGCAATGGTAAAGATGGAACAACAACAAAGAAGCTGAATTCATCAACTCCTATTTGTTTTCTTTGTGATATCTATGTACCGAATCTTTATATATCTACTACACCCACAATTCCCGATCAATTATTATAACAATGGCCAACACTTAGATAACACTTTTTTCATCCATAAATCTCAAAGTGCTCTTCCAAGAAAGGCAAATATTGTCTTCGTTTTATAGATGGGGAAAATCAAAGCACAGAGAGGTGAAGTGCCTTGTCCAAGACCAGCCAGCAGGCTAATGTCAGAGCCAGGAATAGAATCCATCCAGCACTGTGCCCTATTGTAGTGCATCACACGACATCTATATATCTACCTACTTGTCTACTGCATCTATCGTGAAATATATGATGCAGCTAAAGTCTCTTCCCCTCTCTCTCTCTTGCTGGTATTTCCATACTTCTCATCACTGAGATATCTAAGAGCTGAACACGTTGATTTGAATCTGCATAAAGATGTTAATAGAATATTCCACTCTGTCTCCCTAGATGCCTGGAAGTTCTGCTATTATTTGTTTGCTTGGAAGTTCTTTAGATATTTTTTTTAAGATGGGCACAAACTGCAAAATTTAGTCCCCCATCTGGATTTTGAAACTCCCAACATTTGGAGCAGTCCATCTTTGGGGTTTTAGTTTGGAATATTCTTAAGATTAGGGGCAAATACAAACCTTGGATCCAGATCCAAGTTTAGATTCCAACCCTACTCCCATCCCCTCCAGAAATAGCTTGTGTCTCTTTTTATTTCAGAGCCTTGTTGATCCCATTTCTATTGCAAAGCAATCAGGTTTATGTTTAAAATCTGGAGGGGCGGGGAAAATGGATTTTAGGCTGTAACTTGAGCATGGCCTTTATCATCCAGCATCAATCTTGGTGATGGGGAAAGGGAATTTTTATCTCTGAATGCTAACCTCTTTAAAAATAGGATTTATAATGGCAGCAGCGTTCATTTATAGCAGCTTCATTATGACCAGGAGAGTATGTATCATGGGACAAAGAAGAACGACAAGAGGAGAAGAGAAAAAGAAAAGAAAGGAAGTTATTGCACACAAGACATTTATCTTTGAGGTTCTTCCCGCAGCAAAGCCAATTACTGGTCTTGTCCTCCTGAAGGATGTCAAGTGACTAGCAAAATATAAAGGGATGGGAGAGAAGATGCCAGATAAAGGACTTGTGATACTCAAGAGTCTACCTGGCGGGGGGGGGGGGGGGGTCAGAGGATAGGAGACCAAAGGTAGCACAGATGCCAGAGTATTGTCTCAGCTGGTTTGCAGATGAATTAGATGTGCCAGAACCTTCACTCTCCAAGGTGTTGCGTTCTATGTATCTAGTGTTACTTGATTTAAGCAGGGCAAACACAAGCAGTAGACTAGCGTGTTGGCCCTTTCACCTCTTTAGCCCCTGATTTAATTTAGAGCTGGGCAAAGAGCTTATCGGAAGATGAAATGCCATCTGACTCAGCAAGGTTAATCCAAACGTAAGTGTCCAGTTCATGGGGGGCAGGTGTGAATTCAAGAGACATGCCCCTGTGGCGGGAAAGTATCACACTATTATGTCTCATCACCATATCTTGCTGCTCCGGAAGAATTGCTGCCCAGTGCTGATGAGGGTGGGATCCTTGGACATGGATCCCCACATTTGGGAGGGAGCAGCAAGCAGCGTGGCACAAAGCTGATCACTGGCTGATGGCCACCGGCTGCCAGAGCAGAACCCAGAGAGGAGGAGAGGCACCATGTGTCTGAGGTAACTACTTCAGACTCTGGGATCATGGCTCAAGGTTAGGGTTACACAGGGCAAAGGAACAGAGGGGTTGACAGCTGCTGGGAGCTATGAGTTTATAACTTGGCTGGCATGCCCAGCACACACACTGATAGCTGTCAGAACTTTGTGTGTGAGGGTTAGGTGGATCTGGGTCCAGTACATTCCTAATCCACCCTGTTGGTGTTCTGAGACCCTTGGCCAGATCCTCCTCTGGTGGAAACTGGCAGAGCTCCATTGACTGCAAGGTCCTGCTGTAATTAGAACTTGCGGAGAAGACTGGCTTTCCCTTGAATCCGGTGCTTTCATCCCCAGAGCCTGGACTCTTCAGATCACGCATCACAATGTTGCATCATCACATCAAGTTGTGCAGCGCAATCCTGAATCTGAACCCCAGCCCAACTACAACTGGGCTCCCCGCACAGCAAGTTCAAATCCCTTTGGGTCACAAGTAAAGATGAGTGTGGCCATCTCATCTCGGACCTTTGTCATATTTTCCAAACTGTGCCATGATCTGGTAGGGTTCACAGTCTCTGCAGAAGGATAACAAGGGAAGGCTGGGCTGATGAGGTGCACTGGCAGAACTGCATGGGGAAGTCACAATATTCAGTACCGGGCATTATTATTCTCTTTTTAATCAACACTCGCAGAAATGAAATCATAAGAGAGTTCGAATAAGGAAACAAACATCCGGTCTCCTCCTGTTACACTTCATTCTCCCAGTTCCCTGTTGGTCCCTTGGCTTAGAATTATTTGTGCTCATCCTCAGTGTCTTGTATTGTACCAGTTCTATTTCATTTCCAGCCTGTTTTCTCGCATTTCAGTTAGATATAGTGAACTAAAACTGAAATGCAATATAATGGTCATGTTCACAACTCAGTAATAGCTGCGAGGCTCCCTTTACTCCCCCCAAAAGATGCACGAAGGAAGCCCTGCCCCCCAGTTTGAAAATGTATTCACCTTCTAGCACCACCCTGTCCTTAGGCCCTTTCTCACTGGCTAGTCAGAATTGTGGGGCTCCAGCCAAATACAGAGAGCTGGGAGATTTGACTGGCTCAAATCCATTATTTCCCCCTTCCCTAGGCAGAGAGTGCAACCTGTGTGTCGTCAGCAGGCGCTGACAGACTGATATATGAGTTGGCAAACAAAGCGGACAAGATGGGCTTTAACAGTTTACCAGGCTGGCAGCAGCAGTGCCCTAGGTTAGAAGCAAATTGGGTTAAGTACAAATTGTTTCATCTCCGAATACAGCATCGGTATGCTGCAAGGTCGCAGGTGGCTCCGGCTGTTGGGCCATTAGCTGAGGAAGTAAGTGGAGGAAACAAACCAATCTCCATTATGGCAATAAACTACTGAGAAATAAAAATCGTAGACCTTAAGGGGCACATTGCGTTGAATGACAGGCAACAGGAGAGGAGCGGCACATCGGCAGGATAAATAGGAACGATTACAGGATGCGCATTAAAGGATGGCCATCGAGGGGCATCTTGTGCCATGTGGGCGTCTACGATAACCACACCTACCCCAACATCAACAGAACATCAAGAGGTGAACCCTCATTTGTATAGTTCTCCTCCATGTCCTGGAATTCCAGCGTACAGACATGTAGCTATCACCATGATGAGCCCAGGATAAGAACTGGAATGGAATGAATAGATGTCAATGGTCCTGAGTGTATTTGGTGTCTCCCAGCATCACGACATTTCATCGCAAGGTTGTGACACACCGTCACCCTGCGACGCTGTGTGAATATGGGATACAATTGCCTGACTAGGTGAGGTGGCATTCCCCACTGCACACTGACAGCGCGTTAAGCTGTGATGGTGCCAAAGTCACAACACTGTGCTTTGTCATGTGAGCCAAATAGAAATACGTCCAATCCATAGTCTCTGCTGCTACGCTCATTTAAAGAGCCACTGAAATTTGATTTATATCAAGCACATGTTAAGATTGCCAATCAGTAGCCGAAGCTGTGTCATTAGCTATCTCACATTTCTGTAGTGCTTTTCACCCTGAAATACCCCATGGCAATTTCTTGCCTGCATATATATAGGGATTATTTAGCTTCCATTGAAATGCAGCCACCTCTGGGGTGTGATGTACAGCATTTGTGGAACAGGGGATAGCAACACTATAAACAGGCATAATGCCTTAGTGTGGCTTTAGGTGATTGATTTTGCTCACTGCAGGTTCTGGTCCTTGAGGAGATCAAAACGTGTATTATAAATTTTCCAGGCCCAAATTCTACAAGTTGTACTGAGGCATTTCTTTTGGGTGGGAGTGGGGCATCTCCAAGACCCTGTATGCCCTTTTCTCGACCCCAGGCCATATTTCCCAGACTTATTTTGTTCCTAATGTCTCTTACGAAGTCAATGCAAGGTACAAAGCATCCCAGGCTTTTTAGCAATAATCATGGGCATGCTGTGTCCACATTGACCCCATCCCGTACTCATCAAGGGAGCAAGGGATAAGCTCAAGGAATCCTGCTCTTGTAGCTCAAGATGATGGTAGCTGGAGCTCCACTCTTGGTTATGTGTTGATAACACTTTTAACATGCCTGCCAACCAGGTCATAAAATAATCATAAAAGCACAGCCAACTAAAGCCCAGCCTCAGTGGGCCAACCACTCCTGGTGGAAGTCCATTGATTCTAAGAGAGTTACAGCAGGTTTGAATTTGGGCTCGTGTTCTACAATACCCAGTTAATTTAGTGCTTTCCAAAATGAGGATCAATAAAGAAAAAAACCCACTCAGTTTATTCAGCAGAGAAACGAGCTACAACATGAAGGATAATGTCTCCTTATTTTATAATACCTCTGGCAATAACACATCAAAATTGTTTTGAAGCAATGATTATATCAGAAGCACCAAGCAAAGGAACAACCTCCGCAAAACTCACTTTTACGTATATTCCGTTACGTGAGAGAGAAAGCAATCCATTCTCACAAATAATATACACAAACGCTTGAACAGCTCAGAACTCAATACACTGATTTGGATGTCACTGGAGCTCTGGGAGCAGTGTGAATAAAAACCCAGGAAGAAGAAGTGATTTCGGCTCCATCATTTGCAAAAATTTCCAGGTGAGACTGCGAAAGCTGAGTTCATGCCCGTGCTGCTTGGATCTTAAAGATTCCAGAGGAGTTTCCATAAACACAGGGACTTGATTCAGAGTCTGTGGGCATACCTTCTCCTCTCCCTGTTGCTCTGTGTGTTTGTTGGCTACTATCCATCCTCCACCTCAGAGGCTACTGAATTTCTCTAGGGGGTAGGAGAGGGTTATATAATAGTTTATGTATGAAGCCTTTTGGATGAAAGGTGCTAACTATATATTAGGTGTTCATTATTAATTACATTGTGCAGTGGATCTGCTCTACTTTGTTGCCTGACAAGGTCAGCGGAGAGAGAGAGAGAAAGTCCTTTATTTCTGATGACTTATTCCCTATGAGAGAGAAGCCCCTTCTTTGTCTCTGATGAGTTTATTCCCTGTGAACTATACACCGAATTATCGTTTTGCCCCATTTTAGTCAGACAGTGTTGTGAACCCTTGCTTCAGCAGGTAGAGAATGTAAACTTCAGCCTCCTTCTCCATCACTTTCTTTTTCCAGTTGCATGTGGTTTTGTTGGAAGGATTGAGTAGCTCTTTGCTACATCTGAAATGAGGTGAATTCTTAATGTCTCTTGGAAAATAGTCATCCTGGTCTGCTTCATTCTAGATATACCCAGATCCTTTTGCGAGGCAGTTACTACTGTCATAATCACAGCTGGTGCACTTTTCCCTGTGACCCGGTGGCCTCCATTCTATTAATGCCAAATCTTTAGCTATCGCTTAGAATCCAGTTGGCTCTGCTGACCTGAATACAAGACTCAATTTCAAGGCCTTTCTCAGCATTTTATTTGCAAAATGGACCAATAACAGTCCCTCCAGTTTAAGTAAGGAGACTGGGTCCACTTAACTTGCTACTTGTAGTTCCCGATTTTCACAAGGAGGCCTCCACTTGGGTACACAGAGCTTTGTGTTTACACTGGCACCCACCTGCACAGCTGAGAGGGTCTTCACTGGAAAAGTCCTTTGGTTGAAATCAGTTTTGCCTGTGCAAATTCTAGCCTTGGACCTCAGCCCCTTATGCATATATAATAGAGGAGAGTGTGCAAAAGGTGTGTTCAGCCCATGCTCACAGGCTGAAGGCGGGCTGGAAATCAGGCCAGCTATTCAAGTGCACCTGAGCTCTGCTTGGTACAGTACATCTAAGGAGGGTGAGAGGGCATAGGAGCCTTTCTGCCCCGATCTGACTGGCAGATGGGAGTTGTTGCCACTGTTCTAATTTGAGCCATGTCGAACAGCTGCTTTAAAAAGCCCTCTGTCCCTGGAATGCTCAAGGGGTGGGGCCAGGAGCATGTAGCACACAGCCGAGAATGCTAGCTTCACACCAGCCAGGGGTTTCCCTACACAAGGTGGTTCGCTAGCTGCCCCACGGTGGCAGCTCTGTCTCCTTTGCCGTGTGCGAGCAACGCCAAGGGGACTGAGCCTCAGATGCTGTTTCCCAAGTATTTGTGTTTAAGGAATGATTTTTAAAACCAGACCTCTTGTTTTTTGTGCTGGAAATTTGCAGGCACAAGCGCAACAGACATCATTTAGCTGCCTGACTCCCCCACGACCCAGCTGCTGTTGTGTGAGTGTCATTAACATCTGAATGACATTGGCTACCCCCACAAATAAATGCTAGTGCAGAATGACACCTTCCATTACTTACGCCTGCAACACTGTGGGTGAGAAAAGGGGCACAAGGATAAAGAGAGATCATTAAGTCCTTAAAATCTGAAGAAGTGCTGTCTTTCATTACCCCTCTGCACAGCATTGCCTGCGAGGAATTAACCATTACTGCAAGTTCAGGAGATTGAGCTGCCCAGTTTGTAGTTATATGGGTGTAACTCAGGTCTCAGACTGGTGTGAATCAGGAATAACTCCACTGTAGTAAGTGGAGCTACATAAGCATGACAAGGGAGATCAGAGTCAGTCAATTTCAGTGTTCACAGCCCTAAATTACTGTTCCACGGAGACCAGTTTACCAGCAAAATCCTTTTGTCCCAAATTTGTATCCGTAGATTGTAAAAGCAATAGGTGTCTCTCTTGATTATTAATGATTATTATTGTTATTATTACTATTATTATTTTATTATCACTTTGACAAGGATCTTTAAATTGAGGGGTAGGCAGTACTGGCAACTGGGAGCTGTCTTCAGGCTCATACAATCAAACTTGCTATGTATGTACAGACCCCTTAAAGCCCAGGAGGAAATTCCTTTGCTTGCTCAGTTTTTTGCTGTGCCGTTCACACATTTCCCTGTGCTCTTAGACAATGCTGGGTTTCATTTCTGCCCTGCACCCACTCTGCATGAAGGGGTGCGTCTGGGGGGAACAAACAAGCTCTTTGATCCTGTGCTGAGCTGGCCCTGATGCTAACTGGAGTAGCCTAAGGGCTTTTGTAACTTACATCATTGAAGGACTGGGTAGTAGCGCTTTGTGGCCATACACCAGCCCATCCCTGACATGCTGCCTACAATGGGGTGGGGCATTTGGTGCAGGAGCTTGGCTGCTAGGTTTACACTCAGAGCATCCCCCAGTGCTAGGGGAAATCTCCACCTGGCCACTTTGTTTTTCTCCCTGTGCATTGCAAAGGGGCCAGATTGTGCTGGAGAATATATCCCAGTGTCTTCAAATCCCACCATTTATACATTGTCCCCGAACACCTGCCACTCTCTTTGCTTCTGTTCATCTTGAGGTGTGGAAACATCCCCACAATCATATCATTCTCCCTCCCTATATGGGCCCGAGACCCCACTATCCACATATAACCAGATCTGTATTGGGCTACCCACTGTAAGGTATTGGGGACTGTGCCTTTAAGGGCTCAGCTTCCTCAACAGAGAGTCTGTGAAGGGTGCTGAGAAGCTCTTGTTATTCAGGCAGTTGGAATCAGACAGACAGAGAATAAACCAGATCTCTTGCAAGCCCCTTAATCACTGAGGCCTAGGGAAGTTAGAAGCCTAAATGCCTCTGAGGATCTGGGCCTGCAGGATCACTGAACCCCATACCGTCAGCTCAAGCAGTGCTAGCCATGAGAACGCCTTACAAGTTGCCTTCCCTACTCCTCCACAAAGAAGGCAAATAATTCATTGGTGTCAATCTAGACCAGTGACATGAGAGTGGGGCATGGGGCAGAGAGAGGGTTATCTGTAGACCTTTAACTCCAAATTTCAGACTTTGGGGTTGTTCCCCCTCCCCCATCAATTTAGTTTTAATTTCCAGTCTTTGCAGAGTTTAATATTATTTTTAATAAACAGAGTGCTAGCAATGTTTTATGCAGAGGAAATTGACAGGTCTGTTCAACCTTAACTGCATCCTCCCTAAGCCTTTAGTTGGCTAGCTAGCAAGAAATTCTACATCTGTATCTGTCTACACATCCAGAGAATGTTTCACTTGGCATTATCCTAAACATTAAAATTAATATTGTGGCAGCGAACAAACACGGTTCCAAGAGGCCGGGGGGGTTGGGTGAGCACCTACTGCTTGAGTTTGTGCCATTTGGGGAATTTGAACAGCTCTCTGAACACTGTGAAGTGATATTATATTAATGAATGAATTGTTTGAGTATTTTACACTTGGATAAGCACATCTTGACAACCACAAGCACGACAGCAGTTCCTCTGATTCTGTGTCTTGGAGACACGGAGGCAAATGAGATGCTTCCTGCCAAGTAGCTACCTTGGGGAGAACTGTCTGTTTTTTATGATTATTATTATTAATAAACACAAAGCTTTTAAATACAATTTAGAGGGGATTGGACAATACTAATATATCAGGATTGTCAAGAGCAATCACTGGCTCTTAATAAAAATCTGACCATTAAAGAGAAAAGTAACAAGTATTTTCAGCTTGACTGGACAGCAGATTTTGTCATTACTGCTTTGATGTTTCACCTCTTCATTTTGGATTGTCCCCTTTCCCCTCCCCACCCCAGTCCATGTAACCAAACCCAAACACTTCTTTTCACTGCCTGCTCTTCAAATCTATGTAAACCAGCTTCAGTCGGGTATTTTGCTTTGTATTAATACATATTAATGTCCTGTAATACTTTTGTACCATTGCATACATTTCCATGAAATACAATTGTCCATCTAATGCACTTTATTCACACCATGGCATGATAATTGCATCCACAATAGCATCTTTAGTGCTTATTCATTACAGGAATAATACAGCTGTGACAAACACTGTATTTTAAGTGGCTTCACTTTTTCTTTTTCTTTTTTCAGTAGAACACGTGATGACACAGCCAGGCTAATCCTATTCTTCTCACTAACCAAAGACGACGTCTTTCTTTGCATTTATTGGACAAAGCAGTTGACTGGTGGAAATCAGGTGCCTTTTCAGGTGTGCAGGAGAATGAGGTGCCTGTAGACATATGAACCAGGAGGAAGGATGCCCCAGTGGTTGATGTGCTGCCCTGGGATGTGGGAGACCTAGTTCGGAGTCCCTATTCCACCATAGACTACCTGTGTGACCGTGGGATGTCACATAGCCTCTCTGGGTTTCAGTTCCCCAACTGTAAGAGGCCCCACAAAGGAGATGAGCACGGTTGTGATAAAACCCACCCATTGAAATGGCATGACATGGTGCCCCTGTTACCGAGTCAGTCATGGGGCACTGATGTAGAGATGTAAACCGGGAGCTTTGTGATTTGACTGTTCATATAAAAATCACTTCTGGATGGATGTGAAACAGATGCAGGTGTCATTTAGGTAGAAATCATGTTAGCATAAATCAGGTCAAAATAACGATTAGCTTATGTAACTGGAAAGGCATGCACCAGAGGACTGACTATACAGGTATGCAGTATGGCCAACCCCAAATGTTCAAAAATCATGAATCAGGCTCTCCAAAAATCATGAGAGTGGCTTTATAATCATGAGATGATGTAGAAATGAGAGATTTGGGGTTCTCTTTATTTGCCTCTTGCTTTTTGAGCCTTTCGGGTGCACTCGGGTCAGATTTTAAAGCTTTCTCCACAGCCACGTGGGCTAGAAACTTACTTTTTCTTTAAGAATGAAGGCTGACGTCATCACATATCCAACTGAGTCCAGCAGCTGGGGCTTTAAGGAAAACAAAAATTATGATGAGACTCATGACAAAATCACGAGAGCTGGCACCACTTACCATATGTGTGTGAATACCATGTCGGTATTCATGTACAAGTGCAAACAGTGGTATGTATGCATCAGGGTCACTTACAGCTGAGTACTATGATAATCCAGATAAATAAATAAATACTAATATGCACAGGTGCAGTGCAAGTGAGTAGGCATTGGAATCAATGTAGTTATACCATCAGAAAACTGGAATGGTCAATCAGACCTGACGTGTGACTCAGGTACACAAGGAAGGAAGTTTGGCACGGATCCTGCCTGGGCAACAAAAAACAGGTTTCCAAAAAGAGCATGAGCTCTTTTCCTGACTCGCTTTTCTCCCTGGGCCCTGTTTGATGCCCTTTTCTCTCTGTTACAGGGCATTCTCAGGAACTCAAACAGACAGCTTGGAGTACTTCGAGTCAATTTGCCATGGCAGTAGGAGAAACCAGACAGACAAGACATCATGTGGAACAAGATTGATGGGGGTAATAACGTGTGTCCATCTTTCTGGCTGGAAACATCAGCATCAATTATTGTGGCAACTGTAATTGGGTTGTCTGTTGAGGGACAAGAATGACAACACCATTGTTCTAACATGTCAGGAGCGTCTGTCCTTTAGTATCATGATTCAATATCTCTTTGGAAGGGAAGGGAAGGTACCTCTTGACCAGTAAGCAACAAATAACAGGCAAAAACAGATTGTAATTAGTTGCAGCAAAATAATTAGCAATAAAAACACCTTCAGGCAAGTAGCAGTTCTAGTTGCTCCTATGGAGGTAGATTGACCTCATTTAATGCCTATTATCTGTAGTTCTCAGGAGTTTTATTGATACTATATTGCCAAGACCTGCGGGATCTGCCAAAGCTGATTTCCACCATTTACCAAGGAAACAGCAGTACTGCGGTTGCTTAGGAGATTAATTAACTTGTCAAATAATTAAGCTGACAGCCTGTAATCGAGGTTTCTATTTCATAATTGATTTATCACGTTAGACGCTTCGTGGATTAAGCCCTCCCTACACAGGGACTTTCACACAAGGGAAAAAAATTGAAGATGTCTCAGAGTTAAGGGGAACTCTGTTTTCATTTCTCTTGCTTTCCCTGCATTTCTTTGGATTTTCCAGAGATTTTAATGGAGGAGGAAAGGTGGATCCCACATCTCCTTTCATTGTACTCACAAATCATTCTTAATAAATCAGCTTTGGGGAACACAATTTCTCTTCTTTTGACATTAGCACTTTGTGGTTAGCTCTGGATGAATGGTACCTACAGACATAAAGCCACATTTTTAAAGGTGGCTACTAAAGAGCACATGAAAATATACTCCTCTCCGCCCGCGCCTCATTGTTAGGATGGCTCTGTGGTTTGGGTACTAGCCGGGGACTTGGGATAACTAAGGTTCCCTGATCCAGTACAGGCTTCTTGTGTGACCTTGGGCAACTCACTTAGGGCTAGATTGTCAAAACAGCTCAGCAGGGGGCTGAGCTCTTCTGACAATTGGCTGCTGAGTTCTTTGAAAATCTGGTCCTTACCTACTCTGTGCCTAGGTCTCTGTCTGTAAAATGGGAATAATAGGACTTCCCTACCTCACAGGGGTGTGGTGAAGTTAAATACAAGAAAGACTGTGAGGGGTCATATAAGTACCATAGACAGATGCAGGTGAATTAGAACTTGTGTATATGCAAATTTTGCATTCTGCATGTTCAAATGAATGTATCTGTATTCACCAAAAGGTGTGAGTACAGGATAGTTGGCTCCTGGGTGATTTGTCCCATTGAGTCTCTGAAGCCTCAGAGGCCCATTAGTTATTTGGGGTGAAAGGCACTATCTAGAAATGCCAGAGATTATGCTTATTCCTTTTGTTCTTGACGGTAGACCTAAGTGAGAATGTGATACTCAGGTCAATGCACAGTTATTCTACTGATAAAGTAAGCATGTTTTAAATGATTTTTGTCAAGGAACATGTTTTATTTATTTGAAAGTGCTGTCATTTTGTTGAGGTCCATGTGAGCAATCACATATATTTCCATGCCAAAACATTATACTGGAAAGCAGCTTATCTAGCTCACCTAGAGGAAGCATCGGCTCAGAAATTACAATCCTGGGTGAATATTAAAAATGAGCCCAAGATGCAAAATGCAGATCTCAATTTCAAGCCTGACTTTATTCTGAGGATCTTTTGGTGTGGGCGTTGGTCTAGTTACTGTGAATAATGCTTTTTTCTGGATGAGGTGGAACCTCAGGTTAGAAACTCTTGACTACCGGTAAATGATAATGTAGCCAGTTCTGAGGGCCTCCTGTTGGGTTCTTAACGATCCATAAAATTGTTTAAAGGGAAGCTGACAACTTACTATTGTCCTAACCTGTGAATTTTGTTTTAAAACCTGTGTTAAAAGAACATTAACATGGCAAAGTCAAACTGTCAAAATTAGGCGATCCCAGGATTAAGGTTTCTGTGCAACTTTAGTTTGCCCCCCCCCTTTATGTATGTGCCTTATGATACAGTCTTCAATTACATGATCAGAAACGTGATTTTTTTTCAAGTTGACAGTATCCTGCAAACCTTCCCTCAAAGCACTGGAAACCCAACCACAGCAGCACTGTGTTAATGCATGAGAGCAGGACGCTGAGAGTGGCTAGAAAACAAGCTTCCCGTTCAGTGTGCATTCGAAAGGACACAGGCCCGTCTCTCACATGCAGACAGCTGTGTGCATGCCCAGGCTCTGCTTGTGTGTGTACATATCAGGCAAAAAGTGCATGCTCACTGTTATGTTGTGACCTTTTGAAAACTGGATCCAGACAGTGAAACTGACCAGACTAGTTTCTCTGGCCAGGCAGAGCGAAATGTACATGGCAAACGATGACAGGTTCATTATAGTTGGTGTTTGAAATTCTTTCTGCCTTAATCATCTGACATATTACAAATAGCACAGGGACAGATTAACTAAAGAGTTTCTCTGTTATTCTTCTCCTGGCCTTCAGTGTTCTCTATTGGGTGTACTGGGACTTGAATTGGGGATGCGGGTTTGCTGCAGTCAAATTGTTTCTTCTCCATTCAGCCTAGCGCATCTCACTTGAAGTTATTTGCTGTCATAGTTGATCTCTGTAAGGACTTAGGGGAGAACACTTTAATTAGCCCTGATGAAGTGGCAGGAGCCAAGTGAAACCTGTTGGCTCTTGTGCTCCTTCTGTTTGTATTTCCTGATATGTATACTTGTGGGCAGAATTTTAAATCTGTTTAATTGCTCTTCACGATGTCTAGATGTCTTTAGTGAGTGTATCTCTCCTTTCTCACCTGTGCTTACAATTTACATGCACCCACCCACACGCATACACACCGTGCATTATTGCACCATAGTTTGTTGGACACCCCACTGCTGTTGTAGATGTGGCTAGATGGATGAAGAATTCTCCCACTGACCTAGTTGCCCTCTCTTGGAAAGGTGGATTCGCTACCGCGAGGGGAAAACCCTTGCCATCGGTGTAGGAAGCATCTATGCTTTGGAGCTACAGAAGCAGAGCCACAGACCCGTAAGTGTGCTGCTATAGCAGCTGAATACTCTGAGAGCTTCTTATATTAGTTTCTGATCCATGACAATGCTTTGCCTGTCACTCCCCGAGAGAGAGATAATAAACTCTTGTGGGGATTTTACCAGAGGCTTACTGAAAGTCTAAATAAATTGTCACCTGGTTCTCCTTTAGCCACTATTGTGCTTACATGCTCAAAGACTTCTAATAGATTAGAAGGACGTGATTTTCCTTTACAGGAGTTGTGCATGTTTGCTTCTCATATCATATGAATCTAGATGTTCATTATTATTGTTATTATTATTAATAGCAATTTATGTTACAGCAGAGCCTTGAGTCCCTGGCAGAGAACAGGGCCCCAGTGAACTAGACTCTCGGAGAAACTAGCAATGTCCCCAGGACAAGTGTTACCAGATTTTCCCGTTACTTTGAGGTATGCTCATTTATTAGGGTTACTCTTCTGGGGGGTGAGGGGTTCTGTAATTCTATCAATGTACTGCTTGTGTTTTCATACTGAGCTCTACTTCTCCCTTCTGCAAGTTCCCTCCCAATGGAGCTATCTGGCAGGACCTAGGTTCCCCAGGGCTGGGTTCCTCCAGCCCCAGAATCAGATGAACACCCCCTCCCCACACACACACACACTAACAGACTGCATCTGAGCGGACCAGGTCAATCAGCACTCCCAAGCTGACCCCTTATATGCCCCTGGACTCAGCAGACTGGGTCAAGCAGCACTTCCAAGCTGCCACCCTCCCATGCCACAGGTTCAGCACATCCCTGTCCCCACTTTCACGTTACAATTGTTCTGGTAGTAACTCACTTGATGAGCAGACCTCACAGGATTTTTGGGCACTACAGGGATCTTTAGCTTAGGTAAAAGAAGCGTTGCTGCAGAGCAAATGGGGAAGCCAAAAACACAAAAGAAAGGGAGGGAGGAAGGAAAGCAACCACACTAACCATAAAAGTTATTTATTGCCAGGTAATAACTATACAAGGAGAGCCAAACAAACAAAACAGTTACAATATTAAATCTAGCTTAAATTTGATTACAAAAGTCAGGTTTAGAAAACTATTCCTGATCACACAAGTCAGGGTTAGAAAGCTATACCTAGAGTAGAAAAGAAAACCAACAACAGAGAGAGAGAGAGAGCTGAGTTCTCACCACTCTGTGAAGCTTGAACCGGGCGGGGTTCTCAGGTTGTGGTGGTACCTGAGGGTCTGGAGTGCTGGAGACAAGCAGAGCCCCCAGCACGATCAGTCAGGAGAAGATGAAGTCCCAATGGAACTGATGCAGATTTTGAATTCAGCATCAGAATACTTACTTGAGCATGGGTAGGGGTTTTCTGTAGGGAAACAACAGTGGTTCAAAGGAGAACACTAGATTTGTTTATGGGTAAACTGATGGCTCAAGGGAGTATACCAAAGTCATTTTGTTCAGGCTAGACAATAGGAACTGATCATTCCTGGCTACGGGTGGTGTTCCTTCCAGGGAGCTTACAATGCAATTAGGCAGCTTCAGTATTTTGGATACCAATAAGGGATTTATTACTAGAATTGGTCTGATAACTACTGAGCTGGGTGTGTGCAGGTGTGGGTTCATTAACATCTGGAACAGAGATCCCCCATCATGCAGTGCTTCCCTGCTTTTCTGGTCCCAGAGTTCAGTGTGGTTCTTGCCTTGGAATCGCTGTTCTCCATTCTGTATGCTAATAGAGATGCCTCCCTGTCCCGTCCCATCCCGTCCCGTCCCATCCCCCCCCCACCCCCCGCAACATGCTATGCAAACTCCAGGGGCGTTGAAAATATTTACTGCAGCTCTGCTCTGGACAGCTCCAGCTGAATTTAAGCCCTGATTGTTATGAGTAGTGAAGAAGTAGGAAAGGAGCAGCTGTCTCTGCAGAGGATGCTTCCCCCCCTTGGGCTGTAAAATAGGACTTTCTTGGCAGCTCGTGGGCAGGCTCCATAAAGCCTGTTTCTTCCTTCTCTATCCTGACTGCCTTTGTGTGAGGCACTTGATCTTCCCATGTCAGCCCATGCCTCTTCTCCATTAACAACATGGTGCCTTTTGATGGCTCTGCACTTTTGTTTGGATGGCTGCATACGGGGTGGGGATTTTTTTTTTGTTTGTTTTGTTTTTCAGCTTTTCTGCTTCTACATGGCCTGAGCTGTAGCTGCTGCATTTTTCTTTTTAATCTTCATTTAATTGCTAGCAAACCCCGAGAACTGAAGAGGAATGTGTCGATGATTTAATAGCAATCACAGGGTGGGGTAGATGAAGGGCACAATCCAACATGCATGGGCCTTTGTTTGACCACAACAAATCATGTCCCTTGTTTAATAGCTCATACAACAAAGCAGTGCTCAGAACAAGAAGAGACCCCCAGGAGTTCAGTCCAGGCACTTTATTCCCAGCAGAACCCGTTACAAGGATCGTCCTTGAATTAAATAGGGGAGCAGCTTAATGTGTCATTGAACTACAAATAAAAATGCATGCTCCTCCACTCAGAGTTAAGATGCAGATTTCCTGTCTCCTCTACCTCGCCCCCCTGGCAATCTGCTTCCTGCTTGGATATGATTTGCACCATGACAAGAACTCCAGTGCGTTTGCAGCTCCCCCTCGGCTCCACTCCACAGTTCAGACCTGCCCTGCAGCATCACAGAAGCTCCCCTGCTATCCCCTCTCCCTTCTCTGATCTACTCCCACAGCTCACCTGTGGAACAGAAACTATTTGGTAAGTCGTACGTAGGAAATGAAATCCCCCTTCTGTTCTTCAAGAAAGAAGCAAAAGGAGTCCAGGTGCCCAGCATATGATGCTGTTAGATGTTACCGTACCAGAACAGAGAATCATTTGGGAAGAAATCATCCCTTCAGTAAGAGACCCTTCAGGGATGTTAACAGCCTGTTTGCAAACTGGTGTGGTTTATGCTAGTCCAGTCGTTCTCAACATGCAGCCCGTGGGCTGCGAGGGGCCCAGTCAGCACACAACTGCAGCCCTTGTGACATATTCAGGGCCATATAGGTAGTATAGATATTGTGTGGATGCGGCCCACATAACACAGAGAGAGCTGCATTATGTGGCCCACAATGGTAAATAGGTTGTGAATCACTGTGCCAGTCTCAGCTGCTTCTTTCTCCAAAACACTTCCAAGATCTCTCCTTTTCTTTCTAATCTTACAGTTAAAACCCTAATTCAGATTCTCCACATCTTCCATCCTGATAACTGTCACCTCTCTATTTTAGCCTCTGTGACACCCCTGTTGCCCTGATTGGGTCCATGCAAAATGCAGTACTGCAGTAGACTTGATAACCTGTTTCAGAGCTTTTCCGGGGAGCTTAGTTCTGAAGAACCAGGCAAAACTTGAAATCCTCCTTGCTCATTTGTTTTCTTTTTCTGTGTGTGCATTTTTGCAAATTTGACCAGGGCAATTAGGGACCTTGCCAAGCTAATTTTCGCTTGTGAACTAATTGGAATCTGAGGAAAGGTTTCTATAGGTGAAAAGCCAGCATGCACGCTCCACCACTGTTCCTTCAACAGTCATCAAGTCTAATGCAATAATTATGCTTGTATTATTCAGCTTGAAACTCTGGCAGGATGTTATTCAAAGATGATGAAGGAACAGACTGCTCCAAAGTTTTGGCAGCCCACAGGATTATTAAAACCCTTCTCCTTCTGGCAATGAAAATACCCACCGATGCCTGGAACTGTGCTTTGATCAGAGCTGCGTGTGCATTATAAAGTGTGCCCTGTGCAAATTCTGTTACAGGAGAAATTTGTTTGGAGTCATTAAGCTGATAAAGGCAGTTCAAACTTCGCTAATTTCCCTGACATTTTTTCATGAAAAATTGTGAATTTTGGCGGTGAGAAAAATTTTGAATTCTGTGTTGGTGAAAAACATTCCTCATTTTCAACCAGCTGTACTTGCTGGAAAGCAGCAATTAATATTTACTACACTGAATGCATCCTAAGAGATGGCACATCGGTCTGACCATGTAAGGTCCAGGGCATGGGCTGTCAGGTCTAATGGCTAAAGTCAGGAGCATGGAATTGCAACCAGTATCAGGGGCAGAGTTAGCAGTCAAGCCAAAGATCAAAGATCGAGTCAGGGTCAGAGCTGGAGACTGAGTCAGGTGAGAAGCCGGGGTTGAAGCCGGAGTCAGTATCAGCGTGCAGGAGCAGATACCTGGAGCAAGGCAGGAAAGCAGGAACCAGGAACAGATGGGGTTCTGGGATAAGAAGGGCAGGAACCAGGAACAGGCAAGAAGGGCTCTGGAGTCAGGCACATGGGACAAGGTCCATAGTAGCAGCCAGCTAGACAGTCAGCTACTGGCTCAGACAACTTCCTGGTCCCCTTTCTGTTAAGCTATTAACTGCAGGAGAGTGGGGTGGGGGTAGGTATTTTTTCATGCTTTGTGTGTATAAAAAGATCTTCTATACTTTCCACAGTATGCATCCAATGAAGTGAGCTGTAGCTCACGAAAGCTTATGCTGAAATAAATTGGTTAGTCTCTAAGGTGCCACAAGTCCTCCTTTTCTTTTTGCGAATACAGACTAACATGGCTGTTACTCTGAAACCTAGTAGGATTGGCATTTGCTCATGAACTGCTACATCAGAGACAAACAAATAGGATCTGCCACTTACTTATAAATAGCTCCCCATTAAACACTCAACATTAACGACTGCCAAAGACAATGGGCCCTGGGTGACACACTCTCTCACAACAGTTCATGGGCTTCCCTGCAATTATTCCCAGAGATAATTGTAAAGATAACATCGTTTAAAATATCTAATGTTTTATTCAATATTTCGGTGAGTTTCAATTACTCCCAATTATAATTCAACAGCTTTCTATTTAAAACAATTATTGTCCTTTACAACGTGTTTCAAGTCAAATAAATTGTTTGCCGTTATTCGTCATTGGTTTCTTCTGTAGGTTTTGGTTTCTCGCTCTTCCTTGGTTTTTGAGTTTCCTATTAACACATATAACCTTTCATTAACCCCTTACGTGCCCTCAGAATACACAATAATACAATGAACTTCTGACAAAAAGCTGCCACTGCAATCACTGAGACAATCAGAATCAATTAAACTAATTAAAAATTAATACAATTCAATTACAGGCAGTACGATCCCATTTAAAAGTGATTGAACAGTGGGGAGATGCAAACACAGGCTGGGGGATGAGGGGGCAAATACAGTGTTCCATGTGTTACCAGGAAATGGTCTTGCCACTAGCATTAGAATCCTTATATGCAAATGAGCACAACACACCCAATGAGATCATAGAATCATAGGACTGGAAGGGCCCTCGAGAGGCCATCGAGTCCAATCCCCTGCACTCATGGCAGAACTAAGTATTATCTACACCAGTGTTACTCAAAGTGGTGGTCCGAGGAAGGGTGCCGGTCCGCGAGCCATCGGCTGCCAGTCTGCGCGCATATTGGAAAAAAAAATTGCAGGTCCCCCACTTCCGATAGCTTGAGAAGCACTGATCTACACCATCCCTAGACTGGCATGGCCAATCTAAGTAAGTGTGTTCAACTGGGGTGTCCCATTCTTTGGTTTGTTGACTGGGGGAGTAGATCCTTCTGGAAACGAAGGATTCCTGTAGGCACATCTACGCTTACACAAACCAATAACTGAACCCCCCCCTTTACTTTATAGTATAAAACATGATCTTTTTGACATGACGATGGGCATTCAAGTTTCCCTAATGTCCAATATCCCTGGATCCTGAGCCCATTCAACTCAATGGAAAAATTCCCGTTGACTTCAATAGTGCTGGATCAAAGACATAGTTTGCAAACAGTGCTGTCCTTTTCAATCCCAGTTTCCTGTTTATGTGCTTGGTATCACTGGCAGAGTTGGATGAAAAAGAAGTATAAAGTTGCATAAAGTTTTGAAGGCAATGATTTTTTTCGATTTCATTCAAAACCTTTCATGAATGTTTACAAATGGCGATGAAAATTTTCAATTTTTTAAAAATCCATTTAAAAAAAAAATTCCTTTCATTCCAGCGGGAGAAAAACCCACTTTCTCTCCCTTTTAAAAACCTTTCATCTTTTTCTTTTCCAGTGGAAAAAGGTTAAAAAGTGAAAGAAACTGTCCCCCTGCCACACTGTTTCTTTCACTCTTTTTTTTAAACTTTTAAATGGGATTTTTCCCTCCAAAAAGGCAAACAAAATAATCAATTTAAAAAAAATCAGAAAGTACCAAAAGTTTTCATTTACCATTTTTTTGAAAAATGAGAAATTTAAGTCAAAGCCACATATTTCAACTCATTTCTTTTTTATCACATTTCCCCCCCACCTCTAGCCACTGGTTTGTAATCACTCCAAAGTACTTTTAAAAAGTTCTATGTAGATGTTGAGCGGCACACCCAGTTGTATCTATGAATGTACTGGGATGAATATTCAGCCAACCACCTTTAACGCTTTTTGCAATGTGCCTTTGTTGAGCAGCTCTTAGCATCCTATCAACTTCTTGCTGGCGCTCTCTCTATTCTGCTTAGATTTTTACACAGCAGCTGTCACTGTGGTATCTAAGGCCCCAATCTAGCATAGCACTTCAGCACGCTCTTAACTATAAGTATGTAAGTAGTCCCCTTGAAGTTAATGGGGGTATGCCGGGTACGTAATGTTAAGATCGGGCTTCAGTGATTATTGATGAGTCCTAAATGCTAGAGATGGGAGGGAGTGGGTACAGCTCTATGGAGGTGTCGTGCTTTTAAGGAAGCACAACTTGTCTACACACAAAAGTTAAATCAGTTTAGAATCTGATGAAGTTCAATTTGTGCAAAGGTCTGCCGAGAGTACTCTGAAGTTGACTTAAGTTAATTCAATAAAGGGCACTTGCAAAGTGATTTCAGAGGGGGATTGCTCTGATTTAACAACATCAGTTTCTAAAATGATTTTCTTAAATCCAGTGCAAGTGGTATGTGCAGACAAAGTCATAATCAATGGAGCAGCAGCCTTATACTTTGAGCAGCCTGGATGGGATCCCTCTGTAGACACACGTAGCTCTCTACTGGAGACAAGAGACGATTCAAACCAGCAAAGTCAAGTCTTATGCTTTGGATAAATGGAACATTTTATAGTCAACTTACATTAAAGTGATCCCACTGTTCTGTCTCCTCTAATCAGGACTCCATTTCAGGATACATGCCCTAGAAATTACTGTAATACACTCTACTTCAGTATCGCTTACATTTCAAAGAGGAAATGAATAGTTGGCGGGGAGGAGGGTTCTTTCCAACACTTTTGCACACTTTTGGCCCAGATCCTCAATCATATTTGGATGACAAAGGGAGTTAGGTACCTAAATACCTTTGAGGATCTGGGCCTTTGTTTGTAGGTTTGCTCATAAAATATCAAGCACAGCAGCTGCAGTTATGTAAATAAGGTGATGCCATGAGTGATGTTAGACCTCACTTAGAGTTGTCAGGAAACTACACGTTTCCTTCCCCCCCCCCCATTAAAATTTCATGGGAAAAAATCCCCTTTTGAAATTTCGTTTTGGTTTGAAAAGTTGAGTCAGAACAAAAGTTTTATTTCAGATTGGAAAAATGGGAAAATGTCGCTGAAATTACTGATGGGAAAATATTTCAGCTGAAATTTTTCTACCAGCTCAATCTGCCCCTTCACCTGGAAGGTGGTTGTACATAGGGATTATCTGATGTCAACCAGTACACTGGCCGGCCAATCAAATAATAGATTTGGAAGACCAGGGCTAATCCTCAAGTGCACCCATTAAGGTCCTGGTCCTGCAATCCATTGTCCATGGGCACATGATTACACCCAGAGGGAACCCCCTGATTTTTGTGGGTTGCCATGCAGGCACTGCGAGGTGCCAACATGCACTGAATTGAAAAGTGCGAACTTTGCAAATGGACCCACCCATTTGTGAATGTTTTGTTGGTGCAGTTCAGGAGGCTATCAGTGGACTCTAACAAAACCACAGCTGCAGGTAAGCTGTATTGGCTCTCCCAGCTATACCTAAGGGGCAAGTGTTACATCCTTCTGGCTACAGATTGACCCCTCCCCTTTCTACACAAATGTGCTATGAAATATCAGTAATTTGTAATTCACAGTTTTTAAATTAAAGTTGCTTCTTGTTATCTTGGTGCCTGATCACAAAGCCCTCCAGATGGTAGGGCTTGGAGCAACAAATACACAAGCCCCATAATGTGGTTATGGGAGCACAGAAACCCTCTTTGGGACTGCCACCTGATGTGCCTAGACTACGTCTAAGCCTGTTTTCCCTGCCAGCTTGGGACTTCAGTGCCTTGCCTGGTTGTGCCAGACACACTAGCCTGCTACAAACACAGACACAGGGCTGAACCACATCCCCCACAAGCTGCAGGCTTTACTGAAAACAACTTAAGAAGTGTTCCTGGCTCCAACACTAAGGTACCCAGCTCCCAATGGGGTCCAAACCCCAAATAAATCCGTTTTACCCTGTATAAAGCTTATACAGGGTAAACTCATAAATTGTTCACCCTCTATAACACTGATAGAGAGATATGCACAGCTGTCCCCCCCCGCCCCGACCAGGTATTAATACATACTCTGAGTTAATGAATAAGTAAAAAGTTATTTTATTAAATACAAATAGCAGGATTTAAGTGGTTCCAAGTAATAACAGACAGAACACAGTGAATTACCAAGCAAAATAAAATAAAACACTCAAGTCTAAGCCTACTACAGTAAGAAAACTGAATACAGATAAAATCTCACCCTCAGAGATATTTCAGTAAGCTTCTATCACAGACTGGACACCTTCCTAGTCTGGGCACAATCCTTTCCCCTGGTACAGTCTTTGTTTCAGCTCATGTGGGAGCTAGGGGATTTCTCATGACTGCAGCCATCTTTGTTCTGTTCCACCCCCTTATATATCTTTTGCACAAGGATGGAATCCTTTGTCCTTCTCTGGGTTCCCACCCCTCCTTCTAAATGGAAAGCACCAGGTTAAAGATGGATTCCAGTTCAGGTGACATGAACACATGTCACTGTAAGACTTCATTACCCACTTGCCAGTACACAGGTATACAGGAAGACTTACAAGTAAACAGAGCCATCTACAGCCAACTGTCCTGGTTAATGGGAGCCATCAAAATTCCAAACCACCACTAATGGCCCACACTTTGCATAATTACAATAGGCCCTCAGAGATATATTTCATATTTCTAGTTTCAGATACAACAGGGATCGGCACCTTTTGGCATTGGCCCGCCAGGGGAAGCCCCCTCGTGGGCCATGCCAGTTTGTTTACCTGCTGTGTCCACAAGTTCAGCCGATCGCAGCTCTCACTGGCTGCAGTTTGCCGCCCCAGGCCAATGGGCGCAGCAGGAAGAGATGCAAGCCAAGGGATGTGGTGGCTGCTGCTTCCCGCAGCCCCCATTGGCCTGGGACGGTGAACTGCGGCCAGTCGGAGCCGTGATCGGTCAAACCTGTGGATGCGGCAGGTAAACAAACCAGCCCGGCCCACCAGGGGGCTTACCCTGGCAGGCCGTGTGCCAACAGTTGCCGATCCCTGAGATACAAGAATGATACATACATAGAAATAGGATGACCACACTCAGTAGATTATAAGCTTTGTAATCATAGAATATCAGGGTTGGAAGGGACCTCAGGAGGTCATCTAGTCCAACCCCCTGCTCAAAGCAGGACCAATCCACAATTTTTGCCCCAGAACCCTAAATGGCCCCCTCAAGGATTGAACTCACAACCCTGGGTTTAGCAGGCAAATGCTCAAACCACTGAGCTATCCCTGCCCCCCCCAGGATGATACCGTACAAGAGTCCTTTTGCATAAAGCATATTCCATTTACATTATATTCACACTCATTAGCATATTTTCATAAAATCATATGGAGTGCAACATCACACCCTGTTCCTGAAATTACTGCCAGAGTCTCGGACACCGTCCATGGCGGAGGCAATATACCCAAAATTCCTTTTTGGGCTCCCCTCTGAGGCAGACACTCCTGTCTCCCCCAAAAAGGAACGAGACCCTGATCCAGCTGTGGGCTCACAGCTACCAGCTATGACAGACCCTTCACTGGCCAGCAAAATCTTCCCCCCACCCCACAGCTACAGAGTAGCTTCCAGCTACAGAGCGCTTAGGGTCTGTTTCCACTGGAGCAGTCACCAGGACCCCAACTTCCAGCTCCAGGATACATGTCTCTGTGCACCTCTTCCACTCCATTACAGCCAATTCGTGCTTTTGGGGCTCAATTTGCTTTGTCTTTTAAGTCCAGGGTTTGCTGGTGGGCAGCCTTTTTTTTCCCCAGAGCAGCCTTTTCCCAGGCAAATTACACATCTGTCAAGGTTCCTTCCCTACTCTGAACTCTAGGGTACAGATGTGGGGACCTACATGAAAACCTCCTAAACTTACTTTTACCAGCTTAGGTTAAAACTTCCCCAAGGTACAAACTATTTTACCTTTTGCCCTTGGACTTTCGTTGCCACCACCAAACGTCTAACCGGTATTATTATTATTAGGAAAGAGTCCGTTTGGAAACGTCTTTCCCCCCAAATCTTACACCCCCTTTCCCAGGGAAGGTTTGATAAAAATCCTCACCAATTTGAATAGGTGACCACAGACCCAAACCTTTGGATCTTAAGAACAATGAAAAAGCAATCAGTTTCTTAAAAGAAGAATTTTAATAGAAGAAAAAGTAAAAAGAATCACCTCTGTAAAATCAGGATGGTAAATACCTTACAGGGTAATTAGATTCAAAACATAGAGAATCCCTCTAGACAAAACCTTAAGTTACAAAAAGACAGAAAAAGCAGGAATATCCATTCCATTCAGCACAGCTTATTTTCTCAGCCATTCAAAGAAACCAGAATCTAACGCATCTCTAGCTAGATTACTTACTAAGTTCTAAGACTCCATTCAGGTTCTGTTCCTGGCAAAAGCATCACACAGACAGACAGAGAGGCTTTGTTTCTCCCTCCCCCTAGCTTTTGAAAGTATCTTGTCTCCTCATTGGTCATTTTGGTCAGGTGCCAGCGAGGTTATCCTAGCTTCTTAACCCTTCACAGGTGAAAGGGTTTTTCCTCTGGCCAGGAGGGATTTTAAAGGTGTTTACCCTTCCCTTTATATTTATGACAACATCAATTTCCATTTGTCTTCCCTTCTGTCATAAATATAAAGGGAAGGGTAACCACCTTTCTGTATACAGTGCTATAAAATCCCTCCTGGCCACAGGCAACATCCTGTTACCTGTGAAGGGTTAAAAAGCTCAGCTAACCTGGCTGGCACCTGACCCAAACCACCAATAAGGGGACAAGATACTTTCAAATCTTGGCGGGGGGAGGCTTTTGTTTTGTGCTCTTTGTTTACTTGTTTGTTCTCTCTTGGGACTGAGAGAGGCCAGACAGAAATCCATCTTCTCCAACCCATCCTAATCCAAGTCTCCAATATTGCAACCAGTTTCAGTAAGCCAGGCAAGGCGGATTAGTTTATCTTTTGTTTTATGTGAATTGTCCCTGTGTTAAGAGGGAGGTTTATTCCTGTTTTCTGTAACTTTAAGGTTTTGCCCAGAGGGGGATCCTCTGTTTTGAATCTGAATACCCTGTAAAGTATTTTCCATCCTGATTTTACAGAGGTGATTCTTTTACCCTTTCATTAATTAAAATTCTTCTTTTAAGAACCTGATTGATTTTTCATTGTTCTTAAGATCCAAGGGTTTGTCTCTGTGTTCACCTGTACAAATTGGTGAGGATTATTATCAAGCCTTCCCCAGGAAAGGGGGTGTAGGGCTTGGGAGGATATTTTGGGGGAAGATGTCTCCAAGTGGTCTCTTTCCCTGGTCTTTGTTTAAAATGCTTGGTGGTGGCAGCATACTGTTCAAGGCCAAGGCAAAGTTTGTACCTTGGGGAAATTTTTAACCTAAGCTGGTAAGAATAAGCTTCGGGGGTCTTTCATGCGGGTCCCCACATCTGTACCCTAGAGTTCAGAGTGGGGAAGGAACCCTGACACCTTCTGCTTCCAGTCTGGCCAGCTCTAGGTTAGTAGCTGCCTCACTGGGAGTCATTTTCCTGCTTTCTTGTGTTGGGCCACACCCCTCTGCAGTTCACTGAAACTGGGATGCACTCAGCTCAGGGGCTTCTTAGTTAAGAGAGACTTTCCCAGCGCCCAGCCTTTCTGGGCAATTTGCAAACTGTGCAGATCTAGCTTCTTCTGATCTTCACTCTTACTTATTTTGCTTCCTTTTCTGTCCCTATTTCCCTTACCCGAAATAAGCAAACAGAAAATAACAAACCAGTAACCACTTTTTCTGTTCTCCAGTCACCACACCCAAAACTCACTTAACATCATTACCAGTATCTCAAAGCAATCAGTTGTGCACAGATCCTGCTCGACTACACCACAGTGACAGGTTGGGTCACAGTGGTTATGGGAGAAATTATTCAAGATAATGCTCCAAATTCAACCCAAGGACAGAAAGAAGTCATTGTGGCCAAATACATTTTAAACACTTTTTAATAAGTGAATAATTTAAAGCAACTTCATAACTTCATTGTCCTCTTACCCTTCCCATTCACTTTTCCAGAAATTCAATTCCATGCCCAATGTAGGTGGCACATTCCTGCCTTTCACCATTGCACACCTGGGGTCAGATCCTGTGTAAGGTTCTGGGTGAAACAATCCTCCACTTATTGAAACTGCTACACCTGATATTGCCAGTGCACTTCAGCCCTGACTGCTGCACCACTTGTTTTGCCAATCCCCACCCCCAACAGCTCTGCCAGTGCATTTCAGTGCTAACCTCAGCTTTCTTTATTATTCTTCCATTCCTGGTCCCTTCATGCAGCTCTGCCGAGGCACCTCACTCCCAGCCTACAGCCCCACCCCTGCATTCTAGTCCTGGGCACCCACGCCAGCTCAGCTGGTGCACTGCAGGATGATCACTTTCGAGGAGCAGTGGGTGCTGCCTGGGGTTCTCTGCTTGGTGTCCCCCTCTGATGCTCTGCAACCCACATTCCCGTCCCTGTTTTATCATTTGTGACCCTGACTTTATTTGAGCCCTGAGTTTAGTGGCTCTTCCCCTTAAGTTGGGGGAGGGGCCTTCAGATGCCGCCTTCTCCCCCTCCTGGGAACTCAATAGGCGGTGCACAGTAGTGCTGACCTGCAACCCAGCTCTGCTCAATGCACCTCAGTCCTGACGCGTGACACTGCCCTGGCTGATAGCCTTAGCATCAGGCACCACTAAGTGGGGCAAATGGTGTTTTGCTTTTGTAGTAGGGACAGATAGGCAGTGTCTGTTCATCTGAGTACTGCGCTGAGGCAGGCTTGCTACTGAGGTGAAATGATTAGTGTATTAAATGCTGCAATATCTATCCATCCCACTCGTCTCCATCAAAAGCAATTAATATGGATTATATATATTTTGTAAGAAGAATATCATTCATTTCCAACCTTGGAGTCACTCCGGAGAGGATTAGGCAGAATACCGAATGAGCTAATTTGCATAAATTAGGTAAAATGTGAATAATAATTTGCATTCAGAAGGCTCTTTACAGTATATTGATGCCATATGGAGAACCCAGCTAAGAACCAGCCATTGGCTTGCCTTTTCCCACCCCCAGTTCATGCCACAAAACCTGATGGTGCTCAAAGATATCCCCTTATGTTATTATTGCCTGCAAAGGGCAAGACCTTTTTGGGGATGGGGAAGGGGCTACAGCCATTTTTTCCTTACGATTGTCATTGCTAAAGAGGGGGAATCATTCTGCTTCACAAAGAAAAAGGAAGCACTGAAAATGTGCCGGTTGGCGATCACGTCTGAAGGAAATTCTCTGAAGAAACACTATGTTGAATGCACTGTGTTAATGGGGCACTGATAGAATATAATAAGGAAGTGGTTAGGCTGGACTCTTCAGCTGCTGAGTTATTTCTTAAGGAAGAAAGTCAGAGTTCTGGTAGCTGCATGCCATTAGTTCCTTGGGTTCCACATCCTTTCTGGTCGTCTTTTTATCTACTTTGGAATAGCATGGAGTTCTACTGGATTAAAATATTTCCACCCCACCTCTCCTTTTTGCGTCTTATGGGGCAATGTCATCTGTGCTACTTTATTCATAATATATTTATTGCTTTCTTGGAGCATTAAGGCATGATCAGTGCTGGGTTACTGCGCCATGAGTGGACGACTCAGCTGCACTACAAAGTGCTGTGGAAGCCAGTAATGATACTTGGAATGTCTACAGCACCTCCCTCAGTACGTATTACAAAACTAATTAATTTGCCACCCTCCCTCCCCCGGGGAATTAAGTGTGATTATCCTCTCTTTACAAGGAGGCCTGGAAAGATGAAGGTGTGTTTTGTGTATGGAACAACCATGATTCACCCATGTAAACAGGCTAGCTGGAAGTTATGCCATCACTCAGCTCTACACTCAAATCAGTGACAAAACCCAAGATTAGGTTTTAAGAGCTAAGCTTTCTACACTTGTGCTCTGTCCACAAGCCTAGGCTGACTCATCACAGAATTAAAAGAGACAAGTGAGCAGTGTTTTTATGGACTCACAGGATTTGGTTATTATTTTCATGTAAATATAGTTATCAACTGTGAGCGTCTAGCCACTAGCCCTTCCCACACTCCCTCCATCAGGTCCTGCCCCTGTCTCCTCTCCATGATCCTGCAATACACTCATGAGCCTAGAGGGCAATGGGGGCAAAAGCACCATGGAGTGGTTGTCAGAGCTCAGCAGATACCACCCCAGAATGGCTAAATCCCAGAGCTCCAGGGAGGGAGATGTTACTTATTGGAGAGTCACTGGGACAGCAAGAGGGCAATGTTTCTCACAGAATCACAGAAAGCAAGACAGGGATCTGCCCTGTGCTTGGTTAACCCATACTAATACCAGTGTGGAGAGCTGGCTAACAATTTTCCCGCCAAAATTGAGTTTAGTCAAAAATGATTTTTTGATGGGCAAATTCTTGTTTTGGAGGAATTTTTGTAGTTTTTCCAAGGGGAGAACTTCAAATGCAATGAAGCAAAATGAAAAATTATGTCTAATTTTGAACTGAATTTTTCATTTCATTTCAGTTTTGGAACCTTTTTCCACTGGAAAAAGGAGCGGGGAGAAGAAAAAAGTAAGTGGGAGAGAAGAAAAAAGTGAGGGGGGGACACAAATTTTTCAGTTTGAAATAGAGGAGAGGTTTGTTTTGTTTGTTTGTTTGTTTTGCTCTGTTATTTTTTATTTGCTTGCTCTGAAAACCCCAGCTCAAAAACTGACTTTTTCCTCCAGAAACTGAAATGAGAATTTTGATTTAAAATAAACTGACATTTTTCATTTTGTTTCATTTAGAATTTATGAAAACATTTAAAATTTCCAGGGGGAAAAATGTCACTTTTTCAATCAGTGTTACCAATATGGATCTTTGCTCCCCATTTAGTGCCTGGATAATGTAAAGAAGAATATACGTCAGCTGCTGCCAAAGCCCACGCACAGGGTGTCCATCTCAGGTAGTAGAGACACTGGTTTTAGACCCAGATGTCCTGGGTTTAATCCTCACAGACCCCAGCATCATTGTCTATACTGGCCTTTTCTTCCTAAAATTACCCACAGTTGCTACCTCTGGGGAATTGCACAAATGGTAGCAATGAAAGGAGCCTTAGTACACAGAATGTGCTGGTGACGTCAAGCATTTTAACCATCCTGTTACCTAGGCCTGTTCAGGGAACAGTTAGGTGACACAAAAGCTTAAAGTACCAGTGCCCTGTCTGTGGTAGGCAACACTCCCACAGTTATTACCTTCAGGGGAGATGAGCCGCGTGATTAAGTGCAATGGTGGGGTGGGAGATTTTATGGCAAGCAAGCCCAATGAATTGTGGGGCTGTTTTTCCCACCTGGAGAAAGCAGGCAAAGCTCTCAGCTAGTTCCTCCTGTTTCCAAGCTGATTCCCTGCTCCATGCCCTGTTGTATGTGCGCAAACATAGGCAGATCCTGCCTGCTGATAGCAGCTGCAGGAGCAGAGGAAGGACAGAAATGAGTTCTCTCTAAGTACAAAAAGGAGAGAGGGAGAAAGAATTTACCACAGGCATCCTTAATTCTCCAAGGCTAATAAATATTTTTTAAGACAATGGCCTTTCTGCTGCTCCTTTCAGCTGCCAAATGCTGACTGAAGCTATCATGATGCTCTCACGCAACAGCTCTATGGATATTTCTACAAGTGGCTCCCTGGCTAGCTTCCCGTCCTCTCCCCAGCACCATTCCTACTCGCAGCAATGACCTGCTTACCCCATGCTTCCTGGCCATACACAGGTGTAATAATTTATCTGCAGATAGTGCAGGAAAAGCTGAAGTAACTTTAGTATCAGTGGAGAGACTAGCTGAAAGCAGTGAAGGCCCCTCATGCCCTACACACTTAATATTAAAAAGGGAGGCCCAAGGCCACTGAAGATGTCAAGGCTGAGGTACAAGGGGTGACTCTCTTTCAGCAACCCCCTTTTAAAGGAATAAGCCAAAGAAAATTGGTATCAGGACTAAAGATGGGCCCCCGCTGCAAGACAAATCCGAACTGCTGCAAGGTTCATTCAGCCATGAAATTATCACAGTTGCACTCTCACCCCACCGTCAAAGTCAAGACAGTGACCGCTGACAAAGGCCTGAGGAGGTGTGTGTGTCTCAGATTAATATGGTGTCAGATTGAGTGAACTGGTTTGCCTGAAATAAGATCTGGCTAGAAACCTTCATCCAGAATTCAAATCAGGTTTTCCAGGCTGTTTGCAAATGTTGAGGTAACTGTGTTTTTTGCTTTTTCACAACAGTATTTTTGGCTGGCTATATAAAAGTATCCTGGAGTTAGGGTGACCAGATGTCCCTTTTTTAAAGGGACGGTCCCGTTTTTTGGGACTTTTTCTTATATAGGCGCTTTTTACCCCCCACCCCCTGTCCTGTTTTTTCACAGTTGCTATCTGATAACCCTACCCGGAGTGATAATTCCAGGTGCTAAAGAGAACATCACTGAAAGGGCAAGATTAGGGGTCATTTTTGTGTGACACTGGAATCTATTCAGTATAGAGACTGTTCGCTGAGATTGTCAGAGGAGTCTAAGGGCTTTGAGGTCCAAATCCCAACCGAATTGAATCTGGTTGTCTCACTAACTTCAGCCCATTTGAAAATCCCAGTTGTAAACTCTGATGATTGTGTACTCATATATGTGTGAATTGCTCCAAGCACTTTGTGGATGTTATCACAACAAGAACAACCATAATGACAATAAAGCTGATTAGGAATTTTCCAACGAGAAATGCCAATGAATCAAAACCGAAACTGTTTATGGGAAAGGGGTGGTTTTGACAAAGCTTCTGATTTGAAAACGTGTTGGAAAAAAAGTTTTGAAATTGTCCAAACATCCCATTTGTACATTTTTTAAACAAAAAGTTTTGTTTTTTTCAGTTTGAAATCTTTGTTCATGTATATTTTTTAAAAGCCTTACAAAATGTAAAAAAGGTTGAAATCAAAATGATCAGAGTGAAATGTTTCAAATTACTCGATGTGAAGGCTTGCCTGAGCTAGCCTCCTGGTAGCACGGAATCACCTCAGGTTTACAACAACAACAATAAAAATTCAATGCTGAACTCATAATAGCCACCTGGATGTTAAAGCCCATAATATAAACACCAGTTCTTCACAGAGATCCAAGGCAAATCCTGTCAATGATGGAGTCCCGATTACTTGTATTAGGACAGGCAGACCCTTCCTTTCCAATCCTGGCTTCACCTAGAACTTGCTCCAGTAAAAGCAGCCAGCTCTTTTAATCTGGCCTGCTGAGCCCTAATTGGCCTCCATCTGCTTGTGGTCCTTCTAGGTGCTGGAGGATCAACTCTTGCTGGTTCTGCCTGATGCTGTTCATGGGACAACACATGGAGGCCTGAATTTGCTGCTCTTACCTTCCAGCAAGACACCTGGTTAGGACAGGATGTGCCAAGGCAGCAGGTGCACTGCGTCACACCTGATCTGATTTTTATTATAGGGCCACAAAAGTTTTCAAGATTTCAACTTCTCATCCCCAAAATCACAAAATTTCTCATGGGACAGGAAAGTCATTTCACACCTAACTCTAATAATAAATACTACAAATAATCATTATGATTACAATGATGGTGATGATGATTATTGGCAACTTGAAAGACTTATCTGTTTTCCCAGAAAACTGGGAGGACAGAGGGTGTTGGGAGGGTGCTATGGTTTAAAACAGGGATCAGCAACCTTTGGCATGTGGCCTATCAGGGAAATCCACTGGCAGGCTGGGACTGTTTATCTGAAGCGTCCACAGGTTCGGCTATGGTTCCCACTGGCCATGGTTCACCATTCCAGGCCAATGGGGGCTGTGGGAAGTGGCGGCCAGCACATTCCTCAGCCCGCGCCACTTCCCATAGCCCCATTGGCCTGGAACGGCAAACTGTGGCCAGTGGGAGCTGCGATCGGCCAAACCTGCAGATGCTGCAGGTAAACAAACCGTCCCGGCCTGCCAGCGGCTTTCCCTTACAGGGCGCATGCCAAAGGTTGCTGATCCCTGGTTTAGAAGGTTGTTTATTGATTATCTTGTTTATAGATAAACCATGGCAGACCATCAGGGTAAGGAAGAGGGTATAATCTCTTATGGCTTTTATTTGTTAATGTTTATTTGAGCTTATTTGTTTATTTGCGCTTAGACATAGGCATCCATAACTGGATGAATTAGTCACATTTCAAACAATTAACTAAATAACATATATATATATATATATATATATATGTTCATTTTCATATTTCCTGCTGTGGACCAGCACCAAAAAGTTTGTCCTTTAGGTATTTTGGGCTGAGCCACAACTGGGAAATAACAGAAATCTCACACTAAAAATCCTACTATGTGAGGCTCCGAGCTCCATTTCCAGATGAAAGAGGTTCAGACGGATGGTTTATACAAATAAATTGAAGGCTCACTGCGACAGATATGGCAATTTCGTTCAGTATCCTTGAAAAACCTTATTGTATTAAGTCAATGTATTATTGTAAGCTGGGATTGTATGTACTGTCTCTAGCGGGGAAATGTGACAGATATTGCAAACCTATGCCGTATCTTTGGGGTCCATTATTTTAAAAGTATGATTTATGTATGACCGTGTTCTACTCCATGGGTGTGGGCTACCGCAGCTCCTCCAGGGACTAAAAAATGTGGGTGGTGATTAAGACAAATCAGGTAGTAACTCAGAGAGGTACCACCTCCTGTGGAGGCGCATATGTTCTACTTCAAATTAGATTCTCCAGAGACCAACAGACAAAGAGAGGACTTTTGGCTGAATAGCCTTGAGTTTAAACTGATTCGGGGCCTTCTTTCTGATCCAGCGAATGGACAGACTTTCCTGTTTGGGAGGCGTGGGAGGGCAATCCTTGTGGAAAGGTTGGAAGGACTTGATCTACTAGGGCCCCATAAGACAGATGGGTGACCTCTGGAAAGCTTTTTAGCATGCATGTAGATTCTTTTATTGTATTTTAATGTTTTCTCTATAATGCTTTCACCTTAAGAATAAATGTGCTTACTTAGAAGGAGCTGTGTGGTTACTTATAACTGTGGGCACTTATGCTGTTTATAGCCCTTGGAGAGAAAGTAAAGCGCAGACACTGGCCTGTTGAGGCAGTCTGGCTTGCTGGGGATATCACAGAGAAGGCAGGAAACTGTGCAGCCTTAAAACCCCGGTCTGGAAGGAGTCAGATAGAGGTCAGTGGGGAAAAAATCCTAACTTGCTTCAAGTCTGAGCTTGATAAGTTTATGGAGGGGATGGTATAATGAGACTGCCTACAATGGCATGTAGCCGATCTGTGACTGCTAGCAGCAAATATCTCCAATGACCGGTGATGGGACAGTAGATGCAGAGGGCTCTGATTTGCTACAGAGAATTCTTTCTCAGGTGTCTGGCTGGTGGGTCTTGCCCACATGCTCAGGGTCTAACTGATTACCATAGTTGGGGTCTGGAAGGAATTTCCCCCCCGGGTCAGATTGGCAAAGAACCTGGGGTTGTTTTCACCTTTCTCTGCAGCATGGGGCATGGATTGTGACGAAATGGGCATTTTCTTAATATTGTGTATGACTACTGTGTGCGTGCCTCAGTTTTCCTTATGTGTTGCACAAATATGTAGGACAGGGATCAGCAACCTTTGACAACATGGCCCATCAGGGAAATCCGCTGGCGGGCCGGGACAGTGTGTTTACCTGCAGCATCTGCAGGTTCGGCCGATCGCAGCTTCCACTGGCTGCGGTTCACCATTCCAGGCCAATGGAGGCTGTGGGAAGTGGTGGCCAGTATATCTCTCGGCCTGCACTGCTTCCCACAGTCCCCATTGGCCTGGGATGGTGAACTGCGGCCAGTGGGAGTTGCGATTGGCCAAACGTGTGGACTCTGCAGGTAAACAAACCGGCCCGGCCCACCAGGGGCTTTCCCTGGCAGGACATGTGCCAAAGGTTGCCGATCCCTGATGTAGGTAGTGGGACAAGGGTGTCTGATCATTGCAGAGACCCCTAGAGGGAAGGTGTGACTGCTGTTTAGCTGCCTGGGCTGCCTGGGCTGAGACGATGGCTGGACATTCTGTATCCTGGCAACTGATGGCCGGGGCCCATCCTCTGCAAGGAGCCAGCTGGCTGTGTCATGTTGGAGAACAAAGAGAGAGATGGAGGCCAGCTGACCAGTTTGCCTGGGAAAGAGACAAAGGATGGAGGAGGGGCCACTGGGTGTGACTGAGGATGGGCAGCTGGAAGCTGATCAGTTTCCTGGTTTGGGACTCGGGTTGGGAGCAGAGCCAGGGCTCTGGATCTCCTGAAGATGGACTTTGTCCTGCTTTCTGTGCTAACAAGAACTGTTCTGCACTGTGTTCCGGACAACTAATAAACCCTTCTGTTTTACAATACTGGCTGAGAGTCACTGCTGACTGTGGAAGCTGGGGGTGCATGGCACTTTGGGGGTGTGTGTAAGGCTTCCCCAGGTGTCCTATTCAGGTGGACTCACTCTGTGGAGCTCATGGTGTGAAACAGAGGTGCTGAAAGCTTTGAGGTCAGACCCAGGAGGTGCTGAAGTTAAGGAGTTTTGCCCTAGTGAGAGTGTGCCCGGAGGTGTCGTCACACTACAAGAGGGTCCTGTCTGAATTTACTTCAGAGCAGTTCCAGAGCCCCCATGACACAGGTCACTTGCGGTTTAAACTAGTGTAAATGGTGGATTATTAGTAACCTGAAAGTCTTTAAATCATGATTTGAGGACTTCAGTAACTCAGCCAGAGGTTAGGGGTCTATTACAGGAGTGGGTGGGAAAGGTTCTCTGGCCTGTAATGCACAGAAGGTCAGCCTAGATGATCATGATGGTCCCTTTTGACCGTAAAGTCTTTGAGTCTTCTTCCAAGAGAGATGACGCCTGGGAATCCGGGAGCCTGAAGTGGGCCCTTGGAGGATCACGGTGAGGGAATACAGGTTCAGTTACTCTGAAACTCTGATACTCATCTTGCACAGACATCTGCAGCCATAGCACTTCTCTTTGATCTCTTCTCACCCCACAAGCTAAAGGGAATAGGGGCCAGGGCAATGTTTTGGTAGGAGACCTCCAAGAGTGAAGGTGCTGTCTCAAGGATAGGGTGAAATCCTGGCTTTGTGGAGTTTTGCCATTGACTTTCATGGAAGCAGGATTTCATCCTAGAAGGGTTATTCTTCTCTCTGAGTCAGTACTGAGCCAGTGATCTGTGTGCTGCTGGACATCTTCTAGATAAGGCATAAACCCAAAAGACTCAAGTACACATGGTCATGAAAGATCCTAGGACACCATGGCTAACATCCCTATTTTTGCAAAATCCAATCTGGTTAATTACGTTTTGCCTGCTGAAAATCTCCCTCTTCCCCTTATGTAGTTCCAGAAGGATATGATGTGATTCTTCACTCCCTTTCCGAAGGTCTTGTGTACTATTGTTGTATGATGCAAAACAGCTGCCATGTTCCACCCCAGAGATGGCTGGATTTCAACAGCGGTGAAGTCAATCATTCATATATCTCTACGGCTTAAAATAAATGGGGAGCTAAAGGAGAGTGCAGCTTCCCCTGGTCTACTAAAATCAGGGGGAATTTACTAGTACAATGAAAAACTCTCCTTCTGTCTCATTCTGTTTTAATCCCTGTATACAGTTATTAAAACTGGTTGGTATCCTTCTCGATGAAAGGTGCTATCTCACTGTAAGACGTGATTCATTATAATTACGGTTGCTGGTACATAGATCCTAATCTAAGCCCTCTGAACCGTAGATCTTGGCACTACTGAACTAATGGAAGGTTGTCCTAGGGGAAAAATTCTCTCCCACCAATTGTTATAAAACTCACCCTGGATACAATTTTTATGTTATCTCATTAAAAAAAGTCGATTCTATTTAAAGTATTTTTACAAACCATTTAATCGGCAAAAGAAGAAAAAAAAATCCCCTGATAGATCCCGCACTGGATTCCTCTGTGAACATGCAGCAAAACGATTCTCTGTGTGATGAAGATGCGGGATCAGTTGGAGAACAAATACATGCAATAAATATTTCCCCCTCCTTCTGCATTTGTTGAAATGGGACTGTCTCTCAGATTTTGATTTCATTTTCTTTATGGCAGAGCGCTCTTGTTGAAACATGAATTTGGAAGCACACATATATCTGTCTCCTGGATTTTGCTGCTTTTCTGGCTCTGAAGAGATCATTCTTGCCGACTGTCTCTATTTAAGAGGGACAGTCTATATTTTACAAGGAAAACACACACCATTTTCCCCACTCTGTTACTCCAAAGAGCTCTCTAAAGACAATGTATTTCTATGGAGTTAAAAAAAAAATCTCCCTATGTCTCTTAACTTAGCAGGTACGAGAGATTCAGCAGCATGTATTTTCCCTCCTTTCCTCATTTTGCAGGGTTTTATTTGGAGGGTTCAGAGTAGGATCAAAACATTATATGTTGGGCCCTTGGGAGCAGTGCTCCAGTTTTCCTGGCTAACGGAGTGCATCCAGGATCTATTATACTATGAGAGAAGATGTTCTCTAAGGAATAAGAACAGGAGTACTTGTGGCACCTTAGAGACTAACAAATTTATTAGAGCATAAGCTTTCGTGGGCTACAGCCCACTTCATCGGATGCATAGAATGGAACATATAGTAAGAAGAAATATATATACATACAGAAAAGTTGGAAGTTGCCATACAAACTGTTAGAAGCTAATTAGTTAAGATGAGCTATTATCAGCAGGAGAAAAAAACTTTTGGAGTGATAATCAAGATGGCCCATTTAGACAGTTGACAAGAAGGTGTGAGGATACTTAACTTTAGGGAAATAGATTCAATATGTGTAATGACCCAGCCACTCCCAGTCTCTATTCAAACTCTAAGGAATGGAGAGCCCTTGTAAATAATAATACCTTATACTCCGACAAATCCCGATCTACTAAGGACTTCATGGCTGCATCTCTGCATCATTGTAGCAGTGATGCTAGAACTCAGATCTTCCTGCTCCAAAATCACAAGCCTCTACTACACAAGCCAAACGAGAGCCTTCAGCTATGGTCATACAAGGCTTATTACAGACAGTTAAGCAGTTCTTTCCAAGACATGGCAGAAGTCGCACATACACCCTAAGCAGCACATTATAATGCTAAAAAATGATGCTTTGCTTATATACTGTAGTGTCTTTAATCTCAAGGCCCCTGTGAGGTAGGTAAGGAATGTGCCACAGGGAAAGGTCCAAGCCAGAGATTTTTAAATCCAGGTTTCCAACCCGCACAAAATGTGGAGACTGGATCTTGGCTCTGTTACAAAGAGATGGATCCACTGTGAAAGTCAGGGCTAGATTCTAAACCCCACCCACAAACTCAAGGAATTTCCCAGATCTAAATGCCCCCCAAATTGTACTAAATTGAGGGTGTTGTCCTCAGAAAACAGCTTCCTCCCAGCTTCTGAAAATCAGTAAGCCAGGAAAATGCAAGACAGTTGTGTTTAGCCAGGAGCTTTAGGTTTTGGACCAAACAAAAAGAGTAAAGAGGAAAATCAATCTCTAAATGAGCTAATTAAGGCAGCAGTAGACTCAATGGAGAGAGCTGAGCCCCTCAGAGCGCCATTTGTGCATTGCCTGTGCTTAGTTGGTTCCAGTTGTTGTTGCTCTAATTTTCCCCAGAAGGGCCCATAGGTTTCTGAGCAGGGAGTCTGTTGCTGCTGACTGGAAAGAATGATGGGAGTAGATTTGGCTAAGGAAGCTCTAGGTTAAGAGAAGAAAGGAGAAGCGCACCTGAACGGTGCCTGAGTGTTGCAGACATCGAGGAGGGCTGGAAATCGGGTTTAGGATTTATTGGAACAAACTCGTAAAGACACAACTCGGCCCTCTTCCCGCACATCTCTGCTCTGGGCCTGCTTCTGCTGTGAGGCTTATGGGAATTTGCCAACCAGGCTGCCATTAGGCAGAGGCCACATAGACACCTGCTGAGGGTGCTGATTTTAGAGAGGTGCTCTCAGCTATTCCGCACCCCAATTGGGAGTCACATTCAAGGAGCTGCCACTGTGGTCCCCTTTTAAAGGTTCTCCCTGCACCGGCCATACAAACTGTTAGAGGCAGCCACAACAGCACAGCTGCAGCCTGGCTGACCTTTCCTTTACAGCTGTGAGGAGAGGGGGGTGGGGGGGGGGGTCACATCTATACAGGGTATCTTCCCCTGCTTCTCTGCACCGCCTGCAGGAAGTAGGAGCCAGGGCTCAGGGCTGGTGTGCCAGGATGGCTCCAGCCCCCCCCATCCCGCCCACCCCCAAAGCAGGTGTGTGTGTGTGTGTGGGGGGGAATATTTAGGGTGGACAAATTGCCAGCATTGGTGTTGATTACCAGCTGGCAATGGTTAGGTGAGGGGCAGTGGGAACTGCTGATATTCACTCTATGTATAAGATAACCAATAAAAAATTGGGCAATAAACCCCTGACTCAAAACCCCAGCTCGCCTAAGTCAACGGCATGCTCATTATTGCTGTTTCCCTCCCTCTCATGCTCCTTCCTATTGTTTTCTCCATCCGCTTGTTGTTTCTTGCCTGAACCTAGCCTGGGAGCTCTTCAGACCAAGGCTGTTTTCTTACTCTGTGTTTGTACAGCATCGTGCACAACAGGACCTTGCTGCTGACTGCTCCTCTAGGTGCTACTCTAACACAGCAGAATAAATAAGGATGCACTGCAACAGCCTCACGTAATATCACAAGGCTGTGTTGTGAGTAGTGGCTGACTCCTAGCATCCTGTGGGGAGATAATAAGGACCTAAAGCAGGGTCAGTATGTGATGCCTCCCATATGGACAAAATACTATTCAGGTTGGCTCCTCATTTACTTGTTGCACCTACTACCCTATGTCTTGGGAAAGGAGCTCAGTCATCACAGTGATGAACAGAATACAACAGAAGGGGACCAGCAAACTCCTTCTACTAAAATTCAGTTTCCAGGTTAGCAACAGCTTTAAATGGGCAGCCATGTCTGTAGGCACAGGTGGTCGGGAGAGGAGGCCTTTTTGACCTTCAGAAATCCTAGACCTTCAAACCCCCTGATGCTTCTGTCTGTAATATCTTGTGCTCTTTCTCTCGTCTCCTGCTTCAGTTCAACTCACCTGCTCTCTGTGATCCTTTTCAGTGCTACTAAGCCCTGGCAGGCATTTCAGGAACAGACAAATGGATCATACGATGATATCCAAGTGTACCAGTAAATCATTAACAGACACCAGAAGTGATTTCCTGCTATGGAACAGGGATTTGTGTGTACATGTTTTCTATTATGGAGCTGGGATTTGTGTTGTGTGAGTGTGCGCATCTGCAAAAAAAAAAAAAAAAAAAATCTGTTTCTTTACTCTATGGAGGACTTTCAGTTCTTGGCACAGAGCAATATCTGTGCTGAGAGAGGGAGGGAGAGAGCTGAATATAAGACACGGTTTCTGCAATGTTCAATAAGACAAATATAAAATAAAACATTACTTATACCACAGAGCAGCGGGATCTGTAGAAGGGTGGGTGGGGACTGGTAAGGTTTCACTGGTTGTACACACACAAAGAAAAAAGAGAGCCTAGTTGTATGGAACATGTCAGTCCTTCACACCTCTGCCATGTCACGTGAAATGCCCTTCTTTGTGAGTGTGTGTGTGTGTATGGGTCTGGGAGACAGCAATCTTAAAATAAATCACAAAATGACCCCGTCACATAAGCTCAGTTGGCAATCACTGTTCACAATGGACTGTGGGTTAAAATCATGTGAGTTATACTCCTTATCCCTAACACAGGGCAGCTCCAGCAGGGGAGAGACACATACTGTATTGTGTGTCAGGGCCAGGAAAATTTAATGCACAGATCTTGTAGGCAGAAAACTCAAGTCCTTGGCACAGAACTAAACTCTGGAGTCTATGCAGCACCTGCAGGAGGGTTCTGCTTAACCTACTTGCGTTTTATTTCACTTGTCACCTGATAAGTTACACTTCTGGGTGGTAGTGGAATCCTGGCTCTGTGAAATGGCCTCTCTGGGCTTTAGAACTTCATTAATTAGCATCTTTAAAATGTTTGGGTAATATTCGTTTCTCCTTTTCCAAGCCATTTCCCCAAGCCCTCATTTTAATAAAGCTGGTGCTCATGAACATTAGAATATGAAAGCCCTTGGTTACAGACAGACGAAAGATGAATTTTAAAAGACAGCAGATCAAGGATTACTTAAATGGCTAGCGTAACAGTTATTTTTTTTAATGACTCTACGGTACTTTTAAGATAAAATATTGCCTTAAAGGCATTTTATGTGTGTGTGTGTGTAGGTTTGGAATAAGCATTACTTTGGAGGCTGCTTTGTCTATCAGCATGGCAGTGACATCAGACAGACCTCTGGGAAAGTCAATGTAGTAGAGTATCTTTAACTGTGGGTAGCAATTTACTTCAAAATACAGTAGTAAGAAATCTATTTTTTTTATAATTGTCTGCACAGTATTTCAAGTGTTAAAGGTGAGCTGAAATGCCTTTTAGGAAGAAAATGAACTAACTAAAAAAGTTTTTAAAAATCCCATAGTGGTAACAGGATTCTGTGCAGTGTTGAAGCACTTAGGTACTATGGTGATGCTGCTGTTAAAATTCTGATAACTAGATAGCTAGCTAGACAGACCAACAACCCAGGATACTATTATCCTCAGGACAGGTTCATCATGGGTAACAGCAAGACAAGCTCCCCGCATCCTGCCAGCCAAGGTTTCTGAACTCTGTCCTGGAGGAACAAGAGGGCACTTTGATTTGCATGGTCCATCCAGTCCTTGGCTTCTCTGCTGAGGTTGCCAACAAAAGACACTAGTCTGTTGGTGGTTTTTGTCACTTTGATACATCTTGTTCACTAGGAACTGGGCATAGACCCACCAATTCATATCACACAGGCTGTAGGGCAGGCATCAGACAGTAATGATTTCAGTCATTCATGACATGATCATGTTTGATACTTAATGATCAGTATGGTCTTGAGACAGGTAGTGCTGGGCAAGATTTACACCGGTGCCCTGTCATGAAAGGCTCTACATTCCATCACCAATCTCAGAAAGACGCCCCTAAATATACATTTTCAAAATGTAGTTGAGAATCAGTTCCTCCTTTGATCATCTGCCAAGACCCGAGCTCAGGTTTCTCTGCATTCGTTGGAAGACCTGACAACATCATTAAACCTGAAAGCAGCATTAGGAATTCTTGGAAAGTAGGTCTCCCTCTAGTCTCTTTCACATGCTGGCGATAGCATCAGCCCTGCTGGAGGAGCATAGGACCTTGGACTGAGGAGGACTCATGTAAAGGAGGATCACATTTTCCAGTAGCTCCTTTGTTTATGCATAAGTCCGTGACAAATTCAGTTAATGATTCTGATTCTTACACCATTTGCTTTTCTTTGAAAAAAAAAGACCAGTCTTTTTAGGAACACTGAGACCCTGCAGTTCTGTAGACAGAGGTCTCTCATGTGCAGGTGTGGCCGTGCTGTGTGACAAGAAGTCACACTGTGCAGAAACAGATACAATCCCTGAGATAAATGACACACACAGAGCTGTGGGTTTGGGACTTAATCCCTGCCTCTTCAGTTAAAATGTAAGCCTCTACCATTTGAACTAAAGGAGCATTTCCTTAGCTAAAGCTAGTAGCCTCTATTTAGGACAATATCGCTCATTTGCTCATATATATAAGCCCAGCTCACGGCAGTTGAGAGAACCTCAGCAAAAACAAATGCATGTGATCTTCAGCCTCGATCCTACAACTGGATTCATGTGGGAGGATCCCCGTGTCTGTGCGGAGTCCCACTAAAGTCACTGGAGATCTGTAGGGGGTCAAGGATCTGTCCATGTGGATCCAATTTCAAGATTGGGGCCTATATTACTATAGACCTATATAGTATTAGACATGGCCAGAACTGCAAAGTTCAGATCTGGCTTCCTCAGTGTTGGGGATGGTCTGGGCTCATCTCTACTAAAGACAGCGGCATACGTATAAACTAGTTGATGCAGAAGCCAATTCAGACTTGGTGTAAGTGGAAGCCAAGTGAAGTCAATGGAGTTACAATTGTCCGTAACAGGTGTGAAATTGTATCAGTATTATTTTGGAGGAGTCTACTTCATAGAAGGATAAACCTAGCCTATATGATGACAGTGTATCTACTCAAGTACTGCACTACGGTGAAGGGATGGCAAGATGCAAGTGAATTATGATACACTGGCTGTCAGCACTCTCCCCACCTCCCTGTTACATATGGGTCTTTGCAGCTCCTTCCCTTTCTGATTGTCATTTCCATTGTCTGTGACTTGCAGGACATGTCCCGCCTGATCTTTAGCATCGGATGGTCTTTTAATTCTCTCTTGTTTCACTTGTGATTAAAGACAAGAAAGCTTTTCTTTTGTTTTAAATCCTGCAAATCTCTGTCCTGTCTACACCTATTTTGCCATGACAATTTTGTTTTTTGGGGAAAAAAAGCTTAATGATTTTAAATGCTTAACTCCAAATATTTGGCATTTTCAGCTCCAGTATCTCATTTCTCTGGCATCCAGTAAAATAGTTTCCTAAGAGTGGGTCCCCATTCTAGATGAGCTGGATAACAATATTTTTTATCTGGCAAATGCATAATGGGTGAAAAAGCTGGGTTGTAAGGGCAGAATAAAACTCAGCATGAAGGAGAGCAAGTCTTTTTTCTTGTGGTAATTGCATATTTAGTCACAATCGCCTGTTATCTCCACATTTCCCACAGGTGGGGATATTGGATGCCACTGAGGGCTTGATGTAGCTGTTGATCTCTCAGATCCCTTTGTGATACTAAATGCCAGTTTGCCATGTAATCAACATGTTTTTCTAATGAACACGCCCACAGACAGCAATATGTTGACTCAACTTTTTTGTGCAGTTTTGGAATTTACTTTAAAGGGGAATGCCAGAAATTTTAAAGGGACCCTAATAAGATAAAAATAATGAAAAAATTCTCTCAGTTATTCCCTTTGGCACTGAGCCAAAGGCCATTGAATCAACGGGAGTGTTTCCACTAAGATCAGCGGGCTTTGGCTTAGGCCCTCGGAATCCATTTGACTTCCTACAGGTGAAACAGATTTTAAACAAAGTGCCTCTCAGAACATCTCTTTTTATTAGAAGGGAAATAATCAACTCTAATTCTCATATTAACTCATTTGATTTTTACTATGGATTGTGTTTGTTTACTCTGCTTGGATCGGGATGGTGAAACTAAATCGGTTAATTTCACCATTGTTTATCAGATGTGCCATTGGGTGGCCACCTCCTGAGTGCCCTCTCATGGCCTCTGGATGGCCCTGCAAGTGTCCCCTGCCTCCCCCATTAAGGGGCTTCTTCAATAACTCACACACCCCCTTTGTCCATCCACAGCCCTTCTCGTGTTCTGGTTTATTAAATTAACAAACTTTCAAAATGAAAGTTCTCAAGTCCATCTGTTTACCCTTCATTCTCAGGCCTGACCTCCCTGTTTCCTCACTTGCCTGTAGTCTTAGTCCCATACCCCAGGTTTCTCTGCAGGAGCCTACCCACTTCCAGCAGCTGCTGTACTCCACTCTCGTCTCCCTGATTCCCTTCCTACCCCCTACAGCCACCTTACAGGGGTTCCTTACATGCGGAATCAGCTGATCCCTGCTCTGCTGTGCCTCCTTAGTAACAAGGTTTGGCTGGCACCAGGCCTCTAGCCCTTAATAAGGGGGCAGACACCCTATTACAGGCAATTTAACTTTCTGATTCATGGCCACGCACTAACATGCTGTTGCTGAGATTGAGTTTCCAACATGGCCAGAACGTGGCTCACAGCAGTGGGCGGCAGGTGCAATCGTAACATTTTGATAAAACCGTTTCTACTCATGTTACATTTGGTAACTCCTCCTCTTCCCTTTTCTTTTCTGCAGAATATAATCATTGGGTCTAAAGGAGGTTACCAACACCCTTTTAAAAACAGGTGAACCGTTTTAGATCCCAAATGAGTGAAAGCATCTATGGGCAGCCTTAAAAACATGAAACACATTTTACATTCTAATACAAAAGAACTGATACCTTTCTTCTTTCATTTACCTAAAGGGCCTTGAATTCAAGATTCTTATTTCTCCTGCTGGGGTTGGTGAGCATTGCACCAGCTTCAGGAGGACAGGAAGTCAGCTTGGCTGGAGAGAAAGACATTAGCCCACTTCTTTTTCTTTCTTTCGACTTTGTCTCTTGGGACGAGGGGGGGTTGATAGGAGACCAGTGCAGGGTAGCTATTTCTAACCACTGCACAGTATCTGCAAGGTCACATCCACTGGAAACTATGATAAGTGCATGGAAATTCTACTATTTTAACCATGTAATAACCCTGCTAAAATCTCCTTTCAGCTCTTTTCTCTTTAGACTCCATTGTGAAAAGGAAAAAGGGGCAAGGAGGCATCATGAGGCAGGTTTCTTTGGTCCATACCCTCTCCAGAACCAGAGATAGGGCAAAAAGGGAACCCTTAGCCCACCCTCCCATGAACACTGGGGGTCTGATAAAATGTGTCACGGATCCAAGTTTTCCCAAGGTTAAGTTCTACACAAACAAAAAGACCCCTTGCCCTACCTATTCCTACCCTGAGTTGATCCCAATAACTTAAGGACATATGAAACTGGTGGCCCTGCCTCTGAGTGGTGTTCCTAAATAAACACAGCAAGGGCCCAAGATGTCACGAGTCTCTGCTTCATAGGTGGAGTGAAAAGAAGATCAAAATCTGTAGGTACCATATGTTCTCTTTCAGGCAGTCCTTCGAGAAGGAGGGAGCTGTGACATTGGAGCCTTCATTTCTTCAGAGCAGAGACCAATCTTCCTGTCACGATTCTTAACCTGATGTGTTTTCAATGCAGTTATTGGTGACGGATAGCTTGGGCCCACTACCATTTACCTGCCAAAAGTTAATGTAAATGCTCCAGCAGTTTGGAGAGGAAATGAAACCCCAGGATGTTTCTGAAATCTGGGAGACAATTAACGTGATTTACATCCCTGGCATTATGGGGAACTAAAATTTCATATGCCCTTTGAAACATTATTGTAGGGTGAGGGTTGGAAAAACCGCATTACCTTAGTGAAATATATCAGTCAGGCTGTTTATAAATAATACAGCTGCTAACAAGGATGGAAAGCCAATAACTGAACGAAAAGATATCGGATCACACCACAACAGAATACATTTTTACAGACGTTCAAATCACTGAGCCAAATGCTTTTTGTTTGAAAATTGCTACTTTGTATGGTCAAGAAACATCCTCAATACATTTATCGGTGGCATTAAGGATCAAGGGATGTAAGAAAAATGGAATGGCATCATGTGCCAGAAAATGAAACTGACTTGGAGTGTCATTGGGAAAGGAGAAATATTTTCTTTCGTATTCATCAAAATGCAGCATGAATGGGACCCAGATGTGAATATTGATCAGATGTAGTTTCTAGGTTCAGTCCAGGGAAAAGATTAACATGAAATATTTGGTGGGACAGAGGGCAGTAGTTGCACAAGCTATTTGCTTCTGCATGATGGGGTCCAAGCTTTGATTAAGTCACATGTGGAAAAATTCGTGTAGCTGGGCAGAGAACAATCATTCAGTTTCACAGAGGATTTTGAGATTTTGAAATTCGGGTTTGTTCCGATTTGGAACAAAAGCCAACATTTTCAAATTCTCTATGAAAAGGAATTACCGTTCTCCACCTTGCTCTGCCAGGAGTGCTGGCTCTGAGGCAAATTGCCTGGTGGGTTGTCCTAGACTCAGGGACCCTAGGAGTTCTGGCTGCCTGGATTGCCAATGAGTTACAAGCCTGTGAACTTGGGAATCAGGGCTTCCAGGGGCCTGCCAAAGAACTGGCAGGAAACCAAGCTGGTTTCTGGTGGATTTTTATTGAATTTGAACCATCTGGGGGACACATTTCAATTTTGCCGAATCAGCAAATCATGACAAAAATATTATGTTGAAATTTTTCTGACCGGCTCCAAAAATGAATGTGATGGTCACTCTTGAAAACTCACTCATCCATCCCAGAGAACCACCGTGCAGGCAGTTCAACAAGGACTACTGCAGATCAAGGAGGAATGATGTGCATTTGGTACAGGTAATCTAGGGACTGCTACATTGTGTGTGTGTGCGTGGGGGGTGTTTGGATGAAACAGCACTCTGGCTGGAGGATCAGGATTGGAGAAACATGGGGTAATGGAGGTCAGGAGTGAGTGTATTGGTGGAACCAGCGGTATGGCCAATCCCAAATGTTCAAAAATCATGAGTCAGGTTCACCAGAAATCATGAGATTGGCTTTAAAATCATGAGATGATGTAATGATAATAGATTTGATGTTCTTTTTATTTGCTTTCTGCTTTTTGAGCCTTTAGGGCAACCTTCTGAAGCTTTCTCCACAGCCATGAGGGCTAGAAACTTACTTTTTCTTTAAGAATGAAATCATCACATATCCAGGAGCTGGGGCTTTAAGGAAAACAATAATTATCGTGAGACTCATGACAAAATCATGGGAGTTGGCAACACTGAACCAGGCGAAGGGGGAACTTTCACAGCTGCCCACAGTAATCATGGCTCGACCCAGTATTATGGCTCATTTATTTACATCTTTATTATATTTACCCATAATTTTTTAAAATAAAACGTAAACATCAAATATATTTAGACTGTAAAACCCCCTTTCCTGCAAAGACACCATTTCTGGTCACACTGGTGGGTCACCATGGAGACTTTATCTATGGGATATCAAGCCCTGACTCAAGGCTGCTCAAGCCTCAGAACTTATTTATGAATAGGCTTTTACCAGGGTAGCCTCAAGAGATGCAACTTCTTGTTACCAAGGCTGGGAGAGAAGTAAAAAATAAAAGAAAAAAATACCCATGTAATTGCAAATAATTAATTAGAACCACTATAAAACCTACCAGCAAACGTAACAGGAGCAGCAACTGCATATATAAACCTGGCGGTCAATAATGTTTAGCTGAGGGGATAGCTGGAAGAATAATAGGGAAATGAATCCTATCTCAGGGATTTTCTTAGCTCAAAAGGGTGAGTTTGCAACACCTCTATTTGTAGGATCATATTATTGGTTGTTCACCAGGGTGCGACCGATTGACCATATTCTGCAATATCCTGGACAAACCTTATGGAATTAAGATAAACGTTATTAAATTAACTTAACTCTTATTGAATTAGTTTAATACCTTTGGGGTCCATTGTATTAAAAATGCAATTGTGTATGTATTGTTGTATGGAACTCCTCCAGGAGGAGAGGGTTGCTAATGTAATTCCTCTGGTTATCAGCCCTTTGAAGCCATGCCTGGGAGAGGTTCGCACCTACTAGCTCAAACTGGATTCCCCAGGGATCAACAGACAAAGAAAGAATTTTTGGGTAAAAAGCCTGGCTTTGAACAGGCTCAGGTCCTTCTTCCTGATCCAGCAAACGAACAGGACTCTATGGAGGGCCCCAATCCTTAGCGAAGGGTTGAAAGGACTGGGCCTATTGAGGCCCCATAAGACTGTGTATTGGTTCTGAGCTGAAGCGGTGATGAACTTTAAACCACAAGGAAAACCCTTGGAAGGGATTTTGAAGGACTGCTCCTGCTCGAGCCTGTGTTAAGATTGGGGTGATCTCTGGTAAGCTTATTAGCAGGCGCGTCGGTTCTTTTATTGTTTTCAATATGTCGCCTCTGTCGTGCTTTTAACTTTAAGGATAAACTAGGCTTGCATAGGAAGTGCTGTGTGGTATCTTATCTCTGTGGGCAGTTGTTCTGTTCTTAGTCTCTGAAGAGAAGTAAAGAAGGCCTGCTTTGGCAGAGTCTCTTGCTGGGATATCATAGGACAGTCAGGGAACTGTGCAGTCTGGAAGTACCCCTGTCAGAAGGGAGGGAAACAACGCCTCCACTCAAGACAGGCAATGGCCAGGGTCGCCTTAAGCTGAGGTTGGGTGTCCTTTCTGGACCAAAGGGGAACTCAAGTGCAGTTGCCCTGGACTGTGACGCATGGTTCAGGCAGCTTCTGAAATGTCTGGGATCCCTGCCGTTTCGTGAATGATTTCTCAGCCAAAACTCCAGACCAGTAACTGTGGGGTTAGATATTAGTTAGTCATTATTTTTCTGCTTTAAATGTTTCAATCATCCACTCAGAAAGCAGGGAGACTCAGGTGACCCATTGCACATCCTAAATAGAAAAGAGTCCCAGGGCATGTTTACACTGCAACTCCGGGGCATGACTGCAGCTCATGATGACACACCTGACCTAGCTTTAATCTAGCTAGTTTGAGTACCAGAGCGGTGAAGTGCAGCAGCAAGGGTATCAGCATCGGGTAGTCACCTGTGGAATTACCCTGGGTTCCAGGCAGGCTTGTACTGCCTGCACTTTGCTGCCACAGCTTCTCGTTATTGCAGTGTAGCTATGCCCTATGTCACTGGTTCCCAAACTTGTTCTGTTGCTTGTGCAGGGAAAGCCCCTGGCGGGCCAGGCCAGTTTGTTTACCTGCCGCGTCTGCAGGTTCGGCCGATCACGGCTCCCAGTGGCCGCAGTTCGCTGCTCCAGGCCAATGGGAGCTGCTGAAAGCGGTGCGGGCTGAGGGACGTACTGGCCACCGCTTCCAGCAGCTCCCATTGGCCTGGAGCAGCGAACCGCGGCCACTGAGAGCCGCGATCGGCCGAACCTGCGGACGCGGCAGGTAAACAAACTGGCCTGGCCCGCCAGGGGCTTTCCCTGCACAAGTGGCGGAACAAGTTTGGGAACCACTGAGATACGTCAAACATTCACGGAAACCCCACTGAGTGACATTTGCTCACAGAAACCATTTGGCAAATGCTACAAACAACAACTTGTTTCACAGAAATCACCATCCATCTGCAAACAGCATCAAATTCTTAATGAATAATCTTTTGGCAACCCCGAATTCAGCCAGCAATAATGGCAAGTTAAGGACAGGACCCAGTGCATGTTTGAGTCCCAAACAGGTACAAGGCTGATGGTGCAGTGTTCTGAGACTGGACCACGTGTTGTCATCAGAACTTTTCACTGAAGTCTCCTGCCCCTTCTGATGAGAATGATTGACATTCATGGAGTATGATGCCACTGCAGTGCAAGACTATTCACTGCTGGGAGGCCATGAGGCACATGGTTGGAGCCTTTCTAAGCAGAAGATACCACTTTCAGAAGGCATGTAAGAGGAAGCTCATGCCCTCTAGATAGATAGTAGGTTCCATGAGCTGATGAGCTATGGAACCAAGCAGGCAAGTAAAATGAAAATCATTTTACAAAATGTCATGAAAAGCAAAAAATAATAAAAAAATCCCCTCAACCCCAAGCACAATATAAAGCGAATCTGCAGCAAGTGTGTGGCAAGGAGCCAAGCAAATTTAAGGAACAAATCTAGCAAACAATGAAAAGTAACAGCTCTGACCAAAAACAACTATAAAATGTTAAATGCTGCACTTGTAACTGACAACACCAGCAACTTTAAAGGGCTGTTTTACTAGCATGCGTGTGCCTGTGTGGGGAATTGTTAGGTTCTCAGATGGATGAGTGTAAATGTATATGTATATTTTAGCATGCTCTTTTTTTTTTTCCCTGTTTCTGTATAACTCCAAGGGCATGGGAAGAAGAAATCTAGGAACAAATTAAATCAAGTTAGTGAAGTTGCATCCACTTGCACTGGATCTGAATTTGGCCCTTAGTGACTAAAGGAGAAATTGATTAGCAGGTACTGTGTGGATCCATTTGGCTGGGCATAAAGGGTGCTGAGTAAAGCAGTTTGGAGCTGCAAACCCAGCACACAAAACCTCTCTTTTGTCTTCTTTATTTAACAAATGCTTGCGCTGTTCAGTTTTCCCTCCACTCCCCTGAAGTAATAGGGTCAGATGAACTGAAGTCAATGGAGTGGCACCTACAGACACCAGACCTGAATTTGGCTCATAACCCATCACAGCTGGCTCCTGCTGAAACTACAGAGAGCGAATGGTAACTGAAAGAGGGTGAATAGTGCTGGGAAAGATTCACTAATAGCTATGAATTCTGAATGGTATTTCAATTCGTTCCCCATCACACTCTCTATAATTCACTTTGTAGAAACATGATGTACTATTATCTACATATGTAGAGACATACCTGTCATCAGTTGGGCTCAATATCTACCTATCTAAGGTATGTGTATGGCCCCCATTACCAGGGCATCCAGCTACCTCACAGCTGTTACTGTTACTCCTCACACACCCCTGATAGGTGGGTAAACATTATAATCCCCTTTTTACAGACGGGGAACTGAGGCACAGAGAAATGAAATGTCTTGCCTAAGGTATATAGTGTCATTGTGGTGACCCCCACAAATTCAAGGGCTGCTCCTCCACTGCCCTGTACCTTGTGTTGTCACTTACACCTGTGAGGAGTGAAACAACCCTTCTGCTTTCATTGCAGGTACTAAACAAGAGGCCAAGCCTGCAAGCTCCTTCACGAGTAACCCTGAGCTATGTGAGCATCCTTTATTGATCAAAATCTACTCAGATGAGACAGGATAAGGCCCCAAGTCACCTCTGTGTCTCTCCCTCCCTTCTCCATGGTACTCTACCTCAACACCTCCAAAATCCTTGCCCTTTTGTTTCTTCAGTAGCCACTGCTGATTCATGTGTGAGTGCATGCCCAGACTTTCCCCTTTTGTAAGGTGCCTCCTGGCACCTCCTGAATTCCTCCACGCCAGCCAGGCTCTTCTCTAATCATATTTAGTGCAGCAAGATAAACCTGTCATTAAAAATATAATTGTTCTTCAATTTTCACTTGTTCCTTAAACGGATGTTGAGCAGAGCTCCAAAGCCCTCTCTGGAGCTCTCCCGCAAAGCCTCTGGCAACAAAAAGCTTATTATTTGCAAAACAGGGGATCCTAATTGGAAAATGTGATGGAGAGAAAATGGCGAATCCCCAGTAATCTCCTTCCAAAATGATAGCGTGTGTGGCATAATGAATATGAATGTGTTATATTTATGAAATGGGGAAGTTTAAACGTGCAAGATAAGCTGTCTTTCGACACGTACAGTACTGGGGCAAATGCACTCACACTCACCCAGTCAAATGCTCCCGGCACATGCCTCTCTCCAAATAAAGCCACAAATGCACCATTAGTAAATTACCCAGGCTCACCACACACAAAACCATTCGTCGTCACACCTTTCCAACGGGCTCACCTGCACGCCACACAGAAACACACGCTCGCCACTCACCATTCATTATAGACGAACATTATGCACACTTGCCAGTCACGTACACACCTTCATTTACACCCATGCGTTGGGCCAAATTCAAGTCCCATAGGAGTGGGGGGCAGTTCTGCTGAAGATAAAGCAGATGCACTAGCTTCCACCGGGCTTGAATTTGGGACACTGTCCTGAGGGACCACAGAGGGGAATTATTTCATCCCTCTGAGTATCCTAGTTTGGCAACACTTCCTGATAGTTTTAGGGCCAGATTATTAACCCCCTGCTGAGCAGTTCCCATTGAAGACAATGGAACTACTTGTGTGAGTAACTGCTAAACAACAGGTTCCAAGAACTCACAATCTGGCCCTTAAGTTTTAAGTATTAATAGTTCAGAAATGTCAGCGTTCCCCTTGAAGGCCCCAGTGGAGATGCTTCAGAGTAGCAGCCGTGTTAGTCTGTATTGGCAAAAAGAAAAGGAATACCTGTGGCACCTTAGAGATTAACAAATTTATCTGAGCATAAGCTTGTCAGTAGCTCACGAAAGCTTATGCTCAAATAAATTTGTTAGTCTCTAAGGTGCCACAAGTACTCCTTTTCTTAGTGGAGATGCTGTTGCTCACAGATCTCACATATAATTTAAATACTTATTCCCAGCATTGTAACTACAGAGCATAAGGCTTTGCAGGAAGAATTACCTGTCCCTTAAGTAGAGCCATTACCCACTGCTACAGATTTCTTGGTAATTTAACTTCATAGAGTTTTAAAAGAATTACCATGGACCCTGCACCCAGGTTTAATGGGCAGAAGTATTCTTGTATTTACTGGATCATTATCAGGCTAATACCTTGCTGCCATGCACTCATTTTGGAATTAAACTGTTAACACAGTTAGCAGGTGGAAGTGGAGCTTTCCCCTGGTAGGAAGTGGACCAAAGAAGGGATAATTTCAGGTATTTTCTCCTTTAAGTAATGCATCTACCACAGCTATCTCAACCTTTTTATAGAGAGAATTTGTATTGGCTGCCCTAGAGAAAGGGAGAGAGAGATCAGGGAAGAGAAAGCCACAGGACTGGGTCTTAGGACAGCTGCATTCAGTTCTTGTCACATACTTGCTGTGTGACCTTCAGAAATCACTTAATCTCTCTGTGCTTCAGTTCCCTACTTGTAACATATGGATAATAATGCTTCTTTTCTCCCACCCTTTTTCTGTCTTGTCTATTTAGATCTCATGCTCCCAGGGAAAGTCACTTTCTTGTCCTATGTGTTTATACAGCATCTATCACAGTGAGACCCCAACCTCTGCTGGGACCCCTAGAAACTGCCAAAGTATAAATAACAACAATAAGGAACAGAAATGGCGTTCCTGAGAGTTTTGAGCCAGATCCATTACCGTCTGTTCGTGACCCTTGAAAAAGTCACTGCGGGATCCAAATATTGGGATCATTCCTGTTTTCTTTGAGATTAGAGAGACAAGGTGCAGCCTGATATCTGGCACACCTACCATGGTGATTTTGGCATCCCCGGTAAATCTGATACTTTAACAAAACTCTGGGTATCTAGGGACTTCACAGTTGTCACTATGCTACACACGATGGCTGCTCAGAACTTGACTGCAGTACAAGTTACTCCTGCACTAAGTCATAGACCCCTGCCACTTGAGCTAAAGAAGAATCTCAGTTACTAACAGTATAAGGCATATGACACATAGAGGAGACGTTTCAATTTCCTCCAGTCGATGTCAGTGGCCCACACGCTAGCATGTTCACTGCAAGACTTTTGGGATTTATTTCTCTCATTCCACAGATTTCCCTCTGAGCTGGCATCCAGACTCAGGTTCCCAGAAAGGCAGCCTAGAGCAGTGGAAGAACACATACGACAGTCACAGAGTCGAAGATCACTTCCAACCGTCTTGATTCAGGGCAACCCATGGGGAATGTGGGGCTATTGCCATAGAAATCACATCCCCAGATAGTTTTGTTTTGGGCTTCTCTTCCTTGTGGTAATTTCCTGCCCACCCACCCACTTTGGGCCTATGCAATTCCAGGATAAGCTTCTCTTATCCTCACTTGAACTGTGGGTGCTGGCTCAGCCTAAGGAGTGAGTATGGTGGGGTAGGAATAATACCAATGAGCTGAACAAAATAGGGGAGGGTGGGTCTGAAAGGAGCTGAAGGGAGACCTGAAAGCAAAGAAGAGTTTACATGCCATGAGCTAGGGCAGGTTCTGGAGAAGCTTGGGGCAAGTCATGGCTGACTCCCACAATTTAATTTGGTCCATAATAGCTGGCTGTGGGGCTGCCTTACCTGAAGGTAAGTCATTCTCTTTGGCTATCCAGCCCACAGCTTTACCAGGCAACCCCACACAAAGCCACAGCTCATGGGAGGAACATGATCCCCCCTGCCCTTGGTTAAGAAGCCAAGCAGAGGACATCATGTTCACAGGAAAAAGTGGCTCATTTTCAGCAAGAGATGGGGGCTTTCCATGCAGACTTCTAGCATGACTCTGTTGCACTCCTGAGCAATGGGTACAAGCTCCTGGTGCATCCGTGGGTTCCTGGAAGATTCAGATACCCAAATACTTCTGGGGTAACTGTGTCCTGGGAGTGGAAAAATGGTTTTCTTGGAAGGTACTTGCCACTTTTGTGCTGGGCAGGGGTGTGTTCTCTGATGAAATGTCCTTAGGTTAAAGACGACCTTTGTTTTGTTTTGTAAAACAAGAGCAGAAGTTCAGCTCTTCTTTCCTGTTCCTGAGCCACTGAAATGAAGCCCAGACCTTTACAGTGCCACATGGGGACTGTCTCAGGGCGCATGGCAGCACTCTTCAGGAGTTCAGGGTGGGACATGAAACACATTGTATCAAATGGAAATGGTAGTGGGGAACTGAGTTAATCAGAATGCACTTACCCAGCATGCAATTCAACCAGGATATTGGAATTAACAGCACAGCTGTTGGGAACAGGTGCCAGGAGATCGTCAACAACAGAAGGCTCACGCTTTTAAGCCTCCATGGAAAGAAGTGCTGAATGCTTCCCGCACCTTTCAAGCCCCACTCACGTTAATCCTGTTTCCAAAGCGTAGGGCTGGGTAATTGTATCACAGAGGCGCATTGCAGAGGACACTACATGGGTTTGTTTTGTAATGTTACAGCCAAGGAGATAGCCTGAAACTTATAGCCTCCTTCTTGTCAGCTCTCTAGAAGTGCTTCATGTAGATGCTCCAGGCTGGACAGATTTGTTTCCAGTGTAAGCGGATTTGCCTGGCTGATGTGGTTTCTATAGACACCACTTCTGGGGAGTATTGTTCGGCAAGGTCCAGCTGCAAGCTGGCTTTACAGCCCTCTTCTGTATAATGCCTATTCCTGATCCCTGACAGACTATTATTAAGACAGAGAAATTAAAGGGAAGAGATGCAATGACGTTATTTTCACAGCAACTGTAATATAGCGGGTCAATATCTCGCTGCTTCTTTTTACACCAGTCTTTATTGTTTTTGACAGATCCCCTACTGCATTAAGTACTGTGTATTTCAGTGTTATCTGTGCAGCCTGTGACAGGTCAGCTGGTTTCTGTGGGATTATTTCATATGGGTTGGAGGCATAATGGTTCATTTTGGGCACACCAAAGCCCAGGATTTGTCACAACCCAGGAGTCCCATAATTCACCACTGAGGTTCAGGTAAGGTACTGCTTCCTCAAGTGGCACATTTCCCAGTGCTACAAGACAAACCACTGTCCACATTGTGTCTTTGCTTGTGCGTTTGAGTTCTTCTTCTTCTTTGGTTTGTGGTGACAGGGGAAGTGACATGCTGGTGATGGGGGGGCAGAGTAGCAGCCCTACAGACTGTAGCCTTCTCGCCAGGACCCGTACAATACAGGCAGTTGGAGTCCAAGCTTCCTACACACTGTCTCCAACTGCAAAAACATTCTTTGCAGCTGACCTAAGTGACTGCCTGTAAGAGTGAGAAAGTAGTTCACTCTCTGTCGCCCGTGGAACCTATTGCAGAGACTACCAGCCAGAAACAGAAACAGAAACAGGTGATGGCCGTTTTTAGTGACTCAGACTCCTGTCTACTAGGAATCTACTAGGGCCGAGATCCACCAATAGCCACTGATGGCACTGATCCTCACTCACTACTCACCTCACCTAGGTCTGAACTGATGACTAGAGCTAATCCCACGATCCAGCCAGTCCTCTCGATTATTTTGTAAGTATTACTATTTACTGTTTGTATTGGGGTAGTTCCTAGGAGCCCCAGAAAAGTCACAGGACCCCATTGTGCTAGGCACTGTACAAACACACACAAAAAAGGTGGGCTGTGCCCCAAAGATACTACATTTTAAGCCAAACTAAAGCTTCATTTCTAGTCCTATTCATAGTTTTAAAAATCCTTTTGCTTTTTTAAAAAAAATTCTGGCTAATTTTTGGGCCTCGAATAAACTGTTAGGGTCTTTTCAAGATGATTTTATTGGGCCACAAGAGTTTTATATGATTATGTGACCCTGAAATCATTTCATGTTGAGTTCTTTGTGTTTAAGGTTCTGGTTGAAACCATTCCAGCAATAACCACATTTAGCCTGCCTTATAAACATAGTTATAAGGATTAAAAATAACCCTAGAGCAGAACCAGATGATGCAGCAAAGGTTCTTGGATGCACATATTGTCCTGTTACACCAACATTTCAACAGAGCTAGGCTCTGAGCCCTGTAAGGATGCACCTGTGCTTGAAACAACCCTGTCTGAGCACAGTTGTTGCTAGCATTTATAGCACAGTTTCCTTTGAAGTTAATGGAGCTTGCCAATTTACACCGGCAGACGAGCTAGTCCCCTGTGCAAAACAATCAAGGAAATGGTGCTATGCCTCTATTAGTGAAAAATGTGCTTACACATGATTGTTGCAAGCAATAGGGTTCACCTTTACAGGGGGTCAGGGCGTAGCTCTGTGGAAGTGTTTGAGAAACTAGAGAATACGTGACCCTGAGAGCTCTTGCCACATAATTTGAGGAGCTTGGCAAGATGACTTTGAAAGAACTGTTTAACAGGCAATTGGAGTCACAGGCTGAGTTCCTGTGTGTTCATTGAGTGGGTTATAAAAACATCTGCCATTTGGGTCTGAGCGAGGATCCTTGCTGGGACTGAGATTGCTGGGGCTGTAAACCAACTGGGAATTGGACTAATGTGGGCCAGTGTCATGCACTGATTCAGCTTGGCAACTGAGAGCTGATCCCCTTCCTAAAATGCAGAGACAAGAATTCTGGTGTGTGAAGACGGATCTCATTCCCTAGCATCTTCTAGCCCAGACAATTTACGTTCTGTGCATAAGAGCTCCTGCACAGTGTCACGGCAAAGAGACTGCTACAGCTTGACGAGCCTTCGGATTATGCAGCTGATGCCAGCCTCAGAAGACTTTGTTCAGACCCGAGTTCAAGGTGCAGCTCTCTTTGCATAATGTGCTCATCTGCTTTTAGGCCTTGATTCGGGAGTACACGGAGTACTTTCAACTCCTTTTAAGGTCAGTGGGAGTTGATGATATTGAGGCACCTCACAGGAGGGTCCTAGGCCCCTTTCAGGATCAGGTCCTCAATGAATAAAGGGTACATGTAGGTTACCATCGGTTAGCATAAGAAAACTAATATATACACAAAAATTAGGGCTCTCTCCCTCCTCCCCGTGCTTAACTTGAGACAGCAAAGAGCGAGCATTGTTCAGGTGACTTGCAGCTGCAGGGCAGGCACCAAACAAACCTTTTTGTTTGTCATCAGTGGCAAAGAAAATTAATTGCAACATCAATTCCTTATTTTACCATTGGTCTCAGGTTATTTTAGATGGTTCTTTGCAAAGCTGGCATTGCTTGGTGCTGTGGACACAAAGCCAGCATGCCTGGTGCTCTATACGCAAAGCTTGTTGCCTCAGGGGAAGGCCGTGGTCTCCCTCAGGCTAGTCCAGAACCTGAGGGTTACTTTCAACCCAGACTCGTCCACAGGGTCAGGCTTTTGGTGTCATCTGTGTCATTCATCACAACACGGCTGCTGAAAGCAGCAGGCCTGGTCTCCGCATGCCTTTCTCTGGGGCACCAGCGCTTCACTGCTTGACAACTCAGAGGAGGGAGCATTGCTAGGAAGCTAGAGGTGTCGCTGAAGCATGACTCCTTTCTCGGTGGCAGCTCTGACTCAAGTCTTCGGACTGGACCAAGGCACTAGCCTCCAGTGGTTGCTGCCGCTACAGGGATACTCCGGAGCCAGCTTTTCCTATTGTCTCTGTGGTGCTGGTTTAAGCTCACTAGCCCCTCTGCCTTTTAATTCCTCGGCTTTGAAAGTAAAACATTTCTCAGGCTGTAAGACCAGTCTCTCTGGGAAGCACAGACAAGTCTAGCCAGGCTCCCAGAATGGATGGGAATGCTGTAATCATTTCACTCACAAAGCTGCCCCAGATCCTTAGCATCCAAGGGTCAAGTCTGCCTTTGCTGAGCCCTGAGCAGGTACTGAGAGAAAAAAGGCAATAGACACACCCTCATGGCACACTGGGTGTGTCAAAATATTCCCATCATGGGAACTGGAATACTCCTCCCATGAGTTTGGTCCAGGATGCTATTTCCCTGTGCCCATTAGGAAACACAGCTTTTGTGGCAAAGCCAGTTGTCTTCCACCTCTGGGAAATACCTTTGTTTACAAGAGAAAATCTGAGTCTGGAACAAGATTTTCCAGGCAGGAAGAATTTGTTAATCACAGAGCCCTGGGCTCAGGTTGTAAAAGGGGGTTTTGCAGACCCTTGCTCTAACAAAGTCCAAGTGGACAGAGGAGGGGACCCTGCCCATCCTCTCTTTGCTGTAGTTGACATCAATATTGCCTCTCAGCAGACAAGAATAGGGGCTGGAACCAGGGAGCTGCTGCACCCCGTTGGCTTGAAGTGGTTTCGATCATATACAGGGTTTACAGTTTGGCTCTCAGCCCCCTACTATGCAAATTGTTCCAGCACCCCTGCAGACAAGGACTCTTCTCTACCTTTACCCACTTCCCAAACCTGCCTGTTTTCTGTGTGATACTTTGCACAGCTCCATCTATAAGAGGCTTTGTCTCCTGTCCCATTCTTAAAACTGCTACCATGGAGGACTGGATGGCTCAAGGGGTCAGTGCTAAAGTATGGAGCCTTTTACTGCTCAGTCACCAGTCCCAGCTGCAGACTGAAAGTTGCTACCATCAGATAGCTGTTTAGTTGAGATGTGTGTGACACGTTGAGGTCAGGGGGCTCAGTCCATTTGCTAGCAAGGCTGGTACCCTCCATTCCTCTTTCTTGCAAGGCAAGGCTGAACTGGTGTGCAGGAATCGTGTTTTGCTACTGCCTATCTCGTAACTGTGCTGGGGATAAACAAAAGACTTTGGTCTCCAGGACTGTCAAGCCATCACTGTCCATGAACTTACATTTACCTTAATGTATGTATTTTATTAAGACCATCACAGCTCTTTACTGGGTATTTGTATTAACACTGGGCAACAAAACTCTTGCCAATGGCATAAAAGAAACTCATACATGGTCTCACTATGATCCTTTCCCAAACCCAAAAGATGGATTTAACAGGCAAAAAAGTACCATTTCATCTTTTTAAAAAGTTGGTTTTGCAGCTAAAGTAGCAAGATTTCTCAGCAAAAAAATGTTGGCACACAAGCAAATGTATAGATTTGCTCAGATAAGTGGAACTTCTTGAGTTTTCTTCATGCAAAGCTGTGTTGAATCTCCCATCTGGGTTAAATTGGTGCAAGTTGCCGTAATGTACTAGTGTGTATGTGCTCCACTGCCTCCAGTGGCTGGAGGTCTGTGGATAATTAAGGCACTCTTATTACTGACAGACTGCTAATGGCACGTGCCCTCCCATGGTTTTGGGAGCAGAAGATGCTGAGTTAATTTTCTCAGTCTGTGGCCCCTTTATAGGGATTCCAGCCCCTCTTTGTAATGTTCTAAGCCGTGTTCTCACTCCTTGTCCCACTTTGAACTGTGGCCATCTGTCACCGAGTGGGAATTTTCTGTAATATTTTGTACAAATAGTGTGGGTGCCTCAGTTTCCCCTATATGCTGCAATGTTAACTAGGTGGTGGAAAAAGGTTGTTTACTCTCTGCAGGGATGCAGAGATACAGGCACAAAGCTGCCTAGGGCCTGGGGCTCTTGTCCATGGAGAGTCTGAGAAGACAATGGCCACTCCAATTGTCCAGATATTTGGTATCTAGCAACTAACGATCATGGAGGACCATCCCTCTAGGGGAAGCCAGCCCTGTTTAACCAGGTGGACAACAAAGGGCTGAGGAGGAGGGCCAGGTGACAATGGTTGCCTGGGAACAAGGGGAGGGGCCAGGTGGGAGGTTGTTAAGTGTGGGCTGCTGGAAGTTGGAGGCTTTCCTGAACAGAGGCAAAAAAGAGGCCAGAGGGCTCTGGGCTGACCAAGATGGACCATGCTGTAACTTTCTGCTCTCTGTGCTAACCAAGGACTTTCTATGCTGTGTTCCAAACCCTGCTGCTTTGACAACACTGGTTGAGAGTCCCTGCAGATGCTGAAGTTGGGGGTGCACAGCTCCCTTTGGGTGTACAAGTCTCTCTCAGGTGTCCAACTGAGGTGGACTCGCTGAACAGAGCTCACGGTGTGAAGCAGAGGTGCTAAAGGCTCTGAGGTTTGGACTAAGGAGGTGGGGAAGCCAAGTGGCTTATTCTGAGGAAAAAGTGAGACCCTAAGGGGAGGTCTGGCACACTGAAGGGGGCCTCCCAGTCCCAGACACTGTTCCAGAGCTGTTCCAGAGCACCGGACCTGTAGATCTGTAACACCATCTGAGGAGTGCTGGATGAGATAACCAGAAGTGCTGGCCTGACGCAGGAATCCGAGGGTGAAATTCTCTGATCTGTGATGCAGGTGGTCAGACGAGATCACCTTTACCATCCCTCCTAGCCTTAAAGTCTATAGATCTTCCCAATGCCATCCATGTGTGGTGTGGCTGTCGACAGTGGTATCTGTATGTTCACGTAGTTACAGATTCATGGCATTGCAATAAATATTGGCTTGTGCATAATAACTTGTTTGATAGTTCATAATGGTGGGGGAATCCGCCACACGAAGACCGGTGCTAAGTTCACTGGCACGAGACGTTGTAGCAGCCCTGTAGTTAAGCAGTATGTGTGGTTTGCAAATGCTAAATAAATTTAAGCATGATTTATGGGAACATTTGCTTGAACTTTTTTGTTAAATGATAGCAAATTTGGAGCTTTATGTATTATAAATGGTTTCAGTTTAGACTTTAAATGTCCTCTAGCCTCTGCATAAAGCACTCATTTGCTGCATGCTATTGTTTATTATACAGTGTCTGGACTCAATACAACAAATAGAACAACTGAACAGGAACGGTGGGAGAAATAGAAGGAGCACGCGAGAGAAGTGGAGGGGTCAAGGTAAATGAGAAAAAGAGAGAGAGGTTAATGAATGAATCACAGTAGGGCCCTGATCCTCCACAGAGCACACAGCGCAACTCCTGAGTGGTGAAGGGGTGCAAAGGTGGTGTTAAGTCTGTCAATTTGGGGGTGGTTGTGCACCAGGCTGGTTCCCTGGTGTCAGAGCAGCCTGAGGACTGCTCTAACTTGCACCAGCTGTCAATGGCTCCACGGGGCTGACACTGAAGCTGGGGATCACCAGAGTACAGGGAAGCCCTGGCCACTCCCCTTTTCTCCCAGCCACATCCTCTACGCCTACTGCAGTGGTATGTGTGGCATAGGTACTGTTATCTTGGCACTGCGCCGCTTGGATCTTATGATAGGGTGATCCGCCCATGGCCAGAGAGGCTGGCTTCATGACAGCTTTGCATGGATGTGCAGCATAAAGTAGCCCAAGTGCAGCAGAGGAGCAGGACCCAGATCTGATAAAAACATTTAAAATACTCATGTGAGAGAATATGCCATGTTTCGTTCACCATGATTCATGGGTTTCTAGATTCATCCTTCGCAACTGCTCAGCTGGCCACCAGATATTCTTCAAAATGCTCACAAATCCTGAGAGTTTAATAAGTTTTAGTTCAAATGATTATTCATACCAGAAAGTATGTTGTTTGCTATTGGTTTTCTGCCATTCATTAGGCTGTTATTTAAAACATGTCATCCATCCAATCGGGGAACAGAAACAAAACCGTGTGGCCAGCCCACACCATACTAAAAGCCAACAGTCCAAAGGGAACAGTTGGACTATTGAACCTGAAAATTATTGTTCTAAACTATTCAGCAAACACAGCACTTAAGAGTAATGAAGCGTCTTACTGAGAAACAGGACTAGCTGGAGAGCTAGTCACTTACCATAAAGCAGAGGAAATTCATAGCAAAAACTAGGCCTGATTCACCGCTCTGTTACACCAGTTTTTACCCCAGGGTGACTCTACTGACTTCAGTGGAAAATTGGTGTTGCAGAGTCATGAATCAGTCTCGCTATTTCCAATGCACGCTCCCACAGCTCACACCGCAGCCTGTCAATTCCTATTTACAAAGGCCTGGCAGAACGAAGTTGCATGTCATGCAAAATTTAGCAGCTTTGGTTAGACTTCAACAGGTATATAATGCTTTCTGTGGGGTGCTGAGTGCAAAGCCAGGATTCACTGCCACTCAACATTTGGCCCAGTTTTACACCAGAGCTCTTCTCTGGCTGCCTATATGCTGCTGGGTACAATTCAAAGTAGTGGATCCCATCTTTAACTCTCAATTACCCAAGAGGCAGCTTTTCCCTTATGTGTCCCCTCAAAGCTGTGTGGACCAGCTGGGATGTTATTGCTGATGATCCCTGCGGGTTTGTGAATTGAGACTGGTCGATGAGCATTTTCAGCTAAGGGTCCCAGTTTGTGCAGTAACTCCTGCAACCTGGTGGTCTCCCAGAACCTGAGATCAGCAAGCTTTCCAGCTCAGGCAGGCAGTATTTGTCACACAGGCTTTTGATTACCGGGTACAGCAGAACTGCAGTTTATTCACTGAAAGTGGTTGTGTCTGGCTGCAATTGTTTTAAGTTCAGTTTGTTTAAATTGATATTAGAGCAGCCAGATGCCAGAGCAATGAAAACAGAGTAGAAGAACTCAGAAATCTCCAAACTCTCCCTGTCCCAGCTGTAGACTTTGGTGAGAGTACATAAAATAGAGTCTGGATCCAAACTACAGAGCTGGTGTCGTACAGCTCAAATCCAACACTCTTAGAGCATCTCTAACATGAATACATCCTGCTAAGTTTGCTAAGATGGACTTGTTATTAATTATTATTATTATTTATTTGCCTATGTGTCAGCAAGTGCAATGGAAGTTGTGCATAAATCATGGATATCCCAACCCTTTCCCCGGCAGTGAACCTAGCATAGCAATTCATTTAAGTGCATCAGTGATACTCTGCAGCATAAGATATGAAGTCTGCAGAAAGGCAGACACATCAGGGCTAAGGGAAAGCATTGTGTCTTTGCCCCTATTCTTATTGGGAGGGGTCGGGACTGATTGGGCTCCTATTTCTCATGGATCAAGGCTCTGTTCCCTACAATAAACACCTCCAGGTCCAGAGCCGTGGAAGGATTTAGATCATCTTGCCTGGAACTCTATTTTCTGATAATCTGTCTGAGTGTGACAGATAGGCCCTATGAACAGGACACCTGCCAGCTCTCACCATTCACTTCACTTGGAAGAGCTCCAGTTCTGGAGTTCCTTAGGTCATGGCTCCCTTCCCAGTGCTTATCCCCCACCCCCAGCTCTCCAGGGAGGTTTATCTTTTCAGTCTCTTCTCAGACAGTGACCCCGATGTACCTGACATGAGGCATTCTCAAGAGGCCTCTTAGCAATGTGCTACAATCCCACAATGACACCAGTGAAAAGTTAGGATGATGTTAAATAAATCTGGCCAGACTGTAGAGGAATATCCTCTGCTTTCCTCCAGACAACGCCCTCCCTGCTGCTTCACCTAAAGGAGGCTTGGCTAGAGCAGTGGACTCTTGGTCTGTAATTAGAGCAACAGACTGGGAGACTGGAGTTCTCAGTTCTCCTCTCTTCCTCTTCCATTTACTTGCTGTGTAATCATGGGTAAGCCATTTAACTTGCCCATGACTCAGTTTCCCCTTCTGTAAAATGGCAATGTTATTTGCTTACTTAACGGGGTGTTCTTTGGCTTGATTTGTTCATGTTTTTAAAGCACTCTTGAGATCCTTGGAAGAGAGATTTTATGAGCTGTGGGCTCTGCACCATCCCAGTGGCTCATACTGCTCTAAAGCCAGCTTTGCTGGCTCCTGGATAGTTCACCCTGTAGAGGGGAATCCTTGGCTGGTGTCAGGAAGCCATAGCAGTTCGTATGCCACCCCATAGCTCACTGACCCACAGTGCTGGGGGCATGCCCAGTGCACCTCTATGCTGTGGTAATCTCCAGCTGCCAGAGTGATCCCTTGGGGCAGTGAGCAGTCAGTGTAATATCAAATATCTCTAAAGGGGTTGAAAGTTATGCCAGGGACTAAGGTTGGCATCAAATGGCCTCAGGACAGAGGTGACTCAAAGCCATCTTTGCACAGCCACACCCTGAGCTGTACCAAGCACAACTCAGGATCAAGGCCTGTGAGTGCAAAGTATTATTAAATATTGGATATGGCTTTATAAAGGGCTTCTCACACTGGAGGCAGTAGCATGGGCAGATGAGGCTGGTAGCCCGTGGGGGAAAGAGGGTACATTTTTTCAGGGTGAATGACTTATTTTTCTCTGATACTCTCTGCAATGTATGACAGGTATTTGCATGTGTAAACAGGTGTAACAGCCATTTGACAGGTTGGGAAGTTGGTGGTGTATAGTGCACATACAGAGATGTACCATGTGCACACACCTGTTATTGTGAGGCATCTGTTTTATCTAGTGGCTGAGATTTTTCAGAGAATATGCCTGAATGTTTAGCAAGACATTCTCAGTCATTTCAGAGGGAGAAGTCATTAGCCTGTGGAAATGTTCCCTTTCTACAGCAGATGAAGCCATGTGCTCACTGAGCTGCAATTATTCTACTAGTACAAGGTCTAGTACATAGCCCTAAATAGTACAGAATGGCAACATTGTTTGCTTTAATAAATGCCCCTTGAGTATTTCAGATCCACTGATCTTCTTTTCAGCTTCTTCATCAGCCAGTCCCTCTTAAATGACCCCTGATCCTGATGGCTGATTTATTCTTGGAATTTTGCTGGGACCTCCAAATGAGGCCACTTTGAATCACAGGTGTGAGGAGCTAAAGATGCTTTGCTCTTTGGTTTTTAAAAGATTTTTTATTTTATGTTGGAGCCAAATATCTATTAGGGTAAAATCAATAGCAGCTCCCAGAACATAGAGTAAATGCTCCGGAGTTAGTACACTTCACGCACAGCCACTGTAGCTGTATGTCTAGGCTTTGAAGAAATAGATTTTTACTGGTAAATATCAGTAAACGTTGATTTCACCGTACCTACACAAACCAACACAATATTTCCATCTATAGTAATCAAAATTAATAGATAGGCAAAGTAAGAAAACTGCTTCTTGGGAACTTATTAGAGTTTGCTGTAAGGGTATTTACTTTGTATATTTTGAAATGTAATGTTGACAATTTGTGTTTTAATGCTTATAAGCTTTACCTTTTGAATCTCGATTGCTACTGTCATTAAATATGCATTGGCTGACCCTCCCCCTTACACCCATTGTCTGTCCCCCCATCATCTCCCACAATTGTGAAAATTTAAATTGACAAAAATTTTTAAAAAAGTCTTAAAACCCATAACTGCGCAACTGTGAAAATTTAAATGAATACAAATAAAATGTGCCAAAAATGACCATTGCTATTACCCATTAAAATGATTAAAAATAAAATAACATTGAATTCTGCCAAGCCTCCTCCTGTCTAAAGGGAAACTAACAGAGTGACTAGTTGTATACGTTATTGGTGTTTGAAATAAGCCCGTTGCTAAAATGTTGATGGGCGATGTCATTTTTAGCATTACAGGTAATGCAGGGCTCCTCCTGCCTGTCTGACTTTTCTGATACATCAGAGCATCAAATCCATGCCTCTGTGTCTCTTTGTCAGGCCCCATCACCTAGTATCTCAGCACCTCCTCAGAAGTGTTAAAATAGACATAACAAAACAATCTTTCTCCCTCCTTTTCCCCCCCCATTCCTGTGGAGGTAAACTTGACAAGTCGGTGGGATTTTGCATGCGTGTGTGAACAGCGTGCTGAGGGAAATCTAACTCGGTGAGCTTTGTATTTGATTTGAAAGTGGTGTGGCTATTAGTTCTGATCTCTTCAGGTAGCAAGTCTGTTTCTTGGCTACTGGCTCAATATCTGGTTGGAAAGATATTGGTAGATATCACTCAGGGCCCTGTACAACCTTTTTCCTGGTGACGAGGCAGGCAAGTTGCATCCCCATGTGCTAGTGCAGAGGTGGGCAAACTACAGCCCGCAGGCCACATCTGGCCCATGGGACCGTTCTGCCCAGCACCTGAGCTCCTGGCCCAAGAGGCTAGCCCCCAGGCCCTCCCCTGCTGTTCCCCCTCCCCTGCAGCCACATGGCCGCGTGGGCAGCGCTCTGGGGCGGTGGGGCTGCACACTCATGCAGGGCAGCGCGGCAGCCTGTCTGGCTCCGGCGCAGCTCCCAGACATGCTGCTCTGAGCGGCATGGTAAGGGGGCCGGGGGGTTGGATAAGGGGCAGGGGTCCTGGGGGGCAGTCAGGGAGCAGGGAGCGGTTGGATAGGGGTGGGGTCCCAGGTGGGCGGTTAGGGGTAGGGGGTCCCAGGAGGGGGCGGTCAGGGGATGGGGAACAGGGGGCAGTTGGATTGGGCAGAGGTTCTGGGGGGGGGGCAGTCAGGGGACGGGGAGCGGGGTGGGTTAGATGGGAGTGGAGACCCGGGGGGGATTTGGGGTGGGGGTCCTTGGAGGGGGTGGTCAGGGGACAAGGAGCGGGGGGGCTGTTGGATGGGTGGGGAGTTCTGATGGGGGCACAAAGTGGGAGGGGGCAGATAGGGGATGGGGGCCAGGCTGTTTGGGGAGGCACAGCCTTCCCTACCTGGCCCTCCATACAGTTTTGCACCCTGATGTGGCCCTTGGGCCAAAACGTTTGCCCACCCCCCTGCTAGTGGCTGGCGTGCCAGTGTGCTCTAGGGCGGGATGCATCCCAATAGCAAGGTGGGCAGGGCGTGTGCTATCATCCTCTCGCACGTTGGTTCAGCCAGACGAGCGGCTGTAAAGCCTGGCTGGGGTTCCATAGGAGCGTTGCCAGTGGGCATTGCCTGGGGATGCTCTGACTCCTCCTGGTACTGCCACAAAGGCCCTGCACAGACTTGCTGGTGCTGGGGCCCTCCACCCTCAGTTAAGTCGGTAGAAAACAAATTAACTCAGGTGTGACTCAGACCCACACTCCTTGAAAAGTTAATGACTGGGAATGCAGACACATGGCAGCCATACAAGTCTCAACAGCCAGTTTCCCCCTTTCCCAGTGTTCCTGTTAGACATTTCAGACTTATTGGGCCAAAACGGTTTTGAATTTGCCCCTGTTCACTTTGCCTGCTACTGAAATTGCCTGCGTGGTTTTGGCACTTACATGCCCCAAAGCCTGACACCTTAGAAATAAGAGAGAGAGAGAGGATTTTGTATAGTTATTTTATATGGCATCACAATCATTTTACACACATGATGCCAAGAGTTATAGGCAGCATAGGTAGTGCCGCTTATAGTTAAATTTACCTGACACGTTCCAGTATAAGACTCTTGTTTTTAGCGGCTTATGACTTTGCTAAACTTAAACTATTTGGGCTGAAATTTTCCATGCTGGGTATCTGCCTAGGGCTGAATAGTTTTGGGACGTTTCAGCTAAACCAGTTAAGCCATTTCTGAGACTGGGAAATATACATTGTTTTGCTCACATTAAAAATATTCTTTTCATTCAGAAGTGCTAAGATGACAGCACTATAGAAAAGCACAGCAGGAAATTAATAATTCTGTATTCAGTGCAGGGTTTGGAAGGTGTGCAATAAATAATTCATAGGACCACTCATTGAACTAGGAGAAAAATAAATATTGGACTAGCTACTAGCTCTGTCCACCCTGTGCACTGCGTGAGGCAAGGCTCCTGTGGAAAAAAAGATGGGTAATTAACAACTGTATCAAAACACATAGGCGCGGGGGGGGGGTGATTAAGGTTGAATGGGCAATCTTACTTCTAGCATTTCCTAACTTTTGAGTGCTTGACTTTGCAACCTTAACATTCTTTAAATGTAGTCTTTTGGGATGTGATTTTATCAAAATTGTGAGAATTCGAGTGATCGTTCCCCCTCTCCGGATTAGAGCGTGTTGTTGATTGTGGAGGCGAGACTGACGAGCAGGTCAGCAACCTCCTGTTCTTTCTATTTTATTTACGTATTTCCGGTAGATTCAATGCTCCATTCTCCTCCTCCCCTTTGTTGTGAAGCAGCCCGTAATTTGGCAGGATCCACTGGCAGATGCAAGTTGCTATCTAAAGTGGAATTATTCATGCATGTGTCAGATTTCACTGGGGACCTTCTGAGCAATAGCCAAGAAACAGAATTTATGCAAATGCGACCTTTGCTCTCTAGGACTTTCTAGGTCAGGCACTCATGGTTCACAGCGACTTTATGCCGAGTCCCTCCGTGGAGAGCAGGGCACTGCAGGATTAAGCAACAGCATATCAATCAGGAAGCCGGATGTTTCTTCTGTTCCTCTTAGGTCTTGCGGCGGGATCCACATAGAATATAAAACTCCCTGTGTCCAAGAGAAAACAGTAACTAACAATACACTGAGACATAAATAGCACAGGTACAGAAACTTTAACTAGCATGTAGATGGACAAAACAGTGACAATATTATATACATTTCGAGAGCATAAGGAAAATATACTACTTACTGGAAAGCTCGGTGCTGCTTTCCATCTGCCTTATCGCTGGATTCCAATGGTTGGGTGCCCACAGACCTTTTGCATTAAATTTTACATTGATTTTTATGACCAGTTATTACATGTAATATCTGAGCACTCCAAGTGCTTTCTCTCCTCCCTGGTGTGGGATGAAATAAAGTTCATGGCAGCAGTATAATGGATGGCTCGGACCACATCCAGAAGTGGGGGGTTTATCGTGAAATTATTTGAGGGGACTTGGAAAAATGTGTGCTTTTATGTCCACGTATAAAAACTACATTAAGTTTGGAAGAAGCCAAAACATGTCATAACTTGGGTTCCCAGTGCTTATTGCTACATCCTTCCATTGCCTCCACACCCCCCACCACTAAAACAGCGTTTCTAAAGCGCAAGGGACTTCTCAACCTCTTCTGGATTCTTGTAAAATGCCCAAAGGCCAAGTTCCCTCCACCCTCAGAGTGAGCACAGAGGAAGAAGATGGGTGCGCTGATGTAACGTGTCCCAGGACAAATGTGTATCCTGAGCTGGGTGCTTGCAGAGCACACGCTTTCCAGCAGTATCCCAAAACCCATACCTGTCTCCGATTAAAACCCTATCTTGAGCAGTGCACCTCTGTTTATAAGCTGTCAAGGGGACTTCAAAACTGCGAGAGCTAATGCAGCCATAGCACAGAGTTTGACAAAGATGTGCTAATAGCCTTCCCCATGCCGGGCGTTTTTGGCACTGTGTCTTCAGATAGTGGAAACTGCAGCTTCACTGAAAAGCTCCAGTAGACAACTTGTGTGCACGTAATGCAGAGGTCTTATGTTTTAATATTCCCCCCCCCCCCTTTTTAGTTCAGTATTTAGTTGGTGATGTGCTGGATTAAAAGGCTTCCACAACTATAGTCCTTTGCTATCACAAGTACAGCTGAGAGCAATGGCAGTACAAGAATCACACACACACACACACACACAGCCCTTGTAAAGTGACTCACTCTCAACCTGGAAGTTTGGAATTTGAGTGTACAGTTGGGGGGTGGGGAGGGACCAGGGGCAGTAGCATTTGCCTTTCATTGTGCGAGAGGAAATGACTCCTTTCTATACACATCTCGATTGTATCTATCTAAGAGGAATTGGGCCCATTGTCTGTGAATTGCTGTGGGAAAGCACAGGCTGGAAGGGACTATAGAAATATGAGCTGTTATAGCTATCAGTAAATGTGATGTTAGGCAGTATCATGTTTCCTTAGCACTCTGTTTCCTTTACACTTATAAATCTGGATCATTTACAATACAATAAGGCCATATCCTCAGCTGGTGTACATGGACGTATCTCTAATGAAGTCTCCGGACCTAGCACCAGCTGAGGATATGGCTCAAAGAGCTGAACTTTTCAGCAGAGATGAAGATCAAAAATCTTGTTTTTGTTGGTTTTCGAGATCCCACACTGTGAATGCACCATCTGGATTAATCAGCATGGTGAGCATTTTGCAGGGGGCATCTCTCTGTGGTGATCTTTGATCATGGACATTTCACCCTCAGTACTGCAAACAGGGCCTGGTGTCAGGAATCATAAAACGAGACCATGTTATATTAGCTTTCCCAGGAGCACTCCCCACCCCCACCCAAAGGCAGGGGAGAGGGAGGATTTTGCCAATGAAACGTCAGGGGTCTGATAATCATCAGTTCATCCAGCAGAATGTCTGACTCCAACAGATCACGAGTGAGTGAAAATGACAAGCTCTGTGAGTCACAGTCCTTGGGTTCACGTTACCCACGCTTATGCAAAATGCCTTTGGACCAGCTGCTGAGCATTATTTCCTGCTTCTAACTCTCTCATTTCAGAGTTGTTTTGTGCAATTTATGGCTAAAAAGTTCACGAAATTGATATCAAGTATTTAGATTTGCCCATTTATTTGGATGCCCTAGACCACCAATGAATAATAATAACAGAGGTGATGTTTCATTCTGAGCTGAGAAATCTGACACTGATTAATGATCAGAGATAAACAGTTAGATTCAATGAATGTGTGGGCCTGTGTATGACATGGGCAGATAAAAGCCAGGGACTTCATAGGAAGCTGAGATTTATTCTGTTTAGTCTGCATCCTTCCATATAAGACCAGACTATTGGTCCATCTAGGCTTGTAGTTCATCCAGTCTGGTATCTCACTTCTTGCCAGACTAATGCTACATTTAGATCATTATCCTGTTGCACCATTTCAACCAGTCAATGGGATTTAGGCTTCTAAGTTCCTAACTCACTTTTAAAAATGAGACCTAGGCTTTTAAATCAGTTAGGCATTGTAATGCTGAGTGCAGCGAGTCCTAAATACCTTTCAAAATCTGTGCCCAAGTGACTTGCCCAAAGATGCACAGTGAGACTGTAGCTGTTTTGGGACTAGAATTCAGGCATGCTGACTCCTGGTCCTATGCCCTCCGGTATATTACCTTTTGTCTAACCAGCCCATACCACTTAGTCAGATGTCTTGTGTGTGGTAGTGGCCAATACCTGATGTTCCAGAGGAGCGTAAAATAAGCTGCACACTGCATGTGACTAAATTTAGAAGGCTTTGGGGAAGGAGAAGGAGGAGACCTTCCCCTGTAGCTGCAAGTGATCAGCTTACACCATGACATCTGCAGTTTGATGATCCTTATTACACCCCAGTTAGAACACAGAGTGATGGCAAACTTCTTGGGAAGTAAAGAGCAAACGAGCAGGAGTGTCCAGTGCAGGTCCCAATTTTTTGCATGTTATTTGCCTGGAACTAGAGGCAAAGGTGCCAGCTTTTGCTATGTGGAAAATAAGAAAAGGGAGTTTAGGTTTGGATCTGGGATTGGTTATCTCCGGCTGTTGTTCAGGCTGCAGAAAAGGCAGAGGCAGCATCAGTAATTGGCTCCATCGTTACTTTCTCTTCCCATCAAACCAAGCCACTGGCAGAACCTAATCCTCTTCTGAGACCCTCATTTGAGTCATTCGCCAGCCTCACCAGCTCTGATTGTCCTACCAGCAGGAGAACTGGCATTCACAAAGCTCTCACTAGAATAGCAGGGTGGCTGCAGAAGCTGCGGAAGCAATGCTATGACTCTGTTGTGGGTTTGCAGTGTTTTGTCTAGCAGCGTGGGTTTGAGGTCAGAGCTGTGATGCTCTGAGTGGGTCACTCAAAACTGCTCTATTTGATTCTTATAGCTGGTACCACCACCTGGTTGCCGGCACTTCCTATTATAGGATCCTGTGTTTCTTGCTTGGGCTGGAATTTTTTCATACAGGATGATTTTTCCATCCTCAGATTGATTATATATAATATATATTTAAAGTTTCAGCAAAACCAGCTCAGCCATTTCCAAGAACCAGATCAGGGCGAAATAATGTCTTACCTATGCAAACAAATTCTTACAGTCCTTTCGATAAGGCACTCTAGTACCCCCATGCTTTGGAGCAGGGACTTGTTAATTTGGCAGGGTGTCAGGGATGTGCCTTTTCCAATTCCCGTGAAAATAAGAAAGTCTGCATTTGGGCAAGTTAAAAAATAGTGGAAAAAATAGCATGTGAGACTGTGATTAAAGATTGTATCGTGATGCATATGCATGAGAGGGATGCATTAGGGTGGCATAGGCAACCTTAATTCTGGCATTTCCTAAATTTTGAGAGCTTGATTTTGCAACCTTAACATTCTTTTAATGTAGCCTTTTGTGTATAATGTTCTATACAGGTACTTACACGGCACTCATCACTATGGTAGCTGAGCACCTTCCAGTAGTGGATTAAGTGCAGTGACTAACATCTGGAACGGGTGTGGCAGTCTTCTCTTGTCCTCTCTCCAGAGCTGGAATCGTGGTGGCTGCTGGAGCTCAGGATGTGGGAAACCAGGTCTGGAGCAGCTGTGAGTGCTACAGATTATGATGACGGTGCACTGGAAGAGGTAGCAGGAGGACCCAGGTCTGGAGTCAAAGATATTCAGCAGATTAGGACTGAGATGCACTGGCCAAACTATGAGGGTCAGATGAAGCTGACAGAGCAGCTGCTTGACTCTACTTAGCATTATCAGCCCCTCATTCTCCTGAGCACCAAATTCACACATACAAAAGTCTATGCGTTTTTTAGTGGAAAGAATGTAAAAAGAGAAAATTATACCCTGAGTGATAAACTGTTTATAATAAACTTGCTGTTTTGGAGGGAGAGAATGTAGCATTTTGCAGTTTCTATGAGAGCATCAGCAGAATAGGGCAGAGAGAATATTATCTCTAAAAGCTTATGCATCATCCTCTTAAAATGTTAATGTCCCATTTCCAGCTGAACAAATAAACCTCTACAAGTTGGATGCGACTAGTGCTAATGAATCTGAGTTTAGGCTGGGAAAATAAAGAACCTGCTTCTGATCACAAAAAAGCATCTTTCAAGGAAAAAAAAACTGTCGTTATTTTAAAATTGCTCCATTAATTGCTGTGAACAAAGGACCATTAGTGTGAAAGGACCAAACTATTTAAATTCTGAGTACTTTATTTTCAGCAGGATTATAAACCAGATCCTTGGCAAACCCTTCAAACAGAGCGTGCAGGCTGAAAAATTCAGGAGGCCTTAGCCTATTTACCATCTCCCAGATATGTTTTTGTTTTGTCTCCTTAATAGACTTGTGATGATCATGCCTTTGTGTGTTTTATCAACAATAAAAATCAAAGTTCTGGCTGGAATAGGCTAGAATGTTTCATCTGTCTTTGTTTTATGGTTTTCCTGGGATTTTTAGAGCCACAGGAATCCTCTGATAGACCAAAATAATGCAAGATCTGGTCTCAGTTACCCTGGTATTGAGTGCAGCATAGATACATAAACAGATTTCTCAGCTATTTCCACCATCCAGGTGCTGAAATTATTATTATTTGTCATGTGTTTCACAGTAGCACCTAGATGCCCCAACCAAAATCAGGTCTCCATTGTGCTAGGTCAGTACAGACATGTGGCAGGCATTCCTGCCACAAAGAGCTGACAATCTAAACAGACAAGCGGAAGGGCTGCTTTATTGAGTCTAGCCATTAGGCCACGCTGCCCTGAGTAGAAGGCTGCCCTTATTGATTCTGGCCATCAGGCAATGCTGCCCTGAGTTGCAGGGCCACTTTATGGACTCCAGCCATTAGGATACGCCGCCCCAAGAGGAAGTGCCGCTTTATTGACTCTGGCCACTAGGCCGTACTACCACATTTTATCGTCAGGGTCGTGAACACAGGACCTAACTTGCTGCTGTACCATTTTTCCCCCTTCTTCTCACCATATGTGACCCAGCACCTGGGACGGTGTGTACCTACCCCATGACACAGCCCTGGATGAGACATTTGTGTTGCTCTTTGACTTCAACATAAACACAAATATAAATAGTGAGATAGTCTGTGTTCTTCAGGTTTAGCTGTATTCCACAGCTCCATGCTGAACACATTTCTGTCCTACAGCTGGGCTGGAGACAGTATTAAAAATTCCTTACTGCTTAATGTCTGTTTGATTGTTTTCACCATTCTTTTGTCGTACATTGAAACAGTTTAGTACAATTCTCTCAGAGGGAGATGTCTCCCAATGGAAATCAGCTCAGAACAGCTCCTATCCGCTAGGTCAGGTGGACTCATTCATCCAATAGAGCTGCATATCAGGAGGCTCCATCCTCAAGTTTTGGCTTTAGCACTATGAGGTGCTCTGATACTAGGGTGGTGGGTGCAGTATCAGAAACCAAAATGAGGGGTGATAGGTTTCCCTCATCTCTCTCCCTCTCTCTCTCTCTCCCTCTTTCACACACACACAGACACACACACTGAGCAAGTCTGTCTCTTTGATGGCTGACTCCATTACATGGTTGAAGCCAGATGGCAGACACAACTGGAAATAAGGGTGGGATGAGTTTTGATCTGTCAATTTTTAGCCATTTGGACTGTCTCTGGCCTCTACCCTCAGCAACAGGTGTTTTAGCACAACACAAAAAAATGGGCATAACACCTGACATTTTGCACAACCGACCCCTTGTGCCAGCTGAATCGTGTACATCCCCAAGGAATTCATCCCAACCGCTTAACCGACAGCTGGTCACAAGGCTGCCATTTCCTTTGCATGTCATTAAGTCCTCAAATGATGTCTGTAAATGTATTTCCACTTGGGCAGTGTTATCCATTCACCTGGTCACCACATATCCTCCCAGACTAAGCCCCTCATGCATGAAATGCATAAGCTTTCCCTTCAGTGGGTTTACTGACTCAGTGACCTTTATATTCTACAAAGAGGCATTTTAATCTCCGACACTACTGCTCCGCTAAGGGGTTTCTCGTTTGACTGGCACTACTGAATGGTCTTTCCATGTTGATGGGCTCTATTAAGACACTGGGAATTGAAGAGCTAAGGGAAGAGCATTACAATCCCTTACTTTATTGTTATTTTCACTAACAGTACTCTAAGTTCAGCATGAGTTTGATTTGCTACACAGTTTGAAGAGTCTAGGGACTGCCATATGGGAGGAAACTTGGAAACACAAACCCTCATTAATACAAAAGGAAATTTCCTTATGGGGAATAGATGACTCCGGGTGATCAGAGTCTTCGCTTACCCATTGATTAATCTGTTCTTCCATCCTCAAGCTGAACCTCTGGCTGCACTCTTCTAAGCCTGGTGCCTTTTGGCAAATCTACCAAGTCCCAGAAGCCTCTCCATCCTCATTAAGGCTTCAGGTTCCATTCAAAACTGCTGCTGTAGGCAAAAGCAAATGGATAGCTAACAGGCAGAATCCACCCAGGCAATATAGTTCGTTTACTAGTTCAACTGGTAAAATCTCAACCATTGACTCTACCATGGACATGGTTAAAACCAAGATGCATAGATTCATAGATATTTAGGTTAGAAGGGACCATTATGATCATCTAGTCTGACCTCCTGCACAGCGCAGGCCACAGAATCTCACCCACCCACTCCTGCGAAAAACCTCTCACCAAGATGTTTCATTCACCATGATATTTACCTTTACCATGGTATATTTGGTATTCTCGATGCTGAGAATGGGAAAGGTGGCTGTATATGTAACTACTGCAGGTGGTAAATGTCCAGGTTTATTCAGCACTCCCTCAGCCATGGAGATTGCCTATAAACCTGGTTTGGTTCTTGATACGGTTTTCCACATGTACGTTGCAAACAGATATTACAGTTGTGAATGAGAAAACAAGAATGAACCCATGTCATATCTCCATGATAGTGTAATGCTGACAGACCCCGGTTGTCAGCGGACAGGCTTGAACCGGGAACTTCTTGAGCTTCATACATGAGCCTCTGTGGCATGAGCTAAAAGCCAACTTCCTGTTAGTTAAGGCTGTAGAGCAGAGTCATTTTATCTCTCTCTTTAAGTGGTCTCAGTGCCACTAGATGGGACAGAACACCACCCCCAGGAGGTGTGTGGGTTACAATAGCACAGTATGTGAGTGTTCTCTGATCGTCTATGCTGAATTGAATATAAAATGGCTATCTGTGTCTGCATACCACAGAATCCTTAGCAATTCATAGGTGCTGTACACTGGAAACAGATCCATAACAGTAACATAGCTATACAACTGGTTTGATTACTTTAAATGTGCAGATGGGAGGACTGGGCTGGAATATCAAGGATGTTTCCTGACCATGAAACTTCCCCCAGAACTTGACATGAACCTTTTCTACTGTTCTGATCTGTTTCCTTATCGGCACTGCTTGGCCCTGGGTGGGTTTAGAAGTACTGAAATGCAAGGAGAAAGGCAGTCTAAATGGTTTTTCCAGAACACTCAGAGGTACTAGAAATCTCAAGGAAACCCTCGAACTATGAGACCTCCAGCCTAACAGATTCATACTGATAAAATGCATGTCGGTCAGTAAGACCACCGTGACTCTGCTGTTAACTTGTTCCTCCCTCTTCCCCACATTTGCCTGTCCACTCATCTGTTGCATCTTGTCTAAATCCCATATTATGGCCTCAAAGGCTGTCTTTGCATTAGTTGTCTGAGTATGGAAGAGCATGGTCCCTCTTTGGGGTCCTCAAGCATAACAAAAACAATAGTACTACGACGACTTATTACTAGTCACCCAATTCTGTGGGTGCTTCTCCGCGCCTGAAGGTTGAACCTTTGGGGGTCCACGAATCACCAGTTCAAATCACCAACTCTAGAGCTGGCCACTGAACCTGTTATTGCTTCAGGAAGAAGGAAGTCTAATGACCAGGCAGCTGCCTGCGGATGATGTCCTTAGACAGTTGCTGACAAAGCACATGTGTAGGCAAAAGCCTGTTGCAGCCAGACATCTCCAGCTACAGGAACAAGGCAAGACACTGACAAATAACTGGAGGGACTGGAAGCACAAAGTTTTCAGAGCAGGGAGGTGGGAGCCATACAAGCCTAGTCAGATTGGCAAAGCCCTCATTATAGTCTATGCCAGTGATACTTAGACCTCAGTGGTTCAGGAGCCCAATTAGCAATCAACATGATCCAACAGAGCCACAGTAGTATGAATTCATTGTTTCATTTACTAGAGTACTATATATCCATATTTAAACAGTATGATGGGGAAATATTTAGTTTATATATTGTTGTCACAACAAAATGACTCACCCAAGTATTATTACTTTATCAACTACAATTGGTTAATAACATAGTAAAAACATTCTGATTGGTTAATAACTTAGATTGGTTAATACTTAATTCACACAGCATTTTAATATCACATGCTGCAAAGAGCCACAGGAGACACATTAAAGAGCCACTTGTGGCTCCTGAGCCTCAGTCTGAGTATCACTGATCTACTCAACCCTCTAAGAAAGACTTCTTTGCTGATGGGCACAGGTTGAGTGATCCAGAAAGCACAAGAGTAGGATCCACTTGTGAGGCTGACTTAGACCTTGGTGAGCCAATGGGACCCCCTTCCCATTTTCTGGAGTGTGCCCTTAAATTTTGCAGCTCCAGCTATTCCCTTTAACTTCCCCAGCCTCTGAAATCCTTGACTTTAGCAAAGCTTTTGACACGGTCTCCCACAGTATTCTTGCCAGCAAGTTAAAGAAGTATGGGCTGGATGAATGGACTATAAGGTGGTTAGAGAGTGGGCTAGATCGTCGGGCTCAATGGGTAGTGGTCAATGACTCCATGTCTAGTTGGCAGCCAGTATCAAGTGGAGTGCCCCAAGGGTCGGTTCTGGGGCCGGTTTTGTTCAATATCTTCATAAATGATCTGGAGAATGAGATGGATTGCACCCTCAGCAAGTTTTCAGATGACACTAAACTGGGAGGAGAGGTAGATATGCTGGAGGGTAGGGACAGGATACAGAGGGACCTAGACAAATCAGTGGATTGGGCCAAAAGAAATCTGATGAGGTTCAAAAAGGACAAGTGCAGAGTCCTGCACTTAGGAAGGAAGAATCCCATGCACTGCTACAGACTAGGGACCAAATGGCTCGGCAGCAGTTCTGCAGAAAAGGACCTAGGGGTTACAGTGGACGAGAAGCTGGACATGAGTCAACAGTGTGCCCTTGTTGCCAAGAAAGCCAATGACATTTTGGGATGTATAAGATCAAGGGACGTGATCGTTCCCCTCTATTCGACATTGGTGAGGCCTCATCTGGAGTACTGTGTCCAGTTTTGGGCCCCGCACTACAAGAAGGATGTGGAACAATTGGAAAGAGTCCAGTGGAGGGCAACAAAAATGATTAGGGGACTGGAACACATGACTTATGAGGAGAGGCTGAGGGAACTGGGATTGTTTAGTCTGCGGAAGAGAAGAATGAGGGGGGATTTGATAGCTGCTTTCAACTACCTGAAAGGGGGTTCCAAAGAGGATGGATCTAGACTGTTCTCAGTGGTAGCAGATGACAGAACAAGGAGTAATGGTCTTAAGTTGCAGCGGGGGAGGTTTAGGTTGGATATTAGGAAAAACTTTTTCACTAGGAGGGTGGTGAAACACTGGAATGCGTTACCTAGGGAGGTGGTGGAATCTCCTTCCTTAGAAGTTTTTAAGGTCAGGCTTGACAAAGCCCTGGCTGGGATGATTTAGTTGGGGATTGGTCCTGCTTTGAGCAGGGGATTGGACTAGATGACCTCCTGAGGTCCCTTCCAACCCTGATATTCTATGATTCTATAATACCCAAAGCTTGTCTTGGCCCTGCAGGTGGTCAGTTCTAACAACAAGTCTCTCTGGCCACAGGATGAAACCTATGGTAACTACTGGTGTGCGTAATAACTGACCTCTGTTCGTCTTCTTGCTGTCTGAATGCAGTAGCTACAGCTGGCTGCACAGAAGCAACCTATAGCACAGTTAATAAGCAAAAGGATCAGTGCGTCTCACGTCTACAGATTTCAAATGCACCTGTCAGATGAGATTTAGCTCATTATTTCATGACCTAGCAATGGTGAATATATATGATAATAATAATAATAATATCACCATGATAATGAAAGGGGAAATGATCAAAAATGTCGGCATTATCAAAAAAATTATGTCTTTTAAGAACGAATTGTAACTAATTAGACTTTGAATGGGAAATCAAATGAAAGTGCATGAAGGCTCAATTTTCCATACAGCTGACAATCTGACCTTTTTCGGAGTGGGGAAAAATTATTTTTAATTAACATGACTAATCATTTTCCATCATTTCAAGATAATTGGCTTTGTTGAAAAACAAGCTGTTTTGGGGGGGATGCCGAGAGAAAGACAGCGGTAGCTCCATTGGTGGGTTTAACCTCTCGAAGGCTGGGGGAGTTGCTGGCTGGAAATGAAATGTCAGTTCCCTTTGTAATGTGGGGAGGAGATTTTGTGAGGAGCTGTGGGTGTAGTTTTCTTTCCTCCCTTTCCAAATGGCTCAGGAAATTTACCACGGAGGAAAAATTTTGGCTCCCTGTTAGATCTCCTTTCATTTTGCAACAAGTATCTCTAAAAAAACAACATTGAGAAGATGGGGTAACTAAGAGATACCCAGCTACCTGGTGAGCAACCAACAAAGGTCGTTTAGTGACCCTGGATCCAAGATCTAATCCTGAAGTCCTTACTCAGTCTCATCTTCCATTCAAGCTAAATGGGAGTTTTGCGTGAGAAGGGACAGCCAGATTTGACCCCAACTAAAGAGGAGGCAGCTGACTCTGGCCAGACAAAGAACGTTGTGGAGATTATTTCACTGCATTTGCTTGGCTAAGGTGTGGGGAGCCCAAGAAGACAAGTCCCAAACTATGAGTTATAGCTCCCCTCTTCTAGTAAATGGCAACAAGTACTGATCTACTGCAGGCTTTCACGGGTAGCAGAATATGGGCCCAACCCAGCCCCCATTCATGTTGGTGGAGATGCTCCTGTTGATGTCAGTGGGTATTGGACTGAACTCGAAAACAACACAGAGTTTATGGCTCATTACAATGATTTGTAACACACCCTACGGCTGTCCTACGACTGCAGGAGTGGTACCACTTCAAATGCTCTCCTGCATCATGTGTGAAACCTTATGCTTAACAATCTGTCCCGCCTCATATTTAGCATGGACACTCAGGTTACCTTATCTTTCCCAGACCTGAGAAGTGCTTTGCGGCACTCCCAAGGTTGTCTCTCCCACCAGTAGGAGTTGGTTCAATAAAATATATCACCTCACCAACCTTGTCCCTCTAAAACAACAAGCAGTTTTCAAAATGGTTCCATTTTAGCACATGCAAAGATCATGGCTATGTGAGTTCAAGTTTGCTTTACAACCTGGTGCAAACATAAATGCAAACGTGGGCCTAAATTTTGCAAATGACTCCACACTTGCACTCCATTTTACCCAGGCAGGGAATTGCTGACTTCACCGGGGCTCCATGTCAAGGTAAGGGTCTGACTGCACAGTCACCAGCTGGATCAGAGCAATGGCTCAGCCTTCAGGCTCCAGGAGGGTGGCCAGCGCAGCTCCCAGTGTCACAAAGTCTAATGGATTCGACACAATTGATGCTGTTTGTTTAGTCATTGCATTTTAGTCAGCATGGATGGTGAAACCAGATTGGTTTGGGATCTCATGAAATAGTGTTTGAGTTCCCAGCATTAAAGAGAATGTTTAAATCCACCACACCCTCCAAAAGATAGAAAACCTTTGAAAAAGCCTTTGCTACGTAAGAATGATTCTCACAGCACCGGCAATTCCTTCTACAGCTAAACCCTACCAAGCAAACCCAACAATCAATCAATCACGCAGATTTTTGACCCCAAAAGGGAGACGCACCACAGACCTTGTGAAGACCACTTGAAACTATACTGCTTCCTTTGATTTTACGTGGTAAGTGCCCACATACTACAATGATGGGCAAGAGAAAAAAACCCTAAGATGGATAGAAAGAAAAGAACAAAACCTGTTTTACCGACTCACTTCAAAACCAGGCAGTCATTTCTATTTCCAAAACAGATCCAAACTAAGTTACACTAACAGCTAAGAGATGTGTTGTGGAGTGCTGAATTTTCTGAATTAGCAAGGGAGCAATCAAACACAATTTAAAAAAAATTAAAGATACAGCATTACAGAAAAGCACTTTGTTCATTTCGTCGAGCAGGTGTCGTTCATTTTCAATTGCTCATGGCACCGTTTAGTAGCTTCACGGAAGTACTGTAGCATATTGTGTTAAAAGTAATGGAGTTTGAGTAATGTGAGATCTAAGTACCACACTCTGTTATTAAAGCTTTGTTGAGAAATGGGGAGGGAAACCAGGGTGTGTTTTTGTATGGAGATAATAGAGCCCGCAGGTAAAGCAAAGTGAGAATTATCAAGTTTCTTATTGCATAAAGTTTTATAAATTCCTGCCTCCTACTCTACATAGTCCACCTCCCCTCTTCTCAACAAAACCAACGTTCTGGGCCTAACTGAACCTGATGGTGTCCTTTTAACTTTGAATTCTTTGGCTTTCTTCAGCTGCTCATCATTTAAATATAGTTATTTTTTGGCATTTCATTTCCTGCAAGTCCCCACTCCTCTTTGCATTTTTATAGATAGTTATAAACATGAATAACAACACTCGCAATGTGAAAGGCACAATATAAAACCCAATTGCATTTGATTTCTCTTTTATTCTAACTTTAAGCCTCCGATTTATCCATGTGTCACACCATTGGACCTGTCACCTGAATTAACTAGAGACTCTTAAACTGATTGCTGCAAGGAGATAGAAGCAAGAACGTAACACAGCATTTTACAACAAAATTTCCTAATAAGTGTTGAATCTCATTTAAATTTTATTTCCCACACACATGAGATGTGGAGTGAGTCCATTGCATATAGGAGGGGGAGAAAAATTACCTTAATTCTGAATGATCTGTTTTGAAAATTCTGCTGAAGAGAGAAAAATGTATCGGTAAAGTACACATTAAATACAGCTTCTTGTAGTATATGAGAGCCTTTGTGAGCATGAAAATATTGTAATATGCTGGCCAGTGAGTGTGTGTCATGGCTAACACCTACTGGGTAGAATCAGAATTGCCTAATTGTGTGTCATAGTCCCTCTCTTGCTAATAACTAGAGAAGGTTCTGCTTCAGCTCAAGCGGTGAGGCCTGTGCTATTGGAACAGGAGGATCTGAGTTCTAGCCCTGTTCTTGCTGTGAAGTTCTGAGTGGCCCCAATGTGTAGCACAATGATGTTCCAGGTGGTCTTGGGTTCATTTCAGTATGTGCAGAGTTGCTGTCTGCGTTCAGACTGACATTTGGCATCTTTGTACCCTGGGCATTTTTACCATCTTTGTCCCGGAACGGAATGTGGCAGTGTTCATTGTGAAACCTGCTCATGAGGTAAGAAATCTCCAACAGGGAAAGACCCTGCATGTGGTGAAATGGAACACGTGCCAAGTTGGTTTTCAGAAGAGATGCGTTAATCACTAGCAATGCTTTGCACTTCTTTAGCCCCTTTTACCCGAGCCACTAAATGAGCTTTGCAAAGAACGAACCAGGCCCTATAATGACTGGCAGCAATCTGTGGCTGGCACATGTTGCTATGCCACTCTGTCCTCCCATCTGTAAAATGGGGATAATAGTACCTCTCTACCACCCCGTAAGTGTTAATAAATTAAGCACTTTGAGATCCTTTAATGAAAGGCTGCACAACATGATCCGTATCGGACATGGCACAGTAAGCATTGGGGATCAGATTACACCCGCATGGCACTGCAAGCAAGAAATCTGATCGACAGCTTGCATTGCCTCGGGAAAAAAAGCTCCCCTTAAATAGATGCTTGATAAAGGAACAGAGGCTGGCAATGGATAGATTTGCTCTGTTAAGGAGGTATCCATAGTATTTGCATTTTATAATTGTTTCTGCAAAGGATGGTGTGAGCTGAATCACAGCACAGCCCTTGTGCTCTCTCTTTTCTTCCCGTGTAGAGTGGCAGAATGTTAAATAGCTTCATTTCCATCAGGCTAAGGGTGGCGATGTGGTCTCCAATGACTCCTCTAGTTAGAATACCAAATCAAGTATCATCCCATCTCTACCCCACCCGTCACCAGCGATCTCAGAAGGAACAGGGTGGTGCATTGGAATTACAGCCAAGCTCCCCGCAAAGAAAACAGAACAAAAACAACAGAACGTTGCTCCCAATTATTAATCCCACTGTGATTCTAAATGTCGTGCTATTACTGTACTCACAAAGATACTTGAAGGTTTTCTGATTTCAATTAAGATTATTATCTCCTCTGAGAGATGGTTTTTGGGAAATCTCTGTAGCTGATCTGTTCTGAAATGACATCAGCCAGTGGTAAATAAGCCTATTTGTATTATGGCTGCATTCCCTGTTGGACCCCCCTCACTATCTAGTTGCTTTGTCCTTCTGGACTTGAGAGGGCTAGCAACCGCTTAAACCTGGTGCAGGAAGCAGACAACTGTGATTAGAAGAGCCCTGTAAAAAGCCCCCTCTCCTGAACTACATAGGAACAGCATCTCTGACAGGGACTGGACAGTCAGCGCAGACATGGCCGATCAGTGGAATCTACCCCTCAGTGGTCAGCCTTGCTGCACGTGTGCAAATCCTTCCATTCACCAGAGACGAGACTCAAACCAGGGTACAGCTCTATCCAGCAGTGAAATAGAGACACCTGGCCATGGAGCCGGAGCTGAGTTAACCTGACTCAGCTGAAAGTTGCTCTTTCAGTGGACCAGGTGTAACACGCAGGGGAAGATTCTTGCTAGATTCCTGACCAAGCCTTTGTCACAACCAGAGAAGAGGCTGTGCCCATTGCACCAATAATCTATCCCGTGTTTTACACTGAACCTAGCGCATGCTGCACAAAGACCCTGTGTGTTTGGTGAGAAATGGATGGCTACCCATCCAGAGAGAGGCATGGTCAATGCTCACTGTCATGCACCTCATTGCTCCATCGGTGTATGTAGCGTTGGAGATGGCAGGTCCACCAGACCTTCATAGTTAGGGGTCAGGTCAGATCAGATCTTTTCACACCCACATTTACTGGAAACAGTTGTATGGGTGCCTAGCATACCTGGAATAAACTGATCCCCAAACAAGGACTCGTGAAATTGCTCCATTTGAAGACACCAATTGGATAAAATTATGCCATTCCAAATAATGGGACCTCAAGCTATGAGGTCAAAGCATGAGTTCAGACTTTCCTATCCTTACAAGTCTTGGAGATACCAAAGTCATCCATGTGCAGGGAACAAACTATGAATGATATATCTGGCAAATGTAGGTTTAGTTCTCTTTCACATTTAATTTCCTGTATCTTTTAAAGTAGCCATGGGGACAGTATTAAAAGTTTGGGGTTAGTAAATATAATCTGTAAAATTCTGACTATAAAGCACATTTGTTAAACATGGAAATATGTGACTAAATGAAATCACACCCCAAATCTGAGCGTATAGCAAATCTGAGGATAATGACAAGTTGCTGTGGGAGTTCATGCAAGTGATAATGCACTCTGAACAGTAGAGTGAGCAGCTGGAATTGCAGCCAGAGGGTCTGGTGATATTATAAAGCACAAACCTAGAGTCACCAGAATCACCCCTACACCTCCAACTGGAATTACAGCCATAATTTATATGTACTCTGCTGGGCATGTTACTTAGTATGATACACTCCAGACCAGTAGTGACTCAGAGCTGTGACCATCTGACAGTTGATAGGTGGCCCATGTGAATGGTCCGATAGTTTCACAGTCGTTTCTAACATACAGGTGTCCATGTTGTAAGACCACCAAAACAACCCGCCCCCCTTCCCGCAGTCCCTGCATGGAGGCCAAGGACTGAGTAGACTATGGAAGACTGAACCTCTTGTATCCATAGGTGGACCTTGCAGAGCAAGGGAGATGCAAATTATCAGATGGATGTTTATACCAAGATTCTATTTGCCCAATGTCTCTATGCTGTCAGTCTGCATCAGCCTCCAGGTTTGGCCGGCTGGCATCTTTCACCAGCACTGAATCCAATTATTTAAGCTCTCAATGTAAGAAGTTACAAGGCTTATGCAAACATAACCCCACCAGACCCCCACTCTGATTCACCTTTCCCTCTACTTCTGCATGTCAGCTCCCCTTTCTCCTATCTGCACCTTTGCCTTCCTCCTGGTTTCCCACCCACACAGTATGAATAATACAACCGCTCATTTCAAAGAGGCTTTTTATTCATTTCTTCTCAGATGTGACTTTCTCATGACAATGCTTCATCAACAAGGATGAAGACACTTCTTCTTTCCAAGCCTATTGCTGGCTGCCATTTGTTATGAATGTTTTACTGAGCTTACCAGATGCATATTAAGCCTGATGCATACTTTCTAAATCTCAGGAACATTTAATAAATGGAGAATTAGTCTGGCTAAGTCATACCAGAGATGAATTCCTTACATTGATACAATCTCCAATGAGCACTTCACTTCATTTAATAAATGTATTTATCAAATACACAAAAGATTTGTAAATGGAGCTCTTGTCTTTCTGAACCATACTAGCTTCATCCTTATTTAACATTTATTTTCTTGAGATGAGACAATATTTGTTATATCTCAAACACGTCATTGCATAAATCTGCCTGTCGTTTATTCAGTCTGACTCTAAATATTAAATTTCAACATTTGCTAGACCTGGCTCCTTGTTTAATCTACAAAGATCTCTAACAAGTGAGAAGGAAGGTTCGCTAATTCAAAAATAACGGTTATTGTATCTCCAGTGGGTTTGTAAAAATCTACATAATATTTAATAAATCTGGCCTAGGATTTGCTGAAATCTATTTAACCTCTATTAAAAGCGAACAGAAATTTGTTAAAGAGCCTTGTCGGATTCATGTAAACTTTGAAAGAGTATCAGACGCTAGAAAAATCCTATTAAACTGTCATGTGTGTTTTCTGTATTTCATTTTCCATCATTGCTGATTACTAACGTCTTTGTGCATAAACAGAAGCTTTCTCCTCTGTGCAGTTCCCCCCTCCTCCTCCTGCCCAGCTCACTCAGTACTGCCATAATTTAGATGCTGGCAAATTAAAATTCACTACTAGAGCTGATGGCAATTTATTCTTACGTTCCTACGTTTAAGATCACGTCTGACAGTTTCTGAACCCTTCACCAGGGTGAACTATTTATCTTTATCAATGTTATCGATCTCATTCCAAAAGAGACACTTACCAAGAGAAATAATCATACATTACCTATAGCGAAATAATCCTTACCCGTGTTACTAGCCCCACACCATACCTGATTAAAACAGAAAGAATTTTAAACATAGTATTTACTTTCCACTCTTTATGTTGTTTGTTTATTTTTGCCTCTGTCTGTTTGCTATGTGTGGAATCTCTATAGCATCAAGGGTATGGAACCACGGATCCTCAGTAAAACTAATCTAGTCAGTTTCACTTTCTGATTCTCCCAGTCACCCAATGGTGCGAATACCTGGGTTCCCAGCACTGGCGGGGCATCTTTAACATTGGCAAACACAAACCAAGCACATTTAGGAAGGACTGCACATCTGTATGAATAATGAGAACATTCAGAGTAATAATCATCTCATCTTTCTAAAAAACCCAAGCGTTTTGGAAGGGATATAACCCTGATGTTTCACAGCATAAACCACCCAGTTACCAAGAAGAGACTTTCCTTAGAAGCAGGTTATCCCATTAATACTTACAACAGGGTTTCTTGCATTGTTTTCTGAAGCAATTGGTATTGGCCACTGTCAGACAGGATACTCCTCCTAAAAAAATTAATTGTGAGGCCTAAACTTTCTCTAGAAGACTGTGTCCCTTTAAATTTTGAAAAACATTTTGGTTGCCTTGAAGTCTCCTCTTCTCCAGTGAGACTAAACTCAAATCATTGCTTCAGATGGGTCTGACCTTGGTGGAGGGATAGCTCAGTGGTTTGAGCATTGGCCTGCTAAACCTAGGGTTGTCAGTTCAATCCTTGAGGGGGCCATTTGGGATCTGGGGCAAAAATTGGGGATTGCTCCTACTTTGAGCAGGGGGTTGGACTAGATGACTTCCTGATGTCCCTTCCAACCCTGATATTTCTATGATTCTATGAAGGACAACTGAGAATGTGTTAGGCTCTTGCCACTGGAGATGTAAGTTTGAATCCTACTCAGGGCAAAAGTGGACATGAGTTTAATGGTCTCGCTCTAGTCCCCATTTGTCAACATCACACAATTTGTCTGGATTGACACTCTCTGCATAATGACAGGTTTCAGAGTCGCAGCCGTGTTAGTCTGTATCTGCAAAAAGAAAAGGAGGATTTGTGGCACCTTAGAGACTAACCAATTTATTTGAGCATCAGCTTTCGTGAGCTACAGCTCACTTCATCGGATGCTGTAGCTCACGAAAGCTCATGCTCAAATAAATGGGTTAGTCTCTAAGGTGCCACAAGTCCTCCGTTTCTTTTTACTCTCTGCATAGGAGATGTCAGCAGTGCAATGGAAGGGAGTGCTATTGCTCGGGATTGAGGTGCATGGGTGAGGGCTCATCAACCAAATAGCAGGTGGCACTTCAGACCAGGGCTGAAGGAGCAGAGTGGTGTGAAGCCCAGGATTGGAATAGCCAGAAGGAGCAACAGTTCAGGATGGAGTTGCATTGGCAGAGCTGTGCGTGAGGTATCTTGAACAGCCTCTGCCTTTACCATCCCTGGTTCTAGGCAGTGCGTGCAGACTCTCACACTCACCAAAATCCAGTAATAAAACATGATGGTACTATATTATTTAACTGGGAGCTTCTCAGATGCTACAGTGAATAGTATGAGATAGATAGCTTAGATAATGTGGGTAGGTTAGCACATGGTAGCTAATTGTTAGCTGTTCTGATTGCACTGAGACATAAAGGAATTGATTTATTACAGGCTTTCAAAGAAAGGTTTTGCTTTCCAGCTGAGCTGCCATGCAGAGCCCGATGCGTTAAGCATTTGAAACCTTTAATATCAGATAAAATATATAAGTACCTATTATATTTTCGGATTTGCAGTTAAATCAGGATAGTGTCCTAGTGATTTTGGGGTTGAGATGTCCAAGAGAAATATTTATTTCTAGTGATTGTGGAGTTAACTTTTAGCAATTGCTGTCACAGATGGCACAAGCTTTGTGTATTTTGGGGTATGGTATAGTCTATTTTTCTAGAAACACAGCCCCGATTGTTCCCCTACTTGGTATTCTCAGTAGACAACCCATGACGAGGGAATGCACCTGTCACTGCTAGAGACGGTCCCCTCAGGACAAGACCTAGGAACACTGGCAGACAGCAGTATGGGTAGGCTAGCACTGACATTATGTGCTGCATCTGTTCTGTGGGCACATCAGGGCATCAGCCTCCAGAGCCATCGATCCAACACCTTTCCACTCCACTGAATTCACAGGCAAATGTGCTAGGAGGCCTTCTCCGCCTGTAGGCTCCCCACAGGGGTCCGATGTTTGCCCCCTGTGTCATATCCATGGCAGTAGGTGTGAGATAGGTGATGAAAGGGGCAACAGAGCAGCATTGACTGGTCTGACCTGCTGCACAGAGTCCATGAGATCAAACGTAACATGAGCGACTGACTTCCTCTGAAGCACAGGTTGGTTAGTGGTTGAAAATGTTCCTCATTCCCTATCAATAAATTGTTACTAATTAATTTCCCAGACCTTTGGAAACAGAGCTTCCAGGCCTGTACAGTATATTCAGAGAGTGACAAATAGGTAACGTCGAGGAAACCTTGAAGTATCACACCATTCTTATCACAGTTAATCTTCTGAGCCAGTTAATCATACAGTCCTTCCAGTTATTAAGGACCTTTTTAATTTAGAGTGAGTGTGTGTAGTAATTAGCCTTAACCAGGTCATTGACCTTAGGGGAATACACAGTCCAAGTACTTACATCCATCTTGTACATTTCCAGAAGGGAGAGCCTTTAGCTTCGTATCTCCTCTCTCTTCAGCTCACAGTAGAATCAAGTAAGCTTAATACTAACCAGGCTTTCCAAGAGGGGCTTTTGCACTGAATCAAGTATGAAACTAAGAGGTTTATCACTTCAGGTGTGATTCCCCTCTCATAATATTGGCGTAACTGCATTGATTCCTGGTTTACATCATTGTGAGAGGAGATTCAGCCCACTAAATATACATGGCTGCTATTCTTCCAGTGTTCCCTTTATGATCATTGCAGTGCTATGTCTGTGTTTTTAGTAAAAGATTTTCTCTCTCCCAGCTTCTGCTTGACCCTGCAGAGAAGTTCTAATCATCTGTCACAACCTGCTGCCATGGAAACAAATGTGATGTCATAGTTTATGCACTGCAGCTTCTAGTGAGCTTTTGTGCACTAAACCAAAAGGGCTCTTAGGTGGTCACTGAGGGTGAGAGGTGACAAACACACAGGAGATGAGTAGATTTATACTAGGAGCTCATATATTTCAAGGGACATACCTGTTGAAGGAGAGGCCCAAAGTCCACACATGCAATTTTGCACCTACATTTGTACATGCAGCTTCTGCAGCTACAGGACAAATCAGCCGATTGCACACAAACCTGGCCAGCTGGATGGCGAGGTAGCTGTTTCCCCACACAATCACCCAATTTGCACATGCACTCCCCCGCAGGGCTGCTGGAACAATTTGTATAGTGGGGGTGCTGAGAGCCATTGAACCAAACTAAATACTCTATAGGATGGAAACCACTTCAAGCCAGGAGGTGCGGCCGCAGCTCCAGCACCCCTTCTTGCAGCACCTATGGATACAGGAAATGTCAGCATTACATACAGTCTTGGGTAACAAGAGCCACTTGGTTCCATGTGCTTCCCCAAGCCTCCAATACAGATGCTTGCTCAATTTAACTCTGTAAATGCTCTCGTTTGCTTTTCATGCTGAAATGTCTACCTGGGAAGCTTGTCTTTTGGAACCTTTGTTTGGTTTGGTTTGTTTGCAAAGTCAGCTCTTTTAGAAACATTACATGGACCATTATCTCACTTTGCCCTTAGGGAGTTTTGTAAAAGACAAACGAGATGCAGCCTGGATCCTTCCTCTGACTGGATTTCCCAGGCCTTGGTGGTGGTGGTGTTACTACCACTCCCCCCTACCCCCTTTTCCAGTCTCCAGCCAAATATTTGTCTGCTGTGTCAATATTTTTCCCCCATGGAAAAATGCCTGTTTAATCTTAACAAATGCTTTTTCCATTTCAGTAGCCTCAGAATTTTCCCTAGAGAGCTGTAAGCCCTTTAAATATATTTAGGTTGCCAGGTTTCTTATGTTTTCTTTCCAGGAAACCAATTTTGCATCTAAGCTCTTGAGAAAGGGTCAGACTCATCGTTTTTTGCACTTTGAAAACACTGTACGACAGCTGCCCTCCTTCTCCGCCTCTTTCCTCAGTCCCCTAAGGGTGTTAACACTCATCCGTAGGGTAACCTAGAGCCTAGGCCTGAGTTAAGCTTCTTATCCTCCCTAGGTCATAGAATCATAGAATATCAGGGTTGGAAGGGACCTCAGGAGGTCAACTAGTCCAACCCCCTGCTCAAAGCAGGACCAATCCCCAACTAAATCATCCCAGCCAGGGCTTTGTCAAGCCTGACCTTAAAAACTTCTAAGGAAGCAGATTCCACCACCTCCCTAGGTAACACATTCCAGTGTTTCACCACCCTCCTAGTGAAAAAGTTTTTCCTAATATCCAACCTAAACCTCCCCCACTGCAACTTGAGACCATTACTCCTTGGTCTGTCATCAGCCACCACTGAGAACTGCATGTGTATTGCTTTACATCAAGGTGGAGATCCTGAACAGGGTTAAATGTGTCCACAGCTGTACGCCCTTCTCCAGTTCAGAAGCTCCTTGCAGTAACACTGACTGTATTTAGACATTCTGGAAGAAAATGGAATGCTTGGTGTTGGCTGGTTGCATATTACCCAGAATTCTCTTCCAGTTAAGAGATATCTCATTTAGTTTCAGTGTTGTCTGAACATGATCTGATGAAGAGATAGTGTCTCATCAGGTTTGTGGGGCCAGCCCAGATTCAATTACAACTAGAAACTGACTCCAACTTGTAAATATGTAGACAAGATTGTGTGCATTGTTTGTTATAGAAGCAGCAAATGAGTTACATAATACAGTCTTTGAGCTGGATGCAGGTCCCTTCTTCAGATGTTGGCAAGTTTATATGCAACACAAAAGATCTTTTTGTGGTGATCTGCAGAGGTAAAAAGTTTACACTGAGGAATAGCTGGATGTTTGGGGAGTTTACAATGGAGTAGACTATTTATCTACTGAGTTCAGAGAACAGCAATGTTCACTTTATAATAATGGTGCTTTTTGTATAAGCCAACAACTCCTGGAGCATGTAACTCCCTGGTTCCTAAGTTTATGAATTATTTGTGGGGTCAATAAGATGCGAGCATTGTTTGGCTGGGCTAGTGTTTAGTGTGTTTATTTATTAAATGTTGATATAACACCTTTTATGCCAGGATACCAAAGTTCTTTTTGAGCATTATTACATAAGTCTCTCAAGATCCTTATTACCTCAAGACAACCCATCGTATTGCTGGTGAGGTTGAGTCACAGAAAGATTTAGAGAGTAAGGATTGGAGCTGGGAATGGAACACAGGAATCCTGGCTCCCAGTCATGTGTTCTAACTACTGGAGCATACTTTATATCTGGAAAAGGGACACAGAACCCCATTGTACTTAGACTGCCTGCCTCGTCTACCAAGCCCATGTACCAGGCAGAAACAAATTGTATTTAATTACAGCTGATCAAAATATGGAACTTCTGTCCCATGGGAAATTCCAAGATTTCAAAATCTGGTTTCATCCCAAATCAGGATGAAAAGTCAAAATTGCAGAACCTTAAATGAAAAAAATTCCATTTTGACTTTATTGAAACATTTTGATTGTATTATATTATCCAAAATGTATACAAAACATAAGAGCTGGTAATGACCCAGATATGTCTTGGAAAAGTAATGCAGCAAAGCACACAATTTCCAGTAAGTTCTTGGAATGTATGGGGGACAATATTTTGTTTCAGAAAGTAGACAAAGTAACCAGGGGAACAGCCATTTTTGACTTTATTCTGACCAACAGGGAGGAATTGGTTGTGAATCTGAAGGGGGCAGGCAATTTGGGTGAAAATGATCATAAAATGATAGATTTCTAGATTTTAAGAAAAGGAAAGAGTTAAAGAAGCAGAATGAGGACAAGGGACTCAAAAATTCAGACTTTACTAATATCAGAGAACTGGTAGGTAAGGTCCCATGGGAAGAAAATTTAAGGGAAAAGGAGTTCCAGAGACTTAGCAGTTTCTTAAGACGACTACAGGTGAGTCGCATCATACGCGCATTTAACTTTCGCGAATTCAACTATACGCGTTCAGCAAAAAAAAAAAAAAGAAAAACAACAAGATACCTGTAAATAGTGCGGGCGATTCCGCCCACCATTCCAGTCAATGAGCATATGCCCCAGAGTGAGCGTGAGATGGGAGACATGAATCTGCTGTTCCCTCAGTCGGTCTCAGTTCCTGCGTGCCTCTCATAGTGTGAGCATCTCGCCACGCTGAGTGTGATTCTAGTGTTTAAAGATACTGTACATATTTTTCATACAACATGGCCCCTAAACGCAAGCCAACTACTTTTTCTGGTGCTCAACTGAAGAAACAGTGATCTGTTCCAACGCTGGAGGAAAAACTGGCTGTGTTGGACTTATTGAGAGATGGTATGTTGGTCTCCAATGTGGCGCGTAAATATGGCCACAATGAATCTAGCATCCGTGCCATCAAGATTCAAGAGAGAGAAATTCGTCAAGCTGTGGCATCAAGTGTTCCAATAACTGCTAAGGTGATGAGCCAGGTGCGTGATAAGACTTTAGTGAAGACTGAAAAGGCATTAAACTTATGGCTGGAAGACATGAACCGTAAACGAGTGCCTATCGATGGCAACACGTTGCAAGAAAAGGCTCTTAGTCTCTATGTGCTGTTCAAACCTCCTGCCGAAGAGGGAGAGCCTTCTGATGAGAAGGAATTCAAAGCCAGCCAAGGTTGGCTTAACAGTTTTAGGATCCGCTTCGGCCTCAGAAACATGCAGACTACTGGTGAAGCTGCTTCTGCGAATGAAGAGGCATCAAAAGCCTACCCTGAACAATTAAAGAAAATCATAGAAGAAAAGGGCTATCTTCCGGAACAAGTTTTTAATGCTGACAAGACTGGGCTCTTCTGGAAAAAAATGCCCAAGCCGCACTTACACTTTTAAATCAGAAAGACAAGCCCCTGGCTTCAAAGCAGCTAAAGACCTTGTAACTGTGTTGTTTTGTGGCTATGCGGCTGGGCATTTAATAAAGCCGGGCTTGCTCTACAGGGCTGCAAATCCCCGTGCCCTAAAAGGCAAGAACAAAAATCTCCTGCCTGTGTTTTGGCATTCAAATAAAAAGGCTTGGGTGACTGCAGCATTATTTCTGGATTGGTTCCACAAGTGTTTCATTCCACAAGAGGCCAAGCGGTACCTTGAAGAGAAAGGACTTGACTTTAAAGTGTTGCAGATTGTAGACAATGCTCCTGGCCACCCTGTGGCACTCCAGTTTGCGCATAATGACATTAAAGTCATCTTTCTCCACACCAATACCACCTCCATCCTCCAACCTCTCAACCAAGGCATGATTCGCTGTTTCAAGGCCATGTACACGGGGCTTACATTCTCATGGATACGTAGCACTATGGATGCTGATCCTAATCTTAATGTGATGGAGTGTTGGAAGTCCTTCAACATTGCCAATTATATTAAACAAGCAATGGAAGCAATCAATCCTGATACAGTCAATGCATGTTGGCAAAACCTATGGAAAAAACGTGTGAATGATTTTAAGGGCTTCCTGACCATTGACAAAGAAGTGAAACGCATTGTTCAGGTGGCCAGACAAGTGGGTGGTGATGGCTTTGTCGACATCCTTGAGGAAGAAATTGAAGAATAAATTGAGAGCCATAGAGAAACATTGACTAACGAAGAGTTAGAGGAACGGATAAAATTGTCTGCAGAAGACGAAGATGATGACGACGAACAGGAAGAGACAGCAAGTTGGAATCTTCATAAATTTGTTGAAATGTTCCAAGCGCCGAAACACTTGAATGATTTAATTTCTGAATACGATCCCTCTATGGAACGAAGCCTCAAAATCACACATAGTATTATGGACGATTTGAGACTGTATCAAGAAATGTTTGAGCAGCTCAAGAGACAACAGCGACCATTGCTGAACACCATGTTTTTCAAGGAGAAACAACCAGCAGCGGATGAGCCTATGCAATCAACTTCTCGAGCTAAACCAGAGCCAAACACTTCATCTACGACTCACTCTCCGTCACCCAAGCTCTCCGTTACCTCCATCTCCTGGATAAACATCAAGCCCTGACGACCCCCTATAATTACCCCCTGTAATTAAAAATACAGTACTGTAAAATTATATTTTCCATATGTACTCTTTATTATAGACTGTACATTGTACATTACTGTATACATTATACATTTATACATATTACTGTACAGGGTTGTATACACAAAACCATGCACCATATACTTGTACTTTATGGGCAATTTAAGGGATTTTCAATGGTAATTTTGACTATATGCGACTTTCACCTTACGTGCTGACTTTAGAACCTAACCCCTGCGTAAGATGCGACTCCACTGTATTAAAGGTTCAACTGCAAACTACTCTGATGTGAAAAAAAAAGACAGGAAGAACAGTAAGAGACCAACAGGGCTCCATCAGGAGCTCTTTAATGCCCTGACAATAAAAATAATCTATAAAAAGTGGCACATGGACAAATTGCTAAGGAGGAGTATAAAAGACTAACACAAATATGTAGGCACAAAATCAGAAAGGCTAAGGCACAAAATGAGTTACAGCCAGCAAGGGATATAACAGAAAATAAGAAGAGGTTCTTTAAATACATTAGGAGCAAGAGAAAGGTGAAGGAAAGTGTAGGTACTCTACTTAGCAGGGAAAGAGAGCTAATAACTGATGACATCAGGAAGACCGAGGTGTTTAATGCCTATTTTGCTTCAGTCTTCACTAAAAAGGTTAATGGTGACCAGATACTCAACGCAAATAATATTAACAGCAAGGGGGAAGGAACACATACCAAAACAGTGGAAGACCTGGTTATAGAATATTTAGATAAGTTAAATGTATTCAAGTCATTGGGACCTGATGAAATGCATCCTAGGGAAGATAAAGAAACAGCTGAAGCAAACTCAGGACCTTTAGCAATTATCTTTGAGAACTCACAGAGGACATATGAAGTCCCAGAACACTGGGAAAAGGTAAACATAATACCTATCCTTAAAAGAGGAAACAAAGAGGACTCAGGGAATTATAGACCAATCAGTATAACTTTGATACCTGGAAAGATACTGGAACAAATTTTTAAACAATCAACTTGTAAGCACCTAGAGAATAATAGGATTAGAAGGAATGGATTTGTCAAGAAAAATTATGTTTGTTTGGAATGAATTCCTTCTTTGACAGGAACAATGGCTTAGTGGACAGAGAGGAAGCAGTAGATGTAATATATCTTCGTTTTAGTAAAGGTTTGTGATGCAGTCCCCACATGACACTCTCATATGCAGACTAGGGACATGTGGTCTTGGTGAAATTACTATAAAGTGGATACACAACATGTTGAAAGACCGTACTTATACAGTAGTTATCAATGGTTCATTTTGAAACTGGGAGGCCATATCTAATGGAGCGCTGCAGGGGTCATTCCTGGGTCCAGTACTGGTCAATATTTTTGTTAATGCCTTGGATAACATAGTAGAGAGAGTAGGCTTACGAAACTAGTGGAAGACACAAACCTGTGAGTGGTTGCAAACACTTTGGAGGGCGGGAGGAGAAATTAAAACTTCACAAATTAGAGAATTGGTCTGAAGTCAACAAAACAAAATTCAATAGAGACAAGTGCAAAGGACTATACCTAGGTAGGAAAAATTAAATGCACTACAAAATGGGGAATAACTGGCTAAGCAGTAGTACTGCTGAAAAGTATCTGGGGGTTATAGTGGATCATACATTGAAGGTGAGCCAAAGATGGGATGTAGTTGTGAAAAAGGCTAATAGTATTCTGGGGTGTATTAATAGGAGTGGGATATGTGAGACATAAGAGCAGGGATCAGTAACGTTTGGCACGTGGCCCACCAGGGAAAGCCTGTTTACCTGCAGCGTCCGCTGGTTCTGCCGATTGCAGCTCCTACTGGCCGCGGTTCACCGTCCCAGGCCAATGGGGGCTGCGAGAAGCGGTGCGGGCCGAGGGATGTTCTGGCCACTGCTTTCTGCAGCCCCCATTGGCTTGGGATGGCAAATCGTGGCCAGTGGGAGCTGCGATCGGCCAAACCTGCAGACACTGCAGGTAAACAAACTGGCCCGGCCTGCCAGCGGCTTTCCCTGACTGGCCGTGTGCCAAAGGTTTCCAATCCCTGGACTAGGGGGATTACTTGGTCCTACCTCAGCACAGGGGGCTGGACTTGATGACCTTTGAGGTCCCTTACAGCCTTACATTTCTATGATACTATATTAAGGATATTGTATTATGTTACCTAAAAGTTGAAACAATAACTGACTCCTTTGGTCTGACATCGAGCTGGAGCCGACAGGTGACTTTCTCAACACGAGAAGGACGAGACTCTTCTCAGAACCCTTGACACATCAGAATGCAGTTCCTGAGGGAGCCATCTAGCCATCCAGCCTCATAAATCCTGCAAAGCAGGTTTCAGTTCATTCCCTGTAGGGCTGCTGTGAGATAACTCACGTAGCAGTCATGATGAAAAGGGAGATATGTAACTATAGTAAATAAATAAAATAATAATAAATAATAATAATCATCTTTTAACCATTGGTTTGTACCCAAATAAGCTTTCCGCCCCACCCATGTTATGTAAACTGCTATCATAGCATTATCATTTCTGTGACAACAATGGCCAGTGCATCTTAAAGCCTTCTGCTGGGTCCTCTGCTCTCCTGTGTGTTTTAAGTCTTTTATTATTTTTATCTTGAGGAAGGGACACTGAGGCAGGGAGTGAAAGCTCCTACTGAGAATTCACTGGCTTAGCCCTTTTGGTTGCTACAGTGTATGGTTGCTCAGTTCCTCCCGCTCTGACCCACTGAATTCATTCCCATGCAGAACGCCTGCACAAGGCACAACAGTGTTGTGAATCCTAGTGTAGACAGCCCATCAGCTGCTGCAGCCATTTTGAACACTGTATTAATTAGACTGGGGTGAAATTTTCAAAAGTGTCTAAGTGACTTAGGTGCCTATATCCCTTTGACTTTGAATGTGGCGCCTAAGTGCCTGAAAGTGCCATTTTTAAAAATAGGATTTTTGGCTTCTAAATCGCTTACATACTTTTGAAAATTGTATCCCTGATCTCAGCTGGGCCTTTAATCTTTTCCAGTGTGCCCTACAGAAACAAACAGTTGTCTCATTTGAGGCTATTATTATTCAATGCCATAAATACTTTAAAAAATAACAATTCCATGGGGTTTGTATGGAAATCAAGAGGATTTTGCACTTCAATTCTCAGTCCACTGCCCAGTTACCTCGATGCCCAGTCCCAGGGCCTCAGCCCCTGCACTTGAAAATGCTTATTAAAAACAAGAGAATAATACAGGTGTAATAATAGCAGGTGTCTGATTATTGGGAAACACACAGCAAAAACACAAAAATGATCAGCTTCCATGAAATCTCAATGGTGACTGTATAATTTAAACAGGATTCTTAAGCTTGTCAGCATCATTCTCCATTTTTGGCTCCACTCCTGTTATTTCAGACCACAAGAAGGCCGCTATTGTTCTGCTGCCAGCCCCGACCGCCTTTGGTCAGATTTAAGAGAAAGTGGCTGTTGGAAATGAAGATTAACACTCCAGACACAGGTGCGATTATCTTGATGAAGGTTATTGTAGTTCGCATAACATCGAATATATGTATCTATATACACACACACTAGTACCCAGCAGGTCTATAGCACAAGGGATGAATGGAAAGCTAGGGGAATTATTTAATCACAAAGACTTCTCCTATGTGTCTAAAAGTGAAGTGGTGTTCTATACAAATGGAGATGCTTAGGACAGTCATAGGAAAGGACTAGCTATTGCAGATCTTAAACTCTTGAAGAAAAAGGTGTATGTCTGTGTGTGTGAGAGAGAGAGAGAGGGGGCAGACAGACATCTGTGAGAGTCTGTGTTGAATAGAACAACAAAACCAGCAAAACTGTCATCAGCTAGCAAAAAATAAAATGATGTATGAATGTATCTATTTTCATGGATGTGGGTTCAAACATTTCCATATTTGGGGTATTTGAAATCCAGATCCAGTTTCTGTGTCCTTAATTCATCTCTCACTTGGGAACAGGGATATTGTTTTCTGTTTTGAATATTCAAATTAATTGACTCATGCTTGGGCAGTACCTGAGATCCTTGGCTATAAGGCACAGCATGTGTACTAAAGTACCACAAACTTCTACATCACTAGATAGATACCTAAGTATTAATAATAATTACAGAGGAACTGAAGCAGTCCAATGTAGATCCAGATCTCAACTTCCTCAAAGTATGGGTAAGTTCAGATCTAGGGTTTTGATTGGCTCAATGTTGAGATGGGCTAGTGCTGAAGCTTATGTCTAAACAGCTCCAAAGCTTATGTCTAAACAGCTCCAGCCCAGGATTTGGGTTAGTATCCACCTGTACAAAACTAAAGTTACCTGTGTCATTCCAATTGGCTCAGTAATCTCTGATGTTATAGATGTCACACGGCCATTCCCTGAACTGCCCCATTATTGCATGGAATCAAATGGGAGAGTCAAGGGAGCTGTAGAGAACAAAGAATACATGTCTCTTTTCTATAAAAGCAATACACTGTGTCTGAATTTTTTGGGGAAAAGTGGTTTTCTCGTCAAATCTGTTGCTAGCCTTCAAATGTATAAAATCCACATGATACAGCAAATCTGTTACCTAGGCTCTGCATGTGTCTCATGTTCCAGAGTTCTGAAAACAATGCAAACCACTGTAGTTTTGCTCTCATGGTTATGGTATCTGCACGTGTCTGGTTAGGATTACACAATAGCTCACAGTTAACCAGGCAATCTTGTGTGTGCAATAAGTAGTCAGTCACTTCTTTCTGTACCACCCTCAGCAAAACATCAGCTGATTGTATTATTCTAATTTGGGTTGCAGGGAGCCATTACCTTGTACCTACCTTTGATTAGATGAGAGGCTCCATTAAACTGTGCTAACTTTCCTGCCTGCACGGGGTCCCATCTAAGTGGAGAGGTGTATGAGGGTTAGAGTGGCTGAGAGATCCAATGGCTGGTTTCAGAGTAGCAGCCGTGCTAGTCTGTGTTCGCAAAAAAGAAAAGGAGTACCAATAGGGTGAACTGACTTGGAGGGGGGTGTGGTTGCTGTGGGCTGGGAGAACTTACACCCAGTGTAATGTCAGGGGTCACTGAGCAGCTGGGTGGGAGGGATATTGTTTTCTTATACTCTTTGGACACGTTTCTGGGTCATTTCTACTCTATACGCAATCTTTCTTCAAAGTGCAGCTCTTAAAGACATCGGAGTAGCCACTACTCTGGGCTGGCACTAGGAATAACCAAGTCCTTGAAATGGCTATTACACACATCACTTGAATTCACTTGATTCCAGTGAAGCCCTGTTCCCTGGGTACCTCACAGCTCCCCTCCCCTCTTGCCCTTTCCCCACTGCTCCCCAAGGGGTGGGTGCAACTACGTCAGCACAAGGCTGCTCTCAGTGTAACTCACTTTAAATGTGAAGTGAGCCCAGAGATGCCACAGTGATGGGCCTGGTATAAAACAGAGGCAGACAGAGAACAGTCTGTCTGCAGAAGCCGCCCCTCCGAGGCATTTCAAACAGCTGCTAGCAATCCAAAATGGGACACCCTGTGCTCTCTCATGGGGACTTTATATTGGCTTGTTGTTCTCCTGAAATAAAAGTCAGGAAGAACCTGTTTGTTATTTATAATTAGAACATCCTGATTCTCAGTCTGGAGTGGATGCAGAGGGGTTAGCTCGCTCGGCTGAGCACAGTGCACATTGCCCTGCTCTCCGTTCCCTGCACCTTTCGTCATCGGTCCAGAAACGGCTTGCACACAAGTTGAGGACTGACCACTCCAGTTCATTTTTCAGGGCCACCGACAGCTATTTTTTCTTTAGTAACAACTTCAGGCCATTATAAACCATTGTAAAAGTCTTCCGTCCATAAAACACTCCAAGAATATTAGCTTAAATATAGTCTCTCTGTTCAAAACCAATAAAAGCTTTGGGCTAGCTGTTTCAGACCCACAGTGACAAGAGAATTATGTAAAGTCTTTAAGCCACAAACCCTGGTTTAAGCAGCACAATAGATAATTTGAGACTAGGGCTCAGAACCTTGCGTGGTGGAGCCCATACTCTCGGGAACATTTCTGCCATTGAATGAAGATTTGTACCATGAATAATTATGAATTGTCCCAGATAATCATTTGAGTCATGGTACATTGATCTCATCTGCGTGAAACAAAGACATCCCTCATTTTCCTCCCTCTGTCATATATTCTGTTAAAATACCTTGGTAGTGAACGGTGAATAATTCAGATGTGTTTATTACAAACTCTGAGAGAGAATCAGAGATATAACAGAGGTGGAAATACAATAGCATTCATTTTTACCTGGCATCTAACATACATAGTATCACACACTACACCACAGGAAAAGTCACAATGACCTAAGGGTCTGATTTTCAGAGGTGCTTCCATAGGAATCTGCAGGTGAAGAGCACCTCTGATCATCAACTATATTGGAAAGACAGATTTCAGGATAGACGGACTTCAGGTAGACCATCTCTTGATTCTTCTAGTCTTGCCCCCTGTACCAGGGACCACCTGGGCACTGGCATAGGAGAAAATTTTAGAAAAAGTCCAGAACTGGATTTTGGTTTGGATAAGTATGCTATCAATAACTGAGATTGGATTGTGCTTGGCTCACCTAGTGAGAAACAGACCTTCCCCCAAAGAGATCACAGTCTAAATAAGACAAACAGAAAGTGGGTAGGAAAAAGTACTATTATCTCAGTTTTATAGATGGGGAACTGGGGCAGAGAGAGATTAAGACCCAGATTTTTAAAGGTGTTCCTGCACTCAGACACCCATTGAATACACTCAGAACCCCAAAGAGGGATGCTCATGGCCACTGCACCTGAGAGGAGGAGATGTAGAGTGCTGGTGGTTGAGGACTCCCTTCTGAGGGGAACGGAAGCATCCATCTGCTAACTTTTAAGCAATTTGTCCTGAATTGGCATTCTCGGTTGGGTCTCGCCAGAACCAGCATCGTTACTCTAGGTTAACTCATGTTGTGCCTTAGCCTTTCTGATTTTGTCCCTACATGCTTATGCTATTCTTTTGTACTCCTCCTTAGCAATTTGTCCATGTCTCTACTTTTTGTAGATTTCTTTTTGATTTCCAGGGCATTAAATAGCCCCTGGTGGAGCCTTACTGGTGTCTGACTGTTCTTCCTATTTTTCTTTCACATCAGAATAGTTTGCAGTTGTGCATTTAATACTGTCTTCTTGGGAAACTACCAGCTCTGCTGAACTCCATTTTCCCTTAGATTTTCTTCCCATGGGACTATACCTACCAGTTCTCTCAGAATGTTAAAATCTGCTTTTTTAAAAGTCCATTGTCCTTATTCTGCTGCTCTAGCTCCTTCCTTTCCTTAGAATCATGCAATCTATCATTTCATGACCAATTTCACCCAAATTGCCTTCCACCTTCAGATTCACCACCTCCTTCTTTTTGATCAGAGTCAAGTCTGAAATGACTGTCCCCTGATTACTTCTTCCACTTCTGAAACCAAAAAGTTGTCCCCAATACATTCCAAGAACTTACTGGAAATTTTGTGTTTTGCCAGCAGACCTGGGAAGAAATGGGGTCCACCTGACCAAGAAGGGAAAGAACATCTTTGCACACCAATTCTTTAAATACATTAGGAGCAAGACAAAGATGAAGGAAAGTATAGGTACTCTGCTTAGCGGGGAAGGAGAGCTAATAACATCAAGAAGGTATTTAATGCCTATTTTGCTTCAGTCTTCACTAAAAAGGTTAATGGTGACCAGATACTCAAAGCAAGTAATATTAACAACCAGGGGGAAGGAACACAAGCCAAAATAGGGGAAGAACAGGTTAAAGAATATTTAGATAAATTAAATGTATTCAAATTGGCAGGGGCTGGTGAAATTCATCCTAGAAAATTTAAGGAACTAGCTGAAGAAATTTCAGAACTGTTAGCAATTATCTTTGAGAACTCCTGGAGTACAGGTGAGGACCCAGAAAACTGGAGAAGAGCAAGTATAGTGCCTATCTTTAAAAAGGGGAACAAAGAGGACTCAGGGAATTATAGACCAGTCAGCCTAACTTCAATGCCTTGAAAGAAACTGGAACATATTTAACTATCAATTTGTAAATACCATATGGATAATAGGTTCATACGGAATATCCAGCATGGATTTGTCAAGAACAAATCATGCCAAACCAACCTAATTTCCTTCTTTGACAGGGGTACTGGTTTAGTGGGTAGGGGGAAAGCAGTAGATGTGATATATTTTGATTTTAGTAAAGACTTTTGACATAGTTCCCACATGACATTCTCATAAGCAAACCAGCGACATGTGCTCTAGATGAAATTACTATAAGGTGGGTGCACAACTGTTTGAAAGCCCATATTCAAAGGGTAGTTATCAATAGTTCGCTGTCAAACTGGGAGGGCATATCTAGTGGAGTCCTGCAGAGCTCACTTGTGTGTCCAGTACTATTTAACATTTTCATTAATGACTTGGCAAATGGAGCACAGAGTATGCTTATAAAATTTTCAGATGACACCAAGCTGGGAGAGGTTGGAATTGAGTTGGAAATCCTTCAAAACCAGACTCTTCCATGAGATTTCAGAATCTGCTGCTGGCTGGTCTGACAATACAGTACATGGAAGGAGGCATTTTGGATATTTTAGCACTGCCATCCCAGCCAGAGATGCACTCAGACAACAATGCTAACTCGCTGGTTTTGCATCCTTGGTTCTAGTTCAGTTTTAAGTGCGAGTGACCCATTTGGGTTGGCTCTTATTCTATCTGAACCTGACTTCCAGTCCTTGTAAAATAGGCAGTTTACTCTCTTTCATTAATGAGGAAATGATCTATAGTTAACAGATGGATGAATTGGCACCTTCAAGTGAAAATCAAAGCAATTAACAAAGCAACTTCAAAAGACAAACCGTTTTTTAGGACTCAACCACTTAAAAGCTCTTAATACTGTGTTTGGATGCCACATATTGGTAGAGATAAGCAGGAAAGGCTGTAAATGAAACACAACTGATAGCAGAAGCTCTGGCTGTACTTTCTTGGTGTGGAAAGAGGAAGGTCCTTATTTTAGCAACGTGGAGACCACACTCGTTTCAGGATCTTGGGTGGGCCCAGTTAATCATCCAGAAGTTCAGATCTTTATCCAAAATTTTGATTGTTTCATCCCTTTAAGTTTGCACAATTGGGCTGGAAATCACATGGAAACAGACAGTCTCTTGTTATAAAGTTAGGAAACCGAGTCTAAAGGTCTAGGCTAGTCATCACAGAGAAACTAAATGAATTCTTTGCTTCAGTCTTCACGGCTGAGGATGATAGGGAGATTCCCAAATGTGAGCCATCTTTTGTAGGTGACAAATCTGAGGAATTGTCACAGATTGAAGTGTCACTTAGAGGTGGTTTTGGAATTAATTGAGAAACTTAACAGTAACAAGTCACCAGGACCAGATGTCATTCACCCAAGATTTCTGAAAGATCTAAATTTCTGTCAAATGTGAAATTGCAGAACTATTCACTATGGTTTGTAACTTGTACTTTAAATCAGCTACTGTACCCAGTGACTGGAAGATAGCTAATGTAACGCCAATACTTAAAAAGGGCTCTAGAGGTGATCCTGGCAATTACAGACCAGTAAGTCTAACATCAGTACCGGGCAAATTAGTTGAAACAATAGTAAAGAATAAAATTGTTAGATAGAAGAACATAAATTGTTGCGCAAAAGTCAACCTGGTTTCTGTAAAGGGAGATCATGTCTTACTAATCTATTAGAGTTCTTTGAGGGGGTCAGCAAACATGTGGACAAGAGGGAGGGATAGCTCAGTGGTTTGAGCATTGGCCTGCTAAACCCTGCTAAGGGTTGTGAGTTCAATCCTTGAGGGGGCCATTTAGGGATCTGGGGCAAAAATTGGGGATTAGTCCTGCTTTGAGCAGGGGGTTGGATTAGATGACCTCCTGAGGTCCATTCCATCCCTGATATTCTATGATTCTATGATCCAATGGACATAGTGTACTTAGATTTCCAGAAAGCCTTTGACAAGGTCCCTCACCAAAGGCTCTTATGTAAATTAAGTTGTCATAGGATAAGAGGGAAGATCCTTTCATGGATTGAGCACTGGTTAAAAGACAGGGAACAAAGGGTAGGAATAAATGGTAAATTTTCAGAATATAGAGGGGTAACTACTGGTGTTCCCCAAGGGTCAGTCCTAGGACCAATCCTATTCAACTTATTCATAAATGATCTGGAGAAAAGGGTAAACAGTGAGGTGGCAAAGTTTGCAGATGCTACTAAACTGCTCAAAATAGTTAAGACCAAAGCAGACAGCAAAGAACTTCAAAAAGATCTCACAAAACTAAGTGACTGGGCAACAAAATGGCAAATGAAATTTAATGTGGATAAATATAAAGTAATGCACATTGGAAAAAATAACCCCAATTATACATACAATATGATGGGGGCTAATTTAGCTACAACTAATCAGAAGAAAGATTTTGGAGTCACCGTGGATAGTTCTCTGAAGACGTCCATGCAGTGTGCAGTGGTGTCATAAATATAAAGGGAAGGGTAAACCCCTTTAAAATCCCTCCTGGCCGGAGGAAAACTCCTCTCACCTGTAAAGGGTTAAGAAGCTAAAGGTAACCTCGCTGGCACCTGACCAAAATGACCAATGAGGAGACAAGATACTTTCAAAAGCTGGGAGGAGGGAGCGAAACAAAGGGTCTCTGTCTGTCTATATGCTGTTTCTGCCGGGGATAGACCAGGAATGGAGTCTTAGAACTTTTAGTAAGTAATCTAGCTAGGTATATGTTAGATTATGATTTCTTTAAATGGCTGAGAAAAGAGAATTGTGCTGAATAGAATAACTATTTCTGTCTGTGTATCTTTTTTGTAACTTAAGGTTTTGCCTAGAGGGGTTCTCTATGTTTTGAATCTAATTACCCTGTAAGGTATCTACCATCCTGATTTTACAGAGGTGATTTCTTTACTTCTATTTACTTCTATTTCTATTAAAAGTCTTCTTGTAAGAAAACTGAATGCTTTTTCATTGTTCTCAGATCCAAGGGTTTGGGTCTGTAGTCACCTATGCAAATTGGTGAGGCTTTTTATCCAACATTTCCCAGGAAAGTGGGGGTGCAAGTGTTGGGAGGATTGTTCATTGTTCTTAAGATCCAAGGCTCTGGGTCTGTAGTCACCTAGGCAAACTGGTGAGGCTTTTTACCAAACCTTGTCCAGGAAGTGGGGTGCAAGGTTTTGGGAAGTATTTTGAGGGGAAAGACGTTTCCAAACAGCTCTTCCCCGGTAACCAGTATTTGTTTGGTGGTGGTAGTGGCCAATCCAAGGACAAAGGGTGGAATATTTTGTACCTTGGGGAAGTTTTGGCCTAAGCTGGTAAAGATAAGCTTAGGAGGTTTTTCATGCAGGTCCCCACATCTGTACCCTAGAGTTCAGAGTGGGGGAGGAACCTTGACAAGTAGCAATCAAAAAAGCAAATGGGATGTTAGGAATCATTAAAAAAGGGATAGAGAATAAGACGGAGAATATCTTATTGCCTTATATAAACCTATGCTATGCCCACATCTTGAATACTGAGTACAGATGTGGTCCCCTCATCTCAAAAAAGATATACTGGCATTAGAAAAGGTTTAGAAAAGGGCAACTAAATGATTAGGGGTTTGGAACGAGTCCCATATGAGGAGAGATTAAAGAGGCTAGGACTTTTCAGCTTGGAAAAGAGGAGACTAATGGGGGATATGATAGAGGTCTATAAAATCATGAGTGGTGTGGAGAAAGTGAATAAGGAAAAGTTATTTACTTGTTCCCATAATATAAGAACTAGGGGCCACCAAATGAAATTAATCTGTAGCAGGTTTAAAACAAATAAAAGGAAGTTCTTCTTCACTCAGTGCACAGTCAACCTATGGAACTCCTTGCCTGAGGAGGTTGTGAAAGCTAGGACTATAACAGGGTTTAAAAGAGAACTGGATAAATTCATGGAGGTTAAGACCATTAATGGCTATTAGCCAGGATGGGTAAGGAATGGTGTCCCTAGCCTCTGTTTGTCAGAGGGTGGAGATGGATGGCAGGAGAGAGATCACTTGATCATTACCTGTTAGGTTCACTCCCTCTGGGGCACCTGGCATTGGCCACTGTCAAAGGACAGGATACTGGGCTGGATGGATGTTTGGTCTGACCCAGTATGGCCATTCTTATGTTCTTAATATCATGGAAATAGCCTTTTGTTTCGTATTGTGTCAATTAGGCTCCTGGTCCAGGAAGCACAGAGGCAGCAGCAAAAATGAATAATAGTTCGATAAAATAGTGATCCAAACTTTTCTGAACCAGAATGAGATTTGCTTCCAAGTTGAGTTAAAAGTTTGGAGAAAAGCTTGAGGAGGTTTCATATTTTATCCCATCCTTAACTGTTACCTCTCAGAATGGCAAAGAGTGAAACGGAGTCTGAGTTGGGAATATAGTATGGAAACAAAAAAACTGTTACTAAAAGAAGCAAAGCAACTCTAAACTATCTGCATTGCATCTCCAAAGTATCAACCTGATGTCAAAAGCACCAGGCCCCTTCTTCTTAGCTCACAATGGTTTTGCATTGCTGCAGTTTCATGACTTCCGTGGAGTTACTCCTGATTCACACCTGAGTGCAAGTGAGAGTCCAGTCAGGCCCAAGACCTGTAACTATTTCTGAATGGATACATTGGGCTTGATCACCATCAGCGCTGCGCAGCTCTTGGGGCACCGAAGAACTTGCAGAGCCCTGTAGGTGTGCGCTGAGCACCCTGTGGAACAATATGTGATCAAATGCTCGTCCGTGCAGCAAGCAACATGCCTTGTGGAGAGAGGGTGCACACTGTACAGAGGAGCACCTGGCTCCACAGCAGTGCAGGGAGGGGGATTCTGTCTTCTGTTCATAGTGTCTTCTGTCTTCTGTCTTCTGTTCATAGTGCAGCTGCTGAGTCTCTGCAGGACCCTGATTGTGTGGAAAGCCCCCATGCTTGCAGTAGGCATTAATGAATTTTTTGGAGAGGAGGTTTTCACATGCACTCATTGCCTCCTGGATCATGCGTTCACAAAGGAATGACATCATGCCTCAGTCCCATCCATTACCTTGTCCCTTCTGCTCCCCACACACTCTGGCAGAGCTCAGTGTGTATGGACCACTTCCGCTATGTGGTGGCTATGTATGTATAGCAAAAAATACGGGGCACACCTGGGAACTAGCACCGGCAGAGATGCTGTGCAGTGCTCAGCGCTGTTGCAGATCCCAACCCTCTATGTCATGGGTAGGCTCAAGCCCATATTGGGTTGAATCCCAAGCCCACTGAAGTCAACAGCAAAACTCCCAGTGGTTTCAGTGAGGCCAGGATTTCGCCCCCTGACTTCTCTAGTCAATCAGCACCTTGAAGGAGTTTTCTCGGCACCTGGCAAAATCAGTCCCAATGTGAAAAATGTCTCTTTGTTGTGGTTGAAGGATGATATCCTGATGCCCTGACTACTGAAGCAGAATCAGGAGCATGGGGTCCTATAAGCAGCAGATTGTCCAAAGGCTAAAAAAGAAGATCTGCAAAAAAAAAAAAAAAAAAGGCACAGACTGCACTCTGCCATTAACTCAATTTTCTTTCATTTTTCTTAGATACCTGTTAATTAGGATAAAACCATCTAACAAGGTTCGTAGGAGCAAATTGGAAAAGCATTAATGAATTCAGCTTTAGTAACAGGTTTCCAAGCAACGGAACATTTTGGCTGAGTGTTAACACTCGTTGCAAGGAGGAAAAAAAAAAAAAACAGTCTCAAGAACAACCTAAATGCCAGTGAACTAAGACTATATCCCTTCTGGATAGAGCTGCTTTTCACAACGTCTCAAGCATGAGATACTTGGGTAAGGTTAAGGGAGATTTTTTTGTTGATTGTCTGATCTCCAATTGTTTTGGAGTGAACACTCTCTGTTTTATTACTATGACAATTAATTATTAGGGATATGCGTAATACAGCTTCTGACAAGAGCAGGGTCCTTGCAGGAAAATGACCCAGGTCCTATTGCGCTGAACACTGCACACATTCACAGGGGCATACAGTCCCTGCCCCTGGAGAGCTCACAGTGTCAATTAAGATACAGTTTGTGAGCACAGCAAACCTACAGGGAAAACAGAAGGTTAAGATGCTGAGATTATTAGGGAGGTTGAGAGTAACAATAAAAAGGATTGTGAGGTTATTTAGCTCTCTAGTGCATAACTTGATGGGTCTCAATGACTCCAAAGGTATACCTATAGCTATAGATGAGATATAGAAATTATAGAGGTACTGGTCATGGTTGGGATAAGTGAAATGAGCACTTTTCTCTTCTTGGATCACTTGGGCATCAGTGCCTGAAAGGCTCTATGTGGCACTGCTGTCTGCGATCCACTGGCAATCAGGAACTCAGGGGGAGCTGTTAAAGCATAGAGGCATTGGGACTCATGGCCTGGACCTCCTCCACATTGTGTCGATCTCACTAACACAGCCCTCACAACAAACAAATCAACTGCAAATATGGCACTGATTCATCATCACACACTGGCTACTCTTGTGATGGAAAGCACCTGCAAATATAGCTTGAATGGTCAGTGTTCTCTGGCTGTTTTCGTGTGCCGGCGAATCTGCCCTTAAAAGTTAATCTTTCAAAAAATTGTTTAAGGCTGATACCACCTACCTTACAATCCTTAGAAATATTGCATGAAAGCGCTTTCTTTGGTTTTCTTCTCTAGTGATCATGTTATGACATTTTTATCATTAAAAACAAAACACACACAAAGGAAACAAACCAAAAAATCCACCACCCTAGTGAAATTCCTCAGCAAAAAAATTGTGTTAAAATGGAAGTAAAGTTGAGAGTATGTATCAGTAATTTAAGGCCAAAAAAAAAAAAAATCAGAAGGATCATGCAAACCAAGCATTACAAACCCAGGAAATTCAGAGGTATGTATACTTAAAAGAAATCCTAACATGCTAGGATAAGAAATACACAGTTAAGGAACCCAAATAACCTTAACTCTGCCCTATAGTGATGGCATGAGGGGAAAAAAGTGGAAAAAATCTAATGTGTTTTTACAAAGCAGTTTAATGTAATGGGGAACCACAAATACTAAAATGCTTTGATCGTAACCTAATGATTATTGAATGACGTTGCTAGAGGGCAGCAATAAGGCTGCTTGGGTGCCTTGACTGTATATTTCTTACCTTAACACATTTGGAGTTCCAGCACTGGGAGTAGAGATGTTTGCCCAGTGCTGGTGGGAGACAGGATTAGAATGGGATTTGGGTTTTGTTTATTCTACTCCGATTTTTCCCCTTCCCTTTTTTATTCCCTTGGCCCCAGTGAACCTACACATCTCCTGTTGTACTTCAACTTCCTTGATACTGACAATGATGGGAAGATGTTGCATATCTTCAAAGAGTCGTCCTGCACCTCTTCCTCTGTCAATGCAAACATCACCACTGTTAGCGCTGCCAGCTACATGGCCAGAGTGGGAGCTAGGATCAGGTGCATTAGACAGAATCAGGAAGATGACTGGCACTCAGATGGGTGAAGTAAAAGTCTGTGCGGGGCAGGGAAAGAAACCATCCTGTCCAAAGCACATGTTATGGGCATGATAGGATTTATCATGTAACAAGCACTGCTTCCCTGGGGGCTGGGTAACTGGGCTAGAAAATGGCAGATGAAATTCAGTGTTGATAAATGCAAAGTAATGCAAACTGGAAAAACAATCTCAACTACACGTACAAAACGATGGGGTCTAAATTAGCTGTTAGCACTCAAGAAAGAGATTTTGGAGTCATCGTGTTTAGTTCCCTGAAAAGAACTACTCAATGTGCAGCAACAGTTAAAAAAGCTAACAGAATGTTAGGCTCTTAGGACAGGGATAGATAAGAGAGAAAATATTATAATGCTGCCATATAAATCCATGGTACACCCACACCTTGAATGCTGCATGCATTTCTGGTTGCCCCATCTCAAGAAAGATACGTTGGAACTGGAAAAAGAACAGAGAAGGGCAACAAAGATTACTAGAGTATGGAACGGTTTCCATATGAGGTGAGATTTAAAAGACTGGAACTGTTCGGCTTGGAAAAGAGATGACTAAGAGGGGATAGGATAAAAGTCTATAAAATCATGAATAGTATAGATAAAGTAAATAAGGAAATGTTATTTACTCCTTCACATAACACAAGAACCAGGGGGTCACCCAATGAAATTAATAGGCAGCAGGTTTAAAACAAACAAAAGGAAGTGCTCCTTTGCACAACATATTATCCTGTGGAACTCGTTGCCGGGGATCTTGTGAAGGCCAAAAGTATAACTGGGTTCAAAAAAGAAATAGACAAGTTCATGGAGGATTGGTCCATCAATAGCTATTAGCTAAGGTGGTCAGGGATGCAACCCCATGCCCGGGTGGCCCTAAACCTCTGACCACTAGAAGCTGGGACAGGATGACAATGGCTGAATCACTAAACAAATTTTCCTGTTCTGTTCATTCCATCTGAAGCATCTGGCACCAACCCCTGTCAGAAGACAAGATACTGGGCTAGATCGACCATTGGTCTGAGCCAATATGGACATTCTTAGGTTCTTATGTTACTTGTCCCCCATGTGGAATTAACTCTCCAGTCACAACAATAACCACACTTGCACCTAAACCTTCCCTCTAATAGGCTCCAAGAGAACAAGCATCATGGCACCTGAACTGTGTTCACTATTGGCATCAATCGTCCCCTCATCAAATTTACTCTGTGTACCAATCAAAGGAAACAAGCATTTCCTGGATCTGGCTGGCAGGCCTGTAATTCTCAACCTTGTGCCCATGCTCTGTTGCATATTAGATTAGGCCATTATACCAGAGAGGAAGGACCTTCTGCATTGTTTGCAAACAGCAAGAATATTAACAGTGGTGGAGAATAACAATGGTAACTAGGGAAGCGTAAGGGCCTGGGGATTCAGCTGGTAAACAGCTTTCTCTGGGGAGCAGTAAGGGAAACAGATGGACCCAGAAATGTACAGGCCTCTGCATTTAACACTAGATTAAGCAGATCTTCATCAAAAAGGTTGAAGAGACAAATTATATTTCACCTGAAAGCTCTTTGGGACAGGGACTGTCTGTATAGCCCTAGCATGATGGGGTCTGGGTCCATGACTAGGGCTCCTAGCTGCTACCACAATACAAATAATGAATAATAATAATGGTTGACCCTTGGTGGGTGTGGTAGAAGGGGTGGCTGAGAGAGAGGCTGCACAGAGCAAATTCACATGAACATTTTGTGAATGGGTTTTGTTCACATGGGTGTTTCAGAGCATCCATATTCACCTAGGAACTAGAGGATTCATGTGTGAACAGAAGGGTGGGTTATTTGTTATTTATCCTTCAGGTCTTTCAAACTCCCAGCCAGGGAGCAGAAATATGGCCCTGTGACTTTGATGACCCATCACACATCACAAATAACAAACTGTGAAGAATGAGTGGTCAAAGTGAATAGTGCACAACCAACCAATAGGCTGGAATTTATTCCCATAAACTGTATTCTTATTAATTACCAATGGTAATGAAGTTAAAGAAATTCAAAAGCTACCCATGAAGTATTCATGAACAGGAAAAGGGCCAAATTCATAGGTGCTGTTGTTCACATGGAATAATTCCACCAGTTCTGCTAAGAGCCCAAGAGTTCAGAGCCGAGTTTGAGCCCTAGACTTTGTGTTTGATTTCACAAGAGAAGGATGGGAGGTGCAGTGCCCTTTTCTCTTGCATTATGTATGCATTATACCCTCCGTTCACACAACTAGGTGGAAATGAGTAACTTCTCTGCAGATGTCTCCTTTTTTAATAGGATTAATTAATATTTCTGCCTGTGTTGAGCAGCTTATAGGAATTAAAAAATATGAGATTGTGGGCCTCAGACATGGATTATGACTGCAAACACAGAAAAGAAAAAAGGCCCGGTGCTACTTTAACACTGACAACAAAAGTCACCCTTAGATGAATTAGCGACAAACTCCTGGGGAAGACTCCAGCTCCCTACGGTGATATTTAATATCAGTCACGTAGAGTTGGCCAAATCAACTCAACATTCTGCTGTATCTATGGGACCCAAGGTTCCCTATTTAGCATTCCTCTATGATGTCCATGAAACATTGCAATTGTCTCTCCCGATATAAATAAATAACCCCAAAGTGCCAAATGGTGGGTGGGGACGATAAATTTTTAAGCAACACCAGTCACAGGAGCACTACAGCAACTGAGCTGTGGCTGTGATTTAGTGGTACTAATGAGCAGAGACAGAAAGAGCCTCCTGTAGGCACAGATCGGCTGCCTCAGTCCCAGCTGACAAAAAGCATGTGTTCCAAGAGGCTGCAGGAGTTCAGAGAGTCCCACTGTCTCTGGCTCACTCATTCCTACATCAGCAGTTTGTGCTCCAAGAACAACTCCAAGGAGGGACGTGTCACTTCCTCCAAATAAAGGACATCACTGAGCCTCAAAGTTAGGATCCAGAGCTGATGGTCACCAGAGTTCAAGGTGTTTGGATCTGAGGTTTTGGTTTCAGGCTGATCTCTCCTCAACTGAGGGAGGTCATTTTCTGGGAGCTGCCCTATCCTGAAGATCTGAATCTGAATCCTTCCTGAGCTATCCAATGTCACTTAGAGCATGAACCAGGCTCTGCCATCTCTATTTATTATGCTGCTTTCTGGAATAGGTACCTGGTTGTGTTTCTATAATGTACATTTTTTACAAGGATCAGTTGTTGGCCTATCCCTTAACCCCCAACCTGGAGGATACGTGGGCTGCCTTTGGTCTGGTCCCCACTCTTTGACCAATCTGGCTTGGTCAGCTGTACCAGGAGTTAAAAATACCACGGCATAGCTCTCTGGGTCCTTGCCACACATCGAAGTGCAGCCTCCAGGGAAGGTTCCCAGATAGATGAGCCTTTAAAGCAGTGATTCTAGAGACCTCAGTGGTTCAAGAGCCAAATTAGTGATCAACATGCCCCAGCAGAGCCACAGTAGCGTGAATTCATTGTTTCATTTACTAGAGTACTATATAGTCATTTTTAAACAGCGTGACAGGGGAAATATTTAGTTTATATATTATTCTCAAAGCAAAATGACTCACCAAGTATTATTATTTTATAAACTACAATTGGTTGATAACATAGTAAAAGCATCCTGACTGGCTAATAACTTAGACTGGTTAATAATTAAATCATACAGTATTTTAATATCATGTGCTGCAAAGAGCCGCAGGAGACACATTAAAGAGCCACTTGCGGCTCATGAGCCTCAGTCTGAGTGTCACTGCTTTAAAGCCTGTCTCTGACAAGTTGAGAGGAATTTGCGCCCCCCATTTCAGAAAAGGCAGTAGGTGCCAGTTAGAGTGTTCCCATTTGATTTTCCTCTCTGATGTTTACAGCCTAAAATAACCACCGCGGACATAATTGTGTTTGGAGAAGCATCTAAAAGCTTAGAGCAGTGATGGCCAGAGTGGGCTCTCAGGCATTCTGTCCCAATCAGAACTGGCTGGAATTATCTCACTGACTGATGGAATTCCCCCCATCCCATCTCCAATTACTGCTAAACCATCCTGGCCAGAGATGATTTACCCCCACAGGCTCCTAAAAATCCTTCCAAAGAGTCATTTTTGGCCACTGGAATGAATGGGATGAGTCAATCGTTTTCAGAAATGTTGCCCTGGGAAAGGCTACCCAGGTTCCCATACAAGCTCTTCCCCCTACCTCCCCCATTGCAAAATACTCAAGCCGAACCCGGCGTTACACTATCAGCATAGTGCTCAGGAACAAAATAGAAACACTGACAGAGGAGCACATTTCATCTACACTTGTTTGCTAAATAGTGTTGCCTTCCTCCCCTAAATGTGGTTCTGATGGGAAAGCAAAGGCATACAAGCCCCTGCTCCTCTCTGTATGCATATACAACCTAGTACATGAGGTTTATCGCAGGCTCATGAAGAACATTTTTGTGGGAGCCCCTCGTTAAAATACTGGCTGCACCTCTGATCTGAACTCTCCAAATTTCTTGAGTCTGCAAAATTGGCCAGGTAATTCAAAAGGACAGACTTTTCCCTGGGATTTTCAGCTCCGGCCCTGATCCCAGCCAGACTAGAAACCCTTGAGACCAGCTTGTCTTGTGACGTTAAATCATTTATGTCTCTGGATGGTTGGAACCAAGCAGTGCAGAGGCAGTAGGCACAGAAGAAACAAAAGTCATCAGGACATTTCTGCCCCACAAGAAAGCTTGATTCTGTTTCAATCTCCAGTCTGGGGAAAGGTTCCAGTCAGTTTCTGTTTTATTGCCCCTATGTGCCGATGCACATACACACATAAATGCACAACATAAATGCACAACACACACTCACACAATATTCATAATAGCAGCTTTCCCTTGCCTTGCCAAAGTCAACTTCTCCTTCAGCTTACTACTACAACAAATTGCAGAGTCGCAGCCGTGTTAGTCTGTATCCACAAAAAGAAAAGGAGGACTTGTGGCACCTTAGAGACTAACCAATTTATTGGAGCATGAGCTTTCATGAGCTACAGCATCCGATGAAGTGAGCTGTAGCTCACGAAAGCTTATGCTCCAATAAATTTTTTAGTCTCTAAGGTGCCACAAGTCCTCCTTTTCTTCTAATTACAACAAAGTCGATCAAAGTTTGTCATCATGGCAATGATTGAGCTGTAGCGGTGTAACACCCTGAGCAGTGTTATGTATCACCAGTGCCCTCTACTGGGTGGGTAATGTCCGACCCTCTCAACTATGTGGGCGACCTTCTGGTCTCTGGAATCCCACAGAGCTACATGCATTTTTACTGCTACAGGTAACAGAGATTCCCAGTTAGTTCAAGTCACTGGGGCCTGTAGTTTCAGACATAACTTCTGGTTTCTCACAATCATGTATACAGCTTTGCAAGGGAGTATGATGTTAGTAGCCAGTCATGAATTGGTTATTACAGGCCCGTCGTTATGTGAACAGAAAATATCATATTGCCTCTATATAAATCCATGGTACGCCCACACCTTGAATACTGCATACAGATGTGGTCGTCCCATCTCAAAAAAGATATATTGGAATTGGAAAAGGTTCAAAAAAGAGCAACAAAAATTATTAGGGGTATAGAACGGCTTCCGTATGAGGAGAGATTAATAAAACTTGGACTTTTCAGCTTGGAAAAGAGGCGACTAAGGGGGGATATGATAGAGGTCTATAAAATCATGAATGGTATAGAGAAGTAAATAAGGAAGTGTTTTTTTACTCCTTCTCATAATACAAGAACAAGGGGCCACCAAATGAAATTAATAGGTAACAGGTTTAAAACAAACAAAAGAAAGTATTTTTTCACGCAACGCACTGTCAACCTCTGGAACTCCTTGCCAGAGGGTGTTGTGAAGGCCAATACTATAACAGGGTTTAAAAGGGAGCTAGATAGATTCTTGGAAGATAGGTCCATCCATGGCTATTAGCCAGTATGGGCAAGGAATGGTGTCCCTAGCCTCTGTTTGCCAGAAGCTGGGATTGGGTGACAGGGCATGGATCACTTGATGATAACCTGTCTGTTCATTCCCTCTGGGGCATCTGGCATTGGCCACTGTCGGAAGACAGGATACTGGGCTTGATGGACCTTTGGTCTGACCCAGTATGGCCGTTCTTATGTTCTTATGAACCACCACATGGCTGGATCAAATGATAAACTAATAAAGGACTGAAACGGAGGAGCAACCATACAAAGGAGCAGATAGGGAAAGCGGCCAGAGAAAACTATGGAAACCTTGTGGGGAAAGTGAGATAAATACATTCCTGTTTCAGCGGAGGAACTACTAAAGTGCAGTCTTGCTGCAAGGTAAAGGATAAAACATACAGTAGGCTAAATACTGGAGTCCTCGCTCAAACGAAACTTCCATTAATTACAGTGGTGGTGGTGAGGGGGAGTTGCCAGAGAAAATAATGATGTAAATAATAAACCGCAGAGAAGAGAGGCCACTTCCTGAGTTTTCATGTGCATAATTTCCTTAGAATTCATCCATGAGCACAGAATGCTTTGCTGCCTTCCACCCACTCCCTGGAGTTGCGGAGCTAAGTATTATTACGGTCATTCATTATTACTACTATTATTCCCTTAAACCATGGATCTTGGGGAGACCAGCAGAGGGAGTGGTCAAATGCCAGGCCCCAAAGGCTCCTGGACAGAACAGTTTCTGCAGGAGCCTTACTTCTAGGTTTTCCCCTACTGGACTCTTCCCAGAAACCCCACCTCCAAAGGAGAGTTACACAACTCAGAGGGCAAGTCAAATAAATAGTCACTCTCTCTGTATCATCATCTGCTAGATTTATAATAGGACTGAGGGTGGTGGAAGAATCTGAAAGAAACAACCAACTCCCTCTGCCTTTCTTCTCCCCCTCTTCCAATGCTGCAGAACGAGAAACTCATTTGTCTGACACAGAGAGGGATTCAGCAACCGAGGAGTATACAACAAAGGTGTACCCCCTTCTTCCATGCCCCTCTTGCCAAGCCTGGCTGCATGAGCTCAGGACCCCCTCCGCTCAAGTTACCCATGTGAAGGACTTCAGGATCTGACTCCTAATGAGTGTAATTATGGCATGAAAGGAGAAGTGAAATGCAGTTCGTCTGGCAGTTGCATCCACAGGGGCCATGATCACTGGAAGCGGTAAGCTGCTCTAGTTCTGCTTTGTAGAGCCTTGAACAATGAAGCAAAACGTTTCCCAGTAAACACTTCCTGTTTTTATTAGCTGCCCTGGGATGAGACCTTAGTCTTCACTCCCCACGGTGGTAACACATCAAGGGTAGTCATGAAGATGTTGCGTGCGTCTCCCTTCTGCTTCCCCCAGCACATGCTAATTGCTAACTCTCAGTAGAGTCCATATGGATCCTTTTTACTTAAGGGGGAAAAAAACAAACCAACCTCCCAAAGTTTTATAACAATGTTTGGTTTTTGGGGGTTTGTATTTTATCCATGTTAGCTTCAGAATTGCAAAGCTGTATACATGAAAGCTGCCTCCAATCTATGCACAAACCATTAAAAGAAAACTTTCCTGTCCTCTGGCCTGGGTAGTAACTGCTCACAGCCACAATTAGCAGGGACCTTTGGCTGCCTCCAGATCATTGTGTGTTTTGTTTCATTTTATGAAAAGGAATAAAAGATAAAAAGAATTTGTCACTGATAATTTAGGAGGGAAACATACCAAATAGATGGAGCAAAAGCAGGATGGGGGCAGAGAGGGTGGTTGTACTGTTGTCTTAAAACTGCAAGGAAGAACAAAGTTGACAAAGTACATACTTTTTTTTTTCTCTAATCCTGGTTGATGGATAATAACTGGCACAAAATAATCAATCAGAGACATGGCCCAAACATATCCAACAAAGGAACCTTGGTAAATCGACAGTGCCTACACAGGGCCTTTTCCAAAGCCCATTGAAGTTAAGTGGAGTTTTTCCTTTGTCTGCTTCGGCTCAAGCCCATGGATTCCAGCTCTGGGGTCAAAGGCACAATGAATATGTGTATCATTACATCTGCTGCTTATGAGCATGCACATCAAATGCCAGGAAATTAAATGAAAGTTGAAATCCAGAGGCTGCTGATCTTTAATTTTGATATCTGGTTTTTGACAGCACCCATCACAAGTGAAGCCAATATCCCTCTTTAGTCATTAAGAAGAGAAGCACTGGGACAAAGCCTCGACTCCAATGTTCCCAAACCTGGGTGACTAAAATTCGGCTCATCAATCTGTGTTTAGGCACCTAATCTAAAAGCAGCCCAATTTTCAGAGGCCCTGAGGGCCCACCAGTCCTACTCCTGCCCCCTCTCTCTTTCCCCCCTCCCCGTATGGATGGCTCTGTGGCCTCTAGAGAAGAGGGAGATGTTGCCTTAGAAGAGGCTGCACAGACAGAAGGGGAGCACATCGGTCTGCAGATCTGAGGTGGTGGGGTGCATCTAGGCTATTCACAGTTCTTGTGAACTGTTACTATTGAGATTGGCACAGGAGGAAGAAGTTTAGCCAAGAGTAAGGTAGCGGCATCAACGAGATGAGCCAAGCCTTTCTAGCAAGCTCTTTGGAGGCTTAGCTTCTGTTACAATCTGTCCCATCAAAAGGCAAAGAGCAGGTGAATAGAAAGATGGCAAGGCTTTAGCCAACTTCAGCATGCTCCAGGGAGGCACAAAGCACATCCTGTGGGTTGCCACGCATCACTGAGGGCCACTGACATCCCTGGGAGTTGAAAGCACTTAGCACCCTGCAGTATCAGACACGTTTCTTCTCCAAGTCAACTCCATCACCGCCCGCAAACTTATCAAAGCCCTCCCCCGCTTCCCAGCTCCATCCCTGTGAAACCCAGAAGTACCTGCTGCACCTTAATAAACCACTAAGTCCAGGAACCTGGTAAGGATCCAGCAACAGCTGGCTGGAGAAACGCCTTGTATAAACCACACGTGCATTTCTAGTCTAATTCCATTTCAACTCTGCCATCGGCTTGCTTATGGGAGACGAGAGGCAGCTCGGGTGCCCAGCTAGCAAGTGTGAAAAATTGGGACTGGGGGGTCAGGGGTAAAAAGCACCTACATAAGAAAAATCCCCCGATATCTGGACTGTCCCTATAAAATAGGGACGTCTGGTCAACGTAGAGCAGTGATTCCCAACCTTTCCAGACTACTGTCCCCCGACTACTGTCCCCCTTTCAGGAGTCTGATTTGTCTTGCATACCCCAAGTTTCACCTCACTTAAAAACTACTTGTTTACAAGACCAGACATAAAAATACAAAAGTGTCACAGCCGCTGTTACTGACAAATTGCCGACTTTCTCATTTGTCTATATGAAATTTTACTTTGTAATGATTTCGCTAGTTCTTTTTCTGTAGCCTGTTGTAAAACTAGGCAAATATCTAGATGAGCTGATGTACCCCCTGGAAGACCCCTGAGTACCACCAGGGGTACGCATAACCATGCTCTTATGTGAAGTTCCTTTGGCTCTAATCTAATGCCACCATCTCTTTCTCTCCCGTTCTTCCCCCACAACTCCCCCTTCCTCAGGTCCCTTTGTCTCACATCTTCATTAGCACTGCAGAACAGCTCCTGGAAGTGTTTTTTCTTTTCATTGAGATGAGAGCAGCAGCGACAACAAAACATTTTAAATCTGGTAACGTTTTTAACTGTCCCTTCATGAAGCTCGGTCCCTTTGGGATAAACTACAACAGAACCACATGGGAAGTAAGTAGATGCCTAGCGCGGACAACAGGACTTGAGGACTGGGAGAGGGTGCATTGTTTTAGGGGTGTACGTTAAATCAGAGGGAAACAGCTGCACTGTTGAAGATGCACAGGGAGACCTACGTTGCTTTTCAGTGACTCTTCTCCATTTGATGCCCATAGTGGTGCTGGTGGGATCCACGCAGGTCACTCCACACCTCATCGGTAAGAGGGAGCTTTTGTGAGTGATGGTTGGAAATAAGGACTCTCCATTTAGAAACAGGATCACACTCAGCTGCAGGAAGAGAGGGAGGGGATCCTGGAGGAGCGAGAGGAACTCACCAAACCGGGGCAATTCACCTATCATTGCCCTGTTTTGGATCAGCCAGTTAATGACACTATGGGATCCAGATGCTGATTGAAGCTGCTGGATGCCACTGTAGTATAAATAGTAAATAATAGTACTTGTGGGATCATGGGATGTATGCGCAGAGCTTACCTTCTGTCTGCACCTTACCCCGCTGCAAGCTTTTGTTGTATGCTTGTTCCATTAGTGTTTTCTTGTGGTCCCACCCAGGCTCTTCATTGTATCCACCTGTTGCCTCTCATCTTATGCTTAGAGTATCAGCTTTGGGGGGCAGAGACTCTCCCTATAATCTGTGTTTATACAGCACCTAGCACAGTGGGGTCCTGGTCTGCAGCTGGGGTTCCCTAGGTGCTTAATGATAACATATATCTGTAATATAAGCAATGTACAGGACTCCTGCTGATGCCTATGCTCTTCAGAGATCAGGTTCTTGTCTGTCTCTGACACAAGAGGAAATAATTGTTTCCCCTAATACTATGGTGCTTTATGGGCACAAACAGGGTTTCATGCCCCCATCACTTTTTACTGGCCATAAGGGTGAGCGATGGGGGAGAGAAGGTGGAGATGAGCGAGTGGGGGGCAGGGTCTTGAAGGGAAGAGGTGACATAGGGAGGTAGGAGGACGGGCAGTGTGAAAGCAGAGGCTCGGGAAGAAAGAGTGGCATGACGGCAGGGCCTCGGTGGAATAGGCAGTGCAAGGGCAGGGGCTCGGGGTGGGGGGGAAGGGCAGCGTGGGGGATGGGGCTTTGGGGGGAAGCGGCAGTGTCGGGGGAGGGCCATGGTTCAGATGCTGGTGGCTCCCCATTTTTTAGGGAGCTTCTGCTGCTCCTGATTCAGACTTGCACCCCACTGAAGGCTGGAAACTGGGCTAGCTGGTTCATTGGTCCATTCTGGTGCAGCAGGAGGCTGGCTAAGATGCTAGATGTACTACTAGTGTTTGCAGTCCTGGAGAGCGACTAGCTGTGTAGTGAAGGATCTTCTGGTTTGGGTAACTGCACCTCAATGACTGTCTCTATTTTCTTCTGTTGTGACAGGCTGTCCTCTGCCTGAAAGAGCTGAACAGAGCGGTTAGTTGCTGGGCAGTGAAGCAGCTAGGCTGGAGTCCTTGTTCATCTTCTTAATTAACAAACATTATCTTAATCCCAACTCATTGAAAAATTGCCCGTTCTGGTAGGGGAGGACATGAGATACTGGCTGAAATGGACCAGTGGGCTGCTCTGAAGCAGGCCCGAGACAGGATACCCTACCATACTTATGGCTTACTGGTGTCTTCTTACAGGCACAAAAATAAACCCTAAATTGTTTTAGGCCTCTCCACCTCTGGCAGCATTTGGCCTTTATTTTCTGATAATTTGGGTGGATAATATCAACGTTTATTTTTAAGCTTTTTTTCAATTTACAGTTTCACAGCTGTGCAAAATTATGGGTTGTAAGATATTTTTTGGTCTGTTTTGATCAATTTACATTTTCACAATTGCAGGAAATTATGGTGGAGTGAGACAAAAGGGGGAACGATTATTTAATGCCAATAGACTCTGAGAGTCATGAAGTTAAAGCTTTATACCTGTTAAATCAAAACCTGTCACCATCAGATGTCACAATATACAAAGTAAATATCCTTAAAGCAAACTTTAAGAAGTTCTAAAGCAGCATTTTTTTTTTTACTTTGCCTGTCTGTAAATTTTGATAATTATCTATGGAAATATTTTTGGTTGGTTTGTGTGTGTGTGTATGGTGAAATCAATGTTAATTGACATTTACCGATTAAAATCTACTTCTCCTGAGCCTAGCAATGAGTGAACTCCTGGGAGAAGGGAGCATTCAGTAAGACTGTTTATTGGCAACTAGTCATGAATGCTGACATCTTTAAAGTTCCTTCTGCGTAAGCCACGTTTCAGGAATTTCCTCGAATGAACAGCACAAAACGAACCCACTTTGAAGTGCCTCACCGAAGGGCTTCAGATGCTGCCACCAGGGATTGGCTTCGTGTTGGACCTACCAAGCCAATCAGCAGAAAACCTGATCAATGAATAACATTAACCATTTGAAGGAGGGGGGAAAAACAACAGCAACAACAAAATAATCCAGCCTATGATTCTGTTAAAAAGAACACGTAAGATTTACCCCGATATGTCACACTTCGATGAAAAATTCACTCTGAATTGACGTATAGATTTTGCAGCTAAGTCTGTTTCTGAGAGTCCGACATTTAGAGTCTGTTATGTGCCCAGCTAAGTTTACTGCAGCTCGGAGTGATGTTTTGGAGCTAAGGCCCAGATTTGCTTCCTGTGTTTTTCTGTTGATCAGTTCATTAAAGAGCCCTGTACAGGACTGGACCATGTGTTCTCCCTAGCTAGAGTAGGTTTTATTTTTATTTTTTAATCAGGCACCAGTCCTTGCAGTACCTCAGTGCCACAGGACACCTGTGTAGTGTCAGAATCACACAGTAGGTGCAACATACATCATTGCAAATTTGCTACTTCTGGTTGCCATAGCAAATGTATACGTCTCTCTGCTGCAGGCTGTAGTCATATGGTGTACTAAATCCTCACAACTTCTCACCCCAAGTGAGTACAAAACACCTGCCTCAACCTGTTAGTTCAAAGGGAAGACTGTGTCATAGAAACTAGAGATGGGAAAGACTTAAGCCATCCAGTCTATCTGCCTGTCATACAAAGTATTTAGGCCTCAGATTTTACCCTTTAGATATGAATTTTAGTGCTGGTGAAAGACACCAGACTGATAGCCCAGAACAGCAAAGTTCTGGACAATTATTATTAACTATATCACAATAGTTCCTAGAGGTGCCTGCTGAGAATGAAAACCCCACCCCTTGCACTGTGCAAACACATAGTGAGAGAAAGAGCCTTCTCTGAGGAGCTTGCAATATAAACAGGCAAGAGACACACTGTGTGGGAGAAAGGTGGGGTTATTATTTCTCGTTTACAGGTGGGTAACTGAGGCACAGAGAGAGGAAGTTTTCAAATGGAATTTGATAACGTTACAAATGGGATTATATGATGGGGTTGCCTGTGATAGCAGAGGGTTGGACTCAGTGACCCAGGATGTCTCTTCCAGTCCTACATCCAATTCTCCTGTGAAATGACTTACTCAGGCTCAAACAGCTGGTCATTACAAAAGCTTGGAATAAAATCCAGGTCTCCTGGCTCCCAGTCGAGTGTTCTTTTCACTAGATTGCATTTCCTCCCAGTCGTAGCAGCTGTTCAGTGATATTCCCATCACCAACTCCACAGAGCTGCAAATGAGGACAAGCCATGGTGAAGGAAGCACAGATCTGCAGAACATGTGTCAGTTACTATTCTACCTTTCACTTGTCAGTTCTCATCCAGATGATGAGATAATACGATTAGGTGAGTTGGGAATTATCAACATTCATTCACCATCCATATTTTCATATCTCAGCAGAGCTAGAGCGTGTTGGCAATCAGTGAAATGGATGTAGAGTGGAGGATTCAATTCCCTGGGCCCCATTTTTAATTCTCAAATTGAAAAATCTGATCCTTCCTTTCCCTATTTTTTAAAAATGTTTCCCATAGTACGGTTTCTCTCTTGCTCCACACTTCACTGTGGAATGACCATCCAATACCCGTTCAACACATATGATAAGCCTGGTTCTTACCTCTCACTGTTATTTGGGATCCCTGTTTGTCTTCTGGAAGGAGCAGCTTGGTTAGTGATTTCAGGCCTGAATATTTGCTCACTTACATCAATTTTACCTGGTCTAACTCCAGTGACTCCAGGGAATAGTGGAAGCTATTCCCACTTTAAACCAGTGTAATGGCTTCTCCAGAGTAGGAAATCAGCACCGGTATAACTGCATCATTGTATTATTATTATTTAGCATTTATATTGTGGTAGCTTAGCAGCCAATCAGGTTAGGCCCCAGGCCCCTTGTACTTAGCAAACACAGTAAATGACAGTTGTGATACCAGAGCCAACTCCTAATGTAGACACACTGCATTGGTGCAGTTTCCCAGATAACTTATGGGGTAAGTCCTACTGGTGCAAGCTCCATCTTACATCAGGCAGTGCCTCCACGCTGTGGTTTGTGTCAAAAAGCTACACGGAGTCAAAAATCCTCAGTACATCCTGGGCCTAAGGGAGATCTGAATCTGGCCATAGGAAAATGCAGCAGCCTCTCTGTTCTCAACACCACATCTATACATCCAGTATTCTGTGTGTCTATCTTTAGATTGTAAGATCTTTGGGACTGGGACTGTCTCAAAAGTAGCTGTGTAGGTGCACATACAGGCTGAGATTTTAAAATCTGTTTTGCTAGGGGAGGCTATTTTGGCCAGAAAACCAAAAGCACCTTCCACTCGTTTTAGAAGTGCCAAGAATATTTGTCTTCTCTTTCTCTCTGTCCTGGCTACTTCTGGGATGCCAATCACTGTCATAGGTCATACCTTTTATCTGGACAGTGCCCTGGAGATGAGTAGGGACGGTACGTCAACATGTCCTCCTAGGGTGTGAGCTGTTCCTGACAAGGACCAGGAATTTCTGCCAAGGTGCCTCATTTTAGGCCCCCTTTTTTAACTGGATGCTGCTTTCACATTGCCTCTCCAGTGTTTCAGTTACATTCTAATGTCCCCAACCTCTTTGCTGACCTGACACATTGACACCATCCTAAATCCCCTCTAGTCCAGGCTCTGAATAATCTAAACTACACATTCTCAGCCTCTGATTGCACAACGAAAATAAAAAAAAGATTTCCACTCAGATTCTACCACAGCTTCCTTTGGGGTGGGGTGGGAAGAAACTCTTCACTGCATTCATTATAAAGCATTTCCAAGTGCCCCCAAATCAGCTCTGTCTGTTTATCACCTCACACATGGACGCAGCATATTCAAAACAGGTTTTGCTGTCCCTAATTGCTGGTCCCCCGTGCTGTGACCACTGCCTATCATGCTGCCCAGTATTGCCTCTTTGGTCCCTCATACTCCTCTGTCTGTCTGTATCCACCTGTTGATTCTTTGCTTGGGCTGCATCTGCACTACAAGCCAGGGAGCAGGGTAGCCACGGTAACCCAGGTACTGGCAATGGAGGCACAGCTGAGCCATGCCAAATAGATATCCACCGGTTCCAGGCGGGTTTGGCCTTGGCACAGCTCAGCCGTTCCTCCACTACCATGGTGACACACATATATGCTTGTGCTCACTCGATGAGAGCTAGTGTGAGTATATATACACAAGCAGGGGACTCACACCCCGAGCTCATAGTGCAGACATGAGCCTTACAATGAGCCAATAGTTTGATTGTAAGCTCTTTGCGACAGGGACTGTCTTTTTGTTTTGTGTTTGTAAAGCACCTAGAGCAATGGGTGCTGGCCTGTGACTAGGACTCCTAGTCACTGCTGGAGCACTAAATGAATTAATAAATACAATTCCATATCTCCATTCATTAACTGAGGCTCATTAACCTCTCCATGATCACTAGCATTGTAATGGTCCTTCCCAGCATGGATCCATCAGATAGTGTAAAGTAGGACGGGATGAATCAACTTTCTGGAAAGTAGTGGGCATTCAACAGCTTCAGTGTCATTGTGAGGTATGTTTTATATTACAAAAGCCACACTTTCCCCCATTCATTTAAAAATGGAATCAGTGGGAGTTTCTCATACCCCTTGGGAGGGTGGGAAGTGGGGAGAATACGGCCGGATGGCTAGATTTCTCTCTCTCTCTCATTCTCTGTCTCTCTCACACACACATACCAGTCCTAGAAGCATTTAACCATGACCAGCGGAAGTGATGCTGAACCCAACTTGTCCCTTTCTACACTGGCTGCAAAACCACAGTCAGCATCATGTGAGTTAACTCAGTTCTTAAAGATCATGGGCACATACGACAAGATATCCCAGTGAAGACAAGCTCAAAGAGTGCAGTTGAGCATACACAGCCTGCAATGTGCTCTTGCAGGTTAGAGCTGATGCCGACGGTCTGCAAAGACTCAACCGACCAACCAAAAAAAACCCCATGGACAGTGGGACAACTTCATAAACTGTTTCCAGTGAGTTCCGATTGGCCATTAATAATATACCACAGAGGAGTGAGGTGGGGCGGCGGTAGCAAGGCGGGCGAGAGGGAACGGGAGGGAGGATTTGGCTACCTGCTCACACATAACAATCAATGTCCACCATAATAATAAAAACAAAACAAAGAAGTGATAACATGGCAAGGAAGTCTCATTACCTTGCTGAAGTCTCATTACATAGCAAAGCTGCTGATGCTGCTTCGCTATGTAAACCATTTCATCCCAGCCAAGTGTTTACCACTTGCATCTGCGGGGGGGAAGTCAGGTAGTGGTGACTGGATTTGAAGCAGCGAAGCACATACATGGGCTGATTAATACAATCACAGGCACGCAGTATCCTCTCCGTTCCATCCTCACCCTTCTTTTCACCCATCTGGAGGAGAGCAGACTGCACATGACCCAGGTTTCAACCAAAGCAAATGTGTGTTCTAAGGAGAGATTTATTTTGTTGTTTAATCCTCACATAAGGAGGAAAACGATCTCTGAAGTCGGGACAGAGGCAGGCGTCCCAAGTGGTGGAGATATTCGGAGAGCACAAGGAGTCCGATTATGGGGAGCCAGCAGCACAAGTGCAGGTGCAGAAAGAGAGCATATCCCATGCAGAAAGAGTCACTGGTGGAGCCGGAGTCAGAGAAAAAACTATTAACCAGCTGGATCTCACAGAGTGCGAGGAGATTTATCTGAGGGAGACTAATTTGCATGGGGGCCACTGGGAAAAGGTCAGTCTCCAACCAGCTACATCGGGGTGCAGATACCATGGTGATGAGTGAGGTACAAGAACATAGATAGTTTTGTCATCCATGAAGACTGAGTGAATAATGTACTCAATAAATTTAGCCTCTTTTCCTGCTCACAGAATATCCCCAAACAGAACATATTCCCAGTGAAAGGCAGCTGGCTGGTGGTCCAGCGGCAAAATGCACTGGGCCTCTATTCTGTTCCTGAGATGGAAGAAAAAAATTGCAAAATCCTCTGTTTGTTTTTGCTTTTCAACCTGTTTGTTTTAGTTATGAATGGTCTGATAAGTTACATGGTATCATTTCTGTTGCTTGATTGGGCTGATAAAGCAAATGAGGTTGTTTCTGATCCCGGACTGCAAGCACTTCTGGTACAGTGTCACAGATCCACAGGTTCAGTGCTCTGGAACAGTCCCCAGGAGGACCCCCTAAGTGTGACAGACCTCCCCCTTAGTGTCTCATTCTTTCACTAGGGTAAGCCACTCAGCTTCACCGCCTCCTTAAAGTGAACCTCAGAGCATTCAGTACCCCTGCTTCACACTGTGAGCTCCCATCGGCGAGCCCACCTGAGTTGGACTACTGAGACTTGTACACCCAAAGGGAGCAGTGCACCCCCACCTTCAGCATTTGCTATGACTCTCAGCCAGCATTGTAAAAGTAGCAGGGTTTATTAGCTGTCTGGAACAAAGTGTGGAAAGTCCTTGGTTAGCATAAAGAAAAGGAGTACTTGTGGCACCTTAGAGACTAACCAATTTATTTGAGCATAAGCTTTCGTGAGCTACAGCTCACTTCATCGGATGCATCCGATGAAGTGAGCTGTAGCTCACGAAAGCTTATGCTCAAATAAATTGGTTAGTCTCTAAGGTGCCACAAGTACTCCTTTTCTTTTTGCGGATACAGACTAACACGGCTGCTACTCTGAAACTTGGTTAGCATAGAGAGCAGAAAGTTACAGGATGATCCATCTTAGTCAGCCCAGAGCCCTCTGGTCCCTTTTTTGTTCAGAAGAGTCTCCAGCTTCCAGCAGCCTACACTTAACAACCCCCCACCTGGCCCCTCCTCAATCCTTTGTTCTTGGGCAAACACAGAAGGTTTCCCGCAGAGGAGCGGGCCATCTGTGGTCGTTAGTTGCTAGGTACCAAATGTCCAGGCAACTGGAGTGGCCACTGTCTTCTTGGACTCTTCATGGACCCCAGACAGCTTTGCATCAGTCACACCTGTATCTCTGGGTCTCTGTGAAGAGTAAACAACCTTTTCCCACCACCTAGTTAACCATGCAGCACATAGGAGAAACTGAGACATGCACAGTATTCAGACACAATATTACAGAAAATCCCCACTTCATCAAACACAGAGTCCAAATGTAAAATCTCGTTTCCACGAATAATCACTCAGGTGACTCTGAAATTAGCTCTCTATGATCTTTCCTGCCAATAAAACCCAGTCCCTCAAATGTTTGTGGAATGTCAAAATGCAAAAGGGGAGTGAAGATAATTTGTTTAAAAATTAGAATAAAGATTAACAGGGGAGAAAATGCACTACGTCCATAGCGCTAATATCCATTTACTAATTTCTTGATTAAAATGAAAATGGAAACATTCTCAGCAGGTCTTTCATCTCTTGCCCATTTAATGGAAAATTTGACATATTTAAAGCCGTTTGCACATTGAATGCAGCTCATTCATGTTCCATTTGGCCAGACCTAACTTCCTGTGCCCAGTAGATGCAATGTTAAAGGAGGCCAAAATATCTTATTATTCGCTATAGCTTTAAAATGTAGATACAGGAAATCACTGAACTATAGTGATCATTGAGGTGCATTCTTCAGCATCCTTGCTATACAATAGTGTCCTAATAAGAGCCGCAGGGGAAATGAAAAACTGAAATGACCTGGACCAGTGGCCCCTGCAACTCCAGAGAGTGAGCGACGCCAACACAAGCAAAACAGATGGACATGCCAACCAAAACTGCGCAGAGCCTGATTGTAGAGATGAGCTGTTGGTCCTAAACTCAGCTATGGCCAAGGATATAGGCTTTGGAGGGAAATCCTGGTGGGAAACAGGTGGGAAACAGTTTTCTTATGCTGTGAACATTTTCAAGATTTCTGAATTTTTTCCCTTTCCGCAACAGGATGAAACTCGGATTTTTTTAATTTTGTTGGCAATAAAACAGGAAAGAGAGAGAGAGAGCATGCAACCTATTGCTAAAACAGGCCTCTGTACCAGGTGACTGGAAGGTAGCTAATGTAATGCTGATTTTTAAAAAGGGCTCCAGAGGTGATCCTGGCAATTACAGGTTGATGAGTCTAGCTTTAGTACTGGACAAATTGGTAGAAACAATAGGAAAGAACAGACTTATCAGACATATAGATAAACATGATTTGTTGGGGAAGATGCAACATAGCTTTTGTAACAGGAAGTCATGCCTCACTAATCTATTAGAATTCTTTGAGGGAGTCAACAAGTATGTGGAAAAGGTGATCCAGTCGATATAGCGTACTTGGATTTTCAGAAAGCCTTTGACGAAGCCCCTCACCAAAGGCTGTTAAGGAAAACTGTCATTGGATAAGAGGGAAGGTCCTCCCAGGGATCAGTAACTGGTTAAAAGATGGAAAACAAAGGGTAGGAATAAATGGTCAGTTTTCACACTGGAGAGAGCAAAGCAGCAGGGTCCCCTAAGGATCTGAACTGGTACCTGTGCTGTTCAACATGTTCATTAGTGATCTGGAAAAGGGGGTGAACAGTGAAGTGGCAATGCATACAGATAATACAGAATTACTCAAAATAGTTCAGTCCAAAGCTGACTGCAAAGAGTAACAGGAGGATCTCACAAAATTGAGTGACTGGGCAACAAAAAGGCAAATGAAATTCAACATTGGTAAGTGCAAAGTAATGAATACTGGAAAAAATAATCCTAACTTCACACATATAATGATGGTTTCTAAATTAGCTGTTACCACTCAAGAAAGAGATCTTGGAATTATCCTGGATAGTTCTCTGAAAACTTTACCTCAATGCGTAGCAGTAGTCAAAAAGGCTACCAGGATGTTAGGAACTATTTGGAAAGGGATAGAAAATAATAAGAAAATATCATAATGGCACCTATAAAACCGTGGTGCACCCACACTTTCAATATGGTGTCTAGTTCTGGTTGCCCCATCTCCAGAAAGGAATAGTGGAAAAAGTTCAGAGAAGGGCAACAAAGATGATCAAGGGTTATGGAACGGCTTTCATATGAGGAGAGACTAAAAAAATTAGGGCAGTTTATCTTAGAAAAGAGACAATTAAGCAGGGATATCATAGATGACTATAAAATCATGAATAGCATGGAAAAACTGAATAATGAAGTGTTATTTACCCTTTACCATGATACAAAAACCAGTAATAAAAAGAGGAAGCACTTTTTCACACAACTAACCTGTGGACCGGAGTCTGACCCAGCATGGCAGCTCTTATGCGAGAGAAAGAGACTGAACTCAGAAGGCCTGGTTGTTGGGGATTCACCTGGGATGTGGAACACCCAGGTTCAACTCATTGCTTTGATCCAGCAGAGCATGGATTTGAACCTGAGCCTACCATAGTCTAGCTGAGGGAACTCAACTACCAGGCTGTAGCCTAGTCTACTCATCTGCCTTCTTTTGCTCGTGTTATGACTAGAAATTCCATTCTGCACCTGAGAAACCTTCCCAATGAAAGTTGAAACCGACTCTTTCCAATGAAAAGTATTCTGACTTCACAGGGGTCAGAATATCACTACAGGTAATTATAGGCCTGATCTTGCAAGGTGCTATCTTGCCCCTGAGAGGTGCTGAGCACCCTCTCTGTCCCCACTGAAGTTAATAGCAGTTGAGGACACTCACAGATTTGGGCCCTTAATGAAGAACTGACAATATTTTTTATTAGGAAAACTGCTGTGTTGAATTTTTTTCCCCTCTGTTCCTAGTCAGTTGAAATAAGCTCCTGATTATGAAGTCAAGAGTCTCTTCTCAGTCACTTTATAAATCTGTTTCAGTTAGTAAATAGTATTTAATTTTTTTTTAAAGCATTGACCTCAGCTTTAAAACACTGGCTGGGTCAATTATCTAAGGAACAGATGGAACTCAGCTTCCAGACCCAACTCAGATTTAATCACACCCTGAGTTCCACACATGGATGATCTCGTTTGTTTCTTTCCTTCCCTTCCCTCTTTGCATAGCTCCCACTTATATGAAATAGGTTTGCATAAAGCAATAGGTATTCCCTGTAACAGGGGACGCATTTGGCCTCATAAGCATTCAGCAAGAGAGGTCAGGTTCTCAGCGGGCATAGATCATCATAGCTCCTTCGAAGTCACTGAATCACCAACAAGCCTTAGCTTTCCCTTGGAGAGCCCCTATTGAAATACTGGTGGAGTTCAACTGTGCTTAGCTTAGGAGATCTGATAAGATCACAGCCCAAGGTGGGGTTGGCTGCAGCCTCCTTCCCCACGCCTTTCCTTTCACAGAAAGCCATATCCCATGAGCCACCTCCCTAAGGTGTCGGGGGGAGGGAGGAAAGAGGAGTAAACATTATTCAGGGTATGTATTACCTGTTGCTATGACTACGACTAAGCTCCTGATTGGCGGTGTTCTTTGCTGTTGGCATCAATTAAAAAAATACTTCTCATAGTTGCATATTTTATTGTTATTGGTATTAACATAAAATCAGATCATTGCATAGGTAACCAGCCAGGAAAGTGAACAGCTGCACATGGCAACAACCAATAATAAAAGAGATGTAAAATACACTCCCTTGGCAGGATCCCACCCTCCAGGCTGGCAACCCCACTGAGCCAAATGCAGAGAGCTAAAGGGGTAGTTCAGTAGCAGGCCCCCTTCTCCCGCAGGAGCAGAGGCAGCTGCTGAACCCTGCGCCAACATGGCTGGGAACCACAAACCACATTATCAAAGAAGAAATATATATGAAGCAGAACAGAAGTTTGGGTCCCTTCCCACCTACTTGCTGGCTGATGTGGAGCTGCAGTGAAACATTAGAAATTGGGGAAGCTGGCAGGCGATGACAGAGAAAGCAAGAGAGCGCGTGGGATTTTAAATCTGCGGCGGTCCTGCTCCCATACAATTCAATGGTAAAACTCCCTCTGATTTCAATGGCACCCCTACCGCACAGCTGTGGGGAGCAGCAGAATCTGCGTACTCTGCACCTACTGGAATATTTTTCATGCAAAAAATGTCACCCTCTGACCCCTACATTTTCCTGGGCAAAATAACCCTGACTCACTTACAAATAAGCCTGAAACTATTCTCCAGGAACCGTGCCAAGCACAACCACTTGCAGCAGCATTACTGCTGGGTTTGGGTCTCTTGCCGGAGAGTACTGTAATGTTTCTTTGAACCAGGGGTATGTCCAGCCGGAGACGCAGTGGCTCTATAATTATGACGGCTGCTGGGGCTGTGGCCCACCAAACACCCAAGGAACCAATAGTGTGCCAGATGTACAGCAGCTTGGAGGCAAGCGTTGAAGCTGCTGCAGGGGCTAGTCTCTCTGCTCTAGCCCTGGTGGGTCCCCATAATGGCACCGACATGGAGCTAAATGAGGGGCTATTTTGCTAGGGGTGGAAGAAAGGGGAAGGCTGCAGATACCCCAGGTCCAGTGGCTCAAACAGCTGTAATTCACTATTAAACAATTGGTCTAATTGGGGCCCCTGGGAGGCAGTCCGCTAGAGGTTAGGGCTCCTCAGGTCATGTGCCTAGGGTGCCCCTCCATTCCAGTCTCAGCTAGGTTTCCAAGTTGATCAGATACTGGTGTGTCTCATTGAGCGCCTCTGCACAGACACCCTGCTCCATCTCTGCTGCTTCCCCACAAACCCTGCCCAGACCTGAACCTGGCTGCAGTGCCTGACGGTCACGCCTGGTCCCACATGTGGTTCACTGGCCTCCGCTGCAGCTTTGGCTGGTGCTTTCCTCTGCATTCAGCTTCCTTGCTGTTCCGCTTGCCATGTGGCTGCCTCCTCCCTGGGTCAGGGTGTTTTCTTAGAGTTCTGCCCCCCTCCTTCTACTGTCTCGGGGAAGCGGTTGTGCCCACATGTCCACCCTGGAGGTGGGGAGGGGGTTGATGAGAATGGTAGCTTCCTGCTTAGCAGAGTCATCACAGTTATATAAGAAGAAAAATCCCCCTAGGAGGAAAACCTGGTCCCCGACCCATGAATTTTGTGGCTAAGGATCTGATCCTGCACCGCTGAACTCAATGGGAGCTTTGCCTAAGTGCTCAGTCCTGCAAAGTGTTGACTGATCAACTCCTGAAAATGCTGAGCATCCCTCCACTTCCACTGGCTCCATTAGAAGTTGAGGGTGCTCTGCACCTCATAGGCTCACAGCCTGAATAAGAAAGACTTTGCTGCTAAGACACCCAGGAGCTGACCCTGCTACAGGCAAATTATTGACTCTGGTTTGGTTTATCACCTGACTGCCCCTTCTCAAAAGGGTGCTGGTCTGTGAATAATGAAAGACTTTGTGAGAGCGCCTCTTTTGCCTGTGAAATATTGTGGGAACAAGCACTGGAAGCCACAAACAAAGTCCAAAGACACATGGCATATGACTCTCTCAGGGCACGTCTACACCGCAAAGACAAACCTGCGGCTGGCCCATGCCAGCCGACTCGGGCTTGTGGGGCTCGAGCTGCGGGGCTGTTTCATTGCTGTCTAGGCTTCCAGGCTTGGGCTGGAGTCTGAGCTCTGGGACCCTCCAACCCTGCAGGGCCCGAGACCCCTGGCTCCACCCAAGCCTGAAAGTCTACACAGCAATGAAACAGCCCCACAGTCCAGGTCCCATGAGCCCAACCAGGGGCCAGCTGCGGGTTTTTCTTGGCTGTGTAGACATACCCTCAGACTCATTGAAAAATTAACCTGAGCTCAGAGTAGACTCCAGCTGTCTCCAGAATGGTTCTACTCCCCTCATTGCTAGCTCCATGCTCTCCTTTCATAGAAGGACATTTTAACAGTCTGCAGGATTTTATCTGAATGTTCAGAAGAGAATCTTGGACTTATTGCAGATTTTATTCTTTGTGAGGTGATTAGCATATGGATGAGATGGGAAGGCTTTATGGTCTTGTGTGTTTCCTGGAAAGCCTTTCTACTGCCAGATGGCTTTTGCACATTTGCTTCTAAAGCCGGCATTGTCTGAAGGGCAGGTGGGCTTATTGGCAGGTCTTCAAACCTTCTTCCCCGTCGTCCTTCTTCGCCCAGTCTCTTACTTAGCCCAGCCCTCTGGAAGGGGCGAGTTGAGGCTGATGATCTGTCCTCTTCCATGACATTTCTTGAATTAGCTCACAGGGTGACAGGTTCAGAGCCCAGGAGAAAGAAGCTCTCTGTAACGAAACAGGAGTGAACCTCGCCACATCATCCTACCTATGCGCCTCAGCAAAAATCTGGTCCTGCTCCCTCTAGGAATTCATAGGTGCCCATTCCATTTGGTTCTTTCTGAGACAGCTGAAATCTGAGGCCTGTTTGTTATATATTGCAGCTATCTGATCTTTCTATAGATGCAGCCTAAACAATCTTACAGGGCAGGGGATTCTCACTGTCTCTCTCCCTCCCCATTTCCACAACTACCCAGATAGCAGAATAAGCCACATATCCTGCTAGACTGTTGGTCCTTACAGTATGGAGGTGGTGCAGAGTTCTGAATCACCTGCCTTTAGTGAACTGAATGTGTTTGAAAGAGACACTGCTTCAAACTGTGTTTCTGTAATGCTGACTTTTGCATCATTTAGTACACAATTACTTTTCTTTTTCAGGAACAAAAAGACCATTGGATTCCTTGGCAGGGTGGGGGCGGGGGGGCTCTTCCAGTTTGTCCACTGGGCAGGGAATGCTCCTTGCTCCAGAGGCTGGATTTATCTCCTCTTTGCAGCTGGCCATTCCTTGGATTTCAAATATTTACCAAATCTGCATTTTTCACTGGAATTAAGAATTTCCCTAGAGAAAATGTTTGATGTAGGAAATACATAGGCAGTGAAATTCTGCCCATTCAGTGCCGATTGTTCACGTTTCCACTGACACGGCTGCTGTTCCTTGGAAACCAATATAGTGTTATGTCATGCCTGGGGCATTCAACGGTAGTTGCAGTGTTTAGTGCATTTAGTGAGTTACCTCCTGGTGAATGGATCCTATGGGAGCCAGGACCAAGGCAATAGTAAACATGCAATTTCCATCAACACAGCAAACTGGTATCTTCCAGTCAGTGGCTAAAATACAGAGAGAAAACGGTTTGATAGACAACAGCTCATCACATGCTTTTGTTTATGTTTTAACATTGGGTCAATCGTTTTCTTTCATTATGGCCCTTGGATGACTCAATTCCTGGATCAAGATATACAAGAGGACAGAGCAACTCAGTATTTCCTGATCTTAGATGAACTGAGCTGGTGGAGGTTGTAGGTGAAGGGGTCAGAATGTTTGGTCTTGGATAATGGGAGCAGAAACAATACTGGTACTTAGCACATGCATTGGACTTCACCTCTTTAAGGCTCTTCCTAATTATCAGTTAGTGGGTTAATCAGTTACTGATGGCATTAATATGTCAGCACTTTCTCCCAGAGCTGGGCCAAATGCTTCTGTGTATTTAAGTCACCCAAACACAGCTCATATGAAAAGAGCTGGTGGCTCAGAGGAACAGAGTGACCTTTGTCTCTAAGTCATCAGTTCAAATTGAGCCCTTGATTCTAAGTTCTTACAACAGGACAGCTGTGTGGTGCCTAGCCCAGTTCCCAGCAAACAGGTCTCCCTTTGCATTTAGCAGTACTTCTCCCTACTTTCTGGCAATCTAGTGAGAGACGGCAAGGATTGGAAGGAGCTATGAAGACTCAGCTCTAGAAGTGGGGATCCCTGCTAGCTGAAATGGTGTCTGCTGTCTGTGCTGCACCTGTTCTGTGGGTATAGAGAGAGAATTTCACATCACTCTGATACCTTTCACCTGCATTAAATCCACAAAGAAAATGAAACAAGGAAGGTTCTTGTCTCCACAGGAGCCCCTTAAATTTACCAGTTGTGGAGTCCATCCTTGAGACCATGGACTTAAATGATGGAATGATGGATTGGTGGGTAAAGCCTGGCTGACATCAGAGAAATGACACTCCTGAGCTGAGAGAGCTACTCTCCCACATCCTGCAACACAGGCCAGGCTTTGAGATGGAATCACATCCAAATCTGTCAGAGTTGGCCTTAGGTTTACCCCATCAGAGCTGAGAAGCAAGCCAGTGGAACACTTATGCCTTGTAAGTAGAGTTTTGGGAGCAAAAGTTGATGGAGGGAAGCTGCTTGCTCAACTTGATGCAGAGCTGGGAGGTGAAAGCTGACTCAGAAGAGCATGTGAAACTGTCAGCCTGGTGCAAACGCTTTCTGCTGATTGTGTCACACTCAAGTTTCCTAAGTAGGAAGCTCAGGAGCTGGGCCCTATTTGCATGAATTTCACATCCCTTTCTTTGGCTGAGAACACACTCTGCTGCTCGATGGACAGCTCCTTTCTGACTCACTGCTCTAATTATATTTTACCGCTGGAATATGGTACTTATGTCAGAGCTGATAGGTAAAAGTCTACTGAAAAGCAGCAGCTTTTGTAGTTTTCCCCTTCATTCACTTCCATGGCTTTCCCCACATTTCCTCCACCCCCACCTCCAGTTCAATTTTTCAGGTACTAGTAACTCTGGAGAGAGAGGTTCAGAAACTCCGGGCTGCCTCCCTTTGACTTAGGGCCATCCTCTGAATTTATTCATTTATTTTGCATTTCCAGACAGAATTTCTTGGCACAGGCAGGAGAGAGAGGAATGACCCTGCTACTGGGGTAGTTTGTGGCTTGTCTAATTCAGCGGCACCTGCCACACACACCAGGTGAAGGTGTTTTTCCTCGTAGGCTGGTAGCCAGAGTGAAGCTGGTCCCTCAGCACAGAACAGAGGGGAAGGATGTCAGGAAGCTGGTTATAGCTCCTTGGTTCTGAGGACCAGCCTTCACCCTACACTATTGGGAGCTGCGACTGGGTTCTCTACATTGCATCACTGATACAGGGTCTTTAATGCACCCTACATCAGTGGAGGAAAACCTTAGTAGAGGTCCACTCGGGCATACCCTCTCCCCTCTGACATGCTCCCTCCAATACCTGACATGGGGATGGGGCAGGGACGCAGACCTGGATCCAGCCCAGTTACAGCCAGGGGAATTCGCTGCTGGGAATTTGTGGCCAAATTATGCTCAGGTGGGTTGCAGCTCTCTCAAACCTTTGGCCCAACCATTCTCAAGCCCCAGAGCAGTGCCATACAAACATCCTCTCAACCATCCCTGGGAGCAAGTGGTGCGCATCTCCTGCTTCTACAGATCAGGAGGCATAAAGAGGTAAAGTGACTTGTCACAGCAGAGTTAGAGCTCAGGAATGCCTGGGCTGCCAGTTTCATCCTCCTGCCAGCCTACCTCCCTCTTGTGGCTTTGTTCAACTCAGTTGATGGTGGAACTGTTCCTGGGGTGAGGTGACTCCCTGGCCATCCCCAGGTATAAATTGCAACAGAATTTCAGCTGATACTTACAACCCGACAGATATAGCAAAGGTGATAAGCGGGAGGGAAACTCATGCTGCAGCTACAGGATCACAGCTTGGGTAACAGAAGGACATGATCTCTCATTTAACTGCACTAAACGATAAATTGTGTACAGACAAGGCTGCCCCCTTGGGAGACCACAAAAGTGACTGTTTCTCATTTCCTGGAGACTGCTGACTGAAAAAGGAAGGGGGACCGGGTACGTTCAAGATGCTGCTCAGTTGCTTTACAGGACTTTACGAGTAGCTATTTTCTCCATTTCCACATGAACATTTGATGTAACATTATTCTTAGTCCTCAGCAAAGTTAAAATGAAAAGGGAAAGACTCAGGAGGTTTTTTGAGAGGCAAAGTGCAGTTTCCTTTCGCTGGTTAATTTTGGCTACTCAGGGGGATTTAAAGGTGGCTTTTATATCACAATGACATTTCCATTTTTTAATTAAACAATTGAGCCAATTCAATACAAATTTGCTAAATATTTAGTTTGACCCAGATCTCCATTTTCCAGAGAAAAACAGTTTCATATGATAAATTTTACCCAACTCTACTGACCAGGGCTGGATCTGAATTAATGACACAAAAGTTGGACAAATCTGTACCTCTTCATCACCTCACCACTTTCCTCTTATTGTGCATTTGAGATAATACTATTCCTGCAGCTACTGCTAACTTCTGTTTCAGAAGTTCTCTAAAGGGAACAGATGCTGAGAAATGTAGAATTTGTCCGCTTGGTAATAAAATATTTTCAAAGTTGTTCATCAACTTAGATGCAAAATTTCCTCATTTCTTATTTCCAGGAAATAATGCATTTTAGGCAACATGTCTTGTTAATAATGATGCCTTTAATGATTCTTATTAATATTAAAGGTGTTTTTATTTATATGGTTTTGTTATTTGCTTATTAAACTACCAGTAAAAAAAATACATAACCCTCTGAGTCAAATTAGGCCTGTAAACATGCAGGATACACCCATTTTGTACAAGGATATATGAGCTTTAGGCAAAATTTTAGATATCCTGGGCTGAGGATATTCAGTGCCTTGAAGAAAAGGACCAAGATCTTGATAACGTCCACAATTAATGTGGAGTTTTCATATGGAGAAAGGTACTTTGAAGACAGAATGAGGTATGGGGAAGGCACAAAATCAGAGATTGGTTGACGACCTGCTAAAAACATTCTCCTAAATTATACTAAAAAGAGTCCAAGTGCTGATGCTTTGGTCCACTTTATACTCCAGTGCATGTGGATGTAAGAAAGATCCTAGTTCATCTTCCAGGATTGAAAATGGCGAAAACAGCCTGTGAACATTTTGGTGAATTTTGACAATGAATTTCAATTCAGTCTATTTGCACCTAGTTTGCAGTCACGCTTTGCAAGCATAGTATTAGTCTGGATGGTGCTTTCCTATTTCTTCACCTTGAGCCAGAGGTGCCAGGCGGCTACAGGGAGGTATTGATTGGAGCTTCTCCTGAAAGGGAACTGAATTAGATTGCTAGCACCCATCCTAAATTGCCTGAGATACTCCCAGTGTTCAGTGTGAGAAGCCAGAAGACAATGTTGGAATAAAATCCAAGAGTGAGTGGTTAGGATGTATATATTGTGTTGATGAGAAATACATTGAAGGTGCAACCTACAATCATGGCCTAATCCATTATGGTGTTGGTTGATCCTTTTAGCCATTTTGGCTGCCTTTCCCAACAGCCTAGGTGACTCTCATACAGTTATCAACATGGCTCTGTGTGACAGTCAGACACAGGGCTACTAAAGCTCCAGCCCCAAGAGGTAAGGAGCATCCACTCCCTCAATGGGAAAAAAAGGCCCAGGTTGTAATGCCAGATTTTCCATTGCCCATTCTCTCATAAATAAAATCAATGTTTTTTCCAACAGAAAGTATGCTGAGCTGACTTTAAATCACAAAGGATATGACCACCTATTCCATTCACAACGAGGGGGATCAGCATCACTGGCTTAGACTGGCAAGAAATAAATGTTCCTTTGTGGGGGAACACACATTTTCCTCTCAGACCATCAGTGTCTTTTTATTTACTGTTCTTAACACAATCTTCCAGACAGGTTATTCTTTGCTTATTCTCCTCAGTCAGTAAATTCCTTCCCTCTGAGTTGAGCATGCCTCTCTAATGGAAGATCTGAAGTTGTCTTCCTGGAAAGATCCAGATGTTATAATATTTCATGACTGCTTCTTTTTGTGCAAGGCATAGCCAAGAGGATTTTAAGTAACTTTAAGCTGATGGATTGAGGCACTGGGCACATTTTCACCTGGCATTGTTATGCTGGAGGGTGTTACCTGGTATAGTCAGAGCTGACCTGTCTAGCATGGATAGCCAAATAATAAAAGGAATTAGATTCCCCATATGCTGCCCTTAGCTGAGCATCATGGCTATACTTACTCTGTATATTAATTAAGCTTCATGCATATCTTTGTTAGGTATTAATACCCATTTTGCAGATAAACAACACGGAGATTAAGTAATTTGCCCAAGGCAACAGGGTAACAAATATATCCCCTACTCTAAATTCCAAAACAACATGGGCTTATTAATTCCACAGCACCTTTCACTAGCTCCCTCCAAAAAAGAACAAAGAATAAATTGCACCTAGTGGAATTTTCGAGCTTCGTTTTGATTGTCTACCCTGGCGTAAGCATGGTCAGTGAGTACTAAAGGCCAGGGCAGGCTAAGCCTCACCTGACCCAGGCCATGGCCCTGTCCATGTTGCCTTGGGAGGCCTTGCCCTCTCTCCCCCTCGGCTCAGCTCCAGCTGGTGACCAGGAGCTCAGGACCGCCAGCAGCCAGGGGCAGCACTTGGGCCTGGTGTTTGGGCAGGGGCGGTGGCTCAGCCAGGGGGCATGACTGAGGTGGGCAGGCCAGAGTGTCTCTGGCCATGGGGAGGGGGAGTCTTGGGGATACTCCAATCACTGGGGGTGGGGGGGCAATTGGGGCTCTGGCATGCAGGGGTGGGGCCTTGGGCAGAAGGGGTGGGGCCGGGGGGCTAGCCTCCCCGAAGAGGGGGTTCACCCGATATCCATGGTTGAAAGGGTATCTGGTGAGGAGATGGTGATAAATGTAAGAAATGAACAAGCTGGCAGAGTTGCTCCTAAATTACGAACTATGGCCTTGCTGAGCTGATTTATTGATTAAAATGCTTTGTGGAAAGACTTTTCATGAGGCACCATCTCATTTTCAAAATAATAACAAAGCAAGGCCCCAGGGACAGGGGAGAAAATTAGAAACATTCACACATTCAAAAGTGCGCCAAAATAATCAGTGTTGTTTTTCAGAAGCATAGAAACACACCGAGCTGCAACAGCAGCAGCTCCATCAGCCAATCGACAAGCCCTCAGACACTCTGGCTTCTCCAAGAGGAAAGGGGCGAAATCAACACAAGTCACACTATGGCAATCAATATTTCATTATCAATCTGTTATTGTTGGAATGAGTTTCCACTTCAGATTCTTAGCAGCAGACAGTAAATCTTGCATCTGAGCAGAGCTTCTTGGATGAGAAAGCAATTTTTTGCCCCGGATCTTTCTCAGATTTGGGCTACTGGGGAAGCCTACTCCTTCCCAAGTCCTTAGGCCGTACAGTATGTTACAAATCCACTTTCAATTACATCATGTTATTCCATGCCGGGCAAGTCAGAAGGAGCCTGTTAATGTTTATGAGCACACGAAACACAGCTCCCCTCTCAGCTGGAGCCACTTAAAAGGACAGGCAGGGTGCAGCAGTGACAGCTTCCGCTGTGGAAGCATTGGGAATGGCAGGCGCATGTGACTAACGATGACAGCTCATTTTGCTTTTACACTCAGACTGGTGAGATTAGAGACGTTATCTCAGAGAACCAAGCTATGAGGTAATCACACATGGAGTAGGAGGAAAACACAACTGACTAACATGCAGCATACACATGAGGCCTGAAAAGCATCCAAGATGCACACATTATGCCCCCACATCCCATTCATGAATCTCACAATATAGGAGTCAGTGTTGCCTAGTGGCTAGTGCGCTCAACTGGGACTCAGATTACCAGGCTTCTATTCTCTGCTCAGTCACTGGTATGTTAGGTGAGCTTGGACAAGTCACATCATTGCTCTCTGCCTCAGTTTTACCATCTGTAAAATGGGAACGATACTAATCTCCTTTGTAAAGCACTTTGGCAGCTATTGATGAAAAGTGCTTTGTTATTATATACACGAGAAGGTGGTCAAAGACGTCACCCTACTGTGTGCAGTTGAGTCATTTACTCTTCAGATTGCCTTAGATTTATTTTCTAAGCAAGCTGGTTAATGCAGAGAGACTAAAGTATATTCAACTATCCCAATTTAAGCCTGCATGGTAGGAAAGGGTTTCTATTGGCAGAAACTATAAGGGAGAGCATACATAATGTGGTTGTACTTTATAATATTTGAGGGCTATTAACAAACAGTCATCTAGGGCTGTATTTTAAGGATTGCATTCTAGACAAAGTATGGAGCTTGGAGTTTGACCCAGTTTCCTCCACCCCAGGATTTTAGCAGTTACTTCTCTGCCCCACCCACCTCTGTGCTTGGCTTCCTTGACTTTAAGATGGTTGAATAAACCATCACCCCAGGGACAGGCTCCCCTTCAAGCACACTCCAGAGTGAACTGTATATCTGGAATGGCAAATGCATATGATATGAATTGATCAGCCAGCCAGAGCCAAGCTGAGACATGGAGAACTGCTGAGCCTGGTGGTGAAGACTTCTTAAAGGGAAGGGAGCAAGGGGTGAATGGGAAAAGGGGGACGGAGGGGACTGATTAAAAGAACATTGGGTCTTGAATGTCTCTGACATTTGGATTAGTCAGGGTCCCTAGTCACGTTTCAGAGCAACACCTGTGAGGAGTTACATGCCCAGACAGCTTAAAATCATGGATGGAAAAAAACCCAACAGTTTTCCAGCTATAAAAGCAAGAACTTCCTTTGATTTCAGTGTATCCCTATTTTTTATGAGTATTTTTTACTGAATGAATTTTGAAGCTCAGAACCAGGCGAGGATCTCACCAACTCCCTGTATACCTTTGCTATTGAACCTTATTTAAGACACCACCACCTATTGCACACTGTCCATTTGGAAAGACGATTTAAGTGAGCGGGAATAGTTTTGTGAGCCAAACAAAAAACAGCCCCAGCTTTTGAAGGAGGAAAGCTCACTGCGCATACATTTCCGTCTTTGTTCCCGTTACCTATTCCCTTTGTCTTTCGACATGCAACAATCAAAGGAATTAAAAGGATTAAAAAGCATACACGCAAAAAGCAATGACTTAATACATCAAAGCAGGTGTTATGCCAAGAGGAATGGGAGCCAAGGAAAGCGACTGCTTCAAATTAAAGCTCCAAAGCGAACATGTGGAGCAGTAACATGACAACAAGTGGATCGCTGGAAAAACAATGGCAATTCTGGATAAAAGCAAAACAAAATGCCCAAGTCAATTCCTTATAGACATCACATTCTAAACCACTGCATGTTACAGGGCCATTTCACCAAAGCGTGGCCCCTCGTTGAGTTACAGTGGCCCTTCTGTCTCTTGAGTCAGCGCTATACCAATGGCCCTATATGGTACCAAGGGACACTATGCTGCAGGGCCTGGCCTTGGGGGATTAATTCAGTAGGCTGAACTCCTCTTGCTCTAGCCGTGCAGAATCCAATGCCCATCTCAGTACAGTGCTGTGCTGCGGGAGGTATTGGGATCCCCTCCCCTCAATCTTGGGGTCAGTGACAGAGCCCATGGCTCTTTTTGCACAAATTGGGTGTGTCAGCAGTAGTGTCCTAGTGACATGATTAGTAAATGGGATCCCGGACAGCCATGATGTATTTCTTAGAGCAACTTGTGAGTTTTCAAAAGATCACAAATGGTCCAGTCAGAAACGCCCATTAGGGTTTGGGATGAGATATGAGTTTATGCATCCAAGGATTGCAATAGCCCTTTTGGCCAAGCTTCACGCTGGGAGCTCATGTTCAGATGATTATCCACTGATATCAGATGACAGGCATATAATTAACGAGGTCATCCCTTTTTAATTTTTGGTACAACATTAGCTTTCATCCAGCCTTCTGGAACTTCTCCAGTGTGCCAAGACTTATTGAAAATCAACATTATTGATCTCATTAGCCAGCTCTTTTAAAACTCTTAGATGCAAGTTACAGGACCAGCTGATATTGGTGCTGGAATAGCCGATGCTGACATTGGAGTGGGAACTAGAGGGCTGGGGGTGTTGCCAGACCCCCTGGCTTGAAGCAGTAATAACAACCCAAATACATGGTTTCCACCTTCAGCACCCCCACTATAAAAATTGTTCCAGCTCTGCTGCCTGATGATATAAAAATATGTGACTTTAGTATCTGCTGTTCACCATCTTCCCAAGATACCAGTGGAATGGAAAGAGCGTTATCATTATATTTTTCCCCAAATACATGTTCAATAAATCTTTCTGCATTATGATGTTGCTGCTCAGAGGTGATTGTGGTACTATCCAGCAGACCAAATTTTCAGACTGCTAATGGAAAACCATCGTCCAGGGTCCTTCATACCATGTAGTAAAGCCTGGCCCTTCAGAACTGTCCAGCAGCTATGCTGTGGGTATCCCATCTGGACGTCAGAGTTTAGCCAGCCCTAAAAGCCAGTGAACTTTGGGACCCGGCTACACAAGCGCTAGCATTGGAAAGCGTAATGGTTCTCTGAACGAGATCATTACTGCCCTACCTGTGATCCAGTCATTGTCCAAAGAAAGAAAACACAGCAAGATGCAATCCAATTGCAATCCCTTAATTGCCATTCAAATGAGCTGACTAATGAGTCTATATTATGGCTGGCAGGAAGAGGCCACGGTAATTATAACCCTCACAACATCCTGTAGGAAGGTGCATGCTATGTATTCTTACTTAAATGCCCACAGGCGATTCCAGCTCACCTCTCTCGAAAGGGTGTTTATGCGCCTATTTGGAAAAGGGGATATGGCAACTTATTCATACCTTTTCCTCCTGCTGCAGCAACTGTAGTCCCCAAATAGAACAAATGAATGGGTATGGCACAGAGCTCAAAGCCATATCCTTGCTGCACGCTGGCATGGAATGAATGGGAAAGAGGCTGCATAGCATTGCAGCAGCTCGCTTTTCAAGGAGAGCCTGCTACTTTGTGTTCTCATCAGGAGCCTTTGACTTGTGGGGGATCATTGCAGTGAACATCCCTGAGCTGTGGGCCCTCATAACACAGCTGATGTGATATGCCTTTACAGCCTGAGCAGTGCTAATGTAATTACTGCCCTTCTAGGAAAACAAGTTCAGCAGGAGGGCAGGTTGCTTGTTACCTATGAGCTATACTCCTTTGGTGGGTGTTAACATTCCCATGTTCAGGAAAATGTGCTCTGTTTCCGCTCTCTCTCTCCCTCAACCCCCCTCTGCACATTAGCTGGCAGAACTGCTTAGAGGACTCCCCTTGAACTAAGTTGCTTTGACAGATAAATAAGAAAACTTTAACAATTTACGCAGCTCCGCACCAAATTAGCCGAGAAATGTCAGCCACTAAGTATTGGCTGCTTAGGCCTTAAAATACTGTATCAGGTTTTGGTGGTGGTACTTTTAAAGAGGCCTGAGGAGAAGGGGAAGGAAAATAGGAGCAAAGACGGCTGAAATCTGATCTGATAGAGGTTGACAGAAACTAAAGTAATCGTGAATTCAAACATCTGTGTCATAAGCATTGGGTGTGTGGGTATGGTTTTCTGTGCATGTACCAAATTTCTGCTAAGGCACCTCAGTCCAGGGTTCAGTACTGCTGGAGTCAACACTCCAAATTTCATACTGCCTTGTGCATTACTCTCCAGTGCAATTTTAAATATTAAGCTGCTTCAGGTTATTAATCACCTGGAAGGCAGAAACCTATATAGGCCATGCAATGGAGTGGAGACTTTCTTCATCTTCTGACGCAGAGCTAAGACAGCTGTTACTGAAGTTGCTCAGGAACTGAGAACCTCCCTTTATATTGTCTCCCCCTTGCATCCGGCTATGTTGGGAAGCACTACACAAGTCCCCACAGAAAACCCAAGAGGGAGCAGCTAGGAATAGAAACAGAAGGTGCTTGAGTCAGCATGGGGATGTGTATTTCAGATCCTTCTTGTCATAGAATCATAGAATATCAGGGTTGAAAGGGACCTCAGGAGGTCATCTAGTCCAACCCCTTGCTCAAAGCAGGACCAATCCCCAATTTTTGCCCCAGATCCCTCAATGGCCCCCTCAAGGATTGAACTCACAACCCTGAGTTTAGCAGGCCAATGCTCAAACCACTGAGCCATCCCTCCAGAGACAAGAGTGATCCCCACCAGACAGGCAGCAGGGTGAACCTTTTGCTCTAGTCTTTATTTTCCTCCTGTTGCTGTTGCTCTGGCATCTTACAAGACTTGTATCTTGTGCAACTTAGGGCAAGTTTGCATCAGATTCCAAGCACAGAATCCCTGGAACTCTTAAAGATTAAAAATGTAGCAAACTATAAATATTTGAAATCCCCTGTAGCTGGCATATGTACTGTCTTCAAGCATACCTTTTTGATCTGGTATCTGTTTTCCCTGTAATAGCAACATGTTTCTCACAAGATTTTCTGTAGCGGCAGAAAACTCCATGTAGCTATGGTGTGTCTCAAAGGTGTCTCGTGAGTCCTGCTGCCTACTGAGCTGACAGGAAACAGTGCTATGGTGCCTCCCGGCCCCAGATGTGTCCCTTTGCATTCTTACACTTGTTTTTATTCTGTTTGAGCACATCCGTGTGGTGGAGTGGGAGTAATTGTGAGCAGGGGGTCATGCTTTAGGTCGGGGTCTAAATAAGAACTGGCCTGTAAGTTGGCAGCTGTTATTTGGTGATCACTTAGTGCTGTACAAATACGTACAATAAAAGGGAGGACATGGTCCCTGCTCCACAGCTCACAATCTGTGGGACAGATATTTCCACGCTTATCCACATTCCGCCAGATTCTCTCTTATGTTGAAGGCTACCTAACTCCACAACCGGTCCCACCGAATGAAGTACATGGGTAAGGGCATGAAATTATGGCCTGTTGAGTAGTATTTGAATCCACAAGCTATTCCTTTGCTTGCAAAGGGACTCCTAGTAAATAAGATACTGCTCAGTGTAAATAAGGGGGGCAGCATCTGACCCTAGATTGGATGGTCACTATAATGCTGATGCAATATACTCCGGAAGAGCAGGGACTGGAGGATCCATCTCACTTTTGGGTTTTGTTTGAATGATTGCTGAATGGACATGGGTGAGTTACAGGTGTGTCAGATTGTTATAGATGGATTGGCAGTCACTCAAGCTGTCCCATGGTACTGGGAGTACAGCTTGTTGTCCTCCTGTACCCTGCAATGCTCTCTCTCTAGAACAGGGATTGGCAACCTTTGGCATGTGGCCCATCAGGGAAAGCCACTGGCGGGCCAGGCTGGTTTGTTTGCCTGCAGCATCCGCAGGTTCTGCCAATGGCAGCTCCCACTGGCCATGGTTCGCTGTCCCAGGCCAATGGGAGCTGCGGGAAGCAGCAGCCAGCACATCCCTCGGCCCACACCACTTCCCGCAGCCTCCATTGGCCTGGAGCAGCAAACCGCGGCCAGTGGGAGCTGCAATTGGCCAAACCTGCAGAAGCTGCGGGTAAACAAACCAGCCCGGCCTGCCAGCGGCTTTCCCTGATGGGCTGTGTGCCAAAGGCTGCTGATCCCTGTTCTATGGATAAACAGAGAACTCCCATCTCCAGGATGAAAACCTGGTACCTTTTCACCAGTATGAAATTCCCTTCCCTTTGTATTTGTCTTAAAGGCACAGAGATGTATCTTTAAAAATATCTATTGCCAAGATTGGAAATTTTTTAACCTTCTAATAGTCTTGTAATCAAGATCCAATTTAAGCTCAGTTGTTGTTTGAACTTGCAAACCACTATTTGATGAGTGTGTTCAGCCATCAAGGTACTTCAGGAGGTTGAGTGTTGCTAACTGTTTCTCTGGCCTTTTGAAGTACTGCAAATAGGAGCGCTATCTGAGCTCATCACATCACACTGAGGGAGTTAATTGGGAGTCTGGCTTTTTGCTAACAGGCCAACATGACTGGCAGAGTAACATGTCACTCACCCAAGGCATTTGCCCTCTCCCACCAGTCTGTTCAGATTTCCAAGATAGCAATTGGAGTGAAGTGGGTCTCTGGGCAACAGATACACTATGAATTTTCCATAGATTTATTATGTGTCTGGTAGAATGTATTGCTCCTAGATTTACTGTATTACAAAGCTGGCCAACACTGATGATGTCCTGTTACTCTATACGTTGATGACAGTCATCAGGAGCTGCATTGCCAGATGTACTGGCAAGAAACCAACCATCCAATTTAACATCCCAACACTGTGTGTTGTGCACTGCAGTGCAGTTGGTAGATATTGTTGAGTAACAGCATGATGTTCCATTGTAATGTAATCAACCTACTGCTGTGTCCCTGGTGACTGGAAGCTGCTAAAATCAAGACATTGAAATTCAATATTTTGGTTCATAACTATGAAACTTATTGATCCTGTCTGACATGAGGCCTCAACCCAGCAAAGCATTTAAGCATGTGCATAACTTTAAGCACCAAAAGAGCCCCTTGAACACACGTAAGCAAGGTCCAGAGCTGAGCCGATAATTCATAACAAATAATGTATTTAATATATTTTTCTCTTTTCCCTTTGTGGAATCCCATGAACAGATCACAATTTTCTTGACTATATTTGTTGTTAGAAATGATTTTGTGAAATTGTTAATGGATTCCATTTACTTTCTGGCTCACTGTTGAGTTCCTGTGGCTTAACTGTGATTGGTCACATAAGTCACATAGTATTGTTTGTATTTGCTGATTTGCTCAAGTTATCAGCATCTCTTTTAACTGACTGGTGCAAACGCCTTCAGAAAATCAATTGAATATTTGCATTCCACGGGTAATCAGGCCTGCAAGCATAACATTCATTTTCTGTGAACACACTCACGATAGCCAAACTTGACTGCACAATCATTCATGGAAAGCAAAGACAAAGGGATATGGCGGAAGTGAATTTGTTTAAAAATTAAAATTAATATGCACAGAAAAATATTTGCAGTGTTTACACACCTGTAGTCTGTGCTGTATAAATGTCCACCCAAAATTCTGTTCCATCATGCACTGGACTCAGAGTAAAACTCAGGACAGATTCTTCCTTTTGATTGTTCCAAACTCCTGTTCATGTATCTGGAGGAGATTATTATCAGAACACTACACTTACCACTGTAGAGTATAACCATTCAAGAGACACTAAGATGTTACTTCTTCCATCCCATGTCAGCCAGGTGCACCAGTCACCAGATTAAAAGAAATGCTGATACCTTCATCAAATCAGGGAACAGAAGAACACCATGTAATTTTTATGTGACCAATCATAACTAAGCTATAACAGGTCACATGGCAAGTCCCACGTACAATGTACTTTTCCATGAAAGTATGGGGAAGACAAAGGATCTACCTGCCTCTGAGATGTGTAGATGAATGCTTGTCCTGTGATAGTGGAATCTCTTTTGCAAGGCTAACCTCTGAGGGGAGCTGAAGAGAATAGAGTGAGGAGTGAAGGCTGTGAATCTGTGCCAAATGAAATGAGAGAAAAGTGAGCCCATCAATTGACAGGTGACTTCAGTGTACAGGAGTGTTACTGTAGATTCAGGGCACATTTCATATTGCAACAAAGGGAGTTGGCTACCTGACCCCCAATTAAAGCCATTGAGGCTCATGAAGTAAGACCTCATGCAATGCTTTGAAAAAACTGTCTCCCAGTTTCCAGCTGCCATAAACCTTGGAGAACAAATGTAGTCATGAGTCCTGTCTGGCAAAGGGAGATCTGAAGATCAAGGCACTAACATGCAAGCACCTGCCCTATCACCTTCTCCCTGATATTCATTAGGCCTGTAGGACGATGTTTGGGTAATAGCAAGAGCTGGTTGACAATTTTCCAATGGACTAGCTGTTCATCGGCACAGGGGAATCTTGACTGAAGTAGAGAGGTTATTTTACCTCTGTACTTGGCACTGGAATCCTGTGGCCTGTTCTGGTGTCCACAGTTCAAGAAGGATGTTGATAAATTGGAGAAGGTTCTGAGAAGAGCCACAAGAGTGATTAAAGGATTAGATAACATGCCTTATAGTAATAGACTAATTATTTATCTTAACAAAGGGAAGGTTAAGGGCTGACTTTAACACAGTCTATAAGTACTTACATGGGGAACAAATATTTGACAATGGGCTCTTACATCTGCTGAGAAAGGTATAACCTAATCCAAAGCCTGGAAGCTGAAGCTAGACAAATGTAGACTGGAAATAAGGTGTACATTTTTAACAGTGAGAATAATTAAACTGAGGAACAGTTTACAAAGGGTCATTGTGGAATCTCCATCACTGGCCATTTTTAAGCTAAGACTGGATGCTTTTCTACAGGATCTGTTCTAGGAATTATTTTGGGGAAGCTCTGTGATCTGTGTTTATAGAAGGTCAGGCTAGGTGATTACAGTGGTCCCTTCTGGCTTTGGAATCTATGAGTTCAGTCTGGTAAAGTGCTGAGTGTTCTGGCCCTAATCCAGCAAAACACTTAAAGTATGTGCCTCAGTTCATCCATATTCAGGAAAGTACTTAAACACGTACTTATCTTTAAGCACATGCGGGTGGCCCACTGATTTCAGTGTGCTAAAAAGGAGACACTTTCCTGAATCGGGGGCCTTATGCGTATACCTAACATTAAGCAAACTTTGAAATCAATGGAAGCGCTTACATGTTTAAAATTAGTCACATGCTCAAGTACCTTGCTTAACTGGGGCCTTGGATACATATTTACCTTAAAGGATGTGAGGAACAGTATTGGCACAGGGGCTTAAAGGTGAGCAACTCTTATAACAAGACAGATCACTCATAGCCCTAGGGATGCACCAATCAATTCAACCAGAATGACCGCTTGTTACCATAAGAGAGACAAGGTGGGTAGGTAATATGTTTTACTAGACCAGCTTCTGTTGGTGAATGGTACAAGCTTGCAAGCTCCTTGGAGCTCCTCTTCAGGTCCAGGGAAGGAAGGAGAGTGTCTGAGCTAAATAAAAAAATGCTCAGACACTTTGCTTCCTTGCCCAGACTTGAAGAAGAGCTCTGTGTAGCTTGAAAGCTTGTACTGTTCACCAACAGAAGTTGGTCTAATAAAACATATTACCCTACCCACCTTGTCTCTCTTATGGTAACAAGCGGTCATTCTGGCTAAATTGGTTGGTGCATTCCCAGGGCGCTGAGAGATCTCTCTTGTTATAATAGTTGCTCACCTTTAAGCACCTGAGTCAGTAGGATCTGTTCTAGGAATTATTTTGGGGAAGCACCCACCTTGTCCCTGGGGCCAGCATGGCTACACTGCAAACATTTTACCATGTTAGTCTGGTATACACAAAACCCGGGGGTGGGGGGGAGGAGTGAAATAAAATACAATAAAAAATAGAAAAACATTAGTGTATTTTCATAAGACATCTACATTTGAAAGGTAGTGGTACCTGTTAGACTGGGACATGGAACTATACTTTGGCTTCTAGATATGGTGTATAATGGTGGATTTAGAACAATGTTATTATACATTTCAAGATGGTAATTTGAATGGAAACGGATGACAACACACAGGTTCCTGTATCTTACTAGCATGTGTTTGTGTGTTGCCAGATTTCAGGAGGGTATTCTAAATATCTTAATGTCTTATGAAATAGATGATGTCTAAACTATACAACAGGGATCGGCAACTTTTGGCACATGGCCCATCAGGGAAATCCGCTGGCGGGCCGAGCTGGTTAGTTTACCTACAGCATCTGCAGCTCCCGCCGATCGCAGCTCCCTCTAGCCCGTGGTTCGCCATTCCAGGCCAATGGGGGCTGCGGGAAGTGGCAGCCAGCACATCCCTCGGCCCACGCCGCTTCCCGCAGCCTCCATTGGCCTGGAACGGCCCCCCATTGGCCTGGAACAGTGAACCACGGCCCGTGGGAGCTGCGATCGGCCAAACCTGCAGACGCTGGAGATAAACAAACCATCCTGGCCCACCAGCCGATTTTCCTGACAGGCCGTGTACCAAAGATTGCCGATCCCTGCTATAAGACATAGCATTGTATTTTAAACATTCACACACATGGTAGAGCCAAAAATAATAGTCTCACCATATTTCTGAAAACTGTTTAAAAAATCTTTGTCATTTATTTTTAGATGATTGGCTAGTTCTGAAATATGCTGAAGAAATTTGATGTAGTGTTAAATATAATTTTTCCTTTGATGTCCTATTCATTTTTTTTAAATGAAATATTATATCTGTGGGTGGAAAACATAGGTTTTTTTCTTTATAGAAGACCACCCTTTGAGAACTGGACTATAAATTCACTAGCCTGGAAGAGAGACGATAGAAAGGTTACCCATCTATCTTGCTATTTATCTACAGCTATACCAGTATCATCTGCCTGTAGGGAAAAAAGCCCCCCGGAGAGTACACGAGGCTTATCATAACTGGCAGCAGGTGAAATATCAGATGGGGAGGTGATAAATAATAAATGAGCCTATATTTTTACATCTGATGTAGGGAAATGTTAAATGTTAATAGAAATAATGGAGAGACTGCCTCCTGCATTTCCCTACTGGTGAACTTCAGTCAGCCTATCACAGATAGCTTTAGCTCTGCTTCCTTCCTGACAGCAGGCCTCTGAGGGCATCAGCATTTTTGCGGGGCTTTCCTAGGGACAGGCACAGCCTCATACTAAATGGGATCATTTCCTTGGGTCTGATAAATGCAACTGAGGCATGCTAAGTAACACCTCAGAAATCAACTCATAAGAACGTAAGAACGGGCATACTGGGTTAGTCCAATGGTCCATCGAGCCCAGGATCCTGTCTTCCAACAGTGGCCAGTCCTAGATGCTTCAGAGGGAATGAACAGAACAGACCCTGTGCTTTGAGGAACATCAGGTGCAAGTTCTTCTGTCAATTTTTTTCCTGAGCAGTGCTTTATGCCATTCAGCCTGTTGGCAGATTTCTGAAAGGCCAGGGTCTTGCTCCTATGAATCAACACCTTCTCCTTCTTTACTTAGGCAGATGACTAGCATTTGAAAGCAAGCCATGGACTTGATTCATTCCATAGATATTCCTGTGGGAGAGGGATTTGGGTGCTACTAAAGAGACCAGCTAGGTCAAGGAAATAGTTAATAGGATATAGAATTATTCCTAGTCATTGGTTCAAAGCCTAGGTAGGTAGTGACTGAAAGTTGTTACAATCTGCTGTCTATTTTGTGGCCCCTGTGACATAAATTAGCAGGTCCCGGTCCAGTCCATGTTGGACAAGTGTCCAAATCATACAAAAAGAAAAAAACCCTACGTAATTTAGAATTCAATTGGCACTTTTACTGGCAGCCTCAGTGGAGAAAACAAAGACTGAAGGCCAGATTCCAATTCCTCCCTTTCCTGCACTCAGTCCAGGAACAGAGGGGACACACAAAGTTGGCTTTAGGACTTCCATGTTCTGACATGTCAGGGGTCAGATGTGCTCCAAATAGGGTGACTAGTGACAACTGGTGCACGCTCCTCTCCCTTCCCCAGTGGGTCCCCCAGCAGGCCTCATGTGCTGGGGCAGTGAGGAAAAGCAATGTAGAACATTGCAACAGTTCATTGCCAGCCAGGGAAACTTACAGCAGAGGGTTCCCTACCATCTGGGTCCATTCCCCGTTACACTGCTGCAGTGTCTTAAAGAGGCCATGAAGTCCTGTCCCAGAATATGCACATGGAGCATGCATCACCTTCTTGTTCCATATCTGAGTAGAAGCAGATGGGTTGTATCTAGTCTGAGAATTTACAGACATCTTCAGGCACCAGGGCTGTCATGCTGGACCCAGATTTCACCAGCATTGCATTCATTTTGATAAGTGGTCAGATAGGAAGAACATGAACTCAAGGCCTAAAGTCTTTACATAGGTATCCAGCAGCAGCAGCTCCCTGACTGGGGAAGGGGGATGCAAAAGAGGTGTGTCACAGGTTGCTTTTGCTACCTGTATTACCAAAATATAACAGGTGCCTTATTTACTGCTGTCATTGGGAAATGCAGTCTGACGTAATCTTTAAAGATACGTTCATATTCCAGGCAGCAAACTACCACTTACAGGATGAAATTGTTTGCTGTTTAAACACTGCCAGTCAAGGACATTAATTGCTCTGGGTTAAATTAAACTAAATGGCACAGCAGTAAGATTCAAGGCCCAGAGGGGGGTAAGGGGAAGGAACAATCTTATCTCATAAATAATGAGTTCTGAAAAGAACCCTTACTGGGACAGATTAATATGCAAAGAGGCAAGTTCAACTCCAGTTCAAGTCCTAGGAGTGTCCCAGTCAGCCCTGGGTAAAGCACACAACACACTGACATTTGCAAAAGGAAACATTTCAGAGACTTCAAGTTTCCATCGGGGCATTTAATCCAAAGATCCTACAGAATGCAAGTGGCATAGCCGAGCAAATCTGCCTTGCGAATGCCAAATGGGGTTAAGGTGACACAGAGAAGTGCAAGGAGAAAAGGAGGTGTCTTTCCCCCACTTTCAAAATCAAATGACAGTAACAGAGGATGGCACATGGAGGTGGGGGAGAAATCGCAGCATTGTTCAGCATTACATATTTTGAACCGGTTCTCTGGAAATCTCTCTCTCTCTTCCCCCGCCCATGTTCCATTATGTATTAACTTGCCCTGGACCTTTGGTGCCATCTTCAAGAGCTTGTGCTCCAGCTGGGTCACGCACACTGAGTCTGTCTCATAGTCCATGTGAAGGGATATTTATTTATTCACACTTGTAAGAATATAAGCGGGCACCAATCCCAGACTCTGGGTTCCCTCAAGATTTCTTTAAAAACACAAATCGAAACAGAATGACAGCACTAGCAGAAGACTCCGCTATCGACCTCCGGTATATTGAGCCCTACAGCTGTTGAATTAAAGAACATCTCACCTATGGCCAGTATCGCCCCCCACCCCTGCCCAACATCAATCTCCTCCCCAAAAAGCTCCAGGAAAAACATGACCTGACATCAGTCTGGGGCTAATTTGGATCAAGGCAGGAAGCGAGTTCTAAACCAAGAGGCCCTCTGTCTTTCCAGCTTCAGTAGAAAACGCAATATCACCCTGACATCGACAAACAGCCTGTCCACTTGGGACTCCATCTCCTGCAGTGACCAATGCTGCATGGGTCCAAGGAAGGCATAACTCTCCCGTAATGGCTCTGATTGTGCCACTCCATGTGGGAAGGGAATTCTTCATCCCCAGGTGGTGATCTGCTGATGAACTAAGTGTGAGGAGGAGCCATAGTCCTTCCAATTTCATCCTAACCCGTGTAAGAGTGGATGCTATTATTTATGTACATCATTAGCCAAATTCTCCCCTTGGTTACATGCAGACAGCTCACAGGATTTCAGTGGGAGTTATGTGCATGAATCCAAAGGTCCCAAGTGTTTAATTCTTTTTTTCAGATTTTCTGAGCTCTTTGTTGCAATATTACCCTGCAGCAATGAGTACCCCAGACTAATTATATGTTAAGTAAAGAGAAGCCTAAAAGGTTGTACATATAAGGCCTGATTCGCCTCCCTTTTAGATCAGCTTTACGCTGGTGTAACACTATTGATTCTAATTTACCCTGGTGTAAGTGAGTGAACAATCAGGCCCTCGTTGCTATAATTAGTGTTGCGAATGAATGCAGTATGTACCATTTCCAGCACATACCATTTCCAGCATTTACCATGTTCCATGCTGGCCTAATGAAAACAACAGTGGCCCATCAGTGATACATAATGTATCTCCTTCCAGTGCATTTTTAGCACCGCACAAGAGCCCCAGTACCAGGGCTTGGGCCTTGAAGTCTAGGGATGTTGGTCTTTAAAGTCTAGGGATTCAAGTCATTTTCTGATAACAAAGCACCTACAGCTGTACTTAAATTGTATGTTAAATAAATGCCAGTGATTATTAGTAGCATATTTCTCAAGGTTCAACCACCAGGTACCTGCTAGCTATCCTATTCCAAACTCTGTAAACCTCAGTAGTGATGTGCTTAATAATTATTTGGCATTAATTTGTCATGCAATAATTATCCTATTAAATCTAAATTAAACCCTCCACTCAGGCACTTCATTGAAAGTGTGAACATAACAATTAAAAGAGAGAAAAAAAGATATAATTTCTTTCAAAGTTGCTTATATAAGAACAGATATTTTGTGGCTGGCAGCAGCAGCAGAAAGAAAGAAGGAAAATATTGAATGGGGGGAGGGGGAGTTGCACTTTTTTCTCCAAAATCAGAACCAAAATACTTATGTAAACAATAAAAATTCGTCACCTCCAGTATTTGTATGGCCCCCACCATCACAATATCTTAAGAACTCACATTCGTCAGTGTATTATCCTCACAATGCACCTATAAGGTAAGGCAGTGCTGTTATCCCCATTTTACAGATGGGGAACTGAGGCACAGGGACAGTAAGTGACTTGCCCAAAGTCCCACAGGAAGTCTGTGACACAGCAGGGAATTATGTGTGTCCTAGGCAGAGGTGATGTGTGTGGGGAGTTATGCAGGGTCAAGGGCCCTCCCAGCAGCTGGCCTGGGTGGGGAGCAGACTATGTGGGACCAGGGCCACTTCTCACACCAGCCAGCTGCTGGGATGCTGCTCTGTGCAGTGCAGCAGCTGTCTGCGAAAGAGCCTGGTGGGCGAGGGGCAGCAGGTTGCCACCCACCCAGGGCCAGGGGCCATGTGAGCCGGGGGTAGGTGCAGCAGGAGAATCATAGAATATCAGGGTTGGAAGGGACTCAGGAGGTCATCTAAGTCCAACCCCCTGCTCAAAGCAGGACCAATCCCCAATTTTTTCCCCAGATCCCCAATGGCCCCCTCAAGGATTGAACTCACAACCCTGGGTTTAGCAGGCCAATGCTCAAACCACTGAGCTATCCCACCCCAGTAACATGTGCTGGAACACATTACCAAGTGCTGGCAATGGTATGTGCTGGCAATGGTACATGCTGCATTCATTGGCAACAAAGGACAGAGACCCCTCCCCAGTAACACGAGGCAGGAAGAGTGTGGCCGCCTCTATAAATGAAATACTCATAATCATGCCATTGCATAAATGTTCCCACACCTCCAGCTCTTGGATGGTTTTCTTACTCTGTGACTCGTGTTGATGTGATGTCGCTTTGTACATCCTCCTGCTAAGCCTGCACAGAGGCAAAGCGAGTTAGCACAATCAAACCAAAGCAAGGATCAAGGAACATCCCGGAAGGATCAACAACATGCAGGGGTGAGGCATCAGAGCATTGTGGTATTTGACTGCGGCACTGTAAAGCAGATTCCGTGGCATCGTAGCTAATAGACATTTACAGACATGGAGCCGCTATCCCAGGCCCTTTGCATAAAGAGGCATGAAGAAAGGGTTGCTTTGAATGAGGTCTGAGCATACAGAGAGCTAGTTCCTTCCTTTCTGACAAACTACCAAGAGAAGGGACGGATTCTCCATCTCTTGAGGTCTTCAAATCAAGACTGCATGCCATTCTGGTAGATATCATTTAGTCAAACACAAGTTATTGGGCACAACACAGGAGTAAATGCATGAAATGCTGTGTCCTGTGTTATCCAGCAGGTCACACTACATGATCCAATGGTCCTTCTGGCCACAAAGTCTATGAATCATTCTTGGTAGGAGGTAAGGCTGTGGGTCACTTTAGTTAAGGTATCCGTCTACTTGTCAGGCCCCCATTAATGGAGTATCTAATCACCACATGTTCTCACAAAACAACCCCTAAGGGTGTAGGGAAGTGCTCTGATCCCTAATATTACAGAGGGGAAACTGAGGCACAGAAAGACTAAGTGACTTGCCCAAAGTCACACAGGAAGCCTGTAGCAGCATGTGGAATTGAAACTGAATCTCCTGAGTCCCAGGCCAGCACCCTAAATCAGTGGAGCATCCTTTCTCTCTGAACTGTCCACCTGTGGACCAACGCCTGATCCGGCAATCAGCTCCACACAGGCAGGCTCTTGAGCCTACGTGACTTCATTGGGACTCTATGTGGGCAAAAGGGTCTGCCCTCAGGGATCAGCTTGCACTTAAAGGGCAGGAAGCAAACCACACTATGCAGAAGACAGATACCAGTGAGGAAGGGAAATCGGAGAGAAGGGGCGAGGTATTTTAAGTGAGGGTTTCAGACCAAGCGAGAGCGGTAATGAACATGATCTCTGAAAAGTCTATTTGTAATATTCAAACATGGATTAAGCTGGGAAGGCAACTCACACATTCAGAGACATCTGCCAATAATCGACTGAGAGAAGCAGTGCAAACAAGGTCTGCTCAGGCAATCATAAGCGAATGTAATTCAAAGCAGATGAAATGAGATTTCCTGTTTGTCGTGAATGGCACCCACACCCACACACAGTATATTTAGTAATGTTTTCTTTTAAGGGAATTTAGTGCCAGTGAAAGGTGCCAGATTGACAGCTCTGAGGGCTGCAGACTTCAGTTTCCATCCGCAGCACAGAAGTAGAAATGCCTTCTCCCCACTGTTGTGAGCAATGATGCCCATACAGGGGAAAACTTCCCCTCAGCGCCCCCACACAGCCGTCTCCAGGGCAGAATGCAGATTTCCCAGCACCTTTCACCCTACAAAGCTGGTTCGGACAGGATGCAAAGAATAGGGACATTGGAGTTGCCACTGCCGTGCAACCTGCTCAGCCTGGGAGCATGCTATGTCTAGCAGTGGACTTTACCAGAGGCAGATGTAATGGACAATTGTGAAATAACCTGCCCGGAGGGGAAGTTCCTTCCTAACTTCTGTCAGTAACAGGTTGGTTTATACGCTAAAGCATGAGGGCGTACAGAGAAACCTGAGGGCTTCTCTAACCTCTGCTAGGTTGCGATGACTCCGAGGGGTCAATACACCTGTGTAAATTTCTGGAGTACACTGCATTCTGGCCCTGCCACTCCAGCCCCTGAAGACACTCTGTGCTGGGGTGGTCTGGAGCCAGCCACACCAGATTGATGAAGTTGGGGCTCCTCCACACCAGGGCAGACCACAGCTGCCCACCTATGGCAATTGTACAAGAGCATCACAAAAGGCCGTTAGCAGGGCTGAGGAACTGGTCCTCAGAACTACCTTTTAGGAAGATCGTTACTGACAGGGGGTTCGGATTCATTTCTGCGTCTGCCTATTCAGAGCTAGTCCCATTAACCCCCTTTCTTGAGCAGCACCACAGGGTGTGCTGCTAATGGCTTGCAGGTTGCTTTTTAGCTGGTGTGAAATCTCTTTAATAATTAACTATCTAAATTAGTCCTGTTTACACTGTAATTTTTTCTCCCCCCTAAGTGGCTTAATGTAGCTAGTTTTTTGTAATCATTTCTTATCTAATTTCTCGTTATCACCACTGGAATCAAACTGATAACATTTATCTCACCTTTTTCTACAGTTTTCCTTTATGTTTGCTGTCACCGTTTACATATGCTGCATTGATCACATGAGCCTTTCTAACTGCGTTACTCCATGTGGACTTATGAATATATGGGGAGTGTTCAATATTTTTTTTTTAAATTTGTTACTGACTGTGATGGTTACTGACTGTGTCCCTGTAGGATTCTTCTTGGGAAGCTCAGGAATGAACAATTGTTTTATCTTTCCTAATAACACCAACACTACTGCCTACCCCAGTTATTTCGCAAGACCCCGGAAATCTTTTATAGCATCTTACACTGTCGCTGCTGTGCTGTTAAATCCTCATGAATGCAACAATGAATTAATAACACAGTTATACACCACAAACTATTCCCCACTCAGACTTAACAGTAATGCTCAGCCAACACCGCAAGCTGGTGACAGTCAATGACTTGGATAGCATTTTCTCATGCTTCTTGCTCAGCCTGGTTTGAAGAGACTTGCCAGCCTGTTTTATAAATGGAAAACATGGGCTTAAAGTGAAGTCAGAGGCAGGCTAGGCCTCTCGTTGCCTTGTTACAGCTTTTTCTTGCCATTGTTCAGCCCATAACAAAACCTTTGTGGTCAAGCTGCTTGTAAAAATGCATATTATATATATATATATATATAGTTATATATCTATTTGACTGTAGCTCCTAGAGGACCCCAGCTGAGATAAGCTCCCCATCACACTAGTAGTGTACATACACAGAACAACAGACAGTCCTTGCTCCAAAGTGGTCACAGACTAAATGGATGAAGGCAGACAAAGGATCAGAGAAAGGGAACACAGTTATACTCCTGGAGAACTGAGGCAGACTAATAACTTGGCCAAGGTCACACAAGAAACCTGTGGCAAATCCTAGAATTAAACCCAGCTCTTCTAAGTCCCATTCTGGAACCTGAAGTTTCTAGCTGTCTCAGCCACAATACTGCCCATTGCTTATTTCTGTCAGGGGGATAAGGGAGAGTCAGCTGATTGTTTTAATGCTAGGCAGTGGAATCAGAGTTGATACTAAAATGCAATGGCCTGAATTTCCCAGTCAGGGAGTGCTGTATGTTTGAACTGAACCACTTGGAAATTGACCAGATATGGCCCCGAGTGGTGATTCAGGAGCACTGGTTCTGTTTCTCCCTCATTGATAAATGGCAGTACTGCCCTATTAGAGCGGTCGAATATCAGAACAAATTCATGGGATTCACCTCCCAATGGCGTAGGATCCCCCAGTCTCACCGCTGATGCCCCTGTCTCGGGCAGCTGGGTTATATAACGTTATGTACCGAAAAGAGCAGCTATTTGCCTAGTGATGTGAATGACCGACAGCGCTTCCCCATTTGCCAGCTGTGGGAATGGAGCAGTGCTGCTAAGACTCCGCCACATCACTGCCCCTTTGTCACCAGCAAACCTCCCTCAGGCAGCCCTCCTTGGTTTTGTCCAGATCTATGACCCTGCACGACCCAGCCCGCTTTAGCCTTGGGCAAAATCAATAGCCAATAGCTGCAAAGCAAAGTGCAGGAACCAAGCCTAATATGTCCAACTAAGTTAGAGGGAATTTGGTTTTAAATTGCAGCTTGTTGACCTGATGAGCTGTAATAGCTCGGAAAGTTCTGGATCACACAAACATGCACATAGTCACAGACAGTGTCTTGATTGACTGACCTTCGGCACAGAACGCGCCATCCTCGTATTTACAGACGTTCAGAATTGCAGAGCCTGTACACACATTCCGGAAGAGCTGCTGAAATGTGGCTTAGGGAGCTCCGATAAGCCTCTTGCAATGGGTAAGTGGGGAGTTTTCAGTGTCAGTATTAATGGCCCTGATCATGCCCAGAGGGTTGAGGCTCGTGAATAATGGCTGAAATATATGCATAAGGTCTCTGATTGTTCCTATTTATCGGAAGCTCATACAGAACAGCTTCATGGATTTAAGGTACATGCTTAGTCATTCCGATTGTGACCGTGGGGCAGAGGCTCATGCTAGACTATTGCACTGAATTCTGCGTTAGGCTACGCTTGGAAACAGACTGGTGCAGAATGTGGCAGATTGGCTGTTAAGCAGCATTCCTTGAGCCACTCGCATGGGTTTCCAGGTGGAGGTTTAGGTGCTTGTTTTAACATATAAAACCCTAAGTGGCCTGGGACTTGACTGTTTGAGAAATGCCTCCTTCCTCCACCCCCTACTGTCACAGCTGAAATTAGAAGAGGCATTCAAGCAGGAATCCATGTGGTATATGATCTAACAAGACGTTCCCCATGAAGGCCCCTTTGCCCAGCCTGTTGAATGACAGCACTCACGGCAAAGCCCATGTTTTCTCTCAGGCTTTAGAGGCGGGAGGGAAAGGTTTGTGGGGGTGAGGTACTTTACCTGTTATTTCGTTGTGAGTGTGCATATGTGGGTGGTGGGGGTTGGCAGGAATATGCTGCTGGGTTTGTATCATGCACATTCCTCGTAAAGGTACCCAAGCATAGAATGGATACCCTTAAACATTGTTTATTCACCAAAATAACCTCAGCTCCCATCACATTCAGGGGCTTCTCTCCAGCCATCACAGATCTTACCATGTCAAGGTAGAGGCTCAGAAGTAACAGCTCCAGCCATGACCGTGGGGCCCAAACTCATGTGAAATGGTTCTGCTTTATCCGTAGCTCATGCATAATGGCTTTGATGATGCCGGCAAGACTAAGGCTCCGGCACATAGTGGAGCCGATCCTGCCCGCCTGTCCAGGGCTGGCCCACAACATTTTGGCACCTGAGGCGGGGAGCTCAAATGACGCCCTCAGACCCCTTCGCTTGGGCCAAAACTTTGAAACTCTGGGTTCTAGTGGTGCCCTCCACAGTCTGGCACCTGCGGCGGCTGCCTCAGTTCACCTCATGGTAAGGCCAGCCCTGCGCCTGTCAGTCTGCAGCATGCTCCGATGCAGGCTCGAAATAACCTACCACACACAGCTTTGAGCGGCCTCTTGTTCCTAAATGAACTTGGCTCTTCCCCCCCGTTCCCTGATTACTGAAGGCCCTGGTCCACATGGCAGGACTAATGGCCTGTAACGCTGCAGGTTCAGAAACAAAGCCATCTTGAGCGAGAGGCATGCAAAAATACATCGGAAACCTCTAATGGCCAAAGCAATTTGAAAAAAATCATTGCTCCCGTACTGAGAGCTCTGTGTGCCAAGATCTAGCTCCGGAGCATAACTTTTCTTGAGTGCGGGGCGTGTCCAGAAAACAAGAGCTTTGCTAATAAAGCTTGGACTCAACATGGCTGCTCTGCTCTATTATTATTTTGTAATAATATCTAATGAGTCAGGGATGGAGAGACAATAGCCCTTTATGAGGTGTGTAAGGCAGTGGACTAGCTGGATCTGGCGTTGAACAGATCGTGTGACAGAGGAAACTGACTAATTCACAGACAATGCATCCACTGTACAATTGTCATTTTCACTGTCTCTCTCTGACCTTGTTTATTGGGAAGTGAGCGTAAGTAAATTTAACTGCATCTTTTTCTCATTGACTTGGAAGACACATGGAGGGGGGTTGGTTTTTTGTTTTCTTTAATATCCCATGGAGACTTCAAGACAATTTACTGCAGTTGTTCTGAAGTGACAGCTGATGAAGTTTCTATTATGGCTCTTTAATAGTTGGACATAGTTGTGGAAAAGTACCATGTTTACCTTTCCTTTACTTGTGGCTAGCTGTTTCCAGTCAAGGAATGCTTCTCTCTCTCGTTTTGCCTGTAAACGTGAAGGTCAGCTCAAGGTCAGATTCAGATGGAGATGATGAGAACAGATGTGACTTGACAGCCTTGGTTTAGCAGATGGGTTCTGGATAAATTGGATTATATACTTTAATTTGTCACCTCTGGAGTGTATCTGTCCTATTTGCCAGATCGCTTTGGTGCAGCTTCTGATCCAACTTGGTCAGATATCACACCTGGCTCTCTCACTTTATTCCCTTTGCCTACTTTATAAAAGAAAAGTTATTGAGACTCAATAAGCCTTTGCAGTGATTGGGGTTTTTTTTAACTGTTTATGGAAATGTTTTGGTAACAGATTACATATTTGTTGCTCAGCAGTTTCATGTAGAAGGGCAATGATAATACAGATGGAAAAGCTACCAAGCTTCATTATCACTTCTGTCAGTCCCACCACAGCCTTTGCTGGCACTTTTTACAGGCAAAATTTTCAGTGGTCCTCAGCAGATGTTCCCATATCTTCTAGAGTGGGGGTTCTCAAACTGGGGGGTCAGTACCCATCAGGGGGTCACGAGGTTATTACATGGGGGGGTCACAAGCTGTCAGCCTCCACCCCAAACGCCATGTTGTCTCTAGCATTGATAATAGTGTTAAATATGTAAAGAAGTGTTTTTAATTTAAAAGGGGGAGGGTGTCACTCACAGTGGCTTGCTATGTGAAAGGGGTCACCAGTACAAAAGTTTGAGAACCACTTTTTCTAGAGCAACACCCTCTGGGATCCCCAGCTGCTAGCTTTCTGCCTCCAACTATTTCCCCCTCATTCTACACTAGCAGTTGAGACCTGTATGTTCAAAATGTTTGGCTACCTTTGTGGGGTTCATTGGCTTTACTAGAGCAGCAGCAGTTTAGGACGAAAGGCAGTAATGTAGCAAAAATTAACGAGGAATGGGAGAATCACTTTGGGTAAAATTTTATGGGCATCCTTTTTTCTGCGAGAGATGGTGGGATTTGCAGCCTATGATATAGGTGATTTGCAATGTCTCCTATGACTGAAGAGTCTGATCTGAGATTTGCATGATCGTTGGCAGCTGTTGCAAATGTATCTGTCTTGGTTGGGAGCTGCTTGCTTCCTATGGGCTCTTTTCTCTTCAAGCTATAGGAGTCTGCTCCTGTCATGGACTTTGATGCCCTGATGGAGACGATAGTGCCACTTGCTACAGTCACTTGCCAAAGTTTCCCATTGGTCAGGATCAATTCCGAATTCCTTCCTATCTTGCTTGCATGTGTCTTTATAGCGAAGCTTGGAACGTCCTGTTGTTCTTGTTCCCTCTGATAACATGTCCTTGGGTATGCATCTCTCTTCCAACCTACTCAGATGGCCCAGCCGGTACAGTCATCTTTGCTTGAGCAGGGCTGTCACACTTGGTAAATTTGCCCTTTGAAGAACCTCTGTGTTGGTGACTTTATCTTGCCATTTGGTGTTGACTATGCGGAGTAAATAACATAGCTGGAAACTGTTTAACCATGGACCGCCATTCAAGTGCTCATCAGGCATTTGCTCTCACCATCAGCATTAAGAAAATGGTTGTATTAGGACAGGGGGTTCCACAAGAACCTTCAATTACCTTAAATGCAAACCAGCTAGTAGTCCAAAAGTTCAGCTATTTAGGTTCTACAGTGACCACGAACCTCTCACTGGATGAAGAACTAAATGTTCACATTAGAAAGGCTGCCACCACCTTTAGCAGACTAATTAAAAGAGCATGGAACAACTCAAAGCTTATCAAGATCAAAATGCTAGTGTACTGAGCTTGCACCCTCAGCACTCTCATGTATGGTGGGGAAACATGGATAACTGATGCTCATCAGGAGAAAAGGGTAAAATAAAAACAAGCCTAAAGATTTGCCCCGCCTTTCTGAGATGAAAAAGGCCAAATTATGCCACACATTCATATTTATGGATGGACAGTTAGACCCTCTAGTCCTGCTTCCTTTACAACACAGGCCATAGACCTTTATCCAATTACTTGTGTATTTAACCCAATGACTTGTGTCTGCTCAAGTGTATCTTCCAGAAAGACATCCAGTCTTGACCTAAAGATGTGAAGAGATGGAGAATCCACCAGTTCCCTTGGTAATTTTTCATAGTGGTTAAACACCCTCACGGATAAAAATGTAAGGCTTAGATTGAGCAGTATTGCACTCTGAGTAGTCCCACTGACATCCAAGAGGCTCCTTATTCAGTGTGGTACAACTCAATGTGGGTAAGGGTTGCAGTATCTGGTCACAAAACTTTTGTGTGACTGTTTGGGAAAAAAATCATTTTTGCTTAGCTCCCCATTTTTTGTTTTGGCTGGAACTAGACACGGAAAAACCTCAAGAAGGGCTGTTTTCATGCTATTCCTTACTTGGCTAGAACTAGGGAAGTGTCATAAATACTGTTAGGAAGCCTGTTCTGATGAATTTTCCAGCCTGCATTTCAGACTAAAATGTGGGAAAGCTTCCAAATAAGAATCCAAAACTTTTATCTGAACCAAACCACACTTCTGAATCCCATTATGTTTTTATGAATAATCATTATTTAAATAATAATAGGCACCATAGAGAATTTTCCATCTTCAGAGTTTATAAACATTAGGGCAGGATTGTTCTGGTCAGACAAATGCAGTTACATTGGGGGTGAATTTAGTCCATTAACTAATTATCCTTCAAATGTGGTTGAAGCAAGAAAGTATTACTACCCATGATCCCCTGGTAGTCCCATTGTCAACATTAATTCTAAGAATGTGAAGCATTCGTTATCTAAAGTCCTGATCCTGTAGTGGGATGTGCTGGTGAAGACCCTGCTGCCCATACTGAGTGCCTCTGAAGTCAATGGAATTCATCATAGGCTATTAGGTCCATCAGTGACTATTAGCCAGGACGGGCAGGGATGGTGTCCCTAGCCCCTGCTTGCCAAAAGCTGGGAATGGGCGACAGGGGATGGATCACTTGGTGATTATCTGTTCTGTTCATTCTCTCTGGGGCACCTGGCATTGTCCACTGATGGAAGACAGGATACTGGGCTAGATGGACCTTTGGTCTGTCACAATATGGCCATTCTTATGTTCTTATTGTAGGCCTGGATTATTGTGCCAAAGACCTGTAATGAGTCCAGAACCATTACATCCCATTGGGCCCACCCAATTGAAAGTGCTCATGAAATTTAATTTTAGCTGGCAAAAACAGACAGTATGTTTGTACATATTGTAACTGGGGTGTATTCAATCTGATCTCCTGGCCACAGAAGCACATCCTCCCCTGCCTAAGAAACTAAAACATGTATCCAACGGCATGCAGTACATATCAAAACAAAAAGTTTTCTGAGGCACAGAAGAACAAAACAGACCTAAAGCCAACACACTCATATTTCCTGCCCTCCGGCCAACCCCAGTCTTCCAGTGTTCTGTAAGTGATTTATCCAAAATTCAGTTAAGCATGGGAAAGGCCGTTCATGTTTCCCTTATTCTGCCCACCCTCCTGACACTGTGCTCCACCCTTGACCTGGACTGGCCCCTTGTACAGGTGAAAGAGAATAACTTGAGTCCAGTTGGTTCTGTTTTGGATGGAGTTGATAAGAGAGTTCACCAAGTTCCAGAGTGATACTCCCAACTCATTTCACATGGGTCTCCAAAGAACTATCCAATGGCCAATGCTCGTTTGCCACATCCAAAGACATTCAGTAACAAATAATAGCGGCAGTAGTTAAACTCCAAAAGCACATAATGTGGGAATGACACATATTTTATTCATTAGCATTGCTAACATGGAAAGCGCTGCTTTCCCTGTGATGAATCTGGCTCGATATATTTTGAATACAGCAGACCATATTCCAAATGTTGTCTCACACATATAAGTACCCACCATATTTTTTAAATAGCACAGAAAATGGCCAATTGTGGAATATTTCAAGAGTTGATTTTTATTATATTGCCACATGTACACAGATGTTTGATTCATTTTACAAAGTATATAATACATTCTTCATATTTATGTGTTGTACTAGCTAGATTAATGCTCTAGGTAAAAGACCTAAGCATGAGAGATTCATGGCAAGGTCCCTGGAGGTCATTGTACTTAAGACTGGATGATTTTGTCTAATATTTTGCAGGCCTATCAGATTTCACCGCTGGTAGCAAATTGGCTCAGATAGCATTATTATTTGTTTTATTCTTGCTGGAAACTGCTTCTCTTAGTGGACTGATAAACAAAATAATGAGCCTGTCTTTTTATTTCATGAGAGGACCTGTTCACTTACTATTAAGTTTTCATGGACCTTACAACTTGCACAGGTCTCCAGGGCCTATACCAGTCAATTATTAAGGCTGGCACAAAATCAGAGATTCTATCCCATAGTTCTTTGGTTATGATTATCAGTTTACAATGTTAGATCATTCCCTGGTTTAAGAGAATAAATGTATTTTATTCAAGTCTTGTATGAATTCACGCTTCTCCCCTGTAGACTCCCATCCTACAGAACATATGGACAGGTCATCTTGTCTAGTGGACAAGCAGTGCTTAATTTGTGCCAGGGCTTGCCAGGACTCTCTAGACTTGACAGTTCATAGACTTGGCACCTCTGGGCTTTGCTGCATCAGTTATGAACATAATAAAATTGCTTGAGCCCCAGGAGCTCTTTCATTAGAAATTAAGCACTGTGGACAGGGCACTGGCTTGAGAATCAGGATGCCTGGGTTCTATTTCCAACCCCATCGCTGAACTGCTGTACGAGTGAGCTTGGGCAAGTCGTTTCCCTTTTCTCTGTGTCTGTTGTGTGATTCCCCCCCCCCCCCCAACACACACACAAATAAGACTAGTGGAACCCTCCTTCCCCACCAAACAATGAGATAAAAACCTCACATCTGCTAATGTAAATGGGAACATTTTACTCTTGATCAACAAACACACACAAAAATCTGGAAAAACTGTTTTTGAAACCAGAAAACAGCCCAGTCAAAGCTGATGCAGTATGAGTCATGAGTGAGCTGCCTGTCTCCCTGAAAGTAATTTAGTGCTATTAGGGTCTTAGGGCAGGAAACACTGCAATGATCATAGAAGCCAATGGAAAGACCCCCACTGACATCAATAGGTAATGGATCAGGACCAGGGAAAATTGTGTAACTGCTTTTTTCTGCAGTGGCCATGGGCAACGCATCCTTGCTTTGCTTTGGCAATGTAAGATATGAGTGGGAAGATTTCTGGCTAAGCTCAGCTCAGATCTTCCCTTTTGGTTCATCAAATAGACATACAGCCTACAGATCACGAGGCTTCCAGTGCGAGTCTCAACCTTGCTAATGTGCAGGACACAGACATGAGTCCAAACACCAGATGGGTGACACCATCGTTTGGTAAATATACTCACAGCATCTGGTCCCCAGGTGCCAGACACAAGAGGCAAGCATAACCCAGGACTGGAACTGACTGGCTGCATAAATTCTACAGCTGGAAAAAAGCAAATGCCACTACATCAACCAAAGCAGAAAATAGAAGGGAAATAAAAGAAAACCACATTAAAGAAACTTTAAAGAGTAATATAAGAGAAAAGCTTTTTCTCTGCTCTTGTAAGAAATAAATATTGCCACTTACAATAAAAACCAAGTTTCCCGTTTACACTTTCCATGGCTTCTTTTTTGCCAAGGTACCGTAGAAATGAAATATGGGAGATGACATGTTATCTTGTTGAACGCAACTGTGGGTTTCTCATGGAGGGCTCACTTGCCATCCCATTAATGGATTTCCCTTTTGCAGTTTCCTTGGTGGACTGCAACAGCCTGTTCTCTTGGATATTTCAGAATCCGGTCAAACAAAATAACTTCTTTGCTAGAAACAAAACACATCTATCAACTAACTAACAAAACCAAGGGAGGTTTTGGTTGGAGAAAAACAAATCAAGTGCAGAAGTGACAGTTGGAATCCTGCTTTCTATGTTTGCACAATGCTGATAAGATACTGAAATACAGAATTTGTTCCGGCTTAGAGGAAGTAAAAGGTTTTATGCTAAAAGAAGAATTAGGAAAATGGATTTGCCAGAACATGAAAAATCCTTTCTTTAAGGAGCAAATATTTACCATTTAGCCATCATGCTTTCCTGGCAAAGAGGTAGCGCTGGACGTACTAAAATCAAAACCTATTAATTTCATTCTTAGTCACGTTCAATTTCTTCAACCAGTAGCAATAAAAATGAGCAGCTGAATAGTCAGAGCTCCATGGAGATGTGAAGAAGGAAAGGAAAGACTCAAGCTCTGGCGAATGAAACCAAAAAATCCTTTGTGAATGAAAAACAGGGGCAGTTATTTCAAAAGGAAAATGAATTCAAATGTGGGCGGAAAGTAAATTTATCCCAGACTGTTTTCTTGGGCTAAAGTCTGATTTCAGTGGCAATTTTTCTGAGGAAGATCTGAATGAGCACCTCAAAATTTGGAAACTGGATTATAAAGTCCTTGAGTGAAGGGTCTGTGTGCCAGATTACAGTCCCATCCATTCCAGTGTAAATTGGAAGTAATTTACACTGAAGACATTGACGACCTATACTGCTAAAAGTATGCATCATATATGTGTTGAACATTGTATGCATTTTCAGTATTATGAAATGGTCAAATTTTATAGCATGCAAAATATATTTTAAATGTTGAAAACAGACTTTGTATATATAAAAGCTACATTTTAAATCTGTGGGGCTTGATTCACCACTGTGGTACTACAATGTAACTCCCTTCAAATCACTGGAGTCATGCAAGAATAAAATTGGATCAGTGAAGCCCAGTATTGAGTGCCATGTTTCTTCTACATTGGTGGAGAAGTACATACTGGGGACTGTCTCCCATCTGATGGTTCTAAAAATGTGCCCAAGTAAGTGGATGAGATTTTTTTTTTCAGAACACTGCAGTGGAAAACAAAACCATTATTTATTATTATTATTTGTATTATGAATCCAACTTCTCAACTAGAGGAGTGTAACAGTCTTCACAGAGTACCCAAGCAATGTGTATGGCTGCAGCTACCATGCAGAGAGCTAACTGATACTTCTGAACATCAGTCATCTGGAGGGATGCTCTGTGGCTTCTCTCTAGGTCCTTGGAACAGCCGTGGGGATGGTGCTTTCGAGAGGCTAGGAAGAACTATTTCCCTGGCTTCATCCCAGGGAGCATCTCTTGCCTAGTACTTTTATCTCACAAATGTAATGTGCATATTTAAAATTAAATGTTTTTACTTGATAATTATTTAATAAAATAGGGACGGAGTAAGCTAATAATGGCTTGAGAAGTAACATTTAATTTCCAAGAGTTTCCTCAAAGACGTTTCATGGAGGCAAGCCATGGCAATTACTTGCAAATTCAGTGTCAGACACATCTAACTAATCCAGGATCCAGGAAAACAATGTGCATTAGCGCTAAGAAGACTGTAGGTAGCAACAATCAGATAATGAACATCACAGCAGTGAATCGACAGGCAGAAATTACACAGCTACCTGCATGAGATTTAAAATGCAAATTATTTTCCAAATTTGCCCGGTGTATTATGGGTCTTTTTTTAAAGCTTTCAAACCAGTGTTTATTTAACTCTGGACCATCACTGGATGTTTGAATTAGCTTTGGTGATAGGGATTAGCACATGCTAGTGTGGGTATGTCATACCATGCTATTGAGTTGCAGTGGAAGAAGAATCATTGAGCAAAGTTCAACATTCAGCATGAGCTGGAGCAGTATTACTCTTTTCTTCTACTTTGACTGAAAGGCCCTTGGGGCAGGGACTGCCTTTTTGGTTTGAGTTTGTACAGCACCTAGCACAATAAAGTCATGGTCCATGATTAGGATTCCTCAGTGCTACCACAGTACAAGTAATAATACTTATACTGCACCAGCCCTGTTCAGTTAAAACTTCTAAACAGCTTTGTCTAACTAGAAATTAATATTGTTTATACTGGGCTCTCATTGGATTTTTATAAATAGATAAGAATATAAGAGTGGCTGTACTGGATCAGACCGATGGTCCATCAAGCCCAGTACGCTGTCTTCCTATGGTGGCTGGTGCCAGGTGCTTCAGAGAAAGTGAACAGAACAGGGCAATTTACAGAGTGATTCCCCTGTTGTCCAGCGCCAGCTTCTGGCAGTCAGAGATTTAGGGACACCCAGAGCACAGGGCTGCGTCCCTGATCATCTTGGCTAATAGCCACTGATTGACTTATGCTCCATGAATTTAGGTAATTTAGCTAATTCTTTTTTGAATCCACTTCTACTTTTGGCCTTTAAGTATTCGAAGTGTGGGTGTACCATAGATTTATATAGTGGCATGATATTTTCTCTCTGATCTATCCCTTTCCTAATGGATCCTAACATTGTCATTTTTTTTGACCTCCGCTGATCAGATGTAGTATCTGGAGGGGACTATCTATGCTGACTCCAAGATCTCTTTCTTGAGTGGTAACAGCTAATTTAGACCCCCATCATTTTGTATGTATAGTTGGGATTATGTTTTTCAGTGTGCATTACTTTGCATTAATCAACACTGAATTTAATCTGACACTTTGTTGCCAAGTCACCCAGTTTTGTGAGATTCTTTGTTACTCTTCGTAGTCTGCTTTGGACTTAACTATCTTCAGTTATTTTGTATTGTTTGCAAACTTTGCCACCTCACTGCCCTTTTTCCAGACCATTTTTGATTATGTTGAACAGTACTGGTCCCAGTACAGATCCTTTGGGTACCCCACTATTTACCTCTCTCCACTGTGAAAACTGACCATTTATTCCTATCCTTTGTTTCCTATCTTTTAACCAGTTGCTGATCCATCAAAGGGCCTTCCCTCTTACTTCATGACTCCTTACTTTGCATAAAAGCGTTTGGTGAGGGACCTTGTCAAAGGCTTTCTGAAAGTCCAAGTACACTATATTTACTGGATCACTCTTGTCCACATGTTTCCTGACACCCTCAAAGAATTCAAAGATAGATAACTAGATCCAGCCATGAAAAGAGAATATACACTGGCCTGTATGTCTAGAAAAATTTTACAGAGCATTAATACTCCCACTGAACTAGGAACAGAGTGTACCGTATTTGCTTGTCCTGGGAGTCTCCGAGTATTCCTAATGAAATGACTGTGATGTCTTTACAAAATGAGAGTCAGAATGGAGAGTCTGGCCCTTACTGATGCTCAGTTAACGCGAGTACTGTATGTGTGTCTCGATAGTATGGCAATACATTCAGTAGCAGGAGAACAAGAGTCCCCAACACACAATTTTCTTTATCGGTATTTATCAGATACAAGGGTCAAGAGATTGGAACATCTCTTGTCCCTCACCTTGCCATGCAGGAAGGTTTTAGTCAAATTGTCCCCTGTTCCAGAACACAATTACTCTGGATCCCTCCTCCTTTGTCCCTGTGGTTTGCCTCATTTTCTTCCCCTATAGTGCGAAGGATGCATTACAACTTTTATGATCTGTAGCCTAACTAATACCTCTGATCCTAAGAAACTCATGACCCTACTCTCAACCCCACTGGCACCCAAATACCAAATCTAAAATGCAACACCACCTGTCTTCTGACAGCTATATTCCCCCTCCTGACACTACCCCAGTCCTACAGCATGAATCTCTCCCTTGCCCTATTTTTCGTGGATAGAGTTTTTCATTTGCTGAGAGCTTCTATGGTATTATAGGTTTCAGAGTAGCAGCTGTATTAATCTGTATCCGCAAAAAGAAAAGGAGGACTTGTGGCACCTTAGAGACTAACAAATTTATTTGAGCATTAGTCTCTAAGGTGCCACAAGTCCTCCTTTTCTTTCTATGGTATTATAGTCCATTCATCTCCACCCCTCAAAAGAGTGCAGTACAGCAGGAACCCGCAGTGGTGGGCACCTTCGAAATAGGATACATAGATTCTCTGCCTCCCGGGGAAGTTGTGAGGCTTAATCAGTTATTGTTTGTGAAGTACCAAGATGTCCTGGAGTGAAAGCAGCTAGAGAAATGCAGAGGATTGTTGTTATATGCCAATGCATGAATGAGGGAGAAGGGCGGGCGGGGGAGTGAGGTTAAAAAGCATGGTAGGCCTGAGAGATTCAGCTGCTTTAATCCATGGTTTTCCAAAACTGCACCGCCTCAATTGGCACTTGCAGAACTGAGACTTCATTCATTCCTTCGAGATCTTCTCTTTTAAAAAGAAAAACAAAACAACAAACCCCCCCCCCGATCTGAATAGAGCTGGAGATTTCTATAGAGCTCAGGTAATTAGTGGTGGAGGACTCGGATTATCTCTTTATACCACTCCTTGCCTTTTGACACAATTCTGCATAATAAGCCCCCTCTTGAACAATCCCAGGTCTGAGTCAGTATCTCCTCAGAGGCTGATTTATGATGCAGGGAGAAGAGCTCCAGCATTCCATGATCTGCAGACACAGGGTCCCTTTTCTTCTTCACCTCTCATTAATGCTTATCTGAGAGTGGAGGAATAATATATTGAATTAAAAGAGGAAATCCCCATCCCTTATCGCTCCTTGCCGGTAGGAACTATGGGATGGCCAAGTGCTCCTCTTCCCATTCTAATTTCCTTTTCTCTGCTTGTCTTGTTTGAATTAAAGGGAGATGAATCGTCAACAAGGAAACAAGTCCACGGAAGCTAGATTAAATATTTAACTGCATTTGATTGTAATAAAAACCTATAAGTGAGGTTGTTAAATAAAATTAAACAATTCCACCTAAACGGGGGGGGGGGAATAAAAGACAAATTTTAAAAAAACCCAGCAACAACAAAAAGACTGATCAATTAAATGATGAGTGTCTCATCATGTTTACTTTTCCACACATAAATTGGTACCCAAAGAGATCATTGAGCGGAAGATAGGGGATGGGGGAGAAATAACCAACAAAGTCAGAACGCCTAGGCTGGCAATAGCGAAAGACCTTGGGGAACACAAGACTCGAATTAGAGAAGTCGGCCATGCATTTCATTATCTCTCCCTTACAATGAATGGAAATGAGCGAAGGGGTTGCAGGAATACCTTGGGATCCGGGGAAATCTGATTAGACCATATACAAATCATTTAAGCTCAGAAGGTCAGCTGATAAGGGGCTGGGTTCAGAGGGAAATGCATAATAGAACAAACAACAGCTGAAGAGAGGTGGGGGGGGGGGAAGGCTCCAGACATTTTTGCAACAACAACTTCAATGGGGTGGAGGAGTGTAAGGAGGGAGCATGGAATAGAGAGAGAAAAACATATTGAACATCACTGATACTTGGGTCCATCTAATCTAGGCATATTTTTATAGCAACAGCCAGAAAGGTATGGCTGCAACGGTGCTAAGCTACTAGTGTAGAGGACGTCTGAGTGTTTCTCCCACCATTCTCAGAGCAAGTCTTCAGGACATGTTGGTAAAAATGCAAAAGCCCTTTTATTCATTATTTCTTGCAACATTGCTACCACCAGCACAGCTGCACCATAGCTGGCAGAGCCTGCAATACAGACATTTATTTTTATAGTATAGACAATGCCTTAGGGTCTACCACTTCTGAAAATGAATGTTATGAGAACTTGAAGGGTGAAAGAAAACCTGCGAGTCACAGCAGATAAATTCTCTCTCTCTTTTTTTAATATCCAGTGTGTGTTTCTGTAGTGCATGTTCAGGATAGGTTATATGTCCCCTTCTGTGCCTGATTCTCCAGGTCTACTACAGCTGATAGTTATAGAACGTAATCCTTCAGCTCAAACAATAAAGGCTTTTGCTCTTAGCTGTGAAGGTCCCAGGTTCAATCCCCATGGGTGACCAAGATCATTCCACCTTCTGAATGCCTACTTGTCTTGTGATTCAGCCAAATAGAAGACTGTTGCTGCAATGACAGGTCTGTGTTTTCTTGGGGGAAGAGGGGAAAGGAAGATGCAAAACCAGATGCAAAACTACAAGTTTATATTTTGTGAGAACTCACAGGTGGTTTTTGAATATTCAAAGTTGATCCAAGGTGGAACTGCACTGTGAAGTTCCAGGCATGTCATATATGTTTGCCCTGGAGAAACAAATTGCCATTTTGCAGAGAAATATAAGCACTTTCATTTCAAAAAATGGTTAAAACTGTTTAAAATGCCACACATTTTAAAGAATTTGAAGAGCTCGCTGTGGATGGATAGAAAGACTCCACATTTTAAGTAGTTTTTGCAAACATTTATATATTTATTTCTGTAGCTATATCAAATCATATAGAGACAGTCCAAATTTGGTTCTAGCAGCCTTGACGCTGTCACTTTAATAATAAGAAGCAGTCCTTTGATTGGTCACTAGGTGGTGTGTGACTGTATATTGGAGGGGAACATTACATTGTGACGTTATACTTTCAGGGACAACAGTAGAGGGGTTGGCCTCTGTTAGTTAGAGTGGGAGCAGTGAGAGTTCCCTCGTTTCCATCCCTTAATATTATGCTCACCCCATGTAGTGTCAGAGGTATCAGCTAAATACCACCACTGAGTTCTGCTCTAGACAAGGAAGGTTCACAACATCTCCAGCCCATCCCGCTGAGATGTAGACTTGATTATTGAGGTACTAGCTAAAGAATTTCCTGGGTGGGGAGACTTCAGGGAAATGGGTCCAGCAGGGATCCTAGAAAGGTCCCCATCAGTATGCACTGCTTACACAGCCCTGGAGGTAGCAGAGACAACCTAGGACCAAAGGGGAAAAGCCTTCAGGGGATGAAGTATGGGTGTCTGCTTTCTCATTGGCCCTTTGATATCATCTGTTCTAATGTTTAAAGACAATAAGTTTCAGGACAGAGACTCAGCTCAGTGAAGAGCCAGAGAATTGTAACCCTCTGCCTCACAACCCAGATCCTCCTCACTCACTTGCACGGTCATTCACCCCCCCCCCCGCCCCATTCATGCTAACAAAGAACCTCTGCTGTTACAAACCACTAGAACAGCATTGCTCAGATATAAAACCCTCAGCCCGAGAGGGAGACAAGCAGAGAGAGATACTGAAGGAGAGGCAAAACTGGTGGCGCTTGGATAAGAGGAATCTGCCTCGCTAAGGGGGTGAGCTGTACAAGCGCACAGAAAGAGACAAAACATTCGCTGCTGTTTTTCCTTTTTGAGATTTTGGGGGGAGGGCTGAGTGAGGAGGTGGCACAGGATTGTACTGATGCCTTGATGGTGCCCAGCTACAGCCTGCACGGAGAGCCCTATGGTACCACCACCCACCCACATGTTCCCTTCAGTCTGTAGCCAGGTGCTTTTCAGGAAGTTTTCCTCCCCTAGTTAGTGTGTGCATGGACATGCGCGCATGTGTGTCTTAAATACACAGAATGAGAAGCAAATTAAGCAAATTGGAGAGAAATTGGAGAGAATTCAAAGAAGATCAAGGAGAAATGAATTACAGGCGCTGGAGGGACTGACTCGTGAGGAAACATTAAAAGGACTAAATATGTCTAGCTTGGCGGAGAGATGACTAAGGGAATAATAATAAATGTCTATGAATATTTGAAGGGCATACACACCAAGGAGGCAGAGGGACTGTGCAGAGAGCTCTACCAGGTGGTGGAACTAGGAGCAATGGGATGGAGTCAAGAAAATGAACACAAAAACTAAGCTAAATAGCAGGGAAAAAATCCCCCTGCCCGTGAGATGATTAAGCTCTGTCTCCCAATGGAAGAGGTAGACAACCCAACATAAAGGACATTTAGAGCAAGTCTGATCCAACACTCAGCCATGTACAGCACTGTAGGCTTTGGCCAGGGGAGGCAGGAGACTGGATTGAGCATAGATGGGTAATGGGAGCTCTACAAATGCCCGAGACAGATTATTTTAGAGAGAGAGAGTTTGAGATAGAAAGTGAAGGAGATTGCTGTATCCAGTTGAGACTGAAGGGAGAATGTGGCTCAGGAGAGTTTAATTACCTGGATTTTGGCCAGGATAACTGGGGTAATACCCCTACTCTTGGTAGGGCCAGGTGATTCTTAATATCCGGCAGTGCTTTGAATTTCCCCTTGCATTTGAAAGGCGTTTTGGGGGAAGATGCCTGCACTACCAGATTGAGCCCAAAGGTCAATAGTGAAGGGAGATACCACCACCGTCACAAGAAACTTAAAGTGATGATCAAAGGGAAGATGGAAGAGAGAATTCTATTAATCTCCCGATAGAACATCCAACCCAAAGCACATTGGTGCTTCTTTAAACATCATGTAAAAGTCAGAGTTATGGCCTGCAGGAAAGACCCAGGGGTTCTGTCAGTTAGTGGATGGATGGCATCTCCTAGCCCTCCCAGTTCCCCACCTCCCAAGAGGGGGACTCATTATAGTGGACCCAATTCATCCTTGCCCTATTGCCTCTTTGCACTAGATAAACTGGCACAAAAGGGGCCACAAGACAGGATTAAGGCCTCCTATGGGCACTTCCAACACTATAGCATTTAACCTCAGATCCAAAGCCAGCTATTGCCTTCTCCAATGCTCCCCAGGAGGACAAGCCCCTAAATAAAATGGGCTGTTAAATACAGTTCTGAACAGCAATAACATGTCTGAGCCAGTTTGGGCTTCCACATGGGGCCGCTGCTTAATAAACAGATTGTTAACTTCTAGTAACAAGTAATTCCTCAAAGATCCTTGGTTAATGCTCTACGCCACCCCTGCCATGCAGAGGCTGGGTGGCTTTTCCATTTACAAACTAGCATGAGATAATCCATGATAATGAGGCAAGTTTAGTCAACAGAGACCTCTCTTCTGCACCCATCCTGCCAATGCACTTCTCAGACTCATCAACAGCACTGAAGGGACAGGAGACTCCTGAGGAGCCATTAAACTCCTCCCCTTCCCACACTGGGCAACAAACAACAATGACGTACCCAGCACCGAATAGAAGCATTGGGTGAAATACGGGGAGCATTCACTACCACAATGTTTAATGGCTTATCAGCTACCACAGACTAGCACCCAGCTGGGAGACCTTCCAGAAAAAAAACCCAGGGACTGCTAGCAGTGGTGATATGAATTCAATAGCTGGGGCTTTTCCCTCTGAATCAATACAGAGCCCAGTGTTCCCATATGGTGTTAGGGGATACAGTGCTGCTAGACCTATTGTCATTGACTAGATGTTTAACTCTAGCCTCCTCACTCAAATCCACTGCGGATAATGGGATTTCTTTTACTACATAAATTTCACCCAATAGCTTCAGCTGGGAAAGTGATTCATCACAGCGTTGCTAGAGCAGGACAGCTGCCCTATTTCACCCTAGAGTGGACTGCATTTCAGTCACAGGGAAGTGACCCATCTTCAGCACAAACAGCCTAAAGAGGTGTGGGATCCTGCTGTGCAGATGTAAGGTAGCATTATTCCCACTCTCCCTATGGAAGCACTGGATGGAATTTATTATGAGTATTTAGAACTTAAACCAAAACCCTCTGGCTGCATAGGAGCAGTAAGCCTGGCTGAGGAAGCTGGGGGGATGTAGGGTACAAACTAGCTGGGGAGGAAGCAATGATTTCTAAGAGACAGCAGAGACATTTGCTTTTCTAACATCATCCTTTGCATTCCTAATCCATTTCTATTGTCCTACTACTCTTCATCAAAACTTTGACATGTCTCAGAACCAGTGCTAACCCTGTTACAAGCTATTCATCTAAACTCTATTTTATTATAACTACCATCCCTGTTTCTTTCCCCTAAGAGCACTAACTCTACCTGAAGCTCCTTGCTGTAAGATGTCCCCCTTTTAGCCTCTGGGCTTCCCTTTTGACCTCTCCTTTGGGAGACCCTCCGCTCCTGGGAGCCAATCAGATTGTGACATCAATCAGACAGCTTGACAGCAGCTTCAACCCATCTGCAATCAGGTCTGCAACAGCTGCCTTCCCCCCACCCTCAGCACTACAGCCAAAGCTACCTGGACAAACCTTTCTAAAAACCCTGCCCTGGTAACAATGCTATTAGAAGAGGATTTAAAGGCAAATCTGTGTCAGGTGCATGTACCAGTGGCAGTGAGGTGCCCTTATCAAGCGGTCTTACTGAAGGCTCCAGTTGATTTGCTAATGTCACAGAAACACTACACAATTAACCCCATTTAATTGGCACCCTACTCAGGAGAGCCCCAAACAAATGGAAAAGCAGGGAAGGAAGCCATAACTCAGGTGCATGGGCAGAGCTGAGGTGGGATAGGGGTACAAAGAGAGCCTGCCGGGCAGAAGTGAGGTGCATTAGCACAGCTGGGTGCAGAGTACAAGGAGATGCTGTACATTAGGTTCGAGGTGCATTGGCAGAGCTGTGTGAGGAGCCAACGTTCCCAATTCTTCCCTACAGTCTGCTACTTTGAGCCACTCTAATAGCACAAACTAGCTGAGCACTCAGTTTAACCAGCTTTCTGGGGTTCCCCTGGGAACCTTTGTAATCTTCATCAGGATTTCTAACTATTCTTTTCCCCCCAGTGCCGTGTACTCGCCCTTTAAGCTTTCAAGCACATCTTTCCTTCTGGACTGTGTACCTGTTCTTCCCCTTTCTCCTGCTAATTTCATGGATTTGACCCAGCCCCCCCCAGATCCCAACAACCCTGAATTTTCGGATTTTAAAAATCTGGATGTGAATTCTGCAGCTTGATCTTACCTCTAGTACTTACTAGTGGTGCCCAGCATTTGCAAGAGGTGGCCCTGCTAGCACCAGACCCATTCGATGTCCCCATGGCAACCAGAGCTTCATGTGCATCACAGGCTGGTTTCTGACAGACAAGATTATGGGTTGGACTGTAGTTCCCAAAGAAACATCCAGAAGGCAGAGAGGCCTGGAGAGTAGGAGGAGAGCCAGGGTGTCGCTGATACAGGACACACTGTGGCATTGCTGGTGGCACCAAACAGCGAACTATTGTTTTCAGTGAGGGGTGAAGAGGCCTAAAGTGCAATACCCTGGGTCAGATCACATACTTGTTTGAATTAAATATATGGCCCAGTCAGTTCTGAGTTCAAGTCTCCCCCCCAGCTGTGTAAGAATCGCTTGCTGGGTTAGTAATTTCTGGTTGCACTTAGGGCCATCTGGAGCACCATACCCTGTAACTCCTATTGTTCACTGGATGTGTGCAATCTAGCTGCCCATTTTATTATTTGTTATTTGTATTGTGGTTGTACGTAGGAGCTCCCCTCATGTACCTGGAGCCCATTGTGCTAGGTTCTGTAAAAACACAGAGCAAAAAGATGGTCACTGCCCTAGTCTCCTCTTGTAGTTTATTCTCATTTTGAAACTGAGCTACCCAACCCAAGGCAGATTGAGAGAGCCCTTGAAATAAAACAACAGCTCTGTTGGGCTTAGCTTCACCATAATCCACCACCAGGCCTTCTTGTCTCTTGCTAGTCTCCATAGGGGTCATAGCCACAGATGCCAGCGGAGGAGGATGGACTGTAGTCATTCCATTTGCAAAAGTCCTTGTCACCTACTACTAGACTGGGGATTGCAGACACACAGTTAGAGCATCCCTGTGGAGGTGCCCAGATTTGGCCTGATGGGCTCAGTTCCTGTACTGGGCTCCTCAGCCTTCAGCTCTAGAGACCAGGATATTACCAGCTGAACTAGGGGGACATATCTCTAAGCAACCTTTGGCACTTCTTGCTTGAAACACTAGAAGATCTAAGGCTGGAGGATTCATTTCAATCTCTTTATGAACAGTTCTCCCAATTAGTCTCTGAGTTTCTTTTAGTGTGAAAAATAGAACCAGGGTGTTCCAGCCCCAGGAATAGGAGTGTTAAAATGATGTTTAGGAGAAAAATATTCTTCTCTGTGGGAAGCTCATTGCCCCTCTCCAGGAGTGAGAACAGCATTATGCAGAAGGTCCCTGGTACAGCTGGAATAAGTGATCTCAACGTTCCAGTGTCCAATACACCGCAAGTCCAACCTGTGCGCTCTCCAGCAAATTACACTGCTTAGGAGATTGAGTATCATAAAATTGTCTTGTAAATCAGCACAGAGCAAGAGGAAAATCTCCTTTGACAGATAAAAGCCACTTTGGAAGAGGCTGGAATATCCCAAAATGCAAAACACTTATGGCAATGCTATTAGCCCTCAGGTTTTTCATCTTGCATATTTTAACTGGCCTTGCAATATAACGTTTGAGGAATTTAAATTACAGCACCTTAGCTAACTAACTGCTCCTATCTAGACTGCTGTCTCACTCCACCTAATGGTAAGATAGAGCCTTGCACAGATGACTTTTGAGAGGCATTCCCAACTAGGAAAGGGTGGGGCGGAGGGGGATGAATGGAAGCTGTGTCTGCACATACATCAGAAATAACTAGAGATGTAAGGACTGGAAAAAGTACATCTTCTCAACGAGGACCGTTAACTGCCCACGTTGGAGTGGGCTATAAGGACTCTGGTAACAGAGAGGTCAACCACCTCATGGTACATGGGGCTATGACACCTTTTGTGAAAAGCCTAGTATAAGAAGGGCAGTGTGGTCCAGTGGACGAGATCCTGGGCTGTCAGTCAGGAGAGCTTGGGTCTCACCCTAGCTCTGCTGTTGATTTGTTGTATGAACTTGCTCAAGTCACTCAACTATTTTAGGCCTCTGCATCTTTTGTGGATAACAATGCTCACCTGCCTTTACAAAGCTTTTTGAGCTCAACAGATGAAATTCCTTAGCTACGTGTTCAGTGCAGATATCAGTGCACTACACAAATAATAGATAGTAATACTCCTTATCTCATTGCTAGGCTTATCCAGCACAGCAATCAGCTATGCAGTTTAATACTGGAGGAAGTACCTGAGGTCCCTTTAAGAGCCTCCATTTTGCCCCAGCTGCTACTAGATTAATATAGGCTGGAAGAGGAAAATTAACCTAAAGCCTTTGCAAAAGTTGAATTATAGAAAGCTATATAGAATGAGGTGAGGTGAAACAGAGAATCCCATTAACCTACAGCGATCTGGTTTGGGTTCGCCACTGAAATGGGTTTGGATGGCCTTAGTTAGACACTACTATATGTTTGTTCATGTCATCAAATCTCCGTGCCTAGCACTTTGGCTGTGAGTTGTGTAGCAGTGTGGGCTGGCAAGGTGGAGGACTGGGACAGCTAGTGAGAGGGACTCTGTGCCTGCTTGCTCTCAAGGCTGGATCCCCATTCAGAGGTCACCAGGCTGCCTGGTGCGTGCCAGGCAGGTTTTGCATGCACACGGAAATTAACAAATTTTGCTCGCAGCTGGAAAGGGCAGATAATTGGGAGGGGGATTGGAAAAAAGCAGACAAGTCAAAAGGAAAGACATGAAAGGCCCATAGCCTGCAGCCCTCATTAACAACAACAAAAAGATGATGTCCTTACATTTTAATCAAAGGCAATTATTTTATGAAATGGTATTATCACTCCAGAGGACATGAATAGGCCCTATTATGAACTCTTCTGCACTGAGATGTCATCCCAGCTTGCTAAGAGAAAAAAGTGACATTTTCTTAGGTCTTGTTGGCTTCCTCCTTCCTGTGTAATGCAAGAAAGACACATTGAGAGAGAAGGCACACCTGGAGTAATGTTACTGGGGATCAGTAGGAAGACATGGGATTCGGCCATACAGCTGCAACCGAAATCCCAATCTCTGCTGGGCCCAGGCAGTGCATCACATTGCCTCTACGTGTCTAGCCTGCAGAATGCTAATGTTGGCCAATCAGGCAGAAGTAGGGGGCGCCTGATGAATAATCAGTCAGCAGTGAGGAGTAGTCATGAGAGGGGCACTGAGCTAGCACTGGGGAGTGGGATGAGTCAAGAGGGGCAGTCAGCGAGTGCTTGGCATGTGTGTGTGAGGTGCAGTGAGGCCAGACAGGGTGTGGGGGAGGTGAAAGTTGCAATCAGGCAGCTACTGGTACAAAGGGAAGAGGGAAGGGTAGTATGACTGTTCATCTGTGAGGAATGGGTGGTCCATCGTTGGCCTGTTTAAATGGGTCTTCCCATTCATATCAGGGCCAAAGGCTGGATGTGTAGTTTTGGGCCCACTGTGGCTCCATGAAAGGTGTATTAGAGTCCTGCCTCTAATTTCCTCCCTCACCTCCTTCCTTCCACTGAAGGCGCTGACACTGAGTTCTCAATCATCGTCACTGCAGTGATGTCAGACACCCACCAGCTGTCAAGGGATAGAAGGGGATGGATTGTGAATCCCTCACCCTAAGACCCAGAAGAAGGTTGATTGACTGGGAGGCCAGCCTGACGGTCTCCCTGGCAGTTCGTCTTTGTGGACGGTGTTTCTCTTTGAGGACAGGGCAGCTCCTGTAAAGCAAAGAGATGTGGAGAAAAGGGGACAAAAAAGAGGAGAAGGGAGGAACGTGGCCCAGTTGTGCCCTGTCTCAATCTGGTGTAAGTCAGGAGTAACTCCAGTGAGATGTGTGGCATGAAAGCAGCATAAAACCTGACTGAGCAAGAGCAGAATGGGGCCCCGCACGTCACACAGTAAAGAAACCTCCCTCAGGAAACGCAGTTTAATTGTTTCAATTAGCGTAAAGAGACCGAGACAGTGAAAGGAGGGAAAAGAGTTTACAAAAGCAAAGCCTCAATTAAAAAAATAAAGGAACAATATGAGAATTATTAATGAAACACATTGGCTTATTTACATAAAAGGAAGAACAAAGAGGGAATGTATTTATTTGTAGACATAAGAAGGAATGTTATACAGATTTTTCAAGGCAGTTCCACATCCAGTGACTCAGCAACGTTTCCATCACGGCTTTGTGTACACTCAAACGGGGTGCTGGAAGCAGACAGGACCCAGGATTAACCTCTGCACCTCCCGTGGCCCAGGTGTAGGATGCAGAGTGTGAGAAAGACTCCAAGTGAAGGATACAAAAGTGTTATTCATGCAGGAAACTTCAGGTACTGTGAGAGTCCTTCCTTTAGTGCAAATGTAACTGCCACCATTTTGGCCAACACACTTGGGACTGAACTGGGACCCTTCAGAGCTAAAAAAATGTTACAGCTTCAGATGCCTTCTCGGGGGGCAGTTCCAGACACATATCCTCAGTGGGCTGGACAGCACTGGGAGTCCCTGTAACATGCACTAACTGGGGGTGGGGGTGGGGTTCACAAATAACTTTTTCTATGATCTCAGCCACCTGAGACTGCAATTGTGAGGGGACAAATTTTCAGCAATGAAAGTGAAGGGACACCACATTTCTGTAGAACAGAAGTAACTTTGGGAACAAATGGAGAGACAGCTTTCAAAACAAGGAACGCTTGAGAGGTATGATCCAGGAAACAGCTACCAAAGCAGCCATATACAATTCCTTCTATCTTAGTTCCTGTGATTTAGGACTTACACAGCTTATGGCTAGCACGCAACTTCAAGGCTCTGACAGAAAACACCGAAGAATAGTGGTAGTGCAGTTCCATTGAGCTCACTCCCAGGAGACGGGTGGGTTTGGTGTCGCGGAAGAGCACACCATGTAAATGGTTGGGCTTTGGTGTGAAAGTCAAGTTTGTCTACGTTAGTAACTGCAAAGCTGATCAATGTGATTTTCTTTGCACACAGGACTTCACCTCATGTTTCTTTTACACAGAATCTATTTCTGCAGGACTCCCTATAGCAGACGGTATTAGACATGGTCCCCCAAAATTTTACTAAAGCTACAAGTTAATGATGATGCTTCTTTAACTCAAGCTCTCAAGGTTCATGCTTTTAGCATGGAAGTTCCTGGGTTCAAACCCCACTTTTGGCCAGGTCATTGCCAGGACCGCAGACTCAATCATGAGAAGAAGTTTTCCTGGCTTTGCACAACATGTTCTCTGGTCTCCCAAACCCAGGCTCACTTATTGCCAAGAGAACTTATTTATGATCTCTTGATGCTGAAGTCCCCAGACTCTAGTGACTCTCTTGGTCTGAGGTGCCCGTTATACTTTGTGCACAGAGTGAGATCACGTTCTAGTGATGTTATTGTCCTCTAGGAGGAGGGCTAGAAAATAATCTGGCAAAACATGTCTGTCTAACAGGAATGTAGGTTTTATTCTGCCATGTCAATTTGTTGGTCCACGTATTCCTAGTATCTCACCTCCAGCAGTGACAAGACTTGATACTTCAGAATAAGGCAGCTAGGAAACTGTGCAGGGCTGCACATGACAGTAAATTCCTTCCTGGCCCCTGGTGTTTATCTGAACAGCACCTTTGAGCCATTTAAGGTTTGCCCATTGCCAGCTAATTTCGAGTAGGAGTCAGTGACCTTCAGGATATGAATAGCTCCAGAGTGTCTTTGTACTTAGGGGGGCAGGAGGGTGACACATCACCATTTATGAGCTGCAGCTATTCTCCTATTCATCACAAAGAACTTTGTTGGCCAGAATCAACGACAATTACTGAGATGTGTGCTGTGTCACTTGTAACTGGGCCAGACAGGCATGAGTTTCCTGGTGTGACACTGTCTCTCTCTCACTGTCTTAGATCCTCAGAGGCCTTTGACAGCCTTCCCTTGAATGGCATGGTGTTGCTAGGCAACATTTGTAGTGCCCCTCAACTGGGCTACTGGTTACTGCCCCATGACAACTGAGACTTTGAACACAAATGTTTGTCAGGAGGAAAAAAATAACTTTCTATCTGTTTCCCCCCCTTCTCTCCTGCTATTTCATGAGGTGAAAGATGAATCATTCTAAATGTCATGGTTCAAATTCTGCTCTCAGTGACTCTGGAGTAAAGCTGGTTGAAATAGCCTTTGGAAGGTAAGTTACTTGCTAGATGCCTGGGATCGGATCCTCTACATCTGGCGTGTGAGTGCAGGATCTAGCTAACGTTCTTTAGTCACGCGCATTAGAAGAAGAACTAGAGCTGGTCGAATCATGAATAAAATTTACTGGCAAATACTTTGTTCGGCCATAGATGCAAACAAATGTGTTGAATCCATTTTTTTCAAATATGTTTCAACCAACTCTGGAAAAAATGTCGCTAAAGCCCCTTGCGCTGAGAACCCTAATATTCAAATTCTGATTTAATTTGATTTCTTCCCCTTGTTATTATGTTCGGCAGCTTGCTGCTGCAGCTCGTGTGCCAGAGATACAAGGTTATAAGGCTTAGACGGTTGAAAATGTTCTCTCCGCATCAGTAAAGCCAGGAAGTACAAAGCGGCTCTTGCATCTGAGAGCAGGCAGGCCAGCTGGCATTGTGGCTTCAGTGCACTCTCACCTCTTAGAGGTTGCTGGCTTCAAACCTGGCTCCAGCTTCCAGTGGAAATGCATTTGGTGATCTCATCCTAGTCCCAGGAGAGAGATTTGTCCACCGCCCAAAAATCACCAGTCAATTTAATATGTTTGGCAGGCTGTGCTCTGGAGAAGTACAAGACTGGAATAGCAGACAGTGATGTTAGAGGTCAGGATTGAGGTCTATTGGGAAATCCATGGATGTGAAGCCTTGACTGGAAATAACAGGATCCATGGTAGATCAGGACTGAGATGCATTGGCATAGCTTCCTGGAGGTCTAGGACTGAAATAGCAGAGAGCACTGTGAGGTCCATTTGTAGAGCTCCAAATGGGGCTGGTTGAAAATTTTCAGTCAAAGCATGTTTTCTGGACAGAAAAGCGGGAGTTTGAAAAGCAAAAGGTTTTGCAGATAGTGTCTGAGTTCCTAAAACAATGTTTGATTTTTTTATTGGTAAACTGAAAAATCTCACATTGAATATGTTTGGCTGAAATCCAATAAATGTGGAGCTTTGAGTAGTTTTTCCCACCCACCCCCAAACTGGTTTGGTTTCTCAACAAAAAGTCAAACATTTCTGCCCAACCTATCCCCATTTTCCATCCAAATTTAGCTGTCCAGGTGCTCAGCACAAGTGGCCACAATGTTCTGGGCTGCTGCTCCCTGCCAGCCAACTCGACTTCCTTCTCTTCACACGAGTCTTTGCACCTTTTTCCATGCAGTCCATTATGCATTCATTCCCTTGTGAAAACTCACTTTTTTCCATAAAGCCTTTCAAAAACAACAGTCAGAAAGATAATCCCTTAGAAACATTAACCAAACTGCAGCACAATCACATGTAACCCTCTCCCTGTGGTAGAGACCAAGCTGTGGTCGGAGCAGGAATCAGGCCTCTCAATCAAAGCAGATGCTGGGAAGTGGATCCAATCCTAGGGCCACAACTGGAGTCAGGAACCAGGAGTCGGAGCCAGAACAAGGAAGTGATAGCCAGGGTCAGAACCAGAGTCTGGGTGAGGAAACAGGAGCCAGGAGCAAGTTGAGGTAGCCAGAACTGAGCAGGAACAAGGTTGAGGAACAAGGCACAAACAGGACTAGGAGCAGGGCTGGAGCAGGAGAGGAGCAGCAGGAACAGAGGAGATCACAGCTGCATGCAGAAATGCACTGAGCAGCTAGAAGGATGGTGCTGCTGGGCTAAAAGCCAGCCAGCTGCCCTTCCTGACTAATCAGGTGATGCAGGCAATCAGGTAGCCTGCTGCAGGACAGCTGCCCTTGTTGGGTTGCCAAGAGACTGGCTCCACTGCACGCCGCAATCCCTGATTCTGAGCACTAGGTGAGTATGCTCAGTGCGGTAACTGTTTGTCTGGAAGATCACCGCCAAAGCCAGGAGTTTGAACATCAGGGGTCTGACTCTGCTTTCACTCAAAGCAGCTTTAAACATCTATTGGCTTGAGTGGCGTAGAATTGGGCCTCAAGAGAGGCCTAGCTGATAAATAACAGCCTGGGAGGGAGCCTTTAAAAATTACCCTTTGCTGTTTAAAAGAACCAAATCCTTACGATCACTGAACACCATCAATATGTGCTGTTAAACTGGCAACTGGCTCATATCCATTTAGAAGCAACAGCCATGCTACTTCACAACCACCAGTATTTTGCCCTTTTCTAGCACCTTTCATCCAAGGATCTCAAAGCCTTCGAGGCTCACAACACAAAATAATTTGCACCCCTGTGCAGTACTATTATCCCCATTTTACAGATGAAGAACTGAGGCACAGAGAGCTTCAGTGAGTTACCCAAGGGAGTAGGACTAGGACCTGGACCTCCCAAGTCCCAAGCTAGCACCCTAACCACAGGCCGGCCGTCCTCTTTCTGCATTGGAGGAGGGAAGGGCCTTGCTCAAGGACAGAGAGAACAAGAAATAGAGCCCAGAATCTCTGTGTCTGTATCCTGTACCAGCTGTGGGAAGGCAGTGGGGGCCAGGAACTGCTGTCTTCTCCCTCTCGCTGCTCTGCTTCTTGCTCGCTCACTTCATAAATAACACGCTGCCATTTTTTTTCTTATTATAATTGTTATTTTCCAGAGTGCTTTAAAAGCAGGGGACAAAGCAGCCCGACAGCCCAATAACAAACTGCAGATAAAACTAATTAGATTTTGTTTCCTCCTTTAGCTTGCTGACTTGATTCTTTTTCTTTTTATTGTTTAATTATTTATTTTTAGCCCTGACTTCAGAGGTGCTTTTTATTCATTTTATTTTATTTTATTTTATTTTAATTCCCCAGGCTCTGGCAGGGCGTCAACAGGATTGTTGCAGAAGTTCAAATTCATTGTGGAGAAAGGGGAGGCTGAGGAAACAGAGGACCCAGTGTGAGAGCTGCTCAACGCTGCATCTTCTGACTGCGTCGTGTCGGGTCGGGGGGAGCCGTTGAAAGTGGCTGCGAGACAAAGAAAGTCAGTAGAAGACGTTAATACACTCTTGGCAGGGGCACAAACGAGCATATTAATGGGGCTATCTGCTCACCTCCAGTTCTCCCTCTCTTCTGGCTGTAATGGAAATATTTGGTTTGCATCTCTATCTGACAGCTTTGCTGACTCTTGAGGAATGAAAACCTCGAGGGGCTAGGAGACTTTCCTCCCCTTCTTTTCTTTACTCGTTGCTTTAAATTTCTTGGTAATAGCCAGCCACAGTGAGACAAGGCCCTTCAGACAGTGCTCCCTGGGCTAAAGTAAGGTGACGCCACTCAGCGCTGCGGACAACGGTCCCATTCACTGGGGAAATACCGCAGCAGAATCACAAGTGCACGAGAATAAACAAGGCTGGAGTTAATCTAAAGTTGTTTTACACTCTGTTTTATTAAAGTCAATGCATTTCCGTTCCTCTGTGTGGAGCCTAGTACCGCTTAATTACCATGACTCAGGGAGAATGTTAATAACAGGGAGTGCGCCGGCTGAGCTGCAATGGAGGCCCTCTCCTGACCTCTAGAGGCTGGCTGAGGGAAGGAGTGACAGCCTCCTGTGAAAGTCAAAAGTTGGAGCTGTGCAGGAGGGGGAAAAGGAGCAGAAAGGGCAGTGATTTTTTGTGGGAGGATTTCAGGAGCCATTCCCTGCTGATTAGTCACAGGACTAACTTGCCATGCCTTCTGACATCACTTCCTGCCAACAAAATGCCACACACTCTTGTTGTGCTTTATTCTCATCTCGTTTTCTGCTCATCGTCTGCTACCGACGTTTAATCACATATTAACAATTCCTCATTTGCGCGGCACACGGGAAGGAGTTTTAAAGAAGCCCCAGACCAGCTTTCGTTTTTGTGCCCACAATGTTCCAGGTGCAACTGATATACTTGAGACAACTCACTGCCAGCTTTGCTGGTGCACTCCAATAGTCAGACATTGAAGTGACATCAAATGCACTGCAAAACTGCCTCCCCTACTATGGGCCTCTGAATAATGCTGAGCACAGAATGAGGCTGCTTTAGGGGTGCTGGAACAATTTTTATAGTGGAGGTGCTGAGAGCCATTGAACTAAAATGTAAACCCTGTATATAATAGAAACCACTTCAAGCAAGGGGATGCTGCAGCACCCCTAGTTCCAGCACCTATGGGCTGCTTCTAGCTATCTGGCCCTATACCTGTGTGTGGGGCCATATTCTGCCTCGTTTTACCTCTGGGCAAGTCCACTGGAGTCAATGGCATGGGTACAGAATGCATGAGTGTAACTGAGGGCAGAATTTTGCCCACAGAGATGAATTCATCCTTGGTGTAACTCAACTGATTTTAATAGAGTTGTTTCAGGAATGATTCGGCCCATAGTGTTTATTTCACAAAATTAATAATGTCAGATTATCAAGAATGCTGAAGATGTTGTGATGCAGAAGGATTTCTCCCTTACATTGGAAACCCACACAACTGACTAGTCCTGATGCCTCAGTACATTGCAATGTGCGGTGGTACATATTCTGCGTTGCAGAAAGAGTGTGTGTATGCGATGTGGGATGTGTCCATGATGAAATATATACTGATAGCATGTTTGTGTGTGGGGGGGGAGGGTGGGTGTCATGTTGGGGGTTGTACTGTGGCATGTTTGTATTGTGTTGTGGAGTTGTGTTGTAGCTTTCCTGAACATCCTGTAGCATGGGTTGTACTGTGCGTTTGTACTGCAGTGCGTGCCTGGCACACTGTGTGTGCTACAAAGTGCATGCTTTGTCATGCATATGAACATTGGATTTTGAGGTTAACTATACTCATATCTTTCTTATTAATAAGCTTTGAAGCAATGTTATACATCCTATTATAGTGTGAACACGTGTTTTACTTCCTTTGTGTCCATTCTTGTGAGCCATCCTTTTATCAAAAATCAGTATTATGTGCAACAAGCCGCATGCTGAAGCAAGCAGAACAGGACATCTGTACAGTGATAGCAGACATCATGCCTAATGAATTAGCGCTGTCTAAGAAGCTCATCTTCTGAAAACCCAGGCAGCCTGTCTTTTGAGCTGAATTAGAACGACAGATTGAGACTTGCAGAGCTGTTGTGTGGGGCTGAAACTTTAGAAACCTGGATACTGGAATCTCAGCAGGATAGGAAGGAGCTGTGTTTCTGACTTCAATCCAAACAGTAAGCTCCCATTGAGCAGGTCCAGGTCCAGGTCATATGGCAGAAAGTCATTCAGCAACGTACTGTGAAATAGCCTTAGCCCACACTGGGAAGTTTCCTTGCAGGCAACGTATCAAATATGGTTCCAGGTGGTGCTTTTAGCCATCCGGAAGTGATACCAAAAAAAGAAAAGATCACTGACAACACAGGATCCATTGGCAATTATTCTGCTACATACCATGCGACCATTTGGAACTTCACAGAGATAGCAGGGATAGGACTCAGAGCCTCTTGGACCAGCACAGGCTTGTGCCATTTGAACTTAAGGAGAATCTCCATCAGCAGTGTAGAGCCTGTGACACACATCTAAGCCACTGGAGGGAGGAATGCAGATGAACACCACTGAGTTCATCACAGTGCTTAGCTACCTCCCAAAGGGTATTGTGAGGCTTAATTCATGAAGGGCTCTTAAAGCTTGGAAATCTTTGAATGAAAGATGCTGGAGAAGTTCTAAATATTGCTCTTATCCTTGGATGGTTTTATAGTGGTTAATTTTCCTGTATTACATTTTTATAAAGGGGGAAGATTCCATTAGCAAAGTCTGAGACTCTTTGGCATCTATTTGGCTGCCACTGACTGAAGCTGCCTGACAGTTAGTTATACTAAATAATATAATAATAATTAATTAATGAATCCCACCTTGTATCCTGTACCTTACATTTTGCAGAATTTACTGCGCTGAATGTGACCTGAGAAACATTAGAGAGAGCAGGAGCTGCACATCTGTTGCCTGTGGTACTCTTGTACTGTTACCGATTTTTCCTTTTTTTATTATTACTTTATTATATATTAAATGTTTCCGTGACACAGAAAGAAATGGCAATCCTTGTCTCTGCAAAGCCCCGGGCACAGAGGTGAACAGTGAATTCTAATGTGTAGCAAAGAGTTAGGATCGCAGAGTCAGGGCCATGTCGTGTTTTTTCCTAACTTCTTCTATAATAAATGAGGAATCTCTACAAAATAAGCTTCTGCCTTCGCAGGCAATACTAGGAGAACTGAGCTATTTCCTGTTCTTGGGACTGAAAGAGACCATTTTGACCCAGAGATAGAATTCAGCAATGCACAAGGTCTGACTCCAGCCCATCTGTCCTATTATCATTTCCTCGCCAATTAGCCATCAGGCAGAATCCCCTGGCCTCCTTGAGGACTCCAAATTTGTTAGGCGTCTGCATAAGGTCTACAAAGATACACAGAGTGAGTACAACTGATCACAATTTTTAGAACAATTTTTCTTGCCAGAATTCATTTTTAATGGGATTTTTTGTTTTTTTTCATGAAATGGTTACAGATGTTTTCTGTTTCCTGATGACCATTTGTTTTTTGGTATCAATAGCCATCTCCATGACAGTTTTGATTAAAAAAACCTGAATTAAAAAATTATCACTTTTTTTTTTTTAAAAATGGGTCAGGTTTGAACCATTCAAAATGAAAACTATTCGCTCTTTTTTTCAGGAAACCAGATTTTCATTTTCTGATCCGCTCTAACAATGAGTCGGACTGTAATCTCCCTGGAACATGGACCGTCTTGGTGTGGTGTGTTTGTATAGCGCCTAGCACAGTGCAGTCCTGGTCAATGACCAGGGCTCCTCGGCATTACCATAACACAAACAATCACAACTATTTTTAATCCAGTTAATTTGTTTTCAGTTAATCACTTGCATTAACTGTGATTAATTGACAGCTCTATAAATAATAATAGACAATGGCCACTGGAATTGCAACCTGGCTAAGGCAGCTGTCAAGTGTTGCCACTGCTGATGCGTACCACACTGTTCCCCTTGATAAAATGCTAGGGATCCTGGCCAGGCTGAAGAGGAGAGACATTTGCCTCCTTCTGGAAGGTTCCATTATAGTGTCCCACCAGGGGAGTCCTTACCCTAAGAAAAGTACTGAATATTAACTAGAAAAAGAAAAGGAGGACTTGTGGCATTAGAGACTAACAAATTTATTTGAGCATAAGCTTTTGTGAGCTACAGCTCACTTCATCGGATGCATTCAATGCAAAATACAGCGGGGAGATTTATATACACAGAGAACATGAAACAATGGGTGTTACCGTACACACTGTAAGGAGAGTGATCAGGTAAGGTGAGCTATTACCAGCAGGAGAGCGGGGGGGGGGGGGGAGGGAACCTCTTGTAGTGATAATCAAGGTGGGCCATTTCCAGCAGTTGACATGAACCTCTGAGGAACAATGGGGGGGGAGGGTCGGAGGAATAAACATGGGGAAATAGTTTTACTTTGTGTAATGACCCATCCACTCCCAGTCTTTATTCAAGCCTAAATTAATTGTATCCAGTTTGCAAATTAATTCCAATTCAGCAGTCTCTCGTTGGAGTCTGTTTTTGAAGTTTTTTTGTTGAAGAATTGCAACTTTTAGGTCTGTAATCGAGTGACCAAAGAGATTGAAGTGTCCTCCGACTGGTTTTTGAATGTTATAATTCTTGATGTCTGATTTGTATCCATTTATTCTTTTACCTAGAGACTGTCCAGTTTGACCAATGTACATGGCAGAGGGGCATTGCTGGCACATGATGGCATATATCACATTGGTAGATGTGCAAGTGAACGAGCCTCTGATAGTGTGGCTGATGTGATTAGGCCTTATGATGGTGTTCCCTGAATAGATATGTGGACACAGTTGGCAACAGGCTTTGTTGCAAAGATAGGTTCCTGGGTTAGTGGTTCTGTTGTGTGGTGTGTGGTTGCTGGTGAGTATTTGCTTCAGGTTGGGGGGCTGTCTGTAAGCAAGGACTGGGCTGTCTCCCAAGATCTGTGAGAGTGATGGGTCGTCCTTCAGGATAGGTTGTAGATCCTTGATGATGCGTTGGAGAGGTTTTAGTTGGGGGCTGAAGGTGATGGCTAGTGGCATTCTGTTATTTTCTTTGTTGGGCCTGTCCTCTAGTAGGTAACTTCTGAGTACTCTTCTGGCTCTGTCAATCTGTTTCTTCACTTCAGCAGGTGGGTACTGTAGTTGTAAGAACGCTCGATAGAGATCTTGTAGGTGTTTGTCTCTGTCTGAGGGGTTGGAGCAAATACGGTTGTATCGAAGAGCTTGGCTGTAGACAATGGATTGTTTGGTGTGATCTGGATGAAAGCTGGAGGCATGTAGGTAGGAATAGCGGTCAGTAGGTTTCCGGTATAGGGTGGTGTTTATGTGACCATCGCTTATTAGCACCATAGTGTCCAGGAAATGGATCTCTTGTGCTCTGCACGCATCAGCAGCCAAGCTCCACGCCCCACCCCCCGCCTTGCCTCCTCCTCCGCCTCCTCCCCGAGCATGCCGTATCTCCATTCCTCCCTCTCTCCCAGTACTTGCTGCCGCCAAACAGCTATAGCAAGTGCTGGGAGGGAGGGTGGAGGAGTGGAAACGTGGTGCACTCAGGGAGGAGGCAGGGAAGAGGCGGTGCCGGGTCGGGGATTTGGGGAAGGAGTCAAATAGGGGAAGGAGGGGACGGAGTTGGGGCAGGGACTTTGGAGAAGGGGTTGGAATGGGGGAGGGAGGGACAGGGCAGAGGTGGAGTCAGGGCAGGGCCGGGGGCAGAGCCGGGTCGAGCACCCACCGGCACCAGAAGAAATTGGTGCCTATGGTCCATTGGTGTAAATCTGCAGTCATTTGATTGACTTCACTGATCCATTTATTCCAGTGTGCCTGAGAGCAGCATTTGGCCTAGTGTGCCAGAACACATGTGCATATGGTGTTTCCATAAGCGTGGACGATCCTCAGGATGCATACTTGAGAAAATACAATGAAAGAACCTCAGGCAACTCTCTGTTTGGGAACCATCCAGGCATGCTTCAAAGCTCATCTTCTTTCCTGAGTGTCTGGGGAGGAAGTGGATCAATAGAATGGTATATAATGAAGCAGTTATTGGGCCACTGCACATATTTCACCATCCCTCTGGTGTATATCTGGTGTATATGGGCATCCCTCCACTGAAGTCAATGGAGAAACACTGATTTATACCAGATGAGAATCTGCTCCATTCTAATTATTGGTTGGATTGGTTACTACTGTAGGTGGTGGTGGTGGATTCTCCAGGTACGTTGGAATGTGGCTAGTTGTTAAGCACACAGAACCTGATCCAAAGCCCATTAACGTCAATGGTAATCTTTGGATCAGGCCCCTAGAATTCAGATACATGCAGCAAAACCTCAGAGCAAAAAAATGAAACAAATATCTCAACTCTGGCCAAAAATCTTCAGAAAAAGATCTTCTGAGATTTTCTAAGTCATGACAGTAAGGGAAGGAACTGGGGTGAAGGACTCTTCTCCCATACCTTAGGCACTCAAAAGACCAACCATCATGACAATCTGCATGAAGCCACAGACAACTAAATTAGAGAAAGTGATTGCACTGGTGACAATGTATAAGAATGCCCTAAGTCTTCACACTGCACCATATGGACAAGTGACTGCTCACCCCTCCCTGTATGCACAGGGTAGGGAACCTCTCTCTCTCTCTATTTTCCATAAACATGAAGTCAGTTTTCCATGCAGAACTGGGGCAACACATCTGGGAACAAAGCTGAAGTCGGCAAATGGGTAAAGAGGAGCAGTGACCCATTTGCTTATTGCTCGGTAAGTCAAAGCTCTGTTTACACAGGGCTGCTTTCAAACCCAGCAAACACGCCGAGTGACGCTGATGGTAGCGGGAGAGCTTTGCTATTGGCTGTTTGGTGGCTGGAAATGTAAAACCCTCCAAGAACGCTGGAACCGCATGTCTGTCCCTCGCTGGCCCCCTCCTCTTCCACCTCTCCTTCTGCCCTCAGGGAGATCTCCCGGATCTCTTCGTCTAGCTCAGAGAAGTCCCCTTCCTGGTCAGAGCAGCTGTCAGTATTGTAATCGACATCTTCCCCACAAGGAGGTTCATCGTCAATCTCCAGGTTGTTGATGCTGCTGCTCCTGCCAAGGAATCATAAAAGAGACAGAATGTCAACAAAGTGAGGTGGTATTGTCTAGCAGTTAGACATGGGGGCTACGTGTTAGGACTCCTGTGTTCTATTCCTGGCTTTGACAGTGTGGCAAAGTCACATCACTTCTTTGTTCTGTTCTCCCATCTGGAAAATGAAGAGTCTGATATTTACATACCTCCTGGGACAGACACATTATTGTTATTATTGTTTATACAGTACCCTAGGCATGCCAGGTGCTTTGCAGATGGACAACATAGTGCCTGTCTTGAGGCGCTTACAAGGTTAAGTAAACCATGTTAAGGCACAGGGGGAGAAGACATGGTATCCAGTTACAAAGAGGTTGTTGGTTTAACCATCATCCCCATCCTGTTTGTTCCATATTTCGTAGGAGACCGAATTAATCCATGTGGGTTAAAGCACTGTGACATCTTTGTATGGTGCTCTATGTAATGGCAGAGTGTTACTTGGAAAAGGAGGAATAAGCAGAAAGTAGAAGCTCCAGAGCTATGCCAAGAACAAGGAGGATTGCAGCACTTGAAGCGCTGTCATTTCAAAAGGTACAGATCTTTTTTCACAACAAGTCTTTGTGAAGCAGGGCCAAATTCAGAGGTGAGTCTAAGGGAATCCACAGACAATCTAAGCTGGTGTCATTTACATCTTATTCTGGCTCTCTGAAAGTATGTGTCACACCAGCTGAGGCTCCCTCAAGATCTCCATAAGCTTACTTCGCAATTTGCATTCAAGAACGGTCACAACTGTTCTATGCGTACACTTGAATTCACAAAGCTCATTTCAATATGTTCTGTATTAAAAATATCTGAATGAAATATTTCTGAATGAATTGTAACCACTAGACAGATGGCTCGGGGAATAGGAAGCCTTTCCCATTTAATCCAATCTGGCCTTCATTCTGGAAAGAGGGCCGGATAGCTTGTGGGGGCTAGAAAACAGGATACAGTCCTTCATCTCTAGGTCAGCAGTTTCAATCCAGCCCAGGTCAGGAGACTGGATTAATCAGGGGAACTGGGACACAGTCATTTACTTCTAGATCATTGGTTTTAATCTGACTCAGGGTAGGAGAGTGAATTGCTTTGGGGGATTGGGAAAGGAATAACAATCTTCCACACTAGGTCAGTGCTTCTAATCTGTCCCAGGTTGGGAGCAATGAATGGCTGGCAGATGGACAATACATAGCTTTAATGTGAGCTCTGCTCATTTGCATGTCAGTTACCACAATACTTTCCCACCTCTCAGCCGTCTCATATCAGTTCCAGCATCTGAGGTTTTTGAACATGCTGAAGGTTTAGAGCGTTGCTGTTGGGTATATGGATCTCTTTTCTTACTGCTCTGCACTCCAGAAAAATGTAAGGTTTTCCTCACTTGAGCCTCCAGATCTTAACTGTGTATGGGCCCTTTCATTTTTAAACTATGCTGCTTCTTCTCTGTGATTGTCAAAATAAAGAAATAAAGAAATTTTAAAAAAGAAAAGAAAAAGAAAAGAAAAAAAGACTATAAACATTATCTGTCTAGTTTCAATAAGCTTCTTGGATACACTGGAATTCAGACACCTATGATGTAGTGATGGGATTTAGTTGCTCCCACGCTGAATGCTCTAGAGAAGAGACTCAGACTCACCTGCAGCACCAGTATAACCAGGAACAACCTCTCCCTCACCAATTCTGAGGCCTATTTCTCCATAACCTTATTTGTATGCATTTTTTCAGTTGATAAAAGCCCCCATCAATATAGGCTATGGGAACTGTATAAACTATCTGTATACACAACATGCAGAGCAATATTAACAGTGAAGATTGCTGCCCCAATGCGAAACCTCAGATCTTGCCATAATCACCCCGCAAACAGGCAAAAGCCTGAGGAAAGAGACAGACCTTACAATACGTTCTCATGGTCAACAGACCCAGGCTTGGGTGAACGAAAATGAAAGCAAGATCTACAGTTGATGACCCACCACGGAAAATGCCTTGACAACAGCACTAGGTGTTCACATCTGGGGACTTATCAATGGCAGCAGCAAGAAAGACCTGTTCCAAAGTCCATTTAAGTCAATGGAAAGGCTGTCATAGACTGCCGCATGCATTATCAGGCCCTATATGAGTAGCCAGGCAGTCTATCACATCAAACCAATGCACCCAAGGCCTTAGAGAAGCATGTCAATGATTTGATTTGCACCCAGGAACAAATGTGAAGTGCAGCTTTGGGATAATTGGTATAATATGTTCCTTACAGCCCAAGCAACCGAGTGGGCATGCCTCTGAATTCTGCACCAGTTGCTGCTTCTGAATGGTGTTCCGTGGTGTTATCTGAAGGTCCTTTCCAGTCACTCAGGTATGTGAAGGTTCTGCCAGTTGCACAGATCAGCTGAGAATGAGTGCATAAAGACATGGCGACTTGTTAGAAAGGAAATGGAGCTTGGAGACACTGGACCAAATTCTCAATCCATTACATGAGTGCTGATTTGGAGAAATTTTTCTCAGATTAGTGCAGTTGCTTCAGGTTGGTAACCAGATAGCAATGCCTGTTAGCAGAAGCAGCTTCTGGGTATTTCAGAATGTACATCTCCCTGCTTTTATTTCCTGGGAATTTTAGTGCAGGTGAAGGGAGACAGACTGACAGCCCCAGAGACTGAATTTCCTCTTCTCTAGCCAGAGTAACTACAGCAAAGACAGCAGCAGCAGCGAAAGCTTCCCTATACTTCCACTGCTGATGTGTTCCAACCTAGACTTGGATAGTCCACCTCCAAGGGTCTGAGAAGTGTTCTGTCTCCGTGCATCATTCAGTCCTTGGCTTCTTTGCTGGCCAACAAACAACTAGCACTACCTGTGGTAATAGCTATGATGATTTGTGCACATGTTCACAAGGAAATGGACTGTTACCACCAGCTCAATTCACATACAGGGCTACCAAATAGCGGTTAGATGGTACCAATGTTTTATCACTACCATCACAAGCAATAATCACACCTGTGACTTAGGAGCTGAAAGGCTCTTGTCGCATTACCAATGTCCCCAAACCAGCCAATTCCCCTCACATCTCTCTGCTATGCAGAATTTTCCATCCAAATAATTCACCGTCTACGGTAGGTGTCTTAGACCATAAAACAAAGCAATACGAATGGGTCAGTTCAAACAAGCAGAATAGAGGTTCTTCGAAAAGATGGCAACATGGAGCCTGCTGGGGAGCAGGTCACAATCCCACTAATGAAGGGGCCAAAATCATTAGGAGGTGCCTGCTTTCCACGTCACACAGCCTTGCTCCCTCAGGAGAGAATGCAAATTGTGAGACTTGGTAATGAACAACCCTGGCGGCATGTATATTAGTGCACAGAGCACTGGGTTTTTTTCCCATCCCAATTTTTTTTAAGGGCTGGAAAAAGCAAGAGATGAGAGACAGATTCACCAAAGAATGATGATATTATTTTATGGAAGGTAAACAGAAGGGAAAACCAGTGACATTACATTAGGGAACTTGAAGGCAAATACAGTTTATTAATAGCACTGAATGCTGACATGGTACAGAGGAAGGGAGGGGTGATATAGCTACAGTGGGTGAGGCCCCAGCTATCACAATGAAAACACATGCACATGTTAGCTGGCCTACTAATGTAAAACGTATAGCCCCGTCACCTCATCTAGTGCAGCCTACAGGAGCCTCAACAGCAATTTGCAACTTTCTGATGTGATAAATAGAATTTCTTTGTTTTGATTTTTAATTTGCATATTTATTGAGATATGACTTGATCTTAATTAGCTCTGCTTTTGTGTGCGTACGTATTTGTTTACTTTCTGTGAAAAGGGAGCTTTGTGTTGCGTGAAAGAATTCTGCATGTTCAATGATTTAACAAGAAGAGGAGGGGAGGAAAAGGCCATCACTTCCCTTCAAGGCAACATTCTCTGGCTTTTCGATTTTACTCTGGATTGTTTCTTTCAGTTGCCTCCCACCTTGCATTTTAAGCTGCCGCCCTCATTACATCACAGCTGGGCACCAAACCTCAGAAGTCAGTTGTTCTGCCAAATTCCACAAAAGAAAATATGACGTGTCGTTCTTGTTGATGAAATGCAGCCACACGTTGTACAAGGAAATGACAGCTGATCTATGCTCTGCAAACAATTACTCTTTACCTGTATGTATACATGTAGGCAGAGGGGGGAAAGAGAGCTCCCCAGGGCATTTCTAGGGATGTTGCAGTCACATTTTATTTTTCTGGCAGGTCACCCAGTCATCCATATTTTAACGGACTGGATCAAAAGCAAAACTTGTTTTATTGTCTACTGCTGGAGAGAACTGGCTCCTTGCAGATGTCCCTTTTACTCATTTGGTGATTTCCATTTAGGGTTGCTACCTGACCTTGATTTTGACAGGACTTTTAGGGGAATTACTCTAGTCAGTCAAAAGTAGCCTTGTTTTTCCCCAGTCCGTCACCTATGGCCTGACTAGTGAAGTAAATGGAAGGTTTTCCACTGACTTCAAAGAAGCAAGAGCTGGACCATGATGGCTAAGCACCATGACTAAGAAGGGAGACTAGAAGGAGGAGTAGGGTTCATTACTGAAGATGATTACATTAACAGTTCCCTGTGGGGAAGTGCCAACAAACAAATAAATCTTTGCATGCCTCAAGATGCATGCAATAGCCTCCCTGTGATCATACTGCCTTTGCCCTCATCCGCCCCATTCCCCCAAGCCTTCCCTCTGTTGTTGTTTGTTCCAGTCCTGACCTATACCTCAAGCTCCTCATGGCAGGGACAAGGCCATTTTCTGCTCTGTAAGGAGCCAGGCACATCGATAACACAATATATGTCATACATACATTTAACCTAAATCAAATATAATTATTCTTCAGACTTGAGTGTGGCCATCCAAGGGCAGACTTCGGCTCTTAACATTTTCATGAAGTTTATGTTAGGGTGTAAGTGGACACACTTGCCTCCGACGGTGTCTTTAATTAAAGGACATACACTCCTGGAAGAAATACAATGCCAGAATTAGACCTTGACAGTTACTGAATCAACTCTACCCTTTGGGGCTTGTCTAACAGTCTCTTATCTTCAGCCTCAGCAATGGAGTTCATTTTTAAGATCACCCCATTCCTTCCCTTTAATTTCCCTGGTTCCCCATGGATCTAGGTCAGGCTGATCCATCCATATATCCAAGGAGGACTGTTTAAATCCTCACATCACTGAATGAGAGCGTCAGCTGGACAGCGATACAAGCTGTCTCCAGCATAGAGACCCATCTTGTTAGCCTGCTTTGTTCCCATGGAGTAGATGACAACGATAGAACTCTGCCAGTTCCCATTGGATCTCCATTCCAGTGGGACACTTTTCCAGGACTTTTTACATCTTATAACACCTACTTAAAATGCTGAGCTGAGCCCTGGGCAAGCCAGGTGCCCTGGCTTTCAGCCCACTGCGGCCATCCTTTGATAAGCACACTCTGATAATTCAGAGCCGCCTCAGGATTCTATCTGCTGTGGCTGAGCAATGCGTGGGCTCTTTCGGAGCACATATTTTCTGCTGCATAAAGCCAAAGGAAAGGTGTAATTCATCGTTAGGACTTGTACTAATTAGTTTTTCAGGAGTTCCCAAGGTAATTGCAGCCTGTAATGTTTGTAACTGATTTGGCAAGATTAAAAATGGATGCTTGGTGCACCGGTTAGATCAGTGTGGAGCATGTGAGGCTTCATTGTTTGGAGGGGAGGGGAGACTGTTCACACTGGGGAGACTATTAATACAAGGACAGCATGCAGATTCCTGGCCTACACTGTCCCCTAATGTTAATTAAGGCTTGGGAGGCATTTTATTATTACCTGTAAACACTTTTGAAAGTCTTCTAAAAATGAGCTGTTTCCATCCTTCTTCTGAGTGGGTACTTAGCCGGTCACTGGCATTGGCGCAGCAGGAAAGTAGAGCCTGCAAATCTCATTACATCCCTATTGGGATGTTAAATAGCCTTGAAAGTCAAAATGGTGATGAGAATGAAGATGAATTGGGATGCAAACTGGGAATGAGAGAGACAGGCCAGACCAAAATCAGTTGACAAAAAAGAAGATAACGGGTATACTGGTGAGTGGGGCAGGAAATATTGAAGGGGGAGAAAAAAGACTTGGGGGATGACTATTTTTAAACTGTATATAATATTAAATAAAGTCTTCCCCCCACAAAGGTATATATAAATTCAGGCTGCCATTCCAACTCAGAGGTTCTGGTGACTTGAGCAACACTCTTGTGTATTATGATGCCATTAGAAGCCCCTTGCGGTGGGATTACAGCTACATTCTGGACAGGGAGGGAAACAGACAAGGATATTAGGAGTGGTTTAAGAATAATTAATTTATTATTTTGCTAACATATTTATTACACTACTTGGCGACCCAGGAAGGTCACAGTGGGACTGCAACACCCACCTAAATCATTAAAGAAAAGCAAATATTCAAATCTGCATAAAATTCTCCCTTCTCACTCCCTGAGGATAGATAATTCAGACTTGAAGGCAACGGAGGGGAGAGGGAAGTGAGTTGGTAAGGGAATAATGGATAATCCCTCCCAAGGTTCAGAGGACAGGTGTCTGATAGTTCTGGTGTTTCTCCAAGCCACTGGGTCTGCCAATATAGAAATGAAGTCTCCCGATGATAGCTTTTTCCATGAGTTTTTCCAGGACCTTCTGTTTCTGATCAGCTGGATATTGCACCAGATAAGCCTTAAATATCACCTTTCAGTGCTTCTAGTTCCTGCCCTGGTTGGACCCAGGAAGTTCAGGCACAACAGCAAAAATGTGGGGGAAAAAAGTTAACTGCACTTTTATGAAAATGAACAAACAGTTCAGAGTCAGGATTCTGGAGATTTTTTGATGTTGTTTGGCAGGGAGAGGGTTGAAGGTGCGTGTAATTTTCCTACCCTTTCCTATCCTATTAACCTATCCTAGTTGTAACACAATATGTTGCCATACCCATGGTCTTAAACCTTTGAACAGGGAGATAGGTGGGAGGTGCCCAGTTTGCAGATCTCTTTACAAAGAGGAATAGCCCTTTAGTGCTTTGAGGGGGAGATTGTCCTGCCTATACACATTTCCAAGAGAAATGATAAACCCTAAAAGAATGAATTGCAGTAGCAACTCAGGAGATGACTCCCAGCACAGTGATTGTTAACTGATATGTGCATGCCGGAGGGAAGCTCCCTGGCCCCTAAATCACCAGGTTGCCACCAAGGTTACAGGAACTCTTCTCTGAAGGGCAGGTTTGGGGAGGAGGGAGAGAAGAATTATTCATTCATATGAAGGCCACTGGCTAGATGTTAACCAACCTTCCTGCATGCCAAAGCTCTCCACCCTGTTCTAGGCTGATAGGACAGACCAATAAATCCACATGTATCATTCTCCACCTCTGAGCCAATCCTTAAACTGGGCGGACAGAAAAGCCAAGGGCTCTGGGTTCAATCTTACATGTGACCGTTAATTTCTTTCTCATGGAAAACAAATCTATATGTCAGTGTTGTGCTAACATTGAATCTTTAACATCACTCTCTTAGCTTTAGGCCAGTAAGCATTAATAAAACAAACCGACTTGAACAGATGCAAGTCAGACGCTAAACAAAGAGCTACAAGGCTTGGTGCTGATCCCCACAGCTAACTCATTTTCTTTCTTGTTTTCTTCTCCATACTCCCTCTTTTATTTTTTCCACTCCAATTAAATTTCAGCACAAACACCTGAAAGACTACACGAGAGTATCTATGGGAATCATGTGTGTTTCTCGGCGTAGTGATGTGAACTCAGGCTTCGCTCTGACATCACTCTTTGATATCCTCTTCCCACTTCAGGACAGCTGGGATGGGCGAGTTAGCTTTGAAACACACAGGACCTGATGGCAAACTTGTCAGTCTGGCAATGTGCACCCGAGTGATAGCAACAGCACCACCATCAGTATGGGAGCTGAAAGCTGAACTGGAGTTCTGATTCCAGCATGGATCTCAATTGGCAGGGCGCAATGGAGTTTGTCTGTTTCAGACGACATTGTGCTAAATCTAGATATTTAAGTTAATGGAGCTATGCCAGTTTACACCAGCAGAGGAGCTGGCCCAGTGTACAGAATAGGGTGACCAGACAGCAAATGTGAAAAATCGGGACGGGGGTGGGGGGTAATAGAAGCCTATATAAGAAAAAGACTCAAAAATCGGGACTGTCCCAATAAAATCAGGACATCTGGTCACCCTAGTGCATAATGAGAGGCCTAAATCATTTGAATACCCAAACTCCGCTGGAGAGGTACCAACAAAAGCTTAATTTACCCATTCTGCTGCCACTAGGCCAGATTTTGATACCCTCGCTCAGCTGAATAGTCCTTAACTCCATGATTAGCCCCAGTGAAGTCCATATCATTGGAGTCTGGCTCATCATGAACTTGTAACATTCAGTAAAAATCATCATTAAAGAAAGCACTTGGGGGATGGAGGGCAGACAAGGGGAATGTGACAGCCTGGCATCAGCCAATCAGAAATGTACAATGCTGTGATTTCACTCCTAGATGTAGTGCTTTCTGAGGCTGTGCTTCCAGAGTCACTGCCATTTCCAATTTGTATGGACTGAACTGCTTGCAAAAACATGAGGCGTCTAGTACCCATCTGAGTTGAACGTATTTATTAAAAAATATTGAAACCCATTAAGCCATTGCATAATGCTAGGGCTTTGGAAAATATGCTTTGGAGCTTGTATCAGACACTTTGTTACAATGTCTAGTTCCAGAACAGATTCTGTTAAAAAATGATGATCATGTTATTGATATCACATAGCAATCATCCAGACTGGTACAGTAAGATGATTAGATTTCTCATAATTGCTGATGGGTGCTTTTAGTAATTGAATCACTGGCAGAGTGTGGGGGGGAATAAAGGAAGTTTAAGGATTTTGGCTTTGATGCTACACTTCCCTGCTTTTTAGAATAAATAATGAAAGTCATTCAGATTATTCTGGGCTAGAGAACCTCAGCTGGTGCAGCTCCATGTGGCTTCACTGTCATCACCCTCACTGACGATTTGGCCCCATAGATTTAACTTCAAAATTCCACCACTGAACCCCTAGATCTCTGAGGGGCTTAAAGGATTTTGGGGTTTTGAAAGCTAAGAGTTTTAGGATGGCCAAGACATTTAGGCTATGTCTACACTGCAGATTTTTGTCTCCAAAAGTTATGCCACTTTAATTAAAGACTTTTAATTTAACCGCTGTTACCATAGGCCCTGACTTCCCCTCTTTCCTGTGGGTGCTCGACCCCCCTCTGCCCGTGGTGTGGCCCCCACTCCACCCTTTCCACGAGGCTACGCCCCTGCCCCGCCTCTTCCTAACCCTGTCTTGCCCCCATTCCAACCCCTATCCCAACTCTGCCTCCTCCCTGCCCTATTCCAACTCCTTCGCCAAATCCCTGCCCCGGCCCCGCCTCCTCCCCTGAGCGCGCAACATTCCCACTCTTCCCTGTCCCGCCCGGAGCATGCTAACGCTGCCAAACAGCTGTTTGGTGGCAGCTGGGAGGGAAGTGCTGGGAGGTAGGCGGGGGAGCTGGGACGCGGTGCACTCAGGGGAGGAAGAAGTGGGGGCAGGGGGTGAGGGGAACTTGGCTGCTGGTGCGTGCTGAGCACCCACTAATTTTTTCCCGTGGGTGCTCCAGCCCCGGAGCACCCATGGCGTTGGCACCTATGGCTGTTGCATGTCCACACTATGCTCCTTGTGTCGGCAGAGTGCATTTGCACTAGCAGCTCTTGCATCGATAGAGAGAGCCGTGCACTGTGGGTAGCTATCACACTGTGCAACTGGCGGCAGGATGCTTTGGGAAGGGTTTGCAATGCGTCGTGGGGCAGGCACAGTGTCACGCGATGCAGGTTTCTCAATCCCATCGTTCCATGGGCATCCTACAAGATTGGCAGCTGCTTTTCAACTGAAGTTTGTGTGGGGGAAGGGGGAAGAGTGAGTGATAGGCAGTGTGTGTGTGCGGGGTGGGGGGAGACAGAGATAGTATCTGTGTTGCGGGAGAGTGAGTGTGTCAGCATGCTGTCTCTAAGTTCAGACAGCCGCCGAAAGCAACCAGTCCTGAGGCAGGGGGTGAGGGGGAACCCCTAACATCAGCCCCCACCTCCCTCCTTGACAGCACAGCAGTCTCTCTCTCTCACACACACACTGGCTCCTGCCTGCCTGCCTCTGTGTTCATAGTGTGGGAGAGAGCAGGAGCTCTCTGTTCCTAGAGCAGAGCAGCATGCTGAGCTGTCAGAACTTCAGGGAGCCTTGAAAGGCGAGGGGTGCATGCTTGCAGGGCAGCCAAGTTCAAAACAATGAGCAGAGCAGTCACGGCGGGCATTGTGGGATACTGGGGGAGGCCAGTTCTGGCAATATAATGAAGGGCAGCATCTACACTGATGCTTTGTCATTTTATCTTTGCCACAAAAGGCTTAACGCCTCTCATCGAGGTGGTTTTGTTTACCGGACAAAAGTGGCACTGCAGTGTGTAGACTGTTTTGCTGCCAAAAGCTGCCCTTTGCCACCAAAAGTCTGCAATGTAGACAAGGCCTGATGAACTGAGTTTTAGAAGCTGCATCTCTAATTTGTGCTCCAAGTTTTGCAGGAGTGAATAACTTCACATGCAAATATGTGCTGGTGAAACTGATGCCATGCAGATGTCTCACAACCTGATTGCACTAGCAACTAAGGTAAATGACTAAATTACATCCATTGTACCTACAAATATTTGCACTACAAATACTTGAATTGCAGGTGCAGAGCAAATGGGAGGCTGCTTTGAGGTCCCTTTCAAAATCAGCTCCTTAAAGTGAGAAAAGCAGCTCTATGGATACTGATTTCTCTTTGTGAGAGAGTCTTTTCTGTGATAACCACATTTCCTCTTAAAGGGGCCTTATGTTGCCTCAGAGTTCTCAGGATGAATCCAAAACAAAGCTGCCAGAAATGTCGTCCCAGAAGAAATTCTATTTTATTCTGTTCTGTATAGGTTCTTATACTGTGCTCATAATTGTAGTGTCTGGGCACCACCCAACAACATATGAAACAACGTGACTAATATGTGACATGTTTTGTTCTCTCATCCTCTCCCAAGGGTAAGACGTATATACAGTGAAGTGATTTGTGTGTGCATATATGTATGTTAATGAACACAGGATCAGAGGAATGTGCCTTGCACTGGAAGCAGAAGGTGGTCAGATTTGTGATGGAAACACATGAGGTTTCTGCCATCAGAGACAACTTTAGAATTAAGGATGCAAATATTTAATTTTCAAGGATGCAAATATTTTTAATTAAAAAATGGGATCAGGCTGAAAGTTCTGCCCACAGCCTGACCCTAAATCTTCTCTCAAGATATCAACCAAATCTGAACCAAACAAAACCTGAACTTTCACTCGTCATCTCAATGGATCCCGAAAGTGATTTCAACCTGATTTTTTTGGCCCAAAATTTGAACCAAACCAAGAAAGTTGCTTAACCTTATTTGTATGTACAATTTTTTTGCATGCCTCTGCACTTCAGCTTCTCCATACCGTATGATGCTTGCCTGTCGTTAATCACAATGGGTGAAAATCACCCCTGTGTAGAAGATTAGCACATGGGTGAAGTTCACCCTACGTCCTACTTTAGTTTTCCAATGAGGCTTAAGTGGAATTGACATAGTGCACAGCTCCTCTGTATAGGGGTGAATGTCTCCCGTTCGGAAGAGGAAAGAGAAAAGCAAACTATGTTGCTGCAAGTCTGTGGAGATGGCACTACATCGTAAAGAAATCAATGGCAAACGGTAAAGCACCCACCGGAGATGGCATTGCTATTAATTAATAATCTGTACATTATATCTCCTAATTCTTGCATTTGCTGCTACTATGAATAAAAAAATGACATTTATGCTTTCTGGTTTTAGAGATTGTTTTTTCAGATTTTCTGTATTTACTGTAAAGTACATTATGGCTTTTTCTGAGTAAATATCATTTCTGATTGTTGTTTAAAATTTGTTTTCCTTGGATTATATAGAGAATAGAAATTCTGCATTCCTGGGAATATGTTTCCAGCATGTTGGAGAGAATTTTAGTGTCCATCAGTTCCCAACAGAGACAATTACTGAAAAAAAAAAGGGAGGTAATTTCACTGTATATTTTACAAACACTATTCTTGAATTTTCACTTTACTGGGGGTTTTATCAGTCATAACTTAAAATCCCAATTACACGACACCATTAACTCTTGCTATAAAAATGGAATCTAAGCACTTACTAAAAATGCTAAAAGAATGTTAACACAATCACAAATGAAAGGAAATTCTGAGTTAATGCAGCGGCAACACAAACTGACAGAGAACTTGAGAAGTATTCATTTAATCAAAATGGGCTATGTACTTGGATAGATGGAACTAATTAGAGCACAGCTTGTGTAGCAGTAAAACAATCATTCCATGGAGAACCACCCTGGGCATATAATGTCACCCTCTGATTTAGAGACACAGGTGCTGAAAGGCCAGTTCTTGCTAAGGAAGTATTTAGGTGGAAAGAGGTGTTTATTTCTGCATCAAGAAAAAAGGTTAGTCTTGTGGCTAGTGCACTAAATTGGCATTCAAGAAATGGTGGTTCAGTTCCTGGCTGTACCCCAATCAGCTGAGGTTATCTGTTTGGGCCTCAGTTATCCATTACCATGGGAATAATACTTATTTTCTTCTACCCTTAGACTGGCTTGTCTTTTTAGATTGTAAATTCTTTGGGGCAGCGACAGTCTCTTCCTAGGTGTGTATACAGCACGTGGCACAATGAAACCTCAATCTAGGTAGGAGCCTCTTGGTGCTACTATAAGGATAAGAATAATTTATATATATTAACAAATGTAATTGAAGGCAGGAATGGAGTGGGGCATAGGCCCTAAAGGCCCATGTCTAGGACTCCAGCTCCAAGAGTCATGTGGTTACACTTTCCTTTTTATCAAAAAAAAAATTATAGCTCTCATAATTGTGCAGAAAACCTTGAAAATGTGACTGAGTGTAACCAATGCAGTGTCATCTGCCTGAGTTTGCAGACAGTCTGAAACAACAGCTTTGAGAGGGGTGATCTTCCCCGTGCATCTTGAAGAGGTGGTAACTGCAAGACCCACCGTTCTGGAGAACCTTGCCAAGACCACCCCAACAGAGGTGAGTGTGTGTGGCCCTTGCACGCTAGCCACCTCTGCCTCTCTGGGGAAAAACAATTTCTGCTGTCAATCTTGCTGCTCCTGATGAGAGGATGCCCATTCCTGGTGGGTTAAGGGGGCCTTCATGCCTCCTCATGCCTCTGGGAAGGATGCGGGGGAGGAAAAGGCAGCTGCCACTACCACTTCACATAGATTGCAGGCCTGTAGTAAGGGAGTCGAGCTGGGGGCAGGAGGGCTGTGTCACAACGTGCCTAAAGCCCTGGATTGCCTCAACCTGGCCTGACAGAGGACCAAATCTCCCACTCACAAAGAAAGATTTTAGTACAGAAATTAGTAAATGCCCAGTTCCATTAGGGAAACTGGTGAATTTTCATGAGTTCACCAGAGACAGGAAGGTAGGATCAGAGCCTGAGAAGTGATGGGCACCCAGGACTCCGACTGGTATAAACAGTAGGGAGGGGGGCTCAGAGGCTCAAAGGGAAATACTGTAATCCTCAACAGCGATGAAAATATCTGGCTGCAGTAAAGTGAGGGGGAGAATATTCAGCCCATGGAAAACCCTTTCAGTTTCGACGAACAATTTGAGACGGCCCAAAAGTGTAATGTGTTGCCAGTCTCTGTGGCCAGCTTGCCCTGTGATTCTGAACTCTCTGACTGGCCTGTTTGTAAATGTTCCATGGTATCAAAGCTAGAAATCCATGTTACAAAGAATTAGGAGTTGTGCATTCCAGTGCCACTGAAACCCAAATATATCCTTGTTTGGAGAAACCTGAATTTCTTGGCATTTGCTTTTATGTTTATGTTTTTCTAGGTCTTCATTTCTTTCCTTTGCTTCAGGGAGCCTTTTATGGCACCCAAATAAAGTGACATCTGCTCTTCTCATGGTGGTTTCCGTCATCAAGGAGCTGAAACACTAGGAGGGGAGCAGATCGTGAATTATTCTGGCCCATAAATTGTTCCCCGAGGCATTGACAAACCCCAGAAAAATCATAAATACAAACACAAATAGTTGGAATGAAAATATAAATGCTAGAACTTATGCACACACTTACAGAAGAGATATCTTTTGGGTGGAGTATACCCATTCCTCGCAATCAATACAAACAAGAGCTACTGCACTCCAGGGAATGGGATGGAGCCCAGGGTCCGTTTCTTGTCAGTATAGAATCATTGCTATGTGGTTTTCTCTTGGGATTCTTTTTGTTGTGTCAGTTCTGTCTTGGTGCCATATGCACTAGCATCACCAGTAGCATGAAGCCTCTGGAGAGCTATGGCTGTTGCTGAGGGAGAAGGCCAGTTCTGGGTTTGTTCTGGGAGTGGTGGGGAATAGCAATACAGATTTGGAGCAGCAGAATCAGAGTGCATTTGGTTTTACCCATAGTTTGCCAAGCCTGTGCCGGCTTTTCCCCTTTTCTGCATGGCCAACCTGCAGATAAACTATGTCAGGTTTAGTGATACGTGATACAGGCAGTTCAGTATCATGGAGAAAAGCATCTCTGAGGCAAGATGGATAATCAGCTTAGCTCCAAAAGTAGCCTGTCAAGAAACACTGCCAAGGTGATTTCTCAAATCTATATTTCAGATGTTACCTTAAGCCTTAAACTTTGTTTGAAAACTTCATACATCTCTCCAGCAGCAGGCTAGCAAAATCCACTAAGACCAGATCAGATCAGACCAGATATCAGTCTAGATGAAAAAAGTAAGACACATAATAGATATGAAGTGTTGTACACACAGAAGGGACAGGAAGGATGATGTTTTACCCTGCAAGGAATCAAAGATGATATTACTGGGCAGTTTTATCAGGACTCTTTTAGCCCATTACCTCCCACCAGCAAATGCCTTCTGGATCCCACAAAGGACTTGCATATATAATAAAATAATAATAATCAATTTACTGTACAGAGAGCCCTTGCAGCTTGAAGGATTCCAAAGTGTTTTACAAACTGTGGGACAGATCCTTAGCTGGTATCAAATTGGCAATGCTCTACTGAAGTTAATAGAGCCACATTGATTTACGACAGTTGAGGATCCACCCACCAATTAATCTGCAGCCACCTCTATGGTAGGATGCAGCAGCTCTTTAAAAGTCATTGCAACAGTACATGACAGTTTAGGGCAGGAAGGGAAGATTTCCATGTCCAAATGAAACAGCCAGGGGAATTTAAGGGAGGCAGAATGTAATTACCTGAGTTGGAATACGGCAAGGACACATGTGCTAACACCCTTACTCTGAGCTCTGAGGATATCCCTTGATTGGACAATGAGTGAGGAGTGTTGCTGCATCATCATAATCAGCAGCAGCACCATATCTGTGGTGTCTTTCATGCCAGGATCTCTAGGCAGTTTATAGATATTGGGTTTGATTCACTGCCTGGATTCCACGAATGGAAACTGCCTGGAGAGGGGTAACAATGGTGCAAAGCATCTTGCTTTGCTGGTGATCTGGAACTGGAGCTGCTTTACTGGTGCAGTACAGAGAAAGGCCACAGCTGGCTGGGGAGCGGGCAAGGGCACATGACAGAAATATTGGTTCAATGCACCTCTCAGGCAGCCCTACTATGGAGCCTCACTCATGCCCTTAGGAATTGCTCTCAAAGAAGAGGACAGCAGTGGTACTGCTGCCTATCCTCCCATGGTGTGTGTATACATGCCTGAACTTCCCATATAACTGTCTCCCTCCCACTGGTCCAGAGAATCCAGTCCATTAATTAAGTATCACAACACCTCTGCAACATACTGGAGTATTATCCACATTTCACACAGGGAAGGTGAATCCACTAAGGCACAGAGAAGCCAAAAGACTTGTCTAAGGGCACATGACAAGGCAGAACTGGAGCCAGGAGCACAGAACCCAAACCTACTGATGTCAGTCATCTGCTCTAAATGCTAGGGAACTCTGCCTCCTTCCATTCCCTGAGATCCTCTGAGAGACAACCAAGGAAGAGGAAAAAAGATACTTCTTGAGTAAAAGGAAAGTTTTCCAAATGGTCTCTACCCTCACAATTTCCAAGCTCTGCTTCCCTCAGAAGTCTGGGTTATCCTTCTCCCATGCTGTTCCCATGGTCAGGAAACAGCTAACATTTCACTTCATACAACTGAGGCTCTTCTGAGATGGATTAGCTCAGTGCTCTTTAAACTCAAACCTATCCATTTCCTCTGCTGGAGACTATGACTTTTGATATCTCCATTGTCCTGGAAATGGTCCACTGATAACAAGCCCTTATTACTACAAGTTGCAACTGTGTAGATAAACACTTGCCGTTTAAACCCTCCACCCCGCCTCCAAAACCCGTCTCACCTAACCTGTCAGGATGTTATCACTTTCCCAGCGTGTGGTGCCAAACACCCTTGGGAGACGTCATGCCTCCTGAAAGGGACTCAGTAGTCACCTACCATGCAAAGTTCTTGATTCTCTCACCACAACATAAAATGTCATTACTGGAAAGAGACTGAAGAGTTCAGTACTAATTTCACATTTAATGTGGTGTTTAAAGCCATGTGTATATATATCTAAAATCTCTTTCTCCCCACAAACAGGTACTGGGCCCTGAAGGCAACATTGGTACTGAGCAAAGTCAGTAGTGTGTACGGTTGTTTCTATGAGACTTTACAGGAACATAGGTGGAATGATTTATAAAACATACAGTTAATATACTGCCTGTTACAGGAAGAGGGGAAATTGAACTGCTCGTGGTTAGAGACTGATTTGAAGAAGTAATTATGCGGAGGGTGATTGCTGTAGGAGATGCACTGAGGTTAATTCACTTCTCCTTTCATCTCTGGAGATCTGTGTTCCAAGCCTGTTCAGGTCACAAATGGAATGAATTGAGCAGCCAAATGGACTTTGGTGTTACAGACTCTCTATGTGGTTCAGAATGATTGGCAGGCTCTGCTCAAGAAGGGGTGCAGGACTGTCACAGAGCAAACCTATCAGGGCCCTTAGAAGGAATGTGCCCCCCCACAAAGCAATAAGCGCACACACTACACAGAGCACAATGTCCCCGTGACCAGCTTCCCTGAAATGAGGGTGTGTAGCCAGTGAGGGGAGGAGTTCTGAGGTGTGCAGGTGACAGCAATGCTGCCAAACCAGCTGGTGGAAATGCTACTGTGGAAGAAAGGTAACCAGTGCATGAAGCCTAACACCACAGTCAGCAGGGATACCACAGAGCTGAACAATAGCCATGGAGAGGAGTCTGTGACAGTGAAAGTCACAGTCCAGCAAACAGGAACAAGCTGGCAACACGGTAAAGCTGAAGAAATGCCGGAAAAGTGATCGGTACAGGCATGGTGTCAGTAAATAGAAGATGCCCTGGCCTCCAGCAGCACTATGAGATAGGTCGGAACATCAGCCCAGGCACTCAGGTGGAACATACCTCTAACCTTCTGAGAAGGCAACTCAGAACAGTCCCAAGTCAATTTGGGCAGTATGCACAAAGCATATATGCGCACATTCCAGAAACAGTGGGACAGAGCACTCGTGTAACTGTGAACACACTTTGGCCTGGTGTGTTGTAAAGAAGAACTAAAAGGCTTTGTGCACCCAAGACCTGAGTTCAAAATTCTGCATTTCTCCTGCAGCTGCTGATAGTCACTAATGAAAGGAGTTGAATCCCTTCCACTGCTAAGTGCTAATGAAGTCATAGCAGGAGGTTGGGGTGGAGGACTTCTAAATTCAGGACCAGGCAGATATTGTTGGATGAAGTGACTTGGAAATGTGTCACTGGCAGGCGTACCTCCTTACCCTATTTTAAGTTCAGACTTAGCCTGTTTTCTGTTTCTAACTTAGGGATCTTAAAACTCAATTTTCAGTTAACTTTTCCAGTTTTGCTTCAATTCCCAATGAACCTGGAGATAATTTACTTTGTAACAGAGTGGCTCTGACATCCCTTCCATACTGTTAAAGTTGTTCATGCTAACAGGCTCCTTATGACAAGTTTTTTGCCAGTCTTCATGTATGTAGTTCCCTGCTATGCCACCAATGACACATCCATCAGGACTGAAGCACTTTGAACTGGGCGATAAATTGATGATTTCACTGCAGTTACTAACACCTCTTAAATGTTTAACTGCATGATCAGATGCAGCCTATTGGCTGCTTCATTACTTTTATTTTGGATGAGGCATTGTGCAGTTCCTTAGAGGTGTGTGTCAAATATTCATAAATGGCAGGCTATCCGAAATATCTATCAGTAGTATTTATTCATAGGGTTTATTTATCAACAGTATCTATCCCTATTTACCTAGCTGCAGTATTATCTGTTGCCTTATCCATTTTTCCACAGTCTACCTAACAGTATCCCTCTCTCTGCAACATCTATCTACTGTATTTGTCTGTTCAAAGTACCTTTCTATGTATACTCACAGTATCTATCTCTTTAATTCTGCCTATATATCCACACTGTGTAATGGACTACAGGTCTCTACAACACTTTACTATATCTCTCCATAGCATCTGACTATCACTGCAGTCTCTCTCGGTCACGCAGCACAATTGCTTAGCCAGGGATTTTGGATCCGAACCTTTCCATGGCGTTTTAGCCATGTCTTGTTCCACAGTCACCAATTAATTTGTCTGTCTTGCTGGGAAGGGTAGTTATAAGAAAGGAACCGTGTGAGAGCACAAGTTCTCAGAGTTAAAGTCTATTTCTAAGGCTTGAATGTCTCCTGCTGCACGTCCTGTTGAAAGGGATGGCTAGTGTACATACACTAATTGATGGAGTTAACTGCACTGAGGGGAATAGCTGATATAGGATGGTGAATTCTTGTTTTCAAGTAGAGAAAAGAGAAGATGCAGTAGTCACTACAGCCTCTCTCTCTCTCATTCCCCCTTTGTCTCTCTTTCCTTTTTCCTCCTTGCCTCTCTTTCCCTACTTCCATCCCATTCCCTCCTTTTCCTGTCCTCCTAGCTCTCCCTCCCTCCATCTGTGTCTGTCCCTCTCCTTCTTCCACAGTCTGAATTCTCAAGATGACAAGTTAAGGTGCAGCCTTATTAAAAATTCACTGCCAAATAAATATTAGAAGAGGAAAAAATCCATTTAGCAACCCATGTTTTACTGTGATCAGACACCACCTGAGCACACCACCACCACCATACGGGGTTACAGGCGACCCACTTCACACCCTTGTGAAGGGCTCAATGACCTTTAGCCCTTACAGAGCCTCTGATTGGGTGAAAAACTCCCCCATCACCACTAGACGTAATAGTCTGATTGACATGGGGATGGACTTTCAGGGTCAGGGAGGAAGGGCAAGAAAAACTACCATTAATTTTGTTTTCCTCTCTACCTCTTCTCACCCAGATGAGTCATGACAAGAACTGCACAAAAAAGGTGCAGGTCACCTGGAACTGATCAGAGAGCCTGTTAAAAATGTCACCAGTGTCTGGAGGAAAGAAAAAAAAACTACAACAAAGAAGATGGGGAGGGAAAATCCCCCCCATGTCCCTGAGTTTGGATCCTTAAGCACAGACCCCTGCAGCAGAGCTTGGTAACAGTCCATAATCTGCAGTCATGAAGTGCCAGCATGGCTAGATGGCAACGTAAAACATTTATAAATCATTCCCTAATGAACAGCCTCAGTGTTTTATGGCCACATTTAACTGTTTAGAGCTGCTGGAGCTCATGGAAGAAAGTATGAGACAGAGACAGTGAGAGAATTCAAGCTAAAGAGTGTTGTTACAAAAGGGCTACCCTTTACCTGAGGGAGTACTCACCATTGTTCCCTACAGTGTATTCTCCACTCCTGTGTTCAGTCTAGCTCAAGCAATGGGGTTTCCATCACCTCACCTGAGAGCAGGGTGACCAGATGTCCCAATTTTATAGGGAGAGTCCTGATATTTGGGGCTTTGTCTTATATAAGCACCTATTACCCCCCCACCCATGGCCCGATTTTTCACACTTGCTGTCTGAGCACCCTACCTGAGAGATGATTCTATAACATCTCAGAGGTAGGAGATCGCTCATGATATTCAGCTGAAATCTTCCTGTGCTTCATGCCACACCACTCTTCCTAGATGTACACCCCTCAGTTGCACCTTTAACTATCCCCATCCTTCTCTGGTGCTTGCATCCATCACATACTTTGAGACAGTTATCATGCCACCCCATTCACTGGTGCTATCGCTTAGCCAGCCTGCTCATATTTACTTTTTAAAATCTTTTCTCATACGTCAATCCTTCTGCATCCCCAATCACTCTGCTCTGAATTTCCACCCATTGGATGCCCCATTCATGCCCTGAGGTGACCACAGCTGAATACAAATTAGCCTCAGCTGTGACCTGACCACTGTCATACAGAAAAAGAGTGATCATTCCTCACTGGACTAACACAAGATGCCTTGGCATGTGCAACTCCAGTTCATTCTTATGTTTGTACAGTATCTAGCACAATGGGAGCCCAACCCTGGTCAGAATGCTCTGTATGCTAGGCAGAGTGGTCCAGGTAACAAAGTATTCATCTAAGAGCCAACAATTCCTCCTGTGTTCTAATCCCAGCATGGCTATGTGACTGTGGGCAAATCTCTGTACCTCTGTTTCTCCTCCCCTCCTTTGGTTGTCTTCACTATTTAAACTGGAAACTCTGCTATGCCTCACGTTCTTCATCTCTAAAATGGGAACAATTGTACTTGATCACCTGTTTTACAGGGGTGATTTTGAGGATGAATTACTTAGGGCCATATTGTGACCGGTCCTTACAGAGGAGTGGAGGATGCTCACTCCTGCACATCCCATATAGGAGCATCTCAGAGCTGCAGCCTCTATGCTCAGAAGCGTGCAGAGACTGGATTCTTTATGCATCCTCAGGGCTTCAGATTGCCTCAGATCAGGGGAGCAGAGGATGCATGGTCTGCCTTAGCAGCTGAACAGGAAAATACTAATTTCCTCTAATAACAGGAATGCTGCAGCTAGTAATGGTGGCTTACTGTCTCCCAAGGAAGCCAAGTGAGCAAGCCGCTGCCATGCCAAGGTCAGAGCAATAGCAATGAAAAGAAGAAGAGGTTGGAAAGTGGTAAATGATGGGGGCTGCGGTCAGCTGTTCAAGAGGTTTCACCCACGCAACCCTCCTCTGTGTTCATCTAGATCACAGAGTGAAGACAAAGTGAGCACTGATTGGAACAGGATGTGGAATCTCTCCAAAGGTAGATCATAAGGCACAATCCATCTCTTATGATTGATCCTATATAATTTACTCATTGTGAGCGGCTGGGTTATGAGGTCTGCCATCAGTGATGAATTATATTTCTGATAAGTCATTCAAAGCTAATGAGGATCCATTATCATTAGCCGCTAAGGAAGAGTAACAGTTCATCAGGAGAGTGTGGGGGTTTCACAATTTCCAAGGAGAGAATTCTGGGCCAGCAGCCACCATGTTATTGAATCTTCTGCTTCCTTCAGCGGTTGGTGTTTACTTTGCTGGAGCAAGTTGAGGAGGAAAACGAGAAAGGGAATGTAAGGAGGAGGTGGAGAAGGAAGTGAAAGAAAAGGTGGTAACCATGTCTGATAAGGCTGTGATTAAATCAAGGTCTCTCTCTAATTACATTGCATTTAAATAAACTTAGCCTAGTAAGTAATTGTAATTAAGCCACAATTAAACATGTATTTATATCACCATTTCCTTCCCTGCACAGCTGTCTTTATCTACCTCCTGTTGTTGCTGTCTACCTGCCAAAGCCTGAATCTGGCACATGGGACTCCGTGTTTTCTTGATCTTCTCGGATGGGGGAAGGGTGGAGAGTCGGGGAGACTCCACAGGTCATCCTAGTGCGATTAGCTGAGGGGCTTTATGGTTCCAAGGTGGGAAAGGCTGTGGCCTTTTCCTGAGTGCTGAATTGGCTGCAGGTAGATGTGGAGACATGAAGGAAATAAAATGGATATCTCTCCTCTTCTCATAGGAGCCTGAAAACAGATTTGATGGGTTTTTCGCTTTTCACATTTTGGCCAGTATTAAAAGCAATACTAAAATGCAAAAGAGACTGCAGGAGGGTGTTGCCTCGTGGCTAGAGAACATGACTGTGAGTCAGGAGTCCTGGGTTCTATTCCCAGCTCTGCCTCCTTTTTAAGGAGGATCACTAGACTTTGACGTGCCTCAGTTTCCCCCATGGGGATAATAATATTAACCCTTTTACAAATGTGCTGTAAAGCATATTGAGATTCTCAGTTGAAAGGCATTAGAACAGGGCAGATGATTTGGAAGAGACATTAGAATCTACTTATTTGAGTCTGAAGCTAGGTTTCCATTATGAAGGAATGGAAGGGAATGGAAAGCAGGAAAACATAGGACTGAAACAGGGGGCACAAACTGCTGAAAGCAGAAGGTGAACACAAATCCTAGCGAATGGTGCATGGGATAGTGAGCGTTAATGCAACTTCAGTGCCCTGCAGCTTCCCTCCCCAGCGATGATGGAAAACGTCTCCACTTGTACATCTTCCATATCAAAGCTCTAATTAAGGGCTCAGAGAAATACCACCATCACCCTCATCTGTTTTGTGTTTGGCTGTCGAAAGGACACCATGCATCTCCCTGACAGCTAGTCATTACAGCCTCGTATGACCACCTCACTTTCCACCAGGAGTATTGAGCTGTCTGTTAAATACCCAAGCTGAGCCCTTCCCTGAACGTTGCTTATATCCAGGGGAGGGGAGCTGCAGAGTGCTACAGACCAAGTGGCCTTGCTGCTGGGCAATTTCCCCCAGGCAAACCACTGGGGTGGAGGAGAAGGGGATTGATGGGCTGTCTGAATCAGTATGAATTGTTACCATTTAGATCAATTTAGATGAGGGATCAGGAGATGTTGAGGGAGTTTACAGGTATCCAAATATTGGGAAAAGAGTAAACAGAATTAAATATTTCCTTTCGGACAGCAAGTCTATTGCACGAGGTTCAAAACAGTAATATCTGCCTGTGTCTCAAAATGCACCACACAACGCAGTGTGATTGTATGCCACTGCTCAAAGTGCCCCCAAGCCAATGGCTCATCAGGATGATGCAGTTAAGGCATGTTCAGTTTCATAGCCACTAGTTCATAAAACAGTGATGTGGCCAGCATCATGTCCAACTATCTTTACCAAAGGGATCAGGAATCCATTTTGCAGCTGGGTGAACTAGATGTGATCTTTCAGTGTGAGATCACATGAAACTTGAACCAACACCCTTCAGGATAACAGTCAACCACCTCAACCACTCAGATACTGCACCCTATAGTATGCTACTCTTGAAGAAGCCCAATAACTGGAGTAGCAGGGCATGCTGCAGGTCACAGTAGAGGTGCTTTGGTAGAGCTGATGGTCAGCCCAGGACTGGAATCGCAGGGTACGCTGCAGGTAAGGACTGAGGTTCTTGGGCAGAGTAATGTGGGGGTTCAGGACAACACCAAATGTATGAGCTGTGGGTCAGAAGTAGGATACATTTACAAGATTGCATGTATGAGTGTGTAGGAGTTGACAAGACTGGAATAGACAGGGATGTGTTAGGTCAAGGTCAAGCTAGAAGCTCTATGGGAGACCTGGGAGGTGATGGATCTTGCACATGACCTTCTAGTATTATACCAGCTGATTCACTGCTGAATTTTCAACAAGTCCAGTACATTTATCCTGATCTAACACGACCTCAATCCTAACTCTCTTCTATTTATATCATACTAGAGCTCATAAGGGATTCAGGGTTCATCATTCCTTATTAGAACCATAATTGTATAGTGTGGTAAATATATACGGTGCTTTACAACAGACCGAACACAGAAGAAAATCCCTGCTCATAGTGCCAGACACCGAAAGGCCTGTATTAATACAGGATGCTGCAATATAAAGAAAAGCACTTTTTGTTATAACAGCATCCAGAAGTGGCTATTAAAGCTAGCAGGGCCCATCTGATCTCACAATGTCGTTTCTGACCGTTACAGATCACAGTTTCTGCAAAGAGCAAATATGGACTCCCTCTCCCGCCGTCCCTCACACATTTTCTATTTTCCTCATGAATAACTTGGCTCAGCTAGGGGTCTACGACAGGTATTCGTGGACAGGAACAGTACAGGCATCTTAAGCTTGGTTTTGTGATATGATAGTAGTTGATCTGATCTTCTGTGATTTGTCGTGTCAGAGAATATAGATCCCATGTCTGTGGCTCTCAATTTCCTTCCAATCCTTTCTTTACCATACAAACCTCAGTTCCACCTCCAGAAATAGGAGACAAGAGCAATTCAACTGGAGTGGCACTTATCAGAGGGAGAACTGGATGTTCCTTTCCCTACAACCTCTTGCTTCAGAATAACTGATTATTTCATTCACATGGGGAAGTTCAGCAATATGGTTCACCCATAATCAATCAGTCACAATTCCCATCTTTACCTCTCCCCAAATCCTTACTATATAAATCTAGGAAGAAATAAGCTGACCTCCATCTCACAAAGTCTTTACAGAGTCCCTGGTTTCCCTCAGAAGGTTCTGTTGCTTAAGAGCTTTTTACTCAGGAGCCACAGAAAGAAAATCCATTCAGTGCAAGGCACCCAAATTGCAGCCCCAGGGCCAGCTGCTGCCCACTGAGAGCTAGACCACCTGTAACCACCTTTCACTTTGCCAAATGTTAGACATGGAGGTGCAGCTAGTGGAGGCTAATGATTCTGACATGTCAATGTCCAAGCCTGTTTTTTCTCTCTAAATGGCCCTCTGAATGCCTTGGGCATTTTGCTTTCACTGCTCGTGAATGCAGGTCTGCAAGTAATTTTGTTCAGCTATTAAAGCAGATATAAGAATACAAGCAATTATTAGCCCTATGTGCATGCATTTTTTATTCCTAAAATGTAAATACATTTATTGGCAAATCAGTGGTGGTCTCCACTGTCCCTTGCAAGCTGCCAAGGGTGAACCTCGTTTGTTGCAAAGCTTGGACAGTGGTGCAAGTAGATTTTAACTCTTAATGGCATGGTACCGACCCCCTGGCCCTGCCCCGCTTCACAAAAAATGATCCGTGATGAGAGTCCTGCACAGATACAAATGTATACCCGCAGATGCGGATATCTGTGGATAGAAATCGCAGGGCTCTCCTGGGAATCACAGCGGCAAAAGGAGCAGAACGTGGGGCTATCGCTCCCAGGAGCCAGCGCCCTGTACTGGCAGCTCCTCCAGAGCGACTGTACTGCCCCCAGCCCTGTCCTCTGGTGGGGCCGTATCAACCCCAGACAGGAGATGCTGCTGCGCGGCAGGGCTGCGGGCGGCACAGCCATGTTGGAGGAGCTGCCGGGGCGGGGCGCTGGCTCCTGGGAGCAGTGGCCCCATGTTCTGCTCCTTTCGCCACTGCAGTTCCCGGGAGAGCCCTGTGGTTCAACGGATACCGATTTCTATCCTCAGATAGCCGCATTTGCGGTATACATTTGCATTCATGCAGGGCTCTACAATTCATTCTTGAAAATGTGTCTTTCTAGTACAGCGGACTGACAATAAATGTCTTAATGGTATGGTGGACCTGACCATAGCAGCTTACTTGCCACCCTGTGGACACCCCAATCTACTCCCTACTCAGGGCCAGATTTCCAGGAGTGTGCGTGCCTTCAGTTGCTCAGCTTATTTGTGTAGCTGCATGAAATTCACAGTAACTGCCTGTGCAAACAGCCAGTTTGACCCGCAACTGCTCATCTGCACTCATAATTGATGTGACTAGGCATGGACGCACAGGAGCTGCACCACAATTGTGCCACCATGCACTTATTAAAACCTGGCTATTCGTTAATGAATACTCAGCACTCGCTTTGACTTATGTTGGCCTTTGAGTCAAAAGGAGCCATCAGAGAGACTAAAAAAATGAATGCACAGCCCCTCTCCCTATGTTCATACTGCACCATCCTTTAATGAAAGTGTTCCAGTAAAGGGGATCAGTCACTTCCCCACCAGTCTCCCTTTAAGGGCCCATCACTTTTTTCTGCTATGGAAATTCTCATGCTCCTAATACTTGACCCTTGGGGAGTTTTTCCAATTACTTCACTGGGAGAAGGACTAGGGGCCTAGATGCTGTCCAGGAGGTGAGCTTCAGATATGCTCTCCGAATGCCAGGAGCAGGAGTACCTGCTGTGCATGTGAAGATGGAGGCAAAGGGGTATGAGATACTATCCTTCATCCAGGATGCAGATGAGTTCTCTGAGCAGGAAACTAAATGGATATAAGTTGCCTGATGCATCACATGTCATCTTTGCTGTCACTCACATGCTTTAATTACCCTTAAATCAAGAGCAAGAGCTTCCCTGGCCCTGGAATACGTGCTCTCTGCCTCCTTATACACATAATAAGGCCTACAGGGATTTCAGAGACTTTAGCCTTGCGTGTCTCACTGCTCTGATCCTTCGGTTCCTTTTTGCATAAAATCAGCTGAAAATCATTGAAAGGCACAACCTTGTTTTCATAAATCCCCATTCTGCTTTACCAAGCCCCTTCTGAGTCAATGAATGCCAAGACTGCTCTTTGGATTCCCTTGCACAGAATATAGTTGTGTCCTGCTGTTTCTGGAGGTGATGCAACTTGTTGTACTGTTTGTACTCCAGTCATATATAGCTACAACAGCAGCAACAACCTTGCCAATATTTAGAATTTACATGTAATTACACGTATAGATGGAAGAACTGGTTTGGGAAAAAACAAAACAGCCACCAATCTCAGCCCAAGTTTCAAATCTAAATTAACTTCTCCTAGTGGGTTTTATTGTTTGAAAAAGTTTGTGTGAGCTTTCCCACTTCTCTCCCATCTCCAACCCCACTTCAGGTACTTAAAGGAGCTTCCTTTTGCTGCTTGCCATTCAGGATGAATGTATATGCCATGATGTATCACAGGGATCGGCAACCTTTGGCATGCAGCCCACCAGGATAAGCCCTGTGGTGGGCCGGGCCAGTTTGTTTACCTGCTGCATCCGCAGGTTCAGCCGATCGCGGCTCCCACTGGCCATGGTTTGCCGTCCCAGGCCAATGGGGGCTGCGGGAAACAGCGCGGGCCGAGGGATGTGCTGGCCGCTGCGTGGGGTTTGGGGACGTGAAACCATACTCGACCATCTGGGTGCGACTAGAGGCCACCCATCAGGAAGGACTGCCTAGTTGGGGTGGCCTCGAAGCTAGCCTAGCCCGTAGTCTTGGGGTGTGACTGGCAGGGTTTCACAGGTCTCCTTCAGGAGTGGAGTGCACACCCCTCAGGAGCTAGGGGGCACACCCCGCGAGGAGGGGGTTGCTGGGCTTTCCAAGGCCAGATGATTCCACAGAAGGACCCCCAGGAAACCGTGGGACACCAGAGACAGGCTTCCCCCTGGCTGAAGCCCCGACCAGGGAAGGGCAAGGACGGCTGGACATTGATGGGGACTTCCTAGAAGAGCAAAGAGGAGACCCAATCCTCAGCCTCCTGAGAGAAGACGGCCTTTGCTACACCCTTTGGCCTCTACCAATTTAGCATGATGCCTTTTGGTTTGCCTTTTGGATTACCTTCCAGTAGCTCATGAACCAAATATTGAGCCCCCATAATTCATCGCCGCTGCGTACATCGAGCATTGGCCTGGTACCTCAAGTACCTCGCCAGAATGCTGCAAGCCCTGGGAGACGCAGGCCTCACCATGAACCTGGCCAAGTGTCACTTGGGCCAGTGAGAGGTGACTTACCTGGACTACACCATGAGTAGGGAAAATATGGCCCTTAGTTGACAAGGTGCAGGCCTTATGGGACTAGCCTACCCCCAGGACTGGCTCTAGGCACCAGCAAAGCAATCACGTGCTTGGGGAGGCACAATTCCAGGGGCGACATTCCAGCCACTTTTTGTTTGTTTGTTTGTTTTCGCTTGGGCAGTTGTGCTCTTAGAGCTTGGGGTGGCAAATTTTTTGCTTGGGGCGGCAAAAAACCTAGAGCTGGCCCTGCCTAGCCCCACAAGTATGAGGCAAGTATGGCAATTCTTAGGGCTGGCAGGGTATTACCACCGGTTTGTGCCCAACTTTGCCATGCTAGTCGCCCCACTGGCGGACTTGACAAAGAGCTCCTGGCCTCGGAAAGTCCTGTGGTCAAAGGACTGTGAGGCCGCCTTCCAGGACCTACGAGAACAGCTGACCCAGGAGCCAGTACTGGCCCAGCCTGACTTCAAAAAACCCTTCACCCTCCAGACAGACACTTTGGAGGTAGGGCTGGGAGCAGTGCTGTCACAAGAGTTACAGGGTGAGGAGCATCCTGTACCTCACCCGCAAGCTGTTCCTCTGGACAGACCCGCTACTTCACAGTAGAACGGGAGGTCCTTGCCGTTAAGTGGGCGGTCGGGAAGGTATTACCTCTTCAGAAACCCCTTTTCTTTGCAAAAAGAAAAGGAGTACTTGTGGCACCTTAGAGACTAACCAATTTATTTGAGCATGAGCTTTCGTGAGCTGGTAACTGACCATGCACCCCTCCGATGGATTAATAGTATGAAGGAAACTAACGCACAAATCATGCGCTGGTACCTATCACTCCAGCCCTACTCCTGCATGCTGCATCGGCCAGGGAACGCCTATGAGAACGTGGACTTCTTCTCCCAGGAGGGAGGAGGAGAAGGAGAAGAGGCATCACCCCCGGACGCCATCTTAAGGGGGAAGGTGTATGACAGGGTATATCAGTCCTGCACTGGTAAAGCAGTGGTTAACCCTTCTCTCTTAGCTGAGGAGGCCACACACCTGCGGCTCTGCTGGGCATGCTCCAGCTGGAAGCAGGATATAAAAGCCAGCAGAGCAGCTCAGTCTGGGCTTACTGCCTGCGGGGAAGGAGGTGTGTCCCCAGTCCTTGAGGGAAGACCACCTGCACTCCAAGACGCGGAGGCCAGCCAGTCGGAGATGGTCCCCGACACACCGGCATGGGATGTCACCGAGAGGGGAGAGACTGGAGAATCCCAGAGACAGAGGACTCCAGAGACTCAGGCAGGAAGTGAGCCAGGGAGGTTTTGTGGGGAAACAGTGACAGAATAGGACCGAGGCTCGGCGTGTTTCAGTCGGACCCCCGCCGAGTTGGTGGCAGGCAAACCCGCCACCTACAGGGCCCTGAGTCGGGACCCAGTGGATAGGGTGGGCGTGGGTCCCCCTATCCTGGCTACCACTCACCCCGGGATGGTGGCCCAGCTCGCCAGCAGCATCGACTCTGGCCACTGGGCCGCACTGCCCCAACAGCAGGGGCTATAGCATCGACTCTGGCCATTGGGCCGCACTGCCCCGACAGCAGGGGCTATAGCATTGACTCTGGCCATTGGGCCGCACTGCCCCAACAGCAAGGGCCACATTACGGACTTAGCCACACAGCCCCAACACCCGGGGCACCCTTTCAAACTCGACCACAGGGCTGTGACGCAGCTCTCCCCCACCCCCACAGGGTGTATCAGCCCCACGACACATGAGGATGATATTGAACAGTTGTGAAGCATTTGGGGGAACCTTCAAATGGTCTTACAAACACTCACTGAAGAAGACTGACCCATACAAATGAAATCTGTATATTCCTGCAAAATTCAGAATCAGTGACAACCTTGTTGGTGAGGACAAATTGGGTGAATTTGATGCTGTGGAAAATGGGGTGTCGGTGAAAGGATTCAAACAGGAGTGTGCCATGGTCTGATCTATGAGCCAGGGAGACACAGCTTTAGCAGCAACATGTGGGGTGGACTGAGAGAAGGAGGTATCAATAATCAAGAGGGAAGTGACCAGGGCACAGGTAAGTGCTTTGCCTGTCAGCAGAGAAAGGAAGGGCTAGGTTCTAGATATGCTGAACAGCCAGCCAAATCTCAGCAAAAACTGCTATGAACTGCCTACCGTCCCATGTGGAGTTGTCCTTTTGGAGATGGACGGAGCTAGCAGGGAAAGAGAATTCGGGGAGCCAATGTTCTGAAACGTTAGTTGGAGTCAAAATGGCATGGAGGGTTTGGGCCAACAGAAGGATGGATTTTGGGGCAAGACACCTATTTGGATTGGAGAAGGACTCACATAAGCTTTGGCACTCATCTGAATGGAACCAATGGAGGTCCCCCCATCTCTAATAGCATCAACATTCTGACTGGCCTACCACAGTGGTTATTAAAGCAGCCTTTCTTTGCTGAAGAATTGGGTTTGAACCTAGGTTAGATCACTAAGGGAAGTGGCCACGGTGGTCCTGAACCAGTCCCAAACAGATGTCTGTCCCCATCACAAAACCAGCGATGTGACTTGTCAGTCCCTGCTGAAGGGTGAGTCCTGAACAGAGAGTGGAAAGGACGGCAGGGCCCAACTGAGGTATGCTGACAAAGCTGTGTGTGTGGGCCCCAGACTGGAATAGCAAGTGGTGTGTGGCATAAGGATGGAGGTGCATTAGCAGAGCCATGTAGGGAAGCTTATACATCTTCTGTGCACACATTAGTGCCTGCCTCTACCTAGTAATACTATTCACCTCACAGTTTGAGTTCTAAATTAACACTCAATTTAATAAAAATAAACCACTGTCTATGTAAGTGGTGAGAGTGGGCTAGGACGACTGACCTCACGTGTTTATCATGATAGCAGTGGTGCATAATTTCTTTAAAGCTTTGTCTCCGTTGAGCGATGATCCCTGCCTCCCCAGATGAGGGAAGGGGTGGGGTGTGTAGGTGTGTGTACAACTTTTTCAAACTTGGGTGCCTAATGTTAGACAACTAAATTCCTGTTTGGCTTGACTCTCCCAGCACTCATAAACTCCACTGAAATCAGTAAGAGCAGTGGGAGCTCAGCACCTCTGAAAACCACGTCCTGGATAAGTAGGTGTCTGAGTAAGGATTTCCATGCCTAACTTCAGGCTCCCACCTTTGCATATTTTAGCTGTCTATTTTTTGTACAAGCACATGCAGTAAGTACTGTTTATCTGTTCTCCTTCCTTGCTGTGTGTTTTAGAAGCCTCCTGTTCTCTAGCTATGATTCATTTCTGAATAATTTCATGAAAGGCAAACAGCAGGTTTTCAGTTTCACACACTTGTCAGATATCGCTGGACACTTCATCATTTGGAGGTGATTTTTTCCCCCACTTGTTCCAGTTCCCTCCTTCCTTCCCTCATACGCAAAACCATTGCCCCAGTGTTCTGACCCCTCAGTGCTTGCAAATCATTTTAAGTGGGGGAGAGCCAAGCCTTGGCTTTGTGCTTGATGCATTTTGTTTAAGTTGCTCGTGCTGTTCCAACATCTGTCATATCCTCCACAGCAGTGCAATCAAACTGTCAAGGTTGAGTGAAGTTTTGCTGATCCAATCTGCTCCTTCTGCAATTCTTGTCAAAAGCATCATGATGGGAAGGATACAGCTGTATGCTCTTTAAACAACAGATCTTATTTTTGCACATTAGGGGAACTGTTGTTTGTTTGTTTCTTTTAAGCTTGCAAAGAGTGCACTTTTCTCGCAAAAAGTGCTCAAATATGGTTGCAATCACAAGCAACACTGCACTTCTCTGACTCTCCTGCTCTCCAAAGGCTTCTCGGTTTCACAATTGATCTTCCCTTGTGAAGCCAAAACACGTAAATATTTCCAATATTGCTTGTGTCTGTAATTCCACCACATATCTTCGAAGCACCCATGAGGAAGTAATTTCCTGGATCCTGCATTATCACTAACGAGGCAATTAAGACAAAGGGTGGAGGTGGGGGAGTCTTATTTTAATAAGCTCCCTTTAGGATACTGCACCGAAAATTGCCAGATGAATGCTAGTCACTGTTAACGATACCAAGAGAATCACTATTGATACTAATATTACTAATCACCTCCCCTAAAAGGAAGTGATTGGCAGTCATCATTTAAAAGGTAAGTACCTTTCATGTCACCTTACATCTTAATAACTGAAAAACTCAAGAAAAGAAAAGATTCCATTTATAATACACGGCATGTATTTTTAATCAGTTTGCCAGCATGATGCACCTTCTCTCTCCTACCTGAAGTCTTAAACTCTTACTATGTAATGAAACCTTAGGATTTCTTCATTTAATAGAAGGAATCTGAACCTAAGGTGAATAGCGCAGCTGTGCCCCACTTCTGTGTTGGCCCTGCAGCCTATGGCTCCCCCATCAAGGCAGAAAGCCTTCTAATTACAGCAAAGTGCCAATGAAAATGGACCCTAGCATGCTACTGTGCCCCTGATAGTTATATCAGCCAATGATTCCTGCAGAGACAGTAAAGCAAGGTCAGAAAGGATTTTTTTTAATGCATCAAAGCCTAAAATAATAGAATTGGATTCCAAAGGGGCTATGGTGGATTTGCTTCTTCAATAATCTCCATCCCCAGCCTGCATGAAAAAACTTTCCTACCAACTTTCTATGATCTGACTTAGCTGTTCTCCAAAGCATTGCAGCTAGTCGATGGGGTGTTTCCCCCTGGGGCAAAGAAAAACACCTCAAGTGCACCTAGAGGGGAACCACTGGCTATGTCTAGACCTATAGAAAAGGAAAAGATTGTGGTTAAAATTTCCAAATTGAATGAGTTTAAAAAAATTAATATTTTAAAACAAAGGAGTTGAAAGTAATTGTCTCATTTACTGAGCCCCTGGAGCCTTAGTTCATAATTCTGAGATTCCAAAGCTATGAGTGATGATGAAGTCTAAGATTTTGTCATGGATGTTTTTAGTAGAAGTCACTGAAAGATCATGAGCAATAAAGAAAAAATCAGGAAGCCCTTGACTTGTCCCTGACTTTTACTAAAAATATCCATGAGAAAATGGGAAGCCACTAGGGTATCTGCAGTGGCCTGCTTGGAGCTCCAGGGTCCCACTCTACCCGTGGATTGGAGCTGCAGCAGGCCGGGGAGTTGCAGGGATCCCCCTGCTGCCCATGGTGGCTCAAAGCTCAGGGACCACCCTGTCTCAGGTGGCGGGGGTACCCCACAGCTCCCTGCCCGTGTAGGAGGCGGCAGGACCCTGCAGCTCCTAGCCACTGAGGGCTGAAATCATGGAGGTCTTTGGAAGTCACGGAATCCACGGCTTCCGTGACAGAATCTTAGCCTTTGTGATGATATCATTATGATTTACAGTAATGTGAGAAATGCAACTTCCTGTCTGATTCACATGTTTGAGCTGTCCTTGACTGTTACAAGAGAAACAGAGAATCCTCAATCTAGGTCTTGGCAGGTAAAGAGGTTTTCAGCTCACATTTAGAATAGCCAACACTGCAAAACAGCCCTTTGGTGCTGACCTCTGGTCTAAGCCCTTTGAGAAAGAGGGTTGTTGTGGGGTTTCCTTGAAGTGCCCTGGTGATTCTGTGTGGAACTAGGATAGACCCTGAATGCTGTTTTCCCTTTCCCCTTCCTTTGGCTTACACCATACCTGCTCTGTAGCCCACGTCTCAGCTATTAAAGCTCACAACACACCTCGTTAGAATCACCACAACCCTGTGCCACTGAAACAAAAGGAAAGGACAATCGCAGTGGACAAGCACATTTCTAAACAGCTGTTTTCCATGACCAGAACACCCAATCCAACGCAACAAGGAAAAAAGCAACGGGGACTTCTCAAAGGGAAACTTGGGTGGTCCATGAAATGTGGAGGCAGTAGACTGCTTGAACCAGGGAATGCTGCAGCAACTACTGCTGTTATACTTCCTCAGGCTGTGCTAACATCTGGATTTGACTTCACTTGATGCTGAAATTGGTTTTGGATCACCTCTGTGTGTTACAATGGGGTCCATTTGGGAAGTTTTGGCAGATGTATCGGGTATTAAGTGTCAAGTAACTTGAATTATTTTCTGAGAGTTTACGTCCCTGGGGAACTTTACCGTCTGCACATCTCTGAATGAAAGTACTATTCTTTGCAGCTCTGTGCATGTGAAATGACAGGCATGAAGGAAAAGGTGACTTAGACCAAAAGCTGAGCATGGGATTCCTGTTGGTCACTGGGAAACAGTCTGCTATTACAAAAGGCACCCACTGGTCCAGCATCAGCAGAAAAGTAGCTAAAGGAGAAGAGACAAATGGCACCTCTGTGGGGTGACCATCCTCAAAAGAACAGTACTGCTTACCTGAACACTGCTCAAAGTGCTGGGTTCCCAGCTGGTATCTCAAGTTGAACTTTCAGCAGTGCCTACATCTTGCATTTCAAAGGAAAAGAAATTGAGAGAGAGAGAAATGGAGAACAGGAGCTTTTGGGTGCTGGGGGCTGGGAAATGAGAACTTTTTTTTAAGACCGGAGAAAAAGAAAATTAGATCTGAGTTGGCCAATTAGCCCAGAAAATCCCCATTGGCAAGACAAGATCTTTTCGTAGGAATGCCTTGAGGGGAAGCCAATTCAATTAGTTTCCACAGCATAACCGTCAAGACCCCAAAACTAGGTGGAATAATGAACTGATTAAAACCTGTAATTGCAATTCAGTGGAGGAAACCATTAATCATGGAGATGGCAGTGTTCCCTGGTTTCCAGATTGTGCTGAGATGAGTTGCCAATGAAGGGACTGGTAGGAATACAAGGTTAATGTGAACTGGAGGAGTGAAGACATAACATGGTTAGAAAAATATGTATCCATGACTGGGCTCGGTTAGGAGGAGAATGCTCTCCAGACAATAAAATTGTGAAGCGAAATATACAGGAGTGTTTTTCTTTCTTATTTTTTATTCCTTTAATTTTCAGCAAACTGCATGTGTCTCCACAGAAAAGCTGACAAGCTGAGAACAATCAAAGACACCTTGGAACCTACCCAAACCAAACCTACCCAAACCAAACTCTAATCATTTTTCTCTTTTATCTCTTTTGATATATTGTGTGTGCTGTTTTTAGAGCTGGTCAAAATGCAGAATTTCTACCCTGTGGGAAATCCTGATAACTCAGCATTTCCTTTTACCATGAATGGGAATGAAATTGAAATTTCAAAATTTCCTACAAAAGGAAATTTCCAAAAACCGTTGTACTGGAAACATGGGAACAATCTTATCAAAACATTTTGTTTCAACTTTATCATTTCAAATATTATATTATAAATATACTATCTTATGTCAAAATGAAACATTTTGATAATTTCATGTTAAAATTTTTGACAGAATCGATGCATTCCTGCAAAATTATTTGATTTTGTCAAATCAGCATTTTCCAACAGAAAATGGTTCCATCAGAACATTTTTGACCACTGTAGTTGTTTTCTCTTCATCTCTTTTCCCTGTTTCCCCACCTAACCTGTCTTCTGCAAGCTCTTCTAATCTCATCTTCACAGTGGCAAACAAATGCAACCAAATTGGCTGTGATGTTCTCATTAAGGTTTAACATACTGCAGGATGTAGATAGCCAGCTTGCCAACTAATGGTTCCTACTGAAATGCATAGACTCCATCAGTGCTTACACCTTTGGCTGATGTGGGCAGCTCACTGACATCTCAGCTGCTCGGTTGCTCATTATAACGAGGAAAGTTAACCCGTAACGGGGACTAGTAACTGGGAAACTCCAAGCATTCCATTCAAACAAGTAACTATTTTCAAACAAAGTTTATCAAAGTCTTTGGAAACAGTTCCGCCTTTCACCCAGATCTCACACAATGGACCTTCCCCTCTTTATGTCCCAGCTCTCTCCCCTTTCTGCAGTCCTTTCAACATAAATCCCTTATGTCTGAAGTCCATGAGGCCCAGAAGGTCTACCAACCCTCTCCACTTCCTATTTCAAACTTCCTGGCACTCCAGGTTTCCCAGAGTGATCTGCAGGCTTCTTATGACATGAGCTCTCTGGCTGGGCAGATAGCAAAAGGTTGGGGCTGGTTCTTTTTCTGAACGAATCTGCCTGCCTCTAGAACCTTTCTACAGTTTTGGTATTGTCCATTTCACAACCTAATGTATTAACATATTGGTGATATAATTTACAACTCTACCAACTGGGGGGATACTCTTCCAAAAATCAGGCAGGGCTCAAAACACAAGTGGCTGGCTAGTGAAAAGAAACAACATTTGTCCTAACCAATAAAAGGGGATGTGAAGAAATGAGGGGGAGTGAGGCAAAACATCTTTCAGAGTAGAGAGTGCTTTTCTTGGGGGCTCTAAAAAAAGAAGGATTAATTAATGGTAGCATCCTCAAAATTCTGCATAGAAAAGACCTATGAAATCACAAGAGCGCTCCTTCAGGGCACTGTTCCCTACATTACAGTCTCTGGGCTTTATCCACCATAGTCTTCAATGTGTCAAGTGATTGAGCTTCCAGAGACACTAACTAATCAAGATAGTTTATACAAAACCATTAAAAGGGAGTAAGTGTTGACAGCCTTTGTGAGGAAGAGGAAAGAGACAACGGCTTATCTTGTGGTCTGTGGGACCAATCACAAGGATTGTTCTGCTTGTGGGACCCTTTAAAGGAAAAATGGAATGGCGAGAAGAGAAAGGTAGCATTTTCTTAAAGCTGCTGACTATTTTCAAATTCACTGTCCCACCCAAAACATATGATAAAAAATATGTTAAAAAGATGGGCCCCCCCTGATAAAAAGATGGGCCCCCACTCTGAACTCCCCATTTAAGATATAAGAGCTCTATGCTACAGGTCTTCTCTTTTGCCCTCTCCACCTCTTCCCTGATGCAGCAGACCAGAAAACCAGCTTGTTACAGGAGGAGTGGAGCAGGTGCTTTTTGCAGAACCTACATGCTTTTGACCTCATTTCAGACATATTGAACAGCACTGCTAAGTCTCTCACTTTAAGACGGAATGAGAGCAGCACTGAATTAATGTGGTACTTTAATGGGTTTGCTTTTTACATCTGGAGACCGGCTTCAGTTTCAAAATTTTTGTTCTTTATATGTATGCATTTATTTATTTTTAAAACTAATGAGTTAGGGACAGGCTTCCCAGCAAAATAATCTCCATCAGGAAAGATGAGGCCTGATTAAAAAAGCAAGAGTTTTTGGATGTGGGAGCAAGAACCATGATAGCTGGGAACCAGGGATACCTGCCTAGCTAAGGAGACAGTCCAGAATGATGGAGCATTCCACAGAACTGAAGTTAGTGGAAAGGATCCTTTGTCAATGGAAAGTTGTAAAATAGTGATATGCATGCATTAGAGTCTGTTGATTTTGTGGATGCCATCAGTGATCCTTGGGGGTCGAAGTAATGCATCAAAAATCTGGACACAACACTGAGGATGGCCATATTCCCCAGTGAACTAGGGTGACAATGGAGAGACAGGCTCACTCCCCTCAGTCTGGAAACACCCAGGTAAGTTCTTTCACTGAATGGCATAGCCTTTGTCTCCAGTCAGCTTTGAAGGAGCACATTTTTAAAGTGCTACATGGGTTCTGAGCTCTGTTATTCCCATTAACTGAAACAGGAGACTCTCAAAGAAAAAAACCACTGCAATTCTTCTGAGTGGCCATCCTGACTCTTCCTACTTGGTGTGTGAAGGGGGTAGGGTGCAGGGTCCAGGTTGGTGAAAACTTGTGTGGAAGCCAGGATAGTGTCGTTACAGTTGGGGAAGTATAGCTTAGGCATTGACGGATGAAGCTCCCGCTGTGACTCAGATCTCTGGAGTTCTCAGACCTTTTAACATCCTGGAGTGTGCCTCACATCCCTATTTCTGGGTCCTGAAGGACTAACCATTTTGGGAGAGCCTTTTTTGAGTGTTGGGCATTACTGTCGCTTTCTATGAGCCTTTTCTGAGTCTTTGAGCTTTGTGGTTGCTTTCTAAGAGCCTTTTTGGCGTCTTTGATATTTGTTTTTGCTTTCTGAGTGACCTCACAAGTCTGCTTAAAATCCCTAACATCCCTTTGTGACCCCAGGAGATCACACTGGGATATGTTTAGGCTTCCTTTCACTTTTGTTTTCAAGACCGTGGCCATATTCAATGATTTATGCTTTGCAGGACTGAATCTCTGCTTAAGGTGACCCCATTGCCTCCTTGGACCTGAGTGTTACTCCTCTGAGGTCCCACTCTAATGCCTGCTTGGCTCCTGCAGAATACCACTCTATGAACTGCTCCTGTCCGAATGTTTTGACCATAAGTTCTGCCTACAACATGTCAAATACAGTTTAGAAATCACACAGACCGGGCATGGTCTTAAAGAGTGGCAGCAGCAATTGTTTCAAAGTTTTTAGAGTTTTAAATCTCAATGTGTCAGCCTCTCCAACTGTGTTTCCTATATCTTTAAAGACAACCAAATACCAAAACTTTTTTGAAACCAGGACCAAGGGGGACCATATAGCTCAAGGGAATTGGTATTAGTACTTGGCACTTTTCCACTTCTAGGTCACTCGAAGAAACCAGGCCAGATCATTAGTGATCAAATGCCATTGCCATCTCTTGGCTCTTTGGCAGCCTATAGGAAATGAGTAGTTGATCTCTGCCAAAGCCAAGCTTTTAAAGAAAGGGTGTCTTGAGACAGGCTCTGAAATCATTATTTAGACATCTAAAGAAGTAGCCTAATTTTCAAAAGTGCTGAGCACCATGAAGACAGGTTTCAGAGTAACAGCCGTGTTAGTCTGTATTCGCAAAAAGAAAAGGAGTACCTGTGGCACCTTAGAGACTAACCAATTTATTTGAGCATGAGCTTTCGTGAGATACATCTGATGAAGTGAGCTGTAGCTCACGAAAGCTCATGCTCAAATAAATTGGTTAGTCTCTAAGGTGCCACAGGTACTCCTTTTCTTTTTGCGAGCACCATGAAGACCTCCCTGAAGCCAATGGGAACCCGCAAGCACTCAGCACTTTTGAAAGTTGTGACTTCCATTCAGGTGCCTAAAAGTGGACTTAAGAGCCTGACTCTATGCACTCAGGTTTGAAATGTTTATCCCTAGTGCCCAATGCACAAATATCCACACGGCAAACATGTCCATCCCAGAACTTGCCATAAATTTGATACTCTTGTTAGCAACCACTACTCAATTGCTATAATGGTTAAGAACCTGTTTCAAACTATTTTCCTTCCTTCACTTCAGGCCGTTGCTGCTTGTCCTACCAAATTCAGATTCTAAGTATTTCCTTTCCTTTATTCATATGGTTCTCTGGAAGGTGCTTATGGACTTTGATCACATCCCCATTGAGACCTCTCTTATCTAGACTACATCAATTTAGCTCCCTCAGTGTCTCCTCATTCTGTTTCTCTTGTCCCTCTGGGGCACTGCTTTATATATGTATTTTTTCTAATTTTTCTAAATCTCTCAAACTGTAGAGGACCAGACCTCCATACATGATTGCCATATGTTGCAAAGCAAAACTGAGTAGCTCACAACTCCCCTGTTTTGGTTAGCTTGAAAAACAATAAGCCAAATCCTCAACTGGTACAAGATGGAGTGGCTCCACTGAACTCAATGGAGCTACACTGATATACATCAGCTGTACATGGACTCACACAATTTCATCATATACTTTACCGAGAGTCAAAGGGAATCCGTGAAGAATCATAAATTCTGGGTTAAAAACAGGGGAAGGTTATCTGCTTGTGATTACCCTCTGGGATAAAAGAAATACATTGAAACATAATGGAGACAGGAGGTTTGAGTCTCTATCCGCACATCATAATGCTGTATAACTGGATTGTGGTGTTTGTGTCAATATGCAACATCATCAGGAACTGTTGCAAACCCAACAAACGCTGAGTCACTCATGTAGAAATGATTGAGCCACATGTGGCTGCTTTGCTGGAACACTGTTGGACACATCCAGGAAAACAGAGACTGCTTCTTGGATCTGGCGACAGCCCTCATTAAATGTCCCCAAGATTTTATCTGGCTGTTTGCAGGAGAATGCGTCAAGGTCTCAGGCACTGATCATGGATCAGGGATGATAGGATTGACCTGGCCCCACTGAACACTGTCCAATGCTTTCATTCTTAGGCACATTTAGTTCTCCTCATAAAAGGAGTCAGCAAATTTAAATCCCTCACTATCATCTAAAATGTTTTCAGGATTTATTTCTACAGGCTAGAGAGCTGTTTAATCTCCAAAGAAGATAAAGTTTAATTCTTTCCTAAGTTTAATAACATCCATAAGCTGTTGGCAGGTTTTTGGAGTTATGCATCTTTAGCATAAACTGACAAGATTTGGACTCTCATCAGCCACGACTGCAAATCATGGGGCCCTACAGGTTCTTCATCATTCCAGATGTATTTCCAGCATCCTTGGGGATCCCCTGAAAATATACCCAGAGAATCCCTTGAAGATTCACAGTATTTGGGACACCAATTAAATGAGTCCTTGAACGTTACTGTCTTATGCCCCTAGGGAATGTCTAACTCTTTTCAGTATCCAAGGGTCCCTTTAGGATTTCGCTTGGGTTTTAGGGTGGTCCTGATGATTTTTAATATTTCAGGGTGCTCTGGAGATTCCAACCATCCCAAGAAGGTGAGGTTTTCTTGTGGATTATAAAACCAAACAAAAGCAAACACAATCTTTAACTGTGTTAAGAAGAGAACAGAGAATAATTCTGACATTTTGTAAATCTATGGTGCAGCCTCAATTTGAAAAAATGTGTTCGGATTTAATCATCTCAGTTCAAAAAAGACAGAGTAGAAAGAGAAGAGGTCCACTGACGGGCAACAAAAAATGATTAGGGATATTGAGGTGGAATGGAGGCAATCCATAAGACAGAAAATTAAAAGGTCTAGGACTATTTAGAGAGGAAAGAGGAAGAAGAGGTGATATGACAGAGGTCTATAGATAAGGCTAAGTGGTTGCTCCTACTCTTTTCACTCTTTCCTACAATACAAGACCAAGGGGGCACTTGGAAATAAAAGCTAACAAATTTTAAAGAGATTAAAGATAATACTTTTTAAGCACATCATTATCCTGTCTAACTCTGGAATTCTATTACTGAGACAAACACCTTAGTAATTGTCCAAAAAAGCTTAGACCCTTATACGAATAAGAACAGCATCTCCGGTTACCTAGCTAGAATAAAAAGGCTATCAAGCCTCATGCTTTGGGGCATAAGTTGTTCGCTGTGATCAACAGCAGGTGAAGCACAGAAGTATGCTATAGAAACAGTTCTGCCAATACAAGCTTCAGCGTACCACCATTCCATAGTGTTTTTAGATACTTGTCTTGGGTTCTTGCACACCTCCCATTGCCATAGTTTCTGAACACCTAGCAATCTTTAACATATTTATCCTCACAACATCCCTGGGAAGCAGAGAAGTGCTACTATCCCCAGTTTACAGATGGGGAACTGGGAGACTGAATGACTTGCCCATGGCCACCTAAGAAGCCTGCGGCAAAGCAAGGAACTTAACGCTGCTCTCCTGAGTCCCAAGTTACCATCCTACCACTGGACCACATTTCCTCTCAGCTCTTCCTTGGAAGGAAACTACTAGAGGTGAGAGAGTAGTTCCATCCTCATGACCCATTCAAACCTTGGCCCCTCTGCTGAGACTGCCCAGATGATAAGTGTGAAGGTGGTTGTTTTGTGAAGCAGATACATGTCTACCAGAAACTGGGCTGAGATCATCAACTTATTTTATATCAATCAAGGAACAATCATCAGCTGGAAAACAGCTTTTGATGACTACCAACTTGGGACCTGATCCTGCAGCCAACAGCTCAGAGGCAGGCTTCTGGGTCCATGCAGAGCCCTGTTGGTCAGTGGAGCTCTGTGCAAGCACAGAAATCCACTCACATCCTATCCACAGCAGAATACAAGCCTTGAGCTATATTCAGATTGGCAGAGTAGGAGGTCAGAGGCGCTCTTATCTCATTACAATTCCCTGAGCCATCTAATGCCTTGACTCATGTATATATTTTTAAATATATGCATCACTTTGTGCAGTTGGTGAGCATTTACTTACACAAGTAGTCCCTCTGACTCCAGTGGAACTATTCCCAAGAGTTGCACAATCTGGGAATCTTTTAAAATTACAAATGTACAGAAGCTATAAATTTCCCCATTTGAATATGAGTCACACATATTATTTTCACGAGGTCTTGCCTATGCTGTACTTTCTGTGTCTTTTCTTTTTTATATTAGTACTGACTCAATGGATATTTAACTAACAGGGGGATTTATCAGTCCATCTCTGATAAGGAAACCACAGCACTCCTTTAATGTTCTCGTTTCTTCACTTCTTTTTTTTCTAACCTTTTTTTTTAAGAGCAGTTTTAGCCTCAGATGGAAACTTAAAAAGCTCCATTATGATCTTTCCTGGAAAAAAGAGTCCACTTTGAAGCCATGATACGGTGAATGCACAGGTCATTTTGAGAATAAAACATAAAGAGATATTAAACATGAAAGTTTTATTTCCTTCTTCAATGATAAGCATATACTGAGAAAGGTTGTTGGGCTTTTTTTTTTTTTTTTGCTACTGACAGTCCCTTGTGGACCAAATATCTTTACAAACGTTCTCTGTTGCCGATCTTCAACTGGTACCTTGTTTACCTTGAACTCTGAAAAGGTGCCTGCTCTAAACTATTGCGGCACAAGACTCATTCGCTGTCTCTGCAAAGGAAAGAGCTATTTTTTTAATCAGCTCCACTCCTTCCTTCGTCTTTCTTCCATCGCTGCTTTTTTTGCTTTAAAATTGATTTCTAATACAAAAAGAGCGGGTTATAAATTATCCAGGACAACACTATTCCCAAGTCAGTTTACCGCCATTGGACTAACAAATGAATCCTCTTTCAATCCGACAGAACACAATTGCTAACAGAACTCAATCTTCAACTGTGTCCTTTTTTCAACATTGCAAATGGCCAACTTTTCTAACTTTGTTAGTGGTGGCTGAGCAGATGGCCAAGAGGAGCTGCATCCCATACACAAGGGAAGTACGTCTCCAGAAATCCAAAGAACATGGGGTATGTCGTGGGATGAGGTGGGGGCAGGGAGGAAGCCCAACAAAGATTAGTGTTAGACATTCTCATTGCTGTGACAGTCACCCTGGAACCCATACATAGTATCATCAAATAACTGCAACCCATACTCTTTGGGAACCCCATTCTTAAATAAATCTTTCCTCAACCTCAAGTCTTCTGGCCTTCAAACAATCCCCCCAAACTCTCCAAGCTCATTAGAAGCAAGCTCCCTACAGATCAGGACACACTAACACAAAGAGGCCAGAACAACAGATCAAAACCTGCAGACGTATCACCATTGCTAAAATCATCAACACCCCCCATAACACATCTTTCAATATCCCTGGGTCCTACACATGCCTATCACAACATGTGGTGTACCTTATCAGATGCACTAAATGCCCCAATAACAATGATGTGGGTGAAAACAGACAATCACTACACTCTCCAATGAACTCACACCGGAAAATGATAGAACACAAAAACACCATATCAGCTGTAGGTGAATACTTTTCACAAAGTCATAACTCTATATCTAACCTATCCGTCCTCATCCTCAAAGGAAACCTTCACAACACGTTCAAAAGATGAACCTGGGAGCTTAATTCAGAACTCTGTAGAGACTAAAAGTCATGGACTGAATAGACACACTGGGTATATGGCTTATTACAATAATCTATAATCCACTAACAACCCCCCCGCCCTGCAGCTGTTTTCCCTCCTCCTTTCCTCCATATGCCTGGAGGGGTGTTAATGGATCACTTCAGCTTGAATGATCCCTTGCAATATGTGTTAACTACTTAGGCTAAACAATCTGTTCAACCTTGTATTTAGTTATGTTAGGCTATGTCTACAATATAATTTATGTCAGTATAATTTACGTTGCTCAAGGAAGTGAATAAACGACCCCCCTGAGCGACATAAATTACACCGATATAAGCGCCGGTGTGGGCAGCCCTTTACCGCCACTCATTGGGGGCGGATTAATTATGTCGATGGGAGAGCTCTCCCCCGTTGGCATAGAGTGGATACACTAGAGATCTCACAGTGGTGCACCTGCATCGCTACAGCTGTGCCACTGTAAACTCTCTAGTGTAGACGTAGCCTTAGTTAGTCTCCCAGACCTGAAGAAGAGCTCTGGGTAAGCTCGAAAGCTTGTCTCTCTCATCCACAGAATTTGATCCAGTAAAATATATGACCTCACTCACCTTGTCTCTCTAATATGCTGGGACTAACATGGCTACACCTGCTTGGGAAAGGAGTAACACAAATGCCATAGTTGTCAGGACAGCCAAGAGTCACGTTTATTCCACTTTACTTTTCAACCTGCATTACAGTAAGATTATTACCTCTGACAATCACATTTTGAAAAAGTAATCTGGTATTTTAAGAACGTTTTATCTAGACACAGTGCCAGTGAGCAAGCGTATCAGAGGAGGCTAATTACATGGGTAGTTCTCTCGTTTATATGAGAACTTTATCCTTTAGATCTAAACAGCGGACACACTTTCTATAGTGTCGCTCATCTGGGTATATCAAAGTGCTTCACAGGCACTCGTTATAAGTAATTACTAGCTGGCACATGTGACTAATTCATGGGCTAGTAGAAGTGGAGCTTCCACTTCTCCCCCCACTTTGTCTCTCTTCTCTCTCTCCCCTTTTCTTCTTCTTCTCCTTCTACTTGTCCCTCGTTTTCTTCCTGTCCTTTGGGAGTTAAGTGCTTAAGGGCTTTTGACAATCCCACTAGGAGCCTATCTGCATCTTTAAGGACCTAATTTTTTAAGTCTGACCCTAAATCCAGAGGCAAATCTAAAGAAGACTAAGATGATGCAAATTACATGTTCTTCCAGTCTTCTCAGTGTGCCAGTTACAGTAACGTAGACATCTTTAGACTCTCTAGGCCAAATTTAGTGGTGATGTGTAAGTGGGTGTATGTTACACATCAATAATGTGTATGAGTCTAACCGAATCTAAATTGCACACTACTTATATGCTGACAGGGCCAGAAGAAGAAGTAAATTACAGCAGCTTAGACTCCATTGAATTCACTTAAACTCACTTATGAATTTGGCTGAATGGGTCAAAATCAGCCCTGATTTAAATGGGATAAGATCCACTGTAGTCAATGGAGTACCAATGCATAAAGCTGATTGAAACCTTCACAAGATGTCATAAGCACTCTGAAATAATCTTCATTCCATTAGTTTTAGAATTGGAAAATTTTTTGTTGTTTTGAAAATTCCTGCAGAATTTAGTATTGTATTTTTCATGTTTTCATTTTATTGCTTTGAGAATAAATCATTTTTGAAAAGAAAGTGTTTTGATTTGGATATAAAAAAATTTCCGTGTTGAAAAATAAAGGAATGATGACCAACAATGCAAAAGAACAAAAGAGAGGTGTGGCAACCAAACATATGAACAAAAGAAGAAAAGTACAATGACCAAACACAGAAGTATGAAGAAAGGTCTAGCAGCTGGCTATGAAACAAACACAAAAGGGAAATGTTCAATTACCAAACAGAAAAAAGAGGAGTGTTCTGAAGACCAACCACAGAAAAAGGAGAAAGAAATCAGAAGTGCAAGGACAAAATACATACACACACAAAAGGGAGAAAAAGAATAGACGTCCAGTCATGGAATATGCAAACAGAGAGAAAAATTATGGCCACAAACAAACTGAACAAGAAAAAAATGGCCAAAAGTGAACAAAGAAAAAGGTAAATTTTCCATGTAAATTCTCCACAGAAAATTTAAAAAAACGTTTACATTTTGAGAACAAAACTATTATTTTTAGTTTGATGAAAATGTTCATTAAAAAAAATTCCCAACACACAGTTTTCTCATTTAAAAGATTTCAACCAGCTCTAGTTATACATCCCACTCCCAAAGGACAAAAAATAATATATTTGGATTTGAAATGAGAACATCTTCGCCTGGATCACAGGCTAACAGCAACAGAGGGTCATGTCAGTGCCACAGAACAGCAACAGGAAAAGACTAGTAGGATAACATTCCAGCAGGACTCTAATATTAGCTAGTAGCCACTCAGTAACGATACCCAACTGAGCATTTTGGGTAGTGTTTTACAGGCATTGAATTGTTTAATGTACATGAATTATCATGGGACCTTCAAAAGAATGCAGTGCATCCCATTCCACACTAGAGAAGTGGTGGAGTGGGTAGACGGATGGAATTTCATTGAGAGAGCCAGAGAAGGGACTTTCCCTAGTGTTCTGATAGGCTCCACAGAGCTCACTCCAGAGGGTGTTTTCGTCATTTCCCATCACCATCTCTTAGGCCCTTTTCAAAGTAGTGATGTGAGGTTTGCCCCTGTGACCTTCTAACAAGAGATGGGGCAAACAAAAGGTACTTGAAAGAGGCTCCTCAGTCTAGCCTTGATTTTATAGAACTAAATTAAGAGTGGCTTGCATGTAAGTGTTATTTAACTCAAACCCCTGAGTCCTGGCCTACCTCTATGTCTGAGCTAGAGACAAGAGTCCTAGTAATTGAGCCATAGATATCAATAGAACCATTACATGAAGATACTATAGCCAAATGGTGAGCCAGGCGAGTCCCACAGGCTCAGACATTCTCCAGCCACCACTATCTTTTTCACCAGAAGGAAATGAAGAACATATATGCAAGAGGATGCCTCACCTGTAGGGACAGTGAAAGGTGTCCCCATACCCATCACTCTTCTGCTTTTTTGCAATATTCACAGTGGCCCAAAGTTAGGTTTAATCAATCATGCTCGCCCTCCTCAAGGAACTTACAATGCAAAATTCTAAAATTGCACTAAGGCCACGTCTATACTACCCGCTGGATCAGCGGGTAGTGATCGATCTATCGTGGATCAATTTATCGCATCTAGTGTAGACGAGATAAATCAATCCCCGATCACTCTGCCGTCGACTCTGGAACTCCATGGCGAGAGGCGGAGTCAACAGGGGAGCAGCAGCCATCGATCCCACACCACAAGGATGCAAAGTAAGTGATTCTAAGTCGATCTAAGATACGTCGACTTCAGCTACGCTATTCTTGTAGTTGAAGTTGCGTATCTTAGATCGATCCCCCCAGCAGGGTAGACCAGGCCTAAGACACTCGCTCCTGAGAAGTGGTAGAAAGCCCGAAGACATTGCACCATTAGAAAGAAATGAAAGCAGGGCTCTTTGATCTGGCCTGTTGCAGCTGTGATCAGAGGGAAGTATCACTCTGTAATCAGAGCCATTACGACCAAATGGAAGGATCAATAGGGAGCTATCAGCAATTAGGACCGTCGTTATTGCCTGGCATATTTTTTATTTATTGAAGTGGGCTAGTCAAGATGCCTGAGGGATAAGAGGTCCCCAGAACATAAAGATATACAGAGGAAGAGAGAGAGGAGAGATGCTACTGTTCATTTTGGAAATTACCTTTTTTTTTTTCCCCATTGGATTCTAACAGCTTGGAGGCATATGGCCCAGTGTGCATTATACATCCCAAGATCATTACAAACACATCTGATTTATGGCAGGGGCCAGGTGGTACAGCAGGCTACTGTGCTAGCCTTTCACCTGTGGAGTCATGAATCAGGGCACAAATAGAATAAGTTTGCTGGTTTTAGTATACTCCTTAGTGGAAGTTTATTTTCATAACTCTAGAGCTGGGAAAATGTTGGGGGGTGTTAACTAGTCAAAAACTGCACTTTCAGCTGGACCAAAACTGAATTCAGGTCAAATTCTGAAAACTGTCCCCCCTGCCCCCAAATAAATAAAAGGGAAGAGTGGATTATTTCTGAAAAAGTCAAAATGTTTTGTTTTGACATTTTCTAAATGAAACTTTTTGACTTTTCATTTCAAAATTACATTTTTGTTTCAAAATTTAACTAGATCTGTTTTTAAAAAGCAAAAAAGGGTCACTTTTCTTTGTTTTTTCATTTTGGTGGAAAAAAAGAAAACATTGTCATTGCAGGTCAACCCAAAACGAAACATTTTTTGGATTTTTTGGCTTGGCCACGCAACCAAAGAACCAATTATTTCCCCAGCCCTATCTAAGGCCCTATTTGCCCACCCTGGCAGAGCGGACATTCTCCAATCAGAGGTGCCTCTGAGGCGGGAATAGCTGACATTGTTGCAGGCCAGGATGAAGTTGCATTGGCAGAACTGTTATAAGGGCACTGTACTGGAAAAGCAGGGATAGATCAAGGCCTGAGATACCTTTGCAGAGCTCTGTGAAATGGCTGGGACGAGAGTAGCTGCAAATATGCAGGCAGGAGTGAGGTGAGAAAGGAGCAGTTTGGGAGCCCAGAACCAGAATAGGAAGTCGCAGTGCAGAGCTGTGTGATGGAAACTTGCTCAGCTCTGACTGGCAACCTCTTATCCTTCCTTCCCCTTTAGGAGCAACAGAAAAAAATCACAGAATACTCCCAAATATTTCCATAAGAAAACCAACACACCTTATAATAAGCAGTGATTTTCAAAATGCTGTTTTAATCCTAAGACCTAACCCAGATGCTTTGGCTCTATTGGTTCTCTGTTTCCTTGAGGCAAGATTGCTTGAAATTTGGAATGCATTAGTGTTCATCTGAAATTTGGCGAAGACTCTCTGGGGAGGGAAATGGGATGGATTTTAAAAAGGGCTTGTATAGTTAGTTTCCACCAGGGCCTAGTGTTCTCTCTCTCTCTCTCCCCCTCTCACACACACACACACATACACACACACACTCTCCCTCTCTTCTTCTGCAACCCTCTCTCTGTCTGTCCCTTACCTCCCAATACCTCTTTCTTCCATGCCATTTGCACATCAAGTGCAGGTCCAGTACATAACTTTCTCCCTGAAGGGCAGTGATGTCTAGTGTGCTAAGACATACATGCCGCTGCACTAGTTCAATCACCAGAGGATGCACTAGGCACAACCCATGTTTCAGCTGTCGTTGCCTGCATGTCTGCTACTTAACCCATCCAAAGAGGTTGGGCTTCACTGTCCTATCACTGAATTAACCCAAGTTCAGGCAAGCACAGCATGAGGCTACTCAATCTAGATACTGGGATCAGAAGGTCTCATTTAGGAATGGATGCTTTTGTTAGCAAAACACACAACCTTTGAGTTCCTGGGGAAATTTCAGCTCTTTCTCCTTAGCCAATAAAGGGCTTATTGTGTACTGGCTTGTAGGAATTGCAGCAGGACCCTTCATGTCAACCGTAGCTAAGTCAGATATCTTCTCCCCTTCCTCCCTTGTTTACACCCGACCACTGGGCACTGGAAGTCAATGATCATTGACAATGTGACACAGAGATCTACAGACATAGCAAGTCTAATATCCGCTGAACTGACAGTACTGGATCCTGGGCATCATCATAGGAGATGCAAAAGTCCCATCTGTCAATAGTTGTGCCCTTCTACTGACCTCTGGAGGACCAACCATGACTTCAGGAGCAAAAGAAATTAATCCTTGAGGTGCGGAGTGGCCATATCCTTTAGCCTCTCAGTCTTCTTTTCTGGCAGGCTGTTTTCTAAATAGTTGACAACATGTAGCAACCTTTTAGATGTGTTTATGTAGCAAACAGCTAAAGCTTAAGGAATTAACAGGCAGGGTTTTTTTCTGATGAAAACAGAGATCTCACTTCTTCAATACTTGAAGGGCCAGATACTGGAAATTTCTCACCAGTTGCCCAGTTCCCTTTTCCACTTTTGTTTGCAAAAGGCTCTTGAAATTTCTGCTATTGCTGGGGAAAACATTTGGAATGTCACATTTTTCTACTGTGAGCATCCAACTACATCCATGGCTTTCTCCTAGGGAACCACATCTGTAGCAGAGGTCTGACAACCTCCAAAATGTGTATCTGCAGCAAACTTCTGATAATCTCAGAGGGACAGGGACTCAGTGTGATAGGGAAGGCTGAAGTGAGTAGCATTCCAGCAATCCTGGGCTGGTAGAATAGTCATTAGGAGCTCACTCTAGCCGACTGAAGTTAGAGAAACTCTCTGTCCAGAATCTGGCCAACCCCAAGATCAAGGAATACAGAAAGGGCTTTTAGAGCCACCATTTCTTCCCTCCATCTTTATCTGCACTGGGCATGATATTGGCACTGCTGAGAATCACGTCCATGTCTGACGTCCTTAGACAAAGCTCACTTCTTCAGCCTCTGAGTCTGAGACAGCTGACAAGTACCAATTACTAGCAAATGTGGACACTAGTCTGCTTAAAATCAGCCAGAGACCCATCAAATCACTTTTCATAGGCCACCAAAATGCCCTCTAATAACAGTACATTAGAACCTCAGAGTTATGAACACCAGCGTTATGAACTGACCAGTCCAACCACACACCTCATTCGGAACCAGAAGTACACAATCAGGCAGCAGCAGAGACAAAAAAAAAAAAATACAGAACAGTACTGTGTTAAACATCAGCTACTAAAAAAATAAAAGAAAAGCAACATTTTTCTTCTGCATAGTAAAGTTTTAAAGCTGTATTTAGTCAATGTTCAGTTGTAAACTTTCGCAAGAACAACCATAACATTTTGTTCAGAGTTACGAACAACCTCCATTTCCAAGATGTTCGTAACTCTGAGGTTCTACTGTATTTGGTTACTGTGAAACTGGGCTGAAGTTGAAATGGTGACCTAGAGGAGAAAGATTTCAATTCCCATTCCCAATGTTCTGCACCATCCTGTGTCCCATAATAGATCCTGCAAGGTGCTGAGAACCCTCACCCCCCATTGACGTCCAAGGATTAGGTGCTGGAAGAGCTAGCAGGAACAATTTGAACACAGATTTGGCAATGGGAGAAAATGCAGAGCGAGAGAAAACTCCAAGAAACCTGCTGGAAACAAAATGAAAACAACAAACCACACTCTAACTCTGTCTATGTAGTTGGTGATATTAATAAACCACGTCATCTTCTCATTCTCTCAAATTACAGTGTCACCCAGACTCTTGGATGTAGTAACAGCCTCTTTATGTGATACTGATGTATATTAGGGTTAAAAATAATCCTTTAATGGCAAGATCCATGCCTGAGTGCCCTCTCCCAAAATATGCCATGGCTGAAACATTGGCACAGATGAGAACCTGGCTCAGCCCTTCAGTGTACTCAGAAAAGCTGCCACTATTGGTTAAATGGGCCGTACAGTTTATTGGTTGGGTCCTTAGCTTAAAAGAGGCAAAATACCCCTGAGTTTCGGAATGGCTTGTTTCTTCATTAGAGGCCATTAAACCTGTCACTGTAGTTGTAGCAATATGAGACCTGTAACTAATTATTCCATCGGCCCCACAGGAGCCACAGCTAAAGATCTGTGCTTTAGCGTTACTATCCCTGCTGCTAGAGGAGCGATTATCTTGTCATTCAAGCACTTCCTTCTCTGAGGAGGAGATAGAAAGGCAGTTCAGTTATCCAGAGACTGCCTAAAATACATATTTTTGAAAGGGAACTGTGAGGTGATGGATTATGGGAAACTGCCAAAACAGGCACCACAGCCATTAAAGTTGACTGGGGCCTGATTGCAGTTTTGCATAGAATAGGGGCACTTTTGAAGAGGTATAATTTAAAGGCTCATTGCTTGCTTCCTACCTGGCATTGTGAGAACAGAAAAAATGCTGGAGTCTAGTCTATTTGCAATCAGCTGTTTGTGTTCTACTACAGAATAGTCTACAAAACCTCATAAAATACTAGGTAATGAAAACGCTTGGCTTATTCTGAATTGCTTTAAAGTGATCAGCCAGTGACTGGAAAACTAGAGATGGAATTGATGGAACAGTCTCTGATATTTGCTTTATGTAACTCCCCCTGAAGTTGGAAGCCTGCATTTTGTTCTACTTACGTTTCCAGGGAGAATTATTGGCTTTCTTATGCATTTCCCTCTGTCACTTATTCTCCATCTTGTGATGCTACTGCTGGCATGTGCATGCCTTGCAATGCAAGATCCCAATAAACCAAGGTCTGGATTAAGAGGACGAACATCACTTTCTTCCAGCATGAGAAACAAGCTTCAACAAACAGCTTTCATTTCCATAATGCCTCTTGTTTCTGGCCCCGCTCTATTTCTTAGCAGCAAATTCACTCAGACACTGCAACTAGGACTGGCAGAGCATGGAGTTTGTCTTCTTAACCTTGACCTTGGTTTTATTCAGATCCAGAGGGAGGGCTGAATGGCTGAATGGCTGATTTTGACTTCATGAGTTTTCACATGCGAAGGCCAGTTGGAAACTCAACTTTATTTTAACAAATCATTTTGTGGTAAGAATGGAAAATGTTTCCCCCCCTTGAAAATGCAATTTCCTACCAGTTTTGTTGATAAGAATATTTTTCTGTGCAGCTCTGGTTAATGGGACGCACAACCTTTATTTTAACATCTGAGCCAACTTCCCTATATCATTGACAAACATCCCTTTGACTCTACCTCCTTTCTTTATACTACAGCAGGGATTGGCAACCTTTGGCCCGCAGCCCGCCAGGGAAAGCCGTTGGCAGGCCAGGACCATTTGTTTACCTGCCACATCTGCAGGTTCGGCCGGGGGCTGCGGGAAGTGGCGCGGGCCGAGGGGTGTGCTGGCTGCCCTTCCCGTAGCCCCCATTGGCCTGGGATGGTGAACCACGGCCAGTGGGAGCTGCGATCAGCCGAACCTGCGGATGCTGCAGGTAAACAAATCGTCCTGGCCCGCATTCCCTGGCAGACTGTGGGCCAAAGGTTGCTGATCCCTGTACTACAGGGATCAACTATGCCACTAGGTTCCATCTGTTTCACTCAGCTCCTTTCACCATACCTTTGTTTGTCATTGTTTCATCGATCCTTGTATGATTCCTTCTTTCACTGCTATTGTGCACTTCAAGCGGAAAGCTGTACACCTTGTATAATGACCCTTGGACCCACACATGCAGACATCAGTGTCCTCAGCAGGGTAAAACATGGCACCCTTCAGCACCTAAATCACCATCTTCTACCATTTCAGTTAAAGATGAAAATCTTATAGCAGGCTGTTAGAGTCACTGGGAGCAGCCCTTAGAAAGAGCCATTGCACAGTGGTTCTTCTGCCATGGAAACTGTGTATATAAAGTAAGGCAAGTCCAAAATCAACCCCCCGGAACTGAACTGACCACTCCTAAATTTTGGGAATGTTTGGAATCCGCTTTTAGATACTGTCTGAGTATCCCGCAACCCTGAGGAAACTCCTAACATCCTGTCCCAGTATGCAGTGGACTCAGTACAAAGCCTCAGATGGATTCTCTAGGGAGGGCTACTCTTTTCTGATCAGGAATCTGGAGGGGATGCCACCAGAGCTTTATATGCTTGCACCATAAAGAGTGTACCCTTCCTGGCATCCGTCTGAGCACAGAGGTCGAGATTGCTTGGGCCATAGAGTCCAAATTCCCCTCCTCTAACACCTAGAGGTGGCCCCTCCAAATTGATATTGAGAAGGCATGGCATGGGGCACAGTGGGGAAGCTTGTCCTGTCACTGTCCTTGCTGTACCTACCTTGTGAATATAAAGAGGCTTTCAGTTTCCAGGCCTGTCAATCTGGTACCTCCTGCCAGCATGAAATTCACAAACAATCATAAAGGAAAGGGGTAAAAAAGGCAATTTTTCTTCTTTTTCTTTGAGCTCTGGACCTTTCGAATGTTGAAGGAGGTGACTGGCTTTCACGTAGAAAGAGATACAGAATACATGTATTTTAAGGGAGAAATGAAGAAAAAAAATCTAAAACTACAGCATGGCTGGAATCACAGGAGTCCCACAGAGGCAGAATAGAACATGCATCTAAGGAGATTACTTGAAGGGGGGGGGGGGTAAGAAGGGAAAATAAAAGTAATTTTATATGGAGGAAAATCTTTCTTCCCTTAAAACAATCTGAAAGGCCGGGAACCATAGAGAAAACCAGGCAATTTCACAGCCATTCCTGTGGGAGATAGCTGTTTTCCTGAGTCTCCTAATTAATTATACATGCTATTGAAGAGATGTAACACAGCTTCAAATAATAATAATAATAAAAAATTAAAATAAAAGACAGAGAAGGAGAGGGAAGACAAAATGGTTTTCTTAATCCAAGTTAGAGCTAATTTCAATTTAATCAGAAGCTGACAGGAAAATGGTAAGCTCTGGCACTTGTCACAGTTAGCAGATATGTCCCCACTGTCTTTAACTGATAAAACATTTCACTGCTGACCTTCAGGGTGAGGAGAACATTTCTTTAGGCACTGCCTAAGCACAGTTCCAACAGATCCCAGTACTTATTACAAACTACTCCATGGCCATTGCTCCTTACGCCTGAACAAATGGGGCTCGTGTGTCTAAATCCCCTTACATACCCGTATCTTTTTTTTTTTACAAGATAGGGGAATATTTAGCCTGCAAGCTCTGCAAAGACCAACTCCCAGCTGATACCAGCTCAGGCTCACCTGAGGCAAAGGGTGGCTTTTGACTCACCTTGTAGGGATGCTTATGGGCCAGATTCTTAGTTGGTGAAAACAGTGGGAGCTCCATTTAAGTCGCACTGATTTAGACCAGTTGAGGATTTCACCTTTGCCCACATACCATAAGATTCCTGGTTCGAGGCTCAGGGTAATGTAGGATTCATAAAAAAGCAAATCCAGCCCCTGGATGTTGAATTCTGTCACTTGTTTACATCTTCTACAGAGTCCTGCCTGCAGCTAGAATTTATTTATTGTGTTTATTGGATTTCTCCAATATGAAAAAGCTTCTGTTGCAAAAACAAAAATAAAATTAAACAGCAGATTTTCCCAACAGCCAAGAGAACGAAGCCCCCTACGATTCACAAAACTCCCTTTCCTCACACAGAGCTCACCTCATCAAACCCCTCTTACACATAGGTGCCCCTTGCCCAGAAGGTCAATACACCAAGGCTCTTTCAGACTATAGTTGGGAACTTTTTTCATAGCCGAGGGCCCCTCTGAAGAATGTTTTCCGCAGGCTCCCTCTCTATTAAACGAACAAGAATCCAGCACAAAAGCCTCTTGTGATCATCATACTAATAGCAGTATGGCATGAGGAGAGAGGCTGTCTCTCCAGCAGGAAGGTCTCAAACCACAGATCAAAATCAATGCCTTAAGTTCAATCCAAACACTAAGAGGAAGCCAAAGCGGATCACATAGCACACTACCAAATACATTGATTACCACATTCTGTACCAACTTGAGTTTCTGGATTGACTTCATTTGTAGCCTCATTGAAACTGCATTGCAGCAATCTAGTCTGGAGGTGACAAAGGCATGGATCATTGTAGAGAGGTCTGCATCCAAAAGTAATGCTCAAAATCTCCTGGCCAGCATGCCTGGACACTGCTGCTATATGATCATCGCACAGCAGCCGAGGATCCAACTACCCTGTCAGATTGTGCAACTGAGTTTTAAGTGGCAGGTAAATACCCTCAATCAAAGGGGGAGATATCAGCTCACTATATCGTTTAATGGTTGCTTCCACTATCACTTGCCTGCATCAGCTCATTCTTATCCAAACTGAGCTTCCACTAGCTCTCATTCGCATCCCAATCCGCCTTTAAAAGCAATCTGGGGTCAGGTTGTCTCACAACTGCCAACTACGGTTTCTTACACCTTCCTCCTAAGTATCTGATACTGGCCACAGTGGGTGACAGGATGTGGGAGTAGATGCACCAAGGGTCTAATGCAGTAAGGCGAGTCTTACATTCCTGTAAGACAGGAGGGAGTACAAACAAAGCTAGCCAAAAACTCAAACCACACAGAAAACAAACCTTTTTTGAGATCCCAAAGTTCACGTCAATTTTCTTCATCAGTTCCCCCCCCCACCCCAGTGTCTTCAATTCCTGTCTCCAAAACAAGCTGTTTTTTAAGCCCTTTTGGCTCAGCTAGAAGTACTAGTGAGCACATGGGAAAGCCCATTCTTCTATACTTTGTAATAGATGTCACCAGAGTTGAAAATTGCTGGCTAGACACCCATGTAGCCTGAATTCCTTTACTTATTAATACCACAGGTATCATATGAATAGTGCAAGCTTCTGTGTTCCATCAATGCTCCTGCACTTAGCTGATTCTGGAGATGGGGGAGTTGATTTTCATTGACCATTCAGAACCTGATCCAAAACCCACTGAAAACAATGGACAGACTCCACTCACTTCAATGGGCTCCAGATCAGGCCTTTAGGCCTTGGGCTCTCTGATGACACCTGCTAATAAAGTGTAATAGTGGATTTTGGGATATGGACACTTCTCAAAGAGGAAATGGGCTGAAACAACCAAATAACTCCAAATAGCTCAAATGGCTATCTGAGGCTAATAACTTCCAGTCACTCCTAACTTAGGTTGGATTTGAATCTGTGGCCTAAAAAAAGGAAAGCTCAGTATCACATTCCCAAGCTCCTGAGCCAAGCAGTCTTCAGAATTTGTTTTCACTAATCCGCGCTTCTATGTATATCACTGTAACGTTCACATACATACAACAGCACAGGAAAGGCTCACATTGTGACAGTTCAAAACATTTTGCATGATATCTATGGCTACTGATATATGCTACTCTGGGAAACAGATACAGGAGGGATGGAGCAACCTGGTGTGGCTAAGCCCATTTCATCTTCATCAGATATTAGCAATATCACTGTGTTTTAACATTCTTGGAACTACCACTTATATTCCTGATTGTCTTGGCTACTGTTGCTAAGCAAAGCCTTCTAGGATTAAATTTATTGTCCTAAGAAAGAGGTATGAATTTGGGTCTTTCAAGCTGATCTGTCCCATATTCCCCAGACCACATTCCTAGTGACGTCTCCATGGTGGATGTCAGAGTTCCTTCCATTTCCCCAGGGCAAGCAGGGGTGCTGGAACAATTTTTATAGTATCAGGGGGTAGCCGGGTTAGTTTGTATCCAGAAAAACAACAAGGAGTCCGGTGGCACCTTAAAGACTAGCAGATTTATTGGGCATAAGCTTTCATGGGTAAAAAAACACTTCTTCAGATGCATGGAGTGAAAATTACAGATGCAGGCATTATATACTCCCCCAACCTGAAGCAAATACTCACCAGCAACTACACACCACACCACAGAAACACCAACCCAGGAACCAATCCCTCTAGCAAATCTCGCTGTCTACTCTGTCCCCATATCTACTCTAGCGATACCATCAGGGGACCCAACCACATCAGCCACACCATGAGGGGCTCATTCACCTGCACGTCTATTAAAGTTATATATGGCATAATGTGCCAGCAATGCCCCTCTGCCATGTACATTGGCCAAACCGGACAGTCCCTACATAAAAGAATAAATGGACACAAATTGGACATCAGAAATGGTAACATACAAAAGCCAGTAGGAGAACAGTTCAATCTTCCTGGACATTCTATAACAGATTTAAAAGTAGCTATACCAGAACAAAAAAAACTTCAGAAACAGACTTCAAAGAGAAACTGCAGAACTAAAATTCATTTGCAAATTTAACACCATTAATTTGGGCTTGAATAGGGACTGGGAATGGCTGGCTCACTACAAAAGCAGCTTTGCCTCTCCTGGAATTGACACCTCCTCATCAATTATTGGGAGTGGACCACATCCACCCTGATCAAATTGGCCCTGTCCACACTGGTTCTCCACTTGTGAGGTAACTCCCTTCACTTCATGTGTCAGTATATAATGCCTGTATCTGTAATTTTCACTCCATACATCTGAAGAAGTGGTTTTTTTACCCACAAATTTTTATAGTGGGGATGCTGAGAGCCATTGAACCAAACTGTAAATCCTGTATATAATGGAAACCACTTCAAGCTAGGGAGTGATGCAGTTCCAGCATCTATGAGTGCAAGCGAACCTCCTTCCTTCTCCTTTTTCTTCCTTTCCCTTCTCTGCTAGAGTATTTCTCTCATCAGTGACGCAGCCCCTGCTCAAGTGTCCCTAGCTGAGACAAGATGTTTGTCACAAGCTGGGACTGGGCGATAGAGGATTGATTGCTCGATAATTGTCCTGTTCTGTTCATTCTGTCTGAAGAACCTAGCATCAGCCATTGTTAGAAGATGGGATACTGGTCTAGAACAACAATTGGTCTGACCCAATATAGGCAATCTTATGTTCTTATGCACATTCAGCTGAGTGGACTGTTCTGTAATGCGGGACCTGCCAGCTTTTAAAAACAGACCACACTTTTATCTTTGTTCTTTGTCTTTTGTTCACTGAGTGATTGTAAGTGTATTGCATTAAAGTCTATAGGATGGATTGTGTCTACCTTGACAAGGGGTCAAGTTGCAGTGGGGGAGATTTAGGTTGGATATTAGGAAAAACTTTTTCACTAGGAGGGTGGTGAAACACTGGAATGCATTACCTAGGGAGGTGGTGGAATCCCCTTCTTTAGAAGTTTTTAAGATCAGGCTTGACAAAGCCCTGGCTGGGATGATTTAGTTGGGATTGGTCCTGCTCTGGGTAGGGGGTTGGACTAGATGACCTCCAGAGGTCCCTTCCAACTCTGTTATTCTATGATTCTATGATTGTATGATACCTGGTATGCCAATTGTATCACATCACACCCACTCATATGTACAAGGGCTTGCCTGGAAAAATCTAACAAGGTTATTCCTTTTTCTGCCAACTCTCTTGCTGAGTGAATTACTGGCTTTAATTTTATCAATGGCAGCCACAGTGTGTTCCCCATCAGCCCAAGCTCTAACATGCACTGCAGGACATTCCTGTTGAGCCACACTGTACATGGCATGGTCTATTTTTTACTAAAGGAAGACAAAGAAAATAAGCCCATTGCATTATATCTAAACAGTAATGTTGTCCTGTCTCGTTTCCTCCAGCAAATCAATATGCCTGTCACTTACAGGGCTGGTTAGAAGCAGTAAAGGATTGTACGGAACAAGAGGGAAGAATGGATGTACAGCCACAAAGAAGGAATCCAAGATGACTCAGTGACTGAGATGAAAGGTTTTGGAAGTTAATGGAGGAGAGGACAAAAGTCAGTCTAAAAGTAGGGAATCTCAGGGCTCCATTAGGGAGACAAGGGTCAATCTTTACAAAGACTGAAAAAGCAACTGGTGACAGGAACCAAACAAGGACTATAGGAGAGAGAGCGAAGAGAAGCCCAAGGAATGGCACCAACAAAGGCCAGATTCTGATGCCTTTCCTCAGGTTGATTAGTATCTGAGTGCACAAGTTGTGCTACTGAAGTCCCTGGGGCCCTCCAGGAAAAGGTCCTATTCGACATGAGGAAAGGCATCTGAATCTGGCCCTACATCAGGTGCCTGAGATCCACATAAGAACGGCCATACTGGGTCAGATCAAAGACCCATCTAGCCCAGTATCCTGTCTTCTGAGAGTGGCCAAGGCCAGGTACTTCAGAGGGAATGAACAGAACAGGTCATCATCAAGTGATCCATCCCCTTTCACCCATTCCCAGCTTCTGGAACAATTCTAAGGTGTGTGTTAACTATGGATTCCTACAATGTGCTTTACAACTGCAAAACTGGGGGGATGGAGCAATCAGGATCCATCCCTGCTGTGCACGTACAGAAGAGCTATTTTTTGTTTCTGCTTTGACAACTGAGCTTTTCATGCCGAGAACAAAAATAAAAACAACAAAGAATATAAGACATATTTGATCTTTAAAAAATCTAATTCCTTTTAGAAATGACCTCAGTGGAACACAGGCTTGTTCAGTTGGCAGAGGATATTTCCTGTTTTCCCCTCGCTGCAATTGGGTGGAATATATAGTGGGGCATATAGTCCTATTCCCAGAACTAGAGTGTAAACTCTGCTGCCACTAAATCAGTCACACTGTGTCCATTAGACCCTCCTCCTGCATCAAGGCAGGAATTCGAGTGGAGCATCTACGCCCTCCAATTGCATCAGGGTGGGAGCACTAAGGAGGGACATCGGTCCCTATTGCTGCTGGCGGTAACAGCACTCAGAAAGTTTAAGAAAAAGCCCAGTGTAGATAGTGCGTGTGGGGTTCCTTGGTGTGGTAGCCTGAGAAATTGCAAGGTTGCTTTTTTCTTTTTCTCTGGGTGCCTCTGGGTTTCCCTGCCTGCCAGTCAGAAACATCGCTGCCTACAGCACTTCCCGCTTATAATGTGTGTTGGGCGAGCAGGGGAATTAACTAGGTCCCCACAGCTGGCCCAGCCCTATATATCACAGCAGGCTCCTTCCTCACTCCAGATAGAGAGGGTTTAACCCCTGCTTTACTGAACAAGGGCCCCAGACCCTGTCATACTGCCCCACTGAATCCCAATTTGGGCTTACACCCTTAAAAACCTACTTTACACACACCGGCTTTTCACCTTCATTTCTGAAGCTCGACCATTGTTCCCTCATGGCTTAGAACATGTTTGTTGTTAGAAGGGTGTTGCTTAGAAGGGTTTGTTGCTTTTGCTGCCAATGCATGCAAGCATTACCTCTTGCACCCATGGGCTGGCTGACTGCCTGACAGGTGGGTCATGAGTCTCATCTCCTCCATGCACACAGCTAATGCTCCATACCTGATGAAGAGCTCAGTTATTGCAGTATTGCCTTTCAAATACTGGCCTATCTAGTAGTGGCTCTGTGATGTGGAGGATCACCCACTGGAGACTGAACTGAGTCCACGAGCCATTCTTCCACACTCTCCTGTGCCTGGGCTGACTCAGTTATACCATCCTCATGGGGCAAAGGGGCTTCAGGACGAGGGGGAGAGAAAGGCCCTCCTCAGAATATCCACTGTGCAGGGGGCCTCTCCAGCTCGCACACAATGAGCCAACTGTGAGCCCAGTCCCCAGCACAGTTGTACACAGGCGGCAGGCCAGGGGTGTCATGAGGGAAGGAGAGGCTGAGCTAAGGACTGGGAGGGATCATGGCCAAAATACATTGCCCTATAGCTACCCTCTGCTTCCCAGAGGGCATGAGAAGCAGAAGATAAATTAGAGCAGCCCTGAGGCTATTCTAATGATAGAGGCTAGGTAGGGCCCTCGCTGCCGTAGAGTTCAGGGAAGGCAAAGATGGCTTAAAGCCACTTTTACTCTTCCCTCTCCACCTAGCACAAAGGTGAAGTAACTACGAATTGGGCCCCCTGTGACCAAGAAGTTGTCAGGACTTGGAACAGCTCTTCTAGCAGCAGCTGATAAAAGCTGGGTGCGTACACTCAGGAAATCCCCTCGTTTTATGTTCCTTTTTCAGTTCACTGAAGCAAAAAAGCATCAGGGACATGAGATGCAGACACATTTTGATTGTTCTGTTCCATATTTCTCTCATTGTCTGACAAGCGAGACACTGCTTCTTAAAATGGATTTTCTATTTATCAGCCCCGCTCCCAGTTTCACATTGGGTTTTGCAAATACCACACTGTAAGTGGTTAATGTCAAGCTCTGGCAAATGCTCTTATAAAAGAGTCTCCAAATTCTATAGAAGAAGGAAAAAGAGAAGCAGTATCTTCTACACAATTGTCAAACTATGCCCTCAAAGTGCCTAACTTCCTCCTGAGGAGTAACTAGACTCCATTAAGAAGACACTTGAATCTGTGACTTTCAGCAGGAAAGTGATGCTGCTAAGGGGTGTCTTAGGCATGGAGTCTTAGGCTCTGATCCTGTCAGATAAGAGAAGAAGGGCTGAGCCTGGGCCGTACCAGGGCCGGCTCCAGGCAGCAGCGAACCAAGCAGGTGCCTGGGGCGGCAAATGTAAAGGGGCGGCAGGACGTCGGGCTGTGGGGCGGCAATCCGTTTGGCGCTCGGCGGCCGTTCGGTGGCCGCACCCTCACTCCGTCTCCGTGTTCGGCAGGGAGGAGTCCGCCTCCCCGTTTGGCGGCAAGTTTTGTTGTTGTGTTTTTGCCGCTTGGGGCTGGCCCTGGTCAGTACTGAGATAGGAAACTGCCAAGGAAAACTTTTAGTGGTACAAGAAGTGGGATTAGTGGCATACCTCCTGCTGAGTAAGGACCGAGCCAGTCCTCTGGCATTGTGGAATGAGGATTGGATAACCCTTTTGCACTGTGGAGTGAGGACTGAACCAATCCTGTAGCACCGGGTTGATCAGACATAAAACTGTTTAGGATTCAGATTAAAGATCTCAGCGTTGTGTTTCCAAGGGGTAGCTATGTTTACCAGGTCCCCTGTCAAAATTCCAACTTGAGTAATTATACCCTGCCTAGCAGAATTCCAACTACATTTTCAACTGAATCGGTTTATACCTCACTGCTTCTCATTAGAAGTTCGTCTGTAGTGTTGCTGAGCAGCTGATGTGTTCTACCCAGAGGAGGTTGCACTGATTTTCAGTGATGGACACAATGATTAATTTTATATATACAAAGTAAAGAATGTAAAGATGTTGTGGTTATAAAGGCTTAATCCGCAGGAGTTAGAGCTGCAAAGTCACAAATGAATTAGGCAGATAATCTTACACGAATACTGTTAAAAAGTTTAATACTACACCACAGTGTTAATTAAGTCTGTAGACACCACAGAGGCTACAGAAAAAAATAGAGATGTTACAGTTTTACTAAATGCACTGGAACTCATTTTTGTATTTTTCCAGTTTTGCTTCTAAAGCTGTTAGAATGGCAGCTATGGGAAGCGGCTCAGAGACTTGGACTGTAACTTGGACATAGCCATAAGAGAGAGAGATTGGTGTGCAAAGGGCAGGTGACGTGGTTAAAGGTGCATGGAAATTCATCACACGGCTCTGTAAGTTATCACGTGGACATCATCTCCCCATATACATATACACATGCAGTATAAATCTGTATATGAGTGTGTATCAAAGTAGATATCCATTTCTATTTCTATATATACACACGTATACATAGTATTTTAAAGTGATATTAGTGCCCCAAGATGAAATCCTGACCCCACTCTAATCAATGGCAATGCTCCCATTTAATTCACTGAGGCCAGCATTTCACCCCTAAAGTCTGAACTATTTTCCTTCAGTTCCAGGTAAAGTACAGGCAGTGAAAATGGAAGTTTTAAAGTGACTTCTGCAAAGAAGCCTCAACCCTTCTTGGGGACTGTCGCTCTAGGAATGAGAGCGGAGTTTCGTCTCCATGGCACATTCAGTCATGGGTCTCCCCATGAAAAAGTCTTACAACAACAATAGTCTGCACCTGTTAGTTACCTGCAAATCTCTCTGAAAATGACAAAAAGGGTATTTTATGCCATTGGGTTTTTCTATTTGTCTTTATTTTTAACTAGACTTCATTTAAATCCCTTGCAGCCAGAAAAAGGTTGCAAAATACAGTTTGATACATGCAGGTGATAGAGTTATGGAGCTCTATCCTGCAAATACATTCGTCACTTAAAAGGATTCACGCGTGTAAATATTGCGGGATTGGACCTATCTTGGCCACTTCAGATACAGTGAGACAAGAATTCTGCTTTCAAATTCACAGGTACAACTCCATTAATCTCAATGGGAGCTGCACCCAAGTAACTGAGAGCAGAATTTAGCCCAGAGCCCTGACTCCACAACAAAGAAATGGGGAAAATAAAGGTCCACGTAAAATAAATAAACCATATGTTTGCATGGATCATTTTCCATATTAAAAACCTACACATGAATACAATCAATCAGCTCAATGTAAAGGCCAGACCATCCTTATCTCAATCAATCATGTGCACAATGAATTTTACAGTGTGTACACATGCTTAAGATCTGTAACTATTGCAAGAAAAATAAATGAAGACTTTTGGATGTTTTTGAGATATAATCCCCGTTTTTCTCCCACAAGATGAGACTGCCAACAAGGGAATGGAGTTAGTTAGTAGAGGTGGTGGTAACTGTGGTGGGAGGTTTTGTGATGCGGACACCACTCTAGGGACTGAATGGACACATAACAGCTTCATTCACATGGCTCAACCATCAGCAATGAGATGATGAATATTATCAGTAAATTCCCACCCAGGATGGATCAGAACAAGTGACCTTTAACGTGAAAACCTCAAACCAATCTCTTTTCCCTTTTGCAGAGATCAGATAGCAAACAGCCATTACATTTACAAAACAAAATACAAAGGCAATAGGCTATTAAATCGTGTATTTTTTTATTTGCCAGAGGGGAGAGAGATGGCTTCCCAGGCTATTGTCACTTCTCTCCCCACAAGGTACATTTCTATTCCAAAGAGAGAGTGAGTGAGAAAAAGCAGCAGATGCATCGTTCAGCGTTGTGTTTCCATAACATCCGCTGATACTTCACCCCGTCTGTGTTTTTTTCGCTGCATTTAGAAAGTCATTGAAAAATGTTAATGGTCTGGTGGCAAAGCAGAGTTTGGGAATGACGAATGAGCTGGCGGCGGATCGAGGGTGTGCAGCTAATGATTTCCTACAAGTGCTGATTAAACATCATCCTCACTCGCCACCTAATTCTCCCCATTGTTGATTTATGGGAAAAGCCACCATGCAAGCTGCCTGCCGTTGTATTAGTCAGTAACAATTTAACAGAGCAAGAGGCTTTTTTCATGGCTTCCAATTTTCTTCTTATGAAGAAAAAAAGTGAAAAAAATGTTAAATTGTCGTTGTTTAAATAATAATAATAATAAAAGTAATTGGGACTAAGTCAAAATAGCCTCATACAGATACCAAGGAAGGGGAGGGACCCACACTCATCACTCAGGATCCTGTTTATGATGAGAGAATCATTACTTCAGAGAAATCATTATCCTTTTCTAGGCACAGGAGAAGATGAGCACAAGTTCCTATAAGTGGAAACCATCTGGTGCTATTTCAGTAGGTTTAAAAATAGCTCAACACCTCATTTTTCCTAATGCCGTGGTGCCTGCCACCAGCCTCTTTCCAGTAAAAGTTACAGGTTTCAAGACAGCTCTTGAAAAATTCGGACAAAGGGTCTGGGAGATTTTGGCCTTTTTTTTTTTTTAAAATGAGTTTTACAAAGTCAGGCCTCAATTCTGCAAAGAGAAACGTGTGGCTAGAACCCTGCACCTGTGCAGAGCCTCACTGAGTCATCACTGGGCTCCATACATGAGCGGGAGTTCAGCAGTACAATTCCTTGTGAGGAACCTGACCTTGAAGATGTGCAATTATCCTGTCGTTGAGTCCAGTGGGGCCAGGAATTGGCATCTGAATACTAGTCAGTTTCCAGCACTGCGTTACTAGATTAGCAAGGAAGTTGGAGCAGAAACTGTCTTTTTGCCTGTGTTTTGTACAGCTCCTCGTGCAATGTTGTCCTGGTCCAGGACTGAGGTTCCTAGGTGGTATGGTAATACAAATAATAATAGTTACTAACATCAACTGCACAGCAGAGGCAGGTTAAATTGGGCTGTGCCTTACTTAATTTGACAATAGGAAGAATATGCCTTGTAACTGCACAGCGATTTTTATTTTGAAACAATAATCAATGATTGGCACTCAACCGTTGCATGGCTGGGACTCTCCAAATGCATGATAGGACTGCAGACAAAACTGTGGTTTATGTAAAAGTCAATTTAGTGCTAGCAACAGCCCTGGAGAATGAAGCTCTCAGTTTATCCACAGAGTAGGAACAGCATGGAAGGCAGTTGGGAAACTTGCTCCAATCAACAAAACTAACGTACCTCAACTTGACCCTCTAGGAATATATCTAAGGCTGGGATGGCAGTTTGGTCTCTGTGCCTTTTCTGTCTTTTATTTTCTAAGCTGAGACTGCTAACAAGAAGGCTTATCATTACAGCAGGTTAAAATACGGTAAATTTTTTTTCATGAACCAGTTGGGGCAAAAACATCCAAAAAATATGGGATGAAAATTCTCCAAAATTTCTGATTTTTGAATGAGCAAGTATGGAAACCAAAATTTTTCTGGTTGTCAGTTTTTTGGTATTTTTTTCTCCTTTTCACTTTGCTTTTTCACTCACCTTTTTGGTGGCAAAATGGAAAAAAATAGCAAAAAGGGGAAATAAAGAAAAAGGGAGAGAGAGGGAAAACCAAACATTTCAGTTTTACAGTTTTCAGATTTGATAAAAAATCTAAGTAGTTTAAAAAATCTGTGAAAATGTTCATTTTTTCAAAAAAGGACATGTTTCATAAAAAAAGTTTTAACTCTTGATAGTCTTGCTATCTATATAACGGTCTTCTAGATACCAATGATGGCTGCTTATAGAACTAGATTGAGAAAGAGTGGGAGAAAGGTCACCAAATAGCCATTGGATGGGAGCAATTTCAGTCATGTATCCAAGCTGGGGTGGATTCAAACAGTTAAAAAGATCCATATTTAATTACCAGGCTTATGACCCATCCAAAATTCAGTTTAAAAGAACAGTTCCTTACCCTGCAGTAACTATGGCTCTTTGAGATGTTGTAGTCAGAGTGAATCCCATTGTAGGTGTCCCTGTACCTCATGAGCGTGAGCTCAGAATCTTGTCTGAACAGCCAGAATCTTGTCTGGCTATTGGGGCTGCGCATACCCACTGTGCCGCTTCGTGGTCCTGTGTGAGGGCATACAGGGTGGAGTGACCACAACTTTCCCTCCGTTCCCTGGCAGTTCAAAACCTGTGTTGGCTAAAGGCTCCAAAAGCAGCAAAGGAGGGCATCTCATGGGATCCACACTGATTGCAATATCTTGAACAACTGTTAAAGTAAGGCAAATAACCATTCTTCCCTCTTCAAGCATGTGTCAGGGTGGATCCCGCTGTAGGTAACTGGCAAGCAATAGACTCTCAGGATGGTGAGACTGAGAAGTATCGGGTGCATCAGTTGAATAGAAATTGGAGTACTTGGCATCTGATCTAGAAGCTAAGTCCAGGGCCTAATGCTGGACTGATGAGAAATGGTTGTTCCATGTAGCTACCTTGTATATTTCAATTACTGGCACATTTGAGAAGCAGGCTGAGGCTAAGATTGTGGTGGAGTAAGCCTTGATAATCCATGAGAAAGATACACCAGCCCACTGATAAAACAATGAAATACACTGTGTTATCCATTTAGATAGTCTTTCTGATGAAATAGTCTGACCTTTTGAGTAATCAGCTATAGCTACGAATAGACGGGGTGACAGTCTGAAATACTTAGTCCTGTCATTGTAATATCAAAGTGCACTGGATACATCAAGAGCATATAGCTTCTCCTTCCCTTGTGTAGAATGTGGTTTTGGGAAGAACACAGGTAAATTAGTAGATGGTTTTGACTGGATCTCCAAAACCACCTTGGGGATGAACCTCAAATGAAGTGTCAGTACCATGCTGTCCTCATGGAACAATGTGATGAGGGTTCAGTCATGAGTTCTTGAAGCTCACTCACTCTTCTGGCAGAGGTGTAGCCATCAAAAAGACCTTCTTACGGGTCAGAGGGTAGATAGAGCATTACAACAGGGGCTCAAAGGGAGGCTCCATAAGTTTAAAGAGGGTGATGTTGAGGTCCCATGCCAGAGCAGATTCTCTGACCAATGGGGAGGTATGCATTAGGCCCTTAAGAAAGCTGGATACCATTAGATGAGAGAGGACTGAGAGTGACCGTATCAGTGGATGTTACAGCAGTATTCCTGCCAGGTAGACCTTAACTGAGCAAACAGAAAGGCCAGAATATTTCAACTGTAGCAAATAGTCAATGATCTTTGGTACCAGACCGGCATTGGGTCTAGGCCATGTTGGGCTACCCCATATTGAGAACCATTTCCATTTGGCGGAGCAGGTTTTTCTGGCACAAGTTTTCCTACTCTGCATCAGGATTTAGACTCAGACTTTAAGGTCAGAAGGGACCATCATAATAATCTAGTCTGATCTCATGCACATTGCAGGTCACAGAACCTGAGCCACCCACTCCTCTAATAGGCCCCTAACCTCTGGCTGAATTATTAAAGTCCTCAAAACATGATTTAAAGACTTAAAATTAAAGAGAATCCACCATTTACACTAGTTAAACCTGCAAAGTGGCCTGCGCCCCATGCTGCAGAGGGAGGATTTCTTGAACTTGTAAGGAGTAGTTCCTTTCCATAGTGTTTAACAGCCAGAATCCAAGTCATCAACTGCAGGGACTTTGGGTCTGAGGTGATTGTGTGGACATCTCTAGCAGGTCTGTCAGCTGGAAGTGCCTTGGATAGTAGAAAGTCTGGCCATTGATTCTACTGGCTACTGAGACCACTTTCTCAAGGCATGTGGCTCATTCCTAGGTATGTGGGAGGGATCCACTCCTAGGTATGTGGAAGGGTGGATCCCAATAAGGCCAAGTAGGCAAGTTGTAGGGATACTGGCCTGGTTGTGGTTGGCCAGCCCATTGTCAATCGTGCACTGGTATTAGGCACAGAACATCTATGAAACTCCCTGCATGGCCCCTTGCCAACCTGAAGGGAGAGGGCTCCCTACTCAATGCAGGACAGAGGGAGTAGCTAAGAAATGATAATGCCAAGCACATCTCTTGGAACAGTGATGCTGTTGGATGCAGCCCAGTATTAGGGGTACCAGTGCCAGTCCCAGTTTTGGTGCTGAAGTGAGAGGGGATGGTGGCTCTTTTATTAACGTGTATCTTGGTAGAAGGATGGCCTCACTTATTGCTGACAATGTCGGTACCAGTATGGATCTCTCACCATCAAAGTCAATACTGGCTCTGTCTTCTTCCACACCCTCTTTGCAGTTGGCACTTTGTCCCCAGCCTTCAGTGTCAATGTGGACTTGGATGCCTTGTCTCTGGAGGAGTGCTTTGAGTCCACCTTGTGAGACAATCCTGCGAAATTCTCAGAGCTGTGCTTATGTTTGGTGTGGGTCCATCACTCCACACTTTTTGAAGTAGAAGGCATAGGATCCAGTGGTGCTGGAACTAGGGGTGATGGGGGTGCTGCTACACCCCCTGGCTTAAAATAGTAATAACAAACACCAAATACATGGTTTCCATCATCAGCACTCCACTATAGAATTTGTTCCAGCACCCCGATAGGATCTGGCTGGCTGGCCTGTGACAGGCGCCAAGATTGTCAGTGCTTAAGTTACTGATGCCAAGGGTACCGGTGGCAAGACAGTCAGTGAAGGACGTCCTGATGCTGGTGTCAGTGCTGGGGCCTTTTCAATGTCATTTTCTCCCCCATTTGAATTTGGGGCACGGTGCCTGCTTACAGGAGCACTGCTGGGGATAGCCTTCTTGAGCTCAACTCAGCAGTTCCCATCTCTTAAGGTCTGATGCAACTTTCATAGATTGCTCAAGTAAAAGTAATTTGAGTCTCAAATGTCTGAATTTTCGGGTGTGAGGTGAGAAAGAGCAACCAAGGGAGTATCTGTCTTTTTGATATGTCTTTTATCAAGGATTCAAAGACATCTGTATGCCTGTTGAACATTGGCATAAGGCCATTGCATGATGGGCAGGGTAGAAACACCACGGGTTTGGAATCCACCATGATGGTGGCAACACAGAGCACCTCACCTTGCTATACAGTAAGGGGGGTGCCAAAATAGGAGGTTTTAAAATGTTTATTTGAATTGAAAGATGGTTGAAAGAAGACAATTCTTCAAAGAAGTTGGTAAACACTGAGCTAGAGTCTAAGAATAAGTAGCATGTCAAACACTGTCCAGGTTCCATCTCACTGCTGTGGGCAGTGAGAGAACTAAGGGAGGGTTGTGGTTGCTCTGCTCTTGGTGCCCATGCAAGGAGCACGAGAGGGCATGGGGAGCGTGCACAGCCATAATGAACACAGCGAGTCAGAAAAGATTCCAAGCCAGCACACCTGAGGCCTGTATGCACCCACACTGGGACCCACACTGACACCTACATGAAGAAGAACATGTATTCAGTGTATGAAAAACAAAGAACACCCTGAAATCATTTTTGTTGCATTTCTGTAACATAAACAACACTCCATTTCAAACTTTGCACACACATAATTCTGCAGGGGGTACTAATGGTCTCTGCTAGACATGGTCATAAATTAACCAGTTCTTCTGCTCTTGGTGGCCCCACCTGAGGACCTTCTTTCTTTTCAGATTGCAGGTCTGTCAGGGAAGGACCATGTCTGCCTTTGCATTTGTGCAACAACCAGTACAATGGGGACTTGATCCTCATTGGGGCTTTTGGTATTACGGCAACATAAATAATAAATAACAATAGCAATGGGCCAAATCTTCAATTGGTGTAAATTGGTATAACTTATTGACTTCCATATATTACACTGATTACACCGACTGAGGATCTGGCCAAATAATTATACATGATTCAGCTCTGATTTAGAGCTAGAATTGCAGCTTTGGTAAGAGTTGTCAGAAGAGACCAGTGACAAAACCAAGGGCAGAATTTCTCTGATTTCCCACCTGAGATACAGTAAATGTTTCTATTTTAATTTTAAACAGGGCAGAACAAAGCTGGCCTAGCCTTTCTCTCCAGTAACAGCAGCCAAAAAGCATTAGATCATTTCTCCCCAGTTTTATTTTTTCCTTCTTCTTCCCCTTTTTTTTAATCCTTCCATGTAACAGATACCAACATCAGAGTTCATCATTCTGCAGAAATATTTTCCTGTCTGCTCTTTCTTCCCCAGACAGATATTCTGATGATGCAATTTCCCAGGCCATCATTTTGGAAAGAAAAGATTTTGATAAAACTCAAATTGCAAAGTTGTCCATCCCCCTCATTCTCTCTGGCTCGTGCATTTGGAATGTACTACAGAGAAATGAAATCCAAAGAGGTGAGGGGAGTCAGAGACGGTATGTGATTTGAACAATGAAAAGGGCAGATCTGGATTTCTCTGGAGCTCAGAAATTCATGTTGACCAAAAGGTCACTATGGCATTCAAGGAAAATAAAAAAGTTTTAAGAGGAAGGCAACAAAGGAAGCACTTTGACCAGGGATACTAACACTATTAAGAGACAATCAACTGAATACACATATTGAAATAAAAGGTGCCAATATGTTTTATATTAGAAGAATCAGTGACATTCAGTGGGTGCAATTAACTCAAGGAATGGATGTTTATATTTATAGTAATGTGTCTCATTCTGTATTGACATAGCATCCATACCAATGAGGCCCTGATACTAATTGGGACCACTATGCACAATAATAAATAAAATAATAATAAATAATAATAATAAAGTGGATGTTTGAGCAACTGCAAATAGTGTATGTGGCTCATTTAGTAGCTCTCCCCTCTGCATCAGGAGACTGTGTGTACAAGATTAATGCCAGGACTTAGCTTCACAGTACAGCACTCTGTGTCCAATCCTGCTGCCTCTGAAATCAACAGCAGAGTTCATGCTGACTTCAGTGAAGACAGGATTGTGCCATCAGGAAATAGTGCTTCACTGTTAATGTTTCTTTGGGCAACATTAGTAGCCCCTTTTGCCCATTGCTGTGAATGTGAAATTCAAGATCTGCCATCCATGCTGAAAAGGGGTGTAGACAGTCCTAGAGTCCTAGAAAAACTCTTTTAATACAACAGGTTTTAATATTCAGGAGGAGTGACACGAGCGACCTGACACAAGTGACCTGAGTAATTTAAAAGTGGATGGGACAAATCACTGGAGAGCAATCCTGCATCAATAGGGGCTAAGGATAGGTAGCCTAACAGGTCTTGAGTCTTGCCCATTTATGAGTTGTGATTGTCAAAGCCAATGTGTAAGCTGTAGCTGAGTGCATAAAGGTTCCCATGTTTGCCTAGATAGCCGAGGTATCCCTTGTATCTATTTCATTGCTGTGTGAAGTGCCTTGCAATCTCGTGGCACAGAATATCAGGGCTCAGACAGCTGAGAAGTGACAAATGAACACTAGTTTATACTTACAACTAGTGTCTTATTAGAACACGTTTCAAATATATGTCTGTTTTGCTTCATCACTCCAGCATGTAGCACACAGACTGTCAACACTGGTTCAAACCAGATTGCTAAGTTGTAAAACTGAAAACCTGGAGTGGTAGAGAATACAAACATTAATTGAGCTGAAAACAAGACTCTATGTAAACCATGGACTAGATTTATAATCACAGTAACTGCTTCATTACGTCTGAGCATTTAGGACACTACATACATTCTAGTAGGTTCAATAAGAAATATTGAGCTACTACTTTCCTAACACCTGTGATTCCATCTCAGTAAGCAGAAGATGAATTGAAACTTTCAGTATTGCCTAGGTTTGGAGTTCTAGGGTAAACTGAAAAATGGTCTTAGAATATTTTGGACCACAAAATCCTTCCTCGGACAATATTTCCATGAGGTACTGCAATTACACTGATTATTACACCACGGCTTTTCCATGACAAGTACTCTGTAATTCTACCATACTCACAGGTAACCGTTGATCATTTATTTACATGAATCACCAGCAGGGTATTAATTAAAGGTAATTATTGCAATTGGCAATTTTGTAAAGAATGAGACAGTCTGGGGCATTGCTGGTCAGGTCTGAGGGGCATTGACAGGTGTGTAGGGAGCCCAGGACTGGAACAGTGGAGGTGCTGCAAGTCAGCAATGAGCTGCACGGACAGATCTCCAGCAAAAGATCCCAAAATACCTCCTTACACTCTGTCTTAGTCTAGGTGGTGCTATTTCTGTTCTAGGAAAGGTCCATACTACAAATTCAAATTTATATATATATATATATATATATATACATATATACCCATCTATGTTTATACACTATATGGATGTAACTGAAACAGATTTTTCTTCTCCCAAAACACTGAGTGGCCCGTCTTTCCTGCTTTATTGAAATCCAGAGCAGCTAGGTTTTGATCGTGTGGCTTTTGAGAAAGGAGCTGCTTAAAGTTTCAGATCAGCTTCATACAGTGCCAAGTGAGCTTATAATGATGAAGCTCAGCTCAGATGGACAGCACCCTCTGCTGCTCATTCATGCAAGGGAGAGGACAGACCCTTCAGTGACAGTGTGTTCAACAGCTGGGTATATTCTGGTGTAGCTATGCAGGGCTTTGGCCATGCCAGCCCTGCAGGGTTCAGACACTGCACCAATGTGTGGTCTGAACCCACAGCTGCTCATGTTGTAACAGGCTTGGGAATTGTGTATGTGTAAGAGAGAAGGGGGTGGGGAGTCACGGAAAATTGTACAGCACCTAGCGATTTGTACAGCACCTAGCGATTGGCAACCTTTGGCCCGCCAGGGTAAGCCCCCGGCGGGCCAGGCTGGTTTGTTTACCTGCCGTGTCTGCAGGTTCGGCCGATTGCGGCTCCCACTGACTGCGGTTTGCCACTCCAGGCCAATGGGGGCTGCGGGAAGCTGCATGGGCCGAGGGATGTGCTGGCCCCTGCTTCCCACAGCCCCCATTGGCCTGAAGCGGCGAACCACGGTCAGTGGGAGACGCGATCGGCCGAACCTGCAGACGCGGCAGGTAAACAAACCAGCCCAGCCCGCCAGGGGCCTTACCCTTCCAGGCCGCGGGCCAAAGGTTGCCAATCCCTGACCTAGGTGCTGTACAAACACTCCCCTGAAGTCTTAAAATCTAAGAATAAAAAACACTAAGGCTTACTTGAACCTCTGTTCGGTGGATATGTGCAAGGGAAGTCCAGCAGTGATTAAGAGTGATGCAGTTACATGCTGGAACTGGCAACTACTTGTATTGTGACCTCATCATCTCTCCTACACTAAGCAGGTTTGCACTGGATGAGGAGCCTTCAGCAAAAAACAAGATATTGCAAGGAAGTAGTGTTGGTGATTAGTAGAAGGTGCTCTTCCCTCTGCATCTGATCTCACTCAATACCCCAGCCTGGGACTGTCTCAGACATGACGTAAAGTCTTGATGATCCTCTGCCCTTTTTCCAAGAAGACGACTTGTTAAATCTGGTAGACTGGCTAAATTCCAGTTAAGATATTTACATTTTGCCTACATACAATCCCACTGTAGTTCCAACTGGGGTTATTCTTCCTTTCCCCTGTTAATAAAACTTGATCTTGTTATTGCTGACGTAGAATGGTGGCTGGATTCCACCCCAGAATCGCTGCATTTCAGCAGGGAGTGAGCAATCCCTTAGAATGCCATGAGTAAAGCCCTGTGGGATTCTCTGTAATAAAAGGAGCTATATAAATCTCAGTTATTGCTATTATTACTTTCTCCTGCATTATCCATAAACTAAATGGCTAGGTAAGTTGATTGTCAGGCTGCTTTTTATTATTTGCTGAACAAAGCTACCTGAAAGTTCCTGACTATTACTTATATAAAATTTAATTTGGTGTCTAATAGACCCCAACATCTAAAGCAGGCAGTACTCTATAATCAACATAAAGAGACTCGTATTTACTAGGTAGTGACTGGGGATTTTCATGGACATTGTGGTTTGCTGAACCTCTCAGATTATTTATTCTAGTTTGTTAAATTCCTGTAACTCACTTTAATTCACAAACCTTTTCTTCCTCTGTGATTTAAACTCACATGCCCAGATCCTGTCCCCCTCTTCAGCTGCTTTGTATTCCAGGGGGAAATCCACTAGCAGCATCAGGCCATTGTAGCAACTATTTGATCACCCCTCTTGGAACTCCCATTTGGAGGGGGCACATTTAAGAGAAAGGGTGTGTGCGCCCAGGCTATATCTATACCTCTCTAATCTTTGGCCATTGGTAGCTGGCACAAAGTTAGGCAGCTCTAAGGCCACTCTACTTTACACCAGGAGCCAGCCTGATCCATTCCTCCCTGTATATTTTCCATTGGACTTGCTTCTCAATCCCACCTCTTTGTTCCTTTTCTCAAAGCCTGGAATGTGAACCCCCATAAAAACCCAAGTCAAACTTTGGAACCCCAGGTGTCTGAGCAGGTTCAAAATCAAGCAAACATGTTTCCATTTCTAGTGATGAGCAATACTTTAGGAGAGATGCTAAGAGAGCCACAGTTCGGTTTCCTGAGGGCTGTAATACTTTGGTCTAATTCCAGTTGTTGAGCTTGCTGTGAGGGTGGCTGGGTTGTGCTGGTGGCCAGTGATATACTGCAGGTCAGATTAGATAATCTGGTGATCCCTTCTATCTTAAAAACTCTATGGCTCTATAACACCAGGAAAGATCAAACCTCTACCATGTTTCTAACCCTGCCTTGGCCAAATCTATGTCAGAAACATATAAAAGGACCACAGATACAGACGCTTGAGCCAGATCAATGGGAGCTTCCCAGTGTGGGATCAGATTACCAGGGAGTCAACACTTGGCTTCTGCCAGACCGTGGGTAGTCATCCTTTCCCAGCTGTGCCAGGCCTGGCCTACGTGCTCTTTCTCTACAGTTTGACTTAAGGAAAGCACAATCAGCATTTCCTGCTAGCACCATTGTCATGGGGACAGTTTCCTTTCGGAAGGTTGGGATCCCCACCCTAGGGTCACGGGACCTCATTTAACCCCAAGATGGAGAGTTTTCCTGTTTACCTTCTGGTCATTCACTGTAAATGTGTCTAACTCCTCAGGGAAAGACCTTGCTGACTTCACCTGACCTTTTCCGCTGAGTCATTCCACCATCTTGTAATCCTCCACAAGCTTTCTGAGCACCTCCTGGAAGTTAGCAGAGCCATGTGAATAACCTAAAAAGAACCCCTAGGTGCTCACATACCCTGCCGAAGGGTGCCACAGGACAGCATAGATAGACAGCTGGGCAAATGGCAGCCCTTCTGTAGGAACCAATTTAAATGACTCAGGTTATGTTTACACTTGGCAGCCCTTCTGTAGGAACCAATTTAAATGACTCAGGTTATGTCTACACTTGGAGCTGGGGGTGTGATTCCCAGCTCAAGGAGACATACTCCTGCTTGCTTTGATCAAGCTAACATGCTAAGAATAGAGTGTAGCTGCAGCAGCATGGGCAGCAGGAGGGGCTAGCCACCCCAGGTACATACCCATCTGAGATCCAAGGCGCATACTCATGGCGGCTAGCCCTTTCTACTGTTCATGCCACCATGGTTACATTCTACTTTTAGCACAGTAACTCAAACACAGGTATGTCTTCTTGAGCTGGGAATCACACCCCCACCTCCAAGTGTAGACATATCCCTAGTGTTGGAACAGGTTTGTTATACCCTGGCATTGTAGGCGCTTATAGCCTTTGTCATTAACTCGACCATGAAAGAAATACACTAGCCCATGCTCACTCTGCCATGGGCCATTCTAGAGTTCAATTACAGACTTCGGTCAGGTAGTTATCTATTTATTGACTGAATAGCTAGTGATCCAACCCATGCAAACCCACTAATTAATTTTCATAATTAGCTGCTACCTCTTTAAAGTTTGCTTTAACTTTACAGGTATACATCTCCCCGAACAGTAAACAGAAACTGACTATAGCAAGCTTTCAAGATAAAAGGAGCTGTTTAAAAGCCTTATCTGGACTAACCACCTGGAAATGTAAACACTTTTGGAAACCTGTAAACCTTCTCCTTAATGAGGCACTAAATTGTGTGTTACTTCAACCCCTTTTGTCTTGGAGGTGACCATAAACCTTTGTATTACACAACACTGGAAACATTTACCCTTTCCCTCCATGGGCCTTGGATCACTGCACAGTTGAGTAAATTAGAAGACAATAGTCCCCTGCATCAGCCCTGGGCCAACTGATATCCAGTTGGTTAGAGGATTTCAGCTCTTTGTACCAGGAAGCTCCCCAAATCTGAATGGGAGCAGCTGGAGTCCTTAAGCAGCAAGAGATTCTGAACCAAAAGAGGAAGGTTGCCACAGTGTGCTGGGAGCCACTCACCAATATCTTGGAGGGGTACATACTAAACGCTATGTAGGTGTTACAGTGGTAGGGGACACCACAGAGATGCAAATACATAAGCGGCCTTCAGGGTTGTAAACAGAGCCAGGTGGATGGAAAACAGAACGCACAATATTAACCATTTCTGTTTGAGGTTTTCTAGTGTGAACCTGAAAAGTCTGAGCAATGAGTGAAGTGGCACGAAACTGACACAATAATTAAAGTGATATGGAAGTTGAGGAGGTCATTATCTAATCTATCTATCTATCTATCTAGCTTTGTACTCTTCCTACATAAGCAATGGTGATATCCATGTAATAAGTCTCAGAGCCATTGCATTTATCATGCACCTCTGGCCCTCCTCACCTATAGTCTGCCCACTAATCCATCTCTGCCAGGACTAGTTACAACATTACAAACCCAGAGACCTTCAAATTGTTGTAACTTTTTGTTAAAATCATCAACCTGCCACAAATATGTCTCTTTTTTTTATCCTACATGTAAAATATTCCTACTGAAATGACATTAGTTAAGTCCAGAATGAGTAAGCCTTGCTTCTGAAAGAAGTTTAAGATCAAACATCTCACAACCCCTTGAGGTAGGCTATTCCTGCCCTGCAGAGTCTGTGTCAACATAGCCATGCTAGCAGAGCCCCCTAGTGTAGATGCAGGGTACACTGACAGAAGGAAGAGTTCTGCCTGTATAGGAACACCACCTCCCCAAATGACGTTAGTGATGCTGGCAGAAGCCCTCTTCTGTTGGCATAGCTCTTCCTACACTGTGGGTTTGTCAGCAAAGCTATGTCACTAGGCTATGAGAGGGTTTTTACAGCCCAGACAGAGATAGCAATGCTGGTATTTTAAGTGTAGACTAGGCTCTAGAAATAGGAGCTTTATATCACTGGAAAAGGGAGAGTCCCAGATGTCCACTGTGACAGGCTGCACTTGTTTCTAGCCCTGGAAGGCCTCAGGAATGGAAACTTTAAGGCTATGACACTCATATAGAAAAAGCTATTTTGGGGAATCTTTAAAGGGTTTATTGATTGTAATTTTCTCTATCCCACCATCCTGTACAAGTTGGACCCTTGGTAACAAAACCACCTGTCTTTGCATTTAACATGATGGTCAGTTTTACTGGCGCCTGTGAGGGTTGACTTTAATAACTCACCCAGGCCTTTGCCACATACGACAAAACTGCCATCCTAAAAGCAAAAGTCCCTGACACTTCAGCTAATTGAGCTATTAGCTTCAAGCAATATAGGGTCTATGACACTAAGAGGAGAAAGTTCTGATTCTATCACGGGTGCCATATACATACTGGCCACATTAACCCCGACTCTGAAGCAACAAATCCCATCCCTTCTTCAAAATAAGCCCAGCAGTGTAGGTACAGTCCCAGTCCACAGAGACACTGCACTGAGCCTGGTCCACGTTGGGGCCAGGTGTTGTGCTGCCTTTCTGCTCTTCTGGCTCAGCCATGGAAAAAGGCTAATGTAGTGCCCATCTTTAAAAAAGGGAAGAAGGAGGATCCAGGGAACTACAGGCTAGTCAGCCTCACCTCAGTCCCTGGAAAAATCATGGAGCAGGTCCTCAAGGAATCAATTCTGAAGCACTTAGAGGAGAACAAAGTGATCAGGAACAGTCAGCATGGATTCACCAAGGGCAAGTCATGCCTGACTAACCTAATTGCTTTCTATGACAAGATAACTGGCTCTGTGGATGAGGGGAAAGCAGTGGATGTGCTATTCCTTGACTTCAACAAAGCTTTTGATATGGTCTCTTCTTGCCAGCAAGTTAAAGAAGTATGGGCTGGATGAATGGACTATAAGGTGGATAGAAAGTTGGCTAGATTGTCGGGCTCAACGGGTAGTGATCAATGGCTACATGTCTAGCTGGCAGCCGGTATCAAGCGGAGGGCCCCAAGGGTCGGTCCTGGGGCCGGTTTTGTTCAGTATCTTCATTAATGATCTGGAGGATGGCGTGAACTGCACCCTCAGAAAGTTTGCAGATGAGACTAAACAGGGAGGAGTGGTAGATACGCTGGAGGGTAGGGGTAGGATACAGAGGAACCTAGACAAGTCAGAGGATTGGGCCAAAAGAAATCTGATGAGGTTCAACAAGATAAGTGCAGAGTCCTGCACTTAGGATGGAAGAATCCCATGCACTGCTACAGACTAGGGACTGAACGGCTAGGCAGCGGTTCTGCAGAAAAGGACCTACGGGTTACGGTGGATGAGCAGCTGGATATGAGTCAACAGTGTGCCCTTGTTGCCAAGAAGGCTAATTGCATTTTGGGCTGTATAAGTAGGGGCATTGCCAACAGATCGAAGGACATGATCATTCCCCTCTATTCGACACTGGTGAGGCCTCATCCGGAGTACTGTGTCCAGTTTTGGGTCCCACACTACAAGAAGGATCTGGAAAAATTGGAAAGAGTCCAGCGGAGGGCAACAAAAATGATTAGGAGGCTAGAGCACATGACTTATGAGGAGAGGCTGAGGGAACTGGGATTGTTTAGTCTGCAGAAGAGAAGAATGAGGGGGGATTTGATAGCTGCCTTCAACTACCTGAAAGGGGGTTCCAAAGAGGATAGATCTAGACTGTTCTCAGTGGTAGCAGATGACAGAACGAGGAGTAATGGTCTCAAGTTGCAGTGGGGGAGGGTTTAGGTTGGATGTTAGGAAAACTTTTTCACTAGGAGGGTGGTGAAGCACTGGAATGGGTTACCCAGGGAGGTGGTGGAATCTCCTTCCTTAGAGGTTTTTAAGGTCAGGCTTGATAAAGCCCTGGCTGGGATGATTTAGTTGGGGATTGGTCCTGCTTTGAGCAGGGGGTTGGACTAGATGACCTCCTGAGGTCCCTTCCAACCCTGATATTCTATGATTCTGTGGTGAGTAAATGCTGCATCAAAGTGATAGGAACATCACCCTCTGAGGTACCAAAGTGCTGGATTCATCAAATTTCAATAACTTTCCTGAAAACTGACAGGTCTCGTGTCAGGCCTAGCAATCTGGTAGGGCCAGGACTTGCAGCCAAACTCTGTGTATACCCATGGTGCGGTGAGATTTACTCCTTGTTCTGAGAAGTCAAGCAGAACAAGTGGGGTTAAATGGCATCATTTCAGCCCTATTTGCTTCTCACCCCAGCTCTATTTTGTTGTGGGTTTTTTTCCCCCATCCCTAACACTGGTGTGTTTTTCCTTTTAGCCTGTTGATCCACCTAAGAGGCTGTTTTGCAAGGGAGTTTTAATCTAATTAGAAGCCAAGGTACAATAGCTTCATTTCACAGAAAGTTCAGCATCAATAGGATCAGAGTGTGAGCAAAATGAAAAGCTGGAGAAGCGCTCGATTAAGCAGAAGAGTGCTGGGCAACATGAATGCAGGCGGCTTCTCTGCCTTTGCTTCTGTTTTCATGATTTTGCTATCCTTCCCTGAAAAGTGCTATCTCCCTTTGTGTCCAGTGGAGAAGAATGGCACAGAGGAGAGAAAAAGGCCTCGCGCCTTATTTTTATTATTCTTTAATAAAAACGCTAGATGATGGGAACCATAAGCTTGAGCAAAGCTGATGCCAACAAGATGCATCAAGTGTTTGCGGCTTCCCTCGTGAAAGATGTATTCAGTGGCTCTTAACAATTTCTTCTCCTCATGTTTGTCCTGGGGGAAAAAAAAAGCCTTTTTGATGTTTCTTTCTCTTTTTATTTCCTTGCTTGAAGGAGAGGACTGAAAGAGCCAAAATGGAGAGCAGGCCGAAGAGAATGAATCCTTCAGGTGTGTCTCCTTTAGCTAGTGGACCAGCCCTTCATCTTTAAAGATCTGTGTAGAAACTGCCACACGCACCCTTCGGGCCCCTATCTAGCTCATATTGAACTCAACAGGAGTCTCCCTTGCCTTCACTGGGAGAGGGGCCAAACCCTACAGGCTGGTTTAAACACAAACTTGTATCCTTAACTGAATCAGTTTCCTAAAACCTCTTTCATAATTTCAGAGCACACATGTGTGTGAGCACTCTTCTTCTGAGCTAAAAGAGGCTAAAGTCAACTCACTAAGACAGGTAACAAACCGACTTTAACGAAATTGCCTTTAGCCACTTTTATTCAGAACTAGGAGTGGCCATACACGGACTTGTGCTGAAATGACTAAATGAGAGAGACAAGGTGGGTGAGGTTTCAGAGGAGCAGCCGTGTTAGTCTGTATCCGCAAAAAGAAAAGGAGGACTTGTGGCACCTTAGAGACGAACCAATGTATTTGAGCGTAAGCTTTCGTGAGCTACAGCTCACTTCATCGGATGCATGCCGTGGAAAATCTCCCCACTGTATTTTCCACTGCATGCATCCGACGAAGTGAGCTGTAGCTCACGAAAGCTTACGCTCAAATACATTTGTTAGTCTCTAAGGTGCCACAAGTCCTCCTTTTCTTTTTAAGATGGGTGAGATATCATCTTATATTGGACCAACTTCTGTACCTAGAGACAGTTTAATGGATTGGTGGTGGTTGTTGAAGTTGTCGTGGGTTTTACCTCACTCTCCTTTTGCAAGTTTGTGTGCAGACATTCTTAAACAGGCCTATCTGGATCCAAGGGCCGACTAGATAGATCCTTCTGGCCTTAAAAAAATCTATGAATCTATGAAAAAGAATGATGGTGTACATGAATTCCAGTGGTTCCAGTGGTTCCATTTTGAAAACTCATAAATGCGAGTATTGTGTTCTTCCCACTTTTGTAAAGCTGTTGGTCCCAGGCTACCAGCTTATAGAAAGTCCAGCTTCACTAGTATCCACTTTGCAACTCCCTCTTCATAAAATGCCCCTTGCTATAACAAAAATAACTAAGGACAAATAATTTCTTCTGCAAATTTTGCCTCCTTTCTTCTTAGAGAACAATCCATGAATAGATTGTGATTCTCTCCAATGGTTTTGTTAGGCATTCTTAGGGCACAGTGTATGTTTCTGTTTCTTTCCCAGAGGAGTTTAATTTTCAGAATTGAGAATACATGGGATTACAAGTTCTGCATTTGCTTTCCAGGAATATTCTGGAATCTGCACTTCCAGTTCCCTGTTACTCTGAAATTCCCTATGTGAAAATGAATTTCAGAGGCAACTTTTCTTTTTTATGATTAAATTCTCCTCCAGCTAGAACGTTAGCGGAAAGTCAGCACAAAAGGAATAAGATCATGATCAAAGCAAATTTGTGAACGTTCTAACTCATATTTGCAGGAAATGTTTTGCACTGTTTGCCTAGGTCTAGTCATGATAGTCACAAAAAGAGTGTATCAGACATCAAGCAAACAATGACAATTATGAGGATTTAAGAAAAGGAAAGGCAGTAGTATATTCTGTAGCCTGTCTCCATTACGCCAAAAGTTAAGGAGCATATAACATGTCAGATAGGAAGAACTAATTAACTCCACTGAATTTTGGTGCAACTATCCGAAATAAAAACCCAGGAGTGATTCTGTTACACAAGCAAAATCATTATTCCTCAAGAACTGACAGGGAAATACTGTGCTCAGATGCTATCGTTTTATATTGGTGATAATACAGGAGGCAGAAAATAGCCAGTTTGGTTGCAAGACATGGTGCTGGAGCTAGAGGAGAAAAAATCATCCTTTGACTTTTAAAGTGAGCAAACTGGATCTGGGCATTATTGACAAAGACTGAAAATGACACCAGACAAGGTAATCTTTACTGTCACTTTTCTGAACTATAACTGCATTTTAATGGTAGGGGTAAAAGTCAAGCAGAATTCATTGTAATAACCAGGACTCTATAAAGATCAGCAGTGTTCTGGCTTTGTCTCAGGTTTATCTACTCTCTTTTCCAACCTAATCTCCTCTTTGATATGTATTACTGAACACAGATTGGAAGAACTTGGAATCCCATGATATGGAGAGAGTGGAGGGAAAAGAACCACGAAGTGCCATAGCAGCATCAGAGAGTCTGCACAAAAAAGAAGGCCAGTGACAGGGGATACAGAAGGCAACAGAACACTGAAATAAACATTCTGGAGCTTCAGAATCAAATTATCAAGGAACCTCCAAAAAAAGAAATCAGATGCAGAGCTTGTGAGCAGCTGTTTGTGTCTTCAAAGAATTTATTTGCACATGCAACAGTACACGTCTGCAAGCAAAAGCAGGCTTGCATGTGAATGCAGATTCTTGAACACACGATTATTTAATCTGAGCACAATGGTGGACTTATTGTTTCTTATTACCATTACTTTTTTTCTTTATTCTTACATATGTGAGGAACAGACAGAGTGTGAAAAACTGATGTATAAGTTCTGCCCATCGTCCAGAGTCTTGATGTGCAGAACCCCCTGTGCTTCCAGCCTTGGACTCACACACACACAAAATGAACACACTTCAGTGTGAACTTGGAGCCTGACTGCAACTCTAATCCTGAGTCCACAAACAACTCTGCCAATGCACTTCATACCTTACCTGCATTACCTCCTTGCTTTTCCAGTCCTACTCCAGGTCTGCTGATGCATCTCATTTCCAAACTACAGCCCACCTCCCTCCCACATGCCATTTCAGGCCTGGGCTCCCATGCAGCTCTGCCACCATTCTGTAAAATATACAATGATGGGAACCATAAGGGTACAGCTTTGAAACTGGCTTTGAATACTAGAGGTACAGCAGTCATATGAAATGAAACAAGTTATTTTCCCAGAGCTTCTGAAGTACCTTGTGATTTAAGAACAGTAATTCCAAACCCCATATTACACTTGATATCCAGTTTGAACCCAAAGTAAATGGGTGAAGCTTAGTCAAATTATTGTGAAGGCACAAGGAACGATGGCAGGGAGAGAAAGAGAAACTCATGACAAAATCTTTCTTTCTTTCTTTCTACCTTCCTTGAATCTGATTGCCCACAGTCTCTTTCCTGCTGTTATTCTTTGCTTTGGCAACACACTGACCTTACAAATGTGTCTGCTGCTTTCCTGGAGAATGAGATCCCAGAAAAATTACTTGTCTTACTTTCCAGTTATCTTTTCCTGCCTCTTAACATTTAGCTAACAGGCTGCATCTCAGAAATAATAATTATTCTCCAGATTGCAGTCAGGACTTCAGAAAATGTTTCATGCCAAAAAAAGAAGACAGAAAACATGATTAGAGACAAATATGGTGAAAAATAAAATATGAAAGGATTGAAATCTCTTTGTTCAGAACTGCAGTCTCTTATCCACTACGTTTCTGGGGTCTGATCCAAGGCTCACTGAAGTCAATAGAGCTTTGTATTCAATCAGCTATGGATCAGACCCCGATGAAGTTTTCTTCCTAGTCTTCACTTGGGTGTAGATATGACTCAACAGGTGACTTTTCCACCTCCTCATTCAGATATGTAATGATAGGTGTTTCGAGGTAGTTGGAATTCCTATTATTTCTCATTTGTATTACAGTAGCATATACCCTGTATATACACATAATAAAGAGCCAGCCCCTGCCCCAAAGACCTTACAATTAAAGAAACAATACGAATGGTAGAAGAAAGTATACAGTTTTATCTCCATTTTAATGGGGAACCAACACACAGAGATTTATGGCTTGTGTCTTATGCAGAAAGAAAGAAAAATGATACTCTGGGGGACAATTGAGAGACCTGTACATTCCTCTCATCCATACTTTGTGCCCTTCCTAAGGTGCTCACCCCACCCTTTGGGAAACACTTCTAGTGTTTGAGTAAGTAAGGTCAAGAACAAGGACAGGATAACGACCAGCTTTGACTGACAATATCTCAACACTCCCAAATTTCCCTTGACTGAAATACAAACTAATATTATTGTTAATGATTGATATATAAATATCATTACTAGTGAACAGCAAATAATTCATTAGACAAAATTGTCCTGTTTTCCTGTTTGCTAATTACGAGGGAGCAGGTTTTGTAATTCTCAGATATGGATAGCTCACAAATCATTAGTTATGAACGTTCAAGATTCAAACTCTGAAACTGGGGCTGTGTTGGCTAATTACATGTCATGTGCTGGTTTCCACAGCATGACTATTTTTCACATATAACTAAACACTATCTCATTTCCTCTCTAGTAAATTATTTCTTCTGACTGGGCCATATACTCAAGGTGCTGTGGATCTGCAGCTTCCATTGTAATGAATGAGAATTACAGGTGCTCAGCAGGTGCTCCACACCTCTCAATATTAAGCTGCTATATGATGGAGGGTGCTATATAAAATAGGGGTGGCAAAAACCGCTAAGTATAGAAGACCCGATCCTGTCAGATGCTCAACTCCTCAGGACACAGCAGCTTTGATGACAATTGAGACATTCAGAACCATGCTGAGCTGCTCAGCCCTGGGCTTCAAGTTTCACTCAAGGGTGCTGCAAACAGTAATGTGTACTCTACGGAAAAAAAATGTCTATGGTCCACAGCAAGTACTTCTCTTTGTGCTGCAGAATATCACATGAACAGTTCTGGTCCAAGCTACAGGACTCAGGTAAAATGTATGTAAATTCTGTCATGGCACACTGGTATTTCTCTTCCCCTCCATTTCTCCTCTTTTGTTGCCTTTTTGCTGCTTATATCTTCTGCCTGTCTCCCTCTGCCATTTCCCAAGCCCAAATAAGGTTGGGTGTTATTTTTCACTGGTGTCTGTATTGCCATATAAAACTGCACATAGTGCTTTCTACCCTACAGGATACTCATTTTTCAGCAAGCTATAAATCAAAATGAGCGGGAAGTGACAGGGATTAGAGAAGAGACAGATCCTACAATGACCAGCTACAGATTGCAATCTTCAGCTAATAAACACTGTCAATAAGAACAAACCCCCACACACTCACATGCACTCAGACACACATGCACACATTCACAAAAAGCCCACCCACACACACACAACAATGAAATTTAATAGATTAACATGGGTGTTTGACGAGCCCTTTTAACAACTACTGTGCAACTCTCATGAGAATGTTCTTCAAGGTCAGGCCCAATTGGCTAACAGTACAGAGGCTTGGGAATGGGATCCCAGGGTGTTGCAGGTCAGGACTGAGTTGGTTTACAAGAGTCGTGTGTGTGTGTGTGTGTTTTGTGCGTGTTCCAGTCCACAGTAGCAGGGGATACTGCAGATCAGTGAGTGGGGTGAATAGGCAGGGCTGTATAAGGGTCCGGGACTGAAACAACAGCTGCTGCAAGACAGGACTGAAGTATAACAGAACTGTGTGGGGCTTTAGGACAGGGATAGCATGGGATCGCTCGTCAATGCTGGAGTGCGCCGGCTGATCTGGGATTTGGGGGCGGGACGGACCGGACCTTGAATAAAACCTGCCCATGCTGCCTGCTATGCTATCGGTCCCTACTTTTCACAAACACACTCCCCCACAAAAAATGCTCATAAAAGATCAAACAGAAAGGAATTAGGACAAGCTTTCATTGATGAGCTGTTAGTCAGAGATCGATTAATGACTGCCTGTGCATGATGCATCAGCAACAACCGGCACTGGCAGGGCTGCTATCAGTGAATATTAGTTTATAACAGTACAGATGCAAGAGACCAGCTTTAGCAGAGCCGTTTAGTGAATGACAATGGGCCGGGAGAAGTGAGTTTCCCTTTGGCAGGCTGAGTTGGGTTCTGTCTGAGAGCCCTTTCCCTCACTGATCCCATTTAATCTCCCTCTCCCTCAATCCCTCACCAATCTTTGTTTCCCTTCAGCCACTTGTGAGGCCCCTTGGTTGTGACTGAAAGAAGGAAACAGAGGATGTGTTAACTCACTTCATTAAGAGCCAATGGAAGGAGCTGTTCTACAGCCGGCACAATTTATATGGTCTGCACTATCAAAGGTTCTGATCCAAAGTCCATTGAAATCAATAGGAGTCTTTCCATTGATTTACATCAGGCTCACAGGGCATGAAGATTTGCTAGTCACACTCTTGTGAGGACTATATAGTTCATTGAACTAGACAGGCACAAACTCTGGAGTGGACTTTAGAGTTCATGGAACTGGAGTTCCCACCTTTCCCTACCATTCTATACGTTCCAGTAGGATTGTTAAAAAGTGTTATTAAACTGTGTCTGAACGGAAAAGGGTTAGATTCAAAGAATGAAGCGGAGAAGAGATTGCAGCTATAGACTATGTCTTCACTGCCAAAAAAGGTGTGCTTTGACAACAAGACAGCTGTCTCGCTGTAAAATCACAGTGGAGACAAGGGGCTGTAGTTTTTACCTTAAGGTAGCTAGTAGATGGAAATCTCAGATCAGGGGCATGGTGTTGATCTTGACTAACTACACTGTGATAAGAACTATCTGTGCCTTGTTTCCACTAGGAATTTACATTGAGAGAGCTAACTCCAGTTAGCCATGTTGCTGTGAAGACAATAAAGGCTTCCTGGCATAGTGAGTCAAGGGATATGCTGTCTCTATGCAGGAGGACAGGTAGATATAGTATAGCTACTTCATATCTCCTAGAGATGGTACAGTTGCCCACTGAGAGATTGTTTCTCATATATTGCAGCTCCCCTGCTGATTTGTTAAAACCATCAAGGCCACTCTGCATAGCATCTGACATACCAGAGAAGACTCTAATTTATTTGGTTCTTGCCTCTTGAACCATAGGAAAACACCCTTTCTGCATTAGCCTTCCCATCCACAGGCAAGAGTGTAACAGGGAGAAGTGCAACTCAATAATTCAAAAGTCAGAGGTTGAGAGTCTCACTGATCAGCCTGACGATTTTGGAGGGCAGTAGGTATTTACTGAAGGTGAAAGATGCCCACTGGAACACTTGACTTCACTCAAACAACCTTGAAATTTGAAAACCCAGACAGTCCTAAGTGGTGAATATGGAGCTCAAAATGTTTCTGAGTGTGGTTTGATTGCATTCATGCTGGGAAATACTGAAAAGCAAGGGCAGGAAAAGGGTACCTCTGAGAGCAGGGGGCCTTTCTCTCAAGGATTTGCTCTTGTTTCCACTGGTACTTACCTTTGGCTTATTAGTCCATTAAGAATGTATAATAAAATACATTCTCCTCCAGATTCATCACCAACTCTATTGTGTTGCAGTGCATTGGTTAGCTATAGTTCACACTCTGCTACATAGGTTCGTTTTACTCTCAAAACATGGTGACACCGGTCAGCAACAGAGTCTGCATAGCACTGCTACAGCACATTGGATGCCAGAATCCTGCACAAGTGAGATCCTCTTTAATTGTGTTCTATGCTCCCACCACCTTAACATCTGGGTAAATAACAAAGTTGGAGGGATTTATCTTCCACACCACAAGTGCTCATAACAGCACTGAAGCACACGGTAAAACATGATGGTCAGGACAGGGAATGCATAAGAATCTAATCCTGCTTTACTGCGCGGCTGCCAAATTAATCCTGCCTGCTAGCTGGAGTAAGGCGCAAGAGGGGAGCATGTGTCTCATTAGCATGATGAGGATCACACTTAAACCTTCATCTCCTCAGAAACACACTCTGACTTGCCTGCACCCTCACCCATTTCTTACCTTATTGGAATGAGGGTGCATGTAGGGAGCCTGAGAAATACAGCATGGAGGACAATATGCTTTGCCGTATTTTTATCTGCATTAGCTGCCTCTCCCCCTTGCAAAGGACACAACGACCTCACACACGCTGTTGCTCCCCATACCAGGACTCGCAAGATCAAGGCTTCAACTGCTCACAGTGGAAAGAGCCCCCATGCTGGAGTTAGCCCCGCCAATCCTGACGTGGTGAGGCAAATGGGGAAGGAACCACTTTTGTTGTCATTTATATAGTGGTAGACGTTGCTAGCTGGGGTGCCAATTCTACCAGCCTTTTTGGCACATCAGTATTGCCAGATAAATCCAGGACTGGAGAGAAACCAACTGGAGTTGGGGAACAGAACTGCGTGCCCCCAGAGCAGCCCATACCAATCCTGACTTCAGGAGTTGTTATCTCGGTAGAAACTCTCTTTCTGAACTTTGGTACGAGCCTAATTAATGAGTTAATTCCCTGTTAATCTATTCTCTTCTTTGTGTCTTTTTCATGATTAATTTAGTTCCAGTGAATTTCCTTTACTGACTGCAGAGTAGAAACACATTTCCTATCCTATTAATCTCCACTTTTGACCCACCTGCTGGGGGATAAATGGAGGTGAATTCATCCATGCACTCTGTTCCAAAGCCATTACAGCACACAGGGCATTTCTGGAGGAAAGGAGTGGGCTTGGGGAGGTTTCCCATGGATACTTGCACTCCCAGGATTCACTTGTAGTATCACAAACTTCTACAGATACTGCAAATAACATCTCAAGCAGAAGAGTTGATTGCAATACTAAGACCTTCCACTGGAGTTTAGCTATCATACCTCCCTGTCCGTTTCAAGACAGTATGTGTCATGGTAAATGCACAAAGAATAATTAAACTCTGAATTATATATCCTAAAAGCAGTTTACCCGATGATATAGACACTCGTGTTGTACTGACTTTAGCTGGATTAAAAATGTGTCATGCCTTCCAAAGGGATATATCTCTGCAAGCAGATTCATTTGTCAACCACTCAGTTGTGTATGCAGGCCATGATAATGACAGCTCTCTCTCCTGCACACATGGGTAGCCTCTTCCTGCCATCCCCCAAAATCTTTCAGGTTAAAAAAAAAAATAGCAGCTCCACACCAGTGCCAGGAGAGCTGGGAGAAGGAAAGAAGGGTAACTTATCACTCACGTTCAAGGTCGCTTACCCTTTGGGATGGACACTGAAACAGACTATCCAAGAGATGTGGGATTTCCCTAACAAGTTCACTCTTCCAAATTCCAATGATATTTTCTGGCCAACCAACCAAGCAAGTTCTGATTGTGGGAGTAGGGAGAATGTCCCTTTGATCCCAGGCTTTCCACCCCCTTCAAAGTCACAGATGAACTAGCCTACTAGGGAGAGGGTTTCTGAAGGTCAGAGGAGGATCTTCCTTGGCAAAGTGCATTATGGAGTCTTTCAAAAGAAGCACATGGGCAAGTACACACTATCTCCTTTCCTACCCCATGAATCTGGAATTGACACACTGTAATTCATCATACCTTGCACTGTAGAGATGTAAGTGGTGGTTTCGCTAGATATCCTGGACCACAAGGTTAATGTTCTTCGCACAATCTCCTCTTACAGTTTCAATGGAATACAATAGTCTTCACTTGCTGTCCCAAATTCTTGTGTAATGCTCCCCTGTGCTGCTATGTTCCTCCACAGAAATGACTGCACTTCAGCAATGCGTGCAATGAATTATAGCCATCTATGTGTGTACACACACAAATCCTGAGAGATTCTAAGCACCTGCTGTGAACCCCCAACTCCATTTAACACTCCTCTTGAAGTCAGTGGCGAAACTCCCAATGAGTTAAATAGGACAAGTTCAGGCCCATTGACTTCAGTGGGGAACTCCAGAGGCTGCTCTGGACTTAGCTAATCCTTTGCAGAGTTTGGATCTGCTATTCTGTGAAGTGCTGAGTATCTCTTATGAGCGCTTTCATCTCCTATGGCTCTTTGAAACACTTTGGAATCTTTTGGGCTCCATGTAAATGTTCTCAGGACTTATCCTTCATTCTAGATTTAGTTTGTGGGGATGCTGTCTGCTTCTGCAAATATAGGAGCTGGTCTTAGGTGTTATGAACTCCTGTAATTCCAGTTAAATCAATGGATCTATGCCAATTTACATTAGCAGAGGATCTGGCCCATCGTCCTGAAGCCAGCAAGACAGCACAGTGTTACTGCAAACTGGCTAGGGGTGCCTGTCAGTGACAAAGAGGTAAGATTAAAGCTCTGTCCTGACATCTGAGGTGATATCCTTTCCATGAAGCAGGCCCAGATCTTTGGGTTTCACCAGAGTGTTGGGTCTTTATGGCTCCCTTAAATGCTTCCAGAATAATTTTCCTTCACCTCATATGGGGGGTACAGAAATGACCTTGACTCACATCAGAATGATTCCATTCTCCCACCCGCCTTCCACCACATTCAAAAACAAAAAGAAACTTGATCTTGTCGTTCCCCCCTAGCCCCCCCGACCCCTTTCTGGTGAAAGTTACTCTCCCTCTGCATTTAAAAATGCTGGAATAGAAACCTTGCTGCAGAAAAAGTCATCATGTGCTTTTCAAGGCAAAAAAATCAAACAGCATTGTGAGTAGTGGTGTGCAAATGAGGAAGAAGGTGGCAGTAAGGCTGAGATCTTCTTAACAATGCTAAACTGTTAATAAGCACCTGGAATAAATTTTGGGAATGAACACAAGGCTGCAGTATTATAATTCTGGATCCTGATCCTGGCTAGGCTGTTATTTTCCTCCGTGCTTGACATTTGCTAATGTTTCCATCTTCTAAAGGCTGCAATCTCTGTGTCGGTAACTTTCTACTGTATGCACCATTTGGGACAGCTTACAATTGGGAAAGACTATCTTGTCTAGGATTCCTCCCCCACTCCAGGCATCCCAACACCTCTACCCCAGGGAAATAATAAAAAAAACCAAACCAGAAACAAAATCTATCAGGGCTTTCCATGTGACATCCAAGTTAGAATAGGGATACCAGTTATTAGCATCGCAGACCCTGCAGCTGATGGCACCAGGTGGCAAGGGCATTTTTAATGAGAGATCAAGGACACTGCTTGCTGTTTGTGTGGTGACTTGTTTAAACAGCGTTAACAGCAGTCTTCTTAGCATGCAAACCCAGCATCTCATAAGGGAGAGAGGAAAGGGAGGCAGGCACAACAAGGTTCTGGAGATTTCTATGCAAACAGGTACCCTGCTTTCATGGCTAGTCCCTTCATACCTGCAGGGCAAAACGTCCCTGAAGTTTCAATCAGCATCTTTTTCTACTGTTTTTTTCCCACTAGCTGGCTACTCAAGGATATGTGGTATGTGTATGGAGGTGTCTGAAATGAGAAGTGGGAAAAGTGATGCTCTGAAGAGGGAAGATCCTCTGAAGGATCCTGGCTTGTTATCCCCTGACCAATGAATTCTTGCTCATGTGCCATGGCATTCAGCTTCTGAAAAGTTTTTGGAGTGAGTGAAAGCTGTGTGATTGCAGAGTCTGCAGAACCCTGATGCCAATGAGGATCATCCCTTCACAGATCGTGACCATGGACACAGCTGAAACTGGCAAAGAGAACAAGGATCAATAGATAGACAGAGATGCTGAAAAGAACATTCTCAGCTTCGCTAGCTCTTCAGGTGCTGTGTCAGGCATGGCCAGACACATTTCCCAGTACAGCCAGAAAACAGCCTGACAGAAACACGGGTTTCAGCTTTGGCTTTCAAGCCCCACTCTCCAGGGCCCTGCATCTGCTGCAATACCAGGTCTGGTCCCGCACTAGGAGGCACAGAGTAAGTGCCAGGTGAAAGTAAGAGATGAGCAGGAGCCTGGTTCTGTAATAATGAGGCTATTCCTGTTCCTCCTCATCACTCTTCCCAGCAGTGCCAGTGAGGCCCACACAGGAGCACTCAGCTAAATGCCTAAGCCCATTCTTTTCAGACCTATCTAACTGGCACCCACACTCCACCTACTTTTAACCCTATGATCTTGAGAACAAGGAAACAGGCAGGTAGGGGTCTTGAGACTCACTCCTGTCCAGTGTGCAGGCTAACTTACTTGTGCCCATGCACAGCTGCCACTCACACTTGTGATGGAGCATCGCCATATTTTGCTCTCTGCTGTGTACTGCACAGTAGCTGAAAGGTTCATGACCTTACCCACCTAACCGGGTCTTTTTTCTTTTGACTGACAATGGCAGCAGCCATAGCTCTAGTGGAGGTAGCAGCAGTATCAATGGTCGATTGGAGAGCGGTCCCGGCTATCAGTTTGCCTTCATCTATCTGAGCTTGAAAATAGCTCTGTCCTGTGGCAGAAGGCTGTCAGTAAACACCGCAAACTTGGCGTAGTTCAGGAAATCATATTTAGCCATTAGTGCCTGGTAATTGGCCATCCTGAACTGGTGCCTGGAACGTAAGAAGACCTTTCTCCCCAGCAGATCCAGGTGCTTTCCCTTGTTACCAGCAGGAGTAGACTGGGGACGTTGCTGTCTCACCATTTCAGAAGCAGAATGGACAATAAGAAATAAAAATTCTGCTCCTTTGGCTGGCATGTAATAATGCTTCTCTGCCCCTCTGGGGGTAGGAGTGCAGGTGGCAGGGGGGCACCAAACTGTCCTAGCTGGCTCCAGTATAGCTTCATTAATGGGGAGAGCTATTCTGAAGGGACTGGATGTGTGGAGGACCTCCAAGAGTTTATGGGGGAAGTCCTGGACCTCCTTTAGAGGAATCTGAAGCTTTCCAGCAACTTTACGGAGAAAGTCCTGGGACTGCCTGAAGTCATCCAGGGGGAGGAGCAGCAGGGGTGGAGGTGGGAAGGAGATGTAATAGTCTGCGCTTCATCCGGGGATGACAATGGCAGTCCTGCTGGTTCTGGCAGAATCACTGGATCTGTAGCGTAATGCTGCTCCTCCTCCTCCTCTGCCAGATCTCGGAGCAGATCTGAGTGTCCTCTTACGGAGGAGGCATGGGGTGACTCCCTGACAAATCGGATCAACTCTGCAGGGGGGTACAGGTCCCACATCTGCCAATATAGCCAGTAGGAGGGGTCGATAGGTGTTTGTGGGGGCACCCATGGCATGGGGTACCAGTGGTCACTGTTCCCTCTAAGCTGTGCGGGTGTGCATATGTACATAGATTCTAAACCCCGAGCACACGGCGAAACACCGCGCGCACAAAAATTTGCGTAGAAGCACAACAATTTGCACAGAAGAAATTTTTTGCGCACATGGCCTGTCAAAAATTAGAGGGAACGCAATGTGCCTCTGAGTTAGATGCAGCGGAAGTTGGTCCCAAACCAGTGCAGGTCTTCTGAGTGTGGAGGACCCATAGGGTAGGGAAAGAAAGGTTCACTAGGTGGCTCAGAATCTCCCAATGAAGAGAAGGCTGACTCCAGTTCCAGTGGCAGGACCATCAGTGCCATTGGAGGGGAGATGTATTCTGCATATGGAATAGGTGATAAACTTCTTCCAATGGTCGATTCCCTCAGAGGTGATATTATCCCCCTGGAAATGGAGGGCCCCAATGGAGGAAGGGATTCTGGATCAGGAAGAGTGAAAATGTCCTGTGTGGCAGTGATGGAATCAGATCTCCCCAGTGTGAGGAGGGTTCTGCTTGTTGGAGCCACCAGAGCCAATAAGGAGGATGGTATCTGAAGTTGACTTCGTTGGTGCCAATGGATCCCGCACTTTGGAAGGAGCTGGGGATGACAGTACCCATGGAACACGCTCCGATACTGATGGAGCCCCATGCTTATGGTTCTTCTTGTCGTGCCTCTGGGATTTGGACGTACTAAGTCCTCATGGGCTGAACTGATGGCTTTGTTCAGAGCTGAGTCTGACTTCTGTGGAGTGGATTTGGAGGAAGACTTAGTATCATGCTTATAAGACTGCTTTCTGGCTTCCCAACAAGACCCCACCATGGGGTCTGAGCAGTAGTGTAGCCAGGGGAGGAGCGGGGGGAAGCGGCCACTCCCCCTCTGAGCACAAGTGGCTCCTTTTTAAATTTTTACTCACCCGGTGGTGCTCCGGGTCTTCGGCAGTGGTGGCCTTCACGCGCTCCGGCTCCTCGGCGGCACAGGCCTTCACGCACTCCAGCTCGGCCGAGGCCTTTACTCGCTCTGGGTCCTTGGGGGCCTTCAGTGCCACCGAGGACCCAGAGCCTCGCCCGGTGAGTACAAGCAGGTGGCACCTTTTTTTATGTCCGCTGCCCCGGTTGGCTCCACATAGCTGAGCCACTGGGTCTGAAGGGTTAGACTCTCCCGCACCAGAGTCGGACTTCACAGCAGGAGGTGGAGTTGCTGGATCAGGCTGACATATGGGGAGAGGCGAATGTGTCCCGATTAGAGCCTCATGGCTTTCTCCATGAGGTATTTGCAGATACAAAGTTCCCACCCTTCTCAGATACAGCTTGGGAACGATCAGCACATACTGCACCTTGCCACGATGTGGGCTTCCCCAAAGCAGTGCAGGCAGTGCTGGTAGTCATCACTGACCGAGAAGGACCACGGGCAGGAAGCACAGAGTTGAAGCTAGGAGTCCTGGGCATAGTCTGATACCCAAATGGAACATGGGGGTGATGCCCCCCAAGAGACTAATCTAAAACTAAAAGAGCTAAAAAAAACTAAACTGTACGATTATTAACACTATTAAGACTGTTAAAACGGTTAAACTAGGTACAAACTAGATAATTCTTCTTTTGTAGAATGAAGCTGAAGCTGTGGACACTGGAGGTTCCAACCTGGACCATGCAGTGGTGAGAAGGAACTGGAGAGATGGTTGGTCCACCCCACACTTTATCACCTCAGCTGGAGGCATAAGGTGAACCAGAGCACATGCGTGGACAAACAGACACCACTTTCAAATTCACCAGCCCCGAATGTGTGGTGCGTGTGCACAACCCACAGTGGAATGCAACAGGGACCATCACTCGAAAAAGAATATCCACAGTTTCATTATTAAGATTATTTTGAAAGGTTATAAACCCTCATGTTTCTGGGTATTAACAACTCACTGACTAACAGAGGACAAGAAGAAATTTCCCACAGGGGCAGGTAACTCTACAGCTGTCCGCTTTGGCAATTTCTTGCACCTTGCTGTGCAGCCTCGGATACTGATTACTGTCAGAGATAAAGACACTACACCAGACGAACCACTGCACTGAATTGCTATGGCAATCCCCGTTCTTATGATTCACTTATTCACAGCTGAAAAATAATAATGTGTGAGAATGAGAAATAAGATTAAATGCTAGGGAAGGCCTCACAAGATAAATCCAGATGCCAATGCTTTACACAAATTGTTGAGCGCCCCCTGCAGTTAAAAAGAGGACGAAGCAACACAGTGTAATTTTAAATAAGGTTTACTCACACTTTGACCTGAAATGGTCTTCTATCTTTTAAAGAGATGTGGATATTTTACTGAGGATGTTATAGTATTGCCTCTTTAGAGAGAATCCCAAATCCATATAAGATACCACAGTGATGGGTGTAATATAAAAATTTGTCAGATGGGCTTGACAGATGAAACAGACAGATAAGAGAGACATATAGATTCAAAAGCGATGCTCGGTATTCTCCCCCTCATTCCTTATGACTCAGGATATTGGCCTGAAAGCAGAATCTGTCTTTTCCTGGCATTCAACTGCTTCTATTGCTTACTCCTCCTCTGAAGCCCATATCCTCACACTGTGACTCACACCGAGATAGGGATTTAAGGCAGTAAAACCCTGTTAACACTTAAGGGGAAGCTGTTATGGTCTAATAGGTGTATAATGTGCATTAGATAAAGCCACTGATTGTGTATTTTAAAAATGGTTTAAGCACATATTTGAAAGACTCACCATAAAACAGCCATCTGTTGCTTTAAGACTTCAATTTCGCCTTCCAGGAATTAAGTTTTTATCAGTGTAAATTCAAGAGCTCTAACTGGAATGAATGGAATCAGGAATGGGGGGCACAGCTGTGTAGCAGTGTATTCTCCTGCACTGTCCTGACAATGGGCTCACACTCTGGCTTGTCCGTTTTTTCAGCACCCATGTGCCGGACAGTTCTGCACTCTCACTAATAAGTGGGTCTCTCATCAAAGAGGAGGAGGAGTCCCATGCAAAAAGGATTGGATGATGGGAGATGCTAGAACATAAAACAAATTGTTTTCTCATCTAGTAAGTAGGGCCAGGCATGGTTTCACTCTCCAATATCCTGCAGTCCTGATTAGCAGTCACCACTACTATTCCAGTTTCAGGTCCTTCCACAGACTTCTGCCAACGCACCTCAGCCTGCAACGTCCTCTACCATCTCACTCTTAGCCCCATCTCCCCACCAAACACAGCTGTGCCAACACACCTCAGTCTTGTCCTGCAGCACTGCCATTCTAGTCCAGGGTGTCTCCTGCACAGCTCTGCCAATGCACTTTGATGCTGATGCTCTTGGACCTCTCTGGACTAGAGACCCACATTCATGATGAATTGTTCAGTACTACAGATTGGCTTGGGCCACAAAGTGAAGCTCCTCATCTGGATCTAGAGCTGAGCTTTCCACAGGCTCCAACTACTTGGATCTGCAGTTTTGATTTGAGCCCATTTCTACTGGGATGCAGACAAATAAAAACTAGAACATAATACTAACATGTTCATTTCACTTGTGGCTTTCCATCCCTACTGTGCTATCTCCACTCCAGCCCAATTCTTATACGCCTTTGTGCCAAGGTTAAATTTAAACCAATTTATCCTAATAACCCCAAAGGGCTTGTGATACGATGGTAAGTATTTCCAGGGGGTGTGTGAGCCAGTTTACACGTGTGCATGCGTGTGTGCTCATATACGTGTGTATGTATGTGCCGGGCAATGAACAACCTGCTCATATTTCTTCCCTGTCTCAGGCTCTCTCTCCAGCATGTCTCTCCCTTAACTATCTCTAGAGTGGCAGCAAGAGTCAGGGTCTGTGTGTGAGTCAGAGTCACAATACACTGAGCAGCTGGAGCCTCTGACAGAATATACAATGCAGCTGAGATGTCAGCATAGGTGGCTTTGGAGTGCTTTAAAATGCTGTTTCAATGCCAGCCTTCAACTCCAAATATGACACTTTGTTCATCCACTCCCTTTCCTTCTAGACAATAACTTCCTTTAGATGCAACTCACCAGCTTAAATTACAAATCTCTCTTTCTTTCTCCCTCCTTTGATCGCCTACTCTCTCACTTGCCCTGCTAGGCTCTCTTGATCCCCCCCACACCCACTAATGACCCATGTAGCAGTAGTCTACTGTCACCAAGGCACCAGTGGCTTTGTCATCCTCACATTTGCTTGCAAGGCACCACCCCAAAAGGGGCTGCAGTGAGCTGATCCCCCTGAAAGCAGGCTTATGGCTGTGCCTGTGAGTATAACAACAGCAGAGCTCTTTGGTGCACCCTTAAGCTTGTTGTCTGCATAATTTCATAGAATCATAGACTATCAGGGTTGGAAGGGACCTCAGGAGGTCACCTAGTCCAACCCCCTGCTCAAAGCAGGACCAATCCCCAATTTTTGCCCCAGAGCCCCTAAATAGCCCCCTCAAGGATTGAACTCACAACCCTGGGTTTAGCAGGCCAATGTTCAAACCACTGAGGTATCCCTCCCTCCATTTGCATAGATTGTTCCTTTTGGTCCTGGGAAAGATCGGGCCCCAAGATAGTGTCTTCACAGGACACTAGGAAGTTCTTTCATGGACAAAGTGTAGGGCTAGAAGGAGCCGACAGTCCCATGGGCCTTGACTATTGTCAGTGTAGGTGTATGCACTGCTGCTGCTGCTGTACAGGAAGAGAGTGGGAGGATCTGATGCCAGTGACAGACTGGGGAGAGATTATGATCTACATGGCCTCACACTTTGGCTTCATGCATTCTTTGGATTCTTCTCTGTTTGCTGCCTAGTGCTGGGTCGTCTGACATTGGGCTCATGGCCTGAGCCCTGGAGCTGGCAATCCTGTATGCTGAAATGTCTCAAATCCAGATCAAAATGTTGTGCCCTGGTCCCATCCCTAGTGCTCCATGTTTACCTCTTGAGCCCACAGGGAACTGGGGGTGCTCGGACTCTTGACCAATCTAATTTTCTCTTACATGATTGTCTTTCTCTGGAGACTCCATTGGGACCTATGGATAAATTAAAGGTCATCCTGTACGGCAATGACAATAAACAGAACCACTTACTTAGGGAGTATGGAGGATAAGTTCTCTGATTTCACAGAAATGTGCTTTCTTCGGAGGGAATGGGAGTGAGTTTCCTCTCAGTACTTTCCTGTCTAAACACCCCCTCACTGCAGCATTTCTTGTGCCCACAGGGGAACTATTCTAATACACACCAGTGTGACGACTCTGCTAATCCCCTAACTACCACGTGCCTCTGGAGTCCATCTTGGAATCCAGGCATCTCCATTTTCAAATGCACTCCATGCAAACACATGTGCACCAAGACCTTGTGGTCTGTCGCTGGTAGTTATCCATGCTGCTCACCATGTCCAATCAGCCAGAATATGCCAACCTTACAAAACCCAGGAGGATTTCCCTCTCCATTCCACGCATCCACTGTTCACCATTATACCTTCCTCTGAGTGTGGTTGTAGCAGCTGAAAAGAAAGGGTCCAAGCGATAACAAGCATAGTACCAATAAAGTGGTGTCCTGTCTCCTACAGCACTGCAAGAGTCTAATAGTCCATTTAGTCTGCGATGTCAATTCTTGCTGTACCAGAAAACACCAATGGTCAATATAAACGGGTCTCATGCCTCCTGCTCCACCAGCAATGGTAGACAGATAGGCTACCTAGTCCTTTACCCTGCCTCCTTCCACAGCAGAAAAGAAAAATGGTATATTTGGTCTGAAATCCCATTGCCTTCTGCACTGGTATACACCGATGGCCCATTTAGCCCATTATGCCTCATCCTTCCCCGTTGGAAAAGGCCACCTATTCTGTTCCATCTAAAGTGCTATCCTAGCCTAGGAAGGATGCTTCAGAAGACAGCATATATTCCTGTAGTGGGGCAGCTGCCCCACTCCTGGAGAAGAGGGGTTAAAAGCTGCCCTGGAGAGGGCTGCAGCTGGGGAAAAGGAGTGAAAGCAGCTGAGGGAGTAGCTGACCACAGGTGTGGCCAGCCCAATCAGGCCACAGCTGGCCCTATAAAGGAGCTGTGGGCCAGGAGCTGGAGGAGTCTCACTCTAGCCCTAGAGTGAGAAGGGCAAGGGCAAGGGCAAGGGCAAGGGCAAGGGCAAGGGCAAGGGCAAGGGCAAGGGCAAGGGCAAGGGCAAGGGCAAGGGAATAGGAATAGGAATAGGAATAGGAATAGGAATAGGGCAAGGGAGCTCCAGCCTGGTAAACCCTCAGGCTGCAGGCCTTGAGGAAAGCCTATGAAAAGATACTGGGGCTGCAGAGGGGCAGCCTGAGGATAGGCAAAGGCAGCAGGTCCTAACCCCTTGCCAATGATGTGTGGCCATTACGGACTGCAGTTTGCCCCAGTGAGGGGGGCTAGATGATGACTGGCAGTAGCCACTGAGGCAAGGTAGTGTTAGAGGGTCAGGGTTCCCCTGGGAGGGGAGATGCACAGAGTGGACGTACTGCTGGGGCAGAACCCTGAGGTAAAGGGGCCCCGGGGTCTGGGAGGGACATGGGGCCAGCAGCAGGCGAGACACCGGCCTGCAGAGGGTGCTCCAAAGGCTGGAGAGAGCTAATTCCCAAGATGACCAGCAGGAGGCACTGTGCCGGTGAGTCTTCACTTCGCTACAATCCCCCATAATGCACTTCACGGGGTAATACTCCTTCATGAGAGGTCACCAAATCTTCCTGACCCCTGGTAGCAATCAGCTTTTATATATCTGCCTAGGACCATTTATATGGTCACTATGGCTGTTATATCTCATCTGATGCCCTAAAGCACGAGGGTTCAGAGCTCTAGTCATTGTTACACTAGTTAGTGCAGACACAGATACAAGTGAATGATATGAAAATGTCTAATAACAGATAAGATCCTACCAATATGCCTCACAGCAGGTCCACCACAGAAAAGGTGATGTGGAGCCCATATGTCTGCTGGAAATACCTGAGTTAATTATCTGTAGCCCAGTCAAGTCTGTACACATGGGTAATTTGAACAACCTCATCAAGACACATCAGCAAGCAGGGCTTCTGTGTGAGTTTGAAGTTCCCAGCTTTGATTTTTTCCATTTCCTTCCTTTTTGTTGTTAGATGTTATTTGATAAATTAATTACCTCTCGGGCAGGTGTGTAGGATCTGAATGCTCCCTGGCACATCTGGGACTGGTGTTTGATGACAATCACTGAGGGTACCCAGCTTGCAGGTTATTTCCTAATCTAAAAAAATCAATAGGATTATATGAAAATGAGCAAGGGGAGGAAAAGCTGCTGTATCACAATGGCCCACCAGTGGAAGCCTACATGAAGTCTGTTGGAATACCAACTGTATTAATTACAGGCAGTGCTGCTTGGCTGACCTTGCAAAGAATGCAATGGGCCCGGACTCTTGTAATACAAAAAAGGAATGTTGCAGTTTACAGGGTGAGCGGGAGGGAGGGATGGCTTCTCATTTCAGATTGCATTGCCATAAAATAACCCAGGGTGCAAGCTTGCTCTCCTGGATGCCAGAGACAGGCAGTGTGGCAGATCCAACAGGTAGGGCCCTACCAAATTCACAGTCCATTTTGGCCAATTTCACAGTCATAGGATTTTAAACTTTGTTAATTTCATGATTTCAGCTATTTAAATCTGACATTTCACGGGGTTGTAACTGTAGGGGTCCTGACCCAAAAAGGAGTTGTGGGGGAGTTGAAAGGTTATTGTGCGGGGGGGGGGGGGGGGGTTGTAGTACTGCTACCCTTACTTCTGCGCTGCTGCCGGTGACAGCGCTGCCTTCAGAGCTGGGCAGCTGGTGAACGGTGGCTGCTGGCCGGGATCCCAGCTCTGAAGGCAGAGCCATGGCCAGCAGCAGCGCAGAAGTAAGGATGGCATAGTATGGTTTTGCCACCCTTACTTCTAGGATGCTGCCTGCAGAGCGGGGCCCTCAGTCAGCAGCTGCCACTCTCCGGCCACACAGCTCTGAAGGCAGCAGTGCAGAAGTAAGGGTGGCATGGTATGGGATTGCCACCCTTACTTCTCTGCTGTTGCTGGCGGGGTGCTGCCTTCAGAGCTGGGTTCCCGGCTAACTGCCGCCGCTCTTCAGCTGCCCAGATCTGAAGGCTGCGCATAAGTAAGGGAGGCAATACTATAATCCCCCTTAAAATAACCTTGTGGACCCCCTCCCCCGCAACTCCCTTTTGGGTCAGGACCCCAATTTGAGAGACACTGGTCTCCCCTGTGAAATATGTACAGCATAGGGTAAAAGCACACAAGACCAGATTTCACAGTCCATGACACGTTTTTCATGGCTGTGAATTTGGCAGGGCTCTACCCATAAGGCAAGAGTGTATTACACTCCTACTGGGGAGGCAGGTCAATGGAGAGTGATACATGGCCCTAGTGGCTGGGGGCCTTTCCAGTGCTTCCAGCCTTAGCTGGCCAGGGTAGTGAGGGACCAGCTCAGAGCATATATTCAGGTCAACTCACATGGCAAAGAACTGTGCCAGTATTTTTAAAAAAGAAACTGCTCTTCACAACAAATTCTGTACCAGCTACACGGCACAGCATTTCACGCTGAATTTAATTAAAGCTACTGGCAATTGTATAGCACTCATCGATCCAACATCTGAGCAATGAAGGGAAACGTCTCTATTTACAGAGATGTTCAGGGGATGGGAGGGGTCTGAATGCATTTAGTCACAGTGGAATTTGTCCAAAAGTGCAGAGTCAAGAAACTAGTCTCATGAAAAATGCCATAGGGTCTTTAATGCCCCTGAATGGTCAGGATCTTAGTTGTATGTCTCAGTAAAAATATGGCACCTCCACCAGCACCCCCTAGCATCATGCTGATGCACTAGTTCAGTACAGGTCAAAGGACAGTAGGATGACCAGACAGCAAATGTGAAAAATCGGAACGGGGGGGGGGGAGGTAATAGAAACCTATATAAGAAAAAGACCCAAAAATCGGGACTGTCCCTATAAAATCGGGACATCTGGTCACCCTAAAGGACAGAGCTCTACCTACTAAATCACAAACGGCTTCCCACGGCACCCTGGATTTTCCTTGGGTAGGGAGCTGCAGGGAAGGTGTTTGTGCTCCCAGCTCAACCTGGCCCACTCTTGGCTAGAATATGGGAACTGAGAAAATCACAGCTGGAAGTGGACCGGGGGCAGGTGCCGTTATTAAGCTTTCTGTTTGCCATTAACAGCAGAGGCAGAAATGATTGCCATTTGGGGTGGGGGATACAGTTGCTCCCTTGCGGAAAGGTAAGAGACAATGGAGGAACATGAGATGAATCATTGCTGACTTAGCAAAAAGGCTCAATGACTCAAATGCCAGCCCTGGCATAGTAGAGGGGTCTCTCAAAAATAACTTAGCATGCCTGCCATACATACGCAACACTTGCAAACCTGAGCTGGAGGGAGGAGGAGAAGGGAAGGGAGACCAGCCCCATCCATCCAGAGTGTAGGGAAGGTGAAGGTGGAAAATTGTAACAGTTTTTTTCTCTCTCTTGAACTTCCTGCAAATAGTCACAATTCCCATCCCCTTTTTGGCCATGACAAATGTAAAGCTACTCAGAGCATTGATTAAAACCTAATCGGTTTTACGGCAAACGAGGCATGAAACCTATTGTCAAAAAAACATGATGTCCGAAGCATGTGTCGGCACTTCATCTTCCCAGCTGGGAGCTCCTGAAGGTCTGAGCTAACTACAGGGCACAGGGAAAGTCTGGAAAGGCACAGAGCTGCTACATGGGTTTGTACCACGCAAAGCGGAAATCTCTGTGTTGGGGGTAATCATTGGCTATCCTAACAGGGCAACTGTCCAGCTGATTTGTGCCGCTGACAGCAGAGGTGCGAGGGAGTGGGGGTTCAGTACCATGTATTTACAAGGCACTTGCTTTGTATTATTTCTGCCATTACATGGGACTTACCCTTAGATACTCCGCTACTGCACATGAATTACTCCACCAAATCTCCCAAAGCTCATGCTATAGGGCATAAGCTGATCACATATATACAGAGCAAATCTCAAGGCTCTTACTCATATTTTCCTTAGTCTCTAATCAGGTATAACACACAGGGACTTCAGTTGAAGGCTTTTCTGAGGAAGGGCTGAGTGAAGCTTGAGTAAGGAAACCTGGAGTTAGTCTGGAAAGCTCACAGGGTAAACACCACCTCATTACACAGTACAACATCTTCTACGGATGGCCCATGTACTACACCAAACTATTGACTAGGCCCAGTATAGTTTCTTTCCACCTTTCTCTGAAGCGCCACTCATTGGCTACCAAGGAGGCACTACATTGGATGCAAAGGACCAATGGTCTAATCTGGTGTGACAAATCCCACATTCATATGGCAACCTTTCATCGGAAAACTTTCTTACTGGACAGCTGTGTTCCAATTTACTGACCACTGATTCTGACAGAACTGGATCAAGTGCACAAAAACAGTCTATTCCCTCCCAGTCATCCCCTTCCTAGCAGTGGGGAAAGAAAGAGACAGCTTGGAGAAGGGGAAGATTAGAAGACATGTATTGATATAAGCCCTGACAGGTGGAAATATTTGCTGTCAGGGGCTCACATGCCAAGTCAATGCCAAGCACACCAGACACCCAGAGCAAAGGCAATGGCAGGAGACAAACTGCAGGGTTTTAAAAAATAAAAGAAATGGACAGAGACATCTGTGAGGACTAGAAGATCTGACTTCACTAACTGGGACCTATAGGAGTTTCAGATGAGCCACTTAGTTAATTAAGTCTGAGATCGAACTATACCCAGTGCTGGACTAATTTCTTGTTTCATGGTTTGCTCTGTCATCCTGAGTACAGTGATGATGAATGTTTTAGGAATGTGTATACAGGAGACAGATGAGATTAAGTTCGACAGACAGACATAGATTTCTTTTATGTACCTCTTTGATGTGCCACTGCTGAGGGAACAAAACCCAGATCCAGTTGTATCGAACTCCTTTGGTACCAGTAGAGAGACTCATCTGACCTTCATTACCCCAGAGTAAATCATGAGTAGCTACACTAAAGTCAAAGGAATCACACCAGTAACTCTGATGGAAGTTGGTGCAAGTGCAATCAGAGGCAAGCCCAGAATAAATAAGGGGCTTTGTACTGGAACATAAAATGTAACAGTCTGGTAATGGGATTAGTTTGTAACTCACCAGTTGCTAACGAGTCTGTGCTGAGTGCTGTCATAATGGCTCTATGCTCCTTTCCAGCTCTTTGGAACAAATTAAGCAGACACAGCCCCTGAATAATCCATCCTGAGTTTTATGCAAGACCCAGAGCTAAAACACAACACTCTGTCTGGAGTAGCTAAGCAATCCCAGAGTCAGAAAGGCAAGGGCTATTAAATGAAGGCTGCTAATCCTTTACCTTAACCCTGAGTCTCAGTCCAATGTTTCCAGTGACATGGATGTAAACCCCTGGGTCACTGAATGGCCACTCGTAACAGTTACAGGTATAGTCCTGTATACATGTGAGTGTGCATACAGATGTGCATAGGTGCATATATGCAAATTTAGGACTTGATGGCAGAACCGTCCCTCATGTAGTAGACCCAAGGACTCCAATGACACTATGCACGTGAATAAGTGCCCACCATTGTGAGTATGGGTTGTTGCACAATCAGGTATTTGTTTCTCATTTGGGGTGTATTTATCTCCTTAAAGAGGGTGTAATAGAGTGTAGTTCTCACAGATCCTCTTTTGAGCCTTCACAAAATTGTGTAGACTCATTCTGAATGTTTGGCTAGTTCTAGTGAAAATAAAAGGCCAGGAATAAATCTCTTGTCTTTAAAAAACATGAAAATAAAAAACTGTCCTGGAACAAAAATCTTCATTCAGCTCAGGGTACAATGTCACCTGATTGGCAGCAAAAGTTATGTGTCAAAGAAAATGGGTTGTTTTCACCAAGGTTAGAATCCCTCCATTCCCAAACATCCTTGAAAATTCTCCAGTGTCACAGATGCAAACTGTTTCAGCAGAAATCACCAGGCAATGCGGTTACACATATGTTTACAAGTTATTTTGTTAGTGTGGAAGTAGCGCACAGTCTTTGGAGACATGCCTTGTGTTGTTCCTTTTGTGATGTAGTTTCCTTTTGGGGAAGCTGTCACAAATAGCCAGAGAGTTTGCAGCCTGCTTTGCTGTTACTCCCTCCAGTCATTTCTTAGGACAGAGTTGCGTCCTGGGAATTTGGCTCAGGCGTTGCTCCTGATTTTCCTGGAAGAGGGGTTTGGCTAGGTTCCATTTGTAACCATCCCCTGCTCCAGGGTCAGCGTATACAGAATAAATAAAACAAGCTGCACTCGGACAATACCCAGACTCTGCAGGGCTGATTTCTCCTCCAATGGGAAACCAATCTGCAAGGCCTCAGAATCTACTACCACTTGGCAAAAGGGGCAAAAATACTTTGGGTAGTTTCACTCCACCCTACTTACACTCTCAGTAGCAGAGAGTATAACAGACCGCGGAGTGCAATGCACCTTTGTTGTAATCAAAAGACAATTACAGCCGAGGTATTAAACCACCAAAACTTTACTCTTCTGCAAGCCCAAAAGGATGCCTCTACACTAGCAAACTTCATAGCTGCAGCTCCACTGTTAATAGCAACACTGGAAACACTAGTAGAGGCAGGACTCCCATGTTCTTACCACTGTCATTTAACCCTGCACTGAGTAAAGCTGGAGTACAGGGGCAGTAAAAAAAACCTGCACCCTGTCTTCACTGCAGCTTCCTCCATTGTTGCTACTACTGAAGCTGCTCTGGTGGGAAATCGTTCCTGCAAACTTTGCTAGGGTGTATCAGGCCTAGGAAGAACTATTTTCCTGCCTGTATATAATGTGCATTCTGCACACTGCATTTTTACACTGCTTACATTAGAGTTCCTACTCATATTCTGGAATGCATGAGGCAATTCTCTCAACTAGAGTCACATAAACACTGCAGATGAATTTTGGTGTTTTGACCTGAAATCATTACATTGCACAACCATTTCCATTTGATCATTTATAAAGAACTTTATATGTTATCAAACTTCCTGTTTCATGTGTTCCTGCTCCACATTCCCACAACAAGCTCCTCCAATGGCATACCACTGGGTAGAATTCAAAATTCAGTGACTTACCTGATTTGCAAACACATGTTTGGCAACCAATTCCACTAAGACTGTTGTTCTGCCCACCCAAATCCACAGAGAGTTCCTGTGAGTACTTCCAGGGGTCACTCTGCCTAACACTCTCAGCCAGTGACACTACATCACTGGATGATGGTGACATACTAACTAAAGCTGGGCAAATTTCAACAGGACTACTGGTTCCACTTGGGTAGACACCTAACAGTTCGTGTCCTTATCCCACATGGATCTAGATTCCTGTGTTATGGGAAACTTGCAAGATCAGTTGAAATTTTCAGTACAACTTGGTTTAAACTCACAGACTCATAGACTTTAAGGCCAGAAGGGCCCATCATGATCATCTAGTCTAACCCCCTGCACATGGCTAAACAAGAAATAACTGTGTGTGAATAAGTTTTTTGCTATTATTTTGGTACACCCAGTTCCAGTCTCATCCAAGACTGTAAAGGGCTGAGGTGAATGAACATTACAATAAAACCAAGCAAATAAAATGATAACAGAATTTTAAATCTTTTCATCGCAAAAAGATTCCACTTAGTTGTAGGCAAAAAGGCCAGGATCAGTTCTGGCTGAACCAGTTCCACCTGACCTATTGGCTTTATTTCATTGCCTGGCTTCTGTAGGTGTTTGGATTTTTTTTCCTCCCCATTGAGAAGTTAGTTTAACTCAAAGGCTCATGCAGCTCCAGTTCCAATGTTAGGGTTTGATTTATGCCTGGAATCTGTCTGTCTGGCCAGGCGTGAGTGGTTCTCTCTAATGACACGCTGATTGCTTGTCGGAAGGCTGTCCGCGGCACAGTTAGTGTTTGGGATACACAGTAATTGCTTCATGTTCACATGTACAAGTGAGCATGACGAATCCAAAAGAGCATCTCTATTTTTTAGACTTTTTCATTCCTCCCTCCATAAACATTAAAAATGATGAACAAGGTTGTAAATACGGTCTCCAGCATGGAGAACAGGTGGTACTAATGGCTGTTAAGTATCCCTGAAGGGGAAGACTGGAAATCCACTATAAATTACTGGGGTATTTCTGCTACACAACAACTTGCCTTTTTCACTGGTGAGAGTGAAAGAATCTTTTGACGAAAGACCCGTAGGGGGAGCGTCGACTCGTATCAGTCACTGGGTTTTCTTTTTCCATCACTTTTTGAAAAACATTAGTTTGATGCATGCGCATGTCATTGGCAAGTGAGAATGGTGATGTTGCATAGAAATCTCCCTATCTCCTCAGACACCTGAGTTTATGTTCTTTATACTCTGACATACATCCATGCCAAACTCTCCTCTCACTTACACTGAAGCAACCCCACTGACATCGAGTGCAATGGAATTGCACCCAGGATACTCCGAGCAGAATTTAGCACTTTAAAAAGAGAAGTTTCTCCAAAATAATCAGTAGGGTCAAGGTTTCACTGTGTGCATCACAGACCCACAAGCTGACTCTCTAAGAGTGCCCAATTCTTTGAGGTGTGGAGCACCATCAGTGGGAGTTGTGGGCACTTTGCCCCTTCAGGGATCGAGCCTAGAATTTCTATTGCTTGCTGACGAGCTCCTTTCTGAATTTGCAATACTCATTCCCTTCCCTGCAGCTCTCGGGGAATTACTTCCTTGTGGGGGACTCTTCAGGGAGCCTTTTATTGGTGATGGAAACAGATTTTGATGGGGACAGTCTCCCCTCCTCGAACAGCCAGGAAGAGGATTTGTGAGACCCACCCCACTCACCCCAGACGGAGAATCCTTTGGGGCGATGCCACTCTGATGAATGGAACAGATGGGCAAGTGAGTGGAAAGTCTGAGAGGACCATCTCCTTCTCTACCTAATTTACCCAGTCGGAAGGATGCAGGGCAGGGCAGCACTGCTAATCTCATGGACTAATGCCTCCACAATGGATTTCTTTAGGAATCACTTGTCTCCTCATTTATAATGAGCATCTCAGTCTGTGGTTGAGGCTGGTGCTGTAAACGTGGAACCAAGACTATTCCCTGCCAACGCCCCTCCTGAGGAGGACTCTCTAGTAATGCTCTCACTCTGACCTTTGTGCCCAATGGTCTGCAATCTCCTCCTCCAGATCCAGCAGGGCTGCTGCCTGAGCCATCAGCTTCTTGCTGCAGGGCAAGGATTTAAGCTGCAGGATGAGGAGTCCCAGGCAGAACTTGGCTCCCATTTCCTCCAACTCTCGCGTTCCAATCTGCAGGCCCTGTCGATGAAAAACAGAAACCTAGAGTGATGAGTCTGGAATCACCCAGCTAAGGGTGGGAGGAAGAGTTACCATCTCATATAGGCTACCGCTCTCTGGGGTATTTCTCCAGATAAGAAAATCTAGAGGCAGGACAATGAAATGAACCGGACAACACCCCAAAATGTTGAACCCACATGCTCACTCCATTGGCCAAAGATTGCAAACACCTATTTTTACTTTGCACTTGCTCCATACAGGTCTTTTCATCTGCAGCGAGATTTACAGTCATTAACAGGGTCCCCTGGCCTCTATTTTACAGACGGGGAAACTGAGGCAGAGAGTTCAAAGGACTTGACTCTGGCTGCAGAGTGAGTCACTGTAAGAACAAGTATCAGACTCCATGAGTTCCTGGCTCCACGCCCAGCCCTGCACTCAGAACATTACACCACACTTCCTCTCTGTTAAAGTAAGAGTTGTCTCCTTGAGCCATGGGAAGGCAAATGAGCTGTGCCACTGTAAGCTGTCAGAAGTGGCAGAGATGAAAAGGAAGGAGGGGGAAAGATCTTTAACAAGTTATGAGTAGTTTACAAAAATCAATAACAAAGTAATTACAAAACAACAAACAACTCTGAGAGGCTTCCCCTTCTATTAAACACTGGTGTCTCCCTGGCAGAGGCGGGCTACTGTTGCAAACTGTGGAGCTGGATTTTCAACACCCCAAAATTTAGGGGAGTCCTGCCTGTTATGAAATAATGGGATGTAGTTCCTGGTTTGGATTGCAAACCTCTGCAAAGTCTGGGAGGCTCTGGATCTGATTTGGTAAGCAGTGCAGATCAGGGTTTGGGTCAGACCCATCACTAATCTGGTACATTGTCAAGTCTCTCTGACTTTGAATAAGGTGGAACGGCTCCTCTTGGGCAACCCTAGCTGATAGTCCAGTATCAAAGGAGTCCTGGTCAAGCTTGAATATAGAGGCTGTCAAGGTTCCTTCCCCACTCTGAACTCTAGGGTACAGATGTGGGGACCTACATGAAAGACCCCCTAAGCTTATTCTTACCAGCTTAGGTTAAAAACTTCCCCAAGGTACAAACTTTGCCTTGTCCTTGAACAGTACGCTGCCACCACCAAGCGTTTTAAACAAAGAACAAGGAAAGAGACCACTTGGAGATGTGTTCCCCCAAAATATCCCCCCAAGCCCTACACCCCCTTTCCTGGGGAAGGCTTGATAAGAATCCTCACCAATTTGCATAGGTGAACACAGACCCAAACTCTTGGATCTTAAGAACAACGAAAAATCAATCAGGTTCTTAAAAGAAAAATTTTAATTAAAGAAAAGGTAAAAGAATCACCTCTGTAAAATCAGGATGGTAAATACCATACAGGGTAATCAGATTCAAAACATAGAGCATCCCTATAGGCAAAACCTTAAGTTACAAAAAGACATAGCTTATTTTACCAGTCATTAAACAAAAGAATATCTAATGCATGTTCTAGCTAGATTACTTACTAATTTTACAGGAGTTGTAAGGCTGCATTCCTGATCTGTTCCCGGCAAAAGCATCACACAGACAGACAGAACCCTTTGTCCCCCCCCACCTCCAGATTTGAAAGTATCTTGTCCCCTCACTGGTCATTTTGGGTCAGGTGCCAGTGAGGTTACCTTAGCTTCTTAACCCTTTACAGGTGAAAGGGTTTTGCCTCTGGCCAGGAGGGATTTTATAGCACTGTATGTGAGACCCACCAGCCAGACACCTGGGAAAGAATTCTCTGTAGTCACTCAGAGCCCTCCCCATCTACTGTCCCATTGACAGCCACTGGAGAGATTTGCTAATAGCAGTTGCATGTGCCATATGCCATTGTTGGCAACGCCACATGCCAATATCATCCCTCCATAAGCTTATAAAGCTCAGTCTTAAAACAAGTTAGATTTTTTGTCTCTACTACTCCCCTTGGAAAGCCAATGATCCAGATATAACCAGAATTGACTCATATTAACCCTGAACCATTCAGATGACTCTCCCCTTCCTCACACCTTGTATTTTTAATTTTAAATGGCATCTTTATGCTTACAGCTCTCAGGGAGGCTGTCACAAGCTTCTCAATCCAACCAGAAGTAGGAAAGGCCAGAAGCCTCACAAGAAAGCCAGTTCCGGTGATATTTCCATTGAAGCTTTACGGGTCTAAATGGACTGTAATGCTTGAATACAGTATGCAAACTTTTAGGCGCTGATCCTAGAAGAAACCAAACTCTGAACCGTTTCTGGTTGTGGGGTGGGGTTTTTTTTGGTTTCCCTCAAAAAATGTGCAACAACTAAAATGAAACAAACCCCGGGGCCTGAATCACCAGCTGCATGTAATTCTTAATGAAACCAGTGGGAGTTCCATGTATGCTGTGTAAGGGCTGGACAGAATCAAACCCAGATATACAAAAGCGAGAAAGTGTCTGTAAACTCCCCCTCAACTCTGGCATTTATTGACCCCATCCAAAACATTCTCTGGTGCCATCACCCAGGGCAGAATCAATCACTGAACATTTGCTGTCTCTGCCAGTATCAACCCTATGGGTTACCTTAGCACAAAACCTCTCTGTAGCCCCCGCTCTTATATGAGCTCCCAACTCCATTACCAAAGATCGTTTCCTTAGTAATAGTCAAAAGCCCCCATTTACATTCCCAGGAACAGCCATGTGAATGGTGTGAGCTCCATTCCAATATGGCCTTTATTTCTGGACTCAGATGTTTACTACGTATTACCGAACGTCTTAGGGGTAACAGAGCCGTGAAAGTTCCATTAATCCATTAGAGGCAGCAGAGCTCTGATCTCATGGGCTTTCTCCCTGTATAGAGTCTGTCAGATTTGTAAAGCACTTCAGAACCCTTGGGGACTGAGCAGCCCTCTGTAAGTGCGAGCTGTGATTATTTCTGAATTAAGAGTGCCTGCTAGATGGAAGTAAGGAGAGATTTCTCACATAAACTACTGCACTTCTTGCAAATACTTTTGCCAGGTTTGTCAGGCCCACAAGGCCAGTCAAGCCTATGAGAAAACCACCACTTATGGTTTGGCAGATACAGTACGTGCAAATGTCACCTGGGGTTAAAGCTGCCCTGGCAAATGCAGCTTTTCATGGTAAATACGTTGAAATTCTTGCTCCTTCCCTGGCTTCTGAGACAAAACTACAAATTTGCAATTATTATCATTGTCAATAATAAAATGAAATAATACAGCACTCAAAAATATACCAGGCACAAGAGACAAAAAGAAAAAATACCTGCTCGATTGAAATAAAGCAGTGATGTAACATGCAAAGAGAAAGCAGCCTGTGGTCTAGTGGACAGAGCACTAACTGGGAATCTGACAAGCTGGGTTCCACTCCCCATTCTCCCAGTAACTTGCTATTAAACCTTGGGCAAATCTCTTAGACAGTAAACTTTTCCGGGTAGGGACTAAATGTGTGGGTATAGTGAGTTATGGCAGGGATCTGCAACCTTTGGCATGCGGCCCGCCAGGAAAAGCCCCTGGCGGGCTGGGACCGTTTGTTAACCTGCCGTGTCTGCAGGTTCGGCCAATCACAGCTCCCACTGGCCGCGGTTCATCATCCCAGGCCAATGGAGGCTGCAGGAAGAGGCGGCCAGCACATCCCTCAGCCCACGCCGCTTCCCAAAGTCCCCACTGGCCTGGAATGGCGAACCGCAGCCAGTGGGAACTGCGATCGGCTGAACCTGCGAACGCTGCAGGTAAACAAACTGTCCCAGCCCGCCAGTGGAGTTCCCTGGAGGGCCGTGTGCTGAAGGTTGCGTTCCCTGAGCTATGGGAATACAAATAATTAATAATAGTAAGAAACCAGAGAGATAAGGCACAGGAAACAAGGGTTATAAACACAAGGCAGTGATAGTGCTTGGTGCCTCTGAACAAGTTTAAGTGTATTATTTATTTTATTCAAAAATAATTTTTTGGCAGTTTTTGGTTATGTCCAAGTAAAGAGGATGGAGGTGCCTGGCTCAAGCAGAGAGAGCAGAAGCACAAATCTGCCATTTAGAGAATGACAAGGGCTTCTCTCAGGTGCAGAATACACAGAAAACATCTTGAGGCTTCCTCTGTGGTGTATCGCAGGTCCCTGCTTCCAAGATCAAGGCAACACACTAAATACTTATCAATCCCGGAGATGCCAAGCAGCGACTGTGCTAAAGCTCTGCCTGTGGCTTTATGATTCCCCAGAGTTTTATTCAGGATATGAAGAGGCCTTAAGAAACTATGAGCGGAGAAATAATAATAATAAAACCATAATATACCTGAGAAACATCAGGCTGTAATTGCTCATGCACTGAAGTTAGCTGCCATACCATAGTCCCATATTGCTTTGATATTAGACAGCTCAGGAGTAACAGCTGGAAATCTCAGCTAGAGGATTACTTGTTAGCACACTTTATTCACTTCAAACACAGAGAGACTTTTATTTTTTAACTCAGCTAGATCACATAATTCTCTCTCTCACTTCCCCCTCCCTCCCCTCTCCACCCCTTTCAGCAGTGGGTGTGGTTGGAAGGGGTGTGCCATGACTACAGTAGGAAGTAGAGGTGTTGACAGACCTGAGATATAAAACTAGTGTCCTTGATGGCTCCTGCCTTCAGTGCCAGGGATTGCTGATGTAGATCTCTGCATCCATCCATCCTACTGTATGAAATGCAGAAGGCAGAGGAAGAATGCAATAGCAATGCCAGTCTGTGCCTGTGTTTGGTAAGAGGCTGGCAGGAGAGACTAGCCATACTGCACTGAAGTGCGCTGGCTGAAGACCCAGTGACAGAAAGTGGTCTGGTTACCGCAACATTACAGGTCAGTGGACTAGGCAACCATGTCTCACTGCATTTTTGTTCAAGGTGTCCTTCAGTCTGGGTCTGCCAAGACCTTATCTTTCTGTCTAGTACATGGCACTGAGCCTCCTCAAACTTCCTAGGTTCACACAGTCCCTTGGCAGTGCACTGCCTTCTGAAGATATCCCGTAATGGCATGACAGGGGAGCTGCCTCTTGTCCACTGTGGAAGAGAGGGGAGCTGCACATGTTTTGCCAATCACAGACGTCTGTGATTCCTTGACTCTGTCTTCCCAATTCTCGTATCATTGTAGAAAGCTGCTCTGAGGCCCCACCTGAGATTCCATTTCAAGCTTTGGGCCCCTTTTCTTATATAAGAACACACAAAATCTAGAAATCTATGCAGTTGACCAAAGGTAGAGTAAGTCTTAGCTATCGTGAAAGGCTGAAAAGCTTACTCGTGTCTCTCTGAGCCAGTTCAGCCTCTGCTGACATTGTGAGGTGGGGGTGTCAGTTAGTGCTTGAAGTCAGGGTGGGCTTTCTGAGGCAGATGTGTCCGGGAGCCAGCCACATGTACTCTCTCACAATGAGAGGGGAATTTGGGGCAGGAGGACAGTAATTACTTGATCCACAATCTGGCCAGGACACTACTGTGATAATAGGTATCTCCAAACCGGAGCTGGTCGAGTAATTCATGGTGAATAATGCTTGTTAATATTCAGCATTGCTGTATCCACAGATAAATGTTTCTGTCATTAGACAAACTGCCCTCACAATCCTTCACAGGATTAATGATATAGCTATGGCACTGGAGGCAAAAAGGCAGCATTAAACACTCCCACTGCTGCAAGCAACATGGCTTCGCCATGTTCACCTGATGACACAGAGGATTGCAAGACCTTGTGAGTTAAACTGGAGATGACTTAGCATAGAAAACTAAAGGTGCAGCAAATTAAAAGCCAAAAGACATACATACACATAGGTAGACTGGAGATTTTGGGGAAAATGACTGCTCCCTGAGTTGAAAAAAAGGGACCTTCGGTGGGCAATAATGCCATCAAGGTGTTCTCTCCTACTATTGGTCACTTCTTGAACCCTTGGGGTAACAGCTTTCAGCTATAAACTCACCTGCTGTCTACATTTATATATATCTATATGCACACAGAGAGAGAGTATTCTCTGCATCTCGATGGCTTTACACATGCACAGCGGTTATGCCCTGAGGCTGGGTATAAATAAATTGACAGTCTGGTTTCCCACTAATTCCATCAGTGAGCTCTCAGTCAGAATACTAATAGAAACCATCTGAAGGCTGCAGTGAATAAACCAGAGAGCTGAATGAAACATTCAGTGTCTGATGTCTCCTGCCTTAATGTTAGTCTGAACTATGCCTGAACACTGCTGTCTCTATACACACACACACACGAAAACACACAGGCACACACCTGTAGGAACCTGGTGCTTATAAACTGGGGGGTAGTGAGGAGAAAGCTAAGTTTTCTCATGTGCCACAATCCCTTACATAGCTAGAATAGTGTATTTGGTATTTAATAGCAGGGACATCATGCAAAATGGAAGAAATTACAGATAAAGCAATGAGTTTGGGCCAAAGGACTTCAAGGATAAATATGCAGATTAAGTGAGCAGGAAGGGCCTATGATGCAGGGGAAAAGTGTGCAAGAGAGGATCAAAGGAATTTCTAGAATGAAAGATGAGGAGGATGGGAGATATGGAAGAGAGGACTGAAGGCTGCTGGGGCCAGTGGTGGTCGATACAGAGGAATGGAAATAAGGAGAAAACTCATGGAACCCTATCTGCCTACCCTACTGTTACAGGAGTGTGTCTAGTTCTGAGTGTTTGTCATTGTTGTCTTGGACATTGGCCACAAAGTGAGGTAACATCACTGCCTGTCTCTCTAGGATTGAACCTTATGGTCGTTACTCTGGCAAAGTTCCTACAAAGTCAATGAGAGTACTGCCTGCATTACGTCTGAGCAAGGACATCAGGATTTGGCCAGAAAGACACCTAAAGAGACAGAGACAGACATGAAGGCATCAGGGGTGTGCTTTTGTTCTGAGTCATTTTTCTGTGATGAAATGAATGCTTCCCTAGTTAAACAAGTGTATTTTACAGCCAGGATTGTTCAGGAAGTGGAAAGGGGAAAGCAAACAAGGAAGGGCAACCCCTTCCCCTTGGACCCACAGGGGAGCTGTCTTCAAAATCTGTTCAGTGGCACGCTGGGAATTCAGCAGGAGACAATACTCTAGTCAAACATTCAAGCAAGTTGAATTTTGAATTCTCCAGACTTATTGTGGGGAAAAGGCTAAACTAAGATTGCCTGATGTCACTTCCTCCTCCACTCCTCTACACCCACTGGCTATTTGCCCCAGGTTCTCATTCCCACAATCTCTCCACAGCAGCCTTGCTCCATGCTCTTCTCCAACCTTGCCTCCCTCCCCCAATTTTCCTCTCCTTATTCCCCCTTCTCTCCTCCTCCCACAATATCCTTTGCCTTTCCTTTCTTCACCTATTCCCAGGGGGTACCCTGCCCTCACTGCCCTGATACATTAGAACAAACTAACAAATGACACAGGACCAATATTACCTTGCCAACTGTTAGTAACCACATTGTTTGGATGGTTCACTCCCTCTTCCTCTCTCTGTTCCTTGTCCTTAGGCTGTAAATTCTTCAGGGCAGGGATGTAGGTCATGATTCACCATTGCCCTACATCTTGTGCCGTCATTTGCACTTCCTTGCGATAGGTAAAAAATGCTACTATTCTGATCCAGTCATCTTATGCCCACTTGCCACTACTGTAAATGACTGCACCTGGTGCAGGGCAATGGAGAACCAGGCTCTAAAAGGGCCCTTCCTGATAAGGGCCAGGAAGGGATAGGTTTCTATATGGGGAAGTGTCCCATAATGTAGCTCTTTGCAGATGCTCATTAAGGAGAGGAAAGATGGAGAGGAATAGAGAGGAAGAAATGCTCCCCCGGAGGGGACAGTCTTTAGAGATGGGATGGTACCACTGCCTGGGAGCTCTCACCTTCCAGCAGAGGTAAGTACTGCATTAGTTTGCTTTCTCATTCATTTAAATACCATGTATCATGCCAATGGACTGTTTTTAGGATGTGTGTTTTGGTCCAACAACTGCTTTGGATGGCACCTGGACTAACACTAACGGATTATGCCCCCTCCCTTCACACACACTGAACAGTTCTTCACCTTCTCCCACTTTGTCTCTCCCATAGGCAGCTGCTCTGTTTGCAATGTAGTGAAACAGGTTGAATGGGTGCTATGCCAGACCAGAACTGAGTACTCTGTAGGAGTTTGCATTGTTTCAATCTGACAGAGCCTGGAGCTGCATCAAGCTCCTATTTGATTCTGACTGCCATAGACATTTCCAGCAGAAGGAAGTTTCCTCTCTACATGTTCGCTGGTCAACTTCGCAGTACTATTTGTGCACGAAGGTCTCCTATTACTGAGCAGTCTGTTCCTCTGTGGTGCTCAGAAAGAGGGGAGGTGAACAGACAGTGTTTCTACCCTTTGTAGTGAGACTTGGAGGGGAAGCCTCCAAAAAGTGAAGTGAACAAATAGTTGGACATTTCCAAAGCATTCTTAAAGAAAAAACCCTGCCAGCTCAGGACCCCTGTGCTTCTCAGGTTCATATACCTAGGTACTTCTGCGGCCCCCATAACCGTAATAAATGAACGCCTCACAAACACTCATGAATTTATCCTCGCACTGAGGCAGGGAAGCGTTCTCATTCTACAGATGGGAACTGAGACACAAAAAGGGAAGTCTATGACAAAGTCTGGAACTGAATTCAGGTCTCCTAAATTCCAACCCAGTGCCTTATCCAAAAGACCATCCTTCCTCCCCCTGGGTTCCATATAAGTACTAGGAAAACTAGTATTACTCCTGCAGGTGGAGACTGGGAAACTCACAGATATTCATATAGGCTCCATTACCATATTATCTGAGCACCTCACACAATCTTTAATGTATTTATCTTCACAGCACCCCTGTGGTGCGGTAGGGCAGGGCTATTATCCACAGGTGTCAATAGCATTAGTGTTCATCAGAATAACCAGACCAATAGTCCATATCGTCCAATGTACTGACTAGAGCTTCCGAGGAAGATGTAAAATGTGCCTAACTCAGCAATATTACACCATGGGAGTGAAATATCTTCCTGACCCCAGATGTGGGATCACCATCTACCTTGAAACATAAGGTCCTTGTAATTTTATTCCAGCTAATGTAAGTGCAGATGCTACTTTTATTTATAAGTCTCTAATCCTTTTTGTTGTTGTTAATCTTAATAAGATAGCTGTCTTTATAATGCCATCCACTGCTGGGTTCCACAGGTTAATTATTCCATGGAGTACCCTCTTACCCTTATATTATATTACAAGGTAAGGCATAGCACCTGCAGGGCCTTCTACATGCTACTCAATCTCATTGCAATAACAGTCCACAGAACCTTTCATCACAGGGTCTCAAAGGACTTTACAAACAGTAACTGGTGAAACCGCCTCTCGGGTGTCTACTATTATCCCCACTTTATAGGTCAGATGAATGAGACATGGAGAAGGGAAGCTGCTTGCCCAAGGTTACATAGCAAGTATGGTGTTCCTGGGAATAAAACCCAAGAGTCATGACTCCTGTTCTAAACCCTAGAACTATACCACAGGGTTGTAAAAGTCATTGTTCCACCAACCCAGGGACTGAAGGGAGATGACTTGTGACTCCCCTATTTGTGACCTGCAGGAGCTGGTTCACCCTCTGGCACAAGACAGGGAGGCTCATGGCTGCCCTAAGCTGCGTTCATGCTACCATAGCCCCTCGGCAGCGAGGAATCAGCATGGTGCAGGTCCATCCCAGGACACACAGTTCCTCCTACTGGCTCCAGAACTGGCAGCAGTCTGCCCCCAGCTTACCTCAGCACATCCCTTGTCCCCAGTGCTTCTGCAGAGATGGGACGGAACGGGTGGAACTGGCTCAGCACTGGGTGGGGGTGTTCTGTCTCAGGGAATGCTGGGGAGCACCCCTATGCCAACTGCACTAGCGTAGAGCACGCAGAGCATAGTGATGAATCCTCCCAAGCAGGGCTCCGGGTTACTTCCACACACTGTAAAGCCCCTTTTCATATTGTCCTTTACTCTTTCCCTTTTCAAACTACACAGTCCTAATTTTCCTAGTCTCTCCTCATACTGAAGCTCCTTCCAGGCCACTAAACATTTTCATTTGCCTTCTTTTGACCTTCTTTAGCTCTGCTTTGTCTTTTTCCAGATGAACTGATCCAGTCCAAACCTAGTATTCTAGGACAGACACTAACATTAATGTCCATACCGGCATTATAATGTTTGCTGTGTTACTCTCTATCCTTCTCTTCATATAGTCTAGTATCTAATTCACTTTTTTTTTTATTGCAGCGGCTGCTGCACACTGAGCAGACATCTTAATCTAGCTTCCTAGGTGACGGCTACTTATTTTTCCTCAGTGGTTACAACTAATTCAACCCCCATCCACATGTCTGGGTGCTTTAAATTGGCCCTTCTAATGTGCCTTTGTCTACATTTCATCAGCCATCATATTACTCAATTTCATCATTTCTTTAGCTCCTTACAATCTTCCCCACTACTGTATAATTCAACAGCAGCAAATTTTGCTACCTCATTCTCCTCCCCATCATCTGAGTCATTAATAAGTATATTGACCAGCACCAGTCCCAGCACTAATACCTGTGGTCACTTCACTTTTAACCTCTTACCATGCCAAGAATTGCCCATTTACTCCTACTTTTGATTCCTCTCTTTTAACTAGGTTTGAATACATGAAAGTTCCTTTACCTTTCACCTCAGGGTTCCCAAATTTCCTTAATAGTCTTTTGCAAGGGGCTATATCAAAAGCCTTATGAAAGTCTGATTACATTTCAGTCACCACTTCTCTTTCAGCCACTGAGTTCCTTGCCTCTTTCAAGGAATTCTAACATATTAATAGAAAAGCAAAATTCACCTCACCAGCTATGTTGCCTTGTCCCTATGTTATTATACTCACCTGAAACTCTGTCTTCAATGGTTTTCTCAGCCCCTGAAGTAAGTCTATAAATGCCAAGACTCATATATAGCACCCTGTTAAACAAGGTTGTGACATTGACGGTCACCTAGTCCTCTGGCTGTTTATAATGATAAATTGCATATTTTTGTTAGTAGCTCTTCTCTTTGTTCATTAGCTCCCTCAGAATTCCTAGAGGAATGTCATCTGGTCCTGATCATTAATAATGATGGCTTGACTGTAAAATAACATATGCAGGCAGAACACAAACCTTTGCTCCTGCCATATAATTTTACCAGTGCGTCCTGATTCACAGCACTCCCTGCTATTCCAGTCCTGTTTCCCTACCAGCTCTGCCAACATACTTGAGTCCTGACCTGTTTCTTCAGATGTATCTAAATTTCAGCCCTCAACATCCCATGCCATTCCAGTCTGCCACCTGCTCTGCCAAAGCACCTCAATCCTGACATGTAAATTCCCTTTCTATTCCAATACTTCACCCTCTCCCCAGAGCTATACCAGTATAAAATCAATTTGGACCTGTACATGCTTCCCATAGTCCATTCCTGAGCCCCTCATATATTATGCTAATGTACCTCAAACCAGAGTTCCCCATCCTGCTGGCAGCTACTAGCAATCATGCCAAACTCTGTAATGATTTTGAAAAGTGCACAAGTGTTCACAGAAGATTAGACTGAGACCCTCTCAACACAATTTCACAAATTAATTTAAAATATCATCTGAAAACAGCTCTCCAAGTGTGCGGAGCCACCTAAAGCCCTAACTCTCAGCCACTGATTACGTCCTTCATTACTTTAAACGGTCATGCATCAGAAGTCTCTCTCCTACCCTGATGCAATACCCAATGAACCACATCGTCCTTTTCCTCCTGAATTATGTATGACTGCTCAGCCTGAAGCAGAAACACTAATGTCGCTTGGTCCTCTTCAACTGACACTGTCAAAGCTAACTTCCCCATCTATTGTTCACAACAGACTACGGTTCAGTATCAAGAAGGTACTGTAACTCTGCAACCTACTGTACTAGTGCATCTGAAACAACAAAGGACACATTCATTTTCCAAGCGAAAGGCAGGTGGGAAAACCAAAAACATCTACACCCCAGCTCAGATCAGAAAAAAAAAAAAGAGACCTAAAGCAGAATGAGCTTCTCCCCATCTCTCTAGCCATGCCCTTTAGAGCTGAATGGAATCACAAGCAAGGAGTGCGTTGTCTTGTTTTCTTACAGGTGTCGGAGTTGTTATTCTGATTCCCATTCATCCCTCTTGCTGCTTGTCATGTTTAAACAGAAAAACAAGAATAACAGCGGAGATCTTTTTTCCCTTTCAGCGTCTTCCTCATGCCAACTATAACTGGGCATGCAATCTAGAGCATGGTTCAGAAGGGCTTTTGTGCTAGATGAAAATTCACTTCTGTAGAAGGTAATTCATACCAAAAGCATCCTACAGACCCCCTGATGGCGTGTGATCCAAACAGCTAAATACAGGTGATCCCTGTGTGCTACAGTAATGCATTGTAAAGACCCTGTTCGTAGATGATGTTAGGGTATGTATGATAAAGCTAGGGCAGTGACCAGATTTTAGGGAGGAATTTTTGAAGATGTTGATAACCGGGAGGCTCAGGAAGTGGGATTCTGACCATTTATTTGGGGGGCTTGGGTAGGTGGCATATTTTTAGATGGGTCATCAAGATGGGATTAGTAAAGTCAAGGAGCCAGTGTTGCAGATGAGGAGAATGGAGCTGAACAGAATCTGCTGCTCTCTAGGGTTTATGAAATGGAATTTTGTAGCTCTTGGGGCCCAATTCACCACTGCCCTGCACCTAGTGTAATGCAAAGTGGGTATAGAATGCTGCTGTTCTGATCTGGCAGCCTTTAACACCCATACATACTTCCCTTTGCTCTGGTGTAAATGGCTAGACAATGTGCCAGGCCACAGTAAACCAGACCCCAGACATCTGTCCGTGCCTTATAAAGTAGTGTGTTACAGTAGTCATACAGGTTGCACAGGGCCAGTAGTTCAGACAAAGCCTTAGACAGCTGAACTTATTTAAGGGAAAGAGGGAGTCTCAGTAGGGCCCAGGGGTTAGACCCAACCCTTTGCAAACTACCCAGGGGTCTTTACAGTCCACTTGTACAATCACACCAGAAAGGGCCTTATTCTCAGGTCACCACCGTATGAGCTTGTGCAGGGAGAGAGACAGAAAGTATCTGAACTTTGAAGAATCTAAGGAACAGACTGAGGAACAGGAAAAGATGAGGTCAGAGAGACTGGGTCAGGGGGAGAGGGAGGCAGCAAGCCAGCCACAACTGGGATAACTAATGGGAAACACAAGTTAAAGCAGCCAACAATTCCCTTGTTGTGCAGTAGATATTTCCACTTTGGCTTTTTCAGAGGTAGAGGCCAGCAGGAGGGAAACACATGCCAGCTGATTAATTCAGTGCCTCCTGGAGCAATAGGTGAGAAAGACACATGCCTTGCAACAATAAACCACAAGCCAATGTGTCTTTGAAGACCAACTGACCATTCCTAATAAACTAGGTAAAACAAATGGAAGCAGAGCCATCGCTGACTCCAGATGACACACTTCCTGGATTTCATATCCAGTGCAATTACTAGTGTAAGCGGGGGAATAGTCCCGCTATTGTGGGGAACTTTCCTGGCTTCTGCACACCCCGGTGAAATGGGCCAGCAAAAGGATCTGAGTCCTCGCTCCACTTTCTTTACCCAGTGGCCTCCCTGCCCTTGAGGACTCCCCTTCCACTCTCCTGTCTGGCAGAGTCCTCATAACTCCAACAAGGTTGGGCCCAGGATTCCTGGGGGGCTCGACCCCCAACCCTGCTGTGGTCACGTAGGACAGGGGCTAGGGTGTCCCCACTCTGGGGTACTCTCTCTGTACTGGGCACTTCTCTGACCCACTGACTATTACATACAAGTTAAAGCAAATGCAAGTTATTTAATCAACAATTAATTTTAAAGAGAATAAGGAATAATGGGAAAGGTTAAAGGAAACTCATCAACCCACTCTGTGGCAGGGAACATCACAAACGGTAACTCTGGAATGTCAGGGCAGTTCACAGTCTGTTCCTTCTAAGTCCCAGGCCTCCTTCTCCGGCCCTGGCTGTGCTGCAGGGATGCTGTGGGTTGGACACTTGCTCTGGTGGTGGCCACACGCTCTCAGGCTCTAAGCGGTAGGACCCTTCTTCCCAGTGTCGCCCCCATCCTGTCGGGGTTACGATCCAAGCCTGACCTGCGGAGCCCCTTGGCTGAGGAGTCTCCTTGTGCTGGACCCGCTGCCTAGGGTCCCCCTCGGTCTCCCCAGCTGCTCACAGCACCCAGCTCCGGTCTGCTCCAGCCCCAGCTGCACCACTCTGTCTCTGCACTGCTGCTGCTCTGCCTCCAGCTCCCTGGGCTGCTTCTCTGGCCCCTCTGGCTCTGGTTGCTGCAGCTCTGCGCCCAGGGCAAGTCTGCTCTCTCTGGACTGTGCCTCTGGCTTTGGGGCTGCAGCTCTGCTCCCAGGACAGGGTCTGCTCTCTCTGCACTGCTTTTCTGGTCCCTCTGGATCTGGCCCAGCTCTGCTCCCCAGCTTAGCTCAGGCCCCTGCTTTCTCCTTAGCTCAGCCCCACTCTGTCTGACTCAGGCAAATCCAGCTCAAACGGAGGACAGGACCTCCCTGGCCTCCTGACTCCCTGATTAGCCTGCTTGCCCTGTCATTCAGGCTGACCTGGAGCATTGGCCTCTCCCCATTGTTCCTGGGGACTGTCTGTCTCAGGGTCCTGGTTTCCCATAGACCCTTCCCCTTCTAGTACTGGGAGCTAGCCAACCAAAACACCCCCACTGAATGTTAGTAAGGGGGCAACAGTCCCCTTACACTAGCAAGGACATTTGTATGAACACAAGCTACTTCTTCCTTAGAAGTCCATTTCAACCTGCTGCTTATTCTTTCCCCCTAGAGCTCTAATCCTCTGTTAGTAACATCACAATCATTTCCACAGCAATCAAGTGTTACGTCCTGCAAAGAGGATTACTGTTTCGGGTTGGGAAGCTGAACGGACTCAGGAGGAACAAATGACCAGCTTTTGTGCAAATGTCTTTGGTAACAGAAAACAAAGAGAGAGAGAAATACAGAACCACATGACAGATGATCAGATCTACTGCTTGCAAGAGGCATCAGATGCTCTTTAAGTTCATAACAAGTGATGTTTCCCAGAGAGATTTACAGTGGAGTGTTGGGAAAACTAGCAACAGGTGGTATGTCCCTTCCCCCCTCCTGTTTTTTCTTCTTTGACAAACTAGCAACATTTTCAAAATGAAATGTCACAGACAAATAAAAAAGCTCCTCATGCATAACTCCATCCTTTTGGCACAGAATTCAATGAGGGGGAACACCACTGAAAAGAGTGCACAAGTTTTTGAATGTCAAACAACTGGTTTCAATTTTCGCCTGCAAAATCCATACAACAAACAGTTAAAAAAAAAGATCTTTGTTTTGCCTCTTCTCCCCCCCTCACCCCAAGAACATAATGCAGCATGACTCTCCACAGAACAATTTGCCTGGGATTACCCATAATACACTGCATTATGGTAATACACTTCAACCCCTCATGCATATTAGACTGACAGTGTTAAAAATCTGTCAAAGGAAAAATAAATGATACAACAAAATGATGATGTAAGACAAGACGATAAACATTCAGCACTTTTGTAATCTGCCAAAATACACTCTGAAATTGGTCTGGGAAAAGAGAACAAGGGGACTGTGAGCTCAGAAGAGTTTAAGGGAATGTTCCCAACTCAAGCAGAAAACAATTTCTGACTGATATGCAGACACAATCACATGAAGACTGAAAACACAACAAAGCAGAACCAAAAGCCAGAGAGGAAACAAAGTAAGTTTTTCTCCTTTTCTTTGATTTCCCATTGTGCAGTGACCTAGAGGGAATCTGCCTGCTCACTTTTCCATGGACGGATCACCAGGCTTCAAAACACACAAATTCACTCACCTCGTACTCTCTGGTGGATTTAGACACAATCTCTGGAGCACTAGAATCCAGCCCAGTTATTCAGAAAACACCATCCAGTATCTGGGAGCATGAAACATGGGGTTCCAAGGATCCACCAGCCTTAAAGTAGGTGAAGCAGCTCACATCACAGGTCTTTCTCTTTGCCTTAATCATAGATTGGTGCTTATCTCCCTCAGCCTAAGAGCAGGCATAGGGAGCATGAAGACAGTAGCATTTTCAAGCCATTTGGCCTTGCACCTTTCCAGGTAGGAAGCCACAGGAAAGTGCTACCAAGATACACCTCACCAATGATCAAGGGTGTGGGCAGCAATAAAAGAGGGGCATATGTATGGGAAAAGGTGAAAATGGGATGATTCCTGGCCCCATTTGATTTAACCCATCCCTGCTCTCTCTCATGCACACACACTCTCTTTCTAACACCTCTTTGCTTTTCAGTTTGCAAGACAAAAACAAAATGAATAAAGGGAGGAGGATTTCACCCTCTAAAAAGTTGGGCCATGGGATAGGGTTTGATCCCACGTCCTGAAGCATTGAAAGCACCATAGGACATAAAGGATCATTTCCTTAATAGGGTTAATCTACCCTATAAAAAAATGGAAAACTCCGAGCCAACTCATATCACTGTTGATTTCCATGCAGACAAGAAACCAGGCACATCTTCTGAAATACCTAACCAAGAGAGGAGCCTGCTCTTGGTGTCAGATGATGGGTTTCTTAGCTGGCTATTGGAGGACAAGAGCTGGGCTCTTTTCTGGAAGAACCTGACATAAACAAGTGCAAAGACAGCCAGCAAAGGACACTTCCCACACCCGCGGTTCCAGCTCAGGAAGAGGGATGCAGCGGAGAGTGGTGCTTTCTGCTTCTCTGCTTCTCTCTGTGCCCAGTCACTGAACAATGAATGAAACAAGGAATCAGGGCAAATTATATTTGCTGAGACGGAATTGTAAAGATTAGTGTTGTAATTAATCAGGACAACCCCATCAGCAAGCTCTTGACCTTTATTCCGACCCTAATAACAGCACCTTCCCCCGTGTCTTTCATCCCAGAACATAAAGCCTTTTACAAACGCCTTAAAGGAAGCACCCAACTAGCTCCTGGGAGGTAGGGGAGCATTACTGCACATGAGGTCACACAAAGGGGGAGTGACCAAGGTAAGGTCACACAACTGGTCAGTAGGAGAGCTGGGAATAGGACCCTGGAGTCCTCTTTCTCAACCACCCCAATAATACTGTTGGAAGTTATAGCATTAGGGGCCATTCCTCCAGAGTGCTGGAGTGCTTTTCTTATATCATAGGAGTCGCCGGAAGTAACAGCTGAGTTTCAAGAAAAATTCAAGGGGTACTCATAAAAAAACTAGGCTATACTATTGTAATAACCCCCAGGCTCTCTCCAGTGAGACCCAGAACTGTCTCCCCTAGAAACGCCCCCATCAACACCACCACGAGACTCAGTCAGAGAAAATGACAGGCAGCTTAGGACAGCAAGACAGCTTCTAGCCCCAAAGCTGCCACCTTCCCTCTCCCTTTGCACCTATCCTGAGATAGAGTCCTCCTCCCACACAGAACTACATTCCATCCCCACTCCCCTCTGCGTTCCCATATAGTCCTGCACCACAGTTATTTCCAGCTGCTCACCTGCCTGCCATGGGACTGCTAGCCCCAGAGGGCTTCATGCACCACTTCCACTGTGAGTGAGAGGATCAAAGCCTTCTGGAGTGCTGCTGGCACTGTGAGGCAGGTAGACAACTGATCAGCATGGCAGGCAGTCAGTAGACCACAAATAAATGCAGCAGCTCAAGGGATAACGATGGGGCAGAGAGCAGTGGCAGTGCCGGAAGGTGGTAACCTCTGTCAGGACAGCTGTTACAGCAACTGAGCACCTGGATCTTTTTTTTTTTCCCCTCCAGAAAGAGGACGCTCAAGACATTTTCCTTAGAAGGCCTGGACAAGAACGTGGGGCAGTGGCTTAGATTAGTGCACTAGCTTCTAGCTGCAGAGATGCTGGGTTAGAAGAATTTAACAAATTACGGTGTGCCAGGAGCTTTAAATTAATGCATTAAGATGCAGTATTAAGGTAAACAACTGGCAGCTTTATTGAGCATATCTAGCTGGGATAGAGGTCTACACAGAACTGAGTAATATTCCCAAATATCCCATCCCAAGCATGAATAGAGTCCTGTGTGAAGTCTGGGCTGGATTCTTCAGGTCTGACTCTTCTTCTGTTGTTCCAAAGTCCAGCTGTGCAACACAGAAAGAGCTTATCTCTGGACATGATATGAAATGAGTTTGGTGGGTCTTAGCCTACTGCCAGTACAGAATTGGACCATAGGGATGCAGCTTTTAACGTCATCTAGTGTGTAGGTGACAGTTTATCAACACTCATGCTTGGTTCCCTGGCTGCTGTCATAGGCTCCTGGAGTTTGCATGGTGGTGTCAGGATGCTATCCCGTCACAGCTGGATGATCACATGAGGATAATCACATGGGATGCAGCGCAGACAGTATGAAGATTGGTGCTTTCCCATAAAAATCAGGGCAGGTGCTGGTGACCCTAGTGACCTAATCAGGATTCACAAGGTCTCCAGAGATATGAAGACAGGTCACTTGTTAACATCTCCATTTCCCCCCTCGTCCTCCACCACCATCCTTTGTCCCAATATCAGAACAGACATCCCTAAATGCTGTCATAGCCCCAGATGTGCAGTGGTACCAGATGCTTATTAAGCCCAATGTACTTCTCTGCAGCTGTTGACAGTACTCAAAGCAACAGCATAATTTTCATGGGTAGCCTCAGACACAAGGGGTCAAATTCAGAGGTGAATCTAAGAGATCTTGAGAGAGACTAAACTGGCATAAATCACACCTTCCTCCAGCCCCACCCTTATGTCGGTTACACTAGCTCAGATTTCCCCCTAGACTCCCTTAGACCCACTTACTTACACTCACTTGGACTCTCACCCATTTGCCAACTGATAATTATCACAGTCCCCTCCTTACATGTCACCTCTGAATTTGGCCCAAAGATATTTCCCAACCCTAACATTTCAAACTCCAGGGACCAAATCCATCCCTGAAGTAATACATCCTTGGAAGTCAATAGAGTTACATCATGCCAGGGCTCACTAAGTGGATTCTCCTCTCTCTCCTCAGTTATAATCGACAAAGGGTGACTCTAGTGTCAGAAGCTATTTCTGGGCTTTTATGGGTAATTCCTATATTCGGAGAGTGGGGGAAGGAATGGCCCCCAGGGGAGAAAATGTTAAAGACGTCTTTCAAGAAATATAATTTCCTGCCAAGGGCTTCTGCACATTCTGTAAATGAACCCTCTGAAAAGACAAAAGGCTCCATTAGCTGCTGTTAGCAGGAGTCACGTCTGTGAGGCTCAATGGGAGAATGCGGGAGAGGTAGAAAGTTCCCAGTCTCAAAGTAACAATCACCCTCACTGTCCCTGCACCAGTGCCACCCCCACATGCTTGGCCAATGTATGCCTCTCTCCTTGCCCAGCAGAAAAGCTCCTGCTCCTTAGTGGCAAAGTAACTGCGAGCCTTAAAGAGACAGAGCAAGGTGGGATTTCACAGCAGCTTCCAGCTTCTCACATTAGATGCTCTTTCATTTGGAACGCCTGCCGTGTACACCCACCCCACAAACACATGCCAACACACGAAGTACACTCACACGGACATATAGTTAAGTACACACACACCAACACACAGACACATACACCCACAACACACAATCACACCAAATCCACTTAGACACATTTTTAAATATATAACGCCCCCCCCAACATGCACACACTGATATCCAAACACACATACATCTCCATACACATTTTCACACAGCCAAAATCTCAGTGTATGTGTGTGTCATACAGACTTAAGTGCTCTCATTCACATCCATATGCACCTTGTCTTTCGGTGGTATACAGGCCCACTTAAAGAAAGGGGATGTGTGCATCTGTCTGTTTCACACACAGAGATGTGCATGGACCCATACACAGACAGACGGTTCATACTGTACACTTGCACCAACAATTGCACTGCTTCACATGCACAAACACCTCAGTGCCTTAATGCATCCCAACAGCACATCCACGCTAACACACACAAAACATGTGATTCACTGAAGGTGGGAGGAGGGGTTCAGGAGGCCGCAGATTAACAGCAAATGGAGTCACAGATAGATCAGATATCTCTGTCTCTTATAACCCATGCACCTGGTGTTCTTACATTAACACAATGATAATTAATTTTGGTAATTAGAGTTATAACAGGAGGGTACTATCCAGGAGCCCAAAGCAAATCTCTCCTTTTGGAAGTGAATTTGTTATGCCCAGTAACTAAGCAAATGCCATATTTGTCAGCCCCAAATAAATACTGAGGAGATAGCAAAGGATGGTTTTTCTATTTCCTAAGCGTTTGCTTCAGGATAACATGGATTTATTCAGCAAGGAGATGGGAAACTGAACAATAAAAATGACTAAATGGAAACATAAAAATTAAACCCTTTTACACAGAGACAGACTGCAGCAGCTCTACCTGCCAGCCCCTTCCAGATTCCTAATGAAAACAAACAATGATTTGCAAATGATTTGGAAAATAGATACCTCATTCTTTTCCCTTTGCTTGTGTGCATGTGAATGTGGAGCTCAAGACACTGAGGGATTAATAGCACAGCTACAGTCTTGCATTGCCGCAAAGTTCTGCAGCACCTCCTACTATTCCATTACACGCACACAGCTCAGCCAATGTTCCTCAGCACCCTCTGCTATCCTAGTCCTGGACCTTCCTTCCCCACTCCCAGCTCTGCCAATGCATCTGAATGAATCCTGACCGAATCAGGAATGGACAATAATGCCAAAAGGACACAGGGGATCAAACCCCAATTGGGACATGGAACCCTGTCCTTGGAGGGCCATGCCTGCCGCTGAAAGAAAAGTAATGGCAACACTTGTATAGCTTGTAACACCAATAAAGTCTGTTGGATTGAACTGGACAGGTGAAGAGGCTGCCTTCCCCTGCCTGTCTGAGCAGAGACAGGAGAGGAGGCAAGAAGTGGCCTCAGCATGCAAAACCTAGTCACCCATCTCCTCCCCACTCCCTGCACACACACACACACCCGTATACAAGCACTTGACAGTGCAGTGTCAGGAATGAGGACTTGCAGCTGTGTCTCCCCAGTTACTGGGCACCCTCTGAGCCCAGCTGAGCCATAGAAGGGCCACCTGATTAACCACTCAGCCTGATTGGCCTAGGAAGTCAGCAAGCCTGCTCTTTACCCAACAGCAACAGCTGATCTCTGGCTGGTCACTGACTATGCTCACAGCTGCAATCACTCCTGTGCCTACCTTCCTCCAGTTCTGCTCCTACCTTGGTCCTGCCCTGTCCCTGTCTGCTCCAGACCTGCTTCCTTACTGAATTCCTGACTCTGACTGACCCCTGGGCTTTGGTTACTGGCTTGAGGACTCCAGCTCCTGACTCTTGCTCCAAACACTAGGGCTGATTCCTGTTCCAACAACTAGGCCTGACCGCCCACACCCCGGTTTGCGACATGCCGTGTGGTGCGGTGCACTCCGGCAGACTCCAGTGCAGTACAGTACCTTCCACGCTAATTAGTTGCAAATGGAAAAGAGGCTGATGGTCATATTTCCCCCCAGCTCTGCATTTGCGAAAAGGTCACCAAGGAAGTGTGAATTTTTTTCCAGTGAACAGAGATATCCGCAGCTAATCAAATCTGAACTTTATCATTACCAGGTGCCCTTCCTTTCCTGTCTCCATTTAGAAATTATCTCCCTTCCCCAGCACACATTTATGCAGACACCACACACATGCATGTGCAGACTGCATACACACACCCCCATATGCCCTGTTACACACATGCACACGCATGCACCTTATGCGTATAGATGTCTGTAGAAATATATACACAAACCACCTACCTTTAATGCTGCACATACACAACAGCCTTACACCCACCCTTGCACACACACACCCCCCTTCCTGCCAGCACACCTTTATGCACTCACACAAGTGCTCTCGCACACACAATTGTACGCATAGACAGGCAGACACTCACATGCATACACATCCTGTTTCACACAGACACTGACCTGCATACCCGCTCCCTTATACACATACACACTCATGTGGAGGCATATCCTTAAAAGTAATCAGATAGCCACAGCCACAGCCACACCCTTACTCACCCCCGCCTTCGGGAAAATAAGGACCCTGGGATCAATAACCACTTACTGCCCTTCATTCCAACACTGTCCACTTCATTCTTCCCTCTTTATGGTGACAGACAAGCTGACTACAGATGTGGGGCATCAGTATGCAGGGGAGGTGAGGTGGACACTGTGTTAGCATAAAAAACAGACAGATGCCACAGAGTCCAGCAGAGTCTGGCGCTGCAGTCCTGCAAGCTAGTGAACAGAGCCCCCTCTGCCCCAGAAGCCCTCTGTTTTATTCACAGAACACCAACGCCACTCCACCGAACAAGGAAGGGCAATTACACAGACCGTTTTCCTGCGGCAGCAGAACTGGGCGTGGGATGGAGGGGACAAGCAGACAGTTCCCCTACATCTGTGCAAAGATCTTGCACACGTAGGTTGCAGACATGTGATTCGTTCAGTTCTGCACAAAAGTGACCTGATTTCATATCACAAAGACTATGTGGCAAGAAACCAAATGTACTTCAGACACCTCCTCCATTCTCACTGGGCTGGTTTTTAAAGTTGTCGGTGTGCTTTATTGCCATTGTAACTAGTAATGAAAATGTAGTGCTCGTTGTCCCTGCCAGTGCACCTCAGTTCCAACCTGCAAGCACCCCCTGATATTCCAATCCCAGGCTGCCCCCTCCCCAGCTCTGATGATGCACCTCAAATCCCAGCCCACAGCGCCTCCTGCTGTTCCAGTCTTGCACCCTCCTCCGTCCAATTTTGCCAGTGCCGCTCAATCTTGATCTGCAGCATGCCTCATTCTTTCAATTGGGCCCGCCCCACAGAGCTCTGCCCGTGAACTTCAATAATGCGCTGCCAACACAACCAGTTATTTCAAGCGTGAACCAGTCCTGGGCAGAGCCTAACAATAATATAAATATCATTGTTTGCTTAATATATGTATTGATTGTCTTTCTACCTAGCTAGCTTATTTCGCCAAAGGAGCACATTTTGCGTTAATCATGACGGGACACATTTTTAAAGCTGACTTTTACTATCAGTCCCCAGCACAAACCCTCCCCTCATGTACATAAATCGTAGAACTTCCTGTGTATCTGTGAGTTTTGCATGTGCACATGCAGTTTCATAGGCTAGCTGGAAATTTGGTCTATAAGCACGCATAAAGCTCATCAGCTATGTGAGAAGGGCATGGGGAAAGAAAGGGCATGTGGTGTGTGCGCATTATGGGAGTGAACTTTGCTCATAAAAAACTCCAGAACTTTCACTCTTGGGCGGCCTTCCAATCACCAGACATCCTGGCTTGGTCAGAGAAATGACCTTTCTGTCGGTCTGTCACAGCAGACATGGGTTCGCTCTCAGCTCCTGTATACTTCACTCCCCACTCCAAGCAAGAAGAAATGGCAGCTTTTAAAGGTCACTGTGAAATCAGTGTCCAGCTGTTGGCTCTGAAATCCATATGGCCGTCAGACTGCAAAGAACATCAGTTCCATCAAATTTCCCCTTTGCAGCTTCCCCATCTCAAGGGTCATTTTAACAGTTCAAGCTAGAAAATCCACTCCAGGTTGTTGTTCACCTGGCCTCTGGGCCATTTTGCTAGGGTTCAAAGATCACATATGATGGGCCACATTGCTTGTAGGGCCCAAGAAGAAACAGCCGAGCAAGGAAACAAAGGATGGGCTCAAAGAGACAATCAATCAGAAAAAAGAAATGAGAAACTAAACACGCTAGGACGTTCCGGATTCTCTCTCCTAAGTTTGTCTTTATGTTGAGTTAGCATTTCAAACCAAATGCTCTCCTCGCTCAGCTTTCATTTATCTTATAAGATTAAATCATTTTATAAACCACTGGCTTCCCCTCCAAATGAGAACAAACCTTGTCGGCTGCAGCCTGCTGAATGTCAGCCTTTTAAAAAAAAAATCCTCCACTGAAATGTAAATTGGCTTTCTGATTAGATTGCTTTCAAAAAACCCAGCAGAAAAGGCTATTGCAAATCAGACAAAGTTCCTTGGGCTCCCATCCCTGGCTGCACATGGCAGAAGCTCTCTTAGAGTCACTGGCATCGTCTTCTTCCCCCCAAGTAGCTTCACTTTCATTTTTTCTTGTTTATTTTCTTAAATCGTTGGTGTAATTTTCCTTTCAAGGTCAGTCATTAATCGCAGCCCCCAAAGGGAAATTTCTGCCTCAGCCGACATGTGAAGAAAGATCGAGAGCTTGGCAGTGTTTTGAATTCCTCATATGGAAGGTGCTATATAAGTGCTAATTATTATTACTCCAACAGAAAATTGTAATGGGTCTTGGGGGCATGCGTGAGCCACATTGTGCTGGTTCTGGCCATGGGCCCATGAAAACTGGCAGCTATAGTCACAGAGCATGTGACTGGGATAAACCTGTGACCTCCAGGAACCCATGTACAAGGGTTCCCGCCTCTGGGGCAGGCACAAAAGTGAAGAGATATCCAAGCTCAGGGGAGCCCAAGTTGGTGGGGCATCTCTCCACAGCAGCCAGGAAGAGCAAGGAAAAGGGGAGCTGCTGGGGAAATCAGGCACTCAAAAGTTAGGAAATGCCAGAATTAAGGTTGTCTGTGGCATCTCCTCCACTCAGCCCCCTTGTGCTCATGTTGTGATAATCTTTCATTACATGATCACATTAATATTTTTTCCACGGGACCCCTGTGTTATTCAGTCCCCCAGGATGGATGGTGCGCAGGGGATGAATCAGGTTTATGTTGTGTCTGTAGGATCCCTGCCTCGATTGTTGCAGAAGTCAGAAGGTGTGTGGCGAAAAAGGCAGGGAACTGCAGGAGAAGAAAGGATGATCTTATACCTAAGGCAGCTGAATGGTGACTTTGAGGATAAGAATCTATTGCCTCTGCCCCAGAGTTCCTATGTTCTGCTGGGCCAGTCACTTAAACCAGACTTTTCACAGGTGGTCACTAAATGTGTCTTCTTCATTTTCTGGGGCCTGACCTGAGAGACTGGGGTCTGACTTGCAGAAGTGCTGAACACGTGTAGCTTCAACTAAAATCAATGGGGGCAGTGCTTTGAAACTATATAAAGTTTTACGTACTCTGAAAAATCAAGTCCTAAGTGTCTCAAATTAAGCACCCAAAATCAGTGGATATTTTTTACTTTAATCGCTCTGTGCCTTATATCCTCATTTGTAAAATGTGAATAGCCCCTCATCTCATTGGAATTTTGTTAAAATTAAATTAATTAATGTTTTTGAAACACTGTAGTTATGAGCACCACAGAAGAGCCCATAAGAAAATTAACAATTCTGTCTTCAGAGCAGGGTGCAGTAAATAAAGAATGGGCTTACACAATGAACAATGAGGAGAAAACAGAATATTGAATAGCTGTTCATTTAGTGAGAACCATCCATTCTGTGCACTGAATGAGGCAGGGAAAAATAGAACGTGATCATGTAATTAAAGACTTCATAATAATGCATAAGCACAAGGGGGCTAAATTAAGGTTACATGGGCAACCTTAATTCTGGCATTTCCTAACTTTTAAGTTATTGACTTTGCAACCTTACTGAACTTCTTTTAATATATTTCTTTATGTGTAATTTAAAAAGAAACTGACAGGAAGGATGCATCTGTCAGAAGACCCAGCTCGATAAAATAAAATAGTATGGAAAAAGTTTTTTCGACAGACTTGACAGTGCCTACATGGTAAGAACAGATGGAGATTTAACCCAAAGGAGAAACCAGGCCCCATAAATGGATATGAATCAGGCACCAGCTCCCCCCAGCTTTCTGATCAGAAGTCATGTGAAATAGGATCTCTCTCGCTCTCTCTCTCTAGCATTTCCTCCCCTTTTCCTTAAGTTGGGAGAAAGCTGGAGCTGGAGAAAGCTGTTAGACTGACATCAGTGAAAGTTAGCACAAACTCCACTGTGCCTCAGTTATGTTCTGGGTGGACGTGCTTTCATGAGGGGACAGAGAGGAGCTCAGTATCCATGCAGGAGAGAGTTGAGGAGGGACCTACATTGCCAGTACCCTTACTCATCTGCTCTGCAGCTGGAGCACTTTCATCTCCACCACTGTCAGTGCAGCCTGTATCATCCATGCGAACATTCAGGGGGAAGGAAAACTATTTCTGATTTCCCCCAAGTTTTTCATTTAAGCAAAGGAACCAATTCTACAGAAGGGAAGAAATGGTCATTTTGCTAAAATGTTGACTGTTCACGCAGCAGAATCATAATGGAGAATTTTGAGGTGTTTTTGCTGACAAGAGAAACATCCATCAGCATAAACAATGACATTTCACTTCAGATCTAATCCATAAACATCCTTGAGAACTCCAGGTTCATTCACACAGAGAAAATGCTGGCAATTTAGTACTCATGTCCGGCTGTACAGGCTAGGAGCAAAAATAAAAGTTAACTGCATGGTGTATGCCAATCTGTGGAATTCACTGCTGCAGGGGGCCACAAGGTGAACCCTCTGAAAGGATTATAAAAGGGCAGATCATTGCCCAGCCACTAACGATACTGGTAATTTATTAGTCCACAATTGCAATAGTGATGATCAAGCCTCACACTGAAGGGCACAAGTGGAAGGGAAGGACAGGAAGGATTATTCCCCTCCCATGTCTTAGCATAATTAATCAGTTGTATTGTGGACAGTTTTGACTTCTTCTGAACTATCAAGTATTTGGCCCTTGGAGGAAGCAGGATACCAGAATAGATGGACTAGTGGTGTGATCCAGCCTGGCAAATTCTAAGATCCCTAAGAGGAGGGAAATCTATCCTCTCAGAAAATCATATGTAGAAAATGCTTTGAAATTTAGATGCCTCTAAAATCCAGGCAGAGTGAAACACGAACGCTGTTCTTTTAGTCCCTGCTTTCGCTACCTCACCATTCTTATTTCCCATGCCTGAGGAGTTCATGATTAGACTATGAGCTTCATCAAACGGCAATTTTCAGCTGCCAAATAGATTTGTACAATAAATCCACACGGGGCCAGATTAATGAGCAAGAGAGACGTCAGAAATCAAAAAGCTAGCTGCTGTAATTCCACAGGAAACTTGAAAGGATAATGTGAAATGATATTTGGACATTTAAAGGGACACTATCAAAATAAAGTAGTTAATTTTTCATTAGAATTTCTTTGTCCCCTCTCTGTGTCTTACACCTTCCCAATAGTCTCTCCTAAGTAGAATGCAAACCCATGACATTCAAGGTCATGCCACTCAAACCGATCTAGTAGGCTTGAAAACAGTTTCACTCACATAAATAATATATATGCATGCACACACAGACACGTTACTTGTGTCACTACTAACACATTGCATTAGTAAAACTGAAATAATATTTAAACATCTAAATTGCTTCATTTATGCTGTTGGTTTTCCATTTGTTCTAACAGTTTGGACAGTGAAATTAGATCGAATTATAGTTAGTTTCCCATTTGGAGCCAAATTCTGCCCTCAGTTACACCCAGGCAAGCCCAATGATCCAATGGTAGTCAGTTTCACTTTCTGTTTTTTACATGCTAGCACAATTCTAGTCTCCAAGCACTGCAGGGAAACATTTTTAAATCTAAGAGCAGAGGAGAATGTTCTTTCTTCATGTGCATGCCTAGTTGCTTCCCCTCAATCATGTCAGTGTGACAGTGCTTATCGATTTTGTATGACTGCCCATGCAAATGTTGGTTCTGAGTACTTAATAATCCCCCCCACACACCCAAAGTAGCAGCACTTAGCTGGTGAATGGATAGTGTGGTGGCCATGTATCAACTCCTGTCCTATTCCCCAGCAAAACACAGTCTCTATTCTTCTAATTCACAGATTTACTCTTCTACAGAGCCATGAATGCATTTCCTCCTGGATCTTCTTCAAGTGACCCCTTTTATCCAAGGAACCAGGATTCACTTCACACACTTTTACTCTTCTGGGGACGGAAGCATCCTAATGCTTGGAGGTCTGCAGTGCTGCAGAAGATACCTGGATTTGCTCTCTAACTCCTGGTCTCTCATACTTGCAAGGTTGGGAGATTGGGTGCTAAATCCCTAGATGGAAAGGAACCTTTTGTTTTGATCAATAAACTGTGGTCCTTCCTGTTCCATATCAGTAGAATGTATTAAACATTAGAACTTCTGACTCCCTTCAGCCTCTCTCCATGTCCACTCTCTCCTGGTACAACCATCTAGGGATCCAGTTCCATGCTCTGCTCTAAGACCATACCTGATGCATTCTTCCCAGAGGCCAGCTTGTCATGTCAAAAGGCAGAATAGCCCTTGCAGTAAACCACCAGCTAGGACAGGAAGGAGGAGACTGAGGGAAGAGGTCCTTAGAGTGATGCAAAGACATTATTGTTTAACATACATTACAAAAGGAGGGAAGCCCTACTATCAGTTATTCCTAAACCAGGAAGAGAGGTCATACAATGTTCCAATTACAGGCCAATTGCACTGTTAATAGTGATGCCAAAAGAATATTCTGCCTATGCTCCTCTGTATTCTAAGTGATCTACCTGTATTAGAGCCTTCTGTGCAGTCTTGGTCAATGCTCATGGCTACCACTTAAAAAACTCCAGCTCCACACAGCCCAGGTGGTGTTTGGGCTCCCAAAATTACTATTATCCCTTTTACCGTGTCACTGATGTCAAACTGGTTCCAGCATGCTAAAACCCTTATGTCCACATGGGTGGAAACGGAATGGATGTTAATGCATCCAATTCCCCCTGCGGGTCTGCTCGGTGCCTCTTTTTGTCCGATGGAGAAAAATAAGGTAAAGTCAGCGGTGGCTGTATGAAGTGTCTGAGCTATCCTAGCTAAGAGGTACCAATTTCATCCTCGTTTTCATGCAAAATCACCTATCTGGGGTAACCCAGACTTGCAAACTTGGGGGGGGGGAGGGCTATAATTTGGAAGAACTGGCTGAACCAGGGCACCATATGGATTTCCCAGTTAGTCTAGGATGTGGGTTTTGTCTCTTTTCTAACACTAAAGCAACACAGCCTCAGCGGAGTGGCAGTATTTACAAGTGACATTTGCTAATGTATCAGCTTGGTCCAGATGCCCTCAGACTGCCAGAGAGCTACTGGGAACCTTGGAAATGCTTCATAAACTCCCCAGGCCCATGTCTACTATGGATGCTTTGGTAATAAAGAGGAACTCCATTGGTCTGGAGTTCTTTGTGAAGTGTGGGAAAGGGAGTTAGTGCTTGCCTTCAGTAACCAAACCTCACATGAAAATTATAACCTAGATTATGTACCTACTATGCTGGGTTTAACTTCACCACAAACTTGGTTCATGAGGGCCACTATGACGACCAAGTGTATGATTTTATGAAAATGGAGGAGCAGGCTTATGCCCAGAGCAGAGCAATAGCATTCAGATCTATTTGAGTTAGCAGCACCAGAAATAATAGCTTATCAACATAAAGACCAATTATATGAATTTGAAGAAATTTGGGCCCTGTTTTTTCATACATTTGGATAAAGAATGCTGAGATACCTCAGATAATGCCAAACTTCCATTCCTCCTGTTCTCTCCACTTTTTCCCTCCCTCTTCCTGTGCTGGCCCTCACTTAGTCCCCTCCTTCCCTTTTCTGCCTATTTTTATGTGTCTTTTGTTTTGTTATCAAAATGTCTAAATAATAGTGCCAGGTTTTGTATTGTCTACTCTTGCAGCTTTGACAAGGTGTAAGGGTGCATAATTGCATATCTTTATTTGCAATCCCTGGGAAATGAGCAGCAGTTGGTAACATAGACAAGCTGTACATCGTTTAGCTTTTTGTATTTTTTATTGTTTGCTTCAATGTTAAAATTAGCCCCCCAAAATCACAACAAAATTCAATTCAAACCAAAATCTTCCAGGATTCAGGGGTAGGAAGGAGCAGAGGCAATGTCCCTTTCCCACCTCTCTGCCCACAAGAGGCTCACTGTGTCCTACAGCCTAATGCCTCTTAGCAAACAGTAACAGCATTAACTGGACAAAGGGGAGAAGAAGGTTGAAGGGATTTGCTGGAATGAGAGCCTAGAGGTTGATTCCAAAAGAGGAGGGGCTGATGGCAGTGCTGAGAAAGCTGTTCCAATCAACATGGGGGAGAGTGTTGCTTCATTATTCTGAATCCAGCCAGGCTTCTCAGCTCCACAGATTCAGATCTATCATGATCCCATCCCTGTAGTTGTTGTTTATTGTGCTGTAATTTAATCATACGGTGGGGGATTCATTCTCTAGTTTGGGGCCGGTTGAGACCCAGGAACACATCAGCAGAGGAGATGAAGGAACTGATTAAGATGTGCTGCTCCCACTGAAGGGGTCTCTGTTGAGTCAGGCCTTTTGTTTAGCAAGCAAGGAGAGCAGAGGTCCTGAGGTTATACTTAATGAGAATCATAGAATATTCGGGTTGGAAGAGACCTTAGGAGGTCATGTAGTCCAATCCCCTGCTCAAAGCAGGACCAACACCAACTAAATCATCCCAGACAGGGCTTTGTCAAGATGAGCCTTAAAAACCTCTAAGGATGGAGATTCCACCACCTCCCTAGGTAACCCATTCCAATGCTTTACCACCCTCCTAGTGAAATAGTGTTTCCTAATATCCAACCTAGACCTCCCCCGCTGCAACTTGAGACCATTGCTTCTTGTTCTGCCACCACTGAGAACAGCCTACCTCCATCCTCTTTGGAACCCCCCTTCAGGTAGTTGAAGGCTGGTATCAAATCCCACCCCCCACTCTTCTCTTCTGCAGACTAAATAACATCAGTTCCCTCAGCCTCTCCTCGTAAGTCATGTGCCCCAGCCCCCTAATCATTTCCGTTGCCCTCCGCTGGAGTCTCTCTAATTTGTCCACATCCCTTCTGTAGTGGGGGGACCAAAACTGGATGCAATACTCCAGGTGTGGCCTCATCAGTGCTGAACAGAGGGGAATAATCACTTCCCTCAATCTGCCAGCAATGATCCTACTAATACAGCCCAATATGTTGCTGGCCTTCTTGGCAACAAGGGCGCACTGCTGACTCATATCCAGCTTCTCGTCCACTGTAATCCCCAGGTCCTTTTCTATAGAACTGCGGCTTAGCCAGTCGGTCCCCAGCCTGTAGCAGTGCATAGGATTCTTCCTTCCTAAATGCAGGACTCTGCACTTGTCCTTGTTGAAACTCATCAGTTTTCTTTTGGCCCAATTGTCCAATTTGTTGAGAGAGCTTTGAAGTTGGCTCCAAAAGGCAGAGCCAGCTGAGTTTGTATCTCTTTGTGGTTCAGGTCCATTGTTTTCCCTTTTCAGAACATATGTCTACCCAGGAAAGCCGGGCTGAGGTGCAGTATCCACTTCTCAGCCAAGCCCTGATTTGTATCCTATTTCCCAGCTTGACTGACTAAGTAGCAGAGGCACGGAAGGGTTAAGTGGCTAACTTGAGGTCCCACTGTGAGCCCTGGCTAAGATCCAGCAGGCTGCTGTCTTCCAGGCTTTTGTCTGATTCTGTACTAGTCTACCTCACTGCCACTTTCAGACACTGTCCTCCCCACTCCACCCCCATTTATGGCGTGCATCTTTATTCTAAAGGAGCAGAAAACTGGAGGACTGGGGTGTGTGGCATGGAATGACATGAGAACCTCTTCCCCCCCCCCAAACACACACTTCCTTGGGCTTACATCTAGGTTAGTTTCTAGTATTGCTTTATACTGTCCCTGACTTTAGACTGTGCTCTGCCATTGCAGATGCATACTCTGAACTTGGATCCATTTGGTAACCTGATTTTACTTTGTATTACCCCAGGGTAGTACAGTAATCAAGGAGAGGGTAATTCACTTCCCCCATCTTAGGTATTACTGGAGTATAAACATTCATTGTCAAGCCTCATGACAGAGCATCTTCATTCATGCTGAATGCCGACCTTGCACACATTGCACTGCACAAAGGGGAAGACACAGCCTCTGTCCAAAGGAGCTTACACTCTAAGTCAGTTTTTATAGGAAACACCCTTTAAAAACATTTAGTTTGGAACAGAGAGGGAGGATTCTGCAAACCCAGTAATGTCTAGGCCTCAAGTACTACTGACTGACATCTTTGACCCTTTACCTTCTTTTCCCAGTAATATGTCACAATGTGAGCAGAAACCTCTGTTCTCTTACTTGCCGATTGCCCTCTTTGGATGAAATTCACTCTGTCCTAGCACACAGACTGAGTAGTTGGACTAGCAGGAGCCCAGTGGAATTCAGCCCCATGAAAACCCAGAGACAGGCTGTGGGGTTGAATGCAGCCTCTCCTCAGCTGTTATTGCAGCTTGTGGGTTGGAATGGCAGCCACAGGCCATCTGCAAAACACACACACAGTGCAGTCCTGCGTGCCTCCTGCATCTGTTCAGGTGCTGTCATTCCAGTGAAAAGACAACATTTCAGAGACAGCCAACAAATGCTATGGCTACTGCTGCACAATGCTCAACAAAGAAGCATCTGATATTGTATCTGTTCCCTCTCGTTTGTGTTTGTTCCAAATCCTGTGGTGACCTTTGCTGCTTCCTTGGGGACCTGGGTTCACATGTTCAGTTTATGGGAAGAGAGCACTTGGCAAGCATTCATTTATGAAGCCCCACAATACTACTTTGAGGCAGGTCCAGGGTAAATAGGAATTCACTTCCTTTACCAGTAAAATACAATCACACATGAGTTCTTAAACCAACTGCAGCAACACTACAAAAGAGTATCGGGTAGGTTTTGAGGAAGACTCCCATATCCAACTGAAAGTGCAAAAGGAATTTTTCAGGTAAACTATAATTATCCAAACTGGAATTTGGCCAGGACTACATAGTTATGTACTCCACTGTTATAACAAGGGCCATGTGGTATTTAGAACCCCAAATGGTCAGCAGTTTTATATCCCACCCTCACCTCAGCACCTCACTAACTCTAACCCCTGACCTTAGCAGGAAGCCAATTTTAGTACAGACTCAGAGGAAAGAGTTCCATCATAGGATCAGCACCACTTGAAGCCTGAAGGGCCAAATCCATGTGCTGCATTATGTAAAAACCTGGTATAGGCTGTGTCAGCTCTTTTTACAGGCCGAAAAATCCAGAGTTTGGTCAAGAGGCCAAGAGGCCCTGTAAAAACAGTGAACAATATTAGCTAAAAGAAGCAGGACAAACAAAAGACAACCTTGCTTTTACTAAGATAAGCTTGGTCAGCAAAATGCCAGGTGGGGAGCAATAATTGGCGCTCTTATCTGAAGCTGCAAACAGACCAAAGGAATGAAAGAAGACCATTATGTTTGTGTCTGATCCTCAGGCAGAGGAGGTAGCCATGCTCCCCCCCTCCACCAACCGTGAGTTTATGAAAGAGGTTCAAGCATGTGAGTATGAGATATGGCATCCTCCTCCCCTCCCCAGATACCAGTGTCTCCCTTTAGAAGTACAAATGAGCCATTTGAAGGACAATTTCTATTGCCATATACTTTTCGCTGTTTTTCTGTTTTAACCCCCAGGTATGTACCTGTTGGACAATCAGAGGGGCTACTTCATTCCTATGGACCCCAAATCAGAATTCAACATATATATTTTATACTAACACACTTTATACATTGTTTAAAGTACTAATTGTATGTTTAAAGTACTAATTGTATGTTAACCTGAAACCATGGAGACATTATATAATCTTTAACTATTGGCTACTGTGCTTATCTTGTCTTGCTACTAGACCTATCCAGGGGGTTAGGACTACCTACCTCATCACTTTTCCTCTGCCCATGAAAAATCCATATAATCTGCTGTAATCAATTGTTTGGCAGAGTCTCTGAACCTAATAAGCAAGGTGACACTCCGCCAGTGCTGTGCGTAATAAACCCATGTGCTTGATTCTACACGGTGTCCATTTTGTTCCTTCAAAGCCTATTGAATTGAATGAAGTGATTTCAGCCTAATCATTATGCTATTTGTCAGTATCAGAAACCACACATTTTGGCCATCATTTGATGATGACTGCACATCTCTGCTGAGGAAAGCCTGATCGCTCCATACAGGGATGCAGCAGCTCAGGACTCAGCTGCACTGGCAGAGGGGAGTGTGGAACTGGAACACCAGACAGACATTGGGAGTGAAGTACACTAGTCAATCTTTGTGGGTAACCCAGGACAAGAGTATGTTGCAGGTTATATTTAAGCAGAGTAGTAGCGCGGTGTATGGGAAGCATGCCCGGGGCCTGCCCGCATGGTACTTGGCTCTAACCAGAGCCATCTATCCCTCAGTTTGACAGGGACCTCCCCTTCACACAGTTTTCCCATGCTATTTGACTGAATATGGATTACTGGAACCATTTCTGGTAGTACATGACTAGGGATAAAACCTAGTGTCTCTCCTAGATATTTGGTCATCAGTCAGGGACCTAGCATTGGGGTTCCCATTCCCTTCCATACAAGCTCTATCCAGAGTCATATCTAGTCCCTGTGCACCGATTGCTTGAAGACCTTGCCCTGACCTTCCTCATGCACAGATCTTGGAGCACAGGAATGTTTCTGGAGCATCTTCCTAAAGCTATAGGTCCATATTCATCCTGGCTGTAACTCCATTGAAGTCAACAAATGAAATCAGGAATGAATTTCACTCAATGTCTCAGAGGAAACAAACAAAATAAAACAAAACAGGACAGGTTTTCAACTACTCAAATGTAGTTTAAAATAAATATTCTCAGTCTTGATTGAATTTGAATCAACAGTTTCCTTTTGTTTACATAAATGTCTAGAACTATTAAGCATGTCATGTTTTTGGGACACTACCACTGAGAGAGATTCAAATAGTTTTGCCCCGTGTTTTCTGACCGTTCTAATTTTTGGTTCTATTTGTTTTCTAAGCGTGTGGGGGAGGAGGGAGGGAAAGGAAGACCAGGAGGCCATCCTTCTCTTTTAAATATCATTCTACTGAGTTCAAACACAATGGTACATTCCCCCAGTGCTTGAAGCTTTCAACGTGGGAACAGAAGGCAGATGGATTGAGTGACAGCTGAATTCCACCACAGCAGGTGCCAAGGGAGGACTTTCTCCAAAATGCATTTCAAGGAGGCATCCCTGGGACACTTCAACAGATGGGCCACTGCTTGGCAGTTGACAGGCAACTACCCCCTGTACTAACTTCCTGGAAAAAATCAGAAATATTTGGCATCCCTGAGAAAATGACCATTTGTTCTCACAGTGTCAAACTCACAATAAGAGAGCACTGCTGTTCTCTGGTTCATTCACAGAACTGTTAGGCTTGGAGGGGGCATCTGAGGTTGATGGTGCAGGTTCAAAATCATGCGGGATGGGGCAGAGTGTTCTCAGCACAAGGCCTGGGATGGTGGAATACACTAATACCAGAGATCAGTAATATGCACGGAGGGTGCAACATAATGCAAGACATCTTTTTTCTGTGAGCCTTCTCCTAAAATAGATCTAGGGAAACCTGGAAGAAACAGACCACCCAATTCGGATCTCTCCTAAATAAGAGGTTGTTATACAGAGGGGTTGGTAGCGGGGGAGGAGGAAGGGAAGAGGGGAAGATAATGGAGAGTCTTATTTCTTTGTCTTGAGATATACAGACTTTTAAATTAATGGTGCTCAGACATAACAGTGGTGAGCATCTTAGAAATATGTCTAGTAAATATTACTGAATTGTTGACTATGAAGAAACCATTTAAGCCCTATGTGGTTTGGGTCATGACTCATAATGACATCTCTCCTTGTTCACCAACATGGGTGTTGAGACCATCCAGGATACTCTCACTGGCTATCCCCACATCTCCTGGGGTTGTTGGGGGTCAAGACAATCTCTGTGGAATCCCACAGCTCCCGAATTTGCTTCTCCTATTGGTAAGAAAGAGCCCCATAGTTTGCAGACTTTCAAGGTCTAGCTGTTTACTAAGGCTTTTCCCTATAGAGCAGTGGTCCCCAAACTAGGGGCGCCGCTTGTTAAGGGAAAGCCCCTGGTGGGCCGGGTCAGTTTGTTTATCTGCCACGTCTGCAGGTTCAGCTGCTCGCAGCTCCCAGTAGCCGCGGTTCACCATTCTCGGCCGATGTGACCTGCAGGAAGCGGCGCGGGCTGACGGACGTGCTGGCCACCCTTCCCGCAGCCCCCATTAGCCTGGAGCGGCGAACCACAGCCAGTGGAAGCCACGATTGGCCAAACCTGAGGACGCAGCAGGTAAACAAACCGGTCAGGCCCGCCAGGGGCTTTCCCTGAACAAGCGGCACCCCTAGTTTAGGAACCACTGCTGTAGACGGTGGAATTTTTTAGTTGACTTTTTGGTAGTTTAAGTTTCAAAGATGCCTCTGAGTCCCCCATGCGTAATAATAGGGCTGTCGACTAATCGCATTTAACTCATAGGATTTACTCATCAAAATTAATTGTGATTAATTACAGTTTTAATCACACTGTTAAACTGTATACCAATTGAAATTTATTAACTATTTTTGGATTTTTTCTACATTTTTAAATGGACTTATTGATTTAAATTACAACACAGAATACAAAGTGTAGAGTAATCACTTTATGTTACTATTTTTATTACAAATATTTGCACTGTAAAAATTATATTTAAATTATAGTATTTTTCAATTCACTTCATACAAGTACCATAATGTAGTCTCTTTATCGTGAAAGTGCAATTTAAAAATGTAAATTTCTTGTTACATAACTGCACTCAAACACAAAACAATGTAAAACTTTAGAGCTTACAAGTCCACTCAGTCCTACTTCTTATTCAGCCAATCACTAAGACAAACAAGTTGTTTACATTTGCATGACATAATGCTGCCGGCTTCTTATTTACAATGTCAGCTGAAAGTGAGAACACGCATTTGCATGGCACTTTTGTAGCCAGCATTGCAAGGTATTTACGTGCCAGATATGCCCCTTCATGCTTCGTCTCCCGTTCCAGAAGACATGCTTCCATGCTGATGATGTTTGTTAAAAAAATAATGTGTTAATTAAAATTTGACTGAACTCCTTGGGGGAGAATAATATGTCTCCTGCTCTGTTTTATCTGCATTCTGCCATGTATTTCATATTATAGCAGTCTTGGGTGATGACCCAGCACATGTTCATTTTAGAACACTTCCACTGCAGATTTGACAAAACATAAAGAACAACATAAACCAATGTGAGATTTCTAAAGATAGCTAGAGCACTCCACCCAAAGTTTAAGAATCTGAAGTGCCTTCCAAAATCTGAGAGGGATGAGTTGTGAAGCATGCTTTCAGAAGTCTTAAAAGAGAACACTCCAATGCGGAACTACAGAACCTGAACCACCAAAGAAAGAAAATCAACCTTCTGCTGGTGACATCTGACTCAGATGATGAAAGTAAACATGCGTGAGTCTGCACTATTTTGGCTTGTTATTGAGCAGAACCCATCATCAGCATGGACACTGTCCTCTGGAATGGTAGTTGAAGCATGAAGGGACATATGAATCTTTAGTGCATCTGGCAAACAAATATCTTGCAACGACGGCTACAACAGTGCCATGCAAACACCTGTTCTCACTTTCAGGTGGCATTGTAAACAAGAAGCGGGCAGCATTATCTCCTGGAAATGTAAACAAACTTGTCTGTCCGAGTGACTGGCTGAACAAGAACTAGGACTGAGTGGACTTGTAGGCGCTAAAGTTTTACATTGTTTTATTTTTGAATGCAGGGTTTTTTAATACATAATTCTACATTTCTAACTTCAGCTTTCATGGTAAAGAGATTGCACTACAATATTTGTATGAGGTGAATTGAAAAATACTATTTTTTGTTTTGTACAGCACAAATATTTGTGATCAAAAATATAAAGTGAGCACTGTACACTTTGTATTCTGTGTTGTAATTCAAATCAATATATTTGAAAATGTAGAAAACATCAAAAAAATTTAAATAAATTATATTCTATTACTGTTTAACAGTGCAATTAATCATGCCACTAATCAAGATTAAATTTTTTAATCACTTGACAGCCCTACTTGCTATAAATACCAGCTTTCAGAGACGAAAGTGAACTATGAGATGAACTGAGGTAGTCACAGACAGAGCTGTGCGAACATTTTCCACAAAATGTACATTTGAATTTTTAAAGATTTCGAGCCCATTCTCTTTGCACCCATTCCCACAGATACTGAGCAAAGGTATTTAGTTGCATGAAGATTGCTGAAACAACAGTTTTTGGCAAATATTGCAAGATACTGGGTGGCGGAAAAAAGGATTTCAAATGAATAAATCCGGTTTCTGCACCCAGAAGCCTACAGTTATGTCCATCCTCTCAGGGAAAAAAAAACAAGACTATGTGACCTATGTGTCCTATCGAAGCAACTCAAATGTTGAATATCAAATACCTGTAACAATCAGACCAAGAATTGCTCACAGAAATTATTCAGTGAGTAATTTGAAATAATGGGTACACTTTGTGAGCTGCCCACAGATGACCCACAAAGGAAAAAAATGGCAACATTCACTGAACAAATTATTCATTATGAATCATTTGGCTAGCTCTGGTTGTAAAAAAGCAGAAACAAGGAGAATCATCATGAAAAAAGTCCCTCTCTGATGAAGGGGCAGAACTACTCATCGTGATGCTCTTCCCATAACTCTGCCATATTCCCGTGGTACTTCATCAGCATGATACTTTCTTAAAACATTTCAGTTGACACAAGTCACAGAAAAGGCTGGCCAGGCCTCTGATCAGGAAGCCCAGGTGCCAGCACCAGCTGCACAGAAGTGGCAAGGAGCAGCAGCACTGGCTGCCCCACTGCCTATTAACATTTGGCCTGGCAGTCCCTCCATCGTGATGGGGAAGGGGTCATGGAGCCAAACCTGTGTGAATGGTGGTCACTGAAGTTTGCCCTCACGGGCCCCTCCCCCATCATGAAAGCAGGGCTGAAGGGCCAAACCTGAGTGTGCAGGGGGTGGGCAGTGCTGCTCCTCCTCGCCACAGCCACAAGGCCGGCTCCTGAAGCAAACCAGCGAGAACTCAGGTTGCCCCCCTCACCATGAACTGGGCCCTAGGTACGTGCCACGGTTGCCTATGTCTTAATTCAGCCCTGCCAATGGTACATGCCGTGCGTGGCTCCTGGCATCACTGTGAGCAGTGATGGTTGCCATTTGTAACTTCTGAAGACTCCCAGGGTTTAATCAAGGTATGCTGAGCTTTCCAGTTGCTTTTACTTTTTTACAAATTATTGTAGCCTGATTCTATATTGGTCAGCACCCTGGTTAGTTATTTATAACAGTGCAAAGCGAGGGAAAACCACTACTATTCTGATTCTCTAGCCTTTTACACCCACTTTGCACCAGTGTAAATGACTTCACCCAGTGCAGAGAAGTGGAGAATCAGAATCTGAGTCTTTTAAACCCCTTTCTACCCTAAAACCTTCCTCGCAGCTCACCCACCATACTTGGCTTCGTGACTTCACCCAGAGAGCGACTAACATTATTACAGTGAAAGACTGTGTGATGGAAATGTTGGGTCTTTCACAGATCTTAGTTTTGACAGAGAGCTTTTGAAGGCTTGTCAAAGAAGTCTCGAGCGCTTGTCTGTTAGCACTCTGCCTGATACTGCTATCCCTGTACCCAAAGTCATCTGGGAAGTGGTGGTTATTCCCTCTTCCACTCAAGTCTGATGAGAAAATCAGGACTGTTCAATTTCTCCAAGTTAGAAGCATTAGATTGGGCAACAAAAACTGTTTCCCTCTCCACTCCCAAAGGCTCTCTTCAAAGAACGATCTATATCACCAGCACAATCCACTTCAAAGGGCAATGTCAAGGTATCTGTAATCATTTTACAACTCATTTGTGTTACTCCCTGTTGTTTATAAGCAGCCCTTAGTAGCATGAGGCTAAAATCTATTTCCTTACTGATTTATTTCCTCCATCATGTACAGATGCCGAGCAAAATTCTGTACCCGCATGGCATGGTACTGAAAGCGTGGTGCAGTACAGAATGGTAAGCCAAGGTTAGCATGGGATGGAGCTGAAAAATACAGGGCAGTATACAAACTGAATAGTATGGTATGGTACAATAGGATACTGAATAATATAATGCAGGACAGATGCAGAGAAGGGCTACTAGCATGATCAGAGGAACGGAGAACATATCTGATGAGAGGAGACCAAAGGGTCTGTAAACACTACCGCTTATGTCAGTATAATTTATGTTGTTCAGGGGTGTGAATAATTTACATCAACCTAAGCGCCTGTGTGGACAGTACTATGTCGGCAGGAGAGCTTCTCCCACCTACACAGCTATCGTCTCTCGCAGAGGTGGTTTTATTGTGCCGACGGGAGAACTCTCTCCCACTGGCAGAGCATCTTCACCAGACATGCTGCAGCTGCGCCGCTGTAGCGTTTCTAGCTTAGACTAGCCCTAAGGCTACATCTATGTTGCACACCCCTTGTGGGGACATGTAGGATATGAGGATATGTCTGGTGGTGACACGTAGACGCTGTGTCCTCACTATGGTGTGTAGCTACACATGTCAATGAAAGGCTCTGGCGGGGGGAGGCAGAGGAGAAAGGCTCAGCAACGGTCAACTGCTGGAGCCTTTCCCCAACACAGGGAACTGCCAGAGCCTTTCCCCATTGCAGCTGAGAACTGCCAGCCAGCGATGGGGAGTTACCAGAGCTTTCCCCACCTCAGGGAAAGACTCCAGCAGGGCCGGGAGGCAGTGTCACTATGCTGATAAAAATAGCAGTGCAGAAGGGGAGGCCCCGCTCGGGCATGTAGAGAGCCCTGTAGGGTACATACACACAGGGTTCAGGAGTTTTTTTACTTGCCTGAACAGTGCCTCACAATCTACACCACTCTTTCTACCCATGCGGAGGGGGGCGTGCAGTATATTCTACATGCTGCTGAAAGAAGCGTGCAGGATAGACTTACCTTAAGAGCTTGGCTTGTTTAGCCTAGCAAAATGAAGGGTTTGGGGGGATATGGTTGCTCTCTATAAATATACCACAGGGCTGAAAATTAGGGATGGAGAAGAGCTATTTAAGCTAAAGAACAATGCTGGCTCAAGAATGAATGAGTATAAACTGACCATGAGTAAATTTAGGCTGGATATTAGAAGAAAATTTCCAAACATTAGAAAAGTACGGTTCTATGACTGCTTTCCAATAGAAGTGGGGCAAACAACCACCTTATTAATTTTAACATGGAGCTTAATACATTTATGAACAGGATTATAGAAGAGCATTGCCTGCAATAGCAGAGGACTGGACAGTGACCCAGGAAGTCCCTTCCAGTCTTATGTACAGCATGGTATGGAACTGACTAACACAGTATGGTACAATACAGTACTAAATAGTCTCCAGTATGGTTTGGCATGGAACAGAATAGGATGGCATAATAAATTGTGATATGATACTATATGGAATGGTATTGAATAGCCTGTTACTGTATGGTCATGGCAAAGTTGTATTATATACAGGGGCAGGAAATGGAAGCTATGAGAAACTTGTGGAAGTATCAAAAGATAGCTCGCTGGAGACTAAATTACCTGACTCTTCTTAGATCAGGACTCATGGTCAGAATGGGTAAAACTTCTTAAAAAGGTGCCACACAGAATTCATTTTCACACAAACAAAAGATGGTCCCGACAAACTTAATATTTGAGAGGTTGTTGCAATAAAAACCCATGTGGTGGCCTGGGAGACTGTTTGGTTTAGTCCACCAAACACTCAGCCTTCGCAGAGGCAATGAAGTTATGAGCTTCTTCAATTTTCTGATTGTTTTTCTCTTTCAACCATAGGGTTTCTAAACAGGTAGGAGTGGGAGGGAGAATTCCCCGCTGAAATCCATTACTCCTTTTTTAGCAACACTTTCTGATAGAGACACTGCTCCTATAAGACTCCATCAGGCAACCTAGATGAAATGAGAAAGAGTTGGGGTTTGGATTTTTCTTCTTCTTCCTTAGGTTGAATAAAATCTCAGATAAGATCAATAGTTTCTTTGGTTTTATGTTTCTCTTCCTTAAGGGCGATTGGCTTATTGCATTTCCATGGATTACAGAGACAGGGCGATTCAACAGAGATAAACCATCTTTAATATTCCCAGCCTTTTGAAGTCAAATGACTTTTAAATGAGGTTGGGGTCACTCTTGATTCTTATTAGAATATCACACATGCCAAACACCTTTCTTAATTTTAACACAATTAACCATTTCTAAAATGGGGGTTGTAAGTTTTAATGCAAGCCAGGCAACATTCCCTGAAAACTTTCAGGCTGGACTCACTACCAGGAAGTACTGGGTTTTATTTTAATTCAGTCCCTCCTCCACTTTGATGTCATAGGACACACTTACCATTGACATGTAGCTTAGGGCAGCTTTTTTTAATGGCATCTAGAGGGCTTTTTTGTTCTTGCCCAATCCTTTAACAACTCCCTAGTAGCACTCTGTGTAACTACACAGACTAAGTTAGTGGTCAGAGTGGGCAAAGGGACTAGTTGCATGAACAAGGAGAGCAGAATTTGCTGCCTTATTGTTTGCAACGGGGAAGGAAGCATGGGTTATTGGTTAGATGGGGAGACTGGCAGCCAGGACTTACTGATATGGCCACAGGCAAGTGTCTTTAGTCATCTGAGCCTCAGTTTCCCTCTTGGTACAATGGGGTGCTGGAAGACTTAGTTGCTGTTTGTAAGGTGCATTAAGAGACTATATAATTAAAAGCATAAAAAAAAATTGAAGGGCCTGTTTGTCCAGGTGAGTTTATGGGTATAATTGTAGGGGGTTGCTGTCATATGGTTTAAAAAACAGATTCTAATTATAATCAAATGTGGGTGCAAAACTGCAGATACCGTTAATTGGGAGCAGAGGTCACAGGATGAAGATATCTAACTGACAAATTACACCCGCAAATCAGGTATCTCTCTAAATTGTGTCATTTTCACACAAGGGAGCTGGAGGGTCCAAAATTGCAGCCCCATAACTAGTATCTAAATTGCAGCTTCTTGAAAAATGTGGCCCTATAAAAATGATTTATTCAGTCTACACCCAGGAGCTTTGGGACTGTCAGATTCTAATGAGTGTCTTTGGTGGGTGGGACTTGGGTACTACATGGGACTATGCAATGAAATCTTTGGTTTACCATGTTGAGAATATTCTCCTAGGAACCCAAATCCAAAAGAACAAAAACAAGTAGTACCCTAATTACAGATTCCTAAATAGAAGGGGAAATCTCCTATTGATATCAATTATTTGAAGGTAATAGCTTATGATCATTTATGCAGCTCCAAAATAAATCTCAGTGTAAGAAATGATACATCATTTCAATTCTAACAAATCAGGCACTTAGTGTCCTAGAGGAGAAATGATTGGAACTACTTTAAAGCTGCCTTAACCTGAGAAACTGCAAAAATATTTATATTCGCGTGATGGAAGGAAGAAATGCCCCTGTGGGCATATTTAAGTGTCCTCTGTCTTTGGGATAAATGGTAATGATAAACAAAAAATGGAAAGATGACCTTAGAATAACAACCTCATGATCCAACTGGGACTGAGCTTTCCAACACACAGAAATCATTTGCAATATGTTCAGAACGGAAATTTCTATCCTGCTTTATAGCTTATAGACTTCCTTATGGGTCACAAAAACGTGGATTTGATTCCCTCTCTTGCAACAGGCGCCCACATGTAAAATTACTCTGATTCCCATGCTGGCTGCCTACTGTTCTGCTCAGTGATGCGGGTGAGGACAAGGGAAAAAAAACAGAGGAAAAAATAGAGATGCATTTCATATACTTCAAAGGATGGTTAAAGACAGTCCAGGTCCTGCAACACTGGGTATTTCTATGTATCCCTTAAGACCTCCAAAATAGAGAAGAGACATTGAGAAAACAACAGAAATGCACTGAAGCTAATCACTGAATACAACATTTATACAGGGCTTTTCACATTACTGTCCTACCACCTCAAGTTGTGATCATATCAGACCCCACAAACTAAGCAGTGTTGGGTCAAGGACCACATACAGCTGGTATGCATAGTGATTCAGTGGATAATGATCCTGTCTGATACCCCAGTATGGTGCTAGGGCACTCTGCATTGCTAGAGGTATCTGGGTTAAATCCTGGCTGCACTGAAATCAACAGGAGTTTTGGCATCCTGGTATCTAACTATCCACTGTCTTTTTGGATAAAATGTAGGATGAAAATTCTGCTCTCTGGTGCTTATTAAAAATCCATTAGCACTTTTCCTAGGAGAAGGAGGTGGTAGTTGTGCTGCTCTGGCCAATCTGGGTAATTATATTATCTTTCCTGAAATTCTCTCTGCAATTATTTCTTCACTTCCTGCCCTGGACTTCTATATTCTTACGTACTGTTAAAGCAGCTGCTGAGTTCCTCCTGGCTACACTTCACTGGAGGGCAAAGTTGTTAGTGTATAAGGTTTGCAAAATCCTTGAGATCCTTTGCTCAGAGAGTAATTTGCAATGTATTACTACAAATAATTAATTAGTAATTATCCTGAAGGACCTTTAGGACCCCTAATTGCTTTATTAACACTTCTGCATATAGGGACACTGACCCCCTCCGACAGAAATGGGTTGAAACATGGCAGCCATTCTGCCCTAGCAACACTCCCTATTTGTTTTGGGAGAGGAAGAATCCACCAGTTGACACTGAACGGAGAGCTCAGACCAGCAGAGTATAATTACTGGGGTTAATAACCTTACTCTTGTTAAAAATGCCACAAGATTTTTAACAGACACAAGTGGTCAGAGCGTGTGTGTCTCATTCAAAACACATAGCCAACACTCAAACATGAATACCCCCTTCATGCTGTTTGGGATGACAGTCAGTATTGACTTAGAAAGAAAAGTGTCCCTATTGAATCAGTAACACTACTCCCTCTGGTATAGAACTCCTTTGAGCCCCATGTCACGATATTAGAGCAATACAGATTCAGAGAGACTAGCACCCCTGACTGACCCAAACCCTCCACTTCCTCCCAGACCTGCAGAAAGCTGCAGTTTTCTTAGAGGTAGCCCAGAAGAAATATCTTTATAAGGCCAAGCCCTGGGTATTCCCATGGGCCTGACATGATCAGGATGAGTTCATTACAGTGCGTCTAGTGCTAAATAATAATGGCTCCGTGTGTGTCTGGTGTTCTCATTTGCATAACATTACCCAGAATGCTCTTTCATCTTACAGCTATTTGATAGTGGATGCTGATGTCTGTACTCTAGGAACAAACTCTAAGGTTGTATGTTTTGTTTGGATGCAGAGAGTTTCTTCAGCAAGTACAAAGAATCATTACAGACAGCAGCAGGGGAAACAGTTGGTGTTCCCTGAGCTAGGGAGGCTCAGAGTAAACTAAAACAATCAGCCCATCAGCTTCCGTTAAAAAGGACAGGGCTTGACAGAGCCCACTGTCACAGGGTCTTTTACTTAGGCTACACCTGCAGGGTGTAAGCAACAGAGCAAGCAGTGGAGTACACATTCCCCTCCATAGCTGTGGGTGTCATTCGAAATATAGTTGAGAATGTCTCATGATTTATATGATGGCTTTATTTCCCACTGGTTTGGTGGGAATCCCTTGCCAACAATAAGATTACAATACATAGCACAGATGTCAAATCGTTCTAATCACATCATGCTAACCACTGGTGCCACAGCGCCGGATTCAGAACTTCATTACACCAGTCTCATGCCACCGGTGGAGTTATGCAGGCTTACAACTGCTGTAAACGGAGCTTCAGATCAGGTTCAAAGTTTAATAAGGAGAGGCAGCATCCATCTCTCCGGAATTCCTGATTGCCCCAATATAGCTTCTGTAGGACAGAGTAAATTCAGTTTAGTTAAATTACAAGGAGACCCCTCTTTGTTCAGAACACCAAAGAAACATTTATTGTGTGAGAGGAGAACCAGGCCCACTTACAGCAGTTTTACACCACCATAACTCCATAGCCTTCATGGAATAAGTCCTGATTTACACTAGGGTAAATGAGAAGAATCAGGCCTTGTTTCCTTTACTGTTGAATGAGGCTACAAAATAGGAGATACAATAGCATATCACTGTAGGCAGCAGACTGAGGTCTGATGGTAATATTATAGTACAAACTTGGAGGCAATTCTACTCTCAGGGCAAGAAATTATAGCAAAATGTTTCAGAGTTCATTCCACTGAAGGGCTCAGGAAAGCAAAGGCTCCTGAGCAAGAAAACAGCACCCCACCATTACACAACTGCTCATCCCTGCACTGCAAATCTAAGTGAGCTCCATAAGAGAAGAGAGGATAGGAATGGGCTCCCAGACATAGGTACTCACCTTGTAGAGCCCATGGCTGCAGCCACAGTAGGTGTTCTCCATTGTGTAGCTCCTCAACACACCAATCTCCCGCCACACTACTACCCGTGCTGTTGATTCACGTGACTTCTCCACCAGGAAGCTACAGCTGCTCATGACAAATGCAGGTGCCACTTTATCCAGGATTTTTGGGAGGGTCTGCAAAAAAAGAATCAAACAAGAATAAGAACATGAATTAGATATAGAGTTACGTAGTTATTATTTACATAGCACCAATAGATCTGAGCAAAATTCAAGAATTTCCATCCCCTGGGAAATTCCAAAATTTCACTGTTTGTTTTTGTCTCAAATGGGGAATAAGAGTTGAAATACTGAATTTTCAGATTTTCGATTGAAATGAAACATTTTGACATTCGTGAATCTAAAGGCTGAGTTTTTGTTTGTTGAACTGACCTGAAACACTTCATCTGGTAGCCTGATGTGCCAGGCTCCCGCTCTGAACCAGATTCCCTGGCTGGCTGTATCTCCCATGATACACCTGTAGTCATAACTCCCATGATGCACCACACAGCTTGGTTAGAGGAGTGTGTGTTGCAGCATGAGAAATATAATCCTTCAGGGAACCCAGTCCATACGAGAAAATGGGGGCCTGAACTACAGCTCCCATGAGGCAATGTGCCATAAAAATATCCATGGAGTGGGTTCGTTGTCGTTAATGGCAGCTGTACACATATCCAAAGGCCCAATTCTAGCCAAGTGCATTTCCTCACCCACTCTCCCCGCCCAAAATAAAAAGAGTGTTGGACCACCAAATTAGAAATTATGGGCCAAATTCTATGCTAATGTAAATGAGCACCATTTACACCAGGTGTATATTTGGCCCATACAGTATTAAAATAAAGGGCACATTTTCTTTGCCTGTATAACTGTCACCACCTTAAACTGTTGAATTGACCAGATTCCTACAAAGGGGACCCTCTCCATTGATGCCACCATTTACTTTTCATTCTGTTCAGTTTGGGTGGTGAAATCTTAACAGTCCATTTCACTTTGTTTAGAAGTCAGTTTTACTGTCTGATTCTGAACTATTATAGCTCAGTCTTATTGGGCTTGGGTTCACAACACTGAGTAGGGGAATATTTGGCTTAACTGGCAGGGGAAAAAAAGACTTCTTAGGTTTTCTAAAACATGTTTAGAGAAACCACAAACTTTTGGCCTAACTGTTTAGATGATCTCCTCATTAACATTAATTCTGTACATACAACTACCACCAACCATCACCACCTACCCAGACTCAGGCTCACAGACCCAGGCTCTGAGACTCGCTGCCATGGGATCCTGCTTGCTGTATAGACACACCCATCAGTGAAGCCTTAAGTGAATTAGGCATCCAAATCCCACTGTCTTTTAATGGGATTTGGGCACCTAACTCACTTACTCTGCTTTGAAAAGCCAAACCTCAATGCCTTATTCTGGAGCCACATGCCAATCTCTCTGATTTAGCAGAATAACTTCCTGTATGGTACCATCTAAGGGAGTTATGAAGACCTATCATCTGGGGAACAGACATGCAAGCTGTGGGCTGGAGAATGCCTCTGCAGCACGTTCTTGGATGGCAGTGGAGGCTAGCTCTGGATTCATTAATTGCAGATTCCGGACACACTCTGGATGCCTGAAGGAAATGTTTGAATTCTGTTTGTATATCTGTTGATTCTCCCCCGGCTTCTCAAGCTTCTGAAATCCAAACAGAACCCAGCTTCAAAAGTGGTGCTGACTATGAGCGCTCTCTCTCCTCCACTTGTGAAACAGGGAGATTTGGCTAAGGAAGATCTTGCAAGGAGTGCTGGAGCACTTTCCTTCTGGGAAAGTATACTCCTTGGATGATGCCTGAAGATAAATGAGGAAGACGTGGTATTCTAAAGGAAGGGAGGGAATTGCAGATTGTCCTGGAGAGGTACAAGTCATACAACAGTGCAGAGCTATACAAGAACATTATAACCTCTTCTATGCCAGATCTCACTAGCCTTTTGGACTACAATTTAGGTTTTGTAAAAATTAATTTTTAAAACTATAATTAGAGATAATTTCATCTCAGATGGGGAAACAGACAGAGAGGTGAAGGGACTTGCCCAAAGTCACACAAATCTGGCAGAGCTGGGACTAGAACCCATTAGATCTGTGTACCAGTCTCCTATTTTAACCACTAGACAACTCTCCTTCCCTAATACAAACAGAATTATTTTCAAGACACTTTTAAAAAGTTTCATTGAAAACGGGGAATTTTTAAATATTACTCATTCCCTTGAACTGTCAAAAACTACAAACCAACAGCCATCAGATGCTGGTGCCTGAGAACCAGACAGCGAGGCTAACTAAACACAGAGCAAAAATAATCTAGTCTAGTTTCACTTTCTAACAGGAATGGACTATAAATGGGAAACAAATGGTCTGTTAAAGAGAACAGGAGTTTCCAATGGGTTCTATTTTAAGAATCCTGTCACAGGAAAAACACTGAAGGGAACTGTATTTTAATATTCACTTACCGAATCAGATTTATTGGGACACTGCAAGTACCAAGTCCAGCACACATAGGCAGGACTGAACATCCTGTTAAAACCTCGGGTCAGAACAACAAAACACACAAGACAACAACTTAATACTAAGATAAAGCTATAGCACCATCTACTCATGGGGGTGCTCTCTACACTAAACATTATAGTACAGGGATCGGCAACGTTTGGCACGCGGCCCATCAGAGAAATCCGCTGGCAGGCCGGGACGGATTGTTTACCTGCAGTGTCCGCAGGTTCGGCCGATTGCAGCTCCCACTGGCTGCGTTCCAGGCCAATGGGAGCTGCGGGAAGCGGCACAGGCCAAGGGATGTGCTGGCCGCCACTTCCCACAGCCCCCATTGGCCAGGAACAGCTACCAGTGGGAGCTGCGATCGGCCGAACCTGTGGACGTTGCAGGTAAACAAACCATCCCAGCCCACCAACAGATTTCTCTGACGGGCCGCATGCCAAAGGTTGCTGATTCCTGTTATAATATTTAAAAATACAGGGTCAAGTCCAATGCTACATCACTCCAGTTTGACACATGTGTAACTCCATGGTTTCAATGAAGCCATGCTGAGGTAAAACTGAAGTAGCATAGGGGTGAATCAGATTCTTGATTTTTATTTTGACATGGTGCTTTTAACAATAAAGCAATTGAATTCAACAGGGCAAGATGAGCTGTGGCCTTTTACCAGTGTTATTATATGGTACATAAAGGGTTAAATGAATGATGTTATGCATGTGTGTGGTTTACTCACACAAAAAGGTAGCTGCCCAGGTAGGCAAGTGTTTGTGGCCATTGATTAGGGGGCATGTTCATTAAGATGATACTTCTGCTAATATTCAGTGCATATAGATTTTAGAGATGGGTCCAGCCTCCCAGGAATGCATTCCTCTGGACTGTGGGGAAGTTCACACCCAGCTCCAAACTTCATAGATTGGGCCCATCCCTAATCATAGAAATGCAAGGCTGGAAGGGACTTCAAGCTACCACCTTTTGCAGCCCCCTGCACTGAAGTGAGACCAAGGACACCTAGACCAGCCCTGACAGGTGTTTATCCAACTGTTCTGAAAAAACCTCCAATGATGAAGATTCCACAATCTCCTTTGGAAGCCTATTCCAGACCTTAACTACCCTTATAGTTAGAAAGATTTTCCTAATATCTAACCTAAATCGCTCTTGCTGCAGATTACACACATGATTTCTTGCCCTACTTTCAGTAGACATGGGGAGCAATATAACACCATCCTCTTTATAACAGCTCTTAACATATTTGAAGACTGTTTTCATAGATATTTAGGTCAGAAGGGACCATTATGATCATCTAGTCTGACCTCCTGCACAACGCAGGCCACAGAATTTCACCCACCACTCCTACAAAAAAAAACCTCACACCTATATCTGTGCTATTGAAGTCCTCAAATTGTAGTTTAAAGACCTCAAGGAGCAGAGAATCCTCCAGCAAGTGACCCGTGCCCCATGCTACAGAGGAAGGCGAAAAACCTCCAGGGCCTCTTCCAATCTGCCCTGGAGGAAAATTCCTTCCCGACCCCAAATATGGCGATCAGCTAAACCCTGAGCATATGGGCAAGATTCATCAGCCAGATACTACAGAAAATTCTTTCCCAGGTAACTTGGATCTTACCCCATCTAAAACCCATCACAGGCCATTGGGCCTATTTACCATGAATATTTAATTACCAAAACCATGTTATCCCATCATACCATCTCCTCCATAAACTTATCGAGTTTAATCTTAAAGCAAGATAGATCTTTTGCCCCCACTACTTCCCTCGGAAGGCTATTCCAAAACTTCACTCCTCTGATGGTTAGAAACCTTCGTCTAATTTCTAATCTAAATTTCCTAGTGGCCAGTTTATATCCATTTGTTCTTGTGTCCACATTGGTACTGAGTTTAAATAATTCCTCTCCCTCTCTGGTATTTATCCCTCTGATATATTTATAGAGAGCAATCATATCTCCCCTCAGCCTTCTTTTAGTTAGGCTAAACAAGCCAAGCTCCCTGAGTCTCCTTTCATAAGACAAGTTTTCCATTCCTCGGATCATCCTAGTAGCCCTTCTCTGTACCTGTTCCAGTTTGAATTCATCCTTCTTAAACATGGGAGACCAGAACTGCACACAGTACTCCAGGTGAGGTCTCACCAGTGCCTTATATAACGGTACTAAAACCTCCTTATCCCTACTGGAAATACCTCTCCTGATGCATCCCAAGACGACATTAGCTTTTTTCACAGCCATATCACATTGGCAGCTCATAGTCATCCTATGATCAACCAATACTCCAAGGTCCTTTTCCTCCTCCGTTACTTCTAGTTGATGCGTCCCTAGCTTATAACTAAAATTCTTGTTATTAATCCCTAAATGCATGACCTTACACTTCTCACTATTAAATTTCATCCTGTTCCTATTACTCCAGTTTACAAGGTCATCCAGATCCTCCTGTAGGGTATCCCTGTCCTTCTCTAAATTAGCAATACCTCCCAGCTTTGTATCATCTGCAAACTTTAGTAGCACACTCCCACTTTTTGTGCCCAGGTCAGTAATAAAAAGATTAAATAAGATTGGTCCCAAAACCGATCCCTGAGGAACTCCACTGGTAACCTCCCTCCAACTTGACAGTTCACCTTTCAGTAGGACCCGTTGTAGTCTCCCCTTTAACCAATTCCCTATCCACCTTTCAATATTCCTATTGATGCCCATCTTATCCAATTTAACTAATAATTCCCCATGTGGCACCGTATCAAACGCCTTACTAAAATCTAAGTAAATTAGATCCACTGCGTTTCCTTTATCTAAAAAATCTGTTACTTTCTCAAAGAAGGAGATCAGGTTGGTTTGGCACGATCTACCTTTTGTAAAACCATGTTGTATTTTGTCCCATTTACCATTGACTTCAATGTCCTTAACTACCTTCTCCTTCAAAATTTTTTCCAAGACCTTGCATACTACAGATGTCAAACTAACAGGCCTATAATTACTTGGATCACTTTTTTTCCCTTTCTTAAAAATAGGAACTATGTTAGCAATCCTCCAATCATACGGTACAACCCCTGAGTTTACAGATTCATTAAAAATTCTTGCTAATGGGCTTGCAATTTCTTGTGCCAATTCTTTTAATATTCTTGGATGAAGATTATCTGGGCCCCCCGATTTAGTCCCATTAAGCTGTTTGAGTTTCGCTTCTACCTCAGATATGGTGATGTCTACCTCCATATCCTCATTCCCATTTATCATGCTACCATTATCCCTAAGATCCTCTTTAGTCTTATTAAAGACTGAGGCAAAGTATTTGTTTAGATATTGGGCCATGCCTAGATTATCCTTGACCTCCACTCCATCCTCAGTTTTTAGCGGTCCCAGTTTTTTCAGGTCTCCCCTCAGTCTTTTTTCAAGACTAATTATGCCCAGGTTTTTTAACCTTCCCTCAGAGATCAGATTTATCATTTTTGTTGCTTTCCTCTGGACTCTCCAATTTGTCTGCATCTTTCTTAAAGTGTCATGCCCAGAACTGGACACAGTACTCCACCTGAGGCCTCACCAGTGCTGAATAGAGCAGGACAATTCCCTCTTGTGTCTTACATACAACATTCCTGTTAATACACCCCAGAATGATACTGGCCTTTTTTGCAACTGCAGCACAGTTGACTCATTCAATTTGTGATCCACTATAACCCCCAGATCTTTTTCAGAAGTACTGCTCCCCAGTTATTCAGCCAGTTATTCCCCATTCTGTAGCTACGCATTTGATTTTTCCTTCTTACTTTGCACCTGTCTTTACTGAATTTCACCTTGTTGATTTCAGACTATTTTCCAAACATCATTTTGAATTCAAAATCCTGTCCCCAAAATTTCTAGCAACCATTCCCAGTTTGATGTCATCTGCAAATTATATAAGCATACTCTCCACGCCATTATCCAAATCATTAATGAAAATACTAAATCAAACCAGACATAGGCCAGACCCATGGGATCCCACTAGATATAGTTTGACAGCAAACCATAACGACTCTGAGTATGATCTTACAGGTCAATTGTGTGTGCGTACACGAGTGCACAGTAGGTGTGTACTGTAATGTAAAGTCTCACCCTGTAGCCAACATCTTCTGTGACAACTGCTGTGTTGACAGTGCAGCCTGCCTGCCACAAGGTTTCCTTGATGCTGCAGCCATAGAGGAACACGTTCTTCTTCTGGGAGTGGCCGTGATAGTCGCAGAATACCTGGAGATCAGAAAAAGGAACAACACTGACCATAAAACAGGAAGGATTCTAGCCCTTCCAATGGCAATGTGTGACAGTAGTGAGTTGACCAGTTGCTAAAGAACCACCCTTTCTTCAGAGCTCCTCAGAGGCTCTTGGGCTATGGGGCATGCCCATAATGAACACCATATGCTGTTGATCAATTGTGATCAGCCTTCCTAGGCTCTGCCAGTCCACCTGATTCTGGAGGTTCAGAGAAGAGAGGGAGGTTATGTTGTTTTGTTTGAAACACGAGGAACTGTGTCCCATCACTGTAATGATTCCATGGCAGCTCAGGATCATACGTGCATCTTATGATGCAATCAAAGGGCAGTTTGTCAAATTCCTTCTACTTCTAAACTTCAGCATTATCCTCTGGAGGTCTAAAACCTGCACCTTACCAGGCAATTAATCTTGGTTTCTCTAAGTTCAAAGTCTTTACTATGTAATCTGCAGAAAAATACAACCATGCTATTACACTAGTAGTTATTGCATATTGTTAGGACATTGTACATATCCCTATAAACCAAAGCACAGTAAGTGACCTATTTTACATAGTCTAATCAATCAATCTCTTTAGCATCAGTCTTCAGGTAGCTAGGCGCTCAGCATATTCCCACTTTCCATGGAATTTTAGATGGTCTTTATAAGCACATATCAAGTCTTCTACAAATGAAAATCAGGGTTTATTGACCTACGAGATAAATATTGACCCAGGCCCAGAGAATCAATCATGATGCTCAGTGAGATATGCATTGCTGTTATATATATTCTCCATGTCTTCATCAGAATTACTGGAAAATCCAATAAGGAAAGGAATTTCAAAAGAAGAGTAATTGTTCTTTTTAAGCCATCATTCAAAATGGTCAGAAGAAGATAGTGCTCCAGCAAAGTTTTATTCACTTCTGATAAGCCAATTGGAAAGCAAAGAGGAGCATCCAGATACCACTAAAAGAGAAACTTCAGACTAGACAGGCAGTCAGACAGAAGAAGGAAGATGGAGGAAGAAATAAGCAGTGGGTGCAATCACAGTGGGTGATGTTTTGCCAACGACTTCAAAGGTCCAAGATTTCACCCAGTATATTTATCTGCCTGATCATTTATTTACCTTTGGCCCGTTAAAGACAATTAAGTTTTACTGAATTTAACTGCAGCCATTCAGGATGCAATTATTTGCACACTAGGTTTGTCAGCGATGCCAGCCAGTCCAGCTTCGACTGCCCACGTCTGCTTCTCTCATCACCACCTCCGCACTTCCTCCCATGCATGAAAAACCACACATCAAACTTCATAAACTCACCACCTTATCCTCTTTCAATCTCTCCTTAACAGCAAGTTCTGCAACAAAGCTTACAGATTGCTACCTCGGGCACTGATTAGTTAAGCAGCAAACTGCAACTTCTGATTTTCAGGTAAACTATTTTACTGTAACCTAACCCTCACCAACATCCAATTGCTGGCTCCTGTTTAACACCTAGATTGTAAGCTCTCTGGGGCACAGAATGTCTTGTTACATGTCTGTACAGCACCTAGCTTAATAGGACCCCCATCCTTGATTAGGATTGCTTGGCTCTACTGGAATGAATTATTACTACTGTAATTAGTTGGTTCTGTTTCATAACCATGTCTGTCTGAGGGGCAGGGGGGTGGATTTTTCCAATGCAAGTTCCCAGAGAAGACAAGCCCTAAGAAAGTTGGCATGTCCTGGACATGCCAATCTAGGAGCATATTCTCAGATCCATAATGAAACAGCAGTACTGCTGACACCTGGTGCACACAGGTGCAATAGCAGGGAATTAAGTGAGAGAAGCATTTCCCCAGTTTATAATGCAGATCATGCATGGAACACCCGAGCACACTACTATCAGGGTGGAAGTAGTTGTGCACCTGCTGTTATGTCTCATCACAGGTATGTTTTCAACCAGTGAGGAGCCAGGATTTAACAGTATGGCAAACGAAGACACAATGTTAACGTCTATCCCCCACTTGAGTTTTATGCAGCTGTCCCTGCTATGTCAACCAGGCCACCGAACACACGTCACCCTCAGCCAGACCTCCAACATTGTTCCTCCTTCCAGCGTCCAGCACTAGACGACTTTGTTACTATTTCTCATAAGGTGGTGTCCTGGGGACCCAGCCATTACTCAACTCCATTGTGCTAAGCTATAGGGAGACATGGAACTACTCACATGTTTAAGGGCTTTGCTGCATCAGAGCCAGAGTATTCAGCGCCTCGCAGGATTGAGCCCTATGGCAACATGCAGCCTACAAAGGGCAGGCAATGAGGATACAAAGAAAGCATGAACAATTTTTAAACACAGTATGACTGAGATTTTCAAAGGAGACTAGTTCAGTAGGACTTGGGGACCTAATTCTCATAGGCCCCTGAATGGGGGTCCTCCCCCTAGCAGTCTGGTACAGCACTTGCTATTCCATCTCTGCCTCAGTTTCTGAGAGTGAGGATTTTAATAAGTCCAATGAGGCTTGTATATTGAACAGCATCCCTTCAGGGGTCTAGTTTATTCAACTCCAAAGGCAGAACATCACACAAAGAGTCTGTATCTCTCTGTAGCTGGAGGGAGAAGCAGCTGAGTCAGCCTTAGTGTGTCAACCTCAGTTATGCCCAAGGTCCCTTACCAGTGAGGACTTCATGAGCCAGGACACTTCTCTGGAGCCAGGGACTTATTGTGACTAGCTGGGGAAGGGTCTCTCCTTTCAGGCCAAAGTCCCCACAGAGACCAAACCATGACAATCCTTCCTCAGGACAGCATATCATTCCTTTTTTTCCTAGGGCTTCCGCTGTTGCTTGGTGAATTCTTTCATGGGAGCCAGGTTTCTCTGAGACTCAGCATTCATGGTCCCTGCCTTCTGGAAATGCTCCTACCCAGGAGCATTCTTCCCTGGTTTCCTTTGCTGGTGAACCCCCTCACCACCTTCCCCATGAGAAGCCTTTACCATAGGAACCCTCTCTTCTTACATCTTGGGAACAATTCTCTCCCCCAGGAGTCTCTGTTCCCTTAGCTAGACACCCCAGGAGCAGCTTCCTTTTATCTTGGCCAGGTGCTTCCCTCCCTAATTAACTGCCTCTCAGTAACTCAATGAGTTAACCAATCCCAGGTGAACCTGGAATTGCCCCATTCTCCCTTGTAAAGCCTGTCAGAGGTAGGCCCCTGACCCCTTCAAAGGGCCAGCTATCCTCTGACAGCCCCTTAAAGTAGCCCAGCCTTCCACACATTGGGAGTGGTGGGTTAATATGTAAATATGCATGAACCACACACAGCTGCCCTCAACCAGCCCCTAATTATCTGGCTAATTAAATGTAGCGTCCCAAGTAACAACTTACACGGGTGGTCTGTTATCCAAAGCTCTCCCATGTCCTGTCCATTCCCTGATTCTGCCGCCTGCAGAACTCCACCGCTTGCACCTACACTTGCCTGTCCCCAGAGTGTTGTGCTCGCATTCCTGACACATGGAGATCAGCTTGCTTCCCAGCTTGCTTCCAAGCAGTGAGTCCACTGCATTATTTACACCATTCTCACTAGATGATGAAGGCAAGGGGAGGACTGTAACTGCTGTGAAATAGGATGCCGATCCACAAACAGCAGCGTTTCCAATTAAACAAACCCAGTTTTGCACAGACCCTGGACATGCAGCCCACTCAGGTTGCGCACATATTTTGCAGAGCTATATGTAACCCATACACTGTGAAGTAACTCCATCTGCGATGTTTTCAATTACCCTAAAATGGCCCCATCCAAATGGCTGCATTTACTACTTCCTTTAATAACGGAGAGACACTTTTCCAGCTAGTGTTTCATCTAAGCTATCAGCAACATCCAGCCATAGTTTAGGTTAACCACAGGTACTACATGGTATTTATTCCTATGAATATCAAAGAGGATTTTACAGTTTCCATCCTATTTTGAGGCAGAACTCCAAGCTCAATTGGATATCAATTACCTGCCAATTTCACATATTACTAACATGCAAAAGGCACATACATTATCTTCTTATAATATTATTTTACATATTAGAAAGCACTAAGGGATATTCAGCTAGTCAGACAACAACATTGCTGAGCGGTGATAGCCCTATAATTCTGCATTTAGAGAATCCCACAGATGAATCCTAACTGGTAGGACTTAAATGGGCCTGCTAGGTGATCCATTTCTGCCCACCTGCATCAATGCAAGACTATCATCTACACTGATTGCTGTGGGACTGTCTGCAGTAACTGCCCACAGAGCCTTATCCCCTTTAGTTTCCATTAGCTTCCAACGGCAGCAGGGTCAGTACCACTGTAGCTATTTATGAGCAGTTCCATTTGAAAGTTGTACAGAAGGCATTGAAAACTTGTTTTCATTTTGATTAAACTCACTTCATCGTGTGATTTCCATGGGTATTTTTTTCCGCCCAGGTTCCTCTGACTTTACAACACTTCCCTATCACCCCCTGACAGTCCGATCTTTTCTATCACAGGGGTCTCTTTCATGGTTCAGCCAACAAAGAAGCCAGGTGCTGTACTCTGTAGCCTGATAGCAGAGCTCTAACTGAGGCATCTAAGAGCGGACAGAGAATGACCATGGGAGTAAGAGGCAACCAGCCTCTTCTCTAGCCAGGACAGTATAACTCATGCAGCACAATCAGACTCCAAGACGTGCCACCCTTCTCACCCCTCAAGAAATTATCCAAGTCCAAGGTAAGAATTGGCAGTATACTCACTTTTGCCAACTCTCACACTTTTATCACAAGTCTCACCGTATTTTTATTACAACCCTGGCTGCCAGAGTCAATTTATTCCCTGCGACTCTCAGCTTTCATTAAAAAAAGAAAGAGAGAGAGAGAGAAAAATAAAAGTTTCTAGCCCTCGTGGCCCCAGAGAAAATCTTGAAAATGTGACACCAGAAGGCAAATAAAAAGACGATCACTAAATATTATCATGGTTGCGGGGGCTAGACTCATTGCACTTGGGGTGGCAATACTGCATTTCAATCAATTTCAAGCAGTGCCCAGTGGCCTCTAAGAATGATAAAGGCTCAGATTGTGGCTTTAGGACATTTGGTGGTAGGAGCCATGAAGCAGCAGGGCTAGAGGGTGAGGGAAGAGTTATGTCTTACTCATCTGTAATTTCTTCCGGGGCTCAGAAGGGAGCCAAAGCACTGCAGTATCTCTGCCTCCCGCCGACCCTTTCTCATGGCCCCACCTTCATCCCAGCACACCCACCCTGGGCACTCTCCCATTCAGGTCTCTGGCAGTAGACTCATAGGGAGAGTCAGCTGACAGCACAGGACAGCTGGTCAGAACACAGAAACCAAGTTTCACAACAGTTACACAGATGGCTTTTTTCAAAAGGGGCCGATTCTTTGCTGTTCTTCAAAATTTTCCACGGGATTTTTTTTTTTTTTTTTTACAATTTTTTTGTAAATATTTTCAAAGATCGGCATTTTCAAAAGTGAATTTTTTTCTATCTCCCAAATTTTGGTTTTGATGTTGAAATCCCCCTGCCTTGAGATTAGAGGACCAATGAAAATTGTCAATGTTTAAAACAAAATTAAGGAAAATTAAAACCAGAAATGTTAAATAAGCAATTGTGTCAAAAATGAAAAATATTGAGAAAATTAAAGAGAGACAAGGTGGGTGAGGTAATAGCTTTTATTGAACTCACTTCTGTTGGGGGAAGGGACAAGCTTTTGAATGCACAGAGCATTTCTTCAGGTCTGAGGAAGGTAACCAGAGTGTCTGAGCTAAATACAAGTTGGGACAGATTGTTAGGCATAAGGGGTTCAGATATGCTGTAGGAGAGCACTTAAAATAAAGTGGGCTACTTAGGGTTTACGTTAGAGGCTAACGTGAGGAGTCAGGGCCCTGTCCTAGTGGGAGCCCATCAGACCTTGTGATAACTGTATAGCTGAAGGGGCTGGTTTAGTAGTGTGAGCCCCAGTTATTCAATACCTAGATTTTTTGGTTGAACCCCCTCTTGGGTTGATTCAATCCTAAATCAACTTAGTAAGGGGTCATTCACATGAGACTTAAATGCCAACGTCCTATCCCCACTGCATGGACATTAAAATCCAGAGGGACTTTTCCTTAGAGATGGCATTTGCCTTGGCTTCCTTGTTACAGATATGTTCTTCCATCTGTTTGCCAATCTCCTCCTGAGAAGGGGTTGCATTCCAGTGGGACTTGTGTGTTTATAGGTTCTAAAGTGCTTTGAGATCCTTTCGGTTTGAAGGTTCTAATCACTTAAAATACAAAATAGTGTAGTAAATTCATGCCCAGTTTGGATGCCACAGCTGTCTGTATGCTGAACACAAGGGGCCACTTGAACTTCACAGTGACAGAATGGACACAATGTGGATCCTGTTGCTTCAAAACCACAGGGCCATGCCACTGAGCTAACGTAAAGCCTCCCATTGCTGTTAGCAATAGATGGCTTTTGACACACAGCTGTGTTATTCTAATTCCATACAGTAGAGGGCAGAGAAGACACACACCAGGTTGCTCTTTGTTCTAGTGAGATTCTCCTAGCTGAAGATGGAAGAGAAAGTCACAGTTAGCATACTGTTTTCTACCGGAAAAGCAGTTGTCAATTAAACTGGCCTGATCTGAAAGACTATTAGCTTTAAAGCTCTGTCCCTTTCTCCTTCAAGATGTCATGCCCTGCTTTGAAGAAACTGCTCACACATCACCAGCATAAATGGGACCAAATCATTTCATAGAAAAACCATTTGGCTATCAACTAACTTGGCTCCATAGCTTACTTTCAGAGTAGGGAAAGGTGTTTTTGAATGTGTGTAAACTTAAATCAATGTGCTCTTTAAATTCAGAGAAAAATCCGTTTCTCGTGTACTTCAGGCTGAGAGCAAGAGAGAAGATGGAATCAATAGCTTCTCCTAAACTCAAGAATACTGACAACTTGCAATGTGTATGGGCCCAATCTCAGGACCTAGATACCACATTGATAAGCACAGGATAAAGACACAGATTAGAGAGAAGAAGAAAGGATAGATAGATAAAATATATTTGAATAAGAGGGAATGAGAATGAGAAAGTAGCTTAGATTAGATTAAGAGAGCCCATTGAAGCACCACACCACTGAAAATGATTCCGAGCTAACTCAAAAGTAAGCTTCTGGGGGCTGGGTGTCCTTCAGCTCTCCCAGGTGTCAATGTCTCCAGCAGCGGAGCTCCAGCATTCTGGCCTATGATGGAAACCCCCCAGTTGCAGGGAGTTTCACTGTCAGGACAACTGCAGACTTTTTTCATCTCTGCCTGCTGTTAGACTGTTAGCCTCCTCCATTGGACTCCGCTCATGACGCACAAGGGGAATCTTCCACCCCTGTGACTCGCCCTGCCCAACAGGTTGTTTCTCCCTATCCCTCGGGCTCTTGCAGCCTGAAGATCCGTCTTGAATTTGCATTAGATCCGTTTGGTGGTATTCAAACCACTTTGCACTTTTTCCTCAAGGTCTTGGACCCTTCTCCACATTCTCCTGGTCAGCGACCCTGGGCAGAGTGAAAACTTATCCCAGCCCCGTAGAGGACCAGGAATCCTTTTGGGCTGCAGCGGTCTCATGAGTTTTTGCCACCTGCAGAGAAGGAATTTTTTTTCTCCCACAAAAGTAAAAAACACAAATTTTCACCAAAATGGCTTGACTGACAAATGTGGAGAAAAGGAATTCCACAGTGCAAAATAATTACACTATTCCCAGAGGCCAAGGGACCCATCAATTGGATTTGAGTCGCTGGTGACTGGAGTATTAAGCTTTAAAAAAATCAGTGCAAAATCCTTACGTATGAACTAGCTTGAGTACCTGAACCACAGGAGAGGAGGAACCAGAGACTGGAGCTGGGCAATATTTTTTGGACTAACATTTTTTTCTTTTTTTTTTTCAGATTCAGGTCAACCAAAACATTTAGTGCATTCAGGTCAAAATCACCAAACTTCTTCAGTTAAAAATGAAAAGAAATCTGAAATAATAGAAACATGTTGACATTTTCTAAGCAAAATGTTCAGATTTTTCAGTGTGAAACACCTTTTTGTTTCAAATTTTACTGCATTTAAAAAAAAAAAGGTTAAAAACCTGAAACATTTTGTTCAACCCACAATAAAAAAATTCCGGTTCAGCCACTGAACTGACAAAATCAATCATTAGTGTATCTCTACCAGGGGCTTTCGAAAATCAGGCACTTACACTCAGGCCTGGCATTCCTTGTCATGCCAAAATGCACATGCCGTTACCATGATTGTATATGCAAATGCCCAGTTAGAGGATTAACCAGGGATACACATGTGCAGTGCAATTGCGGGGACTGTGTGTCTCCAGCTTGAAAAGTCAGGAACTATTCTCCTCCATAAAGTCAACACAAGAGTTTCTCCACTCATTTGCATAGCTCTTATTAGAGACGAGGCTTGGAAAGAGCTGCTTAAGTCTCTGCTTAACAGATGAGTTTTGAGCTTCCCAGAGACCCAAAGCTACTGGCTAGCTGCTAACTATGAAACAGCCTGATCCCATTGAATTGAATGGCAAAAATGATCATTGAGTTCAGTGGGAACAGGATGAGCTGTTTGGCCCTGATTCAGCAAAGCAATGAAACCAATGGGACTTAAGCTTGTGCATAAAATTACGCACATGATAAAATGACGTGTTGAAACAGGGACTAAATCAGATGAGGTATGTAAAAGATGACAGTGTGGCCGACGACACTGAATATCCTATATCAGACTAGGCAGGTGGAAGATGACGTAATGGCCCATTCCACGACTTTGTTACTCTGTGAGCAACATTTAGTATTCAGCTGTTCCTCAGCTGCCTTTCAGATGGTCCCAGCTGGAAACCGGAGCACGCTGCCATGCTTATGGCTAATTAATGTTTATTTATATTTTTAAACAAGCATTCCACTTGTCATGTTCACATAAATCTTTTCCTTTCCCACTAGGGGCTGTTGGAGCACGAGCCGAAATACTTTGTTTACTCATCACAAGCCTAGTCTGAGTGCTGGTCTGGTGGAGGTTTCTCCACTCTTTGCTGAGATTCATGCTGAGGGCTTTGAGCCAAAGGGGAGAAGAGGAGACTCCCTTCCCATGACAGAGAAGCACAGAAGTTATTCCCTTTTTGAGCTGGTTACTGTGCTGCCATCCATGTTCAAGTTGCTCTGATGTGGGCTGGAGATCTCTAAGGAGAGACCAAACTGAGCTCAGCCCTATTGCACTGGATCCTGCAATGAGATCTTTGCAAACTCTCTCCCCTCTCCACCAGGAATGGTCTGAAGAAAACACTAATGATGGATAATACTTCACACCGATCTAGCACTTTTCATCCGAAGACTCAAATTGCTTTATGAAAGGTGGACATTGTAATCCCCATTTTACAAAGGAGAATACTTTGCCCAGAGAGGTGAGGTTATTTGCCCAACATCACTCAGGGAGCCAGTGGCATGCTGAGAAATCAGATCAAGATCTCCTGATTCCCTGTCCTCTGCTTTAAATGCTGCACTAAGTTGCCTGCCTGCACAGCAAACTTTGCAGGAACCCTCTAAAATACTTAGGGGATCCCAAGTAGATAAAAATTGGCATCCTCTCATCAGGCAATTTATTACTTCAGTGCTCTGCTTTCCCAGATAGCATGGATTTTGGGGACAGAACTTCCCGAAACTACATCTCAACTTCAGCTCTCCCAACCTTAAACTTTCCCCCCTAACCAGTGTGCTCTTCAGACTGGGCATAGGGTTGTTGGTTAGAAGGGCCGATAGGCAATAAAATATCCCCTGAAGTGAAGGTCTCCAAGCTCTTCCCCATTTCCAGAGTAATGTAGCACTGGAATGTTTCCAGATCTCCCCAGACCCCTTCTCTCTTAGACCTGAACTATACAGCACAGGAGTCTTTGGGGAAGGTTGCAACAAATGAGCAGTGCAGGGGTATTAATAAAAGGGAAGACGGAAATGACTCACCAGCGGAGCCCGGCCAACGCTGCACAGGTAGTAGAGGAGGCCCTTGGTGTGGTAAATGGTTGGATGGAGCTGGCAGCTGGGAGCCAGCCACTGTCTATTCAGGTCGTCCCCACTCAAGGAGCACCGGTGGCTGGAATCACAGAACAAAACATACCCCAATTAAACTAACAAAACAACTCAGTGGTTTCAAAATGTCTGCTGTTTCTGGATAGTCCCTATACTAGGGCAGGCTTGGCTTGTGATGCTAATTCATAGATATATATCTAGATTTCAGAGATGGGCTTGAACGAACTAAAACTCCACAGAAGCTTATTTTAGAGGATTCTGCAAAGAATTAATTATCTATTTCATTTCCCTGCAGGGCCTGCTCAGTTAGATTCTAGGTAATTAATGCAGTTTTGATTTACACATGCACTCATATTAAACAGGACTAATACTCTGTTTTTAAACTCTCTAAAACATTGCTAATGTCTGATGTGAAATACAGAATCCATCATGGTCTATGGAGGTATAAAGGGTGGGTTTTCCATAGCCAACCCGGGGCATAGGAATGCCCAATCATCAGTCATTATCATTGGAACTGGAAAATCAGTCAGGCCCCATTGAAAATCTATAGGCACCTGCATGGGATGAGCAAAATATCTCATGCATAGTTTCTCCACTCATGAGAAATGCAATCATCTCAAACACATATCAAGAACCAATAAGATCTTTATGCTATACATCACTGTTATAAAAAACAGTTGGCTTTAGTGGGAATTTGACTTCACTGTAAGGGCTGAGTAAAACCTAAGTAAGGACTTCACGGTTTGGACCAAAGAGACTTTTACCTTAGCTCAGTCAAACTTTCCTCTCTGGTTCTGTTTCACTGGCTAATAAATTGTGCTAGATGTTTAATTGCATGGAGGGGAATTTGCATATTTTAGTGCAATTATGCAGATCTGAGTGATCTCCTTTATAATGACTTTGTTTTAGTTCCAAGCATCCTCACTCTACACAAAGGCTTCACTCTAACTGAGATTGCAATTCGCAAATTGTGATGCATTGATAAAGTTTAGGCCCTCCATTAGATCTGGATTCATGATAAGACCTATCATATTCAAATCAACCGCATCTACTGTAGAAGACATACTGTTAGCTTAGTAAACGAGAGCTGGAGTGTGCTTGAAGGTATGTATTCTAAACATCACATGGAATTTCAGCCACACAACTCCGTCTGACTTTAACAGGAGATACCATGTTCCACCATTTCTCCCACTACACCAAATGTTCCAGCCCTCTAACAACACAGCATGCAGAAACACACTACCGTCATGTGTGTATCAATGAGATTTCATAATTCACAGGCAAGACTTTAACCAGTTAGGCTGCGTTGCACACACCTTCAGCCCCATCAGTGCTTTATAGAAAATGTTTGGAGGGAAGAGACTCCAAAGTCTATTCAGAGCCTTTGGAGAAGAGCCGAAGCAATGGGAGTCTGACAGGAGGAAAAGGGGAATAGAAATAGTAGAATCCACAGAGCGTGTTATATTTTATACACACACGCACACACGCACATATTAATATGTATATATACACACAATGTAGAAAAACAAGGCTCTGATGCCATCTTGGGGTTTCTGGTGACATCACAACATCCATTCCAGTTTTGCTGTTGTTGTCACCTGAATTCCCCTTTCCCTTTAATTCACAGTTTCCTTGCTACTCATTCTGCAATTTGTAAAACATTTGCAATAGCTAACACCCTGGAAGCCAGAATTTGCTGGTGTGATAACTGCTGCTGAAAAACTTCTAGCTCAAAACTTGGCAATCCAGTATAATGTTTATTAGTGGCCCTTCACATAAAGTTAACCCAAGCCTCACCCCTCCTCATTTTTTTGACAGTGGCAACTCTGCTAAAAGTAACAACCATATTTGCCCCCTGGGTGTTTAATGTATTGCTAGCAGGCTACCTCTGAAGAGTGATATCACCGTACAAAAGTCACCAGTTGCACTGGGTGGCACTCACTCCATTTGCAGGTGACCATGAAGAAATAAGATCCAGATTCTTCCTTGAGTGGCGTGTCCTCCCATGGACCATACAAAGAAAATAACAGAATGCCACTAGCCATCACCTTCAGCCCCCCCAACTAAAACCTCTCCAACGCATCATCAAGGATCTACAACCTATCCTGAAGGATGACCCATCACTCTCACAGATCTTGGGAGACAGCCCAGTCCTTGCTTACAGACAGCCCCCCAACCTGAAGCAAATACTCACTAGCAACCACACACCACACTACAGAACCACTAACCCAGGAACCTATCCTTGCAACAAAGCCATTGCCAACTGTGTCCACATATCTATTCAGGGGACACCATCATAGGGCCTAATCACATCAGCCACACTATCAGAGGCTCGTTCACCTGCACATCTATCAATGTGATATATGACATCATGCGCCAGCAATGCCCCTCTGCCATGTACATTGGCCAAACTGGACAGTCTCTATGTAAAAGAATAAATGGACACAAATCAGACGTCAAGAATTATAACATTCAAAAACCAGTAGGAGAACACTTCAATCTCTTTGGTCACTCGATTACAGACCTAAAAGTTGCAATTCTTCAACAAAAAAACTTCAAAAACAGACTCCAACAAGAGACTGCTGAATTGGAATTAATTTGCAAACTGGATACAATTAATTTAGGCTTGAATAAAGACTGGGAGTGGATGGGTCATTACACAAAGTAAAACTATTCCCACCCCCCTACTCCCCCCCCCCCGCTGTTCCTCAGACGTTCTTGTCAACTGCTGGAAATGGCCCACCTTGATTATCACTACAAAAGGTTCCCCCCGCCCCCTGCTCTCCTGCTGGTAATAGCTCACCTTACCTGATCACTCTCCTTACAGTGTGTATGGTAACACCCATTGTTTCATGTTCTCTGTGTATATAAATCTCCCCACTGTATTTTGCATTGAATGCATCTGATGAAGTGAGCTGTAGCTCACGAAAGCTTATGCTCAAATAAACTTATGAGTCTCTAAGGTGCCACAAGTCCTCCTTTTCTTTTTGCGGATACAGACTAACACGGCTGCTACTCTGAATTAAGTCAATGAGTAGAACTGATTAAAAAAAATAGAATTTCCATCCCATTGGAAACAGCAATATTTTTGACATTTATTTTTATTCCAAATCAACATGAAAATCAAGATATCAATTCTTTTCACAGAATAAACATTTCCAAAAGAAATTGAATTTAAAAATATTGAAATATATGGTTTCGAAATTTTCAGGCTAAGCAAAATGTTTCAATGTCTCCAAAGAGAAACCTTTCATTTCAGGATGTGTCAACAATAATCTGTGTTTGCCTGAGCTGCCATGGTCTCTTCCTCTAGCCAAGCCACCATGGTGTGTGAAGGGAGTCCCATGACCACAGTGCATCATGGGAGATGAAGTCCAACCAGGGCAGCCCAGCTCATAAAGAACAAGGGGAGCATGATACAATTGAACTACTACTTCCAGGAGGCACAGAAGCGGCTCAAGCAGATGCAGAGATTAATGTCAAACCACCTCTACACTAATTTTGTTTCAATTTTTCTGTCGGAAAACATTCTGCAAAATTGACATTTTTCTTACAGAATATTTCAATTAAATGGAAATCCCATTTTCTATTGAAAAAAAAAAAAACATTTCTATGAAAAACTCCCAACCACTTCTATCAATGGGAGTGGCTCGCCAAATCCAAGGAGAGAATGTAACACAAAACCACAGAATTTAGTAGCTCTTGCCATGGAGTCTGGTCCCATTGTGCTTCAGAGTACACAGGGCCTTGCTTGTGATATATCGCTTAAGCTGTTTGATTGGGTGGAGCAGACTTTGTATATTTCAGTGCAAATATGCAGCTCTGAGCTAACCCTCCTGCAGTGAATTCATTTTAGTTCAGAACATCCTTACATCCTTGCGAAGGTTTCACTCTCACCAAGATTGCAACTCACAAATTGTGTTGCACTGATACAAGTCAGGGCTTTTCTTAGATCCGAGCTCAGGATTATCTGAGCTCACCATATTTACATCCCTCCTGGTGAATGCTTATTATTATCTCATTAAATTTAGTACAACTGCTTTAAAAAAAAATCCAGAAGCCCTTGTTCAGTACAATTGTTCTCAATGGATAGTGTGCGTCTCCCTGGGGTAGTTAGTTACAAAGTGATGGTTATGCCATGAGTGTGTAAAACAACACATGGCCAACCAATAAGGGCCTGTGCATGGGGACAAGAGTGGGAAAGTGGAATTCAGTCTCCTCTTTTCAATCATTACCATCTTTGCTCTTTTAATCCATCTTTAAATATTAGCACTATTGCCTGTCAGTCCATATTCACTGCCTTTGGGTTGCTGAAAAATTTAATTAAATTATGAAACGTTGATTCTTTTTTTCCATTAAAGCCCATTTACTTCAGTGACTGCTTCATGCCATCCCTCTTCCCTATTTTCTTCCTTTCTTCTCTCCCACTCCTACTACTGATGACATTTGCAGATAAGGGCTTTGTCCCTTATGCTAGGCAGCCAAGGGTGAAGGTAAAATATTAAGCTGATCTCAAGTACTGATAACAGAAAAAAGGAGTGGGAAGCCAAGACTGGCTTTTGTGTGTTTGCCAGGATTCAATGAAATTCACTTCTCAGATCAAAGGTGTTCATTACCTTGCATCTCCAAGCTACTAGATTTGCTGTAAATGCTTTGTGTCTTCTTTCCTTAGCAAGAGTCCTTGCCACCTTAGCTAGGACTAGCTGGAACTCAACGGAAACAATGAAAGATTTGCCTCTGAAAAATTTCCAACATAAAAAAAAAGTCTGCTCTATGTGTCTTTGTACAGGTTAGCTGTAATTCAGCTATTTGTTAGAGTTTCAATCAGTGTGTTTACCAAGGATTTAATGTATGTGTTATCCATACATTAAATCCTTGGTAAACACACTTTTGTTGTTCACAAACCTGATGCTGTGCATTGGCTTTAGATCCATGTTCTTTTAGCTCTTCTAGGTTTAAACACTGGGGAATCTCTATGGTCTAGAGAGAGCCATTGGATAAGGGGAAGTGAGTAGCTACCAGAAGACGCTGTGGGAAAGAAGACAGTCTCAGAGGCACCATTTCTCCTTTGCTCCCCCTTGTGATAACTGTGTGCTCATGCCACTGCTGAAGAAAAAAAACACTCCTCCCCAATGTACTATGAGGCTGTAAGAGGAGAAGGGGTATCTAATGTGACTCATGAGAAAGCACAGGTGAAAACTTATACAACAGAGGATATGGAGGCATTTGAAAACAAGAGATCCTCTGTTCCTACTATGGAGGTGTCTGTGAATGGATATAAGGCATAACGCAAAGGAGTTTGCACAATGACACATGACATGAGAAAGTTTCCAGTAGCCACAACTTCCTATGAAGACAATCACTTGTGCTCTCTCATGTATGCTTTGCCCCAACATAGTGCTGAGTTAGCTCTTGTCTCCGTGATAAATAAGAAAAGGGCAGGTGCTATGGGAAAAGGTAGATCTGAACAAGTTCATTCTCCATCCTCACAACACACCAATCATAGGGTCTGCTGTTAGGCAGCCGCTCCAGATTTTGTTTCTGAGGCATCCCAGAAATATTCAAGTAGATGAGCAGCCAGAAAAATGAAACCAGGGAATAAGAAGTGACATGGCCACAGATGCTAAGCCTACTCATGCTGAGCTCAAGAGCAGCAAGTTCTGAGGTCCTACCTGCGGGCCTACCTGCGGGCCATAAAGACCCTACCTTCTTGGTAATACATTTAGAAAACAACATGGCTCTACCATGGCTAGATACATAATATGCAGATGGGCAATCACAGAAACCAAAGTATCATCGAGCCTTCTTCTACAGACCCCATATGCAGAGGTACTTAATGTCTGCTGTACTGGTTTAAACCATCTTTCTCTTTAAGAAAGCCATTAAGCACCTTGGCTTCTAACTGAAGTGGATTCTGACTGTATGGAGAGGACTGATGAGGAGATTCACTTGATGATTACTTGTTTTGTTCATTCCCTCTGGGGCACCCAGCATTGGCCACTGTCAGAAGACAGGATACTGGGCTAGATGGACCTTTGGTCTGACCCAGTATAGCCGTTCTTATGAAAGACAGACAGATACACGGGCTCCACTCCACAACTCACTGAAGTCTTTCCACTGACTCCAGTGGGCCTTTGGATCAGGCCTATTGATAGAAAGGGAGAGACAGAGAAAGAAATGGAGAAGGCGAGAGGTAAAGAGAAAGGAAGAGAGGAAAAGAAAAAATACAGAGAGAGTGAGATATAAATAGAGACACGAAGGAAAGAGACATATGGGGATAAACAAAAAGTGAAAGAGATTAAATGAGTGAGAGAGGAAGAAATGGAGAGGGAGAGAGAAACAAGTCACTTTTTAAAGAGAAAATGTTACTGCAATTTCAAGATAAAATGACCCAAAATCTCCTGTCCATTACAGATAACTGGAAAGACAGGGCCCACTATAGCGAGTGAATGATGTCAGGACCGATAATAACAACACCTGGGGCACAGTGAGCTATAAAATCTAAAGGGACACATTGTGTTTGATATTTAGAAAGCAGCATCACCTTTCACTGCACATCCAAATAACAGAAGGCAGTACTGACACAGGATAAGAATATCTATAAAGGGAAGTAGATATACTTAAAAAGCAGGATGCCTTTGACCAGCATAGGACAGTCTCAACCAGGCACAGCATCTTGGGCTTTATAAATAACTACTGCCAAGAAGGAAGGATAAAAAGAGAATCTGTATTATGGTGGTTTGGTGTTGTTGCTCTGAATGTTCGGAACAGGGAAAATAGGAACCCATCATTTTGCTTGACAGATTTTCGTGTTGTGTTTCCAGTGAGACAGATCCCAAGAAATCAGAGGAAAGGGGCATCTCCAGTAAGACTATTGCTCATGATCATGAGGACTATGTTAGAAGGACATGGATTTTCTCTAGCTCTAATTCCCAGTCCTCCCTTTAAGTCTCCACACTAGGAACAGCCCAACTGTCTTCAACATTTGTACATCCGCATTGTGATGCTGTGTCACTGCAACGATGCTGTGTCATGGTGGTGCAATGAGATGTCACTTAGCACCATGCAACATCCCCAAGTAACTTCAGGGCTCTTTCATTAACCTGCAAGACTGGAAGTGGGAGCGGGCTGAGGAAACCAGGACAAATCCTCACATTTCAGGATGGCTGGCATCCAAAGGTGTTCACGTGCTGTGACCCTGCACAGAGATGCAGAGCTATTCTGTTGACACCCAGGCAGCCCAAGTGCGTGCATCCTATTAACTCCAACCTACGAATACAAAAGTGTTTCTCTGAAGCAGAAGGAACTGGGGATGGAGGAAAAACTGTAGGAACACCCAGGTTCACGAAGAAGATTACATGGAGTTTTATGTTTGCTGTTAAGTTAACAATAAAGACAAATAACAGCCAGGAACTGAGTTTGGACCAGATCACAAGTGTTTATGCTGAGTTAGAAGCAGGGTAGGGATGGCACACCCTTCCAGTCTCTAGGACTATGTCTCCACCACAATAGAAAAACAGTGGCTGGCCCACACCAGCTGACTCAGGCTCACGGGGGGGGGGGGGGGGGGGGTCAAGCTGTGGGTCTGTTTAATTGCAGTGTAAACATCCAGGCTTAGACTGCAGCCCGGGCTCAAGGACTCTGCAAACTGGGAGGGTCCCAGAGATAGGAATGTCTACACTGCAATTAAACAGCCCTGCAGCCCAAGCCCCCTGAGTCTGAGTCAGCTGGCCTGGGCCATTCATGAGTGTCTAATTGCAGTGTAGACATACCCTCAGAGGGCTGTTATATGTGCATCTGAGCACTCACATAGAGCAGGGGAGGTGATTAATTACACAATTCACCTTGATCTTTGTGCCTTTAATGCACAGAATAGCGAGGAAAAAACAAATGTTTATACTGAAAGTAATTTAGTGCAGAACAATATGTGGTTATTAGGTATTTGGATGTGTTTTGGTAGGTCCAGAATGGGGTGACAACTGATTGGATGTGCTTTGAGTTTCCTGTGTTCCATGAATGTGAGGAGGGAACCTTTCGCATCAAAGGCTTGACAACTTGATCTGGGTGTTCCTTCTGTGCTCTGGGCCATCACTGTGTAATACTGCATTATTTCTTTCCATAGGGGAAACCATCCTTCCAGCCAGTAGGTGGACTGTTTACTGCCCCTTATGGAACCCATCAGTGCTGCTCCTGGGCTAGTGAGGGGGGTTCGCTGGCGTGAGCCGTGGGGTGATCCCACTCCAGTTAGTCCAAGGAGCATAGAAGGTAAAGCTCTCAGTTTGCCACGGGATATCAATGCATTAGATTGTATGAAATGAAACACAGATGAAAAGCCTCAGGGCATGAATGAAGACACTGCTGAATGAATCCCTTCCGTTCACCATTATTACAGCTAGCAATTCACCAGTAACAATTCGTTTTCCTTCCAACATGAAGGAACTTGAATAATAAAATGTCCACACATAATCATGGCAAAAAGAAGCCAGTTGGCTAGTCATTTCAGCACTGCTAAAGCAGCAGGGAAATGCACTGCAGAGACAGATAGAGGTGTGTTGTGCGGTGTCACGGCGGATAATAGAGAGGCAGCTAACCATGATTCTGTAAGGATGACTCATTACTCACTCAGGACAAATAACCAGCACAGTGTGGGCTCAGAGTACTGCCTGGAAACATAGCTGCCAAAATAGACATTGTGCTTAAAAGACATAAGGAGAAGTGGAATACGGGAGTCGCCATACTGCAGCAGACCAGTGGACCACAACAAGTCCAGAATTCTATTTCTTACAATGGGCAATGAAAGATGTTTCACATAAAGGCATAACCCCTCTTTCTCACACCCTATCATGCACCTGATAGACCCATGCAGATGGAAAGAGGACCTTTTCCTGACCTGGCCTGGTGTTCAGTTGTACCATGAAGCTCCAGGATTGACAGCTTTTCTCATTGTTATCCTAGCTTGAGAACGCACCCAGGTTATTCTGGAGGCAAGCTGGACCCTCAGAGTATGCCTCCCATCCCGTCTTCAGTTTGCATTGGCTTTAATAGGGCTGGCATGGCAGCACGTAGTGTGATGTCCAATTAGTGCCAACTGAGAGGAGGAGTCAGAAAGTTGGATAACCTTTACTTATGAAATACAACAGGAACCTTAGGAAGGTCGGGCATTTTCTTGTTCCTTTCTGTTTTCAGCATTACATTTTCTTGGGGAAATGAGCGAATTCCAGTGCTGAAAAAGGTGACGGATTTCAGCAGTCCTAGCTTAGGCAGCCACTGTACCAGATTCCCCCACACAGCTAAATTAACACACCTCCCAGCTGACCCTCCCCACCCTTTTCTATGTTATTGCTTAGAATCCTGCACAGTTCTAACCAATGCACCTCAGTCCTTACCTGCAGGATCTCCTGTTATTCTAAACTGCTTCTCTCCCTATAAGTGCACTAATGTATCTCAATCCTCACTTGCAGTTACCCTGTTCTTCCACTCCTGGGAGCTCCACCTACAGCTCTGCAATGTCCCTTAAACTGACTTGCAGCATACCCTGCTGTCAGGCCTGCTTTTATAATGATCAACAATCATACTGACTTTCATAGTTGTTTAGGGACTAGGACTAACAATAAGGAAATAGGTGATGAAACCAAAGGCTGGAAAGCAAATGTAACTTCTCAGTAGGCATCAGTATTCTCTAGTTTCTCTGCTGGCAACCATCAAGAGTCTAAGAGGAAACCTCCGTTTATCTTAGTTACAATGGACAGCTAAGGGATTCACACAGAGTGCAGAGTGGATGTTGCTTCTTGGCTGGTTATGAGACTGACCTCCTGTTGCCATGCTGGTTTACTGCTAGGCCTTTAGGATGAAGATTTTCTGTGCTCCCTTCTCATCGATATTACATGACACGTGAACAAATCTGTACTTATCTTCCTGAATGGCAATTGTGCCATCTGGCTGCCAACCGTTTAATGATGCCATTGAAGGTCTCCTTCCCAGTTGGGGTGGCAGCGGCAGGACGATTTTACCCTTTCGGCACACACTAATGAATTCATGATGCATAATGCTTCCTCTTGGGCAAATGCTTTTCTAAAGCATCACTCTGCTAGCTTCCACTTGCCTCCTTACAACTAAGCACTGCTACTAATTAGCTTAATGAGCTTTCAGTGTTTCTTCTACATCTGACTGATTTTGTCACAATGGACAATCCTTTCTTCTTAAGATAAATGATAGAGAATCTGTGCTCCTTCAGCTTGGTGCATGTAATAGCGTCACTGCCCTTGTTCAGCTCCCTCTATTATGAGCCCTCCTTTGGACTTGATGGACACATTTCATTAAGTCAGATTTTGTTACAAACCAGTTAGGGACACAGAATGAGATCTGCTTCACCCCCAGCTAATATTAGCAAGGTAACAATCAAACGAGGCAACAGTAAAGATGATCAGCTAAAAAGGCGAGTTGACAGTATTAATACAGACTGGTAATGTTACATCATAGTCCCACACAAATGTTGTCACAAGATTTGTCCATCAAACTCACATTTATTTGAGTGAATAATGGACAACAGCCTTGAGCATTAAACACTGTGGGCTGATTCACTCATTGGGCTCAGCACCTTGGGCAAAGAATTTGCAAATCATTACCAAATCCAAGTGGTAAGGTGTTATATCCACTGAGCACTCACTTTACATGGGGAATACAAGGTGTAGGATAATGACAAAACAAGCTCCATACATGCATCTCTTGTACTTCCCATGCAGCTGAACTGCTACACAAAAAACCCCACTGATAATAACTGGACATTGCACCTCTCTATTGCCTCTCCTTTCAGGGTCGCAAAGTGCTTATTGTATCATGCCTGAAAAAGCCTTACAACAAAATGTTTGATGAAAACTGCTTTTGATGGAAAACTAGATTTGTGAAAAAACACATTTTTTCATAAAAAGTGTCTGCTTTCTGCAGAAATTTCTGACTTTTAACTGCAAATCAAACACCTGCAAGCCAAAATAATTTTTATTTTTTGGCCAACCCCTTCCCCACCCCAGTAATTTTTTTTCTCAGTTGAAACAAACAAACAAAAAAACTGATTTGGAAATGCTGCCATGGTGCATCATGGGAGTTGTGACAGTACCTTTGAAAACATTTGAGGGGCAGTAGATAGGCCAAAGGGAAGGACCTTGTATTGGAAGTGGTCCTGTCCAATGGTAAAACAGAGAAATCTGCGATGAGAGGGATGTATTGTTACATGGAAATAGGCAACCCGGAGGTCGAGGGCCGAGAACCAATCCCCTCTTTCTAGAGCTGGGATTATGGTGCCTAGTGTGACCATCTTGAATCGCTGTGTTTTGACAAACTTGTTGAGTTGTTGTAGATTGAGTATTGGTCTCTATCTGCCAGACTTTTTCTTTGTGAGAAAATAGTGGAAATAAAATCCTCTCCCTCTGTGTTCTGTGTTCTGTTGGAACGGGTCCTAATGCTCCTAGCTGCATGAGGTGGCTTACCTCCTGGCACGGTAGAGACTCATGAGAGGGACCCTTGAAGAGGGACGGTGATGGAGGGTGGGTAGGGGGTTTGGAAAGAAAGTGGATGGAGTAACCAGTTTGTACAATTTCTAGCACCCATTTATCAGATGTGATGGTCTTCCAGATTGGATAAAATGGAACTAGACGATCTCCAAATGGTCGGGAGAGAGATGGTGTCACCAGCACAGATAGACCTGAGGTTCTCAGGCCCTCAACCAAGGCTTCAAATTTGTTGTCTGGAGGTTGATGGTTGGGACGCAGCTACTGAAGAAGTAGAAGGCCCTCGAATCGCCATTGTTGTTGTGAATACATGGTCTGGCAGTAGCATTGGGGTACATAATAATTCCTCTGTTTTTTCTTGGGTTTGGGTGTATAGATTCCCAAGGATCGGAGTGTCACTCGTGAATCTTTGAGCGAGTGGAGAGAGTCATCTGTCTTCTTGGAGAAGTGTTTTGGACCCTCAAACGGCAAATCCTCAACTGTGGATTGCACCTCCTTAGGGAAGCCGGAGAGATGGAGCCATGAGGCCCTACTCATCACGACAGCTGTTGCCACTGATCTTGCAGCTGTGGCTGCAGGATCAAGTGCGGCTTGCAGGGCTGTTTTGGAGATGAGTTGTCCCTTAGATACACGTGCTGTGAATTGTTCTCTCTTGTCCTCAGAAATAAATCAATCAAATCATACTTTTTTGTGTATTAATATAGAAATATTTCGCCAATAATGCCTCATAGTTGGCTATGCGGAGGTGTAGTGTAGCCGAGGAATAAGCCTTGCGGACAAAAAGATAAAGTCTTTTCCTCTCTTTGTTGTGAGGTGTGGTTTTGGGCTGTTGTTGCCTACTAAATTCCTGGATTGCATCCACCACTAGGGAATTGGGCGCTGGTAGAACTCTTTCCCCTTTTCCATCTCCTTGGTGCTCTTCCTCGGTAAAAAGGAGCAATGAGGATGAGTGTCTTCCAGCCATACCTCTACAATAATCAAGATGGTGGCATTTCAGAATTACATCAGCTAGGACACTTTTAGCTGCCCCAGCCCTGTTTTGGAGCTGCATAGCTCTGCTTTGCCAAGCCAAGCCAAGCCATGCCCAGTTTTGGGAGGGGGGGTTGTAATATTTAAATTTTGAATAGATAGAGAGATAGATAGATAATGTTGTTATCCCCTTGCAATTCTGGTTAGGCACACAAATTCATCTTTTTATATCAATGCCCATAAGTCAAATCAGATGCCTTCTACCTTCTCAAGGCAGGAATAGGCAGGCAGTGATTTGATTCCGTTGTTGTATTTTTGCTGGTCAGTTATCCGGCTTAGTACTGGAGTGAAAAAAGGGTCTCCGTTCTTCCCAATGAGATGTGTGCGGGGCTGTGATGTGATTTATAGCAGAATTAGCCACTGGCTGACATATGAGAAGACACAGTACACTACCCCTTCAAGTAAATTATAGCTCCGACAAGGCAGCATTAACTGAAATATGCTGAGTAGTAGCCTACAAAATAAAATGAAACAATGAAGTGCATCATTTGCCCACTCTCTTCCTCCACAAGCGAGGCTGCATAAAGAAAGCAGAAGAACCAAGTTTTGCTCTAGGCTGGGAATGGGGTTTTCCCTCTGCCATTATGTAAAATCAATACTATAATGATGGTTAGCTTATTGCTAATGTCTATAGCAGGGATCAGCCACTTTTGGCCCGCGGCTTCCCAGGGAAAGCCGCTGGCGGGCTGGGACGGTCTGTTTACCTGCTGCGTCCCTTGGCCCATGCCGCTTCCCGCAGCTCCCATTCGCCTGGGACGGCGACCCGCGGCCAGTGGGAGCTGTGATCGGCTGAACCTGTGGATGCTGCAGGTAAACAAACCGGCCCAACCCGCCAGCAGCTTTCCCTGTCGGGCTGCGTGCCAAAGGTTGCCAATCCCTGGTGTCATAAATATAAAGGGAAGGGTAAACCCCTTTGAAATCCCTCCTGGCCAGGGGAAAGCTCCTCTCACCTGTAAAGGGTTGAGAAGTTAAAGGTAACCTCGCTGGCACCTGACCAAAATGACCAATGAGGAGACAAAATATTTTCAAAAGCTGGGAGGAGGGAGAGAAACAAAGGGTCTGTCTGTCTGTCTGTCTATATGCTGGTTTCTGCCGGGGATAGACCAGGAATGGAGTCTTAGAACTTTTAGTAAGTAATCTAGCTAAGTATGTGTTAGATTATGATTTCTTTAAATGGCTGAGAAAAGAATTGTGCTGAATAGAATAACTATTTCTGTCTGTGTATCTTTTTTGTAACTTAAGGTTTTGCCTAAAGGGGTTCTCTATGTTTTTGAATCTAATTACCCTGTAAGGTATCTACCATCCTGATTTTACAGGGGGGATTTCTTTATTTCTATTTACTTCTATTTTTATTAAAAGTCTTCTTGTAAGAAAACTGAATGCTTTTTCATTGTTCTCAGATCCAAGGGTTTGAGTCTGTGGTCACCTATGCAAATTGGTGAGGCTTTTTATCCAACATTTCCCAGGAAAGGGGGGGTGGAAGTGTTGGGAGGATTGTTCATTGTTCTTAAGATCCAAGGGTCTGGGTCTGTAGTCACCTAGGCAAATTGGTGAGGCTTTTTACCAAATGTTGTCCAGGAAGTGGGGTGCAAGGTTTTGGGAAGTATTTTGGGGGGAAAGATGCATCCAAACAGCTCTTCCCCAGTAACCAGTATTAGTTTGGTGGTGGTAGCAGCCAATCCAAGGACAATGGGTGGAATATTTTGTATCTTGGGGAAGTTTTGACCTAAGCTGGTAAAGATAAGCTTAGGAGGTTTTTCATGCAGGTCCCCACATCTGTACCCTAGAGTTCAGAGTGGTGGAGGAACCTTGACATGGTCTATGGTATCACTGGAAATTCTCGTTTCCAGACTGGCATGTGGCTTTACTGAAGCAAATCCTGTTTGCTAACCTCACATAGCATACATAGGCTCTTTGAGTGGCAAATACTCTCTCACTACAGAGAAATAATACTTTCCTGCAGTTTTCTGGGTGAAACCAGGCTAGTAATCGTACATACCAATCCTGGTTTGTTAATATTGCTCCGGGCCAGCAGGGGATTTCCACATTTGCAGGGTGAATTCCACTGAATAACCATGAGTTCCTGAAAAAACATGTTTTTCTTTTCTTTTTTTTCCAACAGACTCTCTTTTATGAGAGAAAAGCAATATCAAAGACTCAGGCCTGTGTGTAACAGAGCCTATGTACCAGAAAACAGAAAAAGCTATGGGGCAATTCTGTTCTACATGACATCAACAGAAGTTACAGATCCATAACGAAAAGCAAATTTGGGATTTATGTATTTTCCATTCAGTTACATACTTCTTCCCATGTGGACTCCTTGCTAGTACAGGGTAACTTCTGTGTAGACTTCCTCCCCATAGATAATAATTCACACATCAGTACGAGGTATCCTACTAAAATATGGCACTTCTCATGCTATTCAGAGACATCTGTAAAGAGACTGGATGACTCAGGTGATGACATAGGGGCCCTTTCACCTCTAGTTTAGTGGCTGGGTAGTGACTAAAAGTCAACCTTATCTGACAGACATTACGTGGTCGATGTCAAACAAGTTGACAGTGCCAGTCCAGTTGCTAACGAATAGGATACTAATATTACATACATAAACCCCATCATCATTCCTTTGTTGACAATCGTAGCCAAGAGGTTAAGGACTGGGTGGGCCAAGGAGACTAAACTCCCCTCTCAACCCTGGGTGCAGAGCCCCAGGTCTGAGGAGAGCCACACTAGCTGTGACAGATTCATGTCTGCGCATGTGATATTACCCTACTGCCAGGGTTGTACCCATCCTGTGGATAACTGGAGGACCTCAGTTTCCAGGGCTGTCAATGGGGCACCTCTCACCAGTACATTCATTTCAAACAATAATTAATGAAAACAAATGTTAAACCCTCACCACAGAAGTAAAGAGACAGCAGCTCTACATTCTGTAACTTCAAGCAAATTGAACTAATAAGCCATCCACTAACACGGCCCAGAGCTTTCAGTGTGTTGTCAGAGCTGAGACCCCAGGAGTTGGCTAGGAGCTGCTGGAAGGGCATTCAGGAGACTGATCTGCAAGTGAGAAGAACCAACAGCTGGGGATAAGCCGAAAGGTTTGGGTAATGCTTGAGGATGCTCTAAGCTTTCTTTCCTTTGTTTGCTTTCCCCCCACTGTGAGCCTCTCAACTTCGGCTGAATGCTAATTCTGAAACTAAAAAATGACAACAAATTGCACTTACATAACTGCTCATCCAAGCACAGCATCTCTGGGCACTTCACAATAGTAAAGTTAAACGAAGCATTCAATACACATTTATTAAAACAAAGTATCCGCTAGAGAATCCTAATGGGTTTGTGGAGCTCTGCAAAACATGTGTAATAAATAAAATTTCATGAACAGGCAAAATCATTGCAAACCCGAAACTTGAATCCCCAAAAGGGCTCGCAGCCATAGCACAAAGCTCAGCTGAGGTTTGAGAAAGCTTGTGCCAAAGTGCTGAGTGAAGACAAGGCTGAGATTCACAGGCCAGGAGTGATTTATGGTTCCTGAAAGGAACCACTTGAAACTCGGTGGCACTGAACAGCTTCTCCCGGAAACCAGGCCAAACTCGGTGATTTTGGCAGTCTTGCTTTGGATTTTGGGTTTGCAAAATTCAAAACAGAACTACGGCAATGTGATCTCATGCAAATGGAAGCAAAAAAAAAGAAAATGGTTCACAAAGGCCAGTCTGAGCAAAACTCAGCTGGTTTTGCACAATTATTGACACCAATTTTCAAACCAGGTACCTAAAGTTATTTAAATACTTAAATCAGTGGCCTGATTTTTCAAAAAGAAAAGGAGTACTTGTGGCACCTTAGAGAGGTCTCTAAGGTTCCACAAGTACTCCTTTTCTTTTTGCGAATACAGACTAACACAGCTGCTACTCTGAAACCTGATTTTTCAAAGTATCGAGTTACCCAGCAGCTCCCACTAAAGTTCAACGAGTGCTTCAGGTGGTCAGAACCTTTGAAAATCAGACCACTCTTGTCTAGCTGCTTAAAAATGGACTTTGGACCCAAACTCTATGCACCAAGGTGTGAACATTTTGGCTCTCATCTTTACATTGTCTTAAAGTGAATCAGGGAACCTGAATTGTGGAGAGAATTGTGGCAGAGTTCCAAAGGCCAGGAGCACAGCCTATGGGCCAAAGTTTCTCCAGATTTGAAAGGTATATAATTCAGGAGACATGTATCAGAGGAGAAAGGATGGTGTGTGTGTTGTGATCAATGGTGATACGTTCAAGGAGATTTTGAAAAAAGACTGGTGCTTTGCATAGAGTCACAAGAAGTCTGAAAATCCTGCAGGTAAGAGTCACTGTCCTCATCTGCTCACTTAAAAAGTTTAGGTGCAGGGCTAGTTTTGACGAGCTTCATAGGACTGTCTTACCAAACAGAGCCAGGTAAATGGGGGTCTAGGACCCCTCTAGCGTGCAGAAAATTGTTCATCAAAACAAACTTTCAAAGCTGTATGGAAAATAAAGTTAAGGAACATTTTCACAAACTTTTCCCCTTCTTTTCTGGCCACTTTTACAAGACTTCCACCTTACACCTCTGAAAAAGAAGCAAAAACAGAAGAACTATTTGGTACAACTCAGCAGAAAGTTAAGGGCCTATAACAGGGCATGATCCTTTCCTGCCCTCAGGCACCACAGAGGGCGCTCAGGCTCTACCAATTAGGTACCCACACTGTGCAGGGTATTTAAGTTCCCTCCACTAACACCTCTACAGTTTCATGCAACAATACTATTTCCAGAGCCCCTTGTATTATCAGCCCTTTTCCCAGTGCCCAAGAGGAGAAGATGTCTCTCTTCCTTGAGATTGCACTCATGCTGAGCCCTGCTCCTCCCCCTTGCATTTCTTGCCTGTGCCTTTTTATCAGTCCTCAGCTGATGGGCTAATTAATCATTTACCCAGCCTGCCAGCCTGATGAGCTAATTACTTTCCATTCCTCAGTCAGACTTCTGGAGAAACTAATTAGTGCAAGAGTTATGGCCCCTGTGGAGGGTGAGGAACCCCCGTGGGCCAATCTGTATTCCACCTTGGCCCCCCAGCCTGTCAGGGATATCAGCTGGCAGCTCCTTCATGGGGCCATGAGCACAGGCATGTACCTGGCGCAGTTCACTCCCTTTCCCCGACACCTGCCCCTTCTGCAGTGTCAGAGAGACCCTGGAGCATGTCTACCTGGTGTGCACCAGGTTTCATCCCCCTTTTCTGGCTCCTCCAGAACCTCTCCAGATTCTGGCTGCACTTTTCCCCGCAACTCCTGATCTATGCACACCCTGTCTATGGCCCCATGCAGTCGTGAGACCTCCTCGTCAACCTCCTCCTGGAGCTGGCCAAGGTAGCCATCTATAAAACCAGGAGGAGGGTACTGGATGGCAGGTGCACTGCAACTGTGGGGACTATTTCTGTTCTTCCCTTGGTTCATGTATCTGGGTAGAGTTCCTCTGGGCCATGTCCGCTGGCTCCTTAGACACCTTCAAGGAGCAGCAGGTACTGTCTGGGTTTCTCTGCTCGGTGCCCCCTTCGGGATCCCTGATTCTGAACCTGTGACCCTCACACCTGTCCCTGTTTTTCTCATTGGTTGTCCCCAGTAATTGCTTGAGCCCAGAGTTCAGCAGCTCCTCCCCTTAGGCCTTCCTAGGACTTCAGTAAGTGCTAGCTCTCAGCACTCTGTCACAGGTCCAAAGTGTCATGCTCCCTTACGAATGGGTTTGGGGGAAGGGGAGGAGTGCACACACAGCCTCTCCACCACGACTTGAAAGCCCCACACAAGGACTAGCCACGGTTGTAATCTCATCACTCAGAGGGCCAGCTCTTCAGTGGGTGTAATTTGGCATAGCTCCACTGAATTCAGTGTACACCAGCAGAGGATCTGGCTCACAGTGCTGAATCCCAGTGGAGCTGTGTGGCACTACCTGCCTTGACTCAGATCAGCGACTAAAGCCAAATTGGCCCCCTCTAGAACACTCTTTCTAGGCTGTAAACTCCTTGGGCCGGGGATGCACTTATTTATGTCTCTTAGAGAGCCAGGCACATTGTAACACTTAACAAATACAGGAATAAATAACAGTAATGCTGTAAAAGTCTGCTGCAGTTTCCACGGTATGCATCCGATGAAGTGAGCTGTAGCTCACGAAAGCTCACGCTCAAATAAATTGGTTAGTCTCTAAGGTGCCACAAGTCCTCCTTTTCTTTTTAGTAATGCTGGAAGCAGAGTCACGGGCATGGGGTGTTGTGCCCCATGGCTCCGAAGAGATGTTGTGTAAAGCTCTGCATTCACCACAGCAAGGATGCTTTCAGAAAGTCAAGCATCCAAAGAGAAGGCAGTCTTCACACACTCTGCTGGTGATGAAAAGAGGCAATGGTTGCTACCTAATTGCGTAATTTTCAACACAGCTGTAGCTGTAGTGTCTCCAGAAGTGTAAAAATGACAAGCAGGGGAAGATATGGAAGAGTGAAGCTCTCATGGCTCAGAGAAATACCCCTGTTGCCATATGAAACAACTGCTCCCCAGAAATGACTCCATTGCCTGCTTGGAATTACAACAATGTTTAAAAAACGAGGTAGCTGAGTCCCTGGGGACATCTACCATATAGTGAAGAAGGCTTTCTCCTTTTGTATATCTTCAGGATTCTGTGCCCTTCCACGTACCCTGTTCCCTAAAGACTTCAAAGACATTAAAGATTAGAGCTGAGCAAATAATCAATTTTTCAGATCTGGGACTGAATTGAAAACTATCCCCCCTGCCCCAAATGTTGGTTAGATTTGAACCAAAACCTTTTTGGATTTTTTGGGGGTTTTTTAAATGCATTGAATCAAAATCTCAAAAATGTTTCATTTTGAATTGGCCAAAATGTTTCACATGGATTCAAAGGAATTCTTTTTTCTTTTCTTTAGAGAGATTTTTGTTTTGTCTCACCCATATTCTGGTATTTTCCCCCATTGCTGTGTGTATGTGTGTGTTTTAATTAACCAAATTTGAACTAAAAACACTCTTTCAAAATAAAAAGTCGAAACAAACAAGTCAAAAGAAAATGTTTTCAAATGGACAAAAAAATAAATGTTTCAGCTTCCTTAATTTTTTTCCAGTTTTTTTTTTTTGCCTGAAGCTACACCTTGACCCAAAATCATAAGTAATTTCAGAGAATCCAAAAAAGTGGTTTTCAACAAAAAAAATCTATTTATCAAAAAATTTTTGCTCAGCTCTATTAAAGATCCATCTGTACCATTTTTATTCAGATAGGTGGGCTCATTAAAGTAGTCCAAATAAAATCAATATGACAACTCAAGTGAGTAATTCTCAACAGTGTGAACAAAGGTGGCACAATAAAGACCAAAGGATTTAAACCAGCCTTTTCCAAAATATTCCAATACTTTTGAAATCCTCACAGCTGAAGAATATTTTATTTCATTGCAAATTCCTGGAAATGATCTAAAGTCCTGCAGAAAAAAATAAATAAAGCCAAATCCTCTTGAAATTACTACAATTTTGTAATTGAACTATGTCTTTTCTTAATCACAGTGGTCCTATTTTCAAGCAAAAGCCACAACAATTATCAATATTCTGAACTAAGGAATTCTAAACGTTGGTTGAACAAAAATCGATAGTCACATCCAACCATAAGAAAGTTCTAATTTTCACCACACACAGATGGACAACTGGCTGTTTCATGCATGTGTCATGAGAAGTGAGAAATCCCCGAATGGAACTGCTCTGTGAGTGTGTGCATGCACATAAAATATCTTTAAAATGCTTTAGTAGTTTTTCAAAGCAATACTTCTAAGGCAGCCTTCCCGTCTGACTCACCCTTTTCCATCTTCTTCACCAATTCCCCGCTCACAAACTCATTGCTTTCCCTAAATGTGCGGGAGATATAAAGGAGTGAGAAAGAGGTAAGGGACTAATTTTTTTTTTTTTACCCTGCCAGAATAACAGATGCAAAACCTGCGGTCATATCTCCACTGCTACAATGATCAACGTCCCCCACAACCACACCTTTCAAGATCCATGGGTCCACACGTGCCTATCATAACGTGTGCTGTACCTCATCCAGTGCACTAAATGCCCCAATCACAACTATGTGAGTGAAACCTGACAATCACTACACTCTCCAATGAACTTATACAAGAAAATGATAAAAGACAAAAACAGCACATCAGCTGTGGGTGAACACTTTTCACAAAGCGATCAGTCTACATCTAACCTCTCAGCCCTCCTCCCCAAAAGAAACCTGCACAACACTTTCAAAAGACGAGCCTGGAAGCTTAATTCATAACTTTGCTAGACACTAACAATCATGGACTGAATAGAGACACTGGATTTATGGCTTATTACAATAACCTAGAGCCATAGTCATAGGGGGGAAAGAAGGGAGGGGGGAAGACAGCTGAGAGAGTGTTGTTAGCGGGTTATGGCTTACTGCAACAATCTATAACCCACCACCAACACCCCGTCAGCGGCCATTCCCCCATCCTTTCCCCCCTGGCCCCTATGACCAGAGGGGTGTTAATGGGCCACATCACTTTGAATGGTCCTTGAAATATGCATTAACTACTTATGCTAAACAATCTGTTCCACCATGTATTTAGCTGTAACACTCTAAGCCCTGGTCTACACTACGGGGTTAGGTCGAATTTAGCTGCATTAGGTCGATTTAAAAATGACTGCGTCCACACACCAACCCCGTTCCATCGACCAAAAGGGCTTAGTGAGGACGCACTCCGCTGACGTAATGCGCTTAGTGTGGACATACGCAATCGACTGTATAAAACTGAATTCTAAAAATCGACTTCTATAAAATCGACCTAATTTCGCATTGTAGACATACCCTTAGGCTCTGTCTACACCATGCACCTTACAGCAGCACAGGTGTGCCAATACAGCAGTGCCGCTGTAAGATACGCAGTGTAGTCGCTCTTTGTCAGCAGGAGCGAGCTCTCTTGCTAACAAAATAAAACCACCCCAAACGAGGGGCGGTAACTTTGCTAGCGAGAGAGCATCTTTTTGTCAGTAAAACTTTTGTCAGTGGAGGGGCGTTTTTTTCACATCCCTGACCGACAAAAGTTTTACCAAGGAAAGTGAAGTGTAGATATAGCAAAAAGAACAGGAGTACTTGTGGCACCTTAGAGACTAACAAATTTCTTAGAGCATAAGCTTTCGTGGGCTACTGCCCACTTCATCAGATGCATGGAATGGAACATAGAGAGATAGCGTAGCTTGAAAGCTCGTCTCTCTCACCAACAGAAGTTGGTCCAATAAAAGATATCTCACCAGCCTCACGGTTATATATAGATATCCCACGGTTTGGTGGCAGTTCTGAAAAATCAGGAAAAAAAATTGGGTTGAACCGAATCTGAAGTTTTTTTGAATTTTTGGTGAATCAAAAAAAAGTCATTTTAGATCTGTTCCAAAGTGGGGATTCAAACCTGGGTTTCCCATATCACAGGCGAGTGCCCCAACCACTGGGTTAAAGGCTACCATAAAAGTAGATGGTAGCGCCATTACTACTTCCTCCCCCTTGTCTGGCTATTTTGTGAATGGACAAAACTATTCTTATCAACTTCAGAAATAGTTTCAGGTCAACCAAAACTGTATTTTTTGTTGAATAAAGTATTCATTTAAATAATTTTGTTCAGTTTTCATAAGGAATAAATCTGAGTTCTAAGTGCTCCCCACTTCTCTTCCTCCCCAATATGGGCAGCATAAATTCATTGTCACATTTTCCATTTAGTTTGTTTGTGTGTCTTCTTGTTTACCTTAATACCTTCCCTTTTCTATTAGGAATAAATATAAAGAAGTTAGAAGTCACTTGTTGCCCAGTGGACACCTACATAACCAACCACTTCAACTCAATTATAACGCTTTGCCCGTTTCTAGAACATGCCATCGTTGTAGCCCTGAGTATATATTTTGAGCAGGTTGGAAAACAGTCTGTTTCCTTCTCCACCTGCCAAAAAATTGAACACAAATTTTTAACAAATGATTTTTTTGCTAGAAAACAGAACGTTTTCCATTTTTTTCTTTTGTTTTTGGCAACCAAAAACCCAGAAAAATTTACCAGTCTGGCAAACATTTTGGTTTAACTGAATTTTTTTGCCCAAAAGGCTGAAATTTCACTTTTTGATTGCCAAAAAAAATGAATAAATATTTCTGGAGTTTGTTTTTTTTTCAACTAAAATCCTCAAAAAAATTGTTGAAAATTGTCACTTCCCAAGGAAATCTCAATTCTGATGAAACACTATCCTTTGTCTAAAAAATATTTTGTATGGAACATTTCGATGCGCTTTAGTACTAATGAATTAAGTCCCACAATGCTCTTGCAATGCAGACTAGAATTATTATCCTCATTTTACAGATGGGGAAAGTAAGACAGAGTTTAATGACTTGTCTGTGTATGTAGCAGAAGCATGAATAGACTCTCAGATTCATGCTTTAACCATTAGCCCATTCTATCTAGAATGAAGAGGAATGTGGTTAAGGAAGCAATTCAAATGATCTCAGGATTTTCCAGAGTTTCAAGCCACAGATGTATTGAGGCCAAACTCCTACAATGACCAACACCAAATGCTACAGAGGAAGGTGTAAAGCTCTCAGAGTAATTCACAAAGTCAACTTTGCAATGTCATAAACAGGGTGGGAAAGGATTTACTTCCTGACCGTCAGAGACATATGCCATGAAGACATATGTCATCTATTCCTTAGCATGCAGCCCACAAGCTAGATATAGCAAAAACCACCCACTTCTCATGATGGTTGTTGCCAGGATTCCAATGGAAGGTGAAATTGAGTCTGCAAGGGCTGTTCTGGTTTGACTGATGTATTTATTTCTCCAGCTCAGGGAGCAGTTTTGTTGGCGTGAAATGCTTCCTCACTGAATTGTGGCACTACTGAATATATTTCTTAAATGAGCAAAATCTAAGCTGTAATTCGGAACCTAGGTCTGGACACTGTATCATTTTTTGTATATATAGGCAATTTTAGTGCTGGGAGGGAGGGATAGCTCAGTGGTTTTAGCATTGGCCTGCTAAACCCAGGGTTGTGAGTTCAGTCCTTAAGGGGGCCATTTAGGGATCGGGGCAAAAATCAGGGAATGGTCCTGCTTTGAGCAGGGGGTTGGACTAGATGACCTCCTGAGGTCCCTTCCAACCCTGATATTCTATGATTCTATGGCAGGCTGCAGCTAGTCCCCCAGCAGCACCCAGCTGTTGCTTAGCAGAAATGTTATCCCATCATACCATCTCCTCCATAAACTTATCGAGTTTAATTTTAAAGCCAAATAGATGGGATAACATGGTTTTGGTAATTAAATATTCATGGTAAATAGGCCCAATGGCCTGTGATGGGCTATTAGATGGGGTGAGATCCGAGTTACCCAGGAAAACATTTTCTGTAGTATCTTGCTGATGAATCTTGCCCATATGCTCAGGGTTTACCTGATCACCATATTTGGGGTCAGGAAGGAATTTTCCTCCAGGGCAGACTGGAAGAGGCCCTGGAGGTTTTTCGCCTTCCTTTGTAGCATGGGGCACGGGTCACCTGCTGGAGGATTCTCTGCTCCTTGAAGTCTTTAAACTACGATTTGAGGACTTCAATAGCACAGATATAGGTGTGAGGCTTTTTTTTTTGTAGGAGTGGTGGGTGAAATTCTGTGGCCTGCGTTGTGCAGGAGGTCAGACTAGATGATCATAATGGTCCCTTCTGACCTAAATATCTATGAAAAAAAAAATGCAGTAACTACAGCGGTGCATAAGTATTAGTAAAACACAAATTTTGTGATTGCTGAAAAGGTTTGAAATTGCTTAGTGAGGGTTTGCACTGTCATTGCTCAGCTCAGTCATGTTAACAGGACTTGCTCAGATGAAATCAACAAACAGAATTTTTATATAATCACATAATGTGCAATTATTAACCCCCTAAACACTAGGTTTTGAGACAGCCCCTGAGTCAACTGGATACAAAACAAGAACATTTGGAAGTGATATAAAATCTCATGATTTGGGGTTTAAACTAATCTCTCACTGTTAAGAATTAGGATGATACCTCCGTGGAGAAAGGTTATCTGACATCTGCTAACTATGGGGTTTCCTCTGAAGCATCTGGTGCTGGTCACTATTAGAGATTATATATATATATATATATATATATATATATATATATATACACTGTGATCACAGGGAGTGATCGCAGCTCGAGCAGACATTTCTGAGCCAGCTTTAATCTAGTTAGCTCCGATCCTGGAGTAGTCAAGCTGCAGCACTACGAGCTGTACAAACCCGCTCAGAACTGTGGGTAATTACTCAAGGGGCTAGCCTGCGCAGAAGGACATGCTGCCACAGCATCACTATTCCAAGCCCTGAGCTAGGTTGATTAAAGCTATCTCAAATATGTCCACTTGAGCTATAAACTCACCTGGTAATTGCTGTCTAGAAATACCCAGAGACAGAATACTGCACTATGTGGCCCAAAAATCGGATCCAGTATGGCAATTCTTACATCCCTATGTTCCAACACAACTCATGCTCTCCTTAAAGTGAGAGTTTCACACCGGTGGATACTTTCAAGTATATTGAGCTTCCAAATGAAAAAAGACAAACTCTGATCTCACTCACTGTGGAGTAAATCTGGGGCAACACCATTAAAGGTATCAGTGCAGTTAAAGTGCATTTGCTCCAGAGTAACTAAGATAAAGCTGGGTGAAATTTTTCATTCTAAACCTTTTTCTGCTGACAAATGCAGATTCATTGAAACAATTTGCTAATTCGGATCAATCTGCAGACTGTTTTGGTCGGAAACCACAGACAAAAAGAAAAGTAGAAATGTTGAAACAGTTCATTTCAGTATTTCCCAAACAAAACATTTTGACTTTTGATTTCAGAAATATGTTTCATTTCAAAATTTCCCTCAATTTTATATATTTTTAAATGTAGCATTTAAAACTAGTTCAAACTAGTTCAAAAGCAGTTCAAACTAGAAACAACATATTTTGTTTCAATCAAAATGTTTCAGTCAACACAAAATACAAGTTTTTCGACATTTCATTTCACCAAAAGACTTGAAACATTTTCATTTTGGGTCAACCTGAATCAAAGTTTAAAAAAGAAATTCAGACCTGCACCCGAACTCAATATTCAGTTATTTAAACAGCCCTACACTGAGCAGAATGTGCCCCATTACATGTTTCTTTGTCAGTTTTTCTAGTTATTCAGGGTATTTAAATGTTAGGGACTAGCTATTTCCAGGCCCTATCCCCTCTTCATCTTCCTTGGCCCCACATTGAAATCAGTCTGGGAATTTTGGGGCAAAAATAACCATAGTATCTAGCTACCAAATACAAAATCTTTAAGCCTCATACTCTAAACCACTGGTTCTCAAATGTATTTGATTTTGCCCCTCCTTCTTTGTGTCTGTAGTGGTTTATGCCCCGCCTCTGGCCGCCCAGCTCTAAAGACAGAGTGGAGAGCGGTAGCTGTTGCTGGCCGAGTACCCAACTCTGAAGGCAGCACCGCTGTCAGGAGCAGCAGCTCTGAATGTGCGCAGTAAGGGTTTTTCCCCCCCCCAAAGCTTCTCATGCCTCCCCAGAATACATTCCCTGTCCCCCAGGGGGGCGCGCCCCCAGTTTGAGAACCTCTGCTCTAAACTGCATCCTGGAACACTTACTATGTTGTAGTAGTTCCACAAGGCAGGTTAGTGCATCTCGTGGTGGTCTTGCCACTTAAGCCATATCTTGGGTTGTTTATTTGTGGCACTGCTATTTGCTAGGAGTTTGTGTGTGACCTGGTCTGCAGTCACATTGTAGAATTTTAATTAACTGATTAGTGCTTTGAAATGATCACATGGCACATTTGGGACCCCTGGGGACCATTCTGCCCGTTCAGGAGTGCTGGAGGACACCACACTCCAGCCCTCCTCACCACTGCTGGTCCCTGCCAACAACAAAATGTGGCTATTAGAAGGGAGTGCATGAATTCCCCTTTGCCCGGGTAATCTTCAGCTGCCCCTTTCGGGCAACTTTAACTCTTCCCTTTGCTGCTGGAGCAGGGCAAAGGGGACGTAGCCTGGGCTACTGATCCTTACTGATGGTGTATAAAGGGCAGTGTAAGCAAGGAGGAACGAAGGTCAGGCATGAACTCCTAGGGTTAGAATACCTGACTAATGCCCCCACTTAGTCTAAAGAGATGCCCTTTTATTGCCCCACTCATGAGGAGGATCTCACTGTGTCCAGTTCATCTACACAGGGTCATCAGGACATGTGCACAAATCCACACACTCTGTGCACACCTACAGCCCACTGAACCTGATCTTTGCAGGATTCCTTCCCAACTCCTTCTGTTCATCCTACCGGGTCCTCCAAGAATAATCTGTCATGGTGCAGAGCAGGTTGTCTAACAGTTCCTCACACAGTTCAGTGACAGGTTACATCACTGCTTCAATTACAATGCCTCAGGGGTTCTCGCTTTCTTGTAGGTTCTCTTTGCCAGCTTCCACTTACATTACAATTTGCCTAGTGCGTTATCTGGAACCATCTGCCCTCTCAGCTGAAATGTTGCTTGGATAAATGACGACTCCAGAGCAGGTTCTGAGGTAAATTAATTGGCATCTCTTACAAATTTTGCTAATAATTTTATATACTTCTGTTATAACCATAAGAGTAGCCTAAAATTCCTCCTTACCTGTAAGGGGTTAAGACGCTCAAATAACCTGGTTGGCACCTGATCAAAGAAACCAATAGGGACACAAGATACTTTCAAATCTGGAGGTGGGGGGGGGGGGAAGAGGCTTTGTTCTGAGTTCTTTGTTTCTGTGTTTGTTCGCTCTTGGGACTAAGAGAGACCGGACATCAATCCATGCCCTCCAAACCATTCTGAACCAGTCTCTCATATTACAGAAATTGTAAGTACAGCCAGGCAAGGCGTATTAGTTTATCTTGGTTTTCTCAACTTCTAAATTTTCCCTTTGCTGGAGGGAGGTTTATTCCTGTTTTGTTGTAACTTTAAAACTAAGGCTAGAGGGGGTTCCTCTGTGTTTTGTACATTTTTTTCTACCTTGTAAAGATATCTTCCAACCTGATTTTACAAAGGAGATGTTTACCTTTTCTTTTTTAAAAAATAAAATTCTTCTTTTAAGAACTAACTGATTTTTTTTTCAGTGTCCAAAGATCCAGGGATTTGGGTCTGTGTTCACTTTGTAACCAATTGATTAGGATATTATTCTCAAGCCTCCCCAGAAAAAGGGGTGTAAGGGCTTGGGGGGATATTTGGGGGGAACAGGAACTCCAAGTGATCCTTTCCCTAATTCTTTATCTAAATCACTTGGTGGTGGCAGCATACTGTTCAAGGACAAGGTGAAATTTGTGCCTTGAAAAAGTTTTTAACTTAAGCTGGTAAAAATAATCTTAGGGGGTTTTGCATGCGGGTCCCCACATCTGTACCCCAGAGTTCAAAGTGGGGAAGGAACCCTGACAGCTTCTCACAGATACCATCTCCAGGGAAGTCAGGCCACCTGCCCATTGAAGACAGTGGGCTCTTTACTGAGATCCTCATATTGATAGCTCAGGAGACTGTCCTTGAGAAAGGAAATGTGGGCCCAGCAGCAATTTGGGAAAAGCTATTTGAATGCTGAAATAATAGGAGCTGATTCAACTAAAGCATCTGTCCTGGAGGTCAGTAAATCCTTCCAAACTGAGAAGCAATAGCAATAAAGCTCAGGACAAATAGGTGGACATATTTTTATTTCCTTTCGTATAAAGTAACCCCAGAACCTTAAAAGAAGAAACCACTTCCCTGGGAATCCTGATTCAGCAAATTGAGTTGAAGTTAGGGTGACCAGACAGCAACTGTGAAAAAATGGGACAGGGGGTGGGGGGGAAGGTCATAGGCGCCCATATAAGAAAAAGTCCCAAAAAACGGGACTGTCCCTATAAAAATGGGACATCTGGTCACCCTAGTTGAAGTTGACTTGAAAATATGTTTCCCATCATTGCCTAGAGACCTTCATGTCAACTTTATCCTCAGAATAATATTTACGTTCACTACTCAGGATTTCATCAAATGCAAATTTCCTATAATGACTGATTGGACATACTTCCTTAATTGTATTCAGAAAAGTGAATGGCTTGATCTTATTTTGGTTTTTTATTTTGTTTTATTTTTCCATTGTACTTGAAAGTATCTCCTCAGAGATTTTTGGAACTGCTCTTGTTGTGTTTGCTGTTTGGCTGTCCAGCTGTTCTCAGGTTCTAGCTATTTATCTATCTGCTTTGTATGTAAGTGTGTCTTTCTCTGTCTCTTTCTCTTTACTTCCTAGTGCTTCCCTGCAATTACAGTTTGTCAATTACACAGGTTTTCTACTTGCCTGAGGGAATGCAAAGTGTGTTTCCTCTTTTGGCAGCTGCCTAAGCCAGATGTTATACTGGCAGGCTCTGATTGGCTGATAGATGAAGCTGAATGCTTCTTCTTAGGAAGGAAGAGTAAAATAAGAAAAACACAGCAATTTGCATATTAGAGTCAGATTCTGTTCTCAGTTACACCAGTGTAAATGCAGAGTAACTCCAATGACTTTGGATTTACAGCAGTGGAACTGAAAGCAGAATCCGGCTCTAAACGAGGATGGCCTCTTTAACCAAATTGACCTTCAAGCTGAAAAGTGTAGAGATGTTTCACAGAGTATTACTCAGAAGGCCAGCAGGGAACCTATTTCTTGATTCCCATAATACGGGAACAAGAGAATGCACAATGAAATGAAAATGCATCTAATTTAAAAGAGATACAAGGAAATATTGTTTATAATGGATAGAATCATTAACCTATAGAATTTGCAGCTTCAGGACATTCATAGTCAGAGATTTTAAGCCCAGATAACACTGATGTTATCATTATATTATTTAGTGCAAGGTTTTCTTTAAAAACTCTTTGTATTAATAAGAGTAGCCAATATAATTAAGTTATCTATGACAAAAATTACAAGGATTCTCAATTCTCACATCTCAGGGCAAAAAATTATTTCAACAGATGGATCAAAAAAATTTCTTTCTTCCTCACCACCAATCCCAATCAAAATGAAATAGAATTGCCCAGTGAAGTGCAGGATTGTGGGGACTGGTGTCATATCAGCCTCTGAAGCTAGCATTGGCCAATGTCGGAGACAGGATGCTAGTATAGATAGATAGATGGATCTTTGGCTTTCTTGGGGAGGATGGTTATAATGTGATATTTATCCAGAGTTAGTCAACTATATTTTTCCACCGTTGTTTTAACCATTAACTATATGCACACATCTCAGTTAAAATTTATCTTCATTCTACAACTGCAGAAATTCCCAGGGAAAATACACAACACTTCACATCACCAAGCGATGCTAGTTTCATCACATAGCTCTTATCTGTCCACACATCAAAAAAGATGTTGACAAATGGGAAAGGGTTCACAAAAGAAGAGCTGCAAGAATTAGTTGAGATCTGGAAAACATGTCTTATAGTGAGAGACTAAAGATGGCCAATGTATTTAGTTTATACAAGAGAACATTAAAAGGTGACTTTATCATGGTCTTCAAGTACCTATATGGGGAAGAGATTTCTGAGAGTGAATGGCTCTTTAAATTAGCAGAAAAAGGCATTATGAGAGCCAATGGTTGGAAGCTGAAGTTAGACTAATTCAGATTTGGTCTACACTACCACTTATGTCGGTATAACATACGTCACTCAGGGGTAGGAATAAGCCACCCTCCTGAGCAACGTAAATTACACAGACCTAAACAACGGTGTGGACAGCACTATGCCGGTGGGAGAGTTTCTGACATAGCTGCTGACATAGCTGCCGCCTCTCACGGAGGCAGATTTATGATGCTGACGGGAGAGCTCTCTCCCATCGACCTAGAGCATTTTCACCAGACGCACTATAGCAGCGTAGCTGCACTGGTGAAGCTGCTCCGCTGTAGCATTTCGAGTGTAGACTAACCCTCAGACTGGAAATGAGATGCACATTTTTAACAATGAGGGTAGTTCATCATTGGAATAACTTATCTATGCATGTGGTGGATCCTCCATCACTTGAAGTCTTTTAAAACAAGACTGGATATCTTTCTAAAAGACATGCTATAGTCCATACAGAAGTTATGGGCTTCATGAAGGAATTATTTGGAGAGGTCCTCTGGTGCAGAAGCTCAGTGTAGCTGATCATAATGATCCCTTCTGGCCTGAAAATATATGAACCTATTAATCAGACTGCACAATATTCTCAGCTTGACTGTGAAGTTTTCAGGGAAGAGAGACATAATAATAATAATCCAGTAAAACTGAAAAATATAGAAACATGATATGTTAAAGACGGAGAAAAACATTGCTCCACCAAATCTATACTACTGGTGGCTGGTTAACTTATCTACCAGCTACATATATCTGGACATAACATGAGATGAATTATTACCTATCACAGAAGCTAGAAATGAGAAAGTCCTATTAGATCATCCAGGTAAACATCAGTCTTTTCCTTTCAAGTATATGCATTACCATGCCTTTGGCAGAATATTCCCAGTGTCCAATAACCGCCTGGGAAAGAAAGCTCTTCTGATATCCCACCTTACCCTTTCCTTCTTTAACCTCCAGACACCTGACCACCCATAACAGCGTGCTCCTTCCTGAATCCCGAACAGAAGCAACTGGAAGCACTACAAACAGCTGCACACAGACACAATGTTTTATTCATATAACACCACCTTGGGTGGGGGGAAAGGAGCTTCCTGCACATGATATTTTTATCTAAATAAAACGCATAGAGTGGCTCTTAAATGATTTCAAGTTATTTTCCTATCCTGCTGAGGCACCTTTTCCCTTGTCAGGATGATGGCAACAAATGCAGATGCTGTGAGCGGAACCGCAGAGATGTTTACAGTGGGTTGTGGAATCCAGGATCCCCTCCTTGTATCCCGCAGACAAATGGAGCATTAGTAACATGATTTTTTAAATGACTAAAATGAACCCAATCTGTCTTCCCCACTTCACTTAGCCAAATGAGTTTCAAGGAGGAGAAACAAAGAAATCTGCTCCCATTTTCAAGATTGATAATTCTTCTCTTCTAGTTCCTTTCCCCCCATCTGTTTTGCACAATATGCTGTTAATATCGTAATCACTGAATTATTAGCTAAAGAATTTACAAACCCTGTTCATTATTTCTTGGTGATGAAGGGAAACTGCCATGGAAATGAAAGCTACAGCTTGGAAGATATAAACTCAGGAACATTATTAATGGGATTTTTGCTTGTTTCAGAGCTGAGCAGAGTCTAAGCTATACTAAAGATACTCTCAATGCTGGTAATGAGACCATTTAATGTTCTTTGTTATTCAGTATAAAGCAGCTGGTTCCAAATAACCCACAGAAAAAAATATAAGGTGAGAGCACAGACCATCAGGGGCCAAGAGAATGTTGTTTGGCTCGTACTATGGAATATGAATGGATGGAACACTTTACCAACCAATGGAAGACATATCCAAACAGGATCTCAGGGCCGGGTTGGTGAAGTGACACAGTGGTTAGTTGCACTAACTATTAACCCCTGCAGACAGAGGAGTTATCTGCAGGCTAAGACTGAGGTGTATTGGCAGAACACTGTGTGTTTGGGCAAAGAATGGAATAGCAAAAGATGCTGCAGGTCAGGACTGAAATACATTGGCAGAGACAGAGTGTGGGGGACTGGGCTAGAACCAAAATGGCAGATCTTTCATAGTTTGAGACTGAGCCACACTGAGAGAGCTGGAGTCAGGGCACCTGATCTGACTACATCTGTCTCTAGCCAGTGCTACCATTCCCTAACATTCATGAGTTCCAGAATGACTACTAAGTGTTGGGAATCAAAGACATACACTGGGATTTCTAGGTCTGTCTGCAGACAATGCTTCAGAAACTTAAAAACTTGTTCCATCTGCTCAGTAGGAGCCAGGCTCTCTAAACTGCAACATATTGTTATAACCTCCACAAACCTTATCCGGTAAAATCAACCATCTTCATACTGGCTCTTTTTTAATGGGGAGCATCATTAGGTACAGGGCCGAGTGATCTCCACAGTTTCTGACATAGGACTTTGAAGCCTCCACAGTCCTTGATCCATGCTCCACTGCACAAGAACTTTGTGAGGGTTTCCCCCCATAGGATTGAGAACGAAAGAACGAAAGAAAGAGCAGCAAGCTTCTGCAGCGAAATAAGAATGACAAAGAAAGAAAAAAGACAGCGAAGCAGAAATGAAGAGAAAGAGACAGAGAGAGAGGGAATATGAAAGTGAAAGACACACACAGAGATTCCGAACTAACAAAAGTGAGGATCTAAATCCCAATTTGCCTGCATGGGGAGGAAACCTGTGTTTCTCAGCAGCAAAGACTAAACACCCAGACTAATAGGGGAACTATTTTCATTTTTTATTCACATAACTGATGAGATGTAAAAGGAGAAAAAAGTCAAAAAAGTCCCCTGGAGGATTTCCCAGGGTTGTTTTTGCTGCTGTTAATTTAGGCATAAATATCGAGAACTTTGCCTAAAGCATCTTCATTAGCTCCCCTGCTGAGACAGTAAACAGAGGAATTAGTTATTTTAGGACCTGACACTGGAAAAGATGTTAATAAAATAAATTGACCAGTTTCCCATGCATGAGAAACCTCAAACATGATGGCTTCAGCTGATAGTCCCTGTAGTAAATCCAGGCAGCACTGGGTAAGTGTCTGTCTGCAGTACTGGAGAAAATGCCACACTCACACTCACTAAAAAAATGAAAAAGATGAGAAAAGAAGCACCCTCTTCCTACCACTCTGCACTGCTCACCTGCATCTCTTGGTCTTCAGCAAAGGGACACAAGGAGTGATAAGAGTATCCTTTATTTACAGAATACTCCTCACTCCCAAGGATCCAAAAAGCATTTTATGAACCACATTCTATAATATAGATATACAGACCCATACAGGGAATGAAGAGGACACTGTTCTGGAGTCCGGGACTTGTTATATTAAGTCCTTATACCAGTCCAAAAAGCAATTTGAGTTTAAGGCAATTTAAGACCAGACAGCTCAAGAACCACTAAGACTACAAACAAATGCTGGGTCCCAATGGCAAGCTGAGCTTGCCAGCCTTTCAGTAGTGATATACAACATTCAATTCCAGCCCTGGAAGGTTATAGGATATTGGATTCACTTTGCCCACCAATGAAGTGCTGCTATGTCTGGGTTAGAACATGACGCACAGCAACATAACTCCATAGTTTAGGACAGGAAGTGGACTTTTAATGGGCAGAGATGGTCATGGCCTGCCTTCTGTGTCTCAGTCAAATGCCTACATCTCCAGCAACACAGGTCTGTCTCTAGCACTAACCTGGGTACCACACTGACCCAGAGCAGACTGGTTCCCATAAAAAGTGAGAGATTTTGCTGGATGTGTCTGGGGGGAAAAGTGCCATTGCTGTTTGATTTCCTTGTTTAAATGCACCAAATCATAAATAAAATAATATAAAAGAACATGCTTTGCAATGTATTTTTTGAGAAAACTGATCCACTATCCTACTGTTCCTTTCACCTGTCTTCGCACCACCAACATAAAGGATGTTAGCGATTTGCATGTCTTATGGGGAATATTTGATGCCTGTAAACTATAATATCGTGGAAATACTCCCTCCATACACCCGACTGGACTTTTGAGCAACCAAAGCAGAAACTGCCTTGTGATGATCCATCCCAGGTTTTGCACTGAGCCCAGTCCATGCTGGCTCGTGACTTTGGGAGTTTAGTGAGTCCTGGGTGGGTACGCATGCAGGGCAGAGAGGATCAATAGAGCTCCTATATTTGGACAAAACGTTCACTTTTGTTACATCAGGTCTGATGAGATGTCTTGAGTCTAAAGCCTTTTGGGCATGTCTTGCCTTGTCCAGGCCCTAGCTCAGATATATGTAGTCAGAGTGCAACGCCAGAGCTTTAGCGACAAACACTCAGCTGAGTGAAAGTGTGACAGAAGCATATTTAGCAGAAGAAGGGATGGAAAGAGGAGAAAAGGGAGACATACACTGAGGTAGTGGAGGATTGAAACTAGATTGAAGTCCATCCTAATGTTCTGACAGGTTAGGGGATGCCGGTTCATTCTTGCAGCCTCTACTACTGGTTGTGCACCTGGAATTTCGTTTCCCATTGATTTACCCACTCATTTTCCCTCCCAGATTGACAAATTTTGGGGTTTTTTTTGTTTTAGTCCCAGGTTTCCTCGCCCCATGGTTCTGCTGTTCCTAGCACCTCTCCTCTCTGAACTCCGAAGGGTCTCCTTCTCCCTGACCTCGACTGAAGGCGTTTGCAAAATTGGCTGCTTTGATCAGAAATATGTGACTGGAAGGCAGATAATAGTATGGTTCTCCACACCTGATCTCTCAATGAGGGGTCATTGATGGGGGTCAACTGCTGATATAAGTGTCTCGTCATATGAGGAGTTTGTGAAGAAAAAGCCGCGCTGCCTAATAAAGTGGAACAGAGTGAAGAGGGCAGAATGAAAGGGCTGAGTTGTCTATATATATATATATATATATCTTTGTTGGTTTGTATTTAGTGAATTTCATGCTAGTGGAAGCTGCCAGACTGACAGCCCTAGAGCCTGAAGTGTTCTATTTAGAACAGAACAAGTGAAGCTCCAGGCAGCTGCAATGCAAACTTCCAGCCACACCAATTTGCCTCAGTGTTGATCTGGAGGGCCTCACTTCTAGGATTTTAGATGTCATGGGCCCATTTAGTTCTGAACTCTGATTAAATTATTGACAAGCAATTTGTGTAATGGCAGTTTTCCTGAGTCTTGCACGCTGTAAAATGGATCCCAGGCCCTCACATGGGCCAAACAGTCACCAACTGGCCTTGAGTTTCAGCACTACTAATTAGAATCAGTAACCGGATGGTGACATTTGTTATTCCGCGCTGGCTATTAGTGCATGCACATATGCATGTTTCTTAACCATGCTGGATGAGTCCTGAGATTACTGGTGTCAGATCTCTATTTTTTTTCCAGGCCAATCAGCTACGCAGCTGTTGAGGATCCCATAATTCAGTGCAGGAAGGCAGCAAAAGGACTGCCATTGTGGCACTGGGAAGAAGGGCAAATTAAACCAGATTCATAGGAGCACATCTCCATTTTGTGCTACTCTGAGGCCTCCTCTTGTCTCCCATCCGCACAACCATGGCTGTGTGCATAATTAGGAGTAAAGATTAAAAAGCTAAAGGAACATGTGGGTGGATGAAAAGATGACATAGGAGAAGACAGGTAGGGGTGAGGGGAGAGTGTCAGGGAAAGCATCCTGACAGGGAGTTGCGTTAGACTATGAAATACGATCCCAGCATTTTTTACATAGCTAGACTGGACAAAAGGATAGAAAAGTACCTCTAGGGAGCAGCCTGTATTGGGCCGTGGGAGACTAGGCTAGGTTAAAAGTACATGTCCTGCCCCGGAGAGCTGCCTGACTTAATAGCTATTTTTCATCACCAACATCGATCATTCTTTTCTTGACAAAATAAGTCCCATTCCTGCACCGTGGTTGCCCATTCCCTGCATAACTCTATGTGCATCAAGGTTCCATAATAATGGGGGAAAGAATGGAAACATTTAATAGCATAAATCCAAGCACTTTCCCTCTTGGACTACACAGATGTACCCAGTTCAATGAAAGACTGGGGAGAATGAAGGAGGAAGACGATGGGGACAGGTAAGTGGGTAGAACTGTGACTTTCCTTCCAAAACTCCAAGCCAGGCAAAATTCACCTGGCCTCATTTTGAGTAAGAAACTCAATATTGAGGAGTTCAGCTTCACTAAAAAGTTCAACAAACTTTCAAATGACCCCGGAGCCAACTTCAAGAGAACCTGGGGCTAGTTTATGCGGTTGATGTAATCCAGGCGTAACACAGAGGATTCAACTAGGTTTCACTTAGGGCTTTTAGGTACCAAACTCAAGGGACACCAAATCCCATGTGAATATGAACTTTTCAGTTCTCCTACTCTACTGTGGATAGTGCTGATCTTATTTATTTCCTGTGCTGGCTGTTTGTGTGGCTGCTTCCCTTCTTAGTTACTCTCTTACCCCTGCCTTCTCTGTGTTCAAAGGAAGCCAGCATGATGGATAACAGAAGTCCTTTGACATATTGTGTCATTTATCACACAACAGCCTCAATCCCACTAACAGGGCCTTCTTCATATGTCACTGTCGGCCCCAGCGCCACCCCAATGCATCAAAAAGAAACGTTTGAATATGAAGCATTGTAATTCCTAAGTCACGACTCATCGTAGGTTTGCAGCCATCAAGTTCTCTTCTATCTGCCTACTTATTTATTTAATTTTCACCTTGTCTTACACTCACATTAAATGAACTCGTCAGCAAGGCCAGGACAGTAGGAAATCAATGAAAAGTCACAAGGGCTGGAGGAGAGAGAGATAAAAAGTACTGAACTAATTCCTCTGAGAATCAAATGTGGCATCTCAGCAAGGATTCAGAGAACATAGCCCACAAACATCATCACTAGCCCCATGGGCTAGTTACAGGCAGCCTCACCCCATCACACCTCTGTGTCAGTCTGACATAGGGAGGATTCTATTATGGGCTGATGGTGGAACAGTTTGGAGACCGTGCAGATAAGCTTCCTGAAGTACTGAAAGTTTATTGCAACTATCCAAACCTCTGAAGTCTGCAAAACCAGGCTGAGAATCATATGAGATACAGGGTTCTCTTAAGATTTCCAGCTTCTGGTTGGACAAGAATTACCAGAAAGCTGTCTTCATTGCAGTACTTTGGCAATTCTGCTCCCAGCTGTAACTTAAAAATGAAACCAAGAGAGGACTGCTTGGGCCAAGTTCTGCTTTCAGTTACATCAATGGTACTTCAGGAAAGTCACTATGTTGTGTGTCCTGCAGGTTAACACAGATAAGAATCAAAGTGTGGCCTGTCTGGGGTCTACACACAACAGCCCTAATAGGTGAGCCAATGCAGAGCCTGACTCCGACAAGCTGGTGTTGGCTGGGAGTCTCTATCTGCAATACTGCACTTACTACTAGTTGGTGTTGGTCCTGCTTTGAGCAGGGGGTTGGACTAGATGACCCCTGAGGTCTCTTCCAACCCTAATCTTCTATGATTCTACGAGTCTACACTTGGACTGTCTGAGGGTACGTCTACCCTGCCAAACAGGATGGATAACAACTGATTACTTTTAATCAAAAAATTGGATTTTTTACTTTGTAAATTTTTTTATTTAAAAATAAACCTATTGAAAATTAAGGTTAAAATTTACAACCTATGTTAAGGCCTAAATTTATTATAATCTATGAAAATCATTTAAATTAAATAGAAAACATATCAAGCAGCATGTGTTTGCTGCCAAGTCTTAAAGGAAGTCAAACCTCTGAACTGGTGGAAGTCACCAGATAAGCACCTGGAACCAGAGTATGATAAAGTGCTAAACCAGCTTCTGACAGCAGTAGCCTCCTCTGCAAGTGCCGAGAGAATATTTTCTTCATTTCACTTTATTCAGCTAGTTCAGTTCAATGATTAGTTTATTCACAGTTAAGAAATCAATTGGGCATTGAAAAAGCCAGAAAGTTTGTTTTCCTCTTCCAACCTTGGAATAAAAACTAGGTGTGAGATCTATTTGGTTTAAAATCATGAAGTACATTATGACTAGAAACCATCAGTTCAACTCATTAGCTACAGATAACTTTTCTTTTGTGGAATAAATCACTTTGTTTTAAATGTAAAACATGTTCTGAAAAACTTTTTTTATGTATTCGGGATTTTAAGGGATTTTTGTATTTAATACAAAAAATTAAAATGCTGTTTTATGCATTTTAATTGAATGTCAATTTCTATTCAAAGAGACTTTGAAGCAACTCATGAGTAAAAGAGTAATCATTTAGTAAATAAGAAATGCATCATTCACCATCTTCTAACATAATACAAAATGTAAAAATTAAGAATCTGAATAAATGGAAGTTAAGCTACATAATTGCTTAAATAAATGTGTATAGGTGTAATGGATCCTTCTGGTAGCAAAATGATGCACCAAATTTAGTGTAAAGGCTACACTTAGTTGCAAATCAACATGTTTTAATGGTTACCAACTAATAAAATCAATCTTTTCTTAGGAAAACAACTAAAAGGTACAAATGCAAAACATGATTAAAATGGATGATTTAAAACAAGGGCTCTTGCTTGCTGATTTATATCATGATTAAAATGAGTGATTTAAATCACTGATTTAAATCAGTCCACCCTGATGAAACAAAAGGTGTGTTCTTAAATCAGGTTAACTAACTCTGGTTAAAATGGCAGCAAAGACATGGCAACTCAGTTTTTAACTCAGGTTAGAACCTCAGCTTCACCCCCAGGCTCCCCCATAGGCTTTAATGCAAGAGGCAACCCGAGTACTATGTCTTCACTGTTATTTCAATCCAAGTTAGCTACCCCGAGTTAAGAACACGCCATTTTTTGCAATGTAGACATACCCAGAGTAACAAGAGTGTCAAGATTTTGCTCATTGCACCTCCACTGCTTTGCTTGCTACACTGTGACCCAACTGGATGCCAACTGGCAGAGGGCACTGGGGCATTTAAGTGTACAGTGATCCCCTGGATTCACCAAAAGAACGTCACATAAGGTCTCTAATGAAAGCCTGTGTCACACTTGTCATCTTAATCTTCGTGAGATGTATGTACAGAAAATATGTGGAAAGCTTTTTATATTTATATACATGCACACAGTCAAAATTATGTTCTCTAGGTCAGTAGTTAAAAGCAGGGCATTCAAAGGTAGCATCTTGCGACAAACTTGTATCAAAGGTCTGTTTTGGTATAGTTGTGGGTGCAAAGAGACACCCAGGCATCCTTCATCTTGAAAGTAAACTGACAGCAGGTTTCCTTCATGAAAAAGGGATCTCACAGCCAGGCTTGGTTGAAAATACTGGGATGAGAAACTTCTTTAGAGAGGAAGATAACTTGTTAGTTAAGTTGACGCTCTACCATGGGTGTTATGATTTTGTTTTGGATGTAACCGTATGTTCCCATCTCTCACGCTGGTTTTCATTTGAATCTCTATGCCTTCTTAAATACATTTCCTTTTGTTTTATAACTGAACTCAAGTGCTGTGCATAATACAGGAACTGGGCTCTAAGGTAAAACTGGAGTATACTTCCTTTGGGAACAGAGGACCTGGAATTTCTGTGGGTATCCAGCAGCCAGGGGCTGGATACCACAGTGGAATACTTTGAAGTGACTCAGAGGCTCGGGTACATTTATTGTTGACCTGCAAGGCAAAGGCAGGGTCAGTGTAGCTCAAAGAAGAGTGCTTGAGTGGCTGACAGGCTGGCTGTGTTAAGGAGCTAACACCCAGCTAGTACAGGTAAGACTCCCTCGCGCTGGAGGCAAGTGGTAACAAGATGACTCTCATCCCTGATTGCTCCGAGCAACATCGCATACACCACGCATCCTCTTCCAAGTGAGGAAAAGGAAAGAGCCCTAACTCCCATAGCCCTTGCTTTTGGACCTTTCCCGACACTGCATTTAGAATCCCACCCTTTGCATGGCTCACTCAGAGCCCCAAGCTCTGCCCAGTATGCACGGAGCACCCAGCGCCTGCACCCCTCTGCGGAGCATTCTTTTGTACCGCAATACAGCCAAATCTCCGCCCCACTGACAGACCTAACCAAAAAGAAACAGCCAAATGCCGTTCAGTGGACTGAAGAGTGTCAGAAGGCCTTTAACCAGCTTAAAGCGACACTAATGTCTGACCCTCTACTAAGGGCCCCAGACTTTGACAAACCGTTCCTAGTAACCACAGATGCGTCCAAGCGTGGTGTGGGAGCAGTTTTAATGCAGAAAGGACCAGATCAAGAATTCCACCCTGTAGTGTTTCTCAGCAAAAAACTGTCTGAGAAGGAAAGCAACTGGTCAGTCAGTGAAAAAGAATGTTACGCCATTGTTTATGCTCTGGAAAAGCTGCGCCCATATGTTTGGGGATGGTGTTTCCACCTGCAAACCGACCATGCTGCGCTACGGTGGCTTAATACCACCACAGGAAACAACAAAAAACTTATTCGGTGGAGTTTAGCTCTCCAAGATTTTGATTTCGACATCCAACACATCTCAGGAGCTTCTAACAAAGTGGCTGATGCACTCTCCCGTGAAAGTTTCCCAGAACCAACTGGTTAAAATCGTCCTTGAGATTTGGAAAATATTGTTAGTCTTTATATACTTGGTAGTATATTTAGAGGTGCATGTGTCGTATTAACTCTGTTTTTTCCTAGAGCTCCAGGAAGAAATCCCAGCCAGCATTTCACCCTAGCTGTGATTTGGGGGGCGTGTCATAAATATAAAGGGAAGGGTAAACACCTTTAAAATCGCTCCTGGCCAGAAGAAAAATCCTTTCACCTGTAAAGGGTTAAGAAGCTAGGATAACCTCACTGGCACCTGACCGAAATGACCAATGAGGAGACAAGATACTTTCAAAAGCTGGGAGGAGGGAGAAAAAACAAAGGGTCTGGATCTGTCTGGGTGATGCCTTGGCCGGGGACAGAACAGGAACGGAGTTTTAGAACTTAGTAAGTAATCTAGCTAGATATGCGTTAGATTATGATTTCTTTAAATGGCTGAGAAAATAAGCTGTGCTGAATAGAATGGATATTCCTGTCTGTGTGTCTTTTTGTAACTTAAGGTTTTGCCTAGAGGGATTCTCTATGTTTTGAATCTAATTACCCTGTAAGGTATTTACCATCCTGATTTTACAGAGGTGATTCTTTTTTACTGTTTCTTCTATTAAAATTCTTCTTTTCAAAAACTGAATGGTTTTTTTTCATTGTTCTTAAGATCCAAGGGTTTGGGTCTGTGGTCACCTATGCAAATTGGTGAGGATTTTTACCAAACCTTTCCCAAGAAGTGGGGTACAAGGGTTCGGAGGATTTTGGGGGGAAAGACATTTCCAAACAATGCTTTCCTAATAAAATAAACCCGGATAAACATTTGGTGGTGGCAGTGGAAGTCCAAGGGCAAAGGGTAAAATAGTTTGTACCTTGGGGAAGTTTTAACCTAAGCTGGTAAAAGTAAGCCTAGGAGGTTTTCATACAGGTTCCCACATCTGTACCCTAGAGTTCAGAGTGGGGAAGGAACCTTGACATGGCCCACACTTTAGACCTTGATGGCCTTGAACAATCACAGAACAAATAAACTGCAGCATCCACCGCCAACCAGGTGAGGTTGCCATATTGCCCACTGCTCTGTGCCCAAGAGTTATCCCTAGAAGAGCCAAGTTTATTGCCTCTGTCGATGTTTTCACAACAATTTACCTGGATTCCCAGCAGTATTACAGACCCAAACTTATATGAGCCATTTCATAGACTCATTTCTTACTGGCTAGCATTTCCGAAGTTGGACAGATTTCCATATTACTTTAAATCATTCAAGGTAGAACTGTGTTAAGTTCCAAGAACTGAAATGCCTTTTGGATCATGAGAACTGATATTTAAAGTATGATTTGCTACTTTATTATGTCATTATCATGGAAGTATGTGGACAGCGTTTCTATTTCATAAAAGTATAAAATAGCTGCTAAGGAATCACAGGAAAATTACAGCTGGTAAATTAGTCAATAAACCTTTATTATACTACTCCTTTACACTATTATGAAGAACATAAAAACTGCCACACTGGGTCAGACCAATGGCCCATCTAGCCCAGTATCCTCTCTCTAATAGTTGCCAGTACCAGACCTTCAAGGGAAGGACCTACCCCTGTCTTCCCCTCCCAGCTTCTAGCAATCAGAGGTTTAAGGTCACATGAGCATGTGGTTACATCCCTGACCATCTTGGCTAATAACCATTGATGGACCGATCCTCCATGAACTTATCTAGTTCTTTTTTTAACCCAATTATACTTTTGGCCATCACAACATCCCATGGCAATAAGTTCCACGGGATAATAAATATGGAGGAACTTAAAATTAATTTCTTCCTAGACAAAGATTTATTGACAAAACTCCACAGCTTTGTGGCACTGGCTCATACTAGTCCTCTTCATAGTTGGACCTTCCTGCCCATGGGGATTCAAACAGGATACCCTTAGCAGGTGGTGTATGTGCAGGGCTGGGCCTAAGGTGTCTTTTTAAAATGTTCTTAATTTCTGCTGCAAGCTTTAGCATACTCTGTGCCACAGTGCAGCAGTTTAGCATCAGTAAGAATGGTCTGTCAACTACAGATCAAGTCAGTTCTCTTTGTACCCTCTGCTGAGGATTTGCAATAGGTGCTTTATGCAGAGACTGAAGAAAGATACAAGTGACATTAGCTGGCTAGTCTCCAGAGAGTCTGCAGGCCAAGTCACGAACAAGCCCTACATTGGCTGAGTAGCCCCTATTTATAACTCTCTCTCTGAGGCTGTCAAACTGGAGCTCTGAGACAGCAATATCATTTCCACTTTCCTTTGTAGTTGCTCAAGTTTGGCATTGAAATGAAGCTTGTCTGTATGTATACAGGCAAAGAGGGCAGTTTAGAATGACAACTCAGCTTGAGGTATATCACAGTCTTCATTTAGACTCCTAGGCCACTATGTTGACATGTGACTGGCAAGGCCAGTGACCTAGATAATTATTTGCCAGAGACATTAGCTTACATTAAAGAAACAAGCATGAGAGAAAAAAAGAAAATACATGCAGTGAGATAGAACAGCTCATATTTCTTGGATTGCTAGACCAGATACCTCGGGTGTGCCTGTCAAGTAGAAAGTTCAGAACAAATCAATCCAATTTCATAAATACATGAAGGCAACACATTGTCAGAAGGGTCCATAACAAACACAATCACATATGTGTGCCTAATTTGCACAAGCAATTCCTTCCTTTGTGAGCACAACCACAGGAAATGAACGCATAAATGGTCACCTAGATGTCTGACATGCAACTAGAGTAACTGTGCTTGCAAATGTACGCACTTTTTTCAAGCATATCCCTTCAATTATGAAAATATGGACCAAAATGTATGATACCATAACAATTATATTTTATGTGTGTATGTACATAGAACACTGCCTCAATTGGACCATATTTATGGCTAGCCTCAAAACAAACTCCTGATATTTTTGATCACAATGCAGCTCAAGACGGGGTAGCAACTAAAGAATGGCACATACACCTCAGTTAGTTCATGCAAATCAGGTGCATAGCAGATGTGCATACAATCTGGTGCGTGCTAACATATGCACAATTTTTGTGGGCTGGAATCAGAAGTTACCACTGAAAATATATTTTCCATAACATTACTTTGTAATATGAAATCTGAGTACATTTTCAAACCCATTGCATGGATTTTTCAGAGATGGTCAAAATGATTAGAGAAACATATGAAGACATAGGGCCTTTGATTGTATTCAGGTGATTTTCCTGAGTTTCTGGTGCCCATGTTTCACTATCCACCTCACAATATCTGCTTCTTCCCTATCTTGTCTAAGCTTAAAACCAACAGTTGCACTAGCTCAGCCCAGAGAAGCAACTGGTAAGTATTCATGTGGGCTGAAAAAAAGTTGCCATATTCCACCTCAGAGGTGGATGCATTGCAGCACTTTGCTAATTGAAACCTGTATATAGTCAATAAATAATGCTTGCACAGCACTTTGTGATCCTTTGGATTGACAGGTGCCATATAAAAATAGCTATTATTAATAAGTATATAGGATCAGGTCTGACACATTCCTTCCAGTAGAGGGGAATGGTATGCATACAGACAAAGCTAGTTCATTGCAAATACTAGCCACGAGCCGGACGTTTGTCGTACTAAGAGACCGTGTAATGGAGGGATGTACTTAGTTCAGATAATTTCTGCTACTTACAGCAACATGTGCTTTTTCTTAATATTCTCCTTTTTATTTACATGCTGTATTGTGAGCATGAAAGCTCACAGATGTTGATAAAGACTCTATTTGATTTTGTAAAGAACATATGCTAGATGAGATCACATGCTGCTTAAATCTGTAGGAAGTGAGATGGCGAAATCACGCTGTTCAAGAGTGCCCTCACCTGCATTGTAGGGACAGAGGCAAGTATTAATGGGAGTTAAAAGAATCAGGTGGAACAACTCATCAACACTCATTTCATGATGATCTAGAATTAATGTATGTAAAAAAGTGTCTGGCATGATCTTCCCCAAACATGACAACATTTCAAAGCACAACCTCTTTTAATAATAAGTGAGTTTTATGGGGAGAAAACAAAATCAGTTTCACAGTTATCCGAACTCCTAGATTTCCCAGTTCTACCCATCTCCTATGCACATCTTTAGAGCATAAACTCTTGGGGGCAGGAGGCAGTCTCTATTTTCATGCATTGTTCATGTGAAGCACAGAGCATGCTGTTGGCACTAAAATAACCACCAGAGTAATAATAGTGATGCTGCTCTTTAAAATGTTCTTTTAAAATCGTGGTATGTGAATTTTATGTTCATGAAATTACAGGAGAGATGGCAATAGACGGAGAAAGGAATAGTGCAGGATTCTGAAGGAATGTAGCATCAGTTCTGATCCCCATGCACAACTCTGCCAGTGTACCTCGATCTTTACCAACAGCATGTCCCATCTATTCCAGCCCCGGTCTCTATGTACAATTCTGCGAATGCAGCACCTTCTGCTATTCCAGTCCTGCGCTCCCCAGACACCTCAGCCAGTGCCCCTCACCCTGACCTGCATACACAAAGCAAGATGCAACTCCTGCTATTCCAGAACTGAAGGCCTCTACACAGCTCAGCCAGCATAACTCAGTCCCGATCTGCATTATCCAATGTTATATCCACCTGAGCAGAGAATTCATTGCTAACTAGGACGCATTGCTTAGTGGTTCTGTGATGCAGACCAATGTCTATTAGAGACTTTGATGAGAGAGACCACCAATTTCCTTTTCACGTGTCACTGCAGGATTTGAACGTCCTGTGATAGTTCTCCACAGAGGTGACTGATTAGTGCAGCAAAACACCTTGCTACCTCAGCTTCTTTTTCTCCTTCACATATCTTAACTGTATTAAAATAGTTTATGATTATGAATGTCTTGCATTCTCTTATGTACCATAACCACTACGGGGAGACAGAAAAATTCACACTGCTTTCTTTACCTTGGTCTTCTGATTTTAACAATGTCTGTTAATTATTAGAAGACAAAAAAATGATTATGGGACTGTTATTTTATAACAAGGACATTTTCACGAGCCGCAGAAGGTAATATTGCCTGAAGAGTCAGTTCCTACTTCTCACCTTGCTTATAAGCACTGTTCAAAGGGAACAAGAGCTCCCTGGGAGCTCTGGTACTTTCTTCTCCAGCAGGAGTTAAGCTTGCTGTCTTCCTATCATGGGAAGTAAAGCTAAACAAAATATCTATTGCAAATCCTGCATCTGGATCTATACCGGTGCATCTTTGCACCCATGGGGAGCCCCATGATGGCATAATAGTGGCATGTGAGGAAGGAAAAGATGGAAAGATTGTAAAAGAAATAGATAAATAAGAAGTTAAAGGAAACAAAATGTTAAAGGAAGAAGAAAAATATTATGTGAAAGCTCTGACTGGATTATGATGATCTATTGTATTACTTATTATATTTGTTGATATGTTTTAATACATTATTTAGCATAGTAAGATGTTATTTGATAATAATTTATTATTCTTAGATGCTTCAAGTCTGTATGGTGGCCTTCAGACAGATAAAAGCCATCAGCCCAAATCCCTGCCTTGTGATCTGGGGAGACGTTTACTATCCAAACTATGTTTTTTACTCCTCTTCTTCTGTTGTACTCTGCTTCCCCAGGTAATCCAGGTGGGAAAATCCTATAAACTGTAGTACAATACTTACCCATTTTATAAAATGTCATTGTATTCCCTAGGCAGTTCCTCAGACTGGTTCCAAAAGCTATAGAAAAGTTGTTTATATTTAATACTACAGGTTTTTAGAGTAATTTCTACAGAATGCTATTGGTTTCCTATTATTCCTATTTTATTATTTACATTACCACAGTTGTCAGAGATCCCGATCAGACTGGGATCTCACTGTGCTAGATGCTGCACAGAGAGGGACATGGTTCCTATTCCAAAAAGCTTACAATCTAGAACTTTGCTATAAGGGCATATCTATGCTGCACCATTATAACAGCAACCCTGTCTTTCCTTTTCCCACTCCATTCTGCCTCCCAGCTCAGCCTTGCGCCATATCTTTACAGGAATTCCTTCACTTCTCCCCCTCCCCCCACCCCCGCTTCCCTCCAGCAAGGCTCAGACCTGCTCTGCAGCATTACAACTGCACTTCCATGTATCTTCCTTCTTGGAGCACTGCTAGTTAAAAACTGCTGCTGTTTACTGCTTTCATATCACCTCAATTATTCCCACACTGATTCGCTTTATTTCATGTTTTAATTCTTGCTGTTTGTTTGGAACACTCAGCTATTCCTTTAAATAAGACTATTTGCTCAAATAGTGGCAGCAAAATTTGCCCGTATAACTATAACAATTGCATATGCAATCATGCTCCCGGTGTGCACTTTGATCTCTAGGTGATCACTTGCATGCTCATTTTTGCACAGCAATTTTGAGCCTATGAGTGTAGCATGTTTCAGATTGGTAGCCATTTTGCAGAAAAGCCTCCCCTACCACAGACAGTGTTTTAGTTTGTGAATCTCCCCCCCCCCCCCCCCGGCTTTTTTTTTACCTTATATAGGGCTCTTTACCCTTCTCCATCACAGCATTTTGCCGGCCTTCAATCTAATCGATCTCCAAAGAGAAAGGAGGAGGGAAGAGAGATATGTAATATCTAAAGAAAACATAAGTAAAAAAACCAAACCCACAACAGAGCCAACCCTTTGCAGAATTCACTACTGCTGAAATCATAGAATCACAGAATATCATGGTTGGAAGGGACCTCAGGAGGGCATCTAGTCCAACCCCCTGCTCAAAGCAGGACCAATCCCCAACTAAATCATCCCAGCCAGGGCTTTGTCAAGCCTGACCTTGAAAACCTCTAAGGAAGGAGATTCCACCACCTCCCTAGGTAACTCATTCCAGTGCTTCACCACCCTCTTAGTGAAAAAGTTTTTTCTAACATCCAACCTAAACCCTCCCCCACTGCAACTTGAGACCATTACTCCTCATTCTGTCATCTGCTACCACTGAGAACAGTCTAGATCCATCCTCTTTGGAACTCCCTTTCAGGTAGTTGAAAGCAGCAATCAAATCCCCCCACATTCTTCTCTTCTGCAGACTAAACAATCCCAGTTCCCTCAGCCTCTCCTCATAGGTCATGTGCTCTAGCCCCCTAATCATTTTTGTTGCCCTCCGCTGGACTCTTTCCAATTTTTTCACATCCTTCTTGTAGTGTGGGGCCCAAAACTGGACACAGTACTCCGGATGAGGCCTCACCAGTGTCGAATAGAGGGGAATGATCAACTCCCTCCATCTGCTGGCAATGCCCCTATTTATACAGCCCAAAGTGCCATTGGCCTTCTTGGCAACAACGGCACACTGTTGACTCATATCCAGCTTCTCATCCACCGTAACCCGTAGGTCCTTTTCTATAGAACTGCTGCCTAGCCATTCGGTCCCTAGTCTGTAGCAGTGCATGGGATTCTTCCGTCCTAAGTGCAGGACTCTGCACTTGTCCTTGTTGAACCTCAGATTTCTTTTGGCCCAATTCTCTAATTTGTCTAGGTCCCCCTGTATCCTATCCCTACCCTCCAGCAGATCTACCACTCATCCTAGTTTAGTGTCATCTGCAAACTTGCTGAGGGTGCAGTCCATGCCATCCTCCAGATCATTAATGAAGATATTGAACAAAACCGGCCCCAGGACCGACCCTTGGGGCACTCCGCTTGATACCAGCTGCCAACTAGACATGGAGCCATTGACCACTACCCGTTGAGCCCGACAATCTAGCCAGCTTCCTATCCACTTTATAGTCCATTCATCCAGCCCACACTTCTTTAACTTGCTGGCAAGAATACTGTGGGAGGCCGTATCAAAAGCTTTGCTAAAGTCAAGGAATAACACGTCCACTGCTTTTCCCTCATCCACAGAGCCAGTTATCTCATCATAGAAGGCAATTAGATTAGTCAGGCATAACTTGTCCTTGGTGAATCCATGCTGACTGTTCCTGATCACTTTTCTCTCCTCTAAGTGCTTCAGAATTGATTCTTTGAGGACCTGCTCCACGATTTTTCCAGGAACTGAGGTGAGGCTGACTAGCCTGTAATTCCTTGGATCCTCCTTCCAGGGCCGGCTCAGGCACCAGCAAACCAAGCCAGTGCCTGGGGCAGCAAATGTAAAGGGGCGGCAGGACGTCGGGCTCTGGGGCGACAATTCCGCGGTGGGGACGTGACTCTTCTTCAGTCGCCGGCAGCAGTTTGGCAGCTGCACTATTACTCTGCCTCCCCATTCTGTGGCAAGTTTTTTTGTTTTTTTTTTTTGCTGCTTGGGGCGGCAAAAACGCTGAAGCCGGCCCTGCTTCCTTCTACCCTTTTTTAAAGATGGGTGCTACACTAGCCTTTTTCCAGTCTTCTGGGACTTCCCCCCATAGCCATCAGTTTTCAAAGATAATGGCCAATATCTCTGCAATCACATCCGCCAACTCCTTTAGCACCCTCAGGTGCAGCGCATCCGGCCCCATGGACTTGTGCTCGTCCAGCTTTTCTAAATAGTCCCGAATCATTTCTTTCTCCACAGAGGGCTGGTCACTTCCTCCCCATTCTGTGCTGCCCAGTGCAGCAGTCTGGGAGCTGACCTTCTTCGTGAAGACACAGGCAAAAAAAGCATTGAGTACATTAGCTTTTTCCACATCCTCTGTCACTAGGTTGCCTCCCTCATTCAATAAGGGGCCCACGCTTTCCTTGGCTTTCTTCTTGTTGCTAACGTACCTGAGGAAACCCTTCTTGTTCCTCTTAACATCTCTTGCTAGCTGCAACTCCAGGTGTGATTTGGCCTTCTTGATTTCACTCCTGCATGCCTGAGCAATATTTTTATACTCTTCCCTGGTCGTTTGTCCAATCTTCCACTTCTTGTAAGCTTCTTTTTTGTGTTTAAGATCAGCAAGGACTTCACTGTTAAGCCAACCTGGTCGTCTGCCATATTTACTATTCTTTCTACACATCGGGATTGTTTGTTCCTGTAACCTCAATAAGGATTCTTTAAAATACAGCCAACTCTCCTGGACTCCTTTCCCCCTCATGTTATTCTCCCAGGGGATCCTGCCCATCAGTTCCCTGAGGGAGTCAAAGTCTGTTTTTCTGAAGGTCAGGGTCCGTAATCTGCTGCTCTCCTTTCTTCCTTGTGTCAGGATCCTGAACTCGACCATCTCATGGTCACTGCTTCCCAGGTTCCCATCCACTTTTGCTTCCCCTACTAATTCTTCTCGGTTTGTGAGCAGCAGGTCAAGAAGAGCTCTGCCCCTAGTTGGTTCCTCCAGCACCTGCACCAGGAAATTGTCCCCTAAACTTTCCAAAAACTTCCTGGATTGTCTGTGCACTGCTGTATTGCTCTCCCAGCAGATATCAGGGTGATTGAAGTCTCCCATGAGAACCAGGGCCTGTGATCTAGTAACTTCCATTAGTTGCCAGAAGAAAGTCTCATCCACCTCATCCCCTTGGTCTGGTAGTCTATAGCAGACTCCCACCACAACATCACCCTTGTTGCTCACACTTTGAAACTTAACCCAGAGATTCTCAGGTTTTTCTGCAGTATCATACCGGAGCTCTGAGCAGTCATACTGCTCTCTTACATACAATGCAACTTCCCCACCTTTTCTTCCCTGTCCGTCCTTCCTGAACAGTTTATATCCATCCATGACAGTACTCCAGTCATGTGAATTATCCCACCAAGTCTCTGTTATTCCAATCACATCATAATTCCTTGACTGTGCCAGGACTTCCAGTTCTCCCTGCTTGTTTCCCAGGCTTCTTGCATTTGTGTATAGGCACTTGAGATAACTTACTGTTTGTCCTGCTTTCTCAGTATGAGACAGGAGCCCTCCCCTCTTGCGCTCTCCTGCTCGTGTTTCCTCCCGGTACCCACTTCCCTGCTTTGGTCTCCTTTCCCTGGTGAACTTAGTTTAAAGCCCTCCTCGCTAGGTTAGCCAGCCTGCTTGTGAAGATGCTCGTCCCCTCTCTTCATTAGGTGGAGCCCATCTCAAACGAAGAGCTCATCCAGCTCTGGACTGGGATAACTACAGGCCAATCACTCTCCTCTCTCTCTCTCTCTCTCTCTCTCTTTGTTTTTTTTTTTACAGTGTACATGTAAATCCCAGTGCATATATTACAACAAATTATGTGTTTTAATGCTTAAAAGGAATTGAATGGTCCTATAAAACTGGAAATGTCACAATGAACCCTAGGGATGCCCGAGTTTCGAAGTGATAGAAATATTGCTTAGTTTATGACACAAGTAATACAGTAAGATGTATTATGAAAGACAATAACCTTACATTCCCTTGCAATTTCAGATTTCTGGGTAGCATGGACATTGTAGTCAAGTCATGGACATTGTTCATCACAGCTATTAAAGTGAAGTTTTTGCAGTTTCATTTTGTGGACTTTCTTTCTCCTGTCCAATGAATAAACGATTCCAGCTCCAGAACTGTGGCTAGGCACTGGCATGGACTTTGACAGGAGACCTGGAATGGTGATGGGTGACCAATAGCTGCCAGTCGTCTCATGAGCTATTCTCCAAGAGACCCTAACAGGCTAGGATCTGAAGAATACAAGCTATTTGCCTCAGTGTCTGAGAAGATCTGCCACACTCAGACAAATGAACTACAATGCACGGACCAGTGTCGATGACTCTGATGAAATGCAGTGATTCATCTAGGGACAGATGGGTTGAGGCCCATGGATAGCCCCAGCAGTCACAAGAGAGTGAGAAAGGAAACATGATATTTTGTATACAATGCTTCGATTTTCAGCGTCATTTGCCTCCGATGGATCTTTCATTCTGGCCGTCTGGGTGGCTATTTGATCATTCTAATGAAGATATAGGAGTTGGGGAAGGTTTTTTCTCATCCTTAGATGAGGTGGGCTGGGTGGGCAATATTTAAATGTCAGATCGGGGCAACAAATACACTGATCCATCATGGTTGACGGGACACAGTGATATGCAAATGTGGCTGCATTAGCACTGTAGACTAGAACTGGATGGAGTAAAATTAGAACTACTAGCAAAGAAATTCTGGCCTCAAAGATCATCTAGTATGTACAGTGACTTGTGCCGCTGCACTGAAGCCTAGCAGACTAGTAATTGATTAAGCTACTCTACTGTGCAATGATTTGGACCACAACAGCAACATACAAAACATGGCTGAGATACAATGAACTAGATATACAAACGGCCATGACAGAGCTTTATGACCTACAGAGGCCGACCTTAATATCCAAAAGGGGTTATCTGGCCTGAGCCGCCAGTTGTGGTGATTTCTACTGGTCTATCATGCCCTAGATTCCCTGAGCTCCAATTCACTGGTGCCAGTTATTGTTGCTGTTTGTTACTGATACAGCGCTATCGATGTGCATAGTGCTTTACAGATACACACAGCTAGCTAGGGTCTTACTTCCTGCCCCAAATAGTGAACAGTATAACCTGGGGGGATACAAAGCAAACAGTTCAAGGCACAATCAGGAAAAGGGCAGCAGACAGTCATAGCTGATCATTGATGGGAGGCCTGAAGAAAGAAGCAGGATAGGAATGAGGTGCTTTGAGAGAGGTCAGCATGACAAAAGGTTCAAAGTTGGAAGGGGAGAAGTGGACGCAAGAAGTGGTGAGGAGGGACGAATGGACAGGGTCTGAGTAAGGATCCATGATGCAGGCAGAGCTGAGAGGCAGGACTGGAGGTGGAGATTGAAAAGGTGAGAGTGGAGAGTTTCAACATGATGGATCTAGCTATACCAGTCAACCCCCAGATATACCAGTCAACCCCCCAGAAAAGATCAGAGTGATCAACTACAGTGTCATAGACTAATGTGTAGATTCGCAACGAGAGACCCATTTCTTGCCTCTTTGCCAAGCATACTGAGTGCTACGTGAATAATAAATATTACACACCATGAGATTCCAATAACTGTAACAAACACGAGGTATAATCAAACCAAAAATAACATAATTCCAGAGTCCGAGGCCAGAAGGGACCATTGTGATGATCTAAGCTGACCTTCTGTATAGCACCATCCATAGAACTTCCCCAAAATAATTCCTAGAGCAGATCGTTTAGAAAAACATCCAATCCTGATTTAAAATGATCAGCAATGGAGAAACCACCATGACCCTTGGTAAATTGATCCAATGGTTAATTACCCTCACTGTCAAAAATGTACACCCTACTTCCTGTCTGATTTTGTCTAGCTTCAACTTTCAGCCATTGGATTGTGTTATAGTTTTCTCTGCTAGATTGAAGAGCCCATTATTAAATATGTGTTCCCCCATGTAGATACTTACAGACTGTAATTAAGTCACCCCTTAATCGTCTCTTTGTTAAGCTAAATAGCCCAAATTCTTTGAGTGTATCACTATAAGGCATGTTTTCTAATCCTCTAATCATTCTCATGGCTCTTCTCTGAACCTTCACCAATTTGTCAACATAGTTCCTGAACTGTGGGCCTGAGAACCAGACACAGTATTCCAACAGTGGTCACACCAATGCCAAATACAGAAGTAAAATAACCTCTTTACACTGTAATAATAGATAAATAATAACAGTAATGATATTTTTCAATTTACTCTTTAGAACTACAAAGTTACAACTGCATGCACCAGTCTCTTGGCTCCCAGAACTGCCTTCCAAGAAGCGTGGAAGCTAGATTGTAAATTACTGTCAGTCAGGAGTATGAGCACTGAAGTACAGCAAAATACTCCCTTCTGAGATCATGGAACACAGCCCAAACTTCTTTCTTCACCTCATCATACTGCTGTTAACCTGAAGGTACTTCCCATTTTACAAGTTAATACCATATCTTAGGCTAAACAAACTCCAAGCATTTAGTAGTCCCGAATACTGTTATTACTGAGCTTATTGAAGTCAATGTCCGCACTATTTACCAAGTACTTCGCAGCTTCAGAGAGCTTTACAAACATTGTGACAGCCTTGGCTTTAAGCCAGTGCAAGTCTATTGAAACAAGGAGAAGAGGCACGTGCTCGCATCAGGTCTTAATTTGGCCCATTAACGAATTAGTCCTCACTACCTTTTATGCGGTACAGTAAGTATAGTCATCACCACTTTACAGATGGGGAAACTGAGGCAGAGAGGTTTAGTGATCTGTCCAAGAGCAGAGAAAGAGGGTCAGTTTCAGAATAGGCATTAGAACACAAGTGTTCCTGGCTTTCAGTCCCATGAGCTCCTGGAAAAAAATCCCCCAAATCCTGGAAGTTCACAACATTAGAAAAGAAAAGGAAGAATGGCCAAGTCCCCAAAACCTCAGTGACTCAGGCACCCAGCTTAAAGGAAACAAAAGCACCAGGCAATAAAAGCAACTGCTGATGTGTGACTGGTGCAGATACATAGACAAGTTACTGTTTAAAGACACAGGCACACAAATACATTAGGTGAGGGTATGTTACAACAGCAACAACGACTGGCTGCTAATTAGTCACAACCCCCAACGATAGAGTATCACCAGAGTGGCAGATAACATCCCACGGAAATTACATTTTTTAAAAACCATGCTGCAATCACTCCCCTGGCAGCCCCTTCCTTCATCTCCCCTCTTGGCTTTTTATTTATTGTAATTACTTTCGTAATAATATTTGTTTCCGTGTTATTATATAGATTACTGTTCACAGCAACCACAACAACAAAAATAATAGCCGGGAAGAGTTATGTTGCTTATTTATCTCCTTGGCCATTGATGGGTTGCCAGGAAAGGGAAGAAGGGTGCTTGGGGGAGGGAAGCATCAGGAAAAGCAGTAAATAGAGAGGAAAGCATATTCCTGAGAACCAAAGATGTATGGGAGCACATTGACGGAGGAGGAAACACTGGTAATAAGTAAATAAAGCTAATAACTCAAGAGGCAAGGCGGTGCCAGCAGATAAAGAACAGAATAAATAACACTTTGCTGAAAGTGCAGATAGAAGGCAGTATCATGGCTCTAGTATCTTCGGTCCAAAGCCATTGGCTGCAAAGGGAGGATTACTTGGAGGAGGGGAGTGCTGTGGGTGGACTGTGACCTCAGCACAGTGCAAAGGGATAGGTTTAAAATGTGATGCTTCCCATGGCTTGCTGCCTATCGTGCCAAACAAACAGGCCTCTACCAGTGATCTAACAGGGAATTCCTCCTAGCTGTCAATAGCAGTAACAGGGTCCATTTCACTCCACAGGAGCCAGGCATTCCACAGGAGATCAGCAAGCTGCCCCCAAATCCCTACTTCACGAGGGGAGCTGGCATTGGCTGGTTCATACAGTCATCCAAAATGGGTGGGAACAGCATGGAAGTCTGCCAGGAAATACATTGATTCAGTGCCTCTTCTGCGCAGCCTCCACTGGAGGAGAGCCCATGGAGCTCTAGGTGGTCTTTAAAGCTGTCCTCCCTTGGTAGAACCCCTGGGGAAAAGCAGCAGGGATACCATTACCCATGCCGAATCTCCCCTCTGCAGGGTGACTCTAGCCTATAGAGTTTATATCTGCTTTTCATGCCTCCAACCAAGTCACTGTATCACAGACATTTTCCATGCTGGACACATTCCCCCTAGCAGGGGACAGTGGTGAATATGCACACAACCTAACACATGACTCTTAGTCCCCCAGCAAGTAAGCACATTAATCCATACTCTCAAATACTTAAGCTAGCCTCCTGCTATACCAGCATATCTGTACCATCATCTATACAAGTTCGTCTATGGGAAATTTCTCTCTTGGATCTGATACACCTTGGCTTGCAAAGACATTTAGCACAACTTTTGCTGGCTTAGACAGCAGAAAAACCTTGGCTCGGGATCTACTTCATGAGACAAGAGAAACCCTCTCACTGTACCAATTAATGAAATTGCTCTAAACAGCCCCTTGTGATCTAGCACTACAGAAACCTAGCAGCTCCCCCAACCCATACTCCTCCACACACCCACTGACACTTGTAACATAGATGGACTGACTGCTGGGAGCCTTCAGAGTATATTTGCTCACACAATATTTTATTATGGGAAATAAATTCCTCTTCAATTCCCCTGCCAGGAGAGGAGGCAGTGTGTGCGGGGATAAGGGGAGATGTGCTTCTGCTATCCTTTTCTGAGCACCCTGCTATGAAACCAAGGGGCAGGCTCTGAAAGGAAGGGTAGAAACCCCATCATTTGGGCTATTTAGAGACCCAGAAAATGTGCAGTAGGGAACAGTCTTGCACTGGACCTGTGATGTGACCTAATAGGGTTTTTCCCTCTCTACCTTTCTATGATTATTTAGGATCTCAAACCCTGCCACTTTAGCTTCAGTGAAACAATCAGTGAAGAGTCATAACTCAGCTGGGCTGGAGAAAGCAGCCTGAATAAAATAGGACCCAACCAGTAATGGCACCCCCAGGTAAAGCAGACCTCAACTATAGGCTGTGAAATGCTAGATCAGCATTTGTGGTTTGGTTTGTTTGGGTTTTTCAAAACCAGAGAAAGGTCAATCTGTGGCTAAAACCTAAAAGAGCAAATCAGGACTCCTGGGCCCTATTCCTACCTCTGCCACTGACTTACTCTGTGACCTGGGAAGAAATCACTTAACTTCTCCATGTCTCAGTTTTGCTACCATTAAAAAGGGAGATACCACTTCCAGGCTCACATAGTTGGGAGGGCTAACTTGTCTGTATAATGCTTTGTTGTTCCTAAAATGGACAATGTCAGCGAAAAACCAAGTGCTCATGTGCTTCTTCAATTCAATTCAAGACCTGGAGAGGAGAACATTGGGAAAGAGAGGGGCAGGCGGAAGAGAGCAGAGATGGGTAGTATAAAAGGAGGAAAGGAAAAGAAAGAAGAGGGTGGCAACGTTGGAAATTGGTAGAGGCTGGCCACACACTGGTAATACTTGCCACATCACCTAGGCAGGGCTCTGTGAGTGGCAGAGATGGGAAGGGGAAATGAGGAGATAAAACATGCACAAAGAATCCACAGGCTGTTTGGTGTGGAGTATTTTTTAAAACAAGTGCATTTCCCTGAGAGCTCCCACCCATAGCTTGATCTATGATCCTGCAAAGCTGAATCATTTTTAATTTAATGCTTCTGGGAAGTGGGGAGGGAAAAACCCATCAAGCATAGGCACAGTTCGCAAGCACTGGGTATTAGCATTTGGCAGCATTTATTATTGCTGTTTATGGTGATATAAATTAGGTTTACACTGATATAATTAATAACCCTAAATTTAGGTATAATAAATAGCAATATTTATCCAGAACTGCAGTGTCTGGAGAAGCCCAACAAGAACACAAAATACTGACTACTTTGTGAGTGTGAGTGTGTGAAGGTTGTGAGTGAGCGAGAAAGTGCATGTGTGTAAGGGAAGCAGGTGTGTGCGAATGTACATGAGAGCTAGGAGAGGCACTGATAAGGAACGTCTAATACTTTACTTAACAGATATAGCAAAATTAATCAGATCTGTCATTTGATTGGCTACATGCCTGGCTGCTGTTCTCTGGGAAAGGGTATAGGACCAGTGCATTCAGTCAAACACAACAACAGTCGCACAGTGATGCTCACAATTCCTTTTTGGGTTTGAACAAAGCCAAGTTCAGCTGTGATGACTGTTGATGAGCTAGGTTTTTATATGAAAAGCACCCCCCCCCCCCACACACACACACACTTCATTTACAGTCCGTTCCAGAGCTGTGATTCCTTCCATTGCTGAAAGATGGGGACAGATTGTAAAAGCACTGAAAGAAATGAAGAGCTGGGGAGATCGGGGAGGGAGGAGAGATGCTTACCATCTCGGCCGTGTGCTGCTGGAGTGTAATCACATTACTGCACTCGTGTCTGCGTTAGAGGAATATTTGCCGCGTGTAACTTTCAGATCACATTAACCAAAGCAAACAGCGAGGCCCTGCTTGTCTTGTTACTGCATGAGGCTTCTGGAGCGTGATCGTGCAGTGCCCTGCTGGGATGAGAGTGCTCTTCCGTTGGGCTGGGTACGGCGGGGAGCCACAAGGGTGACAGGGCTGCTAGCAGGAGCCCTTTGTAAATGCCCCGCACTGGCATCCATCTCCAGGACTGATGATGAAGTATTATGCATGCTCGGGGACCAAGGGAAGATGGGGGGAGGAGGAGCTTCAAAGCACTGCCAACAAAGAAAAATTAATCCTCTCTTAAATAAGGAAAGATGCTGAGATAGGGGGACTAGAGCAGCATTAATCCATGGCACAAAGTGGGGGGGGGAGAGGGAGAGACTGATAGAAGTCTGTGCTTCCGAAGGGGAGAGATTTGCAACCACTCTGCTCATTAAAAAGCCACAGCCAGGCAGGGATGCTCAAGGTAATCATCTCAATCAAACTGCCCTGGCTGGCTCATCTAAGAGCCTTCCAAAGAGGAAAGGAGGGCATTAATTCCTCCTGACCCTTTGGGCGTGGGGCTGGGAGGGGAGGCAATGAGATGGTGAGGGGGTGGAATCCTGGCCCAGGAGAGGCAAGGAGTAGAGTATCAGGCTGCCACACATGTATACATGATGCCATGACTCAGAACTCTGTGACCATGGAGAATAATGGAGGCTCAGGCCTCGGATTGGAGAGCCCAGTACAGACTAGTGCTTAGATACCACAGACATTATTGTACTATCTGCAGAGCACCCACAACGGCAGGAAAGCAGAGGAATGAAGGGAACAGTGGGGAGCCATGGCAAAAGAAACGGACAAGTTGAGGGAGATGTGGGACCCAGCAGCAGTTAGACTGGGGCAGGGATCATCTTTGTGTTCTGTGTTTGTACAGTGCCTAGCACAATGAGGTTCAGATCCATAATCAGGGCTCCTAGGTACTACAAATAATAATACTAATTTAGTATTTAGGTGCATTCATGTGCTGCTAAATCCTGCCTAACAGGCATGTGATCCTCTGGAGAGGGCACTGGACTGGGAGTCAGGAGGCTTGGGTTCTAATCCCACCTTTGCCACTAACCTGTGTGACCCTGGGCAAGTCACTTTGCTGCTGTGCCTTTGTTTCTCCTTTTACACTTTTCCTGCCTTGTCTATTTAAAATGTGAGCAGTTTGGGGCAGATACCACTTTTGACTATATACATGTGCAAGGCTTAACACCATCGGGCCCTGAACTCAGGCAGGGTCTCTACGCATGACTGTAATACAGATTAATAACAATCCCAGTACATGGCTCTCTTGACTGGTTTATGGCTCCCAAGTGGAGGCTGACACAGAAGTATCTCACTGGTGTGAAAACTAGAGATTTTGAGATCATTCACCTCTCCAGCTATTATTTCTGATGGAATTGTGAGAAAGGAGTGAGCCTGGAGGGGGGATATCTCACTGGAGCAGAGGGGGCAGAGAAGGGGGAAGCCATGTTAAGACACAGGTGAGATGTCTTCCTGCCCCCTGTGTAATACATTGGAAGCTTCACAAGCAGGTGGATGGATAGAGTTAGGCACTTATCTATCAACTTCCACCTGAATATCTCAAAGTATGTTACACACTTTAATTAATTAAGCCTCACAACATAATTATAAAGGGTGTCACCAGGAATTGGGGGATGAAATTAAGAGATGGGAAGAATATACACTGAGTATCAGAAACCCTTCCTGTGTGCCAGGTTGTGGAATAGTCAATGTAGTATTTGAAATTAGACCATGTAAAAACACTCGTAAATGTACAATGGGCACCAATCCTACATTTGCAGGGAGATGGACAAGATATATGTCTTTTCCATCTCTAACATCTATGATTACCCCCGTTTTACTGCTGGGAAAACAGAGGCACAAAAAGGCAAACTGAGGGCTTGCCTAGATGAATGGTTAGTGCGCAGCAAGCTGGGTGTAGATCTGCAGCACACTAGCCTGCCATGCACTAACTGGACATGTGGACCCTACTACCGCACACTAGAAGTTCCCCGCTGTGCACATGCACTTATCTACCCCCATTCCAAAGTAGAGGAGATCAAAGCACAGTAGGGAACCTCTCGCACGTGGCAGGCTAGTGTGCCATAGATTTGCACCCCAACTTGCCATGCATTAACTTGTCATCTAGACAAGCCTTAACTTGCCCAGGGCCATGCAGTCAATGGAAGAGCCAGGAATTGAACCAGGATCTCCTGGTTCATCTCTCAAGCAAGAGGTGCTCCCATCGCCAAAGTCAGGTTTGAGCTCCTCTGCACCAGGTAAGGCAGAGTTCCTCCTGGGTGACATGAGCTCAGGAAGTAGCACTTCATTGAGTGCCATGCAGAGCTCTATCCTCCCTGTTGAGGTCCCACCCTTAAAGAGTCACCTCCTGAATGCTTGAAAAAGAAAGGTCAGACATTCCCTCCGTTCCTCCATCTGCTGGAGACTTTAAGTGCAGTGAAGTGGGGGGGTGGGACGACAAAAAAACCCATCCACCTTCAATTTGCCTTTGCTGCCTGGAAGGATTAGGGCATTTGGTGCCTGCAGAGACCTAGAACACTCAGGGGTTATGTCTTATTCCATCAAATGGAGCTGCCAAGCTGCTGTTGTGTCGGCTTCCTTAGAGGTGATATATCATGAATGACATGATGGTTCGTAGCATTGTGACAGGCTGGGGAATATCAAAGCAACCTCTAGCACCTGCCCACTGAAGCTTTTGCACCAACTCAAAATGAATTGATTTGGGACGTTTGATAAAGTTATGTTCAGTTTCTTTCATTGTTTTTCATTCTTTGCTACTATCTCTGCACTCGTGGGTCCCATCCAGCCTGTATCAAAATCAGAAGGGTCCACATGCCACAAGGAAGGGTGTTCCCAGAAGATCCCAACACAGTTTTACACACTCAAGAAGTCTGAAGGAGCAGCCATACTTTTGAGACCAATTTCCCAGACTTTTGAGATTAGCCTATTATAAGAAACTGTGGCCACGCACATGCATGAACCATGGTCACCAGTGAGGATCAAAAACTTAACACCTTCAGCACCAAAAATGGAAGCCCCTACTCCTGACCAAAAGGAGTAACTCCTCTAGGTGTAATCAGCAGGTTGTTATAATCACTGAGGCCTGTCACCAGGGGGAGACTTGATCACCCTAAAAGAAGACAGTGACTATATTATAGTGCCACTACCAAATACCCATCACAAGTGGGCAAACTCCATGTTCAGAAGCATTTGGGGTTTCCCCAAATATCACACAAGCCCATCTCCTCTAGCCAAGTTCTAAAATAGGGTCTCTCTCCAACTCACTGGCTACCTTGTATTTCAGGTTTCTACATCAGAAACAGGATAGTGATTTCTTCAATTCAGTCAAGAGAGTGAGGGAGTGAGTGACTGTGTGTGCATGTGTTGGGGTGGAAAAGGAGGGAGCATGCAAAGAAGGCTCCAAGTGTATATCTGCCCAGTAAAAGCCGTGTACAACTAGCTTACCTGAGCTCCCTTGAACCCAGCTAGCAGGGGTAATAGTAACGAAGACAATGCAGCACGGGCGCTGCAGCACAGGTAATACAAGCCCAGCAGAGACCCAGGGTACGTACTCAGCTCACTATCCACTCTGAAGTCCTCCCGGCACGGTCTTCACTTCTATTGTTACCCAGGGGGCTAGCTCAGGTAGGCGAGCCCACGCACAGCTTTTGCTGTGCAGACATCCCCCAAGAGAATTCAGAGCAGATCAGCATTCCCTAGGCCCAAGAGGACCCAAAATCCATCAAGAAATGTGAGTGGGGAGATGACGGGAGCATCACTGGCTGTAACTATTTAAATGAAAACACAAAGGTAAAATAGATCCATAATCCTCTTCCCCCTTCTCAGGCAATGCAAAACATTAATTAAAGCAAGTTATTCCCAAGCATTGCTATCTTGCAGCTGATGTCTGCACTGAATGATTTAGTAGGGGCAGATGGATTTCTGTTTAGCCAGCTAGAGCCAAGTTAGGCCATGAGGTTGTGGTACAGCTCTGTCCTGGCAACTGAGAGCTATCATTGCTACTCACAGTTCACAGTTGTGAAATCAGACACCAAACAAGTGGCTTTCGTGTGGCTGTATGTGACTAACACGGAATGCCAGGATCCACAGGAAGGATGTTCTCCTGACCAAGGGCTCCCAAGATAAGGCTTGCTGCCCAAACCGAGGTAAAGTTTCCCAAATAGGTCCAGGAAAGGTTTCTCAGACAGCCCCAGGGTAAACAAAGGTTGTCACAACTCACTTGCCATTAATGACTCCATCTGGATTGAGCATGGGGATGATTTTGAAAATGAAACATTTCCTCAGGAGCTCAGCAATGGGGTCACCGCTCACTAGGAACTCCACAGTCCCCTTCATTACCCAGCTGGCATTGCTCTCCCCAGGGTGAACACGGGCCATGAGCACCACATAGGGACGATTGCCTATAAAACAGAAAATAAAACTTTGTTTTGTATTTGATCTTTGTGGGTGGCATTTTGCCTTTTAATCCCTGGAGAGAATGATATGACAGCGAGCCAACAGAGAGGCAACGCTCCTTTGGTTTTGACATTTCCTAATTCTAAAGGCCATAGTTTCAAACTGGCTTCCAAATTTGCACCCATGATTTTGCACATGGATCCCCACCATCCAGGACTTTGCCTGCATAGATAACTGTATGCACAGCTATAGGGTTTTCTGCCTGAAACTGCAGCTTCAGATTTCAAGGCCATTTATGAAAGTTTGACCCTGTAAATTAATGACAAATTGTGCTGATGCTTAAAGGTGACAGGACAGGATTCCATTTGCTAAGTCCCAACTTCACCTTGTGTGTTTCTCCTTGAGCAGCTGATAACATTCTAAGCCCCTAAGCATCTACCTGTCCTTAGGGTTTTGCCTGAGATGCAAGATCTTGGGAAACTTCCTAAGCCCTCCAAACTGTCAGACCTTTTGGTATTAGCACTGCTGGGGGAATCAAACCCACTGGTGTTACAACTGTGCAGGTGACTTTGCACAAAATAAAGGAAGAATAGAGATATAGGTTTTATCTAGGCAGGCTGCAAAGAGGACAGTGTCTGAGGTCAACCATCACTACATACTCAGACATTATTTCCCTGATTTAAGTAAACATAGGTGGTGCAACTAGTGACACGTATAGTTACTATTGCCTGACACTTTCAATTATAAGACACTGTTTTCAGTTGCTTACAACTTTGCCAAACTATTTGCTGGGGTTGAAATTTTCAGTGCCAGGTGTCTGCTTAAAGAGGAATTATTTTGGGAAATTTCAGCTAAAAATGTTGTTTGCCCATGTTAAAAAAAATTTTACAACTATTGCATTGAGAAACTCTAACACCTTCATGCTTTAGTGAAGGGAGCTGAAACTTGACAGGAGTTGGAGGGAGTCATCGTGATATCAGGGATGTGTCTTGCTGTTCCTGTGAAAAAATGTCTAAACTTGGCCAAGTAATAAGCCTCTGCAATATCTCAGTTTGCACATTCCATCTTCACTAAGCATGCTCCATTGAGAGAGGGAGGGACAAGGTCTGGGAATGGGGATGATCGGTGTTGGGATGGAGGGAGAAGAGCACAGGAGGGGGGATGTGGGCAGGAACTGGGGACAAAAGTGAAAGAAGAATTATTTTGCTTAAAAATTATACTGTTGTGAGTATTCACAATGTTGAGCATGACTTTGTGTATTTTGGTTTTGTGCAAACCAGCATTTGTTAGTGTCACACCAATGCCAAGATGATTTTGTCCAGCTCTATCAGATCATTTCTGAAATATGGAACATATTCTTTTGCTGTACCTATATTGCTCAAGGGGACCTGGATTGACAAGCCTTTAGGGCAGGACCAAGCAGAACCTGTGTCCCTGCAAAAGGCATCAGCTACTCTTTACTGAATAAGCAATAATATTGTAAACAAATACTGAATTAACAAATGATAATACTTTGCCCTCCTATAGCGCCTCCTGAGGATCCCAACGTCACCACTTTACAAACATTCATGTCTTAATCCTCATAATGTCCATGTTCAAATAATTAGGTAAAGTAAAGAGAGGTTTAGTAACTTGCCTGACAAAACATGACTGTGGAAGAGATGGAAACAGAATTCAGATTTCTCATTTCCTACTCATTTGTATCAACCCATAGACCATGTTTCTTCTTGACAACTGCATATGTAGTTCTTTAGTTATTCCTCATTGTAAGTGTCTGGGCTACAGACTCAGATCTAGAGTTAATTTCCCTCTTTCTTTCTCCCTCGTTCCTCCCAAGCCCCCTCTCCTCCTGCCAACAAGTAAGCAAGTATAAAACAATGTAAGCTGTACCTCTGATTTGAGAACTCACACAGAGCTGCTGTATCATGAGTCCAGTAAAGCAACGCGAACTAGAGCTCAGTTTCCCGATAGCCTTATATTAGTTCCATATTGTTCACATACTATGACTTCCTGTGGGTTACACTGATCAAAATACAGAAAATGCCTCGAGCATTTAAAAACTGCAAGAAAAGATCACCCTGGCCTTTGCAAAGCCACTAGCAGCATCTTGCCAGTCTCAGAGGGTGAGGCTCCTGTTCTGTTACGGCCTCTGCGCCGTCTGTCTATAGCACTTTAAAGTAGCAACAAGCAAAAACTTCAGCCTTTGCAAAGACATCAGCTGCATTTTCCCATTTCCAGACATTTTCTTCTCTCCCCCATCACCATGATTTAGTGCTGTTTTTCAGTCTCACTGCTGAGTTAAACTTATGGGACTGTGCAGTTGTAGCGGGGAATGGGGCTCCTGAGAACTCTGAATGGACAACAGCTGTAAACAGCACAAAGCAAAATAAAACGTGTTCTCTTTTGCAGCCTTAACAACTCTTATCTCTTCTCTGCATGGGAGTAAGTGCAGCATGTTAATTGAGAGGCCTCGTTCCAGCATATGTATTTCTGCCCTCGGCCAAAAGAAAACCCGAGAGCAGGGTCAGCATGCTATCCACAAAAGCCCAGGAAAGCTTTGCCATAATTTTGCCAGTGATGTAAGAGGCTGGAGCGTGACCAGAACTTATTTCCAGAAACCCAGTGGAGGTTATTTGGGTTTTTTTCACTTGCCTGGGTTCTGCACCCTCTGAGGACTCCTGCAAGGTGCAGAGTGACCGCATCCGTCACTGAAGACATTGGGTTGTTGACGGAATTCAGCACTTTGCAAGATTGGGCCCATGGGTCCGAGCAAATTCACGGGGGGGGGGGGGGGGGGGTTCTTCTCCTGGCTTCACACATGGATGCTATTGAAATTTATCAGGTAACAGTAGATATATGGTATGGCTGGGGTGGAACACATGACCTTTGGCTCCAATTAGAGAGGCCTCTGGTACATCAACTGAAGCCTTCTTTTAAAAACACACAGGAACTACAGAGTAAGTTCCTTACCCGTGAGCAGCTCTGACTTTCCATCCACAGGAGTGTGGCAATACAGGCGCATGCCAGCCAGCGCACTGCATGCTACCGGAGACCTTGTTAGCACATGCTCCCTCCCTACAAGCAGTCACTGATAAATCCCATGCTGGATTGCTGTGCATCCCTGGATCACACCCTGCAGGAAGACTAATGATGCAGTAAATAGAACAAATTGCTGATGACACAGCCATAAAATTCCCTTCCACTGAAATATCCCAGAAACATAGATTTAGTTCTGTGGTAAGCAGGGGCCTAGGAGTGAGCTGATCTTGTACTTTAAGCCACTCAGCCACCTATCTGCATTACTATTGCTTTAGTAAAGGTGATGAATGTTATTGCTCATGAAAGTTCTGGACAATGGCTCTGGCCAGTCATGCTAAGCATAGACAAGCCCAGTGCGAGTTTCTTGGACACAAATCAGCGGATGCAGCTCAGTCCTGACCTCCAACTCCCCCTGCTATTGCAGTACTGGCTCCAGACAGGGTTCTGCTGAAGCACCACATTCCTGACTCAATTCACCCCTTGCTATGCCACTGCTGGGCCACACACACAGCAAGGCCAGTGAACTTGACACCTGTCCTGCCTCCCTATCTGCTGTTCCAGACTGGAGTGTCTCCTAATTGTCAGTGGTGCCCAGTTGCACACGGTTTCATGACATGTACAGTCACTCGGGATCTCTTTCTCACATGGGTCCTTCAGGGCTAAAATTTGAGACCAGATATAAAAAGTATTAGACCAGTTCTTAGACAGAATCCTTGCTGAATTCTGGGGATGCTGCCAGAAAGCTCGGGACAGCCATTTATCTTTGCAAAGCCCACATGGCATATAACCTTCTCCGAGAATGCAAATAATAAAAAGAGAAAGCACAGGAACCTTTTCATGCTACATAAAGCCTATTCCAACTGATCATGTCTTGTTACACTGTGTAACATTTCAACATGCCCAGAATATAACTGGGCACCAATAGACGCCAGGAATCCTGAGGTGAAGGATTAAAGAGGCACCAGCACCTCCTGGGAAACTTTAAAAAATATCCTTTGAAGTAAGAGTTCTGCTAACATATCACACATTTCCCATCTCTCTTCCTCTTCCCTTCATTCATTATGACTCTGGGTATTTGCATGAAAACAGGGGCTGTGTGTCTTCAGTACAGCTTGCCTGCACCTGCTGCTTAATCTTATACCTGTTGTCAGGTTCCTCTGGCTCTGACATCATCAAGGCTTGATGCAAAGGCAATTCTGACGTTGCTGAAAATTATGACAGCAAATGGGGGAGCCAGCAACAGAGGCAGAGAGAAACATGAAACCAACAAAATCCCATTGTCCCTCAGAATAAAGAACAAGTGGGGGGGAGTGCAGCACAGGTCCAGATGGGCCTGATCCAAGTAGAGATTCTGAGCTCCTCAAATTTCAGGGTTCTTTCATTCTGACTCTGCTCACTGTAAAGATAAGCAGTTTCCACACAATATAGGACTGGGATTTTAAAGGGAGCTGATAGAGGTTACATATCCAATGCCCACTGAGTTCAGACTATCTGGGTTTGGATTCTCCCCATCTGCTAACACACACTCTCTCTCTCTCTCTCTCTCTCACTCACCTTGGAAGTTCAGGGCTCGACAACCAAAGTTTATCTTTCATGCCCGCCGCTCAGCATGATAGGGCTTTATTTTGTGCAATGCTGTTAACACACATGCATTCAGCATCCCAAAGCCTGACAGCTACACTAAGCCAGACAGCAGATAGTATATGGTGCGAGGCAGACACAACAGGGCTCCAAGAACACTGTATGCGATGACTATAGAAAAGCAGCTGGCCGTGAGGCCACCTATTACACATCTCACAGGAGACATGAGACATTGATACCGAGTTGTCAGACTCTTTCAGTTGCCGCAAGACCTGGTAATCTCCTTCCCTCTCCATCTGTTGCATCCCTGCATTATTCAGGAGGGTTGGGGTTTTTTTAAGTACATAATAAATGTATTATTATTGTTCCAAATGGCAAAAAGGGAACATTACAAGTGTAAATTGTCTTGGCCATGAACCGCCTGTTCTCTACTTCAATATCCTGGTGGGGGTGTTTCAGGCTCCAGGTTGCTTGGCAACCTCCTTTTGTTGCACGTGTCATTTGAATTCATTCACCTTTGAATTCGAGACGTTCAGAGATGATTGGCCAGTCAGAACACAGGCAGACGCTGCTCAGGCTGGGTGCAGCTTGACACGGTGCCACTTCTGATCTTTACTCTCGGGGAGCTGTCAAGTATGGTTTTAGATCTATTTTGAGGCATTTGAAAGCCGTGGGAAGAAGCTGCCAGGCATTATTTCTCCACGGACATGGCACCCTGCCTACAGAGCATGGCTTGGCACAGCATCCCCTTTTCCTCCTTCCCACAGTCTCTATGCTGCTGTTAGCACTAATCTCCCAGATTGCCCTTCCAACAGATTATCTAGGTGGCTGATGTAGCTGGCACCGGATTAGGGTTAGAGGAACATGAGTATCTATCATTCACAGCCCACATTTGACACATACCATAGCCTGAATTTGTTCTAAAGACAGTAGGCAATTTGAGACGTTCTCAAGTATTTTGTACTGCAAATCACCGATTTTCATTCTGTGTGTTTTGAAAGTTAGACCTTGGGATGAGAGCAACACAGGTTGCCTTGTTATATTGAGGCAATCTATCTGAGGCATGGCAGGTAGACGGGGGACGAAGGTGCTATTACCTTGTAGGATTGCCACCTCTTAGGTACAAAAGAACAGGACATCTGGGATGATCCTGATACCATAAACTGGACAGCTGGCATTGTGTATGGAGCACCTTTTCAGATTTCCCGGGACAGCTACCTCAATACAGGGATGATCCTGCAAAAATCTGGACAAGTGGCAACCTTAGTTCCTGTAGGAGTACATTTGTGAATGAGTCCTGCTGTGATGGTACCGGGCACTCAGGTGTAAGAGCAACTAAGAATTGCAGCTAGTGGGAGCTAGGAAGAGCAGGGGACATTTAAGCCAGAGCACAGCCAAACTGTATCCCACAAATGGGACTAGTCCTAACGCTGATCAAGGGCAGTGGGACCACAAGCCTCACCCCGAGATCTCTCATGGGTTCCCCAGGCCTGGGTAGCTGGAGTGTTAAGTCCAGTGCAGAGGTCCAAAGAGAACTGCTAAATCCATGGGCAGATTTCCCCAAGAAAAGGATTTCACGTGAAATGAATCAGGCAGGAGAAAAAGGCTCAGAACGTTTCCTTTGTCATAAAACATTCTCCCATGGTAATCTATAATGATGGGGAAAGGAAACTGTGATAATTTATGTGACAGTGTAATGGGTTCAGGGTAATATATGATACTTTATAAAAAGTGAACCTGAGTGGGACAGAACTTTAATAAGTCTCCAACTCGAAAACGGTAATATTGTAACCTATTGCACCAATATTTCATGCTGCATACTCACTGTTCATACACAGAGGTATCTATATTTACCTAATTTGCAGTGCAAACTTCAGCCAACTAAGGGCAAAGGCTTGGCAACCCTCCAGTGATTTCTCTGGTGAGTCACACATGCAAGGGACCAAAGGCGTCATTAGCCTATTACAATGTACTTCCATTGACTTCCAGGGAGTTGTGCCTGCTTATGCCAGCAGTGAATTTGCCCCAAGAACTTTGTCTGAACTCAGGGCCATATACTCTCCTTAGTCTACAGCTACCAACCCCACTGACTTAGTCATGGCTTCTTTGCATGTATAAAAGGTAACATGTGGCCCAATGGGAGAGACTGCAGATGGGGGTCAGCGCAGATAGGGTCCCGCAGGGTATTCACAGGGAATTGCAAATTGCTGCTCATACTGTGTGCAATGCTCCCACTGGTGCCTGGTGCTTTCCTCCCTCTGAAAAACACAGTTCCTCTTAGTGCAATCCCCAGTCTCCTGTGCTGACACTGCTTGCTCTTTGAGCATAACAGCAAGGAGGAAGAAGAATTACTTAGAGTGCTAGACAGGGGTGAAATCAGGGTTAATGGGATGAAACTTAGTAAAGGAATATTTAGGCTGAATATTGGTAAGATCTGTTAGGCCGAGGAAGAGACTCCTCTGGGGAGTGGTAGAAGCTTATGTATAACTAGATTGCCCAAACACTAGAAGTCATTTTGTACAGAACACTCCTACGCTGCCCAGTGGAGAGAGGAGGTGATTTAACAGGCGTTTCCTTCATTAATTTATATGGACCAATTCCTGAAGTCCTTACTCTGGCAAAACTCCCAGAGAGTCTAGACAAGTGAAGAATGAGGAAAAACATGAATAAGGACCTCAGGATTTGGCCCGATCATTCTATAACAGCAGGTTAAAATCGAGTTGGATCCCACCAGGTTAGATCTCTAACTTCTACTTTCCAGAGTTGACATGAAGAATGGAGCATGGGGTAGTGATCCAATCAGAGCTGGGAATAAGAAGCATCAGATGCAGCAGGAAGATACAATACCCAGGGAAACAACCAACCATTTGTAGGGGAGAAGAGTTCAATTTGTTATCTGAAGGGACGGCTCTGAAGCCGGGAGTGCACTCTGGTCACAGATACTGTCTCTATGGAATGGAGATCCATTTCCTGCTGAATCCCACCTACAGTAAGGAAATGTTCATTCTTAAACGTACGTTGAGTCTTTAAAAGAGGCACAGCACCATCTCTGCCTCTGATTTGAGATCCTCCTGAGGGGATGAGTTTTAACAAACAAAAAATTATGAGGCAGCAGCACAATCAGTCTCCCATTATCAGAGGGATAAAATATCAATTTTTTATCAAGAGATAAAGCATCACAGATTGGCTCTGATAGGAAAAATTAAATTCCTGGTCTCCACTTGATTTGATTTTTATCACTCTTTTGCCCCAGAAATGTTCTGCTGGGGAATGCTTAAAACAAATTTTCATTCATCCCACACTAACCAAATGGGAAGTGTTTCTGACTGTGCGCATGCAAGATAAAGAGAGAGAGAGAGAAGGTCAGATAGTAAAAAAGAGAAAGAAAAAAATCTTTGAACAGCAGCTTCTAACACTTCACAGCAGCAAAACCATCACAGCAAAGGCCTTTTGTAGGTTCACTTCCTTGGTGTTATCATTGCACTCACTCCTGGCACGTTGCTGTCTCAGTCTGATCCTAGTCTTTAAAACAGTATCTCCCATAGGTGATCACAGATGAAACATTCCTCGTATTCCACCTAAGAGAGTTTGGCAAGGTAGAACTGTCTCCACCTTTCAGTAACCAAGCTTGCCTTGATGGCTCAGTAGAGAGTTCCAGATATCACTGAGCAAGGTAAGGGAGCAACCAATGGGGTCTTCTGTCCTTGGGCAGAGGGCTGGTTGCTTCATGGGAATGAAGCTGTTGTTGGCCCAGGGAAGGAGGTGAACTTGTGCCATAAGGTACCTCATCCGCAAGTGGACTATGCTGCAATGAGCAGGTAGGGGGATTAGGAGGACGTTCTGAATAGAGGGGGAAATTCTAGCCCCCAATGGAGCAGCTACAATATCCTAAGCTTCTGCCCCAGCAAGGGACAACCTCACCCATAAATGACATCATTCTGTACGTGGCTTTGAGTTGATGCAAATAAGAACAGTGAGGTAGAGAATCAGACTGCAAAGGGTGGCTACATTTTTCTGTGATGCTTAGGAGTAGTTACCTCAGTGGCTGATCTGTGTTGTTAATGACTGTTATCTATTTGGAATTCATTTTTTATCTAGCAATCTGAACACATCTCTTCAAAGAACAGCTGTCTCCAAGTTCCAGCTGAGCAACCAGCATGCAAAGAAGTGCCTGAATGTTACTTTCTGTGGCACCAAACTAAGGCATGTGGACTTCCAGGTATAGTTTAGAGTGGTTCTGGATTGTAGCCTCACCTACTATCAATGTGCATCAACTTAAGGTGGCATCTTGAGGGGGAGGAGAGGGGGACGCTGGAGATCTTCGTAGATGGGAAAGTCTGAGTTCGTTATCACACAGCCATATTCTCGTCTTCTCAGCAGCTGAACACTGTGTGCCGGTACGGGCTTGTAGAATACATACAAAACTTGTCACTATGCAGTTAAACACTGTTATGAGAATTGTCACAGGAGTGTTGAAGTCAGCAGCAGTCTATCTTTCTGTCCTCATACATATCTTATCACCATCCCTTCGAAAAGCATAATAAATAATAATAACAATAATAATATAAGAATATGACCACGCAATAATGAACCCAGACTTGCCCATCTACAAAGATCTCCCAGATGTCAACTTAACTCAAGGAACCCTTTCCAGTTAGTGGCCAAAGCTCTTAAAACCGCAGGACTCCAACCAAAAGACAAGTGGCAAAGGCTGTGAAAATAGCAGGGTCAACAATCTAGACCTGATTATGGATCCTACAGACCAACCACCTTGGTTCCCCATGCCATGTAAGATATGGATCAGCGCAAGCATATCAAAACCTCCTGTGGGCACTGTAATTACCAAGTACATGAATGGAAAATGAAGGACAACCCTATATGCTAATATAGAGAAGACATCCAAACCATGGAACACCTAGTGAACTGCACTTCTCTAAAATTTTTCTCCAGATGGAATGACTCAAGGCTGTCTGTGTCACTGGAAGCCACAGAGTGGATGACAAACTTGGACATAAACTTTTATGTTTCTTTTCGAGTTGTCATATGAAAGAAGAAGAACACATCTATGCACTGGTGTTTTATGTTTATGGCTGGAGTCCCAGGGTGCCTTCTTCGGGATGAGAATGGAGTATGTGGGTGTTGGAAGGGAGGTAGTTTCTGGGATGAACTGCAGAACTGATGAGTGCAGATGTTATTACTATTATTAAACATGTTGTTATCAATATACCCTAAGGGTCCTATCAGGATCAGGGCCCTGTTGTGCTGTGGACTGTTAACACTGAGATATAGGTAGGGTGTTGAATGACTTCACTGTTTATTTTCTTGCTCTTTTGCAGTTTGCTTTGGTGGGTTGTGAAAGCTTTAGCTCAAAATGAATGAAGTCTTTTGGGGTACAAATAAATAACTGCTACCTACACACCTTGTGATGCATGGTGCTGAAGAACTAGTACCTTCAGCTACCCAAAAAGGCAGGTTCTTTAACTTTGCTCATTCAAGGGTTTTCCTGGGTTTGTAGCTTTTGACCACTCTAGCAACATTTGGTTAATGAGCCCTGTGTTATACATACAGCTGGGAACCATGCCCATCAGATTCCTTCATTCATGCTGCTGTATAAATGTGCAGACGTGCACACACACAGAAATATCAATTTCCATATGACTTTGCCAGGAACGTAACACTCTTCAGAGAGGCTGAATAGCACATAAAATACAAAATTCTTTTTCCTCTAATGATTAAATATGTAGCAAGTGGCTCTTTGGTTCATGGAACCAGCTAAATAGGACATCTGAGAAGAGGCCGGATGGAGTACAATGAACAGTTATGTTTCTTCCTACAGCATCTGACGTTACAGTAACAGAGATAACTACCACCAGGATTCTCAACCGTCATGCTTTAGGGCATCAACTGACCTTCAGCTGGGGTCAGGAAGAATTGTTTCCAGGTGCTATAAGAGTGCACAGCAAGGCATGCTGTGAGAGGTTTATGCCATCCTACACCAGCCACTATTGGAGGCAAGATACCAGACTAGATGGACCATTAGTGTGTTCTGGAAGGGCAGTTCATCTGTTCTTACAAACCAAGTGCCAGGAAAGTTTAGGAAAGGATTGTCTCTTTCTGAAAACTATTGCAAAAGTACTTTAACAAGACCAAGGAAACCCTGAGTGGAGCAGACAAGCTATTATGACAGTGACCACGTGACAATCCCACAGAGAAGAGGAGGGAACCAGGTTTGCTATAAAGTTCACATATCACCTACTGTTCCCCCTCTTCTTTCACCCACACCATCTTCTTAGAAGAGAAGAGCACATTCCAGTATATTAGAGCAACATTTCCAGCACTCGTTGACTATAGTATCCCAAATGATTTTCAAGTTATTTATTTTTAAAAAAAATCAGTCCTGGCTAGAAGATCCTATTTGTCAAGTAATGGGACAATGCAAGTGATGGCTGCTGTTTAGCTTGAATTTCTGGCATATTTTGTGCATCCATCAGCTCAGCGGAGTTGACTACGGTGCCACGCTTCGCTGATGGGATCCCAATACCTTCCTGCATCTTTAACCCACATTTCACTGGCAGAGCTTTGAACATTTGCAACAAATGCTGTCACAGGGCCTGTCTCCCTGCATGGCATAAGAAGAGCTAGCTCTGGTTCCTACCTATTTGCCTTGGAAGTTCACTGGCCCTTAAGTCATTATTGCATTGCAAAGCCTTTGCAGCCACTTCATCTTCAGGTTTGTAAACTATCAAAATGCTTTTAAAATATATAATGCTTATTTAAATAAAAGACTATCCTTGTCAATCAATGTCATGACAGGCTGATGACTAGCACTGCATGGTATGATTTATTTCCCCATTTTGCCCACCAGAAAGCTTTTTATGCCAATACCTTATTTGCAAGGGATAAGGTGACATCCATTCTTTAACTGCTTAAAGAGTTAGATTGACAAGGTAGATGAGCTAATATCTTTTATCAGACCAACTTCTGTTGGTGGTTGGGACAAAATTTTCAAGCTTCACAGAGCTAATCAGAATGTCTGAGCTAAATACAAGTTGAGTCAGACTGTTACGCATAAGGGGTTCAAACATTCTGTAAGAGACCAAATTAAAATGAAGTGAGCAACTAAGGGTTAGCAGGCAGTAGGGTGTGTTACAATTTGTTGTAATGAGCCATAAAACCAGTGTCTCTGGTTAGAGTTATGATAAAAAACCATATATGGTTTAAAAAAAAAAAAACCTCCTTGCCTACCATTCTGACACCTTCAGATATTAAAATGGAAAGAAGTTTGAAAGCTTAATACACTTTACTTAGGCTGTTTGTTTGCTCTGTGCATTTCACTCAGCTTGGATGATGAAAGTAAGTTAGTCAGTTTCTCAGCTCATAGTCCAGTTTCACTTTCAGGTTCTCATGCATTAACTATTGGAATAACTTTTAGGGCACATTGGCAGGGTATGTTTTAGGAAGTTTGTGCTAGTGCTTCCCTGTGCCTATAGGACTTCAGTTTCCATGAATGCAGAGAACATGAGCTGTTTACCACCAAACAGACTGTGTTTCCCCTGGCTGGGCACAGATTTTAATCGCAAGTTGTGGCTAGGCAGATGAAATTAAAAGCTAGTAAATAAGTTAGTGGGCTCTGCATGGCAAGGGATATTCGAACTGGGGAGAAAACTGATGATCGAGGATTGAGGAAGGGGGTCTCGTACTAGGGAAAAAACACATCCACCAGAGCTTGTGTTAGTTAGCAAAGCAATCTGGTCAATAATTCAACCCACCTGAGAGAGGAGAGTTTTGCTTTCTTAAGCACATCTCTACAAATGTGTGCACAGGCCAGCTCGTGGCCCGACATACTGTGCTGCATGTGCCCCAAGGGTGGACTTGGGTATGTTGCATCTTGGACGGTCTGGGGTTAGGAAACACGAGGCGCAGTGAAAACAGAAAATCAGTCAGATGTATCACGCAGTCCGAATGCTGGAGACAACATGCACCCAACGAATGCAGCTTATAACATCCCAGAATTGCATAGACACCCTCTTGCTGCCTCTTGCTCACTTATTTGCCTCCTGCTCTCATTTCTTTCCTCAGTCTGAAGCCCAATTCCTGAGTCAGTTTGTGCTTCCCAGTGACCTCCTGGCTGTTGATTTTCTTGCCCTTTTAAAATGCTTGACAAAGGTGCCACAGAAGGAATTTGGCATCTGGAAGCTGTGACAGACATGACATGGCCTGATTTATGAAACATAGCTAAACAGCTAGGGCTGCCAAAGGCCAGGATTTACACAACTGTGTTCCTAGAGTGGCCTTCAATTCCAACTCTCCTACCCTGCTGCAATACAAATTCCCTACTGAGTTATGGAGTGACCTGCAGTAGCTTAGACACTGATTTATCAGGGCAGCCTTAGTGCCCGTGCTGTGAAAATAACAGCCTGCCTCCTCCTGGCCACAGGGAAAGGAACGGCAAAGGGTCTGATTCTCCACGGACCTGGATCGTGGTAGCCTTTGCACCTGTGCAAAGTGGGCACAAAAGGCTACCACATTGAGGGGGTAGCATTTTCCCCCACTTTGCACAGATGTAAGTGACAACACAAGAGGAAAGTCAGGGAAGGATCAAGTTTTTGACACCCTGAATATTATCCACATCATTATCTTTGCAATATTCCAAATGCTTCACTCAAGCATTTCCATTTTTGCTCTCCTATGGGAGGACAATTTTACCCTTTTTTCCACCTGTTGCTTCACATCTACCTGGTGGCTGCAGGACCACCAAGGTATTTCTATAACTTTTATCCTCTCTTGGATGAAGAACCCCTTCTTCTTTCCATATACCCCTCCTTTCTCTGTCACCTCCTTCCCACTTCAGTCTCACCTTCTGCTGCTTTTTTTTTTTTTTCCTCTCGCCCACACAGATTCCTGGTGCCTATTAGCATCCACCTATTTATCTAGACATTTATACCATGCTTAACACCATGGTATCTGGGTGCCTAGCAAATGGCCCAGATCAGTAGTTCTCAAACTTTTTTTTCCATGGACCACTTGAAATTTGCTGAGGGTCTTGGCGGACCACTTAATGATCTTTCCAAACGTTTTTGTACCGTTAGCTAACTATTGTAAAGTTCTTTGGATAAAAGCGCTTTATAAAAAAAACTTCATAATAATTAACTTTTTTATTCTACAGATAAAAGCACACAACTCATATTTTAATATCAGTAGTCTTACCTTTCTAATGCAATGGATGTGCCCTCTCTCCCCCACCATGGCAGCCCCCGAGCTGGGGCTGGGAAGGAGGGCCACCTCTCCCAGGCAGCCACAGCCCTGAAGCTGAGGAAAGTCACCTCTTTCTCTGGCTGCCACAGCCCTGCATGTCCCAAATTCCCCTCACCCCCTCTTCTCATCCCACTGCCCCTTCCCACCTACCCCTATTCCCCCGAGGCCACCACCTCACCTTACATGTGTGTCAACTCCAGGGTCCAGGCACCTAATTAGTTGAGCACGGCTCCACTAATTAGGTGGGTGGCCCTTCATGCTCTCTGTGTGGCTGCCCAGGTGCGCACCTTAGAGGGAACTATTCGCGGACCACCTGAATGGAGCTCGCAGACCACTGGTGGTCCACGGACCACAGTTTGAGAACTTCTGGCCTAGATGTCAGTGTTGTTATGAAGCAATCGGTGACTAACTCCTTCTATCCACCCCATCGCTGCAACATCTGAGCACCTCACATACATTTATGAATGTACCCTCAGAGCACCTGTAAGGTAAGGAAACACTGAGACAGAGGAATTTAATAGATACAGGGAGCTGGGGGTGAGCTGAGAACTGAGCACCGATCTCCTGAGTGCCAGGTCCAGTGTCTCATCCACAAGATCATCCTTTTTCCACTGCTTACAAACTGGCGTCTGAATTTCTGGCCAATGACTCAATGCTTGTCTACACTGCCCCACAGTTCAGACTACAGGGGTGCACACCTAAGTGCTCTGCTGTGCCTTGCCTGTTAGATGCCAGGGAGCCAACTAAAAGTGTCCTGGCATTAATGTAATCCTCTTCAAAACAGAACTACATTCATGTGAACTAAGAACCTTCTGGTGCGCACCCACAACATCCACATGAGGGAGCTACAGCGCACCACTTCGGTGTGCACAGCTATACACACCCCCGTAGTCCAAACTGCAGGACAATGTAGACATAGCCTTAGGGGCTCCATCCTTATTTTAAAAGGATGCTCACCTCAGTATCCTTCAGCAACCATCAAACAGCACTGCAGTATTTCCAACATAACTTAAGTGTGTTAGACCATTGCTATAGATTAGAGCAGTGTCAGTTTTGGTTTTTCACAGGGGCAAACTTGGAAAGCTTCCTACTTGCACAGACACACCCCACTACTCATTTACACACCGAAAACCACACACCCAGTTTATCACACACACCTCCACAAAGTGCCACAATCCCAAGACCTGCACCCACCCTTGTCTATTACAATTGTTTTGGGCACCAAGACGTGGCGAGTGGGAGAGAAGCCTCAAGGAAAGAGCTAGAGGAGAAGGTGAGAGAAGAATGGTTGCAGAAGATTTTTTCAGACTTCTTGTAAAAGAAAACCTGACAAGATCACAGACAGGGGAAGGGAACTGAAGATGGAAGAGAGGCAACCTCATCATCACACCTTCTCATGCTTCCCCCCCCCCCAAGACATACACACGTTTGTCATGCACAACCTACGCTCCACCCAGACTCACAAACTCATACATCTTCACCCACACACCTGTCCACACACCCACTGATCTTTAGTAAAAGGTAGGACATCTTTGCTCTGGCTAACTCATTGCCTGGTTCAAGGAACTTGAGCAGCACTGGGACTAACCTGGCAACCCCTCACAACAGCTCATTCAATGAGTTCAGTGAAAACAGAAGAGAGACTTGTAAAGGGAATTAAAAAGAGGCAGGGAAATTACATTTTTTTCCCCATAGCTAAGTAGCACGACAATTGCAACTGATAGAACAAATTAAATTCTAAATGCACTGGTGATTTGATAGATATCATTTTACTAAGTGTTACTGAGAAAATGCCTTCTTTGGGAAACAGAGTTAAGATCCGGAACACAGCCTGTCGGTTCTGGGACCTGATTCGATTATGTGGAGTTTATTCGCAAAGTTAAGGAGAGGAAGGGAGAACACAATTATTCAGAGATACAGTGTCCCTTTAAAAAAAATATAAAGCTAATCCTAGCAAAAGCAAATGCTTAAGAGTGTTGTGGGGGGAGCAGGTAGCTGATGGCCTGAAAAGAAACACTTACATATAATTGTTCCCTTCTGGGAAGGGGAGGAATGGAATGGTAACCTGAAATGACAAATGTTAGTCTCTTTACTACTACTCTTAACTCTGGAGGTCACTCTAGTCTGGGAGATGAGAAATGGGATCCAGAGCCTTTCAGCTGGTGCATGAGGCCTTGAATCAAGTCCCAGACAACAGAAATGGATTCCTGTGAGCACTGAAGTGCTGCATGGTGGATCTTTTGAAGTGACTTGGGAGTCTGAATCCAGTTCCTAGTGGATACATATCCACATCGCAACATCCAGCACAGCACTTGGTCTCCATGCTGATAATCTCAGTAGAAAGGCCAAGGCCCGAACATGGAAATTAACTCCTCTCTCACCTACAGAGATCACTGTTCCTGCATCAGAGACAAGGGGGTGAGCTCAGAGAACTTCCAAGTATCTCATGTAGATGTAGATGAGAACAAACCTGCCTCTTTTGCAAAGCACCGTTTCAATTAAGTTATCGAGTGGTTTCAGTCCTATTTTTATTGATAAATTCTTATAACTGCTGTATAACTGCTACTGCTTAGATGCTAACTAATTCTGGTTTCTGAGAACGTATACGTTACTCACAGGAAACCTCAGTGGTTTATGAGCAAATGTCAGTCAGTGGGGTGTTTTGAAAATGTTCACCTCAACTACCTGTTGCATATTATTCATGTTATGTGATTGGTCAACTAAGTCACATGGTAACAGTCCTGCTCTCTAATTGGATAACTGAAACTTTTAAATGAAACAGATAGGGTCTGATCCTGCACAGCTCTTGCAACTCCTATTGAAACTGAGTTGCAGCTGGGATTTACACACACCAGGCTCTAGAGCCACACAAGGATTTAGGTGTCAAACTGCCACTTTAGGCACCTAAAGCCAAAATTTAGAAGTCCCTACATGCCTACGTTTCTGTCATTAAAAGCTCTTAGGTGCCTAAAAGCCTGCTGCTGGGCCTTGACATAGCCATCCAGGTGCCTAGCTCACACCCCAGCAGTGTCCTCACATTAGGTGTTGCCATGCCTACCTCGCCTGTAGGGCCTGATCAATTCATGGCTTGGTTCCTGTACGAAACAAAGGAGGAGATGCCCCTTTTATAATTTTTAACCCAACTATGTGATATTCTGGGAGGCAGGGTCTCTCTCAATCTCTCCTTCTGAAGCTGTTTCCCTTTGTATAACTAGTCATTGGAACAAGGACTTGAATCTCCCCCATCTGAGGTGAGTTCCCTAACCACTGAGGTAGAGAGTCATTTCACTGTGGCCTAATGACTATTTATTTATACAAAGGTGAACATCTATGGAGAGAGACACGCTCCAGAGTAGCCCATTGGTTAGGGCACTCACTTAAGAGGGTGAGATGTTCCAAATCCTTGTTCCACATAAGGCAGAGAGGGGAAGTTAATCCAGATCTCCCACTTCCTGGGATGGTGCTCTTACCACTGGACTAAAAGTGGTAAGGAGAAGGGCTTAGATGTACCCAACTCCAGGCCAGGGCTTCTGCCTGTGAATCCTGAGGAGAAGGAGACACCTTCCTCCAACCTGGAGTTAGTCACCTAAGTCCCTTTGGAGAGGTGCAGTTTAGGCTATACCCCTCTTCTATGTGTTTCCTATTGGCTATCTTGGACGATTTCCTGTTCAGTTTGCTGGGTTTTGTGGATCCCATTCTTAGGCACCCAACTCTCCACATGCACTGGACAGGGAGCCCTGGCACCTAACTCGGGGCTGTGGATTCTATGAGGTGGAAGGGTGCCTAAACATTAGCCGTTGCAACACTGAGTCTCAGTCCCCTTTGTGGATCTAGCCCCAAGGGCTCAGCACTTCAGGCCCAGCTCAGAAATAGAAGAACAACAAATACAAATACCGAATAGCAAATACACTTGCTCTCCCGTTATCACCTTTAATATTGTGCACATACAGCATTTGAAAAGAAAGGCCATCCTCCAAAGCTACACGTGAACAAAGTCCTAAATAACTAGTAAGATGTATGAACATAGTTGACCAAACAGCTGTTCATAATTCCAACAAATGTGCAATAACACGGTTCTGCACTATTCAACCAGCTCTTCTCATTAGTGATCCTGGGCTAGTTAGCTCAGCCTGGATAAGACAGGAATGCGTAAGTTGTAACATCAAATCTAGTAACTGAGGACTGCCTTTTCCAACCAGCCATTGGGTCCTCTGTTACCAAACCCTTTAAGGCTCAAAGAGGAGTCCAGATGACCTAAATGAGGCTGTAGAAAGCAATTTTTCAAAGATGGGGAAGCACCAGGAAACTCCCCAATCCAGAAAAGGATGAAGAGTCAACATGTCTAGCTCTCAGAGAGGGCAGGGAACACTTTGTATTGCTCTTTAACAGCTTCTTGTCTATCTCACAAACTCCCAGCAATACTATTTAAAGAGTGCCTGTCTGTCTACCTATGCAGGTACTATTACGCCTCTCATCACCATAAAATCTGAGCACCACACAATCATTAAAGAATTGATCCTCCAAATACCAGAGCCCAGGATGGACAGATCAGCTGTTCTCTATACAGCTCAGGCTTTTTCTCTGGCCTTCTGTTACAGGTAATCAGCAGACAATGATCCTCTCCTCAGGGCATAGCTTCAAAAGAAAACTGGGGTTTTGCATAACTGGAGCTGGGGAATTTGCATTAACTTCTCCGTAGGGATTCCCCAGGAAATCCTCTTAACGCTTATTGTCCCAAAAGATTTGCCTGGCACATTTTCAATATAGTCTTTGAAACTCCCAAGTCTCACATCTGTCATATCCCATTCCCCCCCAGGAGGTTACATACAATCCTGGCCTACAATAATACATAAACTTAATACAGTAAGGTCATTGCAGGAAATTGCCATATTTGTCACAATACTCACACTAGTTCTCATCAAACTAGCATACTAAAAACAGTAGTGTATCCATGGTAGCATGGGCTGCAGTGAGTAGTGGCATGGGCTACCTGCCCTGAATACACACCCATAGGTTGGGGGGGGGAAAAGGGGGACGCAGCAGGGGTGGTACTTGGAGCAGTCAGCCTGTGCTGCTGCCCACGTTGCCCATGGCTACTCTACTATTTTTAGCATGTTAGCCCGATGAGAGCTAGCACAAGTATATCTACTCAAGCTGGGAATCGCACCCCCAGCTCCAAGTGTAGACATAACCTAAGAAATTTGCCCAAGGTCACACAGGGAGTCTGTGGCAGAGAAAGAAGCTGAACCCCGGTCCCATGTGTCCCTGGTCATCTTAAACAAAAGACTATGTCATGGTAATCTCTGAGAAATTTGTATGGCACTTAGTACAATGGAGTCTTGATCCCTGACTGTGGCTCCTGGCGTTTACCATAATCTCTCTCTCATGCCAGATCATCTTTGCAGACATAGGGAACAGCACAGTGTAGCCATTCATTCCTGTCCATGGCTGGCTCCTCCATTATGTCCATGTCTTTGTGTACGACATCCTGCCATCTGGTAGGTAGTCAGCCTCTAGTTTGGCCTGACCTCGGTGGTATTTGCATGATTGGCATCCTAGCATCGGTTCATCTTCAGCAGTGTCTCCACTGTTGTAAACTTTTCTATTGCAGCAAGGCCTGAACCCTGATTTCACATCCTACTGTCCTTTAACTTCTTCATTTGTCTTAAAATCATTCCACTTTACTCCTGTCATCTTTCTACTGTCTCCAGCCTTCTGATGTCTGTTTCATTTAATGCAGCTGCTTCCAGACCACAGAGTGATATTGTTAGTCCACTGGTTTGATACATTTTTACTTTGGTACCAAACAATGTTTTTATCAGTTCATAATTTTGTCAGTTGGCCCATCTCCTTTTAACCTCATCCTTGATGGCACTGATAAAACTTCCTAGGTTCACATAAGATTTGACTTGTTCTGCGACTTCACCACTGCTACATTTCAACACTTTATCTACTGTCCATTTTCCAAGATGCAACCGCTTTGTCTTCTTGGCATTTATTGTAAGCCTGGATTGACTACACCAATTTATCAAGGCAGTGAAGAGTATCATCTTTAATTCAAATGTGTCTGCCAGTTGTACAATGTCATCTGCATAAGATACAGAGCTTAACTCTAGATCATCCAATGTCACACCCTCCAACTCGTTGAAGAACATAATGAAAAGTGACAGTGACTCCATGCCCCTGGCCTTACACCAGTCTTTGACTTGAACCAGTTGCTTAATTTTCCACCAATGCTTATGGCACTGCAGGAGTCTTTGTACATCGCTTTTATAGTTCCAATTATCTTCTCTGGAACACCATAGGGTTTTGTTACTTTCCAGAATGCTTCCCTCCAAACTGAATTAAATGGCTTTATGAAGTCGATGAGAACAGCAAACAACATTCTCAGGACCACAATACAAATACTAATAATGGAAAGGAGATTTTTGGGCAGTGGGGGAAAATAAAAAGGAGAAAAAGTTGAACATTCTGGAGGAACATTCCTCCCACAACAAACTTGGCAATTTATTAGAACATAAGCTTGTGCCATCATACCACTTTTTACCTGCACTATCCTTCCATTCCCCTCCACATGCTCAAGGATAATTTACTTCAGTGGGATTAAGGTATTAAGACCTGACAGATGTCCAGTGGGTAAGATCTGCAGTGAAAAGGTGATGCTATGACTTGAACACAGGGGGGAGTAACTACTGAACCAGAGACAGAAATTGCTTTCAATGGCAGAAAAGGCCTTCATTTGGTTTCAACAACAACCAGCATAGATTGATTCTCTCCACACTGGAAACTTGCCAGCTACAGTGTGCTCCATTTCATAAAGAAAGCTTGCCCTGCCAGCTGTCCTTCTGTGACCATTCTTCCCTGACCGCCTTTCCCCCCACTAACAGGCACCCAAGAGGGCTTAGAACCCACCAGGAACTGAAGAGGATTGGTTCTTGTGACAGCACAGCATTCAATTCCATTTTAGCCATGGGGTGAGAAATCTTTCCTCACTTGCCTTGGAGATGGTTGACAAAGACGGAGGAGGTAGAAACAAAGACAGAGAGCCAGTCAGGAAAACCAGTTAGTACATCAGCTATTCCTCCTAGCAACAGCAGGGTTGCAGTCCCTTTTCCTGAGAGCTGAGTTTCATTTCTCCAAAGCAACACAGGTCTAGATAATACTCAGTCCTACCCTGAGTGCAAGGGACTGGACTAGATAACCTCTCAAGGTCCCTTCCAGTCCTATGATTCTATGATAAACTAAACAGACAAACCAGGTCCCTTGGCCTGACTCAGGGTCTCCTACAGTAGTCTGTGCTCCCTGCAGGTCTCTCTCTCTCCATTGAGCTGTTCATTGGCCTTTTATCCCAGGCCCAGGTGGCCTGCAGGCTATCATCTGATCCCCAACCTCAGACCTATCACCTGGGAGGCTGCTAATTAGTCACAGCTGAGGGCTATGTCCAGCTCCCTTAAAGGGACAGCCTACCCTCTGACAGTCTGGAATTCTGCCTCCAGAAGTGGCCAACACTTTGCATTTCAGAGGAAGTATAAACCTCCCTAATAATGCACCTGGCCAATTGAGCAATGCTATAACATGTGGAAGGAATTCCTCCCTGACCTCTGTTTTGTCAGTTTACACCCTAGGGCAAGTCCTTTGATTGTTCCTATATTAGCAAGCAGGTTATTATTGCTCATGAAATTATTCAGCCTCTGCAATCAAGCTGGCCCTAACGGGTGCCCTCCCTTGCTAAGCCTGCCTTTGTCACAGGAAGAGTAGATTTAGCTCAATCTGATTTATATAGAACCACACTGACCTTTTAGAGTGTGCCCCACAGCACCATAAGGGACTGGAATTTACTGCCAGACATGGGAAATGTGTTGTTCGGTGAAATAAAGGCTTTTTCAGGCTGTGATTTGAGCTTGATAGCAGAAACCTAGTAGCAGCTCAATGCTCATTCACCATTTGAGAAAGGAAAAGCAGCTTGGAGGCTCTCCTGGGCTATCTTTCATAGCTCTACCAAACAGATGGGTGATTGGAAGTGCAGCATGCATTCGTTATTCTGAAGCCTCTCTGAGGGAGGGGAGATGGATTTTCTCTCACACCTCCCCACTCCTCCCAGGAAAAGGAAGAGTTTGGGTAACCAATCAGTGCCATACAGGCCTGCAGTGTGTCCAGGGCAATGCTTTTCATGATAGGTGCGTTGCAGAGACTACGCTGTAAATTTCCCCAGCAGTGTAAGTAATGCACATGGAACTCCACTGGACCTATTTCAGTTTCATTCATAATTTTTAATGATTTATAGTACACTTATAAGTAGCGCCCGGAGCCTCTGAGGAACTTATGATGAGAGCTTACATGGTAGAAAGCAAGCACAAAACAAATAATAATAGTAATAAGTTATATGGTGGTTTACATCTTCAAGACAATGAATTAACCTGATGGAAAAGGCTCCGAGATTTTTGGAAACCCTGGAGTCTGCATAGCGTTAAGAAGGTGCCCACAATATCCTGACCTAAGAAGGCACTACCTGTACACAGGGCCAGAGAGAACCACCAATATCCAAACATTTTAAAATAAAATGCATTGTCTCCAAAAAGGAAACGGAAAGGCTCTTCCAGAATATGCAAAAGGTAGAAGTTCCTGAGGACCATGAGCTTCAACAGGAAAGTAGAGGCGGACTGCAGAAGGACAGTCACTATAAAACGCAAACATCTTACCTCATGTTGGCAGCTGTGTCTGCTAAAGTGTCCTGTAAGACAACATATGCACCTTTTCAGCCAGCAAAGAATTCCACTGGTTCCACCTACTCCAAGGCCTATTTGTCAGGCAGCTCCAGATCCTAGCTCACTTTCCTCTCTGCATTGCTGGCTGCCTTGACTAATTGGATTCGGTGTTTTAATATGCATTTTGCCAGACTGCAGGCTGGCTGCAGTCTCACTGTTGTGCAGGCTAAGTCAGCTCCCCACCCCCACAAGACACTAGGATTCGAAGAGCAGCTGATGCATTATGGAAAACTTCAGTGAGCACGGTTTGCAAGCAGCCCTGCTTCTCTGTCTCAGATTTCTGTACTACTCCACCAGCCTCCTTCTCTGTTGCTGAGGACTTTTGCATTCAAGCAGGAGTATACCATGGTTTGAAGCATTGCAATGGGCTGCTGTGGAGATGACTAGGGTGTCACTCGCAGAGGATTGGGACTGGAGATGTGCATAATGAGGAATTTCCTGAGACATTTTGAACAAGTTTTTCCAACTTCCATTTAGGGTCCTCTTTGTGCCTGTTGGAGATGCTGGGCACTACTCTAGGTAACTCGGGGGGCGGGGGAGGGGGTGGAAGACCACGAGTGTTGATGAAGCCCTCCTGCTCTAGGCCCAGGCAAACCGAAGCTCCTCCATTCCTTGAACTTTCTGTAACCCTGCAAAACTATGAGGAAGCTAGCACACAAATAGACATGCTTGCACATGGCTCGCTAGCCAAAACCAGCTCCAGCCGGGTAAACGTGTAGATTCATAGATTCATAGATATTTAGGTCAGAAGGGACCATTATGATCATCTAGTCCGACCTCCTGCACAACGCAGGCCACAGAATTTCACCCACCACTCCTACAAAAAAAAACCTCACACCTATATCTGTGCTATTGAAGTCCTCAAATTGTAGTTTAAAGACCTCAAGGAGCAGAGAATCCTCCAGCAAGTGACCCGTGCCCCATGCTACAGAGGAAGGCGAAAAACCTCCAGGGCCTCTTCCAATCTGCCCTGGAGGAAAATTCCTTCCCGACCCCAAATATGGCGATCAGCTAAACCCTGAGCATATGGGCAAGATTCATCAGCCAGATACTACAGAAAATTCTTTCCCAGGTAACTTGGATCTTACCCCATCTAAAACCCATCACAGGCCATTGGGCCTATTTACCATGAATATTTAATTACCAAAACCATGTTATCCCATCATACCATCTCCTCCATAAACTTATCGAGTTTAATCTTAAAGCAAGATAGATCTTTTGCCCCCACTACTTCCCTCGGAAGGCTATTCCAAAACTTCACTCCTCTGATGGTTAGAAACCTTCGTCTAATTTCTAATCTAAATTTCCTAGTGGCCAGTTTATATCCATTTGTTCTTGTGTCCACATTGGTACTGAGTTTAAATAATTCCTCTCCCTCTCTGGTATTTATCCCTCTGATATATTTATAGAGAGCAATCATATCTCCCCTCAGCCTTCTTTTAGTTAGGCTAAACAAGCCAAGCTCCCTGAGTCTCCTTTCATAAGACAAGTTTTCCATTCCTCGGATCATCCTAGTAGCCCTTCTCTGTACCTGTTCCAGTTTGAATTCATCCTTCTTAAACATGGGAGACCAGAACTGCACACAGTACTCCAGGTGAGGTCTCACCAGTGCCTTATATAACGGTACTAAAACCTCCTTATCCCTACTGGAAATACCTCTCCTGATGCATCCCAAGACGACATTAGCTTTTTTCACAGCCATATCACATTGGCAGCTCATAGTCATCCTATGATCAACCAATACTCCAAGGTCCTTTTCCTCCTCCGTTACTTCTAGTTGATGCGTCCCTAGCTTATAACTAAAATTCTTGTTATTAATCCCTAAATGCATGACCTTACACTTCTCACTATTAAATTTCATCCTATTCCTATTACTCCAGTTTACAAGGTCATCCAGATCCTCCTGTAGGGTATCCCTGTCCTTCTCTAAATTAGCAATACCTCCCAGCTTTGTATCATCTGCAAACTTTAGTAGCACACTCCCACTTTTTGTGCCCAGGTCAGTAATAAAAAGATTAAATAAGATTGGTCCCAAAACCGATCCCTGAGGAACTCCACTGGTAACCTCCCTCCAACTTGACAGTTCACCTTTCAGTAGGACCCGTTGTAGTCTCCCCTTTAACCAATTCCCTATCCACCTTTCAATATTCCTATTGATGCCCATCTTATCCAATTTAACTAATAATTCCCCATGTGGCACCGTATCAAACGCCTTACTAAAATCTAAGTAAATTAGATCCACTGCGTTTCCTTTATCTAAAAAATCTGTTACTTTCTCAAAGAAGGATAAGGAAGGAATGTTTAGCAAAAACTAGTAACAAGTATAACCAAATAAGGCAAGGCTTGAACAATACTAATGAGGAAAAATATAACTGGCTGCTTTAGATGATTGGCTGCGCTATTGTACGGGGCAACAGGTAATTGGTTGTATATGCTTGTGTAGTCAAGTAGGAAAAAAGGTATAAATTGTATGGTGTAACCTGCATTTGGCGCGCAGGATCTGAGACAGCTCAGTCTCCCTGTGTCCCTATTTGAAGCTTCAAATAAACTCTCTGCTTCTCCACCCCGTTGTGGTCATTGGCGCGACGCATACCGGGCAACGAACCCCGCTGTTGCTTGCCTCGGGCACTCTGTGCCGGCAACATGCCCCTGCCCTCAGCTTTAAGTGTTTGATGAACTAGCTATTTGTGCAAAGGAACATCAGGCTCTGAATTCTGTAACAACTTGGGATGAGCCCCAGTTTTATGCAGAAACGGACTCTTTTTCACTCAGGACATCTGCATGAAAATGGGGTTGCGGTTTTCACAACAGTTTGTCTCTTCCTCTCACCTAGGGTGTCCAGACAGCAAATGTGAAAAATCGGGACGGGGTGGGGGCTAATAGGGGGCTATATAAGAAAAAGACCCAAAAATTGGGACTGTCCCTATAAAATTGGGACATTTGGTCACCCTACTGTCATCTAAAGCCAGGGGCCTGTGTAGTGTCCAAAGTAAGGACTGCTTCAATTTCCTGCCACTGGCAGCAGTGTCATTAGGAGTAACGCCAATGAACAATGGAATTATAGCAGTTCAAAATCCAGTATAAGGGAAGGCAGAATCAGGCCCAGAATGTTTATGGAAAATTAAGAAGACAAACAACTTTTCTTTTTCCAGGGAAATATCTTCAGAAATAAAGAATGAAGAGAGGAAAGAGATGAAGAGTGGAAGCAGAACATGTTCACTGAAAATACATTTCTAAGGAAATTTAATGCTGGTGAAAGGTTCCAAAAGACTATAATGATGAGACCCCATGTAAATACCTCAACAGCTAGACTGACAATCAGTCCTGAAAACAGAAATTCTTCGTTTCCTTACAGAACAGGTGCAACATGGACAATAGTAGCGTCCGGCCAGTGGGCCCCACCCCTGACTTAGGAGGGACCACCTCCGGGGGTGAGGGAAGCATTCACTCTCTATTCAGTCCTGGGATCTCTCTCCTGAAGTGTCACATAGGGTGTCAGTAGTTGTAGTGGTTTCAATGACATAAACTTATGTCCACTAGACACCGGCTTATGAGACCATCAGCACATTCCACCATTGGCCACTGAACTTCCCGAAGGAATTTCTGGAAATGGGGTTGTTTTCAGTGTGAACATTAGGCATATGGAATGGGGTGGGGCCTAAGGGTATAGTGGCGTTGGCGGTACTGCATACATTTGTGGAAGATGAGGTCTAATGCACAGATGTCATTAGCAGGATGACAGATGTGCTGGGAATTGTTACTATTTCAGAGTGGCACAGCGCTGTGCCCTCAAGTTTGAGCTCCAGCAGGACTTCTACGGCCAACTCCTCCAGCCACTGGAAAGCTCTTTGCTAACACAAACAGGTGTTCTGCCTCTCTCTATTAAAGCTGTCAGATTAGAGCCCTATTTGAGGAGCACATTTTCCTTTGGGGTGGGCTAACCCAGCGAAGCTGTTATCTGATTTGATCCCTGCTTTCTTAGGAGACACATCATCTCCAGCTTTGAAAAGTTTCAGAGTAACAGCCGTGTTAGTCTGTATTCGCAAAAAGAAAAGGTGTACTTGTGGCACCTTAGAGACTAACCAATTTATTTGAGCATAAGCTTTCGTGAGCTACAGCTCACTTTATTGGATGCAACCGATGAAGTGAGCTGTAGCTCACGAAAGCTTATGCTCAAATAAATTGGTTAGTCTCTAAGGTGCCACAAGTATTCCTTTTCTTTTAGCTTTGAAAAAGTTATTCAAAAGAAATGTGCAACAGCTTTTCATAATTAATATGCAGCGCCGGTTACCACGCAGAGAGCCGGCACAGTTATAATAACTTGGAGTCAATAATTCATAAAATATAATGCATTATTAATCAATTATTGAGGCCTGAATTACATTTAATGAGATTAAACTGATTGGAGCGCTAAACTGTTTGAATCATATTGATTTAATCAATGTGCTTAATTAAACTGTGTACATTTTCCACACAATCATTATTTCCCAGTATCCTGTACAAGTGGTCTCTCTGCTATTCTTCACTCAGGAATTGTTCTTGAAAATTAGTTGAACATTAGTACTTGAAGATAAAGTGTCTTGTTTTCTTTTTATTAAAAAAAAAATCAAACCAGCTAATACGCCATCTAACTAGCTTGTGTTCGCACATAAGGAAGTGCACCGATGTTGATCAGAAAGATCTGTAGATACCTCAATGAGGCTGTATTCTAAGAAGTCGTCAAATAAGCACATCTGATCAGTCTCCATTTATCCAGTTGGGAGAGCACACAGAAACCTTAAAGACTATAAGCATCCTTATATACCTACCCTATAAGTCATCCCTATATCTGTAGTGTCCTACCGGACTTATGAAACAAGAGTGCCCTCCACCCCCATCAAAAGACTTAATTCAACACAAGCAGATGCTGCTGCTTCTCCCTGTTAACCTTAATGTCTTCTCCAGTCCAGGAGAGGGGGAATGCCTACCAAGCATATTATCTATTAGAGACATACATCCATTAGCTTCTGATGTACTTTGCCCACTTCCCTTGCCACTGCTGCTAACTAACAGGGACATTTGGATTTAACTTTAAACAAGCTACCCCTGCAACTCAATCTCTTGATGCAGCACATGCTGATGAGAAGGCAATCACCGTGCACAAGGATTGGGCGGAATACTAGTCACAGACTACATAATCAGCATTAACAGAAGCCACAAGTACATGTCCAGGTATGAAGACATCCTTCTGAATATTTATCATGCAATACCATAAGCAACCACTAGTGGTTCACATCAGCCTCCATCCCATTGGTGTTGAAGACAATTGCAAATCTCCCATTGACTTCAATGGGTGCAGAATTGAGTCCCATGACATTATAATGGTTACTACTCTGTGCTGGGAATACAACTGCAATTCAAATCAGCTGAGGAGGAGGACAGGCTTATGGCAGAAACAGGCCCAGGACTGAAAAGTTGCTGTTGCAACTTTTTTTTTTTTTTTTTTTGCAAACTTGCTGTAGCTCATGAAAGCTCATGCTCAAATAAATTGGTTAGTCTCTAAGGTGCCACAAGTACTCCTTTTCTTTTTGCGAATACAGACTAACACGGCTGTTACTCTGAAACCTGTTGCAATCAGAGAATTCCTCTGTGACTTTGTTACTATTCTATGTGCTTCAATTTCTCCATTTGTAAAATGGAAAAAAATATTGCTTAGCTACCTCAAAGAGGGCTGGTGAAGCTAAATTCATTAATGTTTGTAAAGCACTTTCAGATCCTCAGATGAAAAGCTATATAAAAGGGAACTGTATTATTATTACCCACACCTTTCCAGGATTAATTTATACACCCATTATAGATCAGAGATCAAAGGACCAGGAAAATAATAGGTTATCGTAACTAGGAGAGAGTAGGGCTGTGCATAGCGAGTAGGCTGTTCTGAAATTTATCCAAAAATTTTTTTAATGTAAATGTCGTTTTTGTGTAAATCAAAACCTTTCAAAACCAGGTCTATTTTGATGAAATTTTGTTCAGGAAAAAAAAGGAAGTGTTTAAAAATGTCAAAACATCCATTTTGACATGTTCAGAAAGGAATATTTTCGATCTTTCATTTCAAAACCATGTTTGCAACAAAATTAATTGTTTATAATGTACAAATATTTGTAAAAGTTTTAAAAGGTCAAAATCAGAGGAACATAAGAGCGGCCATACTGGGTCAGACCAATGATCCATCTAGCCCAATATCTTGTCTTCTGACAGTGGTCAATGCCACATGTATCAGAGGGAATGAACAGAACAGGGCAATTCTCAAGTGATCCATCCCCTGACATCTAGTCCCAACATCTGGCAGTCAGGCTACATCTACACAGTAAAGAAACACCCATGGCTGGGCCCTGTCAACTGACTCGGGGTCATGGGGCTCAGGCTGCAGGGCCGTTTCATTGTTCTGTAGACTTCCGGCCTGGAGCCCGAGCTCTAGGACCTCTGCAGGGTCCTAGAACCTGGGTGCCAGCCCAAGCCCAGAAGTCTACACAGCAGTTAACCAGCACCACATCCCAAGCCCTGCAAGCCCAAGTCAGCTGGCAGGGGCCAGCCACAGGGTTTTCTTTGCTGTATAGACATACCCTCAGAGGCTTAGGGACACCCAGAGCTTGGGTTTGCACCCATGACCATCTTGGCCAATAGCCATTAGTGGACCTATCCTCCAAGAAAATGATTTGATTTTATTGAATCAAAGCATTTCGATTGACCCCAAACAAATTTTGTTTCACAGGAAATTTTTTTGTTTTCATTCCATTCTGGAAAGAAAAAAAATCCCCAAATGCACAAAATCTTGCTCCTGCCCCACTCTAACAACGAGCCAATTAAATCCACTGGAAGAAAGGCTCAGCTCCCTCCACACAACACAGCCTAAGCTGCCATGAATTCATCAGCCTCCTTACATTTCTAGGTTTTAATTTAGTCATCTATTGTGGTGACAAGGCACTGATGTGCTTGCTCTAGTTTACAGAGGAAAGTTTCATCATTACCTGGGTGTAACTGAATGGATCTTTTAATTACAGATCTTTGGAGGGCTAATCCATCCATTCATTCTGCTATTTACCATAACTTCCAGTGGTCCCTAGGGGCTAATCAGCTGGTATCTCACCCAGGCATTCCTTCGTGAAGTCATTGGGTCCTACTTACAGTAACACGCCTGACAAAAAAGATTTCAGCTTTGCTTGGAAAAACAACCAATTTGAACTAGAAGCTCTGACTGGTAGATTATGGCAGTTACTGTGTGTATGTCCCTTTCCCAAGGTTTCTTCAGATACATGTTTCCTGTAAAGGGACTACTTGAGGTTATTAGTTTCCTTCCTACCATTACTTATCACCAACTGAACAAGAGAGAAAGAGATGGTGGGGAAAAAATTAATTCCAGCACATCTCCTGTGTATGAACTTCTCTGATCTGTATGTTATGTGCTCCAACCTGGGGCAGAATGTCCACCCTGCAATTTTTAGCATGCTACTTTGAGCCCCACTAGCACAAGTCTGTCTATAGGGCTGGGAGGCATGCTCCCAGCTGCACAGTAGACATACCCTGGGTCTCTCTGAATCTCATTTTCCCATCTGAAAATTGGGAATAATGATATTTCCTTTCCTTACAGGGATGTTGTGATAAATGCATTAATGACTGCCAGGTGCTCAGTTACTATAGGGATGAGGGTTATACAAGTAACTAGACAGACAGATGCACCATCCCTGTTGAAAATCCTGGACACCTGATAGCAATGCATCGGCAAGCCCATTGTCTGCTCCCGCTTCAGCCTGGCAAAGGGCATCTCCAACAGCTTTCATGTGGCTGATGAGCTCCATGCCTGACAGGTTGCTTGGCAGATCAAATGTATAATGCTATGGGCTCAGAATATGCAAACGAGCATGGAGCATGGGTGCATGCTGTGCTCCCACTATTGGGTGGGTAGAGGACCGTTTTCTTCATTTGGGGTGGTAACTTAGGGCAAAACCTGAGAAGAGCAGAGCACCTGAAACTCCCCTTGATTTCACTGGGAGCTGCAGCAGCTCAGCACCTCTCAGGATTTGGCCCTTTGCTGTTCCTGCTGCTGCTTCTTTCACTTGAGAATCTTTTCCCCCCCACACACACACACCCCCCACCACCACCCCTCAGGAGACACTCTTCCTCCTTCCACCCAGTAAAATGAAAGACTAAGGTCGGAATAGTTGGGATCAAAGACTCCAGAGGGGAGATTCTCTCACAACCATTATATTTCTTCCCCTCTGTGCCGTGCAGAAGTGACAACATCAAACCCACGGCAGGTGCAGTGCAGTGGCTCTTCACACCCATGGGAGCTTACAGAAACCCGCTTTTTTACATTATTCTAAGAACTGCTACTGTCTTCCAAGGAAAAGCTTTTAGCATAATTTGGCAGGCTGAGTCTGCACAGAACAACTCTTTGTGAGAAGCAAAAAAGCGGGGTGGAAGGGGGAAGGAGTAGAAGAAGGAGACGAGCGAGGCAAAGAATCCTCCCGCTCTTTGAATGAGCATCCCACATGCTGGCAGCATGGGGGACAAGTGGTTTTCTTTTTGTCAGAAGGCAAGCAGGGGCCTTACAGTTAGGGTGAGGGGCACAGGGCCATAATCCAGGGGATGCTCGGACTCCAGATAGAGGAAAGGGTTACGAATGGCAAAGCACAAGGGTCCCAAAGCACAGCACTTTGCCCCTGCCACCCACCGTCCTCTGGTTTCCTTAAAATCAAACTTTCCCAGCCTCTGCTGTCTTTCTTGTCTAACATGTCAGTAATAATAATAATACAAGGGAAAACCAGCATGATAGCAAAAGCAGGCAACAGGGAGGTGGAGGGGAGAGGACAAAGGTAAATGTGATGAAATGAGCGTTGGGGCCCTCATAATTTGAGCAGGAGGGAGAAGACCTGGTTTTAAACAAAAACCCACAACTCCCTTTTCCTTCAACATGCTGTGAATATGCAACTTCTGGGAACATGCATGGCTTGTGCTTTTCATTAACAAGCTGCACATTAATAAATTTAACTCAGACAAATGTAACCATCCTTGGACCACATTAATCAAAAGCCTGACAAGACCGATCTAAAGAGCTGAGAAAGGAAAATAAAGCATAGCTAACACAGAGGGGTGTCATGCACTGATTTTCTGTATCTCCCTGCCTCACCCCCGCCTACATACCAGTATTCCTTGTGTTCAGAGTAACTCCTCCCCACCAAATCTATCCTTCCATACAGATGGTCCTATCCCTCCTAGCACCCTGCTATGTTTGTCCAGTGCACACTTGTGAAGCAATCTCTTTCTTCCCCACCCCCTGTGTCTCTAATAAAGAAAACAGAGAAGGCTTATAGGGTATTAAAGCAAGATCATGCCCAACAATTACACAGCTCTGAAAAACTGTATGTGATCTATGTTGTTGAAAAATCTCTCAGGAAAAAAAAATATATAAGGAGAAAACAAAAATTTGAAAGGCAAGCAAAACCACTAAGGCTTCTTGGAGACATGAATAGCCCAGAGCCCTAGAAAGGAAAAGAAAAGACCAAAGGCCATCAACAACTTCTAGTCATTCCTCCCTGGGTTGATTCCTCCCAGGATGCAGCTCCACATCACCTCCTGAGCCAGAACGTATGTTTGCAGGGTCTGCACCAAGCAATGGAAGTCATTCCCATGAAGTCTTCTCCCCTGGGTCTTGCAGGATTCAGCTCTTTATGCATTTGCTTTTGTTGGGCTGGGTTACTAGCATGGCAAAATAGTGGAAAATATTGGATTTTTAGCATCAGCCAAACTACTTCAGAGTAGGGAGGGCTTCTCACACAAGCCAAGTAGACTGAGGAACAACTGCTGACCAAAGCAACGCAAAGCAGCAAAACTTAAGCTCAGTGCCTCCCCAAGCCATTATTAACCAAGCTGCTTAAACGAAATAAACAAATACATGATAATTCAGGCTTGTCTGGAGGCAGCCCATGGCACAAAACACAGTATGGTGTTTTTCTGCTCTTTCATTAGATAAAACAAATATTTTCTATCACATAATACTGTCATTATTGTCATTCATACAGCGTGCTATATGTGCCCATGACATACAAAAAAAATGACTCAGTCTTGCGCCCACCATCCCTGCCCCAAACAGCTTCCAAATGAGTTCAGAGGATACTATTTTGACAGTTCAATTAGTTCATTACTAAAGTTGGGTGAGATTTTTCTGCCAAAATTTTTGCAGTGGAAAATTGTGATACTGAAATGCTTCCTGAATGTATGTCAATTTCATCAGATTGTTAATTTTTGGGGGAAAAAAAAAACAAAAATTCAGAAAAAAATCAGAACTGTTTGGTTTGACATTTTTGCAATGTTGTGACACTGGAAGGTGTTAATGGCCACCATCATGCATGTCCTTCAGCTGTAGACAATCACACATCTGTGCTAGATCACCCTTCATTCAGGCTAAATGGAAGCCACAATTAAATACTCCTTTATGTAGCAATAACTTGACACAACAGGAAGCCACCACCCAACGCATGAGGCCACATGGGAAAGCATGAGCAGAGGTAAACTGTATGGTTGGAGGGGTTTCCCTGAGACTGATTGCAAATGCAGGGACTATGAGATTGACAAGCTGTGTACATCTGTGTGTGAGAGTGGCAGAAAACAAGAGAAGAAGTCATGGGCATAGTCGAGAGAGGGAGCTGAGGGACAGAGTTGCCTGGGGACCAGGACTGGCTATAAAGGCAGGCTTGGAAACTGTGATCAAGGAAACTGACTGCTGTGTGTTTCTACTATGTTCAGGGAAACAGGACTTCATGTTCCTTCCCTGCAAATAAATCGGATTGCGCCAAATAAATACCTGACTCATACGGGGTCGTGGCTAATTGACTGAACCAAAGCAATAATAACAGTCACTCTGTTATAAACTGGAACCAAAATGGAACCCATAACTTTCACCAGCCCTAGAAAGGGAAGAAAGCAGAAAGGCAAAATTCTCTTCTCCAATCCACATGGTAGTACTCGACGCTAATATTTCTGTGCTCCCTTTATGTACGGATCTAGTGTTGATGTCAGTGGGATTCCCACACATATACTACTGCAGACAGCTGATAGGGTTCAAATTCAGAAACCAAAACCTCCATAGAATTGTATTGCTGGATATCTCAGTGATATAAAGATGTACATTTCCATTACACATTGCCTCCCCAAAAGATCCCAAAGCCATTTATGAAGTTCACAAATCTTACACGGAAATTCTTTCACCCACTGCAGCCACCTCTGTGGCGCAACATAGCAGCTTAAATATTTAATAGCACGAAGCATGCAAACACTACTCCGTGGGTTAACAGTGAAAGTGAGGACAAATGCTGTGTCCAGCTGAATCTAAGGTGAGCATCTGTGGAGACAGAATGGAATGACGAGTTGGAATTTGGCCAAGGGAAGCGCGGTTTACATCCCTTTTTCTTATGAAAAGTGCCATATAATCTATGAGGCCCACAAGTAGCCAATACCTTAGTTGCGTATCTTAGGTAGGTACTTACGGAACTGCTCCAGGTCATCACTACTTTTAGACTCTGGCACAGCAGTGATGGTGAGCAGTGGGCATGGGTTTCCTCCCAGAGTCTGGCACAGTGTCTGCTGTCTGTAGTAGACCTTCTTGGGGTTCCTGGTTTCTTCCAGGATGTCAAGGTGGGACTGAGAAGAAGCAAGGTACCAGCTTTACAAATGAGCTCATACTGTTTGAAAACTCATTATATTTCAGTCTCAGGCATTTAAACTGTGCCCTCACCTTACAATCTGGGTGGTCATTTCCTCTGTTATTACCCACTCCTTTACCCTATCCTTTCGTCAGCCAGAACTACCTCCCTCAAGATGTTTGTTGTCAATGCCCTAATAGGTTCATTACAATATGGACACCTGTCCCACCAGGAACTTGGCTAAAACCCATCAACTCAGTTCACACAGGACACCCAGCAGCCACCAGATGGTAACAACTTTCTACCAACCTGGGCTAAATTTCAGCCAGTGACCTAGAGACAAAAGACTCCAAATCTTATCACAGGCCTTAGATCAATCTGTTGATTCCACCCCAATCATCCAGTGTCTAGATGAACAAATACAGTTGGATACCTATGATGATCTACTTCATAAACCAATTTACTGTATAGAGTAAAAATGCAATTATTATACCTATTTAATTATCTTGCACAGATATAAAGGATTTGTTACAATCAATTTCTTATATGCTATGGTGACCAGTGCAACTTAGTGGAACCATTGCTACCATAGATAACACACAACAGACTGTTGCATTATAGCTTCACATGCAAACTTTTAACAAAGCAATTTTTAAAAAATGAATTACTCATCAAGTACACTTGATTAGTACTGGTCAAAAAGCAATGCACTAGTGAGTGTATCCATTGAAAATAAATTCCTCTGTATATATGCTGTAAATATGTCTGCAATTATTAAAAATATATGATATTATTAGAAATGTTCTCAAATCACTAACTCCACATAAAAGTTTATCATCTTCCCAAATGACCTTGGATTACTAATCACATTTACTTTATTACTTGTCTGTAGGAAAAGACATATTTCACCCACAGACACATGCTCTAAAATAAAACCTACTGGTGCACCGACCTGAGTTAGAATTTGTTCGTCATGCAAATTACAGTAGTATAATAATCTTCCAAAGGGAAATGTGCAAGTCCCATCACTAACGTCATTTTAAATTAGCCTGGTCAAAGTTTCTCTGGAGAATATATTGCAGGCAGTAATCCTACTTTGGCCACCATCTGGACTTAATTATCAGCTCTTTTCCACCTCTAACACTCACTGTCCAAACCCTGATGTCCTTCACTCAGTTTTAATTCATTCAATCCTTGCTGAGGCAAAATTCCCATCGACTTCAAGGAGCATTTTACCTGAGTAAGCATGAGGAAGGAATGAGTAAGTACTTCAGGATTTAGCCCTGTGAATCTAAGAATAACAACATCCTTTCATTTGGATTCTATTCATCCAGGTGAGATACTCAGGGATTCCCACAGGGTACAAACTCTCAAAGCCTTGCATGCCCGCATACCAACAGAAGGAATCAATACATACTGAAATCATGACTAGGTACAGTACTTCAGTAATAAAGAATTCAGTAGGCCTCACATCCCTCGGTCTCCCAGTCCCTTACTCTCCTGCTGGCTGCAGCACACACCTGCCTTTGCATTAACTACTTAAGTATATGCCACGTACAACTTCTGGAGCTCTATCTGCGTTCCACGTTAGCTCATGGAAGTAACTGGGTCCCATGGGCCTGGTGCAGATTGGCTTGCACGCATGTTTTGGACAGCCAAGGCTTGACCTGAGGGATCTCAGGTACTGAATCCAGCTTTTCTGAACATCTGTAGTGGGATGAGAAGCAGTCAACTAATGTGTTGTGGTTTGGAATGGGAATGAACCTAACATGGACTAACACTACCTAACATTACCATGCTGGGCTAGTCACACACAGTGACATGGCTTGTGTTACATAAGAAAGGAGGTTTTGTTCTCCTTGATGTTCTCCTCCATTCTTGTGCAAGGGCAAAATGATACATTTAATAAGGTTTGAGCTTTAGAAATAGTCAGCAAGGGGCCCAAAGTAGCTTTGTCCATCCATCAATTGCCCATAGCAACAGGGATTGGGTAGAAGGCATTAATGGCAAGACAATTAAAGGGGGCTGAGAAAAGGGGGGCAGAGGCAGCCTGAACACCCGGTATTTTCACTTTTGGAAAGGTTTCTCTCTCGTGCTTAATGAGGAAGTGATGTGCTGCCTGGGATCCTCCATTTTCTCCCTTTATTCTTCCCTTCTTTAGAAGCCTCACCCAGGGCTCCCCCACCAGTACGGTTCAAAAGGTGAGCTGGATACAGCTTTCCCCAGACCTCCCAACACCATTCACCAGCTGGCCGATGAAGGGCTCTAGGGAGCCACATGTTCCTGCCCCAGAGGAACATTAACATCCATTTCAACATAGCTTTGGGACAGTAAAGCCTTATGCTTTGGGTTGGTTTGTTTTTCCAGCTGGGAGCGTCTAACTGGAGCAGAGTGACAGCTGACAGAGTAAATCTGAAACAGGCCCTGCACCTCAGCATTGCATGGTGCAGCTCTGAAAATAGCAAGTCGTTACATGATGGCCGAAAAGGATTAGCCACATAGGAGAAGCAGTCAGTCTTTTCCTCCTAGCTTGCCATTAGCCCAGAGCAGCCCGCACTCTAAGGATGGGATGCTGGACATGTCTGGGTTGGCTGGTAAATACTAAAAAAAATATCGGCCTTTAATCGCAGCCTGCTCCATGCAGTTCACGCTCATGGCTATCCTTCAACTCCTTCCTGACCTCCAGAGAGGTCAGGGACCATTGTAGACAAGGCAATGAAAGCATTATGAAAAATAGCTAAAAGAAAAGGAGGACTTGTGGCACCTTAGAGACTAACCAATTTATTTGAGCACAAGCTACAGGCTGTAGCTCACGAAAGCTCATGCTCAAATAAATTGGTTAGTCTCTAAGGTGCCACAAGTCCTCCTTTTCTTTTTGCGGATACAGACTAACACGGCTGCTATTCTGAAACCTGAAAAATAGCTAGCATCCTGTGAGCAGCGCTACAAATGGCAGCATATGTGACATATCAAATACTACTCATAATCAAGACAGCTCCCCGCCCTTCTTCCCATCAGTCTCCTCCTGGGACAGGCCAACATTACCATCAGTGCAGAGTAAGTGTAGGGGTAATGGTAGGCCAGGTAGCAGACATCCTCCCCGTGCGGGAACGTGATGGTGAAGGTGAGCGTGTAGTAGGATTTCCCTCGTGCGCCTCCCGCTGTGGCTGCCCTACGGCGGTAATGGTTTCTAGAGGAAGAGAAAGAGGGGGAATAGATTGCAATCAGCTTTTGGGTCCTCATCTTGTGTGCTTGTGCAAGAACTGAACCATCGGAGAAGTCTCCGTCCCGAATGAGCTGGGGCAGAGCTCCAACCTCAACCGTGCATGGTGCAAACTCTAAGAGGGCCAAATTCAGATGCAGCTGACCCAGCTCTGTGACAGACCGAATGCAGCTTGCAACACAGTGCCACTGAACAGTCTCCACCATACAGCTAAGGCCCATGTTACAGCAGGTAGGCTGAGAGGGTTAGTGCCAGAATGCACAGCTGGATTCAAGCAAGTTACTTGGAATCCAATGGTCAAAGCGGAACAGGGGGGAGCAGTGAGTCAGAGGCAGAGCGGCTGGTGGCAGCACTGGGCATAGTTTGCGCCTGCCAGTCCTGGGCCTCCGGGGCTGGGCTACCTTGTGGGAAGATAACAGTTCATCTAGTGTGGGGAGGTGGAGCCAGCAGGGGATGGGTGGATGGGAAGAGGCTGTCTAAGAATACTTGAAGATTTTGGAGGAATAGAAATTTTTGGGGTTAGGGTCCAGTCCGTGCACTGTAAGAAAGGTGGAACTGGAACAGCATATAAAAGGATTGGGGGAAAGTGAGGTGAAGGGACATGGGCAAAATATTCCATACACCATCAAAGGCACAACTTCGGATTGAGCAGAGAAGGGAGCTGGGATTGAGAGGAGTCAACACCTGGAAGCGGAGATGACCTCATACAGACTTGCATCTCATGGGCCAGCCAAATCACCCCCACCAGATCCCTCCCTTTCAGTAACAAGAGCACCCAAGTCTTCAAGATTCCACAAATCTCCCTTCACATATTCGGCACAACCTCCCATGCAGGGGATTAACTCTAATAATTAAAGTTGTGGCTTCTGGATGAGAAGGAACATTTTCCTGCAGCACAGATGAAGAGCCAATTCATGCACTTTAGAGAGAAATATCATGGCAAATTGCACCCAGAAGTATATTTCAAACAATATTTTTCCCACATTGCACCAATTATGCTGTTGCCAAACCTTCTGATTTTGAAGGACTGTGAGGCTTTTTGACAAATGTTATCATAATGTTGCATTAAAATGCAAAATACTGGAGGAGACCAAAAGATGCAATTTCAGCTCCTGAAATTTACAATGCCAGTTTATTTTTCTGTTGTTTTTTATTCAAAGGGGTGAAGAGAGGAGATAATTATTTTTCTCAAATCCTCCAGAATAATCAGCTCTTCGTCACAAGAAACATACAGCACAAGAGCACGTTTCTTTTCAAAGCATATGAATTTAGTGGTTATGAACACGTGAGGTGAATGGCACTGGCTGGAGCAAGGAATCACACAGGCAGCATTCCTGCCTCCATGGCACAGTGAAAAGGCAATGATTTAATGCTCAGCTGACGCCCAGATGTTTCTCTCTGCTATTTGCAAACAAAAAACAGGTAATACATCATTTTAAATATTAGAGTGAAATCCTGACTCAGTTCCAAGTCAGTGGATTTGATTTCAGTGGGGCCAGGATTTCATCCCCATTTTCTTAAAAATCAAGACAACAACATATCACCTTCTCTTCTGGTGAATCTGGATAATGGGGTCGGGCGCGGGGGGAGGGGGGGGCGGTCAGGAGCCGTCTCTTGTGTGATTTATGTGGCTGGGACGTATCCTCCAGATCTCTATTCTATTCATTTTTACTTTCAGGGTCACAATAACCTCAGGACTCAAGATGCTGTCACAAGCCCTGAGATTTTCTGAGACAGTCCTCAGACATCCCCCACAGGTCACTGGTGAGAGGTGAGATGGGTGTGGCAGGTGGTTGCTATCCAGTATTCTGTCTTACAGTTCTGCCAATGAATTTTCAGCCTGAACCTAATGCTCCAGTCCTGAGTTTCCCCTCTACCAGCTCCCAATGCAGCTCAGTCCTGACCAAAACATCCTTTTGTATCATATTAGTCCATCACCACCGCACAGCTCTGACACTAGTGCAATCCTGGCATTCAGCTATTCCAGTTCTGACCTTTTTCAAATCACTTCTCAAAACTCATCTCTACTGCAATGCCCACAGCAAACAACCTAGTTATAATGGCAAGTCTACAGGGCTAGTGACCCCCGGGGGTTTTATTCATCATTACTGATTCATAAAAAAAGTAACCTACACATGTAGCTAGCTGATACATCCCTGTGTTCCTATTACTGATAGTCATGACCTCCTGCACATCCACCTGTTATGTCCTGGCCTTATTTAGCTTGTAAATACTTCGGGGTTAGAACTGTCTTTCTCCGTATAATTGTCTAGCACCCAGCACAATCCTGAACACTGCTAGGATACAAACAATAAATAAAAATCTTCCTAAATTATGCCCAAATGTGAAGTGATATTAGGATGGGTCACGTGACAAGTCCACTAAATATATTTTCACATTTGATCTGTCTGATCCCCAGAGGTGGAAAAGATCACACATTCACGCACAGCAACCTCTACTCTGGTCCCTGCTACCTCATTTATCCTCTCTTCCCAAAATGTGCCCAAAGCTCTGCACTCTTTCCAGAAGCTAACCAACCGGTTCTTAGAAAGGATATGCAAGACCCAGTGATGGCTTTATCAGCATGAAAGCTACATCTGCTGTGCCTTTGAGTCACTTTATAATAGTCAAATCATAACGCTTGCTGCTGTCCTTCAAATATACTGTGTACCAGGCAGTTTACCTCTAACAGCAGCTACTGCAAGTTAATTAACAATTATAATAATACTTATCACTTACTGTGTAAAGCACTTGTCATGTTCAAAGCCCTTTGCCAACATTAGTTAATAAAACCTCACAAACTCCTTATCGGCTAACATTCCTTGGGAACCTACGAGGTCAATAAATCAGTATAATTATCCCCATTTTACAAGAAGGAACTGAGACAGAGAAGTGAAGAGACTTGCCCAAAGCCCCAGAGTGAGTCAGTAGCAGAGTTGAAATAAGAACTCAGGAGTTCAAAGGCTCCAAGCCAGGCAGCAGCGTGACTCACTCAAATAGCCTTTTGACTCCCTCAACCACTTGCAGCATCTGACCAACAGCATTGCTGGCACTGGGAAAAGTGATAAATGGAATATGGAATATCAGCTTAGACTCAAGTAGCAGAGGAAAATTCATATATACCATAACTTTAGGCCCACTGGAAATGGGGCCTAATATAAAGATGAAATATTTACCCTTTCTCTACTCTGTCCCTCCCCAAAGGATCCCCTTTGTCCTGCTACCTTTTAACCCTATTGAAATCTGACCTTGTTTTTCTCCCCCATGGACCTATTCTTAGGCTTCCAGTGTGGTAGGTGTATGTGACACACACTCTTTCAGCAAACGCAGGAAACAGAGGTTGCCTGAGTCTAAAATGGGGAGGGTATGGTGGAAAAAACAGTAACAAAAACCAAATATCAGGAGATGGTTGGTATTATTGGGTCTGGTAAATGGCGGCTGGACTGAACCCAATGCAGTGGAGTTCCCTTTCCAAGGACCAGACCCTCTGTGGGTGTTCCCATTTTTGAGTCTCTTCTCAGAATCTGTTGAAAGAAGCAGTGCCCCCCTAGTGCCTGAAATAGACCATTCTTGTGGTCAAACTGCTAGTAGGACCCATGCCCACTTACCACCACATCAATGTCTTAACTCTGGCTAGCCAAGACCACCCTTAGGGCTGAAAGGGAAGATGCCATTCCATGGAATATTTAAGCATTGACTTCTCTCCTGGAAACTAACAAGACCCAGTAGCACTGACTGTGATGGCAACTTTTATAGTGTGAACACAAGGCCCCTGGAAAGACAGGTGAAACCCTCTCTCTGATATCACAAAGGCCCCCAAAACACCTATCAGATGGGAATGAATAAGTCATTAGTGACCCGGGCAGGATTCCAACTGGTGGGCTAGATACAAACCGCTTCATAGCCCATTACCAATCCTCTGAGGCATCCAACGCCCAGAAAAGTTGCGATTTAGACAAAGAGCTGAAAACAAACTCTGGAACTGAATGCTCAAGTGCATTCTCACCAATTCAGTATGCTGACATTTTCCTTAAATAATTTGCTGGAAAGGAATATTACTTTGTGTTTTAACATAAACAGCTGCCAAGAAGACAAGTGAATTAGACAATCTTATAATAACTGTGACTATTTATCATGGGTGTACCCTGGCACTTCACACAGGGAAGCAATAAAACAGAGCAGCCATGTCACGGAGATTCCTTTTGACAGCTGAGTTGCTAATATTCTCCATAACATAAAATCTCTCTCAAGAGATGTATGGGAAAGGTATATAATGGCAGAGCAGCGCTATGACATTCATCTTCATGACTGAGCTCTCCCATCTCCCCTCACCAGTGAAGATGAATGTCAGGAGAGATCGGCCAGCATGTATTACACAGACAACCCATGTATGCGCCTCTCCTCCCGCTGTCCTTCAGCTCAGAGGCTGCTTTAGATCTGAGCTGTGGAAAATGAGAAATGATGGGAATTTGTGGGTGAGTGGACATGTTAACATCTCTGTGTTTCCCCTTACTTATGCATTCAAGGTCTGGGGTCACAGCTAACCTTCCTCCAGGCAAGGAGAGTTGGATGAGGCTTCCTCCAGAACCCATTATCAGCCTCAGCAGAGCGTTGCGGGAGGATACAGGGCTCTTCCACCAAAACACACTGAGCATGCTGTCTTCATAGTGCTCCCATCTTCAACCGGCCTGGGGAGCCACAGACTCTGATTGCTCCTAGATGTAACTATTTGCTGCCTACAGACTGGTACACTATACACTCCAATGACTGGGGAGTTGCTCTGTCATTGGTGAGAGAACGAGAGGTGTGTGTTAACCTAGAAAGAACCACAGATTGATAGATGGCAATATAAAAATATATTGACATATAACTGGATGTACAATTGAAAGACACCACATACTCCACAACAAAACAATCCTATGCTAATGTCTCAACCGTATCCTGGTCCAGTATATGATTAAGAATTTAATTGCACATTCATGGCTTAAATTTACCAGTCAGCTACTATTGAATCACCACACCGTAACTGCCTTGCTCATGACGTTAGGAGCCATTATATCGGAATCAGCATATAACCATTAAAAGAAAAGGAGTACTTGTGGCACCTTAGAGACTAACCAATTTATTTGAGCATAAGCTTTCGTGAGCTACAGCTCACTTTATCGAATGCATGATGATCCGATGAAGTGAGCTGTAGCTCACAAAAGCTTATGCTCAAATAAATTGATTAGTCTCTAAGGTGCCACAAGTACTCCTTTTCTTTTTGCGAATACAGACTAACACGGCTGTTACTCTGAAACCTGTCATATAACCATTATATGTTCTGCATCTGCTGGTGCCTATTCTGCCTGCACCCATGAGCCCATGCACAGAAGCCAAAGGCTACAGGCCTAGTGCAGCATCTAGTACAATGGGGCCCCACTCTTGGTTGGCCGTTAGTCACTACCATAGAAAACACGATTACCAATAAAAATGAAGGTACGTAGGGGCCAGCTGTCCAACTAGCACATAAGCTTCTGAGCTGAGCTGAAGGGATAGTCTCAGGAAGAGTAGAGGTTAGCGGGACCAGGGCCGGCTCCACGTTTTTTGCTGCCCCAAGCTCAGGTGGGGCTGGGGCTCGCAGGCGGCACTGGAAGCAGAGGGAGTGATGTCCCCTTCTCCCAGCGCCTGCAGGGGCTTTACCCCCTCCCCTGCCTGGCCGCGCAGAGAAACCCTGATATAAGGGGTGGCACAAGGCAGCGCAGCAGCCAGAGGCATTGCAGCCCCAGCTCCCCGTCAGGACTCGCCCTCTCCTCCCCAGGTTGTGGCTGGGCCTTGGCAGCTCAGCATCCCGGGGCTGGGGCTTCCCCTTCCCGCTGTGGCCAGGGGTGCGGCGCCCTTGCCCAGTCTAAGTGGCACAGCTCCGAGAGCGCAACTACCCTGGAAAAAAAGGATGACCGGAACGCCGCCCCTGGAAATGTGCCACCCCAAGCACATGCTTGCTTTGCTGGTGCCTAGAGTCAGTCCTGAGCTGGACAAAGATGAGTGCGGGGGCATTATTTGGGCAAGGTAAATTGGTTATTTGAGCTGTTACTGACAAGGCACTCATTAGAGGCAAGAGAACCAGGACCCTTGACCCTCAAGCAAGCTTTATTTAGGGAGTTTGCGCTTGTTTTCACAGGAAACTGGAAGGTTTTTTTATTCCTGTCCTGACATAAGTTTCTCTTTGTTTCTCCTGCAAGGCGGTAACATCGCACTAAATGCACCCAGCAATGTTTGGATTGACTGTGATGTCGTGCATGCAAGTGAGAACAATGTTGTTTAACCTTCTAGGCCAAATGTACAAACACTAGCAAAAAGCAAAACAAAACCCAGTTTATTTTGCAAGGAGAAATGCATTTAGTCTACTTAGGGTTCCACAAGCCCCTAAACCGCATGACCATGTGGGGATGAGACTGCCCTTTACTGTGACACATGTGGTCCATTAAAGGGAGTGAAATGGAATACAGGCTAATCTGAACAAGTGGAACTTAATTAAATCCCGTACACTGCTCTGACCATGTGCCTGAATTCCTTCCAGCCTAACTCCATGCATTCCTGGTTTCCAACCAATAAAAGTCCCTCCAGAGAACATGGGCCTTCTTCCTCCAGTTCCACTGATCATGATACATCTTCCCTATTTTACAAACATTTTAATATAAACATTAAAACCAATAATTGATGCCCCAACCCCCACCCCATGTCCCTTTGTCCAGAGGTTGCTATAGGGTTGCCAGTTTCGGTTGGACGTACTCCTGGGGGTTTCATCACATGACATGATCTTTAATTCAAGTTTAATCTTTAATTCCTGGAGACCCCGGGACAATCCTGGAGGGTTGGCAACCCTAGGTTGCTAGCCCATAGCAGAGTTGGAATCTTATCTTTACCACAGATTCAGCCGGTTACATAGTCTTTAAGATCATTTAGTCTCCTCAACGGATGACCACAAAGGGAGTAACCTATCTCTGTCTCCCTCTCTAGAGAACCATCTCTCTGTGGAGTCTCCTTCCTTCCTGTGGGGTTGGCCTCTGGATGGTTCTCTGTCTCTCCATTCTGTGACTCTCTCTGTAGGTTCTATCTAGATTTTGTGTCTGCTCGCTCATTAAGTGTCTCCTGAGCCTTCAGATAACTTCTTTCTTGCATAGTCACCTCATATGTGCTGGATGCCAGTGCAGCCCTCATTACACCTTTAGTCTACTCCATCTGGAGACTCTCTAAAGCAGAGGTGGGCAAACTGTGGCCCGCGGGACCATCCTGCCTGGTCCCTGAGCTCCTGGCCCAGGAGGCTGGCCCCCGGCCCCTCCTCCGCTGTCCCTCTCCCCCACAGTCTCAGCTCACTGTGCCACCAGCGTAATGCTCTGGGCAGCGGGGCTGCGAGCTTCTGGGGCAGCGCAGGGTGCAGAGCCCGGCCTGACCAGGTGCTCTGTGCTGTGCAGTAAGGCTGCCTGTCCTAGTGCAGCCACGCTGCCAGCCACTGGTGCTCCAGGCAGCGCGGTAAGGGGGCAGGGAGCAGGGGGGGTTGGAGAGAGGGCAGGGGAGTTTGCGGTGGTGGTCAGGGGCCAGGGGTATGGCTAGGGGGTGGGGCGGTCAGAGGGCGGGGAACAGGGGGCTTGAATAGGGGCAGGGATCCCGGGGGGCAGTCAGGAAGGATGGGAGGGGATTGGATGGGGCAGCGGGGGGACAGTCAGGGGCAGGGCTTCCAGGGACGGTCAGGGGACAGGGAGAAGGGGTGGTTGCACGGGGCCGCAGTTCGGGGGGGGGAGCAGTCATGAAGGGGGGGGGTTGGATGGGGCAGCGGGGGGCACTTGGGAGCAGGGGGCCTGGGGGCAGTCAGGGGACAGAGAGCGGGGGCGTGGATGGGGCAGGGGTCCCTGGGGGCCATCAGAGAACAGGGTGGGTTGGATGGGGCAGGAGTCCGGGCGTGCCATCAGGGGGCGAGAAGCAGGGGGGTCAGATAGGGCATGGGGGCCGGGCCATGCCTGGCTGTTTGGGGAGGCACAGCCTCCCCTAACCGACCCTTCATACAATATCAGAAACCCGATGAGGCCCTCAGGCCAAAAGGTTTGCCCACCCCTGCTCTAAAGGCTGGATCCTCACAGGAGTACCTGTCTTCAAGGCCGGTAGGTCCTTGGCTTACCTGTTGTAATCTAATGCCTACTTTCTCTGATCCTTGGCCCTGTTTTTTCTACCAGTGAAGCAGAGTGTAAAGGCAATGCCACAGACCCAGTGAGCATGGCTCAAGGTGCAGACGTGTCTGCCACCTTCAGGTAGAACTCCAAACTCGTAGGTGAAGTGAGCAAAGCCGCTCCCTGCTCAGGCCTTCACTGTGTGCCTTTGGGATCATTTTCATGTGTCATCCTATTCTGGGAAAACTCTCATGCCAACACAGCACCGGGTGGTCGCTAGAATCAGGATTAGCAGGCACAACTCGTGCAGATTTAGAAAGGGTCTGTACTTGCCCAAGACAGGACTGAGTTTCATCCCTACAGTACATTAATTTCTGGAGAAAATGTGGCAGTGATGGGAGAAGCAGAGCAGGGCACTCTGCCCTCTGTGCCGACCACCACTCCAAAACACCCAGATGAATTTATCTGAAATCACAGCTCACCCTTTGGCAAGAAGAATGGGTGACTAAAACTCTGTTAACCCTTTGTGGGCTGCATTCAATTTGGCGCACCAATGATACGAGTTGGGGATGGAAAAGAAAAACAGGTAGGCTGCCCAATCCATCTCTCTGCCAATCACTGGAGCAGGACCTTTAAACTATGTGGGTACCACTCCTTTGTGCTTCTGTGTACACACGAAGAGGGCTTCATGTTAACACCCCTCCTCCCTTCTCCACTCCCACTATACTCCAGAAGAGAGAATTCTGCATGTACCCTCTCTCTCCCCTGCATGCCAAATAACAGGGTCTCGCTCACATTCAATCCCTGCTGTCAGAAGTGCAGAACATAGCAGGCTGGCATAAATTTATTGTGTGAGAGAAACAAGGCACTGGCAGTTGAAGGTTAATGACATGAATACGGTTAGCAGGAGGTGAAGGGAAGCCAAAAGGAATGCACCAATGAAACACTTACTTGTAGTAACAGATATCAGAGCCCACCCGAATCCAGTGAGGCTTGCCTTGGAGAGCTTCCTTCACCGAATACATGACCGGCTGCATGCCTACATAAAACAAAAGCAGTTTCAGGTGACATGACTTCCTTTGCATGAGTGTGCATGCTCTTTGCAGCTCTTTTACCAAAAGCAGATACACTTTTCCCCCATCCCATACTTGATTTCAGAGCAGCCAACTCTCTATAGAAAACTATGGAGAGAGGAAGCCAGCTACCGGGAAATGAGTAGAAAATGCATCAGCTCCACTGGCTTTTCCAAGGTGTGAGATTCCAAGCAACTCTGCTTATGCAGGGACTGAGGAAGGGAAAGAGGACGAAAAGAAGAACATAAGAATCAGTACACTGGACAGACCAATGATCTGATTAGACAAGTATCCTGTCCTCTGTCCCACTGGAATACATCAATAGTCAATCTAATCATCTGGAAACCCACCTCCTGCCATAATGGAAGCAACCAATGAACCATGCATCTAGTCCAGGGATTGGCAACCTTTGGCACACAGCCCATCAGGGAAAGCCGCTGGTGGGCCGTGACGGTTTGTTTACCTACCGCATCCACAGGTTCGGCAGATTGCAACTCCCACTGGCTACAGTTCACTATTCTAGGCCAATGGGGGCTGCAGGAAGTGGCAGCTAGCACATCCCTCAGCCCGCGCCGCTTCCTGCAGCCCCCCATTGGCCTGGAACGGTGAACCCAGGCAATGGGAGCTGTGATCGGCCAAACTTGTGCATGCTGTAGGTAAACAAACAGTCCCGGCCTGCCAGTGGCTTTTCCTGCTTGGCCATGTGCAAAAGGTTGCCAATCCCTGATCTAGTCCAATACTTTTTGCTAACCTCAACTAATATTGGATGCTTCATACAAAGGTATTAAACCTCCCGTAAGAACATACAGAGCTGGGTGCCCTAAAAATGCTTGTAACAATAATATCCCTCATTGGGCTGTATGATACCATGGGGGGCAACTTCTTCCTGACCTGTACGACATTATCACCTTATGCCCTGAAAAGAAACTATGCAACATTATCCATAGTTGCATGAGTCCAGCTCCTTTGCGGAAAGATTTTTGTATATAATTCCTTTGCTCTACGTGGGTCCCCCCTTCCACACTTAGGGCAACCTTCTTGTCCTCATCTTTGACAATCTCCATAGTGCCTTCCCCATCCATTTCTTTCCCTTCCTCTCTTCCTGCTGCCTTTGTCTCCTTCATCCAGTCCAATTTACTGCCTTTCTCTAGGCTGCTTATTACATCCAGCCCACGATGCCTATGTGTGTTAATATCTAAGATTATATGATACTCCTTGGTGTCATTAATGCTGGGGGTTTATTTGCGTCACACAAAAGAAGGGTTATATCATCACAGCATTTTGCCTCCTCACTTTGGATTTCTTTGGTGTAACTCATCAGCACTTAAACAGCCGTGGAGTACATCTCTGAGCATACACAGGATTGTCCCATACCTCAACAGGAAGGTAACATGGAAAGAAACTTCAAATACAAACTCAATCATATCTCGGATTAACCTTTCAATTTTTGCTTCATGTGTCCACATGGGAGCGGGAACTATTTTTATAGTGGGGATGCTGAGAGCCATTGAACCAAATGGTAAACCCTGGATATAATGGAAACCACCTCAAGCCAGGGGGTGCAGCAGCACCCCCAGCACCCCTAGTTCCAACACCTATGTGTATCCATACAGTGCTTCTGCATGGACCAGGTAATGGAGGGGATGCCATGATGCATCATGGGAGATATATACCTATCCAGGAGACTGGCCTTTCAGAGACAATGAGGACACAAGGTACCAGAACTACAATTCCCATGAAGCACCACAGCAGGACACAGTCTAATGTCAAACTTCCTCAAATCAAAACTTTTCAATTCATTTAGACAAACCAAAACATTTTGTTTCCGTTTTCTCAATGGAAAAGCCTAGTTTTCAGCCACGCTGTTCAGTTTTTTGACAAAAATTCAACATTTTCTGTGGGGAAAGAAATCCATTTTCTGATCAGCTCTGCTGCTGACTACAACTGCTCCTTGAGACGTTCTTTCACTGATATGAAAATTACACAGCACCATCTACCTGACAGGGAGACCAGAAGGACAGCCACAGTACACAGCCAACCCATGGTATAGCACATTGTCACCCATGCCACTTTTGCACAGGAGCAGGACTTGAAACTTCCAGCTCAGTGGGGTGAATAGTAGCACTGGTCAGTGCCTGGAGCAGCAAGTAGCATATTTTCTCCTATGCAGGAGTCAATGTCATGCATGCTGCTGACAATGCTATGGGCCTCACTCCATCCAGATAGCTAAGAGCTTCAATGCATCAGAAGCAATGGACAAGAATTTCCCCAACAGTCAATCACACACACAGTGACCACAGACCACACAATAGCTGGCCCTGGGGCTAGCCTCCTAACACAGGATATTATTTTCACATTTTTCTTCCAAATATAATTTTAATTGCACATTTTTAAATTTGATTCCTGTCCACTGAAAGCTCACAAAAGTGAGGGGCTAATAAGTGCTGGCTATGATCAGAGAAGCAGATGCCAGAGAACTTTCCATCAGTAAGGACCTGAGTCTACCCTACTGAAGCTACCCCATAGGCTATACCATTGAGAGATACTCTATAGGTTTCAAGAGGTACCATATCAGCCTCTGACATCCCCTTTGCCACTCCTCCTCAGTGCACTTCACTCTCAGGCCATTGAGAGAATTGCCCAGTCATGCCGAATAGTTTGGTGATTCAGGAAAGTGGAATAGCACAACAATACAAATTCATTTTCATTTGTGATCTATTTCAGAACAGCTGCACCACTGTAGCACATTAATGAAGATGCTCTACACCAACAGGAAAGCTCTCCTGTCAGCGGGAGAAGCTCTGGTCATTATAGGTCGGTATAACTATGTCCCTCAGGGGTGTGCATTTTTCACACCTCTGAGCAACGTAGTTATAGCAAAGTAACTCTGTAGCATAGACCTGCCCTAAGTCCCTTTGCTATTTGTTATGGGTACACTGCTCCTGAGGTAGTTCCCTTGTTGATTTGTGCAGATGCATCCACAAGGCTACAGAGGGAAGTAGTGTTTGACACTGGGCACTTATTAAACATTCTGGGCCAGATCCTCAGCTGGTGTAAATTAACATACCTTCATGGAAAGCAATAGTTGGTGCTAATGCCAAACTATGCCAGCTGAGGATTTGACACACAGTCTGTATGTAAAAGAAACAATTTCTCTTCTAAAATGGGCATTGAAAGCTCTGATTTGCCTGCCTGTTTTATGGCATCACATCCTTCCTCCTGAACAACAGACTGCAACTGGAGCTTAAAAATAGAGACAGAATCTCTTATTATTAAATGTTGGCAGAAACCTCAGAAGGTCTGGACATGGATTTTAATTTCTCAATAAGCCTCCTAAACTGTGGATGCTTATTTGAAGATTAGCCAAATTTATTCAAACCTTATGAGATTTCTCCACTTCTGCACCACTCATTCAGCCCAAATAGATCCTCCTCCTTTCCCCCACAGTCCCACTTTTAAATATCCCAGTCTCCAAACTCCTGCTCTTCAATTCCAAATCCCTCTTCCCATCCCTAAGTGCCCTTAAGGAGACAGAGAGAACTCCTTTGGAGGATTTGTAGTTGCCCCTTCTTGCTGATTTCAAAGCAGCTGCTGTGCACCAAAGAGCAACCCCATTCAGCTCTAATTCAGAAGGTGGACCTAGCAGTAGAGGATGAGATGATAGGAGACCTTAGCTGCTAGGAAATTGGTAGCAGGAGTTGAGGGTGGGAATGGAACCCATATTAATTATGCAGCTGGGAAGGAGAGAAAGGAAGAGGAGTAAGACAGTATTAGACCCTGAAAGCCCCCAGCTTCACACCCCTTCTCCATGGTTCAGAAGGCACCCCGTGACTAAGTAAGTAACCCATGACTTATGGGACTCTAACAGACTCAAGAAGGTTTAAGCCTCCATGGAATCAATAGCGTAGCCCTGTGCATGGGAGGGAACTCCAGCCCACCCAAAGGCTCATACCGTAATTAAACTGGCTGTTGACCTTCTCGCAGTTGATGATGTTAAAGCGGTAGGGAACGGCTGGCTTCATGGCACTGACCTCGAAGTAAAACCACTGGTGGTGCTGGACACTGTTCACATCGCTGTTCAGAATCAAATCATACTCAAATCTGGAGAGCAAGGTGTGAGATGGTGTCACCGAGGGCCAGGCAGAATGACAGGATGGGATGTAATGAACCCACGGCTGCAGTTGCTTCATACAAACACTACAGCTGTCAGCCACTTGCAACAATGGGAGCGGGTGCCACTGAGATCACCAGTGGCAGGGGGAGCCAGAGGATGCCATCAAAGCCAATACTAGCCAAGCGTGCAATCGCACTCGTGTCCTACCCTAGCACAGCGTCATGTCTTTCCCTCCGCGCCTTGGTTTCTCACTTCCTTTAACGTCACACTGCCTAATACCTCTGACTCATAAGCTCTGCTCCCCTTGCTGACTGTTCTAAAGTCCACAGTGCTTCATCTTTTCACACAGCAGACATTACAAGTGTGACAAGATAGGACACAGCCACTGCTGGGATCTAAGCTACTTACTTGCGCACTTGGGTGGCTTTGCGAAGGTTTCCTGATTCAAATTTAGAGTAGAATCTCAGGCAGTCTGGAGCATCTGTGCTTGAGGGGCTGCAGCAAAACACAGAAATATATCTACTACCAAAAATTACCTTAAGGAGCAGTAACCGCGCCGATATAATTTATATAGAGATTTAGACTTACAAACAGAAGACATTTGAGAGCAGCTGTGGCCCAGTCATCCAGCTCAAAGCACCCGTCTGTATGGGGTAATTCTAAATCCCACTTTCTCCCACATCTTGATTTTCCTATCTCCAGCAACAGATCCATACACTCCTCAATCTCAATTACGTTCTTTGCTCCAATCACCTTCCCCATTAACTTAGTCCACAGGTTTATTATCCTTTGCATGAAGCGGCTCTGCCCAAGTTCTCCATTTACTCCTCCCATTTTTACCTTATGCCCCCCTAAATTTTGGAGCCTTTAAAATTATCTTGAGCAATCTTAAAATTCTCTCTCCTTCTTCTTCAAACCTCCACCAGGTCACCTCAAACTCTCCTGATCCTGTGTTCCTAAGAGGACAATCTCAGACCCATTAACTTTTTCCTCAGAATTTACTTCCTTCAGATTTGAGATCCTCTCCATTGCCCTGTGCTGCCTCTTCTCAAGGGCAATAATGATTTGCCAGAAAATGGTGCCCAGCCTCGTTCAGAGTACCCAAGATGGGTGTCTCAGCTGCCTTACTGCACAGCATCATGGTACCACCCTTTTAGTTTTAGGTTCCATTGCTCTGCTAAAACCACCCAGTATCTGGTTTGCTTTTCCTACTGCCACTGTGCACTGGGCTGGTGGTTTCAGGGACTCTTCCTCAATAGCCTGCAGATCCTTTCCCTGAGCCACATGCTGAGAGACAGCTTGTGAAGGGGTGTTTACCTCACACTTGCCCCAAAAAGGTTACTGTGACTAGAAAAGGGGGCTAATTAACCCAACAAGTGACAGCTGAGGGGAATCAGGTGGCTAACTAATCCCCTGAGGGAGGGAGCCCAGCCCAGGGGGAACAAGCTGGGCTGGGATTTATAAACACAGGAAATTGGAAGCTGAGGGGATTGCTGAGAAATACTTTGCTGTCATTCCCTGGGAGGAGTGTTTGGAAACTGCAGAAACACAGCTTGTAGTTGCTCCCTGGGAGGAGGGAATGGTGACAAACCTTGGGGGAGGTGGAGCGCCAGATGGTAAGGAAAGGGCTCAGGGAAAGGCAGCAAGGTCCAAGAGGGAGCAGACCTTGACTGCTGGCTAGAGGGCCCCTGAGCTGGAACCCAGAGTAGAGGGCGAGCCCAGGTTCCCCTGCCAGCCACTGAGGGAGTGAATGGGAAGGCTAGGGTGCACAGGATGGCCGAAGGAAGACTTTGGTACTCCAGAATGGGAAAATCCATATTGTGGCCTGGCTGGAGGGCTGAGTCATGAAGAGGCAGCGGCAGCTCACTGAGCGAGAGAAGAGCTGATGCAGACCCAGAGAAAGAGGCGGAGAGACAGCATGCAACTGAAAGAAGGGGCATCAACCTCGCAAAGCTTGTCCCCAGAACAGCCATGAGGAGGCGCCCCGTCACACAACCTTGTTCCTTACACTGGATCCTATCTACCAGGCTAATGTTTTGTACATTTGTCTAAATTGAATCAAATGCTGGCCTAGTCACCTAATCTATTACTGATAGTAACAGTAGCGCCCTCAGTAACAGTACACTACAAGGAATACCTACCTGCGCCCATCTAAATCAAAGACAACTCTGTCTATCACCTCACTTGGCTGGATTAGACGAGAAACATCCTCAAATATTTTGGCCCTGGAAAAGAAAAACAAATTGTGAGTCTGTCTGCAGACACATACCGCTGTCTTGGAGGATCCTTGCTGAGGAAGCGAACTGAGGCTTATGATATTCTTTCCAAGGGGTTAGGGAGAAAGGGGATTCCTGTGCAGAATTAAACACCTGTATTAACTAAACAAAAATATCCCTTAGCACTTTATGCAGTTCACCAGTTTGGCTTTTGCATGTCTGTCATGACTGGAAGACACCTTTAGAGTTAAATGACTTGTCATTCACATTTTGTAGGATTTATCCCCATTTCTTCTCATTCAGTCTCAGTGAATGAGTCACGTAAACCTAGCAATGGAGAATTTGTCACAATGGATCAGACTATTGGTCTATCTATTACAGACTCCTACCTCCATCAGCGGATAATGAGCCCATCTCCCCTCCCCCCTCCCCCGGTAACGACCAGTTGTACGATGCCATATGTGTTCTCAAAATTTCCTTCCTGACCTTTGCAGCAATCAGCGTAAACACTGAAGCATGACACGATTATCCCTGTCTTAGCTCTATGGTTATGTGTGTCATTATGGTCATAAAAGCGGGGCTCTCAGAACATTAGTGCAGGGAATAGGTGAGAAAATGATGGCCTCTGTGAATAAGATTCTTGGCATTTAGCTGCTACGGAAAGTGTTCCCATCTCTATAGAGCACAGACGTTCAAAAAAGCTCAGAAACTTGTGTCTTTGGTAAATGCCACGTTATTAGTATCATTCAGTCCTAGAGCTTAGTTCAAGAGACAGCAGAATCACCCAGCCTGTTTGGGGTCTGGTAAGCATTACTTGTGCTACTAAGAATAAATGCCCTCTAAAGGAATTGCAGAGGGATACCCATGGGGCAGGAGGGGAAAGGTAGCCCTGAGAAGAATCCCCTCTCCCAACACAGTTCCCCCCACACTCCAACACACAATTTATCCTCCTCAGTTGAACAATGTAAATGAGGTGAGAGCATTAATGCTAATTGCCAGGTGCACAATGCCTTCCATGGGAGGATCCCAACACACTTCACAAATATTTAATTCCTTTAGCAGGGGAGGCAGAGAAGTATTTATTCACCTTTACCTTCCAGATAAGGAAAGTGGAGAGGTGACATGACTTGGCCACTGGCAGAGGCAGGAATTAGGCTTCCTAACTCCCCATCTGTGCCAAGAACATCTTAGATGCCAGTGTCTTCAACCTCAAGAGAAAAATCTGAATAGTATAAGCCTATAGCTCAGTTTTCCTTCTTGTGATAATCCATTGTGTGGGTCTCCGCAAGGACTGCAGAGACCAATGAAACTTGATACAGAAGTGATGATCAACACCCATCAAAAGCCAGGCAGTAAGACATGAGAGTCCCCAATACTACAAGACGTGAGTCCCTATTTGCCCAGCTGTGGAGAGCTACCTGTGGGATGACAATAAAGCAGAATCACCTTTGAACTCCATATTTCCGCTCCAGCAGGGACTGGCAATAAGGAGGGGGCTGGTGGCCCCAGAAATCAGGGAACGCCAAGACCCTGTAGTCCGGAATGGACTTGGTGCTTCCAGCCCTGGCCATGTAGAAGTGGGGGTTGTGGAATGGGATATCCCCTTGGTGTCTCTCCAGAAGCTTTGTCGCTATGTTTGAGGCTCCCACTCCTCCCATGGGGCTGGGACCTAAGCAGCTCGCACAGTGAGTGTGAAATGTTTGTGTGTCCCAGGAGGCTTCTTTTAGGGGAGGATGCAGAGTGGGTGCATGGCTCCTGCATGGATCTTCTCTTTCACAAATGGTATCTGCATCTCGGACTGATTCTCCCATTGCTTGATTTTCAAAGCCTGGAGCCCCAGTGCATTTCTCCTTCTTTGCCCAGCTCTGCACTGGAGTCTTGAAAGCTGTTTCCTCTGGCTCTGGACCCATGGCACTTTGGTCCCTGTGTCTGCAATGCTGCTGCTTCATGAAAGCAGCATTCGGAATGACTCGGGGGTGAGTGCCTGGCAGGCTCCTAGGCATATCCTCAAAGTCCTTCTCATCTTCAGACCCTGTTTCCAGCTCCTTTAGATTTAAAGGATAAAAGAAAGGAAAGAAATAAAGACAGATGGTGTCTCCTTCCAGAAGGAAATAGAAGAAAGAAAAGGGAAAATATTTAATTTACAGGCCTCTCAAAGTCTGCTCGCCTCAGTGACCCAGAGAGATAGAAACCCACAACCCACCTGCCAGCATTCCTATTCCTGCAAGCGATCTCTCATCGGTTCCCAGAAGCTAAACAAGGTCAGGCTGGATCAGCTGCTGGGTGGGTAACCTCCAAGCAAAACCTGGAGCATTACAGGAAATTGCATGAGGCAAAGTGATGTGCTTCTCTTTGAACTGATGCTCCAGCATGATGCCATGGGGCCAGTCTGCCAAGCAAAGTTCCACCCTTCCTAAATACAGGACTGCAATGTTAATCCAAGTTCCTGGCCACTTGCAGTCATCACAAATACCACAGCATTTTGTATGATAGGAGATGCATGAAGCCTGGTGTCTTGTTTAAATCTGAATAATTATATTCTGCCTTCCTACATTCCTCCGCCTCCAATACTGAGTACAATATTCTTCTTCACTTCCTGTCCCAAACTGTTAAATGGCTGGTTTGATCTACCCCAGAACTGTCTGCATTTTAAGCAGTGACAGTGTACGCTTCCCCATCACTGTGTTCCAACCCTGACCTTGACTGACCACCTCTGGGGTAGACAAGCCATTTTAATCTCCGTGTTCCATTTGGTTCTCGGCATCTCTGTTGAACCTGCCAACAAGGGTACAACGTAATCTCCATTCGTGGATGTGGGTTTTTTCTCACGTGGGTATTTAATTATTTATCCAGTGGGCCCCCATCGACCGAGACCCAGCCTTTTTGCTAAATGCCACCAGACAGCTCTCCGATGTTAACACTTTTCACCCACTACCAGCTGGGGCTGCACTCAACCCAACAAGCTCCAGGTGCATCTACGTTTTGGATCCTCCAATACCTTGAGTCATCCAGTGCTCCCCTTTGCAGTACGTCCGTCTGCCCACCTCCTCTCAGTCAGCATCCCCAGTACTGCACATCCCTACCTGCGTTCACAGATAAAGGAAGTCACAATATTATCCTACCTGGAAAGCAAGGGAAAGTTCAGGACACATTGCCTCATACTGCTCAAGCTCCTCCTCTGGCCTGTCAAGACCTGGCTTTGAGCTCAGTTTGTTCACATCTGTCTCCAAATCATCATCCTTCAAAAGTCAAAGTAGGAAAACAAATAAATTAAAGGTGCTATCGACCCATTTGGGACGGTCTCTGAGTTGATAGTTATAAAACGGTATATTACATCATGCCTTTCATCTGGGAATCTCTAAGCACCTGACACACGTGAAGTAAACCAGCCACCCTTGGCAACTAGATGAGAGCAATGAAATTCATTTTTATGGAAGGGCAAACAGAGGCACAAAAGTTTAAGTCACCTGCCCACAGCCATAGAACGATCCACTGGCATGTAACTCAAAAGTCCTGGACAAGATTTTCAAAAGTGAGTAGTGGGTTTGGGTGCCTCGCTATTTGAGCCCAAGCTGAGACACCTTATAGGGGTCTGATTTTCAGAAAGTGCTGAGACCCACCCTCTGAAAATCATGCCCATTTAAAGGAGTCTCAACTTGGCCACCCAAAAATTGTGGCACCCAAAGCCACCAGCCAGTCTCCTGAGTATCCAGGATGTGCTGATGTAACCTGCAGATGTGCTGCCTCAGGTGTTGAATGAAGGAGTGAGAAAACACCTTTGATTCAGAGACAGACAATCAAACAATTTAGATTTAAGAAAATCCCACAGTGTGTCATAGGCAAAATGAGTTTTGCTGATTACCAGCAAAATAGCATCTTCTAGTGTCCAGCCTCTTCAAACCAAGATTGCCTTGGTCCCCACTGCTGCTCATGAGGGCCCCCTCTCTCTGCCTTTGAAACCCAAATCCCCATCCCTCTACTACACACCTCACTGAGCCCTCAAGCACTGATTTCTCATCTGTTACTTTATTTATATCTTTCTACGCTGTTGATAAATAGCTTTTAGTCTCTTGACCAATCCATCTTCTGTTCATTTTTTTTTAATTCATTTGGGTTTGCAGTTATCTATAAAGCAACGACAAGGATCATGTCTGAAACTTGCACATCCAAAGGCAACTGTGCATTGACATGCATCCCCCTCCGTATCAGATACAAGAGTCAAAGACATGCAGTGTCAAGTGTTTAGTCATCGCATAAGAGAATGGGAAGGGGGGGTCGGGTGGCTAAATGGCATTGATGAATGACTGCGACATGACAGCATTATTCAAATAATTCAGCATGCAGTTAGCAAGCATTCACCACCAAACCACAACAAAGAAGCAATTTGCTCTTGATAATAACTTCAGAAATGATTCTATTTATCAACAAACTCCCATGAACACCAGGGTGTCGAAAGCAGTTCAAACCCTGAGCCATAGCAGTACTGAAAGGCTGAGCTGTTTCTACAAAGTGTTACTTGTGTTGACTTGAGGCGGTGGTTGGAATTGGTTGACATGGGTGTCAGCAGTGAGTGTTGGAGGTTTGCTGGGCTCTTGAAGATTGGTTTGGATGGACTGACAGTTTGGAGAATTATGTGGAATCTGTAGGGGTGGATTTTAATGATTTGGATGGTGGGGATGGGCTCCATGACAGGACTGGATGTTCGATTGGTACAGGGACTCCGGTTTTGGTAGAGCTGATCAAATAGTTAGAGAGAGGATTCACAAATATTTTCACCAACAAAAGTGTTGTGCTAAGTTCACTATGATTAGTATTAGACATTATTCACATATATTTGAACACCTGCCAAGTAGCTGTGAAAAAGTTTTTGAATCACAAAAGTATCAGGAACTTGAGCACAAATGATTCTTTGCACAAAAATTTTCACTGAAAGTTCACGACTCATCCTCCATTATCAATCTGTGTAAAAGTCAGTCAGAAGGTGGGGTAGCATGAGACTTACGACCATACGAGACAACCATACGAGACCAATAAATAAAACTCATATTCAAAGCAAAGTGTTGGCAAACAGCCAATAAACTAAAAACTGTTCACAACTAGTTGGTGAATCCTTATGAATAATGAACATAATTACAGATTTTAGGATGTGTTTGGGAATGAATTACTAAACAAAAAAGGGGCTAACTTGGCAAAGAACATGATTTCTAATGAACAGTTTGGCCAGTTTTCAGATGAAAATAGTCACTAAAGGGAAGGTTAGCACGCTGAGCCCATTTGTTTTCTTTCCTTTTTGTCATTTGGGTGACATATTAATGTTCAGGTAGGCAAGGCAGGCAAACAGTGAAAATAACATTCAATTCACATCTAAACTGCATCAGATCACACGGCATTTGTGCCCTTTTGAATTTGATGACCACAAACATTTGTAGGAACAAGATTTTGTTTGCAAATATGTTTGAGAGGGCGAAAACTCATTCATGCTGGAATGTGTGTTTGTACAAAGATGCATTTTCACAGCAAGAACGTTTGCATGTGTAAGCAGGGTCTGAATGAACTCTCCCCTGACAGCTAGTTTGGGAGGGGGAGAGACTTCAGGGGCAAACTGAATATACATGAATACACTACTCTGTGTAGGTATCTAGCAGACAGGACTTGTGTTGCTCCAAGTGATCAGCTTTGTCTGGTGTTGGGTTACAAATCATGCCATCAGGTGGTCGATGACATCTACATAGAACACATCAGCGGACATCGGCAATACCAGGAGGGATGAGCTGGAGTGCCAATGAGAAGCACTGTTGGGAAATTTACTGAAATACTTTCCTGATGGATTGTATTTTGTAAATGGACAACCTACCCTAAATGCTCAATTACTGAGGGACAATCTTCACTCATTGCTGTATTTGCTTTCCACAGCCAACTCTGTATAACTTTTCATGCGTGATGTACCTGAATACTTGGATGCAAATATCCAAACTGTATTCTTAAATGTATTCACCTAAATTTCGGTTTGCTGATTATGCACTCTATGTATCTTATGACTTTTAAAACAAACTCTGTATTTGTGGATAATCTAAGCACTATACCCAACTGTACAGACACTCTTTTCTTAACCTGTGTGTTATTATATAACTTTTAATACTGAATGCAGGGGTAGTGAAATGTTGTTATCAATGTTATCTTCACTGTATGAGTAAAGGCGAGCAGAACTGTGTTAAGCTTGTCCCGACTGAAAGGAACTCGCTAAGCCAGGGGCTCGAATGCTAGACCCCTGGGAAAGTAAGAGGGGCAGAGACAGGTCTCCCAGCCAGAAGGTGTGGACTCTCCCTAAGGGTCTCTGATCTAGTTTAACCTGTCTCTTCCCACTGTTCAAAGATAGAGCTAAATAGGCTTCATTAGGAGCCCTTTGTTAAGTTAAAGTGCTCAAATGAGAGCTGAAATCACTTGAGATGGGGCAGTGTTTCTGCCCAGCCTGCCATAGCTGAAAATCATTAAGAGACTGATGTGCAGAGATCACAGCAAAGAGGCAAGAGGGAGTAGAAGATGACTGACAGTTGGCTGGCAAACAAGCGGCTGGCGAGGCAACGAGCGGCTGACGAGCAGCGGGCAGGGTGACTAGCGGAGAGGAACCGTGGCTGGCGGGCCAGCCAGGCAGTGAGGAACCACAGGTGGTGGGCCGGCCAGCAGAGAGGAACCGTGGCTGGCAGGCCGGCCGGTGGAAAGGAACTATGGCTGGTGGGACAGCCAGGCGGCAAGGAACAGCGGCTGGCGGGAAGGGCAGGACGGCCAGGAACAGCGGCTGGCGGGCTGGCCAGGTGGTGAGGAACCGCAGCTCGCAGATCAGCTAGCAGAGAGGAACTGTGGCTGGCAGGTCGGCCAGCCAGAGCAAGTGCTCAGATGGCGGTGCAAGCAAGGTGCCTTCTTCCCTGGGTTGGAGGTGAACTCTCACAGATGCACCTCTGAAGTCTAGGTACTCACTGACCAAGGACAAACACTGTGAGTGGGATATGGTGAGGGAGCACTCTGGGTCGGGTGTCCTGCTCACAGTATTATGATTATAAATCCTGCTTGTGGCATTTTTCCTAATTAATGTCGGGTAACTTCCCTCCTTTCATTAAAAGTTTCTTCTCTACACTCAGACTCTGTGTTTGCGAGTGGGGAAGTATTGCCTCTCAGAGACACCCAGGGGTGCTATGTAATTTTTCCAGGTTACTGGGTCAGGGCTTGAGCTGGTTCTGTGCTGTATTGTTGAAAAGGAACCCCTAGATATTGAACCCAGCCCTGGTTGCTGCCGGCTCCACCTAGTAGAAGGGTTGCAAATGCATCCTCAATTTGTGCCTTTCAGAGCTGGGTGTGGCAGGGAAAGAGAGTGAGGAGAGAAAGCAAACAATGTTCTGAATAATTATTTGTTCATGAGATGAGCAGGAACAGGTAAAAGAAAGTGGCTAAGAGTAGGTGCTCCAGCTGTAGCTTAAAGGAGCCAAGCTGTTTTAAAGACTGAGGTCCAGGTACATAGCCAAAATATAATGCTATTGTGATAGGGAAAAAAGGAAAAGATTAATACTTCCTAAAATCTCCTAGGCCTCCTATCACCTACTCCTTAAAGTGCCTCCCATCCCTTCTGCCTGGAAGAATCAAAGCTCCAGTGAGACTTATTCATGACTCTAGTTGTAAAAGGTATAATCACTCAAATGGGAAATGGAAAAAATTCCATGTGACCTACATACAGCTCAAATTGGGACTATGAAATACATGAGGTGACAGTTCGTGAGCAAACCATGGCCTGAAAGCAGATCACCCAAAAGTTTTATTCCTGTAGTAAATGCGAGCGAGGAAGAAATGTGGGGAAATCATGATGCTGTTCAGAATCTGTTGGGGAACAGAAACAAGGAACTCAGAGTGATGACCAGATTGTTCCCGGGATTAGATTGGCCAGCTCTCTCTATAATAAAGGGCAAATCATATAGGTTACCTGCACAAAGCTGAAGTATTCTCAGCTTCTCAGACACCATCCTGGCCACTGCATCCAGCAGTGCAAGTAAGTCAATGCAGTCTGGTATGCTGGAGCAGCAAGCTATCTATAGCCAGTACGGCATACTGGAAAGACACCATACCGCCCCCAGCCCCTCCACAGAGCTGCCTCTCAGGAGAACAGGGCTGGGTGGGGGAGCTGGGAGCAGTACAGAAGCGAAAGGAGTTGCCGGCATTCTGTTCCTTTCCCTGCATGCTGCTGCCCCCGCAGTAGGGAAAGGAGCAGAATCCCCAGCCCTGTCCCCCGGCAGGGCTGCCGCTGTGTGGAGCCGGAGGAGAAGCAGCTCCGTGAAAGGGTAGGGAATGGAGTTGGGAGTTCTTCTGCTCCTTTCCTGGGATGGGGAGGGGAGAGAAAGAATGTAGGGGCTCCGGGCTGGGGGTGGGGCAAAGTCATGTGGGGGGGTCATGTGGGGAAGTCACGTGCCCCCCGCCCTTACCTGGTGTGCTCCCCACCCCATACTGGGAAGAAAATAATATTACTTGCACCACTGGCTGCATCCCAAACTGCCTAGACGTCTGCCTGCACCATTTAGCCGTGTGTTCAAGAGACCGCCCTTCCAAGGAAGATGTTGCTCTTGCCTTTTCTGCGGTCAAGCAGCCCTATATGATTATATATCTGCTTTGGGTCCACAAACAAATCAACTTTCTCTCTGTGAATGGCAAGGGTGCCAATTAGGGAGGGCAACACACCAGGGATGTCCCTAGCTATTCTGGGGCCCTACGCAGGCCTCTGAGGGGGAAGGAGCGGGGGGGCTGGCCCCAGGCCTCTGTGGGGTGGGCCTGGCTTGGGGGGCAGGGGAGAACCACCCCCCAGCACTCACCGATGGTGCGGCTGAGCTCAGTGGAGTGGAGGCAAGGCTGGGGCGGAGCAGGGGTGGGGCTGAGGCGGGGAAGGGGCAGGAAAGGGGCGCAGGCCATGGGGAAGAGCCGGAGCTGGAGCAGCACACAGCTGCGCAGGGCACCCAGGAAATTTGGTGCCCCAAATTTCCTGGTGCCCTACACTGCTGCGTGCTTTGCGTATGGGTAAGGACGGCCCTGCAGGACACCTCACCCTGAGTTTCTTGCAGGAGGTGGGCTTCCAGGCGAACCTCTTAACTGCACAGAATTAGTGTGGAATGCGAGTTCTGCAGGCAGGTGCTTCTTGCAGTTTATGCCCTTGGGGCAGGGAGTCAGTGTCTTATTTACAAACAGAGGCAGGGTGATTAAGATAAGAAAGGTTAAGGATCTGGAAGTCATTAGATGAATCTGTAAATCAATAATCCCTCTGGGAGGGAGTGGGGGTTGCAGAGAGAAAGCAGGGGACTCAGAAGAAATATAGCCAAGCCCTCTAAGCCAAGTTTACTTTCAGAAAAGAGGGAGATGTGAGGCGGGCAGGTGAAAAGAAGGGGCCAAAACTGAGGGAAAGGTTAGCAGTGATATAGAAAAGTTTCCACTCTACTTGTGGTACTTATGTGGCCCCATCACCATAGTATCTGAGTGCCTCACATCACAGCCCTTCGGTGAGGTAGAGCAATGCTATTATTCCCATTGTACAGATGGGGCACTGAGGGACACACTTGGATGACCAGATGTCCCAACTGTATAGGGACCATTCCGACCTTTGGGGCTTTGTCTTATATAGGCGTCTATTACCCTCCACCCCCGTCCTAATTTTTCACACTTGCTGTCTGGTCACACAAGGGGACACAGACTAAAGGCCAGATTTTCAAAGGCATCTAGTGGGAAAACATAGTCCCTGAGCCAATGCATATATGATGTGTAACTCTGGATAAGATGGCCTGGATATTTAAGTATGAAGTGTATAGTTATTGACCACACATGTTATCACGTGTTCACTGTGATGTTAATATCTATGGCAATAGTTTTACTTGATTAACATCTAGAAGATTAGACCCTCCAATTTTCTTTCAGGAGGAAGAGCTGCCCAGAGCTCCTGTGCTGTTAATTTTCCTTTCCTGCCTGCAGTGGCCCTGAGATACCTCAAAAGTCTCAATATTTTTCCTCAACTTTAAAAGACGGAATTTTCTTGATGTTTGGTTTTAAATATTCTCCTGTGAAAACTGCAATTCAAGCACTGTAGTGTGACCCTCCTGGAAAGTAACTAGCCTCTAAACAGAAGGCAGTGTTGCCAACTCTCATGATTTTGTCATGAGTCTCATGATAATTATTGTTTTCCTTAAAGCTCCAGCTCCTGGAGTCAAGTGGATATGTGATGATTTCATCCTTCATTCTTAAAGAGAAATGAAGTTTCTAGCCCTTGCGGCTGTGGAGATGTGACCCCAGTGCACTGTGAAGGCTCAAAAAGCAGTATGTAAATAAAAAGAACACCAAATCTATTATTTTTATATAATATCATTATTTTTAAAGCCAATCTAATTATTTTTGGAGAGTTTCTAGTCTATTTGTAGTGGGGTAACACCCCTAGAGCCCCAGGCAGGTGCAGTATAAACTCATGGGGTCTTGCCCTAGTAGGATGTTTCCAAAAGTTAAATGATCTGTTCCAAGCTTGATGAACTGCAAAAAAAGTGATAGAAAGTAATCTAGATTTTTCTACAATTGTTGTATTCAACAATTAGTAACAAAGTAAGAATACACATTACAATTTTAAACCTAACCAGTGTCCCTTAAGTGAATTGACACAAGATGTCAGAACATGTTAGTATTAGAGCTGAGTGTGTCTAATATTTATTTAATTTTCTTTCTTTCTTTCTTTCTTTCTTTCTTTCTTTCTTTCTTTCTTTCAGAATTAGAAATTATTATCTGACAGGAGCACTCTACCTAAGTTACTATCTGAAAAACAAACAGAGTTTTCAGGTGCCCAAGTAGCCTCTGGAATCACAGTTAAAATTACCCCCCCGTCTGAAATGGTGCCCCTGCCCATCAGAGCTCAAAATTGGGGCGGGGGTGGGGGGGCAAAAAAACTTCCCTTCACAGAACATGGAGCATTTTAAAGGAAGCTGTGACTCATATACCTACTTCCTCTTTATGCTCCAGGTCCTCGTTATCCAGGTCTTTTTCCACTTCTTCCTCACCATCATCTTCATAGCCATCTGCAAAAGTAGAAAAGAGGTGGAGCAGGTGGCCTCCATCATAATAGCCTTCTCCCTAGCCCACCCCAAAAAGGCAGGCCACCCTCATGTGCAGTATCCATGTCTTGTCCCTATAAACCACCACAAAGCTAAATGTAAGACTTAGAATAAAGATTAGATCCCATGTGTTCCATCAGATACAGCTTCATATGGGATCTAGGACTTCCTAGACGCCCATTACTGGTGTATCTGAGCACCTTCCATGTAAAAGTCAATAGCAACAATGAAGTCCCTAGTGGACTTTATGGCATCTCTGGCTCTTCTTCTTTCTGGGGGGTAAAAATTATCTTGGGCCTGGATTTTATTGCTTGATTTGCTTGGTTTAGGTTTGCCGGAGGTGGGGTAGGCAAGTAGGGTGGTGAGTTTTATTCTTGCTATGGTATGTCCTACATGCCTAGACTAAAAGAAGCAGGAGTATCCAGAGGAAAGCAGAAACGTCCCATGAAAATCAAGGAAAATCCTGAAGATCAATACCTTCTAAAGAGATGAGGCAGAAAATTGGAGGTATAGAGCAGAAGCTCCACAATCTTTGCTGAAAATGGTTGCACACATGAAATAGTAGTCAGAGGTTTGTTTGGGTTGTACCATAATGGTGCTGGTAAGGAGCATGAAGGCTGGCAGTGCACAAGGTCATATTTGTTTCATTCCTGGGCACGCTTCTTGCATATATGCTGCTCCCCTGCCTGGGCATACACCCTCCTGGCCTGCAAGTGCTCACAAACTCCATTCACATAGCATAGCCGCAGCCAGATTATTCGAGAAGGAAAAAGAGCCATTGGTTGGCAGCATCAATTTACTAAAAAAGTTGCAAGGAAGGACGTGTGCACACCCCCACACCCCCACACATGGGCGGTGAGGTATATGGGCCCGTGGTGCTTGTGCTCCACCAATATTTAGGAAAGAGGGCCCAGCTCCACCAACGTTTGGTGCTTTGGGGGGCTCCTGGTGTCGCTCAGGGGAAGGGGCAGAAGCCAGAAAGAGATGGGGTGGGGGCTTGGGGGAAAGGGTGGAATGGGGTGGTTTGGGGCCGGGTCACACGCTGCTGCCAGCGCCAGGCACCTCCCCCCCCCCCCCACTAACCCTCCAGGCTGCCCTGGACCCCATGTCCCGCTGAAGGGCAGGGCCCCCCAGAGCACAGGGTCTGGGGCGGTTGCCACAGTCCATCCTATGGATAGGATGACTCCATTCTGGGCATCACCAAAAATTACATAAACCTGCTACGCTCTCTCTCTCACACACACACACCCTCCCTTCCCAGTTGCCATGAAGCAACAGTAGTTCCAGCCTTTGCCAAGGCCATTCCTTCAGGTCACTTTAAAGCAATAAGGATTAAATTTCATTTCCCCTACCCTTCACTATCTCACATCTCCCCTGCTGGCCTTGATAGAAAGTGAGAGATTCAGACCCAGTTCTGTAGCATAACAGTCTGGGTCACCATGCAATTTTAAATGAAAAGCTCAGGACTAGATTCCTCTCTCCCCTGGCCCCGACCTTCCATTCTCCCCATCAGTCCCTCACTGGGCCCCCCCCTCCACACACACACATTCTCTCTTCAGTCAGCAATTTACCTTCAAGAACTGCACGTGGAGATTCGGAGCTGACACTCCCAGGAAGAGAGAAGGAATAGGAGCTGTGTACTGTAGCCAAAGGCAGAGGCCCCTTGGGGTAGCACTTCCTCAGGATCTGGGCCACTGTAGTTACTATAGGATCAAGGAGCTTGCTATCCAGGCAATCCTAGGCACCAATGAAGAAGAATATTCAGTGATGTTTGCCATTCAGAAGCATCCTTCCTCTTGCACAGATCTGCCAGACATTAAAATAGCTGCTTCCCTGAAAGCCTTAAAGAGCAGCATTTGAATAAATTCAGGCAGTTCTGTGTCAACTTCTTATATTTCCCGTGTTTCTCTTTCATCCTTTTCCTTCCTTATCACAGCAGGGAAGTCTACATGGGAGCATAGCATCTTGGTTTTTTAATAGTTTATCTGCTTCTACAGGTCATTCACCATCTCCTGGTACATCCATCTAAAGGGCACAGGGTTCCCTAGCACCATTCGAAGGCACTGGGGTCAGTAGCGTCTCAGAAAAAAAAAAAAAAAAAAGAGCACCTGCTACTGAATTATCCATACACCTCCCTACAGCTAGCATGGGGCAAAATTCTTCAGCTGGAGCTCTTTGGGGGGCATGAAATGCTGATTCAGCGACCAAAATGTTTTGTGAATTCGTGCCAGTTTCACCGAACTGATCATTTAAAACAAATGACAAAAAAAGTCTGAATGTTTCTATTTTTCAGTTTGAAAGAACTTTTAACTCAGAAATTTCCTTCCAATTTAAAAACACTTTTTTAAAAAAAAAGCTCTAAATCCAAATGAAATGCTTCATTTCACCAGAAATGAATTTTTCTTCACTTTTTGGCTTTCTGAAAATTGTGATAGATTTTATTGTCAGCTCAACTTTTTTTTTCTTTTTTTTTTTTTTTAATTTTTAAGACGTGCCAGCAAACTGGAAGTCTACATAAAACACAGTCCCCTCCAGCACTGAACTGTGGCTTAATACTGATTCAGAAGGGACAGCACTTCCTACTCAGCCACCCATGTCATCCCTGAGCCAGAGTGTGATGAATAAAGCAACGATTATGTCACAGAGGTCACAGAATCCTTGACTTCCACTGATCTCTGTGACATTTTCTGCCCTGGGGCTGGAGCTCCCAGCCAGCCATGTCCTCACAGCTCCCAGTCCCCAGTCTGGTGGGGGCACCCTGCAGCTGTCCATCCACAGCAAGCGGCTGGCGGACCCTGCAGCTGCCCAGCCATGACAGCCAGCAGGCCCCTGAATCTGCCCAGCCGCAGCTGCAGCTACCAGCTGTCCAGGGTGAGGGGACCCCACAGCAGCCCAGTCCTGGGGCAGGAGGACCCTGGAGCTCCCACACACCACATCAGTGGGGGACCCAGGAGCCCCAGCAACAGTGGGTGCTGAACCCACCTACCCCTTTTGTCAGGGATATTTTTAGTGAAAATCAGGGACAAGTTGCGGGCTGCCGTGAATTTTTGTTTATTTCCCATGACCTGTCCCTGACTTTTACTAAAAATATCTGTGACAAAAGCTTAGCCTTAGTGATGAATCATCAGAAGCAACTACCTGCAGGTCTAGTAATAGGCCCCGTGCCATTCAGCAAGGGTTTAGTCAATCCACAGGCAAGAACCCACACCCAGGTGATCCAACCTCAGGCACATAGGCTCCTAAGGGAAACGATCTCTCTATTCTGCTCAGCATCACTGCCTGGCCAGGAATACTCCCATTGCCAATTGTTTTAATAGACTGCCCTTGCTCCAACTCCAGCCTACTCATCTCTGTTTCCATGCTAGCCAGCCCCTGTCCCAGCCTGCATCTGCTTCTACCTCAGCCGGGCACTCAGTGGTCCTGACATATCCCATGCGGGGGCAGTTTCCTAGATCTCCATTCGTTTTTCCCCATGTGCACACGTGTGCACACACACACACACAGAGTGGAACCACAGATTTTCAGCTTGAAGGGCTTTTATTTTAAATTAAGGAAAACAAGACAAGCAAGAATAAAAAGGGAATTCTCCTGGGGAGGGTGCAATGGGTGAGTGCCTCTTCTGGAACAAGGACAGCAGCTCTGAGAACAAAATGGTTGCTGCCTCTGCCCAAAGGTGGAGTTCTTAGACATTTATATGTGCAATACAGAGAAAACAAAGGAATCGTCGTTTCATAGCTACAGCGCATATATACACCACAGCCTCCTCAGGGGGAAGAGGACTGCAAAGCTAATATAGCTATCATCTGTCTAGCTAGCTTCTTATGCTGTACCATGCCTGCTAGCATAGTAGCTGAGTGTCTGTATCCTTGGTGACTTGGGACTGAGCCCTCACACACCACAATATCAGTAGAAGCCACAGAAAGCATCATAAAGGCACCAATACATGAAAGAGCAACATCAACATGATCTTTTATTACCATTCAGAATGTTTACACCCTCTCGGTAGACATTGAAAATGGAACAATCCAGAAGACAGAATAAATGGTTAGTGCCGCTGGCTGAGCATCCCACAGTGGGAAATATGGAGGGCCGAGGCTATTCAGCTCGTCCAGCAGGGTGATTGGTGAACAAACTGAAGTGCTTTGTAATACGCAATAAAAGGAAAACAGCTGTATTTTATACAGGCTCTTGGTTCACTTCCGCCTGTATGAATGAAGGGCATTATAAGAGTCTGTGGAATTAGGCAGGATTCCTATGGGGAGGCAAGAAAAATAACCTAGAATTAGGCAGGATTCCTATGGGGAGGCTAGAAAAATAAGAGTGGGAGAAAAGACAATTCTGAAATCAGCTCTGAGGAAGGGAAGAGCAAAGGCCTACAAGAACTGGTTTCTATTCACAGCTTTGCCTCTGACTCACTGTCTAATACAGGGCAAGTCACTCGGCTTCTCTGTGCCTCAATTTCCTTATCAGTAAAAGACACTTTACCTTGCAGCTATTTTTGTGAGCCTACGTTCACGAATGTTTGTAAATGCTTTGAGATCCTCACATGATGTGGTCTGTAAGTGGGCAAAGAACTGTTTGTGAAGCACAGTATAACATCAAACAGAAGTCCTCTGGATACAGTCCAAAGGTGCGGATTAAACCACATAGCATCTCATGTATGCGCAAACAGTGGTGTGAGGGTAAAGTTGCTGCAGGCATGCTGCTTGGAAGGGTGATAGTAGCCGTGAACAGACTCAGTTCTTAGTTCAGAAATCCAAAGTAGAGTTGACCTGAACTCAACTCATCTGTGCTGTAGTCTCTGCACCCCGTGTATTTGTGAGTTATTTGATGCCAGTATAGGAAAGGTTGAGACTATAACAATATTAACTGAGAGGAAAGGCTAAGGCACAGGGACTGAGGAGATACCAGCTGAGCCAAAAAAGAAATCAGATGTGCAAATAATAAAGAAGCAGAGAGAGTGCTGCATGCAACCGTCTCCCGCACACTCTTGCAGGGCAGAGAACATTTTCTCATCTCACTGCGACCTGCATGCCTCCAAGGCCTGTGAGCTCTGTCTGAGACCTCAGCCAGATTAGGCCAATAGGTCGTGTTTAAAGATGTGTTTGCGAACATGTTTTAACCAGCACATTTAAGCATGAGCATAGAAAGAGTTTAACACAACAGCTGAGTGGAGAAAAGTATTTCTGTTTCATGGAGACTTGTAATATTTCAACATTTGTTTCCGTTCTGATTCAAAATGAAAATCCACATTTTTTTTTTAATTCACCACAGAAGAGACTGGAGCCCCATTTCTGGGGCAGGGTATCTGATGGGTTGCCACAGAGCAGGGGACCCAAGAAGCCCAGGCTGCTGAAGTGCCATGCGTCAGGACTCCCAAGGCTTCCAGGCTCTCGGCTTCCTGTCAGCATGCCAGATGGGCTACTGAGCATCCAAGGTGATTGAGCTGGCAGAGAAGCAGGCAGGTTTCTGACAGAAAACTACCTGACAGGCAGCGTTCCATATGAGTCTTTCCTGGGTTCTGTTGGAACATCGTCAAAATCAAATGGTCTCAAAACATTTCTGTTTCAACACACTCATCTGTGCACACACTCATCTGTGGTTTCTAGCTGTGAGTGGGGAATTGGGCGGGATCCTCACAGGGTTGTACCTTTCCTCCAGGCGGTTGGGAGAACATCATTTGATCTCTCAGGGAGACAGTGTAAGACCAGAAATGTACCTTTTAGGGGTCAAGGAATGTGATATTTTGGACTTATTAACCTTGGTGATTCCCCTGCCAACAGATCTCCCATGGCACGTGGTAGAGAAAGCAAACTGGAACCCCCTGAAGCTGTTATTTCTGCTCCACTCCCAACCTTTGGAAGGATTAGCATTCTCACTCTTCACGGAATTCTTGGTGCGTCGTATCTTGTTTATTCACCCAAGGTGACCCAGTGTTTGCACTTTTCAGGGTGTTTCTCCCAGGCTGAGCTATCAGGAGACATTAGCTCAGAAGGCACCATGGACTGATAAAGGCTTATAAAGGCAACAAGCCATGATCGGCTGTCACAGACATTGCTCTCACACAGCTGCTTCCATTCACCACATGCATTGGGGACTTACTGTTCACAAGAGCCATTAACCTGATTGAAACCTTGCTACATCTGATCCCCTAGCCCCACCTGAAGCAGTGACCAATTCCTCAGGCCCCAGAGAAAGGACGTCCCATTAGGATGCATCTCCCATGCACCCGTGAGATGTTGCAGCGGCTCAGCCACAGGGAGAGATTGTGGAGCATCTTGGGAGATGCAAGCTAGCAAGGGAGTAGGGTCCATAGGAAGAATAGGGGCATGAGGGACCTGGAGCTACAATTCCCATGAGGCCCTGCAGAGGCGCAGACAGACGGAGATTAACATTAAAGATGAAATGTTTCAACATTTCTGAACTGATTTTTTGTTCTCTGAAAAATTTCAATGTTTTGAATTTTTGTCCTGATTCGGGACAAAAAAAAAAATAGTCAAAGTATCGCAATTTTCTACAGGACGGAAATTCCATTTTTCAATCAGCTCCGCTTAAAACATAAGAAGAATTCTACGTTGCAACGGTAGAACAAGCCAGAAGCAGCTGCTGAGCTGGCTCAGTCTAGTCCCCAGATTGTGTTTACCTGTGCAGTGGTGAAGAGGATCTCCAGGCCACGGGCACTGAGGAAAGTCTCTCTGGCAGATCGGATGTTGGTGATGTGTTTGAGGCAGAGCAGGAGACCCCTGCGGACATGGATGTACCTATTGGAGGCATCACAGCGGTGCCAGTCCTGGTACAGCCTGAGCAGTTCACACAGGTAGCCTCTGTTGACTGCCCGTCGGCTGTTAGACTCTGAAACCAAAGGGATATGGCTGAGTTACAAACTTCCCCCCCCACACACACACACAAGTACTGACTGATGATTGTCATATATATGCACAATGCTCGCACACTCGCATGCACACACTTGCACATCCATTTGGTCTTGCGCACACAATCACAGACATGTTTGTTAGCTTGATTTTAATAATTTGCATGGGTGACCTTAATTGTTATTTGTTAAGCATAGAGCACATGCTTGGCATAGCACTAAGCAAAGCAAAAACTAAAGACAATTCCTGCAGGGAGATGCTTGGCACGAGTGGGAGATGCTGGATTGACAGCCCTGGAGACGGAAATATTTTATTTACACCCACTATGAATGGAGCACAGGGCAGCAGCCCTAGTTGTGGCTGCCTCCATCTGACCCACGCACCGCACCCCCTATGTTCCTCAAAATGAATATGAAAGAGGGAGGAGCCACTGAGGAGGGAAAAAGAGAGATGCAATATGATTGGTTGGGAGAGGGTCATGTGATCCTCATACAGTAGTGTGGATCCCAAAGGAGACTGACCTACAGAGGGCAACAAAGCCAACCACTTTTCAGTCACATGACCCTGCCCCAGACAATGAGATTGTGTTGGCTACTGAAAGGGTGTGATGCATGCTCACACACCCCTTTGTAATGAAAGCCATTGTACAACAGAGATTGTAAAATCACAGCCCCTTCTGCTATTTCAGGGCTGCCAACCCAATCATTAATCATCAATCAGGCTCAGAAGATCATTATTAACTTAAAAATCACGAGTGTTTTTTTTTTAAACAAAACTCCACGTTTGGTTTCTTTTTCTTTGCCCTATGGTTTCTGAGCCTTTTGTGTGCGATCAGGTCACATTTTCAAGCTTTACTCCAAAACCACAAAGGTTTAAAAGTTCTTTACAAAAAATGAACACTGAGATTCTCACAATCACATCTCCAGACGCTTGGTCTTTAAGACAAACAAACACCAAATATCGCAAGACTCGCAATAAAATCATGAGAGCTAACAACACTGCCATTCAACATTTCTGAAGCGCCTTTTCCCTGCATTCCTTGCCATGCCCCAGCATGTGCGAGTACAGGCAAGCTCCAGGTTGTTCTTTCCCCTTTAAACCAGCCCTTGAATGAATGTATTTTTCCTGGCTGGTCCACCACACACCCCATTCTGACACACTTCAGAAGCTGCCAGGAGCATGCTCATCAACCCACAGGGACAGGAAGCACATGTTGGGCCCCCTGAATCTCAATTACTGTATGCAGTTTGCAAGGGAAAGCTCTTGGTATGGGTTTTCCAGGGCTAGTGGGCTCCAATCCACTGCTGTTTCATTAAACAGAGCACCAGAACCACTCACACCTGGAGTATTAAAGTCATCAGCAGAGATTTACTGGGAGAAGAGGAAGAAGGGAGCCAGAAATTAAGGAGGCGAGAGAAAGGCAGTGAGACTGGGGCCAAGGGAGGTCAGCAACCAGGAGAGAATGGGAAGTCACTGGGGCAGGTGTAGGGGTTGCAGGTGAAGGGCAGACAGCAAACATCAGCCTCAGTGATGGGGAGGAGGAGGAGATGTTGGGAGGGATGGAGGAAGGACCCTGTGGCAAGTCTTCTCTATCTGTTCTTTGGAAACATCACACAGAGATCTTGCACAAAGAGGGAGGATGGGTGGGAGCAAAGAGCTCCACACAAAGCGCTGCCAATGTACTTCAATCCTGACCTGCAACCCCACTGATATACCAGTCCTGAGCTACCACATTAATCTGCTGAAGCACCTCAATCTTGAGCTGCCGTCTCTGTTATTCCACTGCACCTCAATCCAGGCCTGCAGCAGCCTCTGCTATCCTACTTCTTGGCCTCCACGCAGCTCTGACAACATATCTCATGTTTTCAGCTCTGGCAATTGTGAGTGTGTATGAGACCACAGGTGTGTCACTCCTCTGACCTTCACTCAGTATTGGTGTGCACGCGCATGCTAGAAAACTTTAATTGCTTGAGAATCCCTTATCAGTCCCAACGGTTTGATTCATGATTTCCTGTTAATCCTCCACCAGATGTCATGTTCGCTAACCTGCAGGATGACTAACCCCTCAGATCAATCAATCTTCCTTGAAGAATTGCTTAGAGAGTTCTGCAAAACTACATATACATGACAAGTGGCAGAGCAGAGTCAGGGAGCTTGGGGTGGGGGCAGTGTGAATCAGACTCAGGGTGGCCTCCTGCCTTGTACAGAGGCTAATGAAATCAGAATGGAGCTAGACACACACCATTTAGCACTCCAACCCATTTGTCAGGACCCATGGGGCATAGTGGCAGTGGAAAGGGCTGGGAGTGGAGCTAGTTAGAAATTTCAACCAAGGTAAAATTCCTGTAAAATATTTTTTGAAGATTTTTTTCCCCATTTTTCAGCCAGCTCTAGCCTGGGAGTCAGGACGCCTGGCTTCTGTTCCTGACTCTGACAGTGACTCGCATGTATGGCCTTGTGCAAGTCACTTGATCGTTCTGTGCCTCAGTTTCCAATCCTCCCATTGTTCATTATGGATAAAAAGCACTACACAGTCTAAGGGCTGAGTATATTCATTATTTATTTCTCTTAGGTTTCCTGTAGCACTTATCAATGTAGCATCTAAACCAGGGATCGGCAACCTCTGGCACGTGGCACGTGCCGTTTCTCGCAGCCCCCATTGGCCTGGAGCAGCGAACCACGGCCAGTGGGAGCTGCGATCGGCCGAACCTGCAGACATATCAAGTAAACAAACCAGCCCGGCCTGCCAGAGGGCTTACCCTGGCGGGCTGCATGCCAAAGGTTGCCGATCCCCCCTGGGTCCCTGATCTAAACATTGGCATTATGAACTAATGTAGGGAAGTCTGTTCTAGAGGAAAGGAAGGTTACAGGACACCTGGTGAGGAATCAAAATGCTGTTGTCTCATTGAGACTTTCAGTTTGGTTGGCTCTCCTGGACCATCCCATCAACCTCTCCTGTTCTCTTCCCATTGGCAGGTCTCTCTCATTCTATTCTTCCATTTCAGTTTTTTAGTCAGCAAAGCAGAGAAAGAGCAAAAAAGGAGGAATGCCAAAATCTCCAGAAGGCAGGAAGGAAAACAGAAACCTCCCCACCTGTCTCTTATCTGTTGGTCTCTCCATCTACACGATGCACCTGTCTGTATATGTCTGTATTTTGGCTAAAATACAGATGGTGGGTATGAGTCACAGAGATACAAGCAGCACTGTGCACGTTTGTAGGCAGTAAGAAGTCATCTCCTCCTGGAGTGGAATTGCATCTCCTGTGTGGTAGGTGGTAGAATGCCCTTTGCCTCTCAACCTTTCTGCTGTTGGTCCTCCACTGTGCTACAGGTTTCTACTAATATTCCATTGCAGTCAATGGATAATGAGGACATATTTGGGCCACTCTTCTCTGCCTGGACATACCGAGTGAGTCTGAAGGCACAACAGGCATGCTTTGCCTGGATGGACCCAGCACAGCTGGTACATTCATCCTGGATGTTCCACAGTGGTTAAAGACGCATCTAAAGCCAGGAGCTCACACAAAAGAAAAGTCTCCAGTTTCAAGGGAACTGTGCCTCGTTCACTGCTTGGCAGGCGGGGGACCCCAAAACAGGGTTTGAGGATAGCAGATACACAGTCAGCCATCATTATGGCCTGAGGGGGTGTTGCTGTTTCTGGGGATGCTCCTGAAGCCTCTCCTTTTCAGCCCCGCCCCCTCTGAAGCTGCACACATGGGACCACTGGAGATCACCTGGTTTATACAATCACATAACTGGATTTCAGTCAACGTGTAATATGATGAGCAAGCCACTGCTTACAAGGAAGAACAAAGAAATATTTATCTTTGTATCTAGCTATTTAAATCTCTTTGGTGCTCTCTTTGTTGATCAGAATCACTCAATTAATTCATTATGCCAAGGACTTGGTTTGAAGCTAAGATGCTCTGCTAAATTAACACTGCAGTCTCCAAGAGCTTGGAAGGGGTAAACTTGTTTACCTGCAGCATCCGCAAGTTCAGCCGATCATAGCTCCCACTGGCCGCGGTTCACCGTCCCAGGTCAATGGGGGCTGCGGGAAGCAGCATGGGCCCAGGGAACTGGATGAATTCTCCCCAAAGATGGGCCTAGTCATGCAGTGAACAATGGGATGAGCCAGATCTAGTGGGCTCAGTGGTTTCAGCAAGCAGCTGATGTGGGTTCCTTGTTAAGGTGACTCCAGGGGCAGCGAGTTATATGGGCCTGTGGTCCCCGGGCTCCAGCAATAATCAGGGCCCAGGGGCCCGGCTCCACCAATGTTTGGGGCCGGGTCTCTCCCCCGGCCCTGCCGGCCTCCCCCGAGTGTCCCCTGGTCCCCACTTGCTGCCCCGGTGCACCTCCCCTGGGTCCCTGAGCTGCCTCAAGCCAGTGGCTGCCCACTGCAGCTCCATCCTGCATTCTGCTCTGCTGCATCAACTGCTGCTGCAGGGTCCTAGTGCCCCCCGTTCACTAGTGCCAGGGCAGGCTGCCCTGACCCTGCCCTTCCGCTTCAGACCTCTCTCTTTTCTGGTGGGACCCTCCACCAGCACAGGGAGACCCCCCTCTCCCCGACCTGCAGTCACCGCTCCCGCCTCACGCTGGGCAAGGGGCAGCCCCATGCCCCACCCGCAGTGAGGCTACAGTGACGGGCAGCAGCAGGGGAGCATGTGATGGCAGGCCCCCCCCCCCCCGACACCCACCGCAGGGGAGACAAGGGGGCTTCCTGGACCTGAGAGGGGTCCTAGGAGCACGTGCAGTGACAGTGGTGCAAGGTGTGTGTGCTGCCAGGGGGAAGAGGGGGGCCCTCCCCCGCAGCTCGCTGCTGCCATCGGGGAAAAGGCTCTGGGGAGTCCTCCTCTCTGGCCCCAGCCCCAGGGCAGCCTGCCTGCACCCCAAACTCTTCATCCCCAACTCCACCCCATCCCAGAGCCCGCACTCCAGCCAGAGCCCTCACCCCCTGCACCCCAACCCTCTGCCGTAGCCCTGAGCCCCTCCCACACCCCTCATCCCCCTGCACCCTAACCCTAACCCTCTGTCCCAGCCCTAAGCCCCCTCCTGCATCATGAACCCCTCATCCCCGGCCCCATCCCAGAGCCCTCACCCCTGCACCCCAACCCTCTGCCTGAGCCCCTCCCGCACCCCAAACCCCTCATCACCAGCCCCACCCCAGAGCCCTTATATTTTTACATTATTTTAAATATATATATATTGGCTTACAAGGCAGGTGTGGTGGGGTGGGACTTGGACCTGTTCTGGGCACCACCAAAAATTACACAAACCTGCCACCCTTGAGTGACTCTCCACCCATCCCAGTATTCAGGGGGCAGCCATGATTCTGCCCCACAACCTGCACACCCAGCCTGCGGGATGACATTTAAAGACATGCAATGTTTATTTCGTCTCTTGGAACAGCTGCATCCGACTGCAATGTCACTAAGGTTTCAACACCATGGTGAGAAGACAGAGGACACAAATGCATCCCACTGGTCAGGATGCGGTACACATCTCCCTCTGTGCCCAGTCCACCCAGGAGATGAGTCTGTTTCAGCTATGAGCTTTAGTTCCAGCTGTAGTGACTCATGCCTTCAGCTCTGAAGGTCCCTGTTTCAGTCCCTGATGTTGGCCAAGATGGTATCTCACACAAAGATATAGCATGACATGAGAACCCTCCACTAACTGGCCATTGTTGCATCATGAACATGTGAAGATTAAGCAAGAGCAAATCAATGCCCCACAAAGCTACAGAACTATCCCCAATGGCAATTAAATCTTTAAAATTTGAAAAGGTTTAATTTTTCTCCCTTATGTTTCATTTTCTGGATGAAAGCCAAAGTGTTGAAATTCCATGAGAAATAATGTTTGCACAAAATTTCCAATCCAGTTTTTCAGACTGAAGTGGTCTGGAGACTTCAGATAAGGATCCAGAAATTTGAAGGACTTCTCCAAACTCCATCTCTGAACTTTCTGAAGTCCACCCATCACTGGGGACACAAACACAGTCCTTCCATCAGGATAAGCATGCCTCATTTGCCAACTCATCACTAACAGAGACACAAACAAAATGATGCAACAACTCAACTCCATTATTTCATCCTTCAGGACATAATACAGATGGGCGCTGAGCTATCCATGTTGGAGTTGAAACCATCCTTCCACTCTGGGACAGTAGGTACATCTGCATTGAGAAACCTCTGAGAGAAGAACAATCTTGGGGAGTAGAAATGAAAGGGACATCCATTCCCAACCTTCCTTTCCCCCCTCACTCTACCCAGTTACACTGAATGACTATACTCTGAAGAAGAGACAAGAATACAGCCCCAAAACTGGAACTGGGATTATAAACATCCTGAAATTCAGGGGGGAAAGGGGCGGATCAAGGGTTTTGCTTCACACTGTTATAAAGGTGGGGCCATCACTTGCAAAACTGAGATCCAGCTTCTAATTTTGACCCTTCCACAAAATATGGGCAGTTCTGATGCACACCCATCCCTGACGGGCAGGCTATGAAATGTTTGCTTAATAGAACTCCCTTCTTCTCTTTCTTGGGGAACCTATGTGTCCCCTCGAGGGCACACAATCCTCATGCCTTCATGAAAGGAAGAGTGTGAGTGGTTAAATAAAGGACGAGGGAGGAAGAGGGGGGAGGACTAGGGAAGGAGAAGAATGGCTGGGAGGAAATAGGTAAGGCAAGAGGATAAGGAGAGAGGAAACCGGGAGGGGGTGGAAAGGTCATTTGCAATAACTGCTGCCTGCATCAGAGAATCCTCTTGATAAAAGAGACATACTCAGGAGGTCATCGCAGCCTGTCTCTTTAAAGTGCTCATTACAATTTCACTAGGCAAGCAATGCAGCAAGGTCTCTGTCTGTTTCCCTAGCCCTCTCCTTTCAATAATGCCTCTGAGATTGGCTCCAGCTAATTTCCTTAAAGACACGCAAGCTGCTAACACTGGGAAGTGCAGATAGTCGGGTATAACAAATATGACCAAAATTAGATTAAAATAACCTGCTGATAAACAAATTACTCACCAAAAATAAATATTGGATTAAGCACTGATGGGACCTGGGATAACTATAACAACAGCACCATCATGTGGTGCTGGGGTGAGGCAGTTGGCTTGTGTCATGGGGGTGGGGGACAAGAGGAATGTTCAGAATTACCCCGTTTAACCCTACAGTCCCAAACAGGCAGCTGCCTGAGCCTGTTTCTTTAGATTGACTATTTCCCCCACTCTCAACAAATTGCATTGAGTTACTTTATTTTTGGCATGAATTCGGCACTGACCAAAGCAAAAGATCTCACTGGATGGAGTCACTCACAGCATAGATTCCCTTCTCCCCTCCCTGCTGTTCTGACAATGCACTCGGCACGGAGCCAGGAGGTCAGAGTTCCATCTCCACCTCTCCCACTAGCTTGCATGATTATGGGCATGATGCTTTGCCTCATTGTGCCTCAGTTTCTCCATCTGTACAAGACGGCCAATAAACCACTTCACCAGGGTTGTGAGGTTTAGTTAATTAATTTTGTGAAGGGCGTTGACATACTCAATCGCAAGTCCTTACAGAAGAATTACTGATGCTCTCCTGACACTCAGCCTCCCAACTATGGTTATTTGCTAACAGCCAACAACATGCTTAGCCCATCGCAGACCCAAATAAAAGAAGGGCCCTGCCCTGCAGAGCTTACCGTCCAAAGGTAGACAGTTAGAGAAGATGCATGGGAACAAAAAAGGAAGGAGCCAATACAGGATTTGTGTTTGCTTATTCTGTTTGTGGACACGACAGAGATAGTGAATCATTAGGATGCATCAGAATGAGAAGACAGTGGGAGCCTGGCACACAGTGGTTAGGAGGTCATTCTGGGCACAAGGGAGCTGCTCAGAAGAAAGCATGAAGGCAGGTATGGGAGAAGGAAATGAAGGGGATGTCAAGACTAGAGTCACGGGTAGAGAGAAAGACATGCTAAGAAATAAGATCTAAGGTGCAGGCCAGGGTGGAGCAGTGCAGCGGCTGGTGGCAAAGGCAAGACATTTAAAGTCAATGCAGTGAGCAAGGGAAGCCAGTGAGGAGATGCCAGTGTTGCCAACTCTCATGATTTTACCATGAGTCTTGCAGTATTTGGTATTTCCCTTAAAGCCCCAGCTCCTGGAGTCAGGTGATTATAGAAGAATCTCAGCTTTCATATTAAAAAAAAGTAAATGTGTATCCTCAGGGTTGCAGAGTAACATATGAAAATGAGCCTTGAGTGCAGCCTAAAGGCTTAAAAACCAAAAGGCAAATTAAAATTACACACTTTTTGGTATGTTTGACGTTATGATTTTTAAGCCAATCTCATGGTTTTCAGGGGCCTTACTGGTGATTTTTTGAATGTTTGACATTGGCAATACTGAGATTCCAAGTGCAGAGTGAGATGGTCTGATTGTCAGGCGAGGAAAATCTATTTTGTATAAGTAATCTACAATCCTAATTATGAAAAGATATAGTCGTTATTGCAGCATTAGAAGTGACACACGCTTCTGAGCCTACATTAATAGTCATCCAAATGTCTATAATTCCTTTCCATTCACATTTTCAAGAAGAAAAGCACCTGGCTCTCTCTGGCCATGTTTCGGGGCTGCAGGCTTTTTTCCACCGGCTGTGGGTGAAGAACCAATTTCAAGAAACACACATTTGCTGCCTGAGCAGGATCCTTTACTGGAGCCCTAGGCAGGTTTGAGCAGGGATATGGCTATAAAAATAACAAGCAGAATGGCCTCACCTCCAAAATCCCTCAAGCTGAGGGTGTCCCTTTGCAAATACCTTGGAGAAACATGGTCATGTTCATGAGGCATGTGAGGGGGACCATGTGCTGCAGGAGAGACGGTAACGATCAATGATCTCCATACCTGTGAGCAGGTGTTCCCCACGAGATATCCCAGCAGCCATTTCACTGGCAAACCTGGTACTTTCACTTCTAAGATAGTTACCAGTCAAGATAGTTTCCCAGCTCCAGACAGACTGGTAATGGCCTGATATTCTGCTGCCTTCTGTGGCTCCCAGACAGATCCTGCTCCCTCAGCTACTTCCCCAATAGCTCCCCAGTATTAAATAGCTGCAGGTGAGCAGTTCCCATCAGTGTCTGTTTGGACAGAGAGAGGTGAGATTTCAGCCACAGATCAAAGCTTACAGGTAGCCCTTTGCTCAGAGCTGGCCAAAGTATCAGTGCAGACTAGAGGAAGCCTGAGAGGCAGGGAGATTATCACCATGAAAACATTAGGGAGAGGCACTGCCATCTTCCTGCTCCTGTTAAAACTATAGGGGATTCTTTCTCCTTCTGACTTCCTGCCAAAAGCAGGAGAAGGGTTCCTGGCCTAAGAGATCCTTGCAAAGATGATCTGTGTAGCCAGAGGCAGAGAATCACTCCAACTGGAGACACTGAGTGCAACCCTGAAGGTGGACCACCAAGAATGGATGCATTCTTGACCTCTCTGTTTTCTGGGTGATCTCATCCTCATGCCCAGCAAGATCAAGTCCCAGTGCAGCAGCACAAGCAGGTCACTTTTGAAGGCCTTAGTGAGGCTCAGAATAACCGATGTGCTCATACACACCCAGATTTCATCGTTGCAGCTAGCACCAGGGTTTCCATCTCCCGTCCAGCTCAAAGCCCACAGCTTTCACATCTGTGAGGTCCACCACGTTTGATTTCAGCCTGTGTCTTCACAAGCAATTCTCACATACAACAGTGCCTAATGCTTGTAGACATTTACTTTCTTCTAGTAGCCTCCAAAGACACTAAGAGTGAGAAGAAACCAAAATCATGGTCTAGACCAGTGACCTCCAACTGTGGACCACTGATGAACCACAGAGCCGCTGGTGGTGGTTTGGGCAGAGCTAGCTGATCACATGGTGCTGGCTCAGCCTCCTTAGTTCCAGTTATATCACATTTTTTTAAAAACAGCTAAAACTCTACCACTTACTTTCCTAATGTCACTTTTCCACTAAGTGGTTGCTGTAGTTACCACATCAACGTTGTGCAATCGCAAATAGGGTGGGAGCTTGTGCTGGAACAGGAAGCCTGGTCCCATCAACACCACTGAGACAGCAGAATCTCCCTTCACAGCCCCAGATGCTGACCATCAAGCAGGAGTGCCGCAGAAAGGCTTGTGTTGCCAACTGAGCTTTCCACGCTCCCTGCAGCTCCCCTCCTCTCTGTGAATTCCTCCTTCTCTAAATGCTAATTTTGCTTTTAAGTTGAAGGCAGCTCTGGAGTGGCCCCATCACCCCCTTATTAAGATTTAGTATCTGAACCAGAAGGTGTTTCCTCGTTGCAATAACGTGACTTTTAAATCTAGGCAGCAAGGTTAATACCAGAGCATTATTTGAGAATTCATCACTTGAGCCGGTGTGACTCAGACATGATCCCATTGCAGCATGCTCATTTAAGTACTGCTTCCAGGCCTACAATTTTTCACAAATGCATTTATTCCTAATGCTCACAAAAAGGACAGAGAAGAGAAAGAGTAAAGGGGGCGGGGAGGAGGGGGAAGAGAGAGAGAACAATACGCCATTGTGATTTATTGGAGAGGAGATTGTCTGCAATAGTAGAGCACTCTTTCTTAATCAAAGCTTTATTAAATCCTGGTAATAAAAAGCTAAGTGTTTTTGGATGAGATAAAGGCAGAAAAGGGTAACACATTCACTTCAGGAACATTCAGGCCAGGAGTACATACAAGGGGACCCAAGCTAAAAGAGCCCTAACCCCCACGGACCAGACACTGCCAGTGTTAGATACTCCCTGCCAGAGCTTGGCTACACCAAGGCAATCTCTAAGTACCAGGGCTAGCTTTAAGATCTGCAAGGCTTCAAGCACAAGTGGAGACCTGAGATGCTAGCAGGGGGAGAATAAAGTAAAAGTGGTGTCATTATGACAGTCTGCAGAATTCTTCTAAGCTCGTCCCAAAAAAATCAGAACAAGTTGCCATCCTAGTCATTTCACTTAAGGAGCTTGCACCCTTATGTCTAGGTTATGATTTCCCACCTGCATCATCATAGAGACACAGGGGGAAACATGGCAAGACATACAATAAATGCTACATATTGTTCCCTCCCATTTCTCAACACAGATTGCTTTGGTCTATTGCATTTCAGAGCTCTGTGTGTGTGTGTGTCTGGTGTGGGTACATTGAGTTGGAGAAGAAAGTATCCATTCCTAATGGGACATGTCTATCTAGGTGCACAGCACAGACAGGTAGGTCAGTAAGAATATAAAGAGAAGGCGCTTACTTGATTTCAGCAAAGCTGCTAGAACCTCAGTGGCAGCCCTGGAGGAAGAAAAACAATGGAGAAATAGTGTCAATTTCTTCAATAATTTTTTTTAACCTTGGTCTTCCAGTCTCTGGGTCAGATCTCCAGTTGTTACAAATTGGCAGGACCTCACTCACATTGATGGAGCTGAGGATCAGGCTCTCTGTGTTTGATTCAGTTATCCAACAAGACCAGCATTAGCTCCCTAGCCTCAACATTACGTTAATCTGTACTGACCATTAAAAATAAACAAACACCCACCTATCAAAAGAAATGAGACAAGTCTTCAGTCTTTGAACTGTTTCCCTTGAGCCCTCTGTCTGCATCACTGACTCAGAACAAATCCAGACCAGACACGGGGATATATTTCTGCCACCTGGGTCATCAGACACATGTACATCATAAGATGTGTCAGCTCCAGGGTTCTGGCCAAATTCCAACTCAAGACATTTCATTTTGCTAAACTAAACATTCCCCCCTCTGGCGTCAATTTAAAAAGAAAAACGGCATCTCCCTTTATCATTATCAATCACTAGTATTACAGTAGCCACAGCTAAGATCAGGGCCCCATGGTGGTAGGTGGTGAAAAAACATATATTAAGAGAACCCCTGCCCCAAAGTGTTTACAATCTAGATAGACAAAGTAGGTGGATGTGAAGTGACTTGCTCAAGGCTACACAGCTCAATCTGTGGCAGACCTGGGACTAGAACCCAGGCCCTCCTGTGTCCCAGATGAGTGCCCTATCCACTAGACAACACTGCCTCTCGATTCTTTCCCCGATTGAAATTGTGTAACTTTGCTGTAGCAGAACAGCTGCTGTGTCTCACCCAGAGACAGCTGTATTTCAGTGGGTGAGCAATCCCACACAGCTCAGGATTCTATAGGCAACAGATACAAAATTGTAACAAAATATACTTGTAAAACCGAGAACTTTGACAAAGGGCCTTTTACACTCTGACAGTGGCTGAGGGCTCTTGACACTGACCTTTATGCCTCACTAGGTGCCAGCCGTGAAACTGCATGCTCAGATGTGTGTTCTTTTCCAGCTAAATAAATACAGGCAGAAGGGGGAGATGGAGTGAGACACTCCTGATTTTCCCCTTTAACTGTTTCCTTCTCCTTAGGGAAACAATGAAATACATACACATACAGTCACTGCACAAAGGGCTAAGTGTGCCAATGTAGTCAAACCAAGCTCCCTGCAACTGTCCCAAACCCACATGGGGAGTGCATGAAAACATCCATCAGTCCTCTCATGTCCCCACATCTCTGCCCTGTCTCTGACCTTCCATCACTGCCGAAGCTCCCAGCTGCTAGCCTTTGACAGCTCTATAATTCAAAAGAACGAACGGGTCATTTCACCTAAGAGTGTCACTGATAGGAGAGCAATCACGTGCTAGATTCAAGATGCAGAGATGCCACAATGGACTAAACTTCTATCAGAGTTTACCCTCCACTGGGAAACCCAAATCCCACCCACTCCTTACCCTCCCCTGTCCTGATTGCTGTCTCTTCTCCCTAGCAATGACTTTGGCTTGCCTTCACTAAAACAAAACCTTACCAACATGCACTGGCTCTGCTCACAGGGAAATACCAACTAATGCGTTCCACCGGCTCTTGCTGGGCTGACAGTGCTTTAGGAGAAGGGAGAAAGCGAGTAGTTAAGGAGTCTCAGGTTCAGAACCAGATGCGCTTCAGTGCCCAGGTGAGCTATGTGAGGAGGTTGAACAATTCACTGACCCAGCAGGCTGCCAAGTCAAAGCTGGTGAGTGGGTCTGTTTTTAAACAGGAGCTGGATCAATTTGTGCCCACTCTGAAAACCACAGTAAGGACAATCAAATGCTTCAGTATGTCACCCATTTCATATTGCGATGACATGGCTGGTGGGTATATGCACCTCTGCTCTCAAATGTATGGAATCAGAGCTGCTTCTCTGTGTAGCATAGGCCCCATACAGCTAGCAGCAGAAGAGATTCTCCTATATCAGCCTATGCTTTTGGAGCAGGAGGACTAGACCTCCAGCCCCACTGTTGCTGAGAAGTTCCGGTGCCGACAGCATCTCAGATAACTACATCTATAAGGCCCTTCATGCCCACAGATTCATTACAATATAATCTCTTTATAAACAAATCCCCAAATAAATCATTTTAACTTCCACACTGAGCCAATTATCATCCTGCAGCAGAAAATAAATATTTTATTTTCACCAAACGACTATTTATCGTGTGTCCACTCAACAGCTGAGAAGATGAAAGCTTCCAGAGCCGACTCCTGCCAGCACCTAATGTTCCAGGCCAACCTCCCTTACAAACCTACCTATGTGAGAATTAATCTGTCAGACACACCAACAGCAAACAGGGCAAAAAAAAAAAAAAAAAAAAGCCAACATGGTAGCATTTCTGCAACTAAAGTCTCACCAATTAAAAAGCAGGAAAGTCATCATCACTTCTGCAGGAATTAGACAGCAGCCAGGCAGCTGATGGAAGGTGTTCAGTGTGACATGCAACCATTCAGTGTGTTAGACTGCCACCTGTTGAAATGGGCTATACTGCTCACACTAATTACCTAGCCTTTCCCCCAAGTTTTCAAGTAGGGACTAGGAAAACAACTTCCAAGCAAATCTCAGCCCAGCTCAAACCGTCATCCAGAACTCAGATCCAAATATGAGTCATGACTGGGGTTTGATATTATGTGTATGCATGTATTGTGCACTGGCCTCTGCATTTCCTGGGTGATTCCTGAACCAGACGCCAAAACCCCGAATATCATGAGAAAAGCTGTACCCACAGTGTTTCTGGCTCCATCCGGCAGACCTAAGAGGTCGGGGCAGTTCCAATAGGCATTGGATGCACTTATGCACTTTTGGGGGCTTATCTAAAGAGAAGCATCGAACATTCACAAGGAACCTCCACAGATCTATGACACTGCTATGTCAGAGTCAGAGAGAGCCAATCTCCCCTCTGCCACAGAGGCAGCAGGGACTTGTTTTGCACACTTTTCTGGGCAGTAAATCACCATCTAAACCCAGACCTCACTTGGGCCCAAAGCCCAGTACCTCCCACTAATAGGAACCATCACATTCCACAGAGGATCACCTACTTCTGGGAGGACTTCACAAGCCAATTAGTGTAACCAGCTGAAGGCAGAGCCACAAACACAGTGTGCACCCTCCCCCGAAGAAGCAAGCCCTTTCCCACCAGAAGAAACCCTGGAAGTACCGACAGTCATCTGACCATGTCCCTCCTGGTTGGTGAAAGAGGGTAGAGGGGCTTTGACTAACACAAATTGTCAGCACCTACCTAAGCCAGGCAATACTGAAATTTATCACTCAGTGCCGGAGATTGCAAACTGCCAAACGCTGTCTGACCTCCCTTTTCCAAGTAAAGCTAATCAAAAAGCTAGTGAGTGCCCAGCACTGTTTGAAAGTCAGGCCCCTTCACCACACGTCAAGTTGAACACCTCAAATCACGAGTCATTTTTGACAACCGAGGCCCATGTTTCTTTGCCCATGTGCCTGCTCTATGGCAATTAATCCCTCACGGCACTGGCCACAGAAGTCAAATCTGAGACCTTTCTCCAAATGTAGCAAAAAATTACTTCTGCACTGATATAGAGGACACCTTCGTATTCAATAATCCAGGAGGAGTTCCCATCTCACGATCACCAGAATAAATATTTGTATGTTGTATCCCTTCCAGTGGTGCACATAGAATCCATTTCTTACCTGGCCGGTACTGCTGATCCCTTCCCCTCCCTGTGTCTCTCCTGCCTATTTAGAATGTTAGCTCCCTCTTCAGGGCAGGGAATGTCTCTTACTACATGTCTGTACTGTGACTATTGCTCTCCTTTTAGCTAAGGTGCTTGTAGGACCGCCATCACAGTAGCATCTAGTTCCTCACAATATTTTATGCATTTATCCTTCCAATACCCTTATGGGGCAGGGCAGTTCTACTTTCCCTGTTTTATACATAGTCTCTCTACACCTCAGTTGCTAAGTGACTTACCCAAGGTCACTGAGGAAGTCTGTGGCAGAGCAGGGATTTGAATCTGTGTCTCCTGAGTCCCAGGCTGGCAACCTAAGCAGGCCCGAACTCAGCTGGTGCCTGTTTGTTTGTGTGTGTGTGTGTGTGAATGTAATTATACTTAAGCAGAATGAAGCTTGCCATTTTCCATTCTGAAAAAACCACAATCTATCAAAAGGATTTTAGAAAATGAAATATATAGTCTGTTGTGCGTCGTATAGCGTGTACTTTACAGGTACTCCATATAGGGTCAGACATTTTAAATTTAGGTGCAACACAAGCAAAGTAAAGAAAAGACATTTGGAAAATAAAGATATTGGGCCAGATCCTCAGCTGGTGTTATTCAGCTCAGATAAATTGAAGTCAATGGAGCTACATTGATTTATGCTAGTGGAGGATCAAGTCCAGTATTTCCCATGAGAATGTAAACCAGTAAAAGAGAGAGTGTCTTTGAGTTGATGCCTGGCAAAGCCTCCCCAGAATATAATCAATATCTGGGGCTATGAACAATTTCAAACACCCAAAACATTCTAAGGGGAAAGAAAGAAACACAACCGAAAGTCATATAGGGGAGGGAAGGACATTCAGTGAGGGATAGGCAAGCTGACTGATACACTGACAGAACTTTAGCAAGCAAGACAACCGGTGTTGGTACGACACAGTCACCTAGTAACACCATATGGTAAACCAACAGCCCCTTTTCTGGCATCAGAAGAAATAATGAGATGAAGAACCTGGGACAAGGGAAATGAAAGGATAATGAAAAATAAACCGTGCATGAGCGAGAGAACAAAAAAGACACGAACAGGAGGGAAAGGCTGTAAAGCTCAGGAAAGATGAAGCCGTGAGCACATGCTACACCAGAGAACTTGATAGCGTGCCCAGTGCAAAACTTTACATTTGTCTCAGGAAAGAACAGATTTAAAAAAAAAAAAAAAAAGCCTTACAGACCTGTCCAGATGTTGCCGACTGATTATCTGCTCTTTGCAGCAATAAATCACTAAGATCATACACTGGATTTTAAAAAACAACCCTCCCAAAGGGGTTCATTTATACCTTTCAGTAAAAAATGTATAACTAAAGTTGCCCTATCTTAAAAGACATAATAATAAATGCTGCGCTGTAACAAAAAACCCCTCAATGGCTTCAGAGACAGCCACTCTGAAGAATAAAGGGCTTTGAAGTGCTTCCAAATCAGCAGGGTTGATAACTGGGCATGAGCACAACTTAACCAGATAGACAAATGCTTCTTGCAAATTCAGTGTAGGAACCATAAACAACAACCAAGAAAGAATGCCACTGTTCTGTGTGCCAAATAAAAATTGGATTATCCAGCACAACTGGGCACCCCAGACGATGAATAATAAGAAAAGAAGTTTTATTTCTAGGTCACCCATGCAGATCCAGGCCACTGCGTTGCCTGCATCCATCACTAACTGACGGTGTGACTTTGGGCAAGCTGTTGATTAATTCTGTGCCTCAGTCCCTCTATCTTTAAAATAGAGATAATTCACCTGTGCTTCATACTAGTGTCATAGGTATGAAACAAACCCCTTTTAGTGCTTCTTGAGCACAACCTTGACTACCTGCACCTCACTCTGGGTGGAACCACATGGTCCACCCTCTCTTAACCTGACTTTCTGGGCCGCAGCTCCCTTGTTCACCAATTGTATTAATGCCACAGGCCCAGCTTGGTTTGGCATCTGTAAGGCCTTTCACTCTGGCAATCTGTGACCAGCGTAGGGTTGCCAACTTTGGCTGGATGAATTCCTGGAGATACCATCTCATGACATAATCTTTAATTAAAAATTAATCTTTCAATCCTGGAGGGTTGGCCTAGACCAACGAGGTGGTTAAAGTGACACAGCAACCGCTTCTTCAAAACAAAGTGTTATGTATTCATGTGTGGGAAGCACACAGAGGGAAGAGTAAACAAAAATAACAATAAAGGTCTACATGCATATTTGCCTCTACCCAATCCTTAAACTTTCCTTGCAAGCTTTGCTACGTTTCAGTTACCTCCATCTCTGGGTTGTGAGAAGCAGAGCCCCCTGCTGCTGTTTCTGCCTCTCTGTCTCCTTGCCAGCCCGCCAGCTTTTTGCTTTTGCTGACACTCTGACCACTCTCTCAACTTCCACCTTTTTTTAGGCCCAGGTTCCTCTAGTGTTTGATATCCTCCTTTTGATCCTAGGCTTAAACCTTGATAAGAAACCATTCTGAGCCTGAGTGAAGCCAGGTAGGGTATTCCCCAATAAACAGCTTCCCCATTGTTTTCTCAAGGACTCTTATCTGTGTCATTCTTTTATCATTCCTGTTTGGCTCCCTTAATATCCCCTTTTGATCTAACTCCATAGCAAGTAACCCATCATAACCAAACACCGAAGGATTAAACAGATGTATGTACAGCACTTTGAAAATGAAAAGTGAAACTATGTGAAGGCTATTTGATGGCATGGGTGAAATGAGTTGAAAGTTCATAGCCCAGTTCCACTGGGTAGGTGTCCAAATCTCAAAACCACCTTAAAACTGCTCCAAGACGGCAGGGAAGCCAAAGATTGGATAGGCAGGGAACGAACCAAGAGATCTGTGCAAATCCAACTCCTACAGCTTTAATCACCCACCTGTCCACCTCTCCCATGGGCGTCTTTGCGCTTTTTCCATGCTTACACATGGGACACCTACCTCAAACTAGTGCATAAAGCCTCTACCCTTTAGTTGGTCAAATGCCTCTTTCAGACTCCCTTTTGCCATGATGCCTAGAGAAGACCTCACACTGACAATGGCTAAGTAGAGCGCTAATGGAGATTCCTAGGATTTACTGAAAGAAAATAAAGGTGATTGGGAACCATGAGGTTCTGCACATAGCTAGCGTACAGCGTGATCTTATCATGGCCCCCCTCCTGTTCTCCCCCTCCCCATTCCTATTGCTCATTACACAAAGACAAGATGCAACAAGTGAGTGTAGATTGCAAGCTCTTTGGGCAGGGACCAGCCCCGTCATGTGTGTTTATACAGCACCTAGCACAATGAGGGTCCTGATCCTGATTGGGCCCTTTGGGTGCTGCTACAAACAATCATCTGGCTCGAAGCACATTTCCCGGAGAAGTGAAGGGAATAAACTACACTCAAGCTATACATATTGTCAGGCTGTATTTTATCGTCAACCCGAGGGACTCATGCTTCACTCTCAGGATTTATATAGTCAGCAAAGCATCCTGCTAAAAATACAGTTTCACAGTTAAGGGTCATTTAGATACATGGCGCTTAGCTTCAAGGGTCACTTAGACACCATGGCGACAGGTGCTTTGTACAAGAGGTAGATCTCATCTGAGATAAATGCCTTGAATAATCATTTCCTTGGTGGCCCAACAATACTGAGCATGAATGTGCAGGCACTTGCACAGAGATTTGGTTTAAAGATTGAAAAACAGTGATTTATGGATCCTGGAAATGTGGTTGGGCAAGGCCACAGCTGCTGTTGGCATTTTCATGCCAATGCTAGTCCAAGACTGACACATAAACACCCATCATCATGAGCTCTTTAATTCCAGCCTGCTTACAGTTTGCAATAACCCCCTCGACATCAGCAGGTGGCGCTCCAGCTGTTCTGCACAGATGTGGGTTTGGTGGAATGCCGAAGGATGGCAAAGATGCCCTGAACATTAATTTCTCTTCACACTCTACCCACAAGTTCTTCGCTAATGTTTGCTTCAGTTCCAGCTACCAGGATTTTTTTTTTAGAGGGAGCTCTATATTTCATCCAAAAAAAATCACATCTTTTCTGTGACTCTAGCCATTCTGCTGGATGTAATTAGCGAGCAAGAGATCCTGCATACAAATAAGTGATACAGAAATTAAGCCTATTTAAAGAATATTTCTCTGAAGCTTTATGGGTTTCTATGGGTTTTAACAATCAAAGAGAAAAGGATGAAGACAGAAGATAGATGGAGGCCAAGTCACTGTTAACAGCACAAAGCACCCATTACTGCTGAAAATATACTGGGCCCCTGCCCTTTTACTGCCTTCAGCGGACAACAACCCTGATTCTTCTCTCACTTGTACCATGGTGAATTAAAGTCACAAAGTGTTTTCTAAAAGATAGTCCCTGGCTCAAGCAACAGTTATGGGCGTGATGCAGATGTCACTAAGAGAGGATCTCTGTCCCGTGCGATGCAGGAGGTCGGACTAGATAATCATAACTGATCCTTCTGGCCATAAACCTATGAACTACACCAGTGTAAAACCAATGCCAGAGAAGAATGAGACCCAGAAAGCAGGGATTAAACTGATGCTCATTCTCTCTCATCCCCCATGCCTCCCAATATAAATCCTGCCTCTCACCCACCCCTCATTGGGGTATTTGTTGGTGCCGCAATAAGTTTGTTTTTGGCAGAAAAGAAGAATCACTGGGCTTTACAAAGGGATGCTGCAAAGAGTCCCAGCTCAGGCACCTCTCTCTGTCTCTTTCATAGCCACATAATCCAACTACACCTGTATGCGTGATACAAAGCATGAGGGAATCAGGTGGTCTCTGAGCCATCCAGTCCCTTAGCCCCCAGAATACATCTCTCATCAGAGGAGGGGCTGATTTTACTCATTGCCGAGGACATATATTTTGATTCATGTTCAAACAAAGCACCAGTGGCTCTTTTTCAGGACAGCGCATAGGTAGCACCACCTCCAAAGGCTGAAATCAGGTCCCAGAAAGATATTTTCCATTCTTATCAATTCCCTCTCCGGGGTCAGATGTCACCAGTATGGCTGAGGCAGGCTGTGACAGCTTGTCACTCAGATCAAGATGAAAGGGCTGGAAGGATCACAATCAAATAGAATTTTTAACAGATTAATTACCCACAGCAGCTTCAGTATGACCATGTGAGAACCCAAAGGGCATGCATGGAGAGGCTGAGAGAGAGGCATTGATGTTATCCCTGATAGACCTATAAAGGCGGGGAACGGGAATGCTCTTCTTAGGTTGGTGTGTTAACATATTATCATAGAACCATATGCAAACAAAGCCAGTGCAGCACATTGGCATAACGTGGGCCCAAATCATCCAATAGGTAATTAAAATGTGTCAATCAAAGGGGTTCAATCTGTCCCTTTCCCCCTGGAGACCCGCCTTTCAATCCCATTTAAGTCACCAGTGGAAATGAGTCTGGTGGTCTCTTAGCCAAGTCCTTAGCTGATACATATTCTCATCACATCAGTTTACTAGGACTGGCAGCCTGTGCTCAAGAGGAGCCTTCCCTCCCCTCCCGTACTGGCAGACACATCAAAAATGTTTTACTGCACATCAAGACTGAGGTGAATCAGCAAAGTGGGGCGGGGGGGGGGGGGGGGGAGAGGAGAAGAGATCCAGCCCCACATGTGCCTGCATTATGCTTACTTCTAGCCAGATCTCTGACTCACACTTTTATGAGGACTAAACCCACTCAAAGCAATACAAGAAAAGCGGACAACTCATTTGCCAAGTAAAACCGGTATAGTGTGTCACTGACTCAGCTGAAGAGCGTGGCTTAGAGACCTATGCCAAATCCCTGTAACCACAGGTTCAAATCTTGGTAGAGACGGACTCAGCCTTCTGAGGAGGATAAATTGATTTCCGGGCACTTTGCAACATTGGAGCCTTTCAGAGGTACCCTTAAAAGACAAAGTGCTCTCTGAGGGTATCTAGAGCCTGGCACTTAAAACCAGCCACCCAAACTGCACTCAAAGTTTTGCCCACAACTAATTGCAAATGCATAGTTTTGGGGGTGCGGTTAATTGTGGGCAAAATGATAGCAACTAGATGTCCAACTACATCTAGCTGTGCCAGCAAGCCAGGTAACAGGGCTTCTAACGGTCATTATTTATGCCATGTTGTTGTAGGCATGTAGGTCGCAGGATATTAGAGAGACAAGGTGGGTGAGACAACATCTTTTATTGGGCCAACTGCTATTGATGAAAGAAACAAGCTTTTGAGCTTACACAGAGCTCTTCTTCGGGTCTGGAAAATGTATTCAGAGTGTCACAGCTAAATACAAGGTGGAACAGATTGTTTAGCATAAGTATTTAATACATATTTCAATGGACCATTCAAAGTGAAGTGGCTCATTAACACCGCTCCAGTAATAGGGGGGAAAGGAAGGGAGGGAGGGGAAAGCAGCGGGGGGGAAGGGGAGTTAATGGGTTACAGATTGTTGTAATAAGCCATAAATCCAGCGTCTCTGTTCAGTCCATGATTTTTAGTGTCTAGCAAAGTTATGAATTTAAGCTCCCAGGCATTAATGCCCCAATAACAACTAAAATGGGTGAAACTAGACAATGATTATGCTCTCGAATGAACTCACACAGGAAAATGATAAAAGAGTGTCAGGGTTCCTTCCCCACTCTGACCACTAGGGTACAGATGTGGGGACCTGCATGAAAGACCCCCCTAAGTTTATTCTTACCAGCTTAAGTTAAAAACTTCCCCAAGGTACAAACTTTGCCTTGGCCTTGAACTGTACACTGCCACCACCAAGCGTTTTAAACAAAGAACAGGGAAAGAGACCACTTGGAGACGTCTTTTCCCAAAATATCCCCCCAAGCCCTACACCCCCTTTCCTGGGGAAGGCTGGATAATAATCCTCACCAATTTGTACAGGTGAACACAGAGACAAACCCTTGGATCTTAAGAACAATGAAAAATCAATCAGGTTCTTAAAAGAATAATTTTAATTAAAGAAAAGGTAAAAGAATCACCTCTGTAAAATCAGGATGGTAAATACTTTACAGGGTATTCAGATTCAAAACACAGAGGATCCCTTTCTGGGCAAAACCTTAAAGTTACAGAAAACAGGAATAAACCTCCCTCTTAACACAGGGAAAATTCACATAAAACAAAAGACAAACTAATCCGCCTTGCCTGTCTTACCTATACTGGTTGCAATATTGGAGACTTGGATTAGGATGGGTTGAAGAAGATGGATTTCTGTCTGGCCTCTCTCAGTCCCAAGAGAGAATAAAAACGTAAACAAAGAGCACAAACAAAAGCCTTTCCTCCCCACCCCAAGATTTGAAAGTATCTTGTTCCCTTATTGGTCCTTTGGGTCAAGTGCCAGCCAGGTTCGCTGAGCTTCTTAACCCTTTACAGGTAACAGGATGTTGCCTCTGGCCAGGAGGGATTTTATAGCACTCTATACAGAAAGGTGGTTACCCTTCCCTTTATATTTATGACAAAGACAGAAACACCACATCACCTGTGGGTGAACACTTTTTGCAAAGGGATCGCTCTAGATCTGACCTATCAGTCCTCATCCACAAACGAAACCTGAACAGCGCTTTCAAAAGATGAGTCTGGGAGCGTAAATTCATAACTTTTCTAGACACTAAAAGTCATTGACTGAGTAGAGACACTGGATTTATGGCTTAATAAAACAATCTATAATCCACAAACAACCCCCTCCAACTGCCTCCCGCCCATGACAGGAGGGGTGTTAACGGGTTACTTTACCTTGGATGATCCCTTGAAATGTGTGTTAAATACTTATGCTAAACAATCTGTTCCACCTTGTATTTAGCTGTGACACTCTGAATACATTTCCCAGACCCGAAGACAAGCTCTATGTAAGCTTGAAAGCTTGTCTCTCTCCCCAACAGAAGTTAGTCCAACAAAAGATATTACCTCACCCACCTTATTTATGCCCACAGTTATTTGTGAGTACAAAATGGGAGGCAGGTTTCAACGTAATAAGGTTCATAGCCAAAGCTCTCCTTCTCTTTCTACAGCATAACTCATTGGCTAGCACTCTCAAACCCAGAGATGGCAGCATTTCCAAGGCACGATATGTTGGTAAAGTACTTCAGGATGCTCTAAAAGATGTAAAATATTATTCACTAAAAAGTATCCTTTACTGGATGTAACAAGGCTGCAGTGATGGATGGGAGATGTGGCTTTCATTTCAGTCATTCCTGAAATGTATGTTTAAAGAGAAATTTAAAAAAATTAAAAATCTTTAAAAATTAACAGATATGAAAAGAATTAGATATGTGAAGATGCAACACTGAGATGGGGTTGGGCATACAGCACTGGGCCCTGTGCTCCTGGAAATGGAGTTAACTTGTGTAAGCCTTTCTTTGAAGACACTCTGGCTGTCTCAAAAGAAAGAAAAAGACGACTGATTGATACTGGAACTGGATGGGGAAAAAGTTTGTTCTTTTTAATCTAATGGAATCATGAAAAAAATGTTGCCATTTTACTAGTCTCAGATACATCAGTTTAATAGCTTTGTGCAGCATTTCACTTTCCCCTCTGGTTCTGTTCAGATGAAGCCCATCTATAAAGTACAGCCAAAGGAAAGCGTTCAAGATAATGATTTAAAGAGGAGAACTAGCTTGCAGGCCCTTCTAGAACACACCACTGCAGCTAGAGGTCATATGCAAACACGGCTAACAGAGGGTATGTCTCAGGAATGAAGGGTTGTTCGTCACTCTGAAATATTCGTAACTCTGAACAAAACACTGTGGTTCTTCTTTCAGAAGTTTACAGCTAAACAGTGACTTAATACCGCTTCGAAACTTTACTATGCAGAAGAAAAATGCTGCTTACCCTTTATTTTTAGTAGTAGTTTATGTTTAACACAGCACTCCCTGTCCTGTAACATATTTGCTTTTATTTATTTACTTATTTTTGTCTCTGTTGCTGCCTGATTGTGTACTTCTGGTTCCAAATGGGGTGTGTGTTTGACTGGTCAGTTTGTAATTTCGGTGTTCATAACTCTGAGATTCCATTGTACTACAATTAAAAGCCCACAGCTAGCCGGTGCCAGGTGACTTGGGCTAATGGGCTGTTTAATTGCAGTGTAGTACACCTTCGGGCTCAAGCTGCAGCCTGAGCTCTGGGACCCTTCCACTGCTGAGGATCCTAGAGCCCGAGCTCCAGCCCGAGCTCCAGCCCAAACATCTACACCACAAAAACAGCCCCACAACCTGAGCCCGAGCCAGCTGGCCACAGGTTTTTAATAGCAGTATAGACATACTCAGTCATACTCATACTCACTTTCCCTGTACTGCATGAAGAAATACATGTGTGTAAACAAGCAGTAATGCCACGTGATGCAATCGTCCAGTTTATACACTTCAACCCTGAATTTCTGAGTGGGCACTGGAGTCCAACTGTGCAGGTCCAACTGGGGCATTAGGGCCGCAGTTTGACTCTGTAAAAGCCTCCAAATCACTGTTTAACTGCAAGTGGGCCAAATGCATTGGCTGCAGCTGGTAACAATGAAGGAAGCATTATTATGACCAGTACATACACATTTGCGTTAGGGAGTAAATGGAAAGATTAGTAACAGTACAGTGCTTTTCATCTGCATATATCAAAACCCTGCACAAAAGGAGGTAAGTAATATTATCCCCATTTTATAGATGGGGATTATGCAATTTGTACATGTTATCTACACTGATATAGAATATGGGTTGATATTAGAGCTGGTTGGAAAGTTTTCATCTCAATGAAATTTCAACAAAAATGGGGAGGAAAATTTGTGGAAATTGTCAGTCCCAACCCCCACACCCCTGACTTTGCCACTGCCTTAATGGGTAGCCTTAGGCAGATAAAGAATTTCCACTGTACTTCCCTATGTGTATTTGCCTGCTCCACCAGAGTGATGCTATAAACTTAATTAATTAGTGTTGGCAAATCACAAATTGAGATCAATGGAAGAAGGTGGTAGAGAACTGCTAAGTATTTCTATTTTACAGATGCATTTTGGTCACCTTGGGCCAGATTTTCAAAGTTATTTAGGTGCTAAAAAATACAGTGGGTGCCTCATGGGATTTTCAAAAACTCCTATGCCATTTAGGGGCCTAAATCCTATTGAATTCAATGGGAGTTAAGCACCTAATTTATTTAGGCACTTTTGAAAAACTCAGTAGGCACTGATCTGCATCCTGAGGCTGAACTACACACAGCCAGTTTCCAAAATATCTTGGTCATTATGAGCATGAGAGAGAGAGAGAGAGAGAGAGAGAAGAGGAGGAGTACCTGGAAGGGTTGGCTTATACCCAGCTAAGGCAAGGTCAACCAGGCACATGGGGCTAGATTTTTAAAGGTATTTAGACACCTAAATAAACAGATAGGTGCCTAGTGGGATTTTCAAAAGACCGAGGGACCTAATTACCTTTAAACGTCTGGTCTATAGTGGCTCAGCAAGAGGGAGACTCCCTTTTGGCTCACGGGGTAAAATGATGCCTATGTTCTATAGGAGGGTCTCAGACAACATCATGCAGGGTGCGCCAACGGCTATTTTGGCCACCAGGCAGGGAATCACTTTTAGCTGCAGGGCAGAGACGTGGGGAAACAGCCACATCAACAGGCCTGGTCGGAAACACATCTCCAATATAAAGCGGTGTCTATTTTTGTTGGCGATTGACTCTACCTGCTCATTTCTCCTCGCACCTTGCTGAAAGTTGGCTCTTCAAAGTGTCAGTGTAGAGCATGAACATGAACATGAAAGAAATATTATCACTCTAGAGCAGGGCGGGTTTCTTACTTCTTCAGAGCACAAGCCAAATCTTAACAGATAGTGAGCCCCCCAGACACCTCGCCTTTCATCCTGACCCCTCTCCTCCCATTTGAAAAATATAAGGTCCCTTTGGCATCAATAGCAATTGCTTACATGGGAAAAGGAATGTTAGGAAAGCGTTTTAAGCTCTTTTTAATGCAATTTAGCAGGTGTAAAAAATTAGACACCACCTCCTTGTTCTCTGCAGACCACTGTCGAGCGATGCACAGACCACAGTTTGGGATCTATTGGACCTGAAGTCTAGGAAAGAGGTTCTAAATAGTAAGTGCAGGGGGGTGTAACAGATGCCCTAAGAAATGCACCATCACTTTGGAGAATGAAGAATGGGTCAGTGAAGACGCCAGTGGAGATGATGCAGGCAGGAGTCCTGCACAAACAAATTTGGCATTTCTTTAGCATCACAATGGGACAGTTAGTTCCTCAATCAGAGAGAAGAGTGCTCCCTTTTAACCCATCAGAGCCACTTCCTGAATTAACCAAAAAGTGTCAAATTCTTCTCAGATATGCCTGTACAACCCTCTGGGAATCAGCTGTCTGGTCAGATCTCAACAGCTATGTAGCTAGCACCAAGCCTGATCAGTACCGTACTCTGATGGGGGATTTAGAAGGAAAATGATTAATTCAGAACTCAGCAAATATCAAGCCAAGCTCTCATCTTGGTTACACTGCACAGTTGCCACTTGAGATTAGTGTGGTTACAGTGGCATAACTGAGGGGACATTTTTGACCAGTATTTGCAGAAACCTAAATTATAACTTATGAATTGTATATTATTATTATTCTTTTTCTCGGAGAGCTCACAACCAACCAAGCCAAACTCTGGTTAGTATGTAAGAACAAACTAGATAACAGCCTAGGGTGGCAGGGTCTAGCTGTAGATATAAAAATAAACGGATCGAGCTGAAAGGAGCTCAGTCAAAATTTAAGCATTATCAGGGTGGTTCAACCACGTGCCCTTGTTTTTCTGCACACAACAATTTGGAAAGCAGTGAAAGTTGGCAATACTGCCAACTTGCAAGCATGATTTTAAACAACCCCCCTCCCCACACACAAAATCAACAGACCACCACTCCCAACAAGATAGTGGGAGTTGAACCCAGCTGGCATTGTTATGTTATTGGAGTGTATGCCACATGGCTTGAGCAAAGTCCAAACAACATTGTTCCATTTAACAGGAAGGGAAAGTTCAGTGCATAAGCCAAAATCATCTGATGATTTTATGTGTCTTCCTAAATGGTCCAGTTATTGCTGCAGCCTGCTGTAAAGCCCAATCTCTGAGCCATGACAGTTTCAAGGTTTACACTTCAGAAATAGAGGGAGGCTTCATTGCGAAAGCTGCTGCCAATGCCACATTTGGAGTCAGTGAAGAACTGGTCTTCCTCACCAGCCACTTCCTCAAAGTTGTCAGGTTCTCCTCCATGTGTTCCAGCCCACTTCTCTGAACCCAGCCTAGGGCCGCACAGCTACGGGGTTATTTACAGGTTTTGTTCTCATAGCTGCCACCCCGAGTGTTGCCCTGCAGATAATGGTGCTAAGAAGAGCACTGACAGCATTATCAAGCCATGGACCCATACGGTGTCTGCAGCAGCACCCATCAGAAAACCCTCTTCCTCACCTACCTGGTCACATTTCACATAGCCTTGGGCTGAACATTACTGGGTTTAAGCTGCTCTTTTATTCAACACTCCCTCCCCATCCCCACAGTCATCAGACTCACTGTGCAAACAATGTTGGGAGCCTGGCCTCAGGTCAACTACTGAGTGCTGAGGACTCTTCTTCAGTCATAGCTTCCAGAAGTGAGCCAGTCATACTTATTAGTCCACTGCATACATAAAACCAAAGAGCATATCTGCACCAGGGAAATACTCTCATAAGTACCCACCGTTGCGAACACTTGTTCAGCTCCACCAGCATCAACAGCATAAGCAGTCCTATTGTAAATGGGCTGCTGCTGAGGACTTTGACACAGTGTCACATTACACCTGTTTCTGTACAAAACAATACAGTGTTTGAAACTGGTGGTGGCAGCTGAAGTCCTAGTCACACTTGGTCTGCCAGGCAGAGCTGAACAGACATAGCAGCACTGGGCAGTTCTTTAGAAACATTTCCTAGTGTAAAAAGGATTTGCCTTAATTGAATAACTGTGGGATCTTATTGCTATAACCACGGTATTCCCTCTGGCCTTCCTCTCCCTATTACGCGTTGATACCCTTATCTGTATTTGGACTGTAAGCTCTTTGTGGCACGGACTATGCTTTCCTTTGCTCTGTGAAGCACCTGGCACACCTTGGTGCCATACCAATAAAAATCCAAAATACATAAAATCAATATCCCTACCCTGGGAGCACATTACTGGATCAGCATGGATGTGCTGACACCTAAGTGTGTGGTCTGAGTTTTATCTGCTCACTCTTTCTCCCCCCCACCTCCCCCAGCTATCAGGAAATGAATGTCAGCATACAGCTCAGCACTTTCCAAGGGGGATTCTTCCTTTGTCTCCTTGACATATGGGAATGGAGCCAAGCAAACAGGCAGGGAGAGTGCTTGCTTATCTCCTCAGTGGCGAGAATTCAGATAGGGTTCACATAGAAACTTCCTCCATCCAGTCACAACCCCCTGGGGATGGGGGGTGGGAGGGTTTGCTCAGTTAGGTCATAAACAAAACAAAGGGCTGACAGCCTATGGTTTCCTTTAGTGTAAGTGCCGCAGCAGCTATAGCTGGCCGACAGTCTGGCTTCCCAAACAACTCCTGCTAATCAATAATTCTGCTTTCCTAGAGCTTTGCTGTTGACTCCCTTCTCATACACGTACAAGGTTGTGTGAGCACATCACCCCACCCTCACTCACTCCTTCCACAATCCAGTGCAAAAGATGCCCTTCGTGTGCATAAAGCAGCAGCCATTCGTACATTTCTACTGACTGCCTCATGGATCATCTCTCTCTCTCTACCTGCTCAGATGCCACCCCCACCCCACCATATTATCTGAGAGCCTCAAATGTTAATGGATTTTTCTCACTGCACCCCTGTGGGGTAGGAAGCATCATTACCCCATGTGTAAAAGGAGAAACTGATGCACAGAGAGGCTAAGGGTCCAATTTTCAAAAGAGCTCAACACCTCAGATGCTGGGGCTCTTTTGAAAATCATGCCTTTATTTTGGTACCAAATTGGGCTCCAAGATATTTTGGAAACCAGGCCCCATTTGTGTGTGCTGAGCCTCTGGCTCCGTGTGATTTGTCCAAGATCACACAGCAAGTTAGTGCTACAATCAGGAACTGAGCCTATGCCTTCCACATCCCAAACCAGTGCTGTAGCCATAAAACTATCCTTTCTCATCTGACACCAGATGCTTGACTTCTACTTCTTACAATGGGAGAGCCATCTCCTCCACAGCTCTACCTCATCCATAATCCATCTATCTTTTTCAGAAATTATCCACAAAAAGAACAGGAGTACTTGTGGCACCTTAGATATTAACAAATTTATTAGAGCATAAGCTTTTGTGGGCTACAGCCCACTTCATCAGATGCATAGAATGGAACATATAGTAAGATATATAGATATAGATATAGATATAGATATACATACAGATAAGTTGGAAGTTACCATACAAATGTGAGAGGCTAATTAGTTAAGATGAGCTATTATCAGCAGGAGAAAAAAACTTTTGTAGTGAAACCAGAAATTATCCAGAGGCTTTTTTCTCCTTTCACTATGAAGTACCTCCCGATCCCTCTTCCTTCTGATAATTAGTACATCACCCTATTGCTTACATATTATCTAGCTCTGGGAAGCACTCTGGTATTCAGCTTGCATGAAAGATCCCATGTGAAATAGAGTTGTATATCTCATTAGACTGGGCAAATAATGTCTGTGGTTGGATGGGAGATATGCGTCAAAAGACATTATGCAAGGTCAACTGTAAATTACAACAGTTATAGCCATGGGGTGTGAAAGTCAAGTCACGGGGAATAGCAAGACCTTGCCCTGATGCCATCTTTTCAAACATAACCCAATAGGCCAGCGAAGGGGATGATATAATGGGAAAGCAAAGAAATCCCTTGACTAGGAAGCATCAGTTCTTTCTAACCCCAGCCATTCTATTTCTGCCATAGAAATGAAATGGCCATTGACCTCTGTGAGCTAAATCAACAATGAGCTTATCTCCTCTGGAATAGTACTACTGATGAAGTGAGTCAATCAATACTTGTTCTTTCCCGTCATTTTTTATAGAAATTAAGTTAAATGTGGAAGTGGATTTCTATCTGTTTGTCAAATATTGTATACAATGGTTTTTGAGAGCTGTTTTAACTGTGGTAATTGCATAACACTTGCGGCTACCAATAGATGGCACCAGGCTTTCTGTATGAATTTATTTGCTCCTGCCATCTGGAGCAACTTTCCTGTGCAGTATTTCTCTCAGCCTCATTGACTCTCCATCTATTTTCAAATCTCATCAGAAAGAATCTCTTTTCTCCCTTGACTCTGCCTCTTAATTTTTCAATTTCTCTCTCCTTCTGTTATTAACAGTACACAGCCAATAACAGATAATTCTTTGGTGTAACTATATTTTCAAAGCATTTCTATTTCTGAGCTACCACTGATATGAAATAAGATTTTATTACTTATTATTAAGGCAGATTATTCAGGGAAGCAATATAGACTGTACAAGGAGAACCTAGGCTAAGGAACTGCATAAACGAAGACTCCTCTGGATCAGACCTCATTTGTCCTATTACAATGACTCATTAGATTACATTCAAATGCTGCATTTTATTTACTTATACCAATGATGTACTCATCTCTATTCCATGTCATCTAAGATATTAATCAAAATGAACAGCCCTTGGTATAAAGGAGAATCTTGAATGGACCGTTTTCCCCTCTCCTGTTGACATCCTCCATCCCTCTCCATCCAGTTTATTTAGTAGGATGTTCTTCTAGACTAAATCCCATGTCGATCAGACCTGGATAAAAAGCATGTAATTCTGCCAGTGACATAGTCCAGGAGACATATTTCAGCCCCTCCTCTGAGTTTTCAACAGGGATCAAGTAGCCAAATAGCAACTTCCAAATAAGTGGGAATTAACCAATGATTAATTCTGACCACATTCCAGCAGAATTATGTGTTATCCTCCAATTAAATACCCAAACAGCTCAACGTGATTAACAAAAATCACAGACCAACAAGAGGAATTAAGGATGATTTGCCTCCGATCTCCTATCAAAAACTATTGCCAGATAAAACACATGCATAAAGCTGTCTGCTGGTTATTCCTCACAACACCAGTCATGGCAGCTGCTGTATCAGGTTGCAGAGGAACTAATCAGGGTGTCGGTGTGCTGAGTTCATTTCTCATGCTCAAAATATTGGCTGGCGGTGGCCAGAGAGAGGTGGGGCAGACATGTGCTTCCCACTGCTGTTCAACCAGAGCACTGAAATTTCAGAACAACTGGGAAATGGAGTGTGCCACAAATGTACACAGTAGACAGCCAGCAATAGAACATAGCTCCTACGATTAGCAGAGTTAAAGGATGGCGAGCTCAAACTGCCTTCACTAGGTCAAGTGCCCAGACCAGTAGGGGGCACTTGCACAGCAGCCAGCCCTGTTACAGTGGCCAAAGCTTCTCCTACAATGAGAAGCTCCTTTCATGTATCTTTCCGCTAGTTGTAACAAAAGCTTTGCCCCGAGAACCCGGGAATAATTCCAGTACTGTAGTCAACCCTCTCTGCTCTACCTGAATGACCCCACATCTCTTCTCCTTATATCCAAAGTGGACATTGATCCGATGCCACTATGATCTCTCCTTTCCTTATTAAAGTAGGCACCCAATCACTTTTTAACCAGGTCATCCTTCAGGAGAACTCAACATCCCCGTTTTATCTTGCCTTAAGAAGTGTGCTGTGAGAAGGGATGTGGGAGGGTGCTTGGAGCAGTAGAGGGGAAAACCAAAATCACTGTGATGTGTGCAAGCAAAATATCTCTTCTAGAAAAGTACTGTTCTGTGTCTATTTCAAAACTATTGTGAAGCCACCATCAGTGTTTGCACTTCCATGTCTCAGCACTTCATGTGTTTCAATCCCACTGGGTAATTCTTGGATGATCAGCACACATGGTGGACAACTGACCACAGACCCAATAGAGTGAATTGCAGGCATTTGGTTTGTGGTTTTAATTTCTGTTCAGCTTGATATTTCATAGATTCCAAGACCAGCAAGGACCTTTGTGATGCTCTAGTCTGACCTCCTGTATAACACAGGCCATAGAACTTCCCCAGAATAAGTCTTAGAGCATAACTTTTAGAAAAAACATTCAGTCTTCATTTAACTGTTGTCAGTGATCAAGAAACCACCACAACCCTTCGTAAGTTGTTCCAATGGTTATTACCTTCACTGTTAAAAACTTACATCTTATTTACAGCCTGAATTTGTGTAGCTTCAGCTGCCAGCTATTGGATCATTTTATGCATTTCTCTGCTAGACTGAAGAGCCCATTATTAATTATTTGTTACCCAGGTGGATACTTATAGACTGTAATCAAAATTACGCCTGAATCTGCCCTTTATTAAGATAAATAGATCGAGCTCTTTGAGTCTATTGCTATAAGGCAGGTTTTCTAATCCTTCAGTCATTCCCGTGGCTCTTCTCTGAACCCTCTCCAATTTATCAACATCCTTTTTGAATTGTGGGCACCTGAACTGGACACAGGATTCCAGCAGCAGTCGCATCTATGCCAAATATAGAAGTAAACTAACCTCGAGTAGAAGTGGAGAGAATTCCCTGTTTTATGCATCCCAGGTTCTCATTCACTCTTTTGGTCACAGCATCACATTAGGAGCTCATGCTTCAGCTGATTATCCATCATGACCCCCAAATCTTTTTCATGACCCCCAAATCTTTTTCAGTCACTGCTTCCCAGCAGAGAGTCCCATCCTGTAATTATGGCCTCCGTTCTTTTTTCCTAGATGCAAACATTTACATTTAGCCTACTAAAAAGCATATTGTTTACTTGCAACCAGTTTACCAAACAACTCAAATCACCTGAGAATCTGAGTTTGGTGACTCAAGAAGTGACTGAATCAGTTCTCTTAACTTAAGAAGTCCTGGCTACAAAGCTCCAGTGAAGATTTTCCAATACTCTCACATTCTGACGAGTCTTTTTCTGGCACCACAGTATTGCCAAGCCCAAGCTTTCAAAAACCATGTGTCAGCCCCCAAAGAGTCATAAGATTTTTTTTAATTGTATTTTTTAATTTGTCTTCTGATTTTTGAGCTTTCTTGGTGGCAGAGGGGTCACATTTTCAAGCCTTCCTCGGCAATCATGAGGCCTGGAAACTTTCATTTTAAAAAAAGACCAAAAAAACAAAAAAAACCCCACACAAACGGAAGCTGAGATTCTCAGAAACATGTTTACAGGAGCTAAAAATCACAAGAGTTGGCAAAAATAGCAATGGGCAAATACTACTGAAAGAATTTTTATAAGTCAAATTTTCAACTGAATTAGCTTTGGTGGGGCTGGCCACTATGCAAGTGCCCCCTCATGGCCCAAGATACCTCTGCTGTGCTGTTTTCCCCTTCAACAAATTCCACCCTGTCTCTTTCAGTCTCACCTCTTCCTAAGAGTCTGGGCTACTTAGGTACATTTGGCATCATCTTTTACCATTTGCTAGGACACTAGTCTTTCCATCATGGAAGAAGCCCAGATAATTTTTACAGAAAATAAGAACCGCTCTTCAGAGTTTAAAAAAATCCTATAAAATTTAACAGCGAATTCTCTCTGTCAAAGAACACCACAAGATGGATAAGAAAGTCTATTGAAAGGGCTTCAGTTTCACTTAAGTTCAATGGAGCCTTATCAAAGTTCTATAGAAGCCTGTGGATGTTTATTGAATTCTATAAGATTTTTTAATAAAGTTTTGCCTTTTCTTTCAAATATGTCTACTTTTGGGTAGACCCACAAAATCATGGTATAACAATGTGAGTATCGTACACACCTAATTGAGACCAACAATGTCCGTGAGTTATATAAATTAAAGCCACTTGGTATATACCCCAGTAGAGGTCAGTTGTGGCATGGAAGAGTCTGTATCTAAATAACCCACCGCTTTGCCACTGTGAAAAATAAATAGCACTATGTATCTTGTTTCCACATCTTTGCTGGCTTAACAAATAGCTCTGATCCTGGGGCTCTACAGGCCAGGCTCTTAAAATGACCTCGGTGCTTCTACTGCCTGGGCTAGTACAATCAGAGTACATCCATGAGAGAGGACATAGTAACTGGAGTGGGTGCATTTTCCATTATGCATTCCTGGCAGCTGATCAAAAAGTAAAGGTAACATCAGCCCCCGGGGGATGCCAGCTGTTCCTTCCTCCCAACAGCAGGGTAAATCCTGGTGGCATGTAGCTATAAAACTGAACGAAAATGTCAAGGGCAGGGAAAAGGGGAGGATCAGAGGCTTGTTTGGAACAAGACCATGAGCAAAACCTCCCCAAATAGCCCAGGCCACCCCCTTTGTCTCTCTTCAGGCTCCAAACAGGAGCTGGAAAGAAACCCAAAAACAAACCTACGCTCTCTTGCTCAGCTTTCTCTGCCACAGCAAGCTAATCTGCCTCTGCCTCTCTAGAGATTTCCAATTACAGTTGATCAGAAAACAGAAGAACATTTTCATATTCTTTCCCCACACACACACACACCCTGCCCCCAATTTCTGATGAAAATTTAAAGATGCCGGAGATTTTCAGACCATCATTGTCCCAGGAGTCCCTTAGAGCTGAGGGAAGAGGGAATCTCCCACCCTCCTTGCACTTTGGAGTTCCAATTTTACACTCTAGATCCACGCCAGTAGTCTCTGAGAGCACTCGCTGCCTAGTAAACCAAATCTCTGCTTCTCTGTGGCACCGAGTGAGAGCAATGCCTTCAGATGGGCTGGAAACAGGTGCAGCCTCTCTCTCTTCTGAACAAGAGGAAAATAAAGCCTTTCAAGAAGCTGTGAACAAACATACTGTTAAACCAAAATGGGTTTATGCTGAAGTTAGTAGCATTTCCTCTAGTGAAGAGCAAGCTGTCTCCAGTCCAGCCATAGAGATGCTCAGCCACTCCTAGCTCCTTGCTCTTAAAATGTAATTAAAAGTACGGGCTCCAGGCTGGCTCCCTGGGAGGCTAAAAGCTTTCTGTTGATTCAGGTCCTGCTGGTTAACCCGTGTCTCTCCACAAGTACCGTGGGCTGGAGCACAGGGATTGCCACTTCCAGGACCCAGATGCCACATTCACCTGTCATCTACAACTCCCACGAGGCACCACGGCAGCTCAGGCAGACACAGATTAACGTGGAACTGACTCAGAATGAAACATGTTGATTAGGCTCAATCCAAACCAAACCCAAATGCTTGGGGTTGATTTTTCCAACAGAAAAATGACAAAATTTCAGCAAAAATCAAAACTGCATTTTCCATCCAAAAAACACTGATGGAAAAGTTCCCAACCAGCATTAGTGAGCCGGATAAAGGGAAACAAAATGAAAGTACTGCTGATGACAAACTAAAATCATTGCTGTCCGAAAGAAATGCACTGTTTATTGCTCTTCTTTTCCGAAACTGAAGTCTCAGCCCACTTCATAGTGCACCTCACAAAAACCAGGAGTATGGATGTATCATTGTGAGCAGCTTTCAGCAGAGAGCCAGTAACTAAATAGGGCCATCGAGACCGAACACCCCATGCAGCCCAGGTGAGGTAGAGGACAAAGGAGGAAGGTTTCATTGCCTCTCTCTGTGCTTTATCTGTGCAGTGTGTAAATAGAGGAGTTCAGTTTCCAGGACAGCTTTCGCTGGTACAAAATTCACCAGCCATGCTCCATCACACTGAACTGATAAAGTCCAAGTCCTATTACACTCACATTCTGAGCTAGAAAAGTGCAGAGTTACACAATCGTGCTACTATAACTAAACACTATTCTAATCACAGGCAGCAATTCCATAGGAAGGGCGGGGGGGGGGGGCAGGAAGGGAGGAGAATTTGCCTATTCAGTTAAGTATAGGCATTGACACATCAATCATTTTCAATTGCTACAGTATCTGAGCCCAGGCACTCTGGAGTGAACATATTCTGGGCCACGCAGTTTCATGTTAACCAGTTCCCCAGTGAACCTGAGTCCTGAAGATAATGCAAGGCCTGAGAGGAATCTTGGAGGGGGCTCAGACAGTCTAGGAATGTAGGAGACAGTATTCTCAGAGCGGGTGATATCAGAACCACTCCACAAGGAATGTCCTGCACTCCTCCCAGGCTCAAAAGGAGGGTCCGTGGAGATTACAGAAGCTGCAAAGCAGGTCCAGGTATTTCGCACACTATTGGAAGGCCAAAAATGCAGCCAAAGCAGAAGTTAATTGAGTCCCACAAACAAGGCAGCTGCAGGAAGCTGTACATGTGCCGGGCCCACTTGGTCTTAAGAGCCAAGCAGCTAGCAAGGCAAGCAGTTTAGCCAGATTCCAAAAAGCCTGACAGATGTAGGACGAGGAGCAGTGTGTGCTGTTGTTACACTGTATTTAAAGAATGACAGCGGCATGAGTCAAGGTGTACGCTGATCGCCTCAGGGTGGTGGGAAGCGACTCAAATCACTTCCCCATGAAAAGTGTATAATTGGCCAGGTGCATTATTGGGAGATTTGGGCTGGTGATTAGGTCTCCTTCTCCTGGAATATCAGGTATTGGCCCTTGACAGAGACAGTACGCTGAGCCTGACTGACCTATGGTCTCATTCAGCATGGTAAACCTACGACCCAGTTGGTTCGGCAAATATCAGAGTTCCAAGTCCACCCACGTCCATCTGCTCTTCTTCCCCTCAAGACCTTTCAGTCTATAACTAGTGCCCAGCCTGTACCCACCCTATCTGCCAACCACAGGGCCACTAACAGCACCCAGACAAGGGCCAGCCCCCTCCCTCTAGTGTCACAGACTCTCTTGTCTGCCTCTCTATCGTCCATGACCCTTGCTGAGACAAGTGAGAGTGAGCATAGGCTCTGACTCTGTGGGTGCTCCGAGGCTGGAGCACCCACAGGGGAAAAATAGTGGGTGCTCAGCATCCACCGGCAGCCCCGCCGATGAGCTCCTCCCCCTCTCTCCCAGTGCCACCCGCCTCCTGCTTTCAACAGCATGCAGGAGGTGCTGCGGGGAGGGGGCAGAGCAAGGGTGGGGCACGCTTGGGGAAGGGGCAGGGGTGGGAAGAGGCGGGGCGGGGTGGAGCCTTGGGGGAAGGGTTGGAATAGGGGCAGGGCCTGACGTGGAGCAGAGGTTGAGCTCCCCCGGGGAAATGAACAAGCCGGCGCCTGTGAGAGAATGAGTACACTGCAAAAAAGGAAAGGAGGACTTGTGGCACCTTAGAGACTCACAAATATATTTGCGCATAAATATAAGCATAAGGAATGCATCCGATGAAGTGAGTTGTAGCCCACGAAAGCTTATGCTCAAATAAATGTGTTAGTCCCTAAGGTGCCACAAGTCCTCCTGTTCTTTTTGCGGATACAGACTAAAACAGCTGCTACTCAGAAACCTGTCATGATGCAAGGCACTGAATTTAGCCGTATGGAGTGGAAATCTATCAACTTGGAATGCATCCGATGAAGTGAGCTGTATCTCACAAAAGCTTACGCTCAGATAAATGTGTTAGTCTCTAAGGTGCCACAAGTCCTCCTGTTCTTTTTGCGGATACAGACTAACCCTGCTGCTCCTCTGAAACCTGAGCACGCTGTGTGTTCAACAAGCAAGTATTTGAGCATGCGGCTGTCTGTGTGAGTTGTGTACACCGGCTACTACGTGAGCAAGCACATGGCTGTGTGAGCTGTGCACACAGGGCACCGCACAGACATGTATACTGAGCCTTGCATGAGCCAACTCATGACTGTGTGCCTGGCTGCGTGAGCTGTGAGTCTAGGGCACTGCACAGACATGCATAGCAGTAGCCTGCGTTTTCTCTCTATTGTTTGTAGCAGGCTGGGCTGGTGCAAAGCCGCTGGTGTTTGTTATCCACACCCATGTACTCCTTCCCAGTTACAGGCGTGCAGGCCTCATAAATCTTACCCTGAGAACTGGCTGGGGACAGGGCTGGAGCAGACAGCTGCATGGCTAATTTTAGAGGCAAGCTGGAGAAGCTGAGCAGGTTTAGTATCTATAGAAAAAAGTCACTTTGAAACAACATTTGCCATGTGCTTAAAAATAGACCCAGACATTAGGATTTTATTGGAGGTGGCAGGGGTCCCAGCCCATTAAAAGCCCCACATTGGGCCAATCACAACTCTCCATCTGAGAAGGGCTGGGCAAAGTTCTGCTTTAAGACAATCACTGCATCTCTTTGGTCAAGTGGAGCAGAAGCCTGCTGCAGAGTGACACAAAGGGCTTGTTATCATCAGTTGCAGAGAGGGGGCTGTCTCCACCTAACTCCTAATGCCTCACCACACTGGAGTGCGAGGAACTGATGCTGGGACCTGAACCCCATTCCTCAGCATGGCAGTGTGATGCACTGGGAATCCCCAGGACCCAGTGACAATTTGCTGAATGTTTTTGTACCTCTAAAAATGTTCATTTCACATTTGCAGTGAAGTTGTGTCAGTTTTGATTTCATTTTCTTTACAAGTGGCACCAAACTCTTGGTTCCAGACACCCCTAGAACTTTAGAAACACTCGGCTCCAGGTCTGGCTCTGACCAGTGCTGTTCGTTCTAGCTCTGATCTAAACTTGTTCATCCATCCGTACATTTGGCATATTAGCTACACTCGGACAGACCCAAATGGACTCCCTTGCAGCTGCTGCCTACCTGACTGTCCTGGAGTGTTTCTTGGTGTAAGGAGTGATGACTTTGAAAAGCAGCTCCATGGCTCCATTAATGCCCAGCTTGGTTCCTGCAGAGACTGGGACAACGAGAGAGACAGGAAGTTAGATCCAGAGCAGTAAGCTTGGGTTGCTGGAGTTACTGGTAGAGCAGTAAAGAGAGGAGCAGCAGCTGAGATTAGCAGCAGAGCCTCTGGGCTTCCAAATGGGTCTCTTTGACCGTTTTACAGATGTAGGAACTGAGGCACATAGAGATCAACGGTCACAGAATGACTCACAGGCAGATTCAAGACTAGCACCCCATTCTCCTAACTCTTAGCCCTGTGCTCATTCAAGTAGTTTACAGTTGCCCCATCATTTGTAGAAGATGTTGCACTCTCTAGAGACAGGTTAGGGTTAAATGGGGCCAATCAAATCCACTCACAGTTTCCAGGGGCAATTCCATGCACACGAAATATCTCCTAGGGGCTTGGAGTGGGATAGGAGAGGATTTCTTTCCTTTCTGCACTAATCCCTGTTATTTCTGCTCTTCGGATAGGTACTTCTGAGTGCAGATGCAGCCCCACCTCAGCCACTCCTATCTTTAATTCTTCCCTTGACAATGCTGTTAACTTTTGCAGTCAGACACAGTGGCATACCTGGGAAAGGGCTGCACAGAAATTGGCTGTTTGGCTTTAAAGCTAACCTACAACAGTCCATCATCAAACCTCCAACCTCACACGGAGAAGGGAGAGCAGGGGAGATTCAGGGGCTTGAGTGAGTGAAGCTAATAATGGGGGATCTCTAGGTGAACAGGGAGGGCATAAAGCCTAAAACAGTTAAGTGCTTTAAAAAAAGACAGTTTATTGTCCTAAGAGGGGGAAAGAATGAGAAATCAACATCCCCATCAGCAGCCAGCAGGAGTCTTGGATGCCTGCCCCAATCTGGGTTTTTTGGCTGCTTTGTTACTAACTATCCCCCACTGGCCAGAAAGCTGCCAAAGGGCCCATCAGCTTATGTGGATCTCAGCCAAGTCATCCCGCTGATGGAAAATCTTGGAAGGCTCACTGGCTACTTTCACAATAGCAAACTATTCATGGGGACAGTGCAGCGTACACAGCTGCTTAAACTCTCCTCCCCGCAGACCGGGGGGCATGCTGCACACAGGGCTGGCAGCCCACGCTGGGAAAGGAGCAACCCAGGACAATAAGCAGCTACAGTGAGATCTTAACAAGGTCGGGCTGGCTGCTTAGACTCCCACCCGCAAGGACCCTTCAGGGTGTTATATGCTCCTGGGTTCTCTACTGCTCCAGTCAATTAGGTGACTTGGAGGGAGGGAAATTTCCAGTTCTTTACCACATCCGTAAAAGCCTCAGCCTATCCCAGAACAACACCTATGTCCTGGTTATGTGCAGATGTGGCACTGAACTAAAAGCCAGTGCTGAATGGGGTGGAGGAGGTAGGACGTTCTGAGGCACTGGGGTGGGGTTCACCAGGGGAGGTTGTGCAGATCCTAAGGATTAGGCCTATACAGCACAGCACAGTGATGAATTCCTCCTCAGGCCCTTGGTGGGACGTAGGAACTCAGTGACAGAAGAGATTTAACCAAGTTGAAAGATTTTGACTATGAATTTGGGGGGCGGCGGGGATTAGGAACAAAATTTTTTGCATTTTTGCACCAGTTTCTTATGGAGATGCTTAGGTACTATTGCAGTGGGACCTCAGGGTCACTTTAATGAACTAGAGAGTGTGTTTGCAGGGCTCAGGGTCCTGACACTAACGGAAAGGGTTAAAGGCCACAGTGCAATGGGCTAAAGCCTCTGAATGGGGATGCGGGTGCACTTAACGAGAGCAGAGGGAGTGTGGAAAAGGGCTCAGGGTGGGATGCAGCTCTGGGTGAACCTGCAGCTCTGTAACCCAAATTAAGACACATTTCAACTGCTGTCTCTATTACACTCACCCTTTCGAATGCCACTTATCTCAGGCAAGGGGACTGAATGCTGGGAGCTGGCTGCCTGCCTGAGAAGGCCCATAGCATGAGGCCAGCTCCTGTGTAAATACAAGACCTAGAGGGCTAACAGCCAGTAATGTTAAATCTTAGGAGGAAAGATTTGGAAAGCTGGATGTGTACAGCTCGGCCAGACGGTGATGTGAGTATACAGCAGGGGAGAGGGGAATAGGACAACCATCTAGAATGTTCTGCAGGGGGAAAGTAGCCAGGAGAGAGAGGAAGTGGTTAGGTAATGCAAAGGGATGCAACAGAATGAAAGTGAGCAAAGGGAAATTTGTACTGCCTCTAAGAAAACATTTCCCCATGGGGAAATATCTGAATGCACAGTGGTCTTTTGAGGGCAGAGCTAGGAATCCCAATGCTTGAGTCACTGAACACCGGAGAATACTCCGGTGGGTACGGCTCCAGTTGGGGACTCAGAAGGTCGGGGTTCAGTCTGTCACAGACTTCCTGTGTGACCTTGGATAACTCATTTGTCTCTGTGTGCCTCAGTTACCACTCTGCACAATGGGGATAATAGCACAATGAGGATAATAATCCCTAACTCACAAGGGTGTTGTGAGCATAAATGCATTAATGATTGTGAGGAGGATAGTATTAGGGTCCATGTAAGTACCTAAGATATCTAGAATAGACTGAAGGGAACGATCCTGCATCATCTGGACTAAATGTTTTTTTACACAGCTATTTTCTGTCTTCTATAGTCTTTGGATGAGTAGGTTCACTGAATCTTACAGTGAAAGATCCCTCTGAGAGTTACCCTTCTATGAGAGGTTTCAGAGTAGCAGCTGTGTCAGTCTGTATTTGCAAAAAGAAAAGGAGTACTTGTGGCACCTTAGAGACTAACCAATTTATTTGACCATAAGCTTTCGTGAGCTACAGCTCACTTCATCGGATGCATCCGATGAAGTGAGCTGTAGCTCACGAAAGCTTACGCTCAAATAAATTGGTTAGTCTCTAAGGTGCCACAAGTACTCCTTGCCTTCTGTGAGAGCGTACCTAGAGCTATGCTAGCTCTTGCATATGATTCTATCTGTTATCAATCACAGATGCCAATAGCTTACTTATAGATGCATATCTCTGTAGCAGAGGGACCATTAGCTTGCATTGTAGCAACTGCAGAAGGAGCTCCAACTCTCATTGGCATGAGAAATGGAAAGGAGCACTTACCACTAGAGGCATAAACCCGCAGGACCCAGAGACAGTGGATGAGATTCAGGTGGTGAGTCAGATTTTTCCTTGCCAAGCTCAGGGTCACATCAATTGCGTCCAGTTTCTGCACTTTCAACCCAAACTTCCTATCTGTGAAAGCAAACAGGAACAAAATGATGGTGAAGAAAGAGTGGCTTTCACAGGGACACAGAAATGCCGCATGCTGTGGTGTAATCATGCCGCATCCTTCAACAGGATCTTTCATAGGAAGATCTCAAAGCAATTGCAAACAACATTTATTACTAAGGCCCCACAATCCCCCTGTGAAGGAAATCAGTATTCTCCCCCCCGACTTTTACAAATAGATAAGATGAGGCACAGAGGAGGCTGGTGCCTTGCCCAGTGTTACATTTTCCATACGCAAAGAACAGTTTCAATGACCTATTTTAAGTTAAGGGAAACAAGACGGAACTAAAGTAAAGTCTCCCCAAGAAAGAGCTATGTGGGTGCCTCTCCTCTATGACGTGCTACATCAAAACGCTGTCTGACAAAAAATGTAGCTGGTTTTGCAGATGGCCAACTGCCAGAAATGTACATAGAAAACAAAATCATAAAAATGTTAGCACTTCACAGATAACGCTTCCACTGAACTTTGGGTGTGAAGAAGAAAGCTCAAGCCTCCCAGCTGTGCTGCAAACACTGAGCAACAATCTCTCTGATGATAGAGACACAGCAGCAAGTGAAACTTGTTTTTGAATGTGTTATTGGGATACAGAAACCAAGTCACAAGAGAAAGAGCCTTTGTAAGTTACCATGTCTTGTATGGGAATCACTTACTGCCCAGCTGGGCTTTATCGGTGACACAAAATGCTGGTCAGGAGCTCAGAATGAACTCCATTATAGAATCTCTCCCACCTGGATTGCCATCAGCTGTGCCTATATTCTTAGTACAAACTTCTAGCCACTAGTGGGTGAAACTATTAGGAGGTCTTACAACACTTTGCCCCACCCCCCAGTCGCCAAGCCAGCATTCAGTGCAAAGTGTCCTGACTTGTTAAAACACTCACAGATTCCAGTACTGACCATGACTGTGACCTTTGGAGCCTTCTGCTCCTCCCTCCCCATCCTTTAAGTAATACTGGCACAGCAATACCTCTTTGGCCTACTTTAGCCAGCAGGCGAAGCAGAGGTAAAAGGATGCTGTAGTCTGGCTGGGCTGTCTGTGCAACATTCAGCAGAGCCTGCAACAAAGCTTCACTCCCCCCTTTGCTGACCATGTAGTGAATTCGTCGGTCTGTTCCTAAGGGCAGAAAATTAAAAAGGAGGGATAGTCAATAACTTTCCTGTCACAGAGCTTTAAACCTAGCAATAAGTGAACATTATATGATTCAGAGGATGCTTATCAGACCTAAAGAAGCCCACTACATGACCCTTCTCTGGTGTTTTCTTGCTCAGACCATTATAAATATAAGGGCATTTGCAAAATGTACATCTGGACTTGGATTTCAAACACCCCCAGAGTTTGGAGCTGTGGTTCAGGCTCATCTCTACTCTATGTCAAAACCATGTGTGATGCTGCTCCTTGCTGCAGCTGCTATTATCTATATAAGCCACCACCTGCTGAAGCTTTCAGCGTGCATTGAAATGGGTTGGAGTAGAAGCAGCAGAGACGCTGATAGATTTCAAAGAAGTGCAATGCTCAGTGATCTTTCCCTAGATATTGAAAGTTAAATAAGTGAAGGGAAAGAGTTCCAACAGTGCCTAGGATAGGGGAATGAATCCTAGGAAAGCTCTGGAGTCAGCCTCCAAATAAATAAGGTCTCCAGAGAAACCAAAGGCTAACCCTCTGGGTCCTCCTGTGTCAACAGCTCATAATCCACAGGCATCTTTGGCCAGCTGTGAAGTTTTCTACTGGAAACCCAGGCTGGGAGTATTGTGGAAGCAGTACATTCAGTCCCCAGGGGGCTCATATCATCCACAGTGAAGCCATCTAGCTGATTGAAGAATGATATAGACTCCAACAGAGAGTCACAGCTGTGGTTATGATGTCTCTGATGGAGCTGGGGGGAGAGGGAGAGTGTAAAGTAGGAGCATATGAGGCTTGCAATAGGGATGTAAACAACTACACACACACACACACACATACACACACAGAGCCCTGCATTTTGGCAACTAGAGTTAGCTGGAAAAATTTTAACGAAAGGACATTTTGATGAAAAATGGAGGGGAATGCTCTGCTAGCAACTTATTTTCCCTTCTTGTGGCCCTGAAGAAGGGAAAATAAGTTCACCTTCACTGTGAACATGCAGATAGAGGAGACTTTGAAAATAGTGTAGTCTCTGTGATGCGTGGATTACTACACCCATGGAGAAGATTTCATACCGCTGAAGTGAAGCAGAGGAGAAGCTGTTCATTCCCCTGACAGTTCCAAGCACTTTTTTTTCTGAGGGGAAATCAACTACAGAATCAAATTGCTGCAACCCAGGAGGCTGTCTCCTGCTCATATCTCATGGTTCGCTCTTTCCAGTGGGCCTGGTGACTGAACATTTCCAGTGTTCCACTCCCCGGGAAGATTGAAACATCTTGAGAAGCAGTTAAATTAATGGCCACCTTTGAAATTCACAGGAATATTTTCCCCCTCTTTCACCATGTGATAAAATTAAAAAGTGTACGGTGGGGGTGGGGGGGTTGAGCAAGGAACCCCCCCCTCCCCCCAATCTTCCGTATAAATAGGAGGAAAAGCTGAAGGGCTATTCACGCAAACTAGGCAGAATTGATCTAGCAAACACCTGACAGAGATATGTTGATGTCTGCTCTGTGCCCTGTTTTAGTCCCACCCATCTTCACTCTACAAGAGAGGAAGGATGGTCCAGTGGCAGGGGTGTTAGCTGGGACTCAAGAGACCCAGATTCAATTCCCAGATCCCCCCCAGATTTCCTGTATGACAAGGCAAGTCACTTAGTCTCTGTGTCTCAGTTCCCCATCTGTAAAATGGGGATAATAACACTGCCACGTCTCATGGAGTGTTGGAATTGTAAAGACATTTCAAATGTGAGGTACTCAGATTCTAAAACCAAGAGGACCATCTAAGTACCTAAAATAGAAACATTAAGGCATCAGTACTTACCGATAGAGAGTAGGTCTGTGAGAATGCTGAGAACATTGAGGATCACATCCTTGTCATGGGACTTCTGCAAGAGGAACACAAATGCCCATCTTGATGGATGAACTCAAAATAGTGAGGCAAGGGGTCTACTTTCCAAGACATTCAATGCTATGCAGGGCTGGATTAGAGAGCAGAGGTCTCTGCGGACCAGAGTCATTGCTGTCCCACTTGGATAATGGGTCCTCCTAGACTAATGTGAGCAATGGGTGTGGGTGGCCTCAGGCTAATAATGGATTTTAATGGCCACCTGGTGTCATATTTATCATACCACATAAAAAGTGGTGTTTAAGATATGGGGGGTAGCAATGGGCAAGAAGAAAACCATCGAGAAATCTCTACATTTGAGCCAGCCTGACTGACATGACTTTGCATATATCCTTACTGCTTTAATTTTGTTCTGTCTATACACCTTTCCACTGCATTGCCTGGCCTGACATCATCCCCAACACATAACTTAATTTAGCACAAACATTGAACCAGAGTCTGCAGTGGATTAACAACAACTTTGACAATGGGGAAAAAATGCAGGAAGAGGTGAAATATGGAACAACTTCAATCACTGTCTAACACCTTGTATCCAAGTGTTTTGGGATTAGCCAGTCCCAGAGATTCCATCATTTGCTGATGATGGAGTTGAGGCTGTATGTTGTTTTTCTAAAACTTCATTTCTTCTTTTCAGCTTGGTCTGGCCAGCTCTTCCTTTTTCGATCTGCACCTAAAATTCTGAAAGTTGCAAAGGAGACATTGTACAACACACACAAAGTAGGCATTTTGGGTATTCTGCAGCAAGGGCACCTCTTACAATCACTCGGTGTCCCAATCTCATCTCTTTTAAATGTTGCTTTGTACCCTATAATGGCATTCCAAAGCCTGCCAACCAAAGCAACAGAGCAGACAGGAATTTTCACAAGATGAGAGGTTCTCTAGGGATATTTTTAATGAAGACTAAGTTAACATTATCTGGTGTAGGTCATGCAGATTCCAAATGTATGGTGGATCCAAATCAAATCTTGTACTTAAGGGAATGGGATAAATTCAGCTGTTCTTGGGGAGAGGAAAACCACTGTTTAGACTAACTCCTGCAATTAGTTGGTGGTATAGAGTAGACACCCATCTGAATCTTCCTTATGCCGATAAGATTTTGCTACTGGAAAGTGAATGAGGAAGGATTTAGTGGTTACAGTCTGTATTGACATGAGGGATATGTAGGTTCAGTACTGGACCTATTATTTTTCACAGGAATTCCTAACATAAAATATAAACCTTACATACATGTAGCACTTATCACCTAGGAGGAACTTCAAGTTCTTTGTGCAAGCCACAATATATGTAAAGGAGTCACTTCGTCTCCCACCAAAATCATAATGATAATATCTTTAAAATATACAATACCTGTCTTCCTGATGGCTTTGAAGGGTTTTAGAAACATACCCTACTGTTACACAGTCTAGATACAGGGGGTCTCTTCAACAATCACGAGAGAGCTAGCCACCTCTGGCATGCTTAATATTTTACAGCTGCACCACACAATATAGTTGAAGACAGGGAGAGGAGAATCCCCTATCTAATTGAAACTGCAATGGGAATGCTAGGAATCCCAAGTGCAACCCCTTGGCTGTCTGCATTACGGTACAGTCTTTAATTACATGGTTACATACTACTTTTTCCACAGGACCCTTGCCTCAGTCAGTGCACAGGATGATGTTCAGGGAATGTATCAGGGCTGTGTAGTTCAGGAGGCAGTTGTTTGTAAGACCCCGCTTCCTCATTTGTTGTAGAAGTTGCAGGGTGTGTAGTGAATGAGTTAGGGAAGTGCAAAAAGAGAAAGGATGATCTCAGGCTAAGACAATGGAATGCCACCTTGAAGAACTGGATGCTATCCCTGCCTCTTCCATACAGTTCTTATGTAATGTGGGGAAAGTCACTTAAACTTTTCACAGGTGGCTACTAATTGTGTGTTCTTCATATTTGGGAACACAAGCAAGCTTACTTCTGGCATTTCCTAACATTTGAGTGTTGACTTTGCAACCTTAATAATGTTGTTTTAACACCAGTTTTTTGCATGTAATATCATAGTTTTTTTAAAAAGCAAACTGAAAATACAGAAAATCCACCATGTGCAATGACACTGCCTTCCATATGATTGATCAATAGGATTGGAACATGTAGATCCACCTGATAGATCTTGCTACTTGAGGTAAGAGTAACTGATAGCAGTAAAAACAACAAGGAGTCCGGTAGCACCTTAAAAACTTAACAGATTTATTTGGGCATAAGCTTTTGTGGGTAAAAATCCCCACTTCTTCAGATGCATGGAGTGAAAATTACAGATACAGGCATAAATATACTGGCACATGAAGAGAAGGGAGTTACCTTACAAGTGGAGAAGCAGTGTTGAAAAGGCCAATTCAGTCAGGGTGGATAAGGGCCGCTCCCAATAACTGATGAGGAGGTGTCAATACAAAGAGAGGGAAAATTGCTTTTTAGTGAGCCAGCCGCTCCCAGTCCCTATTCATGCCCAAATTAATGGTGTTAAGTTTGCAAATAATTGTAGCTCTGCAGTTTCTCTTTGAAGTCTGTTTTTGAAGTTTTTTTGTTGAAGGATGGCTACTTTTAAATCTGTTATTGAATGTCCAGGTAGATTGAAGTATTCTTCTACTGGCTTTTGTATGTTACCATTCCTGATGTCTGATTTGTGTCCATTTATTCTTTTACATAGAGACTGTCCGGTTTGGCCAATGTACATGGCAGAGGGGCATTGCTGGCACATGATGGCATATATCTCATTGGTAGATGTGCAAGTGAATGAACCCCTGATGGTGTGGCTGATGTGGTTGGGTCCTCTGAACAAACCAAGGTACAACAGTTTTTCTTGAAGTCCACCCTGGGTTTGTTTTGAGGTTGGTCCAAATTCACAGTATTGGCTCCGTGAGTCACTCAGAAAAAGGTCTGCAGAAGCCCAGCAGAATTCTGCAAATTGTTCTTTCTCGGTGACATATGCTTAGATCATCTGCTTCTCTTGCACATTTCTTTTTTTCACTAGGGCTCAATCATGTGAGACCCTATATCCCTTCAACACTCACTGATCTTAAAAGGAAAGGAAAGAGACCAGTACCCAACTCACAGCAGGTGCTCACGACCTTGCAAGATTGGCCCTTTTTCTTCTGCCTTTCAGGGGTGATGAACACCCACAAACTCAGGGGCTTCAACTAGCGATGCCGATTTTCAGTACCTTTGAAAAACATCAGACTGTCCTCTCTGGTTTTTTCTTGATGTCTCTCAGTATCCCTTTATCTTGTAGGTGAATGGATTTCACATTTAGGTTTCAGCAGTGAAGGCTTCATTGATTAATGCTCCTATTACACTGGGTTGTTTATTTTAGCTGATTGGATTGCGGGTTTCCTAAGCCATTAACACAAATATTGATGACACAAGGTATCTTCTGAGTTCCTGTGTGCTTTATTGAGGAACTCAAATGGACAAGGAATGTGAGGGGCATGAGGGAGCGTATTTAAAAATGTTAAAATTAGAGCCAGCAAAAACTGCCACACATTCTCTGAACATTTATCCTGAATATTTAAACATATTTACTCGGACTGTGTCTATGATCCTTCTATTTGCTGGACATCAATGCTCAAATGATGGAGTTTGCTGGCAGGTGTGTTTGTGTAACCAATGGATGACAAACTGGACCCAACAAAGTCACCTATTGACCTGAGCTGTTAGCCAAACTTCAGGATCTGGCTCTGCAAGAGTTCAAACAGCAAAGAGATGATAAAAGCTTGGTTTCAAATGCCGGCATCACAGATAATTACAAAACAAAACATTCTGCTGCACATGCTTTTCCCCCAGGGTGAGGATGAGAGAACAAACATCTGACACATTGCTTGAGCACTTTCCAGTAGTGCCTTCGAAACTAGATAAGCCTGGGATAAGAATGTATACAGAATAGAATCAGATATGCCCAATACCCCTTTCCTCCTGGTTCTTGTGCTCCTTAGAAGAAGGGTCAGACAGATCGGAGGAGAAGCAGACCAGAAAATGCAAAGGGAAAGTAGAAGAGAAAGGATCTTGTGAGTGTGTGTCCAACCACACAGGACTGGAAGGAGTTCAGGTGACCAGGTAGGCCTATTAACTGCCCAAGTTGCACCTGGAGGAGAAGCCAGGGAAGGCTGGGACCTAACTGCTGATGGCACCCAGCTGAGGAGGAAGAGGTAGACCCAGGAAGCTGGCACCAGACTGGGGTAGCAATCACTTGCTGGGAAGAGGGAGGAGGGTTTGGAGCTGATCTACCCATAGAAAGGGAAGGAAACCAGAAATTGTAGGAAGCAGTCCAGGGAAGCAGCAGCAAGGGCTCAGACAGTAAAACCCAGAATTGTTGGTTGAGGGTCCTGGACTGGAACCCGGAGTAGTGGCCAGGCCTGGGTTCCCCTCCTGGCCACTTGCAGTGCTGAAGAAGACTGTCTGAGACTGTTCAGGAGGACTTTGGGTAAACCCCCCAGAAGGGAAGCCACATAGTGACCAGGGCCGGCTCTAGGCACCAGCAAAACAGGCAGGTGCTTGGGGAGGCACATTTCTACAGGTGGCCGCCCCTAGAAATGTGCCCCCGCCGCCTCAGCTCACCTCCGCTCCGCCTCTGCCGCTCCGCTTCTCCCCCCTCCGTCCCAGGCTTGCCGCGTGCGAAACAGCGCGAAAAAAAACGGGGGCGACCAAAAATTTTTTTGCTTGGGGTGGCAAAAATCCTAGAGCTGACCCTGATAGTGACCCAGCCAAAGGGCTGAGTCACCAAGAGGAGACTTTGGTTCCTGAGCAAGAGGGACTGCAGGGTGAGATGACGGAAGAGACATGATTTGTGGGGGTGGGCATGCGCAGCTAATCCCCAAGATAGCCAGGAGAAGGCACCAACAGTGGTGAGCGAACCTGGTGACAGACCTATTTAAAGATGCTAAGGGGAGGCCCTGGCTCCTTGAATACTGCCTACAAAGTGACATCTTTAAACCTCCAAGAAAGGTAGCCACACCTGTGGAGAATCATGTAGTCCTCAAATTGTACTTTGTGTATCTAAGGGGGCCTCCCTCGAACAGGACAAGTGTCTGACAAGTTCCTGCCCCAGTTTCCAAATCTTGGAACTAATACTCTCTCACTTCCGTATGCCTCTCTTAGGCACCACTTAAACCAGTATTCTGCTTACGTATGCCCCACCAATCTCCATTCCCACTAGAGCTAACTACCAAGCCAGGTGCTATTCATCATCCCAAAAGAGGCAGCTGTAGAATTTATACCATGTATATAGCATATGGTGGTGAAAAGGTCTTATCTCTGTGTTCAACTGAAACACGGTGTGTTTAGTTCACAGCATACAGGAACCTGAAGTGCTGGTTTCCTCTCAGTTGTTTGCCACTGAATGTGATAACTTGCAAGAGTCTCTCCAAAACACACCAGATCACCAATGAATATGGTGACTAGACTCCATTCAAGATCAATGGGGGGTGGGCTGTCCAGACAATTGGACAGAAGCCATTGCATCAAAGCGATTTTCTCTGTGGCACCTGCGAGTGCTTTCCTTCTAGTCATTGGAAGTAATGAATGCAGCACAGTGCAAGATAGAACTGATTCAAACCCAGTTGCAAAGTCCAAACCCAGATCTGAATATCCTCAAAATCTGGGGGTGTTCAGATGTAGCATTTTAGTCTGGACTCATCTCTAACCAAAATTACTTTTACAAAAGCGAACAATATGGGACTGGTGGAAACCACATGTGTCTAGGAATATGCTATGTGCCCAAGGAACCTTGCAGTATAAAATACAATTGATTGTACTTATATCACCTTTCACCTGAAAGTCACAAAGCCCTTCACACACAGTAGCCTCACAACTGACTCCCCAGATCATGAAGTAGGTCACTTTGAGACATTACCCCCATTTTACAGATGGAGAAAGGAAGGTGAAGCAAAAGCCCCACAGTGAATTAGTGGCAAAGCCAGGAAGAGGACCTGGATATCAGTTGTAATAAGATGTGGTGAAAGACATTTGTATGGTGAAGGAATTTCTAACTTAGTCAAACACATGCATCTGTTTCACTAGCAGGATTATGGATCACTGCATTTTCCTATTGCTCTCTAAGTACTAATAAAACACAAAGTGTTTATTGTGTTTGAACAAGGATTTCCTCCCTTTGGACCCATCTTCTCCTCCCACCTAGCTAGGAGGTCATGGAGAAGAATGTCATGTCCTAAAAGAATCCATGTGATAGTGCCCTGTGAAGTAAGCAAAGAAGTATCATTCATTTATTAGTATGATTCATTATGGGCCTAATTCTGCCACCCTCACTCATGTTGAGTAGAACCTAATCCTTCAAGAGGCTCAGTGGTTTCAATGGAACTCATCGGAGAGTAAAAGCACTACTCAGCATGAGTAAGGATAGTAGAATCAGGCCCTTGTTTATGGAGAATGACATTCATCCCTACATACAAGTAGGAATCCATCAACATAGGAAATAAGTATGTGTACAGACCTTGACCTGGCTCTCTGCATAGGGGTAAATTTCACCTACATTGCTCAAAAGGGTGTACAGGTATTTTACATAACTTAATTGCAAGGCTGTATACTAGAGTAATTCTGCAGGCTGTCAGGGAAGAGAGGCATTTATTAAAATCTAGATATCTGCAGCAATTAGGACCTGATGGCCTGCAATTTCCTGGATCCCTTGTTTTCCTCCTTTTTATAAACAGCTATGACCTTTTGTAAAAGTTCCTCCTGTCACAAGGTTCCTTTGTGTCACTTCCTCCTTCTATTACTAATGCATCCCTAATAGAGCAATTCTTGTATTATACAGAACTAGTGGTAAAACACATTAGTATATAACCTTAAAATGCTTCTATCAAATTGGAATTTTTTTTAAAAAAATCAAGAAACTTTGAGATAAATCAAAATACCTGATATTTTGCAAGGGGCTTTTAGACTTTTCTTTAATGTTCCCTCAGTAATTAGTACCACAGATAATTTTCTCTCCGGGTTAATCTCTTATTTCACAATGAGTTGCTTGCGATATTTAAGGACTATGGCCGGATTGAATGTGATCATCATTCACGTCTTCCTTTTTTAAAATCTATTTTCTATATTTCTGCAAAATTAGCTTTCTTTAGTGCCATTATTCTGTCATCATTCTTTCATAATAAGGTTTTTATATGGCTCTAGAGATTCTTGAATAATGATTCCTTCATGTATGTTAACTCCTACTGTTTATTTGTATTTATTTGATTTATATTTGTGCTGTTAACTGTATTTTTAATTATAAAATAACTACAGGATTTTAAAAAACAACTGTTTGATTCAAACATTAAGCCTTCACATGACACATCTCGGAACTAAGTTTAATAATGACATCGGAAAAACAGCAATATGGCTGTTGATTTCGATGGTGAGGATGAAAAAGCAGCAGGACAAATGCTACAATCTGTGTTCAGAAGACTTTATAGTCTTCTATAAAGACTTCTTTATAGTCTTCTTATGGAGGTCGCTCCAGAGAATATGCAGTCGTCCAAAAAAAGTGGATTTGTGAATTAAAGAAGTCTTTGCTAGGTATAGTATTTGTCAGAGTCCAAGCGGTCTCCAGGATCCATGGAAGATTTCCAGGTATACTTGTTAATAAAACTACAGCAGTCTCTAGGGTGGGGCATTTTTAGTCCTCTGGAGATGCCACACAGCAAGTGCAAGCATGTGCTAGTGGAAATAAGCTAGCCATAATGAACAGAGACGATGCGGTCACTGCAAGGCCTACTCCTCTGTGCTCCTGCTCAGTGGAGGGAAGGTTAAAGGTACAACTATGCCTTTTCTCAATCAATATTATAATGGTGCTGGCCCACTTTGTGTTAGACGGGGAGCAGAAAACTATGTCAGTGTGGTAATACTCCTTTGCTACACATTAATCTGCTTATCCTTTGCATGCTAGAGTAGTGGTGTGGCGTAAGGAACATCCTAATAGCGTTCAACACCTATTCTTTTCAATTGCTGCAGTGCCCCTCCCCCTGCACTTATCTAGCCCAGTGTCATTGATGCTTTGTGGGACAACAATGGCAATGCTTTGATTCGGTCAACACTAGCTGCTAAACTGTTTAACACTTCTCCAGGCAGAAGTAGTGGAGACAAATGGCTGCCAACTGTCAACAACATGTCATTTTCCTAGTGTAGACAGACCCTGAAAATGACTAGTCTAATTTTCCTGTCCAACCTGAGTGGGGGGTGGAAAACAAACCAACAAAAAGAAACACCATCAATAAATAAAAGGCATTATCATCCCACGGTCTGAAAGCTATTGACTTTAATGTCAGAAGGGATCATCATGATCGTCTAGACCAGGGATTGGCAACCTTTGGCCCGCAGCCCGCCAGGGAAAGCTGCTGGCGGGCCAGGACGGTTTGTTTACCTGCTGCGTCCGCAGGTTCGGCCGATCGCAGCTCCCACTGGCTGCGGTTCGCTGTCCCAGGCCAATGGTGGCTGCAGGAAGCGGCAGCTAGCACATCCCTAGGCCCGCCCCATTTCCCGCAGCCCCCATTGGCCTGGGAGGACGGCGAACCACAGCCAGTGGGAGCTGCGATCGGCCGAACCTGCGGATACTGCAGGTAAACAAACATCCTAGCCCACCAGTGGATTTACCTGACTGGCCGTGTGCCAAAGGTTGTCGCTGATCTAGATTTTGGCAATGTCCTTTTAAAATCAAAACCCGTCTCCCTTAAAAGGAAGCCAAGTTGTTGAAGGGTCTGATTTGGACACTTAGCTTTGAGACCACACTATAACAATGCCTTTAAAAAAAACCTGTGACTCATGCACGAGATATACAGCAACAGAAAGCGGATTCCTCCATGTAAAAGGAAGAAGGATTTTTTTCCCCCAGCCATGGATATGCCAGATTGGCTGCTCACAGTAAGCACATTTGACCTCAGCCCAAGCATGTCTGGTCAGCTGGCGTTTTATTAGCCCCGTGTAAGTGAATGAGATCATCACCGAGCTTACACTGTGGGCAAATCTGACAGGAGTTAAACTTAGAAACGCCAGCTTGCTGTCCTAGTTGACATGCCTCCAGGATGAGATCTTTGGGTAGTGTGGCTCCGGGGGAACAGCAAAGTAAGAAATGGAACACAGAAGCTAGGCTAAGAAGCCACCCGCCCAGGCCTGCTAGCCTCACCCTCTGCAGCAGCATTGCACTGCTTCTGCATTTAAGGCCTCGGTGCCCATAGGAACTTGAGAGACAGCATTGGGCCTATATGTACAGACCTGAAAAGGCAATGAGCACGACATTAACTTACATGGCACTCTCCACTCACACTCTCATTCTGCTCATAACGGGAGACCAAAGGGATAGCTCTGATTGAATTCAGAGTTCTCTGGGCTGAGGATTTACACATGCTCCTATAACATGTGGGTACCTGACGCGGGAACAGAAGCTGAACTGTGCATCCGTCAGCTTCTGAGGAATCCTTGCAAAAAGAGATGTCGGGTGCGGGCTGGTCTTGCCCCAGTCTATGGCAGCAATGGATAGTTTTTTCCTAGCCACAGTGTTGCAGGCCACTATGGTCCACAATGTAATGCAGTTTCAGCTGTGAGAAGGAAAATGTGATCCTTGTGAAGAGAGGGGACTATTTGCAGGTTCCAGAAGCCATCTATTATTCAGCCAATCAGGTCCAACAGCAGGGTAGGGACCACCACCGTCTCTCTGCCCTAGCTCTGAGCAAACACAGTCTTGATATGATGGTCTGGTCACAGAGGCAGGTCCACATTCTAGTGAAAAGTTGGTAGGGGCTTTTGGCTAATGCTAAAAACTGGTCCCTTCCTGGGCAGAACTTACCATTTATATGGAGAGACCACCACAAGGGCAAAGTATTATTCTCTCCCATTTTATCCAAGTCTGTTCCCACCTAGTATTATAAATGGGCATGTCCAGTGGGGTTAACAGTGTCCTGAACACTTTATCATGACAAGACCAGGGACAATCTTGCCAGTTTCAGCTAGGGACACGGCCATCCCTTTTGCTCAGCCAAGCACTGACAGCCTGCTTTTTGGATACCGACTCTCCAGAGCTTACACTTAAAGTCGCTTCCCACAGTGGGAGCTTTCAGAACAACCTGCTAGGCAAAATTTTCCTTTTTAAAGCATGCGTCATGTTAATGCCTCTCTTCCACCAGTTGTCCTCAGAAAGCCTTTCCATTATGGGGGAGACAAGCATCCTAAACCCATTTGAGGGGAGATTGTCCCAGACGAACATAGATCAGGGCACATGCATTCCTTATTTTCCGTCTGAAGCACGGATGCTCAGTCTTGGAATTTAGCTTAAGCAAGAACACCCTCAAAACACATGAGAACTTCCCCAAAGGGGAATTCTACCCAAGAGATAACTCTTGGGAGGGTAGCTCTCCTCTCCCCAACCCCCTCCCGAAACTATCCCCATTTGGATATATGATGCTGGCTTCTGCCTGGAGGAGCAGGGTCAGTTTGTTCCTGTGACTTCAGCAGCTCTGCATTTTAATCACAGGAAAAGGTCAGGTGGACCATTGCCCCTTCTCCCCTCCATCTGCAGTGTAGGGGGTGGGGGCATTCAGTATGCCAAACAAGCTGCTTAATGAAAATCTCTCTCTCCTGCTTCCCAGGTTAATCGTGAAGGAGAGGAAGGGATATAGCTTTATCTTCCTTCTACTACTACTGCTGCTTTACCCTTCTCAAGTGAATTCTGTGCTAAGATTTCCAAGCATTTTATAGACCGTGAGCCAATCTCACACATGTTCGGATTGGGGCTGATAAAAGTTACTTATTAATATGATTTAGGGTGACAATCCAGATTGTTTTTTATGAACTAAACCTTCCAATCTCCCAGCAAGGTAGAGGAGTGCCGTCCCCATTCGTTGTCCAGAGGGGAAAGCGGAGGCACACAGGTTAAACAAGTTACAGCAGGACAAATAAAGAGACAAGGCAGGTGAGGTAATAGCTTTTATTGGACCAGCTTCTGTCTCTGGCAGACCTGAGAACGAAGCCCAGGTCATCCGTCTCTCAGTCCCGGGCTTTAGCCACGAAAACAGCCTGGCCCTCATTGTTCCAAGGATGAGAAAAGAACAGCAAGCCTGGGTCCAGCAAAAAAAGGAGGGGTGAGATTTACCTCCACTTACCCCTGAGATCAAATTTGCATCAGGCTCAGTTGAGAACCAGCATCAGTTCTGAAAACTGCATAGACAATTAATGGATATGAAAGACCTCTCACAGTAACTGATTGCAGTAAAACACAGCACTATAGCAGTCTCCATAGGGTTGGTGTTTCAGAAAAAAAAACCACACACACATTTTGCTGTCAAAGTATCCCTCTGTTGGAAGGGGGAAACATACCAAGAGCAATTATTTCCCTGCAGGACCCTCCCATGTCAGGATTGCCCAATTTTTAAATGATATTCATCATGAAAGTTTTGCTACCATCATTAATTCCACTTCAACCTACAGCACCTCTTGAAAAACCAAGCTGCATTCTTCCTGGAGAATAGTCTGTGATGATTAAAAACAGCCACATTGCTCTCCAAACCCTCTGAAGGATGAAGGGTTAGCTTTGCCCTCTGAATTTCCTCTCAAACAGATGCAATTCTATGAATCAATAGCAGGCCTGGAAATGAACAAGCCCACTCTCTCTTGTGCAGTTTGGCAGTGCCCTTGAGCAGGAGATTCTCCATTATGTCATTCATTCTCTGTCCTCTTTGGAAAAGATGAAGGAGGAGTTAAATGCACCTTATTATAAAACCCAAGAACAAATCCTTGGCTTCCAAGGACACCTTAATTGCCATAAAATATGGTGACTCTCCACTAAAAGTTGTCCAGAGTAGAGGAATGTGGAGCTGCAGAGAACTAGGGTGACTAGTTTTTCCTTATCTTAAGGGTCATCCTTCATTGCACTAGACCTTTATCACCAAAGCTATAGTTGGCCGAACAAGGAAGCCCCCCACGTACACCCCGCTCATGTAGAGATGGGAAATAAGCCCATTCTGCAAAATTCAAACCTGGATCCAGACTTTCCCAAAGTTCTGGGTTGTCTGATATTCTGGTTAAGCCCCATGTAAAGATGGGTTCAGCCTCAAAGATCAGGAAAAAAATTTGGAGCCAAATTTCCCAAAATGTTGAGTGTTTGGGTCCATGGTCTTGGTTCAAGCTCATCTCCAGTAACTATACTCTCCCACAGAATAAGAGCACAGTTTTGCACCTAATTTACACACACACAGTTACCAGGGCTGCAGGCACAGTTAAACCATGTGTGCACAATTGCATTGATTGTGTGGGCAAATTAGTGTGTAATTGCCTGAGCACTTGTGTGGCCCATACCACCCCCTCGCCATCCACATTCACACCCTCTGGGATAGACTTGGTTTTCATGGCAAGAAGGAGAAATAACTCAATCTTGTCTGCTCGAAATTCTCATCCCCCCTCATCCCTCTCCACTGGTGGGAGCGATGTGTCTGTCATGCAGGATGGCTTTGGTCCATGGCTGGGAGCTTTGCTCCACAGTCCATCGGACTCTTTGTGTGAACAGGTGCACATAGACTATCCATGAAACACACACTTACTAGGAGAAGAGGGATAGGCACCAGGGAATTTTTGTTTCCTGCCCTGGTGAGAAGAATGCAGTCAGGGTGATAGAGTCTGGCACACTGCCCAGGTCCTAAGGCAGCTCCTAGGCAAGTGAATACAGCACAGAATTTTAGGCTGGGATTTTCAAAAGGAGCCTAAAGACTGTGAGGTCCCTAAACCCCACACACCAACACCTACACTCAGAAGAAGGGATGTCTTTCCTCTTGGTTACATCAGTGAAACTCTGCTCAAGTCAGCAGGTTCCCCCCAGAGTTAGCCATGATCGGCTAACAGTTTTAAAACATGGCTGCCTTTGTTTACACTAGGTACTAAGTGGTGTTTAACGATTGAAACTTGTCTATTAACATTTTCTAACACTGCCCATTTCCGCAGTGTAGACAAAGCCAATGGGGCTGGACCAGTGTAAATGACAGGGGAGTTTGGCTCAAGAGTCATAAAGAATGCCAACAAAATATTGCCAAACATACCAAATAAGATCACGTTATATATAAATGGAGGCAAGATAGGTCTACACAGTCATGTATTGTTTTGAATGGTGTTTTATCTATCCTAAGATGCTTCACAGAGTTAAATGATAAGTAATGTCTATGCGGAAGAGAAAATACAAAGCAGAGGGAAGGGGTAAATTAGATGTTTTCAGGTGACATATGACAATGGAACTGATGTGATGGATAAATACATATATTTATACAGGGCACCTACATATAAATATACAGTACTGTTCTGTGCTTCCAGGCAGATTTCATGTGCATTTTTTATACTATATACCAGTTGAAAAGTCAAGCTCTGAAAAATTCGGCAATGCTAGAATTAAGGTTGTCCATGCAACTTTAATTCAGCCCCCCCTGTGTATCTGCATTATGATACATTTTCTTCCACAGCACTCCTGCCTCATCCCATGCACAGGATGGGTGGTGCTCAGTGAATGAGTAAGCTCTTCAATATTTCATTTTACCCTCATTGTTCACTGCGTGCCCCATGCAATATTCATTGTACAACATCCAAACCTGGCACTCAAAACAGGGATTATTAATTTGCTCCTGGGATTCTCAATGGTGCTTTCCCTGTAATATCTTAGATCTTTACAAACAATAATGAACTGATCTCACAACACCCAGGTGACGTAAGATGCTATCATTATCCCCAGTTTACATGTGGGGAACTAAGACACAGAGACTGGAGCCAAAAGTGTCAGATAATTTGGGGTGACCAATTCAAGAAGCATAGGGCCTAATTTTTCAGAGAATTTAGCACGTGAAAAGCACAGCTCTCACTGACCTCAGCTGCAGTTGTGAACTCTCAGAAGGTCTGCAAATCAAACTGCAGGCGGCTCAGGTTACACAACCAGTAACTGTGGAACGCACCATTAGTGACCACCGGTGAAAAGTCTGATATAAGTGACTTGCCCTGCATCCTGTAGGAACTCCTTGGCAGGGGAAAGGACACACTAATTCTACAGGGCAGAATTCAACTACCTTAACCATAAGACCATTCTCTCTCTTCTTGCAATCCACTGCCCTCTTGACAACACACCTTTCCTCTTCTGCAACAAATGAGACGGGTCTGACAGACAACAGCCTTTTAACCACACAGTCCTAATTCATTCCCAAAGCACAGTCCATCCTGTGCACTGAATGAGGAATGGGTCCTGTGGAAAAAAATGTATTTGATCACATGATTGAAGACTGTATCATAACGCTTATGCACAAGGGGGGCTGAATTATGGTTGCAAAGGCAACCTTAATACTAGCACTCCCTAACTTTTGAGTGCTTGACTTTTCAAGTTTAACATTCTTTTAAGGTAGTTGTGTTTTTCAAATGTAAATTTCTTAAATAGGTGTTTAAAAATGCAGAAATTGAACAAACAAAAATTTAATCACGTGGAACAATATTGACCGTGTGTCACCCCACACCACACATATACATCATCAGCAAGGGTTGGGAATCTTTAAATCCACAACACAGTCTTGAACCACTCAAGCTAATGAAGTTATTGGAAGCAGTAGAAGATTATCTCCTCCTACATGTCCCTACCACTATAAAGGGGATGGAGCTATATAGTTTTCCAGTGGGTTTCACACCTATTTCCTACACAGCAAAAGAACATCAAAACTCAGGAATAAATAGTTTAATTCTGGGGTGTGACAAAGTGGGGGGTTTTCTTGGTTTTTCCTTGTTTTTTTCAACGGTTTGCATGCAGAGGGGGTGGGACTCAGTTTCCCTGGGTGTTACTGGTTTAATGGTGTGATGGGAGAGGGAGTTTGTTGTTACAGAGGACCAGCGACAGAACTTGGGACCCCAGCCAATGCCTGAAGAATGGATACCCCAGTGACTTTTCCAGTTCCCATGAGCCTGTTCTCATGTGCTCCATCCGGTCTAATGTTAAATGCTCTGATGCTGGGGGATTGCTTTGGAGGAATGGAAAGGCTGCTCCCCACTTTAGGAGCAACAAGCTGGAAAATATTCAGGGCCCAAGCTTGCAAATCTTCACAATAAATGGCATCTGCTTTTGAACTGTGCTTTTCCTTTCCTCTGAGGATGCTCAAATGCATCCTGCCTGCAAGGCCTGGCTCTCTTCCCAAACACATAGATCAGTGGTGGGCAAACCGCAGCCCGCATGTGGCCCAGCAGGGTAATCTGATTGCGGGCTGCAAGACATTTTGCTGACTTTGAGCATCTGCAGGCACGGCCCTTCACAGCCCCCAGTGGACACCACTGACATAGATCCAAACCCTGAGCTCCTCCAGTTTCCATTGAAGATGGTGGGAGTTGCAATTGCTCAGGTCTTCTCAGGACTTAGCCCACATTTTGTACAAACCCCAGCAACGCCCATGTTTTTTTCCAACTGGATAAGCACAAGGAGGATGCAACAGAGACAAAAGTATTCTGCAAAATACATTGATATTCTGTGTCACTAAAGCAGCAAAGATCTTCCCACTTGACTTAAGGAAAACAATAGAATTGGCTTATCACCCTGCCAGCAAAGCAGCTCTAAAAAGCCTGGCCCAAAGGAGTAGGGAGGTTCAAGTGTGAAATTAGTGGATCCTGTATCTGTTTCCTGCTGGGCATCAGTGTCATTTAGACAGGAATCCATCCACCTTGACATGTGTCCCACTGATATGTAAAATTCGCACTCCTTTCCTTTTTAAGTGTGGGAGTCCTGAACCTTGTAATCCAGCACAGTGGGCGAGTGTTCAAGCCCAGAGATCTGCCAATAGCCCCAGCAAGTGCCAGCTGAGCAGAAACTGCACAGGGGCTGTGGCCTTGGGAGGCACGTGGGCACAGTTCCCATCTGGTCTGAGAGTGGGCAGGCAATCTGGGACACCTCATATGACACCTCATATGACATCCTGAACTGTAACCTAAGCAGAGTCTCACTGCTGGGCCTAACAAGGAGGGAAGAGACTGGAAAGGAGGCATCACTTCCTTTCTTGGATAACTGGATTATAGGAAGGGCAGAGGAAAAGGGGCATGACATGGGGCTGTCACAGCCTTGAAGATGGAAGCAGAACTATTTGCTGCCCCAGTCAGTTCTCCATAGTAACTCCCCAGTCCCGAGACCTCTATAAATCCCATGAGGTTCAATGGTTAGATACACTGAGGTACTTCCTTGGTTTTTTTTATTGCTCTGGTGAGTTATTTACTGGCCTATGCTGTCTTTTTAGTAAATCCCCAAAACAACCCACCCTGACAATAAGTAAGAGATGGGCCTGACTCAACCTCCATAGAGATTTGGCACTGGTGGGTGGCTATAGTATTAAACTTCCCAGCCTGTTGTGGGCAGTATGCAAGCAGGTATTTATTTAAAGTGTCAGACAGTGTCTAAAGACTATGGCAAGGAGCACTAAAATAAATCCACTCTTGCTCTAAATACGTCACCATTTGCAAGAGACAGCGCAAGGCTTTGCAGGTGAGAATGGGGAGCTTGAATCTGATGCAGGAAAGGACAGGAAACCAATGGTCAGAGCAAGAAGAAGTGGGAGGTGACTAACAGCAGCATTTTGCAAGAGTAGAGGTGAGAGAAGGCAGCAGAAGCAGACAGGGATTCAGGCAAGAGATGGCCAAGAAGTAAGAGCCATAGGCAAGGCTAAGCTGAATTCTTAAGAGCTTTGCTTTGCAGTGCAAACATAAAGACTGTGGGGCAGGGCTAGAGTATTTTTTGATCTGCAGTTCACAGCCTGAAGATGAAGCCTGTAAGCAAGTGAAGTGCACATCTGACAGGGATGCAGGCTGAAATGCCATGCCCACTCTGCCATGAGGTTTCAATGGCAAAACATAGCTTCACTTTGAAGCTCCTTTTGTTTTATGCATTAGAACTTTTTACAGCATTTGTAACACGCCACACTCTAATGGGCTTAGGCTGTCTTCATGGGGATCACGTTCCCAAATTGCACTGAGGAGACTTTTTGAAGAGCCATAGGTAAGCACACATCCTCACCTGTAATGCACTGCAGGGGACTTCGCCTCTCATACCCTCATGGGTGGCCACTTCTTTGGGTCCACAACGCCCAGTCCCAGTCAGTGTCTTCTCCCAACTCCTTCTCTGGGTCTTCTGTATCACCACCCTCCAGCCAAGTCACATAACAGTTCACTCCCTCTTTGGGGTAACTAAAGGTCCAACTTAAAGTTCACAAGCAACATCCAAATATATAGTTCTTCAGCCCCTCAGGCTTGACTGAAATCCTCTGCTTCCTGGCCCCTGCAGTCATTCTCTTGAACTGCTCTTTCCCCAGCAGGATTCCCCCACTTCTTCCCTTTACCTAGGACTCCAGCGGTTTATCTCTGAGGAATCTCCCTGCTCCTTGTAGGCCTTAAGTCAAGAGCCTTAAGGCTCCCCGCCAAAAGCCTACACTGCTCCCTGTGGTTGCCTCAGCCTGACTTCCTCAGGCTCTTTCTAAAGAGAAACACCAACACCCCCTTCTTCTCTCCAGTTCTATTCAAGTAGTGCTCACCACTACACTGGAGTCAGGCTTTCTAATTAAGCCCCACTGGGGCTTGTTTCTAATTACACCCCACTGGGGTGACTATTTAGCCTTTCTGTTGCCAGCTCATCAGTGAGGCTGAAGGGTTGCTGCCAAGTCATGGGCAAGGCTGAGCCCAGCTTGCCGCAAAGGGCAATGGAGTCTGGGGCAGCGTCAGATGAAGAGAGAGTTCCCTCAGGCTGGGGGTAAGGATGTCTGTGGCCAGTACCCACTGCAGAAAGAGCTCTCTTCAATGGGCAGAGAGAACAGTCGGGCTCTCTCATTCAAGCTGAAGCAAATAGAGCCTGTGTCAGTGTGGGAAGGTGAGAGGGTTCCCTCCATCTGGGATTAATAAAGTCAGGAGCTGGTGTTGGAAGGGGAAAAGGCTCCCTGGGTCTGTGATTAATGAAGTCTGCCCTAGTGCTACACAGTGGAAAGTGCCCAAATTCTTGGAATAAACATGTTTGTGAAAAAGGCAGTTTTATGATATAAAACAACCAGAACAATACACAGGGACTAAAACCTCTTGCGGAACCACTTGCTGTACGTAGCGAGCAATGTTTTTAGTGCCCACAAAAAGAACAGGAACAGATATTGACAATTCAGCAGGATACAGAAACAAAGAGACTAGTGTGTGGGAGCTATTGTAGAAAATAACTAAGCGTAGAGAGATACCATCAAGAAATGCAACCATCAACACAAGACATTATTTCTCAGCTGAGTGCTGCCAAAGCAGAGCAAATATTTATAGCTATTTTAAGTTCCAGCAATGGTCTTTTTATCACTGGATTCTTGGAGCAGCGCTAGGGGATGGCATCATTGCGTTACACTGGGGATCATGCCTGGGAGAAAATCAGAATGCATGGGTATTGCAATGCTTATCATCAACTTATTAGGGTTGTCTTACAGCACGAAATCACAGAATCATGGAAATGTAGGGCTGCAAGGGACCCTGAGAGGTCATCTTGTCTTGCTCTTGCTCCCTGCACTGAGGCAGGAACAAGTATAGCTAGACCATCCCCAAGAGATGTTTGTCTAACCTATCCTTAAAAACCTCTAATGATGGGGATTCCACAACTTCACCTGGAGGCCTATTCCAGTGCTAATATATCCTTATAGTTAGAAAGTCTTGTCCTATCTTCAGTGGACATGGAGAACAGTTGATCACCCTCCTCTTTATAACAGCTCTTAATATATTTGAAGACTTTTACTAGTTTCCCCCTCAGTCTTCTTTTCTCAACACTAAAAATGGTCAGTCTTTTGCATCTTTCCTCATAGGTCAGGTTTTCTAGACCGTTTATCATTTTTGTTACTTTCCTGTGGACTCTCCGGTTTGTACAGATCTTTCTTAAAAGCTTGGCACCCAAAACTGGACGCAGTACTGCGGCTCAGGCCTCTCCAGTTCCCAGCAGAGTGGGACAATTACCTCACCTGTCTTACATCCAATGCTCCTGTTAATATACCCCAGAATGATAGAAGCCTTTTTAGCAAACGCATCACATTGTTGACTCATATTCCATTTATGATGCACTATCAGTCCCAGATGCTTTCCAGCAGTATTACTGCCTAGCCCAGGGATCGGCAACCTTTGGCCCGCGGCCCGTCAGGGAAAGCCTCTGGCGGGCCGGGCCGGTTTGTTTACCTGCCGCGTCCGCAGGTTCAGCCGATCGCAGCTTCCATTGGATTTGTTCTTGACAAATCCATGCTGGCTATTACTTAAATAACCTTATTATCCTCTAAATGCTTACAGATTGATTCCTTAATAATTTGTTCCAATATCTGCCCAGGTACTAAAGTTAGGCTGGCTGGTTTATAATTTTCCAGGTCCTCTTTTCCCACTTTTAAAGATAGGTACTAGATTTACCCTTCTGTAGTCCTCTTGGTCCTCATCTGTCCTCCATGAAGTCTCAAAGATAATTGCTAATGGTTCCAATATTACTTCAGTGGGTTCCTAAGGTGAATTTTATCCAGACTTCCAAAATTAAAAACATATAACTTATCTAAATATTCTTTTAACTGTTTTTTCTCTATTATGGCATGTGTTTCTTCCCCCTTGTTAATATTAATTGTGTTAAATATCTGGTCACAGTTTACCTTTTTAATGAAAACTGAAGTAAAATAAGTATTAAACACCTCAGCCTTCTTAATGTTGTCTGTTATTCGCTTTTCTTCCCTGTTAAGTAGAGGAGTTACACTTTCCTTCATCTTTCTCTTGCTCCTAATGTATTTATAGAATCTCTTCTTACTGTCTTTTATGTCCCTTGCTAGGTGTAACTCATTTTGTGACTTGGCCGTGTAACTCATTTTGTGACTTGGCCTTTGTCATAAATATAAAGGGAAGGGTAAACACCTTTAAAATCCCTCCTGGCCAGAGGAAAAACCCTTTCACCTGTAAAGGGTTAAGAAGCTAGGATAACCTCGCTGGCACCTGACCAAAATGACCAATGAGGTGACAAGATACTTTCAAAGCTGGAGCAGGGGAGAAACAAAGGTTCTCTCTGTCTGTGTGTTGTTTTTTGCCAGGAACAGAAAAGGAATGGAGTCTTAGAACTTAGTAAGTAATCTAACTAGATATGCGTTAGATTCTGTTTTGTTTAAATGGCTGATAAAATAAGCTGTGCTGAATGGAATGTATATTCCTGTTTTTGTCTTTTTGTAACTTAAGGTTTTGCCTCGAGGGATTCTCTATGTTTTGAATCTGATTACCCTGTAAGGTATTTACCATCCTGATTTTACAGAGGTGATTCTTGTACTTTTTCTTCAATTAAAATTCTTCTTTTAAGAACCTGATTGTTTTTCATTGTTCTTAAGTTCCAAGGGTTTGGGTCTGTGTTCACCTATGCAAATTGGTGATGATTTTTATCAAGCCTTCCCCCAGGAAAGGGGGTATAGGGTTTGAGGAGGATTTGGGGGGGAAAGACATTTCCAAGCAGGGTCTTTCCCTGTTAGATGCTTGGTGGTGGCAGCAATAAAGTCCAAGGGCAAAAGATAAATTAGTTTGTACCTTGGGGAAGTTTTAACCTAAGCTGGTAAAAATAAGCTTAGGGGGGTTTTTCATGCAGGTCCCCACATCTGTACCTTTGAGTTCAGAGTGGGGAAGGAACCTTGACAATCTTTTTGATGTGTCCTTACATGTTCGTCTTAATCTTTCATATTTATCCTTAGCAGCTTGTCCATGTTAACAATATTTGTAAGATTCCTTTTTGGTTTTTATGTCATTAAAGAGCTGCTGATGGAGCCATATTGGCCTCTTTTTATCATTGCTACCTTTCCTTCACATTGGGATAGTTTGCTGTTGCTGTTGCACTTTTAATATTGTCTCTTTGAGAAACTGCCAGCTCTCCTGAACTCCTTTTTTTCTTTAGATTTTCTTCCCATGGGGTCTTACCTACCAGTTCTCTGAGTTTGTTAAAGCCTGTTTGTGGAAGTCCATTGTCCTTATTTTGCTGCTCTGATTTAGAAACATGAAGTCTGTCATTTAATGATTGTTTTCACCCCCAATTGCCTTCTACCTTCACAGTTGCCACCAGTTCCTCGGTTGCATCCAATGAAGTGAGCTGTAGCTCACGAAAGCTTATGCTCAAATAAATTGGTTAGTCTCTAAGGTGCCTCAAGTACTCCTTTTCTTTTTGCAAATACAGACTAACACGGCTGTTACTCTAAAAACAGTTCCTCGTTGTGCATCAGACTCAAGTCTAAAATGGCTGCCCCCAGCCATTATTTCCTCCACCAACCCCTAATGCCAAATTGATGAGTGACTGTAGCAAGACAGTACTTTGTTTTTGTAAGTGAGTTTAGTACTCTTGGAGCTAAGAACCAATAGCACTGTTTGAGTTTGGGTTACTGTGGGCAGGTGCTGTGCTATAGTTTTCCATTCACACAGCTCTGCCATTCTCTTTAGTCCTGATCCACAGCATTGTCTGCTATGCCAGTCCTGGGCCTACACCCAGCTCTGCCAGAGAACTTCAGTGCTGACATCTAGCAATACCTTTGTTTTTAATTCTGGACCCTCACTCACTTCACTTACACCCTTCAATCCTAAGAAGACATTGAGAATGTTAGGACAGTGTCCTTTAGAGAGAATACCAATCTGAAGGGACACAAGAGCAGGGCACAAAAGAGTGAATGCTATACAGAAAGTAAATTGGGTGCTTCTGTTTACACTTCTTCATCATAAAAGAATGATGGGACAGCTAATGGAATTAAAAGGCAGAAAAATGAGACAAGATTTTTTTAAATACAATACGTGATTAACCTGTGGAACTCTTTGCCACAAGATACCAAGATGAGACATCTATGTGTTTAATCAAAATATTCATAGTTGTATCAGTTTCTTGGATGACAAATGTCAACCCACATGCTGGAGTGTAAATGCCAACTATTATAAGGTGGGGTTTGATACCCTCCCCTAAACATGTGACCTGCTCACTGTCAGAGAAATGTTGCTGGAATAGATAAACCATTGGTCTGACCCCGTAAGGAAATTCTCATGTTTTTAATACAGCTATTCTAGTTCTGGGACTTGTCTTGGTGTGGGTTTCTGACACACACAATTAACAATGGCAGTCTACTTCTCAGGTTGCTATTGCCTTCAAAGGTGTTGAGATGTGAGTGAAACAGACTGTTTACCTAAAAAGAAAAGGAGCACCTGTGGCACCTTAGAGACTAACAAATTTATTGGAGCATAAGCTTTCGTGAGCTACAGCTCACTTCATCGGATGCATTGAGCTGTAGCTCACAAAAGCTTATGCTCAAATAAATTTGTTAGTCTCTAAGGTGCCACAAGTACTCCTTTTATTTTTGCAAATACAGACTAACATGGCTGCTACTCTGAAGACTCTTTACCTGCATCTCATGCATGCTTATGTCTCTTGGTAGGCTGTGACTTGCTTCTACTCAGCTACATGAGTTGGGAGTCAGGGAATCACAAAAAGATATGGATGCCTTGGAATTTTAAAAACTCTGACAAACATTGTTTGGGCAGAATTTTGTCTAAATGAAGCACAAACTCCCACCTGCCCCTAATGCCAAAATGATGGATGTTTTAGGTTCAACCACTGCACCTATACTGTGTTTATGAAAAACACAGGCTCCCCTGGCCAGAACATGCAACAGGAATGGCCATGGAGCACTCTGCCCACCTGGGCGGGAGATTTTATCATGCAAATGGCACAACATCACACAAATATGAGAACAGGGTGCTGTGAGGTTAAAGATGTGTGTGCGCTTCTTCCTCTGCATTAACCTTTGTTGGGAACTGAACCTTGGAGCCTGACCACAAATGCTAGGAAAAGGTCAGGGGCTCTCTACAGTTGAAGGGAGCTGTTTGGGTGGGACACACGCAGCTACTGATGATCCTGGGTGAGGATCTCACACAAACTCCCTCCCTCTGCTCTTTTGGGCTTTCTTCTATTATGTACATGCAGATGACACGAAAGCCAGTCTGAAGAGCCTCTGCTGTCCTGGCCTTAGGAATTTGCACAGCCACTTCTCTCTTAGGGCCGAAGAGCACAGTGTGGACTTGCCCATCTCAGAAAGATCTGCTGTTGCTTTCCCAGTCTGACTCATAAGCTGACAGCACTGACAGGTCCCATTCATTGCAAACCAGGCTCTTTCTATCCCAGCTGCATGCTGACAGACCCAGGGTCTGAGACACTGCACTCAAACTGGGCCCCGTAATTGATGCATCGCAGTAATCACCAGCGTTAATCTCTGAACAGTGAAACTTAATTTTGTAAAAGCTTTCGGAGGGTATGTGTATGGGGCTGGGGGGAGATGCAGGGCAGGACTCCTGTTCTCTAATGCCTTTGAGACAAGCCAGCAGGGAGCTCATCAGCAACCTGAGCCCTGCAAGTCATTGCTTGTCGATTACAAAGGAAACCAGCCCAAGTGTCTGTCCCCTTAGCTCAAGCTCCTCTTACCTGGAGGCTGGAGAGAAGGAGTTGCAAGCCACTGGCTTCTTGTTCTGCCATGCTGATCCCCACTCACACTCTCTCCCTCTCAGCGGCAGACACAATACAGCTGGAACACAGAGCTGCCAAATCGCCTTGCTGTGGCCCCCGTCCTGTTTAAGAAATGAAGACGCTAAACACAGATCCCAGATCCACGCATGCTGCTACCATTAATAATCACAGCAATGCAACTCTAGACCTCTCAGCGGGAGAGATAAATGTACCCCCCCCACACCCCCTCCCCACCTCCAGACACACACTGTGACGGGGAGATTAATTCCTATATAAAGAATCCCAGGGATTAAGCAAAGTGCTCAGAAAAGGTCTGGGAGTTTGGTGTGTGGCAGGGGGAGCTGGGAGGGTGGCAATGACAGCAAGAGAAAGGAGGAGAGCCACGAACCTCACAGAAGCCCGGGGAGGAGCGAGGGAGAGCTATTGCCCTGGCTTCCTGACAGACGTTCCCAGCTGACCCGCTGATCAGTTCCAGAAGGCCCTAAGTGGACACTTACTTCTCTGTCTCTGTCCTAATGAAATTGGAGACACACATACACAGAGATACACTCAGCATTAGCTAGTGCTGACAACGAACTGAACTGTAAGGATGGCAAAAGGGACAGGGAGAATGGAATCAGAGGACCCTCTCTAATGTTCTAGGCTTGCTTGCCTGACCACTTATCCAGTACATCTAACAGCTGAGGGCATAGAATGTGGTAAACCTCAAGATTTAAATGCAACAAGTGAACGCCGAGCATCTAGATCAAACTGATGGAATCACTATGAGAGCTGGTTGGTTCTTTACATGCTCAAACTCTTCTTCATATATCACACACACAACAACAATGTTGAGAAAACATTAAGGTTGCAAAGTCAAGCACTCAAATGTTAGGAAATGCCAGAATTAAGGTTGCCTTTGCAACTTTAATTTGGCCCCCTTGTGCATATGCATGGTGATAGTCTTTAATTACATGAGCACATTCCTCACCCCCAGGATCCCTGCCTTGTTTAATGCACAAGATGGACCTCATCAGGTCTAGCAAGTTTCTACTGAGATTTTTCAAAGACTTATAATTTGGCCAAATTTGGGCACTTTTGCATGTGGATGGCTTTGGCACATCCCTGATGCAAAGGCCACTATCCTGCTGAATTTCAAATCCTTTCTCCAAAGCATGGGGGCACTAGAGCTTCTTAAAGAAAAGGACACCAGAAATATTTAGCACAGGAAAAACCACGTATTTTCCCCTAACCTCATTCTCAGAAACAGCTCAACACTTTTGGCTAAAATTTTCTGGAATAATTCAGAATGAGGCAGACAGGGCTGAATGGAAAAATTCATTCCAAATAGTTAAATCTGTCAAAGTTATAAGCTACTGAAAACAGGTTCTTATAAGGAAAAGGGTCAGACAATTTTAATAATGTGTGTGTGGTGTGTGTTCAATATAAACTCTTTGATCAATATAAAGGATGGAAAGATCCTCGCCATCCTACACTTGCCAGAATGCAAACCAGACATTTCTTGATATAAAAAAAAACTTTGATTAACATTTCCCCTCTCCCTCATTAGGTTTGATATGGATTCTTACTGTCGAGGCTCCAATCATAAGTGCAAAGGATAAAAAAAAGCTGTCACAAGATTGCCAGCCAGATCTGGGGTTTCCTTTGGATATGTTTCAGAGAAGTGTCTAGACTTCAGGGTTCTTCCTGCTAACTGAACCTCACACATTTCAAGATGTACCCACTGCTAATGTATTGCCTTGTGTGTGTACTCTTTTGATCCCTGGTATTTATACAAGTTCCACTTAGATAAGTTTGATCTGCAGAAGAGTCTGCTCTTTAATTAATTTAGAATTGTTCAAGGGGAGAGGAGTGTGTGTATTATCTCAATGACAGACAGCAATAACAGATATTATTGTTGTTATTTATTAAGCAAGTCCAAGAGGCACTTTGTCAATTTGTGAAAATGCATCTTGGGCTATTTTGCAACCCAGAAATGTTACTCCCTGTGACATTTTCTTTATATGCCCAACTTTTGCATCAAAACATGCAAGCATTCTTGTTCTCTTATGCAAAAATTAATCTTTGTCAGCACAAAATGCAAAATTTTGCTTCCTTGAATGTCGGGAGGTTCTCACTCAAAAACTGGGCCAGTTCCTGGGAGGGCAAAACTGCAAACTTTCTCAGATTTCACTCCAAAAGGGGAACATTTTTTGCAAATGTGCAATGTAATCAAAACTTCAAATGCTGAAGTTTGCAAATTTCAGTTCAAATATTTGACGTGCCTCCTGGTATTTATTTAGCCAGACTTGCTTCATCTAAAATACTGAAACATTAATGCACTATTTATATTTTCACTGCGTTGATTCACAGTCCTCTCTGTTTATGTAACTTTTGTAACGCTGGGTCTGATTCACTTTCTGGTGTGCAAACTCTGCTGAAGTACAATGTGAGGGTGCAAATTGTGAATTGTAGTTTAATTGGAATTATATCAATGAATTTAATCCCATACTAGTTAGCGGAAAAAATCCAGGACCTTCTGCACCCAAACCCCAGTCCCCTGCCACTGATACTAAAAGGAAATATCTATTAGTTACTATCATATTAGGGTTCTTATCCTCTGTGGGCTTCCTTCACCTAGAGGTCCTTCCCCATGGTTCAATGCCTGATCAGTTCTGATGTGCCATCCAGCAGAGGGCAGAAATTATACATAAACTGTGAGCCAGTATGATACATTGGGAAGAACAGTAAAATGGGCAGAGATCCTAGGGGAAATGCAAACCCTTCCCCTAATTTAAATGTTTAGGAAACATTTCCTTATGTTGTTAATGATCTGTATATTAGAAGTGGGTTGGAAATTTTTGTTCAAAACAGGCTTCCATCAGAAAATGCCATCTCAACAAATGAAAAAGATTTTGTGAAATTATCTCGATTTTGGTAAAATTTCTCATTTTGGAAAATTTCATTTAAAAAAAATTGAAATTTAGTTTAAAAATGAAATGTGCATTTCGAAATGTATTTGTTTTGATGGGCATTTTGATGTTAGTTTTATTTCATGACGTGTCAGTAGTAGGAGGAGTGCATAATATGACATGTCAGATGATGATATAATAAAATGGTCCATTTTATTTTTATATTATTTTATTTTATTAAAAAATTAAGGATGGCTGCTTCCTAGTACAGACTTCTACAAAAGAAACATTTTTCAAAAACTTAGGACATTAACTGACAAAAAACTTAGTTACTGAAGCGTTATGGCCGGCTGGTGGTATCTCAAGCCCTCCAAAACATCAAGTTCAGCAAAACTCAAACCTCTGAAAACCAGAAAATAGGAAGTACACACCAGTGCAAACTTAACTGCCCTCTTCAGAGACAGCCTAATATGCCAATGACACACATACTCCAAAGTCTGCCTTTGCAAATAGCACAGAACATTCAGGGCATAGACCATGTGACCACTGAATGACAATCTGAGACCATCTCTTTTGCTAAGGCAAAACTTGCGTTTAGGTGAGCAGCACTGAACAGGCGCTACCTACACCAACCCTACATACAAACACTTAGCCTGTTCCACAAAAGCAATACTGCATTTGCTAAATTTTACAGTCCCCCACTTTTGCAACCCCTTAATACTTACAAACAGGAACCCATCTAATACTGTGCATTCACTTACCCACCATTAAGCCCACAAACTACTCTCACAGCCCTCCTCGCTGCTGGCAATTCCCAGAGCAAAAAGACCCCTCTACGCCGCTAATGACACAAGCTACAGAACGCAGCACCAAAGAAAAACATACTGGATCTCTCAAAGTACACAAGCATCTCTTTCCTTTATGTGGGCAGTGGGGAACAGGGCTGGAGACATGGAGTTAATCTTACCATGGGTTACTGGGTGATGAATTGGCTGAGCTGTGAGAGCAGCAAGGCCTGGAATAGGTGTGGGTCCTGCAGGTTAGCTGGAAGGTGCATTGATAGAGCCAGGTGGGCGCTCCTGGCAGGCAAAGCAGGGATCCTGTGTAGCAAGACTGAAGCACATTGGCTGCGTGAAGATCTAAGACTAGAATGGCAGGGATGCTGCCACTGGTATTTGAAAGGTGAAATGGCAGAGTTCTACCCGTGTGGTAACTGTACTCTACCAGCCCGCACTGTACTCCACTCCTTTCATTTCTATTGATCCCTCACTTCCCCAAGCACAAAGATTTACACACGTCACCCTAAAAAAATGTACTTCGACATTGCAGACCCTAAAGAAATCAGTCTCCGAGAATTAACACATCTGTCAATTGACTCCCCGGGGCCAGACTTTAGAGCTTTGTCTCTTATCAGTGGGGCCCAATAAAATCTAATAACAGAACTTAGTGTAAGAACTGCGGGAGAAGCAGCATCCTCAGATGGGCTGGAAAGAAATTCAAAAACAGTTATGAGCACTGCTAGTGCATCATGTCTTAGAATGATTAATCCATCAACTGAAAATGACTTAAGGGCTAATTAAAGGCAGCTTAAAGAAGCTGTTTTGCCTTGTCTCTCGTTCTGTTCCTAGTGACAATGGTACCTGTCAGCTGAACTGTGTGAAACTGCTGCATGAATTTTCAAAAGAAAATGAGAAGTGATGTATAAGAGCAGATCAATGGCCCAGGTATCCTGAGGGGTCCCATCTCCTGTTGCACCACACAGACCAGGGATCGGCAACCTTTGGCACGCAGCCCGTCAGGGAAAGCCCATGGCGGGCTGGGATGGTTTATTTACCTGCAGCGACAGCAGGTTCAGCCAATTGCAGCTCCCACTGGCCGCGGTTCACCATTCCAGGCCAATGAAAAGAAAATCCATTCACCCAGCTGGGGCCCTATTCCTTTGCCACAATCTCCTGCTGGAAACTGCTCCCACACGGCAGTAGTGAAAGGGTTCAAATGAACATGAAATTGTTCCCAGGGACAAGTCATGATGTTGACTCTCATTTTCAGATGTTGATGGAAGTGGCTTCTGCTGCCACCACAAGGGAAAATTAACATCTTCTGGCTTTGAAACACACTCTGGTGTTACTACTAGTTAATAATAAGCTGTTACTGTATCAAGTATCAGTCCGGGCGGGAGAAATCTGGCTTAGGCTAGAGTTGTTTCCCATCAGAGGTCACTATAACATCTGCCTTGCGGGGTGGGGTGTTGTTGCTGTATTATTATGCTCTGGGGAGCAGTCACTGTGGGGATATATTATATGGTTCATCTTTATGAGGTCTTGAGACTGACTGGCAAAGCTCTGTGAGAGAGCAGGACTGACACGGCCAGTCAGGACTGCCATGCATTGGCAAGGCTGTGTAGGGATGCAGGACTGGGAGATCAGGGGTATTTTTGTACAGAACCTCTGCCTGGCTCTGATCAGTTTTCCCCAATGATGCTATCAGTCCTTTGTTTTCCTGATCATCAAATTCACACTTTTTAAAAACAAATGTTAAGAGCCTTGAAAAAAGAGACCTCATTTTGCTTCCCATCGAGAGACTTACTAACCCAGAGATCCCAGGACAGCAAGAGGGATGATAATAACTGATTCTACATATGATACCTTCCTAGACTCTCAAAACTTTCACATGGTCCCTCCAGTCTCTGAATCCCTTTTGGAATAGACATTTGGCAATATGTTGGAAAATTACAGTTTGAGCTGCTTATGAAATCACTCAGAAACTTTGCTTTCCCACTGAAAGAGGAGGCATGTAGGCTCACCCCTACCAGAAACTGGGGAGGAAAGCACTGGTTAGATTTCACTCCATGGTGTTTATTTAAAATAAACATTTTTGTCAAGAATAATGTATGCTTCCTCTACTTTGACAGTTTGTCAAATGATTCTGCAATATATTTTGTTATGATCATGTTCCCCTCTGGTTTATGATACACCTGCCTTATAAAAACACATATCTTGGGCTGAAATAGATTTATTTAACCGCTTGACTGCTGTCAGATGTTCCCAGAATGCCTCCAATACATAGAGGGAGATAATACCTGCTCTGCTGTTTAATCCTGCATGTGCATGAAAGTCAGATACACCAACTGTGTTACTGACTGGTCCAGGTACATTCAATGAATGCTCCAGATACATGCAGGTGGGGTGCACCTACAGCAGTGGGGGGCAACCTGCGGCCCATGAGCCGCATTAGGCTCATCAGGGTAATCTGATTGTGGGCCGAGAGACATTTTCCTGATGTTGACTGTCCGCAGGCATGGGCCCCTCTTGCCCCCCCCCCATCCCCCACGCAGCTCCCAGTAGCTGCTATTCTGCATTCCCGGCCAATGGGATCTGTGGGAAGCAGCGGACAGCACGTCCCTGCAGCTGCCACTGGCTGGCAATGGCAAACCATGGCCACTGGGAGCTGCTGGGGCTGGTGCCTGTGGACAGTCAATGTCAGCCAAATGTCTCACGGCCCGCAATCAGATTACCCTGCTGGGCCACATGTGACCCGTGGCCCGCAGGTTGCCCACCACTGACCTACAGTGTCGCTGAACACTATTCAACCCAGTAGAACTCATCTGTTGCACTGCTGCATACTCTAGGTGCATCCAAGTGGGAGACACCTGCTTCACTGCTGAATCTCTGGATATCTGTGGGTAGACCCCACATGCTGTGAGGGTGAACATTTCGCCGATAGCCTAATATTCCATGATTTCAAGGGCATGTTAATGGATGTCAGTAGGTGCAATGGTGGAGCAGCAATGAAATAGTTAAATTAGCAATGCCGAATCATCTCTTTTGTCATTTCTACAGACAAAACAAAGGGATTCCTTGTTCCTCCTTTTATGGCTCTCTGAATGTTTCTAACACGAATGTCACCCATCCCCTTTTCTTTCAGTAAACCATAATAATATTTTTCATGTGCTTAGACAACAATTGGAATTCTTCTACCCTTAATCTCCAATCCCTTGCACCTTGTGTCATCAATTGCTTCTGTGCAAAGTGCAAAATGCAACCATTCCAATTTAGTTGTGTTTTGCACAGGTGTAAATGTCAACATAAAATGAAAACAGTGAGGAATCAGGTTAATTGACAGGTTTCAGAGTAACAGTGTTTTAGGAAATGGACCACATGCTGGCCAGACAAATGCCATGCATGTAACTCTGACTTGCCCATTAACAGGGAGAGATTGCATTGTGTCTGCTTTTCAGTACTATCAGGGGTTTTTTTTACCACAGAGACAGATGCACATACATTATGCATAGAAGGCAACATAAAAACTAAGTCTGGAAGGTGAGAAATGTGGGAAAAGGAGAGCGAGAACTCAAGCTGAACAGGCAAGACTTTACCGTGCATTGTGGGGGTTCGCAGCTTTCTCTGATGGGTACGGTATTCACCACCACTGGAGGCCAAATAGTGGACTAGATCATGGAATGCCAGCCTATTCTGATATGGCATCTTTTAGGTCATACAAAGCTTCCACTGATATTTTTCTCCAGGCACATTCAGGTTAGCAGCCTGTTCTCCTTCCTATTGTTCTTGTGTGGTTTCAGCAGGAAAGAAAATGAATGAATTATGCTGGATTTGTTCCTGTTTACTACAGAAGGTAAAACTGTATCCCTAGGACATTCTTGAATTACAAGGGTACAAACACACTCGTGCTCTCCCTGTCTCTCTATCAATGAGCAAGGATATGGGTTAGTGCAGAGGGGACTAGCTTAGATTTATCATTGAGGCTGGAAATGTTAGTCCTTTTCATGTATTCATGTTTAGTATTAGGCAGAGTAGCTCATCAGAGAAAGTGGCTGAAGGGACTCTTTGAGGAAATTAGAGATAAGGAACCTCTAGGGAAACAGGGAACCACTTTAGGTCACTAGATACCTAATCTTGGCCATTACTGGTAACAAAGCCTGCTCATTGTTCTCAAGCACTTTATCCAATCTGGTTTATCACTCCACCAATGCAAGGCTATTGGAGTTTAACAATTGCGTCTCTTTTTTTATAGCATTTGCCTTGGCTAGCTGGGTGCACATCCCACAAGTCAATCCTGAGTGTCCTTGCCTATCTTCTTGGTGCATCACAAGCCATGGAAGTGCCTGCTCCTTGCCTGATGTAACAGAATGTTTCCAATGAAATCCAAGAGGATGAGAGGATCTTCCTCCTTCGCCATGTGGTGTGAGGCAGGAAGTGGGGATGATGATTATGCTTTTGATGCACTCTCCATGAACTCTCACTCTGCCCCATATCTCTGTAGCCCTTTCAAGGACAACAAAGCATTCCTTTGAAGCAGATAAATCTTCTCATGTCTGCTGCTGGGTCCCACTAGCCTGGGTTGCTATAAAGAGATCCTGAAGCCTACAATGTATTCTTCAGGTCTGGTGGAAGCTCAGGATGCAAGCTTAGAACCGGCTAAGGCTGAACCTGAACATCTGTTTATAACCTAGTAAATTCAGCAGTTCTAGAGATGATGAGGAAGGGGACAGTGTCTCTGAGGACGGTGTAGGAAATGCAGTGGGTGGCCGGGTATTAATCATAGTGAACCCTTAAAATTCCACCCATCCTGAATGGAGGAAGTGTTCTTTTGCAAACAGGAACTCACTCTTATCCAGTGGAATTCACATTGCAGAGAATGAGCTCTTCTCCAGGACAAGGGGGAAATTTTAAGGTTGAAGGATTGTACTTGCCCACATTCTGGCTTGACTGAATGGAAACACACAATGTTCCCAGAACTTTGGCTTTGGAAACAATACAAGAGGATCTCTTAGAATGATGTGTCCTGACTTTCATCTGCTCTTCATTTCTCGGAATTTCATTCCCCATCTTGGTCCAGCTATTGTGCAGAAAAGTAGCTTCTTGAAAACACTCTGGATGCTGTCCAAAAGAGCTAGCCTTTTCTTCCGTTTATGCTAACACATTAAATACAGTAACAAGAGTCACATTAAGTAATAGGACTTACACCTCCTACCTCCACTTCCAAGAATCCACTTCTCTTGCCTTCATTAATTTGATCCCTGAACCCCCTTTCTGAGTGGATTGAGGCATCTCTCAGAGTCTGCAGAAGAAAACTGACCTGACACAATTTAATAGGAATTTTTGTGTCGAAGTGCAGCCCTTTTGAAAATTCTGTATGTAAGAAAACTGCTCTTAGAAAAGTAGTGATTCAATTCCATTTTCATAAAAAAATCCTTAAAAGAATATGAATAATGCTTAGCATTTGCATAGCACTTGACATTTGCAAAACACTGTATAAACCTTAATCAATTGATCTACAAAATCTGCTCTCCATGGGTTAGGTAAGTATTATCCCAGCTTACACTTGGGGAGACTGAGGCAGAGATATTAAGTGACTTGCTGAAGAACACACAGAAAGTGAATGAAAGAGCCAGGAATAGAAGTCTGGGATTCTTCATTCTCAGTACTGTATTTCGTGCTAGTCCACAAAGTCAGTGAAATCTCAGGAGAGCTCTCAGTTGTAGTTGCAGTTGGAAGACTTAGGAAATCAGTTCCTTCATTTCACTTGTGGGTTTTCCTCACTAGAATTAAAGAGGCTGTTGCTTTTTAGAGAGCCTGTCTTAACTGATGATGAATATTCACATCCCTTTGTCCTTTAGGGCCAGATTTATAGCCAGCCATCATTTTTTAACACATACTTTTGTACCTGCACTCGACTCAGTATGAAGTTGCGAGGGCAGGTTAGCTAGACCCAGTGCTTTGGACCCATTTCCAGTGGAAATGTGACCCCCTCAAAGTATTTGATTGAGATTTACCATAAAATGAAGTGCCTAAATAGAGAATGGTCCAAGGAGAGGAATATCTATCTCCCCCTAGGCCAGCTGAAGTCAGAAATATCTCTTAAGGCATACTGTCTACATACATTAAGGAAGAGCATGGGGGTGGCCATCTCATATCTGAATTCTTCTGGCAAGAAACTTGGGAAGTGTGTGCAGCAGGTCTGTCAGAAACTCCTGGCCCTTGCAATGCTAGTGTAATGCTGCCTCCTCAGGGTGATAGAGATGGAAGCCCTGTTTGTACTGAGTGATAAAGGAAATGGAAAGGTCTGTGTTTCTGACTCTCCTGAATTCTATCCCCAGGGCTGCATGGAGAAGAGCTGATGACTTTATGTAGGTACCTGTGGGTACCTCCTCGAGTTCTGGGTGCAAGTCAAGGAACGTGAATGATCAATGGCTCTGAAATGAGGCTCTCCTCTCTTCTCCTCTGCCCTCCCCCCACCCCCATTGCCAGTGGTTGTTTCTCTGCTCTACTCATTGCCTTGAGGCAAAGGGCCCACTCAGCTATTCACTTCTGCTGGGGGTGGTTGGAGAAGGGGGTGGCATGGTCCAGTACCTACTCCCCCTCCCACCTCCATTAGAAAAAATGCATATGCTAGCTCTTTATAAAGAAAGCCTTCATTTCATTAAGATTTAATTATTGGTTTAATTAAAATGGGAGCGCAGCGGCCTGAGATGTGTACATTTTTTTATGGCTGAAGGAGATTGTAAAGTCCTCATTCATTTCACATCGTAGTGTCTGAGACAAATTGGGCTGCCTTTTTTATAGACCAATTCTCGGGGCTGCTTTGAAATGGATCCCAGAGCCATTCATACAGATTAATTCAAGCAGTGAATCAGATCCTGCTCATTGGCTGCCTTTCAGGACATAGAGCGGATGCACCGGGTGCCCTGTGGAAGGGGTCTGAGCGCTGGCAGGGCTCTCTGAATGAATAATTAATCCTTATCCAGGCGTTTTTTTTTTTTTTTTTGTTTAAGTTTTGCTTTATTCTATTTACATTGCAAAGTGAAGTTAGGTCCTGGTGAAAGACATCAAGCTGACAGCCCCGGAAACTGACGATTGCTCTGCTGTGCTCAGGGAAAGGTAGAGACCGGGAAAACTTCCCCCACACTGTCCTTCCAATAGGCCTATGTCCTGACCTGGTGGCACCTCCTCTATGGTTGTGGAAGCAGTCCAGTCTCCAAGGCCTGTTCCATGTCTGGCTTCCCTGTTGAGGCTGCCAGCGTGGGGGAAATTAGTGCCACAGGCAAAAGTGGTTTTGGTGATGGGAACACCCCCACCTGTAGGAATGAGGCTGAGACACAGACCAACCCCCCCACCCCACCCCACCCCCAGCTCATTTCACATGGGAACCATAACTATTAGATGGGAATGGTATATAGGCCTTGACCCAGACTGGATTTGACCTGGGTGTGAGGTGTAAAGGTGTGAGCTGTGAAGTTCTGTACTCTATTGCAATCCCCGAACCAGTCAGTCATGGATCTTTCTGTATCATCCACTTTCCCCTTTGTGCCAGTGAAACAATAAAAAGGGAGAGTGCCAATGTCCAGCACTTTGGAGATGCTGGTTCCATTCAGCAATGTGGTCCACACAATCCATTAGATGATCAATACCTCTGAGATCCCCACATTGGCCCATGAGAGCCCCTTCTCCGTGGGAGAAGTAAGTGCGCTCTGTAGCCCTTTCGTGATGTTGACACTTAGATACTACAATGATAGGTACCTCAGAAATACAGTCTCTTAGATAGCTAGACAGACAGCTCATGCCAGGTGTTCAAAACCAATGAGCTGTAGAACACAAAGCAAAGCTGACACAGGAAGCAGGAGGGGTTTTGAGGACTGAAAGAGAGCAAATATTTTTTAATCTAGCAATTCCAGGTGAATTTATGCTGTCTCCTTTATTTGCAGTCAGATCCTAGACAATCACCTCCATATCTATGGGGTTCTGTGATCTTCAGATTACAGCTCTTACACCACAGTCCAGAGAAAGTGGAGTGAAACAGAGTTTCAGATTTCAGAGTAGCAGCCGTGTTAGTCTGTATTCGCAAAAAGAAATTTGTGACTTGTGGCACCTTAGAGACTAACAAATTTCAGATGAGAGAGTGACCCTCCTGACCTTGATGTGAACTCCGACACTGACCATGTCATCCTTCCAGTTCCAGCCACCGACACCAAAAGGTAGGTGGAGGCAGAGTGCAGGGCTGGAGAAAGGGCATGCCATGTTCAAAGTCAGTTAAACCTCTGTTGTTCCACTTGGAATCTTTAATTTTCAGGCATGCTGTATACACCACTTTTTACAGCACAGATATGTGTGTGTGTGTGTGTGTGTGTGTATGTAGGAGAACCTGCATGTTGACCTTTTAGTGAGTGACTTGGCCCACCTTTTAATGTGGAAATTTTAGATTGGCGGTGGCCTGATTTTCAGAGCTCCCACTGACTTCAGCCCTTTGTAAAATCAGATGCTCTGTCCTTATGCTACAGCATATCCTTCTTGTAAAGGAAATAAAGACTCCTGCATTCTGTTCCTCTCTCTTCCAGTCAATCACTCTGTGGCCTTGTATTAGCAATATCAGCTCCCTGTGCCTTTGTTTCCCATCAGGAACGCCGACTTATATCACAAGTGAGTTATGAAGTTTGGCCACTTTGCAATCCTCGGATGGAAGGGGCCCTGTAAGTGCAAACATAATTATATATTACTGAGGAATGTGGCTATAATAAAAAGTATCCGTTACCCATTGTCTAGCTGCAGTATCTGTGTTTATGTCAGCAGTTAAAAATCATTGATCAGCTATCATCAGAGAACAAGAAGAAGACTCTTATCTGAGCAAAGGAAACCAAATATACCCATCATAGCCTGAGTGAACAAGACTGTAAAGCTGCTGCAAACATTCCTGACAGCTCTTTCGTGGAGGAAGATCCAGGCTGCAGAAAACTTCTTTGCCTCTCCTTTCCTCATGTCCAGAAGACTAGCGACTAGGACTCCGGGAAGTGACCTGAGAGCAGAAAATCTTGCAGTGATACTCCTGTTGCAAGGCTAATCTCTGCCTTGCCTCCTTTGTCTCCGGAGAGCAGTCAGACTTCCGAGCTGCAGGTAGCCACCCACTGTGGTGAGCTGCTGTGCCAAGCCTCCCCAACTACTTTTCAAAGTCAGATAAAGCCTCTGTGTATTGTTGTGTGTGACCGCAGCACAGCTCGGTGGATTTCTCCGAACACATGGACCAGAGCCTTTGAAGTGAGGCCTATCTTGTTTCATTTGATCTGGGAGCAAAGCAGCTAGTGAACAACGGGCATTGTGGAGAAGTTATAACCCAGATGGAATCGATTGAACTTAATTTTAAGATGCCTCTCAGCTTGGTATCTGACCACCTGACAATTGCACTTCTTGCTCTTTCTCCAAAACAGACCCACCTTTAGATTATTGAGCAATATTTTTTAATATGTAGAGGAGGAGGGAATGAAGGTGCAAGTTATATGCATTGTGGGGTAAGGGTGCTGTGGGGAAATGAACCGTCTCTCCCGGAATGATCTCTATGTTTCTATACAATGCCTTTCACACTCAAGGGTGCCAATGCCCTCTATAGTTGTTTGTATAGGAGTGATTCACCCACCGCTGAAATGCAGCTGCCTCTGGAATGGAACACAGAAGTACTTAATAGTGTAGAGAAACACTACACAACACGTTTGAGGGCAGGAAGTGAAGGAGAAGTAAATTGAAATCAGAGAGGGAAATTTAAGTAGACAGAATGAAATTATCCACATTCAGATTTGGTGTCCCGCTTATCTCATGAGGACTGACACTATCACAGCCAATGAACATAAGAATGGCCATACTGGGTCAGACCAAACATCCATCTAGCCCAGTATCCTGTCTTTCGACAGTGGCCAATGCCAGGTGCCCCAGAGGGAATGAACAGAATAGGTAATCATCAAGTGAGCCATTCTTTGTTGCTCATTCCCAGCTTCTGGCAAACAGAGGCTAGGGACACCATCCCTGCCCATCCGGGCTAATAGTCATTGATGGACCTATCCTCCATGAATTTATCTAGTTCTTTTTTGAACCCTGTTGTAGTCTTGGCCTTCACAACATCCTCTGGCAAGGAGTTCCACAGGTTGACTGTGTGTTGTGTGACAAAATACTTCCTGTTGTTTGTTTTATACCTGCTGCCTATTAATTTCATTTGGTGACCACTAGTTCTTGTGTTATGAGAGGAAGTAAATAACACTTCCTTATTTACTTTCTCCACACCAGTCACGATTTTATAGACCCCAATCATATCCCCTCTTAGTCATCTCTTTTCCAAGCTGAAAAGTCCCAGTCTTATTAATTTCTCCTCATATGGCAGCCATTCCATACCCCTAATAATTTTTGTTGCCTTTTTCTGAACCTTTTCCAATTCCAATATATCTTTTTTGAGATGGGGCGACCACATCTGCACACAGTATTCAAGTGTGGATGTACCATGGATTTATATAAAGGCAATATGGCATTTTCTATCTTACTATCTTTCCCTGTCTTAAGGATTCCCAACATTCTGATCGCTTTTTTGACTGTTGCTGACATTGAGTGGATGTTTTCAGAGAACTATCCACAATGACTCCAAGGTCTCTTTCTTGAGTGGTAACAGCTAAATTAGACCCCACCATTTTATATGAATAGTTGGGATTATGCTTTCCAATGTGCATTACTTTGCATTTATCAACACTGAATTTCATCTGCCATTTTATTGCCCAGTCACCCAGTTTTGAGAGATCCTTTTGTAGCTCTTCGCAGTCTGCCTGGGACTTAACTATCCTGAGTAGTTTTGTATCATCTGCAAATTTTGCCACCTCACTATTTACCCCTTTTCCAGATCATTAATGAATATGTTGCATAGGACTGGTCCCAGTACAGACCCTTGGGGGTCACCACTATTTACCTTTCTCCATTTTGAAAACTGACCCTTTATTCCTACCCTTTGTTTCCAATATTTTAACCAGTTACCAATCCATGAGAGGACCTTCCCTCTTATCCCATGACAGCTTACTTTGCTTGAGAGCCTTTGGCAAGGGACCTTGTCAAAGGTTTTCTGAAAATCTAAATAAGCTATATCCACTGGATCCCCGTTGGTGGTATAGGCTATGTCTACTCTAATGCCTGTATACCTGTCCATGCATGTGGCTGTGCCATAGCCCCCCCCAGATGCAGGAAAAAGGCAGTGAAAAGGCATCAGGCCAGGTTATATGTTGTTTCCCGATTACCCTGTGCATAGTAAAACCAGGGCAGGGAGCTGTTCAGAGCTTCTGATGCTCTGTCCAGCTCTGGATAAAATTAGAGCAGCCTGTTGGTGCCTTCTGCCAGTTGGAGATGTCTGGAGTGCATCATGTTCCCAACCCACCTTTTCCCTGACTGCCCCTTGCTACCCCTAATTTGCTCCCTGCTCAGTGGGCCGTGGGGAGGGTGGTGTAGGATCAGCGACATGAGTAGCATGTAGGGAGCAGAGCAGAACAAGAATCTGCCCCACAATCTCTGTAAACTCTGCTGGGGCTTAGTTCTAAGTACCAGAGCTTGAGTCTAATCAGTTGGCAACCTTAGTAGATATGCGCCAATGTCCCTCTCAATCAAGCTGGAGAACCGAGAGAGCCTCTTAACGTTACCATTTGTATGCGCTAGAGTGGATGCTTCATTTTGCTATGCTGCTGCCTGCCACGGTACCCAGTGGGACTTGTCAAAGAATTTCTGCCAAAACTGTTTTATGATGAAAAACTGTTTGTTTGTTTGTTTGTTTTGTCAAAACATTTTTTTCACAAAAATGTCTGCTGTAGGTGGAAAATTTCAATTGCTTTCAAAAAAGAAATGCACCAAACCAAACGTATTTTGATTCAGCTATTCTGCTCTGGTGCCTCATGGGAGTTATAGTTTAGTTTCCTCATGTCCCCGTTCTTTTCTTTGGGCAGGGCTTCTTGACTACATCTATGAGGATACAACACAGTCAATGATGCCCAGGATGCAACCATCTCTCCCTACTGAGATAGTGGTGCATTATGGGAGATATAGTCGAGCCCTGGGTTCCAGCCCATAGAGAAGAGCATGAGGCACCCAAGCTGCAACTCCCATGATTCACCCTCGCAGCTTTGAAATATTTTGGGGTTTTTTTTATTTTTTTGCCTAAAGAAAGTCACATTTTTTCAACCTGGTCTACTACCAGCTCACTTTCAGACTCTCTCTCAACCAACAGTTTACAGCCACACTGAGATTCGAGCTGTCACCTCTGAGGTACAAAAAACTGGGACATCTAGGATGATTCTGAGACCATAAAGCTGGATAGCTTGCAATGTGTACTGAGCACTCTTACAGATCTCTCAAAACAGCTACCTCAAAAGAGGGGTAATCCTGGGAAAACCTGGCCAGGTGGCAACCCTGACTGGGATCACTACATCTTAAAACTGTCCTTAAGCACACCAAGTTAGAGAAAGGAAGAGAGATCCTGAGAATGAGAGAATCAACCACAGGCCACAGAGCTATACATTGTGCAAAAGGGGTAGAACTTCTGTATGACCTGGTAGGCATGCTGTAGGGCAAAGAAACAGGGCTGGGCCAAAATCCCCTTTCAGTTACATTGATGCAACCTCATAAGCTTTGGACAAGTGAAATCAGTGATTAGAGGTGTTCAGATGCTATGGTGAAGGTGAACACTCAGATACTTAGATGTGTAGAGAAAGGAGAATGGGAGTGGGACTCCTGGCTTCTATTCCTGGGTCTGCCACTGAATTATTGGGTATGTCCATGGGCAAGTCCATTAACTGCTCTACACCTTGGTTTCCCTGTCTGTTGCCCATACAAAACCACCTCACAAAACATTGTGAGTCCTGTGTGAATAAGTTGATTTGAGGTCTGTGGATTAAAGGTGATATAGAAGTACAAATCATTAGAATATCTGAAAGGGCATACTGGGGCAGACCAAAGGTCCATATAGCTTAGTATCCTGTCTCTGACATTGGCCAGTGGCCAGTGCTTCATAGGGAATGAACATGACAATTTTGTGCGGTCCACTCCCTGTCATCCAATCCTAACTTGTGGCAGTTGGAGATTTAGGAACACTCAGAGCATGGGGTTGCATCCCTAACCATCTTGGATAACAGGCATTGATGGACTTATCCATGAAAAATATCTAATTCTCGTAAGAATCTAGTTATACTTTTGGCCTTCACAATGTCCCACGACAACAAGATTCTTGTGTTATGTGAAGAAGTACTTCCTCTTGTTTGTTTTAAAGCTGCTGCCTATTAATTTCATTGCGTGACCCCAAGTTCTTGTGTTATATGAAGGGGTAAGTAAAACTTTGCTATTCACTTTCTCCACACCATTCATAATTTTATAGACTTCTATCTATAAAATCATGAAAGGTGTGAGAAAATGAATAGGCATGAGTTATTTACCCCTTCACATAACACAAGAACTAGGGGTACCGGATGAAAGTATTATTGAGTGGTGAGTTTATGCATGCAAGTGAAAGGTAGGTCTCTGCGACCAATCAAGGAGGAAGCCGGGGGCAGGGGAAACTATAGGGTGGATTTGGGCTGAGCTATCTAGAACACTGCCTGTGACTGGTTATGAAGACTTTAAAGTGTAATTTAAAAAAAAATGAATAGAGCAGTTTGATAACATCCCCTCTCTGGAAATCAGAGTTTGCGGGAGAGAAGGGAGTGATAGAGTGATGGAGCAGGGAGAGCAGAGAGTGATAAGCAGGACTTATTTAATTTGCAGAAGAGAAGAGTGAGGGGGGATTTGATAGCAGCCTTCAACTACCTGAAGGGGGTTTCCAAAGAGGATGGGGCTCGGCTGTTCTCAGTGGTGGCAGATGACGGAACAAGGAGCAATGGTCTCAAGTTGCAGTGGGGGAGGTTTAGGTTGGATATTAGGAAAAACTGTTTCAGTAGGAGGGTGTGAAGCACTGGAATGGGTTGCCTAAGGAGGTGCTGGAATCTCCAGCCTTAGATGTTTTTAGGGCCCGGCTTGACAAAGCCCTGGCTGGGATGATTTAGCTGGGGTTGGTCCTGCTTTGAGCAGGGGATTGGACTAGATGTCCTCCTGAGGTCTCTTCCAACCCTAATCTTCTATGATTTTATGATTCTATGTGAAAGGCAGAGGGGATGGTACAGGTCAGAATTCGAGGTAATAAGATGTTGTGGTATTATTTCTGATGATAGGTCATAATATTATGATACAGTATTTCCATGGTATCCCCTTTTACATGTCTACACCTCCTTAAATGGGGACCGCCTGTCCCTTCTAGTTACTTTCCAGCATGCTCCTCCCTTCCCTAGAACCAAAACCTGTGATCAGATGAAAGTCAATTTCATGTTCTCTTCACTTTGGTCTTTGTCACACTTACTGCCTGTCCCTGTCACCGGATGACTCATTTCCACATAAAGAGCTGACATTTTCTTCTCAAATTCACGGAAGGGTCGCCAGTTGCCACATTAAAGGGAAAAACTACAATGAAGTGATTTTCTAGTCATTGCCTCAGATTACAAAGGAATGTAAATCACCGAGCAGTGTTTCTGTTGAAAGAGAGTGAAACTATGTCATGTAGTTCTAAAAGGTGGTTTGAAATTTCACATGCACACACACACACATACACACAATTGCAAAGACAACCAGGCTCTGTGTGTGTGTGTGTGTGTGAGCAAATCACACACACACACACACACACACATATATATACATACAGAGTGTGGTTGTCTTTGCAAATGCCTTGCCAAATACTTAGTTACTGAATAGGGGTCACTATGCAAAGTATTAGGAGGAAGGTAGTCCTGTGGTCCAGCCAGGGACCTACGTTCAGTCCACTGCTTTTCCACAGACTTCCCATGCAGCCTGGAGCAAGCCACTTGTCTTAGGGTATGTCTACACTACAAAGAAAAACCCGCAGCCCTGAGTCTCAGAACCTGGATCAATTGACTCCGGCTGCAGGGCTAAAACTAGCAGTGTAGATGTTCCTGCTCATGCTGGCCCCTGGGCTCTGAAAACCCAGTGAGGGGGGGAAGGTCTCAGAGCCCAGGCTCCAGCCTGAGCAAGAATGTCTACACTGCTAGTTTTAGCCCTACAGCCCGAACCCCACAAGCCTGACTCAATGGACCCAGGCTCTGAGACTTGCCACGTACCCTTGGTCTCCCTGTGTCTCAGTTCTCCTTCTGTAAAATGGGGATACTAGCACTTCTCTACCTCACAGGGGTGTGTGAGGAGAAATCCATTAAAGAATCTGAGGTGCTCTGATATTATGGTAATGTGGGCCATAGACGAACCATAGCTAGATATCAGCAATATCCCCATAATGTTATTTACCTGAAAAGGCAAACTAGTGGAGATGTTAATGGCACCCACTGGTGTGTGTGTGTGTGTGTGTGTGTGTGTGTGTATGTGTGAATCTGTGATTTGCTTATACACACACACACATCTCTGCACACACCCATCTCTAAAGGCGTATATAGACAATGATATATTGTTGTTAATACATCTCTGTTCTGCCAGATTATGACCAGATTTCCCCTCTACTGCCTGTGTGACTGCATTAGTGCTCCCTGGATCATGGCTGCTGCATGTGGGGAGAGCTGGTGATGCATGCCCAGTACTCCCTCCTGCATAGATGGCTGGAAAATGAGCACAGCCTTGGCTCTTCCCCCACCACCACCCCCACCCCCGAGGAGCTGAGCCAGCACAAGAGGGCAGGGCCATCCTTACCCATACGCAAAGCATGCAGCTGCGTAGGGCACCAGAAAATTTGGGGCACCAAATTTCCTGGTGCCCTGCGCAGCTGAGTGCTGCTCCAGTCCCTCCTCTGCCTCTTCCCCATGGCCCCCACCCCTGCTCTGCCCCAGCCCCGCCCCCAATCCGCCCCTTCCCCAAAGCCCCCGCCCTGCTCCACCCCACCCCGCCCCTTCCCTCCCCTGCTCCACCCCAGCCCCGCCCCCACTCCCTTGGGGACTGCAACAGGGCCAGGCTTGCACCCAAGGGCGGCGGAAAGTGAGCACTAGGCGACGGTTCCCCCCCTGGCTCCCCAAGCCAGCCCCACCCCCCTGCAGAGGCATGGACCCCCCCACACACACACACGCATGTGGGCTGCGTAGTGCCCCAGAATAGCTAGGGACGGCCTTGCAAGAGGGGGCAATAAACCGAAGTTTGCTGGGGAGAAGTTGTGTCTGTTCTGGGGCAAGGGGAGAGCAGGGAAGGAATTGTGTCCCCCCGGGGCAGTGAATGAGAGCTCAGCCAACCCCAAGGTGTGAGGGCAGGGGCACTGTCTGTATCTTTCTTCTCCTGAAGATCAAGCACGTGACTGGTGTCTCAATTTTGTGTTTGTGATTCTTGGAGCTCATCTCTGAAAAGTACATTTAAAATCCTGCTTCTGACGCAGGACTATAAAAATAAGAGGTTAGGTGTGAGGCCCCCTGAAGTCAGACCTCTTGTGCTTCCAAAGCTACTCCAAAGCCAAAAAAGCGAGTGCAGTTGTGAACGGCTCCCTGCTGGCAGGCAAGCCAAATCCGAGTAAGGAAAAAACTGGAGCCCGTAATCATTTTATGATTCTAATTTAACTTTTACGAACATATTTCGAGCTTCCCTAGTCAGACTCTGGTATTGATCTTTCCAGTACTGTTAACTCATAACTAGACCATATTTGAAGACATAAACTTTAAGAGGGACAATTAAAAAGAGACAGATGACATTGGCTATGCTCCTCTCAGCATGAGGAGTGGGATGCATAAATCCTGCTGGGTTCAGGTGAAGTTATGCAAGTGGAGATTAACTCGTGGCTGTGTCAGTTTCTGAGGCACCAAGCCCCCCGTTATATCATTCTTCATTTCTAAATAGAAAGTGGAGAAATGCTGGGGGGCAAATCTAGCAGGTGGCCAGTACGGCCCTGTACTCAGACTGGGAAAATAAGGATGTAAAGCTCATCTCGCACTCCCACCTGCCTTTATTCTGGAGATGGGCCCGAGCTGCAACATTCTTCCCCAGAAGTGGATTCAGATCCAAATTCTCTCAGAGCTCCATAAGTCTCAGTTTCGCGGTGCTCCTTTGGGTCCATTACAGAGGCTGACCTAAGCAGAGAGACTTGGATCTTGTGCATGGTCTTATTCTGAATAGAGAACACTGACCCTGAGTTAGTGCCTGGGGCAGGATGTTTTCTGGCTATGTTGTACTGACAATGTGCCTTGGTCTATATTTCCGATTGATGAATAACTTGACAAGTCTGAAAAGGCAACGTTTGAGGGCTTTTTTCTCTCCACAGGAGAAATACAAAAATGGCTGCTCTTCGGCCTCCAGCTGTTTGAGGAAGAAAGGAAGATGAAAATACGCAGCAGATTGTATTGACCCTCATCCACTGAACTGATCCTAATTAAATTGAACTGAGGTTGGGGTCTGGGTGGTGGAGTAGTGGCTGCTCTAGAGTTGGGTGACATGTGTGGTGCTTTTGTTTTGAAGGAATCATAGAATCATAGAATATCAGGGTTGGAAGGGACCTCAGGAGGTCATCTGGTCCAACCCCCTGCTCAAAGCAGGACCAATCCCCAATTAAATCATCCCAGCCAGAGCTTTGTCAAGCCTGACCTTAAAAACCTCTAAGGAAGGAGATTCCACCACCTCCCTAGGTAACGCATTCCAGTGTTTCACCACCCTCCTAGTGAAAAAGTTTTTCCTAATATCCAACCTAAACCTCCCCCACTGCAACTTGAGACCATTACTCCTTGTCCTGTCCTCTTCTACCACTGAGAATAGTCTAGAACCATCCTCTCTGGAACCACCTCTCAGGTAGTTGAAAGCAGCTATCAAATCCCCCCTCATTCTTCTCTTCTGCAGACTAAACAATCCCAGTTCCCTCAGCCTCTCCTCATAAGTCATGTGTTCCAGACCCCTAATCATTTTTGTTGCCCTTTGCTGGACTCTTTCCAATTTATCCACATCCTTCTTGTAGTGTGGGGCCCAAAACTGGACACAGTACTCCAGATGAGGCCTCACCAATGTCGAATAGAGGGGGACGATCACGTCCCTCGATCTGCTCGCTAAGCCCCTACTTATACATCCCAAAATGCGATTGGCCTTCTTGGCAACAAGGGCACACTGCTGACTCATATCCAGCTTCTCGTCCACTGTCACCCCTAGGTCCTTTTCCGCAGAACTGCTGCCTAGCCATTCGGTCCCTAGTCTGTAGCTGTGCAAAGGAGTCCCATTGTGATTCACTTGGAGTTTGGTGTTAGAAATCTCAAAGCAAAACTTATTCAGGAGCTCTGAGTTTTACCTGGCGTTTAAGTAAAAATTAGACACAGACCCAGGTAAGCGATAAAGTTCAGGCTTGGAACTGGGTCTGAACTTCCCCCAAAGATAACTGCAGCTGGATTTGCTGTGCTTCTTCAGACCACACAAAACCATGTGCAGTTGTGAATTTCACACGCATCAGTTTAACATTATTTCAGGGCAAATCCATAATGCAGCCAAAGTTCATTTGAAAGTTTCATGAACCATGGCAAGCCCTTTTGCTGACCAAAATCTGTTGGTCTCCCGTTAGAATTTTGAACAGTACCCAAAAGTCGGTGACTTTTGTGTGGCTTTGGGTTTTGTTTAAAACATTAAGAGCAGCACCGTTCTCTTGCTATGCAGTGAGAAGCTGCTGTCTTTGATCCCTTTGATGCTAAGAGGGTTGTATGTGTAAATTGCCCTGAGCATTGGGAGGATGGATTACACCCCTGGGCCCTGCATCCATACATCTGAGTGACTCATTGGCTCTGTCTATCCATCACTACCATGATCTCCCCTGCCACTTGAAATTAAAACATAAAAATGTGTTTTCAAAAATATGAAAAGGCATTATGAGGACAAGTTTTGGGGAGCTCAGAGAAGAGCAACAAATGATTAGGGAGCTGGAAGGAGTGTGATTTATGGGGAAAGATTACAACTGCTAAAAATACCCAGCATGGCTAATCAATGCTAATGGGGGGAACATAATAATAGTCTTCAAATATCAGAAGGGGTGTTGTAAATACCAGTGATGGAGAGAAATTATTTAGAGTGGTCCCAGGTTAACTAGGAGGAATAGGATTAAATTAATAAAAAGCAAATATGGGCCATGTATCAGGAAACTCCTCCTGAAAGTTAAATACATTAAGCTGTGACTGATCCAAAGCCCGTGAAGACAATAGAAAGATTCCCAGTGACTTCTGTTGCCTTTAGATCAGGTCTCTTAGGGATATGTCTAGACAGCAATTAAACATTCACAGCTGGCCCAGGCCAGCAGACACAGGCTTGCAAGGCTCAGGCTGTGGAGCTGTAAAATTGTGGTGTAGACATTCGTTTTCAGGCTGGAGCCTGAGGTCTGCGACCTGTAAGGGAAGAGGGTCCCCTAGCCTGGGCTCCAGCCCAAGCCCGAATGTCTACACAGCAATTTTTAGCCCTGCAGCCCAATCCCCCTGAGCCCAAGTCAGCTGATCCAGGTCAGACTAGGCCATGCCGTGGGTCTTTTATCCAGTGTAGATGAATCCTATGAGATCGTGCTTCCACCCCTTCCTATGGCAAGCTATTGTTTGGGGCATTTAAAATTATAGACAGGAGAAGCAACAATCAGATACGCTTCCTGGACTGGAAGGGTGGGGAGAGGAGGATGAACTAGATGACCTCTTTTCTATTTCTAATGTCTGTGATGCTATGATATATAAAGTCAGTGGGCCAGATTTAGACCTGTTGTAAGTAATATGGCTCCATTGCCTTAAGTGGAGTCATACCATGTACACCAGGTCTGGATTTACCCCTGCTAATTCTGCTACCAAAATATAAGGCCAAATTTTTAGCTAGCCTGTAGCCACCCTCCAAATTTGCATGCACATTTTTGCACATGTAACTGCATCCACAAAAGGGGATTCATATCCAATTTTCACACGCAAACAGTCATGTGCACTTAAGCATGACTTGTTTGATGCACCCTGTCTGTCTGTGTGTCTGTCAGGTTTTTCTATGTAGCTGGACACTTCTGCAGGTGCAAACTAGCGCACAATGTTGTGCAACATCAAAGGCTAGCTGGAAATTTGGCGCATGAAGTTGCTAGGTCAACTTCACTGGTCTAGCTGCAGGCAACTCTCTTCATCCAGATTGCTACAACATAGATTAAGAGAGTTTAAGGCCAGAAGAGACCATTATGATCACCCAGCCTGACCACCTGTACAATACAGACTATAGAACTTCACCCAGAAAATTCCAGCATCAAGCCCATAACTTCTGTTTGAGCTATAGCATATATTTTAGAAAGATAGGTAGTCTTGCATTAAAGATGTCAAGTGATGCAGAATTTACTATATCCCTGGGTAAGCTGTTTCAATTGTTAATTCTCCTCATTGTTAAAAATGGGCATGCTATTTCCAGTCTGAATGTGTCTAGCCTCAGCGCCCAAGCGCTGGCTCTTGTTATGCTTTTTTCAACTAGATTAAGAAGTTGTCTGCTACCAGAAATCTCTTGAACATGGGCCTTGGAGGGTGTTAAGGGTCTTTCCAGATGCCACCCTAAAAGAGCTGGCCAGCATCAGTACTTACCACTGCTTTCTATTGGCTGGCATCAGAATGCTTAGTTGTGTGTCACAAGCTCTGTACTGCAAATAGCCAGTGGGGATTCTCCTTGAGCTCAGGTAGTATGGGACTACAGTTTTGGACCAGAAGGATCTGAGGCTCTCCGTGGCATGCAGTGTTCAGTACAGTGATAACTGGGTAGTCCTGTCATAGCAGATAATCTCACTTGCCAAGGATCATCTAAGAAGGGGACTGAAATTATCCAGAGTAATTCTGATCAGAAAAAACTTATGTCAGACATGCCACAGTGCCTATCGGATTGACTCCTCCAATAGCCATGGATACACCAGTGATTCTTTCCAAGGAATAGTAAGTGCTTTATGGATTTATGTCAGAAGCTGGGACTTAACAACAGGGGATGGGTCACTCAAGAATTGCCTATTTCTGTTTATTCCCTCTGAAGCATCTGGCACCAGCCACTGTCGGAAGACAAGATATTCGGCTACATGGACCATTGGTCTGACCCAGTATAGCCATTCTTATGTTCTTATTTACTTCCACAGTGTTAGTTGATCATCATTTAGAAAGAGATTTTTCTGCCTGTATATATCTTCTTTGCACACACAGTTACATGCCTGTCTTTTCTGGAAACCTGGCACCCAATTTTACCCTCATTTACACCAGTGTATATCCAGAATAATTCCATGCAACTCAGCAGAGTTCTAATGGCAGTGAGAATAGCATTTGTCCCAAAGTCCTCAATGCAAACTCCTGAAGCCAGGAAGGCTTAAAACTAAAAGGATGTGAAGCGACCAAAATCATGAGGCTAGAAACTATAAACCTACTTGTGCATGCACAGTGTAGGGGGTGGAGTCACAAAGCACAGCAGCACAGAAAGAGAGGCCTTCAGCTCACTAACGTTCTTAAGGTCCTTCACATAGGATAATCCACTACATGTTGCCTTTGCTACTGCTTGCATCCTTTGACACTTTGATACGCTAAATAGCTGCTACCTAGAAGCAACTTTAATCAGCGCTTGAGTGCCACAGAGGAGCCCTTCATACTCTGTTTGTCTAGGAGTCTTCTCAGTGCTCAGAGTCCGGAAATCATAAGGATTCTGTTGCATTTTATTTACACTGCAACTGTATTAATTTTATTTCCTAGGACAGCTGTTTTAGACCATTTCACTCTCCACTGGAAGCATGAGAAGGATTGAAATGAAGATTGTAAATCGCTGCGCAAGTTGCACAGGAAAGTCTAATTTAATGGGTAGCATGTTTTATTAATGTTGCAACATTTATTGTGTATTTTAAGTCACCATTGATTTGTATTAAAGAAGGCACTTTTATTACAAGTGCATGATGCCAACAAAATAAAATATTATACTTCCCCTCTCCCTCACCCCAGTGTGAATTCTAGTTAATTTTCTGTAAGTGGTTGAGAAAGTGGGAGGCAGATCCTGTAGCTGGAGCTAGGCTTAGAGCCTGAAATTGTTGTCTGAGCTTCCTCCATTGCAGCTCAATCCCAAGGGATGGACAGAGGTTGTTTGATTGTATGGAGCAGCGTGCATTGGATAGGGGCTAAGACTTTCCAGACTTTCTCTTGCAGCCTATTAAATCTCTGACTGATTAGCTCAAGCTCTCATGTAATGAATATTCAGAGGAAGGGGAAGAAACCCCAGCTCTGACAAGCTAAAGCCTTGTGATTTCTGTGCATGTTGCTCAAAGGCGTGTGTGAGGCCAGAGACTGGAAATAAATTGGCTCGTCTCTAAGGCGCCACAAGTCCTCCTGTTCTTTTTGGAAATAAAGTGGAATCCTGCAAATGTTCTGCACTCAGTGACTGGATACTTGGTGAGAGCCAAGTTTTATCCCGTCAGCCTGTAACCACCCCATCTGTCCCCTTGCCCCTGGGGTCTAGGCTGGTCACACAGACAGTGCTAGCATGTGTATTGGAAGTAAGGCTATTAATAAGGAAAAGCAGAGTGACGGGTTTGGAACGGGAGAGATGAAGATTGGAAGAAGCTCCACTATCAGTGGGAACCTGCTTGCTGAGAGATAGGGTATTGTGCAGATTCCTTGGTATCAGAAAAGGCTGCTGCTGTAACCCCATGTGCCCTCCCACCACCCAATAAGGTTGATGCCTCCTAAACACCCTGCTGTAGCAATGAGATGTGAAGTTACATTGTCTCTATCATTCTCATGGGAGAATGACCTCGTATGGGACCCTGTGAGCAAACCCCCTCCTTTAAATGACTGTCTTTCCCTCCCCAAAAGGCTTCCTAGGGAAGCTGGTATTTTCTGAGATGAACCTTCCTCGTGCAGATAGGCAGAGTGCGTTCTGAGAGTGAGCCATTTATCCCCACACTGACAAACTCTCCACGGAAGCTGGGCACATTTTCCCCACTGGGTTTCAGGCTCTGAGCATTTTTAGTCTTTCATTAGACTTTGCAATTATCCTCCTGCAATCAGCCCTTTAGACACTGTAATCAGCCCTGGCAATCAAACTCCTACCTCTGGCCAAGATAATTAATGGGGAGGCCCCACAGACTCGAGAGACAGCATTGTCATTTTTTTAAGAAAAAGGCAAAAAGCACATCTCTTCCCTCACCTTCTGAGGTAGCTCATGAGGCCAGGGAAATTATCTGATTGCTGGCTCAGGCCTTCAGAGCTGGTCTGAATTTGGGGTGCTAACTGGCTCACACTCAGTCCAAACCTGGTTTCAAGGGACATGTGGGTAGCACGGGTTGTGACGTGCCAGGACTCAGCATGTCTGACCTTCAGCGCTTGTTATGTTCTTTCTCTGTGTGCGTCTGGAGCTTCTGTGGGACAGATCAGGGAACTCAGCTCACGCCTGAAATTTACCCCATCTCAAGCAAGTGGTATGGAGCAACCCAGCTTGATCTGTGTGAAGCAGTTCAGATGAAAGAGGGCACCATGGCGGCTACCCTAAGGGCTGAAGTGAAAGAGCAGCTCTGCACCCAAAGCAATGAGGTTTGCATCATGCTTTCAGTCACTGTATGGTACTCGGGGGGAAAAGAAGACAAGGGAGGTTTCCACACTACCTGTCTGCTGCACAGAGTGACATTGATTTTTCAGAGAGCCACTCTGGGATGCAGAATAAAGAAAAGACCGAAAGATGCCATTTTCCAAAGGGAGGGATGACACAGGGAAAGGTGATATTAAAAAAGCTGCCGTAGCGTCACAAAGCCCTTGTGCTGAATTGAGCAGCTTGACTGCAGAGATTTACATTCAGATTCGAAAGCTTTATGGGCATGACAAGCTACATACGTGTTGCCTAATATGTACAAGACAGTAGCACAGAGTATCCCTCAGAAGAATCGGTGCATAGCTTTGCAGGGGTGCCTGGAGTGCGATCCCCTGGGTCTGGTTAGCATTGTAGCCCATTTCTGACTTGGTGGCAGGTTATTTCAGAGCTTGATGCTATTTCCTGACATCCCTTTCCTTTCTTCTAGAGTTATGCAGAGATTTTCTTCCTCCCTCAGGATGGCAAGTCTTTGAGCACTTGAGAAATAATCTTGGCCATGCTCCTCGGTGTATCCAATGGTGGCGTACTAACTCTTCATTTCTGTCCCAACAGCTGCACAGTCATTCTTCTCGGGCTGTCCACTACTCCTGTGTGTCAACCCACTTTGTAAGTCCAACTCCAGAGCTAGTACAGCTATGTGAGTAAAGCCAGTGAGAAAAGGAAAAGGCCTCACGACATAGTGGGTGTGAATACAGGGCCAGAAATCTTAAAACTTTCTCTGTTTCTACGAGTTAATCAGGTGCTCCTTGTCAGCAAAGCAGTCCTCGGTAGATGGATGAGACCCCCCAAGTGAGCTGAGGAAAAGATACACTGAAGTTCAGTATTGCAACATATTCCGTGCCGCTTTGGTGCTATTTTTGGAAATCTAATTTTGTTGCCCCTCAAGAAGGGGGCAGAAGAAGGGACAGATGAGACCAGACTTGTACGTATTAAGTGAATGATTGATTAATTAAAAGGTATTTCTGCTAGCAGTTACTTGAAAACCATGTGTTCTTGTTTCCAAAGAAATGTGTCTATTGGATATCACTCCTCAGAAAGACTCTGCTCTAAGTGGCTCCTGTGCATTCATCTCATCACTCCAGGGCTCCAGCAGCTGCTACCAGCACTGCAAGAATGAGGCCAAAGAACCCAGGGAATGCAGTGTGGTACTGCCCAATTCTTTCTTTCTGTCTGGAGGGAAAAGCTTACAAGTAGTTTGCGTTTCCCAGACTATTATTATTATTATGTATTATTTGTATTGCTGTAGTGCCTAGGAATCCCAGACATGGACCAGAACCCCATTGTGATAGGCACCGTAAAAACACAGAACAAATCCAGTTCCTGTCCCAAAGACCTCACAGTCTAAGTAGTTTCCATTTTAAACATGCTAGTCTCACCAGGCTTGTCTCCATTTTATCCATTTAGCAAGATGGATGCCATTCAGCATCACTGGCAGTTTTTCTGCTTGAGGTCCCCCAGCTGGAATAGGTGGGAGGTGGCTGAAAGGTACATGGTAAACTTTCTGCTGAATTCCGTCCAGGCCATGCATTGAACTTAGCAAGGTTCCTCTATGTGACATCATCTCAAAACATGGAGTCAACTTTGAAAAGAAAATATTTGTTCCTTGTGTTTCAAATATATCACTGCCTATTGACCCATTAATGATCAGTCTATGTCTTTTAACAGTCAAGATACAGTAGAATGCTGTGGGTGATATTTCCAGTGTGACATTCTGGTGAGACGAAAATAGCTAAGCTGGCTGTCCAGCCCCAGAGTGAGGCAGGCAGTGTAACAAGGTTATAATGTAAAGCACTGAACAATTAGCTGGGAGATTTACCTCCCTGTCTTAAAAGCATTGTTATTACTTAATCAATCATGAGCAATTTATAAACAAGGCTGGGGTTTTACAGGGAGCCATAAATCTGTCTTGTTTTCTTCCCAGATAGAGCAGGAAAAACAGACCCAAAGTTCCAGAAGAGATTTGGTCAATTAAAAGGAAAAAGGGTAACTCAAAAGAAGAGAAATCATTTCTCAACGGGAGGAAGCAGCCTTGGGAGAGGGGCTGGAGCGGCCGGCTGTCCGTTTGTCTTTGTCATCAGTTACTCCCAGAGGCTTAAAGTGGAATTGTTAAATTTAACTTTAAATTATAAACTCTTTGGGGCAGGGCCCCTGACTTTGTGCATGTCACAATGGGGCTGGACTGCAGCATCTGGGTGCTGTATCAATGTTAAATAAAACATCATCATAACAAAACCATCCACAGAATAAGCATCCCACATTCCAGAATGCAGCGCTGTTGATACACTGCCAAAACAGGTAAAGAGGGGGACCCTATTAGGGCTTGGTTACACTTGCAAGTTAGAGCGCATTAAAGCAGCCCCAGGCACCCTAACTCACGACCCGTCCATGCTGGCAAGGCACTTAGAGTGCCTGGACTCTGCAGCTGGAGTGCTCCTGGTAATCCACCTCCACCAGAAGCATAATGCTTGCTGCGCCTCGGCTGACACGCCCCAGCGTTAGTGTGAACGAGGTGTTGCATTACTGCACTCTGATCAGCCTCCGGAAACGTCCCATAATCCCCTGAAGTCAACTGGCCACTCTTGCCATTGTTTTGAACTCGGCTGCAGGAATGCGGATATGCCCTTTCAAAACTGTTTCTGACAGCCGGCTGCTTATCTGCTCCGGGACAAAGCAACCATTAGTGTGGAATGCTGTTTGCTGTGAGTGTGTGAGAAAGAGATGTGGGGGGTGAGGGGCCTGCTACTGTCTGAACTTACAAGACAGCATGCTGACATGCTCTCAGCCCCCCAAAAACCCACTCTCTCTCCCCCCACATACACACAACACACTCCCTGTCACACTCCACCCCCCACCCCCCCCATTTGAAAAGCACGTTGCAGCCACTTGCGTGCTGGGATAGCTACCACAATGCACTGTTCTCTATGGCATTGCAAGAGATGCTAATGTGGCCTCGCCAGTGTGCTTGAATCTGACAGTGTGAACACACTGCAGCACTTTCTCTACTGCGCTGTCCGAGGGCTGGTTTAACTCCCAGCGCTCTACATCTGCAAGTGTAGCCATGCCCTTAGGTATAGGTAAGATATCAGCAGCATCCAACAGGGTCTTTGGAAGTTTCAGCAATGCCTATAGCAATGGCTAACAGAGAGTGTACCGCCTGGACAGACACCCTGTCAAGGGGTACAAGAATGTACACCATTGAGCACACCCTCCTCTCTGCCCAAGGAGTTGCATATTGCTTGCATAGACCCCATCATACCTAAGAACAGCCCTTTGCAGCTACACACAACAGCCATCCCAGGCATTTGATAAGCATTGGTTGTCCTGGTTTGTGGTTTTTAGCTTAGCACATGCTGAATCAGTGCTTGCTGGCTATGACAGTTTCTGCCTACTATGGTCAGGAAGGCACAGGTTTGGCAGCTGGCCTGGTTCAGCTGGTCCTCTCCATCTGACTGTGTAGTCCCTTAGCCACTCCAGCCCCTTTACATCAAGCAAAACTGTGGCCACTCTGGGGCTGGTGCCTCATTCCCTATGCACTGATACACTCGTGGGTTTAAGTCATGCTGTGTGGAGAAGTGCCAAAACAATTCTGTCCCAATAGGCTGTATGGTAAAGCTGGGGTATTACTCACATCATGCAATAGACAGCTCTACAAGGCTTATCTCACTTTGCGTAGTTGCACTTACTGATCTAACAGGTCTTTTTCCCTCTTGTAACATCGATGAGCCTATGAATCCTGGGTTTGATTCTCTGCTGTCCTGCACCTTGCATTGTCATTTACCCCAGGCAAAGCAGGTGTAAAATGCTACTGGCTCAGACTGGTGTTATTTGTACACCCACTTTGCACAATGACTACACCAAAGGCAGGTCAGTTAACACAATTACACATGGCTCATTTACACATCGTCCTGCTGTTTTCAATCATCCAGTGTTCTGAGGCCAGCCCAGGATGATAGATGGATTTTGCACACATATCTGCTCATGTGCACACACAAACACAAGTTTGTCCACACTCAAGCCATCTCACAGTCCCAGTCAAGTTAATTTATTCCGGCTAAAGACTGATTGTGGTGCAAAATGCTCTTCTGATCTTCTGCTTGTTTTGCTTCCAATACAATAGAATCAGCACAGTGGTGGGTCATGGCTGGAGGAATTCAGTTCAGAAAACCTGCTCATGTAGAACTGTTTCCATTTGTTATTTGCAATAACCGTGGCAGCGCTCACAAATTTTGAAAAGGGCAATGAGATTAAAGAGCTCTACCTGGGATGTCCATAGAAGGGTCTGCTCCGTGCAGCTGTCATGGAAAATATAACTTCATTTGCATGAGTCATTTTCCCCTATGAGGGAGCCTGCATTTGCGTGGCAGCGATGTTCTTTCACTGGGACTCCCTTCCAATTAATCACACGACTGCCAAACAACTGCTGATCAGCATCCAAGCATCAAACTTTGCTTGCACATATATATGTGCTAGAAAACAGCCTGCCATGATGGGGAGTGTCAGCCTGGGGTCTTGCTGACTGCAGGTCCAAAAATGATTTGGCCTATGACTATGCCCTCATTGTAATGTCCTGGAATGATCCTTTCTGTGTGCCTCATCTGGGCTTTGAAACAACCAAAGTAGACCAGGCCCCTTAAGAATCAATCCCCAGGCCCTGCCATGCTAGGACCTGTGCAAACACACAGGAAGGCACAGTTCCTGCCCCCAAACTGGTGTAGTGCTTTTAAAGGTTTTTTAAAGGTTAGAAAGAAGTGATCAAAATGTTGGGGAAAAGGCTGAAAGAAGGGGAACTGTTGGGGGAAAGTAGGAATACATTCAAAAAAAGTGCAAAATGGTTTAAAAAATTGAGGGCAAAAAGAAAAGAGTTTGGGGGGCAATGTAGAGAAAGCAAATTAAAAGAAAAAAATGAAACTAAGAGGGGTAGAGAGAGGATCATTTCAGTCCCAGAAGTGGGGGGTGGTGGTGGAATTCTTCAATCTATTCATCGATCTTGTGTAAGTGTGTGTTGGGGAGGGAGAGGAGTGCATCATGCTATCCCTGTTTTCCCAGTTCAAGCACTGGAACACAGACAATGCTCCCAACACTGATGCAATCCCCTCCCTGCTGTACTCCGAAAAGAGCCATCTCACATCTTCCAGCTTAAGAAGCAGAGCACAGACTCTCACCAAAAAGAAAAGGAGGACTTGTGGCACCTTAGAGACTAACCAATTTATTTGAGCATAAGCTTTCGTGAGCTACAGCTCACTTCATCGGATGCATACCATTACAGCTGGCAACAATATCTCTCCACTTTGGGTGGACGCAGAAGAGCGATGTGGCTACCAACCTTAAGCCAAGTGTCTCATAGGAAGGATGGCCCCGTGAGTGAGGCACTAGATTGAGACTCAGGAGACTGGGGCTCACTTCCCAGCTCCGCCATAGGCTTCCTGGGGTTTAGTCACCTACTTACCCTGTCTCTGTTCCCATCTGTACAATGGGGATAACAGCACTTCTCTACCACACCAAAGTGTTGTGAGGGTAAATCCACGAATGATTGTGAGGTGCTCAAATAGGACAGTGATGGGGCCGTATGAGTAGCTGGACAGAACCTATTTCTGCAGTGGTCATGGAAGGGCGTTCCTAAACCCGGGTCTCCGATTACCAAACCAATGAGCACTGTCATTTTGAGTGTAACTCTTTCAAGTTATCGATATTTATGAAGGGATGCTGCCGAGCCTTCAGAATTGTTATGTCAACAAAATATGTACTGCACAGTTACTACACACAAGGTTCTCACATTTTCAAGATCTAATAGGAACAAATGTGTAATTGCATAGTTCACTGAGTTAACAACTTGTAGCGTTTTTCATGAACAGCCCCTTTATATTTTCAATTCATAGACTTTTACAGCAAATAATGAAAGTCAGAAAGTCATTGGTTTGTGTCTGGGAACTTGCCGGATGAAGATGCACCTTTGCATTGGGTCATGGGCCGAATCAGAGCCAGGGACCACTCCAGCCTTCCGCAGAGCATTTTGTGTACGTGGGAGGCAAAAACTCCCTGATCCCCAAAAGTAAAAGCAATTACAGGGTTTTGAATACAGAGCAGACAATGGATATCATAAAACAGAAATAAAAGAGAATAATAACTGATTTTAAAAGGGGAAAATGCTGACCCATGTGGTCCTTTTCACCTCAATTGCTGTGATACAGGGACACAAATAAATGGTGTACATTATCTGTTAAGGTAAATATAATATGGATACAAATTACCATCCCATCACCCCACACTTTCACCAGGGGAATGACCATGCCTCACTGCTCAGCACCAGAACTGCAGGGATGGTTCCATTGTATTCTGGCACTTGTTATTAACCTTGACACAAGAACAAATGGCTGTAAACTGGCCATCAACAAGTTTTGGCTTGAAATTAGACAAGGGTCTCTAACCATCAGAAGACTGAAGTTCTGGAACAGCCTTCCAAAGGAAGCAGTGAGGCAAAAACCTAACTGGCTTCAAGATTGATACATTTATGGAGGGGATGGTATGATGAGACTGCCTACAATGGCATGTAGCCCATCTGTAACTGCTAGTAGCAAACATCCCCCATGGCCAGCGATGGGACACTAGATAGGGAGGGCTCAGAATTACTACAGAGAATTATTTCCAAGGCGTCTAGCTGTTGGGTCTTGCTGAAATGCTCAGGGTCCAACTGACCTCTATATTAATGGTTGGGAAGGAATTTTCCCTTGGGTTAAATTGGCAGAGACCCTGGGTGGGAGGGGTGTTTTTCCTCTGCAGTATGGAGCACAGGTCACTTGCATGTTTAAACTAGAGTAAATGGTGGATGCTCTGTAACTTGAAATCTTTAAATCATGATTTGAGGACTTCAGTAACTCAGCCAGAGGTTAGAGGCCTATTACAGCAGTGGGTGAGCGAGGTTCTGTGTCCTACTATGTTCAGGAGGTCAGACTAGATGAACATGATGGTTCCTTCTGACCTTGAAGTCTATAAATCTATGAGACTAGAAAGTCCCTGCCTCATTAAAACATAGAGTCCATGAAGTGCACCACACATCCCATTAAAGTCAGCAGGCATTCGGTGCTTCTTGGAATAATGCCTTAAATCAGATACAGGCAGAGCAGTGTGGACATATGGAATTCTTCAGATGAAAACTTGCTGTGAGATTTTTTTTTCTTGTAGCAGGTTGTTCAGCTTTGAGGTACCCCGCCATTTCTGTAGGGTGAGGTGTTGAAATTTAACAGAGTGGATGAGAAGGGTAGCTGGTGAGTATCAACATGCATGTTCTGTTACATCCCTCATGGATGAAGACAAAGCAGTGTGTCAGGAGGATGCTGTGTCCTGAATGCCTTAGAATTCAGAATGATACCACATATTACACTAAAGAGCCAGAGCCATTCTACTCAGCATGGAAACGTGCAATTACTCCATACAGTTTCCTTAAGACCCAACTAAAGCACCCTCGTTGTTTAGTTCCAGAACAAGTCCCATGACCACCAGCCCTGTGAATTAATGGGCAATGCTCAGAATGGTTTGCATTCAAATCACTACAGATAACCATCACAAAATGTGAATATTTATCAGAAGCTTATATGAGCTGTTTGAACCTCTTAAATCTGCAAAGCCAGGCTGACATTTGCATGAAAGCAAACTTTCCCGTGAGATTTCCATGACCTCTGCTTCAAGTCTCAAGTTAAAATACACTGTAAGGAGAACAGCTTATCTCATGGTAGTTTGGCATTCCTTGTTGCTGTTTGTTCCAATTCTGGGTGAAAACTGGAAGTGAAAAGCACTTCTCCAAATATATCAGAATGTGCAAAAAAAGTTTGGAATTTTGTGAAGATTCAGGGGTCTCTTTAATTCATGCAAACTGGTTCCCACATCTCTAGCCATCATTACCACTTGCTGCATGGTTGGGTTAGCACAAAGGAGCTGATTATCAAGGTGACTGAGCACCTGCAGCTCTCATTGATTATCTGGAATTTTAGGTGCTCAGCTCCTCTGAAAGTCAGGACCTAAATCCCTTCCAGACAATCATATGTAGGTTCTGCTGGAGAAACTCAGTTTCAAAGGGGAGTTTCTTTGACAGCTTTGACAGAGTTTCTGTGGATGAGTGGAGATGATCATGCAGCAACAAGACAAAACTATAATGGAATATTGTTTTATTTCTATGGAGTGTTGTACTTAGGGAATTCTATTATGTTTTATAAAGCCAGTCTCTCAATACCCAGGGTCTGATTCCCCTCTCACTCACACCAGTGTAAATCAGGATTGATTCCAGTAAAGGTAAGCCCATATTTAGGTGCTTTGCTGAATCAGGTTCTAAAACTTTGTTGGGATCAGCATAAGACCTTATCGGTGCAATGGCTGTATATGCACACACTACAGCAATTATGTGCTCAGGAATAGCTCACATATGGCAAGAGACATTAGAACCTACTTTACTGAGAGAAGGAGCATCACCGAAGAAGGATGCTGTCCCTTACCGTGGTGCCTACAAAAAAACAGACTGTAAGGTCTTTGGGGCAGGGACCATCTTTTTGTTCTGTGTTTGTACAGCACCTGGCACAACGGGGTCCTGGTCTATGCCTGGGTCTCCGGGGTGCTACTGACGTACAAGTAAAGAAGATATCAAATGCTCTAGGAGTTAGGACTGCCACTGAACAGCTGTCTGATCGAGGACAAGCAAAATGAACTTCAGTTTAACTCTGTATCCTCTAATGCTGCATGACATCTATTGGCCTCCCATTACTATCACCTATTCCATATCGACACAGACTCATGCATGGCTCCTCTTTCTCCAAGAGGTTTCAACTAGTGGCTCCTTCAAAGCACAGAAGGTCCACGTTAGGCGGTGCTGCTGAGTAACTCTGCCGATCAGTGTGCGTCTCCAGATTGCAGGTCTTTCATTTTACTTCTGCAGAGGCTCAAAAAGAAGCTTTTCATTTATCTCATGTCCCCTAGCTCTGTGGCTTCTTCACAAGCTTCATAAATCAGACTGCATGGCAGGGGTTATTTATTTACAACGCTTTTATATTGAAAACAGATCGTTTGTATTTGTATCTATATTTCCTTCCCTTTCCAGCCCTGTAGTCCCCAAATTCCCCTCTCAGGCGATGTGTGCCCATTCAGTCTCTTTGGCATGATGAAATATAAATCATTGCATTTCCCCTCCCACTCCCGTCATTTGTACAAGGTGAAGGCAATCGATGCATGTGACGAATGTTGCTAACTACAAATGCAGCAATGAAACTGTTGAAATAAACTTACCCATTTCTAAGCAGTTTTTATTGTAATGTAATTATTACAAGGATGGACGAAAGTATTAAATACAAAGGCCTTGATTCATCACTTTGGCCAGAATTTTCAAAAGAGCTCTGCTTGCATTTAGGCACCAAAATAAGTGACTGGCTTTTCAAAAGAGCTTGACACCTTGGGTTTTACAAATTCCATCAAATCCCACTAAAAGTCCAACAAAACTCTGAACCCAGAATTTCTACAACCTATATAAGAATATGCATTCCCTCTAAATTATGCAACATAATCAGATACAGGAACAGTTACATGATGGTTTGCCATATCTGGATTGGGACTTCTAAGTTCTGAACGTGTAAGAATATGAAAGGAAAAAAATATTTTGTCTGACTTTTATTTCATAATTCTTATGTTATGTTAGAAACACGCAAGGGCCATGATGTGGCGACATCACACAGTCTTGTGGGCTTTGGTGAGGCTATAGATGGAAATCAGCTCAAAGGCCAATCATTTCACTTTGCAAATACTCGCCATAGCTCCATCGGCTCAGTGTTTCTATGGGCATGGGTCAATGGGATAAGCAAGCAAATGAACTCTGCCTCACTACTTTCTTAATTCTCTCCACGCCTAGGCTGCATTAGGAGACCCTGTCTCTCTGCAATTCACGTGGTGCTAAACTGAAGATGGTGGAAAACAGGAAAAACCAAATCGCAAAAAATTTTGACGTCAATTTCATTCTGCAGGTTTTGAAAAAGAACAATTTTTTATTTGAATTTTTTCATAAATATGTCTAGCAAAAATTTTCAGCTTTGACATTTTTCAAATTTCTTGGGGTGGGGTTCAGTTTTCCATGCTCCTCAACTCACTTTTTCTTCCTTTCCCCTTTTTTCTCATTTTGACACAGAAAAAAAGGTGAGAAAAGGCAGGAAAGGAGGAGAGGGAGAAAAACAATAAACCTAAAAACCAAAAAGATGCTAATTTCTGTTTTCCAATTTCATCAAAAAAAGTAACATTTCACCAGAAAATTTGTTTCCAAAGATTTCTGATTTTAAAAAAATTGACCGACTCTATGGTAAATAATATGGACTCTCTGGTAGCTGATCAGTTCTGCCCTTACTCTGAATACATCTGAGACCTGTGAAACTGCAGAATAGTCTCCCAAGCTCATTCATTTAAAAATAGACTGCACCCATCTAGATCTACTTCTTCTCTTGTCTTCTTCATCCCCCCCTACCCCCCCCCACACACAGTTTCAAAGCAAGAGCCCTACTTCTTCTTTGTATCTCCTGCCATCAGTAATGAACAGTCTCTTGTATCTCTCTGCCTCATCAACTCTCCACTTCTTTTCAATTCTCATTTTAAAATGTATATTTCCTGTTCTCCCTTGACTCTACCTCTTAATTTGACTCATCCTCTGCGATCAATCTTCTAACTCCTTAAATTTATTCACCATACAATGTCTTTACGACCACTGTTTTCTGTAATTTATGCCATATATTGTCTGGCATTAATTTAATTCTCGAAAATGTTTTGTGATCCAGCTTACATAAAAGGTGCTTTATAATAAAACTTTTATTGTACGCTATGGACAAAATCTGCATAGTCTTTATCACAGCATCTTGAATGTCAATTCCAGTTTATCAGCATCCCTCTTGGAATTCATGGAGACATTTTATTGGAATTGGTTTCATAACTAATCTGATAAAGCAATTTGTTCTTGCGAAAGAAAGAAAGAAAGAAAGAAAGAAAGAAAGAAAGAAAGAAAGAAAGAAAGAAAGAAAGAAAGAAAGAAAGAAAGAAAGAAAGAAGTGTTAATCTCTTCCAGTGCTCTGGCTTCTTCAGCCATCATGGCAGTTCCCTTAACATTGCCATGTAAGATGGCCCAGAGAGACCCCACACTGCAATGAGGGGGTTAAGATATGCCTGTGTATCCACCTGCTGCACCTGCAGCCAGTGTCAGACATGGAGAAAAGAGGTAAAAGGGGGAGAACTAGCCTCTGACAGAACTCAGCTTCTCTTGATGGGAGAGAAGCCTGGTTACAGCCCTGAGAGGGAGCTCGCTAGCCAGCCGCTTCAACCATCCTAGGAGGGGAGACCAGACCCCGGGGTGAAACCGGTGGAAGCCTGGACTGTTTGGGAGACAAGCCCTGAACAGAAGGGTGGGGCTTCACTGAAGGTTCAGAGGAGCTGCCCCAGCAACACGGTTATACCATGTTTATTTTATTTTCTTGTCTGGGTCTGATTTGTACTTAAATTTGTATCTTCTGGGTACAGAGGAGGGGCTCTACAAAATGACATACGTAGAACTATCATTTTTCTCTACTTGTTTGTATCTCTGCTCTAAAATTGTCCAAAACTGAGGAATTGGATGGAGAATACATAAAGAAGTCTGTTACTTCTGGGTCACCGTATGGCCCGAGTCAATACAGATAGAATAGCTCTATTCTCTGGTGGCTGTCATGACTCATACATGTTGTTTTGGTAGTTCTCTCGTCTCTGTTTGGTGACCAGGTGTATGTATCTCTAATTCCACCAACACAATCAAAGCCAGCAAAGAAGCCAAGGATTAAATGGTCTGTGGATCCTGAACTCCCCTTGATCCCTGGAGTTTGTCTCTCCAAAGGAATGTTGAGAAACACTGGTTGGGGGCTGTGTGTGAAAGAAGCTTCTTCTGCTGGCGTTGGTGCAAATCTCTTTGTTGCAATAAGGAGTTGGTTTTAGAGAATGACCCAAGCCATGAAGTTTGGATCCAGATCTGGATTCAAAGTTCCCCACAGTCTGGGTGTAGGGTTCTGATCCTTAGTAAGATAATCCTAAAGCCAACACCAGCAGAGCTGAACTAAGCTACTTAGATGATACACTGATGAACATGAGATGGAGGCATTTGTGAATGGACAGCTTTGTACCTGGCAAGCTGCAGATTTTAACTACAATGGTTATTCTGCATTGTATTTGGGCACCAGCATAAACTGTTGCATTGATTGAGGTTAAGCAGTCAAACATTCTGGAGGTAGCGGGCATGTTTCTCTGGGGCTCTCGGGGCCCATCTAAATAAGCCTCACATTCTCCTTTATGTTTTAAGACCCAGTTGTGAACAATTGCAAACGTGACTCTGAATGCTAAACATAGACTAATATAACTTGTCACATGCTGACAGGTTTCAGTTCCATGAATGAGGCTCCCAAAAGGTCCTTTGACATCTCCCAACTCTAGCTCAGAGTGAAAAAGGTCTTTGTGAAATAGCAGGGTGAAGTCAGTCGCTTCTCTCACTGTACGGGCTAATACATCTCTCCATTCCCTTTAGGATTAACCAAGTTCAGATGAGCACAACAGTCCTTCTTCCTTTCAGATACAAGTAACTTCTGCTGGCATATCCTGCTGGGAGAGACTCAGACGCCCATGCCACGGGGTTAAGTCTTGTGTCTTTCTCTTTACCTCAGTAATAAGTCTGGTGCCCCGCACCAACATAAATCCTACCTTGTGCAACAACCAGCAATATTGCAGTAATAGCACGTTTATTAGGCCCTATGCCCAAGCTTGGCAAGCTACAGTGCTTCTGTTTATTCTCAACAATGCACAATTCCTTAGCAACATCACCCACCACAAAGTTTGTTCTCTCAGTTCTCTCCCTCCCAATGCCTTACTCTTTAGATTCATGGCTCCATGAATAGTTTGAGTCTGCACACGAATGTATGATTTTAGGTATTTTGTAAATCTTTTTCTCTCCGGGGATTGGGATTGCTACCTAGCTAGGATGGAAAAACATGTACCCAGGAACAGACGATTTAGCAAAATAACTGTAAGCATCAGTTGTGCCTGAACAAAGAACTGCAAATGGCCCTGTAATGTGCTTTATACTCTCTTCATGCCTAAGATTGCACTGCAGGTTATTTACAATTCCGAATTCACATATCCCTGCATCCGTAAATGTCTTTCTTTCTCACTTTCTTCCTGATTAAGTGGCAGAGCCTAATCTCAGCCCAGTCCCCACAGTCACAGCAAACACAAATCTTCCCAGAGATAACCAAAATAGCTCTTTTATTTATTTTTATTCTTTTGCAAATGCAGTTATTTGCATATTAAAATGGTTATTAGAGGAGAAAAGTCACTGATGCAAATTTGACATTCAGATGTCAGCTCCTCCATAAATAAGGTCAACTATGATGAGGACACGTTAGTCTCCAATTATAGGTCTCTTAATGCTTAAATAATGCTGATGTGCGGCATCTGCCATCGGTACGCAGGCTCATAAAAAGATGCTCACAAGAGTCACCCGGGCTGAAATTTGCTCCTCTTGCTGTCTCATGGCTTTTTGGCTAGTACGAGATTCATACACTGACCTGAAAGCCTTCCAGATCAGCAGGGGCAGATGGCTGGGTTCTACAGGGCAGCTCCTTGATCAGAGTATACCCAGTGTCATCTTCCCCCTCCCACTGCTAAGAAACAAGTGCCCTAATTTTTTGAACTAAGACGAACCTGGCTTGGGTTACAGAATGGTCGCTGCCACCTATCATTCTATCCTAATGGAAAAAGCATCTTGTCTGTTTCCAAACAAGACACCAGCCACTAATGTGGGGAGGCATTCTCCTTGGCCATCATCGGGAGCTGGAGTGATAGATGATATTGTATCCGAGAGGCTTAGCATGGCAAAGGGGACCGAAATAGTCTCAACTGGAGCCCTGCGGCGGTCCCAGTGTTTGACCTCGTACTATATTTTCTCTGTCAAATAGCTCCTTGCATAGCTGTATGTTTCCTATTACATAACACTGGTAGCCAGAGCTAATTGATGACTCCTTTTTAACATCTCTCCGGTATCGGACGGATAAACTGCTTCTATCATTATATGGTACCACTAGTGCAAGGTGTAGGGTGACAGGAGCTTAGGAGAAGAGCCCAGGGCCTACTGCCAAATGCCTCTGGGACTTTTATCATCCAGCCTCTTCTGGTTTTTGTGGAGCAAAAGAAGTCACTAAACAGGTAGTGGTTCAGTTAGACCTTTCAAGCTTAGTCAATGAAAGTACTACATTTCCAAATTCTTTGGCCGTCTCTTGGACCCTGAACACATAAAAAAATTAAATCAAACATGACAAGCAATCCACTCCCTCTTCTTTCTTCACATAGTTGCAAACTATGATGAGGCCAGCTGTTAGCATTGGTTTTGTCATCGTACCTGTTGCTGTTTTAGTATAGTGGAAAAAAAGTCAATCAGACCATATTGGGGTCAGTCAGACCCTCAATTAATTATTCAGGCGGTCCAGCAGCAGATTATTTTTAGTTTGAGGGAGCAGTTGTGATACCATTATCTGACTCTTTCAGTATTGTTTTTATCACCAGAGTTTCAGTGGTTTTTGGTTTTCAAACAAATGCACCCAAAGGGTCCTGGGGATCTGTGACCCCACGATAACAATGTCCTCATGTATCATCACAATCAGCAAATTGAGTTTCTTTGAAGATAACGCTGTCAGATTGAATTTCTGGGAAGCCTGCACTTGCTAGGAAGAGTTTCGGAGGAAACCACAATTGTCAGATACATTTGCTGATAGATACCGTTGTGAGGCAAAGACTCCCTGTTGCTGGGGAAAAGAAAGACCGGGGCAAAGACTCGCCGTTGCATTGCACGTGCACATTACATATCTGAATGCATATGTTGTTGGGATGTTGTTGAATCACACGTGGCACAATACATCTTTGAGTAGGAGATGGGTGTTTCCCAGGGACCTGGATACAGAAATGGTGAAACTCCTGGTGTGGGATAGGAACATTTTTGCAGCCTTGCCTCACGGCCCTAGGGAAACAGTGTCCAATGTGCTGAGTACTGACCCATAGACTAAGGAACAGGGAGGATGTTACATCTGCTCTAGAAAACAAGACAGAAGAACACATAAAAATGTGTAAAGTGTTTGCTCCATTTGTCCAAAGTAGTAGGCCATTTATTGCCACTTTGCTCTGTTTGCACCCTTTGCCTGGTTGCTGTTGCTATTTATTGTCATAGTCTAAACATGGAGCCAGCTAGACCCCCAACACTTGTATAGTGTGTAGCTTTTAAAAAAATATGTTTGCTCCTGGGGTCAGTTAGACCCCAATACAAGTACTATGTAGTGTGCTTCTGAATCAAGGAAAGTTTAATATGCTCATAGTTTTATAGTTCACTGGTTACAATAAAATCAGGTTTAAATGCATCCCATGTGGTTTTTTCCAGTGTTGACATACTAGAGGTTTCCAAGATCCTGATACAGAAATATCTGGGTGATTTTTGGTCCAACGCAAGGGTGAAGTGAGCTCTAGCTGATAGGCTTTATGGCATGGAAGGAAGGGTGTTGTAAGGTTTTGAGAGTGGTTCAAGGCTCCCCACTGAATGCAAAGTCTAATAGTTCATAGTCTCTGTCTTGATATTCAGAGTCATTCATGGGAGTGGCTCTCGCTGCCTGAGAGAGCGTTACTCCCTCCATGATCATGGATCAAAGTTGCAGTTGTCAAGTCAAAAGGTGACCAAAACTTGGGCTAGTGATGGATAGGAAGGGACAGATTTCAGAGATTCAGTAATGATTTAGAGATCTCTTTTAGACATGTTGGGCACATTAATCTGGGGACCTGAGACATCTTCCCTGTAACCCACTTCTGGGCTTTCAAACAGCTCTGCCAATGCACACCCATCCCGCCTTGCAGCAGCTGTTACTATTGCAGTCCTTCCTCACCCCCCTCCCACAGCTGTACCAATCAACCAAACCAACCTACCAATCAATCACATCAATCCTGCTCTGCAGCACCACTGCTATTCCAACTGGGGACTCCCCACAGCTTTCCCAGTGCACGTTATACCTTTGTCCCATAATATCTTCTGCTAGTCCAGTCCTGGGCCACTCTTAAAAAGAGAGGGCCAGTCATGCAAAACAATGTGTTGGCTTTAGGATGTGGACAACTAGGGAATCCAAAGCGTGTTCTCTCGTCACACCAGGAACTGGCTAAAGACATTAGTTAGTTTCATCCATTCATAATCTGCCTGTAAACAGCTGTATCTCAGGGGACCCTACACATCTGTCTGTACCTCGGGCCTTATTTACAGGGGAAGACACTGACCTTCATGACTGGGCCACGATGTGTCTCAGCTCCCAATATTACTTGAGATGCCATATGTCCTGTTCCTTTAAATAAAGATGATGCTGTTGGACCCCTCCAGGTGAGGTTACTTCCAGTGATCTTGAGGTCTGGAGAAGTCTTTCTCAAACCACAGCGGCACAGCTATGTGAGTCTCAGACTCCTTCCTGGCGGACAGCTGTCCTCCTCACAAACATCAGAGCAATTAATGAAACCTTTGGTGGTGGTTTCATCAGAAAGTCCAAGCATTATGATTTATTTATATTACCATAGTGCCTAGCAGAGCTAGTCACGGACCAAGACCCCATTGGGCTAGTTGCTGTACAAACACAGAACAAAGGAACTGACAATCTAAGCATAAGACAAGAGACAAAAGGTGGCTACAGATCAATGGGGAGCCCAAAGAAACAAGACAACATTGGTTAGCATGGTAAGCAGTGGTCTCAGTACACCAGCTGCCAAACTATTGTCAAGCTTTTAGTAGCTTGACAGAAAAGGAGAGTTTTAAGAAGGGATGTGAAGGTAGCTTTGTGGATGTTGACGGGAAGCACCTGCCAAACATGAGGGGCGGTGTGGGAGACAGCATGAAGTTGGGTTTTTTTGAATATTAGGTATTGAACGACTCATGAAAACTTTTCCTTTGCTCCTAGAGGTGGTCCCCTCACGTCACAATTAAGGCCCTCTCGTGGGATGGGGTGGAGCAAGCTTGCATTGTTTCTATCTATGATGTATTTTCCCTGTAGACCAGTGGTCCGCAAACATTTTAGGGTCATGGCCCCTTTACCTCTGTCCATGGCCCCTTGCCCCTCCTGGAGCCGGGGCAGGGAGCGGAGCCACAGCTCTGTGCGGGCGGGGGGACATGGACAGGGGTAAGGGCCAAAGCTGGGGGTGGGTCTGAGGCCGGGAGCCAGGGGTGGAGGCAGGAGCAGAGCGACAGCCGGGCCCGCAGCCAGGTACGGCTCTACTCCCAGCTTTACTCCCAGCCTTGGCCCCAGGCCAGGAACAGAGCTGCACCAAGGCTGGGGACAGGGCCAGGAGTGGGACTGGGAGACGGGGACACAGCTGGGGGCAGGACCAGAGCAGAGCTGGTGGTGGGAAGGAGCCAGGTGGCGCTCCTTCCCCGTCCCCGTAGGGGGCTGGCCTGGGCCCTGCTGTGCCCCCCCGGACAGTCTTCAACACCCTCTGGGGGGCATGCCCCACACTTTGGGGACCTCTGCCATAGACAGACAGACAAATAAATAGACAGACAGAGGACTTCAGTCTCCAAGACCTTTCTCCAGCACGACTAAAATCACTTAAAATTATTTTTAAATGTAACCCCTGTGTACTAAAAAAAACCCCAAACTTCAACAGCATACAAAACAATAAATCAACATGACTCATTCTCAGACAGTGAAGGGAGATGCTGGAGGTTGCGTATGGATTGAAAATCTCTTGTTTTATTCCAGCAACTTTCATTTTACCAAGAATTCACATTACCAACTTTTCGATCACAAGTTCTGTATTAAATGTATCCTAGACCATGGGGGAAAGTCAGCCATACAATACAAAATGTGCTAATTCTCCACAACCCACCTGTATATAATGAGGCTTGCCTATTGCTCTGATAACTGACTTATTTTAGTATGCAAGGTGCTGAGCTCTGTGTGGGCCTTAAAATTGCCTGAGTGCAATTATTGCATTGATTTGATGTGGCATTAGCTCTGTGTTTAAGGTGGTTTATGTTTTTTAATTTGCAATTAAATAAAATGATGTCTATTCCCTAAGACGGCTGACAGTTGTTTATACTCTGCAGTGGTTGGTGAAGCAAACTTTTATTTGGCTTCATAAAACACGCTGGTTCGGCAGCTCTGAAGTATACTAGTTCGATCTCTCAGCGAGGTTTCTAACCCAGCAAAAGATAAAACTAAACTCCAATCTATTTTAAAATGGACCTAGTAACAATGGTAGCATTGCAATGGGACTATAATGGAGTAAGTGAGGGAGTGATATTGTACTATTGATAAAAGCAATGGTGAAATGATCTTATATTTCTATAGAGCCTTTCATGCTGAAGGATTAAGAAGTGCTTTAGAGGTTGCGTACGCACACACACACACACACACACACACAAGTCGTTTCACTTAACCACCCACACCAACTCCACTTATATCCAGCCACCTGGGGGCGGGAATGTAGTAGCTGTTTAACGGCACACAGGGCACACCAGGCTGGCTACAGCACCATGACTCAGATTACTCCATTGTCTGAGTCTAATCGAATAACCCTTTTAAAAAAGCTTGCTACTGCGAGAGGTTGTGCTATGCAGCGTAGAAGCCAGCGTCTGTTCATGCTCCTAGGCTTCCTGAATAAATCAGAGGTGTAAAATGGGAGAGAAGAATGGAACAATAAGATCAGAACCCACACAGCTTTTCTCCTTTGAGAATTTACATTGTTGCTTTTACATTGTGGTGTGAATGAAGCGATAGTGAACGGCGATCTTGCGACAGAGCTCTGGAAGTTGAAATCCTCTCCCTGCAGAACAAATATCAAACAGGAAGAGGAAGAACAGTCTTTCTCACACACAGCATTAGAACCACCTCACCACTGTGCCTCACTCCTTATCTCAAGGGACCACCTCTAAACGTGGAAAGTTCCAGTCCTCCTCCTCGGCCAGGACTTCCAACAAGGAGGGAGGTTTAATGCCGACCGGGGTGCCACAAAACCTAGGGTCTGGTCCAATTCACGTTGAAGTCAATGGGAGACTTTCCGCCAGCTTCAGTGGGCTTTGGATTAAGTTCCCCATTGTATACAAAGAAAGTGGATGTCAGCTCATACACCAATGCTATACAGATAGACTTGGTGGGTTTCAGTCCTTATTCAGCTGGTATTCTGGATTGGAGGGTTAAAGTTACCAGGGACTTATTTAGTACAGTAAGGCTCCAAGCACAAATAAAGCGAGGCTTTGCTGATCAGTTGCCACTGGGCCAAGGCTGGAAGTTCCAAGACTGATGCCTTTCAGTTACTGTCTCAATTCCAGAGATTCCTTCTCTCATGAAAAAAGAAAAGGAGTACTTGTGGCACCTTAGAGACTAACCAATTTATTTGGTTAGTCTCTAAGGTGCCACAAGTACTCCTTTTCTTTTTGCGAATACAGACTAACACGGCTGTTACTCTGAAACTTCTCTCATGAGTGTGGAATGCAAGAATACAAAACATTAGAAGGGTGGGGTGTCTTAAAATGATGTCTAATGTGTCTCTCGAGCATGGGATTGACCTCCAGAAATTCCATAGATTCTGTACTATCCATTCATTATCCTAAACTGACTTCTTGTGTCTATTGTCCCATTTGAAACATGTTTATTACTGGATGACATACCACAGTGTGCATACCAAGGGGCAGCATTTCTGTGTCACCTTGGGCTCGTTCTGATGGGAGTTAGGTAGAAAATTTTCTATGGTCAGATTTTTTAGTGGGTTTGTTTTGATTGTGCTGGTGCCCATTTTGTGATTGCTTTCCACAATACGTTAGCAAACAAATATACCAGCAGGAATGTTCCTAAAGCGAATATTGTTGAATATTCTCCATAAGTGGATTTTGAATTTGTTGTGCTGAGTATTCACTCCAGAAACCTGACTTTGCTAGGATGGATCATCCAGTGAAGAACTGATATATACCATGTGAGCGCTATATCTAATCCAAACATCCCAAATAGTAAATTATGAATATCAAAACAATATTCACTGCAAACATTCACAAGCAACCCAGAGGCTGAAATATATTTGCACTGAACATTTACGGAATAATCACCATCAATGAGCTGATTTATGAAATTCAGTCGGTTTGTAGATCAGCAGAAAGAACTGAATGATATAGATTTTTTCTATTGTGAGTTATTCACTCAGCACTAGCTGTCCTGTGTTTTTCACATATACATAGATTTTAAAGTCAGAAGGGACCATTAGATTATCTCGTCAGACTTTCTGTATAACACAGGTGAGGCTGGAGAATTTCACTTATGAATTCTAAATAAAAGCCCAGTCATTTGTCACCTAGAGGTGCATGAAGAAACATGTCATTAACGTTATTAAGGCTGCAGCCTTTTGCAATCACTGCATCATGCAACATCACCATGAAATGTCTTCATATTATCACCAAAAAATTCACCATGTGATGCCATCCCTTCTTGATGCCATGATGCACAGTGTTATCACATCACAACGCAATGTCATGATGTGATAATTTTGCCCAAAAGCAATTCTGGAGGCAGCTGAATCGACATGCAAGCCCTGCTTGCAAGACACAGGATCATCCTTCTGACAACTAATGCCACCTATGGAAGAATGATGAAAACATATCAACTGGAGACAGTGATAGAGACAGAGTTAATGACATCCAAGAGCCAAGAGAGAGACAAAGGTCTTAATACCAGTGGTCAAGTCTTCCATGTTTAAAGCATTCTGAAGACTAACTGCCCGATCCTGAATTCCTTGTTTTCCCCAAGCTCTCACTGATTTCATGAGGAATTTGGAGTGCACATGGAAATCAGCTTTAGGACTTAATGCTGGGATATGCAATAATACATAGCAAGAGATTTAGAAAGCTACGTTTCTCTTGGCTCATAGACTTTATATAGAGCCCTTCTTCCACAACTAAATTGACTCCACTAGTAATAAGAACCACTTCTACTCATTATTCATGGCAATATTATAACTGTATCACAGATTTTAGCGATACCCATTTTCCAAATCTTTCATACAGCACATGGTTTTAAAGACATTTACATGTAAAGTGTCAAGTGGTTTAAACTCACAATTTAAGTTTGGAATATATATTAAAAAAGCAGTTTAACGAAACCTAACTTGAAGAGAAATTACATACAACATCCATAAATATTGCAGTAAGGGCTGGTGTTCTTTGCCCGGGCTCCCATTCAGTAGTCAGGAAGGTTCCATTATTTGAATATTTTTGAATTAATTTGGTACTAGACTGCCAGTCCTGGAAGTTGAACTCTTTCTCTGCTTATTCACAGGACATGTGTAGTGTCAGTGCAGACTTCCCAGACATCCTGCTTGCTGCCAGTGTGTCTCTGACCTGTAAAGAACCCCTTGGAGGACCAAGAGGGCAGTTTGAGCTCATGCATGCCTTAGCCTCTCTGCTGAGATTGCCAACAAGGGGGCAATTAATACCAACTCTGATGAGGCTTTTTATGATATGGACATATGCCGACTAGGAACTGAACAGAAAACCCCTAATTCATTCACCAAAGAGCCATCAGAATGTAACAACTTTTGCTCACTATCAACCTGATCTGGATTTTGAACTGATGACCTAGAGATGAAAATTTCTCGACATATTTACTTTAAATCATTATCTCCCATTTCCAGTCCCTTGAGCCTTCCAACACATGAACTGGTGAACGGCCTCCTTTCAATTCCACTTTCATGATATTTTGAGCTGTGAAAGTCCGGAGAAGATATCTTGGCACTGAGGCTAAAGGGAGGGACAAATGAGGCCCAACCCTAAATATGTCCCCTCATTCTGCATCACCACATGAGCCGGAACATTCCCTTTCCACTGTCTCATATGATGGTAACCAAGGTGACTCTCCCAAGGAAATCATGGCCAATACCCCATGAAAACCTCCCATTATCACATCTCTAATGCAGATATCCATGCTCTCTCCTTGGGAACATCCATTCTTTGTGCTCATCACAGAGGGCCAGTCCATTGGGATATCACATTTAGAAGGAACCACATGAAACAGTCTCTGGGGCATATAGAATGGGACCAACTTCCAGGCTAATGGAGACCCAACTTTTATCAGCGTTTTGTTTGCACTCATCAAGGAGGGCTGGTAGGTGAATTGTCACGGTCATAAACAGCCACCTCCAAATGTGAGCCAAGCGCGGATCCCACAGCTTTAGGAATAGGGCATGATGAAGGCACCTCAGACACAAACCCCTCCTCCTCCATGAGAGCATTAGAGTCAGGTCCTTCTATGGTCCGGCAGATTTAGCCCCTTCCAGTGAGGGCTGATATAAATATAAATATATTGGTGCAGCATGCCCCAGGGATGCCAGCTAATATTCTGTTACCCTCCTGCTCTTTGCACATTATTCAGTTTCAGGACTTAGAGTAGCTCATCATCCACTGACATTGAGAGACTGCTCGGCGCAAAGCCAAGCTGATGCTATTCTGACGGTTTTCTTCTCAAAACAGAGGACTTCTGTTCAGCATCCATGCTGTGTCTATTATACCCCAGTCTTCCTGGCCATTCGTCCGCAAAATGCCAGGTTTCGCTTCCTATTAGACGGGCGGGACATACTTTAGTAGAGCGATAAATTAGATTCAAAGAGAAAGGGAAAGGGAAGCTAATGAAAGAGCAGCCATGTGAGGGGGTGGGGAGCAAGTAATAAGGAACCCGCTCTGTGCCATTGGACAGAGCTCACACAGCACACCCCTCTGTCCTTTCCCCTGCTGTGCTTCATAGCATGCCGCAAGCATGTGAAAGGAGAGTTCTTATTTGCTTTGCTTGTTCCTCCTTCAGCATCCGTTGGCTTGGCAGAATTAGCTGTTAACCCTTTTGTCAACCCAGAAAGGTGAGGAAAACCAAACGAAAACCATTTATCTCTCAGTCCCAGCTTGAAGCATCTCCCTGGAAAGGACAGGAATAAAGGCTCAAGCCTGTTCCCACTGCAGTCACTGGCTGTTTTCCCTTTGACTGTAGTGAGCGCAGGTGTGGACTCTGAGGCTATGTCTATACTGCAGTGAGAAGTATGGGTTGGAAGTATGGGTTGGCAAACCCTTGTTATCTTGAATCTAACTAGCATGATTAAAAATAGCAGTGAAGAAACAGCAGCATAGGTTTCAGTGCAGGCTAATAATATGAGTACGTACCCAGGGTCCCAGATGGACTTGTACAGCCCACCCTGATGCCCTTGCTGCTGCATCTTCACTGCTATTTTGAAATGTGCTAGATAGATTAAAGCTAGCACAGGTACGTCTACCCGAGCTGCAATCACTCCTTCCGTTGCAGTGTAGACATACCCTAAAAGAGAAGACATGTCAGTTACAGAACAAAGGAACGATACAGTGAATACGGATCTACGGATTCTCTTCTCTTCTATTCCAAGAACAAAGGGAGCATTTGATGAAAGTGAAATGTAGATAATTTAGGAACAAATAAGAATGTGTTATTTTCTAACCATGCAGTCAGCCTGTGGAATTAGCAGCCACAACAGATTAACAAGTCAAATAGTTTGTACAGATTCAAAAAGGATTAGATAGCTTTTGAGCGCATGAATAATACTTTCGGTGACATGACCCAAAGCAAAAGGATACGTGGGGAAATCAAGCCTCATGCTTTAAGCCCAGAGCACCGGCTGATCTAGCCTGCAATGGTTAGTAAGGAATGTTTCCAAATCCTGATGTAGCAGAATGGCATTAATTGAGGCCTCATAGAGGAATGATGTGCATACACAAGGCACTACTGAATCTCATCTACCCTGACCGCTTTTCTCTTCTACCCTGAGCAATGCCAGCATATGATCTCCCAGAAATCTCCTGTTCTAGGCCTCACATCTCAGCAAAGCTGGTTAAAAAGTAGAATTTTAATCTACCGATCAGTTTCAGTAATTTAACATGTGTTTAAATCCCAATTCAGAATGAAAAGTTGAAATATCAAAACTTTAAATGAACTGAAAAGTTCTGAAAATTTCAATTTGGAAATGTCAAAATGAAACATTTCAACATTTTGTGTTTCCTTTTGATTTTTTTCAACAAAAATATTTCAGTTATCCATTTCACTTTGGGAATTTCAGGGGGCTTTTTTCTTTTATTACCTTCACCCCCTTCTTTCCACTGGACAAAGGGGAGAAAGTTAGAACAGTGTGATAAAGATGGGATGTTTTCTCCTTTTCTGACTGGAAAAAGTTGGAAAACAGTGAAAAGGTGTGAAAAGTGAGAGTTTGCTCCAGTTTTCCACTCTAAAATTTGCTTTCTTGAGCCTATGTATCCCACTTCCATAACTTACAGGGTTACCTACAATGGGAATATTAAATCCCTTGAAGTCAGCGGCACCCACAGCCATATGCACAGTGCATACCATTGGCAAGGGCAGGGCTGCCCAGCTCTGGGGCAGTAAAAGGAGAGGTTTGCCATAGGCCAGGACCCAAAGATCCCAGCCTGGGGCTATCTGGCACTAACTGACATATGGCTTGAGAATGCCACCCACTCAAGCCCTTTGAGGAACAAGACAGGCCAGTCTGCTTTGTTATTATTGAAATGCTCAGGCCCAAGGCCAGGCTTTCAGCCACACAGAAGCATGGATGCCGAGATTTCCTGCAGGGTCTGACAGACTGCTTCCCTCTCCCTTACCCAAGGAAGAGGGCCCAGCCTCTTGAGGACCGTGGAAGGATTTCCTTTTTGTTTGGACGGCTTTATTATAATATAATTAAATTGTAGATTTCAATGCAAGTTAGGAGCCTAAATACCTTTGAGGATCTGGGCCTCAGCTCCTAAATCTTTTCCTTTCATAGAATGTAAACATTTCTGTCAATATGAATTAGTGATATAACGAGTAAGACCTACTAAGGACATGTAATACGGTGAACAAGTACTTAATAATGGGCTCTTCAATCTAGCAGAGAAAGTATAACAGGATCCAATGGCTGGAAGTTGAAGCTAGCCAAATTCAGGCTGGAAATAAGGTGTAAATTTTAAACAGTGAGAATAATGGATCAATGGAACAATTTACCTACAATTGTGGTGGATTCTCCATCACTGCAGTTTTTAAATCACAATTGGATGTTTTTCTAAAAGATCTGCTCTAGGAATTAGTTTGGGGAAGTTCCAGGGCCTGTGTTATACAGGAGGTCAGACTAGATGATCACAGTGGTCCCTTTTGGCCTGGGAATCTGTGAAGAGGATCGGGGAGAGGGGAGTAAATGAAGTTTAAGAAAAGAATATTCCTTTTTTATAGCACTTGTGTGCCAGCAAGGGATAGCTTTGATATTTTTGGTCGGTCCAACCAATATTGTGTGTGTGTGTGTGTGTGAGAGAGAGAGAGATCTTTCTCTCACACAGAGGGATTTAAATTTAATAGACAAACATTCCATGGTTCACCTCCCATCTGATTGTAACAGTTTGAAAGCAGCCTATATTTTGACCCTATTGTTTCTTCCTTTTGAGGCAGAAACCTCCAAATAGTGCTCGTGGTTATAAGGCTCCCTGGGTTTGTCACTGAGGCTCCAGTTTTGGCTCAAAATGATGGCATTTGTCTCATGAAATTTAAGCCAGTTTGAGCCAAAATTTCTGCTGCTATGTAAAGCTGATTCAATACAATGGGAAGGAGTATGTGAAATACCTCATGGGAACACTAGAGGGAGCTTTGAGACATTCAGGAGGACAATGGAGGCAAAAACAAAGAGGAGTCCGGTGGCACCTTAAAGACTACCAGATTTATTTGGGCATAAGCTTTTGTGGGTAAAAAACTCACAGAGGCAAGAGACACTAGAGTGGAGATACTACATTTGTGGGTTTGCTTGAATAAAGTTTCCAGTTTAAACCTGCTGACTTGACTCACTTATTTACTTCAGAAAGAACTCAGTGGTTTTGGCCACATGTGAACTTGAACTGGAAAATAGATCCCTTATCGATTTGTGTCTGACCAGGAACCAAAACAATGGGGAAGGACTTACATTCACAGTTCAAAGGGGCTCAGGTTTGTGGATCCATTTTGTCTTATCTCTGATTAAAATGCAGCATATGCATCTCTTCACACACAAAGAGAGATGCCTGATCTGACCTCCATCCCATCTTATGACTGGAAGAAACATGATATACCTGAAGCAAAACTTCCAGACACAGTGCTGCTAGAAGTTTCGCCTTCTGGGTGGAGAAAAAAGCCACAGAACTTGATATCAGTTAGTATTGAGGTTTATAAAAAGTCTCTTGTTGTCATGTGAGTGAACTTCAGGTATTAAGACCCTGTGTAGAGGTGCAGATATGTTCTGCTTACTCATCCTGGCGGCTAGATCAGGCTGGTCTCATAAGCTGCAACTTAGAACTCTAAAAGCCTGAGAAGTCTTTCTAAGATGAGAGAGAGCAGAGCAAGGGACAGGATGTCCCACAGGGAGAAACCAGCATGGCACCGCCTCTGGGAGAGACAGACTTCCATGTTATCTGAGCTATAAAAGTCTGCTGGATGGCCATCCATCAACCTGTGTGAAATGAGCTAGGGGGTATCAGTCCAAGTATTACATCTCAGAAACTACTACAATCATTTTTGTCCACGCTGCCAGTCCCAGCAAGGAAGCCAAAGGGCTGAATGAGTCACAGAGACAGGTCCCTCTGCACTCCTAGGTAACATCCCTCCATATCAGGCATGACACACACTGGTGATCCAGCACTGGGGAGGGGGGCAATTTCCTCTGTCACTACCCACCCTGTACTCAGTGTAGCTTAACATTAGGCATCAATTTCCAGCACTGTCACTGGGGCATCTTTCATCTCCCCTCTCTTTCTTCTACTCTCAGCTGGCCTCTGTTTCTTTGTGGCCCTTCCCCGTTCCAAGTGTGAGACCATCGGTGTTCCCCCCTCCTTCAGAGATCAAACCACCTAGGACCTTTCCCCAGCATTAATGTCACTCGTTTTTTTCCTTTAAGTGTGCAATATCCCAGAGTGCATTGTAAACAGCGGCTAAATATGTTTGAAATTGCATGAAAGTGGGTCACTTATGCAGAGCTCTGAGTCCCTTCTGTATGTCATGAGGCAGTGGGAACACTTGCGGCAATGCGCTGAGTCTGTAACAAATCTCCACTGTTGTCTTTCTCCATTCTCTGGGGGAGTAGGCGGAGGGGTATTTTTCCTCCTCAGGTTTTATGCCAGCACTGAACCTGAATTTCAAACCTGAGCTTGACTGGGTTTTAATGCACTTCCTACATGGTATATAATGTCTTCTGCAGTTTCCACAGTATGCATCCGATGAAGTGAGCTGTAGCTCACGAAAGCTTATGCTCAAATAAATTGGTTAGTCTCTAAGGTGCCACAAGTCCTCCGTTTCTTTTTGTGAATGTCTATTGTACTTCCCGGGAGTAGCCATGCCACACGCGGATAGAAAGTGCTTTAATCCTAGGTGATGCAATTACCCATTTAGACTGGAAGGCTTGGCTGTAGAACTCATTATAAACCTCATCTAGTACTGCTGCCCCTGACAGTGAGGGACCAAGGAGCGGCTATCAATCTTCTTGTTTCCAGTTAATAAAGACTGGAGAATGCTACCCAGATACCAGCCACACTACTGACTCGCTCGCAACAGGGCTAAAGCAGGGGCTAGTTCACACTAGCAGGCTGCCCAGCAAGTGTATCCATTGTGGAGCAGAAGTCAATAGAAAAGGCTAAATCTATCTACTGGTGAAACTCCATCCATGTGGGAGCTTTGCAGCAATCTGCCAAGAGGCACCAGAAATAAATATACTAAGCAAAGGGTATTTCATAGATCATGGAAGGAAGGCAGGAACTTACATTACCTTCTCCCCTCAGGAGTCCTGAATTCAAATCAGGCCCCTCAGATGTTATTTTGTCATATCACAAATCCACACCATGATTAACCACAGCTCCATTTGTAGCAATTTCTGCACAGAAGAGACAGAGGACTCGAGGAGCAGAGGGTGGTGAATGGCGGGAAGGAGGTGCATTGGGAGCCTGAAGCTGGAATAAAAGGGCATTCCACAGGTGAGGATTGATAGCAGGTAACGCTGAAGGTTAGGTTTGAAATCTATTGGCAGAGCTCAGTGGCTCAGCACTGGAATAGCAGGAGGTGTGTAGTGGGTTTGCACGTCAGCAGAGTTGTGTGCTGCTGAATGTTATCGCTATCTCCCTTCCATGAGCAAAAAGTCACCAAATACACCCCAAAACTAATATTTGTAGATAATATATATGTGAGAGAGAGATGAGCTGTTTGAATATTTTATACTTAAAAAAAGAATCCAAGCAGCCACTCTGAATATTTCTGATTATTTCAGGGGTTCTGGAGTCATGGAGGAACTGAGATTTATTCCATGGTGTTTGCCCAATGCTTCCTCAGCAGAAACAAGCTTCACAGGGCACTGAACACTCACACTAAATCTGCCAAGGCCTATTTTCCGCCAGCTGCCTGATAATTGCACTAGGGGCTAAGTTTCATTTCCTTAAAATCCCATCTCTTCACACTGAAAAACCCACGGCACAAAAGATGCGGTGGGTTATTTAGTTTCAGATTACCAACTTGGAATGAGAAACTCCAAGCGCCAGCTTCCCCTGACCTCTGGTGATGTGCAAATCCCCCTTCCACTCCCAGGGACAGAGTCAGCTTTCCCATTACTCGGAATAATAGGCCAGACCCTGTCCCTCCTCCTTTTTCTTTACTCACGTCTTCGAGCTCCAGTTGTGGAGCGCCCTTCTGTGTCAGTTACACTGTACTTGGCTATGGAGCTTTCCTCTCCTCTTCATTGGCCTGGATTTTGTTTCCCCAGCACATTGTTGTTTGTCTCACTCCCGCTTTAGGGTGCTCAGTAGGGCTCCCTGCACCCTTGAATGCTGGAAATGTTTGGACCACGATCTGAACTTCACAGCTAGGCCCATCTCCATGAGGAGTCAAACCAAAGCCCCACAACTTAGTACCCCCGTGCACTGGGAAAGCTTGCACCCAGTTCTGAACTTTTCAGCTTGGACCTATGTCTGTTTGTGACAAACATCGGGGTTTTACTACTCACACAAAGACACAAAAAAACCATGAGCCAGAAGAGGACAGTGGGGATTGCGAGAAGCACTGGCTTAACTAACTTGTTGGGGGTAACGAACCAACTCAAGCTGTTGTTCAGCCTCTCGGCACTGGATGCCGGCAACAAACTGGTGGTGGGGTTTGTATTCTGGACAATTTGTCCTGTAAGAACCAGACTGAGTCCCACCAACCCTTTCCTATGAACACAAGAGATGAAGCCACAACCTCAGCTTGCTGCATTCAGAGCTAAATTCAGAGCAACTCTTTGACTCAGCTTTCCCAGAATAGGCTCTACGTACCCACCCACCAGGGGCTTACTGAGGTCAAGGGTAAGTCTTTCTGTTGACTTTGGTGTGCTCTGGATCAGGCCTATAGATACAGATCAGCCCCCCCAGCCCCTCTCACTGATAAACTCACTCAAAACCCTCACAAAAATCCCCATATGCCCTAAATCAAGCTATTTACTCTGGCAGTTTGAGGTCTAGGGAGGAAAAAGACAGAAAGATGTGTTGTTTCTATTTCTATTTTTCCATACTTGGGGGGACTCAGTTACTCTGGTGGTGGTCACTGTGTTAGAACCCAGCTAGGGAGACAGATTTCACATAGGTCATTCAATGACAGACAGATAGTAGGAATGATTTTCAGTCCCTCCCAGCCTGGGCAGCCTATGAACCAGGGATTTGGAAAGTCCAAATCCCACCTCCTGAAATTTCCATTCCCCCCCCGAATTGGCCCATTTTGATCACAGGCCATTTTGATTCTGGATCACTAGCACCACTCATATGATCTGGGTGGATTCGTTTTACCAGCTAAGACTTGTTTAGCCAGAGAGTCACATGGTGGTGTTTTCCCTGCTCCCCAAGGCTTATTCACAGTGATAGGTAATGCAGTGGATCAAAGGCAGATTAATGTAAAATATTTGAGATCCAAGCCTCGTGGTCCAAGAGGAACAAAGGTCAAGACAGAGCAGCAAGCAGCACACGAAAGGAAACTCAGGAAGGCAGGAGATGAAGGAAGACTACACTGCATGTGGATGAGCTGGGAAGGAGAGTCTATCCTTGGGGGGATGGACTGGTGTAGGAGGAGGAGTTGGGGATGGGGGGATGGCACTGGAAAAATAAAAGGGGGGGGCTGAATCCCCAAAGTTGCCTCTCTGTCCACTTCTGGTCTGGCAGATTGTGAACTAACACAAACCTGCATCCCACACTCCTATCATTCCACACACAGATCCTTTCGGAGGTTCAGAAAAGTCCCAATAACTTTTCACTTATTATACTTAAAGCTCAGGTCTGCCTCCACCCTTCTAGACTCAGGAGGGACCCAGAAGCAGGAGGTCTGAAGCACTGGGCTATTCCCATGACAGCTGATGAGACGGGGGAAGACTAGATGAATGTGGAAACAATACAGATAAGTAGCCAGATTTTTAGGTCTTTATCCTCCTGGCTGCCCTTCTCTCTATTTGTTGATGCTGATCTGCCTCTGTGTCTCACCCACCATAAGGTGCAGAAGGGGTGAATGCAGACCTCAGACAAATCTTTTTTAAGAGAGACCTGAGGGGAAATCTTCTAAGTCGAGGCAATCATGATACAAGCTTTTCTGATGAATTAGTCAGCAGACAGATTCAGATCTATTAATTCACTGCAATTCAACAGCTTGTTATGCTTTGCAGTGCGGGCCCCCTGGGTTTTCCCCACACAAAAGCACATCACCCTGCACAGAACTACATTACTCACCAGCTGCTGTTCTGCATACACTAAGGTCTCTTTTCCATTAAGCAAAGATCAAGAGGACAAACATGTATTAATACTGGAGAGAGCTGCCCAGAACATTGTTGGCTGTCCTATTGCCATGTCGGATGCTGGTCCAGGCTATTGCCTTGCTATGCTAAGAGTGGATCAGAGCTGCAATCCTGCAGAGACCTCTGCATGAGAGCTTATCTGTAGAGATACTCCAGGCTGCCTGAACACGCTTCCATTCACAACGCTAAAGGCGTGATTCTGCCGCACTGAAGTCAAAGGGAGCTTTGCCACTAAATTCAAGAAGAGCAGGCCCACCACATTTTTCAGCTTCCTTCCCATCTACCACGAATAATGGACCAAATTCAGCCTTGGGCACCACTTTGTTGAAGCCAATGGACTTGCACCTCCTTACACAGGGGTTGCAATTAGCTCAGCAGCTATTGGGGTACTCCACTTTTCTGCTTACCCCGCATGCACAAATTAATGATGTTCCTGCCCTGATGCCATTTGCCCAGCTGGGAAAATGGCTATCAAATCACAGTACAGCCCCACCTGAAATTCTGATGCCAAGAGCCAACGTAGAACCCATGGTAACAAATCCCCAGATGGGGAAAATCCTCATTCTCCATTGCTGGACTGGCATTACTGGATGGTAAAAGAGGACAAAGGCAGTCTTCTCTTGTCACTATGCACATCTGGCTACAGCTGTTTCACCAGTCCCTGTGCATATTTAAGACAGATGTTTCACCAGAGGGTCACTGTTCTGTACTCCTGACTTCGCCAGATAGTTTGCTCCCTGAACAACTCCATTGGTTATCTACCGTTGAGGTTGGCCAATGTATTTCTGACAGTGAGGTTTCCATGAGATGTTTATGTGCAGAGAGATAGGTGGCTTATAATACAACATAGAGCCTTGGCATGATTTACTGCTAGTGATGGCCCCCGGGAGACTCCTTTCCCAATCATGAAAATTCATCTCTTTCCCAACATGCTGGCATCTGCTTCTAGCCCATGGCTCAAGTGGACAATTTGCTACCCATACTGCTCTCTGCTATTTGAGGGAAAAAGGATTCAAGTGGGGCTGTATTTCTGTATCCCTTGCAGGTGCCCCAGACCTAAAGTTCAAGGGGGCACTTTGAGAGCTGATGCTTGGGGAAAAAATGCCAGTTACAAGAAATGATTATGCAAAACATTGGATGGGCTAATAGGGGCATCTCTTTAGCCCACAAAGAGTTATTCACAGATCGCTATGGGAAAGAGTCCAGAAAAATCCAGCCACTGTGGGTGTAAGAACCTTCTCCGCTGAGCTCCTATCATCTAGAACTGTCTCCTTGTGTCTCCCCATTACACTGACTTTGTCCTCTTTTCAGATCTCAGCTGAGGATACATCCTTCCTTTCTTGCCTTTGCCTCTTTATTTCTCTCTCCCTTTCCTGTTATTTACTACTCAGCCGTATAAAGCATGCAGAGATGCTGAGATACAATTTGTATGGAGGAGGGTATATGAAACAGGAGTTTAATAGGTTGTATTTTATCAGACAGCTTTGTGGGATTTACTGTGGGGGAGGGTCTTGGTGAATATGATGGAGGAGCAGCAACCATGTAAATCCACCTTAGAAAAGAAAATTATCACCTATAACTCCCCACCAGAACAGCAGGTCAGCTTTCCCAAGGAAGAGAAGCTGTATGGTCTAGTGGTTAGGGCACTAGCTGAGGACTTTGAAGAGCTGGGTTCAAGTCCTGGTGCAGCCACAGACTCCATGTGTGACCTCAAGTAAGTTACTTAGCCTCTCTGTGCGTCAGTTCCCCTCTGTTCAATGGGGATTATAGCACTGCCCTAACTCACAGAGGGAACAATTAATTAAGGAGTATGAGGTGCTCAGTTACTAGCGTAAGTGGGGCCAGAAAAGTTCCTGTATAACTAGGTATGTTCTGGATATGCTTATACACCATTGAGAGGCACAACCCTAGACTCTCATTAGATCTAGATAATAAACCGTTCAGTGCAAAGGAAGCACTGCTGAAAACCTGCCCCTTTGTGAGTCAGCTAAATATATCCGAGCAGAAATATTTCTCTTTTCTGTACAGTGGATCTTCCTAGCATAGTTTGCGTGTGCATCATAATACCTAATGGAAGCTTGAACATGGGACCATCAGCAAAAAAACACAAGTCTGTGCCGTATAAAGGAGAAATTCCAGTAGCCAGCAGCATTAATATGCTGTTATCCTCTACAGGAACTAGCAGCTAGAGGGCACAATGACACACCTTTGACAAGTGTGTTATGTGTGTTTGCTATGCAGCATTCCTGTAGCAGCTCTGTGGATAGAGAAAATTCAGTATACTAGAAAAAGAGATCTGCAATGTGAGGACAATGAAAGAGGAGAAATTTGGCCTTCAAGTGGAAAATGGATGGAACACTGCCCTGCTCCTCATACTGGTGATCAAACACAAGCTTTTTCAAAATATTTTTTTGCTTTGGTTTGGTTTGGTTTTTGTTCTAAAGTGTAGCATGTTCTAAATGAAGGAGAATTCAGCTTCTCTCCAGACATCAGACCTTACAACAGATGGGAACAAAGGAGCCTAGACTGTATAGTGTAGTTCCTTTTTATGACTTCTTTTTTATTAGGTTTTGAAATATATGCAGTACAACAAAAGCATTTAGTTAAAGGAAAAGAGTAGTTAGTGTTAAAATAGGCCATAAACCATGCTATAAGGCTCACATTTCGTTTAAGATTTAATAAACATACAGGCAATGCAAAGCTTTGGAAGGTTTTCTATTAATATGAAATATTATTTATTCTTTGTTAAGGGAGTATTTTTCACTGAGTGTTTCAGAACCTATCACTATCCACCAAAAGCAAGAAATATCCCAAGTTTTTGTTTTCAAAAGATGCAGTTAAGTAGTTTAATATGATACATTTTAAAAAATAATAAAACCAGTTGCACAAAACCTACAGTAACTTGAATAGAAATGCTATGAAATATACTTTAAAATAAAACACACACACACAATTCCCCCATTCCCTGAGGCATTTAAATATTCACCTGCAGTGATGGAGACCCAAATACAAAAGTTTTGTGGTGGGGCATGAAGAGCAGAAAATAAATTTGACTAGAAACGGAAACTGGCACAGACTAGTCTATTTCACGGTCCAAGCTAAGTGAAACGCATAGAGTAAAGGAACATGGTGATAAATACATCAGAGTTTTAAAATTATTTCAGTTCTATTACTTTAAGGAAAGATTTGGTTTATTATTTTATTCTTGATGCTGTCCCTTTAACGTTCAAATTGTGAGGTCTAATTCTCAGAGTGCCTTCTTAATCTTAGTGCATGTGTAAAATGTGCTCTTGCACCCATGTGCACACACAGACCCTGTATCTGAGTGCACAGATGACCATTTGGAAACTAACTACCTGATTTACAGACCCCCAAATTCAGTTTACCCAGGTGAAGCAGGTACTTTAGGTGTGCATATACCTGTCTGCATATATCAATGCTGGGTCTGCACACGCACAAATAGACCCTTTCGGACTGTGCCCAGCAAATCTAATCCATGCACTATTATAGCTGGGGAGACAGAGGAACAAAACAGCAGGGGCTTCCTCCTTTGTTAAGCCACATGTACACTGCGCAGCACGTACGCTTTAACATCAGGGCCAACATTCTTATTATGCAAACTTATTGTCACGACCAACTTCTCCCTGAGCATTAACGAAGTTTGAAAGCTACCATTAAGCATGTCATTTTGACCTCAGATTGAAACCTACGTACTTTTATTAATAAGTGGATGTATATAAATGCAGCATTTGCTGCCATTAACTATATTATTGGGTTATGGAAAAAATGTATACGATGGAAAGACAGCAGTCTGGTCTTTTTCTAACCTTGGCGGGCAGTTTACAGGCATCCATATGTCCCTTGAAAGATCCCCCCCAAAAACAAGTGGACTGCAGTTTCAGAGAGAAGGGCACAGCTGATTCTTGACCTTTGACTTCAGCTTAAAGGCTCTGCCTACATCTCTGATCGCCTTCTCCTTCCCATGACTTTGTGCCCCCCCACCCCACCCCGGCTCTTGCTGCCACCTATGTCTGGAACAGCTTCCTGTTTCTAAAAGGAGAGAAGGAGACAAAGGGATCCATTTAGAAGAGCGGATTTGGTGGGTCATGGGCAGGAGCCAGGGACACAGGAGGAAACCAGCAGTGATGTAGGCAGGGATTTGAAAGTAAGAGCAAGGAGCATGTGGAAATAGAGCAAAGAAGCCAGCGGAGGGATCTGAGGAGATGGCTTATGTGATCAGAGAGGTAGGAGAGGAAGGGGATGCCGTGAAAGCATCCTTTCTTCTCATGTCTCAGTGCTTCCATTCCCAGGGACAGATCCTCGGTTGCTGTAAATTGGAGTAGTGCCTCTGAAGTCAATAGAGCGATGCTGATCTTTTTTTATGATTGAGCCCCTGATTGTCACCTCATTTCATCTGAGAGACCACCTCGCTCCCCATGGCACGCTGCCACAGTTGCGGTCAGTGGAGGCACTTAGGTTAGATCCCCCTCGATACAATAGTGAGGGGGTGGCTGGCAGGGCTTTCTTCCTAAGAACTCTACAGCTGTAGAATTCCCTCCTGCCCCTGGTCCAAAATAGCTTGATTTATTGACTTCCAGGGCAGGCTGCAAGCAGAGCCCATCTGCTTCACCTGGCCTTTGAAGAGCGGCAGGGGGATCTGAAGATGAATGGGGGAGTTACCATTTAATGTTGAGCCACTGTTGGAGATGGGGGGTGAGCTGATGAAACTGTATTTGGTGTGTACTTGTAAATAATTGGCAGGGCACTCAGAGCTTGTGCATGGGGGATTTTTACTGTTCACGCACCAAAAGGAAATAAAGACATAACATAAATACATCTCAAGGGTGGAGTATATTGGATCTTCCAATGGACACAGTCTGAAGAATATCAAACCCAGGTAGCGGGAGATACACTTGCTTAGAGTTAACAGTATACTGAAATGCTGCTATCTAATAGAATCAGCACAAAAACACATCTGTGCCATATGAGATAAAGGAGAAACTCCAGTAGCCAGCGACATTAGTAGGCTGTTATCCTTCATTGGGCTATTTCTGCTCCCTCCTCCCCACCCCTCCCTTCCTGTGAGAAGAGTGTGGGCTCCTGAGGGGAGGGCGAGAGAGCTCTGCCTGCTTCTTGCAGTAGTTCTGATTGGCTGCTTACACCCCAGGAGGTCGGGGTACAAGTGGGAACAGCAGCCAATCAGAGAGCCCCCCCTCCCCATCAAGCAGGGCTTAAATGTACACCATAAAGCAACCCAGCCTGAGTTGTAGAGATTTTTGTCAGGACTGCTTCCACTTTCGACCAGATGTGTCATAGACTTTGGTCCCCTCCCCTGACACCTTGCAGAGCTGGGCTGAATCCCTACACAAGGATTCATCCTGAACAACACACTTGTGTTCCAATGTCAAACACACTTTGTCATTTCTTTGGCAGGCCAGTTTTCCCCGACATCATTTGCCTTAAATTGGACATAAGGGCAGGAGGACAGAGACTGATAGAGTTTAAGCCCAGAAAGGACATTAGATCATCTAGTCTGACCTCCAAGTCATTACATTTCACCCAGTTACGGAGCCCAACAGCTTGGGTTTGACTTAAGCATACCTTCCAGAAAGGCATCCAGGCTTGACTGGAAGGCATCAAGATGGAGAATTCACCACTTCCCTGGGTAGTACTGTTATAGTTGTATCTAATTTCTAATTAGAATTTGTCTGGCTTCAGCCTCCAGTCCTGGGTTCTTCTCTCCCACACCTTCCTCTGCTAAATTAAATAGCCTTTTTCTACCCACCATTTTCTACCCACGCAAGTCACCTCTCAATCTCTTTAGTTCTTTGAGGCTGGCACTGTAAGGCATTTTCTCCAGCCCTCGAATCATTTTTGTGGGTCTTTTCTGCTCTCTCTCCAATTTTTCAACATCCTTTTTTAAATGTGGACACCAGAACTGGTTGCGGTATTCTCGTTTCAGTCTTGCCAACGACATATAGAGGTAAAATCACCTCCCAGCTCCTACTCGCCATTCCTTGTTTATACATGCATGGACCACAATAGCCACTTTGGCCACAGCATCTCACTGGGAGCTCATGGTCAGGTGCTTGTCCACTATGACTCATAGACTTTAATGGCCCCTGAATCTTTTTCAGTCAAGGCTCTCCAGGATATAGTCCCCCATTCTGTTTCTAGTCGTATAGTTTTACCTTTAGCTGTACTAAAAAGGGGGGAAACAGACCCAGACAAGAGAGGGGTGACAGAGATATGGAAAATAGAGAGTGGTGGAGAGACACATCACAGCTCACTGGGGGTGAGTCATAGTACAGATGAGGGACAATTGTTTGGATGTTACAGCAGTTGAGCTTTGAAGCTAGATGCATCGTTCCTGGCTCATTCAGGGCTCATGCTCAGGGGGAACTTGGCATGTTCCCAGGCATCGGACAGGACTGACAATCTTCCCTCTCCCATGATCTACAATCTCTGTAACTCCAAGTGAGACCCAGGCCAGCCGTTCTGGAGTTGTCAAGACCAAATGTCGAAATCCAAACAAAGAGAAACATATTCTTCTCCCTGCCCAGGATTCCAGAGGGTTTAGAAAATACAAACACCCTAAACGCACACATGCTTAAACCAACACTCTGAACCAACATTTCTACTGAGTGTATATTGTTAATTAGAATGCGGACATATTCCTGACTACAGGCCAAACAAATGCATAAGAGGATATATGCACTCTCAGTGCATGGATATTTATGCCTGCCTACGTGCAGTCTCTAAAGGGTTAACTAGATCTACAAGTCCTTCACACCCGCCCTGAATAGAATTCATTTGTCAAAAAGAAAACAGACTACGAAAGTATTTTGGATTTCCTCTGATACCCGTTTAATTCTTGGTTATTTTTCTCTGACACATGCAGCCCGCTGGTGCCAATTATGTAGGTTATATTTCTGCCAGCTTTGCTGTGATATTGTCTTTAATAATTCATATGAACATGCTTATGTGATGCTGTGTGTGTATGTGTGTGTTGTGTCTTTCCCATTTTAGAGGCCATCTAGGCATGGAAATCCTTTATAAGATGCTTCAGCTGGGAGATGAAGTTGTCATTGCAAGTTTAATGAAGAAGGGGAAATTTAACTCAGAGAGAGAGCCCTCAGTAATATGATTTGCTTAAATACCCATGTCGAGAAAGGTGTCATTTCTTGGCAGGGTGAACAGAAAATTCAGTTGAGCATATTTGGGTCCATTGAACCAAACTCCTGCTTTGTGAGTTCCAGCAGAGCAGACAAGAACAGTATGTGCCGCAGGAAAACCATGTATGAATGACTGACATTTATCTCAGGAAAGGATTCTGAAGGGTATGTGTAGCAGGTCAGTCTGATAGCCAGCTGGCCTAGTGGTCAGGAAGTGGCTTCACCGTTCTTTTCAGTCTGTCCATCCTGGAGGGGGCTGTGCCAGGTCAGATGTAACAGACCTCCATCTCTCCTGTGTGCCCCTCTTCCTCCCTTGGGATTTTGTCACAATAGAGAGGAGGGGGAGCAAGGGAGGGTGTCCCAGGCCCTCCCACTCTATCAGATCCCAACCCAGGGCTCTAAAGTGTCTGGACCACTCTTTGGTCCGCCCCAAGTTACACTCCCCACCAGTTGCTTCCTACCTGGCTGTGGCTTCTGTGTTTGGGGCATGGTCACAGTCTTAGAAGTACCTGTTTCATCTGTCAGGGGGGACAACGCCCCATTCTTCAGGGACTCTCCTGGGTTCTTGGCTCCGAAAGGTGAGAAATATGAATCATTGCTCCCAGGGTGGCTTTACCAAGGCTGAAGTCAATCTGTGCACAGCTCCAGGTGTCAGCCTCACTTCCTGGTGCAGCCTGTGACCCCTTACCCACTCTCACTGGTCTGCTAGTCCCCTTTTAAACTATCCCTCTACCTGGAGCATGCCCAGCAGCTGTTGAGGGGCAGGGCCTCCCTGACCCAGTACTGCTCCATGCCAGTGGTTTAGCATGGGGTTTGTAAACTGAGTCCAGTTTCAAACTGAGTCCAAGGAGGCAACACAGTGAAAATGGGAATGATCACTCCTCAGTGGCAGCCACCTCTGGGGTAGAACACAGCAGCCTTTAAACAGCACACAGCACTACAACATAACAGTTCAAGGGAGAAAGTGACGAATGTTGTATCTAGTAGAAATTGAAGAGGGGGAAGGAGGTAAGTAGAAATGAATTGCCTGAATTGGAATATGACCAGAACAGCAGAGTTAAAACCCCTGCTTTTACATAAAGAGCACTGGGATCTTTAATAACCCCAAGTCATCAGGACCCTTCTTTTACATCTTATCCTACAGACAGCACCTCCAGAAGCACAGCACCCTCAACAAAATGCGAGGTCACAGGTTTAGCACTGATTTCCAGAGAGGAATGCTCCACATCAAGTCACCAGAAACACCTCTGGAAGCACACTGGGTTTTTCTTGGATCTCTCCTACTGAGGCCTCACTGAGCTGTTGAGATCTAAGAAAGTAACAGCCCAAGATGGTGGCAGCAGACCCAGCAACATTCACACCATCCCCTCAATGTGCCGTGAGTTTTCTAGGAAATCAAAATGAAATGTGCATTTAGGAACCCAGAGAATCAAGTTGCCAAACAAGGGACTCAACCCTGCAACACCCCTTCCTTGCTCAAGTAATTCTCGCTCATCCGTCTGAATTCAGCCTCTTATCTTGGTGGCCTCACAAACTGATAGAACTGGGACTCAGAATTCACCATCTCTGTCCTTTCCCTCTCTCTCTTCATCCATCCTAGGGGTTATTTTTAGACTTTTTCTCTGAGCTGACTGGTAAGGAGCCAGTAATTCCGTCAGGTTGTAGCCAGCCAGGCTACCACGAAACCATCCAGTGGTCATTTCAAAAGAGGTAAAGAAAAGACACTATCCAAAAAAGCTTCCTTGACAAGAGAGATTTGGGAGTAAGAACGGGCACTGATGGGCATGTGCCATCATCAGATAAAAATTAAATGCCAAATATTATACGGCTGGCGATAAAATCCCTGATATGCTCGTACTTCACCTCCAGTGTATTTGATTCTTCTCTGATGCACAACATTACTCTCACAAAGGATCCCATTTATGGCAGGAGAAGGGTGAGAAAGGGATTCTTTTGTCTTCAGAAAGAAGCTGTCTCTGCTTTTGAACTACTTCACTCAACACAGATAAAAGAGACCTTTCATACGCCTTTAAATGTATCCATTTTAAGATAGTCAGTCAGCTTTTCAAACTTAACACAACTCAATCAAAACTGAGTTGGCCTTGGAAACTGCACACAACCAGGAATTGAGCTAAAATCTGGAAGAGGGAAAAAATGTGAGAAAAGTTCTCCAGCTCTTTAAATATCCCTCATAGGAAGAGTTCAGGCTCCACACTAACCCTAACCCCTTTTCAGACTCAGTGAGGAGGGAAAGAGAATGCAGTATGGCTAATCATTCAGGGCTTGTCTATTTGGGGACATGTAAGAAAGTTAATCCAAATTAACTAATGGTGTGATATGAAGTGGGTTAGTTAAATCACATTAAATCCCTGTGTGAACAACCTCCTCAGAATTAAAGTAGCCTTAATTCAGTTTATCTTTATTCGCTTCCAAAGTTAATCAAATTCAACTGAATTAAGGCCACTTTAATTCTGAATAATAGCATTCACATAGGGATTCAACAAAGTTTAACTAATCCACTTTAAAAGTGGATTAATTTTCCTGAAGTGTCCTTGTTTAGACAAGCTATTAGACTAGTGCTATCTGGGAGAGACTACATAAACCCTCACTCAGATGAGTATCTCTGATACAAAGAGTCTTATTGATTTAAATGGGACAACTTGCATGAGTAAGGACTAATGGTGAAAGGTGTTGGATAGCAAATGGGGTCAAAGACTTCTGTTTGCCCCAGATCAGGACAGAGAGAGTATAAATGCCCTGAAGGGACCCCAGTATAAAGAAATCAGTTCCAGGATGAGAGCAGAGTTTGGTCTCTGTGTCCAGTTGGTTCTTGGCCTATTAGTTGAGAAATGTCAATGGTGCAAATTAAAACGACGTGTTTTTGGGGCATGGAAACTGTCCAGTAGAAAGAGGACTGGAGCCCCAACCCCTTTCACACAGGCTACCAAACAGCAATTCAAAGGATCCTGAATGCTTCCAACTTGATCACAGATAAAGGAGGTCTGACTCTAGTTTTATACCAGTTTAGCTCTAGTGGTTTCTATGGAGTTTCTCCTGATTTACATTAACACGAGAGGAGAATAAGGATCATGAAGTCTTTGCACAGCTACTACATCCCATATTCCAACACTGATCTCCTGTGACATCCATTCCCCACAGTGCTGAGCCACAAACCACATTCATCCTGATCTCTTTTCTCTTTTGAAGTGAGTATTTTACAGCAAAGAGAGGAGAAGTACTACAGGCATGAATAGCAACTGAGTGGCACGTTACGCTTGCAACTTTGAGATCTAATGTTACAATATCAGATCATGAGTATAAGAGTGTAGTATCTCTCATCTCATAGCCATTTCTTGATGGTCCTCTGGAGAGACTGTAGCAAAGTTATATCCCATATGGTCACTTGGAGAGTTTGGAGGCATTGCTGCTGCCGGTGGCTGCTGCTTTCAGCCCTTAGTGACTCTTCTGAGCCCAGTAGCTTCTGATGTGTTCCTTAAAACACCAAAAGAACTAAGCCAGTTTCCTGTGCATTAGAGGCCATCTACAAATCTTTCTTTAAGAAAGGCAAATATTTGTATTTTTAGTGATAGAGAAACCTCTTCAGGGTTCAAGCCCTGGTTTCATTTCGGATTCCACTGGAGTTTACACTTGACGGGGTTGGAGATAATAATGTAATTAAAGTCAGTGAGCTAGCTTGTGTTTTTCTAAGCTGTGTGGGCTATTCGTTTACTAGAGCAGTGGTTCCCAAATTATGATCTGTGGAGGAAACCAGAAGGCATGGCTTCCCATCCAGTGCTACAGCTAATAGACCATTCTACTGCCAAGAGACCCTTTCCTTCAGCAATTTGGTACTTGCATTTCAGTCAAAGGAGACTTCCCAAGCTGCAGTGACCACTACAGCTTAAATCTACTAAACTCATACCATGGACACAATTGCAAGAAGGGGACAAATTAATAAGAGGTGTAAGCAGGGGCAGCTCTTGTAACTTCCCATGTACGTCAGGTTGAATTTAGCACATGGATTTTATTGTGTTGGCTATAGCATGCTTTCACGTGGGGAGAGCTGTCACCAGAGAAAACCAGAGGGGTAGAAGTTCTATCCAATTTTGGTGGGTTGTAGTCCCTCAAATTTGGGGAGATACCTTAGGGATGAAGTTTGAACTCTAAGTCAAAGACAGCCTTTGGAGCTTTTTGGTGAATCTAAATGCCAGCTAATCAGTTTGGGCACATCTGTGATTGAACTCAACCGTAGTAAACAGCCAGATACCAAAATGAGTGATGCATTAGCAGCTCCTGCCATCTAGTGGTAGATCAAAACAGATATCTACATAAATGTAACTAAAACTATTCAACAGCATGAGACAGGAAAGCAATATAACAGTGGGCCGTTTCCTCAGCCCTGTTAAGCCGGCTTTGTGCTGCTCTGATGGTGCAAAGCAGACTTAAATGGACTGCTGAGGATTCCTTTAGTGCAGAGAAATCCTCCACTGGTGGAAAACTGGCTTGGCCGACTCATTCCAGGCCCCTTCAGAGCATCTTGCACCCAGCCAAGGGGGTGTGGCTGAGGAAAAGGGGGTATACCCTTGCACTTTAGTGATCCCCAGCTTTCCAAACTGCCCTTTGGGGGGCATAGATGCTGTACAACATAGAGCATCCTGAAGTTGCCCTATCCTCTCACTCTTTGGGGCTCAGTGGCCCAAAGATCAGGGAGCAAGAAGGATGGCAGTAAGTCACCTTTGCAGCATTCCAGCCTGGGCTGCACGGGTTGTCAAATGGTCAGTTCTGGGGACCTGACCAGTTGTATCTCACTCCATACTATTGATGGATTGGCTGAGAGAACAGAACATATGAGTTTAATTTGTTCACTTTGGATTCTAATGTCAGTACCAATGAGACGAAGATGATGACTGATTACCATTGCACCCTTGAGGTCACAATCATTATCAGGCCCTCATTGTGTCAAGTGCTGGTCAAACACATTTAGAGACAGAGTCTCTGCCCCTCAGCACTTACAATCAACAGTCCCCATCCTGTAAAACCTTATGCATTATGCACTGTGAGGAGTCCCGTTGAAGTCTATGAGACTTCTCGCAGTACGTAACATTAAGCGTATGAGTAAGTCTTTACAGGATTGGGGCCAAAGAAGACTAACATGCCAGGTTTTTTTCTTTTGCTTTCTGTAACATGACAGAATTTCCCCTATCTTTCAGTGTTTTCATTGAGTGGAGTTGAGTTAAGTAATATAGTGGTATTTTATTTTCACACATTGACTTGTTTGCAAATTTTCACTTGTTCCTACCAGTTATTATGAATGCTTTACATATATACCATGCCCCAGGAGCTTTGCAAGCATTAATTAATTCTCATGATCTCCTCTGAGCTAGTAAGTCTGAGTAAGCACCAGTGGGTAAACTGAGACTCACAGAGATTAAGTGATGTAGCCAAAGTCATGCAATGAGTCAGTAGCAAAGTGGATACCCACCAGTCTTGACTCCCAGGCCCTTTCCATAATCACTCGATACATTCCCTTCTATTCTCCTTAATACTCCGGACCAAATTTTGCCATCAATGATATTCATGCACCTTCACTAAAGCCAATGGGATTACATGGATGCAAATGAAGACAGTTTTTGGCCAGCTAAAGCTCTACTGCACTCTTTTTATAGACTGTTTAGCTTCAATTACCCTTCGGTTCCAAGCCAAATGCACAACTGATAAAAGCCACTCTGGGTAACATCCATAAATGTGACAAAAATGTTCAACATTAAAAGGTTTTTAAAATATGTGTTTAGGTCTTCTACCAAAAAGATCTGCACCAGGATGCTATCTCCATAGGGCTTGGGTTTTCTGTGAGGAGCCTCTCTGCTTTGGTCTCAAAGAGCTGAAATATTGCTTCCTTTTCAAAAGACTCTTCAGGCCTCAGTAAGTTGATTCACTCTCTATATCTGAAAGTTACAGCTGCCAGCTTGCTGTAGCCAACTTCCCAATCACACAATCGTCTTGAGCATCTCCCCTGTCATCTTTCTGTAGGCTCTTCGTCTCCCCTTCCATTTTCATTCACTTATGGACAAATTCAACCTTACCTTAAGCTAGGCAAAAATCCATCATCTTCAATAGAGTGGAGTCTGCTTACATCAGGGCTGAATTTGACTTGTGATCTACTACATAATATTGACTGACAGGTCCTTCCCGCCTTCCCTACACATTGGGTGAAATCCTGACCCTATTGAAGTCAATGGCAAAACTCCCATTGACTTCAAAGGGCTTGGACTCAACCCATTGAATTTGACATGACCTTGGGTCATGGATGTAGATTGCCAGGGTTGCTGTGATCCGTTTACATTTCTATAATTGTCAGTCTCGTCCAATATCTGTCTTGGCTTCTGTCCTGCTGTGCAGATGGACAATGGAGACAGATTTTGTTCCCACACCACTTTTAATTCAAGTCATTCCAATTTCTTCTTCTTTAGAAAGGCCTCATTCCCACAAACGCAGCTTCTTCAGGAGGTGTGCAGTTTTCTCTGGGGAATCTTGCTGCACTCAAAGCTCTCCTTATGCCGAACCAGATGGGCTTTCTGTAGGTGCATTGGTGGTTTCTGTAGGCACAGGGGTTCATTTCAATTATTCCTCTACTCTTACAGTCTGGACAGCAGTCTGGGAACTCCCAAGGGACAAAGTCACTAGGTAAAGGTGAGATCACATAAAAAAGGAGTCTTTTAAATTCCCTGTGTCCTTCCACAATAAGGAAAGTTAGCCTGAGAATGTACAAAATATAATGGAGGAATAGAATGCTTCCTAATGCCTGACTGGAATAAAAAAGGATGACACACAGTTATCTTGGTGTTGTATTCTGATCAGTCAGACAGCAGAGATATCGTGCTTTACTTAGCCCATCTGCACTCGGCATGTGAAAAATATGAAGAGGTGCATGGAGGATAAAAAGAGAGAATGCTACTCTACTGGTCAAAAGACCTCTCTGAACCCCTTTGTATAAGCTAGCAGAGGAAGCCTGCATGGAAACCTAAATGAGCCTGAGGAATATTCATATGCTGGTAATGTACCATGACTACTGCCTCCCCGCTTCAGATAAGTTGAATTAATAAACTGCCTTGCATTGGTGACACCTCAGCATGAATTTTGCATTAGGCTCAATTCGGTAAAGTTCACAACTGACACAGTTCCCTTTATGACGATCCTTTTCAATTGTTTTTTTGTGCTGGGATGTCATAAAGATGTTTGAGTTGCTTCTGGCAGGGAGCTGTCTTTTATCTTGAGAAAGAGCTTTTGTAACCCACTCATGCCTACAGCACTCTTGAATTAAGTCTGAAGGCAAAGCTCCTAGTCTGTTTACACTATTAACAAGGCAGGCATTTTTTCATGTCAATGAAAATCTCAATACTAGGCTTGTCACAGTGGAAAATTTCAGTGGTGGCGGGTGGGGGGAGATTAATGAAGGGAGCAGATATGATGTGATAACATCAGTGGACACCTTGTGGAGTTATTAATACAATGATTGTGGCTCACCTCTGCCAGTTAGAACTCAGGACGTACTTGCTGAGTTTATCAGACCACGAATCTTCTCTTCCTTAATTGATAGGCAGGTGACATGGCTGAGCAGTGTTCAGATCGTACAGAGAGAGATAAAAGCATCTCCAGATAGATAGACAGTCTGACTATAAGATGTGTTTATCTCCTGATAATCACTATGTTAACTATATCAGTCAGTCAGATATCTCCCACTGTTGGTCTCTAATCAGGACAAGGCTCGTCTGAATGATAGATTTGGATTAAGTTTAGGGGACGATTTGGGCTTTGAGTTTTGGGCTGAGCCCAAGGCACCTCTGGGGTTTGGAATTTCACTGCACTCAAGCTGTTCTGGCAAGACTTTGGCCAACATGGTGGAAATCTTAGGAGGTCAGTTGTTCTTCTGAGGTTTTGTTGATTTGAGATACTTCCCCCCACCCCCAAGCCATCAGATAAATGCAGCCTATTCCTGAAAACCCTTGTGTAGCCCCATTGAAATCAGACATATACTGCACCAGCTATAAAATATAAATAATAATATCCCTTTCTCCCACACTTTGCCTGTTATATCTGCTTAGATGGTGAATTCTTCAGAGCAGGACTGTCTCTATGGATATGTACATGGCCTAGCACAATGGGGCCCTCATCTCAGTTAGGTACACACCCACATGTTGAGATTTCCAAAGCAGGCTACAGGATTTAGACACATATTGTCTATTAAAAGTAATGGTCTAAACCCCAATCTGCTTTGAAAATCTCAATATATGAATACATAATGGTATGGTAGGCAAATTTCATCAGCATGAACTTTGGATGACTTCATCGTTGCTTGAGTGACAAAGATACTAGTGGGTTATGCAGCTCATCCCAAATTCGCCATCAAAGCTTGTATCTCAACCCAGCCCATCACGGAATCTGTAGATGCCAGACCTGTTCCAGAAAAGCTACTTTAGAGAGATGGTTTTTTTAAAATTGTATTGGGATGATTTTTTTTATCCCCCTGCCTGCAAAACCAGTGCCTTCGTTACCATGAGTTCCACTCTGCTGGACTCAGAGAGAGGAGAAAAATACAGCACATTTTGAAAACATCTAAAAATGACCTAAATTAGCTTTTCTATACATAATAATGTAGGGAGAGTGGGCGGTGAGTGATGGGGGGAAGGGGAGCTCCAGTTTTTAGCCCACCAGGGATGGGAGACGGCAGATTTTGAAGTCATGACCTGTTTATGTACAGTCTGGTACTGGTGCAGGACTCAAACTCGCCCCTCCTGGGCCTCAGACCAGGCTACTTGGACGTGGGGTGCATTCCCCATTTGGAGGGGAGAAGGAGGAAACATCTTTCCGGCAGGTTGATTGATAAAAAAACTGGGGGCTGTGCAAGCTGCTCGGGTGGGTGGAATGTTACAATAAATCTGGAGGAGGTAGATTAGTGGGCAGTGAGATTTGTCAAAGGTAGATGATTAATGAAATGTTATCACGTATCTCTTCAGTTTATCATGTGGCTCCACAAGATATCATGTGAGTATCACCTCTGCATATACGGTGTGAGCGTGTATAATTTATTAGTATTACAGCATCCTCTTGGTGGCAAATGCCTTAGTTAAGGTTGGAAAGGAAAATGCCTATAGGTATCTACCTATGAGCCTGATCCAGCAAGTCCTTACTCATGAGAGTAGTCCCTTAGTCTGTACTGCTAGGAGGCCTCCCTCTCCCCCAGCACCCCTTACTTTAGGACTGAACATGCTGCTTCCACAGCAGCTTCTAATTAATTTAACCCCAAGTGCAGTGCTGGTAAAATTTCCTACTGGCAATTAAAAAGAAATAAAAGTCAGCGTTGAGGCAGCAATAGGGCTCCTACATCTCGGATGAGCTTGGAACATGGGAGTTATGTGCATGCATTGTGAGGGGAATAGATGCCTCTGCTTTTAATTAAGCCTAAAGGACACTATAGCTAATAAAAAGAAACAGAGGCCTGAGAAATCTGAGATATTTACTGTCTGATCAACAGTGCAGCAAATACATCTGAGAATGGGTGAGGGAGGTTGTGTGTATAATTCAGCATCCTTGAATGTCCCTAATGATCTCCTAATATTCCCCAGTTTACAGCAATTATGAAATAAGAATCTAGGCTTCCGTCTCTGTTTGCTTTAAGAGCCTATTCTCCATTCGGACTGATTCAATCCTGATCTCCAGTCCACCCTTGTCTCTAGGAGAATCAGTCTCAGAATATCTTTGATTATCACACCAGGTACCAAAATAACCATGGCGCCCTCCTCCTTCTCCTCCACACAGTACCTGATTTCCATGCAGAACATGAATGAGATTTGCATCCCTTTGCCTCCTGGAAATACACTAGTTAGGCTACTCTGAATACTCAGCAGTCGGAGTATCACTTGTCATGTAATCGTGGTGCTTGTCACTGTGTGAGAAGCTGCAATTTCTGGTGTTCGAGATTTCTTATTTCCTAGCACACAGTGTGATCGTGTCTGGGTGATTCGCTCACTCTCTCTCTTTGACAGCTGTATATCAACGGATCCAGTTGCAGGGAGCAGACACTCATTGACTCATGAAAGAAGGGGGAAAACAAAAATCAAGCCTCTGCTTTCATCAATAAAGTCGTTGCCATAGGAACAGTTAGAGACTGGCTCTCCCAAGCATAGGTCAGCAGTGACACCTAGGGGCCACAGACAGTATATCCTATGTCCCTAAGAGAATGTTCTCCCTCAACCGAATTTTTTTCTGGCAAAAAATGTTGCAGAGCCCCGCCTGTAAAAAGCGTATATTTTCCTTGTGCAGCACACAGCCTAATTTTGCCCTCAGCAGTGAGTGCGGGGCTCCCACCAGCTTCAAAGGAGTCGCATGCATGCATCAGAAGACAGAATTCGGCCCATACTGTATACATTAACTGCATGGCACACATTATGCGATAAAGCTGATTTTGGTTTTGTTTACACCTCTGCAAATCAGGAATAATGTCATGGGAGTTAGTTGAGTTCCAGCCTAAACCTGGTGTAGGTGAGGTTAGGATCATGTCCAATATTTCAGTATGTGATGCAATCATCTCCCCCTTTAATGACTGCAACCTCTTCCTTCTGGTCTTTTGGAAATTCCCCTCACTCCCCTTTAGTCCATCTGAAAAAAACCATCCCCAAAATTAGAGAGGCAAGGTGAGTGAGGTAATATCTTTTGTTGGACTGACTTCTGTTGGTGAGAGAGAGAGAAGTACAGAGCTCTTTCAAAATTGTCTTTCTGACCATTCATTTGTCTACATCACTGCCCACCCCCAGAAGTATAGATCCCTCCAATAGCCCCCATTTCAAGTCTGGTTCAGTGCTAGGGTTTGAAGTGGACCCACGGTTACAGTCCAGGTTCTAAGTCGATGATGCCAAAACCTATTGAGCTGTTCTCACAAGATTATAGCCTGTAAAATAGGGATAATAAATAACCCTGGCTAACCTTGCTGGTGCATCATAAGGCTAACCGATTAATATTTGTAAAGCACTTAGCGATCCACAGATGTATGGTGCTAGATATGTGCAAAGTGCTAACACTGTTTAGAATTAAAAATATTGTACTCATTTGGCTGACTGAGTTCCACAATTTGTATGAATGGCATATGTCCCACGATTTTTGTTCCGACCAATTATATGAAACAGGCTCCATCACCAATGTACCGCACACATGATATTATTGCTGGTCGAAACTTTTTGTGTCTTGAAATTTTGAAAAATAAAACCAGGAAGTGTCCCAACAATGTTATCACAAATAGTCCCACTCTTTTTTCTGCAGATCAAAATGTATTCCATTTTGAAATGTTGAATTTTTAGATTTTGAGAAAGAAGTCAAATTTCCAACTAAAACTGTGAAATTTCTCCTTTTTTTTTCTTTTTGACCAGCTGTACATGACGTGAATTTGAATGAAAACAACAAAACCCCAGGAAGCTAAATAAATAATTGTAAAGTAAGAGTAAAAAATGAAAATATGGCAGCATCCTAGTTGTCACAAGTCACTGGATCAAAAAGCCATCTTTGTGGCATTCCATGAACTCAATGGAGTGGCCTCCATTTTCACCTGTGCTGAATTTAGCCCACTGGGGCTGATTTTCAGAAGTGCTGATCACTCACAACTCAGTTGAAGTCAGCGGGAGCTTTGGAAACCCATACACATGGGGTATAACCTCAGCAGCATATCCCACCAGGGAGAATGCATCTTAGCAATAAGGACAGAGCTGCAGGAAATTTCTGCTTCTCCCATCACAAAACTCTGGATGGCAGAACTGGAGATATTTGGGAAAACAAACTCCCCAAACCCCGCTAATGTAACTGTGGGACCTTTTCCCCCAAACTCGTCCTATTTCCTACCCACAAATACTGACTGTGATCAGAACATCGCTTAGCTCTGAGAGGAGGCAGCTCTGTCAGTATCCGCATCGCTAATGGCTGCGTTACTTCTAACACCTCCTTTTGTGTTTAATAACAGTGGCATAATAAAGGACCCAGTGTGCCTGCAAAGAGCTAATGTGTAAACATGTAAATGACAAATACTGAGGGCTCATTATCTTCCTGCCCTCTACTGCTGTGCTGTGTGGACAGCGAGACAGGGAGGGGGATGTGCCTCCTAATTAATCACAAGCCATGGAGATCAATTAGAGCTTTGAGAAAAAAGTGTAATGTGATAACTGTTCCGTGTACTGAGCATGGAAATCCCCAAAGAAAAGTGTTAAGAATGAGGATAGATAGATAGATAGATAGATAGATAGATAGATACACACCTCTTATTGGTTATGACTGAAACAATTAATAATGAACATCCTGGGCCAAATTCATCATAGCCCTAAGGCCCCTCTGTGCAAAGGGGATGTAGGCCTGCCATAAACCCCACTTGGGGAACATGCAGGAGGTAGTCTGGGATGGGCTGGGGGAAGAGTGTGGGCCAGGTGAAAGCAGGGGGGAAGTTGTAGGGCAAGAGGAAGTGTGGCCTGGTCAGATTTGTGCCGCGGCTATTCTACACCCTTGCAAAGTCTCATAGGGACCAGTGAAGCAGGGGTGTGATTTAGGGCCCTAGCAGGCACTAGGGGCCACCCCAGGCTCCTCAAGCCCCTGAATATGGGAGGCACAAGTGACCTTCCCTCTGTCCCTGCACTATGCCTGCTCCAGAGTGGAGATAAATCTGCCCTCAGTGGTTTTCTAGGGTCATAGGGCAAACAATACAACCCAAACAGTGAAAACAGGATTTCAATGCAAACAGTGCCCTGGCTCTTAAGCCCAGATTCTCAAAGTTATTTAGGCACCTCCATTGATTTCAATAGGAATTAGGTGCCTAAATACCTTTAAGGATCTGGGCCTTTGTTCCTTTCCCTGTCCACTATACAACATTCCCTCCCCTATGACACCCGGAGATCCTAGCACTGTGTGTCCTCTCTCTCTCTCTCTGAAAAGGGCCCAATAGAAGGGAACAGACACAAATACACTCGCACTGATTACAGAGTAAGTACGACTAAACCACTGAGACCACACACATTGGTAAGATAGAGGCTTCAGCCCTATAATAGCATGTTGCCACCCTGTGATCCCCAGGAACTACTGACCACTTATAGTCTTGGGAAATTACTTAACACAAATAATGGAAATATTTTATGAGTCAACATGTAATACAGTAAATATGGCACCATATAAGGGCCAAATCAAGGCCACGCCACACCCTCCCCACTCCCACAGTCCATATAGCGAGGGTACTGTCTGCATCTGGATCTCATCCCTCCTTCATGGAAGTGCGGGATGGAAACTTCCTCTGTACAGCTATCCCCATTGTCTGTGATCTCTTGGTGGGATCTTCGTGGCACTGGGATCTGTGCAGAGGGTGGAGACAAGGAGTGATGGCCTACATTGGGTGGGGCTGGGTGAAGGCACTTCATCATACCTCCAACCTTGCAAAGCTTAGCTGAGAAAGGTGACTCCAGAGCCCACTCCATGATAGGGGTTTCCTTTTTAAGGGGGTTTCCCCATGGCAGCCGCAGCCACAGGTAGTCCCTGGTAGAGCAATTCCATTGGAACAGTGTTGCCAGGGTGCTAGGGGGTGGGGAGGAAAGGGCTGGTGGCACAGTACTTGTTCTGAGCTACAGCATTTCATCCTTGACAGGCGTGGCCTCATGATGGGTCATGTCTGTTACAGCAGTGGATACGGATCAAGTGAGAGCAGGCCTCCATTGTGCCACGCATTGCACAAACAGAGGAGTAGACACTCCCTGCCCTAATTCACATCCCTGGTGATCAGCAAGGCTTTGGGGATGACCCTGTGCATCATTCCACATACAGAAAATCCCATTCCCCTGGCAGACTGATCAGGGAGGACTCCAGAGGGAAGCCTTCCAAATTCCACCCTGAACCCAAGTCTTCTTCTGTTGGTTTAACTGGGGGATGGGGCAGAGCATCCCAACCCAAACTCCCTTAGGAGTTAATGAGACCCCTTGCAGGACAAAGGGCTATGGGGTGGGTCTCTAGTTCAGTGCCCATCACCATAACCTAGGAGTGCCGTAGACAAGTTCAAGACGAAATAGGTGTTAAGGACTGTACACCGCCCCCCCCCCCACTCCTGCAGTGGGAGCACAAGGGATCTCAGCGCAAAAGCACAGAGATCATTACCTCATGGCATAAAGCTCTGAGGTCACATCTGAGAATGTATTGCCTGGCTGGGGAAATTCCCTTTTCAGTGATGTATAGGGTGACCGACCGTCCAATCCTAGGGGCCTTAAAGGTATTCAAGTCAGACATGCAGGAAGGCCATTTACAGCATGATGATGCAAAAGGGGAATGGTAAGTGGCAGCTCTGCAAAGTGGGAAGAAAGTGCTTTGCCAACCCTGTCTTAAGTCAGACACACCATGATAACTGGCTCTGAGTAGCCCTGTGTGTGCTAGGTTTGTAGATATCACCAGGCTGCACTAAGTTCAGTAACCATGACCGTGACTTAAAAACTTATCCCCAACAGTTAATGTGTAGTGAGGGGAGGGAGGAGTGGGAGTTCTGCTGTATTTTTCCTTTATGTCTCATCAGGGAGCTGGGCCAGGAAGAAGAGGGTCAAAAAACTGTTACAACCCAGGGCAAAATGTTTAAGCGGGGAACTGTGATACTAGTAGAAGGAAGGACATGAAGGCAGCGGCTCTACCATGCTCCCCTGAGGAAAGGCCTTGCTGGGACTTGCTCCAAAGGCCATGCATTTCACAACCACCTTAGCTGACGCCTTCAGAAAGAAAATATAAGAAAGACAAAGAGCTGCATTGTCTTACTCCTCCTTGTAAAGGGAAATCTCTTTGGTTCACATCCCCCTGGAAACAGACTTGCCAGTCTCTTTCTTAGGTCTTGTAAGAACAAGATGTGAGAAGCTAGGAACTGGAAGTGATACCAACCACTGTTTTGCCACCACTCTTTAGTGCATCTAAAAATATGATTTTCTCTTGTGTTTGGGATGTGTTGGAACTAACGCAGCTTACTGTGGAGGAAGTGGGGTCTCAACGGGACTCAAGATCTGAGTTTTAGGCCATGTCTACACTAGCTTTTATGTCGGCAAAATTTCTGGTGCTCAAGGGTGTGAAAAAAACACACCCCTAAGCAACATAAGTTTTGCCGGCATTAGCGCTCGTGTGCCAAGCACTATGTCAGAGAGAGACACTCTCCCGCCAACATAGCTACCGCCACTCATTAAGCTGGTTTTATTATGTCAATGGACGAGCTCTCTCCCGTTGGCATAATGCAGCTACACGAGCACTCTTACAATGGCACAGTTATATAGGTACAGCTATGCTGCTGTAAGCTTATAAGTGTAGACATGGCCTCCGTCTAGGCTCCGTCCAGAACTTCCTATGTGACCTCAGGGATTCGCTTTGATTCGATTCTAGTTCACGCCCATCACCATAGGATCTGAGGGCCAGATTCTCAAAGGTATTTAGGAGTGTAACTCTTAGACACCTAAATACCTTTGACGATCTGGGCTCCAGTGCCTTCCCTCTCCTAACATAAGCCCTGCATCTGTAAAAAGGAAATAATACTAGAGCTGGCCAAAACGTTTCTAACAAAACCATTTTCCTGATGAAAATCAGTTAATGTCAAAAATCTTCATTTGGCGCGGAGAGGGGGGAACACTGAAAAACCCATATCCAAAATATTTTGGTTTTCAGTGACAGGGAATCAAAAAAAATATTTTTCTTTAAAATTGCTCGCCAAAAACTGGAAAAATTTCAATTTTCAACAAAACCCCACCCAAAACATTCCAAAAAAGATTTCAGTAAAAACTAAACAAATTCAGTGGTGTCAAAATTTTCCATGGGAGGGGGGGAGGATCATTTCCTGACCAGCTGTAATAATCTCTGCTTCTCAGGGCCCTTGTGAGGGTAAATTTAGCAATTCTCTCATAGAAAGGCACTTTGAAAGTGCTTTGAAGTCCTCCTATGTGATGCAACAATCACAGATATTAGCCAAAGAAGCAAACTCCAGGAGCTCAGTTCTATAGCAGAAATAACAACCTCTATAACTTCAGTTTTATCAAGTCGTTATTGCTATTATTGATCATCACTGATTTGGACACAGGTGAGAAATATACATTGATGCAGCCAGTCAGGATTGATGCAGGGCTAGCAGGCCAGTTTATATTTGCAATAAACACTTCCCAAGTCAGTTTAATCAACAGTGATGTTCAGAGTTTATCCACATCTTGCATAGTATTTAGCAGGGATAGCGTTAAAGCTCGCAGCAGAAGCATTCAAGGAGGTGTCTGTCTTCACTACTAGGCCACCAGGCCTGAAGAGAATGGGGCTAAGGTCAGCTGGACCTGACTGTCTCATTAGGGAGGGGGAAATGGCTTATACCACAGAGGAGATGGAAGATGTTACTTCCTCTGGAAGTTAGAACGAATCCAGGCACTAGAGTTTCCCTGACATGTGTCTGTTCAAATTTCTGTGAGCTTCCTTTCCTTCTACGCTTTGTATGGTCTCTGGCTGTGTGAGGCCATGTTCTTGTACGGGTTGAAAGATTCTGGAGACAGAAATAAAGCTGGATGGACAAAAAAATGGTGGGTGGGGGGTGTAAATGTTGCAATTTTTTTCTTTTCTTTTTTTCAAAATTAGAAATTTTGTCAAAAGTCAAGCCATTTCCACCAGCTCCAGACAGAAAGCATTGTCTTCTTAGCACTCAGAGCCCCAGATGCACCAACTCTCTCCAATGACCTGCATTTGGTGGGCCAAGTCACCCTACTAGACCCCAGTTACCTGTATTTGACATAAGCCCACTAGAAGGCTGCTATGAGAGCTTGACTGACCTGTGTTTTTTAACTAAATGCTGCAGCAATAAAGCAGACTCATGTCTTCAATCTAAAAGGGTAACTGCTCTGTTTTTTCCATACACAAATCTAATGTATGTTTCACTTTTTATACAGTTTTTTCTTTTACTTCTGATGTCTTTCTCAGCTGGGACAACAAAAACAGACTAGTCTGTTTCATGTTGATTGGTTTCTTGTTCGGATTCTCATGCACTAGAATGAGGTTGCAATGTTTGGCTGCAAACGCTGAAGGGGGTCAGATGGTTGAGTTTTCAGCTATATCCTTTGAGGTTATCGGCCCAGTTGTATTGGCCCTGAGGTTTATAAAAGTTTCTATTTTTTACAAAGCTTACATTTGTGGCCAAGTTTCACCTGACAGCATCCCCTGAAACCAAGTCTCTTTGGGTTGAAATCATGAGCGAATCAAGTTTGCCACTAGAGGGCCCCACGGCCATGATGAATGGAGAGCAGGAGCAGGAGTAAGGCAGCACTTATTCTGACGCAGCTGTCCTGGGCGTTAGGATGGCAGTCTGTCATAGATTGAGACCGTTCCCCTTTGCACTACCTTCTCCCTCTGCACAGTTTGTGGGGGCTGCCAAAGAGTCATTGCCCTCCTCTTTCAGGCACCCGGCTGGCTTCCTCTCCCCTCTGCTCCTGTTAGTGGAGGGAAGGAAAATGCCTATGACAGAGGAAAAAAACACTTTTGGGGATCCAAACAGCAGCTGCACGTGGTCTAGGAGTCAGGGTGGAACTCTGGCCAGAATAAGCTTGGCTCTTTAAACACCTCCCTGCTTTGAGTCCCCATCTTCTAGGGTGAGCAGGTGAGTGAGAACCAGGCCTCTTAGGTCACCTTGAGACCTGAGCACCATTGCCGTTGTCCAAGCCTTGGGCTGAAGGCTGCCTGCTTTGATCCAGATGGAATGGAGCGTGTAACTGGGTTATACTGGATCTGTACTCACGAACAACCTGTTCTCGTTGTTGGAGCAGCAAGATGGCCTAAACTTCTCGCCTTCCATCAGGCTGCCATAACTTCCTAACACACCAGTGCATTGGTAACAAATGACAGTGCGACAGCAGCCCAGGCAGGATCCCATTCCCAGCCTCTTGGGAGGTTTTAGCAATTGCTCCATGGTGAAAAGTGTTGGCTTAACAACCCTGGAAAGCGAAGCTCTGTCTCTAGCCACAGAGCAGTGACAGCCTGGCCGCAGTAGTGCAAGCTTTCCACCCAAACTGCCTATGCACCATAACCATAACTCTGAGAGGCTACCTATAGGGCAAGAGAGGAGTTGGCTCATTCAATCCTTTGCCTCCTGGCTGAAACGAACAAGGGTGCCCATTGGTGCTAATTAGGGTGCCTGTTTTTATAAGTGGGTGCCTTGTCCACTGGAACTGGACTGACCATCTGTTCAGAGGCCACCAAAGGCTCAGCAGATGGTAACAATTTAGGGTCTTGGCTCGATCGTAACTGTTGCTGTAGATATGAAAAGCTGTATGTCCCATTACCCCTCCTCTGGGTCATCTAGTCCCACTCCCAGCTGATGTGCCCTTGTCACCCCCAGTGGCAGTGATGCAGATAAAGCACTAAGACCCAGGTTAGCTGCAATGCTGGGCCCCCTGTCACCTTTGCATGTCCAATAAGTCATTAAATGGCAGGCAATATGGCCCCTCTGTCCACAGGAAGCCAAACCATAGAAAGTTACGGTGGGTGAACTAGACAGTGGCCGCATTCAAAGCGCTTGTTCACCAGGAACTGCAGGTACCAGTCCACAGAGACCTCTAGCAAAGACTGGCACTCGCTAAGCTTCATCTGATCCCTTGGAGATGAGCAATGCCTCTGCTGTGAAGCTGCAGACCGCATTTCCTGGCTTCTGTTCCCTCTGCCCACTCATGCCGAATATGGAGACCTGCTCTCTGTGCCTGCTGCCCTTGCCATGGAAATACAGTGCCTGGGAAAAAGGCAGATCTGATGACACCAAGCAGACTGCATGCTTAGGGATTCCACTGACATGAGCCCCAATGGAGGGGAGTCTCCTTCCAGGCAGGGTGGCACCAAATCAGCTGCCAATGGGCCACAAGAGAGTCAGAGAATGTGTACGAACAACGTTCTTTCCAGAGGGACATAGTATAAGTAACGATATTTGGTGGCGTATTGAATCTGGTTTTCTAAAGCGCCTATCAGATGCTGCTATGACTGGCAAAGGCGAATCCAGCTAGGAGAGGAGGAGAATGTTAAATCTGGAGATGAATCTGAATCCGAACCCCAAATGTGAATCTTCTGAGCTTTGTAGCTATTCAGATGTGGAGCTGAACTTTGCAGCGTAGGCCCAGCTCTTCGTCAAATGTTGGGCATGTTTCCTAGATGATTTTGTCATTGTAGAGCTGGCTGCTCCACGGGGTGGCACTGAAATGTGTAGGATGGACACCATGCTCTGTCTTATCACCTGCATCTCCAGGGTACATTATCAAAGCAAAGCCTTCCTAAGAGAAGGAATAAGAGCCTGCTTTACTCTGCTTTATTCTGTGCTCTTCTTGAGGAACCATTTGTGTGACTAAACACTGTCTGATCAGGATGAGCCAGGGAAACCTACTCCAAAATCCTCTTTCTTTTTGCCCCCTTGCTCTATAATGTCATCTTCCCTATTGCTATTGGCTCTTTTCCAGAAATGGAACACATTGCTCTGTTTTCTGTCCAACCACCCTACCTCCCCGGCTTCCTCTAAAGATCTCAACCATCCTTCCAGTCTCACCACACATCATAGAGACAGAGAGAAGGTGGATGGTGAGCTGCTCTAGCTTTAACACTAGAATCCTTTCCTTTGAATGGACCAACTCAGTCGCCGGCCCCTTGAAAACAAAATAAAGGAAGCCTCAGCAAATTGAAGTTGTGTTGTAGCGTGATTGGAAGGATTTCAAAGCGAGGACATTCCGAATGTTATGCTCTCACGTTATGCACTTAATTTGGACCGATCCCAACTAGGATCTTTGATGACTTTCTACATCCTTCCTGGTGTTGGTCAGGATCATGTACACATGGCCATTGTCGCTGGGACTGGGGAACTGTTCCCTCTGAATGCTTAATCAAGCTCCGATTAGCATTTCTTACAGAGAGCAGATGCAGCCTTTCCATCCCAGCAAACAATGCCATCTGTTGTTCCTGTGCTGTAATTTCCATCTGAAAGTCTGCTCTGGGTTCTATATTTAATAGCGGATGTGTGCAACTGCCAGAAAAAGTAACGTTTAAATTTGGCGGGGAGTGGACCGGGGAATTCTCTTCCCCTTTGAAGGAAACATGAGCATGTTTTGTTTCTTCTTTTTGCCCACCACCAATTCAATGTGAGTGAAGGATGCAAGACCGACAGCTCGGGAATCTGCACTCCGCTCTCCACGGCACAGGCGCGGCGTGAACCATGGCGATGCCAAGCCTCCACCACAATTCCCTGCGCCAATGAGCCTCCTCTCTGACCTAAGGGCTGTGTCTATACAGTAATTTTTCTGCAAAACTTTGCTACCGTTGCTAATAGCAGTGCAGCTCTCCAGCCATGCTGGGAATGCTAAGGCAGAGATAGCTCCCACAGCCGCTGATGTTTGTATTACCGTGCTGCTACCTTCCCTGAGGACTGGCGCTCCCCTGGTGTTAGCAACAGTAGAAAATATTCACTAAATACTCGAGTGCAGACGTGGCTCCAGAAACTGCTTATTTTCCCTGGCTTCTTCAGTCCTTGATTTACGTGCTGGGACTGCCAACAAGGAGGCTTTTTGTGGTAGGAGCTGGAGTGAGACCCACTAATGAATTTCACTAAAAGAGCCATCAGCTGGTCATAGCATTTGTTCACTACTGACCTGAAGCGGATTGAGATCAGTGACCTGGAGGAAAAAGGCACTGGATCCCTTTACTTAGCCCCTTCAGCAGATGAGTTTCCCAGGATGGAAATGCTGAGTGAAAAACAGAAGCAAGAAAAACAAAAACATACAAGGAAGCCAACGAAAGTTCTGGGCCAGTTTTAACCTCTCCTGTTACTTCTGAAAACACTGACAATGTAACCTACTTCCTTGATAGCTAGATCTATTTAGGTGGGTGACAAGAACAGGTGAATATGGGAAATGGGCTAGAAGAAAACTCGATATCTGAAAAACACCAAACTTTGGTTTCAGAGTAGCAGCCATGTTAGTCTGTATCCACAAAAAGAAAAGGAGTACTTGTGGTACCTTAGAGACTAACAAATTTATTTGAGCATAAGCTTTCGTGAGCTACATGAAAGCTTATGCTCAAATAAATTTGTTAGTCTCTAAGGTGCCACAAGTACTCCTTTTCTTTTTACCAAACTTTGGGAAAGTTTGGCCCCAGTTACCAACTTCCAGTCTAGATCCTATTTCCATAACAGGCAGGACCAAACCCCTTGAACTTTGTGGAAATTTTCACCTGGCACCAAAGTCTGTGACTTGTGTCCATCTCAAGTAAACATTAAACTGAACAAATGCGGTGACGACTACTGCTGGTCAAGAAAGAGAGGAAAACATTTCATAAGGATTTATTTTTTTTGATCTTGCTTCTTGTCTTTTGAATTTTGTAAAACAAAAACACTTCAATCCATTGCATAGCTGCTCAAAAAATGATTGCAGGGGGATGAGGGGGGGAATTTAGCCAACTTTTCAACTTTTCCCTACTTTTTTTCAAATGTCAAAATTTTAATCACATTTTTAAATGGCAGTTTGGTTTTTGAATGCTCACCATATAATCAGCAAATCAAAGGAAGGCCGTGGCAGGTGTGATGTGTTGTAATAGTGCAGAAGAATTCTCCCCACCTGGCAGGATTCTCCACTCTAGATCCCATCCAAGGTGCTGGTTTTAAAGTATGGAATGGTTGAAGCCATCTCCAGGAGGGTCCCGTTCCTCCCTTAGGGAGGAGCTGCTCGTTTTCCTCCCCAGCTGGAATCTTTAGAAAATCCTCTGATTTCTGTAGCGCAAGAGATCGATCGTTTTTTCCACTTGGCTCCTCCCTCTGCTGCCCTCCTCACTCTCTCCCTTGCTGTCAGGTGCCCTCACGTGCAGCTCCCTCTGCCTCTTTGGATGTCAGATTCGCTCCAGCAGTTTGTCTTATTGTCAGGCTATCTGCCTGTCTGTGCGTCTGTGCTGTGCCCCTCACCATGCCGCCTAGGTCTGCTGCCTGCTGTGCGCATGTAGGCAGGTTCCTCCCCATCACAGGAAGGGGTCTGTCAGTTTTCAGGGCTGCTACTCCTTTAGTTTATGACCATGTTGTGTGTGCCTGGGAGGCAGTTCCTTTAAAACATAGGTCTTAGTCTGTTCCATAGCCCCATCCACTCAGGGCCCTGCATTAATTATTGTAGAGCACTCAAATATGTTATAGGTGATTTCCAGCAGACACAGAGCCCTATATGCCATTCCCCAGTGGGCTACAGTCTCCCTGTCCAAAGGGATGGAACAAATGAGGCTGACACGCAGCAGGGTAGGATGAGGAGGATGAAGTTTAAAGCAGTAACATTACTGTAGATTTACAATTGTTGTGAACGTTTACCAGCTTAGGCAGATGAATGTACTTGCCTGCCCTTCACCATGATAACCACGACAATACTGATGGTCACCTCTCAACAAATCAGCTTGCCCCAGGTGAGTGGGTTAGTAGAATTTAGCAAGGCTGCTCTGTTGGGGATTGCACTCCAAGTGTCTGATTCTACTCATAGTTACACTGGTGCCAATCAGGAGTGACTCAATTGAAATCAACTGAGTTACACCAATGTAAAGCTGGCATAAGAGAGATCAGCATTAGGTACCATGTGTTGGATGAGGGACAGAAGCACCTTCCAAGACATGAATTTGCAAAAAGCTGTTCTGAGCAAAACTGAAGAAATGGGGGAATCCCTTATAAGAGGAGCTGAAACCCTTCCCCCTCATAGACCTTCTGTAAGTGACAGCTGATACAAATTACTCCTCCCTGTTCTCTGGATCAGTTACAAAAGGATGGATGTCAGCCTGGGTTCACACACAGCTTGTGGTGATAAGGACTTTGCCAGCCTGAGCGGGTAGCAGTTGGAAACTGCTCTGAGAATTAACAATTACTACATTACACTCCTCAATGGTTCTTTTATAGTCTGGAGCAGCTGGATGAGACTCAACCACAAAGTGAAAAATCAATTTAGTTTTGTCTTTAAATGCTGCCGTTGTTCAACAGATGTTTTCTGGGTGCCACAGCAGCCACCTTGCTCGAGATTCCACTTGTCATCCGCAGCAGCTCATTAAACTAATTAACAGGGTATTTCATCCATTTGAAGCAGCAGCTTTGCTGGAAGCTGGGAAATGGCAGAGTTCTAAGGGTTAACTTTCACTTGTCTGGTACAGCATTGTCAAATCCAGGGAGCAAGGATTTAAAATAGTTTGATGTACCATTACTATTATTTAGTGCATATAGTCCCTGTTAACTGTAGCTACATGATGTTATCCCATTTCTACCCCGGAGGAAGTATGGGACTGTATTTTGTCACGCAGCTTTTTATTGGGGTTGTTGCTTCAGTAAATCCCATCTCCTCCTTTCCCCAGGCTCTGCAGAACCGGCCCTGCAGGCAGTGCTTCCTTGTGAGTCACCAGCACGAAACGGGGACAAGCAGAGGCATAAGTAACTATGGTAGGAAACTCACTGAGAACTTTTCTGGGTTAGAGCAAAGGGCTTCCAGGCAGCCCTTTAATACTCTAGACTTGGTTTTAGAGAAGCCCCTGCACACTTTGGGGACAGGAGATTTTCACTGGGTCACTAGCCTAGCTGGATGTGCTCAGTAAAGTTGCTAGTTCTTCACTGTAACATTGACCCTTATTGTAAGCTACCTACTGAGCACTACTGAAAGCAGAAGGGTATAAGCCTGGGAAAGTGAAGGAGGTAATGGGAGAAGAGAGGGGAAGTCCTCCCCTGTGCCCTAGACACGCCTTTTCAGCTGAGATGCACTTTGTTCAGAATTAGAGTACATTAAATTATTTTTCAAGAGAAAAAAATCCAGGTTGGGGAGCAAATTTCAAATGCCAGTTTTTCAAAAGACTCTAGCCCGAATATGGCATACTACCACTACTTCTACTAATGATCAATTAATGCTCTTATACAGTGCAAGTGCTTTTCATCCAGAGATCGCAAAGCACTTTACAAATGAGGTAACTATTATTACCCCCATCTTTCAGACAGAAAAACTGAGCCACAGAATGACGAAGCGACTTGCCTAAGGTCACTCAAGCAGCCAGTGGCAGAGACAGGAACAGAACCCAGCATCCCATTCCAGTGTGCTATGCATATTTTTGAAGCAGATGTGGCCCTTTAAAGTTTTGTTTATCATGAAATGTCCTATACATTGAAGCAGATGAGAAACCTCAGTGCAAATGTGGGTGATTTAAGAAGTTGGCACTGACTTTGGCTGAGGCTTTTATCACCCTGCCTTTGTGTTTGTGACGACTGTGCTGGACCGGAGGTGGAAGTGCTGGGCACCAGGAGAGCACAATTTGCTGTTTCTCCTTCTCTACATGGAGGCCAGCGAGGGGCGTATTAGGTTCAATGATTTTACCAGCACAGAACTGGAGAGGTTTGGTGGCGCTCGCTCCCCAGCACATCTTTTACACCTCGGACCAGAGTAGCAGGGCCCTGCAGGTCGGGATTGAGGTGGCCCCACAGCACCGTGTGGGAAGCCCTGTTCCAGCACACAACAGCAGATGTAAAGGTCGCCATCCCGCAGCAAAAAAACTTCAGGACCAGACTTCAAAGAGAAACTGCTGAGCTTCAGTTCATTTGCAAATTTGACACCATCCGCTCAGGATTAAACAAAGACTGTGAACAGCTCGCCAAGGACAAAAGCAGTTTCTCCTCCCTTGGTGTTCATACCTCAACTGCTAGAAGCCGGCCTCATCCTCCCTGATTGAACTAACCTCCTTATCCCTAGCCTGATTCTTGCTTGCATCTTTATACCTGCCTCTGGAAATTTCCACTACAGGCATCCGAGGAAGTGGGTATTCACCCACGAAAGCTCACGCGCCAATACGTCTGTTAGTCTATAAGGTGCCACAGGACTCTTTGCCGCCTTTACAGATCCAGACTCAGGCGGCTGCCCCCCTGAAGCCAGTCCCAGAGTCGCACGGGCCGCACACTAAGGCTGAAGTGCATTGGCAGCGTGGAGTGGGAGGCGCTGGGCCTGTGGCAGGGTGGGGATTAAGGGGCGTTAGACCAGAGCTATCCGGGGGCCTCTACAAGTAAGAGCAGGGGTTGCTGCCGAGCAGGCCAGAAATGCTTTGCCAAGCGCTGCCAGGGCAGCCCAGCGGGAGGAAGGGGACGGTACAGAGGTCAGGATGGAGGTGCAGTGGCAGAGCTGGGCTGGAGGACCCGGCTGGAGAGGACGCGCCTGGCGTTAGGGTTAGGTGCAGGCCAGGACTGACATCCCGCCCTTCGGCACTGTGTGTTAAAGCTCCCTCGGGCGCCGCTGCCGTCACCCCTCCAGCCTGACTCAAGGGCTCCTGCACCTTTAAGAGTCACGGGGGTGGATTCCAGGTGCTTCAGCCCAGCCCGACGGACCCCGTCCTTGACTCCACCCAGCAGCCGCTTCCTCTCATCCGATTGGCTGACTCCGCTATTGCACCCGCCCCCTCCCTTGCCCGAGCCTGACCTACGGCCCCCACCCCCCCCCCACGGGCTCAGTCACAATGCTGCAGCTCTGATTGGTTGCCCTGGCCCTGCTGGGTGGTGTCTCCGCCTCCAGCTTGGAAACTAGTTTAGTCTCAAGCCCCTGGTGCTACACTGTATCCAGTGAGTGAGAGGTGCCTGGGGGGGGGGCAGCATGGGCACCAGCCCGCCGGGGGAGCTACAGTGACCTGGGGACACGCTCAGACCCCTGGGGCAGATCGCTGGCCTGTGAGTATCTGTGTAGATCCATCTCCATCCCCAGTCCTGCCCTAGTCTGGGGGGGGGGGAGGAGGGGGGCAGCCTGAAGTGTGTGGAGAGAGGTGAATGCAGACTGCTGGCCGTGCGAGTTCGTTCCCAGCGCCTGGGATAGCGCCGGAGAGGGTGCAACGGAGTCTTGTCTGTGCGGTTGCAAACATGTCATTTGCAAAGTGCTTTGAAGAGGGGGAATCTGCGAGGCAGATCTCGGCTCGGGAGGAAGGGGGGAGAAAGGGGCAGTCCTTTATCTCCTGCATGCAGTGCGTGGTACAGCAGCGAGAGCCTTGATCGCCAAGGGACACTGGAGATGGGGGCAGGATGTTTTTCCAGCTTTTTTCTCCTATTCGGTTCCCGTCAGTAAATCATTTCAAGAGGCTTTGAGAAAGAAGTATCTGCAGTTAATGGTGAGAGCCAGAGAGAAATTAAGTTGATGTCTTTTCCCTCTTTCAGGAGTGTTTGGATAATCTTGGAAGAAGATTATCCTGGGGTGTTTTTTGTTGTTTTTATTGAGCATGGATGGAGATTAATTTTACAGATTGGGGTTTAAGGCTGGGGGGAGGTTTAGGAAGAAAAATCCTTTTGCTCTCCGATTTACCCTGTAGTACTGAATTTGCTACAACTACTCAGTTTACTACAGATATTTGTGTCTGAGCACCTGAATGTTCAGGGTTTGTCTTAAATCCAAATCTTCAATGCTTAGCTTCACAATTCAGATCATCCTCTCTAACTAGGTCTAAATTCACGTTTACTAAAATGTGTAGCTGGGGACGTGGAAAGACCCAACAATACGGTGTCAGACTTTTCAGTGATAGCGTGAACCCAGCATGCTGTCTGTGGATAATTGGATGTGTTACTCTCTTGTGATCCTGGAGTGCCGTACAGGTTGTATACACTTAGAACATTAGCAGTGAGATATTCAGCAAATGCTTGAGGCATTCGGCTTTTTAAAACAAAAAGCTGTCATTTACACCTAGCCTAGGAATACAGCAACATTTATTCATTTTTTGTTTGACTCGAAATATATCGCTGTAAAACTGCTTACGGATCAAGAGACCCTGCTCCAGTGAGCCTCCTGATAAAATAATGAGTTGCAGAAATAGCAGGAGCAACATAATTCTGAAAGTTTGCAATTGTGTGTAAATGGCTGATTCAAACTGGCTGACTGTTATAACTCCCTGTTCTATTAGGACAGCGTCTGCCATGTCACCCTGGCCTTCCCTGGGGCCCTCTTGTACTTCAAAAGTTACAGCTTTTTGTTTTTTCATAGGCCCATTCACACTGTTTGATTTCAGGCTTCTTTATACCAAAGAAAACAAACTCTGAGCTCAGTACAATAACTCCTTTCAGGAGGAGACATCTGTCCATTATGGACACCTCTCCATATGGTGAGAGCCTTCCTGTTCAACCTCTCTCCTCCTCCTATGAGTGCCTGGGTGATTTCTCTTCTTGTGACCATATGCTTGGAGTCACCTCCCAGATCCTGTATCCCTTGCAACCCCACTCGCTGTTCTTCAAATCCCTCCTCCAAATGCGCTTATCTCATTCCAGCCCGGGCACATGGTCCCAGAAAAAACAAGTGACCTCACTTTTACTGTGTAAACCTCCCTCCTCTTCCTCACCCCAGCCCCTTACCGAACATCAGAAGACACAGGAAGAGAAACCCCACGTTCATCTGTAAAGCACCAGGTACAGTCCTGTATAAATAGTAACACATAGCCACCACAAGTGCTAGTGATTGCCATCCTACTGGTGGTACCTTCAGTGTAGGCATAAAGCATGCTGGGGGGGGGCACGTGGGAGAAACTTGTGCTGCCTATTTTACCTGCCCCTCTCTCATTTTCCCCTTCCTACTCCTGTTAGCCCATCCCGGGTCTCCTCTCCCCAGAATCTGGCCACTGGTGGTATAGGAACTTTTTTTTTGCAGCTCTGGAAGAGCCTCCCATTATCTGTTCCCCTCCTCTGTTTTCTGGTTCAGATCAGATCTTATCCGAAAACAAATTGTGTCTCCGCCTCTTTAATTTCTCTTGCCATTTGCTATCATTTATCTCTATAGTAGGATTGGAGTCGATGAGGTGTGTTGGGATAAGGCTTGTATGGAGGTTTGCTGTGCGCAATAAAGGTGTCTGGGGTAACGACGGCTTGCAGCATTCCTCTTTAAAGTAGTCTCATTGTCTCATTATTTACAGGATTGTAGTGCTGAGGAGTCCCAGTCATGAACCGGGACTCCATTGCACTGGCAGCCGTACAAACACAGAACAAAAAGACGGTCCTTGCCCCCAAAGAAACAAGATTCTTGTGTCCAAACCCAGCACCAAATTCACTCCAAAAGGCTGACATCCAAACGGTAGCATAAACTTACACGACTTGAAGTAGCGCCACTGAGGAACTATTTCTTTCTACCCTTCTGTTGGTTCAAGAAAAGAAGAAAAGAGCTATTAGACCAGGGGCGGGCAAACTTTTTGGCCTGAGGGCCGCATCGGGTTTCGGAAATTGTGTGGAGGGCCGGTTAGGGGAGGCTGTGCCTCCCCAAACAGCCAGGCATGGCCCAGCCCCCGCGACCTGTCCCCGGACCGCCCCCAGAACTCCTGCCCCTGAGTGCCCCCGCCGCCCCATCCAGCCCCCCCTCTCCTTTCTGACTGCCCCCCGGGGACCCCTGCCCCCATTCAACCCCCCCCCCATTTCCCACCCTGACCTCTATCCACGCCCCCGCCCCCTGACCACCACCCCAAACTCCCCTGCCCTCTATCCAACCCCCCTGCCTCTGCTCCCTTACCGCGCTGCCTGGCGCACCGGTGGCTGGCAGCACTACAGCCGTGCCGCCCGGCTGGAGCCAGCCATGCCAGTGCGTGGCACAGAGCACCGGGTCAGGGCCGGGCTCTGCACCTGCCCTGCCCCAGGAGCTCGCAGCCTCAGGGGCTGGGCAGGAGAGTCCTGCAGGCCAGGTGTGTCCCACGGGCCGTAGTTTGCCCACCTCTGTATTAGACCTAATAGTCAAACCCCCTCTCACCCTCAGTGTGTGCAGAGTTGTTCCCTGCGGTAGAATCTCTTGTGTTCGGCCTGGTTTTAAATGGCTCAGGTGATGGGGTTTGCACCATGTTCCTAAGAAACCTTCCCTGCATGTGCAGAACAAGAGAGAGGAGGCCAATTTAATATCGTACCAGCAAAGGACCAGGATAGTTAAGCGTATGGGGGAGATGGCTCAGGGGCAGATTAACTCTGGGTGCTGTGTGTACGCTGTGTGTGCTATATGTTTTCGTGGTGCGGGAGGGAGGACTGCATGGAGTCAAGGCCCAGAAAGAGTATGACTTGTTGTTGAGTGATGATTGTATTACTACCCCTGCAGGGGAAATTGCCTCCTGCACAAACTCATTGGGACTCAAAGTAATCTTCCCTGATGGCCAGTAATGTTTTTAGGAAACGCTTATTGGGTGATGGGATGGAACAGGAGAGGCATTAGGTGGTGGGCAACTCGTCTGTAGGGGTGGAACAGCACAAGCAGAACCTGGTCAGATGTGGAGGGAGATGGGAACAGGACACAAGGGTACTGGTCAGGCAGGTCCTGGCCACATATATGTGTAAGTGGACCAGGAGGGGCAGACCTGGCCTGGTGGGTCTGGGGTGTTGGACTTGCTCACTGGGCAGATGAGTTGCTGAAAGGGTCAGGTTAGAAATACAAATGTCAGAGTTTATTACCAAGAGCCAGATTTATTCTCATTCTTTATAGATTGTAATTGAATTGAGGCAAATGTAGTCAACACTGCTTAAACAGTGGCTGCTAGAATGCCTGCTAGGATGCATTTAGCAGTACCAAGCTACATCAGCCCCCCTGGAGGACCTTTAACCACCAACCCATCAATGTGTCTTTGCTCATCAACTTTTACATCCACACGGTGGCTGTTAGCACCAGTCCAGTGAGCAAGGGCTGCTGCATCATCCCTTCCGCTAGAGCCTGGGTACATTGCTTCCCTTGTCCTAGGATACTGTGTCTGAGCCATCCCAACTTGCCTGCTTGCAAAACACTTAGACTCAGGAGAGACCACCAGTTTTATCTGTTGGCCTATCAGCCCGAGGCCAGGCAAGCTTCATACTGCAGCCCATTGGAAATCCCTTTGATTTATTGTTGATTGGTGCAGAGGTGAGTGTAAAACACCTTGTAAGGTAAGGTAACAAGAGCAGCTGTGACCCAGTAACTCATGGGTTGAGTCATGTGGTTTGATGCCACATGTAGCCCTGAAGAGTGAGAGATCAGAGCCCTGTATCTCTCAGAGTAACACTCCCACCTCCTTTAATCCTTGCTAAGAATGTTTTTAATTTCTGAATCTTCCCTTCTGTCTGGCGGGGGGAGGGAGGAGGAGGAGGGGAGGTCTCTTCTTGCTTTCCTTAGAGTCTTTAATCTCCTTCAGGGGTTGGCATTTTTGCTGGCCAGCGCTGAATTCCCTCCAGTGCCCGTCAACACCAGCGGGTAATCATCTACAGAGATACAAGGTCCACCCATCTTCATGGACTTGCGTGGGGTGCTTAACCTCTGCCAGTCTCTGGAAATTGTACCAAGATCTCCTGGCAGAGCAATACAGAGCATCACGTTATCTGACTGGGAGCTGAATTTAAATTCTGGATTGAAAGTTGCGAGGAGAACTGGGCCTTGTTGATAGGAAAGCACATGGTAGAAGCTCCGATTGACCCCATCAACCAAGCCCTCTACTTTGCCAACAAGTTTGTATGTGCTCGTAGTAAGGGATGGCATGTGAGCAGAGGGCGGGAAGCTCTGCCTGCCCCCTACAGTTGCAGCATCTTCATCAGACGCTCTGCCACCACCCCAATGGCCCACCTCTTGCCCAGTGCACATCCGCTGGGAGCTGTGTGGTTAGGTACCATGTGCGGGCATTTGAAGTAGACGCCTCTCCTTCTAAGTGTAGTAGCAGCTAGGCTCTCTTTCATGGGACTCTCTCCTGGAGATGGACACCGTGATCAAATGGGTCATTTCCATTCCGGGCCCCTGTGAGCTTGATTTGGGAGGTGGGCAGGGGGATGGAGACATGCTCTATCTTCATCTTCAACTCTGCATCATTTCACAAACAGATTGTGATGGATCTAGCTGGATGGAATTCATTCACTCATTGAGCTGGAAGGCAGGTTTTGTGGGGGGGAGCTCACAGCAGCTCCTGAAATGAATTCCAGGCTTTGAAAAGATCTGCTGGGCTGAGACATTAAAAAGCGTTTGTCCACAGCCTTAACTGTTGCTCAAAACATGATTTCTCCTGGTTGGATAATGGCAAAAGGATGGGGGGAGGAGTATTCCCAGCACTACAGAGCCAGAGAGTTTAATAATGAGCATAGACTAACCCACTTTTATTGCCTCTGGAGGTGGCTTAGAATCATAGAATCTCAGGGTTGGAAGGGACCTCAGGAGGTCATCTAGTCCAACCCCCTGCTCAAAGCAGGACCAATCCCCAATTTTTGCCCCAGATCCCTAAATGGCCCCCTCAAGGATTGAACTCACAACCCTGGGTTTAGCAGGCCAATGCTCAAACCACTGAGCTATCCCTCCTTAATAAGAAGGTTTACAGAGCATTCACTGTGGAGGGTGGGGAGCGGGTTGGTCTACGCACAAGCTTGCACCAGTTTAACTAAAGGTGTGTTCTTAAACCGAGTTTGTCTGCAGACTCTCTTATTTGGTCTGAGGGGGGCTTATTTTGGTTTAGCATAATCCATTTTTATAGGCAGCGCCAGAATCCCCTTTTCCTCCTTCCTTGCCAGATGCCATAAGACTCCTGCTTTCTGCTCAGTTCCATGTGAAACATAGCTCATAGTTTTTGGGACCCAGGCATTTAATAAGCCTTTGTGATAGCTTTGGAACTGGAGTCCCTGCAGGACAAGAGGGAAGGTTGGTACCACATGATGGAGCATGTTCCTGGGCAGGCTGGAATATGAAATAGTGATGACCAGAGCACATTTCTGAGTTCAGATCCATGTGCATAAGCACACTGAAGTTCAGATGCTTGCCCAGACCTTCTCCAGATGATCCCTGCAGATTTGGGCTTGGAAGACTGCATGGTTGCTGTTTGAGTCGAATTGACACAAGTGGAACAGCATTTTGCATGGTATTTCTGCCTCCGACCCAGGAAGTGCAGGGCTGCCATGAAAACATGAAATAAGGAGGAAAAAATTGTCAATGGGGATCGTTCAGATGACAAAGATTTGGGTTGAGTCTCTGACATGCTACAGTACTTTTTCTTTTATAAACACATCACATACAGACGGCGAACTGCGGCCAGTGGGTGCCGCAATCTGCTGAACCTGCAGACATTGCAGGTAAACAAACCATCCCGGCCCACCAGCGGATTTCCCTGGTGGGCCACGTGCCAAAGGTTGCCGATCCCTGATCTAAGCTACATCAATTTACATTGCGTAACTTACGTAAATTGACTAGTGTAACTTAGATCAACTTATCTGGTTAGTGTAGACCAGGCCTGAGTAACTCCACTGAGTGCGAGGGAGTGACGTTGCCTGAATCACAGGGTGCAAAAAGACAGTTGATCTTCGCTGCATTAGTTGACCTCTTAGGACAGAGGAGAGGGAAGGAACCAAATTTACAGATAGGAGCAGACCCCTGACTTCAGTGGAGTTACTCTAGATTTGCTCAGCTGTCGTCGAGAACAGTGTGTGTCCCCTGGAGTGCAGAATCCAATGACTCAGTAGTTGTGAACTGACACCTTAATAGAAAGTCCATGGCTGGAAGCAGGTGTAGTGTCTATTTCCATTCTATCTGGCAACTGGCCAGGTTTCACTGTCAATATTTTCTGTATTGCACTAAGTGTGGGTTGCTATTTTTACTCCTCTCATCTCAAGTACTATTTACTGGAAGATGTAATTAGTAACAAGCGGGTCTGTTTGGGGCCAGCCTATGGGAACAAGAGTGCATTGCTTCAGCCAGAACATAGGGAGCTGTGAAAGTTTGGTATCAAAGGCAGATCCCCTAGCACGTGCAGGTACGGACCAGTGTCCCCTGAACAGCACTAGTAGGGTTGCAGGTTTGGAACCTGCAAGGAGGAGTATATATTCCAGAGCTGTTGAGCTGTTTATGTGAAGTGACATGAAAGTGGAATATATGCACCAAATCTTTAAAACTCCAATTAGAGCTGCTGCTAACATCTCCAAAAGGGAAGATTTATTCCCCTATCTTGTCTATTTGCCATCTCCCTTCTGTCTTTCTCAGCAAGATCTGTTTTCCCCATTGTGTCTGCTATTTTTGATTCCTGTCCAAATGTTTGATCCAGGTCTCTATGAGTAATGGACTATGTGAATAATTGTAGCTCACATTTAAAGACTCCATTTTACAGACTGCGTATGTGTGTGCATGTGTGTATACACAGGAGGAATCAGTTTCCCTAACGTGGAAATGCAGCCATATCTGGTATGCGAATGGCAACTCTTTTAACAATTCAACTGTTCAGGACAGGAAGTGAAGAACACACTATCCAAATGAAACTGCAGGTGAATGGTAATGTCCTAGACTCAGAGACTAACAGCCTAGGAACCTAACACTGGAGATGGGAGAGCGGAAAAGAAGGGCGCAATTTCATAGCGTTTTAAGAGAAGCTGATCTTCGGCCGAGGCCAGGAAAAAATTTCCCCTAAGGGTTGTATTGCAAAATTTGGGTGATTATCAGGTGTTCTATGCCTTCTTCTGAAGTATCCAGTGCTGGCCCTTCAGGCAGGCCTGTTCTGATGTGGAAAGAAGGGCTCATGGTTGAATCCTGGTCCAATACAAAGAAGTAGGAGTGTGGTTGACTTCTGTGGGAGCAGGTTTGGTACTATGTGGGTGAGCCTTGTGTCACTATAGCCTGGATGCTAAAACTCTGCTCTCCAGCTTGCCCTAGATGCCAGTGCTACTCCCGGACAGCCCAGCGGATATGGAAGGTCCACATCTTGCAGTTCTACTGGTGTGACTCCCTTGATTACACTGCAGATGTACAGGTGTAGCCAAGAGCATTGTACCCAGTAATAGATCTGAAACTGAGGTGCCTGAGGCCAGATGCTTCTGGCACTTTCTCTAGGGCTATTCACTGCCCTGGCCCATGTGGCTACATTCATTTACCACTGATCTGCATGTTTGTATTTATACGCTGGTGGCTGAATTTCTCTATCCCTCCTTCAGGCTTCCCCCCAGGTTTGTGAGATGTGGGATGATTTGTGGTTATCGGTGCCGAGATGAAAGTAAAACACGGTGTAGGAGACTGCTGTGGCCTGACCCAGTAACTCATGGGTTTCCCAGAAGATTTCCCAGGGGTACCAGTGGAATTACACTACTGGTGCCCTGATGCCCCCAGATCAGCGGTTTCCTGCCAGTCTGCGCTGCTGCTTCCATTGCTGCTTTGCCCAGAAGTGTGTGTGCCAGTGACCCTGTCCTTGTTTCTCTGAAGGTTTTAAACTCAGAGCACCTGCCACAGCCTGTGTGAAAAGAGACAAAGAAAGTGACAAGAACAGCAGAGGCAGCAAAACCAAATAGAATAAATTAAAAGGGAAATTTTGAGCTTTTTCTAAGCCAATGCCTTTGATCCCAAAGCTGCCTGCTTAGCATTAAAACGCTAATGAAAGCCCCTCCCGAAGCCAGGAGGAGCAGAACCCTGCAACGAGAACCCTGGTTTTCCAGCCTCCAATGTTGCATGGGCATTTTCTCCCAAGAGTTGTGAACCGAGTGAATATCAGACCTCAGTGACTCTTAATGCTGTAGGTAGTTTTTAGTAGCGATGGTCAAATAGAAAGCAACCCTTAAACAACTCCCCCAAGCCCTGTATTGGGACTATCAGTGCAGGGTTTGGTTCACCGTGGTTCATAGGGTCAGGGTTGCCCAGGCATGTTCAGGCAGGGTTTGGCAAAAACATTTCTGAATGACAGCGTTTCACACTTTTTAGCAATTGTTGGACCAGAAATTCATAGCAGGGAACTTGTTACTTGCTATTTTGTTTTACAGGAGAATTCCGAATAAACAAACTTGGTTGCCCAATCAAGGAGCAGAAACTATATTGTGTGATTTATTAGACCAGCCACGCACCTCAAACTGTTTGTGAACAGCTCTTGGGCTGTAAAGCTATTTGTCCAAACCGCTTGGTGAATTCTTGTGGATACTGGAAATGTTCGGAGGTTCATGGACAACCTGGTGGCTTTAAAAAAAAAAAAAAAAAGCTAAATTTACTACAAACATTGGCCTTGCTTCTGAGCAGGCCCTTCAGAATGCAGAGCTCACATAGGGATAGAGAGCAAAGGAGCTCTAAGGTACCTTTGTGCCTCCTGGTTTCTTGGCCCCACCAAGTCCAACTTAAAGCAAACAATCAGGAGACGCTCTAAATTATAGCAGCTTCCCTCAGATGCCTACAGGCTACACGGCCAGCACGGAGTACCTGGAACTCAGCGAGCTTCAGTCATGCCCTCTACCCCCAAGTCACCTCTAGTCTCAGGGGTTGCAAGGTGGGATGTAGGGATGCTCCATTATCCTGGCACCACCAGGGAAGCCCCTTTACACAACAGTTGTTTCCTGGGGAGCTGTTCCGTTTTCTTGATGCCACCATAGCAGCTTTAAGGAGCAACAGCGGATGAGAAAATCAGAGTTCTAGGTCTCACCTCTCTCCCTGGTTCTCTACACTGGCTTTTGTCCTCCCCAGGGGCTACTGAGATACTTTTCTTTGTGCTCTGAAATCAGAGGCGCCTGCCCTCCCCGTGATTCAGTGAACTTTCATCTTTGTCTTGGGTTGCTGCCATGGGGGCTTTCCTCCCAGAACGAGTGTGTGAAAGGCTGTCCGAAGCCCCCTCCCCGTGCTGCTGTGTTGTAAGAACTCTGTCTCTCTCAGATCTACTGGGCTGAGACTGACTAGAGCCAGGGAAATATTCTAGCCAGCAGACAGCCTTGGCTATCTGACAAAAAGGCTGATGCTCCCAGGCCCTCATCTATATGGAAGAAGGGCTGCCGTCTGTCTCTGCCTGCCCTGAGATCCTGTGAAGACAGTGCCATCGTTATTTATTTTTTTATAACTCCCTTTAAAAGGACAAAATGACTGCAACGTATGAGTGTATCCCAGAACCACTTCGTGCGGGTCAGGTCCTCGGCTATTTGAGCTGTAGCTTCCATTCAATGACTGCCCCTATCCTACCCTGAGGACGCTGGCTGCTGTGCTCTCAGATGGCCCTTTGTGCTCTGCGTAGTAGGTGGGAGATCGGAAAGGGACACTGACAGATTTCTGTGTGCAAAATATTCCTAATCTGGAGTTCCCCATCTGCTTTGGTAGCTCTATACGTTCATCAGGAAAGCCAGTGAAATGTTCTGTGATAACCTAGGGCCAAATGCTGCTCTATAAGTTTCTGCTTCAGCAAAGCTCTTGAGGGTGTGCTTAATAGTAAGCATATGCTTACGTCAAGCCCTATTCAGTAACGCATTTAAACATGCGCTTAAGTTAAGCGCATGCTTAAGTGCTTTGCTAACTGTAGGCTAGCCTTGGGCATATTCTGATTAAGCAGCAGAGGGGTTCACCTCACTTACAGATTTTGAAGGTTCATACGGCTGCAGAATTTGGGAAGAAACTGATCGGGAAAATTGCTATTGTCTACAATTTCTGTTTGTCTGATGTGTATCAAGGGCTATCCCACATTACTGGTGGGCTAGGGAAAGCCCTGGGAAAGCGGGGGTTGTCCATCGTACCACATTCTGTGGTAGTCTGAGCTACACCCAGTTCGAGATTAAGAGGTAGAACGTCCACATTTCTACTCTTACGCAGCCATGGGAGGATTCAATCCTAGGTGTTTTGAGAAGATTTCAGGCCTTTACCATTTAAAAGGAGGGCAGGTAAGTAGGTCCCACTGTAACACTTGCCTCCTAAAAACTCCTTCATACAATGTGAAAGCTGCTGCAGGCTACAGGCTTTTTTTAAAATCCCAGGTGTATGGTAGTTTGATGCTTCTTAGGGATGGCCCTCGCTAGTTCTGCAGCCTGCTTCAGCCTCATTTATTGGCCAGCCCAGCTGTCTGTGAGAAGGCCAGCTGACAGTAGATGTCATAACCTTGCACCTGGCTGAAGGGACCATCTTTAAGGGTGGAAGGATGATCCAGTACCCATTCAGTCATTTGGCCTCTCTGCCACAAAGCATATGCTCAGATAAATTGGTTAGTCTCTAAGGTGCCACAAGTACTCTTTTTCTTTCTGCCACAAAGGGAACCATGTAGGGCTAGTTTTGGTGGGTCACCAAGCAGCAATTGGATGGAAATGTAACTTGGCCACTACCTACCCACCTAAGAACTACTGTACATGGGATTTAAAAAAACTCTGTGGCCTGATGCAGCTTTTGTATTTTATGTAGGTGTTTTTAATTTATAAATTAGCCACTCCTTCTATTCTGAGTGGTGCCTTTTCCTCCTCCAGGCTCAGGAAAAGCTAACCTTGTCCCTTTCCGGCCCCTCTGTTTGTTTCTATGGCTATTCTGTGTGAATTGCTTAACATTTGGTTTGATTATCACATCACATTTGAAAATTAACACATCCACTCACTGCTCAGGTCTGGTCTTCAAAGGAAGCAATAGATTGGGAGGGTGTTTTCTGAGGTTGGAGGAAGGGAAGCCGGAATCAATAGCTTTTAGCAGACTCATAAATGTTTCATCTGTATTCCTCAGTTTGGTCAGGGGTGCTGGAACAATTTGTATTGTGGGGGTGCTGAGAGTCGTTGAACCAAACTGTAAACCCTGGATATAATGGAATCTGCTTCCAGCACTGCTAGTTTCAGCACCTTTGAGTTTGGTGCTGTAAAATTGTGTCACTAGAATCCATATTAACCCTTAGAAATTTGTACTAGCCCTGAGGTGGGTGCAGAATAAGCATCCTGATGATGCTAGAAACATTTCCCCTTGCAGCTCGGCTCAGCCTCTTAATAATGTGATTTCCTGCCCAGTTCTGGAGCCCTGCATTGAAAATTGCCTCTGCTCACAAGTCAAATAAGTATTGCGGTCTCAGCCTGGGACCTTGGGGATATTTGCTAGGACTCTGGGAGTGTCAAATAGTTGAATGAAAATATAATCAATAGCAGCATGATTTGGGTCAAAGATCTCACAGCTGCAGCGACTCTGTGTTATTTACGCTGTACTGTTTGGGGATTGGGAAGCCTAGGGAGACTTCCCCAGGGCCTGTAACTTGGCCCATTTACATCTGCCCTGTAGAACACTGTAAAGGAGGTGGGGAGAGGCAGAAAACACACAACTCAGAATTATTCCTATTGATTAGGATTTATTTATGTTTTGTTTGAGGTGTTGGAAAGTGTCTGGGCAGCTTGTGGTTGAGCCTGTGTCTGGCTTATCTGCATCCAGGCTCCGTGAAGCATGAGAGTGTTGAACTGCTTCACGTTTCTGGGAGGTCACAGTGAAGTGAGCTGTAGCTCACAAAAGCTTATGCTCAAATAAATTTGTTAGTCTCTAAGGTGCCACAAGTACTTCTGTTCTTTTTGCGGATACAGACTAACACGGCTGCTACTCTGAAATGTGTCAGCTGTGTCCTGTGGGGCTGCTAACCTGTCATTGGCCTCTGACAGGTCATCGCCTCTCACCCAAGGTCGGTTATTCAGAATTCCTTGCTTGACTCCTGCCCTGTAAATCACGGGTCGTGCTATGTACTCTCCCTCTCATCAAGCCAGCAAAGCATGCATACACGACCCAGTTGTCATCCAGGTCTTGTTGACTCTTCCGACTTGAGCTGCGGATTTGACCATCTCCCCTAGGTGGGATGTGTCAGAGCCTAGCAGCTGACTCGGAACCGTGAGCTCCGTTGGCAGTGTTGAGACCGTACCCTGATCTAGCTGACTTGGGAGGGCAGGGGCCTGTTGGCTTCATGATGAACCGGGGATTTTATTAATTCAGGGTTTTTCCAACTCTTGCAGTACTTGTTGCTTTTTCTTAATGTCCCAATTGCTGGAATCGAGAGGTGTCATGAGAATCTCACTCTTTCCTCCCTCCCCCCCATGAAAGCTAAGTTTCTAACCCTTATCATTACAGAGAAAAGCTTGAAAATATGAGCTGAGTGCACGCTCAGGGCTCATACAACTAGAAGGCAAATAAAAAGCCCCCCAAATCATTATTGCAAATCAACATTTTTTTATGTTTCGTGATTTTTAAAGAATCTCATGATTTTGGGGCCTGACTTATGGTGTTTTTGAATGCTCGGGGTTGGTGGTACCTTGTCCCTAGCTAAAAAAGCAGAATAATAGTTACAGAGAGGTTTTTAGGGTTGAAGAGGTGCAAAAGGGAACGCAGATCTGCATCTGACCTTTGCAACTTGGCCCCATTTCTATCTATCATGTTTGGACTGCCTGCCTGCTCCCTAAACCCAGACTCTAGCTCTGTGTGTGTGTGTGTGTGTGTGTCTGATGGTTTTTTGCAAAATGAAATGAAACAATGCTTGACTTTTGGTAAGACCGAGTCACCTCTTTACGTTTGTTACAAGCCCTTAATAACAGACACTGTGGGGGTGCGGTAGCAACAGGATGTTTGTAATGGGATGACATCAGCATGGCAGTTGTGGGGTTTTGTTTTGGGGCTTTGACCTATGAGCTAGTTGCTCAATATGGTAAAGGGGAGACGGGGGTGATTTGTCCAACTGAAGCTGCCTCTGTGTGGCTGCAGTCTTGTCTGTCTGTCTCTCTCAATCTCTTTTCCAAACTGTATTTTTTAGCTCTTCTTATATTCTTTGGAACTGACAGACTGGCTTTTAGTGACTTGCAATTTCTCTCTTAAACATGTTATTTTCCAGCAACGCTGATGGATGTGCCTTCTGCATTTACTTTGTAAATTATGGACTAAATTTCCCAGTCTTAGCCTCAGGATTTTTTATGTTTACAAAATACAGATCAGTCAGTCAGCCTATCAATTACCTGATTTACACCTGCGGAATAGGATCACTTGCATAGTTGTGTCTGCACATTGGATACAGGTGGAAAAATGCAGACTGACTGAAAATGCAGCCTTGATATTTTAGACCAAGCAACTTATCAAATTCCATCATCCAGACTCCATTGCTCTCGATCTCAGTAGATTGGCAGGGTGTTGTGGGTATGTCCTACACTGCAAAAAACCCAGCAGCAGTGAGTCTCAGAGCCTGGGTCAACTGACTTGGGTTTGCGCTATGGGGCTAAAAGAGCAGTGTAGACATTCTCACGGGCTCTGAGACCCATCCCCCTCACCGGGTCTCAGAGTCCAGGTTCCAGCCCAAGGAGGAACGTCTACACTGAGCTTTGTCATATTCCCTGAAGCCTGCCTGTTCTACAGAGTAGATAAGTCATGTGGAAGAGTCTGCTGAGATTCATCAGCCAGAAAGTAGAATTAGAAGGGTTTTGCAAAGTCTGTTGAAATCTTTGGTTCCCTCTAATAGCTAGATACCCCATAAATGAATACGATTGCAATTGCCTTTCCTAAAGCTGTAATAATCTCCCCACCAGACGCCAACATGACATGAACTGAGCCAAGAACAGGCCCCAGCCCTTTACCCTAAATAGACTGTTCTCTTTAACAAGGAAAAATAAACATTGCACAGTTTGTGTGTTTGCCCTCCAGGGACTGTTGAGAAAATTTGCCATTTAGTTTGGGGCTTTCATTGCTGCATTATGCTTATTCCTTGTTGAAGCCAAAGTGCCGAATTCTCTGTTTCTGCCATGATTACCCAAAAATACATTTTAGAAGAATAAGCAAGCCATTACAGGGTGCTCTGTGGCTGGAATATCTGGGGGATGCTGCAGGTCAGGATTCAGGAGCACTGGCAGAATTGGGAAGAGCTCAGTGCTGGGACACCAGAGTAGGTTTGAGCTGTGTTGGCAGATCAGTGGGGAGAGGGAATTTAGCACAGCAGATGCCCACACTCTGCTGCTGGCTCTAGCTAGTGCTAGTTTCTCTCCTCTATAAGCACCACTAATTAGTTTATTTTCTGTTCACTCCTCAGCAGACCGCGCCTCTGTCATCATGTCGGTCAGCGTCCACGAGAACCGTAAATCCCGAACGAGCACTGGCTCTATGAACATCTTGCTTTTCCACAAAACCTCCCACCCAGACTGCGTCCTGTCCCATCTCAACACCTTCCGGAAGAGCTGCGTGTTCACTGACGTCACCCTCTGGGCCGGTAACAGGTCCTTCCCGTGCCATCGGGCTGTGCTGGCCGCCTCCAGCAGCTATTTTGAGGCCATGTTCAGCAACGGCTTGCGGGAGAGCGTAGACGATGAGGTGAATTTCCATGATAGCCTCCACCCAGAGGTGCTGGAGCTGCTGCTGGACTTCGCGTACTCCTCCCAGATCATCATCAACGAGGAGAATGCAGAGTCCCTGCTGGAGGCTGGGGACATGCTACAGTTCCACGACGTCCGAGATGCAGCGGCTGAGTTCCTCGAGAAGAACCTCTACCCTTCCAACTGCCTGGGCATGATGCTGCTCTCAGACGTTCATCAGTGCCGTAGACTCTACGAGCTGTCCTGGAGGATGTGCCTGGTGAACTTTGAAACAGTGCACAAGAGCGAGGACTTCAACAACCTCTCCAAGGACACCCTGCTGGACCTGATCTCCAGTGACGAGCTGGAGATAGAGGACGAGGAGAAGGTCTTCAGGGCCATCATTCAGTGGGTGAAGTATGACTTGGACAAGCGGAAGGTGCATCTCCCAGAGCTGCTGAGGAACGTGCGTCTGGCCTTGTTGCCTTCCGAGTGCCTCAAGGAAGCCATGGCGTGCGAGGACCTGATCATGGCAGATGAGAGGAACAAGCTCATCATGGACGAGGCCATGCACTGCAAGAAGAAGATCCTCCAGAATGACGGGGTGGTCACCAGCCCCTGTGCCAGGCCCCGCAAAGCCGGGCACACCTTGCTGATCCTGGGCGGGCAGACCTTCATGTGTGATAAGATCTACCAGGTGGATCAAAAGGCAAAAGAGATCATCCCCAAAGCAGACCTGCCAAGCCCAAGGAAAGAGTTTAGTGCCTGTGCCATTGGCTGCAAAGTCTATGTCACTGGCGGGCGGGGCTCAGAGAATGGGGTCTCCAAAGACGTCTGGGTATATGACACGGTTCATGAGGAGTGGTCCAAAGCTGCTCCCATGCTGATAGCTCGGTTTGGGCACGGCTCGGCTGAACTGGAGAACTGCCTCTACGTGGTCGGTGGGCACACTGCGGTGGCTGGTGTCTTTCCGGCATCTCCTTCTGTTTCCTTGAAGCAGGTAGAGAAGTATGACCCTGCCTCCAACAAATGGACCATGGTGGCCCCTCTAAGGGATGGAGTCAGCAATGCTGCAGTGGTCAGTGCTAGGCTGAAGCTTTTTGTCTTTGGTGGGACCAGCATCCACCGGGACATGGTGTCCAAAGTCCAGTGCTACGATCCTGTCGTGAACCGGTGGGCGATCAAAGCAGAGTGCCCCCAACCTTGGCGCTACACTGCCGCCGCTGTTCTCGGCAGCCAGATTTTCATCATGGGCGGGGACACTGAATTCACCGCTGCGTCCGCCTACCGCTTCGACTGTGAAACGGACCAGTGGACGCGGATCGGGGACATGACTGCCAAGCGCATGTCGTGCCACGCCTTGGCCTCGGGAAATAAGCTTTACGTGGTGGGGGGTTACTTTGGGACTCAGAGGTGTAAAACGCTAGATTGTTATGACCCTACCTCGGACACGTGGAACTGTATAACAACAGTGCCGTACTCACTCATCCCCACGGCTTTCGTCAGCACATGGAAGCACTTGCCAGCTTGAGAGGCATTGGCTTGGGCCCAGAATTCAGGAGCTTAACCGGGTAAGATTATATATATTTTTAACCTGATACTTCACCTTTGCCACCTAAAATCTGCATCAATGCCCCATGTCAAGACAGCTGGATCTAAACTTGCTCCTGGGAATGCCACCGTTTCCCTGTGTTTACATTTGAAACAGAGAGGGATAAACAGATAGAAGGCCAAGTAGGCCCAGGCCGTTGTAGGTTGATACCTCTCTGCTTTCATACAATAACTATTTCAAGCTGGCCCCTTCAGTATCTTGGAGGCTTAGAGTGCAAGCCATCCACTTGTGTCGCAGGGCGAGACAGAGAATATGTTCCGATCATGACTCTAATAATACTTGTATTCAGCACCTTCTGGTAGGGTAGACACTGTGGTGATGAGCACTTAAGAAAGGCATAGTATGAAATACTTACCCAGATGCCTGCACAGGGGACAGACTATCTGATAGGTAGGTATTAAAATGACTTAACCCCTGGCATGCTGGGAGGGAGGGCATGGATGTCTGTGAGGGGTAACAAAAGTTAGGTTGTGCATACCGTTCAGTGGATAGGGCAGGAGAAGCACAGAAGCCATGGCACATTTCCCAGGGATCAGATGTAGATTTGTCACCAGAGCAGTCCCCTATCAAATTGAAAACCACCAGACTCCTGTGCAAGACGTGAGTGGGAGGGAAGGGGATGTAATAACCCGAAGAAAAATGCATGTGCTGCACTGCTGTGTGTGCATGCGGGGATGGGCTGTGAAAGATGTTGATATTTGACCCCAGGTACATAAATTCTGAGGCTATTTTCCCCAGTTGGTCAGAGTAACAGGGAAAGCACTGTTTGAAATGAGGGGCAGTGGAAACTTGGACAGGAAGCCTGGCATCTGGCTCCCACCCACTCATCTACAGTGGGACATTTGGCTGCTGTGCCGATTGCAAGATTTTGGTCAATGGTTTAACCTTAAAATTACCAACCTGCGTATATCGGCACCTGCTCAATCTGTGCCAGGATGTAGTTCCCCAGTGAAAGGTGGCACTTCCTAAAATCCTTCCCAATGTTTGTTGTGAACCAAGTATTGATCTGGGCGGCACTCCCTGGGGAATAATGCTGCCTTTGCAGCAAATCTAGGACCACTTCTGGAACTGACTGCACAGATTCCTCTACCACTGGGATGTCTGCATCCCTCCATGTAAGTTTGGAAGCCTGTTAAGAGCCAAATGAGAGAACCTGGAAGCATCTCCTGCGGTGGTTTGGGGGATTGGCAAATTTCCTCTATAGGGTTTTCATCCCAAAAAGGTGGATGAGGGACTCCAGAGAGGATCCTCTTCTGCGCTGAAATTCTCCTTTAATTTTAAAGTTCATTTTATACCTGGAGGAAAGAATGATGCCCAAGCCCTGTAATGCCCTCTTGTTTCCCTGGCCTCATACTTAGTGTCACAGACATGTCAGGGGAAAAATGCAACAGGGTGGCATTACAGCAGCCTTCCAGCGTTTCCCCCTTCAATTTCTTCTGCCTGTACCGCTGGCATCAAAGAAGGAGCTGCTGGCATCTTCATGTACAGTTTGCCCAACTTGCCCGCTGCCTGCTTTTCATAGACATTTGGTGCATGATGGAAAAAGCACCCAAAACACTGGGCTGCTGTAAGATTTTGAGACGTGTCTGGCTTTGACCCGGCTGCACCGTTTTGTAGGGCACAGCAAGGATGTGAGGGGTTAACATGGGATTGTACTGTGCATTCCCTGCACTGAATGATAATAGCTTTTCCAAATACCCCCTCCCCTCCTCACGGGTTGCCTAGCATCTGTTGCGGTGGCTCAGTAATCTAATTAACTGCCACTCGGCTATTAAATATCGCAGCAAAGAGTATGAGGACTCCATCATTTTCAGCTCGGGGCAATGGGGCCTCCCCTCAAGAGCCATCCTAGAGCTGAAAATTAATTTTCTCAGTGAGCTGGTGAACAGTAAAACACCATGCCAGGCACCCACATGGGAATGGGGCTAGGGATTGTGATGCTTCATCTACTGAATTCAATTTTGCTCAAAATTTCAATTTGAATTCAATTTTGCTTTGGGGATCTCTGCAAGGGATAGGGAGTTTATGCCCTGCTTGTGCGAAACCCACTAACCAGGGCAGTTTTCTTTATGATTTTTTTTTTTAAATTAAATTTAAAACTTTCCAGACAGAACTGTTTTTAGGTTTAAACATTCCCCAGTTGTCCGCAATCTCAAACTAGTGTATGAAAACCAGGAAGTGAAATTGACGAGCATGGCCACATTATACAAGATGAGTGATCTGCAAAGAGCCACTGTAAAGTCAAGGTAGAGAACTCAAGGTTTTCGGGCTTGTTACCTCTGATGGGTTATTAGTAACCCAAAGAAATAAGACATTTAAAAGCGCAGGCATGCTAACTGGGTGGTGTCCTGTCCCTGATATATTTTAGCTTTTTCATCCCATTATTTTTAAACCTAATTTGTTGTGGTGGCCTCTGTCCTGGGTTTCTGACAGCTCCTTTAAATCAAACACACAGAGTTGAGAGTGAAGCCACACTGGAAGAGGTTTGCCCTGCTTGTGTACCCCACAGTGCATCAGCTGTACACCTTGCCCTGACTGATACTGGGCCCTGGGCAAAAGCTGGGAACGGTGCTCTGGGAGTTGGTCTCTAATTTGGTCGATCCAAAATGCTGGTTAGGAATCTGGAGAGGACGTCTCCAGGACATTACATGTATTGGTCCATTTTCCCACTGAGAGCATTTGGGGGGTTCATGGGAGTCAGTTGCAGATTGCTGAATATGGGATTCTGCTGTCCCCAGCCCCAGTGTAGAATAGGACAGTTGGGGTGGGGAGGGGGGTTGCTGTAAAGTACACCAGCTGGCTGTGGCCCCTAAGGACCATCCACCAAGCAGGGATAGTCAGAATGCAGCATTCTTCTGCTGTACCCCCTCTAAATTCCTCCCCCTCCCTGATTCACTCTCTACACTGGGAGAAGCATTGTGTGGGTGGGAGTGATGAGTGGCTGGCTATGCTGGCTCACGGGAAGTGCAAGGGAGACCCAGCTGCATTCCACTCCCTTCGCTCAGTAGGGGCAGGACAGGCCCGAGAATCTGACCCATTCTCTCTGGAAAGCTCTGTTCAGAGGCACTTCCTGTTTTTCCATCGTGGGAAGAACCAGCCACCCATAGACTTTTAATCCTTTTGAACTTGTGGAGTGTTTTGGCCCAGTCACCTCTCTGCTTTACCCCATAGCAGGGGTTTGATTGCTACTGCCCTTTATGCAGTCCCATGGACCAGAGTTCTCAGAAGGAAGCAACTACCCCCTGGTCCTTCTCCCTCCACCCTGTACGTACCAAGCCAAAGGCCAAGCTGCATTTGTACTTTAGTGGCCATAGTTCCATAGTTGTGAAGGCCAAGACTATAACAGGGTTCAAAAAAGAACTAGATAAATTCATGGAGGATAGGTCCATCAATGGCTAATAGCCAGGATGGGCAGGGATGGTGTCCCTAGCTTCTATTTGCCAGAAGCTGGGTATGGGAACTTTTGCCATCTTTGGCGGCTAACTCTATTTGTCTAGAAGTGTTCCCTGTGACCCTGGTGGGAGCCCTAAGGGTTTTCCCACAATCCATCCTTACAGTCACCCCCATTCTGAGCAAGGAAAACATAGCAAGGAGTCCATCAATACTACCCTGTATACGTCTAGAGGGGTGGTTTTGAGTGACCCTTTAGGGACACCATGTGCTGCCCCCACTGTCAAACACAGTTGATGCAGGGGCGTGAGACCAAGCCCAGAAATCAAACCCATGGGTTTGTAAAGCACAAGCACCAGGCTTGTCAACCACGGGTTAAGAGCTGGAAGGTGCCGACATGCAAATGGGAGCTTTTCAAAGGCACAAATGGAAGTCAGGCACCTAACTCACAACGGTTTTCAGTGGGCTGTGGGTACCTAATGGCTGTTTATACCTGAAAAAGCCTGGCCCCAAAGCTCCAGCTCTGCTTTAATTTAAAACATAACAAACATAACAGCAATGAATTGTTTCCTGCAGAAAGGTTGGCCTCCAGTATGGCCACGTTTAAGCCCCAGGGGGTTTGCATCACCGTACTTTTCAAGGAGGATCTCCGCGCCCCGTCCAAGAATACAGTGGGACATTAATTTAGTGCTGATCGCAAGCAGTAATTCCAGGGATCAACCATGATTAGCAGCTTAAAAAGCAAAAGCCTAATCTCTCCCACCGCACAGCCCTTCAGCTGATTTGTGTGCCTCCAGTGGTCAGTGAGTGACCCATGAAATAAAAGACTTTTGTCAGCGCTGTGCAGGGAGGAGCTATATAGGCACGGGAATCTGCCCTCTTCCCGTTTCGTGTCCCAGATGAGATCTAATCAAGTACTTCTTTTAAGACAAAACTCTCACCTTTCCTCTTCTCCCCCGCACCCCCGCTTATTCTGTGCGTTTAATACAGAAAAGTTTCCATAACTGTAATAAGACAACATAAAATTGGCTTAGCCAACTTTTGACACTTGTACAGGAATCAGATCTCGACTAGCAGAATCAATGCAGAGAAGCAAATGCAAACTCCCAAAACCTCCACTCATAAGGGCAGTATAAATGCAAATCAGGAGCTGGGTTAATTGCTTAATAGAAATGTGTTGTAACAGAAATGGAGATCAAGCTTAGACTACAAACATTTATAAAATATAATTTACTGTTATCCCTTCTGCTCTCTCTCTCTGCTGGGGGCAGTGAAACAGCTTGGTCAGTTTCATCTTATAGTGAGGCCGATTGTAGTTCCTTGAGCATGGACATTGCTGGGTTTGCACGCTGACTATTTTAGACTGACCTGTATGAACTCTTTGGGCCTCTAGAAACCACAGTTCAAAAACCTGCAAAATCTTAGTAAAGGTTGCCCAAAAGTTGCCCATGGCGTGGCTACGTATGGTCAATTTAAAAAATGGACCATCCCTAAACTACTGTAGCTAACCCCCTCTCTGGGCAAGGCCTTAATGTAGTTTTAGAGCAGCTCAGCATCTTGTAATTACTAAAGTAACCAAGTCACAGATAATTTTTGCCAGTGTCTCACGGGGAAACTCATTTGCCTCCATTGGATTGCAAAGGCAAGATAAGCAGTGGCTGCAGCTTGCTGCCGTTTTACAAGCAGATGTTTGTCTCTGAAGCCTGTTTATCTGGCAGAGTCAGAAGGGAGTGGTTGGCCTGCAGAGCCAGGTATATGAAAATCAAGCTTTTCCTAAGCCTGGGTTTGGGTAGACAAACACCTGGTTCGTTCATTGTATACAGAACATGAGATCTGGCCCCAGGCTGTATGTATGAGCCCCTTGGAAACGTGTGTGTTTGGTTTTTTAAGAGCTAGTTGGTGGGAAAATGGGAATTATTTCCCCCGTCTCCAAAAAATTCCCACTTTCCTTCCATTTTTTGCTCCAGTGTAATTTTGCTGGGAGTTTCCAGTCCAGCCCTCATGTTCTGTACCTGTTGCGAGGCAAGAATGCAGAGCCTTCAGTCCCAGGGTACAATCTAGACTAATGAGTAGCTGGGCCACCTCTGCTGTGTAACCCAGGATGCCCTTTGCAGTGCTTTGCTGCTGTAGCCTCCAGCCTGGACGGCTCAAAAACAGCCTCCAGCACGCAAGTCACTCCCAGCAATGTCTGCGTGTGTGTTGCAGCCAGCCAGCCACCCCTATCGCATTTACCAGCCTTGCTTATACTGCAGTGTGACCAACAACACACTCCCAGCTTTAGATTTCCCCAAGAAATTTATGTCCTGCACTGCCCAGCCCTCTCCTGGACAATACAAGTTTACATAAAGTCTCTTAGCTGTTTAATAGAAATAATATGCACCCAACTGGCTACCCCAAATGCTTCAGTTTAAACACGCTGGATTAGATAAAACAATAAAATAAGTTTATTTTCTTGTAACCATTTCTAACTTACGTGCCTCGTTACTTGTACTCACCTAAAATCTCTCTCTTTGTAATTAATAAAATTAAAACACAACTGGTACCTAACTTAACAAACTATATCAGATTCTCACCATATGATTTCAGCAGCCTTACAGGCCAAACTTCTTAGGTCAGGACCCCTTCTCTCAGAGTTCAATGAATGCTTCTTTGGTCACTTCTGGTGCTGTGAATGCGATGGGCAGGAGGAGAGAGAGGGCTCATCTTTGGGTGTTTGTCCCTCCTTTTTATAGTGTCAGTCCCCCTCTTGAAAACCATTTCCAGCTGAGAGTCAGGAGACAAGAGTGTCTCTATGGAAGGATGTTCCCTGCTGCTTTTTCCTCACCTAGTTGACCGTCCTTTGTTTCCCTTTCTGCTTGATGACTCTATTTATTGCTTAAATGCAAATTTAGCAGAGCACACATTCCTTTCTTTGAGACAGACCTGTCTGCCAACCTCAGCGTGGAACAAGTGTTAACACCACAATACAGTGGAATCCTAGAACTTCACATACAATGTTGCCCCACACATTTTATCAGGACAAGCAAATTATGAGTTTTCAGATGATACTGCATAAGGCATACATAGTACAAAGATTATTACAACAGTGTGGGGGGTGTGGACGCGGGTACATTTCATCACGTTCCCCCACCCTATTTCCCTCAATGGCCAGGCTGTCATTACATCAGTGGCCCCGTAATGGGGTGCAGTGAAGCAGGAATTACAAGGGCTGACAACACAAAGCCTTTTGAGATTCTCCAGACAAGTGAGAGAGTGGAGCCCGTCGTCTCCCTTGGGGATTCATTAGCTCCAGACGTGATCCCCCATGAGTGGGAGGGACATGTTGATGGCCGCTTGACCGGGGCCGTGGTAGATGAGTGACCTGGGTATTAAAGCTTTCTCTTTCTTATTTCCTCCCTAGATGCCACTGTCGAATTCATCTCCCTTTCTCTCTGCTGGAGTCTGCACAGTGACCAAATGCTACCAGCCTCACTCCTTACTGCCCCCACCCAAAGCCTGCAAAGGGTCTTTTGCAGCCCTTCCCTGGCACAGGGCCCAGGAAAAGGGCTGACCTGAGAAGGAAGCCGCACCATTTGGGCTGGGAGGGGATGCTAAATGATGCTGCCGCTCGAACGGCCGTGCAGTCAAGCCACTGAAGGAGAACAGAGCCGAGAAGCGTGCTGGGGTGGAGGCCTATTGTGTCGGGGCCGTTTTCCGTCGGGGCTTTCGTTTGTGGGAGTGGGGAGGGAAGGGGATTGGTTTTAATATGATAAGAAAGATGAAGTATCCATCGACGCTGCATGAAGCCTATTGAGACGCAGGAGAGGGATGGTACTGCCACTACTGAAGGAGGCAAGGGCTTGAATTAAAAGAGCCCAGTGGGAGCGCCGGGCCTGTCCTGCCACCTGATTCCTCTGGAGTTTGTGCTAGGAGCCCAGCAGGGGTTTTCGGTTGTCCTAGGAGCACACAGCACAGTAACCCGATGAGGTGCTTTCTGTACTGGGGCGTGGGGGAGGGTTCTACGCTTTTTAAAAGCGGTTCATTTTGCAGAGTGCTTTAAGTTGGTGATCCCGGGTCTTTAGGGTACTTCAGAATGGGAGTGGGAGACGGGTGGCTGTTGCCAGTGAGGCGGGGATTGGAGAATCCGATGCTGGGCTCTGCGCAGATTGGAAAGGTAGCAGAGAGCCAGCCCTGTGCATAGATACTCCTAGCTGCGTGACCCAAGTAACTGCTTGTGTGGCCGGGCAGGGAAGCTGGCTGCTGAAACTTAAAGGGGTAGCCCTTTGATGTTGCTAAAAAAAAATCCCAGGAAGCCAACACCCCAGACAGGCAGGTAACGTGCAGGAAGGAGGCAGGGACTTGTTGTGCACATGAGAACATTTTCCTTCCGCATTCTACTGTGGTGTGTCTGGGGCCTGGCAGCTCCCTTCCCACAGCAGCTGGGGAGAGGCGTTGTACACCTGTCAATGTGTCAGGATCTGGGTTAATTATGTTGGAAAGCTGGATAAAGCTGGATAACACTCACTGCACATTCAGAGCAGGTCTCTGAGCCGTTCCTCTGTATTATTACGTCCCCTAAATACTGGGTGCGTAGGAGGGAATGGGGGGGTATCAGCAAATGAACAGGAACACAGAATTACATACCAGGTCTGCTTTTCAGTCCATTGAGAAGGGTGTCCTGCCTCAACAGTGCCTAATACATGATGCTTGAAATGTAAAGTATCACACAATTGGCAAGGTGAATTATGGGATGAGAATATTGATAAAGCATCCATTTCCCACCCTGTACTGGCACACCCTGAGGTTGCTGTATCCTGCTCCCAGCCTGCAGAGCGGCCACTGTTGCTGGTCATAAATTACCCATAAGCAGCTCTTAACGTTTCGGTGGCTGATCTCCGCAGGCCGGGGCAGTCACAACTTGGCTGTGCGCTCAGCCTGCATTTTGTTTTACATGAAGTACCCATTAATTCTCCGTGACCTGCCTTGTTCCCATCATGGATTAGGGCTCTTTGATAACTGTTTACAGCGTGGAATACAGCTTCTTCCGCACCTAGCCAGACCACTGCTGTCCACAGGCATGGCGGCTCCAGCATGCCTTTGCATACTCTGAGTTTTCAGTGGATTAGCTTAAGCTGCAGCCTAGCCAGCCAAATAGTGCAATGCACTCAAAACCCTTGACATGGCCTCAAACACAGAAGCCTTTCAGGAGGGAAGAGCGCCCTTCCCTGTAAAGATGAGCACACACTTTTTACACAGCTGCCTCACGAATGGACTGAATTGTTGATTTATTTAAATATTGTAGTTTCTCCCCCGATGTCTGAGAACTTTAATAAAACTGGGAAGCCTTGGTGGGGGGGAGAGGAGGGCTGTGTGAGTTTTCTTTCCCAAACAAATGGGCTTTATGACTAAAAACAGGGTTCTTAGTATAGGTGGCACCAAGCGATGCCTCAGCCCTGCGCAGTTCAGCTAGGCTCACAACCGTAGCGAGCTGTAATCATTGCGACTTTACAGTTGGGGAAACAGGTACCATGTTAGGTGTCATGTCCAAGGTGAAGGCAATGAGTCATTGGCAGAAATGGAAATAAAGTCCCATGAGCTGGGGCTGTTCTGACTTCTCAAGAGACTAAAATGAGCGTGCACACACCCAGAGGAACCTCACAGCTATCCTGCCACTGTTTGTCTCTGCAGGGCAGCGATCAGTGAGAGCAATAAGGGACAAGAATGAGAAGCTCAGAGCCTGACTCTGGCCTTAGAGGACTAACGTCAAATAAGCTTTGGTGGTCAGCCCACGTTACAGCACAGGTGTCAGGGGAATCTGTGGTGCTAATGAGGCTGAGAGGAATGTTGAATGACCACTGTAGCTGTACACCGGGGTGGGCAAACTACAGCCCACCAGCCATTTTAAGCAAGCTCCCGCTGGGGAGTAGAGTCTGGGGCCGCTCCACGCAGCTCCCGGAATGGCCCCCCTCTGGCTCCTACGCATGCCAGTGGCCCCTTCTGGCGCACCAATGGGAGCTGAAGGGACAGGGCCTGTGGATGACGCAGCATGCAGAGCTGCCTGGCCACGCCTCCACGCAGGAGCCGGAGAAGGGAACATGCCACTGCTTCCTGCACCCCTGAGCCTCTCCCCATGCCCAAATCCCCTGCCCCTGCTCCTGCTCTCTGAACCCCTCAATCCCAGCCCTTCCTGCACCCCAAGCTCCTCATCCCCAGCCCCACCCCAGAGCCTGCAGCCCCAGCTGGAGCCCTTGCCTGCACCCTGAATGCCTCATTTCTGGCCCTACCCCAGCCCCAGCCAGAGCCCTCACCCCCTCCCATGCCCCAACCCCAATTTTATGAGCATTCATGGCCTGCCATACAATTTCTATTCCCAGATGTGGCTCTCGGGCCAAAAAGTGGGCCCACCCCTGCTCTACACTGTCATAGGGACAGGTTCCTGGTGCTACTCTGGAATAGCTTTCCTGCTTTTCTCTGGAGGTTCTAAGCCGGCCCTCATCACCGGAGTATGTCAGTCGCCTTTAGTGCCGCACACACCCCAGGGTCAGGATTGCAGTAAGCTGGTCGCTCTAGGCGAGGAATTTTGTGAGTTGTTCTCCGTTACTGGAGCATCCAACAATGCAGCACTGTGTGTATAGATGCTGTGATACCATTGCTAGATAGGGAAGAAGGGTGATTAAAGCACTTAACTGAGACTGAAGAGACATGAGTTCAATTCCTGGCTGAGCTACGGAGTCTGTGTGTGACATCGGGCAAGCCCGTGGGAGTTAGGTGCCTAAATACCTTTGAGGAGCTGCGCCTGAGTGTCTCTGTGCCTCAGTTTCCCATTGGTAGAATGGGAATAATAGCAGGGCCCTACTTCACAGGGGGTTGTGAGGATAAACACGCTCATACTGGTGAGATGCTAAGCTACTAGCTGGAGGGGGGTCCATAGAACTAGCTAACAAGAGAGCCCCTTGTAAACCCAGCTCACTGTATTCATGAATGGGGATTTCTACTCTATAGTTTAATGGGAATTTTGTAGCCCTAATGCTGTTTGTGAACTCGAATGTTACCCTTGGCTCTGGCACTTTAAAAACAAGGGTGGGGGGATTCGAGAGTGGAGCGTTTTGATCAAAGCAAAACAAAAGAAGTTCTCCTTTGTCTTTATTCTTGCTCCGGCATGAAAAGCAATTCAAAAGTGATTGCCAGTGGCTGTGACAGCTGCAGCCTGTTGCTAGGGGATTAAGTGTGATGCTAGCCACAAAAGAGTCTTAGTTAAAAGCTGCAAAAGGAGCCCAGTAAGTAAAATGGGGGGGGGGAGGTTAACCCTTTAGAAAACAATAGCTAATGCTAGCATGACACTGAAATTGTGGAGGGGAAGGAGCATGAAAGTGCTTTTTGTGAAACGCCTTTCACCTCTAGCTCACCAAACAACTGGGGCGACCATTGTCAGACTCCAAAAATGATCCTCTCCTCCCCCTCCCCTCTGACTGGCGTTTCCGTGCCAACTGTCATTTTTGTATCCAAGTACAAGGACCAACATCCTAGGCCACGGTGACGGCAACTGAAGCCGGAAGATTCTTATGCCGTTGATTAGACCAGGGATCGGCAATTTAGGCCCACGGCCCGCCAGGGAAAGCCACGGGCGGGCTGGACCACTTTGTTTACCTGCTGCGTCTGCAGGTTCGGCCGATCACAGCTCCCACTGGCCACGGTTCGCCGTCCCAGGCCAATGGGGGCTGCGGGAAGCGGCGTGGGCCGAGGGATGTGCTGGCCGCCCTTCCCGCAGGTGGGAGTGCGAGGAATTGGGGCCAACATCACACAACTGCCAGCAGAATGTTTGAGCGGGGCCTCAAATCCCTTTTACCCTGAGTCCAAACTGGCTTTTTGGGGGAGTGGGTGGAGAAGCTGTATGGGAACGCACCTGGGCAGAGTCAGGAGGGAAAGTGATTGGAAGGCAAGCTTCTGAAGTAGTGAATGGCATCAAGGGCTCTGCTTAGTTTCCTTCTCTCCTGACAATCTCTCTTTTCTTTCTGCTTCACCACCTCTTACTTTAACGTCATCGGCTATTGTGCAAACCCTAGCCCAGCAAAGGGTGACTTATTTAAATTTCTTGCTGACTTCCTAATTAAAATCACAAGATTGGAGACCAGCTAATCCATTTGGAGTTTGTCAGCTGAATAACAAACCTGATTAGATGGAAGAAAGCTTGGCTTTCGTTCACTCGACACATAGACGCCTCACTTCCTTCCCCTGGCGCATGCAACAGCTTCGGCTGATTTTTTCCCCCAACATCACGACTATGGAGCGTGTCTTGAGATTTCCCCAGGGATTTCTTGACACGGAAGGAGCTGTTCCTTGGGGAGGTGCAATCACACTTGTATTGGCTTCCTGCCATTACAACTCCTCCTGGCAGGTCTGACTGCCTCTTTGGATCATTAAGCTCAGCGATCAAATTGCTGTAGCTTAAAATTCTGGCTGACTGGGAAAGTCCTGCATCAGGCTGAGCCCTTCACACCTGGGGCTGGAGGAACAGTTCTCTAGAGGTGACTGCACTGGGCCAGACCTGCCCTTCTCCCCACTTCAGCTTTTGATCTAGTCACATTCTAAGAAGAATCTGACCTGGGTCACTACAAGGGTGAGAGATGCCAAACAAACTGGCTATGTGGATTCAGTTCCGAATGAATGCCACAGTGTGGTACTAGGGGCCAGTGTGCCACTGGGCATAAGAGCCTTCAGATGAGCTGCAACAGTGGGTCCTGATCACTTGTGTTCATTAAAAATCCTGTGGCAATTTAACCGGGCCATAGGTGCTCACACAGCTTGCAGAGATGCGAATTATTAGGTCACTACATTCAATCACCTAACGATTCTCCAGCTGTTGTAGCTGGAAAAAACATCCATTTTTTCCTCTCTTAAAACTACTATGTTTTATTCCGGCCACCCCAGACAGGGCTACAGAGCACGGGAGCTCTAGAAGTTGTGGGCTATTCTGCTTTTGTTGTTTCTTGCACACACACAAAATCTGAAACACAAAGTGGTAGCAGACCCTGCAGCAAGCCACGAGAGTCCTTTGTATTTACTGATGCTGTACACAGAAAATGATGCCTTCCTGTCCCAGACCCTCAACATGGACACACACCGCTCTGACATCAAGAGACAGCATCCAAAGGGCACGCATGCTATTTTCGAAGGGCCTACATACAAACATTGTGCGCCCACTGCTGGCTTTGCAGCCCACGGAAACGGATCCTAGTGCCATGGGGGCTGGTTCCTCAGCAACGAGGGATGCTGCAGGCAGGCAGCGTTGTGGGAAAGAGATCTTTACTGAGAGGCCAGGGTGTGTCTAGGGCAGCGTGGCCAAGCTTGCACATCTCAGCCCTTGCCGTCGCACCAAACTAGGTCCTTCACGCAACCTGACCCTCTTGCTCCAGTTCCATTCAGACAACACTGACATATTTTTCATAACGAAAAAGGAAAAGGACAAAAATTACCAGGAAAATCCCGCTAGCTTCTGAAAAGCTGAAGCCTGACTTGCTAGGAACCGCTTTGTCAGCACTCGCCGCAGGCTTCAGTCACTAGCTGTTTGATTTCCACCTGGCTGTGACCTTAGAGCAGATTGATCTTACATTAATCCTGTGTGATCAGCACCCACCCAGCAGTGCTGGGTGGAGAACTGACAGTCTGCCAGGTGGCTGCAGGTAAGCACTATAGCAAGCCCTAGAATTATGAAAAGGAAATTAGACTCAATTCAACTCTGTGCTGCCCAGGCACCCAGTGCCCACCCCTCTTGTGCACCCCTGTCCTCCAGCCACTACATCGGTGCCAGGCTGTCAGGAGAGTGAAAGAATCCTCCTGCACCATGCCGTGAGGGAGCCCCCCGATTGACTGCTGCTCAGGTTTGCTTCCTGCCTGGGTCTGGAATGATGCAAAGAGCTACTGCAAGGCCCTGGAATCCTTAGCGTGCTGGTTTGTGGTTCATGCCCGTGCAGCACTGCATTCATCACACCACCCTGCTGCCTGGGGTCCAGCTTCCCCAAAGCTGGCCAGGTGCAGCTTGGCGGAATAAACTTCAGAGAGTCAACGTGATGCCTGGAGCGTCCCTGCTTGGCTCTTGTGGGCAGATGCAGGGAGTGAGCTCACTGCAGAAAACTGGCAAACGCCAATTACTTTGTTAGGGGTCGTTGTCTGGGAGAATTAACCACATCAACAGGCTGACGCTTCCCTACTGAGGTTTCTCAGTGCAGCTGCTAGACAGCAGCGTTTCCCTAGGCAGGGAGAGGGGCCCTTCTGTATAGACCCGAATGGCACAGCTCTCTGCCCCCCCACACATAATCCTTGCTTTGCTTCACCCACATCAGCCCTTCTCAGCATTCGCAGTTGCTCTCCCCCCTTCCAGAGTGGTGCAGCTGTCAGGACAGTACCTTTCCACACACTGGGCTAAGGCTCTCCACTACAGCTCCCTGGCCGCCCCAAAGCCCCGCTCCCGCCTCACAGCTCTCACACTGCAGTCAGGGACCCACATCTAATTGGACTCAACAGCCTGGCTGCAAAAATGTGACCAGTACGAACCAGCTCCTGGAGAAAGGGGAAGGGGGGGTGTGGGGGGGGAAGCATCTGAAGCCGTTGAACCCTCTAGCAAGAGACGCCAGGCTACTGCCGGAGGTCAGGGAATAGCGGGCACTTCAGTCTGAGAAGAAAGAAAGAAAGAAAGAAATTACAAATCCTCTCCAGGGAGCCTCTCTGCCATCAGGGTAGTGGGAAACAATCCCTGGATTTGTCCTCTTTAGGGAGCGTCTGTCTGAGGCGCCGGGATGACGGGTTTCTATGTATAGGCCCACTGAACAAGCCATTATCCTATGAAAGGAGGTAGGAGCCCCCCAGTGCAGAAAGGACAAGGGCCATGGCTGTGCAAGCAGCATGGGGTGGGACAGCAGCGAAGCCTGTCGCAGCACCCGGGGCAAAGCAGCAGCTGGGAACGTAGGAGAGGGAAGGCAGGTGCATGAAATGAAGGGCAGGAAATCGTAGATTTTTTTTAAGTGGCATCTAGGTACGGTGATGGGGGCCACAAAAGCACTTAGGACCAAGGGGAACGTGAGGCCTGAGCCATCGCAGGCCAGGGGAGGGGTGACCCCAGCTATCCCTCCTGATTCCTGGGGCTGCTCCTTGGTAGAGCCCCCATCTTACTCAACACTCGTTTCCACACAGCCTCCTGTTTCCTTGCGCTTAGCAGGGTCATAGAGCCTGTGCACACAGGATCAGGAAGCTGAGGTTGGAGAAAATGCAATTAGTGCAAAAGTAAATGGATCCTGCAACAGCATTTTAGGTTGGCCCTCCTACAGGATCCACCCTAGGACAGTGCAGTATCTCGCTCTCTTAGGGTCCTTGCCAATTACTGTAAATCCCCCCTTTGAGGCCTATTAGCCGATAAGTGAAGGGGTGAATCCAAAACCAGTCCGTTCCAAATGACTTCAGCCAACGTCTCTCTCCATTAGGGCCATGCTGGGATCACATGGTGTTTTTGCTGCACCCTCCTCTCCCTCCAGGGCTGCAGGGAAAGCAGGTTGAGCCACAAGCCCAGCCACCGTTAACATGTGAAACTCCTCGCCCCTGTACAGGAGGAAACCTGAAGGAAAATGGACTCATTGGACTCTAGAAGCCGCTGTTCCAGGCCCTGGGGCAGCCATTTCACGCGTTACCTCCCGAGGGTATGTCTACACTACGAAATTAGGTCGAATTTATAGAAGTCGTTTTTTTAGAAATCGGTTTTATATATTCGAGTGTGTGTGTCCCCACAGAAAATGCTCTAAGTGCATTAAGTGCAGTAACGCGGCGGAGCGCTTCCACAGTACCGAGGCTAGAGTCGACTTCCGGAGCGTTGCACTGTGGGTAGCTATCCCACAGTTCCCGCAGTCTCCGCTGCCCATTGGAATTCTGGGTTGAGATCCCAATGCCTGATGGGGCTAAAACATTGTCGCGGGTGGTTCCGGGTACATATCGTCAGGCCCCCGTTCCCTCCCTCCCTCCATGAAAGCAAGGGCAGACAATCGTTTTGCGCCTTTTTTCCTGAGTTACCTGTGCAGACGCCATACCACAGCAAGCATGGAGCCCGCTCAGGTAACCGTCACCGTATGTCTCCTGGGTGCTGGCAGACGTGGTACTGCATTGCTACACAGCAGCAGCAACCCATTGCCTTGTGGCAGCAGACGGTGCAATAGGACTGGTAGCCATCATCGTCATGTCCGAGGTGCTCCTGGTCGCCTGTGTGAGGTCGATCAGGAGCGCCTGGGCAGACATGGGCACAGGGACTAAAGTTAGAGTGACTTGATCAAGTCATTCTCTTTAGTCCTGCAGTCAGTCCTATTGAACCATCTTATGGTGAGCAGGCAGGCGATACGGATTGCTAGCAGTCCTATTGCATCATCTTCTGCCGGGCAGCCATGAGATGTGGATGGCATGCAGTCCTTCTGCACCGTCTGCTGCCAGCCAAAGATGTAAAAGATAGATGGAGTGGATCAAAACAAGAAATAGACCAGATTTGTTTTGTACTCATTTGCAAACCCACCCCCCGTCTAGGGGACTCATTCCTCTAGGTCACACTGCAGTCACTCACAGAGAAGGTGCAGCGAGGTAAATCTAGCCATGTATCAATCAGAGGCCAGACTAACCTCCTTGTTCCAATAAGAACAATAACTTAGGTGCACCATTTCTTATTGGAACCCTCTGGGAAGTCCTGCCTGAAATACTCCTTGATGTAAAGCCACCCCCTTTGTTGATTTTAGCTCCCTGAAGCCAACCCTGTAAGCCATGTCGTCAGTCGCTGCTCCCTGCGTCAGAGCAACAGCAAACAATCGTGCATCTGAGTTGAGAGTGCTGTCCAGAGCAGTCACAATGGAGCACTCTGATGGGGCTAAAACATTGTCGTGGGTGGTTCTGGGTATATACCGTCAGGCCCCTGTTCCCTCCCTCCCTCCGTGAAAGCAAGGGCAGTCAATCATTTCGCGCCTTTTTTCCTGAGTTACCTGTGCAGACGCCATACCACGGCAAGCATGGAGCCCGCTCAGGTAACCATCACCGTGTCTCCTGGGTGCTGGCAGACGCAGTACACCATTGCTACACAGTAGCAGCAACCCATTGCCTTGTGGCAGCAGACGGTACAATAGGACTGGTAGCCATCGTCATGTCTGAGGTGCTCCTGGCCACATCGGCCAGGAGCGCCTGGGCAGACATGTGCGCAGGGACTAAAGTTGGAGTGACTTGACCAGGTCATTCTCTTTAGTCCTGCAGTCAGTCCTGTTGAACCATCTTATGGTGAGCAGGCAGGCGATACGGATTGCTAGCAGTCCTACTGTACCATCTTCTGCCAGGCAGGCAAGAGATGAGGATGGCTAGCAATCCTACTGCACCATCCTCTGCCAAGCAGCCATGAGATGTGGATGGCTTGCAGTCCTTCTGCACCGTCTGCTGCCAGCCAAAGATGTAAAAGATAGATGGAGTGGATCAAAACAAAAAATAGACCAGATTTGTTTTGTACTCATTTGCTTCCCCCCCTCCCTCGTCTAGGGGACTCATTCCTCTATGTCACACTGCAGTCACTCACAGAGAAGGTGCAGCGAGGTAAATCTAGCCATGTATCAACCAGAGGCCAGACCAACCTGCTTGTTCCAATAAGAACAATTACTTAGGTGCACCATTTCTTATTGGAACCCTCCATGAAGTCCTGCCTGAAATACTCCTTGATGTAAAGCCACCCCCTTTGTTGATTTTAATTCCCTGTAAGCCAACCCTGTAAGCCATGTCGTCAGTCACCCCTCCCTCCGTCAGAGCAACGGCAGACAATCGTTCCGCGCCTTTTTTCTGTGCAGACACCATACCAAGGCAAGCATGGAGGCTGCTCAGCTCACTTTGGCAATTAGGAGCACATTAAACACCACACGCATTATCCAGCAGTATATGCAGCACCAGAACCTGGCAGAGCGATACCTGGCGAGGAGGCGACGTCAGCGCGGTCACGTGAGTGATCAGGACATGAACACAGATTTCTCTGAAAGCATGAGCCCTGCCAATGCATGCATCATGGTGCTAATGGGGCAGGTTCATGCTGTGGAACAACGATTCTGGGCTCAGGAAACAAGCGCAGACTGGTGGGACCGCATAGTGTTGCAGGTCTGGGACGATTCCCAGTGGCTGCGAAACTTTCGCATGCGTAAGGGCACTTTCATGGAACTTTGTGACTTGCTTTCCCCTACCCTGAAGTGCATGGATACCAAGATGAGAGCAACCCTCACAGTTGAGAAGCGAGTGGCGATAGCCCTGTGGAAGCTTGCAACGCCAGACAGCTACCGGTCAGTTGGGAATCAATTTGGAGTGGGCAAATCTACTGTGGGGGCTGCTGTGATGCAAGTAGCCCACGCAATCAAAGATCTGCTGATATCAAGGGTAGTGACCCTGGGAAATGTGCAGGTCATAGTGGATGGCTTTGCTGCAATGGGATTCCCTAACTGTGGTGGGGCCATAGATGGAACCCATATCCCTATCTTCGCACCAGAGCACCAGGCCTGCGAGTACATAAACCGCAAGGGGTACTTTTCAATAGTGCTGCAAGCTCTGGTGGATCACAAGGGACGTTTCACCAACATCAACATGGAATGGCCGGGAAAGGTACATGACGCTCGCATCTTCAGGAACTCTGGTCTGTTTCAAAAGCTGCAGGAAGGGACTTTATTCCCAGACCAGAAAATAACTGTTGAGGATGTTGAAATGCCTATAGTTATCCTTGGGGACCCAGCCTACCCCTTAATGCCATGGCTCATGAAGCCGTACACAGGCAGCCTGGACAGTAGTCAGGAGCTGTTCAACTACAGGCTGAGCAAGTGCGGAATGGTGATAGAATGTGCATTTGGACGTTTAAAGGCACGCTGGCGCAGTTTACTGACTCGGTTAGACCTCAGCGAAACCAATATTCCCACTGTTATTACTGCTTGCTGTGTGCTCCACAATATCTGTGAGAGTAAGGGGGAGACGTCTATGGCGGGGTGGGAGGTTGAGGCAAATCACCTGGCTGCTGGTTTCGCATAGCCAGACACCAGGAGGGCACGGTACGCATCAGAGCAGCTTTGAAAACCAGTTTCATGACTGGCCAGGCTATGGTGTGAAAGTTCTGTTTGTTTCTCCTTGATGAAACCCCCCTCCCCTTGGTTCACTCTACTTCCCTGTAAGCTAACCACCCTCCCCTCCTCCCTTCGATCACCGCTTGCAGAGGTAATAAAGTCATTGTTGCTTCACATTCATTCATTCTTTATTCATTCATCACACAAATAGGGGGATGACTACCAAGGTAGCCCAGGAGGGGTGGTGGAGGAGGGAAGGAAAATGCCACACAGCACTTTAAAAGTTTACAACTTTAAAATTTATTGAATGCCAGCCTTCTTTTTTTTTTTGGGCAATCCTCTGTGGCGGAGTGGCTGGTTGGCCGGTGGCCCCCCCCACCGCATTCTTGGGCGTCTGGGTGTGGAGGCTATGGAACTTGGGGAGGAGGGCGGTTGGTTACACAGGGGCTGTAGTGGCAGCCTGTGCTCCAGCTGCCTTTGCTGCAGCTCAACCATACACTGGAGCATACTGGTTTGATCCTGCAGCAGCCTCAGCATTGAATCCTGCCTCCTCTCATCACGCTGCCGCCACATTTGAGCTTCAGCCCTGTCTTCAGCCCGCCACTTACTCTCTTCAGCCCGCCACCTACTCTCTTCAGCCCGCCACCTCTCCTCCTGGTCATTTTGTGCTTTTCTGCACTCTGACATTATTTGCCTCCACGCATTCGTCTGTGTTTTGTCAGTGTGGGAGGACAGCATGAGCTCAGAGACCATTTCATCATGAGTGCGTTTTTTTTTTCTTTCTAATCTTCACTAGCCTCTGGGAAGGAGAAGATCCTGTGATCATTGAAACACATGCAGTTGGTGGAGGAAAAAAAAGGGACAGCGGTCTTTAAAAAGACACATTTTATAAAACAGTGGATACACTCTTTCAGGGTAAACCTTGCTGTTAACATTACATACATAGCACATGTGCTTTCATTACAGGGTTGCATTTTGCCTCCCCCCACCGCGTGGCTACCCCCTCAACCCTCCGCCCTCCCCGTGGCTAACAGCGGGGAACATTTCTGTTCAGCCACAGGCAAACAGCCCAGGAGGAACGGGCTTCTCTGAGTGTCACCTGAAGAAAAGCACCCTATTTCAACCAGGTGACCATGAATGATATCTCACTCTCCTGAGGATAACACAGAGAGATAAAGAACGGATGTTGTTTGAACGCCAGCAAACATACACCGCAATGCTTTGTTGTACAATGATTCCCGAGTACGTGTTACTGGCCTGGAGTGGTAAAGTGTCTTACCATGAAGGACGCAATAAAGCTGCCCTCCCCAGAAACCTTTTGCAAACGCTTTGGGAGTACATCCAGGAGAGCCGCGAATGCCAGGGCAAATTAATCCTTTCACATGCTTGCTTTTAAACCATGTACAGTATTTTAAAAGGTACACTCACCGGAGGTCCCTTCTCCACCTACCGGGTCCAGGAGGCAGCTTTGGGTGGGTTCGGGGGATACTGGCTCCAGGTCCAGGGTGAGAAACAGTTCGTCGGGAAAACCAGTTTCTCCGCTTGCTTGCTGTGAGCTATCTACAACTTCCTCCTCATCATCATCTTCTTCGTCCCCAAAACCTGCTTCCGTGTTGCCTCCATCTCCATTGAAGGAGTCAAACAACACGGCTGGGGTAGTGGTGGCTGAACCCCCTAAAATGGCACGCAGCTCATCATAGAAGTGGCATGTTTGGGGCTCTGACCCAGAGCGGCCATTCGCCTCTCTGGTTTTCTGGTAGGCTTGCCTCAGCTCCTTAAGTTTCACGCGGCACTGCTTCGGGTCCCTGTTATGGCCTCTGTCCTTCATGCCCTGGGAGATTTTGACAAAGGTTTTGGCATTTTGAAAACTGGAACGGAGTTCTGGTAGCACGGATTCGTCTCCCCATACAGCGATCAGATCCTGTACCTCCCGTTCAGTCCATGCTGGAGCTCTTTTGCGATTCTGGGACTCCATCATGGTCACCTCTGCTGATGAGCTCTGCGTGGTCACCTGCAGCTTGCCATGCTGGCCAAACGGGAAATGAGATTCAAAAGTTCGCGGTTCTTTTCCTGTCTACCTGGCCAGTGCATCTGAGTTGAGAGTGCTGTCCAGAGCGGTCACAGTGGAGCACTCTGGGATAGCTCCCGGAGGCCAATACCGTCAAATTGTGTCCACAGTACCCCAAATTCGACCCAGCAAGGCCGATTTAAGCGCTAATCCACTTGTCAGGGGTGGAGTAAGGAAATCGATTTTAAGAGCCCTTTAAGTCGAAATAAAGGGCTTCATCGTGTGGACGGGTGCAGGTTTACATCGATTTAACACTGCTAAATTCGACCTAAAGTCCTAGTGTAGACCAGGGCCGAGAGACCATATAGTGTAAACGCCACAATGGGTTCATTTTGGTTAGTCAACCCCTCTCGCATATACCACCACGTTGTACAGTCCTGGACTGGGAGGATGCCACCTTTCCGGGGTGTTTTCTGCTCTGCAGGGGTAACCCCTTATGTCACACTAAGTCCCCGGGAAAACAAACAGACTCCCTTCCTGCAGAGGCAGGCGTGATTTGGTTTGGACACTAAAGGGGGCAACCCTGCAGAGTGGGGGCAGTCAGAGCTGCTGTGGAACTAGGCTCGCCACTTGTGCTACCGCCCCGAGGCTTCCCCTCCCAGCCCGCTCTGGATTCCCGGAGAATTTCTTTTGCTACCGTATGAAAAGGTCACCAGTCAACAGCCTCACACACCGCCACTCTGCTGATATGTCTCGTTTTGCAGCAGCAGCCTCAGTAAATCAGCTCCATCAGGCCTGTGTATACTTTTGGTTTCCCCCTTGTCAGCAACTGCTCACGTTCCCTGAGGCAGAGGATTCCATTGGTTTTGGACCATAATGCAAGGACTTGGAAAAATCCCCAGCCTGCTGCAGCTGCTGTTGTGAAAGGGGATCCCACCAGCACAGCTGAGTGAATAGAGGCTTCGAGTATCAGCCCACTCCAGGCTAGCTGCTGTACTGGTGCTTTTGCATGAAGATGCCCAGATTCATAGATTTGCAGCTGTGAAGATTTTCCTTAGGGGGACAAGACAAGCTTGTTTCCTTTGGCCCGTTCACAGACTTTACAGCCAGAGGGACCACTGTGATCATATCTAGTCCAGGGGTGGGCAAACGTTTTGGCCCCAGGACCACATCTGGGAATTTAAATTGTATGACAGACCATGTAGGCTCACAAAATTGGGGCTCCGGGTGGGGGAGCTGAGGGCTCCGGTTGGGGATGAGAAGTTTAGGGTGTAGGAGAGTGCTCCAGGCTGGGACCTAGGGGTTCGAAGGGCTGGAGGGGAATCAGGGCTAGGGCAGGGGGTTGGGGTGCAAGCTCTGGGGATGAGGGGTTTAGGGTGCAGGAGGGTGCTCCGGGCTGGGATTGAGGGGTTCGGAGGGCAGGAGGGGGGAATCAGGGCTGGGGCAGGGGATTGGGGCGTGGGAAGAGGCTCAGGGGTGCCGGCGCCTGGAGGCACTTACCTCAAGCAGCTCGCAGAAGCAGTGGCCATGTCCCCCCTCCTGCTCCTATGCGGAACTACGGCTAGGTGGCTCTGCTGCGCTCTGACCCATCCGCAGGCGCCATCCCTGCAGCTCTCATTGGCCTCAGTTCCTGCCCAATAGGAGCTGCGGGACTGCGCTTGGGACAGGAGGCAGCATGCAGATTGGAGCCCCCTGGCTGCCCCGTGCTTATGTCAAGGTTCCTCCCCCACTCTGAACTCTAGGGTACAGATGTGGGGACCTGCATGAAAACCTCTTAAGCTTACTTTTACTAGCTTAGGTTAAAACTTCCCCAAGGTACAAATTAATTTTATCCTTTGTCCTTGGAATATCCACTGCCACCACCAAACTCTAACTGGGTTTACTGGGAAACGTAGTTTGGACACGTCTTTCCCCCCAAAATCCTCCCAACCCTTGCACCCCACTTGCTGGGAAAGGTTTGGTAAAAATCCTCACCAATTTGCATCGGTGACCACAGACCCAAACCCTTGGATCTGAGAACAATGAAAAAGCATTCAGTTTTCTTACAAGAAGACTTTTAATAGAAATAGAAGTAAATAGAAGTAAAGGAATCACCCCTGTAAAATCAGGATGGTAGATACATTACAGGTAATTAGATTCAAAACATAGAGAATCCCTCTAGGCAAAACCTTAAGTTACAAAAAAGACACACAGACAGAAATAGTCATTCTATTCAGCACAATTCTTTTCTCAGCCATTTAAAGAAATCATAATCTAACGCATACCTAGCTAGATTACTTACTAAAAGTTCTAAGACTCCATTCCTGTTCTATCCCCAGCAAAAGCAGCATACCGACAGACACACAGACCCTTTGTTTCTCTCCCTCCTCCCAGCTTTTGAAAGTATTTTGTCTCCTCATTGGTCACTTTGGTCAGGTGCCAGCGAGGTTACCTTTAGCTTCTTAACCTTTTACAGGTGAGAGGAATTTTCCTCTGGCCAGGAGAGATTTTAAAGGGGTTTACCCTTCCCTTTATATTTATGACAGCTTAGGAGCTGGAGCCGGAGTGGGGCCATGCCGTGGCATCCAGGAGCCGTGTGGAGTGGCCCCTGACCCTGCCCCCTAGCTGGAGCACCTGAGCGGAGCAAGCCCCAGACCCTGCTCCCCAGCTGGAGCTCAAGGATCATAGTTTGCCCACCCCGATCTAGTCTCTGACGCCCTGTATAGCACCGGCCATAGAACTTCCCCAAAATAATTCCTAGCGCAGATCTTTTAGAGAAACATCCAATCTTAATTTAAAATTTGTCAGTGACTGACACAATTGTTCCACTGGTTAATTGCGCTCACTGTTGAAAATGTGCACCTTATTTCCAGTCTGAATTTGTCTAGCTTCAACTTTCAGCCATTGGCTCACGTTATACCTTATCTTCAAGATTGACGAGCCCATTATTAAATATTTAATCCTCCTGTAGATACTTGTAGATTGTCTTCCCTTAACCTTCTCTTTGTTAAGCTAAATAGATTGAGCTCCTTGACTCTCTGTCCATAAGGCCTGTTTTCTAATCCTTTAATTATTCCGGTCCTTGGCTCTTCTCTGAGCCATCTACAATTTATCAGCATTCCTCTTGAACTGTGGGCACCAGAACTGGATGCAATATTCCAGCAGTGGTCGCACTAGTGCCAAATACAGAAAAGTAAAATAACCTCTCTAGTCCTGCTCGCGAGTCCCCTATTTATGCATCCCAGCATCGCATTAGCTCTATTGGACACGCTGTAAACGTGATAAAGTCGTGGTCACATGTTCAACTGATTCTCTACGACAAGCCCCAAATCTTTTTTCTAGGCTAGTGTCCCCCATCCTGTAAGTATGGCCGCTACATTCTTTGTTCCTAGATGTTTAGCCATATTCAAACACACCTGGTCAGGCCTGCCAACAGCAATTCTGGGCTCCAGGGCAGAACAGTCAATGGGCCCCCTAGAAAGGGACATGCCCGCCTAGCTGCCTTCACCACTGGCGGTACCTCCCTGCACACGCTTAGGTGCCAGGGCTGGATTATCCTTTTGCGGGCCCAGTGCCAAACCTATTTGTGGGCCCCCATGGGGGCACTGGAGCATGGTGCGGGGAGGTCAGTCCAGAGGCTTGGTGTTTTGCAGCCTTTTCACAAAGGTCGTCAGCACTGGTTTGCAGATCAGTTTGGCAAACCAAGCTCCTCCACTTTTACTGTATAAAGCCATGGTACGCCCACATCTTGAATACTGCGTACAGTTCTTGTCACCCCGTCTCAAAAAAGATATAGTGGAGTTGGAAAAGGTTCAGAGAAGGGCAACTAAAATGATTAGGGGTATGGAACAGCTTCTGAATGGGGAGAGATTAACAAGACTGGGACTTTTCAGCTTGGAAAAGAGACGACTAAGGGGGGATATGATAGAGGTCTATAAAATCTTGACTGATGGGGAGAAAGTGAATAAAGTGTTATTTACTCCTTCTCACAACACAAGAACTAGGGGTCACCCAGTGACATTAATAGGCAGCGGGTTTAAAACAAACAAAAGGAAGTACTTTTTCACACAATGCAGTGTTGAACTTTTTGCCAGGGGATGTTGTAAAGGCCAAAAATTGACTAGGGTTCCAATAAGAACTAGATACGTTAATGGTCTATCAATGGCTATTAGCCAGGATGAGCAGGGATGCAACTCCATGCTCTGAGTTTCCCTAGCCTCGGTTCACCAGAAGCTGGGAGCGTACAACAGGGAATGGATCACTCGATAATTGCTCTGTTCTGTTCATTCCCTTTGAAGCACCTGGCATTGGCCACTGTTGGAAGACAGGACACTGGGTAGATGGACCATTGGTCTGACCAAGTATGGCCGTTCTTATGCAAAAAGTAATTATAATAAAAATGTTTAGTACAGAAACTCCCCAAGATGGTGACAATGTGAGACAATGACCTTGGCAAATACATTTTAAAAATCTTGGCCTACTAGGAAATGTATATTTATATCCGTTTCCCAGTCACAAATCTAACATCCTGGAGCAAAGTCACTAAATCATAGTCCAACAAACAAATGTTCCTTTAATGTGCCCCTCCCTTCTCCCTTGGGGAAAATACTGTCCCTCCACTAGGAGAGAGGGAGAGAGAGAGGGAGAGAGAGGAGGAACAAGCTGTTCCTGCTCTGCACTGTTGCTTTAGGTGGCACAGAAGACATGCTGGGATTCAACGTGGCTCTCAGAAGCCACTAGCAAGCCTTCCAGCTGAGGTTAGAGGGAGAGGCACGTCGCGAGCATTGAGTATATTGATCAAAGTCTCCATAGCTCCCATGTGAAGACAGGTAAAATAACATATATTGAATAAAAGCAATTAATCTGCATTCACCATCAAAGTAAAAGGACAGGCCGTGCAGGCTCTCTTGTCCTTACGCTTGGGGAGAATGGATGCTGAAGTTCAGGTTGTGGAGCAAACAAAGGATTGGGGCAAGTAATAATGTTCTTGGATTGCTAAAAACTATTTGACCATGGAGGCAATGCCACCTATGGCTCCACCATACAGTAATACGTTGCCCTTTAATGGCCAGTGGGCTACAGAAGTTAAGCCGTAGCACAGCCTATCCCAGCTAACAGCATGTATCTGAGTGTAACAGTAGAAGTCTGTGTTTCTGGAGTTGAAGGTGCTCAGGTAATGGTAATGGTACTTACCCTCCTTGTAAAGAGAGGAGATCTATGGACAAAAAGCTGTATCTAACAGAGTCAACTATCTTTATATCTGTCTTCCAGATGGGGAAGTTGAGGCATACAGAGGGAAATGCAACTTACTGTCAGTCACACAGCTAATGATTGGCTGAGCTAGGAACAGAATCCAACTCTCCTGCCTCCCTGTCCACCACATCCCGATTCTGTTCCTCATGACCAGCATGGCCGCAGAATCGTTACGAAGACATGTACAACTTTATGGCCCTGCTTGTGGCTAGGTCATCGACAGCCATCACCAATACCCACTCATTTCAGTCGGTGTTGCTGGTACTTTCCAAATTGAGCCCATAAGTAAGGGAACCAGCCAACAGCAACTGGGTAAGGAATGAAGCGTGAGTGTACCAATGTGGAAGGACCTCATCTTGTGTTGCGTAGAAGACCCTCAATTCACAATGAAATCAATGGGAATCGAGTGCTGCCTTACCACAAGATAATGAATGTTTTGCAGTCTCTTTCTAGAGAGGAAAGATGGTCTTGTATAGCAAAGGTACTCAGCTGAAACTCAGGATGTGTTCAGTTCCTCCATTGACCTACTCTACCACCTTGGGACACTAGCTTCCTGTTTCTCAGCTCCCCAGCTGAAACGTGATCAATCAACCCTTCCTTTTTCTCATTTGTTAGCTAGGTAGTCTGTAACCTCTTACCATGTGCGTACAGGGTCTGGTACAGTCTTGGCTGGGGTCTGGAGGCGTTACCATCATAAATAACAGCTGTAGCACGAAGAAGCTCTAGCTATAATTACTATGTCTGCACCTAGCCTGTGTATTCTTCAGGGATACAACCAGACCTATTTTCAGTGCTGATGATCCCTGGAGGGTAGGGTAGACACAGGAAAACAGCAATTGCCAGACGAGATCAGGCCATCTCATCCCATATCCTGTCTCTGATAGTGGCCAGCACCAGATGCTAGAGGAAGGTGCAAGAAACCTTGAAGTGGGCAGATGTGGGATAATCTGCCTCCCACATTATGTCTCATCCCAACCAAGACAATTCCTTTTTCTCCAGAAAATTTAAACTTTACAGAAGGGAAAATAAATAGTCACATATTTTAAACATCCTCAAACATACACATAAGGATTCTTAAGTTAAAGCTGGGAATATCTATTACTGGTAAGGTCAGTTCTGTTCCTCCCCATTCATTCTCCTTCATTGCAATAAATCCCGTCAATAAAAGGAAAACTACAGGGATGGCAGAAAATCAGACACAATGCTCAGACTTAAAATCAAATTTATTTAGAGGAAAAAAAATGACTTTACAAGAGGATGCTGCTGCTAACTAGAAAGGAAGATAAATAAAAGCTTGTTACAAAACCTGATGGTTTCTGGCAAATTACAGAAAAACTGAAGAATTTACAGTCAATAACCTGCTCACTTTTTACATAATTACAAATTAACATACAGCAATTATTGTTTTACCCTATTTTTTAAATTTCATTTTTGCAACGTTTAAACTTTTTTATTTTTATTTATTTTACAGATTCAACATGAAAAAATGCAAAGCATAACCCCCCCCCCCAGAACTGGATGCAGAGGTATAGAGTGTTATTATAACGCCCGTCCTCTACATTCTGTGGATTGCTCTAGTGCGTTCCAGATTAGTACAAAATAAACACAAGGCTAAACTTTAACCATAGGCAAACTGAACTGGACATGGATGTTCTGAGTCAGTGTTTATTATCAACAGAGTCAAAAATACATAAGAGTGTGAATGTGATCCGTATGTATAGACTCTTAAAAATACACACAAAGCTTACTGCTGTATGCAAAGCAGCGAACCACACCCTTTTTTCCCTCCAGGCAACGGAAGCAGAATATTTTAGGGCTGAACTTCAATGTCAGTGATGTGCAAGGAAAAGGCAATGAGACCCTAAAAAGTACACTGATAGTGGTCTTCTGATTACTCAAGAGCATGAGAGGTCCAAGACTAAACCAATTCAGCTTGCCTATCTTTAAAACTTAGCGAGATCACTGGACAGAGAACTAATCATGGATCGCTGCCCCTTCTGACAAATAAAATAAGAATTACGAGTACTTGGGGATGATTTATTTCATAGGTTAACTTAAATTATTTTAAGTTTACAAACCTGGCCAGCAGGCAGAATAGTTTCCAGAGTTCTGGTTAACAAGGAATGTTATGCTAAGTTTAAAGGGGCAATCAAATCCTTTGTTGCCACCTCTGACCAGTCTTCCCTTCCCAACTATCCAGCTATCCCAGACAACTCCCTTGAGATTAGGCACCCACTACGCTCTCCCTAGCCTGATGTCTTCAAGGCTCTCTGGCATAGTGAACTGGATCAGTGAAAGCTTCAGGGTGTTTTAGGAACCCAAAGAAGATGTGAAGATTACCAGACTCTACAAATACCCATGAAAGAAAATATAAATCAGACCAATCTAAATTTATACCTGTGGTCAGACTTCAAGAGCTGTGTGTAGTGAAAAGCTCCAGCCATCTCAACTGAAAGCAAGTGCTCCCATCCCAGAGATATAGCCTATGAGGTCCATGGATGTACTGTATAGTAAAGAGCTTAGTACAGGGAAATAGCCTCATTGCACTTCACTCATTGGCTATACCCCTTACTCTGGGTTTCTTACTAGAGAAAGAGGAGATAGAAAGTAAGACCTCAATGGAAGTGTTGCTCTTTACACAGCATTCTCCACCCTTGCGAGGGAGGTGATGTCGATGCCAATGCCGTATCTCTAATTTACCCCGCGGGAAGCCAATCCCTCCTGCCCCGCCTAACCCTCTGGCAGCATTGCTGCTCTTGATTTTCCTCCAGCGTCACATGTAAGATGAGTCTTCCAGGCTAGGGAGCTAGGCTAGGTTTCCGAAGGAATTAACCAAAAGGCTGAGTAATAGATGAATCCCACAAGGAAAGAGAGGGTTCTCAGCTCACTACATTTCCAAGGGGACAGAGGTAAAATTCATACTTTCTGAACTTTGGGCTAAAAAACATAATTTGGAAAGATTCTTTCCCACCACGGCTCCTAAATCTCTTCAAAGTCTAAATTATGCAGACTTCACACTTAAATATTTTGTAACGTCTAACTTCCTTCCCAGATTGTACTAGGGATGGGGAGGGGAAGGAATTCGTCTGATTGTCTCAAAATAACCAAAAAGCAGCAAAGAAGTGACAAGACAGATTCCATTTAAAGCACTTTATGGTGTTGAACAACATAGAAACTTATATATTGAGATGATCACTTCATTTAAAAGATGCTGACATCAAATCCCAGGCAATCGCTTTGATTCTACAGACCGCTTGCTACAGCTGCAGTCTGATCACAGATTGCTGGCGTGGCCAGAAGTTCCCTAATACTGACCACCTGATATATTTCATGCTGAAATTGCATCCCTCACTATGCTATTCATTGAAGCTCCTTCTACTGTGTACTAACAGTTACCATGCCAAGCCTTGACACAGGCCTAAGGGAGATCTGACTCTCCCATCAATGACAAACTAGCGAAGGGAGCTCAAACTGCAGCTCCTGGCAAATTAATCTTATCCCCGCACCAGTACGGAATTCATGCAGCCACTTCTGAACTGGGCTGTCATGCACAGCCGCAACACGATATGTAGTGGGTGACTTTTGAGAGGACCCAGGCCTTAGAAGCCCAGTGGGATGTCAGGTTCGCGCTAAGAAATAAAGTGCACTCAACAAACACGAGTTAGATGCCAAGCATGGAAGTGGAACAAACATAATTCATTAATTAAGGCCAGGAAAGGAAATTAATAAAACATTGGTGCTGCAAAAACTGACCCACTTAACACTACACCTGGGACCGTGCACTAACTGGGTAATGCTGGATAATCTGCAGGGATCAGAGTGGGAATCCATCTCCATGGACGAGTTCCAACCTATCAAGGAAAACTTGAGCAAAATGGATGAAAAATAAAAACCTTCAGTTCCCTAAAAATGAAAGAAAATGGAGGAAAGAGGAAGGCGGGACTACAGGCTTTAATCTAATATAATCAAATCACACAGCAATTTGTATCCTCCAGTGACAAAGGGTTTCTGTTCACCACAGTACAAACACAAATAACTTTGATAACATGGGCAGCCAACCGCTTGGTGAAATACAGACTGAGTTTATACAGTTCATTGAATGCCATTCTATTTACAACAGGACTAGAGAGACAGGCAATTCAGCCATGGTTTCATCCCCACTGCCCCTGGGTGATGTGCCTCTATTCAGGAGTGCTGTTTCGTAAGTTCAAGAAGTGCTGGCTTTGGGGAGAAGAGATGTACCACTGGGGCAGAAGAAAGCACTCACACGGGCAAACGCTCCTACAAACTAAATGGAATCCTTCAAAAATATTAGCCAGCTAAGTTCTGTGTACAAATTGGTAACCATGCCATACACTGGATTGGGTTCCAAAATTTCCTTTTAGCACATTCACTTTCACAAGCAGGCGAATATTAGGGCAGAGGTTCTTTAAATTAGCTGTGGCTGTTGTTTTTTCCTATTTCTAAAAATCACACTCCAGCTTTAGGGCATGAACCAATGCCCGCTGAAGCCAATGGAGAGACACCCATTGATTTCCAATGGCAGCGAATGAGGCCCGTACACCAAGAGCAAAATTTGGCTTTTTACCTTGCCTCAAAGAGGTATGGGAATATAGAACACAAACCTGTTTAAACAAGAAAATGGAGGGCCAGCAAGGTTCCAGACAAAAAACACTGCCTCTCTTCCCAAATTTTTGTCTGGCCTGGAGATACTTTGCCTTGAAGGCAGCTCTCCTGCCGGAATCACTTGTACCTAACCGCTCTTCAGGCAGGACACGGGCTGCTATGCAGCACTGAACACACCCTGGTTTTGTGTTATGCAATGACAAAATAAAACCATTGGGTTGATCAAGTTCATCTTTAAAAAAACAAAAGAAAAATAAAAAAATAAAACAAAATAAACTTTTTTCTAAACCAGACCTCTTTCAAATAAACAGAAAGATAAATATTTTTGCAAGCCCAGCTTGCAATTAAGAACAAGCACCAAATAATATTTTAAAAAACAAAACAAAAAGATAACCTCAGAAAACATCTTACTTCTTTTTTTTTGTTTTGTTTTTTGAGCATGAATTGTTTAGAGAGCTTCAAAAGCAAGCAGGCTATTCAGGAGTCCCCCACTGATCGAGACAGACCAATCTAAGCACCCATGTTGCTGTTGCTCATTATTAAAAATGCTAGCACTGAATTCTGAAATCTGCTGCATGTAACTAGCTTGCGAGGCGATATAAAGCAAATCAGAATCAAAATATAGTGCAAAATTTTTTTAAAAAGGAGAATCTGTGGGAAAAGAAATGACCACAACAGCTTCAAACTGCTCAAGGGATTGAAGCGGATAGAGTCTCATGACATTTACAAATCTGCTTAGGTAAATCTCCTGAGGCGTGTGGAAAGAACAATGAATTTGGAAACAATTCAGCTTTGTGCGTGTATCTCCCTTGGTCTTCACACATGACCACCATACTTAGCATTTGTATAACACCTTGCATCATGAATGCATTGGGGGCACATCTGCTAATTCTCACAGGGAATGATTACGATCCCAATTTTGCAGATGGAGAAACTGAGGCAAAGAGCGGCTAAGAGACTTGGACTCAGTGAATCAATGATGGTACCGGAAGCAGGACTCTGGAGCTCCTGACCTGCAATACAGTGTTCAGTCCATTAGGACACACGGTCTCTCCAGTAAGTGTATGTAAGCACACACTACTTGTACATGCATAATTACTGGGCTTTGTGTTCCTTTCTGTTCATCTGCTCACACAAGTTGTTCCCCATCTCAGGTTACAACCTCTGCCATCTCGTCTGAGTGCTCTGGAAATTGCTATGATGTTGCTTTGGGTTAGAAATGAGCTATAGGAGCTGATGGAATCTGGAGAAACAGAAGCCCAGTGATCATACAGGTGGCATCGCTAAGAAACGCCAGGGGAAGGAAACCACAGGCAGTAGGTTCAAAAAAGTGATTCCCAAATGGAAGGTTCTCACAGGTTTTTATGATGGGACAGTGAATTTGTAACAAAAAACAGTGTTGATCCCAAATGACATCTTGCTGGAGAAACGTAATTTGACAAAGAAAGCCTTGCTCGGGAAGAGGAGGGAATAGACTGTAACTCACACAGGCACATTAAGAAGCAGTTGTCACTTGAACATGGTATGTTCTGGCTTCCTGGGATTACTTCACAAGTACAGCATCCTTTTTCCTTTCCAGATCATGTTTTTAACACATCCAAAGACATTCTGTTTGGTGCTGGAAATGGATTAAATTTTAATTCCTCTGCCCCAAAGAAATCCTTGGGAGTAACTTTAGATTGTATTTTTTTTTCCACTGTTGCTGCTGCCTAGTGTTTGGTACCTTTCTGAAATGAAGTATGTAACATACAATGTGCTTGGAAGGGGCATGAGGACCAATAAAGATACACTCTGAGCATTAAGGCTAAGATATTTAATATCTACATGCTCCCTGAAAGTCATCAGGTATCCTTGGGCCGAGCTAAGCTAACCCAGCTTGTCTGTACAGACTGTAAGTATATCCCAGTGGATACACAGACACATACATATATATAGTATATCTATATGCCAGTGTGTACGCACCATTTGCAGAGTCCTGGCCTTTTGCTAAATGCTTGGTTTTGGTTGTATTCCCCAGGAAAGGAGAATTTGGAGGCACAGACCCCTTGGGCCATAGTCTTTCATCCTTTAGCAATAAGAAGAGACTGCGAACATCCATTCCTACTTTCAACCAAGATTTGCACCCGAAGTGGGTGCTGTTTGCAGTGTGGTCAGCCTCTGCAGCCAGAATTCATTAAAAAACAGCAGGACAGAGCCCTTTTCCCACCATCTGCAGCCTTTACAAATGTTTTATTTAACACACAGAGAGCTGGTCGGGTGCAGGAGCCAGGAGTGCAGCAAAATGTGCTGTACAAAGGCTGAGAATGATTGATGTGCAAGGGCGAGCTGCTCATGCTTTGGCCCCCTCAGATGCCTGTACAACTTCTAACACAGTACAGTGGAGAGGGAGGCTCATCCCTGCAGAATTAGGAGCGGACATTCAGCAGAAGATCTCCTCGCCCTCTGGTGGTGCTTCTGATGAATGAGCATCTGGGAAAGGAAAGCCAGCCATGAATAACCAGAAGGAACAGGGAAGGAAAGGGTCTATGTTAAAACAAACAAACACGGCCTACCACCCACTGTACCATTCCCAAGCACAGGACAACCTTTTTGGGTGGCTGACATTTAAAATACACCTTTTAGTTGCGAGACCCACCAGTCCCATGACCGTGTAACTGGTGTGCAGCAAAATTCCTGTGAGTAATCCACCAGCAGCCTCTCATCCCTGAGGTGCTGGGTTCCAATCTTCCCTGGGTCACAAATATGATAGGTTTGAGACTCACAAGCTAGTCTCCAGTTAATATAAATCCACATGATAAAGTGATACTACTGTATCACTTTACACTGGCAGGTCAGGAGTGATGTGCATCAGCTCAGAGGAGGAGAGGCAACCGGACTAGCAAGGGGTGCTACCGTCAGGAATAAGGTGCACTGACAGAAAAGGGAAGGACTCAAACAGCAGGGGGGCATTGCAAGAGAAGATTTCATGGACATAAGCACAGGTTTCAAAAGTTTTCCTAAGACCTAGCCCTGGCTCCAGGCAGTGTTTACCAGCACCTCCCTTGCATAAACGCGGAGATTGCACAAAAGAAGTAGAAAAATATAATGAGAGCCCAAGCTATGAAGCCACCTGGGTTAGGTTGGGAGAAGGGAGCATTGAGCGCCCCCTTGACATCTGCTGACGGGATGCAACCCATCAGGCTTGGTGTCAGCGTAACTCCCATGGCTGCAGAAAAGATGCTCCCATATTGAAGCCCTGGAGAGCAGCAACAATGCCATATAGAAGAGAGCGGGGGGGGGGGGGGGGGGAGCAGAGAATGTTGTCACGTCTGTTCTCTGCACGCATGGGACAACGCCTCTCCCTCCCAAACACGCAAAATCACCTTCTGCCGGAAAATCCGCTCACGACCTCCGTTTTTCTCCACCCCTCGCTCAGTTATAACCCACCCCTTTGGGCTCCATGGCTCCCTGAGGTAAAACAGCCACAGACTGTTAACCCCTAATGATCTCCTCGGGCCCCATCTGACACTCACCAGCAGGTTGGGAGCGATGTCCTTTGCCCTTTTTCTTCTTGTCCTTCTTGTCCTTTGGCTTGGATAAACCGAAGAGGCGGGTGGGCTGCTGCACCTCGGCTGCCTTGTTAGTCTGGTTCGTTGCGCTAAGCAAGTGGAAAGTGCCTTTCTCTTTGTGTGTCCTTGAGAGACTGTTCCTTTTGGGCGACACAGACAGTCCTGCGTCAAAGTGCCCCTGTTTGGGTAGGGAAGAACCGTGCTGCATGGAGTCCTCAGCAGTGGGCTGGGAGGGGATCCTCACCGTTTTATCATGGGGATTTGAAACCTGCAAAGAGGAGAACAGAAGTGTTTTACTGGTAGCAGCAGGCAGGGCTCAGAATCATGGGGAGGGTAATATTACCATGACTGCTGCCAGAGCCAGCCTGTTGCCCGGCATGCCACCTATAACCACCACCCAAAAGTCATCTCCCAGTCAAATGGACATCCTAACAAAAGCTGCACACCCAGAGGCAGCGCTCTCCGTCCAAGGGGGAAGAGACAAAGATTTTAAAGATGGACCCTTCCACTCCTTTCCAGATACAGCTGGTGGCACCCTACGGGAGAGTCCTCTTTAAAAATCTAGCAAACCCAGGCTCCTTCCCCCTCCCGGGTGCAGACTGTGGTAGAAGCCACGGGAGCTTCCTAGGGAAGAGACTGTTGTAGGATGTACTGATGCATGACGACAAGTGGAATCTTTCTAAGTATAAAAGACAAGGCAAAATATTGTACTGCTTTTCTAGTGTGTCCTCCAGCAACATAACTGAACCCAAGGTAGTTAAAGGGGGGGGGTGGTGGTTAAGACATGAATTTCTATCCCTACACGCTCCATCAAACGTCCCTATTAATGGCTTTGACTTGTTCTGGATGATTCCAGCCTCCAAGAAGTTGCTTCCTTTTGATGACCCTGGCATCTTATTGGTCTTCAGCAGTACTTTCTCTCAGGTGTTCCTATAGCACCCCCGGCCAGATTATCTGAGCTTCCTGCAAGTAAGTTAGATCTACATGATAATGCATACAACTTCTTTGCAGAATGTGGCATGTTTATCTGCTCTCAAATAGATCACAAGTCATAGGGCCGTGTTCATTATTCAAAATTGCATGAAGAAATTTCAGCCCCTGGGCTGCTCAGGAAACTGGGGGTAGTGAGTATTCCTCTGATTATCTGCTATTCAGAATTTACTGTTGGAGATAAATGGTTGGTCTATTAAGTCACACAGTGCTGTTTCCACTCCCTGAATGCATGACACCACTTATGCTTCAGCCCAAAACAAATTACATTTTGTTATGGAATTAATTCTGTGTCTTAATTAAAGATCTGCTCCAGGCCTGAAATCAGATTTCTGCACATGTCTGTATGAACTACGGCTCACTGAGAAGCGTACACAGTCCCTGCATGCAGCTGTAACTCTGTACAGCTCTGTCCCAAGCCCCTCTGCTCTGTTCCCACCCTCGCTTGCTGTGTCGTGTCTATATGCTAGACTGTGAGCTCATGAGAGCAGGGACATGTCCAGCTAGCTGTTTGTTAGGCGCCTTGTTTTCCCCAGGAATTGAAATTAGAGGGAGTGTTCGAATTTACGGGTGTGTGTATGTGTGTGAAAATGCCTACATTGGCAACATTGCATAAATAGTTGACCACAGGAGGGGGCACAGGGAAACCACACTTTTGGGTGCTAGTTCACAAATATAAATATAAGGCCTAGCAATGTAGTGGCAAGGCTTAGACTGGGGGAGCTGTTCAGCACCAAACTTGTCACCACCAAGCTGCTTCTGTGAATACTGAGGGGTGTGGTCAGCCCAACAGCATGTTCCAGGCGAATGGACTGACTGCATATGGAACAAATCTGTGCTTGCCTGTACGTTCCTCACAGGTGAGGAAAACGGTGTGAAAAGGCCAAAGTGAAATGCACCAGTGATTTCCCCATCAACATCCCTGTATATGCTCTTCCCTGCCATTCGCTATCAGACCAGTGAGGAACGTCTCAAAACAAGCTGGCCAAACACAGATACATTCACAGATGACCCCCACTAGAAAGACAAAAGGCACACTATGATTTCACATACCCAGCAGGATCTGCTAGGAATCTTGATTCAACAACACTCTGAGGAACGTCTTTTGCCAGATGTCTCACCCTGCAGCTTTCTGAGACATAACAGGCAAAACATAGCCCCAAACATCAGGTGCAAAAAGAGATGCCACTGTTAGAAATCAGGCCCCACGTATCAGCGTCATAGCTTCTAGATTTCTAGATCTTACATCTAGTCTGACCTCTTGCATCACATGGGCCACGGGCCACAGAACCTCCCCTGGTAATTCCAGTACTGAGCCCATCAATTGTGACCGAACTAGATCATCTCTTTTAGGAAGACACCTTGTCACCCCAGCCATGTGCCCTGCCTGAGAATTCAACTGGGAGCAGGGTGATTACCTGTCTGAGGTCAGGCTCCATCTGCACTGGGGGTAATCGTGACACATCTCTCTTGAGTTGATCCTTCTCCCTTTCCAGTTGTTTCTGTGCTGCGCGCAGCCGCTCCAGATCCATCTGGTAGGCTTCTTTCCTCCGCTTCAGCTCTTCCCTCTCCCTTTCCAGATCCTTGTGCCCCTTCTGTTCCTGCTCCTCTCGCTGGGCCAGCCGCACCTCCCGCTCTGTCAGCTCCTTCTCCCGGGCCTCCCACTCCTTCTCCCTCCTCCGCTTCTCCTCCTGGTGCTGGGCCTGCTGCTTCTGCAGGTTGGCCAGCTCCTGCCGCTGCTTCTCCAGGCTCCGCTGTTTCTCCTGCTCGATCAAGGAGTTTGGCCGGGAGGAGCTCCGTGTCAGAGCTCTCTCACTGAGAACCAGCTTCTGATCCTCAATATAAGTATCCTGTTGCAAGACTACAGCCTGAGGGAGAGGCAAGGACAAAGTTAGTGTAGTGCCTCCCTTCACTGAATGCACAGACATGCAAAACTCTAACATCATGAGGCATCTCGCAATTGTAATACGGGCGGGAGAAGGGGCGGGGGGGGAAGGAGGGGTATTTCATTAATCATTGTTAACCCTTCTCTGAGTCCAGAACCTAGTAATGTTAGTTTATTTGCCCTGATGAATCAGAGGGCCCAGTAGGGCTGGTTTATTTGACGTACTTATTTGTAAGACACAGAGTAGGCCTGACCTGCCAAGCACTTGTAGCCCCTTCTGTCCTGGGCAGCAAGAGAGCAGGCGACAGTACAGAGTCACTAGGACACTGGACTGGACCCTTCAGTCTCACTATGGATGGGTAATGCAAGGGGAAGGGGGTGGAGGTGAAATGCTGACCTCACCACAGTCAACACTCACTGAGGGGGGCTGCTGTTTGGGAAAGAAGCACGTCAAAGAAGGGTACTATGTTTACGACCGACGTACCTGCAAAGTGCTGAGCAGCTTGTGGAGGTAGGTAATGCTTTGGAGAACGTGCTGCAAGGAAACAAAAGCACAAGAGTGTTGCTGCTATACCTCACTTTACTGTCCGACCACAGGCAAGGCTCATTTTCTTTTCCATTGTAACTCTAGCAACGAGCAGGGCTCTGTGTTTGTCATGGAGGTCGTGGAAGTCCGTTTCTTCTTGTGACCTCCATGACTTCTGCAGCCGTCACTGTGGCTGACCCCAGGGCCACCCGAGCAGCTGGCCCCACGCCCAGCTGCTGCTGGAGCAACTCTGCAGCCAGCCACTCTGGTGGCCCCGCGGCCAGCTTCTGCTGGAGCGGCCCTGGGGCCAGCCGCACCGGCTGCTGCTCTGGCGGCCCTGGGGACTGCCCGAGCAGCGGCCGATGTGGCTATCCACAGGGACTGCATGAGCAGCTGGGCCCAGGGCATCTGGAGCAGCTGCTTGCCCCCACAGGGTTCCCCACACCTGGCAGCTGGCCCCACAGGAATCCCCCCCGGCAGCTGGTGCCGCAGGCTCCCCCCTCCACCCAAAGATTCAATCAGGAATATTTATGGTATAAGTCATGGACAGGTCATGGGTGATGATTTTTTGTTCCTTGCCCGTGAACTGTCCATGACTTTTACAAAAAATACCCCTGATTAAATCATAGCCTTAGCAATGAGGCTTACAAAGCCAGGCCATTTTATTTAAAGCCACACAGACATTCTTCTACTTCCCCCTACTCTTCCCATGCTCTCTTCCCTGTATTTACTTATCCCAAACAGACGTACTGGTCACAAGTATCTATTTATCCATCCATTTCTCTCGGGCATCTCAGAGACATCTAAGATAATCTCACCCATCAGTGCAGCAACCAGTCATTGAAAGAACCTGACCATGGCATCTGGTGTGCAAATACTCTCACAACAAGGTGCGTGAATCATGCACAGAACCATGGGATTGTTGATACCTCACAGGAATTTGCAGGTTGTTTCTTTAAACTATTTACTGTAGTGTTAACTGGTTAAAGCGCTAATGATGCTAGGGGAAATGATACAAGGAGGGAAAGGAACTGGCATGAGCTGACCATATTTTCAAATGTGCAGGGAAACAACTGTTAGGGTAAAAATCATAAAAAAGGCCCAGAATGTGTGCCTGTAATGTCGGTTCACAAATGCAAACCCCTGCATTTATGGTGCAGGGAGACTGCAAAATAATGGGCACACAAATGCTGCATGACAATTATTGGAGGCCTTTTGAAAATACAGTCCTAAAGGCAAGCGCTCCAATATCATATACTGGTATAGTGCCAACAGAATGCCTGATGCTTTGGGTGACTTCCCGTATCTCAAAACGCTGGCTAAAGGCTTCTTTGAATCCTGATGAGCATATTGTAATTACTTGTTTAATACAAAAATTCAATTGACAAAAACTGCAGTATTTCCAATACTTGTGTAATAAATGTTATTAAGGGAACCTTTGCTCACCGTGATACTTAGCTGCTATTAAAGTTAATTGGGAGTTACCGATGCGTATCAAAGGGAGAATAGAAACCTAATTGCCTCAACTCACTACACCTGCATCATACAATTACACTCATTCTATCTGCAGATGCATGGTAAATACAGTCATGTGCTTTCTAATTGTAATTAAACCTTGATGTCTACAATCAAGGTGTATCCTACAGCTGGCAATTAGATGCCAGTAAGCAAATCCTTAGTCTGAGCATCCAAGCCTAAGTGCACACATAACACAGTGGGTTTAGCTCTCAGTTTACTGTATTTAAGAGTCTTATTAAATTTTAGCCTCACCTATTGAAAGAAATACGCTTGGTACCTAAACTGAAGGGGGGAAAAAACCCACACACCTAAGCCAGGGAGATTGTTCTTACCTCGTTGTTTCTTTTCAACACGAACATCAAATTCGCATTTCCGCCCTGTAAAAAGACCACAGATTTATAAAAAGGCAAATGAGAAATTATAATAAGTGTCTTTCTAAAAGCAGGATGAAGCACAGACAAACACTCCCGTTTTCCTTTTTGGAAGGGCAGAACTCATGTAGTTTGTAGTAAGTGAAAAATCATTAAATCAAATGTTAATTAGCGATCATTTTGTAGTGATCCACAGCGAGAATGGGTGTGAGGGTATGTTTGGCCTTGGTATTTCAATAATGATGCATAATTAGACATGTTTTACTTAATTTGCAGATAGCTGGCAGATAACCAGTGCCACAGAAGAGTATATTACCCACTAAAATTGTTTTAGGGAGGGAATTTTAAAGGGGAGTTAGAACAAAATTGGTTTGAGCATGTGCCCCCCATTGTTTTTTCCAGGGGGGTGAGTTTTAACTTGTTCTAATATGTCCAGAAATATACTTTTTCAGATTAAAAAAAATACAATCCAAGTGTTAGAAGTGTCAAAGGCCCATGGATGACATTTGACACAAACACAACAATAGTACCTTCTTCAAAATGCTGTCTGATTCTGTTCTCCGAAGATCCTGAGCATCATCACCTTCATCTTTCTCTCCACCTAAAAGAAACACACCAGGTTGGCACAGGTCATTTAGTTTTTCAAACCCCAGATAAAATCCTCAGTCATTAGCAACTGTAAAATGGGGAAAAAGGACTTTAAAAGTGGATGCACGCAGCTGAGCCATGCTCTTCACATATGTATGTTTGCTTCCTATTTGTACCAATAAATATCAGTCATTGCTGACCGTGAGCGGAGAAGAACATAGGTTGGGTTCCAGCTTTGGTTTCAAATAGTATGCTGAAAATTTAGCACGCTGACTTCTGGCTCAACTGTTAGTTTATGGGAATTGAGAGACTTCTGTTTCCATTTCACTAGCATATTTGCTCTGGTCTCCAAGACAAGTTGTTTTAGAACATGTAGTGTGAGTGACAACTATCAAGTCAGATCTTACTACATCAAGCTACGTTTCAATACGTTTCAATGCTACCCATGCAAACTGGACTTGGAGGACTTAGACCAGGGATCAACAACCCTTGGCATGCGGCCCACCAGGGTAAGCCCCCTGGTGGGCCAGGCTGGTTTGTTTACCTGCTGTATCCGCAGGCTCGGCCAATCTCAGCTCCCACTGATCGGGGTTCGCCGCTCCAAGCCAATGGGGGCTGTGGAAAGGGCAGCCAGCACATCCCTTGGCCCACACCGCTTCTCGCAGCCCCCATTGGCCTGGAGCGGCGAACCGTGGCCAGTGGGAGCTGTGATCAGCCGAACTTGCGGACGTAGCAGGTAAACAAACCGGCCCGGCCTGTCAGGGGCTTACCCTAGCGTGTCGCGTACCAAAGGTTGCCGATCCCTGACTTAGACACTAGTAGTGCAGTATGTGTGTGCAAACAGCTAAGTTATTTTTTGTTAGCAGTTCACCCACAGCGTCACACATTAGAACCCTGGAATTTTGATCAGGACACTCGATTTATCCACTGGGATCTTTAATTTCCAGCTGGACAGCTCACAAGAGTGTCTCCAATTGAGACATACCACATGAAAAGACCCACCTGTGCCCATGGTACCCCTCTAGTAGTTTTCTTCCATTGATTTCAAGGTGCTTTACCAACATGGTGTAAGCATCCAACCCTGCTTTGAACAACCTACAGCACACCACGTGCAATCTAACCATATCCCCTTCCTGGAGTCTGGCTTTACTGGTAACTCAAACAAACAATAACCAACCCTAAACCGCAGCCTGTGCTATCTATCCAAGCATCCTTTCATTCCTTTGGAGGGTCCTAGGACCTGCCACTCTCCTCCATGTAGATGGGTAAATGATCATTTACTACTATTTTATAGATAGGGAAATGAAGTTATGAGGCTTGCCCAAGGTCACACAGGGAGTGAGTGGCAGAGTTGGGAATAGAACCCCGGTTTCCTGACACCCACCCATGCGCCTTCTCCAGTACGCCCTACAGTCTCCTCCCAAAGCCTCTTCAAGATCTCTCATTATCTAATTAATGTGAACATATCTCTGCAGAAGCCCAGGAAAGGTAAAGGGTGGGCTAAGCAGCGAACAATTTCACCAGCCTGGCTGGAGGCTGTCCAAATTATTGCTGCACTAAAAAGCAAGGCAGTGCAACCTAAAAAAATCCCTAAGGTTCCCTGGGCCAATGGATTTTTCATTGGTAGGAGAGGACCTGCTGGGAACTTTGTGGCCTTCCAATGGCTAAGAAACTCTTACATACGGCACACAGCAAATTGTTTGGAGCTTAAGCTTAGTAGTGCAGGAACAGAAGGCTGGAAAGGGGGCCGGGGAGTCCAGTGCTGAGACAGCGATGCTAGCACAGCAGAGTTTATGACAGTTGGGGTGGGAGGGTAGGAGAGAGCACACAGGGCTGAGTTCTGGGGGGGGGGGAGGGGGGGCGGGGTATGGAAATCGCTGGAGCCTGCTGTAGACAAACAGTGAGTTGGGAAGCAGTGAACTGTGCTGCAAAACTAAACACTCATTCATTTGGCTGTGGGAGACTAAATCCACTGCGGGATTGACATGATCGATTGCGTTTGGTTTACGTGTGTGTAGAGAGCACAGGGAGGGAGGAGGGAAGGTGGTGTCAGGCCCCAGCTAAGAACTCAGTTTGCTCTCAGGCTGGGAGGTGGGAGCCCACTGGAGATGAGGGAAGGGGGCTGCAGACATAGAAGCATTGAAGCGGAAGTGAAAGAAACAAATACATAATTAAGGCAAAAGTGTCCAAGTACTTTGTGTGTAAAGAAGGAAGGATGGTTTGAGGGGAAAGCACAGGACTAGAAGTCAGGAGAGCTGGCATCTATTCCCTGCTCAGTCCCAGACTTTCAGTAACCTGGGACAAGTCATTCCACCATTATATGCTGTACCTTCTGCATCTGGCAAATGGGTATAGTGATATTTACCAATCTCACAGGGGGGGTTGGGAAGCTAAATTCATTTAGATATATAAGAACTTTCAGTTTCTTGGCAGGTAGCTGCCAACCAGGTATAAGGCATTATTAATACATACCTTCATGCATGCACAATGCACAGAGATACTTACACTTGGATGCATTCATCTGATGACTGTCAAATCCTCCAAAAGTTTCTGCTCTTCTAGGAAGGGAGATGGGGCCAACTCCCCCTTCTTGCTCAGAGTTTGGCAGCAGGTCAGCAGCCCCAAGTGCACTCCCTAGACTCCTACTGATCAAGCTTTGCAAATATTCAACTGAAAGGATAAAAAGCCACAGGAAAAAAGGTCCATTAAAAAACATCCTCAGTATTTACTGACTAGCGTGTTGTTGTTTTTTCTGGCTCAGAGGTGTCAGATCAGTAAATGTACACACTTGTTTGTAAAAAAGATTTACTGGGTTAATAGGAGGACCATGATGCAATACGAGAGGTGCAGGTGCTCCACCTGCAAAAATGTCATGGTACATCAGGCCATAACTCAAACACACTGAGTCTTACACATGTGCTTCCCATCACCCTCTTTCCCCTTGGCAAATGTTCTTGGTGTATTCTTGCACAAAGGCAGGATTTCTAACTTCAGTCTGCTGTGTAATTTACCAAGGGAAAGTGGGCTACATCTACTTGTGGATTTTCCAAAAGACTCAAGTGCCTCTTGTAGATACCAGACCCATAAACTCTTGCTGTGGTATGGAAATCCATTTAGCCTAGCTGTTATATTCCATTATGTGGCAGGAGGGGAGTGTAACCAAAGAGAGCATGGCCCATGTTTCAAACAAAAGACCAGATCCGGGGATGTAACTGAGTTGCACAGAACACAGACCAGTGTGTGGTGGGCAACAGGATGAAAGTTCATTTTTGCACTGCCCTGACACATGGCACACATTTCAAACTCTATGAAGGGCTGGCTCCCCCTGTGGTGGGTTAGCAGCCTGAAAACTCCCGGGTACCTCCACTGCCTTCTTCTCACCGATCATTATCATCCCCTTCCTTTCCTGAATTTGTAAGCCTTGTCTGTCTCACACGCTTTACTGTCTGAGGATGGGACTGTGTCTTTAATTATGGTCAATATTATTATTATTGTTTATTCATTAACAGAGAAGGGTCATTCTCCTGAAGGTGGCATTTGAGCACTCATGGATTCAACACAACACTGTTGTTTTGGACACTGTAATTAATGGGAGTATTTAGTTTGTTTACCCTCGTTTATTGCACTTTTCATAATGGTCTCCCCTTTGTGTGCCTCCTCTGTATTGGACCTGAACAGCACTCTGGAGACCGAGCCATCCTCCGGCATGCTACAGTCAGTCATATCCCGGAAAATCTTCTCCTTTTCCTCCAGCAGCACTAGGATCTGCTGATCTTTCTGCTGAAGCTGTTCTGTGGGTGAACAGGGGAACACAAATTTAAAACAGAAAACAACTCTACCCTAAGGAAACTGAATAATCCCTGTGACACGGGCCCCATCATGTGGTAAATCAAAGAATAGCAGGAATTGTGTGCAGTTTACAATCTATATTTAGGCCTTGCAGTGTTGTCGCAGCCATGTTGGTCCCAGGATACTAGAGTGTATACAGAATCTATAAGCAGGCTTGGCAGACTTTGATTTTTATTTTTCCTAATAATTTTGATGGATAATAACAACATTAATTTTAAGCTTTTGCCCCCCAATTTTCATCTATTTAAATTTATATAGTTGCAGGAAATTACGGCTTTTCCCATTTTTATTGATTTGAATTTTCACTGTTGCAGGAAATTGCAAGGGGAGGGGGTGCAGTGTCAGACAATAGGGAGTGTCAGAGAATTATTAGTGACAGTAGATGATGAGATTAAAAAAGTTGAAGCTTTATAACCATTAAAACACAAATTGTCAGCATCACATGTCAGAAATATACAAAGTAAATATCTTCAAATCAAACTAAGTTCTCAAGCAGCACCTTTCTTATTTCACCTATCTGCAGATTTAGATTTTTATTGATGGGAAAAAAATTTGTTGTGTGTACAGTGAAATTGACATTTACCAATAAAAAATTAATCCTTCCAAGCCTAGCTATATGCTCTCACAAGGAGCAGTCCCCATGGAGTCATACTTTGTTTTTCCAAATGAGGTTGGGGGACATGAAAGTAACACAGATTGAGGAGGTGTCACTCAAACAGATGCATTTGATACACGTTGGGGGTCACAACCTCATTTCAGACCATCCAGGTTTAGAGAAAGTGTGACAAAGTATAGTTACTCTATACAGGAAATATCAGAGTCAATCACCAGTAAAAAATAACAAATTCTAAACTATTTTGGGCTAATACCCATAATGAAACATTTCAGAATCCCCAGAGAGCTGCGGTACTCAGCAATATTGCATTCCTAGTACACAGGCTGCTCAATGCTCAGTTTTCAATATAAATTCATACACACAATGGTGAAAACACCACAGGATAACAGTCCTAGAGGATCACTGCAATTCCCAGGTTATTGTATTCACTTGTCCCTTGACCTTTTTTTACATCTCAGACCTGAGGGGAGGCTACAACATAGGTAAGCACTTGGCACAGTCCTCCTCTTCGTGGTACCAAGGCATTATGCTTTGCACTCATTTCTTTGGCCTCACTTCTACTCGTAGGCAGGAGTAACTTGGCAGCCATGCTGCTGTACTTGCATTAATCCAGGAATGGGCGCCCTTGTGCTCTCTGCCCTGCTTGCTGGCTCTTTTACTTTCCATTTAAACATACGCCCCTGCACCTCTGCTACAACCACAGCCAGCAAACAGAATTTCTGCAGCTACGTTGGTCATTTGGCATCTCAGAAATAAAGTCGGCACAGCAGAGCTCTGTCCCAGGCTCAAGGCTCCCGCTTCAAAACTACACATCTCATCCTGGGGCAGTATTTATCTGTTAGCAGTAAACAGCTACCCTGTGACAATGCTCCCACCTGAACGGCATCTTAGCTTTTACAGTGCAGTAAACGAACTGTGCTAGTGATACTTGGAAAGCCACATATCTGCTTGACCCATGATGCAGCAGAGGAAACAATACAGAATAGGTGTATTTCTTCACTCTTTACTCCTCCTTCCACAGCCAAAACACCCTGCATGTTGGGGCCATCCCTCTAGAGAGGAGGGCTCTCTGAAGAATCAGTGAATGTACCTCCAAGCCCTGGCTGGTGGGGATTACAACAGCAGCTCTCTCAGCTGCCTGTACATTTAGGGGCTGAGAGATGGGGACCTGAACCCTAATCCTCTCCCAAATATCTTGCCACTCCTAGACCATGCTGGTCTAGGCCACAAAATTCATTTTCTTGTCAGCTGAAAGCCACTGGCACCTGAAAAGTACTAGAACTACTGACTAATAGAAGCAAGAGAGAAGTAGAGTACCTGACATATCAACGATCTGCCAGTGCCTCACATGCACTGCACCACAGTTATAAGCCAGCCTTTTCTGAAGGCGCCAGTGGAGGCCGTCACCCCATGGGAAGTCATTTCCCTGTCCTGAAGGACACATCGTTGTTTCACTTCAGCTGCAGTTCTGTTTTAGTCCCAGTGAGGAGGGGAGAACTCATTTTGTCAAATTTGAAGCCCAACTGAAAATTGGGGGTTCTAGATTTGGACCGAAATTTGAAACTTTGGAGGTTCAGAGCTTTCCTTGGTACTGGCCCCTGGCAGCCTTACAACCCATGACAGACTGTCTTTCAAACAAGGATTTTAATTGTTTGCAAAGTGCAGGCTTCCATCTTCCCTGAAAACCCATGGTTAAAATCAGGGATGAAAAAGTTTCACAAAACTCAGTATTAGGTTTGCAAAACTTCACCCAATGATTCTCTGAGCCCCAGCAGCCTTACCTTTTAACTCTCTGGCTTTGGTGTCCAATACTCTCTTCTCCAGTTCTGATTCACTCGGGATTCCTTCATCTTCATCTTTGTCCCTGCATGAGAGGTACCCCTCAATTACTACCACAACAAAGCATGTGAGAAACATCTAAACCACACAAATAGCGCGTTAACTTACATGGTGTTAATTGTGTCCTGAATTATTTGTATCCAGCTATTGCGTTCCTCCTTGGAGCTGGCGTGGACTTCTACCATCTCTGGATCTTTCACTACGGTGGTAATCAGGAATAAACCCTTTTCCTCATGGGCCACTTCTCGTACAATCAGTTTCTTCAGAGAGATTACAGTGGATCTCTGGTCCTTCAGATGAGAGGAGATTGGTGAGAAGACAAACAAAAAGCCTCAGAGCTTTAGGCTGGCAATAAGTGCTCAAAAGCTCCTAATGCCTGCAGTCACACCTCCTTCCTACTTGTGAGTACCTTTTATCAACTACAGGCCAAAAACAGTGCGAGGCTCACCAAATATGTATATTCTGAGAGTAATTTATTTCACTGTGCCCAGAATGCTGGTGTCACCTCCCTCTGTCAGTTCAGGAGGAATTGTCCTCAGATGTCCCTGGATACAATTCAAAATTGCCTTTGTGGTTTTCCAGATTCTCCAAGAACTCGCTCTGATCTCACATCCTGCTGCCTATGCTCTCTATTCCTGGACTCTTTATCCCCACATCACCACTCTCGGTATGGCTTGCTGGTCCCTGTTTCACTATCATCGCCTTTGTTCTCCCTCCCTCAGAACCCTTGCATCACATCCTCTCTTCAGATCTCACCAAAATCCTTCCTGTTCTCTGTAGCTTAAAACCGACTCCTGCTACGTAAATTTGTGTGAGACTGTTGCATCAAGGATTCCACAGAAGAGTATGTGCAATATGCTGTTAGGGTCACTGTAATATCACTGTGTAATCTGTCTGTTAGCACTGAAAGCTTCTCTTCCCACCTGTGGCATGCAGAGTCCAATGGTCTCATTTGTGGTCTTTACAGAATCCCAGCAATTTGTGTGTGTGCTTTAGCAGAAGTTTGCCAGCATGAGCCTTGTGTGCACCACAGCCAGCTGAAGAGCTAGGAAATGCCCTGCCCTGGCAGCAGGGGGTTTGGAAATGTGGTTCAGTGAATGGGAAGAACAAGAGGAACAGAGAAAGTCTCCTCTTTGAAGCATGCATGCCAGACCCGTGGCTACTCACTGGTTTGGGGGCCACTAGCATTTTTTTTTCATCAGGTCAGCATGTCTCATAGCCTGTCTCTTTCATCTAGGACTTTCTCTGAAAGTTCCTGTTTTTGTTTACATCAACTGGTCCATGACAAATATATTCCTATAGCATGCTACTTTGTGAGCTTCTTGAACTTTATTGCAGCAGTAGGCTTTTGTTCCTGTGCTTTTTGCTTTTTAGATTGATTTATTAAGTCTGTTCTTTCTGCTGGGATTCATTTGTACACAGTTCACGTTCTTCCCTCCTAAGTGAGCAGGATTTGCACAGGCCGATGAAGAATAAATGTATCCAATGACAGGCTTATTTTCAGAGCCAATTACCAAATGTTCAAAATCACTGTAGAAATCACCGAGTGCGGGTGGGGTGGGGGAGAAATTAAGACATGTTTTCAATAGAAAATAATGGAGTGTGCTAAGGAAACAAAACTGTTACATGCAAAGTGATCTGTCCAATAAAAACTAAGGAATGTAGCAGGCAGTGACATGCTTTCATTGTAAGGATCATCTATGTAAAAGAAAGGAAGAGAAAACATCAAAGCCTTACCAATGAGGCAAAGACATACTTCTGGTCCTTTTCCTGAAGGAATATCAGCATGTCTGAGAGGAGGACAGCCTGGACCTCTACAACGGAGAAAAAACACCAAGGTTTAACCATCAAATATATATCTATGTCAATCACTGGTTCTTGTGCCTACCAATACCTTTTATTTAGCAATGCCATGCATGCTAGAGCTCCTGGTGAGCATAAGAGCGATAATTTGGGCTACCCTAAGAAAGTGGATTAGTCTGCTGTTTGCTGTGTTTTGCTTCCTAGTTAGTAGGAACTGTAAGCATCGCAGAGGCAATATGCTCAGCTCCTAGAAAGAGAATGGCCTCTATCTCTATAGCGACTCCTGTGGACAATGTAAAATCACCATTGAAAGAAGTCAGATGGAATCATATCTACTCAGTCTTGGCTGGGATGTTCTTTTCAAACCACAAGCCCTCTGAGAGTCATGGAAGATTGGGGAAGTGGAAGCAAGGGATGCTCACTGAACATATTCCCTATTCATTCACATAATCAATATTTTTATCCTCAAGCAAAATATCTGTTTGGTTTCATTGCTCTCCTCTCTTGAGTGATGCAAATTAACTTGTAACAACACTTGTCAGCTGCAGTTTCTTCCCCAAGCACTTTAACTTCAGCAGCTAATGTTGACTCTGCCCACAGATGTATATGGCTCTCTCTGAATTCACGAGGAGCCAAACGGGTGTGCCTCAGAGGAGAGAATCTGACTCAAGCAGGAGAAAAGAAAGAAATGCAAAGAGGATGAAGAGAAAATTCTGAATCAGAGCAAAGATATTTCCCCAAAATACACATGCTACCTTCCAAATCGCCTCATGATACAGTACATCACAAAATTACATAGTAAGTATTGAGTGCGATGCCCCACCCAAGCCCCACCGCACAAAGAGTTTCTGTGTAATACACTACGAGACCTTGTGACATACAGATGAGGTAAACTCAAAAGCTAACTCATCCCCTGCGTAACTCCTTCCAGCCATTTTGGAGGAACAAGATCCCTTTCAGATCAAATACGAACCAAACTTTTGCCAAAGCCTCAAACCAAACCCAAACCTCTTTGGAGGTTTGTAAAAGTTCAGGTAAGATTTGTTTTACTTTGGTTTGTTTTTGTTTCCAACTCCACTTTCTGCTTTTGGTGCAGAGGAGGAAAGACCAAAATACTTCAAGGAAAGCTATTTCTGTGTTTCTCCTGGCTCCAGTTCCAAATCCCAGAAGTTAGGGTAAGCAGGTTCTAAACTTTTGGATGCTTTCCCATCTGGAACTTCTGACTCATCTCTACTGGCTAGCTATAGGCTCTGGTAGTGGGAGCTATTATTTCTATAGGAAATGCATAATAAAACGTATGCTGAGAAATCTCATGAAAGTGTAACCCACATGCCAAATAGGGAGATATCTCTTTAAGAGATCTATTGGGTAGGAATGAGTTGTGTCTGCATCCCTGCTGCTAGGCAGATGCACAATTAACATTCCACTCAGAAGTTTCTGAAATTGGGTGTGGTAGTTTTGGGTATGCTCAATAGGTTCCCCGTTGCTGGACTCAGACTTCACGAGGGCAAGTAGTTAGGGCAGCTGCTTCGCAACAGGCCACGTGCACTCTGTGGGTTGGGAGAAGCTGAGCTCCAGGAGCAGAAAGCAGGCTGTTTTCCCTAACTCTGAAGCATTTTGCAGCAGATTGGTGGTGCAGTTCACCCAGCAGGGAAGCCCTGACAGTGTTAATTATAGAGAGGAAAATGGGAGGGAAAATTAATTTCTTTTATTTTAACTGTACACTTTGAATGCTGTTTAATTTTAGCTAAACTGTTTTAGTTTAAATTGTCTCAACCAGTATGATTCCTTAACTTAAATGGGATAATGAGGAAAGAGTCATTTATATTTTGCTATTCTCAGTTTTGTTTTCTTATAACAGGATTTTTTTAAATCTATAAACTTAACTGAGTGGTTAGTTAATTGGTTAGCCGACTAGCTGAGTGATTTCAGCAGAGGAGGAAGAGTCTGCATGGATTCCAACTGAAGATTTCTACAGGCAAGTGGAGGCAAGATGTTGGTTTTGACTCAGCGGACTGTATAGATTTGGTGATCAAAGACTAACTGAGACTCAGGTGAACTCAACCTAAGCTTTTGGGAGCTCTGAGTTTCTTCTCGCTGTGTTTCGGTGGGGACTGACCTGTAATTTTTTTTCTTTATGTTTATGTATAACTGTAAAGGTAATACATGTGGATTATAAAGTAACCATGTAATGTTGCAGAAATTACGTGGTAATTATTATTATTATTAATTATGTTTTTTATCATTTTATAAAGTTGGTACTTAAGAATTAAGTTCATTCCTTTTGTTCTTCAGGACTTGATTGTGGGGAAGTTGACCTTGTGGAATCCTTGCTGAAAATCCTCAATGACTAAATTCTGGGTCTCCAGGTGCTTTTCTATGGGATTTTTAAGGCACTGGAGAAGGGCAATGAAGTAAACTCTAGCGTCTACCCAAAGATTACAATACCAAGAGAAATAATTTGCCTTACCACCGTCCATAGTCACAAACATTCCTAGGAACTAGGGCTGTCAATTAATCTCAGTTGACTCAGATGATTAACTCAAACAAATTAATCGTGATTAAGAAAATTAATTGTGATTAATCACACTTATAACAATAAATTGAAATTTATTAAGTATTTTTGGATATTTTTCTACATTTTCAATATTGATTTCAAATACAACACAGAATACAAGTGCACAGGACTCACTTTATATTATTATTTTTGATTACAAATATATGCAATGTAACAATGATAAACAAAAGAAATAGTATTTTTCAATTCACCCCATGCAAGTACTGAAGTGCAATCTCTTTATCATGAAAGTGTAACTTACAAAAGCAGATTTTTTTTGGTTACATAACTGCACTCAAAAACAAAACAGTGTAAAACTTTAGAGCCTACAAGTCCACTCAGTCCTACTTCTCATTCTACCAATCGGTAAAACAAACAAGTTTGTTTACATTGACAGGAGATACTGCTGTCTGCTTCTTGTTTACAATGTCACCTGAAAGTGCTGATGATGCTCGTTAAAAAAATAATGCGTCAATTAAATTTATGACTAGACTCCTTTGGAGGGGTGGAGGGAGAACTGTATGTCTCCTGCACTGTTTTAAATATATTCTGCATATATTTCATGTTATAGCAGTCTCGGATGATGACCCAGCACATGTTCGTTTTAAGAACACTGTCTCAGCAGATTTGACAAAATGCAAAGAAGGTACTGATGTGAGATTTCTAAAAACAGCTACAGCACTCGACCCAAGGTTTAAGAATCTGAAGTGCCTTCCAAAATCTGAGAGGGACAAGGTATGGAGCATGCTTTTAGAAGTCTTAAAAGAGCAACACTCTGGTGTGGAAACTACAGAACCCGAACCACCAAAAAAGGAAATCAACCTTCTGCTGGTGGCGCCTGACTCAGATGGTGAAAATGAGCATGCGTCAGTCCACACTGCTTTGGATTGTTATCAAGCAGAACCCATCATCAGCATGGTAACATGTCCTTTGGAATGGTGGTTGAAGCATGAAGGGACATATGAATCTTTAGCACATCTGGCACGAAAAATCTTGCAGTGCCAGCTACAACAGTGCCATGTGAATGCCTGTTCTCACTTTCAGGTGACACTGTAAACAAGAAGCGGGCAGCATTATCTCCTGCAAATTGTAATCAACCTTGTTTGTCTGAGTGATTGGCTGAACAAGAAGTAGTACTGATGGGGTTTTTTTGTACATAATTCTACATTTGTAAGTTCAACTTTCATGATAAAGAGATTGCACTACAGTATTTGTGTGAGGTGAATTGAAAAATAATTTTGTTTTGTTTTTTACAGTGCAAATATTTGTAATCAAAAATATATATAAAGCGAGTACTGTACACTTGGTATTTTGTGTTCTAAGTTAAATTAATATTTGAAAATGTAGTAAACATCCACAAATATTTAAAATAAATGGTATTCTATTGTTGTTTAATCATGCAATTAATTTTTTTAATCATGCAATTAATCATGATTAATTTTTTTAATCGCTTGACAGCCCTATTAGGAACCTAGAAACCATCTGCAAACTTTCCCTCTCCAAACCCTCAGAACAGATCATATCAAATTTGGAATCTAATGGCACAGAATATGGAGGGATGCACAGGTAAAAACCCTTCTACTTCCACCTCTACAATCAAGATATTCTTTGGAGCCACAACATGCAAGCCCTCCCACTGCAAGCCCTCAGCGAACAGCTGTGCATCACCATTCACACCAGCAACGGTACTATTGCGCCCTGCTGCTCTCATTTTTAATTTACTCTTGGTGGCCAATTTTCTATTAGTCTGGATCCCACGTCTCCCAAGGAGGTGCCCACTGGAAGAGTGGGGTTGGTTCTATCATGAGCTCCTCCATGACTGCTGAGGAGCAAGTGAAGCCCAGATGACAGTGAGCAAGGTTTCCCTTCCCTGGGGGTGGATTCACCATCACACTCATCACTTAGCTTGTTGGGCAAAGCTTGGAAGGTAAATAAATAAGCAGCATCAATGGTGAGCAGTAACAGAAATAGCAGAAATGTTTGTGGCAGTAATCTAGGGTGTTACTAGGAGCACAGGGAAGGATTTTTCATGGTTTTTACTTTGACAGCACCTTTCTAGAAACAGAAAAATCAATAAAATAATATGAATAATAAATGGACCAGCAATTTCAGAAGAAACCCTGTGTAAAAGGCAGAGGAACCACCAAGCCAAAGGAAAGGGAATGAAGTGGCAGGTTATAAAATGGATGAGCCCTGCCATCATCTGGAGACAGGGAGGGTACGTCCTTTGGGTGCATGATTTGTAGGATTTTCTCACCTTTCAGTCTCCCAGCTGAGTTTTTCAGTGAGACAGGCCCATCTCGGATGAGTTTCCTACGTCTCAAGTCCTCCCTGGCAAACATCTGGCCGCTCTTCATCCTCATGATGGACTTGCTGTCCGTCCGGGTGTAGATCTCAGTAAGACGCGTTTTCTTTTCATAGTTGTTGACTTTGCTATTGACTGCAGCAATCACATCTTTAACCAGGTTTAGTGACTGGGTCAAGTCTTGATGTTCCACTTCGTTTTCTTCAGGAGTGAGAGAGAAACACTTCAATTTCAGTTCACCCTTATTGTGAGTATGCAGAGCCTAACTTCTTACTTCTCCCCTTTCCCTTACCCGTGAGTCATCAAACGCTATAGCACACGGATGCACTATTTTAAAATATCTTCCTAAGACAAGTTCCATTTGGAAGAAATGAAAAGTTTGTCACAAACCTTAAACAGACACCAAGACAGTGACGGGGAACCATAGGAAATATACTCTGCATAAGCTATGGCAAACTAGGACAACGTAAATAAGGACCCCATTTTCAGCCTCTGCACGTGCATGGCTGCCTGACCACGTGTATAAAAACAGGCGCGCGCCCATAATGCCCTGTGCACATAGCCGTTTATGTGAGAATATCAGGTGCAGCCATTTTTGAATACCAGATTCGCTTCGGAACACTCAGTAAAGCTGCAATGAGAGTTTTAAGGGTCTGGATTAACGGTCCCCTTCCGGTAGTGGCAAAATTTTCATCTGTTTGGGTCTTGATGAAGTGACACATTTGTGAAATAAATTGTTTCACATTCAGAGATGCTCACTCACACTTCTATAAACCACACCAGTGAGACAGACGACTATGTATGAGGAGGATAATGTCTCTTGGGAACGTAAATTTACTTTATAAAAAATGAACAAAATATACGAAAACTTTTGAAAGGTATGAATTACAGAACATTAATGATTATAAAGACACAGTGGTCAGTCTCTGCCACTCCTTGGCTCATCAGTGTTAGCTGACATATCTGTAGGATGCACACCTGCTGATAAACTGGAATAGAAAACATTACATATACATCATTCTCCAGAGGATTTTGTGGGTGAAATCATATAAAAAACACCCCTGGAGTTTACCATATCTTAAATGAAGTGGCACAGATAAGCCACACCTCATCCTCACCTAATAAAGGGTTTCCACAGAGATTAAACAGAGTGCACCAGCAGAAAGCAGGTGAGATTAAACTGTAAACTGAGCCTTTTTGCTCTCTAAGTGAGAGACTGAGAGAAATCAAGAACAAAGCGAGCATGTGCTCTGCAGGCTATTCCCACATGTTTCTACCATTCTAACCCTGATCCCCTCTGGCATTAAGATTCTGTGGCCACTCCTGATAGGGGGTTGATCATGCAGAATCAGAGAGGTGCTTATGTGACACAGAGAAATATGTGAGAGAGTTGATTGCGGACCTATCACCTGTAACCACTTGATCACAAATAACTCATGAAGAGTCATATTCGAGGCCAAGTTCTTTGAATACAGTATTTAGAAGTATGGTAATGTAGGATTCCTGGGATGGAAGAAACGTTCAAAGCGAGTGTGTGAATCCTCTTGGAGATCTGAGAATCTTATTCTTCCTTATTTTGCCCCTTCCCCAAGGCCCTTTATCTCAGCCACTATCCGAAGTGGACAAGACAGGAGTCTTTGGAGTCCATGCATGTTGCTCCATAATTAGCTAGAGATCGCTGTAGTGATGAACCTACCAAGGCACTTCACTTCTACAGGGGCTGAGTGCTGTATCTCTGCAGCATTCTCAGGCCTGTCTAGCCTGAGGATTGAAACCCTGTTGGAAGAAATGAAATCCAGGTCTCTAATTACAGCAGTAAGCTGGGCACTAAACACTGGGCTAGCTGGCTGATTCTGAGTTAGGCGGTTTTACTGGGAAAGGTCCTGGAGAAAGATACAGAGGAAACAAATGTGCTTAGGAAAAGGAACAGGCTCTACCTTTGGTATATTGTAATATTCTTTGTAGTATCACGGGATACTTTGTGATCCTTTGAGTTACTAGTAAGATGCACTCAGGTATCCCCAGGCGCCTCACCACCGTGCTGCTCATTTTTTTCTAAAAAGACAAGACGTAAATTAAAACACTGCCACTGAAGCGCCCTCCAAGATGTGCCAACGTGCAGTATGCACCCCCTGTGGGGGTCAGCCACAAATCCCCCACCAGTTCCTACCTTGATGAATGCCTGAAAACGCTTCTCTTTTGACTGCAGGTCTTTGAAATAACTGACAGCCTCGTTGTGGTGCCCGCAGAATTTGCCGTAAGTTTTCTTCATTCGCTCCCCATTCTCACCGGAAAACTGCAAGACATGAACAAACTTTTGGCCCCTCACTGAGTTCTTGGGATCAGTCACTTGGCATCACCCATCACCCATCACTGAAAAGGACGGCTACACAGTCAGTACAAATCTAGCCTGAAGTGTAGCTTTCAAAAAACTAGATCGATGGAATTTAAAGAATGGAGACCAGAGCGAGAGACCCTACCACAAAGAGCTGGCACGCCAAAGAGACAAGATGGACAGAGGGAGGGAAAAAGAGCTACAGAGGTGTGAAGCGGCTTGCCCAGAGTCACAGAGCAAATCAGCAGCAGACCCAGGAAGTGGAATCCAGATCCCCTGCTTCCCAGCTTAGTCCCATACACTACAGTCTGTACCGTCACCAGCGCTGATGATTTTCTGCCCATGAGGCATAAACAAACAAAACAGGCATCAACCCTGACAGCAACCCTTTCACCTGAAAATCTCTAAGTGCTTGACAAAGATGGACAATTACTGTCATCTCCATTGTATAAGCGGGGAAGCGGAGGCACAAAGGATATGTCTACACAGCAAAGAAAAACCCAAGCTCTGGGGCCCTCCCACCCCATAGGGTCCTAGACCCTGGTCTTAGGCTGGAGCCCAGAAGTCTATACAGCAGTGAAACAGCCCCACAGCCTGAGCCCCACAAGCCAGCGCCAGCTGGCATGGGCCAGACACGGGTTTTTCTTTGCTGGGTAGACATACCCAAAGAGGAGTGCGACTCACCTTGGGCCACCAGTTAGACAGCATAAGGGCAGGTCTACACTACAGAACCACTTCAGTATAAATAACTATGTCGCTCAGGGGTGTGAAAAATCCATACCGACCTAAGCACGATGTGTAGTGTGTAGACAGCGCTAGGCCAGTGGGAGAGCATCTCCTACTGATGTAGCTACCGCCTCTGGCTCAGGTGGATTAACTGCACTGACAGCAGAGAGCTCTCCCGTCAGCGCAGAGCATCTTCACTGAAGCGCTACAGCAGCGCAGCTGTACCAATGCAGTGTTTTAAGCGTAGACCTGCCCTAAGAGAGAGAATTGTCAGTCAGGAGTTCCTGGCTTGCAGTCTTGTGCTTAGGGCACGCAGGTGTCTCTCACCACTCACCTGATTCACCAGGATGTCTCCTATCCTCTTGATAACAAAGTTCTTTTCACTTTTGTCCATCAGGGACTCTTTCTTCCTCTCCAGAATCCGCTGGAAGAACTGGTTGTGGATGTTCAGCAAGTCATCCAGGCAAGGAAAGACCTTTTCCACCATTTGCTGTTCAAACTGCAGCTCCTGCACCATCCCCCTGCTGTACACATCACTCATGATCTTCAGAGTGCGGACATGATGCATCTCTGTCTGCATCAGTTCTGCATGAGACAAGGACAGGTCCAACAGAGGAAGCACATGGGTCAAAATTATTATCCTCTAGGACAAGGCGCTGTATCAACCCAGAGTACTTGGCATTGCTAAGACAAGGAAAGGCATTCACCAGATCTAGCTGGTTAGAAGGGCTCATAGAAGCTAACAATGTAATGAAGTGCTATGGGGTCATAATTCCCCATTCTGACATGTGTGTTACTTGCACTACTGTTACTGGGATTTATACATGTGAACTCGGGGAAAACAGTCTATAATACATTAAATGCAACACCAATACCATTGATATATACCAGTTTCATTCTTTTTTTACCTCTTAATAGTTACTGATTAGATCATCAACGTGAAAACATTTTTTCTTTACAAAGTGCATGGTAGGGCTTAGCTTGGGGGTGGATCAGCCCTCCCCGTACTCTGTTCATATGAACAAGTGCTCGCTCTCATTACTGCTAGAACACAGGTCCACAAACTTTGGGGCCTGCCCCCCTGGGGGGGGGCATGGAGGAACATTTGGGAGGAGGGCAGGGTAGAGCATGAAGTGGGGCCTGAGCCAACTCCACACAGGGAAGAAGGGAGTGCCACCCGGCCCCGCTCTGGCCCCAGCCGCAGCCTGGTCTTGGCCCCTGGAGCGGCTGTGGCTCTGCTCCCGGTCCCAGCCCAGCTGCTGCTCTGCTCCCAGCCACGAACCTGGCCCCAGTCTCAGCGCCCGGCTCCCAACTGCAGTTGCGGGGCAGGGCAGGGAGCAAGGGGGGCGCAAGGTAAAAAGTTTGGGGACCATTGTGCTGGAATCTGAACACTGCAGAAGGACAGATAACAATACCAAAACACTATGTTGCTCCTCTCAATATAGTTATTTTTCTGTGCAGCACAAGAGGACTCTTATATCAAGGGGGAGAAGATGCTAAAACAAATAATTGACTACTCTGTACTCATGGATAACTGTGTATAAAGGTCATCACCAGACAAACCAGGAGATACAATTTGTTTGGATGGTTCAAGGTAAGTGAAATCCAGAATTCCAAAGCTTAGTAAGATGGTATTGGAGGTCTTCATTTCTAGTAAACACCAAGAGTGAAACTCTGGCCCCAGTGACGTCAATGGCAAACTCCCTTTGACTTAACATTTCCAAATTAGTCACAAACTAAAAGATATGAACAGACCATCCAAACCTAGAGGTTTCTACAAACTAAATTGGATCACTTCTCTTTAACCAATACACATCTCACCATATATGACATCTTGCCGTTTGACGACATCCTTCTTTTGCTGCCGCAAAAACTTGCTGTCCACTACTTGACTCCAGGATTCTGCCTCCAGCTGCTTGGAATCCATCTCGAAGTCCCCCATGAGTTGTCCTTCATTCATGTCTGCACCTGCATAAAAGCAGCATAAAGAGATGTCTGGTCCCATCTGAAATTCCCATTGGCTTTCTACAGCTTCAGGCTTTGTTCTGAATGCCACAAACACCATATCTACTCTCATTTACAAACATGGAAACAATTATATCGAATTTTACTGGGTAACTACCAAACAATGCAAAGTACTTTTATAGGTTACTTGCTAGTTGCACCAAACAAGCCCACAACTATCGTGTATACTGAACTCTGGTTTACAAGACAAGCAAGAACCAGTTATCTGCCATGCTTCTGTGTTTGGATGAATACAATGGGATCTCCTTCAGTGTTTGGATGAATACACTGGGATCTCTTACCCTCATCAGTTAGCGACTCCGTGGATTCATTCACCCGGCTGATTTTATGTAAAGAGTCTGTTGACTGTGACAGGAATTTCCAAGTATGTACTATGCTTTCATCATTGCCAACTCTGCAGAAAAAAGGAAATGCAGAACCCCATTCAGGACTCCAACATTCAAATCAATCACTTTTTAAAGTACACAGAACAAATATAATTTTAAATAAAACTGAAAGCTGCACTAAGTGTTGCCGATTATGCACAGGTATACGTATTGTGTGCGCATGTATTTATATATTTTATATATAATGCTAATAACTACAAATTAGGGCTCAACAAACTGGATCATCTACATTTCTAACTGAAATAATCATTTCCCTAAAACCTGAAGTGAACATTTGACGTCTGAAAGAGTTTGGTAAACTTAATTTAATTATTTTCATTTTTGTATTGCCATTCTACCGCCTTATTTTCAAGATACTGTATTTCCAGCTCAGCTAATGCTGAGGAATATCGGAAATCTCTCAAGAGAGTCTGCACATGCAAAGTTCTAGTTGAATGAAATTCATCTAACATTTGGATAAGCAGTTAATCTTGTGGATGTTTTTCTAAACTAAGCCTTTTGATAATTTTCCCCTTCGCAGCTCTGCAAACACATATCCAACACAGTTTTCTAAAATCACTGGTATTAGGGAAAATGGAAGAATTAATGATCATGGAAACTCTATGTATAGCAGCACTCTGTGTGTGTGTAATTATTTTATACATATATACAAAATGCATGATGATGTGTGATGGTATGCAGCTTCTACTAGCTTGAGTTCTGAACGGCTGCATTACATGCAAACTTCTGAAAATTTTCATTCCCAACACACAGGAAATTTGAAGTTATAGTTCCCACAGCAACTGCATCTTGACCCCTTTCCTCAGACAGTATGTGGTATTTGTTTTTCTGTATATGTTGTGATATTTTATACATCAATATACATGACACACACCCATAAATGTATTCCTAATGAAATATGGGGAATAATGTAGGTTGCTTACACTATGCATACTGTATGTATACCACACATACACACAGAGGCTTACCCTGCAATGTTCTGTATTGAGACGCTTTTTGAAAGTGTTGTAGTCTGCTGTGATCTCCTGTTATTGAATATTGAGGTTACGGTGCTTTCATCAGGGGCAAGTATTGCAGACCGAGGGCGCTCCTTAGGTTGTGAGGCTAGAAGAGAAATGCCACGTATCTGATAAGAAACACCATCCAAACTCCTTGCTAACGCATTATGATGACTCGACCAAGCAAGATTCTCAAAATTCACTTCCTCTTTGCTGAGAAATAATCTCCTCTTCAACTGGTATCAACTGTCATAGCTCCACTGAAATTTAGCCTCATTCTCTGTCTTTACTGGTTTGTTAACACAGGGCCCATTCCAGATATCCCTGCTCAGGACATAATTTCCATTCACTTTAGTAGTTCTGCCTGAGTAAGACTTCAGAAGTAGTCCCCAGGTAAGTCTGGAGCCTACACTGAACACCAATGTGATTTACATTTGTTTGACCTATCTGGGCAGTTCCAAACTCTTAAGACACAATATTCTTATGTATAAATAACTTCTACGGCAATATAGAAAAAATGAACAATGTAAATGCTCAGTCATCATCTTCTGTGAGACTGTTCAATTGTTCGATTGTGTTCCTGTGCAGGGAAGTGGTGACCAGAGCACCAAATGGAACACTGGGCTTTCCTAATGTCGGAAGAAAGACCTTTGACTCCTCACTATAGTGCCTGCTGGAAGGGAGGGTTGGGTGGAATACACAAGTCCAGAAACACTCTCATGGGAAGCTGAGCAGAACTTCATTACAAAATGACCGAAACAGTCACTTACAGCAACTCGTCTTGGTGCTCTTATTACCTCCTTTGAGCTCTTCCAACCCTCCATTTGCCCTGACCCCCTTAGGACTGAGTTTCTGACTATCCATTGGTTCACACGATGGAGAGAGAAAGATCCTCCAGTTATGCAGAAGGGCTTGGTCATCTCTTCACATCATCACTAGCGCCCGCATCTCACTCCCTCTTTTTTCTTTCCCTGTTCAGCCTTCCTGTTTCCCACAGTGATGCTGCTGGTCCATCTGACAAAAGCAGCTTACTGAAATGGCCCAGTTTGGAACTACCCCTTCCATTTTAACTTCCCCATTGAACAAAACACTCAGTTCGATGTTGTTTTAAACATTCTCACAGTTTATGAATAACGCAGGTAACACCTATGATGTCATCTTTCCAGCCGAGAGCTTACTCGCTCCAGGAGAATTCTCAGCTGGCCAGCTACAGCCAAAATCTAGCTCCATTGCATTGTGTAAACAACAGAAAGGAGCTGGACCACTAAAAATACTGTGTCTCCAATACTGAAAACATGGCCTCTTTCTTCTATAGCTTGTATCTGCATAAGGTTATATGGGTACCACAAAACTGGCCCAACCATTTGCACAACATGAGCAATGCCTCTAAAATCCCAAATGTTCCGTATCACACAGGATATAATCACTTTATTCCTGTATCCTAAACTGTTTTATCTTTCATCGTATTGAAATGGGTAACAGTTGAACACGAGGGTAAAAGATTATACTGAATACAATGAAAAATAGCAACTTTTAAGGAGCTACACCAGAAAAAGAGGAAAGGGAAGGCTTCTTACTCTTGTTTCTCATAATTACTGTGGGTAACGAAGAGGTATCGTGTGCCTGAAGCATCCCTTTTTGTAGCTGAAAGAAAAAGAGATAGGTTTAATTTTTCCCGCTCCCAACATAAATAAAGGGCCGTGTATATCCACAGACACCTTACTTTAATTACGCAGTAACACCATTCTGAGTTCCCTCAGAACAGCTTAGATCCTAGATACAGTGCCCATCTACAAGCAGCATTATCTTCAGCAGGGTGATACAGTCCGAGCCATCACAAAGTATGCAATCAAATATGGAGAAATATTTGCAATAAGAAGTAAAATAGGGAGACAATAATCCTGATATTGCTAGATAGCTGAAGTGTATTAAAGCCAAAAGGATCATTGAGGGAACAGTATACATAATTGTAGTGACTAGCTGTTAAATGTAACTATGTGCTCAGCACAGTGAACGCAGTCCTTGCCTCAAACAGCTTATGATTGAAAGACAGGACAGCACTGTTCCCTCTAAGTTGTGCGTGTGCACACGCACACAGATCCTAAACCCCCACGGACATGGCAAAACACCACGTGCACAAAAATTTGCACAGAAGCACAATAATTTGCACAGAAGAAACTTTTTGAGCACACGGCCTGTCAAAAATTAGAGGGAACATTGGACAGGAGCGAAAGACTTGAACAAGAAGAGCATGGTGGCTTGGTGAACCAGGATGGGAAAGGAGCTCCCCACACATGGGAGAACCATGAATTCCAATCAGAGGCGCTCAGCTATATTAACATACAAAAACTGCCTTGAAAGAATATTAAGGCTGCAAAGTCTAGCACTTAAAAGTTAAGAAATGCCAAAATTAAGGTTGTCCATGTAACCTTAATTTGGCTCCATGGTGCACATGCATTATGTTGTAGTCTAATTACAGGATCAGATGCTATTTTTTTTTTTAAGAGGATCCATGCCTCATTCAGTGCACAGGATGGATGGTGCTCACAGACTGGGGAGCTATTCTATATTTCATTGCAACCTCATCCCAATCTCCCTGCTCACTGTGCCCACCACACCCAGGCCCAACTCCTCTCCCTGCTGTACTCCAGATGGGCCTCTTTCCCCTGCTGCCAGGGGAGTGTGGAGGGCACAGGAGAGAGTATCTTCCTGCTCTGGGTTCCTGTGCCCATAGCCACAGCGGCCCCTGGTACCAGGAGGAGCAATAGCAGGGGAAATCCAGTGCAGTTGTGGGCTGCAGCATGCTCAGTTGCTCGGTGGGGATGGTACATGCTCACGTGGGTCACACAGAGGTGCACAGGACAAGGGGTGCTCCATTAACAAACTGCTATTCAATATCTGTGTTATCCTCGTTGTTCAATGCATGGCTCCGCGCTGTGCTTACTGCACCCTGTTCAAATCCTATCCTGCAGAGAGAAGTATTAATCTCCTGATGGCCTTTTCAATGGTGCTGTAGCACCTGAGTGTTTCACAAATGTTAATTAGTTGATCTTCACACACCCCATGAGGTAAGGTATTATTACTCCTAGGAGTGTAGTGGAGAGTAAATATGGGCAAACTCTTCTGATTTGGGGAATATGGAGTGTAGGTTAGAGTAGTTTACTCAATTCTTCTTCTTTTTTTACCGTTTTACTGATAGGGAACTAAGGCATGGAAGCAGAAATGTCAAAAGCGTCCATTAATTGTGGGCGTCCGATTTGAGATGCCCGTAGCCTGATTCTTCAGAGAACACAGCACTTTATCTCTTCAGAACAGAGCTCCCACTGACTTCAGTTGGAATTCTGCAAATCAGATCTCAGGATCTCAAGTTAGGCACCAAGAAAGGGAAGGACACAAGGGTCACGTTAGAAAAGTTTGGTTTAAGTGACTTGTCTAGCATCACAAAGGAACTCTGTGGCAGAGGCTGGGTGGCATTCGAATGACTAAACAAAAAGACTATCCTTCCTCTTCCTGAAAGCCCCAGCCTCATTCACCACACACCTTCCAAGTTCTACAACAAATGAGGCCAGGAATCCTAAGTACAGCAGACACACTAACTACACAAGTCTGATTAATTTCCTGAGCACTGTCCATCCTCTGCACTGAATGAAGCGGGGGTCCTGTGGAAATATAGTATGTGATCATGTAAAAACTGTATCATCATGCATATGCACAAGAAGGAAAATTAAGTTTGCAGAGGGCAAACCTTAATTCTGGCATTTCCTAACTTTTGAGTGCTTGACTTTTCAACCACAATGTTCTCATACAGTAGGCTTTTTTGTAAGTAATTTCCTAGCTTTTTTTAAAATCAAACCGAAAAAACAAATTCTATATTGTGAAACCATATTGACTCCCATATTATATTATACATATATATATTATATATATAAAATCAGCAGCATTGCTGGAGTCTTTAGATCCACAGCACAGACCTGTCACTTGGGCTCACATGGTAACTCACAGCAGTAGTAGGTTGGCATCCTTTATATGGGACAGTCACTAGAGGGAGATGAGCAATCTCCTCCCCCTCCCCTGTGCTCGGCTCCAAGTCCCAGTCCTTGTTTCCCTCTTCCTCCACCACTTGTCCCCATCCCTGTCTTCCCATGGCTCTAAACAAACAGAATTGCATTTTACAAAACTTAGAATATGATTTTTCCCTAGTCACATCAGACAAGGGAAGCAGAATTAATCTACAATTTGGGCGAGTATCATAAATTTCAGGAGAGTTGAGGAAAATGATCCCTCATAACAGGGGATTATGACGTTATGTCCAGCAGACTGGAAATTCCATTCCTGCACACGTTGCAAAAGATGTCTGCATGCTAAAACACTTCAAAATAAATGTTATGTTCAGCAGACGACATGAAGCCTCTCACCTTCATTTTGACTTTTGCACAGGATACGAGACTCTCCTTACAGCCTTTGTGAACAATTGCATTGCAGTCTGTAAAGTGGGAAAACACACACACAAAAAGCCAGGTCAGAAGTTTGCCTTTTGATTTCCTCTTACATTTCTATGCGAGACTGTGGAGTAATTAGGGATTGTCACTTCCACTCATATACTAGAAGAGCAGCTCTAGATATTGCCAAATGTGCTGCCTTCCATGATAACGAGGCCATCTGATTGATTGATTATTAACAAGATTTCCACACAGATTTCAACTGATTGGGAGTTCTACTTAAAAATCAATAGCATACTATCCCCAAATTACACAAACAAAAATGCTTGTTATTCTTTAGATGAAAAATAAGGGGGTGAACAGGAGCCACTGAACAACTAGGCACATGCTTGAAGACTTATGACTTCACAGGCAGGCAGAAGTAGGGGTCGATTATAACAGCAAAAGATTCTCCTTAAACACAAACATCATCTTAATTAGAGCAAGAATGACAGGAAACCAGATGCAGGAAAGGAACAGGGAAAAAAATCTTGCACGAGTATGAAAAAAGATCACTGCTTTATATTTATATCTTCCACCACTCTGCAGAGACGCCAGAGAAGGTAACAGGAATGAGAGTCCGGACACCGGGTTTGCGATTTAGACTCTTGTCCACCTAGACTGAATTCCTCAGTTCATTTCATATAGGCCACTGATACGTTCCAAGGGTAACAACTCTCAACTCACTATTTAATACCAACCCGGCTTGCACATGACCCAGCGATTGGAGGTGAAAAAGCTCCACATCCTAATGCCCTGAGTTAGCCAATCACTCAGTGCATCAGATTTTGTCCTAATCATCCTGGAGATAAGCTGTCCATTAACGCTGGGCTCTACAAAGGGGGCGCAGGGAGTAACATGTCCATCACACACTGATTTATAATGGGATTTTGGTTACTAACTAACTCCTTGAAAATCCCCAGCCTAAAAACATTCAGATGAAACTCAATGTAACTAGATTCAGCAAATATACCTGGTCACTTTTGTCTAGACAGGGAAATCCATTTTAAATATTTAGTTTGCAAAATATATTTAAAAGGCTTCTAATAAAACCCGAAATAGCAAAACCCCTGAATGAACAAACAAAAAGGCCCAAATCATCATTAAGTTCACAGATATGTGTCTGCTAAATGGAAGGATGTGCATGCATGTTGAATGTGTCTCACAGCGGTAATGGGCGTTAGGGTTTATGCTCTTTTGTTGACTTCCCACAATTTCCTGTACATATGAAACAGAAAGACAAAAACCTGCTGTGCTGTGTAAAAACATAAAGATGATCACATCTCGGATCAAGGGAAAAAACTGCAACGGACCCAGAGAACTTTCTGTCTCTTTCTTGCCTCAGAACTCGTCTCCTTCCTGTTTGATACAACATCCCTTTTTCCTTGCTCATGCTTGTAGTAACATCTCCTGTGATCCTCACAGCCACAGGAGGGCTGGTCAAGAATCCCTAACCTTGCTGCTCAATGATGCTCTTGAATTGAGTGAAGTGATGCCACTGGGCCTGACCAAGGCTGAAAGCATTGCCATGATAGCAATCCCGCTAGACTGCCAGGACATGCAAAGTCAGAACTTGTCTGAGGTTGAACACACGTAAGGTTTCCTATACGTACTCTAGTTAGGAGGTTGGGAAGTCTCTTACAAGGCTAGTGCCACTTCTGTTTGGTATACTGTCTAGCGAGAAAATGCTTTTACAATGAGTTGCCATCACTTTAGTGGATAGCATAAGTCTCCATGACTAATAAAGCAGGAGAGACCCAAGTAAGCAAAAAGCTAGAAATATTACAGTCCAATTATTTGAGTTAAAAGTACTAATAGCCCCACCCCACTTTAGGTAATCCCCTTGGCCCCTCTAACCCTGTACACATCTCACAAATGAAGTTCCTGGAAACTACAACAACAAAAACCTTTTATGAGAGGGAAGAACCTCTAAATCTGAATCCCTTCGCACTTCTGGAAGTGGGGTAGGATTGGATTCCCTTGAGTCAAACCTGCCCCTCCAATTCTGGTTCTGGGCCTAGCTCTGATGGAGCTAAAAATCTCTCAAAAACAGATAATACTGTGATTTCCCCACCACACATGATGGCAGAAAACTCTCAAAAATTCTCAAATGATTCCATAAGATTTCTGCTGTCCTGGAACGGACATCCTGTCAGAACAGCTTGTGAGATTTCAGTGCTGTCAAATTCAAACTCAAGCCCTGCTTTGGCCTTGAACCTGTATTTCAAACCCTAGCCTAAACCAAATCCAGACCCAAATGTCACTTCCTCAGCTGATCTCTACAATAAAAACCCAAGCACTTAGGACAAGATAGGAGCTGGGAGCTGGCCAGGCAGCAGTTATTAATTCACTTTAACTGGTGCAAAAGTCACTGGATACTTTTATATGGAAATTCTGGACCAGCAACAAGTTTCAGCCTTGCAGGGAGATTCTTCAGCTCCCCTCACCCCCTAATTACAAAACCATTAATAATTACAGAAGGGAAAATTTCTGCTTTGCCCAGGCTGGTATTTTATATTAAAAAAAGAAATGCAAGGGGAAAAAAAGGCCAGAATTATTCAAAAATTGACCTTTAGAAACATCTATAACAATAGGCCAAAGCTCTGCAGATGTTTTTTTTTTTAAAAAAGTCTACTCTCTTAAGAACTACCACAGCAAATATTGGCCATTAGTGCAGAAAAGTAGTAGAGCCTGAAGCAACAAGTGCTTTGTGAACAATGGAACTCTGGACCATTGCTGTTGAGTATTAGTCCTTTTAAAAGGGCATCAGCAGACTGTCATCATCAAGATGAAGAACTGGTTTAATTTGTGAGACGTAGAAACCGGCTGGTGTCCTCTGATATAACCCAGGCTGGGATACATGAGTGGCAATCATCCCCAACTGACATACAAATCTAGTATTCCTTCTGTGCACAAACCAAAGGGCTCCATTAACAGAAGAGGAACAAAACGACGGAGGAAAGCCACAAAAACCAGCCAAATCATCCGAGTAAAAAATCAGACAGCAACTGTTTTACACAGAATATATGGAAGTGAAAATGTGTGACATAATCAAGAGGCTAAATCTCTACTTTTTGTGCAAAACTCAACACAACTTTAACTATGAACTTGCTACTGGCACCTCCATAATGACGACTTTCTTTTGGTGTCACAAAAACACACTTTGCTGCTTGGCTTGAAAGTTTCATACACTGATGTGCTGCATCCCATTTCCCAAAACAATACGCTTCCTGTCTTTGGAAAGAGTTTTGCAAGTTGCAAAATGAAGCAAGTACTGCAAACGAACCAGGCCCCTAAAACCAGTGTGTCTTTAATCTGACACAAAACACCCTGACCGAATATTTGATTCTTAGGCTTCATCTGGCCTACTGAATATTCCACGTATTCTACAGAGAGCTAACGTACACTGTACATTACTTTAATTTTGACAGAAGCTGTTGGCTACACCGACACTACACATCACCAGTGGTGGCATGTAGTGTATGTGTAGCTATACACTGCAGTGAAAAGCAGGCTGCGTTCACACTGTCATTTGTAGCTACACATGTCAGTGAAAGGTTTTGGTTGGGAGAGTCAGTGGGGATAGGTGGGCCTTTGCCAGAGCCTTTCCCTGCTGCCCCTACCCTGCCGGAGCCTTTCCCCGTGCAAGGGAAATGCTCCTGCAGCAGGGAGCTGGTGGAACCTCTCCCCCCTGCCAGAGCCTTTCCTATTCTGCAGCAGGAAGCTACCCAAACTTTTTTCCACTACCTCCTGCCGCCAGAGCCTTCCCTTGTTGAGGGAAATCTATTCCTGTGGCAGGAAAGGCACCAGAAGTGGGACACAGCTATTTTTAGCAGTGTAGACGAGGAGACATGACGTTGGCGAGTAAAGAGCATGTCGGGTACACACTCGCATACATACCCATACCCTTCAGACATGTCTTTACTTGCCTAAGCCATGTTTCGCCAGCTTTAATGCTATTTATTTTTACCTGTGCTAGGGGAGTTCTGTGGGATGTACCCCAGATGCTGCCCAAAAAGTGTGCACTGTAGATGTATCTTAAGGCTATATCTACAGTATGTTACAGTGTCCTGCGTGCCACCGTACAGATTATGGTGGGCTTGAATAGCCGTGTGCACTCTCACACCCCCGTGCGGACACTGCGGGCATAAATTAGAAGTCCTGTTTGAAGAGAACTATGTTAACACAAACTAGGAATCTTAGTTCATGCCTGCAGGGTCCACACGAGGAAGTAACAATGCACTGCTATTCGCACCCCCGTAGTCCAACGTGTCAGGCAGTGCAGACAATCCCTAAGTCAAGTAGGGCTGGATTACTTACACCCATCGAAGCAAAAAATAAAAATACAATCACACAAAACTTATGCCCATGTTATAGCATCCTTTACAGTGGACATCATACAATGGAGTAGATGGCCCTTGCGGTCCCTTCTAACCCTATGGTTCTATGATTCTTGGCTAAGACACAGGATGTATATTTAGGCACAATGCTTAAGTGAGAGAGATTTCACATGTGCATACGTAGGAGGAGATTTTGAAAGGCAAAAAGAGCAGCTAGATACTTAACTTCCATGAAAATAAACAGAATCTGGGCACCTGATACCCATTTGAATCTTTGAAAATCTTCCCCTTGCTCTCTGCATGCCGTGACTGACTGCAGGGAAGCAGCTACTGTCATTGTGTACCAAAGATGTTTAATACCTTTGTTTGATAGCGATAGCCATCTTACTTTTCTGTGTCTATATTTGTCTTGTTAGGAGAGAACTCTCAGCAATTTTCATTGTGCGCCACACCCTATGCCGTGTGCATGCATATTAACTTAAAATAAACCTTGCACAGTTTAAACCTGTATACTGAAAGGAAATGCAACCCATACAAGTACATCCAAGACAATGTTAATTTTTTTGGCATGGAACACGTATCCCTATCTGCACAGGTCCACAGACAGCCAGGAATTTATTAGCAGCTACTTTCTGGAGCAATTTAAGCTCATCAGCATGTAACAAGTTAAATCAGGTGATGTTTTGTACCCTAAATGGATTGGGAGGATTTAAAAAATAAGCACAGGAGGGGAGAGGATGGATTTAAGCACACATAATTGTTAAAATTTTCCACTTCCTGGTAGGTTAACATGGACCAGGCTTCATACAATCGTGCTGCTGTCCTTTCTCCTTCAGGAAACTCCAAAGCTGCCTCTGACTCTAGAGATACAACTAGTTATTGTTCCCTTCCCGCCCCGCAACATTTTTAGACGCTGGTCATCTATTGCAGTTGAGTGTCCTTGTGCTGCCTGCCAAATGAGTGAATGCTGCAGTCTGCATCCTCTAGGAGGACAGGCCATTCACAGCTTCCTATTTTGCAGTAGTTTAGGGCCAGAGCCTCTCTCCCAATGGAAAGGCAGCACATGCTGAGCAGTTCTCAGATCAGCAGCCAAGCACCAGACTGAGAGCCAGTGGCCTCTGCTTTCGACCAGGAGAGGTACTTGTAAATACTTTGTATTGTTTCTAAACATGAGGATAAAAATTATCACTGATTCAACAGCACGCGATCAACAGCACAGGGCAGCTTTCTAAATACCCTGTGGTTTTGAACTGTAAACTGAAGGAGTGACTGTTTTGGTCTCTGCTGAACTAAGTCTGACAACTTTACTGAATTTCATGTGGCGGACTGTAATGTGAAGAACATTTTGCTTAGGGGCTAGAACAAGAACATCAAACTAATTTAAACAGAAGCCCGTATCTCCCAGTGGCCAACATGCTGTCTATGCTCCGTTTAGGCTTGGCACAATTTGGTTTTTTTTCTAATGTTGACAATTTTTATCAATTTTTAGTTGACGATTCCCCTCCCCAATTTTTAACTTTTTTTTTCTATTTGTAACTACTTTTATTTTTACAGCTGTAGAGTTGGATTAAGGGCAGTGCTGTCAGTTGGGCTGAAGAGGTGTCCCTGTGCAGGGGGATGCTGCAGTCATCATGGTGCAATGGAAAGAGAACCCCAGCCAGGACTGTAAGGAGGAGGACAAGCTGCCAGCTGGAGGGGAAGCCACCCTGCTGCTGAACAGTTCCAGCCCTGGGAGAGCTTCCACACTCCTGGCTGGTGAGTGAGCAAGTAGGGCCATGACAGTGTAGCTGTAGGGGGCTCCTGGCAAAGTTGCGTGGCCAGTGACAATGAAAGCCTGCACATACATGGTGTGGGGAAGGCTGGAGTCCTAGTGGGGAACAGCAGAGACCCCCCCTCAACCTTGGTCAGGACCTCGAGGAGGAGGAACGGATCCCCAGCTGCAGAGACAGCAGGGTAGCTACTTCCGCAGCCAGGGACGATGACGACTCCTCCTCGCAGTCCTGGCCAGGGGTATCTGTTTTGCCAGGTCAGGACTATGGCCTCTCCACCACACCTTGCGCCTGCAGGGATCACGTGTCGTTGGCCCTGAGGCAGCGCAGGAGAGCTTTATTGTCGTGGACCCACTCACTCACACAGAGGGCTGCCCGCAGGCAGGCTGGTACCAACAGATATTTTTTTTCTTTGATTTCAGCGTGGCAGCTGAAACCGACATTTACTGACAGTTATCTATTAAAATCGAACGTGGCCAAGCCTAGCTACCTTATACCTACAGAGCGTGGATTACATATTCTGCAACACCAATGCATTTATATGTCTACGCCTTCCCCACTAATACTCACCCTATGCATGCATCAATAAATAGCTGTTGTTCATATAGTGTTTTCAGCATTATATTCTTATCCCTTGAGACTACATTAGTCCAAGCCAACAGCTACTACTAGGCAGGGAATAGATAAACTACCTGGTTTTTGTTTTTGGCCGGCAAGGTTTGTACCTGATGCATCAGCAACAAGTAAGCACATCTCAGGGACCTGGAAATTCCCCTTACCAAAAGCACCTGAATGCATGGTAAGATGCACCAATGAGTAGGGCAGCTACTCTTAACCTTCAGAGCACAGGATTTATTCAGGTCTGAAAGCTGTTTAAATAGAACTGCTACAACCAACTTAGCTTGCAAAAAAAAAAAAAAGGTAGTCCTTTGATCTGAGACACACCATCATCACCTTGCACATGTGATGGGAAAAGTGGGAGTGTGTTCCAATTTCAAAATGTTGTGTTGCTACCACCGAGATCTCACTGGAACACTGAATCAATATTTGCTGGAGCTAAAGCAGGAGGCAGGCTAGGGATAGGATAGAGAGTTCTTTTTTTCCTGAAGTTAAAATGGAAAACTAAACAGTCATGACGCAAGCTAGCTTTCCCTATCACCCCCAAAAGCTATATAACAATGCATCTCAGACCCAAGCACTAGTAATATACCACAGTCCTGATCTGTTACCTCTAAACAGATACAGATGACTATACTGAACAGCATCATACCTGTAAACTGGGCCAAACATCAGCTATGAATTAGATTGAAAATCAATCTCCATTTCACTTGAGAGTCATATTTGAACCCTTGCTACTTGACATGAAAGGTTGAGACATTAACCAGATCGGGTTCTCCCTGATCAGAATTCTCAAACTTGTAGGGGGAATAAAGCAAAAGGTCCATGACCAGCATCCTGATTCTGGCTGACAGGCTTTCCACCAACAGTGGAACACAAAGAAAAAACTACTTACTTGCACAGAGGTATGAATCTTTGTTGAAAGGTTTCATACAGTGGTAACAGTTGATTGGACCCACAGTAGGGGCTGCACTGAAGAGGTGTCCATTTAACATCTTCTTGTCTTTTTCTTTCTCCTTGGAATCTTTGTCCTTCTCTTTAGTCTTCTCTTTATCTTTCTCTTTTTCCTGAAAAGGGAAAAAGGACCAGTAGAGTCTAGTGACAAATCCCCCATGGTTGGAGCTATGAGTACATTGATCCATACATACCTTACCAATAGCCACATGTCTTCATAAATCTTAGCTAGGGAAGCAAATTTACAACCTTTGCAGAAAAGCATTAACACTATGGATTTCCTGTGTCCTCTCTCTACACAGGCATTTTGCAAGTACAGCAGCTCAAGAAATTAGGTCTCTTCTCATCAGAGCATCTCTGTTTCTTCCCATCTTTGTCTTTAAACATATGCCCTGGTTCTGATCATTACTAAATGGCACCCTGAGAAAACTCAATCTCTTCAGCACTTTCAACGGATTGTTGCATAACTAAAATAACAGGTTTTGTGTAGGCCAAACTTTCAATGTGAAGTTAATTTTTACGGCCAATGTAAAAACTAATTTTTTAAGTGTATTTTAAAGGAGAAAGATGGACCTTTATTTTGGGGTGGGCTGATAGAATTCTCTTCCTTATTTTCCTCTTGACTAGTTTGAGCTGCCTTCTTCAGTTTCATTCAATCAGCTGTGAATAATCTCCTTGGGGAAATGGATTTTTCAGAAACTTTCTATCCATAGTACAGTAGAGTAGGTTGACTTACTGAACTATGGCTAAATGGGACTCCAGGTTACCCAGTACCAGCTTGTTCACTGTGCTCTGTCTTAATTGCAGAGACCAGTAAAGGCAGATGATGGCTGCTTTGCAAAGCCTAGGTTCTGAGTTCCCCATGTCTTGATAGCAGTGGAGATAAGACTGGTCAGATACATAGCTAGACTAGCATCAAAGCATTATATAAAACGTTAAAGAGGCCACACTGGTTACTCTCACTTTGGGAATCCAGAGCACAGCTGCTTTTGGCAAGCTGACTAGCAAAGCCTTCAGGCCCATCCGCTCTGATTTTCAGAAGGGTCCCTCCTCCTTCCCCCAAAGAGATTGTTATATCAGCAAGATTATGCTGCTTTAAATATGCAGGCTTGAAGTTCCCTCACAATCTTGAAGCTTAATGGGTGATTCAAACTAAATCACAGAAAATGCAAACATTCCCATTTTGCACAGCCTGAGGTAGCAGATGACTAAATACTGAGACGATGAAATAATATAGGAAGTGACAATATGTTGGTTTCCTTCTATGTTTGGAAGTTCCATTAAATATGGGTCTTAACTTACAACAAACACAGGCATTTTAGCTCTCTAGTATGTGGCCTGCATCACTGCCACCTTCATGGGAGCTGCACATGCAAAATACAAATCTGAGTAATATTCAACCCTTCAACAAATATATATCTGCACATACACACACAAAAAATGTAACTGCTCATTACACGATGCGACCCCATTATCATCTCAACAATAATCATTTCTGTCTCAATGCATTATTGAGACCATGATGGCTTTTGTAAGAGAAGACATCATGGAGGCGAAAGTGAAATTATGAAGGTTTTCTGTGGATTTATATGTTGTTAAATGATATGTAACATGCCTGGAGCTAAACATTTTTCCAATAGAGGTCTAAATAAACAAATAAAAGAGCCCTCCTGCTGCTCAGCAGCAGGCCTGAGGAACAGAAACAAAGCAGTTAATACCAGGACAGTGAATACAAGTTCTGCAGTCACCATGAGGAAATCTTTGAGCCTTCAATCTCTCTGGTCACTTGATTACAGACCTAAAAGTGGCAATTCTTCAACAAAAAAACTTCAAAAACAGACTCCAAGGAGAGACTGCTGAATTGGAATTAATTTGCAAACTGGATACAATTAACATAGGCTTGAATAGAGACTGGGAGTGGATGGGTCATTACACAAAGTAAAACTATTTCCGCATGTTTATCCCCCACCCCTCACTGTTCCTCAGACGTTCTTGTCAACTGCTGGAAATGGCCCATCTTGATTATCACTACAAAATGGTCCCCCCCCGCCCCCCCAGTTCTCCTGCTGGTAATAACTCACCTTAAGTGATCACTCTCTTTACAGTGTGTATGGTAACACCCATTGTTTCATGTTCTCTGTGTATATAAATCTCCCCACTGTATTTTCCACTGAATGCATCCAACGAAGTGAGCTGTAGCTCACGAAAGCTTATGCTCAAATAAATTTGTTAGTCTCTAAGGTGCCACAAGTACTCCTTTTCTTTTTGGGAATACAGACTAACACAGCTGCTACTCTGAAACCTTTGAGCCTTTGATGTCACATGCAACTAATTAGTAACAAGTTTAACATTTCTGTCTGTCTCTCTGTGAATCCAAAGCTGAGTCCATCCCTATACCGCCTTTAAACTAAAGTTGACTATCTCCATTACTGGCCCCAGAGCCCCTCTCAGTATTACATCTACAGAAATGAAAGATACTTAGGATGCAGTATTAAATGGGACAATGGTATCTGGGGCAGACAAACCTGAAACTGCCAGCAGTCCTCTAGATCATCTAGATTGGATTAGAACCCTTTGACGTACAGGTGAAAGGCTCCATGTCCCATCCACAATCTGCTGAACTGTGCAAATCCAGCAGAGTTCACTTTGGAAGGGGCTCGGGACTTACACGCTGTAAGAGTGGTAGTAAATCAAGACCAAAAGGTTTGCTTGAATGTCAGACTCTGAGGAACTCAGACCTCCAAGGGAAGGATCTTACTCTCAGCCAGACCCTAGGCCTCTATGAACACTTAAACACTCCTAGCAATGCTAAACGAGATTAAGGGAGTGCAGCTGGTATTTAAAGACAGGTTTGTGCAATTTGGTAATTTTGGGGTCTGGGATATTAACCGTCCTTTATGATTTTATAAAGAAAGAAAAAATGTTTAAAAAAAGTTAATGATTTCAGTTAGACACAGGAAATACTGCACCACCTTTAGTGAGCAAAAAGCCAACTTTCATATGTCATATGTCTGATTGTGAAGTTGGGGTGCAGGACCCTCTGGCTTCCCCAGGAGCCCCCCCGGGCAGACTCGCTGTGGGAAGCACACGGAGGGGCAGAGGATGCTGAATGCTCCGAGGTCAGGCCCAGGAAGGTGGAACCTGTGTGAGCTGTTTGCCCTGGAGACAGTCTTGAGCTGTAGCTCACGAAAGCTTATGCTCAAATAAAGGTGTTAGTCTCTAAGGTGCCACAAGTACTCCTTTTCTTTTTGCGGATATAGACTAACACGGCTGTTACTCTGAAATCTTTCATATGGTGGGTTAATAACACATCACAAAGCATTACCTTAAAATGAAATGTTCTTTCTACACTACACATTACTGAAGTTTCCCTCAAATAACAACATGAAAATAGAAACATTTTTCTTCCATAAAAAAACCAGCAGCATGGTTGAAGGAACCAGTTCACTGGGCAGCGTACTTAAGCATCAGATTTCAGTGTGAAGTAACAGTTAAGTTCTTACCTCCCAATGCGTAAGTCCTACTAGTCTCACTGTTATTTCAGGTAATTCACTAAATCTACACCGTTTTACCGACATGATTTCTCAGGGACAGGAGAGCTGTTTTCTACGCGTATTAGTCCATAGTGACCGCACACTGGTCTGCTCAGTTTGCCACGACAGACTATTGGGAGAGGAAGTCAGATTGCTTGGGCAAGGGAGGGAGGGAGGTGTGTTAGCTGCTGACTTCCTTAAAGATGACTGTAACTATTTTGCGGCTGCTTGTATCACGTTTTCCCCTAGCTAGACCTGTTTACAAAAATCAGAGGGGCAGTGGGGAGGGTAAATGAATTTTAAAAGGAAAGTGGCACTTAAATTGGAGTCCAGAACTTTAAAAGAGATTTAATAAAACAACCCTTCTATGATACTTAGGGCATTTATGAAAAGAAAATTTTATTCTGTTAGAAATAGATGCACATTTAGTGTACTTCCCCAGTATTTAGTACTTTTGCAGTATCAAAACACTTATACAGATGGCTAGAGAGGTTGCTTTTGTATATCTCTAGCTACTGGTTGTTTTTTATTTAATTCACAGACGTTTACAATCTCACAGTTCTTTGAAATGCTATTTTGAAAAGCTGGTGGTGTTTAAAACTCCCTGGATGCAGACACCCACTCTAACTGCACAAGTAAATGACAGGAGAAATTACTTACCCTGCTTTTCTGAATTTGATTCCATATTTGCTGTCATGCCCCAGAAATTCATTTTGAAAATGGGAGAAATGCTGAATATTTTTCTGACTAAGCGCACTATCACACAGTAGAGATTGTGTGTATATGAACCATTACATGCGATTGAGTTGAATGGAGTTTCACCAATGTAAAACTGAAGTAACATGATGTGACACACTAGACTCACTGGTAAAATCACCCACTTATCTATTCCCCCTTCATGTTTAATTTCCCTTGTGCCTATATGTCTCTTTTTGCATTGTTGTTAACATAATTTTTAAAAAAATATATATTGGTCATGGTCTTCGTCAGAAAGCTTATTTTACAACTGATCTTAGAAAACTGCATTATCTAAAACCAAGTTCTGAGCAGAGTAAAATCTGTTAGGAGCAACTGTATGTTTATACCTCTTGCTCTACTAGAAACAGTTAGAAACAACCAAATCTTCCTGTTCCACTTCCTCTTTCAAGGGTTGTTTTTTGTCTTTCATGTTTTAATCTAAAAAACTCTTCTTCTCTGTGATGATCCAGTTCTCTGAGGAACTTGAACCTGTGTTTCTCAGGCTTACTGTATAAAATTGCAGTAATTAAACACAAAAATATTCAGAAGCAAGAAGAAAAAAAAAAGTGTTTGACTTGGATATCACTCTGCATTGCCAATTAGTAAAAAGTCAAAGCTGCTAGCTATTGCGAGCTTTTAAAAAGCAAATTGTGTTTACCATCTTGGAGGGACTCTTGTTTTATCAGAAGGTTTTAAAGTGAACAAATAAGCCAGCGTGTGGCAGTCTCTGTGGCCTTTGGTTTAACAGACGAAGATACGGGAAGTATCCCAATGTGCATTCTCCATGTACTGTCTTATCCCTCATCCTAACAGAATCTTAGAATCTTTCTCTATATACAACTGTGATCAACTATGATCTCCCAGTTCTTACCTTATGGCAAGGACTGTCAGCAAATCCCCCAACTGTACATACTTCACAAATTCTCACAAGTGGTTTGTATGAAGGGTTCTATATAAATATATTCTCTCATATTGAACTTTGCACTGGAGAACAGGGACAGTTGTCATATTCTTTTGAACTTGTCATAATCGGATGCAGCTCTGGGGTTGTCTATGACCACAGCATGCATCCTGTCGAGATAGATCAACAAACGGGAACTGGTCTCCCTTGCATAAGGGCTTAAAGATGTCACAATCTCTAGATGATGCACCAGAGATGACTGCACTATTGTGCATTTATTGTATTACCACACAAAGACCTACGTTAAAAGAATGTTAAGTTTGGAAAGTCAAGCACTCAAAAATTAGGGCATGGCAGAATTAAAGCTGCTTATGCTACCTTATTTCAGCTTCCTGGTGCATATGCATTATGATATAGTCTTATTATATATCATATCATATACTGTTTTTTCCAGAGGACTCATTCAGTGCACAGGATGGATGATGCTCATTGAACAAGCAATTATTCAATATTTTGCTTTATCCCCATTGTTCAGTGTGCGGTCCCACACCCTATTTACAGCACTTTATTCAAACCCTGCTCTGAATGAAGAATTATTAATTTCCTTTTAATTCTGGAATGGCACTCATCATTACAGTATCTGAGTGCTTCACAAACGTTAACGAATTAATTTTCACAGCCCCTTGCAAGGTGATGTGGTATTATGCCTAATTTTTGAGTGTTTGACTTTGCAACCTTAATGTTCTTTCAATGTCATTTTTCCTGTGCAATTTGCTATGTCTTTAAAAAACTGGAAAACCAGAAATCCCACCATATGGAACCATACTGACACTTAGACCTATAGCACAGACCTCTCCCACTTGAACGAATGGAGTAACTGATAAAAGTAGAATGCGGTCATCCTCTATGACAGTGGTTCTTAACCTGGGGTGCAAGATGCCCTTTCTGGGGGTGCGAGACATGCCAGATTTTTTTAGAAGGTAAATCATCGAAAACACAAATTAACCACAGGCACTTAAGTACAACTACTTTGTTTCATCAAACCTACGTTTATATGTATATAATTCTCTCTCTTTCATTCTATAGTTATGATATATCTAGGTTTAAAGAACGGACCCATTTCAACGATTTTTGATAAGGGGTGCGAGAACATATTTTGAGAACCAAAGGGGTGCAGGGTGCAGTAAAGGTTAAGAACCACTGCTCTATGAGAACCAGACACTAGAGGGGGGCTGAAACACATACTTTGCCTGTGGGTTTCACAGCCATTTGCTGACAGCAGGGGAATGGGGGCACTCATGAATCATGGGGTTCCACTTCCGGTTCTGACAGGGAGTGTGCTCAAGTGGTCATACACCTTTCTGCCTTTGTTCCTTCCACCCCCACAAGCTTGGCACTTTTTGCCCCATCCCTTTCCCAATCCCACGTTTTCTCCTCCGCGCTCCCATACTCATGTTCCTCATCTGATCTCAGTCTCTTGAGCTCACCCTTGCACAGAGAGTCCTAGTATCCCACTCTGGGGTCCATGTCTGAGTTCCATTCCTTCCTCCACCATGGCTCCCAATCCCAGTCTTTGTCTCCTGGCTCCTTGCCCAGCCAGTGCCAGTCTTCCCAATCATCGGGCTCCCCATTTGATCTCAGTTCCCCTCCCCCTCGGGTTCCAAGTCCCTTTGCTCAGCCAGTCCCAGTTCCGCTCTTTATCTGATCTGTCTCTCCTACCCTACTGACTGCCAGTCTCCTTGACCATAGAGTATCAGGGTTGGAAGGGACCTCAGGAGGTCATCTAGTCCAACCCCCTGCTCAAAGTAGTTAGTCCCAGCCTCTCCCTAGCTCCTAGTCTGATGTCAGCCAGCTGCCCTCCCACATACCTTTGCCCCAAGGCGCCTTGTCCCAATCTACTCCCTTTGCCCTCCAGGTATGGACCTTGTTCCCTCAGCATTTGAATCATGGTGCTTCGTCCTCCAAGCTGCCTGGGCCCAACAGTGAAAACGCAAGCAAGACAGACTCCCTGCTCTTATTTCCAGTGTCTCTCCTTAATCTAGGACCAACTGCAGGAAAAGTCTGGCTCCCCCTATGCAGCCTTTGTGCTGCAGCATTCTCAGTGGAGATTGAAATTTTGCTGAAATTAGCTGTCAAACATTATCATGTCTCTACTGAGCATGTGCAAACTGATATTCTTCAAAAGCTTATAACCTGGCAAATGTGGGCATTTTTCCCACGAGAAAAGCAAGAGGTATATTCCTGACACAAAGGTAAACCTTCTGCCAGACTACAAATTCTTGCTCCAATGCATGAAGATGCTGGAGCTTCTCAATGAACCAACTGTAAGAACGTTTTCAACACCAGCAAAACAAAGTATTTCCCCCTAATCTTGTTCTTGTAAAAGACTGGAGTATTTCAGCTAAAACTAAAAAAAACCCAAACACTCAGGGGAGGCACCCAACATAGCATTTCACTGCAATCTGTTCTAGTCGAGCAAAGTTATGAGCAACTGGCAACCGGCTCTTATAACGAGAAGTGCTGGGCAAACTCAAGTATATGTGGTGCTACCAGCACCGTCTCAAATAGTTTTTGTTGCCAACCACAACACATTCTTTGTCACTGTTTGTTCATAACATGCAAGCTGTGACAAGGTCTCTAGTATTATTATTATTATTATTATATTATTATTATTATTATTATTAAAGAGCCATGTCCTCCACGAGACCAGAGGAGACCATAAAGAACATGTGGGACAGACAAGCAATTCTGTTTTGCCTGAACTGAAAATATAGCAACACACTTACATAGCAGAGGCATCACTGGCTCCAGAGATTCAAATTTAATGGAGCCCATGAACGTTTCATATCTTCAACTAAACCTCCATTCAAATCCCTCAGCAAATGCAAAAATATAACTGTAAAAACTCCCCTCACTCAGTAGTAAGGGAAAAATCCATCATTACTTATGAGGCAGTATCTCTTTAAAAACAAAAAGGCTTTGGGGAACATTCAGCCAGTTGAACTATTACAGTGGCTGAATACAGTGTATGAGGAAGAGAAGTATGAAGGCAAAATCTGAGTGGGACTGGTACCCACGCTGAGCACAAAGGCATGTGCACTATATTCTTTATACACTACCCTTTTCCTCTTGCTAGTTTGTATTATTGCCTCGACTTTCTTTTACAATGATTTCCCCCCTACACAGCAATGTTTCACTAGGAGGAAAACTGACCTCTCCAGCCAATGAGGATTCTTCAGAGTTCTCAGAGCTGCATGGAATGGTACATTTATCCGTGGGCTTTGGAAATTTGGAGAGGTGCTAATGTTTTAAATAATCACTGATCAGGTGCTAAAAGCACAGACACTTTTTAACTGGGAGGTGGAAATTACTATATCACTCCTGTTTAGGTCCCTATACGTAAAGGGGAAAAAGCTATTTTGTCTGCAAGGATTTACCCAGCTCTGCACATCTTATTGTGACATAAGCTGTCACTGCCCAAGACAATAGTGCACTGCAGACCTTTCTAAAAAACTGCAGTTTGTGTGTGCAAAGGAAAACTAGCAGAATTTGCAATACTAAACAGGAGTGATATAGTAATTTCCACCTCCCAGTTAAAAAGTGTCTGTGCTTTTAGCACCTGATCAGTGATTATTTAAAACATTAGCACCTCTCCAAATTTCCAAAGCAAGCCTAACTGTAGAACTCTAGATATTTGTCTTTGCTTTTTCAATACCAGGTTCCTTAAAAGTACACATTCTCTATCAAGAAAAGGAGTACTTGTGGCACCTTAGAGACTAACCAATTTATTTGAGCATAAGCTTTCGTGAGTTGTAGCTCACGAAAGCTTATGCTCAAATAAATTGGTTAGTCTCTAAGGTGCCACAAGTACTTCTTTTCTTTTTGCGAATACAGACTAACACGGCTGTTACTCTGAAACCATTCTCTATCAATACACTTACATTTTGACCCAGTTCTCCTCCCTCGCCATATAACTGTTTACATAGTCTGCTTTGTTCTACAAAAAAAAAACCCAAAAACAAAAAAACTCTATTCTAAATAAATCTAAAAATTCATGTCAGCAGCTCAGCCCCCATGTTAACAAACCAATGTCTCTCAGGATCAATGGGATGTCATTACATAAAGGAAAATTTAGGCTGAATATCAGGTAAAACTGCACCTTTCAATGGGATGTATCCAATCGTGGAATAACCTCCCCAAGAAAATGGTGGGCATTGCATAGCTTGAATCCCTGAAACCTTTGGAGAGCAAAGTACTAGGAAATGCACTATAGAGAACAGCCCTGCATTGGCTGGGGCATATAGTAAACAGGATAGATTAGGTCTTTTCCACCTCTAATGTCTGTGATTCTGTTAAATGTCTGTGATTCTATTTTTGTTATATTTCTAGCACAAGAGTACATCAAACTCTGTAAGGAAATCAACTTCAGCATCAAGTTTCCCAGAGGTTGTTACAGACATGACAGAGATTTTAGAAGTATTTAAAATACCTTGAAAGAGCATCTATTGCCTTTTACCAAAAGCAGCTTGTTTTATCAGAATAAGCAGTGTTTTCCAAACATCAAATTTAAATTTGTTTTCGTTACATTTATGTCTCTTTGGTACTCATTCTATGGGCCACATCCCAAAAATTTTACAAGTCCTGTTGAAATCAGCGGTAATTCCTGGTGCTCACCACCAGGCACTATGTTAGACTGTGTGTAAATCTATGTTAGATTTCTTTGAGGCCTAACAGGATTCATTTAGAAGCTCTCAACAACACACTAAGAAGTCTTATTCACAGGGAGGTGAACATCAAGTACATGGCACTAACATAATAAACATGATCAATAACAACACATGGGCACCAGATGCCACTTACTTTGCTCTTCTTGCTGCTGGACATTTTATTCCTGAGGTAGCTGAAGGTGCGACTGACTTTTGTTCCACTTTTCCCTTCTAAATCTTTCCTGGAGGGGCTGGGAGGCAGGAAGTTGCCGCTCTCTTCAGACACACTAAAGCCAAAAGACAGAGACTGTAGATTTTATTTATGTTATTTTTTTTCCAGATTATGCTGAGCAGGGAAAAAGACCCGAGAGGAAACCTTGGTTATTTTAAAAGAGCAAATACATTTTTCATCCAGCTATTGCAGCTAACCAACAGTGTCATTGGTCAGTTTACATATTTATATGAAATATGACAAGCTAAAGAGAAAACACTAATCAGCCACTTAGTCACATATTGCAAGAGACTGTTTCTTTGGTAAAATTTCAGTACTTCAGTCTCAAACTATGACATTGTGCCCTCTACTGCTTTAAGGGAGAAACAGCTTTTCATTAACACAGTAGTCAGCAATTGCCCATTCTGTACTGCTACACATACCCAGTCTTAATTTATTGGCATAAACTACTGCTGTCTTCCATAACACACACAGACAGATGGTTATAAAGAAAGATATGTAATGAAATCTGTACAAAGGACAGTCTCCACTGGGAAGCACCCTGTCTATAAAGTACCCCCAATTTTTCCAGTACAATTTAATTAGAGCTTTTGTTAAAAATTATCTTTGCTAGACTACTAACTTTTCCTGGTCCCTTAAAACAGAGAAAATAGGACTCAATTTGTGTTTGTATGTTAATCTATAGGTTCATTTCATGTCAAACTTCGAGCTATCAATAATTTCAGAAGGGGCTGGTGAAATAGGATGCAAAGCCAAAAGGGAAGCCATATTGTGGTGGGGACAGTGGATAAAACAATTGTCCTGGCGCTCAGCAAATAGAAAGATATGTCAGAGATTTCAGAAGATAACACACTACTGTGCACTAAAGAACATTTTAAAAGGCTGTTACATTGTAAGCTCTGTGGGGCAGGGACCACCTTTTTGTTCTGTCTGTACAGTGCCTAACACAGGGATCGGCAACCTTTGGCACACTGCCCGCCAGGGTAAGCCCTCTGGTGGGCCGGGTCGGTTTGTTTACCTGCCGCATCTGCAGGTTTGGCTGATTGCGGCTCCCACTGGCCGCGGTTCGCTGTTCCAGGCCAATAAGGGCTGCAGGAAGAGGAGTGGGCCAAGGGATGTGCTGGCCGCTGCTTCCCGCAGCCCTCATTAGCCTGAAGCTACGAACTGGGGACAGTGGGAGCTGCGATTGGCCGAACCTGTGGACGCGGTAGGTAAACAACCCGGCCCAGCCCGCCAGGAGATTACCCTGGCGGGCTGCGTGCCAAAGGTTGCCGATCCCTGGCCTAGCACAAGGGAGCCTTGGTCCATCACTGTGGCTCCTAGGTGCTACCACAGTGCAAATAAACAGGAGCATTTTTATTACGTTACGGAGGTAGCAGGCACTGGGTCCTATAAAAACATGCACCATTTCCTGTCCAAATCCCCAGCATGCACTGTAAGAATTAAGTTCCAAAGGGGAAAACTAAAATACCTCCTCCCCCCAACACTCCTCCAGCCCAAAAGGAAAGGAACCACTGCGGGGATGTACATAAAGGAGTCATATTCCACATAAAATACACAATCTTTCCAAGACATGCCAGAATACAAAAGTGAAATAGTCAGCTGAAGAAACCAAGGGGAGAGGAAAACAGCAATAAAAGGTGCTCAAGAGCCTTCTGGGCATGTCAGACAAGCCAGAACTGTCAGAAGAAGTAGCACAAAGTATGAAGAAGCGATCAAAGACCCAGCTCCCTCAATGCCAAAAATGCTATCTTGCCCACATGCAGAAAGGAACTATTAAAGCAAGCATCCACTCAGAACAGAGGATCTCTGCTTATAGCCATGCAAGGATAAACAAAGTATATCTAAAAACCATGAGAATCTCTGCAATCATAAAAAAATAGACAAAGGGAAAGGGAAAAAGTGGGAATAATATTTGGGCCTTGTGTAAATTTATGTTGATTAATAACAAAAATAATAATATTCCAAACTTTTCTTATTTGTGAATAAACATTAAAGATCCAGAATAATCCAGAACTGTTCGGGAAAAGACAGCTGCATGGATGGACCAGTCTTCATTTCCAGTGTGGCAATGTTAAGAAATATTTTATGGTTCTAAACTGTTCTTCAACTTACAGAAATAGTGGCCTGGTTCTCAGAGGGTCTGAGCACTTGCAGATCCCCCTGAAGTCAAGAGGGGATAGGAGTGCTCAATACCTCTAAAAAAATAATCAGATCTATATTTTGGGTATTTCAACAGAGAAAAGATCAGACAATCACAGTACTGTACCTCTGAGACAATGAACTACTGGTGCTGTTGAACGATCGTGTGCCTGGAAAAGATTAAATGAAAACGTTAGACTGCAAAATCTTGCCCACAGTAGTGCTAAAAATATAGTTCCTGGATTCAGCTAGTTTATGAAAAAGAGGGGACTGTTTAGAAGTTAAGGGTTCAGATATGTTTCTTCGTGTGCCCGGGGAAAGAATGTTCACCACAGCCCGTGGGATTCCAAGTTAGTGACAGAGGTGGAAAACGAGGTGGGCTGCTTAGCAGTTTTATCATTCACCAGCTGTAAGGCAAAGGATGTGAATCTGTGATCCTCACTGGTGCATTAAGGATACATAATTCCAAACTGCTAATTTAATTACAATAGGTGAAAATGAGAGACTTTGCCTCAGCGCTTTTATTTATACTGCATCAGAATGAATCTATTGTAAGATACGTCCTTGTTTCATGTATAAAACAGAATTCTGGTTGATAAAATTATAGTTCATTTTCCCTTCACAACCCTTAGGCATGTAATAAAAGGATAAAGGAAACAAGAGAAGCCTTATTAATTTTTCCGTTGAAATGTCTGCAGAGGCAGGGCTCAATCACCCAAAACTGTGCCCTAGGAAAAAATGATGTACAACATGCTACTGAAGTCCTCCAGTGACACAAATTCCCCTTGTTCACCAAGAAACCTGCCTACACAGTCTGCTTGGAGCAGATTATCTAGCTAATGCTAGATGTTACTGAGTAGCTGCTTAGTATCTGGGAGTGCTAAAAAATCCAAATAAATCAATTCAGATGGAGAAAGATGGATCCTTTCTCCGGGAACTAGGCATGGCAGGACTCTAAAGGACCCCTTTAAAGTATTTTCAAACATGCTACAACGACAACAAGCAACATAGCTGGTCTTCTTATTAGGATTTTGTAATTGCCACAAGAACAATGGTACTTTGGCTTCAAACACTGTTAACAGAAGTTAGAGCTACAAGCTAATGCAAACGAACTTAGCACTTGGCATCTGAAGCAAAGGGCAGATTAGTACCCAGTTTATTAAAAAAACCACATTTATTCAGGATCGTCCCATCCCCATTTCTAAAAGAAATAAATACAGTCTCGATTACTGACTACAGTTCCTAGAATAGCATGAGAGAAGGCTATTTTTTTTACCTTTCATTCTTGGATATTCCTGAATTAAACAGTGGCCTAACCTGGTCACCTAGTCCTGGTTTAGAGGAGCCTTTTTGTATGTCTCCTGTTGAGCCTTTAGACTAGCAAGTGATCTGTCTCAAATCCATCATATAGTATAGTGCAATGATATTCATTCAGTCAAACTCCATACTATTTACTATCTATCTCAGGTTTTTGAATAGTGCCTATTCCCTGAGTATCTAAGCACTGAACAAGTAATTTAAAGGCTCAAACGGTTGTCCGTGGTGAACTTCCTAGTGGACTCTGCTCTTCACATCAACTTCAATCTGCTCTTCAACACAGGTTAAGCCTCTTTGCTCGCTCACTCTCTCTATATTTAACAATCATCTTCCTTGACTGAATTTAAACACTCCATATAAAACCTATGAAGTATTTTACCATCCTATCCCGTCACCAGAAGAAGTAGGATGAAGCAACATTTAAGCAAGAGCTGCAATAATTTGTTGTTCATGATCCAGTTTTCAGCATCTCTGAGAATCCCTGAGCTGCATGGCATTTCAACTGTTCAGTGGCTGTTCATCCCGTATTGTGAACCGGTACTTTATCTTGAATAGAGAGAATCACTGATAGTGGTGTGCAAACCGACCCAGAAAAAATAAGAACCAACCCAAATTTTGAACTAAACTGGTTTTTACTAAACCTAAAACTAAACTTTTTCAAAAAGGACTGTGTGACAGCATTCAGATACCTGTTATATTCGCCATAAAGACAGAGGGATGGACAGAGAGATTTTCCTCCCTCCATATTTTCTGTATTCCCTCTAGCCCGGTGCTTCCTGGCTCTGCCTGGAACCAAAAGCGGACGTTCTGGGCAACAGCAAGAAAATCTCACCTGTGCCCTGACTGGATAGCACCTGAAAACATCTGTTCTTGTGAGATTTCCAGCCCCACTGTGGAACTCCAATGAGTCTGGATAAGCAGCCAAACTTTTGGGTGCTCATCTGAACATCTGAACCTTCACCATCAACAATAATTTCATATTGTAGATGGACTTAAAATAATTCATAAGTTTCATGATACAGGAAGAAGCTGCAGGATTGGCATATTCCAATGAGAATGCCTGAATGACAGAAAGCAGCTTGCAGCGCCCTAAGACAGGTAGTAATTAAATTTAAGGGGACCAAAGAATTCCAAAAGCCTGCTCACAACCAACTAAACTTGGTGTAAAACGTACAGACCAGCTCGTCAGGTAATAATTTACCCACCTGAAATCTACAACTTGTCCAAAAAACAAAAAAAACAATCTAAATATATGATTGTGTCAGACTAACTGCAGCTAATTCCAAAGGAAAGCTGGGGTGTGGAGATATTGGAGGAAGGTAATTAGAATGCACACTTGATCTGAAAGTAAATGCATCCATCTCCTCTGTCAGATATGAGCCCTGGAGAGGTAGAAAAAATACAAGCCTAGGGTTATTGTACCTAAAAATACGTGTGGTTAAAGCAACCTTTATATAAAGCCATCACAGAACTGTTTGAATGAGAGGGATTACAACAAACACCAAGGGAAGTAGGAGCACAGGACATAGGTCCTCCTGGGTTACTGAGTCCAGTCTCCTGTTATCGCGGGCAAATCCATCATATAATCAGATTATAAACGTGTCAAGTTCTATCTTCAAAGCAGTGTGATAGTTTGCACCCTATACTACTATTGATCCAAAACCTCACTTCTATGATGGTTTGAAACCTTCTCATTTCCAGCTACATTTATTCATGGTCAATTTATACCCATTTGTTCTTGTACCAACATTGCAATAGCTCCTATCCCACTTCGATGTTTACCCCCAATGTATTTAGATAGAGCAACTGTATCCCCACTCAGCCTTTGTTTTGACAGGCTAAACAAGCCACCCTCTTTTTAGTCTTGTCTTGTAAGATCGACTCTCCATTCCCCTATCATCCTAGTAGCCCTTTTCTCTGCACCTGTTCCAGTCTGATCTCATATTTCTTCAACAGGGTGATCAGAACTGTACATAGTATTGTAGATGAGGTCTTAACAGTGCCTTATACAATGGCATTAATACTTCCCTATCTCTACAGGAAATAGCTCACTTGATACATCCTAGGAGCGCATTTGTTTTTTCTGTGGCTGCATTACATTGGTGGCTCACAGTCTTCCTACAGATGATTAATACAACCAGGTCTTTCTCCTCCTCTCTCATTTCCAAGTGATGAGCCCCCAGCTTATGGAACATTTTTATGTTCTGGGGCAGTAATAAACTCAATTTTTAAAGCTCACTAGTCATTAGTGGATGGTTGAGGGAAAAAACACAAGACAGTCTGAGCTATTCTGATTTTAAATGGTCACTCTGGCTTCTGGCAGGATGACTATTTTTTTTTTTAGGTTGGATGGGGAGCAGTCCCTTTTACTACAATGAGAGGGGTAAGCCATAATAAAAAAACCCAGTCAACCAACCAAAAACCAAAATCATTGCATGGACATCTTTGTCCTGGAGGGAAAAACACTACAGGTGTGGCCTCAACCAGAAAATCTGGATCCAGATTTTGAACTCCCAAATTTTGAACATGTTTGGCTCAGATGTGTGCTTTTAACTCACCAGATAACAGGGGCAGGTGTGAAATTCTATTCTGAATCAATGCTCAGACTGCAAATGCCCATAGCGGACAAACGCTCACCAGTGCAGTTTATGAGCATTCAGATCCACACGTATGGTTTGGGGTCCCATCTCTACTGATATTCCCAGCATGCTGGAAAAACCACAATACAACAGTTTTTTTGAAAGATCAACAACGGTATTTCTCATTCTCATGGCAGTACGTACACCACACTTACTGACCTGATACAATCAACCTTTATAAAGCCTCCTTGATGCGTCAGAAAGGAAGAATATTGTGAACACATCAAAAACTAATTAGCTGAGAAGTCAAGGTGTTGGAATATTAAAGACTTTGGATTAGAATCCTTTCATTCTGCTGTTACTGAAGCATTTAGACACAATGGCGAAGGTGAAGCTGTTAGGCATCATGCAATGGAAAGATTAGTTTAATGCTCACAAGCTAAAACAGCCAGGTGTAAAAAGCAGAAATATCTTTCCTTTACCTCCACCCATAATGGCTGCAGTTCATGTAAAATGATTACTTACTATCCAACTCCTCCTCCTCCTCATCACTGGAAGAAGAGCCAATAGAAAAGAGAATTTTAGACTTAGGGATGAGCGGAGAGATGTTGAAGGAGAAGGAGATTCGTCCGGATGGTCGAGTCCGTCTCTGGGCTGAGAAGTGGGTTAACAGCAGACGTTAGAGCATGCATGAAAATGCATTTAATAATAAAAAGGAGAGGAAAGCAGCCAAAAGCAAACTAAAAAGAAAGCAAAATAAACGTCTGCAGAGCAGCTGGTTTCAGAAAAGGCATGGGCAGCAAAGAATTCAGCATGTTTCCATTTTTATTTTAAAAGGTGCAAGTTTAATTCCATGCATAACTTTGGGGTCAAGGCTTCTCTTATTTTCACTGGCAGCTTTTTGTAGCAGTGCTCAACAGGATAATATATTTGAACAATTATGTTTCCAAATACAGTAAAATTCACCTAACACATCCCAGAATAAATAGCACCTACTGAACTTATTGGGATAATTGCCAGGGAATCCATTTTAATGTCTCAAAATACTAGTAAAGTGGCACACTGGGTGCTATTATAGCCATACAGTGTTGCTGAACTGTTGGCTTTATTTATTTATTTATTTAGTGTTGTTGCCACCATTGCCACTCTTAAAAGATCCAGTTAATTTTATGCTTGTGAAAGGCGCTAAACACCCTAGTTTATGTTTCAAACAAATATAGCATTCACAGCAGCAGCCTTCCTTCTCCTGTTCTTTTCGAAGTGCATACCTCATCTTCTACAGGAACTACTTATAGGGAGGATGAATCTCTATGACCTATTCAGTCCAACTTCAATGAGTCTGCCAACTAGGGCGCCAAATTATTTCGTGATGTGGACCCCTGTAACAGGACTGAAGCTAGCAAAAACTCATAAGTATAATTCTGTCACATACTTAAATGTTTTGCTTTTTTCTTATTTTAATGCAGTTTGTGAAATGACAATGTTTCTCTCCTGGTCAGTTTTTTTTCCTAGGAACCAGGGCCAATGACTCCCGGAATATTACAGTACTCTCGTAAATCTCCACAGAGGAGGAGCATTCTACTGCACTTGCTTTTTAAATTAATGTATTTTAAGAGAAGTATCTTAATAGCAGGAGACCATCTAATCTTTGGCTAAAGAGAGTAGTTTTCTTGAAATAGAGGCATTGTGTCCTATCAGGCATAATAGCTCTTATGGAAAAGAACTATGGAATTTAATAGGGATAAAACAATATCAATTTAGTAGGACTCTATAAAGTTACGCTTAACGAACCTGTAGGATGAGTATGATTCTCTATTAAATCCTGCAAGTTTCTAGCCATACTACAGAATTCTACAGCACAGATATGATTCCCTATTAAGTACTGTAGAGTGACTATTATTTTCTATTAAACACTACAGGGATTTTCCATATATGAAAATAGAGGCAAAAAGGAGAAAGAGGGAAGACTGATACTCAACTTGAAACGTGCATAGTTTTACAGATTTATGGAGAGGAATTGCTTTCCAGTGCAATTTAGAGTCATGCAAAAGTAGCCTTTTCTTTAAAGAGCAACCAAGCAGACATAAGATAGCACGTCAATTTGGAATACTGCAGTTAGCTGCAAGAAGTTACTAAAGAAAATAGGGAGGTAACATAGTTAGCTACCTACAGGAACAACTGGTGGGGGGAAAAATTGACCTGTCTTTTAAAAACCTTTCTTCAAAATCATTGTAATTCTTTTGAGTCTTCATGCCTTTTCCACACAAAACAATAAAAGCTTTAATGCTTTATTTTCTTAAGCATACCAGCAATGCCTACAACAAAATTCTGCCTTTCTGAGCAACGCCACAATAACAAATCAGCACATATATCCTAGAACTTGTGAGCAATCCTTTGTCACACATAAACTTGCATGCCTGCATGCACAATAGAGGAAACAAATGCTAAGGAACCAAATTTCAGTTTTAAAGAAACAACTGAGAAGAAAACACAAATGTCTTTTTGACCATTTATAAAGAGTCTCTTGTATATTTTTGGTTCTGTACCTTAAGACAAAATGGAAATTCAGAATGCACAGGATTACCCAGACAAAACAAGCAACATGATGAAAAATCTCCCGCAGTGTTTTCTCTGTCACTGGACAATATGCCCACGCATGGTAAGGACTGGTCAAGGTCATGTGACACACTCAAGAACCAATGGTACTGCTTAATGCAAAACACTCAGAGATGCATTTCCCAGTGGAAGGCATTTAGCTGGGACATTTGCAGACAAAATTAAGTTTTTGTTTTATTCACATATCCTCTTAAACTTGCTGATGGACAAACAAATCGCTCATGTTCCCTGCATCTTGGCTCTGAAAACCACGATGGTGAATAATTATTTTTTCTCCTTTTTAGGTTACTATCTTGTCAGACTATTCTCGAAGAGCAAAGATGAGCCGCAATATTTTAAGTGTAGAGAGAACAGGCTCCCCAGGCATGGCTTAGTTCCTGCTTCAGTTTAGTTATTTTTATTTTTAGAAGTTCCTGACTTTGTAACAATTCTCCTCACTGGAAATGTGTTATTCAAAATTGGGAGCAGCCTTCAGCATATTCCAGCCAACAGCTCTTGTGAACTCTCTGATTATATAAAATGCTGCAGCATTAGCATTTGTGAATGCTAAGTGCACATCAGCCAACTCCTTCAGGATAGTGTGGATGCGGCAGGAACAACAGATCTGGAGGGATTAGAGGAAGTGCAACTCTACAACCAGCTCCCAAACCAACACATGACAAAGCACATGCAGAGACCAAAATCAGGCCAAAATCCCCCAAACATTTACCCATTTGGGTTTTATTTTTAAAGCTTTTGTGCAAAACAAGCTGTTTTCTTCCCATCCAGGCACCTTGTAGTGTTTGGGATACACTTTATTTTATATCATCTAGTATAACACAAGAACTAGAGGTCACCAAATGACATCAATAGGCAGCATGTTTAAAACAAACAAAAGGAAGTATTTCTTCAGACAATGCACAGTCAACCTGTGAAACTCGCTGCCAGAGGATGTTGTGAAGGCCAAGACTATAACAGGGTTCAAAAAAGAACTAGATACATTCATGGAGGTTAGGTCCATCAATGGCTATTAGCCAGGATGCACAGGGATGGTGTCCCTAGCCTCTGTTTGCCAGAAGCTGGGAATGGGCGATAGGGGATTGATCACTCGATGAACACCTGTTCTGTTCATTCCCTCTGGGGAACCTGGCATTGGTCACTGATGGAAGACAGGATACTAGGCTAGATGGACCTTTGGTCTCACCCAGTATGGCTGTTCTTGGGTTCTTATAAAATTATTCAAGTGGACAGAATAATCATGGACAATTAAACTTGTTCTAGATTTTATTTACTTTATTTACTTCTATGAAATCACTGAGATTTATTCTTGTATAACTAAGTATGCAGTAATGAACGGATTGATGTTCAGTTTTGGAAATCCAATAGAAGTTATGTATTATACCGTGAGATCCTCCAACAAAAGGCACAAAAGCACTTCACCAACACTAAGACTCAATGCACCCTTGGGCTGGTAAGAATCATCATCCTGCCTCTTTTAAAGATGACCTTGCTAAAGACTGATCCGGGTGGCACTTGTTCTACAAGGAGGCTACATCCCTTTGGTATTTGCCATGATGATGATGAAATGGAGACACTGAAAGGTGAAGTGTTTTGCCCAAGTTTCCACATTCATAAGTGGCAGAGCTACGAACAGACCTTATGACAAAAATTTTCAAAATGACTAATGAGTTTGGATGCCTTACTTTTTAGCTGTCTAACTTCAAACATCTTAAAGGGACCTGATTTTCAGAAAGTGCTGAGTGTAAATCAGGCTTCTCTAAGGTATCTCAAATTAGCCACTCAGAAAGTTAGACAGTCTTGAAAATTTAGGCCCATAATTTGGCCCATCAGACTGACCCTACTATTCTACCCGAAACTGGTTTGATTAACAATATTCAATTTCCATAGCCTCCTGTTTGAGTTACCACTTTCATTCCCTGCATATATAGCGTGCTCTGGTTGGGCCGACGTTAATTAGACAAAAACAAAGGGAGGGATCTGTGACCAAGTTTATCTGCTCCCAGTTCAGGTCTTACTGGTACCCGTAATGTGCATTATGAGGGAAACCTCTTTATGAAATGGGTCGGAGTTTACTTGAAAGTGAGGTGGTGTAAGTCTTCTCCTGATGCAATCTCCTCAGTGAGCCCTACAGAAAGTTTCCAAGTAATGGGGAGAAAAGCATTAGGTTGCCAAGCTTTCTGGTCCTCTAAAAAAGTCTGTTTTTTTGGGACTGTGCTATTTAGAGTGTTTGGTTAGCAACTGGAAATGATGCCAACAAACTGTTTACTTAAAAGAAAAAATGAAGGGCTTGAGCAAAAAGAGGAAAGAGGGTATGACATAATATAGAGTAAGATGTAGTTTTTTTTATTGGATGGATTTCGTGGTGTTTTGGTTACTGTTGCTATGGGACACATCCTTTAAGCCACATGCTTATTAATCATGGAAGAATGAGGGCACTGAACTTAAAAATGTCACAAGGCACCCTCTCTGTATGGTTCTCCCTGTAAGCTTCCAAACGAAATAAAACTCTCTACTTTAAAGCGTGTCTTTTTGCTAGGAACATGTCCTTTTGGGTGTGATGATCCCACTGAACGGCTGTTTTGTCACTGAATTCTGGGGAGGAGCCCATTGATGAATCTAGGTGAGACAGAATTGGTTTTTATAAATGTAAGGCCAAACAAATCTCTGGTGTAACTGTTAACTTTGTTTGGATGATTTTGACAAATGGGGCAAAAACAGACAGGTTATTTTTAGTAAAATGTAATCCACAATATGTAAAGACTGAAGAATCAACCATAGATCATATGCATTTCAGTAATGAGAAAAAGCTCAGAGCTGGTCTCATAAAACCAATGAGGAATTGTATAAAAGCAGACCAAACATACTGCCTGGCCAACACTTAGTGAGGAGAAGAAGTGTGTGATCTTCTCAAGTACATCTGGAATAAAGAAGACTTTGCAAACTACTTATTCTTTTCACTGAAATTAACTTAAGAAAAGCACCCCAGACTTTTGACATTTCACTTCTGCATCTGTTGCTTCTCCTCAAAGCATGCAACTTGAAGTTATGCCCTTCAACGCACAGAAAGGTTGATTTGGGTAACAGGAATATTAATGAATAAACTCCTTTAGAGAACAAATATCATGAAGACATTCCCTCTCCAGCCTTAAGAGTAGTCTTATGCCTGAAGGATACAGATGATTCAAATTCTATATCTCTACATCTCTCAACTCTCCAAGATACGGAAAAGAAATACCTCAAATGAGGAAGCATTATAGTAACAGCAGAGGAAGAAATTCAAAAAGGATATAGGATTTATCATGAACATAATCAGTTTTTTATAATATACTCAAGAAACATCAGTTCTGATACCAATAATTTATGTTAACAGAGTAAAATAATTCTATGTATGCAAGGTGGTAAATTTGGGTCTAAAAATGAGAGATGCCCCTTTTTTGTAATTAAATGCAGTAGAGAAGCGTACCTCTACTTCAAGTAATAAGACAGAAAGAAAGACAGAAAAAGTTGGGGGGGATTCTATCTTGGGGAGTTAGCAAGGGATACATGAATACTGCATATGGAAAGTCATGTTTACTCACTGTCTAGTCCTGGTTGAGTGATTGTCATTAGCGAAATAGATTTGGTCAGCGGAGAAGTGGCAGAAGTACAGAAACTAAATCCATGTGGCTGTGATCTTTGGCGTGTCTATGGGATAGAAAAAAAACCTCTATTAAGCAGATATGCCAAGCAATGCCCTCACCCCAACTGCAGACTACAGTCTAGTGTTTAAATGTATTAGTTGCCTATCCCTTTAAACACTGGAACATTAAAACACTCAAGAATATCTTCCCCAAAGGGATGGGCCCAACTAGGGTGGTAGGGCACAAAAATGGTGAATTGCAGCATGACAAAAACACACATGAATTGTAAAAGTGAAGTGCAACGTCTTTAAAAATGGGAAACAAATGTAAGTATCAGAGTAACAGCCATGTTAGTCTGTATTTGCAAAAAGAAAAGGAGTACTTGTGGCACCTCAGAGAATAAATTGGTTAGTCTCTAACCACAAGTACTCCTTTTCTTTTTGCAAATGTAAGTATGTAACAAAAATAGAGGCAAGCACAGGGTGCTTCCCTCTCTGGCAAGCCAATAAAATGTATGTTTGTTGTCTGATGACCAATGAAAATACCGCTGTGATTTCAACCCCTCCAGCTGTAGATGATATTTGCTTATGTTAAATAGAAATGTGCTGAAATATAAGTAGAAAATATGCTTTTGGGCCTTAAATTTTGGCTTGATAATAATAAGGCCTAGTAAAATGTGAGTAAAGTGAGATAATTTAGAGGCAAGTTAGAGATAAATTTGGACACAATCCTAGGCCGCGTTGTAAACAGATTTTGGTTTTAACTAGTTTTAACAAGTGTTGTAGACAAAATGTGAATGTTTTGGAAGAATGCTATCTGTACTGATAGTTATTGGAATGATATTTACATAGATATTAAGAAAGATTATGTGTAATGTTAAACAACCAATGAGAAAGCAGAAAATATTAATTATGGTAAATACAGTAAAAGGTAGACCTAATGCTAATTAATTAAGGGGTGTTATAATTGATTATATAAAGAGTAGTATGCTAATTTGGGGTACCAGAGAGAGAAATGATGATATACTCAATCTTCTCATCTCAGGACTGATCATCCTGGATGTACCATTTTATCCTGGAATGTGGGTATAAATGCACTGTATGGTTACCCTGTAATGCCTGTCTGCTTTAACTAATTATTTTATTTTAAGTAAAGTCTTTAATTCCATCCCTCATTGTGTCATTCACAGTCCTCCATTACGTGAAATAATCTGTTACTGCCCCAGAAGCTTGAACCTTAAAGAGTTCAGTTTGGTTCTATTTCTTATCCTTAGCCTATTAATTGGGAACACACAAATCAAGGTTACACACCAGCTGTCAGTACAAAATGGCAAGAGTCTGACACGGAGGGTATGTAGCTGTAACGATGGACTTTCAATGAATACCATTCATCAAAACAATGGCTAAGAGATACAATCCCACATCGTAATGCCAGCTCTCACAGATCAGTTCTCACGAGCCCTGGTTAATCCATTCACCTTGGGAAGTAAGGATTTACTTAGGCTGTGCCTCAAATGCCACTTTCAACAACACTTTGATGCTCAACTGACAGATGCACCAAGCAACACCAATTTCCTCTGTGTGAGACTCATGAAGATGTCACAGAAAATCAATGTGCCAGGATCAGTCAACAAAGACCTTCTCTGGCAGTTAAACAGGAGCAGCTGAATAACCCCCAGTTCTTTTGTGTCTGCCCAGAGAAGTATTAGGGAGGAAGTGTGGCTTTCAGATATTCAATGCATTTAATATATTTGCCTTTTTAATAAAACAGATTGAAGATACATGTCCACAAAACACAGGCCCATCTCTCCAGATTAAATCATCCCCATCTACCTCCTCTCCAAGAAGGTGAACCTAAATTTGCATAATTCTCCATCTGTGATATTGCATTTAGTTGCTGCTTGTAACAGTAGGGTGAGACCATTAAAAAAAATCAGAATACGGGTTATCATGAAAGAGAAAGGTCCTCATTTTCTTCTACATTATAGGTATAAACCTAAAAAACTTAACAGATAAAATAATATGTAGTACTTATATATGCTTCACATCTTCAAAGTGCCACACAAACATTCATTTTTTTAAAGCTCATAACACCACTATGGGAGAAGTGTTATTAAATCTATTTTACAGAAGCAAAGTGACTTTTCCAAGACCATCCAGTCAGTAGCAGAGAACTCAGGAGTTGCTTGTTCCCTGTCCTAGGGTCTAACCATGCTGCTTCTATAGCTGAGTAACAAGTCTGCTTTGATCAAGTGGGAGTGATGCATCTTTTAGCCTTTGCCAGACATATCTCTACATTAAAGATGAAAATATCTCTGTATTATGCATGCAAAGGAGACCCTCACTTGGGCAAAGTTTGGGAGACTTTGATTTAGAGTTTTATGAAAACTCAACAATAAGAAAAAGTACAGCTTTACCTGATGGTCAAACCCTCTGATTTCCCCCTGCTCAGATTCTACTTCCTCTTCAGTGAGTGAGACCAAGGAGCCACGTTCATCATTAGCAAGTGGACTTCGCCTGAGGTCTTTGGAACTCAAAGAGGAAGTCTCTAAATTTGAGGAGGGCTTCTTGTTATCATCAGAGTCTCCTGCAAGGCCTTCTAGGCTGTAACTGAAGAAAAATCAGAGAGGTTAGACCCTGAAAATTCTTAATGCTTTAATATACAATCTGTGCATGAGCCACGTTCTAATTCAAAGAGGATGCAACCTCGACATTCTCCGTGGAGTGAAAAACATATTATTCCCTCAGTTTGTGTTACTTCCTTGAGTAATATACGTGACCTAGTGCAGGTAGCTGCTTGTGGTGTGATTTAATAATTATATCCCTTTCACTGCAGACAGCAGTATCTTGGTACACTCAGGCAAATGGTTGTGTGAGAATAATGGACCAATACATTTCTGTGTTATTGGACTCCTTCTCCCTCTCTTGAACAGTGCAAAAGAAATACTGGGAGCTTTTTTAGGTGTGCTTATTTCCACTCATTCCATTTTCTCAGCTTTAAAAGATATACTGGATGTGGTTCAATTTAAGCTAGACATAGCTGGTATATCCTGATGCTATTTGCCCTGAACAGATGTTCTATGCTGAAATATTCTCTATCCTATTACACCTATGAAGCTATTGGTTTATAGACAGCAATATATTGAATGTGTACAACTCTTCTTCGCAGAGATGTTCCTTGATGCTGCTTAGCATTTGCCACTGTACAAGGCTTTGGCAGAAAGCAGGGCATCAGTACCAAAATCTAAGTATTAAATAAGTACAGTCTCCATCGGCCAATGAATCACATTTCAGCTTTTGCCTCTGCAGCTAGGTTATCCAACTGAGTCAGACAAGATCACTTAAAACAAAACAAAAAGCATTTGTCTGCAACATTGGTGCTTATGAAAGAGTTGGCCAGACTCAGCCACAGTGACGGCTGCTGATATACAAGTTTTCCCTACGAAGAGCCATGCTAGCGTAGCTCAATTCTCGCCTGCAACGCCAACCTCCATTCCCTGCCACCACACATTACATTATCTTCCCAGCCTCACTGTTCTATCAAAAGCACTGTATCCAGCACCTCAATCCTGACCTGCAGCATCCCTTGCAATTCCAGGCCTGGGTCAGCCTACAGATCTATAGAGTCACCTCATTCCTGACCTGCAGTGCCCCCAGTAGGGTGACAAGATGTCCGGATTTTATAGGGACAGTCCCGATATTTGGGGCTTTTTCTTATATAGGCTCCTATTACCCCACCACCCCCGTCCCAATTTTTCACACTTGCTATATGGGTCACCCTACCCCAACTATGCCAGTCTTAGATCCCCAACAGAGCTCTATCCCTGAAGCTCAATTCTCATGTGCAGCAAACTCTGCTATTCTGATCCAGGGCCTTCCCTGAGAAAGGTAGCTTTTGTTATGGTCCAATATACAGTAGGAACTAAAGATGACACCAATACACACATTTTCATTTTTGACATGAATGAGGATTTCAACCCGTTTCTAAAGGTGAAAGATGAACAAATTAGTTCCAGCGCATCTCCTGACATCTTTCAGATAGGATCCTGCTATATAACCTTAGCATTTCAAAACACGTCTTTTTTCAAACTTTGGAGTTAGATCAATTGCTATTTAATGACCCATGAGTGCCTGAAGACAAGATGTCAATTACCGTGACACTTTTATGTTTTTGATTGTCCTCTATATGCATCATATATTATATGACAATTTGCTGTGGTTAGATGAGGGGCACGTGTTTTACAGAAAACACTTAATATGTACAACACACTTGGACTCAAGGTTAATCATTAAATCTAACTCACTACTGAGTTAACATTCAAAACGTGTTAAAAGGAAAGAAAAATACTTTGTAATGTACAGATTATTTACACATCCAGTGGAGCTTTAAATCCATGTAGACACCAAATGGATACTAGTATTCTACATATCCCTGGAGGAGCTGGTGGTTGACAAACATGTATCATCTTGAAAGCAAAAGCTGAAGTAAATCTTAAATCAGAAGACTCAGACATCTGGCTTCCAAAGATTTTTTTCAGGTTAGTAAATGAGAGGGGAGACAAATCATGAAATCTGCAATTTTATCAATTCACAAAAGCCTTTAATTGCATTGTGTTTAGCTATAGCATGCATTGTAAAGTTTACTCCCAAACATCTGCAAGGGGAAATCTGTCCCACTCCTATTATCTAGGGAGGACAGGCTTTTATTCTTCCAGCCCAAAATCATGGTGGTAGTTTGCTGTGATCTTGACATCTATCTTCTAATAACAGGGCTAAGAACAGCAACTCACTTCAGACATGCCATCAAATAGTCATCTGCTGATAATGATCTGTGGTTTTTACCTACTGTATTTGGATCACATTCAAATCAGTGTTCTAAAGTAAATGATCTGTATTTCAAACTTCAGAGGTATCTAGCTTCCAGAAAATACAGTTAGAATTCTATCCTTTAATTGTTGGAGGCAAAAATAAATCTGGGTCCAGAGCTGAAGCTCTGCCAATGTACCTCTGTTGAGGATCTGTCCTGTGATAATTAATTCTGACTTTGGACTTTCTGCAGGACACACAAGTTTTAAGTGCCTGGGAAAACCAAATCTGTGGTTAACAGATTTTGTTCTAGAGAGGTTTAAATGATTAGCTTCTCTGCTCAAGAGAGAGCAAAAAGAACTCTAATTGTACTAGAAGCAGTCTGTATGAATTTAAATGCCTATAAAATATCAGTCAGTCTGGAGGAGAACATAACTGTATCTCATTAACTCTGGCTTAGATTCTTTTGCTGTCACTTTCATTGCTCTGATTATATGGAAAGATGCGCCTAAAAATCATCACAGAAAAAAAGCAGCTCCAGGTGAATAATGCAGCTTCTCTCACACTCAAGACTAGCAGAGAGTACTTCACTCTCTAGAGGACCCAACACCAAACATGACTCGGGGGGAACAGCAAAGCAAATGGACACAAGCGCATTCCAGCCAGAGCAGCAGAGAAACAGACTACCACACAAAGAGCTGACAACACTGTGTTTGCAATGCCCCTTTGCTGTTGCACATTTATTTATACCATACCTTCTACAATTAAAGTCAGCACCCATGGTAATGTACTGTACTCCAGAGGGACACCAGCTCAAACTGGGGATATCAAAGGCAGACAAAGGAAAAGGACTGCAGTTACTGGATTGTCACAGAAAGGGAATGCTTCAGGACTCGGTTAAACTTATTTAATTTTAGAAAGATTTTTACATTGTATGTTAATTAATGGTGGGTGAAAGGTACCAGATTGGCAGCCCCACAATACAGGGAGTGCATGGAGGCATAAAGCCATCTTTCTCTTGTCCCTCCTCCGTTCCAGCGCTCCAAGCAAAACTGGAAGTACTCAGAAACGGGGCCAAGGAACTTAAATGAATAAATAAGTAAGAACAGTTAACTGAAGAACCCATGGTATTTAGTCTGAGGGTATCCAGCAGCAGTTTGTCCAGGAATCCAAGTAGTTTCATATTGAGGTTGCCGATTGGGTCCTAATTAGAACCCTATCAAATTCACACTTCATGGACTGTGAAATCTGGTCTTTTGTGTACTTTTACCCTATACTATACAGATTTCACAGGGGGAGACCAGCGTTTCTCAAATTGGGGGTCCTGTCCCAAAAGACAGTTGTGGGGGTGGGTGGGTCACAAGGTTATTGTAGGGGTGGTGGCGGGGGCCGCAGTATTGCCACCCTTACTTCTGCACTGCCTTCAGAGCGGGGTGGCCGGAGAGCGTCGGCTGTCGGCCAGGAAGGAGCCCAGCTCTGAAGGCAGCAGCGCAGAAGGAAGGGCGGCAATATCACACCACGTCACCTGTACTTCTGCACGGCTGCTGGCGGCGGCTCTGCCTTCAGAGCGGGGCTCCTGGCGAGCAGCCGCCGCGCTCCAGCTGCCCAGCTCTGAAGGCAGCGCTGCCGCCGGCAGCAGCACAGAAGAAAAGGTAGCCGTACCGCACCCCCCACCACAATAATCTTGCAACCCACCCCCACAACTCCTTTTTGGCTTAGGAGCCCTACAATTACAACACAGTGAAATTTCACATTTAAGTATCTGACATAATGAAATTTACAATTTTTTAAATTCCTATGACCGTGAAATTGACCAAAATGGACCGTAAATTTGTTAGGGCCCTAGCCATGACGCATCTGTTCGTGAAGCTCCTGTGCTCTGCAGGCTGTCAGATATAGAGAGAATATCTTTTCTGATGGCTTCCAAAATATTACCATAAAGATCCATTATGAACAATTACCTTGCTGTAACAAGCACAACCTTTAAAGTGCATTATAATCAGCAGCTAAGTAAACCACTGCAGGATAAGGAAGTATCTCCATTTTACAGATGGAGAATCTGAAACAAAGGGGATAAGACACTTGCTCAAGGTCACAAAGGGAGTCAGTGTATTGTATACTATGAGTGTACATACAGTGTACGTATACTACGATTACCTCACATCATTTACAGCTCCATGGCTGCTCTCACCTTCAGAGTCTGCTGACACCCATAGATGACCTGTGTGTCCCTTAAGACAAAGGTTCAACATACTCGTGCAGCTGTGTGTGTATTGTGGGGGTGAGGTGGGGGAAGGAGAGTGTATCCAATTTCCTTCACAATGAAAACTGACCTACAGCAGACAGTTCTGTAGATCTGTGTGTATATATATAAAATCTCTCTACATACATATATTTCTTAACTATATTAATTTTATAGTGTGGCGACAAAACTGCAGGGCAGAAACTCTATAACTGAGAGATGAAGGAGTAGGAGGCTTGGAGAAAATGGCAGAAGGTCCCAGAGAGGAATAAAAATTCTTGGCAAAAGCTGTGGAAAACACAGACATATAGAATTATAATCCTGCTGGTGAGCCACCCACAATCAATTGGCAACACTACGCAAAAGTGAAGACAGTGGCTCGTCATACAATATATACAAACCCTTGGCAGAAGGTTGGGGGGGGGGTGTGGAGGGTGAAGAGGGAAGAGCCATTTGTGTGACCAGCTACAGACTGGAATTAGTTTGAGGCTGTGCCATTGTCTTCTCTCCAGCACTAGCTTGTAGGGTATCAACAGGGCTGGGGCAGTGGTAAAAAGATAGAATGAGAGTATATTGACTAAAGAATCTGACCTAAATTGCAAAGGTAAGCAGTGATATTAAGTGGCCAACTTGAAACGCATTCTCTTTATGATTTGCATAGGGACCCAAAGCTCCTCTGTAGAAGTCAGGTGGATATCACCGTGCAACTGGTTAAAAAGCAGTTAGCATGCATATGCTCACAAGGCAATCCTTGAATGCCACCTTACAAAGTACAGAGCAGAGTGGAGTCTGAGCAGCATGGAGTATACAGCGTTTCATTAAAGGTGGGTGTATCAATAACCTGAAGTCTAGTATATTAATGAAGATAATAAGGATATCAGTAGGTGTGAGCAAGCATGAAGAGATACTGGGTTGAGAGCCTCAAGGGGAATCACAGAGGAAATCTCACCATTTCCCCCTTCACTTGCTCTTCTCAGAGGCTATGAAATCATAATTAGATATGCTAAATACTTCACTGAGGCCTGTGCAGTCTGTGTTGCACTGTAGGAGGATACTGTAGAAGGCACATAGAGCACTAATTCCTTGAGGCCGTGCTTGAGAATTTAGGTTTCTGCATGTTACAGCAAGGCGTGAGAGCGCGTGCTTCTGTGGAGCTAAGAGTCAAGGTCAAAGGCCACGTCAAAGGCTTGTCAAGGGCTAACGCTTCACTCTACACAGCTAGGAAGAGAACCAAAGATCTTGTAGAAAAAAATGCTCACCGGTGCAACCGAACCAGTTATAGCACTAGTGGGAATATTTTGCTGAGCCCGTTTACTATAGACAAGGCCTTGGGAAACTACTGTACACAAGAGAGCCATGCTCTGTGGCAGTAGCAGATCGAGCGTCATGGCACATGAAGTGAACCAACACAGCAGGTACTTAGTCTCTCCAGTCAAAACAATGACACAATCATAAGTAAAATGTCAGAGAAGTGGGTACACCAAAGGAATTAACGGGCCTGGGGGGTGGCCAAAAACAACAAAACTCCCCATAAAACTGGGGCCATGGAGGGCAAAGGAAGGGTCCCCTACTGCACCTCCAAGAAATCTAACAGTAACAGTAACAACAATTTTTGTAGGGCCTACACAGGGCTTGTGTAGAACTAGCGCTCAGTTTTTTTAAAAAAGCTCTTTCCTGAGCTGTGAACATTGCTACCCACATAAACTAATCATGCTAACGCTTCGACAGCGAAACAGGGGTAAGTTTGCCTTGTCCTTATTTTATTTATACATATAAATAAATATGTATGGGGAGGATAAGAAATCATAAATGTTTGCCAGATAGAAAGGGACAAAAATGGGTTTGAAAGTCATGCTCATTTTCCAGCTTTTAAGAGGCAGAGTTAAAGAAAAACCCCCAGAAAGTTAAAATTAACCAAATCAGCTGCTACAGGTGTAACAAGTGTATTATGTATCCTTTGTACTAGTTTCAAATATGTTCCTATGTGCCTATCCTGGAGATCTAGGGATTTTGATATATTTTAAAGAATAATTAAAGTGAACAGACAAATAAACAATTACTTGCCCATTTAAATTCAACCTCCAGTCCTAAATATATTTTAATAATAATTTTTATAATATAATCTTTTATTATAATATAATAATTTTTATAATAATATAATATTTTATTATTTTGTTGGATGCTTCCAATCCACAACGTCCAATACCCTTCAACCCACCCCCTCAACTAGAAGCCCTAGAAAGAATGACTTTGCAGCTTGCACTGAAGGTTGTAAAAACGGGGCTGTGTCAGGCTAAGGGTGAGAGGGATGAAATTGGATGTGTCTCTCTGTATCAGACAAATGTTCCGAGAAGTACTGAATCTAAACTGGATTAACTAACATGAGAGTATGAAGTTAGTAGACATTCAAATGCAAAATGGTTAGTCAAGTTAGTTGGCTCTGTACCTTCTCCTATGAATGGGAGGCTTCCTTATACCATCCCCCAGAACTCGCATTGAACTGAAAATGAATCATGGAAAGTGGTCAGAGATGAGAAATGGAACCAAATGAACAAATGACAGCTGAAGGGAAAACACCCATTCTTCCCCCCCGCCCTCCTCCCCCAGAAAACAAACAAACAGCAGAAGGAAGGAGTGAAAAGGGGAGTATAAAAACTATAGCACTTAAGGGAGCAATGTGTCTCCTGTGAAGTTATCTTTCTCCCTCTATTTCACAGTAAGGCCTTGTTACCAGACAAAGTATCACGGCCACTGACAATGGTTTCACATAAGCAGGTGCCAATCATGGGTCAGCTGCATGTGTAGACAAGGAGTAACTAGTCAGTGCTAGTTCAACAGCAGCCATTTTTAGCAACCCTCACCTCTATGTGGTAGTGTAGACAAAGTCTAAAGGACCATCAAATTAAAAATCTAATTTTTTTCTTTCCTTCAAAAGGGCATTAAAAACACAGCAATTAGTGGCAATCTGAAGGCATGTCAATGCCAAAAACATGGTGTGTGACTGCAGTTCATGGAGACATCCTCGAGCCAGCTATAATCTAGCTAACTTGGGCACAGGCGCAGTGACACACGGCAGCACGATTCCAGTGTGGGCTGGCCATCTGAGTAATTGCCCTGGGTTCCAAGTGGCCTTGTACATTCCACCATGAATCCTGTACTGCTCCAGTACCTGCACCTGAGCTAACTAACTAGGTAAGTTGGCTGGGTATGTCCATCTGAGCTGCAATCCACCTCATGTGAGCTGTATAAAACTCAGTATGAACTCTAAGAATTACCAAGGATGAGCATGCTCCACTGGAGCCTTATAAGTATTCTTCAGGAGATTTATAAAGGAACAAAATGTTTTAAAAACCATATTTTAAAACATATTTAAAATGCTCAACAGATTTTGTCTTTCTTCTTCTTTTAATAAAAAAGATTATGCTCCACTAATTTTTTACGATAGAAATATAGAGAATATCAAATCTGTTATTCCCTGCTTTTGCTAGAGGACCCGTGGAGGGAGGGTAGAGTCTCATATGGGCAGCTCTCTCAAGGCCTGATCCAGCTTTCATTATAGCCAATGAAAAGACTACCTTTGACTTGAATGGAATTGGATCAGGCCCTCAGCCCTTAACTGAAGGGATGGAGGAGTTAAATCCCAACAAAAGTATTCTAGTTAAATAGTTATTAGCAAAAACCAATCAACCAAACAGAGATTTAGGTTTGAATAAAACTTAATTTTCAGGCCTTTATGCATCATAAATAAGCAAAAAAGTGAAAAACCCCAACTGGTTTTCCCTTTGCAAGTCACCTTTCAGCCAGACATACATCTTGTCTATTGGTGGCTATGTACGTGAAAATATGAAAATAATTCCTCTGTTTCTCTACTTAAAAAGGAATATATCAATCATTTACAGTAGGTATATTTTCCCATGTCACAAACATATCCATCCACCTCTGATTCAGAAGTTTTTAACTCCATCTGCTTAGCATTAGCTGTAATTGCCAACTATGCAGAGTTTACTACCCTCAGAAATCCTTACATAATAAGTTGAATACATAAAAATAAATCTTTCTAAATGAATTTATGAGTTCATAAACTCAGTCTGTCATAAACCGGCTTTGATCTCTGAAGTTGCCTCTCTCGCTGTTTTAAAATATTGGTGTGATTTTATTTGTGTGTGTGTCATCCTGGGACCTGGAAAGAAGTCCAGGAAGGGGTGACAAAGTCATATAACAAAACAAACAATGCATATAACTTTCCGAGTACTGAATGGTTTCTCAAGTTTAGCTTTAGAGGAGATAAAACTTATAATTTAAGGATCTATTATTTCTCTTCAGTGCGTGCAAATAACATTTAGAAATGTCAAGGGGATTTATGCACATGCATTAAAGGGTGACTAATATCTCTAAATCAGGGGTCACCGAACTCTGCCCTCTGGTAATTTACCAGGAACCAAAGGACACCTATTGGTTTTAATATAATGCAGACAACTCTGGCCATGTTACTTGTTAATACGGAGCTGTGACCCATGAAAACAACAACTCCCAGCAGTCAACTGGATGGGTTCCAATTTGACTCCTGATGGACTTGCAGTCTCCAACAAGCCACATATCCATACTGCAGATGAGGGTGGTATCCAATATATGTGACTTAGGGAACAAACTTTGACTACCCTGGCTCTAAAGGGATGTTGGTCCTATTAAATCAACGGCCAAACTCACTTGGTTTCAACAGAACCAGGATCTTAAATGACTATGTAAAACTAGAGTAACTTTTGCGAGGTGTAAATGAAGAAAGGCTGATGCGCGTAAGAACATGCTGGAAACAAAGGGAGTCAGAGAACTTGATAGTTACTCAGAATGTAGAGGGCTTACTCCTAATCAATTACTTTATGGGTGGAATTTTGCTGCAACTGGAGATCAAGGGAAGAGTGGTCCTGGAAAACAACATTATTTCTTTTCACAGTAGTTGATGTAAAGAGGTACATGGCAAGCCTTGCCTTTGTGGCATTCCCTAGTCTTTTCTGAAAGGAGAGAGAGCAGAGGGGGAAACTGGAAGAATACCCTAGGCACAGTGTATAGGTCTGTCCACTTCATTCTATATGCAATTCTATCAGGAGTCAAAAATAGGCCACCCCAGTCCCAAGACTGAAGGTCTATCTTTTTCCATTACAGCCTTACACCCTATACAATACCTTAATGTAAGAACCCTACTGATTAATAGTGGCTATGTTTATTCTGTGGTCACCTAGATTTAACACTCAGATAACCTTTCCTTTAGCAAAACCCTCTGCATAGGAACAGGTGGTGATAATTCACATTAAGGACTGGTCAAGGTGTTTCCATTCACTTCAATGGGCTTTAGATAAGGACCTAAGTCCTCTGAAAAGCTAAAATATATTGTAGACATAAAGTACTTTTAATTCAACATGTAATTAAAATCAGGAAGATTAGTTTGTTTGAGGGTTATTTTTTTTTTGGTAGTAGGTGGTTCTCTCTCTCTTTCCTCAGAGTTCATAGAATGACCTCACTTTTCTGTGTTTTTGCACATCCTTCAAATGCCAACCACAAAGCCCACATGCATGTGCTTGTGTATGTATAAACAGCTTTAAACAACCCTTCACTCACCTCCTGTGATTGATTTCTGCCTCATTGGCAGCATTCTTCCCTGGCCCCCAGCTGTGCCGTCGGAATGGTGACAGTGGTCGCATGGAATTTCTTAAGACAGAGGAGTGGGTAGGCACTTCTGTAATACTGTCCATCTCTTCTTCCATCTCGCCTGAGCCACCAAGTTCACTCTCCCGTCCCCCTGCGGCTCCCATGTTAATGCAGCTGCCATCCACAGTGTGCCTCTCCTTAGGCCTGTTGAGGTTTAGAGCATGTGGAAGGGATATGTCACTCCCAAGGGAGGAATTCCTCTCCAAAGACACTGTGTCATCTGCTGATGAGCTGTAACTGGTGACATCACAAGCACACGGTTCCTCTTCAGGCTGCTACAGCAAAAATAAAAACATGAACCTTAGCTAAGAGAGGTCTCAACTGATAGCCCTGGCCAGAGCCAGTCATCACAAAAGCTAGGCCTGTTTCTTCTTTTTTGCGTAAGTCACCCTCTACAACTTTGCTCTCTTGTCTTATCCTACCCAATAACTCATCCTGCTATTGTAAAGTTGGGCTCCCTACTCAGTTCTGCCAACACAATCCAGTCCTGACACTACAGCACTTCCTGCTATTCTACTAATGTCACTCTCACAGTTCTGTCAATGCATCGTAACCCTACACTGTAGCTTCTCCTGCATTTCCAATCCTAAAGCCTTTTACCAGGCAAAGATTTGTAAGCCTGCCAAATACTTATGTAGTTTAAATGATGGGCACAGATGATTGCTAGGTCATATGACTTCAGTCAGCAAACTCAGTCCTCTTTGTATGAGCTGAACCAGATTTGTAGCTTCTAGTCATTACAGCAGAAAGGCTAATGTACTGTTCCACTGCACCATACAGCACAAACTGAACATTAGTCAGTAGCATAAACAAACACACACACACACACAAAAGGATTAGTCCCCTCCCCCAACCACCTTCCATTTATCAAAAAGTTAATGTCAGGATTTTCAGCATTTGTCAAATCCAACTATAATTGAAAAATACTGTTCCACAGGATTGGCCGCCTTGTGGGACGGGTCTTTATTCATACTGTAATCTTGGGTTTAGTTTGCTCCAAAAGCAGTAAGTGGAACCCAAGCTAGCTCTATTTGGCTATCGGCCACATTCTGACAATACATCCTAAAGCAAGTCTGTGATTATCCTGTGTTCCCAGTGGCTAGTATAAAAAACACAAGCATGTTGATGATATCACTTTCAGACAAAAGGCCAAAGTGGAAGTTTCAATGTATACTCCTGCAGAGCCCAGCACTGTATCATTTAAAATAATAATATTCAGAATGATCCATCCAGTCGTATATAATGGACTATTCACCAAAGCCACAGTGGCTAACTGCTTTCAACTAGCAGGCTCACTGATACTCACCAGGAACTAAGCATTCGAGGAGCTGCAGTCTGTCAAATCTCATTTGCAAAAAGATAACAGAATACCAAATTCAATTGTCAGATGAGAGATGTGCCTTTACAAATGCAACAGACAACAGGGATGAACATGAACACAAACACCATTACCACATTCCCACTATGGGGCATCTCAAAGTCCAGCATTGTGGGCTCTTTAAAAATCAGGCAATTAGACCACTCCAGAGCCTGCATGTTTCTGTTCTGCATTTGTACCAGAACAAAAATATCAGCTAAAAGCTGCTATGGCAATTAAAAAGGGAGTATGAGGTGTTTGAAAACAGTCATCGGTAAAATACTTCAAAATTTACTGACAAGTTTGGTGGGCGTTAGCCCTGCTTCTTGCATCAGTTTAATGAGCACAAGATACATTTTTTAAGACATGTATTAAAGAAATGCTTCCACATTCTTACCCCCAAACACATCCATCAAAAGCCAATATCCACAGAGGAGACTGCATGAGTAATACTTTCCCCCCACACTGTAAGTATATATTTTTGGTTGAAATAATTCAGTGATCTGTGTGTCAAGATAAGGAATATCGGCCATTAAAGATAATTTTTGTGTAAATATATTCCAGTGACAAAATTATGATGTAGTGTTAGAAAAAGTATATTACAATATATTATTAAAATGCGGTTTGGGGTGAAACAAAACAAAAACAGAAAAAAACTGGAGAAGCAGCCTGATAAAGTCACTGATTTTTTTTTTTTTTTACATCATGGATGGTAGCTAGCATTTGCATGTCATGATGGGAGTTTACTGAACTGCCTAAATCCAGACAAATTACTTAGTAGTTATGATGAGAACAATACTTTATTAGAGAAGGAAATAGTTGGTTTCTTTTCCGGGTCACAGGAAGCTGTTGTCATAATTAGGGCAGTGTCACTGAGGGGAAGGAAGATTGCATCCTGACTGACCACCAGAAGGGTGCCGTTAGTTAAAGGACATTAATCCTGGATGCAAAAGGAATGCATATAGTGTGCAATTGCTAAATTACTATGTTTTGCTGTCTACCTCCAAAACAGGCAAGGGGATTTTTATTTTCCAAATGGAAATAATTTACTAAAACAAAAGATCCCTATTTTAAAAAAATCAGAATTACTTTCCTTCATATATGCACTTGCTTGTTTCTTAAATTACAGCTGGATAGAATCAAAATATAATTTAAAAATGCGAGATACATTTGGTTCATTTATGGTTTTGCCTTCATCTCTTAGACTGGTTTAGTAAAAAAAAACAAGGTACAAGTTGCTTGAGCCTGCAGCGTACAGTCATGGCTCTAATATCCCTCCTGTTCTTCAGGAAAAGTTCTCCTAAATAACACTGATTTCCTATTTTAAAAAAGACACTCCCTTCTTGTAAGACAAAGAATTTTAAAGAGCCAAAACTAACAGGGACCAAATGTGGCCTAGTGGATATAGCACCAGACTGGGACACAGGAAACTTGGATTCCATTCCCAGGGCTGCCAATGGGTGATCTTGAACAAGACACTTCACCTCCCTGAGTCTCAGCTTCTCAGTCTGTAAAATGGTGATAATGATACTGACCCCTCCTCTGTAAAATGGTTTGAGATTTACAAATGAGAAGTGCTGTTTAGGAATTATCATTATTGTTTAAATGTGAAATAAAAGTTAAGCTGTCCAAGCGATCTGTCGGTCAGATGTGAATCCAATTCCTTTCTACATGAGGTCAGTGCAAATAATATTATTATACATACATCCCAAGGTGCTTTACAAATTATATACATCCAGTATCACTGAAATGCAGCCTCTTCTGTGGTGGTCAAGGGCATTCAGTGCATCACACAACAGTTTGGGGAAGGAACGTTTTCGCTAAGGGTGCTGTGAAAAAACCCTATTCTGATAAAAAGTACTCTCTTTAATATCCATACATAGCAGACAAGAGTTAGCTTTTAAGGAAAAGCATAAAACAACTTTTCAGCTCCAATGAAGATTAACAGAGGAACTAAACAACTGTAGGAGGCTCACCTTTTATTCAGTGATTTTGTTTTACCTAAAAATTAACCTCATTGTTGCTGTTACTGAGTTAAATACCTTTAAAATATCTGTTGGAGTGGGCTGTTGTTTCAGTAATGGAAGAAACAATCTGTCAGCCAAAAAGGTTTCCTGCTCAAATTTATTCTTCAAGTTTTGAGGGTTACAGTTACAATTAGAGACACAAAACATGGTTTTACATAAACTAAAAACAAACACACTCAGAGCAGAGTCTGGGTGACAGCCCATTCCCAAGACAATGGAGTGTTGGTTCCTGGCTTCTCAAGCACCTTCCTTTCCTTAACAAGCTGTTCTTAGCGTGTGGAAGCCTGATTGGGCCTTCCTTCCTAAACCCAGCCTGTAATCCGCACGGTCTAAGGAAGTTAACTTCTTGTTTGCCGAAAAGCAAGTAGGGCAGGGATCGGGCAACCTTTGGCATGCAGCCCGTCATTGGCCTAGGGCAGCAAAACGTGGCCAGTGGGATCTGCGATCGGCCGAACCTGCGGACGCTGCAGGTAAGCAAACCGGCCCGGCCCGCAAGCAGATTTCCCTGACAGGCTGTGTACCAAAGGTTGCCAATCCCTGGACTAGACCCATCATGTCTACTCTCCCTAATTTGAATAGCTAATTAGAAAACCATAAGAGCTGCACTAGGAATAACAATGATAACTGAGTGCTTAAAAACGAGAATGGTACAGCACAGGGGATTGTACATGTTGGAAAAACCTGTACAAAATTTCAAAATTTGGAATGCAGAAAATGTCCCTCCACTCCATGAACAAAACATCCTCTTTTAGCCTCACTTATCGGTTGCATGTAAATTCCCTAGATAATGATGCAAACGCAGAAAGCAACACACACAACACAACGCTGGAACCTCTCAATATCACAAGCCCTTATAGTCATAAGCTATTCATCACCACCACTACACAGAGGGTTTTTTTTTTTAAATTTAGCCATCACAGTAGATTAAAAAAAAAAATCTATGTTAACAGAACTTGTAAACTGTGCTATGCAACCCCACTGTAGTGGCAGGTCCAGACCACTATTTCTTCCAGCTAATGAACTGAGGTGCTCAATTCTAACCCTGCTGATGACCCACTGTTGGGGGTGATTACTAAACTAGCAATGACCGTGGCTCCCAAGTGTTAGCTAATTAAAAAAAACAAAATCCCACATCATCATACACTAGCTCCTGGGAACTTTTTAAGGACAGCAGATTAATTAAGGTGATGGGAATTTTAAAACCCCAGAATAATGTCATGTGGTCTTAATATGTGCCAAAAAATGGGAGGGTCTTAACATTAAATTTAGAAACAGACAGTTTCCTTTGTTTTGTTTATGCTGTTGTTCAGGGGAGTGTGGAAGCTTCTGGGGAAAAGAAAGAGATCATAGATGAAGGAAAAGAAAATTAGTGAGATGGGGCCATCACCCATGAGCAAGTCTTTGGGAGAATCCTAAATCGTATTAGCATTTTGGGAAGTGAAGGCCAAACTGTCTACTCATGAAAATGATCATTGTACATCTCTATATATCACTGACTCCCTGTCTACTGCCCAACTGTGTGCAAGATTGGAAGCTTTAGGATATACTTCACAGGATTTCTCTTCCTTTTCTAGTTGTATGCAGTGTACCACAGCTTGTAATTGTAAGACTGCTGTGTGGCTCAAAAAAGATAAGGAATAGAGTCTCAGGTGTGACCTCTGGTTCTCAGAGGTAATCTGCTTAATAATATTTGCAAGGGCAGGTTCACAAGCTGCATAGTGACTTTAAGTGTCAATGGGAGCTTAAAAGCTAAGATGAGCAAGCAATACTAGTTATGCCCCAGGAAGATAGAGTTACACAGACGACAGGAAATTACCTTAGACAACATTAATCATTCACAGAAGAGAATGTTGCAATATCTGCCTACTGCACAGATAGCTCTTTAGAGAAGGAGGAGGAGGATGACTAGGCTATGGGAATAAACACTAGAATAGAGCCTGACATTTTGCTGGAGTCTTAGGGCTCATTGTGTAAATGACTCTTGGATGCCAGCAACTGCAAAGTATCTGAAGAAACAAGTCGTGCTTTGATGATAGGGCCTCTAACTGAGAAGCTCTTGTTTCTTTGGCGCGTGATGCTCAACCCTGCATGTGCCAATCAGAACAATATAGGAGATGGGTAAAACACACAGTAATGAGAACATATATACACACACCTATAGTCAGTTGCAGTCCCAGGCATCTCACAGAGATGGACTGCTCAGAGGACCTCAAGCCTCTGGAGCCCCTGAACAGAAGCAGGGCTTAAAATGGATGAGATGTTAACAATCTTGTGGAGACTACAAGAATTTCTGATGTTCACAGGAGGCTCCATATAGCCATGGGCCTGCTCTGCCTACAGTTTCCTGACTATATTAAACAACTAATATTGGATTTCCAGCCAGTGCTATCGTTCACTTCACTGAGTATTTGTATAGTAACTCTTGCTATGAAGAATGGACGTTTCATGCAGCAAACAGCTGCTGCAGCAAGCAGTTCAAGTGTAACTCCATCCAAAGGAGAAACAGGAACTTTAGAATAATAATAATCAGGAATGGGGCAAAATCAAAGTGCTCGAGGTTTTGAGACCCTCACATGCTCTTTGTTTTGTTTGGGTTTTTGTTGTTGTTCACACAAGTAGTTTACAAACTTTTTTCTTCTATAGTTTAAATGTATTCCTCTTCCCCCCGACTCCACCGCAATTCAATTAAAACAATATTGACCTGGATAAAGGGAAGCCTGTGCTCGTTACTAGGGACAGAACTACCTCACTAGCTCTAAGAAAGACCGGCTATAAGCAGATGACCTACAGTGTACGCTGTGCTTGTTCACTAGGATTTTTCTCTCTTCTTTGTTCCTTTTTTAAATTAACTCTGTATTTATTTTTCAGTCTCTCCACTTTCCACTCGATTTTTTTTATCCCTGCACCTTTTCCGCAGTATTTCCTATAAATTTAACACAGACCCTGATACATAAGAACTGGTGTGCACATGTCACAGAATTTCTAGCCTGACCTGCCTGTATTTTGATAGTCTCTCTCCCCTGCACAAATTAGAGTTTGTCTACACTACCAAGCGGGGGTCGATCTAAGATACGCAACTTCAGCTACTTGAATAGTGTAGCTGAAGTCGACGTACTTAGATCTACTTACCATGTTGTCTTCACTGCGGTAAGTCGACAGCTGACGCTCTCCCATCGACTCCGCTTGCGCTCCTTGTTCTGGTGGAATACCGGACTCGAAGGAAGAGCCCTCAGCGGTTCATTTATCGCATCTATACTAGACGTGATAAATCAACCCCCGCTGGATCGATCACTGTCCACCAATTCAGGTGGGTAGTTTTGACAAGCCCTTAATCTTCAATTCCTAAACGAGAACTCATCAACATTTGGGACATGAATTGAGAGAATGGTCTAGGATATACTTAATAAATTTAACCCCTTGCTGTTTGTGTACAAACCTGACAAGAAGCAGGGCAGTGAGCAGATTCTGATTTTTACAATGTTTACAACATTTGCTGAATGAGTTCCGTGAACATTATGGGTAGCTCATAAACTATTTGCTGTGACTACCACTCAGGATTTGCTATGAATAGCTCTCTATTTATGCTGTGTCTTTGGTCACCTAAGTTACATGATCTTGGCTGTGCTCCAGAGCTGGATGACTCCCAAACCCACACACACTTTCAAGATGGCCATTCAAACATCAATACTTGTGTAAATGCATATTTTCACCATCATTTCTCTGAAATATGTCAATATTCACAGCACTTTCCATTTTGAAAACTTATTTATGGACAAAACATGCTGGTACTAATGTTTGTGAAAAGTGAGCAAACATGGCCACAAATGCCATCTGATTGAGTTCAGCCCTCATTCGAATGCATGTTCAAAAACACTTTCTTTTTAAAACTGATTTTTCCCATCTCTAATTCCAATCTCTTGGAAAAAAAGATAAATGAAAACCAGAAAAAGCTACTGAAAGCTTAATGGCATTGATGAAAGTTTCTGGTATTTATAAATATACAATGGATAGAGGCACAAATGTAGTAAAGAGGTGCCAGACATATAGGAAGGAGAGAGACAGGGAAAAGGGAACCCTTCTGTTTAGATTTGGAGGGTTAGCAATGGGGAGACAAAAGTGCTTGTAAGGCAGAGGTCAAGTAAGTCATTTCAGGTTTGAATAAGCTTCCAAACTAAATTGCTAAACCTTTTCAGTTGTACTCATCCCTAGATGCAATACACTGCATAATGGGAAAGACTCAGAATACTGATTTGGTAAGAGCTTCCCATTCTGCAAATGAAACAATGATCTCAGTACTTGCCCTGTTGCTGTAACGTAGCCATCAAAAAATCATATATCCCACATGCCCACTTCCCTCGGCCCCGCACCTTGATGTTTCCTTCCCCTGTGACACTCCTGCCATTTTGGATTACTGTGTCATTTTGAGACTCCATTTTTGTGGGTTATATTTTGGTAAACACACCCTATAACATGGGGGGGAAAGTAAAACGTTTTGCCATTATATACTTTAACTCCCCACTGCCACCTCCATGAACAACGTTATTAAGATCAGACTCAAATAATGAGCAATGCTGAACTCTGTAACTCGTGCAACTCCCTGAATGGGAAAATTGGAGACAATGCTCTGCTCTGCCCGGAGCAAAGCCCTGTATAGAGACAAGTCACCCCTCCTCCATTTCGCGAGTGAGATGGGAAAGGGAAAGGCTGGTGAGCTCCACGCCCTGCCACTTCATTAACGGTGACTTTCCAGTGCATTTATAGCACATGAGATCACTTAGCCCAGGCCGTGAACTTTCCCATTCTGTTGGAAAACATTCGCCATCATCTGCCTTGATTTAACCAAAGGAGGCATTCAGTTTGTTAAATGCATTTCTCTGGAAGTTTGCATGAAAATCGCCCCAACTTCCCGTTACTCAAGACAGGAAACACATGTCTGCATAGCAGGTAGACATGGGATGGCTACAGATGATATATAACAACCTGTGAAGAATTCTAAGCTTCACTATATACACAGATGGTTGTTCACAGGAGCCTAGCAAGCCTTCTCATTCTGGAGCCATTTTTTTCTGAGGCACCCTTTCACCTGCTATGCTATCCTTTCACCAGGTAGAGTGGGTGACGGCAAACAGCTTAACATTATAAATCGGTCAGCTGGAAGTATTTGAGGGTGGGTGGTTTCTGCTTCTCAAGATATACCAGGCTGTCCTGGTCCAGGAAGCAGTAGACCCAAGGCAGATTCTGAAACAAACCAACTCATATTTAAGAGTCTGATCTTGTATCTTGGTTTTGACCCTCATCCTCGTCAGGCCAATGATGACTCTCGGGATGTTTGGGCCCCACAGCAAACTGGAAGCACAGTCACTCAAAAACATCCAAGAACTAGAGCTATTACTGTCACTTATATTGCTACTGCCTGGCAATGTTACCATGCCACTCAGCACTGTTCAACTGGCCCTCCGTATCCAGAGTGAGTGTTTTCTTCCTTTTAACATACTCTCACTGAAGTGATGGAATCACACTGGTTCTCCAAAAAACCATAGTATACAGTGCCGAGGAGGCCAATGGAAAGCTCAGTGTTTTGCAGGAGGTCTCTGTTTGTAGGAGAAAATGTAACGCAGGACAGTGGGGTGGGAGGAGGTATTGTTTCATATTCTCTGTGTGTATATAAAGTCTGCTGCAGTTTCCACGGTATGCATCCGATGAAGTGAGCTGTAGCTCACGAAAGCTCATGCTCAGATAAATTGGTTAGTCTCTAAGGTGCCACAAGTCCTCCTTTTCTTTTTGCGAATACAGACTAACACGGCTGTTACTCTGAAATTTGTAACACTGGATTTCATAGCCTCTGTGCAACCCTTATTAGAGGCCTTGAAAGAAAGTGTACCTTTTCAACTCTTCCGGTTGTGTTTGATTGATCTGCAGAAAGTTAAAATCAAATTATTGCCCTTTAAGGAACCCTGCTGGAAATCAACAAACCTTGTGCAAACCACAGCAAACATGTCCCTCTTGAGCATTATCGTAGCTGTAGCTACACAAGTTGCAGTTACTTATCACCAGTCGTTACATAGGCAGAACTCCCCCAAAATCAATGGGGAGGGTCGTCCGGATCAAGGCCCCCCGGAGCGGTAAGCTGGCCTTCTGAGACAGCCCTACCTTTCCAAAGACGATGTCATCCATCCCATCGCCAGGCAAAGGGAAGAGTTCAGACTCGATTCCAGTTTCTCTTTTCAGGACACCCTGCGATGAGGCACAGTCTCCACTCAGCCCATCCTCCAGGAAATGTTCACATTCTGGGGAAACAACAAAACACCAGAATGAGTGACAACCTGGCCTTTTCTTTTGCAGTCACATGCACCCACCTCTCATTTTTGCTGAGGTACAAAAACAAACTCCATAAAATCACTAGAGAGGGCATCATACCTGCAACTGGTTGTGGACAGCAGCACTGGTCACGTCAGCTACTTGCTATTGACTTATTTACACAGGCCACAAGTGTGCAACCCACTTTACAAACAAGTGTTTGTGTCACACTCTGCGTGCACCTCCCAGAAAGTCAGAGCAGGCTTCTAACATTTTATTCAACAGTTCAGAATGCCTTCTTTAGCACTTCCCAGAGTCTGTCTACACAGCATGTGGGAGGGTGATTCCCAGCACAGACAGACATACACACGCCAGCTCTGCTACAGCTAGTGCACTAAAATTAGCTGTGTGGCCACAGCGTCACAGGCAACAGCTTGGGCTGGCTGTACAAGGACAATCCCATCCGAACCCCTGGCTACATACTTGGGTGGCTAGGCCAAGCCGCTGCTTGTGACGCTGTGGACACACTGCTATTCTTAGCAAGCAGAGCTCGTGCATGTATGTTTATCCAAGGTGGGAATCACCCTCCCAGCTGCTGGGTAGATATACCTGAAGCGGCACAAGTGCATCTGTGTAAAATCAACATGCCTTGAAAAACACATATTCGTACCTGTAGTATATGCTGCCGGTACATATACAGTATACATTTGGGGACCAATTCAGACTCCATTGAACTCAATAAGGGGCTTACCTCTGACTTAAATGAGAGCAGAATTAGGCTCATATTCACTAGGCATAAAGCATCTGTGAGTGAAACGTGTGCTCCTCTTTCTCAATATCAGAGAAAGTCAATTCCATTTAATTCCTTAAAGCCAAGGTTAGGATTTATTTTGTGCTTAGCAGGAGAATTTGAGGATGATTTCCCACATCTTGGAGAAAGGTAGGCTCTCTTAAGAGATTAAGTTATTTAGAATTCATGTATTTTTTAAATTTTGTACTTGCACCTGGAATTTGATCGTTAGAGACATTTTATAAATTAAAAATAAATCCATTTCAACCTAATGCATGTTTTCACAAATTGCCTCTACCTTTCATTATCCTCGTGCTGAGCCCAGGATGAACACCTAGAGTACAGCTGATCTGAAAGGGATTACCTCCCCTCCATAACTTTTTTAAAAGCTAACAAAAACGTTAGTTGTTGTTGATATTTCAGTGCAAAATGTCAACATTTCATTCAAAAACTCAAAACCTGAAAATCAAAATATCTTCAGCCTTTGGCAACCAAAATATGTTTAGCCAAAAACCGAACAATTTAGTTTCTATTTTTTTTATGAAAAAAATTGAAAATCGTTGAGAAAAGCAGGCACTTTCTATGAACATTTTCATTTTAGCAAAAAAACCAATTTTCCATAAAAATATTTTTAACTAAAATATTGTTTTAGTTAAACATCTGGCCGTAACCTAGGCAGATAAACACATTTTGATGGTATCTGCTTGAATGAAACATGTATTCACTTTTAAATTACATCTATCGTGCACAACCCTCAGCTGTGTCATACTTATACTCTGTGTAGCTGAGGTGGGTTTGGGGTGGGGAGAGTAGCCATAAGCCACCTTTGTCTCTACCTTGGGCCAGCCTGGGGCTGAACCTGCCCCCGACAGCTCTACTTCAATAGTAAGCCTCTTGGAGCAGGGACCATCTATTGCTCCTGTGTTTGTACAGCGCCTAGCACAACAGGGTCCTGGACAATAAGTAGGTGTCCTAGGTGCTACGGTAATACAAATATTATTACGCCAGCTGTAGCCAGCCTCTGCACAAGGGATAAGGACTATCAGAGGAAACAATTTCCAAGCAAGTTGCACTGCAAAGGTCTCCCACGAGCCTATGTTCACATGGTCCTAATTCAAAATTCAACTCTAGCTAAATAGTGCATGTAAACTCAGTACTTCTCAGCTGATCGAGGGGAGTTCACTCAGTGAGTATGTGACAGGAGAAGAGATGCCAAAATGAAGGCTGGCTGCACTGTATAGTCTACTGAGTCACTGAGGGATGACTATGTTGTGGTAGTGACATGCTTGGCTTTTGGTGGTGGTGGAGAGAGAGCACTAAACAGCCAACCATCCGCCCCTGGCACCAGCACTGAGTCATTACATCCAGGAACAGCATGGGTCCACCTATTTCCATCTGTGTCCCCTGGCGGCTAGTGGGAAATGGAGACAGCTTGATAGTTATTGCGCAAAAGAAGAATAGCAGAAACTTCAAAGAGTATGAAAAAAATGCTCTTTTGAAAGCACTCAGATACAACGAATGCTTCCCTAGAAAACGGTTTTCCACTAATGGAGATTAAGATGTTCCCTGTGGTACTGTAATTATGCTCAAGAACAAAAATAAGGCTGGAAACACCAATAATCCAGAGAGGAGTTTCCAAACCACAGAGAAAAGGAAAAGTACTTATTGTACTAGGTGTGGCTGTTCCCCACTCCTTCTCCCCTTTTAGTAACCCGGAAAATCTGAACCTCTTTTCCACAACTTCGTGGGGGGAAGAGAGAAAAGGAAAAAAGAGAAGCTGTAACAGACTGAGAGCCAACATCCCGGTCAATCCAGCTGGCAGTTTAACAGAGCATGTCCACATTCCAGACGGAAAAACAAACAGGCCCAGAGACGTTCTGATGGAAAATTCACAGGGAAGCTCCAGATTCGCCAATGGACGGATACCTCGCCCAGAAAATAAATCAGAACAGGCATTAAACCGGACTGCAGGGCCAACAGAGGGGCATGAGAGGGTGGAAGAGGAAGGAGTTTCTTTCTTTCAAGAAACAATGGGGGGAGGAGGAACCTGACACATACCTCATCCCAGCTGTGCTGAGAACTTTCCAAATCCAAAGGCTGTTTGGAAGAATTCTCTCCCCTTTTCAGGGGCACTGTATTTATTGATTTTTTTAAACTGTACACATGTTGCACAATTTGGGACTCCACACTCCTACACCATAATCTGATAAACCCTGGTGACGACACTATGACAATGCCTTAACAGAACTAGATGGATGACTCTCATCACATATACGTCATGTACTTACTGCGGGTAAATGATTTATAGTTTAACTCTGCTCATACATGTGTGTGTCTCTCTCTCTCCATGGCGACGCATATGAAAATAAAATGACACTGGGTGCATTTTTATGTGCATCATATGGAGACAAATACAAATCAAACTAAAAACCCATGGGAAGGAAAATTCCAAGCAGTTCACTGCACAGAATTAACACAGCATCATCCCATCAAAATGGGGGAGAGTTAAAGGAAGGAGAAGGCCTAGCCCTCTAACTGAATGCTTACACTGAGATCCATGGGGAAAATCATAGATCTCAATGTATTCAAGCAACCTATATGTTTTTTATAAGAATATTAAATGAGAACCTTTCTATAGGTGAAAAGAAAAGGAGTACTTGTGGCACCTTAGAGACTAACAAATTTATTTGAGTATAAGCTTTCGTGCTCAAATAAATGTGTTAGTCTCTAAGGTGCCACAAGTACTCCTTTTCTTTTTGCGAATACAGACTAACACGGCTGCTACTCTAAAACCTTTCTATAGCTGGTTGTTTTTAATGATCCTATAAAATTTAAGTGAGCTCTGGCTCTACTAGCAAATTTGATAGGATTCAATTCCATACTGTACTCTTGGAGAAATTCTGTGCCACTGCAAATGCACAGAATGTATGTGCCCCACAGATTTCTTTGCTTCCCTGCAGAAAAATGACTTTTGGATGGGGAAGCAAAGGGAAGCCACATGAGCTGTCATGCAGTCCTCCCCAGCAGGATGTTTTGAGTGCCCAGGGCAGCCGGCAGAGAAGTAAATCACTGTGGGGCAAGGGGAGGGACTGGGGAAGACACGGCTGGTGGCTACCACCCTGCACTGGGCTCAGCTGATAGTCCCGGTTGGGCTGAGGAGGACGGGACTTCCTCTTCCCTTGCACAGCATCCGGGGCCGCATCAAACCCACCCCCTGATTTCTCCCCCAGCTGTAGGAAGCTCTGCAAACTCCTCCCCCATCCCACACTTCCTGCAACCATTGCTTCTCAGCTGCAGGGGCAGGGATCACTATACAGGGAGCTGCTCCTGCATCTGCCCAACCTCTGGGCATCGAGACCACCTCATACCCAGACCCTCCCGCCCTATCTCACCCCGCCCACACCCAGAACCCCCCCGATGAGCCCCACTCCCCCAGCACTTGGAGCACCTCAACGAGCCCTCCACACCCGAATCCCCACCCTACCGAGCCCCAACCACCCACACCTGGAGCCCCACTCCACTGAGTCCCACTCCCCCCAGCATCTGGATCCCTTCCAGAGCTCCCCACACCTGCACCCCCCGCTGAGCTCTATCCCCCCTACACCTAGTTGTTCCCCCCGCTGAGCCCCAGCCACCTTCACCTGGACCCCCCTGCAGTGTCCTATTACAGTTGCACCTAGAACGCCTCAACAAGCCCCTGTGCATCCAGATCCCCCCCAGTCCTGGTTCCCCCACTGAGCTGCCCACACCCAGATTGCCCCACACAGAACCCTCTCAACCCACACCTGCCCCCCCCCACACTAAGCCTCTCCACACTTGGATCCTGCCTTGCTGGGCCTGCTTGCCCACACCTGGTATGAGGGGCAGGGCTGCGGGGTGTTTCTGGGGCAGGCCCGTTATTTGCACTGTGTCAGAGTTGGGTGCAACCTCACAGCTGAGTCTGAGATCTCCTATCTCTGTGCAGCCAGTGGACTGTGCTCCCTAATGCCATGATGGAGCTTCCACATTTATTTGACAAATAAAACTTGCAGAATTTTAAAATATTGTGCGCAGAATTTTTAATTTTTGGTGCAGAATGCCCTCTGCAGTAATATTGAATTCTACTGGTTGTTAAGTTAATGTCTGTAGAACTCTATTGGTTTCATCTCTGTCACATTCTGTCAGACCTTTGCCTAAAGGGGAGAGACACACCTGCATTCTTCCTTGTCCCTCCGCCCATCCCGCAGAATTGCAGCTCAGTCAGGAGCTGTGTTGCTACTGTGATCCTGGAAGTGTTTGTGCAGTAACCACACCACTTCAGAAAGGGACAGAAGCTGGAGTACATACACTGGCTTCAGAGACGGTAACACCAACACTCCCACAGTCAGATCAGTGGTAGATTTGGTGTGCCCTGTTTTCATTATTTATGGAGTAATGGAGTGCTACGTGTAAAGGCATTTTGCAAACACACAGAGCACACAGGCTCTGCCTTGAGGAACTGAAAATCAACTTCACAGAGGCAAATACAATCCATAGGGAAACCACATATGCAAAAGATGGCAAGCCACGTTGGAAGGACTTATGAAAGAAGTGCAACTGAAAGAGGAGGCTGAGTGCATCTTGGGAGTGCTAGGCCGTTCTAAGCATAGCGGGACATATGAAAGAAAATATAGCTGAGGGTGGTTAAAAGGAGACAGAAGAAGCAGCTAAGAGATAGAATTATTAGGAGAGTAAATGGGGGTGAAATTCAGATGAACTTTGAAAATGCACGCAAGGAGCTTAAACTGACGTAATAAGAGACAGGAGGGCAATGAAAGGATTGATGCCCATCAATCTGGGGGGACTCAGGAGTGGAATTATTGACTGTTTAGATTATGCTTATTATCTCACTGATATGGTGGATTACTGTCAGGTGTTTTCCCAGGGAAAGTCTAGTTTTTAAAAGAGTTTTATTTTATCTAATAGGGGCCAGAAGCTGAACCTGGATAGACCCCTGGTCACTTAACTATCCACATCACCCCCTCTTAACAACACTTTGGTCTTGCACAGAGAGTGAAATTCAAGGCTGTATCCTCAATGAAAAAAATAGTTTAACTAATTTCACTTAAGAAACATCTCACATTTTTGAAGCAGATGATGAAGTTCCAATTGAAGGAATGCATGAGCTTGGGCAGACACTAGACTGTTGTGAGACTTCATCAGGACAATTATGTTGCCACCTCAGGAAACTGCAGACATATAGTTAGGGCTGCAGGTTTGTCACTTTGCTGAAAACATCACAGATACTCTAACTTCTCTGTTTGGCTGTGACTTCCATGCAGGAAGGCTCCAGGTGGGTTGTGACAGAAGGGTGGCAGGGCCAAACCTCAGCAGCTCTGTGACTCCATGAGCCAAACTGCAACACACACAGCAGGGAGCGGGGCCCAACCCCACAGGACACAGGAGCCACTGCTGCCCGGGATAAGTGTAGGGTGGGCTTGCTCTCAACCCCAAGGCCCAGCCCTGGGACACAGGAGCCACCGCCGCCTGAAGTGAGTTTGGGGTGGGCTTGCTCTCCAGCTCCCTCTCCCACCACCCCTCACCCCAGCTCCACGGCCTTCCCTCCTCACCTGGCCCAAAACAGGGTTGCAGTGCTGGGGTGGTTCATTTGTCAGGGTTTTTTTTTTTTTTTTTTTTTTTTTTTAAATAAAAGATCATGGAGCAGTCACTAAATCCGTGACCTTTACTACATTGATCATGAATGCTCTGTGATCTTTGATAAAAAGAATTGCGGTGACAAATCTTCAGAACTACGTATGGATTTGCAATGGATACTTCAGTCAATGTGTTGCTTGGTCAGCATGCCCAGGATCCACCAGACAGCTCGCTACTTCGCTCCGGGATCTGATGCGAGGGGTGTCATGACACGACAGTGCACGTCTAAGTGCATTATTCAGCAGGAAGCAGAGGCAGAACATTAATGCACTAACCAGAGTGCTGCTGTTGGCCAATAATGCACACTCAGGAGAGTTAACCCTTATCTTCCAACTCATCACGGAAAACAAGGTAATACCCCTCCTTCTCCACATCTCAACCCTTCTTCAAGTGTAATTTCTTTAATGAAAAAAAAAAAAAGCAAGAAATGGCCACTGTGAGAAAAGTCCACTTCAAAGCCACCATTAAGGGACCAGAAAAACTACTCCAATTTATGCTGTTTTAAACACAAGTATTAGAAGACTGGAAACGTTCCCTCTTATCTGGGATATCAATGCACGCTGAAACAGGCCAGGCTAGTTTTTCTGTCCATGTGGAAGGAAGAGCAAATATTAAACAGGATAAATGATCATAAACTCAGCACTGCTCAGGGGCGGGGGTGGGAAAGATGGCTTTGAACCACCTTTCTTCTTCCTGAATCCTGGGAATCAATGGAGGCTGCTGGGTGCCTCATACTTTTGAAAGCAGGCTACTGATTTAGGTGTCTCAATACGGATTTAGGAACCTAATTTGAGGCACCCATTTTTTAAAGTCTTGGCTATAATCTATACACCCATGCGCCTCTAAATTTTATTTAAGAATCAAATGAGTGAATAAAATATTTTAACACAGAATTGCATCATGAGAAGATGGGCTACGTAGCTGGATGTCTCAGTACCAGTCATATAAGCACAGAAACAATGGGCTAATAATTACATGTGCCCTTTTCGCCAATTTGTGCATGTTTTTATTTTATGGTGATGGGAAAGAGGAGAGAGAGAAAAGGAGGCAAAGAAGGATAAGCCCTTGGTAGAAGGTTAATTGTAAGGAAAGAGGCTGGTGTCTCAGCTCCTTGAACAAAGGGATTGGGTGCACAGCGTTCTACTTACCTCTAGATTCATGAGTTTGTGTTGGCTCCAGCAGTGATGGATCTGAACATGGCTCTATTGAACACCAGCTTTCACGGTTTATCTGAAAGAGCAAAAAGTAGGCCAAATAAATAAATGTCGACAGTGAGGCCATTTTAGGGAGTGCACCGCTCCTGCTTTAAGGGCATAGTGCTCTTGCTGCAGGGAGATCTGTCCGAACTTTCCCACCAGTGGCACTGTGCTGATTTGAAGCTTTTAGGACCATTTCCACTTTCCAGCACTGAGAAAGCAACGTATTAAGGTCCACAGCTCCATTACCTAGAGTACTTTGGCCTGCTTGAGGCTTGGGGGCAGAACAAGACCTGTCAGTCTCTGGCAGCAGGGGAATTCCCCACTCCCCAGTAGTTCCCACCATTTGAGACAGCCCCCACAGCCTAATTAATTTAATTCCACTTCCCCGAATTACAGATTGCGTTAACTATACTGTGAGGAAAAAGCACAATGATTTCTCCTGCTGCACGGGAGGGGACATTCCCCTTAGTGAGATAACACCACTTCTTTGGGTGCCAATGTCCACCTCTGTTTCCTTTTGCCTTTGGATTTTCTTGGTCTAGCTCTGAGGAATGGTCTCAGAAGCTGGTAGGGCCTCAGCTGCTGCAAACACTTCAGACGGGGAAGTGGAGCTGAGAGGAACAATCTCCCCAAAAGTCAAACGCAGTCCTGGGATTCGGCTGGGAATCAGGCACGACTGAGCGAAACTGTTGGTCACTTGAATTAAAAGGTTGGCCTTTTTCTTTGGAAAGTTCTGTAGCAGGGAGGGCTGGGGGAGCCGCCAGGGAGGCAGAGACAACCAGAGGGAACTTCTGGGGGCAGGGCATTACGTTGCTGCCAGTGACTGACACCAGAGGTCTGGTTCTGTCCCTAAGCTACAAGCAGACTGAAATATCCATTGTAATGGATCCTCAGAACTTAGCAGAGAGAAGAAAAAGATGATGCAATATTTTATCACACTTCAGCGCTCTCTGCCACTAATGTAGAGAACGTCAGAAGGGTGGGTTTGGAACTAGATTAGGACATCTGCCACCTCTTAACTGACCAGTGCCATAGCAGAGCCAGCTGGTAAAGTGACAGAAGTAAAAAAAATAAAATAAAAATCAGTGTTAGGCATCCTGGAAAAGCATTAGGCATCCTGCTCTGATGTCCTGGCTAAATCTTACTATAATATAATTACATACAACAAACAACCCTAATGTTATACGGCTTTCCTATTGCCTCCTGGGCCAAAAGAATCTCAAAATTAACTCACAAAGTGATAGGATATGTGTTTGTTTTAAATGGCTAATGAAATGACCAAACATACTAGATCATTTCCCAAGATCAGGGAGAGATCCTGCTTGAGTGGACAGGAAGGATGACACAGTGTTTACAGGTTTACTTGCATCTGATGAAGTGAGCTGTAGCTCACGAAAGCTTATGCTCAAATAAATTGGTTAGTCTCTAAGGTGCCACAAGTCCTCCTTTTCTTTTTACAGTGTTTACAGTGCTAGCTTTAGACTCAGGAGACCCAGGCTCAATTCCCAGCTCCACTTCCTGCGAGTCCTTGGGCAAGTCACTACTCACTCCGTGCCTCAGTTCCCCCACCTACAGAATGAGCATAGCACCTCAGGGGCGCATGCTGAGGAGATACAATAAAGATGCTCAGATACTACGGTAATGAGGGACACAGAAGAATCCAAGATAGAGTGGGAACCAGAAGCCCTTTAAATATTTCAGATTTCACATACGTGCAACCAGTCTAAGTGACGGTTACAATGAAAAACACAAGACATTTAATATTAAACACACATAGACTGGCCATGAGGCATGGTGGACGTGGGTGAGGGGAAAGGATTGGCACAGTCCCATTCATAGATATCGAATACCTGGGAAACACTGATGCACAGCATATAATTAAATGGTTTATTAAAGCCTGTAAACATTATATAGACCAAGTTAAATATGCACTGGTTAGAAATTGGGGTTTTTTAAGTGTCTGATTCAACTCTGCAGGAACAAATGTGGCAGCAAGGTTGATAGGCTGTGTCCAATACAGAGAAGTTGCATCAATCCATTCCTGGATTTACACGCATATATTTCACAATTAAGAACATCACAATAGCGATAGTTAAATACCATAGCAATATTCTTCCACTCTTCCAAGTCAAACGAGAATGTCTTTGGAACTGATACGTAGGCTTTCACTGACAAATCTAGAGGAACTATCTGCAAACACACATGGCAACATAAATTCAGGTTTGCCCAAGCTTATGTCTCTGAAGAAAATCCATTGTGGTCATTTATTTGTGGTGTGGGACCAACCGTCTCTCCCTTCAATACTAGCTTGCACCTAACCTTCTCTTGCAAATATTGGGCCTGATTCTCCTTTCACAACAATTTCACACCGGTGTATCTCCACAGAACCAAGGGAATAACACCCAATTTACATCAACATCAGGGAGAGGAAAATAATACCCAACGATGTCCTGTCCTACAAACAATGCTTGGAAAACAGACAGGGTGTTTGCAGAGCTGATCACGAGACTGAATAACTTGCACTAAGTTGGATTAACATCATTATCTATCATTTTCTCTTTTTCTATCAGAGTTAGTTGAATAAAATCACTGCAAATTCATTACAGATTTTGGCAATTTTTTCAACAGATAATTATTTGTGATTTTTCCCCATTAACCAGCCAGCTCCATCCTCTCTAGTCTGTGGCTTTTCCAAGTATTTAAATTGTTGTATTCTAAAACTAATTAATAAAAGTAAGTAATGAAAGGGTGCTACTGAAGGGAGACCTTAACAAGCCTGTGTAACCCACACACCTTCTGGGTGTGGTGGTGTGTCCCATCTAGTGGCACTGAGACCACTTATGGAGAGAGAGAAGGTTAAATGAGTCTGCTCTATAGCCTTAGCTAAGAGGCCGTTGGCTTTTAGCTTATGCAGTAGAGGCTCATGCACTAAGCTCCAGAGGTCCCTGGTTCAATCCTGCCCGCTGATGACCAGGGTTTGTTGGTGTTACACCTGCTTTTAGAGCTAATTTGATATATTCTGTTTTTATATTACACCCAAGTATTCATTTAACAGCACTAACACAGGAAGAATATTTATTATGCACCAATATAAAAACAAATAAAACTACTTGTGTAAATGAATGCTCTCTACACTATAGAAAGCCAAAGCAGCAGCATTTGAGAGAAGATGGCTCGATGATCACAGAAACTGGGTGATCCAGACATACTCAAAACAAAGGGCTGTCCACTTAAATTTCCTTACCAGAGCCCCTCTTCATCCTCATCAAAACCCAGCCCAAAGTTTACATTCAGCGGTGACTGAATATTGAAGCACTGGGTAGACAAGTGAGGCTGGTCACACAAAATCAGTCTCAGCTCTACCTTCCTGTCGCAACTTAGAGATTTTATCATGGACACCAAACCATTATCAATCACTAAAACTAATTCGCCCCAGTCTTTCTGCTTCTTTAAGAGGGATGCTAGGAACAGGAAGGCAGACTGATTTCTACATAAAATTCAAAGCCCTTCTTTCCCTCTGCACCCACACTGATCATAGCTTGTTGATTTTGAGCTGCCAGAGGTTTGCATCTTGATTTGCTAGTGTGGGAGCAGAGATAATATGGCACCATTTAACAGCAGAAAATCTGCAGCATTCTCTATGGACAGAGCTTCAGTATGCAGACTTTCGGGAAAAGGTCAGCAGGAAGCCAGGTATTTTTACATACACTGGATTGAACCTGCTTAAGACAATGAACGGATCTAGGAAGCTCCTCCACAACAATTAAAAAGTGTATCCCGGAGGGTTTTGTTTGTTTGTTTGTTTTAGAGCTGTATGTACAGGACCGGAGTGTGGATATGGCAGAGTAGCAGCCAGCTCAGTACCAAAGAAAACTCAATTAGGCCGGCACCAGTGTGGATGTGCAAACATTGCACTGTTAGATTTTTCTTTCAGGGAACATGTGCGCAGTGGCTTCCAGAATCTCAGAGCCAACTTACTGCAGACATTTAATATAAAATCCAAAGCAACTTAATACCAAAACCTCTGTGCAGAGTAAAAGAAAGAGGAGACATAAGACAGTCTGCTAGACAAAAGGGGCTGTTAAGTTACATTCTGCACCATGTGGGAACAATTAGTGACCACCAGCTCTTATTTCTTTCAGCTAAACACAGAGATCTTTCACTTTAAAGATCCACAATGGCGTCCTCCCTCCCTTTTCCTGTGCTCATCAATGTGTCTCAGTGGAGTTCTCTAACATCCTTTACTGTAGTCAGTAATGTTCCACTTCACTGGCTCTGTTACTTCTTCTCAGATAACTTTTTAAACACTGTCACTTTCCTCTTCTGCTGCAGTTTGTGTCTTTTCAAACAAACAGCCACCAGACGTTCCCAGGGGGCTCGCACTTAAGCAGTAGATGATTAGGTCCATCTTCATCTCTCACTCACATCTACCCCTCTTGCTGGGGAGTGCATCAGTGTGGCCCTTAGTGTTTCCTTTCCAAGAGAAGAGTTATGTTAAGTGTCGTTAAGATCAACAGCTGTCATAACAAATGCCATCAAAAGCTGGATTGTTGGCAAGACTCATGCACGTTAATGGTGCTAGGTTGAATTGCAACAGAGCTCTTCAGGTTGCACACCACTGGCCACATAGTGAGACAGCAGTGAGTGCTCCTGTTTAACCATACCTTAAATTCCCCAAAGGAGCGACTCGTGAGTAATAATGACTAAGATACGATAGTTGGGGCCACTATAAGATGTTTTAATGGAGAAAGGTCTCATTTCCATTCTATTCTCAAAGTGAGAATAACTACAACTACACACATTATCTGGACATCAGGAAGCCTTCCACTATTTAAAAGGTTTGCAATTTTCAACTTTTGTTGGCAGTGTGATAAATTAAATTTACGTATCTCGGAAGAAGAGGGAACCAGATAATTTTAGCTTTAATTTCTTGAAAATCTCTAGTAATTTGTTTTCCCTCTTTATTATTTTAACATAGTCTTAAATTTACAAGTAAAGTTTCTCTCTCTATTTTATTTTTTAAAATCTCCCATCCTTTGAGTTCTGTCTTTCAACTCAGAGCAGGACACTACTACGCAAAGAGACATGGCTCTAAAGAAAAAAAATATATACTGTTAACCTATTCATTTATATTCAGCGGATATATTAGTAAGTACTTAGGATACCTGAGTATTAATTAGCACTAGAAAAAAGATCTGAAATGTCTAATGGAGAACAAATATAGCTGAACAAAAGTTACTTGAAAATTTTTCTGATTTTAAATAAGATACTATTTTACTTCAAATGTTTTTCTCATTTGATTAATATTCAGAAATTGTGCAATGAATTTTATGTTAAACAAATGCAAACCTTAGTCCTGCCCTCACATTCATGGAAATATCCCGGGGTCCTTATTATTTCATCTGAGGAATTTGCAGAAATCACTGGAATTAAATTTTAAGTGAATTAAAATTATGATGGAAAGTCACAGACACCATTTGTATATTCCTGGACCAGAAACTAAGGGAGAGGCCCAATTATGGATACCCCTCCCCTGGATAAAAAAAAAAAGTAAGATAATACCTTATGTTTTCAAGACCCTCCACAGTCAGTAACAAAGCTACCATCTAATAGGACATGCATGAAGGGGAATGCAATAATGGAATTTTCTGCATGGTTCCATAGACATGCAATAGGTGTTGCATTGGGGGGGTATCTCAAATCAAGGCAGTAGCGAGCCTTTGAATTACCATAAATATTCTGCCTATCAACATAATAGCAGCAGCATCCATAACTTGTTCAATTTTTGCCCTAAATTATCTTCAAGCTCTTCTCATTTCCCCATACACTGCTAACCATGAAACTTGTGGGGCCAGAAGGACAACAACAGAGCAACGTAAAAGCCATTCCACAAGTTATCCAGAAAGGACTATGGGCCAAATCCTGCAATGACTTGCACACGTGGTTAACTTTAAGCACCGTGAGTTGTCCCCTTGACTTCAGTAGAAATACTCACAGTGCGTGAAGTTAAGTCTGTGCATAAATCCTTACCAGATTAGGGCCTGGACCCTTACAGTACAGTGAACAACACTGCCATTTCTCCCAGTTTCCAGGGGCACGGGTATTCAAAAAAGGGCCTGTGGGATATATTAATAAGTAAGTGGAACAAAAGCGACAGGGCTATCAATGACTGTAGTTTGAACAGGGAGCGGGGAAGAGGCTCCTATAACCACAAGACCTTTCCAGTTGCTCGGTAAATTGTTGCTGTGTAATCTAACACCAGGGGATTCTCAGGCTGCAGCATTCCCTTTGACAATCTTCCAGAGGGAAAGTGGATAAATGTGCCAAGAATATGTTTTAATTTTTGACACAGAGAGATCCCTTCCCCATTATCTAGGACTAGATTGCTGCTGAAAATCATTGTAGCGTAGATGTGTGTGAGCTGCAAGGAAGCCACCTGCTAGCCTTATATTTTCCCCTCTTTCCAAATTCCAGGTATCTGAAACCTACAGGCAATCTGAAAATGCCCTATTATCCCAAACGAACCTGAGTGATCCCTCTGCTTCCCTCTGGAGAAACAAACTATGTTCAAAACAAATGAAACCTACATCATATTAAATGTATCCCCTTCCCCCAAAAAAACAGAAACCGCAAACCCCCAAAAGCTGACATTAGTTATGTCATTATGGCTTTGAAATTGAACAGTCAAAAAACAGGAAATTCCAAAAGTTGAGGCTTCCTTCCCACAAGGGGCATTGCATATCTCATATATTTGATTGTAATGCACAAAAATCCAACAAATTCATGAATGTTTTTATTTACTGAAGAAAAACAGGTCTATAAACTAAATGCTCAGAGGGAGATAAACTAGAAACCTTGGGCTTAATTATGAGCTGAACCAAGGTGGGAAGGATAGCTCTAAGAAAACTTTTACACACACCCTTCAATTCTTGCCGGACTGGAACTGAAACAGTCCACTGCATAATTTAGAATAGAGAAAGTATTGCTCTAAATTGTGCTGGCTGCATTGGTCCTACAAGGACAATTGCACTGACAATCTATCGCACGGAATGTCGTCTGCCCCAACCCCTTGCAGTCTCATACACGGAACAGAGAAATCTATCTGAACCAGAGGTTGAAAAACTGGTCCATTCACTTTCAAAATATAGAGTGCTTGTTTTCACACCTTCACACTGCGCTGCTGCTAATTTCTGCATGTACGGTCTGATTCAACCTCTACTAAAATCAATGGGTGACTCAATAGGAGATCTGGCCCTCAGTACCTCTGACTGAGAAGAAATAAGCAAGGGAAAAAATCCTAAACTAAACTATTTGACTCATACAACTTATAAACTCTGCAGGCAGAATTTAAGTTCTCTGACCTGGAGCTAATGGTTTCATAAGCATGAAGCTACAAAGACACTGTGAAATGTACAGTGAGCTATTTAAAGCAATTTTTTTTACTGTGACTGCTCAGTCCTGAATTGGTTATTTTAAAACTTAGCAAAGCAAATACTGGTAATCAAGGCCTATTTACATACAAATACCTAGATAAACAGACAGCCAGACAGACATGTAAGGTTCCAATCACTGAGGTATCTGGGTGCTATGCCTAGGTTGTATCTACATCAATACATTGGTAAGACACCCATACACAATGATGATGGGTACCAGCATAAGAACCCAGAGAGGATAGTTACCAACACTTTGAGGCTCCCTGATCCTATGACTGGCAGGACTGGTTCCTGGAGTAATTTAGAGATGGATCAGAGCCTTTCTAAGTTACACCTTGCTGCCTAGAACCATAATAAGCCACTCAGGCAGGTGAAGATATAAGTATCGTAGAGGCACTCTGACCACTCCCCTTCTCCTACATCTCCTAGACAGGTGTCCAGGAAGGGAGGGTGGCATAGAATCACTATGTCAGCTCTATGCCATCCAGGACTTCCTATATACAGTCAGAATCCCCTTGTAGCCCACTAAACCAGCTTTATAATCTCTGTGCTACTGCAGTGACACAAAAGGACCATATAGTAGGAAAGAGGTTTTGGTCCCAAATTTCAAATGCTAGGAATTTTTGAGTTGCCCCCAGGAAAAGGAGGTCAGATTATTTTTTTTAAAACGGGGGGAGGCAGGGAAATTATTTTTATCCTCTGAATCCCAGAATGACTGATGAGCATTGATTCAAACTTTCCAAAAAACAGCTTTAGGCAGTCTAAACATGAAAAAATTCAGCCTCAGAGTTGAATCCTTAAGAAAGTTATGAGCATGTAAAAATAATCAGTTTAGAACTGAAATTATTTTGCAACTTTACCTACTAGTGGTTGCAGCCAATGTAAATGCAACATCATTTATATTCTGTAGCTAAAACAGCATTAGTCCTCCTGTGTTCAGAGCTTATCCCAATGATATTTCCCTACCAGCTATTTTTACTTCTGATGTCACAGAGATCACCTACCTAAAAAAAAACAACAGGGTTAAGGGCACACCAACACATTACTGGCAGCCCTTGATTCAAGAGTCCTTTGAGAATCAAATCTATGCACCAATATAAAAGCTACTCGCTCTCTTATTATCTACTTCACCATGATTTCAAAGACAGACTTATTACTGAAGGGTATTTTTGTTATTTGTTTTCTTTAATTTATCTATTGATATCTGACCTTTGGACACTTGAAGCTAAGGAAACAGTGTCCCACCCAAACCAAAATAATTACTTGGGAGAGTCCTCCTTCCTTCTATAAATAGTTTAATCAAAAAACCCCCCCTTGCCTAAAGGTCTGATCCAGCTCTCATCAAAGTCAACAGAAGATTTGCCATTGACTTTGCCTGGTGTTGCACTGGGCTCCTACATCTCTAAAACTAGCTCAGGTTGTGTTATAGATGACAGATTAAAACATGAGGCACTAAAAACAAGGTAAATGTTACTGTAATTCCCAGTTGTTTGTGTCTCTATGTTCCCCGAATTAGCATGGCACCCCACACACAGTGAATCATTTTCAGGAACAATCAGTATCATCCAGAGTGTTGGAAGCTGATTGGAAAAATATTAGGGTGATTTCATAAGAGCCATACTTTGTTATAAATTCGAAGTTTTACTTAACAAAAATTAAGTTAGGGAACGGATGACTTCAGAAATACGAATTCACTATAATCATATAAAATAACAGTTCAGTCGTGGCAGACAAGCACAGCTTCCAAAAAGACTGTGCTTTTTAAGATAAACAGTTGAATCTGTCAGTGGGTAACAGTGCTGCCTGTCTATTGTAGGGGACCATTCAACACCACAGCTAAAGCACTTTTTGTATAACATGTCTGAACTTTTATTTTGTCTATGACTCAGAGGGGTGTCTAGAGATTGCACTGCAGGGGCTTCCAGTTTCTTGTAATCAGCATAGTTAAAGATAGTATTAGAAAACAATTCACCAAATCCAACATGGCAAGAAAACCAGCAAAGGTTTTTTAGGGGTGGGGGAAGAACCCATTAAGTGGGAGCCAAAAGTAATAATCCTTCTATAGGTGAATGCGAGTTGGCAAGTGCCAGGCTGATCTTAGTGTAGGTGGGATGGGTCAGGGAATCGTTTGGGAAAACATATCATGGAAAAAATAACTACACTGCTTATAATTCTGGATTGAAATTTTTTTTTTAGTTTTTCCACTTTTATCTCTGACATACAGAAAGGAAAAAACACTCTAGGAGCCATAAAGTGTGACTAACAAAAATTAGCCACGCAACCATGCAGCAGGAACCACCTCCCCATCCAGCACCCCACCACCTCCAGTTTTAAAAAAGTGATTCTCCTCCATGAGTTAAGATTATCAAAGTCAGGCTGTGTTATGAAGTTACTTGGGCTGCCTTCCCATTTCCATCCGCTGTGCCAGGAAACTGTTCAAGCTCCAAGCAGAGCTGTTACAGTGACAGAACATTCCCAGACTGCCACCATACCGTTTGGTGGAGTACTTACTAATTTTAGATTGGAGGAGAGAGCCCTGGACAATTAGCCAAGAGGCATCTGAGGCTTTCTTCCACCCATTTTAAGACAAAACAAACATTTAAACAAACAAAAACAACCCCTCTCCTTCTCCCCCAAAATAGAAAAGTTTTATACAGAACCAACTGCCAGAGCCATGTAGCATTGACAAAAAACCTACCATGCCGTTTTGGGCTGAACACACAGTCTTCCAGGTGAAGTGCAGAGGACCAGTGGGTAAAAACATTTTTAGTTCAAAAGCAACTTAATACAGCAAAACTCAACACATCTTCTTGGGAAGTTTGCAGTACCACTGATGATTTTGATAGAGGAGAAACGACAGACAGCCAGAGCACTTGAAAAAGACATAGTTAACATAACGTCTCTATCACCACACAAAGTATCTGTCATTGCAAGAGCAAAATCACTTGATGTTATATCATTTTAATAAATACTCGAGATCTAAAAGCTGCACAGTCACCTCCTGATAGCTGCCTCCAACCTGCTCCCCCTTTCAAAGGAGGCACAAGAAATCTGGCTGCTTGGGGTGCATTTACAGCAGGGAGTAGATTAATGAATCCAAGATGAGTAAGCAGCACTAATGAATAGGAAGTGTAAACAAACAATACTGTACCTTTAACAACACAACATCTACAGTCCTGTCCACCTTGGAAATGTCACACAGGCTGTACCGCCTCTTGTGTCGTTCATACATTTTGTCCAAAAAAAGGAAAACAGAGGTAAAACGTGAGGAACAGAGCCACCATTAACTCCAGGATAAACTCGGCAAGGCGTTCAGTCCAAATCTCTCACATATGTGCTCAGAGAAATCCCTGCATCTCAGCGTTCTTTGAATCACATCAGCCTCTCCAATTCTCTTAACAGGAAAAAGAAAATCCCAGAGCTGTGACTGTTTGATAAAAGTCTTCTTAGAACATAGGGTCACTTAGGCAGATGACGTAAGAATTTATAGCAAACAAGACAGATATGTTTAGAGAGATTATTCTAAATATGAAAATTAAAAATAATATTAAGTGAAAAGGATGGCACCAGCATTCCTGCTACATTTGATAAAAAAAAAAAAATTTCTAGCCAATGTTAATGGCAGACAAGCACCAAAATTAAATTCTGGAAAGAGAGCGAGAACAAAAGCCAGATGCATGCAACTGGAACTGTGTAACATACCAAGAGAAAGAAAAAAAAAATACCTAGGCTAGACTCAAACACAATGTGTCTAATTCAAAGAAGAAAAGAGTCTGGCCCTCAAATCCAAAGAAAATACTGTTGCGGATAGATTTTTTCGTCCACTATTTAGAAGTATAAAAGAAAAACAACAAAAAAAGACACTTTCTCGTTTCAAGAAAGTCCACTGTTAACCAGGCAAGAGGGATTGGTTTAAAATAAGTTTAAATTTCTAATGACAGCACAGGGTAAAAGGGGAAAACATAAATAAAATAAAGCCACTCCCTCCTGATTTCAGCTGGAACGTCACTGCTTGCCTTTTTAGTGCTGTACCAGCGTTCTTTGAGTCTTGAAAATTTAATTGCAGTTGTGGGAAGATGATTCATCTTTTTTGAGAAAGAAAAAAGCAGGGGGACAACTGGGTTTTCTTTTTCATCCCATTTCGTTCACCTCAAGATTCAGCCTCTTGGTGGACTTGGTTAATCGAAAGAGATGAAGAAGAGTAAAAATGTGTATCTTAAAGAAAAGGATCAGGAGAAAAGACAGCCCTTCTCCCTACCCTGGCCTCAGGTGAATGAAAAGAGACAGTTTCAGGCTTACAGCTTCTCAAAAACAGGAATGGAAACTTGTGATTTAGTGTGTGGAAAAAAAGGAAACCAGCCATTTTCGGTGCTTGCTCTGTCTGCAGTACACAGCAGAAGAAGCAAAAGGCTTCAGCAGCTTGTTATAATATTTACAAGATAAAAAAATACAATTCTCTCTCATTTGTTTTAATCTGAAAAGCAATGTTTTAAACAAAGTTTTTAAGTCTCTCTAATGCTGGTCTAGCCAGCGAGTCTCCCTTCCTCTCAAAAAGAAAAGGAGGACTTGTGGCACCTTAGAGACTAACAAATTTATTTGAGCATAAGCTTTCGTGAGCTACAGCTCACTTCATCGGATTCATTCCTCTCAATGGCTCATTCACATCAGCCGGGCCCTCATTTCACACTGCCACATGGTTTCCTGTTTTCAAACTGATTCAGCCCTCTCCCAGCCCCCTTCAGCTTCCACCCCACCCTGACCTCTCATGGGACGAAATGTTTCCATACTTCCCTGGCTTTAGACATTCTCTCACTCATTGCTGAAAAGGGAAGAGGAACAGAGAGAGAGACAGAAGAGGAAAGGAAAAAGGCTTTCTTCACTTTTAAGTTGCAAAAATTCAGAGATTTTTACAGAGCAGAAGAACTCACTGCTGTTGCTAGAGAGGAAGATGGGAATTAAGGGAGCTTTTAAGTCTGCGTAATAAAAGGAAAAATAAGAACTTTATGTAATGGCAATATCAAATCAACCTTCCATTGCAGATATGGAAAGATGTTCTACTTGAGGCCCAGGACACTGGCTAATCCCCCCGGACAGGGATTCACTCTATTAATACGCGTAGTTGAGGATTTTTGAGGCTGTTGATACAGTCCCAGAGGAAATGACTCAGTGGTCTAAGTCTCATTAGCTGTTCAAGGCTACTTGTAACTGCTAGCTCAAATTCTGGCAGGGACTACTCAACCCTGCATCCTTCCAAAATAGATCAAAAGTGAGCTTCACCCACGTCAATGCATGAGGACCTTTCAGAAGCATCTTTAAAACCAGCGGTCCCATCTGAGCTGACATGTGAGAGCTCTTCTCACCCTTCTGCAACTGCAGGAATCTGCGGCAGCTCAAGTTCCTCTCTTCTGAATGTTGTCAAGTCTGTCGGGGCATGTTGTTGGCTTCTGCCCCAGATGATCTGCCTTTCACTGGAGGGCAAATTGATTCTCATAGGCAAAGAGTTTGTAAAACACTGAGATGAAATATGATCCAAAAATGTAAATTATTATTTTGAGCTGCTTTGCAAATGCCACCCCAATTTGGCTATCCTGAAGCCATCAGATCAACCACCACAACCAGTACACTCACCGTGCAAGCTGAGAAGAGTGGCAGTCTCATTCGACATGTCAGAGTGGCTCGGTAACAGCTACCACTAGGAAGATGACAGTGTCTGATCTCCTCTGAAGTCTCCAACCCCCCACCTCTCATTTCAGCTTTCCACAGCCTGGAGCAGTTCCAATCTCTCCCTCACAACCTATAACACCACCGCCACAACTCACCCAACTGGACTAAGGAGGTTGCCATACCTGAATCTTCCATGTAGCACCATCCACTGGGCTCATGAGATCAGTCCTGGAAATCTTTTCTCTCTGCTAGTGAACGCAGCTTCTGCTTTTGGTATTAGGACATACCCCGAATATGACAATACAGTAAACAGGGACTTTCAGGAGTCACCAGTTTCATCCAATGATGAATTCCCAGCAGTCATGCAATCACAGAGATAAGAAATCACAAATGTCTGTGACAGCTCTTCAGGCTCTTCCATATAAGGCAGGGATTTCCTCAAACTCAGATGTCCCCCAGACAGTTGCTTGTAAACAAAATCCCAAAGTTAATTCAGATAAGGAAAGCTGTGATGAGCATTGTGAAGGGATGATGCTCTAATGCAATGGAGTGTTGCAACCAGTATCTACAACTCACACATTTGGCTTTTTCTTCAGTTGTTTTCAAAGAAACTTAGTGATTTTTTTTTTAAACTGAATTTCCTGGTGACAGGTTCTTGAGACACTGAGACACATAAGTCTTCTCTTCTTCTACTGAGCATGGCTGACCCATGCAGCAGCTGTACAAGCTCCTTCAGACTGCCTCAGATAATGCATCTCATCTTTGAGCTGCTGGGCATAAGAGTGGCTATACTGGATCAGATCAAAGGTCCATCTGGCCCAGTATCCTGTCTTCTGATGCCAGGTGCCCCAGAAGGAATGAACAGAACAGGCAATCACCAACTGATCCATCCCCTGCCACCCACTGCCAGCCTCTGGCAAACGGAGGCTGGGGACACCATCCCTGCGCATCCTGGCTAATAGCCATTGATGGACCTGTCCTCCACGAATTTATCTAGTTCTTTTTTTGAACCCTGTTGGCACCCTCTTTTAATGATGAGAGAGAAGTTCAGTGATCATGGCTCACTTGGTCCTTGGCCTCCAAATGAGACGGCCGCACAGGCTAATCCGTGTTAATTATGGGTGGGCTCTGGGCAGAAATATGTGATAAGACAAACCTCTAAGGTGACAACTCCACTTCTAGCGTAGGCTAGAAGCAGCCACTTCACCCTTTCTAGAGGCTAGAAAGTGACAATGACCTCTAGCCAGGGACAAAAAATAGAGGCTATCCAGGCAGGTACTTTCTGCTCCTGGAGGAAGAAGAGCAAAGAAAGGATCAATATCTATCTATTCATCTTGTGAGCTCTGTGAAGTGAAGTGACTACCGGAACTCCATTCAGGATTAACATGCTTTGATCTCATAGGGTCTGGAACTCAGTGGCATGGTCACCAACAAATCCCTTAGAACTCCCCTCTCACACGCACAGTGAAGTGACCAATTCTTTTACAGATTTTTTTTTTTTTTTCAATTGAAGCTCCCTAAGTTGCTCCTGGCGGTGGCTACAAACGCTCCTGCCCCTTCTCCAGGTTTTTCTTCTCCCAGGTTCTGTGGTCAACAAACTTCACGTTGTAAAACACACACAAAATTATCTGCCACGTGCACTCCCACGTGAGAGAGAGTCAGCCTCCTTCCATCTAAGGTGGGGCTTTTGCTGCATAGCCAGAGACTGGAAATCTCATTTCCCAGACATCCCCATCTCCTTACATACACATGCAGAGGGAAGATGCAGGAAACAGGCTTCTGCTGAGTCAAAGCAAAGCAATGGTATCCTGGTATCTTTTGTTTCTTTATTTTTAACACATGCAGGCAGTCTCTGGACACACACAGTCACATACATACACCCAGGCAATATACATATAGTGTGTACATGCTGAGGAATACAACCACAAATGCATGGCACTATCAGTGAAAAAGACAGAGAGAAAAAAAATGAGCTAGTAATTCTCTCTTTTTCTGCTCTCCTTTCATGAGAGTTACTCAAAATGGAGAACAGAAACAATCAGCAACTACATCCATTGGCAACAGATTCGACAGTTCTGGGCACTTTATGAAAAACATCTGGAAATGATGAAGAGTTTGAAACTAACCAATCACTTCATATCCAAACCAAAACCAGTGCTGCAGATTTCAAGTGAATAAAAAGTCTTGTTCAACTGCATCATATGAGCTCCTAACTCCTCCAGATAAAACCCCTCCCCCCGCTCCACCTCACGAGCTAACAGACCGCTTAATAACAAGGAAATCATGGTTAGCTGAAACAGACAGCATTACTGTTATCTGTTTCAAATTACATGATCCATATAGTTATGAAAGGCTGAAAATGATGCAATCTACAGAAACACTGCAGAATATTAATATTTTAAACTGTGGCTCTGATATGAATTAATAGAGTAGAGGGCAAAAAAAAATACTCTTCCTTTTAATCAAATCAAAACCCACTTCTGATCACTACATGCAGGAGTTGTTAAATGCATCAGAAAGAGAAAGGAGAACAAGGAAAGGGCTAGGTTTTAAACTGTGCTTTTAAAAAGATCTGACTTTCTGCAAAAAGTGTTAAGATTTCTGCCCAAATGAGATACAAAACACTATTTCCTAAAACCAAAGAAGAGGAAGGAAATCTGCACCAGAACATTACAAATCTAATAAAGAATTTACATCCAAGTTTGGAAGAAGTGCACATTTAGCTTATTTGGAGAATGGCAGGTCAGCAGTGGTGAGAGAAAAAACGTTAGACGACGGGGATCCTAGGGTGTATTTTCAAGAGGACTAGGCAGTTTCTCTACATCAAAGAGTCACATACAACTCAGTACTGAAAAGACAGGCATTTTTAAAAGTATATGTATTATGTCAGATTTTATATATTTTGCATTCTCACAACATGCTTCTAAAAACAAAGCAGAATTTGGAAACTGAACCCTCTGAGAGGACAAATGAAGTCTGGAAAACATTTTGTTTGTAGTTATGCTTGTTCTTTTTCGATCAGATGAATGTTGCAGCTGAACATGAAAACAGAACCAGCCTGTGCGCCACCTGGTGGCTACAATTTATTTAATTATTTAAAGTTAACAGATGTCCCTCCTAGAGCAAATGAAAGCTCTTGAGGCAAGTTTACATCAAATAGAAAGTTAGCAACTTAGACAGTTATTACCTTGGATTCCCCTATTAGACATTGCATAGAAAATAAATTGGACAACTGAAAGGACGGAGGCCTAAAGGAAAATGGTAGGGCACATGTGTAGCTGCTTGTAAGGAATAAGCTCTTCTCAACAATACAGAAGACACAAGAACACCAAAATCCTGCTTATACACCCTGGAGACAAATTCCTTCCTGGCCCCCGTATTTGCCCAAATTAATTATATTGAACTCACTGCTAGGCAAATTCAAATAAAAAGCCTGAACCTGCAACTGTTACTCATGTAACCCCCATTTAAATCACTGAAATATTCTTTCAATGGCTTTAGAATCAGGCCCGTCCCCTCACAATTAGACTATAACAAAACACAGTGGGATAACATTCCAGAACTGTACTTGTAAATCCAAACAGACTCAAGATTTACACCGTCATACAGCTTACACAAACTGTAAAATAAACAATTCTGAAACTGTAAAAAATAAGTGAGAGAGAATGAGGAAGTTCTTCTAAATACAGAAACATGGAGTGCGTATTTAAAAAATAAAAATAAAAGAGTCAACCTTACAGGCCCTTTAACTACTTTCCAACTTTCTCTTTCTTCATACCTCTGCAGTATAAATGTCTCCTGCCAAATTTGTGAATAACTGTGGCTTTTTAAAAAAAAAAAAAAAATGCTGATACTTTTATTAGACTTCAGTGCATGTCTGAACATCTTTTTCAGAGGAAGTAAGCTGCACATTCTACAACTCCCAAAGAGATTAGCAACTTCTCATCTCATTTTACATCAGTTTGCAACGTACAGCTCTGCCCATACCAAAAACAAGCTGCAAATGAAGATGTCCGGCTGCCTCAAATGCACTGGGAACTCTGTCAACAACATGGATGATTCTTCCAAGCACGGTGGGAGTGTTAGGAGAAAGCGTCTCCCCACTGCCACGAATTCTGACCATTTCAAACTGTGCAGTGGGGCTAACTTTTTGAAAACGACAACAGAAAACCTCCTATTTTATATCTCAGTTGGTGATCTTCTAAGCTTATTGCAAGCACCATAACTTTGAAACACAGGGTATTAAAAATAACTCCTCATAGCAGTGTGTTCTGTTTGTTGTTTGAACTGTGTGAACTTACAGCTCACAAAACTGAGGAAGTAAGAGAAGTAGCTAAAACCAGGAACACTGCCAACAGGCTCTGCAACTATCACCTGTAGCACTAGACTAGCCTTCCAGAATTGGGCTTCAGAACACAGCTCTGTCCATGCGCCTATCTCCTCAAGTACCCCTGCGATTTGAGTCCTTAAACACTCCAGGCAGGGCAGGAAGTTTTGTGATACGGACACTGTTGTCAACAGAACCTTAAGCCCATTTCGAACCAACATCTCTTGATATGAGATATTGCTGAATTAATCCTTTATAAAGCATCTGCTCCCCAGTATTCCATCTATCACTGTAATTACTGTATGTGTTTCTTGATCATTATTAATAATTCTTCTACTGAAAAATCATTTTTTGCTGGAACATGGGAACAAAGTCTGCAGCCAGAAGCAAGTGTTTCCTTTTTAAATTTGTTTTAACAAAAAAGCTGCTCACATGAGCTTGAAGGAAGTTTTACTTTGTTTATGATTTTAAGATGCTGGAAATTGGTGCACTAAGTTTAATGCGAACACACATGTTTAACAGACAAGTGGGAAATTCATCAAAAGAGACGGTTCTTACAGAAACCTTGACAGCTACCTTTGCTATCCACAAGGTCATTTCTTGCCCTACAAGCCCATGGAAGAGAGTATGGGGTATAAAGCATCCCTTTACTCCCCCACAGGAGGATAGAAAGTCATTTGCAACTCTTCCTCCTGTGCAGGTGGATGAGCAGAGGTAGGGAATGGGAAGGGCTTTGGCTCCACCCCAGAAACATGCACAGATGAGCTGGTGTAGAGGGAGAAGTAGCTGGCTACTGATATAGACCAGCAGGCACATTGATTCCCCCCTTGGAGCAAGAGGGAAGCCAGAGAGAGCAGTTAACTTAGGCCTGGTCTACACTTAAAAGTCAGCTGACATAGCTACTGCAGTCACAGGTGTGAACAATTCACACCTGAGAGCCATAGCTATGCTGACCTAACCTGCAGTGTAGATGCGACTAGGTCAATGGAAGACTTCTTCTGACGACGTAGCTACAGCAGCTTGGGGAGGCAGAATTCCTTCAACGAGGAGAAACCCCTTTCCATCACTTTAGGAAGCATTTGCGCTACAGCGGCACAGCTGCAGTGGGCTGCTGTAGCACCGGCTGTGTAGAAATGGCCCCAGACTCACAGTTCCCTCTTTGGTCTACTCCTTATTAACAGGTGTAGGAGGTGCAGTGGCTAACTCCTACTTCTGAAATATTCTGTATAATAAAGCCCCTACTATATATGATGTACTGCTCTTGAGGAGTGCTGATTAACAGAGTGAGAGGTAATCTTTTCTAACTCCTGCTGCAGTCAAATGAACATTTACACTAGACATTGTGAAATAATCTGAAAATAATGAAAACTGGCTGCTTATGGTCTCAGTCCTGCAAGGGGCTCAGTGCCCCTCCACTCCTACTGACGTTAATACCTCCCCTCCTTATCCTCATCAACTTCAGCATCTCAACTGACTCCTGCAGGGGGGTTTACACACTGGTCACCGAGGGCACGTCTACATTGCCCCAGAGTTCGGACTAAGGGGACGTGAAGAGCAGTGCACACCAAAAGCGTGGTGCTATAAGTCCTCTATGTGGATGCTGTGGGCGCAAAGGTTCAGTTCCTGAGTGCTATCATATCCCCTTAGTCCAAACTGTGGAGCAGTGTAGGCTTGCCCTTAGAAATGTTTAGAGACACAGACATTAGCTGAGTTTATATACAGAGGAGAAACGCTGGAATTATTTAGTTTGCAAGGAGAAGAGTATGTCAGGACTTGACTGAGGCATAGACAGCAATGTGTATTTCACTCACAACTGATCAGATGCTTCTTTCTGCCCTGTCATACAGTAATACGAAGACTAGGGGAGACTATAAAACCTGAAGGCATCAAATGGAAAACAAATAAAAAGGAAAGGATTATTTATGGAACACAAAATTGACCTACGGGATCGGCTCCTACAAGAAGTCACATGGATACAGAACAGAGCATTTTACAGAATTTTAAAAACAACTATATACTATTAGAAGTGTTAACCATATTGACAACTATGCAAACTAAGAGAAATCAAGCCTCATACTCCAGAACAGAAGATAGTGATGTGTGGGGTTAGGAAGGAATGCTTCCACGTCATATGAAAAGATACTGAAAAAATCAGATTGTTTACCTCAGAAAGGAGATGAATAAAAGAGGACATAAAAGTACATAGAATAATGAATAGTATAGAGGAGGTAGACTGCAAGCTTCTGCTCTCTTTGTCTCATAACACAAGAACAAGGGGACATCCAGTGAAATTAAAAGGTGGCAAATACAATACAGATAAAAGGAAATAGTTTTTACGCAATGTGCAACTAGAATGTGGAACTCATAGCCACAGGATGACATTAAGGCCATAAATTTAGTAAGATACAAAAAGAGATTGGACATTTATCTGAATAACTAAAATACCCAGAGTTGTAACAGTTAATGCTAATAAGTTCTGAAAGAGATATTCCACACAATGCTTTAGGGTTTAAATTTAGGATTTGGGTCTGATGTAGGAGTCAGATTATCTCTCATCTGCCTACTCCAAAGCACCTGCTGCTTGCTACTCTCGGAGTCAGGATACTGGATCAGATGGACCATGGGTCTGATCCATTATAGCAATTCCTGTGTTCCTACAGTCATACACAATTGTCTTAGAGGACTTAGGGCAGGTGTACTCTTCCCCCAGGAAATATTACATATTTAGTTATCTAATAAGGGAGACAGAATAGCAGATTAGATAGACCAACTGGCTGACAAGGTCCAACAAAACCCACACACAAAATCAAAGAGGAAAACTAATAGACAACATAAAATGGCGCAGTTTAGATTGCAAAAGTATTCATATTCTACTTTTCTTCTAAGCTTTTAGTTTAAACTGCTTTTGTCAAACTGAACAACACAGAAAGATAATTCAAACGCACAGCTCAGGCCAGAAAATGATTCAGCTTCCTATGGCACTTTTCTTTTCTTTAAGTCTGTAGGATTCACACACTTTGGACTAGACTGGGGAGCACACACAATCCAGCCTATAGTCCCTACTGGGCATTTTGTCAAAAGGGTGGGGAAAAAACCTGCTCTTTCATCAAGCAGCTTGGAAGACTGGAAGGAGAAGCGGTGGGAAAGTAGAAGACTGGTGTACAAAGCATCCACCATCAGACTGCATTTCCAGGTCAATTTTTTGCTTGGCTGCTACTGAAGAAGGCAGGGAAGAGAAGACACTGCATTACTTGTTTTGTCCTTCCAAAAAACATTTGACGGGGGTGGGGGGAGGATTGGAGATGGGAAGTGCATCACAGACTCCAATGGTAATTGGAATAGTCGGTGATTGCAGCAATTTAAGACATGGCCCCCCTCCTAAGCAGACGGTGAACAATATCTATGATTCCAATTAGATCTTGTACTCATATAAAAGTGATATTTTCATGACTTCTTTAGGATAAAATGACTTGCAACAAAACACAGCAGGAAACAAAGACAAATAAAGCCCAACTTCACGAGGAGTGTATTGGCCACAACTCCTTTGGTCTGCAAGTTCTGTTTTGTAACCAAATTTTAAATACCAACTCATTTATTCATCTATATGTTTATGTTACCTGGAAAGTCCTCTATCAGAATATTTTTGCTCACTATTATTTACAATGGATGAGCCCAGTAAGGAATTGATAGACATTTGGATCCTGCAATGAAGGGCACTTTAGAAATCCATACACTTCATGTACCTTTGTGCCCTATAGATTTCAATAGGGGACTGGAGGGAGGGAATGCGTAGGGTCCCCAAGGAATACAAAACTAAGCTCCAATTTACAGACATATTCAAAACATGACCACATACTTCTCTGCTGTAGCAGAACATGCCTAAGATGCCTCCTCTTCACAGCTTTATACAATACTACAAGAGGCACTTCAGGGGATATAAAGCATCTCTTACTTAACAGCCAGATATCACAGCCTAAGCCTTATTGTTGACATTTTTACAGAAAATAAAAACAATATTTATTTGTATAATTATGGAATGCTACATTCTACAGCTATGCAGTAAGAATTTTGGCTCATAACATGGTACATGAAGGTTGTCATTCTTTCCAGTTTATCAGAGAACCCCACTGGAATAAATCTGTTCCTGCTGGCAGAGCATCTCAGTGGAATAGTGCTCTCTTTGCTTCTGATAATGTCGGTGCTACCTTGGAACGAGCTTAGAAGCTGTGTGAAGCTCAGGACACTGGGTATGTTTTGGAGAGGCTTTGTCTATTCCATTTTCATGACCACATACCTCCCCGTCACAGTTACCTTATCCTTGTTGAAACCACAGCCCCTCAAGGCATTAGAAGTGTAAACTTGCTGGTACTGCAGTAAACCCCACCTACTGGGCACAGGATGCACTGGGGGGGGGAATGCCACACAGAAGCATTCAAGATGCTTGGGGGTTTTGGAAGTTCCCTGGAGTACTGGAGAGACTAAACTGGGATCTTCCTTCCACAGTTAAAACTCCTGATGTCACAGGTAACTCAGCAGTTTGTTCTTGAATAAAAAGGAAGATCTCCAGTCTCTTGCTAACAGTTCCAAGGAAGGAGATTAAACACATTAATTAATTAAATAAATACAGATTACATTACATTAAATGAGGGGTGAAGGGAATATTTTCTAGCATTCTCAGGGGCCTAACAGCAGAAATGTTTATTAGACTCAGAAGCATGAAAACCTTCAGATAATCAGCAAAGTAGGTCCCAGTGAAATCAATTAAAAGCAAAACAAAAGGATTTGGAGAATGCAAGAATTACAAGAGATTATTCTGTAAAGCAAGAAAGAAATTCCTTCCCATTACAGAATGGTTAATTAATCTATCTACAAAGCCCTTCCACCCAGCGCTGGAACTGCAGTTGACTCAGCTAGCCCTTTTGGCTATTACACAGCATTAGTGTCTCAAGTTTTTGAAGTTAGCAGTTAGAAAAAAAAAAGTACTTCAAAACATGCAAAAACTAATGAATCCCATATGTGGGATGCTGTCATTATTCCATGTTTATAGGAGGATCGGATTTTGTTAAATGGGTTTATTTAATACAGACGGTAAAGGGGGTGGGGTGAGGGGGAGACTCAGCAAAAAATCCAAAAGCTATTGAAAGAAAAACATTTTCTTTCTTAACCAAAGCAGTCAGTAATAGGGGAGCAGACAGAATTTAAGCTAAAGTTAGAAATGTTTAAAGAAATACAATATATTTTGGTGTACTTCTGTTTGCAGCTTTTCTGACAGCCTGTGAAGTTTTGGCCAACAGCAAAACCTATTTTAGAGGATTAAAAATAAATATTAGGATCCTCTTCCTCCATCCCCTTCCCTCAGCTTATTGGGGCTGGGACAACTTAAATGCCTTATGGGAACATCTGCTGGGATAGTCAAACAATTATGGCTTTTTCAACAGCTGTTGCCATTTCGTGCTCTCTTGACTAGGTCAGCTTCAGAGAAATATGGAAAGAAATATTAGTCAAGTCCTTCTACCAGCGCTCACCCCTACTCCAGCACTATAGACAGTCCCCTTGATGGGGCCTGGTAAAGAGGCAGACAGAAGCCATGCTCCTTGCATTAAAGCTAAAAAGGTGATGGCCAGACTATGCTTAAACTGAGAAACTCCTTTTCCTTTTCCAATTCTTAATCATTGGCATTAGATATGAAACCAAGAAAATGCAATGCCCAGAGGGATGCCTACACTGCACTGTTCATGCACTTTAATCCTGACTTGTAGCACACCTTGTTATTCTAGTCCTGGGTCCACACACAGCATTGCTAATGTACCAAAATTCTGACCTGCAGCATCCTGTGATATTCCACACCTGGCCTCCTTACTCCACGTCCGCCTTACAGCTCTGCCAATAACCTCGGTCTCAGCCTACCACTCCCTTTGCTGTTTCAGCACTGCGACCCCAGACATCTGCCAATGTATTCTCCATAAAAGGTACACAGAATATATTTAAAAAGCAGACCTGCCAAAGGTAGCTAACCCGTCAGACAGCATTTCTTACTAGTTGGGGAACAGTTATTACTCATCACAATACATATATACATTTCATTTTTGTGCTTTTCTCAAAAACAAATTTCAGTTAGAAAGCATTTTAAATTAAACCAAATACCCTAGTTTTCAATGAGAAACATCTTAGCTACTGGGTGGAACAAAGTTTGTCTGTTAGCTTTATTCTCCTAACAGAGAAGGAGCCAGAATGAGTTGGGAAAGCTCTTGCGTTGTAGTATCAGTAAGTACTTTACGAAGACCTTTTCATTATATTCTTACGTAGACAGGGAGAAAAGACAATGCTCAGAGAACATACAATGCTCAGAGAATTTTCCTTCTACTCCTCTGGCCTAAATGCAGTTGCCTGCTTTTTCCTTTAAAACTCCTTTGTTTTTATGCTATAATGTGTTACCACAACCTGGCTGGATAGCTGTTTATTTGCAGCAACACTTTCCAAAAAGAATGGTAACAACAAGAAAAGCTAATGCAAACAGAGCTCACTTATCTGAAATAGGCAGAGCCCTGCTCTCGAATGGAAGATAGGTTTATGAATCCAAGGAACCATACAGTGAAGAGGCAACACTGGTACCTGGAGCACAATAAAGACTATAATACCATGAAGGGGAGGTCAACCTAGAAAATCCCAAAGGTAAAGTCCAAATTAGAAGCAAGCTGGATGCACTGAGAAGGGCTGGGGTGAGGAGCTAGGCAGAGCATTCTCTAAGTGTTGGGTTCCCCACTAATGGGACAGTTATTTAATCAATCTATTTATTCAGATTTATAGCAAAAAAGAGAGCAAGAGAAAAAGTGCCTACACTGGGATTCAGATGCCTCTGACAATTTTAAAAATATAACACAAAACCCAGCAGCTTCCCCAAATGATAAGCATTTACCAAAACTGACAAGCTAGCCAACCAACACACCAACAATATCCCGCCACAACTGCAAAGCCCTGTCCTCACTATTCCCTTCCTCCCCAAAACCTTGGGTAGAGAAATGGGACATGCAGAGGACTCTTAAGCCTATTTCAGACTGAGGGAACAGCAGGGAGTAAAGAAGTTAAATACAGAGTTAAGGTGCCATTCCTACCAAGAGAGCTCCAGCTTGAGCATCTCTGCTGACCACAGCAGCAGTCTGGCATAGGAAGAGAGGAAAACAAATCCCAGGCTCCTTTCATCTACACCCTCTTAAACCACTCCCACAAACCAACAGGTAGTCAGTGCAGATACAGAGCACAGGTGGTGGTGTGTTACTGCCAAGATGTACCACTTTATCAGCAGGCTGCAGCATTCTGCACCTGTTTACCTTTCAGGGCTCCAGTTTCGGAACTACATAATTTTTCCCCTGTTCTGTCTCCCTTTATCTACTACTACAATGACTGAGGAACCCAGACCTTACAACCATTATCTCTCAGCATCCACATTTCCAGTGTGTTGTATCGTTATTCAACCATCTCAGCCACCCTAAGGTAGCAGTGCAGTGCTCCAGATGAGAGTCCAAATAGAGACTCCAGGACAAGCTGTAAGCACAGGGTGTCTCTTACCAAAAAACTCAACTACCTCCCTCTGCCTCCAGTCCTCCAAAAAATAACCTGCCCCGTAAAACCCAACTCCACTCAACCTCTGGGGTCTCCCACTCCACAAGGGACTCACTCTTTTCTGGGCATCCCCAAAGAGACAGCACTCTCAGAAGCACCAACCCAACTCGAGCCAATCCCCTCTTACTGAGGATGGAAAGTTGGTCTGATCCCCAACTAAGAGTCCTGCCAAATAAAGAGAAGTACAATATTTGTTCCACCTTGATCCCAGGGGACCTAATATTAACAACCCTTCCCATTAAAAGGCATCTTTTGCTATTCCAATTCCCCTGTGGCAACCATAACCTTCCCCTTTGCCAAATATCAGAGAATGCTCAAGTACAAGTGTAAGGCAAACAGCTTTGTCCTCCTCCTTCTGGGCATGCAGGTGTTCACCTTGCAATCACAGGGAAACAAATGCGAGGTCAAAAAGAAAAAAGAAAAGGAGAGAAGATGGGAAAGGACTCAGAAATACTTGTCAGTGATGACAACAGAACCCAGCTGTCCACATCCATCAATGTTTCTGTGCTTGATAAGCAACACTGAGAACTGTGCTGCAGCATTTAGAAGAGATTTCTGAGCTCCTGGGTGCCAGATCTCAGACTGAAAATTGAAACAGGAGTTTTATCACCCACCTTTCTACAATTGTATTATATGCCAATCTGAAATAGCAATATCCTTCCTAACGGCTTTTAGGTATTCTCTTTAATGCGTCCAGCTGTGTGCGTCGCCTGAGCTAAAGTTGAATGTGAAATGAATTAGAATTTGGGCTCTCGCTCTAATTTATGGAGGCAAGTACAGTCTCAGACAGAAGAAAAACAAGTCACCGTGCTTGATGTTGAGCAGGCTCAATACCAGGTCTTAGAGCTAATGAGTTAGAAAAGGCAGGGCTTCGCTTTCTTGCCTCTTATCTCACCAACAAGGATAACCAGTATATGAAAGGGGAATACACAATATTGTGTATATAGTGAAATGCTGGTGGGGACACAAACAGATCATTGTCACAACACTGGTAAAAGAAACTCTATTACTCTACTACCAGAAAGACACATAGAAGGGCACTCTCTGCATGAAAGGGAAGCACATGGCACTTAAAGAAACTAACAAGCATGTACAAAATGCACAGAGGCACCTTCCTGCATCCCGGTATTAAAGGGATCAGGAAGACTTCCAAGAGAAAGCCTTTTCTTAAGGTGATTTTAGCTAAACCATGACGATTTGCTTTAGGCTTAATTTTGCAATTACTGCAAGAACTTTCCCAGAGAGTTGTTCCTATGAAAAAAAAAAAACCACAGAGCAAGCAAAACAAAACAAAAAGCCCTCCCAAGAACCTTCCTCTCCCGCCCAAAAAAGCAACACTGTTTCTACATCTATTCTATATACAGTAAATTGTTTGGGACAAGAACTGCCATCACTTTTGTTTTATACAGCACTGAGCACGCTTAAATGTTAAACAGGAAGAGGAGGGAAGAGCTAAATTCACTGGTGATTCAAAGGAGATGTTTCTGAGCCCATTTAGAACTTGAAATCCCATTATAGTGCCAATTTTGTTTTTCATTAAATACACATACATACAAATCAGATTAAAAACCCCAAGCAAGCTGAGAGGAGAGGGAAATAAGACGACAAGAACTGCAAGCAGGCTGGTTGCAATGCAACCTCTCTCGCTCTCCCACTGCTGCTACGATGTACTTCACCAAACAACTGCAAAAGCTGAGTCACATTGCTGGTTTTATAGGCCCCATGGTTCTGTTATTGCAGAACAGCAGGCCAAACACAGACCACAAGAACATCAACAAACTGTTGAAGGGAATGACCTAAGTGGTGGTAAAAAAGAACATTGTTCTGGTGTCCCACTCACACTTCTGGGTTCTCCTTCAATAGGAAAGTCAGTATCATACAAGCATTTTAGAAGCATCTGCATCTGAAGACGTGATCTGGCTTTTGGTACCAATGAGGGTGAATACAGAAATTCTACACGAAGCTCAGAAGTCCCAATGGTGAGTTACTTCATGGCAAGCCAGGTTATGCACCAGCCTGTCATGTAGTAATGTTTCACATGGACTCTGCTACAATGCAGCGAGAGTCCCAGACTGCAGTTTGGTGCACTACACTTTCCAATACACTAAGCTACACCCAAGGCTTTCACTGTGCTGTAGCCATGTCCACATGGGACATTAATGCATGGCAAGTGCTGTAGATTCATACCCTGGCTTGCCACACAGTAATTCGCCATGCAGACATGACCTTAACTTGGAATAGGGTGACCAGATAGAAAGTGTGAAAAATTGGGACAGGAGGTTGAGGGTAATAGGCACCTACATAAGAAAAAAGCCCCAAATATCGGGACTATCCCTATAAAATTGGGACATCTGGTCATCCTAACTTGGAAGTGTTTTGGAGAATTCAGTGCCCATGAAAGTGAGGGGCTTTTGGTACTGGCTGTAGTCAGGCATAACAAGGGCAGACACTGCTGAGGGTTTCCCATCCCTGTAATGTAAATGCGCTTCAAATCCTGATCTGCAGCACCTTCTGCTATCCCAGACCGGGGCCCTCCCATAACTTGGCTGAAGCTCTGTAAATTCCAAGCACTTAGACACCAAGGTGTGACCAATATTGCAACCCCGTGCAATATTTTGGGGATCACTCTATTAAATTTATGAATGGTTAGTGTATGATTATGTTCTACTCCATGGGGAAAGGTTACCACTGCTCCTCCAGGAAGTAAAAACAGTGGGGGATAATTAAGGTGAGACACAGGCTAAACACCTCTAGAGAGGTACCAGGACTTGGAGAGGTTTGCATATACTCGTTCAAATATTTTTTTTCCCAGAGACTCAAACACAGAAAGAGTTTTTGAGTTTGAACTGACAAAGGCCTTATTTCTGGATCCAGCAAATGAATAGGACCTTATATTCAAAGCGGCGGGGGTAGGGGGTAACCCTTGCAGAAGGGTTGGAAACACTGAGGCCGACTAGGAGCCCCTAAGACAAATGGTTGACCTCTGGCAAAATTTTAGCATGTGTATAGGAACTTTTATTGCTTTTATATGCTGTCTCTAATGCTTTTCTCCTAAGAATAAATGTATTTTGCTCTGTGAGGGCTGGTTGGTAACTGGTGTACCCTGTTGTAGCCACCGGAGGAAGGTTAACCACAGCTGCTGGACCCTTGTTGGACCTGCTGGGGAAGTCACAGTGAGGTGCAGAAGGGCTGCAAGCCTAAACCTCCAGTCTGGAGGGAGACAGATGCATGTCTCTGCCCAAGAGAGGTTACACCTGACAGCCTGAAACCTTAAGTGGGTGCTCTCAAGGATTCGGGATGTGGGGGGGAGGGGGGAGAGGAAAGAGTGTCAAAGGTTCAGTTAACCCTGACACTAGCATCTAAAACAGGCCTAAAATAAACAGATTTTTAATCCTGCACTGCAACTCCAACCCCTTACCCCCATCTGTGCAACTCCAGTCTGGGGGCCATCTCAAACTGTCACCGCCAACTATACCAAATGTTGTGGTTGTAGAGACAAGGCGGAAGCCACCGCGAATCAAGACACTGGTGATTTAAGCTATATCTGAATCCAGGTCTACACAAGTGAGGACAGAACAGTGCATTGCATTAATCCTCTGTGGGCAGAGAGGGAGAGGAATGGTAACATCTGGGCTGCCACTTGACTGGGTATTTTGAAATTCCTGTCATCCTAGAAACATTTTGAAAAATCAAAAAACATTCTGTGAGGTTTCTGGCCTGTACTGACAATTGATTGTCAGTCAGTTCAGGTCACACAAATCAATACGAGGCATCAAGCAGCAATAGGGCATAGGCCTTAGAAGAATAGGACTTATTATTTTCACCTTTGCATAAAAACAATTGCAAAAATAAGCATTACAGTCTACAAAAGAAGGGGAAGGTGCGGGGGAAGGGGAGAGGTTGGAGAGAGAGAACAAAAACTAAACAGATTCTGTGAAGAAACTGTGAGGCTAAGTTCAGTTTTCAGTTCCATAATTCCAGAGAAAGTGTTTTAATGGCACTGGGTAAAATGCCAAATAGATTTTCATAGCAATTCACACGGCATGAATGGAAATACTTAACAGAAGAACTGTTCTTTCTAATCTGCACTCTAGCTTTAAATAAAATGCTCTCTCTCTCTTCCCCTCCCTCTTTCTCGCTCTCATTTCTTTTATATTTTCTTCTGATGCACAACCCTTTTCAACCGCTCTGTCTGGAAGTGCCATTCCTGGATATTACCATCAGCCTCTAACTCTCCATCTACTGCCAGGACACTGGTTTCAGCTCATCTCTTGAATAATCACTCACATTCATATCTGGGTTCTCCAGAATGCCATCACTGTGTCTGATCTTCTAACATAGAAGTGACATTTATTATCACCTGCTGCATAACACATGCCAGAGAATCTCATCCAGAAATTTCTACATCAAATCCATAACTTTTATTTGCACTACAGCATATCTTTTAGAAAGACATCCAGTCTTCATTTAAAGACTTCAAGTGATGGAGACTCTACCACATTTCTAGGGTAAGTTGTTTAAATGGTTAACTACACTTAAAATGTGTACCTTTTTTCTAGTCTGAATTTAATTTCAGCTTCAGCCACTGAATCTCATTGTGCCTTTTTCTGCTAGATTAAAAAGACGTCTACTACCAGAAATCTCTTCCCCATACATGTACTTTTCCATCATGATCACGGCACCTGTTAATCCTCTCTTGGATAAACTGAATACAGTGAACTTCTTAAGCCTCTCAATATCAAGCATGTTTTCCAGATCACAAATCATTCTTGTAGCTCTTTTCTGAGCTCGTTCCAATTTTTAATAATGTTCCAACAGCCAGCCTGATTACACTTTTTAAAAAATGAAGCTCATGCATATTAAAAACTCTGGATTCACAGACAAAATCATCACTGGCGTTATTAGGTTACTAGCTTCAGTACACACTCAGTACAAAGTAAACCTTGTGCCAAGCAAAAATAATAGATAGGAAAACAAACATACTGCAGATGCTAGAACAACCAACATCCAGCTAGCATTTGTCCTCCTGTTGTCACAAGATTCCAGAAGAAGGGATGAATTCCTTCCCCAATGCCAAATCTAGTAGTCAGTTAAACTCTGTAGCCCGCTCTTGCTCTTCTGCATCATTCCACAAACAAGAAAATTCACTGTACTGCAAAAGGGTTTTAAACTCTGTATGTACCACTACCATTTCCCACCCTCTTCCCCTTCTTCTCACTATCTCCCTCCACAAGACTCATGGGGGTCTTCAAAACCAGGGATAGGAACCAAAAGGATAATCCATAAGTACACCCATACAATATCAGTCTACAGATGAAACAGCAGGAACTTCTCCATGCAAATTACTCTCCACCAACATATGTGAATAATATACCATCACAAGGTTAGAGATTTAAGATACTGGATCTTCACGGAAAGTCTATAAAATATAGGATTGGTCAAAATGTGCTGAAATATTTTTCAAAACATTTCTGAAAGATGTTGAACAGGTCTACTAATTTTGTTTTAATCTTTGCTTCCAGCAAGAAAAATTCTTCACACTATCCACAGAAAGTGTGCCCAACCATACATCAGAGGAACTAATAGGCAACTATGTAAGACTGGTCTGTGTAACACTTCAAGGGTTTAGAAGTGACTTTCTCCATATCACCTGAAATTAAATACTTCATTTCCAAAAGCAGCAACACCAATCATAGCACAGGATATGGAATGTGTTGCTACTATAAAATATGTGCTCCCACACAACAAAACAACAACATTCTTCTTCTGATGGGGTCCTGGGAACCACTTGCGATGAATACTTGTGAGAGAGAATTAGCATACTGGATGAGCGTCAACAAGTCTGTAAACATCTTCCCAGGATGGAGAGAGAGCTAAACACTATTTCAATTTTGTCATATTTTACGATGAAGGGGGGAAAAAAACCCAAAATCAAAAGGCACACATATGGCAATTAAAATGAAAAACCTACCACTAGTGTAGAATTCTTGGCTATAAATTTTCTTTCTAAACCATTCTAATAACCAATCAGTCATAGCCTATATATCTAGCAGTAAGTCCTTGCTTATCCAGGTTACAGGGTGCTGATTTCAAATGCCAAAGTACCAGAACGGAAACAAATGTAAAAAGTAAACATTCTATAATGTGACTTCCAAAAATACCCACTTCTCATAATATATAAGTTTCCACTGAAAATCAGCATTTGGTCTTTGAGGTTGGTATCAGCTTTTCTCTATATTTAGAGTAGGAGTTAACTATGTAGTAATTGTGTCTGCTATAACACGACAAGATTGAAAGTGTTAAAGTACAAGTGAAAGAGTCCAAATGCCTGGGTTCTCCTAATCATTTAAAGTACAATTTAGTATTTCTTCAACAAACAATGTTAATGCCAGCTCTTACATGCCATTGTGATGGATACCTTTGATTACACAGCTGTGTTAATATAGGAAACAATTAAAAAAAATCAATATCCAGCAATAAATTAACCACATAAAGAGAAAGTAATACATTATTTACCACTGGTGAGATATTTGAGAGAGATTCCCAGATTGGAAGCCCTTTGTGGTTGAGAATCAGTCATCATATATGTTTGGAAAAGCTCCTAGCAAAATGGAGCCCTGATACTGATTGGAGTGTCAGGGTGCTACTGTATTATACATCTTAACAAGAGCTAATCTCTTCTACTTAATGTCCAACAAAAGTATTACAGTAAGATTCAATACTACATACATATTCCATCTCAACTTTTACACCACAGCCTTAGAGGTTTTGTTCAGCAGAATGGCATCTGCGGAATGCAATGGGAACTCCACGTATCTCATGAAGCTTCAACACTCAAGGTGAAAAAGCTAACCGATAAATACCCTTTGTGACCGGTATTGGCAGGAAATCTGGACCAAAGGGGTAATAATGAGGAGCATGGCTCCCACACACGAGCTAACACGGTCTTGTCTCTGGGACTGCTGAGAATCTTCTGGCAGTGGAACCAAAGCTGTTCTGGCCCCTTTCACCCAGTGCAGCAAAAGGATCCTGGGGAGGGCGTGCATCTACCCAGCATGATGCAGAACTCAGCTTTGTAAGGGAATCTTAGAGGTCAACCTGCAGGAGTTGGGGGCATGAAGATGACAGAAAATCAGAACCCCATGCAACAGCCTTTGCAATCTGCAGACCCCAGCTCTGTGGTGGCTTCTTCCATGTCATCAAAGAATGCTACTCTGCAGAGGCAGGTGCAGATAAATCCATCCATTACTACATGGATCTGCCATCTCAAGCCACCAGAAGGTACAACAACAGTCTTAGTGGCTTCTACTCTATGACCTGGGCTATGGGGGATGCGCATTCATCCACTTCATAGTCCTGCAGAATTGTCCAGTACTGAGCCTGTGAATATGGTGCTGGCACTGGATCTGGGATTTTGCCCCTTACTTTATGACATCATAGATGAATTGTGCGAAGGGTGGGGGGTGGCGAAAGGAGTACTGTGAAAGCCTTCCTGCCGCCGACTTATTAAAAAAAAAAAAAAAGAGTTCTGCTAATATTTGTTCAGGATAGTCTCAGGCTAGTCACTATTTTAGTTTCCTTATATTTTATAGTTATTCTAACTCTAGAAAGCACACACTGTGGAATATGCTGCTTTGGTAATCCAAAAGCAAATATCTGAGCCGAGGGGATAGTATGATGGGATTACCTACAAAGGCATGTGGCCCACTGGTGACTGCCAGTAGCAAAACTCCCTAACTGATGGAGATGGGGCAGTAGATGTGGAAGGCTCTGAGTTACTACAGAGAATTCTTTCCCAGGTATCTGTCTCGGGGGTCCTGCCCACACGCTCAGGGTCTAACTGATCGCCAGATCTGGGGTTCGGAAGGAATTTTCCACTGGGTCCGAGTGACAGAGACCCTGTAGGGTGTTGCCTTTCTCTGCAGTTCAGGGCACTGGTCACTTGCAGGTTTAAACTAGTAAATGGTGGATTCTCTGCAACTTGAAATCTTTAAACCATGATTTGAGGACTTCAGTAACTCAGCCCAGAGGTTGGGGTCTATTTCCGGAGTGGGTGAGGTTCTGTAGCCTGCTATGTGCAGGAGGTCAGACTAGATGATCACAATGGTCCTTTCTGACCTTAAAGTCTATGAGTCTATTTGGAGATAGACAGACTTTTCACTGGAGGGGGAGAACGGGGGACAGGGATAACTGCATATCCTCAGGCAGCGTTAACAGTGAAAATCACCTTTGTGTAGTTCAGCAGAGCGGGGGAAACTGAAATCAGAACATATTTACCATTTAAAGCTAACAAACATAAAAGGGAATGTTATTCAATAAGACACTGAGATTAAAAGTAAGAAGGAAAAAAAAAAGTTTGACCATCTGACATAATTTCCCCCTCAGACCACAGGAGCCTGTGCTCTGTGAATGACCCAGCTAGAGACAGGATACTAGTGGGTGTGAGAAAGGACTATGCCGACGACCGGACTAAAGTTCTGCCCCAGTGTGTCACCCTTACTAGAGTAAGTACAACACGTGGTAATGGAAACACTGATAAAACATCCCATTTTTGGCTCATTTCCCCCACTCCATTCCTCTCCTTGTCAGCTCTGGAAGGGTGGGTGGAGGAGATTGATCCTCACTGCATCACTCACAGAAAAGCAATGTGGTCTTCAAGAACTGCAAGTTATTTCAGCGGGATCCTCTCTCCTTCATGGCTTCCTTCCATGTTCATAATAGTTACAAATGCAGTAAAACATTTTAAAAAGGCAAACGGCACAAAGAATTTAATAGCCAGAGAATATAGGGCTACCTACAGTTAAGTTTCTCAGTTGCTTATAACTGCCAAACTTCGGACATTCAATTGAAGTTTCCCACACTACACAAGGTCGAATAGAAAATATACCATGCGGTCATGCAATTAAAGATTAACAAGAAGGCCAAATTCGGATTGTACCCTTTATTTTGGCATTTCCTAACTTTTATGTCCTTGACCTTGCAACCTTAACATTCTTTTAATGTCTCTTTTTGTTTGTTAAAAGTAATTTTTTAATTACAAAAATATAAAACAGAAATTTTATCACATGGAAGCATATTGATGCCCTGCCTCAAATGATCAACAGACATTTGAACCTTTACATCCACAGGCCCAGACCTCTATCATGTGAGCTGACAGAGTAACGGATATCCAACACCCCCCACAATGCAGCTCCTGCATCCCTCCCCTTCTGCTCCTATCCACACTCTTCCTAGCCCACAGCTCCTGCCCCACAACAGCTCCCCCTACCCCAGCTCCTGCTCCTCTCCCCCTCTCACGTCCTCCCCCCTTCCCCCCGGCTCCTGACTCTCTTTGCTCCCAACTCCTGTCTCCCATCCTCCATGACTCCTTCAAGGAGGTATGGACCCTTCTGCCTCCCAATTCCTCACTCCTCTGTATTCTGAAAACAAAAGACAGTGTTCTAGCACTCAGTTCCAGTGCTGGATGCCACACTAGCCCCTGGCTGCCAGAAGGTGCAGGCATAGGGATAGTTTACTCAGCCCTGGCCATCTGGGTTGAAGCATGCTCAGTACAGTCAGAATCTTTGGAGAATTTAGCTACAAAGCTAACTTTCTACTGAACATGTTTAAACTGAGATTTTTTTTTGGAGTCATATCTTGGCCAAATTTGGGCAGATTTTCACAAGAACATCAAAAGATACAACCCTGACACCAGGGTGACCCCCCCTGCCAAATTTCAATTCGCTGCTCCAAAGCATGGGGACACTAGAGTTCCTCAATTAAATGGTTGTAGGCATTTTTTTTTAACTTGGTCAAAAGGTATTTTTCCTTAATTTCAGAAACAGATGAATCATTTTAACTAAAACCTCCCAAAAAAATTCATATTGAAGCTGACACTGGGCATGGAAAATTCCAGCCTGAATGGCTACTGTCTGTCAAACTTATAAGCAACTCTGAACAAGGTCTTATGATGGGAAGTAGTGGGCAACCTTAACTTTACACAACGCTGCCAGGAACACCTATAATTAGCTACACCTTTAACATAATCTTTGTCTTCACTGCCCACAGTATATTCTGGGTTTTGCTCATTTACATCATTCCAAATGTCTTGGTCAATATTTTAAGTAGGGACTATAACACTCTTCTGCTGTTCTATTAGCACAGTGCCCAGGTTTGAAAAGGCACTGGCTGTGGTTGTCATCCTGTCCAATAAAACCCTATTACGGCTGCTACTATTGCTTCAGAGTCACCTATTGGGATATTCACTACCCAGTACGAGTCATTGGTGCAGCTGCCCCTGAACGGATCCTTCATTGTGAGGAGCTACAATGGGGCATCAACAATAAAGAATGACACATAATATTGCAAGGATAATAAAAAAGATGACCAAGATCTCCAAAAGCGACTAATGATTTTAGGCACATCAGTTATTGGATAGCTAATGTGAGATGCCTTAAAAGGGGCTTGACTTTTAGAAAGTGCTAAGAACCCCACCCTCTGAAAATCAGGTCCCTTTAAAACGTGTCAAGTTGAACCCCCAAAAATGAAGGTGCCCAAAATCATTAGTCACTTTTGGAAAATCTTTATTTTATTTTCTCATTTCCCTCTGGGGCAGTGGTTCGAGCATCCCAGTGGCAGAGCTACCAGTGTCCTGAAGGTCTAAAAGGTGCCCCTGTCCTAAAAGCCACATGAAATAATAAAAATAACGCTACAGAAAAAGTCAACAGCTTTTTTTTAAAAGATTTATTTATTTATTTATTAAGATGAGGTAAGTATGTAGCTTTGAGCTCAGGGCTTGTGGATAAATAAAAGAGAAGGCGGTTTCAAATATAATGCTTTAAAATGCAGTTTTAAATTTTAAACCGATACACTTATGTTGCTAATTGTTTTGGCTCTAAAAAGAATTTTGGTTTTGTGTTTTTTGGGTGCATGTGTTTCTCACATAAGTAACCCTAAGCATATATACAAATATTAGCTTTAGTAATTCAATTCCATTTCTTCTAAGTGCTGTAGCTGAATTTAAGTGCTAACAACCTCAAATGTGGGAGATTAACTTTCCTTCCAGATTAAACAATTTATTATTATTATTATTAATTTGTACTGCAGTAGTGCCCAGGAGACATGTCATGGACCAGAACTCTGTTATGCCGGTATTGTGCAAACACAGAACAAAAAGGCTTATGGAAGGGTATATAAGCAGCATTATCTAGTACAGTGGTCCCCAAAGCGTAGCCCGCCTACCGACAAGAGAGCACTTCCGCCGGGCAACCCACCGCCGAGGAGTGCAGCTGCCGGACAACCAGCTGCCGAAATACCGCCCAGAAGCAAGAAGCGTTGCTGCCGAAATGCCGCTGCTTCTCAGCGGCGTTTCGGTGTCCGACGCCCACCACACTCTTCTGGGAACATGAACATGCTATTGCAACTGAAAGGTTGCGGACCACTGAGTATATTCTATTCAAGCATCTACTGCATCGATCACCATGGTACCTGAGCACCTCCCAATGAAGTAAATGATGCGGCTAGCACCTGTCATTGGTGTTTCCTTACTGCAGAAGCTGGACCAGTGGACATGTGGAAAAGTGCAAACGGCTTACTTAGTTTAGTTTCCCTCCACGCAAAGATCATTACAAATTCCACTTTTACCAACAACGTACTTTTTGTTGAAAATACATACAGTCCTTTAAAACCATCCATCCTTTAAAGGGAGGATGCATAACACTCAACAATATATGGTAAATAAACCAAATAATAAGCAAAAAGGAGAATTCCTAGTGAACCATCTGTGTTCTCATCAGCCAGCTACCGACTGTTACTCTCAGCTTTGGACACTCAAAAAATAGCAAGAACCAAGAAAGGCAGTTTCTTCCATTGTGTCATCACTACACAAAGCGATTCAATGAATAAAACAGCTGCAATTTATTTCTGGGGTGAACACAAAGGGAAATGTACGTCAGAAAGTAGTAAGTGTTATTTGACCCCCCACAGCTACCAGATTCCATTTCTAAATACAAACACAAAGTCATGCTTATTTATCTCTTCAAAAAGTAGAGACTTAATAAAGATTTAAGGCTGTCAGTGCACAAATAGTCTGACATCCTGTCAGTTTACTGAAACTAAGTCATGTCTGCTAAGCTTGAACATAATCGTGTATCGAAGGTAGGACTGATTTCCCATCAGTATGTCTTGACCCCTGGATGAAGAGTCTGGAGTCATTCAGTTTTAGAAGTGATAAAGTTTAACATGAATGGATCATATCCTGCTATTGTCCCCAATTCCACTTATGTTCCCCAAACAAAATACAAAAGGAGAAACAAAAGAGTAGCTAATTAAATCTCAGACATAACCACAATTTATAGTACATACTGCTAAATGCATGAAGAACAAAGGTCCATCTGGCCCAGTATCCTGTCTTCTGACAGTGGCCAGTGCCAGGTGCCCCAGAGGGAATGAACAGAACAGGTAATCACCAAGTGATCCATCATCCCCTGTCGCTCATTCTGGCAAACAGAGGCTAGGGACACCATTCCTGCCCATCCTGGCTAATAGCCATTGATGAACCTATCCTCAGTGAATTTATCTGGTTCTTTTTTGAACACTGTTATGGTCTTGGCCTTCACAATATCCTCTGGCAAGGAGTTCCACAGGTTGACTGTGCGTTGTGTGAAGAAATACTTCCTTTTATTTGTTTTAAACCAGCTGCCTATTAATTTCATTTGGTGACCCTAGTTCTTAGAACAAGTTGGGAAATTCTTGCTACAAAATTGGACCTAAAACTGAACAAATATAATCTCTAAGGAAGCAGTTTTAAGACATTTGAGAAATGCCCACTTTAATTGGAGAAACCCTACAGGAAGGAGGATGGAAGAGCAAATAATTTCATCTCCCAATAATTGCTGGATGGCAAAGAGCAGCAATGGACAAGTACTTTAGAACACCCAGCCCTACCACTGTGACAGTAAAGAAGATCTTCCTAGGTTGTGTTTAACAGTATTTATGACAACTGTAGCTATTTATGTCAATGAACTCAAAGAGAGCGTGTGGTTCTGTGTACAGAGAAGCCAAATCCAAATGTTGATTGTTAAATTCCGAAGCTTCCACTTAGAACTACCTTCTCATATACCCTTTTCCTGTTATATTCTTAATGTTTGCAATTCTCAAAGCCACACTTTTCCTAAATCCTTTTCAGCTGCAGCCTTTCCATCACATGCACAAGATCCATATTCAGGCAAAGTCTTCTGGGACACGATAGTTACCTGTACAGATAAAGCTCAAGCGAGTACAATCGCTGTGCACCAGCTACCCAATTACTCCTCTGGCTAGGAGATTAAACCATAAGAAGAGGTATACAGAACTCCACTCATCCCCATGTTCACATATGGCATGCAACAGGCTCAGGACAATGAAGCTTCTCTCTTTTAGGGACTGAAAGTTCAGTGCTTACTTTTCTCTGCACAGAAGTTTATTTCTGAATTATAGATATGAAAATACTACCATGCAAATTTCAGATGTGAAAAATGTGGTTACTTTCACTTTGCTTCCCAACAACATCAATAAAGTATCTTTAATAAACAAAACCCATGAGTAGATGCAAACAATAAAATAGTCCCGATTTGGAGCAAACTAAGAAACCACTTTTACTAACCACCAAATGGCCCACTAATGAGAAGGCAGTGGACACCTGAAAAAATCTGGGCTATGTGAAATTAACACTACATGAAGCAGTAGCGGAGAACAGAGAGAGCTGCACATCTATATTTTGAGATTCTTCTCCCCCATCCCATCCCCAGCCTAAACCTAGCCACTAGCTAAACCTACATGTGTGAATTAAGCTCTATTTATAAATCTTCAGCTGTTTTTTTTAAATGGCCTTAATATAGTACAGTTGTTATGTTGTTTTTGTTGAACTTAGCAACAGGAAACTGTGTCACTCCTTCTGCAGCAAACTTTCCATTCTCTTGGCGCTCCCAATCCCACACCAGAAAAGCCAGATTTAAAAAGGGGCCGGGGAGGTTGGCTAATCTGAGCATGCTCCTTCCCTCTGCAGGGAAGCAAAGGGACAGGACAAAGCTGCAGCCAGATTTATATTAAAGTAGCATACCACCTACATTATGAAACATAAAACAAAAACTAAACTCAGTACCTTTCTTTTTGTTCCTCTTTTGAGATGCATGTTGCTTGAAATAAATGAAATATGGGGTGTGTTCTTTTTGCTTTTGTCTAAATAGATCCTGCTATACAAGCAGACACCCAGGGATTAGTCATGAAAATTATCTATCAAAAGGGGTGGGATAAAAACAGTCAGCATCTTTACACTACAGCATTATGATAATGCAAGACATTTATCAAAGTGCACACATTTTAGATTGGAAGGTTACTAGCACTATTCCCTGGTTAACTCATTGAGTTAACAATTACAAACTCAGCCTTAACTTGTTAAAAACATACAAAAATAAGCCTGATTTTATTGTCTGCTTTGGCAAGATTATTTTACCACCCAAAGAGCTTTCATTAATGTGCAGAGAAGATTACAGGCTCCACCCTGTAATGTTACTTCATCTTTATACTGTTTACTATTATAACATTAGCTTCTTAATTATAAACTAACACACAAATACTGCTGCTCTAAAACAGCGCACATGCACACTACCGAAAATGCCTCAAAGACAATTGGGTCAGATAACATCGAGAAAGACAGCTTATAACAGAGCAAAATGCACGAAGTCTGTTTTAAACCACAGCTTAACTCCATCTCAAACAAATGTGATAGCCTAGCTTTTATTATTGCAATTAATCCTCAAAAATGGTGACAGCTGAAGGTGACAGAAAATGTTTAACACAAAATAAGCCCACTTCATTTCAAACTTCCTGCCTGGTCTTTTTTCCTGGTTTTATGGTTTTTGGGAATTTTATGGTTCCCCCTTCCCCCTCATATTTGGTTCCCCCTGTATTTGGGCTTATGATTATTATTTATTTGTATTACTGTAGTGCATATAGATTTCAAACAAAATTGGAGTGCTTGGCACTGTGCAAACACAGAGGTTACGTCCACACTAGAAACACTACAGCAGCACAGTTGCAGTTGTGCCACTATAGCACAGACTCTTACTACAGAGATGGAAGAGGTTCTTCCGTCGCTTTAATAAATCCTCCTCTCCAAGAGGTGGTAGCTGCATCGACAGAAGAATTCTTCATTCGACCTAGCACTGTCCACACTGGAGCTTAGGTCGGTTTAACTATGTCTTTTAGGAATGTGAAAAATTCATACCCTTGAGGGATGTAGCTAGGTCAACCTAACTTCCTAGCATAGAGCAGGCTGTAGTTAATAGTCCCCTGCCCTGAGGAATTAACAATTAAACAAATGACTGGTGGGAGGAGACACAGAAGCACAGAGATGAAGTGACTTGCACAAGGAAACAGGACAGAGCAGAGCCACATACACCACCAGATCTCCTGACTTCCAGTGCAGTGCCCTATCCACTGGACCATGCTGTCTCTCTGTACACACGTATGAACAATCATTTTATGTTAACTACACCATGAGCTACAGTAATACTGTAGGGGGAGGAGCGAATCTTTCACCTCCCCAACTTTTGACAACCTCATATTGTGGAGCATCAACAGACCTGAGGTACCTATCGTACATTATGAGACCGTCAAAACCTTTTGGGCTTTCATTTTTAATTTGTCTTTTATCATCTTTTTATTTTAAACTAAATACTATTTCAAAAATAAGGAGGACTAAAAATCAATGCTAGTTTTAGAAGGTTAACAAGAAAAGCCACTCTGTATAACTTACGTTTCGCTTCACAGCAGCTGTGGAAAGGAAATCAGCAACTCAGCTGATCATCAGCAGCTGCACAGACATTTCTTTTTAAAGCATGGCAAAGTACAATATAAAGATGCGAAAATGACACTTACTGTTCCTTCAGAAACTGCATGCTCTCTGAGGTCTTTCAAAAAATCCACCTCATCTTCAATTTTCATCTCCAGCTTTTCTGCAAGGACAGAAGGTTTGCAAAGTAGATTTAAGCAAACTCCCTTTGTTTAAGGCTGCTGTTTTTCTGTTTATTCAAATAGTTCTAAAAAACTCAACAGGCATTATTTTCTTTCCAACAGCTGGTTTCATTCCTGACTTTGCTGCTTGTTTGTTAGTAATTTTACAACTACAGTGTCTGTGAATGAAGGAAATATGAAACAGCAGTGAGCACACAGAAACCACAGGACTAGACTTCTACAGATGGCTCTATGTGAAGCTTGAAATCTAGGTTATATTTGCATATATGTTTACACCAAAGAAGACTCGGCTTCCATTATTCCTGTTGTATGATCAAAAAGTATATATTTGTTTTTCTCCGATTTAGTTGGGGTTGGTCCTGCTTTGAGCAGGGGGTTGGACTAGACGACCTCCTGAGGTCTCTTCCAACCCTAATCTTCTACAATTCTACGATTCTTTACCATAACATGGAGACAGGTGGGAGGCAAGAATATTTTCTCAACTTTCAAGTGTTTAATGCAATGCCAGCTTCTCCACACATGCCTCTTCTCCTTAACCTGAAGTGGTGGATTAGGTCCCAGAGAGTAGTAAGGCAAGTCAGTCTCCACCCAAATTTGGCAACCGCCTGGAAAAATTTTTTTTCTGGTGATGGTGCTGATGAAACACAAGAAAAACTTTGTAATCCTATTGTCCTCTCTTCCCAGCAAATTAACATGCAAAGCTTAAACGATCACCATTTACACCAGCATTTTCTTTCTCTGCACCTTGCCCACTTTAAAATAACCATTTTTGTCTTGTGACACCTACACTGACCAGGACTTAAATCTAAAACCAATTTCCACTTCTAAAGACCCATGGATTCCAAAATACTTCAGAGACAGTGAATTAAGCTTCACTACCCCACGTTGCGAGTTATATAACTATTCCCATTTTACAGCAGTGCAGAGAGGTGAAGTGATTTGACCAAGGTGTCCCAGTGAGTCAGTGGCTGAGCCAGGACAGAATGCAACACCCCTGTCTCCCGCCTCCAACCACAAGGCACATCATTCTTCTCCTAGCCATCTGTAACTGAGCACTATGGGAATCAAAAGGATTTTTAACTGACAATTTGTAGTGGATCAGTTGTATAAAAAGGAGGCTGCGGGAAACCACAGTTCCATCTTAAATTAAAATCAATGAAAAAAGTAGTTTGCACGGATAGTGCAAGCTAGTTCGTCTTAAGGGCATTAAGGGTACTTTGCTACACACCACTTGCTGTGCTAATTCAAAGAAATTACAAATTAACACAATGCTATGGTATCAGATAGAAAGACCTGATGAGTTTATGGGTTGTTAACAGCAGAACCGTCTACGAAACCAGAGCCAATTCAGCAATAGTTCTGAGCACATGTGAGAATCACCCAGGGGACACCAGTTTGTTGGCAAAACAGCCAGTGATCATGTACTTATGATAAGGGGGAGGGTTCAGCTAGGAAGGGTAACCCTCCCCTACAAACTCTTGAAATGAGCTGTTGGAAAGGATAATAATGCCGCAGGAATGGGCCCCCAGGAAATGCGAGCCTGTTAATGCCCAGCATGTGCACCCTAACTCCCCCAGGACCATAGAGGGGGAAGGGAGTAACCTTGGGGCCCCAGGCTGCACATATGAACAAGGAACTGTGTTTAGGGGGAACAGACAGACTGCTGTCATGAATGCAAGAAGATGCTCCTTAAGTATAGGGGTGGAAGGAACAATCTTGTTGCCAAAACACAGTACTGGGAATCAGGACTCTCTTCCTGGCTCTGCCACAGATTTCCTCTGTGGCCTTGGACAAGTCACTTAAACTGACTGTGCCTCAGCTTCCCCATCTGAGAAACAGGTACCATAATGATACTTGCCTCCTCCCCAGTGGAGTTGTGAGGATAAATTCATTCATGTTTGTAAAGTGCTTTGAGATCCTGAAGAGAGGGCAAGGGACATGTCTAATCCCACTCCCATTAAAGCCAACAGTTAAACATCCATTGACTTCAATGGGAGCAAGATCAGACCCTATTTTTGTTGTTAACCTATACAACTGTGATTGGCTAGATCTACAATTTAAGGACTTTATCTTTGCAAATCATTCCTTGAGCATTATTTACATATATGGTTTCAACCCAGCCAAATCTGACTTCCAGGTTTTGACCTTTGTGGGCTTCCATATCATCACGTGGACTGGTCCAGCATGTGATTTGAAAGAACCAAGTTTTGTGCACTTTACCTCCAGAACACAAGCACTTCTACTAAGAATGAATATCCCAAACTCATAAACTAGTGTTGAAATACATCACAGATGCATTCAGGCAGGGAGCACCTTATGTAATATTATTAATATTAATAAAGCTTGCCTCCAGTGGAACCTGCCACCCTAGCTGCTGAAATAAATGCTAGTGAAAACCTTTCTGGACAGCCAAAGTGGATGTCCTCGTGGTGAGGATGAGCTTAGGAGCTTGAAAGTAAAAATGGCAAAATTCTACTCATGGAAATTAGCATATGCCAGCCTTCAAAGGCCTAGACCTGCCAGGAGATCCATTATGGCAATTTGTTCAAGGGGAATCTCTAGAGAATAAGGCACACTATTCGTGATTTAGTTACTGTAGAAACCAGGCCAGTGTGTCTTCTTATCTGTTGGGTGTCCAAACTTCAGCTTCATACCTCAACTGCTTGCTTGCCCAAATGCAAGTCAGGCCAAATATGCACTATTCAAATAGTTTGCAGGAAAATCTCATTTCACAGGGGTATCTGGTGCTGAATAAAAGGCCCAACCCCTAAGTACTGCATGAGGTTCATAAAACTTTCTACAAGAGGCATGGGAGTCTCCCCTTGATTTTACTGCTCTTGAGGACCAGGCCCTGAATAGCTGTTTGGATGCAGACTTGATTTTTCTTTTGGGGACTCTAAATCTTATTAAACTGATCACATGACAAGGGAATGAGATGAAAGAGAGTGATGTCATGAGGAGCAGTTAACATAAATGAAACCCTTACACAGCTAGATGGTCTTGCATTTTTCCCTGCATCTCTCACTGAAGAGAAAAGCCTTTGATTGCATATCACAAACTGTGACAATTTAGCAATGACAATTAAAAAAAACAATCCCCAGTGACGTGTGTTTCAGGGAAGCATCCACCTGACCCGAGCCTCTCTTCTGAGAAGGGCTCCAGCCCAAAGTCTGTCAGAAAAGGATTTTGGTTCTTTCTGCTGAGCAGCAGTTACGTCCCTAACCGCAAAATAAATATATACACGTCCCTACTTGCCAAGATAAGTTCTGACTCAGAACAAAGTGAACTTGAAAAACCTCACAGTACTTAGTAATTTGCTCCTTTGACAAGACAATAAGTTATCCAGGTAGGGCAGTCACCACACAAAGTTTAAATGCCCTCTCTCTCTCCCCGCCGCCCCCTTACACCCCTCCCACACAGTGCACAGTAATAATAGAAAACACAACACATCTTCTTGTCTTTGCTTTAAACCCATGTCTGGTCTGCGCCCATATAGCATTATTCTGTAGATTGTTCCAATAATCCCCGGGAGAAGCCATTCTACCCTAATTTGTCCTTTATGCAGCTTCAGATTGTGACCATGTTTTTTCTTATGGGTAGAAGAGATGAACATATGCTGGATTCTTGTATATTACGTCCCTTTTACATTTTTGAAATCTGTAACAATCACCTCCCCAGTTTCCTTTCCCCTACCCTACCTTAGTATCATGTTTTAACATTTTTATAAAAACACAAGTTGCATTTTTCAATATGGGCACTAATTTACAGCACTGTAATTCCTTGTCTCTTTGATTTCTATACATCTTGCATGAAAAACCCGTATAGCCAACAGCAGGTGCAGAATTAAACCTTAGCTACTGAGACTTAGAGGGCAGGAGACAAAAAAACAAGGAGCTCCCAGAAGAAATTAGCATTCCCAGGTATTGACTTACAGCCACTCCCATTGTATTGAAATGTCAACCTGCCACAATACAAAAATAGAACTTTCTTTTTTAAAGGAGCTTTCTGATTCATGTAAACAGCCTGTTACATAGCAGCTGATAACTTACTATGACTAATAAAACACTTTAAAATCCCTAGCTCACCAAAACTTACAAAACGTTCACCACCCCTACCCCCAAAGAATAGGTACCCACAACTATGCTGCCAGTCAATGCTAAAATAAATGGCTTTCCACAACTCTATTTGACAAAATCTCTTCCCTTTATGCAGTAAAAAGCAGTCACATATTTCTATGATTTTACAGCTCCTGTCACTAAACTGCTGCTTTGATGGATGCATTACATCTATTTTGATTATTTTCTTTACAATTCTGAATTAGTCTTTTGTTTTGAGCTTGTTAAAGGAAAGATATGTCTTACCTATAGATTCCTTATAACTAAACAAGAGCAACCCAGAGATAGGTCAGCTGTTTACATTTAACAGCTGCCTGAACACATGTAATATAAAGCCTGGATCAAACCAGCTGCGCGCTGCTGTAGAAATTTCACGTGTGATTTCAATCCATCTGGAAGACTCCGAAAGTCAGTTATTTTTTGTTGTATTTATCAGAGGAAGAGTTGCTGTTTTGTTTTGTTTTTATTTTTTGACGGTTCCTATTAGCTCTTGTTGAACACAGACTGACTCTGCCAAAGCTCTCCTGATGCAGTCACTTATCTCATATGACATCACTCATCAGAGGTCCCCACTGATCCTTCGTTCTTGCTTATAGCACTGAACGAGTAATAAGCGTTTGAATTCCAGCACTGCTTAAATACAGGGAAAAGACTGCGGCTTTGCTCCAGGATGGCTTCACAGTCAGGAAAAGTGGGTGGAGAGATGTGTTCTCTCCCCCTCTTTTTTAAATGTCTCAATGCCACCAATCAGAAAGCTTCTTTGCCCAGTTCAGAATGACACTCACCGCTGTTCCAGTTGACCAGAAAGGAAGCTTTAATACAGCACTGTTATATTCTTTAACTCCAGATTCGCAGAGAAAACGTGGCAGAATTGAAGGAAAGTCAAGTTAGCACAAAACCCTAAGGCACCTGGTCCAGAAGGGAACACATAACTAATACACAGCAAATTTCAGCAGCACACTCCCATTTAACTGTTGTCTTCCCTACTAGGGAACATAATTTACATGTTAAAGATGCCTCTAAAATACTTTGGCATAAATATAAGACTGTTTCCTAACTGTGATGCAATCCTAGAAACATATACTTGTAGTGTAAACCTTTAATATCTATTTCAGATTTCTGGTCTCTGCAGGAAAAGAAAGTGCACTTGCCAAGGCAGGATTCCCCTCCCAGGGCTGGCCTCTGACACTCAGTTCTCTACCCACCATGGCCTGATTTTCATTCTTTAAAAGAAAGAAATATCTCATTTAAGTTGGAAGCTCTTTCTCGCAGAGAGCTTCTTCCTTTATTTGCATGTGAAATGCCCTGCGCATATATGGTGCTATATAAAATAAACAGTATTTTGCCTACCTGTAACAGGCTCAGATCCTAGGACTTCTGAGCTTGCATCCCCCCTTTTCGTTGGTTCATCAAACTGCAAACTTAAATCCATTTCTCCATTAAGGATGTCTCCCGTAATCACTCCGGCTTTGGAAGGGGATGGGGGGAGAACCCCAACAGGTACGCTCTCTAGCTTCCTAACTGCAGACTCAGGGACAGAAGGCGTTTCCAATATAGAAACAAATCCATCCAGCCAGGAGCCATCAGCCTCTGGAACCAAGCACTTTGCCCCAGCATCATCTGTAAGCTCAGCAGCAGCATTGATATTGTACGGATGTGACTGTGAGAGACACGCTTCCAGCATGGCATTGCTCTGCTCCTCTTGGTCTTTGTTGGGCCAATCCAAGACCTGTTGCTGGGCTCCTTTCACTTCAGACCCAGCTTCGCTCTCACTGGCCAAACAGACAGCATCAGTGCTGGAGTCGCTGTCGCAGGGGGGTTCTTCTGCAATAGGCTGAAGCGATGCTCTGGACAGTACATTGTTCATATCCTCCTCCTCTTCTGGATCACCTGGTATCGTGGATGTCTCAGCTATACCTAGAGGTACCCTATTCTCAAAGGCAACCGAAGGTGCTTCCATAACAGAGACCTCCTTTAATTCTGGTGCTTTGTTTTGCAGAGAACCACCCTGTGCCCCCTGACTGAGATCACGTTCCTGGTTCAACGTTGCGTCGGGAGGAGGGTCATTCTTCGCATCCAGCGATTTGTACTCTGATTCAGACCCTTGTACAATACTTTCTTCTGCATCCACTGTTGCATTGTCATCCGCTTCCTGACAGGAGATTTCCCCTTTCAGCCCAATATCTGCGTTACTGTCATTTGCTGCAGATTCCTCGCCCTGACGGCAAACAGAGGATTTCACAGTAGCAGCAGGCTCCTCGGACAAACCCTTTTCTTTGCCAAGTGTCCCACTTTCACACAGCTCCTGACTGGGTTCAGCTTTGCTCTCTTCAGCCGGCTGTGACAGACTTTTCTCGTCAGAGTCCTCTTTTTCCACGCTGTCTTTAGGCAAGCTAGTTTCTGCTGTTATCTTACGATGCACAGAACTGTCCTGTTCAGCAAGCACTGCCGTCTCTGCTACTTCCTGGTTTTGTTTAGATTCTTTATTATGAATTGCAGAGGGTGTGTCCATTAAATTATCCTGGATACGCTCTGTCCCCATGCCACATGAAGAGAAGACAGGATCATTACCATGCACAGACGCCTCCTGTCCTGGAGGTGCCGCTGCAGCATCTCTCTCCTGACCAACTGCCTGTCCCTGTTGTACATCTCCTTTAAATAAGGGAGACGAAAATGATTTCATTTGCTTGCCAACCCCCTCCTGTTCGGAAATTCTTTCTGATGTCACCAATTGGTTTTGCAGATGCTCTTTTTCTGCTGAGGACAAACCTGCGTCAAGTGGAGGTTGTGACCCAGGCTCACATTTGCTAGCTGAAGCAGTCTCTGGTTTTAAGCTGTCACACATTTCACCTTTTAAAACAGCTTGATTCTCAGTGTGGCAATTGCCAGCAGACCGCTGGCCTTCCTCTGCTGAATCTGTGCTTCCTCTGCCAGTTGTTTCAGTTCTCGGTGACATCTTTTTAAGGGCTTCACTGTCACCTTTGCCTTCAGCTAGAATTGCAAAGGTTTTACTGTTTTCAAGGCAACACACAGACTCTGCATCACTTGGACCAGGCCTGTCAAGGGGATTGTTTTTCATTTCAGAATTATTCCGCACATTGTCACTCAAAACCAGTTCATTCAGCCCAATATCTGAGTTTCCATTTTCCACCTGCACACCCTGCTCACTACTCTTACTATTGTTGTTCACTTCCAAAACAACAGGATCACGTTCCAATGCATTCTCTGAAACCTTTATTTCAGTCACAACCAGCAGCTCTTCTCTAGTGTTGGGAATCATACTCTGCCTCTGCTTTACAAGGGGTTCACCTTGGACTACGCCCTCTGGCAAACCAATCTTTGCATTTTTGGTGTTCGAGTCTGTTCCACTCTCTTTGCTGCCACTTGTCTCCCAATGGCCAACAGGGATAATATTACTGTCAACACGTACATTTGCATTATCCTGTGCCTGCATCCCTTGTCCAGCTCCACATTCCCCACCTTCTCTTGGAGATTTTGGTGACACTGCAAGTAAGGGCTCAGTAGCATGGATCAGCACCCCACTTGCTGGGGGCAGCTCTTTCAGACTTGAAGTTCTTAATCCCCGGGTCTCATCCTCTCCATTCTCCACATGCTGCTGGATTGAAGCAGCATCCACAGACCCTGTACAGTTCTTGCATTCTGCCTGGCCCATAGCCACATCCACACCCTCACAGGGCGTTGGGGCTTCGCATGCAGTTTCGGCCACAGTAACAGCGCTTTCAGTTGCGCACTCTTCAACGATTTGCACTTCCTGTTGGGTATTATCTCTACTACACAGGCTGGCTTGACTCAAAACAACTCCACTGGATGTCATTCCTGTTTCCGCATTTGTATTTCCACAGGATGGAAGGCTTGCAGCACCACTTACTCCAGAACCTGAGCTCAGCGTGCAGTCATTTTTATCTGATACAATCCCAGAGTCTACAATAGCGGCTGGCCCCTCCTCTTCCTTTTTACTCAACGTAGCTGTGTTTTTACTTTCACAGGAAAACCCTGGGTTGTCTATACCCGCCAGGCTCAACAAATCACTTGATGTGTCGTTAAGCACTTCCAAACTCCCACTGTCACACTGGTTCTCTTTTTGGCCCGTTGGGGCTGAGAGCTGCCTCACATCAAAGTTAACTAGTGCAGAAGGGCATTCTTTGCTTTCTTCTGTTGGCATTTCTTCTGAGAGGGAGGCTGCAGCAGCCGGAAAACCCTCCACCTCTGTTCCTATATTGCAGTTATCCTCTGAAGTTCTCAGCTCAGGCTCTGGCTGTTTCGCTGCACTCTGAAAAGAGGGAAATAAAGACTGTGACTATTTGTTTTGCTGTATGTCACACTCTCAAAGTGCACACGTTAATTTATCAGTCACCTGTACAATTCTTAAATCTATAACATTAACTTGAGTGCAAACAAAATGAGACCAGCTCCTCCCTCCATCTCTGTGTGTATATCCACTTGAACTGCATTTACAAAATGTACTGGAACAGTAATTGACCTTTTAAGTCTTGCCAGCCACTGGCTATATTGAAGACTATTGCTTGAATGGATTTAAATTTAAACTCAGTAAAGAGCAGGATGTAAATTTAATTTGCAGTATTAAGTAAACATGCATTTGAATGTACAATCCAGCTCCAAAATGGCACATGCAGTTCTTTTCGAGATTGCTTCTGGGCTGAACTGCCACCCTCTAGGAGGATTACAGAACCCCTGTGTCTTTGGAAACACCATATTAATCTGCCCTCAAAGCAGGAAGCAGCCACTTGCCACCATCCTCTGGGGGCTAGTAAAAGGTACAGATTTTTCTCAAACAACTAATCCAAGGCTTGCCTACCACCTTTCCTCATTGCCCATTCCCTCCACAGCCCATCTCCCTGTGCTTGTTCCTTCTCCCACCCCACTCCCATACACAAAGTCCTCTGTCTCCAGCTCCTCCCCACCCCAATGTAACACACATTTTGGTTACTTCAGCTGCTGACTACCTTGCTGTGTTTACAGTAACCCTAGTCATAAAATAAAACCACATAATAACAGAGACCGCTTGAAGCAAGCAATACACATTATTAAATCTTTATAGTTCAGGTATACAACGGCTCAGACTAGACATGTCAGTGGTGGGATATTCACCGGGGCAATGACGTTGGCCAATTCCCTTGAACTACCCAGGCAAGCATAAAGTGGTTGCATAGAAACCCTCTCACTTTTTTTTTTCTTTATTGATGTAATCCTTCCAGACGGCACATCTGCTGAGAACCTTACCTGTTCTTAAATACTGTTCACAATTTGGGTCCCCACAAGACTTAGCAGGTGCCATGCACTATTTAGGATAGAATTTGATCCAAGTTTTGTCCCACTTCAGAGCAATAGTTTAACCTCTAGTTCAGAACAAAAAAACCACACAGAAACTTTTTTAAAATGGCTAATTATTTGGGGGCTTCTCTCTCCAGAATTGGTTCCAAGGACCCTAGATGGGGGTCACTTGCCCCACTCTGCAATCCCACAAAGCATAGCAAACATCAAGAAAAATATCTGTGCAAGCATGCAGATTTTAGAGCACTTAGAAGCGTTGTCCTTTAAACAGGAAGGACAGAGGGACGACGGTGGGAAAGGGCTCCTCTACATACCCATCTTCAGCATAGGAGGCTCTGAAAGGTGTACCGTGATCAGTGGATCAGAGCTGGAGCCGGTTCGCACAAGTTCGCGTGAACCGGTTGTTAAATTTTGAAGCCGGTTTAGATCCGGTTGTTAAAGGGGTGGGCAAACTCCGGCCCACTGGACCATCCTGTCCGGCCCACCTGAGCTCCCGGCTGGGGAGGCTCCCCTGGCTGAGCATTTTTACTCACCCAGCAGCGCTCCAGGTCTTCAGATTTTGGCAGCTCATCATTGACTGTGATCACATATCAGCTGAATGAGAACACCCCATGGAGATGAAGACAACTTGAAACAACAGCTCTGAGACACATGGGACACTCCACTCATCTTAGTGGATGTTCCCACCCCTCTTTAGAGCCTATGATATACATGAAGTATATCTGTTCTCCACTCCCCATTCAAATGGGCAGGACTTCAGATCTTGGTTCACCTGAGAAAGATTGGGGCGGGGGGCTGTAGATAAGTATAGGCTCCCTAGATCCAGACACACACATGGGTGGCAGTATGAGAGGCTCACAAACCCAGAGCGGCAAGGTTCCCCATAGCCCAGCTCATATGTGGGGGGCCAGAAAGGGGGCTTAGAACGGTTAGAGAGATGACAGCCCCCCAGATCTGGACATACACAGGGAGGAGATAATGTGAGACTGACAAGTGCCCCTGCCCCATTCTCCCCTCTGCTACACACCCCCACAGCCCCCTTCCCACTGCACTGCCCCCAACCCCTAAACCTCCTTCATCTGATCCGTCAACCTCTGTCCCCCTTCCTCTTATCCCCCTTCTCATAACCACCCTCTCCTCGCTACAGCCCCAAACTCCCCTCCCGCAACTCACCCCACCACTCCTTGGAAATATTTTCATGACTCATTTTTCCCCAAAGACTTTTGGAGACTTAGGGGGGTTGGGTGCAAAATTGGGATGCACTGGCAGAGCTCAGGGTGCCATCCCCCTTTCACCTGAGCCCCCAACGTTTCTCGCCTCCCTGCCACCACCATTTATCCCCTTCCCCATAATCCCACCTCCCGTCACTGCAACCCCCACCCCTCTCCCTATATTTCCCCACTTTTCCACCCCAATGCCCCTCACTTCCCAGGAAGCACTCACATGCCTAATTTCCCCCCCAAAATACTTTGATTCCATGATCCCCAAACTCAAATAGTCACTTATGACTCACAAATTGTAGCAACCTCTGGCCCCTCAGTTCAAAACTCCTTTTGTCTTAGGTGGTGGTTTGTGTTTAACAAGTTGTTTAGTTATGTTAATGGCAGGATGAGTTCACAGCCATCAAGAGGTCTCTGATTCATCAGTAAGACTAAGATTTTGTCATGGCAATTTTTAGTAAAAGTCACAGACAGGTCACAGCCAATAACCCAAAATTCACAGAAGCCCCACGACCTGTCTGTGACTTTTACTAAAAATAACCCTGACGAAATAGGGAGTGGGAGGTCCCCCAACTCCCACCGCTGCTGATGCTCACAGCGGCTGGGAGCGGCAGGCCCCCTCTGCCCATGGAGGCTCAGAGCTCCAGGACTGGCAGCTAGGAGTTGACAGAGCCCCTTGCCCCAGCTCTGAACTTGGGGGCCCCCCACCGCCCGTGTGGATGGGAGTTCCGGGGGCTGCCCACCACCCGTGGAACTCCAGGGGCCATCACACCTGGGAGCTCTGAGGCGACCTGCTGCATGTGGCGTCTTGGACCTGTGGAGGCCCCTGCTGTGGCTCAGAGCTCCAGGAGTGGCTTGGAGCTCCACGCAGATGCCTGGGAGTTGCAGGGCCCCCCACACACAGCTCAGAGCTCCAGGGCTGGCAGCTGGGAGCTGCATCCCACCCGCAGCTGAGAGCTCTGGTGCTGCCTCTGGCTGACAACTCCAGCCCCGCGGCTGAAGCAGAAAACGTCACAGAGGACTCTGGAAGTCACGGATTCCGTGACCTCCCATGACATAATCGTAGCCTTAGTCATTATTACCTCTCAGTTTAACAGTACAACGCAGCAGAAGGAAACTGATTTTTTGGAGTTGGTGCTGTAACTTAGGAACCCCAATTTGGATCACTAATGCTACCCTGTGGCCCTATGCGGCACACCAAATTTCAAAGCTATCCAATTAACTATTTGGATTTTAGGGCACTTACAAGAGTCAAGCTTTGAAACATAGAAAATGGTGGGAATGGAAGCCATTTAGTCATTTTTCTATATCAGTGCATGCACAGTGTAAATATGTACATTTCCTTAAATACCACTCTCAATTTGGGTCTCCCAAAGATTTAGTGGATGCCATGCACTACTCTGGATAAAACTCAACAGATTGAGATCATTTTGACCTACATCACATCAATAGTTTAATCCCTAGCTCTGGGCAAAGAAACCCACCTAGAAACCTTTTTTCAATGGCTATTTGGGGGGGGGGGTGCTTGTATCTCCAGAACCCCATGCTCATGTGACTCCAAATTTGGGTCTCTGATCCCACCAAGCACCCTCCCAGGCACACCAAATTTTAAAAAAATCTGACTGAGCATGTCAGTTTTAGAGGACTTAGAAGTGTTAACCCTTAAACAGATATCATGATGCAACCTTAACTATAGGGGTGCTCCCGTGCCACTACAATGACAGACTATGCAGTTCTAAACTTGCGATGCTGTCCAAGCTTCATGGTGGGTTAGGATCCACATAAATAATTGGGAGATAGTGGGCACTGGCTGGAACTACTGCTCTACATGAAGAAAGAACACATGATAGATCCATTTGTGTGGGTGTGCAAATGATCAAGTTCAAACGGAGTGTCGTCTGTCTGGTGGCTTCCACCCTGCAGCAGAGCACAGGGAATGCTCTACTGGTTTCCAGCCAATGCAGACAAACACAAACAAAAGTGACACTTGTTGTGGAACAAGCAAGGTTTTGAAACACAGAGGAAGTGGGAGCCCTTACATCCTCGCAGTGAAGTCACTCTGCTGATAGACTAAAAAATAGAGCCTTCTCCAGAGGAAGCCAACTGGCTTTCAGCTGAGCTTAAATGAAGTAATTGCAGGGCTGCTTTCCAAATTCAAATCAGATTAGATCTGAAGTGAAACAGGGCTGGAAAAAAAAATCTAAACATAGCTTTTCTGATTTCATTGTCAGACAAAATGTACCCGTCAGGCATCTGTACTATCAAAAAGAAACATGATTGCTATGATAGACATATTTTACTGTCATCTGGTGGTAAGGGGAGGCAAAGTGAGGTGATTCCAATGCTCGCTTTGGTTTGCCACTTGTATCACCAGTATTTGCTGAAACCCAGAGTTACTACTGTTTTGTATTCAGACGACAGTGAGGACTGTTGTTCAGAATGGTCAGTCTGCTAAAATGTCAACTAGTAAAAATGAAAAATACTCCTCCAACCTCCTCCTTTTTCTCTCTTAATGAAAAAGGAGTAGCAATATTTAAATATAACAACTCTGAGGGCTGTCACTCTTCAATGTAGACACTACCTATACCGACAGGAGGTCTTCTCTCACTGGCGTAGGTAATCCAGTGCCCCGAGAGGTGGTAGTTAGGTCAACGGAAGAATTCTTTCATCGACCTAGTGCTGGTCTACACCAGGGGTTAAGTTGGTATAGCTATCTCTCTCAGGAGTTTGATATTTCATATCCCTGTGAGACGTAGCTGTCCTGAAGTAAATTCCTAGTGTAAACCAGGCCTAGGATAGTGGAATTAAACACACACATACAGACATCTGAAAGGAACGGTGGACACACAAGGAAAACTGCAGGGTTCTGCAGCAGCTGTAAAATCCTGACCACCATTTTGCATTTCACCCTTTGAACAGGGTCTCCCTGGCAGCCTCTTTCAAGCTCTGAGAGTGGAATTTTCCGAAGACCTCAGACTTGACCTAATTGCAGATCCGATGATCAAGCTCCCAGTGGCTTTAATTGGAGCAGTATCAGGCCAATGCCAAATGCTTCTGAAAACCCCACCATGAACTCCTACAGCATTTAACAGGAGTGGACTCACCCTCAGAATCTTGCACTGAGGTACTAAAGAAGAGAATACAATGCTCTCACTACCGCTCCTCTGGCCCGTCCCCTCAACCGGAGTGCTGCTTCCTGGCAGATCTATTAGTGTCTTCTCCTAAACAAACACATTCCCATCTCCCTAACCCCAGCCAGTACCAGAACCCACCTCACACTCCCTGCCCACTGTCCCAACCACACTGCAGGGAGCTACCCTGTGCTCCAAGCAATGTTCTTCTGCCCTCAGGATGTAACTCGCCTTCTCTTTGCAGGGATGAGTCAGGATCTGGAAGCAGAGAGAGGCAGAGTACACAAGGAAGGAGGTGCAAGGCAGGATTTGCTTCTCCCGAGAGAGTCCTGACCGAGCTCCACCTCCCTGATGGCAGAAAACCTCCCTTCATCCCAACAATGCCTTTAGTAGAGCCCCACTCCCAAATCAGAGGAAATCAGACAGTTCCCAGGTAACATCCCCCCAGGCATTAGTTAATTATATCTAAGTTAAGAAACAGTTTCTTACTGTAACTGTGGTTCTTCAAGATGGGAAGGTCTAGTGTCATTTGTAAATCCCTATTGCCGAGGTGCAAAGTTTCTTACAAGATACCTGTAAGCTCAAGATAACAGCAGTGGGCATCCCAAGTACATTTACACTCACTGTATTGCCCCGTCCCTTTCTCACCGTGTGCTGGTGACTCGCTATGTATTGCCAGAGCTGCTCTATGTCATGCTCCATGCTGGCCTTTGCTCCTTCCTTGGCTTCAGCCGTTAGCGTGTAAACATTCAGCCCAAGGTGGTATTTCACACAGTAATCCCCCGAGTGCACTATATGAGACAAAGTGCTCCAAGAGTCCGGTTCACCAGCTTCCTCTCTGAAATAAAACAAACCCAGGTTAATACACAAACGAGGCTGAAACACTGGGATGCAGTGACACACATGCCATTCCTCGGTCTCGATACTCATCTAGTTAATGGCCCAACCAAAAGAGTCTACAGGGCGGTTTATTCTGCAGGCAAGAAGGTCAGGCCAAGAAACACATACACTCCCCAATCTTGGCGGAGGGAAATGAACTGGAGTTGAGAGTTAGAGTCAATGACAAGCTCCATCCCAAAAAGTCCTGCCAAGTCTTATCGACCGGGAGTTTCCAAGCTGTCAGAAGGTTATAGCAAGTAGTGATGAAGGGCAAAGTGAATTTAATGCAGACCAAGGAGGCCAGATTGACAGCCCTAGAGTGGGAACTGTCTCCTAATCTATAGAATAAGGACTTTAGGGCAATAGGCAAGCGACATGACAACTTTTATGACAGAAACATTCCTCCAGGGATCAGACAGAGATAATAAGCTCACTTCACAGAGTGCAAGCGGCCATTATGTGGTAGCAACTTTCATTCACTACTGAACTGGACTTGATTTGAATGGCTGGCCTAAAGGGGAAGATCTTATCTGACCATTCTTACATAACTGTTAGGACACCAATATCCTGAGACATCAAGTCCCTCTACACTAGGATTATTGATTTAATTATAGAGCTGCCCATTTTGTCAGTTAACAGTAACAAAATCTTTAATACAGGTCAGTCCGGCGGGGGGACGGGGGGAGACTATGCCGTTGTCTCCATTAGCACAGAGCTTTAAAGTTGTAACTAAATTACATTCTTATTTACATAAAACGAACACAGTAATGGTCAAAATACTGCCACCTTCACTACAAACTTCAGAGCATGACTACACTGACAGAAGAACAGAGGCACACCCATATGGAACTTTTCCTGTCTCTAATTGTTAGAAAAATTGTTATGATACTAACGGTTAACATGAGCTCAGATACCACAGTAAATGGCACCGTTTAAGAACTGGAACTGAATAGAGAAGAGTCAAGTAAAATTTCCATTAAGGTTACAAGCCAAATTCAGGCCTAGCAGAAATTTGCATTTGAGTGATGCCTGAGATAAAGACTGAATTTGAATCTAAAAGTATAAATCATACCGACGTGCTGTGCTGTCTCACAGTGTGATTGGCCCTTTAAGGGGAGTTGGGCCCAACCACTGGTGTGATAGATCAGCTACCTTCCAGCTGAGGCAGATCAGTTAGGAATCAGAACCCAGATGTTTAAAGGTATTTAGACATTACTGTGCTCAGCATTCCAATGTCTAACAGATTTAGGAGCCTAAATCCAATTTTCAAATGTCATGTAAGGAGCCTAAATCCCATGAACCGTCAATAAGATTTTGGCTCCAAAGTGCTGAAATCTCTTTTTTAAAATGAGATTTGGGCTATGTCTACACTGCACTTTTGTCATTATATCTTTTGTCACTCAGGGGTGTGAAAAAACACACCCCCTGAATGACAAAAGTTTTGGCGCCAAAAAGCACCAGTGTGGACAGAGCTTTGTCGGTGGGAGACGCGCTTCCGGCGCCAGGGTGGCCGTCTTACATGGCATGGCTGCAGTGGCACAGCCGTGCTGTTGTAAGGTGTGCAGTGTAGACATAGCCTTCGGCTCGTAAATCAGTGGAGCAAATATTCAGTCTCCATTTGCTATGTGACAAAGTGCTGGAGAACGATGGGAGAGTGGTCCAAGCCTTTGTGGATTCTGCTAAGGCATTTGATAGCATACGACACCAACCTCTTCGGGCAATCCTGTGGCTGGTCGGACCTGGGGAAAATGTAGTAAGGCTTATAACAAATCTCTATGAAAACAAGATGGCTTCAGTGTGCATGAGCAACGTAGTCGGTTTGACTTGAGGATAGATGTCAGACAGGGCTGCATGCTATCTGCACTTTACCTGTAGCCTACAGGAGGGCACACCTGTCAGTGGACAAAAACTTAGTCATCTATGTTTCACCAATGATGTTAATCAGATAGGACTGTTGCCAAGAAGAGGGGCTCAAATTGCTGGAAAGAGTAGTGGTAGAAGTAGAGATGTTAGATCTAAAGGTATCACATGAAAAGACAAAGACAATGGTAACATCTAAATCTGCTGGAAAAGTGAGATACTTCTAATCCAGATCTGAAGATGCATTGGAGCGTGGTGAGCACTTCAAATACCTAGGTAGCATGACGACAAGAGACTCTAAACATCACTTAGAGATTTGACATAGAACTGGACTCATGACTGCTGCTCTAGCGACCCTCAGACACATTTGGAGAAACAAACATATTACCATGAAGTGTTAAATTAAACTGCTGCAGTTTCTTGCCTTCAGCATCTTGCTATATGCAAACAAGACATGAATGCTAAGGAAACAGGATAGTAAGAAGCTTTCTGCTTTTAAATTGAAATTCTCCCGGCAATTGCTGTGTATTAGCTAAACCTCACACAGGACTAATCAGGACGTAATCACCCAAATTTACAGCATAATTAGAGTGATACTGTATATTAAGACAATCAGACCAAGAACACTGAGTTTGCAGGACGCATAGGTCAGATGAACGGAGGAAGATGGCCAAAGAACGTTTTGCAGGGACTGATGCAAGGTGCCATGGGGTGCCCATGGCGAGCACGGGTTGACGATGTGGTTGATTGGATGGAATGCAGTACAGCGTGCTTCTCGAAGCCGCATGACGACTCTGAAATGTGGAGGAAGATCGCACGCCAATGACTTCCATATACTGTGGTTACTGTTTCTTTTGATGTGATTGCACGCACTTTCCACTGTGGGAGAACGTGTATATATATTGCAGTAAATCAGTTAGGTGTGCAATTTTGACTGCAGCAATGCCCAAATATCTTCAAAAATCTGTGCCCAGGTGATTATAAAAACCCAGCAAGTAGCCCAGTAAGGCAGAGAGATGTCAGGAGCAGGGACGCTCTGGCAAGAAGCCCCTAGGTCAAAGGGGAAGAGCTACAGGAAACAGGCTGGCTCCACTGGCAGGCCCTGGAGCAGGGTGACTCTCAGGCAAACAGTCAGTAGAGTAGAAACCTGTAGGGACTAGCTCCCCACAGGAGACTCAAGATTCAGGGGAAGGGACGATGGATGTACTGTACTAGTTTTATGTAGAAGAACCACAGCAGAAGCCCTGAGGAAACAGGACTGAATCAGAATCCGCACATGATGTCACTCTTTCCTAGGCTGGAGAGACAGGCCAGTAGCCTATAGGCTGCTATTTTGGAAAGTAAGCATCTTGGTTAAACAGCTAGCCCTGAACCCACAAACATTTATACAAGTGCTTAGTTTTAGTCATGTGATTAGTCTCACTAACCTCAATGGGACTACTCACATGCTTAAAGTTAAGCATGTGCACGTTTGTAGGATCGAGGCCTTACTCTGAAGTTTGCTGAGGTTTTTTTGCTCTCTGTCAAGTTTCATTTTGAACCAGAAACGAGTTCAAGGAACTGATGAGACACCGGTTTCTCAGCAAGAAGCACTTTCCATTGATGGCCAGATTGTGGCTCATCTTGTCACAGTGGCATATGGTGGCCGTGCTGGCTAATTACCCTACGGGTAATCATATCACTTTCACAATAGGGAAAAGAGCCACTGTGGGGCTGATACTTTCCCCTCCAGTGCATGTGGGTGGGAGTGGACAGGGAGGAGTGGAGCCTTGACTTCATCATACTGTGTGCCAGCTAAACCAGCTGCACTGGTGTGCTGGGGACATATGATGTGTCAGGTATACGGCTCTGCAGGGTACGTCCCTGCCAGAGCAAGTGTGGCGGGGGACTGGGAGGCAGGCAGTTGAGGCAGTTTTCTTCACTAGAAAAAAAGATGGGTAGTTAACTTGAGTCAGTGGCACAAGTTAAAATTCTAGAAAAGACAAGGCCATTTGTAGTTCTCACACAAGTTATCAGGTCAAGTTCAAGGCTGTGGTGGAGCTTAGGGTGTACCTCAACCTGCTAACTCATATAAAAACTACAAATTGCTTTAACTTCATAAGGATTTTATCTTGCATAAGGCCTGGTCTACACTACATAGTTAGGTGAACGTAAGGCAGCTTACGTCGATCTAATCATACCAGTGTCTACACTATAGCCTTGTCTCACCAATGTAAGTGCCCTACTATAACGACATAACTCCACCTCCACAAGAGGTGCAAAGCTTATGTCGGTGTAGTTAGGACTATGCAGTGTCTGTACAGACACTATTATTTACATGGTCTGTTCCCTCTCTGGTCAATTTCACGGCTCCAGTGGAGCCGTGAAATTGACAAGAAAGTGGGCAACTAGAGCCCAATTGCCCCCCCCACACATACCTCCTGGGAGCTGGGTGGCTGGACCCCACTCCCGTCTGGGAGCCAGGGCAAGAATGGATCCCACTCCCAGCTGCGAGCCGTGGGCAGCTAAACCCTGCTCCCAGCAGGGAACAGGGAGGCATTGGGGGGGGGGGGCAGCTGGGCTCCCGGCAGGAAGCTGCCAGTGCAGCTGAGAGACCTGGCTCTCAGCTCCCCACACTGCCCCTCTTAGGTCACTGGAAGCACTCCTGGTGAGGATGCACATCACTGACTCAAGGAGAGTCGTGTGGACATGCACCATCACAAAAATTACTGTGGCGGCTGTAAATCGACTTAAGTTTTTAATGTAGACATACCCTTAGTTAATTGAAGTTAAGAACACGCCCTTCTTCCCTAGTGAAAACAAGGCCTGAGCCACATTCTGATTCCCAAGTTTCTTCTGGGGCAGTGCAATTACAAACTACTTCATACGTCACATGCATGGCAAAGCTATGGTTGAGCCCTAAATGATGAAGGAATTCAAATACTAAAACTAATGCACTCCACTGAGAAATATGTCCATTAGGCCTCATAAAATTACAGGCATATTTACGAACATTTCTATTCAGTGTCTATACATGCCATTTTGAGTCCTTACGATAAAAACAGTAACCCTTTTAACAGGTTAATGAGTAACCAAGGAAACTACTCGAGGAAGGCAAGTCCACTGGATGCTTATATAAGTTACCATGCAATTTAAAAGAAACATATAACCTCTGAAGTGAAGCAAAAATGAAGAAATGGATCTCTATCAACTTTGGCAGTAAGACAGTGGGCACTGTCAGGTGGGGCTATCCTGAGACAGTTTAATACACTATATATATTGCAAGGAACAATCCTGTACTGACAGTGGCTGATGGACTAGCTGCCTTAACAGATTTTTTTCTAATTCTATGACTCACTTCAAATTAATCTATTATTCATCCAAATCGAGCCCAGTCTAAATGGACCTGATTCTCCCCCCTTTTTCCACAGTGTAACTCAATTGACTTCAATGGAATTACTCCTGGTTTATTTAGAATCAGAATCAATATTGCAATAAAGAAACAGAAGGTAATGTACAGTTTTCTATTATAAATGGCTGTTTCAACTTCTGTAAAACCGACCATCAAACCCCTGCAATCCAAGTTATTTTATGCTTTTAATAGCTCAGTTAACTGAATAAATGGCCCTTCTTTATCAAGGAAACACAGACATTTCTGTCTGAGCTATTTTTCTTTTCAGCTGTCATATATGAGAAATCACTGTACTTAGAGCAGCTTTCAGAATACAATGAAGCAGTCATCGTGAAAAGCCCATTCACCAATTCATGAGAGCAACATCAGCGAGATTAAAGAGAACTAAGCGCAACAGCCTTTGTCAATTTCCCATCAGCTTCAAGTATATTTGCAAGCATCTTCAAACAGGCATCCACAAAGCAATCTACAGAATTCACGAATATAAATGACACCGAATGACTTCACAAACATCAGAATTCAGAAATGAATTACAGAGTAACTATGCCTACCTGTTTGCCTCTAATGAAATTCACCAACTTCACAGAAGTATGCCAAATTTATTCAAATAATTACTTCCACATACAAAGAAAATAATTTCTTTCATATACAAATTTCATGCTGTATGTTAAACTGAACATTTCCATAACGGTTCATAAATCGTATTAAGTAACAAATTACAGCTCACACCCAGGCAGTTGCAGGGGACTTTTGGCTCAGTATGAAATAACAGTCATATGTACCATGCCCATGCGAAACAAAGATATAACTGATGGCATGCATCTACCACCCTTACTCCATGAGTTGTCCCACTGAGGGCCAGGATGAGTCTTCAGCTAATGGGACTCCTCCCAGAGGAAGGTACTGCCACAGTTCAGGGCAACTGCACTTGTAGTTCCCCTTTGTATCCAAGCAAAGGCACCCATTCTTAGGCTTCCAGCTCCCCAGCTGTCCCTCTCTTGAGCTGCATCCTACATCTCACTTCCTGCTGACTGGGGGTTTTCCAGGCTGTGAGTTCCCCAGCAAGTCAGACTACCTAAGCAGGCCTGCTTTGCTTTCTCCTCAGAGGCTATAAACAGAGTAACTGCCCATAGGCATAAGCTACCCATAGCTTTCCCTAAGCAAGCAAATTTATTCTCAAGGTGAAAGCATTACAGAGAAAAACAACCCCCCCCACAAAAAAAAAAGCCCTGCGCACATGCTAAGAAGCTTACCGGAGATCACCCCAACTCTGACAAGGGCTCTGGGAGGAGTCAGTCCCTCAACCCCACTAAAGGGTTTTTTCTGTGGTTACAAATTCATAAAACCTTTTGCTCAGAACCAGAATGCCCATGAATTTCAGAGTAATTTTTTATATAATTTAGGCCTCTGATCTTGCCCTCACATAACAGGTGATCAGATTACAAAGATTTCCCCCTCCCACTCAGGGCAAAGCTTCAAAAGGCTGGTTTCTTCCATAACCAGATAGGGTACACTTGCACACCTTTCCTCCCTAGAGACTTCCTTGAAAACCAACTTAACTTTGAAAGCTCATTTTTTGTCTAGCATATTGCTTCAGATAAAAATATTATCCACTCTTTCCTGTCAGTGTGTAACTATAAAGTAGACAACACCAGCAATGGGAAAGGAAATTTAAATTTACTGTGCTAGTCCCTTCCTCATCTTGGAATTCCTCAACTTGGAATTTGCATTTTTACACAGAATCTTTAGTTTTTACATTTTGTGAATAAACAAAAACATATATTAACTATTAAGTAAATTTTACTGAAAGTACCCTTGTCACCCATTCATCGTGCACAGCCTTCCCCTCCTGTGGTGGATATTTGAATGTGCTTTAAATTTACATAGTTAAACATATTCTAATAAACTATTTCTGGCATATAAAATTTATTCAATGGTGTACAGGGGTTCATCTTTTAATGCATCTCAAATTTTACTTCAGCCTCCAGATATGAGTAATTAAAGTTATGAAAAGATGCTGAAAACTTTATAAATCACTCCTAAAGACCATGTCACTGCGTTTGGCAAGGACAAATTTCATGTTGACGGTAATGTGCTGTTCAGTCCTTTAGGCAGCAAGGCTGTAGGCTACATTGTAAGGCAGACAAATACAAATGGCAATTTATTTTATTTTATTAGAATGATCGATGGCACTGGTAGGATTTGAACTTGCTTAAAAATTGTAAGTAGATCAATAAAACATTGTGTTCAACTGAATATTGCGGCTAGGGAAACTAAAATGAAACTCTGAGCTTTAATCACAGAAAAACCACAGATTTTTATGTTTTTTTTTTAAATCAGAGAATTTTGGAGTTTTTATCAAGGAAAACTAGGATCCCTGTTGATCAGATCTATGCAGTCAGAGTATCCACACAGCACTGAATAAAGTTCAAGCATAAAAACTGGGATGAATTCTCTGCTCTCAGTCCCTGTTTTGGTTGTTCCAAAATCCTAGTCAGAAAAAAGATATTCCTGGAGGGAAGAAATTTCTCTCTTTGAGAACAGATGAACAGTGTTTGCAGCCAATAAGGAAAAAATATTTACCAGGCCATCCTGCAGCTACAGAAACATCTCAGATTAGGATGTAAGCCCAAAAAGGAGTGAGAGCCAAAGCAATTAACCCAAATCACTGCTATCACCAAAATAATTCAGGCCATGGCATACTGAATCCAAGAAACGAATTAGACTGGTCACACACTAGCGCAGTTAGTACATTTGAAATGTAGAACAGCACAATCTATTTTCATGTCCAAAGGCTGCCCAAGTAGATCATTTGTGCTTCCCTGGTGAAGAGCAAGCACTTAAGTAACGAAATAACAGATTTAACATGGCAGAGCAAATAGGATGGCTCTGCGTCACTATCTCTGCAACGGAAAGAGATAGAAATCTGCAGCTGTACAGCAAGTCTTAGAACTTCCTGCAACTACTGATGAGATATTTTTTAAAGAAGAGCGAGAAAGGGAAAACAAAATGTGCTTCAAAAACAGAGAGACGAATTTGCAATTGGACTCTGAGGTCCTAAGTACAAAGTTTCAGATACTGAGTTGCACAGGTTTGAAAATCATATGGAGTCCATGCACCATGTGAGTAATTCTGAAGGATAAAGATTTCCCAGTATGCAGGGGAACACAGAGAGAGAGAGAGAGAGAGAGAGCGCGTGGATTGGTGAGTTCAATAGATGCTTGTGTTAGGAAAGAATTATCCAGCATCTTTCAATAACAAGCCAAGAAAGTTGTGCTGGAACTCAACATGTTATTTCCTGGGGTTAGCCCCTTCAGACTTTCACATTCTGGAGCTGGACTTTGACTCAAACAAGGCAAAAATTAGCAGTGTTGCCAACTCTCATAATTTTACTACTCTCATGATATCTGATTATTATTCTGAAATCCCCAACTCCCTGATTCATGTGATTAATGAGATAATCTCAGAGGGTTTTTTAGTATGTTTCTAGCCCTCACGGCTGTGAAGAAAAGCTGGACAACATGAACTTTAAACTCTCAAATACCAGAAAGCAGATAAAAACACACCACTTTTTTTTTTTAATTAATCTCATGATTTTTCATCACTTGGTATTGGGAAATGGCAATACTGGAATAAGCACTAGACAATCTATTCAGATTTTAGTGAGCGCTCTGTGACAGAACAGGGCAAACAACTTCAGTAAAGCTCATAGTTAGATCCTTCGCTATTGAAATTTAACGACACTGATGACAGGGTCACCATTAAAAAGTCAACATTTCCGCAAAGCTACCACAGTGGTATATCAGATCCCAGAGTATTTCCCTAGTTCTAGAAAGGAATTCTATTATGTGGTTGCTCTGGGTAAATAACTTTTAATGGCAAGAACTATAGTTACTTATTCTAGCAAATACTATCACCGCTGAGAGGACACGATACTTCACAGCTGAAATGGTATTCACTACCACTGTGCAGGGGCAATGCAAAATAATCTGGAAATATAGCCTCTCAGAACTACAATAAAGAAGAACTTTAATACTCACCAATGACATTTTCAAAGAAGTTGTATGGGTTAAGGGACCCACTGCAACATGCTCAGGTGATTAACTTTTCACCAACTACCACACCCGACTCTGTGTGGGTATGGATATGGGTATGTGAGAGTTTGTGTATATGTGTGAGAGAGAGAGAGAGAGAGAGAGAGAGATTCACATTTTAGGTGCCTCCAGAAATATGTAGGACAGCAGCAAATACATTTGTTAGTGCCCTCAGAATATGTTATGGACTACTCGCTAGTTTGAATGCTTTCCGAGGTGGCAAGAAAGAGTTAAAAGTTTACTTGCGTAATAGTGACTAATTCCTTACCATACTGCATATGGAAGTGAATAGCAGCAGGCTAGAAGATTAGGACACTAATAATTCTGGATTGTGTAACCACTGCTCCCCAGTAAAAGGTGAAATGTTAAACACATGGTTTCAAAATGCCTTACACTGTAATCTGGGAAACGTTCAGAGCACTGATCAAATACCAGACAATATATAATTCCTCTCAGAAAGGTGGTTTAATTTGCATCCCTTCTTTAATAAAATGTTCACAGACTTTCATATCCTCAGATAGTGAGCAAAATTATTCTCAGTGCAATTCAAATTATACTTCTTCCCACAAAGGGACTACACTCTTTTAAACGAAGTATTTTTCAGGCTTCAATGTGGGCTGTAAAATAAGAAATCAAAACAGCAACACTGATATGATATATACTTGCAAGCAAAGCAGTTCACATACTATAAATTCCATAAGACATAATTGCCATAAGAATTAAATTAATTCTTCCTTTTGTTTTATATTCATACCAACTATCTTGAATTCAAAAAGATTGGTGCCTCTTGGCATTCACCTCTAGAGATCCAATACTGTACCACTCAACATTACTTAAGGAACCGAAACAGCCTATTACGGGCAATTAGTGAAGAAAAGGGATGGCCGAATTTTGCATAGCTGATGGCCTCACTGGAAAATTAGGGTAAGTCTGGGAGCTGCATGTATTTAGGATAAAATGGAGCAGATTCACCCAACCTCATCTTTAATACACAGGTGTGGCCAACGGAAACTACTTCGGCATGCAATGTTCTACCTGTAGCCGAACAAAGGTTTCTCTGGTCAAGATGAGCATTGCATAATGAGAAATGTTGTCTCTGCAGGACACACCTACATAATGAACATGAGCATGACTACCGGCTATGTTAGAACTCTGTGGAAGGCTGCATTTTGCTTGCAAGCCACCCCTTCGACTATATCTGATATAGGAGGATCTTATTCTTACTCTTGCTCGTCCCCAGCCCTCTCCTTTCCCTTGAGGGAGGTAAGAGATCTTCCCCTCACAGTCTTTTTTTGACTTCTTGATTGGAGCTGTAGAGGGAGACCTATGCCTGCCAAGGTGCTCGGCGTGGAGTCGGACCACTGCTCCGGTGCCGGAGTGAGTGTCAACTTCATTAGAAGTGCTTTTAAAAGGATATCGCACACCTTCTTCATCTTAGGTTTGAAAGACTTGCAGATACAACACCTGTTACTTATGTGCCCCTCACGTAAGCACCATAGGCAGCAGTTATGTGGATGGCTGATAGGCACAGGCCATTTGCAGCAATCGCAGGGCTTAAAGCCTGGGGACTGGGGCACGCCCTGTCCCCTGGCTGAGTCCCATTCGAGACTACGAGAACTTCAAGTACTACTACTAAGGGTAACTAACTGTAACTACAACTATACTACAAGTTCTAGGAACAGAGAACGAGACAATGCTAGCCGAAGCAGCAGACGTTTCCAGCACCGTCACTGGTGGCAAGAAGGAACTGAGGGAGCTGGCGGTGCCCCTTATACCATGGCATATGTGCGCTGCTCCAGGGGATGCCAGAGCCGGTCCCCTACGGATACTGCTGAGAAAAAAACTTTGTGCTCGCCACATGCACCGGTGCCAACACACCTAATATGGAATGGACATGAGCAAGCACTCAAAGAAGAACTGCTCTTCTTGTATGTTGGTTAAGAACCTGTTACAAACTTGTTTTCTATCTACAAGGAACCCTTTTGCTGGACTAAATGGAATCTTATGCAGAACAACTTTGATGGTACACTGGAATGCCTATTGCTAAGTTATTCTACCCACAACCCCCAAAAAACCTTATTAACTCTGTAACAGATAAATATTCACAGGGTAATAGGTAACAGTGTTACCAGCTTAAAATAAGGAAGTTTTGCATAATAAATGGAACAACATGGAAAGCACTATCATAGCCTGTATAAATTCTAGTACAATATGAAAATTGAAAGAGAGAGTGGCAATCAAAGCCATTAAGCAGCTGAGCTAGAGTGGGCATTCAAGGGGCTATATCTATCCAACAGGACACAAGTGAATATGGGCTACTTGATAGGACACCAGGTTTCGTCTGTTGTATATTACATTTTAACAGGATAGTTTCTGAGCCATAACTGGGTTTGAAGGAATGTTTATCCATTAACTGGAAGAAATGCTGAGAAGCTGAGGTGCTATGTTAGTTGCAAACATAGAGGTTCAGGGGGAGGAGTAGACTTGAAGTTTGGGGAGAGGGAAGGTTTGGGTGCAACCATGGGGGAACATGAAAGGGACATAATTTCCCGCACTTTTCTTACAATCCTCATGATGCCTCCCTCAATGTGAATGCTTTAAAATGGTTACTCTGAATCAGCCCAGTCTAGTAGGGACAAAAAAGAATTTCCCAGATGAAAGACCTTCAGTGACCTGTATGGAATGAGCTAGTATTCTTCATCAAGTTTCTAGCAGACAGCTACACACCTCACAAAAATAATTTCCTATAATTAGCCCTCACTAGCATGCTCAGCAGAAATACTGAAGAATGAATGGGCCATAGAGACCACACTCCCACTAGGTTAGGGCTGTGACAAAGGAGATGTCATGTTCCAGCTTTGTCAACCTGGTGCCTCTTGCAAACAGTATATTTCATAAAAATATTTATAAGTGTTACTTTCTGACGCTGAACATTCTGTGGATTCAAGCTATCTGCCTAATTAAGGAGTCATTCTATCTCTTCTGGATAACAATGAAATTAATACCCCCATTAACCACTGTCTGTGTAGCCTCCACATTCTGTGTGTCACAATGGCAAAGCCAGCCATCCCCTACAATTACAGAGGTATGAGGACACCATCAATACTGCTACTATAGAAATAAGCACCTAAACGCTCACAAATTTATTAAAGGGGCATTTCCAGGTCAAATTAAGCCGAAAATTCAAGTTTGTAAAAGCCTTCGACATATTCTCCACTGTTTTGCACCTTGTGTCATCATATACACCTGTGCAAACTGAGTGCAAAATACCATAAAATGCTACTATCCTGATTTAGCAGTGTTATATGACCACTCTGCACTCACTTTTCAAAGGTGTAAATGACAGCAAAAGATACAAGAGAGACAAGATGGGTGAGGTAGTATCTTTTATTGGGCCAATTTCTGTTGGTGAGAGAGAAGCTTTTTAGCCACACAGAGCTCTGCTTCAGATAAAAGATATGAGACAGAGGAGACTCAAGCCCAAATAATGATAATGATGATGATTTTTTTGTTTTTTTTAAACTTCTGATCATATACAAATGTTTCCATGACTCCACTTTTTTAAATTGCACCTTTTAAAAAAAATACTCTGTAGTGTTGCAAACACAAATACCACAGCGTTGTATTAGGGCACAAGACCCAGAAAGCGTCACTGTCTAGGAAGAAAAACTATGAATAAAAGTTAGACTGATCAGATCAGTCTGCCCAAGCTGAGTGAAGTCCAAAATAGGAAACAAACAGCAAAAAGGGTTAGAAGTATATTCTTATTCTTTCTTGCCATAACTCATGATAGTACGCTTGGCTGTCATGCAATTGGTCTCTCTAAGGTCCAGTAATGCCCAGCTCATGTACCGAGCCTTTTGTCTCCCCCTTGAATGTCTTCCATCCACAACCATTGCAAAGGCCAGCCTACCAATATAACTCTCAGGTCTTCACTAGCTGTGCCCCTAACAATGTAGCCTAGTCTCCCTCAACTTTGTTTTCAATTGGGGCAACCTGCATTAGGCCCCTCACAATCTCATTTCTTTCTGTCTCACAGAGTGTCCAACCATTTGACCATCCCAACATCTTCATATTGGGGAACATACTGATTTATTTTCTTGTGGAAGGTCAAGTCTCTGTCCCATACGTTAGGAGGAGTCAAATTACAGTTTTATGCACTCTAGCCTTTAACTTTATTGCCATCTTTTTATAAAGGAGAACTGGGGTCAGCGCCTACCATTTGCATCAAGTAGCTTTGGTACAATGCCGAGCATCACTCAGGAGGACACCATTGTCAGCAACCACTGATCCGATGTATTTAAATTTTTTCACTCTTCTAAGCTCTCTGCCCGTAATATCTTTTGGGGGTGGGTCCTCCTCCCGCAGTCAGCATAGCCTCGATCTTACCAACATTCACTCCAAGCACTGCCGACTCAAAACTGTGTTGCCAATGTTCCAGATTGGTACCTGCAGAGTCTCACAATGTTTTGCGCATGCCACTGGCCATCAACAAACAGGGTGTGCCAAGGTGTCTTCCTCTGTACACTCTCACTGAGCGCATCTAAGACACCTGTAGACAAAAACCGCTGACTCCTGGTGCAGGACAACATTTACTGGAAATTCTCTGCGTAGCCCCGTTTGGTTTTGACACAGTAGTCAAGCCATCATACCTAACCCAGATAAAATGGATATATCCGTCTAGCACACCTGCCCATCGCAAACGCTAATTACCTTGGTACATGATCATACACCTTCTCCAAGTCCACAAAGACTATGCCCAGTTGCCATCTCTTTTTGCTGAACTTCTCCATGAGGATTTGTAGAGCAAATATGGCATCAATTTTACTTCTTCCTGGCCTAAGTCCATATTGACCGTTCCAAATTTCAACTGTTCCATGCAAATACTTTTCAATAATCTTCTCCCATATCTTCATAGCATGTGATGTCAGCTGAATTGAGTGATAATAGGAAATACAGTGTAATATCTCCTTTATGTTTAAAAATGGGCACCATGAAGCTTTTAAGCCTTTCATTAGATATTTCCCTCTTTCTTAAGAATATAGTTCAACAAACTTGTAAAATATAGGACACCTCCCCTTCCCAATGACTCCAGCCCATCCACCAGTACTTCTTCTGGCCCAGCTTCCTCCTTTTTCATTCTCCTATGTGCCTCCCAAACCTCTTCATCCTGCGTGTAATTTTTCATGCCCAAGTTTGGCTTATGTGTTCTTAGTTCCTCTCTTGGGTTCTCCTCATTAATCACTCTTTCAAAATAATCACCCCAGACTTTACTGATTGATTCAGCATTTGTTTGCAATATACCATGTCCGTTTCTAATAATACACAAACTGGTTCACATCCCTCATCATTTTCTCTCGACTTAATGAGTTTGCAGATGGTCTTTTCTTCCTCATCTCCTCCTTGTCAGTTATACAGTTTGTCACTGGCCTAAATTTTGTTTGTCATAACACGCCTTTTAGCTTCCTTTTTTGCCTTCATATACGCCCTATTATCACTGTTCAAGCCACTGGCCTACTGATTTTTTAAAGGTTACCTTTTTCTTTTCAATGGATTCTTTCTTTTGATGATTCCATCACCCAGTGTTCCTCCTTATCCTTTTCGGCACTGATTTCATCACTCCTAGGACTCCTTGTGCCACATCCAGCAATATTAACTTTAGTTTGTACCAGTTATTTTCCACACATCCCTGTGTGTAGTCTGGAAGCATATACATTACTTCTTCTTCAAAGATATTTTTCATTCCTATCTTTAAGTTTCCACCACTTCAGCTTTTCCAGTGCCCAGCAGTTCAGATGTTTCTGAGGTCTCTGCATTCTGAAGTCCATAATAAGTCTGTGTTGGTTTATAATGCTCTTGCCAGGTATTACCTTACAATTGATTATTCATGAGCTATTGCTTCTTCTTGTCAAAAAGAAATCAATTTGGGACTTGTGTCTGCCACTTGTACACCTTATGAGGTTGCTTCTGGTGTTAGCAATCACTAGACAAGTCTGTATGGCCATTTCCAATGGAGTTTTCGGTTCCAATGTCGTGCCTTCCATGGACTGTTTCATACCCAGTCTTTGCAAATTATAACATGTGTACTTAGATCTGCTTGATAATTATCTTCTCATTGGGTGGTATGTTTCCAGTAAGGCACAACAACTGATCCATAAACTCCACTTTTACCTTTTGATCCTCTCCTAACTCTAGTGCATATCCACTTACTATATGGACAGTTACGTCAGCTCAGTTTAATACTCAACTCATCAGCCCGTCTGACATGATGGTAAACTCTACCAAATGCCTCTGCATGGTTTCATCCAGAATAACTCCAACACCATTAAAAGCATATTAGATTTTAATATTTTTAAATTTAATAATATAAGGTGATATTAATACAAAGAGACAACTCATTTTTAGTATTTTTTTAAACTGGACAGTGTCCCTGTAATATCAAATCTACTGAGAAAACTTTAGGAGAGGGAAAGGAAATCAGTTGTCATCTAGTGAAAGAAGACAATGCTGGGAGGGAAAGAAATTTGATATTCTTATCAGAAGGAGGAAGCATTTCATGAGCTTTGGAGAAGGGCATGAGTCTCAAAGCAACCCCCACTCTTTTCCAATTATGGTTGCTCTCGGCCATTGGCAATTGAGATGCTTTGCACACTCCTGTCCATGTGCTTAATATTTATGCATCTCACTCTGCCACCATCATTCCTCCTAGTTGAAGGGTCAATAAGAGGCAACCTTAGGAGGACATGTCACCTTTCATCTATAAGTTATCAGTTCAAATCCGGCTGAGGACAAGCACATAGGCAAAGATATTTCAGACTGTCAGAGAAGAAGCACCGGCTTACATACAACAGCCAAAAACCTGGAGCTGATATGAAGCCAGGTACTTACATCAGTACATGCGTATAAGTGGTGATTCTGGGAGTGCATTTACATAGTAGGCAACTTTCCTGCTAGGAATAGGTTAAGTTAAATAAAACTACCTAGCCATGAAAATAAATGAAAATGTCAAGTGACTTATCCTCATTTTTGTTATTGTTATTATAATATTTGGAGATGAGAGAGGGGAAGAGAAAGTCTTCAGCTTCTACCCTGACCACAGTTAAAGCCCTTATTCAGCAAAGTATTTAAACACATGCCTATCTTTAAACCCACACTTAAATCCTTTGCTAAATAGGAATGGGATTACTCATGTATTTAAAATTAAGTGTGTACTCAAGTGCCTAAAGTGACAGATACATAGAAAAGTACCCATCTCAGAGGCACTACTGAAAGCATCTCATTGGGACAACAGCATAGACCTCATCACTTACGTATTTTAGATCAAGGATTGCAAAATGCTCACAAAACATCTTGTTATCCGTGAGATTTTTTTTTCTTTTATGTTAGTTGGGTCTCGGTCAGTATGAACTTGGAAATTACATCAATTTTCTGACAAGAACCACACTTTGTCCTGCCTCTCTGTGCACTGATTTACATCTTCACATGCTGAGGCACCTGGCTATTATCAGAATATTTTAAGGAAGGGTAATACTCTCCCTATGATCCCTTAGAAACCCACCAGACAGTGATAACGGCACAGACGCAGAACTGACTCAAATGAAAATCAAAAGGTTTCTAGGAGAAATTAGTGACTGCTTAAGCTTTGAATCTCTCCTTTCTCTCATAAGTGTCCAAAAATAAGAGCCAGACAGGACAAAAAAAAGGGGTGTATTCCTTGTGGTTCTTTTCATCCTTCTCACCTACTTCTTTTTTTATGGTGCCACACTCATGATTAGCTGCTGAAAGATTCCACATGTGTAGCTCACTGAAGATTTTTGCACTTTTCGGTCATCAGACTAAAAGATTTAGGCTACTAAGAAGCAATTCAGATTATGAAGGCGGCATTGTTAGGTTGTTTATAGACACATACACACAACAGTATGTCAGATTTTAAAAATAATCATCAACAATGTGCAGCATTCCCGAACACATTCAAGGACAATAAGCAGAAGTGGAGATGATACAATGAGAAGTCCTGCAAAGTGGCCTGAGTGATCTTCCCCTTGCTCTAGTCTTTGCCATTCACAATCTCAGCTGCTAATTTTTAAACATGTTTATATATTTTCTTCCCCAATTTTCCCCCTTGCCCCCAACAATGGTGACGGGGTGTGAGTGTGTGTGTGTGTGTGTGGAGGGGTGTCAGTCAACTGGCAAACTGAATATCAGCTAGTCCTTGGAATCTCCTCCTCTACCTGCTTCACAAAGCAATGAAGAACATGGACCTGATAGCCTGGATTACTACACTGCATTCTATTTGGAAACATCTGCTAGTGCAAAATGCAGCTGTCCTCTTACACAGCCAAGTTACTGCCAGGAAGCAGGAGACCCCTACATTCCAGAGTGAGCTGGCTCTTAGGGTATAATCTACACAGCAACTGGGAACATGCCTCCCAGCATGGGTAGACAAACACAGTCTAGCTGTGCTCGAGCTAGCATGCTAAAAACAGCAATATGGCTATGGTGGCACAGTCAGCTGCTCGAGCTAGCCACCCGCCTACATACCCTGGGGTTTAGGCAGGTTCATACTCCAGCAGCTAGCTCCAGGAGCTGCCTGTCCCACCACATACACACTGCTATTTTAGCGCACTAGGCTGAGCAAAGCTCGTGTGCTTGTTTACCCATACTGCAAAGCACATTCCTTTAGAGGTCATCTCTCCCTTTGCATGATCACATGGGCATTGAGGTTAGCTGAGGCTCTCAAGCTCACAGTAGGGCCAGAATTAAACATGAAAGGGCTATTGGCAAACCATTCTCAGTGAAGGGACCTCGAATCTGGAATTTGCTCCCACCACCGCTCTAAGAGACAGCTGGCTTTCAAGGCCAGCCTATTTTCCTAGCTGTTTTCAGAAGGGGATGGATCATTATTTGGTCACTGGATATTACCCTGCAAGTTAGAGAGATGCATTTAAAATGTCTAATAAATAGATAGATACTTAGCAAATGTGGATGAGCTCCAGTAACGGAGGATCCTGATGGGATGTTTTGGAACATATCACTGCCTCAGGCAATAGGTTATTCCATTTTCACTAGGAGAGAGGCAAGGTTTATTTTGCAAACCTTATTTATAGATAAAACAAAGGCACACAGGGGTGATTTATGACTTATTCATCACACCCCCAGTAAGATCCCACTTCATTTTAGTTTGCTGTCTGTTCTAATCCAATTCTGTCTTTCACTCTTGAAGAAACTGTGATCACACCTCTCATATTAAGATAGAGATGATGCAGGGACCAGTTAACATAAGAAAGCAACAACTCTCCAGGAGTTATAAGGAAGAAAATGTTAAGGCTGTTTTCATGAAGAACTGCAACAGCTTAAAAAGGAAAAGCCTTTTTCATAAACAGGTAGGAATCAAGGGAGAGAGAGAAAGGACTCATGGGATTTTTTTTAAATTTGACCACGTCCCAGAATTCCACTGGCTTCCGCTAAGCATCCCACAACATGCAGTGAGAAAAATCCAAGAACACACACAGCTCAGCAGCAAAGCAAAAAGGACCATGGGATAACCTCTGAGCATACAACACACTTAGTACATGTCAAGCCCACGCCATGTACCCAATGGATATGTGTACACAACAGGCGGTAGTGAGTCTTCAAGCCCAGGTCAACAAACTCAGGCTGATGGGACTCATGCTACCTCACTAAAAATACCTGTGCAGATTCTGGGGGTGGAGCTTGCACTCTGAAGCCTATCCCTGTCTCTAGACTTCAGAGCCCAAGTCACATCTACACAGCTATTTTTATCACAGTAACATGAGCCCAAATCTGTTGACCTGGGCTCAAAGGCTTACTGACCAGGGAGGTGTAGACTTACCCAATGATACAAACTGAAAAGGGCACAGCTCTCCTGTGTGCATGTTATTAGTATGGCTCACATATTGCATGCCAACCAGTGTCAACTCAGTGCAAACTAATCCCTTCATTTACACAGAGCCTTAATTTTCTTTGGGGCAGGGTCTGACTTTTTTGTATTATTTGTTTTAACACAAGGGGGTCCTGGTCCACGACTAAGGTTTGTAGGCACTACGATAGCATAAATAATAATATATCCACACGTCATGTCCTCACTAGTCAGGCTAAGAGGGGGATTCCGTATCTTGTTGCTGAAGCTAAATAATGTTTTGAGGAAATAGTATGGATAACAGGAATTCAGTCATATTGGTAGCATAACTGGAATTTGGTCTTTTATTTTCACAGGTGAACTACAAGGCCATCACAAAGCCTCTTGTCTTAGGTCAGAGTCGATTCCAGAGAAAAACAGTAACACTAGAGGGATACTGCCAGAAATTCAAAGACTCAGAACTTTTAGTTTTCACTCCAACAGAGATCTGACACTTCAGTACTTGAACCAATTGTGAAATATTCCTCAAGTACACTGCGCAGCTGTTGTAACAGCTTTATTTCCCCATTTTTACTAAACTATCAGCTCTATTCTTATTTGGGTAATAATATTTACAGTACTTGCTGGAAGCTATACAATCAAGTTTTGACTGATGTAATTTTCTTGACTGCATCCTGTCTTTCTTGACTACCTTGTTATGTTGCTAACCATCTAAACACCTAGGAGAGTTTCACCTTATTATAGGATTGATCCATTGATTCCAACTTTAATGCAGTATACAGACAGGAGGTGTGTGGGTATCAGAGTATTATGGGGATTGAACATTGACACAGAATGATTCATATATCAAAAGATCACTTGGGAAAGCAGGTGTAACGCCCACCACCATGCCTCCATATTATTCCCAGATGATGGGTATTAAATGAAAGCTTAATACAGAGCTTCTTTTTCCCCCCCTCTCTACTTTAACATGGTGTTGATAGACAATTTTGAAACTTGTGAGATGGAAGATTAAATTCAACGACTTCAGCAACATTTATCAAAAGACTGATTTTCAGCTTCGAGAATTATTCTCCCCCATTTCCTAAAACAAAAACCACCAATGCATCCAATGAAGTGAGCTGTAGTTCACAAAAGCTTATGCTCAAATAAATTGGTTAGTTTCTAAGGTGCCACAAGTCCTCCTTTTCTTTTTGTGAATACAGACTAACATGGCTGTTACTCTGAAACCTAAAAATTCAGGGTAGAAAAGGAAAGTTAATGACGAAGAGCTTGAGATGACAAGATATAATGACAAAATGACAGTAAAAATGGATACCAATATAGATTAAGTGTGCAACTGGTTAAAACTTTTTCTCCTGCTTTGACAAACATTCCACTCAAAGCAAACAGATTAAATAAGCGTCATCAGCCTTGGCTTTCAAAACTAGATCTCTCAATATACTGTTATCAAAAATAACTTCTAGTCCTCCAAAACATTCTTGTAAAGCACTTCAATAAAGAAAATAATGTGAAAACGCATACATGATTGGTCACTTGGGACTAGTCAGTATGTCTTCACACACCTCTCATTTTGTTTTTAAACACACAAGTTAATTTCAACCCAGACTTTCAGGGCTATATATCTTTTCCATAAATGTTCATATTTTATTCTATAGGATCAGCATGGCTTATTTTAAGCAAAAACTGGTAGAGAATATTATTTAATAGAAAGAAAAACAAAAAACCTCACCCAAACTCCCAATATCAGCTTTCCATTGGGGGATCTGGCACTTGTGCAAGGAAAAATTTCTTCACTTGTATTTGCTTAAGGTTTAACTCTAACTACTGTTACAAAAAATGACGTGACAGCTGTAAACAGAAGACTGTGCAACAAAAACAGAAATGAGACTATAACATGACTATTGCATTTCCCATAAACCTTGAGGTCCCGCCCAACCCTTTCCAGCAACAAAGGCAAAAATAAAGAGTGAACAACAAAAACTGCACCTAATTACAAAGAACAGTACTTGGATTCGTGTTATTCAAATAACTGCACAATATAGGCAAGGATGCTGCAGGGGATGGAAAGCCAACACAGGAACTTAGAAAAATTATTCTTACTCTGTCAAAAGCTGATGCAGCTTCTGATAGCCCCGCTCCAATGCCAAGCTCACAGGTGTGGCCCCTTCGTTGTTGTGGATACAAAGAGCTCCTCTTCCACCTGGCTGCTGTAGCAGAAACCATGTCAACCTCAGAAGGCCCAGCCTCACTGCAAAATGCAACAACGTCTCCCGGGGGCTACTCTCTGGGAAGAAAGAAAAAAGAAAATGAAATGTGCAGAATATGGATTAGATGAATGCCACTTCCCCACATCCCAGCTACTGGAGCTGAGCCACACTGATGCAAAATACAGTACAATGGTTGGCAAAAACTTGCAGTCTCTCAGAGCCAAAAAGCCAGGCAACCTAAACACTGAAGCACCTGGAAAAACATATGCGAAGGCTGGCTCTTCACATTCAGGAGAGGCTGGCACCTCAGAATGAGCGGATCACCCCAGTGTAGGGCCCTACCAAATTCACGGCCATGAAAAAGGCCTCACAGACCATGAAATCTGGTCTCCCCCTGCGAAATCTGGTCTTTTGTGTGCTTTTACCCTATACTATACAGAATTTATGGGGGAGACCATCATTTCTCAAATTGGGGGTCCTGACCCAAAAAGGAATTGCAGGGGTGTTGCAAGGTTATTTTAGGGTGGTCACAGTATTGCCACCCTTACTTCTGCGCTGTCTTCAAAGCGGGGTGGCCGGAGAGCGGCGGCTGCTGGCCGGGCGCCCCGCCCTGAAGGCGGCGCAGAAGTAAGGGTGGCAGCACCGTACCATGCCACCCTTGCTCGTGCACGGCTGCCTTCGGAGCGTGGTGGCTGCTTACTGAGGGCCCAGCTCTGCAGGCAGCAGTGAAGTATTAAGGGTGACGATACCGTACCAGATCCTCCTTACTTCTGCGCTGCCCCTGGCGGGGACTCTGCTTGCAGAGCCGGGCTCCCGGCCAGCAGTTGCCGCGCTCCAGCTGCCCAGCTCTGAAGGCAGCGCCGCCGCCAGCAGCAGCACTAGAGTAAGGGAAGCAGAACCGCAACCCCCTCTACAATAACTTTGTGACCCCCCCACAACTCCTTTTTGGGTCAGGACCCCGACAATTACAACACCCTGAAATGTCAGATTTAACCAGCTGAAATCATGACATTTACGATTTTTAAATTCCCACGACTGTGAAATTGACCAAAATGGACCATGAATTTGGCAGGGCCCCAGTAAATTTAATTCAAGTTGTGAGTGCTCACGACCTCTTAGGATCAGACCTACTGCAGAAGCTAATGAGAAAAGGTGCAGTTCCTAGACGGGCTTGATATCTAGAGTATTTAACTACCTCTAAATAGAAGATCAGTAAGTTCAAGTAGGCTGTGTTTGTCTGTACTTGCTGATACTTTTCTCCCACATAAGACTGAATCAATTTTTTGGCACTGCCAAATTTGGTGTTTAATGACACAGATTCCTCCCTGGGCACAGCGAAAATGCTAAACTGAAGGCATAAATCTGGAGCAGGTATAAAAAGAGGACCGTCTACACTTTCTCAAAGAAAGCAAAAAGTGAGGACTTTCTTTTTCTAATTTGATTAAGCGTTAGACCAGCTTTTACAGTGCCCATGTCAGCAGACACAGCATTACATAGAAACTGTATAATTTTGAGCAGCAGCATTTGTCAGATGGGTGCACTCCCTCCCTGCCTTTTACATTTAACAACCATGGTCTTATAATTTGATTTTAAAAAAATCACTGTGTCTAAGCTTTCATCTCTGAAAAATAAATCTTTATTCAAAGAACTGAAGCCCTAGAACCTTGCTCTGAACAGCAACAACCAGAAATGAGCTCCAGATGCACTGTGAAATATTGTATTTGGAGATCAAAGCATTTGTGAGATCTGTACCCAGAACATGGACATTTGGATTTTAAAATCTGCAAGAAAAGGTTAAAAAAAAAAAACACCTAAAGATTTGTTCTTGAAAATTAACAAAGGATTTCAGCATTGACTGGTGTAGCTTTAAAAGGCACCCTATACACTGCAGTAAACCAAACGAGTGAATAGATTCAGTGAAACACCCTGAATATTGTAGTAAAAATGTATAGGCTTATTAATTCAGTCGACAACCAAACTAATAGATCAGGTTACAATGTGAGTGCATAATGCTTCTAAGATTTAATCAGGTAATTTCTCTCAAGCACATTTTTGAAGGATGCCACAGTACAAACTGCTAATTCCTTTGTTCAGATGGGTTTTAAGGGACATCATTAAGGCGTTTAGTCAAAAAAAAAAAAAAAAAAAAAAAAAACCCTAAAACAGCGATTTCTCTGCTTTTTGCCTTCTAGCTTTTGCTGAGCTTCTTGGCTGGCTCAGCTCCTGCAAAGCCTAATCTGTATTCAAGTATCAAAAGCTTCCTGGCACAGTCTACCATACAACTTCGAATTAGGGCTTTGGCAACCTGCTTTCTCCCTCCCCTGCACACACCCACTACACACCACCCCAATCCCAGCCCGCTCCTGTTTAGCATAAAGGAAAATTACACCCTCCTGAATATATGAGCATGTGTGAATGGTGGTGCCATCTGATTAGAGGAAGAACATAACTGAGCTTGCTCAGAGACAATATTTGTAGCCAGGGAAAGACCGAAGACAGGGACATTAGCAGAACATGCTACAGCATGGCACTTTATAGACGAATGAGAAGACAAGATATCTGATCAGAGGTCATTACAAACTTAGTAAGTCAGGAGAAAAAGATGGCCAACTGTATGGGAAGGGAAATGGGGCCTGAGGAGACCGTAGAAAAGTTGCTCTGGAAGGAACTTTTCCAGCGAGGAGAACAGTAGATTCAAAAATGACCTTCCTAGGGGCTTGTCTACACATAAATATTGTACCACTTTAACTGCACTAGTATAATAAAGCAAATCAACCCTCCTATCGTGGATGCAGTTTCAGTGGTATAAAATGATATGAGCATAGCTTATTCCTGTACTGAATTGGGGCATCTATGCTACTTCTCCCAAGACAGTTTCTATCATTTTCTTTTTTAAATGGGAAAAATTTTCAAAAGCACCTCAGTGATTTAGGATCCCAAGTCCCATTTTTAAAAATGACAGACTTCTTCCATGCTTAAGTCTTTTTTGAAAATTGTACCCAACTTATTACAATACAAACAGTCTTCCAAGCAGCAAGACACATACACAAATCCAAGCTCTTCTGTTTCCTGTGTTTGGATACTACCCTTACATGCAAGGATCCATATATGCTACACTAACGCCTCTGAGTACCAACATGAGAGAGTGCAGTCTTCTACAAGAAGAGATGGCACTTGCCATGTCGAGCACATTAAACAGAAAAAAAAACCTCACCATCCAGCCTCAGGCCCTGAGGATCTGACTACCGTGTGAACTGGCATCAAACCACCCTAACAGAGACAAGCAGGAATGACGGCAGCCAACAGACACCGTACTGTACACACAACAACCGTGAGCGCTCAGGACAGGAGTCTTAGCTGAACACATTTTCAGCGATAGACGATACAGAACTTACATGGCTAGTGTTAAAAAGGGATGCGCCATCTATGAACTGGATTAACTTTCCAAAATAAAAATGCATCTGTCACTGTGACAGCTGCTCAAAGCAAGTTTATAGCCTGTTTGCATCAGACCTTGTGAGGAATGGGGAAAAAGGAGGAAGGCAAAGAAATGAAGCTATTTATACCACCCCACCCCCTTTTTTTTTTTTTTTTGCCTAGCAACAGGGGAATCTTAGGGCGCTGGACTTTAGAAATTCAGGCAGAGGTTTGTTTGAACAGGTTGGCATGGTGCAAAACGCCCATCCCAAACGTGGAAGAGTTACACAACCTTTAGCATGGATTAGCTGTAGCTGTTTTCCATAAATGGCTGAAAGCAGAAATTTAGCAGCGGTCTTCAGAATCACCAGGCATCCCATAAAGTGGTAACACAAAGCCCTTTGCAATTAGAGAATTACAGAAATAAAGTACATGCAATAGTGGGAGGTCAAGGCTATTTTGTTCCTTCTATGTCTCCTAGTAATAGGCAAGGTTTAAAACATATGATTAGTGCCCCATAATGAAAGAGCACTTTAATCCAGCTGGCAAGGAATGCAAGATTTTAGAGTGTGGGGTTTTTTGTTTGTTTGTTTTTTTGGGGAGAGGGTTGTTTTTGGCAGTTGTGGCAGATAAATAAGCAGGCAGTTTAACTGGATAACTAAGGATCAACTTTCCACAGAGAACTGTCAATCTCACTTTGTTAACTGACAGGATTAAGGTTTAAGGTGCTTTTAACCAGTAACAAAAAGCCACTGAGGAAGAAAATGCTTGAATATGACAGATCTGAGAACATACACAATGTTCCCTGAGTCAGGGGCTTCATTTTTAATGACCTTGATTGAAAGGAGCTAAAAAAAAAACTTCCCATGAAGAGGTACAGAGTGAGTGATTGTGGAACTCCCCATCAAATCTGGCTTCCATCCCTGCACCCCTCCCTCTGTGGGAAACTGCCCTCTCACTCCGCTCAAACCTCACAGGTCAGTCGGACAAGGAAATGGAAACATGTTATTGTCACAGATCAGTAAGTCCCAGATGACCACCTGAACCGGCAAGTTAGAAGAGGAGGGTCAAGACAGACGGACATTGTGCCTTAAAGTGTTGAGAGATGAAACACCAACTCAGCTGAAAATAATTGATTTGTTGGTAATTTTTTTAATCTTATAAACTGTGATTTTCAAAGGAGTGTAGGGGACTGAAATGCCTCAATTCCTACTTCTTTTAAAAGGAATCGGGAGTGGCTTTGATATCTGTCACAGAATCTTTTATTGAACAGTAGATTTGGGATGGATGGACTAGAGTGCAGAGACCACCCTGTACAAAAAACAATTTTATTTTGCTTGCAATTATCCAGTCCCCTTTTCTCCTCCCATTGCTGAAGATATCTTGCATTTTGTTCTGAAAAAGGTTTTCCCTCACTATACAGGTTCTCACTGTTTTTTAGTTGCAGTGAAATGATAAGATCATATGCACAATGCTTATGCTCAAATAAATTTATTAGTCTCTAAGGTGCCACAAGGACTCCTCGCTGTTTTTGCTGATACAGACTAACACGGCTACCACCCTGAATACTATGCTGTTGGCACAGGAAAGATGATGTATTCCACACAGTTACTTTACTGCAACATACAACAGGAGGTGAATGCGAGAGAGCTGACTGCACATGAATATGGAAGTCTGTAGTTAAAGCTCAAGCATTACTGGTAGCTACTCCACAGAAAGGGGTCAAGGGAAACTATCGAAACATGTGGAAGATGTATAGATCTAAGCCTCTGAACCTGAAAGAACCCAATTACAATATGAACAATGACCGCTGATCCAGAAAGCCCACCGCCCCTTTCAACCAATACCCACGTCTGTTTTACTGCTGCCACAATATTCTGTCTTCTGTTGCGTAGTGGTATCATCAGAAAGACTTCTCTTGTCTCAGCCTGAGAAAGGATTGTACAGGCACAGTCAAGACAAACATCTCAGTAAAACCCCTTCCTTTTTTGTGGGAATAAGGTTAGGATGATTTCAGCCCATCAATTCCCATCCCAATTTCTACCCCTAATCCACATGATCGCTTCTTGCTTCGAATCAGGCAATGCCACCAGCACATACTTTGCTGATGCAAATGTAACAGTACAGAGAAGTGCACTGTGTTTGCATATTATCTCCTTTTAATTTCTATCGATGGCTGAATTTATTCTTATCAGGACAATGCCATTCATACAGCAATGGGTATAATCTGTTCTGGAAATAGCTATATTCAAAGTGTTTGCTTTTGCGTAATCCAACAAAGGACATTTAAATCTGGTAACTTTTTATTAGAGCTTTACTTGGAGTACATTCACATAGATGATTGACTCAGCAAGTCCTATAAAAATGTATCTTGCTGGTCATATTAACCACACCTCTTTTATGCACTTGGACAAAGGTCAGTTGCTTCTAAATGATTCTCATTATTCTAGCCTTGTAATATTCCTCTCTCTCTTTTCCCCATATCTTCATACTCTGTCTCTTCTGAATTTTCTTTCCCTCTAGTATTTAAAAACAAAAGCTTTCAAAGGGGTATCTCCTTGCCACTCTGACACTAATGTTGCATTATGCACTTATGTGATCTAGGAGTCATATACTGGTGATTTTGTATGCTTGGTTATCAAAAGCTTAATGCAAATCTAGTCAAACAAATTATTTGGATAATTTCAGATGATGCACAGAATGAATACGAGTTAAAGTATCTTGTTCTAGACTTTCCCTTCCTTCCTGGCTATCTCACAGCATCAGTCTGTGCATTTCTCTTAAGAAAATATTGCAGATGAATGTTTATCATGCAGAGTTCCTGAAAAGTGATACAAATTCTTGGGACTTAAAGCATGTGCCTAAAGTTAAAACAGGTTCAAGTGTTTTGTCAAATAAGTACAGGCTTTGAGTCAGCAGTCCACAACCAGGGCCCAGTGTTCTGTAGTTTATAAAGAGGAGCACTGTCTGGCTCTCAGAATGATTTCTCCTTATCCTCTCAGTGAGGAGTTACCTTGTCTCAGTGCTGTCAGTAGCCACCAGGAATCTCCAGAAGTTTTACCAAATTATTGAAGGTACTACTGAATGTACCACCTTGAAAGAAGACAGTATGCAAAATATCCCTACTTTTCAGACTTTAACCGTAGGGCTGTATCTCAGTCATTAGTTTACGACCCATTAGAATGGAAAGAAAACCGTCTATATGTGCAAAGATTTTTCACAATATTATTTAGAAGAAATTTAAGAAGGGAATCTGTTTTTTATTGATATTTCACTCAAGGATTAACTTGCATATTCCTTTCTTTCTTTCTGAGCCATAGCAGATCCCATCTAGGTTTTGTCTGTCTGCCCCTCCTAACATAACACAAGCAATGCTTTATCTTTCAGCACATGATGTTCTGGATCTTGACAAACTATTTGGTTAATTTTCTCTTTGCTCATATAAACTAGGAAACTACAGCCATTCCTCCAATTGTATTTTATGTGTTTCACTTTTTAGAAGAGGATATTTTAATTCAATTGATCATATCATTTCCAGATGTAAATATAACTAGTTTCAATCTCAACAGCTCAGGGCAAAGTAACAGCTCTACCCGTGCTATTATGAATAATAAATAACAATCCTAACTAGGATGGCAGTGTAGCAGTGTAGCTATGTTCTTTAGAAAGATACAGTACACTTGCAATAATAAAGAACAGCATAATTAAAGGCAATTGCAATCAATTCCATGTTTGGAATATTTTGATGACGGGGTAATCCTTGATTATGCACATTCTGCACTAAGTATTGGACAACTCTTGAGGTCATGGTGGATTAATGAGTAATTCACTATGGCATAAAGAATGTTTACTTTAGAGCAGGGATCTGCAACCTTTGGCCCGCAGCCTGCCAGGGGCAGGTTCAGCCAATTGCGGCTCTCACTGGCCGCAGTTTGCCACTCTAGGCCAATGGGGCTCTGGGAAGCGGCAGCCAGCACACCCCTCGGCCCGCGCCACTTCTCGCAGCCCCCACTGGCCTGGGACAGCAAACCGCAGCCAGTGGGAGCCATGATTGGCCAAACCTGCAGACGCGGCAGGTAAACAAACCAGCCCGGCCCGCCAGGGGGCTTACCCTGGTGGGCCGCGTGCCAAAGGTTGCCGATCCCTGTTTTAGAGAAAAAGTTTTGGATGATGGAGAATGGTTCTCCTCTTGTGATTTAACTGCCCACAGACAGACGTGAAACAAACAAGGATGCAAAATGCACGAGGTGGAGGTCACCTTAGATAACCAATAGGATCCAGGCACATTCCTTCAATGGAACATAGCCATCACCTGCCATTAGATACACCATGTAAACAGTTTCACCCCTTTAGATGTATCAATTAAAGGACATAGCGCAAGTCAAGAAGTGATATTGTTACAGTACACTACTGGTTGCTTCACCCCTACATTTCTGTAGAGTTTTCAGTTTTGTGTTTTCTTCCATTAGCCGGCCAAGCTAATCTAGCCAAATGATTTTAAATCTTCTGGCTACCTTGGTCACAGACAGAGTGGACCAGCAGATAGGACACAGGCCTGGAAAGTCAGGAAACCTAAATTCTATCATCCTCAGCTCTGCTACTGACTGTGTGCCCTTTGGCAAATCGCTTCACCTTTCCGCACCCTGGTTTCCCCCTGGTTGTATAATGAAGGTAATGATACCATCCTTTGTAAGGTGTTTTTAGATCTGTGGATAAACAGATGTTTGATGGGGGATTTTTCAGCAGAGGCATAGGGATTTTTTTTTAAGTCCATCTTCGCCAATGTTTAACTCCACCTTTAGTTTCTGGGATAGTTTTGTTTTTTTTTTCAAAACTGGACATGACAAATTATATACTACCAGCTCATTGTCTGAGCCAGTCTATAGGTGGCAAACACAACACAGAAGATGTACTGGTCAGATGAAATGCAGTAAGAAAAAATGGCAAAGAGAGGGAAAAACACAATAGTTTAAAAAAAAAAAACTTAAAATTTTACTCATTTGGTTTTTCCCACATTTTACACATCAATGGGATGCATTCTTCTGGCATAAGCTACAGTAATGTGTAAGAAAAGCCAGCAGAAAAATGAGGACTGATTCATCAGAAACTTTCAAAAAAAGAAAACCCTAAACAAATGTCGTGCCATTTTTAAGAGTGACCATTTTCTTTTGGTTTATTTCTTTTGGAAATAGAAGTGGTATGTCATTTATTTGATAGAAACAAGAATCAAACATACAAAGCTGCACCTAAATTGCTTGTAAACCTCTTGAATCAAGCTGAGTGCAGGGAGAATGGGAGGGAATCAATTCATTTATTGATCTACTCAATGTCACAAGGTCTGGTTGTGAGTCTGTTTCTTCCTTCACTACCAGAGAGCAGGCTGTCTAGTGCTTACACAACTCCTACCAATTTGCAGCTGGCAAGGCTGATGTCAGGAGAAGAGGTTGCATTCTGAGATGGAAGCCCATTTGGTGGGGGCAGAAGTAGAATTGTGATTGTAAAAATAAACCAGTTTGCATGAACATGACCAACTCATGCTCAAAACTTACACAGGACTGTACATTACCAGTTCCTCTCCTACTTTCTAATTGGTTCCGCAGGCTATAGCTTAGTGGCAAGCTATTGTGCCACCTTTTCTCAAGAATATAGTACTGACTTGAAGAGCATGAAACTTGATTACACCTTTTAAGAGCGTTTGTCATGAGGAAAGGCTAGAGATTGAGTTTTTATAAATGCTCGAGAGAAAAATATTTTGCAGGTGATCAAACCGTAGCATTCAAAATTACTGAAAGGATTATTACTAAATATCTCGTCCTGGTGAAGCAGGATCAGGAATCAGAGGAGAAAATTAGGAACAAATCAGAAATGTGGACAGGAACCCTGCCTTAAATAAGAGTGGACGTTAGGAATATGTTACGAGATAAGGCCATTGATAAACAATTTAGAGTTGCACTGAAAACTTTTGTAATTAGTAAGACTTCAGGGCTGGGTTCCCCTGTTTCTCCTACAACTGCTATTGATATAATTAACAATACTTAGTTATACTGCAGTATCTACAGTTCCCAATCAGGTTCCATGGTCCACTGTGCGAGGTGCTGAACAAAACATATGAAGACATCATCCATGCCCCCAACCCTGCCCTGCCAAGGTTTTACAATCAAAGGCCTTAATCCTGCAAAGACTTGACCTCCCCACCCCCTTAGCTTTATGCACTGTGAATAGTGCCCCATTGAAGCAGTGAGACTACTCACGGTGTGTAAAGCTACACATGTGCAGGATCAGGGGCAAAGGGGCTGATCCATAGCCTACTGAAGTCAAAGGCATTCTTTTCATTCACTTCAATGGGCATTGGATCAGGGCCTAAGAGAGCTGTAATTGCAGGCTGGGTTTTAGGGGGGTTCGTATTAGTGATGTGCTAGATGTACATAACATGCTAAAAACAGAATTAACTTACAAAAATAACATTTTATGTAAGTAGAAAAGGAGTACTTGTGGCACCTTAGAGACTAACCAATTTATTTGAGCATAAGCTTTCATGAGCTATAGCTCACTTCATCGGATGCATACTGTGGAAAGTTTAGAAGATCTTATTATATACACACAAAGCATGAAAAAATACCTCCTCCCACCCCACTCTCCTGCTGGTAATAGCTTATCTAAAGTGATCACTCTCCTTACAATATGTATGATAATCAAGTTGGGCCATTTCCAGCACAAATCCAGGTTTTCTCCCCCCCCCCCCCCCCCCCCACACACACACAAACTCACTCTCCTGCTGGTAATAGCTTATCTAAAGTGACCATTCTCCTTACAATGTGTGTGATAATCAAGGTGGGCCATTTCAAGGTTGGACTCCTCAGGCAGAGACAGACACCTACAAGATCTCTATCAAGCATTCTTACAACTACAATACCCACCTGCGGAAGTGAAGAAACAGATTGATAGAGCCAGAAGAGTTCCCAGAAGTCACCTACTACAGGACAGGCCTAACAAAGAAAATAACAGAAAGCCACTAGCCGTCACCTTCAGCCCGCAACTAAAACCCCTCCAACGCATTATTAAGGATCTATAACCTATCCTGAAGGATGACCCAACACTCTCACAAATCTTGGGAGACACGCCAGTCCTTGCCTACAGACAGCCCCCCAACCTGAAGCAAATACTCACCAGCAACCACATACCACACAACAGAACCACTAACCCAGGAACCTATCCTTGCAACAAAGTCCGTTGCCAACTGTGCCAAATATCTATTCAGGGGACACCATCACAGAGCCTAATAACATCAGCTACACTATCAGAGGCTCGTTCACCTGCACATCCACCAACGTGATATATGCCATCATGTGCCAGCAATGCCCCTCTGCCATGTACATTGGTCAAACTGGACAGTCTCTACGTAAAAGAGTAAATGGACACAAATCAGATGTCAAGAATTATAACATTCATAAACCAGTCGGAGAACACTTCAATCTCTCTGGTCACGCGATTACAGACATGAAAGTCACTATTTTACAACAAAAAAACTTCAAATCCAGACTCCAACGAGAAGCTGCTGAATTGGAATTCATTTGCAAATTGGATACAATTAACTTAGGCTTGAATAGAGACTGGGAGTGGCTTAGTCATTATGCACGGTAGCCTATTTCCCCTTGTTTTTTCCTACCCCCCCCCCCAAGATGTTCTTGTTAAACCCTGGATTTGTGCTGGAAATGGCCCACCTTGATTATCATACACAACGTAAGAAGAGTGGTCACTTTGGATAAACTATTACCAGCAGGAGAGTGAGTTTGTGTGTGGGGGGGGGGGTGAGAAAACCTGGATTTGTGTTGGAAATGGCCCAACTTGATTATCACACACATTGTAAGGAGAGTGATTGCTTTAGATAAGCTATTACCAGCAGGAGAGTGGGGTGGGAGGAGGTATTATATACACACAAAGCATGAAAAAATAAGATCTTCTAAACTTTCCATAATATGCATCCAATGAAGTGAGCTGTAGCTCACGAAAGCTTATGCTCAAATAAATTGGCTAGTCTCTAAGGTGCCACAAATACTCCTTTTCTTTTTGCAAATACAGACTATCACGGCCGTTACTCTGAAACCTGATTTTATGTAAGTGTTTCTTTAATCTAATGTCTGGAATACTGATTGATGTATTAAATTAAATTGTGTTGCTCAATATATTTTGTTTTGGGGCTGTCGGGTTTTTTAATTTTATCATATAGTTTGGGTGGGTTGTATTACTTTGAAAAACTAATACAGGGGTTGTTTTTTTAAAAAAGAATGAATATATGTTCAGATGACATCCATAATTTATGTATGATTAATGTGTAATCTTTTTAATGAAACTTTTAAGTTAACCTATGGTGGAGAAAGATAGAAAAAGTGATCAAAAGTAAGGTGAGTGAGGGATAAAAGAGAGTAGAGTAGAGAGGCCAGGTTGAAATAAATTAAAATTACTTCCATTTTGGGGCTAAGTGAATTTCTCCAGTGCAACAATTTGAGATAAAATGGTTACATATTCCATAAAAAAAAAAATCTTCCACTGGAATAGTTTCAATTCTCCTATGGCAGCTGCCTAGTTCATACTTTAAATAATCCTATTAGAGGTGTTTGTTACCTGCAGCTGAGAAAGATTTTTATTTTTATTTTTTATTATTATTTTTTTAAAGGTCTGGTTATATGGGAAAGCACACCTTTGGCCTTGAATAACGGGACGCTCCCAGAGAATGAAGAACCTAACTTGGCAAAAATGTAGGGCCAGGGGGAAAACCATCAACACTAATCCTTAAAATGTCCCATGGCGTGCTGTCTCTCTTTCTCATATTTAAATAGTCAAACACGCTGACATACTAGGGAAAAGAAAAGAAAAGAAACTACCAAAATACAGGAAAGAAAAATAATGTAAGATTATGAAGCACTTTAGAATGTTTACTGAATTACTGCTCAGTTTGTTGAATGTGCACATGCTTCTTTAAGATCACACAGAATGTAAATGCTGTAGCATCTCATCCCTGCTGGGGAGGGTGGTCCAAGTTCAAGCACTAACATATACTGATGCAAAAGATTAGTTGAAAAATTTTGACCAGTTATAATTGGGTGTCACTCTTCAGTGACTTTTCTGTCTCCTGTGGGCGTGGCGGTGATGAGCTCAATGAGACCCTCCTCAGTTCCAATGACAGTTGCACCTCAGGCCAATGAAAGAGGGAGAAGCACAGTGAAGAGAAGAGATGAAATAGGGAATTCGCCACAGACAACCCTACCACTTAAAAACAAGCAAGAACTTTACTTGATTGAGAGGCCAATATCCAAATTCTGCCTCTCTAGAAATGCTGAGTTACTGCATCACTTCCTTAATTGCTCTTAGTAGGAAGTATGAGTCATTTCATTCTCCTGTCTATCTTTAGACACAATCAGGAAGGGTTAGCTTATAGAATCATCTCTGAATTAGAGACATGTCCTCTTAAATGGCTACAGTTAAGATCTGGTTGATGCTTTTATCAGTCCTGCTTTTCAGGGGCTTAAGCAAACAAAACAAAACAAAAAACCAACAACACTGGTAGCATCCAACAACTACTAGTCCAAATTCACATAAAAAATAGTTTTTCTTTTGTACTGCATCTATGTTAAAGGCACAGCTTCTTAGACGAGAGGATCAAAGACAGGCAAGCAAGCAATAAACTGCATTTAAACAGTTAAGTGCGGGGAGGACTCATAATAAGGGAATGCTTGTGTGATTCAATATAAGTGTAGCCATCTATTTGTGGCTGTTTAACACATTTAATCCCATTACATAAAACTCATTTATTCATCTAAATTATCTCAGGTTAACAAACATCATTCCCACCCACTTCCCAGCAGACACCTCTCAGAAAGGTCCCATTACACTGATGGTCATAAGGAGCTCCTCCTTTTTTTACTGGAGGTTGTTAACAGACACTCCACAGGTGCCATTCAGCCCTGAATATTTATGGCTTTCAGACACAATCGTTTTTTTAAGCAGAACAATTTAACTGCTATGAGTCTGATTTTCACAAGTGCTGAACTCTCACGAATGCAACTGAAGTCAAAGAGAGAGACTGCTCGTCAGTACGTCTGCAAACTAGGCCCTAAATCACCAATGATTCAAACATAATTTTCGACTGTCTGGCTAAGACCACTATTAGTCTGTTAAACGTACTTCATTATTTACACAGCAGCATTTCGGTGAATGCGTTAGCATTATCTTTAAACTGAGAGGGGGATAAAAAAAAATCTCAGAAAACACAATAAGAATGTAGGTTTCAGAGTAACAGCCGTGTTAGTCTGTATTCGCAAAAAGAAAAGGAGTACTTGTGGCACCTTAGAGACTAACCAATTTATTTGAGCATGAGCTTTCGTGAGCTACAGCTCACTTCATCAGATGCATACCGTGGAAACTGCAGCAGACTTTATATATACACAGAGAATATGAAACAATACCTCCTCCCACCCCACTGTCCTGCTGGTAATAGCTTATCTAAAGTAATCTTCAGGTTAGGCCATTTCCAGCACAAATCCAGGTTTTCTCACCCTCCACCCCCCCACACAAATTCACTCTCCTGCTTTGGATGGGCTATCACCAGCAGGAGAGTGAATTTGTGTGGGGGGGTGGAGGGTGAGAAAACCTGGATTTGTGCTGGAAATGGCCTAACCTGAAGATTACTTTAGATAAGCTATTACCAGCAGGACAGTGGGGTGGGAGGAGGTATTGTTTCATATTCTCTGTGTATATATAAAGTCTGCTGCAGTTTCCACGGTATGCATCTGATGAAGTGAGCTGTAGCTCACGAAAGCTCATGCTCAAATAAATTGGTTAGTCTCTAAGGTGCCACAAGTACTCCTTTTCTTTTTGCTAATAAGAATGTAGGAGCTATGCAAGAAGAGGAAAGAAATGGCAGCATTGCTTGTTTATCTATCTGTAAACGAACAACGACACAATGGTTGAATTTTAATGCAGAAACCACCAAATATGTACAAAACTATGAACATTCACTAGCCTGGGTTCAATTACCTGCCCAGGCATACATGTTTATAAGAAAACCAAACAGACGTGAGCTATTCACTGAAAGACACGAGAGCAGCCACCGCAAAACACTACTGAAAACCATGCTGTGTGAGAACAAAGTTGCCATGCTAGCCTGCACAGAACAATTCTTGTTCCACCACATGCAAAGGGTACATTGCCTCCCCTCACCCCCACCCTTTTTTTTTTTTTTTGAGAAGGGAATTCATGCAGTAATATAGTACAGATCTCACAATCATATTCTCTGTGTGCAGGCATATGCCATAAATCACTACAAAAATATAATGCACTGTGAATCTATATGCATCCTCCCAATTCCCATGTGACACCCAGGCACAGGGCTTCAAGCAGGTGTACTTGTCGTAAACTTGTAGGTCTTCATAGTTCTGTTTCAATAGTTTGGCAAGGACTCTATAGCTCTGTCTATGCTGCACGTGCTCTGCAGATGAAGGTGTGCAGAAACACCTATACCTTCCATCGTCCACACTCAAAACCATTAAACCCACACCTAGGAAGCAACTACATTCCTAGTTGGTGAGCTTGTCTAGGGTGTGGATGGGTGTGTGGGTTGAGCGATGATCTGTCCACCTACAAGCCTGCTTTGCAGTGTAGAGGTAACAAAGGTGTGAATACCTGGGCTCAAGCCTTACCAGTCCTCTACTGTCATTCCCATAATTCCCCATGCCCGTATCTTCTGGGCCTTTCTACAGACTAACTTCCCACTTTCTCTCTATGCACTGGAAACTGCCTCAGCATTTAACCCTTCATTTTCCACATGCCATGCTCCACTTTCTTATCATTCTCTGAACAGCTGAGCACAGCATGGAATATGCCTTGCACCATGAATGCTGCTAGCCAGCCAGAGGATCATACCAGCGTACCAGTTACATTGAGTACTCCCAGGAGTATGTTTTAACATGACTTTGGACCAGACTTGATATTTATTTATAAGCCTTATCACTGTAATACTGATACACACACTCCCCATATAAAAACAGAACTCTCTGTGCACGGTATTAAAACACTGGATCACCGAAGACAATTTGTGCTCTTTTATTACAAAGGATGTAGAGAAAAGCACCAGTCTGTGTGCCAAGATAAGACAACGAGGCCCTGCTCCAAACTCTGTGGATATGCATGGGATACTGGGAAGAGTTACACCAGGGCATCTTCAGCATGGCTAAAGCTCAAAGCATAGGTCATTGATCTGTCTGCTGGTCAACAGGAGAATCCCCCCATACATCAGAGGAACTCCCCACAACAGAAACATTGCAACACATGCTGTGATCCTCTCTCTCTTTCTCTCATACGTACACACACTACTCAGTTGCTACTAGTTCTCACCATTAAGTGTCTGGTCTGTTCCCAACACATTCCATTCTGCTGGCAGTTTCAGATGCCGAAATGCCAAAGCCACTTTCTCATCCAGAAAATCCACATCCCCAGAGGGAGGCCTTGACCGGTCCAGGAATCTTGTGAAGTTCAGTGCTTGCTGGTTGCCAGCACAGGTTGCTAGGAACTGAGCTGCATCATAGGCCTCGTCCTGAATGAACTGAAAACTTTCCTCTGCCACCACTAGAACAGGAAGCCCTTCCTTGGCAGTGCAAAGTGACACCTTCACTGTCTCACAGCAGTCATGGCCTGTAAAATAAAACCAAGGAAATGAATATAATTGTAACGGAGAAGAGAAATGACTACGCTAAAGTAATGTGGGTTTGGACATTGGTCACCCCCTGTCATAAATATAAAGGGAAGGGTAAACACCTTTAAAATCCCTCCTGGCCAGAGGAAAAAACCTTCCACCTGTAAAGGGTTAAGAAGCTAGGATAACCTCGCTGGCACTGGACCAAAATGACCAATGAGGAGACAAGATACTTTCAAAGCTTGGGGGGGGGGGGGGGGACACAAAGGCTCTCTCTGTCTGTGTGATGCTTTTGCAGGGAACAGGAAAGGAATGGAGTCTTAGAACTTAGTAAGTAATCTAGCTAGAGATGCGTTAGATTCTATTTTGTTTAATGGCTGATAAAATAAGCTGTGCTGAATGGAATGTATATTCCTGTTTTTGTGTCTTTTTGTAACTTAAGGTTTTGCCTAGAGGGATTCTCTATGTTTTGAATCTGACTACCCTGTAAGGTATTTACCACCCTGATTTTAAAGAGGTGATTCTTTTACTTTTTTCTTCAATTAAAATTCTTCTTTTAAGAACCTGATTGCTTTTTCGTTGTTCTTAAGATGCAAGGGTTTGGGTCTGTGTTCACTTATGCAAATTGGTGAGGATTTTTAACAAGCCTTCCCCAGAAAAGGGGGTGTAGGGTTTGGGAGGACTTTGGGGGGGAAAGACGTTTCCAAGCAGGCTCTTTCCCTGTTATATATTTGTTAGACACTTGGTGGTGGCAGCAATAAAGTCCAAGGGCAAAAGGTAAAATAGTTTGTACCTTGGGGAATTTTTAACCTAAGCTGGTAAAAATAAGCTTGGGGATTTTTCATGCAGGTCCCCACATCTGTACCCTAGACTTCAGAGTGGGGAAGGAACCTTGACACCCCCATCAGTACAAACAAACCCGCATGTGGTATCCCTGGACACATTACTTTTTGCATATAAAGGAAAACACTGCACGGCAAAAAGTTCTCAGTGGTGCTTCCTGCATGAGAACCCACTCACTCTCTTATATAATGGTCACATCACAGCCTTCTTGTTAGTGGGCTAGCTTCAGGCACCGAGACACAAATTCAGGACTGCTAATAGACTCAGGGGAAGGTTTTCAAAGCCACAAAGGGGAGTAAGGTTCTTCACTCCCATTGAAAGTCAAGAGGAGTTTGGCACTTAAATCTCATTTGGCTTCCCCCTCAGTACACAGAGCCATATTTTAAAGAATTCTGTGAGATCATGGCAGCCCATCAGAAATAAAGCACAGGTGTCAGCATTTGGAGCACCTAGCCAGTAAAGACAATGAACTAATTGCACTTAAGCAACCAAAAAGCAACAATTAATACTGGAACATAACATGCTTTAGACATGTTCTATGTGTGTGGTTACATCTCTTTTGTTCAATGCTGCACCTGCCATTTGGATTTGGTTTCACATGACAGAACTAAGCTTGCTGTATTCCAGAGAACAGGGAAATCGCTGCTTTTCATATTTACCAAAGAAGAGAGAGAGTGAGAGAAGCTTATTTTCACAGCTCTGCTGACTTTTCATTTACTTATTTTAATGAAAGGCTAGTGCAACAGGGCAGCAGTTTCATAGACCCAGAAAATGGAAGATAAACTCCCCTGCAATTTAAAAGGTGGGGAAAAAATCTCATCCTTTTAGCATGACGGATACTTAAAATTGTCTGACAAGCCCCTTTAATAATAAGTTTTATGTTTCAAGTTCAATGTTCTCTGCAGTCTCTCTCTGTCTCTCGCTCCAATGGTAGACCGACGTCATTGCTGTTTTTGCCAGAACAAGCACAGACCCTTCACTAATTACTGGAAAAGCTGCTCTCTCTACCCATGACCTCAGCATCTTACTGCGTTGATCAAACCCTATTTATTTATTTTATTAAATAAAAAAGATGAAGGATTTTTCACAACTGGGCTTGAAAATTCCATTTACCCACACACATGGAAGATGAGTGGGAAACCTTCCCTTTTGTTTAGGGGGGGGTCTCAGCTATCACTTTCATTTACAAAGAAAAAAGTTTCTAGCCCCTATGGTAAGGAAGAAAACCTTCCAGATATAACCAAATGGAGGTTTGTCTTCCCAGTCTGAACACAGACTGCTCCAATGCCTCTGCTGTTGCTCCTAGATTTGTCAAGCAACAGCCAAATGGTCAGTTTCAGTAGAAAGGTCAGTTTCACAGCTGCTATTCAGGACTCTGCAGGCAGCAAAATTGTCAAGTATCAGGCTAATGTCATGCTGCTTCCAGAGAAAAATATGTGCAATAGGGGTAGGCAACAGAGACTTCCACAGGAGAGGAGGACACACAAAAACAGAGGCTAGGGCGGAAGGAGTAGCTGAGACCTCTCCCTGCAACCTGGAGGCTGGAATTAGGAGATGAGACACAAAACTCCTTCTCCCTTCCAGCAGCTAGAATGGAGTGGAGATTCAAATTTATCAAACACCTACTAGCTAAAGGCTGATGTGAAAGACGAAACAGTGGGTGCGGCAGAACCATTGCTAAAATTGCTTAACTGCAGGAGAAGACCAAACCCATTTCAACACCATTCCAGAAGCCTGTGGCTGAGCTCTGCTCAGAGCAAGGTCTGGAACATGGTTTCTGAAATGGTGCAAATCCTGGATTTGCAGTTTAACCATCCTTGCCACCAGTCGATGACACCTACTGCCATCAATAAGTACATTACTAATACAGACAAGTCCTAATCAAGATCCAGGGACAGAAATCCCAGCAACTGAGGGCTACAGGGGGTGGGTGAGTTTCTCACTAGGTTACTGCTCCTGGACTTTGCCAGTGGGGTCTCCCACCCTGCCTTTCATTTATTCCTCAAGCTGCAGGATTAGTCCTCTGGATAGCAGGTGTCTGCTAAACTTTTCAATCCCTGTTACACAAAAATATTGATACAATGTACATAATACAGTAATGACATGGCATCATCCCATGCAAACCAGCTCAGGTGCTGCACGCTTTCTGTTTTCACCAACACAGACACTGTTAGCAACCTGTGGTGGCTGTTTACTAGGCTGTAAAGTTAAAAATAATTCATAATGAAAGACTCTCCATCACATACAGGACAAGTATGGCTTTTGCTGCTGCTATTTTTTAAACTCTAATTTTCTCTTTATTTCCAGAAGCGTCTCATCTGCAAAATGTGCCTATAATACCCCTGTGATGCTGACAGGCCAGCTCAGGTCAGAGCAATAGGTCAATTCACTTGTGTGTGAATAGCAAAGAAATGTTAAGTGTACTAATTCACTCATGTTTTAATTTAGTTCAAAGGAAATATGAATGATATTGTTTTCACTTATCTATTACTTGCTGATTATTATCGCATTACATTATGTATACCTTGTAATTGGATAACCCTAGACCAAAGTGTGTATTAGTGCTAAGATGAAAAGATGTCAGTGTAAACTGCATGAAAACTAATGAAATGTTACTTGTATTGTTTTCACTTATCTATCCCTTTTAGAATTGAATTTTGTATATCATTGTAACTAAATTACTTGTGAATGCAATGGAAGTAAAATGCTAACCTCAAAGCAAGGGCTGTTGCGTTCAAAAATGGAAATTCACAAACTAAGTCTTATAGTTGCTACTCATCAAAACCCACACTGGCGAAGACACTGGTCAGAGTGTCTTCTGTGAACAAGATCTATAAATACTTGTCTACGGGAATGATCCTGCATCTCTGAACTTTTTGGACACTCACAGGAAAGGATTCCAGATGCAAGATAGATCCCGCACGCTACTTTGTGTAACCAAGAGAAATTTATGAACACTAGCAGATTACTCCATCTCTGATATCCTTTTGGACTTACAAACTTTGACTCACCTGTTAATATTTTTTACCTGCTTTAACCCCTCAATAACACTCAATTATTTTTCTTACCCAATAAACCTTTAATTAGTTTACTAGAGAAACCGGCTGCTTGCTTTTGAGATCAAGAGTATCCACTGACGTGGGGTAAGCGACTGACCCTTTGGGCTTGGGAGTAACCTGAAGTGGTGTGATTTTTTATTTTAATAACCTTTTATCACTAAATTCAATCTGTCTGCATGGCAAAACAGGCTGGAGAGTCTAACGGGATCATCTGTGACTCCATGTAATTCTGGTATAGTAATCCAGGAGTGCATATTTGTTATTGGCTTGGTGAAATCTAATTATAAAATATACCACCAGTTTGGGGTGTCTGCTCTATTTTCTGACAGTCTGATCTGAGATTGGCACTCATAGTTGTCAGCCTCTCCAGACAGTGTGACAACCCCTACTCTGACAGCCTGCTGTCATTCAGAATTCAGACTGAACTTCTCCAAGCACTGCCAAGTAATAGTTAAGGGAGTGAGGTAGTGCACAGACAAATAGTTCAGGTCAGTCACTTCTTACACCTCCTAAATGAAACTAAGCAATTCCTCTACCTAGCTGACACTAGTACAGGCTTTTCAGTTAGGAGAGTAGCAAGAGAAATCCCAGGTGTGATATTTGGACTACCGTTGTCAAACTGGCACTGCACTCATGTTCTCATAGCAGACATCCATTAGCCATGCTGAACAGAGTTCCCATGAACAGAACAGAGAGAGAAACCCTGAACATCAGAGTTTCTGCACCCAATTTAAAGCAAAACCAGATGGGTGTTCAGTGCAGTGTACTGCAAACACTTTATGCACTGATCTGCATACAGTAAAGGTCTCTCAGAACTCACATAAAATAACCAGTACAGCTTTCAGAGAAGCAAAGGAAGTGACAATTCATTTATATCTAATGGGATCAGGCGTGTTCTGCTAACCCAAGAGGCATGTTCTCCTAAAGGGTAACCGTATTCTATCCCCTCAAATGCTTTGATGTTCTCCTTCCCTCAATCTGACAAAACATCAGATTCAAGGGGTGAGTGTCTGGGACAGGTTCTGACTTTGGCAATCAGTTCAAAAGAAAGAGGAGCAATTAAGCAATGAGCATGACAAATGCTAAGATTACTCAAGAGGACCCTGCCCCCTGCTTTGAAATGTCTTCAGGAATGGTGCGTGTGAGTATGCTTCAAAACATGAATGCACACAAACAGCCTTCTGAAGAGACCATCTCCAGTGGGGTAACATTTCTCTCAGCTTCAAAGACCCCCTTACAATAATATCTGGACTGCAGCAACTCCTTCCCCAGAGCATGTCAAATAGCATTAGAAATGTTAGCTGAGTTTCCCAACGTTTCTATGAAATAAGTGATAGTTAACATGATTATGCTCATTTTACAGGTTGCAGAGCAAGGTTAAGTGATTTGCCCAAGATCAAACAGTCAGTGACACTGATGGCATCCTCAATTAGTCCTGGTCATCTGTTCCCCCCTCTAACGACTATGCTGGAGGGATTTCCTTTATGTATGGTAAGTATCAACTCATTTACTCTGAAAAACACAAACATGCTTGTTGTATGGAACAGTTCCCCTATGCATACTACAGGGAATACTTACAACAATGCAGCCAGTCATTTGGTTATCTAAGGCACCACCTCAAAGCAGTCTCTCCCAATCTTTTCAGGTTCATCATCAACATCCTCGACTACCGAGGACCACTGTGCTAGCCAAAATGACCACAGCTGATGGCATCGCACCAGGCATTGTATATTGAACTTCCCAGATCTGAGTTAATACTGCAAATTGGGGTCAGGGCATGGACCCCTTTGCTCATCAATGGAGAGTCTGAGAGCACAGTGCGCCGGGGTGTTTTTATCCATCCTGGTGACATGGCCAAAAAGCACGCAGTATGGCTTTTGAATATAATGAGCAACTGAAGGAAGGCCAGATCTCTGTCATAATTTTGAAAAGATCTGGCTTTCCTTTCAGCTTGACAACTGTCACAGTTCAGGAAAACTGCACCTGTATTCCCCCTCCATGGCGCATCACAGGCACCTACTTTTAGACTTCCAGCCATTACCTTTCTTGGGTGGAAAGCTGCATCTCTCCCGCTCCTGACTGGTGTTTTCCCCAGACTACATTGTGATATTCCCAGCAAACTAGACTCCCTAAACAAGCTAGCATCTGCACTTCAGTTCTCTCTGATGGCTTATGAGCAGCATAACTGAAAGCAGTTATAAGTTAAGCACAGACCTGTATAAGCAACACATTTATTCTTAAGGTGAAAGCAATACAGAGAAAACATATAAAAACAATAAACGTTCCTACATGCATGCTAGAAGCTTACCAGAGGTCATCCATCAGTCTTACAGGGCCTCAGTAGGTCAAAGTCCTTCCAACCCTTCCTAGAAGGATTGGGGTCCCCCTTGGCCACAAAGTTCTGACCATTTGCTGGATGAGAAAGGTAGCCCTGGGACAGTTTAAACTGAGACTACTTATCCAGAAGTCCTTTTTTTGTCTGTTGGTCTCTGGAGAATCCAGTTTGAACTACTATATGCCTCTCTAGGTCGTGGCACTTCTATGGAGGTATCACAACTTGAGTCAATTCACCTAATCTTAGTTCCTGGAAGAGCTGTGGTCATCCTTCCCCATGGAATTACATACAATTCCTGGCCCATACATTTAACACTATAAGATCTCCCAGAGTTATCGCAGGAAATTGCAATATCAGCCACAGCAACTCCTTATTAGAAATAAAAAAACTTCATGACTCCCATTCACTTTTTACTCTTACTTCTTTAGTAAAGTATCAGTAACAACAATAATAAGACTATCTAATTTGAGTATGTTTCAAGAAGTCAAGAATACTTGTCCTTGAAGGGAAATGGTGGGCAGGGAGTGGAAGAGAGTGGCTTTAATTATAGTAAAATGTTCAGTGTCTTGTGACCCCTGGATTGCCTTTCATGACACCCTGGGGAGTCACGACATACGGGCTGAGAAACAGCGATCTAAGGCAAATGATAAATTGCTAAGCATGACCACTGTATAACACCAAATAATATTATAATAGGAATTTTAGCTGCTCTGCCAGTGACACCAGCCTTCATACCACATTTGCCCACTACTTTCACAAACATTTGTGTGTTTTATTTCCTGCTATTTCTCTGCATGGAATGCCTTTCCCACTTAGAACCATCAAGACACATTTATGACACAATATCCACATGACATTAGCCAATGAACACACTTATTAACTCTGTGAAAACTCATATACACCAAGCATCACTCCATCAGACCATCCAATAACTCTTGCTGAGTTACCGTATTGTCCCTCTGTCCCCTGTCTCAATTAGGTTTGATTTAGTCTGTACACTCCTCAGGGCAGCAAGAAGGTCTACCTTCTCTTTTGAGAGGTACCAAGCATATCACTGTGCACACTATAAATACATAAACAGATTGAAAAGCAGTTTTATTTATCAGTGCACATGGGGTACGATTGAATTTGAGCTATGGCAAGCTTCTACACATTGCCCTCTCTTTGTAAGCAAATTACAAAATCTACAATATTAAGAGCACGTAAGGTGAAACTAGAAACAACTGAAGGATCTCTTACCTATCCACTAACTACCCTAACAACTTGAGCTCTGCCCACCCTCAGTTCCGTGTGGATTGGTACATTTTCTTTCCAAGATTCCATACAAAATCTGTGTTAAGAGAGGTTCAGCACTGACAAGAAACCAATGTTTGCCTAGGCGCAGGCAAACGTTAAAAAAACATTTTTAGAAAGTGAAATGCCATCCATTTTTCAGTAGCATAACTAAACTGGCTTCTCTGATTAACTTCTAGCTTTTTTTAAAAAAACGGCTTCTCTAGGCAGGGACTCAACATGAAAAAATGTATGCAGAAAGCAAATTTGTTTGGTTTTTTTTAGAAACAGAAATTGGAAGTGAAGGCAAAAAAGTGAGCTTACAATAGAAACAGTCCTACAACTTGAACTATGGAGTCTCTATTGCGACTCCATTAGGCAGGTAAATTGTCAGAATGGTAAACCTTTATCCTCCACACTTGTAAAAAGACACATCTGAGCTATAAAGAATCACAGCAGATTAGGGTTAGAAGAGACCTCAGGAGGTCATCTAGTCCAAGCCCCTGCTCAAAGCAGGACCAAACCCAACTAAATCATCCCAGCCAGGGCCTTTGTCAAGCCGGGCCCTAAAAACCTCTAAGGACGGAGATTCCACCACCTCCCTAGGTAACCCATTCCAGTGCTTCACCACCCTCCTAGTGAAATAGTGTTTCCTAATATCCGACCTAGATCTCCCCGCTGCAACTTGAGACCATTGCTCCTTGTTCTGTACTAGCTGTAGTGCTGCATTACACTCTCATAGCTAGACGCTAAATTTGCTTCAGGCAACAGCACGATATATAAACATGAAAAATTAAAATTAACACAGGCTTCTCGTCCACCTGCACTTATGCACTCAGAACTGAAGAAAACTGACAAAACTGCCTTTTATTTTTTCTGTGGAGACACCCTGGGAGATAATACACAGAAAAAATATGGAAAACCTGGAAGTTACAAAGCTCATCCGATGAAGTGAGCTGTAGCTCACGAAAGCTTATGCTCAAATAAATTGATTAGTCTCTAAGGTGCCACAAATACTCCTTTTCTTTTTAAAGAGTTAACTGCTAATGGTTAACTTACCATATACAACCAAGCTGGGTCTAACTTATACCAGTACCATAAATTTGCTTGACTAAAACTGAGGGTGTGTTTAAAAGGGTGGTATCATTTCCTGCAGGCTCCTTATCATTAAACAAAGCACACATGGAGACAAAACAGTGTTGTAGCTAAACAAAACCAATGAATGCCTTAAAACATGACTTCACTTCCTACCCAGCTGAAAGTGGAAATCCTGTCCAAGCCTCCTATTTTGAGGATTCATATTTAATACACCAAACAATAGGTTCTTGGCCTCGGCAGCTATTTAAAGTTACATTGGAAGAGCCGGCTAGGTTTGCATTAGTAAGTGACTCGGGATTCCTGTGCTAATTGTGCCCTCTATCATGACCCTGTCATGGTGACTTGAACTTTTTCTACAAAAGGATTTAAACAGGAAAAGATACCTAGTATAAAAATTGTTTATTTTGTATGCAATGTATTGGCGTTGTGTCAGTGACATTGCCCCTGGGTGGCTGGCACACACAAAGATTAAGGGATCCAACTACTGCTACCAGATAAAGGAGTTCTTTTGTTCAAGGAGTTTAGCACTCTGCTTTTGAAATTTAAGGACCCCGGGTGTGATTTAGTGTGTGCTCATGAGATACCCACTGTTTGTAACACACAGATTTACTACAGGCTGAAATAAATAGATATTGCAACAACAATGGAGAGAGGCCACATTCAAAGTTTTAAACCTTCAACACTGAAATCTATTTCCTAGCCAAAGGCTTTCCACCTCTTCAATACACACTCAGTGGCTTGTTAATGTAGGGTTGTCATAAAATCTATGGCATTATATAGCTTCCAAACACGCCATCATATATACTCCCTATACAGTCTTCACCATTTTTTTCCTATGACATATGTCGTTTAGCTGGCTTCGTCTCCTTTTAATAACTCTGCATAATGCACCGAAGTATACCAGAGAGGCTGCAGTATATAACTGGTTTTGGTTATATCATTTCTCTATTTTAGCTTTGTAGAGATTTCATTATTAAGAATATTTTAAAACAAGTCCACATGACTGTTATTGCCAAGTGATCATTTGTTACACAACTTGTTTACTCTTTTGGTCTTCTAGAAGAAAGGTTATTTAATAAAGTAGAGAGGGCAGCCTTTTCTATTACCAGTAGTTTCCTAGGTGGGAACATATTCAGTGGTGGAGGAGAATAAGCATGAACATACATTTTAAAAAATGCAAAATCAAGTATATATTTTAAATGAAGATATTCATCGTTCAATAGCAATTTATTTCACTTTAAACAGCAGCAGTCAAGTAGAAAAAAATCCTAAAATTAAATGAATTACAAAAAATTTAGGCAGAACCTCCCCATTTGAACATAATTAAGGACAAATATAGTGAACAACATTAAAAAGTCAACATTTTCTGGAAGTTATGGAACCATGCAGTAGTAACAGAAATATAATATTTCTCCATATTCAGAAGAGGAAATAATTGGGGTACCCCAAATGCATGGTAATTGTTGGCAAATGGCAACTACCACAGAGACACACACATGATGCTTAAGAGCCTAATTCTGCTCCCACTGAAACCAGTGCAAAACTTCCATTGACTTCAGCGTTACAGGAGCAGGCCCTAATGAATTAGATACTTCACACAGACAACTTCTGAAAATGATAAACGATAAAACACTATAGGGAACATGGAGTCAATGGTATGGCATATAATCACCTTCTTTATTGTTTTAATGACATGGTTCACAAACATGACATTTCTTACCCGACCAGTATGTTAAGAGTGAAGTTTTGTTTGCCTGCAGCCAACTATTGTTACTGCAACAGAACAATTAAGGGCTTCTTCCTACTCTCATTTAAGTCCTAACTTCCTAAACTACAGCTAAAAGGAAAGAGAGAGAAATGAAGCCTTAGACAGATTAATAGGAATGTTAAATCATGTAACCCACTTAAAATAAGCTTGCACGTAGCAGTCCAAGGCCCAGTGGGTAAAAATTCCCACCTCACAAACTTACACAATGGGCACTAACTTGGACTTAGGAGACTCGAGTTCAATTTCCTGTTCCACCACAAACTTCCTGTGTGACTTTGTGCAAATCACTTAGCCTCTCTGTGATGCAGTTCGCCATCTGTAAAACAAGGATACTAGCACTTTCCTATTTCACAGGAGTAGGGTGACCAGATGACAAGAACAAAATATCGGGACACATGGGGGGGCAGCCACAGGCTCACCCCTTCACCAGGGCCGGCTCTAAATTTTTTGCCTCCTCAAGAAAAGCAAAAAAATCCAGAGTGCCACAAAATATCGGGACAAATAGGGTCCCGATCGTACATCAGTCGGCACACAGGACAAACAACTAAATATCGGGACATCTGGTCACCCTACACAGGAGTGTTGTGAGGACAAATGCATTAAAACCTGTGAGGCTGTCAGATGCTATGGAAAGGAAGACTACATAAGAACCGAAGATAAATAAATATCACCACAAAGTACCAAACAAGATGTAAAGCTCAAATTACTCTGCAGCGTCAGCATTTACTTCTGGCAAAAAGAAAAACATTTCAAATTATGGGTTATAAACATGAGCTCAACAGGGAAAACAAAAAGGCAGCAGTTTGGTGAAATGCTTCATTTTAGAAAGCAAAAGGAAAGGAGTAACACAAACAAAATAAATGTTCAGTTTAACAAAATAGTTTAACTGCATTATACCACTTGATGCATACTCAGGTTGGTAAAAAAAAGCTGCTGAAAGCATGTAAGGCATCATGAACGGAACAGTTTTCATGACCCTTTAGTTCATATTTGATATTGTATTACCATACATCAGCTTGATTGGGGATTTGATTTTAGCAGCAGAATATTATTTTCCCTTGGGTTGATAATAACAACATAGTTGGACAGAGTAACCAATCTCACTTTTTTCAAGCCCAAAAAACAACAGTATATTAAAAAAACGTAGCAATATATATTTCATTCTTTAATTTTAAAATGATTCTTTGTCCTAAATTAGCTACAGCGTCTTAACTCCAGTGAAGCTTCCACATTAGTGCCGAGGAGCATTAGATCCACCCACAATTCTGTTCCACTAATAGGGGATCTTCAGCAGTAATCATCTCATCTTCCAATAAGGGACTAAGGCCTAGTCTACACTTCCACTTACAGTGCTGAAACTTTCTTCGCTCAGGGATGTGGGAAAAAAAAATCTGAGCGATGCAAGTTTCAGCACTGTAAGGCGGCAGTATAGACAGTGCTACAAGCCGCGCTCCCAGCGCTGGTAGCTATCGCCCTTGCGGAGGTGGTTTTATTACAGCGCTGGGAGACCTCTCTCCAGCGCTGGAGCTGCGACTCCCCAGCCACGTTAAAGCGCTGTCGGCTGTGTAGACATACCCATAATCTATATCATGCTCTTCTGAACCCTCCTTTACTGGGACCTGGTAAATGTTCCTGCTTATATGCAGGCTACATAGCAAGCCAAGTCCCTTTTATGATACGTGTTGGATCCCCATCTGCTATTAGGTGATCATAATGCGTCCTTTTACTCCGTAGCAAACAACTGTAGAACAGTCAGGGCACCCAGTATCTAGTTTAGAACGGAAGGTCAGTAAAAGGTTGTCAGTGGAGAGATGAAATAGAAAAATCAACAAAAGGGCAAAACAAGGTCCTACTGCAATAACAAAGGTACATCTAACCCAGTAGCCTGTCTTCCAACAGTGGCCAATGTCAGGTGCCCCAGAGGGCATGAACAGATAATCATCAAGTGATCCATCCCCTGTCGCTCATTCCCAGCTTCTGGCAAGCAGAGGCTAGGGACACCATCCCTGCCCGCCCTAGCTAAAAGCCACTGATGGACCTATCCTCCATGAATGTATCTAAATCTTTTTTGAACCCTGTTATAGTCTTGCCCTTCACAATATCCTCTGGCAAACTGTGCGTTGTGTGAAGAAATACTTCCTTTTGTTTGTTTTAAACCTGCTGCCTATTGATTTCATTTGGTGACCCCTAGTTCTTGTGTTATAAGAATGAGTAAATAACACTTCCTTATTTACTTTCGCCATACCTGTCATGATTTTATAGACCTCAATCATATCCCCCCTTAGTTGTCTCTTTTCCAAGCTGAAAAGTCCCAGTCTTATCCCAGAAGCTGTTCCATACCCCTAATAATTTTGTTGCCCTTTTCTGAACCTTTTCCAATTCCAATATATCTTTTTAGAGATGGGATGACCACATCTGCACACAGTATTCAAGATGTGGGCGTACCATGGATTTATATAGATGCAATATAATATTTTCTGCCTTATTATCTAGCCCTTTCTTAATGATTCCCAACATTCTGTTGCTTTTTTGACTGTCGCTACACATTAAGTGGATATTTTCAGAGAACTATTCACATGACTCCAAGGTCTCTTTCTTGAGTGGTAACAGCTAATTTAGACCCCATCATTTTATATGTAGAGTTGGGATTATGTTTTCCAATGTGCATTACTTTGCATTTATCAGCACTGAATTTCATCTGCCATTTTTTTGCCCAGTCACGAGAGATCCTTTTGTAGTTCTCGCAGTCTGCCTGGGACTTAACTGTCTTGAGTAGTTTTGTATTATCTGCAAATTTTGCCACCTCACTGTTTACCCCTTTTTCCAACTTAAAGGCCTTCAGATTGTAAACTAAGTGATAATTATAACTGCCCAAGTATGCTATTGACTCTGAGACAGAGTTTAATCTTGGAGCATGGGAACTATCCTGCTTTCGCAATGGGAGGAGGAAGAGGACAGACCCCGTTAAATTTATTCTAGCATATAAAAGGTGTTTTTGTTGAAAATGTGGTCTCTCTCAAGTTATTCTTTGTTATAGGTTTTGTGTTTTAGGCATAGGCACACCCTGTCTGTGCCAACTGGATGTGGTTTGTAATCCAATGGGGGGTAATAAACATTTTATATATGTGCACAAAGATCAAAAGGTAAAAGATGGGGTGACCTCTCCTAAGCATCTCAAAATCAAAAGTTCTTACTAATCTCCTTCGCAGCAGTAAGCAAAGGAAACAGAGCATGTATAAAAACAACCCTAATTACCACCACCCAATAGAGAGACAAGTGACATTCTGTTAATTATGCAACACTCCTGGTACAAATCTAGACAGTGATTTTCCCACTTTTGTTCCTCCTCTTGGCTGAGGTGATCATTACTTCAGAACGAAACCCAGTCCAGTCCTGGCCCACCCTGCCTCCCCCAACACTAACTAGCAATGGGAACGCAAGATGGAACAATTTTATAATCAGGTGCTTTTAACAAACTGCCACTTCCAGTACTCAACTCTTCGTAGGAACTTTTCAGTCCTAACCCACCAACAAATCCTAAAAAAAAATCCTCAAAGGTCTCACTGTAATACAATTTCAAAATTGTACTACACATATGAACATGCGTCTGTGTTTAAAGGAGACTGTGGGTTTTCACGGTCCAAACACTAAGCTATTCCTTCTATGAATCCATAATATGTTAAATGACCCACAAGAAAATGAAGTCTGATCCATTTCTGCTTACATATTTGTATGATAATTTTACTGGGTTATTGGATATTTCCACTGTATCATTGTGGGAGTAGGACTGTCAAGTCCTGAATATTTGCAAGACATCACAGCTGGTGACCTAATTTGATGTACAATTCAGCCCAGTAATATAGTTTATTCGGAATCTAATATTTCAATTAAAAATGATCTCTATGTAAATAACAATCTTGCCCTATCTTCAACCTCTGGTTATAAATTTAAATCCTTCCTTCAGTTTTGTCACGTACAGAAGTAAAGGCTTGTATTTGAATAGTCAAAAGATTTCTTTTAAAGATTAGTTATCATATGACCAACAATGAAAACACACAATAAAAGAGCAGATTACTCAGAGTAAGATGAAATGTAGCAGGCTTTGGACTCTGCCCTTAACAACTTTTGTTTAAAGAAAGACTTTCAGACTATGGAATATTTTTTATGTATAATGAGAATCGAAAGCAGTAACAGGCATGTGTTTAAAAAAAGTATTTGCCTATGCTACCTTATGTTATTCAGTCTAATCAAATGCTCTCTCTTTATGGGAGTTTGTTACTTTTAAACACTTCCCTTAGCTTAGACGGCAGAACCTAGCCTGTCAGTTCCCCTTTCTGGTTTGTATGCACTAGCAGAGCGCTGGTATGTTTTCAAACCAGAACTGCCAGAAAAAGTTCAGAAACAAAATGGCAATGTTTCTTTTGCATATTAGGTTTAATGAAGTTTAAAAACTTTTCTCTTTAAACCTCCTTCTTCCCTGCCCCACCCCCTACACAAAAAAAGCCAAGCAAGCCAACAACTTCTCAGTCTTGAGCTTATGTTATGTAATATCGTGGCAGTTGGACGTCTGGTCACCCTACCTTTTATGCTAGGCAGAGAACCTACACTCCTAGTTCTATCACGTGGTGATAGGCCACAAGCCATTCACTTTGCTCATGGTTTTCTTAATTTGTGTAATCATGAAGGACTTGTTAATTACCTCGGCTATGATGTTTCAACAAGGGCTGGTCTCCCACACCACTGCCTCTTGCTCATGGTTAATCCTGCAGTGAGGTCAAATAATACTTGGCCATGAGTCATCATAATCATTTCCAAGGTAACTGGCTAAATACACAAGGTAAGTACATGATTGCAGATTCACTGTAGAGTCCAGCAGGAGGAGAAACTGAGCTAAGAGAGATCATTCTCCTACTAGGATCAGCATCTTCAATAAAAACAAAGAGGAGTCCTTGTGGCACCTTAGAGACTAACACATTTATTTGGGCATAAGCTTTTGTGAAGTGGGTTATAGACCACAAAAGCTTATGTCCAAATAAATGTGTTAGTCTCTAAGGTGCCACAAGGACTCCTCATTGTTTTTGCTGATACAGACTAACACAGCAACCCTTCTGAAAACCATCTTCAATAAGAAAGACTGAACCATGGAACAATACTGGCTATATATACTGGCTTTCTGGATACAAGTATGATAAAATAGACTCTCTCTCCACCCTCCCCCACCACCACCCCTCACCAAAGACTGGTCCAATAATGAAGTCCTCCCTTCCGTGACAATATCTTCCAAAATGAAATACACATATTAAACCCAAGTTACTAGAGGTAACTGCCATCCAGCACCACTGCAGATACGATCATTAAAGTCAAACAGAAGCTCAAGTGGTGTCCTTTGTTGCATACAGGGACGTTAGGATAACAACAATAGAAATGGATTGCTTTTGTAATGAAATTCTGTGAGGTATTCTGGCTCCTTTTCAGGCTGAAATGGAACACAGAATCGTTTCAGTTCCGTTCTGGGAAATTCTGCTATTTGGGTTCCGAAAGAGATGAGATCCCAGCACCCAATGCTGTCACAGAGTTACTGTATGCCTTGTACACACAGCACAAAAACAGCCTAAAAGTTACCAGTTCTGTATCACTTCCGTTAGAAAATTAATCATAGTATCATTGATTGCACTGGGTTTCAGTAATCAGTATTCATACTAGACTGCTCTTTTCAAGTAACTTTAATTATCCTGACAGTGCAAACAGAGACTGTACGGAGTGAATAATATGGCGAACTTTGCTTTAATCACTACATTTACCAGGAGGAAACAAAGAGACCACAGCCACCTACAGAGCCATGCTGTCATTGGCAAATTCCATTTAACATGCATCTCTCCTATAACATTACCTACCACATAGATAAAAAGCAGAAAATACACTAAATTTACATAAGCTATACTGTTGTATATAGTTGAAAATAGACTATTTTCTCCTCACACTCATATCAATGTGCTATATAGCAACAGTCAGAATAAAAGGTTAATAGTAAAGAATGCCACCTGGAAAATTTTCATTCCCATGGTGTTGAAGCCACTGAAGAAAATTGTTGCTCTTCTTTAATTACATGAAGCCTGTGTCAAAGAGGCTCCAAGAATGACTCTTCCTGAGCACTATATACCTCGGGCGCAGGAAAGTCACCAAGGACCAAGCACATTTATTGGAGAGAGATCACACCCTGCAACATCTTTAGAAACTATGTCACTGTGTTTAAGTGCATGAAGGTGTTTTAGGTTTAAGGCAGGGGCTTGTTTCAATAAGTCTACATTCATAGGAACTGACTCTATGGGTGCTCTGGAGTTGGAGCACCCACGGAAAAAAAACAGTGGATGCTTAGCATCCACCAGCAGCCAGCTCCTCCCACTCCTACCCCCAGTGCCTCCCGCCCACTGCCGGCCCTGCTGATCAATTCCTCCCCCTCCCTCTCAGTGGCTCACGCCTCCCATGATCAGCTGTTCCGTGGTATGCAGGAGGTGCAAGGGGCAGGAGTGCGGACAGGGTACACTCGGGGGAGGGGCAGGGGAAGGAAGAGGTGGGGTGGGGGTGGGTCCTTGGGGGATGGAGTGGAGTGGGAGCAGGGCCTGGGGCAGAGCAGGGGTTGAACATCCCCCCGGGAAAGGAGGAAGACCGCGCCTGTGGCTACATTAATGAGCCTCTGTTCAACTCAAACCTAGCAACCAAAATGCAGCCAGTTCCTTATTGTGCTGCAAATCGAGTTGAACAAATGGCATTTCTAAATATTTGTAATTTGTAAAGGCAACTGTGTCCTCTTCTGTCTGGCCTTTTCTCAAAGTCTTTTAACATGTGCAGGCAAAACTTTGTGTTTTCTTTTGTATAGTGTAATAGTTATGCATTAAATAACTATGCTATCATATTGATGCGATTCCATTATAAACCTCTGTTTGGCTCCAGAACATTTTTTTAAAACCCATTCAGTCAAAGCTTGGTTTAAAAATGATCATTCCAGATACATATTTTTTACTCTAAAAGATTGTGCAAATAGGGGAAAATAATAAAGATTCTCAACATTACATGAGGTTTAAATAAACTTCAATGTATCAGTTTTCACAATTTTTTTAGGCTGCGTTTTGCAAAGAAAGCAAAGCACTTACCGGGAGCAATGGTCTCCAGTGTCCCACGATTAATTTTTCTCGTGCTTGTGCAGTGTTGGACAGTGGAGCCAGTAAACACCAAGTAAAAAACTACATCATCTTCAAGTTCATCTTCTTCAGTCAGCAGCACTGTAATAACACAGTCACCCTAAGACAAGGGCAAAAAAAGCCAGAGGTCAAGTTCACATCCTCAAAAATTTTATTATATAAATGACCCACTCGGTCTCCAAGGCTCCTGGTTTCTTCTCTCTGTCCTTTTTCACATCACTGTAAGAGTATTTGCTCCCATCTTCAGATATACAGGTAGATTTCACAATGCATTTTGACCGGATCATCAAGCACAGCAGCCAGCTGCAAAAGATATGCAGAGGCTCGGCCATTAGATTCTGACAGGAAACAGTTTTCCCATCCCGTGAAAATTTTCAAGATTTCGAACAATTTTCCCATGTTGCATTGGGATGAAACCAAGACTTTTACAAAATGTTGCCTCCCCCTCCAAAAAAAGAGAGCAAGATAGAGCCCTCACCCCAGAACAGCCAACACAGCCTGGTGTGTAGGGCACTTACCTGGAATTTGGGAGGACCAAGTTCAAGTTTCTGCTTTCAGTCAGGCAGAGCAGATTCTTGAACTTGGGCCTCCCACATCCCAGGTGAATGCCCTACCCCCTGGCTACTCTCTCTCACCAGAAATTCCACACTGTACCTGAGAATCCTGCCTGATTAAAGTTTTTTCAAAACTGTTATGTTTTCACGAAAAGTTTCGGTTTCGACAATGTGTTATTTTCTGATGAAAAACCTGTCTTTACCATACTAATTTCCCCCTACTGTTACTCACACCTTCTTGTCCACTGTTTGAAATGGGCCACGCTCATTATCACTACAAAAAGTGATTTTTCCTCCCTTGGTATTCTACTGTTAATTGAATTGTCTCGTTAAACTGACCCCCCACTTGGTAAGGCAACTCCCATCTTTTCATGTACTATGTATATATATATAAACACACACCTGCTACTGTATTTTCCACTCCATGCATCTGATGAAGTGGATTCTAGCCCACGAAAGCTTATGCCCAAATAAATTTGTTAGTCTCTAAGGTGCCACAAGGACTCCTCGTTTTTGTTTATGTCAAAAAATTCCCAACCCCAGCTCAAATAGCCATGGTGGCAACAACATCTGGAAACATCAGCACAAGATCAAAATCAGCACCTCACAGCACCGTGATATCACGATAGTACTGTAACATCTCACTGGTATTGACTCACACCAGGAAGCACGGAGAGCAACCCAAAATTGCTCAAGTATCCAAAGTATCCCAGCCTAAATTCTCTCTCTGTGCCTAGGTAACTACCTACTGATACCTGCAAGGTAACTAACTCAAGCACTGACCACTCCCCTCCTCCTCAACACACATACACAGAAACCTAGGGAAGCATCAAATTCAGTAGGGTTTTCTCTTGCTACAAAGAGAGGGGGGCGGAAACATGATTGTAAGGAACCAATAAGGACAGCGTTGTTGCAAAATTATACTCAATAGAACTACCCTTCCTGGAACAACAGCTACCGACAGGAGAATAGGCTTTATATTATCAGGACTCAAATCTGACTCCCTCTGCAGCCCAATAGCTATGTACTGGCACATATCAATATTGCCTAGAAGTAAGATTTACTGTTATGCCTTCATTGTCATGTGCAATTACACTTTCACCAAACAATAACAATTTGAAAATATCTACTGCTTTGTTGCAAGGTTTGCATTACCTCATTTGCCACATTTTCTTGCAGATCATGCTTTGATGAGGCTGCAAAACCTTATTTATAGCAAATACAATAGTCCATGAAACCAGGACACACCTTGCTGCCTCAGGTCACACTCCTACGCTCAGTCTGCACAACCTAGATTTTTAGAACTACTGCGTGCAAAAAAGTATACATAAATGAGACATGCAGTTTAGGTGTGGCTGTGTTAGTCCCAAGATATTAGAGAGAGAAGGTGGGGGATGCAATGAAGTCTTTTATTGGACCAACTTCTGTTGGTGAGACAGGTTTTCGAGCCCTTCTTATCTCTGCATAAATTATATGCAGTTATCACAAGTAACTCTGCGTGTAACTGAAGTAATTGTATGCGCAAATCACACACATGTTCTTCTGCACATACAACTCTAAAAATCTGGTTTCAAGGTATATAAATACCTATGATAGATTAAAAATCCACTCTCCTGCAGTCGCAGAGATACATTCATTGCAACAGAAGGAAAGTACATACAGAAATAACAAGGGTAAAGGGTGTTTTGTATGACTTTGCTATCCTTTATAATTTGCTGACAATTAATTGCTTAAGACACACATCATTGGGAACAGTAGGCTAAAAACGTCTGGTCCTTTCCTAGCCCACTAATCTACTAAGATCAAAACCAGTTTGATGCCTCAGGTTTTAAAATTAAAGCTGTATTAACTAGCCCTGTTTCATCACTCCACTTAGCATACATTAATGTTGCAAGTTTGGAAAAGACTCCATGCAGATTATGCAAAATCTAATTTGAATACTCAAACAAAAAGCACTGTCTCATTATATAACCTTAACTCTAAAAATCTTCAATTCATTGCTCCTTCTCCTCCCTCTCAAATCAATACTTTCTCCCAAACAAATCCACCAGTTTCCGCTCCATCCTCCTTTGTGCTCACTCACCCTCCCAACCTAGGTTCCCCATCCCCACTCCCTCTTCTACCTCTGGATCCCCACAGCTCCTCCACACTCCGCTCCGCATTCTGGCTCCCTCACTTGAATTCCTCCTCCATCACCCTGGCTTGGCTCCCCCAAACTCATCTCTGGTTCCTCATGTCCCTCTTTGGATTTGCCTCATTCCTCCCGCCAAGAAAGTAGTCCCCCAGTGTACCCTTCGACACAGCACAACACCCTACATCACTCCACCCAATGTTACTCTTGCCTTATCTCTGTGTCTGCAGCTGATTGGGTTATGCTGTGTGTGGAGTTTCTATGGCTACAGAGCTCCCATGGCCTCCCTAGAGGACTCTAACCACAGAGATTCTGCCTTAGAGGAGACTAACTGAACAGAAACCGCCTCAAGTACCTCTCCCTCCAGTCTTCCACTCCAACCCCTTTCACTTTTCATGGGACTCTATAGTAAAGGTACACCACTGAAAACCAGGCCGGAGTTTTAGCCCAGCTTTGCTGCTGACCTGAGACAAGTCTCACAGGTTCTCTTTGCCTCAGTGTCCCCATCTATAATATGGAGATTACTCACATATGATGAGGCTCTATTAGAGAGTGCAATGCCCTGTGGCATATGGATGTCGGAGGCATAAGAGAAGGTGCCACGTAATGTGATTGATCTTTGTTAGAACCATTACGAACCCTGGGCACGCAGGGTGAAGGAGCAGCTGGAGCTACAATCTTTGTTCTGTATGGCCAGCCCCCAGACATGCAAATCAGGAGATTAAAAAATAAGAAGGGTCATTTTAATTGGCCTTGTGGGTCACATTTTGAAGCTCTTCTTCACAGCCAAGAGAGTTAGAACCTTTTTTGAAGAAAGAGAGAGAGAGAGAGATGAAAAACAAAAGAGAAACGAGTGAAACAAAAGGAAAGAGAAACGAGTGAAACAAAAGGAAAGAGAAACGAGTGAAACAAAAGGAAAGAGAAACGAGTGAAACAAAAGGAAAGAGAAACGAGTGAAACAAAAGGAAAGAGAAACGAGTGAAACAAAAGGAAAGAGAAACGAGTGAAGCGGGGGAGGAAAAAAGAAATAGAATGTTGCATAATTCCATGACTCCAGGAGCCGGAGCTTTAAGAAAAACATCATAGAATCACAGAATATCAGGGTTGGAAGGGACATTAGGAGGTCATCTAGTCCAAGTATTGGTCATCAAATATCACAAGAGTTGACACTACTGCCAACTAGTTATATGCCAGATGTGGACCGTATGGTAGTAAATCTAAGCAGGTTTTGGACAATAAAACCACAAGGAAGACAACTATGTGTGGTAATGTGGCTTCAGCAGATAGGCTCCTGAGGGCTTGTCAACATACAAAAGTTGCCCCAGTGTCATTACACTAGTGGAGAACCCTGAGGGAACACACCGATATCATCTTAAAACTAGTTTTACCAATTTTGCTTTCCCCTGTTTTACAAGAACAAGCTAACCAGATATCAACCAGATTTAAATCCAGAAGATGCTGAGAGTTAAACTTATCACTAGTCCTGGTAACATGGTTCACAGATTAGTCCATCATCACTGCTCATAAAAGTAATGCTTACAATTAAACAATTAGCATACTACCCACTTTTTTTGTTGTTGCAATTCATCTTGACAAAAATTACTCAGCCAGTGGCAGAAAGGCACTAGAAGAAGTGCTTCTGCAATCTATCAGGAAATAATACCAGAGCAGAGTTCTAAAGGATGTGAAAGGAATAATACACAGAAGAGGCAGAAATAGAATGCGTGTGTTTTCAATGATACAATAAAAAGATGGAAAAAAGTCTCAGATTTGAAATTCAAACACTACCAATTCACATGCAGAACTAAAACATTCAATTCCAGCAAATGTGTCCGGTTTTGAAGCAACTATTCAAAATGCACGCTTTTTAACCTACAAATTTCTCCCTTTGCTTTGATTTTTGTTTCTTCATCTTTGCTCAAACTGTTCCCACCATGGGATCCACATGCAAATACTTAAATGGTCCTATAGTCCTGCTGAAGTTTAAGACAACCAAATCAACAGAGCTGACTGTTTAAACAAATGGCAGCTGAGGCTAATATTTTTAAACCCAGAACCTGTAAATATGGCTCATCACTTTCCTTTGGAACAAAAGTAATCAGCACAGAGTACATGTGAAAAGAACTGTGTATTGATGGGTTTATACACACGTGGACTAAACAAAGGCCATCAGGGTAATACTTTAACAAGCTTAAGAGATACAGGTTAACTCACAAATATTAGAGCAAAAACGATAGATGCATTCACCTAGTTATTGTTAAAAAGAGCAGGATAAAGGCCTAACACAGAACAAGCTGAAGATGTGGACAAATACTAGAACCCCTCAGGCCCTCTGTATTGGTTTGTCTAGACTAGGATTTAAAGATGTGATGTTAGATCAAGGTAGCTAACTACTTTACAGCTTCTAAAACTCTAGTCAAGGCAAAGCAATTGTACTTCAGAATTTGCTAAACTGGTTGAATTAACATCTAGAGCGAAGCCTAGGTTATGACAAAATCAGCTAGCATGATTGTAAAGGTCTGAGGCTACGTCTACACTGGACTGCAGTGTAGACTACGGGGGCTGTGAACTATACAGCGCACCAAAATGTTGCACTCTCTGGTGGATGATGCTAACACAAACTAAACATTACCAAGTTTGTGTTAGTACAGTCCTGTTTGAAAGAGGACTGTGTTAACGCAAATTAAGTACCTTTTAGTTTGCACCAACAGTGTCCACACTGGGCAATTAGAGCACAACATTTTGGTCACACCCCCGCAGTCCACATTGTGCCACAGTATAGACAAGCCTTTAAACTGTGTCTACACATGCGCTAAAGGGTATTTCAGTGATGCTAAGCTAACTTATTGAACTAACACAACTGAAAAATGCTCCATTTTCTGCTACATAGACAAGGCCTACACGCCTTGTCTAGACTAGAAAAAAGGTGGGAGGGTTTAATCGAGTGAGCTCAATCAAGCTTGCTTAACTTGACTGTAAACCACACTGTATGGGTCTACTGTGGAGCTCTATTTCAAACTAAGGGTGGTAAACTGTGTCTACACTGGTGTTCAGTGGGGTTCGCAATCAAGTTAACTAATTCTGTTGAAACATGGCACCTTTTTACCTAGACAAGGCCTAAGAATAAGCTTCTCCTGCCACCTCAGTTAGCAACCTGGGAGCTGTAGCTCAGGTGTCCGCTTCATGTCTCTCAAAACCCTGCCACAGTCTTTCAGTAAAAAGTGGTAAGTCAATACCCAATATTCCTAATATGAAAAACAAGCACGGCTCTTTTTTTTTTTTTTTTTTAACTTAAAAGTTGACATTCTCTTTGCGGGTCATTAGCAAGATGGAAAGGATGCCATTCATTCATTCATCGTGCATTGCAGTTCACCTTTGCATGCGTCTTCTGAACTGTCATCTGCTGTTGTGTACAGCATAATTAATGGTTTGTAATCTACTTTGAGACCCCTGGAGATACACAAGTGCTAATGATCATGATTAAGAAAGTGGATGGCCTTTAATATCTCTCATTAAAATCAGTAACAGACAGCAAAACTCTGTCATCTTCATCATAAAAAAAAACATCCACACCCAAAAGTTACTTTAAAAAAAATCTTTTTGAAAATATGAATTAACAGTTTACAGTACAAGGTTCTCTCTTTCCAACAACTTCAGAGTTAAAGCAAATCAGTTACAAATGTGGCCAAATTCCTTAAACCCACATAGAAAGAGTTTCCAATAGCACTATTGCACTCAGCCTACAAAAACATTTTAATTGAAGCATGTTTACCTTTATTCATTTAATATTACCCAAATAATGTCATCTGTTCAATATCACTGCCACACAAGGTGGCTATTATAACCCCTTTCATCCTGAATGGCTACAAATGGAAAGCCAGGCTGCCAATACCCCTTTGGTGAAAGTACAGATAGATCAAAGCAATTCTCCAGCACATGCCAACAAATAAGAATAATTTAATTTCAAACCTAGTTTGGATTGACTAATATTTACTTATCTTAAAGCCCATTGGAAATGAAAACATTCCATTTTATGTCCATTCACCCAAAAGGTCACCATTTCTTTCAACTCCCAAATTTCGATTCAAGATGTATGAAATAAACATTTCAGAGATGTGATCGGTATGAATTAAGCCTATTATTTAAAAGTACATTCAGTATCTCCAGCTGGGGAGGGAATGTTGTTTAGTGGTCATAGCACATGACTAAAGATAAGGGACTTGGCCACAGATTCACTGAGGGCTGAGCTACACACAATTTTTGTACAACTATATCGATTTAGAAACTGATTTTAACTGAAGTGGTACAACATTTAGCGTTGACACTGTTATACCAGTATAATAGTGGCTATATCGATATAAGCACTCTTACATCAATATAATTGTGTCAACACTAGGGCACTGTACCACTTTGTATCAATTTCTAAACCATTACAGTTATGGGAGAACAAAAACTATGCTTTGATGTGCCCTGAGTGATCATGGCTAAACGACTTCCTCTCTGTGTTTCACTTTCTCCATCTGTAAAAGGGGAATGACCTGTCCTTTAAGGGCTTTTATATGAGCTTACTTCATCAATGTTTGTAAATTTCTACGATGTTATTAAACAGTGGCCACTATATAAGAGCCAAACATTACTAATTTATATTATTTATTACTTCGTAAAAATGTATCTGTATTCTAAAAAGAGACTACCTTAATCTCTTAAATGTTTGCACAGTTTAATTATATAGCAAAAGCTCGAATTTCCAATTCAGTTATTGACCATCTTTGTCTGTCTGCTTCTGTAAGTGCTGGGGAACCATCAATCTTGTCGGACCCTATACTGTGAATGACACCGAATCATAATGATTCCCCTGTAACATGTACCATTTGGGATCACATGAGGTCTCAATGAGAAATGACAGAAGCAAGATCCACAGTAATCCATTCATCCCCAAAGCAAATTTATATCATTTTACAGGTTTCCTATACACTTGTAAGTGTATGTCCCAATTAGGGTCGGAAAAGGATGTATTTTTTTTAAATGTGCTAGCTAACGTATTTTAAAATTCCACTATAAACAGTTTAAGTTGTATTTTAATGTGAACCATATTCACCTCAAGCAGTTAGCACATTTTAAAATACCACTTATCCCTATACCACTTATCCCATTGTGGTGTTTTGAAGTATGTTAGCGAACATATCAAAAACTCATCTTTTTTCCTCTAACCCAGACAAAGCCTAGGACCATTTAAATAAATGTAAACTCCAGTATGATGTGTTAAAAGGTGAAACTGAAGGACTTGTAGAAGTTTTATTAAAAGCAGAATGGTAAATGGACAGAATATATGTACACATAAGATTGCTGATGTTAACCACTACAGTCTCTGGTTACATTTTTCATCATGGTAGCACCTACTACAGTACACTGATGCTGAACACAAAAGCATGCATTAGGTGACTAGGAAAAATTTACTAAGTGGATGCAAAAAATAGGTCTGACACCTTTCAGCACTTTTCTTTCCAAACAGCTATTGCCAAGAAGAGTTCTGCTCTTTTACTGAAGAGTTTGGCTTGGAGTGTTAGATTAGACAAGTGAGAATAATGTGCCCTTTTAACAGGTTTAATTCTGTTTCCATTCATAACAGAACTGACTTGTTCTTGGGTCAACTTATTACATTATGCCTTTTGGTGTCATAACGATTTATACTTTCAAACTGGTATCTTCTTTATTAATGGAAAGCTGTTCACACAGTTTCAATGTGGATCTTCTTTTACGGGCACAGAAAATTGAAATCCTTTGATTGTTTTCCTCCTTGAACTGATAAAAGTTCTCTTGCATTTTTGTTTTAAATGAAGTAGGCATGCTGTCATCTAACCTCCAAGCCAGGAGCGTTATCTATTGCTATGGGCACACAAAGAGAAGTCAGATTTCACTCCAGAGTCACTGTGGGTATGTCTACACTGTGAGTCACTATGCAACAGCTGCAATGTAGACACATCCTGTATGACTTTGGGCAAGTGTAATGGGATTATAAACACCACATGAGCACAGACAGGAAAGGAGTCTTCCCTGCTTACTGGCAACTAGGCTGACCATACCCCGGCACAGCGACCAGAACTACCAATCATGGAGGCATGCACCCGCAGCTGGGACCAATAAGGAAAACAGGCTCAGCTATAAAAAAGGAAAACAGAGCAGTGAGGAGGCAGAAAGACCCAGGAGAGCAGAGGACTAGCAGCCCCATGCCATGCTGCCTCTAACAAACTCACAGGGAGACAAAGGAAGATGGCGAATTCTGGAGTTTAAGGGCTGATTGACTCATTGTAGATGAAGTTGATGTACTGGGCTAATTTGAGATGAATACAGAGACCCCAGTTTGGAGAAAACTGGGACTTCTAGAGGGGCTGCCCCAAGAACAGTTTTCAGCAAATCATTTCACTTCTCTGTGTCTCAAGTGTGTTCATCTGTAAATAGGGTTGCCAACTCTGACTGAAGCTATTCCGGGAGATTCCCCCCTCCCCAAAAAACTTGACATAATGTCATTTTCTTAAAATATCCTATTAAAATCTCCCGGGTTGCTTTCAATGGGCACCGGGAGATTGGTGCTGATTCTGGGAGACTCCAGGCCAGTCCTGGAGGCTTGGCAACCCTATCTGTAAAATGGAAATCATTAGGGGTGGAAGAAAATTTTCCATCAAAACTATTTTTGATCGAAAAATTGGGTTTTTGCATACATGAAATTTTCCACGGAAAGTGTCTAGTAGAGAGAATAAATGGCAGCTCAAAACCAAGGGGAAGGTGAGGATCCCACAATCCCATTCAAGATTCAAATCACCATGACTCACCCGCTAATCAATCTTTTAGCATATCTGTTTTAAAGGAATGAGGCTAGAAGGGGACAGGTCAGGGGCGCATGGTACAGTGAACTCATACCAGTCACGGAAGCAACCCCCGACTCTGCCATTTTATGACTCAGAAGTGCCCCTGGAAAAAGATCATGTCAACCCAAGTCACTTTGCAGATAATCAGATCTGGAAGCACGGAGGTGGTGGTATTAAATAGGAGGTTTTGACTTGAGTAGCACTAGAAATCCCTGCTTATGTGAAAATATCCCCAGATAACAGTGATGACCTAGGCCAGGCATGCAAAGAAAGATGGATATCATTCTGTTGCAGTGTTTAAGCTCCCTGCAGATAAGGCCTCCAAGAAACGACTCCTGAAATAAGTGGAATGGAAATTTGTCAGATTTGCGGTGGGGTTGGGTCCATTCTCATAGTGAATGACTACAAGCCTCTTGATCTTTGAGGAGTCTGAAGCCATTATATTTTTTTTTTAAATGAGCCACAGCTCGTCGATGTAAGGATACGCCATCAGACTAATCTCAGAATCCCTGGCTTGACTTTCTTGTTTTTCCCTTTCTATTATTTTAAATGATCCATGTTAATGTGAGTGCCGATGAAAGATTTCAGATTAAAAGAACTGAGGGCTGAGATCCTCTCTGATGAGACAAGCAAAAGTGTCAGTTAAAACAAAGCGTAGGGTGACCAGATGTCCCGATATTTAGTTGTTTGTCTCGTGTCCCGAGCGATGTACAGTCAGGATGCCATTTGCCCCGATATTTTGGCACGGCACTGGAGTGGACTAGTTAGCGCTTACCTGGGGCCCCAGTGGCGCTTAACTAGGGCAGCTCCTGGGAAGCAGCTGGCAGGATCCTGTGGACCCTAGGCACAGTGGCGGCTGGGGGGGTCTCCGCGCTGCAGCCCCCAGGAGCGCCGGCTCTGTGGCAGCCAACGGAAGCTGCCGGGGTGGGGCTTGTGGGCGCAGGCAGCACACGCAGATCCCACTGGCCACCCCTGTCCCTAGGAGCTAGAGGGACCTGCCGGCAGCTTCCCAGGAGCTGCCCTATGTAAGCGCCACTGGGGCCCCAGGTAAGCGCTAACCAGTCCACTCCAGCCCCGCTGGACTGATGTTCGGAATCGAAGCAGCATACACCTGGTGCTGTGTGAAAGCCTTGACAAAATGAATTTCTGGATCACTTGCAAGGTCTTCTACAACTTTGTGACTGCCCAGAAGCAAGTCATGATTATGGCAAAGTCATCCAAGAAGTACAAACTTCTGGCACATCAGAGATGTATGCAAATTGTGAAGTTGATTTATTGACTGAACAAAAAACCCCACCCTTTACCCCCATTTGTTTAGTGTACAAATAAATCTGTATGTTTAAATATGGATTACAACTAAGTCTATGCTTTAGTCAGGGAGGGCACGGCAGTCACTGATTCCGGACCTCCCTGATCTGGCTTGCTTCAGCTGCCAGCGGCTGAAGCTGGGGCTGAAGGCAGGACTGTGGGCCTCCCCTCTCTGACTGCAGCTGGGGCTGGAGCCAGGGATAGAACCGGGACCCTTCGCTCCCCTGCCCTGCAACTGGGGCTGCAACCAGGATCCTGTGCCCCTGACCCGTGGCTTCTGCTGGGGGCTGGAGCCGGGGCCCTGTGCCCCTGACCTGTGGCTTGTGGCGGGGGCTGCAGCAGGGGCCGTAAGCCCCCCTTGCAGCTTCCTAGGGCTGTGCAGCCCCCCCATGGCTTCAGTCGGGGCTGTGTGCCTGTGGCTGCCCCCCTCCCCCATGTGTTCTGATACCTTACTCTTGCAATCTGGTCACCCTAACAGAACCCAATTTTGCAATATGAACTCCTATCCACTAGAGTGAATTCAGCGATCCCAACTCATTTCACAATAGGCCATCGAATAGCTGAAAGATGATATATGTTTTTTAATCCACACTACAATAGTGACTGAACCATCCACCTAGAGAGAACACCCCTTATACCTCATTAACAGTGCCCTGAGCCAGACAGTCTCCTGTTTCAGTGTTAAAAGAGGATCACAAAGCCAAAACTGAAACAGATTCATATGCTAAATCAGTGGTTCCCAACCAGGGGTCCAGGACATGGGGGGCCACAAGCAGGTTTCAGGGGGTCCGTCAAGCAGGGCCAGCATCAGACTCGCTGGGGCCCAGGGGGGAAAGCCGAAGCCCCACTACATGGGGCTGAAGCCAAAGCCTGAGCAGCTTAGCTTCATGGGGCTCCCTGTGGCATGGGTCCCCAAACAACTGCCCTGTTTGCTATCCCCTAACGCTGGCCCTGGCTTTTAGATGCAGAAAAGCAGTTGTTGTGACATGGTGGGCTGTGGAGTTTTACAGCATGCTGGTGGGGACGGCGGGGGGAGGTCGGGGCTCAGAACGGAAAAGGTTGAGAACCCCTGTGCTAAATGACTCCCACTGCCAAGTCTGTGAGGAAGTATTTGGTCCAGAAATATGTTGTTAACTGACCATTCTGAGGGAGGAAGGATAGTTGTGTGTTGAAAGCATGGGACACAGAGCCAGAAGATCACAGAATCAAAAGTCCTGTGACAATAGGGACATGTGAGAAACTTAAGGGATCTATAGTAAATACAGTGAAGTTAAATATATTCAGACTAGTGTGATCAATACTGAAACCCCCACACCAATGGATATACTTTGGAAGACACTTGGTAAGAGAATATGCATCTTGCAGGACTCGTGAAGCTTACACTACTTGACAACGTACGTCCATCTCCCAAATAGCTATAGCATGAGGTGCACTTCTGCAAGCAACTATGGGCAACCTGAAAGGGAGATACCCATAGGGGAAATCAGCAAAGTACCTGTGTCTCAGTGGTGATAAAAGGAAGACACACATTGTGACTTGATATGAAAATGGCCAAGAAGTGTTCCAACTAATTCCTAATACCTAAGAGGACATGTTAGAATTAACACTGAAATGGCAAAATTACACCTAAGTAATTAAAAAAAATTGAAGAGACCTTCAAATATATTATATTGCTGGGATCATCATCAGAAAAATAGCTGGAACTAGAAGTTTACTGCCTGGGCATTATTTCAGGATTTAGGTAACTACAGTATTCCAAGAGTAACATAGCTATACCTTAAAAAAAAAAAAAATTTGCTGTATTACTTTAGGGTTTTTTTAATATTAGAATGGTTTATTCTACTATTATGCAGTATTATTATCTAATAATTTAACAGTTTAATCTAATATGAGATTAGAGTAGATTATCTAACAGTCTAATAATAGAATAGTCTAATCATCTAATAGTATACATTGTCTGCATACTACTCTGGCTGTATACAAGCCCCGATGTAATGACCCCAAGTAAGCTACTTCAGGCATTGGGCAAAGCAGAACCAGTGAGCAGCTCCAAAGTTGTTCTAATGTTAGTTGGGGGGAAAATCTCTGTATGTGGCCCCAAAATGTCAGTGAATGACCCCAAAGCCTGTACCCTTATCACTTATGCTATCCAATAGTTCAGGGGTTCTCAAAGTTCATTGCACCACGACCCCCTTCTGACCACAACAATTACTATATGACTCCAGCAGGGGAGACTGAAGCTTGAGTCCACACGAGCCCCACTGCCCCGGGTCTGGGGGCCAAAGCCTGAGCCCCACCACTCCGGGTGAGGGGGTGGGGAAGCTGAAGCCCAAGGGCTTCAGCCCCAGGCAGGGGGCCTGTAACCTGAGCCCCGCCACCCAGGGCTGAAGCCCTCGAGCTTTGGCTTCAGCCCTAGGTGGTGGGGCGTGGGGTTCAAGCCTAAGCCAGCCCTGGCAACCCCATTAAAATGGGGTCGTGACCCACAGTTTGAGAATGGCTGCAACAGTGCCAATCAGACCATCCTGGGGTCCACAGGGATCCTGAAACCTATTGTGATGGAATTATGGTATCTTGCAAGCCAACTTTAACTTGCTCAGCGTTCCTTGTCCCTGCCCCTCTCTCCAAGCCTTAGGTCAAGATCTTCAAAGGTATTTAGACTCTTCACCTCCATTGATTTCAATGGAAGTTAGGAGCCCAAATACCTTTCAAGATCTGAGCCTTTTTGGCTACACTGTTAAGGTATTCAACCATATAATTTGATTAGTACCTGCCTGAGTGATCAATACCACTTTCAACCAAAAGCGACAAAATGAGCCCTTTTATTAAAACATGCGAATGGGAAAATAGCAGGCCGTGTTAATGCATCAGCTGCCTGAGAAATGGAAAGTCAGCCCTGGCACTATGGAGTTAAAAGGAGAGATTCAGAATTCCTGGAGGCTAAGTACATATGACCATACTGTTTGTTAGACTGTTTCCTATCAATGGTATAATTTCTAAAGCAGAGCAGCTGTATCTAAACTCATAGGTTTTCAGCCTTTCCCCCATTTAAAGGCACATGGCAGCAGAAGGGCTCTCCTCACTCTACTCTGATCCGCTCTCCAGCATCACACACCAAAAGATGCAACTCAGACCGCTGTGTGATTTGATGCGTCAATTTCCCTACCAGCTGCAAAACAGCCTCTCCCACTTACAAATATTTCACCACAGCACTTAGAGCTACAGTAATAATCAAACCAATTTTTAAAGTGATGTACTTTTTTGCAACTAGGAATATAATACACTGTATCTATATTTTACTAAGGACCTGTATTTTTCCTCTTGCCCTAGACAACTAGTTCTTTTACTCCTTAACAAACAATCATTTGCAACAAGTAGCACTGACTCGAAAGCAGAACCTCAGCATTAAAATCTTTGTCCTGTAACGCAGCTGCCACTGGGTGGCAGTACATAGCACTGATCTCAACAAAGACTTACTATATTTTATTTTCCATTTATAAATAAAAACATATTGGTTTATTTAGACAGCTATATGTCACATAGCATCTTTCCTACAAACTGTGTCTCAAAACACTTTACACAGCCACATAAGAAATAGCAGCAGAATGCGGGGGAGAGAAAGAGGTGACAAGCAAAGGAGAGCAGATATGTTTTTCTGATGAGATTTGAAAGCTTACAGTGATTTGAAAACGTACACTGGCATTCAGGTCTTTTTTTAAAGGGGAACTGAAAAAACATTTTCAAAAGCTATTTAAGAACCCAAATGAGCTGCAGAATACATAGATTTAATTTTACATAAATAGTAATAGCTCACTCTGATATGGTGTTTTTCATCAGTACACCCCCAAGCACGTCACAATCTTTTAAAATACATTTATCCTCACAACAGTTCTGAGCATAAGGGAAGTGATGATATCCTCATTTACAAATGGGGAACTGAGGTACAGCAAGGTTAAGTGTCTTTGCCCATGATCACCCAGGAAGTCTGTAGTGGAGCAGAGAACTCCATATCCTACGCTAGTGCCCTAACCACCAGATTGTCCTTCCCCCCACATACTTCACCAAAAAGAACAGTTGAAGTCTCTGTTAAGTCCTGGGATCTGTGTTCTTCCTGTGACAGCTGGTCACATTATCACCCAATGTGGGGTAAGGGATGCAACTCTTTCCACTGTTCCTGCTGCTAGCGAGCTCCCCAGCCACTGTGGGAGATAGCATATATCTGCCAGGCCCTGAGTTCTCTATCTTAACAAATTAGTTACTGTGCATTGCATAGTAGCTACTTTTCCAATGAAGAAGTTCATGAAGCTTTTCAGTACTCAGGGTTTAAAATAACCAACTTCACGATAAAGATGTTACAGCTCAGAACAATATGGTGCCTTCAGCAGGGGGCAGAGGGGCCTCCGGGAAGGGACAAATTATTTCAATATCATGTAGGCTATAATACTTCAAGATAATGGTGACTTAAGGGCAGAATCTCAGACAATAAATGCCTTGGGTTTGTTTGTTTAAGCCAGTCCATTTATGTTATTTCGCCATAAGATTTACATACACAGACAAGCCCCATTTATACCCACCTAGCAGAAAAGATGCAATATAGGGTGGGAGAAGTAGGAGGGGCTGGTTCAAACTAAATTAAGTAAACTGTGTGTCAGTGTTTGGAATGTGTGAGAAACAGGGGAGGAAGGCTGAGAAGGGATTTACCAGCTGCAACTCACCCCATGACCAGTCTGGAAGGAGTATGGTCTTTAAGCAGGAAAGCTCTCAATTGATGGTCATTTCATTTCATGAGGCTGCTCTAGATAAGACTGCTTTAAATATGTGAATTAACATTATATTAAATACATGATCGATGTGTGAAGGTGTTTACATTGATATTCAGCAAGGCTCATGGGTTAATGCAGCTCCTAGTGCGAGAGTTATCGAAGTGGCTCTTAAATTGTGGTTTCAGAGTAACAGCCGTGTTAGTCTGTATTCGCAAAAAGAAAAGGAGTACTTGTGGCACCTTAGAGACTAACCAATTTATCTGAGCATAAGCTTTCGTGAGCTGTACTCCTTTTCTTTTTTCTTAAATTGTGGGGACCTGTGAGGTCTGACCTAAGAGGCAACAACAAATTGCAAGTCCAGGATTTAAGCGGCAGCATATTTGTTTTCAGGAACACAGCACCGTGCTTCATCAGCAGTGGTGGACTCTACAGTTCAACAGAATAGGAGACATACTATCCTTCCATGACGTGGACAAGAATTTGGGGAGTTGGGAATGGAAGGATCACACATCAAAGGCCAGGATAGGTATCAAACATCATCATTTGGTGCATAGTTTAATAAGGACAATTTTGCAGGAAAGTAGTATATGCAAGGATACCTTACATTTCCATCTGGGAGACAAAAAATAAAGATGCAAAGGGAAAGCTGCACATTATATTTGGCAGCTCTAAAGAACAATGTGTTACTCTGAAAGGTCAGAACTTACCCGAGCATGATGCTTTCTGTAAGACTTTCTAAAAAGTCTCCTTAGACCCTTTAAATAACTCTCACTAATGTGTTCTTTGCTCCTCATTTAAAAGTCCTTCTCATGTTGTGGAAGTCAAAGGTTTTGGGGGTGGAGGAACAGAAAATCACCTTGTCATTAAGAGAAAATTCAAGTGCCCAACTAATACATGACAGGAGAGATTATCAGAGTCTCCTGCCTTTATAACTACAAAACCAAATCAAGATCAAAGCTTCTTTTCGTCTTGCCTGAGGATCCCAAGAGAAAGTCACACAAGCTTATGATGTTGCTCATAATAATGTTCATGGACTACTCCCATGTTAAAAGACGACCAAGAAACATTCTGCTTCCTGCCTGTCATTATCAGATACCCACAAATCCCAAGTGACCTGTATCACCCTGGCTCTCTCCAAGAAAGCAGTTTTACTGCCTTTAGGTAACTGATTAAAACGTATCTGTCCATCCAATGGCTTCAGAAACAAACTTCATTGACAGGTAGCATCACACACAACAGAGGCATTTCACTTGGGCCTCATCCCTCTGGTAAATATTTTAAAAGATCACTAATTATAGTACACAATGCTGGACAAGTTGCACACTTTGAGACTCGGTTTTAGACATGGTAATTATTCTGCTGTCAAACGCTGACCACTTTGACTCCTCTTTGTGTTTTCGCTCACCACAGTATCTTTATTTAAATTTGGATTTTAATCAGCCTTCTCCACCTACCCAGCAGGAAGTAATTACTTTCTAACCAATTTCAAAAAGCTCAATTTCTCCATCTACACTGGCAACTTTCATACCTCGCCATCTCTCATAACTACTGTTACTGTTTAAATGCGGACAATGTGCTTGGAACTGTACTAGACACACAGATGAAGACAGTTGCTGCTCTGGGCAGATTACAATCTAAACAGGAGACATGAAGAAGGTAGGACACATTGGGGAACCTAGAAGAGTTTGCCTGGTTTTATTAATGCCTCTCTCTTCCCTTTGTACGCAATGTTGTGGTGGTGAAGGCACTAGTGGGTTTGTGGGCCCTAATCAACAGTCTCAGAATAAACAATTGAAAAAGTTTTAAGCTGATCTCTTTCCTGTGGGGTAGAACGTATAAACATGAGTCGAGCAGCATGAGTTAAGCTTAGGCCGTCTGCTAGGGAAGCAAATGTTGCTCTCAACATGTGAAGGAAAGATAGGAAGAGGCCAATATGGTTCCATGAGGAGCTCTTTAATTACATGAATATCAAAAAGAACTCCTACCAAAAAATGGAAACATGGCCAGATGGCTAAGGCGGAGTGCAAAAGAATACCACAAGCATGTAGGTTCAAAATCAGAAAGGCTAAGGCACTAAATGAGTTACACCTAGCAAGGGACATAAAAGGTAGTAAGAGATTCTTTAAATTCATTAGGGGCAAGGAGAATGTAGGTCCTCTACTTAGTGGGGAAGGAGAGCTAGTACCTGACAACATCAAGAAGGCTCAGGTGTTTAATGCCTATTTTGCGTCAGTCTTCACTAAAAAGGTCAATGCTGTCCAGATACTCAACACAATTAATATTAACAACAAAGAGGAAGGAGCACAAGCCAAAATAAGGAAAGAACAGGTTAAAGAATATTTAGATAAGCTGGATGTTTTCAAGTCGGCAGAACCTGATCAAATTCATCCTATGGTTCTTAGAAAACTAGCTGAAATAATCTCGGAATCATTAGCAATTATTTTTGAGAACTCACGGTGGAACGGGTGAGGTCCCAGAGGACTGGAGAAAGCTAAACATAGGACTTATCTTTAAAAAGCGGGAATTACAGACCAGTCAGCTTAAGTCTGATACCTGGAAAGATACTGGAAAAAATTATTAAACTATCAGTTTGTAAGCATCCAGAGGATAATGGGATTACAAGGAACAGCCAGCATGGATTAGTCAAAAACAAATCATGTCCAACCAACCTAATTTCCTTCTTTGACAGCGTTACTAGCCTGGGGATGGGAGGAGGCAATAGATGTAACATATCTTGGTTTTAGTAAGGCTTTGACATAGTCCCACATGACATTCTCATAAACAAACTAAGACAATGTGGTATAGATGAAATTATACACTACAAGGTGGGTGCACAACCAGTTGGAAGACCATACTCAAAGAGTAGTTATCAATGGTTCCCTGTCAAACAGAGAGCGTATCTAGTGGGATCCCACAGGAGTAAGTCCTGGGTCCTGTACTATGCAATCTTTTCATTAGTAACTTGGATAATGTAGTGGAGAGTAAGCTTATAAAATATGCATATGGTGGGGAGGGGTTTGCAAGCACTTTAGAGGACAGGATTAGAATTCAAAATGACAAATTGAATAACTGGTCTGAATTCATCAAGATTAAATTCAATACAAACAAGTACTTCACTTAGGAAGGAAAAATCAAATGCACAACTAGAAAATGGGGAATACTTGGCTAAGTTTTAGTACTGCAGAAAAGGATCTGGGGGTTACAGTGGATCACAAATACAAAATGAATCAACAATGTGAAGCAGTTGCAGAAAAGGCTAATATTCTGGAGTGTATTAACAGGAGTTTTGTAAGTAAGGCATGAGAGGAAATTATCCTGCTCTACTCAGCACTGGTAAGGCCTCAGCCGGAGTACTGTGTACAGTTCTGTGTGCCACTCTTTAGGAAAGATATGGACAAATAAGAGAAAGTCCTGAGGAAAGCAACAAAAATTACAGAAGGTTTAGAAAACCTGATTTCTAAGGAAAGGTTAAAAAATGGTGCCTGTTTAGTCTTGAGACAAGAAGACTGAGGGGGGACCTGATAACTGTCTTCAAATATGTTGAGAGGTTTTTTTTTTGTATTTTTTTTTTAATTAAAGCAGATGGTAATCAATTATTCTCCCTATCCACTGGAGGTAGGGCAAGAAGTAATTATATTAATCTGCAGCCAGGGAGATTTAGGTTAGATATTAGGAAAAACTTTCTAACTATAAGGGTAGTTAAGCACTGGAATGGACTTCGAAGGAAGGTTGTAGAATCCCCCTCATTGGATGTTCTTAAGAACAGGTTGGACAATCACCTGTCAGGGACGGTGTAGGGTTACTTGGTCCTGCCACAGCACAGGGAGCTGGACTTTATGGCTTCTCAAGGCCCCTCCAGCCCTATATTTTTATGAGTCTATGAAATAGCCCCAGCCTCCCCCCATTCAACCAACTCTGAGCCACAAGGGGCATGATCAAGCTCTCACTGAAGTCATCGGAAAACTTTCCTTTTTCATATATGCAATACACAGATGAACAATTATACAACTAAAGACTTTCATCAACTTTCTATAAACAAGCATGATCTAACACCAAAATTTGATTTATCAAATACTATGTGTTATAGAAAGTGTCAATTTTACTATACTTCTGTGATTGGAGACTAGCAGAGAGATAAATGTTATAAAAACACTATAGATAGGTATCACTAAGGCTAAAATTGGGAAGTACCCAGTTCACTTTTTAAGCAAGACTATTAGACATCATATGTAACTAAAGACTTGATCTTGATCATTTACCCCCACACACTCTATATTTATTGAAGGTATGTTGGTGATAAGAACATAACTTGTGATCCTTGATCCTTTAGTTAAGTCTACAGTAAAGCATCCAAGAGAACTCTCAATTATGGTACAAACCATAAAAAAGCAAAATACTGCCTATATAAAACTTGTTCATATTTCCTTTCTAGTTATTTAAATTAGTAGCAATTCCATTCAGCCCAAAGAATTGACTAAAACTGAATTTCACTTATAGACAATGGTGCTTCTTTTAACTAAATCAGAAATCAAAGATCACTTCAAAAAAGTCTAAGTGCTAAGAAAACTGAGGGCTTGTCTTCACTACAGGGGCAAGTCAACCTAAGTTACGCTACTCCAGCTACGTGAATAATGTAGCTGGAGCCGACGTAGCTTAGGTCGACTTACTCCAGTATCTTCACGGCGCTGTGTCAATGGGAGACACTCTCCGGTCGACTTCCCTTACTCTTCTCAGAGAGCTGGAGTACCAGGGTTGACCAGAGATTGCTCTGCCATCAATTTAACAGGTCTTCACTAGACCCATTAAATCAATCCCTGCTTCATCAAATGCAGCAGCGTCAATCTCCCTGTAGTGGAGACCAGCCCTGAGAGACTAACCTTGCTCTACCAATGCATCTCAACCCTCACATGCAATAGAACTGGCAATTCCAGTTCAAAGTCCCCAGCTTCAATACTGTCAATAAGTACAGCACCTCCTGATATTCTAGGTCTAGTTGCAAGTTTTCTGAGTGAAAAAATATCTATGACATAGTTAAGATGAGAGATTTCACTGTAAGACCTTCAGAAAACTAAGTCTGATGTTGATCATATCCCTCCCTTCATAAATAAAATGTTTGTCACCTCCCAACTCCACACCCACATTTACACTCACTAACGGAAGGGACAAAATAATTCTTTAAGTCTGACTTGAACATACAAAATCCATCACAGAGTCAGAGCTAAGATTAAAACTCCATTCTTAATACACTTCACTGCTTAGGAGATCCCTAAAATGATGGAATGGTGTTGCAATATGAAATGACAACGGAGAGGAGTTAAAGGCCATTTCTAGATTTAATTCTGTGCCTTTGCTTTAACATAGAAGTTCCCCTATGATCAGGTGAGGTAGATGACTGGATAACTATGGAGGTCCATGGAGAATTGTCCAGTCACGTAGCTTTGGTTCCTCTTTCATATATCCTGCTTCTAAAAATGCATTAGAAGGCAAACAGGGCACACTGAATATTTTCCTAATGCCATTTTCCATGTAATTGCTGTAGAGGTCCCAAAAAGGTTATGGAATTGTGAACAAGATGAGAGGTGGTCCTTACAATTGCAAACTGGAGGGGAAGAGGTCCATTATAGCAGCATACACAGGAGGCTCTGGATACTGATCCCAGTCATGTGACATAACCTTTTGTAACCCTGACCCATGTCACGTGACCGTGGCCAACATATAAAGTGCATTCTCTGACTAGCACTACTGCACCCCACAGCTTGATTATAGTGCATCAGATCATCTCTGTGTTAAAGTGTGGTCCATATCATAAAATTTTTTTGAAAGCTCCAGGTTAGTAGTGGTAATTCATCTGTTACAGGGATATAGATAATCCTTGTCAATGACATCCCAACTCAGAGTTACTTGTCATCAATAAGACTGCAGCTGATATAACAGAACCTCCCACGTTAGGGAGGGGAAAAGTGGGTTTAAACTTATTTGCCTTAAATTCACACTATAATTTAAAACAGAATACCACCTTTTATAAAGTAACTAAGTGTTGACAGTGACACTGGGCTGACAGCTGCTTGACCTGCCACCTGATCAAATATTGGGATTAATTATATCACATTCTGCTGCTGTTTCCCCATGCTACACTGAGGAACACTTGACTGCCCTGCCTCTTCGGACACAAATTGCAAGGCCTTGTGACTGAATCAGTGAGTACACTGGGAGCCGAGCCAAATCAAGGAGCTAAGAAAGACCACATTAAAAAGTATTGTGATAAAGTGTAGGTAACTTACTCAGAGATTAAAGGAGAGATACAACTGTCACAGGGGAGCCAGATAAAACAAGGGCCAGTTGCTTTCAGCATGAAGCGTGAGCCCACGTTCACACAGATGCTGGAAGAATAGACTGACTTCATCACTACTTGCTGATTTTTTTTTTTTCCAGAGTGGTTGTATCACACCTGTAGTTTACAGTTCTTGGCTTTAATTCTCACTCACCAGAGAATGCCGAAATGGAACGCGGACATTTAATTCTAAAAATGGATTTGAGCTTCTCTCTTTTGGTCTTCAAATAAGCTCTCTGAAAGGTCTGTAGCCATATCATCTCAGGCTGTGACCTCACCAACTGAGCAGAGACAGAATGGGTCAGCTCTTATGGAACTGGAGAATGAAACTCCAGGTGATTTAGGAAGTAATAGTGGTGGTTCAGTAGGTGGCTCTCCTTTCCTCCAAGTCAGCGTAATGAATCAATTACCCGGTATGGAGCTAAAGGATATTGTTTTATTGGAAATACCTTCTTTTCTATCATATACACAAACTAGGTCCTGAGCACATGTAACCTCTTAGGTTCCCACAACACTTTTCACAAGTATAAGAGCATTAACCTAGCTGTCTCAGTCAAGTATCAACTGCATTCTGCCTCTCTAATTAGACCTTGAAGTTCAACTGAAGATGTTATTTTTCACTTTCTCCCTCTAAAAGTGGCAGTACAGTGATGCTGGTGCATAGCAGCTGTCAAAAAAAGAGGCAGTTTGGTGTATGGAGAATGGATCCCTAAATATATTTTTACTTACACACTCTCCACCCTCCACCCCCCTTCAGGATGGAAGTTGCTAGAGAAATAGCAACTGCTACTCATATTTAAAACTTTTTTTTTAATTAAGAAAATAAACACATTCCAAAGACCTCCTAAAAACCACACCAAAACAAAAACTTTTCCTGGAAGCAATCACTGGTGTATGTGGCTCCCCCCAGATAATCACCACTTTCGTTTCCAATAATTTGCTTTGTAGATGGCATATTCCTTATTAACAAATGAATGACTTGTTTTGAACACAGTTCTTAGCTTTCTCAAATGCAGCCCCCAACCAAGCCTATGTATGGGATGTCTAATAAATGTCAATCTGAAAAAGAACACAAATTCCAAGAACTTCTGGTGCTCTTTGATAGTAATGCCCACTGCTGACTGGTCCTGAAAAGTATTGTCTCCCCCTTTTGAACAAAAATAATCAGAAAGTGGTTGATCTGTTTTTGATATTAATCTTTTTTCTCTTCCTCTCACATGGAACAATCCACTCAACTGACAGATATCAGTTATCAATTAGTGGTAGGTGGAACATGAAACTGATCCAAAAAACTACGCAGTACATACATTGAAAGCAAACATATTAATTTTCCTGGATTGTCTGCATTTGCTGAAACTGGCTCTTGATTTCAGTAGAAGCAGATTAACTTTTATAGCTTTGGCGGTGGGGGGGAGGGTGTGCAAATCACCAGAGCAGTAACAGTCATGTCATGGCCATATCAGCATAAACAAAGAAAAACCATCCAGTATGCCAGTATCATCATCATTTTGTTCATCATTGTGCTAAACTAAACTTCCATTTAATCCTTCCCGCCCCCACACAAGGAAAAAGAGATCTTGTAAATATGTCCAATGCATGAATTTATTATCTATAAAATGCAAAACAATCAAAATGATAGGGGGAAAAATAAACTTAGCTTGAGTGCAACATTAGGACTGAGAAATCAAGCACTCAAGAACAGGAAATTCATAAAGTTACACACTCAAATTTAATTCATTCTGGTGTTTACATCAAATATATGTATATAACCTGCATTTTCTTGTAATCGCTCTCTGGTGGTTCCGAACTTTAAAACGAGGTTTCTTCTAAATTGACGGGGCTATAATCTGCCTGTGATTTACCAACTTTATGTTAAAATTTGTTACAAGATTACATAATACAGCTGTGGATTTCAATAAACCATTTTTACAGTCACTTTTCAGAGGAGAATCACAGTCTAGTGCTGCTATGAGAAACAGAAGATGGCAGTCCCGGGGTAAAAAATTAAGCCATGGACAGAACAACGGTGCAGAATTAAAAATGACATGAGATAAAAGGCCAGTATAGTCCACTGTGTCAAACACCCAGTGCTTCACAAAAAACTCCCCACCACCCTTGCCCACTTAGTTCTTACTTCTACCTGCTAAGGCTGTCTACACAAGCACCTTTCTTCCACAAGAACAAGTGGAGCTCTATCAATGGTAGCAATGTTGAGACTATAAATGTAGGCTGACCACTAGAGTTTTACCCACCATCTTGGCAAACTCTGCTCAGACCAAGCATAGACAAAATGGAAGCTAAAACCTTACTGACAGTCAGTGGCCTGCCGACACTCGAACGCCCAACATTGCTACCAAAAGAAGATGTCGGTGGAGCTATACCCAGAAGTAGCAAGTGACAGATTTTCCAAAACAGCCTAACATAGATAAGATGGTTGAAGTTCCATTGACTTCAATAGGAACAGGATCAGACCTTGTGTTATCAGAAGACTCTTTCCCATACCATTATTTTATCAGGAGAGAAGGATAAGGTCATTAAAAAGCCAACAATCTACAAATTAACAGTTAAGGAATCTGTGTTTCGAAACAACAGGTTGGAGTCTATTTAAGGGGTTTCCAGATTGGAAAAGGTGGAGAGAGGTCTAAAATGTGCATTGCTAATTGTTCAGTGCACATGGCAAAGGTCCCTAGGACAGAACTGCTTGAAGAGAAGTAGCTTACCTAGAGTAGGACACTGGTTACTTGTTTTTAAAACTGGCACCGTACATTTACGTTCCCTTCCAAACACGGAATACATTTTGAACAATACAAGGATTCCACAAGCAAACCACTAACAGGATGCACATCTGTGGTGCTATATACAGTAAAACACTTAAGCCTCCTGCCACTGATTCCAAAACATATTTGAACAATTTATATACATGTGTGTCTAGCTCTTGTTTGGCAGTTCCTATCATGCTGCAACAGGGCTTCTATTCAAAAGAAAAAGCTATCCTGTTCTTTATTATCGTGGTCATCCATGTCACCAGCTTCTAGAGAGACTGATATCAAACATACCGTACGATAGAAATCTTAGAGAGTTCTCCTGCCATTTCCTGATGATGACCCAGCTCCATTTCTGTCCTAAGGTCTGACAAAAAATGATACCCTAGGGTGAACATTAAGGTTTCTTGTTTCACACACAAACTGCAACTTGCAAGACCTCTCAATACTACCTGAGTTCCAACAGCACTGACGTCCACCCAGAAATGTTCTCCAAAAAGGAAGGGGGCATTTCTATGCTTTTAAACTTATGCATGGTGCAGAACAGTGTCCTACATTACAGCATTCCACAAGTGGGAGCCTTAAACTTTCTACTTAAAAGGTATTATCCGGGTTAGCTAAAAAGCTTCCTTTTTTATTGCGGTATTAGACCTTTAATTTGATTTATTTGGGGAGCAAAGAATAAAACAAGGTAACCAAGATCCCTGGGAAAGAGCAAAATTGCATCAAATAGGTACAATTTGTGACACAAAAAAAGAAAGAACAAGTAGTTTAAATGTTGGTCTACTCACATATAATGGAGCTTGTTGTGGATTAAGTTTCATGACCCGAACACTGAAATGGAAGAGAAAAGACGTGTTAAAAACATTCAGTCCTCTCTAAAATTAACTTTTTTTTTTTTTTTTGGTAAACTACAGAATCCTAAATAAATAATATACAAATCCACACAAGTCCACAGCTTGAGAAAAATTTCTCTCTAACTGTAATTTCACACTACTTTACCTTACGGGGGTCCAGCTGATCTAAATAATACAACAACCAAATTCTTCCATCCTTGCTCATACTGGGCAGCATTGAGTAAGGGTGGCAGAATATTGCCCAAAGGGAACAGCTAGACCCTCCAACCTCTCCTGAACGAGGGGTGGCATGAAACTGCACCAACCTAAAAGCAGAGCAGTGGTCACTGTTCCCTCTAAGCTGCGTGGGTGTGCGTGCGCACACAGATCCTAAACCCCATGCACACAAACCCTAAACCTCGCACGCACGGCAAAACACCGCGGGCACATTTGTCCCGCATCTCACCATCACCACCAAAGTCCCGGGGCTGGTGTGATGGCGCTTCCTAGGGCAGCTCCTGGCGGCTCACCCGCCCGCCGGCAGGAGCCAGCCGTGCAGGCGGCTCCTAGGCACAGAGGCGGAGGGGGTCTCCATGTGCTGCACCAGCTCCCTCCTGCCCAATCAGAGCTGCGGGGGTGGGGCTTGCAGGCACTAGCAGTGGGCAGAAAGCCCTCTCTCCCCCCACCCCTCCGCCCGACCCTAAGAGCCAGAGGGACCTGCAAGCCCCGCTCCACGGCTCCAGCAGCTCCCATTGGCGCGTTTCCCGGCCAGTGGGAGCCACGCAGCTCACGCTTGTGGCGGGCACAGCACATGTAGAGTCTGGAGACACACACCCCCCGCGCCGCTCTGACCCTAGGAGCCGGAGACCTCCCAGCAAGGCTGGTGAGTGCAGCCAGGGAAGGGGGCAGGGCGTGATGGAGTGAGTGTCTGGGAGGTCTGTGGTGGGGTGCTGGGCTGTGAGGGTGTGGAGGGCGCTGGTCAGTGGATCATTTGGACATGCTGATGTCTATTAAGAGTTAGATGGAGGACTGATAGATCTGGACAGAGTTTATATTGAATGTGCAAATGAAAAAGATCGCAGGGAAAACCAGCAAGGTTAGTTTAGTAGTCTTTGACATTTCGACCAATAAGGAAATTAAAATGCATTTGTAATTACATATCTTATTCTTGGCTGATAATCATTTATTGATATTTTTTAGGAAAATTTTAAATTTGAAACACAAACTCTTGTTTTTCTTTTTTTACTCATGGTGTCTCTTATCTGAAAACCCATATAAATTGACACAAATTGCAAATTAAAACTTTTTAAATGTATAAGCATTTTACTCGCTTGGACACATTTGCCTCATGGCGCACAAATTTGAACTCTGCTTCAAAAATTTGCACAGAAGAAATCTTTTGCGCACATGGCCTGTCAAAAATTAGAGGGAACACTGGCAATGGTCCCATTTTGCTCTGAGGGAAGGGGAGGTTACTTCACCCATTTCAGGCAGAAGTTTACTCCTTCCTTCTGCACCCAACCAGCTGCTTTGGCCAGAGTGCAGGGAAGGCAGTGCCAGGACTCCTCCCAGTCAGGGGCAGAGGAGCCAGCAGCTATCTCCCGGGTTGATAATAGTTAGCGGAGAAGGAACTCACTCTCCTTTACCTTCATGTCACTTCACCTCTCTTCATTCCCAAAACACATCCTAAAAGCCACTTGTTTCCGAATGTGTTCTTTAGTGTGATGACTGCTGTAACCCTTCCACGCATCTGAGACCCCACTGATATTTGCCCCCTTTTATTGCTTTTGTTGGGTCCTTTATAACAGTGGTTCCTAAACTAGGGGCGCCACTTGTTCAGGGAAAGCCCCTGACGGGACGGGACAGTTTGTTTACCTGCTGCGTCCGCAGGTTCAGCCGATCGCGGCTCCCGCTGGCTGTGGTTTGCCGTTCCAGCCCCATGGGGGCTGCGGGAAGGGCAGCCAGCACGTCCCTCGGCCCACACCACTTCCTGCAGCCCCCTGTTGGCCTGGAATGGCGAACTGCGGCCAGGGGGAGCCATGATCGGCTGAACCTGCGGACACAGCAGATAAACAAACCGGCCTGGGCCACCAGGGGCTTTCCCTGAACAAGCGGCGCCCCTCGTTTGGGAACCACTGCTTTACAGGGTGTTTTTTTTTAATCTCCATGAATGTGCTGAGTTCTCTGTAATGGTGCAGAATGCCCTGAAGGTCTCTGCATGTTGCATGTTAATAATTATTATAATTCCACTATACTTTGCCAATGATTCCCCCCGCTTTTAGCACAAAACTGTTTTATTTATTGTAGCTGTTCTCCCTCAAGTCACAATTACAGTACTGATGGCTTGTTCCAGAATGAAGTGGTGAAATCCATTAGTCTGGCAAATGTATCTTCCAAAGGAATCTGGTCCCTGTGCTTGCTAGAGTGGTGTCTTTCAGGAAACATTCCAAGAAAACGCAGTACACTGGAAAATCATTCTTTATGAAATTCAGGAATGTTCTTCAGAGAAAGCAGCATACAGTGCCCAAGCATTTCTTCAGTGATAGCCTAGCCAGGAAACATCAGTCCTTGTCCCCATCATTTCCTATTCCAGTCTGGGAATCCTTAGCGGGTAAACCACACATAGATGAAAATTTTTTTGAAAAATTCAGCCGCAGTTAGAGGTAGGTGCCGTTTTAATTCTCTGCTGTGACAATGCACACTGCTTTCTAGAGCCTTTAAACTAAGGTTCTGTTAATTCTAATATGTAACAAAAGAAAATTTGGATATTTAAATGCTTTTGGGTCAATTTGGCACTCCTGAAATATAAGGGATTGCCCTTATATTGCCAGGAGATTAAAGTCTCTTGTGTACCCAAAGGGCAGGTGCAACACGCGCATTGGCAATGCGACCCCTCCTTTCACAGATCCTTTGAAGACATGCCTCAGACTTGACTCAGAAGAGCCAATTACTTGAGAGGCAAGAAGGAAATTGAGGCTCTACACCCACACAATCCTTGGCTTCTATGCTTACACTGCCAACAAAAGTATCAATTAGTGAAAACTGTGTTGATAGCTCTAGCTTCTATCCTCTAGTACTTGTCCTGAGACCCACCAACTCATTTCCCATAGGCCAACAAAGAGCCAAGAGATAGTAATGACTTTCCTCACTACTAACATGGACCATAGTACCCATAGTCCATTTCAGTACCCAAACGCTTTCACCTTCCAAATTGCCCCTTCCTATCGTGGTTGTGTCCCGTAGATTTCCCCATAAAGAACTGCATTTTCTTAAACATAACTTCCATTTCCTTTTCTTCTGATGTTGTGAAAATAAAAAGCACATCTGTAGAAGACAAGCTAGGAGAATTGTACTATAGGTATGTGGGGGGAGGTGAGGAGAGAAGCTTCTCTATGTAAAGCCAATGGCAAAAAGTGTGCAAGCTTTTCTTTTAACTTCCCAAATGTTCACTTTGCTTAAAAAGGACTATGAGAAGTTAGTAGCTGATTCTAGTATGTCTCTATTCAAATGTTTCCAGGAGTCAGGCACCAGAATCCTAACTGCACATTGTGAGAATGTACACCTTAGTCTGGGAGAGCCTGAATTCAGGTACAGGATATTTAAAGGAGTTTTTGATTCTCTCTCTCTCTCTTTTTTTTTTTTTTTTTTTAATAAAGCACCATACAACATAGAAACAGAAATCAAATGTGGCCTTAGAGATAAGGATAGATTTTTGACTTCACCCTCCTGGTGAAGTCATAAATCCCTTGCAATTTGGTTTTGTGATTTGTTGCATCATCAAATCCTTCCAAGGAAGCTGAAGCCTTTGCACCTATTCATCATCCTAGGATCTTAGGTATTACTATGACTGTCAGTACATCTAAACTCCCAGGACCAACCTAGAAGGGAAGGATAACATTGCAGCTCAAGTTTTGGGAATGGAAGTCAGGAAAACTTGATTCTGTTCCCAGCTCCACCATGAATATTCTGTATGACCTGGGGAAAAGATCTCTGGGTTAAATTTTGGGTCCATTGAAGTCAGTGGGAGTTTTGACATTGGTTTCAGTGGGGCCTGGATTTCACCCTTTAGTTTTAGTTGCCAAGCTGTAATAGATAATACTCATCCTACTTGGGGGCTATGAGCTAAACTTATTCATAACCACAACATGCTTTGAGATCCAGAGATGGAGGAGAGCAAAGCTTTAGTCTTATAATAGGACCTTTCAATTGTGCTCATTTCCTTCAGTAGTGATGGGAGCAAATCTCTAAGTACTTAAGGCCCCCGGTAAGCAGGATGAAAATGCCACCTGCACCTAACACACATACTTTGAATATCTACCCCCTCCCTGGGGTTTGCCTTCATTGTTAACTTAAACAGCAAACCAAAACAAACCTCAGCCTAAACTTTCTCCTGATCTTAGCAATTCCTACACTCTTTCCCCCGAAGGACACCCTCTAATTCCTTTTGCCTTATAGTCAAACCTTTTTGTACAGGTTGGTAGGACTAATTATTTAGACATGCCTGGTCTGGTTACAAGGAGGAATCAGCAAAATCACTTTGTATGTCTGTGCAGGGTCCTAGTACCTGACACCTTGTTATATACACTCTTATTCCTTAACAGCTTCTAAATCTGGTCATAACATCATGTCTAGTTTCAATCACAACATTCTCTTCTCGGAGTCACAATAAAAGTTTTACAAAATAGCTGTGTTTGAAAGACTTGTTTTGCCTTTTTCTCGCCTTTCAGCTTGTAAGACAGTGTATTACTTGTGAAAATGGGGGACCAGTAACATTGGTTTGAGGGTGGCATGCTTTTGCGAGGTGCCGAGCAAGCTTCCTGCACACAGCTCTGCCAATGAACCTCACTCCTGACCTATACCAGCCCCTGTTCTACCCGCTTCAATCACACATCTCTCTCTCTCTGCCAATTTTCCTCAGTCTGAGCTACAAGAGCTTCAGATATTCTGGAGCTGGGCCTCTTGAACAGACACGAGAGTGTTGTCCAACTGGGAGCCTCTTCTTGTTTGTCATGAAAACTAGGTTGAGACCGAACAGTTTTTCATTTTGATACAGACCATTGTTTCAACCTACCTTCCCCATGAAGTGCCAACTAATCCTTCAGATTTTCATGAGAGAGGCCCATTTCTTTTGGGCTTCTCCCGTGTTCTGGAATTAAACCCTGAAATCTCTGGCTTGACAATTTAATGACATTTGCATAATGACATGATGATGCAAACATTATGACATCAAGCCACCACACTTCTGTCTCAAATCAGGGTGTTTAAAGGGAGCAAAAACTTTGTCTAAACCTAGATTCTTCTTCAATATTCAGTTCCTTCACTGCCATGGAAATATTCTGCACCATACAGGAAAACATCTTTTTCTTTATTATAAACTAGAATGGCTAATTTGTATTTTTATAGTATTTAATCAGCTGAATTCACAAACAACCACATTTTACACTCCGAGACTACAGATAAAACCTGCATAATCATCTCATTGTATAGCATCTATCCTACCAAGGAAGCTGAAAATGTTTTATATACTGGCAGAGAATACTTCACCTGCCCCTGAAATTCCACCACACAGCTGCTATTCTACCCCAGCAACATTATATCACAGGGTTATTGCATACGAAAGTATTCAAGGGATGTCATATGAGGAATTTAAAAAGTGACCAGATTTTGGATCTGAGCAAAACCACACACCTAGCACTCTTACTCTTTAGGGCTTTGTCTGAAGATCTAATTTATTCTTTATTAATTTTTCAAGAGCTATTTAGTTTTTAGTTTCTCAGAAAGAACTCTGCTGAGAGGAAGGTATCCTAATCAGTATTTTCCCACTCCTCCTCCCATTTTAAAACAGGATTTCTTTTTCATGCTGGAAACTCCCAGTCAAGTGTGTCAGGCTCCAAGGTATTTGAAGTCACCCTGCTTATATCATTGTTTGACTTCTGTGGTTTGAAGGTGGATACAGTCACATGTTTCAGAATCCAAAAGGTACATCAGCATGCACACTCTGAATGAGATCAAGTATCAGAGGGGTAGCCGTGTTAGTCTGTATCCACAAAAACAACGAGGAGTCCGGTGGCACCTTAAAGGCTAACAAATTTATTTGGGCATAAGCTTTCGTGGGTAAAAAACCCACTTCTTCAGATGGATGGAGTGAAAATTACAGATGCAGGCATTATTACACACATTATTATACACAGTAATAATACTGCAACACAGGTTCTACTCTAGCAGATGTTTTAGTTGATTTGCAGCAGGTGTGTGTGTTTGTGCCTGGGAGAGGGTGCTAGAGAGGTACTGACAGAAGTACCAGGCATCTGAGAAAAACCTCTCCCTCTGCTCATACATGTTCCATAGACGCCTTTACCTCCCCAAAAATAGGAATTTCAAAATGAAGGGTCTTTCAAACGGAAGCAGTGTTTTTTTCACACAGCCCCTGAGCAACCATGCTTCAATCACAGAATCCCTCTCTCTAAGCCACCACTGGCCTGTGGTCTGCAGCGCCTTATGATACGCTACGGTTCAATTCCTGGGTCCCCACTTAGGTAGGCGGCACTTGGAGTGTTAAGAAGGGAGCCCACTCAGCCTGTGCAGGAAAGAGGCAAAGCCAACGAGTGCCAAACAGTACTCAATAACAATCTCTCCAGACAATTAAATGACATCGACTGGCTTCTAGGAACGATCCCGGCTACAATACAAGGAAAACTTGGGGTGGGGGAGCCCCCACGAAGAGCGAAGCAGAAGTGTGAAGGTCTCTCCAACAGTGAAATATTGCTCTCTCAGATTTTCACAAAATAGTATACATATGTTTAGTGTTTGTGCTACAGTCCTTTATAACCTGAAGGCTGCCTTATCATTATTGTGTGTCGCCAATAAAAGCTAAAGGCAACACATTTCTTGAATTCCTGGGATTTTGCACTGCCTGCAAGCATTCTGCAGCAACTCAGTCAACCCCGACAAGGAATGCAGATGACTTTAGAAGACAAGCATGCTTTACAGAGCCCTGTGAGCACAGGGTGGACTGCCCAGCTCTGATCAGTTACAAATAGGTTACTCTTCAAAACGAAAATTAGTGTCTTGTGATACTCATGGATGGGCATGTTGGATCAGTGACAGCCTTGCCAAGCTAGCATTTTTAGCCACTAGTCCTGCTTATCCAGGAGTCCGTCCTGAAAGCTTAGCTTAACTGATGGCAGTTTAACTGAGATTACCACATGGAACTTTTAACAGGATGGAGCACTTCCACATTGCAATGCAAAAGGAACGGCAACCATACACAGGAAGCTATGTAGCACTGATTCTGATACACATGAGAATCCTTTAGTCCAGAAGTTATATGCAGGCAGAGCAGCATGGGAGGAGGAAACTAATGAGGAGGCAAACTGGGGGCTCAGTAGATAGCTTTGCATATACTATACAATAGAGTTTCTGCAGCGCAAGCAACGGAGGGAAGGGTCTGCTTTGGCAGCACGTCTTTTGGTATTGCACTTGCCCTGCACTCAGCACCTCGTGTCATTAAACGAACAGGACATGATCTGATACTAAGTAGGCGCAGTGCCTTTCCCCCTAAAATATCCCACTTTTACTTTCATCATTTACAGAAATGGTGGACACTCTGGCGTATGCTGGGCTCCCATAACTACTGTTATTTTTACCACCATGTTATCTAACTCTGTTCAGAACAGGTCCCTGTGATGACAGTGCTGCACACTGTCAGATCAGGGCTCCTACACAGCCGCAGTGGGAAATTTGGAAGGGAAAAAGGTTAGTGGAGGCAAGGTCATAGAGACAAAGACAGTTGTTGTAGACACTTCATCATCAGGGACGGTTCACTGGAGAGGAGATTGTGAAATTGATTATTGTGATACCAATTAATTGCAATGCAGGTGGAGATGACATTGCAATTTGGTCTGCAGCCTCAATCGAGTTCCTGGAGGACAAGCAACCCCCCAACTAAAAGGACAGCACTGATCCATCTGGTTCCCCTAGTGGCAATCCCAGCAGAAACTGGGTGGGCAAAGAAGAACAACATCCCTGCAGAACCAGTTTGAAGCACGTTACATGGGAGTGTGAGGAAAGAGGCTTGCCACTGTCCCTACTATAGCTGTTTCAGAGAGAGGAAAGATGCAATTGTCAAGAGTTGGCATTCTGCATCTTTCACTAGTGCTAACTATGCTTTTTAAAAGAAAATAAGATACGGTCTGTGCTTTGAACTTCCTCCTAAGGCCCATTCCGCCACCCCAAAGCAAACTAATAAAAGAGAGAAAGTTATTTTACACTTTCAACAAACACATGCAAGCCATTTTAGCTCCAAGCAATCATTCTCTCTCTCTCTAACACCCATGCACGTTCTCAAGGAAGATATTAAAATAGGCATTGCTATTTACAGAAAACCAATTTTAAGCAGCAGAATATGTATGTATAAAAAAAAACCTTCCTCTTGACATGACTACAGTGAACAGACAGAGAAATTTCCTGTATTGTCTGGTATTACATAGAGAGCAGTGTTGCAGATGACAAAGATCTAGGCAAAATGCCACACCAGAATGGTACCCAATTAGTAGTGTGTTTGGGGCTCTGTGATCTAAGTAACAAAGTGGAGCTGAATCCTTTATCTCTACCTCTGGTAAAGAAACACAGACAGGGCTTCACTACTCAGGCCTGGTCTACCCCTAAAAAATCCATGCCCCTAAGCACCTTAGCTATGCTGACCTACCACCCAGTTTAGACACAGCTAGGTCGATGTAAGAATGCTTCCATCAATCTAGCTAGAATTAGAGAATTAACAAAATTAAGGAAGGTGAAGCTAGATTTCTTCTCAAAACTAGTCGCTCAGAGAAAAAGAGCGGGCTAGTCACTTGCGGGAACCATCTTGCTGCTACAGGTGAGATCAAGGAAGTGGGAGAGAGTCACGGTCACGCCGCCCTTCACACCTTTGCACGAAAAGGCAAAGTGTACATGTGCAGCCCCAGACACCACTATTAAAAAAACAAATCCAATCTCATGCGGCACATGTGCTCTGCCAGTAGGATCCACACCAACACCGACTCAAAGAACAATTGTTACACGCACTCAGTTCAAAAGGATGTTTACTGAGCCAAAAATAAGGCTATAGCAATAGCCACAGCTTATAGCAGGCTTGGAAGTGTCTGATTCCCTTCCCTAGGGCAGCTTGTTGATGAAAAGGGAATAAATAATGGAAACAGCTGGAGTTCACAATGGTCTCTTTAAAAAGTCTCCACAGCTGTGGTTGTAAATAGACAGAGCCGAGCCAGTCCATGCTACCTTTTGCAATGGGAACACGAGCCCTGCCTCACTCTGGTCCTGGCCATGATGAAAAGCTCAAGCCCTGTTGCAACGAGAGTGTGGCATCTGCCTTCAGGCACATCCCAATGGTGGCCGTGCCATCACCCAGCTGTGATCCAAGCACACCCCATGTTGCAACAAGGCTGCGACAATCCTATCCTCACCCTTCTCCTATCTCCACCTGTTACAGTGGGCCACTCTCTGATACCCTGGCTCCCAATGAGTAGCACCTTGCTCCACGAGTAGTTTCACTGACTTCGGAGCAAGTAAGTGTATCAGAAACTGAACCAGTGTCAATAACATTCAAGCTTCCTTCCCCCAGACTCAATGCAAGCACCACTCCTGATGCTCTCCCAGAAGCAATGTGAATGCATCGTATTGCGCCAGAGAGTATTTCCTTGCTTCACCCCCACATTACCGTAGGGTAGTGTGAGCGCAGCCCAGCATACTGTGAGCCAAGTGCCACTTCCCCTCCGTTGCATTGTGAGCACACGTGCCCATCACTGAGAACATGGCACCTGACGCCCCACCCATGATGCAATGGAATCAAAATTGTCTTCAATGCCCTCATCACAATGCAGGTGTAATAGACTGCTCTAGTACATGTCATTAGGCCTCACTAAGGGCTAGCTCACTGAGAGCAGGAGACTTACTGACACCTCATAAATGCACTTCTTTACCTCAGAGGTGGGGGTTTGGGCTTGAAAAGGAAGGTCCTGGGTTAAGTCCCTATACAGGGTAAATATTTAAAGTGCCCAACTCTCAATTTCAAATATGACTTGGGTGCTTTGAATAAGCATGGTACCCCACAATGCCATTTTTAAACAGTCACTTTTCAGAGTATGACCACTCAAACTCAGAACAACTTCTGTGGGCCTCTATGAGACGTAATATTCCTGAATATATGTATATGAGACAGAGAGAAAGAGAGAATATGAATGAATGTGTGTTTGTAAAGTTTCGCTACAAACTTGGCCAAGTCATTTATGCCAATAGGAATAAACCAAACGCTCAGATTAAATAAAAAGAAGTTGAGATCCCAAAAAGTTTGAAGAATATTTCAAGCATCAGGAACAGAATACATAACTGCATCTTACGTAACCCTCTGACAATGGGCATAGTTCAAATATCTGCAGCCAAAACATTTAGTTAACATCAGGTTGTATATTTCTCCATCAGCACTCGGCATTTACTAGGCTACCTACTGTGCATGTGTTATTAAAATCTTACATGGGGAAATCACAGCAGAATTTGAATTCCACTATTTGCCTTTTAAACGCAAAATGGATTTTAGCCTTTTCGGATGAACTAATTCTGGAGCGCAAACATTTGCGAATGAACATTTTCATTATATTGTTTATAACAAGTGCTGTGAGTAACCTTTGTAGTTACTTGTCATCCATCTGAGACCTGTCTCTGTACATTTCCTCAGATTGCTCTTTGCAAATCTGTTGTTGGCATTGTAAAACTAGATAAAAAGATTTTACACAGTCTAGAAGAATTGCTGCATGTTGGTGGAAGTCTGCCAGTTACTCTTCACTTGGGATTTGGGGTGTATGGACAGTGAATATAGTGTTTTAAATGTTTGTGTTGTGAGAGGGGACTCGTTAATGAAAGCTCTGTTGAATATGCACCCTGCCACCCCCCAAACACACACATTATCCTGCCCCTCTAATCACATTTTAAATTACTAAGTTGAACAGACACACCACAAAGCTGATGATGCCTACATCATGCACTAATTAAAAGGGGACCCATTTTGAAGTGAGTGGTCTTAAAATTAGAACCCCTTGTAAATTATGTTTGGTTCACAGACACATTTGCACCCTCTGCTCCACTCCACACCACTCGTGTGCAGAATATTGAGCCTTACAAGGCTCCTGGCATTGTGTTCTGGGCACATTCATGAGAGGAGTAGGATATGTGCTGTGTGGGATCACAGCTTTTGCCCATTTTCTGTGCACATGCTCATATACTGAGATTAAAATATGCCATTTCCATTAACACTGTCTAGGTACTTCTATACTCCCCTGTCTCAGCAAACAAGGAGCAAGAGTCCTTCCTGTAACTTCATCCACTAGAATATACATGGAAAATGAACCTAAGACATGAATGCCCCTGAAGCAAATTCAATTGTTTTTTTTTTTATTTGAACAAATATTCATGAACACAGTTGCAGCATTCTAATGTTCAAACAATTTCTTTCTAATAAGTGAACCATCTGAAATTCATGTTTGGTTTGTCACACATTTTGTAGCAATTCAGAACACTCAGCTTGCGATTTTTCTGGAGTTCTATTTTGTCTCTCCCCTTAAAATAACACAGTATAATCCCCTGCCTTTGCAAATTTGAAAATAGGGCATGAAGTAACAATTCCAGGTTGAAGCACTTAAAAAAGGAACAGTGGTTTCAAACAATGAAAAGATCAGCAGGGGTCAGAAAAAACAAGATTTGAAACCACAGTTTTCTCATAACAGAAAAAAATGTCCTTCTGCCCCCTTAAACATTAAAAATGGAATTAATATGGTGCCTCTGTTATTGAAATCTGCCCAGGATTCTCTTATGTGCTATTATACATTTAGTTTCACTGGGGAAGCGGTGAAGGTCAACTAAATGCATCATTAATGTCGGCTGGGCAAGGGACTTCTTTGTCTCGCTGTAGCACTGAAAGGTCCCAATGAGACTTAGGGCTGTTGTGCTAAGCAAATATGATGGGGCTTACTCCCATCACCTGTCAGGCAAGGGGTTAAGAGCAAATTAGTACACCTGTAGTTGATGGATTGATTGCTCCTCCCTCTCTGGTGAGGAGCCAAAGTAAGCATCATTAGGTACCTTCCCTTTATAGGAACCAGAGGAAACTCACTAGGGAGGAGACTACAGAGGATACAGTATTCTCCTCAGAAGAGAAACCCACAGCAGGGGTGGCAAGAAGCCAGGCAGAAGGATTCCCAAGGAGCCGGGTAGGCTCCTGGTGGAGGAGGGCACTGATGTAGGGCCAGTTAAAAGGACTTCAGTGGAGCCTAAGAAAGGTGCAAGAGTGATTAGTTCTGTAGAGAACCAAGGAGCTGGGAGGATCTATGGAGAAGCCAGCGGCTGGAGAACCAAAGGGAAGGTGTATTAATCACAGGCTATGAGGAAGCAGCACAAGGGGGCTCAGAGGTAGGACGTGGCCCAGGGAAACAGAAGCACACTTGAAGAAGTGGACCTATCTGCTTAATATAGGCTCCCAGGGCGAGAGCCCAGAGTAGAGGGTGGGGGCCTGAGTTCCCCTACCAGCCCTGGACAAAGAGGCATGCACGCCCCACAGAAGAAATACTGAGCCCAGGTTGGGGCTGAAGATAAGACAGGCTGAGGAATCGTCCAGGGGGAGGGGGAGTTCTTTTGTGTTAGGATGTTTTCTGAACTTTCAGTTGGACCTTTCTGTTACTGTGGATGGGGACTGAGCTTTATGTAACTTGGCTGGAGGGCTGAGCCAGAGAAGACGCAGGGAGAGGCAGATGGCCTGCAAGAGGTGCTGGAGACAACGACCCCTTACAGCATCGCACCCTGACACAAGGGGGAGTTACGGGTGGTAAGTATACTAATGTACAGAACTGCACAAACACATAAGAAAATATGTTCCCTACCCTGAAGAAGTTACAGACCAGGAAGGGTGAGGGAGAGCGATAAAACCATCAAGTGCAGGTATATTTATAACATTGTGTTTTTGTAACAAATTCACATCATCATCAATGTCCACATACCCCTCAATCTAACATTATATCAGTTGGCTGGATTCTTGTACATGTCCCAGAAAAAGTGGGCCCAACGGAGAGATCCGAAGGAGAGGCTAGTGATGTAAGGGATCAGTTCATGTATAAGGGGTAGTGTGGACAAACAGCTATCTATCCTGTTCCAGATGGGGCCTGTTGACTTGGATAAATGGCTCTTAGGCACCCACAACAGCAAGTACCATTCTGACTATATCTAACCTTCTCTTTCAAAAGAGCAAGTGTAAATTAAATGCCTGCCTCACTAGCGTCATCTGGATCCTTCTTGGTGGCCACGAATGTACAACCGAGAAGCTCTGGAGACATAAAGCGGCATGTAAGGATGAAGAACCATGCTTCTTTCAGACACCTGTACTGTATGGTAGGCCATTAAAGAAATGTCTTAGGGTGCTTCATAGGTGAAAACAATGGCTACAGGATTTTTAGAAACAGGAAAATAGTGCTTGGCTCCAGCAGCTTATAACAGCCATGTGAAATTGGGAGGAATGCGGGTATTTGAACATATACTCAGAACCACCCGCTCCAAGGGCTTGCGAACACTATGCGCTAAATGAGGGGATACTTCAGGTGTATCCAGTGTCAAACTTTGCTGGCTCATAAAAAGACAAAGTTGGATATAAACACTTGGAAGTTCGGCATAGATTTTCTATTTACTTTTTTTTGGTTAACACTATTCAGTATTTGTTAAGCTCTAAACAGTATACTCAGTGATATACAAGACAGTTGCTGGTATAAGATGCTCATGGTCTAAAGGGACAAAGATCAGGCACACAAGAGAATCCAGAGGGAGGTTTTGTAGGCCTCCTGGAAAGAGTTTTAGAACATGGGTACAAATGGAGAGAGGACAGGAGAGAGTTCAAGATGTAAGGGGCAACACATGCATGCCTCACGAAGGCACAAAGCTGGCAATGGAAGAAGAAATTGAAGGGTTATTTCAATACGATGCAACGTTGGGAGATTTACAAATAACTGGTCTGGAAAATGGGAAACAGATATGGGCGACCACGGGAATTGGCTGGCAGCCTTACCAGGGTTGGGCCTTACGTTGCTTCACAAGATTATACAAACAACATTTCAAAGGGTAGTATAACCTACGAATTCTTTCTTCTCAATTAGAATTGCTCTACCTGTGCAGACTACCTGACACATGTGAAGTCACAGACAGAGAGATTTTGGATAACACGCTTAAAACACCTAAGTAAAGTATTCCACAGTTAAATGCCCACAGCAATTCTCAGATCAGCCGCCTTAGGCAAATAGCCTATAACCCTCCAAGGAAAGTTTAAACAAATTCAGGGATTAAAAGAACACAAATCTGGGGCTCCTTGGATCTGACAAATATCCACTGAAGCCAATGGGAGTCCTTCTATTGACTTGAATGAGCACTGGATTAGATCCTCTCTAAATTCTTAAATGTAGCTAAAAAATGTATTGGGTGGGAGCAAATCTATCTACCTTGACTAGCTGGCATGATTCGATTTTTGCATTACCCACATTACAAAAAAGGAATTATGCTTCCAAAAAACACACACTCCTCATTCATCAAATATAGAAAATGGCCCTGAGGGCACTCCCACACTATAATAAAACTCTGTCAATCTACGCTTAATTACAAACATTGGTAAGACAGGTTCCCTGCTCCAAAGTACTTAAGCTCTAAAGTACCCAAGGTAAAAAAAAAAAGACAAGACATAGGACAAGAGTGGAGGACAGGAAGAGTGTGGGTTCATGAGCAGGACAACAGATCAGCAATTTGATGCTTCCCTTTTCAGAAAATTGTACCATCAATATTCATTTCATGATTATTTATTGCAGTTCTTCTAAATAAACCTCAGTGTCATGAGAAATAAGTTGGAGTTTTGTCTCCTTTCCTTTTGAGCTGTGCATGATGCTGTTCAAAAACTAAGGTAAGAAAATTCAACTTATTTAATGCGGTGATGGAAAACAGAAAAAAAAATATTTGTAGTAACCCTAGACTTAAAAGCAAAATACTAATCAAATAGAAGTTAACTTGAGATTCCAGCAGATCCAAACTCTAGGTTCCCAAAGAAGAGAGGATACAGCGCAAAAGCCAATGTCCATCTTTGCCTTAATTCTGAAAGTCAATTTATTTTCACAGCATGGGACTGGGTTTAGGAGGGATTTAGCTGGTCTTTAGGCTTTGGGTTGACCCCTCTGTGCTTTGAAAGTCACCCATATTCAATAAATAGCACAAATACATGATAATGTAATGAACCGGACTAGGTGTACCTCCATGCCCTCTACTGGATTACCATGTGAGAGGAGATTTAAAAAAACAGTACCATTTACTTTAGAAAAGAGACATAACTACAGAAACGATCAATATGTGCATGGAGAAACTCAATCAGGTACTATTTCTTCACTCATGTAATAAAGGGAACAAAAATTAATTAAATGAGAAGAGAACAAAGTAAACAACAGAAATGCCTTTACACAGTTAACCCTGTAGGACACTCTGCCAAAATATACTATAAGGCAGGGATCGGCAACCTTTGGCATGCGGCCCGCCAGGGTAAGCCCCATGGCAGGCCGGGCCGGTTTGTTTACCAGCCGCGTCCACAGGTTCAGCCGATCGCAGCTCCCACTGGCAGCAGTTCACCGCTCCAGGCCACTGGGGACTGCAGGAAGTGGTGCAGGGCCAAGGGATGTACTGGCCACCACTTCCCGCTGCCCCCAGTGGCCTGGAGCGGCGAACCACAGCTAGTGGAAGCTGTGATCGGCCGAACCTGCAGACATGGCAGGTAAACAAACAGGCCCAGCCCGCCAGGGGGCTTACCCTGGCGTGCCACATGCCAAAGGTTGCCAATCCCTGCCATAAGGCAAAAAGTTTCATAACATTCCTAAAAAGGCTTAGATGTTTCTATGAATAAGAAGAGAGCTCAATTTATACGAGTTCAGGATAAACACCTATCGCGAAGATCAACTCACATGCTTTGAGACATAAGCCAACCACAAACTGCAAGAGGTTAGGAAGACTCTCCCCCACCCACCTCCTCCAGCCATGTTAATACAGAATTGTCCATTATGGGCACTTGAACCTTCCTGGTTGGGGACAGGATGTTGGAGGACAGACTTTGTGGTAAAAAAAAAAAGCATGACCAGAGAAGATTTCTGCGAACACATAAAGGACATGTCACCAACATTAAAAGTCATTGACCACAGTGGTAAAGAGCTGAGGGAGAGGGGACTAAGACTGGCAGTTTAAAAATAACATGGCAGAACACTGTCAGCTATAATAATGCAGCATGCAGATAACAACAAGCATGAGTTGCAAAGTACAGAACTTTTTAAGATGTGTTTGTGAACTTCAATGTTTAAACAACTTGCTGTGGTTTACAGTTTCCTGCTAAAATTATCACTTAAAAAAAAAGTTTCATATGTAGCATTTCCTTAGGGGATGTTTGTTTCCCAGCTGTATCCGGCCTCAAGCAAAACAGAACCGCATGCTGCCACTAGAATGCAAACACGGGGACGTTCATTCACCGGCAGCAGACAGGAGATTCTTTCTGCCATGAGAGTAGATTTATGTTTTGAAGATTTTGTTGGGATTTTCGAAAGCACTCAGTCCGGGCCTACTACTACTTTCACTGGCTTCAAAAAGGAACAGAGTTAGGACAATACAAAGCCACATTTGAGTGTAAAACAAACACATTTAAAATTACAAGCATAAAAAGAATGGAGATGGTAAAATTGATGGCCTTGCCTTTTTTCCAGCTCTGTGGGAAAAAGAAACGTCCAAACAGTTAACTTGAAAATGACTTTAAAAACAAAACTCCGCTTCCTGAATTTTTTCAGAATCCTCAGAGCCTCGGCCTTTAGGCACAACAGCCCCGCAGTGGGACCCAAGGGGTTGCTATGGCAACAATCTTAAAAAGATCAGGTTATCCTGCTCATTGCACAACACCAAAGGGGGAGAAAAAAAACCAATGGGTGATGAAAGCCAACGGAGTGTCACTGATTTCATTGACTGATGATTAAATAAAATGCTCTGGATACAGATTAACTTGCTTTGCTTCATATTAATTATTTCACGCCCCTGGAACTGGGAACCGAAATTGCTTTGTTAGATTGAAATCTGGTATCGTTTCACTGGATCTTTCATAAGTGCCCCCACTGAAGTGCAGACCTGTGCAGAACCAACCAGTTTCAGTTCACCCAAGTTTCAATCAACGTTATCAGCTGATTCTAGTCCATGGGTTGTGCATCCCCAAGTTTCCAGTTCACCCCCAAGACAGTGCAACTCTATAGGAAACTGGGGGGGGGGGGGCAGGCGGCGAGCGCTATATGAAACTCACTCTACTCCTTCCTGCTGCTACAGATCTCATGCTATGTCTCCCTTACCTGGTGCTGTGATATGGGGGAAGTCCCCATCACACCACCATCTAGAAGGGGGGCTTGGGGTTCTTCAGGAAGGGTAAACAGCTGTTTCAGTCTGAGTCTTTGAAGGGCAATCACTGAGAAGGCTGGTGCACTGGTATCTTCTGGGTGATACCTCTCTGGGGTGGAATTCTTCAGAATGCACCGTACATTCCCTATTAATGCCGTCCTCACAACACCCCTGTGAGGTAGGCCAGAGCTATTATACCCACTTTACAGATAGGGAACTGAGGCACAGACAGACTAAATGACTGGCCCAAAGCCAGGAGGAGCAGAGAATCGAACTTAGATCTCCAGAGTTCCTGGCTAGCACCCTAACCACTGGACTATCCTTCCTTACTGGGCTTTGTGTATGGAATGGTATAGCCAAAGTAACACAGTCACCTGTGGCCTTTGGTATATTACTCAGTCCCTTCTTTTAATCTACATTTGAGGACACTTCAGTGAGTGATTGCCATGCTGTCAAAAACCCCATTGCCATGGTACGGAAGTGAATATTTAGTCCACTATGCCGATGCAGGAAACAAGCTATATGACAGGAGTGGCCAAACTGCAGCTTGCAAGACACATGCAGCTCTTTTACAATGGAAGTGCAGCTTGCAGAGCCCCACCCCATGCCACCCATCAACTACCACACTGGGGGGTGGGAGGGGCAGCTCGGGGCTTCTGTCCTGCAGCGGGGTGGTGGGGCTAGGGGCTTCTGCCCAACGGAGAGGGGGATCTCGGCATTAATGCCCTGAAGGAGGCACCTGCTAGGGCTTGGCACTTCTGCCCCGCAGGAGGCACCTGCTAGGATTAGGGCAGAATTCTCTAGCCCCACTACAGGGCAGGAATCCTGGCAGGTGCGCTCCACAGGTCTGACGCCCCGAGCCCCGGCAGGCACTCCTGGCTCCTGAACTTCTGAAGATTATCGTATGCACCTCGGAGGGTCAGTAAGTTTGGCCACCTCTGCTATATGACTAAAGTGGGAAAACCCTCAACTTCTGAGTCTGCCTGGCTACTGAAAACCAAGCTAATCACTTTGAACTACATACCCCCTGCTCTCCTTCCAAGTACCTCTGCCAGTTCTGTTGGACTGAGTAAGGTTTGTCTGGGGATGGGCACCAATCAGTATTAAAGATCCAGAATCCAAATATGCACTGCTCTAGAGCCCACGTGCCCCATTTCAAATAAACAGAAGTACTGTAAATGTTGAAATGAGAGAGAGTAAAAGGATTATCAGCTGGCTCTAATTATACCAACTGATCTCATCCTCTTGCCATAAGCCTCTTTCTCATGTCCGGAATCTATTTGTGTAACACAAAGACGAGCTTCTTTTAATGTACACTGTATGGAACGAGGAGGGGTGTGCAGGATCACTGGCTCGGTATGAGCATACTTAATGTTTTACATCAACATCATCTACTACAGATGGACTCACTTGCATCAAGCTATTATCTAGTCCCTCACCTGCCTGTTTTTATTTCTAAATATCCACCATCACTGATGGTAAATGCTTTTAAAAATAAATATTTTCCTAACGTCATCTTAGTGCATAATAACACAAATGTCAATCACCAAGAGTTGGCCTATGTAGAATCTATGTCACATCTATTTGCAGAATGCACCAACCAACAACTGAGGAGCTATGATGCCATTAAAGACAAAACAGAAATAATGTCAGAGTTTTTTGGTGTACATTAGGGATTCAGCTATGAAGTTAATATTTAGCCGTTAACTAAACGAATGGAAGGGTCCCCCAGCAAGTGCAGCAAAAGAGACTATGTGCCTATGAAAGCATGTTTGTGCAAGCGTTCAAATTAAATCTTCCAACAGGTTCTGGTGCAGCTGTTGTTTCTTCCCCATATGTGCAAGGCAGCTATCCACAGGCTGAAATTCCATTTTTGGAAGGCTTCAGCAGCCAGTCTAATCAGCTGAAGAGTTTGGGTAAAGATTTAAACTTCAATTTTTTTTAAACAAAATTTGCTTTTTGGCATCAAACTCCTGAAAACTGTGCAAGGATAGTTGTCCTAAAATTGCAAGAGTGACTAGTAATTTTTGGGTGCCCAACTTGAGACTTTGTAAAGCGCCCCAATTTTTAAGGCAGAACTTTCTGAATAATCAGGCTGTTTACAAGGTGTCTTAAGTGTGGTATCCAAAAAACTGAGGCAACCATAATCACTAGACATTTTTGAACATTTAGATGAATCCTGTGTTTATTGTGTAGTCTCTATTATCTGCTGATCCTTTTTGGTGGAAAAAAAGACCTTGTGGAGTATTTTGCCAAATGCAATCCACAGACATTTTGTGCAGATAAAAGAAGAGGGACAAAGATCACTTTCAGCTGGAAAGCTGTCATTAACAGAGGAGTGCATGCAAAATCTTGCAAGCAGTGGGATTTCTTGACCGGATTCCATGATCCCAGGCCACACCAGGTGGCTCAGTATGACTCCAGCTCAGTCTTGCTCCTGTGCAGACTCTGACTTGTGTGGTATTGTAAGCATGTGCATTCAGCAATACTAGCATTTGGGTTTCACTGTTATGTTTTATGGCTTACAACACTGAATGAAAAAAAACAACACACCTCCCCCACCCACAGATGCCGCCCTGAGTGCCGGCTCCCCAGCTCCCATTGTCCGGGAACCACGGCCAATGGGAGCTGTGGGGTTGGAGCCTGTAGGCGGGGACAACACACTGAGCCCCCTGGCTGCCCCCCCCACCTAGGAGCCGGAGAGACATGTTGCAACTTCCCCCGTCCCTGGGAAATGCAGGGGCTACCTGAGGTCAGCGCCACATGGAGCCTTCACCCCGAACCCCCTGCCCCAGCCCAGATCCCCCCCAACACACTCTGAATCCCTTGGCCCTAGTCCAGAGCCCCCTCCTGCACCCCAAACCCCTCATCCCTGGCCCCACCCTCATCAGAACCCTCACCACCTCCTGTACTCCAACCCCCTGCCCCAGCCTGGTGAAAATGAGCAAGTGAATGAGGGTAGGGGAGAGCAAGCGACGGAGGGAGGGGGATGGGATGAACAGGGCCTTGGAGAAGGGGTGGGGCCTCAGGGAAGGGGTGGGGCAAGGGTGTTCAGTTTTCTGCAATTAGAAAGTTGGCAACCCTAGCCCCACTCCCTACTTCCTCCCTCCCTCATTCACTTCAAGCCGAGAATGAACAATACATTTGGAGTGGAACCACAGAAATGTTGCTTTGCACGTCAGACTCGCATGAAGTACCACATATGCCTCAGAAACAGCATCATAATTTGACAAGGATAATCATTTGTATGTGTTTACTGGTATGCATATGTGCAAATCAGGTAATTAGCCAAGCAACACATGCATGCAAATATGTAGTCCGACAAATAAATACACCAATTTTGCATTTGCAGCTAAGGCAGACGTCTTAAAATTTGGTATTGACTCCAGATTCTCTCTAGGAGCTCAGAGAAGCCTCGCTTCCCCCACCCCTCCCCCACTTATTTCTAGTTCCAGGTAACTCCACTAACTCTGAGTCCCTAACCTCTGGGAGCATCTCCCTTCTCGCTGCAGAATCTAGAGGCAGCAGAAACATTTCGAGAAGGCCATGCCCATTCCTTTTGACTCTCGGTCATTCTCTTTGCAGAATCATCCCACTCTCCAAAATTTAAATTCCCCTATTTTTTTCAGTATTTGTGAACAGAGTGAGCATTCAGGTAAGGTTTGGCCTTTGCCACAGGAGTAAACCTTACTCAGGAACCTTCTAAGGTTCCCTCTTTGGAATACTTCTTTTAGGTCCACTCCCGTACTACTTCACAACTCAGAACCATCCCCGGCCTCAAAAGAGAGAAATCCTCCATCTGTAATGCTCCTCTATCGCAAAATTGTTCTCAGCCCACAGACCCCTGGAAAGCCAAGGAAATATGCTCTCACAGATATGTGGTAGACATTCTTTCGCAAAAAGCTTTTGTTACAGGTACCTGGAAGGTTGGAACTTGACCAGGAATGTAGCAATTGTGATCTTTCCCCAGGGTAAGTGTCAAACCCTCCATATCTCTAAGACCAACTCCCCTTAAAGCAAGTTCTGCCAAATTTCTTGCAGCCCCTAACAGGCATCTTCTGGGATTTGTGTGGCAAACAAGTGAGTAGAGTTAAAGACATGCCTCCATGTTATCTGTAAGGCATCTTCTTTTCAGAGGCAGAAGAGGAATTAAAGCTAGTTTGCACCAACCTTAATTCCTCTATAAGGAGCTCCACTCACAAATACAAGTTGAAAAGCCAGTACTTCCTCACCAAAAGATCAAGAAACAAAGAATCAAAGAAATCTGAAAAAGTACAAAACATTCCACTCATCATCCAAATAGAAACACACTTTATATCACAGCATAAAAATTAGGATCAGGATATCCAGGAAGGAATTTGCCCCACTATTCTCTGATTTACTTGATACTATAGGTAGAAGGAGGATAACAATGTAGGACATCCAGCCAAATAAAAAGGAAAATATGGCAAAGGTATATGCCTTCTAACCGGAAACCGGATATAGTCCTGACCCTTTGGGATTGGGGGAGGGGAGGCCGGTTACATTAGAACTGGAATTTCCTGATAAAATGACACATTTCTTACTGAAAGACCACATAGATAGGGAAAATGGAAGGCACATCTGAAGAGACTATGGGGCCTACATCTCATTTAACCAAGCAACCATAGCAAAACTTTTTTTTGCAGGGACATCTCTATTGTGGCATGGTCTTAAAAGCATGTCACCCATCCATACCCATTTCTGGACAATATATTGAAATCTCTCCAGGTGTCCAGAAAGCAACAGCTCAAGCTCTAATGCTGCTCCAGGCATGCAGTTATGTCACATATCTGAAGTATATGAAATCCAAAACAGAATATCCCTCCTGTGAGTGGAAATAGACACAAAGCAGGGCACGACAAGGATCAGACCACGTAGATCCTATAAAGCTCAGATCCTACCTTATTCCCCACCCCAGAGAAGTTAGCTTTGCCTTCAATTTATGGGATCAATGCTATTCTGCAAAGGATTACACCTTGACAGGGTGAGCTTGGCAGACATTTATTCTCAGAGCCTGGAATCGTTCTCCTCAATAGTAATCTTAGCAACAAACTGATCCCTTAGGAAAGAAATACCATAAGGTACCCAAAGGCTCCCCTCCTACCACACCCCAATTACTTTGCGATCTGGGATCACAACAGACAAGCGTAAAATGTTGAGGAACCCTTGTCATGAAGCAGCATGCAACCCAGCGAACTTGTGCACCTATAGTACAATGTACAATTAATCTGGGGAGCGGGGTTGGTGTCAGCCTTACAGTTATACGGTTATTTTAAACATTCCATGCAAGTTCATAAAGGTAAACGTCATTAACAAATTACCAAGTTATGAATAAAGGAACTTGGATTGATTTAAATCACCAATTTTAATCATGATTTAAATGAGCAAGCAAGAGACCTAGATTTAAATTCTCAGCTTTAATTGTTTTGCATTTTTACTTTTTAGCTGTTATCCCAAAACCATGGTGACTCTCATTGGTTATTAACCATTAAAACATGTTGATTTACAACTAAATGTAGTATATCTTTTACACTAAATTTGTACTTCTTTTTGCTAATGGGGAGGGTACACCATATCTATACATGGTTATTTAAGCAATTACATACATTAATTTACATATATTCAGATTCTTAACTTCTACATTTTTATTATGTTAGAAAATGGTGAATGATGCATTTCTTATTTACTGAATGACTATTCATTTTTTATTTGTGATTTGTTTCAAGTTCTATTTGGATACAAATTCAAATCAATTAAAATAGTTTTATATAATAAAAATAATTAAAATGCTGTTGGATATATAAAAACATTTAATCAAAATATTTTGGATTGAAAACTAACTGACTTATTTAACAAAACATCAGTAGATAATGAACTGAATTGTTTCTGGTCTCCAGGTTCTTCAAGATTTTAGGACTGGTAGATCTCATCCTCTCCCAACTTCATTTTTATTCACAGACTGGAAGAGGAAAACTAGCCTTCCTGCTTTTTCAATTGCTTTAACTTTGAATGAATAGTATGGGAACTGAACCAGTTTATTCAACTGAAATGAAGAAAACATTCCCTCTGCACCTGCAGAAGAGGTTACCGCAGTCAGAAGCTAGTTTAGCACTTGAACAAACTCTGGTTCCAGAAGCTTAACCGGTTAATTCCACCAGTTCAGTGCTCTGACCTGTAAAATTTGGCAGCAAATATGTATTGTTTCATATTAATTTTTGTATTTAAATTATTTTAATAGATTCTAAGTTTGCACCTTAATATAGGTTGTCAATTTCAAACAGGTTTATTTTTAAAAAACTAATTTAAAACCAATTTTAAAAGCCAATTTAAATAAAAATAATCTTTTTTGATTTTTTTTAATCAAATAGTTATCCACCCTACAAGGAAGTTATTTTAAAAACTTTTAATCATATGTACAGTTTTGCCCTGGTCCATGAGCCAAAAAGGAAGCAGCATGATCTAAAGGATATGGTTACTGGGTATCAAGTTTAGCTGTCTACAGATTCTGCATAGAAGACACACCCAAAAGTCAGGTTTTCCAGAAAGGCATTAGGTGAGCAGGTTTCAGAGTAGCAGCCGTGTTAATCTGTATCCGCAAAAAGAAAAGGAGTAATTGTGGCACCTGTTAGTCTCTAATGTGCCACAGGTTTCAGAGTAACAGCCGTGTTAGTCTGTATTCGCAAAAAGAAAAGGAGTACTTGTGGCACCTTAGAGACTAACCAATTTATTTGAGCATGAGCTTTCGTGAGCTACAGCTCACTTCTTCTTTTCTTTTTATTAGGTGAGCAGTTTTCCACTGCCTATCCACTGGTTCTCTGGAGATCAGTCTGCTGCCATCTTCCCATATAAGGAAGCTACATTTTTCCCTTGCTGAGTCACTCTCTCAGGAAGAGAATCACAGATGCTTCAGAACAATGAACACTGCCCAAAATCCAGGCTTGTTATGCCCCAGAAAAAATAATCTTCTAAAGCACCTCAAGGAGTTCACTATATTAGCATCCGAAAAAGATCAGATATTTCTTCCTCATGAATACAAAACTACTGGGTATTCACAGGTGATCTACTCTCATCCTTTCCATATTGTTTCTCTGATTGGTTTATGTGATAAAGACACAGCCATTCTCCTTCATATGTGCAAGGATACATTAGGTTGGTTGGGGTTCAGGAAGAACCATGAAGCAAGGTTCTTAGCCATACATATCTTCATTTTTTTCCTGTTCAATTAGGTGTCATTTCTAATCTAGCCAAATAAGGATTCATTTCCTACTCTAAGTGCTATCAAGGGTTAAAATACATATCATTCCCCAGTTCCTCAACTGTGCAAAAGAAAAGTTAAATCAAAATAATTACAATAGTAAATGCTCGTCTTTGCAGACTAACAGCAGCTTATGATTAATCCATTCAGCTGCTGCTAACATTCAGTTGTGCCAAAGGATCTGGGCCAAAAATTGTTACATATGCTGTGTCCAAAGCACTAGTTTTCTTGGGTAGGTCCATGGAAAATCTGAGACACTGCACACAGTAAACAGGCTAGACAGAGTAGGAGTAGAAAATGATCTCCACTCCCAAAAACAGGACCAATTTAAAAAAAAATTTAAAATATCAGGACAGAATGATCCCCACTCCAGAAAACAGAACCAATTTAAAAAAATAATAATTTAAAATAGCAGGACAGATTGGCAACTCCCATCTAAAAGGATAGATTAAGTTTTAGTATTCTGGCATTCTGTATTCAATTCTGGAAGATTGAAAGTGGGATTCAAAAGGGGTACCTTGAAAAGACAGATAGATCATGGAGGCTCTAATCAGAGCAGAATGCCCAGAACTGAGCCTCAGGAGGGGAAAACTGACCCTACGGTCCTATTATAAGGGAAAAAATACAACTGAACTTTACCAGCAGCTCTCAAGAGCACCACACCCCTGAGAGCTAAAAGAGCGACTGCAGGATTTCCTAGTCAGAACTCTTGATGCTGACTCTAACCTATGGTACGATCCTCTCCTCACACACGCATGTTCCTCCACTCAGTCCTGACAGGATCTCAGAGCAACATGCGAATAGCGATTCACCCCTATTTTTAAAAAGATAACCAGGATGCAGATGAGACCTTATTAGCGAAACCAACAGTGCTGAAAGTGAGGAGGTAAAAAAAAACCTTTAGAGATTTCTTTTCCCGTAGATGGAGGTGCTGCTTCCTGCTCCAGTCCCTGTTGTGTCGACTGTGATTTCACAGAAGTATGTTACTGCCTTCGTATGGGTTCCTCAGTTTCTTTTTTTTTTCTGTGCATGGCATCCCGACTGGTAGTGTTCTCCGCTCCCACATCTGAAACAGTGGTTATAAGTACTGCCTCTGCCAGACTGCCTGCAGCTAACACACACATTCTCTTTTCTGGCATTACCTGTCTGAAGGTGTCCTCATCCTGATATCACTGCTTTAGTCTTATGTCTGGACAGCTTGTCTTAATATGTGAATTTGGCTTTCATGTATTTAATTTAATCAATACAGGCCTTTCGTTCCCTAGCTTCATCAGTATTGATTAAATTAAATACATGAAAGCCAAATTCACATACCAGTCGGGATGCCATGCACAGAGGATCACGTGAGGAACTGGCAGAGGGTCACCCCTACAAAACCAGGAGTGACTGGTGGAACTTCAGAGTCCCAAAGACAGCTTCAGCATCAGGCAGGAAAATCACAAGAGAGCAGAGACAAAGCTGAGAGCCCTGTGTCTGATTTACCGGGAGTGAACCATGTCTGTCATCTAATGCCCGAACAGCAAACCAGAGTGACTAGCTCAATTGGAAAGAGATGTTTGGTGTGGTGTTTCCTCAATAAAGCGAAAACGATGAGACACTAGGACACAGGTGTGCATAGTCTTCTTGAGCCAGTGGGTGGAAGATAATCTCCCAAGGACATGCCTTAGGAAGCTTGAAGAGTTACTGGAAATAGAAGATGGGCTTGATCTTAAAGCTGCCCATAGAACTCAAATCCCTTAAGAAGGATGGATTGAAGTCCAGTTCCAATTAAGCAAAGATGACAACAGCTTGACTGTTCCTGTGCTGGCCAGTCCATAAAAACTGGAGAACTCAATCACTGGCCACAGTGTTATTGACTATCTCTTCTAATACCACTGCTGCAATTTACCTGATGAGGCACCAGCACTTAGCTTTATTAACAATATGAAACATCTATTTCCTCATTTGGGCATGGCCAAAGTAGCAACTCTTGTGAACTTCATCAGAAATAAACAATTCTGACAAATTGTGAATGCTTAAAGTAGGGGGAAAGGAGTATGCAATCCCCAAAGGAACAGCCACTGATGCAGCATGTTGGGTTCTTACAGGCCTGAATACTGAAAGTTTAATAGCCATATTTGAGTCAGATGCTGCTGCTCAATGGCCTGAGGATTTAGACATGAGACTCACTAGCCAAAATACCTAAAGGATCACCTTGCTGGATAAATATCCCTGTGAGTAACCCTGTAGAACATGACGTAACGCTGAAAGGATGAACTGTGCTGGGAAGTTTACTGCAAATTAAATCTGAAATTTAAGTGGATGGATACTCAACAGATAAAACCTTTCCAGGTGGCATCAGTGTTTAAAAAGAGATGGTCATATCAAGCGCCAAGGACTAAAGCCAGCAAAGAGAACAGCCTCTAAGCGGAAGAGATGACAGATTTGTTTGAACCAACAGTGAACCTGAGCCATTTGTCAGAGATGCGAAGGAAAATGCTCCAGCAGACATTGAAAGAGGAGCCCAAAGCTTTTTCCAAAGATGACAGAGACATGGAATAGATCTCTAGTCTGCAGATGACATTACCAGCAACGTACAGAAGACTTACATCTCAGTGTCTCGTCCATTATATAAAGAGCTAAAAGAATATCTGCAAGAGCTCCTAAACAGGGGCTGTGTTACAAAATCAGTCATCCTATCCATCGTCAGTGGTACGTGTCTGGAAAAGGGATGGTAGTCTAAGATTCTACATTGACTATTGGGGATTGAATGGACAAACCATAGCAGACAGAAATCATCCCTCAAATCCATGATGTTCTGAGCGGATTGGGAGGTAAATCCGGTTCTTCCTTTTGGATCAAGTGAAGGCCCACCATCAAAGTTTCATGGCTGACCAAAGCCATCACATCATGCCCTTCATTACTCCATGGGGCCTGCATGCATGGGTTAGAATCCTCTTCGGTTTAACAAATGCACCTGCTGCCTTCTAGGGTGTATGGAAGAGTGCCTTGTGGACCTTAGGGATGAGGTATGTATTACACACTTACAGCAGTACCTTTGAAGAACACATGGAGAATGTAAGGGGAGTACTACAATTAAAGAAACATGGAATTAAGCTGAAAGCTTCTTAATGTGACCTCTTTAAGAGAGACGTATGTTACCTGGGAGTGGAGGGTGTCTGCTGAAGTTTATAAGATGGATCCAGTTGACACCATGGCTGTTTGTGCTGTTGCAGAGCAACTACCAAGCACAAGAGGGGAATTTCACAAGCTGCTAGGCTTCCTCTCCTACTATCAAAGGTACATTCAAGACTTCTCTCTAACAGAAAAGCCATCGTATGGCTCATCCAGTCTTTGCTCAATAAATTCTAAGGCCAGAATGGACCATTGTGACAATCTAATCTGACCTCCTGTATAACACAGACCATAGGACTTTGCTCAAATATTTCCTAGAGCAGATCTTTTAGAAAAACACCCAATCTTGATTTAAAATTTGTTAGTGATGGAGAATTCACCATCGTAAATTGTTGCAATGGTTCCTTACTCTCAGTGTTGAAAGTTTACACCTTATTCCCAATCTGAATTTATCTAACGTTAACTTCCACCCATTGGATCGTGTTATACCTTCTCTGCTAGACTGAAAAGCCCATCATTAAATATTTGTTCTCAAGGTAGATACTTGTAGACTGTAAAAAAGTCTCCCCTTAACCTTCTCTTTGTTAAGCTAAATAGATTGAGCTCCTTGAGTCTACCACTATAAGGCATGTTTTCTAGTCCTTTAATTATTCTTGTGGCTCTTCTCTGAACCCTCTCCAATTTATCAATATCCTTCTTGAACTTTGGACACAAATGGACACAGGATTCCAGCAGCAGTTGCACCAATTCCAAATACGAGGTAAAATAACCTCTCTACTTCTACTTCAAATTCCCCTATTTATGCATCCCAGTATTCCATTAGCTCTTTTGGCCACAGCGTCATACGGGGAACTCGCGTCCAGCTGATTATCCAAAATGACCCCTGTAATGTGGGGTCTTGGAAATAAAATAGCTGGGGAAATGGCAAATCTACAGAGACAGAGCTAAATTACATGACATTCCCCACCTCCGAGAGAGAGAGGGAGAGAAATGCATTTCACACTGTTTCAAATGGGGAACTCTGTGAGCTTAATAGTGAGACAGATAATACACCATACTCCACGTAAAATGCTGATATTGCATTCTGTTCCAAAAGCTTTATGAAATCTGTACCTGTTTGGTTGTTCTTCAGTATGATAGTTATGTTGTTTGACTTCTACTTCAAGTCAACTGTAAAAAATTAATTGTAGCAAAATAATGGTCTGTTAAACCAACCTAAGAAATGAGCTTTGATATCAACATCTTCCTATGGTATCGACAGACAAGTCAGGGAGATAACATCACAAGAACATGTAATCTCAACTACTTCTATTCATCACTGATCAATAAAAAGTGTTTAACCTTACTGTAACTGCATGCAGCAGCGTGCAGCTTCTTTCAAAACCTCCAAGTCAAGCACAGAGAATCGCAGCAGAAAGCAATATACGGGTCCTGGAAAAGAGAAAATTGGAATCATTTGAGGCACCACTGGCATCGAGGGACTTTTAGAATTACATACACAAAAGCGAGAGAGAGAAAACAGTTGAATGGGACAAGCAGTTAATTTGAATACAAGCCAGTGACTGGTCCAGGAGGGAGAATGGAAGTTTCCATTAACCTGTGGAGCTTCACATTTCAAAAAGTAGTAATATTCTGAAGGTGGGGAGTGAAAAAAACAGCTCTTTTACCCTTTACTCCTCCAAGTGACATGCAGATGAGGACGGCAAACCCCCCTTTCCATTGATGGTTCAATTATATTAAAGTGAAAGATACATCTTGTTCTAAATGGAACTCCTACAAAGATTAAATAAACTCATTTCAGGAGGAAATCCTTCTGGAGCAGAAGCACATGCTGCCAGCAAGACCCACTCTCCAGGGCACTTAGTAAAGAAGGGCCAGTGGAAAAGGGGCAGAGGAGGGCCAGGCTAGCTGGAAGGAGCCCTGAAAAGCCTCCACTATCTGGAACTCCTGCGTGCCTTTCCACAGGCAAATACCCTGCTCCAGGACATGACTTGCTTCCCATACTGCACCCAAAGGGATTAATCTGTCCCACTAAGTGCACATGGAAAGAGGACAATTTAACTAAATAGGGAAGTTGGGTTCTTAACATACAATTCAGAATGGTGAGAGGAGAGAAAGTACAGTTACTGGTTCAGTTTATTAATGCTCTGTGGGAGATTTTATTAGTTAAAACAAAGTCAGTCAAGCACCTCAGACCCTCACCTGGTCACCACAGCAGGAAAAGTTCCTGTGTACACACAAGTCAGCTGAAACTAGAAAGCTCAACAGGTCATCTCCTGCTTTCCAAGGAAGGGAAGCATCTGTCTTTGCTTACAAATGCCTTCCTGGCCAGGAGAGAACAGAGACAGGCAGCTGCTCTCCCTCACACTGGAACAATATTCTTTAGGGGACCCAGGATTAAAAGTGCATTTATGATCAGTAAAATGACAGTGGTAGTGGTAGAAGTAGTGACTGGGAAACCCTTTATCCTGTGTGAATTAGCAAGTGAACACAGAATGCAAAAAACAAAGAGATGCACCACAAAATATACCTTGTTCAGTTATTCTCACAACTATAGTATGGCTTTAATTATAATGTTGCACAGTAGAACATTTCATTAAATGAATGAAGACTTATTAAGAGCAAAAGCTGCAATGCAGTCTCTTACTGAGTCTTCGCTGAGAGGTCAAGAGACTTTTTGTGCAGTTTAGCAAGGTTCTATTGTATAGAAAATGGTATCATTTTACTACCCATGGGAAATAACAGATACTCAGGGAACAATGGTAGAGAACAGAGCTGATTTTTTTTTAAAAAAAGTGTCTTCTTTCTTCAAAATGTAATTGAAATTCCAAAATTCAAAAGTTTTCAACCAGCTCTTGTAGAGAGTGTAAGCCTCTTTCCATGTTTCTTTGTTGGCAAACCCAGATGGTTCAAAAGAGAGCTTAAAAAAAACCCTGAAATCCACCCTTGAAATAATTTCCCGCCTGGCTGACAATACAATAGACATTAAAGTGGAAATTAACCATCTAAGAGCGTTACTTCTAGTACCATGCATTTCTATCTGGTGCCCACTTGCAGAGCCTGCTAGATAAAGAACCTTAATACTCATTTGGTTCAAAAAGTGATGGTGTCTAGAAGATAGTGGTTTTGTTGTTTGATCGGATACAGCTGATCACTCAGGATGAAGTTTTCAAATATGACATGAAGAGGATTTAGCCACACAAACTCTCTCACATAATGCTAAAAATTCACTCAAATTGTAATGTCACAGCACTGTATGTAAAAAGCCGTTCCTTTGTCAAAATAAAGAAAATCCTCAATCCATCTAGTGGATTTTCAGCTGTTATCTTCTCAAAACCCAAAAATAATAAAGCAACTCTGGAACGCCCACATAGCTCTGACAATGCCCATTGATTTTGACCTGCAATACCCTCTACTATACCAGTCCTGTGATTCTCTTAAGAGAAGCTGTCACTCATGTTAAATTGTTTAGCAGTTGTGTGACATGGAAAGAACATCTATAAGACACGACAGTAAGAATTTGAAACTAACTTTCACTTGTGGTCAGAGAAATGACAAACTCAGGAATCTAGAAGCTACAAAAACAAGAAGCTAAGATATAAAACCATTGGGTCAAGTTCATTCCTTGTGTGACGCCCAAATGAGGTCAGTTCAGTGACACAACAGGTGAACTTTGCCCATACGTTCAAAAAGCATGAACTATATGCAGAAGAATTTCACAGTGAAAGAGACAGAAGCCAAGCAAAGAAGGATAAATTATGTAGCAATAAGACAGTTGCAATGCTGAACTGAACAAATCGTATTCACTTTCGGAATCACCAGCTTAATGCATGTGAACACAATTAGGTATTAACTGACCACTGGTTACTTTCTAAAGTATTTCTTTGATGCCATTCACCTTGATATCTCAGCACTATGGTATTTTACAGCACCTACAGTGATATATAACACAGAAGAATGAGGAAGTCTGAGATTGTCAAAGCATCTATGAAACCAACTGTGATTACTATCTTGGCAAATAGCCTAAGCCAACATAAAGCGGATTTATCCTTAAGCTTTTGGATTGGCACACTATTTAGAGATGTCTCCAAGAGTGGCACCTCAGAACTCTTCTCATATAGCCCTCTGTGAATTATTATTAGGGTTGCACAGAAACCCCAATCAGGGTCCTATTGTGCTAGACACTGGGTAAGTATCAGAGAAGACAATCATGGCCTCAGAGAGTTTACAACCTATGTGAGGGACAGAACACACAGCTGAACCAACCAGACAAGCAAGGTGATGGTGGTGTTGGTAAAAATGAAATAAACAGAGTTAAACAGAAGTCACAGTTTGCCACCAGCTCATCAACTAAACAATCTATTTCTGATCTGAGAAATACCTTTGTCCCATCTGGCAAAATATGATCATTGGATGGCAGATCATTGTGTCACTCAGGTCTAAATGCAACCTTTCACACTGAGAAGATTGGAGAATACTCTGCCCATATCACTGGTGAATTATTGATGAGATTGAGTTTTGGCAGGCGGTGATGGGAGTCTGCACAATTTTAAAGATACAATTCCAGTGCCAGGATTAGGTTTGCCCTTTGGCAGGGTTGGGAGTTACAAACCATGTGCTGAAATGTGGGCCACGTGTGTCCCCCAAAGCCTGACTGCTTAGAGTGAGACAGCTTCAGACATTGCCTTTACAAGAAAAGGACTACACTTTCAAAGGACCAACCTCTGTACTTCTAGATGCAAAATGAACAACAATGTCCTTTAGCACTGACTTAAGAAAAGTGATTTATACTCAGTTAAAAAAATGCTTACAAACAATTTCAGAGCAAAGACAGAAAGATCCAACCAGTGATTGACAGGTGTCCTCTGATTTCCCCTGAAGAGTCAAGTAAGCTGAAACACAGGCTTGCTTATCCTTCAGTTAAAACAAAATAAAAACAAAAACATTAACAAAGCCAGAAGCCACATTTTTAAAGTTATTTCCTTTTTTAAAATACGGGTTATTTTCTTTTCCTTTGAAAAGTGTTATGTACTTTCCGCTTTGCAAGCTTCAATGGTTTTGACAGATATCTCAGAATCTGTTTTAATTGTAATAATTAAGCTTTCAACAAATCCAAATGGAACACAAAAACTGGGCACCAATGAGCTACAAGATAAACAATCTGGTCACTCAATTACAGACCTAAAAGTTGCAATTCTTCAACAAAAAAACTTCAAAAACAGACTCCAACGAGAGACTGCTGAATTGGAATTAATTTGCAAACTGGACACCATTACATTAGGATTGAATAAATACTGGGAGTGGATGTGTCATTCCACAAAGTAAAACTATTTCCCCATGTTTATTCCCCCTCACACTGTTCCTAACACGCTCCTGTCAACTGCTGGAAATGGCCCACCTTGATTATCACTACAAAAGGTTTTCTCTCTCTCCGGCTGGTAATAGCTCACCTTACTTGATCACTCTTGTTACAGTCTGTATGGTAACAGCCATTGTTTCATGTTCTCTGTGTATATAAAATCTCCCCACTGTATTTTCCACTGAATGCATCCGATGAAGTGAGCTGTAGCTCACGAAAGCTTATGCTCAAATAAATTTGTTACTCTCTAAGGTGCCACAAGTCCTCCTTTTCTTTTTGCGGATACAGACTAACACGGCTGCTACTCTGAAAGATAAACAATTGATTATTTTGAACTGTTTGTTACAGCTGGGACCTCATAATGACCAAGACACCCAAATTAGGCCAATCCCATAGCAATGACTCCCTTCAAAAACCACAACAACCCCCGCTTTACAATTTAGTATCAAATTAAACCAATGAAACTGTTGACTGCCCTCGCTACATCCCCAAACTGCTGTCCCATCTACAAGGTTTTGAACAGAATTTTTACCCCCTTTGCTGATGGCTGTATTTGCATGCACATATTTATACATTGCCATAACATATATACATAGCCTTTCTGGTTACCGAATATCCTCTTCAGTTTTTACTGGTCCTTCAGAAGATAAAAGCAGCTCACAGAAGGCTTTTGGAAGTTTGTCCCACCGTTTAGACAGAATTAGAAAGTGTGGCCCACTTTCTGTGCACAACCAAAATATTCAGAAATACATATTAATGAGAGCAGGATTGAACCCAGAGACCCAGTCTTGCTTTTACTGGAATGTGTCACAACCTTCATACTATGGAGTATTAATAATATTTTTGTTTGTTAAAAAAAATAAGCTCTTGGAGAACCATATCAGGGTCTGCATCACCATGTTCAGTGTATTTGGGGGACAGCAAGAGTATTCTATGAACTTTTTATGGATTTTAAAAATACTGATTGATGATGTGCCCTAATGTTATAAGGTTCATACTAAGACCCAGTTTCCATCTCCAGACAAAGAACTGTATTTTAATTTTTAATAATTTTTTTTTGGCACATAACTCCAAGCAACATCAAATTGCTATAATGACTCAAGCCTACAACCCTCTCCTCAAAAGAAAGCGTACTAATGACACCATGGATCCTCCTTCTTGGTGTTAGCGTTTCCCCTCCAGGGGGCACAGCCCCTGTCTGTTAGTACAAGACACAAAGGATGATGTCTCTTCTACAACGACATTCAGACTATAATGCAAACAAGTTATCCCCTCTGTTAACGTGGGCCAGAGCCCAAAATAAACCCTCATCCACAGACCAGGAAATGTGCAGGAAGTGCAAAGAACAGCAAGCTCAGCACCACAGGAACACTGTCATTGCTAACCCACAGGCTGAGGCACTGCTGATGGAGCATCTCAATCCTTATTTTACAGATGGAAAGCCCATGCTCCATCCTAAAAGGATGGGTTTCTCTCCCTAGCTTGTGAACACATATTCGCAAGTGGTCTTGCAAGAGGCAAAGTTTCTAGTGCACAACACTTTGGGAAAAGCAAATACCATGCATTCTTTGGATGGATTCACTTCTATAAGCAGGTGTCCTTGGGCAACAGGATTTTGTTGCTACTGGATGTGGTATTTTTCAGAGCAGAGAAGTAAACGTAAACAGAACCTAAACGTATTGCAACTCATTATTCCTAGGAAAGAAGCAGCTGACCCTGGAGAAAAATCCAAAATGGATCAGTATTTTTATATGGGTTGCCGAAGGTACGCAAGGCTCTACCTCTATCTATATAACCATGACTCGCCAGCAGCTATATTCCAGTGGAACAGCTAGCTAGAATGATGAGGGTAGCAAGCACAGGGGATTGAGCTTTCTCAGCAGCTGGCCTATGACTGCAGAACTCTCTCATGGAGATGGCAGAATACCCAAAAAATCTCACCTCCTTCAGAACTAAATGCAAAATTCAGAGAAAAGATGGTCCTAGTGGTTAGAGCAGCTACACAACTGTAGCATTTCAGTGTAGACACTTACTACAGTGGCTGGAGAGGTTCTCCCATAGCTATAATTAACCACCTCCCCGAGAGGCAGTAGCTAGGTGGCCAGTTAGCACTGTCTATGCCAAGGGTTAGACGGCATCTCTCAGGGGTGCAAGTTTTTCACGCCTCTGAGAGATGTAGCTACTCTGATGTAACTTTTCAGTGTAGACCAGGACAGTCTCTCTTTCCCATTTGCAAAACCAAGAGTGAGGCCTCATTGTGCTCAGCACTTTGCCTATATATAGTAAGAGTCCCTATGTCACAGAGTTTACAGATTAAACAGACAAACTGTAAGAAGGGTAATGGAAGCACAGAAAGGAGAAGTTACTTGCATAGGTCTCACACCAGATCACTGGCAGAGGGGTGGGAACAGAACCCTGATCCTGACCCCACAGTTCAGTGCCCTACCCACTAGACCATGCTGCTTAGCACACAGAAATGAGTTGGCAGCTAGAGAGGCTCCCAAAGTGGGCCACAGACTGCCTTTTCTAGTGTTCTAATGCCTCACAAATATCTGCTTTTAATCTGGTGCTGATCTGCCCAGATTTGCCAAACTGAACATCATCAAGTAGACAACCTTAGAATTAAATCGTTTGACTGCTCAAAACAACACGTCACTGAGGCGATGTAGTATTTAACATAATTACATTAATGAGAAGATCTATATAATGTTCCTAAACCAATAATGAAAGAGGAAGTCTAATGATGCAACAAAAAACTGCAACTGAATCTCAGATTACATACTGGCTTGCACAACAGCTCAGACAACTAAACACTGAGGCAGCTAGTAGAAATCTTACAGACTACACATCATTTTTCCCCACCCGTTGCTACTTTCCCTCAACCACCGCTTGATGTTAAACAAGCTAGATCCTAGTCAAATATACCCTACTTCCATTCCATCAGGAGCTAAGGGGTAAACATCATTGAATGAAGTGTTTTAGCAGCACTGCCATCAGCAGTATCACCTAAAACAGAAAAAGCATCAAAATGAAAAAAAGCATCACTGTGAGGCTGATCTGTGCGAAAACCTTCTTCAAATTCAATAATATATGTGGCAAGTCTGTCCTAGCTGCACAGCTCTCTTCTCCCAGGTGTGAAGAACTGCCCTTTTCAGCGAAGAGCAAGAGGAGCCATGTACACCAAAGAAAGACGCCGTTCCCAACAGATCATTGAATTGGTTTCACTGCGGTTAAGTTTACAGAAGTCACCACAGTTGTACTGTGTTGTATGTTTTAACTCCCAGCTGGACCCTGATCCAGAGACAATGTCAGCACAGGGTCAGTTTATACTGGAGTCATCCATAAATCACACAAGGCCTGGGGTTCTTTAGACATTGGTTGGATATTCGCAGCTAGGTTGGGATTGTGAGGAGGGGAGGTGGTCATGCCCAGGAGACTGCTACAAGGAGAGTTTTTTATTTTGTTGTTACACTTCCTTCATTAAAACACTGCCAAACAGTAATGTTTATTTAAAACTACAACATTATTTTGAAAGCGAAAAGGCATTTCATTCCAAATCCCTCTTTTTATGGTTGTTCAACATTTTTAGTTGTATTTTACACGCCAATAACTAGAAGTATCAGATTAGCAGTATTATTTCCCCTTCCCTTTGTAAAGGGCTCAGAGATCTAACAGATGAAAAGTGCTACACTGGTGTAAGACCTCAGAAGTATTATTTAGATTTAGAAAAAGAGCACAGACAATGCTATTGAAAAATCAAGGTGTTCATAATCAATTGGAAAACTCAAGTGCTGATTAGCTGAGGGGGAACAGTATCCATTTGCAAATTGTTTATTTACTAATACTTGCTAGTGATTGTTCATATGTTTGGTTTAAATGGGTATGGGAAAAGCCTCCATTTGATGTTCTATAGTATCTGGAAATATACTTTGAAAAACAATGCCATATATTTTTTTCCCTCTATAAAAATGCTCATCCATTATGGAAACAACATATTAATATTCCTCATTCACTTGGAAAACAAACTATTCAAAATTCTCATACTAAACTCCAAATTAAGAACAATTCACTCCTGCAATGCATCCTACTATGCATTCCCTTGCTCTCCTCCCTCCCCCGAAATCATTCAGCTATTGCTTTTCCAAGGTAACATTCAATAAGACCTCCACATTCCACGAAGCACAAGAGAACTTGATACTATGACAAGGTTAATGTTGAAAAATGGGGCAGAGCAAGACAACTAGAAGGGGAGAAAAATTCCATTTGGCTTTCAAATGTAAAAGAGGGGTTTGGATTGTATTTTGTTTCCTTGTTTTAAATAAACCCTGCTTTGAGCAGAAAAGTCAGTTTGTTCCTGGTTACATTAAACACATGCAATGCACGTTTAAGAAGCGTGTTGGAACACACTCAATTCTTATCTTTCCAAGACCTTGGAAAACATTCTGTCCCAAAAAGCAGGCACTTTTATTATAGAAGTCGGAGTTGTTCACTGTGCAAATATCACTGAGTGCACAGCAGCAAAAGCCGGAAAGTTAAAGTTCATTTGTACTTTGTTTCATTTATTACAGAATCATTTCTGCAGTAGAAGTAGAACTTATCTCTGGCTATTGTTGTTACAAATCTGGTGTGGGCTTAACCGCAGTAGGTCAAATAATTTACAATATTGTTGCAGATGGCTGGAAATGAACACACTGCAATTATAGAGCATCTTTTACCTGAGGATCTCAAGCCCATCACTGGCACTTCTTGATGGGCTCACTACTTCAATTTGCTTTTGATTAATATTTTTGAGAGAAACCAGGCCAATGCAGAGGGCAGCATTGTTTTCACCCAGTTACTTTCCTGCTCCTCCAAAGGGAGACAGGAAGGATGCAACAATAATATCTTTAAGGAGATGCCTCATAATGATGCAGTGCAATAGTTTTCAACTTATGGTTCACGGACCCCTAAGGGTCGACAGACTATGTCTAAGATTTCCAAAGGTGTCTACACTTCCATTAGAAATTTGTTGTGGGTCTGCAAATGAAAAAAGGTTGAAAACCACTGATGCAGCGTATCTCGGGTAAACAACTAAAAGGATTTGTTAAATAGGATTAGTAAGTCACAACGAGAGCCAGAGTCCACCCAACAACACAGAGCCACAAATGCCATGTACTTTAATGGCTCTAAAGGGAGGAAAAACAGGCTCAGGTTGCAAGTGAAATTAAAATGATTGCTAAGAGAGTCAGCGTATGGATGTAATTCACTTGCGCCTGGAGGCAGACGTCAGCATCACACTAGGTATCAGAACCTGCCATTGCTTTGTATTCTGAGGTAACAACAATTCAGGCAGCATCATTAAATCCTAGTTGCACCAGCAGACTCCTCCTGTAAAGTTTACAAGAAGACAAGGTGTGTGACATGAACGGGATTTTGAAAAGCGCCCCCCCCATTATACCAAAGCCAAGACTGTGAGACACAAAACCGACCACACAATGACTTCACCAGCACTGTAAGATGTAGCGGGAAGAAAGACATCCCAAAAGCAAGTAAATCAATCTGAGTACTTTGCTGGGCACAAAGCCTACAGCAAGAATACTGTGGCATTACACAGCACAGTAACGTATACCTTTGTGCCTCCCTTCATGGCGCTGTGGTAGCCTCTCCTCCTCACCATCTCTTGAAGTCAGAAATCTTTGGTGAAAGCAAAGTGAAAGTCTTATTTCTAAAGGATGACCACAGATTCAAGCGGCTACTCAAGAAATTTGGCGAACTGGCCAAGATACGTACGGCTCAAATGTTATAACATGGAACGACAGATGCACCTTCACTCATTGCACCTGTCAACTGTATTTTCGAATAATATGGCCCTCTCTCAGTGGGGCCTCTAGGCACTATTGTAATACAATAGCATTACCGTATATAGTGAACTACCTGCATTTCCACATGCGTATTGGGCAAGTGACGGCACCACTATTCACCTAGACTAACACCCATGGGCGGTCGCGTGTTGCAATAGGGTTTGTAAATGTGACTTCAGATCTCTTGGATCTTCCCTCTCCCAGTTCCTATAACTGCCAATAATCTTCCACCCTCGTCCCCCCGCCTCTCTCAGCAATACCACAAACAATCTAACACTAAGGCAAAAGTTGAGCGGTGGAAGGAGAAAACAGCTCTTTGAAACACAAAGCTTTCAGGATATTTGTATTTGCATGGCCTCCCTGAAGTCAAGGGGAGGACCCACATGGTTAGTTAAGCACCTACAGTCTGTTACAGGATCAAGGCCTTCAACAATATGCACTCCAGGGCCGGGAATGGGGTTTGCTCTATATTTGTAAAGGCCTGTGGGTATTTGCAGTCCTATACGCATCATTTTATACCAACAGTAGTAACAAGTATGTTCTAAGCTACTGTGCACACACACATCCCTCCACACATCAGCAGGCAACAGGATTCAAACTCAGGACCTGCTCCCCCAAGAGCACAGAACTTCTTATTGGAGACCCAAAAGAGCCACTCCACCAACACAACCACACTGCTGCAGCTCACCCACAGGCCTTTCGCGTTACCCTGGGAGACAGATGTTCTCTCTGATTTCATTTCAAAAACATATCCAGATGCAAGTGCCTTGTCACAGACCAAAAACTGGGGGTAATGGCCTGATTTTCCGAGGTACAGAACAGCCATTGAAGTCAATAGGACCTGCAGGTGCTCAGGACCTTCGGAAAGCCAGCTATAGGATTTTAAATGAGGATTTTGCCTAATATTGGTCTCATGTATAACAGATGATTCCATTCTCCCTCACTGCTCCCAGCTCACCTTGCTTGAGTTGCCTTTTCTGGAGATAATGATTCTGATAGGAGATGCTGGCTGGTAAGATACATTTTTTTCTAAAACCTGTTTCTCCCACCTTCTCCAAGTGCCCCTGGCATTGGACATTAGCAGCACTTCTAAATCGTTGAGTCTTCCTCAGTAGCTCACATCTTATGCTGTGTAGCATTTCTCTTGTTTGCTCACCAGCACTCCCAAACATCCCTAATATTACAGTTTGTCCTGCCGCCACAGCAGTTTATCAACTGCATGGCAGCACATTCAGGATTATACACCTAGGACACAATCCTGCAGCCTGAAATAAAACCCTGACACAGAGAGGTCCGTTCATCACGGATACTCACATGTAGGATGCCACAGCATTCTAGGAGGCAATGTGCCTCATACCTCAGGAATTACCACTTTGAAAGGCACAAAAGGGTGGTATTTCTAGGAATGGTAAGTTGAATTATACCACCTTCTGTGAACTTCAACACCTGCCCACAGATCTGCGAACACAGACAGAAGGGGTTAAAGTAGTGTTTCTGAAGAGTTAATCTGTTCGCCTCACCTGTCCCCGGAGTATGCAACATGCATATCTGCTATCAAGAGACATGTTGAACAGGTGGAGGTAGAAGGAGTTAGCAAGAGCAGAGATAACCCAAAATATGCATGGTCAGCAAGTTTTAGAGGAATAGAAAATCCATTTCCTTAATTATATAAGTTTATGGGCAATTTTTATTAAAAGTTACACTCTTACAAGGATAATTTTTAGAATTAATAGTCTGCTTTAAGAGAACAATAAATCCCAGGGCCATCGGTGTCACCACTAAAATGCCCAAGCTCTCAGATTTAAACTACTTACAGTATGGAAGGTTAAGGGACCAGCTGTGCTCCTTTTCTACTAACCTGGGAACAGACAGTCAGGGAGAGAAGAGAAAAAACGGTAGGGGAACAAGAGAAGCAACACCGCTTCACCCGTAACTTAAAAGAAACGACTCCCCTCTTCTACAGGCCATTTCATTTGCAGGCTGCCAGTAATGGATCTCTTGAGAATTTCAGGTGCGGAATAAGCAACAGAAGCAGATTAACTCCTAAGCAACAAGAATCCTATTTTCATGTAAATGTCCTAAGCAACTAAAAGTAAGTGAGAGGGAAGGAAGGAAGGAAGAGACCAAAAAATAAATCAGAGAAATAGTTTCTACCCAGAACATTTTTCCAAACTATTTCTAGGAAGGGCCCACTTCTCCTTATGTTGGTTTTGTTTGGGGGGTTTTATTGGGGGGGGGGGGGAGAGAAATAAAAAGGAGATTTTGATTAATAGCTTTTAGGGGCAGAAGGGACAATTATGATCATCTAGTTTGACCTCCTGTACAGCACAAGTCAGAGAATTTAATAATAATTCCACCCCGCAATTCCAGCCTCAAGATAACTACCTGCTGAGGTCTGTCTATGAATGCTCACACCTGCAATGGAAGATTGGGCTTTGCCTCCAGTAGCCCTGATGTGTATCTTGCCTTTGGTAATTTTTCAACAGCTTGAAGTGCGTATTTCTTCCTTTGCAATTTCCATCTCAACCAAAAGGGAAAGCGTAAAGGTGCTGTGGCTAGAAAAGAGAGCTTGGGACCAAGAAAGATCAGCTCCCATTCGGCTGCCAGCACTCTCTCTGTCTCACTGAGTCCAATTCTTTTTGAGCTACATGGATCAGTCGGAGTCAGTGCATCTTGCAGGAGAGAAAGCGTGTTCGTGCACACTCCAGGGATGCACGGGAAAGTTTTAAACTAGTTAAAAATAAGTTAAAGGCAGCGCAGCCAGACCACCACCAGCACTTCAACTCTCTTTTGACCTACTGAGAAAGTATGTACATATCTACCAGGAGCGAATAGCAAATTTGCTTTAAGCTTTGCATGCCTCACCTCTGACCCCTGTCCCCAGCTCCCACCTCTGCCATTCCTTAAACAACTGAGGAAATGAACTACAAAACATTAACACAATGCGAAGGAGCAGACTTAAACCAACAAAAACAAGGAAATTGCAAGTTAAGCCTCTTGCTCTGCCCTTGATTCACCTTGCTGCATTTAGCTCCTGCTCTGCTCCAGGACCCTTCCATCCTCATGTACACAAGAGCAATAAGGCAAAGCGATGTCTAACCTGGATTATGCTTGTTTTTATTCATTAAAGTGTGTTTTAACGAAGGCATATTTTCCTAATTGGCGCTTCACAAATGCAGCTAATATATTTGATTCTCCTCCTCCTCCTCTTGTTGTGAGATTTGCAGTTATTTTAGGAAGTATTTCCCTTACACTACAAAGGGCATCCATTGGGCCCCCCGTGGCAGCTATTTCATTGCTCATGCTAGAATGTAGCTTTATTCATATAACTGTTCAGTCATTCTGTTGTATTCCTCTTTGGCCTTGAGACTGATGGAAGCACGAGCCCAACAGAACCCCAACGGAAGTGTCAATTTTCTTAGGGGCCTGAACTGGTATTAATACTATTTGTTTTCACTAGCAACATAAGACTCCTCTTAACCCTGTTCATCACCCTAATTACTGATCCTAATTGGAATGCAACACACCTAAGTCCCAATCCTGCTCACCCTGAAAGCAACAGGAACAAGATGCCTCTGGATCGGTCCCTTAAAGGGCCAGGAAAGTAAATGCTCAGTGTCCAAGTGAGGAGTTGCACTCAATACTGTGACGTGCTAAGCACTTTCTTGAATTAGGGCCAAAGTATTTAAGCACATGCTTGGAGTTAAGAGGAGGGTGCATATGCCTAAAGTATGTGGTATAGTGTTTTGCTGGATCAGGCCCAGAATGCTCAGCACTTTGAAGGACTGAACCTCAAAGAAAGGGAGAGGGAAGTGGGAAATGCTTGGTAGAAGCACAGCTCATTCTATAGTATCTTTTGGTATGGAGGAGTTTATGGGAAATTCATCTTCAGTTTTGTCCTGCACAGGGTTCACTGCACCCACACAGGCTGTGCCTTAGAAAAGACTCAAACTGGGTGCACTGAGTTGTCTGTATTTTTGATGTGAAATCAGCCACAGTTTGCTAGAAACTGAGGACCAAGTCACTCAAAGGTCTATGAAAGTTGTAACAACCCGGGCAAGCTCAGAGTTTGAAGTGAAACAAGGATCTGAAAAACTTTCACAGGGGTGCAGTTTTTTTGTTTTTTCTTTATGTATTATTTTAATGTAACAATGTACCCAGTAAATTGAAATTTAAAAAAAGGAATCCTCAGTAATATTTACATTTAAAGAACATCAGGAATATGATGCAGCAGAATGTCTTGATGCTGCATATTTTACAGCACCAGCATTTGAAATCTTCTCATGGAACAACGATGCATCTCTAGCAAACATTATAAGAGGCACTAATCTGCCCACATTAAAACCACAGGGAATTAATACCACCAGCTTAGCAATTAACAGAAGAAAAGTTAATATACAGGAATTGGCTTTATAAACTTCCAAAGTCCAAATGTTACTCTCCTTCTTCCAAATTCAAACACCACACTTCCAATCCTCAACACTAGAGCAGTAAGAAGAGCTTTCCTGGAAGTGGAAATCCCTGCAGCAAAAATGCCAATGAGAGAGAAGGTTTAAGGATTGTTTTGTTTTATTTTGTTGGTCACTTAAATCTCAATACAAACACATCTACTGGCTTCTTGTTTCCAACAAGGCTTCAATGGCAACAGTATATGTAACTGATTAGAACAAGCCATGCTATTTGTTTGGTGGCTCAAATGTCTCCATTCCTAGCCCTGACCTTAAAACCGACTTTCTTTGACTTAACATTTCAAAAGGGAGGGCAGGGGGCAGAGATAGAAATAAAGACGAACTTCACATTCCAACATCTTAAGTAAATAGAAATACTAAATGGTGTACATCTATCTTCCACTGACAAGAAGGGCTGGAATGTAAATTGAAAAAGCACAGAAGTGGCATAAAAAAAAACCCCAAGAGAAATCCTACAAACATCACCCTCTGGCTTTGGAGTTTTGTTTTGTTTTTTTGTTCACACTGCGTGTTTTAAACGCAATGTGCAAAGGGTGACATTCCAGATTGTTCTCATATATAGAATATAGTAGAATGGTGAGCTGTAAAAGAAACACTTAAATTGTGCAGACATGTTTTGTACGTTGCAAACAAAAAAAAAAAAAAAAGAGAAATATGGACTAGGGATAGAACTTTAGAAATAGTTTTTGACCTCACTTTGTTTGATTATGGAATGTTCCTAATTAAAACCAATGGACTCATATTCTGGTTATGTGTAAGTGGATTACTGAGTACATAGGGACTTCTCCAAGTTTTAGGATATAATGGAGTAAAAAGGCCAACAAATGATCCAAAGGTTCAGTTCAAAAATATTATTTTATCTTTTCTTATAAAGTGTATTTTAAATGGTTTGTTTTTGCATCATCATAAAGAATGAGGGGTTGAGAAAAGAGAACATGAAGGAAGTAGATAAATGTACGAGGATCATCTTTCAATTTCATGCTTCAAGCGTGGGGAAGAAAAACTGGTCAATTATTATTTGGTGACACCTTTGGTTTAGGGGTTGCACTCTCCTCCTTCTGAAAGAATTTGGTGGGGCCTTTTGTGAGAGTTTCTTTTCCCTATATACTTGCTCTCCTCTCAGACGTTTCTAAATACTTTAAGTTGCACTTGAAATCTTCCCTCTTGCAACTGTATCTTGTTTTCCTAGGCACATCTCCCACTTGAGTTATTTGAAACAAGTTTTCCATCACGAACTGTTGGAGACATCCTTTATTATTGCTACTAGTCACCCAGGAGCTGAAGAATGGACATTTTATTCATAGCAGGGTAGGTGCAGAAGGAGAGGGGTTGGAGAGAGTGGTCAGGTTTTAACTTGCTGTGAAAGTTATCTTCAGCTTCCCATACAGACCTGCGGTAAGCAGGGTGGATAACAATCAATGATTTTTTAAAAAAAATTTGAAAAATTGATTTTTTTTAATTTAAAATCGGATTTTTTTTTGATAAAAGCCTTTTTCAGAAAAAAGCCTATCTAAAGATAAATTTAATTAAGATACATTATAGCTCAAAGAAATCTCACCATGGAATAGGGATTATAAATTCTAATTCTATAGTGTGAGACAATATGGTCATGTAATGTTTAAGAAAAGTTTTGTAAATGAGTTCCAATAGTTCATGGATTAGGGACCCAATTTTATGGGGTTCCAGGGGCTTCTGTATAGATTACCTAGGTTAATCTTTCTATCTACCCAGTGGGACTCAGTGCTCAGTCTAGAAGATACCATCAGAGATGCTTAGTTTTGTAGTTCTCAAACTGTGGATTTATGTCTCCAGAGATAACATGCTTGTTAACAGCAAAAATGTTTTTATATAAATAAAATAAATAAATATAAAGAGAGAGGTGAGAAATCATAGAATCATAGAATATCAGGGTTGGAAGGGACCTCAGGAGGTCATCTAGTCCAACCCCCTGCTCAAAGCAGGATCAATCCTCAATTAAATCATCCCAGCCAGGGCTTTGTCAAGCCTGACCTTAAAAACTTCTAAGGAAGGAGATTCTACCACCTCCCTAGGTAACGCATTCCAGTGTTTCACCACCCTCCTAGTGAAAAAGTTTTTCCTAATATCCAACCTAAACCTCCCCCACTGCAACTTGAGACCATTACTCCTTGTCCTGTCAATAACAGACCTCAACCCTATTGTCCTTCTGCAAATTGGTGTACACAGAGTCAATCCCTTACCTCTCTCTAAAAGTGAAAAGTTTCAAAAAGTTCAATGACTAGAAGATTGTTGGGGGCAGAATAGATCTGGACAAGGAGAAGACATCTGGAGATAAATGCGAGAAGGGAGAGACAGGCAGTAGAAACAAAAGTGAAACTGTTTGAGCAGCATATTCCAGAAGTCTTGAGGTCTTTCTGAGGGTAGCCTTCATTGATTTGAGATCTACCATACCATTCTCTCACTAGAAGGGAAAACCTATAATGGCAGCAGGCCGTAAGAAAGACCCAGTTTGGGAATATTTTAATGGAGTTCCTCTACCTGTGGGTAAGACAGGTATTCGTGCAAAATGCAAATAGTGCAACAGAGAAATGCAAGGCCTGGTTGCCCAAATGAAACAACATCATGAGAAGTGTTCCTTCTCAGAAGAAAGCTACACTGAAGATGACGAAAGGAACATGTCTGAACATGCAGGATCTTTCATACTTCTTTCTTAAGGACCGCCTGTCTTCCTTCTGGATTATTCTTGAATTCTCATGTTTGAGCAAAAAATATAGTTGTTACTCTATGGTACTATCATTTTAGATGCAGCTATGATAAAAAATAAATAGCTGAAATAGGCAGATCTTCCTGTTACAATTTCACCTTTAAAGTAGTACTGAGTGTCAGTGAATGCAACGAGTAATACTAAATGAGCAGTATGGTAGTAATATTTAAATAACTGCATTGACTTATTTGTTTAGGAGACTCCATCCTCAACATACAGGATTCTGAAGACTATCCACCTTCAAGATCATCATCATTTTCTATAGTTTCAGAGTTATCTGCCAATGATAGTGTTTCAGTAACGTCATGTATGTCACATAGCCACAGTATATCACCTGTAGCAAAAAGAAAAAAAACCTCCACCATCCAGAAACAACCATAGATAAGTTTGTGATAAAAACCAGCAGATTACAAAAAGAGGTAACTGATGAAAAAATTGCCTGGTTTGTTTATGCAACAAACTCTCCTTTCCGTATGACTGAGAACCCACAATTCATTAATATGGTTCAATCATTAAGACTAGGACTCAGTCCACCCAACAGAGCAGATGTCACAGGCAAATTGCTGGATAAAGTGTATGAAAGAAATTGAGCAGTATGCAAAAGGTCTAGAGGGTGAAATTGTTAACCTGAGTCTTGATGGGTGGAGCAATGTCCACAATGATCCTGTCGTATGTGCTTGTGTGACAACAGAAAAAGGAATGTCTTCCTTACAGAAACAATTATATCATCAGGAAATGCACACAAAGCAGAATACTTGCAAGTAGCAGTAAAAGCTATAACAAACTGAAAAAAAATTCAAATGTCTAGTACACAGCTTGATCACAGACAATTCTGCAAACGAACCCAAGATGAGAAGAAATTATTTAGAAGAGAGTCCCAAGCTAATAACATATGATTGCAGTGCTCATCTGAATTACCTCCTAGCCAAAGACTTCAGAGTTCCAGAAATAAAGGCAAATGTTGTTGAAATTGCAAAATACTTCCATAACACCACTTTGCAGCAGCCGCTCTGAAAAAAGTGGGAGGAACCAAGCTAACTCTCCCATAAGACATGTAATGGAACTCAGTAGCGGACTGTTTTAAGCACTATATCAAGAACTGGCCTAATGTGATGACAGTTTGTGAACAAAATCGTGAAAAAACAGACGGCACTGTCACAGCCAAAGTTCTCAACACTGGGCTTAAGAGAATGTTGAACACATGCTGAGTACCGTGAAGTTTATTTCTGTAGCCTTGAACAAAATGCAGGGAAATAGCTGTTTTATTGCTGATGCTGTTGAAATTTGGAAGGAACTGAGTGAGATCTTAAAAAGAGAAATATGCAACGACAGAGTTAAATTACAAGCATTAAAAGAATGAATGGGACAAGCACTATCTCCAGCTCATTTTCTTGCAAATGTTCTTAATACTTGGTGCCAGGGTCAAACCTTAACTGCTGAAGAAGAGGAGCTGGCTATGACATGGACATCCAGCAATCATCCCTCCATAATTCCAATTATAATAAACTTCGGAGCTAAGGGTGAACCATTCAAGAAATATACATTTGCTGATGATGTTTTAAAGAAAGTCACACCAGTGAACTGGTGGAAGTCACCTAAGCACTTGGATTCAGAGACTGTTGAAGTGATAATCTCACTTTTAACAGCAGTAGCTTCTTCTGCCGGTGTAGAAAGAATATTTTCTTCCTTTGGACTAATGATTTCTCAATTTGGAATGTGTTTTGGGACCTGAAAGCAGAAAAGTTTGTTTTTCTTTTCCAGATGACAAACAAACAGGAAAATGAAGGTGAAGATGACAGAGATAGCTGCAGAAGCCAATATTTTAAGTTTCTCATGTTGACCTGGCTGACAATCGATTTAATTTGTGTTTTTTTTAAATATTTCATTTTACTATTTTACTTAAAAACAATTTTAACAAAAACAAACTTGATTTTAAATAACTTGAATGTTTAACTAAATTCAAAAATTCATATGCTTGTTTTGTTAAAAAATTATGCTTGCTGTTGAAGAAAAAAATCCAGAATACATAACTTTGTTGTTCTAGTTAAATAAAACAAACAATCTAAATGTCTGTCTGGTGACATATACGCACTATAAGGTGGGTAGAAAGTTGGCTAGATTGTCGGGCTCAGTGGGTAGTGATCAATGGCTCCATGTCTAGTTGGCAGCCGGTGTCAAGTGGAGTGCCCCAGGGGTCGGTCCTGGGGCCGGTTTTGTTCAATATCTTCATAAATGATCTGGAGGATGGTGTGGATTGCACTCTCAGCAAATTTGCGGATGATACTAAACTGGGAGGAGTGGTAGATACGCTGGAGGGCAGGGATAGTATACAGAGGGACCTAGACAAATTGGAGGATTGGGCCAAAAGAAATCTGATGAGGTTCAATAAGGATAAGTGCAGGGTCCTGCACTTAGGACGGAAGAACCCAATGCACAGCTACAGACTAGGGACCGAATGGCTAGACAGCAGTTCTGCGGAAAAGACCTAGGGGTGACAGTGGACGAGAAGCTGGATATGAGTCAGCAGTGTGCCCTTGTTGCCAAGAAGGCCAATGGCATTTTGGGATGTATAAGTAGGGGCATAGCGAGCAGATCGAGGGGCGTGATCGTCCCCCTCTATTCGACATTGGTGAGGCCTCATCTGGAGTACTGTGTCCAGTTTCGGGCCCCACACTACAAGAAGGATGTGGATAAATTGGAAAGAGTCCAGTGAAGGGCAACAAAAATGATTAGGGGTCTGGAACACATGACTTATGAGGAGAGGCTGAGGGAACTGGGATTGTTTAGTCTGCGGAAGAGAAGAATGAGGGGGGATTTGATAGCTGCTTTCAACTACCTGAGAGGTGGTTCCAGAGAGGATGGTTCTAGACTATTCTCAGTGGTGGAAGAGGACAGGACAAGGAGTAATGGTCTCAAGTTGCAGTGGGGGAGGTTTAGGTTGGATATTAGGAAAAACTTTTTCACTAGGAGGGTGGTGAAACACTGGAATGCGTTGCCTAGGGAGGTGGTGGAATCTCCTTCCTTAGAAGTTTTTAAGGTCAGGTTTGACAAAGCCCTGGCTGGGATGATTTAATTGGGGATGGGTCCTGCTTTTGAGCAGGGGGTTGGACTAGATGACCTCCTGAGGTCCCTTCCAACCCTGATATTCTATGATTCTATGATGTTCTCCTCCTAATACAGCATGGCAAGAAAATCCTCCAAATATTAACGATTAACCTGTTGAATTGGAGATAGTTCACCTCTCAGTGACTTCATAAATATCTGCTTCAGTTACCTTTGGTAAATGAAATAACCAGTCATTCACAGAATCATAGAATATTAGGGTTGGAAGAGACTTCTGGAGGTCATCTAGTCCAATCCCCTGCTCAAAGCAGGACTGACACCAATTAAATCATCACAGCCAGGGCTTTATCCAGCTCAGCCTTAAAAACCTCCAAGGATGGAGATTCCATCACCTCCCCTAAGTAACCCATTCCAGTGCTTCACCACCCTCCTAGTGAAACAGTGTTTCCTCATGTCCAACCTAGACCTCCCCCACTGCAACTTGAAACCATTGCTTCTTGTTCTGTCATCTGCCACCACTGAGAACAGCCTAGCTCCATCCTCTTTGGAACCCCCCTTCAGGTAGCTGAAGGCTGCTATCAAATCCCTCCCTCACTCTTCTCTTCTGCAGACTAAATAACCCCAGTTCCCTCAGCCTCTCCTCGCAAGTTATTTTCGTTGCCCTCTGCTGGACTCTCTCCAATTTGTCCACATCCCTTCTGTAGTGGGGGGAACCAAAACTGGACACAATACTCCAGGTGTGACCTCACCAGCATCGAATAGAGGGGAATAATCACTTCACTCTATCTGCTGGCAGTGCTCCTACTAATACAGCCCAATATGCCATTGGCCTTCTTGGCAACAAGGGCACACTGCTAACTCATACCCAGCTTCTCATCCACTGTAATATCCAGGTCCTTTTCTGCAGAACTGCTGCTTAGCCAGTCAGTCCCCAGCCTGTAGAGGTGCATGGGATTCTTTCGTTCTAAGTGCAGGACTCTGCACTTGTCCTTGTTGAACCTCATCGGATTTCTTTTGGCCCAATCCTCCAATTTGTCTAGGTCACTCTGGACCCTATCCCTACCCTCCAGCGTATCTACCTCTCCCCCCAGCTTAGTGTTATCTGCGAACTTGCTGAGGGTGCAATTCATCCCATCATGCAGATCATTAATAATGATATTGAACAAAACCAGGACCAGGACCAACCCCTGGGGCACTCCACTTGATATCAGCTAATATCGTTTTTTTTAATATAGCTGTAAAACTAATCGGAAAAGTTTTCAAAATAAATCACTTTAAAAATGTATAGTGTGTAGCTTCTAAAAATGAAGCCTACATCTATCTCTGAGTTGTGAAGAATACGTATTAAGGTTATAACAACCAACAAGAATTCACTTCTATGTAGAAATCCATGTTTAAACTGAGTCTTCCTGACTAGTGATTTAAATCACGATTTACATCAATTTGATTTAAATCAAATCGACCCTGGTGGTAAGATAGGTTGCATTATTCTCCTCTCTTTTTCCAACAGTTGCTATTAACGGCCCCAGCAGGGCAGCATGTGACATGGAAAAATGCAGATACATTTTTGGCTTGGGTGCCTCTGTTGCGGCCTCAGAATCATGAGACAATGGGCCCACATAAAAGCACTAGAGAAGAATGCAAATTCATTCTTTTTTTGATTGTAAGCATGTGTTTCTTTATTGCATAGTCCTGATGTGCCTCCGCACAAAGTTACGGACGGAGGAGGGAGGACGCATACCCAAACAGAAGCCTTTCTGAAACGGTTTGATAAAAACCACTTGTTCAGCTAACAGCAGCGGTGTCCAGACTGTGTCCATCCAAGAAGCACATAGGCAAGGGGCCTGAGAGCTACACCAAATATGCATATAATGGAGCAGACCACAGCAGCCCATAATTAATCTCCACTCGGATCTAGAGGCAATGTTGCATGCTGGGACCTATATATTCTGCAGGCCACTCTTGTTAGGAAGATGTGGGGGTGGCCCTTTGTCACGCAGCAGAATTCTACAGGGTACACTCTGGACAACCTCAATTGGGGTGAGAGGAGAGAAGGAGAAGGGAGACCTATGCAAACTGTGCTAGTTCTATTATGTATAGGACCAGAGATCCCAGCCAAGTCCACAGTGCTGAGCCTTTCCAGTGATGTTGTTTTGTGGGGATACAGAGGATGTAGGTCGGTAGAGCCGGAACAACCTGGCACCTGCAAAGAGCACACTCCAAACTGAATCCAGCTGCTGTGTTAATTTCTAACCCACCTTGAGAAAGACTCCTTTATGCCCTTTCCCCTGAAGTAAGGAAGCTGAGAAACTGACTGCTTTGTTTTAATGTTTCTCAAAGGTGCCAGCAACAGGTAACTCTCACAAGCCATCTCCTCATCTATAAAACTAGCATAATGCTTTGATCACCTTGTTGGCTAAGGGAAGAGAAATAGTTCCACTTCACCATGGGGATTATTAACTGCTGCAGCAAGCCTGTGCCTTTGTTCTCAGGTACACCATGCTCTGGTAGAAGTCTTACAGCTAAAATGCGGGGGGAGGGGGCGGTATGGGGGAGAGACTCCCTCCTAAAGGAGAGAGAAAATTCTCATGTAACTTTGATGAGAATTCCTTAGCACTTTCCATACTCAAGTATATAGGAATAATTTTGAGGGAAATGGGTGGAAAATGTGAACCATTTGCTTTGGGAGGGGCCTTTAAGAACATGTATGGTACTGCACACCACATTTCACTGGATGCAATAAACATCTAGATTAGAGTCTTCAATTTTTAAAAAAACAGCAAGAACGTTACATACTAAAATATTACAGAAAAAAAAAACACACAGGTTTTGTGCAGTAAATAAATCCATCAGAGAAACTGAGTCATATCCCAGGAAATGCCCACCTATTCACGGATGCCCTCGAGCGTGCTAGCAGGAAGCCTAGGAAAGGATATACCACAGCAGCAAACTGGGACCCTGGCAGCTTACAGGGGTGGCAGGAAAAAGCATTAACAACTCATCTGGTCCTGCAAACTGAGCTTTGGTTCAGTATGAACAAAAGGCGAAGTTTCAAATTAGGAGTAACATTTTCAAAAGTACCTATGTGACTTGGGAACCTACATCCCATTGACTTTCAGTGAGACTTACCCTAGATCTTTATTTGGTTAAACTCTTTTGCCCATCCCACACCACCCATAACTGCAACTCAGGCGGGCGGAGTTAGGGCTGATGTTGGATCTTACAGATGGCAGCTTGCTGCGCTGGTGAACTGAGACCATTTTCTTTTTGGTTGGTTTGGATTTTTTTGGTGAAAGGCAAGATGAATCACATCACGTGCAGTCCCAGTGCAGGCATTACAAGTATATTCCACCTCCTCACCATTATCATTTACTGTTTGTTTTACAGTAGCACCCAGTGGTGCCTCTCTTGTTCTATAGCTACACAAAAGCTATTTCCCTCACTACTAAAATCACGTCACCCACACTGAAAACTCTTATTGGCCTAACTCTAGCGCGCACACATACAAAAACACAGATTACATTATCATTTCTTAGCACCAACTCTAGCCTGAATGTCTTTCTTCCAAGCCCTGGGCTATAGGCAGATGGGCCTTATGCAATAAGACCAACTTCCTGCCTGGGCAAGTTCCTTCACTGTATGTTTTTATTCAAGAACACATAGGTCATACCTCCTGCAAGCCATAATTGCCACAGTAGCTCAAAACATTAATCATAAAGGCCAAAAGCTTCCATGCAAGAACACTCATTTCTGTACTGCTGTCCTTAGGAGCCATCACTGCAAATCTGCTGAAGCCTAGGTAATGCTAAAGAACACGCATCTGTATGCTCAAGTAATTCCTGATAGTGACAGGACTCATTTCCATGCTTGTGTGAAAAGAAGAGGACTCTTCACCTGGCAACAAGCCCCACTTAAACTGCAAGGCACAGATGCAAAACAGTGTCATGCTGGACATATCAAAATTCTTCAAGTAGTCCAAGTATTGTATTGCATATGGGAGAGGAGCAGACAGACACTGGCAGTCTCCCAAGATAAGGTCCATTTTAGGAATGCAACTGTTCCTATTAACCCTTTCGCTGGCATTTAGGATGGGTTTTATTGGTGGGGCAAGGGGGAATATGAGTGAGATGAACTAATGATTGTTTATGTAAAACACAGCAGCACTTCTGTAGAGGAACTCTGGAACCACCAGCCTGCAAAGGGTTTAATTCAGTACTATTACTATGGCAATGGGATCAAGGGCCAAATTCATCCCTGAAGTAACTTCAGTGGGATTACACCATGAATTAACTCAGCCCCAAGAGGTTAAATTGGCCCTTGAAAAGTGCACAAAGTGTTAAAGCCTTTAAATAACAGAGAAGGACTCAATGCCAAAGAACATGTCAGAGTGGGTCCTAGAATATGCTAATGTGTCCCCTTTACCTTTATGCACTCAATTATAAGGTTATCATATCTAGGACCCACTTCCACCTGCCCAGGACACAGACCTAAGAAGAGGGATCTAATGCGTAGATGCTTTTCAAGTATGCACTGGTAAAGTTAACGTTACACTAATTCTCCTCTTTCTTTTAAGCACTGTGTGTTTTGTTTAACATGACTTTTAATTAACTGGTTTGTTAATTAGGGCAAGGACAGTCTGCGTATAAAGAATGGGGCCATGGTTTTACTGAGTCACCCATTGAAATGACTCAAGCAATTTGTTTTAGTACAAAAATACCTGAATGTCATCACGGAGCTAGAGAGACACGGTAGGTAAGGTAATATCTTTTATTGGACCAACTTCTGTTGGGGGAAGGAACAAGCGCTTTTGAGCTTCCCAGAGCTCTTCTGTAGGTCTCTGATCTAGCGATTAAACAAAAATTGTTACCAAGCCACAAAACATATCCCAGGATCCTGCAAACAGCAGCACACATTTTTCTTTATCACTCCACATTTGGCTTTTGGAATGCTGTTTTACACACCCGTAGCCAAGGCTACCGTGCTATGCCAAGGAGCTCAATGGCTTTTAGAAAGATTAACTTCTTAAACAGGCATAAATGGCAAAGATTCAGCTACCGCCAGCGACAGTGAACTGAAGCAGGCAACATCATGGAAGGGGGGAGGTGGCGGTAGCACAGGGAGATATCACGTAACCTCCTCCTGAAGCTGATATAGCTGTCTGTAAGATCCCACTCAAAGAAGGAAGGCACCAAATTTGTTTTTAGTTTGTCAAGTGATATTCTTCACATACCAAAGGGGAAAAAAAGAATTTAAAAAATAAAAAGAGAGACAACTGGCATTCCACTGTAAAGAAAACTGGCAAAAGACAATACCTGCAAGCGAGCGCCAAGAGTAAGCACAGAAAGCATCTAAAAACATAATCCTAGCTGCTGAGGAAGGAGTTCATGAAACCTACTGCCCCTCGAGAACTCTGAAAAGGATAGAAGCTCACTGGGCCCCTTCTGGGCACTCAGCTCAGAATCTGACCCAACAATTCTAGAACAATTCTCATCAGGGTCAGAAACTCAACCCCAGACCCTCTGGTAAAAAAATGTTCATTTTATGAGTAGACCCCAAACATCTTGGGGACACTGAGCTGGAATTAACATGAACCCCCGTATAATCACAGCATAAGGGCATTTAACAATATCTGAACTAGTGCTACTGTAATTGTGCTACCAACTCTGCCCCCTCCGCCCCTCGTGAGGGGAACAAAACCCACCACCCCCACACCAGTTAGAGCGCCAACCCAACTGACACTTGAACATTCTTATGTTCTTATTCCTCATTATTTTATTTTCACACACTGAAATTCATGAAAGTGTTCCAGCATTAATCAACAGTATTTTTTTCTTAGTAAATGGAACAAGCATCTAGCCCAAGATAAAGTTCAGCTCTGAATGTACCTTACAGCATAAATATCCAGGAATGAGACATACGAGAATAAATAGCTGGCACTATATCACAACTCATAAGTGCCTCACCACCACCCACGGACTGCTAGCTGGGCTGAAAGAATTACTATGTAGCTAGATTCCTTTTTGTCACTCTGTGATACAGGCAAACTGAACTGGAGTATATAGGAACCTGTCGGAGACTATTCATGCATATTTTCATTGATACACCAAACTCTGGCAGCTTGAGAAGAAAACCCCCGAGCTCTGTAACCCAGCTCTATTCCATTTCATTTAGTTCAAAGAGCGTGACGCTAGCAGGTCTGATCAAATTCCTCACTTGACTCAGGCCAGAATGAAGGGCTCAGCCGAGCAGGGGAAAAGAGAGACCAAGTTATATGATCCTTTTCATTTTCAAAGGATGATTCAGATGAACATCTTTGTCACAAACCAGAGACAGTATCACTGGCACCAGACACCGACACCAGGAGGTTTCAATTTGGTTTGAGCAGAAGGTTTTGAGCTAGCCAACTTTAACCAGAGTAAAAGATTTGATATCACCAGCTCTCTCGGGAGAATGCCCAGTGTAGTTATTTTTTAAGTGTAGGTAAAATAGACTACAGCCTTTTAAAATCCTACTCATCAGCTTGCCCAGGGCAACTAGAAAATGTCCGCATATAAGGGCAACCACTCTGATCGACTTCTGCAGATTACTGATGTTTAATTTAAATCGTCTAGCACTGATGATGGTGGGAGGGGAACCCTTCTAACAAACTGAGCGCGGACTAAGCTGCACCAGCCAGGCCCTGAAAAGCAATTGTTACATTACTGGGCCTGTAGAGGGAGCACCACGCAATCTGCCTCAAGCAATTGACCAGCTCCTGCTGAACCCTCCCCTCCCTAGATTCCTTTACCTGTGCAACGCACACTCTCACCTTACCCCCAGACAAGATGAGGCCCAGAACACGCCTGCCTTGAAGCATCCTCCCACAGCCAGCTCCAAACGCTGCTGCCTCCTCCTATCCAACTCCAGTGAGCCCCCTTCCCCAGGGTTAGGGAGTGGAACAGGACAGACCCAGCACCTATCCCACTCCAGGGAAGGCTCAAAATTTCCAGCAGCCCCATCTCTAAAATAGGAACGAGGTAAAGCAGAACTCCCAGCCTTTCTGCAGGGCCTGAGGAAGCAACCCTGCAAGTGAAGAGGGGAGGTGCCTGCCACCAGGAGATGACTTGAGGCCTGACTGGAATATGGAGACCACTGCAATTCTACATGGGTGGGAGCAGGGCTAAGATGGTCACTGATTCTGTGGGGAGGCCCAACTGGGTTAGAGGGATTGAAGAGGCCACTACATGCCTTAAAGAGCTGCTGCTGAAGAGAACAAGCACTGGTAGGGCAGGGAAGACAAATACTGAATTTGCAAGGGAAGATAAAAGAGGACTGATTAACTTGGAATGGAAAGAAAAATAACAGACAACTGTTACAGAAGGAGAATGGTGAACAAATGGAGTGGTAACTGAGTAGGTGGGAAGAGGACTGGGGTAAGGTAGACTGTGCATGATGGAGCAAAGCGGTTGAACAGTGAATATCAGGTGGTGAGAGTTTGCAAGCGAGAGAGAAAAGATGTATGTGCAAGTAACATACTTTACACTTCTATGCCACTTTTCATTTAAGTTGCTCAATAAAACAAATTAGGGGTGTATATATTTTGGTACAGTCTGATTACATGATCACATATTTCCCCTTTCCTCATCCCAGAAGAGCCCCAGCCTCATCCAGTAGCCAGGCTGCATCAAGCTCAGAGAATTAGACTGCTGTTCAATATTTAGTTGTAAACTAATTGTCTGATGTGTGGCCCTAGGTCTTACAAAAAGCACACAAACCAATCTCAGTATGAGTGAAGCAGTTTCCATGAGTCCTGTCTTATTCACCCTCCCAACTGTATGCTGATGAAGGCAGAGATCCTACATAAAAAGTAGTATACAGTTATGTAATTAAATAATGCATCACTGTTTATACACACAGAGGTATCAACAATAAGTTTGCGTGAGTGACTTTATTTCTGGCAGTTCCAGACTTGAAGGCTACACCTCGTAACCTTAATATCCTTTTAAAGTAGGTTTTAAAAAGGAATTTCTTAGTATTTTTAAAATAAATAAAAAACAAAAATTCCATATCATGCACAACTATTTGCTAGGCACTAGCAGAATAGTCCCGGCCCCCGTGCTTAACTTCCCACTTCAAAATTCACCTTTACGTATTGTATGGAATAAGGCAAACATCTATCAAGCTTACCTATATGTTAAACACGCCTGTACGGTGTCAATGGAACACCAAGAGATCATTAATTCATCCTATGATGTAGAAACAGCATGTATATGAAGAGTACTTTTTAAAAATCCTTATAAATCACACAGATTTTCAAAGGAACAATGAGGTGTATATCAGCAGTCTGGGGACTATCTTCCTATTACATGTTAAGTCTCTATCACTACTTGCTGATAGTAAAGAACTTTTTTTTCTAAAATGGCAAAATTATTCTTCCACTACTCATCATTCTCAAACAGCTCAACTGTTAATTCTTCATAGCCTAGAGGTGACTGTTTTTGGAAAGTTTGAACAAACATGCTAAATTCAGCCCCAAATTTGTAAGTGCCTAAATTCATCCTTGACATACTTGCAACCAACTGAAAACAAATTAGAATGAAATTCCTTGTGCAACTTTAACTGAAGGTTGCATCACTCTACGATCTACATAAAATATCTTTTTGTCAGTTGGTTAACTGAGGCATAGAGCAGTTAAGTAATTTGCCCAAGGTGAACTCATTTAAAGCAGATACCGCTTTGTCTCTTTCACTTCCACTTACCACTTTAACAGTCTCATCAGCACACTCCTCATCCCTTTCTCCGTAGTTGCTCTTGAACAATCTCACACTAATAAGTAATGAAGGTAATTCATATGCAAAGAACTTGCTGATGTGCCATGCAAACATTCAGCTTATTTTTTACGACGTGTACCCAATGTGGCAATACTGCCTAACCCACAAATCCAAAGGAAAATTATATACATGCTAGAGAACATCTTGTTTTTCCTACGTGGCAGAGCGATTTCTTGATAATGTGAGGGTATCAAAATCAGCTAAAGAAGAGACCTATTATTAATTAATCTAATCCAGCTATCTTTGCCAATACAGGGCTCCCTACAGTATGTTTTCCAGGGCTTTATGCAATCTAGTTTTAAGGTTTCAATATGGAGCACTTTCTTTCAAGAGCAGATACGATGGCAAAGACGATTCAGGGATGGAACCTGTGAAGTGCCAAGCATCCTCAACTTGCACCGATTTAAAAGGTCCTCTCTCAGTCTATTTGTTGACCCTATCTAGCCCTATTGTTGACCCTATCGTTTTTAACTGTAACCTGTGCCCCCCACTTGTGCTTACCAACACCACACACTTGTGGCACACACCCTGCTCTAAACGGAGTAAGAAACCGAGAAAGGCAAAAATGAGATGGCACTCAACCAATTCAGAACTTTTGTAAGAAATGGAAGTGCAACTCATGCACAGCAGGTCTACCTTATCCCCTAGACAGGGAACCCCCTCTTGTTTTATGAAAGGCATATTGTATATCATTGTTTTATATCCATATTAAACATACCCGATTTATCCAGTGGTGTGTGTAATGTATATAGCTATATTTTATTTCTAGAGCTTTCTAAAAAGGGGATGAGCGCAAAATTAGCTTCAAGGGCTTTGACATGGATTTATGGCAAAAGGAATCGTTGCACCTGACTGCTGCAGGGGCAGCTGAAATAAAACCTTACCTGACTATTTAATTTAGTATGAATACATCTATTGGGACATACCTAGAACTCCACGTATCCTATAGGAATATGCACAGAATTCTATAAAGCCTTCGTTTTGCAATAAGCTGTTACCCCTTGTTTCTTGGGGCCAGAGGGACTCGTCACAGACCTGCAGATGAAGTACACAGAACTTAGCATGCAAAACCTCTGAAATCACGGAATAAGTCACTTGCGGACTGGGCTCAGTATTCAAGATTCTCTCACACTCAAAACGTTGGCAATGGGAAATAGCTAGATTAAGGACAAACAGTGAGGCTGTGTCTAAATTGCCACTTTCAGTGCTAAAACTTAGTTCTTGAGGGGTGTGAAAAAAACATTGCAGAGTCGAAATCTAGTCATAGCTGGTCCTTTTTAATATAACTACACTCAAAGAAACCTCAGATGTGAAGTCATTTTGTTTTATTCAGGGAAACAGTAAGATGACTGAACAGCTATTACGTTGTGCAGTGTGAGATGCTGAAATAAGAGAGATGTGTTTGGGGGAGGGGAAAACAGGCTGGAGCCTGAATCCTCTCTCTCATGTTATTTGTGCAGGTCATCCCACTAGTCAAGGCTTTCCTGATTAACAGGGTTCTATCTGAATAAAGCAAACATTCAGTTACAGTGCCTATGGCTCTGTGTTCTCTTATAACTCATTTATACTCACAATCATGAATAGGTGAATGGTTTAGTAACTGCAGAAGGCACAACTTTTGAAAAAAAAAAAAAAAAAAAAACCTGTGTGACAGAAATCAAAACGGTGAGGGATTTGCAAAGGAGGACAGAAGAAAAAGCCCAGGTTCTGTTCGATTTTAGAGATGGAGAAGATGCTAAAGTTAAGGCGGCTACATATGGTATTTATTAAGCATTTATATAGACAGATTTCATTAAAAATAGAGCTATTCCACTATAGGCAGCTGCTCAGTGAAGCTTTATTATAGCGTGTGATACACACATAAACATTAACATCGCTGAAGAGTCAAAAAGTCGATTACTTTTTTGCAAAAAGGCATCTCCAAAGACAGGTGAGAGCCAACCATTTGCCATCACAGTATATGAACCCACTCTAGCTGACTAAGATTTGATTTATTTAAAAAATAATGTTGTGTTTTTAGACCATAAAAAAAAGAAAAAAAGAACCAATGTTCACATTACCAGTCACTGACATGAGACTCAGGAGGGAAATAAAGTCAATATCATACTTTGAAATGAGTAACTTTTCGTTTCAGTCCCACTGCTGTACACACCCCACCTCCTTCTCTCCTGAACACATGTGGGTATGAAACCTAGACAGGGAAGTTACACTGCAAAGCAATTTTCCTTGTGGTCCTCCATCTGTTTCTGTAATCATCTGTTTCCACCTGTTGTCTCTTGTCTTATACTTAGATTGTCAGTTCTTGGGGGGGGGGGAAGGCGGGGCGTGGGGGAAGAACTGTCTTTGTTCTGTGTTTGTACAGAGCCTTGCACAATGGGGTCCTGATCCATCACTGGAGCTCCCAAGAGCTGCCACACTACAAATAATAGTAACAATAATTGCACTAGACTCTGGAAGCACAATGATAAAGAGCTAAAATTTGGAAACTGTAAGTGAAATACTATTGGTCTGCCATTTTCAGTAGCTTTATCAACACTTGTGCTGCTGCCTACCCTCCCAATACACAGGCAGTACAACAGTACTTGCCTCAGGTTTTTGTGGGCAGTACAACACACCAGATATTGAGAAGGAGAGAAAAAGGGTATTAAAAACAGCAGCTCTGTGAATGATCAGCTGCAAAACTAAGAATTTACTGATGAGCTGAAGACCTTTGATACCGATAAACTTCGATGCTGAAGAAAGATGATCTTCTTCACTCTGATGCCAAGTGGGTCAGACAAAGGAAGCATCTCAGCAATCTTCCAAATCAAAGCAGAGGGGGAAACGAGTAAAGTACCACATGAGCAACTAAAAGGAAACACATTTCTGTCCACTTCATCTTCCCATCACAAGTGGGCAAGGGTCATCTGTGGCTGAGACATGAACACAAAGGCTTGCATCTAGAGCAGGTATTTGGAGAATGGCACAGCAACTATTTGGGATTGCTATTATGGCCAAAAACAATAAAATAAAAAATAGAATACCAACCTCCACTGATTACGTATGCATTGTTTCTTTAAATCAGTAGCAAGAAGACAGAAATGGGGGCCTGAGAAGGTGCTACACGGAAGCTCTCCAGCCAAGCAGAGAGAGCTGGTAATTCCAGGGATGAATTTTATTAAGTAATAAATTAGGATTATGTTCGATGTTAGAATGAAGCAATTCTTGCTAGACTTTTTACAGTCATCACATGAGCGATATTACATTTATATAGATATTTTAATCCACCATAACTCTATCTGGAACACTTACTGCACGTATTTGCAAAAAAGGACTCTCCTCTATCACATAAAACAACAAAATAAGCCACAACAGCAACAAAAGAGCACAGCAGTTCACACGTGCCACAAGAGTCTCCTTCTCCGAATGCACATACAGAACCTTCCCCGAGGAGTTTACAATTGTCCTTTCTCAGGCCTCACATCACTTGCTGTGCTTTGGGCCAAGACTGTCTCCATATTCAGGGATGCATCTCTGTCACAGGGTAACCTCACTTGCCCAAGTGGTCAAACCTAAAACCAACTAAGCTTTCCCAGGGTTATGCTTATGGGACTTGGAAACCCTCCATCTGCCTCAGCAAAATAAAAAGATCACTGGCTGCAACAACACAACAACATGTTAACCATAAAACAATAGACCCTTTGGCCAACATGCATCCTACCCTGCATTAAGGGCAAACATGTAATTTTCTACTATGTCTTTTCCAAGACACATCCAGTCTCTGTTGGATCTGTGGTAAGGAGAGACTCCCTTCAATTTTAGTTTTTCTTTGAGTAACCAGTAGGGCTTTTCTAAAACCTTTGGAATTAGGAGGAGAGGGTAGTAAGGAGAAGGTCTAGAAATCATTTATTCCTGTCCACAGCATAGGTGCATGGCCAGGAAGATTTCAAGTGAATGCCTTTAAAATAGCGGTAGATAGAGCATTAGAGTAGTTAATTCCATGGACTTAGCTGAGGAGATGCACAGACAGCTAAAGACAAAGCACAGTAATGAGCTATTGGTCTTCTAAAGAAAATACAAATGAGGAAGAATGGAGGGAATTCTTCCACTGCCTCTTTTGGGAATCAGCTGCCGAGCCAGAGCAGACATTTCATTGGTGGCCCCTTCAATGCTTCTGATGAGAACTCCCACGGAAGAGCTAGAGCTGCAAGAGTTAGAAGGGAACTCAACAGGAAGGAGCACTCCAGTTTCCCCTAACACACACTCTAAAATGTACATATTAGTTTCTGTAGTGCCTATCACCATGGCAGCAAGGCCCATTAACAAGAGTTATCACTCCCATTTCTAAATGTTTTATTACATTAAGTGATAACCCAAAAATGACCCCTGCAAACATGTATAACCCAAAGATTTTACAACGAGCATTTAAGCTTGCCAGACTCAGACCTTTCCAAAGGGAACAGAGATGAAGTCTCAAGTAAGGACATCCTGGAATCAACCTGAGGCTACAAATATAATGGCAAAAAACAGGACTCCTAATACACAACCAGTCACAATGCTGCAGCTCCACAAATGGTACGTATGGATCCTACTCTGCCAGGGTACACAACACATAGTGTTACCCTAGGAACTCCATATATTATTTGACAGGGTATGGTATAGCATGAAAGAGAATTGTCTACTTCTCCAGAGAAATTTCCAAGCTAAGCTACACTAAATAGGAGTCTTGAGATACCTGAAAAACAACCTCTAGAGTCCAAGAAAGCTCTAAATAAGTGGGCAACCAGCTCTGTGGGTTTTGGAGAGAGGAGGTGTGCCCTAGAGGTACCCATAAACCCATGAAGAACCTGCTGCAGACTCAAAGTACAATGCAACAAGAGAAGAACTTCCATCCTCATCCTTCAGTCTACACCTTAAAGCTGGGAGTTAGCCCAGAGCATCTGTATAAAGCAGACTGAAAAATTTTAGTTTAGGAGCCAGAAAATATACAATAGAGTAGAAGGTACATAGAAGGAAAATCCTCTTCCGTTCCATAGAGAGTTTAACATGGGTAATCTGATGAGCAGAAACATGCTTGAATAGTCTGGGGCTAAACCGTACCCTGGGAGCAGGAGCTAAACATACTACAACCACAACAAATTTAAAACAAGGACCTTCAGCAAAGCACCATGACAAATGTGAATTAAAAGAAAGGAGTAATGGCCCTTCATAAAGGGTAGGGCTTTATCAGGGCTCCACTGTACAAAACAGAGACCATCTACATCTAATAGCCCATTAAACCTGTTACAAATAATTATTAAATCAAAGAAGGAAAAAACAATGTCAGCCTTGTGTGTGTTCCATTGTTGAATAACGACAGTGTTTACCTTTCTAGTGTAAAGCATTACCGCTCTGGATCTAACTTAAAAGCACAGCAGATGACAGATTTAATTATGTCTTTCCCTCTTAACTACCAGTGTCTGGGTTATTTATTAACTAGGCCTGCGTATATTCATAGATTTGACTTGCTATATATACGTAGGTACAAGGCTCTGCTTCCCCACTACATTTAGAATGGCTGCCTGGGCACTTTATGCGATCTTCCTTTATTAATTTGCATGGAGTTTTTTCCCTCTGGACCCACTCAAATGTCAATACAGCCTAGTCAGAGCTCAGGAACTAAGCAGAGCCGGGACAGGTCAATAACTTAGATGAGAGACCACAAAGGAAAACCAAGTAGTGCAATGCAGATGGGTTGCAATGGCTCCGTAGGTGTCACTCTTCTCTCTAGCTGTGTCCACGCTAGCATTTTGTTGTTTGACATCCCAATTTGGAACAACCACAGGGTGATACACTGCACTAGCACGCACTGTATGAAACAGGAATCTTCCCTCCTAGGAAGGAAATAGTCGGAGCTGATTGTATCCTCTCTTATTCTGTCTAAGGGTAAAGCTTGGGCTTGGAGTTTGTCAGCCATAAGAGCTGAGGCTGGAACTTGTTTCCTTCTATATTCCTACTATTTAGGGCTGTACTTGACCGGATGGAGAAGCTGGGCTTGCTCCTAAGGGAGGAAGATTACAGAAAAGAAGCAGACTGGCTTTTGCACAAGCGAGCCTCTGGAAGGGGGAGGGATGTCTTTCCTCCCACATCTCCTGGAAAATAGAGTTAAGGATATTTCCAAAGCTGCCTGGGTCATCTAAAGTACTAGGGGTCAGTATTTTAATGACATTCCCTGCACCTGGCACCTCCCACGCGCACAATGAACTAAGGGAACTCAACAAGCTAGAACAAAGGATCCAGAATACCAGCACATAGCCTAATTGAGTCCTGTGCCCTGTCATTCATTCAAGCTGTTCATAGCCGGGAGGTATCTGGAGAGACTCCTGTGGACTGGTTTTGGAAACTTCCATTTACAGGGCTCTGTCAAGACAGCTGTTCTAGATAAGTGAGATGCAGAGGATGCTAATGTATCCAACCACCACCAAGCCCACAGGAGGTTCATACAGAACTCTTCTGCCCTGTGGTCTATCAGGTCCTCCTGAGAGAAATCAGAGTATAGAAGGAGGCTGCTACTGAGTCCACTTTGGGATGAAAGAACCACAACTCCTTGAGGCAATCTTCTAGCCTGTATGCAGGTTTCTGGGTAAGATGAGAGCCACGCTGTGCATGGAACAATTTGAGCCAGCACTTTGGAAACAGAAAGGTGGACAGGGAAAATGAGTTAAGAGGGACCTCTTTGCAGAAAGTCAGGAAACCCCATGACCTTGCCTAGAGCCTTGTCTGGTTTGATTGTTAAGACTTAATATGTGAGGAGTCGCTAGGCCCACTCCACAGGCGCTATTCTCTGCAGAGGAAAATAGAGTGGGGAGGTCGGGGGCGAGAGCAGACCGGAGCACAGTAGTGGTTTGTTCTACACTTGGATCCACCTGACTTTCCTCAAGTCCGGGGCCTCAAGAGTTAGAGGGGCCTCGGAGGAATAGGCTCTGCAAACCCATGGGGAACACAGAGAAGTCCTTAGAGAGGTGGCAGCAGAAGCAAGGATGGTGAGAGAAAAACCTCTCAGCCACTTTAAATGAAAAAAGAAAAGCCATGGGTCTATCTATGTAGCACTCGCCACTGCAGTATCTGAGCACCTAAAGACATGAATATGCAGAACTTATACAATTTTTTCCAATCTCTGCAAGAGCTTGTCTAAGATTTGAAACCAGCCCCTCTTGCATCCTGTGTGAGACCTGTACCCCTGGGGCAACAAGGTACCCTGCATGTTTGGCAGCCTGACCCTCTCTTCAGCATAAAGCCCAGAAAAGTACAATGTGTTGCAGGTCTGTCCTGAGGTGCATTGGCAGAGCTGTGTACTGGAAGCCCTCCTGCCTATACAGTGGGCACTGCAGTAGTGGACCCCCATGTTTGGCTCATGACAATAAGCCTTTGTCACTTAATAGCAGGAAAAAAGAATTTGCCAACAAAATTAGAAAAACTAGACAGCTGTAACTCTGAATTCTGATTGAAATCAATCATGAGCACCCATCAAACACAAGAACAGGGACAGCGTCTTCATTGTTCAACAGAGATATGATGTGAAATACAGCAGTTTGCGTTGTCAGAGGATACACTGGAATTTTATTTTTTTTTTTGTTTGAATGAATCCAAAGATTCAAAGCTAAATTGCTGAGCTTTGCTCAATTTTGGATCAAAACAATTCAAACTTGTCAAGTTTCAGATGATTTGTTCTCAGCACCAAACATTCCTTCCTGGAGAAGAAAAGTGGTTCACCTGAAAAAGTGGCCCAAATATGCAAATCTTGGCAAATTAGGGCTGAGTTTTCACAATGAAAATCAGGTCCCCGTCCCATCTCATTACCCCTTCCCCTTCAGAAGTCTGGTGTATCTCCAATCAATGATCCCTTTGTAAATAGCTATTGTGGCTAGCTGAAAGATATAAAACTGGCTATTTTACAACTGGATCCTTTTTAGTTGATTATATAAACAACATTTTCCAGAAAAGTGAGAAATTAAAAGATCACTACCCTAAACCATCCTACAAGCATTATCCTACTTATGTTTAATACATATCTCGAGACTTATTTAGCCACAGCTCACATGGGCAGCCAGCTGGCAGCTTACAGTTACAATAAAACATACCATAAAAGTAAAACATGGAACTTGAACCTGTAAAGACAAAAAATAATCTTGTTTCACTTACCTAAGCAAAGTTCTCATCAGAGACACACAATTTTCTGATATTAAAATCCAAGGGAGACCTGAAAGAGAGAAAAAAAAAGTGCCACAAATGAATGAACCATTTTAATTTCACATACCCAGAAGTGACAAAACAAAAAGGTCAACAGCTTAAAAAAAAATAAATCACTCCATTATCATACGTTTCAAGCAGACTAAGTAGTGGAAAGGACACTATTCAGAAAGCCAGCATGTCAGAAATAAAGGATCTGATCTTCCATTGCATTACACAAGTTTTATACCAGTGCAAGCCCACAGAAGTCAATGGCATTTCCCTGGCGTAAAGCTAGCATGGGGAAGCTAGCTAGCTAGAGAACCAGGCCCAAAGCATGTAGCTAAGCTGTGTCACTGCCATGTTCAGACTTTATTTAATCATTGGCTTCTTTCTTTTACGAGCCAGCCGTGCTCAAGAGTGGAGAAAGGAGTAAACAGACAGCCGCCCAGCCTGGAAGGGGGTGGGGAGGAGGGAATTGAAACGGTCGGTCATTACAAATATCCAGACACTCCCAGACTGAAATTCCAACAGAGACATAGGAAGGCCCAACATTCTGTTCAATATGTGGAACCTTGCAGTCTGCGGAACATATCACATGCATGTAACCATATAAGTTTTTAGCATTCAAAAATGCAGTGGAGCTGTAGCAGGCATTAGGAAGGCAGCACTGGTGGCTGTATTAGCTCTTCCAAAATGGATATGGTGTGTGTGTGCAGATAGATAGGTAGATATAGATAGAAAAACCGTCTGAGGCTTGTTAGGATCCACTATGAACAGAAAAAGAAAGTAAATAAGATGAGATTGACTGTATCAGGCCACTAAATTGACATGGGTGTTTAACAGTTAGTTGAAGAGGGAGAATTCTTTGTTCCCAGTATTAAAATTTGCACGGCTGGCCCTAGTTGAAGGACCATCATTCACTACTCTGGTACAGCTTAGTTAGGCTGATCTTCCTCTCAGACAGACAGTGCATTATCAGAAGTTCCTGCTATTCATTCTGCTTCCTGTTCGTTAGTGAAAGCCCCTTTTATAGCTGCTCTTAGAGAGGTTGTTAAACCATGGAAGACTTTGGGATACAGCAGATAAAGTACTTAGAATTATTCAGGAGAGGGCAAAGGGAAGTTACACTGGCTGGTTACAGCTGCGCCAAAACTCAGAGATAAGAATCTATTTATTTTCTTCTTAGCAAATAAGAGAACCAACAATATTGCAATCAGAACTAGAGCAGCAGTGGAAAAAAATATGCTATTTTAGTTATCTGCAGCTGGGATTTAGATTTGATTTAGTTTTAGTTTGCATTAGCCAACTGAATGTGTTTGGCTGGTAATTTATGTACACATGCTCTGAGACCAGGTGTGCTGAGAGCATTATTAAAAAATCAAATAAAAGAATTAAATTGGGGGTTAGGGGGCAACTCACCAACCCATACAGGAAGACCCTTTCTGCTAAATCTTCTCCAGATGAAGTCAGTTCATGAATAATTTTCAAGCTCAGAGCCTTTTTGCCACTGACTTCAATAGGAGCAGGACGCTGCTCTCAGTGTTTCTTAAACCGTGTCAGGTATCAGCAATTCCAAGCAGTTATTCTGCAGATTTCCATATATTATTAAATGACTGTTCTCTATGCAAAAACCACCACCACAAGCCTGGTATAGTACTTGACTGTTCAGAAGGCCATGAAAAAGCTGAAAAGCATCTGGAAATACTATAAGGATGCTGAAAAATTACCTCCCTCCTCCGGCCAAATTCAGATCTGTGGCTTTTAAACAGGCTGTTAAAAAAAAAGTAATAAATAAACAAACACGGAGGTTTGCCATCATAATACAGCTAAAAAATTATCAAGATACAAATGCAAGCACTTCACAGGCTTCCAAAATGGGGATTTGGGGAAAAGTAAATTGTTCACCAAAAGTTAAGACTAATGCTGAAAGATATGAAGGTAATGTCCACCCCCAAGAAGTCAACTCAAGACTCGAGAACTCAAACCAGATCTACAACCCTCAACCACTGTTCTATCCATTCAGAACAACCTGACAAATCCTGTTTGAGGTATTCCCTCAAACCACAGTGAACGGAGCAAAGCCAGCAGGACATAGCCTCATGTTTTGGATTATACAGACAGGAGCATTTTTCCTGTAAAGCATAAGGTGATGTGTTATTCCTCAGACAACTTTGCTGCCACAGTGTCAGAGAAGACAGGCAAACAATGTCCACCTGTGAAAATGATGGGAGGGGATAAACCAATGCTCAGGTTACAAGAGGCCCTAATGGGGATGAGCCCCAGGTCCTCACCTGGAAAGTGAGGGTAAGTGCCAGAGAAGGAGAGTATCTCTCTCTGTTTAGTGGGGTGGAGGGTGATTGCCTAGGTATGGCAGCTGAACTCCCCCTGTGAAATATGCCCAATTTATTATACAGGGTTATTTAGTTCAAAATGAGTCTTAGGATATGTCCACATTGAACCCAGGTCTATGGGACCCGGGCTCGTGGACTCAGTGTGTCCAAGCCTATACTTGAGCAGCCACACTATATTTAACCCTGGATTTACAATTGCCCGACACAGGCCTCACAGCTGTGCTAACATGTCCGTACTGTACTAGACAGACCTTCTGATTCAGGTCTGTGGCTTGACCTGTGTCCACACGACAAAATGACTCTGCTTGGATTCAAGTCACAGCAGGACTCGGGTTCTGACCCACACCCCTAGCAGGGTCCTAGGACTCAGGTCCAGAGTGTTTACTGACCTGAATCAGATAGAGTGTGGACGGAAAGGGGACTTAGTCTTCCAACATGAGTCAGAGCCCAGGCTTAGTGTGTAGTGTATACATACTCTTAGAGGTCTTCAAGGGAGGTCCCTCTTCCCCAAGATATCAATAGGCCCCAGAGTAGACAGCCCCCATCACTTCATACTGACTCTCTGCCTGCCTCCAGCATCAACAGCATCCTTCCCTCCCATGTGATCTGTGGCAGGGAGGTGACGGATTAACAAATGAAGTAGCACAAGTGTAATAGCAGAGCTTGCCATTAACACATCTGCTCCTTCAAACCGTCGTGATGAGTACTACTTCAGCATAGTGATACCTATTAAAGCATGTAGCTACAAAACTATCAAACTGTCAATTTTCATTCTCCAAAAGGGGATAAAATACACCCACACTTTAAAGTTGCTATTAACAAAAGACTTTAGGATTTCTGCATTAACTGCAATGCAAACCTACAGCAACGTTCAAATTAATATAATTTCTGTAATTAGAAAAGCATTTATAAATGGGAGTCAGGAGCTCTGCTACCGACGCACGTGTCCTTGGGCAAATCACCTAGGCCCATTTTATTTTAACAGGTCCACTAACTTTGGATGCCCAGCTTGAGACACCTATGTGGATTTTCACCACATGCACCTGCAGCACCCACTAACTCAAGCAGGCATTGCAGATGCTCTGTTTGCAGGCGCTCTGTTTGCAGGCATTTTTGGAAATGGTGGCTTTCATTTCTTTGTGCCCAAGTTTCCCCACCTATTATAGGAGGATACTACTACTTACCTAGCTGCATGGTGTCTTTGCGAGCCCACATATGAAAAATCCAAAGTACTGTTATACATGTATACAATATACAGAAAGGCTTAAGCATATTCCTTCATTTGCATCTTGGCACTATTATGGCTGAATTTATCAAAACAAATCAACGGGTGTTTCCTAGAATAGAAATGTTGTAATGGGATGACACGATGGAGCTTGTTTGTTCTGTACATTTTGTAAGCTAGTTGGTTCTGCCCTGGCAGAGTACAACCCTTGTTGCACCAATGTTTAATTAAAAACAATTAGGCAAGAACATCCAAACCTTCCCGCTTGTTCTCAGAGCTCAGAGAGCAACATCATAAGGTTATCCATGACAGCTGTGCAACCACAGACGTGCATTTTACCCCATTAAAAGGAACAGCCCTGAGTTCTCTAGCTCAACAAGTAGCTTTGAGCTTGATGCAGAGTAAAATTCTATGCCCTGTGTTATCCAGGAGGTCAGACAAGTTTATCATAATTGTCCCTTCTGGCCCTAAAAGCTATGAGTTTGAGGTTTTAACACAACAAGATTTATGCCCATTGTTCCACACCTGGATAGCACAAATCCTGCTCCATTTCAAAAGCTACCTTCTGTCCCAGTGATGGATACAAGAAGTCTCAACCAGAGAGAGCTTCAAGTGCTCTTTTGTATATTACTACCAGCATGCTCTTCTGGTTCACAGTTGTTTCAGAAATGCTGTTATTCTGAGAATAGAAATGTTGATGCTTTGGGGGAGCACTTTGTTCTTGTTCACAAGCCTGGTTTACAAGCCTAGTTCTTGGTTTACAAGCCTGAATTGTGGTAAGTTTTAGAATGCCTACACACATCCTTTTCTTAGCTTCCATAATCTTCAAAATCTAATATTTGGAATAACTGGTACTGAAAGAAGTGGAAGATATTTCAACAGTAGTTTCTTTGTCACTAGATGAATTTGCTGCAGTACACTGGTTTGTGTTTACAGATGCAACCAAATTTTCTGCATGCTTTGCAAGGATCATCAGTGCATTATTAACTAATGTGAGTGTCTCCCTCAATGATAATATATTCATCCTACAGAGTTTAATGGTAACAAAGTTCCATTTGTGCAGAAAGTTTCCCACAAACCAGGACTCACTGGGAGATGTAATTTAAAAAAAAATTGGAAACCAAAGTTCAGATTAAAAGGTGATTATTTAAACAGACTGTGCTCTGAAATAGTCAGAGCAATACCAAACAAGGATTTTACGCCATGCCAGAAGAAGGTAAGGTAGGGTTACTAGCACAAAATAAGGTTAAGAGCAAGCGAAACAGTGTGCACAGAAAAGTTCTGTAAGACCCAGAGTAACGTCTGTGCAACGTATGCAATGCTTTTCAGCTCTACTCCACCTTGAAACTGCTTATCTAGTACTTCAGTATAATTTTCCGCTACTGAGTCATATATTTTCAATCCTCAACTTTCTCAGTACTATCAGCATTCATGCAATCTCCTGCTGCCTATATAAATCCACATTCAATATAAAAAAAATTAATATCGCAAAGATCTCAAGATCTCCTAAAGTTACTAAATACTGTTCAGCTTTTGAAGGCAAATTCATAGCAATACTACCAGAGTTTTGTTGGAGTTTTAAACTGGATATGAAAGTCATCCTAAATTTTGGAGAGTTTTGAAGACAGTCTAACACTAATACATGTTCATATCATTGTACAGTTACATACTATCTTCCTCAAGGTTACAAAAGAACTTTGCAAGCTAAGGCCATGTCTGCATTTAAAACTTTTGCTGGTACAATACGGTTGGGTAGGAGAATTCCCTGCCCCCCACCCCCGCTTTTAGTTTGTTTGTTTTCAAGAACAAAACATTTTTAGACTAGCAAAGCAGCTTCCAAAGCTTGTTTTCGCTGATAAAACTTACTTTGTTTGGGTAGCTGGTTTAAGCTATACCAACAAAAGCACTACTTTGCCAGAATAAGCTGTGTCTACACTAGGAAGGCTTGGAAGGTATAGCTATACCAGCAAACCTTCTCTAGCATAGATTAGACCTTCAGCTCTGCTCCTGCAAGGAGATACATGCAGGCTAAATTCTGTGCTGTGCTCACGTAGGGTCCCAGTGAAATAAAGGGAGCTGAGTAGGGGTCTACCTGTAAGCATCTCCTTCCAGGACTAAGGCCTGAGTACTGAACTGCAACTACCTCTAGGGTGGAATGCAGCTCTTCTTTAACAGTGCACAGGGACATTATATAAAGGTTTAGATCAGAGAGTCAAGAAGAATCTTGACATCAGCTGCAAGTCCAGACAGACTTCAGGGATGCAGAATGCAGAAGGTAAGAAGTTAAAGTTACTGAGTTACATCTTGAAAGACAGGAGAAAACCTGCCAACTAGCAACATCACTGACATGTTACTTCTTCTCTCCCAATAAAAAGAGAGGAGAGGAGAGGAAGGGAAATCACAAAAATAGCGCTATGAGAAGTGACCAAATAATTCATTCAACAAATTCAGCTTCTTTTTCTGTTTGCGGGATGTCTGGGAGAAGATCAGTTTCTTCAAATGTATATTTGAGTCTTGTTTGACAAGTATGTTTTTCTTTAAATGTACACCAGGGGTGGGCAAACTACGGCCCGCGGGCCACATCTGGCCCACTAGCCTATTTAATCTGGCCCTCGAGCCCCTGCTGGGCAGCGGGGTCAAGGGCCAAGCCATGCACGCGTCCCGCGGCTCCCAGAAGCAGTAGCATGTCCCCCTTCCAGCTCCTACGTTTAGGGGCAGCCAGGGGGTGCCGCCCCCGCAGCTCCCCTTGGCCGGGAACTGCAGCCAGTGGGAGTTGATGGGCCAGCGACTGCGGACGGGACGGCGTGCACAGCCTCCTGGCCACGCCTCCGCATAGGAGCTGGAGAAGGGACTTGCCACTGTTTCCGGAAGCTGCTTGAGGTAGACACCCCAGAGCCTACATCCCTGCCCCAAACTCCTCAGTCCCAGCCTGGAGCACCCTCCTGCATCCCAAACCCCTCGTCCCCAACCCCAGCCCAGAACCCGCACCCCCATCCGAAGGCCTCACCCCCCCCAGCACCCCAACCCCTTGTCCCAGCCCCCTCCTGCACCCTGAACTCCTCTTTTCTGGCCCCACCCCAGAGTCTGCACCCCCAACCAGAGCCCTCACCCCCTCCTGAACCCCAATTTCATGAGCATTCATGGCCCGCCATACAATTTCCATTCCCAGATGTGGCCCTCGGGCCAAAACATTTGCCCACCCCGATGTATACTGATCACGAATTTGAAATGTGCGCTGTGTTGCTTAGTATAGATTGCTCAGATAAAAGTCATATCGTATTTTTTTTTCTTCCCTAATTAAATGAACATGAGTATTCTGGCATAAGAAAGTGCATGTGAAATTTTAAATGTATTGTTTCTGAAATTTGCTTTCCATAACAGTTGTGCTAGTAAAACTCGATTATTCTAGCATTCATGGGATATGAACAAAAAAGGGCCCAAAAAGGCTACCAGAGTTCATTTAAGAATTCAAACAAATACTATCAAGAAATTGTTTGCATTATTCATCCAACTCTAATTATTACTGTATACTTCTAAAAACATAGTTGGATGGCAGCAGAGAACATACATTTTTTGCAACTAAAAACATATTACTTGTGTCTCAAAGTAACTTATAATTACCCCTGAAAATTTTATTTTTATTTGTGTGTGTGTATATATATATATATATATTACATGCACATACATACATACACACACACACACACACACACAGACAAAGCTAAATGTTAGATTGCCAAGATACCACTACTGTTGACAGGACATCACCTCCCTACAATCGTTGCTACACAGAGAGAGAATCACATTTTTCATAAAATATTTGAGAAGTCCTTTTTTAATTCAGTATTTACACAAGAACTACTTTAAGAGAACATCAAGGGTTGAAAGAAAAAAATACTTAAGGGAAGACATTAGCAAGGTTAGAAAACACACCAGACAGGCTCATACACATCGGGGGTGGCAAGCCAATTTCCCAGTGCATTTTCACCCTTTACTTTGGATACTGTTATACTGTGCATCTCAACCTTACATCATGCCTCTGAAGGTTTTCTAGAACTGTATGCATTTTTCCATGTACGTACTAACATCTCCCAAACTCAGACTAAGGAATGACTTCTTCTGAAAGGGGGGAAAAAAAGAAAAAAAGTGAAGGATTCCTTAAAGATACAAGCTTTAAAATGGAATCGTGATCGAAGTGTGGCTCTGCCTATCTCCTGCTTCTGACTCAGCTGCCCCCCTAACCACTTCCTTCCTTTCTGCTGCATTATTTTCTGCTTCTTAGGTCTGGTACATCTTCACAGTTAATATATGCCAAGACCCCACTTTCAAAACACAGCCATTCCAGGATGCTTTCCAGTTACAATGATAACCTGCACCCCTCCATTTTTATTTAGTGCAGTCCATGCTGTACCAGTTTGTCCCCTGACAGAGGCTGTTAGACATTTGAGGCAAGGCCTTATTTATTTGTTTGGCAGCACTTCCCCCTATACAGTTCCACACTTGTGGTGCTATATAAATAAAAAGTAGGGGATGTCAATTTCCCAATAGATTAAGTGTAGCCAGCTTTGGCAATGTTCATCTAACTTGAACAATACTTTGTATTTCCTTTGCTCATTTCATCCAAGGAGTTCAAAACACTCTACAAACATTAATGAATTAACACTCACAGCACATGAACTGCAGGAACACACCAGCTGCTTTAACAGTACACAGTTAATACTCCACAAGAATGATTTTTAGCACCACAAGAGTTACAATGAGTTTTTGGAGGGGTGGGGAGTAAGAGGAAGCAGTCACAAATACGGCATTACTAATACTGAAAAACTAGCCTACTTACAACAGCGGAAGAGTCACTCATGTAAAGAGAGCAAGGTTTGGCCTTAACGCAAATACCAAGACAGCTGGCAGAAAAAGCTAGCTCAGAAAAAATTCACTGCTAGGAAGTCAAGGTTGCAGAGAGTAGCTTCATCGTTAGCACAGCTGCTGAAACCAGGTTTTTATTTTGCATTTAACCTACTGCTGTGGTTTCCTCCAAATGCCTAACTCAACCCTCCTCCATCTACTTTTCTGTGACAAATTTATTTACTATAAGTTTTGCTCTTATTTTCCTGACTGTTCTGCCATTAGAAAACCTGCCCTATTATACACGCACCTGCAGCAGGGCATTGTGGCTGTTTGCAGATTTCCTGTTCACTCCGAAGTGTAATATTATTACATTTCTGCCTGAGCAAGCTAGTACTCGACCTGCTAAAAAGCTCAGAGCAAATGCTAGAAAGATAAATTACAGTGGCCACCCTTTTGTGGCATGCAAAATCATTTGTATTTCCTTCAGAATGACTCAAGAGAAGGGAAAAAACAAAATTCTCTAAAGCTTGTTTCTTTGTCTCATGCAAGGTGTGTTTCTATAACAATAAATATTTCCTTCCTTGATAACATGCAAAAATCATATTATTGTGAAGGAAATCAACTGAAAACAGAAAAAAAAAAACATACGCAATCTCACAAATGCAGCTGAATCACTGCAGTCATTTTAATTCAGAACAAACATTAAAATGTACGAAATCTCACCAGCTTGTTATTTGAAGACCTTTACAGCTTCTATTTGATCCCTCAGAAACTTGCCAGAGAGTTGGTTGAAAATTGGAGGAGGGATGCACAAACAATTGCAGTAATTTTTGTTTCCCGGGTTTCAAAAAGGAATGTTTCCTTTCTTTTAGTTTTTTCCACAAAAAGAGTTAATCAGAATTTTTGCTTTTGAAATTTTTCCATTTTTCTTTGTTCCTGGTCCCCTTGCGACTTGCCATTGAAAAGGAAGGCAGAGAGGGGGAAAAGGAGAGAAAGGGAGACAAAGAAGGAGAAAAGATAAGTTGAAAAAAACTATTAAAAAAATTATGGTTGTCCCCATTTAATCAAAAACATGAAAAATGTAGAAAAAGACAAATTGTGGAAATTTCCAATTTACATAAAAGCCATTTAAAATAAAATGTCATTTGCAAAATTTCAGCCAGCTCTAACGTAGATTACATCCTGCTCCTCTTGTTCTGAATAACCTACTGACTTCAGAGATTTTGAGCCATCGCAGTATACTGTTCACTCTGAAGGTCAGGCTGCAATCATCTCTCTCCATCACCACTGTACATTAAGTTGTAAAATAGCTCATCTTCCCATGATGTATATATAATTTTCTTTTAACTTGTATTTTGGTTAAAGTTTCCACTTAAAAAAAAACAACGCTATTAACCTATGTCTCCCACCCACCCTCACTAAAGAAAAAGCAGAAAGCAAAATAATCATAGTGATTTCCTACTCTTCTTTGCACTAATTCCTAGACTTTTATCTCACCCTCCCCTCCCATTCAACAAGTGATTTCATGCCTTAGAAATTCAGTTTTTACCACAGCTCTACAGTCCTTTAAATGGATAGATCCCCCTGCAATTGTTAAATTTATCCTGTCAATGCCTATTCACATAGTACAAATAGGAGAGACTAGCTGTAATTATACCTTTGTCACACCAAGGCCAACTGGGGGGTTGTGGTCTGAGAATGCAGTGAAAGTGAGAGACAGACTGGGAGAAGAGCCAGAATGCGTCAAGATCAATAGATTAACACTCTGATTTATTAGCTCTTTAAGTCAGGTACTGCATTTTACACCCTTATTCCCATAAAGGCACAGATCTTAGACTTATCAGAGAATGGTACCAGAACACGGTGTGCTCCAATGACTACGAAGAACTTTCTCATAACAAGAATCACATTCTTTTAATACTCCCCTAAGACTTCTCAATTTTGATTTGTTTAAATGTACAGTAGTTAAAAGAAGAACGGGTCACTAGCACCTACAGCATATAAGGAGATCCTTTTGAAGCCTTGTTTGTGTAGATAGGTAGGTACTTAAACCCAATGGCTGTGTGAGTGGAGGAAACTGGACAGGAATCGCAGACAGATATCTCGATTCAAGAATGCTGCTAAGGACTCTGGAATGCTGCAGTTCACTATCTTGGTGTTATTTACATTTCTCGACATCAAGTAATAATCATGCCACAATCCGTTTAAAAAAGGAAAATAAGGAGAGACAGAAGAGTACTTATATGCAGTATTTTGCTGTTAAGGAGTAGGAAACAGCCTTCCTCATTCTGACTCCGAATCTTGAACTTAAACATTTACTTTTGCCTCTTTCTGGTCTGTTGGACTGGAGCCAGGGACACACTGACAGAATGAGAATCAAGGTTAAAATTTAGCTGGCCCTGCTCCCAATCAAACAGATCACAAAACTCCTTACCTGACAAACAAGGAGATCATGCTTCACCTTACCAACTGTGCTGTGAGTCAAAAACCCAAGACCCAAACACACCACATTCTTGGATCTGGCTCTGGTGTGCTTGGCCCATGACCCAAAAGGACAGGAGTGGGGAGTTGTCTGTGTACTCCCCCAATCCTGGGTCATGCCAGGCTCCAGTTGGACCAACAGTTTAAGTTACGGCAGTTGTAACAGTCGCCCAGGGTACAGTTTCATCCACCACAGAGCACTGTCCACTCTGTCCATACTCCATTCTATCCTCAGCCTGCCATGATATGCTGCGCCAGGAAGATGAGGAGAAAAGTAATAAGAGGGTGTCATAAATATAAAGGGAAGGGTAAACACCTTTAAAATCCCTCCTGGCCAGAGGAAAAACCCTTTCACCCGTAAAGGGTTAAGAAGCTAGGATAACCTCGCTGGCACCGGACCAAAATGACCAATGAGGAGACAAGATACTTTCAAAGCTTGGGGGGGACGGGGGACACAAAGGTTCTTTCTGTCTGTGTGATGCTTTTGCAGGGAACAGGAAAGGAATGGAGTCTTAGAACTTAGTAAGTAATCTAGCTAGATATGCGTTAGATTCTGTTTTGTTTAAATGGCTGATAAAATAAGCTGTGCTAAATGGAATGTATATTCCTGTTTGTGTGTCTTTTTGTAACCTAAGGTTTTGCCTAGAGGGATTCTCTGTGTTTTGAATCTGATTACCCTGTAAGGTATTTACCATCCTGATTTTACAGAGGTGATTCTTTTACTTTTTTTCTTCAATTAAAATTCTTCTTTTAAGAACCTGATTGCTTTTTCATTGTTCTTAAGATCCAAGGGTTTGGGTCTGTGTTCACCTATGCAAATTGGTGAGGATTTTTATCAAGCCTTCCCCAGGAAAGGGGCTGTAGGGTTTGAGGAGGATTTTGGGGGGAAAGACGTTTTCAAGCAGGCTCTTTCCCTGTTATATATTTGTTAGACGCTTGGTGGTGGCAGCAATAAAGTCCAAGGGCAAAAGGTAAAATAGTTTGTACCTTGGGGAAGTTTAACCTAAGCTAGTAAAAATAAGCTTAGCGGGTTTTCATACAGGTCCCCACATCTGTACCCTAGAGTTCAGAGTGGGGAAGGAACCTTGACAGAGGGTGATGTAGGGCTTGCCACACTAGCTTTATGCCTCCTACAAATTCCGCCTGAGTGGCACAAAGTTGCCAATGGGAGGGGAGGGGAAGGGAGGAATTGGACCTGGGTCAAGGATCCGGTCCATAATCGATTATGCTCATATTCTTAAAAGGTCTATGCTTCAAGTACAAAAGCTATAGCCTTAATGTATATGGACTGCAGGTGTCCCTCCTTTAGCTCATTTTGTAACAGTGGCACACTTCCTTTGCTAAAGGAAACTTGCTAGACAGTAATGCTATTTATGGACATACTGCTATGAAACTAGGCAAAGTTTCAACCTATTATTCATCAGTGTTCAAGTAGCTTTTGTTATTGTTCCACCTGCCCTGAAAGGAGTAGCCAGTGAAGAAAATCAATCTATTTCCAAAGTGGAGGGTTTTAAAAAAAAATAATAATGAGGAAGTGCAGTTAGAGAACGAGCACAGGTTAGCAGTATCTGAAAATTATTACCACCTCCTGAGAGCTGTTCAAGAGAACCAGGTAAAATGGGTTGGTGATTTTAATCTAGTGCACAGGTGTTCATATACAAAGAAACCAATCACAGCTACTAGCTGATTCAGCAGAAACCAAGCAAAGGGTGGGCACGGAGAGCGCCCCTAGAAGTGTTCCCTCTCTCCGCATCCTTACCCCCAGAGGTCAGGAGTCCCCTAAAGAAAGCAAGAAACCTTGCACTACACTTTTCTACGCTTCACCTGATTCAGAGAAGATTTCAGTTTCCAGTTTCTGGGCAACATTCACCAGCTCCATTGTTTTTAAAAGAAACTTGATACAAAGCACATTAACTCATGTTGCTAATTAACTCGGGCGACTGATGAGTATGATGTACTTCCCACAGGTAGTCCAGCTAACATGAGATGCATGTGTTTCCAAGAATTTTTAATAGAGGCATCTTCATATTTAAATGCCAACTGTCTCACAATCCCTTTTCTACACATGCATGTTTTACTCAGAGGAAGCACCTCCAACAAAGTGAATTTAAAATGCAAGAAGTTTTGCAAAGCTCTCACAGAGCTCAAGGACATTTGGAAGGGTAGTAATAGGTTTATAATGAACGTTAGCATACCATCAGCAAAAACAAGTCTATTCTTAGATTTCCCCCTTTGGTGTTTCCCATAATCTTCCTTCTCTCCTATTCCCTTGGGAAAATAATTTAATGGCTACCAGAAATGGGGAGAACCTGTTCTTCTAAACAGATGGATGAAAAAATAAAATCTCACAAAAAAGAAAAGTGCACACAAAACTAGTTAAACATTAGGGCTGTAACACAAACAAAAACCCCACAGGAAACACTGCAAGTTAATCACATGAGCAAGCTTTACTTTGATTGATTTCCTGGCTTTTGAACCATTAGATACAGTACTTTAAATGTGGGTGGGGGAGGTAAAACAACTTATTTTCCTACACACAGTCCTATCGCAGAGTTTATGTAGATAGGTGAAAAAGAGCCAACACTTCAACAGCAAGGTCTGCTCCGATATTACACACATTCCTCAGCAGGCATGGGCACAAACCATTGAGTCAGACAACTGCATTCAGGCTCTCGCCCATCATGATAACAGAGGGTACGTTTCCTGTATGAAGTACTAAATTAGAGCCCTGAATCAAGCGCAGAGTGACACACAGCTCTCTGTATCCTTCACCATATATGACCATACCACTCCTACCAAAATGACCCAGTGGACAAAAATCAGCTCATGGAGGAAGAACAGCTGGTTTAAACTGAACTAGAGCAAGCCATAAGTTATGCTAATGGACAGAGGAAAATATTCTGAAGAGCTTGCACCCCTGGTGAAGCCTGTTTTGGCGGAAGAGATGCACCCACAATTAGTTAATTCAGTCTGCAGATTAGGAGCACTCTATGGAGTTGTTGCAAATGCTAAGCTGTCACATAGCAACAGCTGAGGGTAATGCTTTCTTCCATCTCCAGCTGCCTAGAGACTCCATCCTATCCTGGACAGATGATGACCGGGCCTCAGATACTCATGCCTTTGTCAACTCTCAGCTAGACTAGAGCAATGCAATAAACCTAGGCGTGAAGACTTCAAGGCTTAAGTCCAACAGGTAAAGAAGGCTGCAGCACATCTCTTCAGAAACACAGGCTCCCAGAAGCACATCAAGCCAACCCTCCACTCCCTACACCAGCTTCCCACAGAATATTGAATCAAGTTCAAGGTCTTGGTCCTTAACTTCAAAGACACTCTATGCCCAGAGAATGAAAAACATTGACTAAAGCTCCAGGATATCGTGATCAACAGCTACGCTCGTCAGGCATAAAAGAACTTTTCACAGTAAAGGGAAAGCTCATCTTGTGAGGGAGACAGAGCTGGCTCAGGGGCCAGTCCAAGACTGTAGAATGAATTGCCCCAGGAAGCCCATCACAAACCTCATCACCTTCTACTCCCAGGTGCACTTCTTCAGCCTGTCTTCCCTAAAATACACACACACACACCCCACCACCTCCAAAAGCAGACACGCTGCTGCACACACTTCTACCCACGAAGACAGAATAAACTCTGCTCAACAGAAGTTAGTCACATTGCTAAATGAACTCCTGGAAGGCACTGCGATACTACAGCGATGAGCACAGTATAAGAACAGAACAGCATTGAGAGCCGCTTTGATAGCATCCCCATCAGATCCAAATACATGGTCAAAGAGTTGGTGAGGAGGAGCAGGGCATTCTACACAGCTTTACGGGCATTTTGGGTCAGAGGAGAGCTCAGTAGCATAACTCTCAGTCACAGAATACCTAGACTCCTCTGACTCACAAGAACAAATCACAGCAGAGCCCACTCAAGTCCTTTGAAGGTAGATAAGTGGAGTATCATAAAACCATAGTACTGTGAGACTGGAAAGGACCTCAAGAGAACATCTAGTTCAGACTCCTGCACTCACAGCAGTACTAAGTATTATCTAGACCTGACCAGTGTTTGTCTAACCAGCTCTTAAAAATTTCCAATGATGGAGATTCCACAACCTCCCTAGGCAATTTATTCCAGTGCTTAACCACCCTGACAAGAAGTTTGTCCTAATGCCCAACCTAAACCGCCCTTGCTACAATTTGCTACAAAGTCCATCATGCTGAGCAAGTATTTTTAAGGGACATCGAAAGAACCAAGAACATTAAAGATCTACAGGTATTTTTCATAAGCATAAGAGATTCTGTCAGGGGATATGGCCAAGATTTCTGTTCCCATTGTTGTGCAGCATGCAGTGGGCTAGTTATTATTTTATATTATTTGTATTACCATAGCAACTAGGAGCCCCAGTCATGGACCAGCACAATGGTTGCTTCCTGCCCTGCAAGCAAGAGAAACAAATAGTCTCTAAAGCACTTTGGGATCCCCTTTGAGATGAAGAGTCCCATGTTACCTCTGTGTATGAGCTACCTGCTTGTTATCCTCCAAGCTAACCATTCAATGGAAAATCCTCTATTTCATTTCCAAACTATTTTTGAAAGGATACAACCCCAAAATGTAACTATGCTTTCCAGTGGTTAGCAACCCATTCACTGACTATGTTCTCTCTCTGGTACTGTGGTGGCCAGGCTCAGATTGTGTACCAATCTATTTGTCCAGCCCTGTATTAAAACCTCCTTCCTTCCTACCCACCGAGATATTCTGAGAGATACATTTCACCTGCTTCATCAGGCTACCATTCAGAGGCTGAGTGTCTTTTTTTAATATTGGCACAAATTAATCCACCTGGAACAGAATCTCCCTTCCCAGGACATTTCACTTGTCCTCATCAGGTTGCACCTCAATACTGCTACCCCAAGGCTGTTAGGAGTCATGGTGAACATGTCCCATTAAAAGTCATCCTTTATTTGTTATTTTGACATCTACCCCCTCTTTATTCAAGAGTGCCCCGTGCAGAATTCCCAGAGATAGTTGGACATCTATACTACTTCACTCCAACTTATCACCAAAAGCCTTTCAGGAATTGGGCTGCCTTTGGTTCCCAACTGTGGATGATCCAAATCCCATCGAGAGTTTGACAACACAGAGGAAACCTTTACATAAAATTATGCTGATGTGGCCTACATTATCTAATATAGAAAATTCACTCAGTATCTAAAGGGACCCAAAGCAGATTTTTCCTATCCCCTCAATACTGCAGAGCCACACACACAGATTGTATGTAGGCATATCTATGAACTCAAACGAAAGGAGGGAGGCTGGGTTGACAACTAGTCTCCCTTTGAGGAAATCTAGGCTACTTTAATGGGTTTTCCATTGTTCATATCTGCTCTGTGGTGTGGGAAATGCTCCGGACATTCAGACATTTTTCCCTAACCCAGAATGTTTAAACTACATGGTACAAATTAAAAAAAAAAAAAATCTACAAATGACTGCTGATGGTAATTTCTAATCCCTTTTGTTCAAAATGCTGTAAGTCCCTTAGTCCAGCCTTTCACAGAACATTAGAACCTGTCAGGTATGTCTCCAGTGAGGCATCACTGAAAGCCACTTAGGTTGTAAAAAACGCTATCCAGTGATGCAGGCAGTGGGTCAGACTGGGCAATAAAACAAGACTTTCACAATGCAGAATCATCGATTAATAGTTTTAGGGTAAGAATAATTCTCTGCCCCTTGCAAAAGTTCTAAATTCCCTTTTAATTCCCCTCTCCTCCACAAAAGCACTTCTCCCCTTGCCCATCCCCATCCAAACATTAGTTATCCCAACCACAAGTATGTATTTCCTGAGATTTCAGCATCCCAAAGGCAATTCAAAAGGAAAGTAAGGCCATAGTGAGCAGTCCTTTCTCTTCATTAAGCCTACATTTTCTGCATCCCCCACCCCCGCAAATCTGTTTTCCTTAATAGTAATTACAGCCCCAAAATTTACCCTGATGTTCAGAAGACAGGCAAATGCTCGGAAATACGGGGGGAAGCTGAATACTATGGTATGTGTGACGCTTTCATCAACAGAACTAGACTCACTTTCAGAGCAGTGCTTCAAGTACTAAGATGCATCCCAAACATGGTCCCTTTGCCTTATTCATGAGTGTGCAATCAGTTAAACCATTACCAGACAAAATGATCCTTCTCATAAGGATCATAGCAACATTCTACCACTCTCTAAAGACTCCCCATGCTCCCAATTCTACTAGGCATCCCTAAATTTGCAACAAGAATAATGGCAAGAATAAGATCAAGCCAGTCAGCACCTGTGCCATCAGGTGTGTGTTAGCCCTAAAAGGAGGAAAGTTTGAATCCATTTTTTTGAATCCATTTTGAAGGCAGGGGATTGTTTAAAACAGCTCTGGTATAGCCCAATACTTTCTTGTTAGTCAGAGATTTATTAATGATAACATTGAGTTTTATACAGCAGTTACACCAGAGATATTTCTTGACTAATTTTGCCAAAAGCTTTGGATATAAGAACTTAGATGAGATTATGAAGTGTACAACAGGTTTTAAAAATGCTTACTGTTTTGAACTGCAGTAGGCCTGGTTGATAAAAGCATGTACCTACATGCAGAACTCCAATGTGGGCACACTGAGAATTCACTGGCATAAGACTTTAAATATCACAATCCCTTGTGCTGTACTCTAAAACGACCACAACATATCAACCCTATAAAGAATGTGTCATCTCAAAATTCCCCTCCTTCTCTACATGTAACCAGTCATCTATGTTCTCTCCCCCTCAAGGACAGATTAATAACGACTAAGTACTTTAAGAGAAAAATCTCTAATTCCCACCAATACAGGAGAAAGGTTGAGTGGAATTTGGCCTTGCAACAAGCTACACTCTATATAATATAAAGTACTCATGTTGCAAAGTTTACACAGTCTCTATAAGATGGGTTTAGAAATAAAACATACATTTGGGAAAATTTCAAGCCAAAAATTGCCGCTCTAAGGCTGATGCAATTTAACATCTTCCACAAACTTGACTGACCACCAAATCAAGGTCCAGGAGACAGGGTAATGAAGATTAGAAGCAGTCAGTAGCTACAGGTGTATGTTTTGGCAAGCACCAAACATTAAAAATTTTTCTTATTCTATTATTATATTTATGTTGTAGAAATGAATTCACAAATGCTTGAAAATTAAAACGCAGACTGATGCCAGCTACATGTTCCTTACCAGATCTGTTTAAATTAAATGGACTCACAAAGAACAGCTGAACTGGATCTCTCTTGTTGGCTTGGTCCTGCAATTCCTACTGATGTGAGTAATCCCTCGTCATTCAAGAAGTTCCATGCAAATCAATGGGAAAAGTCATGCAATGCTTAACCAGGTGAGAAAAAGTTGCAAGATAACTCACTATGTCTACTATTGCCAAGAGTTATTCTCTGACACTGGAAGGGCAGGAACATTTATTTGGGAAGGAATTTATTACTAACATGGTAACGACAGCATCATAGAAAAGCTATTTTTGGAATGAAGAGTAAGCTGGCTAATTTTGAAAAAGTGAGATGGTGTGAAGAACAGGCAATTACTAATGTTTATAGAAGACAGAAATCGAAAGAAAATATAAATGCAAAAATAGGGATCTCAGATTGTCTTGGAGGAGAAAGATTAACATACACTAGTTCTATGGGAGGGGATTATCCTATGAATTAAAATATATACAGGAAAAAGTACCAACATCGGCTTTGAGTCAGACCTCTGCCAAGGCATCTGTATACCAGCTGTGAAGCTGTACAGGGCCCGTAGTTCTGGCAGACTTCTCCAACCACAAGAGGGATTCCACAGTAGCACAGATTCCTAACAGCCCCAGGCATAGAGGATGTGGCTCCAGGTATTCTGTGCTACTGGACAGGGAGATGCTGCGGCACATAGTATAACAGAGCCATCTCTGGGGCTACTCTAGTTTATGATGGGCACCACTCCCATCACCCTGGCTGCCTCCAGAATCAAGGAGATGCAAAGATCACAGAACCCCCACCTCAAAGACCTCTGGAGCTGCTCCCAGGTCAGCTTCACTGTGGTTTAGAATTGGCTCTGTAAAGCTGCCCATTAGAAATCTACATTACTCCAGTTTTACCCTCTTTAATCTTATCAATATTTTGATAGAAGTTACCCAACACTCTCCAGCATCAGGTCTCTCTATAAAAAGAGAGAGATAAAAAGAAGATTGATCTTTGAAGACCAGAGCAATACTACTTTGGGACACATGATAGTGTTAAATTCTTTTAGACACTTTCAACAGATTTCAACAGTTATCTTGTTGGAGGAGTTAGGAAAAAAGCCAGACCTTTTGAGAAGTGGATATGCTGACTAGCATAGAATACCTGCTATTGCACTTTCTACCCTTCGTCCTGTATCATCAACTTGTGATATTAGACTAAGCTTTTTGGGTGTATCCATTCTAGGGGGAAAGTGTGGTTTATTTGCGGGTTGTTGTTGCTTTTTTAGACAAATGGTAAAACTGATGTGAACACATTTATAGTTTTAACATGTGAGGGTAGGTCAAGGGAACAAGCTAATGTTAAATTCAACCTACTAATACATATTAAAAACAACTGCCTGTTGGTGCTACAATTTTGTCTCATATAAATGTTAACATAGTAAAAGATGTCTTTTTTTCAGTTAAGACAACACCTTTGAGCCTGAGATTTATTTGCTGAGAACAGTTTACTTATTCTACCTTCCAAACAACTATATGCAAACACTAAGAGGGTGTAACGTCACTGGATTTATAGCTGCAATACTATGAATTAGAAAATTTAGTTGCATTTTTATCGTGTAGTCAAAGGAGAAGTTACACTCTTAAAAAGAAACAAATGGATATGATATGCTGCGGGAGGTGGGGGGGAAGAAGATGTGTTCTACAAATTGAATGTAGCAACGGGTTCATTATGTAAATATTTGTTCTGGAATGCTGTCAGCATACTTCTTTATCACTAGCCAAAAGAACACTAAGTGAGGGTTATAGCCTTCCAAAGCCACATAAAGGTCAATGCCAAGGAAGAAAGACAGGTAAAAAAAGGACTTTTTATAAGCTGTTTCCATATTTTTGCTGTTAGCTGCAGTGATCAAGAAGCCTGGTTGTGAATGATGACATCAGAAACATTAAGTGGCTGGCTATTCAGGGAGTACTAGGGATAGCTAGAATTTTTCTGTCCACACCATTTTTCCAACAGAAAGTTAGGAGTTTGATTATGTAAGATTCTTTGTGAAGAGTGTCAGCTCTCTGTGGAAAACCGACTTTTCATAAAAGACCAATGTCCAAAATATTTATAGACGGTAACCATAAATTTTGATTAAAAGAGGCTGCCCTGGTGCCCCCTGGGAGTTGTGGTTTAGGTTCCTCCTACTATCATAATCCTACAGGCTGGATTCCCCAGCTGGAACACATGTCCTATGATGAACCATGGCCAGAGACTCCCATGAGGTACCACAGCATCCTACCAAGAACGGAGACCATGGTGCATGCTGGGAGATGCAGTCCACTCAGGACATCCCTTCCCCCATACAGAGGAGACTAGAAGCATTGGACTCCCAGACTACAAGTCCCATGAGGCCCCATCTCAGCTTTTCCAAATCAAAATGGTCTTTTTTTGACAAAAAGGTTGAAGGGCTCCATGGAGTTAAAAAAAAATTCTGATCAGCAAGTACCTAGCCAAAGATAGAGAACAAGGTGTTTTTTGATCAATGTAATGAAACTTTTAGGAATCCTGCCCAAGTAGTAGATCTCACTACTAAACACTTAGCAGGAGGTACCTCTTAGCGAGCTGCATTCTGGTCAGTAGTACAATTTGCACTAAGAAGAAGAAAATTAAATACACTGGGGGAAGGAAAGGAGGAAGACTTAGTATTTTGTCCAAAAGCCCATTTAATTTGAAAAGGGTGAAGAAGTCAATGAATAGTACAGAAGCACAAGTTTTGGTGAATTTATTGGTCTCATACACACACACACACATATATATATATATATATATATATATATATATATATATATATACACACACACACATATTGGGAAGGCTTCCATTTTCTTTGGACAGTTGCATCTTTTCTTTTCCAGAATGAAGGGTTCTTAATAGATGGTCACTTAATGGAAAATGATAACAGGCAGGAGGCATAAGGCCTTTTCCAGTTTAATAATGTGTTCTGAAAACAGATCAATTGTCTTTGCTCCCCATTTGGTTTTGTTTCACCTGCGTGCGAACAGGCATTCTAAAGGACAAGTTGTTCTAGTTTTACTGTAGTTTGTACTTCTCAATCATCTGCTGAAGTGCTATTTTTACAGGGTTCTCCCCAACCACCACCATTAACCTGAAGTAAACATAGTAAAACCTGAGTAACAAGGAAACTACTTTTCCCCATTCTGGAAGGGTAGGGAACGCCAGTGTCACAGAAGTGGATTGAGACTGGACCAAAAAATTACGTATGGAGCCTTCCCACTACATGTCAAGTTCACCGTGCGCAGCAGTGACAGAGTTGCTGGTCTAAGTCCAGTTCCTAGCCAGCAGGTGCCAACATCACAAGTATCACCTTCAGCAGAGATGCCAAGAATTTAATGGACACGCAAATTAAGATGGCTAGCACGCAGAACTCCAGAGTTTGTGGGTGCTTGGCACCTCTCAGGATCAAATGCTACCATGTTCTCAATCATAAACATGAAGGGTAGACAAGGCAGTAAATGACCGATATTTTTTTGAAGTTGCTAATGATTTGGGGTGTCCAACTGAAGTCCCCTTAAGAGAGGCCCAACTCTTACAAAGTGCCGAGCAGCACACTCTGAAAAAGCAGGCCCCTTTCAGATCTTTTACCCTCCCAACCCCTGTGTGGTGTGAAGTTGGGAAGTGCTATTATCCCCATTTTATGGGTGGAGAACTGAAGCACAGAGAGTCTAGATGACTTGTGCAAGGCAACACAGGAAGTCTGTGGTGGAACAGAGAATTGAATTGAGGTGTCAGGTCCCAAGCTAGCACCTTAACCACGGGACCCTCCTTCCTCTCGCTATCTACGATATCCCAAATGGGCACTCAAAACCACTAGCCTCATTTTACAATACTGGCCAATACCATCTGCATAAAAACATGCAGAATATTTTAGTGTTAACAAGCTGTGCATGCACATGCAAAATAACCACATCATGAAGTATAATCTGATAAGCTATCTAAAAGCTATATTTGATACACAGATATTCTTGTTAAGGTTCTTTAAGGGAACACAGCAAGGCTGGTTTATTGGTCAGCCCACAATCTGCCTTTTTTCCTTTGGAAAGTTCATTGAGTAACAGGATATATGAGGGGGAAGAAGAAAAAAAAAGTCAGAGGGGGAATGACAGTCTTGGAGTTAAAGCCATGTACTGGAGGACGGCATTCAATTCTCCTCTCTGCCACAGACGTCCTGTGTGACTGTGACCAACTCATTCTCTATGAGTCAGTAGGGATGTAAAATGTTAACCGGTAAACTGATAAGCATCAGTCTTACCGGTAATGTATTCAGTTAACGTTTAAATGCCTAATATGCGTCCAGGGTCCTGGCCACCGGCATTGTGCCTGGGGTCCCAGCTGCTGGCCTTGGTACCCTTACCCCTGTCCAGGTTTCCCCCCCCCCCCCCCGCTCCTCTAGTTCCCATGCCTATGTTGTGTACTCGTTAACAATTAATCCCTGTGAGTCAATACCTCAGATCTATATACCTGGGGAAGCAATAGTTTCCCCAACCTCAGAGATGTTGCAAAGTCAACTTCAGTAAAGTTTGTGAGATGTTATGGTGATGGGAGAAATACAAAAACACTCCCTCCATTAAATGATTCATGAATATCTTACCTCAAAAAGGATATCTGGAACCTAACTCACCTTAGCAACTCTACAAATAGCCAGTGTGTACAAAACAGAGGAAAAAAATCCAGAGAAGGAATGATTTCAAGCTCCACAGGGTTACTGTAAACAGAAACCACACCATTTTTTCTCCCTTTAAAACTGATTAAATTACATTACTCAAAACTCTCAGCACATAAGACATTCATGCAACGCAGGCCAACTGTCTAAACTTGCTTTATAGTCTACGTGCTTAACATACTTCTACTGCATCACATATCTACTACTTATTTTAAGTTTCATGGTTGGCTGAAGAACTAGGAAGTCTACAGCTGCGACAGTGTTTTACTATCATATTTGTAATGTGTTCATGGAGACAACACCTGGGCATCTCTAAAAGTGACACAATGTATCAGATGGAATTAGTATAGTATGCTCATACAAACAGCACTATGAAAATAGCCTGAATGCAAGAATGAAAAGATACACAATGAAGCAGTGTAAAAGACACTGCAGTAGAAGCAATCAGAGAGGTCAGTAAAACTGGTCTCTGCTAATCCCAACTCCTTTGTATGACCTGCAGGGATAACATGGACACAGAAGGTGGATTAATAAACCCTGACAGTTAAAAGGTTAAGAAACAGCAGCACTTCTGTGACCCTTGTTCAGGAATTCCACAAACTGTTTTCAAATAAGAGTCTGTCTGACTTAACTATAGAAACGAAATATATGTGCAGTGCCCTTTAAAATGTGAATAAAATATGTGCAGTGCCCTTTAAAAACCACAGAATAAAAACGTGAAGCACCTCTATAGGATGACCCCCCTTCCCCCCGAATAACTTCAAAGGTTCATATAAACACAAATATTACAACAGGTTGTGTTTTAGCTCCTGGATTACTTTCCTTGCAATAAAGTGGAGATATTAACTGCGATCTGGTTGTACTACTGAAATTGAAATTAAGTATTTCACATCACAACATCCATGATTTTGATACAGAGGAAGTTTATTTTACAAACATATATTGATATTTTTCTAAAAAAAACTACTCTCCCCCCCCCCACACACACACACACATATATATCTGTGGGTAAAAAGTTTTGAAAGCCACATTCTGTTAATTTATCAGTAAAATGGCTTTCAAAGCTCGCATTTCTCTCCCGCACCCGTAATAGCTCCTCAGGATAAGAGGGATTTAACAACTGGTGGCAATCGCTCAAACTACTCCAGAGAACTTGGTAGTTACCGCAGCACAGACAAGAGCGGAGGGAAAAGTGGTTTCGGGCTCGGGCACAATAAAGTATGTTTGCAATTAGCAAAAGCAGAAACAAAGGAAAGAAAAGTGAGGGAAAAAGAGGGGGGGGGGAGAAAAGGAGCAGCCCAGACCAGAGCTGTCCGATCCAGCAGTGACCTGTTAGAGAGTGACCCTGGCTGCGAGCCCGTCACAACTCGCATTGACGCAGCCCGGGACAGCTCGTGGAAGACACAAAGTTGCCAAGAGAACCGCCCGGGGGGGGGGGGGGTCAGGACTTGGGCAAGCGCCTGGTGGGAGCTCCCAATGTGCACTTTCAACCGGGCCCTTCAGGCCCCCTCCCCAGACGCGGCCGGGCCTGGGAGGGGTCAGGAGAGCGGGACAAGGCGGGGAGAGAGGGGGAGGACGCGCGGGGGAGGAAGGGGCCTCTCTCCACCCGGGAGAGGAGAAGCAGGAGCAGAACTGCGCGAACGACCCCCCGCCCCCAGCAGCAGAACCGCAGCGCCGCGAGCGAAGGCAGGCGCTGCCCGTACCCCAGCCGGAGCTGGGGGGGGTGGGGGGGCGGCTCGCCCCTGCAGTGCCACCTTCCCCCGCTGCCCCGTCTCCGCAGGGACTCGGGGGGGGGGGCGGCCCCCCAGCTTTGCAGCCAGAGGGGCGACGGAGGAGGGGCTCCCCCAGCTCTGCGGTGATGGGAGGGCTCCCCCCGCCCAGACTCTCTGCCGAGATCTCCCGGGGAAGGGACGTGTCCGCCCCCCGCAGACTCAGCCCCATGCGGGCCCCCCCCCCCGCACTTCCCCCAACTCCCGCAAACTCGCTCGCTCACTCACTCACCCCGCGGGCGGGGCTGCTCGGCCTCCTGCAGCGGCGGCGGGGAGCGGGGGACAATGGCTGGCGGCACGGGGCGCTGGTGCAACAGGCGGCGGCACCCGAGCGCTCCCGGCGGCTCCCTCCCTCCGCTGGCCCGACGAGCAGCCCTGAGCTATCACGCATGCGCCATCTAGGAGGCGGCGGGGGGGGGGGCAGAGGAGGAGACCCCCTTCTCCGTCCCCCTAGGTTCCTCCTCCGAGCGCGCGGGGCGGGGGGGGGGGAGCGGGAGGCCGCGCTGATTGCACGGCCCGGGGGCTCGCGGCTCCCCGGGCGTGGCGGGGAGGGAGCCCGGGCGGCTGGAGTTCACGCGTGGGGGATGCTTGGACGGGGAGTGGCGCTGGCTCCGGTGGGTGCTTTTTGCGGGAGTGGAGGATTCAGCAGCTGAACAGGGACTTCGTCAAAAGGCTTCTCCGGGCAGGTCCAAGCTCCTGCCCCTCCCAGAGCGCTTTACCAGCTTGCATAGATTGACCCTCGCGTCGCTTCCTCCCCGCGTGACTTGCCTGTTACCCTCCTCGCTTTACAGGTGGGGAAACTGAGGCACGGGTCACTTAAGTGGCTTGCCCAAGATCTCCTGCCCCGCAGTCCTGAGATGAGCTTTCGCGGGTAGGTCATCGTTCCCCATCGGACAACACAGTTACATCTCAGAGATGTACAGTATTAAAATGACAATAGTAATTTTCCCTCTGATGGTATTCACCCCTTCTTGTCAATTGTTGAGAACAGGCCACTTCCACCTTGACTGTATTGGCCTCATTAGCACTGATCCCACCCCCATGGTAAGGCAACTCCCATCTTTTCATGTGCTGTAATATATATACTGCTTACTGCATTTTTCACTCCGTGCATCTGATGAAGTGGGTTTTAGTCCATAAAAGCTTATGCCCAAATAAATTTGTTGGTCTCTAAGGTGCCTTAAGGACTCCTCGTTGTTTTTACATCTCAGAGACTTATAGATATATATTGTAATTCTTTGAGAGATGGGGTAGAAAAATAGGTGGTCTGCAGATTTTAAAGTTACTATTTACCTACATAGAAGATTACTAAATTATCATCCGTTAGAGTTGGGGAACTCCTCTCCAGACTCTGGGATTTTGTAACATTTCAGAACCTCTCCCCCATTTTATGTTTTAGATTTCCCCCAGCATCACTGAGCTTCTTAAAATATTCTCCTCCCCCTCAAACAAATAATTTAAATTCTCAAGGGATGGTGTAGGTTTAAAAGCACCTGTATTTCTACCGAAACAGAATCCTGCTCTGTAAAGAAACATGCAGCAGCAGTTTGTTGTAAACCAGTGGAACCCAAATCTCAAAATTCTCTTCTAAATGCAGGTCCTCTTTGGATATCCAAGGGCACTCCCACTTTGCTGGCACACCTGAGGAGAGGGCATGGCACTGCCAGACCTTTCCATCATCCCAAATTGTGGGGAGCACAGATTAGGGCAGCTGCAGGGCTACTCCGGTTATGCTTTCTGAAACAATCCCATAACGGCTTGTACCTCTGGGTCCAGGCTCAACAAGAGCAAAGCATGTTCTGACTCACCCACAGTATGCCTCCGACAAACTGGGCAGGCAGAGAATAATGTATAGCTGGTATTATTTATGTTATTCCGCTTGGGGATTTTCCCTGTGTCAAGGGATTCCCCAGCAGCTTTAAGCCCCTTTGCACCACTGGAGCTACACAAAGGGCATCCACATCAGGCAGATGACATATCTGATGTTTCATACACATGGCACAAAAAATAAAGTCTTTCTCAAAGGGTATATGATGTCTGGTCAAAAGCAGGGGAAAGCACAGGTTACCTGCACACAGAAGACCATCCTACCCTTACAATGGGCTAAATCCAGAAGTTTTCACTTAGGTTTTACTCAGTTTCACTTCATTGACGTCAGCGGTACTTTTGCCCCAGGAAAAACCTGTGGGAGGGAGGGAAATGAGCACAGAGCTCAGTATTTTGTCCCAATAAGTTTTTATCTCTAAGCTGGACATTCTAATTTAGAGGTTCTCAGACAGGGATTGTGGTCCACATGGGCTTTCAGGGGTGGGAGTAAACAGTATGGGAGATCTTCAAAGTGCCTGGGTGAAATCCTGGTCAGAGTCTTGAAATTGACTGCAGTGGGACTGGGATTCCACCTGTTTCCCTGTACAATTTATGCATTGAATATCAAATTGTGATTGGGTTTTGCTTTGTTTTTTGATGAAGAAATTACAGCTTTTCCCAGACTGGGAAGAGAGATTGCTGGTCTCCCAAGGCCTGAGAAGCCTTGTTTTGATTCCAGGGAGGTACTTCTAGTGAGTTTTATCACCTACATTTCACCTTGATTTTTCTCCCTTCTGTGCGACCTTTTCCAGTTTATTCAGCTGCTCTCTGAATTCTAATTAATTATAGTACTGTGCTTTTTTATTGAAGTTAAAGGAACATGGTTTAAAGCCCTGGATTTATTTTTATATGAAGGAAATAACTTTCACCCACTAAACTTTAGCTTTAGTTGTGTGTTTCAGTTTGTGTTACATTTCCAACATGCCCTCCTCCGGCTATTATAAAGTATCTCCTTCTAGTGTTTCTGGCATCATACACTCTTTAGCAGTGAAATGTGATCCTGTGCAAATAAATGTGGTGCACATGTATCCACCACCACAACATTCTGTTGCATTCACCGTATAAGTGATCCCTCCAGAGGGAAGGACTCATTTTGTCGTGTTTGAGCTGCTCACAGATTAGATGCACATATTATATCATTTTTTCTGCAATGAGTCTCATACCTCTATAACCCTCACAACAAACCTATCAGCTGAGTACATATGATTATCCCCTATTATACACATTGTGCAACACAGAGGGCCAAATGCAGCCCTGACTTACACTGCAAGGAAAATGTGGCTCAAAAAGTTTGTGACTTGTCAAACCCACAAGTTAGCAGCAAAGCCAAGGCTAGCAGCACCTATTTCCTGTCTTCTAGTCGCACTAGCCACTAGAAATCATTACCTCACTAGAGCAGCTTTTGTCCTAAAGGACCTAGAGCACTGTACTAAGTAAGGACTGATCCTGTGCCCATTTAAGTCAACAGAAAGAGTCATTTTAAGTGAAATGAAAGACTGCTCAGGCCCTTAGATAGTGTACAAGAATCATTTCACCATTGGAGTAATATAGTCACTTCTTGGTTTGGAACACTTCTGCTGTTTTACCACACAACAACGTTACGTGACCAGTTAGAAGAACAAGATGAGAAGAAGAACTTTCCAAACTGAAGCTGCAAGGGATGGGAGGGGAAGGGGGATTGGTAGGGACACTATAAGGACCCAACTTTTAATTTGATGAAACCATCTAGGTTAATACCTCTTCCCTTGTAAAAAGGTGCCATGGATTCTTTAATGGCTATGACTAGTCAGTCCCTCGTTTTTATCTCTCATCAGACAGGAAGTCCAGCAACACATTATTGACTTATAGGAAAGAGTGCCACCTAGTGAAAGCTCACTTCCTGCAGCACCGCTGTGTCCCATGGAAGTGTCCCATCAAAGCACTGTCCCTGCGCAGCCCATAAGGACAAACACAATAACAAGGTGGCATGGTAACAGCTGACTAAATCTTTCCATATAACATATGGAAAAACATATTTTTCCCCACTTAGACTTCGATCAAGGGAATGTTTCTGCTTTAGCAGCTAGGTATAAGCAGACAACTCCATACATCACAAGTCTTTCTCACATAACCACTATGCGTTTACACACACACTTAACAGCTGTAAACACTTTCAGGAAGTTCTTTAAATGAGAGAAAGCAAAACTAAGCAGTCTCTTGAGAGATTGTACCCTAATTGTAACACTCTCTGCAATGAAGTCCCCTGCAATGGAGAAGGTGTGTCAATTCACCTCCAGTCTGATCCACAACAGCCTCAGCACTGCTGTTCTCTATCAAGTAGATATTGCCAATTGGATAAAACTGTGCAGTGAGTTTGTGATGTAGGTGAAGTAGGGACCAGGTTATAGTACATTGGCTCTGAGGACCTCAGAGTGCTTTCTAAACAGGTTAGCCTCCATTTCCTACCTGTGAGGTAAGTAAGTGTTATGCCCATTTCACTGCTGGACAGAGAGCGTAAGTGAGATGCCTCAGATCATGTAGCAAAACAACAGAATGGGGAATCAAACTGAAAGGCCCAATTCATTGTTGGACTCCAGCCCTTTTCTTCAGGCTGGCTAGCTCAAAGCGGCTATAGAATAGGTATAACCCAGCCCACCAGGAATACCACTGGCACATGAGGATCTTGATTCCAGGGGAAGAGTCAACTCCATCAGCTCTATACCATCTGCACATTAGGTCTGGGCAACAGAGGTCCAGATGAGATGGCAGGGGGAATATCACACAGATGGGGTGTGGGCAGGTCTGGGGGAGAGAGGGAGGGGTGAGTTAGATGAAAGAGCATAGCCTAGGCACCCTTGAAATTCCATCCCTCTGCAAAGTCCCATAGGGCTCTTTTATTACTAATATTGCAGTGGCACATAGGAACCTCAGTCATGGAACAGGACCCCTTTGTGCTGGTTCTGTCCCAGAGAGCTTGCAATCTAAGTTGAATCCAGGGCTCAGTTTAGAGCAGACTTTAGGGATACTATAACTTGCACTGGAAGGTGACAAGGCCCCTGCAGCCCCTGAATGGAGTAGATATAAACTCCCTGCCAGCTGTTGCTGCACCAGTGCCTATCCCAGCAATTCCTGACTCCCAGCCTTCTGTTCCATTTACCAAATAATACTTTTTAACTGCAACCATCTTCAAGGTGATTGGGGTGAAAGACCTGTGCATTGAAATGGGTTTTTTAAATTATTTTTAAAGTCCTACCTATGCATCCAAGTTCCTCACCCCAAATAATTCTTGCAATGGGTGCATTAGGTGCACTGCTAATGATCACCCATAGAAGCAGATTAACAGTAGGTATTGACAGAAGGACATACATTAGTTTTCCTGAGTCTGACTGTATGCCCACGTTCCCATATCATTTTCTTTTTGACTCATCTTCAAAAATGTTTACATCATGTTTCACGAATTGCCATAAGCCGAGCCAGCCCAGATCCACGTTTGAATTTTTTTGAGCGAACAACAGGCAATAGAGAATCATGCTTTATTTGATCTGTTTTTCAGCTTTTTTTTGTCCTGGAACCAGCTGCAAGGAGCTCAGTCATTGCCCATGTTACAGATTTATGTGCGAGTTGCACCAGTGTGACAGTAGAATTTGGGCCTGTGCAAAGATTCTGAATAACTGGCTATACTAGTATGAATTAGCAGTATGACTCCATTGGCACTGATTGGTAGAAAGCAGCCAACACAGTAGAATCCATCAAAGGAAGCAGCTATGATTAGAAACAAATGTTCATTAAGTTTATGCAGCTACAAAAACAAGACCCTGGACATTAATGGTACAGATGATACAGGCTGCACATGATCTTAGTTTTTTAATTGTATGTGTTTAGGGCCTGTGAAAGTGAGGAACTGGTGCTAGCTCTAGGTACTGCCCTAGGAGATGTGCTAATACCACATCAGCTGTTATTCTAATCGTAACCCCGCTCAGAAGCTCTAACAACACACCCCTGTACTGTCCTATAAGCCCCCCTTGGTATCTGAGTCCTGTGCTCCTATTGAGCCAAGATTTTATAATGTGGCCAGATGTCCAGTAAGGAATAAGATGAGGTCACCAATCTAGATTTCACTTGTGACCAAAACTCAGGCAGAGTTGGATTTAGGTCTCTTAGGTTGCCATACCAAAGAGAGCAGAAATGCAAAATGAAATTGATTAGAAATCTGGTTCAGTCTTGTGTGAAGAGCTTGCTGCAGAGGGAAGTTGTCAGTTTTGTTTTGTCTCAAGCTCTGGAGGAAGTAGCTACACAGAGAACAATCCCAGTCAGATTTTGCAGTCAGCTCTGGGGAGAGATTAATATCAAAGGATATGAAAGAATCCTAGTCAGTTTCCTTTTGTGCATTACTTAAGAGTGCATACTATTTTGAGATAGTCTGTATTCTTGAGCAGAATTCCCCATTAGAAAATAGGGGACAGCACTGAAAATGACACAATCTGTGGGACTGCAATAATACACTTTGGGGTCTTTTTATTGGCCCTCTGATTTCTAAGCCTTTAGGGTGCATGTGGGTCACATTTTCAAGCTTTTCCTGGCATCCACAAGGGCTATAAACTTTCATTAAAAAAAGAAAAAGCTACGATTCTCTTGCAGTTTTTTGATTCCAGGAGCTGGGGCTTTAAACAAAAACAAATACCACAAGACTTGCAATATAATCTTGAGCGTTGGCAATGTTGTGTACCTACTGTATAAGAGAAGCTTCAGGGTGAAAGTCAGAGTGAAAACAGGCAGAGATATAGCTTAGAGCAGGGGTGGGCAAACTTTTTGGCCCAAGGGCCACATCTGGATATGGAAATTGTATGGCGGGCCATGAATGCTCACAAAATTGGGGTTGGGGTTCGGGGGGGTGCGGGCTCTGGGGTGAGGCCAGAAAAGAGGAGTTCAGGGTGCAGGAGGGTGTTGCGGGGGGGGAGGGGGCGGTGAGGGCTTCAGATGGGGGTGCAGGTTCTGGGTTGGGGCTGGAGATGAGGGGTTTGGGATGCAGGAGGGTGCTCCAGGCTGGGACTGAGGGGTTTGGAAGGTGAGAAGGGGATCAGGGCTGGGGCAGGGGTGTAGGCTCTGGGTGGCGTCTACCTCAAGCAGCTCCCAGAAACAGCTACATGTCCCTCCTCCAGCTCCTGCACGGAGGTGTGGCCAAGTGGCTCTGTGTGCTGTCCCATCTGCAGTCGCCGCCCCGTAGCTCCCACTGGCCGCAGTTCCCGGCCAATGGGAGCTGCAGGGGTGGCGCCTATGGACGGGGCAGCGCACAGCGCCCCCTGGCTGCCCTTAAACATAGGAGCTGGAAAGGGGACATGCCACTGCTTCCAGGAGCCGTGGCATGCGTGCGTGGAGTGGCCCTTGACCCCGCTCCCCAGCGGGAGCTTGAGGGCCAGATTAAATGGGCTAGTGGGCCAGATGTGGCCCACGGGCCATAGTTTGCCCACCGCTGGGCTAGAGGGATCCTACCATGGGGCTAATACTGTGCCTTCAGCTACTTTGATCAATTCCATTCCTATCACTTTAAAATAAGCGGCCACTGGGAGCTGCGGGTGGCCATGCTTGCGGACAGTCAATATAAACAAACTGTCTCGCTGCCCATCCGCGGATAACCCTGATGGCCCACGTGCAGCCTGAGGTTCGCAGGTTGCCTACCACTGTTCTAGAGGATTGGTGTCCTTGTCTCCTGTCAGTGCTTCTCTCCAGTCCAGTAATACTTTCAGGGGTCTCTGCTTGACCAGAGTTTCTCAACCTTTTTGATACCAGGGACCAGCTTACTGCTTTCCTAAACTGTGTCAGGGAGCTTTCAGGGACTGGTGCGGGTCCACGGACCGGTCATTGAGAAACACTGTGCTAGACCCATTGTTAGTCATTTCTTGGCAGCCTCGGCTTCAGCTTCTTTTTTGCCATTATGCAGGCTGTCCTGAGGTAGGGATATGGCATGTTCAAATTCCTATGATGTAGCAAACTCTGGAAATGCCTGACAGGCAAATGGAGGTCGATTTTCTGTAGTTACGATCGCTGGAACCCCGTGGTGGGCAAACTGTGCTTTGCAGCATTCACTAATGGAAGCTGCTGTTGTGTGCAAGTGATCTGTTTCTCGGTAATCAGAGTAGCAATCAGTCATCATAAGGTATTCCTGACCACGCACAGTAAATCAATCTAAGGGTAGCTTACTTCAAGGTCATTTGGTTATTTAATATGTCTTGAGTGGTCCCCAGTCTGGTAAACTGTGGAATAGTTTCTCAAAGGAGGCAGTGGAAGATGCATTGGGTGGGCCATTTCAATCTAGAATGGACAAAGTAATGAAAAATAGCTGCACTACGAAGGAATAGGCTAGATGATCAAATAGGGGTCTTCCATCTCCAGTTTCTATGATTCCCTGTTGTTAGCTGGCTAGGAATTCACTGCAGATACTGCACCAAATCCAATGACTTATGAGGCCTTTGACTTCTCTGTTCTTTTGCGGGCTACACAGGACATCTTAACTCCTGGCTAGACATGCTTGAGGCTCTGTATAAGTAGAGTGTGTGTTTTTGCTTATTATTATTATTATTATTCATTGTTTGTATCACAGAGGCACCTAGAAGCCCTGGCTGAAATCAGAGACTTCTTGGGTGAAATGTTGTACAAACACCCAGTAAGAGACTGTCCCTGCCCCAAAGAACTTACATGGTGTAAGTGGGCTCAGGTTTCATTGTAGACAAAGGTATGGGAGTTCCACCCTGCAGTATGTTCAGTGCTGTTCTTAAATTAATCCCTCTGTGCTTTGCTATCCTGACTGATCAATGATTTGGAGAGTATGAAGTGCACCATCCATATGGGTACGTCTCTGCTCTGGACATACCACTTTTCAATCACACGAAGGCAGCCTGAGGGCCCCAGTAGTCACTTTCTTATGGTACTGATTCTCTGGACAGAAATTCAGCAATGAACATCAGGGAGTCTTCTTGGTACTGTTGATGCACGTTACATGTTTTAGTTTTCCTTAACATTGTTTAGAGGTGATTGGGGCTAAACACATTTTTGGAAATAGCTCTCACATATTTGTGGTTGAGATGGGTCCAAACCCAAACTCTGGATCTGAACCCTCCCCTTCACGCCCACCCCCACCAGTCCTCCCACATTGGAAGATGGGGTTTGGAACCTGAACCCAATTCTGGGTCAGAATTTTACAATTGCGTCCTATTGTCTATAATAAGCCAAAACAAAAGCTTGAACTGAGGGTTTAAACTTGGATCCAAATGTTGTGTCTCCAGCCTTTTAGCTTGTGATCTGTGTCCACATGAACGTGATCCTATCCCAGAAGATACTGGTCAGACTCACCACATTCAAAAACAATGGTTAGGCGTTCTCGCTATACCTGAATTTAGTTTCGCCGTCTTGGAAAAAATAAACACCCAGTAAGCAAAAAAATGCAAGCACAGGATTGTCAGCCAAGGAGTGATTAAAGTGACCTACCTATCTACAGGACAAGTACAGCAAAGGCAAGTTTCCTGCTGTCCCCATCTAGCCCATGTGACTCAGCCCTGAGCTGAAGGGAGCTCCCCTCCAGCACGGAGGGAAGTTCAGTCTTTATGGTCCATTCAGACCTTGGCCTCTGCTGAAAGACTCAAAGACAAAAGAGTCAATTCTGCCAAGCACTGAGTGACTTGCTATGGTGTTGGATGCCCCCAACTCCTACTGAAGCCAATGAAATTACACCAGACATGAATTTGGCTGGCTATCCTTTGGGTGAATCTATTGATTTATGGAGAGCAGTTGAAGACCTTTATGAGGATGAAGGAACAGATCTCTTCCTCCATGGGTTGGGTAGTTTGATCACGTGCCCAGGTGTCAATAACACTCTTTGTAGCTCCAGTCTGCGTGCCTGAAGGATTGTCCTTCATGACTGTTGAAACCACAGGCATTCCCAGGCACACTGTATCTGATTCTGTAAGTTAGACCATGCAGAACATCTCTTTGTTAGCTATAATGTCACCTTGCAAGGTTCACATTAAGCTTCTTACACAAATGTGTTTTAAACAAAAGGAAAGTGAGTTCCCAGACATTCTTTCAACTGTGGTTGGGACCAAACTAGTTCAGGGTGAGGCTAGCTGCAGTTTTCATTGGAAGAATTGGAAACAGGATAACATTTTGGACCAGATGTTTTCAAATGTGCATGTTGAAATGAACGTGTGAAAGACCAGTCAGATGGTTGTGTGCATTAAAAAAAAATTAAGAACTTCATTTTTTAAAATAAAATTTATTTCCAAAAATGCACCTGCAGAATTTGCATGCTCATTTACCACAACCGCATTCACATTCTGATAACTGCACCTGACAGACATTTAACTGATCGTTTCCAAGCAGGATTAATTGGTTGTGCAATGTGCTTGTGCAATGTGGCACATGTAGGTGCAGATCATGCCAGAGCATTGTTGTACCCAACTGAGTCTAAAATTCTGGCCCTGGGTTTGCAACTAAAATCTCGCATGGAAGCAATTTGGGATTTTGTCACAGCCTTGTAACAGATCTGGGTAACAGTGACCGTGCTTCCAGCTAAGAAGACTGGATATGACATCCTTGGAGCCCATTGCCAAAGCTCTGAGCATCAACCACAAGGGATGTCTTGAAAGTGAGATGAGGTGCTTCCTACTTCTAGCAGCTGAGCATGTTGCTTCCATTGCGCTAGTCCCTGCCAGCAAGGGAGAGGGAAACTTTAACTCTAATACCCTGCCAGCCAGGCCAACACCCCCAAAATGCTGTAGAGTGAGCAGGAGTCATCTAATGATGTATTCTGAAGTCCCTGGGGGGATATAGTTTGCCGGGAGTGTCAAGGGGAGGGTAAGACACAGCTACAGAAGCTCAGAAGGGCACTGCTTAGAAGTTAGTGTCTTACATTTCTTTATGGTGGTCACCAACACAGTAACATCGGGGCCATTGGGTGATCATTATCAGATGGATGAGTGTTATGGTGCTGCCTAATGGCCCTTTTTAGTTTGCAAAAAGTGTGTGTGTGTTTCTTTGTTTCCTTGTTTTAAGCAGGAGAGAAAGCAATTACTCCAGCAATTATTATTGTATGTATGGTTTGCGTGCCATGGCAGACACAGGTGTCTATTGAAAGAATAAATTACTAGGAAGTAGATGTTTTGGCAGTGAAGATACATTTCTGTAAGAAGCTTAATGTGAGCCCAGGAGGAGTCTTGCAAGGTGACATTATGGCTAACAAAGAGATGTTCTGCATGGTCTAACTTTCAGAATCAGATACAGTGTGCCTGTGGTTTTAATAGTCACGCAGGACAATCCTTCAGGCAGGCAGACTGGAACTACAAAGAGTTTTATGGACACTTGGTTCAAACTAAAAACCATGCGGTTTCCAAATAAAGACCTAATAGAATAATAGAACTTAGTTAAGATTTATTGGTTCATGTACCTGTAATCTCCCTTCCCCCCTCCCTAGCCTTATGCAAGTGCAATTCCCTGTGATATATTTTTCAGCATTTTGTCCAGTGTAGTTTTTAGGGACTCATCAATGAGACTTCTATCACTTTCTCTGGGAGATCATTTTGTGATCTAACAGAGCTCCGAGTTTAAGCTTCCTGCTATCCAATCAAAGTTTCCTTTCCTTTTTCTTTGAAACATGCCTAGTCATTTGCATGTGATCAACACTTACTAGATAAAGAGAGGCATTTTATTTTCTCTGTATCCTTTATTATGAATTCTTTTGGCACTAAACCCCATAAGCCTGGTCACAGTGAAGTCATTAGCTTCCATTCATGTGCAAGCCACATGTCCTCCCCTAACTGTTTTCATTGTAACTCAGCATCAGTTGCTTAACTGGCTGATTGAAAAAAGCATGATCAATAAAATGCTGCAAAGCAGGAAGGATTATTAATCCCCAGGCAAACTGACTTCTTCTAAAAGCATCTTTTGACAGATGGGTACACACTGTGGCTGAATGTACCGAGACAGAACTACCAGTATCCTCCAGTGCTACATAGTACAAACACAGGAACATAGGAATTGCTATACTGGATCAGACTAAATCTATGGAGGGGGTGGAATCTCCATCCTTAGAGGTTTTTAAGGCCCGGCTTGACAAAGCCCTGGCTGGGATGATTTAGTTGGTGTTGGTCCTGCTTCAAGCAGGGGATTGGACTAGATGACGTCCCGAGGTCTCTTCCAACTCTAATATTCTATGCTTCTAATCTAATATCCTGTCTTTGACAGCAGCCAGTACCAGATTGTGAGGCAAACTCACAGCCAGACCAGGGCTGCTCACTCAGCTGTCAGAACTTACCCTTGGCAACCAGGTCTGTGGCAGCAGCCGAGGGGGAGGATCTCTTCGTGGAGCCCCTGCTACACTCCCCCATCTCAGTGTGCAGGTGGCGTAGTCCCCCTTGGTGTGCCAGAGGTTGGTTCTGGCTGGTACCGTCAGGATTGGACTGGGTGGACCCTCTAGTTTAGGTTTAACACGGTACTATACAGTATTTGCTTTTTTTTTTTGGTCTCTGCTGCTGCCTGATGGCGTACTTCTGGATCCAAATGAGGTTGTGTGGTTGACTGGTCAGTTCGTAACTCTGGTGTCTGTAACTCTGAGGTTCTATTGCACAAGTAGCCCCTCTATTTAGGGACTCAAACGAAGCAGTAATTGAACCAGAAAAGAATCTGCTAGGCATTATCTTACCAGAATGTTGCAGTCATTTAAAAACCTGCCAGCCTTTTTATATAGAAGATGATAATGCAAGGTAGAGAGAGGCACAGAACAGTGATCCATCTAGTCTCGTACAGGGATTGGCAACCTTTGGCATGCGGCCCGTCAGGGTAAGCCCCCCCAGTGGGCCGGGATGGTTTGTTTTCCTGCCATGTCTGCAGGTTCGGCTGATCGTGGCTCCCACTGGCTGCGGTTTGCCGCTCCAGGCCAATGGGGGGCGCGGGAAGTGGCGACCAGCACATCCCTTGGCCCGTGCCACTTCCCGCAGCCCCCATTGGCCGAGAACAGCGAACTGCGGCCAGTGGGAGCCGCGATCGGCTGAACCTGCGGACGCGGCAGATAAACAAACCATCCCGGCCCACCAGGGGGCTTACCCTGGAGGGCCGCATGCCAAAGGTTGCTGATTCCTGGTCTAATATCATGACTCCCACAATGGCCAGTGTTGGGTGTTTTCGATTTAAGCAGCCTCCCCATTTCTCTCTCTTTCACACACACTAATGTATCTCATAAAGTTTCTTCCTGACTGTGGATCTTCTACCTGATGAGCTAATGGGGGTGCAATGCTCATTAGGCCAATAGAGACAGCGGAGAGACACATGATCATATGTAACATTTGCCAACCAGCAGAGGACATTGTTGGACATACATGAGCCTGCGTGCTCACACACATTTCATTAGGATTCTGGCAGCTGTAAGCACAAAACACCTCAGTTAAAGCTCAGTGACAGAGCTCTCTGACCTTCGCTCTTTCCATTACTAAGGATTACCAAATAGCAAAGTCAAGTTCATCACCATAAAGCCAAAAGCTATAGGCTCCCAAAATGTCAGATTTAATTATTTTTAAAATAAGCAGCCACATTTTTATCTATCACCATTTAATCAACAAAATCACAGGCATCCGGCCCTTATAACGTGTTAAAACTTTTTTTAGCAAATCATCACTGGTTTATTTCGAGGGTCATATAGTGTCACCTATTTCCTTCCCCGTTGTTAGTCATTTATCTAATCATTTTAAAGGGGAAAAAGTAGCAACTGAAATATTTTTCAATTCCCCTAGTGACTCTTCCTTCATTACATTAAAATAAATAAAAGCACCACTTAATTTTCACAGATCCAACTAATTTAAAACACTAAAGGCCCTGCACATATCGCTGCATTGTGAGATATGGACAAAAGGACCCGTGCTCTGAAATTGCAGCACAAAAAATATTTTTTTCATGGACTTTAATGTACAATCTATGTTCCATCCTTTTTCCATAGCCTTTTGGTGCACGTCCAGACAGTTCACAGCCTCCATAGGGCCCAGCACAAAACAGAAATAATGGTGTGTTTGACACCCAAATGGAATGCAGGGTAAGAGCTACGGAGGGCCTGGGGAGCAAAGGGCCAGTGCCAAAAGGTAGGAGAAACAGCATCATGTGCTAGTGAAGGAGAGTGACAGCCCTGGACCTAGTCCCAGATCCTTAGCCCATCCCTTTAGTTCTCTTTGCACGGTTTCAACAGGGACTTAAGCTACCTTATAGGGCAAGGCTGGAGTACAATGTGTTCCAGCAGTCTCTTGGCAGCCCTTATTACGCCAGCACAAGTTAGAGATGGTCCAGCCTTTGGATTAGAGGAGAAAACAGGTGACATAAAGCCACCTATTTCCCCCTCCCTCATTCCCATGTGCATCAAGCACTGCTCTGCCACACCTCCATTTGTAGTAGTCCATATGCCAAGATATGACAACACCGAAAAGAAAGCAAACACAAACCACAGTGATGACAGTGCCTGGGAGTCCAACCAATCCAGTGACGGAGACACTGGAGACGTTGTTAAAGAGTACAATGGCGGCCTCTAGTGTCTCTTGCTAGAATATTTTTTCTATATTAATTGCGTTTCTCTCCACTTGTTAGGGTGGCACGATACCAAGTGTGAAAAATTGGGACCCTTTTTTTTTTGGGGGGGGGGGGAGGTGGTGGTGGTATAGCTGCACAGATAAGACAAAGCCCCTAATATGGGGACGATCCCAATAATATTGGGATGTCTGGTCACCCTACCCCTTGCACTAACAGTACGGTCTGGTAGAACCAAAGCCTTCTTTTCCCAAAAATAAAAGGCAGGGTCATTTGGGCTAAAGTGACTTGCCTGACATCATACAACTTGTCAGCTGGGAATAGAAACCAAGTCTCCAAATCCTCGTCTGATGATTTAGCTACAAAATGAGCTTTCTTCCTGAACCCACTATTTCTGACTGGCATGGAACGCAGAAGCACTGGTAATCCCATGAGAAAGCCCAATGAAGTGATAGCAGGGAGAGAGGCATGGTCTCATGGTCTGCGCACGGGACTGGCAGTCAGTAATTCCTGAGTCCTGAATGCTGCTCTAAGAACTTCTCCAGCAGCCTCAGGCAAGCTCAGCATCTGTGCCCAGTTTCCCATTTGCAGTGATACGTAGCTACCTGAGAGGTTAGCAGGAAGTGATTTCTAAAGTGGCAAATATTATGCCTGTGTGCCCAGAACATGGAGTTAGGAGATGTTTGGATAAACTTAAGACAAACTCCTGGATGCGAAACTGAACTGAACCTTGGGCATTTTGCCTCTCAGTGCTAACTCACACCCACTGAGCTTTACTCCTTCTTCAGTATAGGGTTGGTCTATACAGCACCGACCGCAGTTGGATCACAGTCCGGGACACTACTGCAAAATTCACATTAAAATGTATAATAAATAGACTAGTAGATCCATGCAGGATAAAGCTCCTATATGGAAACACTTACCTTTAGAGTTGCTACTATGTATCTTTTCACCCCATCCTCCCTATTCAGGACAGCACTTTAGTATGTACATAAGTGCTTTGCTGTATCAGGGCTCTCAAAAGTGGATTTGGATATATACCCAGATCTGAATCTATGGGTATGGGTTGGGCAATATTTCCACTCTATGATAATCACAGAAATTATAGATTCTATTCTATATAGGTTCTTGTACCATGCTAATCACTATAGCATCTGAACACCTAGCAGAGCAACATGACTGCACTTCTGTCATGTAGTATTTGTTCTCACTCGCTCGCACACACATGTTATATATGTTTATGTTAAAGACACGCCCCTTGCACTGAGAGCAGCCAGTGGTGAGTTAAGCCCCAAGTTCTAATCCCTGGGCATTTGTATTGCAGCTGGGTGGGTTGTAAATGGTTCATAACCAGAGCACTGAGTAGGTGTACCCTGTCACTGCTAGGGGCAAAGAGTTATGTAGAAAATAACAAAATGAAATGTATTTGCCAGGAACAGACAACATCTGACAAAAAGCGCTGGTGCAACACAGACCCCACAGATAGAAAGAAAAGCTGTCACCAGCACATGGCCCTTTAAGATCAGCTAGTGAAGGGAGAACAATGCCTCACATGAGACAGCTCCAGTTCAGCTTTTCCTCTTTAAAAAGGAAGAGAAGGTTTAAGGAAGAAGCAAGAATAGTGAGCTGGTAAAGCTGGCATTATAAACCTGTAGGAAATCACAGCTTGCCTGGCAAGGCGCGAGTTAGCTAAAGGTGGCTAGAAGGTGGAAGACCTGGGAGGGAAGAGTGACAGGATCATCTGCTTACATCGACTATCTGTGTGTACAACTAGAGGCGTTCAAGTGCAATTTTCTACTTTTAAGATCCAAAATTATAAGGAAGTATATTATTGTTTTTGTCATTATTGTTCTCTAGAGCCTGATGCCTGAGGATCTCAAAGCACTTTACAAACCTTAAATAGCTGAGCTTCACAGTATGTCTATGAAATAGGTAAGTATCATCATCCAACATTATAGACAGCGAAAGAAAGGCGGAGACAGTTGAATGACTTGGCAAAGGTCACACAGCAAGTAAGTGGCAGAACTAGGAATAGACGCAGGATAGCTGGATTCACAGTCCCATGTTGTAACCATAAGAACATATTTCCATCATTCATACCATGTGCTATTAATTATTATATTATTAGCCTTTCAAGAATTTAAACTGTGTCTTCAAACAGCACATATTCCTTTAAGGTTCTGCCCTTGTTACTGCTGCCTTTATTTATGCTCAACTGTCCAGAGCAGCTGAGAAAACCTGAGAGAGGCCAGTACTAAACGCAAGCATCAGGTCACGTGACCGAGACTGCCTGCATCTGCTTCACAGCTGTTAACACTGCAGAGTTGCCTTGTACCTTCAGGCAACCCAAGAGGAGAATGGTAATGTGGATAGAGGATTGTGGGATGGTTGTGGCTAGACTATCTCCATGCTCAACAGTCATTAATTTGGTCCTGGCAGGGAGGAAGTGACAAGGACAGCACAAAGAGTAGAACATCTAAAGTTTGTGCACAGTGTTGTGAATAGTTTACACGCTTGTCAAGCTGTTCAGTAAACAGTGAATGTCTGCAGCCAGCTGTAATTTAACACAGTGAGATCACTCTAATATGAAGAGCAAAAGACTATTTTTTCTCCATATGGATAGCTACACAAAGCTTCATTGACTTAAACATTTCTCATCATTTATGGGGACAATTTATTGCCACTTCATCGTAACATATTCTGTTTTGTATTTTAAAGGTGGACATGGTACAGGGACCATCCTGATTTGCAGTTTCAAATTGGACCTAAAATTGTTTAAACTCTTGGCTATCAGGGATAGTGCCCATTTGGGGGCATTTGTGAAGTTATTGTTGTTTACTTGCTTAGCACCAACAATGTGCTCAATGTTGCATGGGAGAAAAGTAAATACAGTCCCTGTCCCAAAGAAGTTACAAGAGACACAAACAAAGTGGCTTCCATTGGGTTGAGTCTGTTGGTGAGGTTGTTCTATGACTCTCCAACATGATCTGTCTGAGATGCTGGCCATGGTAAGCACTGCAGAAACCTAAGCAGCAGAAGTATTTTCCTACATAAGTCTTTGACCTACACCTGCTGGTCATATAGAGCACACATGAGAGCTAGTGAACCGATGTTGGGGGCTCTTGAGGCATGAATCGGAGGGCTGGGAAGGCTGGAGTGAAACACCCTGGATCCAAACATTCTCAAATTTTACAAAATTCAGAGCTGGATCAAGATCAAATTTTTGTGCCTCAGGCTCATCCCTACATTTTAACCAAAGTTGTTGTAAAGACTTCATTAGAGGACAAACAGAGGTAAACTTATTTGGGGGTGTCTAAGTCTCCCACCTCGATGTCCCCTACCATTATATTTATATTTGTTGCAACCCTCTCTATAAAAGACTGGCAAAAATTCCCTCGGGCATAAGGGAATCCTTCAGATACCTGGGTTAAAATTCCATCCATTTCTGCAGAGGTTTCATGACTTGTAGGCGTAGACTCTGGATTACTTGTAATAATGACCAGGACTGGGAGCTGGGTTCATATCCCTTTGTAGCTGCTACAGTACTGGCATCCCCAAGTGTTAAAAAAGAATCTAACATGTATTATTTTTAAAAATATCACGATTTTTAAGATAATTTCATGAATTTTTGGTAGGCGCTGACTCATGATTTTATTTACTTTCTAATTGTTGAGTCACATTTACGAGCTTTTCTCCTCATCCTACAAATGAAAACTGAGATGCTCACGTAGATTCATTGTGATCATCTAGTCTGACCTCCCGTATATCACAGGCCATAAAACTTCCCCAAAATATCAGGATTTTTGTTTTTAGAAAAACATCCAATCTTGATTTTAAAATGGTCAGTGATGGAGAATTCACCACTCCTTGGTAAGTTGTTCCAATGGTTAATTACTCTCGCTGTTTAAAATTTACGCCGTAGTTCCAGTTTGATTTTGTCTAGCTTCTAGCCACTCTACTGTTTCATACCTTTCTCTGCTAGACGGAAGAGCCCATTATTAACTCTTTGTTCCCCATAACATAATCACGACTCCAGGTTTGGGGTTTTCGGGAAGTACCTAACTTCACAAGGCTCAGGATAAAATTGTGAGAGTTGGGAGCGCTACTTCTATGACCTTGAGCTCTATGACAGCTCTGGGTGTGGGAATCTTCCTCACATCCTCTGCAGTGAAGACTGATGCAAATAATATATTTAGCTTCTCTGTAACGGCCTTGTCTTCCTTGAGCTCTCCTTTTGCAACTTGATTGTTCAGTAAACCCATTGATTGTTTGGCAGGCTTCCTGCTTCTGATGTACTTAAAATATGTTTTTCTGTTAGTTTTTGTGTCTTGCTCGTTGCTCTTCAAATTCCTTTTTGGCCTGCCTAATTATACTTTTTCACTTGATTTGCCAGAGTTTATGTTCCTTACTTGTAAAAGGAAAGAGGGATGAAAGGAACTGAGCTTCCATTTGTTCCACACACGGAAGTGGGACTAAATTAATCCCTAGTGTAAACCCTGTTTTCTTTGATGGAATTACACGGGGGATGAATTTGTCCCAGAGGGAGCAATTTTAAACATCATTAGCAGAAATTCTAGTTGAAAAAATATTAGCTGATCCCAGTTGGCCCACTAGGCTTTGGAACAGAGCTAGTCAGCTAGTTTCCTGCAGGCAGGAGTTGGCCCGTTCGTTCCATTTTTGGTGAGAGGTAAGTTAAAGGCACCTGGGGCAGCTTGAACGTATAACCCCTGAACATGTATTGCAAACATGCATATGGAGACGCAAAGTGCAGGCCTCTTTCCCTTGGCTCCACCTCCTTTTAGTGTGGCCACGCCCCCTCCCAGCCAACTTTGAATGTGTTGTGCACAGCCAAAACGCACCCCTGGCCTCCGGGTGATGCACAAAGGGTGATGCACAAAGGGGCAGCCCATTTCTCTTCCCATATAACCTACCCTGTTTTCCTGGGTGTGCTGTGCAAGTTAGACCTTTCTGACCACTCGTGCACTATACAGCTCTCATGGGTCCATCAGCACCATGGGCTGTAGGGAAGGCAAACAGTGGCCTGTGAATGGTTGAATCAGCAGAGGAATTCTGACCGTTACCATCCCACCTGGCTGCTGTCTTGTACTTTCCCTCATTAACTGGGAGATGGATGATAAAAGGCCGCAAAGAACTGTAACGATCTGCTGTGTTTGTCTAGGCCGAGCTTATGTTCTCACAAGAGCATTTTTGGGGTCAGTTCATTAAAAGGAAAAACAACAGAAAACCAGGATGAAAACACGTTATAGATTTGCTCAGGCAAAACTTTCCCAACCATTTCTAAGCATCTGCAGGCAGTGGACACACAGGGATTAAAAAGAAGAGTTCAGAAAAGAGTCCAAGAGGGCATTCTGCATTAGGTCTGCCATGTACGGTCAGGCCAGCCAAGAGCAAAATGTCAGCGATTTTAAGCACTGTGAGCAGAGCCCCTCCCTCCCTCTCTCTTTCTATTCTACATAATGAAGCTCAGTGCCTAGAGAGAAGCACAGAAGCTGATTGTTTTCAGTTCTGGGAAAGCCTGAGCATTGGAAATGAAACATCCACACAGCTGGGCAGATGCACACATGGTGGAGGGAGATGGGGGGACCGTGGTATGTGCTTAGGTCCCCAGAATGGCAGATAAATTCTGCGAAGTCTCCCTGGAATAATAATAAGAGGCTGCACACAAATGTGCTTGAAACAAGGCAAGGAGTTGAGCTGTGAATCCCCTACAAGCTGTTGGAGTGAATTCGTGGCACTGCAGACTATTTGCCTGGTTCTAAGGTGAGTGCCCTTATGAAAAAAATCTGAAGGATCAGGGCAGTCTGGCTGAGCCTGTTGCTGACTTCTGAAATCTTCTGACCAGGCGGGAAAGTCATAAGGTGCAGAAATTGAATGTATTTTTTTGTACAGGTGCCAATCATATATCCCAAGGCTGAAACAGGGCTGTTGGGATCATCTAGTCTGACCTCCTGTGTAATACAAGCCATAGAATGTCCCCCAAATAATTCCTAGAGCAGATCTTTTAGAAAAACATCCACTATTACCTTTATCACCCAAACTTGTTATCTCATCAAAAAAAGTATCAAATTAATTTGACAGCATCTATTTTCCATAAACCCATGTTAACTGGTCTTAATTACATTACACTTCTTTAATTCTTTATTAATCATGTCATGTATCATCCGCTCCATTATCTTGGCTGGAATCTATGTCAGCTTGACAGGCCTGGGTCATCCTACTTACCCTTTGTAAAAATTGGCATGTTAGTTTTCTTCCAGTTTTCTGGACCTTCCCCAGTGCTCCAAGATTTATTGAAAATCAGCATTAACGGTCCAGCAATCAACTCAGCCAGCTCTTTTAAAATTTTTGGATGCTCATTATCTGGACCTGTGATTTAAAAATGTCTGACTTTAGTAGCTTCTGTTTAATATCCTCCAGAGATAAGAGTGGAATAGAAAGAGAGTGATCATCACCACATGATGAGACAATATCATCTGTTTTTCCCCCAAATGCAGAACAGAAATATTTATTGAACATTTCTACCTTTTCTGCATTATTATGATCAGTCTACCATTTTCATCTAGTAATGGACCAGTACCATTGTCAGGATTCTTTTTGTTCCTAATGTATTTAAAAACTCTTTCTTATTTCACTTAACTTTACTGGCCATAGATTTCTCCTTGTGTCCCTTGACTTCCCTTATCAATTTTCTACAATTCCTAACCTCTTATTTCAATTTATTACTATCAACTTCCCTTTTCTTCCATTTGTTATATATAATTTTTTTATGGTTGTCTTCACTTCCCCTCTATATCTGGCCATTTTTTTCACCAATAAGCCTTCTTCCTTTATTGTGTCATTTGATGACCATGAGTCCATCCCTCTCCCTCTCTCTCACACGTGCTACCTATGTTGATTTGAATGTAGATGTTACTCATATTCCCAAATGAGGAACCTTCATGACATTTAATGTGAGGTTAGAGAATTTTATCCTCATGAAGGGATTGGGAAATCCTATTTTATCAGCCTGTGGCCTAATATTCCAAGGACATCCAAATAAAATACACCTGTTATCTGCTAGGTATCTGGTTACATCCAGGTAAAATACACCTCTGCACTGCCAGATGTTCCAAGGAGAGCTCACCTGTTGTGCTGGGAACAGCTGGAGACAGTCTTGATCCAAACACAGCCAGGCAAAATGAACCTGCCTTGCTATTGAATATTCTAGCTTCATCTGTGCGCAGTGCACACACTGTGTCACATCCAGGAAGCACATGCTTGCTGGGTGATGCAGGCACAGTATCCTTGAGTCCAATGGACTGTCAGTAGACTGTTGGCACCAGGCGGGTGCAGTGGAGGATCAGATAAGAGCCAGGAGTGAAAGACTAAAGCCCCAAGATTACTTAGGAGAACTTAAGAGCTCCAGGCTATTGTATCCTACATGTTGAATAGAGAGCCTGGACTGATACCGCAATCCTTCTTATCATTATTATTACTCAGCATGAGTTCATAGAACTCACAGGTGTGCTACACGCTGCACAGTAAAACACATGGGAACGCTGGGTGTAAAAGTTGGGAACTCAGTCACAAGTCCTCAATTACTCAATTTTTTCCTTTATTTATACAGTTCCGTACAGAATTATTGTGACTTATAGCGTCGGGACTTACATTTATGCCAGATAAATAATAACAGACAAGACGGAATTGTTAAGCACATTCTGAAGCACCAGGAAATCCTCCCACCTTTTATGATAGTCATTTCCTTCTCTGAATCCCTAGGTCTGGTCCTTCAGTCCTGGGGCTGGTGTTTCTCCACTTTGAGCCCATGTTCACTGGAGGCTTTTATACATTTCTGCATTACGCATTACTTAATCTTTATCCAATAGGCTTTCAGCATGTCAACCCTTTGGGTTTTAGGTAACCTGTACGTTATGCACGTGTAACGCTGACAGACCCTGGGTGGGATCAAACCTAGTGCCTCTGGGGTTTAGTGCATTAACCTCTACTGCAGGAGCTAAAAGCCAACTGGCTGTTAGCTAAGGCTGTAGAGCAGACTCATTTTCTCTCTCTCTCTAAGTGGTCTCGGTGCCACTAGATGGGACAGAACCCCACACCCAGGAGGTGTGTGGGTTACACACACACACAAACTTCAGTTGCCCAACTTCTGCATTTTTCCTGCTGGGTTTACAGTTTTCTGGATTGAGTTGTCCTGCATGACCCTGTGTCTGAGCCTTCCCAGAAAAGGGAATTTTTATTTATCATGACATGTTTATGTATCTTTCACTTACACCTTCCAACACAACATGTTGCTTATCTTGCCAGCAATAATATCATTTTAAATCAGGGATCAGCAACTTTTGTCACGCGGCCTGTCCGGGAAAGCCCCTGCCGGGCCGGGCCGGTTTGTTTACCTGCCGTGTCCTCAGGTTTGGCTGATCACAGCTCCCACTGTCCGCGGTTCATTGTCCACGGCCAATGGGGGCTGTCGGAAGGGCGGCCAGCACAGCCCTTGACCCGCACCGCTTCCCGCAGCCCACATTAGCCTGAAACAGTGAACCCTGGCCAGTAGGAGGTGCGATTGGCTGAACCTGTGGACACGGCAGGTAAACAAACCATTTTTTTTTTTTTACAAATCATTAAAATATAGCTAACGAAGCTGTTAATCTTACCATTTAACATTCCTTCATTTTATATTTCAATATTTTATGTCAGTATATGTGTATTATCCCCTGCTACCCTTTCATCTATTTGAAGTATATGTGTGAGGGTGTAGCTTTGGAAAACATGATGGTTCTTTAATGTGTGACAAAGTTCCTGCTCTACCTTGGTGGGTCTTGCGCTTATTGGCGGATTTGCTCGCCTTGAAGCTTCACGGCAGCCCTCAGCTTGATCGTTTTTCTGAATTCACAGTCCAGGTCCACTCCTCCTGTGTCTGACCAGGAGTTGGGAGGATTTGGGGGGAACCCGGGCCCGCCCTCTACTCCGGGTTCCAGCCCAGGGCCCTGTGGAATGCAGCTGTCTAGAGTGCCTCCTAGAACAGCTGTGCGACAGCTACAACTTCCTGGGCTACTTCCCCATGCCCTCCTCCCAATTCCTTCTTTATCCTCACCATCGGACCTTCCTCCTGGTGTCTGATAATGCTTGTACTCCTCAGTCCTCCAACAGTCGGCGTTCTCACTCTCAGCTCCTAGTGCCTCTTGCTCCCAGCTCCTCACACGCACACCACAAAATGAAGTGAGCTCCTTTTTAAAACACAGGTGCCCTGATTAGCCTGCCTTAATTGATTCTAGCAGCTTCTTCATTGGCTGCAGGTGTTCTGATCAGCCTGTGTTAATTGTCTCCAGAAGGTTCCTGTTTGTTCTGGAACCTTCCCTGTTACCTTACCCAGGGAAAAGGGACCTACTTAGCCTGGGGCTAATATATCTGCCTTCTATTATTCTCCTATAGCCATCTAGCCTGACCCTGTCACAAATGTCAACATTTCTTATCTTCTTTTAACATGGGCTTTTCATTCAAAGTCCAGTTTTATTTGTGGATCATTGCAAAGAAACTTCATTAGAAATTTCCCTGTGAAGGCTTTTTGAAAGGTGTCTCAATTTTAGGACCTTGATATTTAGTTGCTTTTAATGGTACTCGAATAGGAGACAGGCTCCTGTCCTGAAAGGCTTACCATCCAAATGATGGACTTGATAGACAAGGGAGGCTACCACACGGCCCACAAAGCAGAGGATCCAGATGGGAGCTGTTATTCAGGTCAGGCACATGTACCGTGATGGTTCAAACATTACGTTCTTCATGTAGGTGTAAATGCATTCATTTCTTGTAGTGATGTTGCAAAAATAGGTTCTTAGGAGTGACCTGACAATGACAAGACATTTACCAACTAGTTTGTCTCACAGGGTGGGACACCACAGTCCCTGATAATGCCCTTTCAGCGGGGGTTGGGCACTTGGGGGAGTATAGATTGTTTCTTGCTGGTTTTTTGTCCCATGCTTTGTCTCATAGAAACCAATCTTCTGGAGTGTGAATTGCAGGACTGTTTTCTGATAGCTTTGCTCTGTGATCTGCAGGCTACTAACATTGTAGGGCTTCTGCTGGGAGCAGCAGAGTGGTGAAGGAGGGCAGGAGTTGTGAAAGAACCAGTTATGGCTCCTGGATTGTCTTCCCCAGCCCAGGCACAGCTTACAGCAGCCTAGTGGCTGCTCTAACTTGCACAGACGGTCTATAGTCTCTTAGAGACATGTGCAGGGGATAACTAGAATACAACAACATGCTTTGGCAAATTCCTTGCCACCCACCGCCCAAACCCCCCAGAACTGGATTTACTGGCTCACTGGGGAATCCCTGGATGACTAGAGTATACCCAGCAGGGTACTTGCAGGGGGTTTCCATTCCTGCTGCACTGCTTTGACCTGCATAAGGGGACTAGATTGGGGCAGAGATTCTGCCCCTTTGGATTTAATTAAAATGGTTGAAACGTAACAAGAAATAGTCCATTACTGGGCAGCAGCAGACTCTTCTTTAATTGTTGGATTTACCACTTGGATACTGTGAGGAAGGGGGCTGTACAAATGTCTGGACAACAAGATGCAGTCCATAAGCCTTGTGGCCTGAAGTCTACGAGGAAAAGGAAGTGAGGCAGTACCTCATTTAAATATCAACTGTGTTCTCTGCCGTATCTCATTTACATTTCCACTGTGTTCTTTGCTGTCATCTCCGGGAGAGCAAGGGAAGTCGACTGAGTGAGGCAGTACCTCATTTACATCTTAATTGTGAATAGTTTGGGGACATTAGGGTATAAATTGGCTAAGTTTTGTAATTGGGGCCGATATTTTCGAGCCATTTCGGCAACACCTAGATGAAGTGTGGGTGACAGGATCACGCTGATGAAATTGATGTTTGCTGAAGTTGGGTAAGAGGGAAATCCAAAGTTTAAAGAGAGGAACAGTATGTGCTCCTGGCTTGCTGTTGAGGCTACCTTGCTGGGCGGGAGGAACTGTAATGTTTCCTTTGGGTCTTTGATCCTCTTCTAATGAGCTGTTTTGGCTTTATATGGACAGAGCTCAGCAGCGGTTCCAGTTATCTAGCCAGTGATAAGCAGAGGTCAGAGCCCAGAAGCACTTCCAGTTATCTGGAGAGCTGTGGACAGAGAAAAGCAACAGTTGGGCCAACCCACAGCTGCCAGAAGGCTGAGAGCAGTTGTGAACACTACAGTGGGAGTAGAGGAGTGTGCAGCATCAAACCTACATTATATCAGCCTAAAAGTTCTGGTGAGGCCACCCTGTCCTAGAGGTTGAAATGGTTATAGCAGGACAGGTGGAAGAGCCCCAGATCTGCCTAAGAAACAGAAGTTCTGATTTTTCTAGATTCCTGGAACCACAAATGGTGAGGAAGTTGGGGAACTGGGAGTGGAGAGCTGGGAGGCAGAATAAAGTGCATTAACCACTCAGGATCCAAGTTGCAGATGGAATCAAACTAGGGAAGGAAATCCAAACCCCCTTCATCTTCGAGTAAGTTCTGATTCCGATTCACGCCTGAATCCAAACCCCTCAGCTCTGTCCTGATTCTGTATAGTAGATCCAAAGAGAAACGTTGCATCAACACTTTACTCTTGAACCTAGGTAAGTGTGAATCTGGAGCTGAACTTCTCAGCTTAGGCCCATCTCTGATTTTCACAGTGACCTTCTTGAATGTTGGCGAGATGTCAACACGAGCCAGGGCCTAGCCTCAGAGACAGGGCTAGTGAGGGCTGATGACAGCTGTGTATTAGGACAGGCCCATCCAGACGACTCGAATGTACAGAAATAACGGCTTGTGGCCATCTGGTGACATGGTAATATGGTGCTTCCCACACTACTGTAGCTGCTAACCTTTTGATTATATTGTGTCCTAGTAGGTTATTATGGAATGGATGCATTACTGACCTAGACAGCTCCACTTCTTTTTTGGAAGTGTATTGAAGTTATTATGAACTTGATGAATTTACTGTGGCCTGTTTCATGTCTAACATTAAGCAGTGACAGCCTGGGCACGGGAAGACAGAGCATTCGGCTGTAGAAAGTGGCTGTATCTCTTCCAAACCCAGTTCATTTGCTGCCATCTGCTGTAGAAAGGATAGCATAGCACTCCATGTCCAGCCCAAAGCCTGCAACGATTTCAATGGACCTACAAATCGATGGGCTCTTTACTCTCCTTTCACCTTTCTGCTAGGAATAGAAGAACTGGCAGAGTTTGGGGGAGGGGGGGAAAGGGTTGTGAACCTCTCAGAGGATTGTTTTTGAGTCCAAGCATGGGAACCTTTTCTCTTGTCATTTAAGCCCATATTATTTTAAGGTAGAATTGGTTCAAACAAACAAACATGATTTTCCAGCGAAAGGCAGCCTTTGCTCTGGTTTAGGGAGAGAAGACTATTCCCAAAGCTAGGCTGGGACGAGTTGGATACCCTAGATCTGGTATTTATTATATTAGGTTGATATTTCTCCCTCTCCCCCACCCCCCTTCTTTTTAACCTGTTGTGATCGCTGGATTCTCTCTCTCTTCTCCTTACTTATTTTAGACTCTTCTCGAAAAAAGTGCAAACATGACCTTCCTAGAATTTAATCCCTGAATATGGAACCTGAGTGTCTGAGTGGTAAAAAAATATCTGCTGGTCCCTAAAACCCATTTCTCAGATCATCTGAAATCGCTCCATCAGCCAATTTTCCTGGTGCACCTCGGCTGGATCCCTTAATATGTCCCAAGACGTTAATGGTCCTCGTCCTTCGCCCCCCGCCCCCACATTACCCTGCTCCAGGTTCCGAACGTGAGCTACCATCTTTTCTGCACTAGGATTAGATGGAGTTCTAACCCCTTGGGCCAACTGCGGTTCCACGGGGAAGCCAAATCCACATTAAACACTTTATATTCTATTACAGCTTTAAAAGAATTTGCAAGGTGCTCAGAGCATGAGGCCAGTGCTCCTGTGGACCTTATCAGGTGCACAGGGAGTGAGTGTACACGTTGGATTATGGAATTTATACATGCTGTTTGCTATATTTGAGAAGCCAGCAGAGGTTCAAAGTCCTGGAGACTGAAGCTTTTTCTGTTTTTTCCAGCTATTATTGAAGGCGGAGGGAAACTCCTAAGACAGGGATCGGCAACCTTTGGTATGCGGCCCGTCAGGGAAAGCCGCTGGTGGGCCGGGCCGGTTTGTTTACCTGCAGCATCCGCAGGTTCCGCCGATCGCAGCTTCCACTGGCCACGGTTCCCCACCCCAGGCCAATTGATATTCTATTGTTTAACAATGTGATTAATCGCGATTTATTTTTTAGAGTTAATCGCATGAGTTAACTGCGATTAATCAACATCCCTACATGCAGAGCGTTACTTTGGCTGCTGTGACAATCAGGGAGTCATATCAAAGGGAAACTGATGGGCTGATTTAAGGAACCAACATTAAGCTTTGTGAAAGTGGGGTCTTAGAACAGGGTCAGAAAAGCTCACCATTTCAATGGGAAATGCAGAGTTTGTTCAGATGAATTTCTCACCCAGTATTTTCCTCATTGTTTGTCCCTCTCTGGAGATGTCCTCTGCTCCTATTCAGCAGATTAACTTAACGAAAAGGGAATCAAATTTTATTCTTCAGGTCGTACCCTGATCACCACTGAGGTCAGGAAGGTTTCAGGGTAGCAGCCATGTTAGTCTGTATTTGCAAAAAGAAAAGGAGTACTTGTGGCACCTTAGAGACTAACCAATTTATTTGAGCATAAGCTCTTGTGAGCTAGAGCTCACTTCATCGGATGCATCTGCAAATAAATCAAATAAATTGGTTAGTCTCTAAGGTGCCACAAGTACTCCTTTTCTTTTTGAGGTCAGGAAGGAATCCTTTCCCCCATGTTCACCACTGAGCAACTGGCCAAGTGCATTATAGTTATTTTCATCTGAAGCATTGGCCATTGAGAGGGGGGTGGAGCAGTTAACGGAGCAGTGTTCTGATGTACACTGGCAAAACCCGTGTTCCAATATACTTTCTTTGCACCGTACTACTGGGTCTCATTACATGCTAGTGGCATGAGGGCACATTGCATGGCAGTAATGCCATCACAGGGCTGGGGTTCAGGTGCTCATTTCTTCAGCTGTAAGTTCTGAAGCACACGCGAAACCCCCAAGTAATCTTGTGAAGCATTTGAAGCTCCGATAATTTTCCCCTGAAACCTCTTGCGTTGATATTCTTCCCTCTGGATGGCGATGCTGCACAGGGCACTGATTTGTTTAGCTCTCTCGCATTTAACTGATTGCCATTGGATTTTCTCTTGTAATTTGGTTGCTGCTCTGGGGAGTGATGATTGCTTGGTAGCAAGACTTCCCATGCACATGAACGACAGTTACGTTGCTGACATCTAGAGTTTTTAGCCCGTGCATTTTACCGGTATCTGACTGCAAATGGGCAGCAAAAACATCATTAGATATTATACTTACCTAGCATTTTACATTGTATTCATCATTGTCTTTGCTACTACTGCTACTGCTAAAGTCTAACAGTGAATCCAATCCAACATTGCCCTGTACTATTCCCTATAGTAAAGGCTGGACTCTGGCTTTCTGAAGCAGAGTTTCATTAATAGTGGTAGTGTTGGGAGGTGGGACTGTGAGGGTTAGCGTCTGAGTGGTAGGGGCTGTAAGAATTCTGCCAGCAGAGACTAGCAGCAGGCAGAACGGCTCCAGGGTGCTGAGGGACCAAGCCTGGATGCGTCAACTGCTACACCTTGAAAATGGTGCAATGTCCACTCCTACTTGGGTCAACCCTTGAGCGCTTGTGGGACCCCATGTGCCACACCTGCCCCTGGGATGTTGTGTGCCACTAGCTTGTCCCCACCATGCCTCCCTCTGGATGTTCAATCTACCTGCTCCCGGGGCGGGGGGCGGGGGAGGGGAATTCTTGCAACATCTGCTATGGTAAGGTTTTATGCACTCAGCCTGGTGACTGCCTGAGTTAGCACCAGCCTGCGCTGGTAGGAGCAGAATCAACTTTTGGGTGGCTCGTGAAGCCATTTTGGCCTTGCTTCCCCTACGTGTCTCCTTGCTAGGCTTGCAGTTGGCCTGGGGATTGTGGGGAGGGTCTGTGAGGAGTTCAGTCCAAACCGAACTGACTCATAATATGGGCTGGGGGATGTGTGTGCCTTACCAGCCTCTTGATGTAGAAGTGGTGCCTGGCTGCTTGACACTTTCCACCCTAACTATTGGTTTATATCCAGTTCTGTTTTCTAGGCCCTTATCATCTCCCCTCTTTGTCTATAGCAATACCTTCCCCTCTCTGGTCTTCCTGCCCTTCCCTCTGCTCCATTCAAGCTACGCCTACTAAAATCATCCTCCTAGCTTTCTGTTCTGACCGTGTCACCCTCCACCCCCTTTCAGTCTCCACTGGCTCCACCAATCCAGTGCATCAAATACAAGGTTATTGTCCTTATCTTTAAAGCCCTTCACAACTTAGCCCCCCACCCACCCCCGCCTTGTATCTTATTGCATTGCTCCACCAACGGTGGCAGCTTTGGCCACCCATTTGACCTCTTCTCCCCCAAGCATTGTCACATTTTCTTCCACGCTGCCCCTTGTATGTGAAACATCCTCTCTGAGCTCATTGGTGAAGCCTCTACCCTCCTGAGATGCTTCCAGGAGACGTTAACAGAGTAGCTATGGTGGTGGCCAGGAAGGACTTCTCAGATTTAGCTTCTTCATCTTGTGATTTATCATTAATTAAATAAAATTGGCAGAATGGCCTGCTGAGCTACTTGCTACTAATATTGTTTCTCTCATTCTCCCTCCTCTGTTGCTCCTGATGGCTACACCCACTTGCTGTGGCTTGTCTTAAATGGGGTCCCGATCCTGTTATACAGCTGAATAATTTCACTCGTGTGTAAATGATCAGTGATGGCCGGATCGGGGCCTCAGAACATAAGCTTCTTGGAGCAGGCACTGTATTTTATTCTGAGCTTGTATAGCATACTGGGGCCCCTGATTGTGCCTGGGATTGCTACCGCATCCCCACTGTAATTGTAATAATAAAATGGGCTAATTTTGCTTTTTTTTTTTTTATTTAAATGAAAGCTAGTGCCCTTTTACAAAAAGAGAAAGTGGTAAACGCTGAAACAGATAGGAATTGGGTGAATTTGAGGGCTTTGCGTGGTTTTGATTCCCTGGCCTTCTCTGTCTGAAATGCAAACTAGCATCCCTCTGTCTCTTAACCTTTATGTTTTTTTACAGAAATAAGATTTAAGATTATACATAGATACGATTTGCTAAATGCACAACAGACAGCCTGTCAGGGTTCCTTCCCCACTCTGAACTCTCAGGTAGAGATGTGGGGACCCGCATGAAAGACCCCCTAAGCTTATTCTTACCAGCTTAGGTTAAAACCGGGTCCGCTACCATCACCAAGCGATTTAACAAAGAATCAGGGAAGAGCCCACTTGGAGACGTCCCCAAAATATCCCCCCAAGTCCTACACCCCCTTTCCTGGGGACGCTTGAGAATAATATCCTCACCAATGGGTTACAAAATGATCAAAGACCAAAACCCCTGGGTCTTGGAACAATGGAAAAATCAGTCAGGTTCTTAAAAGAAGGATTTTATTAAAAAAAGAAAGGTAAAAATCATCTCTGTAAAATCAGGATGGAAAATACTTTACAGGATATTCAGATTCAAAACACAGAGGATCCCCCTCTGGGCAAAAACCTTAAAGTTACAGAAAACAGGAATAAACCTCCCTCTTAACACAGGGACAATTCACATAAAACAAAAGACAAAATTAATCCGCCTTGCCTGGCTTACCGAAACTGGTTGCAATATTGGAGACTCGGATTAGGATGGGTTGGAGAAGATGGATTTCTGTCTGGCCTCTCTCAGTCCTAAAAGAGAATGGCCACAGAAACAAAGAACCCAAAACAAACCTTCTCCCCGCCCCCTAGATTTGAAAGTATCTTTTGTCCCTATTGGTTCCTTTGGTCAGGTGCCAACCAGGTTATTTGAGCTTCTTAACCCCTTACAGGTAAGGAGGAATTTTAGGCTACTCTTATGGTTAAGACACGGCCTGTACAACTGCCCCTGACTTAGGGGGCTCAGCACCTCTAAGAGTCAGGCCAAGTACCCCTGCCCCTAGCAGCTTACAGCTTATGAGCATCGCGTAATGTTTAATTGCAGTATGCCGGAGTGTAAGTGATAGTGACAGTGGGTTCATTAAATACGCATTGCCTTTGTGATTTCTGCTTCATACTTTTGCTCTAATTATCTCTCTTTTGGTTGACATGCTACGAGCAGGAGGTCACTCAGCTGCCACTTAACTTCTTTTGCTGCCTTTGTTTCCACAGTAGGTTTTCACAGAGGGTTTGAGCTCACATGGTAGGGGGCAGGCACAAATCTTGCTTTGTTGTGCAGCAAAGACACAGGACTAATACATCTCCCAGGAGTGCGGTCACAAGAGAAGTTGCCAGAGTAGGAACACGGGTCTCAAAGGCGCGAGGGGTTAGCTGGGATGGGGAGGAATGACACAGACCTTTGTCATTAACATTTCCTCCACGTTTACTTAAAAGAGCCTGAGCAGCATTAATGGTCATGCTGTGGCACTGTGCTTTGTTTGGATGATTGAGCCATACCTCCAGCCGTGTCCCTGTATCCCTGGCTGTGCCACCCACATTGCTCCCGAGTCCCTAGCAGTGCTGCTGGCAGTGATATTTTGAGGATACCTTTGTCCCCCCTCGGTGCAGAAGTAAATGGAGTAGATCATCTGCCAGGAGCAGTTGTGTTGATAATTGATTTTCAGTGGCTTTATAATAGTTTCTCTGGCTTACACTGCTAAATAGAAAGACCTCGGGCCCCCAGCCTGCCCTCTTTGTGGGCTTCAAATTCCCTTTGATGTCACTGAGCCGAGAGAGTCCATGTGGAATGCAGAATCAGGTTCCCTGCAAGTACCATATGGCGTTAGAGAAAATGGGGCTGTCCTTGTCCTTGCCCCTGTGCTTTGCTCTTTGAGGTACCTGCATCCCGCTGGCAGTCATTAACACAGACAGTAGCTTCGCATTCCCACCTGGAGTGCATGTGTAAGTAGGAAACAATGATGCTCACAATGCAATGGAGGAAAATGTTTCCTGGATTTTTATTTTCCAGGCAGCCTTCTTCTGAGTGGCATTAAAATGGAGTTAGGAGCGCATGGCTGGGACAACTCAAGAGCTGGCTTCAGGAAAATATCAATTACAGAAGGTGCTGCACTTTCTGCGTGTGACTCACGCAGGCTGTGGTGGAGATGACACGCAAACAGACTGAATGTGCTTCGAGGAATGAATGCGTTGGGGAAGTCAGAGGCACAGTGACATGGGAACAAAATGGCCCCCAGTGGGGCTGTGATAGATTGGCTTGCAGAACACTGCTCTCTAGTCTAAAGGCCTCGTGACCTAGCCTTTTGCTTCTAATAGTATCATAGAATCATAGAATAACAGAGTTGGAAGGGACCTCTGGAGGCCATCTAGTCCAACCGCCTGCCCAGAGCAGGACCAATCCCAACTAAATCATCCCAGCCAGGGCTTTGTCAAGCCTGACCTTAAAAACTTCTAAGGAAGGGGATTCCACCACCTCCCTAGGTAATGCATTCCAGTGTTTCACCACCCTCCTAGTGAAAAAGTTTTCCTAACATCCAACCTAAACCCTCCCCCACTGCAACTTGAGACCACTACTCCTTGTCCTGTCATCTGCTATCACTGAGAATAGTCTAGATCCATCCTCTTTGGATCCACCTTTCAGGTAGTTAAAAGCAGCTATCAAATCCCCCCTCATTCTTCTCTTCCATAGACTAAACAATCCCAGTTCCCTCAGCCTCTCCTCATAACTCATGTGTTCCAGTCCCCTAATCATTTTTGTTGCCCTAGTAATGAGCATCAGTTAACTTCTAAAGCACCCCACTCCAAAGGGATCAGTGCGCTGTGCAATGTAAGAAATGCAAATTAAGCGAATGCATTGCACACACGGGAGAATAAAAGGGAACTGCACATTCAAATGTAATGCTCTGTTTCTAAATGGGTGGGTGCAAAAAACGGCAAGGCCCCGAGGTGCCTGGGGGTTCAACACACCTGGTGTGCCCAGTCCCAGAAACTGCACCTGCAAACGATCAGAGCTGGATATAGTTTGCAGGCCCAGCAGTACTAAGGGAGGCATTTTTTAAAAAAAATTGGTCCCTGAGATTCAAATCAGATGAAATGAATAGAATGAGTCAGCTGCAAAATAAAGGACAAAAGAGAGAGAACAACAACAACAAAAGGGAGTGGAGGGTCAGGGTTTGAAGGGAAGGGGCTGGGAGTGGTCAAATTAATAATCAATAGATCTCAAAGCTTTTCACAAAGGAGGGTAGTATCAGTAACCCGATGTTACAGATGGGGAACTGAGGTGCAGTGACTGGCTTAAGGTGATGCAGCTCGCCAGGGACCAATCCAGCTCGCCTGTGTTCCAGCCCAGGGCTCTCTCCACTAGGCCATGCTGCCTGATGCAATAGAGAGGGGTGGCTTTAAGGCGTTTTTTTTAAAACTAGGGCTTTGTGGTGAAACCCTGTCCGGGAGCAGCCCGTGGCCTCCCTCTGGCTCTGTGAGGGCACAGGCAGCTCGTTCTGTGCAGCCAGGAGCTAGCAGGGAGTCTGTGCGTGTGTTATTCCTCTGTCAAAACCTTTCCTTCTGTTACCTGACACTGGATCTGCTGAGGATCTCTTTCCACAAGAGGATGGGCTGGGACAAAGATCGGGGGGTTGGGGGGGAGTGAGTTCCACACACTAGCATCCCCATGGCACATGCCTGATCTCTTGCTGAGCTGCGATACGATAGTGGGACTCTAGGAGGTAGGTGGTGACTGACCAAAGATACCTCTGCTGATGAGGTTCAAGGGGAGGCCAGCATTGGTAATGGGTTCAAGTACCGCACAGAGGCCTGTGAAGTTTTAGCTCTGGGTGGAAGTTCTGGAGTTTCAATGTAGACAAGCATCCAAAATGTGGAGGCTTTCTTCTCAGCTTACATGGAACTTTTGGAAGTGGAGAGCCAGTTGGTAAAGGCAGATTCCCTCCCCCCCCCACCGATGATGGATCGCAGCCCTTCCAGGCGCTATCTGGCCTGGCAGTGCCACAGGGTCAGCTACTCCTTCAGTGTTGGAGGCCATTTGGAGGGTAATTGCAGAATTGCTCCCTTCCACCCCCAACCCTAGAGCAATACAGTGAAGCTCTTCTTGCACTGGTTTCAGAATAGCAGCCGTGTTAGTCTGTATTCACAAAAAGAAAAGGAATCCTTGTGGCACCTTAGAGACTAACCAATTGATTTGAGCATGAGCTTTCGTGAGCTACAGCTCACTTCATCGGATGCATTCAAGCTCACCAAAGCTTATGCGCAAATAAATGTATTAGTCTCTAAGGTGCCACAAGTCCTCCTTTTCTTTCTTCTTGCCTAAGCGAGGACAGTTCTGTGCCCTGTCTCCCAATCAGTAGAGCAGGTTGATGCCCCATGTTTGTCCCTTCCCAGTCTCCTTATCACTTTCTTGCTCCCATCATCCCCATTTCTCTTGTCTTCCCCTTCACCGGGGGAAGGAACTTGTCTTCTGGTTGCCTGGCACTCCCAACAGCGGGCCTGGGTTCCTATGGCACAGCATCATCTGGCCTCCCAGATTCTCCCTGGCATGTTGGAGGCAGAAGGGGCTTTCAGCTGGACAGCTTCCTCTGGCAGTGGAGCAACGTGGCAGACAACAACAACAGCCTCTCCGATTTGGGCCGAGAGCCACCCCTGGAAAGATGGCTCCAGATGTGGTGGTGGCCAGCAGCACCAGATATGGAGGTGGAGGAAATAATAACATGGTCGCCCAAATAAAGCAGCAAGGAAACATCCTGAATCCTATTTAAGTCTAGAGCCAAAATATGTGTCTGCGTTATAACAGTAAACATATTCCCCTGTGTAACCAAGAACTCTCCTAGAAAATCTTTAATGTTCAGGCGGAGGTCTGGTTACTTTATTACCCTGATTAAATTACACAAGCTTTTCCTTTCTCTCTCTGCCTGCCTTGAAATCTCTCTCTCTCTCTCTCTCTCTCTGTCTTTGCACACTCCCTCCCTCCCTCCCTCTCTCTTTCTTGCTGTGGGGGCAGTGATGCAGGTATGACACAGCCCTGTTCTCCCTCCGCTGGGATCCCCTCTAGTGCATCAGTAACATGCACTGGCTGGCTGGACTGCATCATTGTTCTAGGAGACTCCTGTGCAGTGCAGCCCTCTTTCTTGGAACTCCGGAGCAGGACTGAGCGCAGAGCAGCAGCAGAAGCAAATAACTTCACATTACAGGTAAGAGCAAGTCATTTCTCCTGCTATTGTAGAAACCGACAACAGACATTTTACAGGGATAGCTAATGGCTGATGGGAACCTCGATTCCCAACATTAGTCAGCTGAGTGCCCGGCTAACAGCTGAGGGCTGTGAAGAAATAGGGAAACCAAATGAAATAAAACAAAAGAAAAATGTCCCTGAAAAGGAGGAGGCTCAAGGGCACGAGCTCAGCAGCCTGGCTGGCATGAAGTAACAGGGATTGTAGGGTACTTTGTTATTGTAACTAGATCAGCAGTGTCAGAGCAGTCAAGACCAAAACAACAATTCAGACTAACACCGGTTCCCTCCCTGGTTCTGTTTATCCTCTCCTGGGAGTGGTAATGAGCTGCAGTTTGTAGTTTTCGCTACGTTGAAGGTGCCCAGGCTGAAGCGAGACAGGGTTATTTTAGGAGGACAATTAAAATACCTGCTGATGTTGTGTGTCTGGGAGAGGGTGTAGCGGCGGGCTGTGCATGCGTGAGGTGTGTATAAGTGGGGTGTGTTGTATATGCTTGTGGGGGGGTGTACAGATGTGTTTGTTTGCATCTGGCTGAGTCGTGTGTGGGTTGTAGGGTCCCCACTCTCCCCTGCCCCGGGCACAACACAGCAAATCCGCATGTTAATTGTCCTCTTTAAATAATCCTGTCTACCTCGAGGGATCATGAATGTAGCTCAAACTAAAATCAGCAGCTGGTCACTTCAGTCAGCAAAGAATAAAGGCAGCCACTGAGGGCAAGGTAAAGATTTTCAGTTTGAACTGTGGCTGTAATATATCTTGGTTTCTCTGACGCAGCTCATCTGGTTAAATAAACCTCTGTGTGTGTGTGTACATACGTATGTGTCTGGGGACAGGTGCTGTTCAGCAGAGATTTTCATATATAGACTGCAATAATACAGTCCCTCATACTGAGATCCCATAAAAACCATAGGCATGAACTGGATCCATCACAAGGCTCCTTGACACGTGTGCCCATGGCTCTGACCAAACCAACAGAGTGATTGTAGCAGAGCAGGGAAGAGGGGGCCCGGACTGTAGCGCTTTCTCCTGTGTGCAAAGGGGAACCCCGGGTTGGTTTTGATCAGGTGCTTTTCACATGACACCTGAATACATGGGCTCAGAGGGCTTTCTTCCCATGGAAAGCCTAGGCAGAAATGAAAGGCAGGTAGGGAGTGAGGGATGTTCCTGGCAGGGCTTTAAAATTGCTGCAAGCCGTACCTATCCAGGCTCCTATTTCTTGTCACCTGCAAGAGGAGAGAGAAAGAGTTAATCCCATTGCTTGGCTGGTCAGATTTTAATATACTATAGTGCTGTGTTGTTCACCTCCTGGTGAAAAGACCCAGCCACATGCCTGCTCCTCAGCTGACAATTAACTCTACCACTTCTGCAAGAATTTCACATCAGGCTGCCAGCTTACCCTGTCGATCACTTGTAATCCAGACAGGTAACCCCCTCCCACAGGATACATGGGCAGGGGGCTTTGAGGAGAGGAGACCGCCTAGAGTTTCCTCCAGAGTCTTCCGCTGGGAGGAGCAGGGTCGCCCTCCACCCTTCAGTGGAAAAAGGAAAGTGTTTGCCCCCAAGCCCTGCAGATCTGAGGATCCTCTACAGTCCTGGGCCATCTGCAGGAGGACCCTGTTCTTCTACTGGCTCCTCACAGATGGGCTTTGGGCACTGCAGAGCAAAGGGCCATTGGGATGTGTCACTCTGATGGTCACCTGGGCCTACAAGAATGAAAAGTCTCTTACAGCCTTCCCTGAATGCCTTCCTTGTGCGGGGGTATTTGGAAATGTAGGTTGCCCTGTGATATGGGGGTTTATGCATCAGCTTTGCCAGCGTCCCTTGCCTGGCTCCTGCGTTATGCTGAGCATCCTCAGCTCCCACTGAAGTCAACATGGGTGCAGAGGATCCAGCAACTTGCAGGAATTGCTCAGCACCACACAATGTTTTGTAACAAGTGTCTGATTCCCCAGTTGCATTTCCCCGGGCTGGCTGGAGACCAGTCCATTGCCAAAAGGAAAGATTGCATTTGTTTGGGATTTATCCACCCAGAACTGATGAATCTGTGTCATGCTTCTTTTCTACAGCGAGTTTGAGGGGTCTTTCAGCAGGTTTTCTGCAGGCTGGGAGCAGATGCCAGAGACTGGGTTGCATTTCTCCAGAATTCTGACCATATAAGAGTGACCTCTCGGAAGCATTACTAGGACCGCCCATTCTCCTTTAAAAATAGCACACCATGGTAGAAGCTGGTCTCCTTTCCTTAGCCAGGCTGGAAAAGGCTGATGTCCAAAGACCTATGGCTGGAGATGAGACTTGAGGTGATGCCCCTTGTTTTTCTGAAAGGGCTGAAACAATTATTGTGGGTACCCTGGGAATGTTACCAGAGCGTCACTGCTGTACAAACAGAAAGCCACCAGGCAGTGAGATGCTTATCTGGTTTGCCATTCAGCTCCCTCAGTTGGCAGGAGACGTGTTATTTGCGCCCATCATGAAGGTGATGTGTTATTTGCATCTGTCTGGGGTCTGTGACGTGCTGCAATGCAGAGGCCAACCTCAGACAGATCTTTATTCAGGGAAGTGATCTGGAAAGATGGGGCCCACGTTCATGAATTCTTCCAGCAGGCTCTGATTTTGCACTCCTACTTGTAAGTGCACATCAGGGTGCGGCCCCAAAAGCAGCCACGGACCCATCCCCCGTGCGCAAATATACACAGAGTTTGTATGCGCAACTGACAGTCTGCATAAAGTGTGAGTGCAGACACTTCATGGGGTGCAGTAAGCCACTTGGACAAAAGTGAGAGTGCACTATGCTAAGGTAGGAGTGAGCATCCGTGTCAGGGCCTTTGTTATCCTGGGGTTGTGAGCGTGTATGTATACTTGAGTGGGAGACTGCCAGGAAGCTGGAGAAGGGCTGTACACAGGTCTGGAGGTATGTGTTTACCTCTTGTACATTCTGCCACAAGAACAGACCATAGATCCAGAGCTGGGAGGAAGGGTGGAGGACGGCAGGCAGAAGGGAGGGAACAGTGGAGACGTTTTAAGCCCCCATCTCCCATGTGACCTGTGGTAATCCTGCCCACTCCATCCAGCAAATCCTAGGGTAAAATGGCGCCTCTGAACAATGGGTATTTGGAGTTAAAGGCAGAAAGCACGGGGTGAAGGGGCTGGCTCTTATTTGATGTATAATATGTAGGGCCACTATTTAAGCTACTCTTATTCTCCATACTAAGTGCTGAGAGACACAGACTCTCCCTCCGCTGCTCAGTACTGACACTGAATAGTTTTCTGGCCGCAGTACAAAATCCCAGGACTGCAAACAGTCCTGACAGGGGAAGCCCAGGACTCTGCCCGAGGGATCCCGCTTCCCATATTGTCAATTCCCCAAATTAATTTTCCGGATCAGGAGCTGAGTCTTTGAAAAAGGTCTCGCCTGAAAAGATTATGGAATTACTCCCGTGCTAATGAGCAGTTTAATGTTACGGCAGCTTAAAGTCTTGCAAGGAAAAAGGAGCCTTAGCAGTGAACTAAAGATACCATGAGAACAGGGAGGCTGGGATGTCTGGGCAAGGGGATGGAGGGGCATCACTGAGTCACTGAAATACACTGTTTGCAGGGCCAGCCTTCACTGTAAAGAAAAGAAACTTGGTGGAAAACTAAGCTGAAGAGCCCTACAATAATATCTTCGGCAGTCCCTAATCTTATCCCCTTTTCTGCTGCGGGGACCAAAGGGGCAGGCAACCCACAGATTGATTCTTCTCCTCCAAAACAAGCGTACTCTGGCCAGCAGCAAGAGACAGCTCCATGCCTGGTCACCTGCTATGGGAGCAGAGCTGTAGGGCGGAGGAATTGCAGTCTTGGATCAGACCCGTGGTCTAGTTAGTCCAGTATCCTGTCTTTGACATTGGTTGGCACTGGATGCTTAGAAGAAGGCTGTAAAGCTCCCGAATGGATATTGGGAGAGTTCCTTCCTACCTCAGGCAGTCAGTGGCTGGCTGCTGCCTGGAGGTTGATCTCTCTGAGATGTTTCTATCCTAAGTCGTGCAACTGCAAATGGTATTCTTCTTATTCCCATAAATAAGTAAGGGACCAGAAGGGGAGGCAATTATTTGACTTGTAATCACAGCCAAGTCACCCCCTCCCACAGGAGGGGAGGCAGCTATTTGACTTGTAATCACAAGTCAAATAATTGCCTCCCCCTTTCGGTCTGGGATCGCAGGGAAAAGCAGCTCCTTAACCGATCTTCCACTCCCAGGTCCTGACCCTGAGGTCTACTCCATGCAGGCCCTGAGCTGGGTGGACAGCAGGGAGGCAAAGGTGGCTTTCCATCATTTTTGTGCTTTCCTGGTCTTGGAGTCCAGAGGGGGTCGACTTTGTCTGTCGGTGCAATTTAGGACAGCCTCAGGGATACTCTAGCCTACACTGGCTCCAACGGCCCCCACCGGGGCATTGAGGCAGCTGGAGGTTGCTGGAGCTCAGCAGCACACTGGCATACCCTCCTCCCTGGCGACATCCCCAAGACCCTTCTTATGATGGTGCATGTGAGGAGGGGATGGTGTAGACCTGGCTTAGCGCCTTTGTCCCGCCACCCTGGCACAAAGGGGGCAAGAGTGGGGCTGAGGCTGTGCCCCCCCCCATAATGTGCACAGCACGCTACGCTGTAATTTCACATAGCCAGTGTGCCCCAGGAGTTAGCTTTCATCTTCTAGACCATAACTATGGACTCCAAGTACGCACCCTGAGGCCCCAACGAACAACCACCACATGGCTTAGTCAGTTGCCTTCTCAGTAGGAATGTGCGCATCTGGGGATTTCACTGCATCCGTCATGCTGGCTTTGACATTCTGACTAGGGACCTGGTTCTGCTCTCGCTGACGCTGGTTTTATTCTGGTGTGGCTGCCCTGACTACAACGAGGTTCTCTGGATTTACTCTGGGGCAAGCGAGAACAGAATCAGCCCTCTGGGTCTAGCTGGGGGAGTGGAGTGGGGGAAATCTCGCTGTGCGAGATGAGACGAAATGAAAAGGAAGGGCCAGTCTATATTTAGGCAAGGGCTCTGTTCAGAGCAGGTAATCCTCTTTCCGTGAATTATCCAGCCTGGGGATTAGACCGCTTTAAACTCCTCACCAGGCCTCCCCCGCACCAGGAGGCCACCGTGGAATAGACTGGCTTTATGAACACATAGCGGGCAACAGATGGCAGGAGGATGGCAGAGGGAAGGCTGCTGCTGGCAGGCTTGTGCGTCCCTCCAAGAGCTTGCTCACGGCCCAGATGCGCAGTGACACAGGAGTGACGTGCAATGCTACACAGTTCGTCAAGGGGTGACCATTAAGAAAGAACATGGAGCTGAGTGCGGCAGCAGATAAAGGGAGGGATGACAGGCACAAAGCAGCCCTTTCCCAATGCACAGTATTCCTGCTTCCCTGTCACATGCCATTTCTTCTGACGCAGGGAAGGGAAGCTCCCTGGGTTGCTTATCAGGTGCATCGCTCTCCGTCTGGAAGCTGTTCCTGACCTGCCTTGCTCTGCCAGCATCTGACCTGCTTTGGCTGGCTATAGAAACTAAGCCCTGGGTCTGCAGGTCCATCCCATCTGTCTTGAGTGGGAATGAATCACTATCAATATTAAATGATGGGTCTGGCAGCATGGGGGCAGAAAGGCGACACAACCAGGGAAAAGATGGGGGTTGGAAAGGCTGGGATGTGGTGTCAGGAGGACTGGGTGGCATTAGGGAAAGAAAATCCTTCTCACCACAAGTTGTGTGATGGGTTCCTGTGCAATGAGCCGGTGGGTCTCAGTCTGGTGCCTAGTGAACAAATGTCAGCATAAAAAAAGGGTCCCTTGTTGACTTTCTCACTACAAAGACTGAATGTGCCATAGAGAATAAACTCCCCTCCCCTCTAAGGGTGGGCCCTCCGGGTCAGAGTTTTGGTGGGGTGACAGGCAGGGATGCGCTGCCATTGCACGTCTTGTCCGTGTCCTAGGGATACGTGACTCGGTTCTCCAGGGCTATCAGGCCAGCTACTTTTGCCATCACTATATTCACTTGAAACTGGAGATCCTTTTCTGAAGCAGCAACAGGGCCACTCTTTGGAAGAGTGAGCTGTAGCTCACGAAAGCTTATGCTCAAATAAATTGGTTAGTCTCTAAGGTGCCACAAGTCCTCCTTTTCTTTTTGCGAGTACAGACTAACACGGCTGCTACTCTGAAACCAGGCTATTGTTAGTTCCCCTGGGATTTATGTGAGACATCTGCCCCCCAGGTGTAGGGTTCATTTTACACCCCCTCCCCCACTATCCTTTATTTATGTATTTATTCTGCCTCTCCTTTCACTTGGAAATGGCTAGACATTTTTTATTCCCCTAGTTTCTCTCTGCACTTTCATCACTGGCCTCTGACGTTGCTACTATGTCGTTTCAGCCAGGAGTGAATTCTGATGACGATAAAAGCGAACTCTTGTCGGATCCTGGAGTGACAGGCTGTGGGTGCAGTTGCTATCCCACAAGCCCATCCTTAGAAACCCAGGGCCTGAGAGGGCTTCAGCTGCATCAGCGTTAAACTGTGGTGAATGACGCTGATCTTTTCATGGGGAACTGAATTCTCTCAAGGGACACCATTGTTCATGCATTTAAATAGTGTTTAACATACTCTCAGCTCTTTGTTGTACTTCCTCAGAAACCTAAATCTGGCATTTTGGTCCTATTACATTTTCTCTTCCCAAAATTAAGACAAATTTTGTGCCCTATCCTGGCACTCAGTATTTTGGTCCAACTCTTACTGAAGTAATTTGGATGATGTCATATAAATAACTTCTGTGGGAGTTTGATTAGAGCACGGAATCCATGATTGGCCCCATAAGTAGCTGTTGGAAGGGTAATACCTGTTTAACTCTCCTCTGAGACCCGGCTGGCAACATCAGTACTTGCTTTGCTTTGACTGACAGGTAGAGTCAGGGCTGCCAGTTATTGCTCTTTTGTGCTAGAACTAGAATTAAACCAAAATGCCCCGCTGGAGCAGAGAGAAGAAAAGGCCACTGAGTGCAAACAGCCACTGCCTTTAATATCAGCTATTGTCTTTTTCTCTCTGTGTTGAGCATGATCAATTTCCTGTTTAAGTTAAAGTCAACACATCTGTCACTTCAGCATCTCCGGCTGCCTGGCTTCCTCCCCCACCTGCCCTCCCACTCTGTCTGCAGTCTCCCTATCCTCTACCTGCTTTGTTGCTGGCGTGTATGTTTTCTGTGGTGGCTGATGGACTCGTGCCCTGCTGGTGGCTCTGTTCCGTTTGCAGTGGGATGATCGGCTTGGCTCGCAGAGCATTTACTCCTAATCCCCAGTTTGTGACAGCCTAGTGGCAAAGGCAACTCTTCCAGGGGCTGCTGTAGGTGAGAGCAGTGGGGGAAATGATTGGCAAATGGCTGGTGGTTCTGGGATGACACATTTCCTAGTTCTGGTAAGAAATGCTTTTCCGTTTGGTCCCCTTTCTGGGCATTTGGTTACAGACAGTGACGAGGCTTAAAGGGATAAACGGCAGAGAGGGGAGGAAGTTGTGAAAGAGATGGACAAATAACAGAGTCAATGTAATTTAGACGGAAGCCTTTCCAGGAGCAAATGTTTATTAGAGCAATTTATTTACCACTAGTGCATGGCTTCCAGCTAGTCAGATCATACAGTGATGAAGGCAGTTGAAGTACCTAGCCAGGTACAAGGCAGTAGCTGATGTTATGTTTTCCCTCTATGGGTGTTTCTATGTGCCTTTTCCAATTAGGTATGGTTATTAGATAGATCCCACAGCCAGACCTAAAAGGCACTCTCTGTCATGCAGTTCTGTGGGTGTAGCTTGTGGAATGCTTCTGTTTCTATTTGATGCCTTTCATAGCACTGGCTTTGGAAATTCATTTATGAATATGTGTCTCTCCGTTGAGAAATAAAGCCCTTCAGCTTTCCTGAGTGCTAAACTTTCTCCTGGTAAGCAAAGTCGGCATTATTCCCTGGAACTGGTCTCCCCAGTATCAGATGCATTTAAAATATAGAGAGAAGCAGTGAGGTAGTTGCAGACAAAAATGAGAGTCTAGTCAAAACTATGAGCAGATCTGTGAGATATTCTGTATCCCAGACATCTGCTTATTTTGAATTTGAAGGCATTGAACTGGTTTAATTTACGGGGCTCTTGAGCTGATAGACAGCCTGGGCCAGATTCCAGTGAAACCAGCGCAGTTATTCCACGGTGAATTTGGCCTCATTTGCTTAAAGAGGAACAGTGAGATGTAACTCACGAAAGCTTATGCTCAAATAAATTTGTTAGTCTCTAAGGTGCCACAAGTCCTCCTTTTCTTTTTTCTTAATAGCAGTCTGGCTGTGTTGGGTCAGCAAAGGTCTGTCCCTAATATACCTCTAGTGATAGGAGGGAAATGAAAAGCATGATGATGCATCTTCAGTGATTCTGCTAATAGATGGAAAGCACTGACCCTCTTAGCATTTCTGGATCCCTTCCTAAAACTGGTGCCTTGGTCCAGGAGTTCCTGAGACCCTTTTGTGAGAGGGCTTGTAAAAGCATTCGGTTGGTGATTCCAAGATGGGTTCCTTCTGTGTTTCTGAGATTAGGGTTAACAAAGATCTGCCTAGAGAAAACAACCAAACTGGTTTGTTCACAAAAATTAAACCACCTCCCTCTGTCACAGACATTCTTCTGATTGTTTCTACATACAGTGAAACTTGCACTAAGGAGGGCCCCTGTTTTAATTACTAACTTTGGAGCTTCCCTATGGTTTCCAGCACAGTTACATTAAACTTTTAGTTAAAGATCCAGCTCTGCCAGGTAGCTGACTTTTGCTGAGCCCTTGGGTGGTTGCTTCAGACATATTTCAAAGTAACAGTCTTTGTATCAAAGCCACCAATAAAATAGCACTGGAACAACGGCTGAAGAACAAGCACTAAAAGTGGAAGGGTCTGCATGCCTCTTGCCATCCAGATGCTGTACAATGAGGGGATAGCACAGTAACTCTAGACTGAGGTATTTGTGGGCCTTGACTATTTCTTCTATGATGCCACTGAACAAACGGAAAGACTGCAGAGCAAGGTTTCTAAGTGATCTGAGCCGTGTGTATGTCCCAGAGAGAACAGCCCTTGTTGCCTGTAATGGAACCACAAGGGTTGGTTTTTAAAGGAGCATAAATCTTTCATTGCTATGTGTTTTTTGGAAAGACACTGTCGAGTTAAAAATTAGAAATTTCTATCAATTAATTCCCGTGCCTAGTTAGATTATAAAAACGGAAGGAATGTATACATCCAGTTCATTTTTTAATTATCTATTGTGTGGTGTTTGTTTACTTATTAAATTTCTCTCTGCTTGAACTTTGAAAAGAGAATGGTCAATTTCAATTGTTTTTTTCCCCCCTAGTCAGTTTCTCCTATAGGTTTCTCCAGTCCCGCAATGCTGCTGGGATTCCAGGTGCTGCACAGGAAGGTTAACTCTATTTTTAAAAAAAACATCTTGCAGTTGTAAAATCAAAGTGAAAAAAATCCTGGAAACATCCCTCTTTGTGTTAGGGTCGATACATGCTCAGAACTGGAATTTTGGGGCCAAATTTTACCTGACAATGAGTCTTTAACTCTTCAAGGTCTGCTCTTTTTCAGGGGGCCAGTCAAATAAATGCTACGGTAGGGGGTGTGTGTGTATGTGTGTGTATGTAATTTGTAGCATCCCAAAGATATTTCCTTGATGGCAATTACATTATGTTTGGGGAACATATTCCTGTATACAGATGGGAACAACTTGATGTCTTCCAGATGCTTGAATGTCCAATCATAACTCCTGTTTGGAGGTTGGTCTTTTAATATAGCCAAATGGGATAAAATGGATGGATTTGTCCCCTTTTAAATATCTACCCATGATGATCAGCGATTGCACTCAGAAACTACCACTCTCACGGCAGAGTCTTGAACCTTCCCTGTGAGATCAAGGTGTCCTGAACAAAGAACACAGTAGAGTAAATGGCAGTTCCAGTGGAGGTCTGTGGTACTGTGCATTGATACCATGGGATATTTAGCCCATCAACAGGATGTAACTGAGAAACTGTAAAGAAAAAACTTTACAGTGGGGAAAACTTCCACATTTATTCAACATAAATATAAATCCAATAACCTCATTCCTCTCTCTCTCTCTCTCTCTCTCTCTTTTTAACCACATCTGCTAAATTATCACAAGCTATTTGTGTTTTAAACGAGGACTTCTTCCCTCACAGCCCATCTGCTCAGCCTGTTTGTTCCTCCAGCAAAGTCACGATTCTATTATCATGTTGTATGACTGTGGAGGGCAATGCTGCGGGGATGGGACTGCAGCTTCACTTGGGGATGGGATAAAATGGAGAGGGGTGGGCTGAAAGGGGGAGAGCCACTAGTGAAAAGGGGAAGATGGAGAGAAATACACCAGAGCAGACGAATCAGGAAGTGCTGGCCACAGAAAAATCCCTCATTGGTTTTTTTTGGTATAAATGTTTCTTTTTTTTCAATCTTGTCCTAGCATGAAAGTCACCTTTACACTCAAGGTACCAGAAAGCCCTCACTGGGTCTGATCCTGCAGTCATTAGAGTTGACTTCAATGTGAGTTTTGCCTCCCTAGGGAATACAGGCTCCAGGCTGTTTTGTGTATCGGATAGGCCTGATTCTACTCTCACTGACATTATTGCTGTTATTATTATTTATTTGTATTATGGTAGCACCTAGGAGCCCAGTCCTGGACCAGGACCCCATTGTGCCAGGCACTGTACAAGCACAGAACAAAATCACAGTCCCTATCCCAAAGACCTTATAATCTAAATATAAGGCAAGACAACAGATGGATATGGACAGGCAGACGGTTGGGGGGGGGGGGAGTAGTACAAGGAAATAAGGAGACAGTATGAGAATGAAACAATGAGGTATCCTTTCAATCTCACTGAAATCAGTGCAACCGAGAGCAGAATTTGGCCTTGCTGTGTTTTTCCATACCCAAAGGGCAACCATTTGCTCTCACTTTAAACTGACTTCACTTTTTCCATTGAGGATTGAGTACAAAAAAGAACAAACGTAGTCGCCATGAGAGAGCAGCATGTGCCTGTCACCTGTGAAACATGCTGCAGCAACTAGGGGAACAAAATGGCTGAAGCCTCGGCATACAGAGTGAATTCTTTGATGGTTAAAGGTACGATACACAGAAAACGAAGGTGTTGAGGTTTCAGAGGTACGTACACCATTGGCGCTTAGTGTGTTTACTGCAAAACCCACTAATAAATCCAAGTTACTAGCAGCACAGTGAAAAGTGGCATTCAGATATGTGCTCCCTGTAGCTGTACATAGACACATCCTCATGCTAGTCTCATCTCTGCAGGAGAAAAGCAAAGCAGGTGTTTTTTGTATGGACGGGGGTGGCAGAGGTGAAAAGTATTTTAATGTTTTTGTGGCTGCCTCATTAAAGGTCGAGCCGGCTGCTGGTCTGCAAAGGTGTCCTCTACCCCTTTGCTGGGACGTTGCTGGAATTCAAGTCTCATTGGGTGATGCTCTTTACGCTGCATCGGCAGCAGAATTCTCACTGCCCCAACCATTCCCTTCTGTGTGCCTTGGCTCCTTTTAAACCCGCTCACTCTTTATGCACAGACCATGCATGCAGAGATGCACAGGATCATTTTTAGTTCTTCCCCCCTTTGGGGTCGGGGGGGGAAGGTTACAGTTGGCTGCCTCCATGGTCACCTTCATGCACACTGTTTCTCTGTATTCTGGGTAGGAAGATGAGGCGTGAAGCAGCAGTCAGAGTGGGGTAGAGAGGAAATAAAGTGAGGAGGGAGAGCAAGATGACATGCCCGCCCAACAGCCAGGAGAGGGGCAAGTGCAGCTGTGACTGATTTAACTAGCAACGGTGTGCATCTAAGAATAGGACTGAGGCTTAGTGAGAAGATATGGAAACCCCCTCTTTTGAGGGGAATCATTCTAGGCCCATCCAAAATGTGTAGCTTCATAACCTGGACTGGCTTTTACCATCTCCGATATCAGCCAGTGAATTGCCTGGATTGGCCATTTTCCTTTAGGACCAGCCCTGGCCTTCCCCAGGAAAAGTGATGAAGAGATTTTTGTTGCTGAGGAAGACTTTTCCCTGTCGAAAATTGCTGGAAGAGGCACGTACTCTGGGCTCAATTTGGGGCGGGGAGCGAGGGGGGCTCAAGAGTCAAGCAAAACCTCGGTCTCAAGCTGTTATACTGTTACTGCAAACTCTGACACTGAGCAGAGTTCGTTTGTAAGGATGCCAAAGAACCTTTACCTGGCCAGGGCCTCACTCTGCTCTCTCCCTCTCTCTGGCTGCAAAATCATTCAGCCACCACTCAAAGACAGGGGTAGAAGACAGCAGCCATTCAATGCCAGCAACACGAAAACAACACCTTCTAGCAGGCCCTAGCAGGGGAAGTAGAGAATGCTATATATAATTGAAACTACAGGAGAGATTTTAGGTAGGAAAGTAAATGAATGTAGGAGGTGTGGACCAACACGGCTACAACAACACTGCAAATCCATAATTCAGTTCAGCTCCTAAGACTGATGTTCTGTTCTGGCTCAACGGTGGCTCTTGTGAGAGGTGGGTTGGGAAGGAGGAGGAATTCATCGGTTTTTGACTGGGTGCTGGAGATTTTAGACTTTGGCTTCTGCTGCGCTGCAGACCCAGCCAGTGCTGCTCATCACCTCACCCACCCTTAGCCAATGAAACATGAGGCCCGCCTGGGAACGGGAATGCAGATGGGGCTAGGGGAAAGGTGGATAGGGTGGCTGGACCTAGCAGAACCCTCCATAGCTAAGGACACCAAATAATTTCCATGGCAACATGTCATTTTCCAGCCCCAGGCTCTGCCTGAAGGTGAGCTTTGATTTTTTGCAAGATGTGGGAGTTGGAGCAAAACCCCTTCAGCTCGTGTTGAATGAGGAAAGTATGGAACAGACACAGGAACCAGCCCCTTGGCAACGGATTTTCTTTCTGACTCTTTGTGTGGGCTGTATGTAGTTTTTGTTTGGCAGTATATTCCTATTGCCAGTGGGAATAGCGCCCATCTGCTGCAGCCAGATTCAGTGAACAACTGAACATAGTTCCTGCTTGGAGGTTTGGGCTTTTATAGCCAAATGGGATCTGATGGATCACCCTTCCTGTCCTTCTGCCCTGCGGCCACACATGCTCTCTGTTACCCTCTCACATGCAAACACCCCGCCACGCATCTATCTGGAGACAGCATGCCTCAGATGAGGGGGATTTCTCCTGCCCTTTCTGACAGGTGGTCAGACTGTGGCAGATTTCCTAGTTTTCACTGCTTTCATTAAGACTTACAAGCCTCTGGCCTCCTGAACTCACATGTAACCTCTCCCAGTGTACCCTCCACCCACTTGCCCTCCCCAGCAGCACCTTAACAAAATCACTGAACAGGGAGGCCAGTCCTGGGTTTGGGCAGTGGCCCTGGGATCTTTCAGGAGTTCTTTAATGTACTGCATTCAGACTGAATTCCTGCAAAGGAATATGGGTTTTAAAAATGGAACGGTGTTCTTTTTCTAGGGCACCATTGTCTGTAGCTGCTGAGTTACTAAGGTGATGGGCATGGTAGCACAATTTAAATGCCTAGGTATACAGACAGGTAGATCGATTCCGAGTACAGTCACCTGAGTGTAAATCCAGAGAAGTAAGCAGAGTTCCTCTGGATGTACACGAGTGTAACTGAGACCAGGGTCGGGCCTGTGAAGTATGTAGCAATGTAACTGAAAAGAGAGGCTGTCCTCTGGGTGATGCACCTTTAATTGTAGTGGGGTCTCTCTGCCCGCATTGAAGGTGAGCTGGCTTTAGGTCTGCTTTGTGCCTTGGACTTGGAGTTCAGATTTTTTTCACAACTGGGGACAGATTTTCCGGAGACCTCTGCACATCATGTGTGGGCGCTGCACACTTGGAAATCTAGCCCCGTGCCACCTCCTGATGAAACGTAGATGGGCACTGGTGAAGACCAGGCCTCGCTGCGGATGAAGTATTTGTCTCTAACTGTACCAGAACGAGGTACATTTGCCGCCCAAAAGCGACAGTTCTACGTGTATTTTTAATTGGGCTGGTTCATCTCAGGAATCTGACTTCTTTTAATTAAGATCCTTTTTCCATGGCATGTTAAATTATTGATACGCGGGCACAGATTGAGGCATTCCAGTGACTTCTCAGCCTGATATAAAGCTGCACCTGCCAATTAGTCAAAGTTTCCAGGGACTCAAAGGGGGTTGCGGGGCCCTTTGCTTCTGAGTTACTGACCTGACTTCAGCCCAGCATTGCTGTCTGAAGGCTGTTTGGGGACACTGTGTGAAATATGTGTGGTGTCTATTTCTACGGGGCAGGTGTCTACCTGCTGAACCCTCCCCACTTGGTGCTCATTGGTCCTTTTGATGACAGCGGAGAGGCTAAGGAGGGTACTTCAAAGTCACATCTCACTCCGGAGCAGGGGTTGTTGCCTTTTGCTTTCTCCACGCATGAGAATGGCAAATTGAAACAGAGTGTTTCTAATGCAAGTAATGAGATCTTGCATTTATTATTTATTATGAATTATCAGTATGTGCCCGTACGTCACTGTGCCATCTGGGTGCCCTGTAATTGCATGTAAGAATGTTTCTTAGTTAGCACCAATTATTACTTGTTATTTAATAAGCCCATGGAACTGGAGCCTTTCTCCCCTAAGGATCCCAAACGTTACAGATGCAGCTATAACTGCAGACGTCTCTGGTGTGGAAGGCAGCAGCAGTTTTCACAGCACACAGTCACACTAAGAGATTAAGGCAGGAAATGAAGGAGACCCCCACAGCCAGTCGAAACTGCAGAGGGAATGTAGGGAAGCGGGATATAATGACCCAGGCTGGAATTTGGCCAGGATACTAGGGTTCTTGCAGAAAAGGCCAGGGGAATATTACTAACCGGAAGTCATTAGGACTTTGGTTTTTCATCTCAACTGAAAGCCGGTCCTATGGGCACTTTAGCTAAAGCCGCTGTGTTAAGTGATATCTTACGTATTATTGTACTGCAAAACAAGCCTTCTCTGGAGGGCTAGGGCTGAGAGCACAACCCACACTGAGAGGGGTGCGTTCCCCTCTGCGACACTCCACAGAGTCTGTTATAGCCACAGTTCCTGCTTCTTCAGTTCAGGCTGTAGCAGATCACGCCTTTAGCTCTGGCAGTCCCTTGCGTTTCGGGGAGGGTTTGAGATCGAGCCCTAGGCCTTTGTACAGCCCGAAGGGCAGAAAGTTAGATTCACGCCTGAGGGCAGCTGTGCGGCTGGAACTATCCAGGAATCAGCAATGAGGTTGCTTCAGAGAGATGCTGTTTGAAACCTGCCTGGCTGAGGCAGCAAACAGGCCGCTGGTCTGCTTTCTGCCATGGTGAGTGTGCAAATGAAAGGCGTGTTCGTTGTGTAGGGAAAGGATTCACTAGGGAGGTATAAGGAAAGGGCCGCTCTCTGTCTCTCCTCCTCCACCTGCACAGCACCAGGCAGCTGGTGCACGCTGTGTACGGCTGTGCTGCTGATTAAATATTGAAAGGCTTTGGTTGCTTTTGTGCGGAAGCCCAAGTCCAGATGAAAATGAGGCTGTCTGAGGACAAATCTGCCCTGGCAGAGCGGGGCCTCTCCTCTCTCTGGATTGATATTACAGTACGGCTTCCACTTGGGCAGGTGCGAATAGTCATTTGGGTGCCCGTGTGAAGGCTCACATGGGACTTGGGTGCCCAAGAGATTTTTGTTCGGTCACACCTGAGCTGACTGATGGCCGAGGGGGATGATGAGTGTTGACAGGTGGACTGAGGGTGCAAACAGTATTTCAGAGGGACCCAGTGGCACTCAAAGCTGCCCAGAGGTTAGTCATGACCAAGGCTAAGCCAGAAGGCTCAGGTTCAAGCAGCAGCCCCTCCTTGGCTGATCTGCTCTTTGTGTCTAGAGAATAAGGACCACCTTCCTGACCCACACAGCTCCGGTACACACCTCCAAGAGAGAGGCACAGGGTGAGGGATGGAGACAGAAGCAGAGAGAGAGAGAGAGGATTTGCTGTGGATTTAGCGGGTTAGAATGGGAGAGGAGGAGAGTCAGGAATAGGGTGGGGCTAGAGGAGGTGAGACGGAGGTGGCAAGGACTGGGGCACACCTGTTGGAGTTTTGGGGAGAGGGTCACTTGGGAACATAGGGACAGCACCATGGAAAGGCTGCAGTATGGTACCAGGCTGGGGCTGTACGTCATCAGTCAACACAAGGAAAGAAGGTGGCAGGCAATGTAGGCTGGGACTTGGGGGAGGAAAAGCCCTTAACCACCTAACAGAGTCTCTGAGCGTCAGAAAACCTCCTTTGACCTCACTGAGGTGCAGGACATAGAGGGGGGAAAATGCGTTCCTGAAACCATCTGGATTGAACTTCAGGGGGAAATAGAGAGACTGACCCAGATGAGCCCTGGTCTTTCTCTGTCCCCACCAGGGTCACCACGGCACTCAGTGACTTTGCAAAGGATGGGGTGGGAATGCTACTATGATCAGCAACACACCTGTGTGTGCCTAGAGGACCCCCTAAACTCTGTGATCCTCAGGGCTTCCCAGGAGCTGCCCTATGGATCACGAGAGAAGCAGGAATCCTTTGCCATGTGTACTGGGCATCAGAGAAGGCACAACTTTCCCTCTGAGTGCACTAGGGGGACACAGTTCAGCCGCCAGAGATAGAAAACATACCTGTTTTATGGACATGATGGCTGCACATGGCACCAAGATGTTCCTGGCTGTGGTGGCAAGATACCAAGGGTCATTTCATGACTGATACCTTGACACTGCCCCACCACCAAAGTATTGGCCCAATTTTTAACCTGTGCCCTTGACCCCTGCTCTGTGTTGAAGTGAGACCTTGGGAGTACTTGCCCAACAGCTCACCCCCAAGAGGTCATTTCTGTAACTGTGGTGCCCATTTCTGGGTCTCTGTAGCTAGACTTCCTCTTATCCCCTCACTTTTTTTGCCATCTCTCCCACTACCCCAGATCCTTTGGGGTTGGCCATTACCCTGTGGGATCTGAAAAACACCCTGCTTTTATGCTGCTCACTACTGGGTGCCTGCATGCAAGGTACTAATTTATGTAGGCTAATATCCTCCTAATGAGCATTTCTGACAACTCACCATGTTTGCACGGGTTGCTTTGGAAAATCGCAGCAAACACTGAGCATTCAGACAACTTGGGGCAGCAAACTCCAGTGCTGAAAATCCCTTGGGCATCCGGCTTCTACTTGGAACCCTAGATGGGGCCCCAAATAGCTATTTGCACCAGCTCACGCTTTTGATGTGCTGCCCGTGATGTGTAGAATTGTCCCTTCTCTGCTTCCCATTCCACTTTCACACAGAATAGGAAAAGCTGCTTCCATAGCACTTTTAAAAGCGAGTGACCAATTTCTCCCCTTGCCCTCCATCTCTTTCTGAGTCTTTTCTGCCATAGGTTGACCCATGGGAGGGTTCCTGAAGTGTCATGTGTGTCACGCTGGATAGGGGGATGCCGTGACTTTTAGAAACAAAAAGGACATCATTGCCCAGGGAACACAGTGTCCTATAGCAGTGCGGTCCCAAAAGCTGGCCCAGCTAAGCCGGGGAGCAGCCAATCAGTTTGGGCACCCAGTACGGACAGCATATTTTTTCAGAGCACTAGCATGGCCCATGTTTAGCTTGGAAAATTCCCTGTGTAGTTTGAGTTACAAAAGTGGGGGCCTAAATCCTCTGCAGGGTGTTCAGAGGGGGCCTGTTAAAAAATCCCTCTGAATATAATTCAATGTAAATGTGACAGCTAGATGAGTTCCAAGCGCAAATCAAAAGGAGGACTTGTGGCACCTCAGAGACTAACAAATTTATTTGAGCATAAGCTTTCTCCAAAATCAAAAGGAGAGCATTGCTTGCATGCAAGCGTGTTTGTCTATTTGAGAGACAGTGTGTTTTGTCTGTGCGCATGTGCACCCTCAAGGTAGAAGGTTCCTTTTCCTGGGCAGCTGGAAGAGTCTGGTATGAGTGTGCACACCTGGTAGCATAGACAGTGCATGTTTATCCAGGGAGTAGTTACATACTTGATTTTAATGCTGCTGTATTCTGTAATTACTCTGGATAGATTGGCATCCAGACATCTGGTAATAACTGGATGTTACCAAACAAACACCAGTGAATGGAAAGGTAGCCTGGCCACTAGAGAGGGGAACAACACAAATAATGTCTGGGGGTTGGATAAATAACCCAAAATTCATTTAGTGTATCCAAACCTGAGTGGATATAGGGAAAGCCATTGGATGCCAACAGATCACAGAGAGGAATAGAGCTGCGAGACTGGTTCCTCTGGAAGGAAGAAATTCTTTAAGGGGTAGTGTTTATGTATTTCTTACAATGGACAATTAGCCTGAGCAGCAATCATTTCCCTGGCTTGCTTCATACGTGTATTGTTTTAGAATATAAAACCAGCAATAGAACGTTAAGCCATATCTGAAACCGAGGTAAAGGAAAGCCTCCTGAGAGGTCATTTCAGTGCTAATGGGGGTCAGGATGAGTTCTATTTGCAGGGCTGCCCAGGAACATTAGCAGAGTCTGACAAGAAACACAGTTTATCGACTTTCTAATTTGACCACACCGATCATGAAAAACCCACAGCTGCCGCCTGAGCAAAGAGAGGCGTTCAGATCAAATGCCTATTGTGCAGCAGTCAGTGAAGGCCTGGGCGAGGGATTTGGGCTTTGTGTTATCTCCTCACCTTCACTCCACCAGGGCTCTCCCACAATCAGATTCAAAGCCCCACCATCCCCTCCGTGTCAGGTGGATTATGGTTTTCGAAAGAGCTCAGAGCCAGTAATTCAAGTGCTCAATGCCCAGATTCTCAAAAGAGCTCATCCCCGTCATGCATACAGCATGTTCACCGGCCCTGATAATGGATTCTGTGGAGCCCTTCTGAAAATTCTGGCCACGATGCCATTGGTTGCATGGCCCTTGGCAGATGAGTCAGAGAACTGATTTCTGTTGGGCTGGTCACAGAGTCAATAAATGGAGGTGCTTGCCAGTCTTTGTAGATGCTCATATAACACACCATGTGCAATCACATCTCTTTCTAGTGTCTGGACCCAGAGACTATAAAAGCCTGCTCCTTACAGATAAAAGGAATCTCTTTTAGCTCAAGTAGGTCTTATGCTTTGGGTGCTGAAGTTCCCAGGTTCCATCTCTGCTGTGAAGCGTGGTGCCTGTAGAGGAATAGCCATAGTTTGTTACAACATGGGACTAGACCTCCTGTGGACCTCACATACTTGGAACTAGCTTAACAGCTGGATGGCCTGATTTTCCAAAGTGCTGATCACCAGGCAGTAAATTGTGAAATTGGTGGGAACTACTGGATGCTCCACTCATATAGAAGTCAGGCCACGAGTGCGTAATGCAGTGGCTTAGTGCATCTGAGCCTGTCTCCCTCCAACACAGGACCCCACTTAAAGGAGTTCTTTAATGCAAATAGTGGAGATCTGAGTTCTAGGACCTTAAGTACCACAGTGTCTGTAATATATGTGGCCACTTGTTTTTATATGAATTCACACTTAGCTCTGCATGTGGCCGTGATTCTGACCTGCTCTCTCTCTCCCTATATATAATATCTGTGGTTTAATTTAATTCTTGGCTTCAAAGCAGGTAGTTGGACAAGGGGGAATGCATTGTCAGAGGATTGCTATCAGGTTGACAAGGTTACAGTGCTGTGAATGCAGGAGAAGCTTTTGAAGCGATAGGTCAGAGCATGACTGTGTGTGTAGAACTGGGACTTTGTGCTAAGCACGAAGGAGAATGACAGTTCAGTCTGCCATTTATTGGCAGCAGGGTGACTTTTCAGATTGGAGTAATAAATGCATTTGATACCTTTGAACTGGAACAGAATGAGGAGTTTCCCATCCCTGACATCACATTGCCTAGTGCAGAGCCTGTAAGTGCCAGCTGGAGGATTTCTCTCTTCTATCCAGAAGGGCTATAGGGGATAAAGGAGCAGTTTCCGTAATGAACTCCTGTGTTGCTGTGTTAATTAGTGGTGGAATCTAGAATGTTGGCAAAAAGGTGTTACTAATTTGGCCACAGATGCAGCCCAGAGCTCGAGAGGTTGTGGGTGAATTTCATTAGCAAAAATCAGCTAATAGATCAGTCCAAGCATGAGGTATTTGAATAGGAAATACTGGGAAGGTATTCTCTACTGGTCTACATGACTTTCACAACACTGGGTTTCGCTGCATAGCTTTGCTTTGTATCCATCTGGCACTGTTTGCTGTCTCGTGAACCTGTCCGATCTGGTCATTCTGTCTCCATCATGTCCTATAACTCCAGAAGACCAAGCACAAGAGAGTGCTGAGTTTGTTTTTTCACACGTTCCTTTCCATTCAGCCAGAAGACTGCTTCTAGCAAGCTTTAATTGTAAAGCCACTGGTATGTCTCCATGATAATGCGATTCATACATGTTTCACTGTTCATTTTCTAAATGTTCCAGGTAGCCAGATGTTTTTCTTGGGGGTGGGGCTTATAGAAAGTGCAAATGATTTGGACCCAGGTGCTGACAGCAAGATCACCAGATTTGCAGAAGATAGAAAAGTGAAGAAAAGTAAATAAGGAACAAAATGAGTCAGACTCCAAAGGCAGCAGGCAACTTCTATGGTTGGGCCAACGTGGTTCAATATCAAGAGATTTACAATTGTCACTCTGAAAGCAAAGATCAAATCAGGGAAAAAGTGAACCTAATGCAACAGTTTTCTGCCCAGCTTCCTTATCTCACTAGGTCCCTTTGTGTTATTTCTTTGTCCTTACTAGGAAGTGCAACTTCTCCCCATTTAATACCATCTGTGAATTTCATCATTGTCCTGTGTGCCTCCTTCCAGATAATTCACAAAGCTGTTAAATGAGAAGAGATCAAACAGTGGGCTCTGAGTTACCCCAGTTGGCAGCTCACCCCAGTCAGAACACGGCTTTATGCCATTACCCTTTGTTTATACCCTCTTTGTCAGTTTTCAGTCACAACGTAGTGTTTCTACTGAAGCCGAGTAAGCTTTGGCGAGACACTTCATCAACTGCTTGATAAAAATCCAACAGTATTACCCCTGTGGTCAAGTGACAGTGGTAGAGACTCCCAGAAAGAGCTGCTTTCTTTTGACATTAGTCAAAGAACATGATTAGAATAAGGAAAAGAATATCATTAAGGATAATGCCACACTCTCTCTCTCTGCTTCAGTGGAGAACTTCTGCTTAGTAGCTTCCTCATCTCCCTTCCTGCTACAGGGTTAGAGGAAAACACTCCAGCTTGCATGGCAAGAATCTGTTCTTTATAAGGCCCTTCCCAAAATGCTGCTTCTTGCTCATAGATACGATGATAATTCCATTTGAATTTCACTCAGCCCTGCTGGAGAGAGAAGACACCTGAATCCAATACCTTTGCTTTCCTAGGGCTTGTTCCACAGTCTGTTAAAGTCAATGCAAGTTTCCCACAGACCACTATGGGCTCTGGGTCAGGCCCCTAGCAATTGCTATGCCACACTGTGAACAAATTTAACCCCTCATCATCCAGGTTTGCACGCTCATTCAAAATGCATGAGTAAGTGTAAAACAAGGATTTTGCTGTCTGAAGTGGAGGCTTGTCCAGCCAAAATAAAAATAATCTGTTCAAAGGTCTGCAGGCTTAGAAACTTTTTGAAGGAAGCGGTTCCCCTCCTGAGTCACTAACATTCACAAAAATTACAAGTGGGAATAGGGCTGAAGCTTTTCAGGTCACCCAATTAAAATGCCTTCTGTGGTGGGATTCCACATGCATTAACCAATTCCACACACGAGCAATGAGATTTGTTCAGGGCAAATAAGCGCTTTTCCCCATAGCATGAGGCAGGGCCTAAAATAAGCGTCCCTTCTAAGCACACCTAGCTGCCTGCATCTTTCTTAAGAACTCATGCTTGGGAGAGACACAGGTATTTTTGAAGCAATATTTCCAGCTGTCAAGAGTGGAGTGGATTAGATCCCCATTATGTCATTGGGTCAGCCTGGTGATCACATGGTAGATTAATAAGCAACAGCTCTAATAATTAGAGTGACCGAGTTTCTTCTGCATGCAGTAAGCTTCCTAAGAGGGGCTGAGTACTAGCAGTGATTCCTGGGGGGCTCAGAGTCTCGCTCAGCATTTGTCCCTCTGTGATTTGGCTTTGGGCTTTGGAGTGTACATCAAACAGCTGATCTGCTGCATTAAACATCGCTGCAGCATTCAATTTAAGCACAGTTGCTCTTTCAGTAGGTCACCTGTCCTCCAGTGTTTAAAGGAAAGAAGGTGGGGTGAAAAGGGGGCTAGGGTGGATGCAACATTTAACCCTTTCTGCACTCTAGGGGCATGAAATATACAGAGAAGAAAATGACCCCAGTGGGGCCCTATGGACTTGTGCGATATGTTGTGTTGAGCTTCATTCTAATCAACAGGTATGCAGGCACCTGACTGGCCCTGGTCCTGTCCCATGAATGCATATGGGAGGGCAAGGGCTGGCTGGTCCTGCAGCACCAAGAGCATTGCCATCTCTCAGATTTGCCCTGCAGAACAAACTCCTCCCCCTCACAGCACCTTAATATTGTGATGTCACATCATGGTGCAAGGTTGTCTAGCAGCCCGAAGAGGTAATCTGTGGAGTTTCTCTATCCCACAAGCCCAGCTTGCAGGACTCACCTGTGAAACTTGAGACAGTCCTGCAAAATGTGGGACTTGTGACAAACAAGCTTCTAAGATGCTAACATCATAATTGAATGTGATTTCACTTCTGATCGACTAACATTTCACAACATCTATCCTTACCTGTATGCTGCCGTTAGGTAATGGGAGTCATGTGTTTTCTCTAATTTTTTCCATCCATGTGTGGAATAAATTTTGTTATGTGCCCAGAGGTATGTGGAGATGTGCGCCACCAGTAGAAACAAAAAACCTAGACAATATATATATATATTTTTAAAAGTTACCATAGGGATAATTACTCCATCCAGGACAAGTGAGGCATTTTAGAACTCACTATTCAAAGAATTAAATGTAAGTTTAAGAAAAATAAAAATTATGAAATGCATAGACCAGTCAAAACACTAAAATAACACATTTTGAAAGAATAAAATTACAGAGAATATGTGCATTGCAGGAAGTACCAAGAAGTGATAACAACAATAATACAACTATGTGTTAGGAAGTGAGTGTGAAAGAGATGGAGTGTGTGTGTGTGCGTGTGTGTGACACAGAGACTCTGTGTGTATGCTGGCTGCTGGGGACATTTCTGAGAGACGCCCTGCGTTGTCTCTTTAAGACACTCACTGAAAGCTCTCCTGAGCCCTGTTGTCTCCCCTCCCATGCTCTGCAGAGATGGGGTACATAGGCAGGGGGAGGCGGGAGAGAGAAAGTGTGTGTGTGTGTGTGTGTGTGTGTTAGAGAGAGAGAGAGTGTGAGCTGGCTGCTGGGGAAATCTCAGAAACGGTGCACTGTCTCTTTAAGAAAGGCACTCAGCCACTCACTGGTCACCGCAGAAGCTCTGGGAGTCTGGAGTCAGGCTGTGTCTTCTCTGCACTGCTCTGCGGAGATGGGATACAGGGGCGGGGGGACACCCTGACCTCAGCACCTTCCCCTCCGGCCTCTCTGCGCAGCCAGCAGGGTGCTGGGAGGGAGCCACGTGAGGAGAGGGGCACCTGAACACATGCTGTGGGCTGTGAGCGCTCTGCTAATCAGCGGGGTGGCATTTGAAGCTCTCCTGGGCAGCCGCCCAAGCGCGCAGCTTACAGGGAACAGTCTCTTCCTGTCTCTCCCGCTGACTTGCTCTGTGACCCTGAGCACTAATCTGTGCCTGCCTCGGTTTCCCCCTATAAAATGGGGCTAATAAAATGTGCCCACCTTTATAGAGTGCTTTGAGATCCCTTGATGAACAGTGATATATAAGTGCAAAGCTATATCACCTGTGATTACTACTATTACCCCCAGGTACAATGCAAGGCAGACAGGAATTTAACAGGACTGCTTGTGAATGGCACCATAGGCCCCGTGTACAGGAGACAGATGACTATTGTCAAGAAGACATTTGGATGGTGCCCAGGCACTGCACCGACAGGTATTTTAGCTGGCCCATGCTGTGCTGATGGGTCTCTGCTAAATAAGCAAATTTTTCAGGGTGGAGGTGCTAACAGAATGAGCAATCACTGAATCGAGGCAAGTCCGCCCTGCATCCTTATGCAAAACATTTCTTGCTTGAAGTGCAGATGGAGCCAATTATAGTGTTTGTATTTATCCAGTGCTAGGGAGGCTGCCTTCCTCCCTATCTATATTTCATGAGTCCCTGGGCTCGCTGAGCTATGCTCTGCCTGCAGTGTCTTTGAATGGCTTCTGAATTGGAAGAGGAATGATGGCTTAAGATTTCTGTAGGAACGTCCATGGACAAGTGAAATATGTGGGGATCTCTCCCCTTCTTGCATTGGATTTTGCCCCCAGTGCTCAGGGCTGGATGTTGTTTGGCTCTGGACTGGTCTCTTAAAATCTGTCTGTATTCAGACATGCCTGGGTGACAAGCTGGCTCGCCAACCCACCAGTCATTAGGAAGAGTCAGAAAACTAAAAGCAGCTCTGCATCACCGAATAGCAAATAAAAAATCCAGCTATTCAATGTCTTTTCCATCTTTTATTCATCTAGAGGTTAAATATGTAACAGGCCTATTATTAGCTCACCTAGCCCAGCTGTCTAGCCAGTGCGAGGATTATCCCAATAGGACATTGAATAGCATTTTGTCCAGTCTGATTTTAAACCTGCCAAATGATGGGGTTTCTGTCATTTCCCATGGGATGCTGTTCTCAGTAGAGCTCACTCTAAAGAGGTTTTTGCTGATAGCCGGCGTTTGAATTTCTTGCCTTCATTCCTACCTGTGATGCCCCCCACACCCACATCTTTGGTGGATTCCCGGCTGGTGTAAATGGGTGTAGGTACACCAATTTCAATGGAGTTACACCACCAATTCAGGATCTGACCCCAAGAGCACACTAAGGCCTGGTCTACACTTACAATGTAGGTTGACATAGCTACGAACCCCTGAGAGCCGTAGCTCTGCTGACTAGCCCCCAGCTTAGATGCAGCTGGGTCGATGGAAGAATGCTTCTGCAGACCTAGCTACCAATGCTTGGGGTGGTGGAGTTCCTATAGCAAACCCCTTCCATCTCTGTAGACATGGTCTAAATAGCTCTCCTCCCTCCACACCAAAATGCAAAGCAATCATATTTCATTAAAAGAGAAGCTCCCTGTCTCTTCCTGAACCCGCTTCTTCTGCTGGAGCGGGTCACACATTTTCCATCAAAATTGTTCTTTTTGACAGAAAATGGCTTTTTCTGGGGATGATGAAATTCAATCCCTGCCTCTCCACAGGATTGCTGTTCAGAAAGGCCTACAGGATGGCTCTTACCACGCAGCCAGAATTTCCTGCACAGCCTCTACTGCTGAGGTTCCCAGTTTTTCACTACAGCGTCCATTGGCCTTGTGTCCTTGTCATTTGCATTAGGAAGTTAGGGATACTCCAGATTCCAGTTCTGTCTACTCTCATACACCCATGTGAACAATCAGTTGCTTCAGTGGTGGCGGTCCAGACCACATCCAGTGTGCACTTACAAATGAATGTACTGTCTCCCTCCACCTGTTCCATTCCCTGGATCCCTGAGCCCTGGGAATTACCTGACTGACTTGTGGCTGCCCACGTTTCACTCGCCTATGTCTCTCTGGGTGGGGTCTGCTGAACTATTGAAAAGCCTGTGAGACCTGAGAGCCCGCGGTGGTTTGGCTGCAGGCATTTCCTGGGTCATTAAGCAGCAACACTATCAAATGTTTCTGTGCCACAGCTGCCCTTCACTAGAAAATAACTTCCACCCGTCTTTTGGAAATTACCCTCCGACCTTGCTGTGACTAGGAAAGCGTCTGTCTCTGAGGGTCCAGGTTCTGCTCTTAAACGTCAGTGTAAATCGCTGTGAAGTGCTGAGAATCCAGAGGCAGATAATGTCAGGCTGGAATAACTACGCTGAAGTCAGGGGAGGGTCATCCGTGGGAAACTGGTGCCCCGGTGAGAGGTGGTGCATGTGAGAGGATTATCAAACCCAAGCGGGCCAAATTCAGACCTGATGCAATTGTACCTGTCTGAATATGGCCCAATGAAGTTACTCCAGGTTTACACCAACATAACTGAGAGGAGAATTTGGTCCAGAGTCTAGAAAACTTGATCCAACAATATGATTTCCTAGACACTGCAAATGCTGCATTTGTGGTCCCTGTCTTTCTGTCTGCTCTCTCAGGATCCTTTCTTGTTGGGGGGTAGGTCTCTGTTAAATACAGTCTGTCGGCCCCACCTTTCCTTATATACATTCTTCTGCCTCCCTTGCTTTGCAGTTCTAACACTCTGTGGTACAGGGTTCCCTGAGGCATGACGTCATTGAGATTGCTCATTGGACTTGTGAATAGAGCTGGCTTTTTCTAGTAGAGTAACCCTACCTGCCTAGCTAAGAAAGAGCTGCTGGCTCCTTGGTACACAGCATCCCCAGAACCTGCCCCTCAGTTACAGACAATGCTTCGCAGATTCGTCTGAATTCTAGTGTGCTGTCTCAGACGGAGTGTGACTATTAACTTCCTCTGCTGGAATACGACAAAGCTTTCTCTCCCTCTCTGTCTTTTCTCTTGTGTTGCTTGCTCCGTCTTTCCTTGTGAAGATTTTAACACATTAAATATTGTTTGCAAGAACATAATATTGGCCATAATGGATCACCCCATTGGTCCATCTAGTCCTGAATCCTGGCTCCAGCACTGGCCAGTTCTAGACACTTCAAAGAAAGTTGAAAGTCTTCGACACCACAACCAGTGCCACCAGCCTGCCACACCCTCACCAGCAAGCTCTAGGAGCAGCACTGGAGTTGCTGGTCAGTGAAGCTGGGTGTCCTCCTGTTATGAAGAGGCAAGTGGGTAAGGGTCAAGGAGGGAGGGTGTTTTGGAGTCTGCAGAAAGAATTGCAATTGAGGGTATCTCGGTGGGCATCTGAAGAGGGACAAAGCGCATCTGCTATGGCCTGTGGCCGGCCCCATAGCATCCTGGCCTGGGGCACTCTGGGGAATAAAGAGCTAGCTACCGGGAAGTCTCCTCTGAGTCCAGCCTGGTGACACAACATCACAGTACCAGGGTGTAAAAGAAAGGTGGCAACCCTGAGTGAGCCAAAGCTGGGCTGTTAGTGTCTGGCAAGCTCAAACGCATCTCCTTCAGACTGGCTCCGATTCAGATCCAGCCTGGTGCCAGTGAGACTACTGTGTGTATAGTAAATCCTGCAGTGGTGTGCTAGCACAAACTGAGATAGACCCGGGTGTACAGACAACCGTAGATACTGGAAGATGAAGCAGACCATTAAGCAGTCAGGGCTGCAGTTATCTTCAGAATGCTGTCCACCCCCCACCCTACATCCCGCTACTGTGCGGTATAAAGCAATATGCACACTCCATTCTTAGTCATGGGAAGCTTCCATGCTCCAGAGTTCATCTGCCCATTAAATTCTGCAGGGGAGGCAGGGAATGAAAAACTCGACTGTTTCCCTTAGGAAATAAAAGGTCCCCCTCAAGATCCTATTTAAAAGCAAACAACCACCCACCAAATGTGTCTTGTTCCATTTCCAGCAGCAGATTCACTTGTGTCTGAATAGATTCAGGCTGTACTTAGACCTCTTTCAGTGTTGGGCTGGCAAGGGCAGAAAACACAACTGCCATGTAAATGCCTTTAGGACACAACTATTTGCGCATAATGCAGATCCATCTGTGGGTCTCATCTGCACAAGAAAGATAGACACTGTGAGCATTCCATAGTGACTACCCGGGTCCCCACCTCCATGTCTCCTACCGCCAGGCCCAAGAGTGAATTTAAAGCACCAGATTTACAGCCATGGAGTATGATGGTGTAGCATGGGCAATGGTGGTTTCAGCTTCCCCCAAGTGCCAGCTCTGCCGATGCCCCTTACCGATCTATATTAGGTGTTTCTCTGGCCCCCTGCAGTATCTGAGAGCCTCACAACTTGTAATGTATTTACTCTTGGAACACCCCTGAGGTAGGGAAGTACCATTATCTCCATTGTAGAGAGGGGAAAGAAGCCACAGGGAGACTAAGTGACTTGCCCCATGTCACACAGGAAGTCTATAACAATGCAGGGAGTTGAACCCAAGTCTCCAAAGTCCTACCCTCATGCCTTAACCACTGGACTATCCTGCCTTCCTCTGTGCTCCCTCATGCCTTGTAGGACCTGTGGCAGCGGAGGAAGGGATGTTGCTAAGGCTGCTGAAAGGGAACTGTTACTGCCAGTTGTGGCAAGGGGGTTTATTACTTCTGGCTGCTTCTCCTCCAGAACTGGAGTGAGACTCACCAGCTCATTTCACATAGGTCATCAAATGGCCATCCCAGAGTAATGACTTTTGATCCGGATTAGATTAAAGCTAGATTAGCTATCCCTGTTATCAAGCTTGAGAGCCATTCTCCAGTTCCTTGCATTACACCTTGACTAATGATTACTGAAAATCATCCCCTGCTGGCTATCTGTGATAGTATGCCATCCTTCCTTCTGAAATGTTATGTGTGTGCTCTGGCTTGACGTATTCGTTGTCCCCCTGAAATTCTCCAGCGAATCCCCCTGCCTTGTCACATCTGTGTCACTTATTAACATACTCTGCTGCTTGGCTGCGTTCTCACCCTTGGCTGCTTTTCTCACCCTGCCAGCACTGTCCGTATTTATTTTATCTCAGAGCTATTGGGAATGCGACAAGTCGTGTTTTTCTCTTCTGTTGCAGGAGTAAATGCCTCTTATTCTGATATCGCTGTCTTGTGGTGTCCTTTCTGCCTGAATAGCCTCAGCTCAGTTACAGGGCATGCTAGAAAACCCCATGACAGCCATTCTGATGCTACTTTCCAACCTTCCTGTCAGAGCCACGCAGGGATTACCAAACAGAATCAGACTAGTGATCTGAGTAGTCCAGGATCCTGTCTCCTACAGTGGCCAGTGCCAGCTGCTTCAGAGGCAGACGTAAGAAACCCCACCCCAGATAATTATGGAATAACCTTCCCCAAAGGAAAGATTCTTCCTGGCCCCCGTCGGTTAGTGGCTGGCTTATGTATTGAATCATGAGGGTCTATTTTCCTTCTAAAAAAATAAATGACCCCATTTAATGTAAATGTGGAAGTTCCCATTAGCCGTATAAATGTCCAATCCCTATTTTGAATCCTCTCTGCCTCCATGATATCGGGTGGCAAGGAGTTCCACAGGTTAGTTATATTGTGTAAACAGGCAGCTCCTTGTATCAATTTTGAAATCGTTGCCTTTTTAATATTCTTGGCTGTCCCCTGGTATTGTGAGGCAGTAAATAAGAGCGCCAGATTTATCTTCTCTAGCCCATTTCTATTTTTTTTCGATGTGACCATTAAGTTTCATGTCATGGTGCCGGCTAGAACACAGCGATCCTGCCAGGGCCAAAGGGAACGCTGCTGACATTTCACTGACATGCATTTCTTGCTCTGACTTGCCTTCCACTGCCTACCACCTGTTACGGGGTCCTTGGGTGTTCTGCTACTACAGCTGCCTGGCCTCGGGCTCAATCTTCAGACACGTACATTTTTCGGCATGGTGCAAAGACGCAGATGTACTTTTTTCCTGCCAAAAGGTTGCAAATCAATTCAGGGTCTGAGTGACCAATGACGATTAGGGCTGTACAAAATGGAAGGTCACATGATCTCTGGCCCCGGCAAAGCTCACGGTAGAGCTGCTACAGGGTGCTGAATGCCAGCAGTGGGAGTTGGGAGCAATCAGCATCTCCCAGCAGGCACTCGCTTCTGCAGGATCGGTCCTCAAGTGCCAGATTCTGCCTGTTCTTATGTGGGTACACTGAGGAAGGTGGGAGACACTGGGAACCCTGTGCTTTTCCTTCCCCTTGCATACCTGTAGTAGGGGCCTCCAGAAGCAAGGTATAGGTGCTTGGGAGGCAGACCACATCCTGTGGAGCCAGGCACCCCAAGTGGGAGTATCTGGGAGAAGACATGCCTGGTGCCTGATCCCCTTCCTCAACAGCTTGCCACCCAAAGCACCCTTCTAAAGGGAGGGGTACTTACTGATCCTGCTTCAGGCCCCATCCTGCCTGCCTCAGTCGTGCACAGGGAATGGGCACGTTGGTACCTCCCCTACAGCCCAGGATAGCCCTAAAGCAACAGAGAGCCAAAATGGCCTTGAGAAGCCAGGGGAGGTTCGATTCGAGAGCATCGCCAGGTTGTTTTAAAGCAGAATATTAACTCACTGGGGGTAGGGGGAGGATCTTGTCGTCTGAATGGGGCTGAGTGCAAATAACCAACGCAAGCCCACGATGCCCAGAATGCAACGGAAGGAGAGACGCTCGCTTCAGTTGTAGGAAGTGTGCAGGGAGAGGGAGTTGCCCGCTGCCAGTTACCTCCCCAGCAGTCACTTTCACCGAGCGGTTCTCTCAATCAGGCTAATTAAGATCGGAGCCCAGCTGCCTGCGTGTGAGCAAAGCGAGCCGTCAGCCTGGCACGAAGGGCCCTCGGCCTAAAGAGCCCTGCTGCTTGTCACGCACCAGCAAGCTCTGAAGTCACAGCCGCAGCTGCGGCACAAGGAGGGAGCCAAGGACCCAGCTGGGCTAAGCAGGTGCTGCTTCGCTGCTTTCAACCCAGTGGCAATGTGGGAGACGAGGGTGCTTGGCCCCTTGCAGGATCAGACCCGCTGATTACATCTGTCTGCAGCTCTCTGGGTCCCAGTAAGGGCGTTATCCCTCTTCCATCCACCTCTAGTGAGGCCATTATCCTGTACAGGAATGTCGGTCTTTTCTCCACGGCAGGACGGAGCAGGACAGGAGAAGTTTGGGCCCAGATGAGGGAAAATCCTTTATTTCTGTGTGTTTATAAACTAACCAGGTACAGTGTTCCGGGGCAGTAGAAGATGGATGGATCTACCATAGACTGGCTCTCTCCTACCCCGGAACACTGTACCTGGTTAGCTTATTACTAACTCTCACTCAGTTCCTTTTCAAAGTCAAGCGCTTGGGCCTGTAGGGTCATCATGCCCACTCTCCCAGCCCATGGAGATTGTTTAGGGGTGTTTCCCCCACCCTCTCAGTTTACCTATTGCAGGTATTAGCACGGCTCAGGTGGGCCCAGGCCTGCCCCTCAACCAGAGGGGAGGAACTGCTGAGCCCAGGTCATAACTGAGTTTGGGGGACAACAAATAAGAAAACAGGGATGGGAGTGAAGTTCCTAAGGCCAAAATGAGGGATCCAGATGGGCACTCTCAGCAAAGAACCCCAGACGGCACCCACTCCTCAAAGAAGTCCAAGGAGCCCCTGGACACCACCCAGGGGAACTCTTCCCAGATGTGTGAAGTGACAAGGGACTTTAATTTTACTGCCAACATTTTGAGCCAAATCTTGATTCCATCAAAGTCAATGATCAAATTCCCACTGGGACAGGGTCTGGCCTTTATTTTAGTATTTATCAACCAGTATCTGAAAAGCGTTTAGGAGGGTGCAGATCTGTGAAAATATTCCTCCATTAAGGGTAGATTATTATGAAGCAATTGGACAGGTCTGAAAGGGACCCTGCCATATATTTTTGCTGAATATTTTTAAAATCTTCATTTTTTTACTCTCAGATTTTAGTATTATATTAACTACATTTTACATTTATAGGGCACCTTTTATCCCAGCATTTTAGAAAGCATTTGATCAGACAGTTGTTAAAAACAAAATCACTTCATTCACCCACTGAAGTTTAGTAGCAGCGATAGCCTACCAGCATACAGCAAGACTACACAGCAGTTTAGGACAGGAAGTGAAGCAGAATGCTGTGTTCAATTGAAACAGCTGGGACTATTTAAAGATCAGAATGTAAAGCCCCCAAATAGATTTTGGTCAGAAGTTTGGGGCTAATGCCCTTGCCCTTAAAAAGTATTCACAGGATCTTTGGTCACCGCTGGAGGCATTGTTTTACTTCTCATTGCAAAGACAACACCACTGTCAGCACAACCCCCCCAGTATGGTGCAGAAAGTTGGCTTGATAATGATTCTTTGGGAAGAGCTCCACCTTTTGATTCCACAACCCCTCTTCCTGCTGTTCCCTTGGGGGTCACCCATACAGGTACTAACATAGCTTGGCTTTGTGTATCTGAGGAGCGCTGATAGGACCCGAGCCTGAGGTAGCAGTGTTGAATGTCAGAGTGAGTCCCTACAGGCAGCAGTGAGCATGCAGCAAAAAGTCCAAAGTTCACGCCAAGTTCAGACGAGGGAGACATGAGTCAGTTCAAGTAAGATAAGAGCAGACCTTCATCTAAACCTCAACTCAGACCAAACCTTCTGGGAGCTGGACAGGATTTAGCTGCTTTTTGTATTTGGTTTTGTTGGTGTCCACCCTGTGGGTACAGCTGAGGTGAGAAGAGGAAATGCTGGAATCTCAGGACAAACGTTCTTGGTATTTCTGCCAGTAACAGGGCCGCTGCCTCCAGAGTGCCCATTCATGGGCCCTGCAGCATCCCGGCCTCAATTTCCTTCTCTTTAGGGCTCCTCAATAAATTCCACCCAGGCTTTTCTCTGGGCCAATAATACCCTGGTTTATTAACATAAATCATTCCAAATAAAGTCCTCAAAGTCCAAATCAAAGTTCATAGATTCTTCCTTCCCCACTTTTCATCAAGCCCCCCCAAGTCTTCCTACCTATTGTCTTTCAAGCCTCTCCCAGCCTCTCCTGCCTAGAGTCTTTCCCTGCTTTGGCAGGCCACTCCCAGGCCTATCTAGAGGGAGTCTTTTCTCCACTGGTGTCTCAAGGTCTTCTCAGGAGCTTCCTGCTCTCTGAAGGCCTCTATCTCACTACCCAAGCCTCTCCCTTATATAACCTGAAAGCCTGATTGAGTCACATGACATTCTTTATTTTCCCCACCAGGGGAGTGAGTTGGCTGTACTACAGATGAGGCTGAGATCTCTCTCCCTTTAGAGGGCCAACCTCCCTGGGCTACTGAGTGGCTTGTAGAAACTCTGCTCCTGTAAGAGTGATTTCAGGGTCACAGTAGTCCTGATGAGCAGCATCGAAAGTCTTGAAAGCTGAATCTCTGAACTTGTCCATCGATTGTTAAGGCTTTTATGTTTCAGCTATTGACAGTATCTATCTGGTCCCCATATGAGCACCTCATACTGTTTAATTACAACACCCCTAGGAGGTAGGGAAGTGCTATTGTCCTCATTTTACACAAGGGAAACTGAGGCACAGAAAGACTAAGTGACTTGCCTCAGGTCCAACAGGCAGTCTGTGACGTAAGAAGGAACTGAAGCCAGGTCTCCATATTCCCAGACTGACACCTGTCCTTCCTCTCTGGCTGCACCCTGTCTGACTCTTAAGCAGTGGTTGCACACGCAGTAGTTTGTCCTGTAGAACACGGCTCACCTTGTTAGCCTCCTTATACTGAACAGAAGAGTCACAAGTAAAGTACAAGCAAAAATAATGTGACTGCAAGTCTCCCTGAACACAGTAAACCAATGGCAATTTAGCTATAAAGTCTGTCCACACGAGGCCCCTCCCGACAAGCACCTTGGTAGGCAATAAATAATGGCTTCAGGTCAGTTGCAAACTATCAGTAAATCTGCCCGTGCCTTGGTAGGGAATTCTGAGGATGTTCCCTTTGCAGACACATCAAGTCCTTGTAGCATGGACTGGTGAATATATTGCAGCTATTCATTTCCAGAGCTGAAGCTTTCTCATCATTTATCTTAATGTCCAACCTAGGCAGGAATTTACTAGATTGTATGGGAGGCAAATGCATAGCCTTCTCACTGGACATTTAAAATGTCTATTAAGTATTTATTCTGCCCTTCTAAAGGCTCAAGACCATGTTATTTTCAAACTTCTGAGAGGATAGCATGGCAGACAGCACCTCATGCTGCGATCCCATCAGATCACATGAGCTAAATGGAGATGAACCCCGTCAGTATATCAACCAGGTTGGTGGTTCTAAACCGTTCTTGTTGGAGACTCTCTTGGGATGGATGACAGCTGGACATACCCCCCCATTACTTCCTACCCCACAAACAATGTCCTCGTGTAACCCACACGCCTTCTGGGGGCGGGGTTCTGTCCCATCTAGTGGCACCGAGACCACTTAGAGAGAGAGTTAATGTGTCTGCTCTACAGCCTTAGCTGACAGCCAGTTGGCTTTTAGCTCCTGCGGTAGAGGGCTTGTGCACTAAGCTCCAGAGGTCCCAGGTTAGATCCCGCCCGCTGATGACTGGGGTCTGTCGGTGTTACACTTGCACAATAACTGCTGCCTTTTGTTTTTTTCCCCCGTGTCCACTCTCTCTCCTCTTTTCTCCACCCTTCTTGTTGTGGTCCTACCCCTTTCCTACGCTGGGGTACTTCGTGCTTGCTTTTTCTTGTTCTTTGTTCCCTGTTGCTTTGTGCCAACTTCTTTCTACGTGGCTCCCTTCTCTCTTTCTTTCCCTCTTTTCCTGCCATCCTCCCCTCTTTGCACATTGCCTATTCAAGAGCGGACTAGAGGAAGGCTGTAGGGTGGAAGGGATGGTGAGTTAAGATGTCCGTGCTTATGGTTGAGCTGAGAGCCACAGGACCAGAGAGAAGGAATTTGGACTGGCAGCATGCTGCCTATGCCAGCCAAATGAGCTGCTTTTATAGCCAGCTACCCTGAGAGCCACTATGGAAGCAGGGAGGGCATGCACGAAGCTGTTGAAGAGCCTTTGTCAAACATGCTGTAGGCATGTCCCGTCACCTCCTCCTATCGCTGTGCAGTGTGCTGGGTACCACCTGCCCAGCCAGCTACCCCAGAAGTGGCTGCATTTCCGTGGCGCTGTATAGGTGTAGTTTGCAAAGCACTGTGGGCTCCTCTGAGTTGAAAGTTGACATATGAATGTAAAATGTGACTATAAAGAATACATCATTGTGAAAATAATAGCCAGGGAATGTTGCCTCGTGTGAGGCATTGGGTTATCTGCCAAGTCAATGCTGGAGCTTGTTCAGTACCCTGAAGCACCTTTAACTTGCCTACCCAGTCATGCGAAAAAACATCCTACCTCTGTGAATTTCAACAATGCGGTTGCGTCAGCCAGGCCTTTAAGGACTTGTGCATGTGAACTATGCAAGGTGCAATTCCCAGAGCAGCTTCCACAGGTCCCGTTAGAAGGAAACTCGCCGTGTAGGTTTGTTTCTTTTGGAACAAAAGGGACACACTTGAACCCCGCTGCTGTGATGTGTCCGATGCACATGGTGAGTCTGACAACCAGATAATGGACTCTGCTTAGCGGCCATGTCTGCTGCAGGGTGTAGGTCTTACCAGCTAGCACACTGTCCCCCAGCAGCATCCTTACAGAAAGCATGGTCTGAATACTGATGAAATGGAAGCCACGGTCCAGCACTTTTCCTGCTAAGTAATCTTGGAGAGAGCCTTACAAGTGAATGCCTGTTAAAATCTGCCACTTCATAGGTTTATACGTCTGTATTGATAGGATGCATAATGGACATTGATTGCTAACATGGGCACAGGGCAGCTGCAGTCAATCAAAATGCTGCAGTGGGGTGGGGTTACATACAAAAAGAAAGATATTACATTTTAGGTCTAGAACCTAGCTTCTTATCTGATCTCATTCTTAGCACTGCAATAACTTTGCTTCCTGAGATTTTATTGTACAGCAGCACTAAAGGAAAACTTAAAACAAGAATCCTGCGAGATAGCATCATAGAAACATAAGGTTGATTATGATTGTTATGGGCCTGGGCACTTCTTGGAGTGAATTTGAATTCTGGGGCAGTTGGCTGGCCTATACATGTCACTGAAATTGGCAGCCTTTTTCTGAGACAATGCCTGAAAGTGATGCCTGAAAAATGACTTTTGGTTATGAAATGTGTGTTCTCAATAGCAGGGAATAGTTGCTAACAGTGAGATTGCTTAGCCTCTAGAAACTTCCCTCAGTGACGGAATCATTTACAGCTGACCTGTGCAATTCTTTGGAGTACCTGCTAGAAAATGCATGAGAGGGAACAATCCTGCACTGGCCTCTGAAGAAGCACAGGATGGCCACATAGATCTTTGCCCTTCAGTAGTGTCTATCAGCGGAAGTCGTGTCCCTTATGTGTGGGTGGGTGAAGGGGGAAAGGGAAAGGTGACAACAATCCTATATAGTAGCTGAGACCCCCAATTTTAAGTAAAAGGAAATATCTCAGATACCGCACTATGGTAACTCTTGGCAAATGATGACTTTAGTGCTGCCCACCATACACAACCACCTCCACACCATGCATGGTGGGTTACTGCTGAAAGGCCTGGGGGAAGAAGTGTGTTTGAGGGAGGGCTCTGAATAAAGCAATGGAGGTCGCTAGGGACAAAAGGACAGGGAGGGAGTTTCAGGTATCAGTGCTGACCTAGCAGGAGGCATAAAGATGGGAGAAGGATAGGAACAGGGAGTTCAGAAGTGTGGCATGGAAGGAGAGCAGGCAATGTATGGGGGAGGAGAAACTGTGCACTGTGAAGAAAGGCAAAGGCTAACACTGATATCTGACCTGCAGGAGACAGAATAAATGGAAGTATTTTAATTAGGCATTTAATAAAGATACCCGATAATATGTAAGTCCCTTCTGATAGAGGGTAATTTGGAAGCCTACCCAAGGGTTGCAAGAACCTCCATGGTGGACTGTCACTGGAATGTATCTATTCAATACTGTCATGTCTGAATGGATTTGTTAATTAAATGGCTCATTATTTTAATAACCCAGATTGAAAGGGTGATGAAATAAATCTGCCAGTAAGGGAAGCCATTCATTGTTAAGAAGGAATGTTTGACCCGAGTGGAACTTGCTGAATTGCAGACAGTTTGTTTCAAAGGCTGTCACCTCACTGTCATATCGCCCTAGGCCGTAAACAGGTCAAAGCTCATGAGCCGACGAGGGTTGGGCTCGGTTAAGTTTCTCCAGAGGAAACCTCCAAGGAATGCCCAGAGACTGGCCAGAAGAGGGGCTGGTGATCCAGTGAGTGGCAGGATTCATTCTGAATCTGTGCTAAGTCAGTGCATCAGCATGCCACTGGCTGGGTGCACTGTTCTGCTAGAGATGCTGTCTTTTTACGAGCTGTAGAACCACAACAGCCCTAACTCCTTGCCCTTCAAGAGATGAAGGATGTTAAGGTGCTAGCTTAGGACTTAGGAGACATGGGCTCAAGGTCCTGCTCTGCCACAGACTTCCTGAGTGGCCTTGGGTAAGTCACTTAGTTTCTGCGTGCCTCAGTTGCCCCTCTGTATAATGGGAGTAATAGCACTGCCCTAACTCACAGGGGGGTTGTGAGGATGCTCAGATACGATGGTAAGGGGGGGGCAGATAAGCAGCCAAGATACATTTAAAGACACCATGGCACTTTTTTAGGATTAAGGACGTTACTCTCAATGGCCTGGACAAATACCAGTTCAGACAATTATATTCTGGTTATTTCCAAGTTGACCCTGCATAAATTACTCTTCTCTTACCCCGTAAAAACACTGGAAGGCCTCACCGGGCCTCATGCTGTGATTATCTCGCCGTCCTCCCTAATTCTGTTCTTTTCCGTTTCACCTTCTTCTTTTCCACTGAGATCTTTTGGTTCTTGAAGTGCCTCTGCTCAGATTTATCAGCTCCTTTTATGCCATCTGTTTCAATTCACTGCACATATTCAGCTTCTCAACTTGACCTTTTATGGCCTTTCTTCTGCATCCTAATGTGTAGTCTTATATAGCTTTGCACGGCTCTAAGCCTCTGTCTTACCGTTACTATTGTTCAGTATTATCCTAGCTCTATCTCACAAACACTCTCCTTCTTATTCTATGTCCTTACATTCAGAAAAGCTGTTTATTCTTCAAATAAGACTGATGATTGTTATTTGTTTCATCTATTTGATGAGCACTGCACCAGCTTATCACGGGCACATGCCATCTTCAGCTTGACTTTTAAAAGTATCCAGACCCTTAGAATATCAGATTAAAAATATAATATCTCCTTAGCAATCCGTGAAGCTTTCTGTCTTCCTTTTTCAAACAAACACGGAGAAGCAAAACTTAAAACTTCGGCTGCAGTTACTTCACTAGGAAAGTCACTGTCACATGCAGTGGATGGCATTTTAGTCATCGATCTGGCACATGTTTTAATAGAAAACTTACCCAGTGCTCTGTGGGTGTAGGAGGCAAAGAAAACACACCATGCTATTGAGTTCTTGGTGTACTGTACTTGCATGGATGGAAGGACATCAAGTAGATTAACTATAACATTAAATGAAATACCTGATTTCTTAATTTTCTTTTGAATGCAGTTTACACAGCAGGGTATATCAGGCTTCAAGGAGAAATGGTATTGGTCCATTTTGTGTCTTTTGGATGCTTTTCTCCTAAAGGAACCATGTTGCTAGGTTTTGGTTCTGAGTGGGACCATGCATCAAAGCATCAAGCAGAGTTTGATTACAACAGTATGCATAGTACACAAGAGGCTGGATTCTGTGGCCTACTCTGTCCATCGTCTTTGTGCCACTCAGGTGGTCCAGTGTGGGTGATTCTGGGTGGAAATGGCTAGTAGAGAAACTCTCAGCTGGGGTAGAGCTAGCAGGGGGTGTCGGGTTGGGGATGAGGGGTTGAAGCGCTGGTATGGAGGAGCAGACATCTTCCACTTCATTTCTCCATTGGTGTAAGTTACAGCGGGACCCCAGCTGCTCTAATGTACATGAGGGCTGGGTGGTGGTGGATCTTGGAACCATAAGTGTCTCTGGGAAACCTTCACGACCCATTCCTTGCACCTGTGCTTGGCGTGGGGAGGGTTGAGAATCCAGCCCAAAGTGTAAGTAATGCAATATGAGTTAAGGGCAGCAAAATAGACCAGTAGGGCCAGAACCTCAGCAGGTATAAATTGGCATAGTTCCATTGAAGTCAATGGAGTTACCCCTATTTATACCAGCTGGAGATTTGACCCATAATTTGTCAGCCTTTCTTAAGATAACTTACTTATCCTCAGGCCCCAGGATTTATCCTCATAGAATTATCCTCATCAGATTACTGTAATGAATTAATTCCAAGATTGCTTCATTAAACAGAGGATGGGCACATACAAGAAAAAGTATAAAAATGTACCAAATAATAAATACTTATTATCCAACAACATGACAGTCCAAGCGCAATAAATTCTGCAGCAATATATTTTGAACTAAAATGTTTTCTCTAAATAATAAATATTATGTTGATAAAAAGAAAAGGAGTACTTGTGGCACCTTAGAGACTAACCAATTTATTTGAGCTCATGCTCAAATAAATTGGTTAGTCTCTAAGGTGCCACAAGTACTCCTTTTCTTTTTGCGAATACAGACTAACACGGCTGTTACTCTGAAACCTGTCATTATGTTGATAGTACATTAAATTACCCAAGCTCTTGGTTTCCCTACATTTCTCAATATGCCATGGATACATCACTAATGATCTCCCACGAATCTGTAACACGTATGGAATGATTAAACGAGCACCATCCTGTAGTGATAAGAAACACAGCAGCGTCTCAAAGCAAATCTTCAGTCTTAAATTGGACAGCGGAGTGTTACCCTACCTGGCCTATCTATATCACAGGGTAGTAGTCATTAGGTTCTGCCTATGGTGCTGAAAACTATTCCTTGGTACTAGAGGATATGAAGTCAATGACCTTCAAATATCATCCTTTTCTTGTGAGTTGTGACTCACAGCTACTAATACAAAATCTGTGTTGCAGATAGCTTACTTAATAAGTTCCAGTGGGGTCTTTTCTGGCTTGTACTACAGCGTCCATCAAATAACAAAAGAGTTGATACAAAAACGTCTCTTGGGTAACAGGTTTATGTTTATTATTTTTAATATAATGCTGTTTTTTATTTAAACAACAGCAAAAGATACTTCCCTTGCCCAGTTTTCAAAGAACTTACTTGTAAATATGAAATCTATTAAAGACGGGCATGTTATGGCCTTGATTTTTTAATCTAGCCTCCTATTTTGCAGTTTTGCTCCTGCAAATAATTGCCCCTGCTGTTAATTGTGGGTACAATGTATAGCATTTCTAAGTATCTGCAAACCATGTCTTATTGTGCCCACAAATTCGGTAAATGTGTAAGCCCTAGGCACAATTATTATAGCCATAATTATTTGTGGGTGTAATTTTATGACGACAAAACTAAAAGCAGACTCTTAATATAGGTCCCAGCTGGTAACATTCTTAGGGACAGCTGCAAGAAAAGTATGTACCTGATTTGTGGGTGAATAATGTGTTGCTTCAAACCACTAGATTACAATTATGGTAAATAAGTACAGTTTTACTGCAGTGATATCCAGCTTGCAGTTCTGCATGTGGCCTTTGAAGGATCTGTGCATGCAATGATTACTAGTCATGACTGCAAGCCGGATGAGCAGAACTCTGCTTGATGAGGTGGCTTGGGGAACATTGAGCTAATGGATGGATGGACTTGGTGCCTTTGCTTCATGTTTGTTCATTGCTTCATGTGGAGTTGGGAGAATGACCTGATGGCAGCATTCCTCCCCTGAGTCTGGGAGAGACTGGAGAGAAACACTCCTTTACCTCCCTGAAGCCAGGAAAAATGAGCGCTGGATGAGTAAAATAATCATGGCCAAAGATCTTGACTTTGTATGACAAGATCTGTATTGTGTGAATATGTGATGAAGTTGTGACATGACATCAAGCCATATGCAATGCAAAATAAATGCCAGACCATTACAACATAGTTATTTTGTGGTTTTTAAAAATGCCTTTCATCGGTGACAAAGTAGCTTCCCACCTCCTACAGATCAAACAGTTACATGGACTGTGCTGAGAAAGCTCATATACCTGAGCTAGATTCCCTGGAAGAGGAGCTGGAAGATGATAGAAGATGGGCCCAAGAAGTCAAATTTGGGGAAGTTCTGATCTGGATGCAAAGTTCGGGGGAGTTCAGACCTGGCATTTTGATGTGGGCCCCTCTCTAGAAGGTCATGATTTCCTTTAGACTTACATTCTGGCTAGATCCAATGCAAGAAACTGTAGCACATAATCCCCTCTGGACCTAGTGGGGTTTGAGAGGGGTCAAGAGAAATCAAAGGGAATTCTCTTTTTAAATGATATGCTATGCAATAGCTGTCTGTATCTAACTATAAACTCCTGTCATGATGCCTGATCAGGGAGCACCAGTGCTTCCAAACCATGGGCCAGATCCTTAGCTGATTGAAATCAGCATGACTCTATTGTCTTCAACAAAGCTATGTTGATTTACACCATCTGAGAATCTGGCCCAAGGTCACCATATAAGAAAATCCCAAGGAGCTCTGTTTCATTGGTGTCATGCGATCAGTTCCTATGATGCTGTGGATGAAACATGGAACGAATGGCTGCAAACTCACAACAGAAGAGAAGGGATCTATTTAGAAAAAGCCAGGCACAATCCCCTCATATTTTAAGTGATTTAGATGAGCTGATTTCCCCCCCCCACTAGTTCTCTATGAACATCTGTCATTGACATATTCTCTAGTAAAATCTTCTGTGTCCTCAGTATGGGTATTATTCCAGCTCTTTCTGGAGGTGAAATACAATTACAAAAGACAAGCAGGAGTGTGATTTTGAAGATGTAGTGAGGATTAAGGGCTCAGTTTTAATGAGGATGGGATGGGAATATAATACTCAGATATGAAGTTTAGAGCTCATGTTATTGCTAAACTACAGGGATTGCTCTTTCCACTGTTTATGTATCAATAATTTCCCAAGAGCTTTCATTTTCCCCTTTACACTTCCCTACATGTCCAGCGACTTCCCTCCGTACACCAAACATCCTGTCCTTCTTCACCCCAGTCTCTGATTCTTACCCTCTAACTATTTGAGATGTATCCTCAGCCCTATCCTCCTTCCTTGTCTCCTAATTCCCTTTCCCTCCACTCTCCTTCCATCAGTAATTCCTCTTTCCCGTCTGTTATCACATTCAGGCTTTCTCCAGATCTTTCCACTTTTCCCTCTATATTTTGGCCAGGAATCCATCCTTGCCATCAGCCCAAAAGGCTGAAATCCTTGTCCATGCCCTGATCATGTCCCACCTAATCTCTTCTCTTCCTATCCTATTCCCTTCCAATCTATCTAGACTACCACTTCTAAAATCCTCTTCTTTGCTCGCTGCTCAGGACCATGTCACTTCCATCTTCAAAGCCTCTTCGCTGGTTTCCTTCTGCATCAAATTCATTCTTCTTATTCTCACCTTCAAGGCTCCACACAAACTTATCCCCCTTTATATCTCTGCTCTTATATCTTGCTACCCTGCTCACTTTGTGTCCTTTCCCCGTGTCGATCTATATGCCTTGGAATCCCGTCCTCTCCTGCTGCACCAACCAACTCTTCATTTGTAACCCCCAAGGAATCACACTTCTTCTATGAAGCCAATCAAGGAAGAAAAGTCATTTAATTAACAATCAAGAAAAGTCATTTCATTAACCCCCCACCATAGTACAGCTTTGTGATAAACCCAGCTGAGTTTGACCTGGAGCCTGATGCATGATGATTGTGGAGAACATTCAATGGGTGACTAACAAAGCAAATTGATGCATAAAATACCTTGGCTTGTATGATATGATTATTATTCAACTTGCATTAAATGCCAAACAATCGTGTAGCAACACTATAGGAGGAGATAATCCAAGCTAATCTTGAGATCTAGATCCATGATAGGGGACCACAGATAATGATAGCTGATGTAGCTATCAAGATTTCAGTGTTTTCACAGAGTCATAGATTGTAAATCCAGAAGGGACAACTGTGATTGTATAGTCTGACCTCCTGCATAATACAGGCCATAAAACATCTGTGAATTTTCAGTGGTCACCTTGGTTTTCTCCTCCTAAGATCCTTTTACCCAAATGAGATGAACAATTTTCCTCCTGGATATTGCTCAGCTCTGCGGCAGCTGTTGAGTTTTGTGTACGGGTCTTCAAAAGGTGGTCAGGGCATTAGAAGGCATGGCCTCATTTACATAGAGGTTGTGGTCTTATTTATCCATCAGGAGGGGGTCCATTCACTTGCAACTAAATCTGTAGAGTGTAGGACGGCCTTTGACTTTTCTTATGCTTTTCTAGAATACTTTTCTATTGCCAGCGGATAAAACTGCTGCTCACAGAATAGCACTCGCAATTATTATTTGACTAAACCCTGAGGACCTTACGCAATCAAACTCCCATTGCTCTTGGGGTAGCCTACCCTGAGAGCAATGGGAGTTTGATTGAGTAAGGTCCTCAGGGTTTAGTCAAATAATAATTGCGAGTGCTATTCTGTGAGGAGGACTGCAGAGGTGATGCAGTCCCTGGGCGGGAGGATATGTCACATATTTCTCTTAAGCAATGCCCTCCTCTTTGCTGACACAGGGATTGATGTTTATTCACTATGGGCAATAGTGGAAATACACATAGCTTTCCATGGCTGGTACTAAGGAATGAATAAGGAAGCCATGTTGGAAGCTGGATATGCATTAGGATTTGGTGTAGATTCATGGGTTTTGAGGCCAGATCAGCTTCAGATTTGGTGGTGCTGATACCTCCTAGGCTGTGCTTTCAAGAAATTGTTCCAAAATAGGATTTGAATCCAACTTCTTTTCTACCAAACATGCTCACGTTTGAAAGGGTTTAGAGTCTAGGTTCCAGTTATGGGCCATCTTTAGCCAGAAAGATGAGTCAATCTGCTTTGTGGGCTTTAATGGCGGTGGAAATAAAAGGACCAAGTGGGGGTTATTTTCCCAAAGACAGAGCCAGCCTTTCCTACAAACCACCATGTTTTTTTCCCCAAGTGCTGTGTTTGCACAAATCCTAGAGCTTAGTTTTAAAGCAAACCTGCCTGTTCAAAAGTCACCCTCATATTTCCCACACAGAAAAGCAGAAAGGCTACACATATCTCCTTAAAGGCCAGAAAAACAAGGCTCCTCTGTACCCTACTCCCTTCAGTAAAGCCCCCTTTAGACTCAATCCTTATACAGGACCATAGTCTGTCCTTAAATCCAGTTGTACACCCTGCAGTCAATGAGGTTACATGGCTGGAGCTAAGGGCAGAGTCATGCTACTTACCAAACAAGGGCCACAGTGTACAGAAAAGAAAATATTACAATGCACACAAGAAGGTAAATAGTCTGTTTCTTTTTATTCCAGCAAAATCAAATAAATGGCCTGAGGGATTAAGGAAGTCCTCCAAAGATTACTGGGTTTCAAGTGAGATAAAAAAATAATTACTCAGAATATTAACTAATATACGTTAATTCTGCTGGGCTTTCCTATTCCCAGGGCAAAGGAGCTCATGAGAATCATGCAGCAGAGGTGTTTCCCCCCCCACAGCCTTGCCATTTCCCAAGGCCCCTCCTGAAATTAAGATGGTGCAGGTCATTAATCTGGTTTGGGCAGAAACGTTTTTACATCAATGAATAAAATTCCGTATGAAGTAATCAAATTCAGTAGAGAGAAAACAGAGAAGAGAAAAGCGTGCTTCAGATACCTACACCCGGGCTGTGGTCTCCCCGGGAGGGCTGGAAGTTTTATATAGAGCATATGGAAGAGAACCCCTGAAACAGAGGCGAGAAGTATGTGAGCGTAAGAGAGAGGAAGAGAGAATGGTGGAGTGGGGGCTGAAGACTTTACCATCATGGGCTTGGGCTGGCTGCATTACTCCCAAGGGATGGACTAAGACAGTTCTGCAAGTTGTTCCAATTAAACCTTTTTACCACACTGTCACGCATGCTGCATGTGCAACATATTACAGAGAAAATGACTTCAGAGAGAGCTGACATTTTAATGGGTCTACCGAGTGTGTCCCTCCAAAGAGAGAGGAAGGGTGGTCTTGTGGTTAAGTCGTTGGATTGAGACTTGGGAGGTTTGGCTTCAATTTGCCGTTCTGGCACAGATTTTCTGTGTGACCCTGGGCAAATTGTTTATCTCTCTGGGAACCTACTCCCCTGCTGTGAAATGGGGACAACAGTGCTTCCTTTCTTCCCTTGGTTGTTTATCTTGTCTGGTTAGGCTGTAAACTCTTTTGGGTAGGGACTATCTCTTGCTATCTATGGACTTAGTGTCTGTGTCCCCTCGGCCCCCCATTACCATGGCATTTGAGCACCTCACAAGCATAGATGCCAGGTTTGTATAATTTTTGGTGGTACCCAGAACAGGTCCAAGTCCCGCCCCCCACATGGGAGCAGGGCCATGTGTCTGGAAGGTGGAACCCAGATAGGGGGTAAGGGGGTAGTGGACCCCGGATGTGGGGCCGGCAAAGGAATTCTGGGCGGCAGCCAGGACCCAGGATGCCAGGCCGGCAGCGGCATCCTGGGCACCGGGCCGGGCCGGCAGCAGAGCCCTAAACATTTGTGGAGCTGGGCCCATGTTCCTGAATATTGGTGGAGCACGGGCACCACGGGCCCACATAACTCACAGTCCATGCTCACAAGCTTCGTAATGCATTTCTCCTCACAACACCTCTGTGAGGTAGCAAAGTACTAATATCCTCATTTTACAAACGGGGAGCTGAGGCACAGGGACACTACGCCCCAGATCAAAGATATTTTGGAGCCTAACGCCCCTTGATTTCAATGCCTTTGAGGAGCTGGGTGTAAGTGAATTGCTCAAGATCACACAGGGCGTTTGTGCCGGAGTAGAGAATTGAACTTGGTCTGCCCAGCCCTCAAGCTAATGCCACCAACTGCTGAACCATTCTTCCTGTCACACGTAGGTAGACGTACAGCACTCAGTCTCACTTAGGTATCCTGCCACCACCACAATAATACTCCTCTAAATTTAGTATCCCTGAAGTCCAGGATATTGTCCAATGGGAGAAGCGGGAGCTCAGAATTTCTCAGAATCTGGTCCCGGGTTAATATAAATGGATTCATTAATTGTGTCCACATTAATATTCACATTCAGGTTGGAACATCAGAAAAACATAACTGCACAACTCCCCTTCTCCTAGTCAAGGAGGAGAATTTCCTCCCAGGCTTGTTTAACAACCTGCTCTGCGAATGCCGTGTCCTTATGGCCGCTGTAGGATTTGGGCTCCTTCCCAATGCTGTCAGCAGAAAGCAGGGGTGGGGGCGGGGAAGGGGTGGTTGCTTTGCTGAAGGACCTGTCCTTCAGGCAGAAGGCTAAACTGAGCTACCATCTGCTTGTGGGGATTATGCTGGCTGCTAAAGATCCTATGACAATATTTCTGAGTCCTTCTACCTGCCCCTTAGCATCTCCCTCCCTGCATCCTATCTGGGAAAAGAAGGGAAATGATCTGAATTTCTCCTTTCAGGTCTTGTCGCCCTCTCCAGAGTGTGCATGTACACACATACACACAAGCTTTTCAGTCCCTGTGCTCCCGGGACGGGGAACTATAGAGCTCTTGTCTCTTCTTGTCCATTCTATTCTCAGCCATGCTCTCCTGCGCCTTTCTTCCCTGGCAATCTGCCAAGAGGGATTACCCCAAGACCTACCTTATTCCTTTAACCTGTGGCTACATGATGAAGTGGGGAGGGAAGCATCTGATCTTTGGTGAATAAGAGGCTAGAGAAAACAGGACAATCCCCAGAAAAGGTCCTACTACCATTTACTCTTATATCAATGTGACATGTATAAGAACTTGTGGTAACATTTTAAGTTGCTGAGTACAAATTAGAAGGTACCTTGCTCACAGGATAAACAGGCAACATTTGGTCACAGACGAAGTAGCTCCTGGATGTGCAGTAAGGTAGTGCAGAGTAAGTAGTATGTAGAGGAGGGGTACTTTCAGAGTAAATTATAGCATGCAGAGGCGGGACTTAATGAAGGATACGTTTTGTGTAGAGTCAGGATAATTGGATCCTACCTAGTATTTGGTGGGGAGGTAACTGGAGTGTAAATACTGAATAGAATACATAGCGAAGGTTATTGTGCAGTATGTTTAGAGGGTAAGTACTGTGTAGAAGAGGGGTGTACGCTGGAATGCAGATTCACCAGCCAGCAGGGAGACTGGAACAATTTGTATAGTGGGGGTGCAGAGAACCATTGAACCAAACTGTAAACCCTGGATATAATAGAAACCACTTCAAGTCAGGGCATGTTGCAGCACCCCCTGCACCCTAGTTCCAGCACCTATTGACCCTCCTCAGCTGGCATAATATCCCAGGTACGAGGTCCCTAAGCCTCAATTTATTGTAAAACCCAGGTTCCAAAACAGGAGCAAATTAACTCAAGATACTGGTACTAACTCCCAGCCTCCTACGGCTTTCCCAGCTCCCGCCAGCTTGGAGGGGAGAGAACACCCTTCCCATTTCACAACCCTTCCTGGCTAATATGGAGAGACACTCCCTCCCTGCGCTGGGACTTCTCTAACCCTGGCTCCCTCCTCTCTGCTGTTCCTGTCTGAAAGGCAGGACCCCTTCTCTCTCGTTTCCTGTAAGTCACATGCTTGCACCTTCCTAGTCATGTATCCTGTGACTATAGCTGGCAGTTTTAAAGGGCTCAAGGCCATTAACAGACACTCACTGGGATGTATGCATGCACCTCAAGGCCCCAGTGTCCTGGTACAAGGAATAATTATAGAAGATCCCATTCTGGAATCCTTCCAATGAGTCATACAACTACTAAATGGGACTACGTGTGTGAGTAAATACACCTCAGCGTGAGTAAGGGTTGCAGACTCAGGCCTAGAGTAAATTATGCTCTGCAGAGGTGGGAGTAAAAATAGGGTAAGTGGTGCAGAGAGTCTCAGAAATCGCATGGTAAGTGGGGTAGCTAAGAGGGGTATTTGTAGAGTAGGCAGCATTTAAACTTGTAGTAGTGCTTAGATACTTGGGTGATGAGTACTATGGAAAAACTTAAGGTAGAGGGCTAGATATGTTAGCAAGTAGCAAGTGGTAATCAAAAGGTAAGTAGTACAGAGTGTACAGAGGTAGAGGGTAATTCCAGGGTAAGTATCATAGAATCATAGAATCATAGAATATCAGGGTTGGAAGGGACCTCAGGAGGTCATCTAGTCCAACCCCCTGCTCAAAGCAGGACCAATCCCCAACTAAATCATCCCAGCCAGGGCTTTGTCAAGCCTGACCTTAAAAACTTCTAAGGAAGGAGATTCCACCACCTCCCTAGGTAACGCATTCCAGTGCTTCACCACCCTCCTAGTGAAAAAGTTTTTCCTAATATCCAACCTAAACCTCCCCCACTGCAACTTGAGACCATTACTCCTCGTTCTGTCATCTGCTACCACTGAGAACAGTCTAGATCCATGTATCATGTAAGTACTGGAAAATTGCAGGGTAAGTTACTGGTGGACATATCCCAAGGAAAAGATAGAATTACCTGTAACTTTGCTTGGATTATGTGTTTGCTGCTGAGACATGAAAGACTCTCAGTGGCATAACTGAAGGGCTGCCCTGGTTAAACTGAGAGCAGTCAATAAATCACTGAAATGACAACTCCTCCTTCCCCCATGGAACAGTCTCACGGCTCAACATCTCCTCCGGGGCAGAGTGAAACAAGAAGCTGCTAACAGGACTCCTGACAGGCAGCTGCTTAGAATAGCTGGGGCTAGAGCCAGCACCCACTGAACCCAGTGGTGAATTTTGCTACTGATGTAAATAGGAGTAGGATTGGGTCCTCAATGCACACTGACAATTTGGGAGTAGATTAAATATACGATGCCCCAGTATCTTCTCTGTCCTGACATTCGTGGAAACCAGTCACTGGTTATGAAAGTGCCTGGCCAGTACCATGTGACAGAGGAAGGTTCAAAAGGAGAATACAACCAGCTGCTGGCTGGATACACATTAAAGCAGAGTGAAGTTGTTAGCAGAGGCTGCAGTGTCAGAGAGACAGCAAGAGTGTGGGAGAGAGGGGACCACCTGCAGGTTGCAGGGAGAGAGATTTCCCTGCTCCCAGGAGGGTGTGCAAGCTGCAGGGAAAGAGCACAAGTTTCCTGCTCCGGAAGGATGTGTGCTGCATTACTCCATGCCGCAGGAGAGGAGAGTGTGTGCTGGGTGTGTCTGCAATCTGGGGGAGTGAAGGCAAAGGCAGGGGCTACCGTATAGCTGTTGAGTAAGACAATGACCCATGTGCCACTGCCCTTGCCGTCCAGATCGGGCTCTGTGCAGCCAACAGCCCTGCATTCTGCAGAATAAATATGAACTGAAAAGCTTTTTATCTGCCAAGACCTGAATTATATGGTTCACATTCTCACTTCAACAGCTGATAATATCACTAGAGCGGCATTAATTTCCTGCATACCTGACAATGCCCTTGATGTAAGGGGTGCCATACGGTAGGGAACAATCCTGACCTGGCAGGGTGATGGTCTGTGTGCTCCCCTGTCTCCTGTGATTCTGGGTGACACACAGAATCCTCAGCTCATGTTGTGGCATCTTAGGAAAGGAGGAAATGATTTCCAGCTTTTTTGTTGTCAAAGGTATCTATTTGTAATGTTAAAGTCTTGGTATAAATTTTAATGGTATTCAGGCATCTTGGGCCTGTGGCTGATTTGGTATCTTAAAGTCTGTTGCTGATCTGGACTCTTGAAAAGTTCGTTAATTATTATTATTATTATAATAATTTCATTTACAAAGAAAGCTTTACAGTTCGCCTTTACAACAATCAGCAGGAAGCAATGTCTTGTTTTCAGAAAAGAAAAGTGGCAACTGAAACTCTGCCCAGGTCACTTTCTTTGATTTGACAGGCTGAGACTTGAGGTCACTTTGAAACATAACCTGCCCACAAAGGCCCCTTGAACAATTCAACAGCAGGGGCTAATGTTCTTCCCGATTCTTTGTACCAGAACAGATTGTTCCCATTTAAAAACCCTTCCCCCTTCTTTTTAGAAGAAAATATTCTCCGTGGAGCTAAATTTTCACTGCCTCAAAGAGAATAATATCCACCCTGGGAGTGAACCTTTGTGTAATGGAAAAGGTTATTTCATAAGCAAGATGGTTTTTTAAGACTCCAAAGGAGTCTGGGGATTTTTTTTAACCCACACTGGCAGCCCTTTAGCAATGAAACTCGAGATGTAAAGCCTGTGAAATGCCTCCGCTGGGCTGTCAGTATATTAACTTCTTTGCATATAAACACATCCAGAGTGGATGCAAATACTTCTCTTTACTGCAGCCTGCTCTCGAGTTGCTTGATCTTTCTGACCTGATTGGCGTGCTGCTCTTCTTGGCTTTTTCTTTCATTGATTGGTTTTTCACGGTCCTGGAAAATGCCCCGGCTGCCTTTTTAACCTAATGGAAAATGTATGGGGTGACTCAGCAAAAGGAAAGGAAATGTGCTTAATGCAGCGACAAATGTCATGGGAGCTAAAGCAAAGATAGATGCTCTGACAGTGTCCACGGAGAGATACTGTTACCCCCCCACCTTCCCCATAATGAGAAAGCGGCCTCTGTATATGCCATACATTTAATGAAACACATGCTGCAGGCTGCACACGGTTAGAAGGAGCAGAGAGACCGAGCTCAGCATCCTGGCCTCTTTCATTTCAAAAGATTCTCATTTTTCTATATTCCTTGCACTGCGAGTGGCCCCTATAAATGGCTGGATTGTGCCTGACTGGGAGGAGTACAGAGCTGGTTGCAACTAAAGTAGCTCCCAGAAGAACTGTGCCATGGGGAGGATAGTGAAGCATGCTCATCCCCAGCATGGCTGGTGAAGAAGGTGTGCAAGGCCATGCTCACACCTCCTTCCCTCCGCCCTTTGGAGCAGCGTACACCCTTGAAGGTACTAGCAGGGAGCATTCTGTGCTCTCTGCCTCCCCCCGGGGTGGATGGGGTAGGCAGCTCCCCATCCCTCCCTCCTTCCCTTCTACCCCCATGCTAACTCAATCCCCTAAACAGCACTGAATTCTAGAAATGAAGGATGCTTGCAAACTAGAAGGTCATGTAGTGTATAACCCTGCTGGATGATCCACCATGGCGTACTGTCCAGCACTAAACGTGGGGACAAGCTTTTGTCAGCACTTAATACAGAGCAGCTGGTTTGCTGCAAGACACAAGAGTCAAACCACTTGTTCATCAGTGACTGGCTGAAGTGAGATGATTCTTGTGTCAGCAGGGACCAGTGAGTATAACCGTGCCTGTGCACTGGTGGAGACTCAGTTACAGGGGCCTTATTGGCACACCTACCATGCCACAAGGTTATTACCTGCTGCTGGGAAGGCTAGTGATGCCACTTATAGGGAAATCATAGATCAAAGTTAATGTAGATTTGAAGGGAGATCTTGATTGGCATACCACAAATATGGCAGTAGAAACAGTAGTAACTGTCTATATTGGGACCTGTCTCTTTCCGATTGTGTGCCCATGACCAGCAAGCCGGTGCCTCCCACAGTTAGTAGGCTCCATAAGCAGATTTGAAGAGTGGGGCCCTAGATGAGCTAGAAAGCAGATCTGTTACAGGACACCAGAGCAACAGGAGCAAAAGCTGTTTTACTCTGCATGAAACTCCTGATTCGGGTGTAAACATAACACAGCAGGAATCACAGGGCTTTGCATAAACACATGGAACTGCTTGGAGGATCCCCATTTGTGCTCAAGGGAACTCTTTTCAATGTAGTATAAAAAGACCTTGCTCTACATGCAGACTCTGTTTTAATCCAAATGATATTTTCGACGCTACTTTGACCGTAATGCCTTTTCCTAGCATGACGTGAGTGGCCCCCTTCAGAGCATTTGACAATGTTGGCTTTACTGCATTTCCTATCAGAATTGTGTGTACGTAATTTCAGCTTTATGGCATTTGCACAGAGCCCACATGATGAGAGTAATATTCTGAAGTGCAGAGTTTGCATTGTTATGTTGAATATCACCTTTGCATGCCATACAAATGTATGTATGTGCATGTGTATACACACACACACACAAATACAAAGTGTGTATAAGTGTATATATACATATACACACAAAATGATAGTGCTCACAGGTTACAGATTATATAGATACGTCAGTTGATGGTTCGTTTATATTTTATATATTTAGGTTTGTGCCTGAAAGCTTAAAATGAAAACCAATCTTATACCACATCTGACCTATAGTAGCTCTTATAGCATGATTATACTGAATATTTATTTACTAACTGACGCCTTCTTTCAAAAACCTTGTTTTCAGCTCTTTGTAAGAATGGGAAAAGGCACAAGAGAGCCAACTGGCTGAAATCCACTTGAAAAATAATTGACTACAGGTGTCCAAAATCTGAGGTTGTTTTTAAAAGATTTGGCTTCACTCCATTTTCTCCAAAGAGGGTCATGATTCCATATTAACTTCATTTGTTGCTGACTGAGAAAACTTCTCCTCCAGTGGCTGCTCGAAATGGAATAAGTGGGGCATGGGTGGGTGGGAGAAGAATTTCTCTCTGCATGCACTGCATCTGTCAGGTCTTTTTGTCCAGATGGGGATACATTTAAAAAAAATCCATATAATAAAATGACATCTGCGATCTGGCTTAAAAAGAAAAAGTGTAGCTCCCTTTTTCTTTCATTAAGATGATGATGAGTGCCTAAATATCATGAAGGCTGGGCTCCAAGTTGGCAGACAGATATTCCTCTGAAAAAGAAAAGGAGTATTTGTGGCACCTTAGAGACTAACCAATTTATTTGAGCATAAGCTTTCATGAGCTACAGCTCACTTCATCGGATGCATTCAGTGGAAAATACAGTGGGGAGATTTATATACATAGAAAACATGAAACAATGGGTGTTACCATACACACTGTAATGAGAGTGATCACTTAAGGTGAGCTATTACCAGCAGGAGAGCAGGGGGGTGGGGGGGGACACACGACTTTTTGTAGTGATAATCAAGGTGGGCCATTTCCAGCAGTTGACAAGAATGTCTGAAGAACAGTGAGGGTGGGGTGGGGGAATAAACAAGGGGAAATAGTTTTACTTTGTGTAATGACCCATCCACTCCCAGTCTCTATTCAAGCCTAAATTAATTGTATCCAGTTTGCAAATTAATTCCGATTCAGCAGTATCTCGTTGGAGTCCTCTAGTGACTTAAAGGCAAGGGAACTGATCAATCAGCACCACTCAACACCATGATGTCCTCTATGGAAACCAGTGCTGTAGCTTTCTAGGAATGACATACTATGATTCAAGACAGTGTCAGCCACAAGTTGGGACATCAGTAGGGTAATCATGGTCTCCAACCATTTGATAGCCTTTATATGCCTCCAATAACAGTCTCTGAATGTTCTATCTCCTTTTTGCACCCTCAGATAGAAAAGAATGAGTTAGGAATGTTGTCTATTTCACTCACTGCATTTCTCCTCTCAATTCAATATTGTCTCATCACTGTTTCTCTTTCTTTCTCAGGGCATGGCCTTCATCAGCACAATGGATCAGAAAAAAGAACAACCTACCAAGTCTTCCTAGCTCCTGGTTGTACAAAGTTGCTGATCCCTTACATATCTCCAGTCAATAGTCCCAACTACACCTTCCTTCCTACTGAAAGAAGCAAGTCAACAAAGTCTAGCTCAAACTTGAAACGTTACCAAAAGCCCTGTAAAAAACTCTCCCCTGAAAGTTTACAGTCATTCTCTTTGTGAGCTCAGTGCACTGTGCATCAGATTCCAAATCAGAGGGAAGTTATGTTTGTGTAGCTAGTAGCAAAGATTGCACAAATAAATAAACACGCGTATATATTCGAGATTATACACACCGCACTATACTGTGTATAGAAGTATATGCTCAGAATGGATGATCGGTATAGAAACAACGCAAATCTGTATCAAGGGGCTAAGGACATTGCTAGAGAGGTGAACCAGGTGTCAGATGACTACCGGTATCAGGATGGCAACTATGAAAGGTATGCACCTTCGGATGGCTATCACCATGATGGGAATGAGCCAACACAAGAAGAGGATGCCCAGAGCGATGCCACGGAAGGCCATGATGAGGATGATGAGGTCTATGAAGGAGAGTACCAGGGCATCCCTCACCCAGATGACATTAAGGGCAAACAGAAGAAGAAAGCCCCTGCCATGGCCGATGAGTTTAGAGACAAGGCTGAACTCATAGCCGAGCAGATGGAGGATGAGGAGCAGCTTGCCCACCAGTATGAGAACATCATCGAGGAGTGTGGCCACGGACGCTTCCAGTGGACACTCTTCTTTGTTTTAGGCTTGGCACTAATGGCAGATGGGGTGGAGGTGTTTGTGGTTGGCTTTGTTCTGCCCAGTGCTGAGAAGGATATGTGCTTGTCCAGCTCAAACAAAGGGATGCTAGGTAAGTGCCACTGAACAGCCTTCCTTCAGACGTTATGCAGCCGGGATGGATCCAAGCATAGCTTATTCCATAGGGCAGGTTCATTCAGGACCCTCCCCCTTTTCCCCATCCTGACTCACTCTCACGGGGCTGAGGATGGCTAGATGGAGCTGATTCCAGACCCTGTCCCTGCCCTTCCATTTGCTGTTGGGAGCAGGGCTGCTCAAGAGCAACATAACAGAATCACGCCCATCCCCAGACACTGAATGTGCTCACAGCTCTTGTACTCACAGCCCAGGACAAACCGGGCACCTGAACTTGAATTCCCGCCCCTGCCAGGCAGCCTAGTCTGCAGTTTCCAGAGAGCAAGTTTATTTGTAGAAAAATATTAGGCTTATGTAAAGGACAAACATGCATGGAGACATTCCCAATCCGAGCACCCAGGGAACCAGATTTCAACCCTTTTAGTAGCTCAACTTAAACGAGAAGCTCACAAAACGGTGTCATCCAGGTCTGATGGAGCCTAATGTAGGTGAGTCAGTTCACCTATATATTAAACTGTGTTAAGTAGGTGAGCAGAACCGATGTCCCAGAGGATTGTTTCTGTGAATCTGCCTCCCTCCCACTTCATTTCCATCCCCAGGAGGATGAGCTTCCCTTAGACATATTTGTTTATGTATGGGACTCTCCTATCTAATCAAATCTAATCTAATGCCCTTCACTGTGCTATCTGAGTGGTGTATAAATGAGGGGGAAAGAGAAACTTTCTGATCAGGCTTGAAGAGGAATGGATAGATGAGAATGAGAAGAGACATAGGAAGGCAGACAAGGGACACGGGGCTTCTCTGCAGAGAAGAGCACTCTTGGCTGGGGCTTGCCGCAACATTTTTTGACTGGAAAATTCAGTTTTTGACTAAATGTTATTTTTTGTGGAATTGTCTCCTTTCCTTGAGCACCTGGAAACCAAAAACCAAAAGAGTGTTGGGGTTTTGGCATTAGCAGCTTTCAGCTGTTTTTATTCATAATAATGATTGTTATTTGTGAGTCTGAATTTTTTCAGTTGTCCGGGTTTGGGTTTTTTGATGAACAGTCAGGTTTTTCTGCAGAATTCTCCCCCATTTTCTGATCAGCTCAACTTTTGGGCCAAGATTGAGGAGACTGAGGGGTGCATCAGAAAGGAAGCCGCAGCTAGGTTAGCAGGAAGTTGTGCAGAGAGACACAGAAAGGTTCCTTCAGATTGCAGATCTGCAGAGACGACGTCTCTCACGCTGACAGTGGCAGAGCGTTCCGAAGGGTGATGAGGAGGCCAGTGCTAGATTAGGGTAGGGAAACAGAAAGAGTTTCATTTAAAACCTCTAAAGGACAGTCTAATCACAACTGAATGGCTCTGATTCTTTGCATCTTTCTTTCCTCTCCACTGCGAATACTTTCCCAGTGTGATGATAGCAGAAATTCTGCAAAGTCTCAGTGAGCTTTAGAGAGTTACCAGCTGGAGTCTGAAGTCAGCATTTGTATAAATTGGCGGCATTTGTAACAGTTTTGAGCTGTGTCTCTCTCTCTCTGTCACCATGGTGCTATTGAACAATGGAGCATCTAGTTGGTGCATATCCTTTCCATCTGGTGATACAGCTTCAGGTTTTCACAGGTATCCCTTCCTCTGTGCTACCCCTTATGCCTGCAACTCCATCCCTATCACATTCTCCTTTTAAAAATCTCTCCTGAAAACCTCCTTTTCCCATGAAGTCTAGTCAACATTAATCAACCCTCAAACTGCATGGTTTGGTAGTAAGTCCAACGTTTGTCCAGTCGGCTCAGTATGAACCTGCATTGTATTGTGTGTCTCTTTGAACTGAAATCTCCTTGACTGATAGGATTCTGCATCCTCTGTGGTTGGTATGGTGCGAGTGGACTGAGAGGCCTATCTGAAATAACAACATGCTGATCTATAAGGGCTGGGTTCTGCACTCCTTACTCAGGTAAAATGCCCACCAAAATCAATGGGAATTTCATCTGCGTACGAAGTACAGGATAGAGCTCTATCTGGTTTAACACTCACAGAACTAGGAAACTTTATGCATCAACTCGCTTTTCATTTTCTCCATCCAGAGGCAGAGGTGGCTGCAGCTCAGTTCTATTCCTGGTGCATGTGTAGGTCTCATTTTCTTATCATGTACCTTCCCCCATGGCTCAGTGTTCCCCAGCTGCTGAACTTAGGCCTCCACATCAATTTGCAAGCTGTCACATTGTCTCCCCTGATGCTGCCTTTCTCACTAATGTTCTTCTCTTTGCCCAGACTCCATGTCTCTTTGCCCAAAGTCCAAATTAGCAGAGTAGCTGTGCAGTCATTTCCCTTTGGACACCGGATTCTTAGCTGAAGCTGTTTGCTAATGTGTACCGGGTCAAAAGTAGCCTATGGAGGATTCCTCCTAAATCTGGGGAATGAATTTAATGTCCCACATGAGATTAAAGAGTCGGCCTGTAACAACAACCAATTGGTTTCACTCCTGTCTTGTCCCCTTAGGCATTAAACAAAGGTTTATTTATTTTAACTGAGGTTGAAGTTGAGTGGAACAGTTTGAATAAAATAATTTTTTCCTGAAAACCTTAACCCAAATAAGGTATAGACTTCCCCAGGCCCCTAGGAGTCCAGGCTTGTCTGATAATGATACCCAGTCAGGCAACAATAAAGGAGGCTTAAAAGAGAAATGAAGCAACCATTGGAGTATCTGAACTGGGATGGTTGGGTAGTGTGTGCATCCATAGTGGTGGTGGACAAATCTCCCAGGTTTGTAGCTTATATCCTGGCCTGTGATCCCAGCCAGTTTACTCCAACTGAAATTAACTTCAAAGCTTGAGCCAGATCCATCCCCCATTTGCCACTTTAGCAGTACAAAGGGAACAGACAGCTGCCCTTATAAGGACCTCTCTAGCTGGTGTAACTTAGCTCAGAGCCACTTTTCTCTCTCCTATCCAACCCCCAAGTCCTGCATCAGCTGCATCACCCCTAATTGTGCATCAGCTGGACTTGGGGGCTGGGCATTTATTTATTTATTTCACTAGTTAATCTCCCCCCACCCTCTGAAAGCTTTTTCAATTTTCTAGGGCCAAAATGTCAAAAGAGATAAGGTCAGATTTTCAAAGGAGATCAGGATTCAGCAGCTCCCATTGGGATGCTTCTGACCAGCTTTCCAGCATGTTGTGTGGTGAGAACCTTTGAACAACTGGCCATTTATTTTGTTGTCTAGATTGGAGCTGAGATCTTTTAAAAATCTGACCTTAGAAATTTCTATCTTGGTGGAGCTCAGTTTAACATGCACCAGAGTCAGAAGGACCGATAAATCCCCCCCCCCAAATATCTTTGAAGTGTTTCTAGCCCAACCAGAGGTAGAGAGTACCAGAAGTCTCACGAGGAAGCTTGTTCTTCTGTTTTTCCCAACCCAATACTTACCTTACTCAACGTTCACAGAGTGCAGAGGAGCTTTGGGTAAGCAAGCAAACTTTTTGCATGTTTATCCAATTACAGCTTATAGACCAGGTCAGGTTCATCTGTCTGCAATTTTTAATGAAGGGGGATGGCATTTTCCTCCTAGTTCCTTCTCACTGGGAGTTCTCCTTAAGGTTAAAAGGGGCCTTTTTAGAACTTGGTTTTGCAGTTTTTCCACACCCCTTTCCTAGTTGTTTTGGGAGTCAGATTCTGGAGCTTGTATTCAGAACTTTGAAGAGCCAGATAGGGGAGGTGCAGAGGAAAGTGGACGACACCAATGGGGTATTTCCCTACTGCCACTGGTTGATGTGGGATAGGAAAAGGTTCTCAAATTCAGTACATTTTTTTTTAAATAAAAAAGGTTTGGCTAATATAGTCTCAACTGTCGGTGGTTTCCCTCCTGCAGCGGGCTTAATGCATGTAGGGGGAGTTGGCTTGGATTCTAGGGCTCTGAGATAAATCGACATGAAAAGAGATTGTGCTAAGAATGGCTTAGCAAACACTTAGCCTGCAGAGATGTGCAGGAGTATGAATAATGAATACTCAATGACACAAATACCCTCTGGCTCAGGAGGGTTCTGTGCCCTTGGTGTAGGATTTCTCCTCTTCTGAGCACCCAGGAGGGCATGGCATGTTAGAGCAGGCAGGGCTGGAGCTTAGCACCTGAAGAGGAGAACTATAAAGGTGCTAATGATGGATACAAAAAACCAAGCTTCCTCAGAACCTTTCTTGGCTCAACTTCGCTGGCCACACACCAACTACTCAAAGAAGGAGACAGAAGTCAAACCTATTCAGGAAGCCCAGAGCTTCTGACACATGCTCATTTCCTTCTGAGTATTCCAATTCTTTGATGTTCTAGGGGTTGTACTCTGGCAAATTAGTCTTGTTAACGCTCAGGGTTCAATGATACTTACAGACTGACTTGTCAGAATAATGGTAGCAATCAAAGAGCTCTTTTGGCTCAATCTGTGCCTAATGTGCAATGATAATCTGCAAGAGTGTGTCTGTGTGAAATGAGCAGAGGTTTTATTACAGTGGGCATGGCTTTCACTCAAATTACCATGGCCCCTGGGTCATTATACGCATGAATTACTATCCCTTACCTTTTTTACATACCAATAGAATCAGCACAAGGGTTCATATTTATTCTTTGGTGACTGTTCTTGTCATATTTTTTGATAAGGAAACAAGATCAGGTCATTCAAGACAGAGCTAAGTTTGCTTCCAGGAAGCTGCTAATGTTTGCACATATGAAAGTGACTCTTGTTCTCTTGGTCATGGGTGGAGGAGAGTGGGCAAATTGAAAATTAATGGGAGAAATAATCAAACTATTTAAGAAAAGAAGAAAGACAAATTGCAAGAGCTAAAAGTGGAACTGCCTAAAGGCCAAATTGGTGAACTTTGGCTTTTGCCGAAAGGATGTTTTGCCTTTAAATCCCAGTGTTTTGCATAGGTTCTGGACCTGGGGGTGCTGGGGGTGCTGCACCCCCTGGCTTGAAGTGGTTTTCGTTATATACAGAGTTTACAGTTTGGTTCAATGGCTGTCAGCACCTGCACTATAAAAATTGTTCCAGGACCCCTGGTGTTTTTCATATTTCTCCCATCAGAAAAAGTGGAAAATTTACCAAAATTACAGTCAGCTTGAGTAAAAACTGCAAACAAACAAATGCCCATAGAGTTTCTTGAAATGTGAGAAATCCATGTGACACCTCTGAAATTTCATAAAACATTTCAATTTTGTGCTGAAAATAAACAGTTCTACTTCAGATGCAAATTAACAGCTGTTTTAACCCCAGTTATTCCTCATGGTAAAGAACAAGTATTTGGGTTTTCCCTTGATGTGAAATGTTATTTCAAAGATGAGTGCTGGGGAAATTAAAAACCCACACCTACTGCAGTGAATATTTTAGCATACTGATGGCACTTATTTTTAAAATTTTGTGGGCTGAGAAGTTTGCTAATTTCTCACCAGGTTATTTCCACTTATTCATCAGACATTTCTGCTTTAGCTGAGTCTGATGCTGTAATAAATAAAATAATAATAATAATAATTAATAAATACATAAATAAATAAATGTATTAAATCTACTGCAACAGACGAGAAAATTCCTGCCTTGTGACCGGCTGAAAACAGTTCTGTGGTGAGTCAGTAAGTTTGTATTCACTTGAGAATAGGGTGACTGGATGTCCCAATTTTATAGGGACAGTCATTTTCTTATATAGGGGCCTATTACCCTCCACCCCGTCCCGATTTTTCACACTTGCCTGAGAAGTCCCCCGACATGAGGAGTGACTTGAGAAGTCACCCTACTTGAGAAATTTCTATTCATTTTGAGAATACTGGCATCTGGAGGAATATCAATCAATCAGATTATACCTTCAATGCATGCATATTGATTGGCGGTACAATGTGCATTCATTATTGCTATTACTAGCATCTCAGGGAGTTAATATTATCAGTTATTTACACAGGGCAGTAAGTGTATAAATACTATAAAAGATGCATAATAGTATCTTTCACTTCCATAGTTAGCACCTTTCCTATGAGGAGCTCAAATAGTTTAAGCTTTGCAAATCCCCAGTGAAGTAGGCTGATTGCCATCACTTTACAGAAGAGGAAACTGAGACAAGGAGAAATTGAATGATTTGTACAAGGCTGCAAAAGAGTCCACATCAGTGCTGAGAATAGACTTCAGATCTTTTAGGTACAAAGCTGCCCTTTCTTTCTACAAATTAATAATAATCTCATAAAAAGAAAAGGAGGACTTGTGGCACCTTAGAGACTAACCAATTTATTTGAGCATAAGCTTTTGTGAGCTACAGCTCACTTCATTGCATCTTTTTGCGAATACAGACTAACATGGCTGCTACTCTGAAACCTGTAATAATTTCATAGTAATAATTTAAATATAATACTATCTTCTGGATTTTTACTCTAATCTCCTGTTTAGAATGTTGGAGCCACACTTAAAAATTCTGCTGGTAGTTAATGCAGGTAGATAGGAAGTCAAGCCTAGCTGTGTGAGTTGGTTTAAAATGGATTATGTAACAGTACACTGGCTTTATCAGGGTTTATTATCCCTTTGAAACACATACTGGCCCAGCAGCTTTGTCTCTGTCATTATTTACTTGTTGTTTCAATGAATCCTAATTAACATCACGAGAAACTTCAGTATCTTCTTACCACTTACATTTTTTCTGGATAAACATATGTAAACCCAGGAATGGCTCCCTGATGGCTGGGGCCCTACCAAATTTGAAGTCCGTTTTGGCCAATTTCACAGTCATAGGATTTTAAAAATGGTAAATTTCATGATTTCAGCGATTTAAATCTGAAATTTCACAGTGCTGCAAACAACCATGTTAGATCACAGATGCTCTTAACCAAGCCAGAAAACTCCGTACTGCTGTGGTTAAGCTTGTTGTGTAGCTGGACACTTAGAATCAGTTTTTTAGTGCTGCTGTTCATGATTTTGACCCAAATCTGCTGCTTATGAATATTCTGTAATATTTTTCTTAAGATTTTCTGCAACACTTTTGCCTGCAAGTTCACTAGAATCAGCGGGCACGAAAGAGGCACAAACACAGCAGATATTCCAGTCAGCGTTGGCCAATATCTTCTTTGCAGTATTTGCACCTCTGGTGCTCTATCGAGCCGTGAAGGTAGAGCTTGGTGCAGCTTTGTGCAGTGCGATGATTGTCTCCTCATTTGTAAACACAGCAGTAATTTTATCTGACGTGAGCCAAAACGAACAGCTTTTCAGTTAATGGCAAAGGATTAATTTGGCTTCCTCTACTGAAGACTTCAGTTTAGCAGAGTGACTAGGTGTGAGGGAGAAAGGGGGGGGGGAACCAGATGGTGCTATGAATTTTAAATTGATGGACAAGACCCGTGGGGGTACTTTGAAAGACACGGAGCGCAAACACCCACTCACTTTCTGTGCTGGTGGCACCCGGTGAAATATTCAGCGCGCATTTTCAATGCCACGCTGGAAGATTCTGTGGGTTCCTAAATCCACCTTTGCTTTGACTTTGCAGAATTCCTTCAGAATTCCCAGCAGCCATAGATCACTCACAGCTAGTTTATAATGTTCCCCCCTCTCCCTTTGAATAGGAAAATCCCACTGTTATTATTTTAGGTGTGGTGACTCATTTTTTAACTGGTAGGGTAAGTCATTTTAAACGGTAGGTGAGCTATCTCCGCTTCTGTTTATTCAACAAAGCAAATGCTATATGAACCAATGGGAATTTTCTTTCTGTATCATTTGATTGCCATTTGCCAGGGCAATGAGATCTATAGATAAAGCAGCAACTGTCCTACAAGTAAAAGCACATAGGAAATATCAGGAACCAAAAAGGCCACCTGAACCAACATACATGCCTTTTGTTTGGCTATTTTATTTTACATCGTACAGATGTTCAATGTACCTGCTCCCTTCAATCCCCCACCCACAATCTTCTGCAAGAACAAATCTACTCAATTCTTCCTGAGTTTCCCATTTATTCCCAGGTCCTTAGACCATAGGTAAAATTTTCAAAAGCCTCTAATTGAGTGTAGAGCCTATATCCCGTTGACTTTCAACGAGACTTAGAAGCTAAAGTCCCATTTTCAAAAGTAATTTTGGCACTTATGAACCTAAGTCACTTTGGCAATTTTGAAAATTTTACCTTATGTCTTTTGGTTTCTGAAACTAGGACAGTTTGTCTCTAACAACTTTGCTGAAATATTATAATAATAGTAATAATAATAAATTAATAAGCACGTAGCATAGTATAGTATTATATCCAGCCTTTCTTATTCATAGATTCATAGAGTTTAAGGCCAGAAGGGACCATTGTGGTCATCTAGTCTGACCTTCTGCATAATACAGGTGACGGAATTTCAACAGAGGTCAAAATAATTTCTTAATTTGGAAACTTTGATGATGGCACCTCAAAGTTTTCCTCTTTTTCAATGGGAACAAGCCCAATGCCTTTACATTTTCTGCATAGCTACAGCTGGTTGAATTATTCATAACCAAGAGTTTATTCTTTGAATTTCACCTTTTTTCTTTTGACAAATATTTTCTGAGCAGATTGCATTTTTCTCACATGTATTCATTATTTTATATTAGTCACAGAATAATGGCTGCAAATAATGATTGTTCTCTAAATTGCTTGACAGCTGTTACATTTAATACCCAACATCTGTGCTTCTTTGGTTAGTTTTCTTAGGTCACACAGTATACTTCTATCCCTGGCTGGATGACTATAACTTTTGGAATGAGGTTTCTGGTGTGGACTCTCATGTTTCCAAATTCAAAATTTGTTTCCAATGAATATCCTTTAATATTTTCATAACATTTGCTATTTCATTGGACATTCCTGACAGTAAATTTGTTCCCTAGAATATTCTATGAAGACAAAAAGCAGGAAGAACACAGCAGGAGGAACTCAGTTTCAAAATCTGATCAAACTATTTTGTCCAGTTCTGCTTATAATTTATATTTCCAAAACCTAATATCACGTTTGTTTCCTTTTGGAGATTATAGAATTGTTGCTGCGGGACCATGTTCACAATATTCCAGAAAGGATTTAACACACAATGGTCTTAGAAAGTAACCATATTCCTCTTTCGTATCCCTTGTATCAGAATCTAATTTGCCTTTTTGGCTGCAGTGGTATATGCACTGGGTTCATGATTTCAATGATCAGTAATCCCCAGATCCCTTTTGTGCACAGTACTCTGGATGACAGTCCCACTAGGCTATTATTCTGCAAGTTGGTTTCCTCTGCACAGACTAATTAATAATGACTGTACCTTTGTTGAGCTGATCCTCATTTGCTCAGTCACCTAAGTAGCTGTGATTCCTTTTGATTCTGTCTGCTCTGATCCTGACTTGCTTTTCCTTCTGTTTTGTGTCTTTTACAAAACAGGTGATCTTCTTTCCATATCCTCATCCAAATCATGTACCCTTTCTGTAACTGGCCTCCTGCACAACGCCCCCAGAAGAAAAACATGGAGCACATTTTGGAAAAGAATAGTAAATGATGAATATCATTCATTGTTGTAGGATGTCCATCCAGGAAAATTGCTGTTTGTAAATTTTCTTTCCTTTACTTGTTCTGGCACTTACCCGTGGAGTGTTTTAGTGCAGCTGCCCAAATGAAGGTTTTATGTTGTTGGCTGGGATGTGTAGTCTTCACAAAAGGACCCCCCCAACTGTCCATCATAATAAATCATTCCCTTGATTTCATTTCAGCTGTGGAGTGGGTTCTACTGTAACTGATCACCAGTGCCTCAGAAACCAGTGAAGTGGTTCGCCTCTGATAGCCACTGAAATGATGGCTGCAGATCTTGGTTGTTTGAAGGTTTTAGGGGCTGGCTTGCCCATTGCTACTGCTTTACAAGACTCAATAAAAAAAAGTCTGAAACTGAATAGAAGCCATTTCCACTGAGTTATGTTTCGCAACACTAATCAATAGCTTTAATGCATCTTACATAGAACTCATCTTAACAAATGCTGTATCACAGAGAAATAATCTTGAGGCCCACCTTTAGCTTGGGTTCCTGAGCTCACAATCTGAACTGTTCTTCATCTACAATAGCAACTCCAGGGTCTTTCTTGGACTGCTTCTTCCTGTGCAGTTGTTGCCCCTTTGACACACCCGCACACACCCACCCCCACCCCCATAAAGCTGCCAGTATGCAGTGACTTTAAACTCAGAGCACTACACTCTCTGCATCAGCTGTCTCCCTGACACCAGCAGTGCAATCAATTCAAATCCCATCATTGATGAGAAATAACACTATTGGCCAAATCCTGCTTCAGCCCCAAACCAAGCAAAGATACACATGTGAACAGATGTCTGCCCTTCTCCCCTTCCTGGAGCTGAGTACCTTCAGCTGGGTCGGAGCAACTGCTGTTGCCTAAATAGACATCTGTACACTGGAGTTTGGAAAGCAGGATTTGGCACAAGGAGGCCTGACTACAAGTCTCCCCCACCCTTGCCTGCACAGTAGCCTCTCTACTCCCTTAGATGACATCCTGAGGCACTAGGGCGATGAGCCTCAGTTCTGCCCTTGGGGAGCAAAGGGTGCCAATAAAGAGCGCACGCAGACATTGTTGCAGACTGACAAGTTTGCACCTGCAGTGTGTCTGTGGTCACCAGCTGTGGTGCACAAAGCACCGCAATATCTGCTTCTGCGTCACACAGGCTAATACAGGATAAGCCGCTTTGTTAAATAAAATAAGGAAATGAGTGCATCAGGGCAAGATACTAGAGTGCTGATGCTTTTGCAGAACCGTGGATCTGCCTCAATATTATCACTCCTTTAACAAAGCCCTGAAGTCCACCAGGTCTCTTCTTTGCAGAAAGAGAGGAAGCAGCATTTGCTTCAGTCCAAATGGCTGAGTCAGACATTTTATAACCAATGGGACTTCCATAAAGTATCCAGAGTATTGGAACAGTTGCTCATTCACTCTGAGCTGGGCGGCCACTGCTGGAAAACAAATACCCCCCAGGGCCGGGCACCTGGCTCCCACGCCCTCAGTCAGGGTATGCAGTTATAATAATAATAGATCACAGGCCAAAGAAAAGAGTCCTGGAGGTTAGAATGCAGCAACCACCTCCTGAGCAGATTCATTGTTGTTCTTGTTGTTTTTAAGAAGCTTTGGATGAACAGCTGCCAACCTGAATTTTCTCTGCCGAAGACAATCAACCCTGCCTGATCATTCATTTTTAATCTGGGTGCAGGAACGTGGGTTTAGTGGTGCTGCATGAACATCCCTTATTCTGTTGGCTGGGCTTATCAGCAGGACAGGTGACTGTGACACACCAGCCAACCCGCCTGGGATGGGTTGCCACTTCCTTCTCCTAACTGGAATCAGAGCTGCTCCAGTTTGTGGAATCAGTGTGTCTCCCAGTGGCTAGTGTAAAAGTCCTAATACACATGGCAGCCCCTGGAGATTCGCCTTCATTATGATTTTGGGTATTGTATGTATTGCTACGGTGTCTTCCAAATCTCTAATTTTAGTGAATGTGGCAGAGGCCTGTGTTTGTGGAGAGAGAGGCCCTGAGTTCCCATGCCATGTGAGTGCTCTTTTTCTGGCTGCCATGCTGTCTGTATATCTGTAGCCAAGATAGGTGAGGTCATATCAATATCTCTTATTGGACCAACTTCTGTTGGTGAGAGAGACCCGCTTTCGAGCTACACAGAGCTTTGCTTCGGGTCTGGGAAAGGTACTAAGAATGTCACAGCTACATACAAGGTCCAACAGATAGTTTAGCATAAGTAGTTAGCACATACTCTAAGGGACCAGTCAAAGTAAAGTGCCCCGTTAGAATATGTGTTAACTACTTATGCTATTACTTGTCTAACCAATCAACCTGGATGGAATTTTGAATATCAAATAGCAAATGTGCTCAGAGATCTGTTTGTGATCCAGCCACAGAATGAAAAAGAATAATTGGAAAAAAAATGTTGAACAAATCCATACAATGAATACATGAAAGGAAATTATGATTAGGTCATGGAAAGTCTGTGAACAGAGAAAGAAAACTAAATAACTCACTTTGAGTTAATCCCGCAGCTCTAGTTAGGGGACGGCAGTGGTTTTAATAGTATGTACTTTCCCAAGATATGATTAACATATGCCCCCAAAAAATCAAGCTAATTTACAATCCAGAAGAATATCGGAGTTGACGGTGCCAGATGCTCCCCTACATCAATCTGCTGCCGAATGGTTGAATGGTGAGTGCAGTCATCATCTTAAGTCAAGTCATTTATGCAAGAATGTTCATTATTGTTCCCTGGTCTCCCACTGACAAGTTTTTTTGACAGGAGGTTTTACACATGATAGGACAGTTCCTGAGATGCACCGGTAACTGTCAGTGAAGACAGGCTTTGGTTCAGGGACAGGGCTGAACCTCTAAAGGATCAGAATTTTTCTTTAGCTAGGCATAAGAAAGGACACTTTTACCAGAACCTCTTTGGTCTAAAAACAGGGCTGTAAATCATAGAAATGCTGGGCTGGAAGGGACCTCAAGAGGTCATGCTATCCAGCCCCCTGCGCTGAGGCAGGATTAGGTAGATCGAGACCATCCCTGATAGGTGTTTGTCGAGCCTGTTCTTAAAAACCTCCAATGATGGAGATTCCACAGCCTCCCTTAGTAACCTGTTCAAGTGCTTAGCTATCTTTCCAGTTACAAACTTTTTCCAAATAGCCAACCTAAATCTCCCTTGCTGCAAACAAAGCTGATTGCTTCTAATCCTACCCTCGGTGGACACGGAGAGCAATTGATCATTGTCCTCTTTATGAGAACCTTTTATACATTTGCAGACTATTATGTCTCCCCTCAGCCTTCTCTTCTCTAGACTAACATAGCACATGTTTCCCAAACATCTTCTCATTTTTTGTTGCTCTCCTCTGGACTCTCTCCAATTTGTTGACATCCTTCTTAAAGTGTGGTGCTCAAAATTAGGCACAGTACTCCAGCTGGTGCCCCACCAGTGCTAAGTAGCATGGGACAGTTACCTCCTGTCTTACACATGCCACTCCTAACACATCCCAGAATAGCAGACTCTCACAGTATCAGCCCTCTGAATCATATATGGACACCTAAATGGGAGCGGGCTGGTTGTTGGGAGGTGCTGAGCACATTCATCTCTTTGTCTCCAGCAGGAGTTGTGGGTGCTTGCCCATTGCCCAGTTTGGCATCTGACTTTGCGTCCCAGCTTACAGAGGTCCCAGGGAATCAAGAGGCTTGTCTCATGGTGCTTCATCTGGGATACCATCCACATGTTTATCTTATGAGCATCTCAGTGCCAATCTGTTTGCACATCACTCTTGGTGCAAGATGGGTTGGGCTGGGTTTCCTTCTAGCTGTTTCCCCAGTTGCTTAGTGATAGTAGTGTTGCATCACAATTAAGTGAGCTTAGTTTGCCTTTTCTGTTTTAAAAATGTTACTGGCTGATGTAATCTGGACAATGTTATAGATAGAGAGACTGCAAACTGCAAAATCAGGGCCATTCCAAGCTTTACAGGTGGGACTGTTACTGCAGTGGCTGATCAAAGCACACCAGAGGTGCGTAGAGTGCTCTGGCAACCAAAAAGAATACCTGCTGGATTTGAGGATGCTCATTGCTTGCTGAGTTATTAACAGCGCCCAATCCGTATTCTCTGTCTTGGGGCTGATATTTTAGTCCTGGTTGGTTGGTTGGGTTTTCTATCACCAATCTGTCAGCAGGATGAGAGGCTGTTGCGTGAGTTCACCTCCCTTCACTTGGCCCGGGGTTTTCTGCCTCACACTCCGTGGAGAAAATTAAATAGAGGAAGATAAACAGTTTGGAGATTGAATGATCTAATTGTCCCTTCTAGTCTCAGAAGTCTATGTCTCTATGAAATACAGAGAGGAAAGGAGGTGATACACTTAAAGGGGCACTCGGATGAAATATGTAACCTGCAAAGAAAATTCCCATTCCTTTAGCTCTCCCTCTGCCCTCTCCCGGTTGCCTGAGTTATCATCAACCGCCACACAGCACCCCTGCCTGTGCTCCCTCAGCACCAGTTGCACTGAGAGGGGTTAGTAGATATAAGATGTCAGACTCCCGTTGAGCAGTTAGTGGCATGCAGCAGGGACACGTGCATTTTAACTGATCTGCTTATGCCTGGCTCTGGCTGATGTGCCTAGGGAAGAGACGGCTGCGGGCCTAGTCAAATGAGACAGCTCCTGAGGCTTTTTTGAGGGGGCGGAAATGAGGTCTCACCTGAAGCTGAGTGAATTGGGTGTTTGTTGTTACCTTGAATTGAGTCAGAGGAGGGTCTGAGAAAAATAATAATATACTGAGTCCTAATAACAGCCCTGGGAGGCAGGCATCATTATCACTGTTGTACAGATGGACACGCTGAGGCTGGGAGCAACAAACTCAAGGGCACATGGTGAATTGGTGGCAGAAGCAGGAGTAGAATTCAAGCATTCCTGGCCTCTAGCCTCATGCTCAGACCACTCAGCCACACGGACTCTCTAGAGAGCGGATCCTGGAAATAATAAACAGCCAGGTGCCTGAGGGGTTTACATTTGAGAGCTGGGCCTACCCTGTTTGTAAAATATTATTCTTCATAATGAACATTTTGTATCCTGAGAGCACCCACTATATGCCAGGAACTTTCCAAAGAAATATGACTGCAGGTTCCTCCAGACTCATGGGGCTTTGAAAGTCCAAGGGTTGGGAAAGCGACATAAGTTGACTCCCTCTGAAGTAGCCTGAGCCTGAGGTACCATTTTGGATGTCACCGGAGGGCGTACTCCATCTGAAAGCTGTTTGACTTTACAGCTCCCAGAAATCTGATGCTCAGATGAGGATGTATGAGTCCATCACTAGCACTGGTGAAGCAACTTTGGCTTGACAGGTATCTGGCAAAGGGTGCTATTTCGGTCAAGTAGAAAGTGAATGTGTCAGACACTGACAGGCATTCAGGCTGGTGAAGTATTTCAATATTTGCTAACAGGGCCTTGGTTGGTGGCTGGTTGGAGGAAGTGCTCCAAACATTGGATATGTGTGAAATATTGACTTAATTGCCCTGTACTGCACATGGGAGAGGATGTCACTCAGCTCCCTGTCTTTCTTTCCTCTAGGGCTCATAGTCTACCTGGGAATGATGGTGGGAACTGTCATTTGGGGTGGCCTGGCAGATAAACTGGGAAGGAGGAAATGCCTCATCATATCACTCGCAATCAACGCTGCCTTTGCATTCCTCTCCTCCTTCGTCCAGGGATATGGATTCTTCCTCTTCTGCCGCCTTATCTCCGGCTTCGGGTGGGTAACACTCTCTTTAGCCTCCCCGCTCCAGGCTGAGGTTTAAGACAGGAGAACCCTTCCTTTGTGCTAGACGAGACTGCACAATGATTTGGGATTGCCAGCTGAGGAAATGGAAGGACTGACTGGAGAGGTTCTACACAGCATGCGTGTGTTGTAAATAAAATGTTCACATCTCCCTGGAAGGATTTAGAGCCAGGCAGGGAGAAGACACTAGACAAGGGGGATTATATAGTTTGTTTTCCCTTAAACAAAACAATTTAATGCTTGGAAAATTGACAGTCAGATATTCTGAGGTCTTAGCCAGAAAACAGGTGCATAAAAGGAAGCATCTGTTCACCACTTCAGGATAAGACACCTCAAAGTTGACCTAAGAGAACTCAGTCACTGAAATCTCAATCTTCCTGCTGAAACTGTGAACATGGGTGCTGACTGATGTAGACTGCAATGTAGACGCTTGTCTACTAGGACTGTACTGAGATCTCTACCCATTTCATAGGCATGAAACAACATTAAGTTGGTAACAACTTTCAGTCACTACTGACCTGCTCTGAATTTGAATAGGTGATTTAGAGGTGACAGGATCTGTAGCTTTCCCAAGCCATACAGTCTCCCAGATTGCTGATACAGTGATATGGCCTGGCTTATACAAAGCATCAGGAAGATACTTTCGGCAAAGACAGAATTCCAGAGCTCACTCTTTATAAATGTCCACGTTATTAATAAGGAGAGAGGGGAGGGCCCATACCCTCTCATTTATAGTCATTTGGAACTTTGCCTTTTAAAAGGTAAGCTTTTGTTCAGGAGAGAGAACTTGTATTAAACCTTTGACAAGAGACTGCCTTATCCTAATTCATTCCCCCCTTATCCTAATTAAGCCAGGAATGACTCCACTGACGTCAGTAAGGTTACCCTGGTGCATGTGATATGTGAATTTGGGCCCATGACCAAGATTTTCAAAAATGGCCAAGTTTTTCAATGCCTGGCTCGAGACACAGTGTGGGGGACTGATTTTCGAAAAGAACGGAACACTGAATTTGTGAAACTCAGGCCGTTTATGGTGTCTCAGTTTGGACACCCCAAAATGGAGGAACCCCAAATCATTTGAAAACATTGGCCCATTTTAAAATTGCTAATTCCAAAATGTTTTATAGAACTTCAGAAATATTTCGTATGATCCCAGCACTCCGGGGCTCCTTTCATCTCTGAGTCATGAGGCAGCTGAGCTACTCTGACGAGATGGTGAAGGGGATGGGGAAGGGCAATTGCAGAATGGGTCCTCCCTTGTGTGGACTCAGTCAAATTTGACTGGAGTCACTAGCAACCAAAGGCTGTTATTGCCTGGCTGTTTGCTGCCCCAGTGAAATGAGTTTGTGCTCTCCTGTGCAGTTCTCCAGTTTCCTAGGGCACAAGCATCCAAATCACAAATGCTTTGCTGAGCATATCCATGTCCCCTCGAGGCCAGGTTAATTCACATTGTTAAAACAGGAAAGTAAAATCAACTTTCTGCTCGTGACAAGCTTCCTGTGCATCCTTCACGTTTAAGAACAACCTGGTTTGGGGAACTTCATATTATTCTCTCATGACTCCCTGAGTAGAGAGTCTGTGAGAATCGCTGAGAATTCCAGTGAGTTCCTGAAAGAAAAGCTACCCTCCCACTGCGGGGCTGTAACTCTGGAGACCTTTACTATAAATGAACCCAAACCTATGAGGCTCCAGATGTGCTGGTGACACCTGTTTGGCAAAGTCCTTTATTCTTCCCATGTGGTGTTTTCTCTCCTCAGCATTGGGGGATCCCTCCCCATCGTCTTTGCTTATTTCTCTGAATTCCTTTCACGTGAGAAGAGGGGGGAACACCTGAGCTGGCTCTGCATGTTCTGGATGATTGGTGGCATTTATGCCTCTGCAATGGCTTGGAGCATCATTCCACACTACGGTAACTGCTTTGTGCTTTCGGTTACAGATAACACCCTGCGCACACACGTATAAGGACATACAGTTAGTGCGTGGCAAGCTGGCATGTACATCTACAGTGCACCAGCCTGCTGCAAACTAACTGTCTGCGTGGACTCTGCCACTGGGCACTAAAAAGTCCATCATGCACTTCGACCTACTCCCGTTTCAGATTGGAGTAGCTTAAAGTGCACTATGGAAAGCTTAGTGCGTGGCCGCATCATGCACATGGCCAGTTAGTGGTTGGCAGGCTAGTACGTTGTCAAATTACACCCCAGCTTGCTGCGCACTAACTGTTCGTATAGACTAGCCCTTACTCATAAACAACACATACACCATCTCGGGTGGGCTATCGATTCTTAACATGATAGTTGTAAGTTAGCCCTGCAGCTTCTGTGATGTGTAAAACCAGAATCCGACATGCTTGTACCAACTGCAACCAAACTCACCCCTGCCATCCTGGAACTTTCAAATCCCACCTGCCTTTTTACAGGAACTCAAAGATAATCAGTGGAATTCATCCTGCAAGTCAGGACATCCCCAGCAGTACAGGAAGAATTGTCTAGCTGTAGCATTGTAGTTGCTATTGTGATTGGGGCCCTATACATACCGATGATAGAGAGAAATTAATTGAATGATTGATACTTAGGCAGGATGATGGGTGATGGCTCCTTTATGATAAAAGCCTCTAATACATCACACCTTTGGTACTTCAGATTATAAGTGCTGGCCTCTCTCTACGAGTGGTCAAACCCAGCATCACAAATCCACACATTCCTGAATTTGGGGATAGTTTAACTCAGATAACTTCATGGCTCATGTCCATGTTGACTGCAGAGCTGAGCTAAGCAATTATCAATAAATTGTAACTCTGCTGAACACTAATATCAGGGCTGGGGAGCTAAGCAGCACATTATCACAGTCAGTACATCCCACCATGCCTTAGCCAGATACCAGTGTATTTGGGGTAATTTTTGTGTGTGAATATGTCTCCCTAAAACGTATATTTGCTGGGATCACATCTGATTTCCACTGATTTTTCCATGGTGTTGAATATGGTAGAGAGAAAGGACTCTGAAATGTACATTACCACTATGAGGAACAAAAACCTGCATGTCACATGGTTTTCCTGGTAATTCATTTGCATCACCTAGGAAAACATCAGACTGTCAGTATCTATTGAGAAAGATTAATTCCCCTAGTATCCAGTATTGCCAGCTGTTTGCAAAATCCTGATTGAGAAAAGTAGGACAGTCCAAAAAGATCATGAAGAGGGACTATAATATCTATCTATCTATCTATCTATCTATCTATCTATCTATCTATCCACCCACCCACTCACCCACCCATCATACAAGCTAAAACTGCCCTCTGTATTTAGAAAACTTCACGTTTTGGCCAGAAACAGGCTGTTGGAACAGACATGTAAACTAGAGTGCAATGATGTCAGGCTAAAGCACATGCATTATTTGCAAACAGGGTTTTAAAACCCACGCCTTTAAAGGGTAATATTTCAATTTTGCAGATTGGTCAGCATTGTCCATGTCACATGTTGGAGCATCTGAGCCCCATGCTGTATGTTTTTTTCCTTTCCAGTATCCCTTTGTTCCATATTGTTTGGGAACTCAATTGAACGTGTGTAGCATTGTGGTTGATACAGTTATCATTGCTGCAAAAGCTGTAATGAGTTTATTTCAATATTATGACAGAGAGTAGATTATAAAGAAACATTTGAAATAAACATCCTCCCTGAGATCTGACTGTGGGAAGGCAAACCGAGAAAGAAAGAATTTTGGTTCATGATGTTTTCTGTGTGCCTTTGATTAAAGTTTGATTACACCCCCCCCCCCCCCAAAACCTGCTTTGGTCAAGCTGCCCTTTGAGTTTTAAAGTGTCTGTGCTGCTTTCAGACTCCTCCGTGCCCCTTGTTTGCTGACTATGTGGCCTGGGCAGAGCATGAGAGAGAGCCCAGAGTGAGGTGTGGCCTAAATGCAGCACTAGACGCAAGGATCTCCTGAATTTGAACCCCAGCTCGGACACTGATTTTGTATGTTTGGGGGAAATCATTTTGCTTACCTGCCCCTGCTTCCTCTGTAAAATGGGAACTAATGCTTCCCTTACAGATATGTTGTCAGGCTGTCTCGTAAGTGCTCTGGAAATCAGAAAAGGGCTACATATTAGAAATTCTCTGTAATGTTATGTAAGGAGGTCACAGAAATGTAATAAAATATACCAGTGGATCCCATGTCACCCTTGCTAGGTTCTCGCTCCATGGATGCACAGTATCCTTAGTTTTATTGCATAGCTCACTTCCAGACTGATTTCTAAACTTAAAGGTAAAGGAAGATTTTAAAAAGGCAGGAACTTAATAATAACCGATTCCATTGTCTGTGCTGAGCACAAACCCATGGAGTGTTATCCATCTGACTGTCTGACGGAATCCACAGAGGAATTCATTACCAGGCATAATAAATCTTTCATCAGACAGGACTTTGTCAGCCTATCACCACCTTGCACAGAGCCCGTAGGGTTCAGTTGGTATCTGAGAGAGAAATCTGACTAGATGGACAGAATTTTCACTCTGGCTTTTGTTGGTCGTAGGCTGGGGTTTCAGCATGGGAACCAGGTACCACTTCCACAGCTGGAGGGTATTTGTAATCGTCTGTGCTCTGCCCTGTATCTCTTCACTGGTGGCACTTAAATTCATGCCGGAAAGTCCACGTTTTTTGCTAGAGGTAAGATGACTCATCTGAAAACTGTACTCCAATATCAATTAACAAAGGAGATCTGGTCCTCACGTGTTTCTGGCTGTCTCTTCACTGCCCTCTCCCCAGCCCCCTGGCCACACACCCAGTTTCATTTAAAACTTAGAGACTCTCTGTATTAAGGTGCTAATCACATACTTTCATCATATCACCTTTTAAGGTTGACATCTGCATCACACAACAAGCAAAATGCAGACACCTGGGATTCATAAACCCATCAAAGGGTTTGCGTACCTGATTAAAACACAAGCACGTACGCTTTGGGAATGTAAATAGTAGAGCTGGGCAGGAAGAGGAGTGAAGCGCAAGAAACAGGAGCATGATAAAATACATGGTGGGTTGGATCTCAGACCCAGCAGGGGAAGTGCAGTACTCACACAGCTGAAGGGACAGCATATAATTATTTATTGTTATCACCTTGCACTTACTGTACATAGCACCTTTTACCTGAGGCTCTCAAAACAGCTGACATACACGGATTAAACCTCAGACCCCACCATGATGTAGGTAAGCATTATTTATTCCCATTTTATAGATGGAACAACTGAGGTACATAGACTTGCCCAAGGTTACACAGCAAGTCACTAGCAGAGCTGGGAAGAGAACCATGTCTCCTGACACACCCTCTGCTTAGCCTGGAGGCAACACTTTGCCTAACTCCTGCCTCCCAAATAATAGTTACAGAGTGGTTTCCTTCTTCTACTACAAAACTACTGCACAGTCAGCAAATATAAACCTTGATGGTTCAGCCTTCTGCCCTCTGCTTCTCCCCCCTCAACACATGACGCGGCACGGCACGGCTCCGTTACACCCAGGCCTCCAGAGCTGGTTCCCTGTGTCATTTTTAAAACCACATGGCTGTTGACCACAGTATTTAATGGCTCACTTGAGATGTTCTTCCCTTGGTGTTTCCAGATAGGTAAACATGATGAAGCCTGGATGATTCTCAAGCAAGTTCATGATACCAACATGCGGGCTAAGGGGGAGCCGGAGAGGGTGTTCACGGTGAGTGTGGTTTCCTTCAGGAAAGCAGTTCGTTATACTGTGGTAAAGGGGTCACTGGCACGTGAGAGTCTTCATAGGCCAGGGGTTGGTTTGGAATCTGCTTTAGTAGGCTTCAGAGCTGCCTTATTCTCCCCCCTGTGGTTTCCGGCTTCTCACACACTATGTGATCTCCAGCAGCCAGGAGGAAGAATGGGAGAAGATAAGGACTGCACACTTCAGGTCATATACCAGCCTTGTTTTGCGGTGATCAGTGCCAGGAAAGTTTGTGGGAGTTGTATATGCATAGGAATAAAGCACAGTGGATAGCCTAGCGGCTTTCCAGTTATACTCAGACAGCTAATTGCTCTGTTCTAGGAGCAAAGTAAACGAGAGGGACATTACTCATGTGGGAAATCCGGACGACTCCTTTCTCCATTCCAGCTTCTAATCAAACTCTGATTAAGCTCCATGTACCTCCTAATGAGCTTCCTGAACCCCATCTGCCTGGTAGCCAACCTTTAATCTCTCTGAAGGAAAGGGAGGTGAATGATTACTACTCACTGGGCCAATGCTCGGGTGAAAAATTTGAAATGGGCAAAGTCTAATTCAGTGAGCTTAGAGAAGGCGTGTGGTGGGGTTAATTGTTAATCACAGTGAGTGCATTGTAAACAGTGAATGCACCAGCTAGGGAATGCTCCTTGAATTAGGTTGTTATGTATGAGAAGGCACATACCCTTAAAGGAAGAAGGGAGGGAAGAAAAATTTGGCTGCAGAATTCAGCTTTTTGGTGCAAAAAGCCCGATTAACTGGTAAGAGGAGTTATGGAGGAACAGTATCCATAATGAATGAGCCCATCAATAATACAAGAGATTAATTTACTGTACCTCCAAGTGTGCTAAGACTCCAGGGTCAGAAAATGGGCTTAATGAGCCTGAGCTATTTCCAGGGCACAAGCTATTCGACTGCTGTGAAAGAAAGAAAGAAAGAAAGAAAGAAAGAAAGAAAGAAAGAAAGAAAGAAAGAAAGAAAGAAAGAAAGTTATCTGCTCCTGTAAAACTGGGATGGTCAGATCAGTTATGCTGCAGATCTATAAGCTGTGGCCAACTGGATACTGCATGTTTCAGATGCTCTCCCCTCTGTGCATGCCCCTTATTAAGGAGCTGTCCCCACCTCTCACCTTTAATATACAGTGGCAGCCTCAGTCCACACCAGCTTCTCTCCGATTTGCACCAGGATAAACCGGGCACATTCATGTTATAATGTGAGACTGACCATCCTTGAGGATTTAGGGCCCTCTGAGCCAATGCTGCTCCTGGATTAAAACCATGTTTTGTCTGTCACTCCTGTGTCAAATCCATGTGTACCTTGCTCCTGCATCTGATGATCCTAAAGGCATCTGCTCCTGTTAGGACTCAGTCCGTCAATCTATACTGCACTCATGAACACTTATTATTCCAACTAAAGATGTCCTATTTGCTATGTGTCATAATGGTCTGAAATATTGTACTTCATATCTGGAGTTTGGCTGTTGAATCAAGACTTACTGAAACCTCTTGGCACAGACAGACAATGAGCTCTCCTTGCCTTGTACTTTCCACGTGAAGTTGTATTTTGCTAATTGGCCAGCAGGAGCCAGTCAGTCATGCACCAGCTGTTACTGGGTCAATTCCCAGATCTGACATTTAAACAGTTCCAGTCAGGAGAACATAGACACTGTCTTATCGAGTTGGGTGAATCATTCATACTGAATGAATTATTCAGTGAATTTCACCTCTTTTTCTGCATGTGAACAGACTGTGATTTTCTTGAATATGTTCTTTACTCAAAATTATTCACCAAATACTTTCTGTTACTGATTCCTAGGTTATAACCCATTCACGAGCACTTACTTACAAGTATTCAATATTCAAAATTCAGGCTATTTTGACTGGACAAATTAGTCATATGGTATGTTTTTATTCCCTGATTGGATGAATTTTCTGATGCAAACATACACATTTATGCACTCAGAATTGACTTTCCACAAATGTTCTTCCACTGGCACTTAAAATTTGCTGTTAGAGAATGCTTTCGCCAGTTGCATTTGAGAAAAGAGAACATGAAAGCAGTTGAAGCAAGTTTCTTTAAAACTGTATTAACTATTCACTGAAATTTTTTGGCAGTAATTGTCAGCTCTAATTACCTGGCGGATTCTTAAAGACATCAAGATTACATAGCATAAGTGTGTTAGCTTAACGTGTTGGGTGTTAGAATTACATTTTATTATCAATCTAATAAGTGAAGATTTGAGGTTGATGTGAAACATTTGAAATGTGTCACAGAGGGAGACAGAGAGAGACTTTTAGCCCATGAGAAAAACTCAGTATCCAATGGCAACACATCAAGAAAAGATAGCAGGGGAAAATGCTTTGGCAAACATCAGAGAAGATTGCTTTGCAGGAGGCAGAGAAGGAATTGTGCAGAAAACAGAGAAATGGTTGAATCCATCTAGGGTCAATTGCTGAAACTTTGGTTTGTGCTTTTCAGGTCGCCCACATCAAAACTCCAAAGCAAATAGATGAGTTTATTGAAATCCAGAGCTCAACAGGGACATGGTACCAGCGCTGGCTGGTCAGATTCACGACCACGTTCAAACAGGTATGGAGCATGAGGACCATCCCACAAGAGCTTTCAATGTGTTGAGATTCTGATTCATATTCACAACATCCCTCGGGTTACTGTGTAGGATAAATGGGCCTGGGCTCTGGTAGCATTTGCTATACTCCCCTAACCCCGATCTTCACCCTGTCTCTTCTTAACCCAAGCCACCAACGAGTTCCTGAACTGATTAGCCATACACAGCATATCAGTTAAGCTAATATGGGTCAGATCAGAGCATACAAGTATCTGATTTCCCTTCTATTTGCACAAACAGAGAATACCATCCCCAGTGAATGAATTAAAATTCTATCTGCTTAATGTTGCTGCTTGCTAAGGCTGAGTCTCCAGCATTATAATATAAACATTTTGGCCAGCTACGGATTTCACACCTGCCATTCTGCTGCCCACCACGACAGCCCACAACTTAATAGCAGCTGTGGGGTTAAACCTAGATTCTTAGGCTCCAGAAGCACAAGCTCCTTCCACTTGAAGTAAAGAAGAATCTCCCTTAGCTGTTAGCAGTCTAGGTTCCATAAGACACAATTTAGTAGCTCCAGATCCATTTAGTGGAGGGCAGTGTTACATGTACACATTAGCCAGCTCATTACAGATATGCTTATACTGAAGGATACTGGAGCAAGGCTTCATGAACATTGTCCCTTCAGGTCCTCATATGTATCTCATGAATCTATCCCTGTGAACACAGTTTGGAACAAACACTGGATCAAAGCAGATCATCCATCTTCCCCAAATGAGCCCTCTTCACTGTTAATATTAAATTCATTATCTGGTCAGAAATGAATCTTTCAAGATCTCTGCTAGGATTTCTCTGTGACTGAAACCTTCCTGTGGATCTGTAGGTCTGGGACAACCTGTTGTATTGCTTGACAGCCCAGTACAGGATGAATACACTGATTCTGGCTGTGGTTTGGTTTTCAATGGCCTTTAGGTAAGTCCCTCCTCTAACTTTCTCAAGAAACAGTAGCCATCTGAGGGCTTAATTGTTGCAGTCAGGGTCCATCTACTATGAAATGTGCTCTCAGCTTTTGTGGGATTAACTGTGCATATAAATAAATTGCTACAAAAATCAAATTTTGTCCCCTTGATCCTATTTTAAAGAGACAGAGCCAGTGAAAAACTAGGCCATGGTCTACTAAGTATCTACGTTTTACTCAGTGATCTAACTGCCCATAACAGAGAGTTTAATATACCTTGAACAAACCAGGCCTTGGGGAAATGTTGGTACTGCATGGTTCAGTAGTCTTATATGGAGTCTTTCACTTCTAGGTCCCTTGTCTGAATCCTGTCTGTATTAGTAGTGTCGAAAAGTAATTCCTACCAGCTGGCTGGCTGTTCATTGGTCTGTGTCAACTAAGAGGGTGGATTTCAGTCCACTTAAGAACAAATAAGTGTCCACACTGGGGACACCACCCCCTGATCTGGTGATAAAGATGAACAAATAGTTTATAACAAAAAATGGTTTGTCCTTTTCTGTTCATAGAACATCTATGAATGGATCATGGCTTTCCTGAATACAACCATGATTCAAAAGTATTAGAAAAATGTTAAATGATTTTCCTAAGCTCGGTGGCATGTACTATGCTGTTTAATTGTGATTAGTCACATACAGCACATGGTATAGTTTCTGATCCTTGTGCAGCTGAATGTAACTTATGGTCGGGTTTCTGGTGTTAATGCTCATGGGAAGTGAATTTACAATTCTCTTTTATGGAGAATTAGGGAATGTGTAGTTAATCTTTGCTTTCCACAAGGAGCCATCCCAATGCAACTTGATTGCACTTGTTCCAGAAGGTGAACGCAAAAGAACCACAGACACGAAAAAGTGAATTTGTTAACAAAATTGGAATTCAATATATATAGAATATTTTTACTGTATTTACCCATCTCTTGTTGGCACCAATGGTGCCTTCTTCATTGGGAACCTCAACTGATAATTCAATAAGGGCTGAGAATTCCCTAGAGACTGAACTACCTGCTTGTCACTCCAAGGCAGGTTTTGCCATTGTCCATGACATTCCTGTGGTGTGGATAAATGGAAGACTTTTCTCTCCAGTCTGTCAGTCTGACACTTTCCCCAAGCACTAAATTTACCTAAAAGCATTGACAGAGAACCAAAAATTAGAGCTGCTTACAAGTCAGATATTGTCCAAAATATGTGTAAACTTTATCCTGAACATGCCCCTTTCCTCTCCTTGCTGCAGTTACTATGGCCTTACTGTCTGGTTCCCTGACATGATCCGATATCTCCAGAATGAGGAGTATGAATCCCGACTGAAAATCTTCGAGCGGGAACATATAGATCACTTCACCTTCAACTTCACAGTGGAAAACCAGATCCATAGGAATGGGGCATTTGTCAATGATAAGTAAGTGAATGTGACCTGATTTCCTTTATATCTGGGGGGTGAGGGCATATGGTTCAATAAAACTTGGCACATATCATTTCTAGAGAAAGAGCTGAAATTTTCAAGCATTTGAATGCTCCCCAGGCTTTACCTCATACTAGTAAGGGGTAGCAGTGGATTGGACATTCTAGATCAGGGATCGGCAACCTTTGGCATGTGACCCGTCAGGGAAAGCTGCTGGCGGGCTGGGCCGGTTTGTTTACCTGCAGCGTCTGCAGGTTCAGCCGATTGCAGCTCCCACTGGCCGCTGTTCACCGTCCCCAGCCAATGGGGGCTGCGGGAAGCGGTGCGGGCCGAGGGATGTGCTGGCTGCTCTTCCTGCAGCCCCCATTGGCCTGGAGCGGTGAACTGCAGCCAGTTGGAACCGCAGTCGGCCGAACCTGCAGACACTGCAGGTAAACAAACCAGCCCGGCCTGCCAGGTGCTTTCCCTGATGGGCCACGGGCCAAAGGTTGCCAATCCCTGTTCTAGATCATTACTAGTCTGGGCATGTTGGTGATCACCAGTTCATGACTCTCTGAAGTTTTAGAATACAGCCAGTTTTTCAAACTAATTAGACAGGCAAATGCTGCAACTGCATGTGCAAATTGGGTAATTACCTGGGTAAGTTGCCAGTTAAGCATGTTTACTGTTTGTACACACAGGTACCTGATTTAAGCATGCAGTTACAATAACTGCATGCAGAAATTAGACATGCATGTCTACTCAAAACTACATACCTTGGCCGTTGTTTGAAATCCTGAAATCTTGGCTATTAAGTTGCCATTCCATAGCAAGGCAGTCTAGCATTTAGTGGTACTGTATAAATAGGGCCCTCAGCATCAGGTGTGTCATACAGTCCCTTTCATGTCATGCTGCCAACTTCCTAGGAAATCTAATTGCTCTTGTGGCTGGGGCCAGACTAAATGAACATTTAGGGTCAGGCAGAGAAGAATGATAGTCCAGTGGTTACGTTCTATCCTGTGACCTGTGAGACCCAAGTTAAATTCCCTGATCTGCCACAGACTTCCCGTATAACCTGGAGTGAGTCACTTAATCTCTCTTAGTCTCAGTTCCCTGTCTGTACAATGGGAGCAATAGCACTAGCAATAGCTCTTGGGATGATGTGAAGATAAATCAATTAAAAGGTTGTGAGGTGCCCTTGAGGGCCATAGAAGTACCTCAGCTAGATTGTGTCAGGTCCTACTTACGCCACCTGTAATTGCCATTCTTATAGTATTCGTGTCTGCAGTGCATGTGGTCTGATCCCTTGGAAACACTCCTGGGGAGAAACGTAGGGTATGGCAAGGGATGAGGAAGAGGTGGGCCCATGATCCTGTCTCAATTCTCTACCATCAGGCTGGCAGCAACAAGGGAGTGTATAAGCACTTCTGGTCTGAAAACACATGCGTGTGGATTTGAAACTCATTTTCTATGAATCCTTATGCCTGTGACCGTGACATCTGTTTTCAGCATATATGTTTTGCCAGTTGAACTTAGTCAGCTGGATATTTGAGAAAGGTAAACCCCAAGCCCCTAGTAAAGCCATGGACACAGCCAATGAAACATTATGTAAATTAATAGTGGAAAGGATATTTGTAGGAACCATCTTTTTGCATTATTCACCCAGCTAGGCATAACCCTCATTCTGTGGGAAACACCACGTGCAAACCTATGGAGCATCAAGGGCAGCTTTCTACAGATCATGTGGTCTTTCTGCTCTGCTCTCTCTACACCCTAACCCATTTATCCACATCACCAGTCCTAAAGAAGTGTGTTTGAGGAATTCCTTTCCCAGAATTCGTCTTCTAACAGGCTCACATGTCCTTGTGATGGGACCTTCTTCGTCTGGGACCAGTGCATGTGGAATCAGAGCAGGCATTGCTTTCCTGGGCCTCTTTGGATCCAGAGGTGGCTTTCTTCTCTTTCCTTAGGACACACTGACATCTAGTGGTCCTGAGCAAGAAAGATTTGTTTTCTTTTTAAATATACTTTCCACTTTTGCTTCCTGAAAGCCAACACTTCTGTGCTCCCTTAAAACCATTATTTACCATGGCCACCATTCCGCACAATCCCAGTCAATATGAGTTTTGCCGTTGCCTTTGTATCTGACTCACAAACTTCTCCCACACCCACCCTTGCCAACTCAAAACAAAATATATTGGCCAGATCCTTAGTTAACGCTTTAAAGTCAACGGAGCTATGCTGATTTACACTAGCTGAGGATCTGACCCTATGTAACTGTCAAGACATGTATTCGTCATCACTGTGATCAGTTTGTATGTGGTATCTCTTTTCCCTACCCTGGGTCTAGTTTTTCTTTTTGGTCTTTCTGGGCTGAAAGCTCTTTGGGGCAGGGACTGTGTCTTCTTCTGCATCTGTGCAGCATGGAGAATGTATTGGGCACTACCGCAATATAAACAATGAAAATCATGGGGGGAGGGGCTGTGACGGGGCAGTGTGCCACACCCCTGTCTTTTCCACAGGCTGCTCTAAGACCTTCTTGTTTGTAAATGCCACTGTTTAGTTAATTTTCGGTGTTTTAATCCCTCCGCCATACATAACAATGTCTCTACACCTTTACACGCTGTATCTCAACTTTCTAACTCCTTCTCCAAAGGGTGGGGAATTAAGGTGACTCTACTTCCGAGGACTTCCTTTGTTGGGCTCTTGTAGCTTTCTGGTTGGTTTGTTTCTCTCTCCCATTTTCTCTTTCTCCCCCAAACCCTCCTTCCTGTGCCCTTTTGTACAGCTTTCCCTGTTAATGCCTAATTGGCTCATTGATTTACTAGCTCCAATCTGGCCTGGTAATCAGGTACACCTCTGTCCAATTAGGCCTTTTTTAGTGGAACCTAATTAGTACAAACAGTGACCAGGGTGCTGACTCAAGTGCTAGCCCTCAGCACTCTGTTACAGGGACCATGTCCACATGTCTAAATGGAAATTCACCCCATCGCCTTCTAGGTGTTACAACATAAATTACTCACATACTTCCAAACAGACTTAGACTCTCTAAAATCTCAGCTGCACATGTGTGTCCTGGGAGGAATACATTATGGACCCAGAGTTACCATCCTACAATCACATTTTGTTTTTTTCCTAGTAGTTGAAAACTACATGGCATTCCCTATCGCTATTGTCTGTTTCCATTTGTCAAACATTGTTTTGGGTTACTTCCATATGTTTCTAATGGAACTTGACATCAGTGTGGCCTTTTTATGGTTGCTTCTTTGTTTATGCCCAATCATCCTGGGTGAGACCACTACTGCAATAGGATGCAAATTCTCCTCTTCCCTCCCCAGAATCCAACCTAACAGGAAGTGTGTTCAGTGGTTAAAGTGCAGGGCATCCAGCCAGGACTCCTCTCTCTGCAACCGAGTAACTACATGACCTTGGATAAATCACTTCATTCCCTTTTGCCTTCCAACTCCTCCAGCTACCCTCTATTTAAATTGGAGATAATGTTGACTGACACTGCTGTGATGCTGTTGTGAAGCTTTGTTAATGGATGTCTGTAACGTGTTTCAGATGAAAAATGCTACAGAAGGACCAGTTGATAGACTCATAGACTTTAAGACCAGAAGGGACCATCATAATCATCTAGTCTGACCTCTTTCACATTGCAAGCCACAGAACCTCACCTACCCACTCCTGTAAAAGACCCCTAACCTCTGGCTGAATTACTGAAGTCCTAAAATCATGATTTAAAGACTTCAAGTTACAGAGAATCCACCATTTACTCTAGTTTAAAGCTGCAAGTGACCCATGCCCAATGCTGCAGAAGAAGATGACCCCCACCCCCTCCCGGCCATGATCTTTGCCAATCTGACCCGGAGGAAAATTCCTTCTTGACCTCAAATATGACAACCAGTTAGACCTGAGCATGTGGACAAGACCCAACAGCCAGACACTTTGGAAAGAATTATCTGTAATAACTCAGAGCCCTCCCCATCTAGTGTTCCATCACCAGCCATTGGAGAGATTTGCCACTAGCAGTCGCAGATCAGCTACCTGCCATTGTAGGCAGTCTCACCATACCAACCCCTCCACAAACTTATCAAGCTCAGTCTTGAAGCCAGTTAGATTTTTTCCCCCCACTACTCCTTTTGGAAGTCTGTTCCAGAACTTCACTCCTCTGATGAAGGAATCAAAATGGTTATCGGTCTGGCCTATGGGAACTTACGACAAAACCCTGGGCAGATCCAAGGCTGTTTGGTAGCACAAAGAATTCCTTTAGACTACAATACAATAGAGTGTCTTTTGGATCTGGCCATAGAAAGTAAACAGACTACACCCCAAATACCCCCCATCCCACAATCTTTTTTGTTTGTAAACTACTATGAGGGCACAGTTTTTTGTATCTGAATTCTCATAATGCAAAATTAGAATATAGGATATGGCCCAAGGATGTGTGTGTGTGTGAGAGAGAGAGAGAAAGGGGGGGGTATTATGGCAATTTCAATGATGTGTGTGGGTGCGGGTGCACATGCGAGTACAGGTATTAAATGTTCTTCCCTTTCAGCCCTCCCTGCATGTTCTTTTGCCTTCCTGGTCCTGCTTTGCATCTGGACAGGCTGATGCTCTTCAGCATTTGTGAAAGGAAATAAGCTTCATTTCCCTTCTGCGGTAACCTGGCAAGTTTCAGCCACAGTTAATATAGTTAGGTATTCCTTGGTAGCACTTGGGAGTAGCTTCAGAACTATTATCTCCCCACTAGGGAGCAGCCACACGCTGGATTGCAGGACTGGGACAGTGTCTTGGTGAAGGGACTGGGAGCTTGATTGTGCAAAGGGCTGATTATTCAGCTGAGGTGCTGAATGTCCTCAGCTCCTCCTGACTTTAGGGAGCATCAAGGATACTTGGCATCTTGTAGGATTGAGCTCTGGGTGGGGATGTGACCAGACATTCATCTCTTCGGGGTGAAAGGAGCCGTCAGCCATGTGATTAAGGGTTAGCCCAGTCCCTGTTTGGTTCTTTCCTAGTGCAGTAACTCACTCAGAAGCTGCTCAGACTGTGTTTCAGCACTACCTGTATCACATCCTGATATGACTTATGTCTCCATTTTCCCGTCAGCCCTTGGCTGTGAGTTAAAACCCCACTGGACGCCACACAACTGCCCTATAACTCCTTGAAAGATGACTGTTCAGAAATCAAACTGCCGGGAGAGGGCTCTTTACAGGCCTTGGAGAGTAAATGCCTCACAGACTATTACTGAGCAAATGCAAATCAGCCTCAGTTTCGCTGTAACCTCTGAGACCTTCCTTATGGAACATAGAGCTTGATTAGTCTTCATGTAATGTTTGAGCATTAATAATGTCTTTTTGAGGCCTCTATTGAGAAGCATGTAGCATTAATTTAGTGGAGTAAAAACATCAAACTAGCAGATGCTCAATTAAACTAAAGTGCTGGATCTTTATTCAAAGCTTTTTATCTGGTGCCTGCCCTGGTCTCATTAGTTTGGATGATAACACTTGCACTTACACATACACACTCTTTTACATCTTCTAAGCACTCCCCACATATTAGCGAATAAATTTTCACAATACCCCTTTGAGATACTGCAGGTAAGTAAGAATAGTGTCACCCATCTAAGAAGTGGGTAGCAGATGTCAGGGCCTTGCAGGTTGGCTTCCCATGACAGGAGAAATCAGCGATGCGGAGCCTGAGTATATTCTTAGTTTAAATTGTTTTATTTAAACTACACACAGTAGTCCTTGAACAGAGGCAGTCGCAAACAACATGCAGGTGAATCCCTTCTTCCAAAAATCTCAGCCCAGGACCAATGCCTCATTCCCAGGAAGCAATTCTGCTTGAAGAATTGACTCTAGTTGAGAAATTAAGGCAAGAAGAAAACCTAATTGCTGTTTGCAACAGCCCCGCAGAAAGAAACTACATCACAACACTAATAACAATGCTGCATTTCTTCCAGAAATGAATAGTGCTCGCACAATAAGGAAAAGAACTTTGGAAACAACGTGTAACAGTGCCATCTGGTGATTCCCTCCATCATATTGTACAGATGGGGAAAATAAGGCACAGAGATGTTATCCAAGGCCACAGAGAGAAACAGTGGCAGATATGGGACTGGAGATTAGGTGTTTGTGCCTCTGAGACCTCATGCTTAGCCCAATAGATCCAATGGCCTCTGATAAAGGATATTTTTATTTACCCTTGGCAAGGGGATGGGAGGAAGAACAGGGACAAGAGGCTCTGCCCAGGGACAGAGAGAGTGCTATGCATTGCTGCTGAGTGATACCTTCTCCAGCTGATCCAGCAGCAGTATTGATAGGAGCTGTATCCAGTCCTCCTTGGCTGAAAGGGTGGATTGGTTTGATGTGAGGACTCTGAGGAGTGAAGCAGGTGCAGGGAATCCTAGATGACATATTTCTACTAAAACAACCCCTTTCTTGCATTCACAGAACACTTTTCCTCAGGAACAATCCCATAAACAACCATTGTCACTCTGTGTGACCACAGCATTTGCACGTTAGGAAGTTATTTGAAGGGTCACTGAGTGCTTTGTGCTTACTCACTGTTACTTGGGGTGGCTTCTTTTCTTGCCCTGCAGATTTACTAAGATGAAATTCAAATATGTGACATTTGAGGACGTGCTGTTTGAGGAATGCTATTTTGAAGATGTGACAGCCATCGAGACCTTCTTCAAAAACTGCACCATTATATCCACTGTCTTCTATAACACTGGTAAAGGGATTCCTGGCTTGGTCTAGTCTGTGGAACAATGAACATGTCTGATTTGTGATGAATGGTTTGTAGTGGTGCTATAGAAGTGCGTGTGTTGGGCTGTGACAGTGATCAGGGAATAAGAAGGGGGAAGTCAAACAAGAGACCAGTTGTGGTGTTAGCTCTGTGACTATGGTGAACTTCTGTAGAACCAGGTGTATATACTACAGTTGCCTTAAAATGTAAGATGAACTAGGATTTTCCCATTTTTCAAGACCCGAGCTTATCATTCCATGCACATATGTGTCTGAGTCACAAAATTTACATTGAGATCAGGATTTTGCCAGAGGTTAAGACTGCTTCCATCTGTAGCTTCCATCTCATCTTTAGTTTCAGGTAGCACTTGATGAGGGCTTAGAGCAGATCAGACAGCTGAATTCCCAGCCTTCCTTGATTGCACTGCTTATGGTGTCATTGACTGTTGAATGACACCATAAGCAGAAACCCAGAAAAAATGAATTCAGACCTTGGCAAGTTAAAGTAATAGGGGAACTGATTAAACAATTTTGGCTGAAGATAGTCATTTCTCAGCCCATATCTAGCTTCTGATTTGGGATCTCAAGCAGCTTAACTAATTTAATTGATTCACTTATTAATTTAAAAAGAGCTTTTCACTTCCCCTTTAACTGAAAACAAACCACTGGATGATGGAAATTGCAGACGATAGCACTAGCTCCTGGGTTATTGCTCATCACTGGTTGAAATGCCAAGCAATTAGGGCCAAATTATGTCTGCTCCAGCATGGGTGCATTAAAAGGGTGCTCCTCTTCCCTCTAGTGCAAAGGGCAGGCATAATGCTGTAGCCAGCACTCCCCAAGCACTGAAGGGTAGGGAGATGATAGACCTGCTGACAGCACTGAAGAACCCAGAGGAAGCTTTATGAGGCAGTTTGGGTGTCTGTGCACAACCCCGTTCCCTGCATATCAGCTAATGTAAAGAGGTGTACAGGCTTATATCTGTTCTACATGTGTTGCATACAGTGGCCTTTCACATATTATGCCTGCTTCTGGCTACTCAGGCATAATGCCTCCAGCTACCTCCACTCAGGCAGGGAACACCTTTCCACTCTGATGCACCTGCATCTAAACTGAGCTCTGAGAATGTACCTTTATTCCCAGCTGCTGTTGCTGCTACTTTGAGGGTCCAGTCTTTGTCTCTTGCCTTCTCAGATCTTTATGAACACAAATTCATTGAGTGCAGGTTTATAAACTGCACCTTCCTGGACCAGAAGGAGGGATGTCACCTGGACTTCGAGCAGGAAAACGACTTCCTAATTTATCTTGTCAGTTTCCTGGGTAGTTTGTCCGTGTTGCCTGGCAACATCATCTCAGCACTGCTCATGGACAAAATAGGAAGGATAAAGATGATTGGTGAGTGAAGATGATGGTCAACTGACATGTCAACAGTTGGGTGCGTGGATGACCCTGGGCATGATAAAGGCATACTGTGAATACACAGGTGTCTGTTTCTGTGCGCACAAATGAAAAATGGTCCGGCTAAGTGGGCAATGAGTCACTCCAATACCAAATAAAGCAGAGGAGTCAATGGTTCAGTGAGTAGGGCACTAGATGAGCACTTAGGGCACCTGGGTCCTATTTCATAGATTCCAAGGCCAGAAGGGACCATTGTGATCATCTAGTCGGACCTCCTGTGTTACACAGGCCATAGAAATGTATCGCTCTGCAACTGACCCACTGTAATAACTTGCACAAGTCACTCCCCCTCTCTGTGCATCTCCACTCCCACCCTTTTTGTATTCTGTTTATTTAGACTGGCAGCTCTTCATGGCAAGGGTTGTCTCTCACTCTGGGTTTGCCCAGTACCTAGCATATGGGGCCCTGGTCTTAGTTGGGATCTCTAGGCACGGTTGTGTTGATAGTGATGCTAATGCTGATGCAGATGCCTGTATCATCCTTTGTGTTAGAGGCGAGACAACGCTTATTTGTAATTGATATAGAAAGAGATTCTTTACTATAGCTTTTGGACACAGAGAGGACCCTATAATTCTCTCTCAGGACCTCAAGCTCCCAAACTGAATAAACTCAGACTGTACCTAAATCCTGGACTGGATCAAGCATCCATGGACTGGATTACTGATTATGCTACATACTGATAAAGGTGTCACCTTCTTGTCTTGTGGGACTAAATCCTCATTTTATGTGACTGTGATGCATACACAGGGATTTTCTGATGTTGTTTCACAAAGTGGCCAGGTAATGTCATCTAGTGCCTATATAGCTTAATCACATCGTGGGATGGCAGCACCAAGCTGTATCAACATCAAAGTAAATTGAGAGCTCTTGTAATGGACATGGGACACACCCAACCAAACCAAAAGTGTCCTGTGAAAAAATTGGGATAGCTGACAAATGTTAGAGCTAAATAAAAATCAGAATTTCCTTACTGCAGGAAATTCTGATTGTTCAGCATTTCTTTTCATCCCAAATTGGGAGAAAAGGTTGAACTGCTGAAACTTTTCACAGAATGAAAAGTTCTGAAAAAAATTTGAATTTGAAAAAAAACCTCACATTTTGTTTTGGCATTTTTTATCAAAACAAAACATTTTAATATGCCCAAGCTGAAATATTTCATTTTGGTTTGTTGAACTGATCCAAAATACTTCATTTCCAATCAGTTCAACATGAAACTGCGTTTCCCTGTAGTGGTACATTGCTTCATGGGAGCTTTAGTTCAGGTTGCCTGAAGCCCCTATTATCCCCCATGGGCTATGCTCCCTGACCTACATCTCTTATGATATACCCGAAGTTATGTGACTCTCATGATGCACCATGTCACTTAGTCAGAGGAATGACTGTGTTGCATTGTGGGAGATGTAGTCTGGCCAGGCTCAGCCCATAGGAAAGAAAGGGGACCCAAACTACAATTCCCATGAGGCAATGTGCCACAACAAGGTAATTTAGTTTTATGTTGAACTGACCTAAAATGAAACATTTAGTGTCAGTTCAACAATCCAAAATATTTTGATTCAGTCAAACTGACCCAAAACAAAATACTTGGTTTTGGTTTTCCTGACAGGAAATAGAAACACTGGAAAATCATCCTAAGGGAAAATTCCCAGCTAGCTCTTGCAGATATTAACAGTGTAGCCACTATATCATTGAGGCTAATGAACGATGAATGTTCTCACTTTCTCCCTTGGGCTTGTGCATAAAATTAGAGCCCCTATGTAAATGTGCCAGGCAGTTAAATAACATCTTTATAATTAAGGGAGACCCCAAGTGCTTTATACCATTGACTGCAAATTAATCCTGAGATTACTGATGAGCCAGGTGATTTGAATGCCATATAAACTGCCCTAACTCCTCACCCAAAACTCAAACCATTTTTCAGCTTCAGCAACCTTCAGACAACTCTTCCCATTCATCAGTGTTCACGTTGACTTGCCTCTGCTCATCCTGGGTCCAGCTGGAACTCTGCAATACCACACGAAAGAACCCATGTGTGTGATATCTGCAGGGTGAGACTATTGGTGACATCAGCCTAGTACCAGATTTCCAGCCTGTTTCCTGGCCCCAAAGAGCTAGACAGCATCATTTGGGTGCTGAGCTGAGTCTTGTGGAGATCACTCATCTCTAGGGAGAAAATCCATCATCTGAAGACACTTCTTATTAATGGTGGATTTGGCTGCCCAGAGATGCCAAGAGAATGATGCCAAGCTTTCTCTCCTTACTTCCCCGGCAGGTGGCTCGATGCTGATTTCTGCAGTGTGCTGCTTCTTTCTGTTCTTTGGCAATAGTGAGTCTGCAATGATTGGCTTGCAGTGTCTGTTCTGTGGGACCAGCATTGCTGCCTGGAATGCCCTGGATGTGATCACCGTGGAGCTCTATCCCACCAGTAAAAGGTAACTATGCTCAGAATATTCTTCTCTTTGATTTCTATTCTCTGACTTCAGGCACAGCCACTCTCACATCTTAAGAACCCGTTATTGAGTTAAAATGTATGCGATGGAAGGGTTTGTTGTTTTTTAAAATCTCAGAGGACCTACTACTTCTGTGGCTACCTTTGATCAGCACAGGTATTCAGAAGTAGAAGTGGGCAAATAACTGATTTGTTGGTTTGGTGGCCGTTCTGGAAAAAAAAAAAAGAATCAGAAAACCCCTAAACAGTTTGGGTCTAAATGAATCTAAAGATTTTCAGCACTGTGAGTGAATCAAAGAAAAGCCCATTTGGGGTCTGTTCCAGGGTAGGTGGGTAGGATTTGAAAGTGGGTCTTCTACATCTCTGGTAAGTGCCCTACCCACTGGGTTCAAGGTGATGTGGAGATGCAGATCAGGGGAGTGGTAATAGCAACCCTACCTCCTCTTCCTCTGGCTGTTTTGTGAATGGCCAAAATGATCTGTGTCAAATTCACAAATCTTTTCCAGTTGACCAAAACTGCATTTTCTATCTAATAAACTGCTTTCCAAAAAACTGTGCCCAGCTCTATTCACTAGCCTTATTGTACATGTAATATAACTTGCGTACATGTATTTGCACAGGCAAGTGTAAATTACGCACAGACAGAACTTGTATATGAAGACTCTGTCAATTGCATGCATGTGATTAGAGGACAGGTTGAAGCCCCTTTGGAAATGTGTCCTCCAGTTTCTTGTCACAGTGTACCACTCCTGATTATTTTAGCTTCCAGCTCTTGCAGACAACCCATAAAGATGTGGATTTGGGAGATGAGGCACCGTATTCAGGTTTCAGGAGTGAGTTTTTGAGAGAAGAGCCTGTCTACATCAGGATAGTGACAAGTCTCTTCTGCCCTTTTCAGTCTATTGATGACGGCTGTGAGGGAAGTACTGGGACTGCACTGTGACAGCAGTGGGCTCAGCTGCTGGGTGAATCAGGGTGTGTGGGAGCACTCTGACTCTCCAGAAGTTACTCACTCTAACCAGCACTTGGAGTGGCTTTGATAAGCTCTAGAGTAAGCTGTGCTCATCACTTTATGTCCACAACCAAACATTTATCCATGACGTGAACTTGCTGGTTTATTTGTAATGAAAGAGGTGCCAGGGCTCAAGTAACTTTTTTACTTTCATAAGTATTGCAGCAAGCCCAGAGGTGCCGGGGCTCTGAACTGCCAAGCCCAGAGGTGCTGGGGCTCTGAACTGCCAAGCCCAGAGGTGCCGAGGCTCTGAACTGCCAAGCCCAGAGGTGCCGGGGCTCTGAACTGCCAGGCCCAGAGGTGCCGGGGCTCTGAACTGCCAATCCCAGAGGTGCCGGGGCTCTGAACTGCCAATCCCAGAGGTGCCGGGGCTCTGAACTGCCAAGCCTAGTGGTGCTGGGGCTCAGCTGAGGCACAAATTAAGCATTGCGTGAACTCCAAGAGATGGTGGTGTGGAAATAAATAAAGGCTCCCAAATATACCCTGCCTTTCCCCCCAAAAAAAGTTCAGGGGCATTCATTCAGTCTGGCTCCAGTTACTTGCTGGGAGCATAGACTCTGCATATCAGATCAGACTGTTGGTCTACTCAGCCTGCCATCCTCATGCCAGCAGTGGTCAGTATCTGATTTTTCAAAGGAAATTGGACGCTCCATGACATGCACCTGAGCAAATGTTCAAGTCTGCACTTGTGGGGATGGGGAAATTCTTTGTTGACAATTGCTGGCGAACAGCATGTGCTCTGATGCATGAGGTTCCATTAACTTCCATCGCTCAAACCAGTCTTCATTAAGAGCGTAACCATTACCACACTGGATGACAGCAGTACCTGCTGCATCATCCTATAATTAGAATAGGAGCTGCTAGTATTAGAGGAGTCGTGCAATGACACAACTCTCCTTTACCAATGGTAGAACCAACCAAATAACCCGCAGTCCTGTCTGACTCCTAATCACCACTTTCTGCTCTTCCTCTCCTGCAGATCAACAGCCTTTGGCATCCTCAACGGTCTCTGCAAGGTTGGTGCCATCCTGGGGAACTCTATCTTTGCCTCCTTTGTCGGGATAACCAAAGTGGTTCCCATCCTTCTGGCCTCCTCTGCGCTGGTTGCAGGAGGGCTGCTAGCCCTGAGGCTACCAGAGACTCGAGAACAGGTCCTGATGTGAGCAATTGGGCAGCAGGGAAATGAAGAAGAGCTACAAAAAAGAGCCATGTCTAGAAAAATCAAAATGTCCATTTATCCTTTTCTGCGGATACCTCAGATATAGGGAGGGGGGAAAAACAACCCCTAATTTAAGACCATTTCCCATCCATGATTGGCTCTTTGCAACCAGGGTACATACACACTGCAGCACTTTGCTCATTTGCTTTAGATCCAACCCACACTGGGGAGAGACTGAGGATCTGTCCTTCCCATGCATGCATGGGCATAACTGACACAAATATTAACAGCAGCATTGTGTGTGCAGGAATCAAGGGGGAGAACAGATTCAAACCTTTATATGCCCTGGATGAGTTGCAAGAAAACATCTGCATTTACAAGTTGTCTTGACTTGCAAAAGAACTGGAAGATAGTTAACAAACCAACTCTGCTGAGGTTAGGTCTAGCTTTGGGGGTCAAGATTTCCAAAAATGACTAGTAATATGGAATATCTTGATTTTGGGGGGCCCAATTTGAGACACCTTTCAGGGGCCTGATTTTTAGAGGGTAAGTGCTCAGTGCTTTCTGAAAATCAGACCCCTTTATATTATCTCTAGTTGGGCACCCAGCATCACTAGTCATGTTCTTGAGCCTGGATTTTTTAAAAATAAAAATATATCATATTTCAATTTCTAATTTTAAATCTCTATATTGTTCTCACCAAGAAGAATCTAAAACTAAAACAAAACTAAAAACCAGTCCCACTAACCCAAGACATCCAGAGCAATCCCTAGGAAGAGATGTTATTCTTGTCTAGTCAACAGTTCTTTAATGGTGTTGATTTTAGGATATTTGTATAATAGGATTTTTTTTCTGCCTAGTTCTGTTTAAGAGAAATTGGCATGATGTTGGGGATTCTGCAAACCAAATGTGTATATATTATGCGGTGTAAATAGGGGACAATTTTTGTTTAAAGTCTAGAGGATGGTAACTACTAGAATTTACCAGCATTTTAGCCATATTAGTTAAGGAAAATGATGTGTGAGTTTCCTATAGATTTGGGTCTTATTGAAGCACTGTAAGCACAATTATTTATAGCTTTTTAACCTGATGTCTAGAGAATGCACTTAGCAAACTTTCATTGTACAGTACATTTAATTGTCTGTTAAGTGGGATAATGAAGTTTTAAATTCTGTAAAGATCATTCTTGGAATTCCTATGATTCCTCATGATATGACTTTGGCTTTGCCACACAACTAGACACAAAGTGATACAGTAGAACCTCAGAGTTATGAACACCAGAGTTACAAACTGACTGGTCAACCATACACCTCATTTGGAACCGGAAGTACGCCCTCAGGAAGCAGAGATAAAAAAATGCCACTACAGTACAGTACTGTTCTGTTGTTAAATGTAAACTACTAAAAAAAAAAAGGGAAAGTTTAAAAAAAAGATTTGACATGGTAAGGGCACGTTTCATTTAAATTAAGGTGGTTAAAAGCAGCATTTTTCTTCTGCATAGTAAAGTTTCAAAGCTGTATTAAGTCAACGTTCAGTTGTAAACGTTTGAAAGGACAACATAACGTGTTCAATGCCCGTTCCCCAGATGTTCGTAACTCTGAGGTTCTACTGTACACGTTCAGTTGCATTTTTGGATATATATATATTTTGGAAGCAAGAATGAAAGGCAAAAAAATAAATCTTCCGCTGCTCATAACAATATAGATAATGCTAATCAGACCATTAGCAGGCACAGAGGCGGGCTGGCATCTAATGGGACCAGATGAGTCATGGGAAATTTGTGTCACTTATGACAGTTTGTGACATAAAAAGCTGTTTGGTACTATTGCCACCGTCAAGTTTGATGGAGAAGTGGCACAGTGCAAAGGAAAATCAAGGTTCCCATTTGTGCTTTTAAAAATCACTGGTTCACATTTGAATCCAAGCTGAAAATTGACAAAATCCACAAGGATTTCCCCTTTACCAACAAGGCAGCAGTGAAATGAGTTATAATGCCACAGTTACCATAAAATAATGCATCTTACTATACAGAAACTACTAGGGATGATCACTAATTTGGCTAACAGATCACTAGAAACTCACATGCTGATTGGATGTTGGAGTTATGGGGATCACTTGCTCTTTGTTTTGCCTTTTTCCCCATCCACCCACTGAGTTGAACTGCCTTGTCCACATCCTCCCTCTCCTCTTTCATGACCTCCAAAAGCCATATTGATCTCCCCACTGGGTCCCCTGCCTTTAAGAATAGGAAAATGGCCACTCTGAATCCCCTGTACCTGGGGTTAAAGACTTTAAAGTCTAACTCCTCTGCTGCACAGAGGCAGTTATATATAAGCAGTAACTCACATTAATATTGTCCCCTGATAGCTGCGGGATTCATTCATGGCACCACTGTAAGGAGTATATTTTCTACAGTAGAAGTATACAGATATATGTAAATCATGGGAAGCAAATGTTTCTGTGACTTCTTGGCCCTGACACTAAATCTCCATTGGGTTTCACTGTTCTGTGGTCAGCTCAAGCAAGGAAATTGCAGTATATAATTGTGAAACTCCCAGGTTACAACTGGCTGTGGATTTTTCAGATTTAGGTTGAGGTTTATGAAAGTGATAAAATCATGAGCTGCTGTAATAATTCTAGGCTTCTTATGCCTCGTGTCTTCAGCTTACAGATAGCTTTGAACCCTTCTCTACTAGTCTTCGAAAGGGCTAGATCCAGCTTTCTTCATGCACAGCACCCGTTCCCTCGGAAAGACTGAAGCTAATGCTGCTATGTCCTTTTAAATATGGCAGCAGTACACGGGCACCTCCTTAACCCCTTCTCTGCTACTGAGGATTGTGTCCGAGAAAGCAGCGTTCCCTAAAAAACATCCCATCCTTGCCCACTGCTGGAGGTAGACATGTACTTCAGCACTGAAGAGATCACAGACTTCCTTGTGATTAAACCACTATAGGGCGACTCACTCCATTTGTCTCGGTGTACTTAGGGAGAATGTTTCATGTTCTGGGTGATTGTGTTGCATCACTCTGTGATGTCGAGTTCATCTCTATTTATTTTACTAGGCATTGTTAGTCAGGTAAGTATGTAGTGCCGGGACATTCAAAAGTACTAACCTGACCCAATTGTGTTCTGCACTGACTTTGTACAATGACTGTAGCCACAGTGTTTATATTGAAAAACCCATCAATTCCCTCCTGAGGAGGTGGAAACTGAGAGCTTCAGTTATTGGAAATGGGGAAGTAGGAGATGGTCACTGAAACTTTAGAAGCCTTTCTTCTTCCGGGGATTAATCTTCCCCAGAGTCTGCATGATGGAAGTTTGGATTCCATAGGTTTGTGGGGACAAAATACTAAGCAGTAGACAGTGGGTATCAGGCTTACACTAGCCAGGGACATCAGCTAGATGATATAAAATGCCTGTTGCCTCTCTAATGACTATGAATCAATCACTCAGAGGTGCACAGGATGCTGCCCTTGTATCTTGATGGATGGTACAGTTCTTGTCTGTGAACTTCGGATGAGGAGTTCACCAGCCCAATTCTAACGTGAAAGCTTAGACACACACTGCATCTGATCACTAATATCACAATAGTCTGAGAAGGGATGATACAATGCTAGGGATATAACAAAGACTGTAGCATGGGGAAATAAAGCCTTGTTTGTTCTTATTACAGAGATCTGTCAAATCCCTAAATACACCCTCAGCACATCCTGTTTTTTGTTCACCTGCAGCCCAATTATCTCCCTGTAAAGCTGCACCCAACCATCCAGTGATTTTATCCTCACCTTACTGCCTTGTAGTTTTTAATTAGACTTGGGGCCAAACCAAAATGCTGGATCTGCGCGTATGCTGAACTTTGGGAATGTTTGGAAACAGATCTGAATTTTGAGCTGCTGCCAACTCCTTTTCAGAATCAAAACCGTGGATCCCAACAGCCCTGTATGTTGGGAAAGTTCTGATTTGGATCTAAATTGTGTGGACTGGGCCCATCTCTACTGTTAAATCTTTTCCATATGGAATTTCTCAGACAAGACCAATATTTTACCTGCCTATTTCTGGTATTTGCTACAGTTAAAGGTCATCTCTAGTCTTAGAATGTCCTGGATACACTGGACCATCCACAGCGGGGACTGGTTCCTGGCTATAGGAAGCCCTCTTAGTGAGCTTCCTTTTCACTGAGTATTCGCTCCCCAAAGCAGTTAGAAGATTTCATAGACTTTAAGGCCAAAAGGGACCAGTATGAACATCTAGCCTTACCACAGGCAATAGGAATACATAATGAAGAGGGGTTCTGCCTCAAACTCCATGGATCTCCAAGGATCAGCCAAAGGCCCATCTGGCTCTCTCCATTCACACAGTCCAGGGCATAATGGGTGAGACACATGCCCTACCACCTGGCCAGGGGAAGCGAAGCATGTAGAGAATGCCTTCTATGGATGACTCTAAGGGGTACAATCTGGCCCTCTGTGCTGACTTTTCCTAACTGTAGAGTGGAGTTGATGAGACTCACTGGCAACACAGGGGCATCCTGAGTCTTGATCTATTAGTGTTTGTAAGCATGCTGAGATCCTCAGGTGGGAGGTACCAGAGAAGTGCAAAGGATTACTATTAGTGCTGTTCTTCATCTTATTAGAATAAAGATGCCATGGCACTTACTGGAGGATGCTAGTCTGAGCATCCTGGCCCCATTCTAATATGGAGAATTACATACTGCCTTCCTAAGTTCCCTGTTGCTTTAATTGAATAGAATACTCTCCATCCCTTTCTTTACCTTAGCTGTGCAGAGCTTCCTCTTGCTTAGAACTGCCTCATTCAACCCCAGTGGTGGCCACAGTTTGGCAGAGGGCGAGGTGACCTCTCTCTGTGTATACTGTCAGCTGTAATTCAGGACCGCTCTCTGAGACTTTAAAGAGGCAATATATGAACCTGTCATAATATTATTACTGAAACATGAGCCACAGATCCAAAATCTGGAGCTAGATCCAAACTTCTTCTAAGTTGGTAGTGATCAGATCTGGGGATCCATTACAGAGATAGGATGGAGCCAGATCTGATCATGGGATTCTATTTGGGGACAAGTGCTCAGATTTTTAGTAATGGAATTTACTTTCCAGAAGACACACACACGGGGTGTTCAGGCCAATGTGTAACAGAACCCCATGCTCCATGTGTACTGGCAAATCTCTCTCTTACATGCTCACCCCTGTATCAGCAAAGGCTGCTTTTAGGGGGGAAACAAACCAGGAAGTGTGAGACAAACGAAACCAAACCAAACCCCCATAACTTCTTTGCTGTATGTTATTCTAGAGCTCTCTAAACTTGTATGCATTGTATGTTTCACTGTAAATAAATATCCAGTGTGGTACATTTAATGGAATGTTTCGTGTAGATGTTCTCTCAGCTGACTCTGTATGTGTGAAATGGCCAATTCCATTTCCTTGGTTTCTTTTCTTTATTTTTTAAAAAATGTTGGTTTGATCCATGTCTGACTGTCACTGGAAAATGGAGTCATAGCAATGGACTTTGTTTTTGTTCTGTCACATTAAAATCTTGAAGAAATAAAACAAATTCTTGCCGTGTCCATGCTTCAATGTATAGCTCACCTTCTTCTACTAGGGCTGTAGCTGCTGACTGTTCACCTCAAAAATAAGGGTCTTCATTGGATGTAGGCTACCTGTATCCTCCCTGCCAATCTCAACTTGATTAAGTCTCATTCCTACCACTGTTTTGTCAGGTCTGATATTTTCTAATGTACTGTACAGAAAACCTCGTGTCTTGAAAGCAACCAATGGAGAGGGCACCCAAGAAAAACAATGACCTCCAGACACAGCAAAATTGTGTCTTATTGTAAGAAAAGACTTCATAAATAAACATTTCTCTTTATAAGCTAGTACCACTGTCACCGTGACTCAGTGGGTCACAACTGAGAATACCAAATTCAGGACAAACTGCCGAGAAACACAGCAGGACACACACCAAAAGTGGTGGTTATTCTCCCATAAGATATACCAAACCAGCAACAAAAGCAAACTTCTGTCTCACCGCACTGGCTAACAAGAAGTCAGAAAAGCAGTCTCCTTAGGCATTCCAGTCCTGGATTCAACACCCAAACACTAGACTTAAATATGAGTGGTTGTTTAAAACCAATTTCATCAAACAAAAGGGTTCTTCCGATCCACATACCCAGGTCAATATACAACTCAGTTCTTACCCAATAATCACGCTGTTGCCAGTCCTTTAGTATCTAAAATCTAAAGGTTTATTTATAAGAAGAAAATAAAGAAGGAAGGAAGGAAGGAAGGTGAGAGTCAAAATTGGTTAAAGGAATCAGATATGTACCACAATTGCAAAGTCCTTGGATCAGGCTTGTAGCAGTGATGGAATAAACTGCTGGCTTGTTAAGTCTCTGGTGCTTCCAAATCACTGGAAGGTCCTCAGTCCCTTAGTTAGAATGCTCCCATTAATATAGTCCTTAGTCCAGAGGTTTGAGAAGGGAAGAGGCAAATGGAGATGTTTCCAGGGCCTCTTATAGTTTCTCTCAGGTGAAGAGAAACTCACTGTGCAAAATTACAGGTAGCAGATGGTGTTTGGGGTCACATGGGCAAGTAACATGTCCATGCCTGATTTCGCTTGGTCACAGCAGAAGACATTACCTATATTCCAAATGAAATGTTCACAGGCAAGTCCATTAAGTGTAGATGGGCATATCCCATGGTCCATTGTGAGTTAAGTGTTCCTTGATGAGCCATTTACCTTGAATAGTCCCTTCAAGATGAGCAGGCTAAATACCTTGTGGGTGCTACCCAGGAGCAAACATATTTGAAATACAGGTATAAAGCCAATACTCAGAACTTCAAATACAAAAATGATACATGCATACAAACAGCATAATCATATTCAGCAAATCATAACTTTTCGATTGACACCTTACTTGACCCCCTTTGTACAAGATTTGTTGCAATTATATAACAGTGGTAACAACAATGATCTACATGGTCATATTTTAATGAGATAACATCACAACCACCAATCTAAAACAAAGCTATATCACCATGGAGTCATCCATATTTTCCACCTGTAATTATGTGTAGACATGGTTTAGGACATGCAGATATCTAAATATTTAACTGTGCTTGAAAATCAGGTACATAGACATCTAAGTGACATTTTCAGACTCAATTAATGGCTTTCTGTGCAAAAAGGGAGGCCAGATTGACAGACAGCAGGACACAGAGCTGTAGACAGACTAGCACATAGTATATATGTGTACACAAACATTGTAGCCATGTACATTTATTATTCATCACACAGCCCCATAACTGTAGAGGTACTTACAGTCAAATTAAAAGAACATATGCTACAAGGAACAACAATTATGCACAAGGAAGCATGGATATATCATCCACATGGAGATCAGAGCAGGAAGTCTGAAAAATAAGTGGGGCTCAGACACAGATTCAAGCTATATCTACTATATAGGATGGAATGCTGGGCCTGCTGCACAAAGTTCAGTTCTGGACATAAACTTCAGTGACGTTTAGAAGGGCTTGGACCCAGGGTTTGACTTTGAACCATCTCTGATGTGGTGCTAATGAATTTAGTTTGCTGAAAGATGCTACAATCAGTGCTCAAGTTCTCTATCTACAGAACAGGTGCAACAACCTAAAGCGAATCAGAAACGTTCAAGGACAAAGAAACATAACACATTGCAACTGGAATAAATGAAACAAAGAGGTAGCTCCAGCTCGATTGGTAAGACAACTTCCCTAATCTGAGACTTACCCAGGTCCCTCAGCCTTCCAGTGGACTGCAGTTCTACAGGGTGAACCAAAGTGAGCATTTTTCTAAGTGAGCTGTTAGGGACTGAACTAAGCTGGTCTCAGCTGGAGGGCACCCTCGGTATATTCTACAATAACTGTGCCTGCAGGTAGGGTGCAGAGTTATGGAGTCAACATTTGATAAGCCCCTTATGTGTATTCTTTATTTATACAGGGATTGTGCATTAGCAGCCACCATCAAAAAACATTTGCCTACCAGAGGCGGGTCTTTAAATAAAGGCCAAAGAGATTTGCACTGGAAGCCTTGGAGATGCTTTAAAGTGGTCCTTACTGCAGGCTATTTGACATTCTGCATAAGGAAGAAATCTCAGTAAGTAGGAAAATCCCATATTTGAATTTGTAGACAGATTTGACACAGGCTCTGTACATATTGCTACCATCATCTGACCTTCTCCGGCTTCTCACTTAGTGGCTAGAAAGTGCCTCCTATTTTAAAACAGGCTGAGATTCTCATTAATCACCAAGAAATGACACAAAAGTCTCAAATGTTTTCACTGTGGCACCTCACCCAAAGTGTGACTGTCACAGAAGCTTTGGAGAAAGAAATAACAGTGAAACTGAATCATTTTTACCAACTATTAAAATCGGGGGTACGTCTAAACCATATACCTGAACTGTGAGGTGGTCTGAAACTAAATCTGGATCAAGATTATTGGGAAGCAGTCCCTTTGTTATTAGTGGCCTTGGATCTTAACACCCCTCTAATATGGTACTTTCAAAGTTGAGAACAGCTTCCAAATTTTGCAATTTTGAGTTTCTTTCTGTTTAAAAAGCTGGAAAGGGAGAATGATTGGCTCAGAGAATTTGCAATAGGAGACAGAGTCCTTGATTTTGAAGTTGTTGGCTGAAATTGATCCCAATTTGGTAGCAATAAAAATCCTTGCCATGTGAGGGCTGCTCAGGGGGTCTATAGGAAATGAGTTTGTATTTCTCAGTGCAGTTCCTAGTGAGCAGGTGTCTACCACAAAAGAAGAACTGATTAAGTGATTTGCAACAGAAGCACTTTTTCTGCCACCTTCAATGCACTGAGTGGATTTACAGCAGCATACCATAACACATTATGAGCATAACAATATTTATATAGCAGTTTACATTTTTAAAGCACAGTGTAAAAATTAACCAATTACTACTCACATCTCAAAAGTTATAACTGAACTGGAGAACATTTTATTCTGTAGCACCTGCTTGGCCTGTTATAGTAAATAAAGACCATATGTATTTGTACACACATACACACATGGGCTAAACAGTTACAGACTTTAATTGCATTTTGTCTCTGCTGATTTTCTCTCAAATTCTTCCCCATCTTGCCTCTGAAATAACTTAAGTCTCTTTGGTACCACTAGATGGCAGCATGTACATACAAAATAGACTTCTGCTGGCCTACAAAGATCAGAGAAAAATCATCGTCTTCTTAGATGTATTGTGATAGCTCCCAGGACCTCTAGTCATGGGACAGGACCTCATTGTGCTAGGCACTGTATAAACAGAAGAAAAAGTTAGAAATATGCCAATATCGTTTAACATGGAAGGATGGAATTAGTATGGAACAAAAATCTCAGGGGATAGTCCCTCCCCTACAGGCTGAGAAGGGTAACCTACTGGTGGAAAGAAAAGGAGTACTTGTGGCACCCTAGAGACTAACAAATTTATTTGAGCATAAGCTTTCGTGAGCTACAGCTCACTTCATTGGAAAGCTTATGCTCAAATAAATTTGTTAGTCTCTAAGGTGCCACAAGTCCTCCTTTTCTTTTTGCGGATACAGGCTAACACAGCTGCTACTCTGAAACCTGTCGCTACTGGTGGAGTTAATGTTGCTGTCCTAGTCTTGTAGAGGAAACCAGTAGGAGGAGTTTTGTCCATTTCTCTTTTGATTATTCTCTTTAACTGGTTCATCTCTTTTCCTCCTCTGTTCCATTTTTCCTTTGTGACTCACCCTCAAACACCCATCTTGGCAGGATGAATCTCACGCTCCCACCAGCCACAAAGGATGTGTGTGTGTGTGTGTACGCTCACAGAGAAGTGGGTTGTGGGAGGGAAATAATGGGACTTGCAGCCATACTAAGTGGTATAACAGAGGCAGAAGGATTCAGCCCAGGAGGCCAGATCATGCCCTATAGGTCTCATCATCCCTATACAGCTTCCCCTGTCTCTGAACACCCGTCATGCCCTTGGTCTCATGGTGAAATTACCAATGACAGTATTAACTCCTGAGCAGATTTCCTCCATACTTTCGAACGTCCCCTTAAGGGAGAGCTCCATGAGGTAATACCCACTGGGTAAGCCATGTTCTCCCTAGCTCACAGGAGCTATGATGACTGGGAAGAGACCTCATTGGGCAGGAGCAGTTCAGAAGCTCAGGTAACTAGATAACCCTGGTCAGAAGCCCTGAGAACCACCCGGATCTCAAGGGATCAGTGGTATTTGATTAGGTAAATGTCCAGCTTCTTCCATGCTGGGCCCACCTCTATGCTGATGGAAGAATTTGCTGGGAAATCCACAGGGGATTCAACAGGGAGCTTTCTCCATCTTGCCTTCTAGGTTTTCCTGTGGGAGGTGCAGGATCTGCCTAAGGAATTTTTGGCTTTTGAGGGGTGATTTTTCTTTCAGTGCCCACATAATTTCCCCTCTAGAGCCAAGGTGTCTCCATTGGTTCAGTAACCAACGTTGTGCTTGTGAATGCAGCAAGCTGATCTGCAGCTCTGAGCAACAATCCAACCACAATAACAAATTCCATTTGCCAAGACATCCCCAAGGGCTGTTTGGGCGAGGCACAAGAATTGAATGTGCTATCACAGCTCTGTCAGCTTAGCAAGTACGGCTCTAAGTTCCCTTGGGTCAAATCAGTAGCAATGTTGAATAGGAAGCTGCCACACAATCATTGTTCTTGACTATGACTGAATTTTAAAGAGATAGAAAAGCATTGTGTTTACAATCAGCTCTATGTCCCTTTCATCTATCACCTGCATTTCTCCTCTCCCCTGTTAGAAAGGAGAGTTACACGGAAAAAACAACAAAACAGGAGTTTTATTTCACAACTGCTCAACCCCATGTAACCTGAGCTGCTCCTAACCTTTGGCCTGAGACAACACAGACTTATTATTGTGACTTTCCCTGTCTTGGCCAACATACCAGGGATTGAACTGGGGGCCTCCAGAACTTTAAAACAAACAAACAAACAAACAAGAAACACAAGCTACTACCATTTGAGCTAAAGAGCCACTGATTGCTAGCTAAAGGCTGTAACAGATTCATATATCCTGCAGATTGGGCCCTGAGTAGGAGCTGTAACACACATACCAATGCGTTAGAGCAGCTGGTCTCAAACTGTGGGTCAGGACCCCAAAGTGGGTCGCGACCCTGTTTTAATGGGGTTGCCACGGCTGGCGTTAGACTTGCTGGGGCCTGGGGCCACCGCCCAAGCCCCACCACCCAGACCAAAGCTGAAGACTGAGGGCTTCAGCCCCGGGTGGCGGGGCTCAGGTTAAAGGCCCTCTGCCTGGGGCTGAAGCCCTGGGCTTTGCCCACCACCTCCACCCTGGGGTGGCAGGGCCCAGGCTTTGGTTCCCCCTCCTGGGGTCATGTAGTCATTTTTGTTGTCTGAAAGGGGTCGCGGTGCAATGACGTTTGAGAACCCCTGTCTTATATGAGTGTGATGGCTACAGGTTTAACATTCACTAGTTTCGGCCCCCATTTTAAATCTTGTCACAAAAAAGGTCTTTTTAAAAAAATGAAACTCAATTGATATGGAAACCTTTTACATTATTTTTTTAAACAAATTTCAATGTAAGTAGGATTTTTATTCAAACAGGGCCCAATCCTACATTTACTGAAATAAAACAAATATTTCTGTCAGCTTTAACTGGCTTTGGATCAGGCCCACCTTCCACAGTTCCTGCACTAGTTTTGCAACCCCAAAGAAAGGTTTTAGGCTAGTTCCTGCAATGACTATAAAGGGAAACGGACTAGAAACCAAAATGAAACCAACCAGTCTAATTTTACTGACAAAGCCCTGTTAAATGCAAAGAGGAAATAACCAGCATGCATGACACAAAGTACATTTGGTTTTAAAAATTCTTGATTTGAATAATCTAATAGAAGGAGGGAGATTTTTAAACCAATCTGTCTCTCTCTATAAGGTACCTCTCACCTGGGTATTTAAGTTCTGATGCCAACAGATGAATTTTATACTGACAGTCTCTTTTTGAGAGTCAAAAGACTGTGTTTTCCTGGAAATATTTTTGTTTCAAAACAAACGAGTTAAGCAGGCATCCAGTCAATATACAATATCCAAACAGAACTGACTTGAAAGAGAATTGGCCACATTCCTGCATAGTGTAACCCCAGTAAAGTGAAGGGAGTTGCACCAGGGCTGAAATTGCCCAATATTTTTCATGAGGCATCAAACTGCTGTCTATGACAAACTGCCTCAGGCAGGACAGCAACTGGAGCAGGTCCAAAGGGGCCTGTGTGAATTCAGAAAGAGCTGATATTTCTCCAGAGGGAGCTCTTTCTTAACTTTGAAATCTTCTGCTTCACGCTGAGAAGAGAATCTTGCACTTGGCTTTTCAAAAATCTTCAAGTGCTGAATTTAGCACTTTCATGCTTTTTATTCCATGTTCACAACAAGCGGAACAGAAAACCTTTGAAAACTTCCTAGCAGCACCTTTCCCTCTCACAACTCCATTATCAACAAACTGCTCCACAATGACCAACAATGAGACTGGCAGGACACAGTTATGTCTATACGAATATCAATATATCACTAGGAAACAGGGCAACCTTTCTGGCAATCTTATTTTGGCCATATACAAACAGATCTGAGTGCAGTTCCCTGTCTGGCACAGACTCCCTGTGTAACCTTGGACAAGTCACTTAATTTATCTTTGCCTCAGTTTCCCTTCTATGAAAAGGAAATAATAATACTCTCGTTGCCTGTCTTGTCTCTTAGGGCATGGATTTTCTCTTGCTATGTGTAAGTATAGTGTTTAGCATAACGGGGTCCCAATTTCAATTGACACCTCCACGCATTGCTAGAATACAAATAAATAATAATAATAATAAAAGTGCATAGATATTACAATATTGGGCACTCTGCAAACACTGACAATAGATAGCCAGGCATTTATAGCTTTTTTACATTTTTGACATGGTTTATATTTAGCCTTTTAGTCTGATCCCATTACCTTTCTCAAATTTACCTCTGACCTCAGCCTGTCCTTCCTCCAGTTCAGCTGTAATTTCTGTCCTATCCTTTGCCATCTCTGTATAACTGAAATCTCCAGCAGCTCCTTGGCACGTGTTGGTTTCTTCCTGGCTACCATGTAAATAATTGACCAAAACCTTGTCTATTCTCTGTGCTAGCAGGTTGCTTCCACTTTGGTGACAGTTTATCCCCTTCCCTAAAGGTGCCTAATAAATGTCATCCCTTGCATACAGCCAACCCAGGATTGGGGATGCACAGGTGAGCCCAGAACACACCTCCCTGCCATCCTGAGCTGTCTTTTTGCTCCTCAGTCATAGCCAAGGGTCTGGCTCAAAGTTTTTCAGTTTTTATTTGGATTTTCTTTACCTGGGCTCCTCAATGACTAATTTAGAAGCCTGTTCCCCTGCAATGCCTCATTCCAATCAGCCCATAATACCCCTGCTCACTCTGTCTGGGTGCCTGCTCTGCTCAGGAATATGGTGATGTGACTTCTAAACATTACGGGTCCCAACATACTCCACCGTGATCCAGTCAGATGTGGGGAGGGTCCCCAGGTTCCATCCCTGAATGTTCACAGTTGCTCAAGAACTCCAGACGCTCCCAGGAAACATCATTCTGACATATAGACGTGTAACACCATCTACACGTCCCGAAAGCAAAAGGTAGCCCTGGTAGAAGCAGCACAAGTTTCCTTTGCACTGCCCTACCAATGTGCCTCAGTCACCTCCACTCAAGATGACCATCTGGTGCTCTATGGTTCTTCAGTGCCATCTCTACTGAGACCACCAGTACGTGGCATTGTTGTGAGGGGACCCTGTTGAGCTCAGCTGTTGAGCTGGGACCACTTAATGCCTATCTGTCCTCTAGGAACCATGCTGAAGTCACCAACTAGCCTTCAGATTGGAACAGATTTCAAGCACTATTGATCTCAGCCACATTCAATCCAATGATTACTAAGTGAAAGTTTCTATACTCCGTTACTAATTCGCTGAGCCACTCAGTTCCCTAGCCATAAGCACACTATCCTGTGCAGAACAATGTTTCCAAAATCATAGAAAAAAGAGATAGAAAAGATCTAATTAGGTCATCTAGTGTAGACCACCTGCTGATACAGGTTTGGTCCCTTACTGTCAATTTAACGTTTGTTCAAGCTAAACAGAAATGAAGTGAGAAAATAGATTCCTGCCTGATGGCAAATCAAAGCTCCTTTGTGTCTAACACAGGGGAGAAACTGATCAAGAAGAGTTCATGCTGAAGTGGAGTTTACCTCTGAATGATTGCGAAGGTCATTGCAACCTTCGGTTATCTACTGTGGATGGAAAATTTACCTGGGATGAACTTTGTAGCTGGGGTTCCACAGAGAAGGAATTCAAGGACAAAAGGGGTACAGACTATCAGTACTTTTTGAAATCTTCACTGCAGTAAATCCATGATATCTGGTGTTCAAATCAGCGTTTTTGAAGCTACAATTTCTCATTGTACTTCTACTTTGATCCCAGAGTAAAATCATTGTGTGGAATTTTTGACATCACAGTCAGCTCCACAGCAACCAACAGAGAGTATAAACATAATCATAATGCTTGGTGTAGCGTCTTCCTTTGAGAATCGCATTGTATTTGATAAGCATTAATGAGGCAGGGAAGCAGGGATATATTACCCACAGTTGTTACATGAGGAAACTGAGTCAGAGAGAGGCTTAAGTGACTTGCCCAAGTCACACAAAGAGTAGGTGGACAAGAACCCTAGCACTCGATCTTTTGCTTTATCTTCCCCTGGATGTACTCCTCACCTGGAAAGATTGCTTCCCAGCAGTATTTGATGGAGAGGTTGGGCTGTGAAGGGAAAAAGCTTTTAGACTGGCAACAGCTGGTCCCCTTGCAGTCTCAGAGGGAAAGTCAAAGACTAGACAGACCAGGGAAAATGAACTATCTTCTCATCACTACAGGTGCTTCCACTAGGGCAGGGTTGAGACTGTTGGTTGGGTTGTATGTGGGAAGTTTTCCCTGATGCTGCTTGGGTTTTATCTATTCTGTAGAGAAACAGAGGACTTTGTGCTCCAGGGCTGTCGGTCTTGCACCATTCAACAACAACAGCGGCGATCCATAGTGCTGACTGTCCATAACCTGAAGTGAGCTGTAGCTCACGAAAGCTTATGCTCAAATAAATATGTTAGTCTCTAAGGTGCCACAAGTACTCCTGTTCTTTTTGCGAATACAAACTAAAATGGCTGCTACTCTGAAACCTGTCATAACCACATTGTATGGCTTTATTCTAGGTGTCTAAGATCTCCACTGGATCTTAGTGTTGCAGCCAGGTTCATTGTGGGCTACTGCGTGACAGCTGCCTGTCCGTGACTGGGCCGTGACTCCTCCTGACCTCAAGTCCAATCTTCAGAGCTCGATGTGCAGGGGACTTTGTCTCTTAGGTGGGTTTCTTCAGCTGACAGCCTAGTGAAAATCATGACTGTCCTGAGAATTTCAGAAACGGTGGCAGACATCTCTCACTTCTCAGAGAAGAATTTCTGTTCCAAATCTCTGCAGCTGATAATCACGCATGAGCAAACTCAGAGATGATAAGCCACTCACAGCTCTCTCTCTCTCTCTCTGTGTTTTATTCCCCCACACCTTCAGGGATGACTTCCCAGAGGATCCTCCCTTGTCTGATATCACTGAGATCTGGGAACTTGCTGCAAAAGTAATATTGATTTTTAAGCAAGACTATGTAAATCTAGCATGTTTGGTTATTGTAGTTCCAGAAATTCCCTTAACAACAACATAATCATTAAGTCTGAAGTTCTTCATATAAAAAAGACACTGTCCAGGAATGAATAAATGCTGAGCCCATCACCCTAGTGTGTAACAACCAGGAATTCCATAGGCATGACAAGGAAACAGAGAAAGCTGCAGTGCCTCTGTTACAACAGAGGATTGAGAGACAGGCACATTTTAGCACAATCCCAGATTTTAAGTCTTGCCCATAGAGCCATATGCTCTGTTGCGCTCAGGTGGCACAAAGGGTCCAGAAAGCACCAGATCTGTCTAGCTGAGAATTCTCCCATTGTGGGGAAGCCTCAGCTGGTGCAGAGCCTGAGTAGCCAGTCCTCGCACACCACCCCTCCAATTCAGCCCTGGCATAAAGGTATGTGCCAGGGCAAGGAGGAACATAGAATAAGGACTGGAAGGGACCTCGAGAGGTCATCTAGTTCAATCCCCTGCACTCATGGCAGGACTAAGTATTATCTAGACCATCCCTGACAGGTGTTTGTCTAACCTGCTCTTAAAAATCCCCAAAGATGGAGATTCTACAACCCCCCTACACAATTTATTCCAGTGCTTAACCACCCTGACAGTTAGGAATTTTTTCCTAATGTCCAACCTAAACCGCTCTTGCTGCAATTTAAGCCCATTGCTTCTTGTCCTATCCTCAGAGGTTAAGAACAACTTTTCTCCCTCCTCCTTGTAATAACCTTTTATGTACTTGAAAACTGTTATCATGTCCCCTCTCAGTCTTCTCTTCTCCAGACTAAACAAACCTATTTTTTTCAATCTTTCCTCATAGGTCATGTTTTCTAGATTGTTAATCATTTTTGTTGATCTTCTTGGGACTTTCTCCAATTTGTCCATGTATTTCCTGAAATGTGGCGCACAGAGCTGGACATAATACTCCAGTTGAGGCCTAATCAGTAGACAGGAAGAATTACTTCTTGTGTCTTGCTTACAATACTCCTGCTAATACAGCCCAGAATGACGTTTGCTTTTTTTGCAACAGCGTTACACTGCTGACTCACATTTAGCTTGTGATCCACTATGACCCCTAGATTCCTTTCTGCAGTACTCCTTCCTAAACAGTCATTTCCCATTTTTTATGTATACAACTGATTGATTCCTCCTAAGTGAAGTACTTTGCATTTGTCTTTATTGAATTTCATCCTATTTACTTCAGATCATTTCTCCAGTTTGTCCAGATCATTTTGAATTTTAATCCTATCCTCCAAAGCACTTGCAACCCCTCCCAGCTTGGTATCATCCGCAAACTTTATAAGTGTACTCTCTATGCCATTATCTAAATCATTGATGAAGACATTGAACAGAACCGGACCCAGAACCGATCTCTGCAGGACTCCATTCGTTATGCCCTTTCAGCATGACTGTTAATCACTGATTACTTTCTGGGAATGATTTTCCAACCAGTTATGCACCCACCTTATAGTAGCTCCATCTAGGTTGTATTTCCCTAGTTTGTTTATGAGAAGGTCATGCAAGACAGTAACAAAAGTAACAAAAGTAACAAAAAGTAAAGTCAAGATATACTACATCTACTGCTTCCCCCCATCCACAAGGCTTGTTACCCTGTCAAAGAAAGCTATCAGGTTGGTTTGACATAATTTGTTCTCGACAAATCCATGCTGACTGTTATTTATCATCTTATTATCTTCTATGTGTTTGCAAATTAATTGCTTAATTATTTGCTCCATTATCTTTCTGGGTACAGAAGTTAAGCTGACTGGTCTGTATTTTCCTGGGTTGTCCTTATTTGCCTTTTTATAGATGGACACTGTATTTGCCCTTTTCCAGTCTTCTGGAACGTCTCCCGTCTTCCATGACTTTTCAAAGATAATTGCTAACATGATAACATGCTGCACTCTGGCTGTGTTTAACTGGAATACGGTCCCATAGGGGCCATTCCCAGCCACCATTAGCAAGAGGAGGCCCCAGGCTGCTTTAACCTACACCAAGGCCAAGACATAACAGGTTCCCAGCAACAGCAGAGAGGAAAATAGCCCTAGTGTTTGCTGACCTGCGGACTCAGACAATTCTTCCCATCAGCCCTTGAGCTGTCCAAGAGATATGGTAAATTATCGGAATCATCAAGAAATATCATGGTGAATTATCAGAGTAATGGCTTCTGAGATGCTTTGCTTTCATAACACTGACCCATTGTTTCCTTGCATCCCCTCTTTCTGTCTGGTATATTCATCTGTCTCTTCTCTTATATGTAAATTGGAGTAGGGATCTTTTTTTTCTTGTGTGTTTGTACAGTGCTTAACAAAATAGGGCCTGCTCCCTGAATGGGGCTCCTAGGAACCACAGCAATACAAATACATAAAATAATAACATATATTTTGAATAAGTTCAAGCAGTTCGTTTTCAACCAAGCAACTGGCAAACAACAGCTCACTCAACTCACAGACTAGAACATGCTCTTCGAATGAAAGCTCAAGCACAAAGCAGAGAGAGGAGTGATGAAGAGATTTACAGACTACCTGTCATTTAAACCAACGATTCATCCGTGATCAAGGTTATTAAACAGTGAACAAAACATCCAAATCTCAGACAATATGAAGCAAAATGAAAATGTCATAAAACAACTAATTACCAGCCTTGCCTCAATCACTACACTAAATACTTCCAGCCTAACAAACCACAATTCCATTTTCTCCTTGTCAGATTGTGTAATTGATATTTGCATCGGCAGTACCAAAACAAAAAATATGAAGGTGTTGATAACTTTGCAGTTGCCATCTCTTAAACCTTTCAAAAGATTGTAGGGACAGGATGGCAGTGAAGGACTGATACTCTCATAGTGGGATGTGTAGCAATTCACCTCTATGCCACCTACTCACACTGAACCCCGACCTGTAGTGAGTTACTGTCTGGTTGCCTATGTGAAGTAGACCAGTGCTCTTGGTCCCTGTACCTGCAGGCTGTAGTTGGGAGCTGGACCTTTGATTTCATTGAGTCCGGATTTCACCCAAAGTATGTAAAAATTTCACCCTCCACAATTATGGAGCTGAGTCTGGTTTTCTTGGATCACTCTTCTCTTTCTGCTGTTTCCAAAGGAACTCTTTTGTGGCCAACTAGCCTTATAGAGTACACAGAGTCTGCAGGGTGAAACAATTGCCAGGATCCTTGTTGAAGCACTGATGACTGTAATCACTGCTGGTCCATAACTTGTGCTTTTTGAGCCCATGCAAGGATGGAGAGTAGTGGAGGGCTTTGCAAATCTCCTAAACTAGGAGGTCATCGTCAATAAGAGTCATTTCCCCGCTCCACAGCTAAGATCAAGTAACAAGCAGTAACTTTCATTCGAGTGTCCCTCATTCACACGCAGACAATCTAGGCAAACTTCCCCTCAGCCATAGCTCAGAGCCTAGCTTCGGCGGTGCCTGAAATGTCAAGGGCTTTAATCTTCTCCATTGCTGTTTACACCCCTGTTCTTTCAAGTTTTGCTTTCACGAACTGTAATGGGGCTGGTTGGCTGGTGAGATGCAAATGTCCCACAGAAATAATTTTAGTTCTAAAGACTTGACAACTAGGACTTGGGTATTTAAATTGCACTACAGAAACAAAAATGAGAATCCATTTGTTGAGAGAGTCTTCCTCTCGGGTGCCACATAATTGTTATCCGTTCCACCTCCAAAGTGACTCAAATCAGCCTGGTGACATTTGTCACAATGAAGGCAGTTATTAATAGGCTGCATATTTATGAGGCTCCTTTACAATGCAAATTGCACTTCTCACTGAGCCGCCTTCATACCTGCTTTGGGGCCACTTTATCTGCATATTCCTGACATCTCACCTCTGCCTGGCATGAATTCCCTTAGAGGAAGGAGGGGGGAAAAACAACCTCAGCTGGTCCTCTCCAGAGCTCAAAGTTTGAAGTATCCAAAAAAACAAACAAAAAAAATCACTCGAGATACTGGTGCAGAGTTGCAGAACACACACTGTTCTAATAAGAATGCAAACAAACAAGTATTCACAGGATAATGTAGAGTTACTATTAATGCTGTGAACAGGATGAGTCCCACAGAATGACTAATATACTGGGCACTATTTTTCTTTCCATCCTTACTACAGGGGAAGTCACTGATACTCATGTCACTGACATACATCCCTTTGTCCATCTATCATCCATCTGTCCACTTGTCTAGCCATTGATCTGTCCGCTCTCTATTTAAATGCTGGGAATGGAAATAAGATTCAGTTCAGTTCTATCCAAGTAAGACTTGGACTCTCCAAAAAGACCGGAAGAGTTACCTGTTGGGTTGTCTATCAGGAGAATGTTGCTACTCCTCCACTGGGGGGAAAGTCCAGAGCAAGCAGACAGATCTTGCAACAGTCACTATAAGTGACAAGAATCAGGCTCATTCTGACCTCCAGCGGTAAGGAATTCCATAGATGTGAGCCCTCCATCGAGAATACTTCACTTCCACTATCTATGACAGCTCTATCCTCACTCCATAGAGTGAGAGGCAGTCTCTGATGGTCTGTGCTGGAAGAAGTATTTTCTTCATGTCATGCTTAGAAGGAGGTAGGTATCTTCATGATGTACCAGCTGCATGGCCTTCATGGCCTACCCTGGGTAGAACACAGTGCATTAGTCTAGCCTGGAGGTGACAAAAGCATGGAACATCATGGTTAGGTTCCTCATCCAACATGACCTGGAGGCTGAATTATGCTATGAAAATCAGTGGGCAGATATCCTTCATAGATATCCTCATCGTAGGGGATGAGGTCATAACTCCTACCAGATTGTGCAGATTTTCTTCTGGAATGTTTGACGTGGGTTCTTCACAACAGGAAGCAATTAGACCTAAAACTGAACAATCCATATTGATGAAATGGCTCTGTTATGGTAGTTAGGACGTCAAAGAAGCTATGGCCAAGCAGACGAGGGATCTCTTCATCTTCTTCCTATACTCCCATGCTGCAGCTATGAACTACTTATATAGAGCCAATTGTGTTTAGAATCAGTTTTGCATGCATTTCATGCCTTCCAGCTTCATCTATCTAAAAAGTCAACAGTGTCATCAGCAAAGACCCTTGTGTGTAGGGAGCGGTGGGGAGAGAAAGGATGAAGACTGGAGACACCCAGGGGTCACTGCTTGCACCCCATGTTGGGGACATCAAGCACCCTTCATTCTGAGCATTGAAAATGGAAAGAAATTCAGGGGGAAAACACAAAAGAAAATCTGTAAATGTAAATCAGTGTACAATAGTAACAAGGACCTGAGGGAATTATTCTATCTTTCAGATGAGATCAATGTTCTGACCTCTTCTTGTCACTAAAGTGAATGAATGACATGTATACATACATAAATGTCTGGCACAGAGCACACTATGGGCAGTTGTCGAAAATATTCAGTACCCACAACAATGGCCAGATTTTCAATAGTTAAGCAACTAATATACAAAACTCTTCAAAAATCAGCCCATAAATATTGTAATGAGAGCTTCTGGGTGTAGAATGCTTTGAAAATCTGGCTCTTAGTTAGGTGCCTAAATGGAAGCTGAGATCTTTTGAAAACCTAGTCCCAATTGTGTGTGCTGAGCACTTGAAAATCTGGTCTTGAGGTCTTTTGTAAAATACATATAAAAACCTTGAGCTAGTTATGTATTCACACACCCCATACATTATTTCTAAATAGATTTTGATACTCCTTAGAGTCAAGGGTGATATAGAAATGTAACTTATTATTAATAATAATAACAATTATGACAGCCTGGGTTTCTGAACCAGAACATAGTCTCAGGCCATCAGTCCTGCTATTTTATTAGTAAGGCATGAGTCTTGTGGTGCTAAATGTATTAACGTGTAGATGACATCAGTGCACCGTTATGTACTTGTCCAAGTGCAGACAACAGCTAAAACTGGGGCCTGTTTGTTCCAAGTTCATGATGCAGATGTAGTGGTTTATTATACGCATATTCTCATCCCTTTTTTATTTGTTTTTTGTTAAGCTAAATGACCTCATTAAACCTCACATTTATTTATCCTGCTGAAATACTTTTTGGGCAATCCAAAAGCCAGTAATCATTGTCTGAAGACAGTCATCTGCCTTCCTAATGGATCTCGGTTACTTGTGCAATTGATTAATTAAGGAAAGAAAATCACTGCTGAGACTGGGAGAAGCATCTGCAACTTCAGCAGCCATAGAACTGAACTAGCAGCTCTCATGTAAAGCAGCTGAATTTCTTGTTCATGTATCCCTGTCTTCAATAAACTCCTTCCTCCATATATCAATTTAGGTACTTATACAACACCCCAACACCATAAGATCTATTTCAGTACTTATATAGCACCCCAACTCCATAGCATCTCTGTGTTTCCCATGTATTTAAAATTGGAGAAAAAAATAATTTCTCCCAGTCTTGCTTTCCAGCTGGTAGGAAAAACACAGCTAGATTAATGTATGGGTTTTCTTAGTTTGTTTATGCTTGTGTCACATGTTTCTGTGTGAGAGTGGATGTGTTGTGGGTGAAGAAAGTAGTGAGGGAAAGCTTAGTCAAATAAGTGACTTCTGCATTTAGTTCTGACTGTGGTGAGGCCCCTGGTCATTCTCATTTCTGACCAGCATGACTTCCATAGTCCAGGTCCAGCTCCTCCGAAGATTCTGTCTCAGGCACTCACCAGCTTCCCTCATTGTTCAACGGTTCCTTGTTGGACTGTATCTTAGTTATCGGGGTAGGTCCTGGTTGTGGTTGGGGGGAGGAAAGAGATGACAACTCAAATAGCAACCCTATGGAGTGCTTTACACATCAGAACAGAGATCTAGAACTGGGAAGCCAACGCCGAGAACAGAACACCTTTGTGACAGGTTGGTGGTGACGTGTGTTGATAAGCAGTTGGGCTGCTGTATTTTAGACCTGTTGGAGCTTTTCTGGGGTGTGTGGCTTTATACCTATATATTATGAGCAGCAGTAACTGCGACTGGTGGGCATTGTGTGGGCTCCAGTGGTAAATTGGAGTCTAAATACATGTACATAGATACATATTTTGCACAGTCTCAGTGACAGCTTATGAAAAGTAGTCATGCAAATGCTTATACATGTTTCCATGCAAACCTTGTCCATCTGATAGTCTGAAAATTGGCACCTTGTTGTTCCACCAATCTCCAGTTTGAGGAAGGCACCCTCACATTGTAAAGTGATTCTATTAGTGTCTTTCAATGACATTTCAGCTCAAGAGTATGGCTGATAGAATAGGAAATACAGAACTGAGTGTCCTACAAAATCTGGCTTTCTATAAGGTTCACAAATGTTCCAGTCTGCAAGCCTTAGCCTGATCTTAGACAAGGCTCCAGGCACATCCAAAGATCAGGCTGAATTTCTAGTGCGCTAAATGAGCCACTTCAGTGTGCTGAAAACTGACTGAGTTAAAACACCTAATCAGATCTGCAGAGAAATGTCTTGACCCTTTTAAGTGCTGAGCCACTGGCAATTCAGTTACATCGGGCCAGATTAAGCTAAGTTGTAATTGTTAGACGTCTACACTGTTCAACTCATTCCCTTCATTTACATATTAGACACCCCCCATTAGGCACCCAAAAGCTGCTGTGCCATTTTGTGGGATGGTAGATGAACCTTTAGGACACAAACGGCTTTTTTACAAATCTCTCAGCCAAATTTTCTTCATACTAGAAAACAAATAGTTTTACCATTTATGAGCTCCACAAAGCTAGGGCCCTATTGAAGGGGTTCTTATTCAAATTTTAATGGCATTTTACCTTTGTACCAGTCGTTCATGGTCTGGTCTCTATCTGGCCCCAAAGAGGTTGTTTCTTGTGCAATGGTGAAGAGCAGGGTACAAATGGGACAGTTTTAGTTACAATCATAAGATCCATAGGGAAAAATTGCTGAACTTTCTGCATTGCTCTCCTTTGGCATCAAATCACGACTTGCCCCCAAGTTTCAGACTTCATCTATAAATTTGTCTGTGAGGACACCCCATTGAAATATACAGACACCTCATGGGTTTTAAGACAGCCACAACTAACTGCTATTTCAATGCTTCTAAAACTGGTGTGAAGTCTTCATAAATGTATTCCACAGAGTTCTTCTGATTTTGAAGGTAAATCAATCCCCCGTTACCCAAGGTTCCTTGGAGCTCTCTTTGTGAGTGTCAAAGCCTCGGAGTCAGCTGTGTTAGGTCGCCCCTGACTATTGTGAACAGTTTTGTTCGCTATAAATTTGTGTCTACACACTAAGGGAGCTGGTGCTACCCAAGGTCCCAAAAGCACTCCTAGAGTGTGCTTATGTGCTTTTCTTTAAACGAGCTTAATTCTAATTGAAGTCAATGGGACTTAAGTGCATGCTTAAGTGCTTTGCTGAAGAGGGATGGATTTAAGCATGTGCTTAAAAGTTAAGCATGTGTGTAATGGCTCTGCTGAATTAGGGCCTATGTACCTAAGAGAAATAGAGAGAGAGTTACAGAGCAGCTGGCAGTGCTGCCTGAGTATCAGTGAGGTTTCTATCCAGTGAGCAGTTGAAGAAAAGGAATTAGAAGAGGAAAATTTTTGATAAAATTAAGGGGAGGAAAGGAGACAAATAGCTGTTCATTGAGTAATGGACATCTGCAGATTGTCACATTCTCTCCCTTTGATGGAGAGGCATCTGTTCTATATGGATGTTTTCTTCCTTCATGAGCTTCATTCTATCTTTGGTTGTGAATGATGGCTTAATAGAAAGCCCATCAGAATAAACATCATTCCATTCATACTCCATAAGCAAGGAGAGCAGAGGCTCCTGGTCTTCTGATTTATGTCAGCTTCAAAACGAGCCCAGAAAATCCCTTATTAAAGAAAGACAGAGAGAAAGAGAGCGTGCCTGGACACAGACAAAACCTGTCATTGCCAGACATAACAATGGAAGTTTATTGAACAGATAATAAGCTTGCCTTGTTTTCCATTTGCTTTTCATCTCAGAGGTGAAGCTAAGGCATCTGCAGCCAGTGTCAATTAAAATGACTTATGATTTGTACCTGCTTTGTTATAGATTGTGGGGTGCTTTCTTTCACTCCATATAGATCTGGAAGTCAGCATGCTTTGGAGGTTAGGGTACGGAGATTTCTGGGAGTCAAAAATCTTGGGTTCTATGGCCGGCTCTGGGACTGATTTGCTATGTGATCTTTGTCAAGTCATTGAACCTCTGTCTGAGAGTCAATTTTCTATCAGTATAATGGCGATAGTGATCTTACTCACCATTCTAAAATGCTTTAAAGAGAGCACAGGGAAAGCTCATTATGGTTCTGTGTGGTTGGGCTGGGGGTTCTAATTGTTTGTTAAACGTGAAAGTGTTAAATGCTATGTGGAATGCAAGAGGCCTTGGATCAATTTGATCAGAGACATAACAAGCTAGTCCTGAAATAATGGAACACACCTAGAAATAGATCTAACAACTGGCTAGGACACTAAAGTGGACTCAACCAATCACAATCATTCTCCAATCCAGTGACCGGATTTACAGCCTTTAACAATCAGACCAGGACCCTTCTCAATGGACTATTGGCAGTAGGCAAAATTTTCAAAAGTACCTAAGGGACATAGGAACCTATGTCCCCTTACCCAGCAGCTTTACATAGGTGAGCCAAACAGGAAGCTCAGTCTGGCTGAGCTCTGCTAGTCTTGATTCGGTGGCAGTTGCTGTTCATATAGTCTACACCTAACAATGGCTCTTGCTATTGTCTCCTTTTCCACATATCCTTTGTAGTTCACATTGGCTTATGCCAGGCATTGGAATTGCCAGAAAGGATGCGGTCGCAGAGCTGAAAAATCCAAACTGAGTCATCACACAAATGGGATTGTTACTAGTATCTTTCATTTATATAGCACCCAAATGGGCCACACAGTTTGCAGACTAAGATCATGAAGATTAACACTCACAAGTGTTCTGTTGCCTTCGGTGCTAAGATCAAGGGTAGGTTGATGAGTTTTGCCGTCTTGCTGATTCATCTTTTGTTTTGCTTTAAATATTTCTAATTATTTCTTTTTTCCCCCCAAACAGGAAATGCAAACCACAGCTGGCCTAGTGGTCAGGCCATGATCCTACAATTTCTGCTAGCCTAATCGTCCCCGGGGGGGGGGGGGGGGGAGGGCGGAGCGGGGTGCCGGCGGGGAGGGAATGTCTCATCTGTGGCCTCAATTACTCCTGTGTGTTCTAATTGCTCCCTCTGAGAGGTTCTGTCCCGACTGAAAAGCTGGGGGGAAGAGGCAAAGTAGGGGGACCCAGGCTCACCTGCTCCTCTGGTCCCAACCCAGGGCCCTAGGGGTTCATTAAAGCATCCAACCCACTTACTAAATTACCCCAAATTAGGCTTTCCTCTGGGTCACAGTTTACCAGTCTGGAGCTCTTCAGCTTCGGGCCTGGTAACTGGCTTAGAAGACCTTCCTCAGTCTCTGAATGTGCCGTACAAGTGATCTCTTTTAGGAGTTTCAGCTCCCAAAAAAGGAAGAAATCCAAATCCCTGCTACAAGAGCAGCCTTCAGAAAGCTGTAGCCTGTCTTGCCACCATTCTCAGCTTCAACCTTGCTTCCTGGTACAACATATAACTCCTCCCCTCTTTCCCCAGAGTACCAATGTCCTTTTTAACTGTTCCTCCACTGGGAACATGCCCTGCACTGGGAACATGCTAGGCCTCCCTAGCCTGGTATTGCTCTACTCCTAGTCCTGGTTCAGTGTGGGGTCTTTAGACCCCATCACACCCTTCCAATGAATCAGAGAGTAAGTGTTCAGAAGGACAGACTCCCATTTGTGCATGTTAGTCTCGCCTGCAAAATTTCCTCTGGCATTTTATCTCAGTGCTTGTGCCTCTGACTACAGGTGTAAAAATGAGAGTGCAAACTGCACCCACTAAAAGGGAAGCTGAGCCTTGGCCTGGTTGAAGATAGAAAGTGTATGCTGAATTTGGTGGGAAAAGGAATAATTTTTAAGTGGGCACAAGTACTGCGGAGTGTGAGAGAGGTCTGTTTGAGTCAATGCCTGTTCTTCCTTTTCCTGGCTGCCAGAATTATTATAGGGTAGAAACTAAAAGGTGACTCTGTTTGACCCCTGAAATTGACCTGAACTTCCCCATGAATGAGCCAGGTTTTTTAAACGATAGGCAGTAAGCATGCGGTGAAGCCCCTGGTCTCTGCTCTTTGGGCTTTGTCTTATGAGCTCAGCAATGATTCCAACAGAAGAAGGTAGAGGTGCCTGGCTAAGTTCCTGAGCAGAAAATGGGAGGAGATGAAAATATTCCCTGGCATTGACCACAGAAAAACATAAACAACTAACGCATCTTATAAGCAAACCACCAAGTGACAGGAATGCACCACAGAATATGTCTACACTGCAATCCTGGGGTGAGACTGCAGCTTGGGCAGATATACCTGAGCTACCTTTGTTCTAGCTAGCTTGGATACTGGAGCAGAGAAGCCATGGCAGCACAGGCCTTCAGCTGTATTAGCCTGCCTGCAACCCTAGAGAAGTATGTCGGTGGCTAGCCCACATTGAAGCTTCTGCTGTATTGGCTATCTAAATTTGTGCTAGCTCACCTATGTCTACATGAACTGCAAACCCACCCGTGATTGCAGTGCAGATGTGCCTATAGAAATCAGAGGATGGACCAAGCTTACACAAACATCTGTGCATATTCTGTATACTAAATAGCAAAGGCAATAGTGTCTTTAGATGTTCAAAGGACTCTCTTTAGTACCGTACTGATCTCTCCTCCTTTCCCTGATAGGAACATATTTCTATCTCAACACACACACAACACATAGTTCATGCTTTGCTCTGGCAGGAATATTTTAGCCTTCACATGATACATAAGCCAATTAAAGGTAATCAGTAAGAGTCAGGCTTGTGAAGGCAAAGATCCAGCAAAAGGAAAATAAATGAGCAATGGATGTTTATCCTAATGGATGCTGAAAAGGCTAATATGTTATAAACACTAATTTATTACCACGGAGACTGGCAATGGGATTCAGATGCAGGAAAATGTTATTAGGTCTAAAGCTCCAGAGTCAGTGCATTTTCGTGCTGACACTTCCATTCTGCTGGTTGAAGGCCCAGGTTATGTATAAATCAGTTCAAATGGACAATGTGTATCAGCCAGAGCAGACGGGCTGTTCAACTGCTACTTCGAAAATTGGAGCCTGGAACCAGAGTTAATACCAATGTTAATATTAGTTATAGCAATGGTCTGACCCTTTCGTTTACCTGATTATTTTTGTATAAATTTGCTGGGAAGGTAATGAAATCAAATCAGTTCCTGGCAGACAGTAGATGAGCCCTTTCAGGGAAGGTCTGTGCACAGGACTGTGTTCAAAACTGAAGTATGCTAACTAAATATAATCACATTAAAATCTGACGTCACAAGTAAACAAACTAACTGTAGCAAAAGGTCTAACAAGATCCAGTGGCTAGAAGTTGAAGTTAGGCAGATTCAGACTAGAAATAAGGTCACATTTTTAACATCGAGGGCAATTATCCATTGGAACAACCTATTAAACATTGAGAGAAATTCTCCATCACTGGCCATTTTTAAATAAAAACTGGATTTTTTTTTTAAAAAAAGTCATGCCCTAATTCAAACAGAAATTAAATCAGGGAAGTCCTGTGAGTAGTACAGGATGTCAGAAAAGATGTCCACAGTCGTCCATTCTGGCCTTGTAATTTATGATTCTATGATCTTCTGTGAGCAGACAACCATGAGAAAGAGACTGTTTGAACAGATACTATTAATTATTATTTGTAATATTAGCATTACTATTATAGTAGTGCCTGGAGACTAACTGATTTTGGGGCTTTGTTGTGCTAGACACAATACCATCATAGAGTAAAGACAGTCCATTCTCCAGAGAATGTATGATCTACATACACAAGACAAACAAAGGGTCAGGGGAAAAGGATATAACATAAAAACAGACTGATTTTTTGCTGGCTTGTTTCTTTGTGTTAAGTCCTGCAGACCGGAATCAAATGTGGAAACATGCTCTAAGAGTGTCCACCTTAGGCCTCCGTCATATAATCAGTTTAGTTCAAATTACATGTGTTACATTATTATGGACACAGAACATCAAAAGCAAGTGGCACATATAGAATATTTGGAATTAGGTTATTAATATTATTTGTATTACTCTGGGGCATAGGAACTCTCGTCGAGGATCTGGACCCTCACTGTGCAGGTAGGGGCTGTACAAAGGTAAAACAAAAGGCAGGTCTCTGCCCCAGAAAGCCAACAGATGGATTCAGACAGACAGATGGTGAGTGGCAAGGAAACAATGAAACAATTTTAGACAGCACGATTGGCAGTGATCTCACTTCTCAGCACACGTTTGGCCATACCTCTGCCATTATCAAAGGCAATGGCAAAGTTCCAGTTGACTTAAGTGGGATCAGTATCTGGTCCAACAGTCATACTATATGTGTTATATATAGCTATATTTTAGACCAGTTCCATGGTTGAGATACCATATTGGTAGCATCTAGTAGATGTCTGGTACATTATGGGAAGAGTGTCTCAGTCTAGTTCAAAAGCCACAATGACAGCTGACACCCTTGTTGGCAGGCCAGGAACTCTATGGGCAGGGTGACCAGATTAACCCAGCTCCCATCTTTAGACATTATTCCTGCAGAACACGTGGAAGGCACATATGGTGAAAGCACATATGGCCTGTACCTACTTACCTGTGCTGTGGATTACAAATATTTCCATTGCTGTCAGTCTGGTTCTTTATACACAGTATGAGCAATGATACAGTTACAGAATACCCTTAAAGAGATGGTTTCCATCCCAAACAGACAATAACTGAAACACACACCCTCATAATTAACTCATTATAGTGAAATACAGCCAAGTGCTTAGTTCATCTCTAAGCACGGCCTTCCTCAACAGTGAGTCATCATCATAATAAGATTTTCCCAGTGGGACAAAATCCTAATGCAGTTTGTTGCATTCAGATGGCTAACTGGGATCAAGCATGGGCTGTTGTCTCTTAGATACACAATTTTCCCATAGCTATTTAACATCAATGAAGTGGAGCACCAAACCAGATGCTTAATTATCCTAAATGGATTTTGCTAAATGGTTATCAACTTTTTTTCTCTTCTCTTCCTGTCATTATGCCCCTTTAAAAGTTGGTGTATGGATAGATGGATTGTTATTTTGCAAGTGGGATGCATATGAAGGGCTTTTTAAAGTTGATTTCTTTTTCTTTTTGCATTTGTTTGCTGTTAGGGTTTACTTATGAGAAGAGATTTTTCTGATATAGGAAATTTGTCTGTGCCAAATGAAATTTCCTGTGTTCATTACCCGCACTGTCTGAATGAAATGTGCATCTATTTGCCCTCCATCAACAGAGATCTGAGCACCCCCACACAAACGTATTTAAAAACAAAAATAAGTTATACCGTCTCACTCTCTTTTCTTTCCCAGTAGCTAGGTGTAAATCACATATTTCGGTTTGGGGTGTGTGTGTGCATGTGTCTGAAGAACGTATTGAAAACAAAGTTAAAGAAGTAAATTTTGCATTTAGTTTTGCACACACTGAAGTTATTATTAGCCCTTCTTATCTCTAGTTTAGGTTCCGCTGCTTGGAAAGTTGTGTCTCCTGCAATCTGAACTTTCCTTTGTCTATCACCAGTTTAATTGTTCAGATGGTGCTAGCTGTCTTGGGTAAGGTTGCCAACTTTCCAATTGCACAAAACTGAACACCCTTGCCCCACCCTTCCGCAAGGCCCGCCCCTGCTCCGTCCCTTCTCCGCGCCTCCCCTTCTCACTCCATCTCTACTCACCACATCGCTCGCTCTCCCCCACCGTCACCCACTTTCACTGGCTGGGGAAGGGGGTTGGGGTGAGGAGGGGTTGTGGAGTGCAAGCTCCAGGAGAGAGTTTGGGTGCGGGAGGGGGCTCAGGGCTGTCTGGGAGGGATTTAGGATGTGGGAGGGGGTTCCAACCTGGGGCAGGGGGTTGGAGTGTAGGAGGGGGCTCAGGGCTAGAGCAGGGGGTTGGGGTGTGGGCTTTGGGAGGGAGTTAGGGTGTGGGAGGCGGTTCTGACCAGAGGCAGGGGGTTGGGGTGGAGGAGGGGCTCAGGTTGGGTTGTAGGAGGGGGATTGGGGTGCGGGCTCCAGCCAGGTGGTGCTTACCTCAGGCAGCTCCCAGAAGCAGCCAGCATGTCCCGCTCCTAGGTGGAGGCTCCAGGGGGTTTTGTGTGCTTCCCACCCCCACAGGGGCCACCCCCACAGCTCCCATTGGCCTAGATTCCCTAGCAGTGGGAGCTGTGCAGTCGGCACTTGGGGTGGGGGCATCACACCGAGCCCCCGTGGCCACCCCTGCGCCTAAGGGCTGGATCCGGTCACTTCTGGGAGCCACGCAGAGCCAGGGCAGACAGGGAGCCTGCCTTAGCCCCATTACGCAGCCAGCTGTACTTTTAGTGGCCCAGTCAACACCACCACGGTCCCTTTTCATCCAGGGGTTCTGGTCGAAAACCAGATGCCTGGCAACCCTTGTCTGGGAAGGTCATCATCATGGAGGGAGAGGAAGTTTGTCAGGTAGCTAGGGCCAATTTCACGGAAGACTTTGATGATATCAGGACAGGCACCTTGAACTGCGGTCTGTACTCCATAGGGAGTCAGTGCAGAGAGAGGAGCACCAGGATGATGTGTTCATAATGATCTGTGTTGCCAGCTGGTGGATTGTTGCATTCTGTGCCAATTGGTGCTTTCCCAAGGTGAGTGGCTTTGTTCCTGCATGATGCAAAAAATCTGTGTTAATACAAGGCTATGGCCAGGGGTGCATGAACAGTTTTTATAGCGGGGGTGCTGAGAGCCATTGAACCAAACTGTAAGTCCTGTATATAATGGAATCCACTTTAAGCCAGGGCGTGAGGCAGCACCCCCAGCATTCTAGTTCCAGCATCTATGGCCATGGCTGACAAATCAAACCCTTTCAACGTCAGGAAAAGCAGTTAAATCTAAAAGGTCAACCATACGTTTGACCCTGTAGTAGTCTGCCTTGTGCCTGCCAGGTACTTATGCACATCTGTCTGCTGATGCATTGTGCCTGAACTTGTGATTCGGAGTACAGGGCATTCAGCATCTTGCAGGATTGGGCCCTTAAAGAGGTACGTGCACCTGACAAAAAACATTTGGTGCCTGTTAGCAGAGAGCCTTAGCAGAAAAGGACTAAGATTGAGAATATGCATGAGATTGTGTGCAATGCACTGCACAGAGGAGAGAAGTCACTTTTCCCAGCACATATCCTACTAAATTAGCTGGAAATGAGTGTTCAGAAGTCTCCAGGGGAAGGAGCCAAAAGCCTTTTCTTTTCCCTTCACATCAGCCATTCATCAATGGGTCTTTGATCTTACGGCTCTCAACTGAACAGGCTTATAGAAAAGATCAGCGTGCAGCTCTGCAAATAAATGTCCATTTTCCAAGGGCCATGTCCTGCTATCCCTTATTAGGGATACTTGTAAATAAACACAATTGCCAAACTAAGTAGGTTGACCCCATTCTCAGTCACTCAGTTCTATCTGGGTCACTTGGAAATTCAATTTTCCCATCTCTCTTCTGTAAAAGCAGGATGAATTTTAACTTGGAGGAAGGTTATTTTATTTTTACGTGTCCTAACTCTTCATTCTTTCCTTTTTATTTGTAGCATCCAGGTCAAGCATGTTACAGTAACTAGTTTTCACAGACCCTTTAGCTGTGGGAGGAAATCGACAGTTTTGCTTGGGGACAGTGGTTGACCTTTGAAATGATATAAAAATGGTTTTAAATGCTTGCCTATTGTTCTTTCTGCTGGAGAACGGCTCTGTCCCCAGCTTCTGGTGAGTGTTCTATAGAGATCTCTCAGTCCATTTGTTCTGGTTCCAATCTTTCACAAGCATTTCACTGGACTCTATCATTTGTTCTTGTTAAATTTCTCCCAATTTATTCCTTCTGTGTGACAGGTATGTTGAATGAAAAGAAAGTGAAGTCAGACTCTCACTTTGAGATTATAAAATAAATATCACAAAATAGATCTTCAGTTGTTTGCCGGAAGCTGGGAGTGGGCGACAGGGGATGGATCATTTGGTGATTACCTGTTCAGTTCATTCCCTCTGGGGCACCTGGCATTGGCCACTGTCGGAAGACTGGGTGCTGGGCTAGATGGACCTTTGGTTTGACCCAGTATGGCCGCTCTTATATTATCACAAAATAAGCAAAATGGCCTTTTATGTTAGGCTGCTGTTTACATGTGTGTTTGAATGTTGTGCTTTGGAGTATAGCAGGACGGGCACAAAGATAGTCTTGTCACATGTGGTGCAAGTTTCTTTCACACAGCTCTACCAGTGTACCTCAATCCTGCCTTGTAACATCCTCTGCTATTCTGGTCCTTCTCTTGGAGACCTCATTGTGGCCTTAGGGGGAGACAGCAACTGCCTAGAATGCTGCCCTGCTCCGTGTCCAGGTAACCCAGGGGCGTGCAAAATTTGTATGGAGGGCCGGTTAGGGGAGGCTGTGTCTCCCCAAACAGCCAGGCATGGCCCGGCCTCCGCCTCCTATCCGACCCCCCCCACACTTTTCACCCCCTGACGGCTCCCCCGGGACTCCTGCCCCACCCAACCCCCCCTTGTTCCCTGATGGCCCCCCAGGACTCCTGTCCCATCCACCACCCCCTGCTCCCTGTCCCCTGACCACCCCCGGACCTCCCCACCCCTAACTGCCCCCTGCCGCCCCATCCAACCCCCCGCTCATTCCTGACTGCCCCCCCCCAGGACCCCTGCCCCATCCAACCCCCCTGTTCCCCGCCCTCTGACCGTCCCGACCCCTATCCACACCCCTGGCCCCTGACCACCACCCCCGAACTCTCCTGCCCTCTCTCCAACCCCCCCCCCCTCTTACTGCGCCGCCTGGAGCACCGGCTCAGGCCGCGGCTCTGCAGCTGCGCCGCCCGGCCCCCCAGAGCCTTGAGCTGGCGGCGCGGCGCGCTGACGCTTCGGGGGAGGGGGAACAGCAGGAGAGGGGCCGAGGACTAGCCTCCCGGGCCAGGAGCTCTGAAGAGGGGCCCCCCTCTGAGGTATCCCGTTGTCCTCCTCAAATTTGTAATTCTAAGCTCTGTTAAAAGTCAGTTCCTGAACCCAGAGTTGGAGAGGTGTTTCCTGCTAAACCTGCTATATACACATGCCCCGATAAAGGCTCTTAAATAGATACTTACAGAACTCCTACTCACAGGAGAGGGAGCCAGCACCCCAGCTTCCAGCCTCAGACAATAGCGCTGCTCCACCAGTGAGTGGAGTGGGAAAGCTTTCTGCAGGCGCTTTACCGCAATGGACTATTCTTGTTAAATGTACAAAGCCTCTCCAAGCTGCCAAATGGTGCTTTCTCTTCCCTTCCTTCTCCAACAAAGGCACTTAATGAGTTTGATTTTACTCCGAAAGTGCCTCCTTGCCACTGAATAAAGCTGCAGGGGAATGATTGAACTGCCGGGGAAAAGTTTATTTTCTCTTCATTTTCATCGTTCTTTCCCTCCCTCCATCATCTTCTTAGCTTTAGAGTCTGCAGGGCTTATTATCCTACTGTAATGACCCCACCATGGGTCATTGGCAGGGTTTGAATTACAGACCTGCAGCACCAAAGCACAGGCTCCTGCCACCACTTATTTATGTCGGATTATACAAAGTCTGAAGGGGCTACGGTTTACTGGGTGTGGCCTCAGCTAAGGGGGCTGGATTTGATGACTTCTCAAGGTCCCTTCCAGCCCTATATTTCTATGATTCTATAAGGCAAATAAAATTAAACCACCCACAGAACACCAAACTCTCCTCCTCTTCCATCTGATTTTGTTCTGAAGCCCACCTTGACAGAAATCTGCATATTTGGATGTCTTCTCTTCTTCGGCTACCCCCCAATGCAAGGATGATGTCTGCCAAGGGGGTTCTTTGGTGGGTTTTCAAGTGGCTGAGGAGCCCAATTTGTGTAATTAGATGTACCCCGAAGGTCAATAGACCTGGGATATTTCGGACTAGTGGGGGAAGCCTGTTCCAGAGCCGAGGGAGCCCCAAGGAGAACGCTGTCCTGCAAGCCTCTTCTGTTGTAAGTTGAAGGGGGTCCAGGTCTAAGGCTACTGCCAATTGCAACCGTGGCAGTGTGGAATGAGAAGACTTGACACCTGAGCTAAAGCTGTAACTCCCAGGCCGACGAGAGCTTTCCAGATGTCTGTCAAACAGTTCCAGAGCAAACAAGTGGGCAAGTACATATTTGCATTAGACTATGCAACGCTTTCTGTTCTGACAAACATTCTTGCAGTCAGAAACTTGTAGCATGTTTGTAGGAGGCAAATATAAGGAAACTCAACACTGAAAAGAAATGTTTCTGCAATATTCACCATGCTCCAGTCAGAAGAATTTTGAAAATGAAAAGTTCAAGCTCCGTGTTTGCAGCATGCATTTCAGAAGCGACTTTTGTTTCATTGATAAACCCCAGTGCAGCACATGAGCTCCAAATCACTATCTGGACAGCTGCTTTTGGGGGAAAGGGAGACAGAAAAGGAGTGAGTTATGTGGCCTTCCTTATCAGACTCCACCCCATTTAAAGTAGTCCCATGTGTCTTGTTTAACTGCTCTAAATTGTACCTCTGCTCGGTCATGCTGACTAACATTGGGCAGTGGGACCATTAATTTCATTTTAAACTAGATTCAAACTCAAGTCTCTATGACTGAAAAAACCCTAATGCCTTTATTTTATTGCACTACTCACAGTCCTTGATAAAGTGTCCTAGGGAAAAGGGCAATTTTTAAGCTGTCAGATGGGAATACTCTGGGCATGTGCTGTACACATGCTTCCTAGTGATATTAATTATTATTATTATTATTATTTTTATTATTATTATTACTACTACTTAGCACTTATACAGAGTTTTTCATCTTCAAAGCACTTTGTGAACATTTAGCTAATTAATTAAAGCAAATTTCACGCAAACTGTTCCATTTCCATCTGGATTTACAATCAGTTCCTTTTTTATGGAGAAATTATATTGCATATAAAATAAGACGTCAGCCATAGCTCAGAGCAGGAGTTTGAGAAGAGCAGCAGGAGGCAGGAAGTAGCGAGGCCATTGCAGCTGTCACCCCCATGCTGGTGTCCTAGCTACAGTTACCTTGCTTACTGCTCAGGGCAGTACGCTCTCAGCATCAAGAAAGCAGTTAGGGCAGTGCCTTGCATGAGACACCCAAGGGAAAGGTTCTTTGTGCACTGCCCTCTTCATGCAATCTGTTCCTTGGCAACCAGAATGAGAAAATGAGCAACGAAGAGGAGTAAGGAACTGAAGAGTGTGATGCTGCAAGACCTGATGCAATAGGGTACAATTTTAAATGGGGTCTCCTCAGCCCAGATTGCAGTCACACCAGATGGCATTTGGACATCTAACCTGGTCAAGAGTCAGGTACGTAGACGTTTCAATGACGTTTATCTTGTCCCAAATAACTGTGGAGGACAATTGTACCTAAAATGACTTTTGTGAGTAAATTCTAGGCCAGATTGTGAATATCTCACTCCCACACGTAAGCAGTTACACACAAGGATAGTCCTGTTGAAAGTAATGGGAAAGGTCATGAAAGTAACTGTGGTTCACAATCGAGCTGTGTGTGTGCAAAAACGGAGAGTGGGTTTTTAAAATCTGCCCCCCAGTGTATTACTTTCCTAGGCACAGGAGGAAAAGCCATATGTGGGTTGTCACTTGGCAAACATTGGTTTTAAGCAGAGAATGCAAAGGAAAAGATATTTAAGAAGTGATTTTCTTTCCCTCCATGCCTGGTTACCTTCCTACCTCCATGGGATTCAAATTTCCCATTGTCAGTTTTCAGCTCTGTGCTACCTTTCTGTTCTAAAGATTGAATTTAGTGTGATACAGTCACTGAAGAGAGATTGAGCCATCTGGTTCAGACCTAGGCATACACTTCTGCATCATGCTGGCATGCTTCAAGGCAGCTTACTGAAATGCTTGGCAAATTTTCAAATTGTCAAATTGCTCACATTCCCCATCCCAGCACATAGTCTTGCTTGGATTTTCCTTTGCATTCGACTCCATTAAACATTAGCTGCTAGGAAACAGACATTTCTTTGCAAGTGAGGATGCTGTGTCCTCATAGGCTGCTAAAAACAGTCTGCAAATTGCTACTGTTTCAGAAAGCTCGGGGTGGGATGTGTAGCAATGGACCAGGATAAGACCCTCAATCCAGACACCTCTGACCTTTGTTGAAAGCTGGATCGAGAAGCCCTTCATGGCTCATTCATTTCTTGCCCTGTATGGTAGGACTGCCAGTGGTGGCTTTTCTGTGATGGATACTAGTTCAGTGGAAACTGGACCGAGACCCACCCCATTCATTTCACATAAGCTTTTGAACAGACATCAGCTGGAAACAACTTTCAGTGACTAATGCCCTGTGCAGGATGGGGTCAGTTTTACAGTCACACATCCTCCTTTGAAAACGTGATCTGTACCAGTCACTCAGCCATCTCTATTCCACTGCCACTTAGGCTGTGTCTACACTTGAATCTCCTTGAGCTAGCGTGTTAAAAATAGCAGCGTCACTACTGTAGCCTGGGCAGCAGCACGGGGTGGCCTGGGCCAGCCGTCCTGAGTACGTACCCACGGGGACCAGGCAGGTTTGTATGTGGGGCAGCTAGTCCATGCCACACTTGCCGCCGCTATGCTACTCCTTTTCGTGAGCTGGCTCAATGAGCGGGAGTGTAAGCTCCTCTAGGCGAGCTGGGAATCACAGCCCTAGCTCCAAGTGCAGATGTAGCCATAGACAGCCTCACCACATGGGCGCAGCCTGGCAAAACAGATTACCTAAAATGCCTTTCTTTGGGGGTTATTTTTATTTATGTGAGCTGCCAATATGTTGTTATGTTTTCACAGCCAAAGAACTATTTGTTGCTGGGCATCATTTTCTGAGCAGAAAAACTGTCAAGTACATTTGCATGGTTTAATTTCAAGGGTTTATTTATTTTTTAACTCTTATCCTCTCTGAAGATTGAAAATTAACTTTCCCCCTACATTTGGAAGAGGCTGATTTTTTCATCCCCTGAAAAGAATATTGACGCTGCAAACAAAACAGCTCGCTTCATTCTCGATTTTTTTTTCCGTTTCTTTCTTGTGTGAGCACCTGGCTACCCAACTTGTAGGGAAAGGGTTTGCTAGTTACCGTGCTCTTGGTTACCTGGCTACCTCTCCCATGCAGCAAGATGATGAAAAATAGTGCGGGTTCAAAATGAATAGGTTCCCCCTGACCCCCCTATGTCTTGGTTACAGAATGAGGAAAATTAAAAAAAAGAAAAGAAATTGTATTTAGAATCCGCAGTGTGTCCCCCCCACCAGACTATAATAATTATTAAATTAGGGGAGATACTTAATTACTTGGGAGTGTTGCCTTTCAAATCAGGTACAGGTGCAGGAGCAGGTGGTTGGACTTTATGTCTTCATTAATTGACTGTGTGTAATGAAACGTTAGGGGTGTATGTTAACCATGGCATCAGTGTTACATTATAGCTAAGTAACAGAATAGTGACATTATGGTTTGTCACGGACAGACTCTGTTGAGGAATGTCCTAAGGGTTCTGAAGCTGTGATAACAGGTATCCAGGGTACCATTCTGGCCTATTTCCTTGGAAGACTTGTCAAACAAGAGATCGTTCCACATGTGCAACATCCGGAATATGTAACCCCAGTAGCAGAGTGGGGTTATTGGGCCAGATGAGAACTGTTCTTCTGGCCCAGACAAACTAGATCACTCTCCCTGTCAGTTTGCAGGTGCCACTAGGCCTGCAAAGACCTCTTCACTAAAGACCTTGCTCTTTTCAATACAGTCAGTCACACACTTTGCTCTCTTACCAACAATCTAACATGGAGCTGTCTGCCCTCACCCCATTCCAATCCTATTCGTACTGCTGCTGCTATGCAAAGTGTTTATCTAACCATCTCCTTTTGTAAGTCCAAACATTGGCTCTTTCAGCCACCATCTCCGGTAAGAAGAAAAAACTCCCAAGAATCACTCTGTGCGTGTGTGTGTGTGTGTGTGTGTGTGAGAAATTCATTCTTAAAACAGCAGCAAATCCCTCCCTCCCCAGCTCCCAGTGCCTCAGACTGGCAGAAGATTGTTAATTAATTCTGATGAATATCAGACAGCCAGAGCTTCTCTCACGCTGCGCAGGGATATGGGTTACTTTTATCTCCATCATTTCCCTTCCTTGATCAGATTTCCCCCAAGCTAAATTAAATCTCTGCTCTCTGTTTCAATCGATTTCCCCCCTCTTGGTCTCTTTTTTAAAAAGTGAAATAAGTTTACATAAATGTAAAAAGAACAAGACAAGTTCTCTGAACAGCCATGTTCACCATCTAATGTGACCCAGCAGTTGTAAATCAATAGCAGTGTGGCTTAATTTATATTTCCATAACTCATTCAATCCCTCAGTCTAAACTAGGGTTTGTTTTTAATAGTTCCGATCACCAGGTCTCTGGGGAGCTGGACAGATCTGCCTGGCACTTCAGAGCTGGGGAACCCACAATTCATCTGATGTAAGAAACAGGAAGGCCTTGATTTATATCACAGCAACCAATGAGCATTCTCCATGTTTACTATTGATGGGTTTATGCAGCTTCGCTTTCTCAATACCAATAAATAAAATCCATAATGGAACTGAGGGACTGGCAGTGAGATGTGGACTTTTATAGGACACAGGACATGGGCAAAATTAAAAGCAAAGAGAAGAAATTATCTATAATCTACAATCTCTACAATCTATGATCTATAATCTACAATCTCTGTGCCTCTTGGTTCTCATTACAAACTGATTGGGGCCTGTCTGTGTGTGTACATATATATATTCTCAATATAGAAAGGCTGTGACTCATGCCATTGGGACAGCAACATCTATGAGAACAGCCATGCATCTGACTCCGGCATTAGCAGAGACCTTTGGAACAAGACAGGAACTGGCTTGAAAGGCGGTGACACTTTTTGCTATGAAAAGCGTTTCTCTGTGCATCTGACAACCCAGAAGAATTTGTCCCTGTACGTGAGCAAAAAGGAAGCAAATAGCAAAATGATTCAATTATAGATGGAGCTTTGTGTTTAGTGATCAAGGTCGTATTAGCATCTGTAGGCAATAAAACTAATACTACTTTATATCGTGTCTTTCATCCTGAAGACCCCAGAATGCCCCTCTCTCCCTACCCCAAACACAGACACCTGAATGCCCCTCCCACCTCATGTATACTCCAACAACCTTCCACCAGCGGCTCCCAATTACTCCTGACAGCCCCCCACACATCCCAGCAACCCTGACTCACATCCCGCTCTCTGCAGCCTTCACCAGCTCAGCCCCATGTGCCATAGCCTCAACATCCCCCACTCACCCCCAACATCCAGGTCCCCAACTCCATCACCTGCCAACTTCCCCCATTTCCCGCACAGCTCCCACAACTCACCCCACCACCTCCCAATGTTCCCACTCACCCCCAACCTCCCACCGCATAGCCCACCAACAACTCACCCCTAGCCCACCACCTCTGAGACCTTTCTTGCCACTCCCCAGGGCCTCCAGGCTAGAATAGCTTCTACCCATTCAGCCACCCAACTCCGCTCATTCCCGTTGCCTGTCCTGCATTCAAATGGCTCTGCAATGCTCAGGTTTGGCCCTGAGGTCCATCCATCATGATGGAGCAGTGGCTGGGATAAATTGGGAGTGAGTGGCATTGTGACTGGGCACATGGGGTTGCAGCAACACTCAGTTTTGGTTTTGCTTTTTCCTGGTGGTCGAGGGGCCCCCACGGGATGGGGATGCTCTGCAAGTGCACATTGGTTCATCCGGGCCTGATTATGGGATCATTTTTTCAGGTCATTGATATTCAGATGTCCTAATGCCATGTCAGGTGTTAATGTGCTACAGAGTGTGCCTCTAGGTTGGCCTCTCTGTCCCTTGCCCTGAGGTCACCAAAGAAATGCTTAGTTAGTTAGCCTATTATCAGGCATTCTTAAAAGATGTCCCAAATACATCCATCTCTTCTCATGTACTAGTTGTATTGCAGGTAGTTGTGCCTATTCTAGGACTTCTTCATTGCTTATTCTACTTGTCCATTATACTTTGAATAGTCAGTATAGACACCAACACTCAAAGCTGTTTAATTTGTATTGGATGGACTTATTATTTCTCCAGGACTCTGCTGCACATAGAAGGTCACTTAGGACATTGCTTCTAAAGATCTTGAGTCTGGTGTTTTAACTAATCACCTTGGACTTCCATACTATATTGAATTTTTGAAGTACAACACTTGGGGTATGGGTAGTCATGTTCCCTACATGTTTTAGGGGTGATCAATGACCTAATAACTATTGTGATTTCTTAGATCACTCATACTTCCACTCATTCATATCATTCTCTCTCAGCATGTCTTAAAATATTCTGGGCTTTTTTGTGGTAAAGAATTGGAAAACTACAACTGTGCTTTCCTAAGAAAGAACCTGACCAGGCTAAGTACAGTGTGACAGGGTCAGGCCAGATGGCTACAGGAGGGTGATAGAAGGCAGGTATATTAGCCCCAGCTTAAGTAGGTCCCTTTTCCCTGGGTAAGGTAACAGGGAACAATCAGGAACTTTCTGGAAACAATTAAGGCAGACAGGCTGATTAGAGCACCTGCAGCCAATCAAGAAGCTGCTAGAATCAATTAAGGCAGGCTAATCAGGGCACCTGGGTTTAAAAAGGAGCTCACTTCAGTTTGTAGTGCGTGTGAGGAGCTGGGAGCAAGAGGCACAAGAAGCTGAGAGTGAGAAGGCGTACTGCTGGAAGACTGAGAAGTACAAGCATTATCAGACATCAGGAGGAATGTCCTGTGGTGAGAATAAAGAAGGTGTTGGGAGGAGGCCAGGGGGAAGTAGCCCAGGGAGTTGTAGCTGTCATGCAGCTGTTACAGGAGCCACTGTAGACAGCTGCAATCCACAGGGCCCTGGGCTCGAACTCGGAGTAGAGGGCGGGCCTGGGTTTCCCCCATCCCTCCATCCCCCCAACTCCCTACTTGATACCGGAGGCATTGAACTGGACTGTGGGTTCCACCAGAGGGGAAGGTCTCTGGCCTGTTCTCCGATCCACTAGGTGGATCACCAGAGACTGCGGGGATTGTTCTTCTTCCTTTCCCCATGCTGGCCAGTGATGAGACTAACTGAGTGAATGGCAGATTTGAGCCACAAAAGTGGCCAAACTGAGGGCTGCCGTGAACCTCTGAGCCGAGAAAATCTGCCAATAAGCACAGGACCCACCAAGGCAGAGGAGGAACTTTGTCACAGCAGTCAGACTCTGTTAATATAAACCTTACTTCAGTTAAAGAAAAACAGATATCTACACAGAACCTAAATAAAATTACATTTACAGACCAGGCCGTACTCAAATAAATACCTATTTATCTCACAGTCTTATTGATATTAACTAATTAAACAATTAATTAATGACATTAAGATAAGTAAATAGTAGAGGTGGTCCTAAGCCATGGAGTTCAGATCTGAATCCAAAGTTCCATTTTAACCTATTATAAAGAAACCAAGGTGGTTAAATTGAAATCTGGATCTGAGCTACCTTGAGATTCAGGGTTATGCAGTTCTCCAGGCTTCCAGTGTTGACCCCTAACTTCTGATAGGTTTCAGAGTAGCAGCCGTGTCAGTCTGTGTCTGAATTTCTGATAGTAAACATCATCCATTTCAACATGAGCGACTGGCACCACTTCCATCAGCCAGTCCTCACTCCATAAGCATCTGCTGAAGGTCTTAAAATCTTGCAAAGCAAAGCCAGGAGGTTGGACTAACAAGCTGTTCTTTAGCCATAACAATCCTGAATCTGCTGACCGGACCCAGTAATTCGAAAATCAATGGTGCTATTCCATGCTGTGCACTAAAATTCGTGCCCACAGAACTCCTCTTCAGTGAACCCAAAGATTGTAGAAAAACTCAGGTCACCATTGGTGAAGGGGAAGTTAAATGTCTTGGACAAAGAGAATGCTCGGAGGTGATGCAAGATGGCCAGTGTTGGAAAGATGCTGGGCTACTGATATAGCATATTCAGTTATATAGGGTAATGTGCTGGCTCTGTGTAATGAAGAGGAAACATTGTAAGATGCCACCAGTGATCACTGTGTAAAGACCACTAGAAACTCTTCATATTAAAACAAATCAAAGTTAATTTTCTCACCCAACATAAGCAGCCTCATGAACCCACAGCTTCTTGAAATTCCACTCCCATATTTCTTTGCATTGATTTAGCAAATTCACTCATTTTATTAAACTGAAAATATAAATCCAGCACCAACTCCATTTCAGTCAGTACAAAAGTACACTTAGGGATGATGAAATGAATGTGTGAAATAAGAGGATCCTGGTAAACAACAAAGAGAGGGTGGGAATGCCACACAAGGTACAAATATAGCTGCATCAGACTGTGTTTGATGGGAAATAATCAATGGGATTATGATGGCAACACACCCCTCATTGTTTTCCTACCCATACACGCCCTTACAGTCAGAACAGAGGGGAGTTATCCTCAGGATAGAGGAACTAGTTCAGATGAAGCAACAACGTCTCCTCCCTTCTCATACACATCCTGAATCTTCACCCAAAGCTCAGAATATGTTTGTGAATGTCAAGAAGTTTGATTAATGGTGCCTGTCTCAGCCATACTGATTGTTCTGGTGATGGTGTTTTACGTGGGTGCTTGTCTACTAGGAACTAGATTGAGAACCACAGATTCACTTCACATGGGTCACTGAACATTCTTCACACAGTACAAACCTGTTTGCTGGACCATTATTTGTGAAAGGCTAACCATTTGCTCAGCACTGCATATTGATACCAGTCAGCTCTGTGTTCTTGGGGAACCAGGGTTCAGTATCCAGCCTGTCTGACTCATGAAAGACACCCCCCCTACCCTCTGTTTAAACCAAAACCCATCAAAGAAAAAAACTTGCAGAGAGCAGTGAAGGGTGTTGGGAGACACACCTAGACCCCTCCTGACAAGGGTGACAAGATTAAGATACCTCCATTAGCCTACAGAATGAAGAACAGAGACAACACCCCTAGCCTCATCTGCATGAAAGATGGGACAGGGAGACATCTCAATTTGCATACAGAACGGAGAACCTCACTGAACTCTAGGACCAGAAAAGCAGGGATGCACTGCATCATGGGAATCTCTGCTTCAGATGTTAATGAACCTATGCCTCCACACACCCAGCTCCGCAATTATCAGACCAATTCTAGTAATAAATCCTTGATTGATATCCAAAATACTGAAGCAGCCTAGTTGCATTGTGAGCTCCCTGGAAGAAACCACCACCCAGAGCCAAGAGTGATCAGCTCCTGTTGTCTAGCCTGAAGAAAACCCTTGACTCATCAGTTTACCTATAAACAAATCTAGTGTTCTCCCTTGAACCATTGTATTTTCTCTACAAAATCCCTACTCACCCTCCAGTCAGTGTTCTGATGCTTAGATCCAAACTGTGCATCAGTTCCACTGGGACTCCATCTTTTCCTGACTGATCATGCTGGGGGGGTCTGCCTGTCTCCAGGACTCAGGACCCTGAGCTACCACCATCACCTGGGAAGCCTGACCAGTTAAAGCCTCCTGGAGTGGGTGAGATCCCCCTCTTTCTCTCTCTCTCTGTTTTCCTTTCTACCTCAGGTATTAACCTTTAATAATGTATGTTATGTTGATTTAGGCTCTCCTTGTGTAGTTATCACTATTATTCAATAAATAACTTTTATGGTTGAGCTGGTTGCTTCTCTCTCTCTCTCTGAACTCCACTCTTTTGTGTTTTTCGCTTCCCCCATTTACTCTTCAGCAACGCTTCTTTCACCTAAGCTAAAGATCCCTGTAGTGCCCAAAAATACCGTGGGGTTTGCTCATCAGGTGGGTTACCATCAGTACAAGTGTGACGTGAAAGTGGGGATAGGGACGTGTTAAACCTGTGGCACATAAAGGGTAGGCAGCTGAAAGTGCTGCTCAGCCCAGCCTATTGAGCCCAAGGGCACATGAGGGTGACAGCTGGAAAGTGCTACTTAACTCAGCCCATTGAGTACAGTGACAGATAAGGGGATCAGCTTGAGAGTGCTGATTGACCCAGTCCACTCAGACTTGCTCTGTTAGTGTGTGTGTGTTCATCTGGTTCTAGGGCTGGAGGAACCCAATCCTGGGGAACCTAGGTCCTGCAGGATAGCCCCATTGGGAGGGGACTTGCAGAAGGAAGGAGTAGAGCTCCATATGAACACACAAGTGACATAAGCAGTACATTAATAGAATTACAGAATCCCTCCTCCCTCCCAGAAGAGTAACCCTAATAAATGAGCATACCCCAAAGTACCGGGCACATCTGGTAACAATATGATACCGACATAAAAACAGCCTCTTCTTCTGGGAGCTTATAGTGGTAATGCATAAGGCTGGGTTTGAACCAGTGGCCTATTCTGAAGGGTTTAGTAATCCAATCCCTCTCTAGCAAGGCTATTATTTTAATAAATCTAATCATTACAAAAATTGGAAAAATAATAGAGCAGCTTGAAATTTTTACAGAAATGTCTTATTTCCTCTTTTCAACAGATTTGCCCATAGTTTCTGGATAACTTTTTTTGATTTAATAAAAAATCATATCTCTGCTATAGAATTCTATAGGATGGTTTAAAAAAACTCTACAGGAAAGTTAACATTTTCTATTACATTTTTCTAATGTTCTACCCCGTAAAGAAATAAACACTCTCTCATCATATGCAACTGGAGACAGAAAAGCAGATAGGAAAGAATTCACCAATAGCTGTGTGGATATCAAATTAATGTGATGGGGTAGACCAAGCACACACACATACACACGGCATCATAATTTGTCTGTCATTTCCTTGCCAGCTCAGGGGAAAGCAAATAATTCCAAACAAACTTTTTCAAAGGAGGGTAGTAAAGGAACTTGACCATGAACAGCCGTGTTGTTTAGCTCCCAAATTAATTCTCAAGCGCTTTCAACATGGGGTTTTCCCCTGTGCTGCACATCCTGTGCATTAAAGAGAGTCCAGGTGATGGCAAGTCCATTTTTGCTTGTTTTAAAGGCTTTTCAGTAGGCTTCATAAGGACTATTAAAAATAGGAGCTGGTATTTTCAAAGCAGCCCTAGGGACTTTGGTGACCAAATTCCAATGATTGGTTCAACAGCAAGGGGAATACGCGGGGGAATTATTTCACACAAAGCCCTGATGTAAGATGCTATAAACCAATATGTAGCGAATGTTTGAGTGATTTTATCTGGCACAGAAAGAAGCCCTAAACACTACTAAATGCTGTTAGATTCAGAGACTTTGTTTATTGCCTTTTAGGGCTTATGGAAGGGAAGGGACAATAATACAAGCCGGCGTTGGCATTACTGTGTGAGCAGATGCTAGGAAAGCATCTGTCACACAGCTCTACAAATGCAGCTTGCTCCTGCTATGTTGCGCCTCGCCCCCCCCCCCGCCCACTTCTCCCACTCTCTCTCTCCCCCAGTTCTGCTGATCCACTCCCACCATTCAGCAGGGCTGTAACAGACCAGGGGGTAGTATCCAGAGCTTTTAAATTGATGCACTGAGACTCCGCAGCGAGATACAGATCTACTAGAGGTGGGCAAGACAATATTATTTTTTCTCTTTTGAAAACTTTTGATGAATACCACATTTTTCTGTTGCCATTAACATTTTTCTTCAGCAGCCTAAAACCAGACGTCCTCTCCTCCATTTTTCCAATTAAAATCTGAACATTTTTATTCCATGAAAATGTCTATTGTGTAAAAAAACAAAAAAAAGTTTTCACCAAATGTTGCCAATCAATTCTGCTAGCTCTGAGTGTTCTCATCAGCCCGGCATGAGTATCCACGCAGCACTGGCTGAATTCCCAAAGTCCAGTCCCGGCATGCACTGGGCTTAGTGTGAAACTTGGGATGGATTATCTGGGGGCTAGACTCTGCCTTGGTTTTTCCAAAGTCCTCATCAGGAAGATGAAGAAGGGGAGAGGACCCTGGATCCTAATGGGATGTTCCCTCCCCTGATCACTGGTTAACACTCCTTTCACCAGTGGCTAGGGATGTCTCGTCCCCTCACCCTGCACTGAATATTATACTGCGCTCTTTGGGGTCTCTGATCTTGCACTGGCATAAATCAGGAGTAACACCATTTAAATCAATGGAATTATACCGGTGTGAGAGGAGAATCAGGCCCCTTTACCTAAAGTTTTAAAAGAAGTAGTGTGTTCTTTTGCGGTCTATAGGGAGTCACTTTGCTACTGGGGCCTAAAGGAAGCCTCCTTCTGACTCATTTGATCTGGCTGGAAATTGCAGAATGTATATTACTATGCAGGGCTAGAAGGAGCAGGGGGGTGATGGACAGCCTGAGTGAGCCATCTGACTGTTCAGAGCTCAAGTGCTATCAGGCAGATATCTTACTGGACTATTACAAATGAGGAAGGGAATCATTTAATTTTTTCGTAAGCCCCTCAATGGTTCCAAAGCAAAAAATACCTTTGGAGGGCCCTATGCAACGTAAGATACAGGGGGCCCTCTTCCAATTCCCCCCACATCTGTTACAGAGCCAGCCCTCCGCTGCAGTCTAGGGACAGTGCTGTTAGTGGGGTTGGCAGCTTAGGCATTTGCATTGCAAAAGCCGAAGGCTTCCACTGATTAATAGATAACATTTTCCCTACGTGCTAATCCTCTTTATTTAGGGGGTGTAGTTGTTGTGTGTGTGTGTGTGTCCATATATTTCCCATTTTTCACTCAGTCCCTGCAAACAGCTCTGTGTGTCAATTGTGTTTCCACAGAGCTAAAAGTCCTACCCTTGTTCTTCTCCACAGATATCCCTGTTTCTGGCTTTTTAATACTGGCCCATGAGGTGCGCCTCCTTCCTCATCTTCAACCTGATGCCACTCTCACTCCCCTAACATAATGCAACCCTGCCCTCTCGCCGCACTGATCCCCTACTTGCATGGATAGGAGTAAGGCTGGATATTTGGGAATGGGACTGTACAGTGAGGCTTGAATACAGCAATGACTCAAACCAGAGCAGCAGTCAGCAGCACAGTACATAGAAGATTGCAGAGGGATGGAGGCTGGCTGGGCTGGGACAGGCAGTCAGATGGGAGGCCATTTTGTAAGGAGGCCCTCTGATGTGGTGGGTAGGACTTGAAGAGTCCATCCAAGGCTGGTGGGAGATTCTGACCTTAAGGAGCTGAGCGATGAGACTTCATCCAGGGAGGAGAGCGAAAAGGTTTTGGAGGAAGGAAGTGACTTGTTATAGAGCTGGGGGAAATTTTTCATACTTCTTGTTTATTTAAAGGGGGAAAATGCACTTTTAGTCAACTTGAAACCATTCGCGAATCTGACGCAAATAGTTCTGGCCATTCACCAAACAGCCGGACGAGAAGGAGCAAGTGGAAGTGCTGCTGTTGACGCCCCCGCACCCTAAAGTGCTTAGGGCACTCACCTGGGATATGGAGAAGCAGGTTTGAATCCCTGCTCTGGAACAGACTCCAGTGGACTTTTCCGATTCACTGAAAATTAAAAGAAATTCAAATTTGATTCAACCTGAATCAATTATTTAAAAAAAAAAATAATTTGGAACTGCCACCCAATTGAAAAATCAGTTATTCACCCAGCTCTACCGGTTACTACTCTTTATCCTGATTCAGATTCATGGAAAGAGGAGTGATCATTATCTGGTATGGGGTTGGATTGAGCCTTTACTGAACCACAGGACAGGTACTCACCTGAGGGATTTTTTTCTTCTGCCCTGCAGAAATATGGAGATTTTAAATGTGGCTCTTAAAAATAAACTGTTAAATTACTGCAAAGCAAACCTGATCTGACTGTGTGAGCATCTGGTCTCCTGAGGAAAAGGAATACTTCCTGCCGCTAAGCAGAGATAGCAGCTAGAACTGTGTCATGCTGCTAAGAATGCTGTGCAGCCATAACCCTAGAAAAGCCCGAAGGAGGTTTCTGTGTAGCCTGACAATTTACTGGTGGAAGGGAAGGGAAGATAGGCTGGGCCTCAAGTGCACGCACGTGCACACTCACATGCATGTATGTACACACACACACACACACACACACTCTAGGAAGGGGACCAGGATTCAGGGAAGGTAAGTTGGGAGTAGGGAAAGAAATCTGTCAAGAGAAGCGACTCAAGGCAATGAAAAAGAACATGGATTTGGGGCCTGTGAAAAGCTAAGCCCCATTGACTTCAGTGGGATCAGCACGGCTCACATCACGCAAGATTGGGCTCATATGCTCCTTTATCATGTAATCTCAAACCAGGAGTAGCCAAATGCAGCAGTAGCGGGAGGAGGCAGCACAACACCTCTATTCAGAGCACTCAGGATGTGCAAAAGAAACCAGATTAATTGAGAAACCAGAGCTCCAGTTCCCTGGTCCATTCAAGGGGCACTTGGTATAAATCTGGAAGGGCAGGAGCGTGTGGTTTTAAAACAGAAAACTGCCCTAATTTATTCTGAATGCCAGTGACCACTAGAAGCTGGAAGCACTAGAAGCACTCAGCAGTGCTCGCTTTTTCCTGGCCGCATCCCACAAGATGGGTTCTTGTGCGTGGCAAGGTGAAGTAGTGTTATGGGAGACTCTGCCACGGAAGGGACCTACCCAGAGGGAAGTTTATAGTAGTCGCATAAGCTGTGTTTAGAGCTGCTTTGCAAAATGGGCCTAGGAGCCCAAAACTCAAACCAACCCCTTTTCAGGTTCAAATAACTCTGGCTAACTCTATTGATGTATTTTTATGAGCGATCTTTTTTTGGTCGAAGACCAGGTCAGATCTGAAGTGTCCCAAAGTTTGGGAACATACCTTTCACCTGAGCACTTTAACCACAGGACAGCCCATGGATAAGAGTCAGAACCCAAGGCAACAGGATATTGTAAGTGAGTCAGAGCCCAGAGACAGCCACTGCCCTGAGACTCATTCTATTATCACGGCATGGTTCACATAGCAAAACAGTTTGGGTGCTCCTGCTCCAAGCAATTTGCACAGCAGGGAACGATAGAACAGGAGTGCACAGAGGAAGATGAAGCGTTAAGCACATCCAGTTACTGATGCAGTTACTTTAGATTTACTTGAGTGATAATTGCATCTTAAATAAATAAATAACGATTGATTACCAAGACCACATTCATCTGAAGTTTAACAGCAATGGGACTGATATTTATTTTACAGCCTAGTTGTTAAAGCTCTGCCATTTTGTATCTAATAATTCAATGGTGTTTAAAGGGAATTTGAGACTTTTTGGTCCTAAAATTGTAATTATTTTAAGACAAATTATTTTCTGCAGATTTTTTCTCTGTATCAGTAATAATTCAGTGCTGACAGGTTTAGGAAGAGACAAGTGTGACTTCTTCTGCATCCTGCAATAAAACTGAACACACTCATGATAAGAGAGACAGAAAGGGACTCCAGAGAGTGAGAAGGCAACTCAGAGGGATTGAACATCTGCATTTATACCAGTGAAGATATTATTTAGTGCTTATGGAAGGAGATGGCTTGACAGCCATGGAGAGCAAAGTTCTCTGATTGTTCCCCTGGTGGACAATAGCAGGCCTCTCCCCAGAACTGCCCATGCTTCGGCCCTGACCTGGTACTCCCAGGTACAGTGAAAGGGTTGTTCAGTTTCTGTGTCCCTTCAATCCATGGTATATCTGCTGAGACTCACTGAAGTGCACTCACTAGTGGGAGCTGTAGTGGTTTCTGTACCGCGGACACTTCACTGACAAATGGCCTAAGAATCACTTTGGTTGCTCAACAGCCAACAGAGAGTGGCTACAACTTCTGAACATTTCTGTCCTTGAAGAGGGAAAAAAAATCGACACCCCCCCATTCTCTGCTGAGAGCATTGCTATCTTCCCCATCACTCAAGCCCATGATATAGACCTCACCTTTGACTCCTCCCTCTCTCTTGCTCAGCTCACCCAAGCTGTGTCCAAATCCTGCCACTTCCTCCTTCAAGACCTTCCATGATCCAACATTTTCTCTGTCCCTACAGCTACAACTCCCCTCCAGACCCTTGTCATCCCAGGTCATTATTGCTGAGGCCACCTCTTCTCTGGCCTCCCTCCCACATACTTCACTCCCCTCCAGGCTACATAAAATGCAGCTGCTATGAACTTTTTGCCATTTGCTCTGAGTACATGATGCCCTTTGCCAGCACCTCTCCCGACTCCTCCTCAGCTTTTATCAGATAGGTTTGGAGCTTGGGTTTAACTTTTCTATGACTAATGTTCATTGACAGCAGGTGTTCTGAATCCAGGCTCCTTTCTACTCTTCTGGAGATGAGCATGTAATTGGTAGAGGTTTGTAAAATGTAGCAATTCTGTTTTTCTCTTCTTCAGAGGACTGTGCATTTTGGACTCATGAGACCAAAGTGAAAAGTGTGCATGTATTCGAATCTGACTTGCAGGTACACAGCAGGCATTTTCCACACAAAATCGCATGCTCACTTTTCTAAATTTGAGCCTCAGTAATGAGGGTACCTGGCTTTACTGGTAGAGGATCTGGAAAATAGTCCTGATAAAAAGTTTGGAGATCCTCTAAAAGAGTTCTGCAGAGTATGCACACATACAGAGAGAGTGCATGATAGCGTGATGTGGTCTGCAGGTGTTTTTTGGCATCTTTGTGCGATAAACTGCATAACTCTCTCATAGCTTCATTATCCATGAGTATCTTAACCTCATGCCAGCAAACTCTTTCACCCCATCATCATGTATTTTCAGAGAGAGAGAAATGGCCCCAACTTCTGATTTCAGGTGCCTTAATTTTCAACTGGTGGGTACTCAACACATTGTGAAAATTGGGCCACAGGTGTCTCCATTTGGACAAGTCAAAAATTTAGGCACCCAGAATCGCTATCCACTTCTTAAAATATACACTCCTTGCACAGATTCAGCCACTCTCACACTCAATCGCCAAACAGCTCTTCCAAAGTACATCAGTCCTGATTTGCAGCGCTATCTGCTGGGCCAGTCCTAGGCCCTACCCAGCTTTTCTAGGACACTTCCATTTCTTATCTGCAGTCATAGAATCATAGAATATCAGGGTTGGAAGGGACCTCAGGAGGTCATCTAGTCCAACCCCCTGCTCAAAGAAGACCAATCCCCAACAGTCTTCCCTTGCGTTCCAGCCCTGGGGTCCTCCTGACTGTGTAGTGGGACAAATGTTCACTAGAGACAAGGTGGAGACCAAACTCATTTCCATCAATACCTAAAGAGCATGGAGGAGATCATTCCCACAGTGAAAGGGAAACCCAGCCTAGATATGAGAGAACCAAACCACCAGTGAGGTATCTATTGTTGTCCCCTGTGTTTATAGGAACAAACAGGGGAAAGACAGTTGAAGTACAACAGCCACTTTGTTGTACTTTTCACTTTGGCTCTTTCCTCGTATTGTAAATATCCTTCCATTAACTTGAGAAATCATTTAACTCTTTCCCCACCTTTTCTTTGAATGTGGGGATCAAACCAACTCTAAGGCAGACACACGTACAGAATACCCTGTCTACGTTCAGTGGTGTGCCCAAGATAAAGACCTCAACAGCTATATCTCGGGTTAGATGCCCTGCTCAGTATTGTCAATGCATTAATCTTAGACTTCCCGTTGCCTGGTATTGCAAGAATGATAATTTGCAGCCAATGGTGGCCTTTTTATTTCTATATCCAAAGAAAAAAATCCCTGACTTCATACACAGTAATAATATGTTAGCATGTGAAAGGAGAAATTAGATACTGTTGAAATTTGTTTAGAAAAACAATAATCCAGGCTCAGTCTATTTAACTGTCAGGTGGTTTAGGATAATACTTTGCACCAAACATTTTCAAGGCACTGAACAGATGTTAACTAATTAATTCTTACAACAGTCCTGTGTGGGAGGAATTGAGGAAATTGAGGAAGAGAGGCTAAGTGACTTGCTTAAAGCCACCAGAGGAAAGTCAACGGCAGAGTTGAGATTAGAACTCAGGAAACCTATCCAGCTTGCAGTCCACTAGATCATTCTGCCTCTTAAATACCTGTTTTGATGAATGAACACTATGGAAAGGAGGAATGTTGGCCAAGATGGCAAAGGTTAATCACTTATCATTTTGAAAAGTACAATGGGATCATTAACTTTCACTTGTGTATTCCCTACAACAAGACAGAAGGGACCTCATCTTTATCTCTTATCTAACTCATAGTTATGCACCTATAACTAGGGTGACCAGACTTCCCGATATTAGGGGCTCTGTCTTATATATGCAACGATCCCACCCCCCTCTGGAAAAAAAAAGTGTCATGATTTTTCACACTTGCTATCTGGTCCCCCTACCCATAACAACATCACACCCACCACCATGTTCAGAAGTGCACTGCAGTGTCAGCATAAGCTACGAGTTTAAGTCCAGTGTGGGACATTAATTCATTACCTCGTGGGCCCCAAGGCAAGGATGTATTTAATGCTGTGCTGTGCATGGCACAAAATGAAGGGAGTCCCTTATAAGTAGCATTCATGTTGCAATCTATCCTGTTACTCTTCATAATGATGATGGGATTCAAAGCTCCAGTAGTCCATTTAACAAGGAAGTGCTTTTATTGTTTCAAGAAAAAGCTTGAATGTTCAACACTTTGGGCAAATCCTGGGCACGACTGGCTCCCACTGGGTTAATAAGAAATCCCCCAACCCATGTTTGCATCTAGGCTTGGCACAATTAGATTTTTTAAAAATAATTTTGATTGAGATATTGATTTGTTCTAACCTTTTTTTCCTCTTTATATCCATTTTAGTGTTCACAGTTTGTGCAAAAATTATGGGTTTTAAGCACTTTTGTTCAACTTTTATCTATTTAAAATTTTCACAGTTGTGGGAAGTTATGGTGAGGGGTTCAGACAAAGGGTGGGGAGACAATAATTATTTAATGACAGCAGACTTTGAGATTCAAAAAGTTAAAGCTTCATAATCATTGAAACACAAATTGTCAACGTCATGTCAAAATATCCAAAGTAAACAGCCTTAAATCAAACTCCCATAAATTCTCAAGGAGCATTTTTCTTACTTTGCCAATCTGTGCATTTTGATTAAGAACATAGAACATAAGAACATGAGAAAGGCCATACTGGGTCAGACCAAAGATCCATCTAGCCCAGTATCCTGTCTTCCAACAGTGGCCAATGCCAGGTGCCCCAGAGGGAATGAACAGAACAGGTAATCATCAAGTGATCCATCCCCTGTTGTCCATTCCCAGCCTCTGGCAAATAGAGGATAGGGACACCATTCCTGCTCATCCTGGCTAATAGCCTCTGATCATCAATGGAAATATTTTTTCATTGGTTTGTATGTGTACAGTGAAATCAATGTTTATTGACTTTTACAAATAAAAATTGAATCCTTCCAAGCCTGCTTGTATCTAAGGGAACAATTTGGTTCTGTGTAGCTGGAATCAAAGGGTGATAGCTCCTGATCATGTCAGGGAAGTCCAATAAATCTCTACTAAATAACGAGCTAAACCAAGTAGCAAGCGAGCACCCAATCAATTAGAGCAAAACGGTTAAAATATAGAATAGAACAAATCCACGGTGCATGCTAGTTCTGAAACAAACAAGAGCTTCCAATTAATATTGAGAGCTGTGTGCAAAACACCTCTCTCAGCTTCACAGGTATTCATATGTCTCAGCAGTTATTGTCACACATTTTTCAGGTTTGATCTGAAGCAGGGTGAAAGTCCACTTTTTCCAAAGGCAATGTCCTCCTCCCCACCCCCATTCATTCCACTTCCCCTTTCTATGACTTTTTCATAATGGGATTATCTTTCTTCCCCAGTTGCATGTCTGTATATACATATACACATCTGTATGATGGAGGTATGTTTTTCATTAGCCCAGGACTCTCGTGTTATGTATTGTATATTATACATATATTGAACGTGCATCTCATTTTCATTTCAATTAAGATTTGGGGGCCAATTTCATTCATGACTATTGATTCCTTCCAGGCCATTTGCATTTCATTCCATTCATTATAATGTATGAGCTTCATTCTTTCAGAATCATTTAAAACTCCCTTGCATTGCTACCCTAAGTGCTGGGTTATACACCCTCCTTCCAAAACCTCTCCAACAAACCCCTTGTTACTTATTGGATTTCTCTGTGTGTTTGTTGCGGGAAGCTGTGACTTGTCCCTGACTTTTACTAAAAATATCCATGACAAAATGAGGAGCCTGCGGAGCTGCAGGTAGGCTGGGAGATCCAGGGTTCTCCTCCGCTCGGGTCTCCAAACTCCAGGGGTTCCCCATGCTGCCATGGAGGCCGGGAGCTCCGGAGGTCCCTCCTGATGCCCACAGAGGCAGAGAGTTGTCGGGGTCCCCCCTGCCGCCTGCAGTGGCAGGGAGCATTGGGGTCCCCCCACTGCCCACGGAGGCGGGAGCTGTGGAGGTCACCTCACCGCTCCCTGTGGTGGCCAGGAGCTGGGGGAGGCTCGCTTGCCACCAGTGGCAGCAGGGGACCCTGCAGCTCCCAGCTGGGGCTGGCTGAAGTCACGTAGGTCTTTGGGAGTCATGGAATCCGTGACTTCCGTGACCCCGTGACTAAATCACAGCTTTACTAAAAAAGAAGGATAGCCATCACTTCCTTTCAATGTAGCCCAACCAGAATAAAAGATTAAACCTCTCCCCATCTGCGTAACACAATGGTAACAGGATTAGTCAATTGTTCTTCATCCTTCTCCCATTTCCCTGGGAAGACATCATCGTCTAAGGGCAGATGTGGTATCCCTTCATCTTTGGAGAGAGATTTTAGTTCCAGGATTGATTTACAGCAGGTTCTTACTAAACATGTCTAGTCTCTAACTCCATTGACTTCCATGGAGTTACTCTTGACTTAAACTGGAGTGAGAGGAGAATCAGGACGGTCATTCTTACTGATCTAGCATATATACAGGTTCCGCCAAGTTTACTGATGGTTTGGAAGACGCTGCACTGAGAATAGAATGTACAATATTTGGCTTGAAAATGAATGATTGGTAAGCTTCCAAAATTTTAAGTTTGGCTGCTTCTCTGAAGCTTATCCATACTTCTTTTTGGCTCTGCAAAGTGCAGCTGGAAACCTCACAAAATTGATTTATTTGTAGTATTTTGGCATTTCCAGCTAGAACCTGAAAGATCAAGAGGTTCACAACAGTGCGGGATAATAAAATAGAAGCTAACTAAACATTTTTAGAAATGTGGCAAGTTTTCTTGGGATAGGAAATTAAAGAAGTTCTTATTTCTCCCAAATTGGTTCACCCATCTGGCTTCTATCCAGTGAGCTAAAGAAGCAGACGCATTGGCCATCTAGCAAGGCACACCCACACATGTAAAGCCTGTACGGAAAGAAAATGTAATCCAAAGGTGGCATATGGAAATGAGACACCTGCTGTCCTTTCTTCCGTTCATTTCTTCCCTTATAACTAGTAGCAGCTTCTTTTTCAAATGAGACAGAACTGGAAAATCTGCGTTCTACACCAGTTTAAAAATAACGAGTGCAAATTGTTCTTATAGCAGACTTAGTTAATGAGAAATGGTGATATTTCTGAAATACATATAAGCTTAGATTTCAGTACCTTGCAAGAACTTCCAAGGCCAGATTTAGTATTTCTCGTTCTTTTGGTGTGAGCAGATTATCATGCTCAGAGCTGGGGTCTGAGATGAGAGATTTTGCGCTTGTGAATCAGTGCCTATTCCATCCTTCTTTTTGCGCAGCTGCTTCTTTTGACTATCTGAGCGGTGAGAAACTCCAAGCTCACCTCTGAACTCTGCTGTGCAAGCAGTTATCAGGAACCTAGATTAGCATTATCCTGTACCAAGTAGATCCTCAGGGGAACACTTGGACAACAACCTTCAACACAGTTCACAGCTGAAAGAGACACAGCTGTGGTGAGACACAGAGCAGAAGGACCACTCAGTTTTAGTAACCATAACATTTTCTGTGTGTATTGTGTGACTTTATCTAAGCTGCAACAGAAGGTGGATACCCACCGGTGTTTCTACATGTGGATCTTAACTGGCAGACACCCAAAAGGAGCAGGATAGTCTCCAAAGATTTTCATTCACATCTCATCTATATCTATCTATGTTCGCCCTCTGGCCTCTTTTTTCATCACATCAACTGCTAACTAGTTAGCAGCATGGCTACTACTGAGAGGAAACACCATGGGGGCAAAGCAGTCAAAACTCAAGTGTAACACTGGAAGCTTCTCCTTGAGGATGCTTCCAGCTATAATCACTTGATCGCAGCATTTTAGAGCAGCACTTGGTAGAATAAGTAGCTCCTCATGCAGATGGGTAAAAGGAGCGGGTGGCCTTGGGCAAAACACACACACACAAACACACGCAGACAAAGTGAAAGGAAAGGGAAATAGAGACAGAGCAATATGGAGCAAATGGATCAGCGAGAAAAATGATTAGCAAGGAATTCAAATCTGGGAATGAACATCTCCAGTCCCTGCTCCACCTCTTCCTCAGGGCCCCTGCCCCTGCTCTGCCCTGCCCCGCCTCTTCCCACCCCTGCTCCACCCCAGCCCTGCCCCCACTCCACCCCTTCCCCAAAGCCCCCGCCCCTGCTCTGCCCCAGTCCCGCCCCACTCCCATGAGGACTGCTTCAGGGGTTGGGTCCCTGCACTCACTGGCAGTGGTAAGTAGAACGATCCGGCCCCAGCCTGCTCCTCTCCCTTGGCTCCCAGCCGCACTGCTGGCAAATGCCAGGGGCAGTTCCGCCCTGCCCCTCAAGCCCCAAGGGAAGCAGAGCAGAGCAGGCTGGGGCCAGGTCACTCCACTTCCTGCCACCCCATGAGTGCGGAGTCGGGCCTGGCTGCCCTGCACTTATGGGCGTCAGGAAGTGGAGCCACCCAGCCCCAGTCTGCTCCGCTCCGCCGGCTGCCCCATCACCCCCGCGGAGGCCTGGAGGGCTGCATAGGGTACCAAAATGGCTAGGGACAGCCCTGCCTGCACCCCATTTAAAAATATGAACACACATTTGCAACCCGCCTCACAGTTATTTATATCAATTGGCTCTCTTTAATATGTACTCGAAAGACTGATTTGAATGTATTGCAAGTCTCAAATATACTTACCATAAATTCAGACATTAACATAAAAGTTTCACCACTACAAGGTGATATATTGTCGACAAAACATAGTTGATATGGTAAAGTGCCAGATCTGAACTTCTCCAAACTTCACACCTGGGGCAGAACTCTTTAATGGGATTAAACCAGAAACCAAAGAAGATGGGCATTAAACTTTGGGAAAGTTCATGGTCAGCATTAAATCCTGATACTGCAATTAATTTCTTGTAGGCAGACCCCTGAAGTCAATGGGGCTCTGCCCACACAGTGCTCACTGCAGAAGAAGGCCCAGTCTATATCTGAACTCCCCAGCCCAGGTCTCTATATTTGGTCAGGGCGCTTTGTGTTAACTGTAAAGACTATTGTTAGTATTGCTTTCTTTGCATTTGTGCCTAGGCTTGATCTAAGCATCTTTCACACTGTATGTTGAAATATACTAGCTCTTGGATCTAGCAGTCTACTACTTGCGTAGGCAAAAGTGAGACACTTGCGTATCGATGCTCTGAGATCTCCAAAAAACCTATCAAACAACTCAGCATAATTTTACTGAAAATGGGGGGAAATTGGTACAAAAAGGAGCTACTGTAATTCAATGAATCGAGTTTGACAGGCCAAGGAGAGTTAATCTTAAGAGTTATAAACAATTGTCAGACATGACCTATTCTGAAATTCAGGCCAAATTCCAGGTCATATTTGTGAACAAATCCATCACCTTACTTGGGCCTTCAGATCCCTTCTGACCTAGGGTACTCAGCCTTAATTATAAGCCTCTATATAACAACTATTACAGAAAACCTTAACAGATGGCAATATCGACCTGACCACTTTCCAAATAAACCATATTCATCATCTTCATACAAATGAATTTGTAATTGCTGAGAAGGTCATCTCTTTTTCACTGGCTGTGTCCCGAGCAGCTCCTCCGAAAAAATTGGCTGACATATTTTCCTACTTCTTTGGGCAAAAATAAAACCCCTTCTAGTTCCATTTGGAAAAGTCCCCACTAGGCATAAACAATAGAGTTCTACAGACCCCCTAAAAGAACAAAAAGAGGTGCAAGCCACTGTACAATGTAAACATTAATTTACTGTGGAATAATGCCAGCAAATAACATAACAGCAAATGCCTGTAAATGTCACACCGTTTATCAAAGGACTCTGCCCAGGGCACTGAACATGAGTGGGTAGCTCATGCTTTCTTAAAAATAGATTGTTCTGTTATTTCTCTCTCCCCCTGAGCCTCCGTCCTAGTCACAGTCTACAAAGGCAAAGCTGTGGGCTGCATGATAGAGATAAGAGGCAGAGTTGAAGCACTTGCAGATGGTAGTTGCTATAAAACCACAAAGAATTCTTTAATTAAGTCTTCCTTTCCCCCTTATTAAAATTCAGGAAAGATTACCATGGAATTTGTACTGTATCTGCAAAACAAATCATAACAATTACACTAGGCTGCCCCAGGCTGGCTTGATTGTAGCTTATTATCCCACAAAGGCTTGATAAATGTGTAAATTTATATGGAAGGCTTCTGCATACCACCATAGCCAGCTAAACAAAGACTTCTCGCCTTCCATACCCAGTTTTAGACAGGACAGCAGCTGGCTAGACTCTCTTGAATCACTGGATGTTGTTGTTGAAGTTTCAAAATACATATAAATGATCTCTCCTATCTACAATTTACCTAATCTGTTGAACTGGGATAAATTCATGCTCTTTTGGTGATTACTGACACCCCATCAAAGAGCCCAGTTAACCCTCTAAGCCAATATACATAAAACATCAAGAAACAGCAATGGAATTCAAATTGAGTTTGAATATTCAGATCTAAATGCCACAGGCTTCCCTGCTGAATAAAGAGGTAAGTCCTGTAGGCATAAGACAAGTCTGTCTAGTAGACACATGCATTTCTAATGCTGACCTGGACTTTCTGCGGTAAACTGGATATAATGGTGGCCCAAGAAAACTACTCATGTGAACTAAACTGAATCCCATTTAAGAAGTGGCTTAAAATGAAGAAGAGGGCGAGGTCCACCCTTGGGACGTATATTACCCTTTATTTTGTGTGTAGCTCCTAGGTTCCACTATGATGAATGCATTAGAAATTCAGGTTTCAGAGTAGCAGCCGTGTTAGTCTGTATCCGCAAAAAGAACAGGAGTACTTGAGGCACCTTAGAGACTAACAAATTTATTAGAGCATAAGCTTTTGTGGGTTACTGCCCACTTCATCAGATGCATAGAATGGAACATATAGTAAGAAGATATATATATACATACAGAGATGGTGGAAGTTGCCATACAAACTGTAAGAGGCTAATTAATTAAGATGATCTATTATCAGCAGGAGAAAAAAAAACCTTTTGTAGTGATAATCAAGATGGTCCATTTAGACAGAAATGGGCCATTTTGGGTAGAAAAATGAAAAAGAATAAATGGACACAAATCTGACCTCAGGAATCATAACATTCAAAAATTGGTAGGAGAACACTTCAACCTCTCTGGCCACTCAGTAAAAGACTTAAGGGTGGCAATTTTGCAACAGAAAAGCTTCAAAAACAGACTCCAACGAGAAACTCCGGAGCTTGAATTAATATGCAAACTAGATACCATTAACTTGGGTTTGAATAGAGACTGGGAATGGCTGGGTCATTACACATATTGAATCTATTTCCCTATGTTAAGTATCCTCACACCTTCTTGTCAACTGTCTAAATGGGCCATCCTGATTATCACTACAAAAGTTTTTTTCTCCTGCTGATAATAGCTCATCTTAATTAATTAGCCTCTTACAGTTTGTATGGCAACTTCCACCTTCTCTGTATGTATATATATATCTTCTTACTATATGTTCCATTCTATGCATCTGATGAAGTGGGCTGTAGCCCACGAAAGCTTATGCTCTAATAAATTTGTTCGTCTCTAAAGTGCCACAAGTACTCCTCTTTTTTAGAAATTCAGTTGATGGAGTAAATTACATATCGCAGTAGAGGGCAGTGTTGAGTAAACACACAAATCTCCACAGTGGCAGATAAATACATATCACAATGCATTATTAATACCCATGTGTTGATGGGATTTCATTTTCTTGCTCAGTGAACTTCAACATAAAGCAAAGGACTGCTTCAGATTTCATTTGCACCAGTGCCATTCAGGAGTAATTCATACAATTCAGTGCAGCTTCACCAGTGTAAAACTGGTGTGAGATCAGAACTAGACCCCAAGAGTTCTGGCTGTCATGTTTCCGGGGAGGGCAGCAGAATTATGCAGGAGGAGAAAATGTCAGAAAAATATAAATAGTTTAAAAAGCCATCGTTGTCAGCTATTTTTAGCCCCAACATTTAGATGATGTGTAAAAAAGGGTTTACAAAGAAATCCTAGTAAGAATAGAAATGTTTGCATCAGATTTATTAAAAAATATTTCAGTGGCATCTGTGTTTAACACATCAGTTGCTGCCTATTTCTGTTCTCTTAGTTGGATTCAGTTATGTTGACTTCCTCTCATTTTACGAGGTTTCATACATTCAAATTAAGTTCAAAACACATTTTGCAATAACAAACGCTCATACTTCCATAACACCTGTCGGCCACGGATTTCAAAGCACCTTGCAGACATTTAATGGTATGATTAGTTATTATTTTTATTATGGTAGCACTTAGAGGCCAACTGCCATGGATCTAAACGGCGAGCTTGTCTCTGACCTCTATATAATCTCTCTGAGAACAGACCCTGTTTTTTTTTTTTGCAAGGCGGAGCCCCTGAGCTCCACTGCTTCAAGACTGGGCACCCTGGTTTCAGCACCCATGTTTCACCGTGGCTTCCAGAGTGGGTCTGAATGAATTTAGATCCCTGTCAGAGACTTATCCCGTTTGGGAGCTATGCAACCAGCAGACATATGCAGTGACACAAAACACACTTTTCAAAGCAAGGCGGCATTTTTTAGTCATCTGGAATACCATGTTTTAGGGTCATTAGATTAGAATGGAAAAGCAAAGCAAAGCTTATATGTATGGTTAAGCTGGCGGGGTAAATTGAGGCACACGGAGGTAAAATAATTGGACTAAAACCATACAGTAAATTAGTGGTAGAGTCAAGAATAGAACCAAGGACTCCTGATGGCCAGCCCCTTGCTGTCACCATTAGAATATACTCCCTTACTTTATACATAATGAATATACAGTCTCAAGTAGCCTGAAGCAGAAGAGGTGAAGGAGAGAAAGGTTTCTGAAAAATCTGATATTTGGTCTTAAATAAACCTTATTGTTACATTTATATTCATATATCCAAAAGAGGAAAGGACTAGCCAATTAATTAGCCAATTAATTGCTTCTCCAGATGCAATCCCCAGCCTTGCTTTACATGGAAGGGACGTGGCCGAGAAATCAAACTTCCCCAAATGCCTCCCAAATAAGTGAATAAATAATATGACATTCACTCTCTGCTGTGAGATGAGACCTCTCATTTCATGAACCAGCAAACTGAAGGAGGAAAGAGATTTTTTTTTTTAACTGGGGTGGAAGGAAAACTGATTAAGCCAACTTTTAAATCCCGCAAAAGAAGTGAATGAGCAAGAGACTTTTTTCCTTCCTCCCCTTGCATAAAACAATCAATAAAATAAAGGGCATATATTTTATACTGAGTTTCCTAATCCGTATGACAAAAATCATATTTCTCACAGAAATCACATTGAAAACAAGCTCAAGTGAGGAGATGAATGGATGCCACTTGCATGTAGGTTGGCTTCCAATGTAAGTGCAAATCCATGGATGTTTCCCTTGCTGACTCCTTTATGGCTTCCATTTTCAAGCCTGACTTGTCCAGTTTTGTTACGGATGAGCCAGCAGAGCTTTCTCCAGTTCCTCCCTGTCTCATTTCAATCCGGAGGAAGAGGGGAGGAGCCTTGAAATGGAAGAGGAACAGAAGTAAGACTGATCCATGTTTGTGCATGCTTTTCTCATGGCTTGTCCCTGGAGACTGTTGGGTCCAAGTCACCACATACAAGAAGCAGAGGTTAGCAATGACAGATATTCCCTCTGCAGTTTCAGTGGGATAAAGTGTATGTCAGGTCCTGCCCTAGCACTATTGTGCAATGTTGTGCACCATTAAACGGACGTTCTGTTCCTTACAAGAGGTGGATGCATTTCAGTGCTGGGGGGAAGTGTTCTCTATAATTACACAGAAGGCCCAATCCTACAGTCATGTGAGTAGTCCCATCAAAGTCAATGAGGTTGTTCAGAAATTGCAGACCGCATCCTGCATCCCTTACTTGAAGCATATTCTCCTTTGGAATGAAAGCAGAAATGTAAGACATTATTACTCTTACTGATGGTTTAATTATGTTTTTGGCTGAATGTTTGCAGTTGGGCAGCATGGTGCATTCTTCCATAGCTCATAAATGATTGGAGCTTCTCCTTTAAATTCAAACCAAAAAATGACTGCTCTGTTAACAAAAGAATGCCCCTCTTCCCCGCAATTATTGACTGAAGAGTTGTAGGCATTGCAGGACTTCTAAAAAGAAAAGGTTTATTTCACTTAGGGGGCAGAAAACTGGATGTGGCCACTGCCTCCTGGTTTGCAGCCCTGGATTTTCAGCATGGTTTTTGATTCCCTGGCAAGCTAATCTGTTTCCCTCTGATATTCTAAGAAAGCTCTCTCTCTTCTTTTTTATTAACAAGCCATGCACTGAGAGCGGTGCATGCAGTTTAATTTACATCTCCTTGAATTCAAGAGGAACAGGGGAGAGATCTCCGGAGATAAGTAAAACCACCTTTATGGAAAGAGATTTTTAAAAGTGATCAGTGCCACTTGATTTCTCCTTTTTTTAAAAAAACAGAAACAAAAACCAAGAGAAACGCCATCAAGTATCCGCTACAGGGTGGGACTAACACTTTTGGATATTAAAGAGTAAGGGATCAGACCAAGATTGAACAACATTAAGAGAAGCACATGGAGGATAATGTGCCATGCAGTACTTTAAGAATGTCCTTCTCCCAACCCAATGCCATGTTCTACTGGTGTATCAAGGAGGAGGCTGAGGGAATTCTTAATGTTGAATGGCACAAGATACGCCAGAAGGAGCTACCCATCTCCTTGAAATGCAGTCCCCATTTCCCTAGTGCTTGGAGGAAGATCTTAGAAATAAGGGAGATAACTATAACAGGGGCTTGAATCTAATGTGGACCTCTGGAAGCTACTACAATACAAAAATAATAAAAAAAGGAACAGGAAAAGAAAGGTTCAAGGAAGGCTACGAGATCCAGTGAATAGTGCTCTTTGTTGCTATGTGCAAGATCCAGGATTGATTTCCAAGTAAAAGACTTTTGTTCTTTGGGACAGCATGGTCTTACAGGACCCAGTAGAGGTAGAATGCACCTTATTCCTTATAGAGGCTCATAGAGGAAGGAAGAGGTTCAGTCCTTCTATGTGAGTTAGAACAGCGGTCCTCAACCAGGGGCCCACAGCAGGTTTCAGAGGGTCTGCCAAAATAAAGCAGAGAGCAGGGCCGGTGTTAGACTCACTGAGGTCCAGGGCAGAAAGCCAAAGCCCGAGCAACATAGCTTCATGGGGGTCCCCTGTGGGGTGGGGCCCTGGGCAATTACTCTGCTTGCTACTTCCTAACACTTCCTCCTAACTCCAGGCCTGGCTTTTAATCTACTGGGGATATGCAGAAAAACAGTTGTGGCACAGGTGGGCCATGGAATTTTTACAGCATTTTGTGGGGCCCTCAAAAAGAGAAAGGTTGAGATCCTCTGAGTTAGAAGAAATGGTGATGCGTTCTGATGTGAGTTCCACCCAGTCTATTTTAGGGTATAATGTAACAGGGAACCGGGAAGAGAATGGTCATGGCTGTGAGAAGCATGGGTAGGCCCATCCAGAGTGGGGGCGATGAAGGGTGAGGCAAAAGAAGTAAACCTGGTTAACACAGCCCACATTATGCCTAAATAAATTTGTTAGTCTCTAAGGTGCCACAAGGACTCCCCGCTGTTGTTTTTTTAGAAAATGAAGTGTAAATCATCCTTTCATCTACAATTATCACCAATAGCAGTAAATTGCGATGAGATGTTGGGCAGAAGGCAGACTCTGCCTTTTATGGAGGTGAATTCCCCTCTGGGCTCCCATGGTTGGTAAATGAGTCAAAGGGCAGGGCAGGGCAGGCAGAGAAAAACATGCAGGGTGAAACCAGAGCGGGAAACATTCTGTTTTGCGAAATACCTTTTGTCAGCTGAAAATTACACTTGTAAAAAACCATTGGGGTTAAAGACCAAAGTCTTTACCGCTAATTTATCCTGACAGCACAAAGCAACCATCTCTAGAGTCCCGTCACCTCTCTCATTACTAGGAGGAAAGTCAACTTGCACAAGCTAAACTGCAGACTAACTCTTCATAAAATGTTCATATGCAACTGGCAGAGTAAACACCTTAAAACAAAGCTTCAGTCACCCAGCCGGAGGGCTAGGCTTAGCTAAATACCCTGTAGGTCAGGGATTGGCAACCTCTGGCACGTGGCCCGCCAGGGTAAGCTCCCTGGAGGGCCAGGCCAGTTTGTTTACGTGCCGCGTCTGCAGGTTTGGCCGATCGCGGCTCCCACTGGCCATGGTTCACCGCTCCAGGCCAATGGGGGCTGCGGGAAGTGGCGCGGGCCGAGAGGAGCCGCGATCGGCTGAACCTGCGGACGCAGCAGGTTAACAAACTGGCCCAGCCCGCCAGGGGGCTTACCCTGGCGGGTCGTGTGCCAAAGGTTGCTACTCCCTGCTGTAGGTTAACAAGTTCCTACAATCAATATTCCAAGCCCATACGCAATATGGGGATGGAATGGGCACTGTCAATGTGCATCTCCTACTTAATGTTTAAGGACCAGATCCTCATCTGGTGTAAATCAGTGTAGGAATTGCCAGAATGGATCAGAACAGCGGTCCATTTTGTTTAGTATCCTATTACTGACAGTGGCCAGTAGCAGATGATTCAGAAAAAGATGCCAGAAACCCTGCAACAGATAGTTCTGGAATAACCTCTTCCCAGGAAATATTTCCTTCTCACCTCCAACAGTTAAAGGTTCATTTGTGCCCAGAAGCATGGGGTTTATATCCCATTGGAATGACACTAATTGACATCCACTGAGGATGTGGTCCAAATTCTTTCCCTCTGTCGTTAATAACAGTTTAGAAGTGAAGAGGTTCTCTCACTGAAGGAGGGTTTGTTCGTTTAAAGGTTTAACTTTTCACCGCCGCTTTTTGTTTTCTATCTGAAACATATTCAACCACTGTGGAGAACACAGACTGGACTGCTTGGTCCATTTCACTTTCAGCTTATAGTCCCTTTCAGTTTCTGGTGCTCACACTTGATCCCAGTGTTTGTGTATTTGGATTAACAACATTGCTGGGGAATGCTTAAACAAACGAGAGATCTGGCTCCATTTACTTTTAAAAAATAACTAAAAATTTACCCTAATATATGTTAACGTCGTTCTGTTAGCAATGGGACTACATCAGTGTGAACTAGGTATCTTTTAGGGTGTGCCAGCAGCATCTACATGAGGCAGTTAGGGTGCAACACATCAGAGTGCTCTTCAAGTCACACAATGCAAGTTCACAGTGTGGCACCATGTAGAGAAGCCCTTAGATACCGGTAAATACAGTGATCATGCAGGAGAAAAAAGCAGCTATTAGCTCTCACGGCATGTGAAATCTGTTTAATTTAGAAAGGGAATATTGGGTTGTGGGCTAAATATTTTCAACTAATGCAGTGAGTAAATTTCACCTCAGCAGCCATCAGAGGTGGGAGAGAAGGGATCCCTGCTTACTACCACCTCTCCCAGGTCAGCACTCCCTCACTAAACTTCAACATCTGAGCCTGATCTGAGTGTGAGACTGGAATCCATACTCTCTGGCCTAAAGGAAGGGTGTGATCCAGGCCCAAACTGGTACGTAGTGTTGGAACATGTGGCAGTTCAGCTCTGTTGGAGGTCCTGTCTCATTAAGAACCTTTGGACAAGAAACACACTCAGACATTACATGTTGATCCCATGCTAATTTGGCAAGACACATAATTCTGTTTCCTCAGAGGAGTGTACCAATACAACGAAATGTGATTTCAGTGTTAGTGTTGCAGAGTCTCTGCTGCAGGCAGCTTACCAAGATTGGTGTGCAAGTGGAAGGGACAAGACATTTGCTTAGAAAACTATGGGAATGACTGGGTTCTGCTGCTCTTGAATGAAATGTATTTACTCTATGTAGTACAATAGCTTCTCATCAAAAGAAATGCTGCAGTATTCTACAGTAGATACTGCAGATCACTACTGCAAGGTGTATTATCATCAAGATCAACAGGGCATGCTCTGTCTCTGACCACTATAGTCTTTTAGGGAGTGTATCCCTTCTTTGTGGGTCTGGGGCCTCCACTTTGCTAAAGGGGGAGCCCTTCCAGGCACTGCTACTCAGAGTGGGTCCTTGCTTCTGCACCTGTTTCTCTCTGTGCGGTTCCAAAGGAACTTGGACCCCTATTGGAGACTTACCCTCTGGGGAGCTATGCAACTAGCAGATGTTTGCAGCAACATAGCACAGACTTTTCCAAACAAGACATTATTTATTAGTCAACTGGAATACAGTATTTAGGGCCATAGGGTTAAAATGATAAAGCAAACACCACCTGGAATGGTCCCTCATAATATGTGCTAGCTACTTATGTATTTTGCTGCAACGCTGGGAGTACCTTCTCCAGACCTGAAGAAGAGCTGTGTGTGGCTAGAAAGCTCGTCTCTCTCACCAACAGAAGCTGGTCCAATAACAGATATTCTCTCACCCACCTTGTCTCTCTAAGCCCCTGGTTCCCAAACTAGGGGCGCCGCTTGTTCAGGGAAAGCCCCTGGTGGGCCGGGCCGGTTTGTTTACTTGCCGCTCCTGCTGGCTGCAGTTCGCCGCTCCAGGCCAATGGGGGCTGCGGGAAGGGCGGCCAGCACGTCCCTTGGCCCGTGCCACTTCCCACAGCCCCCATTGGCCTGGAGCGGCGAATCGCGGCCAGTGGGATCTGCGATTGGCCGAACCTGCAGACGTGGCAAGTAAACAAACCAGCCCAGCCCGCCAGGGGCTTTCCCTGAACAAGCGGCACCCCTAGTCTGGGAACCACTGCTCTAAGCAAAGCCTACGCACATCTCTCATCTAATTTGTCAACTTCTCCTTGTTTCATTAGGCAAGCAGGCCCTGCTTTGCCTTGGCCTGGAAGGCCAACTGCATGCTACCAGCAAAACTTCCCTTACCTTCCCCAGCCACCCCTGGATTGAATTCCATGCTGCAGGAAGCCTGTGAAGCAGGATTCTTCTCCATATCTCCTAATACCTCAGCCCTTTGTCTCAAGTTCCAGTCATGCTGTTGCTGTTTCATGTATGATCCCCCTCCTCCATCTGGGTTTTGGGGAAGGGAGCAATTGTGGTGAGACAATCCCCTGGACAGTTAAGGGTCCAGAGGTTGGTCTTCCATTGTATCCCCAAGGTAGCTCCATTCACATGTTGACGTTCTTGATAGCCCATCCATACCGACCCCCCAACACGCCTACCTGACTCGCATCTCAATCACTTCCTCGCTTAGCCCTTGTCTCTGGAAAGAGATTAACCCCTTCATACCAAGTGGGTAGCAATGCAGCAGTGAATAGGGAAAATGAGTCACCCACACTTTTCATAAAAATAATACAGAATTTTACTACATTCTCTGCATCTGCTTTGGATCATTAGGGTTGATTGCTGTAGTATATATACACAGTAACTCAAACTGTGACTTTGTGGGGTACATCACCTTCTGTCCTACCAAATAACACAGACAGACAGTTTCAGGTCAAGTTCCAGAGTAACAGCCGAGTTAGTCTGTATTCGCAAAAAGAAAAGGAGTACTTGTGGCACCTTAGAAACTAACCAATTTATTTGAGCATGAGCTTTCGTGAGCTACAGCTCACTTCACCGATGAAGTGAGCTGTAGCTCACAAAAGCTCATGCTCAAATAAATTGGTTAGTCTCTAAGGTGCCACAAGTACTCCTTTTCTTTTCAGGTCAAGGATTCTCAATGGAACCCTTCAATGTGTTTAAAATTGTCTCCCTCTACTAAGAAACACTTGACTTGGTGTTAATTGTCCTCATAGTCTGATTGTAGGGACAGCAGAGAGGACACAGCAGTTGGAAGGACAAGGGTAGCAACTGGGGATTTAGCTTAGAAAAATGCTTTGTGTTTTCTCCCAGTTGAACTATTTTCTTTGGCTTCTGCTGCAATTTCTGTGGTGCTGGGTTTTTTTAAAGCTGATATACATAAATATCTTTCTGACAGTAGTTTGGATTCTGGATTCATTTTAATGGGCCACAGAGAGAGAAACTGATTTACACTGAAGAGTTAATTAGCAATAGTTTGAATTTGCAATTTAAAAAAAAAAAACCCTCTGGTTGGCTCATTTGCTCTCTTTTCACCTCACTTGTTAGGGACAAAATGTTGCTTGAAATAAAGTTTTAACAAGTCTTCAGTGCTGCAGGCTCAGTAGAGAAACATAGACCCGGAAAAATTTCCAGCTCCCACTCTCAAATCCTTATCATTTGCACAGGTTTCCATCTGGCTGGGGTTCAGTCTTGGGGTATGTACCACAAACTCCAGCAGGACTAGTCTTCTGGGACCTGGAAACACAATAATGCTCTCACCATGAGCTGGACAGCATGCTGAACTCCTGTGAAACCTGCAAGACTCTTCTTCTAAGTCTTCAAAAACTTCTGTCAATATAAATCACAGTGTGAGCTGGATTACTGCAACATGGCTGGCTAATGGGCTTCAGAAGGACTGAAGTGATTAATCAATGATTCATCATAAACACAACTGCACTGTATAATTGGCATCAAATCGAGAACCTGGTTAATGGAAAATAATAAAGTACTGAGTCTGGAGGAGATGGAGAGATAGGGTGCTGACTTCTAGCCAATGCCCAGAGATCTGAGTTAAAGGCCTAGCCATTGGGGTGATGGAGAGGCTCCATTAGGAGGATGGGAAAGAACTTCAAGAGGATGATGGAGGGTGGGGTTAATAGCCTGTGGTCATGAGAAGGGAGGGGAGAATAGGGTTGTCCCTGTTCAGAACAGAAGCAGATTTGGGGCTCAGCTTCCTATTTGGAACACCCATTTGGTGACATGGAGACAATAACTGTCTTCGCAAAAAGAAAAGGAGTACTTGTGGCACCTTAGAGACTAACCAATTTATTTGAGCATGAGCTTTCGTGAGCTACAGCATCCGATGAAGTGAGCTGTAGCTCACGAAAGCTCATGCTCAAATAAATTGGTTAGTCTCTAAGGTGCCACAAGTACTCCTTTTCTTTTTGCGAATACAGACTAACACGGCTGTTACTCTGAAACCTAATAACTGTCTTGGTGTCATTTGCTTATTTACCCAACGTGCCTGTGATAAATGAGAGAGGGGGTAGCTTCCTTTTGTGGACACCCAGCCAGCGAGTTATTTATAGAATCCCTTTTGGTAGCTGTTCTCTACTTGCTTTACCTGTAAAGGGTTAAAAGTCTGACTGCATGCATAGGTAAAGGGAAGTGAGTGGGCACCTGACCAAAAGAGCCAATGGGAGGGCTAGAACTTTTTAAAATTGGGAAAAAACTTCCCTTTGTCTGTTGTTGTTGTTCTCCGGGGAAGAGAGGAACAGGGCATCAGTTATGCTGTGAGATGCTGAAGGCCAGGTATGAAAATAAGCAGAATAATACCTAGAAATTGCTTATTTGGAAACCCAGATATGTAAGTAGATCAGAAAATGTGTAGGAAAATACAATTAGGTTTATTTTGTTTATTTCTTATGGTTTGTGGACTCCTCTGTGCTAACCTCAAATGCTTTTGTTTTGCTTGTAACCTTTAAGCTGGACCTCAAGAAGGTTATTCTTGACGTTTAATTTTTGTAAGTGGGTTTTTAAAATCTAGCAAAAGCCTAAGTTCCAGATGTATTTTCTTTCTTTTTGTTTTTAATAAAATGTACCGTTTTTAAGAAGAGGATTGGATTTTTGGTGTCCTAAGAGGTTTGTGCATATGTTGGTTAATTAGCTGGTGGCGACAGCTGATTTCCTTTGTTTTCTTTCTCAGCTTTTCCCTGCAGGGGGAGGTGAAAGGGATTGAGGGTACCCCACAGGAAGGAATTCCCAAGTCCTCCTTCCTGGGTTCTCAAAAAGGTTTTTTTTTTTTGTCCTTTTTTTTGCGCACTTGGGTGGTGTCAGCATCTACCCATCCAAGGTCAGAGAGAAGCTGTGACCTTGGGAGTTTAATACCAGCCTGGAGTGGTCAGTATTAATTTTTAGAATCCTTGTGGGCCCTCACCTTCTGCACTCAAAGTGCCAGAGTGGGGAATCAGCCCTGACAGTGCCCTCAAGACCTGTTTCCTTGAACATCAGTGTGGTAACAAACCACAGGCAAGCACCTTCCTTTTGCTGAAATCTCAGGTAAGGCCCTGCTGGTCTGTTCTAAGTGGCAGCCTCCTTGGGTCTCTCTCTCTCTCTCATGTCTCTCTTAGGCTCATGGATTCACAGCAAACTCAAACAGATCCAAGTGCTGAAATCACTCTCTGGGCTCATTCTTCACCTTCAGCCCCTACGCTTTACACCTGGGACTGCCCTACTTCAAGGCCCCTCAGACCAGATGGTCTGGAAATTAGCCCTCCTTTTGTGCAGCTCAGTAAAGGCTAAGAGGCCAGACAAATAAATGTGTTTTAACTCACACAGTAACCTGAACTCTGAGGCCAGGCACTTTATGGCACTTTTAATGTTTTCTGTGGAGAGTTGCACACTGGTTGCTGGTACGTCAATGACCCCATTGTGCCAGCCATTAGCACCTCTCTCCATAACCATATAAAGGGGAAATTGAATGGAAGAGGAAAGATGAGAAAAGAGGCACAGAGTAAAAGCCAGACTGGAAAAAGGAGTGAGCAGAAGAGGAGGGATAATGAAGTGGTGGGAGCAGAGGAAGAGGTTATGAAAAAGATAAAGCCATCTCAGGCCTGGTTTACATTAAAACCGGTGCTGTAGCTATGCCACTGTAGTGCCCCGAGTGTAGACATGGCCCAAGGGCATGTGTGAAAGGCTTAGGAAGATAAAGCAGAAAAATGAGAACACTAGGAAAGGAAGAAGAGCAGAAGGCGTCCCAAAGAGCAATGTAGGAGTCGGTGAAATCAACAAATACTTCTGTTCCCTTTCCTGGAAGGGCGATTCCACCCCCACAATGGGCTGGGATTGCTGAGTGTTCCCCAGAAGGCTGCATGACCCTTTGGACCTCTCTGCTTTTCATGATTAGCCTCGGGGGCAGCTCTGGCATGCGGGGGGAGGGAGGGGAACCCTTTGCCTTCGTTTTCCCTTTCTTTCCATTCAAACAGTGTAGGGATGTATCAAAAGAATCTTTTCTCTAGGGGTATGGGACTTGAGTTAACCACATATGGTAACAGCTCCTGCACATCCCTTTGTGTCTGCAGGATCTTTCTCTCTGAAGGAAGCTTGGGAGAGTTATGTGAAATTAGTTATTTGCCTCACTCTTGTTCCGACTGGAACTGTGTCCCCGTCACAGAACTGCCATCAAAAGGCATTATGATGCATAACATAACGGGAAGGATTAAAGATTGCAGTGCGGTGGCCTGTAGATTACAGTAGTGCCCCACCAGCTTCAACCAAGATCAGGGCATCATGGAACCAGAGGGCCTGCTCTCCCTCTGATCTTTAAATCGTCTTTCTCAGAGTATGTCCCTCTTAGGCTCAGGCCCTATACTTTCTCAATGGGCAACCCCGAGATGCTGCTACTCTGAGACTGGATCCCTGGCTTAACCACCTTTGGTTCTCACCGTGGCTTCTTCAACGGTCCATAGGAGCCTTAACCTCTGCTGGTGATGGACGCCTCTTGGGAATAATGCAACCAGCAGAAGTTTGCAGCAACGCAGTGCAGCCTTTTCTAAACAAGACATTATTTATTCATTCCTCAAAGGTGGACAGAGCAGCCGGTAAGAACAATAAAAGGCCTGCATGCTTCACTATTACGTACAGCTTTGCAAGTTCCCCTCAGCCCTGCTAACTCCATCTCTGGCAGGGAGGAAACGGAATGCCCATGCTCATAGCATCTGTCTCTTGATGTGTGTGCCTCAGCCCGTCAGCTTCTCACTGACCCACTCTGGGGCAGCCTCTCTGGCTCATCCAACCCCACTCCCTTTTCTAGGGTCACTGAGGGTTTAGATCTCCTTTGATGCCAAGCTTTGCCTTAGGAAGAGTAAACTGTTTTGGCCTGGATGGAGCCAAGTCAGTAGTTTATTCCCCACTGATAGCCCAGCCATTTTTATCATACCTGCTTTGAAGGTGTGTACCTGACACTGACTTATCTTTGCCCTTCTCTCATTTCCTGTGGGCTTTCCCATGTACAGTGTCCTTTGATTTAACTCCATAGTGAGTAACACCCCCCCCCCCAACTGAACACACCGGGTACATCTACATTTGAGCTGGGAGGTGTGATTCCCGTCATCAGCTAACCGTCCTGAGTACAATCCTACCTGACCCCCTAGGTATGTACTTAGGTAGCTAGCCTGAATTACTACCAGTGTTATCGCAGGTACACTGCTATTTTTAAACCCCGGCTTGAGCAAAGCTAGCGTGGGTATGTCTACATGAGCCGGAACCATATCTCTCAGCTCAAATGTAGATGTACCCACAGAGGCCTGCACCATATTCATAAAAAATAATACAGATGGTTTCCCAGTTCGTCACACAGGGCTCCATTGTGCTAGGCACTGTACATACACAGAGCAAGAGACACTCCCTCCCCCAGTGAGCTTACAATTTAAATAGAGAAGACAGACAAGGGGGAGGAAGAAAGGAAGGATTATCATTTTACAAGTTGGGGACAGAGGCACAGACTTTAAACGACTTGCTGAGAGTCACCGAAGAAGTCTGTAATAGAACCAGGAATTGGAGCCAAATCTCCTGAGCTCACAGCCTTCACCACGGGTCCACCCTTCCTCTCTCATGTAATGTGATGATTTGGTAATGGAGAGGCGGGTGTACATCAATAAGGAGCGTGTAAGGGGTGGAAAGTGGTGATAGAAGTCAAAGTAGTGTGAACGTGAAGCATCATTACTGGAAATAATATGATAGTGCTTTACTGTGAGAGATATTCTTGTTGTACTTGTTTGTGCTGCAGTTTGTGACACAAAAGGCCCAGGAAGAATTCAGAGCAGTTTTGACCACATTTTGTCTTCCGAAAATAAGTTTCTTCCACTGAAGAATGTGCCACGGTCTCCTCCTCCCTTCCTGAATGGGGGAGCAGGCAGACACAAATTAATCAGGTCTCTGTTGCCAATTTGGTGCTTACCTCTTGCTCTAAGCTACAAAATATTTCCTGTCGCTTGTTCAGGAAGAAACTTTCCGACAGGCTTCAATGCCTAATCCAATAACACAAGGCACTGCAATGAATTCCATCTTGTTCAATCAACAAGCTATTAGGTGGAAACAGTATTCCAATCAGAATCCCCGTTCACCTACCCAAACAGTAATGTGACTTTCCCCGCCAAGACAGGAGAGCCAATATGTTGTGGATAATGATGTTTTCCTGTGGTCTGTCTAGTTCCTGAATTCTAATTTTCAACAGCTAGCTTCCAGATGTGTCTAACGGTTCATGAAAGGTAGTGATCCATCTGAAATTCCTTGGGACAGTCCTGATTTTTGGCAGGTTTTGTGTTGCTTCCTTCAAAGGGGGAGGGGTAGCCCCCCATTTTATTTTTGCTTCATGAAGCCACAGCTCCACTTCCTGACATAATTTCCTTATCCTATAGGAGAAAACAGCAAAGTGGTGACCCCAATTTTATAGAGTTTACACTCAATGTGCTTTTTTTTTTTCTTTTTCAGATTTGACCTGATTGCCAAGGCTAGATCCCAAATGGGCAACATTCCCATATTTGTAATTTTAAGTCTACATTTGGGTTCTTTGTCTTAAATAGTGTTTTGTATTTAATTCAATTTGTGTGTTTATTTAGTGGAAGGCATTTCAGCTTCCTTGATATTGTGTAAGGAAGATTTTTGGGGCTGTCTGGCTTCACCTTTTCCCAATAGAAGTTTTACATGGATGCAGAATTCTCCTTCCCTATGCCCAAGTTTCAGTCCTTAACCCACAAAGGAAGAGGGAGAGGTCCAGTTTTCAAAACATGAGGCTAGAATAACTGCTCAGTGTCAGACTGGAAATGGGCAAGATTCTTGACTGTCACTTTGCTTTTTAACATTGCCCCCCTTCTGTTCCTACTGGGGTTACAAAGCCTGTCCCGCTGACTCCCGACACAAGCCCTATCCTTGCAAGCACATGGCACAAAACTTATAAGCCTAACAACTGGCAAGGCAAGATCGTAACAAGAAACCTATTGATATCCCAGGGGAACCTGATGACAGAGAGAATGTGTCACTTTCAATTCAGTCAGCAAAAGAGACTGGTTGAGAGGGTACCTTTCCCACAAGGTATGTGGAGTCTTGGACATCAAACTCCTGTTCTGACTTGGGGCTGCGTGTTTAATTACTCTTTGTGTGAGGCAATGAAAATCAACCCCCAAATTCGCAGGTAAACCTTCCCCGGGCCCCCTTGGAATTAGAGATGAAAAAGGCCTATCAGGAAATCTGATCTGATAGTGTGGAACAGGTGAGGGGAGGCATGTTAAAAGGAGGAGGGGAATCTGCTTAATGCTGAGAAGAATTACAAGGTTTCGCTTCTGAAATTCTGAGGGGATCTTCAAATCTTTCTGAGGTTTGCCCATCAGGAATATAGCTTCCAGGAAGTGATAGGACAGCCTGAGCACACTCACAGCATCAGGCCATGATTCTGATCTGACACCAGTTTTAGAGTGGTGAAACTCCATTCCCTTTGGTGCACTTACTCCTGCTTTATGCGCTGGCCTGCAAGAGAAGAATCAGGCCCAAAGACTCAGAATCCCTAACCATTGTATTTTATCATAATTTTCTCCACAACCCAGACTCATCATGGAAAAGGAAATGAGCCATCTGCATAGCCTGCACTGAAACAAATGGCCTCAGAAGAAAATAGTAAGCCATTTCAGAACATAAGCTTTCATACACACACACACACACACACACACACACACACACACACACACAGAGCACAACCCTTTACCAACACTATGATGTTCAAGCACCAATCAAACAAATGTCACCTTTATGCAGGGTATTGTATATTGATTTGGGGTTAAAACAATTTTTTCTGGTTCCCCAGAGAATCTCATGACATTAGCGATCTTTTCTCTTAAAATTATCCTTTTTTGTGTGTGCATTTGCAAAGAGGAAGGCAAATAAACAATAGAAGTCCTTCGCTATAAGGTTAATGCTTGAATGTAGCAGTGCAATTTTTTCTCTTCATTTCCCTAGATAGAGCTTCAAGTATTTGCTTTGAACTGATACTCACTAGAGATGGGTGAAACTCTCATGGTTTGGTTAAATTTGGTGCTCCAAAAGTTCAGACTTATACTTCTGACTTCATCAGAAACTTATACAGATCTTTGTACACTTCTCACCTCATAATACCTAATAATTCAAACAAGCTCTTCTCCACAACCTTGAGGGCTAGAAACTTACTCTTCTTAAAAATGAAAGCTGAGATTCTCACCTAAGCACACATCTCCAAGAGCTGTGTCTTTAAGAAAAACAACAAATATTTTGAGAGTGGGAGACCTTCACTCTCTGTAGCAGAGGAGCAAAATTATGTTCATTAAGAACATAAGAACGGCCATACTGGGTCAGACCAAAGGTCTGTCTAGCCCAGTATCCTGTCTTCCAACAGTGGCCAATGCCAGGTGCTTCAGAGGGAATGAACAGAACAGGTAATCATCAAGTGATCCATCTCCTGTTGCCCAGTCCCAGCTTCTGGCAAACAGAGGCCAGGGACACCATTCCTGCTCATCCTGGCTAATAGCCATTGATGGACCTAGCCTCCATGAATGTACCTAGTTCTTTTTTTGAACCCTGTTATAGTCTGGGCCTTCACAATATCCTCTGGCAAAGAGTTCCATAGCTTGACTGTGCATTGTGTGAAGAAACACTTCCTTTTGTTTGTTTTAAACCTACATTCATTGGCCACTGGCCTCCAGGACAAACTCGTAACCTCTCCATCCCAGTTGCAGAGTGATTTGATTTTCAGCTAAAAACAAGAGCTTTTATTTAAATGTGTTCACAAACAAATTATTTCAGTGTGATTTGTGATTCCCATTGACTTGAATGGCACAGGCTTAAACCATACATGAGGAGAGTCCTCTTACACGGAATATCCCATCTGTTCAAATTGCTCACCTTTACCTCGATTAGCTGGGTGACTCTCCCTTTCCACTTCTCTGCCTCCTCTTTGGGTCTATAGCCCAGTCAAAATTACTGGAAGCCTGAATCCAAAACTCCCAAATAGAAAAAAAGTTAAACCAGAACTTGTGATGGGCAGGCTTCCTATATCCATAGGTGCTCTGATGGAATAGACAGTGACTTGAACTTTTCCTCTGACCCTTAGAGATGAACTGGAATCAGTTCCTCAGATGTGAGGAGGCCAAAACCTTGGAGGATGGGGAAGGTTGAAATCTGAATCGAAATATTGATCAAAATTTCACGTCCCCTCTCATTGTAATGGATTTGGACAAAAACTTCAGATCCAAACTCTACCACACTTTGGAGCATTCCAAATCCCTATCCATAGTTGAAGCTTGATAGAGAAAATGAATTCCTGGGTACGCCAATGTTTCTTTCATCTCCATCTCTTCCCTCCCAGGTCTTCTTCTCTGGCTACGGGCTCAACTGTATCAGCTATGTTCTCTGTGCCAACTGTCCTATCTATAAACCTGCCGCTACAGTGTCAGTCTGTTGGAGGGTGACTACATAGTCACCTCCCTCCTGGGTGGTGGCAAAGTGCTTTTGTTCACTAGGTCAGAGGAACTTCCTCATTCCACAATGGACTCATTTCCTCAGCTGTCCATTGCATTTCCTGCTGAAATCAACAATAAACGAGGCAGCCGGGAATTCCAAACCTATTTCTGGGAGTGATCGGTTAGCTGAGAAATCTTGAACAAGACATTTTTTTACTGTAAGTTTCAATCTATTCCGTCGCATTTCTTGTGTTAAATGTTTTATAGAATCTAATCTTTGAGGCTCTTTAACATCATTAAAATTCAGGTGAAAGGAAGCTAAAGGAACAAGAGGTGTGGATAGAGCTCTGACCTTCTGCAAGATTCCACTCTGTTCTAAGAAATAAAATAAAATGAGAAATGTTTCAACAGTAGCCACATGTCATGCAAGTCATTTCTTTGGAATGCTAAAAGAAGAGTGACTATGTCCTTCTCCTCCATTACCCTGGGCATGACCTTTGCTTTCACATGGACACATACTGTATGAACAAAGCAAAGGCAAAATTAGTCTGTGTCAAAACACAATATAACGCCCGCAATAACCCATTTCCAAATGAACAGGCTAAAAGGTACAGAGGCAGCTCGGGTGAGAAGGCGGTTAGTTATCCTGAAACATTAATAGCCAGGGCCAGCTCAGCTGTTTTGGAAAAGAGCTGTGACCCACCCCTGCTGCTGCTACTGTCCGCTTGGTGCTTGTCAGGTGGAGACAAAAGTTGGGGGGGCTTGTTGTAATACAGCAGCTGTGCAGTGAATACCTCAAGCGATGCCAGGTCAGGATTAAGAGCATTTCACTCCCCTACACTGATCTGATCTTCTGCAGGAGAAGAAATGGCTGCAGGAACTTAATTCTACCAACAGCTGTGATTAGCTCACCTTGCTGGTACAGCTCTCAGTTCTACATCAGTGAACCAATGCACCAGGCCAGTAGAGTCATATTATATTTTTGTGGTATTTGTTTTTCGCAAACTGATCATTCAGATTTAATTTCCTCTGACTTTGTGTTCCAAAGGGGAAGAAAGAGCTTGGTTTTCAGTGGGAGATGTACAGCTCCTGTTAATAATAGGACACATTATTAATTTTCAGTGGGAGATTCGCTACTGCTGTTTAGAACGAGTTGGTTTTCAGTGACAAATGCACACTTGCTCTTACTAATGGGAGTTTTGGAACCAGTGTACATAATTTTTAAAGAGTGTTTTTTGTGATATTAGACACCTGTGATATTGGACAGCTTGGAAAAGAGGGGACTAAAAGGGGATATGATTGAGGTCTATAAAATCATGAGTGGTATACAGAAAGTAAATAAGGAAGTGTTATTTACTCCTTCTCATAATACAAGAACAAGGGGCCACCAAATGAAATTAATAGGTAGCAGGTTTAAAACAAACACAAGAAAGTATTTTTTCATGCAACGCACTGTCAGCCTCTGGAACTCCTTGCCAGAGGGTGTTGTGAAGGCCAATACAATAATGGGGTTCAAAAGGGAGCTAGAGAGATTCATGGAAATAGGTCCATCAATGGCTATTAGCTATGATGGGCAGGAATGATGTCCCTAGCCTCTGTTTGCCAGAAGCTGGGATTGGGAGACAGGGCATGGATCACTTGATGGACCTGTCTGTTCATTCCCTTTGGGGCTCCTGCCATTGGCCACTGTCAGAGGACAGGATACTGGGCTTGATGGACCTTTGATCTGACCCAGTATGGCTGTTCTTATGTCCAATAAGAAGTGTTCAGAGGCCACCAATTAATTTCACACAGGCTGCCAAACAGCAATGGCTTTGGGTAACTACAAGTCTAGGTTGTTTTAGAGCTGACAACCTAAGGCAGTGGTTTTCAAACTTTTTTTCTGGCAACCCAGTTGAAGAAAATTGTTGATGCCCATGACCCAGTAGAGCTGGGGCAGAGGGGTTTGGGAGTGACTCAGGGCTGGGGCAGAGGGTTGGTGTGCAGGGGTGAGGGCTGCGGGGTGGGGCTGGGGATGAGGGGTTTGGGGTGCAAGAGAGGGCTCCAGGTTTGGGGGGCTCAGGGCTGCAGCAGGGATTGGGGTGTGGGAGGGGGTCAGAGCTCTGGGCTGGGGGTGGGGATGGGGATGAGTGTTTGGGGTGCAGGAAGATGCTCCGGGTTCTGGGGGAGCTCAGGGCTGGGGTAGGGGATTGGGGCACGGGCTTACCTCAGGTGGCTCCCAGTCAGTGGCACAGAAAGGGTGCTAAAGCAGACTTCCTGCCTGTCCTGACACTGCAGACTGCGCTGCACCCCAGAAGGGGTCAGCAGCAGGTCCAGCTCCTAGGCGGAGGTGCACAAGCGGCTCTGCGTGGCTCTCGCCCGCACTTACCACCCCCACCCCCAGCTCACATTGGCCAGTTCCCAACTAATGGGAGTGCGGAGCCGATGCTCGGGGTGGGGCAGCACGTGAAGCCCCGTGGCCCCCCTACCTAGGAGCTGGACTTGCTTCTGGCCGCTTCCAGGATGCAGCGTGGTGTCAGAACAGGTAGGGACTAGCCTGCCTTAGCTGAGCAGCACCGCTGATGGCTCTTTTAACAGCCCGGTCGGTGGAGCTGACCAGAGCTGCCACGACCCAGCGCCTTACATTCTGTGACCCAGTAATGGGTCGGGACCCACAGTTTGAAAACCACTGACCTATTGTATCCCATTTCCAATGTTCTGTTCTACCCAGTCCCCCATCACGTAGCAGTTTGAAATTGTAGTTGATGTATGGTATCTAGAATTAGCTTATTTTCCAGTCTTCAAATGAGAGTGACAGGCAGATCATGATTGTTACTCATGAAATGTTCTCAGCACCTAAAGTGCTTAGTGAATACAGTTTTTCATGATCTGCAATAACTGTTGAAAAGAAAAAAAATGTGATTGATTTCTATGGGAATTTTTCTTCCCCTATCAAATTAGCGTTATAGTCTTTTAATAACAATCTCAATGAGGCATCTTTATTTAATGGCAATGTTACATGCCTAGAAAGATTGCGTGGACACACACCTGCACTCCCCAGTGCCCTTGATATACTGCCTTGGCTGCTCTGGCATTCAAGAGTCCCAAATGGACATTCAAACATGCGTGCACACACACACAGAGTTTTAATGTCCATAATGTTTCATCTGTGCATCAAAAAGTACCTTGCAAACATTTCCCATTTCCTTAAGCCTCACAGCACTCCTGTTGCTATTGTCAGACCCATTTTGAAGAATTAGATACAGAAACAGTTGAGCGTAGAACTTGTCAAAAATGTTTGACATTTGCAATTTTAATTTTTTTTCATGGAAATCTTGATTTAAAAAAAACTGCCACATTTTAATTAAAACTGTTGCCTCTTTTTCAAATAGTTCTTGTTAAGTGACTTACTCAACATGTTGTTTGCAGTGTTTCATAACTTTGCTAGATTCTAAAAATCATGGTCTTAATAAAGATACTGGATTTAGGGCTTTTTACAACCATCTGTAAGGGCTCGTCTATACTGGCAATGTTTAAGGTGGCTTGTGTAGTCGTGGCAGAGCGCTGGGAAAGAGTTCTCCCAGTGCTCTAAAAAACCCACTTCCACGAGGGGTGCGGCTCCCAGCGCTGGTGCACTGTCTACAATGGCATTTACAGGGCCGGAACTTCCTGAGCTTGGGGGTGTTTTTTACCCCCTGAGCAAGAAAGTTGCAGCCCTGTAAAGTGCTAGTGTAGACAAGCCCAAACTCACTAACCCCCCTTTTTTGTCCTTTGACTGCAGAGGTGTTAACGGGTCACTTCACTTTGAATGGTCTCTTATAATATGTGTTATCTATGCTAAACACTTTGCACTCGTTCAGAATTCGTTCATGCGGTCATGACATTTATGTGTTACCAAATATTCTTCACAGCTAGTGCTCAGAGCTGCTAGCTGAGATATTTTCAGGGGCCCTGTTCAGAGGTCAGCCACTTAAGAGAGTCAACATTGACATAATTCACACTTTCTTCCAGCCCTTCAGCGAGTACGCTATTTTTCTTAATTATGACTGGTGAAGTAATAGCATAATTTACGGGTGGCCAACCTGAGCCTGAGAAGGAGTCAGAATTTACTAATGTACGTTGCCAAAGAGCCACAGTAATACGTCAGCCGCCCAACATCAGCTCCCCCACCCCGCTCCCGGCGCCTCCTACCCACCGGCAGCCCTGCCAATCAGTGCCTCCCCCTCCCTGCACCTCCCAATCAGCTGTTTTGTGGCATGCAGGAGGCTCTGGGGGAGAGGGGGAGGAGTGAGGGCAAGGCAGGCTCAGGGGAGGGGGCGGGAAGGGGTGGAGTGGGGGCAGGGCTCGTGGCAGAGCCAGGGGTGGAGCAGTGAGCACCCCCGGCACATTGGGAAGTTGGCACCTGTAGCTCCAGCCCCGGAGTCGGTGCCGGTACAAGGAGCCGCAGATTAACTTCTGAAGAGCCGCACGTGGCTCCGGAGCTGCAGGTTGGCCACCCCTGGCATAATCTATTAAATTTCATTAACCCAGGCCTGGATCCAGGGCTGAATCAGTGAGACTTTTCCCTTGCTTAAAGTTAAGCACATGCTTTTGCTTTGCTGGGTTGGGGCTTTAGTCTGTCTTGCACTCACGGAGATCCACTTCTTGATCTATAAATTACACCCCAAGACACTAGGTGGCCCATGGTCTTCCTAGTTGCCTAATGTTAACCGTCCTTCTGATATTGCCTTTCACATACCCAGTCAGATGGCATTGGGCAGTTTAAGAACTTAGACAGCTACAGTGCTATACGACTGCACCACACTTTCTTGATAGTTAATGGAAAACTAATGAAAGAGCAGCTGCTGATCCTTCGCCCACCCACTTCACACACACAAAATTCTCCTCACGGCATTCTTCTCCTTTTGTTTTTAATAGAGGCCCTTGACTGTCAAAGCCAGTGATTACACTAGTTAAGTGTTCGGGAGTCTAAAGTGGGCACCTGTCGTCTGAAAGATAAAAGACCTTCAGCCAATTGTCTCTGCCTTCTAATCATATTATTTAATACAAATGGATTTTTCAAGCTGCCTTGTACAGTTTGTGTGGCAATTACCTAGGAGAATATGAAGGAGAGAGAAAAACAAACGGAGAGCTGTCAGCTTGTTTTAAACAAGTCTGTGGATCAGAAGGAGATTTATAGGTGGAATAAGCAAACAGTGATTAGTGTGAGCCTTAAAAATGAATGTCGGTTTCCTGCTTGCTCTACATTTTTTTTCCCTTGCATCCCAACTTCAAAAATACAATCTGCAGTTCCACAATATGTTCAAAGAGAAGAAAGTTTGGATGGTTGTCATGAATTAGTGGACAGAGTCCTTGCTTTCTACTCTGGAGGAATGGAGTTCAAGTCATGTTTGGTGATGTGGGATTTACGGGGGATGAGTCCCCTCCTCACACAGTTCTCAGGGGACAGATATTTATGGCCACCATTATTATGACCTATTTTAGGGGTCGGTGACCTATGGCATGTGTGCCAAAGACCGCACGCGAGCCGATTTTTAATGCCATGCTGCAGCCTACAGGGTCCCAGCTGCCATCCCCGCTCAGCCCGCTGCTGAACCCAGGCCGGGACCCCGGCAGGCAGCAGCGTGCCATTAAAAATCCTGCCCACCCTGGCCTGCTCTTCTCCGCCCCACCGACCCCCCACCAGCTACTGCTGCAGGGCAGGCAAGCTCCCCTCTCCTTCACCTCTTCCCCCAGCGTGCTGCGTTCCTGCCCCTCCTCCTCTCCCTCCCTGCCACCGATCAGCTGATGACCCTTGTGAGGGAGGGGGAGAAGCAGAGTGCTCAAGGGAGGAGGCGGAGAAGAGGTGGGGACAGGGCCTTGCCTTGGGGATGGGGACGGGGACGTGGTGGAATCAGGGCATATCCCCTCCAACCCCCTGCCATGAGCTGCTCAGGGCAGGGGGCTGGAAACACCTCCACAACCCCATCCCACATCTCCAGCCCCCTGCCCTGATCCCTGCACCCCCACACACCCTCTGCCCTGACTCCTGCACCCCCCTCACATGCCCCCCAGCCCCCTGCCCTGACTCCTGCACCCCCCTCACATACCCAGCCCCCTCACACCCCATGTCCTGACTCTTGCATCCCCCACATTCCCACCCCCACCCTGAGCACCAAATGGGAACTGCCCAGGTAAGCACTCCACACCCCAACCCTGAGCCCCCTCCCTCATTCTAACTCCTGGCCAGACCTTACACCCTAACCCCCAGCCTGCTCCTTCACCCCCAGCCCTGTGCTCGGTGCACTCCCACCCTCAGCTCAGTGCAGAGAGAGAGAGAGGAAGAGAATGGCCAGAACCAGAGAGAAGGTAGGTACCCACTCTATGTGGGCAGGGCTGGGATCCCAGACCAGCAGCGGGCTGAGCGGGGCCGGCAGCCGGGACTCTGGCTGGCAGGAGCCAGGGGACTGAACCCCAGACCGCCAGCGGGCTGAGTGGCAGTGGGCTGAGCCGCTCAGCCCCTTGCCAGCCCAGGGTCCCAGCCGCCGGCCCCACTCATCCTGGGGTCCCAGCCACCGGCCCCACTCAGCCCGCTGCCGGTCTGGGGTTCTGGCTGCCTGCCCCTTGCCAGGCAGGGTCCCAGCTGCAGGCCCCGCACAGCCCGCTGCCGGCCTAGGTGAATGGAACCCCAGGCTGGCAGCGGGCTGAGCGAGCCGGCGGCGTAAGATCAGCATTTTAATTTAATTTGAAATGAAGCTTCTTAAACATTTTGAAAACCTTGTTTACTTTACATACGACAATAGTTTAGTTATATAATATACAGAGAGACCTTCTAAAAAACATTAAAATGTATTACTAGCATGCGAAACCTTACGTTAAAGTGAATAAATGAAGACTCGGCACACCTCTTCTGACAGGTTGCTGACCCCTGACCTATTTGGTAATTTCTGCTCAGGAGATGTCCAGGGCAGAGTCCACACACAGTTGCCCTACTGTACCTAGCTAACGGGTTAAATAAGGCGAGACTTTGGTTTCCAGAAGTGTGTATATCAAAGAGTTTGTCAACATGGGGAGGTTATATTGGTGTGAGGTAGTGTGTGAATTTAAACTGCTGGAGTTATACCAGTATAACTTCCTGTCTGAACACTTTTACTTTGCTATGAGTGCCTTTCTCTGATGTAGCTTATATCACTTGGAAGCCGTTTAGAAATTTAACTACACTAGTATAATTATACCCTTATAACTGGAAAAATCTCCTCTGTACACTTTCATGAACACAAATATCCACTCCTGAAAAGAAACCCTCAATTATTTTTTAAAGAAGACGACAGACCTGAAAGTAAATCTTTGCTGCTCACGGGTTGCTGGTGTCCAGAGTAATTTCAGGGTCGACTGGCTCAGCCTCTCAGCGCTCTGACGTTGCATTCTAGCACTGGCAACAGAACCGTGATACAGATGTTTCCCATGCCAAAAACAAACTTTCACTGATCACACGCGGTGTCTGAAATAGGATTTACTATTTCTCTTCCAGGACAGGAAATGTCTGCTAATCAGTTCCATTCCATCGGGTAAAGACAAAGCTGTGTGCATTTTGAACCCTGACGCGTTTGTTGGATACATACATGCTGACATGATGTACTAGTGTCTGCTTCCCTTCAATCTGATGGGAATCCCTCTGAGTCCTACAACTGCCCTGACATAAAAGGAAAAGATCCAGTTTAATAATCTATCATCATGCTTAGCCGATATCAGAAATATTTGTCTGGGAGAATTCCAGTTGCAGCTGATTAATTGCACATGGGCTGTGGTTAAAGAAATAATCGATTTTCCATTCAATGTTCATGTGTGCTACAGCATCTAGACCAGAGGTGGGCAACCCTGGGCCACATCCGGCCTGCAGAACCGTCCTGCCCGACCGTCCTGCCCGGCCCCTGAGCTTCCGGCCAGGGAGGCTACCCCCGGCCCCTTCCCCACAGCCTCAGCGCACTGCACCGCCAGCGCTCTGGCTCGCCGCTCCTACCGGGCAGCGCGGCGGCGGCGTGGCTGGCTCCAGCTTGGTAAGGGGGCGGGGAGGTCCCGGGGGGGCAGTCAGGGGATAAGGAGCGGTTGGATGGGATGGAGGTTTGGGGGGAGGGCAGTCAGGGAATGGGGAGCAGGGGCGGTTGGATAGGTGTGGGAGTCCCGGGAGGCCTGGCAGAGGGCAGAGGTGTGGATAGGGGTGGGGACAATTAGGGGACAGGGAGCGGGGGGGGGGGGGGTTGAAAGGGGATGGGGTCCCGGCAGGGGGCAGTCAGGGGACAAGGAGCATGGTGGTTGGATGGGTCGGAGGTTCTGAGGGGGACAGTCAGGGGTGGATGGGGGTGGGGGCCAGGCTGTTTGGGGAGACACAGCCTTCCCTACCCAACCCTCCATATAGTTTTGCAACCTCGGGCCAAAAAGTTTGCCCACCCCTGAGCTAGACCTTCACATTGATAGTGCCACTCTTATCACTAGTGATATCCTCACCTCACTGGTGCCACACTCTCATCACACTCACATCCACCCAGATCTTTGGGCTCTCTCTTTTTCCTTTCTCACACATTACCTGCATGTACCCCAGATGTTTTCCACCCACAGTTTTCTTTAGCTTCTTTAACACCCATATTTCAAATAGTTTTACTGAGATGAGTGCCTAAGGGTCACATTGCATTGAGCTTCCAAATGTAGAGCAATATCTTCTTTTCTTACAGATAGTTGGTGCCAGACAAGCCTCCAGGGCTGTTTTTAGACAATAGAGCCTCCCTGAAAAAACAAAATACACAAAAATTAAAATCCAGAAATGTTCTCTATAGAGATGAGCCTAAGCCAAAACCCTGGATACAAATATCCGTGACTTTACAGGGATTAGATTCCAGATGTCTGTTTTGCCAGTTGGGCCCCTCTCTGGTTTTGTAACAGCCAAAAATTCTGTTTTAGGATAATTAGCAATTTCTCAACACCATTTCCAATCACCATTTCAATTAGAGGAGGTATAGCTTAGTGGTTTGAGCATTGGCCTACTAAACCCTGCATTGTGAGTTCAATCTTTGAGGGGGCCAGTTAGGAATCTGGGGTGAAAAAAAAATTTGGATGATTTAGTTGGGGATTGGTCCTGCTTTGAGCAGGGGGTTGGACTAGATGACCTCCTGAGGTCCTGTCCAACCCTTATATTCTATGATTCAATCCCAGAGTTTTTGCGCACATTCTGCTATCCAGGGATCCATTTGCCCTATATGAAGACTCTGGTCCAGTGATAAATAAACTGCTTAATGTTGTTGTAATGACAAATTATTTGTCGGTGTCTTAGTTTTAATGTTATGCTTCTTCCAATCTCTATGGGCTGGGGTTTTCCCTTTTTTGCACAGACATTACAAGCCTTGCGGAAAGCAGTCAGGTTACAATATAATTCTTGTGTGTGGCTTTTAGAGGGTCATACTTTCACATGCTATACCCTTTGGATCAGTTCTGCCTCTGAAAATGGTGAGTAGGGCTGGGAAAAGTAAGTTTGCCAAATTTAGAACCTGTGGGAACATGATGGGTTCTAGATTCCATATACAACTCAAAAAGTTTGAGGTTGATGTTTCATTTAGCTCTAACAAAAATGTTATTTCTAACTGTTGTTCCCGTTCTGGTCCTAGAAGCAGGGGAATAATTATTTTAAAACAAAAATATTTATTGTTTGCATAGCACAGGTTTCCATTTTATGGCAACTTAAGAGGTTTCTTTGGGGATAGGTTAAGTAAGGCCGTGTGTATATTTAAAACATTGCAGCAGTTTGTCCGTGTAGATACTCCACCTCCCTGAGAAGCAGTAGCTAGGTCGACATGAGAATTATCCCATCGTCTTAGCATTGTCTGCACCAGGGTTTAGGTTGGTTTAACTGCATTGCTCAGCAGTATGGATTTTTCACACCCCTGAGAGACGTAGTTATATCAACCTCATTTTCTAGTGTAGACCAGGCCTAAGTCAGCCTGCAGAGTAGTATTTCCTCTTCATGCATGGATCCCTCGTGCCCCCTCAGAATCAGATTCTTAGTAAACCTTGACTGAGGAAGGATAGATCTTAACTGTATCAATTATTGTAGGTATGCTTCCGGCATTACCCTCTATAAGCTCTGTAAAGGGTCAGCCACACTAGTGCTTACAGTCCTAAGAACATAACATAAGAATGGCCATACTGGGTCAGACCAAAGGTCCACCTAGCGCAATATCCTGTCTTCCGACAGTGGCCAATGCCTAGTGCTTCAGAGGGAGAAAATGGTAATGGATGACCTTCATCCATTTATTGGATAGCTCGTCTCGGATAAGCCATAAGTAGCATGTTAATTCCTTCATCATGAAATTCTCAATTTAAAGTTCCTTTCTTCTTACTGTTTGGTTGGTGGCCCAGTCTAGTGTGCATAAATGCAAAATGGCTGCTTGTGCTCTGAAGAAGAGTAACTGTAACAACGTATTCCATGCTGTCTCAATCTGTTCATCGATTGCCACACAAAAGGCTTTTCTTGGGATATTTACTGCTGATAAAAGGCTCCCGGATAAGCAAACAAACTGTTGGTACTTATCCAAGTGGAATGAAACCTCAAAAACTTTCAGCTCATTTCTTATGGCTAACTCCTGGCCTCATTGAAACAACTGGCAAAATTCACATTGACTTCAATGGGCTTTTTCTAATTAAGTTCCCATGTCCCCAGTAATTACTCTACAGCCTGACAACTTTCCCTTGTTCATAAGGGATTGGCCCTCGTTCAGGGTAGAGAAGATCCTAACACCAAGCATACCAGAGGATAAATGACAATATGCAAGGTCAATTGCAACGAGCCGCTCTGCTGAGCTAGCCATTTTTTGTCCAACTTCCCAACCTCGTGTTTGTGCAAGTAGTGACTTTAGTGTGGAAACTACAGGGCTTGAGAAAAGGTTATTCTGGGGCTGCAGACTCTCAGGCTGGCACAATATTTCATAAATACACGTATGTATATCACTGTTGTGGTCAAGGACCTTGCCTTATATAAGTTTATGGAGGAGATGGTATGATGGGATAACATGATTTTGGTAATTAATTGGTCTTTAAATATTCATGGTAAATAGGCCCAATGGCCTGTGATGGGATGTTAGATGGAGTGGGATCTGAGTTACTACAGAAAATTCTTTCCTGGGTATCTGGCTGGTGAATCTTGCCCATATGCTCAGGGTTCAGCTGATCACCATATTTGGGGTCAGGAAGGAATTTTCCTCCAGGGCAGATTGGAAGAGGCCCTGGAGGTTTTTCGCCTTCCTCTGTAGCATGGGGCATGGGTCACTTGCTGGAGGATTCTCTGCTCCTTGAAGTCTTTAAAACATGGTTTGAGGACTTCAATAGCTCAGACATAGGTGAGAGGCTTTTCGTAGGAGTGGGTGGGTGAGATTGTGTGGCCTGCATTGTGCAGGAGGTCGGACTAGATGATCATAATGGTCCCTTCTGACCTTAATATCTATGAATCTTATATCTTTTAAAAGGACAGCTGCATCCTCTTATAATTAATCCATAGTATATGGCAGTTCATTTAGAATGGGGATGACTAATCACAGATGCTCTATGGCAGAGTGTATCCCTATTACATGTGAATCCTAGTGACAGTGAATGAAAATCAACTCCCTGAAATTGTAAGGTAATAATTTATATCTCCAAAGAGTTTTGTAAGCAATAATTAATTTATTAAAATAGCATTTGTGTCTCTTATTTTTCAGCGTGGGTAACACACCAAAGCAGCATCCCTCCAGAATATTCAGGGGTGAATCATCAAAGTGCTTTGCATTCCAGTTCAGTTCAGATAAGCAACTAAACACTGTCCAACCCTTGTTCGAACAGATGGGAGATTCAGGGAGAAAAATTTGTCCCCCAGGTTGTCAGCATTCCCTCTTCTCACCCAGGATAAATCTAGGAAATGCAAAGGCACATGGAAACTAAAGAACCATCTGAATTGGTTCCCTTCCTAATTATTCAGCTGTCTTAGATCTGCGAAGTAGATGAAATCACAGAAGAGCAAGCTTGCTCATAAGGTATTCCATTGTTGCCTTCCCTTTTCCTAAAAACGTCCAGGCCCGGCTTTACCCTAGAATTGCACAGAAATATGGAACACGCACAATTAACCCAACTCCTGAAAAGTTTCAATTTGATTTTGTTATGAAGTTTTAGTTAAATCTTTGGTCATTGTTGTGATTCATTAATTAATTATTATTATTTCTGTTGCGGTAGTGGCTAGAGGCCCCCCAAAAATATCAGGGTCCCATTGCACTGGTTACTGTACAAATAACACAAAGACAATGCCCTCCCCAGAGAGCTCACAGTCTAGCATTTAGACAACATGCGACAGGAGAATAAGCACTTTGGAGGGCCAGCTACCGCGAGAGAAAGATGTGATTCCACAAGGGACTAGTTACAGGGGGGCTCAGGAAGAAGAGGCAGTCACCAGCTACATGAGGGCCAGACAGTCCTTTTCTTCATTTATCAGAACTTGTCCATCCACCATTTAGTCCTGACATCAGAATCTTCCTGTTCAAGTCAATGGGCCTGACTCAGTGCTGTCCTGTTGCTTCTTTATGCTGGCTACACTGGTGCAAGGTGGCCACAAAGCAGCTATATGACCCTTTTGAGGAGTGCCTCCAAGCTTCCTGGGCCACTCCAGCAGGTACAGAGTGGTTCTGCTGGTTCCCTCCCACACAGGCACTCCAGCCACAGGAGATATGCCACGGACATGGCTGGGGTTTTACTTTGCCCTGGCTGTTTCCCGGGCTTATGGAGGTACAAGTTAGAACAGCTGATAGGGCTGTCTAGCTTGCACCAAGTGCCAAATCAACTTCTGGCAGCCCCAGCATAGGAGACACCCAAGCCAGCTCCATCACAGAGATGAACTGGGTCCAATGAATTTCCTCTCATCTGTAAGTGTTCTCTTAGCAGCTGCCTGGACCATGCATCCATTAACTGTAGCAGCAGCATAGATGTTAGTGAAAAGGGGGGCGGGGAAAATGCAATATCAAAGAAAGAAATAGGTCCCAGATAAACAGGGTAGGGAGTCCAGGGGCGTAGTGTCTGTCTTGAAACACTGAAGAGCAGAGAATTAAGCAATGAGAGCACAAGCCTGCCAGCAGCAGAAAGGTCACCAGAAGGATCATCTGTGACAAGAAAATCTAGGGCATCCTGCCCTGAAAACTCTTCATTGATCTCCTCCTCCCATGGTGTGCAGTATTCCAGGCATGTTGTTGTGTGCCAATAGAAAAACAGCCCCTTACTAAAGGCACAAATCCCACGCTTCCAAGAATTGCAGCCCCCAGGACGTTATCTAGAGACAGCAGCTTGGAACTTGGCTGTTTTCAAAATTCCTATAAAGTTAGTCAAAAGATGAAATACTCTTCTATAATGTAAAGGCACACAGAGCAATGTACCGTGCTGAGAGAGCTTGCAAATGGATTTACAGGACAGTGCCGTGTACAGGATTAACAAAGAACTGAAATTGCTTTTACACTTTGGCTTATTAACCCTTATATTACATCCCCCTAGATAGCTCCTCAATCTCTTTGCACAGACAGTGCAGGGCTTGTAATGTTCTTTAACAATTCAGTTGAGACGTTAAATACTGACATGTTGTCTGCTCTGTGTACACAGTATAAATCCCCCGTCTTTTTCCCCAAGGGCTTGCTCTATTGTCTTTGACCAAAATTTTCCTTCCCAGGCAAATACTGTTGTGCAGTGTACTTCCTGCCACCTTCCACCCCAGAGGTGGTTGCATTTCAGTGGTGTTGTATAAAGATCTAGGCAAGTAGTCATTTTTTTTCAAATATCATAAAATGCACAAAATGCATTATTCAACAGATATTCTTTGACTAGTTTAGCATGTAGTTTTGGGCGGCACTGAATTCTTTACATGAAAGACTATTGGAGATTTAAACTATAATTCATTCATTCATTATTACTACTAGCTCTTTTGCATTATATGCAAATGCTTCCCACCTGTTGTGGGGAATATCAGAACATTTGCTTTTTCATCTGAGCACTAAATTATACTGATTTGTAGCAACAGTATCACAACCCTTTGATCACCATTTTCATTAAAAATATAGGCCCCAGTCTTGCAACGTTGGTGTGTGTAAACCGACGCCTGTGCTCACGTGAAGTCACTTGCAGGTTATGGCCCAAAGACTGTACTATAGCTGATGCTGGATGTTATTATTATTTAGACTTGTGCTATCATAGCTCCTGGGAGTTCTAATCGTGGACCACAACCCACTGTGCTAGACGCTGTGAAAACACAGAACAAAAAGGTTGTCCCTGCTCTAAAGGACTTATATTTGTATTATCATTGCTGAATGCTTTGTTAGATTCTGTGAGCGGCATTATGGTAGTACACAGTTCCTACCAGCATCAGGGCCCCCTTGTCCTTGGTGTGGTACATACATAGAATGATAGTTACTGCACTAAAAAGCTTACACAGTCTAAACAGACAGGACAGGGAAAGCATGGCAGAAAGGTAGTACTGGTAACCCCTTTGTACCTCAGTCCCCATTAGATGGGGGACTGAGGTACAAAGTGATTAGGTGATTTGCCCAAGGTCATATAGGAAATCCAGGACAAAAAGTGTGAAAAGTTCTTCTGAGTCCCAGACCAGAGCTTTCACTGCAATACCATACTGTCTTAGCCCCTTTTTACTGAATTATTTGATTACTAATTGTTTTATTTGATGGTGACATGGAGGGAGCATGGGACTCACAGCAGGACAGGTGAGCTGCTGTCAGAAGCTCGTGACTTATTTACTACTCATATATACATTTCACTAACGCCGTATTGCTTGTAATGGACATAGCTCGCTGGACAGGATCCATAGCTTCACACATGTGAGCAATCCCACTCCACTCCGGACCTAAACCAGGAGAAATCTAGTCTCCTGCTATTTTTGTGTTTCACATTTTTATTACTTCAATTCACTTAAAGAGTTTAAAAATAAATATAATGTTTAATCCAACTCAGGTGTTTGCAACACATGTAAAGGCTTTAATTGTAAGTTAAACTGACAACTTCCCTTTAAGTGCAAAAGCAGGTAAACAACCACCATCACAAACACAAAAAGTTGACTGAGTTTTTTTTGAACTTCAAAAAAGGTTTCAAGGCCTGTTTCATAGATATTAAAGTCAGAAGGGACCATTATGATCTAGTCTGACCTCCTGCACAATGCAGGCCACAGAATCTCACCCACCCACTCTTGCAATAAACCTCTCACCTATGTCTGAACTATTGAAATCCTCAAATCATGGTTTAAAGACTTCAAGGAGCAGAGAATCCTCCAGCAAGTGACCCATGCCCCATGCTACAGAGGAAGGTGAAAAACCTCCAGGGCCTCTTCCAATCTACCCTGGAGGAAAATTCCTTCCTGACCCCAAATATGGTGATCAGCTGAACCCTGAGCATATGGGCAAGATTCACCAGCCAGATACCCAGGAAAGAATTTTCTGTAGTAACTCAGATCCCACTCCATCTAACATCCCATCACAGGCCATTGGGCCTATTTACCATGAATATTTAAAGATCAATTAATTACCAGAATCATATTATCCCATCATACCATCTCCTCCATAAAATTATCATCAAGTTTAATCTTAAAGCCAGATAGGTCTTTTGCCCCCACTGGGTGAAGGCAGCTGGGCTGTGTTGTTGCTTTACCCATTACACACAGCCACAAAGGTTTGAGAGTCATTCAAGCTCTTGGGGCTACAAACTATTTTCCACTTTTCAAGTGGGATGATAAGTTACTTAGGATGCAAAAGGAGTTGTCCATACGGATTAAAGGGCCTGCAGGATGGGAAAGACACACTCAGGAAAGAATAAGGTTTACAAAAATAAAGACCCCCTTTCTCATATTCCTCCATAGCACAGGGCAAAGTGAATTTTCTCTTATGCACGCTGTTAAAAAACAAAATCCTCATCAACCAAACCACAAGCCCAGATCCCAGCTCTCATCCATCACCCCAGCTATTATTTCAGTTTCTCAGAACCAAGTACTTCCAACTCAATTCTTAAGAAACTAAGCTACCATTCTACATAATTCTTTTGTGAATCAGTTTTGCAGATATAGACCACCCCCTTTTCTCCCAGTTTCCACCCTAAAGCAGCTCCTCTGCTGAGGTCCTGATACTTTATAAATTATGCAGTAGCCTGATTGGCCTATTTAAGATTAATGAGATCATCTGTGCTGATGAGATGAGTTACTCACTGTGCTTCAAGAAAAGTGGCATCTTAGAGACTAACAAATGTGCTTTCCTTGATCTCCAACAGCTGGAAGAGGAGAAAAGCTGTCTCCACATTACACTCTTCAGGGGTGAGCTTCGAGGGACTCAAAAGATCCAGCTAAGATCTATTTCAGAATCAGGATTCAATAAGAATTCTGCCAGCGCTCTGTAAGCAAGTGCGAATTTCCTGGGCAACTACCTGTGGTCTTTAAAAATCCTGACCTAGTTTTCAAGGAAGAGTGACTACCTTGAGACAGAAACCAAGAGAAAGGGTGTGTTTCACCCCCAGATGAGTTTCTCCCATTGATTCTCAGATAGCTTTCACAATAGAGTGGCTTAATGAACGTTTCTTCTTTAGCTCAAGCAGTAAGGTTTCTGCTTTCGGAGCTGAAGGAGCTATGTTTAATCTGCATCAATGACCATGGTGTCTGCATGTATGGTATTGTAAACCTGAAAAAAGCTAATGGCTACCATCAGCTGGGTCTCAGATCCAAAGCTATCACAGACCTCGTTAAAACCAATAGATGGGCTAAGCACTCTCTTTCAGGTTTAACATTACATTTCTTGTTTGTTACATTTGTCCTTTCTTCCCATGATCTTGAAAACAGATCACAATGTTGTAACTGTTGTCAGAATCAATCCAATGTTAGAAGCATTACATTTCTGTGCATCTTGCTCTCAGACACTCTGCTGTGACATACTTTTCTGCAGATAATAAGGGAATGAACAAACACGGTTCTAGCAGTTTCCATAGGAGGGGGAGACTAAAAAGATTAGGGCTGATCAGTTTAAAAAAGAGATGACTCTGAGAGGATATGATAAAGGTCTAGACAATTATTAATGGTGTGGAGAAATTGAATAGAGAAATGTTATTTATCCTTTCATACAATACAAAATCCAGAGGTCACCTGATGAAATTGATAGCAGGTTTAATACAAATAAGAGGGAAAACTTTTTCACACAACGTGCAGCTAATCTGTAGAACTCATTGCTGCAGGATGTTGTGATGGCCAAAAGTATCATTAGGTTAAAAAAAGAACTGGATAAATTCATGGAGGAGAGGTCCCACAATGACTATTAGCCAAGATGGCCAGGGATGCAATCCCATGTCTGACCCAGTATGGCAGTTCTTATGTTCTAGCTCCCTTTAGAACACAAAGTATGCCAGGAAAGTTATGGTAGTAACTAACATTCTAGGTACTAGCCTCAAATACTGCATGAAGCTATAGCAAGCTGTAATGTTTTAGGGGATGTTACTGCAGTATGATTTTAAAATAAAAAGGGTAGTTTACAGGGGTAGCTCAAACAGAGAGCAGAGCTAGAGGACAAAAGGGAATTATCCCCCTGAATCACAGGAGGTTGTGTTTCTTATCGGTAAAAGGATTCTTCATATAATATTCACTGAGGCATTTAACTGTTCATACCTTGAACACCTTAGTCAGAATGGAAGTGGGCTAGACAGAGGGCTGACCACATGGATGAAGCTGGTTTGGTAGCTGTAGCTGCAATTCTGATGTCATTTTAGTTCTTAAATCCAGAATTCTGACATTTACGGTGAGAAAACACGTGGAGTGTGTGGTCTAGTTGTTTACTCTGGATAGCCCTGTTATCATAATCAATTGATCACAGTGAGGGCAAATGACATGCCCCCCCTTTTGCTGTTGCCTGTAATAAAAGTCATATCAATGCAGTAAATCATGAGATGCGGTTAAAAACAAGAACACTACCCTTAAACAGAAGGTGCTGTAGATGCTATCATATCGCTGTTGAACAGTGGCAATCTTCAAGAGAAAAATCAGCTGATGTTCTCTTTCTTCTACCATGGTGTGCATAATTTGCCCCCTTTATGACTTCAGGCTGGGGTCTTATTAAATCTCACAAGCTAATCGGCAGCAGCAAGCCTGGTCAGTATTTGTCTGGGAGACCTTCAAGGAAAACCCAGATGCATCCCACTGAATCTGTAATGAATCAATGTCCCAGTATGGAGTTAAGGGGCAATATGACCCTGAAGACACCAAAACCATTCAGATGAGATCTAAAACCAAGATCCTGACTATTTCATTAGCAATAAGTCATGCAGCAAACAGGCACAGTGGTACGAAATAGATCTTTATTAACCATGCTGAGATGCCAGTGGTACTGGTTTTTCAATGAGCTGTAATTAGGGCCTACTCCTGCAAAGTGCAGAGTACTTGGCCAAAGTGTCAAGTGACCTCACCTCCTATTCACTTCAGGGGGAGTTGTGCATGCTCAGAGGTCCTGATTCAGGAAAGCACATAAGCATGTGCTTGACATTAAACACTGACTTCCACGGAACTTAGGTACATCTTTCAGGGCTTTCCTGAATTATGACCAGAATCAGGACCTTCCTGTGGTGTACTGTTAAACAGCTGCTGTCTTCCACACTTGAGGCGGCAGCATTTCTATGGCAGATGCCTATATCAAAGGGGAGTCTGAACCATAGCACTATATGTATTTGAACATCTGACAAAAACTTTGAGGAAGTTTGGATCTATATCTCCATTCAGAAGCCAAGCCAGAACACTGATTAACACACCTCTGAAGTTCGGGGGAATTCAGATTTGGATCAAAATCCACATGTGATGTTTGAAGCTTGAGCTAGGCAGACACACACATATATAGAAGGCAGAATTTTCTGGACTGGCCAAGGAGTGCTTGGCATGGGGGAAGGAACCAATATGTTTTTGCATTTCCCTGATCTTAGGGCCATCAGGCATTGGCTTGTTCCCTGCATATTTGAACAGCCGGAAGGCTATTCTATCTTTCACTGGCTGCCAGCCATTCCAACAGGTAGGGATGAGCAGGAAGCAGGGGTGCCTTGGCCACGCTCCGTTTTCCACAGCCACCCCTCTGACACCAGCGGCTCTGCACCACTCAAAAGATCATCCTAGGCAGGGAAAATCGTCAAGTGACCAGAGCTGCCAGCTGTAGGGCTGCTTTGTGCTGCCTGAACAGCACTTGATAGTCACAGCGTTCCGGAGAATTGGGGTCAGTGCATGGCATGTGTTTTGGGCTGTGAGATGCTACGGAAATGCAAGTTTTCTTTGTGTCATTCTGAGGTCTTGCTTTGCTAGCATTAGCAACTGCACTTTCAATCCTGTGGACCCTAGTTTCTGAAGAGGAAGTGGGCTCTTTTTTTTTGGCTTCTGAAAGGCTCATGGCTTGTCTAATCTGTCAGGAATAATTAAGAACAATGAGAATATATGTCCCAGTGGAAGGAATAAATCCATGTAATGGAAAAGCCCTAATTAAAAAAAAACCAAAAAAACGCCCCCTTTGCCAATGATGCACCAGGTATGTGGTAGTCCTTTAACATAAATATTTATTTCCTTTTAAGAGGTCACAATTTCCTGAGGATAAGGACAAGAAGGGGAAAATCTCAACAGGGCTCTTTGGTAAATAATGTGCCTGGCTGTCTGCTTCCCCAGTATTAATGAGGTTTCCTCATCATGAAAGGAAATGAAAATCCCTGTCTTATATCAACTCCAGGACTTCACTAGCCTTTGTACAGCACAGCACCTTACCCTAGGATTTGTCTACTCTCCAAGACATGGATTTAGGAACTTCAAACTGTGCTTAGTAATTACAGATTAGTTCTCGAGTTTCAGGACCCCTTCGCAGTTATAGATAGCACCCAGCACTCACTTGCAAAATTAATTGGCTGTGTTAAGGGCTAGGACATTGGCCAGGCTGATACCCTGGCAAATAAAGCCCAGAGCAACTTCCTTCAGCACCACTCTGCCAATGAGATGACATTGAAATGGAAGGGTGATCTTTAAGGAGAAGAGGGCAATTCTATCTCCAGGACACATTCAGACCTTATACTTTATGATGTGGACACCTGCACACTGGACAGCTCCAGACGGAAGCAACTTTCAATGACTATCGCCCTTGGCTCCTTTCAAACTGATGATCTAGCCGTAGAAGGCTGTGTTATCCCATTAGCCACCCTGCTAGCATGCTCCCTCCACATCAGCAGCCATTCTCAATGCCCTCACTTGAGTCTGTGGGCTGCACGTTTCATTATCATCTGCACAGCTATGCTCAGTAAACAGTTTCCTAGGAAATAGCGGACTCTGCTAGTAAATGCGTTAACTGTGTTCAGTGCTGCAGTGTCTAATGTTAGCTCATTGTGTGACGGTTCCTCTCCCCGCCACTCACTGGCTGCAGGGATAGAACTTTAATCTTCAGCTCCAAAGAATGGGGGGCCAGACCCTCAGCTGGTGTAAACTGGGGGAGCTGCTAACCCTGGGTCACTACCACTTGCGGGAATCCTTCTGTTCTATTCTATCTATACAGGTTCTTTTACCACCCTCATCACTATAGTATTTGAGCACTTTCCAAGCAGTGCATTAAACAATGTGACTAGTAACAGGTGGTTTGTTCGGTCTCTCATCCTCTCCCCAAGGGGAGAAGTGTGTGTGTAGTGTAATCTTTTATTTTGGTAGGGTTGTTATTTTTTTTTTGTAAATTCTATTGTTTTAAATGTACACATTGCTCTGTGTTTACGTTAGAGAAGGCAGGCTGAGGGAATTTCCCTGACACTTGGAGCAGAGGCAAATGAGGTTTGTGATGGTCTTTAATTCCTGTAGGAATAACTTTATGAGCAGGTAGAAGCAGTAGGCTCTTATCTGCTATATGGACAACCCAGTGGAGGGAGACTGGTTTCACTTAGCCAGTGGGATACATTTGGAAGGTGTCTACCAATATTGCTGTATTTGGTCTGTAACATGTTTTGCGATACACTTGCATTAACTCGCTGGCAGTTGCTGATCGACGTATTCTATACACTCTAGCAGACACTATCATATGGTAGGACTAACAAAGTTTAAATTTTCCATTTAAAACAAAAGAAAAACCACAACCCTCTGCCCTTCTCTCCCAGGAGGTAGATAGGCCTCAACAGCTGGATCTCGTTATTGAAGGCATAAAAACACCAGAGTGGTTTATTTTTGATAAATTAAGATTTACCAGATATTTAGCCCTTACTTACCACTTACTCAGGCAAAATGGGTCCCCAAGATCCATATAGATTGGAGGAATCTGTGGAGCTTCTTCAACAGGCTCTGAGGAAGCCATGCCCCCACAACAGAAACATTCCTAGGGAACCGCATAAGTTAAGACATGCCGTGAATAGGTTATGGCTGCAAAAGGGCGAATGGGCTGTAGGTGTAAAGAGAAGGGAAGATCTAGTAGTTCAGGCATTGTACTGATACTCCGGAGATCTGTGCTCTGTATCTGGCGCTGCTGCTGCACTCTGTGTCCTCAGTCAAGGAAGGTGAATCTCTCTATGCTTCAGTCCCTTGTCTGCAAAATGGAAATAATGTCATGTCTACCTCGCAGGGAAGTAGTGAAGATAAGTTTATTTATGTTGGTAAGGTGCACAGATACTCCCGCGGTGAGTGCCGTAGGACAGCCCTGGAACAAAAGTAAAGGCATCAGGATTTGGCCTTTACTTTTTCCAATATTTTTAGTTGGGAGGTGCTTTATAAATGGAAGGAGCGATTATTATTATTATTCTCAATAACAGCCCTGCCTGGGATGATGGGAAAGAAAAGACAGCACAGCAAGAAGGAATTTTTCCATGTGCAGAAGATGGATTTGTCTGCTTAGGAGTATTGACAAAAGTTTTATCTGAGCATCTGTGCTTTGTGCTAATTGATCTATCTATTTGTCCCCAGGGTTCCCACGCCAGGGCCCTCCTTACACCCTGGACCAGGCCTCAGCACTCGGTCCTTTGCTCTGCAGTGTCTGGGTATTTTAGCATGCCAGTCCAGTCTTAAGAGGCTCAGCTCACTGACTGAAACCCCGATAGTCTGTCCCTTCTGCGGTTCATCAATAAATACAAACACATTGTCCCAGAGATGTGGTAAAGCTCTCTTCCCTCAGAGGGCTTCTGTGCGCATGTGGGCCCAACCAGGCTCACTGGCTAGTGTAACGGGGGCAATCCCATCACAAGTGGGTCTGCAAGAGGACCTCCCTTCCTTCAGGGAGGAGTTGCTGAGTGGAAATCCCCACGGTTTGCAGCTCCAGGCCCATGGGGGCTGCGAGCAGCGGCGCGGGTCAAGGGACGTGCTGGCCGCCCTTCCCGCAGCCTCCATTGGCCTGGAGTGGCAAACCGCGGCCAGTGGGAGCCGCGATTGGCCGAACCTGCAGACGCGGCAGGTAAATAAACCGGTCTGGCCTGCCAGGGGCTTTCCCTGAACAAGGGGCTGACCAGCTTTGAGAACCACTGATTTAGAGAATGTCGACTTGTTATCTGTCAGGCACGGATGTTCAGCTGTCCGGTGTGAGGCGATAAAAAGGAACTGGAATAGCAATGTGTGCATTATAAAATAGGATTGTTTTAAATGCACTTGGAATGATGCAACCAAACCCAACAACTGAAGGGCCTCCAAAGATGCTGCTTTCTGAAAATAAGATGATTGCCTCAAGGCATTACGGGAGAACGTGTTTCCTTGGCATATTACTGCAAAACTAGCAGGCTGCAGCCAGCAGTGGGCTTCTGAATGTCTTCCTCCGAAGCATCAGGAATAGGCCACTACCAGAGGCTACCAGGCTGTATGGAGCAATGGTATGACCTACTGTCTCATACGCTGCTCTTAACATAACAAAGTCTGGGGACCTAGGCCAACATTTTCAGCCCCAAGTTTAAGCATTCAATCCATATTTTTGCACCAAGACTTGAGCCTCATTTGTGCTGAACTCCTGCTTGACATTGCTGTGGTGGCAGGTGCCATGGTGGCTCTAAACTAGTTTTCTGAGCCTGATGTTGGCCTGGCAGTGAACTGGTCCCTGGTATGGGTTAGAGCAGCCACAGTGGGGCTTTAACTTACCCACCTGGGAAGGTCCCCTAGGGTCCATTCAGCTGCTGGGGACCACTAGATCTCAGGGCACTCTGGCCCCACCTCCAGAACTCAGGCTATTCCCCACAGAGTCCACCTACATGGTGGTGGGAACTAGATGGTGTGGAGCTGGCTGCACTAGCTTTATGCAGTGAGGAATTCCTGTATGCCAGGAGCTCCTCAGCTGCCCTTTTAGGGCAGCTTTAGATGATTTAGCTTGGACAAGGATCAGCCCCTAAGTCTGATTCTGGTGGCTAACTTGGAATGCACACTAAGAGATCAGACAAAAGCACTCTGGTGAGGAACAGAGAAGGGACAGGCTGTGTGCGATCATGTTGTGGGGTTGTGCTGTGGTTTTTTCCTGTACATATATATCAAATACTCATGGAGTACAAAGAAAATCAGCCTTTGCTCTGGATAAGTCCGAATGATACAAAAGGAGGATTAGGTTTGGAGACACAAATAGTGAAAGGCCTAGGTTGTTACTATTTGCCGCTTTGTCTATTCCCTTTCTTTAGTATGTAACTGTGTAAATAACCCAAGGAGAGGATTTTTCTTGTGCTGCAAAAACTAATAAACAGGTTTTGAAAGAAAGAAAGAAAGAAAGAAAGAAAGAAAGAAAGAAAGAAAGAAAGAAAGAAAGAGAATGTTAAATTCCAGTCTACATAACTACAGGCGCGTCAGGTCAGGAGAAAGGTGCATTGGTGCAGCAGTGTGAGTCTGAGACTGCAGTAGTTGGGGCATTGCAGGACTGAGAGACAGTAGCAGAACTGTGAGGGGAACACTGGACTCTCAGCACTGAGGAGCACTGGCAGCCCTTTTGGAAAGTCTGGACAGCACAAAAATCTCCCCCCTCCTCTCCAGTATATTGCAAAGTATCAGAGGGGTAGCCATGTTAGTCTGGCCCTGTAAAAGCGGCAAAGAGTCCTGTGGCACCTTATAGACCAACAGACGTATTGGAGCATAAGCTTTCATGGGTGAATACATGCATCCGACGAAATGGGTATTCACCCATGAAAGCTTATGCTCCAATACGTCTGTTGGTCTATAAGGTGCCACAGGACTCTTTGCTGCTTTTACAGTATATTGCAAAGTACTTTAGGCTGGAGGGTGCATTGAAAAGGCCAGTGACAATCAAAGATGATGATAGCTAGAAGGGGGACTAAGGCTCAATCCAACTTCCCTGCGTGTTAATAGGAAAACATCAATGGGAATATCAGGAAAATGGGAGTTAGATCAGGCCCTAGGAAAGCTATTTGCACACTCCCGCCCCATTTGCCTTCCCCAGCCCTAAAACTTCAACACAAAAGTATTTTTTTAGTTCCTCTGTTATTGTTTTCTCCAATATTTCCATGGCACTGATGCAGCTATACATGGTGTTGTCACATAACATCATGCTTGACAGCAAAATCTGGATGGATTCCCGCCAAGCCCTGCAGTAAAACCAAATATGGTTAATAAGAGAAGAATTAAGGATGTTACAGTTAGTGGTGGGTGAACCTGGTTGGATAAAGTAAGACAGCCCTCCTGTCCCATACCCCCCTGAACAAATCAAGTTGTACCTGAACTAAGCCTTTCATTTTCAGACAGCAAATGAGTGTTTAACGTTTTTGTTTATTTGTTCAGATCTGCACTGCTTAATTCTAGTCAGAAGCAGAAGCACAAGCGCTGAAATAATATAAGAGAGGCTGATCTAGCTGTATTTTCCTGCTCTGATTTGCAGATCCAAGGGCTTTGGATAATTTATTTGGACAAGGTTTGCATAAGCCTCCAAACTTCCTGGATGCTTATCTGCAGGCTGCTAAACTCTGGTAAGAGGGGAGGGTGCTCAAAATTCCAGCCAGTGACTTGCTCATAATCTCCAGCTGAGCGACTGTGCCTCATAACTCCCATTCCTGATCCGAAGAGCTGCGCAAAGGGGCATGCAGCTTTCCTTTGAAAGCTGGAAACTAAAATGAACATAGAAACATAATAGATTCATTCCATTGAAGGGGGGTGAAGGGGGGAGGAAACACGTTGTTTTCTTCTCTTGCCTTTATTCAGCTATTAGCTCTGTTCCTTCAGCTATCAGGTCCTATCCAATATGCTTTTGATGTTCACGGCATACGAAATAGCTGCAATTATGGATTCCTCTCTTCTTTTTTTTTTTTCATCAACAATTAAAAAGAATCCTCTGCTAGGGGTTCTTTTAAAGATCACTGATATCAGTCTGATCAAATGATTATACATTATTTGCACATCAAACTGCAAGAAACATACTCTTGTCTCAGTGTTTTTGTTACCAAGTGGGTGAGGGTTGGTGGGGGGTGGGCAGTGGAGGGTGCGTTTTACATCTAATCAGTACCTTTTACTGAATTTTTACACTGCAGATTTTATTTTAAATAAACTAAATAATTGGAGTAGGAGGATGAGGTGTCCAGCCCTGCAGCCTGTCAGAAATCAGTCCTGCATCAACGTGTGTGGCACTTGGTAATGGCCATGGAATGGAGACTGAGTGTGTTATAGGTTAGGTAGCTGCAAATCCCAGTTTGTTGCCTGTGAAGGGGAAGGAGCAAAGGGACTAATGTCAGAATATGGCCCTTGGCTCTGAACACCCCTTAGCTGTAGGGTGAGGGTGGTTGGATGTGGATCCACACTTCCTGGCTCAGACCCATCTGTGATTTGTACAAGAAAATGCTTCCAGGAGAGAAGTGATCATCAATTAAAGAGGAAAAAGGAAGGTGTAGAGTGAGGTGCAGTTATGCAGGGTGCCTCAGTGGCAGACAAGGGGAGGGGAGGTGCGGTGGACAATCCTTCCGAAGAGCTGAGGAGACAGAAGGGAGCAGAGAAAGCACCCAGAACAAAATTCATCCCTGCTGCAGTCGGCCCTGGGGAAAAGAGGCGAGGGCAAGATGCCCCCCAGCACAGATCCACAGGGCCTGAAGGGATACCAGTGACCTATGGGGGCCATTGCAGAGCTGGGAATTGCTGAGGTGCTGGAACACTGTGGCCATGCCTCCTTTTTCCCATCATGCCTCATGTGCGAGGGTCTCCTGTGCGGGGAGACAGAACCAGCTGTCCCAGTCCGAGGCCTATTAAGGTCCCTTCACTGAAGACATTCCCCAGGAGGCCTTGCAGTATCTTCACAGCTTCTTTTTGCTGGCTGAGGAGAGATCCAACAGCCAGAGGGCACCCAAGAATTGGGCCCCGAAACTGCAGGAGAGTGAGAGGGAGCATAGATTGAGATGAAAAAGGTGGAGTGGGAGCTGCCTCCCCAGGACTCTCATCTGCTGTCCAGGCAATAAGGAGCAAAAGCCAGATCTTCCATATTGCCTCCAGGTCGGCCAACCCCATGCCTCTCTATAATCCATTCATGTCCATATTTCTCCAAGTAGCCAAGGCAGTTTGCACTCAGGAACATTGGAATATTCTGCAGGGGTTTTCTTTATTCCTTTAAATACAAGGAAGTTTTGATATGCAAAGCAGAGAGATCAACACACACCGCTGGGCTAGCCAGGATCCAGGGTTCAGTGTCAGTGGCCAAGCTCCCTCCCTGGCATGGCTCCTTTGCCTCTGTGAACAGCTACCCCCTGAGCAGGATCTCTTTTTGCCTCTCTCGCTCTCTATTTTGTAGGGTAGCATCCTGGTTTGGGGATCAGTGAAGCACTGATGAAAGTGAGGGGAAGACAATCCATATTGCCATTACACCACTGGATGAAGGATAAAGCAGAGTACATCTTGTTTATAATTTCCTCCTTCAGTGCTTAATGAGGATTACTAATGGAGCGGCATTGCCCCAGAGCCCAGGCTCTGAGCATCTTTCCTGCAGCATGTTGTGCCTCTCTTATTTTAGATGTGCTATACATTCATTCAGCTGTAGCGCGAGCTGAGCTTTGGATACAAAATATTCTCATTAATGCTGATAATGATGATGAGGAAGATGCCTCCAGCATTCTGTGCTGATGGCCTTCTCCTCTGGGTAGAAGAGAGAGAGAGACCGCTCCACCTCCTTTCACAGCTTCACTTTACCTTTCCATAAGCTACCCATGGAGGCAGAAGCTGGAATTTCTGCCTTCAAATCCATGTCAGCAAGTCCAAAAGAGAATCTCTGGCTGTCCAAGGCAGGCTCAGCCTGAGGGTAAATCCGGTGGTGTCTGGACATCACGGCAAAACATGTCATACCCTTGTCCATCCACCCAGGCCAAGCAGAGCTGAAGAGGAAGTTTCCTGGTTTGGGGGACTTTTCTCCTGTTTCCCTGTCAACTTATCCAGTCTCCTGCCAACTTCTCCCTGCATCTTGACTAGGTCAATTCACCACCCCTCTGTCCCTCTCCCTGCCTCTGAAGTCAAAGGAGGTGAGTGCCAATCAGAGAAGCTTTCTGGTTCTATTTAAAGGATCAAATCCCAGCTCCCACTCCAGCCAGGAGTGTCAGGCAGAGCTGACTGAGGATGGGGAGCAGATCGACTCTTTGCAGAGATGCAATACCTTCCCACCATTGGCAGGCTCAGGGGAACTGTGGAACAAGGGGAGATGGGTCAGTTCTTTGGGGCCAAAGAAAAATGGAAGGTGAGAACAGAAGAGGAACAGCTTCCTAACTTCCCTCTAGGACAAGGGTGGGCAAACTTTTTGGCCTGAGGGCCACATCTGGGTTTGGAAATTTTATGGTGGGCCCTGAATGCTCATAAAATTAACAATTCATGTTCAAACAGGGACAACACAAGTTTGTTTCAAAATAAACACTATTAAAATAATTCTGTTGAACAATGCGCTGTTAGAAAATTACATTCCTGAGCTGTTTGTTGATTTTACCACACAATTTTGCTCCTGTCTGAACACAAATTGTATGTTAGCTAAAACTTTTCAGTGTACGGCATTATGTAAAAGTTTGGTAGTTTTCACATTTATTTCTGACTTCTTTATGATCTTTAATTAGCTTTGTTGAATCATCAGTGTTTCTCCACTTGATCATGGCAATAACCCAAATATATACAAAGGGAAAAGAAAATCCTAACTGCTGCCCTTATTTCAAACTGCTGTTTTACAAGATTGCACGCACTTCATGCGGGGCCTCATTTTCAAAAGAGCTGCAATGGCAATGTGTTTTTTTAAATCAGCAAAGATACGCTGCATCTGGGGCGTAGCCATGGGTTGGCCATGGCCCACCCACTTATCGTCCAGGCCCACCCCATCATTTGCCCCACTCCACCACCCAGCATTCCAGCCAGGGATTGGGGTTGGAGGCTTGTCCCGCTCCCCTTGCCAGCCCGGTGCTCCTGCCGGGGAGCGGGAACGGGGTGTGGGAGCTTGCAAGCTCCCTGGCCAGAGCGAGACAATGGAGTTCGAGGGCCAGATTAAAAGCTCTGACAAGTCGGATGTGGCCTGTGGGCTGGAGTTTGCCCACCCCTGATCTAGGACATCTCCTTCAAGCCTGGGGTCGGAATTAGCACCCCTGACACCACAGCAAGATTCCAGTCAAGCCCTGTAGTTCCAACAGGCAGGAATGGTGCTGAAAAGACCGTTGCTCTGGCATGGCCTGGGAATGACTAATACAAGTGTTGAATATGCTCACTAGGGAAGAAGTTGCCATGTACTGAGGTGTAGGGTCCTTAGCTAGTTAATTAATTCACCTTTACCTGACTGCTGGCTAACCATCTGCCATTTCCAGCCTCGCTCCCTTCCCAGCAGATAACATGAGCAGGCAGAGCTCAGCTTGTCTGCACTGACTTCCTGCCTCTGAACAAACTAATCAGTGCAATAGTGGGTGTTTGCTCCATTCTCTATGCTCCAGAAGAATGGTACGTGGCTTCAGAAGATCCCAGTAAGATCTCTGAATAGATTCCTGTTTCATCAGGTTCTACTTAAATGAGGAAAATGACACAGTTTCATGACAAACTAACAAACACAGATAATATTAGGTTCTATAAGTTCCTGAAATGAGCCCCTTGCTTATTCCCTTCTTTGTCTGGGTGTCACGGATCATTGCTCTTTTTTCTTGCATGTATTATGTTGATGCCTTCCTTATATTTTGGGGGGCCCAATTCAGACCCAGAGTAAGTGGGTGGTATCTGCACCAAAGCGCATTGAGCTGCACCAGGTCTGAGTTTGGTCCCCTTATTGATACACTCTCAGGAACAGCCCTGCTAAAGGAGGCAGTGAAGGGTTTCTGCACCACATCTGCCATTTCACAGGCATTCATCTTCCAAACAGGTATTCCAAACTAGCCAAGGTGCCAGTTAGTAACAATTGTGAAAGTGCTTTTAAAACTGGTTGGACCATTTCCATGAAAATAAAATTTGGACCATAAAGAACTACAAATGGAAATGAAATGTTGTGTGTTTTTTTAATGCTGGTATATGGGACACTGACCACCCAGTGATTCAGCTAAGGCAGCAGCACCTACCTTAATCAAGTCTGACTGAGGTAGGTGATGTGTGTGTGTGTGTCTCAACTGAAATACTGTCAGATGTCTTCAGATCTTTAACATTAAGTATATCTAGTTTCTCTTGATTCCCCAGGGGGAGAGAGCCCATTATGATAATTAGGGACTGAACTGAGACCATCACCACATTTCACAGAGCCCTCCAAATAGCTGTCGTATGATAATAACTGTCAGGATCTGGGCTTGAGGTGGTCAAGCCTGGTGGTTGGGGCACTGGTCGAGAACAGGGACCGAGGGTCGAAGCCAGACGTAGAGTTGGGACCAGGCCAAGGGCAGCACTGAAACTGGAGTCCGGAGACAGGCCATGGGTCAGAACCGGGGTCAGAATCCACAGAAGGTTGAAGATGGGTTCAGAACAAGGGTCTGGGGGCCAGGAAGTGGGTGCAGAGCTTGAGTGGGTCAGGAACACGTCTGGACTAGGGTCAGAATAGAGCACAGACAAGGCTGAAGTGGGCTCGGACAAGGCTTGGGCAAGACTTTGGCAGGAACGGGGAAAGGACTAAGGGCAGGCTGGAAGGTAGGGTGTCTGTAACACTGCAAGGCAGCAGGAGGGTGCCTCGCTGCGTGGGGCTGTGCATGGACTAACTGGCAGCTGCGCAGGGATAGGGTGCTACTGCATGTTCGAAAGAGGAGTCACTGCAGGCTCTGCTGGAGGGGTGAGTTGTGGTACCTATTGAGGATCTGGGGATGGATGTGCACAAGCACCCACTTCTAAAGGCCCCTTCTCCCAGCCTAAGGGGCAGAGCTACTGGACCTAGAGCACAAATGAGTTTGGGGAACAACTAATGAAAAAAACAGGGATGGGAGTGAAGGTCACAGGGTCAAAAGCAGGAATCTAGAGGGAAACACGGAGCAGAGAACCCTGGGGTGAGTCATTGTAGCTGAGAGAGCAACCTTGGTCCAGCTGTGGGTTTGCCTCATAGTAACTCTTGGTCACTATTACAAACAGGTCTGAAACAAATCCTCCATCTGAAAATGCCCAAACTTCAGATCTGTGTTCAAACTTCGCAGCTAGCCTGCTTCTCTATCATGGACCAGAAAAAATGGTCCAATAAATCCTGGACCCAAACTGCAGGCAGATCCAGACTTTGTGGCCACTGACCACTGATGTGAGCTGGATTTGGACCGATGTCATAGAGATAAAAGGCTCTAACTCATAACAACTCCCAGAGTTGACTAGACCCAAAATTTCAAATCTATGAACACCTAAGTGAATACATAATTTTGTGTGTCCCAGGTGTGCAAATTGTCAGTGATAAATCTTTCTACTTCTCATTTCTTGAGGATAATAATTATAGGGAGAGGGTCAATGTGTGATCTTAAGAGGCCAATGGGTTAATAATACATTTATTAAAATGCTCCATCACTGCTAAAAGCTATATTCTTATCTTTGAAAGCAACACATTCCATTACCCTGGAAATGACTGATTGGCCCTAATGAAGCTTCATGGGGAGAATATACAGTGGCAAGATGGCTGACATTAGTTACCTTAGCAACTCTCTCCCTGGGAATTCAGAGGCTAAATTTATTTAAAGTTAGAGATCTAAAAACATCTGACAATATTCCAACTGAGACACACTTTACCCATCTAAATTAACTCTGATTAAGAAGGATGATGTTGCTTTAATTGTCTCATTGTGTGACTCCAAAGGAAAGGCTTTGTATGTATGCTGTTATTGTAATGAACATATGCTTTGAGGCTGGATTTTCAAAGGGGCCTAAAGGAGTGTACGATGAAAGTGAATGGGAGCTGGGCACCTTAACTCCCGTACACCCAGCCTGAGCCTGTAGGCTATACTCAGAGATGGGTCTATGGGAATCTAAATTAATTTAACTTACACTTTCTTCAAGCCCATCAGCATGTAAATTATATCACTTTACACTCTGACTTGATTAGACTCACACCCTCTTACTGAAGTGTAACTTACATCCCCTTACAAAGCTCCGCTGAATTTGAGCCACTGAGGCTGATTCTAAGGGTACATCTACATGGCAAAGAAAAACTCATGGCAGCGAGTTTCAGAGCCTGGGTCAGTTGACTTAGATGTCCCCATTTGGGCTGGAGCCCTAAGCTCCGAAACCCGGCAAAGGGGGTTTGTTTCAGAGCCTGGGCTCCAGCTCAAGCAGGAACATCCACACTGCTATTTTTTGCCCTATAGCCCAAGTCCCATGAGATGGAGTCAACTGACCTGGGCTCTGAAACTCATTGTCTCGGGTCTTTCTTTATGGTGTAGACGTACCCTAAGAGACTCTGCCTGAGTCTGAGAATGTCTAAGTTGGTATAACTTGCATGCCAAAAGAAATGTTTCCCACTGTCTCTGCCTCCTTCTTGACATGCTGAACTTTCTATCTTCTGCAGAGAAGAGGAAAAAAGCCAAGATCTAGGGGAGGCTGACAGCCACAGCTTCGAAGAGGAAATGGCCTCTTTACTGCTGGAAAAGATGGTGGGCCAAATTCATCCCTGGTGTAATTCCAATGTAGCAAATGTATTCTATTTGTTTGTACTATCTGGATGTCTTTCAGAGTTACTTATCTTCACTGCACCGTTCTCCGGACAGTGCTGAACTGGAGTTCAGATGTCAAAAAGAGTTGGAACCTCTTTAACTTCAAGAGAGATTCCATAGCTCCTTTTTGAACTGCCAGGTCATAATTCTAACACCATTTCAGAGTGCAGTTTGACTCTGAGTGGCCAGCCTAGACTTTCTTGCTGTAAGAAGACACCTGTGAGAAGACAGATAAAGGCAAGGAGCTCTGTCTTCTACCTTCATGCCCAGCTCCGGTTCTTGCATAACTGACTCACACAGAGCTCAACCCCCTCTGTGTCTTTATACTATATGTGATTGATGTGTTCAAATTCATTCCACAGACTCTATTTCTAGGTAAACTCAGGACTCAATATCCTGGTTAAAGGCAGAATTTGAAAAGCCAGAGGGAAAGCATTAAAAATACATGAGTAAAAAAGTTTGGGTCTCCCTCACCACCCAATCAGGGATTAAAATAAATTTATAAACTAGAACTAAAGAGTGAAGATTTTCTGTAAAGTAGCACAGTCTCGTTCTTCTTCTCTAGGGCTGCTAATTTCCTCCAGAGCAACTCACGTGCAGAGTAACTTGAACCACATTAATATATTAGATATGATAAGTACGATATTTGGAAAATTTCCTTTAGATATGGGTCAAACCCTCTCTGCATGGCGGCTCATGTGTGAAATGAGTTTGGTGGACTCGGTCCAGTACCTGGTGTACAAGTGTCCCCCTCACAGAAACCACCCTCACAACTGGCACTAATAAGCCCCCCTTTAGGCCGTCCCAGTGACTGAAAGGTCAATGTGGGGCAGTTGTACCTGCACATTTCTAGAGGTGGCCCCTTCAAGCTATGGGGTCTTCATTAATGATCTGGAGGATGGCATGGATTGCACCTTCAGCAAGTTTGCAGATGACACTAAACTGGGAGGAGTGGTAGATACACTGGAGGGTAGGGATAGGATACAGAGGAACCTAGACAAATTAGAGGATTCGGCCAAAAGAAATCTGATGAGGTTCAACAAGGACAAGTGCAGAGTCCTGCACTTAGGACGGAAAAATCCCATGAACTGCGACAGACTAGGGACCGAGTGGCTAGGCAACAGTTCTGCAGAAAAGAACCTAGGGGTTACAGTGGACGAGAAGCTGGATATGCGTTAACAGTGTGCCCTTGTTGCCAAGAAGGCCAATGGCATTTTGGGCTGTATAAGTAGGAGCATTGCCAGCAGATGGAGGGATGTGATCATTCCCCTCTATTCAGCATTGGTGAGGCCTCATCTGGAGTACTGTGTCCAGTTTTGGGCCCCACACTACAAGAAGGATGTGGAAAAATTGGAACGAGTCCAGCTGAAGGCAACAAAAATGATTAGGGGGCTGGAGCACATGATTTATGAGGAGAGGCTGAGGGAACTGGGATTATTTAATCTGCAGAAGAGAAGAATGAGGGGGGATTTGATAGCTGCTTTCAACTATCTGAAACGTGGTTCCAAATAGGATGGATCTAGACTGTTCTCAGTGGTAGCAGATGACAGAACAAGGAGTAATGGTCTCAAGTTGCAGTGGGGGAGGTTTAGATTGGATATTAGGAAAAACTTTTTCACTAGGAGGGTGGTGAAGCACTGGAATGGGTTACCTAGGGAGGTGGTGGAATCTCCTTCCTTAGAGGTTTTTAAGGTCAGGCTTGACAAAGCCCTGGCTGGGATGATTTAGTTGGGGATTGGTCCTGCTTTGAGCAGGGGTTGGACTATATGATCTCCTGAGGTCCCTTCCAACCCTAATCTTCTGTGATTCTATGATTCTATGCATGAGGCATACTGACCAGGCAGTGTGGAGGAGATGGTGCTGTTGCTTCCAGGCTGTACCTGCTCTGTTCATAAACAGAGAACTTCATGGCTTTCTTCAGGCTCTTTCACCCGCATGAAAATCCACATGTTCAGCTAAAAAGAGGACAAGCCAAACCAGTGAGAATAGATAATGCACAGGTTCATCTGAGCCTCTGTTGGGGTTAAACCAATGTAACCTGAAGCAACACAGTGAGGAATCAGGCCAAATGCATAGGGGCTTGGGGTGCAGGCTCTGGGAGGGGGTTCAGGGCTGGGGCAGGAGTTTGGGTTGCAGGAGGTGGTTCAGGGTGTGTGTGTGTGGGGATATGGAGTGTTGGCTCCCAGAGTGGGTTCAGGGCTGGGGAAGGGGGTTTGGGGTGCAGAAGGGGGTTGGGGTGTGAAAGGGGGTGGGTGAGGGCTCCTGCCGGGTGGCCCTTACCTCGGTTGGTGGTGCAGTGGGGCTAAGGCAGAGTCCCTAACTGCCTGCCTGCCCCAGTCCCACGCCACTCCCTGCAGCAGCCAGCAGCACTTCCCTGCAGCCCCTGGGGGGAGGGATGTGGATACAAACACTGCCCCTCCCTGCAGACACCGCCTTGCAGCTCCCATTGACCGTAGTTCCCTGTTCCCGGCCAGTGGAATCTGCGGGGGCAGTACCTGCAGGCAGGAGCAGTACACAGAGACCCCTTGCCCCCCTGGGGCTGCAAAAGTGTGACCAGATGTCCCTATTTTATAGGACAGTCCCAATTCTGGGGGCTTTTTCTTATGTGGGCACCTATTGCCCCCTACCTCGTCCCAATTTTTCACACTTGCCCTCTGGTCACTCTAGGTTGCAGGGACATGCTGCTAGCCAATTCCGGGAGCAGTGCGGGGCCAGGGCAGGCAGAGAGCCTGCCTTAGCCCCACTGTGCCGCCGGACTTTTAGCGGCCAGAGACTGCAATTGACTGGCAGAGGCTCCACAATCGACCAGTCGATCGCAATCTATCGCGATCAGTGGTTGGTGACCACTGGACTAGAATGATCAATGAGATTATCTGATATGGGAAGTCCTGTGTTCTAGTCACGTCCCATTCAGTCCTTCCTTGCAATACTGCAACACTACTCAACGTTACAAGAAGCCAGGAGATATGTGCAACCACAAATCTGCTGGGCTTAGCAGTTTCACTTGTTTGCTCTGTGACAAATAAGGTCTTTTCACAGTCAAGGCCCCTATTTAATTTAATTTGTACAGCCCCTTCTTACTGCAGGCAGCACCTGCCCATTTGGTGTTAGCTTGTGTTTCTTGCTGTTGGCACAGAGAGTTTAATAATGAAATGGGTTTTGCACTGCAAAAGCAGGTAGAGTGGGGCCACGTGGAGATTTTGGCCCTCCTCCTGCTTGCTCATTTCAACACTGCCAGAATCATTTTAATGAAACGCTCGCCCCACTAGCAGCTGATGAGAACCCTCGCAGAGCGATGGGCCTGGTGAACAGAATTCAATGCAGATGATTCAGACTGTGGGGTTACTTCTGAGGTGAGAGAAACTGGCTCCCTCGTCATGTTGAAAGGGTCAGAATTAAGCTCTTCACCAGCTATTATCATCCTCCTCCCCGGCTATGTGTCTTCACTCGAGCTAACCCGCTTGCCTGCAATGGCCCTCTTGGAGTTGGGATGGCCCATCCAGCCCCCTTGGTAAAGCTCCAAGGCCCCTCACATACGTGCAGCTATGGAAACAGCCAAAAGCAGGGACTGCCGCACTGGTGGGAGTAAAATGGGGCCCAGGCCCACCCCTTGTGGGGGCACGAGCGTCCAAATGGTGCCTCCTCCTGCCATGTGGCCCTGTGGAAGAACTGCAGAGAGGAGCTGGCGAGAGACTCTGGGCTGATAGGAGCAGAAGCAGATAAACACAGAGCTGAGGACACGCAGAGAAGTCTCTACAATTTTGACGGGACTTTCTCTGTTCTGTCCTGATTGGCTCTTTGCTCCAGCCCTTCTCCTCCCTCCCAGTCTCTTCATCTCAGCTTCACCCCACATCCCCTTCTCTCCTGCTCTGTGCCACTCAAACCCTTCCATTCAAAGGCCTCTTCCATTCCGTTTTCTTTCCACTTAGCTTATCCCATCCTAGTATGTGGCTCAGGAGGCCAGGAGGTGAAGCCAAGTGAGGAGCAGCTGAGAGAAGTTGCCGAATTCAGTCTCTACCATGCCAAAGCCAAACAAGACAATGGAGAGGGAATTGGGTATGGTGATAGGTGGTGTGTGTGGTATGGCATCTCTAGGAGCACAGGGTCCTAGGTGACTCTATAGGCCTTTGGTTGCTGCTGCAACAGAACTTTAAAGTGACTCAGCAGATCACTTAACCTTTCTGTGCCTCAGTCTCCCCTTCTATAAAATGGATAATATTTCCTTACCTTAAGAGGCAGGGGGATGGTGGGGAGGTATCGTGAGACTTAATTCATTAATGTTTGCAAAGTGTTTTGTGATCCTGCAAAAGAAAGTGCCATCAAAATGCAGTCTTATTACGGTAAACAGGAAGAGTTATTCTAGCTGAGAATTAAAAAAACCAACCAACCCCAAGTTCTACTGATATATTTCACAGCAAGGAATAATTTTAAAAGTACCTAGAGATGCAGCAGGTTCGGAATGATTTCAGTGGCACGTTAGTGAAGGAATGAAGATACCATTTCCAACCTGTCATGCCCCTAGGCCATGTTCTCTAGGATATTCCAGCTGGCTCTGTTTAAACAATAAAGCCCTTGGACTTGCGCTATCTCCTTGGAGGTATTAGCTGGAGCATATCAGATACAGCACAACACTGTCGGCAAACATAAATCAAAAAGGCAGCAGGGAAGGGGAGAATTCCTTTCAGCAGAGCTTAAGGAGAGTAACAAAGATCTTTGTTCTCAGCTGTGCAATGAAAGGACTCTAGAGAGGGATAAACCCAATAAATAAAACCTAGCAACTCTTTGATATGCAGTCAGCCAAGTTACATCCACAGCATGGCAAAGTGCCATTCATATGCTGGATTTGCTAGTACCATATATACAAGCTTTTGAAGCTGTTTGTTCAGTGATGTTTAAAATTCATTGATGAAGAAGGAAATGTACTTTGTGGCAAAGGTTTCAAGCAGCTGTAAACACTTGTGATTTGAAAGTGACTAAGATGGTGACTGTCATGGTTTCAACAAGGCCTTTGCCTCTGTACGATGGCATAAGATGGGTCAGTTTCTGCTTTTTTCACACAGATATAAATCTGGAATAATAGCTCCACTGAGATTAGTTTGAATCATTTTTAATTTGCATTGGTGTAATGATTTATTCTGGTAAAACTGAGAGCAGAATTTGACTGAATATATTTTGTTTCCCTCTCTGCCTTCCCCAACTCCCAGGTATGATACTTGTCAAATAGTGGCCAGATTTTAGAGGTGAAAAGCCAGTTAGCAGAGTTTGGACAGATGACAGCTTTACTTGCAGCATCCGTTTGTTTGCACAGTCATGACTCAAACTGGGATCTTTGTAAAGCACTAGATGGGAACTCTCACTGGCTGAGTTAGTTGGGTTCACACTGTACTAAGCTTGTTTCAGCAAGGTGTTCTTTGCAAATATTACTGTAACCTACACACCTCCTGGGAGTGGTGTTCTGCCCCCTCTAGTGGCACTGAGACCACTTAGAGATTAATGAGTCTGCAACAGCCTTAGCTAAGGGCCATGTGGCTTCAGTTCATGCAGTAGAGGCTCATGCACTAAGCTCCAGAGGCCCCAGGTTCGATCCCGCCCACTGACAACTGGGATCTGTCGGTGTTACATTACCACAGGGCCATGAGCTTCAGGAAGAATAGAACTGTGAAGCAGGACCCATTCCTATACATTTGGTATCTTCTAGTCCAGGGATCAGTAATCTTTGGCACGCGGCCCATCAAGGTAAGCCCCTGGTAGGCTGGGTCGGTTTGTTTACCTTCAGCGTCCACAGGTTCGGCCAATCGCAGCTCCCACTGGCCGCGGTTCGTCGTCCCAGGTCAAAGGGGACTGCTTGAAGGGCAGCCAGCATATCCCTCAGCCCACGCCACTTCCAGCAGTCCCCATTGGCCTGGGACGGCAAACCGCAGCCAGCGGGAGCAGCGATTGGCTGAACCTGCAGACGCTGCAGGTAAACAAACTGGCCCGACCCACCAGGGGCTTTCCATGATGGGCTGCATGCCAAAGGTTGCTAATCCCTTTTCTAGTCAGTGCAATCAACATCTCTATGACAGGCTGCTGGGAGCTGGACTGAAGTCGCAGGTAGAGGAGATTGGGGAAAAAGGTCAACATTTTCCTAAATATTTTTGTGAAAAATTCTCTCTTTCTTTGGATTTTTGTTTGTTTGCTTGCTTGTTTTTGGTCAAAATTTTGAATTTGATTTTTTTTTTAAAACCAGTTCAAGTCAAGGAACCACATCTTAAAACTCTAAAATCTTCATTGACACCAACACACCATATCCAGAGAGCACCAACAGAAAGGGCTAATAATAAATGAAACTATTTATAAAAACTTTTATGAGTCTTTTAAAAACTTAGTGTTTCTCTCATGGGTAACAAAATAGAGCTGACTGATGGGACACAATCCAAGATACACAGATATTGTTGCAAGTGAAGCACAGACTTGAAATATGTGGGGTCATATTTTTGATTACGTGTGAGTATTTGGGCAACAAGCAAGTGTTCATGAAAATGTTCACAACTCTCAAAAATGTCATTAGTTTTATCTCCAGTGGTCATTCATCCAAAGGTTCCTACTGAAAAGTGCATTACTTGTTTGTTACTTGTGTCAGTCATCCAGTCAGGAAGCAAAAACACTTCTATGTGACATGAATAACTAACTGCATATGAATAATGAAGAGCAACGAATCAAAACAAACCATGTGTTACCTATATCCTGAAAGTAATCCATCTAATCTGCAAATGCTTATGTAAGGGGACTGTTGCCCCCCTACTAACATTCAGTGGGGGTGTTTTAGTTGCTAGCTCCCAGTACTAAAAAGGGGGAAGGGTCGATGGGGAATTAGGACCCTGAGACTGACAGCCCCCAGGAACAATGGGGAGAGGCCAATGCTCCAGGTTAGCCTGAATGACAGGGTGGGCAGGCTAATCAGAGAGTCAGGAGGCGAGGGAGGTCCCATCCTTCATGTGAGGTGGTATTGCCTGGGTCAGACAGAGTGAGGCCGAGCTAAGGAGAAAGCAGGGGCCTAAGCTAAGCTGGGGAACAGAGCTGTGCCAGATCCAGAAGGACCAGAAAAGCAGCGCAGAGAGAGCAGACCCTGTCCTGGGAGCAGAGCTGCAGCCCCAAAGCCAGAGGCACAGCCCAGACAGAGCAGACTGGCGCTGGGAGCAGAGCTGCAGCAACCAGAGCCAGAGGGGCTAGAAAGCAGCCCAGGAAGCAGGTCAGTGCTGGGAGCAGAGTCACAGAAGCAGCCTGCAGAGCAGACCTGCCTGGGAGCAGAGCTGCAGCAACCAGAGCCAGAGGGGCCAGAGCAGCAGCCCAGGGAGCTGGAGGCAGAGCAGCAGCAGTGCAGAGACAGAGTGGTGCAGCTGGGGCTGGAGCAGTCCGGAGCTGGGTGCGGTGAGCAGCTGGAGAGAGCGAGGGGGACCCTGGGCAGCGGGCCCAGCACAGGGAGACGCCTCAGCCAAGGGGCTCTGCAGGCCAGGCTTGGATCGTAACCCCGACAGGATGGGGGCGACACTGGGAAGAAGGGTCCTACCACTTAGAGCCTGAGAGCGTATGGCCACCAGCAGAGCGAGTGTCCAACCCACAGCATCCCTGCAGCACAGCCAGGGCCGGAGAAGAAGGCCTGGGACTTACAAGGAACAGACTGTGAACTGCCCTGACGTTCCAGAGTTACCGTTTGTGATGTTCCCTGCCACAGAGCGGGTTGATGAGTTTCCTTTAATCTTTCCCATTATTCCTTATTCTTTTTAAAATTAATTGTTGATTAAATAACTTGCATTTGCTTTAACTTGTATGTAATGGTCAGTGGGTCAGAGAAATGCCCAGTGCAGAGAGAGTACCCTGGAGTGGGGACACCCTAGCCCCTGTCCTACGTGACCACAGCAGGGTTGGGGGTCGAGCCCCCCAGGAATCCTGGGCCTAGCCTTGTCGGGATTATGAGGACTCTGCCAGACAGGAGAGTGGAAGGGGAGTCCTCAAGGGCAGGGAGGCCACTGGGTAAAGGAAGTGGGAGCGAGGACTCAGATCCTTTCGCTGGCCCACTGCACCAGTGGTGCAGAAGCCAGGAAAGTTCCCCACAAGAGCGGGACTATTCCCCCACTTACACTTAAAAAAAACAAAGCACCTTAAAGAAAATCAGGATCTGTTCACAAATGATGTGTTACACTAAAATGGGTCTAAATTTCTGCCTAAATGTATTAGTTCAGCCTGCTGTTCTGGAACCTGATCCCTGCACCCAGGAACCTGAACCAATAAATATTTTCTCAGGAAGCTGCAAGACACTGGAGCAACCAAAAATAAACCCTAAAAATGAGTGAAAATACAAACCCGAAGCCAAGGTTCCTACGTCTCATCAATAAATTACTTCACACAGTCAAATTCATGATGAACAAGAGTATCTTCAAAGTGAAAACCACATAATTAATGAGAACAACCATGTATGGAAGGAAAATCTAAATTTGCCTGAATTAAGCTGAATGAAAAGAGGGGTGCAAGTTTTGGGCGGCAGATGCTTCCAATATGTTATGGACATTAACTCCTTACAAATTTAATTATTGTTTAAATGTAAATTAATAGGTATAATGTATCTTGTGTTCATAGAAAATGTAATGTGATTATAAATTCCCATAGCATATATACATATATTTATATATCACCCATGCAATATACTTTTTTGGAATTTAATTAAGCAAGAAGAGGGGATAAACAATTTCTTTCCGAGACATTATTTCACCCTTGGAGGTGGTAGAAATAGTGCATGAGGTTGAACTCTGGCTGACTTTAACCAAGTGAAAAATGCAATAACCACCCTGAAATGCAGAGCTAGGAATGACCTACTCCTATTATGCAATGAAATTTTTATATAAAGCACAATAATTGCCGTGCAAAATTAGACCATCTGGTCCATCCAACTCAGTATTCTGTCTCCAACAATGGTGAGTACCAGATGCTTTGGAGAAAGGTGCAAGAACAGACAGTTGCAGATTAACTTGCCTAGGGACATTTCTTCCTAGCCCTTGGCATTTATTGGTTGGCTTCTAAAAAATGTGTGTCCTGTCTCACATAATAGCAGATGGTCCTGTCGAGATATGTTTGCAGAAGATTATAATTTACAGATGCGCCCTCAAAAGGGCCAGTATTGTGAACATAGGAATTTGGAGATGTGCCCTGATGGCAGGGGTTGGGAACACAGTGTGGCTGCATGCAGCAGCTCGCTACAGAAGCTCTCCAGTTTGTTTTATTCCTTTCTCATTCCCTGGTTTGTTATTTAGTGAATCCCAGGATCGTTACATGATGAAAGAAAATCAGAAGTGGAAGCAGAAATATTAGCTTGACATAAGGGCCCATGATCTCCCATCTCTTAACCCAGGGTGATAGAGCGGGCTTGAGGAATCACATCTCCAATACTTGCGTACCAAAGGGGTACCATTAAAGAACAGGTGCATGCAAGGTTTTATGTAGTCCAGACAGACCAGGGGGACACATTTTGACATAATCAAAGGGATTTGTGAGTAATCCCAGAAATTTCCAACACATTGACAGTAGATATAGATTCTGGCATTTCCCATCTGACTGATTCTTTATCATCAATGCACAAAGGAGAAACTGTCAAGGAACAAGAGAACAACTCAGACTCTAATGAAAGGCTGATACGGAGAAGATCAGAGCACGAGATTAAACATCCTGAAAGACGCACAGAGACTTGCTAACCTGCCTGGAGAAGGGGTATTTGAGGAAAGTGAATGGTAAAGACTCACTTGAGAGTGATGTGCTGGGTTTATGGAAATGTACTACCTGGGTTGAGAATTTAATGCATGTGTTATTAGATAGTTATTAGCTGTTTATATATGAGTTAATTTGTTTTTCTTTAAGAGAGAAGATGTAGAGATATGTTTGTAGAACATTATAGCGTAGAGACGCTACCTCATGAGGGCCAGTATTATGAACATAGGAATTTGGAGATGTGCCCTGATGGCGGGGAATGGGAACCCCCCACATAGCTATGGGCAGCAGCTTACTCCAGAAGCTCTCCAGTTTGTTTTATTGAAGTTTTATTCCTTTTTCATTCACTGGTTTGTTATTTAATGAACCCCAAGATTGTTACAGTTCCCATTGTCCATAGAAATGCCTAATCCTTTATTGAATCCTCTCCAGGTCTTGGGCTCAATGACACCTAGGGGGAATGAATTCCATAGCCAACTATGAACCATGCACAAAAAGCATTTTCTTGTCTCTCTTTTAAAGTTGCGCCTTTCAGTTTCATTGAACATTTTCTTGCCTTTGTGTCTTGAGTAGAGATAAATAGGAGCACCCAATTCACCTCCTCTATGCCATTCACACATCCCTAGCTGGAATTCCCAGAAGAATGAACCCTCCTGCAAGGTTTCCAGTCCTTGCCATCTCCATTTGCACTAGAAGTGATAAAAGAACAACTTTCCGTCTTCCTCATGGTTCTGTGAATTTCTGCTTCTTTAATCCCGAGGCAAATGAAGTGGAAAAAGGTGGTTAGAGGGTGGGCAAGAGGAAAGGTAGCCAACCTTTTCTGAACTGAAATAGTTCAGTTTGGTTAGTGTCCTCGAGGAAGGTTGGATTGATTATCGTTTTATCAAACTGATTCTTTCATCCCTAATGTTCACATTCATTGGCTGCATTTCTTCCAGTTCTGACAAATGCCCTCTGAATGAGCATTTCTGATACACATCTCGAATCTTGAAACCTCAAATCCTCTTGTGGAATTTCTATTTAGAAACTGTCATATACCCTTGTAAATTCTTCTCTTATTGGAATAAGCTAGATAGGTCCTCTAGTATTTAGATGAAGGTTTCTGTAAACAAGATGGGATTAAATGATAAGGCAAAGTATTGCCATTCTGCAGTGCTAGAGGGTGGAGGGTGTTGTGTATTTTAAAATATCCTATTTGTCTTCCTAAGAGATATGCTCTACCTCAACCAGAAATTATGGTCTTGAGGTAGGAATTACTAGATGAAATTCTGTGCCCTGTTTTAGGCAGGAGGTCATACAAGATTATTATAATGGCCCCTTCTGGCTAGTATGGATCATGAGAAGAGACACAGTTACATTGGATAGTATTAAACCAGGGTTTTTGTTTTGATTTGATTTTTTGCGAGCTATGAACCCTCATGCTTCATGGTATATCATCAACCACTAAACTGACCAAGGTCAGGAAGAAACTTCCTCTATGGACCAGCAGCTATTCCATAATTGTTCATTATGGAGTTTCCTGTATCTTCTGATGAGGTAACTACTCCTGGCTAATGTTGGGGAGAGGATACTAGGCTAGATACACCAGGTGGTCCTAGCCTCTATGGAAGTTACTGTGTTCCTATGAAGTAGGGGAGCCCCATAATCCTATAAAAGTTGTTTTGTGTTTCATTATTAGAGGTGGGTGAAGAACTTGCACAAAATTTCTCCTTTTTTTGTTATTTTGGTTTTGTTTCACAGATTGTCCTCCATGACTGGATTGCAGTTTAAAAACTTTCCTACTGATCCCAGGTGCAGCTGTATGGGTTTATTGCACCGTAGTAATGTGAACTCTTCAATTTTGACCCCCAAAACCCAGAGGAAACCAGGTGAACTTCAGTGGGTGATTTCAGTGTGTTTCTGTCTGAGACTGAATTTGCTCAAACCCAGAACTCAAACGAATTTTTGGGAGTTAGCAGGGTGGAAGGCTCAGAAATGAAGAAAACAGTTTCCTGACACTTTCAGAGTTAACAACCTGATCCTGCAGCCTTTACTCACAACAAGTAGCCCTTAGCCATGCAAGTAGTGCCATTGATTCATGTGAGGAAGGTGTGTAGGACTAGGCTCTAAAATGCAATTTTATTGCCAGATCTGTTTTGCTCATAATTAAAGAAGTCTTTGGTGGTTGCACATTCCACTTCTTGGATGGCCTTGCTTCTTTGATCAAGAATTTTTAGTTACTTCTGGTGGCAAGGGATCCTGCTCCATGGGGTAACACCTGAGACCCGCCCAGTCAGAACATCCAGCAAAGGTTCCTCCAGTCTCTGATGTCCCTTTTCTTAACCTGCATAGAGACTGATAGCAGCATCTTCCTTGATATGTTACTCTCTTACTGTGCATGTATTGTTCATGACCCCTCACAAGATGTTCAGGCAAATTTATTGCTTTATACCAGAAGGGGAAGAGCGGCTTGAGCAGATGGAAGGAAACTTGGATAAGAGAAAGCAAATTGAAAATGAAGTTCGCTGCCATTTGGAATTAAGGAACTAAGCAGGAGTTAGTTGGCTCATTCCCTCCAGGGAAAATTACCTGCCTCTTAGAGCCTTCACTGTAAAGAAGCTTACAAAAAATATGCATTCTATTATATTTTGTTGAGGGGAAGCAGGGCAAATGAAATGGCCAGAGCAGAGAGTGGATGGAGAGTGGAGCATACTCTACGCTTTCCATTATGTATCATTCGTCAAGCCGGTTAGGCTTGCTGTAGAAATAATCACAGATTCTGTTGCTTTTTCCCTTCAGACACCTGCTGCCCTTTAGCTATGTTTTTCCTTTTATCCTCTCAGTGAGATAAAAGCAGAGAGAACGGGCACATGGACTGATCCCCCAACCCCACACTCAGCCCTAGGGGGTATCCTTTCACGGGTCAAAAGTGATGACAGTGGTGGTGTTTGGGGGCAGTATGAATCCTGAGCCCTACCTGTTCTATGGGTAACCTGAGGACGTTAATCTCCAGGGTTGTTGAGCCAGCACTTAGCAGCACTGCAGTCTCTTTGAGACAATATGTTCCATCCAGGCATACGTCAAAAGTGCACCGAGGATGGATCAGAGTATGTTCAGAGTTGTGACGGGTAAATCTCCAAAGTTTTGGATCAACTTCCAAAAGCTCACAGGTATTTTACATGTCTGTATCTTATGCTTTATCAACATGGAAAATGTGCATCTTTTCTGTAGGGGATCCTATGAAATCATTGAGCAAAAGCTGTTCTGATGGCACTGTACTCACTTCTTTTCTCAAGTGCTATCTATGGTAGATACACTGCAGTTGTGATCTCTTTTTTGTGAATAACATTTAGTCACTGCTTTGTGCATTGCTATACATTCCCCTGTATAAAAATCAAAGCAGTTCCCATTACTCAACAATGTATGCTAATGCACAAGGTGCACTGTTGAGAAATGCTGCAATGCTGTTACATATGCAATAGCCACAAAGATGGATGATTCTGTATGGCCCTGAAGCATACACAGTAGCTATGCTAGGTTCTCTGCAGGGCTCAGTTTACAGGCCAATGAAAGCATTACAAATCCTTGACATGAATTTCCCAGGGATCCTCCTGGTCCACTAACTTGGTACTTGCGTAGTTCTCATGTAGGGAAAACAAAACTCATGAAGATAAAACAATCAGATTGTCACAGAACATACGTTTCCCTTCAACCCTCTGAAAAGTTAATGGGCTCCCATTTCTTCCCTGTGTGCGTGAATACTCAGTGTGACAGATATAACTCAAATGACATTTTTACCTGCTTGTTATTTCACAGAGAAAATTTAAACTACTTAGTAAGAGCAATGTTATCTTGGGAGAAATATTAATGTGCCATGAAGTGTCATCACCCTGCAGCATGGTTGTTAAGGGAAAGTGAGATCATAAGTTAGTGAAAGAGGCAACTTCTCACAATTGCCCACTCTAGAGTTGATAACCAGCTGAGAGGGGTGGGGCTGTGTGAGCTTTCCATAGTGCCTCCAGTTCTAACTGAGGGTAAAAGGAACGTCTGTCTCTCTGTTATTCTATTCTGCTTATCTGCTGGTGCCAGGTCACTTATGAAAGAAACCCTGCAATTCTCACAGTAGCAGCATAAATGAATATGGAACAGTACTTTTGGCTTTCACAGGGATACTTTGATGGAGCTGAGTGATTTGCTGCAGGAGAGGGAGAGCTTTTAGGGGAGCTGAGGCCGCCTTGTGGTGGTCATTTGCCCCAAATGCAAAGAGGAGGAGACTGCTTGATTTCTAGACCTCAACTTGAGTTTCTTTCTAAGATTTTTTTCTGAACTTTTAGAATACACAGAAGAAATATAACTGAATGTTCAATGCTTTTTCCCATTGATTAACATGGAAACCCAGGATGAAATTAGATTCTGGCCTTCTGAGTCAAATTTGGCTTCATTTGGGGCTACTGAGAACTCAGCACTTTTGAAAATCAGAATCTTATTTAGGTGCCGTAGGCCTTGATTTTGCAGTCCAACCGTATTCTGCAAAGCACTTAGGCATGTTCTTAAAAGTACATTCTTTAGTGCTTGGCTGAATAGGGATGGACTTAAGCATATGCTTACATGCTTTGCTGAACTGGAACGTACGAAAGGATTTAGGAACCTAACAGTTGGCACCCATATTTCAAATCTTGGGCTTTGTGCCTCAGTTTTCCCATTTCTACAATGGGAATAATACATGGCTGTTTAGGATAAATTGTTTAGTATTTGTGAAGAGTTGTGCAGATACAAAGGGCCAGATTTTCAAAGGTATTTTGGTGCCTAAAGACAGGTTTCAGAGTAACAGCCGTGTTAGTCTGTATTCGCAAAAAGAAAAGGAGTACTTGTGGCACCTTAGAGACTAACCAATTTATTTGAGCATGAGCTTTCATGAGCTACAGCTCACTTCATCAGATGCATACCGTGGAAACTGCAGCAGACTTTATATATACACAGAGAATATGAAACAATACCTCCTCCCACCCCACTGTCCTGCTGGTAATAGCTTATCTAAAGTAATCTTCAGGTTAGGCCATTTCCAGCACAAATCCAGGTTTTCTCACCCTCCACCCCCCCACACAAATTCACTCTCCTGCTGATGATAGCCCATCCAAAGTGACAACTCTTTACACAATGTGCATGATAATCAAGTTAGGCCATTTCCTGCACAAATCCAGGTTCTCTCACTCCCTCACCCCCCTCCAAAAACCCACCCCCATACACACACAGACTCACTCTCCTGCTGGTAATAGCTCGTCCAAACTGACCACTCTCCAAGTTTAAATCCAAGTTAAACCAGGACATCTGGGGGGGGGGGGTAGGAAAAAACAAGAGGAAATAGGCTACCTTGCATAATGACTTAGCCACTCCCAGTCTCTATTTAAGCCTAAATTAATAGTATCCAATTTGCAAATGAATTCCAATTCAGCAGTTTCTCGCTGGAGTCTGGATTTGAAGTTTTTTTGTTTTAAGATAGCGACCTTCATGTCTGTGATTGCGTGACCAGAGAGATTGAAGTGTTCTCCAACTGGTTTATGAATGTTATAATTCTTGACATCTGATTTGTGTCCATTTATTCTTTTACGTAGAGACTGTCCAGTTTGACCAATGTACATGGCAGAGGGGCATTGCTGGCACATGATGGCATAAATCACATTGGTGGATGTGCAGGTGAACGAGCCTCTGATAGTGTGGCTGATGTTATTAGGCCCTGTGATGGTGTCCCCTGAATAGATATGTGGGCAGAATTGGCAACGGGCTTTGTTGCAAGGATAAGTTCCTGGGTTAGTGGTTCTGTTGTGTGGTATGTGGTTGTTGGTGAGTATTTGCTAAGTATTTGGTTAGTCTCTAAGGTGCCACAAGTACTCCTTTTCTTTTTGCGAATACAGACTAACACGGCTGTTACTCTGAAACCTAATTCTTGTGTTATGAGAGGGAGTAAATAACACTGCCTTATTTACTGTCTCCACACCAGTCATGATTTTTATAGACCTCCATCATATCCCTCTCCCACAGGAAAAGACAACGAGCTGCATACCAGCTCTTCAGAAAAGGAGCAGAGAACATTGCTGAGCTACTCTAGGACCATGATGAAGCTTACATTCTTGTATTTGGCACCTAGACTTTAGGCAGGTAGATTGGATTGGATTGGATTAGATAGTGTGACTGATGGGGATATGCTGGGAAGGAGATAAGGTGATATATGAAGGGAAATCACCATAGGTAAGTTGTCTGAGCAGTAAGGAAGGGGTTTAGTAGTGGTGTTAAAGCCAGCTCTCATTATCTCCAACACATCAGCAACAGAGGTTCAAGAAGAGAGAATAGGAAGTAATTTCACAGGAGGGTGAGAGTGGTACCATGGAGTCTCAGGGAATTAGGAGTTGCATATCATCCATTCCAATTAACCTCAGAAACTGGCCTGGGTGTATATACCTCTGGGAATTTCAGTGTTGCATGGAATACAGGGCAATACCATTACCAGTGCGTGTCCGTCAGGCACCCACATCTTAATGCCAGTGGGAGAAGCTGGTCCCAAGGATGATCCACTGGGTTGATCATTGACTTGGCTGACTTCTACTCAGCATCCAGCTCCTGCTGGATAAATATTACCTCTGTGATCACCAGAACTCTGTGACATGCCACAGTCTTGAAATCACCTGTGTTTCTCTACCTCATCAGCTGACAAATTGTTGCAATTAGAATCTCATTAACAATCCAAAGTGACCTACCAATGTCAGGGCCTATGGACTACCCTATCAATCACAAGACACAGATGTTACCAGACTTAGGCCTGGAATGTTGAGGGGTGATGGGTTTTTTCTGGCTACGCTGCGTAAGGCAAAGACACCAGTTACACATGGAGAGCGACTTCCAAGCTTTGGGAAAGACACGGCAGGATTCCCCCCCTCAGGCCTCACGCTGTGGGCAAACTTTGTGTCTCTGCCTTTTTGGTGTGCTTTGTGAGGAATAAGAACTGAGTTTTCCTCTGAGGAAAACTTTGCCCTGGCTGGTGGTTATGATCCTCAAGAGGCTTTTCTAGCAGTGGGGGAGTGCTGGGGTACAGCGGTGTTTTGCTGACTGCCTCATCACAACCCCTCCCCCACAACATGAACCAACAGTGAAGGCTGCAGGTGGGGGTTGAATGTAGCATGCAGAGGTCTAGGAAATGACCTGTGGCTTTGGCAACATGAGGTATGAATGGTCTCCATATAGGTCATATAGACTGTACAGCCAGACCAAGGCAAAGCATTTTGGGTCGATTTCTTCTATTTGATTATTTTACAAGGATAAATTGAATCCATAGGACACATGAATTGGAAAGTGTCACTTATCTATGGAACACATCCCGCTCCTCTGAGGGAGAGCAGGGGAGCTCCAGGACAATCCGAAATAAACCAGAAAAGGGAAAAAATTACCCTGCAGTACAAAAACAACATGTTTAGCCAAAAAAGCTTAATATTCCTCAACCAGGCAGGATACAGCCCTTTAAATAGCATTCTCCCCCACCCCCCAATGTTTCAATTCATTTATCTCAGTCAAGGAATTTAACATTCTACATTTAACATTGTAGAGTGTTTTGAAGGAATCACGACAAAGGAGAGCTTTAAGGTGGGATTTGGAGGAGGATAATGAGGTGATTTTGTGGGTGTTTACAGGGAGCTTCTCCCATGCATATGGGGCAGCAAGGGAGAAAGCACAAAGGTGCTTGTTTGAAAATTTCACAAGTGGGTGATGGAGACTGGTCGTATGGGCCATCTGGAGGCAGGAGTTGGCCTCTTGATACTGAATGAGAGATGATCCTGTTCCTGTTTTTTGCCCACCTGTTCTATTTGCTAATGGCTTATTAACCACTCCGAAGGCCTCCAACTCAAGCTGCCAGAATAAGCAGACCACCAAATTCTGAAGCTCAGACCCACAGGTTGAGTGTCTAGCCCCCAACCTGACAGCAACATTCAGTTCAGCATAAGGGAAGGGCAGGACTATCCAAATGCCTCCTTGTATGACATGCTTTAATTAAATCATCCTGCACCAGTGCTTGAGATGTCCAGGAGGTCTCTACAAATCCTCCACAGCTCTCACACGACTTCTCCGGGACACAGCAGGGATGTTCTAGCTTGCAACATAATTATTAGTGTTCTCTCCCAATTAATTGGTACACAGCACAATTCCGGCAATGTTCCTCCAGACAGTGAGTGCCAAAATAATCTGGGGAGAGGAGAGGGAATTGTTGTGGCTTGGGGAAGATAAATTGTGGTGCCAACTTCCTGGCAGCAGCTGTCATTATTCAGCCGAAAGATGCATATAGAGATATACTCATGGGCATTCCCATTTATAGGCTCTCTCTCTCTCTCTGTGCCTAGCAAAGTTTCAGCCATCAGCTGAGGGCTGAATGTGCTTCATGAACATGGTAGCATGTCAGGTTGGAAGGAAGTCATGTATCCCTTTTAGTCTGGGTCACATTTGTACTCGTGGTCTGTATTATCAATGGGCAAATCTCCAGGAAGCCCCAGGCTCAAATAGATGCTTGTCACCAAACCAGTCAAGGCAGGGAACCAGTCTGGTTATGTCATGAGGAAAAATCTTGCTGAGCAAGGTTTCCTCTATTCCCTATGGCTATGTCGGAAATACTAAAAACCCCAGCCTTTTGCATCTCCATCCTACTTCACAGATTTCAATGGGAGCTTTGCCGTTCATTTCATTGGCAGTCCTTATTTCAGTGCAACTGCTATCCCAGAACATTGCAGCATTGCTATCATAAACTGCAATACTTTGTATCATTACTATAGCATACTGTAGTATATTTTTTTACGGTCTAAGTTCCTATTTTCTTTTTAAACACGTTTGCATTTACAGCTTCCACTGCTGCCTTTGCGGTCCTTGCCTTGCATTAATTACCTGTGCATTGTACTTCTATGTGTGCACAGGCCCTGACTGTTGCCCAGAAGCCTGTGCTCTGTGTAGTCATTTATACTTGTGCAAAAGGAGGGTAGCTTGTCACTGTTTTGCACAAGTGTTAATGATTCTTTGCACAGGTGTCAATGATGACAAGGTACGAACCACTGGAGAATCAGGTCCCATGGTGTTGTGAGTGCTCTGTAGTGGTAATTTTAGGTACTTAACGGTAGTGACTGGTACAGCAAATGCTGTTTGGACTATACCACCCAGAACCCTTAACAGGAAATAGGTTGTCCTGTAATTGTAGAAGGGAAAATAAAGCATGGTGAACTGTTGTCAGCAAACCTCAAGACCTCTGTCTTTTCTTACTGCCTCCATCCGTCCCCCGCCCCAAAAAATAGGTGTGTGGTGCATGGCCAGATTTCTGCAGACAATAACCAGGACACGTGTCATGGGACTGGGCAGTGAGTGGGCCAGCGTTGCCAGTTCTCACCATTTTATCACAACTCTTGTGATAGTTGGTGTTCTTCTCAATGCCCCAGTTCCTGGATTCATGGGATTAGTTGAGAATCACAGCTTTCACGTAAAAAATTGTCTACCCTTCATAGTGGCAGTGAAAACTTGAATACGTGACCCTAGTCAGACCTAAAGAGGCACAAACGAAAGGAACCCCCATTTTGTTCCTTTAAATCTCCTGATGCTTGGTAGCTGATCAGGTTTTTTTTAACATGTGGGGTTGGCAGTGCTGAGTGCACAGACAACAGCTTCAGTGACCATCCTGGAAGTGTGCATGGGAGAGTTCCTCAGCCAAACAATTCCTCTTTCTCCTGCCCTACCAGCCCGTGGATTTGAACTAACAGAGGAGATGCTTCAAGGAGGTGAGTGGAGGACATGAGGAGTCTAACTGCAAGGTCTATGGAGAAGGCTGGACGACTGCCTTGCTGGGGAGGGGCATTTGAAACATACAAGCGCTGAAGAAGCCTGGCCTCAGATTCACCGGCTCACCTCCTTCTGGTGGCCAGTATGCAGGGGCCATGCAAAAATCAGGAGGAAACAATGGGGAGTTTGGGAAAAGCCTTTAAAACTGTGGAATTCCTGGTTTCCAGGGCCACATGACCACCTTCTCTGTAAGCACAATAAACCACAACCCTCTGTGCAAGAAGAGTTCCACCCAAACTCCAAAGAGCCTACTGATGTGTCAGTTCCATGAGAGCAGATTTCAGAGTCACCTCGTCTGATTAGCATAAATCTTCCAGAACTTGTCAGCTAATCGGAAATGCTCAGCAGGTAGTTTTTACTGTTTCCAAAACTGTTCATAAACTCAAGAAGGCTGATATCACTGCAGCCGCCCTCAAGCAAAGCTGCAATTCCAATCAATTTAAGTGCGGAGGATCTGGTTTTCCTTGTTTAATCAACGCTGGGTGACTGGTGCCCACACCAGCATTTTGCTGACTGTTAAGGCCAGGTAGAGAAAACTGCAAGAGCCAAATCAGACCAGTGAATTATCCAATGCTTTTTTTGGCTGTATTATTTCTCCACTTGTTCCACGCAGCATACAGAGGCCAACTCTGCAATACGATGTGTCTTGTCAGATACTACTGAAACCTGTGTTGCAACAAAGGAAACTACAAAATCCCATTTAATTGCTCTGATAATAATTTAGGTAGGATGATTGCAAAAATGGATTTTTTTCCCATCCCCCAAAATTAACATCTCGGCGGATGGATTTGATAGGCTGAATCCTGCAAAGGAGGAATTTTAAAAGTGGTTTTTTTATAGTTCTCTCATTTTCAAGAATGTAAATAACAGGTTACTGAGTATTTCTTGACTTATATGCCTATGAGATCAGCTCCATTTGTAATAAGCACATAGTAAGAGACGATTTTATAAAGAACTTACCACCTAAATAGACAAGACAGGCGGAAGGTGGGAGGAAGATAGTAATTATCCTCTTTTTACAGGTGAGGAATTGAGGCCTAGGTGAGATAGTTTGTGGCAGAGTTGGGAGCTCAATTTAGGTTGCTCAAATCCTAATCCACAGGATCATCTTTCCTCTTGGAAAGAGGTCTTGTATGATTTTATTTCCATTGATTTCAAAGCCAAAATTTTCGCAGTTGTTCACTAACTGAAATCTATGACATTCCTCATGTGTCTAAAGCTACAAATGCTTACATCTTTGCAGGATTAGATCATGGGGCTTTACAATGAGTCAGCTTCCCTTAGCTTTTCAAATCAGAGGGGAAGCGTCCCAGGAGTGCGACAGTAGGGTAAGAGTCCCTGAAGTTGCTTTTCTATTGCCCAGCACTATTTAAACTTCAGCAGATAAGCATCTTAATGCACTGAACATAAGACCATAATAAACACTGCTAATAAAACCATCAGAATCTTGTTGTTTGGTCTCTAAACAATCCCTAGTTACTTGCAGCAGGACTACATAGCAGCAACAGCTCTCAGAGCTGTGCAAATAAGTCATCATTCCAAGGAGTCAAACACTGAATGCCGGCCTCCATTTCCAAATATCCAGCCAGTTCCACTTGCAATCGAGGGTGAGTTCCTGTGTTGTGTGGGCAGACTGGACAACAGGGCAAACTGTGACCCAATTTTCATGTGCAAAATGCAACTGAAAAAAAGACGATGTTAGTCTTTTGCATGCGCCGTGGGGACCTCACTCCCACCCAGCCCTTGGAAATCCTACAGGACAGCTAAGTGCTCTCCAGATGCATGTGAAATTTACCAGCACTGGTACAACTGTGTACAGTTGCACTGCACTGAATGTAGTACTTAGATGCTTACCTACTTTGAGGCCAGCCAGAGTGCCCACTCTACACTCAAGGGAAGGCACAATCACTTAGTCGTGGCTTATGTTCTTCCACCTAGCAGACACAAGTGGAATTTAAGCGATCCACAGGCATGCTTCCTTTGGAAAATCTAGCCCCCAAGGTCAATGGCGGGCACACAGGAAACCCGACCCTTTCAGTGCTATTTTCTTTCATCATCTCACAGTTTGCCAGGAGAATAACTTGCTGCCTTTGTGTTGAACTGTAGCACTTCTTGCACAGGAAGAGAGGAGATTTTCCAAACAATTGGTTCACCTCTGATATTATTGCCTTTGGTAAAATTCCACTTCTCAACTGCAGCCATGAAAATCAGCTCTGATATTTACATAAACACTCAGGCATTTCTTAATTGGTTGTGAGAGCTTCTGAAGGCAGCAGAGCAGTGAGAGCACAGCGTTGTGTTTAGATGCATGATGCTGCTTTGCCTCCAGTTTCTCCCAGCCAGATTCAACCCAGTAGCTATCTCCCTCCTATAAAAAGGGTAAGGTAACAGGCCAATGGAGAGGGCTTAGGAAAGCAGAATAGCCGTGAGAAGATCAGCAGGAAGAGGAGAAAATGAACTACACAACTGAAAGGCGTGTCATTGAGTGTAATACAATTGGGATAATTAATCAATCAATTAATTAAAAACTTATCCTCTGGGAAAGGGGAGAAGAGGATGGGTTTGTAACCATTGGCCCTCATCTTGCAATAAACTCAGTTCAAGCAGACCTCTGCCTCTGTGTGGAGTGCCACTGTAATCAACTGGGCTCTGTGCGGGTGCAAGGGTCTCCTGAACACAGCCCCTTGCAGGATCGGGACCTTTGTGAGCATGTTCAGTGTACTTCTTTATTGGTGCATGGTGCTAGAAGACACCCTGACAGGTGACTCAGAAATATGTATATATGGGTGGCTAGGTCACCCTGAGTGAATGATTCCACGGTCAGCACAAAATCCTGACTTTCACTTTAGTTTCCCCCCCAGTGGATTTTTTGGGGGGTTTAGCTTCAGGGTTTTTGAGTCTAGAAAATCAGCTCCGCTGTTGGCAGAGCAGGCAACATAACAGAGTGTGACTTTTCCGTGCTGATTCCTCACCCACACGGCACCAGCTGGTTTCTTCACTGTTCAACGAACCCGCTATGAGTGCGCTCTAGGCTCACAGCTGTCATCCTGCCGTGGCCCAAAAGTGTGACAAACACCCAAAAGGAGGGGTCTGATCACCAGACACTGCTGTGTTTAGTGCTCAGCAAAGATGCTGCACGGACACCACTGTCTCTCCCCAGGCCAAGTACAGGGTAGGGGCAGCAGCAGTGTCAAATCCCCTATACCGCACCCTACTGTTGGACAGATTCACCTACTGGAAGTCAATTGGCATTTTACCACCTTATGTGAATGTTACCCAGAGTGCCTCAGTGCTGACCCGGAAGGACTTTCTCTAGAGGTGCGTGATAGGTCCTCGGCGCTTCTTTGGCTCTCCATTGTGGGGACCACTTAGCAAAAGTCATGATGGTGGGTTTTCTGATATCATGGGAGAAACTGGACCAAGACAGCAACTCATTTCACAGAGGCCACAGAACAGCAGCAATGGAAACATCCACATTGGCTTGGTCTTGAGTGCTCTGCTGATACCAACGTGAATAGCTTTGTGGCCCATCCCCTGAGCCTGACAGCCTCACCCATTTTGATCGGTAGGGTGCATTTTTAACGAGACCAAAACCATCCATAAATAGCCATCAGGAAGATTACCTCTTCTCTGGAATATTTGGTGGATAGTTTACAAAGGAATTGCTAGCACCTCCTCGACTGAACCAAACTGCTGTTATAGGACCCGATTCCCATTCACACAAAAGCCCCGTTACCTCATTAAGGCCCCTTTACATTGCCTCAAAATGATGTCAAGACCCTTTACATTGCCTGATCTGTGTTAAGGAGCCATGGGGTAAATGAGTTTAAGGCCTGAGGCCTTGTCTACATTGCCACTTTACAGTGCTGCAACTTTCTCGCTCAGGGATGTGAAAAAACACCCCCCCCCGAGCGCTATAAGTTTCAGCGCTGTAAAGTGGCAGTGTAGATAGTGCACCAGCGGTGATAGATACTCCCCTCGTGGGAGGGGGTTTGGGGTTATTTTTTTTACAGCGCTGGGAGAGCTCTCTACACAGCCTATCCGATGAAGTGGGCTGTAGCTCACGAAAGCTTATGCTCAAATAAATTGGTTAGTCTCTAAGATGCCAAAAGTCCTCCTTTTCTTTTTGCGGATACAGACTAACACGGCTGCTGCTCTGAAACCTAGCTTTGAGAAGTACCTCATCTTCATGGGATTTGTGGGGAAAGCTGCCTTAGATATTAATAATGATGGAGCTTAAATCTGTGTAATTTGTAAATTTACATTGCCATGGTAACATTGGCAGGTAACGAACTAATCCTCGATTCATCATCTTCCATGGAATTCCAGCAACTATTCCTAAACCTTCATCCGTTTCTAATCCCACAGCTGTTGCCATGGAAATGATCAGATAAGATGTAGGCCGTTAGGCAGATGGGTCCATAGAGGATGCTTAATCTTGGCCCTTATAAATCTATGGAAATATGGAGGCTTTCTTTTTTGTTTAAATAACGAAAATTGCTGCCAGTGTCTTTGAAAAGATTAAGTAGGCATGCAGTAGGAAAGGGGTTCTTTGTGCATTACCTCCCAGAAAAGCAGAAAAAAATGGCCGGAGTGAACTCAAAGTTCTGAAAGCTCTAAATTTGGGGGGTAATATTGTTACCCCTTTGGACTCAAGCAGTTAGCCCATATTTGGGGTCTTGTGGGTTGTTTCCATTAAGAGGAGAAATTGTTGGAGTCAGGAATTTCTTTGATGTAAACAAACAGAATTACAAATACTGTACAAAGCCCTGTTTCCCTGAACACTGTAGGAATCAAACAGCAGGGGAGAATTTCCTTGCTAACAGTTCTAAGCCTCTTTCTACCAGCACTCTGCCTAAAAAGCTCACTTTCTCTCGAGGCTTTTTCACAAGATCTCGTTCCCAGAGTTCACTCTGGCTGTCTCCTTGGCTTTCTGCTGCTTCTCTGATGTTTCTACATTTCTCTTCACACGCACACATTCAGCTCCACAGAAACAATAACGCCGAGCTCCTCTGTATTTGCATTCAGCCCAGTGCTTAATTTGTAATTAAAAAGGTGCCCGGGCTTAAGTAATTAGGTGCTGGGTCTCAAGCAATTTTTTTTTTACTTCCATAACTGATGCAGCAAGCCCAGAGGTGCTGAGGCTATGAACTGCCAACCCTAAAGGTCCTGGTGCAAATTAAGCACTGATTCAGGCCATAGTGAAATCTCTCTGCCCACATAGCTCAGATTTCTGACTGGCATTGCACGTTGCCTATGTTTTGGGCAGAGGCTCTTGTTGAGGATCTGGGCTGAAGTCAGTTGGCTGCAGAGGGCAAAGGAAAAAGAGGCAAAGCCAGCACGGAATGTGCAGAAAGGAAAGGGAAAGGAGGAGGACAAGGCGGCAGCAGCAGGAACCATAAGATCTGAGGGAGAATCTGAGGAAAGGAAGGGGTGACTGGGAAGCTGGTAGTGGAAAGGAGCTTGGGACAGTCAGAGGAAGAGAGATGGCCTGGAGGACTGGTGCTTACGTACCTGGATGGTAATTAGCACTCCCTAGATAGGACAAAACCACAATTATCAGCTGATAAACTCCTTGCGGCTAACATATGATTCCATCTAATGGTGGGCAATACTCTGTGCATATGCACACCCAGATTTCACCGCCAGGGGTGAGGGGCACCATCAAAGTCTTTTCTGTGATCATAGTCACATTGATCTGCCCACAGCAAAAGGACTCTAGAGTCTAGATAGATGGTTTGGTTAAAGCATCCCATTAAGCCCGCAGACAGCATCTCACTCTCTGCCGTTTTACTCAAGACAGCTGTGATGTCAGCAAGACTTAATAGCTCCCTAAAATATCCCATCGTCCGGCCAATAGCAGAATTGTCTTGATTTGCAGATGTGCAAAACCAGATGAAAAGACAAGCGTGAGACAGGCGCTCATGTGCAAGTTAAAGGATGTTGAAGCCATGGAGTTTTTCTCTGGCTTTGCCCCCCACCCCTTTTCTTTAAAGAGGCTTATCTGTTCACTGCATACCAGCTTAAATACCATGACCTACTAGTGCATGTAAAAGAGTGGCACCCACAGGGCTGCAGATAGATATCTGTATTCGCTCATGTGGGAAGGAGCTAGATACTGTTCTTCCCAGCACTCCGGAGGAAAGAAGAAATTTGTGATCTTCACCTTTTCATAATGTCAATGTAAAAGTTTATCTGTGGCTTTCAGGAAGCTTTATGGCTTCATCTCTAGCTGGTTGCCAGTGTCAGTCTCTCTCTCTCTCATTCGTTCCCCTTAAAATCCTTGTCCCAAAGAGAAGGAAGTGAATCATTCACCCAAAAGGTGAAAAGCATGCTAGCACAGACCCGCTGCAGTGCTGCTGCCCAAAGACTGACAGGTACTTCTTGTCTTCAACCAACCTACAGGACATTTGGTGCTCTGAGTGCACACTAGGCATCAAGTCATCTTTAGTTCAGAAGAATTGATTTTTCAGTCTGATAAACATTCATGGCCAAGCCTGATTGCTCCTGATCAAATATCAGGGGGCCCCATTGAACCAGGGGATTCTTATGTATTATTTGTCTTACCGTGGTGCTTAGGAGCCTCGTCATGGACCAGGAACCCATTTGGGCTAGGTGCAGTACAAACACAGAACAAACTGATAACTCTGTTCTTCCTAGCCCATCAAATCAAAGAAGCATTTTGGGTATATGCCCTTGATCCCTGCAGGAATGTGAGCTGGTGGTTAGAGTACGGGGTGGGAAGTCAGCCCCCTGTGCCCTCCCTCTCCCCCCTGGGGAATTAGTTTAAAGAGCTCCTATTTTTTCTCTTTTAATAGAATTTGGTATTCATGAAAGGCAACAAATTGGCAAGTCCCTGTAGACCGAAGCTTGTGTATATCTGTATGAACCACAAAATGGGTACAGCATGGGTAAGAGCAGTGCAAGCTTCCCTGAATAGCTTCCCTCCCCCAGCAAAGTGTTATCCTGACATGAAAGTACTTGCAGTCTCTTTCCATCTTCAGTCCTTAGCTTCTCTGCTGCCCTCATTTTAACCCTGTTTTCACACACTCGGAACTCTGTAAAACAGTCATATGTGCGGCTGGAAGGTCCTATATTCAGTCAAAGGTTCAAGTGTATTTGGCATGGAAAGATTTTGCAAATTGCTTCAACCTGTTCGGTTTTCTGATCCGCTTCCCCCCGCCGAGAATTCAAAAAACACTTTGAATCTTTGACATTCAAAAGGTTCCCAGTGGCGACTAGGTGTGTGGCAAATACAGTGACTTCCGTTTGCACTCAGACCTTCAGCACTGCAGTACAGCCCTCTACAGTCTGAACTAAAGGAATAGGTCTATTATCTTGTAACAGTGGTAGGTTGTCATCATCTTGTGGGCCAGCTGCTAGAGGGAGACACAACATACACCCAGCCAATGTTGCACTACATTTGTAAACACCTGTTTTAAAATAATGAAGTTATAAATATTTAGGGCCATAGATTCATAGAGTTAAGGATCAGATCTAGTCTGATCTCCTGCGTAACATAGGCCATTACCCAGCACCCACACACTAAACCCACCAACCAGAATTAGAACAAAGTATTAACCTGCAGGAGACTGAGGTATCGTGTGCCACAGGCACAGAACAGATGGGACCAAGGTGCACCAATACCCGAGGCTTCTGTAATGGCAGAGAATTGATTAAGTGAGATATACCCAGGTGATCCTAGCAAGTAACCTGTGCTCCACACTCAAAGGAACATGAAAAAAGACTCCAGGGTCATTGCCAATCTAAACTGGGAGAAAATTCCTTCCCAACCTCACCCATGGTGATTAGTTAGACCCTGAGCATGCGAGCAAGAGCCAGCCAGCCCAAGCACTAATGAGAGGGAATGCATGGTACCACCTCACAGCCCTGACCCACCCCACCCAATGTCCCATCTCCTGCCAAGGCTACCCCTGACACTTCCGAGGAAGGAGATTTTAAAAATAAATAAAGCAACAAACAAAACAAACCCACTTCAGAATCCATTAGAGAGGGAGTGGAAAACACTTTCCTGCAGGCGGATGGCTGAAACCCTGAAGCATGAGCCTTTAGGAACATATGCCATAAACCAGAAGTGAGCCTCAGGGCTGTTGAGCCCCATCCCCTATCATCACAAGCAACCTGGTCATACAATTGCACTCAAAAATTTGTCCAGCTCGCTCTTAAAACTAATTCAGTTGTTTGCCCCCACAACTCCGATTGGGAAGGAGGCTGTTCCAAAACTCCTCCCTCTGATAGTTAGAAATCTTCTAATTTTTGGCCTGAATTTGTTCATGCCCAGCTTATATCCATTTGTTCGTGTGCCCAAGTTGTCCTTTAGCTCCTCGCCCTCCCTAGTATTTATCCCTCCCACCAGATGTATTTGTAGAGCACGATCATATTCCCTCCTCCCCCCACCAGCCTTCTCTTTGCTTGACTAAACAAGCCAAGCTCTTCCAGTCTCCTGTCATAAAACAGGCCCTCCATCCCCCGGCCCATCCTAGTAGCACTTTTCTACATCTGGACCAGTTTGAATTAATCTTTCTTGAACATGGGTGACCAGAATTGGACACAGTATTTCAAATGAGGTTTTACTAGTGTCTTCTACAATGGCATTAATGCTTCTGTATCTCTACTGGAAATGCCTCACCTGATACATCCAAGGATCCCATTTGCCTTTTTCACAGCTGCATCGCATTGGTGGCTCATAGTCGTCTTGTGATTAATAGACACACCCAGGTCTCTCTCCTCCTCTGTTGCTTCCAACCGATGAGCCCTCAGCTTGTAGCAGAAATTCTTCTTATTAGATCCTATATGGATGATCTTGCACTTTGCACTACTGAATTTCATCCCATTTCTGTCACTCTAGTCTTTAAGGCCATCCAGATCTTCCTGTAAATAGTCCGATCCTCCTCTGTATTGACAATGCCTTCCCTGATAATTCACCTTTCAGCACAACCTGTTGCCTTCTCTCGTTTAGCCAGTTCCTTATCCAACTTAGTGTTCTTGAACTGATTCCCCATTTTCTCTAATATAACTAATAATTTCCCATGTGGTACCATGTCAAATGCTCTACTGAAATCCAAGTCTGATAAATCCACTGTACTTCCCTTACCTAAAAAATCAGTTATTTTCTCAAAGAAGGAAATCGGGTTAGTCTGACAACATCTTCCTTTGGTGAACTCACATTGCATTATACCCCATTTACTTTTTCCTCCATTAATTTAATTATTCTTTCCTTCACACTTTCTTCTAAAACCTTGTATAATACTAAGGTCAGACTAACGGATCTATAATTGCCTGGATCACTTTTTTTTCTGTCTCTTAATATAGGTATGCCATTAGCTATTCTCCAATCAGATGGTACTATTTCCATATAGATGGATTTATTAAAAATCCTGGCTACCGGACTAGCAATCTCATGTGCCAGTATTCTGGGATGAAAATTATCTGGTCCCTGATTTGAGCACATCAACCTTGAAGTTTTTTTCTTCCACCTCAGGTGTAGTAATTTCCATTTCTAGACACTCATTTCCCTCAGCCATCCTGCCTTCATGCACATGTTTCATACTATCATCCTTACTGAAAACCCAGGCAAAGTATTCATTTATCTTATTGGCCAAACCTAGATTATCTTTAACTTCCTTCCCATCCATACTGCATAGTGACTCAACCTCATCCATCCCTGTTCTCCTTTTATCTATATGACTAAAAATCTCTTATTTTCATTTTCTTGGAAAGAGCTAATTCAGCTTGACTTCTAGCAATTCTCACTTTATTCCTATATTTCCTATAGTTTGCAGTTCAATCATTCACTGCTTTTGGCTTTCTCTTCATAAGTCTCTATTAATTTTTTCATCTCTGAAGTAATTACCACTTTGTAGGTTCCCAGCTTCCTTCCACATCTGCATTCAGACACATCTCGGTCATTAAAGAGCAGGTGTAATATTGATTCTCTCCTTGTTGGCTGGAGTGCATATTGATGTGCGTATATTATTTTATGTTGTAAATTAAATACTGGACATTATTCTATAAGATGCTGCTTAAAATAACATGCTGAATTTCAGGAGGAATAATAAACCTGCATAGAGAAGAAAAATATAAAGGGCTGTGGATACCTCACTGGGCAGAGCAGTGCATTTAGGAAAAAGCCTCCTTTAGTATTATCGGCCAGATTCTGCTCTTGTTTATACCTACAAAGATCTGGAATTTAACCCTATTGGTCTTTCTCAGTCCCCTTTCTTAACTACTGTAGTATTCCCGAGGAAGGAGGCAGACTCAGCAGTCAGTGAAATGCTTTGATTTAACAATTGCATCAACAATGTAATAGAGGAACCAGATTCAGCACCTGACTCAGAAAACCCCCTAAAATCTGTTTGTCTCCATATCTCTCTCTAGCCTCTTTCCAGTTACATAGCTGCAGTGTCCACATGCTGGCACTATTCCAGGCCTAGACTGTGCCTTGGGCACTGGCGGGCACAGCAACGGGGGTATGGAAGGACATGTTGCCACTGGGAGGAAGGACTGAGAATTCTTCTCTAGGCTCTCAGTCAGTGCAGACGGGGGCACATTCTACATCAAGCCTGGAGAAGGTTCAGAACTCTCCATACCTGGCGAGTTCTGCAGGCTGGTGGAGAAGGAAAGGGGGGAGGAGCCATGACCTGGCCCCATCTCTCCCACTTCCCACTCCCGAGCACCTTCAGAGGCACTAAGGGACCACAGATCAGGCTCCCCAGAAGAATTCTGACCATCCCCTGCACATGGCAAAAGGAGCGGAGTTCCTCGTGCCCTCCCCACTTGCACGCCTGTTCAACCTGGCTCTGAGGGCACTTGCATGGAAACAGAACCGATATTTCTTATAACTCCATCTGCTCCTCCTGCTTATTCACCGCCCAATGTCTGCTCTAATTTCTAGTGTGTGCCATCACCTCAGTAGCAGTGTCCTCTTTGATCCTACAACATGGACTCTGATGACAAGAGGAAACGAAGGAGAACTCCAGTGAAACGGAGATTCTGGTATCCTGGAAAAATGATTCTGGTCCCTCTCCAGGGGCCTAGAGACATTTTTCTCCATTTGCTTCCAGAACGCAATGGGACGCTGTCAACTGGGTTTAAAGCCGAAGTCAAGGAGGGTTATTGCAAAACCTTAAGAGGAAGAGAAATGTTCTCACGACATTTTTAAAAAGTGCAGTTTAAACGTGTGTTCACTGAATACCAGTCCGCTGGTAGGGTATGTGAATCCAAAAGTAACCGACTAGATGTGAAAGTGACTAGTCTAGTTTCATTGTCCAACCTGAGTGCAGAAGGACCGGTAAATAAACAGCATAGAGGGTGAAAAGTGAAATAGATGTTTCCTGTACGTTCTGTTTGAATCATCTGAGCTGTTAGTTAGAAATTATTTGAAATCCCGATCTCCAAACCCAAATGCTGCAGCTTAAGACTGTCCCTTTTACTAACAGAGACAAATCATTATTTTTAATGTATAACTTGTGGTTTGACAGTGGCCCTTTAAGATGCACTCTGAAGAGGAAGGGGATGAGAGAGTCCAGTGAAAATGCAGGGGAGAAACAGTTGCCGGCAGTGATGTCTGAGAGTTTTACAGGAGGATCTATGAGTTTCCACATAGCTGTCTGATTACCTGCCGTGCCACACTCTGGACGGTTGTGCCCAGGAAACCACCACTCCTCTTGTTCAGGGAGCATTGCTGGGAAGTGACTTCCATTGGAGAGAAGTCTGGTGCAGCCCCATTTTCAGCTGATCAGTGGTGCCTTTTTAGCAGGATCTGATTAAACCCCACCAGCCCACTGCCCAGAAAGAGACTGAGCTCTCTGACTCAGTACCTACACTGGGTTTTGTGCTGGCAAGTATGTTGCCAGGGCTTGAGGCCAAAGCCCTCTACATAGAGCCAGAACAGTGAAATAATGGCAATGGAATTATAGCCTCCCTAGCAACGTGTCTCGCCGAGACGCTCCGCCACCTGGGGTGAAAGTGCAGCTTGATCTCCATGTGCATTCACTCACTGATGCTTTTGCTGAAATTCTCTCTTAGAGCACCGACAGACCCCGGTCATCGGCAGGTGGGATCGAACCTAGGACCTCTGAAGTTTAGTGCATGAGCTAAAAGCCAGATGGGCGTTAGCTGAGGCTGTAGAGCAAACTCATTACTCTCTCTCTAGGTGGTCTCGGTGCCACTACATGGGACAAAACACCACACCCAGGAGGTGTGTGTGTTACACAAGGAGCAGTGAAATGTCTACCTGCATTGGACGAGTTCCCTTCCAATCATTCCCAAGGTTAAGCCCTGTCCGGCAATGAGTTTTGTATGGAGATAGGGTCAGCCTGCATGAAGCTTTTTGCGGTACTGTACCCGTCGATGGTAACCCCTCCAGGGTAGGAAAGGCAGCGCTTAATTTGTGCCAGGGCTGAGCCGACACCATTACGCTTGGCAGTTCATAGCCCCGGCACCTCTGTGCTTGCCACACCAGTGATGAATGTAAAAACATTGCTTGAGCTCCAGCACCTCTTTCATTACAAATGATGCACTGATGGAAGGTCTTTCTGCCCTTATCATACAAGGCTGAGCAGACTGTAGGCCCTTAACTAATAATAAAATCATTGAGAGTTTTATCCCTTTTGCAACACAGAGGCAATTCAACTAAGACTGCTTCAGCCTGGTAGGGTTTTCTGTAGGGAATCTATCAATTGAGCCACGGAGTCTGTTGGCATTTTGTTTACTGCATGCCTGCTCTTGGTAAATATTGGCCAATCTGCCTGTAACTAATATTAATTAATTTAATTAGCAACAAAAGTTTGCAAATGTGAAAAAGCTACAAGCATGCCCAGGGCTCGTTAATCTTCTCAGTAGCTTAAAATAAATAAATAAATAAATAAATAAAGGAGTTAACAGTATGTTCCATTTCTTGAGGGCGGGGGAGGACGCAAGGGGAAGGGTTTTCCAAATGATTGAAATATGTTAGCTGTTCTGCTCAGATTTTATCAAAGCAACATCTAAGAAATATTTGCATCCTCTCTGCTGGAAAAGTCTTTTAAAGGGGAACTTGGCCGTGGAAGAAAGAAAGAACCTCCTCCTTTGTATGACCCTGGGATGGGCAGTGGGTTTGACTTCCAGAAATCCACAGATCCCTGAAGTCCACATAGATCTGTAGAAGCCAGGAACATCCAAAGTGAACCCCTATAGTCCAGTAGCTGTGCCTGTATCTGTGGGTCTGCTGGGGCTTGATCCAAAGCCTGTTGAAATTAGTGGGAGTTTCTCCGCTGAGTCCAGTGGGATTTGGATCAGGCTACCCCACAAGCATCCTCCAGACACAGGAGGAACTGGCATCACTTAGTGCAGACAGGGACAACTTCAGTTTGCACCCCAAATTCCCATAGGGCTGAAGGGAACCAGTGCTGCAGAGAATGCCTTTGCTCCACACACCTCTCCCCACCTTACCTACCAGGCAAAGTCTGACACCGACTGGGCCCCATGGATGATCTTCCACATGGTCAGAGAGAAGGGCAAGTATTTGCATTACCCACTTGCCCGCCCACTAACCCCAGGTCCACTGTTTCCCACCAATTTGTGTGAGAAGAAAATAACACATGGCCCTAAGCCGGGGCAGAATCACCAATAGATTCTGTTTAAACAAAAGGTTTGGAAATCAGAAGAGGTCCTTCTCTCTCTCTCTTTCTCAGCCCCCTTCTTCTCCTCCCAGTTTTGGATTCTTGCTCCTCTGTTTCCAGAGCCCAGTCTCTACTCCTGCAGTAGTGAATGGAGATGTTTACATAGCCTCCTTAGAACAGCAGCAATTGCCACTAGAGGGCCACCACCGTACAACAGTATCTGGTAGGAGACTTCTCAGCAAAGCATCCAGCTCCCATCGTACTCTTTGCAGAACACAGGGCGCTGCATCTGACCTTATAAAAAATGCAAAATAAGAAAACAGTGTTGCTTGTGGGTGAGAAATATCCCCATGTTCCGTAATGCCCCAGGGTATGCTGAGGATGTGCCAAGGGTCACCGCTACTTCCCCTTTGGAGCCAGGAATAGAGCCCCATCCACAGGATATCCTATGGGAATACCCTCCTGCAATTAACCTAGTTGGTGTCCTCCTGCTCTACACGAATGGAGCTGACAGAGCATTTCAGTTGCAGTAAGAAAAGCATGACCTTTTAAATAAGCGGTTTTTCCTATGACAGTGCTGGGCAGCCCGGCATATCCCTAGCACATCATCAATCAGGACCAAATGTTAGATTTGCGATTGTCCTGTTTAATAGCATTATGGCATGCCAAGATTTAAGTCAGTGCTTTAATATCTGTGTCTGTTTAATAGCATTAGCGCATTGTAGATTTAAGGTAGCACTGAGGTTGTAATTTTGTCAAAGCAATGCCTGGGATATATAACGTCAACTCAAGTCCCACCACTAAATCACTTGCACTGCTTTGAAAATGTCCCCTTCTAACCACTTCCCTTATCTGAGGCCTAATATCCCTCCTCCATGGGACACCTCTCCTGCTGCCCCCTATATCTGGGTGATCCTTAACTAGTGGAGTTGCAGCTTTCCAGTAAAAGGTCAGTGCTCAGAGGCACAAAGCCACATTCCACTGCAGCACAGAGGATTAGTCCCCTAGGATATTCCAGGCAGGCAGTGCCAGCAGCTAAGGAGTTAAGTGCTGAAGATTTGCTTGGCAGGCAAAGCTTGGAGTGCAAGAAGCTACTGCCAAGGTGCAGCTATATTCAGAAATGTATTGGTATCTGCCTGGTGCTGTATTAGCTGGAGCAGATATAGGGAGTTGTATCAGGAGACCCTGTTTCCAGGTCTGAAGAGGACAGCCTGAATTAGGTCTGACATGTTTTCTCCCCCCGCAAAACCTGGTGCCCCACTCATGCAAATGCCACTTCTTATTTATTACCAAATCGGGAATGCTCCCCAGAACCCTGTGCAATCACAGAAGGGCCCCTGCCTAAGGGCCTGATCCAAAGCCTGCTACAGTCAATGCGATTCTTTACATTGACCTCAATGGGCCAATATCTGGAACAGGCCCAGGCTGCATATGAAACTCTTGGAAGGACGGGCAAGACTGCTCACAAACTGAGATCTCCCTTCCCTCCCCATACGTTCTCTGTTATAAATTGGAACATGGTGCCATTAACTTGAGGCACAACAATTCTGTGAGTTTAAAGCCATTCCCCGCTGCCCCCCATTTCCTAGCAAAGATGCCTTGTGTCAAAAACATGCGGGAAGTCCGTGATTTTTGAGGTTACAAAGCTGTTTAAGTAGCAGCTTCCCCTACCACCAAGGTGAGGAGAGCGGAGCCACAGGAAACCAAGTGGCACAAGCACCCATGAGCAAATCGAGGCGATGGAAAACGTTGTATTCTCCACCGTTCTGCACCCCCACCCCAGTGAACCTGCCCCTGCAGCTGGGATGCACAGGAATGACCAAGAGGATTATCTGCCTTCAGTAAACTCTTTGAGCTGATTATTTTCATGTTGTATTTTTCACTGAGGAATTGATGACGGTTCTTTCTGGGGACAGCTCACGCTAAGGGGCAGCAGCAGAGTCGCTGGGAGGGGTACCGGCAGCTCACCGGTCTGCACATGTTTTACTATACCCCTTGGCAAGGCACAGCTTGTTCCCTGGTGGGGATGGCCAGTGTGTGAGGGGAAGCACAGCCATGGCCCTTCCTTTTCCCACTCTTTGGAGGGCGACGTGCCCCTAGATAGGAAGCAACCCTGGAACTCTTGAGCTCACAGGCGCAGCCATTCTACCTGGTCCTTGTCTGGTCACTGTAAGGTGAATGGAAAGGCTCCTTAGGGATCAGGCCATTTTTCCCCCACCACACACACACACACCATGTGCCCACATAAAGGTCAGCTCTGAGATATTAAAATGTCAGCTTGCCAAAGAAACAAAGCCTCCTCCCCTCTCCCCCAGTCAAACCACAGGAAGCTTTGGATAGTTTTTAAACCTTGGGAAAGTTAGATACAAAACCAGGGAGTGTTAGGACAGGGAACTGAACTCAGGATTCCTGGGTTCTGATTCCATTGTCCCTCAGTTTCCCCTGAAACAGAAACTGTTACCCCTATTTCTCAATGGAAGGGGTATATTCTGGTATGGGGAAAGCTGCTAATCAAAGAAGTACAGGCAAGTTACAGAGACTTCTCCAGGTTTGAGTTTCATTTTCATTGAACTGCTTTCACTCTGAATGGCAAGGGAGTGGGGTTAGAATCAGACCACAGTAAGCTAGATAGATGGAGGTAACAGCTACTTGCTTTCTTTGGTTCCTGCTCATTAAAATCCACAAAAAAGGAAAGTTTCCATTAAATTAGAATAGCTGGTGCTTTCTAGTGAGTGACTTAAAGCCCCTCTCAGATTCAGGTGTGAGATCTTATTAAGGGCTGCAGGACAGTGTATCTTTCTCCTTTGCGGTTTTCTAATTTAAAAAGAAGTGAGATTTCCTGGCAGCTGCCCTGTAAGTTTGGCTTTCCCTTGACTGAAACGTAACTTGGATGTTGTAATAATTCCTTCAAAATCAGGGGTCAGTGTGCTGTTAATGGCTATTTACTTGGAGTGTTATCTAACCCCCAGCTTTTACTCCAGGTGATGCATTAATATCACAGACACTAACGAGGAGTGAGACTTGATTTCCCAGAGAGCATCCCTCCTTAAGCAGAAACTTAATCAAATGCATTCAGCATTATCACTGGATGCCAGAGCCTATTTTCCATTGCTTGGTCTTTCTGTGCTAGAGCATTAAGTCCAGTAAACTGGAAAAAAGAAATTCTGTAGGAAATTGAAGGCAGTTTAGTGCAGCAGCAATCACTCAGCCATCCCCATACAAAAGCTTAGGGATGCCAAGTGCTGCTATTGAACCCCAAAGACTTCTCCGGCAATTAAATGGAACAACTGAGGGTGCTACGCTCCAGAGGTGACTCTGCTGGCGGACTCTGAGAAGATGGCTTGGTATTTGACTTGCTGAGGGTAGGAGGACGTAAAGGGCATGTGGGCAAGTCACCTCTCCCACTGGAGAATGTGGGGCCCAATCCTGCAGACACACATGTGCAGCTTTACAGAAAGCCGAATTTGAACATACAAATCATAGAATCATAGAATCATAGAATATCAGGGTTGGAAGGGACCCCAGTAGGTCATCTAGTCCAACCCCCTGCTCGAAGCAGGACCAATTCCCAGTTAAATCATCCCAGCCAGGGCTTTGTCAAGCCTGACCTTAAAAACCTCTAAGGAAGGAGATTCTACCACCTCCCTAGGTAACGCATTCCAGTGTTTCACCACCCTCCTAGTGAAAAAGTTTTTCCTAATATCCAATCTAAACCTCCCCCACTGCAACTTGAGACCATTACTCCTCGTTCTGTCATCTGCTACCATTGAGAACAGTCTAGAGCCATCCTCTTTGGAACCCCCTTTCAGGTAGTTGAAAGCAGCTATCAAATCCCCCCTCATTCTTCTCTTCTGCAGACTAAACAATCCCAGCTCCCTCAGCCTCTCCTCATAAGTCATGTGTTCTAGACCCCTAATCATTTTTGTTGCCCTTCGCTGGACTCTCTCCAATTTATCCACATCCTTCTTGTAGTGTGGGGCCCAAAACTGGACACAGTACTCCAGATGAGGCCTCACCAATGTCGAATAGAGGGGAACGATCACGTCCCTCGATCTGCTCGCTATGCCCCTACTTATACATCCCAAAATGCCATTGGCCTTCTTGGCAACAAGGGCACACTGCTGACTCATATCCAGCTTCTCATCCACTGTCACCCCTAGGTCCTTTTCCGCAGAACTGCTGCCTAGCCATTCGGCCCCTAGTCTGTAGCGGTGCATTGGATTCTTCCGTCCTAAGTGCAGGACCCTGCACTTATCCTTATTGAACCTCATCAGATTTCTTTTGGCCCCATCCTCCAATTTGTCTAGGTCCTTCTGTATCCTATCCCTCCCCTCCAGCGTATCTACCACTCCTCCTCCCAGTTTAGTATCATCCGCAAATTTGCTGAGAGTGCAATCTACACCATCCTCCAGATCATTTATGAAGATATTGAACAAAACCGGCCCCAGGACCGACCCTTGGGGCACTCCACTTGATACCGGCTGCCAACTAGACATGGAGCCATTGATCACTACCCGTTGAGCCCGACAATCTAACCAGCTTTCTACCCACCTTATAGTGCATTCATCCAGCCCATACTTCCTTAACTTGCTTACAAGAATACTGTGGGAGACCGTGTCAAAAGCTTTGCTAAAGTCAAGAAACAATACATCCACTGCTTTCCCTTCATCCACAGAACCAGTAATCTCATCATAAAAGGCGATTAGATTAGTCAGGCATGACCTTCCCTTGGTGAATCCATGCTGACTGTTCCTGATCACTTTCCTCTCGTCTAAGTGCTTCAGAATTGATTCCTTGAGGACCTGCTCCATGATTTTTCCAGGGACTGAGGTGAGGCTGACTGGCCTGTAGTTCCCAGGATCCTCCTTCTTCCCTTTTTTAAAGATTGGCACTACATTAGCCTTTTTCCAGTCATCCGGGACTTCCCCCGTTCGCCGCGAGTTTTCAAAGATAATGGCCAATGGCTCTGCAATCACAGCCGCCAATTCCTTCAGCACTCTCGGATGCAACTCGTCCGGCCCCATGGACTTGTGCACGTCCAGCTTTTCTAAATAGTCCCTAACCACCTCTATCTCCACAGAGGGCTGGCCATCTCTTCCCCATTTTGTGATGCCCAGCGCAGCAGTCTGAGAGCTGACCTTGTTAGTGAAGACAGAGGCAAAAAAAGCATTGAGTACATTAGCTTTTTCCACATCCTCTGTCACTAGGTTGCCTCCCTCATTCAGTAAGGGGCCCACACTTTCCTTGGCTTTCTTCTTGTTGCCAACATACCTGAAGAAACCCTTCTTGTTACTCTTGACATCTCTTGCTAGCTGCAGCTCCAGGTGCGATTTGGCCCTCCTGATATCATTCCTACATGCCCGAGCAATATTTTTATACTCTTCCCTGGTCATATGTCCAACCTTCCACTTCTTGTAAGCTTCTTTTTTATGTTTAAGATCCGCTAGGATTTCACCATTAAGCCAAGCTGGTCGCCTGCCATATTTACTATTCTTTCGACTCATTGGGATGGTTTGTCCCTGTAACCTCAACAGGGATTCCTTGAAATACAGCCAGCTCTCCTGGGCTCCTTTCCCCTTCAAGTTAGTCCCCCAGGGGATCCTGGCCATCCGTTCCCTGAGGGAGTCGAAGTCTGCTTTCCTGAAGTCCAGGGTCCGTATCCTGCTGCTTACCTTTCTTCCCTGCGTCAGGATCCTGAACTCAACCAACTCATGGTCACTGCCTCCCAGATTCCCATCCACTTTTGCTTCCCCCACTAATTCTACCCGGTTTGTGAGCAGCAGGTCAAGAAAAGCGCCCCCCCTAGTTGGCTCCTCTAGCACTTGCGCCAGGAAATTGTCCCCTACGCTTTCCAAAAACTTCCTGGATTGTCTATGCACCGCAGTATTGCTCTCCCAGCAGATATCAGGAAAATTAAAGTCACCCATGAGAATCAGGGCATGCGATCTAGTAGCTTCCGTGAGCTGCCGGAAGAAAGCCTCATCTACCTCATCCCCTTGGTCCGGTGGTCTATAGCAGATTCCCACCACTACATCACTCTTGTTGCACACACTTCTAAACTTAATCCAGAGACACTCAGGTTTTTCTACAGTTTCGTACCGGAGCTCTGAGCAGTCATACTGCTCCCTTACATACAGTGCTACTCCCCCACCTTTTCTGCCCTGCCTGTCCTTCCTGAACAGTTTATAACCATCCATGACAGTACTCCAGTCATGTGAGTTATCCCACCAAGTCTCTGTTATTCCAATCACGTCATAGTTCCTTGACGTCACCAGGACCTCCAGTTCTCCCTGCTTGTTTCCAAGGCTTTGTGCATTCGTATATAAGCACTTGAGATAACCTGTTGATCGCCCCTCATTCCCAGTATGAGGCAGAAGCCCTCCCCTCACAGACATTCCTGCCTGTGCTTCCTCCCGGTATCCCGCTTTCCCACTTACCTCAGGGCTTTGGTCTCCTTCCCCCGGTGAACCTAGTTTAAAGCCCTCCTCACTAGGTTAGCCAGCCTGCTGGCAAAGATGCTCTTCCCTCTCTTCGTAAGATGGAGCCCGTCTCTGCCCAGCACTCCTCCTTCATGGAACACCATCCCATGGTCAAAGAATCCAAAGCCTTCTCTCCGACACCACCTGTGTAGCCATTCGTTGACTTCGACGATTCGACGGTCCCTACCCAGGCCTTTTCCTTCCACGGGAAGGATGGACGAGAACACCACTTGCGCCTCCAACTCCTTTATCCTTCTTCCCAGAGCCACGTAGTCCGCAGTGATCCGCTCAAGGTCATTCTTGGCAGTATCATTGGTGCCCATGTGGAGCAAATGGATCTGCCTTAGAAACTTGAATCTAGGGTCCCGCTCAACCAACCAGGGGACGGACACAGGACCATGTGATCCAGTCACATAACTGCCCTGGCTCAGTTTCCAGATATTTGTAGTGAATTTTCTCACAAATTATCTACAGCTCAAGAATTCCTCATCAGAATTATTTAGTGAATTACTGGATGTGATCAGCCATCTAAGGAGGTATTTATGAATAGAGAAAGAGGTTACATAAAAACAGCAAATTGTGCACTGTGAACTCTTCAGCCAATTCAATGCCCTATGGGCCAAATCCTTGTCTCACATGGGAGTAGAATAGAATCAATCATGATTTGGCTTTATGAACAGGTTTTATTGTATGACATTAAAGAGGTTGTGATGATAGGTTTTTATCCCCATATATGCAGCACAGGTGCAAATCACATCAAACATGGAAGTATCAAACAGTTTGGTAAATGTCACATCATGAAACCAGTCGGAGACCAACAGAATATTTCATTCCCCATATTTCAGCTTATTTCATTCCCATTTGGCAAGCAGTGATTTTTCAACATGCTCTAATCCAACTTTATCCCTAGTGTAACTCCACTTAAGTCAATGAGAAGGGCAATGAAGATGTGCCAGGATGAATTTGGCCTAGCATGTTGCATTTGCAACATAAATCAGCTTGGCTCCACTTGCTTCGTTCCTCGATCATGCAACCAGATAATCAGTGATGACTCTGAATTACTCTAGGAGTAGATACTGCTGCTGACTTTGTTATTCTTAACATCTTCTTATCTATGTTTGCAGTTACAGCGCTTCAGGGTAGTTGGATTTAATGATGGTGTAATCAGAAAGTTGTAGGGTCTTTGCTGAATCCCTTGTGACAATACAGTCCAGTTGATATAATGTTCTTGATATTTTTCTGCTTATATCCTTGGCATACATGGTACAAAGATGAAAGCTGTCAAGTCTGTTCGACCATTGCTAAAATTCCTATTTGCAATCGGAAGAGATTATATAAAACTAGCTTTGCTTGGGCTAAAGGTACCTTTAAGACATACTGCCATGACACAAAGCATTACCATCATGAAGATACAATCGCTTTACATGGCAGTTTAGCTTCCAGGTATGACTGATTGCTTTAGTGCTACTGCACTGATAGCTGATAACACCCACATATCCTATTTGGAAAGTTCCTTCTTTTAATTTTCATATGTTTGGGGAGAGGGGGTGGGGAGAAGATTCTCAAAACGTTGCTGTAGAAGATTTATGCAATAAGCTTCTTTCCCTGTTAAAAGGACACTGTGTAGTGTCACAGTGAAGTCCACCTGATCAAGCCTCTGAACATTAGAACTAGTCAATGACTTAGAGTGCAAGAAGGTTGCATTTGAAGGGCCTAGATGCTGCTCTCATCAAGTTTCTCTTGTTGCCGGAAAGTGGGCAAGTTGGAAGGGTGAATGCTTTAAACTGAACAAGTTTCAGCTGGTTGCCACAGGAGACTGACAAGCTGGCTTTTCTGAATCTAGTGCAGGTCGACAATGGGCAAAATTCACTGCAGCACAGTGTCCTATAGGAAATGACTTTCTGATCTTGGAGCATATGTACCCACCCATATGCAGCCCATATGTACCCACCAACACACACACACACACACACACACAAACAGCTTCACATTTTGATATGTTTGTTGACAGTCTCAGAAAAGAGGCCCAGCACTGAATGGACATGGAGGTTGAACTACCCTACTGTAGCTGTTCTGGCTAGGAAGAGAACTAAAGGACTTCATTCTCAAGGGCGGTCATTTTGTCAACATTCACAACAACTCATTGAGGTTGTGTCTACACTTTCCCCTGCACCTCTTTATTTATTCACTTCTGATCCATGACCCCACAAAGTCCAGAGACCTCCTCATCAACCTCCTTCTGGCATGGGCCATAATAGCCATTCATCAAACCAGGGGGTGGGGCTGTCTGAATGTGTGTGGGGAGGTGGGGGGCTCTCTGTGATTGTGGGTCCCTTTTCCTTGCATTATTACATTCATGTATTCAGACAATGTTCCTCCAGGAGATATCCACTCACTCTCGTGATTCTTTCTCAGAGCAGTAGGCATTGTCTGCTGTTCTCTGCTTGGTGTCTCCTCCTGGTTACTTTGTTTGATCCTATTACCTGTACCTCTACTCCTTGGTTTACATTCTTTGTCCCCTGTATTTAGTTGATCCTGTTGTTGTTAAGGGGTGACTATTTATGCTTCTTTTGGATGGTGCCCCTTTGTGGGCTCCTGCCATCCCTACAGGGATCAAACCAGCTGTCAGCATTCACCGGCACTGACATTCACTCTACATAGAGGAAAACAATACATAATGACTGAGCAACATGGCCCACAATGAGTTCAGAGACCTACAAATCACATGAGGCAAGGATAAAAGGCTGCGTCAAGACAAGAGTAATTTGATTCATGCATTTAATTCTGTGTGTGAACTGAAGTAAATTGGTGACCGCAGAAGACAAATGGGATCTACAATCAAAAAAAATCTTCAGAGTTCCAACAGCAAACACCTGTCGTCGCACAATTAGCTATGCTCTGTTGGCACATAGCCTCTCTTTCAATTTCACAGAGGTGCAGGCTTCCTTGGAAATCAAATAAAATATTGGGCAGAGGGCTATAGGTGATTGGGAATGAGGATTCAGTTGCGGGGCTAGGAATAATATCTTATGTATGGACACAATACTACTATTACCTCTTAATGCAGCACTTGCTATCTGTAGATCTCATGGCACTTTATGTGAGAGGTAAGGATTATGGTGCGCATAGTAAAGTTTGCCTAACACTTTCCATCATAAGACACTGACCCTGGCAGGGGTCCTGTGGAAAAAAATAAGATGTAATCAGGTGTCTAAAGACTGTATTTATAAGGTGTATGACCAAGGGAAGTGCCTGTGCAACCTTAACTCAGTTTGAATTGTGGCATATTCTAATTTTTGAATTCTTGACTTTGCAATCTTAACATTCTTTCAATGCAGTGTTTCCCAAACTCGGGATGCCGCTTGTGCGGGGAAAGCCCCTGGTGGGCCGGGCCGGTTTGTTTACCTGCCACGTCTGCAGGTTTGGCCGATCACGGCTCCCACTGGCTATGGTTCGCTGCTCCAGGCCAATGGGGGCTGTGGCAAGCAGTGGCCAGCACATTCCTCAGCCCGCGCTGCTTCCCGCAGCCCCCCAGAACTGCGGCCAGTGGGAGCCACGATCGGCCAAACCTGCGGACGCGGCAGATAAACAAACCAGCCTGGCCTGCCAGCAGCTTTCCCTGAACAAGCGGCGTCCCGAGTTTGGAAAACACTGTTTTAATGTAATTTTTGTGGATTCCATTTTATAGCTGGAGAAACAGAAACACAGAGAAGTGATTTGCCCAAGCTGACAAAGGAGAGCAATGTAGAACCCAGATCTCCTACTGACCAGTTCCAAACCTGGTTAGTTTGTGAGCTCTGACAAGCTCAGAGCCTGAGATATACAGCTGCCAGAGGTGTTCTGCTGCTTTTAAATCTGGCTAAAGAGAACATCGCATTTTTAGTTAAAAAAACCCAGTACATTTTCTGGTATATATTTGGGCTTTGGAGGATTAGATTTTTGTCAGTAAATGTTGGTAAACATCGATTTCACCCTTCACACACAAAGGAAAAAATATTTCCATTGTTAACCATCAAAATTTACAGGTGGGCAAAGTAAGAAAAATGCTGTTTGAGGATTTATTAGTTTGATTTAAGGATCTTTATTTTGTATATTTTGACATGTGATGTTGACGATTTATGTTTTAATGGTTAGAAAGCTTTAGCTTTTTGAATCTCAATATCGGCGGTCATTAAATCATTGCCTGACACTCCCCACCCCTACATAATTTCCCACAACTGTGAAAATTTAAATAGATGAAAAATCTAAAAAAAAAATGCTTAAAAATAAACACTGATATCATCCATGGAAATAATATATCAAAAATGAAATTCTGCCAAGCCAATGTATATTTCACTTGGCCTACCAGACATGATGGACAAATACCCATAGCCTCGTTATTTTTGGTTTGTTTTTTTTCAAAATCTTGCATTTTGGATACTGTGTATTTTGAGAAAAAAAGAGACCCGTCAATTTCACATTGATGTGCAATTTTAAGGAAAAGCCGGGGGAATTTGGGTTCCCTTGGCCCATACATACTCTTTATTCAGAAATCCCTCCTTTCCCTGTAATAGATAATAATCAAGAAAGCAGATGCTTAAAATGTGGTTCATATCTCTAACAGACACACCAAACAGGGCAAGATTGACTTTGCTCCAGGATTGTTTTTCTGAGGCTTGGTTACATAGTAGTGAATTATAGATGTTATTCTAAATGAAATGGTCCATTTCATGTTCAATATTGTACACTGAGAGGACTGTAAAACTCCCAAATAAAATTAATCAAAAAAGAAATCTAATGAATATGGATTACAGACTGGAATTGTAATGGCCATGCAGCGCTCCCTTACCTTGCTGCTGTATTTCATAAGTTACTTCACTCTTTTTCTTCGCCCCTTCCTTTGTGAAAGTGAATTTTAATGACAGTGAAAGGTTCTGGATCAACAAACTGAGCTGACTGAAATCCCCTGTTTACCCATGGAACAGATACAATGCTGGGAGCATGTGAGCTCACTGCTAAAAAAAGATGCCCGCTAGCTTCCAAAAAGCTTCTGAGTAGAATCCAGTGCATTGGTTTTAACCTATAAAGAGTAAGTTGAGAGAAAGGCTCGTCTAAGAGGAAGGATGAGCCCGTGGTTAGAGTACTAACTTGGCAGATCTAGTTTCAATTCCCAACTCTGCCATTCTGTGCGACATTGGACCAGTTGCTTAGGCCTGGTCTACTCTCAAAAATTAGAACAACCTAGCTACATCACTCAGTTGACTTAACCCCCTGTATAGAGGCAGCTAGTTGACAGAAGATTTCTTCCGCTGAACTAGCTACCACCTCTTGGAGAGACGGATTAGCTACCTTGACAGAAAAACCCCCTGTGCTGATGTAGGAGGCATCTGCACTATGGTGCTACAGTGGCATAGCCGTGCCACTGTAGCAGCTATAATGTAGACATACCTTTATCTATCTGTGGGACTTATATGGATCTGTCTGAACACGTCTCAATGTATTTATCCTCCCATTACTCCTATGAGGTAGGGGGTAGTAGCGCCACTTTCCAAATGGGCACCAACCAAGGCACAGAGAGATTAAAGTCATGAATAGTTTGGGACCCAGTTACCTGAGAGCTTCTGTTTCTCTGTGAGATAGTTCCACATTTGAGATCTGCTGAGGGCTGGAATTCCCTCAGTATAAATGAGAGGGAGCTGCTCAGAGGGTATTCTCAGTGTGGGGTCTTTGGTTTTAGAACACCCTCCCTCCCCTGGGGCTGTCAGAGCCTGATTTGTTAACCTTCCAAGTGTGTGGGAAAGCCCATAATTTTTCTCTTTTCCAAGGCTCGTGAGGAGAGAATGGGTTGAAGTGGATATATTTTTGGGTCCTCCTTGGATGTTTAAGTTGTGGCGTTGGGACTCTAAGCACTGGAAGGGTGCCCTTAGCTGTTGCAACAGATTCTCAGGGTGTGCGTTCCTCTGAGTTTTACCCTGTCCCTCTGGGAGTGTAGCCTTTCTTCACAGTAAGCCCTGGGCCTCCACTTTGTGGGGAGAGCCCTGCAGCTCCACTTCTCCAAGATGGGGTCCCTGGCTTCAGCTGTTTCTCACCATGGATCCTCTAGCAGGACCATATGAGCTTCAACCCCTGTGGAATCTTTCCCTCGTGGGAGCTACGTAACCAGCAGATGTTTGCAGAGACACTGGACAGGCTTTTCATAGCAATTATTAGTCAATTGGAATACAGTATTTAGGGTCTCCAGAATGAAAAAGCAAAGCTTATGTACATATGCATGCTGGCAGCCCGGCCTGCCTGTCTTGCCCAAAATCCAGAGTTCAACACACACACACACACTCTCTCTCTTTCCCCCCACCCCAACACACATGCACTGGACAGAAACATTCCTGCTTCAGTCTGTTAATACCTCAGTTCTTTGTTTCAAGTTCCAGTCACGCTCTTTGCACATGTTCTGCCCCACTGGCTAACGGTGCTGTCCTTGGACTTCCCTTGTCTCTCGAAGGCAATCCAATCAGCATGTGAATGGCTTGTGATAGCCTACTCCTCCCAAGGCCTGCATGCTTACAGGACCCACACCCCGTCCCTGCAGAGCTTATCCTCTGTTCCAGGAAAGAAATTAAAGCCTTCACACCCAGTGGAAACAATACAAAAGAGAGTGGGAACAATGAGTCATATCTATGTTTCATAAAAATAGCTCAGAAATCTGCCACGTTCTGCACAGCTGTATTATAGAAAGTTGACAAAATAAATAAAAACAAGCAGCAACAAAGCAAGTTTTTCATACCCACTCTTGGGCCTCTGTCCATTTTTGGATGTGAAGGTGTCTCGAGAAAGTTCACCCTCCTTTCCTATTCAGTCCTTGACTTTTCCATTGAGATTTCCAATGGAAGGTTTCACCCTAACCTTACAGCCACAGCAGAGCAGAGCAGAAGATGAATGCTGGAAAGGGGTCCGCTAGCGGCAAAGGCGAAAATGGATATGATGGTTAAATCTAGAGCAAGCGGTGTATATGTAAGCGGTACTTGTTCAAATTATCTTCTCCATTACACTGGAGAAAGCCCATTGATTTCAGGGGAGTTTTGTGAATGTAACGAAGAAGAAAATTTGCCCCCGACTGTCTACACTGGACCAGCACTGGAAAAAGCTCTGCAAACCAGGGCAGTTGCTTTGAAGTGGTGTGATGGGCCCCCAACTGTCTACACTGGACCAGCACTTGAAAAAGCTCTGCAAACCAGGGCAGTTGCTTTGAAGTGGTGTGATGAGCCCGTGGTTAGAGTACTAACTTGGCAGATTGCGTGGCTTTTGCCCCTTTGTTTTCCTTTCGGTGCAGGAGTTGGGTATGTTTGCAGCACTATATAGTCAATGCATTTCCTTATGGCAAACACCCCAATCGCCCCCCGTTTTATTTTTCTGTTCCACAAACACATCACCCTAGGGGAAACCAGACAGAGCTCGGATCTAACAGAGTGCTTTGGGGCGATGCCGCTTTTAAAATCTGTATTACACCTTTAATAAATAATGTGCAACCTCAACAGCGTACACCCAACAGCGTCTTTCCATTACTGAATAAAACAAAGGTGCAAAATTAAGATGGGGTTGGCAGAGATGAGATGTGGCATGTGAAATTTCAAAGGAGGATTGAGGTCTTTTTGGGGAAGGTGGCTTGAAAAAAATCAGTCTTATAATGGAAAGCTTGCTTCGACATTAACTACGGAGTATCCGATGGCCCACAGCTTGGCTGGGGCATCAAGGATTGAACCAGTGACCTTCAGAGATGTGGCGGCTATAATACACTAGCTAATGGGTTACACTTCCACTCCACTCCATAATTTATAGATCACAGCAATCACTGCCTACCTACATATGTAGCTCAGTTCTGTAGTCGTTAGTCAGAATTTCCATTGAAATTAATGGGAAAATCTGCCCAAGTAAGAGCTTCAGGGTGTGTATGTATGTGTGGGTGAAAGAGAGAATACAAAAATGAGAGAGGCATAGATAAGCCAGTGATGACTGTGTAATTTATACCAGCTCCGTAAAAAGGTTTATGATGGTTTGGGGATTGCATCTGTTAGCGAATATACACATTTTAATAGTCTAGTGACTAAAACTAATGTTAAATTTCTGCTCTCTGTGCTTTTGCTGATGTACTTAGTTTCTAGGATTAGGTCTAGAAGACTTAATCATCACTGTTCTTAATGCGCCCATCCTACCCCAAAGCCTGGCACCTGACTTGATGAACAGTTACCAGTATAAATCATTACAGAGAACCAGTTGCTGCTTTGTACATTTGCCTGAAAAATTGCTCTCTGTGTGGAACCTTTTAATGGATTTCTCAGGCTTTTCCCTAGCATGACACATAATGCCTGTAAATCAATGGAGACAACAAATGGAAGTGACAAAAACGGAGGTAGAAGCATAATTACTGTGTAACAAAATAAAATATTCTGGTAATCGAAACTCACAGGTTATGAAGCAACAGTGTAACATTTCCAGTCATTGGTTTTAAACTGACCTTCTTCACCACCCCCAGCTACCCACTGCCACCCTACAGTCTCTCCCCTAAACCGAATGACCTTGCAATTAACAGCTGGGGGAAAACTGTGGTCACTAGAGATGTATTGCATCTCTCCCATACGCCCACCTCTGAAGCAGACAAGAAGAATGACAAAGAATGGCTCACTTGGTGATTACCTCTTCTGTTCATTCCCTCTGGGGCACCTGGCACTGGCCACTGTCGGAAGACAGGACACTGGGCTAGATGGACCTTTGGTCTGACCCAGTATAGCCGTTATGTTCTCAATGATCTCAGTGCTCCTGTCCATAACTGAATGCATACTTCATGGAGAAAATACAGTGGGCTTTTAGGAAATGTTGGGCAGAAGTTGTCAACTCTCTGCTTAGGCTTTTGTGGCTACAGGAACAGACTGGCCACTTCCTTATCTCCACTCCAGCAGGGCACACAACATCTGACTTTCACATGCAACAAGTAGGGGCCAGTTCTGACTATTGCAACAGCCCTGTATGCCGTGGAGGAGTAGCGGGCTGCAAGACTGCTGGAGGAGACCTCTGCTTGTGAAGGAGTACTACAGGGGGATGTGATGCATAGGGCATTGGCCTAGGCGGTGACTTACACTGCCCCCTCACAGCTCCTGGTATAGGGGGGATGCCAGGGACAGGGATGAAAGTGGAATGGGACAGATTGGGGGTGTGAGGGGAGGTACCTATAGTGTTGAATGCTATGGGATTTCTAGGCTGCAGAGTGGCAAATAAGCAATTCAGGTAAGGCTGCAAAACTAAAGAAGTCCGTGGAGGAGCTTTAACTTACATCAGGGGACAGGGGCTGTAACAGCCTGCAACACGAAGGTGGCAGGAGCAGGGCATAAATCATCCACCCTGCTGCATTTCCAAGTGTGGTCAATAGAATATGTTTCAGTCTTTCAGGTTGCAAAGCTCTTCTCTCTCTCTTCCTCCCCCACCCTGCCCATGGTACAGATGTGAGCATATTGTCAGCGTTCAAATATTATAATAAGAATAAATCCTGTCAAAAATGTCTTTTATTCAATGTCCTCACAGTGACTTTGGGAAAATATTATAATCTAATTTACTAACTATACATACAAGGATTACCCCATGCAATGCAGAAATGCAGCTACCTCTGGGGTGCAAGGCTGCAGTTATTTACAAAAAACCAAGGAGTTATTTAGTGGCTCAGAGCAATGCTACACAGTAGTATGGGTAGGACTTGAGAAACATATTCACCATATGAAATTGGTGTGAGAGCTTTAGGGAGCCAGAATGTAATTACCCACTTGGAATTTGATAGGGATGCTGCTTCAATATATGTGTGGTTCTTCAATGACCACAAATGGTCAGGACCTTGCCAATTGCAAACCTATCAGCAGCACAGAGATTGCTATGGTGAAGACTGGCTCAAAGAGAAGAGCACTCCTTCTGAGTCACTAGCACACTGTATTAGCTGTCATCCTAATATAAACCTGTTATTATATATTATCTGTAGTGCCAAGCAGCCCCAGTCATGGCCCACAACCCCATTGTGCTAGGCACTGTACAAACAGAACAAAAAGACCGTCCCTGCCCCAGAGAGCTGACAGTTTAAATATTTTATCATCCTGGCTTTAAGGACTGTAAACAATCCAGGCTTAACACACAGTAATCATGACATAAATTAATCCATTATTTTGCTCTGCAGTGAAATTTATATACTCCCACTCCAAAGATGCTGCTGCCAAAGGAGTTATTAAGCCAAGTCTGTAGCAACGGCTGGGCTAGCAAACCTTTCCCATATGCTTACAGAGAATATGTACAGAGAATTCTTGAACTGGAGTGATAATAATCCACCTGGAGGAAAATAACCTGGTGCTAGAGTTTCATTGGCTTTCAAGAGAGCCTGGCTTTGTTTTAGAAATGGTTGTTCTCGTGTTTCCATTTGATCTGTCCGAGTGTCTTGTACTTGTGATATGGGCAGGAAGCAAATGCACTTCCAGTGTCAGGAATCCTAACGGTCTTTAAGGATATTGCTCAGAATGGAAAGTAGCTGGTTTCATGCAGTGTTAAAGCATCCAGGTGATAAGACAGTGACCCTCCCTCTTTATCACTGATTGAATATCGTTGAAAGGCAGCATACCTGGCATACTGGCAGTCCAGACTGACCCCGTCAGCTGGTATTATGTCCTGGATGTTATGTGTCAAAGACTTGGGGATGGGCAGTTACGGTTATTTTGTTCATTCGTATTATAGTCGTGCCTATCCACATGCTAGGTGCTGTCTGTAGCTGCAAGGAGACACAATGCTCACCCTAAGGAGCTTAACATCTATGAGAAAAGCAGGACAAAGGGGTGGGACTCATCATCAACTACCCCCAGTTGTCCATCTTGCCACTACCAGGCAGCTAATTTTGTGTAGGTAGCATGGTAGAGGTGGGCCTAGTGGAGGGATTGGAAGGAGGAAAAAGGTAGTGGCCTTGAGGATCAGTTCAGGCCTGGTGTTTCATTACCAAAGGGAGGCACAAGGTGGTTATGGGAGAAGACGACAGACAGATTGCCAACGCTGGCGGGACTGGTGGTGTAGGGAGCATGGGGGACAAGGCAGTAAGTGCATCAGCCCTTCACAGTCTCTCCCTAACATTTTTTGCATTGTGGTTGACACCTGTAATAGCTGCTAAGCTCCACCTCATTTCAGGGAGGGGTGGAGTCAGGTGGTCCCATGGGATTGATTCTGCCACCCTTACTCACAATGCATTGTGCCTTGCTCCGTGAGTAGCCCCACTGACTGATCCCTTATCTCAGGACTCTGGAAGGTACTTGGCCTTTGACCTTGATCATGGAACAACAAGCCAGTGGAACTGGATCAGGTCCTGAGCTTAGAAGGTTACTTCCCTCTGTTGTATAGCTAGTTTAGCACTGTGAGCTGCATGAATGAGGCTGGTCCCGAGAGCCAGGAGGTTGTGCAGTTTAACCCTGCCTCTCCCATGGACTCTGGGCAAGTCAATACAGCTCTTTGGCTCAAATTTCCCATTTTTGAAATAGGCAGAGTAACATTCCACCTCACAGGAGTTAATGTCTGTAGAGCACTTCACACAGGTAAAAGTGCTATGAATTGCTATTACCACTATAGGGGTGACAATTTTTGGACCAGATTTGTTTCCAGTTTTCTTCAAATTTAAGAGTTGATCAGACCTGGGATTTTGGTTCTGGCCCATCTAGTAGCCCCCCTCACAGTAGGTGTGTGATTATGACAGTATTTGGACCTCTATTGGGGGCTCTTATTGCATGCATTAAACATGAAGGCAGAAGGTTGTGCAGAATTTTTATGGGTTGCAAGAGACCTTGCAATGAGACCAGAAGCTACTCAGATTGAACGTACCCTGCTAGTCTCAACTCTCACTTCCCAAAGCAAGCCAGACCCAGTACTCTCTGTCACGGGATCCACTCACCACGAGCGGTGCCTCCGGCCATCCTGGGGATTAGCTCTGCCAGCTTGTGCTCTTGCTCCAGTGTTGTCTTCTCCCATCTTATCTCACTCTGGGGCCCCAGCTCACTCCCAGATTTGCAGTCTCCTCTTCATTGCGTTGCCCTCTGGACAGGTCACTAAAGCCCTCCCTTTCCAGGGTATTCAGTATCTTTCCAGACCTGCTGGCTGCTGCCACCTCTAATGCCCTTGCCACTCCCCAGGGACTAGTAGGGGAACCCAGACCCGCCCTCTGTGCTGTGTTCCAGCCCAGGGAACCTATAACAAGCAGCCACAGTCCCAGTACAGTCCTACCTCTAGCTGCTGTTTCCCTGGGCTTCTTCTATATCTGGCTACCCCACTTTGGGTTTGTCAGCCACCAACTCTTTCCACTCAGGGAGTGACTGCAGCCAATTTCCCTGCAGTCATTCCCAGCAAAAGCCCCCCTTCTACAGCCAGCTATCTGGCTTTATACAGGCCTCGCACAGGTAAGCCTGATCCTCTAGTTAGGGCTTTCCTTTCAGTGTTTAATCTACTATTAATTGGCCCCTCTGGCTTCCATTTACTTTTTCCACTCCTGCACAAGTCCAGAATGTATGCACATAGCTCCCAGAACTGCCATTACAACTCCATTATTTGTATATCTTATTGATTTTTTTTCTTTCAATTTCCTGCAAGGGGAAAAACAACTTTGGTTGATTCTGAGTTGGTTCACATTATGAGGCGGCTTTTGGTACAGTCCTATTAATCTTCCATGTAAACTGTAGTCCTGTGTTGCGTTACTGGAATGTCTTGCCTGCTTTGTTTCAAATATTGTATCTTTTCTAGGAATTGTATTGATCCTTGAAAAATTAATAAATAAAATAAAAGATAATCAACCAGAATCCCACAGGTCACATAGGAGGAAAAAAACTTCATTCATGCCTCCTAAAAACATTCAGAACATGAACACAGGAGCATGTTTGGTAAATTAACACGATAGAAAATGTATCTACAGAGCTGATGCATGGAGTGTAGTAGGAAGTGGCTTCAGAACTTCTTAGGCCTTTTCTATACACAATCTTGCACTGGTTTAATTAAACCGGTTTAGTTACACTGAGGAAAAACCTCTTGTGGGCATTTTTATTTAAATTGAAAAGTGGTTTATTTCATTTTAGCATCAACTAGTGGCAGAGCCAGGTTTTGCAACCTGGAGGGGGCGGGGCGGGGTGGCAATGGGTGGTGGGTTGGAGAGTGAGCCCACCCGCACTCACCCAGCAGTGGCATCTCCTGATCTGTGGGTCTGGGCCTGGCTCCTCACTCAGGGCATTGCAACCTGGTGCACTGGGTCGCCGCGCCATTCAGGTTTGGCCTGGCCACGCATCTAGGGTAACCAGGCAGCAAGTGTGAAAAATCGGGACAGGGGGTGGGGTGGTAATAGGAGCCTATATAAGAAAAAGACCCAAAAATCGGGACTGTCCCTATAAAAGTGGGACATCTGGTCACCCTACACGCATCTGTCATGACAGAGGGGCTTTTGGGCCAAAGTTGAGTGAGTGGCATTGCAACATAATTCACGGGATCGCAGCCCCATGCAGCCCTTTGCACCAGGTCGCAATGCTCGGAGTGGGGACCCAGCAGGAATTGCCACTGCTGGGTGAATGAGGGACAGTCTTGCTCTCCAGCCACATGTGAGAATTTTTGTAGTACATCTCCTTTGTCAATTGCATAACAGGCTTGAAAAGGCATCACACTAAAGGGAGTATGTCTGGGATGATCACCCCTTGTGCCCCCCTTAGCTCCACCAAGGGCTAAAACCCACTCCCAAGCAATTTCACCTGAAATGACACAAACCTGGTTTAAATCAAAATTAGTCTCCACACAGCCTTTTTTGCATCAGTTTAACTAAACTGGTTTCAGATCACACCTTAAGTTAAACCTGTAAAACTCTGCAGTCTAAACCCTTAAACTGTAGATTGTTTGTGGCAAAGACCAAAAACATCATTGTACAGAGTCTAGCACAGCAGAGCCTGATCCTTATGAAGGCCTCTAGGTGCGACCTTAACACAGGTATTCGATATGAATACTAAGCTGGACACGTCTACAATGCCCAGTGAGTACCCATGGCAGGATGTTTTCCTTGTCTTTAATTAGTGATTAGTAAACTTTGAAAAGGAACAACACCCAGGCTCCCATTGATTACAACTAGGTGTATAGTGCCTCTGAAAATCAGGCCTGTATATTATTAAAATGCATCTGTGTATTGTAGGTTCACGATTATTGCATTTAATGCTATGCTTGGAAGTAACACAGACAGGGAAATGCTGATTTGTAGATAGGGGTCCTGGGAGCTAAGGCCCCGAGTTAAACACATGCTGAAATACTGTTAAGATGACAGGTGCTAAAGATTGTTAGCAGTTGCCTCTCAGACCCAAGACAATCACAGACCAATCAGTGTGCCAAGCGCTCTCTTTCAGGCTCAAAAGAAGGATCAGTCAAGCCCCTTCATATAGTAAAATCAGCTGTAGATAATGGTGGGATCATCCAAGCAATAGTCCTGATAAGTCAAAATTAAACTCTGTTGACAAAGGGCTGCAAACACAGATGATAGGTTGTCAGGCTATGTGAGTTGGAGGCAGAGAAAGTCAGGACAAAAAGTTATGAGTGTGACCCTGAGAGGAAGCAGAAAGACTGGGACAGAGCTTCTTGGGCACAGAGCTTGGTGGAGTGGCGGACTTAGGAATTTCTAAGCAAGGAAACTGCCTGCTGCTGTTTGTTTCTGCTGTGATCAAAGAAACAAGACTTTGTGTACATTTTTGTAAGTTAACAATATTACACCACAAATTACCCTGACCTGGGTCACCAATTTCTCCTTCTAATGGAAGCAGTTCTGTAAGCCCCTGGATTTTGGCTAACAGCTTGGGTCGGAAGGGCAACAGTTACTTGCTTGCAGAGGCGCCGACTTCTGCTCCCACTAGTGGGTGCTCAACCCCGCCTCTGCCCCTGACCCCACCCTGACTCCACTCCTGCCCTGCCCCTCCCGCCCCTGACCTGCCCCCATTCCAACCCCTTCCCCAAAGTCCCTGCCCCAACTCCTCCCCCTCCCTGCTCCGATTCCAACTCCTTCCCCAAATCCTTGCTGTGGCCCCATCTCTTCCCCGCCTCCTCCCCTGAGTGTGCCATGTTCCCGCTCCTCCCTCCTCCCTCCAAGCATGCTGCCAAACAGCTGTTTGGCGGCAGCCGAGGGGAAGCGCTGGGAGGTAGGTGGAGGAGCGGGGACGCAGCATGCTCAGGGGAGAAGGCGGAGGAGGCGGTGGGGTGCCGGGGATGGGGAGAGACAACTTGGCTGCCAGTGGGTACAGAGCACCCAGTAATTTTTCCCAGTGTGTGCTCCAGCCCCGGAGCACCCACAGAGTCGGCGCCTATGCCTTGCTGAACATAAGCCTATACCTTCACACCTTCCTTTGTGCTCTGGCCCGAAGAGCTTCCACTGGACTTTCTATCTCCCCTTCCTTACCTCTCCTTAACACTCGCTTCCTTCATGAATACTTCCTACACTGGAGTCTCCCGCAGGGATGCCTCCATGCCTTCCCCTGCCTTAACCTATTGCCCCATGTACCTGTGTTTGTGAATGAGATAAGCCCTTCAGGACAGGAACCATGTCCAATTCTTTGTCTTTTAAATGGCCAGGTGCACATGCAGCGCTGTGTAAATAATTAAGAGGATCCTAATAGAGACTGTGTGCTGTATCTCTTGGGAATTACATCTCAGCCCAGTGGGGCAGAAACGTGTACCACACTGCTTACAGGTTGGTATGAATCTGACTTTCTAATGCACATAGTGCCCTCGTCCTACTGGGAGAGGTTTTGGAATTCAGATTTTTCCAGTGGGTTTCTTTTTCTCTTGCTTCCTCCATAGACAGACCCATGACACTAAATGCAGTGGTGATGTGATCTATCTATCTATCCCCACACACCCCATCTATCTATCTATCTATCTATCTATCTATCTACCTATCTATCTATCTATCTATCCCCACACACCCCATCTATCTATCTATCTATCTATCTATCTATCTATCTATCTACCTATCTATCTGGTGTCTGTTGGTTAACAATTAGTGCTGCTAGTATCTAACAGAGAAAATGTCCTTAATGCGATTGACTGTGAATGAAGGACACATCTCTCCCCAGAATAAGCCGTAAACAACATTACTATAACTAGCAAACTTTATTTATTTTGCTTCCACTGACTTCCATTTTCTTTTTTTTTTAAACTAAATTGATTTCAAATCTCAGCAAGCTCCTGTGATCCTGGCACCTTATCAACAAAGTCACAAATGAAAGCACAAGGGGTCTTTATGGCCTGGGCATCTAAATTGTCTATTATCTGGGTGCAATGTTAGGTACCAGCTTTCTGAATAGAGCACCTGTCAGTGATGGTAATTACTGAAAAGGAATCGGAGGCGTTGTGAGGTACTCTCCTCTAATGACATGAACTCTGCCTCTGTAACTGAAGGTGTGTCATTCAATGCCTCTCAGCCATGCAAGAAAAGAAAAGAAAAGAAAAGAAAAGAAAAGAAAAGATCATTCTGGGTTTTGAGCTGGAACACAGAAGGAACTGACAAGCAAATTAATTGTTTTTCACTGAAAAATGCCCTGTTTTGTACATCTTCTTCTCCTGGTGTTTGAGATTCTGAAGTGTTAAGCCACTTGAAATGAGAGATAATATAGTGGTTTTGGCTGGTATCTGGGTCTCCGAATCCTGCCAGGTTATGAATAAAGATAGACTGATTTACATATTTATTAGATACATTTTTACAAGGATGCAGCCATCATGGGTCTCTCACAGTCTGTGGCCCAAGCGCCAGGCAAGGTCATTGTGAGGGAAACACCATTACACATTCACACTTAATGCTGTTCCCAGGCATCAATTTAGAAGAGGACAAGGCAGGAGGGCCTGTTGTGAAGCCAAGTGGAGGGGATCTGAAGGACCTGTGTGGTTGTATCACCCTGTTACTAGGCAAAGCAGTGATTGATACCCCTTTGTTCTCATCACTGGAACAAAGTGACCTAGATTAGTGCATGGCCTCAAAGTGTAGATGACAGCGTTCCCCGGAGACTTAGCTGACCCTGCAGAAAATGCCTGTTGCCTCCAGGGAGATGGAGCGTGCACTGGGAGGGGCGTCTGCCTTTGTGGCACAGGCGCAGCACTGACATAAATGCGACACCTGTTTTAAATGGTCTCCTCTCATTCCTGGTGGGTGCCAAGTGCCTCCCGCAAACAGCTGAACTCCTTCAATAGAAGCTAAGGGCATTCCTCATCCTGCAGCAGGCACTCAGGTAGGCTGACCAGAGAGCAAGTGGGAAAAATCGGGACAGGGGTGGGGGTAATAGGAGCCTATATAAGAAAAAGCCCCAAATATCGGGACTGTCCCTATAAAATCGGGACATCTGGTCACCCTACACTCAGGGGCAGATTTGAAATGGTATTTGGACCCCTTAAAAGAGCAGATAGGGACTTAATAAGATTTCCTAAGGTGTTTAGGTGCCTAACTTTCACTGGTTTCAGTGGGAGTGAGGTGTCCAGGAACTGTAGACAGTCCCACTAGATGCCTAAATACCTTCGAAATCTGGCCGTCAGCCCTTTGCAAGATTGGGCCTAATGCGGCTTAGGTGCCACGGTGAATGACTGATGAGCAGGTTTCAGAGTGGTAGCCGTGTTAGTCTGTATTTGCTAGTTTCTAAGGTGCCACAAGGACTTCACGTTGTTTTTGACCGACGAACAATTTTCTTTTTTCCGTATTTCACTCATATGCTCAGTTCTTTGACACTGTTGCAACACAGAACTGAAGAGAGAAACATGCCATTCACACAGGGAAAAACTGATCACCCTGAGCAGGAATGAATAAATAAGCAAGCCGCTGAATCAACAAGCAGCTCGTTGTGGCGTTTGCATAATGTCATCAAGCACTGATGCCTGTGCTTGACACCTTTCCTGTCCCAGCATTCGTGTCATTAGCAACACTAACGAAGTGCTGAAGATTTACTACCATCCCCACTACGTCAGGTTTCAGAGTAGCAGCCGTGCTCGTCTGTATTCGCAAAAAGAAAAGGAGGACTTGTGGCACCTTAGAGACTAACCAATGTGCCTGCCTGCAGAGACACATCAGTGATAGCCAGTCACCAAATCCTGCTTGCCTCATTCACAGGGGTAGCTCCTCTGAAGTCAGTGGGACAGCTCACATGAGCAAATGAACTGGACATGTAGAAGATCAAACCAAACTGCCCTGTGATCAAACTACCAGCTACTTTGGTAACTGTTATAGCAATGGCCACCTAAATCGGCCTTTCATTAATATGCCATTCGTCATAATGCCCAATACATGCAATAAACATTCCTCTCCATTAGCACAGACCCTCATGGAAACTGACCTGCCAATCCTGATTTGAGTCTCAGAGGTTCCCAGGAATGCATTGTGAGGCGGGACCCTTTAATTTCATGTATTATGTTAGAAATTGATCAATGCACAACGTCTTGCAACATTTTGAAAAACTATATTAGGGTGAGATATGTTTTGTTACAGTCCAGGGAGCTGCCAGGTGTAAACAAATGAGGTTTAGACCAGCAAACATCAGTTCACACTAATTGGTTTCTTTTTCTCTTTGGAAAAAAAAAAGTGCTGAAGGAGACCGCTAGGTTTTGGGTACGGCGAGTCTGAAAAACAGCACAATACAAAAGCTCCCAAGCCCCAGGCCCTTTCTCGCTTTGGACCCACTGACTTCAACAAGGGTTTGGTCTGTAAGGACATCACAGTTTGGCCCAAACTAAGTTGACTCTCAAAGAACTCTTCAGTCCACCAGCCATACATTTTGTAAAGGGGCTGCTCAGTGCACAAGAAACACACCCTACTTACAGTACCGCAGGCTTCGAACATGCTGCTTTATTCAACTGCATAGCAACAGAGTGGCGGGAAATGCTGCTGACTGAACAGCAAGTAAGGGAAGGGTGGAATGTGGATCCAACCCAGAGTACTCTGAGTATCCCAACGAACCCCGTGATGACCACTTCACCGCAATGCAGAACTCAACCCTCACGAATGCCCCTCCTGAAGCAAAGGGTCAGGATTAAGGGAGAATCTCTGCATTGCGCCCTCAAGGTTGAAGGACTCCAATTCTGGCAGACCAACAAGGGAAGTCAATTGAGACCTGAGGGCCCTCCACTGCTAACTCATGTGAGCTGTCTGCAAATAGCTAGATATGCAGCTGATCTGGAGTTTCAACACAGGATTGCAATGCAGTGGTCTGAGTCTCTTCTATGGCAGTTGTACCAGTTAGGCAGGCATGCTGTTTATCAAGGGCCCCCATTAAGTGGAATCTCCTATAGCCAATTAAATCGAACTAGGTATGTTAGCTATTCCATTGATGAGATAGACGACTGATGGGATTGTGTGGCTGGCAATTTAACAGTGGCTCCCCAATGAATACATAGGGTGCCTTCTACTGTATCAGATTTACAGTAGCCCAATAGAGGGAAAACATCCTGGGTCCTCAATCAGTTCATAACGCTATTGCTCTCACACCAGCTCATTTTGATATTGCAGCAGACTCACAATGTGTTGGGAAACTGGAAAAAATACAAAAGGAATCCAAATCTAAATGAGTAAGACTTATGTAACTTGAGAGTGTGAGCAATAAACTAGAATTGGAAGTTCGTCTCAAGGTTTCCAAGGTAGCGAGAGGCAGCTCCTTATAAAGCATGTACTGCAGCTGCATTTAAATTTGTGTTAGCTTCCTTTATATTCTTGGTAAGACAAAAATCTTTCCCATAAATGGATTGAAATAATGGGGAGAGGATCTGTGACGTGGGTTGGGACCTTTTGCCTCAGATGACTGGCTGTTGTGATATCTTGATCTATTTCATCTCATCTTATAATATGACATTTCATCCCAGGGAGTTCAATTGCAAGCAGGTCATCTGTAATTTTGTGTGTAAAGAAAGGGGTCTGAATTCATGATTTTTAACTCCTGGCCCCACGTCTAATACTGCAGATCACCTGCCTGTGATGAGGTTGGCTGGAGGAAATTGCTCTGCTACATGACCTGGAGACCAGTGACAGTGTGAAGGACGTGGGGCTACTCTGTAATAATTCTGGAATGCTATGTGCTTGTCGGATTGTTGCAAGGGACGTTTACTGTATGAATATATTGGTTTCGTTTTATAGCAGGCTGTTGGAAAAACCAGCAAGAAGGCAAACAGTGACTGGAGATAAGACATCCCTCAACAAACACTTGGGGAGCTGTTGCAATGGAATGGCAGTTGGCCCAGAAGAGATTAGCTCGACTTCCCATAGAGTTCACCAAACTGATTTTGTCAGCAGAGTCCAAACCTGGGATACTGAAAGGCAAAGACTTCTGGCTGGTTAAGAAGAGACTTTCTTGCCAAAAGTCAGGATGTTGTCAGTGAGCTGTGACACACAAACACCCGCTGGGGTATCTGAAGAAGCTAGGCCTTCCTTGGTTCCCTTCACAGAGTGGAATGGCTTAGGTAAGACTGACATGTGTGCAGAACTTTGATTGTTTTAAAAATCCTCTTCTCTTCTGTTAGCTTGGTTCCAGCTGGGAAGATCAAACAATACCTTTGTTTGACAAGGCTGTCTGGTATGTGTACACACCACAGGTCACAGATTCCTGATGGGAAGAACTGCAGGTGCTGAACCCAGGCAGACCTACTGGATAAGCGCAGACAATTCACGGTCTACTGAAGCCCAGGGCCCGGTCTGAGTGTGGGGGAATTGTGGGGTTCCACCCCAGGAAAGGTAAAGGCACAAGGCCCGACTCCAGTGGTGGAGCATTCAGAGAGAAGAGAGAGGAGCCAGAGATGCAGCTAGCCTTTACCCGTGACAGACAGGACAGAACAATACCCTCTCATAGAACTATACAAAGTTAAGATGGAAAGGACCTACCATATCATAGGGTCCATCCCAATCTCCTCCCCACCCAGGCAATACAAGATTGGTCCCTCTAGTACACTTGAGTCCTTTTTCAGTTTTAAATGGGTCAAACAACGGCTTCCACCACTTCCTCTGGCACCATTTAAGGAGCCAACAAGTATGGTACATTTAACAGTGATCTATGCATGATACAGGTGACAAAATGGGCTGTCACGTTAACACCTGTGCAGCAAATGATGCACAAGTTTCAGCTCAATAAAATGGCAATGCATGCAATGTACATTAGTTACGACGCCTTCTTCCAAACTCTGCTTGTGATTTTGCATTGCTATGAGTGATGTCAGAAACAGAGGATCATCTCCATCCATGGAACAGGCTGCCTAGGAATTGTCAGAGAGAGCCCTGAGGGCAGAGCTCTTGACCTGGGAGAGTGTGAAGCCTCCTCCAGCTACAGGACAGAGATCCCTGTTCAGGAGCAGAGTGCCTTGCCATTAGGCCCTATCTGTAAAGGAAACCAGAACAGACGGTGATGGGGAACTCTATAAGTTTGTAATGTACTGAATCAAGAGCTAATGGAACCTAGTGCTGAGCTGAATAGAGGGAGAGGAACGCTGTTAAATCTATGTCCCCAGGAGAGAGTTTTCCCAGCCCACCCGCTCAGCACGCTGACTTACTAGGAAGCCCCTAACACCCGAAGCAGGCTACGTTTTCTCCGGTTAGCAGAACCCAGAGAGGAGGAATGCAGATTGAAACACCTTTCCATTGACTTCTGTAGCCCTTGCATCAGGCTCCAAGTTACGCACAGTCCCACTTCTGTATGAATGAATCACAGTCAATGCACTGAGGGCAGATCTATGCATTGTTGTAGCAAAAATCATAATTTTATGCAGGTTTCTGTAAGAAAAAATATAAACAATTTGCTTAACTGAATTTAATTTCCTAGTTTTCTGGAGGGATCCCAATGAATTCCTCAATGAAAGCTTGACTTGACTTATGAGCCAGTCCAATGATTTTTCCCCCCAGTTATTTTACTGCTCTATGAACAAATCCCATTTCCTCACTCCCCCCACCCCAACCTCCTAGATAATACACTCTGCACACTGGCTTCCCCTCTAGAAGCTACTTTCTGCACCTAGATGCGCTCTCAGATAGCTCTGTGACAGGCTGGTTGGATCAGGAAAGGATTCTGTACATCTAGGCAGAATTCAATAATTTTGTAGTTGGTTTTATTGGACAGGAAACCTCAGCCCTTAAAGGACCAAATGCAACCACAACAGGGCGTTCCTCAGCCCGTGTCCAAACTAAACATGTGGCATATTGCTGGCTTCAGCCAGGGTCAAAGCAAATGACTGACACATGGCTCCCTTCAGCCAAGCATCAGAGGAGAATTACTGCTATCTTCCCACTGTTTCTGCCAAGCACTGCGCACCACCTCATTTCTCGTTTCAGATCCAACCCTCTTCCTCTGAATCCTTTCTTCCCAACTCAGGACCCAACTCACTCTTCTTATAATGTGTTGCCATTGGTAGATGTGGGAAGAAGGGCGAGGAGGTTAATTAATTTTTTCTAACTAGCCCGGCCCTTCTACACTGCACAACTCGGCGCATACTGCCGTGATCCTTCCGCTAGCCATTGGGAGAGGGTTCCCTGCCAACCTCTACATGAACGGGAAAATAGGATGCGTACCAACACTTCTGAGGGTGGAAGCTGACCCCTGGCTTCTAACTTAGTATGTTAGCGCTGAGCAGTGTTGTTAGGGCTGGTGGTTTGTCACGGTGAATTGTGTGAAAGGGCACCTTCTACATGTGAAAATAAAAGAAAAGGTCTAACAGAGTTAGAAAATGCAAAAGGCCACAGTCTCATCCAATGAAGTGAGCTGTAGCTCACGAAAGCTTATGCTCAAATAAATTTGTTAGTCTCTAAGGTGCCACAAGTACTCCTTTTCTTTTTTTAGTCTCGTCCTTGTGCAATAAAATCCATTTGAAATGATGAGGTCACATTTGTCTCACAGTCAAAAGCCATTTCCAGCTGCTTTCTTGGTACCCAGCAGGGACAGGAAGGCTGGTTGTAGAGAAGCATTTTATCATTATGATGGCTCATTATTTCTCTCTGTTGCAGTAGGACGAAGGATCCCCAGTCATGTACCAGGGCCTCATTGTGCTAGGTTACGGTATTGTACAAAAACAGAACCCTGTGTCCCAAGGAGCTGACAATCTAAGTATAAGACAAGAGCCAAGAAAGCTAACGGCATTTTGGGCTGTATAAGTAGGAACATTGCCAGCTGATCGAGGGATGTGATCGTTCCCCTCTATTCGACATTGGTGAGGCCTCATCTGGAGTACTGTGTCCAGTTTTGGGCTCCACACGACAAGAAGGATGTGGAAAAATTGGAAAGAGTCCAGTGGAGGGCAACAAAAACTATTAGGGGGCTGGAGCACATGACTTATGAGGAGAGGCTGAGGGAAGTGGGATTGTTTAGTCTGCAGAAGAGAAGAATGAGGGGGACTTTGATAGCTGCTTTCAACTACCTGAAAGGGGGTTCCAAAGAGGCTGGATCTAGACTGTTCTCAGTGGTAGCAGATGACAGAACAAGGAGTAATGGTCTCAAGTTGTAGTGGGGGAGGTCTAGGTTGGATATTAGGAAAAACTTTTTCACTAGGAGGGTGGTGAAGCATTGGAATGGATTACCTAGGGAGGTGGTGGAATCTCCTTCCTTAGAGGTTTTTAAAGTCTGGCTTGACAAAGCCCTGGCTGGGATGATTTAGCTGGGGACTGGTCCTGCTTTGAGTAGGGGGTTGGACTAGGTGACCTCCCGAGGTCCCTTCCAACCCTGATAGCCTATGATTCTATATTCTATGAAGAGACAACAGGTGGAGACGGACAGACAGATGGGGGAATACAAGGAGATGGTAAGATAGTACTGGCCAGCCTGATGGGCAGTAGTCTCAATGCATTAGTGCCCTAATCATTGCAAATGTTTTGAAGGCATCACAACAGAGAAGAGTTTTAAGGGCGACAACAAGGTAACTTGGCAGCTGTTTATGGGGAGCTCCCCTGCCCAAACACTGCTGCTTTTCTGCTTCAACTGTGAATTGATTAACATTGTGCCCATGCTCACACCTTATGAAACTCCTGCTATGGTCATGCTCCCAGCGCCTACCATGGACTGGCATGTGGGAGCGGAGAACACAGCTGTGCTTCCCAATCTGAAAGGTGGGGAACAAAATATAAAATGAAAACGTGTGTGGGGGTGGGGGATATTTCGTTTATTGCAGGTCCATGTAGTCAGAGCTCAGGGTCATACCTCCTTGTCTATAGTGGAGTTTGTTCTCCATGGGAAAGGCCCATCCTGAAAAATAGGGAGTGTTGCTGGCGACGTACCATGTGTCCTCCTCTCCCGTTGAGGTCAATGGCAGTTGGGGGTCCTGGCACCTCTTAAGACGGGTATGAGAACCCAACAAGATCAGGACTAAGAAGCCTATTGATATGGAGGCTGAGATTTTCAGAAAAGCTCAGCACTGGCTCAACTCTGCTCCCCCCCCGATGTCACTGGCTGTGGAATTAGGCTGATGCTGAGGATGCGGGGGGAGGACAGACAGAGACTTCATTCGCACTCAGACCATCTCAGCCGGGAACTTCCTCCCTCAGATATTTTATTTTAAAATAGGCTGGGGTTTTTCTGTACACTATTCCATTTTTGGAGCCTGATCCCTAACGGTCCTTCATGAATAAGGAATTAGCCCTGATCCTAAAGGAACTGTTTTTACTCCATCCTTCCACGAGCAAAATTTTCTTGAGCCATAAAAGCCCTTACTCGGTTTTTCCTCGGGCCAGACTCCCACTGAAGTCAATGAGTGTTTTGCCTGAGGAAGGAATGAGACCCTGGCTGGGCAAGATTGGGGTCTGAGTTAGCCCTTCAGGATTAGACCCATTAACTCTTCTGATTATTAAGCATGAAATCATGGCAGATCTTTAGCACCTTCAGTGGAGATGAGATTGCCTGATCCAATGGTTTTAATGCCTCCCAAAAGGCCTTTTCTATCAGAGCTAGCCTGGCTAACAAACCGGTTGCCTGCTCACTGATTTATAAAGATCTGCTCTAAGTGCAACATTCTAGCCCTTCAAGCTTGGCCTTACATGTGCTATTTCTGGACTGTGCTGGTGACTGACATGTCCTACTCTGTGAGTTATCTCCCATCCTAGTAAGACGGGGGCTCTGATTTATGGGCTCCTAGCCTGGGAAATATACACATTTCTTCTTTGAAGCACCCTGCAGGGGGTGTTACATGGGAATGGTAACCTGGCAATGCGGGAGAGGAGTGAGCATCAGAGCAGGGTACTGAGCTGCTTTAACGCATGGTAAACAAAGGGCTGATATAATAGGATTTATTTGATCAGCTGGCATCTCAAATATTGGTCTAGAAGAGATGAGTATTTATAGACCCAGGCTGCACCAACCCTGTTTAAAAATACTGTCAGAAGACAATGGGAGAGCTTGGATTACAGAATACAATGTGAAATAGGTAATCTTCTTCATAACCTTTCTACTGATAGAGAAACATTCTAGACTGCAAGCTGTTCAGGGGAAGAAGTACAATATTTCCCTCAAATTAGGGAACATATGTTTAGTTTTCCCCACAGTGATCAAACCAAAGGCAAACTTGCCAATCAGACTATTTGCCAGGTTACTGATAGTATGTGTGTGTGTTTAGACACAGCAATATTGGGGAAACTATATCCAACTTGCCCTCTTTGATCTAAATAGCAAAATACTCATGCCTTCTATCTGGCATTTTATTCATCTAATAACAATATTCCAAAATACTTTTGGGGATAATTTTTCAACCTTTTGAAAGCTACTTCGTTCTAAGAGTTTTACTGGTACATAATATACCTGTCAACAAGTAGAAGTATCTGTTGCATCTATTTCAGACATGGGTGTAGATAAATCTAACACACAGTATATGGTTCATACATAAGTGTGATATGGATAGTGCATCAATATTTATCACTAAATAAATAGTTCATGTTTCTCCAGCAATACAGGGCAGAGACTATTGGAAAGACGTTTGAATTTGACAAAGGTTTCATTGATTCAGTGATGTTCCTCATCGGCACAAACCGGATAATGATCCTTCCTCCTGCAACATGAACAGACATGGCAATGCCAAAAAATTCTGGGACTGCTAGGGTGGAGGCAACTGCAGACATGGTGCAGGACAAAATTCAGTGTTTGGGAAAGAGAGTTCACTGAGGGCTGTGACTGAGAAACAACAAAGGCTGGATTTTGTTTGGGGGAAATTTTAAAACAAAAGCATTGACTCTTGGCTCAGATTTCAAGAATTTTACCCTAAAAAAATCCCATAAGAAGTGTTTGCTCTGATTTTACTGAATGTAGCATTTGGCAAATATTTGCTGTAATTTCATTTGCATGTTTTTGTTGTTGTTGTTGTTTTTTACCAAATATGAACAGTTATTCCTCTTAACCAGCCAGAAAAGCTGGGTTGACGGTTACTTTACATAATCAAAATAGCAGTCAGAATATACCGGTTCATCTGGCCCACCGCTGTGAAATGTCTTGCAGCAATTCTGCAGAAAACTTTCAAACAAACCCTGGTAAACACAAATCAATTAACACTCAGTTTCAGCCCTCCGCTCACAGTATGGAAGAAACTGTGCATGCTTCTGTTAACTCATAGGAAAACCTCCTTGAGGACTTCTCCTGTTTGCTGCAGATACCTTCATCCAAAATGATTAGCCACACTAATACAGGACCAGTTGTATATTACCTCTATGTTCATGGTGTGTACGTATTTGCAGCTTATTGTGTTGAGTGTCGCTGTACATCAACAAATACATTTTACCCTTGGTACATAACAGTCTGATGCTGGCAAAAATAGAAGCTCAGACAGTATAACATTAATTTAAACTCAGATTACAATGTGTTACTGATAACCGGGGGGAAAGATACTTTAATTACATCTTTTTTAAATGGACAGCAATCGAAAAGGTATTATCTGTAGCTAAGAATAAACAACTTTGTTCGGAAGTGTGAACTGTCTCTTTAAATACTGATCACTTTTCTTACAGAGAGAAAGAGAAGATGCTATATATTTCTAATTATAACCAGCTTGGCTCGTCCATACTTGACTTGGCTTCCTGCTGGTTAAGGGTTGTGCCAACGTCTTTTCCTTTCAAGCTTTTGCACTAAAACCAAAGGAAATAATTTTATGTCAGACAGGATTGGCTCTAATAGGATAGTTCCCATTGGTTAATATTTGTAAAACACTGCGAAGATGTGAAACACGTTATAAATGCTAAGTGCTATTATTATGATTATCAGCACAGGTGTGTAATATTTGTATAGCTATGCTGGAGCGGGGCGGGGGGTTGGGAGTGGAAGAGGGGGACTGTTGCTGGGATCAAAAAAATATATCCAAAAGAAAGCAGAGGTAAAGGTTTCAAGAATCAAAGTTAAGATCAAAAGAGCAAAGTAATTAGAATATTGACTTGTACAATGGGAAGGGAGAATGAAGAACAGTCCCAGAACTCCAGATGTCTGGATGTGACACACTGTGTTTATGTATATTTTATTACACAAGATGCATGAGTTAGGCATGTGACAAGTTGAGACGTCCCTTTTTTGTACTTAAAATCTGTTCATATTGTTATGCCTTCCACTTTTCTGCCAAGTGTTTTACAAAAGTGAATGAACTGAGCCTCACAATATCACTATGAAGTAGGTTAATATTATCCTTTTCTTAACACAGAGGGGTAAACTGAGTTACAGAGTGATCAAATTACTTTCCCAAGGTCACGTAGGGAATTAATGGCAGAGCCAGAATTACTGCCCAGGTTTCTCGACACATCCTACTTTGACTAGACAATGTTTCCTCTGGGATCCAGGAGACATTCTGATAGTGTATTGCTTGCATTTGATGAGTTAGAAATAACAGCAGGACTCCATGGTTCAGTAGGACTCTTGATATTTAATCAGGTTTGGTTGTTATATTGAACAGAATGAAAATCAGTGTTTTCATACCAAATATGCTCAAGCTCTGGCACTGTATGATCTATGCCTGATCTTTTTTCCCTCTTTCATTTTGTCTTTGTAGTGTTTGAATCCAATGGGTCTGATTCACCTCCATGTTACTCCAGTTTGATGCTGGTATAAATCCATGTAGTCAATAGAGTTACACTGGCATAAAACTAGACCAGTGCAAAGGTGAATCAAGACCCTTGAATCTGTGCTTTAAGCCCTGAGATCCTAATGAGTTCACATCACCATCGAAGACAGTAAAATAGCATCAAACATAATGAACTTCATGAACAAGCAAAGACCATCCATGCTTAATATGCTCTTTTTATTTTATTTTTATTTAATCCTGTATTCCAGCCACCACCTCCTCCAGAAGATAACCTAGTTCAACTCAATGTCTCTTAATTTCTCTTTAAACTTATTCTGTATTTTTATGACCCTTCAGATAATGCAGTTTAGCCGAAGTTTCTCACCAAGTCCCACTGACAATTTCAATATTGTCCCCTTGTTTTAGACATGTGCCAGGGTAAGAAATCTAATCTCTTGATGGAGCTGTATCGTAACTGTGAAAATTTCTCTACAATCGCCACATGCCTCTTTGTTTTCCAGTGAGAATCAGCCCAGTTCCAAGCTTTTCCTGCTCAAGAATGTAGATTCCTCCACGTACCTGCCCCATGGTAATAATCTCCTGCCTGGATGCTAGTACTGCTCCCAGGGAGCCAAAACACATCTTATATACTGTCAGTCTCACCTCCTCTGCTTTGTTTCTATCTCTCTGCTGATACAGCCCTCCTTTGCAGCCTCTGTGCACCAGGCTCCAATGATTTTCCATAATAATGTTAAATGTTTTTCCTGATCCACATTCAACTTGACCCACACACCCCACTTCAGTTCCTTGTGCCCAGACTAATTATTTTACATTTTTCTACATTGAAACGCATTTGCCATCTGTTGCCCCAATTGCCCTAAATGATCCAAACTCGTTAGAGTCTAATTGTCCTATTTCTCATTATTTGCTCTCTTTCTTTCTCCAGTTTTCATCAAATCTGAAAATTAATAATAATTCAGGTTTTTACATTGCACCCATCACCATGGTTTCTGGGTGCCTCACATGCTGAAACTATCGGCCTCAGAAGATGGCTGACCTCCCTGATCCTGCAGCGACATATTCATGCTTAACACAGTATCCTTGTTTGCAGGATTGGGACCATAGTATACAAAATAAGCCCTAAAGTCACCTGAGCAAAAAGTGACACTGATGCCCTAGCACACTGTTAAAACAATGCCCCCAAGAAGAATTTCAAGGCAGAGAATCCAGCTTTGAATTTATTCAGGTGCTTTCATGAAAAATGCCCCCAAGCCCCAGCTCATGATATTTTCTGATTTTATTTTGCTGATTTTATTTTGCTGGAGACACTGAGCACTTAATCCTCCCATTGACTTCAGCTGGAATTGTGGGAGCTCAGTCCCTCTGACATATAACTTTTTAAATCCACATTCAACCCTTGTGTGCTAACCTTAGGCAGGCTACATTTTCTGTAAAACGAAAGTGCCAGCAAATAATCTGTTGATACTTTTATGAGATTTTACATCACACGGTACATACATATAATCAGGGTAGGAATAGTCTTAGTTTTATAACTGTTAATACCTGCCATTCTGTTGCATGCCTGTAAGCTAACCCAGTGGCTCTTAACCCTTCACAATTACTGTAGCCCTTTCAGGAGTATGAGTTGTCTTGTGTACCCCCAAGTTTCACCTCACTTAAAAACTACTTGCTTACAAAATCAGACATAAAAATACAAAAGTGTCCCAGCACACTATTACTGAAAAATTGCTGACTTTCTCATTTTTACCATACAATTATGAAATGAATCAATTGGAATAAACATATTGTACTTACATTTCAGCGTATAGTCTATAGAGCAGTATAAACATTCTCAGTATGAAAATTTAGTTTGCACTGCATTTAGTTTCACTATTCATTTTCATATTTGCCTGTTGTAAAACTAGGCAAATATCTAGATGAGTTGTTGTACCCCCGGAAGACCTCTGTGTACCCTCAAGGGTTCGTGAACCCCTGGCTGAGAACCACTGAGCTAACCCACCTTGGATGGGAGCATTGGCACAAGGATTGAAATCTTTCTCAAGGCCTGTAAACAAAAGATCAGGTCTCCTGGCAATATATCAAGCTGAAAGGAAGTGTCCTTTGGGGTGTGACAGGACCCACTTTAATGGGACAGACCTTCAGCTGATGTAATTGGGTTCAGCTCCTCTGAAATCCATGGAGCTATGTCAATTTGCCCAATACCTTTAATGACATGGAAGGAGTTACCAGTATCATAAAGTAAATCTGAAGGGTTGTGAGCCTTCAGTGCAATAAGGCAGCAAATGAAGTCAATAATACTTAGGGTCGTATACACAAGAGTCTCACATAATGGATGGTGGGGTGGTGTCCCCTCATTCCATGGCTCTGGTAACACTCCGTCTATGTACTGTTTTGGGCACCCCAACATCAGGAGATGCCAGAGAACTAGAAACCAATCCAAGGCAAGCCGCAAACATGCAGAAAATGAGGCAAGAGTAAATGACTAAAGATGTCTAGCCTGGCTAAAAGAGAATTACAAGGAAATATGAGAACCATGTGCATATGTCTGAAAGGTGTAAATATCAAGGAGGGGAGAAGACTTGAGTAGAGCGATAGCATGGGGAGCAACTGGCCTCCAGCATGCCCCATGTTAATTGATAACAGAACTGTGAAATATGTGAGCCTTTTAATGCTATGCAAATGGAAAGCATGCCCAGAAACCAGCTAAGCCAGCTCCACCTGGATCCCTTAGCCCCAGGCCTACACTGAGAACCAAGCAGGGGTACTCCAACACTGTTCTCAGTTCATAGTCGAGGCCTGGGCTTGCATTTGCATCTCTGGGATTTGCAACGGAGAGGACGCCAGAACCGAAGGGCAGTATTTCCGAGAAATAGCAGAAGCCTTTGCTCTGAAGCTCAATGCATTCTACTCTCCACACATCTCCTGAAGGAGCAGCTTATGCAGAGATAAATAAGACATGTAATTTCTTGTCAAGCTGTTGCATTTCCCACTGCTCACTCTACCAATTACCCTCTCTCTGCCTTTTTATTTTTTATTAAACAACTGAAAAGAATTGAATCTTGTAACCTAGCTAGAAAAATTGCTGGGAGACATGAAAAATATCCATATTTAATTTTCTCTTATGCCCTTCTTAAGGTGTTTGTGATGAATGTGTTTTCATTACAATAGCCAGTAATAAGACTTGTGGATTCTGGCAGTTGTTTCCCTGCCGCTCTTCCTTTTCAGCAGACAATCTCCTTAGAACCTAATCCAGGTGGAGATAATTTTGGAAGAAAAGGGGTAGCTATATGCTTGTGGATACTCCAATTGTTGTTCGCAAAGAGAAGGCCCAACTTGCTTTCACGGAAGCCAATGGGAATGTTGCCATTGACTACAATTTATTTGATAGGTGAGCTTTTCCTGATTCTTATTTTTAAAGCAGTTCTAGAAATAAGCAATTGCTCCTCCAGTGCACTTCTCCCTGTGTGAATTAGAACCACCATTTCTTCGCGGGGTTCCTCTTTTCACTGGAGTCTGAGCCACTTATGGATTCATCTATAAAGAGGTTGTACACCTATGACTTTAGTTAGCATTATTAATCATTTCCCAGTCAGGGCCCATTTTAAGGGTATAACTGCGCGGGAGCTTCAGAGCTGGAATATTCATTGCAAAGAGGAGGCATGCTCCTTCCCTTTAAAAATAAATGGTAAAATGTCTACACAAGGTTAACGTTTGCTAAATGCTTCAATATTTCACTTCACTCCCAAGGCCATAAATAAAATGTGCTTAAAAATGCATGACTAAAACTTCAGTGGATTTGGAAATGGGGACATTTCTGAACTCAGGATCAACCTGTTGTAAGAATTTAAAAAGCCAGCTGCATTCTCAGGGTAGATAGAGAAAAATGCAGCTGAAAAACACATACAGAGACAGATGTCAACCTACCCCTATAAATATCAATGTTTAAATCAGATTCAAAGAGCTATGACATGGTCTCATTATCTGGGATTGTTAAGTTCCCAGTAATACGTTTGTCACGTATTTTATTACCATGCACATATAAAGGAAAGAGCTATTACAGCTTCATCTTGAAGCATGGCTACTGTTAAGGTTGTGTCAACAACATATTTCTAGTAAACCTTCTCTTCTGGCAGGTTTATAATTCAGCAGGCTGGAAATAAAAGGGGGAAAAAGACTTTTGTTCCACACCATGTAAATTAATGTAATTCAAAATATATACAGCTGTGTCCAGAGATACTTCTCTTGCGGGGAGTGGAAATACAATGCTTTTGGAAAAATCAAAAGGTTCCTTTACAATAAAAAATGACCCGAATCTTTTCCAACACAAGTAGGCCTGCTGAGCTCAATGCGACTACGGTAGTTGTGTAGGTATTGATTACTCATGTGATGGGGGAGTTGCAGGATCCAGGAGTTTTAAGAGAAGAACACAACCTACTGGCTCACACACCCCAGTTCCTGGGTTTTCTTTGGAGGTCTTCCAACCAAGCTGTGTGACCAATCCAAGCCTTCTTGGCTGGAAAGAGCAGAAGAGAGCCATGAGAGTGATTAAAGGATTGGAAACCAGGCCTTATAGTGAAAGACTGAAGGAGCTCAACCTGTTTAGCTTAACAATGAGAAGGTTAAGTGATGACTTGATTACAGTCTGTGAGCTAATGTTAAAAAAATATATAATACACAGGTTAAGAAAAGCGTGTCTGAACATCTGGGTATAGTGCTTAGATTATCCACAATACAAAGTTTGTTTTTAAAGTCATAAGATACATATAGTGCATAATCAGCAATAACCCAAATTAAGGTGAATAAACGTAACAATACAGTTTAGATATTAGAATCCGAATACTCGGGTACATCACACATGAAAAGTTATACAGAGAGTTGGTTGTAGAAAGCAAATATAGGAATGAGTGTAGATTGTCCCTCAGTAATTGAGCATTTAGGGTAGGTTGTCCATTTAGAAAATACAATCCATCAGGGAAGTATTTCAGTTACTTTTCCCAACTACGCTTCTTGTCGGCACTCCAACTCATCCCTTCTGGTATTGCCGATGTCTGGTGATGTGTTCTATGTAGATGTCCCTCGACCACCTGATGGCGTCTGACACCATGAGTATCAGCCGAGTGTAGTGGTGACCGATTCTGCATTCTCTCAACACTCGCTTGTTACAGGGGTCCCCTGCGCCCAGGGCTCCGATGATCAGCGCATGTGTCTGAACCTGGTAACCCTTGGCTCTCAAGGTTTTGACCAAAAGGGCGTATTTTTCCACCTTTCAACCTCAGGCATCATGGAAGGCTGGGGTACTGTTCTCGAAGGGCACTGTGATGTCCACCATCATAATTTTCTTCTGGTCCTCATTGGTGATGGTGATGTCCAGTTGCAGTTGGCTGTCAGTTCCGCGGATGGTGGAGTTCACGGCAACCTTCCCCATGGGTGGCAGGATGGCTCTGACTAGACGATCCTGGACCGTGTTATGCCACAGACCAGGCTCTGGAATGGGGCTTGCAGCTTCACAGGACATGGGCTACTGTCTCGTTGACATAGCCACACTTCCTGCATCGCTTGTCCTGATTCCCGTGGCGGACGGCTCCATTCAGCGGAACGCAGTTGAGCCGGGCCCTGTGGATGAACCTCCAGTCAGCTAATTGAGTGAAGCAGCCCCCGGGGAGAAAGTGGTTGCTGGCATCCCACTTGCACGTCGCCTTGAATGCCTTGCCCTGGTCTGGCTTCCATTTCAGGTTTTCCACGTATTGACAGAGGATGGCATTCTTCAGGTTCCTCTCCAGCATGGTTCTAGCTCTCTGAATGAAGATTGTGTGCTCCGTATTCTTCATATGTGGCACCAGGACTCCCAGCTCCTGGGTTCCTCACACCACGTACAGCGGCAGCCGATACGCTTCTCCAGTCGTTGTGTAGCGTTGCGGACACAAGTCCAGAGCAAAGCAAAGTCTCCCCCGTCTCTTCCGAATTCGACTTCCAGCGAGCCGCTCAGGGAGGTGGTGACATCTTGGTTGGAGATGGTCCTGGCGATTCGCTTGTTGTTGACATCCCGCATAGCACTTTCTGCAATGTTCCTCACCATGGCATTTTGGGTTTGGGTATGTTCCAGGGGTTGTGTTTTACAGGAGGTCAGACTAGATGATCACAGTGGTCCTTTCTGGCTTTAGAATCTATGATGTTGCAAGATGTCTGGGGTTAAATTCACCCTCATGCAGAGGCCCAGCAAAAGGACGAAGTGCCACGTAAGTCTAATCAAGCCTTATGGACATACGTGGGACAAGGTTTTGTCCTGCTCTGAGCATTCAAATGGAACTCGTGTTGCACACAAATAGAACTCACACTGGCCTTCTGAGTGGGGATGAATTTCACCCTTAAATGTACATTTAAAAAAAGAAAACAACCAAACTACTTTAGAGTTTCAACTGTCTGAACAGGGCAGTATGCTGTGTTGTTGCAGCTGTGTTGGTCCCAGGATATTAGAGAGAAGGTGGGGGAGGTCTCACCAGCAGAAGTTGATCCAATAAAAGATATTACCTCACCTACCCTGTCTCTCTGAAAAAGGCAGTGCAGATGAATGCTGCACAATAAGCTTATCTCACTCGTAAGCCATTTCTCTCATTAGGCCAGTCGTTGACTGAACTGCAATCAAATTTCTAAAGCATCAGTTACACTGGCTTTTGGCTGCTCATACTTGATATATAGTCCATTGTATCGTGACCTTGATGACTGGCCTAGAAACAATCCTAATTGAAGAGACTGATATAAAGAGGTATCCACACCATTATTTTTAGCTCTACCCAACTGGAGTACTTGAATAGCAAGGTATACAGCTTCCCAGACTGGGTGACTTATTTCCCCCCATAGCTGAAGGTTGCAGTTTGTTGTTATTTTATTTTATTAAAGGGGACAGTACTTCAAGGGCATAAAATGGATAAATTGTAGCATTTCATGGGTAATTTTCTTTTATAGTTATCATTATGCTAATTATTTCTGGTAGTAACCTCCCAGTGACATTATAGATCACAGGGCCCAGAATGAACCATGGAGACACTTAGGGCTTGTCTCCTCTTACTGTGGGATTGATGCGCAGCAATCGATCCACTGTGGGTCGATTTAGCAGGTCTCATGACCGCCAATCGCTTTCCAGGCAACTCTGGTACTCCACTGGAACGAGATGCATAAGGTAAATCAATGGTGGACTTTCTTCCGTCGACCCAGCGTGGTGTAGACACCGCAATAAGTTGATATAAGGTACATCAACTCCAACTATATTATTCAAGTAGCTGGAGTTTGGCAACTTAGGTCAACTTAGCCCTATAGTGTAGACCTGACCCCAGATAAAGCATTCTGAGTCAAAGGGATCCAGCTATGGAACAAACTTCCGAAAAAGGTTGGGGGGAAATCCTTCCCCCAATGTAGCCAAAGGGAATTTTGCCATTTACTTCAATTGGGTTGGATTTCCCACTAGCTGAATCCAGCCTGACCACCTTTCCATAACAACCAGAATGGCATTCACAACATCAGCTGCCCATGCAACCTTTCCCAGTTCCCCCCACTATAAGAAATTTCCCAAAGCAGAGTTTTGAATAACTCAAAATGGGAGAAGAGCCAGAGAAACCTTGAAATCCACTAGAGGCTTCACAGTTGCCAAGCTAATGTGGAAGGCATTCAAACGCTACAAGGCTGCGTGCAGTAAAACACCCTGAGATAGACTGACAGTGTGCTATGTGACAGGTGGTTTCCAAATATAAAGGGGAAAGAGACCCCAGTCCTTGAAAAACTTGCCATCTAAGGTGCCGAACCTACAAATGATTATGTCCTTGAGAGCATATAGTGGGGTCCTCCAAGATCTGTCCTGGATCTGTGCTGTTCAACATATTCATAAATGATCTGGAGAAAGGGATGCACAGTGAGATGGCAAAATTTGCAGACTATACAAAATTACTCAAAATATGCAAATCCAAAGCTGACTGCTAAAAGTTACAAAGGGATCTCACTAAGCTGGGTGATAGGGCAACAAAATGGCAGATGAAGTTCAGTGCTGATAAGTGCAAAGTAATGTACATTGGAAAAAATAACCCCAGCTATACATACAAAATGATGGGGTTTAAATTACCTGTTACCACTCAAGAAAAAGATCTTGGAGTCTTATGGACAGTTCTCTGAAAGTATCTGCTCAATGTGTAGTAACAGCCAAAAAAGCTAACAATGTTAGGAACCATTAGGAAAGGGATAGATAATAAAACAGGAAATATTATAATGCCACCATATAAATGCATGGTACACCCAGACCTTGAATACTGCATGCAGTTCTGGTCACCCCATCTCAAAAAAGATATATTTGAATTGGAAAAGGTACAGAGAAGGGCAACAAGAATGATTACGGGGATGGAACAACTTCCATGTGAGGACAGATTAAAGAGACTGGGACTGTTCAACTTACAAAAGAGGTGACTAAGGGGGGATATGATAAAGGTCTATAAAATCATGACTAGTGTGGAGAAAGTAAATAGAGAAATGTTATTTACCCCTTCACATAACACAAGAACTAGGGCTCACATCATGAAATTAATAGGCAGCAGGGTTAAATCAAACAAAAGTAAGTACTTCTTCACACAATGGACAGTCAATCTGTGGAACTCATTGCCATGGGATATTGTGAAGGCCAAAAATGTAACTGGATTAAAAAAAATTAGATATGTTCATGGAGGATACGTCTGTCAAAGTCTATTAGCTCAGAAGGTCAGGAACACAACCCCATGATCCAGGTATCCCATAACCTTTAACTGCCAGATGATGCAACTGGACAAGAGGGAATGGATCACTTGAAATTGCCCTGTCCTGTTCATTCCCTTTGAAGCATCTAGCACTGGCCACAGTCGGATGACAGGATATTGGGCTAGATGGACCATTGATCTGACTCAATATGGAAGTTCTTCTGTTCTTATGAAGAAGTCTGCTTCCATGAGAACCCATTAACCATTAAGGAAAATCACATTCCTCATGTATGTAAATGTTTTCAGGATTGGGATCAGTAGACAAATCCACCTGTCAATAACAGACAAACAAAATATTTGGCATCTGTTCTTTTTACTTTTGTCAGTTGCTTGCCCTCAATCCCTTACCCATTTTTGGCCTCTCTCCATCTTCCCCATTGTATCTCGTCTCCAGTTTCATCACATCTGTTCAAAATCATCTCCAGCATTATGTTCTCCACTTTCCAGAGTCTCCCCAGCCTTTGAAATTAAAAGCTCACTGTATGTTGGTGCATTGACAAGGCAGGATTCCAAACAGTCCAAATTGGTGAAGGTGTGTTGCTTCTGTTTCTTTTTTAAAGGCTGTCCTTTAAACAGCGTGAGAAAGGCCTAGAGCTTGGGAACAGGAGCTGTTTGTGAAATTGACTAGATTGATTTTTCTCCCATAAGTCAATATTTTAATTATAAAAAGAGGTGCAAAATCTTGACTGAGATTTTACTCAGTCCTTTTACAGGCAAATCTCCCATTGATGTAAATAAGACTTTTGCCCATTGGGTAAACACTTCAGGAAGTAACCAACTGAAAGGTGAAATTAAAATATTTCTGCTACTTTAATAAGAACTTATGTAGTCCTGGTGAAATTCATCCTAGTGCAAGGGGTCAGCATGAGGCTCATACACCACTTAATACCTTGTGCTCGTCCTTTGCGTGGGGATGAATTTCACCCTCAGTGAAAATGAATAGCTCGTGTCCATTTAACATTCTTCTTCAGTGTATTGCCAACCCCATTCCATCTTTATTCAGATAGATCAGTTGTTCTCATCTAAAATGCAATGTTCCTTCCAGTCCTCTCATTTTGTTTTTAGGAACCTGTGTTTATAGTTTGTGGTTGCTCTTGCAACCATAAAAGAGCATTTGCTCACTGCTGTTGTCATTATTTTATGGGTTTATTTTGTTAAAAAGCACTTCCTTAATTCCTTTTCTTTTTAATAAATATACTGTGTTATATCATAGACAGAACTTTATGGCACACAGAAGGCTCTTCATATTCTGTTCATTAACCTGAAGATGATGATGATGATGACTATTATTATTAATAATAATGTTTATTATGATAGTGCCTAGGAATTAATTAAGAATAGGGTCCCATTGTGCCAGGCACCATACTAGACAGTCCCTACCCATGAGAGCTTACCATCTAAATAGACAAGACAGCTAGAGGGTTGGGGAAAGAGATATAACACAGAGACACATAGGGTCCTCTTGAGTTACGAGCATTCAGCACCCCATAGCTTTGGACCCTAAGGGCTGTACAATTCTCCCCTTTGTAGAGTATTAGGTAAAATTTATTGCAACCAAAATGCCCATGAATGGGAACGAGACATTCACTAAACCATGTGTATTATAATTATTATTATTTTATTATCATAGCACTTAGGAGCCCCAGTCAAAGACCAGGACCCCATTGTGCTAGGTGCTGTACAAACACAGAACAAAAAGACAGCCCTTGCCCCAAAGAGCTCACAATCTTAAGTAGAATATTTCAGCAATGAGGCATGGGAGGCAGTGTGTTCCTACAGAGTTGTTGTATGTCCTAGGTAATGTTACCAAGATTGAACTACTTCACCTGCAGAGAAGTGCATTGGGTCTTCTTCCAGTAATGGAAGTTCTGTAACTAAGGAAGAAAGGTCATGTGCCATTGTGATGGGGTGTCTAAACCCCACACCAGGCAGGCAGGTATTAAGGAGCTGCTCTGGGCTGGAGTAGCCCTGACCCAGTGCAACTGCACATCATGTCAAGAATGGAGGAAGAGTTCAAAGGGAAGAAGCTCAGCTCAGTCATGGGCAGGTGTGGAAAGAGAGCAGAGGTTTGCACTACCCAGCTAGAGGCCTGGTAGACAGCAGAGCCTACTCCCTTGCCAACAGATCGAGGGATGTGATCTTTCCCCTCTATTCGACATTGGTGAGGTCTCATCTGGAGTACTGTGTCCAGTTTTGGGCCCCACATTACAAGAAGGATATGGAAAAATTGGAAAGAGTCCAGCGGAGGGCAACAAAAATGATTAGGGGACTGGAACACATGACTTATGAGGAGAGGCTGAGGGAAGTGGGATTGTTTAGTCTGTGGAAGAGAAGAATGAGAGGGGATTTGATAGCTGCTTTCAACTACCTGAAAGGAGGTTCCAAATAGGATGGATCTAGACTGTTCTCAGTGGTAGCTGATGACAGAACAAGGAGTAATGGTCTCAAGTTGCAGTGGGGGAGGTTTAGGTTGGATATTAGGAAAAACTTTTCACTAGGAGGGTGGTGAAACACTGGAATGTGTTACCTAGGGAGGTGGTGGAATCTCCTTCCTTAGATATTTTTAAGGTCAGGCTTGACAAAGCCCTGGTTGGGATGGTTGGGGATTGGTCCTGCTTTGAGCAGGGGGTTGGACTAGATGACCTCCTGAGGTCCCTTCCAACCCTGATATTCTATGATTCTATGATTCTATGAAAAGTAGGCCCAAGGCCCCTGAGGTTGAGGGGGCTGTACTATGCACCTCTGCTGGTGAATCAGCAGACTTTGAGCCAGAAGGCAATCTGTCCAAGGCTCCTTTGAAGGCAGAAAGGCCAGCTGCCTGACTGAGATTGACTGCAGAAGAGCTCTGTGTAAGTGCGAAAGCGTGTCTCTTTCCCCACTAGAAGTTGGCCCACTAAACCATATTACCTTACCCACCTTGTCTCTGTATATGTTCTTTGTTCATTTCCTGGCTCCTCAGTTGCGTGTTTGTTCCCCTGTGACACAGTAAGAGGTAGGTATCCAGAGGGACTCGGCTGGAGGGCAAAGACTCTGTCCCCTTCTGACTGCACCTGAGAGCCCCCGCCCTTGAGAGACCTTACCTGGAATGAGATACAACCCAGTCAACACCCTAAGACAGTGCTGATAATGAACCAGAGCACTGGCAGACATATTTAATAGAGCTCTGCTGTTTTACCTCAGGTAAGAATCTGGCCCACATCTGGGCATTTCATGGGTTACACGGTAGTGTCAGCACATGGAGTTAATCAAAACGTGCCAATTATTCACAGAATTCCTAAGCACATGTACTCATGTTCAGTATTATTTGTCATGCATGGCCTTCATTTAGAACAGATGCATCTGTTATACCCATAGAAGCTTGAGATGAAAGAGACATTGAGAGGCTTTCATCCTTCTATTTAACGCTAAAAAGGACTTTGGCTATACAAGGGTCTCTTATTCTCATTATTATTTAATAGCCCTCCCTTATCTCCCAGGTGTGCTAGACACTTAACAGAAAACACATAAACATGGATCCTTGCCTCAAAGAACTTAACATCTAAATGATGGACATGACAGACAAGTGAACATACAAAATATATCAGGAAGGGAAAGGACAAGGTTACATTTGTATGATTGTAAGGTTACTCAGTTTAGGCAGACCAATGCTGCATTTTGTTTGCTGTTTGAGTGTAAATCCAATAGAGCTGGGCAGGAAATGTGAGTTTTTGACATTTTGAATTTTTTCCCCGGCCTCAATCGGGAAGAAAAGTTAAAATTTCAAAAATGTTCACACGCCAGCAATGCCTCCTATCAAAAAATTCTGACTGGATCACTTGCAATGTTTTGTTTAGATAATTTCAAAATGTTTTGTTTCAGTTTTGACCTATTTTTAGTTTTTAATCTTTTTTTTAGCATAAATTAACTGAAATTTCTAAATGAAAAGTCATTTTGAACCAAAAACTTCTCATTTTAAAAATGTCAAAATGGGACATTTCAGCAATTTTGAAACTTTTTTTTCCCCCAAAGATTTTCAAGTGTGGAGATTTGTAGAAATTAACCCTTCCCCAGGACCAGTTTCAGTTGCAATGCCTCATCTGTCTCTGATGAAAAACCATGTTGCTGGAAAGTTCCTGACCAGTTCAAAAATACACTCATTTTTTGTAGGTAACAGCACACGTGAGCTTTTCGGAATGAGGCAATGATGGGGCCTGAATGAAAGGATTTTTGGAAGGACATTTCAAGCATAAGGGGCAGTGTGGAAGAAAGCACAGAGAGGGATGAGAGGCGATAAAAGTGTTGCCCAGGAAAGCTGCTCTTTCTCATTAATGCTTGGATATTTCCAAAATCCACATTCTTATTCAGGAGGAAACACCTCAGACGGGTTGAGACATTTTGAAATGACTGTGGTGGGGGCTCCGTTGGTTGCTCGGCTGTTCCAAATTCCCACCCTCTTGCCTTGGGAAGGAGACAGCTCCTAGAACTTTTTTGGCGGCAGGAATTCAGCCAGGCATCACTCCAGTGTACAGATCTATTCCAACACCTTGATCAGCACTGACAGATCCAAAGCGTCATTGAAATGAATGATTAATGAGAGTCATATGCTATAAATCCAATATGCTTAACAAAATGGATTCTAACTCCATCAAACAGACAGACCACACTGCTCCTTCGTTGAAGATTAGGGCACTTCCTTCCCTTTTGGCTCTGTCCAGTTCTTGCACACAGTGCAGATTTGTAGTGGCCATTCACCCAAGTTTCTTCCTGGGTCCATCTCAGTCTCAGGGTCTGCTGTGTCCCAGCAACAGTGGCATGCACCCCCTGCCTGCAGCCCACACTGCACAGTAGAGTGGCACCCCTGATTTCCAAATGGGAGAAGGTCTGGTAGCACGAAGTTAGGGCTGGGATTCCCTGCCATGCCATTTTCCTAGCCATCTGTGACTCTGTGGGGCACAGAGACCAGTTCCCCTTATGTGCCCACTCCCTAACCAACCAGGGCTCAGGGACAGGACTGGCTTTCTCATATGCTGATGTGTGGCATGGGGACTCCATGGCAGCCAGTTCTAAGCTCAGTAAGAATTTTTTGTACTATAATGTTGCTCACAAATGAATACATGTGGCATGCATCTCTGGGACCGAGAAAGCTCAAGTCCCCTCTACTGAATGCACTCTAGCACTTAAAAGAGACAAGAACATTATTTCTGAAGCTCTCTGGTGCAGCCATCAAAGCAAAGGGGTGAGAGGCCCAAGGATTCTGGGGTTCCAAATACACTGATTCAGTCCATGACCTTGAGCAAAGTCACCTGACACTCTTGTGCCTCCAGATAAAGCCAGCTGGAAAACTGATTAAAACACAGGAGCTCAATGAAAGCTACATCCTTCATCGGAGCTGGGAAAATAAATGACTAGATAAGCAAACAAATGTCCCCATCAGAATGCCCCTTCTAGGAACCAGCAAAGTCCTGCGGGTCCCATAAGAGGAGACTGCATGCTGTAAATGCCACCTTCCACTGGAGCCTATTGTAAATAAGCTTTCTAGCTTAAGACTTCTTGTTCTAGGAAAGTCTCTTCTGCTAGCTAATGAATCACAGTTTCACTTTGCCGTCGATAAGCACAGACACCTGATTTACTGGGACGCTACATTAAAACTAACCAAGAACCATCAAAGAAATCTAAATGGGTCTGACTCGCCACAATCTCTCTAATCTGTAATTTCTCTGCAAATAAAAAGTACTCATAAATCAGGGGAAGCCTGTCAGTGTATCCCACTAGAGACTGTATATCTGAGGGGAGTGCAGGGGTGGAAGGGAAGTCACACAAAGCCAAGTTGGCAATGTAAGTCATTATCATCTGATGACTGCTGAGAGCCCTAGGTAAGCTCAGTAGTGCTATTACTCCCATTTCTAATAGCCAAGGGTTTACAATGTACAACTGGCTAATTGGGGGGGGTTGGAGGGGGGAAGAGGAAAACAATTTCATGGAGATGTTTGAAATGTTGAAGGTGTTTCCCTTTCGCAAGTTTAGAAATGGACTCCTTTTCCATTTTTCATGGAATCTCCCATGAAAGTTTTTAATCAATATTTTTATCATAATTTTTATCAATCTGATGTTCAACAGCATTGTTGTCAACAGGTTTTTTTGTTTACTGAAAGCTGCATCTTCTTACTGAATACCAAGGAAACAAGTAATTTCAATCGTGATTTCAAAACCGATTTAGATCCAATTCGTGATAAAAATATGGTGGCAAATTTCACAAGCAAAAAATGGGCAAACCCCGCTGCCCCCGCCCCCAGTAATCTCAACAATTTTTCACAAAAATGTTTAATTTTAAAAAAGGCAAATTTTTGACCAACACAGTTTGTAGAAATATTTTGACCCACCCTGCTACTTAGCTCTTTTGCTGACAAGCCTTCACATTAAATGAATGAAGAGAGATTGTTCCCCTAAGTCAAGAGGACACACATTGGTGGGATAATGGGACTGACTGGAGAAGCACTCCATATTACAGCCACTTTGCATGAGTTTAAATGGATACTCAGTGTGCAAGATAGTGGAATGCATCCGATGGGGTGAGCTGTAGCTCACGAAAGCTTATGCTCAAATAAATTGGTTAGTCTCTAAGGTGCCACAAGTCCTCCTTTTCTTTTTGCGGATACAGACTAACACGACTGCTCCTCTGAAACCTGTCAAGATAGTGGAGAGTCAGGCCCAGTGTATGTGAAGTCTTTATTTCTGCTAGCCATGCTATAGATTTACTACTGTTCTTCAGCAGCCATTCTTAAGGAGAAGGTACCAGTCACCATGGCTGCATGGACACTGAACCATTTTTGTTACTGAGCTCAAGGAAATGTCTCTGATGAAAATAGCTTGGGATCTCATAGTACCAGTAAGATGATTTCCACAAGTAAGGATGTTGGGTGTGACTAAAGTTTCACTGTGTTTAATTAGTTTTAATGGGAAAGAGGATACTCTATGGTAAAGGGAGAAAGGCTAGTGTTGTGGGCTATAACACAGGAGATCTGGGTGCTTGGGGATGGTGCTTCTGCTCTTTGTCTGTTTAGACTGCAAACTCGTTTGGCCTGGACTGTCTCTTACTAAGTCTATATATACTGTCTGACACAGTGGACCTCTGATTTCGATTGGGGCCTCTTGGCACTACCATAATACAAATAAATCATTAATAAAAATCACAAGAAGGACAAGGGTATTTGAATGTGCCATGAGAATTCAGCTGAAAATTATTCTCTCTCTGTACATATACACATCATGAAAACTCACTGATCGGATAGATAATCATAATCCAAAGCCTTCACATCTATACCCTCAAGGGGGAAGGAGGTAGCCATAAAATTGAATTTCCCACTGAGTCATGGGGTTGAAATCCCCTACACCTGTTGTTGAGGAGCAAATTCAACCTATGAAATTCCAAAGGCTTGCCCATAGATAAAACTAACTGTAACTTCCAACATCCATGGAACAGATTCTAGGATACTTTAATGAACCCACTTTGTTCTTTTTTTAAAACAGCCGTGAAAACTGGAGCAGGAATGTAAGTTTAGTAAGTAGCTGCCAGTTTTTCCTCTCCTTGCTGCTTCTGTTCATTTTTGCTCCATTTTCTTTACATTCATTGTGTGTTCTGGAGTTGGAGCCAGACGGGGTTACATTTGGGAAGCTTCAGGACCCAGATAACAAGCTTGCAAATCTCCCTTAATAACTCCCTACCCTCCCATGCCATGCCTTTAAGGCCTGTCATTTTCTGCTGTGGTTTTCACATGAAGGTTTTGCAGTTATCCTAGCTGAAAATACTGGCTTTATTAGCTCCGTGGCTTGAAAGATAATAAGAAAGTAATGAATTGTTGTATTTGTTTTCCCAAAGGCACAGCTTGTTTTGGGGTCACTGAGAAAACCATTTGCTGGCTTGGTGAGGAATTAAATTGCTGTTGAACAACCTGTTCTTATCCTTTGATTGACCCTTTGTTTGCCCGTCCCTGTTTATATGTTTGAGAGTAAGTTCAAGAGCAAGTGAATCTTCTTTATCTTCCCCTGGCTAATCAAAGTTCTAGCAGGGTGAACAACGTCTCCCTCCTCTGATTCCGCAGGTTCTGCATTATTATTTGTACTGCAGCAGCAGCTAACTGAAAGTGGGGCTCTATTGTGCTAAGTGCCGTGTGAGCACACAATAAGAAAGTCCCTGCCCTGAAGAGTTTGAAGTCTAAAGAGACAAGACAGACAAAAGGAGGTTGATTATCCCCATTTTACAGATGCAGAACTGAGATGAGACTTGCTTAGAGTCCCACAGGAAGTTTGGTGTAGAGAGGGGTATCTAGCCAGCCCTAATCCAATGCCTTAACCCCAAGATCGACTTTCTATTCAGATTTGAATTGAATGGAACAGTGCTGATTTACACCAGCTGAGGATCTGGATCTGAATATCACAACGAAATATTATTTACTACAGTAGCTAGTGCTATAGATATTTCAGTGTCCAGAGTTGCAGTCATCTCAAGTGCTTTACAAACCCCGAGGAAGGCAAGGTTCCTGCCTGAGGAAGAAAGTTGGATGGATATAGGAGAAAGAATATTAACTAATACTCTCTGGAATAAAACTAATCAATCTCTCTGTTTGCTTTGCTGGTAGGCCTACCACCATCCGTTTGCTTATTTGCAAATATTCCAGAGAGCAAATGTGATCTACAAGAATGTTCAGTTTATTGTACCGAGTTTTCTTAGCAAGAGAGAGACCCTGCACCCAATGAGTTTAGAGTTGAATTTAAGACAGAGTAGAAGCATCATGAATTTTGGCAGAAATAAATATTCACTCGAGTGTTCATTCCAGAAATGCTGTCACTGCCATTTTGTAAAAGCTATTTTTTGTGATTATTTCTCCAATAGATTGCCATCCAATTCAGGACACATCACTATGTGACTTCTGTGACCAGTTATATGGAATGAAAATGCAGACAGTGTGCCTAGATGATGAAAAAGGTGCTTTTTAAAATGGTTAGCTTGATCCAGTTTGCACACCCTGAACCCTCCATAACACTTGAACAGATGCAGGTTAACACCCAACAATCATATTAAGTGGTCTGAGAAGGGAGCCATCGATCCCTCTGTTCAATTCCTAGACTCCACTAGTCAACAGCCGGTGAGAATTCCAACTCTGGCTAATGAGAACTGCAATATATTACTTGGCTTAGGACAGTTATTTCACTTTTTAAGAAGCCATCATAACAAAGGATGGGACCTATACAGTTCCTCTCTCTCTCTCTCACTCTCCCTGCTTATTTCAAAATCAAGCTATTTCTATTAAGTGTTTCCTAACTGTCTTTGTTCTTTTATTGTTGGTTGATTGTGTCTACTGCTGTCCATGCAGAGGTTAATCTGATACTGTTCCATGAGTGTCACTGACTTTACTTGACAGAATTAACATCTTCCTAAATGGAAAGTGGCAGATCTTTGTGCCTAATATACCATGACTAAAGAGGCTGATACACATTAGAACATGATTTGGCCAGTTGTTTAGTAGTAGCTATAAGAATATAAAAATAATTACATCTTTCAGTCCTAGGCAAAAACCAGGACACCTGAACTCAATATGGGCCAAAAGCTAAAGTGCTTGCTCTGTTTTCCCTTAGTCAAAATTCCCTTAGTCAAAATTTTCCCAGGCAAAATTCCATGGACTTTGGGATTGAGTCATATGCACATAACCAATGTGGTTATAAAACAGAAAAAAGCTGATCTATCTCCTACAGGTTCAGCCAGAGGGATTCCTTGGTAGAACTACTAGTTTTGCATCCTAGGGAATCTAACTCACATCTCTGTAGCAGTAATATGTAGGCAGCAGATCCTGCCATCAAATGGGGAACCGTACCAGTAGGTTGTTTTGCTATTAACCAATAGACATAATGGGGCCAAATTCATCCTGTTGCTCTGACCTCACGTGAGTTACAGCAGGGATAAATTTGGCCCAATAGGTTTTAAATTATATTGGTCACTCTCTCTCCAACGAGAAGCAGCCAACCATGGTTGTCTTTGTGTTATTTGAGTTCATCTGTGTGTAACCTACTGGTTCGATGTGTTTTATGGGTATCCTGTTCTAGTGGCTGGTCCATGTAAGATGATAACCTAATACTGCTCTCTTAATTAGAGTTGCTCCTTTAGCTCATATGTTAGCTGTCTGTGCTACAGTAATACAGGTCCTGAGTTCTAGCCCTGCAGGGAGTTGCTACAATTGCAAAGAAGTCTTTATTTTTTTAAAAAAACCATTCCCTATATTTGCCTAATAGGCAAAGTATGTCATGACCAAAGACATCACACCTAAGGCTCAGACTGCTTTTTCTCTGAGTTTTTGTTGTGAACCAAAAATAAAAAGGCATATTTTCCTGCTGTTTATTTGTGCAGTACAAGTCTTCGCATTGTTTTCAACATCCAGTCCTGCGTGGAATTTGGGGATTTAACCAAATGATGAAGATAGTGCAGCAATGTATTTTGCAATTATGTAATTCTGTAAAACATTAGCAAACTCTAGGACCCCGCACTGGATTCCTCTGTTAAATCATCCTGTTATCAGGTGCTTGAACATGTGGATTCAGTAATTATTGCTGAGTCATGTTTGCATGTGCATTCAATTAGCTCAAACCAGATTATAAAAGGGCTGAAGCCAGTTTAAGGGTGGACAGTAAAACCAGAGAAATACTGCAGGGAAGGTGCTGGTATTAGCAGCTGCTAAGTATTGGGAGATGGCTTAGGTTTATGATGAGCTGCTGTTGTTTCTTACTAACACAATCAACCCCCAAGAAAGGGTAAGTTTGGCTTTTTTAGAGTGTGTATATCCTATTCAGAATAGAGTTGGAATTCCACCTGCTTTCAATTGCTTTCCATCCCTGATGATCCCAAAGCACTTTCAACTTACTTATAGAGGCCTTTACTTCCCTTAATGCTGAAATGCATTAACCTACATGGGGGAAGTGGCAGTTGTCTGACAACACTTACATGATCCTAACTGTTCTGTATCCAGTTGAAAGCAGAGACACAAAGTAGGGAGCTGCAATGCACAAAGGGCTCTTTGGCTGACATGCTAGGGCTAGCATTTGTATTGGACACAAAGTGTCATGGTATCATTAAGTGAGAGACCTTGGTTTGAATTCTCATCTGCAAGGTCACACCACCACTACCCAGGCACTCGCTACTATCTGGAAAACTAGTTCTGAACGGACTTTGAGGGAAACATACCCCCCTAGTTCGGCTAGCACGGTTCCCTGCACAACCATGGTTTTCCTTAAAGGTTTCCCATTCAGGTGCTGACTAGGTCCGATGCAGCTTTGCTAATGAGACTGGACAAGAACACCTCCCAAAGTGCTATTACAGCTCTAAGTAGAAGACTAGCTCTGTAGAAACCTATATCTCTTACCAGTATTGTACTGGCTTTGTAAATGCACACGAATCTGTCTAAGCTCCACACACTGCACTGAGCTCACTTCGGTGGGAAGGCATTAAGCTCTAGCTTCAAAACCGAAAGAAACGTATGCTCGTAAAACCCCTTTGCATTAAACTAGCATTTAATCCCATTTTATTTTCCAGCATGTGCACTGCTATTTATTTACCTTTACTCTATGTCCAGCACATGCTTCTGTCTCCCCTTCTATAAATGGGTCTAATAATGATAGAATCATGTTCTAGCATTACAGTGTCCAGCTCTCTTCCTTTACAACAAAGCAATTAAGCAAATGTTTTTATTGAATATTGACTTATAGTTTGGATTATAATTTCCTTTATGAAATGTTGATTAACAGGATGGAAAGGTGTAGTCTGTTGTCTAGTACTTTGCTCTGCAATTTCTGAATCTGCAAATGACCTCTCCCATTAAATGCAATGGAAGGCCCATGTCAATATTTGCAGGTATGCTGCAATTACACTGTATTTGTTAGGTCACATTGATTTAATCCAAAAGTTACTCTGGCTTCCATTTGGGGCCTGATCCTGTGAAGTGCTGAGGGCCTAGTGCAATGTGCCCTCATCTCCCACTGGAGTCAGTGGAAGCTGGAGATATTCAGCACCTCACAGGTTTGGGCCCTGATTAGTTGGAAAAACATAATTATGGGTTAGGAGCTAGGTTTATACAGTGTAAATGTAGACTGTCATCCAGTTCTTTCATTTGTGAATCTCTCTCCTATTTTATGACCACTTGCTAAGTGGGAGACTTCAAGGTGAACTTGTACCTCTTGTTAAACGGATGTCTTAATTTTCCACATTTTTTTTAGTTTTAGTGAGATGCTGTCCAGTCTTTCATCATGTAGGGGAAAGGAACAAGGCACCTAATCAGTCTGTCTGAAGGAAATGCCTTTTTAACGAGCCCAGGTCTCTGGCAGAACTCAAAATAGTAATGTGATCAAGTCTGACATCTGTATGAAAAGCAATTGTATTAAGAAAGTTAGCATGTCGTTGGTGCCCTGTAATTATTGTTGCTGATCCACAAGTCACTGCAATGTAAAGCTGACTCCCCATCACCATCTCTGTTGTAGTCAATTCACTGGACTTCCCTGCAACTCTTTAACAAGATGTATGCCTTAATCACACATGCATTCTGCGCTAGCAAGTAATTAAAATCATTCTCTGTCACCACCTTAAGGGGGCAGACTCCTCCACAGGATTTTGCATCAGAAAATTACAGAACACAACTTCTGTCCAGGTCATGATGGAAGGCTTTCATCTCGCATGGCCGGGGGGTTTGTTTTAATTCCTAGCTTTGAACCATTTCTGAAATTATCCCTTATTTACTTAGCCTGACATTGTTCCTCCATACAAATATACCAAGTGGGGCTTTGCAGGGTGGGCAGATATTAAGCAGATGCGATTTATGGTACCTGTAAATGCATTTTGACAGAGCAAACCTCCCACAATGTGAGGCTGTTCTCTTCATCCAAATGGCTCGTGCTGAGCTAAACTCGGCCTCTACATAGCAAGTTGCACAGGAAAAGAAATGCCCCGTCTGAGCAGTGCCATTGGGCCTGGCTCTCATCTCCCTGGGGAATCTCCACTGACGTTAATGGAGCTGCTCCTGGTTTACACCATTTGAAATAAGAGCAGCAGAAGGCTCATCACGACCATTCTGCCTATATAATACTGCCAGAGATACCAGGAGCAGTAGGCCGAGAAACCTCGGGAAAGAGGTAGCCTGTGCTCGCAGCAGTGTGCTCTAGCTGGAATTTCTAGCACACCCCTGCACAGACCTGTCCCCTTTGAGAGCCCTGGCACTGCAGTAGCCCAAATTGAACTCCTCTCTCTGCTCCCCTGGGCTCCTCCTGAGTGGGCACCTAGGACACCAGGAGCCCTTCCGCCCTATCCCCTCTGTAGTGTAGTGTAAGGCATATCTTATCCCACTGAGGTGCTGAAACTTAAATAGTCAGTTTGGGGTCTATAAATATGACTCTGAATGGGACTGCTGGGATGGCACTTGATGGTACAGACCAGCTTCCTGTGTAACTTCAGCGCTATCTGGTCACCCTACAGATAAAGGAGGTGCTCACCCCCGTCCCCTCTATAGGGGACTCACAAGCTGCTCTGTGTTCCACCTCCTGCTATTAATACAGTTGCCTGCTAGGTGTGAGTTCTGAAGTCTTTATTAATGGTGACAGCTACTGTTGATGTATGAACTTGGGGGAGAGTTTTTAGCCTCCACAACAGTGGTCCCCAAACTTTCGGGGTGTGCTTCTCTCGGCATGAAGGAACAGTCGTAGGGGGTGCGGTGGAGCCTGGGCCAGCCCCCATTGGGAGCGGGGAGGGAGTGCCGTTCTGCCCCAGCTCCTGGCTGTGGTTCCACTCCCAGCCCCGCCCACCTGCGGCTCTGCTCCCAGTCACAGCCCCAGCCTCGGACCCTGGCTCGGATGCGACTCCGGACCCAGGGCCTTGGCCTCCAGCTCCCAACCGTGGGCGGGGGCAGGGCATTGATGGGGTGGAGGGGCGCGAGGTAAAAAGTTTGGGGACCGCAGCTCTACAACTTGATGTGCTGGTAGGGAAGAAAGATCTTGGCTTGGTTTGTAATGAACCAGGGTTGACCTGAGGCACAAGCTAAGCAGAAGGCTACCTATGGCCCCACATCTCAAGGGGGCATTGGTGGATTGTCACTGCAATCTGTTGCTAACTGGTCAGTTCTGACCAGCTGTTTGGAGCATTGTTGCACACATGGCCTCCATCTGCTTCTGCACAGTCCTCTGCAGTGTCCACCTCTGGGTTACAGGTGTCCCAGAATCCTTTGTAACACCCATTGCAGTACTGGCTTTAAAAGTAGCATGAAGCAAAGAATTGTAGGGCACGGCAGAGGTCTGACCCTACGGGATGTCCTTTAGGAGGAGGAAATAACAGGGTAGAGCTGTGGAGGGAGCAAATGTCAGGTGGCAGCACAAAATCCCACCTTCACTCAGGCCATTCCTAGCATTGCCACTATCTCGGGGTGTGACACTGGGCAAGTCAGTTAATCTGTGCCTCAGTTTCTCCACTGATGACCTAGGGGAGTAGAGTCTTTGTGAATTACTGCCTCTGGATGGAAGGTACAGGAGAAATGTGAAGTATTTCATCTGCTCTGTGCTTTGGCAGGTTCTGAGGGTGAAGCTCTCAGGATGTGGCATATTGCAGAAATCCTGGAAAGCTTGGGTGTCTGTTCAAACCCTTTGAGCCACCTTCCCATTCTTCTTCCTCCTTCCTTTCAACCTGGTTGGGCCTCAGCAGATGGTGATAATTTCATTTCACCTTTAAAGAAAGAAAACTAGTTTTCCTCAAGAAACAAATGGGCAAAATGTCCAAAGCTTATTCTCCCCCAGATGCTTACTCCATTGGCTTTATTGGGATTTATGTGCACAGAAAAGTATTCTCACGATGGGGAGGGAGTGACCATTAAAAGACAGAATTAGCTTTCTTTATTAGTTCTGTGTTCTATATGTGTCTGTTTTTCACCAAGCTTATAAACTTATTAATGACATACTATAACAGCATAGGCATCAATAGTTACTTTGTATTTTCCTGAAGCAAAGCATGACGGGGAAGTCAAGATTTATTATAGAGCTGGCTTCCAGCTTAACACCAAAGAGAAATCAAAGGGCTCCTTGAAACTCTTAACCAGTAGTTTTCTGTGGATATCAATGGTGTAGATCTGCGCACGATATCAGGAGCTGGACAGGAGTTGCTGTCCCAATCACAAACCATACCAGGAGATTCCTTCTTAAGGAATCATTTCCCCTTTTTTTCTAAAAGGGAAAACATATTATGGAGGCATTGCAATATTTTCTTTCCTTGCCATCAATAAAATTCTAAATTTATGTCATTATTCAGTGAGGAGAAATCACAATTTTATTGCATTTTTGGAGGCTTATATTAAAATAACTTATAATCTATAATAAAACTTTGGTGGAAGCAGATTCCTGAAAACATTAGGTATAATGACTTAAATGTCTGGTCCTTGGCTACTTTGCTATGAATGTTTTGGATTCTCTAGTTTATTGTAAAAACTTGTGGTTGCTATTTGTGGATGGAACTCAAAGAAAGGTGTTTAGACAGCGAGGAAGGTTCGTCCAGTGGTTAGACTCAGGGCTTGTCTACAGTACGTCTACACTCTTGTCTACGTTGAGACTCAGATTCAATTCCTGCTCCACCAGAGGCTTTGTGTGTAACCTTGGACAAGTCACTTAAGTCTCTCTGCACCTCAATTCCCCATCTCTAAAATGGGGGAATAGTGCCTCATGACTTTTAATGTATTTACCTTCACAACTCCTCCGTGAGGTGTTCAGATGGTATGGTAAAGGGGGACTATATAAATTCCTGAGATAGTCCTAACAGTCTGTCTTCTAAAAATCTTTATCAACTGGTAAAGATGTGGCTAGAAATGAGGAAAATGTTTGCTTGATGATGTGAACAATAGCTGCTGATTTTAGGAATGGGAAAAGAAAAGTTGTGTGTCGACAGCTTAAAATAGCCCACAACAAAGGCATAATTCTTCATTCAGACCAATAAACAGCCAAAAAGAGCTACAAGTATGAATCAATGTCTGGAAAACACACCTTATAATAAAAAGAAAAGGAGTATTTGTGACACCTTAGAGACTAACAAATTTATTTGAGTATAAGATTTCGTGAGCTACAGATCACTTCATCGGATGCATCCAGTGGAAAATACAGCATCCGATGAAGTGAGCTGTAGCTCATGAAAGCTTACGCTCAAATAAATTTGTTAGTTTCTAAGGTGCCACAAGTACTCCTTTTCTTTTTGCAAATACAGACTAACATGGCTGCGACTCTGAAACCTTATAGTGAGAGACGACGGAAACTCAATCTATTTGATTTGTTCAAGAGAAGATTAAGAGGTGAAACGATCACAGTTTTACAAGTACCTGTATGGAGAAGAAACTGCTGCTGATAGACAGTTCTTTACGCTAGCAGACGAGGAATAATGAGATCTAATGTTTGGAAGCTGAAGCTAAACAACTTAGACGACAAAGAAGGTGCAAATTTTTAAGTGAGGGTAATTAACCATTAGAACTGAACAACTTACCTAGGGTTATGGTGGATCTTCATCACTTGAAATCTTTAAATCAAGATTGGATATCTTTCTAAAAGAGATGCTGTAGCTCAAATAGGAGTTATCGGGTTGATGTCGAAATTATTGGCTTGTATTATGCAGGAAGTCAGATTAGATCAGAATGATTTCCTCTGGCCTGGAAGTCTGGGAACATGACATATCTTACTAAAATATCAGTATCGGTAGAACACATTTCAGCAAGATAGAGGAATTGCAATGTATTCTCTGCTGAAATATTTCAATGCCACAGATTTATGGAAACCTGGAAAAGGGAATTCCAGGGCTATTGATGTATCTGACTGAAAATATAATGAACTCAATTATTTTGCTTAACACCAGATCAATTCCACAGTAAGTCAATGGAGTTATACAATGCTTGAAACCCAGTATAAATGAGAGGAGAATCAGGTACGCTGTCTCTGGAGGACAGAGTACCTGATGTCTGCCATTTGCTGGAATAAAAATGCCCTGCAATCCAGCCAGAAGTCTCAGGCAATCAGTATGAAACTTGGATTCCTTAGGAAGCTGTTCTCCTTGTCATAGATGTGTCAGTGCATCTGCCTCCTCAACCTGAAATGTTAACAGAGAAATCTTTTGTGACACTCCAAGGAGACCTAAGACTCTCGCTTCCCTGATCCCAGGCGCTGAAGCTTCTCACTCTGTCCTATTAAGGAGGGAGAAGAAAGATGAACGCAATTGTTAGACCCATGGTCCATCTCCTCTGATATCCTGCCCCTAACAGTGACTTGTTGCACACTTCAGAGGAAGGTGCTTGTTCTTTGTTTAGTCATGGAAGCCGTTACTAGGCAACTATATGGACTAACCTGAATGGAGGGCTGGTCAAGGAATGGAAAAACTAGTTTGAAATGAAAACAACTTAAGCATTTTTAGTAAGTGTTTGAAATGGACCCTTTTCAGTTTAAAGAGATTTAAAATGAATTATTTTAAATACGATTGCAATAGCTTATCAAACAGTTATTAATTTCTCACTGCCTTTTTGCAACCCTCCCAGCTTTTCAAAAAGGCATTTTTTCAAATGAAAAATGAAGATCCTTCTACTTTAAGCCAGTTAGTGGTTATCTGATGCCCTGACTGATGATGGGGGAACATTTTCAAAAGCACCAAGTCCCATTTGAAAGAGTGACTTTTTCAATCAGTGCCTAAATCACTTTTGAAAGTGGGACTTGGGTTCCTGAATCATTTAGGCACTTTTTATGGCACTTATCCTATATCCTCATAGAACTGGAGGGTAGAAGGGTTTAGCAGCTCATCCATGCTGACCTTTGTCACAGATCACTACCCAGCTACCCATACAAAAAGCCCAACAAGCAGAATTTCCAAATGCAAGTACTATCCACAAAAAACAGAATTTTCCGTAATGCCTGGTCCACATACCAGTGGTTGGGGAATTAATAAGGTAAGAAACCATGATAGAATATGAGAATGCACACTCAAACTTGAAAAGTATGCCCTCAGAGAAAAGCAGGAGCTCAGGTTTTTGCTGCTGGACGGAGAAGGAATGTGATCTGTAATGGTAGAAGTGCTATGCAGTGGTCTTTAAAAGGAGATCTCTTGACATTAGAACTCTGGAGCTGGTGACAATGTAAAGCAAGTGACGATTAGAAGGAGAAATGGTCATGCATATACCTTAGAATAAGAGCTTGTCAGGGGCATAGAAAGCGGTATTGGGAGTGGATTTCCATTCTCATTAATTGTCTGCCAGCAGCATAACTTGCTTTTGGTAGGGTTCTTAGTGGCTGAAAGTCCATGTTTTCAGACACATAAAAGCAAGTGCATGACCAGAAACGAGATGGGGCTGGATCCTCAGCTGCTGTAGCTCATTGTACCTCTACTGCAGTCAGCAGAGCTATGGCCATTCACATTAGCTGAGGATCTGGCTGTATTGTCCACAGTTCCCTTTTTTGCCGAGGCTTGTGTTCAAACAAACTTCTGCACGTTGCTTTTTCTCTACCTAGACTTTCCTACTGGGCCCTTCCTCATGGTATCAGAATATTTCCCCTTCCCCTTTCCCATTTTCCTGATGGGAACATCTAACATTTCTGGTCTTGCTCCTAAGAGGCAGTAAAGCAGGTTGCACTAGGAAAAAAAGTCACAAGGGTCCAAAAACTAGAGCGAATTGTAATGCTGGTAGCCTGGGATCCACCCCCTGTCCCTCCAAAGTGCCAGAGGGAGCAGCACCGAGTTGAACCACGCCGTTGGGGAAAGGAGCTGGCTAATGGCTGTTCTCGAAAAAAAATCTCTCCATCCGATATTTCTGGGGGCTCTTACGCGCTAAGGGCAGGCACCCCGCAGTCAGTATATACAACCAGCCGCCTGGGGAGTGCTGGCGCGAAAGGAGACGCCACCGATGTGCAGGGGAGCAGTGGGTTTGCCTGAATCCTTGGCTGGTGCCCGAGAATTGTCTGTTTATTGTCTGGACTCTGTTGGTCAGCGCCAGGGCGCTGGGGGTCTGCCTGGGGTTGGCGTGGGCTAGGGAGCGGGGGTCCACCAGTCAGTGCCCAGGAGCTGCGGGCTGGTGGGTGCCAGGGAGCGGGTGGGCAGCTGGAGGTCGCCGGGGCAGCAGAGCTGGCGGGATCCGTTCAGCAGCTGGATCCTTCTTGCCACCGTGGGGAAATGGGCTGCGATGGGCACTGCCCCTTGCTAAGAGCTGCCGCGGGGACTCTGGGAGGGGCTGCATCTCTCCCTGCCCTGCCTGTCCCGGGACAGGCCAGCCCAGCAGCCCCCTTAGCCCAGGCTCAAACCCCTTTCTTTGCCCCCCACACAGCCACTCCCCGCCCTCCGCCGGCTGCAGCCGCAGGAGGAGAGGGAGCGCGCTTGGCTGGAGCCGGGCTGGCGAGAGACAGCGGCGCTGCCAGCCCGTGCGCGGCAGGGCGAGCGGAGGAGGAGAGGAAGGAGGGAGGGAGGCAGGGCTAGCGGAGGAGGAGGTGGGGAGCTGGCCCTGGCAGCCAGAAGAGAGGCAGGGGCCGGGCAGCGGCCGCTGTGATTGGCACACCCCGCTCCGGCAGAGGCGGAGGAGAGCAGCCGGGGACGCAGGAGCCCCGCTGCGCCGCTCCAGCGCCTTGGCAGCCCGGCAGCAGCGGGAGCCGGGAGCTGCTGGGCGCGGGGAAGCGGCGGCGGAGGAAGGATGCAGGGGAAGAAGCCCGGGGGCTCCGCGGGCGGCGGCGGCGAGCTGCAGGGGGACGAGGCGCAGGGGAATAAGAAGCGGAAAAAGAAGGTCTCCTGCTTCTCCAACATCAAGATCTTCCTGGTGTCCGAGTGCGCCCTGATGCTGGCCCAGGGCACGGTGGGCGCCTACCTGGTGAGTGTGTGCCGGCCCCGGGCACGGGGCATGTCTAGGGACAGCAGGATCCGCTCCCCCCGCCCCCGAGCAAGAGGCTCTCAGCAAGTGCTGCAGAGGGGATGGAGAGCCCCAGACATCGGGGAGGGGGCCGGGAGGCATTGGCGCCCCAGATTGCAGAGGGGAGAGGGCCGGGAGCTAACCCTGGGGTTGGGCTTTCGATCCTCAGGTAGCCTGGTGCGGTGTGGTCTCCCCAGTGCCGGGGCTGGCCGCTGCGCCCTGGCCCCGGCCGGGGTGACCCGTCTCCGCTAAATCTACTCCTGCCTCCGCTTCCTGCTCTGTATTTAGTAGCGCCAGAGCGGTGTGCTCCTCGCTTCGCTTCGTGTCTTTCGGTTCTCTGCTAATTCCCCGCCAGTAAATGGGAGACAGACAGACACACACGCGTAATTGACCGAACACTTTCTGTGCGTCCCACTTGGCAACCCGCAATTGTTCGATGCAACAGACAAGCTCGATGCGGTGAAGTGTGTGGCCCAGATCTGGGCCCCGGGCTGTATGGGTAGCGGTTTCCTTTTCCCCCCTCTCCTCGAGAGCCATCTTCCACTGCGGCGGTGGCTAAAGTTACAATACCTGATGAACGGCTGCAAGCCGCTGTACTTTCTCCGGCTAATGCTTAAAGGTGAATTTCCTATCGGCCGCTTCTGTGAATGTGTTTGATGATTGCAGAAAAAGACGAGGGGAAGTGGAAGGGTGTTTCCGTTAACCCACAGCAACGTGGCTTGCAAAATCCCAAGGGGGAGCAATCGTGTTTAAGCTGTGAAATGCTTGGCTGTTGTAAGTGACTCAGCACTGCTGAGGGGTTACCCTTCTTCTTTTTCGCGTGCCTGTCTAACTCTAGGGAGACAAGGGGGCTGGTTTCCAAACCCAAGTGCATTTAATGGGCGTACAGAATAGATCGGTAGGGTTGCTGGGTTTCCAGCTGGCCGGTAACTGAGATCAAATGTCACAGTGCCCGAGTTCTGTTGAATAGATACGAAGTAGATAGAATAGGGCATTTATTCCATCTCCCCTGTGTTACTGGTATTCCTTGTGCTAGTCAACACTATCACAGATCTTTACTGTTAGGTAAAAGTGCTGTAGATTGTCTATCACAGAAGCTACATAATGAGGTCTGTTGTTATGGGAAGGTGCAACACTCCCTGTGTCTGGTATCAAAGGCAGAGGTAATAGTAAAAGAGTGAGAAAATGATGTACGTCAAACTGAGTTTGCTTTCCGTGTGAACAACTTAGGGACACCTTTGTAAAAACACGCACACCCTTGCATATGTGTTGGGACAGCCTCCGGAAGTGAAACATATTCTTCTTTCAGTGTGTGTAAATATGAGTGGGATTTTTTTTTCCAAAACAGCCTAGGTGATTTAGGGGCATAGATCCAATGGAAAGCCCATGGCACGGTGCATTTCTAAATAGGTTCTTGAAAATCTCTCTCATCCCGCATAGTATGGTAGACCGTAAGTAACTTAAACTGATATGTAACTATAATAAGCACCATTAATATGCCCCAGCATATTAAATAAAAATTTGCAATTGTTTCCATGTAGCAAAGCTTGTAGCTTTATATATGTATAATAAAATGCACCACACTTTACATTCAGCAATGAAATCAGATTATATGAGCTTCTACAGATATTTAAAGTTTTAAGTGACAGATTGTGCCATGCTTTACTCACACTGAGTAGTATCTTACTTCATGGGTACGTACGCTGATTTCAGTGGGAGCTACCTGTCAGTGTGAATGAGTGAGGCACAACCTGATGCTAGACTAATAAACCAAGGAATAATATACCACTTAGATGGTCTTGCTTTCAGCGGCACCAGTAGAGGGAATTCATGTGAATTTTTACGATCGTAGGGGTTTATGCACATCCATCACCGTAGTATCTGGATGCTGACCATGTAAAATCAGTAGCAACAGTGAAGCTCCAGATGGAATTCAGGGAGACTCTGGCACCTCTGCCTTTTGGGGGTATAAATTCGACATAGGCCTTGCTAAATTTTACCCTCCTCCATCTCTTTTAACAGCATGCTATCGTCAAACTTTATCTTGTACAGCAGGATATCCTGCATTAACACCCAGCCAGATCTATAAACAGTACTAGACAACTAGCCAATGAAAAATACCACAGCGTGAACCAAGGCCAGTGATTAGATCTGCTGCTTTCCTGTATCACTTATTATTCAGCCTCAACAAACACCAGACAGTCTTTAATACAACTAACAGATGCAAATCTGGAATTTCATTTGAAGAGCAATATATAAATGGCTGTCTACACTAGCATTTCCCCACCTGCGCTATCACCTGTGGAGCTGAACTTGTCCCTGAGCAGGCGTGGGAAATGTTTCATAAAATACTGATGTCAAGGCTGAGGACCTGGTCCTTATTCAGACAAGGTGTCCCAAATCCTATTCTCAGTAACAGTGGTGAAAATCTGGAGTAACTACTGTACATTGAAATCAGTGGAAGTACTACAGAATTGCACAGAGGTGGCTGGGAGCAGAATTTAACCCATTGGAACTACTCATACGAGTAAGGACTGTTTGCATGAGCATGCATGGATCGCAAGACTGAGCCCTGAGTGACAACTCTGGCTGAGAAGGAAGCCACTGAGAACAGAGAAGGAAAAGCAAATAGGGAAATGCTATGTGGTATAATTACAATATGTAATACTGCTGGGAAGTTGAATAAACTCCTTATTTTGCCTTGTTAGAAATAACCAAATAACACATTCATGGTTCCATTTTGCTTGACCACATAACTTTCCTTAGTTATTTGTAACTCCTGGAGCCGGTGGGGGCGGGGAATTACCTTTTAGAGGGGGAGTGACAGACTGGCTTGCTCAGAATTCATTTCTGCTGTGTCACACACACAGTGAGGATGATTGGAAAACTTAACTTCTGAAAAGCGGGGGGGCGGGAGCTTGCTTGTTAGGCCTGACTGAATAACTCACTCCTGGCTGTGCTTAGCTTTGACACTATGGAATTTGCTAGTGGCCACTGGTTTCTTAGGGAAATAAAAAACGTCTTACATATGTGCAGATTCTGCATGTGTATTATCTAATCTTATTTACATACCCACACAAGCATGAGCTGTGTGTACATGCTCTCTCCAGCCATCCTGTAGCTGCTGTGTTCACGGCTCTCTTTCTGTGTGTGTCTGTAAAGCACCATGAATGGCTATGATTCTATAGTAATCATCTATATAGCTCAGTCGTGCTGCTCAGTTCAGTGGCAAAATACCCCAGGACTCCAAGTAGTAGATGTATATGTTTAATCAGACTGTCTCTTTGAGATTATATGTGAAACCTTATGGAAAGTTTGATGGTCATTACCTTCCAGAGCATTTGTCAGTTACACTGCACTTGTCTGCTGTAATTTACATATGTGAAATGACTGTGTGTACTTATCCTTATTATGAGCCTGTTTTGCATCACGTATGCAAATGATAACCTCCTCTGCATGCTTAATTTTTGAGGCTGGGGCACGCTCCCTGTTATTTGCATGTTCACTGAAAAATTTGTTTGGCTTAGTCAAATTGTCCTGTGTCCTTTTTGAAAATAGAATTTGTCGGTAATTATTTATCGACAGCAGTGAAAGAACAGCTCATCAACGGCAGCCTTTCCTGCTGCAGACGGCTGCCAACAAGTGGCTCAAGATTTTAAGCAGCAACTGGAAAAGATGGGATTTTTTTTTTCTTCTTCTGCAGCATAGGCCCACAGGTGAAAACCGAGATTTACTGTCTTTACTTGTGTGTACGACGAACAAAGTGCCAATAGCATGAACAGTGAAAGGCCGGAGCCAAGATCTTTCAAACAAATGCAGCAGTATGATCAGTCATGCTGGCCATGCGCAGTGACAGTGATTTAGATGAGGCTGATTCAGATACCTTGGCAACAGTTATTTCCCTGAACTCTTACTTTCATTATATTTTGGAATAGTTTAAGTGGAGATAATGCAGCAAGTGCACCTGATGGTTGATCACCAAGATGTTTTATCGCCCTGCCACTCAAATCTCTGCATAACTGGTGGTGAATTCATTGCTTTAGCGTACGAGAAGAGATCTGTTTGACAGCCAACATCTGTGGAGCAGGAGCACAATTTAATTTTCTCTCCTCTGTCTTTAGCCTCAGATAGCTCCAGTGCAAACTGACCTAGTTGTGAGGACATAACATCTGCTGAAGTCAAGGGCCGTTTAGATAACGGGCATACATATGGGAAATATGTTTGAAAAATACTATGCTTTTGTGCACCTGTTTTTACAAGGATCTACTGAGATGTCTGTTTGCTATAAACAGCTTTGAATGCAGTTATTCATGTGTTTTGTCGAGTGATGGAGAAGGATTGGTTAGCGTAAAGGATGCAAAGGAAAAATAACTTTTGGAACCTCTTAGTATGTTGGAGCTCACATGGAAATGAATGCAAAACTGGTTTTTTAGTTTCCTGAAAGAAAACTTTAGAGGACTATACTCAACTCCCTCTGCAGAGCTTTACCATGGAATAAATGTTAGCTGGAGCTGGCAGCAGGCCCCCTTAATTTATGTGCAAAACTGAGTGTGCTTTAGGTCTGTATGAGATTGGAATGTGCTTGCATTTGGTATCTTAGGAAATACTCAGCCTGTTCTTATTTTTGTATCCAGAATTATGTTACAAAGCTTTTTAAATGCCAAATTCAAGAAGAAATAATCATAAAAATGATTCCAGCAGTGGTATACACAATCAAAAAGCCCCTCAACCAGACTCTGCCCTTAGGCACAAGAATACAGTTCTTAGTGACCAGCATAACTGAGCTGGCTCTGACATCTTTGGCTTGAGTCAGTTTAAAAAAAAAACCCACACAGACACCAACGATTAGCAAACATGGTACTTATTATGCAGTTACTTTACTATAGGTCACTAAGAAAGAAAAAAGATGTTCCAGTGATGCAGACATGCTCCAACTCCCATGGGAGGAGGATTTGAATCCAGATCTTCATTGGACATTTCTTAGAAATATTTTGAGTATACTAGCAGTATTATAGTAGCACCTCAAAGTCCCAGTTGAGGCTGAGGCCCCATCACGCTTGGTGCAGTACAGACAGATAGTAAGAGGCATTCCCTGCCCCCAATGTAACTAGAGAAGACAGATAAAACCAATGGGAGGAGGGAACTATCATCCCAATTTTTCAGATGAGAAACTGAGGCACAGAAGCTTGATCCTACGCTCATTGAACTCAGTGGCAAAGCTTCCATTGAGTTAAATACTGCAGGACCAGGGCCCAACTGATTCATCCGAGGTCAGACTGTGATAACGCAAGCAATGGAACCCAGAGCTCAAGTCCACTGGCTTAACCACAAGGCAAGCTTTCTCCTGCTAGTTTATCACATAATTTTGATTCAAGTAATTATTTTCCTATAGTGAGAATTTGCATTAAAACCTCTTTCTTAGCAGTGCTGAGGAACTAGCTGTAAAGTTAATATGTTTGCCACTTGGGTATTTTTTAAAATAATGTAAAGTGAAAAGAAATGTTTGGTTGGGATGGAATTTGCCAGGAATTGTCTGGTTGTCATTTACGGTTCATTTTTCTACGATACATCTTTGCTGGCTGTGTTATTTCTGGGAAGCTGTCTCTGATGTGCCTTTTCCATTAGAGAATATTGTCTGTTTTGCAGCTGAAAGTCATTCTGGCACTGAACAAAATCTGCTGGTTTGATAACGTTTCTACTTGTTGTGTGAGGATCCTTCTGATGTTTCTTATTTTGGGGCCAGAGAGGGTCTGTGACTGCAAAATGGGTATCAACCCCATCCAGATCAAGATGCTGGGGATGTTCAGATCAGGAGTTTGGGTTTGACCCATTGGAAAGCTTTTGCATTGCAAACCACTACAAATCATTTGCAACATTCTGATCGAGATCTGGGCTTGGATTTTGAACACCCCTAAAGCTTGGGGGAGATCGTATTTGGGATTTTGGTTTGGGACCTTCTTTTACTTGCTGCTAATAGATAAGTATTTATATGGGTAGCATTATAAAGATGAAGAATGCTATAGTACGTGTCTGTTCTTTGTCTTTTCCAGAATGCATGTTTTGATTATGGTTTTTGATTAAATGTGTAAAGGATTAAATGTCTGATCCTATAGCAGGCGTTTGGGCTGATTAGTTTCATGAATTAATTTTTTTAAGTAGAGAAATGCTTAACAGTAGCTTCTGCTACTGTTTTCCTTAGGGGCACAACAAGTACTTTTGATCTCTGGAGGAATGATCAGCTGCTTAAAAGTACTAAGAGCCATCACAAGACCAAAGTCCTCTACTGCTTTCCTTGTCTTTGGCCAGCCTGAGCTTCCAAAATACCTTTGCCTCACATATGCATGGCAATGGCCAATCATATCTGTGTGTATTTTAATGGCCTGAAGTATTATAAACATAATTAGTGGTTGAAGGGGCCTTGAACTGGACAGCAGAATGAACTGGATCCAAGAGCATTGTGGAGTTGTTCTGTACATACAGAACGAAAGAATTGTTCTTTTCTTTATGTATTTACCCTGCTTCCAAACCATCCTTTCATACAAGCAAACATAAGTGTATTCTACACATAATTAAAGTAGTACTTAATGGGGCAGATTCTTAGCAAATGTGAACTGGTGTAGCTCCATTGACTTCAAATTCAGGTTAACACTAGATGAGGATCTGGCCAGGTACTTCAATGAATAGCCATACGATAGTATGAAATCGATATGTACTACATGACAGTACTTTGCACTCTACCTCTCCGCCAAACAAGCCTTTGACTGAAGTAAGTAAGAACTACTGTTTCTATTGTCTAGGTGGGCCAACAAAATCGTGAAGTACTGAGATGTTTTAGACTTACAAGGTTTCATAACAACTCAGTGGCAGACTGAGAAATAGAACCCAGGAGCCCTGATTCCACATCACCACTATAACCACCAGCCATTCTTCCTCTTCATACTGATTATTTGTATCACCGTATTGATCTATCTTGGGCTTTATACTGCTGCCCGTCGTGATGTCTGAGTGCTTTCCATGTAAAATCAATAGCAACAGAAAAGTCCAGAGTGGAATTCATGGAGTCTCTGGCACTTCTCCCCACCAGCAGTACTGCCTGGAAATCCCAACTTGAAATCCCATAGGAAGAGACAATCCCTGTCCCAAAGACCTTACAATCTAAATAGACAAGAGAGACAGAGGAGGGGAGAAGAGTGCAATAATACTTCCTGTTTTAGGGATGAGAAACATGACTTTCCCAGTGGCACACAAGTGTGTCGCAGACCTGGGAACTGAATTCAGGTGTCCTGAATCCAGCAGCCAACAATTTGTTTCCAAGCCACACTTGAAACGCTAGTATGCTGGTGAAGCTACACATATAATAATTGACCTGTCTGGGGGTAGGGACTGTCTTTTAGCTTGGTTTGTGGAGCATCTGGCACAATGGGGCTCCTAGGCTCTCACACTTCCAATAATCAAGGATTCAAAATGACTGCTCATGGCATGAAAGGGAGAACTCAGTAACTAAAGAGACAGAATTGTTTGTGTATGTATTGTTTTTCTTCCCTGCTGCTTAGGAAGCAGAAAAGCAAAATGTGTTTTCCCTGATGATGTCCCTTCCCATTTGGCAATCACGGATCTGATTTCCCTGCATTTCTAATTGACCTTGAAATTAACACGTCTTTATCTTTTTTGTTTTCTGCATCTACTTCCTGGATGACAGCACCACTGTAAGAACAGCATGGTATTTTTGGTTGGTTGGCTTTTTTATGTCCTACCTACATTATGGACACTGCTATAGAATGGCTATGCCTCTATAACCCTGCTGTGCAGATGCAGATTGGCATTGTCACTGTAGGAACTCCACCTCTCTGAGCAGCAGTAGCTAGGTTGATGGAAGCATTTTTCTGTTGACCTAACTGGGTCTACACCAGGGGTTCCTAAACTTGTTCCGCCGTCCATTGGCCTGGAGCAGCAAACCGCGGCCACTGGGAGCCACGATCGGCCGAACCTGCGGACACGGCAGATAAACAAACCGGCCTGGCCCGCCAGGGGCTTTCCCTGCACAAGTGGCGGAACAAGTTTGGGAACCACTGATCTACACAGAGGGCTGGGTTGGCACAGCGATGGTACTCGAGGGCATGAATTTTTTTTTACTGAGCACAATAGCTCTATCAACCAAAGTTTTAAGTGTAGACCAGGTCTTAGCTAACAGCTATGGGAGCACAGAACTTTGTATTTGTTTAGGTCCTACATAATGAGTTACTTTCCCCACAATCCTCCTCTTGGCAATAGAATGGTGGAGATTTTTTTTTCAAAAATGATTTAAATGTCATTGGAAAGCCCTTACATCATAAACAATCTAAATTCTTCACTTACATTAGTAATAGCACCTGAGCTTACTGGAAGTGGAAAAATTTAAAACTGCCAGTTTACTGTCACTCCATGGTGTTTATTAAAAAGTTCTTGGACAATGCTGCTTCTTTCGAGGTCCTTATACCACACCAATCACTGTAGTATATAAAGTAATTAAGACAGTTTCACTTTTAGTGCTTGGTGTCTCAATGTTTGTTTCTGCTACTGTGGGGAATGGGAGGAGTTTTTGTAAAAACAAACAGACCAGGCTGTTTTTATCAAGATTTTTGGGGGAAATTGTAGAAATATTTTTAGTTGGCATTTCAAGTAAATTCTGGGCCAAAATCAAGTTGACACCAGCCCTTTATATCTAGAGCATGTTGCTTTGAATACTCTATATAGTTATTTGTAGTGCCTGGCAGCTCCAGTTTTGGATCAGGACCCTATTGTACTAGGCACAGTACAAATACAGAACAAAAATACATTTTAAAGTAATGTCCAATTGGCTGAATTTTGTGCCTAAAGTACTTGATGTGTTTTCCCTTTTAATTCTAGATTTGGCATATAATGGTCACATGTCATTAGGCTTGGGAGGATTAGATTTTTATCAGTAAATGCCAGTAAACATTGATTTCACCCTACCCACACAAACTGATAAACATTGATAATTGACATTTCAGATAGGCAAAACAATGCTGTTTGAGAACTTTTTAGTTTGATTTCAGCCTTTCTCAGGGTATTTACTGTTTGTATTTTGACAGGTGATGTTGACAGTTTTGTGTTTGAATGGTTATAAAGCTTTAACTTTTTGAATCGCAACTTCTGTCATTAAATTGTCTGATTCCCCCAATGTCTGACCCCTCACCTATAATTTCCCACAAATGTAGAAAAATTATATCAATATCAGTTGAAATTTAAAAAAAACCAAACCTGCCAGGCCCAGATACAAGCATGAGTGGTGATTTGTTCTATTTCAGTTATGTGTGAGTGAATACTTGAAATAACAAATGTTATACTACAGTAGTGGTGGGCAACCTGTGGCCCGTGGGCCGTAGGCGGCCCGTCAGGGTAATCTGCTGATGGGCCAAGATACAGTTTGTTTACATTGGCACGGCCGCCCACAGCTTCCAGAGCCTGCGGTTCGCCGTTCCCGGCCAATGGGAGCCGCAGGAAGGGGCGGCCGGCACATCCCTGCGGCCCATGCCACTTCCCGCAGCTTCCATTGGCCGGAAATGGTGAACTGCAGCCACTGGGAGCTGCGGGTGGCTGTACCTGCCGATGGTCAATGTAAACTAACTGCTCGTGGCCCGCCAGCTGATTACCCTGATGGGCCACAGGGTGCCCACCTCTGTACTACAATATTTGATCAAAAGATGGGTGTTTGGTTTTTAACTTTCACAATTCTGTTTTTCTATGTTTCTAGGGTTGCCAGGTGTCCAGTTTTCGGCCCCACCCCAGAGCCTGCATCCCCAGCCAGAGCTCTCACCCGGCCCGTACCCCAACCCATGCCCCAGCTCGGAGCCCCTCCTGAACCCTGAACCTCTCATTTCTGGCCTCATCCCGGAGCCTGCCCCCCACCCAGCTGGAACCCTCCTGCACCCCAAGCCCCTGCCCCAGCTGGGTGAAAATGAGTGAGCGTGAGGGAGAGTGAGTGACGGAGGGAGGGGGGGATGGAGTGAGTGGGGGGTCAGGTCTCAGAGAAGAGGTGGGGCAAGAGTGTTAGGTTTTCTGCAATTAGAAAGTTGGCAATCCTATTTATTTCACATACTAAGCTATCTCTTCTTGAAAATCTGAATCTATTCTCCCTTCTCCCACCCCCTCACTAGCATCTAAAAAGCATGAATGACTCACTTCACATGGGGTTATTCAGTTTCTTCACTGTCTCTGAAACCAGGTGGCACCATCACTTGGCACTTAGGTTCAACTGTGGCCTGATGTCGTGTGCACTCGGAAACAGATGAATTTGTATGTGAATTCATATAAGCAGAAATGTAAATATTTTTCCCCTTGAGTGCATTTGGAGTCTACTTTAGATTTGGTGAGGCTCAAACATTCTCAGATGCCTATGAGCACCTAAATGCTGGGTGGGCAGAAAATAGCAAGGAAAACTATGCTCCATATGATGCCTAGATTCATTGTGACAAACTGATGGATACACATTTCTGCGTTAAAGATCAGGACAGGGCCCTAAATTTCATGTAGCTGCAGGTTTGCTTTATTACTTCCATTCTGTGAGGGAACAATGGAATGAGAAAATACTGTACCACTCAGGTTTACAGCCCATCCTGTTAAACAATGAATGTGTTTTTCATTGAGCTCCAACAGGAAAAGTGCTGCAAATGCCTTTTTGAACGGGAGGATGTGAATTAGCTGCTACTTCTACCCACTTCTGGCCTCTCACCCACAGAATATAAATTGGCATGACATTAACAGAGGACTAGTGTATTGCTGAGTGTCATTATTACAGAGGAGTTAGGGCCGAATTGTGCGGTCTTCACTCAGACAGAAGTCCTGAAGACCGTGGGAGCTTGGGCCTGAGTGCAGCACCAGGAAGAATCCTCACTGCTGCCTAAGTTCACAGTATGACATATTTGGGCAAAAAGGGCAAAATGCAAATGGTATGTCACGCTCTGCATTTTTCCTTTCTTTTTAAAGAGACACTGTGTGTTTAGAGGCAATAATGTCAGCTTACTTTATATTTCTTGTATCTGTTTGCAGTTATGGTGTAATCCTATTTTGAGGGTTTTTTTAATTTGCTCCTTTTTTTAGAAGGCCAGCCTTTGTGCGTGATGCTACAGCACCAGAGTGCGCCCTGCCCAAAGCTCATGGAATCCCTACTGTAACAAACCAGCTTTCGCAAGGAAAGCTGTGCGAATAACTGATATTTTTTTAAGAGGCCTTTACATTTAAAAAAAATAAAATTGAAGTATAATTTGGAACAAAAATTGTTTGGAATCCAAAATTAGAAAGGATTTTATTCAGATCTCTTGTTTGTTTGTTTTGATCAAAGCAATTCGGCATACCTGACAAGAACTTTCAAAATGTGCGAGTCAACCTGAATCTGCATTTTTTTCAGTGAAAAGTTCTCCCCCACCCCCAAAATCTTTGCCTAGCACTATTCATGAGCAATTCTACAATAACGTGTGTCTGTGCAGCCCAGTGATTGAGACCCTATAATAAGAAACCAAATTGTTCAGCCCCGCATTCATGAGCAACTCTACAATAACAAACCTGTGTGCAGCCAAACTATCATGAGAACCTATGTTAAAAAAAAAATAAACAAAAATCCCTGCTGTGCATCCACAAGCAATGCTACAATAACAAACTGGTGTGTGTGTGGTCTAGCCCTTACCAGCAACACTGCACAAAACCCATTTGTGTGTGCATACACCTATGTAATGGGGAGTATTCAGAATGCAAAGATTCAGTGTCAAGGTTCCAAGGAGGAGTTATAAAAGGCGAGTTAAAGAAAACCATTTGGAAAATTATGAAAAACACCCTGATGTACTTTTAATGTTCATTGAACTCTTCCAGCTACTTTTGTGCCATATTCATGGTTTTTTTTAGTGTGAAGATATGTTTACTTTTTGCTTTGACATTTGTATTGTGCACCATTTATTTTAAGATACCAGATTATAAAAAGATCAATAGATAGTAAGGGAGACAGATACAATGTTTAACAGGTGGAAGATTCTTGGTCTCTAAAGATGTGAGCTAGGATTTAAGTTTTCAATCCTATTGCTTGGTTCTCAACTTCTGACTCACCGGCAGGTAGAATTGATTGTCACAGCTCGCTTAGCAAAGTCTATCTCAAAGTCACTCTCCCAAAGCTTTACATTTTCTAAACTGTATCCATCCTCTTGGCAAAGTGTGTACCCATAGCTCTTAAGGCTATGATGTCCTTCTAACCTGACCAGGATTTAGATTGGAGACCTCCAAGGACAGGACTGGAAGTGGTGTGAGTGGTTTGATAGTAATCCTGATCCTACTGAAACAGTATTGCGTACATTCCCCCAGTCCAGTGGTGGATATGCTCTTCTGAGAAAGGTGCCATCTTTTGGACCTGAAACGAAAGCCTTAACCACTTGCAGTCACTAAAGATCCTTTTGTACTTTTTGCACAAGTATTGGTATTAACTCCAGTGTCCTGGCCAAATTTCCATTTGGGAAACAGTATTCTCCATCCATGAATACTGTGTGCAGTTGAAACTGCAGGAGGAAGTCTCTATATCCTGACTGAAACTGTTGCGTAATATTGCTGTTTGATGCTTCCATGTTCCACCCAAGTGAGAGGTGTATTTCACTGGTGGGCAAAACCATTCATGTGGATGTAACTTACATGTATAGTGATCTTGAATAATTGTGTGTGTATAAAATTTGAGATTCATTGGCGTGAGCAACGCTATATGTATATAAAAACAACAAGGAGTCCAGTGGCACCTTAAAGACTAACAGATTTATTTGAGCATAAGCTTTTGTGGGTAAAAAACTCACTTCCTCAAATAAATCTGTTAGTCTTTAAGGTGCCACCGGACTCCTTGTTGTTTTTGTGGATACAGACTAACATGGCTACGCCCTGATAAATGTATATAGTTTCTTTCATTTGTAAAGTGCATAGAAGGAATAAATGCTCTTATAAAGTCTTCATCAGTTTAGGTTCTTCATGTGGCATTTAGAAAGACAACATTTATTTGGATTTCTAGTACCAGCAGAGAGAAGCCTGTGTTTTTTGTTTTTGTGCCTTGTTGGATAGACAGTACAAAGGGCAACTTAGTTACAATGAGGCCTTTCAGCCTCTTCATGGGAGACGTGCACTGTGTTTCCTGCAGCATATTGCTGGTTATAATGCAAGCCCTTATGTCTGAAGTTAGTGCAGCTGAGCGCTGGTAGCTTTAGTAGAAGGGAAGCCTTGTCTTAAAGGGGGAATCAAACATATCTTTGGTGGCTGTTCCCTAAGGGCAGTAGCATTAGCTGTAGTAAGATCAGCCAGTTCAGAAGATACTGTAGTTCACAAAATGGATCCTGGGCACTGGCTTAATCCTGACAACCATGGAGCACCCTCTTCAGCAGTGCTTCTGCAGGGATCTGCTGGTGGCTTTGGTTCCTCCAGCTCTGGGGTTGGAGGGCAATGATCCCATCCTATGCTCAACTTCTGTCCTCAAAGCGTTGTTGTATCGAATGCCCTATTGCTAGTTTGAGCATTGGAATCCCGGTACTAGCTTAGTTTTTCTGTTTGAAGTCCTTTGCTGGGAGACTAGATTTAGAGACCTTCCTAGAGTGGGGAACCAGCCATTCTGGACAGTTTGCACGTGGTTACTGTAATCCCTTCCTATAAGGGACTGGGAGTCAAGTCCACCATTACAATGTGCTTGGAAGCAAGAGCTGAGCCAATGAAATGTGCTGTATACTCACCTGTACAAACTCATCCACAGCAAACTGCTTAATTGCCTGGTTAAGTCCCACTCTCTGTTCGTATGTCCCTCCACAAACAGATCAGTTTCCAGAAACCTGTTTGGTGGGAGTTACTGCTGGCTGCTTTAGGATAGCACACTTCAGCCTCTGGGGCGCTTGCATGCTGTTCTGCTGAGTGTGTGGCCTTGGCTATTCGACTGCAATTTGAAACTTGAGCTGGTTTGTTGGGATAAAATCTTTAACATTCTGGAGCCTTATCACAGAACTCTGGCATGTTTTCTTCCATGAGTGACTTTGTTGCCTAAGGGACTGCTGTAGATGTCATTCTATACACCTAGGAGTGTTGTGTTGGTGGGAGCCAGGGCTATCTCCCTGCTAGGGAGGAGAGCATTTCAAATTTCTAGTCTTTGCCTCATGGAATTACTTTAATTTTATGATTTCGGCTCTGAGAGCTGAGGCAGTATTGATTGATTTATATATATATATATATATTTGGGCAATCAACTTAGTTCTAACCTGGCTAAGCTTCTGCTGGTATTTTTATGTTGCCACCTGTCATTTAAATAGATCTCTAGTCTCTTACTGTAATGGTACTTGATGGCTTATAGGAAGCTGTGGACATGGTCTCTAGAAAGACTTATACTTACAATCTCAGTTTTAAAAACATGACGTAAGCTCTTTGGGGGTGTGGCCCATCTGTGTGTTTGTTTGTACAGCGCCTAGCACAATAGAGCCTTGATCCATGTCTGGGGCTACCACAGTGTATATGTGTGTCATGTTTATCTGTTTCTTTCAGTAGGAATTTATCCCCAAAACAGAATCCGGGGCAAGCTAATATCCAATAGGTAGGGGTGTGTGAGTGTGTGTGTGTGTGTGTGTGTAATGTTAACTCAGTTGGGATGGAGTGGAGGGGTCTGTGGATCAGCTGCAGCTGGGCTTTCCTTTTCCCCACCCCCAGCCTTCAGACTTTGGACCATATGTGCTCTCTTCAGATCTGGGGATTTGTGCATGGGGAGAGGTTGGAAGGGAGGCAGGAGGGTGGTGGTTAACTTCCCCATGGGGCCCACTCTGTGCTTGGGGAATCCCTTTACAATGGTGCTATGGCAGGTGGGGGAAATCCTGGTAATGTGGCTCCATTGGAACTGTATTTCCAGGAACCGAGAGGAAGCCACAGTAGGTCTGGGGGCGTGTGGCCTCTTTGTGGTTAGTCCTGTGTGTATACCCACAGATTTTAGTGGATTTCAGAGGGCAGGAGGCAAACCTTACTCCTGATGGAAGGATTTCAGGAAACTACTGGAGTGGAGTCTCCTGGAAGTTTACTGTCTCTTCTGTAGGAGGCAGTGTTGGCATCTCTTGTGACTCATTGTGAGTCTCATAACATTTGGTGTTTTTATTTTAAGCCCCAGCTCCTGGACTCCTGTGACTACATGAGAATCTCAGCTTTTTTTAAAGTAAATTTCTCTCCTTCGTGGTGGTGGTGGAGAAAAGCTTGAAAATAAGAATTGAGTGGCCCCTAAAGACTCAGAGACCAGAAAGCAAATAAAAATCCCCAATTTTTAAAAATATTTTTAAAACCACATGATTATAAAGTCAGTCTCATGACTTTAGAGCACTTTGCTATGGCAAGTGGAGGCATGCTCTGACCCCATGTTTTCGTAGAATCATAGGACTGGAAGGGACCTCGAGAGGTCATCTAGTCCAGTCCCCTGCACTCATGGCAGGACTCATCTGCTCCTGCTGTCTGTTTCCCCATTTACATCATCAAAGCATCACTACCCATGTGACTCTCACCAAGTGGACTGTGCAGATGTCAGATGGGCCTGAGGGTCTAGCTCTTTGCTTTTCAAATCTTTCATAAGCTGTGACCATTGTGGGCTGCCTTACTCATTCAGTGGCAGGGTGGTAGCTTTTACAAAGAGATCTGGGGTTAGGCTTTCAAAAGCCCCTAAATCCTATTTTTCAAAAGTGACTTATTCTTATATATAATATAATATAAAAATATAGAAAATAGCACACATTGGGAGGTGGAACATGTGGGTTTGGCACAGAGATGGAAGTTGGGGGTTGTATTCCCAGCATTGCCATAGGTTTCCTGTGCACCTATGGCAAGCTATTTCCCACTCTGTGCCTCGGTTTCCTCATCTGTAAAAAAGTCTGTTTCCTGGGAGTGTTGAGCTGGGAGGCTAAATTAACGTTTGCAAGCACTTTGGGATCCTTGAACAGGTGGCGATCGAGATGGGCAAAAGATTTCTATTAGCTGAAGAAAGTGGGCTCTGAACAGAGGACCAAATTCTCTCCTGTTGTAAATGGGCACTGTTTCAATGTCACTGGTGGAATTTTGCTTCTTTACATCAGGGGAGAATTTGGCCAAGGATGCTATGCCGTTTTTCATGGCATGTCATCACTGTGATGTTGCAAAGTGTGCTTCTGAATAAATCTAAATAAAACTCCAAGGTACTGGAAATGTAAGTTGAAAACAAAATGACCTCTGCTTTCTTCTTTTTTCAATGGCTTGTAGTGTATAGATTCAGACATTTTTTTTCGATTTGGTTCCCGGCGTCCTGATTACACTTGGAACTCTTTGTATCCAAACGACATCACAAAAAATTACATTCATGGAATATATCCAGGACACAGTGTCATCATGTGTTTCCCTAGCCTTCCCCCTGATCCCTACCCCTCCGACCCCCACACACAACTGAGAGAGATTAAATGATGGGAAAACAGTAACTTGTTCGCTTTAAGCCAGCACTCACTCTGCAGAAAATGTGGATAGTGACATTTTGGCAGGGACTGCTCAACATTCCTGCTGCACTTGGTAATGTTTTAAAACCGGAGTCTTGCTCTGCATTGTGCTCTCTGGAGCTGTCACATCCAAACTGTCTCCCTTCATGAGTCAAGCCTTTAATTTCCATGCCCAGAGAAATCAGCTTTTACTGGCATTTGAGCAGATGTGACACCTGGCAGTCATGGGAGCAGGCACCCTTGTATATCTCACAGTACCAGTGGTTAAGAAACAAAGAATGGGTGCATGGTCTAGTGGTTAAGGTACAAGCCTGGGATCCAGGAGATCTGAGTTCAATTTCTGGATCTGTTTCAAACTTCTTGTGTGACCTTGAGTGAGTCACTTGATCTCTCTTTGCCTCGGTTCCACATTTGTAAAACAGGGATAATAGCATGGGTGTTGAGAAGATAAATACATTAGTGTGTGAGGGTCTCACAACCACTAACTGTTATCTGATGCTGTAGAGCCTTCGCTGGCAGAGGTTTGGGATGAACCCACTATTTTATGTGGACCAAACCCTGGCATGTGCCCCACACAATTCATCTGGTTTTTTTGCATTTCTGTAGTATGGTCAGTATTGTGTATTTGTCACTCTCTAATTCCAAAAGGGGGGGAAAAACCATATTAAATGTGATGGAACAGAAGTGTTGTGAGTGTAGGCCCAGGGCCCTATCCAAAGGAAGGATCAGACCTACTGCTTATTGCTACCTACAAATGCAGTGTAAAGCCACTTTTATATATTAGTTTGAAATGTAATCTGTGGCTGGAGGAGTTGTTGGGATGTTGATCATGACCACAGGCATAGAGTGCATAGATAGAGAGGGGTGCTACCTACCATGTCTTAGTTAGAGCCATTGTCTGGGCATCAGTGGAAATCTCAGAACAGCTCTAGGATAGATAACTAACCTCAGTTAAAACTTTTAGGCTCTCTGGGCTGTCCCATGGGTGGGGGGAATGAGGGATGGGAAGCTTCCCTAACCTTGAAGAAAGGAATCTCTGGGGGCTGTAGAGTTGATATAGCCAGTCCTATGGTGCCCGCTCCTGCCACACAGCCCCAGTGTAGGAGACACTTCGGGGAGGAGAGGTGGGAAGGGGGTATCATGCCAGGGATGGGGGAGGTTGTGGTCCAGTTGTGCTGCTGTTTCAGCTAGTGCTCAGCTGTCCCCATGATTGGGGGAGGAAAACTACTCGTGTGACTCTCACCCCAGGTGCACTGTGTAGAAGTCAGGTGGGCCTGAGGGTCTAGCTCTTTGCTTTTCAAATCTTTCATCAGCTGTGACCATTGGGGGCTGCCTTACTCAGTCAGTGGCAGGGTGGTAGCTTTTACAAAGAGATCTGGGGTTAGGCTTTTAAAAGCACCTAAGTTCTGTTTTCAAAAGTGACTTATTCTAAGTGCTTAAGTCACTTTTGAAAATGGGACTTTGACGCCTAAGTCACTTAAGTGCTTTTGTGAAATGTAACCCTACTTAAAATCAAGAGAACCTGACTTATCAGATTCTAGCAGCTTTAAGGCCTAAACATAAGGATGGTGGCCATTAAATTATATCAGGGCTACAACGCTGACTAGGCGGAACATATGGAAGTGTCCATTGTGTTCTAGGAAGGAGAAATAGCTCCAGAGGGTCCTTTGTTTAAAAGGAAGAGTGAAGAACTGAGGATGTAGGTAAAAAGAAAGGAACTGAAGGAGTGGCAAGAGCTGTAGGGGGAATGGAGCTGAGAGGAAAGGCTTAAAGGCAAGAGGGAGAAGACAAGGGAAGTCAAGGGGGATGGGGAATTGAATGGGGCAAAGAGTCTCCTATCATGCATCAGAGCTATTTGGTTTTCCCTGCTCTGCAGGAGAGACTGACATCCAGCAGATGCCCATCTTCCTGCTTTCTCTGTGTGTGTTTAGGGGATGAGTCATTCATTCTGTTGTCACATCAGCTCCCCAACAACACCCAGTGTGATCCCGCTAGTCTGTAAGTCTCTTGGTTACCGTCCACATAGCATCACTACCAGCTTCCAGGCTCAGGGTCTGCATGCCCCGCTTTACTGAGATATCTGTGGCTCTGCTTTGCCCAGATAAATGCACGGCATGCAGACGGGTCCCTTCACATTCCCTTGCTCGGAGAGTATCTCGGACTGGAATTTGTGCAGCTCTGTAGAACGTAACCTTGGGGATGGCTGGCTCCTGTTCTACAGCCTGAGTGCTGCACCTATTGCCCTCAGATACTGCGTGGCCTGTGTTATCTCTCCGTGATATGAGGAGCAGGAGAAACTGAGCAGTCCAAAGGCAGTACAAGGAGAAAAGGGCAAAACTAGGGCTTGCATTGGCAGCAGTAACCAGCTGGATACTGAGTCAGTCCCTGATCGGGTCTGGTTTTATTTAACTGTTCATAGAAAGCTTTTTTTTTTTCTCTCTTCACCTGCCAAGACTTGAGTTCCGAGCATGTGGGGGAGCAAAATACCTGCCACAGAGATGTCATCAGTGGTTGCAGCAGAAACACAAGAGCCTTGAATTTGGATCTTGGCAGATAAGTAGAGGAGAAAAGAATGTAACTCCCTTAAATATATTTAACTTTCAAGGGCCCTGGAAGGGTGCTCTTAGCTCTCGTGGGGCATTCAGCACATGGCAGAAAGTAAGATGGCACACGCAGCCTGCTGGGGCAAAATTCAACCCTCTGTGTACAGTCAATGAATTGGCTTTCTGAGAGTGCTGCTTGCTGCGGTGTGTGGCCCTCTTTGGTGAGGGAGGTGGCTATCAGTGACCCCATTTAGTGGGAGAAACTGAGGCGTGCTGAGCCTCTGACAAAGCTGGGCATTGAACGCCTATCTCTTGTTACCAGTGCTTTTATCACAGGGCTCCTTTCCTTCCCCCACGTTGAGCAATTGTTTGCTATTTAAACAGCCTCATGGCTACTCATGGCCTTTTGCAGATGCATAAAGGGTGGCTCCCAGTCTTAGTGAGAGATGGCAGAAAGAGGGCAAGGGAAGAATGAGGTTCATTCGATACCAAGTCACTAGGCTATTTGCTGTGTCATTGCCCACCCCAAGTATTTAAAAAATCATGAGCCAGGGTCCTGAAAGGTCTGAGTGGCTCAAAAATCACAAGAACTTTACCCAAAGGCTGTTCTTTTGATTTCTCTTCACGGAGAAGAGTCACATTTTCAAGCTTTTCTCCAGAACCTCCAGTGCTACAAACTCACTTTGGAAGGAGGCTGAGAATCTCGGGTAATAACCTGATTCCAGCTGCCAAGGCTTTAAGAAAAATGCCAGAGAACATGAGGCTTACAATAGACTCACAAGGATCAGCAACTCCACTTGGCTATCTGGTGAGGTCCATTTTTAAAAAAGGCTTTCCCTTTCCCCCCTCGCTGTATTGGCTTAAATATTTCGGGAACAGGACTGAACATCAGCAATATTGTAAGAACATATGCAGCAGAAGAGATAGGTCCTGCTCCCCATGTCATCTGTTTTCCCCGCTTAGTACGTAGCCCTTGTATAATCACTACTGTCCTCCAACCGTGAGGCCTGAACTCTGCTTCCTTCGAAACTTTTGTTAATGCTGCTTGAGAAAGGCCAGCATGTGTCACTTCTGTCCTGCTTCCCTGCTCCTGCCTGGGAGCTGGTAAAGCTCCCATGACCAATTCCATTGGCCTCGTTCACCTTTGTCTGCAGTGTGGGCATAACTCTGGCTCGGCCTGTAGCCCCGGATTTGTCTCTTGTCCATAAATTAGGCTAATTATATTAAGGCCTCTGCGTGGCATATTTCCCTATGATGGTGTCCCCTGAATAGATATGTGGACACAGCTGGCAAGGGGCTTTGTTGCAAGGATAGGTTCCTGGGTTAGTGGTTCTGTTGTGTAGTTTGTGGTTGCTGGTGAGTATTCGCTTCAGGTTGGGGGGCTCTCTGTGTGCAAGGACTGGCCTGTTTCCCAAGATTTGTGAGAGTGCTGGGTCGTCCTTCAGGATAGGTTGTAGGTCCTTGATGATGCATTGGAGAGGTTTTAGTTGGGGGCCGAAGGTGACGGCTAGTGGCGTTCTGTTATTTTCTTTGTTGGGCCTATCCTGTAGTAGGTGACTTCTGGGTATTCTTCTGGCTCTGTCAATCTGTTTCTTCACTTCAGCAGGTGGGTATTGTAGTTTTTAAGAATGCTTGATAGAGATCTTGTAGGTGTTTTGTCTCTGTCTGAGGGGTTGGAGCACAATGTATACCTTCAAATCAGCAGCACTGCTATGGGTACCCGCATGGCCCCACAGTATGCCAACATTTTTATGGCTGACTTAGAACAACGCTTCCTCAGCTCTCGTCCCCTAATGCCCCTACTCTACTTGCGCTACATTGATGACATCTTCATCATCGGGACCCATGGAAAAGAAGCCCTTGAGGAATTCCACGTTGCCAACTGTGTCCACATATCTATTCAGGGGACACCATCATAGGGACTAATCACATCAGCCACACTATCAGAGGCTCGTTCACCTGCACATCTACCAATGTGATATATGCCATCATGTGCCAGCAATGCCCCTCTGCCATGTACATTGGTCAAACTGGACAGTCTCTACGTAAAAGAATAAATGGACACAAATCAGACATCAAGAATTATAACATTCAAAAACCAGTTGGAGAACAGTTCAATCTCTTTGGTCACTCGATTACAGACCTAAAAGTGGCAATTCTTCAACAAAAAAACTTCAAAAACAGACTCCAATGAGAGACTGCTGAATTGGAATTAATTTGCAAACTGGATACAATTAACTTAGGCTTGAATAGAGACTGGGAGTGGATGGGTCATTACACAAAGTAAAACTATTTCCCCTTGTTTATTCCCCCCCCATCCCCCACTGTTCCTCAGACATTCTTGTCAACTGCTGGAAATGGCCCACCTTGATTATCACTACAAAAGGTTTTTGCACTTCCTTCCCCCACCCCCCGCTCTCCTGCTGGTAATAGCTCACCTTAAGTGATCATTCTCATTACAGTGTGTATGGTAACACCCGTTGTTTCATGTTCTCTATGTATATAAATCTCCCCACTGTATTTTCCACTGAATGCATCCGATGAAGTGAGCTATAGCTCACAAAAGCTTATGCTCAAATAAATTGGTTAGTCTCTAAGGTGCCACAAGTACTCCTTTTCTTTTGCAAATACAGACTAACACAGCTGCTCCTCTGAAACCTGTGTTTATATTGTAGTGCAGAGTGCTACCCTACCGCATGACTCTGTCTGTTTCACCTCTGAGTCATGTGGCTAAGACCTACTTTTCATCTTGTCCGAACTGACTTGTAAATCAACGCCTTTGTTCAAATTAAAGACGTCCTCATTCTACTCCACGCAATTGCACACTGAGCACAAGGGAAATCGGAAAGTTCATATTAGGGCCAATAGGAACCCCATCAGGGACTGCTTCAAAGGTCAGTCCCCAATGCCTTAGCCACCCCCGTATAAACAGTCTGCACAGACTCCATTAGTGCATTTCAATCCAATATTAAGCACGGCCCTTCGCTAGTGCTATCGAGGCGAATGTTCCACTTTCACGTTTGTAATGCATCATTTGGCTGGATGTAACGTTTAACAATAACCAAGAATTGAAATGGCCTCTGGCTTCACCATATTTGTATTATTAAAGACCAGTAAGTCTCACAGACCACTAGACTGGATTTACCACGTAGATTTGTTTTTCCAGGCCAGAAAATCAACTGGGTTCGCATCCCAAATGTGAGGGTACTGAAAAAGTGATGATGGTTAGTGTTATCCCAGGTGCCAAGGGGTGATCCCAGTCAGGATTTATACCTGTTTATTTCTGAAAATAAAAAAATACTTTTTGTTAGTGAAGTTCAGTGTACTCTAGTGGTTAGAACAGGAGACTAGGAGTCAGGACTACTGGGTTCTAGTCCCAGCTCTGGCCCTCTGTGGTCAGTACGTTCATGTTGTGAGGGTGCTTATAGTGAAGCTGACTACCTGTGACCATCTGGTCAATTGTCCTTCTAGCTGAAATGTCCAAGAGTTTCTCTGCTGGTGAGTCAAAAATGACCAACGGAACCTTGTGAAAGGGCCATTCCTGTACTAATAGATTCTGGTAATGGTGACTGATCTGCTAGGAGACAATGTCCCTTTGGGATTTGCCATGATGATGATGATATGAGAGTCACTGAATTTGCAGATGAGTGTTAAGGGAGGTGAGGAGCAAATCGCAGTACTTAATCCCTCTTTACCTTATCATCCCTTTCTATAAAATGGGATGATACCCCTTCCTCAGAGGGAGGCTTACTTCCTGGCTGCCTCCCGTACTTTGGGATCCTTGGACAGTGGATGCTAAAGAAAGTGGCAGCAAAGTATTGTTACTGACTGCCGCACAAATCTACTTGTACACATCTGGATCCTAGAATTATGGCTTTAAACAGCATGTATAATGATCTGTAGGCTTACCAGACAAGCTTGAAGTTGTTTTGGGTCAGGTTTGAGATGCACCCAATTAACTTACTGTGGCTGGAACAGAGGGGTCCTTGCTGTGTTTGGTTCCCCTTCTTTTTGTTATCCTCCTTTCTCCCATATGCCCTTGTAGAATGTCCGGCCTCCCTTGTGTCACTGACAAGATGGGTGTGATGGGAGCTAGTCAGCAATGGACAAAGGTTTTCCATTCTGAGTTACGACCCCCTGACCGAACAGGATATTCCATCTGAATGCTGAGAGTTGTCTGATCTCTTCATGATGCACAAATAACCTGGTTCCTGGAAATTGCATGGGATGGCTCGGACCATGCAAAAGGGTGTCACAGAACTGCTTGCATTCAGCTGTGTCCTGCAACAGCTGAGGGCAAACAAAACAGACTGAGAGACTGCTGGAAAGCTGAGAGAGCAGGTCTTTCAGGTACAACCAGTGATTTGGGCAAGCCTGTAGAACAGCTGTGTACGGATTCCAACCTGGGAAAAACACCATTTCTGGAGTGGGGTTAGGTGGCGACAGGTTCCTTCACGGTGCTCCAATTTTACAGGCTGTAGCCTATAACAAGAGGCTTAATAGAAATTACAGGAGAAACAATAGACACAGTGTACCCTGCCCTACAGAATTGGGATAGGTTAGATTAAACCACAAGCTATTACTGAGCCCCATTCTTGGTTTTCCTTAGCTTTAATATGGCTTGGGTTTGCAGGTATTTTTTTCCCCTCACTGCTTGAGATGAGACTGTAGTCTCTTGTCTCAAGTATTCATGGTAGCCCCAGTAGACTCATGTCTTTCTGCAGATATGGCTGGGCAATGTCGGCAAAAAATGTCCAGCAGTGAAAGTCACAGGTCTGGATAGCCTTCCTGAGATATCACACCTGGAATCTTGCCCATCCTACACTTGGGTGGGGAAAGAAGGAATCCTTTGTCAGATAGGTCATTTTTAAAACAAAACATGAGGCACGCACACAACGTTGTGAGCAGTCCTGTGCAGAGATGGGTTGGTAGGCTGGCTGCAGATGAGGCCATCAAGGATGCATGATAATGGTGGTCTCATTTTTCCCACAATTTATCACATGGCTGTTCCAGTTTCATATATGGATTGCATGTATATGTGTATCATTATGGATAAAGTTAGGTATCAATTCTTGGTAAGACTTACTGGCACAGTTCTCCCCTCTGTGCACAGGGGGCATTGCTCTGAAAGTCCCATTAACCCCAGCGGCTAAACGACCAGTTCATCCTGCATTTGAATGATGGCAAAAATAAACTCCTCTCTCTCCCCCAAGCCTTCCTTATTGCTGATTTTTTTACATCTAGCATCTATGTCCGTGGCTGCTGATTGATATACCTGGTGTACTGTGCAGAAGGGAGAAAGCATCTTCCATACCATGCTGTTGAATTTGCCCGGTACATCCTCAAGCTGCAATTCATCGCATGGGCTGGAATTTTCAAAAAGGCCTAAGGCCTAAATGCCCATTTCTCATTGACGGACTTTCAGTGGGAGTTGGGCACCCAACACCCATGGGTCCCTTGGAAAATCCCAGCTTTAAGCACATGCTTAACTGTAAACCCATGAGTTATCTCATCCCTATTCAATAAAGCACTGAAGTGTGTGACTTCAGTGGGACTTGTGCACGTGCTTAAGCTTTAAACGCTTTAGCTGAACGGGTTCCTGAGTTCACTGGAATGTGAACAGCATTGTAATAGGTGACTTATGACCTGTCATGCAAGAATGAATAAATAAGGTCCTTTCTACTGACCTGAGCAGAGAGGAGCACAACTGGGCAGAGCAGCAAAGGAGGGGTAGAGCTGTGGCTTTAAGGATTCTTCTGGTAGCTGCATGGTTGGGTTCTGTGGTTGGAGTCCAGGAGAATCATTTCCTACCCTCAAAATTATTCAGCCAGGCATCTGTGCCAGGGTTAATACTGATGCTTGTGGCAATGATTGCTGCTTCTTCCCTTCACCTCTCTGTGGAAGGGGTGGAAGTACTGGGCAAGGTGCAGTAAGGAAGCTCTTGGTATGTCTACACTGCGACTAAACACTGGCCCGTGTCAGCTGACTCAGGCTTGTGGGACTCAGGTTTCTGGGGTGGTAAAACTGAGGTGTAGACGTTCGGGTTGGGCTGGGGCAGCAGCTGACGCTCTGTGACCCTGTGATGGGGAAGGGTCCCGGAGCTCAGACTCCAATGTGAGCCAGAACATCTACCCCGCAGTTTTGCAGCCCAAGCCCTGCAAGCCCAAGGTAGCTGACATGGGGCAGCTGCAGGTGTCTCGTTGCAGTGTAGATGTGCACAAGTCTTCACGTATTAAAGAGGCTCTAGCTCAGCGGCAAGTTATGGGCTTGAGGCAGGATTTATTGGGTGAGATTCTCGGGCCTGTGCTGTGCAGGAGGCCAGACTAGATTATCATAATGGCCCCGTCTGGCCTTAAAATAACTCATCTCTGGGCTCTGTTGCCTGGAGGGGAACAGGGAGGCCAGTACTCCTGAGGAAAGGAATTCATTTCCCCCCTCCTGCTCCCAAATACATGTAAGGGAGACTATCCAACCTAGGGATTCTCCTGGGCTCAATTCCCATTCTGTGGGCTTTGCAGGAGGAGAGGACAATGTGTTCCAAATAAATTGTCTGTGGAGTGTAAGATGGAAGCTGTGCAACTTGGTAAGGTTGTGTTGGCTCTTCAAGGAATCTGAAGCTCTGTGGATCTGTAATGGAGGCTCTGGGAACCTGTTCTCTTTTGTTTCTCCTTTGGGGATATAGTTACCAGGCAATTATTTCACACCCTGTAGCACTGCAGACATGTCTCTTCAAGTCCAGTCCCTTACCACGTGGCTGAGAAAATGTATTTTACATTAAAAAGAAGCCTTTAAAGAAATGCCCTCCAGGCATAAAGCCGATGTGTTTTCTGCATATAACTGTTATTAACACAATGAACTTCTCTTCAGACTCGCGGGGAGCAGGTTGTGAAGGGAAATGTGAATGTGACTTGATCACTGGAGATATGAACGATATGATACTCATTTTCAGTGCATTGTAGGTCTGATTCCGTCACAGCGCCCCAGCCCAGGATTCATTTTGCAGTGATAAAGCAGTGCAACACTGTAAAGCAGGTTTATGTGACATGCGTTCCTGCGGAACATTAGTATAAAATAAACAGATTATATAAGCAATTTTACGTTGGCTCAAAGATGCCAAGATATATAGATCTGGGCAGAGTGGAATGATAAACAGCAAGTATGATTGAAAACTTGCATAACAAAGCCCCACTGGTATTAGTGATGGGAGTAAAAGAAATGTTGCTTTAGCTTTGACTTTTTAAAGGTGATTATTGATTTGTCTCAGTAATTTGTCACTGTTTATTATATGAGATCTTTTTACCTCTGGTTCGACAGTCACCCCGCACACCTCCAACAGCATCCCTTTCTTTCACTACTGCTCTTCCATGACTCTTTGGAAATGGTGGAGGCCACTTTGCTGGCAAGGATGTCAGCTACTTTGCTCGCAGATGCCAGTTTCCCCTGGATGCTTGCCACTGGTATGATGGGGTTTGCCCTTACCAGAGAAGTGCAGCCAATTTCCTCGTCCCTTTGCTTCCAATGACAGTTAGCTAAGGGCAGCGTTTATATCAACTGCGAGAGCGTTGGTAGCCAGTTGGGCAGTACCACCACACCCAGTATGGGACAGGGAGGGGCTCAGTGCCCCAGCCACGGAGAAGGTGGAGCTGTCTGGGAAATGTGGCTAAACCAAGCAAGGGAAGAGGGAACTCCCATCTGCTTCTCGCAGAGGATGGGGAATAGCACTTTCCCTGAAGACATTCCCTTTTGATAAAACCCTTGGAGACATCCATACCGTCTCCCATGTTTCACATCCTTGTGTTACAAAGTAAGAACCCACACTTCTTGCTCACTTGTAACTTGTGCTTGTGATGGGGGCGAGGAGGATCCAGACGTGTGTTTGAATGGAGGTGATTATTAGGTGGAACGTGAGAATTGTTGAGACTTGGGGCCACATCCACGTGGGATGTTAGCTTTCAGGAAAGGAAAAGATGAAACCAAACCATCCCCTCCACTTAATGGCTGAAGAAGCAGAATAAGAATCCGGACTCCTGGGTAGGGTGACCCAGATGGCAAGTGTGAAAAAGCAGGACACTTTTTTTCGGGGGTGGGAGGGTATAGTTGCGTATATAAGACAAAGCCCCTAATATCAGGATGGTCCCAATAATATCAGGAGGTCTGGTCACCCTACTCCTGGGTTCCATTTCTGGGCCTGCCATTGGCCTGCTCTGAAAGTTACCTCAGCTGGAATTTTCACATTAAACTGTTTAAAATCAGGCCTTACTTTGTGCAGTGTTCAGTACTCCACAGGGCATCTTGACTTCAGGAGGAGGTGACTCTCTGCATCTTTGAAAATCAGGCCACTTTTTTAGGTGCTTAAATATCGGTGGGTGGTTAGGGACTAAATTTAGACAGCAAAGTTGGATCCTGTTGGGAGAGACTGACAAAGGCACAAGGGATAGTTGGGGACCCTCACTGCCTTTTGACCTTTGCAAACTCTCCCTTTGACTTTAACCTTGTAACTCAAGTAACTTCGTCCTCATACTTGCCTCGTTGATTAATTTGGCTACCTGTGACTCAGTTTACACACATTAAGAATTGTCACTTCTATTCTGATCTGCCCCATAGGGCAAGGGGGGATCTCCAGAAGAGAAGCTCTAGAGAAGTGTTTTCTGTATTACTGCAAAAAACATCTCTGGACAGATGGAAGTGCTGATCCCAGAGGAAGGGTAAATTCTCTAGAAAGTGTCTTTTAAGAGCAAGAAATGTATAAAGTGCACGTAGGGGGAATCATCACTGCTGTGTGCCTTGGCTTCCCTACCTATAAGATGGAGATGATGGGCAGGTGTTACTGTGGCAAACTGTATTGCACTCCTCAGATGAAAGGTATAATGGGAAAGAGTTATAATTGTTCAAGTTTCCTGAGCTGTAGGTGGATAGGAAATGGGATAATGGACACAATACCTCTTGCTGAGAGTTGCTTATAAATCTTAAAGGAACCTGCCCCTCCTCCCTTTTAAAAGGGGTGTGAGAGGTTGGACCCCCCTTTCAGGGTGCCACCAGATATGCTGGAGTCCCACTGAGCCTGCCCATTCTACGAGCCTGGGCTTCCTCACCCTGTCCTTGCTGTGCCAGGCCCTCAAGCCTTCTTTAGCACACACACAGGGAAGGCCACACCCAGCTGCAGACACAGACTGAAATCATCTCTGTGTGGGAGGATCAGCTCGGGGATTTACCCAGTACTGATGTGCACACCTCCTTTGGGGTGTAAACCCAAAATAATATTGTCTTGCACTGTATAGAAAGCTCTGTACAATGCAAGCTCATAAAAATCACCCCATCCCTCAATGTGGAGGGAGATAAGCACAGCTTTTTGCCCCTTCCCACCCCCAACCCCCAGATATGAATTGCACAAACTCAGTTTTGGTATAAACAAGAAATAAGTTTATTAACCACAAAAGCTAAATTTTAAGTGATTATAAGGGATAGCAAACAGAACAAAGCAGATTAGTGAGCAAATAAAACAAAACACACAGACTAAGTTTAATACACTAAATAGGTAGGATATAAATTAACAAATTCTCACCCTGAGTGATAAGCAGGATGGCAGATTCTTAAGGCACAAGTTGCCTGGGCTTTCCCAGGTTTTCATACACAGTCTAAAGACCCTTCTAGCTTGGGACCATCACTTCCCACAGTTCAGTCTTTGTTCCTCAGGTGTTTCCAGGTGTGTTGTAGGGAGTGTGAGGTTCCCCCATAATGTCATTGTCCCCCTTTTATATCTTCTCCCCACTTGCTAGAAAGCTCTTTTGCTGTGACATAGGTCAAACAGTTCCCATTGTGTGGAACTAACTCTGAGAGGTTTCTATTGTACACAATTCCTGGGGTAATCCTTGTGCTTGTGCGCATTTCCTCAGTAAGCCATTAACATCGTTTGGCCTCTTTACTCTTGTACCTGAAAGGCTGCTTGTGGGTGTTTTCAACCTCAGGACATGTTTCAGCGACACATACATAGCCAAACTTCATAACGTCACATATGACAATAGCACATACAATCCAACGAGATATTACTGTTGAGACTTTAAGAATGACACCTCACAAGGCATACTTTGTATAAAGCATATCCTAATTACATGACAGTGGTGAATATTGGGGTGTCAGGATGTCACAATGGGGGTTATGGTTTCCACAGAGGATGTGGAAACAATACCATCTCTTTTAGATTCTGGGTTGGACTCTGAATTCAAGTTCTGGCTGTCTGAGCGCAGAAGCTGCATTTACTAGAGAGGGTTCCTCGGCGTGCTGTGTATCTCAGAACAGCAGTTTCCCCTTTGAATCACACTGTTTCATCTCATCAGGCATCCTGCCTCTTAAGTGTTCACCCCAGCGCTTGAGAGAATGATGAGCAGTCCCCTCCCTTCCATAATGCACTTACCCAGTTGTTTAATGCTGTATTTCTGGGGTACAGAGAAAAAATATTTCCATCACTTTGTCTTGAAGCATGGGATTTGATTTTTTCCCTCATGTTGTCTTACATTCCATATGCAAATAGTACTAGTGGACCCCTTCAAATCCAGCCCCACTCAGTATCTGACCTGACCTTTTCCTGCTGCAGAATGTCTATGGAGAGCCAGCCTACTGCTTATAGTCAGCGTCTCATGGGAGTTGGCCCTTGATCATGTGTTTGATCCTTTAGGTATGTAATCATTAGAATTTTGGCCCTAGGTGCACCCTAGATTTGGGGTGCTTGGTTCTGGCAACCATCACTTTCACTCCAAAGCATTTCCAGAATCGTTTGTGCTGACTTCAGTGAGGATCCCGATAATGGCTGCTCTTAGAGGCCCCACATAGAGATTGGTCTCTCCCCATGCAAGGTGCATTTTACTGACCTCCTGCAGATGAGTGACCATGGTGGTGTCTCCTAACTGTCGTGCACTATGGGGGCTGCCTATTATACTGATGCCTAAATGCAGCTCTTGGTACATTAGAAAGGGGGCACTAAGTCACTAGCACCAAAAAAAAATAGTGGTTTGGATTTGGGGGAGGACAGTTGCAGCTGAAGAAATGATGAAAATTGTTTTTCATACTGGAGTCTTTGGATGTCCAGGAACCCGAGGTCCTTATCTTTCACACAAGTAAAGTAACAGAAGTAGGCTATTCTGTTCGTCCATTTTATTGCCAAGAGGCATTTCTTTGGCATAACAGCATCCTGGTGTATCCTAATAGGGTCTAGCTGCCCTGAGAGGACAGCTGCTGTCAGAATACTTTAAAGTTGGACAGAACATTTCCTGCTTTTTGAGGTATATCAGCAAACATTCTGACCGCCTCCACTGGGAGACTATTTTTATACTGTCCAGGGGCTGTCTTATATTATGAGATCGCTATCACTTTTTTTTATTTGAATCCTAACTGCATGTCTTAGGATGACCTTAAAAATATCATCTCCATCTCTGAGGAAAAAAACCAGACACCCTGTTTCCAAGATGGAATTGGGTTGTCTTTTTTAAGGAGACATGACCATGAAAATAAAAGTATGTTGGATTTCTTCCATGAGCGTGGCAGAGAGCAGTTGTTGTACCCAGTGCTGCATCTTCTTGGCTCTAAACTGATGTTGCATAAAACCCACAAGTGTATTTCTTTGCATTGTGTAAATCTTAATTGGCCTATCTCTTTTGAAATTGTCTTGTCAGTAAGTGAAGCTCCCAGCTATTAATAAATCTGTAAAAGATTCTTTTAAAATGTTTGTTCAACTTAATTTTTATTTATTTTGCAAAGAAACTTTCTCTGGGGGCTCAACTCCTTACCTTTGTGGCTGCTTCTTGAGTCAGTTATGTGACACGCTGCCAATGTGTGAGCCAAGTGTCAGTGTGTCAGCAAGGCCATGAGTTCAGACAGAAAGGGATCAGGTGCCTAGCTTGTCTGATATGTGCTTTGGTGTGCGTTCTTCAACTGCTCCATGGGAGAGTTGGGTTTCAGTGTTAAAACCACAGTCCCAAAAGGGGAGGGGTGAAAAGTTAGGCCAGCCCTTGACAACAGGCAATTCAGCTTTGCAGAGTACACAGTAGAAAGGAGCTCTCCGCACACACCAGCTCCTCCAAAACATATCTACTTCTGATGGGAACTCAAACTAGTACTGAGGAACATGGGTGAGTTTGAGGGGTTCACCTCTTGTGCTGCTCAGTGTTAAGGATGTGCTTGAATGATATGCATGCACCCAATCAGATTCAAACTTTGGGGTCAATGTTTATAAAGTGCCTATGGGAGTTGGGAACCTTTGGCTTTTAGGACTCCAACCCTCTTTGTGAATGTGACTTAGGTGCGTAAGTCATGCAAGCATTTCTGAAAATGTTGCCTGTGGTCTTACACCAAGGTCTAGAAGGCATTGTGGTTGCCTTGCCTAGTGCTGCTAATACAGCATCTGATTATACTAGCACCCTTGATCATGTCCCATAGCCCCTTGCTTCACAAGCAGGCAGACGTTCCAAGGGACTACTTGCAGTGTAATGGCCTGATCCAAAGTCCACTGAAATCAATGGAAAGACTCCTATTGACTTTCCTGGGCTCTAGATCAGGCCCAAACATACTAACAGCTGTGAGTCATCATGGCAAGATCTGCAAATGGAGTAAACAGAATACAGGTTATTAGCCAAGATAGGCAGGGATGATGTCCCTAGCCTCTGTTTGTCAGCAGCTGGGAAGGGTGGACAGGGGATGGATCACTTGATGATTACCTGTTCTGTTCATTCTCTCTGGGGCACCTGGCATTGGCCACAGTCAGAAGACAGGATACTGGGCTAGATGGACCTTTGGTCTGACCCAGTAAGGCCGTTCTTATGTTATGTAGGTTATGTGCTCTTTAAGTAATTGTCTCTGGATTTCTCTCTTTGTAGGTGAGTGTTTTAACTACCTTGGAGCGGCGATTCAACCTGCAGAGCGCTGATGTGGGGGTGATAGCCAGCAGCTTTGAGATTGGGAACCTGGCCCTCATTCTCTTTGTGAGCTACTTTGGAGCCCGGGGGCATAGGCCACGTTTGATAGGATGCGGAGGAATAGTCATGGCTCTGGGCGCCCTCCTTTCTGCGTTGCCTGAATTTCTGACCCATCAGTACGAATATGAATCTGGGGAAATACGCTGGGGGGCTGAAGGGAGGGATGTATGTGCTGCCAACGGGTCCACCAGCAACGAGGGACCAGACCCGGATCTTATCTGCAGGAATAGGACTACCACCAACATGATGTACTTGCTTCTCATTGGAGCGCAAGTCCTCCTAGGCATTGGTGCTACCCCTGTACAGCCACTAGGAGTTTCCTACATCGATGACCACGTGAGACGGAAAGATTCCTCCCTGTATATAGGTAAGAGTTTGAAGTTTCTTGAATGCACTTGAGGTGTTCCTGCTATTGCGGCTCATTCTGTTGTCTGGTTTTCCGGCATCAATAGAAAGGATGAATTTGAGGTTCTTCTCTGTGCTTCTATGTCTGTGAAGGTACCTTGGCTTTGGTCTACCAAGAACTAACTACTACAAGAAACATCTCTCTGCCACCTATAACCATTGTGCCCTCCCTGTCCCTTTCCACTTAAAATACCATGGCAGAGAAATGCAGGGGTCTTCGCTCTTAGTAGAGAAAGCTGGTGATGTGTTGTCATCCTTTGGGTTGGCAGTCATAATGAGGCAGTGGATGATTAGGAAAGATGTTCCCTTGGTATTTCTTTTCATAGCAATTTCCCATGTCCCTTAAACTCCAATGATATTGGTCACTTGTCGTTGAGCTTTAGCTGCAGAACATCAAAGACAGGGTGAACATCAAAGTAGCTCATAAGACAGTAATTAACCACCTTATCCAGCATACCCTAGCTGCCTCCATAGCGTGTTAGTTGACATGTCTAATGATTACTCTATGAAGGCACCGGATGCAAGGGGACATTTCTCCTTGCAAGTTTTCTAATAATTCCTTAGAAAAGCTATTCTGAGCACACACCCCTGACAGACAAAGTTCTCTTTGTAGAGCAGGTGCTCCTACTCAGCATCTTGTGGAAAGACCCCAGAAAATGTTACCGATACGGGTGCAGGATGGCAAAGCTGGTAAGTCTATTGTGATCTATGGGGAGTTAGGCATCTAACTCCCAATAGTGGTGATCATGTTGCAAAATTACTCACTCTATCTCAGGCAGCTTGGAGTTAGTTGTATGATGTTACATGTTCAGGGGTAACGCTCGGTTTTGGTTATCAACTGAAATATCCTGGCCTTAGGGTAAAGAGCTCATGGGTTTCTGCGAGGAAACCCTCAGTGACTGTGCTTCAGAAAACTTTGTGAGTGAAGTTGTCCTCTGAAAGCCTCTAGACTCTGTGTCCATCTGTTGTCTATATCTGCTCCATTTCCATAGGACTCAGTAGTAACTAGCCACCAATTCTGCTGGCCCCAATTCAGCAAAGCACGGAGGCATTTGCTTATCTAATTTGCCTGCCTGCCTGTGTTCTTCTTGTGTCCCTCAGCATGGTATTTAATGGCTACAGAAACTTCACCCCTGACCTACTTTGACTGGAAGCCAAAAGACAATCCCATCAACAAACCACCCTTGCTATGACCTCTCCAGTTGAGTTACCAAATAGAACAAAATATACCTGGCTGGAATCACCACTCGGGTAACCCTGCTCAGCTTCTGTTGCCATTTCTGAATATGTCCCATGATATCAAACTTAGTGAAACAGCGGGGACACCGATCGGATAGGTTGGCTGTTGTAGTCCTCTCCTAGATTAATGCCTCTTGCATCTACTTAATAAGGTTCCAGCATGTGCACGGCACAGCCCATTCATTCCTTAAGTGGTCATAAAATCATTATTTCAGCATTTAGCTCCCCACACTGGAATTTTATGCTCTGAGCATTTTACTTGAATTTTGTGTGAGGGTTCCACTGTATAAAGAGGACTGGAAATATATCACTTTGTGTGTAAAATACAGGATAACAAAGGGCCTCAAGGTAAATACAAAGCTGAATTCACTGGAGCAACTCTGTCAATGCCACAAACCAGGAGTTTAAATTAAGTCTTATAACGATTTCAGAATCATTGATCATAAAGAAATATCTTGAAAAATTAGCAATTTGCTTAAGTCAGTGGAGTAGATACATTGGCAAGATAGATATGACAGCTCTGAGATCGGGACTGGGGAGGGGTATGTGCGCAGGGTGGTAAGGAGGAGGTGCTATCAGGAATTTTGTTTGAGACATTAAACTTGCTGCTTTAACATAACCTTTAAAGAGTTGGTGGTTTAACTGATGCTGGGAAAATACTGACAAAACAAAGTCCACTCAACAATCATTTGAATTTCCTCATAAACTTGCTTCCCAACTGTTTTGGTTTTCACTTTTTGCAAACAGCGTGTTTTTGTTAAACTGGCATGAATGTTCCTGAAAACTCATTCCTAGCAGTTCAAAATGTGATTATTTGTGCCAGAAATGTGTGTGCACTTATTCAGTCGGGGACCAGCAGTATCAATGAGTAATTTCTGACCCATCGCATCCATGCATCACAACTTGGCTTGTTAAATACTGTTTATCGAATGCTTTCTTCAGACTGTGATCAATTCATAGAGTAAAAGAGTGAAAATCATTCTCTGAATAAATATGAATATAAAATAAACAAGAAGGAATCTGGATCTGCTTTGTATTTGTCACTAGCAGGAAGGAAGGTTAAATTCTTCAGATAAAATACTGATTGTGAATTATTTGTTCAGCTTTTAATTTAGTTGACTTTTTCAGTGATGTCAAATGATGGAATTTTCAGTGACCTTGGCAAAAAGACCTTGGTTCATTCTCCATTGTGTTATACACCCTCAGTTATTCCCTGTTTATTGTCACTATGCAGTACTTTATACCAACCTTCTTCTCCTATAATAAAGTGTTCACTCTGTAGGGGCTGTGCTGTATGCATCCAGGATAAGAGATTCCTGGGATAAGTTCTATAATTTTAAATCAGGAGTAAAGTGAACACAGATTACTGCCATAGGAGAGAAACTAATTAATAATGATAGTCCAGACAGTCATGTTGTCACATTAGACAGCTGCAAAGAGATGATCATTTCTTGGCCAAACTATGTAACTTTTGCCATATGGCTCACTTCAATAATGTGCAAATTGTGTCTGGTCTATGATTGAGCTAGGCAAAGCATTTATCTGACTCCTAGGTATTAGTTAATATCTGCTCACCCCTGACTTGACCAGAAAGGATAAGAATTCCTTCAAGAGTGCTCATACAGTGAACCGGATGGAACTGTCCTAGTGTACTGTGTCTATTTCTATTCATTCATGTTGCACAAGAGTGAGACATTCTGGCAAGTAACTGTAGAAGGTGTCTAATGCCACCTATCTAGTGAGAAACTGACATTTGGGAAACGCTTGTGGTGGGGAAACTCCACCATAATATGAGGTGTGGGGGGCAGGGGGGGAGTGGAGCATGGATTTGAAAACTATCATGAAACCTGATAGAATTAAGGGAAGGATAAACAAATTAGGAATGTAACTGTGTGAGCCTCAGGGCTGGAAATTTGTTACTACATAATGATACAGATATTGCAGTTCACGGGCCATCCATTCCTGGTGTAACTCCACTGAAGGCGATGGAGAAAAGGATGAATTTAGACCATTCTGTCTAGGCTCAAAACCTTCAAAGACTTATGCATATGCTTAATTGTACCATCTCCGTGAATAGTCCCATTGGATCTAAAATACAAACACTTTGCAAACTTAGTGTATTATAGTCCCACAAAATTTAGATATGTCATTACATGCACATATGAAGTTGTTTAATTAGCTACCCTGACCACAGCTGCATGTACAATTGTGAAAAGTGTGTGTCCTAGTTAGAGCCCTGATCCAGCAGTTGGATCCATGCGGGCAGATCCTTGCGCCTGTGTTCGTCATCATGGACTTCAGTGGGATTCCATGTGGGTCCCATTACAGGTTTAAGAGTGCAAATTTATGCATGCACAATTTCCCCCCCTCCACTTTTGGAAAATCTGACACATGGAGTTGGGGAGAGTGTCCAAGGCCCTGACTTGGCAAGATACATAAACATGTGCCTAACTTTAAGCATGTGTGTATTCCCATTGAAATATGGGACTTCTCGGGTGGTTAAAGCTGGGCCCATGTATATGCACCTTGCTGAGCCAGAGGTGGACCTTCTTTGGATTTCATCCTCGCAAAGAGCGAGGGGTGAAATGCTAACAGAAGGATATCTCATTGGGATCGGCTCCTGCTATGTTATATTTCAAATTTCTAGAGACAGTAGCAGTGCTTTGGGTTTATGATGCATGCAACATGTTGCTTCCAATCGCAAACAGACTGTTGCTGAAGTAACCAGCCCTAGGAAAATAAGAAGGAGGAACTTAGTGGTAACTGAAGGAATATCAAATCAGAGATCCCCACTCCATACAAGGATTCTTAAAAGAAAGACAGTTTTGCCTTAACATAGACAAGGCTTTGCTGTCTCTTGATATCTTTTCCTACTAATGACGGGATACAAATTCTTTCATTTCATCTACCAAGAGTTCATTTAGCTCAAAGGTCATGACAATAGCAAAGGGAGCCAAAGAGATTTAAAAAAACAAAACCTGTTAGATCATTGAGGTTGTGAAAGGCATTTGATTCAGTGCTTGTTTATTTGCTTTTTTTTCTTATCCAACATCATACTGTTTCATCTCTTTAAAACAAATCTGATTTCCTCTCAAAAGATTCCAAGCCAGGGAGCAGTTCCAAAGCAGTTTACCTACTTTACATGTATGTTTCTCTGTAGTCATCATAAAGAAACAATTTTGGATGGGGAATTCCCCCCAGGGGAACCTGCATAGCTCATTATTCCTCTACCTTCACTGACAGTGACGCTTCCCTCATGATATCCATTTTTTCCAAACGGTAAATTATTTCTATAAAATAAATGTTAACTTCTAAATAGTGTGATTCTCTCCCATTACCCCTGCTAACAGCTTTTATTATGAGGAATTCTGTGTTTATACTGTTCTGCTGCCCATGGGTCTGATCTTCACTACTGAAGCCAATGGGGATTTTGTTACTAGAAGGATTGGATGCCATATGGGACATATAGTATAATTGGGGAAAACATATTTATGTAAGTCCCTGTTTATCGTTTTAAACTTGCTGCCTTCTGGAGGAGTGTTTTGTGATCATTAAACATCCAGCAGTTTAGACATTAATTTGTATATCCTGGCAAAATTCCATCTTAAAGTAAAATAAGCCATCTCCCTAAAGTCCTTCTGCGTGACAGTGGATGAAGGTTACTTAACTGTTGCATAAAGTTGCCATTAAAGGCTGCCCCATTTCACCCCAGTAATTGTTGCCTTTTGAAGCTGAGTGAATGACCTTTGTATAGTCAGCATATGACTTGGCATAATTAGAGATGAAAGATGCTACATGCATTCAGGAGATTATTACTATCTAAATCATTCTCTTGATATAGAAAATTAAAGGGACTACATCAGATCGCACTGGCTTTCCGTTCCTTTCATTGGGCACCAGATTGGGCCCTTAATGTATTAAGTTTGAGATGGCCCCAAAATTTGTCCTTCCCCAACATTGGTTTCTTTATTGACATGTCCTCTGAATTCAGGATTCCCATCACTGTAAATCTCCCACAGGCTTGCAAGAGTGGATCCCCTCTGGAAGACGGAAGAATTGCATTAAGGCACTTCCAGAATGGTGCAGAGCAGTTCTGAGCACAGAAAGCAGGCACACTCCTGTCATGCTGCAGGGAAAGTAGAGAATGAGGGGAGGGAGAAAATAGGACAGGTCCAGTTAGGCCCTCCTAGTTCCATCTTCCAAACTCCATGTCCTTGCACCATATGTAGTCACTGGCACCTGGGCAAGGTAAATGCCGTCCCTGGTGTGTGAGTGGAGAATTGATTTCAATGTGTTCTCCATCCACTTTGCACAGGTATAAATGATGAGATGAGGCAGGCGGGAATTGGGCCCTTTATTTTCATTATTCACTTTCATTCCTGCAGTTTTAGCATCTTTTTATTTTATTTTCCATGTGACTGTGTGAAACCTTTTTTTTTTTTTAAGTTCCGAAGAAGTGCCGATACTCGTCTTGTGTGAGCTCTTGTTTGATTTAAGCACCAGCTCAAGTCTGCTGAGCTGCAACACAGGGAAGACCAATATAAAGTAGCTTGAATCCTGAAGTCTTCAGTGATAAATGTCAATTGAAAACCCACTCAAATTAGTTCGTGTCCGTCAAAAAGACAGCAACCGTTGCGCCTGGGAGAAACAGAAGTATTTTCTTTATTGACCAGTATTAAACCTGCAGATCAGTAACTGTGGCAATGGGTTAACGGCCAGTTCAAAGCATAGGATGCTGAATATAGAAGGGCATCAGATTTTGTGTTCTGGCAACCACTGCTTTGTATTACAACACAAAATGTTGACATGTTTTTATTTGAGAGGTCACTTTAGCAAGCTAAGCAAGTACTGTGAACCTCAAGACCATACATCTTATATGTTCATTATGTTAGGGTTGGTCAAAAAATTTCTGTCACTTTTTTTGATGAACAATCAGATTTTTAAATTAAATATATTTTTGTGAAACTGAGCACTTGAATAAGGGCCAGATTTGTCAAATGAGCTCATCACATCCTTGCAAATCTGGCCATACATTTTGCAGTATTTGCTATTGGGTGCACAGAGTACTTCTGAAAAGTCTGGCCCTTATTTAGGTGCCTAAATAGGAGCTGAAGACTTGAAAATCTGCCCAGGAGCTCCATTGGAAATTGGTTCCCATGTTTCCTTATGTAACACATTATCCAAAGTATGGTGTCTTGTTAACACTGTAGATGGGTCAGACCCAGCGCTCCTGCTGGGGACCAGGGTCTAGGCATGGGGACTTGCCCCGTTCCGCGCACCTGCCCAGCGCTCCTGTCAGGGAGCGGAGTGGGGGTGCGATTTGGGTGGGCTGAGATGCCGCTGCATTGAATTTAAGCTCCTGGCCACCTTGAAATCTCTGCCCCGCCCTTGCCGAATCTTCCAATTGCTCCCAGCCCCCTCCATCCTGCCCATGTTCTCCTCACCCCTGACCCATCCACTTGTCAATATCCCACACACTCACATCAGTACCTTCTCTCCTGTGGCCCTTTTATGCTTGGTCCTACTTCCCTGAACTCATCCACAAGACCTCTGCCTTGTCCATATTTAAGACCCTCTAAAAGTCCACTTCCGTCATGCCATCTACAGTGACTCTAGTTGGCTTGTCTACATGCACCCTGTTCCTTCCCCTTAATCTCTATCTGATTGTCTCTCAGACAGTATGAGCTCCTCAGGGTAGGGATCCAGTGATGTACTGGTAAAAAATGAAGTGGGTAAACTCCCCTTCCTGGTGTTCCAGGGCAGTGGCCTGGTAGACACTGAGGATTCCCTTATTTTGAATTGGGTTTAGGGTAGGATGACATTAGGGGTTGGAAGTGACATTAAAAGGCACTTTGGGGTGAGCATAACTAACTAGTAGATAACGTGCATGGCAGTTGTGATGTTCATACAACCAGCATGTACTTGTCATAGGAGAATGGGAGTGAATAAATGCTTTATCTCTTAAATGAAAAGTGGGTAAACTCCAGATTCTCCAAATGAGATGTTTTCCCTTGACTACGCTACTTTAGGGACCATCCCTTTTGAATAGCTGGAAAGCATCCTACATGTTGTGAATCATAAACATACAATAGGTTTGCTTGTTCCAACTCTGTCACTCACATTCACACACACTCTGGGCACAAGCATTGAATTCCCTATGAGTATGTACAGTTTTAAAGGTATGTAATGTTTTTAGCCTTAAGGATTTGGCAGTATTCTGTAATTATATTTGCTAGCACTGCAGTAAACTCCTTTTCTGGCTGGTGATTGGAGAGAACCTTCTCTTTCGGCTACATACTCCCCACGGGGTATATATTGAGAGGGGACAATGTACTAATGCCAAACAAAAAGGAGAGCCATCTCCTGCTTGAATGCAAGGACATCTTTTCATCATTAAAAGGTGTCCTCACATCAGATTCATTTCTCCTCCCCCACCCCCATACTGATTCTGATGAGATTAAATTGCATGGCTCCATAGGGATATCCCTGCACTGTCATAGGCCACTGATCCATTGATAACCTTGCAGTGTTTTAAAATAAATCATTGCACTTTGGAGGAATCCATGTTGATCTCATTTGCTGTATTTGAGTGGGGCTGGGTCGGTTACACATGTCCCCTTTTACAGCCTGATGCAGGTAGTAATATCCTGGAAAATTAAATTGCAACATAAACAAGCATGTAGCCTGCTTTAGAGGGCCAACAATAGCCAATTAATGGAAATAACCTGACACACTGCAGGCGGGAGAATTGAGAATGGAGGCTGTTAAATGGACGTACTTATTCAATTACAAAAATACACAGTCATAACTGCTGTGAGCTCCATTATTTTACATCAATTGCTCCAGATCCCTTAGCCCTCTGCTAATAGCTTTCTGTGTCGTGAACTGAATAAACAAAGTGTGCATCTGGACAGCCACAATTCATTTTATGTTTGGTGGGTAGGTGATGCTGGGAGTTGCTTGCATGTTACTTTAGAGTCCTTAAGCATTCTGCAGTTGCTTTTGATTTTGTGTGGGTCTGTAGTACAGTCTCACTTTGAGTGTATGTATGTTGATTTTTATGCTGTATTTAAACCGGTTGTCAGTGGGGAGAGTCTCATGAGATGTACCATCCCCACAGAGAGAGCTGCTCTATGCTTAATTGGTAGGCACACTAAGGAAAATACACAATAAACTACCCAGAACTCTGTGGTATGGTTCCTAGAGACAATTAAACAGAGGGGCTCGTCTCTGAAGATAAGTTGATTCTGAATGCTCTGTTAGTCATCAGAGAGACAAGGTGGGTGAGGTGATATCTTTTATTGGACCAGCTTCTGTTGGTGAGAGATGCAAGCTTTTGAGCCACACAGAGCTCTTCTTCAGGTCTGGGAAAGGAACTCCGAGTGTCACACCAAAATGCCAGGTAGAACAGATTGTTTAGCATGAGTAGTTAGCACATGGTCCCTTACAATATGTGCTAAGGGACCATGTGCTAACTACTTAGGCTAATCTATCTCTTCTACCTTTCATTTTGCTGTTATGCTAGGAGTTCCTTTCCCAGACCTGAAGAAGAGCTCTGTGTGGCTCGAAAGCTTGCATGCAATGCTCCCAGAGAGGTGTACTGTAGCCATAAAAGCACTGGAACTCACTGGAGGACATCTCCTCCAGTGAAAGAGTACAAAGCTCCTGATGAAGGGAGTAGGCCAGAATGAGAGGGGGCTTGTCAGGCATGTGTTGGGCAGTGTTGCTGTAACTTATGCCGAGGATACATGGGTCCCTATCTGGCCCAGGATCTGGGCAAATATAAAGGAAGTTTAAAGCCATATTTTGCCCCCTGGGCTTCACCTGCTGTGTTGTCCCTCAGTCCACACTGAGTAGTGTCCTCGACTTGAACTGATGACCTAGAGGGGAGAGCCTCCCTAGCCTGGCATGAAGCCTCTGATGTGAGTCTTCTCAGCAATAGCAGCAAATACAGAATTTGGGGTGGAAGATATCTTAATACTTGTCAGAAAAGATTATCCCACTTGTCCTCAGCCAAATGAGCAAAAGAGGGTTTTCAGGAATTTCTCCTCTCTGTCCTTGTAACCTTGCAATGAGTGGTGAGCAGCGAACAGAGTGTCAGAGGAAGTGGTGTTAAAAGATAATCACTGCCTTAACAATTGCAAAATAGTTACCACTCTACTTATATATCCTGACACACACATGCATGACCGACCGAGGCTGGTATCTTACTGCTACTGAAGCTTACCAGAATGTGTACTGATGCAAAGATGTGTGCGTCCCTTTGTACCTGCCCTGCCATGTCTCTTGACTGTACCTCATTGTGAGTGACCGCATTCATGGTGCACAACAATGTGTGTTGCATCATCCCAAACATCTTTGCTTCTGGCTCCCTGTTTATTTCTCTAAATAATCTATAGGGCAAGGTGTTTCAACTAAGCAAACTTGAAACTCGCTCAGTGCAAGAACCTTGGTTTATTTTATGCTTCCTGCTGTGAAGTGCACATTTATGTATTTATTGACACTTTGTTATGATTTATTGTCACACACAAAGGCCAGGGTCACACATTGAGGTCTGAGAGACTTGTAAGCGATGACCTCTGGGCTTAATTTCAGGATCCGGTGATGTCCTTATAAGAATGATGTCCGCTTGCTCTGGTAGCTGGGTGGCACGTTAACCCAATTTTCATCACTTGCCAGGGGCTCCCTACAATTCCTGATCTTTGGCTCACTGTGCACACACATTCTTCAGATGCCAGACATGTGAAATATGCCTAACCTTCTCCAAGTTGTTTTTTGGAAAGCCCTGAATAAGACAGTCGGATAAACATAAATGTCAGGCCTTGTTCCCTTGACATATGAAGGTAGGAAGAACCTTGCATAGTTGCCATTAAGCTAAATTTTTATCTTGACGGCCTTCCTGTACGTTGACTTTTCAGTGTAGGTCACTCACTGATCTAGCGGCTCTATTGCAGCAGAACTGTTAGGAATCATATGCATGGGGGGGGGAGGGGGTAAGAGAGTGAACTTAGGCAAACCTTAGAGGGGGAATCAAGGATTGATGACAGATCAAATGGTGGAGGAGATTTCCCCATGGCCTTTAACTCTGCAAGCGTAAGTGGTATCAGACATCCAAGGGGCTGGCTAATCAATGCGGTGGGTTCAATACGTGCACCCGGTGAATGCCAGGGGAGTGGACATGGCAGGTGTTAAAGGGCCCATCAGAACATCTGGTATTCCTTTCATGAAGCCAAGGGACCAAGCTATTACATGGCTGTTGAAACATCAGCATGATGCCATTAACAGCAAATGTATGGTCATTCCAGGTGGGGACTGGGACAAGAAAGCTAGTCCAGCGAGGTTCTGTTATTGGGGACACAGACAGCAGCAATTGACCACTAGATGGGATAGTAATGAGTGCACTGGAGGTGGATAAGACCGATCAGTTTCTAGGAAGCACCCCTTGCTTATGTTATTAACCAACAAGTAGAGACTGGTAATGGGTGCAGTATGTGGGCCCCGGGTGGAGGGAGGGTGTGGCTGCTTTCTAAAGAGCTCTCCAGCTTCCCACTCTGACAGACTTTCCAGTGCTGGGGTGCCAGCCCTAAGGTTTATGCCATCAAAAGCCTGCATAGACTCCTGTGAGTCTGGCTCATGATGTTAGCGAGAGACCATGCTGTATATTGCCCCCAAGGTGTGTTCGTGCTAACTGACTAGTGATTTAGTATCTTTCAGAGCTGCCTAAGCTATCAAATAAGAACGCTTGTCACAGAAAGAATGTGCTGCGTGTTCCTTTTAAAAAAACAAATAAATAAAATAGCCAGCTTATCACACATGGCAAATCTAGGGAAGCGTTTGCTGGCTCAGACTGAAAAACAATGCAGGGCAGAAACAAAATCCACACCCGTTTTATAAATTTTATAATTATATCGTTCAGCCTAGAATCGGACTTCCTGCAATCAGACTCAGATTTTCTGTCCTTTGGTGTATTTACAGATACTGGGGGGCACCAGGGCTGTTTATTGGGACAGAGATGTTGGGCTTGTGGTCTACATGGTAGGCTGGGACTTGGGGTCTCTGCCAGCTTTGCTACTGGCTTTCTGAATGGCTTTGCCCGCTCAGGAACAGGCCACTGATGTTCTAGCTCTTTGCTTACTATTTTAATGGCACTGCAGTGCTTTACATCAGTTGCCAATTTCTTATTGCCAGGATAACACAGATACTCTAACTGCAGTGCCAATTACTTCCTTCAGTTTCCCTTAGGCCAAATTTGATCTTCTTCCTCAGTCTAACCGTCTATTGACTTGAGTGAAGGTTTTGTCTGAGTGAAGACATCAAGATTTGGCCCTTTCTTAATTGTCCAAGATTTGAGGATTTAAATAGCCTTCATGGGTGTTTTGCAGCAGGGTCAGATTTTTGACTTGTTATAAAGTTTGACTCTGAGTATTTCATGTTAATTAAAGCCTACTCCAGGCTGAATCCTACCCTGGGAAGGGCAGGATTTGAAGGCACTCTGATCAAAGCAGCAGGGGAAATTCAACAAGAATGTTTTCTAGATAGGAAAGCATGGGGGGGGGGGCCTTTCTTTTCCACTTGCTTAATTTAGTCATCCTAGTTTGTTTTTAGGTTTCCGAGTGTTTGTGCGCAGGGAGGGGATGGCTCTTATTAGAACTTACAGGAAATAAAAAAAAAAATTGACAGCTTTGCTGTGGCGAATGTTGTTTGTAATTGTTGCACATACCAATTACCCCCCCAATCAAAGACTACCTGCATCTTATTAACAATCAGCTAATGACATATGGATCTCTTAATTCAATCAGACTGATCATCCAAAGAATAATATACTAGCTGGAGAAAGCTTGCGAGCTTTGGTCTTTGGAGCTATCATGAGAGACTAATCCACTTTGGGGATAGAAGTGGGAGGGGGCATGCGGGAAGTGAATTACCTCCCATCAGGAGGAAACTAGGAAGAATATGTGAGTGCTAGTCAACTCTTCAGTGACCAAGGCCAAAGTTTTTGTTGCTGTTTTTGAATCACTCGTTTGGGCCCGGGCTGTGATCGTTTATGTTGTATCATAGCAATGCAGCATCGTTTGCAATATGAAAATGTAGTGTGGTAGCTTTTTCTTTCCTTCACGCACTTTTCTGAGAGACAAATCCCCCCCTCCCCCCACCCCAATGTAAGGCTGTTTTACAGCTTCGTACTTTATGGGAATAGATGGTCGTGATGGATGTCCCCTGTAAAAAGCAGAATGTACCGGTATTTCTGGTGGCAGGCTAGCAGGCTGCTCTCTGGAGCAGTTGCCTGTGAGCGTGGAGGTATTTAGAGAGGCACAACTGAGGGTAACTGAACTAGTTTAATTTGCAGGAGTTCGACTTAGCCTTGGTAGAGGAGGCTACAGTCACAGTTGCTTCTCTTAAATTCGGTAGAGGTACAAGATTCTGTATCTGGTTATAAGAGAGATCTTCTCCATACACATGCATAACTTTTGATGCTTGTCAATGAGGGCAGTTTCTTGCGGTTGGAGCTAGGGGCTGGGACTCAGGATTCCTGGGTTCTATTTTGACAATCCTATTGATTTGCTTTATAATCTTGGACAATTCTGTAAACCTTTCTTTGTCTCACTTGACCTATCTGTAAAACATCTCCCTATAACTGAACAAATACGGTTTGAGCTGATGCTTTTTAAAAGTAAAAGCTATTTTCCTTTGTCCCTGAGCCTGCAGCCCTTACTCCAGCAAAACTCCCACTGAGGTACATTTTGTTAGTAAGGATGGTAAATGAGCTTTGCCTGAGTAAGGACTGTGAGGTTGGGTCCACAGCATTTTACTTCTGCCAAATAAGTGGATGAATCCAATTTGCAGCACTCCATGGGACCTGTGTTCTTAATAGATTCTCCTGGTACACAGTATTATAGCTTAGACAGTGAACTATGTTATTTGAGTAACTGCCGACAAATTGTGTATTGACCATAACAACTCTGAATGCTGTATATGCCCCTCTTTCTGACAGCAGTTCCAATGACATCAGCGAGAGTGGCAAAGTGGGTCAAGGTCACTGTATAGCCCTTTAGTGATCATTTGTGTACCAATCTAAGATGGTCGCCACAACAGAGAGAGACACAACTAGGTAAACGTGAGCATCTCTGCATGCGCTTTGGAACAGCCAGGTGTCATTCCAGCATTCTTAAACCAGGTGTCATTCCAGCATTCAAGAACTCAAGCCACTGCCATTCATGAAAGGACATTTGTAACTCTTAATATAATGGGGACTGATTAACAGATGTTGCGGGGGGAGTAAAGGGGGGTGGGAGGTGTCGACTGGTTGAGGTATGCATAAAACCTCATAATCAAAGGTATATTGCACTGAAGATATTAACCCATTCCTTCCTGTTATGCACCAACATGTTGTAGCTCATGCAACTGTCCCATTAAAAACAAATACAACAAGTGTTTTCATATGTAGCCCTTCATAAAATGTATCGAAACCACTTTGCAGACATGTAGAATAGTCTTTACACAGCAGGATACGGTGATTCATCCAGGCAGGAAGAGGGAAAACGAGAGAGAGCGAGAGCGCGTGCAGGCTAAGAGAAATTAAACTTGAAAGATGGAAGAAAGTGTTCCTGCAAGCTAGCCCCAGGCACAGGAAGATGGAGAGAGGCAAAAATGTGGGCAGGGTCAAGGAAGAGGTATGGGAGTAAGCATCAGCGATAGCCTAAAGTGGGACGTGAAGGTAATAAAGTGAGATTGAAACCAAAAGTATTCAGCGCCTCAGAGGGAAGGAGAGAATTCCACATAATAGGGAAGTAGAGGTGAAGGTTACCCTTAACATTAGAGAGCTGTGGAGAGGGGACATAAGGAAGCCACAATGGCAGTTTGTTTAGGTTTATAAAAATCTCCCATCACTAGGTCTCCAAGAGCATCCCCAATATTCAGTGCCTACCAAAAATCTAATGGCATATTGATCAATATTGGCTCAAATCCCACAGTTTCATTGGATTCCAAAGCCTGAGTAAACAGATGAGACTGACACTGTGCCTTATGGTCAGCAAGGCTGGGCTTTGTCAGTCCTACAGGGCTGGTGAATTCTAGCATGAGTGGGAGGAGGGAGAGGAGGAGAGGTAAGAAGGTATAACATCAAATAGGATACGGTAAAGCAAGTCGACGAAGCACACAAAGTCAGGAGGGCAATTTTGAATTAAATCTACAGAGCACCGGGAAGCTCATGAAGGTGACTAAGGGTGGGGTGGTTCCCTAAATGGTAAAGATTCAGGAACTCCATGAGTGGAGATTGGATGTGATTAGGCCAGGAATATAACATATGAGGGGATTCTAATACTGGCACAGAGGTGGGGATCAGCATATTTACAGACTGGTGGAATATGAGAGCCAAAAGAAAGCTCAAGGTCAGGAATTTCTGGCCTTACAAACCAAAGGTTACAGTCTGAGCTATGCAGAGCTATAGCAGAGTCCACGATATGGGTCATAAGAACTCAGATGCATCCTGATTTAAATACACTAAACATTTAAGGAGATTCTGCATTATTAAAAATCTGCTAGAAATGACTGAGTACCTCCCAAAGGCACAGCTCCATGCAAGCAATCTTTTTATTATTGAAAGGGGAGCCTATTTCATGAATATACAATACATTTGGGTGTTGGGGGGAAATGTGTATCCTAGTTCCCCACAAGATCTCTGCATTTTCTAAAGATCCTGATTATCGCCTCAAGCCCATTATTATTTTTGTCTTCCGACAGCGGTACGCAGACACACTGCACAAAGATGCTGACAACTGTGCTAAAAAAGAGTAGCAGCTAATAAGTAAAAAGAACCCAGTCACTGTGAGGCTGCCTGCTATTGACCTCCAGAACTTATTTCTTGGCTGCCACTTTTGGAGAGGCAATTTTTTCTTTAGAATGAAGGTGGAAGAGGAAGGAAATAGATTATATAAAAAAAAAAAAAAAGACCCAGCGGCCATTTCATTAACTGGGGAGCCTCCAGCTGTGTAACTGGATGCTGTTATTGCAGCTACAAGTCAAATCTCGTTCCTAACTGTGCAACCAATAATAGTTACTCTTTTGTGTGAACCTGCCTCCTGAGGTTGCCATGGATCAGGGAGGAAAAGAAAAGTGACACGTGCCGTATTCTGCCGACCCACTGAAAATGTCGTTTCGTTTGTTCCGGGAGTGACCGTTTTTTGAGTGGAATGTGAGAATTTGAATAAAAATCCTGTCAGAAACTTGTCAAAATGCACTTCGGTCTGAGTGGAGGTTCCAGGGATGACAGAACCAGCAGAAATATAGTGGGGTTTTTTAACAGGCCAAGTTAGGCTAATACAATTTTTGGTGGCATGAGAGATGAGTATGAGCTTTAAAGTTCTCTAAAACTTGGAGGTTACTCTAGTGTAGATTTCTACTGCAGTATGCAAATAGTGTCTTGCAAATGATATTCACATGGAAGAAGGCAACAGCACCTGCACTTAACATTATCCACTGGGCACTATCCAGATATTTAATGAGTTAATCCTCACAACATCCCTGGATAGGGAACACGAACTCTAGCTCATTTGTTACTTTACTCGCTGGCATTACAGATGGGAAAGCTGAGACAGAGAAATTAAGTGATTTCCTCAAGACCAGGCAACACATCAGTGACAGAGCTGGAATGAAAACTCAGGAGAAGCTCTGAGTCACAAGATTGTTTCACTCCGCCACACTGTCTTTTGTATGAAGGAAGACTGATTGATCTATAGGTATATAGATATAACTAGTCTATTATCACCTGAGTTTAGTCACTGGAGGTCAATGGAACCTATAAAAAGCCATTTTTAAAGTGATCCATCACTTCTAGGGGAGTTTAAGCCATCAGTTTGTATTAAAGATGGGTCTAAACCAAAAGACTGGGCCTACTTCCACCTCCTACTGAGTCTGGCAGATATGGGTTACTTTACCTCTATAGGTTTCAGAGTAGCAGCTGTGTTAGTCTGTATTCGCAAAAAGAAAAGGAGGACTTGTGGCACCTTAGAGACTAACAAATTTGTTAGTCTCTAAGGTGCCACAAGTACTCCTTTTAGTTTTATCTCGATAGTGAGTTGAGGTTAAAACACAGAATCCAGACACCTTAGACCTCTAAAGAACTTCAGATTTAGTCCTAATTTTACCCATTAGGCTCCCCTTCAATGTGTGCCCTCTTTATCCCAACTGCCCCATTCCAGGTCCTTCTCCATAGCGTATATAGTAGAGTCTACGTAGATTCTCTAGGTACCCTGCACCAGTGGGACTGATGGTTTCTGGAGGAGGAAGAAGTGGTCACAAGAGTGAAGCATTCAGAGGCGTGTTCTCCTGGCCTCAAGTCCCTCCCTCTCAATATGGTAACAGCAGCAGCTTCACAAGGGGATAGGTAAGTGGTTCACTCCCTAGTGGTACGACCCTGAAGAGCTACAGGGCAGTCAATGAAACTGATCTGCTTCCAAAGCTTTCTGACCCTTTTGCTCTTCCTTCTGCTGGGCTCTAAATGCCATGAAACCCTTTGCTGCTCCATCCCTTGGGATGCTGACCCTGTGACGTTCGGGTGTCAGTCTTGTGCTGGTGCCCCTTCGTTCGGTACGACTATGGAATAACACAAAGCTAACAGAATGGTACAGCACAGTTAGCTGTACAGGAGTGCTAGTTTATTGGGTACGCGGGAAGCAATGAAAAGAAGGGGCAGGCTAAATAACAGAGATGCCTGTAGGATGCGAGTATTTCCAGGCTCTCAGAAATGGGCCCTTGTTGTTGGGCCCTAGTGTCTCTGATTTCCAGTAGGCTGAGGGCTGACCTTGTTCATTGCATGGCTTAGTGGAACACCCAGCGCTGCAGGATGGAGGTCAGCCCAGCGGCATCACTTGTTAGGAGTTCAGCAGCTGACTCATCGCTTCCCCTGCCAGCTCTCCTCTTGAGCTGTATTGTGTGGTACAAAGGCCATGGCAAGCAGGCGGCCGTTATATTTATGACCCAACGGAGGGTTGTAAAAGTTGCACAGCAGTTCATGTGAGTTCTCTATCTCCAACAGTGGGAGGGTGACCAGACAGCAAGTGTGAAAAATTGAGATGGGGGAAGGGGGGTATAGGGCCTACATAAGACAAAGCCCTGAATATCCGGACTGTCCCTATAAAACTGGGAATTTGGTCACCCTGGGGGACTCTGCTTGATTCCTCCCCTTTCCCACAAGACTCCTTTTGAAAATGGGAGCCAGCATGCCAGAGAGTAAACAAACCTGTTACACCAGGTGTCCTGCAGGTAGGCAGAGGCATCAGAGCACAGGTGCAGAGCTCACTGGTGGTTAGGTCAGGAGCTGAGAGAACCGTTTGCCAGGCTGAGAATGCAAGAGCTGAGCAGAGGGAAAGCAAAGCTAGCTCCCACTATATTGCTTCCCGTAACAGTGACACTGTGCACCTTCATAGGGGTCCGAATGCGTTTTATGAACACAAGTGCCCTGAGGTGAGGTAGGGAAATGGGTGCTGTTAACTTACAGATGGGCAGATTAGAACACAGAGTCGTTAAGGGTCCAATCCTGCAAGCTGTAAGCATCATCTGCTCTTAATACTTGATTCTTCACTGTATCTGAGTTCAGCCCAAATGGAGCATGTGAGCAAGAGAGGGGGCCTGTATGAAGCCCATTGAGGCTCCCCGATTCAGGGCAGCTTTTCCCCAATATGGGCTAGCACTGCAGAAGGACAGTTCTGCTCTACTATGCTCCCTCCCTCCCAGTTCCACCCCGACAGGCCCTTTTCTTCCTCTTACCCCCATAGTCCCTGGTGCAGGAGACAGCTCCAGCTTTGCAGTGGTAGAGAATTTCCTTATACAGGGGCAGTGGAGTTCTCCAGCTGGTTAGAGCTACTTTGTTCCATGTAAGCAAGGCAAAGTGATAGTGGACTGGAGAATCAAGTCCCTAGTTCTCACTGGCTTCTGCAGGAGTTGGCTTTGCAGGAGGCACTCGCCACGTGGTAGAACCTGGCCTCAAGAGATTTGCCAAGAGGCTCACAGCAAGTCCGTGTCAGAGACAAGAACCAGAGCCCCCAGTTTCTGACCCCTAGGCAAGTCCATAACTACACTAGACCATGCTTCTACCTTGCATACCATATTCTCGTCCATTTTGGTGTGTGCATGACTATTACACAGAAACATAGCTGAAGAAGAAGAAGGTCTGAAAGACACCAGTGGTCTCCTGCTTCAGTCCTAGTAAATTGATATGCTTACCTGATCTTCAGGGGCAATCCCTGCACAGTGTTCCAGAGGAAGGTAGACAAAGGTTCCTGCTAACATCCCCACAGGGAAATCGCAAATCTACCCCTGTGCTTTTGAGTGAGAATCAATATAGCTGAGCATCAGTCACTCTGTTTCTGTGTTGTATTGAGCTGTTTGTTCTGTCCTGTACCAGCTGGTGCAGTTAGAAAACAGCCACATGCTATTTATTTACTGTTTTTGAGTGCTGTCATTGTGCTTGATGTGGTATAAAATCTAGAGGCAGGCCTGGTCCCTGCTCCATGGTTCTTCCATTCTGTCCCAAACACTACACTTCAAACACACGCTGCCCTGGATTCGCACAGGATAATAGCCCACTCCCAGGCAGTTCGGATTGCTTAATCACTCTGCTCTGTCCATAGTGGATTAATGTAATTAACGTAAACCCCTTTCGGGCCGGGGACCTGTTCTTTGTCTGGCCCTGCTCTCCATTTGTACAGGCTGCACAGGCGCACATGGGGCTATAAAAATGATGACAATGATCTAATCCCACTGATGTCCCTCAGTACCAAGTCAATGGCCATTTAGAGGCAAGTTCTCTTCATGGGGGATTTTAGATTATTAAAAACAGCCAAGAAGGCCTGAGGTCAGGTCAGAGTGATAAAGTGCATCACAAGGAGAAGTGAAATTGACATGTTTTAAATGTAATGGGATCTCTTTATGGAGCAAAATTAAAGCTACTAATAGTTCTGGGTTTGAGTATGCCTTAGAGGCACTGGTCTACTTAAGGGGCAGTGCATAGTCTCCCCACCTAGGGAGCTCCCCAATGTGCAGAAAGGAGCATGCCTGCCACTGCTCAGGGATGCCACATGCTGTCTCCTGCACTGCCGGCCAGCTCTGCCACCAGGAGCACATGGTGGGAGGTGTCATGACTTGATCTCCTTTTGTGGCATCTTGATTTCCAGAAGGCATTAGGAGAGAGCTCTGAGCACCACAGGGCCTGCAGTTGTGCTTGGCTGCTATGCAGGAACACAAGACGGTGGGCTGAACGAGCCTTTCCCTCCCCTCTGCCTGCATCTGCTGAGCAACTGAGCATGATCTGGTCCAAAGTGTGAGACGTAGTGTGTCTCCCCTTTCCACTCCCTACATGGTGTTCCAGCTGCTGTAGCTAAGGAAGAGGGTGAACTGAAGAGCTGGGAGGAAAATGCCAATGATTGTTTATTGGGAATTCTTTTTTTAAGCATTTTCTTCAACATTTCCTGTGGCTTTTTTATATTAAAAAAACCACAAAAACTTTGGCTTTAAAAACCCACTGGTTCTGGTTTTTAAAAAATGACTGAATATCAAACGTTTGTTCTGAAAAAACATTCCGTTTTCAGCCAAAAACTCAAATATGAATTTTTTTTCTGCAAAATTATTTTCAACAGGTTTTTAGTTTTGTTTTGGCGGGCTGGGGGAGTTGACAGTTCATGAGTGGCTTGATTCCTGGCGAAGGTGTAAGATCCTTGGCACGTTTTCCAGGTAACCGAGCCTGCCCTTGAAAATTAAGCTGAAAGTGACATTTACATTTTGCCAGCAGCTAAGAAGCCTGTGTTCTGTCTGAGGGGTCAGAAACAATCACTGAGGAGCTACTCTAGCCTCCAGGGCTCCGCTCAGAAAGAGACTCACACAGATCCTTAAAGCAAAGTCATAGAAGCCAGTGATTTTTGGGTCTGTCTCGCCATGGGAATTGGCAGAGCTCCCACACACAAGCTCTCCAGCAGACTGATTTTCCATCGTGCTTCCTTCGCACACAGTACAGGAAAGCAAAAAAGGCCTTTCTTAAAGGGTCAGGCTACAGAAACAGTATGAGACTATCAGCCGATTGTGCAACAGACAATATAGACTTGACTTGCAGAAGCAACCTCTGATTTTGTGTCCATAAGGTTCTCGCTACCTGATCTGCGGACATAAACAGTTCAATGTCTCAAGCAATGGCATTTCCCCACCATTTTCCCTCACACATGAGCCAAGCAGGCTTGAGGCCTGCCCATGTCATGTGAGCATATGGAAACGGTGGCCATCGGGCCCAGGTACAGTTGGGACAGATACGTACACTGAATGGAGGAATGTTTCTCTTTTGGCTGAAAAGCCCAGCATTTACGCTCAGAGCATGAGGATCATTGTCTGCAACAAAATAAGCATCCTGGTAGGTCACGTTTTTACACAGCACAGACCGTGCTGCCTTCCCAGCCCTTGTATCTGTAACTCGCTTGAAAAAATTGCTGACGTCTGCCTGAATGCCAATATCTCCTTAGCCACGTGAGCCTTAATATTGCCGCTTAAGCTTAGTATCTGAGCTTCACAGTGCTGCTAAATGCAAGCCGCTGTCGCAGCAGTTGGAGAGATCCGAGCTTTTAACTCACTCGCTTTTTAATGTTCCCCTCCCCTCCCTCCTTTCCTGTGCTCCTGGATTGTAGCTGCTGGTTCAGTTACTGATTTTTCTAATTGGCCTATGATTTTCAAAGGTGGTCATATCTCCTGGGCTGTGATCTTATAAGATATTGCATGCTAAGTGGGATTGGGTCTGGCCAGTAATTGGGTGGTGCTACCATCTCCTTCCTTGTCACTTCCTCCCTCCTTCCCTCCAGAATAAAAATGGGGACGTGTTAAAGCAAGGGATAGGGTGAGAGATAACTCTACTGGCTCCTCTGCATCCTCTTTGCTGCTTTCTCCCTATCTTTAACCCCCTTCCCTTTTTTTTCTTATTGTGGTCTTACTTCTGCCATTACTTTCTTGAGTAAATCCCTCCCGTGCAACATTTTACCTTGTTTTTATTCTCTCCTTTGTCCCTATGATGTCTTCTCCTTCTCCTCTAGGGTAGATTCTGCTGACTGTCTCTGAGCCCTTCTAGGGTTTTATTTTTCTCTTCCCATTTCAGTGATTCTCTTTATCTGAGGGTCCTCGAAAGTGCCTTTCAGCATAGTACATCAGCCCATCTCTCTGCCTTACTCATTCATTTTCTCTCTCATTCTCTGCCTTACTCATTCCTTCTCCACCCAGAAACAGGATCGCTTTTGTCCCCAGTGCACACCTCCAGTTAATAAATTTGGACTCTGACAAACTGATGTTTAACGAGGTAGTCCTATAATTAATTGAACCTTCTGAGCTCTAATCTGATGTAGAGATGGGTCCGAGCTGCAAAGTTTTAGATACCAGCTTTCACCCAAACTGATGGCTGGATCTGGGGCTTTGGTCTGGCTCCTTATAGAATTTGTGTCAGGGTCACGTGTGAAATTTGGATCTATCACAATTAATGATAGTAAAAAATTTTGCAAGGAACATTAAACATCATGCTTCAGGATTTAAGCCAATTGTTTAGATACCACGATGAGACCTGGCTGGGAGATTATCACACATCTGCCTTTTGCAGGGCTCTTGGACCATCTTCTGAAACAACTGGGGCTGGCCCCCTGACACAGGCAGGATAATAGATGGACTGCTGGTCTGATCCAGTCTGGGAATTTCTATGTTCTGACCTGAGCCTTCCCAAATGGAGGGTTGTCTGAGGTGGAGATTTGGGGCTAGCTCCTCCTTTGTTTGATTAGATCGCAGTTCTGTGCTCTGTTGCAGATGCAGCAAGAGTTGCCAGTGAGTACCAGAGCTGAAAAAGTGGGGAGTCTTAACTTTGGACTGAGCGTGTGGGAGGAAGGAATTAATGCCATGTCATTCTTATTATTACTTTTTCTTAACCATTCACTCTTATTTAGGGCCTGATTCAGTTCCCGCTCTGCCTTTTCTCCCCTAACTTCAGCAGAAGTGGGACTGGGCCCTCATATCCTTACTGATGACTAGACAACTATCTTTTTTCTTGAAAACTCACTCTCTTTATAATGCTATAAAGCCTAGTTCACAGCTCCCTTGAAAACGGCCGTAAGCTACCTCTGTGTAACACGCACCTTGCTTTCCCAGGTGGAAGACTCCTTGAGCAGCAGAAGCTGTACTGAAACCCACTGTTTACCCCTGAGGTGTGGTGGATCTCACTCCACTGCCGAGCCAGTGATTTAAGATTGATAAAGCTTATGCATCATGTCCTGGAGCAGCAGTTTGAAGGTATGACATTCAGGGCTAACTCGTATGGACTGGCTCACTCAAGAGCTCTCTGCTGTTGCCAGCAAAAGGACAGGAGGGGGTGAAGACGGTATGTTTCTGCCTGCAATACTCAAGACAGAATTTGCCCTAGAAGAGCAACGGCAAGCAAAGCTCCCGTCTCTCCCCTCCTGCACTTTGAATGACACTCTTTCAGTGTCAACAGTAAGAGTTTGGAAAATATTATTTTCAGCTTGGAACAGCTATTAAAATGTTACCCGCTGCAGGAAGGTTCTTTGAGGAGGACAACAGTCTTCATTCATGCGGAATAAGTGCTGAATAATGGAGAACCATAGTATTTCTGTAAAAGAAAGTGGCGTTTAAATCCAGTGTAGATGTTTCATAGGTGGAGGGAAAACAAATCCAAGCCTGGAAATGGTGGGCAGAATTCACGTGGAAGCAGAATGGCAGCTTCTTTCTTCTGGTTGGTGAGGCAACCGTAAAGGCCAGCAGTTGGAGCATTAAGTCATGCTTGTCTCACCTGCTGTGGTGGATATGCCTTGAAATACTTCCCCCCAAAACTCCCTCTCGCACAACCCCTCTATTCAGACTTTCTCCTCTTATCTTTAGTCCAGGAATCCAATTTGTAGCTGCCTCCCCTGCTCCCCAGCCCAATTTACCCTTCATCTCCTCTTGAGCTAATTCACATTACATGTTTTTTCAGTCTTCTGGCAATGTGTGAGGCATTTCAGCTGCTCATTTGTGGAAAGAAATGTGTCCTGAACAGTTTACAGGCTTCCCGTCCCCTTCCTTTAATGCTTTGATTCTAGGAATTGGTATTGTCTACTGTCACCTACTGTTGAACCCTGGGGGAACTCTACGTTCCCACCCCATTGTCAATGCTAAGAGTTTATGGCGCGGTTAGGATCTGCAAAGTGACTCTCTGAGAATAGCCCCTTCTTACTCAAAGGGTTGTTTCCTGTGTTTCTGACTCCAATCTTGTTACCTTATTGACTAATATCTTTTTGTGGAGCCGGTACAGCTCTGGGCGTGCTAGCTGGATTCTCTTCTGCTCATTCATCCTCAGCCAAACATCCGGCAAATTCCACTTGCAGTGTCTCTGTGACTAGTGGTGATGTAGGGGACAGGAAGATCAGGTTTTCAGCTCCCAGGGGAAATTTGCTATTGGAAAAATTTTAGCTTTATTTGACTCGTAAACAGAGCAAATATGATCTGCAAGCTGCTGAGAGAGAATGGATTTTGAAGGTGCACAAGGTCAGTTTTCTGAATATAACTGAATGTTATTTTGTGGTTCCTTGCTATAAGTCACAATTTACTGGCACCACTATCATTTTCACCATTCCTGATGCCATCTCCTACATGCTGCTGTGTGAACTGCCCGAGCTGACTCTTGACATCTGCACTTTGATGCTAATAGGATCAGCCTTTAGTCGAGAAGAAAACCTGTCATGCTGATTTAGCACAGCTTTTTGTGTTGCATGTGTGTTTCTGTCACTGTGAAAAGAGGACAAAGTCCTATTGGTGTGCGGTTGGTTAAGGGGTTCAGGGGAACCTTTGCTTCACTGATGAGGGCTGCTGGGCAAAGTTACAAAAAATAGGGCACCATTGGAAGGGAGGAGGACAGAAAAATGAGGTTTGGGTCTCAGAGAGCAGGAGATCTAGAAACTTCACTTGTTGCCAGTCGTGGGGTTGTTCAAAAACCAGCAAATACTCGTTTGCAACACTTGATGATAAAGTATTCTCCATTTTGTGGTCTCAGGGTATTACACATCTGGCACCATGGACATATGCGATGCTGTGTTATCATGCACAGCTACCAAGGTCTTGAGAAACCAGGCTCACCTGCAGTGGGACAGAGAGCCTCTCCACACAAGGGAATGAGAGCCTTGTGCCGAAAGCCTGGCACTAGGCATCTGGGAAAGAGAGTTCTATTCCCAACTCTGCTATGGACTTGCTGGGCCATATGCTGTGCCAGTGTAAATAGATGTAGCTTCATTGATTTCACCCATTAACGCTGGCAGAGAATTGGACCTGTTGGGTGGCTTTATGCAAGTCACTTAAGGTATGTTTACACTGCAATTAAAAACTCATGGCTAGCCCATGCCAGCTGACTTGGGCTTGGACTAAGGGGCTATTTAATTGAGGCGTAGATGTTTGGGCTCGGGCTGCAGCCAGAGCTCTGTGACCCTCCCACCTCACTGGGTCCCAGAGCCCGAGCTCCATCGAGAACCCAAACATCTACACTGCAATTGAACAGCCACTTAGTCCAAGCCCAAGTCAGCTGGCATGGGCCAGCCACGGGTGTCTGATTGCAGTGTAAACATACCTTAAGTGACTTGCATAAAGCCACCCAACAGGTCCAATTCTCTGCCAGCGTTAATGGGTGAAATCAATGAAGCTACATAACCTCTTTCTGCCTTAGCTTTCCCCATCTGCAAACTGAGGATAATAAATATTTAGCCCTCCGCATAGTAGTGGAATGAGATTTAATTCCCCAATATTTGCAAATATTCTTGCTATTGAAGTTTGCCACATGAAGGAAAACACTCTAGCCCTTGTTGTGGGTATGGGATCAGCGGAAAAGAGGGTTAAACAAAGGAATGGTAGTATATCTACAGGGCATCTACCATGCCACAAAGACTCCCTAGTCAGCCAACCTTTCAGACTCCTCTCCTGGAAGCCCTGCTACCTCCTTTCCGCTTTGCTTGTAATTACAACAGACAACAGCAAGAAACTGTCTCCTGCATCTCTCAAGATCTAATCTGCCAGGTATCCCCGCGCTGCTGCACTAAGTGCCCCGGAAAGGTTTATAAAGTGTAAATATTGTACAGCATGCTGCATGTGCAGTGGCATTGGTGCCAAGCTCAGAATAGGTGAGCTCTGCTCTCCACAAGACATCTAGTATTGTTCTTTTCAAAATCCCCATCATCGATTAAAAAATAATGAAGTAATGACAGAAAACGTGAGCCACTGGTATGACACTGGGGCCACATGAATAGCGTTAATGTTCTTGCATAGGATTGTGGAGTAAAGGCTCTCTTTTAAATTCGGCTTTTTGCTTGTCTCTGTTTTCCGTGCACTTGGAAACTCAGGTTCTTCAGGTCAGGCAGGAAATCAGACTCTGAAATGTAAAGCTCTGGGTTGCTGTACACCTGCTAGCAATCATTCTGCGTGCATTGTTAATGTAAACATGGACCACTGCTCTCAGACAGGGCATATTTGTTTAGGGGCTATTGTCAGTTTCAGTTGCGAGGAGTTCATGGGGACTTTTTCCCTTCTCCTTCTTTGTGTCTGTCTCACTGCATAGAAACACAAGAATTGCCAGACTAGCTCAGATTCATGGTCCATCTAGTCTTTTATCCCACCTCCAACAGAGATCACCACCAGATGCTTCAGAGAAGGGTGCAAGACACTGTAGGCCAGCTTGTCAAAGGTATTTAGACACTGAAAGGTGCCAGTGGGCATCCAGTGGGATTTACAAATGCACCTAAGTGTATTGGGTACCTGGCTCTCATTGAGATCGATGGGAGTTAGGCACCTAATCTATTTAGGCTCCTACTGGGATTGTCAAAAGCATCTATGACAGGTTTCAGAGTAGCAGCTATCTATATCTTTAGGTGCCTAAATACCTTTGAAAATGTGGCTGAACATACCTTGCCCACAATAGACAACCATGGAAGTCTAGGTTGCGTAAAAGATGGTTTTCAGCCCTGAAACATGAGGTTTTATATTCCTTCCACAATTCATCTTTTAGCATTAAGTTCAGGTTTTGAACACTCAAAAATATAAAGCAAAACTGAGTCAAAATTCTCAGATGAGCCATGTTTCTAGTAGAAATTAGGTACTGAGCCATGTTTGCCAAAAAGTTGAGAAGACCTCACCCAGCTGGTTCTGGACCCTTGGTCTTTTTGGGAACCGCAAAGAACCAAGCACATTCCAATCATTCAGCAAGTATGTAAAACCTCTGTGTCTCTGCTTCCCATGGTATTTTATATGTAACCACTCCTTTCATTCAGATGACCCCCACCGCCCTGCCCCCAAAATGCTTAAAAAACGGTATTTTAAAGACCAATGAAATATTTGTCAGAAAAAAATAAATTTTGCCAAAAAGAAAACCGTTTTTCAATCAACTTTTTTAAATGACAAATTTGAAAATTTGAAATTCTCTCACTCCTTAAACTTTTCAGAAACTTAAAAATGTGTTTACCTCAGTTTCCCCTCCCCATACTTTCTTTTTTTATACCTTAATTTTTTTCTCAGTGGAAAAAGGAGGAGGACACAATTTTTAAAAAAGAGTAGGACTTACCCCATTAAAACAAAACAAAACAAACAAAAAATAAAATTTCACCTGAAATTTAAAAAATCTTTAAATTTTTCATTAAACATACTTAGCTATTCCAAGCACCTCTAGCTAATAGGTCCTTCTAGTTCCATCATCTAGTTTAATAATTGGTGAACTGCAACAAATTTGTTAAACTCGTATCAAGAGAGTAGCGTTTTTGAGTACAAAATGTACTGGACTAGGGAGTAGTTGTCGGATAATTAATTGCAAAGCGGATATGGGAAAGGAATATGAGTGTGTGTGTAGTCATATGGGCTAAGATGTTAAAGTTTTACATACAATAGCAATGGCTTTTTAAAAATCAATATAGAGAAAAGGCAGAGCCACAGATTTAGCCTTACACCTGTATTGCTCGTGTAGTAAATACTTGTGTAAAAAATCAATACAGGAAGCCTACTCAGCAGTGTAAATCCTGTGTAATTATTGAGCAGAGAATTATAGTTGTCACATATTGATTTCCTTCTGCTTTGCCAAACCTTCCTGCTTTCCAAATACCTGATTCACATTCACAGGGCCAGCATTGCACAAGTGAGGAAGGACTGTGTATGCATGAGAACCAATATCTGTAAAGTGTTGTGCACACATACCTACACATACATTCCCTCTGAGAGTACTTAACCAGCTGATTTGGAAAGTAGAATCTCCATTTCATGGGAAATTTAGGTATGTCAACATTTTAGTTTCATCCTGAATACGGACAAAGTTAAAATTTAAAGTCTTTTGCAGATAGAAAGTTCAGCAAAAAATTAAATTTGGAAATACTGAAGGGCTCTATTTTGGCTCAGATCACCATTGAACTGCATGCATTTGAGGTGCCGTAGTGGCTCATGGGAGTTGTAGTTACAGTTCCTAGTGACCCTGTTCTGCTCCATTGGCAAGGCTGCCTAACTGGACTACGTGCCCATGGTGGGCTATTGCCTCCTGTCTTGATGAATCGTGGGAATCCCATGACTATAGAGTATCCAGGGAGGTGTAGTCTGGCAGGGCAGCCCCACTCACAGATAAAAAAGGGGACAAGAGGCGTTGAACCACAACTCCCATGAGGCACCACATCAGTTCACGCAGATACAGATTTCTGTTGAACTGACTCAAAACTAAATATTTCAATTTGGTTCAACAAACCAAAATATTTCAGTCCTGTTCAACATTAAACTTTTTGATTCAATTTTCCTTTTAGGAAAAACAAACAAAAAAAAAACCTGGCAAAATTGAAAGTTTTCTATGGAAAACTTAGATTTTGCTTAAACTGTATTCTCTGTCGAAAAACATTTTGATGGAAAACTTCCAGCCAGCTATACTGGTGGCTCATGCTCACTGCAATTAAAATTAGAGAACGCTCTGAAAGGCATTAGTAGAAATGGGTCCGTATTAGGCTTCAGACAGTGTAGGGTTTTGACAATGCAGCCTTTTGGCAAGCTCTCCTTGTAAAATTTGGAACACTCATGAAACTGACTAATTCCTAAAGATCTCTGCCCTCTTGTGCTGCATTAAATCCAGTTCAGGGAGCCAAAGGCCTTTTCCATTGTGAGATCCAGTTCTTACTCAAAATTATTGTGGTGGGTTTAGATCTGGAGGTTAGTGTGAAGTTGGATTTGAGGTTCTGGCTCAGGCCTGTCTTTCTAGCTTTAAATAACAGCATCAATTGCTCTCCTGAAAATTATTGTGTAATCAGCTGCCAGGGTCTACTCCAGAGGTGGTTGCAATTCAGAGGTGGGCAAAGTGATACGTGTATATTGTCTTTAGAGTACTATGGATCTTTAAGATGGCATTTTTCTCCAGCTGTATTGTTATGCTCACTTATATTTTAAGTGCAGTAAACTAAAGAACAGAATAAGGGATTTGAAAGAGATTAGGAAATCATCTTATTTTACAAATATTCTGGAGAGGAAGGTGTTGGACCTCATCACCCAGAGTCATGGGACCTTCACACTGTGTGAGGAAGCAGTTTTGGTTTAAAGCTACTCTGGAGAATGTTCCTCTCCCTTCTGAACACTGGGAGCATCAGCACAGGTGTAAGCCTAAAACCCAGATCCTAGCAGCGACTTAAACTGTCAGCACGCTGGTCCAGGAGCAAGAAGGCTCATGTTGTGAGCACTGTTCATTTGTAGCAGATCAAAGACCACCCGCTTTGCCTGCTGAACAAGAGACACTTGGCCTTCAGCTTCCTTACACTTGTGAACGGTGCCCAAACCCCTTTCAGATGCCAGCTGATGTAGCCTCTCCTGCAAAGCTGCTGTTTCATTACTCCACAGAGGCATTTCTCTTTTCTGGATGGCTTGAGTGCTTCATGATTCTGGCACCTTTGAACGTTCCAAGATCATTACTGCCAGGGCGTTTCTGGAAGCTGCTGAACAGGGCGCTGTTTCAGCAATAAATGCACTGACATAGACCTGATGGAATCCCGGTGCTGCACCTGGAAGCATCGGCGCAGCTCTCGTCCTAGGGAATGCAGTAAACTCCTCCTCACTGGCCTTCCCAAGACCCATATCTTGCCTCCGTACAGATGCAGCCCCTGCAATCCCCTTCCGTATCCACAGCTCTGAGGCAAAAACTGCTCTAAAGTTTGGACCGAGGAGGAGAATCCTTTGGACGTACAAAGCCACCTTGGCAGCAGCTATGCCATTACTATCTTCAGCTGCAGGGGTGTGTGTCTGTGGCTAAATGAACCTTGAGGCTGCTGGGAGTGGGCTCAGATTAGGACAGCTCTGAGGTTGCTCTGATCTGCGTTGGGGATCAGTTAAGTGCAGAGCAGGCTTCAGGATGAGGGAGATAGATGCAAAGGACTTCTTTGCTCCCTCCCTCCCCTGCTCAGCTGAGCCCAGCGCTCCCTGAGCAACTGCTGCATCCATGCCGCCACCTGACAGCTTTGGCAGAGTAGTGATTGACAGGCTGCGAGCCTTGTGGCCTGAGCACCACAAGATGTGCCGTCCACGGAGAGCCAGACTCACAGTGCTCCTGGGGTCCCTGATTGGCCCACACTACTTAAGCCCGGAGGGAACGTGTCTGTGCAACTAGGTGACTCCCCAGTTGGCTTCCACAACAGGCCTTGCTCCTAACCTGCTCCCTTTCCGCTCCTTCTTTGTTCCTTTCCTGGCCTAGTCCAAACTTCTGACTCTGGCTCCATCCACTAGGCCTGGCTGCCCACACCCCATAATAGTTGCTCAGTAGCAATGATTTATTAATACAGGGCTAGATTCCCAGTCTCCCTCACACCGTGTAAATCTGGTGGCTCTGGTGATTTACTCTGAATTTGAACCAGGGTAACGGAAAGCAGACTTTGGCCTAGAACAAAGGTGGGCAAACTACTGCCCGTGGGCCACATCTGGCCCGGAGGACTGTCCTGCCCAGCCCCGAGCTCCTGGCCCGGGAGGCTAGTCCCCGACTCCTCCCCTGCTGTTCCCCCTCCCCCGCAGCTACGCCACCGCACGGGCAATGGGGCTGTGAGCTCCCGCTGCTCAGAGTGGCATGGTAAGCAGTGATGGCGCATGCACGGCAGTGGAGGGGTTGGGTAAAGGGTCCCGGGGGGAAGACAGGGGGCAGTTAGGGGCGGGGGTCCTGGGGGGCAGGGAGCAGAGGGCAGTTGGATGGGGCGGAAGTTCTGGGGCAGTCAGGGGACAGGGAGCGGGGCGTTTGGATAGGAGATGGGATCCCAGGGAGGGGGGCACGGATTGGGGCAGAAGGTCCCAGGAGGGGGCAGCCAGGGGACAAGGAGCAGTGGGGGTTGGATGGGTTGGGGGTTCTGAGGGGGACAGTTAGCTGGCGGGAAGTGGAAGGCGGTTGGGGCCAGGCTGTTTGGGGGGCACAGCCTTCCCTACCTGGCCCGGCATACAGTTTCACACCCCAATGTGGCCCTCGGGCCAAAAAGGTTGCCCACCCCTGGCCTAGAACCTCTCTTACATCAGGCCCTGGCATGCAGCGGTTGACATGACTGTCATTTGTGGAAGGCAGTTGACTTCTTAAAGATGGGGAAGGAGTTGAACAAAAGGGTCAGAGCAAGTTTTCTAGGCAGCTCTTGTGATTCATTCAAGCATTTCCAAATGCCACCGAAAGAGGAGTGTACCCGCTTTGCGTCGTTCATAGCCATGTTCGCTGCTCGTTAATTATTACGTTTGTTTTCAAGTATAAGACTTTATTTTGATGCCCTGTTCCCTTATCACATATAAAATAAGAAGTTGGTTTATTTTTTTATTACTATTATTTATTCCATTTGGAGGAGTGGCAGTAACCTCGTAAAGAATTCAGCCATTGTAACTATGGTTAGCATTGCATGTTAGAGGAACTTCCCAGTTCTGAAGAAAACAAATTTTACTTTTTTTACAGTAAAACACAAATAGCTCCCAATTTTCCCCCCCTCAGGCTGCACCAAATCAAAGCTGCATCATTGCTCTGCTGGTTTCTATTTACCACTATATTTGGGTGTAAGCTGCCTGCAATGGAGAAAGCCAGGTCAAGGATGAAAATCCTTTACTAATCCACTGTCTATTTAATTTCAGCTAAAGCCTCCCTCCTTTCTGCTGTTTACCTCTGCAGGGTCAGCTGCCTGGATGCTGTATTAGGCTCAGTCATGCACTGTCACTTTGAGGAGGAAGTTGCCACGTTTGTTCTCATCCTGATAAAATGCCCTGTAACTCCATCACAGTCATGAGAGCCTTCTCCTTTGTAGCCTCCGCTGTCTGGAACAGCCTCCTGCTGTCTCTCTCTGCCTCACCAACTCTCCATTTAATGAAAGGCTGCAGCAGTGACCAGTCAAAAGCAAAACCAATCTGGATTTTGGCTGCAGAACTCCACATTTGCACACTCTGTCTCAATATATAAGTGCATCTGCCTCCCAGCTAGGGTGACTAGACAACAAGTGTGAAAAATCGGGACAGGGGGTGAGGGGTAATAGGTGCCTATAGAAGAAAATGCCCCAAATATCAGGACTGTCCCTATAAAATAGGGACATCTGGTCACCCTACTCCCAGCTAACCTGCACACCTGCAAAGGCTGTGGCTGAGCCCATTGTTCTGCTGTCCTTTACTCTTAATATTCACTGCTTTTCAGATCTCAGCTGGAGGCCTTCATGCCAGGGCCTCTTTGTTGTTCCTCTGGTTATTATTTCGCACTGGTTTTCAAACGTGGTCACTTAGACTGTACCCACAAGCTCCACATTTGTGCACAGGAATGGACACTTGGATACAGTGGCGGAGCACTCCATAGGCTGTCGCTTTGGAAGACTAGGTCCCCCCGCTGCAGAATGTTTGGGAGGCAGTTTTGTTTTCTAAATAATTGCCTGCATTGTAGATTGTGACTCTTCATCTCAAAGAGACGGCCCCGGTGCTTGGGAAAAGTGGGAGGTGGAGAGTCTGGTGAACACGTAGAGAACACTTCAGTCTTTGTCCCCTGCTGAAAGAGGCTTCAGCTTTAGAATCCCTAGTATGGAACTTTGTTTTACAAGAGCTGGAAATGGCTGAGGTTTTGTAGAGAGATGAAAAGGGACACGAGACCAATTAATTCCAGAGATAATGCGCCCCCCCCCCAAAAAAAAACCCTCTCCCAAATCTGTCTCCTAGGTTAGTGGATAGCATAGGTAACAAACACTTGAACTGTGTATCTTGGAAAGTCCAAAAGGCATTCTCAACCCGAGTCATAAAGCAGGGATTGGCAACCTTTGGCACGCGGCCCACCAGGGAAGGCCGCTAGTGGGCCGGGCCGGTTTGTTCACCTGCAGCATCTGCGGATCGCAGCTCCCACTGGCCACGATTTGCCATCCCAGGCCAATGGGAGCTGTGGGAAGGGCGGCCAGCATATCCCTCGGCCCACACTGCAGGTAAACAAACTGGCCCGTCCCGTCAGCAGCTGCGTGCCAAAGGTTGCCGATCCCTGTCATAAAGCAACAAATGTCTCAATCCCAAGGATAACACAAGGAACTGAGGCCAGATCCAAAAGTGTTTAGGTGCCTAACTCCCATCAAAATCAAACCCTCCTGCTTGGTCCCATGCACACAAATATCATCTTCTATTTTTATGCCAGAGCCCCAAAATACCCTCCTCCACAGTGTTGCTGGAGGGGACACGAAGCTGGAGATTGAGATTTACAACCTGGTTTTACAGGCATAATGGATTTGATAAGCATCCAAACCACCCAGCATTCAAGTCAGGTGCAGATTTGGGGGCAGAATTCAGGTCTCCTGAGTCACAACCTCTGTATTAACCACCTGGTAACATACACTCCCTTAAATATATGTGCATTTATCAGTGCAATGCTTCTTTTCACTATTTGTGTTCAGTGCATCTCCTCTCCTGAGATAATGACATTGAAAGCAAATAAATAGTGCGAGGCCGCTGTCTTAAATATTTCTACAGTGCCTTGATATCTTAGGCCTTATCTACACACACAGGTTGTACCACTTTAACTACAGTGGCATAGGCAAAGCAGTACACCCCTTAGTGTGGATGCAGTTTTACCAGTATAAATGTGTGTGCAGGAAGGGGAATAAGCTACAGTGGTACACAGCATCTTTCTTCCACTACAACTGCATCCACACTTGTATAATTATATTGGAAAAAAGTTATACCCCCTTATGATATAAAAGAGTTTAGACCAGGCTTTTAGTAAATATTCAAGAGCCCATCTTTGAGAACTTGCCTCTCAGGTAGAATTAATCCTCTTGCAAGTTTTTTTTGTTTGTTTGTTTGTTTGTTTTGTTTTTGAGGCCCACAAGTTGCCTTGTTTTGGTAGTCATCTGTCCAAAGGCATAAGAACAGAACGGCCATACTGGGTCAGACCAAAGATCCATCTAGCCCAGTATCCTGTCTTCCGACAGTGGCCAGTGGCTTCAGAGGGAATGAACAGAAAGGGTAATTATCAAGTGAGGCAGAACAGTGATACCCACGAACCAGAAATACTGTAAGCCCAGTTGCCTCAATATTGCTGTATTTACCAATGACTGCAGAAGAAAATGATGTTTAATGGAACTGAAAGGCCTAAAATCTCCGATAAACATTGCATCCCCCCACCCTCAATCAAACAACAAACCAAGACAGGTTCTATTTGTTTGACTTGTTGTTCTGGGATGCACATGGAAACAGAATATTTATACCCAGCTAGAGAGTTTCTGGCTGAAACAAGGTTAGCAAACTAAATCTTTTTTGTATTAATACCTAAATATGAAATTATGCTGCCATCGAATATGAGGGCAGAACAGACTGGGAATGGAACTGTGTGAGCTGGGCCACATCCCAAGCAGCTCAGATTCTATCTGACCCCCTCAGCGAGAAAGTCAGACCACATGCACACCACAAAAATCAAATATAAATCTGATGCCATATTTTACACTCAGCTGCTAGGCACTCATTCCCACGCAGCCTGCCAGGAAGAGCTGAAATAATGGAGTCAAGCGAATAAGAACAGACAGTTGGGGAATGGGAGTTATTTCTTTCTTTATGGGCGGCTGTGAGGATAAATGCGGGGGCAGGAGGAGGAGGCAATTGCTGTGAAGAAAATTTAGTGAATTTTAAAAGCGCATTGTAAGTAAATAAATAATAAATTTGAAAATTCAAGCCCTGGGTGTCTTTGCAAGCGCTCCCCAAGCCATGAGGCTGGTTCCTAGGAAAGCTCAGAAGCTTGCAGCCTCACTTTGAAATAGCGGGGAGCAGGCTATGGATTCTGGGTGTTGGCAGGCATCTCTGCTTTGCTTCTGGATTTCAAATTCCAATATCCAGCTTGGCCAGAACAGGGAGCTTTGGCATCTGGCTGGGAGATGGAATAAAATCCTATGGCCAGATTCTGCTTTCCAGATATGCTGGTGTAAATCAGGAGTCATTTTATTGAGGTAATCAAGAACAGAGCTTGGCCTTTGGTTGCCCAATTAGGTATTGGGCAATCTAGAAAGAGCTCAGCACATTGGGCGCCTAAATGTAGTTGCGTAGATGGCATCTGAGCATCTAGGCCTTAAGTGATGCAGACAGCAAATCCATGACAAAGTCGTGAGGAGGACCCTGGTGTCCTTACTCCTTGTTCCTTGCTCTGATCACTAGGTCATGCTGGTTCTGAAGATCAGAGTCCGTGTGCACGATTGAACATATCCTACCTACACAGTTTATACAGCTCCTCAGCTTGGGTAAATCAGAATTCCATGGTGCAATGCTGATTTTCACAACCAAGGATCTGGCCTGAGCTCATTCATATTTAGTATTTTATTAAGTTCTGTTTATAATGAAAATGTTCAGGTTTTGACTCCTCCTCACCTGCCGTTGGTCTGCATCTCCTTCCTGTGGATTACATCAGCGTTCTTGTGTCGTAATGCAATGTCATGCTGGATAATGATGCATCAGGCTAGGAAACATGACTTGGCCCAAGATCAAAGCTGTTTCACAGTTCGATGTAAACTTCACAGAAGATTTTTGGGACATGTGAATTAGACTGTGCAGATTCTGATGCACTTTTCTTTATCCTCCTGTTTTTCGGGGGTTTGGACAAGCCCCTTTTGAAGACTTTTAATTTTTTTTTAAGTTCCTTTCATTTTCTCGCATTTGAGCAAGTAATTAATCCATTCACAGCTGCATTTAAGAGCAAGACAAAAAAATGCACCTAGCCCAAGTTCTGGGTGCCTTTGACAATTGTATTAAAACACACATCAGGCATGAAAACAACTCCAGCAACATCCTTCACCATATACAGTAAAAACTGACTAAGCCTTACAGCAAAAGGGGAACTCAGGGAGAATAAGCTACTCTCATAAACTCTGCATTTCAAGCCACAATCCCCATCTCCAAGAGCCTCTGCATGAAGAGCATTGGACTAAGGAGTTGATTGGCTGTTTTCTGACTAATGAGGGAGCACATTTCAAAGCTGGAGGATACTCTGCCCACACTGTTTTCTTCTTTATATTGAAGGAGCTCCTGTTCGAGCACTTCTGCTGATCAGTTGTGACAGAGTCCAGGGAGGGAGAGGGCATCTCTCAGTAGGCAGATCCTAGCCTTTTAGGCCTTTATAGGTCAGAACCCACATTGTGCATTTCACCTGGAGAACCACAGAGCATCAAAGTTACATGTTGACAGAGAGAAAGCCCACTTACCCAGTTGGGTTTTTTTAAGAGCTCTGCTTCTGTTCTTTATTTCTGACTTTCTTCCCAATCATCTATTTTGTGTAATCAGTATCTTCTCCACAAGCAACAAACAATGTTTTCACCTTGGACTCTGGTGTCACTGTGTGGTCTAGTGGGCTTGAACATCAGACAGGAACCGTGAATAAAGTTTCTCTTCCTGGCTTTGACACTCATTAGCTGTGTATCCTTGAGACCCAATGGAGCACAGAACCTAGCTTGGGTTTACGTATACATAGCGTGTGCATCGCCAGTTGCTTTTCTGCTCAAGCAGAAGTGCATGTTCACATTTTCACGTGCAGTCTTGAAAATAGACCCTCAGCGTCTTAACCTTTGTTTTATTTTTATCATCCATAAAATGGGGATGATAATATTTGCTTATCCATCTTACAGGTATGTTGACAGGCTTAATTAATGTTTGCTTGGGCTTTGAAACATTATATAAACACTATTAATGTGATGTTGGGAGCAGCAGGAGAATTGTTTTAAAAATAAAGCAACAATCCAGTGTTGTCATGCAAATTGTCTAGAATAACGATAAGAAGGAAGAGCAGAGGAATAGAAGAGATGGAAGCAAAACTGGCGTTTCAGTTGAAAATTTCCAAGAGACGCGAATGAAGCAAATTCCCTGCATCATGTTTCAGGCTTTGCAGCTTGAAGCCTCATCTGGTGACTTACAAGTGTTTTAAAAAATAATAATTAAATGAGCAGAGAGAGCTTTATTAAATGGAGTAATTACAGGAGAGAGACAGCTTATAGTGATACGATATGCGAGACCTATTGTTATTTATTGAGATTGCTACAGCACACACAGCGCACTAACCACGCACGCTGCAAACACGGAAGGCGGTTCCTGCTCTGACAGGTGTGTAATCTAGAAAGACAAGGATGGGAAAAGGGTGGGGATAAGGGATATGACATCCCCAGAGAAGGAGTCAGGGTAGTAATAATCGCATGGTGCATGAGCGAGCATTTTAGCTTTTTAAACTAAAGGGCAAAATCATGGAATACTGTCCCCACTTACTCCCTTGGGCTGGTATCACAGGTTGTAGCATGGGAGGAAAAGTGGCTCTACAGAGTTGCTGCCTCCCACATACCCATGAAGATGGGCAAGAGGGAGGGGTGGATTTTATGGAATGGAGCCTCTGTCTCCCAATATGCCCAGCAGCATGCAGGCACTGAGTATGGTCCTGGCACTGTTTATATCCCCTACCCCCAGATAAACAAGGGAACTGGGTGGGTGATTGTGGTAATGATTGGGCCTGGCTGGGAACTTTTCATCAGGAAGATTCTCAGACAGAAAACTGACTTTCTGTAGAATTGACATTTTTCATGGGAAAATTTTAAATTTACTGGGAAATTTTGGTTTTTTTTTGTTCTATGGGAAAATCATTCCTAGCTTCATGGCTCCTGCACTCCACAGCACTGCTGGAAGTTTAGCCTCTCGGGCTCTGGAACAGCCTTCCAGGGCTCCCAACTCTCAGCCTCCCTGAGCTGCCCTGCTCTCTACCTGCCAGGTTGTCAGGGCTCCAGGCAGCTTGTGGAGCGCAGGAAACATTTTGAAAAGGTGGAAACAAAATGTTACTTTGCCCTTTTTTTTCCTTTTTTTTTTTTTTTTCAAACGCAGTTTTATGAACTTTCATTCTGCAAGAAATTCCAAACATTTTGATATTACGGTCCATTTCAGAATGAAAACGGATTTGAAATTTCAGAGTTTCCTGTGGAACATGAATTCCGGTTCCCAGCCAGCTCTGGCGATGATATAGCCTGAAATTTCCCTCTTTCCCCTGTCATCGTTCCACAACTCAATTTCCCCCATCTCCAGTTCTCAGACTTCATCCAAGTATCCAGGTGTCCTTCCCTCCCAGTACAAAATCCCCTCCCCGTGTATAAAGAAGCAGTTCCCTCATCTTGTAAACAAATGATCCCTGCTAGTCAGTTGTTAGAACTTCTGTGGCATCTACATAAAGTAGCTAACTGTAATGGATATTTCTAATCCCCGAAATCATTCAGGAGAACATACAGTCTCTTCTACACAGCCATATTCTCACACATTAGGGTTGTGGGTTTTTTCCAGGATTTCTGTCCTCCGCACCACTCTCAGGCCATTAAAGTAAAAATTACCACAGCCCACCACATTCTAGAAAGCTCCACGCACAGTTGCAGTTATGAGGTACTCATTAAAGTCCATGGGAGGGTGGGTGACATAAACCTCTGCATGAGACACTTTCAGAAATTGTCATTTCTCATTTTTAAACCCTTTCAGTGGAAAAATCAATCCCATAAACACAGGGGACGTCCTGTGAAGTTTTGAGTATGGAAAAATAATTTCAGTGAAGGGGAAGAATTTGTTTTCTCCAGGATATTGAACATGTGTGTAGGATATCTGTGGGATATTTGAGAGGATAGGTATGCTGTGTACACGCTGGATGGGATTTTCAAAAGCACTTGTCTTAGGCCTCACCCTCCTCCCAGGAGGAGAGTTAAGCCAACAGTGAGTGGTTTTTGCAAATCCCATCCACTCTGTGTGTGTGTGTGTGTGTGTGAGAGAGAGAGAGAGAGAGCAAGAGCTCGAGGATACCTGCTCCTAATATCCTGTTTTGATTATTTTCATTTCCTAGTAGTACCCCCTCTGCTCTTCATTTTTTCTTCCCCTGGAGACCAAGTTTCACCTCTCTGTGGGGCGCCTGTTCTCCAGCTGCCAGAAAAGGAGGTTGGAAGTTCTGAGGTCACCCTTCATGTCCCTGCTGCTAGGGATAAACCATGATTGTTGTGCTTTTGCCTTAGTCTTTATGTGCCTGGAGTGTCTTCCCCTTTCTACCTCTCCCCTCCCTATGGGGAAGCTGCTTTCCGTACAGCTAAGGAGAAATGGAAAATCCAGACCAAGTAATTGCCTTTCCAAAATCCGCCTGTGCCTCATCATGCAGCTGAATTATGTTAGTCTAGGATAAGCACACAGTGCACAGTTACCTACATAAGTACCCTGAGCACCCAGTGTATGGGGAGAACATGCAATAGAGATGATACATATCAGTGTCACAGACAACAAGTCTGAGGGTGTCCTTGCTAGAGATGTGTTACCTCAGGATGAAGTGAGTTGGCCTGGATGTAATGTGAATAATGTTGTTTTTTAGCAGACTGATTCAATAAAGGAGGGTTAGCAGCACCAGTGAGGTGGCAAGAGGGGCCAGGGAAACCATGTTCCTTTTTCAGTTTTTTTCATTAGATTTACCTGATAAAGAACACACACTGCCTGTCCTGCTGAGACGCGCTCTCGAAAAGCTCTCCGGGAGATACTTGTGGAAGCCGGTAAGCAGACTCTGTACTGAGAGGACACAATGTTTGCAGAAAGCAAACACGTAAACCATGCAGCTCACCTCCAAAGTACCAATGTAGGTTGTGGGTTTGTTTGTTTTTATTCCCTTCCCTTTATTGTCCATGCAGATTAATGATATGTCAGGAGTTCCTGCAGGTGTTATAGAGATTGCGCACGGCTGGCTTTAGCTTTTCCCCTCTCAGAATTTGGCTGTTGAGTGGCTTTTTAAATATTGCTGCTATGCATTGATATCTGGCACTGCAGAGCGAAGAAATGAGCCTTTCTGTAGACATAAAATGTGCTGAGCCCATGCCAACAATCTTTAGAGTTTTTAATTACCAAGCCATTCAAAACTTGCCACCTCCGAGAGAGATAATTTGACACCAGTTTAAGGTTTTAACATCTGCTCTTTGTACAGAGCTGAGATGGTTGATGGAATCTGTTTAATTTTTCATTGTCAGATGTTTCCTTTGTGTTCCTGTAACCACGATCTTTAGTTGACTGAGTGGAAATACTGACCTCCAAGGAAGCCTGGCTAAAGTGGATCTTTGTGGTGGGAAAATTAGCTGTTTCTCAGTCCTCAGCTCTTCCACAGAGAGATGAGTGTGATCTAGTGTTCGGAGTATAGGAGTGGAAAAGAGGATGGCCTGGATTATAATCCCACACTGACGCTAGCTCCCTTTGAGACTTGGGTAAATGATTACATCTCTCTCTCTGTGCTTCAGTTTCCCCATTTGTAAAACCTCCCACGGTGTTTTGGGTATTACTGATTGGTATCTGTAAAGTGCTATTTGCAGTGGTTGCCACTACGAGTACCAACCTTTGTCACGCCACAGAGTTTTACTTCTCCTTGGTTGAGAATTATAGCTACCACATTTTGTGTTTTCACCGTGGTGTTTCCTATGCTGGGGAAGTTCCATCATTTGTGTGGAAGCCTGATATTTCAGTGAGGCCTGTGTTGGTGGTAAGTGCCGATGTTATAATTACCCTTGGATTTTTGCTAGGGTTAGAGGCAAAAATAGCAAAATGCTGCAGATGTGTTACGCCTGGCACAAGCTGAAACCAGGAGCTAGTGATCCTCCACTAATATGACTGTCAGAACTTTCAGAATGAGTGGGGGATGAGGTTCAATAGATTTCACGGTCCAAATTCAGGAAAGTATGAAGGCACATGCTAAACGTTAAATATGTGCTTAAGTGTCCTTGAAGTCAGGGCAGGGATTGTCTGTTACTGTGTATACAGTATGTACCATGGTGGTGCTCTGATCTCAGCTGGGGCTTCTAAACACTACTGTTCTATACGTATTAAGTTATTTATGATTTGTATTGCAGTAGCACTTAGGATTCCCACTCATGGTCCGGGATCCCCTTGTGTGCTAGGTGCTGTATAAGCACAGAGCGAAAAGACGGTCCTTCCTCCAAAGAGCGTACACTCTGAGTAATAGTAAGTCACTGACGGAGAAAGCTGAGATTCAAAGACTGATATCTTACAGCAGTGACCACCTCCTCTCCCCCCATATATTTATTTATTTTATTCCCACAGCTTTATTTTCGGAATCAAAAAGTGAAGCAAATACAAAGGATTCATAAAGGGCTGAAAGGAAAAGGGACTGGGCATTTGCCTTTTCACTTTATGGTCGTCTGCCTTGAGCTCCGATTTCCTGATGCCATGCAGGCCCGGGATTTCTGTAGCGATAAAGGGCTTGCACTGCTCACTGTGTGAAGCTCACTTGAATGCGGCAGCCTTCCTAACGTCACGAATATCATTCATATTTAATTCCAATTCTAATTCTGGGTTTGTACCACTGGAGTGGAGAGAAATCTCTGAGCAGAAACTATGCCTCTCTCCTTAACTGCGTCTCAATTAGACACCTGCCGCTGCGGTTTCAAGCTGCTCCGTTCCCCCCAAAGGCAACGTTTTATAAATAAAACACCCCATCTACTCACCCTCCTCCACTCTCTACCAGCTTAGCTCAACAAGTCAGTGGTGCTCTCATGGGCTACTGCTGCTGGCCTTCAATACCATTTGAATTCTAGAGCTGTGGGTAGCATTAGAGTGCTGTGCCCAAGATAGCTAGTAGGAGAGGAGTTCAGAGCATCGCCCCTGTCAACCGCGGTAACCTCCAAAGCGTGCTGCACTCCTCATGCCAGCCGGGTTTTAATGGTTCTGTCGTCGTGCATGTCAATAGTGTCACAACGAAAATGATGATCATTTTAAGGCACTATTATTACTTTATTAAAGTGTTTGTTGCCGACAGTATTGTAGCATCTGGGGTATCGGAAGGCAGGCGGTGAGACCACGTTGTGGTGAGACCACATTGTTTAAAACACCCAGTGCACTTTAAGGCAGGCAGCGCCATCACACGGCAGCGCCTGCCTCCTCTCGACCTGGTGACAGGTGGCTGCGCCCAGAAGAACACTTTGTTTCTGTTCCCCCAGCCTCTCCTTCAACAAACCAGGCCCACCTGCAGCCCAGCTAATGGGGGCGGGGAAGCCCATTATGCTTGGACTGGTATCAGATAGGCAATGAAGACAGTCCCTGCCACAAAGACCGTTGGAGAGGTTGGGCAGCATATAATGTCTCCTCCTTTGTGGAGATGGCTGGAGGATGTAGAAGCACAGGAGGTGCGGTCTGTGTGAATGGCCTACTGGCAGAGTAAGGCACTGCCCACTGTGTGTAAAGGTGGGAGAATCAAGCTACAGCAGTTATTGCAAAACCATAAGGTCTGAATTTTCAGACCTAAGGTCAGATCTTCAGCTAGCGTAAACTGGCAGAGCGCCAGTAAAGTCCGTGTAGCCACTCCAGTTTACATCTGCTGGGATCTGGCCTCCGGTCTCCACACTTGTGCATGCCCAGCCCATCTCTGACTCCACACACGGAGTAACAAGGGCAACAATCAAGTCATTTCATTTTGAGCCATCTGATATGTGGGTGCAGAACTGCCCATTTTTGTGTGTTGTGTTTTGCCTGTAAATTTTGCATGTGCATATTGAGAAGCTGGTTTGAGGATGGCTGAATGTTTTGCCCTCAGTCTAATCCCTTCAACTACATCTTGACTATGGAACAACATCCCTCAGGGACGGCCCCTCTCCTCTCCCAATCTCCAGCAGTTGGAGAGAAAGCACAAGCACTTCTTGCTAAGCTTGTAAGGGAAGCCCTCCTAGTTGAGTTATAGAGGGATCGCAAACTTAACTTTGGCATGGGTTTTACTTGGTGTCATGGCAATACTTACCCAAACACAATCCCAGGGATGTCTCATTTCCTGTTTTAACAAGCCTCGAACAAAAGAAGCAAGCTTACTTTTCCCAGAACTGGGGTGATAAATTTGACCAAAAAGCAGGAGTTTTCTATACTTGTCCTTGCAGTGCATGGGAATCAAAATCTCATGCACACAACCACCATGACCCTCTCTGGAAGTGCAGGTTCCATAAAGAATACAGTGTAGTGCAGCTGTTTGCTACTTGTCAAAGGCGGGTTTGTAGAAGCTATAAATAGGGAGTGTGCACTGTTCACACACATCTAAGAAGCGACGTCTCAGCCATGCAAATAGCCAGGGCTCAGTATGATGTAGATCAACATTCCATTTCTGCCATAGTGTTCTCCCCTCAACACCCAGGTGGGGAGCAGTAAATTTTGAAGGCTGCAAACCACATTCTTGGCTGGGTAGCTGAAATCACCGAGCGCCTCAGTTACTCCCCTCCAGCCTCCTGTCAGCTGGCAATTTATCAATCGCTCTTTGTATGTACAGCTTGGCTTGTCTGTCTGTTTCCAGCTGACGCATCGACAAGCTGCATGCTTTCAGGCAAGTCACTTTTCTCGGTGCCCAGTCTTCCCCATCTGTACAGTGGGAGTATTTGTACTTTACCCTCCATGTGAAGTGCTTGGAGTGAGATCTTTGGATGAAAAGTTCTATGTAAAATCTAAGTGCACGCTCGCTCACTCGCTCATTGTTTTGTGTCATTATTAGTGCACTCGATACTATGGCTATCCAGGCAGCATCAATTATATTTCCTTATTTCTCTTAGCCCTGGTGACCTATTCATTCAGTAGTTGATAGAGCGGTTAGACCTGGTGATGCTGACCATAATCATCTCTATTTTATGGAATATGCTTTTTTTCCCTGCATACACTATAACACAGACAATTGAGTACAGTCAATAAGCTATTTATTGGAATTAATATTGAGATGAGATTTGATCAATTAAGGCCCCAATTTAGGGAAGCACTTAAGCATATGCTTAAATCCTATTGGAGTCAGTGCTAAAAGGTAACATGATTAAAGCTAAGCAGCTACCTTAGGGATGGAGTTAGGCACATGCTTCCAGTGCTTTGCTGAATCAGGATCTAAACCTATCTAACATACACATTTCTTTGTGTGTGAAATCCTTTGAAAGCCACGATATATATACTTTAGACATCACCAATCAAAAGAGTATACAAACGTATCAGCCCACACAATAACTATGCAATACAGTGCAAAAACATCTGGTCACAGGAAACATATGCTTGCAGGAGAATTGCCACAAAACTCTGGAACTCCATTTATCCTGAGCCAGGGATGTATTTCTTTATAAGTGTCTAATGAGGGCTGGCAAGACAAGATCTTTATGTGGAGGTGTAAAAACAGGAGACATGAGCTAGATGGACCTTTGGTCTGACCCAGGATGGCCGTTCTTGTGTTTTTATGTAGGCATCCACCACTACTTCAAGAGCTGATGGTTTATGGTTTTGAAACACTGGCACTTAATAAGCATATAGCACAGTGGTTTTCAACTTTTTTTTTCATTTGCGGACTCCTAATACATTTTGAATGGAGGTGCGGACCTCTCTGGAAATCATAGACATAGTCTGTGGACTCCCAGTGGTCTGTGGACCACAGGTTGAAAACCACTGATATAGCATCAGACTGAGGAGGGATGCACAGATGTGGGAGATCTCTGAGGCCAAATGAGGTGCTTTCCTGACAGTCAGCAATGGAAGTGCACAGTTGCGGGACTGAGAGGCAGGGAAAATTCTCCTTAGCTTTAAAGCGTAGTTTTGAAAAGGAAGACAGCAATTCTCTCATATAATGACATGCAGTCATGTGCAGTTGTACACCAGCAGAATCCACCATCAGCTATGGTAATAAAGGAGCTGTCCATGTACTCAGGCCAATGCTCGTTGGCTGTGCCACTTCACCTTTTCTTTGTACCAGGGTTAGACACCTATTCCTTCCAAGAAGTGCCATGGAGGTATTTAACTTTCATCAGACACAGGGCCAGTTCCTTGCGTGATTTACACTAATCAAGGATCTGGCCCTTAGTCAGTAGGGATGTCACAGTAACACCACATCTACAGAATGGCACACCTAACAGCCCACCAACTCCCCACTTGCCCTTGTTCTGCATTATAGTGTCAGCAATTAATTTGTTCGGGGCCACTGCACCAGTATTGCCCCTCATGGCCCAGTAGAGCACCCCCTCTAGGCTCCTGGCTTCTTAGCCATCACCTCTCTTGGGCAGAGACCTGCCTCTCTTCCCCCTCCTGACCAGGGTTTTTCCAGGTTGCACAGTTCCCCACCTACACTGTGAGTTCCCCGGCGAGTCAGACGGTCTAAGCAGGCCTACTGTGCTTTCTCCTCAGCTGCTATAAACAGTGTAATAGCCCACAGTTAAGTTACCACATTACATTACAGTCAAAACTTTAAACCATTAAAGAACCTATATGCATGCTAATAAGCTGACCAGAGATCGCCCCAACTCCAGCAAGGACTCTGACAGGTGATTAGTCCTTCACACCCCACCAAGGGATTTTTCTGTGGTTACAAGTTCGCAGAAGCTCTTACCTCATGAATCTATGAGTCCCATGAAGCACTCCCATGAATCTATGAGTCACATCTTTATTCAGCATGGACCTTTGATCTTGGGACCCTAGGAACAGATAATCAGCAGACAATCACTTTCTCCTCATGACTTAGTTCCAATGGGCTGAGTTTTTGCATAACCAGAGGCAGGATTTAAATTCACCTCCCCCTCAGTATTTAACAGGAAATCCCCTTCACACGTATTGTCCCAGAAGTTCATTCTTGTCTGCCACATTGTTCAGTATAGTTCTTTGATCATCCAGGCCCTCAAGAATACATCACCTTTGCATTTAATACAATGGACTCCAAAGATACTTAAACTTCATTCAGTAAGATCTCCCAAAGATAGTGCAGGAAATTGCCATATCTGACACAATATGAACCCAAGATCTGGTGACGAGGGAGTTTAGACCCCACAACCTTCAGCCCCAGAGGTAAGAGTGCTGCCGACTGAATGAAAACAATGCTCTACTGCAGTCACACCAAGCTTTGTTGTGTTCTTTTTTCTTTATAGGCCTGATTTCAACAATCTTTATATGAAGATTTTTAGGCCACCATGGTCAGAAAAACTACTTGGCTCAACTTAAAACAACAAATTCCCATTGCAGTTTGGATGCACTAAAAATACATGGGTTTGATTTTTGAAGGAAGTGATTTTCCCCCCACCCCCAGTGGGAAATTCTGCCATAATACTTGCTGTCAAGAGCAATGGGGACTTTATCCAAGAGGCGAGAGGTCATAACTTCTGGGCACCTATATATAACTCTGGTTATATAAATATATCTAAAATGTGCTCAAATAATGTTACATTTCTAGTCCATAAAACAGCCATAATCTGGATCCAGAGGCCATAGTATATTTTCCAGCTGAATCGGTTTATATAAAAAGAAAAGGAGTACTTGAGGCACCTTAGAGACTAACCAATTTATTTGAGCATAAGCTCACGAAAGCTTATGCTCAAATAAATTGGTTAGTCTCTAAGGTGCCACAAGTACTCCTTTTGTTTTTGCGAATACAGACTAACACGGCTGCTACTCTGAAACCAGTTTATATAAAGTTTGTTAATAAAGGGAGCAGAGTCACCGGGAGAGATAGAATCTCTGCAGTTGCACGAGCGCCCTCACTGCTGCTGGGTTTAAAGAACGGCTCCTGCAGTTGGACCTGGCAAAGACTCTTTCTAAACAAAATTCCTGATACGAGTCCAGAAAAGAGCAAACACCCCAGCTGTGCCAGACAGAGGCTGAGCGAACTGGCCTGTATCATTCTTTCCATTGCTGCTGTTCAAATGGACTGCTCTGGGAGAAGTGGCAGACAGAAATAATGATAGGAAACCCTTCCTGAGAGGCTGATTCTGCCAGTCTTACCTTGAGTAGCACCTTACTCCTCACAGGATACATGGATCTCAGAGCCTGAGTGGGACCGTCTACATGGCTATTTTAAGCACTAAAACAAGAGCCCGAGACTGCAGAACCAGTTCTGAGACTCACTGTGGTGTGGTGGGTGTTTTTTGCAATATAAATGTGCAGACACAGAACTGCTGGGAGGAAGGACCATGGAAATGAGTTTGCATGAGTGAAAACCAAGGGGTAGATCAATCCCCCCTGGTGTGTGAAGGCAAGGGCCTTGGGAGAAATTCCTACTCCCTTGTTTCAGCCTGCACTGAGGCCAGACAGAAGTGCAGACCATGCGCTCTAGAGAACATAGGTTCTGCTTCTTCTGTACTCCTAGAGAGTACCAAGTAGGCACAAGGAGGGATAGGAAGGATTCGGGTTGCCAACTTTCTACTCGCACAAAAGTGAACACCCTTTCCCTGCCCTCCTCTGAGGCCCCACCCATGCCTCGCCCCTTCTCCGAGGCCCCACCCCTTCTCACTCCATCCCCCCTCCCTCTGTCGCTCACTCGCCCCACCCTCACTCACTTGCTCATTTTCACCGGGCTGGCTCAGGAGACTGGGGTGTGAGAGGGGGTGAGGGCTCTGGCTGGGGGTACAGGCTCTGGGGTGGGGCTGGGGGTGAGGGGTTTGGGGTGCAGGAGGGTGGGATCCCCGGGCTAGGATTGAGGGGTTCAGAGGGCAGGAAGGGAATCAGGGCTGGGGCTGGGGCAGCGGGTTGGGGCCCAGGAGGGGGTCAGGGGTGCAGGCCTCCGGCGGTGCTTACCTTAAGCAGCTCCCGGAAGCAGCGGCATGTTCTCCCACCGGCTCCTATGCAGAGGTGCAGCAAGGCACTCTTCGCGCTGCCCCGTCTGCAGGCACTGTCCCTGCAGCTCCCATTGGCCACAGTTCCCAGCCAATGGGAGCTGCGGGGGCTGCCCCTTCACATAGGAGCTAGAGGGGGGATATGCTGGCTGCTTCCTGGGAGCCGCGCAATGTGGAGGCTAGCAGGGAGCCTGCCAGCCCCGGTGCACGGTGCTGCAAACCGGAAAGTCAACAGCTCCTTCAGCAGTACTGACTGGAACTGCCAGAATCCCTTTTCGACGGGGCGTTCTGGTCGAAAACTGGACACCTGGTCACCGTAGGCAGGATGTATGTCCCTTCTGCCCTACACACTTTTCAGGATTCAGCAGGCTGGCTTTGCGTCGGGTGAGGGGTATGTAAGGTTTAACCTCACCTTACAAAGGGGAGCTGTAGTGTGTGTGCAGAGGCTGCCTCCGAGTAGATGTCCGTGGTCTGGGCCCAAATGTTAGTGCCCCCAGGAAAGACTTCATATAACTGTCCAGAAGGGACCACCAGACCTGACCTCCTGGATATCATAGGCCACCAACACCACCCCTCTCGGCACACTCAATCCAACAACCAAAGTGAGAGCAAAGCATTACAGCCCACAGGAGCCTCTGCCACCGGCAGAGAATAGGAGGGACTGAGGTGCGCCGGTGCCTGAGGCCCCGCAATTGCAGGGGAACGATTAAATTACACCCAGAGAATGCTGGCAACTGACATGCACCTGCATCCTGCACAGAAGAGTGAACCCGCCTCCCGCCCCCAAATCTGCCTTGGGCCAATCTGTTGCCAATCTGCCCTGGGGAAAAATTCCTTCCTGACTGCTGGGTTTACCCCATAGTTTGGCATCAATAGTTCGCGTCTCTCTCTCTCTCCCCCCTTGATGCTTCTGTGGAGAATTACAAGGTTTTAGATTAGTGCAAACATTCTCCTCAGAGCATCGCCCACTCCTGGTGTTGCTCTAATGATTCTGACTGTCAAATTCACTGCAATATCTGCTCCTTGTGCCTTTATGAGCAATGTCTCCTTTTACTTCTCATCTTGGGCCAAACAGGCTGTCCATCAGGCTTAACAAATAGTACAGTAACTCTCACCTCTTCTGTGAGGTAGGTAACTGAGTACTAACTCCATCTGACAGGGAGTGAAACAAAGGTAAAGAGCTCAGTGACTTACATATGGCCACAGAGGGAGAAATTGTTGATGTCAGTGTTAATAAGCAGGAGATCCTAAAGTCCAGTCTTGTGCTCAGACCACTAGACCATGCCTCTCTGGAAATAACTAGACTTTCTCATGGAAATATAAGACTGAAGTACTTGTGTATTGTGCAAGGTGTGGGACTTCAAATGCTAGAATGGAGAGGGTCAGTTTTCCTATGGTCTGGTGAGGTACTGGAGTTGCTCCTGGAACTAGCTAGCAATGTTCCAGCTCCGACTGTGGGTTGCACAGAGCAAGTGATAATGTTCATAGCTGTCATTGCTCACCCTTGAGATAGAATCAGGAGTTGAGCTGATCCGAATTTTGATTTTTTTTATGATTTTTCATTGAAATTTCTGATTTAGAAAAAAATCCCAAACCAACTAGATTATTTCGGGGGTAGGGGCAAAACATTCACAACAATTGATGAAGCATGTTCTCACTTTTTGACCAACTCTAAGCACCAGGAAAAGTAACAAAGTAACTCTTGTTACTTTCTGATTTGAAAAGTAATCCTATTACTTCTCAGGATTAAGTCTTTAAAAAGCACCTTGTTATTTAAATCAGCTAATTGAACAGCCTTGTATAAAGGTTTGGGGAGAAATGGCATCTCTTGCACAGTGTTTAATAGATGCATAAAAACATCCTAGTTCTCATTAAATAAGATGTGTGCTGGCCCTTTAAATTTTTTGCTCACTAATATGGGAGAGGGAGAGATGGGAAATTCATGGTCTGTCTGGACTTGAAAAGGAAGGAGAGATTATTGTCTTCAGTATGGAATGAATGTCCTAGTGCAGATAGGACTATGCAGAGTCTGAGAAAATGGTTTTCTAATTAGATATGCAACATTATAAATATTTAAATCATATTAAAGGTCCCTCCCTGTGGACTGCTTTTGAAAATGCTCTTCATGTGTGTTTTACTCTGGATGGATCTCGATTTATATGCATATCCAACTCTATTCAAGTTTATTTTTTGTTGGCTCCCATCTCCAAGCAGTTAATAAGATTTATTTTTATCTCCTCATGTATGAATTCTTCAGGATGGCTGGCAAAGAGGCCTCAGCTGCTATCTTGATATCACTGGGGCAGATATCAATAGAGTTTGAAAGGACAAATAAATAAATAAATAGCTCTCTAGCATTGTCAGGCCAGCTTTGTAATAATCAGCCAGCAGCCCAGGTGGGAAACAAGATGAGCTTTCTAGAGGAAAAAGGATACAGACATAGATAGATCCTTCCTGGTATCTGTGGGGAAGTCATGTCTCTCTGGGTCTCAGAGGAATATCTGAGCAAAGAAGGGAGCATGGTTTAGTGGTTAGGGCAGAGCACTAGGCATTTGCATGTCTGTGTTCTATTGACCTTCCAACTTATTGTGGGATCTTGTGCAAATCATTTAATCTCTCTTCACCTCTATTTTCCTATCTATAAAATGGAGATAGTACTTATCCGGTGGTGTGAGGCTCCATGTATTGTAGTGAGCCTCTACCACTGACCTGCTGTGTGACCTTGCAGAAGTCACTTTACTTCTGTTTCCTCTACCACTCTGTGTCTGTCCTGTCTATTTAGATTGTAAGCCCTTCATGGAAGGGGCTGTCCAGAGCTAGGTGTCTGTATGGTGCTTAGCACAATGGGAACCTGATCTCGTTTGGGACTACCGTAACAAACAGTAATAATGTAGAGGAGTACTTTGAGATTGTCGGATAAAAGGGAAAGTATTATTATGAATAATGAGCATCTCCTTTCCCTGTGCATTGATCAGTGAGGGAAAGAATAGTCCCCTTGGAATAAAAGGGACTGTAGATGGCATTGTGGCCACATTAATTTGTTCTGCAACCTGATTTCTCATAGAAAAATTGTACTATCACAGCATTTACCAGCTAATGAAAACCTATTTGCCGAAACAGCAATATAACAGGGAGACTAACAATGAATTTTTTAGAAAGCATCCATTATTCATGAGTCCCCTTTGTACATGTATCACTGTGATGGGTTTGTCCAGGACTCTCGAGCGAACTCCTCAAACCTAATAGAGCCACATATAAAAATGTGTATTCAGATAAATAGGCGCTTATGAAAGACCAAGTGCAGAGCCGTACAAGCTAATAATGGTGAATAATGTATTTGTCAAATGTAGTCCTCTTCAGTTATTACTATTTACTTGTGTTGTTGTAGAGAGCCTGGGAGCCTCAGCCACAGACCAGGATCCTGTTAGTCTAGGTGTTGTACAAACGCTGAACAAAAAGACAGTCCTTGCCCTTCTCTGTGCCCACCCTGGGTAGCATAAGGAAGCTGCTTCCCCAATACACAGCTCCCACATGGACTGACAGTGCTACTGGGGCCTTCTGCAGAGAGAACATTGTGAACATCTCTTTGAAAATGGGGCTCCCAGTGGCACCCTTCCCTTTTTCGTCTGACTGGGCCACAGGCTAGATACTGGAGGAGAGAGAACACTTCCACCTCTCTGCATCCAAATACCAGTCAGACCTGGCCCTATTTGTTCTGAATGTATCATAAGCTGAGGATGTACAGGTGCAGGGGAGCAAGTCCAGGTACATCCCCGTGCTAGAGGGAGGGAGAATCTTTACTGCCCCAGGGAAAGCGCTGCTTCGGAAGGAGCCAGGGACGGCAGTAATGCCCAGCAGCTGCAGCAAGGGCACAAGTATGAGGGTATCGCAGGCTCCCCCGGACGCATACAGCATACTCATGCGCTGCTTGGGCACAGCAAGTGAGCGAGTCCCTCTGTAGTAAAATGTGCTAGTTGCACATCCTCTGACCTCCATTGTTAGGTTGCTGACTAACGAGAGTGCTCCACATCCAAGTGCTTAATTACATTATTTAGTGGAGTGGGCGTTTGGGATCCCAGACTGATCATTTTCAGAGCAGCTCAAACAGCAAAAAGAAAACAAAAGGGGGTTAAAGCTGCGGTAGGGTTTGTTTACATGTTGTCTGGTAGCTTTGTGTGCACGGAGGGCGGGTCTGTTTTGCTTCCGTTTTAGCTGCACATGAATTTCAGGATGTGGGACTAAAAGCAGCCCAGGAAGCCAGTACATACAACGTTTAATCTTGTGGCTTCCGACGCATGAATGTCTGAGGTCTTTGCTGGGTGAAGAAACATCCTGGCTCCGTCTGGAGAAGGTGCCCTGTAAGAATTACAAGCTAAATACCAAAGCCACATTGGTTACTAAAGTACTGGGTTCTTCTGCATTAAGAGTGGATTAGCCAGTGCCACGGCCGCAGCTACTGCTTGTGTGTTTGGAAAGGGGATTTACAGAATTGATGGCTTTTAAGCTTTTTGAGTCGCAGTACGGCCATCAGACGCTCAGCCCCACTGGGGAACGGCAGCAGGGCAGGGGGGAGCTGCGCCTAGGGCAGGGACCCATTGCATGACAGATTGTTAAGAGAGAGTGAGAGCAATAGGGAGGGAAAACAGGGCCGGATGCAAGTGAATGGTGTATGGAAGTAGAAGGAGAAGGGGGTATTGTCCTCTGCTGTGGGCAGCATGGGAGGTGGTTATCGTAGGCAGGGGGAGGCTGTGCCTCCCCAAACAGCCTGGCATGGCCCCACCTATGCTCCGCCCCCAAACCCCCTCCTCCCTGCTGTTCCCTTCTGTGGCTGAGAGGCTGGGGCGGGCTGGGGGCTGCGGTGCGCACAAGAACCCCAGGCTGGGGCCACGCTGGGCCTCGCTGCCCGTCCTCCCAGTGCCGCGGCCGTGCTGGGCCAGGGGCGCTCTGGCCGCGCCGCCTGCCCAGAGCTGGGGCACAGCGGTGGGGAGGGGGCAGCGGCCGTGTGGGGGCAGTGTGCTCTGGGCTCCAGTGGGGAAGGGGGAGCAGAAAGGGCGGGGCACAGGGGGAGGGAAAGCAGATGGGGCAGGGCCTACGGCAGCGCGGGAGAGGCCAGGGGCTCCCCAAAGGGCACGTTCACCTGCCACCCATAGTGGGCGGGATACTGAGCTAGATAGATCAAAGCTCGAGTGCAAAGCAAGCATCACACAATCCAATGGGCTGGCCACTGCACTTGTTTTCCTTGGTTTGCAGTTGACTCCCTATGTGTCCCATTCATTTCACTTCTGTGTGACTGTTTCCCGAACAGGGATAACAATTAGAACTGGGTGGGAAATGGTTTTCCTGTCCCATGGAAGTTCTCGAGACGTCAACAACTTTTCCGATCCTAAACTGGGATTAAAAAGTCAAAATCCTGAACGTTTTTGTGAACTGAAAATCTGAAAATTTTCAAAAAGCTTCATTCTTATTTTGACCATGTCATATTTCTTTTTCGTACAATTAGCTCACATTTTAAAACAAAAAAAAATCATTTGAAATGGGGGAAACTGTTTTAGTTTTTGTTTTTAAGAAATGTCAAAACAAAATACTTTCACAATTTTGAGACAAAAAAAAGATTTTGATTCAAGAAATTTGTTGGAAGTGACCCTTTCTCGTAAAAGGTTTGTTTCGATGAATCGGCATTTTCCAACAAAAAATGTTTAATTGAAAAATCCCAACCCGCTTTAATAATAATGTACCTCTGCTTTGAAAAGTCCTATGTAAGTGCCAAGCATTGTTATTCTTTACCATCATTTATTATTATAAGAAATCCTGCTCTCCTGTGTGGGAAGGGGACCATGTCGTTTTTTTGTGCCTGTCTCTCATCCCATTAAAGTTAAAGGGTAAAGGGCCATTGGGTAAAGTGAGCAAGTTTTGGCATTAAAATGGTAAAGACCCTGTTCACTGGGGGAATTCATCCTGCTACAGGGAGAAGTTTTATATTGTTTAAGAAGAGAGGTTTTCTATATCTAAAAAATGATTCTAAAAATAATTCTAAAAATGATTAGGGGTCTGGAACACATGACTTATGAGGAGAGGCTGAGGGAACTGGGATTGTTTAGTCTGCAGAAGAGAAGAATGAGGGGGGATTCGATAGCTGCTTTCAACTACCTGAGAGGTGGTTCCAGAGAGGATGGTTCTAGACTATTCTCAGTGGTAGAAGATGACAGGACAAGGAGTAATGGTCTCAAGTTGCAGTGGGGGAGGTTTAGGTTGGATATTAGGAAAAAATTTTTCACTAGGAGGGTGGTGAAACACTGGAATGCGTTACCTAGGGAGGTGGTAGAATCTCCTTCCTTAGAAGTTTTTAAGGTCAGGCTTGACAAAGCCCTGGCTGGGATGATTTAATTGTGGATTGGTCCTGCTTTGAGCAGGGGGTTGGACTAGATGACCTCCTGAGGTCCCTTCCGACCCTGATATTCTATGATTCTATGATATCGAGCTAAACCACTGCTTGTACAGCACAGAGGGTGGGATGCTGGGGAAAGTGTAATGAGACTGCTAACCGTGTGGTCTTGCCTAGAGGAAAACACACGGTGAAGTACCACCAACGAGAGAGACTGGTGAATCCATGTAACTTCATTCTGTTCATGTTTTTATGTTGCCTTCCTCACTACAGTATCTGAGCCCTGGTCTACAATAGAAAAGTAATACCAGTACTGTATAAGGATGTTACTAAGGGGTGTGACTTTTTTTCACTAGTTATTGCTGTAAAAGCCCTAGCACGGATGAAGTTATACTTGTACAGTTTACACTCATGCCACTGTAACTGTATCCACATTGTGGGGGGCTGAAGAGAGTTGCCTCTTTAACTACACCAATATAGCTAAAGCAGCAAAACTTTCTAGTGTACACAAGCCCTTGATTTGAGCTGCCTGCTCCAGAAAATGCCAGCACACTGGATCGCATTCCCCACAAAAAGCCTGTGGATCCCCTAAAGAGACTTGCATACTTCACCATGCAAGCGCAACATTTTTTTTTAACTGCAGTTGTCTCCTTGACCTTCTACTCTAAGTAGTCTCCCCACTCTGATGCTATCCTGTCAGTAACTGAATGCTTGGAGATAAACATTCAAGCTTAATCAGAAAAGGTAATGAATTTCTGTTTAAATGTCACGTTTTCACGCAGCTTTCAAAGCTCTCATCCTCAGATGAGCAGCTCACGGATATGAAAGTATAAGGGTATCCTTTCTGTCTGACTCTCTCCTCTAAGCAGTCTTGTCCTCCTGCTGTGATAAATTCTATTATCCTGTTCTGTGATATTTGTGGGAATAGGGGTAGCAGATGAAATCCTGAGGCTGAGCATGGTGCTGTTGAAGATGGAGATGGAAAAATGTTAGAGAGACAAGGTGGGTGAGGCAATAACTTTTATTGAACCAACTTCTGTTGGTGAGAGAGACGAGCTTTCGAGCCACACAGAGCTCTTCTTCTCTTTCCCAGCCCCACAACAAAATGCACAGTGGAAAAGATGGTGTAGCATGAGTAGTTAGCGCATATATTGTAAGGAAACATTCAAGGTAGAGTGACCTGTTACCACCTCTGCAGTCATAAGACAAGGGTATCTCTTCCAAAAGGCTTCTTCGGTTGAAAGAAACCACTAAATCTTTGAGGGCCAGGTCTTTAAGAAGGAAGGGAGTTTCCCTCTTGCCATCACAGTCTGTATCCACATCTAAATTGTGGGAGCAAATCTCGCTACTTGCATCTCTTAACTACCTGGCATTGGGCCCAGACTAGAAGTTCTGCTGTCATTTGATTGGAGGAGCAAGTGGTACTCACAAAAAGGGCGGTTGGGCCCCTGCCTTTTGGACACAGCCCCCTTTAATTGTGGTGGCGGTGAAAGGGTGATTGTGACTTTGAGAGTAGGGTAGGCAGGAAAGCGGAGGATAAAGGAGGGGGTTATCCTCAGGGCTTTGATTAAGGACATTCCTTTGGGGACAGAGAAAGAAGAAGAAATGCTATTTGATTGTGTACGAGTGCAGGGGGTGCAAACTTCTAGCACGCACACATCTCATTTTAGTGCAGAAAATCAGACATATATTTAGGATTAGGACCTAAATCCAGCCTCAGATATCTGATAATCCCCCAAATCTTCCCATTTTTAGGCCATTCATTTAGCTCTAAATAGCTTCTTTTTGTGGTCATGTTGTTTATGATGTAGGTCACTACACAGCACTAGAGTCCTAAGCCTGCTACGAGAGAGACCAAGCAGTTTAGAGAGTACCTGGCCGTACATGGGATTTCAGCATGTCTAGCTGCTTGAAATGGTGTAATTACTCTGCGCAATGTTTTGGCACTGCTGAGGCCCTGTGACACCTTGTGTATCCTAGTGTGGGATGGAAATGACACCTGGTTGATACAGATGATGGAGTTGGGAGAGCAGCGATATTCATGTTGGCTATAAGAAAAAAACAAACTTTAGCTGTGGAAATGGTACCAGCAATGTAACAAAACTGTCCAAGGAGGCTGTAGAATAGTTATCATTGGCTGTGGGATTAACCGCTGTCCTTGGCCGTCTCTGCTAATGCCGCACCTGACCAAGTCTAACAGACCCCTGACAGCTCATCATCATCTATTTATATCATTATTATCATAATTCCATAGCAGCAATATAACAAACTTCCTTAGACTCATTAGCACATGACATCTGTGAGAGGAGCTGAACCTGTGGAATTTTGCTCTGGGATTTTCCTGCATTCAGGCACACTTGAATCCACTGCTGCTCTCCTCTCCTGGGAAAGGGAACGAGGCTTTAGGATTGGTAACACGTTAGGACTGTGAGGTGCGTTTGCTCACATACCTGCCCCGTCTTGATATGTTGTGCAAGGAGACCCGCTGTACTGAACTCCTCCCAAATTTTCCACAGGTCCCTTTGGCTGGGTTGAAGCTAATGTTCTTTAGAGAGTTCATATTCCTTAATGATACATGCATTGCACTGTTAGGCAGATTGCATATTGGATAAGTAGATACAATGGTCCTCATCAAGCATGATGAGAGTGCAACCTTCATCCCTTTGAGGTCAGTGGCAAAACGTCTACTGATTTCAGTGGAAGCAGGATCTGGCCTGCCCCTGAGATCCTCCTGCCCTTACCCTGAACTTACAACAGGAAATAACTGCAGAATCTCAAGTACGGTCCTGTGGTGACTGCTGGTAAATGTTAGCTTTTTGATGGCGACTACTCACTTAGTCTGATGGTACAGCTGTACTCCAGTGAGTAGTTTCAACGGCTGTGCTTCTCCCAGGGGTAAGGACTATAATTTCCAAACCCTAAGTAGATGGCTCTATAACCTGCTTGAAACATTCATATTGAATAGATCCTTTGCCACTGGCGCGCTCTCTCTGCTTAACTCCACTGCAGCACTGACATTTCCGTAGAGACTAGATATGTGGGCCAGCATTGGTGGTGGTTTATGCTGCATTGTTTTGCCTACCACATAAGGCCTCACTGGAACATTACTAACTTTGGAGCCTGTAAGTGCATTAGAGAAACAGCGTAAAGTCAGTTTGGGTCTCCAATTTAGCTTCTGTAAATTAGCATGACTCAACAGAATCCTAAAATCATTGGACATGTTCCCAATATCGTGTTTGTTTTAAATTGCAATGGAAAAAGTTTATTTTTAAAGAAACAATACACTCCTGCAGCGTTTGGTCCCTGAGCATGGGAACATCTGGCTCATGCAGGAGAACCAGAGAGCGAACATTAGTCAACACAGGCTATCAACAAGAGTGAAATTGCCAGGGGCACAGGAACATTTCAAAGGGCAGCCCTGCTAGCTGCCAAGGAGGGCAGGACATTGCTGCTTATCCATCTGCCACTCCATCAGTTGTCCCTCCCACGCCACTACTTTCTGCAGACCTGGCTGTTTCTTTCTTTCTTTGCATAATTGATCTTAAAAGTTGCCCCTCCTGTCTCCAATGCTGAAACTGGCTGTCAATTAACACTCTAAACATGATGTCTCTTGGCAGACTTGAAAAGGGGAACTAGAGCTGAAGCAGTCTACAGGTGTTGCTTAGTTGTGCTCTTGGGTAAACCTGCCAAAAGGAGCTTTAAGAAAAGGAAAGAAAAACAAGTGTTCTCATAACTGTACAGCCACACAGGGTAAGGTTCTTAAATGCACTTTCAATATGCCTTACATAGGAGAAAACAACCCTTTCTGGGTAAATCTCTGTTTTTCTATGTTGCTGTGGGACTCGAGAACTATTGTTACTTGTTTTCTGATTTCACACACAAACTCCCAAAGAATTCAGTGGATTTAATAAAAACCATTAGTCTGTACTGGGGAATTATTGCTGCTTAGCCGACCTTGTGCTGAAATGCAACTGCTGGGCACATTGACGTTTCCACTGATATTGCTGAAGTTCCTAAGGGCCAGGTTTTGCTACATTTAACAGCCTGATTAATTTTTAGTTGGGAACAGTTCTTGGGATAAGGCACTGCTCGTTGTAAATAAGGATGGCAAGATCTTGTCCTAGGTAAGAAGATCAGTCAGTTTTCAGAACTTTCTGCTTTTTCTGGTGTTCAGGTAGGCAAATTTTCTTGGTAAAGTCATGGCATAATAACTACCCTGAGTAATGCTGAACCCATAGAAGCAAGCAACATCTGAAATCTGCCTACAGAATTTGCACCCAGGGCATCATGCATTGCAAAGGAACCAAAGGTCGATCATACAGTTGGCCTTAGGGGACTGCACACCTCAGGTCAGACAGATGGACTGTGTTGTGTGCATCATTCACTGATGTTATTCTAGGGAGATTCCCTCATGTTTGTCATAGAAACACTTGGCACTGTTTTTTTAGCACAAACTTGGCTTAATATTTATATTTATGCTACAATTAGAAGGTCTGCAGCCCTAATGCCATACCCATTATTGCTCTGAACCCAGCTGTGTCAAGATCCCATGCTGGGTTTATTGGTAGATACAGCAGAACTAGTTAAGATAAGAGTTTACCCCCAAACTCAAACTGAATGTTTTTTGAGGTTTGTTTTAAAAAAAATTCTTTTTTGTGCGCTCCCTCTCCCCCCTCCGCCCCGGTTCCCTTATTATTGTTCATTTTTGTGGCTGCCCTCGCACATCAGGACTCCAGCTGGGCCTGGAACAACCCAAGTACCACGAGAAAGGTTGTCATCACTGTGACTGTTATTTACATTAAAGTAACGCCCACACACTCCCAGTGAGATCAGGGCCCCATTGTGCTAGGCACTGTACATATGCATAGCAAGAAACCGTCCTTTCCGCAAAGAGTGCACAGTCTAAATAGTCAAGCCAAAGGAGGGGGAGAAAGGAGGTATTACTATCACCATTTCATTGACGGGAAATATGGGGGCTGTGACGGGCCGGGTGTCCAGGCCAGGGCAGCAGTCAGCAGAGCAGTCAGGGAAGTGACGGGGGGAGGGTGCAGCAGGCTGCTGCCAGGGCAGGGTGGGGCTGCTCTGCCTCTTCTCCCCCCACCCCAGCTCCCCTGACCACTAGGGACTTCCTGTGCACTCTCCCCACTGTTGCCCTGCCCTGGCCCAGGCACCTGGCCAGCCGCAGTCCCGTGTCCCATCTCGTGCCCCCCCACCCCCATTACCTCATTGCACCTATCCTCAGAGAGGCGTGCCCCACAGTTTGAAAACCCAGTGCCCTGTAGGTGTCCATTTGCTTTGTCTCTGCAGAGCGGTTTGCAAAGCACTATCTAGAGCCAGCATTCAGCATTCACCCAGTGGCCGGAGGCAGCTCTTATGCCAAAGGGTATCCGCTTGGTGCAGCGCCGAGAAGGATGGGGAATCCTTTTGGCTTGGTGTTGAGGGGAGATGTAAGGCAGGGGATCTGCTGGGTGAAGAGAAGCTTACTGAAAATCCTGGGCAAAGCTGGAGTTATTTTAATGAATAGAAACCAAGGCTGCAAAGACATTCATGGCTTTTTGGAGCTCCCCACCTCAGCTGAGGTCTCACTGCTGTCATCTGAGGTTCCCTCAAATCCTGGGTCTTGTATTTGCCAACACGCCAATATTAGAGGACCACTTTTTTTTTTATCATCTCCAAAATGTGGCCAGGCTGATGTCCCATTCCAAAGGAATTGAGGATGCCGATGCATGCTGGATTACTCTAATATTTTACATTAATTTGGCCTCCTAGAGGTAAAAAATCCATCATACTAATTGGGTGCAGTACATTGCTGCCAGGTTCATTTACAAAAAAGTTAGATGAGGAAATTTCAACCAGCTCTGGTCTTCCTTAAACTGATGAAAGCTCACACTGTTCCTACTCAAGTTTTTAGGGCCAGGCTGTGTAGTTCGTACACAGCCCGTGTTTGGGAAGCAGCACCACCATGGTGGGAGCTCAGGAAGGGATTGTGCTCTGTAGGCTGCTGAGGACAGATTGTTAGATCCAATTCTCTTTGGGAAGCTTTCCAATCTCCTGGAAAAAGAAGGCTGGATTATGACTAGCATTACCCACTGATGGACATCTTCCTCATGTAGTCATAGGCACGGAATCCAAGAGATGGGGCAGTTGTACTGGTTGAATCTGTAGTCTTAGAGGGATGAGCCCATGTGTACCTCTAAGGAATAAAAGACTTTCATAGATGTTACCTGCAGGAACTCTATTTCTGCCAAATAATAGAGCCCTAAGTTCGCCTTGCCCAGGTACATGCTGTCACGCTGTCTGGAGTGGCTCACAATGTGAGTGCCTACCTCAGGGCAGACACCCAAAACTGATGGAATGTCTACCTTGCCACCCAGACCAATTGGACTTTGTGATAAATGGTCACCTACACAAAAAATCACACAATATTCAGGTTGCTTCCAGTCCTGAAAGATCACTCACTTACCGCAGATCAACTGGTAGCCTGGAACTTACACCAAAGACCATGCCTGTAGCCAATCTTGTAATAAACTTTCTAACGGTTTATTAACTAGGACAGAGAAATAAGAGTTATTAACAGGTTAAAGCAAGCAAACATATGCACAAATGACACATCTAAATCCTAAGAGTAGCATAGTTGTAGTGCTCTGTCCATTCAAAATGTCTTTCAGGGCAGAGCCAGGAGATAACCCCTGGCAATCTCTGGCTTCAATTTGGTTGCTTTGGCCCTGTGAGAGTTCAAACAGCAAAGGGATGAAAAATCTTCACATCAACTATTTTTATTTTCTGCTCCCAGTGTTCAAAGCAATGGGATGATACTTCTGCATGTTCTCCTCCATGGGTGTGATAGGGCCTTAACCAGACCTTCATATTGCAATGTTCCTTGATGGCCCATCTGATTTGGATAGTTCTTTTGGATGGGCCTGGGGGAGGATTCATGGGCCTGGGTTCACAAGTACAGAGCACATATTTTCAAAGTTATAAAGCAAAACTTATTTTCTTACCGCATGGAATACAGACATTACAGGTGAGATTAATGCGTACAGCAATTTACAAGCATTTCAGAGTCTGAACACTTGATATATTCTTATAAAGCTAATAGCTACTTTGAGCAAAACTAACATAGGGGTGAACTGGTCAGGTTTCCAGCTATGAGTTTGTTAGTTTTTAGCTAATGCCTACAGTCTTGGCAGCAGCTGGCATCTGGTCTGCCAGCGTCACACATGCAAAAACAATCATATCACTGCAAGGGGGATGATGTATTTGAAAGTCTAAGGGCTCTTCAAAGGTTCAATTAAAACGTTGACTCTTCTTATATGTTATTTGGCTTGCAGTGTTATTAACCTGACAGAGAAATCCTGGAGCTGACTACTTTGTAGCTGTTGTGAGCCAGCAAATAAGAGCTAGAAACATGGTCAGTCTTCACAAAATGAAAGCACCTGTGACAAGAGGAAAATGATGGGGAACAATGAAGGCAGCAGTCACTTTATGCACAGCACCTGTAGTTTGTATCGGCAGGAAGGTTTCAAGCTGAAGCATCTGAATGACCATGTAGTACCATTAGACTTGGCCTTGGCCGACCTGGGTCAGTTCCTGGCTCTGCAACAGATTTTCTGCTGAGGGCCAGTGCCTATTTCAGAGAGAACCACAGCTGTTTTAAAGGAAGCTCTCCTGTAGAAATAGACCCACTTGAAAACAGTAAAATCTGGCTATTTCAAAGCCTTCTCCTGTGTGAGATTTAAAGCTGGAGACCTTGACCCAGCTAGACCAAGCACATGTGCTGCAAGTGGGTGTTTTACTTTTGGCTTTTTCTCTTATCTTTGTCCTCTTTACACCATAGAATCAGAGAAATTAGAGCTAGGGAACATCGATAACGTTATCAAGTCTGTCCTCCCAGTGAACGCGAGAGTATTCCCTATAGTATACTTTCTAGTGCTCTGTCCAGTCAAGTTTTAAATGACGCATCTGATGGGGTGCCCCATGGGAATCTGTGCTACAGTCTAATAGATTATGATTGACAAAAGGGGCCTACGCTTAGCACCCCCCTGGGGAAGAACGAGAGGATTACTCAATTTGACAGTTTCTATCCAAAGGAGAACGGATGTTAATTTAAAACCATTATTTTAAAAAATATTGAAAGTGATTTTAGTGCTTCTGAGGTCTGCCAGATTGACAGCCTCAGAGAGCAATTTTTCTCTGTCCCCAGAACAGGAACAACAGTGAAAAGTTCACCCCACACAGTGCCCACCACCTGCCAATCTGCCTCATCCCAGACCGGGAGTGATCACCTCTAGGGGTGAACTCACTCTTCATGTCTATTCAGATTCTTGGCTTTGCTGCTGAGATGTCCCACAAATGAGGCCAACTGGTGCTGATTTGGGGTGGGGGCCATTTGTCATGTAGACAGCCAATCACCAGGGACAGGACTGAGGCCCACCAACTCATTTTACATAGGTCACTTAACCGCTGTCAGATGATAGTGACTTTTGATTTCTAATGACCTGATTCCTGATTAGCACCTGTAAACCTCTGTATTCCATAATCCTGTGAGCCATCGAGATCCTTCAATTTCCTCCACACAAAAATGAGTCTTTTCAGGGACACATTCTAGCTCCAGTTGTAATTAGTTGCTTCTCCCACCTTCTTTTTTAAGGGCATGTCTTTAAAATGTTCACCTATGAGATGCCCTGTTTTCCAAGCGTCTTACCGGGATCAATCACAGCTTCATTTTTATGGAAAAATCTTTGCCAGTCAGTATTGCCAGTCAGTCAGTCAGTATTGCCAATCAGTATTTTTACACGTGTTAAGCTGCTAGTTGTCAGTCTCACTTGGTTGCTTCTGGAAAAACAAATATTTTCTTGTTGCTTTTGTATGCTTAATATTTCAAACCGAAAAGCACTCGGGTACTTTTCTTTGGAGCCAGACCTTGCCACCCTTACACATGATGAACAGTGCCATTCTCCAGGAGTAAGGTCCCATCAATTTCAGTGGGACTAGTCATAGAGAAAGTTACTACTCAGGGAGTAAGGGCAGAAGAATCTGGCCTTTCATTAGTAGTAGTAGCAATGGTTCCACTTACAGCGTGAAACCCCTTTCCTCTGAGGATCTCAAAACTCTTCTTGCGCTTGAATGAAGCTGCTCATCACCCTTCTGAGGTCGGTAGTTGTTACACCAACATCACATAAAGGGAAACTGAGGCACAGAGCACTTCAGTGACTTTTCCAAAGTCATACAGTGGGTGAGTGGCAGAAATGGGAATAGAACTCATGATCCTAGCTGTCAAGCCAGATTTTGGGCCTGAAATCAATGGGAGTTAGATGTTCAAATACCGTTGAGTAACTGGGCACCAGTCCTTTATACTAGTCACTATCTATAGCGTTTGGGCCAAAGGTGTAACTCTACTGAAGCAATGGACTTGCATCATGAATTAATTTAATCCCTTTATTGTCACTGATTTGAACAAAAATATTTATTTGCAAAATTGGCTAATGTGGATCTCTTAAATGTCTTTACAACGTTCCCTAAATGATCTCTCCAATGATGTATTACACATCTTTTATTGAAAAGTCATTTTACAAAACAAGACAACATTATAAATTTATCTGGAACACTTTTTGGTGCCAAGTGTAACAATTGGTGCCAAAACTTTTTGTTTTATATTTCCTGACTGTTTAACGTTACAGAGGGATTTTTTTTTTAAGTTGCATGTGCAGAGTTTTTTGCAATTAATTTCCTAGGTTTATTTTTGAGAAGATAAAAGAAAATAATGTCTCCTCTGTTCTAAGAGGTGCCATGCATCATCTATTTATATCTAAAATCCTATGTGCTACTGGTAGAATGTCATGGTCAAAATCAACTCTTGAAACATGAAATCAAGAGTGACGAAGTTCACAGCTGAGGTCCAGAGCAAGATCTCTGCTGCAGCCACTCTATCTGAGAAGATTTTATAGATCTCTGATGTGTAAAACGATTTTGTATCATCATAAACTGAGTCTTCGGCAGAGAGAAATTCAAATATATTGTTTTTGACATTTTTTTCTGACATTGTTACACTTTGACATTTCTCTATCCCAACTTGTTTTCCTACTCACTGACCCACAATATCATAACAGTCTGGATCAAGGGCTGCAACTAGCCTCAAATTTTGTGCTCTGTTGAGCCTTCACTTCAGTTTAGTTTAGTGAGCTGTCAAGTACCTACCTTTAAAAATCAGAAAGCATTAGAGACCCATCACTGGAATCCTGATGACTGGGAAATCATGACTGGGGCACAAGGCAGGATTCTGTACTGCTGCTATTGCATTATTCAAGAGAATAATAAATAAAAAGTTTTTTTGCCCTTGGGATCATCCCATCTCCTCTCTGCCTCTAAGAAGGTTAGATGTGTAAGCCTCTGGTGACCAACCGACCCAGTTGCTAGTCAGTCAAGAACTTAATACAACTGGGCGGGGAGAGGAAGGGGTTGTGTTAGCTCCCATAACTGCTGAGCTGTCTGACCTTTGTTAACCTCTGGGTGCATTCAGCTGAGTTTTGGGGTTTTATAAAAGCTCAGTCCAACCTAAATGTGCTGCTTTAAAAGACAGCCATGCAAAGGGCAGAGTGTTGAAGTAATATAACCCCCGGAAGACACATCTGACGCTGCAGATCCATGATATGAGTGCACATGGAGGTACCAGACGTTCTGGCATTGCAGTTGTTTAGCACCAGTTTTGAAAAGAGCATCCATTCAAGGTGTGCAGAGAGCGCTGCAGCAGTGCAAGGGTTAAGATCTGATGCCTACCCGTCTGTAGAGTTGCATAAAGTAGAGTGCATCCTGGAGAAATGCCGATCACACATTCACCTGCAGTGACAAAAAGGAGATTTGGCAGCATGAGATGCCTTTGTACTGGAACACCCGCTTGCTCAGGGCTTAATTTATAATGAAAGAGGTGCCAGGGCTCAAACAGTTAGGTGCTGGGGCTCAAGCAATTTTTCTACTTTCATAACTGACATGGCAAGCCCAGAGGTGCTGGGGCTAGAACTGCCAAGCCTAGAGATGCAGCCCTGGCACAAATTAAGCATTGCCCAGGCTCCCTAGCAATAACACTGTGAGACCACCTCCTGTGCAGCGAAGGATAGAGGCGTGGAGAGGGTCTCATTATCTCGTTTTGGGAATGGTGGCTAAAGAGCCAGAACTCCTGGGTTCTATTCCCCAGGGCCGGCTCCAGGCACCAGCTTTCCAAGCAGGTGCTTGGGGCAGCATTCAGAATGGGGCAGCAGCCCGTGTCCCGCAGTGGCAATTCGGCAGCAGCTCTGCCGCTGTTCCGGGGGCGGCGGCAATTTGGCGGCGACTGCTTGGGGCGGCAAAATTGGTAGAGCCGCCCCTGCTATTCCCGACTCTGCCACTAACTCCCTGTGGAACCTTGAACAAATCGCTCCATGCCTCAGTTTCTTCATTTGTAAATGGGGATGATGATTCTGACCTGCTTCCTGGGGGTGCTCTTTATTCGTTCAGATTTGCAAACTGCTCTGAAATCATACAGTGAAAGGTGTCATACAAGTGCAAATCGTTATCACTGGGCTACGTCCTGCAGCTCTTTTCAGGCAAAGCTCCCTTTGACTGCATCACGATTATACTTCTGTATGGATGTGTGCTCCATGAAGACTCTGGGCTAAGCAAATTATGCTCCTCCTGCCAACTGACCAGGCAGCTTAGATCAAAATGGAATATTGCATGCTGGGACATGTAGTTCCCAGAGCAGCTGCAGGATATGGTGTGGAACTTCCCAGCTTGCATTTGGCCCGTGGGTCACACTTACAAAAGTAGGCTAGATAAAGCAATAGAAAATATTCTGTAGGGAATCGTCTCACGCTGGACAGAGGAGTTGTGATCTTCTACGACTTTTGAACATGCTACATGTTGCTGCTAGCAAAGAAAAGTGGCTTCAAAGCAGAAGATTCAGAAGAGAAGCAAGAAAACAGGATGCAAATTATAGAAATAGAATAAAACAACCTCAAGAAGAGCTGTCCCTTAGTGTATCTATTACTCAGCTGCTTCACGGGGCAGGCTCTGTAGCGGTTGATGTGGTGACGTGCCTTTGATTCATCCTCAAGAGTGGATTATTTCAGCACTCGGTTATTTTAGCAAATGCAGTTAGGCCATATATTTATATGATGTGATTGTCACTCTCCCTGTGAGTAGTCTGTTGCTAGAAGAAAACAATTACTGTAAACTCATTGCTGCTTACTTTTCCAGCAGAGATTAGCGTACAGTCGCCATTTCCATTTCTGCTAAGACATAGTACTGTGGCGTCTTCTCACGCTGGCTGTGTCCTGCATGTGTAGGGGATGGACTCCAGAGTTTCATGGCTCATTTCCATCTCTAACTCCTATGATTCTATGGGAGACCATTAAAAGTCTCTCTGAGGTGCAGCCTCAGTTGTTTAATAATAATAATAAAGGAGAGAAAATTAATATTCCCTGGTAAGACCTGATAAAGGAACAGGCTTCCCCAAGCTGGGCAGGGCCAGCCCGATTGCCTGATGTGTGCTTTTGGGGTCCTTCTCATAAGCATCCCTTTCCCCTGCATTTATCTACAACCTTCCTGGCCTGCCATGGCTTTCCCCCTTGAAAGACAAACTTGGAGACTCAACCCTACCCAAGTCCCAGCAACAAGCAATCCTCCCTAGCAGCTACTTTTTGACCCTCATTCCACTCCCAGGTGCCAAAATCTTCCCACCACAGTGGCGACAAGTTCCTTGACCCCCTTCCCAATGACTGGAAGCTTATTATGCTTCATAGGGCAAGCCGCAGGGGTCTGCCTCAGGCCTCCACCCATCAGACTTTGCACAGGACCCTGCAAATGCTAAGATAGTCAGATGCTGTACCACAGCAATGACTAAGTGCCTGACAAGCCCTGCAACCAGACCAAAGGTCTGGAAACCAAAAGGTCTGGGAGCAGAGATTGGCTTTCTCATGCATAATGTGTTACCTTTGCCACTTCTCTGTCATGCCAAGGTATACAATATAGATATGAAATGGTGTGTATGTGTGTGAGAGAGAGAGAAAGAGAGAGAGAGAGTTTATCCCACAGTGACAAACTACCAAGAGCAGTGGTAGAATCTCCAGCTCTTGAGGTCTTCAAATCAAGACCGGAAGCCTCTCTGGAAGATAAGCTTTGGACAAGCATAAGGCTTTGGGGCTCAACATAGGAGTGACTGGGGGAAATTCTCTGGCCTGTGCTATGGAGGAGGTCAGATTAGATCATCTTCCAGTGGTCCCTTCTGGCCTTAAACTCTGTGAAGCTATCCAGGCCAGCACCAGGAGAACTGTCTTTCTCCTAGCCAGTTGCCAGTAGACATCTGGGCTGCACAGACAGGTGCGAGGTACACTGACTTTTTCATAGGCTGCTCTGTCCCTTGTAAGTAAACCTGAAAGAAAAGCCATGAGGCAGGTCATGGAAAGTGAGCCTGTCTCGAGCCTCTCCTGGAGGCCATGAGGAGGGTTTAACAGACAAATGGTTTGAATGCACATAAAGCACAATCGCTGCATGGTAGGGTTACCGCAGCAACTGTATCATACCGTAGTGCGTCGTAGCCAGAGTCCCCTGAGAAATTTCAGACTTTTTCAAGCATGCTGTTACAATTGTTCTGTGACATTTGAACCGACCTGTCAGCCACCAGCGCGTCATTATACATGCAGCCAGCCCACCATGTGGAAGAAAGAGTGGATGGGTAAGTCTGCCATATGCAGCTCCTGTGCTAAGCTAGCAAAGCTGGATCAAGTTACAGGAGAATCAGAGACTGGTTTGTTAATGACATCTCCAAAAATTATACATGCCTGTGCATGGGTGCGTGCACTCCCCCACCACCCTCACACACACACACACTCTCCTCCAATTTCAGTGCAGGCCTTCTTGTGCTACAGTTTCTTTAAATGTTACTTTTGTAGTTCTCGCTCTCCTTTTTTTAAAGGACAAGTAAAAGTAACCATGGTAAAGTAACCAAGTGAAAGTAACACAAAAAATAGTAAGGAATTGAGGCCAAGGTTTCCAAAATTGACCAGTGATTCTGGGTGCCTGTTTTTGGGTCCCCCAACTTGAGATATCTGAAAGGCACTGATTTTCTGAAAGCGCTGTATAACTCTTAGAAAGCCCTTAGAAAATCAGGCCTCTAAGATATCTTCACAGTTGGGCTCCCAAGAATTGAGGCTTCTTGTCACTTTTGAAAATTGGTAATGGCCAGTGCTGCCGTTAGAGGGTGCAGCTTATTCCATTTGGCTTAAAAATACCAAATGCCTCGAGATATACAATGTTCTCCCTTCAGTCTGACTGAATCAAGGGGAAACCAGACCTCTCTAATTTTCACCCATTCCAGTCATGCCTCCCAGCAGTCATGGTGGGAATCTCTCTTGTGACACCAGCAAGAATCTGTGGTAACCTGCCATCTTACTGGATTGTTGACCATTATCCATTGGTCAAAATGGGGAGGAAAAATTTAAACTCCCTGCTCTCCTGCTGTGGTACCTGCCCATCTCTCTGTAAGTCAGATACACAGCTACGTGGGCTGCTCTCACAGCATGAGAGAAGCCCAAGTGCCAGAATGGTTTAGCCCGCACGCCGCTGAATAGAAGGATAAGATTTTAGTCTGGGTTCTGAAAAGGCTGGGAACTGCAGAATCACAGCATCCATCGTCTACAATAATCAAGCCTACACCAGCCTTTAGAATTCCCCAAAATAAAGTCATTTTAAGAGTGTGTCATCCACGGATCACACTCGCCACATCCTATAAATACTTTGGCCCTTCCTGAACCAGGGGCATCATTTGCTCGGGGATCAAAAGGGGCAGTCGTCCCCTCCCTCCAACCTTTCTTTGTCCCCCGCCGAAACTTTTCATAGGTCTACATGCTCCATTTTTTGCCCCCTGAAGACTTTGCAGGATATAATCTAACCACACGTAATGTTCTATATGCTGACACAACTCCCCTCACGCTTCCCAGAAACGATGCCCAAGTCTTAACATTTCTGTCCTGTAGCTCTGCCATCAGGCCAGCCAGATTTGTTAACTGTATATACACGTGCTGTAAATGTCACCACGTATTGTAGCATAACAGCTGGAGCCCATTATGCTGTGACAACATTGCTCTTCTCCATTTCATAGGAACTTTAATTTTCCAACCCACGTGTATCTCCGGTTCCACGCAAAGCTGCTCTCTAATCTCACTTGTGTTACTGGAAAAGACTGCCATCTGAAACATGAAACAGAGGCTCACAAAAGATGTGTGTCATGCTAAGGAAATGGAGCCCATGTTCGGAATCTGCCTTGCATTTTGGGGTCTTTTTCTCACATACTTGTCTGCTGCCAAGTTGAGAGAGACAGCACTTGTGGATGCAGTGCCTGGGATTATTCATTACCATGAGTGCTCACTGTTTTAAATCTTAGGTTAGAGCTGAGTATTTCATCAGTATGGAGGTGGGGCTGAGATAAATCCTGATATGGCTGCTGGCAGCAGCTTAACAGGCCTGGTGCACACATGCCATCTGAACAGGCTAAAGGGCATCCTTTTGGGGCAGGCTATTTCTGGAGGTTGCAAATCCTGCCTCTTCCATGTGCTGTGCTATTTTTAAACAAGAGTGCTGCCTAGCATGGCTGCTAGATGGAATTTACACCATTCCCGTATTATTGTTTAGTTGAAAGCATGTTGGGCATTACAGAACAATAGACTCATGCTAACTGCTTTGGGTTTCTCAGTGGCAAAGTGGTTACCTTTTAGTTATATGACTTTGTTGGTTTTCTCTCTCTGCCGTTATTCCGAGCCACCGCCCCGCAGCGGGGGCTTAGCTAATCGTGCTTCCAGCAGTGGCTCAGTAAAAGTAAATTCAGGTTAGCAATGACTGAGCAAAACCGCACATGTTGGTGGAGCCATCACAACATTTACAGTAATAGAGGCATTACACAAGTTAAAGCAGAGGGGCTGAATGGGAAAGTTAAGAGTATTGTGTAACCTCCATTGGAGGCCTCAGCTACAGGAGTGAGCTTGGCACTTCTGCTCCTCAAGATCAGGGAAGGGTGAGGGTGCCATGGGGTGAGGATGCTCGCTGCCTCCTGAGGGCTAGGGAAAGGGAGGCGGGGCTAACGGAACTTTGCATCCAACTATCTGGCTTTGATCCGCTGTAGAGGCAGTAGCCTCCCCACAGTTAAGTTGCAGCCACGTTTCCTTGACGATATGAGATGGCAGTTCCCCCCTCTCAGGTTAAGGGTGAGCCTTGCCGTAGTCAGCGTAGAGGACAAAGGCTACGGGGATACAGCCAGGACCAAGAGAAAAATGAACTAGCACCTACTGCCCAGAAGGATGGAGGCAGGTGGTGTCACCAACTGAGATCTCTGTGGGACTTGGTTGTTGGTTCCCACCAGGCTCCAAACTCAGCTTTGTGTGAGAGGTATCCCAGCTCCAAGGAGTTGGGCCTAGATCCTTCTACAGACTGAGTTCTTATGTTTCTATCCACTCTCTCATTCCAGTCCCCTCCCACGCTGGATGACCTGGTCCTGATGTTGACCAGCCTCGGTTGATTGGGTTAAGGCAACATCGTGTGCAGCAAGAGGAATCATGGTGCTCCACTAAGTGGTGAAGAGTCACTGCCAGTATGGAGCTGCAATGACCTGGGCCAAGAAACCAAGCAGTTCACTTCCACCTTGGGGGTCTGCTAGTCCAAGAAATGGTCTCTTCCAAATAGTAGCACATAAAGAGCAACCAAGACTGGGGCCCCATTGTGTTAGGCACTCTGCAAACACAGAGTATTGTTATTGATTATTTGTATTGTTGTAGCAACTAGGAGGCCTAGTCATGGGCCAGGATCCTATTGCGCTAGGTGCTGTACAAACACAAGACAGTCCCTGCTCTGAAGAGCTTACAATCTAACTAGACACAGAGTGGGGGAAGGGGTAGGAGAGACAAGCAGAGTGCACAATGCAAAGGTAGCAAACGTCATGTTTGTTCCCCAGTATGTTTTATTTTTTAGGGAGTGAGTTTAGTTAGGAGGGGATCCGCTCAATGGATAGTAAAAGGAGGACACTGAAGGGAAAGGGGGAGGGGGACAGGGCAGGGGAGAAGAGGGTAAGAGGGGCAGGTGTGGAGTGGAGCGGAAGTGAAGAGACAGTGAGGGATGAGGAGTTGGAGGGCTGGAGCAAACAGCCAATCTTCCTGGGGCAGAGAAAGTCCAGTCAGAACTCTAGGGAGTTTTCTGAATGGCCAAACACGTGACTGCTTCTGTTCTGAGTCTCTGGCTGGTTCTGCCCTGCCATTTTCCCTCAAAGCTATGTGATGAGGGTGGGGCCCCTAGTGCCCCCAAAATGGTGGGTCTCCCCTGCAAAGTTCTGGGGGGAGGGCTGGCCCTGGCTGGACCCCATTTTACCTCATCCAGCCCAGTGCAACAGACCTTGCTTTGATCACTTCTGCAGCTGCTCCTACCTGCTGAAACACCCTGCAGCACAGGGGCCCGGGAATACTGTAGTTCACACCCCTCCTGACTTTCACCCCCAGCTATTCTGCAGTCTGTACTGGCAGAGGGATGTAGCAGGAGGGAGAATACCTCCCAGACTCTGACTTAATAGATACCGTACAGGACAGCACTGCTCATGCCTCTTGGGAGTCGCGTTCGACTGGGAATTCGACTTGCCCCGCTGCTTTGCCCTGTAGGAGAAAAGAAAAACAAAAGGGATTTGCCAAGGCTTTAATGCAGATCAGAGACCCTGCGCCCGAGCTCCCCAATGAGAACCCGTAACCAGGCATCACAGCAACATTCGAGGCTAAACTTGCTTTGGCAATTGTCAGCATTTGTGGGAGTCTCCTTCCTGCGACAGAGCTGGAATCTGCAGCCTTGGGGCAGTTGTTCAGAGCTAGAGAAAGTGGCTTAGCCCCCATCTAGTTCATCCCCCTTCCCAAGGAGCCAATGCAGGATTGCTCCCTACTGCACGTTCTCTAGTGGTTCATCCAGTCATTCTTTAACCTAGGGTAGAATCCCGGCCCTAACCAATTAATAGACGTTGACTGTGGCTATGAAGCATATGGACCAAGCTGTGTTGGTTTTTCAAGAGTGGTGTGGTGAAACTTAGCAAGATTAAATATTCAGAAATTCTTCCTCAGTTGGCTTTCATCATTTGAAAGTGGTGAATGTTCAGGTGTAAGCAAATTAGCTCTTTCCCAGTTTAATAATAACAACAATAAATAATACCTAGCACTTTTTATAAGCAGATCTCCATGCGCTTTAGAAAGAAGGTGTCAGTATCATTATCCCCATTTTACAGATGGGGAAAGTGAGGTGCGCAGCGGGGAAGTGACTTGCCCAAGGACACCCAGCAGGCCAGTGCCAGAGCTGGGAACAGAACCCAGGTCCCTGAGTGTCTCTGTTTACTAGGCAGCACTGTTTAATCCAAGTGTCTCATGCTTCCTTGATGAGTGATTTTTTTCCATTGAATGCAGATGTTTCTTTCAGCCCTGTGTGTCTAGACAATTGGCTGCTGCTTAGCCGTGCTTCAGAGAGCCTGCAGCATGTCACTCGAAGAGCTAATGCTCCCTGGGAGTTCCCACTGGAAAAAGAGCTCTAAAACAGCAGCACAAACGTCTCTAAAGTTACTTAACAGATTTTATGAAGTGCTATTAAGCCCCATAAAGGAATTTGTATGGAGCGAGGCCTTTGTTTATATTGAAGTTGATTGCTGGCATACTTCCTTTGGCAATTGTGCGCTTCGCCAGCATGTTTACGGGGGAGAGGTGGTTCTTGTATGGCTGATGAATGCCGTCTGTCTGTAGGCATGTATGTGTCTGTCTGATCTAAGTTTATAATATCATATTCTTAAAGCACCTATTACATTGGTATCTCCGCACCAGACATAGGTATTTAAATAGACCAAAATATCTAATAGTAGCTAGCTCTCTAATTTAGCAGAAAAAGGCATAACAAGATCCAATGGTTGGATGCTGAAGCTGGACAAATCCAGAGTAGAAATAAGATACATATTATTAATAGTAAGGGTAATTAACCCTCTGAATAAGTTACCCTAGGGATGTGATAGATTCTGCTTTACTTAAAGTCTTTAAATAAAGACTGGGTATCTTATGCAGGTCAGACTGGATGATTGCAATGGTCCCTTCTGGCCTTAAAATCGATGAATTCCCAAGGGGTGCTCTTTTCTCTGCCTTCCCATAACTCCACTCTTTTTTAATGGGTAAAAAAATCATAACTGGGGAAAGACATTAGTTAAAAAAAAAAAGTGAGTCTTGCCTTTCAGTCTGCGCACAGTCAAGCTTCAGCAAGGAGTCTCGCAGCAGAGAACTCCCACCTCGGTGCCTGAACTCCCATGCACTGCCCCTGGATTGCTAGGTGGTCCTGGTTCTCTCCTGATCTGATCTGCTACATTGATCTCCTTGTGATCACTCCTTCTCTTGCAGATCTCTGTTCATTTTACACGTATAAATTAGATCCATCAAGGGAATGTGGAAAGTAGGAGGAGGGACAAGACCTCAGCTCCAAAGGCAGATTAACTCCCCAGTCCTGGCTGAGAAAAAATGGTTGACGCTATGATGCTCGAATGAGGGATGGGAGAATCCATTCAGCTGGACAAAGCCCTGGGTTACTTAATATTCTATCATACGAACATAACTGAAACCCCTTTCTGAGGTCCATGACACTTCACAGAAGTGTTATCATCCTGTCTGCTTACCTCCGGAGTGGGACTGCAAGTGGGCATGTTACAGCACTATGATGTCTGTCTGTCTGTCGTACTTACACTGCCCCATCACCATCATATCTAGGTGTTTAATGTGTCCTCACAACATCCCTGTGAAGAAGGGCCTTGCTATTATCCCCATATTACAGATGGGGGACTGAGGCTCAGAGAGGCTAAGTGACTTCTCCGAGGTCACTCAGGAAGTCTGTGGCAGAGCAGGGAATTGACTCCAAGTCCAAGGCTAATGCCTTAACGACTAGATAATCCTGCCTTTATGAGACAGGCTGTTCTTATGGTGCCTCCATCACAGTGGGAACAGGAGGTACATGGCATCTCAGGAGATGGATTATTCTTGTCAGATTTCATCTCCACTTTGCAGAGCCAAGAGGTTCCGAGATATGTGTGAATTTTTGCGTGGTTATGGGAACCAGACAAGCTCTGAGGTTTCCCCATCACTAGCTATATAATCCTGCACCTGCTTTCCCTGTCTGTTCCAAAGGCATTTTACTCCTGGCAGGAAGGAACTGGTTTGGCAGAAGAATTAATATGTTTCACTCAAGTAGTTTTTTTTTCATTTCTCATTGCTAGGGTTAGGGTGAAGGGCTGCCCTGGTTTACTGAGATTTTCTCATTTGTTGGGACAGTCCCAAATGTCCTGGCCACACTTACTGAGAGAGGTGATGGTGTAACTCCAGATCGAGGCACAGAAGAAGTGCAGTGAAAATGAACATTGCAGTGATCTATTGTAATCAGGAGCATCCCTAGCTGTTTTGCTGGCCGGGGCAAAAAACATTTTTGCCCCTCCCCCTGCCCCGTGTGCGGATGAGCGTCCCAGCAGTACTGCGCCCTCTGGAAGTTGGTACCCAAGGTGACCTCCCTGCATGACTGTCCCTAGAACTGGCGCTGATTATAATACCTTAGGGCACAACATGGCCTATGTTATGTACCAACAACGGGGAGTAAGCAGGCACATGGTACCTCCTGACTTTCCTATCCAGGTGACATTGTGGGAGTGCAACTTCTGAGTGGCTGCTACTCCCCATCTTGCAGAGGTGGTTGTGGGGTGGTTGAGCAGAAATTAGGGTGGGCAGGGCCCCCATCCAAATGTGCTAGCTAGCACAGGTAAACTGGCACAGAGGGGAATAATCTCTGCCAGCCAAAATTATATCCCCTATGGAGCAAGAGAAGGGATTACTGTCCACATAGTAAGTCTCTGAGTCATAACCCAGTCCCTGGTATTTTACGGGCCACTGCCCCTTTATTCCTTGTGAAGTCGCAATCTCTCTGTCTCGGAGAGTCAAATAGATATTGCCTAAATAACACTATGGGCTCAATCCTCCCTGTCACTATTGCCTTTGGGTGAAGAGCCCGTTGCCCAGCTATATTATATTGAAGCTCAATTTTCAGAGGAATATTCAGTGATCCCTTTCATTCTGCTGGTATCGCCACGTGGGAAATGGGCCTAACGTCTCTGGCAGTGGAGGCTGCCATTTCATTGATACAGCCCCTCGCGTCCCAGCAGGAGGCCCAGATTTACCCGGCTCTCAAGATGGCATCTCCTTGTTTGATTTGTTAATTATTATTCTTCATTATATTTCAGACACTTAAACCATTATTTTTAGTGATTTACTCTTCTTTGTAATTAGGCGTAATGGCTGGAATTAGCTTTTCTATTACAATATGTTTCCCGTCAAGGCTAAGATTGCAGCCAAAGTTAGGGATTTTTATCCTCCCTTGCTTCTGTGCATTTTTTACAGTCTGACTCAGCTAAACAGATGAGAAGGATCTGAACATCTATGAACTTTGGGGACCTTCAGATTCAAACTTGGGTGTGGGGGGTGTTTACTGAATTAGATAATCTCTAAAAGCATTTGACAGGTTTCAGAGTAACAGCCGTGTTAGTCTGTATTCGCAAAAAGAAAAGGAGTACTTGTGGCACCTTAGAGACTAACCAATTTATTCGAGCATGAGCTTTCGGGGTTGGATTTCTGGCTTGCAAGCCTTACTGTGTAGCAAATGACAAGTTCTTCTTTATGAAAGCACTAGGCATAAGAGACGTGCCAGGGTGCTGTGAAATACAGGATTTATCCACTGCGGCAGCCGCACTCGGAGCAGATTATTAATATTTTGCACAGTCTGCCACGGAAACGCCAAGTTTGGCTGGAGGATTCTGGCATAATTGTGTCACAACCCTATCTGATTACATTTTACGGTACAGCAACCAAAAGTGGGGCAGTTACTTCGATAGTACCACGTGTGATAAAGACTTGAAACAAAGCTGATACAGTAAGGGCACTCAGCAGCTTCTCCCCTTTCTAGGAGATCTGAAAGCCCTCTAATCCTCTTCTCATTTGTTTTGTCTGTGCTTTTCCTAAAGGCAGTTTATGGTGCACGGTAAAATGCTCCCTATATAACTTCCCACAGTGTTGATGTTGGATTAAGCTAATGGTGAATGATTCAGTTAATAAAGTGCTATTACTTATGTTGAGATAGACAGCTATATTAATGGCACCTACATCAATATTGGTTGGTAGCACAAAACTGCTGTTTTCAACCCTGAAAACTATTCTGTAGACTTGCAGAAGAGTCAGCTTAGATGCAAAGAGCTCAGTGACACTGGTGCAGTTCCACGGACATCAGGGAAGTCAGAGTGGATTTACAGTGGCATTACCAAGAACAGAACAAGACCCAGTGTGCGTAAGTCGTAGCTTAGTGAGCAGATTTTCAGGAACTACAGGTTTCTTTTTACTTTCAAAAGAAAGTGTATGCACACAGGAATTGCCAGACTGCGTCAGACCCAAGGTCCATCTAGTCCAGTGTCCTGTCTCTGACATTGTCTAGCACCAGATGTTTCAATGAAGGTGTAAGAACTCCACAATAGACAGGTCTGCACCCCCGCGCCCAACCCCCATATTAGATTTCCTCCTAGTAGTTAGCTTAAGTCCTGAAACATGAGGTTTAATACCCCTTCCAAAAGAGTTGTTGCTAGTGCTAACTATTAGAAAGTTCTGAGAAATGGAACAAACATTATGGCTTGTCTTGCGATTACTGTTCTCGTGTATTTTGACTATCCGTAATTCTCCCTGTGGATTTGCACAAGAAATCTTGAAATCTGAGACCTCCATAATGACATCATAAAGGCCATGCGTGTTGTGGAGACCCCTTTCACATGAAGTAGTGGTTTCCCAGAGGTGGCTGGTACATTAGCTGAAATTTGTGCTCAGCAGAGACAACATTTGTAAGACAATTTCAAGAAGAGCCACGCTTAGATGTGTATGATATGGTTCCACCATGTGCAGTGGAGGTGGATCAGATGGTACCCTTGCCACTGCACTAAGAGTTAATAGGAGAATATGAGCCAGGCCGAGAGCTGTGGGATTTTCTGTGCTTTAAAGATGCTTCAGATGTACTTCATGCGGGAGTCTGAACATTTCACAAAAAAGCTGGTCAGGAATTTGTAGTTTGCACAAAATCAAAGTGTTGGGTGAGGGCAGGGAGGTGAAATCTACTGGGGTTGTGTTCTTTGAAAGAAGAAAAAAGAGAAGGAAAGATTTTTCTTTGAGGAAATATTTTGGTTTGGGTCAATTCGACCTGAATTGGAATAACTTGTTTTGTTGAACTGATCTGAAACATTTTTTCGTATCAGTTCAATAAAATATTAAATAGCATGTCCCTGTCAGTTCATTACCTTATGGGAATTGTATTTCAGGCACCCATTCTCTCCTATGGGCTGAGCTCCCTGCATCTCCCATAATTCAATGTAGATTTCCTTCTGACCATGGTCTATGTCAGGGATCGGCAAGCTTTGGCACGCAGCCCATCAGGGAAATCCGCTGGCGGGCCAGGCCGGTTTGTTTACCTGCAGCGTCCACAGGTTCGGCCAATCGCAGAAACAAACTGGCCCACCAGCAGATTTCCCTGATGGGCCATGTGCCAAAGGTTGCTGATCCCAGGTCTATGTGGTGCATCATGGGAGACGTAGTCCAGCCGGGGAGCCTAGCTCATAGGGAAGAATGGGGCATCAGGCTCTCAAGCCACAACTTCCATAAGGCAATGTGCCAAAATGGGGAAATGCAGTCGAATGTTTAAATGACTTGAAATGAAGTGTTTTGGATCATTTCAACAAGTCAAAAGTTACACATTTTGATTTGGCAAATGTCAGAATGTTTCGTTTTGATCAAAAATGTTGAAACGGTTTGCGCGGACATTTCCAAACTGACACTTTTCAGAATTCCCATTCCATGAAAAATGTCAAAATTTCAACTTTTCATCCCGATTTTGGACAGAAACATATGTTGAAATGTCCAGAATTTTCCACGGGATGGAAATTCTGAATTTCCCACAACTCTAGTTTCATGCAATGCATGTGAGTGAGCTGACTTGAAATATACCAGTCGGGGAGGGACTCATTCTCAGGGCTGCTTATTCATGGGCAGCATATTTTCCCCTGAACACCAAGATAAGTAGGCCAATTGAAGACAGGAAAAAATGATGGAAATGTAGTGAAGGAAAATAAAAAGATGGCTGAGGGTGTTTCCGTAGCGTGTGTGAATCTTTGGGTAAAGATCCCCTTATATATGTGTCATAAATATAAAGGGAAGGGTAAACCCCTTTAAAATCCCTCCTGGCCAGAGGAAAAATCCTCTCACCTGTAAAGGGTTAAGAAGCTAAAGGTAACCTCGCTGGCACCTGACCAAAATGACCAATGAAGAGACAAGATACTTTCAAAAGCTGGGAGGACGGAGAGAAACAAAGGGTCTGTGTCTGTTGGTATGCTGCTTTTGCCGGGGATAGAACAGGAATGGAGTCTTAGAACTTTTAGTAAGTAATCTAGCTAGGTATGCGTTAGATTATGATTTCTTTAAATGGCTGAGAAAAGAATTGTGCTGAATAGAGGGACTATTTCTGTCTGTGTGTCTTTTTTGTAACTTAAGGTTTTGCCTAGAGGGATTCTCTATGTTTTGAATCTAATTACCCTTAAGGTATCTACCATCCTGATTTTACAGGGGTGATTCCTTTACCTCTATTTACTTCTATTTCTATTAAAATTCTTCTTGTAAGAAAACTGAATGCTTTTTCATTGTTCTCAGATCCAAGGGTTTGGGTCTGTGGTCACCTATGCAAATTGGTGAGGATTTTTACCAAACCTTTCCCAGGAAGTGGGGTGCAAGGGTTGGGAGGATTTTGGGGGGAAAGACGTGTCCAAACTACGTTTCCCAGTAAACCCAGTTAGAGTTTGGTGGTGGCAGTGGATATTCCAAGGACAAAGGATAAAATTAATTTGTACCTTGGGGAAGTTTTAACCTAAGCTGGTAAAAGTAAGCTTAGGAGGTTTTCATGCAGGTCCCCACATCTGTACCCTAGAGTTCAGAGTGGGGGAGGAACCTTAACAATATGTGTTAAACTCCTAGATACCTTCGTGGATACACTTGCTCAAAGATTAAATTCCTGTGCCTCAAACAGTGAAATATAATTATTATCAGAGCTGCTGGATGAACAAAGCTCTTACATGAATACATCTTTGCACCAATTAATGTCAGTGGTCAATAAAAGACCTTTTTGATGAATCCATAATAAAGGAGCAAACCTCTAAATACATTTGTCACACTTATTCCTAGCAAGTCATGCCACTCTGGTACCTATGCCCTTGATGGTGACCTGATCCCAAATTTTGTGGAGATATTAGAAAGGTGTTTTTAATATAATTTCTTAACCACCAGCTTGGTTGTTTGGAGTTCTTTAATCACCCCCATGAGAAACAGCAGTTTTAGCCTGGCAAGAGAAGGTTTTGTCTGTTGGCATTACAGCACAGAAGGGGCAGGGCATGGAATGGGACCACACTAGTCATTCTTTAGTATGTTAGGTTTAAAGAGTGGCTGGTCTCTGTGTTTGACACCACTGGCATTATCTGATACATGGGCACTGTGCTACCTCTTGAAGAATCGCCATTAGAACGCTGGCTGTGATATCAAGTTGTTGTTGTTAACTTGGTACTGAATGGCTCTGAATACCTTTGAGCCATCCTCAGCCTGGTTTCTAGGGCTGTTGCTCTGAGTTACTGGATCTGCACAGATTTACACTAGCCCCAGCATCTCTATAAAATCCCTCCCTTGATATGGTCCAAATGCCTAGGTCCCTCTGGTGGCATTGCAGTACCACAGAGTGCATCCTGCCAATCTATTTCTGATAGAGTACAGGGTCTGAAAACAAAGCAACAGGAGTCAAAGTCTGCTGTTGGTGACACTAGCGAAAATCAGTAGAGTTTCTCTGGATTCACACCATTGTGATCCAGGAAAGCACGTTACTTATTAACTGAACCAGTATGATCAACCAGTGTCGACAGGAAAGGAAGTCGGGGTGCACGGCAGAAGAAACCACAGATGAGATCCTGGAAGCCTCACTCAGACAAAATTCGCGCTGGTATCAGTGGAAATTCTGCCTGATTAAGGACTCCCTGATTTGGTTTCATATGCATGGGGTGAATCAGTCAGGAATTCAGTGGCCTGGATCACGGTGAGATTATTACGCCGCAGTCCACTCACTGGTGATACGTTCAAATGTCCATAAATACATTATATCTGAGCCCTAAACTCTTCTTCCAGTGTTTGTTTTCTAACCAATCCAAATGTCTCTTGTGTGTGTGTGGGGGGGGGGTCTAATCCCAACACCCATTTCAAGTCACATGCACTCACTATCCTCCTTCCATTAAGTTCTCAGTGGTCTTTAAACTAAAGGCGGGGTTTTAAAGTCTCTAAAGCCTCCTGGGCCCATGAAATGCTATTTTATTCCACTGCCCACCCTGCAGTACCAGGCTTCCCCTGCTCATAATTTGCTCCTCTCTATCTAATTTATGTTGTTACTCTGCCCTTTGCAGTGTACAGTGGCATTTCATCTGTTGCGAGCTGTGAGAACCCCCTTGTAAGCTAAGACAGTGACGGCCTGTTATCTCAGCAGCAGTCAGTATCTTGTGACTAAGCATAAAGACAAGATTTGACTGTCACAACAGGAAAGAGGCACCTGTAACATACACATGGGCTGTGACGTGCTCCTGTGGGTTACCAAATTGCAATCCATGGATGTACACATACAGAAACAAAACAGGCACCAGCTGACTTCATGCCTGCAGCACATGGCACTTATCACCCTGACTTCTACCCGCTAGCAATAAATCACTCCCCTCTACAGGGACAAGTGGAAGGAGCAGGTCACCCATTCCACAGCTCAGGGCAAAATTCAAGCTGGCTGACCTATTCTATCCAGTAGAGGACAATAATACACAAATACTTAAGACAGTTCAGAGAAATACTTTCAAACAAATAGGGCGTGAGGACCCTGTCAGCCAGCAACACCACACTGGGGAGCAAGTGCTCAGGTGCCGACAACCTCTCTCTCTCCCCGTTCACACTGAAGCTAAATGTGGATTTGCTGACCGGTCTTAAATTGCTTCAGCCAACACACTTTCAACTCAGTTTGGCTGGCCAGCAGGGCGCAGTGTGAACCCCGTTCAACTTTGGGTCCCTCATTGTAAGCAGAGTAGATAGCAATGCCAAGGTTGCCTGACGCTTCTCATTCGAAGACACTGTTTTCAGTTGCTTATAACTTTGCCAAACTTTACCCGTTTTGGCTGAAGTGTCCCATGCCTGGTGTCTGCCCTTGCAACATTGAGGCCCTGTGTGAGTATGCATCGTGAGACTTTAATTGCTATTTTTCCCATCAGGGTGGCCAAGAGTCTATCATTTCCCCAAGCCAGTGGGCACTGAGAGTGAAATCTGCCCCTACTGAAGTTAATGGGAATTTTGTCATCTGCTTCAGTGGGACCAGACTCACTCCGAGTGCATAATGGAAGATACACCCATTGGAAACAGGTGGCAAGGGAAAGGGTCCAATCACAGCCCCTGTATTACATCATCCACAAAACGGAATGAACAGTGGGAGTAGGGAAGGGGAGAGATGGGGGAGATGGAGCCAAACTAGAACTTCCTGAATTTCCAGGGGATCAAAGGCAAACTGGTAGAGTACAGGGTCTAAAAACAAAGCAACCAGGGGCCAGATTTGAACCCTCAGATTGAGACCTGCCATAACAATTTTGGGTGTAGGTTGCATCCCAGCCCAGAAGGGGCCTGTTTTGTGGATCTGCCTCACACACGCCAAGATGACGAAAATCTTGTGAGATCAGCTGCTCTCATGAGATTGCCACTGTTGTGAGCCTAAATCTCATGAGTGGCTCACGGAGATATGGCACCGCTGAATCTAAACGCAAACCCGAACGTTCACCCGTGTGCAGACTCGAGCTGGAAGCTCTGAGGGCCACGCTGGACCAAAGGAGTTTAGAAAGGGAAATCCGTGCTCTGATTGCTGAAATCTGCACTCCCTGACGCGCCATACAGAGCATGTGTTACAGTAGGGGAAAAAATCAGTGTTTTTCTTCCCCGGGGCTAATCTGGGTACGAGTGCAGAGCAGCTCACACTGTTTATAACTCTGGGGCAACTTCCCTAAGGCACAGAAGCAGTTTGGACAAGATTGTCAGCTAGTGTAAATCGGCACTACAAGACACAGTGGAGCAGTGCCAATTCACACCAGCTGAGGATCTGGCCTGCCCCCATTTTTTTTGATAGTGTAAAAGTGGCCAGAGTCCGTGTTTTCCCTTTTCTGGTGAAATAATGAGCCACAAACCAGCATGTGTGTTATCTGGATAGCGTCTGAGCAATAATGTTTTTTTCCTCCAAACCGCCTTGGCTCGTTGCCCATGTAATTAAGTCACAACGAATAAGCAACACGTGCCTTGACTGTGCCATGTGGCCACCTATTGTATGTCTTACAATAGAGCGTCTCAGGACATGTGGGTTAATTAACATCTTTTAAGGCCCTGAATAATAGATAATGGTGCACAGGGCTTTAATGGGTTAGTCTCTAATCAGTTTATTAGAAGACAGATGAAGACAACACAGCAGGATCATATTACTCCTGGCTAAAGCCCTGGAAAGTAAATTGCATGGCATTTATTTTAAATTTACCAAAATGCAATCTCTTTAAAAACCCACTAGGGCCCATTTCATTCAGGTCGGTCTGTAGTTTTTTGGGTTTTTTTTTTAATTGACTAAGAAAGGGAACTCTTGGAAGGAGTTTGCAGCCATATTTAACCCTTTACAGTGTCTTTGCCCCAGTCATCATTAAATCTACGAAATTTCCCTTTAGTTTGATTAACATAACTGTCTATAACATTAATTAATGACTTGCAAATGGCAATATTAAAGTTGTGAACGGTGACCTCTGGTCACAATGACCTGACCTCTTGGCAGTACAGGGAAAGCATAAGGGAGCCAAAAGCAAGCAACAAGGCTTTCTGCTGATCTTTTGACCATAAAATCATAGAAATGTAAGACTGGAAGTGACCTTGATTGATAATCTAGTCCAGCCCCTTGAACTTCGTATTATCTAGGCCATCCCTGGCAGGTGTTTCTCTAAACTGTTCTTAAAAACCTCCAGTGACAGATTCCATAACCTCCTTAGGTAGTTTGTTTGAGTGCTTAATTACCCTTCTTCCAGTTAAGAAGTTTTTCCTAATGTCTAAGCTAAATTTCCCTTGCTGCAATTTAAGCCCATTGCTTTTTATTTTGTCCTCAGTGGATGAGGAGAACAATTTATCACCCTATAACAATCTTTTACATACTTGATGACTATTATCATGTCCCCCCTCAATCTTCTCTTCTTCAGACTGAAAAAACTAGGTTTGTTTAATCTTTCCTCGTAGGTCATGTTTTTGTTGCTCTCCTCTGGTCTTCCTCCAGTTTGTCCACAACTTTCCTGAAGTGTGGTGCACAGAACTGGACACAGTACTCCAGTTGAGGCCTAATTAGTGCTGAATAGAGCGGAATAATTACTTCTTGCGTCTTGCTTACAACACTTCTGCTAATATATCCCAGAATGATGTTTGCTTTTTTGCAATGGTGTTACATTGTTGACTCATATTTAGTTTGTGATTCACTATAACCCCCAGATCCCTTTCTCCAGCAACTCCTTCCTAAGCTGTCATTTCCCATTTTGTATTTGTGCAATTGATTGTTCCTTCCTAAGTGGAGTACTTTGCATTTGTCCCTATTGAATTTCAGACCATTTCCCCAGGTTGTCTGATCATTTTGAATTCTAATCCTGTCCTCCAAAATGCTTGCAACCCCTCCCAGCTTGGTATTGTCCACAAACTTTATAAGTGTACACTCTGTCCCATTATCCAAATAATTTATGAAGATATGGAACAGGACCAGACCCAGGACCTTTCCCTGCAGAATCCCACTCGATATGCCCTTGCAGCTCGATTGTGAACCATTAACAACTACTCTCTGAGGATGCTTTTGAACCAATGGTGCACCCACCTTATCGTAGGTTCCTCTAGGCTATATTTCCCTGGTTTGTTCATGAGAAGGTTATATGAGATGGTGACAAAAGCTAATTAAAGTCGAGCTATTACTACTTGACCCCTATCCATAAGGCTTGTTACCCTGTCAAAGAAGGATATTAGGTTGCTTTGACATGATTTGTTCTTGACAAATCCATGTTGACTGTTACTTATCACATTATCTCTTGTAGGTGTTTACAAATTGATTGGTTGTTTGCGCCATTATCTTTCCAGGTGTGTATTTCCCTGAGTTGTCTTTATTCCCCTTCTTATAGATAGAGGTAGGGATATAGTTAGATAGGGAGGCGGTAGATGCTTGATTCTGTGGCTACACATCTCCGCCTTATCTGTCCACTGAACAGAATGCAGTAGGGTTCTGGAGGATGAGATCTAACAGTCTGGTGCTTCTACATTTTGATGCCCTCTCTTGGATGTGCTGTACCATCACTTCTATAGGTTAGAGTGGTGTTGCATTCCCTGCTGTTCCTGATCTATGGAATCTTATGGAAAGGCTATCACACAACCAAATTGGGGTCTCCCATCTGAGTACAGACTGGGCCTAACACTGCTTAGTTTGAGAGCTGATTACATTGTATCTAGGGAGGGTTTTAGGAAACATAATAATCAGCTGCAAAAGTGGTATCGCTCCATCACAAAAACTAGGAAAAGTTACAAGTGAAGGATGAGCCTCATTCCTTGGAAATAATCTGGGTAGCAAGCATAATGCAGAACGGTCCTTGATAACTCCAGATATGCATCCTAAATAACTCATGCTTTTGTGGATCTGTGAACAAGTTGGTTTTATCTTTCTTGGCAGTGGGATTCTACAACCTGGGGGGAAAAACAAACCGCTCAAGTCTGATGGCAGAGATCACTGTGTCCCAATTAAATGTCTACTTGCCAGCCCTTCAAGTTTGGACCAATGATGTCCAATTTTTCCTCGTGGAGCTCCCAGCCCCCATCTAGTCTGGATGTTCCCCAAGTGGTTCCTCCTGATTCAAAGCTAGGCTAACAATGCTGTTGTGACAATGACTTTATCACAAGTGACCTGTTAAGGTAACTCTGCCACGCTATCCCTTTAATCACGAGCGTGTGGTCAACACCCGAGACCATGACGAGCCTGGCTGGACTCTTGGAAAAGCTGGCAATTATGCAAATATCATTGGCACCTCGTAAAAAACACCAGCATCAGGTGTCTTCCCGGTGCCCATCTCAGCCTCAGCATTCTCGTCTGATGGAGGTGGTAAGCAATCTTTTATCATTATTTTGGTTGCTTTCCTCTAGTGAAGCATGGGAAAGGTGCGGCTAGAACACTGGCTGTGTTTCTGTGTCCACCAATCCTCCTGTCAGCCTTGCTCCAGTGTGTATGATCAGCCACATTCCTCCTATTAGGGACCTGCGGTTCTGACATCTCCAAACTTGAGTGTGACTTTGCCCTCTGGTGGCTGGAGCTTACAGAGCCCCCTACTACTAATACAGGTATATGAGGGCTTACCGGGGACCCGTTGGCCCTGGGAAATTAGCTAGTGAAATGTGACTGTTCATACTGCCGTTTCAGAGGGAAATCCATTTCCCAAGTAAGGAGAGTGGGGCCAGGGATGCTTTTAAAGGCTTTACTGGTTAGAGAGCACAATTCGGTTTTGTTTAGACCCCCTCGCTCAGAGCATCTTTGGATGCCTCACTCTCTCCACAAATGCTCCGCATTAGGCAGCAGCCTGTAAGCCTTGCTTGAAATCCTGGTGCTTGCTGGTATTATCAGAATGCAGCAGCCTCCGCTCTTGAAGGGCTTTAGTGAGATGAGTGAAAGTGAGCTGCCTCGATCATGATAGTGGAATGAAAGGGGAGCTTTCATCCAAAAGAGAGAGAGGAGAAGGAAAGGAGTGGGAGGGAATTCTCCATGACAGGGGAGCCAGCGCATCAGCTCAGCATCTCCTTCCTCGTTCGTGTATGAATAAAAATATCTGCAGAGACGGTCGAGCAGGAACAGAGCTGCTGCAGCTGACGAGAGCAGTAATATGGCCACTTGGTGACACAGTTGCAGAGGTGAAACTCGAGAGCACTGTACTGCAGCACGGTCCACAGTCAGATTACAGTGACTGGAATGCAGCGGATTATGCCTGTACAGGTTCAAATCCTGGAAAATGATCTGTTCAGCCCCATAACTGAAGCTCCCTATCCCTGTATTAGCAGTTAATGGGCCTGATCCTGTGAGGTGCTGAACCTCTCCTGAGCTAGCATTCTCAGCTCCAAGTGAAATCCATGGAAGTCCATGGCTCAGCACCATGCAAGATCTGATGTTTAGGAAAGCGAAAATTCAGCCCTCTAGAAATTATTACCAGCAAATTAATGAAGAGTTAGTCAGCTAATGGCCCATGACAAAGCCAAGGGCAGTTAATGCTCTGATGAACAGGACATTAACTGCTGCAGTGACCAATTGCCCAGAGATTACTGAGCCTGTAAAGCAGACAGGGAAGCGATGCCTTTTTACGCAGAAACAAATGGCCTGAATGAGCCTGCAGCATTCAGTTTAAATATTAAAAGTGAATGAGGTTGTTTTGTGCCATTCAGGCCCACTTTTCCAAATCAGGCCTGCACCTTTACTGCAGCCAGGCATGCAAATGGCCGGTGGATGTGATATTACAGTCATTGTACGTGCACATTAGGCGGATGATTAAAAAAGTTGGTTTTGTGCAATACACTGTGTGAAAATTAGGTCCATCATGACCTTTTAGTCCCTGAGTTAGGATAGAGTGAGTATGTCTACACAGCCTTGAGCAGCAATCCCCCTAGCCCAGGTCGACGGGCTCAGGCTACGACCCTGAAAGTAGCTGTGTGGACAGCGCTTTGAACTTACAGCTCATACTGCAGCTCGGGCTCTGAAGCCCACTCTCCGTCCCTAGCCGCAACGTGACACACATATATTTAGAGCAGTAGCATGAGCCCAAGTCTGTCAACCCGGGCTGGGAGGCTCGCGCCCGCGGGCTATGTAAACATATCCAGTGAGGTTTGTAATCATTACACTTCACACTTATATAAAGAGATGGGCCTGAATCAAAATCCTATAAAACCCCAAACACAGGAATTGGCAGGTCCATCCAGTGCAGTATCCTGTCTCTGAGAGTGGCCAGCACCAGATTCTTCAGAGGAAAGTGCAATAGTAGTGAGCGGATGTGTGTACATCTGTCCCCTATGCTCGGTCTCATCCTGGTCTCCAGTAGCTAGAGATTCCCTTCAGTCTGGAAACATGAAGTTTAATGTCTCTTCCAGAATTTGTGTTATCATTAATAGTGATAACTCTGGATATTCTTGCTTTCCATATACATGTCCAATCCCTTTTAAAATCTGTTAAGTTCTTGGGTTCCAACAACTTCCTGTGGCAGTGAGTTCCACAGTCCAATCACAACTTGTGTGAAAAAGCTTTTCCTTCCATCAGTTCTGATTTTCCCACCTTTTAATTTCATTGAATGTCCCTTTGCTCTTGTGTTATGAGGCAGAGAGAACAGATACCCCCAGTCTAACTTCTTTAGACCCTTTTGAGGAAAGTTTCCAAGTGCTGCATGGTTTGGCCCCATCTCTGCTTCCCTGACACCTCGCTGGAAGATGTAAAATTGCTTTTCAGACAGCAGGAATGTAATGTAGGCCAGTGGATCGAGTGCTGAGCAGGGAGTCAGAAGACTGGGCTTCTGTTACTTCCTGTGCTGCTGACCTGCTGCAAGAACATGGGCAAGTAAATTTTGTGGCTAAGTTTCTCTTATTTTTAAAAATGGGGATAATGAGTGTTACCCTTTTTTGAGATCAGTGGATGAAATGTGCTATATAAAAGCTACATCTTACAGCACCTCCTCCTCAGCAGGTAATATCACTATTATCTAGAGGAGGGAATCAAGGTACAGAGAGATTCAGTGAATTGTCCAAGATCAGAGTCATTAACAGAGCTGAATGTGGAACCCCAGAGACCTGGTTCTCAGTCCCCTGTTCTAATCATTACACAGCCCTTCTTTAATAACTATGGAAGTCCAGAGCATGTGACACTTACAGGCTGAACTCCAGCCTAGGAGGGTACAAAGCAGCATATTCAGCCCGGTAGCTTCTGCTGTTCTGTGTTGTTGTTTAATTCATGACAACATAACACCCTGCTGTTTCTTTACTAGCAGGGCTAAAGGGAGACAGGAGAGGAATTTGCATTCCTTCTGCCAGCAAAGATTAAACAGGGCCATAGTGCAGCGTAGAGTCTGTGCACTGCAGCTCTTCCTAAACTAATGACAGGTTTCAGAGTAACAGCCGTGTTAGTCTGTATTCGCAAAAAGAAAAGGAGGACTTGTGGCACCTTAGTCCATCGGATGCATCCGATGAAGTGAGCTGTAGCTCACGAAAGCTCATGCTCAAATAAATTGGTTAGTCTCTAAGGTGCCACAAGTCCTCCTTTTCTTCTTCCTAAACTGCAGCATCTCCTTCAGATATGCTATCTGCCTTTGCCTTCTCCCTGTGGATTATTCACCAGCCAGGCAACATGCTGCCTAAATACCAATAGCAAATCATGAGGTATCAAGTGTTACCTCTAACTGCATTATTATGAACAATTTAGATCTTCGTTTTCAGGCTTAAATGATGTTTTGGTGCAAAAAAAGGCAAGTCTCGGAGTTGAGCTGGAGTTGGCTGTGACGTCACAGGGACTGTGATTTGAGGCAGGAGGGACAAATCCACCATAGGGCTAAGCTTGCTCAATCTTCTTATGTTGATGCATTTGAGAACCTCTTTCAGTTCACTGTTAGCAAGAGTGACAGTTTTAATATATAGCAAATGTGATTTGTGACTCTGCTGCATATAACAGTTTTCATCAGGCAAATCACCTCTTCCCTGAGTTATAACATTCAGATCCAGACCATAATTTGGGGGAGGGAGGGTATTTGGACCTGCGGTTTTGCCTTGGTCCATTAGAGAAATAAGGTCAGTTGCGAAATTTGGAATCTGATAGGGGATTTATCCCTGGGTGCTTGGATCTGGAGGGTTGGTTCAGGCCCATTTCTAACCTCATCTTCTCTCTCCCATTTTAAGATGCTCTTGTATTTCTTTTGTGGGGAGGGAAGAGACAAGCATAAGTTTCATTTTTCCACTTGCCTGGCCCCAGGTACAGAGAAGGTAGCACTGAGAGGCTGTGGGCACTTATCCCTCAGCATAGCCAACAGATCCCAGAGATGACAGGGGCATATATGCTTGGACATGTGGTTTTCTCGCAGGTCTCTCTGCCCCCTAAGTCTCTGATGGTTACTTATTCTCAGCTGCACTTTCAGGGAAGTAAGTACCTGACCTTGCATCATGCACTGAGGGTATGTCTACACTGCAGTAAAACACCCCGCAAGGGGTCCCAGAGCCTGGGTTCCAGCTTGAGCCCAGATACCTAAACTGCAATTTTACAGTCCCACAGCCTGAATGTTTTATTGCCGTGTAGACATGAGAGGCTGTGACTTTGTTGGTTACAATGGTGATTTTTTTACCTCATCACTCGCCTCTGGAACAGGAATGCCAAGCAAAAGAAGCACCTGACTGGAATTCAGGTTGCTCTATGGCTTGACAAAGGATTGTGTAACATTTTTCCCAAGTAATCCATCACTGTGAGCCTCAGAGGCCAGATCCTGCAGTCAGCATGGGGGTTGAACTGATGAGCACCCAGGAGCAGGGACTGCTCAACCCTGCCCTTCCTGGGAGAGCCAATCCCTAGAAAGGGGCTGTGAGGAGAAGATACACCCATCTGTATTTTCCAAATGGCACAGAGTGTGCATTGATGGTGCAAAATCTCTTCTGGTGCTTCCCTGGCAGCAGGATGGCTCCATGCTTCCCCCTACACACGGGGCTGTGAGTAAAATGCACTGTGTGGCCCTTACAGCAGCACCTGAAGGCTGTCAAAGCACCTCATAAACTCGCCCCTAAGAACTCCAATGGTACTGACCGTAAACAGTGTTCGGAACATCCACAACCTGAAATTCACATCACACAAATGTGGGGCTGCCTCGTAAAACGGTCACCATTTTGGATCAGAAGGTTGAATACTGCACTGATGTGCCTAGTATAAACGCAAGGATAGGCAGATGGGAAGTTTGCTTAGAGTTACATGTATAGTTCCTCTTGTAGAATCCCCATGGAGGTCAGTGGCAGTTTCATGCACAGGAGTGGCTGCAGAATCTACCACTAAGTATGTAAAATTTTGCCACATACAATCTTTAGCAGAGGCCTGATCTCCGATAACTTGTGGATTCCAACACAACAGCATCTGAGTATCTCGCCCAAGATTTGGGGGAAGAATGGAGCTGGAAAGCCAAGAAATGCAGTGTGAGGGGGATGCTCTCTGGGGTGGATGTACAGGGGTAGGGACTGTCACAGATGCTTGCTGCAGTTTTGGCAGTGTTGGCTAGTAGCTAGAGCACTGGACTGGGACTTAGGAGACCTGGATTCTGTTCCCAGCTCTGCCACTGGCCTGTTGGGTGACCTTAGCCCAGTCACTTTACCGCTCTGTACCTCCGTTTTCCCATCTGTAAAAGGGAGATAACGATACTGAGCTCTGTGTAAAGCATGTTGAGATCTACTGATAAGGCTTTAAATAACAAAAAACAGCAGTAAGAACAAGAAGCCATGGCATGAACATGGCTTTTGGAGACCATCACTGTTCGCATGTTCAGTCCTTTTCCCTTTAACCCTGTGTCTCTCTTGTCCTTTACACTGTATGCTCTTCAGGGCTGGGATTGCCTCTTCCTCTCTCTGTACAGCATCTAGCAGAGTGGAGCCTCATTCTTGGTTGGCCCCCTAGGCACTACGGTAATAAAGATGTCTGGAGGCACACATGAAGGCATGGCAAGGTGCCTTACTTTGAGAACTTAGGGGCAATACTTGGAGGTAGCATGCCTGAGTGGAACCTTCCTCAAGCAACTGGCTTGAAAACCTAGGCCCTGCGAAAAAAATGTCAAATCATTCACATCGTTCCAGAGGAGCCACTGAATTCCCTCTCCCACTGAAGCCACTTTTGCTGCTTACTTCAGTGGGGCTCACAACATATGTGTCAGAATACCGGAACTGTAGCAAAATGCACATTAGAGAAGCCTTAAAAAAATTCTCCAGTAGACCATGAGACCAGGGTTATTCAGTCTGAAGGGTCTTTCACTTCTCATCACCACATCAAGAGAAAACTATCAAATCCATCAACCTCCCATTTTTGATGAGTGCGCTGTCAGCAATTCAGTGGCATCTTAAATGACAGGTGATCAGAGCCACAGATACTCCAGCAATGCTACATTTGATGTCTTAAGCATGGGCCTTATTCTTATCAAATACATTGAACTTCTGGTCTGTCTTTGAAATTTCTACATAACCCTAGAGTTGCTCAAAGTGCCAGTATTAATGAAAGGGCTGTAACAGTTTTGTGGAAGTCCAGTCCCTGAGCTACTGAACAATGCAGACCTGAAGTAGACATTTAGCATTTCCAGATGAAAGGCATTCTCTTGCACAGAAACGGAGCTCTGAAGTCTGTGTTCTGAATGTCAGGAGCTGAGAGTATGTAATGATGATCTAGGCTAGGAAGAGGTTCAGACATTATCCCACAGCTTCATACTACGTTTTCCCCTTTCTCTAACTTCCTCTGTTTTCACTGCCTACCTGATCAGCTTTTAGGTGAGGTCAGAAAGTGCTCTCCAGAGTTCGGAGCAAACCATACTTCTTTGGAGAATCCTACCCACAGTAATGCCATCCGAAAGACAAAGATTGGGAAGAAGATAAGGAGACAGACAAAAAACTTCTTTGTTTAAGTGCCTAGTTACTAAGATGGCAAAGCAGAGCAAATTATTGATTGTTTTAATGTAAGTGGTACCCATGAATTACTGCAACTGGCCTTCTATAAATACCCCAAGATAGGCAGATAGATGAGACTCATTCTTGACCTGTACTCCTTGGTTAGATCAGGCCTTGTAGGACACATCAAGAGGTGTAGCTCTCCTGGTGGCCACCCCACTACATTCTCTTTTCTACCACTCATGAATGCTGTCACTCTCTACCTGATTATTCAAGCTCATGGTTCAGCTAAACTGGAGTCGGAATGTCTAGCAGTCCAGTAACATTGTGACCAGCATGGCATTGTGCTCTGAGTGATTTAACATTGCTGAAAATGTTAATTACTAGTACTCCAGTAGCAATAAGAGGCCCCAACTGATATTGGAGCTTCATTGTAGTAGGCACTGTACAGACCTGGAGTAAAAGACCATCTAAATAGACCAGACAGACAAAGGGTGGGAAGGGAAATGTGAAGTGACTTGCCAAAGACACACAGCAGGTTAGTGCCCAAGGCAGAAATAGAACACAGATCTCAGTCCAGCACCCTAGCCATTGAACCATGCGCCCTCTCTGTAACTGGATCCAGTGACCTTGCAGATCTGTGGTCCTCAGGCCTGGTGAACTAAAGAGTTGCTTCACTGGCTAATAGAACTTGAGCAAGCCACCAGACTTTAGACTGATGTCGTGATGGGCTGTTGCATTGTTCTATCCATCACTCGTGTGTGGTGCAATGAACACCACAAACACCGCACTGCGACATCAACACATTTTGCGCTAGTGGTTCTGTGGCACAGAACTTCCTCTGTCCACTCTCCTTACACATAGACCCTTGAAGCCACAGGATATTTCTTCCTGCTTCCTACTTGAAAGGAAGGTTCAGTGTATTTTCTCTTGCGTGCCATTGTTCCACTTGCTTTGCAGGAGAAGAACTAAGCCAGATGCTCACCTGAGACATCCTCTCTATTAGTGTTAACATCATTAGGGCTTAAACCTTGGGGGGAGGAGGTTTGCCTTCCTCTGAGGCATATAGGTGTGGGTCACTTGCCAGGACTGTCTGGGTACATCTCACTTAGTCGTTTCCTTGCCATTGTGGGGGTCTCGGACAGTGGTGCACCTTGATTCTTCATATTCACTGCCTGTGGTACATACCAGTCTAGATTCCCATGGGCTGTAATACTTTGGTCTCAGTTCAGTTGTTTGGGTTAGTGTGAGAGTGTTGAGTGGTGTTGGTGGCCTGTGATATACTGGAGGCCAGAGTAGATGATCTAGTGATCCCTTCTGGTCTTAGAGTCTTAATAAAACAAGCCCTCTCTGCTACAGCCGGAGTCTGAGCAGCAGTTCTCTAGAATAAAGAGACATTCAGGCAGCACTTCCTCTTTTCTTTTTTTTTTAATCCCCCTATTCTAGTAAACTTCTCCTGGTCTGGGAGCCTTTTGGTTTTGCTCTGTGCACCAAAAGGAGACCTGCTTTCCTCCTCCTTATCCCAACTGTTGCCGCAAGGCCCATGGGCATTTTACTTTCCAGACTCAGAGAAGAGTGGAGGAGAAATGAGCCCGGGTAATCGTTCAAGCTGCAGGTGTTGTGTTCACTGTCTCCTTTCGTGAAATGTGGTAATCACAGTATGTACTTCTGCACTAACAGGTTCAATGCTTGTGAGCAGGTCACAGGCTGAAGTAAATGCCCCTTTGGTGGCTCTGCCCCACTGTGCTCTCATGTTGGAATAAATGAAGGGGGCCCCTTACAAATAGGATCATTGATCTGCATATACCCAGAGGGGTTTTATTTTGCAAATATCCCAATCAGTGCAAAACTATCTGAGCCATTAAAGCATCTGCTATTAAGAGTAAGTTCAAAAGCTTCTCTCTTTCACCAAGAGAAATTGGTCAGATAAAAGAGATTACCTCACCCACCTCGTCTCATTAAGAGCAACAGTGGTTTTTTCTACACATAATGGACCAGATCTTCTCCTGTACTCCCTGCCCTCGATATGCCTGCAATCTAAATAAGTTAGACATCTGTGCACATAGTTACTAGTTCCCCAGTTTTACACAATTATCCATGTGCATGTCTGAAAATCGATCCCGTACGAAAAGACTGGAAAGTACAGTCTTTTGAAGAAGCAATCCTGCATTGTCCGTGGAGATTCAAGTAGATATGGTCTAATACAGGGGTCATCAAGCTTTCAGAAGTGGTGTGCCGAGTCTTCATTTATTCACTCTAATTTAAGGGTTTGCGTGCCAGGAATGCATTTTAATGTTTTTAGAAGGTCTCTTTCTATAAGTCTTTAATATATAACTAAACTATTGTTGTATGTAAAGTAAATAAGGTTTTTAAAATGTTTAAAAAGCTTCATTTAAAATTAAATTAAAATGCAGAGCCCCCTGGACCCGTGGCCAGGACCCGGGCAGTGTGAGTGCCACTGAAAATCAGCTCACGTGCCGCCTTTGGCACGCGGGCCGTAGGTTGCCTACCCCAGTCTAATAAGTCTTTTCCATGTGCATTTTGTATGTCCCTATGTGAATAATACAATGATTTAACTATAAACTTTGCTAATGCCAGACTAGATGGTTTGATCTGATATTGCAATCTGTATCCACTCTGTAAGTACAACCCTCCATTTATATTCAGAATTGTTACTAACCCACTTTATAGTCTGGCTAATGGTCAGTGACAATGAAAGAAACCTGCTTTTCTTGTTCCTAAATGGTAACATCATAATCTTCCTGAGGGCTTCAATTTCTTCACAGCAAATGATAAAATACATCATCCAATACCCAGGCAATATCCTTTAGTAGTGTATTTCCAATTATAATCTCATTTAAGATGTCACAGAAGTGCGTGTTGCCTTGTTGAAATTCTCTGATGCACCATCAGTTTGTCAGAGAATGTTCATAACATTTGCATTAAGTTCAAGAAACTCTGACTTGTCATTGTCAAATGGATCACTTTTCTGTCAGACAATACTAATTTGACAAAATCTAAATGTTTCATGGGAACTTGTTGACTTTGTTGAAATTTTTAAAAGGAAATTGTTGAGATGATTTGGTTTGATAAGGTAAAACGTGAATATAATGTAGTATGATATATAATATTTATTGAAACAGTAAAATCAAAATGAAACATTTCTACCTTATTGAGATGAAACATTTCAATAAAGGTGAAATGAAATATTTTGGAATATTTTATTTTGCAAAAAAAAATCCCAGATTTTTATTTTAGTCCTGATTTGGGAGTACACGAATCTTCAAAATCTTGGAATTTCCCATGGGATGGAAAGTCCATTTTTGACCAGCTCTGCTAGGCCCGTTTTTCTAGCCTACCGTAGAGACCTGTGTCATTGGAACTGCCAGTTGCGAGTTCTGGTCCCTGTGCTGCATTGTATGCAATTTGCTGATGAGCCCAGTTGTGTCTGTACATGTAGGTGATCACAGAGCAATAGCCCCATTTAAATGACTTAGAATATGGGTGCATATAAGCCAACACATCAGGAGAAAAACGAGGGAAAGTGAGCTAGGTATGAGCATGCTTTAGAACTGTAGTTACACAGAGAGGGGGGACACCAGTGGATAATAAAAAGAAACATGGCCTCCTCAGGTCTCAGCAGTTGCATTTGTGGCTCTGGGCTTTGTTGCCTCTACAAACCTACCTTGCAGAGATTAAACTATCAAGGGGCCAGGGCAAAGCAATTGCTTCTTAGATCTGCAATGGGTACATTTAAAGTTAGCCAGTGCAACTGTTCCAGAATAAAAACCTACTGGAGAAGATAAAGTGGCATAATCGAAAAATAATAGGTAAGGCGGTAATAAAATCAGGGGCTGTGATTTTGTTGCATAAACCACAGCTTTCAACCCACATTGAAACTTTTTATTGCCATAATATTATTGTGACCCCCTGCACCAAGTCACAATACCACTCACTCAGATTTGACCTGGCTGTCTCTCCATCATGAATTGTATCTGTCAGCAATCACCATTTCTTCCCTGGAGAAACCTTAGCATGGTAGAAGTTAGAGGAGACCTCTCCTCCTGTCAGGGCAGAATTATTACCTCTTACCTGCTGCAGATGAACTGCAAAGTCACATCCTTTGGTCTTTTTCATTTCTAATAATTGCAGTAAATACATTTAATTTCTATAAATAAAAAGGGGGCACATTTTTATGGTCAGTTTGCTACTTCACGACCTTTGGTCCTGGAGCTCGGCTGAGAATGGTAGAAAGGTCAGAATGATGTCATTTCAGTCACGGCAGGGGACTTTTTATTTGTAGCCACTGCAGAAGTTCCTGTTGTGACCTCCCCCTGCTCTGGCAGCGAAGAAATATGTGCTAATGAGCTAGCAAGCAATCTTAGCAATTCTGACTTCACACAGCCAACACTTGGAACCAAAGTCGAATTCTCAGGCTAATGTCAGCATCTGGGGACCAAGTGAAAGGGGACAGCTGTGTCAACTTTGGAGGAAGTGGGAGATGTATCAGCCTGTGTTGGTTGTATCATTGGAAGGGGGGTGTCACATCAGCGCGGGGCTTCAAAGTAAGACAAATTACTCATACCAGAATCCAGGTGTTACCTGGCATGTTTGCTGAAATTAGGGAATGATGTAAGGGGATGACTCTTTGCCCATTATGAGGTCTCATGGCCATGCCAATGTTGCACACACGATTTTCTGTTTTTAGCACATTGTGATCATACCACCTTAGGAAGGGATTTCATCTGCTCTCGCAAGCAAAGCAGGACTGGCTTGGATAGGAATTTGAATGGGAAACATGCAAGGAAAACCCAAGGTGTTGTAGGACACGGTGCTGGTGATTGACTAGGGAGTGTTCTTCCTTGTGAGCCAATACTGATCACTGTTGTTCTAGACTCTGCTGCAGGGGCTAGTTCTGGCAATTCAGAAGAAGCTGCCATTCACGAGTCAACCGAACTAATACCCCAGCCTGGGGTTGGTGCATTGTGCTGTGAGAGGGGCAGCCTGGAAGATGAAAGATAAAATTGAGTTCTTCACTCTTACCAAGAGCCCTTGATGCTTTTCACAAAAACAGCCTAAAAACAAAAATAAAGGGGGAAAGTGAACCGGAACTTGTTCAGACATAAAGTTCCAGGTTTGCAATAAGTTTGGTTCAAGTTCTGGGTGGAGATGAGGGTCGGTTCTGATTGCATCCGAACGTTGTATCCCTAATTGAAATGAGGCCAAAAGATGAACCGATTTGTGCCTGTAATTACACCGGTGCAGTGCCACGCTCCAAAATCTGTGCTGGTTTATGCCCTACAAGCCTGTGTCATGGGGGTTGCTGCTGATGTTCCCCCCTATTCCTCAGGACCTTCCCAGCATACACCACACTCTAGCAGGAAGATTGACATGAAAGCTACCATAGCTGGAAATGAATGCTTCTCGCAACAGTTCCAGCAGGGTTTTAATAACGACTCAAGGCTGGATTCCTAACAGGTGATTAAAGTGGGCCTCTTGGTTACCAGATTGACCACCTGGCAGACAGCCTTTCCTGGAAAATGTAATTACTATTCTAAAGAATACAACACACTCTGCCAAAAATAACATAAGTAGATCATCCTCCAGAATGATACCAGATGAAACATGTGGCAGTAGCTATTTGTCAGTCAACGCGTATACTGCAGGGGCTGGTTTATGGCAACTTCAACCAAGCACAGCCCAGTTTCTTGTCATAACAGGAAGATTGGGGGGAAAGTAGATGAGGCTAGGTTCTGATTAGCTGAAGCCAAGCCTATAAATGGCCTCAAAGACACGCTGAAGCTGTCACTCCCTGACCATATTGAAATTATTTGGAGTTGAGCCTGGAAAAGTACTACAGAATTTGGTCCAATACGATAGTCTTGTGAAGCAAAACAGAGAGTGATGTATTGTATTAACTGAGTTTTGACGCTATCCATTTGTTTCTTCTCATATTGTGTAGGCCACGCATAATGCTCCTGTACTCTCTCTGTTCCTATGTTGCTCAAGTACATTGGATCAAAGAAATTTTATATTGCTACATTTCTGATCAATGGTCACCTACTCTTTGTGTGATGTACAGAAGAGTGCACAGTAATTCAAGGTCCCCTTTATCTGTACCAACTACGGTTGAAACTATATGAACGATATTGTATTATTTGAGAACTTGTAAGTAAAGTTGTAAAAAGGCATGAGGGCAGAGTTATGGTGTTTTGACCAACCTCTACTGTGGCATTTCCAGGCCTCCGCCTCCTTATTTTATTTTATTTTATTTTATTGCATATACTGACTTACAAAACCAGAAAACCTGTTTTCTTTTTCATTTTAAAATAATCTTTTTGTCTGCATCTGTGATCCCCCTGAGTGCCAGCCTGCTTCATGCCTTGGTCAGAGCACAATCCATGTCCACACACCCGTTCATCAGCCATGATGCAGCGAGCAGCCGTTGCACTGGTCTGTGCCGCTGACAGCAATTGCAATCCCTGGGAGCTGGGTTCTGATTGTCTGATCAGATTGCTCACAGGTTTCCATTACAGTACTGCATTGTACTTGTAAAGAAATAGAATATCATGACAGAATAATGGTCTCCTACTTTGAGAATAGGTGTCCTGGCTGGGCCTCATTCACGCTGAGAGCATTAGCCTTTTTTAAAAAAAAATTCATGAGCGAATTTAGCAATGGTGAAAGTTGCTGGGTCGATAGCACCAGAAATTGGAGGCTTCCAGTTAGCCACAGCACAGGAAGTTGCCAGGCAGTCCTCTCATGCTAAGCAGCCCCTATCCCTACCGTTGACATGCGTCTAACTGCAGAGCTGCCCTGACTTTATGCTCCATTCGGCCCTTAGCCTCTGTTGAGGCTGCGAGCGAGGTGGTGCTGGCGTTTTAATGCAGGCCTCAGGGACTCCACTGAGCTACACTACTACACTAAGAAAGGCTGCTGAGCAACTTCTCAGTGATAATCAAAGGGCTGATTTGGACCTCTTGTCTTGAGAGGCAAGCGGCTTATATATCAGGTCATGGCACACACACACACACACACACACACACACCCCCCAATGTTCATGTTAGGATTTGTGTGGCTGGCCCATTATCTCAGGCCTTTTTTGCTTTCCTCAGACCCAGAGCTGACCCCAAAGAGCCAGCTTTAAGTGGAGAATCTGGATGTGTTTAATTCGCTTCTCACGCTGAGAAAGCGCCAGATGATAGTGACGCTTTGGTGGGTGGGCTGCTGATTGTGTTCGCGTCATCCAGCACTGCCATCTTATCCCTGCCTTAGAAGACAAAGGGGCTTTGTTTTCACTTTGGAGTTTTGGCTATAGCTGCTTAATTATGGGCAAAATCCCCACTCTGATGGCGGTAGGTGCCGCATATGCTGGAGGGAAGGAAAATCTTTGGGGATCTCTATGCTTCTTTGGAGGGTGTAGGGGGGAGTTTTCCCACAAAAGCAAGACTGAGGGACCTGCTCACTACTGATGGTGTAGGAAATAGCAGCATGATGTAGGCACATGGCCGAAAGCTTTGCCAGGTGGAACAGTGCAGCTGTAGAACTGTGTCTGTGTTCTGCACTTGCCCTCAGAAACGTATGGCTACACTGGAACCAGAAGGCCTGATTCCCAGCTCGAGGAGACATACCCGTAATTGAGCTACAAAAAGCAGTGTAGCCGTTGTCAATAGTCACTATTAGGCTACTATACTATTAGTGTCCAAATTCGCTTCAGGATTTCATCTTTTTGCGCTCCCGTAGACGCTAGCAGGAGGAAGAGCTCAGTAGAACAATGACAACCCACAAACTGGAAACAGAACCCAGCAGTCCTGGCTCTCTGTCCCCTGCTCTAGCCACTGGGCAAGTTACGGTATAATACTCTAGCAAAATTGACCAAATAGTATAGTTCTGCCCTAATCTCTGTCCGAGCAATCCCACTGGAATGGATGAGATAATGCAATTTAATCAGGCCTGCTGTGTTTCTGAGTTGGCATGAAGCAGCACTGCGTATTTGGTATTAAAGATAGGTATTGTTTTAAATGGATGGGATGACACTGGAATGAATACCGTACAAAAACATGTTATTCAAACCCTGTAAGTGTACTTGTCTTCTAAGTGCACTTATCTTCATTGGAGTAAATGGCAGCTGCTTCCCACCGAAATTAGTGAAGAGATGTTTGTCTGCAATGTGGAAATCTCCCATTCAGGTCCAAGGCTATTAGTAACATGTTTGCATTGTATGTCAAAGGTAGGGAATTCAATTCCCGGCTGGGCCAGACTTCAGAGTGTAATAAATCTAGCACAGAATAGTGAGCTGCAGCTAGATGCATTCTGAGGCCAGCACCTTCCTCTTCAGCCTGCTGAATTGGCTTCTGTTGAAGATATGACAATGGACAAGTTCCAGTGCAAAAGTATATGAACGAAGCAAGTCATTGGTCTCTTCAGGCACACAATAAGACAAGATAGGGGATTAGCTGGACCATTGTTTTTCAGGGGTGGCAGGGGCCAGAATACCAAACTGTTGTTCTGTTAGTGTACCAGAAAGCGGGACACCAGGTGGAATGGATGCCGTTTCATTTCTGTTACGGAGGGTGATGGGATACTAGACTAAATCAACATTAGTCTCCTTTCCAAAGGTGTTTGATCCAATTCTTGTTGTTAGTTTCTTACCTCTTGCTTGCGTGTCTGTCTAAATTAGACTGTAAATTCTTTGGGGAAGAGACATGGTCTTTTAGGGCTGCTACGGAATGTGTGCACCTTCCAAGAGAATGCTCTATAAATAACATCATTGAATAAAAACCAGTGCAGGACAGTGTAATGGAGACATGGTGTTGTACAGTGCAAGTAGATGCACCTTAAAACAGTAGTCAGAGTACGTAGATTTGCAAAGAATGCACACATAGATGCTAGAATGGCAATTTTGTGGTCTTTTGAGACTCTTGTAGGTTGCTTATACACACAGTGTATGTAAATATTAGGAGACAGGGAAAGAATTGCTGTGATTTAAATAGGAAAATACTACTACAATGCAGGCTCACTCTTAATCCTACTCGAGAGTTCACTTCCTTAGTTAAATATGCAGAGACTGATGGAGATTGCTCCAGGATTAGCATCTAGTACCAGTCACACTGTGGACTGTTTAACATAAACAACTTTGCTCTAAGATTTATCACAACTGATGATAGAAAAGCAGCAGCATCTCCATTGCTTGAATTCTAATCAGGAAGAATATTTAAGACAAAGGGAATATCAAACTCTCATCACCAGCTGCAGCGTGTCAGCTTAATTCAAATATTTTTAACATAGATCTCCAGGGGATTTACTTTTGCAATCTTATTCAGGTTGGTGCGGTGGTTTGTTTTCTTTTTTTTTTTTTAATTCCCACCGTGCTTCAGCTACTGGCCAAGGCAATGATCCGACAGACCAATACAAGCAAAAACCTGCCTTTTGTTTGTGTCTTCATTACTTCAGATCATATCAGGGAACACAGCAGAGACTAATGACCTTCTGTGTCTCTGGACTTCGTGAAGTGTAATTATAGTCACAGGAAATTCTGGGCTGGCTGGTCAGCCCAGCTCCCAGTCTAGGTGTCCAATCCTTTTGTGAGCTCCTGCACAAACAATACTGTGTGCTCATCTGGATCTCCTGAGACAGCAAGTTAATGGCATATGTTGCGCTGGGAATGAGGAGTCGCTGAAAAAACAAACTTTAAGGCTCAGTAATAACTGAAGGTGCAAGATGACTCACCAGGCAAAATAACTGCTTACAGGAATCACATTTCATCTCCCTATCAATAGAGATCACCTTGGAGATAGCCTTCTAAACTCTGATAGAAATCGGTATTTAAAAGGACACTGCCAACTTGGGTAAATGCCTAACTTTTATGTACCTTAAAATTCTAGCGATCTCTTTGTGGATTGACATTTGGACTCTAAATATCTTTCACAACAAAGACATTGTTACCGTGCTACAAAGCCTTTGAAATAAGTAGGTTTCAGAGTAGCAGCCGTGTTAGTCTGTATTCGCAAAAAGAAAAGGAGTACTTGTGGCACCTTAGAGACTAACCAATTTATTTGAGCATGAGCTTTCGTGAGCTACAGCTCACTTCATCAGATGCATACCGTGGAAACTGCAGCAGACTTTATATATACACAGAGAATATGAAACAATACCTCCTCCCACCCCACTGTCCTGCTGGTAATAGCTTATCTAAAGTAATCTTCAGGTTAGGCCATTTCCAGCACAAATCCAGGTTTTCTCACCCTCCACCCCCCCACACAAATTCACTCTCCTGCTGGTGATAGCCCATCCAAAGTGACAACTCTTTACACAATGTGCATGATAATGAAGTTAGGCCATTTCCTGCACAAATCCAGGTTCTCTCACTCCCTCACCCCCCTCCAAAAACCCACCCCCATACACACACAAACTCACTCTCCTGCTGGTAATAGCTCATCCAAACTGACGACTCTCCAAGTTTAAATCCAAGTTAAACCAGAACATCTGGGGGGGGGGGTAGGAAAAAACAAGAGGAAATAGGCTACCTTGCATAATGACTTAGCCACTCCCAGTCTCTATTTAAGCCTAAATTAATAGTATCCAATTTGCAAATGAATTCCAATTCAGCAGTTTCTCGCTGGAGTCTGGATTTGAAGTTTTTTTGTTTTAAGATAGCGACCTTCATGTCTGTGATTGCGTGACCAGAGAGATTGAAGTGTTCTCCGACTGGTTTATGAATGTTATAATTCTTGACATCTGATTTGTGTCCATTTATTCTTTTACGTAGAGACTGTCCAGTTTGACCAATGTACATGGCAGAGGGGCATTGCTGGCACATGATGGCATAAATCACATTGGTGGATGTGCAGGTGAACGAGCCTCTGATAGTGTGGCTGATGTTATTAGGCCCTGTGATGGTGTCCCCTGAATAGATATGTGGGCACAATTGGCAACGGGCTTTGTTGCAAGGATAAGTTCCTGGGTTAGTGGTTCTGTTGTGTGGTATGTGGTTGTTGGTGAGTATTTGCTTCAGGTTGCGGGGCTGTCTGTAGGCAAGGACTGGCCTGTCTCCCAAGATTTGTGAGAGTGTTGGGTCATCCTTTAGGATAGGTTGTAGATCCTTAATAATGCGTTGGAGGGGTTTTAGTTGGGGGCTGAAGGTGACGGCTAGTGGCGTTCTGTTATTTTCTTTGTTAGGCCTGTCCTGTAGTAGGTAACTTCTGGGAACTCTTCTGGCTCTATCAATCTGTTTCTTTACTTCCGCAGGTGGGTATTGTAGTTGTAAGAAAGCTTGACAGAGATCTTGTAGGTGTTTGTCTCTGTCTGAGGGGTTGGAGCAAATGCGGTTGTATCGCAGAGCTTGGCTGTAGATGATGGATCGTGTGGTGTGGTCAGGGTGAAAGCTGGAGGCATGCAGGTAGGAATAGCGGTCAGTAGGTTTCCGGTATAGGGTGGTGTTTATGTGACCATTGTTTATTAGCACTGTAGTGTCCAGGAAGTGGATCTCTTGTGTGGACTGGACCAGGCTGAGGTTGGTGGTGGGATGGAAATTGTTGAAATCATGGTGGAATTCCTCAAGGGCTTCTTTTCCATGGGTCCAGATGATGAAGATGTCATCAATATAGCGCAAGTAGAGTAGGGGCTTTAGGGGACGAGAGCTGAGGAACCGTTGTTCTAAATCAGCCATAAAAATGTTGGCATACTGTGGGGCCATGCGGGTACCCATAGTTTGTGGGGGGGGGGTGGAGGGTGAGAAAACCTGGATTTGTGCTGGAAATGGCCTAACCTGAAGATTACTTTAGATAAGCTATTACCAGCAGGACAGTGGGGTGGGAGGAGGTATTGTTTCATATTCTCTGTGTATATATAAAGTCTGCTGCAGTTTCCACGGTATGCATCTGATGAAGTGAGCTGTAGCTCACGAAAGCTCATGCTCAAATAAATTGGTTAGTCTCTAAGGTGCCACAAGTACTCCTTTTCTTTTTGAAATAAGTAGCCACCTTTTTGGTGTGGACACACTGAAAGCATGCTGTGTGAGCTTCCTCTACTGCTCTGCGGGGGTCATGTTACCAGAAATCGTTGTCCCTAGCACAGTGCTGCCACCTCCTGAGAAAGTAAATGCTGCACCAGCCTCCCAAAGTGAAATAAATATAAATATAACGGTCTGTTAAATAGGAGGGGTAAAGTCATATCTCAGCATCGGAACGTACGCTACAAACCGTGGAGAGTGGAACATCTTTAAAAAAAATTATAAAATAGTAGCTGATGGATGTTTTCCAGGTTAACTTCCTTACCAGAAAGTGACTTAGTAAATCCCTGTCTAGCTGCAGAGAAGAATGGTTTTCTAAGGGAGTGTAGGGAAAGGGGTTGAGGGAAGCTATCCTAAGACAGGCATTCTGAGCGGCATAAAATTCATAGTTTAACTCCGATGCAGATTCCATTGGCAAGCAGGTGTCAAAGCCACGATCACAGTTCACAATCAGAATCGGGGCTATGGGGCATGCATTTCAAGGGGCTTTGGAGAGACATATATACCATGAGAGTAGGAGGAGAGGCATTATTTTGGGGGTGGTTGGAGAAATACAGTTCAGTATAAGGCTTCTGTTCTGCAGCATGGTTATAGTCTCATTGTTTGGTTAGTAACGCTGGCTAATGAATGCCAAAGGCGGAACTTGGGAAAAGACTCTGCACACAGTTGATCCGTGGGAAATCATGCTGGTATTCACGTTCCCTTGTCCTCGCTGCCTCACCCCCTCACTCGTTTGTTTCATTTGCTTGGGTTGCATCATTGCAATTACAAGGCTGTCGGCTCTTTGGGGGAGGGACGGTCCCTTTACTACTTGTTTGTGCAGCGCCTTGCACAAAGGGATCCTGATTGGCACCTCGAGGCGCTACTGCCAAACAAATGATTGATGATGATGGTAATGCATTCACTGTAGGAATGGATCTGACTATCCAACTGCAGTCATAGATCCAACAGGTATATGGCTACACAGCAAAGAAAAACCCGTGGCTGGCCTGCGCCAACTGGCTTGGGCTCACAGGGCTCTGGCTGTGGTACTGTTCCATTGCTGTGTAGACTTCCGGGCTCAGGCTGGAGCCTGAGCTCTGGGACCCTCCCACCTCGCAGGGCCCTAGAGCTGGCATGGGCCAGCGATGGGTGTCTAGTTGCTGTGTGGACATACCCTGAGAGGCACAAGGGCTTGGATTGATACCCACAGTTCATTTTGCTGGCACAAACCATCCTCCCCACTAGGAGTTCCCGCTGTGACATGTGGGACCCATTTGTGCTGAGCTCTTCTGAAGATTTGGCCCCAATTGTTGGCGCCGAGCGCTGGAAATTTTGGCTCTTAGAGTCTGTGCACTTTCCATGAACCCCCTTTGGCCGTCCACAAAACCCAGCTGCACTTGGCATCAGATATAGCTAGCCAGGTGCAATCATAATCAGTGATTCATTTGTGCAATCCCATTTATATTTAAAATGTTAAATAATAATTTAAAAAAACACTCAATCCTTTCCCCCCCTGTTTGTTTGATGCAAGTGTATAGTTGAAACTGCTTTGATCCCCATCAGAATAGAGGCTAAACATTAAAATGAACCATCCCACCACGGCTCCTCATTAATTAACAGCTGCGGGCACTTCGAAACATCTGTCAGGATTGCTTGGACATTCCCTTTGCTTCACTGGCTGCACTGAAGAAGCAGAACAAATCAAAGTGAGCCAGTTTTTTTGGGTGATGCCTGATCTTGGCTTCTGCATTACACAACAAAAATAAAGCTAGGTGTTAGTGATGGTGCCACGGATGCAGGCTTCGTGCCATGTGAGTTAATATACGTCAGGGAAGATGATGTCTCTTCTTGGGTAACCATGGAGCAAAGAGATGAAAAATGCCCCAATGGGGTTGGGGAAATGTCAGGAGCTGATTCCTGGTAGAAGGTTCTTTGATCAGCTCTGTAGGGTCAGGCAGGAATGGGGACAGGGGCAGCTTGATGCACTTGCTGAACAGAGAGCTGTCTGGCATGCTGTGTTTCAAGAGGATTAGGGTGCATTATGACTAAAAAGGATTTGACCCCAAGAAGTTATCAAACCAGATTTCTCCTCCTGGCATCCTGATCCCCGCATGACTCAAGGACTAGATCATCAGCTAGTGCATATAGGAGTAGCTCCGCTGAAGTCAAAGGCATTTACTGATTTACACCAGTTAAGGATCTGGGCCCAGGAGCTGATCTTCCAAACTGCCTGAGGATGATTAACCCTTCTGAAGATGGTGGGAAGGAGGGAGATCAATGGGGAAGTCAGGGAAGTGAGAGAGAGCATGAGGAAGAGGGATGGTAAAGTAATAAGGCCATCATGGCTGACTCTAATCTAGAGGTAGGGAACCCCTCAAAATTGCTTGACTTGAGTGCTAGCCCCTACTGGCAAAAGTATATGTATCATGCTGAGGCCAGGCTAAAAAGCTCATGCCCCCGCCAAGAGGCGGAGAAAAAACTAAGGTTCCTGCAGTGTCCCTGCAAAGTACATTCCTGGTAGTATGCCCTGGATTCCAGCCCCCACTCTCCCCCAGTCAGGCCGCAGCCAGTTTGCCTGGCCTTTATTGGGGAAGTTTTACAAAGTTCCTTCCCAGCAGAAAAGTTTCCTCCCTCAGGAAACCTAGTGCCTGAGGCAGCAAACCATTTGTCGCTGAATGATCATGAACAGAACACATTATAATGCGAGTTAATCAACACACTGTTCTCCTGTGGGAGCAAAGAGAGACCTCTCCAAGTGCTGGTCAGTAGCCTGTCTGGGTCTCAAGGACTCAGTGAGTACTTGTTAAGCAATTCAGTTATGGATGATAAGGGAGCTCCTAGTTTCAAGGCCTCCTCAACGGTCATCTTGCTGCTTGCATTGATAGAGCAAGATCAGTCTGCAAGAAGAGAAGCTGTAGTGAGTCTTTCCAGCTCTGGTTATTTTGCTTTCACACGGTTGTGTCATAATGGGGAAGTATGTGAGCATCATGGATGGGGGCTCTGTGCTTGTGGCCTCCATAACCTTTCACCGGTGCACTCTGGAAGAGTTCTCCAAAGCGCAATGCTGCTTTGCTCATTGCCCCACCTAAACCTGAATGCGATTGTATTCATAACCATTGGGCTTTGCTGGATGGGGCAATGGGTAAGATCTCCGTCAAGTTACAGGTGGCTCTGTTGTGTTCACATGGTGCTCTCAGCACAAGGAAGTATCCTCCGCAGCAGACACAACCAGCAGGATGGGTGTGGGCAGAAATGACGCCTAGGGACAAGCACGGAGTCTGGAAGTGGGAATGCCCGGTTCTGTTCTGGTAATTATGCAACCTTAGGCATTCTCCGGACTGCATCTCACGTTCCCCATCTGTAAAATGGAGGTGATGACACCGCCCTACCTCCAGGGGTGCCGTGAGATTTAATTATTAAATGGTAGTTAAAATGAACTATGTGAGGTTAACAGTAATAAAGTTCTTAATGATATTTCCCTTGTGCTTTGCAGCAGAACTGAGCTCCTGATCCTCCCATCTCTACTCTCATTTCCTCCTGCTTCCCCTCCTCATGCTGCCCACACATTTCCCTGGATGTCCTTCCAACCACCACTTCAGCAGTCTTCTACCACTTTTGCCTTCACACATTCTTCTATGCTGCCTCGTATGCTTGGAATTCCCTTCTTCCCCTTGTGCACCAAACAACTGGCTGCTCCTTATTCAGCTCCCTCTGCAGCCTTCAAGAGTAACCCGCTCAGGTAGGGAGTTTGTCACCCAGCAAAGGGCTTTCTACCCCACTGAGAGATCTGACCATTGTCCCAAGTAGCTAAGCATCCTGGTCTCTAATTGAGCTTAGTGGCAGAGCTCCCCTTAGAAAGTAATCACTGTGGGAGAGATTGTCTCTCCACTGGGTTCCGTACAGCACTGATCTCACGAATATTGCTCGGTACGGTGTAATGCTGAGGTCACATTCATTTCCTTGGCAACAGGCTGTGATGTCACACACTGAGTTATGACCACGCTGCAGGACTGAAGAGGAGAAGCTGGGCTGGGCGGGAGAGATGCTCTTAGGCCACATCTAAACTATGAGGTAGGGGTGTGAGTTCCTGGTTTGTGTACATATAAGTGCGGGGGGGGAATGCAACAGAAAGTCTCAAAGCCACGGTCAGCTTGAGCTACAGGGCTGAAAATAGCAGGGTGGATGGTCCCACTCGGGCTGGACCTCGGAATCTGAGACCTTTCCCCTTCCCCAGGTTTCAGACCCCGAGCTCCAGCCCGAGCAGGAATGTCCACACAGATAGTTTTTAGCCCTGTAGCATGAGCCCTGCAAGCCCGAGCCAGTTGACCCACACTCGGAGACATGCTGCCACAGGGGGGGTTTGCAGCATAGACACACCCATCCTTGGAGTGGAGGTCAAGGATAATCTAGGCATGGCCCAATATCTAAACAAATACTTTGCCTTAGTCTTTAATAAGACTAAAGAGGATCTTAGAGATAATGGTAGCATGACAAATGGGAATGAGGATATGGAGGTAGACATTACCATATTTGAGGTAGAAGCGAAACTCAAACAGCTTAATGGGACTAAATCGGGGGGCCCAGATAATCTTCATCCAAGAATATTAAAGGAATTGGCACATGAAATTGCAAGCCCATTAGCAAGAATTTTTAATGAATCTGTAAATTCAGGGGTTGTACCGTATGATTAGAGAATTGCTAACATAGTTCCTATTTTTAAGAAAGGGAAAAAAGTGATCTGAGTAATTATAGGCCTGTTAGTTTGACATCTGTAGTATGCAAGGTCTTGGAAAAAATTTTGACGGAGAAGGTAGTTAAGGACATTGAAGTCAATGGTAAATGGGACAAAATACAACATGGTTTTACAAAAGGTAGATCGTGCCAAACCAACCTGATCTCCTTCTTTGAGAAAGTAACAGATTTTTTAGACAAAGGAAACGCAGTGGATCTAATTTACCTAGATTTTAGTAAGGCGTTTGATACCGTGCCACATGGGGAATTATTAGTTAAATTGGATAAGATGGGGATCAATAGGAAAATTGAAAGGTGGATAAGGAATTGGTTAAAGGGGAGACTACAACGGGTCCTACTGAAAGGTGAACTATCAGGCTGGAGGGAGGTTACCAATGGAGTTCCTCAAGGATCGGTTTTGGGACCAATCTTATTTAATCTTTTTATTACTGACCTTGGCACAAAAAGTGGGAGTGTGCTAATAAAGTTTGCGGATGATACATAGCTGGGAGGTTTTGCCAATTTAGAGAAGGACAGGGATATCCTACAGGAGGATCTGGTTGACCTTGTAAACTGGAGTAATAGTAATAGGATGAAATTTAATAGTGAGAAGTGTAAGGTCATGCATTTAGGGATTAATAACAAGAATTTTAGTTATAAGCTAGGGACACATCAATTAGAAGTAACGGAGGAGGAAAAGGACCTTGGAGTATTGGTTGATCATAGGATGACTATGAGCTGCCAATGTGATATCGCTGTGAAAAAAGCTAATGCGGTCTTGGGATGCATCAGGAGAGGTATTTCCAGTAGGGATAAGGAGGTTTTAGTACCATTATACAAGGCACTGGTGAGACCTCACCTGGAATACTGTGTGCAGTTCTGGTCTCCCATGTTTAAGAAGGATGAATTCAAACTGGAACAGGTACAGAGAAGGGCTACTAGGATGATCCAAGGAATGGAAAACTTGTCTTAAGAAAGGAGACTCAAGGAGCTTGGCTTGTTTAGCCTAACTAAAAGAAGGTTGAGGGGAGATATGATTGCTCTCTATAAATATATCAGAGGGATAAATACCGGAGAGGGAGAGGAATTATTTAAGCTCAGTACCAATGTGGACACAAGAACAAATGGATATACACTGGCCACCAGAAAATTTAGACTTGAAATTAGATGAAGGTTTCTAACCATCAGAGGAGTGAAGTTTTGACATAGCCTTCCAAGGGAAGCAGTGGGGGCAAAAGATCTATCTGGCTTTAAGATTAAACTCGATAAGTTTATGGAGGAGATGGTATGATGGGATAACATGGTTTTGGTAATTAAATATTCATGGTAAATGGGCCCAGTGGCCTGTGATGGGCTATTAGATGGGGTGGGATCCAAGTTACCCAGGAAAGAATTTTCTGTAGTATCTGGCTGATGAATCTTGCCCATATGCTCAGGGTTTAGCTGATCGCCATATCTGGGGTCGGGAAGGAATTTTCCTCCAGGGCAGATTGGAAGAGGCCCTGGCAGTTTTTCGCCTTCCTCTGTAGCATGGGGCACAGGTCACTTGCTGGAGGATTCTCTGCTCCTTGAAGTCTTTAAAGTACGATTTGAGGACTTCAATAGCACAGATATAGGTGTGAGGTTTTTTGCAGGAGTGGGTGGGTGAGATTCTGTGGCCTGCGTTGTGCAGGAGGTCGGACTAGATGATCATATTGGTCCCTTCTGACCTTAGTATCTATGAATCTCTGAATCTTACGCTAGTGCTCCCTGAGCTAGCGTGAGTATAGATAGTAGTATCCCTGCGGTAGCGTGGGCAGTGGCAATGGAGCTGAGCCGCACCAAGTACATACCCACCGGTTTCAGGCAGATTTGTACTCGGCACTCGGCACAGCTAATCCATGCTGCTGCTGCTCTGCTATTTATACTCACGGTCGCTCGATGAGCGCTAATGCGAGTGTGCATACTCGAGCCGGGGCATCACACCCCTCGCCCACAGTAGAGATGTAGCCCCATTCAGATGTGACTGTCTGCAACAGAAACGGGACACAGCCTAAACCCTGGACATGAGCAAGGCCCAGTTGCCAGATGTGTTCAGGATCAACACCTGCACCTGCTTCTGACTGTGGATTTTACCAATCGGCCCCTGTCTTTATGATGGGCTGAACCACCTGCCTTGATCCAAGTGCTTAGGGAATTTGAATTCAGAACCCTGATCCAGGCCTTGTAAAGAATAGGGCCTTTTGCAATGGGCTGAACCAAAATCCCAGCTCTGAGTCGCTGGGCTTGGCTGGCGGTTGAAATCCAGATGGAAATGGCACAGGTTGAGGCCACCTCTAGAAGCCATGGGCTCGCTCGGTACAATGCCTTGAATCTGTACAAATGTTCCCATTGCTCACGCCTGCTGCAGTGCAACAGGGGCTCTTTAAGGGCCCATGACAATATGGATTGAGTATATCCCACAGTAATCCCTTCACACGGCCCCACCCCTTCCCCATCCACCACAGAAGCAGGGAATTTGGGACAGGCAGGGTTTTGAGATTATCTGGCACGCTCCATATGCAGCCAGTCCCCTTTTGCTGTAATGAACAGCTCGTTCAAGCGCTGGGTAGAAAGCACCCATGCCGGGCAGGCTGGGAAGCTCACCCCCCGAGAGTTAATTCTTTGTACATGCACACCCCCACATGCATGTGTGCACCTCCTCCCCTACCATATACACCCACATGCACCCATGCAGCCCCTTCCCCACCATACACATGCACACATGTGTACCCCATCCTCCGGCATACACACACACACACGCATGCAGCCCTTCCCCCACCCTACACATGCATGTAACCCCTCCCCCCAGCATACACGTGCACACATCCATTTGCTGCCCTTGAATGATCTCTTCAGGATCATTCTCAGCAACTAAGAATTTAAACTTTTCCGAATCTGGATGTTTAGGGGTTTTTTTTTTTCTCTTCCCTTCAAACCAAAGAAATAAAAAACAAATCTATTGTGAGCCAGTGATCGGGCCAGGAGTAGAATCTAGTGCACCCAACATGTCAGTTCCTGCCTTTACCCACCGGACAGCACTCCCATCCATGCTGATAAATAATACATTGGGCCAGGCCCTTGGGCCCAACTGAGATGAACTCGACAGAACCTGGGGCTAGGAGCTGTGGGGAAAGATGCTTCTAAGCCACCCATTCTGGGGCTGAGCAACAGTCCCATTGGGATCTCTCAACCAGCCAGGAATCACAGGAGCGCAGGGCACTCCAGCCACACACCCCATCTTGCCCCTCACTCAATCACGGTGTGTCCCCTGTGCCATGGCAGGCAGCTGCACTGGGGCCTGAGGATCTGCCCCATTGAACCTATTGTTATCTCTCTGTCAATATTTTTTCCAGGAGATATAATGCATCCACAGTGCGGGCCTGCATCCCTGCCAGCCATTAACAGAAGGCTGCAGAATCAGGCTTCTCTCTTAACAAATACCCATGGGGCTGGTTTTCCTGACATCACTGTAGTTGGCAGTTTTAAAATAAAAAATGGTGGTAGGTCCTATATGTAAAACAAAGCTGTGGCGCAGGCATCCTCTGATTGTTTTAACATACTTCTTCCGGAGAGCTCAACTACGAGGCAGCAACCTCCAGATTTCAGAGCAGCCCCTTCTTTCTATTGGTTTTTCCAGTTGGATTGACTGAGGCAAAAGGAATTCAAGTGATTGACCGGAGGCCTCCTGGAGGGAGCAGCCCTGCACTCATGTCAAATGATTCAATATTTTCTCTCCCGCTTCCTTCATCAGTGCGTGGGAATAAAAATGCCGACAATGCAGGCGGGTGCTGTTTCGCCATAGAGGATTCTGTGAGCTGCTTTCATTCAGCTGCTTTCTGCAGATGGGGCACTGAGAGGCACTATGGTTGCCAGGTGTCTGGTTTTCGACTGCAACGCACGGTTGAAGAGAGATCCTGGCGGCTCTGGTCAGCACCACCAACCAGACCATTAAAAGTCCGGTCAGCAGCACAGCAGGGCTAAGGCAGGCTCCCTGCCTGCCCTGGTTCTGTGCAGCTCCTAGAAGTGGACAGCATTTCCCTCCAGTTCCTAGGCAGAGGTGCGGCCACAGGGGCTCCGCATGCTGCCCCTGCCCTGAGCGCCAGCTCCGCAGCTCCCATTGGCCAGGAACCGAGGCCAATGAGAGCTGTGGGGTCAGTGCCTGAGGATGGGTGGCAGAACCACCTAGCCGCGCCTCCACCTAGGAGCCAGAGGGACATGCCGGCCACTTCCAGGAGCCGCCTGAGGTAAGTGCTGCCCGGAGCCTGCACCTTGAATCCCCTCCTGCACCCCACCCCCCTGCCCCAGCTGTGAGCCCCATCCCATACCCCAATTCCCTCCCAGAGCCCACGCCCCATCCTGCACCCCCGGCCACTCTGGTAAAAATGAGCGAGGGTGGGGAAGAGTGGATGGAGTGAGTAGGGGCGTGGCCTCAGGGAAGGGGTGGGCCAGCGGTTTTCGTTTTTTTGCAGTCAGAAAGTTGGCAACCCTAAGAGGCACAGGGAGATCCAGTCACTTTCTCTCCTTGGCTCTCAGTACTAGACAGCACAGCTGGTGTCTGGGAGAGCACAGCGCAGGGATCCCCACGTGCTTCATTCTGAGTCAGGCGCAGGTTTCTACACCCTGATTTCCTGGAACAGCGGCATCCTGTCTCTGGATCTCAGCCCATCGCAGCCCAGATCAACCACTGCTCCTTCACAAACCAACACTGGAGCCTCAGTATTGATGCCAGGGACTTGTCTGTCTTGCGGGGGACCCAATGCAATTCTTATGAGCCCCCCGCTTTCTATCCCTAACATTCTGCTGCTTCACTTGAAGCCAGCTCCGATGCTTTTGCCTGTTAGCCCGAGATGTGTACATCTGGGGGCAGGCTGCTCTTAGGTAGAGGATTCTGGGCTCTGAAATTGTACTGCTCTGCCGGTGCTAGGCATCAAGGCAGGACGAAGGCTTCTGCTGAAGGGACGATGATTTTGCTGGGGTGGGTGTGCATGATTTTCAGCGGAGAGAGAGCGTAACCTTCTCAGAGGCAGCGTGACTTAGGCACCTGAGTCACTGTTAAAAATGGGGGTTAGGTTCCTAAATCACAAAGGTGCTTCTGAAAAGGATACTCAGAATCTTTATGGGCCAGTGAGTTGCTTTTGTGCCTCGCCCGGAAGCTGTGTGACGAGAGCTATTCTAAATCTAGGTCCCCTACCCTCGGTGCTCAGTAGATCCCCACCCTGAGAACTGATTTCTTCTCTCCTCTATGACTTTATTGCTTATTAAACGCGACCTGTTCGCCTCACACGCAGACTTGAGAGATACTGTATCTGTCCGCTCACATCACCCCTTCCCCATGCAGGCCCCTCCCTTGAACTAGGGTTGCCAATTTTGGATGGACTTATTCCTGGAGGTTTCATCACACGACATGACCTTTAATTAAAGACTGATTTTTAAATCCTGGAGACTCCAGGGCAATGCTGGAGGATTGGCAACCTTATCTTGAACAGGTTTCAGAGTAGCAGCCGTGTTGTTAGTCTCTAAGGTGCCACAAGTACTCCTTTTCTTTTTATCTTGAACAGTTGCCCGGCAGGTGTTATAGGTCTCTGTGTTGGAATATAGGCCCACATTAGATCTGGGTGAACTATGGTATTAAATTGAGTTGGGATCTAACATGAACAATAGCACCAAAGCATATGACCAGAAAGAATGAGATCATGAGAAAGAAGAGGTGTTGTGTTAAACTTGTAGTCACCCTCCGAAATATTAGTGTTCTCTTATTTAAGTCTGGGCTGCAGTAACAGGAATAAAATGCAATTAATTGGGTACCAGGTGCAGTAAATAACTGGCTATATAAGAAACTGCTTCATCTGGTCTTAGCTAAGGTCTGATAACTGGCAATGACATCGCTTGTTTGTTCAAGGGTCTAAAAAGTAAACTCTTAAAGGATTCATTGCTAATCCCTGCCTGACCAAGCTGGAGCCGAGCAATATGAGTCTGAGCATCCCAGGGTTTAGCCTGTTTGTAAATATCTTGATCAAATGCTTATAAATGGTTTGTTACTGTTTTGATGTAGTCAATTTGCTTATTATTTAGGCCTGGTTAGAGCAGTTGTATAAATAGCATTCAGACTGGATTTAATAAAGGAATTTACAGTTAAATTAGTGTTGTGGTAATAGCCTGCATAAACAATAATAATTCCTAGGCTGTGATAGGGAGCTAGAAATAACAATCAAGATTAGCACTCAGTACAGATGCTAACTCAGCAGCACAAACGCCCCATGACGCAAGGAACAGTGAAAAATTCTACATGAGGCAAGAAGGTGAATAAGGTGATTTGGCCAAGGCCATTCAGGGACTCGGTGGCAGAGTCTCTAATATAATATAGTCTAATATAGAGATAATTACCTTGCACTTAAGTCTCTTTCCATTAGTAGCTCTCAGAATACTTTACAAAGAAGGGCAGGATAGTTATTCCAATTTTTCAGATAAGGAAACTGAGGCACAGAGCGGAGAAGTGACTTGCCCAAGGACACCCAGCAAGCCAGTGACTATAAGAACTTATATGTTTGAGCTCGGCTGCCTAGGCTACATTGTCTCACTTTAAAGGCCCATCCCAACCCAACGATTCATTCTGGAACCCTAATAATACATAGTATTTTCCACATTCAGAGCGCTGCACAGACATGGGTGGGTCTGTACTATAGTATCTCCAACTCTAAGGGTTCAAAAATCATGAGTCAGGTTCCTAAAAATTGTGATTCTTTTTAAAAGAAATCTAACAAACATGGGCTTCTTTTCTTTGCCTCCTGAGCCTTTAGGTGCCCTCGGGTCAGATTGTGATTCCAAGCTCTTCCCTGCAACCACCAGGGCTAAAAAACAATGAAAACAGAGATTCTCACCTGATTGCATGCCTCTGGGAGCTGGAGCTTTAAGTAAAACATCAAATATTGTAAGAGTTGGCAATGCTAGTAGTATTAGGCCGGTTTTATAGTGGGGAAACTGAGGCATGGGGAAGCAAAGGGACTTGGCAAGACCACAGTGTGTGTCAGTGGCAGAGCCAGGTTGAGAACTCAGGACTTAATTCCTAGTCCTTCCAATGACTTGGTCTGATTGCAGAGGCTGGTAGGAACTAGAGGAGATGCATTTTGTTAGAACTATATAGTCCATATGTAAAATCATTAATGAGATTTTGTCAGTCTCTGTGGCTCTCTGCTAGTTCTTGGGATTGCAGAGCGCCTTCTGGTGGCTAATGTGACACCTGAAAATTCTTAGCTGTTTTTTTAAAAAACCCAGTTAATTTTACTATATGTAGTGTAATGTGCAGTAATTTTACTGGTAGATAGGAATTTAGCACAGAGAGCTGCATGTTCAAATTCCATTTGGGATTCCCTCTGGATTCTTGGATGGGCATTTATTTTGTTTTCTCTTAGTGTGATCTAAGTGAATCTGTGAACTACAATCAATTTGTTAAACCAAAAAAATAAGTTGCAAGACTTGATCCAGAACATCGAATGTGTCGAAAATAATAAAGTCAAGGCAGCAAAATTGTCCATCGGGGGAAAGGATTACTGAATAAATGGCCATGCTTAATGGGACACAGTAAGAGCACTCTCTCCCTTGCTCACAAATAAGAAACTAGTTATTGAGAGCCCCTAAAATAAACTGTTACTCTGCTTGACCTTAGCCACAAGGATATCACCCTCGCACCTTTTTATACAGCTGCCCTTTTCTACATTGGCTTCTGATGCGCATGTTAAAAGGATGCTGACATCTCAGGGAGACTCACTAAATAAAGACATCTGCTTATGTATTTATATTTCTCCTATGATGCCTCAACACACCGCTGTGTCACTTCACCTCTCACCCCCCTTGTTAACCTTTCCCCTTTCATTGTCTCTTGCTTGGGGCTCATCACCTACATAAGGCCCCAATATACAGCAAAGCTCCTCTTTAAGCACATGAAAAGTTCCTTTGAAGTCAATGGTTAAAGTTAAGCACGTACGTAAGTGCCCTACTTCATCAGGTCCTAAGCCCGTAACTCTAAATCTTGCAGGGAGCAATATATAAATATATATCCTCCAGGGAGTGGGGGTGCATGTGTGTATAAATATTATACGTTACTCTCTTCAAAAACAGCTCAACCATTCTGTCTCAGTCATTCACTAAAATAAATTCAACTTTGGGCAGAGACCAAGCCTGGGAAATTTCTTAGTGAGTGAAAATGGGAGGTTAGGAATGGAAACTGTTATGTGACCTTAACTAGAGTTGTGGGTTCTGAATAGCCGATGATCACATGCACCCTTGTATGAATGCCCTGTGGATAAGAAAATATTGTCACTCTCTTGGCATTTCTCGCCTGCTCTCGTACTACGCACCTATCACTCGTCAGGAATGCTGTGAAATATAGCCATCTCTTGCTCTTTTGCTTTGGGCACAACCTGGCTTCCCTCAGCTCCAATCCCCACTCGGAGGCAGCTGCCAGAGTAGTTAAATGGCAGATGGATCGCTTTGCAAAGCTTTCCAGTAGAGATCACAGCAAAGCATTCTGGCTTTGCTCTGACCTGCTTCACTTCATGTTCGTCTCTGCAAGGTGCACTCTTCTCCTTTTGCTCAAGCACCTGCAGTGGAACTGGCATTTAGCGTTTAGCACTAACGGGTTTTGAAGTGAAAGTTCTTGTTCCGTGACCCGTTGCCTTTATCCAGCCCACCACTGTGCATTGGAGCTGCTCTTCTTCACGAGTGATCCCTTCCTGAAAATGAACATGAAACAGGCTCCCTAAAGAACAAGCATGTTCGTCCGGGTATTTTTCATGTTGGAGTCTGGTTTCCAGCCAGGAGGCATTTCTGCTGTGAGTTACTGTTCCATGTTAACTCACTACAGGGATTCAGGACAGATGCTTCTCCCACTTCTCATTGCAAACACAGGGAGCTTGAGTTTTCTTCAGTATCTCTTAGCCAGCAGTGTGTAGCAGGGTTTGCCTAAGGATTGCTCTGCTTCACTGCAATGTTGAAAACCATTCATTCAGTGGGATGTTTCCCAGCTCTGTCACTGACCTGCTGTGTGACTTTGGGCAGATCACCTCACCTTCCCTGTGCCTCGGTTTCTCCTTATGTGCAAAGGGGGGTAATGATACTTCCTATCACTCCTCCCTTCCCCTCTGTACAGTGCTTGGAGAGTTCTAATGAAAAGCATGACTGACGCTCTAGGTTTTATTATAATTAACTAGAGCTGGTCAGGAATTTTTTGATGACCTTTTTTGGTTGGGAAATGCTGATTTGTTGAAACCAAAACTTGTGGGAAAGGACTGATTTTTTTTTTAAATAAATTTTTCATTTTGAAAAAAAATTAGAAAAAAGTTTCAAAGAGATCTCATGTTGACATTTTCTAAGCAGTAAAGACCCCTGTTTATTTCTGTTTGAAATGAATTTTGGTTTGACATTTAATGGGGGTGAGGGGGTTAATTAAGATCTTGAAATCAAAATATAGGAATCAAATATTTATTTATTTACTTTTTTTTATTTATTGGATTGTCAGTTACTGAACATTGTCCAGATTATGACTTTTCGTCCTGATTTGGGATAGGAAATCTCAAAAGTTTTCCTGGGATGGGAAAACTAATTCCTGCCCAGCTCTGTATAGGAGTCAAATGCTGAAAAAGAGACACTCCCCCAGTTGGTTAACCATGGGGCCCAACAGGTGACTATCACCTGGGAAAACAGAACACTGGCTGGAGTGAGTGCAGCTGTCCCAAAGACCAGGAGAGCTGCATTTCCAAGGCAGCATTGTGTCCACCACTGCTCATGCCTGTTACTGAGGCAGGGAGGTGATGACACACTGCAGCTGAGCCCAAGCTGGGAGAGAAGAGCCCACACAGAGACAACCAAAGGAAGGAGGCTGAAGCAAGACATACCAGGCCAGTCCTGGGGCCTGTTGCAGTCAGTGGGAGTTTTGCCACAAATTACAGTGGGGCCAAGATTTGACCCACAATCTCTCTGCTGCTGAAAACAGATCACAGCCTACTTGGAAGAGTAGTTTTCCATTAGCAGGTTAGCAGGGCCTAGGGGTCCCTCATGCCCTCCACAGCCACATAAGGCTGATGTCAAAGCAAGAGGCAAACACTGGAAAAGGCCTAACAAGTGGGGATAGATAGGCCAAGCCACAGGATTCAAGATTTTAAAACACCCTCCTTTCCATACTGTACCCCCTTCCCCCCAAGTTTGGGACAGGATATTGGGTCAGGCCTATCTCTACTAATAAGTAGCTCCTGCTCCTTGATAGCATTAAGGGCTCTTTGTTGCTGGTGGGTGAGATGGAAGTGTTCTTAATGAGTGGGGTCATTAAAGATCACAGAGGAAGGGGGTGACTGGAAAACTTTAACGTGGGTTATTCCACTCCCCTAAATCTGGATACAGTATTCTTCAGCTCCTGTCTCAAACTGTTGTGCATTGTGGCTTGCTCTGTTGAACCTCTGTCATGGTCCACCTATCTTAGGTACTTATATGGCCCCCATCACTGTAGGTATCTGTAATGTATTTGTCCTCACAGCACCCCCGTGAAGTATGGCAGAGCTGTTATCCCTATCATACCCCTGGGAAACCGAGGCACAGAGAGACTAAGTGGCCCACCCAAGGTCACACATGAAACTGAACATTTGTCTCACAAATTTGAGGTGATCACTTACCCAGTGGACTGTCTTTCCACTTCACTTCCATGCCAGGTGCAGAATAGCTGTACGTAGGGGCTGTGCTTTGGGAACCCTCAGATGAGTTACATTTTATTTTAAAGGATAATACCGTACAGGCAGTCCCTGGGCTCATGACACAATTGGCCTGAAAATCACGTCTGAAGTCGAAACGTTGTAACTCGATTTTCCCACAGGAACAATGTTGGCTTGAGCGTCGCAAAGTCGAAAGCAACATCAGAAAGTCCAAACAGGATTTCCATTTAGAAACGTCGTAAATACTGTTCGTCCTAACTCGAACATCGTAAAGTCGAGGACTGTCTGTAGTATATTGTTAGTACATGGCGGGCATTAAGATGGGATCCTCTGAAGAGGAACACAGAGAGAGCTTGCTTTTAGGGTAAACTTTAAGGGAAGTAAAAAACACAGTTACCTTTGGGGGAAGGGGGGTAACTGCAATTAACCTGGAGGTGAAAGATAATTTAATGTTTTAGCATAAGATACTTTAAAAGTCCATTCTTTTAGCAGACACTTTAATCCCACAGTGCCCTCTAGTGCTGAACGTTCAGAGTGACGTTTTCCAGTGTTCAGTTTTACCAGTCTCTCTAGTGCTTTATCAGCTCGCCTAACACATTCTTGTTCGTTCCCTGTGTTAGAAAATGGATCTCCTTTCTCACATGCTGATGTCTTGCTCCCTCGGATCTCTGTCTCTGTCCCTTTCTTGGTCACTGCAGTCCCAAACCAAGCTCTGATTCAAGTGGGCCGGCTTACATACCCCTGGAGTCTGACACAACTGAAACTGGGACTTGTCACTGTGCAGGAAAACAGCATGAGGCCAAACGCAGTCCTTCCTCAGCCCAAACTCCCACTGACTTCAATGACCCCATTGCCAGAGGATTAAGGATTTCAGGGTTTGGCCTCTCGTGACATGCCACGTGTGACTTACCCCAGTGATCCCGCATGGGCAGCAAACAGCAGCCTTTGAAAGTTCATAGCGCTCCAGAGAGTGCAAAACACTTTGTGAAAATCAGCGGCTACAATTCGTGGTTACAAAGAAAGGACTGACACCCTGCTGGCTCTGGAGAACAGGTCAGACCCCAATCAGAGCTGGCTTAGCCTGCCTTCTGGGCTCCAGCCCAACACCACGTGTATTTCATTCTAAGCTGTAGAAAGCTACATGTCGCCTGCCTTGGTGATGGCCCTGGAACTTGGTGGAAAAGCTCATCTGCTGACCCAGGATTACCCTCGATCCACATACACAATGCCCACTGGGAGTACTGGGAATTTAGTCTTGGCTTTAGTGTGGCTGTTAGGACACTGATGTCTGTGGGAGTCCGTCACCCTCTAAGCCGTTCTATTGCCCTGTGTGACCTTATCTCAGGAAGAGAGCAATTTCTGTAACTGCTGTAACAATAATATGGGGACGTGTTTGCCTGAGAGCATTGTGCTTCCCAAGAGCAAATCATCTGTGTGCGCTCGCTGGGCAAGGGCCCAAAGAGTGCATGTTAGATAAGGTCTCATTCATATGCTGAGGATCACGTTAAGCCCAGGGGTGCAAGTAAGTTAGAGGACCTCCCAGTACGCTGGAGTCCTGAGCAGGGGGCGTGGCCTCAACCAGAAGAGGCGTGGCCTCGACCGGAAGAGGCAGGGCCTTAAATCCCCGGGCCCTTTAAATCTAGATTTAAAGGGCCAGGGCTCCAGCTGCGGTAGTGGCGGCTGGGAGCCTGGGGCCCTTTAAATCACCCCCGAGCTACCAGCTGCAGAGGCGGGGCTCGGGGGCAATTTAATGGGCCCAGGGCTCCCGCTGCCACTGCCGCAGCAGAGCCCCAGACCCTTTAAATCACTGGGGAGCCCTGGGGCTTCCCGGCTGCCACCGCTACCCAGGGGCTCTGGACTCTGGGTGCTGATTTCCAAGAGCCATCTCCATTGGCTTCAGTGGTGCTGTGCCAATTTTCAGCAGATGAAATTCTGACCCTGTGTTTGCTCAGACGTGCCTGTTCTGCCCCCCACCCTCCCTTGCAGCCCTGCGCACTTGAGAGCAAGGAGGCAGGGATTTTGAGACTCACTTCTGCTCATTGCAGAGGGCTACCTACGCCTAGTGCTTAACCATAGGTGATAGGGGGCTTATTCCGTCACCCACTTACGTCTCTGGTCCTTCTCGCATGAACAGAGAGCAACAATACCCGAAGTCCAAAGGTGCAAACAATTCAATGTTTATTGGGGTGAACTTCCAGCAAGCATGATTCCAGTTTCTTTCCTTAGTGTCCCCCTTCCCAGTTCCGACACCACAGAGCCTTACCTGTGTCCCTGTTCCCATTCCTGCCCTTAGCTAAACATGATTCCAATTTCCCCACCCCCATTCCCTCTTCCCATTCCCCCCCCCCCCCCCCCACACACACACACACACTTCCTGGTTGACTGCAGACTACACAGTAAAACTGGAGTTCTGCTTAGCTATATCATTTTCCTGAAATTTAACTAACCAATCCTAACATATTGTAACATGATTATTTAACCAGTTATATCCCACCACCTTAATTAGTTTACACCCAGCAAAATTAATTATACAGCAGACAGGAACAATCACAGAACCAGACAGAGATTATACAGACAGACAATAGGGAAATGGGGATTACAGTGACAGAACAACACAGAAATGAGGATTTCACATCCCAGCTATTGATAAGTGAGTTCTTGCCAGACAGGATGCTATCAAACTAAGTTTCCTTTTACATCTTCTAGGCACTTCCCTTTCTCTGGAGGCGACAGGCATTATCAGGACAGGATTGTACTCCTCACAGCCCAATAGCACCTTATTTCAATGTGACTAGTTTGGAATGTGAGGATGTGACCATTTGCTTCCCAGTTTACGGCTGCCTCTGCTGCTTAGCCAAAGGCCTGAGCCTAAGCACAGGGCCTCAGACTGTCACAGTAAGAGAAGGCCCTTACACTGGCAGACAGTGATTTTGATTCTTTCTTTTATAGCTCTATAGCTAGCTAAGTGATAAGAATACACCTAAATTCTAGAGTACAGGCCTTTACAGACAGGCCTGAATATCTATATCCTAACAAGAGGCGCCCCCGTGTGTACCCTCTGCTCATACATATACTAGAGTGCAATAGGCTTGCACATGGTGTGCTGTGCAAGGACTTCCAGGATCCAGGCCTTATCGTGTGCCTACAGGTATTTAGCAATAACTAAGGCTACGTTTTAGTCACGGGTATTTTTAGTAAAAGTCATGGACAGGTCATGGGCAGTAAACGAAAATTCACAGCCCGTGACATGTCCATGACTTCTACTATATGTACCATGACCCCTGACTAAAACTTGGGCCGGGGGCCTGTGGGTGCTCTGGAGGGGGTAGCAGTCTGGGGGCGACACGGGTGCTGGGGGGTAGCCCGGGACCCCCGCTGGTGCTGGAGGGTATGGGTGAGTGGCAGCAAGCTGCCCAGGACCTGGCGCTGCGGGGGGGGCTTGGAACCCCCGCTGGCACTGCGGGAGTGGGGGGCTGGCAGTGCTGGCAGGCTCCTTACCTGGCTCTGACCGGCATGTCCCTGCAGCTCCTAGGGAGAGGGAAGGCCAGGGGGGCTCCAGGCACTGCTCCCACCACAAGCATCAGCTCCACAGCTCCCATTGGCTGGGAACCGCAGCCAATGGGAGCTGCGGGGACAGTGCCTGCAAGAAGGGACAGCGCACAGAGCCCCCTGGCTCCTCCACCTAGGAGCTGCAGGGACATGCTGGCCTCTTCCGGGAAGGCCCCCCCACAGATAAGCACCACCCTACACCCCAACCCCCTAACCCAGCCCTGAGGCCCCTCCCACACCCAAATTGCTGCTGGCCCAGGGGCTGCCCGAGTTTTCGGGCACCCCCTGAGCCAGCCACACTGGCCACTGCAAAAGTCACGGAGGTCACAGAAAGTCACAGAATCCGTGACTTCCATGACCTCCGTGATGGACACACAGCCTTAGCAATAACATATATGGGGCTAATTTGCAATGGATCCCCCAGTCAACAAAAGTCTGACTTTGCACACACACACAATTATTATTACTCTCTAGCACTATTATTATGATTAATATTACATAGTGGCATATAAACAAATTATTAGTGCATAACTCTGTGCATACCCACACACATATAGCAGATCCTTGCTCATTCCCATGTTGCCTGGCAAAGCACCTGTGAATTAGTGAACCTTGTGAACTATCAAAAAAAGTGTTCAAACATGCTGATAAAGCCTGAATGCTGCATTTCAAAAAGTGTGCTCCTTTCCTTTTCTTTTGTCAGTTGTAGTTTGGTTTGAATGCTGGGAGAGTTTGAGTAAGTGTACTGCGGTGTATTTGATAAAAGTACCAGTGTCTCTGTCACTTGCGGCTTTTGCTGTACTGCAGATAGATGGAGGAGATCCTGCCAGCTTTAGTGTAGAGTCTCAGGTTAGTGAGGTTATCCTGCACGTTCACTGTGCCATATGCCTGAGTCTGAAATGTGGCAGATGGCAGCGTGGGATCATATCTAGCAATCTCCAGCACACAGTCTGAAGTGGGGACTGAATATGATTTATCTTAGCTCAAGATCAGCATTTCCCATTACGCTGAGTTCAGCCATGCTCTGTAGGCTGCGACTTACTCTTTCTCAGTAGGTCTATTTGCAATGTTACCTTTGACTCTCAAAGTGTGTCAAGACAATATTACAAGTTAATCCTCTTAGATAACTAGTAACATCAAGAAGTGTTTTCCCTTTAAAAACCATCCACCTTGTTAAGAGCACCAGGCTAGCATGGTGCTTTGGACAAATCCAGCCCTAATACTGCCCATCACCTCTTGCTGTATCTGGAGACGCTCCCTTCCCCTCTGACCCCCGTCCATCCATGTCACTGCCACCCATAAACAAATCCACTAGCCCCACAGTGCTCCAGGGGCCAGCAGAGAGTTGATCTGCTTATTTTTAGAAACCTCTGCGGTCTTCATCCAGCCTCTCCCTCCCCCATAGCACCAGCTTCCTTCATGCATTTTTACACTGATGGCAAGAGACCCTTCTCCTCTGCAGCTCCCACCCCCTGCAACAGTCTTCCCTGGACCCCATTTCTCTGAGGGAGATCCCACCCCCTCAGTGTCTGAGCCATGAAGTGTGACCATAGTGTCTGAGCACCTGACAGACATTAGTGAACGTACCCTTTCCTCACCAATGTGAAGTAAAGGAGGAGTATCCTCATTTTACAGAGGGGGAAGAGAGGCACAAAGAGATTAAGGCTTGGATTGTCAAAGGATGCCAAGTGATTTAGGAGCACAAGTCCCATCACCCTTCCATAGGATTTAGGCACACACCGGGCCTTTGAAATTCCTACCATAAATGACTTTCCCAAGGTCACACCCATAGTTTGCACTCGAGAGGGGAATCGAATCCCGATCATCCAGCCTAGTGCTTTAACCACAAGGCCACCATCTCTCCCTCGCATCATTTACAAAAATCTCCTCAGAAACCCGCTCTTTTCTCCCGGCCTCTCCCTTTCTCTCTCCCCTTATTGGTCTTGATTTCGGTGCCGGTATCGGTGAGCTCCGTTTGCATGCGAGACGCTGGAGGGGATAATGGTTGCTCCGTGGCATCAGTTATTAAAGCCAAGCCGTGCTCTTGAAGGAGCTAACACATGCACAGAACTAAGGCAAAGTTATTTCTGGCCAGGCAAACTCTTCCTTGCTGCCCAGCCAGGCTTTCATTAGGGCACGTGGCTTTGTTTCAGTAGACTTGGTGTTCCGTCACGGGTATTAAAAGGCCACTGCTTTTCTCCAGCTCCTCTCTCTGCCCCCAGCTGTGCAGGTCATTTCTCTGATTGCTGAGAATTGCGCTAGGAGAAAATGCTTCGGGCTGAAATCTTGTTTCGGGTTAAAGGGCTGGGAGGCTGTGGTTAACCAGTGCGTTACCAATCCGCCGAGATGTCAGGACAGCGGCAGACAGCTTCTCTGGATGGCTTCGCAGAGGGGACAAGGGATGCGTCCCACTGCCAAACTGAAGTGTGAGTTCGATATACAGAGTGCAGGCAGAGGCAGGGTGGTGGGGGGAGAAATGTCCCAGCTGGGACTCAGATAGCTCCTTGCAGGCCCCACAGCCCCCAGGGGGGAATGAGCCCCATTCAGCTCCTCTGATGTCAAGACAACACCCCCTTCACCCACCCCCAGGAACACTGTGATGCTGGGGCACCTCAGTGGAGTGGCAGGGTGGGAGCTGCAACTGTAAGGGAGTATTTCAACAGCTGAAAAGGCACATTTACACCATATATTATAGCAGCTCAGTATGTCAGGGATAGGCTGGCCCCAGGCGCTGAAAGTATCCAGGCCTGTCTGGTAAATGGATGGTATTTAACCTGGCTGGACACAGGTGAGGATTTCCCTGGTGGAATCTGCCCTGGGAGAAGAGTTGTGTCTGCAGTAACTTGTGCTCGTAGCAAGGCATCCTGAGAAGTGACCCTACCAGTTGAGACCTGGGCACATCTGGCCACTAAGCTGTTTGCTGCACTTGCTGTGAAAATCAGGGTCCAGACACCGCAACAGAAGAACAGGGGGTCTGAACTCCAAAGAATAAGCAATTGAATTAACTGATTGTATACAATGTTGTTGTGCATAAAAGTATATCGAGTAAGGTCTCTTATGAAAGCTTGTAATGTTCTGAACTTGATGGTCATTTCGAGGTATGTATACAAACTGCCATCACGAGTTCATGTATTTGTCTGTATGTATAAAACTGTACCGTACTCCTAATTTGTGCTACAACATTCAGCTCCACCTCCTGACGGGGAAGTGGGCAGTCGGCCAGGGAGGGGCTGACTCCCCAACCAGATGAGACTAGCTCCAAGCACCTAGGAGAAGACAAATGGTGGGCCATTACAGTGAATGGGAAGACACTGAGACACCCTGGCTATCAAGTCAAGAGGGAACTTCTCCTGCTCTCAGTGACCATGCGAGAGAGAGACAGAGAGAGAACTGCAAACCCTTTTAAGAGAGAAGGGTTTTGAAGTGAAATCTAGTCAGAAACTGAGGGACAACATCTAGGCTGGAAGCTGTCTGGGAAACACTGATCGCCCTTGCAGTTAGGAGGTATGCTGGTGTAACCCACACACTTTCAGGGTGTGGTATTCTGTCCCATCTAGTGGCACCAAGACCACTTAGAAAGAGAGTTAATGAGTCTGCTCTACAGCCTTAGCTAACAGGCAGTTGGCTTTTAGCTCATGTGGTAGAGGCTCGTGCACTAAGCTCCAGAGGTCCCTGGTTTGATCCTGCCCACCAACAACCAGCGTCTGTCAGCATTACACTGGGACACTGTTCAAAGGTAATAGGTACCTTGTATTACAACAGGGGTTTCATCTAATTTAAAGTGTAAAGCCTGAGGTTCCATTATGATGTTTATTTTCTGTGTAACTTGAATATGTTTGCTTTCCCTCATGATTTCATCTTTGGCTCTGGGGGTTTTCTGCTTAAGGAGCTTTTTTTTCATTTTTACCCCAAGCAGGTCTCTGTATGCAAACTGTATGGAGTGTGCATGTCCGAGCAGGCTGGGGGCTGGTTTCATACTTTTGGGGGGGTGACAAACCAGAAGGGAAAAGTCAGAGTATCTGTTAGTTAAGAACTCGGCGCGGACAGGTTTGGGGAGACTCGGGACTGGAAGGGCTTGGGTTCACCAGCAAAGTGTAACTAGGCTGACGAAGCCAGGATAAGACTTTGTGATTGTGGAGGGGCTACTGGTGTCAGGGCTGTGAACCAAAGATATCCAGCATAAAGGCACCCAAGATTACAGAGCAGGAGGTGAGAGAAACCCTTCCTGGTCTGGGTGGTCCCCAAAATGTCTCACAAACCATCGCTTCAGGTGTATAGAAATCCTTCCTGGCATTCAGCCTCAGCCATCCCTCTCCTCTGAGGAGCTGGGGCAGCACAGAGAGCATTATGGGGGAGCCCTTGTGTTCAAAGCTTGTGTCCAACCGGCATGACATCTCCATGCTCTACAACAGTGTTTCTCAAACTGGAGGTCCCGACCCAAAAGGGGGTCGCAAGGCTATTGTAGGGGGATCGGGAGATCACCCCAATGTTGCTGGGGGGGGGGTAAAGGGGATACAGCAGCTGCCACTCGCTGGCCACCCTGCTCTGAAGGAAGCACGACCAACAGCAGCACTGCAGACGTAAGGGTGGCAATACCATGAGTATGCACCTATGAGTATGTACCGTAATTTGCTATCACTTGCGGGGGGTCACAGCCTGAAATATTTTCAAAGAGCGGTCCAGCGAAAAAAAGTTTGAGAACCCCTGCTCTACAGTATTCTTTGGAAGCAAATCTTGACTTGATGTCAGTAGAGCCTGGATTTGGCCCAATGTGTGATGAACGATCTGTGCCTAGTGTTTAATTTCCCTGTGTTGTTTTCTGCTTCTTTGCAGGGATCCTGTTTACAATGCTGGTATTTGGACCAGCCTGTGGATTTATCTTGGGCTCCTTCTGTACCAAAATCTATGTGGACGCTGTCTTCATTGACACAAGTAAGGCGAATTGTTTCTGAGTTGCTGTCTATGAGCATTAATGATGTATTGTGGGATAAGATGTTGAGATTCACTCAAAAAAGCCCCCTCTCATTGAGTTTCTTTGGCTCATGAGCATAACAAGGCAGGAGGAGATCCTTTTTAGAGAGACTCAGCTTCTGGGTGGGATTCAAAGTCTTTCACCTCGATTCCAGTGGAGAAGCGGTTGGAAGCGGCTGGAAGTTGTTCCCATCTGGGATGGTTTGGAATCTTATGATAAATGAGGCTGAGGGGATCACAGCCCCGTTCTTAGTAGACTGACATTGCATCGAGATGCCACCATCACAGCTGGTTTCTAGCTAGCTCCCATGCATGCACCCTCCACCGAGGGACTGGGGACAGTATAGGCCATGGAGAACGAACTCCCCATTTTGCCACTACAGGAAGTCTTTGCAGCCCAGCGTAGAGGCATATCAAAAAGGAAGCTTCTAGTGCTATCTGTGCGCTATCTCTCTTGCTGATAGTTGCTATGTGACTCTCCTCTCTGAGCCCTACTCTTTAGTTTTTCACAGTTAATGATATTCTAAATGTCACTCTCTCTTGATCTGTCTTTCTGTCTCCTCTTCTATTATTAGAGATATTATTCCTTTTGTCAGTAGAGTCCAGTTACACTGTACATTAGCCCAGCACACCTCTGAAAGGGGAAGAGGAAAGAAACAATAGGGTGATAGATAATAAAAATGTTCATGGTCCAAGACAAGGAATTATTATTTAGACCCTTACCTGTAAAGACTTAAGCACACATTTAATTTTATACCTGGGAGTCATTCCATTGAAGCCAATGCAATAACTTCAGTCAATGGGCCTACTTGTGAGTGGAAAGCAAGCTCATAAATAAGACTTTTTAGAACTGAACTTTTAAAGTGACCTTGATAGAACCTTGGTATTAATTATGGGGGTAAAGCTCTCACAAAAGCAAATAATAATTCCTGCCAAGATGCTGCTAAAACTTAGCAACAGAAAAATGTCTTAATCAGAGTGGTTAAAAATATTTTTAAATTAGGTGACGTTTTTCATGAAAAATGTTTGTGGATTTGAAAATTTCCAAATTTTTGATGAAATGATTCAAAATGAAAATTTTTCCATTTGGTTTGTTCTTTTTTGCCATTGGAAAACGGGATGGGGTTATGAACAGGGGAGGAAAAGCCTGAAAAATACAAATCAGAAATTTCCAAGTTCACTTGAAATGATCGCTTTTCATTTGAATCATTTCATCAAAAAATTGCACTGAGGTTTCGAATGAAATGAAAATGTTCCATTCTGTTTGAAACTTTTTTATTGGAAAAGAATTCCCATTTTTGTGACAAAGCCTACCAGTAATAATGCTCTCACTTTATTCCATTAGCCAAAGATAAAACTTCAGGGACTCTGAGTTGTTATCCCCATGTGACCAATGGGGAAAAGGAGGCACTGTGATGGGTCATTTGCCCTGGGTTTCCCTGTAAGACAGAATTGGGGAGGAGACCAAGGAGTCTTGATTCCCCACTTTCCCGCCATTCCACAAACTCAGACTATTAGGAAAGTCAGGAGCTGGTCTCTGACAGAGGCTGGATCCTAGTTAGATCAGTAGTCTGATCCATGTGGCAGCTCTTATGTGTGAGTGTCAAAACGTTTTCAAGTAACTTCTATTCCTGCTTAAATTTTTGTAGGTGGATGGGTACATTATTGTTCAAGAAGCAGAACCCTTTGTTCATTGCCAATGTTATCCCTTTGCCAGCAGAGGGAGCTATAAACCAACCGATCCTCTCCTCTGCTTTCCTGACTGCTTGGTTAGTTTACAAAGCTGGAGCTTCTCCCTTTTGTAGAACTTTTCTCCGCCTTGTTCAAAGGCCTTTGCCTATGTCTCCCCTCCAACAGGCTCTATCAGCGTCTCTCATCTTTCTTCAGGGGTGTTGTCCCCTTTGGGAACGTGCTGCACTTCTGTGATATCGCAACACATCACAACACCATAAATACAGTATTTTCTACGTCCCATGAGGCTGCCTTGCAGGGCTTGGAACAGGCCTCTGCAAATTGGCTCAAAGGTGCAGAGCAGCCACTGTATCTTGTTCTATCATACACAAGGGGCATGTACAAATTCATCTGAAAACCAGACACTCACTGGCTTTCTTTGTGCTGCTTGCCCACCTGTAAATATAACTTACTGGGCAGTGCCTCTGACTACCCAGCATCCCTGCCAGGGGGCTCCTTGTTCAAACTTTGAGTGGGCCCATTTAATCCACTGATTTCAGTGGAGTTAAACCAATGATGAATTTGGCCCTATAATAATAATACCTAGCTTTTACATCAGTAGATCTCAAAGCACTTTACAAAGGAGGTCAGTAGCCTCAGCTCCATTTTACAGATGGGGAAACTGAGGCACAGAGAAGGGGAAGTGGCTTGCTCAGGGTCACCCAGCAGGCCAGCGGAAGACCCAGGAATTAGAACCTAGGTTAGCTGAGTCCCAGTTCAGTGCTCTGCCCACTAAGACACACTTCCTCATAGACAGTGTAGGCCTCCTTTAACCATGCACACATCAGACTACTGAGTCTAAACCACTCCAGAGCGTACATGGTCACATTTACTGCTGAACAATAAAATCAAATGTGGTCTGTTCCTAGTACCACTATGGCACTGCTAACAAGGGCATTGGACCATGAACTTTGGGAAACGCAGCGGGATTGGATGGGATGGCTCAGTCGATGATCAGGGGCATAGAGAACTTTCTAGGTCTGGCCTGGGTGGTTGGTGACGGCCTGTTATTGTCAGCTGAGGGTTGTTCAGAGGTCTGCTAGGTGGAAACCAAACTGGCGGCCTGAGTCTATTTTCAGATGGATGAGGATGTCCACGCCCCAGCTGGACCTGCAGTCTCAGCGCAGAGGCCAGGAAAGGAATGTTCCAGGAGACTGAACTGCGCTCTTATCCCCAGGCCAGTTCTCAGGCACAGGGACAGAGCAGTGAGGGGGAAAGATTGTGGCTCCACGGCCCATACTGCACCTGTCTGGGGAATATACAGAAGGCCTGGCTGTCAATCTGGCACCATTCCCGGGAGCTAAAGAAATGCATCTCAGAGGGGGGGAAATAACGGGCACGAATTCAATCCCTCAAAAATGAAAATATATTCGAGCTATACAGTATTTTCCCCTGGGACTGAAGCGTCTCCTTCCCTCTCCGCTTGAGAGACAACTTGATTACTTCACGTCAGACACAGCTTTTCAGATTGACTATAACGCAAAACACACAGAGGAGATTGTTATTCGAGCCGCACACGCACGCAAACCCCCACCAAGAATGAGCTCCCAGGAGCGAAAGCACACATTGGCCTTGCTTTCCCAGTGGATCTCTTCAGAGGACACAATGTTATGCTTTCCATCTGAAAGAGAAGTTCTCATCTGCCACAGATTTTATCCCCCAGAATGACTCTCATGATTTACAGATGGGCTTTTTTCTGTGTGCTGATTGATTGCCGGGGGTAGGGGGGGTTACAGACCAGGAGCCAAGACATCCCATCCTGGTCTAGTAATCGCACTCAGGAAACGGGTTGCAGCCATGGCCTTCAATGAAGCCGGACCTATTGCTGACTTGGAATAACGGGAAACTGAGGAGCAAGGCAAAAAGGCTCCCACGCTCGCTTAGCAGAGTGTGCTCATCATTCCCCTGCACTCAGCTGGACGGCCACGCTAAGCACATTCAGAGTGAGTCAGGTATGGGGTGGTCTCATACGCTCACCAGAGCAAGAAGCTCTCCAGGGAGGCTGTCCCACCAAGGCACCAACGGATGTGGGTGGCTGAGGGGCCTGCTCAGAGTAACGCATTCCAGGGGCTCAGAAGTTACTGGGTGATGTCCAGCCCAGCCTCACTAATTCACATAGGCACTTGGGAGACTGAGTGCCAGGTACTGAATTTGGGCAGTGAGTGAGCGAATGCCAGAGGGGAGCAAAACCAGTGCATCACTAAATGTGCTTTATTCATCCATTTAATTATGATTTGTTACGAGAGCACAGAGGAGCTCCATCTGAGATCAGCCCTATTGTGCTAGGAGCTGTACAAACACAGTGAGAGCCAGTCCCTGCCATGAAGAGCTTACACTCTAAATAGACGAAACAGGCAGGAGATGGGAGGGGAAACAGAGCCACGAGGAGATGAAGTAAGTTGGCCAAGATCCCTCAGTAGGTCAGTGACAGAGCCTCAGAAACGGTACCCAGATCTCCTGACTCTCAGCCCAGGGCTCTATCTATTGGACTATGCTACCCCTCATCTTTTACCAATTGCCCTTCAATTTTCATTGCTCATGATGGTACCTAGATTCACAGATTTTTTTAAAGGCCAGAAGGGACCATTGTGATCATCATCAACACAGGCCTGAGAACTTCCCCCAAAGTAATTTCCAGAGCAGATCTTTTAGAAAAACATCCAATCTTGATTTAAAAATTGTCAGTGATGGAGAATCCACCATGCCCCTTGGTAAATTGTCCCAATATTTAATTACTCTGACCTTTAAAAATTGACGCCTTATTTCCAGTCTGAATTTGTCTAGCTTCAACTTCCAGCCACTGGATCGTATTAGACCTTTCTCTGCTACATGGGAGAGCCCACATCAGTAAGTGCATGAGAGTGTAGGTTGTAACACGAGAACTGATTGAACCAATTGCTCAGGAAGTCTTTTGCTGAGAGCTGGGGACCAAACAAGTTTGGTGTGGGTGACAGGGTGTGCAGTGGAGTGGGGTTCACAGCCTGATCATAATGACCAGCAGGAGCAGCGGAATTGGGGGGCAGAGAGGGATAGAACGCCCGCAATGGAAATCTTGGGGGAATGATGTATGGTCCCCCCTCCCAAAGTTTTCTGCCCCCACAATATCTCGCTGAGGTGAGAGGGGAACCCGGCTATCTTTCTACCTCTGCAATGCATGTGTTGTGAGGGTGGGACCAGGAGGAGGGCCTGGAGCAACCCTCTCGGCACACAAGATCAGGCTGGCTGTTGGGGAGCAGGTAGGGTCAGCGCTCCTCTCCATGCCCTGCAGCCACCAGGTTTCCTGTGGAGACACCTGGCCAGAGGGAGGGATGGGAGCATGGGTGGCAGCTGCTGGGGAGGGGTGGGGGACAGGGGACCAGCACCAGGGCAAGGGGGATTGGCACACAGGATGCTGGAGGGGAAGCACAGAGTGCTGGGCACCAGCTGCAAAGGAACTGCCTTAGGAATGGCAATAGGAACTGTCTTCTGAGCCTGAAGCCAGCCCCTCTCCTCCCCTCCTTTCCCCCCACAGCCAAGACTCTCCCTCCTATCCCTCTCAGTGAGCCACCACCCCACCGCTACCAGCGACAGGTCTTTTCACTCAAGGAAGAATGAGGTAACTTTTGGGAATGCAAAAGTGCAGGGGAGGTTCCTTCCCAGTTGCCTTTCGTGGTGTTTCCTTTCTTTTCCCTCCTGTGGGGGAGCAAAGTCCCCCTTGTGTGCCTCCAAGACTTGGGGTCCATCGCTTTGTACTCTTGTGCAGGACACACGTGAAATCTGAAAGTGATCGTGACCCTACAATGAAAACTCTGCTGAGCAGGGAGCTTGTTTCCTGTGTGTTTGGGCAGCACCCAGCGCCTACAAATAACAGTAGCATAAGCAGGGGCGTGTAATTGGGGAGGGGTGAGTGATCTTGGGGCAGTGTCATGGAGCAGATCACTGTTTGGATCCCATTGCCACTAATAGATAACAGTCACTTCAACTAGCTGTTTTGAGTCTGCAAGCTTGTGTCACGCAGAAACGCCAAGGGGCCTTTCTGAGTTTCAGAAGCATTCAGCCTTCAATCGTGTGATCCAGATCCCTCCATCCCTCCTCATCAGTAATAATATTAACTCACAGTTCTATGACCTAGAAGTCCCAATCAGGATCAAGACCCCATTCTGCTAGGTTTTGTACAAGCCAAAGTGCCAGGTTCCTTGCCCCAAGCAGTTTCTTTCTGTGTCTGTTTTATACCTAGATTGCTACTCAGTGGGGATATCCTGGGGTTGACTTTAGCCCTCTGGGTCTTTAACCCTTTGTGTCTCTCTCCTTCCATTGGAATCACTGATGTGTGGCTTTGCCGTTGCAGGTAAACTGGATATCACCCCCGATGACCCTCGGTGGATCGGCGCGTGGTGGGCAGGCTTCTTGCTGTGTGGTGCCTTACTTTTCTTCTCGTCCCTCTTGATGTTTGGATTCCCGCAGTCCCTGTCCCCCAGGGTGGAGCATGCAGTGGAGAGCGAGCAAGCCATGCTCCCCGAACGGGACTACGAAAGGCCCAAGCCAAGCAATGGGATCCTGCGGCACTCACTCGAAGGGGAGGACGGTGCCTCCTGCCTCCAGCAGCTGAGAGGTGACAAACTCCCCTGCAACTCATTGCGTTTCTACGGCAGGTTCATAGCTCATTAGATTCATAATTTGGCTCTGATTTTGGATACCCCACCTGCCCACCCACCCACCCCACAAAAACCCTGTTGGAATTTCTTTCCCGCACTTTTACTTATCCCTGATAGTGCACTCATTTTAGTGGGAGACATTGTTCCACTTAAAAGGCTTTGGTTTAAGCTACAAGATGTAGAAATCCAGAGAAAGCCATTAGGGTTCATCAAAAATGGGGCTAAGGGAGGGACGGGGGAGAATGGAGGGAATAAAACAGTGAACGACAGAAGTTCTCCAAGACACTTCTTGAGTTCCTACTCTCTAGAACCTCACCGTCTTGTAGCTTGGCTATGCCTGCGGCTCGCACAGTGAGGACAGGAAGAAAGCAAGTATGACTGATTCAAAGAGGTTTGGAGCTGCCTTTTGATGGAGCCATGGCAGGGCCAACAGAACCGCATGCTCCTGAGTGTAAAGCAGTAAATGCTGGGCACCGACACAGCAAAATACCAGAGCACAGAATAGGGTTAGGAGGGAGCCTTTAGAAAGGGCAAGGCCAGAGAACAGTCTGAGTATCAACAGAACCCTTGTTAGGGCATAAAACAGCCAACACGTGTCAGAATAGAATAATCTGGGCCAGATCCTCAGTTGGTGGAAATCAGCATAACTCCAAGGAGGTCAAATTACACCAGATGAAGTGTGTTTATGTGTGTTTGTACACACCATGTACATCTGTAGTATTACAGAATTCTTTAGGTGAGAGGACAGCTCTACTAGGGCATCTGGTCAGCCCCCACTTGCTGTCATCACAGCAGAGGGTTGGTTTCCTTATCCCTTAAAGCTTCCTGATAAACAAGGGCCAAACCATTTAATCCTGTCCAACCCTTACCGACTTAATTGGGGCGTGCGTGGTGCGAATGCAGGGAGGGGAGAAAGGAAGCTTGGAAGGATTTTGAATAGAGAACGTTTTGAGTAATGGATGTTATTGCTCCTTAGGAGAAGGTCAGTTGTGATCAGAAAATTTCAAAAATTTGAGCATAAAAGGAGGAAATTTTTTAAAAATTTGCTGTCATCCAATCCTTCAGGCTGCAGGGATTTGGAAATGGAATGTTCCATGGGTGGAGATTGACTGTTCCACCAGCCAGTCCCTTCTGCCAGTGGACATATTTGTTCCATCCATCCAGATAATTTCATGGCTGTCAGTACCATAGCGTTTGAATATCGGTGTTTGGATCTGAGCATTGTATTCACGTGAAGGACAGCAGAGGTTCAGACCAATTGGGTCATTGCTCAGTTTCAGACAACCGTGTATGGTAACATGTAACACAATTTACCTGCTGCACCAAGTGGAAGGAATTCTGCTCAAGAGTGGTGTGGAGCAGACTGCGTTATTGAGTTATTTGCTGAATGACTGCCTTGCAGCATAGGTACTGTGTATGCTCTAGGGGCCTATGTGTCACCCAGTTATACCAGATAGTGTTTGTATCCCTAGAAATGCACTCCAGAAGAGGGTGATGTTCTGATTGGTTAGTACTACAATGGAAAGCGGACAAGGACAAACCATTCCACTGAAGTCGATAGGCTGAGACCAGGGATAAATCTGGCTGTGTGTACACTTCTGTGTGTTTGAGAGGAGACACTTCTTGCAAACAATGGCAAGATATAACTAGGGGTGTTTGGAAGGGAATACTACATACCTTCAAATTCTATTGAAACTTTATGTTTCAGAAGGTGGAGGAAGTAAACCGAGGGACCTCCATTTTAGACTTGATTCTGAATAACAGGGAAGAATTGGTTGCGAATCTGAAGATTGAAGGCAACTTAACTGACAGAGATCATGAAATGATAGTCGTCAAGATTCTAAGAAAGGGAAAGAGAGAGCAGCAGCATAAAGATAACAGACTTAAGAAAAGCAAACATTAATAATCTCAGAGAACTTGTAGATAAGGTCCCATGGGGAAAAAATGTAAGGGAAAAACAAGTTCAAGAGAGTTGGCAGTTTCTCAGAGACAATATTAAAGCCACAACAGCAAATTCTCCTGGTGCAAAGGAAAGCTAGGAAGAATAGTGAGAGGCCAACATGGCTTCATGAGCAGCTCTTTAATGACCTGAAAATCAAAAGAGAATTCTACAAAAAGAGCAAACATGGACAAATTGCTAAGGATAAGTACAAAAGAACAGTGCAGGCATGTAGAGACAAAATCAAAAAGGCCAAGTGAAAAAATGAGTTATACAGAGCAAGGGGCATAAAAGGCAACAAGAGAAATGCAAAGGAAAATTCCCTACTTAGCAGAGAAGTAAAGCTAGTTACGGACGACATGAACAAGGCAGAGGTGTTTAAAGCCCATTTTGCTTCAGTCTTCACTAAAAAGGTAAATTATGACCAGATACCTAACACAATTAATATGAACAATAAAGGGGAAGGAACACAAGCCAAAATAGGGAAAGAACAGCCTATAAGAACAGATGTATTTGAGTTGCCAGGGACTGATGAAATTCACTCGAGGGTACTTCAGGAACTAGCTGAAACTAGCTATTAGTGATTATCTTTGAGAACTCAGGGAAGGCAGGTGAGAACCCAGAGGACTGGAGAAGGGCAAAGGGTAGCATATATATTTAAAATGGGGGAAAAAAGAGGACCCAGGGAATTATAGACCAATCAGCCTAACTTCGATATCTGGAAAGATACTGGAACAAATTATTAAGCAATCAGTTTGTAAGCACCTTGAGGACAATAGGGTTATAAAGAATAGCCAGCATGGATTTGTCATGAACAAATCATGCCAAACTAATTTCCTTCTTTGACATGGTTATTGGCCTAATGGATGTGGGGTGGGGGGAAATATAGATGAACTGTATCATGATTATAGTAGGCTTTTGACACAGCCTCATATAACATTCTCATAAGGAAACTAGGGAAATGTGGTCTAGATGAAATTACTGTAAGGTGGGTGCAAAACAGTTGAAAAAAAAATATTTAAAGAGGACTTTGCTGTCACACTAGGGGGATGAATTTAGTGGGTTCCCACAGGCGACTGTCTTGGATCTAGTCAATATTTTCATTAATGACTTGGATAATGGAGTGGAGAGTATGCTCATAAAATTTGCTGATGACACCAAGCTAGGAGGGTTTCAAGCACTGTGGAGGACAGAATTAGAATTTAAAATTATCTGGACAAATTGGAGAATGGGTGTGAAATCATAAAATAAAATTCAAGAAAGACAGGTGCAAAGTACTACACTTAGGAAGGAAAAATCAAATGTAAAACTACAAAATGGGGAATAACTGGCTAGGCGGCTGTACTGTTGAAAAGAATGTGGGGGTTAGTGGATTGAAACTTGAATATGAGTCAACAATGTGATGCAGTTGATAAAAAGGCTAATATCATTGGTATATTAGGAAGGGTGTCATATGTAAGACGTGGGAGGTAATTGTCCTGCTCTACTTGGCAGGTGAGGCCCGTGTCCAATTCTGGGTGCCACGTTTTAAGAGTGATATGGACAAATTGGAGAGAGTACAGCAGAAAGCAACAAAAAACTAGAAGATTTAGAAAACCTGATCTCTGATGAAATGTTTGGGGAAAAAAAACCTGGCATGTTTAGTGTTGAGAAAAGAAGAGTGAGGAGGGACCTGATAACTGTCTTCAAATATGTTAAGGGCTGGTATAAAGAGAATGGTGATCAATTGTTCTCCATGTCCACTAAAAGCAGGACTAGAAGCAATTGGCTTATTCTGCAGCAAGAGATATTTAGGTTAGATGTTAAGAAAAACTTTCTAACAATAAGCACTGGAATAGACTCCAAGGCTGGTTGTAGATTTCCCATAGTTGGAGATTTTTACAGGTTGGGCAAACTCCTGTCACAGGTGGTCTGGGGTATACTTGGTCCTGCCTTAGTGCAGGGGGCTGGATTAGATGAACTCTTGAAGTCCCTTCCAGCCCTATAATTTCTCTGTTTCTATGAAATCCATTGGACTACAATTGCCTTTGGGAGTGTTAAGCAGTTGGCATTTATTTTGTTGAAAAATAAGTGACATCCCTTCTAAATAGGGACTGTTGGTATATATGGGCTAGTGTGTGTTTGTGTCTTTGGGTGCATGGGGTTGTGGTATTTATGTATTTGTGCAGCTGAGTCGAGGAGGACGGGTGTGTATGTCCATGTGTGTCTGGTTGCATGGGGTAGTGTGTGTGGATTTGTGTGGATGTGCATCTCTGTGCACAGGGAGGTTGTGTGTGGGTGTATTTGTGTAATGTATCTTTGGGTAGGTGTGGGGGTTGTTTGTGAATATGCAGGTGTATACATGTTTCCAGTTGGATGATGTTCTGTGTGCATATTTGTGTAGGGAGGTTGTGTGTGTGTTTTTGTGCATGTGCATTTCTGTCAATTGATGGGCTTGTCTACACTGGGAACTTGCATGTTGTCTCTCTCCCAAGGGGCTTGTGGGTTTGTTGTGTGGACAAACGTTGTCTGCCTGGGGGAGTTGTGTGTGTATGTTGTATATGAAGGATGAATTTCAGGGTTCAAATAAGCTTCTTTTGAATGCTTTTCTCCAGTCCGTTCCATATCTTGCACCTTTAAGAACTGAGTGGACACTGAGGAGCCATGTCACTTTGAGATAGATGTTTCCAGCTGTGTGCTTCACACCAGACACCAACATGCTTTAGTCAGGGCTGTGGAAGGCAGTTCTGAGGGCTGGCAAGCTTTGTTGGGAGACCATAAAACGTAGGAATCGGCTGAAACTCCTGGTTCTCCACAGATCTTAGCACACAGAAAAGATGTGACTCTCGTATAAAAGCAAGCAGCTCAAAGCCTTGGAAATGCCTTTCACATCTCTGCCAAGGTCTAAACGGGAGGGAGGGACCGACCGGTTGGAGGCAGAGGCATCTCGCCCCCGGCTATTTTCATGCTGGGATGAGAAGCACCCTTCAGAGGAGTTTAAAACCTGGAATGAAAGCTGTGCCTTTGAACAACGGAAGGAGAAGTGGCCATCGAAGGCAGCGGAGTCGCCTTGCTGCCTGCACAGCTGCTCCTAGCACAGCTTTCTCCGGTCTCTAATGATGGAATGGCATCACGTATGAGCAGACCTCAAGGAAGGAAACAGTGACGGCCCCTCCCCAAACACTGCCCCCCCAACCCCCGACTTCAGTGGGAGCTGTGCCATCTGGTTTAACCAGCGGTTCTGGGCAGCTGATAGGAGGATGACCAAGAACTGCAGGAGGCTCATCTGGTTCCAGAGCTAAGTAGGTTAATTGTCTCACGGCTTCTGAGAGAAAGCAATTGGTCATTACTTGTGTGGGTTGTACCTGCTCCCTGAAGAACCTAGCACTGGCTGAGGTACTCAGGTCATGTCATTTGAAGCCTTGGCTTATATATTCGATCCATGGTTCCAGAAGTAAAAAACTCAAAATGACGCTTGATCATCAAATCCTGTTTCTTGAACGGAGCTGTGCCCTGGCCAGCCTAGGGGAGTGACCCAGGAACTCTGCTCCCACTCGGAAGGAGGGAAGGATGAAACTCTGTGTAATGGGCTATTAGAGGTTACCCTGGGGTTCTGGTTCTAGTGGGCAAGAATTTACATCTGGGGAGGCACCAGAGTGGATTCCTACCTGGGTTTCTATCTATCTATGGTACTTCTGATTTAGTTGGGGATTGGTCCTGCTTTGAGCAGGAGGTTAGACTAGATGACCTCTTGACGTCCCTTCCAACCTTGATAGTCTATGATTCTATGGCCCTCCTTTATTGTAGTGTCTGAACATCTCATAGTCTCTATCCTTACAGCACTGCTCTAATGTAGGACAATGGTATTCTGCCCATTTTATTGGTAGGGAACTGAGAGATTTAAGTGACTTGCCCAAGGTCAGTCAGGAAGTCTGGGGTGGAACAGGGAATTGAACACTGGTTAACAAGCACCTAATCACTGGCCCATCCTTTTTTCCCTTAGTTTGGCATATTCTAGATCAATCCAGGTGGTGGCTTTACACTGTTGCACCTGGGAATGGGATACTACACTCTCTTTCTTCTTTTGTGTGTCATTAAATGTGAATGTGTGTTAGAGTGCAGGAAGGGGAAGGGCTAATAGCACGGGTTTACAGCAGGGAAAGGATAGGCAGATGCTGCCCAGGTTTTCCCTGGCATCTCTGCCAACGTACCTTATTCCTGATCTGGAGTGCCCCTTGCTACTCCAGTCCTAGGCTCCCCACATAGAGCCCTGTGAATGCACCTCACTTCTGACCTGCAGTATCCCTTGCTATCCTAGTGCTTGGCACTCAGATCAGCTTTGCTAATTTACCTTCAGTCCTGACCTGCCCCTCCAACCCTGCTATTCCAACTCTGGGACAGTGTACAACTCTGCCACTGTACCTCAGTCCTCGCCTGTACCCCCAGCTGATCTAGGCCTGGGATTGCCACCTAGCTCTACCATTGCAAATGAATGATAACTGGCAGCGCCTTCTGCCACTAACCAACAGTCCCCTGCTCATCTCTGCGGCAATATATGAGCTTTTGTCTGCACAGAACAGCTGCCCTGTTTCCTTGCCCAGTGCCTTCCTCACAGCTTTCCTTGCTGTGCTTCTGGATACCTGAGTGTGACAGCTGCCAAATTCCCTTGTTCCACCTCCCAGGAAACTCTGCCTTGGGAAGAGAATGCTGCTGGCTGGCAAGAGGCTCCCAGATCCCACAGGTGGATTCCAGGCAATTAAAGGGCTGTACGCCACAGCGGGGACATAATAGTAATCATCGTAATTAACCATTAGCATGCACAATGGTTTCCACCTTCAAAGCGCGAACTGATCATTAGTGAAAACTGTCAGAGGCCTTGGTGAGCCGGGGCGGGGTGAGCGTGCCTGTAGCCGGCTAGCAGCCTGTGTACCCCGTCTGCAGCAGTGGTGGGGGTGTGCTCTCTCTGGGGCAGTCCCTTGCACTTTGCCCCTTGCAATCACTTCTTAGCCCATGGATAGTGTGATTTGCTCCGTCCTTGGCTCCTGTCAATGCCCTTTCCATCCTTCCCCAGCTAGCGCTAGTGTTCTGCTACATTTTTCTTAATTAGGGGCTGTGCCTCTCAGCCCTATTGTTGTTGTGAGAAGCTGGTGATTGGAGAGACCTTGCTCTGCAGGCTAAATGGGAGATTGGTTTTCATCCTGCAATTTGTCTTTCTAGATGTACTCTCACCTAGCACGTTTCCTCTTGCATTTGTCTGTCTGGGCTCGATGGTAATGCAAAGGGAAGGATCCCCCAAATCAGAGGCATAACGGATCATATTCTGGGCCGTACTCTGTTCTCACTTACACTTGTGTAAAACAGTTGTGTCAGTGAAGTTGCTCTGGATTCAGCCAGGATTAAATTAGAACAGAGTTTAGCACTCGGAGTCTGCTTATCTTGCTTCTGCTGAGCATAATCTGTTGGATGACATTTTCATTCCATCCCACTCTCCAGTTTCTATGCTTGAACTATTCTGCCCTTAGGGCTTATTTCAGAGCAGCCACATCAGAGATTAATCGGGTTGGGTCTGATCATGTGGGGTGAGGAACGCTCACAACTTCCACAGGCTGTTCGTCTGTTTAAAGAGGGGTGTGATATTGGAAGAGAGTTAAAAGCTCCTGTAGGTATTGAGATTGGAAGCTTTTGGGGGCAAAGAATGTCTCTTCCTATATGTTTGTACAGCACCTAGCACAATGGGGCTCTGATCCCAATTGGGCTCTACTGTAATATAAATAATATGTACTCCCTAAAAATCCATTTAAAAGTCAATGGGAATCTTCCCAATTAATTTCACTGGCAATGAATCAGGCACTAAGGGCCAAAGCCTGCTCCCACTGAACTCAGTGGGAGTTTTGCTATTGACTTTAATGGGATTAGATTTGTCCTTATAACCTCCTTGTCGTTTTCTGCATCCTGTCTGTGGAATGGGAGATAGGGGAGTTGCAGTGTATGTGTTAGAATCTGAGCCTGATCCCTTAATCCTGCAGCCCAGTTATAATCCCTGGTTTACCACTTTGCATTCTGTTACCATGGAAATGGTGCCACAGATTTGATCATTCTGTCTAGACATGAAAAGCCTCCAAAGGTTTGGGTGCTTCTGGGGATGTGAACCAATTTGGTCTGGCAATCGCACCACGATCAAGTTCTCTTGTAAGAGTCCCAGAGCTGCCTGGTTTTGACTGGGTCAAAGATGCCATGAGAAGAATTTTTCTTATGCCCTAGTATTTCTGCTTCCCGCTCTGATTATCCCAGGATGCCCCAATATTGAGGTATTACAATGATACTGCCCTTATACTGATGCTATAGGATCATTCTAGATTTAACATTTGGTGCTATTCTGATATTTGATAAATGTGAAGCATGGTCTGGTGGTTAAAGCACAGGATTGGGAGCGAGGGTTCTCGGCTCCAACTCCGACACTGCCTCTGTGTGGCTTTGGACAAGTTACTTCACTGGGTGGTCCCCGTCTATAAAAGAAGAAACAAGAATGACCTGCTTCCCAAGCCTCGATTATTTGGTTGGTTGGTTGTAAAGTGTTTTGAGATCCTCATGCAAAAGGCACTGTAACATTACAAAGTTCAATTACGAATGAAACCCTCTTGCTTGAACATAAAAGCTGTCCAGAGGATTTAGGTTCATAGATTCCAAGGCCAGAAAGAACCACGATGATCATCTAGCTTGCTATCCTGAATAACACAGGTCATAGAACTTCCCCAGAATAATTCCAAAATAATTTAGAAAAACATCCAACCTCAATTTAAGAATGGTCAGTGGTGGAGAATCCTGACCTTAGGTAAATTGTTCCTGAGGTAATTACCCTCACTGTCAAAAATGTGTGCCTTATATCCAGTCTGAATTTATTTAGCTTCAACCTTCTCTTTGTTAAGCTAAATAGTACAATTCCCTTTCATTCCTAGGTGCCTTTGAAACCCCCTGCCAAATATCTTTGAATGTTAAGGTAGCAAGGAAGATTCTGGGTGACAAATGGATTCATGGTTTAGAATGATCCCCCTTAGAATGCCCCAACATGAAAGTCACTCTGTAAAGGTGAACGGGGGAGTTATGGCCTAAAACTCTTCTAATGAGCATCTGTTTACTATTATTCATTGGTTTATTCCCTGCGCATCCCCAGTGTTTGATGCTTCTGCCCCAAGAAGCTTACAGTCCAGAAGACAAACATTGAACTCAGTTAAAGCCCCTAACATACCAGAGGTCTGATCATAAGAGGGGCCAAGCACCCTGAAACTCCCATTGATTTAGCATCACCCAGGAAGAGCTCAGCACCTTGCAGGATCAGGCTCTAGGGCATCACTAGTAGAGATACTTAATGTCTCAGCAGCCTGTGAGAAGGAATGTTGAGAAATCTTAATATTTCAACTGTTCAGCAGGGTGGGGAGGCAACCCTGATGGGCTCTGTGGATTAAGAGGAGAGGGTTAGATCTTGTGGCACCAGGACAGGGAGAGCATACTAGGCAGCAGCACGGATGGAGCTGGGGGTGGGAGAAGAGGTCAGAGGGAGTCTGAAGTGGGCAAAGGGGTAGTGCGAACAGTCTCCAGAGCTGTTAACTAGACAGAGTTCATCAGCATAAAAATGCAAGTGATGCTGCGTGGCCCCAAATCACATTCCTAGTTGCTTTCTGTAGCTCTTTGAACTAGGTAGGGGCATGTCAAAGAAGGCTTTGATGCTTCTCATCAGTGTAGCAGAGTTCCTGGTGACTTGAGCTTTTGTCTGCGCGTCATCTGTATCTGCACATTTTTTCCTCGCCATTCTCAAGTACAGCATCTGCATGTCACTCGCTATGCTTAATTCACAAGGGCTTGCAGGCCTCATGCTTCAGGGCATACTAAACTGATCAGCAGCTGGGGTCAGGAAGAGAATCTGTTTCCATGAGGTCGTATTGCACAGCTGGCTTATAGGGGTGAGGGAGGTTTGCATCTTCCTCTGAAGAGTCAAATAAAGGCCACTGCCAGAGGCAGGATAATAGATCAGAAGGATCAGCAATCCTTTTCACAGTACATGGCAATGTAAGAATATTTGTAGTTGTTTCGAGCCCATGTCTCTTACAAGAAACCCATTTGACATGGTGTCATCTGATTTCTTCATGCCCTTTGTGATATTAATTTTACTCGAGGCCTTGTACAGCTTGGTATATTAAAGTAAATTTCATTATCTTTGATGTCTTTCTGCTTCTTCCATCTTCTCTTTTTTATGAGCTGTCTCTTTCCATGAGATGTTTTCTTCATCTTCTTTCCCTCTTTTTCTTTTCTTACCCTGCAGCCAGGTTGATATTTTGCCTGTGTCTCTGATTCAGATACAAGATGTGTATTGCTTGGGAATGGGTCTTAGGCTCAATACCTAATATGACCCTCTTCTCATTGCACTGTTGTAGGAGGACTAGGCTATTAAACCTCTCTCCCCCAATGCTTTCTATGTTCCTGTCTTTACTGTAAATTGAAAACATGTCTCCATAAGATGCACCCACTGGAAAAAGGGCCCCCAACAATAATAGTGTCCCAAACAATTCATTTCAAGCACGATTATTGTAGTTTGTTGTTTCTGGAGAATAGCTAACCCTGGTATAAGGAGGTTATCCCCTGTATTTTCCAGTGGTTAGGTGCAAATCAAAGCTACTCACTGGAAATAAAGTACTTGCCAATTACTTTGAGGGCCTTAATGTCAGAAGAGTCAGGCACCCAAAATGCCACCACAACTAGAGCCAGGACTGCTCAGCACCTCTGAGAATCAGCCCCCTTGTCGTTGATTCTGGAAGGAGTATGGAGTATTATAGAAGTGAAGTCAAGGGGGTAGAGATGTTAAGAAAAGGAAGGGGAGGGGTCTGCGGGAAGCGAATGGCTGAAAGTGGAAAGCCCTCTTCTGTTAAGAGTTTGAATGAAATGTTTCATAGTGAGGAGAAACTCAGGCATTTATGATTGCACTGGAAATCAAAAAGACAGATATTGCAATGACAGCAAAAATCTCTCTTGTGACATCTATTTCCACAGTATTAGTATGTGGTGATAGTGGTAGGGACATGAACTGATGAGTTACTCCCTTCAAGTATCCCAGTGTGATTCTTCCTTCACAGCATCTGCTCTGGCCGACAGATTCTTCTCTGAGACTCTCTCTTTATTTTGCATGCAACAAACCCCTGCTCCCAGGCTATCGGTATGAGTTGAAACTAAGGCCTGTAGCTCCAAAGTACAACTGTCCACCAGGTGAGCTCAACGACTCTGCTCATTCAGCAAAGCCCTTAAGCATGTGCTTAAGTCCCATTAAAGTTGACCAGTCTTGACCACATGTTAAAGTTAAACACATACTTAAGTGCTTTTCTGAATCAAAGCCTTAGCTGGGAGCAGTAGCAGGTGGCTTCCACTGTGGATCAGCTACAGAGTAGTACACAGACACACTTAGCCAGTTTACACATGGATTAGCCCTTCTCCATCAAACTGCTCACTCCTGCACCCTAGTCTAGACAGCCACAAGCACAACATTTGTTCCTCCCTCCCGGTAGGGGATTTAAAACTCCATGCCAACTTTTAATTTAATTCCCAGAGGTATTTCACCCCAGGCAGTGATGCACCTCAGCCAGTATCAGATGGCAAATGGAGCAAGTGGCAGAGCTGAGATGAAAGGAGTTCTATTTCTATGGAAAGCTTCCAATTTGTTTTTCTTTCCTGTGTAAAATTAAAGGAAATGATGTGGACCTTATTGATGAGAAGACATAGGCTGCACGATATCTGTCCTCTTCCCTTTTGAACTATTTCTATTTTATGTTACAGGAGCTCCAACTGATATTGATCCCTATTGTATTAGACACAGTATATACCCACAATAATAGACAGTACCTACTGCAAAGAGCTCATGGCCTAACTAGACAAAGGATGGGATGGGCAACAGGCACAGAGAAGTGGAGTGATTTGCCGAACATCACACAATGAGTCAGTGGTGGTGCTGGGACTAAACCCAAGTCTCCTGCCTCTCCATCCAGTCCCCTGTCCAGTGATCAGATTGCCTCTGATGTACAAGATAATTAATACTGCAAGATAATCTTTGTTCTCTCTAAGCTGGTACAGTGCAAGATAAAGCTTTCGCCCTTGGTCTTGCAAGGTATTTTTGGCACTGGCCATGTAGAGTGTCTAAATGACTCTCTGAGATATATTTTTCCATCACTTTAAAAGGTATCCTGCTGTTGTAAAAAACTATCAGATTTTTTTGTGTCTACCTTTGAGCTGGGGCAAACCAGCATCTTGCGGAATCCATTGGTATTTTACTAATTGAACTCCAGAGGCACAAGAGGAGATAACATATTAAATATGACTCTCTGAGCTCAGCTTTGTTTTCATCCTCCAAGTTCCGCTAAGAGGACAAATTCAGTAGATGGCCACCAAAGGACTGAATGAGATGGCAGGGTGGCCATTGGGAACTGATGTGAGGCTGAAATTTTTTTTCTGTTTATCTGAAAAATGCTGTCTCCGTCGAACATTCATTATGCCCAGTAAGTCCTCAGGAAGCAAGGATTTTGTGCAGCATGGAAAACCATTGGGATGAAAGGGACTTGAAACTGAAATAGCCCTTTGCAAAGGGCCAGATCGAGCTAATTATAGTCTCACCAATGGAACCCAAGCAGAGCGTTAACAAAGACCCTGCATTTGCCCAGTGCTATTAAACTTTGCAAAAAGAAGGAAAAACCTGTGAGAAAACAGAGGTGTGCACTGGAGAAATCAGTTGGCTGCCAGAGCCTAATACGCAGAGCAGAATGAGGGGGGAAATATTTTAAAATGCAAACAAGGCCCATTGAGGCTTCACCAGCACTTCAGAGAGAGAATTTTTAAACTAAATGATTTTCACATTTAATTCAGGGAGAAATTAGTCACCAGGTATTAAGATAAAGCAAGGCTCTTGCCTGTATTAGTATTCCATCCTGTTCAAGCTGTCTTATCTCTGGAATAATTAAAATGCTCACTGAAGTAGAAAATGTGGTATCTGATTCATTAGTCAGATTTCTCTTTGTAAGGTAATTGCACCCCAACTCATGTTTGGTTTATTGGAAATAGAGAAATGGGGCCAAGAGGATCTCAGGTCTTCATGGATAAAGACAGAGGGGCCAGGGGATCATGGGGATGGAGTGAGCATATTTAACCACTCAGTGTGTGCATTGCAGCTTAGTACAAGGTTCTCAGTCAGTGGATTTGGTGGGGTGTGTCCAGTGATGAGCTGCCAAAATCTTAACAACAGGTTCCCTCCTCACCCCATGAGGCGGGTCGTTGCCCACCCCCGCCCCCCTGGGACTCCTGCCCCATCCAACCACCCCCGCGTTCCTTGATGCCCCACCCAGGACCCCTGCCCCATCCACCCCCCTCCCCTGTCCCCTGACTGCCCCCAGAACCGAGCAGGAGGGTCTCGTAGGCCACCGTAGTGGGTGCCCACCCCACCCCTAAGAGCCAGAGGCACCTGCCGGGGGGCGAGGTGGGGAGTCCCAGAGGTGCTTACCTGGGGCAGCTCCCAGGAAGCATCCAGCAGGTCCCTCTGGCTCCTAGGGGCGGGGCAGCGTAGCTAGGTGGGGAGCAGGGGGAGCGGCCACTCCCCCCTCTGATCACATCAAAAGTGGTGCCTTAGACACCGACTCCCTGGGTGCTCCGGGGCTGGAGCACCCACGGGGAAAATTTGGTGGGTGCAGAGCACCCACCGGCAGCTCCCCGCCCCGTTCCTGGCCCCAGCTCACCTCACCTCCACTCCACCTCCTCCCCTGAACGCACCACCCCGCTCTGCTTCTCAACCCCCTCCCCTGGTTTCCCGCGAATCAGCTGTTCGGAGGGAAGCCAGGGAGGGCTGAGAAGCAGGCGGCGGCTTCACACTCAGGCCGAGGGTGGCGGAGGTGAGCTGGGGCGGGGAGCGGTTCTCCAGCACCCCCCCCCCCGGGGTTACCTGCTGTGGCGCAGGTGGCCCTCCTTGTGCCCCCCCACCCCCTGCCCCAGCTCACCTCCGCCTCCCTGGGCCTGAGCGGGAAGCCGCCACCTGCTTCTCAGCCCGCCCCAGCTTCCCGCGCGAACAGCTGATTCGCGGGAAGCCGGGGGGGCGGGGAGAAGAAGCAAAGCGGGGCGGCGCGTTCAGGGGAGGAGGCAGGGGCGGAGCAGAGGTGAGCTGGGGTCGGGGGTGGGGCAGGGAGCTGCCGGTGGGTGCTCTGTACCCACCAAATTTTCCCCTTGGGTGCTCCAGGGCTGGAGCATCCATGGAGTCAGCGCCTTAAGGTGCCACTTTTGGCTGGTTAAATTTAGAAGCCCTTTTAGAACCAGTTGTCCCTCGCAGAACAACCAGTTCTAAAAGGGCTTCTAAATTTAACAACCGGTTCTAACGAACCGGTGTGAACCGGCTCCAGCTCACCACTGGGTGTGTCTGGGACGGTGGAGCCCAGTCCATCACAGCTGTCAAGTCTCTGCTCTGTGTGTGTGTGTGTATGAGAGACAGAGAAAGAGCTTCTTCATACTACAGAAAAAAGTGAAAGCAGCTAAAATCTACCTCTGCTTATGACTGAAGTTTGCAAAATAAATAAAAAAGGAAGAAAAGAAGTTGAAGGTGTAATATTGACCTGAGTACCCGTGACACACACTGGCTAATGCGGGAACTGGGTGGAATAATGAAGGACAAGGAAGAAGGCAGATGGAGGTATAGAGAAGGAAACCAGGAATCAGAGGGCGCTCTTAGTATTTTTGCCCCACAGAAGAAATGAAAGAATTATAGAAACGTAGGACTGGAATGGACCTTGTTAGGTCATCAACTATGTATTATCTAGAGCATCCCTGACAGGTGTTTGTCTAACCTATTCTTAAAAACCATCAATGATGGGGATTCCATAATCTCCCAAGGTAATTTCTTCCAGTGCTTAACCACCCTGACAGTTAGGAAGATTTTCCCAATGTCTAACCTGAATCTCTTACTGCAATTTAAGCTCATGGCTCCTTGTCTTGTTCTCAGTGGCTAAGGAAAACAGTTTATCCCCCTCCTCTTTGTAACAACTTTTACGTACTTGAACACTGTTACCATGTCCCCTCTCAGTCTTTTCTTCTCCAGACTAAACAAACCCATTTTTTCCAATCTTTCCTGGTAGGTCATGTTTCCTGGTAATCATTTTTTTGCTCTCTACTGGACTTTGTCCATTTTGTCCACTTCTTTTGCCAAATGTGGTGCCCAGAACTGGACACAACGCTCCAGTTGAGGCCTAATCAGTGCTGAGAAGAGTGGAAGAATTACTTCTTGTGTCTTGCTTACAACATTCCTGTTATTACATCCACAGTTATGTTTACTTCTTTTTTTTTTTGCAATAGTGTTACACTGCTGACTCGTATTTAGTGTGTGATCTACTATAACTCCCAGATCCCTTTCTTCAGTATATGGGAAGAACCTTAATGAAACCATGTCTTCTGTCTCCTCTGTTGCAGTGATACCTAAAGTAACAAAGCACTTGCTGGCCAATCCTGTCTTCACCTGCATCATCCTTGCTGCCTGCATGGAGATTGCTGTGGTCGCTGGCTTTGCAGCCTTCCTGGGGAAGTACCTGGAACAGCAGTTCAACCTTACCACCTCATCAGCCAATCAGCTCTTGGGTAAGTAACTACATTAACCAGCCACCCAGTCCCTCTGCTGTCTCTAATATGTTGGCCTTCCACCTGCGGATCTTTCACCCGAGGATCTCAGAGCTCTTTGTGAAATGAGTGGGTATACAGAAAGAGAGACAGAGAGTGTGTTAGAATCCCCATTTTGAAGAGCAGAAAATGAGTCCTGGAGAGGTGGGGTGTGTGTGTGTATGTAATATATAAATCCTCTCATTTTTGGGTTCCTTGGCTTTTAGGAAGGAACCTATTTTCAGATGTTCTGAGCTCTCACAACTGCAGTTGAACTCACTGATTATGGGGGGTGCTCAGCACTTCTGAAAATCAAGCCCGAGCAGTCTAAACTCTTGCATACCAAAAATGATTTCCCCCAAATTAGAAAATGTGGCCCTCTGTGAATTGACCAAGATCACATTCAGAAGGCTGAAGATGATAATTCTAGGAGAATTGGCCCTAGCTACAAAGCTAATGGTGTTACTGTTCATGACAGTTTCTCAGTTGAAGACTTTAAAAGGGAGGTGGATTGATGAAGTAGGCTTGATCAGGATTCTTGTAACATTTCTAGCAAAATTGCCTCATAGAATATTACAGGCCTCAAAAGTAAATCCCAGGAATTGGATTTTAGGAATTATTTGTCTCAATTTAATTTAGTTTTCCTCCAGGAAACCTGGTTTACGAACGAGGAGTCCTTTTATTTATTGGGCTTTGAATCCTTCTGAGAAGGGACGTTAAGAATGGTTAGACTGGCATGTGGACTGGCCCTTTTCATTCTACCAAATTAAGAGTCATAACTAGCATGTTAATGTCTTCGATAACTCTTATTTCCAGAAAGAAAAGGAGTACTTGTGGCACCTTAGAGACTAACCAATTTATTTGAGCATGAGCTTTCGTGAGCTACAGCTCACTTCATCAGATGCATACCGTGGAAACTGCAGTTTCCACGGTATGCATCTGATGAAGTGAGCGGTAGCTCACGAAAGCTCATGCTCAAATAAATTGGTTAGTCTCTAAGGTGCCACAAGTACTCCTTTTCTTTTTGCGAATACAGACTAACACAGCTGTTACTCTGAAACCTCTTATTTCCAGGACTATCATATTAGTTTCTCAGCTAAATCTATTTTGTTAGCTCTGAATGTTTATTTGCCTCCTTTGGGCTCTCCTTTGTGTAATGAATCTTTATGGACAGAGCTTGATGGATATTGACCGGTTTATGGAAAAGGTTCCAATAGCAAATTTTGTACTCTTGGGAGCTTTAGACACCTGATTGGGTGCGAAGGATAAGAAAATGTTAAAGGTTTCCTGTAACTCAGTAAAGGGGTATTGCCTCCATTTCCCCCAGTAAGAAATTCTTCGGGTCATAAACTTTCTGTAATTTTAGATGTAGAGTGGTAGAGATGGTGATCATTTGCAGGGTCATTTTACAGTCACCTCTTCTAGAGAAAGTAGTGCGACAGATTATATCACAGTTCTGATTTTATGCTGGTCTTGTTTCTCTAACTGTTTAGTGGCTTTTAAACTGGACAGCTGTCACCAACCCCTGCAAGTGAATTTCTGACCTCCAGCCACTTTTTCCCAGATGAATTCTGGCATGTTGGGTATTACTCCTAATTTTGAAGCTCTAACCTCAAGGCAAATTAAGTTGACTCCATTAGTTAAATCAGAAAGAAACTCTCATCCAGTGATTTGTTAGTTTTAAAGAACCAGCTTTTTCACTTTAGCAATTCAGCACAAGTCCATGTAACATTTATTAAGATCGTTGAAAAATTACAGGATGACCTAACCACCACCAAGGGTCATGTTTACCTTTAAAAGGTAAAAGCATCTGGTATGATTCAGATTGCTCCAGCCAGAAGAAACAGCTTCAGATCATGGCAAGGGCTGCTAGAAATAATGGTTCCCCAGATTCTAGTAAGAAACTTGCTATCCTTAGAAGCAAATATAAAAAAATGCCGAATAAGAAGTTTGAACAATTGAAAAATTGTATGACTGAATGACATAACACCCCTCCCCCCACCAATATCTGTCACTAAGTACGGTAATTTTGTCAAGAGTCCGTCGTCCAACATGATGGTGCCGACCCCTGGAAGGACCAGTATAGGTCTCCTACTCTTTCCAAACTATGCAGTTATGTACTAAAAGCCGTAATCATCTTTGTCCATGCTGGTCTAGCCAGGTTGAAGACTGGCCACACTATTCATATGTCTTCTGACCTGTACTGCCACTTGAGAACTAAATGGCTATCTCCATTCCTGGCTCAGAGGCCTTTTGCCACACCAGCTCAGAAATTAGGATCCTTCCTACATAGTGCAAATGTTTCACTTGCACAGGCTGTTGTCCTAGGTGCCTGTTCAGCCACAAAAATAAGAAAAATATGTGAAAGGGAGGCTATTTTGACTTAAGTGAAATAATATACTCCTAATATTTTTTCTTATTTTCCTACATATTTTAAGGAGTGGTGATGTGAAAAGGTATCAGTTTTTAAAATTTGTATCTGTTTTTTGGAGCTGTGAATTTACAATTTGTCTTTATAGTATTATGAGCAGTGGCCTATGGCTAAGGCGCAATATTAATAAAAATAAATAAAACCGGGGTGCCTCAATTTTTAGGAACCCAATTTTAGACACCAAGGGCCTTGTTTTCAGAGGTTCTGAGCTCCCACAAGTGCAGTTTGAATCCATTGGGAACTGAGGGAGGTGCTCAGCACTTCTGAAAATCAGACCTGCTCTGTCTTAAAATTTGGCACCCCAAAAATGGGTCGCCCTCAATTAGAAAATTTGGTCCTTAGTGAAGTGGCTGAGATCACAGAGTCAGTCAGCAACAGAGGCAAGAGCAGAACCCAGGAGTCATCCTTTCCAGACCCATGCTCGATGCACTAAACTATGCTCCCTCCCCGAGGGCTCACATAAATTGTTTTATATAGAATCAGTTGTTTCTGTGAGAAATCATATTCTTCATTCTTGCAGCAAAGGCATAAATAGCCTTTAGAGCTCCTCACCTAAAGCAGAGATGCCCGCCTGCTGCCCACGATGCTATGCGGGAAACCTGGGAACGCAGGGGCAGAACTCCTTGTCTGACTGAGTGCTGCCCCGTAACTGCCTGCCTGATGATTCACGCTGTCTAGCGTTGCCCTCTGTTCTCAGTTTGAGGTGGAGAGCCCAGTTCCCCAGCTGAGCTCCCATCTCCCCTGCAATTTGGCCTGCGTCAAATTGGAAACACAGCCAACAAAAGAGACGCAAGCAGTTGTTCTGCTAGCCCATCTGATGCATCCTGGTCACCTCTCCAACATTTTTCTTTCGGAGCCATCCTGCTGCTGCCCCTGTACTCTCTGTGCTTCTCCTCTTCCCTCCTTTACATGAAAGGACACGGATACGAACACAGGCTCTTCATTCATCTGCTCCTGACACTTATTCCCCACAAAGTCCCAGTGCTCTGTCTGTGACAGGCATCCTTTCCCCAGCACCCAGTTAAGGCATCTAGGTGTTGATTCTGAATAACCTGCAATCACCACCATCCACATGGGCCCCTGGCATGGTCCTATCAAACACTGACAGCATACAATAAGACTGGTTTAATATCAAAAGGAATAGCACACAGGCTGCTGTCCTGATTGTTATGCATTTTTCTGCTGAACTAATTGAAAACCTCCATTTTTTTTTTAATTTAAATGAAATTGCTGCAGAATTTCCCACCTGCCCCAGAATCCAGAGACCTTTTTGCAGAATGGGCTTGGGTATGACCTGCAGCGATGGGGCGAAAGTGAGCAAAAAGAGGCTGAATATTGTGAGAACTTTCCCGAAGTGGGAGGCTGAATTTTCAGAAGTGACTAGTGATTTTGAGTACCAAACTTGAGACTTCATAAAGAGGCCTGATTTTCAGACAGCACTGAACACTTCTCCCCTGAAGATCAAGCCCCTTGAAAGTGTCTCATGTTGGGCAACCACAATCACTGGTCAATTTTGGAAATCTTGCACGAGATCTATTAGACTGTGGATTAGTTTCCTTGGGAAAAGCAGTGGAGACTCCACTGCCTGGACAAAGCACTGTGGAGGACCAGTTCTTTGCTGGCTGGGGCAACAGGGAGGCAGAGAGCGGTGACCTATAGCCTTTCCGTCATCCCAGGGACGATGTAACTCTGCTACAGGTGAGTGCTAACAGCTTCTGGGGCCTGAAGTCTCACATAGTCACTCCTAAGGAGAACTCACATGAATGGATAAGCATCTAGTGGGTACTCTGAGCCTTTAGCGCTTCCCCCATCACTAGTGCACTGATCTAGTCGCTGGAAAATAAAATGCTTCGACATGCAGTGTATTTTTTCAGCTCCTGCTTTCTCCTTGTGCATCTTCCTGACTCTTCTTCCTTCTTGCAGGGATGACAGCGATCCCATGTGCATGTCTGGGCATATTCCTGGGCGGTCTCCTGGTGAAGAAGCTCAGCCTGTCTGCTCTAGGAGCCATCAGGATGGCCATGCTCGTTAACCTAGTGTCCACAGCTTGCTATGTCTCTTTCCTATTCCTGGGCTGTGACACGGGGCCCGTAGCTGGGGTTACTGTTCCCTATGGAAACAAGTGAGTACAGAGAGAATTTCAGCTCCATCTCCCACCTCCAGCCCTATGATACCACCCAGGAAGTATAGCACAGCGGTGTTAGCTAAACTAACCTGCTCTTTTCAGTGCTGTTTCTCTATTTTTCTAGGGTTTTATACCACCTACATCACTGATATTTGAGTGATTCTAGGATTAAGTTGTATGAAGTGCTGATGTAGCTGTTAGTCCCAGGATGTTGGAGAGACAAAGTGGGTGAGGCACAGGCCAACTTTCTCATTTCCCCGGGGATGCTTGACCCCTGCTCCATCCCAGGCCCCGCCCCCACTCCACCTCTTCCCCCAAAGTCCCACCCCCGCTCTGCCCCACCTCTTCCTGCCCCATTCTGCTCCCTCCCCGAGCATGCCCCACCCACGCACCTCCCCCTGAACAGCTGATTGCGGCGGGCAGGAGGCGTGGGGAGGCTGATCAGTGGGGCCACCGGTGGGTGCTCAGCACCAGCCCTGGAGCACCCACAGAGTTGGCGCCTGTGGCGTGAGGTAATATCTTTTACTGCACCAACATCTGTTTATTGATATTACCTCACCCACCTTGTCTCTCTAGGAGTAAGTAACAGTGTAGAGTAATAGTGTTACAGTAAATGCATTCCTGGCACAAGTGGGGAGGACTCCATTGAAGTCAGTGGAGTGGCACCCACTTCCACCGTGGCTGTATTAGGCCCATTCTATAGAAGTGTCTTGGGGGGAGTCGGAACAATAACAAGTTTGAGAGCCGAATTCCACTGAGCTTAACTGAAACTGACCCAAGTGGCTCGAAACATGAGGCCAGATTCTGCTCTCAAGTAGGCTGGTGTAAACACAGAGTGAAAGCACTGAAATAAGTGGAGCCACTCCAGCCTGATCTTTGCAAGTGCTAAGCACCTACCTATCCCACTGAAATCTAGGGAAATTGTGGGTGCTTTTACTGAGGTGGCCTAAAGGGGATTTAGGAGTCAAATTCTAGGCACACAGTTTTGGACGTTTGGGGCCTGTATGATGAGCAAAAGGCGCTTTCCCACTTGCTGCTTGGCTGCAGGTGAGACCCATTTTGAGGCAGGGTATTAGGACTCAGGAGGCCCCGCAGAGCTGGGTCCTAACACAGATAGAATGATTCTGTATTTCCAAAGTTTCTCAGCATGGGACAGTGGCTCTTTGAGGAGGAAAACGTCAGCACATCTTCAGCTTGCTGTTGTTGTGCTAGGTAAATACAACCCCTCCTGTCCTGGAGGTCTGATCCCAGGGCTGAGACAACGCCCACACAACTTCACATTAGATTTTTCCAGCACCATCCTGAGCCACCCTGGGGAGATGGTGGGAGCCTGAAATAATGAACCTCAATGTGTTTCTGTCACAGAAGGAGCATATGGCCTCAGGTCCCTTCTGCTGGCACCCAAACACCCCACCCACCCTTCTCTCCCTTTGTTTGCAGTGGTTGGCTAAGCCCCCTTCGTGTGACGCTTCTCAGAAAAGCCAGCTGGCGTTATTGCACTGTGCATCCATTTCTGATTCTGATTCTTTTGCAGATCAGCTCCGACTTTGCCCTTGGACCCATATTCCCCCTGCAATAACAACTGTGAATGCCAAACCGATTCCTTCACTCCAGTTTGTGGGGCAGATGGGATCACCTACTTGTCCGCCTGCTTCGCGGGCTGCAGGAGCACGGTAATTGTCATGATTTACTCAACATCTCCTATCCATGTGTGGTTGTGAGGTTAGTGTATATACAGTAAGAGTCATTCATTTACAACTGAGGATGTCTGAAGGCCCCAGAGATTGACTTCTTCTTATTATTATTATGTGGATTACCATAGTACCTTGGAGCCCCAGCAATGGATCAGGCACCCATTGCGCTAGGTGCTTTACAAACACAGAACAAAAAGATAGTCTCTGCCCCAAGGAACTTGCAATCTAAGTTTAAGACAAGAGACAACAGATGGATACAGACAGATGGGGAAGCACAAGGAAAATGAAACAACGTTGGTCAATGATCGGCAGTGGTCTATCCATACCAACAGCCATGACCATTGTCAAGTATTTGGTAGGTGTCACGTCAAAGGAGAGTTGAGGAGGACTCTGAAGGAGGATCATGAGTTAGTTTTTGCACCTCCCAAGCTTAGGGGGCAGCATGGGAGAAAACGCAAAGGTGCTTTTTTGAAAATGTAACAAGTGAGCGATGGAGGCTGGTATCAGGGCCAATCAGAGGTGAGCATTGACAGCTCAGTCATGAATGAGACATGATAGGTGGGGTGAGGGTTGACTGTGAAGGGCCTCGCTGAATCTTCGCACCTAAGAGTGAGAGAAACTGAGTACCTCATTTTTTATTCTCTCATGCAAATGTCCTGTTAGCTCTGGCTGTGGTCCAATGGGATCGTCTCTAAGTGAGGAGGGAGCTCCCTTCTCCTCTCCACCATCCACGGGACTCTGTGCTCTTGGGTGCACATGTGGTGCTTGTCTCCTCTTAGCCCAGAGGCTCTGTGGGAAGCCACGTCATGGGCAGAATCATCAAAGGGAGACCACAGGCAGAGCTACGGGACGGTCTGCACTTGCCACCTGGCTTCTAGCCTCTCAAATGTGATGAAAATCAGCTCACCCACAGCTCCCTACTGCAAATGCAAATCAGTCAGACACCAAAATAGAGAGAGCACAACTCGAAGGCCGACCAACCAGCCTGTGGCAGAGTCTAGTCCCATCATGGGGACTACTGGGTTCTGTTACCGTCAGGTCATACAGACATCTCGTTTCTTGTTTCTGCTCACTCCCATTTCTCCTTCCCTTGTTCCTCCCCTCCCTCCTGCTGTCCCCTGGTGCTGCCTTCCCCATTTCCTCTTCTCGCTCCTTCCCTCCATTTCTTCTGTTTCCTCTCCTCTTTCACTCACTTCCTGTCCTCCTCTCCTCTCTGAGTCAACACCAAGAGCAGGGGAGCAAATGAAGAACGGGGCCTCCAGCAACCCCCTGAAATTAATAGCCATGGGTATTCTGTATCCCCAAAACCTAAGGGTTTATTTCATTTAGAAAATGCAAACCCTCTCTGTGTGAAGGAGACCTGCTATTTGGGGTCTCAGAATCTCCTAAGATGCCTGTTAAGATAAGGAATCTCTTACGATATCTTGAGCCTCTCCTTTCCATTCTGTAATGTGTGGACAGTTCGGATTGGTCTTAAAACACTCCAGCAGGAAGCGTAAATCCCCACTTCTCAGGGAAAATTCTCCCCTTCTCCATTGTGCCAAAAGCACAGATGGGAGAGTCCAGAGACGTACCCGCTGTGCTGCTGGCGGGTCCGCGGGAGGGGCAGGCCACTCCAAAGAGCAGGCTGGTGCTTTAGGAAAAGAGAGAGGGGAGATATCAAACCCAAATGGTGAGGTGTGTAGCAAAGCCTTGGTTCCTTCCCTGAAGGGCCTAATGGACCTGGAGGCGCCAGGAAGCTGAGAGAAAAGCTCCCGACTAACAAGTGAAGAATCACCGCAGCAGCTGAACAGAAATCTTGTCTCCATTAGCTCCCTTGCTCCGTGGAGCCGCGGCATTGGCACTTTGACTTCATGGCCATCTTTACAGAGTCAGAGAGCGTCAGTAGGCAGGTGCTACATTGGCAATTTTTACTTGCCAGAGGGAGTGGCATCTATGACAGGTGAATTTGGATGGTCCTCCATTTAGCCCTCTAGTTAGTGCATTGCTAGATGTCTCTAAGTGCCCCTCTGGCCCAGACAAGCAGAATTCTGGGAGCTGAAGGTGACCCTTCTCTGTCTGTGTTCATCTCCAGACACATCCTCAGATCCTCACTTTGCTTTTACACCATCCTTTCCCAAGTCAGACTCATTCAGTAAGGGTTCACCTCTCTGTGGGTAAACTGCAACCTCTACCTCAGGGCATTGCAAGTAAACTGTACAAGGACAAGTGTGCGGCGGGGAGGGGGACAACAAGTGGGTGCATATTTGGACTTCTTCTTTACTACCCTAACTTCTGGCTTCCCACTCAAGCAACTGACTTGTTTGCATTCTACTGAGATGAGTGAAATGGCTTCTGAGCTACCGAAGTGTTTAGCCGCAAAGGAGATAGCATGATGCCAACTCCTGGATCTTCATTTTATAGCTAAGAAAATAATTTTATCTGGGATCATTGGATGCAAAGCTGCAGAAGCTGTACATGTTAATCTCATGCGTTTCCTCTGTCATTTGCCTTACAACTAGCACTTCACTTCAATATGATTGTTTAGACAGCAAAACTTTTGGCACGGAGCAAAGTGTCAGTAGGAAAGAAGCATCCACCTGCTGTGCCAAAATCATTCATTGGCAAGGAGAAAAATAATGCTAGCTAGTGGCAGGGTGTAAAAGTTGCATTTACACTGTATTGCTCAAAGCAAACCAATTGCTCCTTAGAAATGAGCATAGTAAAGAAAATTCAGACTCTCTCTCCAGGAATTGTTTCAAGTCTCTCTGCTATGTAACTATCAGAGCTAACCTTCTATAAGCATAAACCCATCCAGCAAAAGTCTCCCTCTCTCTTCCTCCCTTTCCTCTTTCTCACTTGCTCTCTCCAGTTTAACCTCTTCATTGGCACCATCATCTTGGCTTTTTCAAAGTAGTGGTTTTGGACATGAATTAATGAAGCAACAGCATCCTCTGGAAAGGGCATTATCAAGAATTATGGACCAGTTTGGCCATGTAATGGCCCTGAAGCAACGCCAAATTGCTTTAAGCCCATAATCCAGAAAATGACCTGTCTAGAGGGTTTTGTGGCTATTATATATGTGTGATGAGCCAAGAGTTGCTTTTTACTGGGGCATAAAATTCTCTGAATGTTTTATTTAACTTTACTGCACTGTATGTGTCCAGTCATGTATCTCTGCTTTCCCTTTCTGTGAATGGTCTCTAATGGTATTTTGTAGTCTACTGAGTTAGTTTACCTTTCTCGTATGAATGCCATTGTTCTTTGTGATGAAACTGGTCTGCAGAGAGGCTTTGGGTTTATTAGTGCTAAAGGGGCGTAGGGGTGGCGCTTTTATTTCAGCGAATTCTTTTTCTAACCAGTCCTCTACTCTCAGTGACCCTTGTGAGTTAAGCCATTGTCCATATATCTTTTTTTGTTTCATGGTGTTGTTTTTCTATTTCCCCTTTGGCTGGGGGAATATGCATTCCAAATCTAATGTTGTAGCACTGAAGTCTTAGGGATTCACATCAACATGCCAGCCTGTTCCTAACCAATCAGAGCCAGGTTTTTAAAACCACAACACATGGGTCATTTGCACACATAATTTCCACAAGAAATTGAGGCCCCTGGGTGTGCAAATTTTGTACACGTGCACGTTCAAAAATCTCATTCCTGGTGCATGAGCTGTTGAGCTGCAGAAAGACAAAAGTTCCATTTACAACAGAATGGTGATGGGATTGCAGAGTAGTTCAGGAAAATCAATAGCAATTTGGCACATGCAGCAAAATATTGCCTCTTCATAGAAGAGGATGAAAGTCAGTGTTCGATGTCGGTGTGTTACTATAGCACATGTTACAGTGTCGGTAACAAAGGATCAAAGGTCTCCGAGGGAAGAACTCAGAAGAGCACCAAAAAAATTGTTGCATTCAGTTCTGTTTACATTAAAGTACTTTGGGATAACAGCTTTGGTGCACGGTGATTGAAACGGGGCAGAGGGGAGAAGGATCAGGCAACGGAGCTACACACACAGGGACTGGGGGATATGCCATGAGCTTCTTACGGATGGTGCAACTGCTGTGTTGATCTGAATTGCCAGCATCCAGGAGGATTCCTGGCCAAATCAGATTCCAGTTCCTATGCAGTCCCTTGTCACTCTCTCTAAAGTAACAAAGCACAGTCTAGCCCTTTACTTACCATAAATGTAGGGAGACTGGATTCTGACCTCATGCTAGCTTTATTCTAGTTTAATTACGTTGACTTCAATAGAGTTACATCAGATTTGGATTCACGTACGTAAGAGCAAAATTGGGCCCGCTGCACAGAAGAGATGGGTCTCTCCTTCCAACTGTATATAAGTCATGTGGAATGATCAGCCAGGTCAGTGCACAGGGATGTGACCCACTTGGCTTCCTGAACAGTCAGCCATCCCCATAACAGATGGGCTAGCAAAGTTAACTCAGGCCCTGTCTATGCTGGGATTTTTGCACCAGGATAGTTACTGCAATGTGAGCATGTTGGTGCAACCCCCCGTGGAGATGCACTATGCAGGGCTTGCATGGCTGAGGTTTACCCTGTTAAGTTGCCAGGACAAGTCACACCAGTAATGCAGCTCATCTGCATTAGAGACTTTGCATTGGTGTAAGTACACCAATATAGTTACACTAGTGTTATTTGCCCTTGTCTAGACGAGCCTTCAGGTGGCCCTGTCACTGCTGGGAGAGGGCCTCTTTACATTCATTAGTGCCTGCCAGCCGTATAGTCACCTGCAGTCATATCATTAACGTTCACCGAGCTCTGAGTTTCTGTTTCTGCCGCACTCCATGCAGTTGTTTTAGAAGGCAATGCTTTCGACTCCTATGCAGAAAAAGAGATCAATGTCAGAAAGAATAGACTGGGGTCCCCACGGATCCGTGCATATGTGGAGGCACTGAACTAGAACATGTGGTCGTGTGGAGCCCTAAAGAAACCCCAGCATAAAAGCAGAGGAATTTCTATTTGAATACTGGAGGTTTGGTTTTATTTTATTTTAGTGCTCCTTTTTCTTACACGCATGTGACCTGCAAGCCTAGCAGCCTTGCAAAGACAGACAAGCAATGAATCATTTATGATAGTTTTTGCTCTGTATTCATTAAGGGATTCCTGGCTATTATTCTGTGCCTTAATTGTGCTGACATCCCCGCCATCAGAAATTCCGGGAGGGGTGAGCGCAAAAACATCTGTGACTGGAAAACAAAGCCTCTTTTGACATCCTGTGCTTGCAGGAAAGATCAAAGGGAATGGGGTTGCTTTTTCCTCCTTCTGATCGCATATTGATAAACTTTATCTTGTCTGACTGCAGCTTTCAGTTCTGTGCAAATCCTTCTAAACTAAGTGGCATCTGTTAGCCCTGTAACACCCTTGAGGTTGGTTCCATAATCACTAGTGTCTCTGCCGCCTTCCCTTTGATACCTAGCTCGCTGTGAGAGTAGGCACACATCCTGGTACGCTCCCTGCCATCGTTGAAGACGCCAGAATGAGGCAGTTGAACCCGCAGCAGCGAAATGTGCCTTCTTGAAATGCACAGCCAGGGGTATATTGGGAAGTAGTTGTAACTTTAATATGGCAATATTTTATCATGATGAAGGTACACAGATCCTTCCTTTCTTCTTTTCACAAGGGTCCAATTTGGTGGTAATTTTCTTACAGACACATTTGTTTGGGATGCGAAAGGACAGGAAGCCAAGAACAAGGAGGAGGAGAAGCTACCCTGCCAGTAGAATGCATTGGAGCTGGAGTTCTTTTGAAAAGCTTTTCCAAACCAGCTCAGCAAGTGACTTATTAGCAGCTAATTAATTGACCGCTGGAGGGTGCACACTTGCCAGCTGGCAAACCCCTCCTTGTAAAGTGCCTGTTGTTTTGGAAAGCGGGCGTTGTTCTCCCTTCACCTCCGTGCCCTGTGCTCCCTTCCAGAATCTCACTGGCTGCTCATGCCTCAGTTTGGTCCCAGCCGAGAACGCTACAGTAATGCATGGAAAATGCCCCAGTCCTGGTTGCCAAGAGGCCTTCTTGACATTCCTCTGCGTGATGTGTGTTTGCAGCATGATTGGAGCCATGGCACAGACGCCGTCAGTTATCATACTCATCAGGTAAGAGCCATGCTGAGGATCTGATGAGTTGCTTGACTCTCAATCCACCGCTTCTTTCAACAGGCTGCCGCAGATTAATTGAAAACTGAAAGGCTCCTCCCCTGGGTCTAGATCGAGGGGGACCGTGGTGGCCCACAGGCCATGGGTGTGTAGGGAGGATGGACTCCCGGCGCTGAGTGTTTCTGACTACCATTGGAGTTGACAGGAGCCACAGACGCTCAGCAAATCTCAGGATTTGACCCGCTTTGAGTGGGAGGGCACTACAAAATTACCCAGCCTTATACTTTCAGCTGCACTGAATTCACCCTGAGAGTTCCCTTTGGCTTCAATGGGGGCTCGGGCCCCCTGAAAACCAGGCCCCTTATTATGTAGTGCCTAAACCATTTAGGCACTACAAACAAGCAGCTGTAATGGGTTGGGTCACAGAGACCCTTTTGGGAACTGCCACCTGATGTGCCTAGACTACCTCTGAGCCCATTTTCCCTGCCAGCTTAGGACTTCAGTGCCTTGCCTGGTTTGAGCCAGACATGCTAGCCTGCTACAAACACAGACCCAGGTCTGAACCACATCCCCCAAAAGCTGCAGGGTTTACTGAAAACAGCTTAAGAAGTGGTCCTGTCTCCAGCACTCAGATACCCAACTCCCAATGGGGTCCAAACCCCAAATAAATCCATTTTACCCTGTATAAAGCTTATACAGGGTAAACTCATAAATTGTTCACCCTCTATATCACTGATAGAGAGATATGCACAGCTGTTTGCCCCTTCAGGTATTAATACTTACTCTGGGTTAATTAATAAGTAAAAAGTGATTTTATTAAATACAAAAAGTAGGATTTAAGTGGTTCCAAGTAATAACAGACAGAACAAAGTGAATTACCAAGCAAAATAAAATAAAACACTCAAGTCTAAGCCTAGTACAGTAAGAAAACTGAATGCAGATAAAACCTCACCCTCAGATGTTTCAATAAGCTTCTATCACAGACTGGACACCTTCCTAGTCTGGGCACAATCCTTTCCCCTGGCACAGCCCTTGTTTTCAGCTCCGGTGGTAGCTAGGGGATTTCTCATGATTGCTGCCTCCTTTGTTCTGTTCCACCCCCTTATATAGCTTTGGCACAAGGCGGGAATCCTTTGTCCCTCTCTGTGTTCCCACCCCTCCTTCTAAATGGAAAAGCACCAGGTTTAAAATGGATTCCAGTACCAGGTGACACGGTCACATGTCCTGTGAGACACCCGCGCCTTCATTCCTCCCAGCCTGACTCACAGGAAGGCTTGCCTGCAAACAGAGCCATCCACAGTCAATTGTCCTGGTTAATGGGTGCCATCAAGATTCCAAACCACCATTAACGGCCCACACTTTGCATAATTACAGTAGGCCCTCAGAGTTATATGTCATATTTCTAGTTTCAGATACAAGAATGTTACATACATACAAATAGGATGACGACACTCAGTAGATTATAAGCTTTGTAATGATACCTTACAAGAGACCTTTTGCCTGAAGCATATTCCAGTTACATTATATTCACACTCATTAGCACATTTTCATAAAATCATATAGAGTGCAACGTCACAATGCTCATCTCCCATTTAGGCATCTGAAAGAAGCAGCCAGAGTTTCAAAAGATCTCCGCATCCCGAGCACAGTGGCAGCTGCTGGATGCTGTGCACACGTCAATCACTTTGTCTCTGCAGGTCTCTGTTAGGTTCAGCATGACCACATTCATTGCTGGGGTAGCTCCACTTACTTCAGTGTCTAATACTGACCTGAGGAAAGAATAAGGGAATTGATTCTTTGCAGCTCAAGGGGCAAGGAGGGCTGTGAATCTGGTAAGGAGGGGTCCATGCAGGTATGCTGCAAAGGAAAAGGGCAGACCTTGTTCTCCCCATCTGTCTAGAAACCATGAAGTGGAAAGGAAATTAGGAGAGTTCTGCTTCTGTTGCAGGGAATAAATGTGTTAAAGCTAAAATCAGTCAGGTGGCAGGATCGCAGCTGCATGACACCTGCAAGCAGTGGTTTCATGAGGCTTTTTTAGATATAGCCTAGAGATCCTAGGAGGCTGCAAAAAGAAACCCAAAAAGGCCTAGGGATGAATTTATGAGCTAGTGTAGGACAACATGCACGCATCACCAGAAGCGAAAACTCTCATGCTGGCCCAAATGCTGACATCAGTGGGAATTAGAGATGCTCAGTATCTCTCTGGATTTGGCCCAACGTGCATACAAAGACAAAAGCATCATCTCCAACTGAATTACTGTGTGCTATTTCCACACACACACAACTGTCTGCCCCCTGAGATGCATGTGTCTACCTAACTTCGCCTTTATTCAGAATCACTGCATCCATCCATGCCATTGCTTACAGCCTATTCTAATCTGAGGGGCAATAAGCAGATCCATTCTGCGGTCTGGAAAATTCCAGTAAAGTTCAATCAATAGGGTCTGTGTTAGAAACACTTTTGAGTGGATCTCAGGCAGATCGCTTATGTGAGGGCAGGTCTCCCCGCAGAGAATAGAATGAGATATTCCACCTACTAGTTCATTTCTCTCCTGGCATCTGTAGTAGCTAAACGGAAATCAAATTTTCAGTGATCAATATTGTGGCAAAGGTAATTTGAGGCTTGAAGGGTTCTTTGTTGAGAGAAATTATCAGCACTCGTAGGATCCTGAACATAGTCTTCTTAATGTGCATCTTCAAATACAACAAGCCAATGTCCAGGTGGGAAAGAGAACACAAGAGAAAAGTGGAAATGTTCAAAAACTTCACTTCACAACCCTTTGAAATTGACAATTCACAGCCCTGAAAGTCATATCTTAACTATATTCCTGCCAGAACCACCAATATCTATCATAAATGCACAGAAGAAGAGACAGTGACGGGCCAAGCATCACCTGGTGTTCTGGACACTCCACAGGTTTGAATCAACTGGTTCCACAAACCAATGTCACTTGGTATGTGGGTCCCAGGTGTTACTAGTGATGAGTTTGAATTAGAACTCCCAGTTCTCCCAGATCAGCCAAAGTGAAGCCCATCCCTGGCTGACCCGGTTGCAATTGTGCTGAATGCAGCTGAGCAGGGAAGTGTCTTCTCCTGGTCCAGCCAGCAGGGACATATTCAGAGGATTCACCGGGACATCTGGCTCTTTGCACAACCTTGAAGTCTGGTTTAAATGTCCATACTGTAATCTCAGGCTCTGAAGTTTTCAACACAGCCTGGAACCAGATAACTAAGGAGACTATGGGAGATAACTTCATGTCATTCCGGGATGTCCTAACAGTGCTGTGATCAGAGATATAAAGGACGTTTTCGGGACTCTCTGGTGTTATTATTGTTGTTATTTATCCATCACCCAAAGGTGTGGTAAGTGCTACACAGACATAAATTAAGACAGGTGGCACCCTGAAGAGTTTACACCGTTAGAGCTCAATCCCGTACCTATTAGATTCAATGGAAAAATTCACACTAACTTCAGTGGGAGTTAGATAAGATTCTAAATATACAAAAACAGATGGAAGAAAAGGAAGAAAATTAATGCTGGTTGATAAGTATGTTTCACACAGAAAAATTAAAAAAAAAATCCCTCTTCAAATTTTTCAATGAAAAGTCGAAAACTGACAATTTTTCATTTTTTTAACTGAAAACATTGAAAATTTTAAACAAAAATTTAAAAAGCCATTTTTTATTTTAAAAGTTTCAACTGAAAAACTTTAGCCACTTCTAAAACAACCCCAACAAAACAAAACACAACAACCTATGTAAGAAACCTGACTGAGGTTAAGTTTGGTAACCGTCTATTTTTCACTTTTTCCCTCCCTTTCACAGGACCTCCTTTGAGCCAGGCCATTAACCACTGAAATGCCTTTGCAAGTGTTGAGGTAGATTTTTCATCTCTTGAAGTCTTTAAATCAAGACTGGTTGTCTTTCAAAACACTATTCCCCTCCATTGCACATGTACGCAGGCACCCATTTCAAGCACAGGTGTCACTAACAACACCTAACGAGACCATGCAAGGGATTAATAGAAGCAGGGACCGGACACTTTTAAGTTTCCTTTCAACACAGACCTTTTCATCAGGGGTTCATTGCCTTGCTTCCCTGAACCATTATGCTCTGTGGAACATAAAGTGCTGAATAAGAGAATGCACGTTCATGATCAGATTAATCCCTAGTAAAATTCCAATGACTTCAGTGGGTTTATACCAGTGGCATGACTTTAGCCTATAGCATCATATGAATTATGTGAATGGGAAGTTAATGCTTGTTCTTAAGGTGTCTTCAGAGATTAATGCCAGCCAGATAGTGTGGGTTACATTCAAAGTGAAGGGCCACGATTAACCTGGCCTATTATCTTCCCAATTTAAAACTAATCAGAAACTAATCTCACTTTCACAAACATCACCCTGTATGGGCAGGTCGGCGTATCAACCTTTGCTGATCTGGCTGATTTAATAGCTGGACCTGGGAATGACAAGTTGGTCATTTGTCCTCCCTGCTATTTCACTCACATTCCCTCCACCCCATCTCACACGCAATTAAGTTATAATAAAAAGGATTTTGTTGGTTTATAACCTGCTGATTCAAAGCAGCCGGGGCCTGAAAGATAATACAGGGATTCTATCAATGATAATTTACTGGGATGGATTTACATTTTTTTCCCTTCCAGTGACAAGATTAGTTCCCATTATTAACAACGCAGCTAAATTCCAGAACCCATCATGCAGCTGCAGTTGCAGTTATTTTTCAGGCTTCAGGCAGATGGACCAAGGGGGAAGAAAAAGAGAAGAAGCCTGTTAATGATTTTCTGAAGAGGTGACAGTGGCGTCCTGATTGACAGCAAAGCACAGCGACGGGGTTTGTTAATGAAAGCAGTATGGTAACAATCAATTTTCCTCTCTCCCTTTCTCCTCTGTACAGAACAGTGAGCCCTGAACTTAAGTCTTATGCTTTGGGTGTGCTTTTCCTGCTGCTCCGTTTGCTAGGTACGTGCAGTGATTTCTTCTTTCTTCCCCCACACCCTAAAAAGTAACTAAATGTTTATATGTGCGTCAAGGTGTGAGTGCCCATTGATTCCCCCTCTTTGGATGTTGAACGCCTGTCCTATGCTGTCATTTATCATTGGGGTCTGAAGCGAGGAGATCCAAATCCTTTCTCTGCAGTGCGGATGGAAAGGCCTCCAAGGGTCATGGCACATGGCTCTCCTGCCATTTCAATCACGCTCGTGTTGGAAATCGTGGTGTTGAGTGAGATAGCCTCCCTCCCAGCTAGTTAATTCTCCACAGTCATTATTAACATGTCAGCTGCTTGTGAAATTACTTCTTTACTGTGCTGCTGACTTACAGGGATAAACAATTTCACACCACTTTGAGGATAGGAGCTTTGTTATTCCATTGGGTGGCAGCTGAGTCCTCCTGGTCTCTGTGGGAGGAAAACAAAAGGAAAAAAAAAACAGGCTTTATCTCAATGCTGTTGCCGGGTTTAATCTCCCATTAAAATACATTTGGTCAAACCGTTGGATCAATGTATGTCTCTTCATGCCTGAATAAAAGAGAAAACGTTATCTGTAATTGTCTTTTCCCTTGTAACGGGATGACTGTGGGGGAGTGGGCTTAAAGGCACAGACCCTGTTTCTCAGAACTTTGGACCTCATTCTGTCTGATGCATTGCTCTGGGGTCGGTCTCACTGATGTGTTCTGTTGGTATTCTACTCGTGGGTTTCTGCTGATTCAGTGGGCCAGACTTCACTCTCACCCAGTAGGAGTGGAATAGTCCCTTATTCTATGAGTGCTCCCAGTGATTTCACTGAGCAAGGTGCAATTCAATATGAGTAGATATGTCAGAATCTAGCTCAATGTTAGTTTTTTGCAGCGTAGATCCATCTACTGTGTGATTGTAGTAGAAGGATTTTACCCCATACTATGACAGTGTGGTATAGACGGAAGTGCCACTATTCCAATGAAGTCCTTCAGGATTTGGCTACTCGTTTCTTCTCTACTAGGCGATTATTTACTTGTGCAGTTTGGAATCATAGAATATCAGGGTTGGAAGGGACCTCAGGAGGTCATCTAGTCCAACCCCCTGCTCAAAGCAGGACCAACCCCCAATTTTTGCCCCAGATCCCTAAATGGCCCTCTCAAGGATTGAACTCACAACCCTGGGTTTAGCAGGCCAATGCTCAATCTACTGAGCTATCCCTTCATTGGCCTTCACTAGGGCAGCCTTTTTTCTTTCATAGAGAGGGGCTTAAAACCCCACAGTCCCATGTATCCCACTGAATGGTCTCTGAGTGCAAGGTCCTTATTTTGCATCAGAATTCTGGTGCCAAGTTTTTCTCCAGGAGCCAGTGAGATCCATGAGCATAAAGGCCCAATCCAGCTTCCACTGAAGTCAATGGGAATCTTTCAGCACTGGTCAAAGGTCTGAAATGCACTCCCTCACCAAAAGCTAAACGCTTTGCTCAGTACTCAGAAAAGAAGAAAACACCACAAGACTTTGGTGGCTGATCCAAAGCCCAGGGAAATCACTGGGAGTCTTCTGGTTGACTTGCATGGACTTTGGGTCAGTCCCTTAATGCATGGTGTTTCCTTTTGCTGTCCATACTGTTTTAGGTTCTTGTCCTGTTCTCAGCTCTTGCAGGTTGAATGCAGAATCCCAAACGCAGGACCTGGCAGTTAAGCAAGGGAGGGATTTTGATTTTACATTCCAAATGTAAATGTATTTGCGATGGTAGTTACTAATTTTGTATTATTGTATTGTAGCTTATTATTACTGTTGTTTGAGAAGTCTGCATGTATGATTCTGTGAGGGCTAGTTTCTGCCACCAGTACTTGGGATAAGAAGCACCTTACTCTTCCATTAGTCCCCTGGACACTGCAGTAACTCTTTTTTGTAGCAAAACACATGCTGCCCTATCGCAGCAGAATCCCTGTGGAATACGATAATACAGCCAGGAGGATATCAGCTCAGCTATGGGGGACTACACGAGGATAAGGTATTACTCAATGTGAGTGAAGATCTCCAAAACGCGCCCTTAATAATTTGAGGTTTTCTGGGTAGGTTGATTTTAAAAGCTTTTTCAGTTCACCTTTCAGCTTAGACTTAAAAGGGGACTAATAATAGCTTCTTCTTGAACCAAAGGAGAGTATTAAATATCTGAGGTACGAGACCCGGAGGTGCAATCTGAGTTAATAGATTTTAGTAAGACAGAGGATGCTTCTTTAAACAGCTCTGCAGTTTCTGCTCTAAAATGTATATAGCAGCAATTTGTTCAACACTTTGCAATAAGAAGTAGAGCATGATTGAATCTCTTTAATATTCACTGTAATAACATGAAACATGATTGAAGTCTCCTGATATCCTGCCAGATGTATTATCTTATTCCATAGGAATTCTGATATGATAGAGCAGCATATTAATGTCTTGGTATGAAAGTGTTACTGTGGGTTCTTAGAAAAGAAACTAAAACAGTTCCGGTGGAGCCCCCATGGTATTGAAAGCTTCAGCTACTGTATAAGAGGCTCTGATATGGAGATTCTTTTCCAAATACCATCTCACTTCTTCATATATGCTGTCATTGAAAGGACCTGAGTTGAAAGTGCATACCTAAATACCCCACTCCTAGTAGCTGGGGAAGTTCAGATCTGGATTGGAACTTTGCATCTCAGGCTTATCTAAAGGTGAAAAAACTTTTGCAAATGGCACAAGTCAAACATGTCTGGTAATTCCATCCTGATTGCATTGGCAACTGTCAGCATTAACTATGCACGACTGAAATGGCAAATAGATTTATGCATGACAATAAGATCCTGGACATTTCCCTTTCCAGATGGTGTTTGCAGTTTGTCCCCAAAACATGCAGCTCAAGTGCAATATCTGGCTACCAATGGAGTTTCTGATAGTCTTGTTTTAAATCCAGCCTCCTAGCATCACTCAGTGTGACACACTGAAAGTGCAAGGCATGTCCATCGAGCCAGGCTTTGGAGGCCATAGACCTCCCTTAATTCCAAAGCACTCTACATGTCAAGTCTAGTCTCACTTGTTGGAAGTCTCTAGCCCTTGTCCTTATGGAGATAGCACTCAAAAAGGTCTTCAACGCAAACTGGTTGCTTGGGTTGAAAGTTTTTCACAGCTGTTTTCCCTAAAGACCTCAGTTTATTCACAGCTCCTATGCAGCTCAGGTTTGGCTCTTGGGGACAATGAAACAGGTCCCAAGAGCTTAAGGATCCCAGGGCGTTTTGTTCATGCCAACATCTAGTTTTTACTCTTATTATGGCACTCTAGAGCCAGTTCAGCGCTGGGAGGGTAAATTGGATTCCATTCTGCCTTGTGTATCATCAACACCATCTGTTAGCTTGGTTCTGGAGCTGAATTTTCAGATCCGAGGTTGAGTTTGTGGTTGTCCACACTCATTTAAAAAGAAAATCACCTTTTAACTTGCAAACCAGCCCAGCTTGATCTGGAAAGCGTTAAGAAAACAAATAGCGAGAGGTGCAGTGTCATTTCTCAGGGCATTACCACACTTTACAGTTGAAGGGAATATCTTTTTGTTGGCCAGTTATCTGTTTTTATTTACTGGTTTATATCCCTGGTGTTAATAACTGATTAAAGGAAGTACTGAAAGCTGACATAGCCTGATAACTTCTGCATTTATTAGCCAATGTGAAAGATCAAACAAAAATCTGCAGAGTTCTAGTCATTAACAGAGTGAAATAAAGAGGTTTCACATCCCAGAGGCAAAGGAGAAGGCAAACAAAGTATTTGTATTCCTGCCATATATTGTCATACAGCAAAGAAATGGCATTCATGTCAAGCTAAGGAATGGTGTCTCATTTATGCCAAGAAATCCAGGATTAATGGTGAAGCTTGATCCTTAATTCATCAGCCCTCTGCCAGATAGTGCAACCCATATGTCTCTCTGTCTACATACGTATTTCTAGAGCTCCAGTCACCTCAGTATCTGGAAATGGGGTGTTGGCCAAATTCCAGTAGGAGAAATTATGTTCTGCCAACCTAAAATTGGCTCTGTTGTTTTGTTGGAGACTATGTTCTTCTTCACTTCCTGTCCTAAACCCTAGCAGTGATGTTAGTAATCAGTTTTAAATCAATGTTGTTTTCCACTACCCAAAAATATCTTAGAGGTGAATGAAATGATTCCTACTACATAAAGCTTCCAGAACTTTCTTTTGATTGTTAAGGTGTGCACAAATGCCAATTTATGTGCTCAAAGGTGGGATTTAAATCTCCTCTTTTGGTGCCCACTGTCTGTAAAGCACTTGTGGATCTTGTCAGAATGAAAGACATTTATGTATTTGATTATATAAGACTGAAGACCCCTGCAGTATCCAAGCAGAAAGGGGAACCCAAAGATTGTATTGCTGAGTGAGTTTAATGAGACTTCGGGCATTGCTTTAAGGTCATGGCCCTGTTGTGAACCACTCGCAGCAGAGTTCAGCTGAGAAATGCTGATTTGCCCTTAACTGCAGTGATTCAAGGAGAGAGTTCTGCTGTGATATTTCACTTTGTGGGATAATGACAGAATCACTTTCTTTCAGGTCCATTCCCGTGCACTTATTAGAGATCATTCTCCCTCTTCCTTAGATCCTAAATCTGGACGCCCCCAAACTTGGGGAAAGTTCAGATCTGGATCTGAACTCCACAGCTAATTTCAGACTTTGTAGTGGACTTCAGGAAAACCCTGGATGCGAACACCATGAACCATCCAGAGCCAAGTTTCATAGCTTAGGCCCCTCTCTGCTTCTTTATGAAACTCTGTGACCAGCCTTAATAGGCTATGTTCAAACAGCAAATCAGAAGTGTAAGGACAAACGACTTAAAACTGAGTTGTGGTGTTTGTGGGATAGTGAGCGATCCCCTCCATAACTGTTGAACCCGGGCCAGTTCTTCAGGGGATCACGTGGGGTGACAGTCCCCACCAGATATGTTTAGTTTGCCTTGGAATTAGAGATCCTGAGAGAACCACAAGATTTGTCGGCATCCACCAGCCTTAATTAAAAATCCCCTTTGCACTCACTATGGCTGAGTCCTGTCCCTTTACCCCAAGGGTCACTACAGCATGATATGTCTCTTTTATTTTGACAGGTTTTATCCCGCCACCCTTGATCTTTGGGGCTGGAATTGACTCAACATGTCTGTTCTGGAGCACGTTTTGCGGCGAGCAAGGAGCCTGCGTATTGTATGACAATGTCGTCTATAGATACCTGTATGTTAGCATTGCTATAGCTCTGAAATCTTTCGCATTCATCTTATACACAACCACCTGGCAGTGCTTGAGGAAAAACTATAAAAGATACATCAAGAACCATGAAGGTGGGCTGAGCACTAGTGAATTCTTTGCCTCTACTCTCACTCTAGACAATCTGGGGCGGGACTCTGTGCCCCAAAACCAGTCACAGAGGACAAAATTTATCTATAACCTTGAAGATCACGAATGGTGTGAAAACATGGAGTCTGTTTTATAGTGACTAAGGATGGATGAACTCTATATTAATAATATATGGGTCCTTTTTAATTAAAAGAGAGAGAGAGAATAAAATTTAAAAAACAGGAAACTTTTGTCCTTTTCTCAAAAATCAGAGCCAAGGATTCAGAATAACAAAATCTTTTAATGGGATCATTTTTGAAATCCTGCCGGAGTGCTGGAGAGAACACGAAACCACTTCTGTTGGGTACCAGCCCCTTTGATGATGGTACAATCTTCCAGGATAGAATCACCTGCAAGGGCATTGGGAGCTGCAAACCCAGGGTTTTGTCGGAGACCTCATCAGATGGACATTCTTGGGCACCTGGTGAGAAGAAACAAGCAAATAACAGCAATTCCAGAATAAGCGTTAGTGACTCTGCATGCCATTAGGGATCTGTGTGGCCCTGTCATCTCTGCAATATGGGCTAAAGGGTTAGCCAGTCTGGGTGCTGTTGAAGTCCAATGCACTCTCTCAGTGATGTCAGAGAGGGAAGAGTGCTGGAGTTATTAAACTACTTACACTCTGTCACCAGCCATGATTCCATGTTAGATACTTTGAATGCGTCCGTATACCCTCTAGCCAGCACACATTGATGGTCAAAAGGCTCCACTGTCCTTCCAGCAGACCTCAGATTTCGGTTCTCTGTGAATGGCTGTGCTCAGATCTTTAAAACCCAGTAAAGTTCAAGTCATTTGCTTACACTTGCCAAATGTTCTGTCATTTTTTAAAAAATTCCAAACATTTGTCTGTATAATCCTTTTAAGATTTTTTTTAAACTACTTTCAAATTTATATTAACCCTTAAATCACTGACCGTGTTCGATAGGGGGAACTTATTATACCAATTGCATTTTTTTTCTGGTTTCTTTTCAATATGCCACAACATCATGCCAGGGATTCAGCTAATCCATTGCATTTTTTTTAATCTGTATGCCTTCTTTCTGATGCACTGTCAAACCAATGAGGACATGCATTATTAAAAAGAAATTAAAAGAGAGAGTGAATGCTCTGTGTCTCTATGAAAATAATTATCAGTTGGAGAATTCTAGTATACTATAATAATTTACAGATTATTTCTTCATATGACATATGGCTCTGTGAATACATAGATGGAGAGACCCTTTGTTTATGTACTCTCCAGTTTTTAAATATATATTATTTGCAGTCAAAGGTCAGATGGGAGTGTTCCTTAAAATTATTGTGTGTGTGTGTGTGAGAGAGAGAGAGAGAGAGAGAGAGAATACTGAGCTCAGTCCTTCAATCCATACTCAGACAATTTCTATTCACATGAGTAGTCCCATTAATTTCAAGGAGACCACTCAAGTGAGGAAACAGTGCAGGATCTGATTTACTAAGGGCCAAATGTTGCCCTTAGAGTTGCATTCAGGGCTCCCATAAAGGGGCAGAATTTTCAAAAGCACCCAAATATTGGCCATTACTCACTTGGACCAGAGTTAGGGCAATACTGAGCACTTTTGAAAATCACACCCAGATTCTATAGGAGATGCCCCCATGGATCCTCGGAAAGAACTGGCATGATCTCTTGAATTAGAGTCTTGTCCAATGCCCTTTGAAATCAAGGGGAGTCTTTCTGTAGACTTCGGTGGGCATTGGATTGGATTTTTCCTATATGATCTTTTTCCAGGACATTCCTACTGTTAAGCAATAAAAAGTGGCTGTGTGTAATGAATTTTCTCCAACCATAATTGAAACCAGCCATGTTTCCAATGGAGTAAATGTCAGTAGCATTTTAAGGGTTAGCATTATTAATTCAAAATCCTGGTTTTTTTGGTTGGTCTTTTAAAGCGGTTGTGAACCTGCAAACATTTAGAAACATAACCCGTCATGTCAGACTAAACACAGGATGTAACTCCCATGTATCCCAGGAGTGGGTGAGCTTCCCAGAGTCATGTTCATTGCTGGCAATGGACACACCAAAATCCTCAGAATGGAACAGTGAGGTTACCTTGCCACTCGTGTTCAGTACCATTTTAGCAGACCTTGCTCTAACTGAGACAATTAAAAGCTGGCAGCATAAGACAATTTCCAGCTGACTTACTTTACTTTACTTTACTGGCGTGTTTTGTAATTTATGCACTGCATTAAATGTTCAGCAACAAAAAGGGCAAAGAACCCAGTATATCAAATAAGCTGCACTGTGCCAAATACTCAACCAATATTATAACTATATATGTTTTTATTCTTGGCTTGGAGCCTTGTTCAGAATCATTTGATAAAGAGAGGAGTGGGAGGGGAGAAAGGAGCATTATGCAGTACCATTTGTATCTATTGGGTGGTAAATGATATTTAGATCAGTTTATTATATCCTGTCTGCTAAAATAGAGATACTGCATCCATAAGCCAATGAATTAAACAAAGGGACAGGTTGCATAACTGTCTCATAAAATATGTATAATTGTCAATTATAAGCCTTTGAAATCTTTCTGTACAGTTTTCCTTATTTTGAAAATGTATTGCTTATAGAATGCTGCCTTTTTCAGATGCTAACTCATCGTTTTATACTAAACACACGCGCGCGTCACAAACAACATGTCTCAATGCCTGATTTCTTGAAAATCTATAACCCCTTTTGCGGTTTGGATTCTTTTTCTCTCAAAATCCAGGGTGAATGAGAATAATATGCTGGCATGACGCAAAACAAACTGAAAGGCGTTCTAGAGCTATGGTTTGCCAGTAATTGAATGTACAATCAAAAGCCCATCTTACCAGTGTTACGGGAAACAAGATTGCAGGGCATGTACTGTCACTTCACTTGTTTGTTTGGGGGATTTTTTTATTTTTCCTTTTTTTTTATCTTAATCTGATGTCTTGGTTGTGTATGGGAAGCTCAGCCTGAGCTAGGTTGTTTTATACTTTTGTACCTAATTATTTTGTATCTTGTGAAATTGTGATTTTCTGTTTCTTTCTTTTGATAACATTGCTTTTGAAATGCTCTTTTTTAGGAAGCGTCAGATCCCAGTATCATCAAGGGCTTTAATCATAGAGTTTTGGTGCTGTCACAGGGGAAAGAGGTGTATCCATGCATGTAAAACAAAACTTGAAACCAAATACTCGGAGTGCCCCAGCTGTTTCTTTGCTTTGCTCATTTCAAAGTTTTGCATGTTCCCTGCTTTTAATTGTACAGTCAGGGGTGAATAATCTCAACTCCGCCTCCTACACCCCAAAAATGGGTGCCACATAGCTTTAGGGGGCACTTCAATTCCTTTTTCAAGAATAACTTAACCATGCAGGAGATGGAATTGGAAAGATTCTCTTCCTGAGAGGAGAAAGCAGAGGCAAGCCCCAAGTTCTGAAGCTCAGATCCTACTTCCCCCAGGCTCAGAGCCTTTAGATTCAGGTTTTTTGTTGAGCCTATCTCAGAATCAACAGTGCCCCCAAACCCTGTGCTTTGCTGCCTGGTGACAGCCTTCTAAGGAGATATTTTGGGAAATGCAGCATACCATTTGGAGCCTGATTCTCTTCTCACTCTCACAGATGTAAATCAGGAGTGGCTCCAATGAAATTAGTGTAGGGGGGATCCCAGTGTGAAAGTGGCACAAGTGAGAGCAGAATCAGGCCATTGGTACTTTGCACATTGGGCTCTTTAAATGACATGGTGCATTTTGAGACCATCCCTTTATACTTGTGGAAATCATCTCTCAAAGTTCCTATCCCACCCTTTTGTGCATCTCACCAGAGCAAAGAGCATTCTCGGGAGGAGGAGACATCTTTCCATTCAAATTTCCGGCCTTCCCCAGGGTTTTGGTTGCACGATGACGAGAATTTTAAGATCACTTGAATTACCAAGCCAAAGCCACCCACTTCCCCCTGTTCAATAGGAGGGTCCTACACCACGCTCTGGAGAGCCCATACATTCGAGGCATCAAATCTCAGCTCTCATGCTACCATTATCCTGTCTGAGAAGGATATGAGCCTTATGGGAGAGGGGAGGAATTCACTCCCATGGAGTTGAACTAGCAATGCTTACAAATGAAATGATGGGGTGAGCAGAAGACATTTGAAGAGGGGTTTAAGAATTTCCCAATAGTTAGGGCATGTAAAAAGAATCTTTTAAGAAAATCTTTAGACTATCTTTATATTCTCCCTTCAAAATGCAATATGAGATCCCCAATTATTTTTCATTAACTAAAGGGATGCTAAGGGCTGTGCATCGTACCCACACCTTTCTGCATCAGCCAGTTGTGCTTTCTCCCAGGGTGCACCGTGTCTTGGGAGGGAAAGCAGACTCAGTTTAGCAATCAGCAGTCTCACTCCACAACAGACCCAGAGGCAACCTCAAGGCTACCTTTCAGAGTAACAGCCGTGTTAGTCTGTATTCGCAAAAAGAAAAGGAGTGCCACAAGTACTCCTTTTCTCAAGGCTACCAACACTGTGAGTTGTGAAACTTTACCAGGAGGCAGAGTCTGTTGCTGCTGCTGTTCGAGAATATTTCTCACAGCTGGACATGTTGGGCTCAGCACTTCCCCTGTGATTCAGATGAGCTAGGTGCGTTGTTTGTTTTGTTTTTTGTCAGAGGGAGTGGGGAAAATTGGTGTTAAAAGCTCTTAGGCAAATACGTCATAGGACTGAAACATTTTTTTTATTCTTTGTTCAGAGAGGTTTCCAAACAAATTCCCATTCTGCCTTTAAAGCCAGTTATCCATATGTATCCCTCCCTAGTGTCACATGAGCCATCTTTATAGATATAAGGCTTCCAAATCACTCACACATTCTTGCTCACTAGATGTGATTAATGTGTGCAAACTTCACACCATTTCTTTGTGCCTGGGGCCCTGGAAAAACACGTCCTAAGTATAAGTAATAAAGGTTGTGATTCTGAGCTGCTTTGACCTTGCAGAGAGCGAGAGAGAACAGGCAAAGGCCCCTGCGCTCTTCTCCTTGTCTAAAGCAAAGTTCACTTGTTCCCGTGTTACCTACTCCTCTCATGACTCACCATGGGGGGAGGGATAGCTCAGTGGTTTGAGCTTTGGCCTGCTAAACCCAGGGTTGTGAGTTCAATCCCTGAGGGGGCCGTTTAGGGATATGGGGCAAAAATTGGGGATTGGTCCTGCTTTGAACTGGGGGTTGGACTAGATGACCTCCTGAGGTCCCTTCCAACCCTGATATTCTATGATTCTATGATCCCACTGAGCCGGGGTTCCAATCCTGGAAGGTTGTGGCACTCTCAGTTCGCTGTGACTTGGCAGTTTCAGTCCCCTGCAGTATATCCTTGCTTAGAGATGGCTAAAATACACTTCTTGTAAATGAGCATGAGCCAGTGATTGTTCTAGTGATTAGTATAAGCCAAGCTTCGTGTGATCTTATGATGGATCAGACGGACTCTAGATGGGAAGAAATGACAATGAGGGGGCATTGTGGCTGGGTTTTTAAAGGTCCCTAAGAGAATTAGGCACCCAACTTCAGCTAGCATTCAATAAGATTTGGATTTTAGCCATATTTCAAAGCCTCCGCCTTTAGGCATCTCTTACAGGCTGTCCACTGGGCTCTTTCACCAGCCTGAATATCACACCAGTAATTTTGCAAAAGACTGTTAAAGTTCCTTTAGCTAAATGGTGCCTTCCTCCTCCCCCCACTTAATAATGCAAATGCAAATAATGCAATTTAGTCCTATCAAGCCAATAATCTCTATTCAAAGATATTAACACTGTCATTTGCATTGGCCTGAGAGACCAGAACATCTCATTTAGTTTCGGCCCATCAGCTATACTAAAAACATGACCCATTTTTTCTTGCTTTTACATATTAAATCTGTCATTCCTTATAAGGTGTAAATGACATTTTTCCATCATTCCACTGACTTTTCCAGGAAATGCAAGTCTTAATTCAATTGCTTCACAAGAACATACTCTCTAGACAGTTTTTAGATATTGGGTATTTTTCTTTTAACTAGTGTTGCCTAGTAAAATCTTTGGCTCTGATCTTGTTCCCTGAATTCAATGGGGCAGGGGCAGGCTCTGTGTAATTATGAGCAAATTAGTCATGTTCTTTTCCTTGGAATGAGTGAAAATATGTTATCCTTGTGATTAAAAAGAAAAGAGAGAAAATTATGAACAAAAGCTGCCAATTGTCAAGTGGGCTGGAGCAGACAGTCACAGTCTGATGTGAGGAGTCCCAATAAAAAAGGAAAATACCAGTTATATGCCAATAATTTCAAGTGCAATAATTTTTAGAGCGATTCTCCGTGAAGTGGGTGTCACCACTGGCAATAAGCAATAAGAAACACATCAGGAAGAGTGGACAAATAATTTATTAGCTGAATTTCCATTTCCGCCCCCCTTTGTGAATTGTCAGTGAATAGTTTTAAAATTTCTCTAATTTATTTGCCCAAAATTTCTGCATATAACCCTTCGCCTGTAGATTGATTGTGAACCACTTATTAAGAATATTTGATACTTGGCCTGGGTTGGTTAATTTTGATTGGACATGTAAGTCAGGCGGGATGTTTCTATTTCCAAACCAGATGGATGTAATTTTAGAATCGGGTTTTTGGTGCCTCTATTCATGATTAGGAGTCCAGGGTCAGATCCTTCGCTGGTGTAAATCAGCATAGCTCTACAGAAATTAGGTCAATTAATTCCAGCTGAGGATCTGACTCTAAAAATTCACTGTTCAGGTACATGAATAGCTGCTTAAATTTTTCTGCTTCTGAGAACATTTCTGCCAGTTAGTCCCTTCATTAGAATAATCCCAGAGAGCAACCACAAAACAATCATGATCACTGGCAAAGCAAACAGGTACCAAAAGTTAAGTATTTGTGGAAATTTGTTTGCATTGTTTGTACAGCTATAATATCAGGCACAATAGCCCAACAGAATCGTAGAAGTCAGCGTCGTGAAAGGCCTAACATAGTCCACCTACCTAACCAGGTTGTCAATCGTCAGGACAACAAAGAGGTATCTGTTCTCTGCCCCATACTTTTTTACCCTTCAAAATGCTTATCCTTCCTACAGAATAGTCTCTCACAAACATTGAGGCATTTACTGTTGTCAACCCTCATCTCAGTGTTGTCTTTTGGGGTCCTCATGTCTCTTGCTAACACACACTCGAATAAAGATGCAACCCTTCTCCCACAGTCTCTGATGCTTTCTGCCAGACCTGAATGCTCTAAGGCACCTGGTGGCTCCCTGACATTTCCACTTGCTGAAGAGTTCTAGCCATTGCGTCTTATTCCTTAGTGCATGAAAGCAGTTCCCATCATCCACACCTGGAAAGCATCTGTCCTAGATCAGAGCTCAGCAGGGAAGTCCAGTGGCCCTGGGACAAGATAGTATTTTCAAGCAAAAGTGATCTCTTGTTTCTGTTTGGTGCAATGCCCAACTGGGTGGGGGAGAAGAATTGTGACCTTTTTAAACCCATAGTGCCTACCGTTGAAATGGAACGCTGTGTTGTTTTGCATTGTATTATACGTGATTACCATGTAAATAAAGTATCATAAATGTGGTATTCATTAGAGTTGTGATGCACCCCACAACAACAATATTTCTTCTTCTGCTATATGGGCTTAAAAACCATTCCAGACCTGGGAATGTTTGTGACTGTGTAAACTAGAAATGTGGCAAAGGCATTCAATGGGAAAACACTGCCTATATACAGCATTGCTTTGCCGTATGTACGATACATGAGCACCATCAGAACCTCAACGAGGCAGGCGATTTATACAAGAAAGAGCAGCTCTTTAGTTAAAGTGGGCAGTGAGTAGAACAACCAGTATTTCCCAGCCTGAACTGGTCAATCTCATTCATGATGGTGGGAAAAGCAACATTACTGAGGATCTGATTTCTCTTTCATTGTTTTCTTTATGCAGGGTGTTAATGGTGAGGAAAGTTTGCCATGCCAGTGTGACTTTATTACTTTCCTCATCCCCTGAGATCTTTCAGCTGTAGTTCCCACTGAATAGACTGGGAGTGTTAAGATCAGAGCGGGTTGGGAAACAAGCTTCCCTGATCCGACTCAGCCAGCTAATCCCTCCGGGGCTCTAGAAAACATTGCAGGCTTTTAAGCAAATGGGAACTTTAGAGATTTTTATTCCCTGCCTCCATTCTCTCCTCCTTATCTTTTGCTCCGTGAAACTAGAGGGAATAAAGTGCCAGTGTGTCAAGATGCAGAAGACCTACCACCTGCCCCAGTCAGCATTATGTTTGCCCTTCTAGAGAACTTCCAAATCCTGACGGAATCTTGTTTTAATTTTTTCCCCCATTCTTAGAAAGTTCAAGTCTTCGCTGGCAAAAGTTTGATGTCACTGCTCTTGGGTATGAGACCCTCCTTGGGTGACATCCCCAAGTGCATGAGATCTTCTATTAGCTAAAAATGGCTAAAATCATTTGGGGGTGTATTATCAGGAGTGTCATATGTAAGCCAGGGAGCTAATTGTCCTTCTCTACTTGACACTGGCGAGGCCTCCGCTGGAGAACTGTGTCCAGTTCTTGGTGCCACACTTTAGGAAAGATGTTGACAAATTGGAGAGAGCCCAGAGGAGAACAGCACAAATGATAAAAGGTTCAGAAAACCTGGCCTCTGAGGAAAGGTTAAAAAACCTGGGCATGTTTGGTCTTGAGAAAAGAAGAGTGAGGGATAACTTGATAAGGTTTTAAATATGTTGAGGGTTGTTATTAAGAGGATGGCGATCAGTTGTTCTCCATGTTCACTGGAGGTATGGGCTTAATCTGCACCAAGGAAGATTTAGGTTAGATATTAGGAAAAGCTTTCTAACTATCAGGGTGGTTAAGCTCTGGAATAGGCTGCTAAGGGAGGTTGTGGGATTCCCATCATTGGAAATTTTTAAGAACAAGTTGGACAATCACCGATCAGGGATGGTCTAGGTTTAATTGATCTGGCCTCGGCACAGGGAGCTGGACGTAATGACCTCTCGAGGTTCCTTCCAGCCCTGCATTTTTATAATTCTGTCAGACAGCGTTAGCCATGCCCATGAGACACTTCCATGTGTAGGTCATCCTGTTGAACATGCAAGACAATCCCACCTTGGTTGCTTTGCCTGTGCCTATGAAACTCTTCCACAGAGGTCCCCCTGCTGCATATACAAGATGGCTGAGTGGAGGTTACTCTGATTATGAACATGCAAGACTTCCACATACTTCTCTCTGCCCACTTAGAGCCCCCTGTATATGCCACCCTGCCTTTGCGTGCAAGAACCTCTCTGCATAGGCTGATGCCACATCTGTTTCCAAGAATTCATATCACAAGTGACCTGCAGCTTCCTGCCCTTGAACCTTGATGAGCTGACTTTTCCCCACCTTGGGCTGCATGTTAATCCGTTGTTATTGTGCCAGAGTGGAAGGATTCTTTTAAAAATTCTTTGAAATGTGCTATCTGGACTGCTTCTGATTTTGAGGGCTTTTTAGCAGCACTTCCGAAATAAATCCAAACCTGGTTTGGAAAAGAAAATATTTTACTGTATGATTGATTTGGGGGTGGGGAGAAGAAAGAGAGAAGAAAGAAAAAGAAACTACATACTCAGTAAAAAGAAAAGGAGTACTAGTGGCACCTTAGAGATTTATTTGAGCATATACTCAGTATATTTTGAGTACTGCATTCTGTATTTTTGCAGCTATATTTTCGAGATGAGCAGTTTAGAAATGCGTGATGTGAAAATGTATACTGTAAGTTTGCTGTAAATTATATTAAAAGCACTATTTTCATTCTTATTCTGCCTCACTGGGTGATCTCCTTGGCAATCCTTTTATTTGGTTCTTGGCTGGCCAGGTTGTCTGGGTACCTCTGCCAAAGAGCTCCCAGCCCCAGCAATGGGGCTTTTAAGGTCTTAGATATTTCTTTGTTAACCCCACTAAGTCACCCATCTCTCACTCACACACACACACATGTGTACACATGCAGCCCCTCCCCCACCCACACACACACACCAGAGGTACAAGTGGGTGGGAGTCGTGGTCCATTTGAAGGGTCATGGGGAAAGAGGAGGGGTGTGAGGCCTTTTGAAAAGTCATTAGCAGGGATTTGGCAGAGGCATATTTGGGGGAAACAAGGAAGATTGTAGCAAGGGCCTATTGAAAGGAGGAGGAGGCAGTTGGGTTCTAGTGGAAGGTTTTATGGAGGGAGAGAACAGGGGCCTACTGGATGTTTGCAGGAAGTGCGAGCTAGAGCTTACTGGAGTGTGATGGAGAGTGAGGAGGTTCACAGGGGGTGGGAGATGGACATTTAAGGGGTCTGGATGGGAGGGGCAAGACTGCTGGCTCAACTAATTAAACTGTCTCCGTTATTCAGCTTTTCATTCCTGTCAGTTCACCTAATGAGAAGCAAAGTCTTTCCTCATGCTAAAAACAAATCAAAGTGATGACGTGGGCTGAACCCTGCAAAGCAACGTGGGAGAGTCACACTGGATCCCTCAGATATTCTTTCTCTAACTTCTGCGCAGTGCTTCTCTTTTCATCTCCAGCAAGGGGTCTTTCCCGAGAGAGGGGAAGGAAGGTAAGTTTGGTCCAATTGCCCCTGGGGGCTTAAGTTAAATGGGTCTAGGTAGCCATGAGGGTTACTCCACACTTGTACCATTTATTGTTGTCTAGTGACCTAGGTAATTCCTTCCTTGTTATTAGACACTGCGGGAGCTGTGGCATGGAACCAAGCAACTACGCAGACTAGGACAGGATGTGGTGTGAGATACTTATATCTACTAGCGACAAAGAGTGAATGGTTTCAGAGTAGCAGTTGTGTTAGTCTGTATCCGCAAAAAAAACAGGAGTACTTGTGGCACCTTAGAGACTAACAAATTTATTTGAGCATAAGCTTTTGTGGGCTACAGCCCACTTCATCGGATGCATGCAGTGGAAAATACAGTAGGAAGATTTTATATACACAGAGAACATGAAACAATGGGTGTTACCGTACACACTATAATGAGAGTGATCAGTTAAGGTGAGCTATTACCAGCAGGAGAGAAAAATATACCTTTTGTAGTGATAATCAAGATGGGCCATTTCCAGCAGTTGACAAGAAAGAGTGAATGGTAACTGCTAGGGATGGGCAAACATTTCGCATCAATTCTTCTTCAATGAAAAATGCCTGTTTAAACTATATGACTATTTTTGTGAAAAAAAATCTAAATTTTCCAATTTTTGACAAAATGATGCAAATAAGAAACGTTCGTTTTAGTTCAACGGCAATGGGATTATTGTTTTTCAGTGCTTTTGTTTTGTTTCTATTTGTTTTCTCTCCCTTCCCCCCCCTTTGCTGGTGAGGAAAAGGGTAAATAGAAGAAATCAACAAAGACTGAAAGCCAGAATATTTCGGTTTCTGTTCCATTCAGTTTGACTCAAAACATTTTTATTGGCATTGATTCACCCCCCGAAAAAACCCTGAAAATGCGGGGGGGGGGGGAAATGTTGAATGAAATTAAATTTTGTTTTGTTTTGTTCGAAAACATTTCTTGGAAAGCATTGGCATTTTTATTTTTATTTTTACCAGATCTAGTAATTACCCATACTGCAATCTGATCTGGACACCAGGGCTAGCATTGGAGCTCTTTGCGTAAGACGCTACCCACTTTCCGTTGCCATAAGTGGTCCGGCCCTGAGTGGTACATCCCACCCCAAAAGCAGCGTGTCCAGCACTGCAGTGTCTCTCTTTTACCATGATTTTTAAGCCCCTGTTTTGGGCATTCCAGACCCAGCATGGTGCTGTCTCTGCCACTGAAACTAGCTGACTGTATTTACTGAAGAGCTTTGTTTTGGATGCAGATTATTAACCTCTGTCACCTGGAAGACATTACACCTGGTCAAGTTAATGGTTTGAGACTCCAAGATTAATGTTTGGGGTCTCAGGCCTCCCTAATTAGCAGCTGTGTGCAGTATGTGAGTGTGCTACGCCACTCATTTTAATCAGAAAGGTCCTCTCCCACAAATGAGACACATTACCAGTGTAAATAGCCCGTTCAGATTAATTCCCTCCCTCTCTTCTAGCCCTCCTTGATGTATCTCTTTGCTGTCATCCCCAATCTCCTTGTCCTGATCCAAGCTTTGTTGTTGTTGTTATTATTATTAATCATGTTTATCACAGGAATACCTAAGGCCCAACCAAGAATGGGACCCAATTGTGCTAGGAGCTGCACAAAGAGGAGCAGAAAGTCCCTGCCCCAAAGAGCTTCCAAGGGAAATAGACAGGCCAGACACAGGGTGGGGGAAGGGGTAGAACACACAAGCAGAGTGAACAATGGAATGGCAGCACACAGCATGTTAGTTCCACGATTTTTCGGGGGTGGGGGCAGATAGGAGGGGATCAGCAAACTGGCAAGAAAATGGAAGAGAAGTGGATGAGGAGGATAGGGCAAGGGGGAAGAGGGGCTATGGAGTGAAGCAAGGTGAAGAGATTATGAGGGAGGGGGAGGGGGAGGGCAGGAGCAAATGGCCAAGGAGGTCAGGGCAGAGAAAGTCCAGTAAAAACTGTAGGAAATTGTCTGAATGTCCACAGGTCCTTGCTTTGCCTGCTTCTGCTCCTACCATCCCAGAGCCTCTGGCCGATTCCTCCTTGCAGTTTCTCTCCAAGACCGCTGTAATGCTGCCTTCACTGATTTAAGAGCATGAGTGCCAACCCTATACTTGGATTTTACCAGCCAATTATCAAGTGTAAACCCCTCAGACACTTTAACAGCCTTAACAGAGTCCCAGTCAATTCCCCTTGGGTGCTCCGTCTATGTCACCCCACAAGTGAACATGCCTTTTTGATGGATGGTCCATTGCACCAAGAATCACAGCAATATTCAGGTTACCCCCACTCCCAAAGGACCAGTCACTTACTCCAGATCAATTGCACCTTAGATCTCACACCAAAGACACTGCTTGTAGCCAATCTTATGATACACTATATGAAGGTTTATTAAATAGGAAAAGGAAACGAGTTATTTACAAGGTTAAAGCAGGTTGACATATATACACAAATGAGTTACAAGCTTAAGTTTCAAAAGGTAATAGAAGCTTCTCTAATAAGCAAGCTCTGTATGTCCTTCAGGGCTAACCCAGGCTAAGCAGCTGGGGATCTCTTGCTTATGCCTAAAAATACTTCCCACCCTCCCAGTCCAAGCAGCATAGAAATAATCAGTTCCTCCTTGTTCAGGACTTTATTCCCCTCCGGCCATATGCTCTGAGCTGCTAGTTCAGTTGGTGGGAGGAGTCCAGTTGCACGACTCATCTTCGCAGGAAGGAGAGCAGAACAACAAAAGTCTTTTGTCCTCTTGTAGATGATACGTAGGGAAATTCCAGTTGCAACCTCCCACAATAGTCTGGTGTCTATAGAACATTCCTTCTGTTGAAGATCAGCCCCTCACACTATGTCTCTCTCCACTCTCATGGTTTTCACAGTCACTAAGGGCTTGTCTACATTACCCGCAGGATCGATGGGCAGCAGTCGATCCAGCAGGAGTCAATTTATCGTGTCTAGTCTAGACATGATAAATCGACCACCGAGCACTCTCCCGTCGACTCCTACTCCACCGGAGCAAGAGGCGCAGGCAGAGTTGACGGGGGAGTGGCAGCCATTGACTCACCACAGTGAAGACACTGTGGTCAGTAGATCTAAGTACGTCGACTTCAGCTACGTTATTCATGTAGCTGAAGTTGCGCAACTTAGATTGATTCCCCGCTCCCCAGTGTAGACCAGACCTAAGGCTGGCAGTACAACCTCTCAAATATTGCCTTACAGCGCAGGATTCAAATGTGATCAGTGAGATTAATGCAGGCAGCAACTCACACGTATTTAATAAAGGCTAAGCACTAAACACATTCTTATAATTCGAATGCCTATTTTAACAATGCTAGCACGCAGGTGAGCCAGCCTGACTCCAGCTGTGTATTTGTCAGTGTTCACTTGAGATATGGGGACCTTGGCATGAGCTAGCGCCTGGTTTACCAGCATCACCACCACATAGCTGGGGAGAGGGGAGAGGCACCACTGTGCCCTAGTGACTCCAGAGTATATGTGGGGATTCTCGACTGCACGATCTGGGTCATGGGCTCAGGGGGATTGGTCCTGCTTTGAGCAGGGGGTTGGACTAGATGACCTCCTGAGGTCCCTTCCAACCCTGATATTCTATGACTCTATGACACATTTGATCCCCTTTCTCCCAGTGCAAAAGTAACATGAAATAGCCCCAAAACACATGCAATGTATATTCAGCAACCAGCCCAGCAGAAACTGTTGGATCTGCACAGAACTTGACAATCCTCCTAAAATGTAGTTTCTTTACTACAGGGAAGCAGAGCTGGGCAAATACCATGACATGTTTGCTGGTAATATTCATTCCAATGTTAAAAAGAATTTGCTTTGCCTGTGTTCATGCCCCTATTGTGTTTGCTTCCTGTGCATAGTTTCTCCTCCCTCCTATGTGTATCCATTGTAATAAATATAGGTCAGGAACGAGCATGAATTTGTGCCTTGTCAGACAGTTAACTCATCACTCCTGCTTGTTATAAAAGATTCTGCAACCAGACTCTAATCAGGCACTTTCAGCATGCAGGTCTATCAGCAGCCAGGTTAGCTTTGCCTTTGTACGCACTTACCGTGATGTGGTATAATGCCATCTTCTCACACAGTAAATCCAAGGGAGTCTCATCACCATAAGAAAGGAATTATCCCTTTAAAGGCAGCTGACCCTGCCCATTGATAGCTCTGACATTCACTCTTAACACGACCTACCGCCCAGCTCTTTAGGGAGAGATCCTGGATCAGAATGTTAATAGAGTGTAATAAAATCAGGTGGGTGCTTTCAGCAGACTGGAAACTCAAAGGTTTCTCTTTCAGCTACAGCTCTGAAACAGCAGGTGTGTTCTAGACAGACAGGCTTTTACTGGTGTTTCTCTTCTGTCAGGTAAGGATATTCGACCCTGGTCTACACTACAGAATTACTTCGGCATAACTATGGCACTCAGAGGTGTGAACAATCCACAGCCCTGAGCGACGTAAGTTACACCGACCTAAGCACCACCATAGACAGTGCATGTCGGCGGGAGAGCTTCTCCTACCAACCCAGCATTGACAAGAGAGCTCTCTCCCATCGGCATCGAGCATCGTCATTAAAGCGCTACCATGGCACAAGCTGCAGTGGTGGAAGAGTAGACCTGCCCTTACACTGGACCAAGACGGATAAGGAGGGACACAGAAGGAGCACTAGGATCTACCTTACCAAGCTACTCAAGTCAGCTCCAGCCCGATGCCATTCAACTCTTCCTTTTCCATTGCCCCCAAATGAACAGACTGTCTTCTATACTGCAGGAGAAAATTGTGCCAATGCAACCACTTAGGAGGCTTAGATATTGTGCTCAATAAACACAAACGTCAGTCGTATGGGGTTATATTTCTGCACATACTAGAAGCAAAACAGATAAAACCAGCCCACATTTGATTATTATTTATTGTCTGTAGTACCTAGTAGCTGCAGGAATAGACCAAAATCCCAGTGTGCTCGGTGCCACACAAACACAGAACAAGAGATTGGGAAAGGAACAATCTAAGTGAAAGACAAGATAACAGGTGCATACAGGCAGGCAGAAGAACTCAAGGATACAATGAGAAAATACTGGTCGGCATGATATAGGCAGTGGTTTCAGCACACCAGCTGCCTAATCAGTTTTGACTGGCTGGCTTTCATTTAAGATTTAGGGAAACAAAGCAAGAAACATGAAAGTAAAGTCTCCAGCATGGAGCATTGCATGCATGCATGCTGGGTCCATGAGATTCTATATTAGCTCTAAGAAAAGGAGGACTTGTGGCACCCTAGAGACTAACAAATTTATTTGAGCATAAGCTTTCGTGAACTACAGCTCACTCCATCTCTGCCCCATGCCTTTGCTTAACCCCCAGTAACAGTAAGGCCTGATCTACACAGGTCTTTTTACCAATTTAAGTATTTTGGTTAGGGATGTGATTTTTACTGTCTAGTTTTACCTGTACAAGCCCAAGTCTATATGCGATTATGCTTGTATCGCTTATTCCTCTTCCCTTAGGGGCATACGCTACGTTGGTGTTGTCACTACTAATATGACTACATCTACACTGAGGAGTTTGTGCGGCTTTAGCTATACCTGACTTTTTTGTGTAGATAAGCTCTGAGTCTGGTCTCGTTTAACGCCCTGCAAATGTGGGCAGCACACTAGCAGAGAAACATGATTAAGAAGGAGAGGCAGCATCCAATGACTAATTGGATTAATAACATGAGATGCATTCCCCATAGAATCCGTGAGACCATTTCCCAGCTGGTCTGTGTTTTTGAAGCATGCCTTCAACGTTCATTTCATGTATTAATTCCCCACCAAAATTAACACTCATCCAGTATTTACACACACAACCTCTCTGTGACTTTGGATTGAAGCAGAGCCACTTGAAAGAAATCTGGACGGCTGGGCAAAGCCTGGAGCCACAGAATAGTGGAGCTTTTTGTTGCAGTAACTTTTGGACAAAGAGGTGTTTAATTTGCCACTATTGTAAATATGCCAGCGAATCTGAAAGTGCATGTGGAAACACATAACAGGTTATTGTACTGCAAATCACAAGCTGCCCGCCACAAGAACTCACTTTGCAACAGAAGGTGAGGCCTAAAGAAAATTTGGTACCTTGCGGATCACATTCCACCTGTCCATATATACAGACTATACCTTCAGACCATGAAATTCTACGTGAACAGCATATTAAATGTTGTTAGTTTGTGGGCATGTTCTCATAAGGGACTTTGTTAGCTTTCAAGGCCTGATTCTGATTACACTGACACTGATGTCAAGCAGGAGTAGCTGCACTGAATTTTGATGGAGCTGCAAAACTGATGTGCGAGAAAATCAGGCACATAGAATTCAGGGCCAGGCTTTCAATAGGACTCTCTAAGCCAGATGTTAGGGCAGCTGCATAGCAGCCAGTTGGGGGGTTCAAAGTGGCATTAGATATGTGAGTGTTCGTATGGATGTGTACCTGTGTTGGCAGAGTTTGAATGTGTGTGCATGCAGGTGTTCAGTGGATGGGTGTGTGTAGATTAGTGTGTGTTGATAGGTTTCTGGGCTGGTGTGTGAGAGGGTGCATGTGTGTGCAAAATGCATGTGTATTTGTGTTTGCATGTGTTTTTTTGATAGGCACCTCCATGAATGTGTGCATGAGAGAGAGGGCATTTAAAAGGATGGAAGAAATAAAACCTGCTAAAGCTAAATATATTTTCTGAGCAGAAGGGGCCAAAAGACATAGAAAACTCATGAGAGAAAAGGAATAAATCAGTTACATAAATATGTTCTCTCTGCACTAAAACTATTCCATTAGCAAAGCAGCCTTCTCAAATGAATGTTAAGGATATCTGTGAAAAGGAAAAATGTGTGGGTGATGAACAAGGGAGTTCTCAGGTTTCATAAATAAACCTTACTGGAGCAAATCTCCTTCTCTGTTCACACCTGCCAGGGAAGCTGGGTTCATGGGCTGAACTTGATCTGAATTACCAGGAGTGACATGAGCTCTTCTTGGAGTCTTGTGTCACCATGGTTGGTATGTGGGAGCTCCAGAACAATAAAGAAACCTTTTCCATGGTTAAAAAGTAATGAAAACCCAGTTTGGGTATGTTTAGTGCCTGAGCAACCTTCACCTCTTCTTCTTTCCTCACACTCCAACTCAGAGCAAACAAAGCTTGAATGTACCAGAATGGTCCTTCAGTTACCTCCGGAGAAAACAGTCTAAGAATCTACTGAACATTTTCATTCTCCATATTTTTCACGCTAGGAAAAAAACCCAAAACAAAGCCCCTGCTGGCTTCATTGAGGCATTTCTCTTTAAAGGTAACAACCTCCCCAAAGAGTTTAAACAGCACATGTGTTTCTATAGGACATTCATAGAACCCAATGTACTTGCATCTAACAACTTAACCTCCCCGAGAGAAGTGAAAATGAGTTTTTCACTTCTCGGAGCTCAATTTAATGAAGCCGCCTATTGACTTCCCTGTTACAATGTGTCCACTTACACAAGATTAATTGAAAATGACAGATTCTTCTATACCTAGAAGCAGTGTAGCATTAGCCAGGGCAGTGTGCAGTCTACACTGCAGGGCATTCCGCCCAGTGGATTTGATATGAGTTAAAAAATAAAAGCGATATCATCACACCCTGGAAAAACACATGAAAAATAAATGTTTCTCAGAGCAACGCACATGACTTTGTCTTCATTTGAATACTGATTTCTCTGCTGGCTTCCTGATAAAAAATTAACCCATCTGCCTCCTTGTCACTAGAGTATCCCCCAAGGAAAATAAATTAATGAGCGAGGGAGAAGGTTTTGTTAACAAACATACCATAATGGTGGGCGAGACACCCCCACAGAGTTTATGCAACTTGTTGAGGAGCAAGAAAGTTTACGCAGCTTTATGCAACTTTAAAAATCCATTGAAGTCTCTAGTTTACTGGTTTCCATACAGGCTGGTAGAAAGAGAAAGTCATTACAAAAAGAGAAGCAAGGCAAGATGATTGGAATGAGGAAGATGATGTGGATACGAGTAAATGGACACCTTTTTAAAGCTGTGTCTTTAATGTCCTCTGACACAGTCCACAAACCATCATAGAGCAGTAAGGGTGGGAGACTGAGAGTCACTGTCCACACAGAACCAGAAGTCCCACTTTAAACACAAGATATCTATGCCCTGCCGAAACTCTCACGCTAAGCGATTGTGCGGCATGGTCTCTCAGGAGTGAGCCATAAGGGCACCAGAGCACGCTGCGTTTGCTGAGGGGCTGAGAAGCAGCGTCAGAGCATCTGTTGTGAGTTTGATTTAATTTTTCATACACGCACACTCCTTTTTTCCCCCTTATTTTTCTAAAGACAGTTACTGGATCTGAAAACTTGGCAGACATGATAAAACAATCGACTGACAAAGGCTTGGGCTGGACTCAATGTGTCCTGATAAGCCTAAATCCCACCTGAGGCCTAGGGCGATCTCTGGAGAACGCCTGCACTGATGGATTCCTTTGCTTTTGAAGATGGTTTGAGATTATACAGATTCCACAGGTAGGTTCCACCATCTGAGAGGTGTCTGGATCTGCTCTCTCCTTATAAATAGGGCCCTACCAAATTCATGGTCCATTTTGGTCAATTTCACGGTGAGAGGATTTTAAAAATCGCAATGTCATGATTTCAGTTATTTAAATCCGAAATTTCACTGTGTTGTAATTGGAGGGATCCGGACCCAAAACAGAGTTGTGGGGGGGGGGGGTGGTCACAAGGTTATGGGGCGGGGGAGGGGAGGTTGTGGTACTGCTACCCTTACTTCTGCACTGCTGCTGGCAGTGACTTTGCCTTCAGAGCTGGGCACCCGGCCAACAGCCGCCGCTCTCCAGCCGCCCAGCTCTGAAGGCTGCGCAGAAGTAAGAGTGGCAATACCGCAACCCCCTTAAAATAACCTTGTGACCCCCCCTGCAACTCTCTTTTGGGTCAGGACCCCCAATTTGAGAAACACTGGTCTCTCCCGTGAAATCTTTAAAGTATAGGGTAAAAGTACACAAATCACCAGATTTCATGGGGGGGGGGCACACTTCATGGTCCATGATGTGTTTTTCATGGCCATGAATTTTGTAGGGCCCTACCTATAAAGATCTGATGAATTGAGGCCTATGGTATAAAATTCAGATGAAATGCCTTCAGCATACATCCCGATCAGAGTATGGGTGAGAAAACACAACAGAGAGATGATTTCCAGTTCAGCAACAAAGCTCTTGTGCATGGTGCTGAAGAGCTGACCTGAGGACCCTGCCCTGGTAGCTGGGAATAGTATTTGTTATCCACATTAGTTCAGTGAGTTTCACATCCCCTCAAGTGGCTGGTCTGCATATGTGGTTAACAACCTACTACAGCTATTAGGTGAGAGTTACTCTTTTAGCACAAGTGGTAGATACTTATACTTTCAAATCCAGAGGTCCTGGATTCAAACCCAGCTCACGACCCAGACAGGAGGTTATTTCATATTCACAGTGAATAATTTAAATGACAAATACAATTCTTTTTGCTGATAATAAATTGTCCATGAAAAGACTTTTCATTTTTATGAATGTGTTCCCTATTCAAACATGTTCAGAGATATATCTCAGTCTACTGGTTCACTTGAGCTATGTTTTTGGCTACCTGCCATTATTTCATTGTTATTTTCTGTCATGTGTGATGAGTTACCCAAGTCAGACTATTTCTCTTCCTTTACTGAATGACTGAAACTTTTATAAACAGTATAGAGATTTTTAGATTGGCTGCATGTGTCCTTTCATTGTGAACCTTCACTTGAGTGTGTATTTGGGAGAATTTCCCTTTCTGCAAATGTTCTTGCAAGCAAAGAGGCCATTCATATGGCCAATGAATGGAAGAGGTCACAATGACCATTGATGCAAATTCTCAGGATTTAGTTGCCTGAAACTTCACAATTACGTCACTGATGTATTTGCCCATCTGTGCTTGCACAGATTTTGCCATGGAGATGTGGACAGCTCACCAAGCCTGCCTCTGCAGAGATCTCCAAGTCACCTGTCCTCATGGACAGTATCACGTGGAGGCTCCCTATAGCACATGTATTTGCTCATAACTGGTGGGGTCAAGCAGAAGAGTTACTGAAGGTGACAATTATGCCACCAAGGTGTTTGCTGAATTTCAGGCTTCTTGTTGTTTCATTTGATGAGGGTCCCTTCAGAGAAAGGAGGACAGCCTTGTGGTTCAGGCCTCTAGACTGGGGCTCCAAAGACCTGGAGTCAATTCCCAGCTGTGCCACAGATGACTTCTAATCCTCCATTTCCTTTCCCCCTCTATAAAATGGGGAGAGGGACAACTTCCTTTCCCCCATTCTTTGTCCGTCCTGTCTATTTAGGTTGCAAGCTCTTTGGGATAGGGACTGTTTTTTATTGTGTTTGTACAGCACTTCACACAATGGGCCCCAATCTCAGCTGCTGTAATAGAAACGATAAAGAAAAATGTGGGAATAAAGCAGTACCAGTGGTGAGAGGCAACTGCCAGCTGTGAGTCCATCCAGCACAGGCCTCCTATGGCTGAAATACCCAGCATAAGGATCATTGGCTGTGCACCCTGATGTATGGCTGCATTACCTGATTTGCTGCTGCATTCTTGAGTGCACGACTGATGGATGCTCATTGCTCTGATTCATCCCTTGAAGCACATAAATTGGAGGAATTAAAGGAGAGGAATTTTTTTTTCCCTAGCATAGTTGTGGTCACAGCTTGGAAAAGGTCAAAAAGCTCTAGAGAAAGAACAGATTTTAGAAAGAGCACATCTTTTAAAGGCCTTCTGCATCCTGAGATCCATTTGTACAGAGACAGTTATTGATTATTTCCAAGAGGTGCCAAACCAACCCCCCAGCTGTCCTTGCTCCGAACAGCGAGTACACACAGGTTCTGTTGTCTTTATATTACTTTCTTCATTCAGGGAGCCTATGGTTTACAGTATGGATTTTTTTAATAGGGAATCTGTTCTGAAGCTTCCGGAAGTTTTCAGCCCTCTTATAAGGTAGACTCAAGTGGTCTGATCTGCCAGAGGTGCTGATTACCCACAGCATCCCTTCCCATTGAATTCAGTGGAAGTTGTGAGTACCCAGCTTCTTTTGAAAATCAGGCTTTAGGTCTTTTCTGTGGTTCTCCAGCCGGGAGACCTCCAAGAGAGCCTCGGGATACTGCAGCAGGTGATGAGGTCTCTGAGCAAGGGGAATGCTGTGATCCCAGAAGGAAGTTCCATCTTTCAGAGGCCTGGATTGTTTCTGATCATTACAATCCCCAGGCTTTTTTAGCAAACGTAGGGGGTGCTATTTCTAATGTCCTGGCTAATGCTCCGCCACAGTGGTAGCTGAATGTGTTATTGTTCTGTACATTTTCTTCCGTGGCGAATGTTTGTGCAGTGTTGCCCTGGGTGGTTTAAAATTTGCCATACTTATGCCCAAAGGTAGTTGCGTTTCAGCAATGGGTGACATGATTCCAGTGCACACGCTTTGTAAGGTTTGCCGAGCACTTTGGGATTTTTGGATAAAACATGCTATGCAAATGTCTGTTCTTATCTGCAAGAAACCGACACGACAGCCTGCCAGTCAGTGACGTGTATGCACTTCAGAGAACTGGTGTACCACGCAGCTTAGCTGCATTCAGCAGCACAATCAGTCTGTGCTCTGGAGAATAACAACAACAGCAAGGGCGTTACAAGTCAGGATTGAGTGCATCAGTAGAGAAATTGGGGAGTGGGGCTCAGAGCGGAGTCAAGATTGAAGTGGATCAGCAGAGCTATTTTCAGGGCCTGACTTTGAATCACTGGGCGTTGCTGCATGCCAGTATTGAGGGGTGTCCGCAGAGCTGCGTGATGATCCTTGACCAGAAAAGCAAGGGATATTGCAGACTTGGATGAAGATGCATTGGCAGCCCTGGGGGGGAAGGTGGGTAGAGAATCTCAACTGGGATAGCAGAGGGGACTACAGGTCACGAGTGAAGTGCCCCAGAGGCATTGGCCAGTGGGGTGAGTTTGCATAGCACTTTTCATACTCTATGGGGCTGCAGCTCACCCTACTGCGAGCAGTAAACTCACTCATGGATTGAAAAAAGCAAGCATGCCAGCCGTATGGGAACCCCAGGCAAAGTCACCAGTATCCCTGTTAGAGGAAATGAAGGCAAGTAGGGCATGTGTACTTGCATACAGCAAACTGCTACTCTGCTGTTACCACCAGTAGTAATCCCATGATGGACCTGGCCTTGTCTAAGTCCACATTCACATGGCACCAAAGTGGCAGTATGTTCTAGTCCTTCCCATGCTTCCTGTGGATCCATCAAACCAGGATCCATCTGTATATATTTCAGAGTAGCAGTCGTGTTAGTCTGTATTCACAAAAGGAAAAGGAGTACTTGTGGCACCTTAGAAACTAACAAATTTATTTGAGCATAAGCTTTCGTGAGCTACTGCTCACTTCATTGGGTATGCATCCTTAGTCTCTAAGGTGCCACAAGTACTCCTTTTCTTTTATCTGTATATATGTGTCCCTCTCGCACGTTGCCATTGTGCTGCTAATCAGATTAAGGTTTCCCTGCTATCTGAGTCACCCTGCATTCTTTAAGGCTATTTTTAGATAGCAAGGTGACTCTTCTCCCCTTGGGGAGAGGATCCATCTTGCAGCAGTGCTATGAGAAGGCAGAAATAGCATCCAGGCTCACAAGCCACTGAGGTGGAAACCTACTGCCAGTGAGAGAGAAAATATACCGGTTGCACACTTCCTTCAGTCTAGTTTCCTTTGGCGCTGAAAACTCAGCCAGCCCTGTGGTTCGTAGGATACCTGCGTGTGGCTTTGTTTGACTTGACACCCAGACCCAGAGCAGCAGGATGAGGTGTTGTTCTCAGTGAATGTCTGGGGCTGTTGGGGGGGCTGTTCGTTTGCTGCTGAATCAAAGGTTTGGCCCCAGGTTTGTTTTAAAGGTTCTCCTCGGCTGACAGCTGGCAGCTCGCAAATGTCAGCAAAAGAGACGAGCGCAAAGGCGCTTCCTCCCACGTGGCTTTAATCTGGCCCGGCAGCTTCTCATACAAAATAACAGCAGGACACACACTGTCTCTTTGGATTCTCGTCAAGATCACCCTCGTGAGGGTTTGTGGGGAGGTGGCGGGGAGGAGGCGACAGGAGGAAACAGAGCCTTCATCTGTGAACCACAGCAATTCCCCTGACAAGGCAGCATTTTTGGAAACGGGTCCAACTGTGCCATCGCCAAGAGCCAGGCTGAAGCTAGGAAGAGGGAGCTGAGCTCTGAGTGGCTCCCAGTGCTGCAGAGGCCAAGGGCAGGTGTCACTGAGGAGGACAAGGAATTTCTGGGGAGAGCACAAGGCAGGCTCTGACTCAGAAGAATGGGGAGCACTTGCTGAGGAGGAGACATATTAGGCTAATGATTCATCTCCCAAGGGAAGCAGTGGAGGTTCTACTACTTGGGATACTTAAAATCCATTGGGCAATATCCCACTGCAAGCAATCCTGCATTGGCCATGGAAAATAGGAGCAGCAGGAGATGGGAGGTCTTTCCCAACCCGAGTTCAGAGGGGCCATGTTTCAACCATCTGGAGGGCTCTTTGCCTAGCACTTTCCAAAGAAGAAAGCTCAGTGAGGTGAAGCCAAGAGTCCAGGGAGAAGAGGCAAGCCCAGTGACCCCAAAGCCAACATTTCCATGATGCACAGAGTGAGTGATGCTACCAGCTGCAGGTTGAGGGCCACCAGAAGAATGGCAAGTTGGATGGTATTCAGAAGCCAGGGGAGCTTGACTGAGTCAGCATCTTTAAAATGTGCCCTCTGAAATGGTGTGCGCCTGCTGCTTGCCACGATTACAACAGCTGCTGCCTGGAACTGGCCCCCTCCAAGTGGTGGCTGCTTCTGTGCCCTGCTCATTGTGCTGCCCTGTGCGAGGCAGGGAGAGTTACACCAGGGAAGGCCTGGCAGGGTGTGCAGGTGAGGAGAGGGATTAGATCTGTCTGATGTGCTGATTTGGGTAAGGGTGCAATCCAAGGTCTTGTCTACACTTGCGGTGGTGAGTAAGGTACATGCAGCTTCCTGGTGCCGGAGCCTTTCCCCGCCGCCTCCCCCCGCCAGAGCCTTTCCTTGCGGCCGGCGTCTTTTCCTGAGGCAGGGAGAGGCTCCAGCCGTGGTGAGGCAACAGGACACTACACTGCTAAAAACAGCACCGCTTGGGTGAGTAGAAAGCCATGTAGGGATAGAACCTAAGGGTTCAGGCATGTCTAAGCCGTGCCTCACTGTCTACACTGCTCTTTAGAGCCATGCTTGCGGGGCATGCGGTGTCTGTACTCTAAGTGTAAGGGGACTGTTGCCCCCTTACTAACATTCAGTGGGGGTGTTTTAGTTGCTAGCTCCCAGTACTAAAAAGAGGGAAGGGTCGATGGGAAACCAGGACCCTGAGACTGACAGCCCCCAGGAACAATGGGGAGAGGCCAATGCTCCAGGTCAGCCTGAATGACAGGGCGGGCAGGCTAATCAGGGAGTCAGGAGGCGAGGGAGGTCCCGTCCTCCCTGTGAGCTGGATTTGCCTGGGTCAGCGTGGGGCCGAGCTAAGGAGAAAGCAGGGGCCCAAGCTAAGCTGGGGAGCAGAGCTGGGCCAGATCTAGAGGGACCAGAAAAGCAGCGCAGAGAGAGCAGACCCTGTCCTGGGAGCAGAGCTGCAGCCCCAAAGCCAGAGGCACAGCCCAGACAGAGCAGACTGGCGCTGGGAGCAGAGCTGCAGCAACCAGAGCCAGAGGGGCCAGAGAAGCAGCCCAGGAAGCAGGTCAGTGCTGGGAGCAGAGTCACAGAAGCAGCCTGCAGAGCAGACCTGCCTGGGAGCAGAGCTGCAGCAACCAGAGCCAGAGGGGCCAGAGCAGCAGCCCAGGGAGCTGGAGGCAGAGCAGCAGCAGTGCAGAGACAGAGTGGTGCAGCTGGGGCTGGAGCAGTCCGGAGCTGGGTGCGGTGAGCAGCTGGGGAGACCGAGGGGGACCCTGGGCAGCGGGCCCAGCACAGGGAGACGCCTCAGCCAAGGGGCTCTGCAGGCCAGGCTTGGATCATAACCCCGACAGGGTGGGGGCGACACTGGGAAGAAGGGTCCTACCACTTAGATCCTGAGAGCGTGTGGCCATCACCAGAGCAAGTGTCCAGCCCTCAGCATCCCTGCAGCACAGCCAGGGCCGGAGAAGGAGGCCTGGGACTTAGAAGGAACAGACTGTGAACTGCCCTGACGTTCCAGAGTTACTGTTTGTGATGTTCCCTGTCACAGAGCGGGTTGATGTGTTTCCTTTAACCTTTCCCATTATTCCTTATTCTTTTTAAAATTAATTGTTGATTAAATAACTTGCATTTGCTTTAACTTGTGTGTAATGGTCAGTGGGTCATAGAAGTGCCCAGTGCAGAGAGAGTACCCCGGAGTGGGGACACCCTAGCCCCTGTCCTAGGTGACCACAGCAGGGTTGGGGGTCGAGCCCCCCAGGAATCCTGGGCCCAGCCTTGTTGGGGTTACGAGGTCTCTGCCAGACAGGATAGTGGAAGGGGAGTCCTCAAGGGCAGGGAGGCCACTGGGTAAAGGAAGTGGGAGCGAGGACTCAGATCCTTTCGCTGGCCCACTTCACCGGGGTGGTGCAGAAGCCAGGAAAGTTCCCCACAATAGCGGGACTATTCCCCCACTTACATAAGGGCTGCCCCAAGGATAGACCTCCCTGAAAAATTACCTCACGTAACTGGAGAGGAGGGGGAGGGGAGAAAGTGAGACTGTAAGAGAGAGAGAATGGGATTGATTGAGTGCGTGTGTGAGTGTATGCGTGTGTGGGGAGAGAGAGAGAGAAAGCACCATGGATTTCTGGTTCACCTCATTCACTCTACACTAGGAAGAGCGCCATGGGCGAAACATCCCAGCTTCAGACTCGTGGGTATCTCGCTGCGTGAAGCTGGTTTTTCCACACAGCACACAGAGACCATTGATGTGGTCTAAGACCCAGAAATGAAACGGGACAGAATAGAACCAATCTGAACCCCTGGCACAAAGGCTCCTCCAGTTTGCCAGCAGCCAGAGCGAGGGGGAGCTCTGTTAGCAGGGGGTGCGCCCTGTTCTGACCAACCTTGTGGCCTTACTGAAAGCAAGCGGAGTTATTTCCACAGAGTAGACCCCCCTAGGGGTTTCCTAACTGACACGAAGGCGTTCATTACCAGGGCTTGGCTGGACTGAAATACAATTGACTCTGTTTAATGCTGGGAGAATGAAGGAGTGCCAGACTAGATCTCTGGAGTGGCAGGCAATGTGTCACTTTTTATAATCTTTCCCTGAATAATAAGGGTTGGTCCCAGCTGCTGAATCTATCAGGGTTTGTGTTCTTCTTTCCTTACATTTGAAACCAGAAATTCTCCCTCTCCTGTGCTACTAAGAACTACATGGACGGGTTGTTTAGCCACAAAGCTGGTAGCGAAGACATGATGCTTGGAGGGCAGAAGAAGGTGGGATGGAAAGGAGTAAGTGCATCTGTATAGCTCTTGTGTGGATGTGGAGCAACTGCAGTGGAAATCAAAACACAACAGTGTAGGTAGGTGTGTCTGGTTTGACATCAGCAACAAACTCTGTGTAATGAAATGTACCACTATAGTGGTACGTGATAAATAGAGCGAGGGGCCTGGGGCAAGCATAGAAAGGAATACAGCCAGAAGACCCACAGCATAGAATCATAGGACTGGAAGGGACCTTGAGAGGTCATCTAGTCCCCTGCACTCATGGCAGGACTAAGTATTATCTAGACCATCCCTGACGGGTGTTTGTCGAACCTGCTCTTAAAAATCTCCAATGGTGGAGATTCCACAACCTCTCTAGGCAATTTATTCCAATGCTTAACCACCCTGACAGTTAGGAAGCTTTTCCTCAGGTCCAACCTAAATCTCCCTTGCTACAATTTAAGCCCATTGCTTCTTGTCCTATCCTCAAAGGTTAAGAAGAACAATTTTTCTCCCTCCTTCTTGTAACAACCTTTTATGTACTTGAAAACTGTTGTCATGTCCCCTCTCTGTCTTCTCTTTTCCAGACTAAACAAACCTAATTTTTTTCAATCTTTCCTCATAGGTCACGTTTTCTAGACCTTGAATCATTTTTGTTGCTCTTCTCTGGACTTTCTCCAATTTGTCCACATCTTTCCTGAAATGTGGCACCCAGAACTGGACACAATACTCCACTTGAGGCCTAATCAGCGCGGAGTAGTGTGGAAGAATTACTTCTCCTGTCTTACTTACAACACTCCTTGTAATACATCCCAGAATGATGTTAGCTTTTTTTTGCAACAGTGTAACACTGTTGGTTCATATTTAGCTTGTGGTCCACTATGATCCCCAGATCCCTTTCCGCAGTACTCCTTCCTTGGCATTCATTTGCCATTTTGTATGTGTGCAACTGATTGTTCCTTCCTAAGTGGAGTACTTTGCTTTTTTTTTTATTGAATTTCATCCTATTTACTTCAGAATATTTCTCCAGTTTGTCCAGATCATTTTGAATTTTAATCTTATCCTCCAAAGCACTTGCAACCCCCTCCCAGCACAGTATCATCCACAAACTTTATAAGTGTACTCTCTATGCCATTATCTAAATCGTTGATTAAGATATTGAACTGAACCAGACCCAGAACTGATCCCTGTGGGACCCCACTCATTGTGCCCTTCCAGCATGACTGTGAACCACTGATAACTACTCTCTGGGAGCAGTTTTCCAACCAGTTATGCACCCACCTTATAGTAGCTCCATCTAGGTTGCATTTCTCTAGTTTGTATATGAGAAGGTCATGCGAGACAATATCAAAAGCTTTACTAAAGTCAAGATATACCACGTCTACCGCTTCTCCCCGTCCACAAGACTTTTTACCCTGTCAAAGATAGCTATCAAGTTGGTTTGACACGATTTATTCTTGACAAATCCATGGTGACTTACTTATCACCTTATTATCTTCTAGATGTTTGCAAATTGATTGCTTAATTATTTGCTCCATTATCTTTCCAGGTACAGAAGTTAAGCTGACTGGTCTGTAATTCCCTGGGTTGTCTTTATTTCCCTTTTTATACATTGGCACTATATTTGCCCGTTTCCAGTCGTCTGGAATCTCTCCTGTCTTCCATGACTTTTCAAAGATAATTGCTAATGGCTCAGATATCTCTGCAGTCAGCTCCATGAGTATTCATCAGGCCTGGTGACTTGAAGACATCTAACTTGTCTAAGTGATTTTTAATTTTTAACAGCAACTTCCACCAGCAAGGAACTGTGAACTGCATCCACCGAGATCCCCTAGTGCTCTGAGGCACTATTTTAGGCCCAGGAGATACAGGTTGCTACCTGGAGCCTGTACTGATGCCCTAGCCTTTATGGAGTGTCTATGTCATTTGGATTTGCAGGCAATGTATGAAAAGTCAAACTGACTTGTGTGCTTCTCATGGGAAAAGCCAATAAGGATGCCTATTCCTGTTGATTACTAGAGTGTTTTTTTCCTAACCAAAACCTTAAGCGTAACATTCTGCCGGGGCGCCCTGAGCACAAAAAATGAGATTCTGGCTCTGCACATCTTCCCTCACTTGGAAATACACCATGCAAACAAAGCCAGCTTTATTTATTACTTCTAGGTAAAATAACAGTGTGAATGGTGATCTAGTTATGCAGCATGAACTTAAAAAAAATCTTGAAGTGTAAACATCATCTACTGAAAAAAAATGTCTTAACCCCAATTTATAATGATTATTTATATTACGGTAGCACTCAGGAACCCCAATCCAGGACCCACTATGCTAGGCTCTGCACAGGTAAGTTTATTTGCTTTGCTCTGGTTAGCTGAATGTATTAGATCAGCTGAGGTTTTTGTGTGTGTTGAATTTGCCTCTCAGTCAGATGTAGTTGGCACTGGCCCATAAGATAAGGTTCAATGGCCAACAAACCCCTCTTGGAAAGAGTTGCTTTGACCTCAAGGCTGAGGTAGTGATCTGAGGTAGTGATCTCATTTCTGAGAAGTAGTGGAGCTATAAACCTAGCTCACTCCAAGCAAATCCTATACAATGTTTGCATGAGACGTGGAGGATAATGTTGACAGAGGGGATATGCTCAATGTCTGAGCATTGAGAAATGCACTTTTCTTTGCATACTGAGTGCCTGGTTTTCATCCTAACTTTTCATCACTTTTCTTTGCATACTGAGTGCCTGGTTTTCATCCTGGCTGCGGCCCACCCTTGTTGTTTGCACAAACAATGCCTGATTTGAACAGCTCAATGGAAAAATTTTCATTGGGATTGGGATCAGGCCCATGGTTTTATAGGTGCAAATGGCTGTGGGTGCAATTGCCCTATAGGCTGACTGCAATTATGCCTGCAGAATTTGTGCCCTCAAAATCACAGGCATAGAAAGAGAGACAGGCCATAAAATCATGCCCTTAAATGTCTGCCTCTCTGACTGGCACCTAGACAGACCCATTAGAAATATGATATATAAAACAGACAGACAGTTAAGGCATATCAGGCAGTTAAATTACACCAATCGCGTCCACAGAAAGGAAGGTTGGCTTTAAAAACTTGTAGCTGAAGTGTCCATTTCTAGACCGTTCCCACTGATGGTCCCAGCCAGATACATAAATGCAACCCAATAGAGGTGAGCTGTTTCTTTAGCCCAAAGCAATTCTGAATCTAAGGTAATCTAAGTCTCTGCCATAGGTTGTAAGTGGGTAGACAGCATATGCAAGGGAAATACTCACAGATAAGCACCAGTAATTTACACACCTATTCTAGATAGAATCCTCTTACATATCATTTCTGCCCAATCTATAAAATGCCCCCATTCATCCAGCAGGATAAATTCACAGGCTAGTACCGGGGCAGCACTGTGATCTGCGTATGCTTTATGAGGTCTCTTTGACATGACTTGAGTAAATCCTTTTGTCCGTTTTTTGGTTACTGCCTGGTCTGTAATCTTCTAGGCTAAACACAGCCCCGCTGAATGGAGACTGATATTAAGCAGTACAATAAAATACATATAAATTTGTGTTTCATCTCACTTCGGAGGTAATGAGGTAGTTTAATGTGAAATGTAATTTAAAAGCAGGTTTTTCTCTGTAATAGATTCAATATCCCTGAGAAGCTGACTGACAGATTAGTAACTGCTACCAAATGAAATACATTTCCTTCCAGGAAATAATAAGAGGCTGAGGCAGCTGGGGAGAAAGAAGCTGAAATGCAATGATTTGGGGACTTCAGAAAAAGACTCAAGTCTTTCTCCAGCAGGTAAATACTGCATGGAACAGATTCAATTCTTAATCCAGAGAGGATGAGAAATTAAAAAAAAAGCATGCAAATTAAGCTACAAGATTTAAGAACAGTTTTCAAAAGGGAATTTGAAAAATAGGTACCGAGAGCTTTCACTTTAGAAAAAAAATTGTTCGTTGCTTTGAGTGTTGTAGAAACGTGAAGGCCTGTTCCACCCAAAGGATGGGGTTACACAGTAGTGCTTAGAAAAGCATCTGTTTGAGAGCCTGGAGTGTGGAGTGCATTGTATATCCATAGTGCAGGTATAGCACGGAAGTGGCTGTTCAGCTGTAGGCAGCCTTAGTGGGGTTGACCCCAAAATGTACAATGGTAAAAGCATAAGCCACAAATGACTAAGCCCCTTAGCTGGCACCTGTAACAAGCTTATTATCCTTTTATATGGACTTGGTACTGGAGGTGACATGTGGAACACACACTAAACAGTGAAGTACACAAGATTCCCTACTCTGCATGCCTCACCGGGAGGTACTTTCTCGATGGGTCACCGGGGAGTTCAGACTCTGTGGCCCACGCTGTCTGTGCTGTGATTCTCAGAAGGGAGCCAGCTATGGCAGTGGGTTTTGTTATCTGGAGACCTGTCCACTGAGAAAGGGATGGACCCAATAGGCTCATGTCACATAGGCTGCCTAACAGTCTACTGGTGCTCACAACATTCACCCTTCTAAAACGATGATGTGGCTATTTATCCAAGCCAGAGAGAGGCTCTGGACATTTGCATTTTCTCCAGTGCAAGCTTCAGAGTATGTTCTAAATGGCTGCAGTTCTTCTTTTGACTGGCAAAGGCGTATCACCATAATGCCAGGCATGAAAGGAAATTTCCATATGCTTGGTGTGACGGGGCAAGGCCAGATGGCTATAGTAAAGTAATAGGAGATAGATATATTAGCCATAGGCTAAACAAATCCCTGTTACCAGTATAAGCAAATGGCAGCTGCTCAAGGTCCATTAAGACACCTGCAGCCAATTAAGATCTTTCCAGAAGGCAGGGAGGACAGGTAGGTTGATTGAGACACCTGAAGCCAATCAGGGGCTGGCTGAAACTAGATAAAAGCCTCCCAGTTAATCAGGTGGGTGTGCATGTCAGCAGCTGTAGGAGGAAGTTGCGCTGTTGGAGAGACTGAGCAGTACACACCATATCAGGCACAAGGAAGGAGGCCCTGTGGTAAGAGTGAAGTGGATCTTGAGGAAGTGGGGGCTGCTGTGGGGAAGTAGCCCAGGGAATTGTATGCATCCTGTTTCTAAAAAGTCAGCTACCATAGCTGATACTATTAGGGTCCCTGGGCTGGAGCCTGGAGTAGAGGGTGGGCCCGGGCTCTCCACTTTTGCCCCCTGATTAATCACTGAGACTAGGAGACAGCAGAGTCTATGCAAGGGAGGATAGCTTCTCCTCACCTCCCTCACTGGCTTATGATGAAAATGGCTCAGTAGGCTGTGACCTTTGCCTCTAGAGAGAGAAGGGCTACGTGAAGGGTCACCAGCGAAATCCACCAGGAAACGCAGGACCCACGGAGACAAGGACAGAGCTTTGTCACATTGGGCAGGAATCCAGCCCATAGTACTAAGTGAAGAGGTCCATAATGCCTCCTGGCATGCCTGTGCTCCTGGCCAACTACAAGTGGCCGGATGCCAATGAAAAAGGCCATTGGCCAGTCTCAGCTGGTCCTGGTGTCAAGAAGAAATGGGTTTAGGATGGTAGCTTGCAAGATGTAGAAAGTAGTAGCAGCCATGTTAGTCTGTATTTGCAAAAGAAAAGGAGTACTTGTGGCACCTTAGAGACTAACAAATTTATTTGAGCATAAGCTTTCGTGAGCTATAAATTTGTTAGTCTCTAAGTCTTAAAGTACTCCTTTAAGATGTAGAAAGTGGCCTCTGTTGTGTCAGAAGATCCTCCTGGTAGTGAGTGATACTCAGCATCGGACCACATGGTTCTTTATTATCAAGGATCCCATCTGTTGATTCTTGTGGAGTATTTCTACCATCTCAAAATGTCCTTTATCTGGTATCTCTTATCTCACCCTACCTCTACAAGTGTAGATGGGAAAGTTGCATTCTCTTGTAAGGACAGCAATAAGTAAGCCTAATCTAAGAGTTATTTCAGTATGTTTCCTTTTCCTCTCCTCCCAGACCTTTCTTCACATGGGTACATGGGAGACAAATCTCCGTATATCATAGCATCCAAAAGACCAAGAAAGGTGCAGCTCATAAGATATTCAAAAAGTAGTTTTCACTCAGGACAAGTTCAAAACAACCCTTATCAGTTCATCAACCATGTCCTGAGCCTCATTTACAGGACATGTGTTGAATGGAAGACTTCACTAACTTGCTAGTCTTCTGAATATCCTGGCCATGACCTAAGGTGGAGAAAACAGGAGCTGAGGAAGGGAGGAGTGAGTTTGGATTAGGCCATAGAATCAAAGAATATTAGGGTTGGAAGAGACCTCAGGAGGTCATCTAGTCCTATCCCCTGCTCAAAGCAGGACCAACACCAGGTCTATCGGGGGCCTTAAAAGACAGCCCATTGCTGCTGAAGGGGCTCATAAGTAAATCAAATTTATTTCCCAGTCAGTGCCTGGAAAGTCATAGACTCACATTTGCATAAGCTGTGTCTGTGTTTTACGCATTGTTTTTCCTGTCGTTTCTTTGTCCTGGTGCCTCCTCATTTGTGTGCATTTGCTGATATGCTCTTCTAACCACCACAGTCTTCCCCAAAGCTCATGCCAGTCAGCTCAAACAATAATTAGGAGGTTTCACCCTCCTAGCATGTTTTTCTCCAAAGAAGACTCGAAAAGCGTGACCTCCTCCATTTTTGTCATGTCGTCCTCTTTCCTTGCTCAGGTACCAGCTACACTGAGAAGTGGAACCTTTTATCATAAGATGAGGGGTATTCTCCTTAGGGAATGTTTCTTCACCTTTCACAGAGGTGAATTCATAACACAGACAGATTTGCCCCAACCAATCAGTCTGTTTTAGCATCCTGGGCACTTCCAGGCTGGTTCTTTTGTTTTATAAGGTGTGAGAATCCTTTGTGAATTCCCCCCTTCCTCCTATTTTTCTGTCACATTCAAAGATTGCTGCATAGGACCAACCAATTCATTCAGTCACGGAGGACTGATTGCATGTCTCAATGGAGCTCCATTACCCTCATTACTCAGGGGGTTACTCATCCTGCTCCTGGGAGGGTCATTTTAATTAGATCATTTCAGTGGGGAGAGAACTGAGTTGAGCAAGATGAAGGTGTCGCGTGCCCAGTGAGAAGCATACTCCACTGATGGAAGCAAAGGAGCTAATCTTTCGAGGCTCATGTAAGCACTTGCCTGAACTTTCTGACTTTCTTTGGTCTCCAAAACAGAGCTGGCAATTGCACGAGAACAGAAAAACAGCTTCTGACACTGTATTGTATCCCTTGGTAAAGTACACTTCCCCCAGGAAGCCTTGCAACAATAATCCACATGTATAGATACATGTATGCAAACAAACAAATTTACCCACAAATGCAAAACCTCTTAATACTTGAAATTCAGACTTCCAACCTATCATTTTTGGACATTATTGTCTGCATTTGACTTACACAAAAAGATCCTTGGGACCATAGACCAATAGAGCTGGTCAGAAACATGGATTTTTTTTTGATGGAAACTTTTTATACTGAAAAACTGAAAAAACTGAAAAATTTCAGCAGAAAATTGCCAAAATTCTAGCGGGGCAGGGGCAGGGGAGAGAGATTGTTTTTTAGCTGGCAATTTGGGGTTTTCTAATGAAAAATTGAAATTTCTGAAGGAAAGCAGACATTTGCCATGAAATGTTTTATTTCACTGAGAACCCAGATTTTCCATCAAAAAATATTTTGATGGAAAATCTTTGACCAGCCCTATAGACTGTCTAACTTTGTATTTGAGCAGCACTGAGCACTTTCACCAAAACAGCCTTTCTTGTAGTATTATTCTGCTTCTACTTCTGGCAGGGCAGAGCAGCAGCTAAATGAAAAAGAGTAGGAAGGACATAGGTCATTCTTCCTCCAAAATAGATCTTCTCTGAGATCAGTTTGTGTCTTGGATGACGGACCATGTGGGTTCATGTAGTCTCCAGCCTGGCTTGCTTGTCCCTATTTATTTCCAAAGCATTTCTGCCCCTCTTCAAAAGTGGAAACAAGAATGGGCTTATTCCCATCATAAACCTGCATCCTTTTATATAATGAGTCTGTCAAGTAGCGGGACCTACCAGTGTAGAAATTATTTACTTTCTCCAGGGTTTTGGTTGTGTATTCACAAAGAACTTAGCACATGCAAAGTGCACTTGGAATGTAGGCAACACCAAGCACAGGTGAGTCACTCTGAAATTAATATTCCAATGTCATTTATTTGGAGTCATTGGATGATACAAGGGACGTGTTAATGGGAGACAGAACTTTCACCCCTCAGTCACTGGGTTCCAGTGTGACCCAGGGCAGTAGTGACCAACCGTGTAATTAACATCTGATATCTGTTCAGAAGCCTAAATTGAATGAATTAGGGATCTTAATCCAATTCCCACTGGACTAGTGTTTGACTCATCAAAGCCACTATCCCAATTAGCACTAATTTGCATCCTAGCTGACAATCTCAGTCCAGAAGACATGACATTTCAGCAGCGATTTCCTTTGAAGTACGGCTATTTTTCTTGCAATGCTACAGCACCACTGAGCCTAAAATCTAACTGGATGTAATCCACAGATAGCAAAATTCAGAGGAATTTTTAGCTTTGCTGGCACTGAACTGGGGTTAAAAAATTGATGTGCCATGTAAAACCATTGTGCCAAAACCCAGTAACAATATGTAGCACTTTGCACATTCAAACCACTGTCCAAAATGGAGCAAATTCATCCTCACATCCCTTCCTCCCCCACGAGGTAGGTATTAGTAACCTTTTTTACATTTGGGGAAACTGAGGCACAGAGCTGTTGTGACTTAGTCAAGGCCACAGAAAGGATCAGTGGCAGAGCTGGGAATAGAGGCAGTATTGTCTAGTAGATTGGACACTGGACTAGGACTCAGAAGACTTGAATGCTATTCCCAGCTTTGCTACGAACCTGCTGCATGAGTTTGGGCCAGTCACTTTACTTTGTGTGCATCTGTTTCCCCACCCACTCTCTTGTCTTGTCTATTTGGACTATGACCTCTTTGTAGCTGAGACTGACTCTTTCCATGTATGCACAGCACCTTGCGCAGCGGTGCCCCAATCTCAGGCGGTGCCGTTAGGCATTGCTGTGATACAGATAATAGGTCTAGGAACTCCAGGCTCCCCAGCCTGTGCTTACCTCAGTAGACCTCACTGCCTCTCTGCTGCCCTGAGGCTGGCAGGTGTGTCTCAATGCAGGATTGAGGCCTCTGGTTTTACCTTTCTTTATAGGAGCGGTTTTTTTGCTCTTATATTTTTTTAAAAGAGAATGTCCGTGAAATCCACGCTTTAAAAAATTGGCCTACAAGTGCTGAGAAGCAGTCATGTGTTTTTATTTTTAGCGGGGACTCCCTTTGCTCAGACCAGCAGAGAGCAGCACCATCTCAGCGGCAACACATGGAATCTATCGGGTGTGAGCAGCCGACTACAGCTCTCTCCGGAGTAACCACTGCTAGTCGGAGAATGGTGCTTTGCTCTGCCACAGGTTATAATGCATTGCACTTTTACAGCTGCACTCATCCAAAGAGCTTCAAGCCCTTTGCCAACACTGACTGAGTCTTCCTGGGTGGTGTAAATATTATCCATCTTACAAATGGGGAAACTGAGACACAGAGAGTTTAGTCAACTTGCCCAGACTCAGTGAGTCAGTGCCAGGGCTGGGAATAGGCCCTGAAAACCTGACTCTCACAGCTCTGCTCCAATTGCTAGACCACGTTAAGTTCAGCTACAAGAGAGGGGTTTGGAGGAATGGGGAGGATAAAGGCACCCCCAGAAAGAAGCAGTGAGTCAGAGCAAGCACTAAGAGCTGGGGAGACACCTGCGGAATGGGAACAAAGGTTCATTAGCTTTGTTCCCTCCCTCCATTGCTATTCCTGATGTTGGTAGGTTGTGATGGCAGAGACAACTTTATTCTACGAGGCTAATATCAGCAACTGTCACATGCCCAGCAGGGGGCAGGCTTGGCCAGGGGCGGGGGGCGCACAGAAGATAACACATAGCTGTTGCAGATATCATGGTAATTTATTCAGCCTCGGCAGGCAAGGCTCTGCTCCAGAGCTGATTAGATGAAGCATGTTCTCCGCTCAGCAGTCTGACAGTCAGCCCTTGGTTCCACCCCAACTCCCTCACCCTTGGAAGTTCTCTAGTCAACGGACACCCTTCCATAATTCCACCCCTGGCAAGTAGCGAGAGGTTACTGCTACAGGTTACTGCTCTGCCTCCTTCTCAGGCATGAAGAGGAGGTTTTGTTACACTGGCATGATCCTACTGAGCTTGAGAGTAGCATAAACCTGTTTGTCTTGTAAACAAAGCACCACAGAAGCCAGATGTCTTGGAGAAAAAGCTGTCTGTATCAGAAGTATAAGCACTCGCATTCCAGCCCTTTATGCCTGGGAAGCTTTAATGCTACTATAGCTGGATAAGTAGCTTTTGTCACCATCATGAGGCTAAGCCACACATAATGCCTTCAAGTATCTTGTTGGAAAGAACCAACTATGGCCCAAGACAGCTGGGCGTTTTTCAGTGTTCCCTTTCCTTGAGGAATCTTGGGTTTCCCTAAACCAGATGGATTTTGCATGAGATCTTTGCTGTAGCTGCTGCTCCAGTGACTGGCACAGAACAGAGCAATGAAAGAGCTCGGAGCACATCACAGAGTGTTGGTTTTCTCATCATAAGAAACTCAAAAAGAAGAGAATAACAGGCAAATAATAGGAATTAAGACAAGCATTCTATTGATTGAAATCCTGGGGGAAATGCTTGCTTCTTCACCAGGAGCACAACAGATTTCGCTGGACACACTAATACCCACAGTGCCATCATCTGCTGTTTTTAACGTATGAAATGGTAAATAATGCAACTGCCTGTTCCGCTGGTCAAATTCTGTACACTGCAATACAGAAATCTCTCTGAAGATTATATGTAGCTATTTGAACATGCAGGCTGGAAACTGCCATAGGAGGCCTCTCTAGGACCCAGGTGTAGTGATCAACCTGTTATATTACAGTGAGAAGGTAGAGGATTGGAATGTAGGACCTTCCTTCCGAGGAGCATTTGCAGTAATAGTCATGGAACTAATTTGCTGTGAAAATCCGTTTCTTTTTAAACATCAGGTTTCAGCCTGGCTGTGGTTGAAGCACAGGAGTGGAGTCAGCTGCTCTGTGCAGACTCCTCTCACCAAGAGTTAGTTGCCTCCTGCCTAGTTTGGACCCAGATAATTTCTCTGTGAAGTACAGCTACTGTCTTGATGAGTTACAGGAAACAAACCTGAAGAGATACTAGAGCACCAGGACTTTACAAGGCTGTATCCCAGGGTGGGCCAGGGCTTTGCTCTGATGCATTTTTCCTTTCTGTCTCTTCATTAACAACTAAGATTGGGCAAATGTAAAACAACAGAACCAAAGAGTAGAACCTGGGTAATAATAAATCAACGAAGGACGGTGCAGATGGCAGAAGCTAGTTTAGAGGCAATTCAAATCCTAGGCCTCCTGTAAAACTGTAGCCTCCCCTTTCCTTGGAAGACAGCGCATCTCTCAGTCACTTCTAAGTAGTGTGAGCTTTTCTATTTGAATTAATTTTTAATAAATATCCCTTTTTGAAAATTACATCATCAGCCTAGTGACTCAAAGAGGTTCTGAGCTGTTTCATACTTTGATGCGACTGTGCCTCTGGGGCACCTGGCATTGGCCACTGTCAGTAGAGAGGATAGTGAGCTGGATGGACCTTTGGTCTGACCTAGTGTGGCCGTTCTTATGTTCTTACAACCAGCCATTTATGACTGGTCCTTATTGGGTGTATCTAAGACTCCTCTGTGCTAGTCCCACGGTAACTCAAGGATCTTGTGCAATGGTGTAGGAGAAGGATCATGTAATTCCACAGCCCTAAAGTCATAGGGACAAAACTAAGGGTCTTCTCCTGCAGCCCCTTTCCATTTGATCTGTAATCTCTAGTGGCATTAGGGCAGACCCTCTATGAATCTGTGTGTAATATTAAGAAACCTTTATGGGTAGTAGAGGGCAGCAGAATTGCACAGATTTGAACTGGTCTAACATTCCGTCCAGCAGAGGACAGAAGTCTCTCTCTCTCACACACACACTCACATGCATGCCAGTAAAATCTCATCTCCCCCTGTCTAAATTTCTTGTCTCTCCCTTTCTCACATGTATAATTTTACCCCCTTCTGCTACCCTGATGGTATATTTTTCCTTTTGCTCCACTCCAAGGGTTGGGGGGGGGCATAATCTTCCTCCTCCCTCCCCCGTCTTCTTGACATGAATTTTAAAATAATTTTTCCCACCTCTTTTCTGGCACCATTTCTCTGCTGTGTACTTGTTGAATGTCGCTATCATAAGAGGAGTAATATCAGTCCATTTTTATAAGCCTAATGCCATCTTCTGTGTATTACAGAGATGGATCCCCAACTCGAAACTGAAATAGAACCCCAAATTTCAGGGATGGGTGGCTTGGATTTGAATCCCTAGATCAGAACTTGCTCCCCCAGCTTTTATTCCAGGTCAGAGCAAAGCACAAAGGGAGCCACTTTTCCAAATGTGGTTTGGATTTAGCAGAAGATGGCAGGAATCTCATGTGAACAGCTGATTTCCAAGGATTCTGTCATTTGGGGCTGAAACCTTACAAGAAGAGCTCTCAAGATATGGCAGTTGAAACCCCAACCCCAAATGGGGCTCAACCTCCAACCCAAACCCTGAACCCTTGCCTAATTTAAGCCAATTTAGATCAGAACTCCAGCTCCTCAACCTATCCCTAATTTTAAACATTGATCAAGTCACAAACAGGGTACCTGAGAGTCAGCACTGAATACTTTCTGGAATGCAGGAACACTGAAAAGGATTAGGGGTCATAGTAGGTAACCAGTTAGACATGAGCTCCCAATGCAGTGCTGTGGGCTAAGAAGGTTAATGTGATGCTTGGACATATGAGCAGAGGAATATCACATAGGAGTAGGGAAATGGTGTTACCTCTGAATACAGCTTTAGTGAGACCATTACTGGAATTCTATGTCAGTTCTGATGTTCCATACTTCAAAAAGGGTGTTGGCAAATTGGAAAGGATTCAAAAAAGAGCTACACAAATGATTTGAGGTTCGAAAAACATATCTTACAGTGAGATGTTTATGAAGCAAAATCTATTTAGCTTATCCAAGAGAAGACTAAGAAGTGACTCAGTCATGGCCTACAAGTACCTGAATGGGGAAGGGATTTCTGGCAGAAGATGTTTTTTTATCTAATGGAAAAAAGTTAGAACAGCTTTCGGTTGGAAGCTGAAACTAGATACATTCAGACTAGGAATAAAGTATATTTTTTAAAGAGTGAGAGTAATTAACCATTGGAACAATTTACCTAGAGATGTGGTGGATTCTCCATTACTTAGAGCTTTTAAATCAAGACAGGATATCTTTCTAAAAGATATGCTATTGCTCAAACAGAACTTATGGGCTTGCTGCAAACATTACTGGGTGAGGTTCTAAGGGCTGGTGTTATGCAGGAGGTCAGATTAGATTAGCATAGTGGTCCATTTTGGCCTTAAAAAAATCAATGAGTCTATGAACACTTTCAGTACCTGATTTCCAAAGTAAAAATGTAATAACTTATTAAAGTGCCTTTCCACCCTAGGTCTGAAAATATTGGTCAAGTTATTAATTATTTACTCCTGACAGGTTGTACTGATGAGGAAGCCGAGGCAAAGAGAGATGATGGAGCTTGCCCAAGGTCACGCCACAAGTCATTGGCAGGTCCAAGAACAGAACCCAGGAAATCTGACACCTTGTCCCCTTCTCTGATACCTCTTTCGAGGAGAAGTGGTAGCATCAGGCAGGTACTGAGTGCCTTTGAAATCCCCTCAAGGGCTGTGACTTCAGTTCACATTTTCTGATTCAGCATTGGGGTGAGTGTTTCTTGAGACATCACTGTAATTTATGAGAGCCTGGCTTTTTATGCAAATGTGTCTGACCTGTGCCCTGGGCCCCAAAATTAGTGTTCTGGGGGACTTGATTTGCTTGATTATTTGTAAGTAACATTGAAAGGAATGCAAGGTATGGTCCCCTTTGCCCGCAGGTTAGCAACTAAACACATTTGCCTTCTCAGTTAGTTCAAATAAAGCTGCTTCTGAGCGCATAAGCTTTACTTAAAAATCTGATGATGATTCCATTTATTTCAGAGTTTAACATAGTCAACAAATGTTAAGCAGCCCCAGGTTCATCTATTAAACAAGGCAGACAATTAGTTCCTCTGCATTGATTCTTAGTGAGAGTCAGAAGGGGAAGAGGATATAACCTTGTTCCTGTATCCACCAATGATGAGAGAGGGTAATGTGAGCACTTCACAGACCTTGGAGAGCTCCAAAACAAACCACCACTCTGGAGAGAACAGTTTTCTTCCATCAGACAAATGAGCAGTGGAGCAAGTGCCTGGTGCCTCCCGTCTGGTTGCCCTTTACTCCCCGGGTGCCCTGTTACACATCTGCTCAGAATAAAAGGGGGAAAAAGAAGATACGATGTTGGCAAGCATCATTAAAACCAACTCTGCTGCCCTGCCTCGATTTGCTGTATGGAAGGATGTTGTCAGGAACTTTTTAATAGCATGTGCCTCCCCTGCCTCCCAAACCCAGTGGGAATGGATGATTTAATAGAGTAAGCCTGTCAAAATGATGAAACTGAGAAAGCTTTTACAAAGTGAGACCGGGGCAGAAATTTGAGCTGTCTACATACACTGGGCGAAATGCAGTGCATGAAACAGACACGAACAGAGACAGCGAGGATCAAAGTTAAAGGTGGAATTAACCTATTAGATCATTCTGTCCATCTTCCTGCCATGGCAGGAATGTTTCCTATTGCACATATACGAGTCTTTTTCCAGCTTAATTGTAAAAGTCCTAGATGATGGCCTAAAACTTCCACTGCGTCCTGGGAAGACATTTCCTCAGCCTATCTGAGGCTGCTTCTCCTCATCTGCAGCCTGGATTTTCTCTATTCTATTCCCATGCACTACCCTCAATAATTCATCTTCATCCTTGGTGTTTACACCCTTCAAATAGTTTTACCCTTGTTAGGTCCCCACTTAATCATCCCTTAACCAAACTGGATGTTTCTAGCTCTGTTAAATCCATCATAATAAGTCATTCTCTCCAGAGCCCTGATCATTTTCATTCCTCTTCAATGAACTCCCTCCAGTTTGTCAATATCTTTCCAATAACACAGTATTGGACTAAATACAGTGGGCTAGATTCTAGACTTTGCACTGCTCTCTAGCCTAACAGGGTAGTGGGGGACTCTCCCATCCAGCATAGCTGACTCTATATCACCCCAGGGTGTGGCTTATGCAAGCTGTTCTCTGCTGATCCCTACTGGGGTGACAACACTGGGGCTGCTCTACACTGTGCCAGGAGCTGAGCCAGATGCCCACAGGATCAGGGGAGTGGAAGGGTAGTTTCAAGCCACCTTTGCCCCTCCTCTCCTCAGGTGTGCTCAGCAGAGCTCTTGCCCACCTGAGGGTTGGAGCTGCTATTCCGCACTCTTAAGACATCACTTGGAGACATATGAAAAAGGCCTGCTCTTTCCAGCATGCTAACACCAATTGCACCGTTCCTAAGTGGAGCACCCTCAAAGACCTCCTGCTTCAGCGAGGAAGAATGGGCAGTGGCTGGGTGCTAACCAGGGACTCAGTGGGTTCAATACCTTGCTCTACCAAGGACTCCCTATGCAACACTGATCAAGCCACTTAGCCCCTGTCCCTCAGTACGCCACTGAGGCTGAGCCAGAAAAATGCAGTTTAGAAACTAAGCCCATAACAGTGGCAATGATTAACCATTGGAGCAAACGAACGAGAGATTCTCCATCTCATGGTGTCTTCAGATCAACACTAGATGTCTCTCTTCAAGATGTGCTTTTATCTGACACAAGTTATTGGGCTTGACATAGGGGTAACTGAGTCAAATGTCAGGTTTCAGAGTAGCAGCCATGTTAGTCTGCATCCGCAAAAAGAAAAGGCGGACTTGTGGCTCCTTAGAGACTAACCAATTTATTTGAGCATAAGCTTTCGTGAGCTACAGCTCACTTCATCGGATGTGACAGACAGGTGATCAGACTAGGCCTTCGGGCCTTAAACTCTGTGAATCTGGCAAATGACAAGAATAGCATTTCCCTACCTTGCAGGGGTGTTGTGAGGATACATTACAGATTGTGAGGCCCTCAGATACTAAAGTAATGAGGGCCACATAAGTACCATAGATAGATGGATTGAGTGTGCCTCCTTGGAAGCAGCAGAATTATTATGTACAAGACTGGCTGTAAATTGAACGACGAGGAGGCTTTTGCAGCCCATTCATTAACAGCTGCCCTCTGCAAAGACTCCAGTAAACAGCTGCTTGGCCTGAAGTGATGAGACAATCTCCTTCCACAAAGGGAGCTTTTATCCCCTTTCTCCTGATGTGTACAGCACTCCATCAGGGGGTAAATGTGCTGCATATTTTTTCGTAAAGGGGCTGTTTTGCAGAGTTCCTTTGGACTTTCACATGGTGACCACTCAGACTATTCAGCGATAGACGCAACACCCTGGACGTGGAAAAACCAGAGCCCTCTGAATATTCACCAGAGTGAATGGCCAGCATAAAAATGACAAAATATCCACAGTCTGCCGTGAAATGCTGCAAGCCAGGATCCCCCTCCCTCCCTGAGCTGACCCACCTCCCCCAAAATGTGGAGCCACCTGACTATGAGTGGTTTTCTGATTTGTCTGTTTCAGTAAAACCCACTTCATGGATGAGCCCAGTTCACTTTAATCAGCTTTGGCAGCTTGACAGCGAGAGAGAAGAAAACACCCCAGGACACCCTGTCAGGATGCACATCAGCAGGCAGTGACAAAAAATAAACGTTTTTTGGTGCATGACAGATAAGTGCTTTCTGACAGTCTGTCTGCTTTTATCTCTTTCAAGTCCTCCACCAGCTGGTAAATGATTCTGGCCAGTGCAGCCACTTTACCAAGTAAAACCTTTTCTTCCTCAATTACCAGTAAAAGGTTGGAAACACGGCAGAATCCATGTCCACTTGCTGTTGTTTTTTTTTATTTGATTTTATTTCATAGCAAAAACTGCTCCCTCCTCTCCTCGCCCCACTGTACATTTCATCTCTTGAATATTCAGGGAGATCTGGTCATTGCTAGGCAACATGTCATAATAAATATTTCATCAGTGGAAGAATGTTCAATGCCATCACCAAAAATCCTTATCTAGAATGAGTTTCAAGATTCTGTTTGACTTACATAGATTGGGATGTTCTGCATCTCTGGACTCTGTGTGGCTAAGGGACAATAGTGGTCAATGGAAAAACAGCAGCTCCCTTGGGTCAAGTGTTCAGCTCTGGCCCCCAATATCATGCACCCATTTTGCATCCACAATGGATTGTGCCCACATGCAGGCAGCACTGTATTTGAACAAATGGGACAGATAGGAAGCCAGCTGCCTGATTTGCATGTGCAAAAAATGGATGCACACCCACTTCTGCAGGAGCAAGCCATTGGGAGTGCTAACCTGGGTATTTGAAATCAGAGATTGAGTTGAAGTTTGCTGAAAATACTGCTTTGTGCGTGTGTGTGAACAAGAGAGAATGAGGGTGGTGGGCAGCCTGACAATGTGTGAGCTCCAGTATCCTGATCCCACTGAAGGCAACCAGAGATTGGGCAGATACACAAGTGCAATGAGAAAGTGTCAGTTTAACAGCGCAACCGGCACTCAAGAATCCCACACCAAGCCAAATAGAAGACTTACAATGAATGACCTACAGCAATGGACACCCCTCCACACACATACGCTGATACCCAGGTGTTCCAAAGTATAAGGCCAATGAGGTGTCTTCAGGCTTGCCTAAGTGCTTTCTCTTTGCAACATTAACAGAACCTGCAGCTGCATTCATCTGACAGTGCAGAATCTTGTCCTCTACTACAGCAGTCTCAGTCCTGACATACACCTCAAGTTGTGGTGAAAGATCTGCTATGTGGGCTGCCTTTTCTACTAAAAATAGGCTGTTTGTTTGATGATCATTACTCAGGCTATAGCATAATACAGATCCGATTGGGACTTTAACATTCACAAAGGGATAGTGTCTTCAACTGAGACCTTTGTTCGGTGGCAGAACCAAGAACTAGTCAATGTTGGGGAAACCCCACATCAGGGACATTTTCAGCTGAAAGAAGCAAGCAGGTAGGATTTTAATGTGCTCTTGGAGATGTAACAAGTGCACTGATGCCTCCTAAACAGAGCAGCAGCATTCTGCATTTCTCTGATTTTTCATTTTAAATGTTCTCAGTGAAGTTTAGGTCGGGTAAAAGGTGACGGTTGAAAGCCTCCTACATGTGGAAGGGTCTGATTTCTGTGTTGCACCTCCAGAAGGCAAAGACCAGGGGAGGTGGAGGTGCCACCTTTACAACCTCCCTTTCTGGGCTGTGCCAAAAATGGCCTCCGGGGTAAGTTCAAGCACCCTTAGGCCTGGTCTACACTACGAGTTTATGTCGGATTTAGCAGCGTTAAATCAAATTAACCCTGCACCCATCCACACAACGAAGCCATTTTTTTCGACATAAAGGGCTCTTAAAACCGATTTTTGTACTCCTCCACGACGAGGGGATTAGCGCTGAAATCGACATTGCCGTCTCGAATCAGGGTTAGTGTGGACGCAATTCGAAGGTATTGGCCTCCGGGAGCTATCCCACAGTGCACCATTGTGACCGCGCTGGACAGCGCTCTGAACTCGGACGCACTGGCCAGGTGTACAGGAAAAGCCCCGGGAACTTTTGAATCTCATTTCCTGTTTGGCCAGGCAGGCTTATCAGCACAGGTGACCATGCAGAGCTCATCAGCAAAGGTGACCATGACAGAGTCCCAGATTCGAAAAAGAGCTCCAGCATGGACCGAACGGGAGGTACTGGATCTGATCGCTGTATGGGGAGAGGAATCCGTGCTATCAGAACTCCGTTCCAAAAGACGAAATGCCAAAACATTTCAAAAAATCTCCGAGGCCATGAGGGACAGAGGCTACAGCAGGGACGCAACACAGTGCCGCATGAAACTTAAGGAGCTCAGACAAGTGTACCAGAAAACCAAAGAATCAAATGGATGCTCTGGGACAGAGCCCCAGACATGCCGCTTCCATGCTGAGGGACCGCGGTTTTATAGAAATCTGTGTTCATGACCTCATCACCGCGCTGCCATCGCCTCCTCGCCTGGTTTTTCAGGTGCTGGTTCTGCATAAACTGCACGATAATGCAGGTGTTTACAATTTTCATAGCTGCTGCAGTGAGCTGAACGGGCTCCATGCTTGCTGTGCTATGGTGTCTGCTCGGGCAATGCAGGGAAAAGGGCACAAAATGATTTTCTGCTCTTGCTTTCACGGAGGGAGGGAGGGTTGACTGACGACATTTACCCATAACCACCTGCAACACATTTTTGGCGCCATCAGGCGTTGGGAGCTCAGCCGAGAATTCCAGTGGGCAGCGGGGACTCCGGGAACTGTGGGATAGCTACCCACAGTGCACCACTCGGAATGTCGACGCTTGCCACGGTACTGTGGACGCACACCGCCGAATTAATGTGCTTAGTGTGAATGCATGCACTCGACTTTATACAGTCTGTTCCCAAAAATTGACTTCTGTAAAATCGGAGTACTTTCGTAGTGTAGACATGGCCTAATTTACAGCGGCCATGTTACTATGTAGCACAGAATCCCCTGTAGCATCGCGCACTATGGGCCCACCCGCACACCCCCGTATGCCCTGGCTTGTGAAATGGGGTAACTTGGAGCCACTTACGGAGTCTGTCCCAGGATCTCCATCCACAGAACAGGTACAGCAGGATCAGTGGCCATGCAAGCTTTCTTCATGCTGCCCTGATGATACATCAGTACTGAACTAGTGGGACACCATGTAGTCATTCTCCATGGCCCATCCATTCTTTAGCCTTGTTGCTGAGGCTGCTAATCAGGGAGCCAATGGTGGTGGTGTTTCTTTGGGATGTGGGCACTTGTCAGCTGAATTGGCCTAGCGTTGCTGCCTTTGACTCCCCTATGGGACAGCTAGTCAGGGCTCAATGTGTGGATGTTTGCATTGTATCACAGTATGATTCGTCATCAGCACTTTATCTAGAACCATCATCACATTGCAATACAACTTGGCAACTTCATCATGTAATGCCAACATACCATGATAGGGCCATTACACCCTGAAATAATTTTCTGGACATGTCAGTGCTTCAGCAAGAAGAAGTTTCAGGGAGCAAAACTGTCCTGTTGAAATTAAGATATAGCCCCATAAAATTTGGATGAGTGGCAATCCTATAACTGGAGGAAGTGCACCAGCTGATTTCACACAGAGCCCTGTGAACCAGATCCTCAGCTGGTGTAAATTGGCATCACTGCATTGAAGTCAATCTCTTAAAGTCATTGGCTGCAATGGAGCTATGTCAGTTTACACCATGTGATGATTTGACTCCAGATTTGTAATGTTCAGTGAATCTTGTTCTCTCCTTGGGGCTGGCGAAGAATGTGTTGAACTATGTTGAGCTGGTGCATTTTCTGGCATGCCCATAGGGCAACCCACGGTAAGGTTTATTTACAGTCATTTCTCTATGTGGTGTCAGTACGATGTAAAGTGAGAGACAGGCATCCCAATGGCAGCAGGATGCACTTAGAATTAAGACTGGAGAGCCATGCAGTAAAAAGACATAGCCACAGCTATAATACCTCAAAGTCCCCGGCACTACCAGGTTGGAATCTATGCTCCACTCCGGCTGCTAACTCAAGATGAAATGAGACCATGAGTGGTGTAGCAGGTGCACAGAATGTGCACGGATTACATGGCCCCTAAAATCCTTAGTCATTCTTACTAATATGGGGCTTGTCCGCCCTGGGAAACTACATTATGTTAGAAGATGACCTGCAGATAACTAAGATATTGTCTCCGTTGATCACGGTTAACCCCAACAAACTGCTCACATGATGTTTAACAAGATAGCTCCCATCCACACTGAGTGCTAAAGCATATTTAGCATTTAATTAGTTTCCACGACTTGTCATTACATTCTGAAATGCTGAAATTTCCCAGGGCAGAGAAGCCCATGGACAGACCCTGTCTAAGATCAGAGGGGAGCTTTTACGTGGCTATTTGGCCCACGAATAGGCCATTCTCCTTTCTAAGCTATGATAAACTGGTGTGTGCTGTAGCTACTATTGTTATGGAAAGTGGCACACTTGGAGCCCAGCTGACCTTTGCAGCTTCAGGCTGGTTGTTGAACATCACTAGTGGCACTTGAATATTGAGGTCACAGGGCCGCTAAACCCTTTTATTTTCAGAAATACCTGCCTACATTGCACTGACCCAGTTTAGCGCGACTCTAAAAACAAATGCAGCCTAGAAGTACAGTATGAACACATACATTGTTCCTACCACCTATGTGTCCCTGCGCGTTACTGAAAAGAATTCAATCTTCTGTGGGAGGGGAGGATGTTGTTCATTTTTTGTTCTCATTTGTTTTGATTTTCATTTGTGTTTTTCCCCCAGAAGCGATTTGCGGGGCTAAATAGAAAGGGGCTGATTCTCCACTCCTTTAAGCCAGTTTCACATCATCGTACCTCTGCTGAAGTCAATGGACTTACGCTAGCATTGTGCAGCAGAGAGCCAGGCTCAGAATGTCTACAGCAATCCATGGTGGAGCCCATATGTTGTGACCTCCAGAGTTAAATGCCTGCAGACATTAAGGACAATTCAGGGCTGAAGTCATCCGGTGTCTGACACAGAGGAGCCAGCCATGAATCATTGCAGCTTAATGAGGAGTAGGTTGGTGGCTGTACATTGATGGGGGAATATATTCTGAGCTCCCCACCAGACATTGACTGATTGCCTCCAGCTTATTTTTTGTGAGGCAAATGAAATGGGTTCATAGAAGGTGATTTTCATGGTGGGATTTTAGCTGCATTCACAAAGTTTAAAAAAGAAAAAGGCTCTCACCTGCTGTTAACCTTCAGTGATGGTGGAAAAAAGACACCACAATGAGGTAAACATCTATTAAGTTTGCTTTTTAAAATGTCACCTTTAATTAAATCATTTCAAACATTTAAAGGGCTCATCAGCTCCAGCCTGGCCTCTTTAAAGGGATGTGCTCCAAATATTAGACAGAGCCCTGGTTTCATCTGCTGCCAACCTAGTTTGTCTCTAACAGGGAACACAAGAGAGCTTTGTGTTTCTCCCAACTATTTGGGCACAGAAAGCCAGCGGGTGTGACATAGGCATCGTTCTGCAAGGCACATCATGTGATGGAGGCATCTCAGGTGAGGACACTGGTGAAGAGAATCGTCTTCTGGATTTGGAAAGAGGGAAAGCGTAGAAATTAGAGATGGAAAAGGCCTATGAGGTCATTAGTCCATACTATCTCTGCCAGCTCTGGAGTAAGCCTATGATATGTTCTCCAGTGCTTTTGCCCACCCCAGTTACAAATGATGCAAAAAGGGGTCCCCACAGCATGCCTTAGGAGGCTATTCCACCATCTATTTCCTTACATTTGGCCCAAATGTTCTTTGGTTAATTTCATCCCTCACTCACTAGAAGCCAGTGATGTTTTTCTTTCCCTCTTTTTAGGACAGAGAAACTGAGGGGGCATCTTTGGATAGGGAAAGGGTTGTGGGTGGATTCTATCCTGGAAGAACAAATAATACTAATTTATTGGGAAATATTATTGTAATTCTACATCACCCGAGCACCCCATCACAGGAGCTCAAAGTGCTTTTACACACGTTTTTGTAATTCACAGCACTCTGCTGAGGTAGGTTAATATTGCCAAGCAACTTTCTTCCCACATACAGAGCAGGCTGTGACCCAGAACCCACTGCAGGCATTTTTTACAAAATAAGGAATGAGCTGGAACGCAGCTCCCCAATGGTAGCCCCCAACAGCATAGGGTTCTCTCAGCTACGGTGTTGCCAACTCTCATGATTTTGTCATGAATATCATAATCGTTATTGTTTTCCTTAAAACCCCAGCTCCTGGAGTCAAGTGGACATGTGATGACTTCAGCCTTCATTCTTAAAGAAAAAGTAAGTTTCTAGCCCTCATGGCTGTGGAGAAAACTTCAAAATGTGACCACAGGGCACCCGAAAGGTTCAAAAAGCAGAAGGCAAATAAAAAGAAACACCAACTCTATTATTTTTATATCTCGTGATTTTAAAGCCAATCTTGTGATTTTTGGTGAGTCTGACTCATGATCTTTGAACATTTGGTGTTGGCAATACAGCAGCGTCATCATTCCCTTGCCATAAGAAGAGTTTCATGAACCACATTTCTGTGTCCACACAGGTTGGACGCTCAGTGCTCAGGCCAGCGTATTGAGAGGGGTGAGCTTGTGTTCTGCCCTCCCGCTCTTCACAACGGGGAGGAATCAGGGCTTGGTACGGAACCAGCATGTTAGTCTTGTTGCTTAATGCATTACTGAAAGGTGCTCAGAGACGAAGGAGATGAGGCTGACCGAAGAACCTGTATAGGACAGAATAGAGATGATTAGACTAGAACTTGGGAAGGGAGAGGGCTGAGGGCAGTGGAATAGCTCCATGAATGACCGAAGGTAGCAAATTGAGGGGAGTGGTGATCTCTCTTCCCTCAGCCTCTTTTCAATCCCCTTTGTTCTCAAAATACCTCTTTACCGCAGTTCCTGAGCCTCTCATCCCTGCCCTACTGAACCAGCACGTTTGGGCCTGGGAGCTGAGGGAACCATTTTGCTTCTGAGGGATGCAGCTTCTGGATGCTTTGGCTGCAGGGTGTGACTAGCTAAACAGATCTCAGAGGGGTCTAAACCACACAATGTGTATGGATCCTCACTTCATACACTGATATCTGAGGAGCATTTTCTATCAGCTGGTAACAGAGCTGGAAGAAATGTTCAGCACAAACCCCCAAACCAGATGAAACTTGTCTGGTTTGGGGTTTTGTTTCAAACCTGGAACCCTCAGATCAGGTTCACTGGAAGCTTTGGGGAATATGTGGGGGGGAGGGGCAGGGGTGCAAACCTTTGGGGAAAGCCTGAGGCACATTCACCGTTTCAGCTGTAAGCCACATGAACTTTAGTGGTTGCATGAGTTTTCTGACGCAAAAAACCTTGGCAGTTTTGTCTGGGTTTTCCAATGGCTGATCTGCTGATTGGGCAACGACTATAGCTCCACAGCCTGTATGTATGTGTGAATGCCTAGGCAAACGGTTTTCAGAAGGAAGAGGAAATGGACGTACAGCAATAATCCTCAGCCACTCCAGCCTCTTGGGCAGGGACACCCCACTCACTGCTGGGACAAAGTCAAACAGTGCTTAGAAAAGAAAATGGCTGCCCCAAGGAGGAGTGTCCCAATCTCTGACCCGGAGACTAGCAGAAACCATTGATCTATACTTAAGGCAATGATCTGACATCCAAATGCTCCCTCTTATGTTCCTTGATCATGGTGTTGCTGCTGATTAGCATTTGAATGGGGCATCTAATTAGAGGGAGGGAGAGAGACAGACAGACCACAGGCAGGGCAAGTCCTCAACTCCTACCACTCACGCCTGCGTATGTTCTACTGATTAGTGTCTGAATGGGACCATGATTAAAGAGACCACGGCCATTGTGCAGCCTCTCAATAGAGTGGCTACATTCAAGGATTTATTTCAATTAAGACTTGAATAAATGTTTTGCAAATGGGAGCCTCTCCTGTTGAATGGGACGAGCTTTTAAACATCTCAGAAGCATAATTCTTTCTTGTTCTTTGCCTTATCATGCCAATCTCTGTGTGTGTGTATAGCAGCGACATGTTTCAGTTCAAGTTTTGATTCGAACGTATCGATTTTTATTTGTTCGTGGGCTTTGTTGTTCAAAGAGCCGCTGTCGACCCTTGGTGGAAAACACTTGAAAACCATTCTTGGGAGAAACATTTCTGCCCTCTGAGGCTACGTCTATATGTGCAGTGCCGCTCTCCTGTTGGCACAAAGACGCACCGCCATGAGCAGCAGAAGCTATGTTGGCGGGAGTGCAGGCAAGTGCTTATGCTGGCGTACTTTATGTCGTTCACGAGGATGGTTTATTCACCCCCCTGAGCAACACAAATTATGCCAGCGTAACCTGTAGTGTAGACATAGCTTTAGGCATTTGTGCTGTGTGTGAGTTCTTCCACCAATTGCGTTATTTAGTACAATGATTAATTCACAGTAGCATCTAGTAGATCGATCCAAGATCAGGGCCAGCTGAAGGAACGTTGCAATATAAAGGACTGGTTAATGGCCCTATCACACCCATAGAGGACTACATATAAAAGGCCTCCTCCCATCGCTTTGAATGCTGGGAAAGGGAAATAAAAATAGGTAATGTGAAGATTTTTCTTCTCTTTGCTGTTTGAATTCTCACAGGGCCAGAGAAACCAAACTGAAGCCAGAGATTCCCAGGGGGTTATCTCCTGGCTCTGCCCTGAAAGACACTTTGAATTGACAGCTCACTACAACTATGTCACTCTTAGGATTTAGATGATAACTCATTTGTGTGTATATGTTTGCTTGCTTTAACCTGTAAATAACGCTATTATTCCTTTTTTCTAGTTAATAAACCTTGGATAGTTTATTACAGAATTGGCTACAGGCGTTGTCTTTGGTGTAAAGATCGAGGGTACCAATTGATCTGGGATAAGTGGTCTCTTGGGCCCAGAAGCAACCTGAATATTATGTGATTTTTGGTGTAAGTGACCATTTATCACCAAGTACAGTTTGGGTGTCAAGACAGGGTGGAGAGTCTCAGGGGACTGTCTGTGACCCCATGGTAAGACTGTTTAGTGATCCAGAAGTTCACATTTGTTACTGGCTTAGTGAAATCTAATTATAAGAACATAAGAGCGGCCATACTGGGTCAGACCAAAGGTCCATCTAGCCCAGTATCCTGTCTTCCGTCAGTGGCCAATGCCAGGTGCCCCAGAGGGAATGAGCAAAAGAGGTAATCACCAAGTGATCCATCCCCTGTCGCCCATTCCCAGCTTATAGAACATACCACCAATTTGGGGTGTCCGGCCTGTCTTTGACAGTCTGCCCTGAGGTACGTACTCACGTTTGTGAGCCACTCCAGACAGCATGAAAACAGGTACGTCTCCATGAGCTGGTAATCACACCTCCTGGGTCAAATGAAGACATAGCCTAAGTGACTTTCCCACGGTCACACAGGAAGTCCGTGAGAGACCATAAATCTTAGCGCCGTGCATTAACCACAAGGCCGCCCTTCCTCTCCTAACTATAGGCATGTTCATGTCAATAAGACTCTTCAGCCACAATTTTCAAACCTGGTTGCTGTTGAATGAAAATGGGAGTGCTGCTGCAGAGCCGCAGCTCCCACTGACAGCTTCTGATCTGACTGTTAATCAGATCTGAACGTGAGAGGGCCTTGCAGATCAGTTCAGGAAGGCTGCCCCATGCATGAGGAGCATTATGGACGAAAGCCTAAAGATTGGCTATGGGAGAAACAGAGTGTGAGCCCAAGCTGGTCTCATTAGCAGAGCACAGAGAGCAGAGGCATGGGCAAGTAAATAGGGAGGAGCAGAGTTTGGCGGGCTTTGGGCAAGGACAAGAATCTTGATCTTGATGCAGTGGGGAAGTTGAAACCCAGAGATGAGATCTTGCACACAATTACTTAAAGGATCAGTGACCATTCTCTCCTGTAGCACCAGGTCAAATGCTCACATCACACAGTGTTAATTCCAGAAATAGGCTATAAATGTGAGCAGACCACTTTTTCTCATTGGGCATTTAAGAAACAACATTTTTTTCCCGTCTTTCAACGAGTGAAACCTCACTGGCAGAGTTTGAGAATGAATGTTCGGCCCTTTCTGCCTCTGAAATAGAGTCATGAACCTAGCTCAAATCTTTGCCCTTCGCGCTTTCATAACCTCCAGGCTGGATTACTTGTTCATGGCTAGGGATGAAAATAAACTTCCCTTAAAGAAGGTGAGCAGCTGTAACATGGATCATCAGGAGTGCATTATCTAGATGCTTGGCTTACTACACTATGCCCCCTCAAAATACTGGGTCAAATTCAAAGTCTTGGTCCTATTCTTCAAAGCCTTCCAGGGAATTGTCCCTAGCTACTCAAGAAATTGCCTCTGCAACAGTGATCTCCCCTCACTGCTACATTCCTCAGGACCTGTCAGCTGGAAGGGTGAGACTCATGAGAGCAGGAGACAGAGCTTTCACTGTGGCTACTCACTCCCTCGGGAGATCTGAATGACTGTGGAACTCAGAAGTGTCAGAACAAAATAGAAAAAATCACTCCTTTGACTGGACAGCAGCTTTCCCACACTATCAACCAGGAAGGCGAAGGAGGCAGAAAAAGAGAAGGAAAAGGTAGATGAAGAAAGAAGGGCAAATTTCCTTAAAGGGCCATCTTTGCAGGAAGGAAGGAAAGAGTAAGACGTGACTACAGGCCAGTCTTTGGAGATTTTGAAACTATTAGGTGCCCTGACTCTGGTGGGGATCTCTGTAAAAACGTGTCAAGATCTCACACCCTTTGAACAGATGTTTCTTGGATTTTAAGACATTGTTTCCCATGGGCAAGACTGTGGATGTTCTGACACCCGTGCAGCCGGCTGACAGGTGGAAACATGTAAGGAGGCCCTCTTCCCTCTTTGAATAGCTTGTGCAAGTGTACAATCACACCTCCATTCCCTATGAAGCACAGGGCCTGCTGGCTCAGTGTGCATAAGGGCTCCTGGCTTCCATCTCCACATGGCCGCCTGGAGCAGACCCCCTACTCACCAGGCCAGTCAAGAAGGAATTGAGCAAGGCCATAGTATGTTTCCCTCCCCAGCTACTCATCCTGGAAAGCTGTTTCTCTCTGCTGCATGCCTGCTACAGTGCAGAGTCACCCTGCCTCCCCCAACAAGCGTATTGATTGTCTGGCACAGGAAGATGAGCCAAGTTCCTACTGTGAGGTCTAGTGTGAAAGTGGGAGCCAGCTGAGCTCCTGCCCTCAGTACATTAGCTCTCTTAATACTCCCGGATTTTGGGGTCTTGGTGCCCCTGATTGAAATTCAAAACTCCCAGCGATTTCTTTCCCCTTTCATTAATTTCCTAATGTTCCAGTTCTGCTGAGATAAGATCGGGCCAAGGGCTGTGCTCACACCACTTTATTTGTCACTCTGATCAATAGCAAACTTGTTCTGGTGCAAAAGAGGAAAGGACAGAGAGGGGTCTAATTTCCAAATCCATGGAGGTGGGAGAAGATTTGAAGATCCCTCTGTCCTAATTATCCTGCTGTAGAGAGGGGCAGCAAAGCCTAATCTAGACAGCAATAGACCAGGCAGACACACTGGGAGATGGGGGTAGGTCCTTAATATTACGAAGTTCAACATCTCCAAACCTCCAACACTTGTATAAAAAACTGATGGGGGGAAGGGAGTACTTGATCCAGGTTAAAATGAAGCAGGGTTTTTAAGCTTCTGTAAATGTGTGCATGTGTGATTGCATCCCATTTCATTCCCAGTGTGCACAAAACAAAGGATATTTTTATTACAAGCCTTGGAGCAGTGAGTGTGAATCCAACTCCTGAGTAGTGAACAAAAGTTATTGCCACCTGATAGCTGTTTGATGGCATGTGTGAGATGAGTTTGGTGACTCTCAGTACAGTGCCTAGTGATCAGATGTTAAATGATCACCAACATTCAGGCAAAAAGGACGATGGTATGAAAAATGCAGGATGGCAAGCCACAAATGTGTTGTTAATAGTATAGAATCATACACTGTACAAACTCATGTATGAATTTCATAACGTATGATTCCCTTGCATGATGACTTCAGAATAGCATGTTGCTAAATGCAGGACAGAGTGCTTCCTAGAGGGATGTAGGACATTAGAATAAAGGATGGCCCTTAAGAGAAGGCCTAAGTGGTCCGCCTACTATGTTCTGCAATGACAAAAAGCGCCACCGCAATTGGTACCTTTGTTGGCAGTAAAGATGGACTCCCAGTCATAACTTTCAGACCCCAAAATTCTGGGATATTCAGATCTAGTGTTTTGGCTGGATCCAGGTGACAGGGTATCATGTGCTAGAAATCCTCCATGGAGATGCAAAGCTATTCTGCTGACTCACCTGGAAACCAGTCCTGGTGGGTCCTATTAGCTGCAACCCAAGCATATAAAAGGAGTAAAATGTCCCTTTCTGAGCCAGAAACACAGAAGATTGCAAGCAACCATGATTGAAACAGTGAGGTTGATCTGTTGTAATTTAAGATAGCACTAAAGATAAGTCTGAGGCAGGGGGTAAGTTTGTACCTAACCCAATGTGCGTATGTGTCAGAAACAGAGATGGAGTGTCTCCTGCTTACATACCACTATAAAGAGAGGGGTCAGTTGTGAAATCTGGAACTTGATTATACATGTATGCACATCCCTGCCTGCTAAAAGTCTGAGAGTGTTTGAATATTGGGTTTTGGCTGCTTATCTCCAGTGTGAAACTCTGTAGAAATCCCTGCATGCTGCCATTTTTAAAATGAAATCACGTGCCCTCTTCTCTAGCGCCTGATTTTGGGGAAGTTTGGCTCCAGATGTAGATTCAAACTTTACAGTCCAGATCCATCTCAAGTGTCTGTCTTTGGCCTTCACTACAGGCCAGAGGGTCTTCTCCATTCAGCAGCCATATGAGGGGTAAGAGCATTTATTGTTCTGGGGGATTGTTCCAATAAGACACAGAAACTAGAAATGGTCCCAGGCCTTCAAAATTCAGTTCCAGGCCTGGAAAGGGTGGAAATGCTGGGACGTCAAGTTTTGGTTCAGCCCGTTATAAACACAGGCCATTTGAAAATCCACACTCAAGTTCAGAAGCTGGCTATCCCAAAAGTTTGGATCTGACTGAAGGTGGTCAGAAGACCCTACAGTCAAAGGACACTGATCACATGGGATAAAACTACTTGACCCTAATGGATGAGCTCTGATCAAAGCACAGCAGAAAAGTCTTAACACCTGTAAGCCCCCGGGCCAGGTTTCTGTCCAGCTCCAGATCTGTTGATCCCAGTGCACATGAGCAACACTGGCTGTCATTTCACATGTAATCCCAGCTAGTCCCAGCAGTGCAGATCCTGTCCCAGCCTCCCACTTTCTAAATTTAGTATCATCAGAGGGTAACGCTTTTATTCCCATATTCCGTGCTGCTTTACCAGACAGGCTCTCAAACCTAATTAAGCTTTGCATTATCATTGTTTTTATCACATTAAGATCCCACTTGGCTCTCAGCAGCATAGACCACAAAGTCAACACTGCATCTTTAAACAGAAACAACAGATTTTGGTTCAATTAAAAATTCATTAAAATGTAAATTAGTTTGGAAATTTTTTTTTCTTCCAATGCCTACTCAGTGTGGTACTTTAATTGCACAGAGTGTTCAAAAGAGTGGGACTCTAGGCACAGAGAGAAATTGATCTCCATGTACTCACCTGGCTAAATAATCTTTGAAGGGCGTTTAACCCTTTTCCTTCACCCACTGCAGCTTCTGTTGTCACACAGTAGATCTTCAGTTCACCGCAACACAATCAATTGCCTTAATGATCTGAACTATGTTATTTTACAGCTATGGTGAATGACTGATTGACATTATCATGCAACTTTGATTCCTTTCCTCTCGTCTTCCTTTGAAATTCTCATATTGCTCCCAGGAAAACTTTTTCCAGCAAGGCCCATCTTGAAAGCCAGCTGGTTCATAGCAGATTTGACTCGGTGTGCCAGAGTAAATTTACGAGCCATATCCCTTATAGAATCTGCAGCAGCCCTGGAGGTGTAAGTCCATTCTTACTAGACCATGCTTTGCTTCTAATGTGCTATAAAAATATGTGTGTGCATTATTTTTTATATCTGTATTTTAGTTTAGTTTTCTTAACATGGTAAACCCAATCACTATAGCAAGTTCATTAGGTGTCCTTAATTGCTAAGAGCACGCTCAGAACGTATGGCAAATGCAACGTAATTGAGAACTAATTAACTTGTTATAGTTATCTCGTTATATGCCAATTAAACTTTTAAACATTCTTTCCAGTAGATAAAGAAACAATAAAATTCCATCGGGCTAAATTCAGAGCTGGGGTAAATGGGGCAACTCCAGTGACTTCAACTTGTTTTAAATTTCTCTCTTTCCGCTTTTTCCATTAAAAAGAGCCACACAAACAAGGGGCTGGGGGCGGCGATTGACTGTTCCACAGAAGCAGTGGAAATGTTTATGCTCAAACTGTTGTCAAAAGCAAACAAAATCAAGAATAATATTTTCTTTAACCTCTTACAGTCCAGTCATCTGAGGTGTTACTTGTAATAACAGGCAAAAAAATATTCAAATCAGAGAGTGACTGTTAAATTCATAGTGCTTCTTTAATGTTTGTGAAACATTTTGAAGGTGAAAACATTAATTGTTAATTATTAAAATAAAAGGCAAACTCTCTGGGCCTCTTTGAACTGACAGTAAAATCACTGCCTAGATTTATTTATCACTGTGAAAAGAGACATGGGCATGAACACACCACATGGGGGTGGGGTAAATTAATGAGATTTTCCCATCCTGGGAGATATTTCCTACTTTTTTTTTTTCCAAACTGAAAATGTATGTGGGAAAGGATTAATTCTGGAACCAGAATATTATAATAATGAGAGCCGGAGAAGGGATAGTTAGGTGCTCATATACCATAGTGCTTCATGGACTGGTGTTGGGGTTGGTCCTGCTTTGAGCCGGGGGTTGGAGTAGATGACCTCCTGAGGTCTCTTCCAACCCTGATATTCTATTATTAGATTAGATTAGATGAAATAATCTCTTGAAAGCAAACAGGGTGGCATCTTTGTGATACTAGGCAGCCACAAAGAGCCAAATCCAGCCTTTGGCAGGTACTTTGGGAGTTGAGTCTATTCACATCTAGGCTGAATCTGGTCCAAAAAGTTTAAATTAGAGATGGGTCTGGACACGTCAAATTGTTTAAGAACATCATGACCACCCACACCTCCCTTAACTTTCTTCCAAATCCCAAACTGAACCTATCTTTTCTCTCCTTGCTATTTCCAGGAAGCTCCGTGGTACAACGAGAGAGGCTGTTCTCAAGCGATTTTCCCACCTAACTTTCCATGCCAAGATGACAAAACCCATCCAGAGACCTTTCAGGTATTTGCTGCATCTAAACATTGTGAAAGTCTCCCATAACTCCTGTGGTTTAAATCAGCACAATTCCCGGAGTGGAAAGAGTGTGATGTAGTGTTATGGAGGTTACTGGCAGCACACCAGAAGACTGGACTGCCCTCTCCTGTACAGTTCCCCAAGATGTGCTAAAACAGCAAAGCTTGCACAGTGAAGGATTGTGTGTTTTTATTACATTTTTACAATGTTTTCATTACGTGCTTTTATTCTATTGTTCTAAGCTGCTGTAATGAAAGCTGGAGCGATAAAAGTTGATTGATCACTACTTTTCCATGTATAAATGAAGGGGTTTTTTTCCACTAGGAATGCGTGAACCTCAGAAGGTTCAAGAGTTTGATTGAATGCAAAGACCAGGCATCAAATCCAGCTCCAGTGTAAACTCGCTGAGGTCAAGACCTTTATGTTGATTTTTCCGAGTACTTGTCAGGTTATTGGGACATCAAGTTTGCAAAATGGGGCTGGAAATCTGGTGAGAAGGTCTATGTGCGATCTAGTGGTTTGTTTCATCCAAGCTTTTTTGTTAGTTTGGTATTATGTGGGTTCCCATGTCCTGAAATTCTAAAAACTAAAGGAGTTTTTATTTTAAAAATGCCATAGTTGACTTCAGTGGGAGTTTTGGGTGCACAGGGAAGGCAGGGTCAGGCCCTTAGATAAGGATGTACTGTTTATAGTTGAAGTCAAAGTAATTGTAATGGGTGGATTCCCTAGTTCTTCTTCCAGTGCTGATTTTTGTGTGTGTAACACTGTGGAGTATGCATGAGCTCCTTGCATCTGAGACCATAGGATTCTTGCTAGCAATGTCCATTGGTCTGGCCTGTGTTCTTCTCCTCCTCATGCTCCAAACCCTGGGCATAAAGGGGTGATGTGAACAGATCACCTCTCCCATTCGTCCTGTACTGCCGCATGGTCTGAATCAGAACCCTCCAGCATCCCAAGCTGATCCTGTCTTCAAACCTGCAAATATTGTAAATAGAGTTATTGTTAGTTAGATTTAGCTCTAGTTTTCCTAGAATTAATTTCTAATTAGAATGTGAGGACTTCCCTTCCCCTTGAGGAACCCCCTTCCTTCCCAATACAGGACAGAGATTATGCCCCTACTCCTTTCCAGTCAGCAATGACCACGAACAGTGCCTTTATTGCTTGGGAGAAGCCATTTTTCATGGAGTGTACCATTTGCTGCTCTTTTCCCAGCCTCACCCAGCAATCACAGGAGTTCAGGCTTAGGAAACATTTCATGGATTGGGCAACGAGGCCCCAGTCTAATCCAAGGCAGGCCAACCCTGTGCTTTGGGCAGAGGTGTTGAGAATTGCGCCTGCTAGCACCATGACAAATTCCTCTCTCTTCCCTCTTTAGGGACCGCTCTTACGATAGGATACTCATCCAAGAGGTGGATTCCCTTTTCTGATGCAGAGCCGTAGATCTGGTGCCATATAAACATCAAGGAAAGGGTTTTCATTCCAGATACTTCCTGATCACCAAGAAAAAAGGGAAGATGGAGACCCATCCTGAATCGTCAGCAACTCAATGTCTTTATCTGCAAATTGAGGATTTGGATGGTCACCCTAGCATTAATAATCCCATCCCTAGACAGAGACACTTGGTTCATAACTCTCGATGTGAAGGATGCCTATTTTGGCATTGTCATAAATATAAAGGGAAGGGTAAACCCCTTTGAAATCCCTCCTGGCCAGGGGAAAGCTCCTCTCACCTGTAAAGGATTAAGAAGCTAAAGGTAACCTCACTGGCACCTGACCAAAATGACCAAAGAGGAGACAAGATACTTTCAAAAGCTGGGAGGAGGGAGAGAAACAAAGGGTCTGTGTGTCTGTCTATATTCTGTCTTTGCCGGGGATAGACCAGGAATGGAGTCTTAGAACTTTTAGTAAGTAATCTAGCTAGGTACGTGTTAGATTATGATTTCTTTAAATGGCTGAGAAAAGAACTGTGCTGAATAGAATAACTATTTCTGTCTGTGTATCTTTTTTGTAACTTAAGGTTTTGCCTAGAGGGGTTCTCTATGTTTTGAATCTAATTACCCTGTAAGGTATCTACCATCCTGATTTTACAGGGGGGATTTCTTTATTTCTATTTACTTCTATTTTTATTAAAAGTCTTCTTGTAAGAAAACTGAATGCTTTTTCATTGTTCTCAGATCCAAGGGTTTGGGTCTGTGGTCACCTATGCAAATTGGTGAGGCTTTTTATCCAACATTTCCCAGGAAAGGGGGGGTGCAAGTGTTGGGAGGATTGTTCATTGTTCTTAAGATCCAAGGGTCTGGGTCTGTAGTCACCTAGGCAAATTGGTGAGGCTTTTTACCAAACCTTGTTCAGGAAGTGGGGTGCAAGGTTTTGGGAAATATTTTGAGGGGAAGACGTGTCCAAACAGCTCTTCCCCAGTAACCAGTATTAGTTTGGTGGTGGTAGCGGCCAATCCAAGGACAAAGGGTGGAATATTTTGTACCTTGGGGAAGTTTTGACCTAAGCTGGTAAAGATAAGCTTAGGAGGTTTTTCATGCAGGTCCTCACATCTGTACCCTAGAGTTCAGAGTGGGGGAGGAACCTTGACAGACATAGACATTCATCCTTCCCACTGGAGGTTCCTCAGGTTTGTCATAGGTTCAAACAACTACCAATACAGGGTACTTCCCTTCAGACTAGTAACTGTACCCAGTGTGTTTGCAAAAATATTCTCAGTAGTTCGCAGCACATGTTCGTCACAATGGCTTGACAGTCTTTACATACCTAGATTATTGGTTTTTGATGGGCAGGTCCTGGCTGGAAGTTCTGACCTCAATGAAACCGCTGCTCAATCTTCTGGCATCACTTGGCATTTGTGTGAACACAGAAAAGTCTGTCCTGGCTCCAACACAAATTATACAATCCATAGGAGTGACTCTGGATTCTATCAGAGCAAAAACTTGTCTTCCGATAGGCAGATTCCAGTAGATGAACAATCTAATCAATGAAGTCAGGAAGAATCCAAAGACATCAGTTCATTCCTTCCTTATCCTTGTAGGCCACACGGTGTCATACACTTATGCAACACCTTTCACAAGGCTTCTCTCCCGTATCTGCTAGCTTGGCTTTGAACAGTTTATGCACCAAGAAAAGACAGCATAGACAAATTAGTAATGATTTCCTCCAATGTGAAGGATCCTCTAACTTGGTGGGCAAACACGGAAAGTTTGTGTGGGAGTTCACTTCCTTCTTCCATACCTGAGAGACCCTTAATCACAGATGCATCATTATGAGGTTGGGGCACCCCCCTGGATGAGCACAGCCACCTAGACTCCTTGGAAGGCCAGAATGCAAATAAACCTGTCAGTGCTGAGAGCCGTCCGGGAAGCCTGAATGGCGCTACATCAGTGCAAGCCCCAAATACAGATGTGCAGTTGCAGCTCTGGTGTAATATAGGGCTGGAATTGGTGTGGCTTACTCTAGTTTGAAACTGGGGTGAGCAATTCTGGTATAATGTGTTTACACTGGTGGCTAGCTACACCAGAGCAACAACAGTACAATATCTCCAGTATAACATGCCCTCCTATGGAGATATGGGAGTTCAGACCCTCACAAGATTGGTTTCCTAGCTTCTTGGTGAATATATCTCTGCAGTTAGTACAGTCTGCTTCTCCATCCAGCTTCAGTAGAAATTTCCAGGCTAAAGAAGTCTTATCTGCCACTGATGCCATTAAACATTGATTCGTGCCTTTCTTGTACTGTGCCTTAGACTCATCCTCTGTAATTCTTCCTTCACTGGGCCCCAGGCCATGCTCCAGAGACTGCAATTCGTTGTGAAATGCCTCTTCCAGGGCTCTTGCGCCCAATAGAGACTTTTCCCCAGATAGTTTAGAGATGTCTATAAAGTCGATGAGCATCAGTGTCCAAAATTCCACAGGGAGGCCCACGAGTGGGTAGGACAGAACACCAAAAGGGCATGAGATGATGTGTGCACCAGGAGGGGAGATGCCAGAGCTTTTTAGGAAGTAGGTAACAAGGATCTGGATTTCTTAGCAGACTCACAGCTGTGATTTATTCATAGAAAGAAGGAAGGGAAATCTTTCCGCTTCCCCACATTGAAATTCTCCGTTCCCTGGCTTTAGTCACGAACCTCCCAAGCAGGAGATGTATATCTCCACCCTCCATAAGCTATTACCAGCAGGACAGTGGGGTGGGAGGAGGTATTGTTTCATATTCTCTGTGTATATATAAAGTCTGCTGCAGTTTCCATGGTATGCATCTGATGAAGTGAGCTGTAGCTCACGAAAGCTCATGCTCAAATAAATTGGTTAGTCTCTAAGGTGTCACAAGTACTCCTTTTCTTTCTACCCTCCATAGAGTATTCTGCATCCGATGAAGTGAGCTGTAGCTCACGAAAGCTTATACTCAAATAAATTGGTTAGTCTCTAAGGGACCACAAGTCCTCCTTTTCTTTCTGCAGCTTGTGTTATTGTTTGCTAAACATATTGTGGCACATTGTTTACCTCACTCTGCAGCCTCAAGATCTTTCTGCCGTTTCTCTGCTCTAGGAATTTCATAAATAAATCACTAGGTCAGGAAGTCTCCCTCTTTCTCCCTCTCACACCCTCCCCTCTGTATTTGTACAGATCATTTAAACCTGCCATGAATGCTACTTTTGATTGCTCCCCTCTGATGGTATCTCTGTGTACTAGGCTTAATCCGGCAGAAGACTGATCATTCATACTCCTGACCACAAAGAACCCTAATGATCTAATACCATAGAACAATCAGATTTAGATATTACCTGAATGTAAGTTTGTTTCCCTGGTAATGTAGACATTTAAACCTACAGACCAGGTGTTCAAAGGAGTGGGTTTTCAGGGGCTCAGTACCATGGCAGAGCCAGATATTCAAAATTATCTCAGCTCCCATTTAGGCACCTGAAAAGACAGCAGGATTTTCAAAAGTACCCGGCCCCAACTGCTCCCATTGTGACTTACATGCATCCAACATACTGAACTCTTTTGAAAATGTGGCCAAAAGTGACTGTTATCAGGTCTCCCACTTAGTCCTTCTCAAGACTAAACATGGCCAGTTTTTTTTAAATCTTTCCTTATAGGTCAGGTTTTCTGACCTGCTTTTCAACACAGCTGTAAAGAGTGACTGAGTTTCTGCCAAATTCAGGACAAGATGAACTACTGGAATCTTTCTAGTAGAGAAAGGCCAGAACGAGAGCTTCAAATCCAAAAATACCCCTGAACTGTAACGCTTTTGAAACTCAGCCATAAACATCATGATTAGGGTTTATTACAATATCAGGCCAAAGAGAAATATCACATCCTAACAGCTTTGAACAGGGCTGAGGACAAAATCCAGGTCTGAATTTTGTATCTGAAGCGCTTCTATCTTAACTAGTCACTTTAAAGCTATCAGTGTAAAGGAGAAACAATAACCAGTTGGGGCTTATTTTGTGCAAAGTGCTGTTAAATTTGAATCACTGCAGGTTGGCTATAGAAAATATCAGTGTTATACACACACACACAATCCAGTCCGATTAATTGAAAATATGGTCTTGGTTAGCCCAATTTCATTATAGTGCAAGTTACCAATGTGTTATTGCTCTTATGAATGAGTTTTACTTCTAAATCAGCAGGCTGGCCCACTGGATGTGTACAGCTCCATGCCTACGCAAGCGACAGTCACACCTCCAGTTGTAACACAGGCTTTGTCTACACTACCAAGATTTGTCGACAAAACTTAATGTTGACACCCAAAAGTCGACAAAAGAAAAATTGCCAAAGGGTGTTCACGCTTGCTCCCTCTGTCGACAGATCATGTCCACATTGTGGGCACCATCATCAACCGGGTGAGCCATGCATTGTGGCTATGTATCCCACAGTGCAGTGTTGTGGGAAGGTGGAGGTGATCACTGCGCATCTTGCGAGGATTCCCTCCCAGTTCTCCCACAGCCTCTGCAGCTGCCGGGAGCAGCATCATGAGTAGCTCTGGAAGCTCTCCATGCTGAGGAATGTCAAAGCAGTGCAGCGGTCTCTCCTCCCACCCTCCCTGAGACAGCAATCTGCCTGCCGCTGCCTTCCTAGTGCAGGGCAAAACACGGGCATTCCAATGATTTTCTCTTTGTTCCCCAAACGGAACAGCACCCTCAGCTGTCAGATATTTCCCGCAGCTTTGAAGGAGGGGCGCATGCCCGCAGAGATCAAAACACTGAGCAGAGCAATCAGGCAAGCATTGTGGGATACTGGTGGAAGCCAGTTCTGTCGACAAAACAAACAGCAGTGTCTACACTGGTTCTTTGTCAGCAATAAAGGGAGGGGAAAAGAAAAGAGTCTCTCATGGAGTGGAAGTTTTTTGTCACCAACACCAGGCGTTTTTCCCCACAAAAGTCTCATTGCAGTGTGTACGCTCTCACTGTTTTGTCGCCAAAAGGCAGTTTTTGGCCACAAAACTTGGTAATGTAGACAAAGCCATAGACAAGAATAAGGCTGAAGTGTGTAGGCTCAGGGTAAGTAGGGAATAGAACAGGTAACTCTTGTGCCTTTTCTACAGCAACATGATCTATGAAAGATTCCTTTGTTTGTTTGTTTGTTTGTTTGGCTCTATGGAAGGAAAATTTGCAAATGCAGATTTCTACGGAATTCTTTGACTGCTTCCATGAGCCTGTGAAGCTGACACTGGGTTTGAACTTAGTGGATTTGCTCCCTTTGGCTGTGGAGGTTTACAAGGGTCGATGAAAACGCAGCAAGAACCAACATTCTTTAAAGTTAAAGCCTCCTCCCGCTTGTTTCCTTCTCTTTCTCACTGCCTTGGGCACCTCTGTGATCCTGTGCTCATCAAGCATGATCAAAACATTCCCAAGTTCATGGCCCCCCTGAGAGAATGCTCCCCACCCGCTACATACACACACTGCCACCTAGTGGTTTGATAATCCACCAAAGCTTGACAGCAACGAAGAGGGGCAATGCAAATCTGGGGATTTCAGCCAAATGCCATTAACGTTGCATTTAAAGACTTGACATCCGACAGTACTCAGCTATGTTCCACCTTCCCAAATTGGAGGTGCCCTGTTAGAGATGCACAAACTGCCGGGCTATAACGGATTGGATACAGTGCCAGCTGTGAAGATGCATTTGGAAATATCACTACATTAGCACCAGTCTCAGATAACAGGAGGTACAATTGTCACACGTTTTCTACCTTTTCAGTTTTTTGTGCGTGTCTAATTGAGGGGGAGGAGGAAGGACCTTATCTCTTGTGACTAGTGGTGGCACAACTGAAAAAATTGTTTTTGTTACCAGGTGGAAAGCTTTTCACATGCAAATTGTCAATATCATTGCAAGGTAGTTTTTTTATTCATCTAAAACAGTTTATCTGACCAGAAAAAAAATAATAATAAAAAGAAAGATTATTCTTGTTTTATATCAAACATTTCACTCTGACAATAGTGAGTTGTACACAATGAAATGTTGGGATGGATCACCCCATTTTGCAATTTCCTATGGGAGAGAAAAAACAAAGGAGAATAATGGACAATTATCTGTTTTGGACATTCATGCCAAACAACAGTCAAGTGGCTGTTTATGCAGGCTTTTTATTTTCTCTTTTTCCCCATCAGAGAAATTGGTACATTTTTATAGTTGTGTATTTTGTTGTCTCTTCATTGTTTACAATTCCCTCTCAGAAGCTGGGAAAATCATGTCACATTCCCTACTGATTCCGTCCTTTGCTATTGATTTTTACTTCCAGAAAATCCTAATAGAGCTTGAAATTAATACAATTTAATTTTGCGCTCTCCATTTATTTTGTGCCAAAATGAGGATCTTCGCTGCTGTTGCACAGCTCTAGGTATACAGAATATGGCAGAGGTCGACTCCTGAGGACAATAAACACTGGGAAGAGGAGTACATTGATACTTTACACTCTCCATCCCAAGACAGTGAGGATCATTTGCTCCAGCCCAGTGAACCAGATATAAATATTTCTCTCTTGAATGGTTCATCCAAAAAGTGGAATTTAGAGGGCCAGATCCTAAACTGGAATAAATCAACCCTGTTCCCTTGATTTTAACCTACATCAGATTACCCCAACTGAGAATCTGGCTCGATATGTCTTGCCTCTTAAGTGAAAAACACACTTCTAGACCCATGAGCCAAGTCATCCAATGATCTCAAAGCACTTTGCAAGCAGCACAGTATCTCTGTGAGGTAGGTAAGTGTTGTTTTGCATATAGTTAAACTAAGGCACAGTTTGAGTGACTTTGTCTAAAGTCAAACAGATCTGGGAAAAGAACCGAGGTGTCCTGGTTCCCAGTGCCTTGCTCTGCTCACTGTAGGGCTGCTTAGGCATAATTAGATGTAGATCCATTCGCCAACCAAAGATGCAATGGATTCTTTCTGCATCGATGAAGTGAGCTGTAGCTCACGAAAGCTTATGCTCAAATAAATTTGTTAGTCTCTAAGGTGCCACAAGTCCTCCTTTTCTTTTTGCGAATACAGACTAACACGGCTGCAATTCTGCAAGAGTGGGGTTTATGCAGAAGTGGGCTCTGCTATGTATGACAAGAGCCTTCAGGAGAAGATTGGGGACACTGAACCTTGCCAAATCTGCAATGCTGCTTCCTGCTAATGAACTTGCTGACGAGGAACAGACACTTCCTGGCCTGTGGGAGATGTTTCACTTTTTCAGGAGGCCTGAGGCTTTCACTGGAGAAAGCGCCTGTAGGCAGGTTATAGTGTTGATAATGAGGCTATGAAAGGTTGTGGCCGTGGTTAATATAGGCTTCCATTTGTCACGCCTGTTTGTCATGTCACCACACTGTTTAGCTGTATAAAATGGACTGTAAACTTTGTTCATTTGGGACTGACAGCTATGATAAAGGTTATGTGCATTTTACAGCTTTGCAAATTTGAAGGAGAAAGGTCTCACTGCACAAGGACTTATCATTCATCATATCGCAGAAGACACTATTAGATCATTTTGTCTGTCCCTCCCCTGCCAGTTCAGGATGCCACTGCTTGGCTTAATGGTGCCTCCTGCTCAGGTTAAAGACTTGGTTTTAAATACGTAGAACCTCTGCTCTCTCTACACATCTGTGTCTTTCATATCTGCATTCTAAATCCACTCTCTCTCCTCAAGTTGTCGTTTAATATCTACATTCTAAATCCACCATGCCTCCTCAAGTTGTGGATTGCACCCTCAGCAAGTTTGCAGATGACACTAAACTGGGAGGAGTGGTAGATACACTGGAGGGTAGGGATAGGATAAAAAAGGACCTAGACAAATTAGAGGATTGCGCCAAAAGAAATCTGATGAGGTTCAACAAGGACAAGTGCAGAATCCTGCATTTAGGACGGAAGAATCCCATGCACCATTACAGACTAGGGACCGAGCAGCTAGGCAGCAGTTCTGCAGAAAAGGATCTAGGGGTTAGAGTGGACAAGAAGCTGGATATGAGTCAACAGTGTGCCCTTGTTGCCAAGAAGGCTAACGGCATTTTGGGCTGTATAAGTAGGAGCATTGCCAGCAGATCGAGGGACATGATCATTCCCCTCTATTTGGAATTGGTGAGGCCTCATCTGGAGTACTGTGTCCAGTTTTGGGCCCCACACTACAAGAAGGATGTGGAAAAATTGGAAAGCATCCAGCGGAGGGCAACAAAAATGATTAGGGGGCTGGAGCACATGACTTATGAGGAGAGGCTGAGGGAACTGGGATTATTTAGTCTGCAGAAGAGAAGAATGAGGGGGGGATTTGATAGCTGCCTTCAACTACCTGAAAGGGGGTTCCAAATAGGATGGCTCTAGACTGTTCTCAGTGGTAGCAGATGACAGAACAAGGAGTAATGGTCTCAAGTTGCAGTGGGGGAGGTTTAGATTGAATATTAGGAAAAACTTTTTCACTAGGAGGGTGGTGAAGCCCTGGAATGGGTTATCTAGAGCGGTGGTGGAATCTCCTTCCTTAAAGGTTTTTAAGGTCAGGCTTGACAAAGTCCTGGCTGGGATGATTTAGTTGGGGATTGGTCCTGCTTTGAGCATGGGGTTGGACTAGATGACCTCCTGAGGTCCCTTCCAACCCCGATATTCTATGATTCTATGATTCTAACGTCCCTAGAGAGTTAACTGTTATTTCTTGAATCCTTGGAGCTATTGTATGGGAATTTTGGTTAGTACAAACTGATATTTATAAAAGGTCAAAAGGAAATGTAAAAGTGTCTTTCCTTTCTTTTCCTTGCCTTCAAAGCAGAGAATGCAACATTGCATAAAGAACTTGCTTTTGCCACTATGCAAAGATTTTTTTTTCAGTACTCCCAGTATTTAGTGCAGAATTCTATGAGTGGAGAATTATTCTCCAAATTACTAGAGGCAAGACGATATAATAGTCTTTTATTCTATTTCAGAACATATTACTCTTCCTTTACGGACTGTTTCCACAGTTTACTCTAATCTTCCTGCAACCTGTCTTGTAGAGGAGATATAAAATTGAGGCCCTGCCACATTTGTGCACCTGTTTAATTTTAAGTGGGTGAGTAGTCCCAGTGGCTTCAATATACAGTGTGACCAAGAGCTGCAGAATCAGGCCCATTGTTTGTGACGCACTTTGGGATAAATAGCATATTAGCAAAATAGGGTGTGTTAAACCCAAATCTTGCACCATCCTTTATGGGAGAGTCTCAGACTCCTCCAGAAGGACTGTGTGCAGGCTGAAATATATTGTACTATGGTCTGTATGTGTTATACTGATTTTGTGCCTATATTCAAGGCTGCTGTACTAGACACTTAGACGTAACTGATGCAGTAAGTTCCCCAGATTTATGTCACAGAGCTGCATGGAGTTATGTGACATTTTGTGACTATGTTAATCAGTTACAAAACAAGTCAGTAAATTGCCTGGTTCCTTAACCCATGGGAATCCAGGGAGCCAGACACCATCCTTCACCCAGGACATTGGCTCCCCCTCCAATACTGGATCAAATTCAAGGTTCTGGTCCTCATAGCCAATGCCTGATCACCTATATAAGGTCTTTCCCTCTGCAGTGCTCCAAGAACACTCCATCAATAGGCATGAGGCAGCTGATGGCACCAAGAGCAAGATTCTACAGTGTTCTCTGTGGAAGAACCTAACTATGGAGCTCTCTGGTATAGGACATCAAACTCAACTCACGGCGTGCCTCCTTCAGGGCCTGATCTTGTTTCCATTGCAGTCAATGGCAGGGCTCCCACTGACGGACTTAATGGCAGGTGGATCAAGACCCAGAGCAGGCATCTATTTACACAAGTCTCTCCTTAGCAGAAGGGATGACTCTCCAGCCAACAAGCCCCATTTCCTAATAAAGTCCTCACCCGGACAGACAAACAGCCTATGGAGTATGACTCCTGCCACAGGCAGAGCATAGAATCCTGCCCTCCTGCTCAGACCGCTCTGAGGCTGTTCTGATATTTAGCCAAGGTGGCTGGCACACTCTAAACAGAAGGATCAGACAGAAGGGACTGAAGCACCATCTGGGGTGGAGCAGGCAGGGACCCTGAGGAGCAGAACTTCTGTACCACTAGAGATTCACATAGCAGGGGAAAGTGCCGATTGTGTGGTGTTCCCAAGAGTCACAGGATGAGAGCGCCACTCCTCTTCCTCCTAGGAATCCCAGATGCCAGCCATCACACTATCCAGCCTCCTTCTCAAAGCCCTTCCTCACCGCACGCTCTACAGCCTATTCGTGAGGCTGGCCACACTGCCCATTTCCTGTGGAGCCTCAAGATGTGGTGGGCAGAGAAGCTGAGGAAATGGAAATTGGAAGGAAAACAAGCCTTTTTTTCTGGATTACTGCAGAGGGGAAATTATGGAGCTGTTTCCACTTCCACAATATCTAATTAAACCCAAAGCTCTTGCTATGCTCCATTCTGAATACTGTATACAGACTCTAAATCTACTGGATATGCTCTAGTATATACAGAGGCACAGTGTAATTGTACTGGACTGGCCTATGCTGTATTTTAACCTATAAATTCACAGTACCTGATGGTTTGTTTCCCCTATTTACAATTATATTAAATTTCAAAAACCCAGCTCCCACAGGAGGCTATGAAAGGGCAACAGGTACAAAAGACCCCCGCACCTCTTTCATATTGGCATCTAGTACTAGGGGAACACACCACACCACACCCCTGGCTACCCACAAAAAATTGTGCCACTTTAACTATACTGGTGTAGTTATATTGGTACAACTCTCCACATACACTCAGTGTGGGTGCAGTTATAGTGGTAGACGTGTTTTATCAGTGTATCTCAGTCCCATATAACTGCATCCACATCTGGATTTGTACCAGAATATCTATAATAATAAAAAATCACACCCCTACTCAACATAGCTATACCAGTACAAAACTGAGTGTAGAATAGAAAATGGCAGTTCTCCAAGTGGCCCATTTAATAGCCCTGTTTTGCTTAATAGTCCGCCTATTCAGGCTAAAGATGCTGTTTTAAATATGTAAGCAATTAGTCTCTCTCTCTCCCTCCCTTCCCCTCCCATCCCATCTGTGCCTCTCCTATCTGCTGCATTATAATCCACTGCATACCTCTCCAGTTTGGTGGCATGTATAACACCAGATAATTCACTGTTCTGTCCAGCAACCTTTAGCTCAATTGTAACAAGCCTGGGTTTGGACACAGCAGGCCAGCTTGGCCTTGGCTAACCCCATTGCATTATTGGCCCTTTATCTCCATGGCAGGATCCATCCTGGAATCATAGCCTCATCAATGATAAGGCTGGAAGGCAAGAACCTCCTGGGTCATTCTCTGGTCCAACCCCTCCTCCTTTTTCCCTCCTCCCACCCTGTCACACACACACACACACACCATCACAACCCTGCCAGTGAAAGAAATTGCAGCTCTGACCCCAGCAGCCATTTCTCTCCAGCATAGAAACTAAGATTCTGGCTGTAGCTCGCAGCAAGTTACTGGGGCTAGGAGTGTGACAGGTCTCTGGGAAGTAAGACTATTGTGTGCCTTTGCTGGTAAACACAATGGGCCAAATTAATCCCTGATGTAACTCTAGTGAGATTGAGTCACAGCAGGACAATATTTTATTATTACAAAAGCAGCATCCCAATTTTCAAATACTTATTTTCCCCATGTTATATATTAATACTAATAAGGAATGTTAACAATTAATCTTATATTATTTATTTTTATATAGTGCTTTCTACCCCAAAGGACCCCATTTAATGTATACATTATACAAGAAGTGGAAAGGTACAATCACTACTGTAAGCAATGTGATTATAATAATCATCATTATTAAGAGTATGTTTTGTTCGTAGAGGGACAAACCTGCTACCAGCTGGCACTCCCTCCAATACATGCATAAGCAATTGACCTGCAAAAATTCCTCCAACACTTGTATTTACGTGTGCAGATTGTGTACACAGGAAGGCTGGGGCACACATCATTTTGTAGGTGCAAAATACTTCCATGGGCATTTTTGCCAGTACAAATCTAGAGGGCTTGGCTATAAAATTTGGACCCCTGTGCAATGGGGTGCTGGTCCATGACATATAGCGCCTTTCATCTGAGGATCTCCTAGCACTTAGCAGACATTAATAAATGAAGGTTCACCACACCCCCTGGGCAGGGGTAAGTTTTAATCATACTAAGTCCATCTTCTGCACATGGTAGATCTCACATGGGTCCATAAGGAGAGGCCAAAGGTTCTGCCTATGCCAGGGTATAGCACCTCCGATGTCATAGGAGGAGTGTGCCCAGTGCTGGCAATGGATCTGCCCCACACTTGAGAAGGGGGGGATGTTACAAAGCATTTGCCTCTGCCCACCTGCCCTTGTCTGTGTGAGGGGAGTGCAGGCAGGAGCTGCTCCCACTGCTGTCCCCAGGTGCCGGTCTGTGTGTCAGACAAACTTTGAGGGGGGGAGGGAGGGAGGAGGGGGATACATTTCCCAGCCTCTGTCTCCTTCCCTCCCTCCTTCTCTCAGTGTCAGGGAGGGTGGAAAAAGCTCTCTCCTGCTCCTTTGCAAAGAGGGGACCGGGCTCTGCCAGCAGCCCCTGCCCACCCCCGGGCTGCGGGGAAGGGCGAAGAAGGAGCGAACCCGGCGAGTCGGGCAGCGGGTGGGGGCGTTTCTCGGGAGAGCCCCCGAGCTGCTGGCCCTCCCGGGGGGCTCCGCCCAGGACCCCAGCGCGGCTCCCCAGCCAGCCGCCCCCCGCCCCCGGCCAGGAGCCATGCAGCTGCCGTGCCGGAGCTGGGCGCTGGCGCTGCTCACCCTGCTCGTGGGCTTCCTCATCTTCGTGGACATCTCGGAGCTCGAGGAGGAGGAGACCGGGTAAGCAGCTCCGCGCTCTGCCCCGCTCCCCGCCGCCTGCCGCCGGGGAGCGGGCTCCGGGACGGGCGCTCGGGAGGCACGGGTGGGCGCTGGGCTGCTTGCAGGGGGGTCGACTGCCCGGCGGAAAGGGGGTGCTCCTTGCTGGAGGGGACAGGGTGCCGGGGTGGGTGCTAGGAGTGGAGAGGGGTGCCAGGGGTGGGTGGTGGGTGCTGTGGGGAGGAGAGAGGTGGGTGCTGGGGGAGGAGAGGGGTTCCGGGGTGGGTGGTGGGTGCTGTGGGGAGGAGAGAGGTGGGTGCTGGGGGAGGAGAGGGGTGCCGGGGTGGGTGGTGGGTGCTGTGGGGAGGAGAGAGGTGGGTGCTGGGGGAGGAGAGGGGTTCCGGGGTGGGTGGTGGGTGCTGTGGGGAGGAGAGAGGTGGGTGCTGGGGGAGGAGAGGGGTTCCGGGGTGGGTGGTGGGTGCTTTCGGGAGGAGAGAGATGGGTGCTGGGGGAGGAGAGGGGTTCCGGGGTGGGTGGTGGGTGCTGTGGGGAGGAGAGAGGTGGGTGCTGGGGGAGGAGAGGGGTTCCGGGGTGGGTGGTGGGTGCTGTGGGGAGGAGAGAGGTGGGTGCTGGGGGAGGAGAGGGGTGCCGGGGTGGGTGGTGGGTGCTGTGGGGAGGAGAGAGGTGGGTGCTGGGGGAGGAGAGGGGTGCCGGGGTGGGTGGTGGGTGCTGTGGGGAGGAGAGAGGTGGGTGCTGGGGGAGGAGAGGGGTGCCGGGGTGGGTTGGGAGGTGGGTGCCGGGGAGAGGAGATGATGGAGGAGAGAGGAAGGAGGGGCGGGGGGTTCAGGAGAGTTTCTTTGTCTGGCTCTCCGGGTCTCTTGCCTTTGCCGATGTGGGAAGGGGGCGTGTTTCGCTCTCTCCGCTCAGGGGCTGAGCATTGAGCAAGTGGGGAACGAGGGTCTCTGAGAGGCGAACAGGGGGTGCGGGGAGCAGGAACAGGCCCGACTAGCGATGGGGGAAGCCGGCACCGGTCCCGGTCCCGGCGGGATGGGGAGCAGGTACGATCCCGATGTGATGGGAGGAGCAGATGCCGGTCCGGGTGGGGATAGCAGTGGCAGGTACAGGTCCGGATGGGTATGGAGGAGCAGGTTCCGGTCCGGATGGGGATAGAGGGAGCCGGTACCGGCCCGGATGGGGACGGGGAACTCGTACCGGTCCGGGTGGAGACGCGGGGAGCCGGTACCGGTCCGGATGGGATGGGATGGGATGGGATGGGATGGGAGTGGAGAGAGCCCAGTCTGAAATGTGCAGGGGTTTCCACGAGGTGGGGCTGGGGTTCTGTGATTAACTCCCTGTGCGCCCCCTCCGCTCCCCCCCCGTCCCCAGCTCCCCCTTCTGCTGCGCTTGGCCCTCCCTCCTCCCCTGGAGCCCTCTGTGTCTTGCTCCGAAGGCTCCTACCTCCTCTACTCCAGCCCCAGGCTGAGCCAAGCCTAGCAGCTATCTGCGGTGGGGCTGGGCATGACTCCATCCCATAATAACCTACTCCTAGGGGCCGCTTGGCATTAAAAGGCCAAGCATTCTATAGGGGCACAGAGTGGGGATGGACGGGGCACGTTATAAACAGCGCGGGATTTCTGTTAACCTGCGGAACTCACTGCTGCAGGCAGCATGGAGGCAAAAGATCTGACGTTTCTATGAATCAGAGTCGCGCTAACACTATCCAGGCTAAAACGACAAGGGTCCCCTCACTCCTGTTAAGAGCAGGGAAAGATTTCCCCTCCTCCTTCCCAGCACAATGAGTGCCTAGCACACAGCTGGCACCATAAAATAAATTCATTAATCCTCTTCATGGTTTTATTATTACATTATACTGGGTGCATTTCCTGGTGCTGAGGGCAGGAGGGGTTACAGAGGGCAATAACTTTCCTTTGAATCACCAAGAGACAGGGACACTGACCTAGGTGGACCATTGCTCTGGTCTGGTTTGGCAGCTCCTATGAAATAATAAAGCTGTTACAATGTATTTAAAAGGTGGCTTCTCTTCCCTGCCCCATTTCCATCAGTCAGACAGCTCTAATGGCCCTTGGAGGTTCAGCTGCACAGTTGTCCTTAGAGTGTAAATGCTACAGGGCAGGAACCGGCTCTTTGTTACATGTTTGTACAGTGCCTTGTGCAAAGAGGTCCTGATCCCTGATTGTTGCCCCGAGATGCTACCACAATACAAATAAATAGGAATAATAATCTACTCAGGGGTGCCTCCTTGTTAGGGTTAAGGGGCATTGGTGGGGCAATGGAGCCAAGTTGCTACTGTCTTTTCTGCACCTGTTCTGGGGATATAATCTTGGCTTTTTGACTCGGGGCTGTGTGATTCCAGCATCTTTTGGAGACACTATGGGTATTTCTACCTTTCAATTAAACACCCATGGCTGGCCCATGTCAACTGGCTCAGGCTCGCAGGGCTTGGGCTATGGGGCTGTTTAATTATGGTGTAGACCAGGAGTTCTCATCTGGGAGTCGTGACCCTTCTAGGGGGTCACGAGGTTATTACATGTGGGTCATGAGCTGTTAGCCTACACCCCCAACCTCGCTTCGCCTCCAGCATTTACAATAGGGTTAAATATTTAAAAATGTGTTTTTAATTTAGAATGGGGATCATGCTCAGAGGCTTGCTGTGTGAAAGGGGTCACCAGTACAAAAGTTTGAGAACCACTGGTGTAAACATTCAGGCTTCGGCTGTCTACACAGCAATTAAACAGCCCCATAGCCTGAGCCCCACAAGCCTGAGTCAGCTGACATGGGCCAGCTGCAGGTGTTTAATTGCAGTGTAGACATACCCTAAATGCTTATGAACAGGAGAAAGTAGCTGCATAATGTGCAAAAGAGAAGGGGGACAGCATAGAGAAACAGAACTTTTCAAAGTTTTCCAACAGTTCTTAATGTATCTTTGAGAGCAAAGTCGCTCTAAATTAGAGATGGCAGGAAGCTGGATTTGCATCCAGATCTGCATTTCAGCCCCCCAAATTCAAGAATGCTCAGATCCCAGGTTATGTTTCAGCCCCCCTTCTCTGCTCTCAATCCCCTCCTTTCTCTTCGCTCAGCTTTCTTGGCCTATTGAAATGAAAGCACAGTCTGTCATGTGTCCTCTGGAAGGACCAAGTAACCAACCGGGGCTGGGAATCAGGACTGGCTCTATTCCCCTCATGTCTTTCCTTGGCTCAGACATGCCCCTTGGTTATTGTAAGGAGAAGAACAGCTTGCCCGCTTTTACACATGCCCTTCCCCCCAGCTCTGGAGTCGGACGCTGGGGCCATGCATCCTGTCCAGAAGAAGATGGCTCGTATGCGAAGGGCGTTGGGTGGGAGGGGAACAACCTGCTTTTCTCACCCTCAAACACCGGGAAGTCTCAAGCATCCCAGTAAAAGCACAAATGGATAAAATGCTCATTAAATGCAAAGTGAAGGGTGTGAATATAATTGGCCGGGTGTCAAAAACAATCAGGCTGTTTTCAAGGACAATAAGTCCTCAGCATCACAGTCTAAAGAGTGGTTTCAGAGGAGCAGCCGGGTTAGTCTGTATCCGCAAAAACGAAGAGGAGGACTTGTGGCACCTTAGAGACTCACCAATTTATTTGAGCATAAGCTTTGGTGAGCTACAGCTCAGTTCGTCGGATGCATAAAGTGGAAAATGCAGTGAGGATGTTTTATACACACAGACCATGAAAAAATGGGTGTTTATCACTTCAAAAGATTTTCTCTCCCCCCACCCCACTCTGCTGCTGGTAATAGGTTATCCAAAGTGATCACTCTCCTTACAATGTGTATGATAATCAAGGTGGGCCATTTCCAGCACAAATCCAGTGTTTAACAAGAACGTCTAAGGAACAGTGGGGGGAGAGGGGTAGGAAAAAACAAGGGGAAATAGGTTACCTTGCATAATGACTTAGCCACTCCCAGTCTCTATAGTGAGAGCTAAGGAGGCTGTAGCTACTGAAGTGTGACAGATGTTTCAGAGAAAGCCAGTCATTTAGTTTGTTTGTTTCTCAAGCAATCCTTCTTGCTGCTCCACGTATTATTAGCCGCCCCCACTTTGCTGCAGATGGGGGCAAACTGAGGCAAAGAATTAAAACAGAGGCCAGCTTTAGAATTCAAGAACTACTCACCTGCCAGGGCTGTGCTCTGACCTCCACCCCAGCCCTCTCTTTCTGCTCCGCGTGACCTGTGCACTGTTTTTGTAGCTGTATAACTATGTCCATTAGGGGTAGGATTTGTGCCAACAAGTTATTTTGATTCAACCCCTACCGTGGACACCAGATCATCTATTTAGTGAGTTATAATAGTTTCCCTTCTTGTATGTGAATAAGCTACGCCTTTATAGTGTCCACATTAGCTGGGTTGTGCCACTTTGGCTGTATGGGCATCGTAAAAGAAGTGTGGGTAGGCAAGTCCATTCACCTCTCTCTGGTATGTTGCACTGGCATTTCGAATGACATTGGTACTTAGTTTTCAAAGACTCGCCTGATTCCAGGCTACTGAAACTTTAATCTTGTGGAGACTTCCTCTGCGTAGGTCCCTCTATGCTGTGTCCTTTGTTTCCCCTGAAATACTCAGAGCAAAGTTCCCTTGTAAGGCTTCCCTCTAGAACACACCTTAGGGAAGCTGTGACATGAGCGTGGCTGTTTTCTTATTCACCGTAGCCAGTGTAGCGTAATGGGAAATAATTGCCCTGCCCCTCTGCCTCTCACTGCAGGGAGAGACTAAGGCTGCAGTGACTGGGGGAATAACTATTGTCAGTTACTGAGAGTAAAAATGTGGTTCTCTTTGTGAAGTTTAAAGGGACAGCGTCCCCTAGCAAGTTCTGCAGGGATCCCTCCCTACCCTGATGATCCATCACAGACATTAAGGGAGCCCGTGCCCTTGCTGTCACCAGGTGACTTCGTCAATAAGCCATCCTGGTGCACACTTGACATTGAGTCATGCTTAATATGTATTAACGCTTTCTCTGCTGGACTAGACTGCATGCCTCTCAGCCTCCGTTCTAGAGAAAATATATACTGCTCTTTCAAATGAATGGTATTGCCAGTGATTTTTGGCCAGCTTGGAAAACTGGGGATGGCATGCTACCCTTTGCTAGTGTGGCTTAAAAGTCCCATTGAATCCCTCACTTCATCTGGATGTGCACAGAATAACAACAGCCTGTGGTGACCATTTCCAGGAGACTGTGGCCTTTCCTCTCAGGCATAAAGCTGGCCTCTCCCAGCCATGCCTCCTGGCTGGATTATTGTAAACCTGCCGTTGATCCAGCTTCTGAAAGCTGTAGTGGCTGCAGAACACAGTGGCACCTCACCCTTCGAGTGGTGTGGGTTTCTACGGTCACTCACCAGGTCTGTACTCTCTTTTGGCTACTTCTTCAGTTGAAAGTGCAACGCAAGGTGTTGCTGGTGAAAATGTTTGAACCCTGGGACCCCGTTACTGTCTCCTTATAGGCAGACGTGTGTCTGCTGCCACTGTCTAGAACTCAGCTTTCCCTGTTCAGTGGCAGACGGTTCTCAGTTGAGAGTCCCCCTCACAGTGCAACAGATCCTCAGCCTGGCCAGCTTCAGATCCCACTGCAGGGCTGTGTCTGGCTTCTGAGTGCTCACTGAGCATTAGCTGGTGCTTTGTCAGTGCTTTTGCTTTTGTTTCCTGTTTGCGGCTGTGAGGCAGAAGAAACAACAGGGGGTGGCTTCGGGGGTCAGTTATGATGGCTGAATGCTTGTATGCTTTAACTTGATTGTGTTGACAAGTCTGGAGTGACAACTTGAATTTATAACACTTCTGGCCCAGAGGATCTCTCCCTGTGGTCCACGGAGCACTCATGGTCTGCTTACGTCTTTCAGGCACTCTGATCTGCGGCTTCTGTCTCAGAGGTGAAGCACCTGTCAGTTTTAGAGTGATTTTTCTTCCAGTCCTGTCCAAGTCTCTCTTAGGGTTTTCAGGGGATTTTTTTACCCAAGTAAACTAAAAAAAACCCAAAATAACCCGAGTCTCTCTCTGAACTCTGTGTGGTTGCTTCTTGTCTTCCTTTGCTGGGTGTTTCATTAGTGTAAATTCAGCTGGGATGAAGTAAGAGCAAATCGGGGGGGGGGGGGGGGGGCAGGCAGAAGTGTTCTGTGCCAAAAGGAGCCAATGCTACCATTGAAAGAGCTGCTGTGGGATAAATGAGGAATACCCCTTTGGCTGTACACATAGATGCATGGTGATGTGAAATGTGTGGATAATCCCACTTCCTGACGCATGCTACTGTTTTTACTGTAAAACAAGAGTAATAATGACTGATAAATCATGCCCCATTGCCGTTATATTGGGCGTGTGTGGATCTGAAACCTGACACTTCAGAGATGCCTCCTTTTTTATCCATCTATCTCATTGTTTTAAGACAAGTTAAAGAGACAGTAAGATAGTTTTAGAAAGAGAAAGAGTCAAAAACCTAGAACCAAGATCACCTGGGGCTGGGTGCTCAATAAACAGGGTGACCATCCATCCCATTTTTAAAGGGACAATCCTGGTTTTTGGGACTTTTTCTTATATTGGCACCTTTTTACGCCCACTCCCTGTCCCATTTTTTCACAGTTGCTACCTGGTAACCTTACCCATAAACAGCAAGACAGATACCAAAGGAGACTGAGATAACACATGACAAGTGCTGATCTGGTTGCACCAAGTGCCATTTTCCCATCTGTTGGTTCTTTGGGTTGCATGTTTGAAAGCAACGGAAAGGGGTTTCCCATCACCATCAGTGAAAATAGATCCCAGCATCATGTCCTTGTGAAAGGCAGTTTGACAATTCCCTCTCATTGCCTCACTTTAGGCTACCTCAGAAGGCTACTTCTGTGTTTAGATTTGTTCCTTTCATACTGATTCTTCACTGATTTTCCCATGTCAGCACTCCAACGTAATTCGCTTTTCCTCTCCCAGGCACTAGGCTAGGGTCTCGGTTCCTGTGTCTTCAGGTTACACTTGCAATGAGACAAACACGTATTTGTGACAAGGCATAAAACTGAGGGCCAAATTCTGCTCTCGTTTACACTGAGGCAGACCTGGAGTGGCTCCACTGAAGTCAGTATCTGAATGACGTAGCCATGTCTGCATGGAGACTTGTAGAGCATTCTCCCACCACTGGTCTAGCACCAGTGCACCTCCATTGATGCAAGCAAAGTTGGGAGATATAGCACAGTTCAGAAGTCAGCATTTTTACCACTGTGTCTTGTAGACCTGCTCTAGACCTCATCAGTGGCTCATCTCCACCAGCACTCCCCTTGGTGCTAGCCCTGTTGGAGCTGCATCAGCCCTACAGCAAGGGTGAGGGAATTTCCCTGAAATGCTCAGCATGGACGCGGTCTCTAGAATTCAGTCTCATGACATTAGCAGGAATTAAGCTCACAGCTATAAAAATAGCATCTGATATTTAGGAAGGTTTTAACACTGAGGCTGTCAAGCTGTGACAACGCAAACAAGTGAGATTTTAAACATTTGTAAGCGAGATTTCAAATGTTTCATTGAGACACATTGCCAGGTCCTTCATCCCAGCAGAGAAATGCATTCACAATTTCCTAATCCCAAAAGAGAGAACCTCACTTGCCATGAGAGTGGGAGTTGACAGGTCTCTCTAATGGCCCCCACTCCAATGTCCTCTCAATCTTGGTCTTTTTCATACCCTGCAGTGACAAGTGCACCCCCTGTCCCGATTTTTCACATTTGCTGTCTGGTCACCCTATGAGAACCAGGCATACTGCAGGCCAGCACCCAACAAGCTCTGCAAATCACCTCAACCAGCCTGACCTGCAGAACCCGCTGCTGTCCCAGTCCTAGGCTACGCACAATTCTGCCGGTGCACCTCACTTCACTTCTGATGCCCACTGCTAGTCCATTCCTGGCTCCCCCGTTGTTCTGTCCATTCGGTTCACTCCTCATGCACAGCACCCACTGCTGTTCCACAGCTCGCCTTGTCTTGAGCCAGCTGTGCTGTATTGCAATATGCTCCAATGGAGAACAGGGTGAGACAAACCAAATTAATTTTCAAGCCAGAATCACATGTCCAGAAGAAAGGTTCATGTATAAACTGAAGCCCAGCTGAACCATCCACAGTCAGGCTTGCTGGACTCAGGCCAAACTTTCACCAAACAGCATCACACCTGGGCATTGTCCCAACGCAAAATCACAGATCCAAGCACCTACACATTTTGGGGTGCAGATGGGGATTTCATACTTTAAACCCAAATCTTACAGTTGGCTCCTATCTCTGTAAAGAGCCAAGCCAAAACCCCAAATCTACAGCTAGTCAGAAAAACATCAGTGAAACATTTTTGGTAGGAATTTGCCAATTCACCAATATCAAAAGGCTTTGCAAAGATGGTCTGATTTCAATGAAAACTTATCAAAGAACCCTGCTATTCATAATGGGGTGTTTACCACTAGTACCAATTCCTGTATGCAATGCCCAGCATCTCAGCTAAATTAATTTCATTCTCTGGGGTAACAGAAAGGCCATTTTTTTTTCTGATGTGGATTCAACCCATTCCAACAGGTGGATCTGATTTGTCATTTGTGATGGGGTATGTCGGGGTGGGGGGTGGTATCTGGTTGTGTTAGCAACTGTGAGCAGGACTGTGTTTGCTGTCTGTATAAAATCTCTGTGTGAACCTGAGCCTGTGTCTGTCTGAGAATCTGTGTGTTTTCTGTTTGTGTGTGTGTCTGTGTGTGTATATCTATGTGTCTGCATATTGAGTCTCTGTGTGTGTGTGTGTATGTAGGTGTGTCTGTGTATGCATGTGTTTGTGTGTCTGTCTGTAAGTCTGTGTATGAGTTTATGGCTCTGTTTGTGTAAATCTGTGCCTGAGTGTTTGTGTGTATAAGTTTCAGAGTAACAGCCGTGTTAGTCTGTATTCGCAGAAAGAAAAGGAGTACTTGTGGCACCTTAGAGACTAACGAATTTATTTGAGCATGAGCTTTCGTGAGCTACAGCTCACTTCATCAGATGCATACCGTGGAAACTGCAGCAGACTTTATATATACACAGAGAATATGAAACAATACCTCCTCCCACCCCACTGTCCTGCTGGTAATAGCTTATCTAAAAGCCATTTCCAGCACAAATCCAGGTTTTCTCACCCTCCACCCCCCCACACAAATTCACTCTCCTGCTGGTGATAGCCCACCCTATACCGGAAACCTACTGACCGCTATTCCTACCTGCATGCCTCCAGCTTTCACCCTGACCACACCACACGATCCATCGTCTACAGCCAAGCTCTGCGATACAACCGCATTTGCTCCAACCCCTCAGACAGAGACAAACACCTACAAGATCTCTGTCAAGCTTTCTTACAACTACAATACCCACCTGCGGAAGTAAAGAAACAGATTGATAGAGCCAGAAGAGTTCCCAGAAGTTACCTACTACAGGACAGGCCTAACAAAGAAAATAACAGAACGCCACTAGCCGTCACCTTCAGCCCCCAACTAAAACCCCTCCAACGCATTATTAAGGATCTACAACCTATCCTAAAGGATGACCCAACACTCTCACAAATCTTGGGAGACAGGCCAGTCCTTGCCTACAGACAGCCCCGCAACCTGAAGCAAATACTCACCAACAACCACATACCACACAACAGAACCACTAACCCAGGAACTTATCCTTGCAACAAAGCCCGTTGCCAATTGTGCCCACATATCTATTCAGGGGACACCATCACAGGGCCTAATAACATCAGCCACACTATCAGAGGCTCGTTCACCTGCACATCCACCAATGTGATTTATGCCATCATGTGCCAGCAATGCCCCTCTGCCATGTACATTGGTCAAACTGGACAGTCTCTACGTAAAAGAATAAATGGACACAAATCAGATGTCAAGAATTATAACATTCATAAACCAGTCGGAGAACACTTCAATCTCTCTGGTCACGCAATCACAGACATGAAGGTCGCTATCTTAAAACAAAAAAACTTCAAATCCAGACTCCAGCGAGAAACTGCTGAATTGGAATTCATTTGCAAATTGGATACTATTAATTTAGGCTTAAATAGAGACTGGGAGTGGCTAAGTCATTATGCAAGGTAGCCTATTTCCTCTTGTTTTTTCCTACCCCCCCCCCCCCGATGTTCTGGTTTAACTTGGATTTAAACTTGGAGAGTGGCCAGTTTGGATGAGCTATTACCAGCAGGAGAGTGAGTTTGTGTGTGTATGGGGGTGGGTTTTTGGAGGGGGGTGAGGGAGTGAGAGAACCTGGATTTGTGCAGGAAATGGCCTAACTTCATTATCATGCACATTGTGTAAAGAGTTGTCACTTTGGATGGGCTATCACCAGCAGGAGAGTGAATTTGTGTGGGGGGGTGGAGGGTGAGAAAACCTGGATTTGTGCTGGAAATGGCTTTTAGATAAGCTATTACCAGCAGGACAGTGGGGTGGGAGGAGGTATTGTTTCATATTCTCTGTGTATATATAGAGTCTGCTGCAGTTTCCACGGTATGCATCTGATGAAGTGAGCTGTAGCTCACGAAAGCTCATGCTCAAATAAATTCGTTAGTCTCTAAGGTGCCACAAGTACTCCTTTTCTTTCTGTGTGTATAAGTGTGTGTGAGTTTCTGTTCCTGCTTCTTACACTGTCTTCTTGGGTGACCATGGCCAAGTCACTTACCTTCCCTGCCCTATCTGTCATAGGGAGATGATCAAATGTACTTGGCTCAAAGGAGGGTGGTGGAACTTAATGAACCAGTATTTGAGATCATCACTTATAACCATGATACATTGTACCTTGATAGAACCTGTTTTCTGGGAATATCAAAGGGCTTGAATTTAGTTTAACAGTCCCCTACCGCCATGGACTATGTAGCTATGATTGTCTCCATTTTCCAAAGGGAAGAAACTGAGGGTCAGAGCTAAAATGACTTGCCCAAGGTCACTCAGGAAGTCTGTGGCAGAACTAGCTATAGAGCCACTAAAACGAGGTGAATATTGCAAAAACGATCATTGAGCTTTGTTTGTAATTTTTCAGCCAGTTCGCTTTTACTGTGCCCTTTTTGTATTCATTTTCCATGAATATTCTAGTGAATGAGCTGACTGGCAAGGATGTTTATGGCAACTGTGAATTGTAAGTGGATATTGGAGTATATTTCAAATTCGTAATCCTGAGAATTTGGTCCAGAAAACTGCCTCCAGAGTTCCACTCATCCTAATGTGCAACGTGACCTAGTTGTCCAATCAAAGCAGACTGGAACTCGCATGTTGAAAACTCACAACACATGGCTTGTGAATAAGCTACAGACTAAGAATGGTTCCCAAAGAAGAGTAAATAAATCATTTCAGAAAAAAAAGTGCCTTTGAGAAAAATCACAGGCTGGTCACAAACAAGTTGTGAATAGAAAATTCTTCAAATAAATTATTCATCGTAAACGATTCATTCTACTCTAGAGTCTGAACTATGGGACAATCTTTCCGCCCCATCCTGTGATATATAAATCATGTCACCTTACATTTGTATACAGCACTTCTTGGCCAACATAACACCTTCCATAGCCCAAATTCAGCTCCACCACCTCAAAGAGAAAATAAAAGGGCCTAGAGTACTCATCCATGATATAGAACTACCATACAGCTATGCTACTTGGTCACTGGGAAACCTCTCCAAACAGAAGTCAAAGGACCTGAGCTATGAGAATGGAATTGGGAAGCAGGTTAGTATGCTGTGGGGCTGACAGTAAGATCAAACTGATAACACTTAGATCAATAAGTGAATACAGCGATGCAGCATTAGGAAGCTTTTTACATCAACGTCTGTCCGTATAACTTTAATAGTGGTTGGTCTTTACCATGTGAGGCTGAGAGATTTAAGTCTGGATCAACTGAGCAAGAGTAAAATGGGCTGAATTTCTGATTATTCCTTTTAATTAGCACTGCCCACCTTTTAGTATTTTCCTCTCTGCAGGGCAGTGAAGTGGAGTGGCCCAGGGGTATTGCCCTGCATGTGTTGTCTGTGAGCATGACAAACCTGGAAAAATCTTTTTCCTGTCAGGATCACGGTGTCTAAACAGTAGATTTGCTTGGACAGTCATCACTGGAGAGCTGCCCAGTGACCCAACTGGGAAGAGACAAGCAGCCCTGCAGACCATGTTCATGCTGCATGATGACTTGAACTGTACACTGAGAGGAGATGTGGGGAAAGTATCCAAATGTTAGAGTGCAAAGAGGAAAAGGTGCAGAGTCCAATCATATTTTTAGTATTTATTCACTGGAGAGAAACAAGATTCCCCAGCTCACACCATTGATCCATCAAGCCTGATGTCATGCCAAACCAGTGGTCAACACCTGAGGCTTCAGATGATGGTGAAGAATAAATGAAATCAGCTCATGGCCTGGCGCAGTCACCCTGGGCAGCATTTCAGCTGCCCACCTAGTTCAAGAGAGTGCTACCCAGAATCCTTTATGCCAGCTGTGTGCCTGCTGCAGTGACCATGACTAGCATTGCAGATGTCCTCAAGTTGGGTACCTGCTGCATGTTTCAGCTGGGGAAATGAAACGTTTGCCTGAACTCCTTCCATCAGGCCACACCTTGTCCCTCATTTGAGATGCCACCAGGTTGGAGACATAGGGCATAGAGTTCTTCTGCGATTCCCTTATGTGAGAGCAGTCACCAGAACTGGTTTAGATACCCTCAGGCTAGAGATGTAAATGGGAGGATTCCTCTCCAACCCTGGATGGGCTTGGATGACTGGCATTCACATACCCTCCAGACTATGAGCTTTAAATCCACCCTCGGGAGAAAAACTTGACAAACGCTGATGAGAAAAAGGGGAAAGCAAGTACAAGAAATATTTACAGGCAGAACCATTGTTTGTTTTCTCCTGAAGTTATTCTCCTATTAGGTTATTAACCAGCGAGCACTGGAAATAGAACTCTGCACAAGTGGCTCGGGGTGATCATCTGCCATGGATCACATTTTACATTCCCTCTTGTCACATGACTGTAGGGTCAATACAGCTTTGTCCTTAGGGAGCTGGGTTCTTCCACTGACATCATTCCCACTGATTAACCATCTTCTCAGCTTGACACAGCCGCAGCCACAAGGGTCTTCTCCCTCTCCTAATTTCTCAGGATTCCCCTTTCCTGTGTGTTGCAGAGATTTTGGGCAACCATTTATTCGTTTCCCTTTCTAAGCCCTTAATCCAGTTCCTATCTGTATTACAGAGAGTGTGAGGGAGCGTGAATCCCATTTGGGTGGTTTCTTCAAAGGACCAAGTGTTTGAAAAGAATGCACAGATTGCACACTAATCTAGACTGCTCTCACACCCTGCGATGAACCCTATTAAAATGGATGCTTGATAAATGCTCTCTGAATGAATCAGCCCTGCCAACCCCTTGACGAGATGAAATAGCAGTTGATTCTCAGACTTGTCAAAGGAATGAAAAAGCTGTTACAGGAGGGATCCCTCCAGTCTGATAATATACAGTGTCCTATGGGAAGCAGGAAACTGCATATGGTGGCATGCTCCAAAGCAACATGTCCCAGATGAGCTGCTCAGAGGATTTGATATTAAGAGGGGGTAAGGATCCAGCTCAGATAAAACAAGGAACCTGTCTCTCAGTTCCCTGAGTTTTCACTCCCAACTTAAATTATTTCTGGAGGTACAGTACACTTTTCTTTTCTGTTGCTTATCCCCTTGGGACTGGTGCAGCTGGGCTGTGGGAGAAAAGAGGCCCGTAAGGGAATTTTTCATTAAAAAAAAATGTCCAGTTGAAAAGCTGAACATTTCAAACAAATCTTTTGAGCAGCTTTAGTACTTATAGAGCACAATCATCTAGTACCTAGGCCATGGGCACAGAAAACTAAGGACAAAAGATGTAAAGCTGTTATTTTGCAATAGGTCTAAGAGAGTTACATGCCCAACTCCTGTTGAGCATCAGTAGGAACTGGGGGCCAATTCCCTGAGAATGCCAGGCTAAAGAAGGAGTGAGCTCGGCAGTCAGCAGATTGGACACTTGTCCTGTTTTTTCCCCCTCTCCCCTGGTAGAATGTTGCATTCGCCTAGGAGCCAGCACGAGAAATGTCTTATCTCCTGCTCCCAAGAGTCTGACTTTGGGAAGATCTAGTTTCTGTGTCTCTGGTGAGTGCAGTGGTCTCAGGATTGTGACTGACAAGGCTTAATTTGGGTAATCTAGTCCAGCCCATAATAGGCTGTACCAAATAGTCCCCATGATTTCACTGAGACTATTTGTGGTAAGGTACCACAGTCTGACCCGAAGGTTTTCATAGACTAATACCAGGACCTTGAATTGGAGCCAGCCTTGGGCACAGGAAGCCAGTGGAGACTGTACTGGTGTGATGTGTTCTCCGTGACTCGCCCAGGAGGTGGGCTGCTGTCTGTTGGACAGGATGGAGATTTTTGGTTGGCCTTAACTGACAGCACAAGATAAAAGCAGTTGCAGGAGTCAAGTCTAGAAGTGGATCTTGTTTGCCACGTCCTCTTCGGAGAGGGAAGCGTGAAGTCTCCTGGCGACCTGGAGATAGAGGAAGGCATTCCTAGCCACCGCTGCTACCTAGTTCTTGAGAAGCAGAGATGTATTTAGTGTGACCCTTAGGCTGTGCACAGCTTTGATGATCTGGGAGCCAGACACCTGTGATGGTGGGTGAGGTTATTATTAATAGAGCTGGTTGGGAATTTTTCTGATGGAAAATGGAGTTTTGGAAAAATCAGAATTTTCTGGGGACAAATTTTGATTTTGCTGCAAATTTTTGATTTTCCATTGGGAAAACTGACATGACATATTTCCTTTCAGGTCAGTTTGAATGGTAATGTAATATTTTGGATTGTTGTACTGACCCAAAACATTTATTTTGAGTCAGTTTAACATTAAACTGCATTTCTCTATTGTGGCATGGTGCCTCATGGGAGCTGAAATTTGCGTTGCTTGATAACACCATTCTGTCCAGTGGGCTGGGCTCTCTGGCCAGACTACAGTTTCCATGATGCAGTGCAGTCCTCCCTCTGACTAAGCTGTGTGGTACATTGTAGGTGCATGATGGGAGGTGTAATCTAGCCAGGGGCCTAGTCAACATGCTGGTAGCAGAGTAGGCCATGGAATCTGACCATTTCTGCTGAAGTGCTCTTCTGTACATTGTAAAGGATGGGGGCCAGGGCTGACCACTGAGGCACTTAGCCTCTGAGGGCTGGGGAGGATAAAGAGCAGTTACTCATCACTCAGCTGGAATCTGCTGGAGAGAAATGATCAGGACCAGGTTGGAGCCATGCTGTCCACCCCAGCCAGGGCTTGTAAATGAGTCAGTGGGCCCTTGGGATCCACTGTCAAAGGCTGAGATTCGGCCTGTATCCATTGCCATGGGATGGTCATCCATCAGGGGCATCAAAGCTATTTTTGTGAATTATTTGTGGCAGTGGCAGACACCATGCAAAAACCTAGTGCTCTGGGCTGTTTTGATGTTAGTTTGAAACTCAGAGTATGAACCCACAGAAACAAACAACCAAAAAAGCACCCTCCTCCATTAAACTAGTCCTTCCCCTCGCCCACGCTGACAACATTCTAGGGACAGGACAGGATGGGATGGGGACTGAGGAAAAAGAGGACTCCAGTGTACGTTCTCAGCCTCTGGATCCCACCTGTAAAACTGGACTAACATGAAGTACTATGAAATCCTCCGGTGAAAGGGGCATCTACAGACACACACTTCTATTTGGAGACTGGCCCAAACCATGATATTCAGATCAGGATTCGGATCCAAATTTCCTCTCTATGAAGCTGTTTGGGTCTGGGATTCCAGCCCATCTGGAGATTTTTTGTTACTACATATGACCATTGGCTGGAAATTTAGCTCCTATGTGACTCTCACTTCTAGTCACTGTTATATGAGCATGGCCAGGTGAAAAAGGGTGTGACTAGGGAATCCTTGCTCCCCTCTGATCCGCAGCTGCCACATTGGGCCAGTCAAGTGTAAGTTAGAGGGGCATGCTGGGAACTGGGCTGGACTGACCCGTGGCCTACCTTAGGATCAGGGTAGCATAAAGGTGGTTTAAAGATCCTGTGCTGCTCATCCCCGTCTTGCTCCACGTGCAGCTTGTCAGCGTGAGAGGATCAGGCACTTTATTTGAAGCCTATGGCACTCTTAAGTGGTTAATGCACATGACTTTTAACTGATTCTTTGGACTACCAGAAGAGGGTTGCTCCCCACTTTTGGTTTAGTCACAATGGGGCACCACTTTGAAGAAGGGCATGAGAACCCCTCCCCAAGCGCCCCTAGATGTTGCCATTTTGGATGGTGTGAAGTGTGAGTGTTGTAGCAGCTTTGAGGATCTCTTGATTGTTGAACAATGCTTTGCAAAGAGGAGCTGGGTTTATAAATAATGCATTTCCTTTGTCTTGCAGGAATTCTGGAGGCAGAGGTACAATCAGATCAGCTGTGAACAGCTTACATAGCAAATCTAATAGGTTTGTAAATTAGATTTTGTGTTCATTTGTTTTTGCTCTAAGGCAGCTATTAATCTTCTTCTTCTTCTTCTTCTTCTTCTTTGCTGCATGGTACTCTTCCTATTTAGCAAATGTATCTGTTTCTTTTCCCTTCTGCTTTACATTTCTTAATCATTCTCCCCCCTCTATTCAATGCAATAATTATTTGCAAATGACCAAGGATCTGCAAGTTGCAGTGATTGAGAATATGGAAGAGAGTTACTTATTGTACAGAATAAGTCAGTGGGAAAGTTGCCACCTTTGCAATTTTCCACCATGGTATTACAAAAGGGATTTCTTTCTATGACATCAGACTGTCATTCTGTTGCATCATAATGGCACTCAATGACACGAGACATCACTCCATCACAAAGTCATTCTGTGACACTACAGGCATTCAGTGCCTTCTAAGTCATTTGCAAGATCATCCCATGTCATCACAATATTGTTATGTGCTATAATTGGGTAGCTTGGGTGTCATTGCACTGCATTGTGACATGGCGATGCCACACACTTCATCAAAATACGAAAAGCATCAAGCACAAAAAAAAATCAGTTATTGCTAGGAAGGTTTTCTCCACTCAGTTAACTTTGGCATTTTTTGCATTTTCTAAATTTGCCTTGCAGGAGATCAGATTATGTGGTGAAGTGCAAGATTGATAGCTAGCCTTGTTGGCAGTCTCCGCAGATCATACTTTGCTATTTTGTATATACACACACAGTGACAACTAGCATCTAGAAATATATTCAGCTTGCCTCCCTAAATATTAAGTAGCAGGAGTCCCAAAATATCCTCACATGTGCCTGAGATCTCCCGTCAATCATTCCCCATCTGTACCTGAAGCAAACAAGCCTCCTCTCAACTGGCAGTGAATTGCCAAGGTGGCCCACAGAGAGCAGCCATCATTCCAGGAGGAATGGAAGCAACACGGCACTGCTGTACCACACATTGCACCATTGTGAATGGACACAGCCTTATGTCATGATGCCCTCAGCAGCCGTAGCTCACTGTCAGGACAGTTTTACATGGTACATTCAAAAGCATCCCTTTCTATTCTCACCCCATGTCTCCTAGAGGTGCTCTCTAGAGGTAATTCCTCTCCCTCTGGGGTGTTTATCTGCCTGGTGTAAATCTCTTTATTTGCCAACTCTCTCCCTGCTGAGAGTGGCCTCTTGCAATGAGGAGGGACATTCTGCTTAGCTGGCAGCAAACACTCTGGCTGTGAATTTTTCAGTGTACTCTGGAGTGTGAAGGGTTTTTCTGGGCTGCACACACATGCTCTGCTTCCTGAGAAGCCTCTCGGTTATTCTTTTTGGAGGGAGGTTCGCAGACATAAAGCATGCAGTGGTTTCCATCATTTATGCCACTTGATGCAAATTGAATTGAAATGTTGGGGCCTTGATTGTTTTGCTGATTCAGTGATTAAATTTGGGGTCTCACAATGATCATCTCCAGAGCTGCAACACCTGGGTACCTGACTGCTCTCTGGCCCTCCCCGACCAGTCATTTGCCAGGGTCTGGTGCCCTAGCACAAAGTAGATGCCATGAAATTTCATTGTTCTCCTCTGAAGGGAACAAAAGTTATCAAAGAGCCCTGCTGTTTGTAATGGGGCATTTGCCAGTAGTACCGATCCCCAGCATCTCAGCTAAATTCATTTCTCTTGCTGGGGTGAAGTAAAGACCACGTTTTTCTGATGTGAATTTAACCCACCACAAGAGATGGATCTGATTTGTCATTTGTGAGACGGGCATGCCTATGGGTGGATGTGTATCTGGTTGTGTCATCGTCTGTAAGCATGACTGTGTTTGCTGTCTGTGTATAGAATCTCCGCGTGTGAATCCATGCCTGTGTCTGTCTAAGTCTCTCTGAGAATCTCTGTGTGTTTTTTGTTTGTGTGAGAGCCTGTGTGTCTGCCTGTTGAGTCTGTGTGTGTATCAGTCTGTCTGTGTTTGTGTGTCTGTCTGTAAATCTGTGTGTATTTGTGTAAGTCTGTGTCTGAGTTTGTGTCTGTGTTTGTATGTGTGTGTGTAGGAGAGAATAAATAGGCTTTCCTTCCCTGCTCAGGTAATAACCGCAATTTTGCTTTTCTACAGAAGTTTGAATCCCAGCCACCTCAGAGCGATTAGAGATGCCATTGGGAAGCTAACGGATCATGTCTCTCCCCCTCTCTCTGTCTCTCTTTTCTCTAGAGCTGAAGTAGTAATAAATGGCTCTTCATCTCCAGCTGTTGTTGACAGAAGTAATGAAAGCATTAAGCACATTAAACCAGCTTCATTCCGATGGAGACACAACCAGACACTCTCTTTGAAGATCAGGTACTGGTAATTACCTATAGGACAAGAGACAGATTTGGTCCTCCCCAGTGCAAGCTGGCAAATTGCCTCTGTATATCATCTAAAGAAGTCAAGAAAGAAATAAAATGTTTATCTCCTGCTGGGCTAGCCTTCATACCTGTAAGCGATCACTTGGAAACGAATTCCCAGCTCAGCCACGTGGCCTCGCGTTAACAGAGCAACACACGCTTGAGCCTCCGCTCTTGGAGACAAGCAGAGGCCAGAGGGCGCTGCAGATTCACCATGATCAGCCACTCATGGGGGGAAGGAAATCTGCCACCTTGTGCATAAATACAGTGACCCCTGCTGGCGGAGAGGAGACCGGCAGTGATGGACTTGTTAAGGACCTCCTCCGATGGAAAGGGGGGCATGGGAGATGCAGACATTAAGATGGGGCACCATTTTATAGCACACATGCGGTAGCAGGTGGGAAAAGGTGCCAAAGTCTGAGTTGCTCCTGAAGGCTGTCAGTCTCTCTGCAGCCAGGCTGTGGAGCATAAACAGGCAGGAGGAGGGAGCTTTGCAGTCATAGGCCGTGCTGCAAGCTTTCCCTATATCTGTTTTATTTCCTTTCCCAAGGAAACAGATCTTGAAGTTCCTGGATGCGGAGAAAGACATCTCGGTGCTGAAGGGGACCCTGAAGCCCGGGGACGTCATCCACTACGTCTTTGACCGGGACAGCACCATGAATGTCTCACAGAACCTCTATGAGCTGCTGCCAAGGACCTCGCCCCTGAAGGGCAAGCACTTCCGGACCTGCGCCATAGTGGGCAACTCAGGGATCCTGTTGAACAGTGGCTGCGGGAGAGAAATCGATGCTCACAGCTTCGTAATCAGGTAGTGAGGGGTCAGAGAGGCCAAGCCTTCCATACAGCAGGGCTCCTACTCCCTCCCACAAAACACACAGGGATCCAGGGATGGGACCCCCAGGCTCCAAGCCAGGCAACTGGGCCAGAGCCTTTCCTGTCACTGGGGGACCGACAAAGTGCTGCGTATTCCAACCCCCGCTCCTCCACCCTCGCTTCCCCTTTCTACGGTGTGCCCTAAGGAGTGCAGGGAGCCCCCTTGTCAGGACGGGAAGGATGGGCACTGAACAAAATCCAACGGGGAGTGTTTAATATGAGTTCAAAGAGCTGGAAACAGTCGGCAAAGGAGCCAGAGCTGTGATGTACCCAGAGTACTTCAGAAGGGGGCCTTGCACAACATCACAAGCCTGCCCGCCACAACCTGACGCACTCCACAAGCACGCACTGTCACACACACACTCCATCCACATAAACGCCCTTCAAGTCATGAACACCTCCACCATCACCCTCCCATACCCCCACAGACACACACGTCCTTCTCACACACCCACCACTCACACCCTACACACACTGTGCTCCGGCCACCCTACAAACCCACACATCTTCTCATATACACCACTCTCTTCCCACAACACGCTCTGCCCCCACACCTTGGCAGAGCACTGATGACACACACCCCAGCCAAACCGCCTGGATGCAAGCAAACCCTATCCTACACACCCCTACAGACACATACATAATTCCTATACAAACACCCTCTACCTTCTCCAGCTGTCACCTTCACACTCTCCACAGACACCTCAACTCAATCCTCCCTCACATGCATCACTCCCACCCCAATACACACTCTGTTCTTACGCATAAACACACTCACACATACACAAGCTACCATGCGCACACAGATGTACCACTCCCTCTGCCCCTCCAGAAACTCAGACCATCCCTACACAAACCAAACATTTACCATACCCTTGCCTCTCACACACACACACTAAATTGTCAAAATAATACCTGCAGTAGCAAAGAGAGAGAAGGAAAAGATCCTGCCTCTTTATCCCTCAAGCCTATGCAGATGTGTTAGCTGAGGAGCTGTGCATGTCTGCTGGTGATTTATGTCTGTGCAGACATTTGCTTTCTGGCAAGTCTATTATGGAGACAGCCCAATCTGTCAGTGGCTTATAAAGGCGTGGGAATGAAGATAATGCCACCTCTGCCCTCTGGATGAACACAGCCAACCCAACCTTTCTGTGGGTCAGAGTGGAACCCAGGGCCTCTCTCTGATCTTTGGGGAATGGTCCCCGGGTAGTTTGCTTGCAGCTTGAAATGAAACAAAAGCCAGCCTAGAAAACAAAGGCCGTCGTGGCCACAGTAAGGGTTAGGCCAGTGGTCTTATGGCAGTGACGGGGACAACTGTCTTAGGCAAGGTCTACACTAGGAACAAGTATAGTAAGGTTGACTGATGGGTTGATTTTTTTGCAACATTTCTATGACTAAAGTCCTAGTGTAGATGCAGTTACATAAAAGTGCTTTTGCCGTATAACTTATTTTGCTCAGGGAACCAGAATAAACTCTACTGGCAAAAGCTCTTTTCGCTGGAACAAACTGAATGTACACTAGGAGGGTTTGCCGGTACAACTAAACCGGCATAACCATGCCAGCCAGCCGTTTTCAATGTAGACTAGGCGTCAGCAGAGATGGTGACAAGGAGAGCTGGCTCCTGCATTCCTGGGCACACAGATTGCCAAGATCTTTGGCTTTCAGTCCCTGTATTTCCTTTGAGTTTATTAGCCATTAAGGCAGCATGTCCTAACGATTAGAGCAAGGACCTAGGAATCAGGACCCTTGTATCCTATTTCTCACTATGCATACCCTTGAGTAAGTCACTTAGACTGATAGACTTTAAGGTCAGAAGGGACCATTGTGATCATCTAGTCTGACCTCCTGCACATTGCAGGCCACAGAACCTCGCTCACCTACTCCTGTAATAGACCCCTAACCTCTGGCTGAGTTAGTGCAGTCCTCAAATCATGGTTTAAAGACCTTAAGTTACAGAGAATTCACCACTTACACTAGTTTAAACTGGAAGTGACTTGTACCCCATGCTGCAGAGGAAAGCAACAAAAACACAGGGTCTCTGCCAATCTGACCCAGGGAGAAATTCCTTACCAAGCCCAAATCTAGTGATCAGTTAGATAGGGAGCACGTGGGTAAGACCCACCAGGCAGATACCTGGGAAAGAATTCTCTGTAGTAACTCAGAGCCCTCCCCATCTAGTGTCCTGTCTTCAGCCATTGGGGATTTTTGCTACTGGTAGTTGCTGATGGGACACATGCCATTGTAGGCAGTTCCATCATTCCAGTCTCTCCATGAATTTATCAAGCTCATTCTTGAAGCCAGTTAGGTTTTTTGCCCCACTGCTCCCCTTGGAAACCTGTTCCAGAACTTCACTCCTCTGATTTGTTCTTGTGTCCACATTGGCACTTAACTTAAATAACTCCTCTCCCTCCCTTGTATTTATCCTGCTGATATATTTATAGAGAGCAATAATTTCTCCCCTCAGCCTCCTTTTGGTTAGGCTAAACAACAAGCTCATTGAGTCTCCTTTCATAAGGTAGGTTTCCAATTCCTCAGATCATCCTAGTAGCCCTTCTCTGCACCTGTTCCAGTTTGAATTCATCTTTCTTAAACATAGATTAGAATTGCACACAGTATTCCAGATGAGGTCTCACCAATGCCTTGGATAATGGTACTAACATTTCACTATCTCTTCTGGAAATACTTCACCTGATGCATCCTAGGACTATATAGCCTTTTTCACGGCCACATCACATTGACAGCTCATAGTCATCCTGTGATCAATCAATACACCCAGGTCTTTCTCCTCCTCTGTCACTCCCAACTGATAAGTCCCTAGGTTATAGTAAAATTCTTGTTGTTAATCCCTAAATGCATGACCTTGCACTTTGCACTATTAAATTTCATCCCATTTCTATTACTCTAGTTTACAAGGTCATTCAGATCTTCTTGTATGATATTCCGGTCCTCTTCCGTACTGGCAATATCTCCCAACTTTGTGTCATGCGCAAATTTTATTAGCACACTCCAACTTTATGTGCCAAGGTCAGTAATAAAAATGTTAAATAAGACTGGTCCCAAGACCCATCCCTCAGGAACTCCACTAGTAACCTCTCTCCAGCCAGACAGTTCACCTTTCAAGTCAACCTGTTGTAGTCTCCCCTTTAACCAATTCTTTATCCACCTTTCAATTCTCATAGTAATCCCCATCTTCTCCAATTTAACTAATTTTCCATGTGGAACTGTATCAAATGCCTTACTGAAATCCAAGTAGATTAGATGTACTGCATTTCCTTTGTCCAAAAATATCAATCTTCTCAAAGAAGGAGATCAGGTTGGTCTGGCATGATCTACCTTTTGTAAAACCATGTTGTATTTTATCCCAGTTACCGTGCACCTCTATGTCCTTAACTACTTTCTCTTTCAAAATTTGTTCCAAGACCTTGCATACAATTGAGGTCAAACTAACAGGCCTGTGGTTTCCTTGATCACTTTTTTCCCCTTTCTTAAAAATAGGAACTATATTAGCAATTCTCCAGGCATAGGGTACAACCGCCGTGTTTACAGCTTCATTAAAAATCCATGCTACTTGGCTTGCAATTTCATGTGCCAGTTCCTTTAATATTCTAGGATGGAGATTATCTGCCTCCCCACCCCCAATTTAGTCCCATTGAGCTGTTTGAGTTTGACTTCCACCTCGGATGTGGTAATTTCTACCTCTATATCTTCGTTGCCATTAGCTACCCTGCCACTACCCCTAAGTTCTTCATTAGCTTCGTGAAAAACTGAGGCAAAGTATTTGTTTAGGTGTTGGGCCATGCCTAGATAATCCTTAATCTCCACCCCATCCTCAGAGTTTAGTGGTCCCACTTCTTCTTTCCTTGCTTTCTTCTTATTGATACGGCTATAGAATTCTTTACTGTTGGTTTTAATTCCCTTTGCAAGATCCAACTCTGCTTGGCTTTTGGCAGTTCTCACTTTATCCCTACACCGTCTGACCTCCAAAAGATAGCATTCCTTGCTGATCCCTGCCGGCTTCCATTCCTTGCAGGCTTTCTGCTTTCACCTAATCTATCCGTGCCTCAGTTTCCCCCTCTGTAAAATGGGGATAATGATAATGATGTGCTGTAGGGATAGTTGGGAGGATTAATTCATCTATGTTCAGTACGTGCTTTGAGACCTTCAGTTGACAGGCAGACAGAAATGCATGTGATAGGCAGCGTAGGGTGCTCTGGGGTTTTCGGCACATTGTCAGGAGCATAGCAACCTTTCAGGGCCCTGTGAGGCCACATCAGTTGCTCACACACTCCATTCTGCCAGCACCAGGCTCTGGTGCACAGTATGGGTAAGTAGAGTCATCTGTCCAACACCCAAAGCGACAGAAATAAGTGACTTGGATTCCACCATCAGGAGCAACAGGGAAAGGGGGTGATCTTGTCCCAGCTCAATGCAAATGCAGCCCTCAGTCACAGTGCCTCACGGCTTTCCTTGCCCTTGCACGTGGGCTGGAATCACAGACAGAGTGAGTGTGAGGAGTTTCCAGAGCACCAGGAGTGAATTCCTTTTGTGTGTGCGCACGTGCATACGTCCCATTCTTGCATTGCACAAAGGTTTCCCAAAGTCGCAGCCCATAAGCAGCCTGGCCCTCTGGAGCCCACAATCGCAGATATCCCTGGCTTCCACCTCCTGCTGCTATCGCTATCATTGCTGGTACTGTGGGGTCTGCTGTTTAACACACAGTTGCCGGGCAGGGAAGAAGGGACTCGGGATAATATTACTCCAGCCAGGCTAGACTTAAGGACCGCAGGTGTCACACTGTCATTCCGGGCGAGACGGAAACTCTCTCACAGGATATCACTAGCCCTTCCAATTAGAGCAGCTCTCTGCATGCTCCGGTGCGGTAAGTTCCTTGGCGTGACTTGCCCAGTCACTAGAGATGGGTGTCTCAATGCACACACTCACAAGCATGCCCAGCCCCCTGGTGCACCCTCTGTTTTCGGTCAGGTTCTGCTCCAGCAGGAGGGCTCACTGGAAAGAGCCAGCCTTGGCCCACTCTGCTCCTCAGCCACTGCGGCTTTCCTGAGGCTACACGACCAGCTCTTCTCTCCCCCCCATGGGTGCTGCTCCTGCAAGCTGCAGGCTTTGTGTGTCTCCCCTTCCCCCTGGTGCACATACCATCATGAGAGGTAACAGTGGACTCTGTGCCCCTCACACCACTTGACAGTCAGAACCGGCTGTTGTGATACTGGTACAATGAGACACACAAGACCTCTATTGCAGAGCCAGTTTCCCGGCTCTGGAAGAATCACTTTGATTCAAATTTGTCATAGCAGTAACCATAGGTATTTTGTTACCTTGTGTTTGTTAACTGTGCACAAGTACAGATACATGTCGGTACAAGCATACATGTGTACCAAAAATTCATGCCCTGGGACATTTCTGAACATCCACGCAGAGACACGCATGCAAACTGACGGACATACTCACACACACATTCGCACATTCAAAAGCCAATGTAGGCCTGTATATGCAGATGTAGCCGTTCACCCAGCTGTGCAAACGTCTTTCTGAGTTTGCTCTGATCATAGCGTTTTTTTCTGTATTAAAACCATCGCCTTGACCTGAATGGCTACTATAACATTCTAGTACTGTGTGCTCTGAAGTCACATTCGCAACATAGTTAGGTGCCCAGGGGCCATTAGTTAGTCACTAATATTCCTAGCAGGCTCTTGATAAGTCATGTTCTAGGGAATTGGTAATGGGATGCAGAAGGTCTTTCCTCAAAGTATCTGCTATGAGTCTGACCTGGGGTTGTAGTGACTGAAAGGCATTTCATGTAGCTCGCTGAACAGACTCCGCCAATAGGCAGGTGTCCTCATCACATTAACATTCCCCTGTTCTTTATAAAACATTAAGCAATCCTCATAACATCCCTCTGGGATTGCTATCCCGACGTTCAGGCAGGGGACACCGTCTACGGGATTTGCCCAGGGTCACACAGGAAGTCAGTGGCAGAGCCAGGAGTCAAAGTGAGGCATTCCTGGTCCCTAGAACTGTGTTCCGCCACCACCCGAGACTGCCGCGTCACCACCACGCTGTTTGGCCCCTTTGCTGGTGGTCGCTGCGAAGAGAGGGCAAAGGCTGACGGAGCTCCGCTTTCGTCCTTCCGGGGCAGGATGGCAGCACGCTGCCACGGGGCGTTGCAAGGGAGCTTGCCCTGGCATTGCCTGTGCCATAGCTGTGCAGCCCCAGGCCTGGCAATCAGGCACCTTTCCCCAGTGCTAACATTCACCGACTAATGTGTGTCCTTCCCCTTCCCTGGAGCACCCTGTGATGCTCTCTCCTGTTTGCAGGTGTAATCTGGCCCCAGTTCAGGACTATGCCTGGGACGTGGGGATGAAGACGGACCTTGTGACTATGAATCCGTCTGTCATCCAGCGGGCCTTCGAGGACCTGGTGAACGAGACCTGGCGGGAGAAGCTGCTACAGCGCCTCCACAGCCTGAATGGCAGCATCCTCTGGATCCCGGCATTCATGGCCAAAGGGGGCAAGGAGCGCGTGGAGTGGGTCAACGAGCTCATCCTCAAGCACCGCGTCAACGTCCGCACCGCCTACCCCTCGCTGCGCTTGCTGCACGCCGTCCGAGGGTGAGAATTCCTGCCTGGCTCCCCATCCCTCTTGCTGGGCCGGGACACTGTGCTGGGGACTAGGCAGGCGCGTCTCAGTGACAAGGATGGGTTATGGGGACCTGTGGGGTTTTTTTTGGCTAATCTACTACCAGTTTTTGGCAGTTGGACACAGATGGGCTGCAGGCCCAACAAAGCAGAATGTTCCTGATATTGTTTTAGTAGCGGGTATCTCATGAACCTCTCGAGTGAGATGCTTTGTGCTGGAGCTGGCTTGAGCCAAACCCACTACAAGTCTCCCGGTGTTTCATTCTGCAGACCACCAGGAAGGGCTGGGTGTGCAATGGATGGTCCATAGACCAGAGATGGAGAACCCTCGCTTTAGATCATTTGCAAGCTGAGGCTCCCAGCTCTGGTCCCATTGCAGGAAGTGTTTGTGTATAGCCCTGGAATTTGGGGTGATAGCAAACCTTACACCGTGTCCCTGGTCCCTCAGGCTGTGAATGCTTTGTTGGCTCTAGGCTTGGATTTCCGATCAGCGTAACTTTCAGACCTGCAGTTTGACTGGTGTATTTGTTGTTTCCCTGTGAGGAATTTGTGCTGTGGTCAGCTTAGCTAGTGATTAATCTTCTTGCTCCTTCCCCATTCTTCTGTCTCAGTCACAGGCATGGTCCTTGCGGAGCTAGTTGGATCAGGAGATTGGGAATGGGCTACAAAGCCTTTCATTGATTCCAATCTAGCCTGGGTCAGGAATGAAGGAAAGTTGCTACCATCTGATGGCTGTGCCAGAGTAGCCCGTGTGAAATGACTTTGGTGGTTTCAGCCCCCTTCTTGGTGGGTATGCATTCACCTCATAAAACCCCATCACCGTAAGTGGCAACTTCATTGCTTGAGACTAGCTTTATGGGCTTTAACTTCCTTTTATGCCTCAGGGGGTTACGTCTAGGTGAGGGGAGCTTCTGGTCTACCTTCTCTGTGACTAGAGAGACTCGCAGGCTGTCAGTCTGGTTCTTCTCCCCAGGGTTAACAATACAGAATCCTTCTCCCCTTTTATTTCTGACTCTCTCTATTACATCCTCCTCCCCCTGGAAACACTGCTGGCTTAAGAGTGGTGAGGATGCGATGAAGTTCTTCTGCTCCCTGTTTTAATTGCATCAGATCCAAAACTGAAGTTGAAAGTCTGAGGGCTTCTACTAAAGCCTCCTGAGATCACAGGCTCACAGGAGATAAACAAGAACTTCCCTAGAACTGGCTTTCTTCTTCACAGAACCAGGAGGGAGCTGGCGTAACAGCTGAGGACTGTCCTCGTCTACCATTGTAACACTGCATGGAGATGCAACATCGTCAGGTTGTGGCAACGCTGAGGAATTGGTAATTGTCCTGCAGGCTGGGACGGGGTGGTTGGTCGTTGGCACGGCTATGAAATTCAGCACTGTTGTGTGGACTTGGCGTTGATCCTACTGCTCTGGCAGAGGAAGCCAAAGAGAAGGCTGGAGATGGTCAGTCGCGTCGTTTGTACAAGGTGCTCCGGTGCTGAGGGCCAGGTGTATAGATTAGCTTAATGATGGATGGATGGATGGATGGATGGATGGATGGATGGATGGATGGATGGATGGATGGAATGGAATGGAGGAGAAGGTGTTGCCCACTTTGACAGCGGAGCCTCAGGTGAGTGGGGGTTAGCCGTGAGATGTATGTGTTGTTCAGGTCAGATGAGTAGTGGTTTAGGCACCAAGAGAAAGGGGTTTATTAATGCAGGGTTGAGGTGTCCATGTAAACCAAAGAGGGAGAAAAGGAGAATCCACAGGGTAATGGGCAGCTGAGCCATGATCTGTCAGCTTGGACTATTAGAGATGATCCAAGCTTTGCTCTCTGAAGGGAGGTCAGCAGCAACCCCTTCCTTGCAGAGGTGTTTTTCCCCTGGGATGTGAATTGTGCACACACCTGTCTGCACGTGCACTCCCCTCCCACTGCCGCTTTGTGGCTTTGCCTCCCCCACGAACGTTGTTTTTCCTCCCAGAGCATTGTTGTCAGTTTCTGTACATTTGATCCATTGATCTGCGCTGCGTAGAGCCTTATCCCAGCCTGGGCGGGGCAGAACGGTCACCACCAAGTGTACACTCAGGGCAGCTCCTGGGAACACACCTGAGGGCCGGTGTGTATGTGAAGGGAGCAGGGGCTGGTTTTCAGCAGAAACAAACCCAAAGGACTATTGAGCACACGTTTGCACAAGTGTCTGACTCAGAGCACGGCCACCTGAGCAGACAGCAGCCTCCGAGGGGCCCTTTGGCCCGACAACACGGAGAGGGGGATCCTGTTGTCTGGACGAACCAGAAATTGGGCTCAAAATTAATACCTGTTTTCCCTTGGCAGGGTGGTGGTTTCCTTTGGGTCAGAGGACTCTCAGGCAGGAGAGTCACTATCCAAGGAAGTGGGGGAAGGATCCTACAGGACACAGGAAGCACAAAATATAGCCCAAACCTTGAGCTATTTCCAGCTGTAATTGACTTACTTTCATCTGTCAAAATAAAATTAAGCTCCTGTAATAAGCCCTTTAAATCAACAGGCTGCTAATCCTATGATTGCAGCACGTCCCTGTGCAAGAAACTCCCCACAGGAGACGCTGCATGAGATATTGGCAAGGTCCTCGTGATGTCTCCCGGTGGGAGGAGAGCAGGGCGAAGGAGGGGCTCCATGGGCCAGTCTGGTAATGGATCGTGCCTACTGATGCTGCAGCTCCTTCTCTGATTGGCCGGGCCCTGCAGAACGGCTCCCTGCGGCAGCAACCCATCAAGCCAGGCTGGAGGCCTCCGGCACACAGAGCAAGCCAAATGGAGGCCTGTCAGGGCTTGACAGGGAGCTGATGGATATTGTACTCTCCCGAGTGTCTCCCGAAATAAACCAGATGCAAGGCTGGCAAGAGGAGCTGCATGCGGCCTGTATGGTGCAGCTGCTAGAGAAGCGGGGCTGGCGATCCTGAGTGAATGAGGGGATGGAGGAGCCACAAAGCGTGAACGTCCCAGAACCCTGGGGCCTTGGAAGTGCCAGGCTCAGAAGTGCTACGGGCAGCCCCTAGGTGGCGTCTCTCGGTGCAATTGGGGATGCATTCCCAGGGCCTCTTTCCCTGCATGCTCCCTTGCTCTGGAATCGAGTTCCCTATCAGCAGATCTCGGTGACTATTCAGGACACGGAAAGTGACAGTGTAAAGAATCTGATGGGATCTGCTGGCAAGGGGGAACCACACTGGGACGCTAGGAAGGGACATCCTTCTCTCAGCCTTCTGACAATGTTTCCTGTGAGCGAGGGTGCCCAGCCAGACAGCACCAGTCAAACCAGGAGGCAGGTACACTGCCCAGTGTGAGGACAGATGCCCAGTAAGGCCATGGCACTGGTGCACTGCCCGGTGCTAGGATGGGTGCCCAGTAAGGCCATGGCACTGATGCATTGCCCAGAGCTAGGATGGGTGCCCAAGAAGGCCAGAGCACTGGTGCACAGGAGCCTTACAAATGGAAGCTGGATATATGTTGACCAGGCATAGACTACAGATCCTAAGTACCACGTTGGCTCCCATTCAGTGAGGCTCTGGGCTGCCATTAAACTCAAGGCAGACTGGTCTCCCCTTCCAGTTTCAGGCAGGCTCATGTGGCATGACTGGTCACAGCTACAGCAGAGGCCGCTGAGCTAGTTAAAGGCTTCAGGGGCCAGGACACGCAGCCAGTGAAGTGAGCGGCACAAGGGCAGAAACGCTGGCTCTTCCCGAGACTAGTCACGTCTGTAATGAGCATGGCAGCGAGGAGAGGGGACGAGGAGAGCTGGCAGCTGGTACAGAACAGAGCTAATTCAATTACAGGCACAGAGTGAGCTCGACCCCACCAAGAGGATCAGCCCTGCAGCCATGAAGGCGACAGACTGACCTGCCCTCCCGCTCTGGCTCTCGTCCCTATCAGTCCAGTGGCAGGAGAACAAGCTCACAAACTGAGAGCTAATGAATGACTAGTGGTGCATCATTGCAATCCTGACTCCCGGTCACCCTCAGGGACACAGGGCTGGGTATGGGCACTTCGGAGGGTTAGCCACTAGCTGGCTTGGAGAGCATCTGGAGAGAAGCTGGCGGGTGAATTTCCAGTATGACGACAATCGCTGCACTGAGGCTGGGTGAGAGGTGAGCTGCTTATGCAGCTGCACTAGCCCAGAAGCACGGCTGAGACTGCGCTCGTGATTAAACCTTCGCAGGGCCGGGGTCTGCGCACGATAGCAGGAATGTAGTGACCGTTCTGGAGGAATGTTCAGAACTGGCTGTTAGGGGGAAATATCTTTGGACTTGTGAGCTTTAAGCCATCTTGAGCTGAATGTCATCAAGACAGGGCCGGGGATTGTCTGCCAGCCAAGTAGCCCTGACGCTTGGAGTTACTAAAGATTCCACAGCACTCTTTGGAGAGAGAAAGTTGTGTCTTACAAGCTGTTTAGCTGTGCACTGGGTAGGATCGGAAGTGAGGATCTGGTGGAACCAGAGTAGGAATTTATTTACCATCGCTAGAATGTGGCTGTCTTCCACCCAGAGACGGCTGCATTTCAGTGGTGGCTGGAACAAGATCTCACCGGGTTGTTCAGAAAGCACTTTGGAATCCTTTGGAAGGAAAGGCGCTGTTGTAAATGTAAAATATTGGTTATTATTGTCCACCCTGATGGCAGCCGAAACATCGCTTCTCTGGCTAGGAATGCGCTTTAAATAGGCACCCTGAGGGCCATGCTGTGGAGTAGGGTATCGGAAATTCCAGATGATTTGTGGAACAGGCAAAGAGGGCGTCTTTATGCAGTCAGACACGACAAGCTGTGCATCCCTATGGTGTGGATGGGATTCCTTAGGGTGACCAGACAGCAAGTGTGAAAAATCGGGATGGGGGTTGGGGGGTAATAGGAGCCTATATAAGAAAAAGACCGAAAAATTGGGACTGTCCCTATAAAATCGGGACGTCTGGTCATCCTATTCTAAGGCAGGAGGCCAAAGGAGCATGAACATCTTGACATGAGGGACACAGGGAAGGGGAGGGGGAGACTATCGCAGTTCTAAAATGGTATTTCTACCTAGGAATAAGAATAGCCGCACCTAAAAACATGGGGTTTAATATTTCATCACACCTGCAGCCAGCACTCCAGGGCAGCCCTGGGGCCATGAGGTTCCTGGAATGCACAAGCACTTCTGAGTGATTCTGTAAAATGCCCCCTGAACAAGCTGGCAAGGGGCTTGCAGAATTGAGAGGTTCTCTCACAGGCTGGAAAGCAAGCAAGCCACCTGACAAGGCAGCTGTGAGTGGCTCCTAAGAGCCCTGTAATCTCATTGCCAAGCAGCTTGTGTTAGAGACGTACATTTGCAGGAGGTAGGAGAAAAGAATGGGGGGTGAAATTTAAATGTCTGTGTATGTGGAGGTTTGAGTGTAAGTGTTTGTATAGAAAGTTCATGCACACGTTTCAGTCTGCCTTCCATTGTCTATTCTGGCATTGTCACTATACCCCTCACCATGGCCTCCAGGCGCTGGACCATTTCTAATTTTATTGGCTTTTTATTAACACCCTCTGTTAAAAAAATGGATAAATCAATGTTAGCCTGAACCTACTGGACAGGGTCTCTTTTTGCGTTCAGCATCAGAATAGTGAGTACGAGTCATGTGAGCTCTCTGGGGCAGGGACTGGTCCCTGTGTTCTGCATTTGTACAGACGTAGCACCTAGGGGGCCTGGCCCAGGGCTGGAGCTGCTTGCACTACAGCAGCACAAATAATAATTAAACACTTGATCTTAGCCAAAAGGCCGAGCAATAATAATGGGTGACATTCATCCCTGTGAAGAGGGGGCCCTGCGCAAAGTCTGTGCACCACTGATGTCCTCAAAATAAGACTTAAAGTGGGATTGAAGTGGGGCCTAGGGTTTGCGCTGTCCCACCCGTAGCCTGGGGCTTTACAGGTGAGGTCCCAGCTTACAAGGTGAAGATAGAGTCAACAAATGACAAAAGAAACAGACAGGTGGGGGGGAGTGGAGAGGCAAAGGAAAGTAATAGGAGGGGGATATGCCCAGAGGGACATGTCTCCCCGCTTGGAGTGCGAGGAAAAGGCAGGCAGGCATATAGCTCTCTTGAGAGTCACTTTCACGCTCTCTCCTCTTTATGTTGTGAAAAGTACACAGCTGTCACTGCAAAGGGCTAAGGTGAGTTTCAAAGGAGAAGTTAGACCACAAGGAGTGAGCTGTAAGAAAGGATCTGAATTGGGAATGAAGAGAGAGCGGCTGATTGGCACATAACAGCTTCTGTGTACAGTAAAGGCTGCGCTGTTTACTTTCAAAGCAAGAGACACTGGTGATGTGTGAAGGCTTCTCTCCCCTCAACTTGATTTTATGTCTGATCGTTAGAGATGGGCCTAAGCCACACACTTTGAATGCCGTTGTGGATTCCAAACTCTGCACAGTGCAGGGGTTTGATCTGGCTTGTTATACAGTAAGGGCCAACTGTAAAATTCAGATCTTGATCCAGCTTTGGAATCTAAATTCCTGCCAAAGTTAAAGGGGCGTTAAGGTGATCTGGTCCCATTTCTACATTGACTAATGCAAGTTTGATTGTTTTATATGGCGTTCAGTTATTACATAGTTAAGCGTGGTAGATTAAGAACCTAGATTGACCGACAGAATAGGTCTGCCAGATGCTAGCCTGGTGGAAGGACGATCGTCCCTATATTTTAGGTGCATTCTGATTATGTATAGCAGCCACAGCATGCTAGGCGCTTAACAGATAATGGGCCAGATTCTGTTCTCAGCTACACCAACGTCAATCTGAAGTAACTGCAATAGATTTACTCCAGATTTCTACTAATGTAACTGGGAGTAGAATTTGACCCACTGATCTGACTGCTGTATAGAGGGCAGGCCTATAGCATGTTTCTGCCAGTGAGGGACCAGCTTCTCCAGAAGAGTGTGTTTGATTTTTTATCTCACTTTTATGAATAAGTTGGTTTAAAAAAGCCTGGAGTTACATACATACATACATAAATACATTTATTTATTGTGACGTTCATCACTGAAAAACAGCAGCTGATGCTTCTATAACCTAATTTCTTGGCTGACCTGGGTTTCTTATACTCACACTAGTGGCATTCTCCTATTACAGGATTTTTCTGTTCAACTCAAAGGGTACATGCAATCCAACCCAGGCTTTTGTAGGACCCATCAGCATGGGGATCAGACGTGATGTTTAGCTGAAAATCAGCTCTCTCTGTTATTGAAACGAACAGCTGGCAGTCCCACAATGTTGTCTGGCTGTGCAGAACTTTTCCGCACACTGAACTTTTCCACACAAATTATGGACAGGCTCTATGCAGAGTGATGCTAAGCAGAGATGAGTGGAAGGGAGACTTGTGAATCTTATTGATGTGCAGGGTGGAGGAACCGCCACCATCCTCAGTGGAGGCTACAGTTTCACGAAGGAGAATGACAGAGTGTTTTTCATCCTGGAGGCTCACAGGACTTACTTTACAATACAGAGGTACTGCACAGAGATCACTTCCTCCAGGATTAGGATACAACCACTTCTGGAGTGGAACATACCAAGCGTTGAACAGCACACACTAATGCTATGCAACACTTTAAGAGACAAGGTGAAAAGGAATACTGAGCCACTGGGAATTGTATTGGAAATTGACATCAGCCCAGTGTCCTGGTCAGCTTCTAACTGGGGCAGTTATATCTGGTCTACTTTTAGGGAAAAACCAGTTCCATGGGACCTTCCAGTGACCACGGGGCTCAGGATCTCTGTTTTAAGTCATCTACGAAAGATAGTCCCTCTAGCAATGCTACACAGGAACAATGTGTCCCAAGCAGCACAAGATTGCTGGGGCTTTATTTCTTGAAGCTATTGCCTTTTTTATTACAATCAAGTATCCGTTTAATAGGGAACAGGTCCATCATAAGCAGCTGCATCCTGTCCTTACAGGGGACAGACATGATGATCTAACTGGGTTTTTCATTGGTAACTATTGTGGATCCTGTACAAGAATTGCTTCAGACAGCTTTTGCCTGATGGTATTACAGTTTCTATTACTCACCCAGGCCCACCTAGACATCAGCCCGTTTCTCTGTGGCTGCTTCAGCCTCCGACGATTTATTTACATAAATGCCATACAGCTACCTTCTGAAGAAGGTCCAGACTGCCAGAATAGCTCAGGAAAGGGGCGTCTCAAGTTGCAGAGTTTCCTCTTAACTGTCTCCTTTAATTGCTGTCTGCTTCCGTAAAACATTACACTTAATAGTTATGGTGATTGGAGTAGCCAATTTGAAAAATAATTACTGCCTTCCTCAAGATTACCTTGCCTCCTAATTAAAATCCCGGACCTTGCATAGTAAAGGTGTGCTATTGACACAGCATCCCATGTGCGCCCAGACAGCCTCATTTGGGTTTGCAAAATTAATTAGTGTTTGTTTCAGTCCCCAGCTGTTCTCCCGAATTGGGAACAGCACATGCGCTGGCAATGTGGATGCTGTCTAAATTGACCAGAGCAGCGAAAGCGACAAGAGAGTGATTTGTTCCTGCATAACTCATGTGGCCGCTATGACAAGCTGCCCATTAAATAGCGCCCCCTGTGTCCTTTCCAGACATCACCGGAGGAGCTCTCGGTTCCCGCAAAGCAAGGACGAGATGCATTCAGCACAGTCGAGCCGGCGCCATAGCTCGAGCGCTTTACAATCCTTGAGCTCTTTCCTTTCACACATCCATCTTCTCTGTCTCCAGAAGGGCCCAGAGTTGGAGCCTCCCTCCCTCCCACCTCATCCCAAGTCTTCAGCACTAAGGCAGGAGGCACCTTTGCCAGCTGGCACTAGCAGATCCCTGGATGTTGAGAAGGGAAAATGTTTTGCTCATGTGCCGCCCAGAAGTACTTCAGGCTCAGTGTTCGGTGTCAGAATTTCGTATCTGCAATACAAGGAAATACAGGAGAAAGATGCATGGATTTTTATTGTAGGGTTACTCGTGAATATTGGGCTGCATGCATAAGTTTGTTTTTGTAGGGTTGCTCCTCTTGCTGGCACTGGGGTTTTTTTCTACCATTAAAACATTTTTTAAAATGACATGAAACATCAAGCATTACTCAGACTTTGTACATAGATGCAAGGAGGGACTGCAAGAGAGTGGCCGTATCTGTCTGGCATCCAGGTGGAGCCATGTCTTTCCCCCATTTCAGTACCTCCATTTCCTAGCAGTTGGGCAATTTGGCTTGCCAGCCAAATCAAAAGCTCTCCCTTTCCAGGGTACCCAAAAGTGCAAACCAGAAACCACACCTGCCAGGCCTTCTCCCCTCAGGGCAGGGGCTTTACAAATAGTCGTTCACCCCTTGCCTGCAGGGTTGTCCGATCTCCCCTTCCAGGAAATGCAGCTGAAGTGCAGGGGAGCTCATGCCCTCCTGCTACTGGGTACTCCAGCCCTAAGGCCCCAATTACTAAAACCCTTATGGTATAGCCACAATGCAAAAAGAACCTCAAAGCAGCAAGTCTCCAAGCCTAGGGTCAACTGGCTCCAGCTTGTGGGGACTCAAGCTATAGGGCTGAAAATAGAGCATAGACGTTCCCTGGCGCTGGAGCCCAGGCTCCAAAACCCAGCAAGGGGGAAGGTCTCAGACCCCAGGCTCCAGCCTGAGTGAGAACATCTGCACTGCTAATTTTAGCTCAGTAGCATGAGCCCCACATACCCAAGTCAGTTGACCTGGGCACTCAGATGTGCTGCCGTGGGGTTTGTTTTGCAGCGGAGACAGATCGAGTCTGTCTACTCTGCAGTCAGAAGTGGGACTTCCACACGTGTCCATTTACCTGTGCTAGCATGCATCTAGCTAGCTCACCTAACAGCAGTGAAGACATGGCAGCTCTGACTAGCTGCTGGAGGACATACCCAGGGTCCTGGGTGGGCTTGGACAGCCCATGCTGCCATGGGTTCACTGCTGTTGTCATTCGAGCTACCTAGATCAAAGCAAGCTCAGCTACATCTCCATGTATTGCGGTCACATCTCTGACTGCAATGTAGACTTACCGTTAACGGTTCAGCTGTCTCTATGACTGGGACATTGGGTATCCTTTCGGGCCTCCCATTCTTTGCAGTGGAACTTGAACAAGGCTGTGGTCCATACATAGGTTTCCTGGTATCTATAAACAAACAACCCCTGAAAAAAATACCTCTGATAGGTTGTGATGCAGCCAGTGTTCTGCTTTGTGGGGTTGTATGACGGCCCAAGGTGTGGCACAATATAAGATACTGTTAAAATGCCAGTGCTAGACTGGCAGCGGTAGCAGAGGGAATTTTGAGGCTGTTAAACTTTATGGGATAAATTCATCCCTGGTGTAACTCCACCAGCACGAACGAATGAATTTGGCTTTACAGGTATCTCCAGTGCAGCTGGATTACAGTAACTTCCCTGCTGAAGGACTTTCCCTGGCTTCTCAGTATTAAATGGCTGTAATAATAGCCCATGTCTCTCGTTGGCTGTATCGGTCTAATGGCTGTCCTCTGGGCTGCCGTGTGACATACACAGGCACAGCTGTTTCGCGGCCACCTGTGGGATAACCCTGTGCGGCTTTACAATAGCAAAGTTTGCTTTTCTCTTACGACAACATATGGGGCCGGGCTGAAGCTGCAGGGATAATGCCTCTGAGCAGGGATTTTCAGAGGCAGCTGCACATCACCATGTTTCTTTCCCTGGCAGACCCTGGAGCATCACCCCTCTCAAATGCTGTCTGGCGAGCAGGTGAGCCATTCGAAGGAGCACCATCTTACCAAGACATTCCTTCCAGAAAGGTCACAGCAGAGTGCTTTGCCGTAGCCACAGGCGTTCAGATAGCAGGTGATGTGAATGCTTAGCAGCCAGCAGTCACCACCACTAACCTACAGGAAAGCAGGACTGTGTTCCTAGCATGTCCTGAGAGTTCTACTCCAACTTAGCTACACTTACAAACTTCTACTCACCAGCTCACTCGGGGAGTGTCATTTTCCCCCCATCTAATCGAAGGCAGACAAGTAGGTTTTATACCTGGGCTACTAAATGTTCATGGCTCCTCGGCAAAGCTAATTTGCAGGGTTGAGGCTCAGCTCCTGCACAGGGATTCCGCTGAGTGGACACCTGCAAGGAGTCCCACAGAAGTCAGTGGGAATGCACGCAAGTGTAAAGGCCTGCACTGTGGAGTGGGACCTGTGAGGGCAAAATCAAAGTTCAGAATGCTGAGCAACCTCCCAGAAATGCTGCACAGAGCCGCCAAACCCTGCTCTGCATTTCCTATTGAAAGCCCAGTCAGCCTTGCAGAGTCTGAAACTAGGCTCTTTGAAATCCCAATTAACCATAATAATAATAACCATGGGCATCTAACGTGAACATACCCCATGGCAGGCGTTTGAACAGGCTGACTCTGGGGAAGTGCAAGCCAAGCATGATCACAGGCAAGCGGCAGCTGCGGGCACTACAGGCAGTTCGGTCTACAGCCAGGGATGTCAGGTGTAGAACATGGACAATATCAAATGTGATTCGGTAGGGAAAGGATACACCTGGGGGAGATTTTCCACCCTCCCCCCATTACAGTGCTCTCTGCTCAGGAAGGCAGACAGATGCTCCGTGCTGTCAAACTCCAGGAGCTAGTAACATTCTTTGTGACAATACAATATTACTGCAGTATTTTCTAGTCACAGCCCAAAACACCCCCACTTTCAACAGGGCTTCTGTTGTATCTTGACCCATTGCAACAGGATGCAACTTCCACCCATCTTCTCTGTCATCCTTCATGAAAAATAATATAGTATTTACCAGTGCTGGCCCCAAACCATCTCAGTAACACTAGTGCTTGCTCCTGCTCTATGCACGGTTACTCCAAAATGCTGTGGTATGTTCTGACAAGGGACCGCAGAGGTGAGCACTGGCTTTAATAGTCTGCAGTTCGGTGTTTCTCCAGCTTTTCAACTCAGCAACCCCTTATTCAAAGTCAAAAATGTTCACAACCCCATTACAGTTACTAGAGAGTCAAGACATCATGCATCAGTGATAACAATGAGCTGCTTATATAATGTACGTGGGAGTGTGTGTTTTGAGAGGTTGACAGAGACTACTTGACCTGTCTCTAGCGTTGGTCTTCTCTGCTGTAAGGAAGATGTTTATGGACTGAAATACTGTGGGCCACTACTGTAGGAGTTTTTTTTCATAAGGGATTGAAGAACGATAAAGCACTCAGATACCTCAGTGACAAGTGTGCTGTAAATTCCTAGACAGAGAGACAGCTGCTCAGTCATGAACCAAATGCAGCAGTAGATATTTCTTGGCCAGCAGAACTGCTACATCAATCAGCCATCTCTCACTACTGAATCTGTCTTTGATGTAGCGAGGGCAGAGGAAGGGAAGGGGACAGTATGTGACATGAAGGCTGCGCATGGCAAGTCTTGCTATGGCATGAATAACAGGATTTGGTTTTCTCCCCCTTTCCAGGTACTGGCTAACAAACAAAGTGCACATAAAACGACCAACCACCGGCCTGCTCATGTACACCCTGGCCACCCGCTTCTGCAACAGGATCTATCTCTATGGCTTCTGGCCTTTTCCCCGGGATCAGAACCAGAACCCCGTCAAATACCACTACTATGACAGCCTGAAGTACGGCTACACCTCCCAGGCCAGCCCCCACACCATGCCATTGGAGTTCAAAGCCCTAAAGACGCTGCACCAGGAAGGAGCCTTGAAACTGACTGTCGGAGAGTGCGATGGGGCCACGTAAGACAGGCTTCTGTGGCTCATGTTCCTGCAGGCTACACGCCATGGGAGGATGGGGGAGCGGGGGAAAAGGCTGAGCAGTGGCTAGTGGGGTTGGTTTTCTTTGTTAACGTGCAGAACAGTGACAAAAACATATATATACATGGTGCCTATATATATTGGCCTGAGTAGTATAACTATTTGGTGTTCCCCAAGGGAAGGACAGACGAGTTGCAGAAGAGTCTGAAGCTGCTGCCCGGGCTCGAGGCTTTGCCTTGGGCTGGTTAGGCTCAGAAAGAAGTTAGTTCTACAACGTCAAAAATGCTTGAAGGTCACCTTGGTTTTTCAGAGTACTTTAGGGTGACAGGTAAATGTTAGGCCATGTGTGTGACTGGTCCAAGGTGGGTAGTTAGGGTCTGTTTGGCCAAGAACACACGTGCTGGCACTTCCCAGTATATAGCGTTCTTGGCTTACTGCTAATAATGGGGTTGTGGGGGGAGCGGAGAGGGAGCCTTTGTTTGTGGCTAAAGAGCTGAGAGGTTGCCTGAATGACTGGACAGGAACTGAGAAACGCAGCAGGACCTAGCTGAGCACCGTGGTCCCTTCTCCGCAGCAGGACAACCATACTCTCTCCCGGTGAATGGCACGCAACATCGTCCAGATGGTTACCAGTTCAGAGCTATCCCACGTGGTTTGGTGAGAAGGGTGCCACCGTCAGAGCAGCCTGTTTGGAAAGGCCGCCGGACTCTGGACAGAGCCCTTGAGATGCAGCGTGAGACTCACCCTAGTGACTGTGACTCCAGGAGACACCGGACAGGGCCCTCAAAAGCAGGCTGATTTGAATGAAGTTTGCTGTCAAAGGAGACACAGGACCTTCCGGGAGCGGGAGACAACACAGGGGCTAGTGAAGATCAGACTGGGCTGACGGTCTCAGAAGGACGCTGTGTTTATGTTTTTTTATTCCTCTCCTAAAGAACTAACAGAAAAAGCAAAAACACTGGAACGTAGCAGGTGGGCTGCTGAAACCAATGCAGTCAGTGCTAAGTCTTACACTGTCAAAGGCACTCAGCATCTGCCAGAGCTTATGAAAACCATAAGCACATTGTAACTCCTGCTTCCCGATCACTGCCTGCTAAACAGCCCTTTCTTCTCCCTACTCCAAAATTAGTAACGGGCCTAAGTCTCAGCTAAGCAGAAATCTCAAAAGTGAGGGTGTAACAGGACCCTGTCAAAATTAAATCATACAGGTGACATTCACGTCTGAGCAGAGAACCACCATGAGGCCTGTGCACTACTTAAGACCTAGCTAATCTTTATGTTGAAGACTTAGGTAGGACTTAAGTGGTACTGTATATAGATATCAAGCTGGCCCTCCACACACGGGTGAATTTCACTCAGAGTTTAAATAAATCAGTCCCTTCCCTGCATTACTATTACTACTTACAGTAAAAAGAGTGAAGTCGTTCTTAAAAAAACAAATTTGCTTTCCACTTTTCTTGTTTGTTTGTCAGTGAGACTAGATTGATCTGGTTAGTCAATTTCACTTCCTGTTTCTATTCCAGTTTCCTTTCCTAACTCTCATTTGTCAGCAGAACGCAGTTGGGTTTGGGTTACAAAGAGTGCAGAAAGTTTAATTTAAACTACAACCGCAACAAATGGCATTACAGAATTTTGTCTTTAATTGTGAAAGAGGTCCTGTTAGTATTAGTTTTTTGTTATCTACATGCCTACATTGTGGGGTTAAACTACTTGAGACTGATCCTTTGAAATCTGAGTGCCGGCCTCCATAACTTTTAAAAGGTAAAACTGTATGTCATGTTTATGAACAAAAAATTGCCATGCCTGTAAGACCGTCTAATCTAATAATTAGCGTTCAACCTGATTCACATTAAGGAGCAGGTAACCATTATGGATTAACCTGCCTGTAGGAGAAGTTTCTTCCTAACCCAAGGAAATTATATCCCTTATTTTATTTTTTAGCCCAAGTTTTTAAATTCATCTTGATTTTCTGAGTATACATCCTACCTTGGACCTTGATATAATTACTTGTAATTTTTGAGAGATGGGAAGAGATTAAAAAGAAAGAAGCATCAAAAACCAAATCTGTTTTATGATCATGAGAGGCTTTACTCAATTGAGTAATGAATGGTCATTCAAGACAGACCATCTTCTCCGCCATTCATGCCCAGCTAGGAGGCGGTGGTGGCTAAAGGTGAAGCCACTGGATTCTTGACCTCAACTCCTTACCTTTAGCGAGTGGCCCTAGGCCAGGGAGCGATTTCTATGACCATAACTTTTTTCAGAAATAAAATAAATGGTGTGACTTTTATTTGTAAACCGATTAGAAAATAAAAAGCTACTACAGGGCCATAGCTGGTACCCTTGCACGTTCCATGTCCGTGGCAGGAGCACAGCCTAGTTTCCTTGCGGCGGAGATTGGGGGCCTCAGAAGAGAAAGCGATTGCTTGCCTTGCTAAAAGGGAGGTGTGGCTATTACTTAAAGGTCTTCCTGCAAGATATTTTAAAACACCTGCAAAGCCTCATGAGTTCTAGCCAAGGGCATTACGTAACAGGCAGCTTTTTCCCTTAAAAAAAAATGCATTTTTGTTTCCCTGGTTCACATGTGCCAGCTCCTGGGCTTGCTGTTTGATTGAATCAAAACACATGCCAGCTGTACACAAAGCAACTCAGCAGGCAGAGTATCCCAGTGACACTGCTGCTCCTGGAATGGACCCCAGGCATTCACTCTTGAAACAAAATGCATTAAACCAGGGATGATTTACTCAATGGCAAATCCCTCCATTCTCTTCAGTGGGATCAGGTTTGGTGGTTTAAAACAATGACTCTGCTTTACACAATAATCACCTGCAAAAATCATATTTAGGATCTGCCAGTTATAAGTTATTTGTGTGCACAAAAGCATCTGGAAAGAATCCCATTAGCTTTACTAGGTTTGGCCCTAAAGCCCCATCCTGTGAAACATTACTCAGCATGTTGCCACCTCTAGGCAGCTCTCACATGACATCTGGACAGCTGCCAGGCCTGCTCCAATGGACAGCGGTAGCCAATGAGTTGAAAAACTCACTGAAAACCTACATTACCATCCCTGCTTTACCTAAAGGGCTAGGCCAACTGGCACAATACACCCCAGCACTAACCCAGCATCTGAGCTTAGACAAGCCAATACAGCGGGTTGGCTTTTTGTTAGAGGATACGGGAGCCGCTGAATTTCACATTTTCCTTCCCCTCTGTAATGGCTGCTATTAGATGGATGCAGTTTGGATTTCTCAGTCAAATGGAGGTGGGGGGGAGGGTCTTAATAAATTCTTGCTGCTGCTGTCTGGAACTGTGCAGGAAGCCATCACACCAGATGTCACTGGGACCGACCTGCTCCAGGAGGCTGCTGCTTGATACATTTCTTCATGCCTAATTAAGGCTCCTCTTCCAAAGAGAATGAAACACAAAGTTTATTGATGCTGCTCAAATGGGAATTCAAGCACATGTGTTGCACTATGAATGTCTTTAATAACCCCCCAACTGACAGCAGCAGCTTCCCACACAGGCTGGCACACGCTCTCATTCTACTCCTGCCTGTCTTTTCCCTTTTTCTCTCTTCCTCTCTTGCTCTCCATCTCTGTCTGGTTCCATATGTGGGTCTGGCCCCCTTTTATCTCCCCCTCCCCCCCACATTAAAAAGGACATTTCAAACCTCACTGCAACTTATACCAGCATTTCCTATAGCAGCGACTGGCAACCTTTGGCATGCAGCCTGTCAGGGAAAGCCACTGACAGGCCGGGCTGGTTTGTTTACCTGCCGAGTCTGCAGGTTCGGTCGATCGCAGATCCCACTGGCCGCGGTTCACCATCCCAGGCCAATCGGGGCTGTGGGAAGGGCAGCCAGCACATCCCTCGGCCCATGCCACTTCCTACAGTCTCCATTGGCCTGGGACAGCGAACCACGGCCAGTGGGAGACGCGATCGGCTGAACCTGCAGATGCCGCAGATAAACAAACTGTCCCAGCCCGCCAGCAGCTTTCCCTGATGGGCCACATGCCAAAGGTTGCCGATCCCTGCCCTATAGTAACCTGGAGTGGGCTTCTTACTATTGCTAGTGTAAAACCGAACATGCTTTCTATGGACCAAAATAAAAAATGCAGAACAGCTGTTAAAATGGAACGGAAATGGCAGATGCAGAGTGGAGAGTTTGTTACTCTTTCTCTATGCTGGGAAATGGAACTGGTGGCTCGCCTTGAACTGGTGCTGAAGCATTAAGAACATAAGAATGGTCATACTGGGTCAGACCAAAGATCCATCTAGCCCAGTTTCCTGTCTTCTGACAGTGGTCAATGCCAGGTGCCCCAGAGGGAATGAACAGAACAGATAATCATCATGTGATCTATCCCCTGTTGCCCATTCCCAGCTTCTGGCAAACACAGGCTAGGGACACCATCCCCGCCCAACCTGGCTAATAGCCATTGATGGACCTATGCTCCCTGAATTTATCTAGATCTTTTTTGAACCCTGTTATAGTCTTGGCCTTCACAACATCCTCTGGCAAGGAGTTCCACAGGTTGACTGTGCGTTGTGTGAAAAAATACTTCCTTTTGTTTGTTTTAAACCTGCTGCCTATTAATTTCATTTGGTGGCCCCTAGTTCTTGTGTTATGAGAAGGCGTAAATAACACTTTCTTATTTACTTTCTCCACTCGAGTCATGATTTTATAGACCTCTATGATAGCCTATAAAAGCAATTTCACACACTGCTTGTGTAGCCAGGACTAAATCATTTTCAGCACTGTTACAGAAAGCTCAGCTGAGTGTTGGTTCCACCTGCACTAGAAACATTTCTCAGCCTCGGGGTGAATTGCTGAGATCAGCTCTTAGTAATGAGCTAGTCTCCCAGTGTAGATGGAGCGGGGCCTTAATGGTACAGAAGAGATACTCTCACACGTATCAGTGAATGGTGCCAGCCTCCGAGTGCTGGAACAGGAAGTTCTCAGTCACCGCGAGAGTGCAGCAACACAAGGCCAGAACTATCCTAGCCCTAACCTCTAGCAATGAGAGGAGACTTCGTTCTCTATAGTCGTTCCAGTCCTTGGTGTCTGAGTTGATGCCCCACAAGACAGCCAATCAGAGCCAGCTGTGGTGGTACGAGGAATTGAACTCACACCATCAAAATGGTTTTACATAGACTGCCAAAAGGCCAGCAAATGGTAACAACTTTTGGGCACTCCTGATCTAGGCTGGATTTGAACTTGTGATATAGAGGTGAAAGGTTCCATATCATTTAACTACACGCTTGAGTCATCCAGGCACCCTTAAAGAGGACTCTGGCATGCCAGCTGTGCAGGCTTCCATCTAACACTGCACCCCATGCTAGTCACTGCAAGATGTGGGAGCCGTGGAACATGCACTGGTCTACAAGAGAGACTGTGCAGCCAGCCCATTTCATGGTCTGATGGTGTGTCACCATCCAAAGCAACGGTTCCTTCTGGGAACTGCAAAACCAACCATGTGGATGGGTGTTGTATCATGAACATTATTGTGTGTCTTGCTGATTTTTCCTCTTGTTCCATACTTCGTGGTTCCCGTTTCCTCTGTCATCTGCGTCTCAGACAAGGACTGAAGGGATTTGGAAGCGGGACCACAAAGACCTTTTCCCTCTCCACATATTTGTCTTTCAGGCCTGTTGGTCCCTATCACAGGCTGCCTGGGCCTTTAAGGCAAGCTAGGCTCAGCCTGGCCTGTGACCTAGCAACCAAGTGATAATTGACCCTAGCTGGTGTTTCAGGGGAAAGAGTTAAGGAAGGACTATATAAGCAGAGCTGAGAATTCACTGCAGAGGTGGGGAAAGTTTGCAAGCCTTAGCAGAAGGCCAAGCCAAATACCTGTCCCCACCAAGTGGGAGACGGGCTGGGGAGACAGGTGTTTTGGAGGGCTGAAGGCAAAAATAGGCTGAATAGTACAGAAGTCACTCTGGACAATGAGGGAGAAGAAGCTAGGAATGAAGAATGGCTGCAAAGTTGGGAAAAGATGAGAAATATCAGAAGAAGCAGCAGGGGAGGGGAACAAAGAGTAGGATGGAATGCCAAAATATTGCAATTGTCAAATTGCTGGGTGAGGAAGTGAAGATAAGCATCATTAATCCTTTGCAAATAGCTACATGGATTAGGGAAAATGTTAGGGCTATATCAAGAGCTAGACTATTACGGGGTGGAGATTTATTGGTGGAGTGTATGGGTGAAGAACAGGCTGAGACACTGCTTAAAACTAAAATTCTTGGGAAAATAAAAATGGCTTGCCAGCCCCCCAAATTTCTGACAGAAACAACCGGGGTAATATATGGGATCCCACTGGAAATGATTGAGGATAAAATTTAAAAAGGTATAGGTAGGCCCAGGTGCTATTCATCAAGCAATTAATTAGAGGGGGAGAAAACAAACCATCAACAGGTGTGCAAACAACACTTAGAGGAAGGGTTTTACCTGACTGGGTAAAGCTAGGATACCCTATATTTTGGACTAACCCATACATTCCTCACCCTTTGAGATGTTACAAGTGCCAAAAATTTGGCCATGTGACAGATGTGTATAAAGGGGAAACACAAGATGTGGTAAATGTGTAGAGGAGCATTCATATGAAACCTGTGGGGATAAGAACAGTAGCTACCATGAATCCTCCATAAGCTAAACAGGCTAGGGAAATAAAAAGAACCAGGATTACCAACAAGCTATCTTATGCAGAAGCTGCTAAAAGGCATTCAAAGCGACAGGTGGGGAAGAAGGAGAAAACCAGTAAGGGAAAGGAACCATTGCTACAACACAGTGTTATAAAGGATATGGTAAATAATATAAGAGCAGTAGGGGAAGCCATATTTGCAGAGAAGATGGCATTTGTAGCATTTAGGGTAGAAGTAATAAACTGCGCTTCACAAACAGAAAGGAACAGAAAGAATACAGATAATAAAAGCTGCAGAAAAGTATTTGCATGTTAATGCAATTTTGTGTGAGGGCAATGCTGCAGTTTAACTAATATGGTGCTTAAATAAATTGTGGGAATGCACAACGCTTAATACCACATGGTCAGGAACTAAAGAAGACTATTTTTGAAATGTAATATGATGCTTTCTCGAATACTGACCTGCAGGGAGTTTCAGGATTTTATTAAAATTATATAATAGTATATAAGAAAAGGAGTAATTCCAGTAGAATGGAAGCATCTGGGGACAGTACCAATAAGGAAGCCAGCCAAGTTACTTATGAGAATTGATGCTTATAGACCAATTGTTATCATATCTTGTGTGGGTAAAGTTATGAGAAGAGAATGATAAATGAGAGGCTAGTTGCATAGTTGGAAAAAATGACATCTTAAATAATGTGCAAAGTGGTTTTAGGGGAGGGAGATCCATGATTGATCATATTGTCAAATTAGAAACAGAAATACAAAAAAGTATGAGGAACAAAGAGAGTATATAACTGTGTGGGTTTTGTGTGGACATTGAAAAAGCATGTGATATGTCATGAAGAGAGGGTTTGTTGTATAAGTTGGTCAAGGTAGGGATAAAAGGAAGAATATTTTGGTGAATAAGGTTTTTTGTTGTTGTTGTTGTGTTGGTTTTTTGGTTGGTTGGTTGGGTTTTTTGAGTGAGAGGACCCTACAGGTTAGAGTAAAGAAAGTCTTATCAGGTATCTATAGTATTGCCAATGGCACCGCTCAGTAGAGTGTTGCCAACCCTACCTTGCTTAACATTATGATAAATGATCTCCCAAAAAATGTAAGGCAGGAATGGGTATTATCTTATTTGTAGACGATTGTGCTATATGGTTAAACAGGAGAATTAAAGTGACTGGAGAAAGAATCCAATGAAGCCCTCAGGGAGGTCTCAAGCTGGGGAGATGCTTGGGGATTTAAAATTACAATCATTAAAACAAAGGGAATGATCTTTTCTAGAAGAAAAATGAAAGATGAGTGTAATTTATATTTTATGAAGGCGCATGTAGTTAACCATTGAAGTTTATGGATGTACTGTTAGTTTATCATCAAACTTGGGAGGGCCATATAGAAAATGTTACAAACAAACAAAAGGTAGGATTAATCTACTTTAAAGTATTGCTGGGATTAATTGGGGAGCAGATAAGGCAGTGGTGGCTATGCTGTATAGAGTGATTATAAGATCAGTCATAGATTGTGGATGTCGAGCCGTAAACTCTGCATACGTGTTGAAGCTTAAAAAGTTAGAATCAGTTCAAGCTCAAGCACTGTAAATCTGCATGTGGTGCTTATGATATGTCCTGTGTCACTCGTGGAGAAATACCTATCAATTTAAGAATGAAATGTTAGATCTGATATTTTGGGCTAAAGTCAAGGGAAACCGCACACAAAAGATAACTGGGCAATTGAATGTTGGGATTTAAGCAGACAAAATGTAGCCTGACACAATAAATTCCCTTATACTTTTAGGGTTAAAATGTGGGTAGAAGAGTTAGGTGAAAAGGAAGGGCTAGAAGAGATTAAAATCAATAGTTATTCAACAGTAAAGCATATCAGGAAAAATCATCTCTCTGGATGTGGATTTAGAATTATATAATAAAATAAAGAGAAAGTCTTCCTGTATGACTGATAAAGTCTGACTTACACTCAAAGTGGGGTCACCATTGCCGAATATATACACTGACGGATCTAAAGATGGGAAAAAACAGAGTGGGAATAGCCTTTTGAATCCCTGAGACTGGAGCTAAGAAATCTAAAAAACTATCTAATTTTGTAGCCATGATGACAGTTGAATTGATGATGATGATGATTGATGATGATAGCAATACTAACATAAGGGACATATGACCTACCACTGCTGTTATCTTTTCAGATGCATTATCAGGTATACTGGCAATTAAAAGGGGTGTCTCAGAAAGCAGAAGTGAGATAATAAATGAAATGTTGTTGACAACAATGCTAGCATGCTTGAGTGTGAACATAATACTAGCATGGATTCCAGCACACGCTGGGATACCTGGCAATGAAATGGAAGAGAAAAAATGCTTTAAAAATTGAGAAATTGATCTAAAGATTCCTTTGAGTAAGCAGGAATTTAAAAGTTTAGTTAAAAAAGGAATAGCAAGAATTGTGGACCAAGGAGAAAAGAGAAAGATTTTATGAAGTATGCCCCAAAACAGAGGATAATGTGCTACTCCAAAGGACTAAAAGGAAGAATGTGGTTTGATGATGATTTATAGTTACTGACTAGACACAAAAAGGTGTTATATAACATATGGAATGTTAAAGAAACAGTTGATCACCAGATAGGGGAATGCAGGGCGTGTTCCCAGAAAAGGATTTTGACGAAGAATTTAAATGCTTTAAGGTGACAGAATACACTATGAAGGGGTTAGGGAGAGTGCTGGGACACGGGGTAACATTAAAAAAGCCCAACTAATGTCTATGGATATAGAGCAGGGTTAGGGTGTATGAGGAATATAGTAGGTGGAGAATGTATATATGAGTGTATAAGGAATATAATAGATAGTGATTATAGACTCAGAAGTTAAGTCTGCTTCACCAGGAGGAAGACGTGAGAACTGGCAGTCAGGAGCAGCCGGGGGAGTGAGCTGGGACCGAGATCCTGAGTGAAGGCTTACCAACCTGCTTCTAGGAGCAGCCTGAAAAAAGTCCTGGGAAACTCCATGACTCTCTAAAGGGACAAGAGTTGGGAGACTAGCTGGAGAGCCTGAGGTTGTATGTTTGACTGTGGATGACTGAAGACCAGACTTTGTGAAGGAGGAATTGTGTTTGTCTAATGGGAGACTGAGAAACTGTATTTGTCCGGAAGGAGGCTGAGAAGAGAAAGATGGCTTGAAAGGGCAAAGCAGCCAGACCACAGAAAGGAAGAACCATGTCCCACTAGGGATTGGGAAGAGAGATTGTTTAAGTTATGATATGCTAATAAGCTAGTCACTGAAAATGGGTGTACTATATAACTATGGTCTTATGTACTGAAGAGGCCTGAGAGGTGGGGAGACAGAGCACTGGACAGCACCTACCCGCTATCATTAAATCACACTCTGTCTACAGCCCACTCATAAATTTGGTCACTCCACTTTATCAACAAGCTGACACACAATGTGACTGTTTATTGATCTGTGTGAGCGCTTATCCTGTGCTCAGCACTGGTCAGCAAAACACCTCCACTTGGCTGTCCCAACCCCCAGGAGAGCGCCCCATATACTGACACCACGGAACTCTTCCTGTCCTTCATTTTCTCTGATTTTTTTTCAATTTTTCTTTTCTCTATTTATTTTATTGGGTATTTAGTACTTTCTTCCTTCCCTGGACACTTTATTCAGACATCCCATACAAACTGGCCTTTCATTGGACAGCAGGCGTTGCCACTATCTTAGCTGTCACTATTTTCCCCCAGTCAATCGTGTTGTGGGTGATGGGCAGCTGTCTTCGGAAAGCCTTCAAGTGGGTATTGCTCATCCTCTGGTATTCTTCCATCAGCCCATCCTGGAACTGGTTGTCTGCCTGCTCCAGCAGTTTCACAAAGTCCTGGGAGGTCTGGGTCTCAGTGGTGACAGGCAGACTCTCTGCCACATCCTTGCACACTGTCAAGTGGATGTTGCCGTCCTCAAAGTAGTGAGCCTGGACCATGATGGTCCCGGCCACCTGGGTGGAAGTGGAAGTGGGAGTCAGGGTGAAAGTCCACTCTGATTTCCACAGGCCATTCCAGAAGGCGGAGGGCCGGTGCAGACGACCCGCAATGCAGGCGATGAGGATTTTCCGGATGGCTGTATCCTTGATGAAGACACTGCAAATCCCCCCAGTATAGTGGCTGCTGACGTATGCTTTCAGGCCCTCATAGAGGGCCCTTCTCCATGCCTCACCTTTCTCATCTTCCTGTGGGTGAGCCTGAAACTCGCTTGCCTCTTTCCTCATGTGGTCAAATTTGAAAGAGACTTGTCTCTGGGAGTCAAGGAAGTGTTTTTCCTCCAGCTCATTGTGGCGGGTCAGGAGCACCTCACACTCCTTCCTCATGACCGGGGTGAAGTAGAGCTTGTTGTGCAGGGCACAGAGGGAGGCAGCTTCCTGGCACATCAGGCTGTCATCGCCCACCAGCAGGCGCAGATCACTGAAGGCCTCGCAGAATTCATCAGGCAGGGCCTGCTTCAAGAGACTGCTCACAATCTTCAACTTCTCTTGTCTGGTCAGGGGTCGTTCCCTAGTCATTATGTCCATGGTTGCAGGGCTCGAGGATACTGGATCCACCTCACCTGAAGGAAAAGTAAAAGGACATGACAATTATTAGCTTTCCAGGCAATACACCAAGGGCATCCAAATTTTGCCCAGCTGAAGGCTACACAGGCAATTTGCCACACATAATGGAGCAGGCTACAGCCATCCTTACCTCAGGTACAGCCCACAGGTCGCGACATGGCCTACAATTCCCATCTCCAGCCCATACTGAAGATCTCTTATCTACAGCAAAGAGACCTGGGCTTCCACAATTCCAGTAGGCTCACAAGGGAGTCTCATGAATCCAGCCGTCCTCAATCAGTTTTTCACTGTGGATCCCACCATATCTTGAGATGCGGGCTTAGGAAATCTCTGCAACAGTTACAGATGTATCCTGAGGGCCACCCACTGAGTGGGGTTATTCCATTGGGGGAGCCCAAATAACCATACTTGCATCTGCCTTCTCCTCTCTGATAGCACATATCACAACCCTATGCTACCAGCAACAGTGCCCAACAATGGAGGGAGGCTGTGGTCAGAAGCAGCCCTTCTTTTTCAGGAGCCCCCAAATTGTAACCAAAAAAAGTGATGTAATCCCTGACCAGGATGAACTGGGGCAATCATGACATTTAATGATTCCAAAAATAAGCTCCTTTTCCACCTGAGAATAACTGCTGGTCAGATCGATCTCATTTTAAGAGTTATTTTGGTCCCTGACCCAATAGCTGAGCCATAAGATGCCAATATAACTGCAATATAGGGCCTTAAGAAGTGAAGACTGGGGTGGAAAACCGTGTTTAGCTGCTTAACTGGCTACTAGAGATGTCTGCAGTAGCTTGCTCCCAAGAAAGTCCCTTTCCACAATGATTCTCACATGGACTGCAGCAAGAGCACTGACTGAGTGCAAAACTAGTGTAATTTATCAGGAACAAAAATGCTTTAGCTTTATTAAGGTGTGAGGGGGACCTGGAGCACTGCTCCTTGGTACCCTCCCTTAATATTTTTGATGATAGTGTAATACCTTATGCCATCAGGCAATGACTAAAGTAATGCAGCACCCTGAAGGAAATGCCGATTTTTGGATGAAACTGAAGCCAGTACAGGACTGTGTGGAGGGTTCTTTGAATTTGCAGTCACCTGTATTTATCCTGTATTTATCCTGCTCCCTGGCAGCTCCAATAGGCTTTAACCATGTGTCCTAGGCAGTTCTACAAAGCAGCCACTACCGGCACTGTACATGGCAGGTTTCAGGCCAGAAACAACATAATACAGGGCACCACCTGTAAAAACCCACCAGGGTTCACAGTCATTCCAAGGATTTGACCCTGTTCCTAGGAAGCCTGCACAGAGCCCTGGGTTCATGGACATGAGGCAAAACCAGTTCCTTACAGAATTGGCCCTGTGCTCCTGGCACAGCCCTGCTTCCTCCACCAACCGGCGTGTCCAAATATTGGCTGCAGTTCACTGGAAGCTGTACCAATCCTCTAGGTTGCTGAACCTGTTTCTTGTCTGTGGACCCTCCCAGGCTTTGGTCAAGTGACCACATATTCTGCTCCAATAACACTCACAGTGATCATGTGGCCTCCAATGCTTGAAACCATTTTCTATGGGCTTTGGTTTCTGGCTGTTCTTGGCTGCTGTTAGGTGACAAAGTTGTTTCTGTGACTGTATCGCCAGCAGGTCCTGGTAGCAAGCAGCCGGGTTGCATTCATTCCCAACGAGCTTCTCTAGCTGGCGATAAATGTGTGACTGACAGAAGTGAGCTTATCCTTACAGCCAACATTGAACATCTTGCTTCTGAAGTCTGGGTTCTGTACATGCCACACCAACCATTCATGAAACTCTCTCCCCGCTGCTGCCTTTTCCAGCATTGCCACAGCTTTGAGTGAGGGTTTTCTCCGTGGTTTGTTTGCCCATCTAGTAACTGCAGCACTCCAAAGCTTTGTTACTCATAGAACACGGTACCAGTACCTTGTACCATGTAGGGTCAAAGAAGGTGCAGCAGAAGGGCAAATCATCTGCACTTGTCTCTGGCCAAACATGGCAGGATTCCCCAGTAATCTCACCCTCCTTCCCCCCCCGCACCATGAAATCTTGTTTTTCAATCTTGTTTTCTCACCTTGGGAACTTCTCAGTGGCTACCTTACCCTAATGGCCTTCCTGTCGCTTAGCTTCCCATAGGACACTGCAGGGCCACAGTACTGAGAGATCTTCTCTGGGCATCATCTCCACCTTGGCCCTTCCCAAGGGTGACAATAATAAAGCTCACCTTGTGGAAGATAAGAGTGAGCTTTGACTGAGCTCCTTCCCGAGCGCACGGCCAGCCAGGAAACAGCAGCAGCACCCTCCAGGCCTCCCAACTGCCCCCGCCTTCCCAGCTAGTGCTAACCCCCGCAATACAGAACAAAGGACAACAGGGCAAGAAATCCTCCGTTCCCTAAACCATCCCCTTCTCCACAGACTGGCTACGGTGACCCTGACCCGCAGGCCGCCCCCTTCCCACCCTGGCGCGGGGCAGCAGGGTGCGGCAGAACGGGGGGGCGCAGCCTGAACCGTTACCTGCTCAGCTCCTGCTGCTGCCCCTCTGGAAGCCGGATTTCAAAACAGCAGGTTCCCATGGCAACGGGGAGACACCAGCCTGCGCTCTATGAGGGAAACAGGATGACATCATCCAGAGCATGCACCCTGGGAGTGAGCCTGCAGGGAGTGTGAGCAACCCAGTCTCATCCCTACCCCTGCCCCCTCGCAGCCCATACACCCAGCCAGCATGGAAGGAGTTTTCCACCACCACCGTGGTTCCTGGGGGCTGGTTAGACCAGCGGGCTTCTTGGTCCTTGTTTCATGAAGGCAGGTACCTGGGAGCAATTTCACTATTAGACACATCTTTAGGGTAACACTTCCTGGACCCTAATGTACAGTGCAGCATATGAGTGAATGGGCCACATGCAGCAATCCTTACTTGGTGTCAGTGGGAGCAGAGTTTTGGCTGAGCACAGTCATAAGGGTTTTCATGCCCTGAGATTAAAATACTGTACTCGTTAAAACTCGTCTGCAGAAACCTCCACCTCTTCCTTTTCCATAAACCGTACAGTAACAGACACAATTCAGTCACTGCATTCAGCAAAAAAGAACAGTGTATGGACCAGATTCTCAGCTGGTGCAACCAGACATAGCACCAGTGAATTCACACCAGCTCAGGAGCTGGCCCTATCATTTGAAGTGATCATGAATAATAAGGCCTGATAGAGCTAGGTACAGACAGGGAATGGACAGACATGCAACACCCCCTGCTATGCCAGTTCTGAGTCTCCAGTGACTAAAGCCTGCTGGTCACGGTGGTGTGTATCCAGCTGCAGGGTTGTTTGGAGAAGGTCCCACTCGAGATGGGGCTGAAATAACACTCTATGTTCCTATGTGGCCTCTGGCTGATTTGAACCCCTGGCTCAGGAGTGGGCAAACTACAGCCTGGGGGCCGCATCCGGCCCTTCAGACATTTTAATCCAGTCCTCAAGCTCCCGCTGGGGAATGGGATCTGGGGCTCGCTCTACTCTGCGAATGGCATGGCTCCACGTGGCTCCCAGAAACAGCGGCATGTCCCCTCTCTAGCTCCTACACATAGGGGCAGCCAAGGGGCTCCGCACGCTGCCCCTACCCCAAGCACCACCCTTGCAGCTCCCATTGGCTGGGAACAGAGGCCCATGGGAGCTGCAGGGATGGCGCCTGCAGACGGGTCAGAGTGCAGAGCCACCTCGCCGCGCCTCCGCATAGGAGTCGGAGAGGGAATGTGCCGGTGCTTCAAGAGCACCCTCCTGCACCCCCAACCCCACCCCAGAGCCGACACCCCCAGCCGGAGCCCTCACACACACACCCCCCAGCCTGGAGCCCCCTCCTGCACCCTGAACTCCTCATTTCTGGTCCCACCCCAGAGCTCGCACCCCCTAGCTGGAGCCCTCACTCCCTCCCGCACCCCAACCACCTATTTCATGAGCATTCATGGCCCGCCATACAATTGCCATACCCAGATGTGGCCCTCGGGCCAAAAAGTTTGCCCACCCCTGCCCTGTTATAGCTTTTCAAATGGCACGATCAAAACCTGAGATGCTGTGTTCAAGGAAGTGTTGCAATTTAGGCTTCCAGTTTAATATCAACTACAAAAAAGAAAAATATGATGCCTGAACCCTCAATCTTGCAGCATCCTGCTGTACAAGGTCCAGATGAACTTGCTTGACTTGAAAGAGCCTTTGGATTGGCGGTTGCTAGGAAGAGAAGAAATAACACATTCTATTCCTGGACTGCATATTAGTCTTCCATATGGGTGCAATGCCAAAACATGAGGGCCTCCATCTGCTAGACGGGCCTGGCCAGGCCCCATGAGTGGCTTTTAATGCTAATACATTCATCTAGCTTTGGTATTCCTCCAAAACAAGAGGGGAGAGCCAATGATTTAAATATTGTGTAAAACTATTGAAAGTAATGGCACTAAACACCCATTGTTTGTACCCTATTTGATTTTAGAGGCACCCGCTTGGCACATAATAATGAATTAGTTATGGGGGTGGCTGGATGTTGTATGTTCAACAGCACCCTTGAAGGAATAGAACATTTAAAAAATAAAAATCTAGGTGGTCTCTATCAAATTATTTCACTCTATTATTCCCCAGAAACTAAGCTGTGACCTTCAACTTCAATAATGTGGCATGTCAGCTCCATCTGTGATCAGAGTTACAGAGGCTTTCAAGCACCAGTCGGGAAGGCTTCAATCGCAAATTCAAGAGGAGAGTTGAGCAGGGCATTCTTGAAGCTCCTCTGTTTCTGGACATACTCGAGGGCAGACAAATTTTGTTCAACTGAGGAGCCTGCTGGCCAGGAGCCTTACAGGTATGCCCAGTGTGCAAAACAGTGGACCAGGTTGCAGCCACTCTTATCTTTAATGCAGAGGCTACAAAGACTACAGGTCCCAGCATGCAGTGCAGCATCTTGCACTGAGAAGCCAGTCCATACTGGGACACAGGGTGAAATCCTCGCCCGATCAAACTCAGTGATAAAGCTCCCATTGATTACAATGGAGCGTGGATTTCACCCACAGTCTGTGAAGATTGCACCGCCACTTGAAAGACTGGGGGGGCATTTGGAGCCTGATTTTTAGAAATCCAGGTTGGAAAATTTTCATTGAAGGGGTCTTTGTAGAATTGCAGGGGACAACTGATTGAAGTCCATGGGCGGCCATCTGGGCCACCCCTAGGTGTGAGGACTGTTGTGCCAGCCCCCACGCACTTTCATAGCCAGCTGGTAAACCTCAATCCACCTAATTCATTGTCATGTATGTTAGCTCTTTAGTTTGGGGAAATTACTCTGGTCTGATTTCCTCCAGCACCCTTATTTCTGGCTTGAGACCCGATGAATTGTTGAGGTTGCTGATTTAAGGCACCACAACAAATGCTTAATGACTGAGCAAGCATCATGGTTTGTGACCATTGTGTCTCTCAAGCTCCCGGTTTTCTAGCTCTTTTTCTAGGACTGTATTGATGGGGAAGAATCACAAGTGCTTTGGCCTGCACCTGACCTTGCCAAGAGAGAGCTGAAAGGCATAGATTTCTTGGCTGAAAACAACCCTAATGCTGAGAAGCGAGGCAGCTCTGAATACCCCACCGTTTATTTTTGGAAGAAGTCATTTCAGTAATTATGTGTGTTTAAACGAAACGCAATTAGGGATAGAGACGGGGAAGAGAAGGTGTTACATGGGTGTCAGAACAGAAACCATTTCTTGGCTAATGGATTTATTAACACTGTGGGTCCTTTATTAGCCTGTGTGAGGGAGGGGGCAAAGGAGGCTGATCGGGAGTAGGGGGTCTGTTCTATTTATCGGTGGGTTTTTAATTGTGAAATAGGTAATGGAAACAATTGCATCTGTGATGTGTTTTTTTTATGGCACTCTTGAGATTGCAATTAAAAAAATGCAATAAAAAGCTGGTTTGGAAAACCAGAATGTTTTTAAAAAATCATCTGCTGTCCGTTTTTTTAGGCAAGAACATCAAAGAGGGCTCATTTATACAGCACTTGATATTATTTCATACGGAGACAGACACCATTTCTGAGAGGTCTTTCTGTTACAAACCATTTGGTGCACAATGGAGTGGCATGCAGGATCCTGTCTGTACAGCCCATCAGAGACAATAATTTGAGGGCTTTATAACCAATTACATTCTGGGTCCGTCTATACCAGCAACGTAATGCAGGTTGTGCTATGTGCTGGAGGGAGGATCTGGGATTGAGATGGGGCTGAGACAGCCAGCAATGCAGTGGATATGTCTGATGGACAACAGGGGGTATGATTTGGGTTGGGTTGGTTTATGGATTGCTCAGCTCTGATTTCTGAAATGAAATGACATTTAATGTTTGTCTGTGGCCACCTCTGCATTTAAACCATGTTCTTCTGCACCCATTCTCAGCCACAGATACTTCCCAGAGCGTAGACATGGGAGTTAGAAGTTGTCCCAGTCCCGAGGGAAGAGAGAGGGTTTGATTGAAATCAGGAAGCTAATGAGGCCCAGAGAGGCTGTTTCAGAAAGCAGAGGAGGGATCTTTGCCCATTTGGAAGAGACAAGGAGAGTTGTACAGCATGGTGAGGTTGCCAGGTCTTTGCCATTTATTAACAACTATTATATTACTGTGATTGTTGCAGACTCCGGCTCTCTTATAACAATGGCATAGTAAATATTGCAGCAGGGTAAATAGCTGCTGCCCATCTGGGAATGACCCTTTTATCTTCACCTTTCCCTCGTGATGGCCAAATACTTTACCGATGGGAGTCTTAGAAATATGCATCGGATGCCTGATGTGCATGGCATGTTCTGTGCTCCAGGGTCTCGTGAGAGGGCGCCTTCCTCCTGACCATCCACCATCTCTCCCCACTGCCATACCTACCCTGTTGGCCTTGACGATGGGACCAAACCTTAGCTTTGACTTTGAGTACTCAGAAATCACTTTCCATTCCCTCTCAATGAAATGAATACAAAACATGGCAGCATCACATGCATTTATGCTCTGCAGGCGGTAGAGTCAGGACTGCAATTTGCTTCTTCAGAGAGGTTTGGTTTGGTTTGGTTTCCCTGTGATATTTAGACTTCCCTTTAGTAGCGAGAGCCCTGGATACAGACAGAAATTGCATTCATTGCTCCTGCTGAGATCCTGCCTGTGGATCTGCTCTCTAACTGCAGGGGGAATTCAAAGAGCTATCATGCAAGGCACCAGTCGCTGGTGTGCCTCTGAGCAGCTCCTGAGGAGCGAGGGGCACTAAGGTGGTACTTTAAAAGAAGATTAAATTTTCAAAGCTAATGAGAATCGCTGCGAAAACAGAGTCCCGAGGATATAACAACAACCAACCCACCCACCCACCCCCCGCATTGAATACCCATCCAATTAGGGCTTCTGACAGATCCTCATTATACAGCCACTTCTGACATTGGACAGCACAGTTTAGATTAGCACTGCAAAAAAATCCCTTGGGCAAGGCCGACTGACATTTTGCAGAGAGGTGTTTTTAATACTGCTACCACCACTAACACCTGGCCATTTTACCTGGGCATAAAGGGCGCAGTGAAGGGGGAAGGAGAAACAAGGAAGCAGCATGAGTTGGCAGATGGCCCTCAGACAACCGAACTGTCTTGGGGACACAGACCTGCCTCGCTGAATGTGGGTGACCCCTGGCCTTGGCTGGCCTCGCATTGGGTCCTTTAAAAGGAACACTTAATAAGATACAGCAGCTGGAATTTATTTGTTTATTGAGCGGGGCGGCTGAGCTGAATCTCAGATCACTATGGAAACCTTTCTGCCGAAGCGATCCAAGTCAGGTAGCGACAGAACAGATGAGCAAAAGGGCAGCCCTGCAGAGAAAGAGGGGCATCGATGAAGTATTTTAACAAGTCCCGGAGGACCTAGCATTTGAAAGCTACCTGACAGGCTCAGCCGGCTCCTTGAAGGGAAAGGAAACGGAACAAGGCACTCTGTTGGGATGTTCCTTGAAGAGAAGCCAGCGGGATCCGCCACTCACCTCCGCACAGAAATGAGTTCAATCAGCCACTCACGTGATAGGATGCCCTCCCCGAAGTCATGCTAATTCTGGAAGAGAGAATCACCCTGCCTTATGCATGGAGAGCACTGGAGCTGAGGGAGGCCAAGTTTCATTGGCAGCTTGCAGCCTGGGCTGGAGAACTCCTGCTTATTTACTGATTGGGGGGAGCGTCAGGCTGGCATCCCAGCAAAGCGCTCTCACTGCTGCTATGGCAATGAGGTACAAGGCCTGAAACTAGTCTCTTTAGAGACTTTCAAAAGCACCTCAGGCATTTAATAGTGGAAGTCCTACTGACCGTCCATGGGACTTGGGCTCCTAAATGCCATATACACTACCCTTGGAACGTGCATGGTGCTTCTCAGACATAGATTTCCGAGCACTCTACGGGGGGGGACGGTCAATCGCATTACCCTCATTGTGCAGCTGGAAGACGCTGAGGCCCAGCGGGGTTTTAGCCAAAATTTTCATTCCTAAAGCACCCAAATCCATATAGAGAGGCCTAAATATAGAGCCTGATTTTCAGTGGGAGCTACAGGTGCTCTGCACCTCTGAGAACGACTTATTTAAGTGTCAAAATACTGAGTTGGGTGCCTAAAGTCCGGCACCCGAGTTTGAACATTTCATCCTAAGTGACTGGCCCCAGGTCACACAGCAAGTTAGTGGCCGAGCCAGAAATTGAACCCAGGCCTGCTGGCTCCCCTACCTGTGCCCTACTCCCTGGCCTATGTTACGACCACTGCTGGCCCTTTCCCATGGTAGAGAGAGGGTGATATTCATGGAACGCCCAATGCTGAGAGCAGCTGGGCTCAGCCCCAAGCTAGCTGTAGCATTGCAGTGAACAGCGGAGATTGGCCCAAGCTACACAATCCACAAACCAGCTCAAATTAAAAGCACTAAACACAGGAGCTTAGGAGTGGTCATCGACCATTGGGATGTCCAGACTGGCATCCTGCCTTCCACAGCAGCCAATACTTCACATGACGTATCAGCTGAAGACAAATCCTCCCCCACTCCTAGTCCTAGTCCAAGTGGGGAGGACTCAGCTAGGCACAAAAATTGCACTGATACAGCTTACATCAATGTAACCCAGCCCATTGTGTGTGCTCTAAGCTATGTCTTGCATCAACTGTAATGTGGACAGGTATCCCAGAACTCCTGGCTCTGCTTCCAGGCTCCTGGCATGCGAGCCAGTTTTCCCAGTGGATTGTGGGATACATCCCAGAGGCTAGAGGAAAGATCAAAATCCCATGGTCCCTCCCACTGTATCCCAGAATGCACCTGTTGCCCAAACCATTTCAGAGCTCCTCTCAATCAGCAGGGAAGATGACCAGGGGAAAGCTGCACATCTGTCCCTTATTAAGACTGTGGTATTGCCAACCCCACGCATTCAAAAGCCAGGAGTCTGACCCCACCCCCCAAAATCATAAGAGTGGCTTAAAAATCATGAGATTTTTTTTTTTAAATGTTGGTTCTTTTTCACCTTTCAGAGCCAGATTTTCAAGCCTTTTCCTGCAACCATGAGGAACTTACTTTGTCAGCTTTTTTGACACCCCCCCAAAAAGTCTCACATAATCACATGGCTCCAGGAGCTGGGGCTTTAAGAAACACACCCAAAATAAAAGTAGTATATCTCAACTTTAGTAAGGCGTTTGATAATCTCACATGACCTTCTCATAAACAAACTAGGGAAAATGGCCTAGACTAACCTAGCATAAGGTGGGTGCATGATTGGTTGGAAAACCGGACACAGAGTAATCATCAATGATTCTCAGTCAAGCTGGAAGGGCATATCAAGTGGGGATGTGCAGGGATCTGGCCTGGGTCCAATTCTATTCAATATCTTCAGAAATTGTGTATAATGGCATAGAAAGTACACTGTTTGCAGAGGATACCAAGCTGGGAGAGGATGCAAGCTGGAGGACATGATTAGAATTCAAAGTGGTCTTAGCAGACTGGAGAAATTCAATAAGGACAAATGCAAAGTACTACACATCACTTACAAAGGATTAATCAATTGTACAAATACAAAGTGGGAAAGGACGGCCTCGGAAGGCATACTGCAGAAAAGGATCTGGGGGTTATAGTGGATCATAAACTAACGATGAGTCAACAGTGTAACACTGGTGCAAAGAAAGCAAACATCAATCTGGGATGTAGTAGCAGGAGTGTTGTAAGCAACCCAGGAGAAGTAATTCTTCCGCTCAACTCCGTGCTGGTAAGGCCTCAGCTGGGATGTGGTGCCCAGTTCTGGACACCAGACTTCAGGAAAAGAGGTACACAGACTGGAGGAAGTCCAGAGGACAGCAACAAAAATGATTAAAGGTCTAGAAAACATGACCTATGAGAGAAGATTGGGAAAAAATGGGTTTGTTTAGTCTGGAGATGAGCCCTGATAATAGTATTTAAGTACGTAAAAGGTTGTTATAAAGAAGAGGGTGATAAATTGTTCTCCTTAACCACTGAGGATAGGACAAGAAGGAATGGGCTTAAACTGCAGCAAGGGAGATTTAGATTAGACATTAAGGAGAACTTTCTGTCAGGGTAGTTAAGCACTGGAACAAATTACTTAGAGAAATATCTATTATTGGAGGTTTTTAAAAACAGGTTAGACAAACACCTGTCAGGGATGGTCTAGAACAGTGGTTCTCAAACTTTAGCAACCAGAGGACCCTCATTTTGATTTAAAATTTGTTGTGGACCCCTCAACCCTCCCACTCAGCTCCAGGCCCTGCCCCCACTCCACCCTTTTCCCCTAAGGCTCCACTCCCCACTCCAGCCCTGCCCCTCCTCTTCCCTGCCTCTTTCCACCCTCTCCCCCAAGCGCACCCCATCCTCACTTCTCCCCCTCCCTGCCAGCACCTCCTGCAGGCCGCTGAACAGCTGTTCCCCAGCATGCAGGAGGCACTGGGAGGGAGGGGGAGGAGTTGATCAGCAGGGCCCATGGACCCCCGGGGCATACCCTGGGAGACCCCAGTTTGAGAAACGCTGGTCTAGGAGATAATACTTCATCCTGTCTCAATGCAGGAGGCAGGGCTAGACGACCTATCAAGGTCCCTTCCAGTCCTACATTTCCATGATTCCAGGAGACTGACAATACAATTGTGAGAATTGGCAACATTGCTGGGCCTTCCTGATCACTGCTGAGCTCTGCTTATGACTCAGACTATCTGCATGGCGTAAGAGAAGGAGCCTCCTGAAGGCATGGGTGAGGCCGTATGTCTTCTCCCTCCCCCACAAAACAAATCCTCTGACACAGCTCCTGGCTCTGGGCCCTCACCCTCCGAAACCATTTCAGCATGGGAAAGTGAGACGCCTCTCAGGGGAAAAGTACCTGGCTTGGGGGAAAATTGCTGTCCTAATGAGTTGCAGCTTGGCTGGCTGCTATTCCCTTTGCCCCATTGTTCTCATCAGTTCTGCCTCTTCATGTTTGCCTGCAGTGATGAGGAGAAACTGGGAGTCCTACGATCAAGGTGGTGTCATGAAGCGATGGGTCTGAAATGAAGGGGAACAGCGGTGAAATGGCCGCAGCTGCCAAGTGCTGATGCCAGGTAACTTCTACGTGGGATGAAAGATGGAGAAACAATGGTGTGAAAAGGGAGGGAGAGAGCAAGCTCTGCAAGGGCTGACAGGTCTCGTCAGAGACACCTGCTGCTTTCCCAACAAGAGCCTTTTAATTGCTTCTAGCCCCTCATGTTCCCTGGACCAATATGACGTTTTGCTTTGCGTTTCCGACACTAAGTTTTGTTTGCTGCTGTTGACTCAGTCCCCTGACTCCCACGTTTCTGGTGAAACTGTGTCAACAATGGAGCCAGTGATCCCGAACACCCACTGCACCAAGCCCAAGTGGAGCAAAAGAAATGGCTGGGACCCGCACAAAGAGAGCAGTGTCTAGGATTTAAGGTGCGACACATGGCTCAAGAGAGCAAAAGGCTAAAGAAAGTCAAGGTGATTTAAAATATCACTATATTCCATCAATAGGAAGCTGTAGATCCAAATGAAAAGAACATTCTCTGATTGCAAAAGACACAGTCACATGGAGTTGATACTGTTATGTAACTGTTCTGTCTCTGGATCGCTTTCCGAAAAATATGAATAAAGTGAACCACTGTTCTGACTGCATCAAGGGTCAGACTGAAACTTTCTCCACAGCCAGGTGTCACCATTCTCTGTGTCATCAGGGCCTCACTAATTTGAACTAACAACTGGGAAACTCGTTGCCAATTACTCGACACTGTAAGTTGCTGAGTAGTATGCAATACACAATAATAAACAAACCACAAGACCAGAAGGATAACGTTTCACAGCATTGCCAAAGTGGACTTGGGCCATTTGTTTTGACAGCAGTCATTTTAATTATTTATTATAATATTTCATAATGCACTGAGAAAAAATAATGAAGTCTTGGACGGGTCTCATCTCATTAAGTAGGCTTGGCAGAATTCAATTTTTTTATAATTTCAACATAATATCAATGTTTATTTAAGCTTCCCCCCCCCCCCCTTTTCCAGTTTTCAATTTTCACTGTTGCACAAAATGAAGCAGTTAAAGGGTGGTGGGTTTTTTTCCCAGTTGATTTAAATTTTCATAGTTGTGGGAAATTTATGGAGGGGACCAGCAATGCGGATGTGGATGAGTCAATAATTATCAAAATATACAAAAGTAAACAGCCTTAAACCAAACTCTCATAAGTTCTCAAGCAGCATTTCCCTTACTTTGCCTATCTGTACATTTCAATTATGGACAGAAATATGGTTTTCACCAGTTTGTGTGTACACACAGTGAAATTGATTTTTATCAGCAAGCATTTGTAAATATCAAAGCCTTCCAAGCCTACTACTAAGCCATAGGTGAGGAGCGGGGAGACAGTTTGAGATTCAGGCAAAATGACAGTTTGCATTAGCAAGCATCTACCACACATGCCCTGTAAGAAAATCTGTATCCTCCTGTGAATCCAACCAGTAGTCATTAGGCTGCATAGTTTGGCCACTCAGAATTTCAGGGCAACAGTGGAGACCTTACTGCTGAAAGAGCCACTGGAGAGACAGGAGTTGTTAGCAGTACACAGCATGTGTGCAGTTCCAATTCCACCCAGTAGAAGGCTGTGCAACACCTAGTCTGGCCAGTAGAGCTCCTCAAAAATCAGAATTGCCATCCTGCAGGAAAATCTGATGTTTCAACATGTGCTTTCAGGACAAAATTGGATTTTTCATCCTACAGGAAATTCTGCTCTTTTAACATCTCTTAATCCAGAATCAGGACAAAAGTATCAATTTTTCATACAACAGAAAAGTTCCAAAAAATATTCCAGAAATGTCAGAATGCTTTATTTTGGCTAGGTTTGACGCTAATTTATGTCCCTTCGAGTTGGTGTGATGCCTCATGGGATTTGTAGTTCAGATGCCTCATGTTCCAATTCTCCTCTATTGGCCAGGTTCCCCAGCTGGACTACATCTCCCAAGATACACTGTGGTCATGTGACTCCCATGATGCACTTCTGTGGTTCAACCCCCCCACCCAAAAGCCATGGGCACATGGCGTCTCAGCTGAACACACCTGAAACAAAACATTTGAATTTGAGTCAACCTGACTTGAAATAAAATACTTTTATTTTCTTGATGGACAGTCAGAAAATTTTGGCCAACCCGAAAGTCTTCTTGCAGACAATGTCAATTTTGCAAAAACTGCGTTTTTCCATAGAAAAAAAATTTGATGGCAAATTCCTGACCGCCTCTATTAGCTGGTCCTTAAATACACATCACGTAACCTTGGGCAGATAACATCTCGGTGCTGCTGTTCCACTGTGTGTTAAATGGGGACAGCGTGATGCTCGTCTAGTTTTTTAATGCACTTGAAATCAATGGCTGGAAAGCACAAAATAAGAACTAGCTCTTATTCTTTTACAGGTAATTGTACCAGAATCTTGCAGGTTCCCTTGTGGCATTAAAGATGCACTCTAATTTATCTGATTAAATCAGTGCTGTACCAAAGACACGGTGATAATCACGTGAGTGTTAATCTGCAGGGGGTTCAGTGTTTTAAAACTGATTTTAATGCTGGGAGCTAGGAATTCACCCCGAACAGCAAGAGAGGAGGCATTTGCAAAGTAAATGAATAACCCAGGCAGGGGATAAATCACGTGCAGGTTGTGTTTGTTTGAGTCTGGTGTTTTAACAGAATAGCTGGACTAGATTGCACAAATATTAATACAAACCTGTGGTATAGGAATCATTAAGGCACGGGGCCAGGGTCGATTCCTAGTCTAGTAATTATTCTGCCTACATTGATTGCCCTTCTATAGTGTCAACTGCATGCATTAGTCTTCCCTTCTTTGCCTACAGACCCTGGTCTGTAGAGTCCAGGCTGAAAAAAATAGCACCCGAGTTCCACCCCAGAGGTGACTGCATTTCAGTGGCTGGTAAAGTGATCCCTGTACAGGGTGGACTGATTCTCCATTGCCCTTCCCTTGCCTGGTCATTTACATCTGTGCAAAAATGCCAGCCCATCAGAATGGTTGCATTTGACACCCGCTGTGTTCTTGTGTAAATGACTTCACAAGATGCAGGGCAGAGGGGATTCAGGCCCAAACTCTATAAAGCACTTTACACTAAGGAGTACAAAATGTGATTGAATTATTATCACTAGTCACTCAGATAACATCAGTGGAGGCAAATGGAGTTTTTAGCACTGGTTCCCCCTTACAATCTCGGCAACTTTAAGGAGACCCCACAAGAGACTACATGGTCACCCTGAAGCAGCAGCACTGCATTGGTTGGACATTTAAAATGGATGCTAATTGCACAGGCATCCGATAAAGCAGTACATGCCCTGATATTAAACCTCTATGCAGCTTGAAAACAGAGTTAATAATCCCACCCTGAACTCTCTCTTCAATATTCAAATTGCCGTAAACTTGCCCCAGAAAGAGATGCTCACTCTGGGAATTGGCACCTTCAGGAGCAGAGACTGAATGGGGCCATCTATAGAGCTGCTTGAATCGAGTGGCTGTCCTGCAGCTGCACAACTTACTCCTGGACTTCTGTGTGAATAGCAGATCCAGGAAGGCAGAAGCACTGAGCTTAAAGCTAAGTGTAACAGTCAGCAGAAGCTAGGCAGCACTGCCAAATCTCGCAGTTTTTTTGTGAGTCTCATGCTCTTGGATGGGTTTTTCCCCCTACAGCCCCACCCAGCTACTGGAGTCAAGTGATTATGAGAGAATCTCAGGTTTCTTTGAAGTAGGCGTCTAGCCCTCATGGCTGCAGAGAAACGTCTGAAAATGCGACCCCCACCCCCCACCCCAAGTGCTCCAAAAACAGTTGCCAAATTAAAAAAAAATCCCAAATGCATTTATTGTTAAAACACGTTTATTTTTTTAAGGCAATATCATAATCTTTGAATACTTGGGGCTGGCAATACTGAGGAGTTGGGGCAGTGTGATACTGGCAAGACCCAGGCATGGTACTGTCTCCTTTTCAACTCATCACCCACACAGGACATCCTCCACTACCTCTGTGCATTCACACTCAACCGGGGCGGGGGGAGCACAGAGGAGCTACAGAACTGCAGCAGGAGAAATTCATCATTTTTCACTAGCCAGTTAAACACATCCCAATATGCCCACTAAGTCATACCTTTAAGACTGATTTCCCCCACTCCCATCCCTGCTTAGGGACATTAGTAGAAGAGTCTCGGAGCACGGCAATTGCTACATTAGCCTGCAGTCCCAAACCTGGGAAATGTAGGTCACTGATCTTAGAGGTGGCCTAGTTTCACAGCCTCAAATAGAAACTTTCCCAGATCGAGGTTCTCTCGGTCCAAAAATAATCTGAAGCACACGCTTGAAAGTTCCAGCTTCCCTTTATATTCAAATAGATGGACATGACCATCTCCTTAACGAGACACTGTACAGATATTTCTATAAAGCGCTGTGTGCTTACACATTACTTTGACAGACACAAACACGACCTTGATCTATAGATATGAGATACGCACAGGGAGTTCTATTTGCATGTGCATATTTTTTCATAATAAAATCGGGATAGAATTGAAATGCTACAGTGGATGGATTTTTTATAATGAGTGCTGGCTCTTTCTAAAAGTAGCCTAAGCGGAGGGCATGGACAAAGGTAGGGCAGATGGGTGACCCCATCATGGCAGCTCAGTAATGCCAACAGCTCAGGTTTCCTGGAGTGCCTTCTTTGGCGGCAATGGAGTATTCGGTGAGCTCAGGAATCAGACACACAAACGCAGCTCCCTGGATGGGGAAAGACCCAGCTCCATGCTTTGGACCAATTGGCAGTCGTGGAAGGGATAGCCATCTGGCTACTGGTGCATCAATCTAGAAGAGGTGTGAGCATGCTAGTATCAGAGGCTCCAGGGGTGACATTCTGGTTCCATCCAAGTCAATGGGAGTTTTGCCATGGACTTCAGTGGAGCGAGGATTTCATTCCGCACTGGGGCACAGGGCGAGCAGGCTGGTTTCCTTGAAGACCATGCTTGCTATGCCACGCTGCTTTGTTCTTCTGCCACCCGTGATGCCAGCCACACCACTCCCTTCAGTCTACCCACCACCTCTTGTCTCCACACCTACCTCCATGCCACCCCAACTCCTGGAACAGCTTTTGTTGTTCAGAATGGTTCAAATATGCAAGCCCAGTCAAACACCCTCAAGAAGAGAACGCAGGCCGGCAGCCCCTCTCAGAATTAGCAGGATGTCTGAAATGACACTAGTACATTGATTATAAACATCACCGCCCAGGAGTTAAGCAGAAAGAAGGAGAAGATGAAGAGGAAAAAATATTCTGTACCTTCAAACAGCACCATCAGAGAAGAAATGGAGAAGCCACATCCCTTTGGATTGAATGTTATGCAAATATTCCGAGTGCTCAGATACCACGGTGATGTGCACACAGCAGATCAGAGCAGCCAGATCAGGTCATCCAGCTTGTTAAGTTACTCCTCTAGAGCCATGCTATGATCAAAACCAGGGCTTCTAAAATTCTCCTCTGAGTATTTGGTAGTGTAGCAGGAGATAGCAAAGCCTCAGGGACAGGCTACTGACGTCAGTATTATTCCTGCTTGCACAGCTGGGCGAAATCAAAATGACAAGCTCTGTTCTGACCAGCGATTCAGGACTGAGGATCCAAAAGAGAGAAATCACATCACGGATAAAGCCAGGCACGCTTGTTGGGGAGGTCTCCTCCCAACGCAGAGTTCTTTCCTCTTTGTACAAGTTGTAATTAGCTCCCTCTTTCCATCAGCTGAAGGAAAATGGTTCAATCCAGCTTCAGTTTGCCTCAGTGAAGAATGCTCTTGGTGAGCCAGTCCGGCATAAGGGTCCCGTTCACCCTTTAGGGGTCAGACTTGGACAGACAGAGGTGCCTTGACATGACAGCTAGCTTGAAATTCTGCACAGCTTCTCCCAGGACACAGTTTTGGTCCCATATTGTCTGTTTATGTAGGTCACTGCAGGAACCATGTCCTAACAGATCATGAAATGTCACTTTAGCCTCTTGTTTGATGTAAAAGAGGGTTTTTCTCACCTCCTACAGCTCCAGGCTGCTGCTGCGAGATCTAGTTCCTCTCAATGAGTCCACTTTCCCCAAAGCAACTGTAAACACTGACTTTGGAGTGACAAGCCCATGCTGCAGAACTCTGCAGAAGGTCACGGGACCTTTACATGAACCCCTCTTTCTGGTAGGGAAGGAAGTTGATCCATCACCGTCTATGTAGCCCACAAAGTATGTCCATGAGCCTCCTGTCTGATCTGTTCAGGGAGGACCTCATGCAGTCCCGTTTTTGGAGGCTTGATGCCAGTTTTTTTGTTTTGTTTTTTTTAAAGTCAGCTGGAGCATGTTATATAAGCTCTCAGTCTCTAAGGTTCTTATATGGCCCCCATTACTGTACTGGGCCTCTTCATTGTAATTACTTTGAAAACATCCCTAGTTGGTAGGCAAGTGCTATCCCTAGTTTACACGTGGGAAACAGAGGTTAAATGACTTTCCCAAGGTCCCCCAGGAAATCTGTGACAGAGCTGGGAACTAAGTCCTGAGCCTGAGTACTCGATTGCTGGACCATCCTTCCTACAGTTGGCAGCGTGGTGTCTGTTTATAGTCTCGTGTACAGCTGTATGAAAAGATGACTAGATTGTGTTTTATCCAGGCATAGAAAATACAGACCAGGGTCTTGCTGTCACTGAAATCAATGGAATAACTCCACATTTACACCAGCGTAGCAAAGCAGGATCTGGCCCAATGATTTTTATTCCCACTCAGGCAAACGGGGAAAAGCAATTAGCACAGTAAGTATGAAGAACACCTTGTGCATCTTAAGGATTCATTGGCCAGAAATTAATAGAATGTTAAATCTAACATCCCCACGCATGCCATCTGCTCGTTCAGCAGCACCTCCGCTAGACTGCCTGTTTCTGGCAAATGTTCCACCAAGAAGTAGACTTATTTTGCCCAGGCACAGCCAGTATCCACTGCCTTTCAGACAAATCCAGACCTCACTAGACCTATGTTTACTCAAACGAAGCGCCCAGTGAAATAGCATGTCTTCTGGTCACCCATATTGATAACTGGTCAGCAGGGAGTTTAACCAACAGGTGCATGATTCTTCCATAGCAGAGAAGCTACATTTTACCCACAGCAATGATTAACCAGCAAAACTGATTCCTCCAGGACATTTCGGATGGCGCTGTGCATGTGACTCTAGGTGGCACTGTGCATATTGACATTATAGCATTATACAAAGTTGTTGGTGTCAGTGGGCAGGTCTACACTACAGGATTAAGTCGACCTAAGTTACGCAACTCCAGCTACATGAATAACGTAGCTGGAGTAGATTTAGTAGATTTAGGATTTTTCAGTTTGGCTACATGAATAACGTAGCAGGAGTAGAGGTATCTTAGGTTGACTTATTGCAGTATCTAAGCCACACTGGGTCGGCTGGAGAAATTCTCCCATCAACTTACCTTATGCTTCTCGTTCTGGTGGAGTACCAGAGTCGACAGGAGAGTGATTGGCAGTCGATTTAGAGGGTCTTCACTAGACATGCTAAATCGAGCATCCATCCACGATAAGTGGAGACAAATCCTGTACCTTCATCTGTTTGCTACGATACAGTGTGAACATTTGATTGTAAGCATCAACCACAACCACAGTTTTGCTTTTGCTCTTATTACCATGGATCATTGGCTCATTCATGCAACAGAAAGGAAAAAAAAACAAAAAACCCTCAAGTGAAAAACAAAGAAGCCGAAACTGAGTCTAGTGACACACCACCACAGGTGGGAGATATTGAGAAGCAAGCCACACAAACAGTGAAGATAAGGTCATGACACAGCATAAAGTCAAATGGAGGAATTAGCAAGAGGAAGACATACAATACTGCTTCACTACTTGAGGACTGAAAATATGGAGCAACCACTGTGTTTTATGCTCAGAAATGCTTGCACAAGATAGCTTAATATTTAGAGAGAGTTGCAAGTTGATTTTTTTAAATTGGTAGAGGTACTTGTGCGGTGGGGAGAGGCATAAACTACTCCAGACACACAGAAGGGGGGTGCAATCAAATAAGTTTGAGAACCAGTGTTCTATAGGTCTAGCTGGTTTAACGTACCGTACTGGTTTATACAAATGGTGGCCAGATCTGAACTCATCTTATATGGAAGGAACTCCTGCTACAGCACCGGGCAGCAGGATAAACCCTTAAATTAAGATTATTCCCCAAATGCAATGTTCCATCTTGATCCCCGTGATTGCTTGTATCAAAACCCAGCATCGCGTGCTAGGAATGGTCATCTCAACAGTTCCCCCCTCTGTTAAAGACAAGTGCTGCTTCCACTTTTTTCCTTCCACTCAAACTTAATAGAACTCTCTACACCTGGATGAGCAGCCAATGCACTCCTCCGCTGGCCGAAAGTTTGGTGCCCCAGGTTTAAATGCTTTAGTGCAAATACACAGTCTGGCCACTCGAGGGGGGCAAAGGGCCACACTGTGAGAGAGAGCGTTACACCCCCACAAAAGTCCCAGAATCAGTCTCCAGGGATACAGTTCTATTGTTAACTTCTCATGTCTTTTTTAAAACATATACATCCTTGCAAGAAGCTCTTTTCCCCCCCTTGTGCTTTCGCACTAATGAGTTATTCTCACTCATTCCTTTGTTACACCAGCTCTAGTTTGACTCTTTTACATGAATGTTTCATTTTGAAAGGCTGGTATTATGTGGCAGGATTATAAACTTACTCCTGAAATGCTCCATTAATAAATAATAATAGTGTTTATAAATATGCAACATAGACTATTAGTCAATTCCACAAATTCTTGGCTGCGGGAACATAAAAGTACACCCTGCAGCTTTTATACATAGAAGAAATGAAAATAAATTCAGATTGCCTTTATAGCCCACAAATAACAAACGCTGAATAATTAACATACCCACTATCAGAAGTAAAGAACAAACCATTTGTTTCTTTAAACATGAACAAACAATGTGCAGTAAATAGGTGATTTTAAATGATTACATAGCCATGCAGGGACAACATTATTTGTCGACTTGAACAGGTCAGTAAAAAGCAGCTGTTTAGTGCCAACCACGCCAATTCCTTAAATAGCTTGAGTGTTACTAATCATCATTTTATTTAAGTTCAGCAGGATTTGGGAGTGCTAATCCTACTACAATATATTTGGCTTTCAAACAGCCTCAATACAGGTCTCGGAATGTGCTCTCGTAGATCGAGAGGGCAGTGCATGCTGGGATATGTAGTCTCAGGATGCCAGACCTCCATATTCAGTAGCAGGACATCTGGAATACACTTTTGATCTAATATCTGGGATAGTTTGAGCTTGGGCAATTGGAAATTTCACCTGTACCATGGGTTGACCATCACTTCCTGTGATTCCAGGCTAGGCGTTCTGCTCCTGTTGGGATGACTGATTTGATATGATGGGCAGACCGTGGAGGTTAATGGAGCCTGAGCATTCCCCGAAAGCTCTGGTAGTGAATAATGCTTTTCTGACAAGACCAATCTGTCATTGGTTTAGTAGGACCTTATAACAATCTTTTGGTACTCAGCTATCAAAGAAATGGCCCTTAGACCTCCTTTGCACCAGCCTTGTCCACACAGGTGAGGCTAGTTCATGGCTGACCCCATAACAACTGGAGGGGAGATAGCTTGAGTGCTAGTGACAGAAGTTTCATCACAAGTTGACTGACTGCATTCGAGAGTCTCTCACTGTGTCTGAGGGCAAGGAAGAGTGACCACCTTCAGGACATGCTGAATGGCCCTCATTGGTAAAGCTTTTCCATCATAACCAACAGGATTGAGGCTTTCATACAGAAGACTCTGCTTGGGTTGTGTAACCACGGAAGGGACAATAGTGAAAAAAATTCATTAAATCCCCTACACACCCTCTATGCCATTCTAATTCACTTGGGAAGCCCTTGGATACTATGGTGGGTAATCCGTCTCTTCAGCGGTACATAAAACAGTAGAGAGAAAGACCAATCATTTCTGACACTGCCCAAGGGGCACTGCTGTAACTGACTCTTGCAGGCATGTGCCAGCAGAAATGAAGTAGGAAGATGTCAAATGTTGTTAACATGATCTAAACCTTTACAAATCCAAAGCTAATGAGGAGAAAGGTGGTGTCTTTTTAAAAAAATAAAATAACCTTTTCTCCAACTAAATGTATGTCAGGGCAGCAGCCTGTTGGAGAAAAGGCCACATACAGTAAAAAATTACTTATTCCAGGAAGCAGGGGCAGCCCATGAACTCAGTGGCAAAGGCTGCAGGGGCACTGACTGAAAGAGCTAAGATGGATGAAGCATTTTCCACTTGTCATCAGCACAGTGATTATTTGAGGCTGATACAAGATTCAAGGTTGATATGAGATACACAAGCAAATGTATGCCCCTTCTCATCTCCTCCCACAGCCCGAAGAGATGCCTGCTCTTTGCATGCAAGTTTCAGCTCAAAGATTTAACGTGGTCCAGCCTTAGAACTAGGAGCTGAGAGAAAAAGTTTCCATCCCTGCCTCAATCACGGACTTCTTATGACCTTAGGCCAGTCACTGTCATCTCTGTGCCATCTATAAAATGGGAATACTGCCATCATTATTATTTCAGCTACAAATCACTGGTCTTGGTGCAGGAATCTAGATGGTCACAAAGGCGGTTCTAGCTTTAAGAATCTATGAAACAACAAAGTGGTTCTGAGTGGAAGGTAGTTGATGAACAATAAACTTTAGGATTGTGTAATAATATAAATTGAAGTTACATATTTAAAGAGAGACAGGTAATACAAACCAAGAAGAGTCAGAAAGGTGCTCAAATAAGACAATGCTGGGGGCCATAGATGTAGAATATGTAGAAGCAAGGCTAACACCGTTTGAAACATGGACGGTTGTAGGTAGAAATGGAGCTGTAACAGTAGGTCATCTAGTTTATTTCCCATTCTGTGGTTGAAGTTCTGAGATACTCCTCACCCTACCATAAAATTCCTGTTATGTGTAAGAATCTGCAGCTTAGATTTTCGGTGGTGTCTCCTCTAAAATGGCAGTAATTAGGACAGAACTGGAACATTAAGAATTTACTTGTGTTCTCCTGTTAGAGTAATGTAGTTTAACTCCTTCAGGGTTAGCCTTCCACTACACCAGAAATATCATAGAAATGTAGGACTGACAGGATCCCGACAGGTCACCTAGTCCGGTCCCCTGCACTGAAGCAGGACTAAGTGTTACCTAGAGTCACCATCCCAGACAGGTGCTTGTCCTGGCCAAAGTTTGCAGATGATACCAAGCTGGGAGGGGTTCGGCCAGTGATGAAGTAGATCTCTGGACTGGGTGAGGGGATCATGAGCCACAGCACTCAACAGAGCCTCATGCACCATTCAAGTCCTCCAACGAGGAATTAGAGCTCATGTAAATAACCAGAAAACCACACACACACACACACACACACGCAGGACAGAAAAAGCCTAGAAATCAACCTTACACATTGTAAGCAATAAAGGACCTTATCTATTTTTTATTTTGTCTTTCAGCTTTAAAAACAACTGCTTCAGGAAAACTAAATGGCAAATAGAAAAGGAGGACTTGTGGCACCTTAGAGATTAACCAATTTATTTGAGCATAAGCTTTCGTGAGCTACAGCTCACTTCATCGGATGCATTCAGTGGAAAATACAGTGAGGAGATAAATCTTTTAAGCACGTTCAGCTCATTTAGTTAGCCATGAATGAGTAGTCACTGGGAAACTAAGCCCTTATGAGATACTGTCAAACAACTGCAGAAGGAGAACATTCATGCTAGAAATTAGAGGTAGAAGAAACCTCTTGTATCAGGTCATTCAGTCCATCCCCCTGCCAAGTCACTATTATGCTTTTAACTTTACTAATCCAGCTGAGCTATCAGTGTCCCAAGCAAATTAGGGTTTCCACTATTTTCCTTGGAAACAGTTTCATACTCTAATAGATCTCACTGTCAGGAATGAGTCAGCTCTTCAATATTCAACCCTTTTTAAGAAGGGCATCACAAACCACTGCCACCCAAGTTTTGTTCTTATTGCTGTTATTGTTATCCCTACGATCACCACCACTGTATGAGAGAAAAAACATTTTTTTTTTTTCAGTTTGTCCACTTTGCATCCAAGTCAGCATTGACAATGCAAGCCCTGTCCTAGGCACAGCACAAGTGTGGTTACCAGCTACAGCAGCAGAGCTGAAACCAAAAAGGCAGCAGGCAGACACATGCACATTGAGAAAGGGAGAGGGCTGAAGTGCATTTGGCATTACCCTCAGCACCATGCAAAATCCTTCTAAACATCAGAGGAGAAAAGTTATTTTTAAAACATCTAAACAAAAAGGCAGGGCAAGCTCCGTCAGAAAACTTAGCTTTTAATAATTAATCAAACAACTTGGTAATACCCTTTCACATTTATCCCATTACTCCTACTTATACACCCCAAATAAGTCAAGCTGACTCCATGGTATTTGTAGAGTTCAAATATTTGTGGTATTATGCCTGCCTTCCCTTCCCACCTACAGCCCCAGCCTTTGGAGTCTCTTTGCCAAGCTGTATGTTTTAAACTCTTAATCTTTCCTCACACATCACTTTCTCCAGGTCCATGATCATTTTAGCTTCTCTTCTCCAAGCTCCTTCCCATTTGTCCCCATCATTCTAATGAGAAGTTGCCTGGAAATGAATTCAGTATTCACAAGTCAACCCAGAAACAGTATTAGCTACCTGCTCTCATTACATGGTCTCCTTATGTCTGCAGCCCAAAACTAGGAGAGAGATCCTCCCAGCTCTGTAGCTTTCCTGAGAGCACAGTGCAAACTGCATGAAAATATTCAATTTAGTATCTTGCTGCTTCTGTCACAAACCTCTAGGCTTCATGCCCTGCTCCACCAGGAGTGAATTAAATACCTTAGGAAAGTATAACAATATATATAACAAGTATAACAAAGATGGCCTTCACCTCCCCACAAAGAGCTGCAAAACAGCTGATCTGTTGTGGTTGGTGGCTGAATCCTGATGGCATTTTAATAGGTTTATTATGAATCAGGATGTTTAAATTCACTTTGCAGGCAGCAGGACATAATTTAAGAGACACCAACTGGACAGCAGCTGCTCTTTGTCTGCAGCACAGAATTACCTTTAGACTATTACTGCAATTGTTATCAAGTGAGAAATGAAAATGTCAGGACCAAGACAATCTGATGCAACAGGGAGAGGCAGCGAACTGGCTCATGCAAGGGATGATGCATACAATAATCCTTTGTTGGCAGGCTCTCTTCACACTACTCCAGGGTCTAGAAAGGTATAAGACTGTACTTGAAATAAGGGTTGTACGAGAAGAGGACTGGCCCATGAAGAGCCTAAGCAGACTACCGCCTCCATGACAGTAGCATTGATAGAAAGCATGTATCTGACACAAACCCCTTAAGCTGTCTTGAACCACAGCTTTATTATCCAGCATAACAAGGATACTTTGCACTGCCAGAGTGATTGCACCTAAACACCTGAGCCCTTCACGAACACCCAATCCAGTCATGTCAGGTAGGCTGGATCCTGGCTTCACAAACGGGAAACCTGTGGGCTTCCCTTTAAAAATGGGAAACAAAAGAGACTACCTTAAAAGCTGCCTGCAATTAGGTTAGTCTGCATCCCGCTCAGGGAAACCACAGGCTGCCGTGTTCCCAGTGGGTGGGGTGAAAAAGGCCCAGCTCAAAGGATTTCAAAGGTAAAAAAGCTTGGAAGCTTGGGGCAGCCAGGTATGCAGGCTCCAGGGTAGCAAAGGTGGATTCAGTGAGCTGCAAAATGTTCATCCTATTGTCTAGGAGCTGAAGAAAATATATGGCACATATATCAGCAAGAAAATATATGTGACTTTTGTCTGCATGATTCCAGGCTGTTGAGTTGAGTTATGGTGAGGACCAACCTGGATTGTGTTGATTCATTTTCTTCCCTGAGACAGCCGGTCACTGCGCCATGTTGCCTGTGTTGCCCTCCTTGTATCTGTCTACTTTGGACCTCCGGACAAAGGGGCTTGCACATTAGATTCTGGGAGTCATCATTATTGGGGGACAAAGCAAGATTCCCCTTTATATTGACTGAACTTCACCAGTGACACCCTCTCTCTTAAGAGCATAAGAACAGCCATACTGGGTCAGGTCCATCTAGCCCAGTATCCTGTCTTCCGACAGTGGCCAATGCCAAGTGCCTCAGAGGGAATGAACAGAACAGGTAATCATCAAGTGATCTATCCCGTCACCCATTCCCAGCTTCTGGCAAACAGAGGCTAGGGACACCATCCCTGCCCATCCTGGCTAATAGCCATTGATGGACCTATGCTCCCTGAATTTATCTAGTTATTGTTTGAACCCTGTTATAGTCTTGGCCTTCACAACATCCTCTGGCAAGGAGTTCCACAAGTTGACTGTGCGTTGCGTGAAAAAAAACACTTCCCTTTGTTTTAAACCTGTTGCCAATTAATTTCATTTGGTGGCCCCCAGTTTGTGTTATGAGGAATAAATGACACTTCCTTCTTTACTTTCTCCACACCCGTCATGATTTTATAGACCTCTATCACATCCCTCCCCTGAGACATCTCTTTTCCAAGCTGAAAAGTCCCAGTCTTCCTAATCTCTCCTCATACCGCAGCAGTTCCATACCCCTAATCATTTTTGTTGCTCTTTTCTGAAACTTTTCCAATTCCAAAATGTTTTTTTTTTTTGAGATGGGGTGACCACATCTGCACGCCGTATTCAAGATGTGGGTGTACCATGGATTTATATAGAGGCAATATGATATTTTCTGTCCTATTATTATCTATCCCTTTCTTAATGATTCCCAACATCGTTCACGGTTTTGACTGCCGCTGCACATTGAGTGGATGTTTTCAGAGAACTATCCATGACTCCCGAGATCTCTTCTTGAGTGGTAATAGCTAATTTAGACCCCATCATTTTATATGTATAGTTGGGATTATGCTTTCCAATGTGCATTACTTTGCATTTAACAACATTGAATTTCATCTGCCATTTTGTTGCCCGGTCACCCAGTTCAGAGAGATCCTTTTGAAGCTCTTCGGTCTGCCTGGGACTTAACTATCTTGAGTAGTTTATCATCTGCAAATTTTGCCACCGCATTGTTTACCCCTTTTTCCAGATCATCTATGAATACGTTAAATAGGGCTGAGCCCAGTACAGACCCCTGGGGGACAGCACTATTTACCTCTCTCCATTCTGAAAACTGACCATTTATTCCTACCCTTTGTTTCCTATCTTTTAACCAGTTACCAATCCATGAGAGGACCCTCCCTCTTATCCCATGATGAATTATTTTACTTAAGCGCCTTTGGTGAGGGACCCTGTCAAAGGCTTTCTGAAAATTTAAGTACACTGTATCCACTGGATCCCCCTTGTCCACATGCTTGTTGACCCCCTCAAAGAATTCTAGTAGATTGGAGACACATGATTTCCCTTTACAAAAACCATGTTGACTATTCCCCAAATTATGTTCATCCATGTATCTGACAATTTTGTTCTTTACTATTGTTTCAACCAGTTTGCCCCGTACTGAAGTCAGGCTTGTCTGTAATTGCCAGGATCGCCTCTGGAGCCCTTTTTAAAAATTGGAGTCACATTAGCTATCCTCCAGTCATTTGGTACAGAAGCTGATTTAAATGATAGATTACGGATTACAGTTAGTAGTCATGCAATTTCACACTGGAGTTCCTTGAGATGAATACCACCTGGTCCTGGTGACTTATTACTGTTTAGTTTATCAAGAAAGACCTATCACCCCTGCCCTCTTCCCAAACAGAGCTCTCAGGGGTGGATTTATACAAGAACATATTTAATAGCAACAGTTCCTATTGTAACATGTAACAGTTCCTATTGTCCATCCAAACTTGCATTACCATTTTTTTTTAATGGAAGCTTTTGGTCACAAGGGCAAATTCTAAATCAACATTTTCATCAATGGCCTGGTGATTGCATGGTTCTTACAAAACCGGCAGAAGCAGAAACTGAAAAGAGAAATCTTAAATCCACAATCTCCACCCTGATGAAATTACATTATCAACAGTAATTCAGAGGATATACTTACAAAACTGGCTCTCCAAATACACTCCAGCTTGTGCTCTCATTTACTGACATTAAGTCAGTTTGTGCTTGGAATAAAGTCTGATATATGCAACTTAGTGTTATAAACTAGCAAGGATTATAAAAAGGGTCTGCAATCATTTCAGCCTTTTGCTGAAAAAGTCACATCCAGTTCCAACTTACTCCTTCTGGTGAGACGGACCTTGCCCCTTGTTCAGCTTGCTGAGAGGGCCATATAGGCATGTAGTTCTACACAAGTGATTCCTCACTCTCAGAAGAGCAGACCCAGAGGGAGAAAGGAGCTGGGGACAGCCTTTGATCAGCTGAGCTTTGTGGGTTCTCAAATGGAACCTCCCCAAAAAGAATTATGGTCAGCAGAGTAAGGAGACTGTAATTTGTCACAAGCAAGGTATTTCTCCACGTTGTGGCATGTTCCAGTAAAAATGCCTTTAGTTTACTTGCTCTCTATTGGTTTGATTAAACTGGTACTTAAAGTGTATTTTGCTGAGTAGTAAGTTAAATTTAACATGAATGTTCTATAGTAGTGTTTCTCCATTTTCTATAAAATAAAAATGGGCCTTTAAAAACCATTCTCTGCCAAAGCAACTTTAAGACTATGCAACACAAAGAGCTGCAAACACTGACCAGGTTACAACAGCAACCAGACTGGAACTCTACAGTGTAAGACACACACAACATGTATTAGTTTAATGTAGTGGTTAATGGCTAGCCATGCTTCAACAGAAACCTAAAATGAGATAGTCCAAAATCATTTAAGCTATGTTGTAACTAATTACCACCTACACAATTTTTATATATATATACATACACACACACACACTATAGAGATGAGTTACATCAAGTTCTCTTAAAGTCTTAACTGAAATAAACCTATATAAATATTTAGCTAGACAAACATCTGAAATCACATATAGTGACCTTTAGAAAGAGGTAAATATCGTCCCATGTTTACAATAGTAATTTAACATCAGGCAAGCATTTAGGTTCATTGACATGACCTTGACTGACACTAGTAAAGGTGTCCTGATTTCCTTCATCAGGCAGCCATTTCTCCTCTGGCCTCCATTAGTTTATATACAAGGGTTGGGTTTTACCAAAGGAGCCCCAAGGAGTTAGTTGTCCTTATTCCAAAGAGAGTTGGGCACCTACATCCTTGGTGCCTTTGGGGCGAAGGGGGGGAGGGCGGGGAGAAAAAAAAACAAAAACAATCACATTGTTCCCCACCAAAAGGTTCACTGGAGGACTACAGAAACAACCCTGGTTGTTAGCAATAGGCAAGTCAGGCAGACTGCCTCTGACCTACTTAAACTCAGCAGTGCTCATAGAGCCGGACAAATCCCAGTGACAGACTCCCACTGAATTCAGCAAGAGTTAGCTCAGACCATCTGAAAGACTAGGTAAACTGAAACTGGCCTTATTTCCTCCTCTCTCTACATCTGCAGAACCTGGATCTGGTCTTCAGCAGTAAAAAGTGCCCTCGGTCCCAGAAAAAGTTCAGGATACTCCAGACAAGCCATGGCAGACCAAGGACATGTCCTCTGGAGCTCCAGATGCTCTTCATAAATTCTCCTCTGAAAGGGATGTCCAAACACAATGCCATGATGGCTCTTTCATTGAGAGAGTAGCCATGCCACCCTCTTTTCCCCCTTCAGCAACAAGGTAATCGAAGCTTTAACCCATCCTTCTACCCAGCATTGCCATTTTTCACTTCAGGACTCAACCTGTCCAAGAACTTCCCATAACTCAGCTCTTCTTCATAGTGCTTTACCAACTCCAAAGGGACATCACGTTGCCTACTGAGAGCCACCTAGTCCATTTCTGTAACATGCTGTCTTGAAAGTGTTCCCAAGCCATAGCGTGTCATCCTAGCCTATGGGCCTCTTGCGGTTCCTGCAATCCGGAGCTCAGTGCGCTTGGACCTACCCTAATCAATTTCTCCACCTTTTACCTCTTAGCTGACACATTAAATATTGCTCAATAACAGCACTATGGAGTGACTTGAATTTACTCCATGATAAAGGATAAAAATAGTATATTGATATTGCCTGGGTATCTAATATTAGTTCTGCTTTGGGAATTTTCCAACATGGTCCAGCTGTGAAGCCTTTGCTGAATACTCTCGTGGTAGAGTTCAGATGAAAGCACAATTGTGTCAAAGAATTTTCCACCACCACCTTTTATTGACTTCCAACTGCCTTGGCTCCCTCTTTTAATGCACAATACTATTCGTCACATTGCTCTGTACAGAATGGGATTCTCTCCCAACAAATGATCCACTTTAAAAGTGTATTAACAGTCTGAAAAGTAACAGCAGAAATCCCATCAGGAGCTTCCTTTGCATTCTCGGTCTCCCACAGCAAATGTACTCCAAGTCAACAGAGGCTGGTTTTGCTAACTGCCAGTGCTGGAAACGCCACCTGGGATCTGAAAACACAGCTGGGTTCTGCCTATCATATTGTCACCAGCAATAACAATTCCACCATTGGAACTCAAAAGTTTAGTTAAAGATTCATAAAGCAGAATGGAATCCAGTTCGCTCTTCCAGAGCTGTGTAAGCTCCGCATAGTCACTATGAATAAAAATGCACAGGCCAATAAAGCAAGCAGGTATGAAATCAGACACACAGGAAGTTGATCTGTTGAATACGAAGGTGAACTTTTTACTCTGTCACTTTTCTGACCATTGCTACACTTTAAAGAGGAAACACGGAGTGACAGAACACTCTCATTTAGCAGGTAAGGGGAAAGGAATTTAGAATGTAGGGGCTACATCAGGCAAGGACTCAGAGGGACACCACCAAACTGCACTGTATGCTCATCAGAAGACTACTACAATTTTGCTTTTGTCAATGCAAACTGCTATTGCAGAACACGGAGGCCTTCTTGCAAAGAGCCAAAGTGGAGTGAAGAAAGAGTGCAGCATCTATACCAGGCTGTTTCAGGGTGCAAGCCTTGGGAGTGCTCCGAACAAGTGAGAGTAGTATAACCTACTGTCATGATAACAAATCAAGAATTCCATGAGCAGCCTTTGAGCAGTCATTACAGAGAGGCAGCTGTGCAACAGACTCTTAGCAGTCACAACCCACCAAGCAAATTGCAGAATTTACCAAAAGAGTCAAGCAAATGTTGGTACGTTCCAAAAACGGGAGGTAATTTTAACATCATAAAGGCAAGAGAGGCTCCAAATGGGTTAAAATCCTAAAGTAAAAGGGTATTTGACATAAATATTGGCAGAACACACAATAAGAGTGTCAATATGTCAAGCAAAGCTCATCAGAACTGTAGCTGCTTTTCAAGAACACCGTAAAACAGAACAACCATGCCAATAACTTTGAACTCAGAGCTTTCAAAGAATGGCACTGAATTTATGCACAGAACTCATAGGCTATGGATCTTAATCAGCCTAGATTACAGATATTCTAGTTTTTTTAAAATAGCAATCCGACAGCTCTACCAGTGTGAAGCATTGTAGATAGCAAGGGGAAAAACATATCTTAGTGTAATATGGGATTTGGCAGCCAGCCGGCGGGCAGATTTCCAGTGTGGTGCAGAGAGGATTCTTTGCACGAATGCTTCCAAGGAGAGGGGGGCAGGAAGAACCAGTGTTCTCTTCCTGAAATTTAACAACCGCGTATCAGATCTTTCATAAAAAGATTGATTAAAAATTTGAGTAGCAGAAGAGTTACAGCCAGGAGAGGACACAAGATGGCAAAAAATGTTGTCTTACTTCCTATGAAGGGCGGGGAATTACAAAAATAGACATCTATTTCCTCTAATCCAAGATTCCTGTAGTACGGTATTTGCCTAGTTTTTCTGCTTCCCTATGGTCTCATGTTATTTAACTAAGTCTGACCAGAGCTCTGTTGGAAAACGAGTACATCATTATAGGAGGGTTTAGTGCAATTGTTAAAATCAGTAGCAAGTCATTACAATTTTTTACAACAGTCACAAAATTAAAAAAATAAAGAACCCAACACCACGCACACTGTAACATTTCAGCACAGTTTCAGCCACCAGCCTTCATCAGATGGGCAAGTATTTCTCTAGGCCCAGGATCATACAATTCCAAGTCTTTAAAACACAAGATCTGTTTAACAGAGACCAAAAGTATCTGATTCAGCTTTTAGAGGAAAAAGTCTTTTGGGGTCTAATTTTGGGTTTTTCCCCCACCTTTTACAAAAATTTATTTGGACCAGTGAGTGCAGAAAGTCTATACACAGTGCTGTATCCACCCCATATGCTTTAGCAACCCCACAGCCTCTTCAAGCAACAGAGCAGAGTCTACGAGGAGGATCTCAGGTCATTCTACTGTGGAAGTTTGGAAACCAGGAGTTTAATGGTGACATTTTGGGCAGAGAATCAAACACCCTGCTGCTGTGTGCTGTATAAATAACATCACGGAGGCAGCAATGTTTGTTTTGGTTTCAATATTGCAGAGATGAAAGCTTCTCCTTCACAGTTAAGCTTCAGCAGGGCTCTCGACAGCTGACTGACTTCTCACAGGGAACCGGTGCTCCATGCAACAGCTTTACCTGGCAAGGAAGACAGCCAGGGAAAAGAATTAGTATGGTCAGAGAAGCTTTGTTATTAAATAGAACATATGCAACTATGGGAATCTATGTACAAGGGGGAAAACAAAAGAAACAATACTATCCACCACTGGGTCCCTCAAGCAGGGGTTGATTTCTGTGGTGATTTTGGTCACTGACTTGATTTTCTGCATATGGAAATTAGCCAGAGCACTCTGAGCAACAGGCAAAGCTCAGGGATAAGAATTAAATCAATCACAGCCACAGTCTGTGGCTGCTCTCCTGGAATGGGACAGCTTTGAGCACCCCCCGAGAAAGGAAGTTTTCCCCAGGCAACTGGTTCACTTGGGGTCCTTCTGCTTGCTACACAGACCATTTTCTTCTTGGAGCCCTCATTTCCCCTCCCTCCACCACGCACCCACAAGGTAAAAACCAGAGAAGAGATGCAGCTGCCTCGGCAGGGGCAGTTACAGCAGACAGGAGTCAGGAGAACTTTTAGGTACAACCGCAGCACTTATGCATATTAAGCCAAGGAGCCACCAGGGAGCCTCTGTGCTCAGCACTAATTTTCATAGCACATCTAGCCTAACGGGGAAAGAACAAAGGCTTCAAAAATGCCTTTTGGCCCCTTGGCGCTGGCAATCCACAGCAGCACCTGGCCAGGAAACCCTTAACAGCAGCACCAATGCTCCAGGCAATTTGTTGTATTTATAGTAAGTGACTGAATGAGTTACTGTGATTTTCACCCCTTCACATGAGAATAAAAGATACCCTCCGTTTATACAGAGCCTTTCCCCACTCTGCCTACTGGAAAAAAAACCGCACACATTTAAACAGCCTAGCATCATACAGAAGAGGCCTCCGGCTTTCACTTGCAAGAAATCTGTTATAGCCACTCTCCGGAGACCAAACACCTTGCTGTAACAAGCACACAGTACAGCACTCCAGTCAAGGCTGCACATGCCATTTAAGCTCTGGCAGGGATATGTTCCGTGGAGAGCGATTAATATAATATACTCTGCATTATTTACAGAGAAGAAGGCCCCATACATAGCCACAGCAAGGACTCTGGGCCCTAGAATTTTGATGCAGATGTTTTAAATTGCCTCATGAAAGGAACATTTTGCAGAGGGTAGTAAGTCCAGGCCTCCTAATGTGGCACTAACCTTTTTAGTACCAAGTCCTACAGACTCCCTGACACCAAGATGCAGGTTGTACTGGACACCTTAACTTATGCTTTACCTATCCAGTAAAGAAGCCTGTGCTTACACCATTGCGCTTTGGTTGAAGCTAGTTATACTGACAGTTGAACAAAAGCCCCACTTACTCACTGTAGCACCCCAGACATGTAACTGCAACACCACCACCAGTCAATACTTTGGAAGATACCACATTTCTAAAACACCTCTCATTTTCACTGCTGCTGTTAAAAGGAAAAATGAGCATCTGTACTCAAAAACTGAAGAATATCATCTAATTTTAGGGGAGGGGTGGAGGGTTTGATCAGACCCAGGAAATGGTTGTAGTTTTAAATATTTATTTAGGGGATCTCAGATACCTGGCCTCAAAATTCCATCTCTGGCTTTTACATTCTGCCTCTTCAAGTCCCCTTCCATCCCTCCCGTTATTCTATCCTGGCTTCTTACATGGTACCCATCAGTGATCATGAAACAAAAGGTTCCATATTCATTATCCATCCTCACAGACTGGTCAGTCAATTCTTGAATTTTTAGTGTAATTTATTTTATTAAAAAAAAATATACAAAAACGCAACTCCAGATTAGTAATTGTTTCCACGAGGCTTTCAAGCATGTGTTATTTCCTAAGTGGTTTTGCATCTCTGCTTTATGGCAGCCTTTGTGTTACATGTTTCAGACTATTGTCACACAAGAAACTGCGCTCTCTGGATGAGAGAAGATGTTGACAGAACCACTTCCCTGCTCCTGAGATTGCAGGAGAATCTAATCCAATAAAGGTATGCTTCTGTATTTGTCACAGGCAGTCAGTGGCTTTAGCAGCCACAGACAGGATTTTGTTTAGCTAAGATTTTTCGTGGTCTAATTAGCCAGCTATGCAGATGAAAGGTGGTTATTGTTCACTGTTGCACAGCCTGAGGGGGTGGATTTTACCAACACATCCGCTGTGGCAAGATGTTAAAGATGCAGCGGAATCCTAAAGTAACTTTCAGACAGCAGCCCAATTTACACCATCTGCTGCTTCTCAATGGCATGTACAGGGCTAGAAACCACTGCACATGGGGACAAAGCATCAAACGAAGAAAATGAACTGCATGAAAACAATCAGACTTACAATCCATCAGTGCTACTTCTCCCCTGCTGCCGATGCTACACAGCTAAGCAGCAATTGGCTTGCAGTTAGAATGCTGTTTGCATGGGGGAAGGGGAGAACAATCTCAATTATGCTCCAAAATATAGAAGCAAGTGAAGAAGAGATGTAAAAACAGATCTTGCCTACATGTTAAATACAGATTTAGTTTTTGAACCCAAAATATGAGGCTAGTTATTTAGGGCTTCAGAACATCAGGTAAATCAGAAGAGTTATTTCGTATTCACACACAGCATGAATGCCATTAAGATTGTTAACAAGAAGAGTGCCAGGACTCACTCAGAAAGATATTCCAAGCCAGCTGGAGAGATCTGCCTAGTTGCCATCTTAATGAGAGCACCAGATATTTGAAAGTTATGATCTTGCTTTGGCACATCCCAGTAACATGTACGGATACCAGCGGTATACCTTGCTGGTACATACAAGCCAATATGCCATTCTATATTACTGCCTGTTAAACAAGTTCTCTCTCCTTTGTGCAGGGATTTCTGTCTGTGCGAAATGCTTTGAAATCCTTCTCAACAGATGTACTAAAGAAAAGCAAGATCAAATGAATCATTCCTCTCTCCTTTTCCAATGTACACGGTTAGGCCTCTGCAGTTCAACATCCTGGATGCAAGTTTGAATCGAGGAAGCCAGCAGACAGATAATTTCACGTGCTACTTTGAAACCAGAAGGAATTTTTGGAGGTTTGTGGGCTACCTCTGTGAGAAGGTTACTGATGACCAGAGATCCTAGTTTTCCATGATAAAAAAACCAAAATTCTCCAATGAAAAAAATAAAAAATTGTGTTTTTCCACAATTAAAATGAAACGTTGAACTTTAGTTTCCCAAGGTACATTATATATAGGTAACAGCTGAACACAATGTTTACTGATATACAGTAGAACCCTGTTTATCCAAGGAGCCTCCATTATCTGTTCTCCGTATTAACCAAACCACCAGCTGCCCTTCTGAGCCCCAGCCACTGTCAGCCCCAGGCAGTGGTGGTTTGGTTAATATGGAGATCTGGATAATGGAGGCTCCTTGGATAAACAGAGTTCTACTGTATATGTTTTTATTTTTCACAAAATTTAAAAACTAAAAATTCGCTGTAAAAAACACAAATTCCATGTTTTTCCGTGGCAAATGGATTTCTAGGCTCCCTGGCGATGGCAGAACATTACCGGATTTCTCCTTCCCGCATGGCACTTCACTATAGCAGAGGGTGACAATATGGCCAGGCCTGCATTAGAGAACCAAACCATCGGCAGTTCAAGAAGTAGCACTGCATCAGTGTAAGTATCATCAGTGCAGCACGCACACATTAGCCACCTCTGGGTCCTGGAGACCAGTGCACTGCAGAGCAGTGGATAGAGTACCCTTTACACCACTGAGGCAATTACATCGAGTTGAAGACCATATGGTGGCTAGCCTTGCTTGAAGCCATTCTAGTCCAAATGGTGGCATGCTCGCCCACACACTGTTGGGAATGCTTGTGTCTGGACAGGTGATATGTCACAGGATGCACGGGGAATCCAATCAGTGATCAGTAGACCAAGAGTCTTTACTGCAGACAAAGCCGACATATCCCCATGTGCTAGAGACTGTATGAGGAGGGGAAAAGCTGCTCAGGAAAAGGAAATGCTTCACGATAAGATAATCAGAGACGAGTGGAGTAAAGCTGTAGCACTGCCATGGCTGATAATGAAAGGCACTCTCCCGTCAGCATTCAATTTATTTAAAAATCTTAGAAGAAAAATAAAAAGGAGGGGATCAGGGACCTTCCTGCCCATGGAAGGCACTTCTCATGTGAGGTTATCCACCAGTCCTCAGTCCCACTCATGGCGGTTCATTATTTCTCAATTTCGTTAGCTAATGAGCTGAAACAGCAGTCTCGTCCCTTCCCTAGTTCATCAGCCCTGAAGAATGGCTGCAGCTTCACTTAACATGTCAGTGTTATAGCGTCCGCAAGATTTTGTGGAGGTGGGGAGAAAAATAAAACCTTGCTAAAGCAGCAGTTAATGAAGCCTCGTTACAAACCATACATACTGGCTAAATATTCAGAACAGCCTCTTTATTTGTAGAGCAACAGTAAAACGTTGGAAGCATCAAAGTATAGTTGTCCAATTTGTGCAAGTGTCAGATCTTCATTTTATTCTGTTCCTGGCATGCACGTCAGCTGCCGTCTGCACTTTAGGCTGCAAACAGCACAAGGCAACCGTTCACTGAAGGAACAAGATGCTGGACATGGTGCTTGGAATTCCAAGAGTAGCTGCATTAGTGATGTCTTCTAACTGGAATCACGGAGGTAGGGCACCCAGCCAGCTCTTTCTGGAGATCTATCCCCATTTCTCCTTCTTTTGCTAATGAAACATGGTTAACTGGGGAAAGGTTCTTTTCAGACAATGGATCCTGCTGAGGAATCCTTCCTCTTCATGGTGGGACACGTGCTGAAAACGCCCAAGACAAACCCAGTGCTTCAAAAAGAAACCTCTTTGTGACTTTAGTGCTGGTGAAAAGGTAGAAACTGTTTTGGGATGTGATACAATCTTTGATGAGGGTCTAACAGATCAGTGATCTGCCTAGAAGACTGCTCTATCTAAACACACACAATTCAGAGACCTTGTTACTTTTTATAGCATTCAAATCCTCAGAGAACCTCTCCCCATCTCAATTCTGCTAGGGGATTGATGGTAACTCCCCGTAAACTAGGGCTGTACTGCTGGAGAACAGGAACCACATCCCTAAAGTAGCTAAGCGTTTTCAAAATGCAGAATTTGATATCTGTTGTACTAGAATTTCCTCGAGAATAAAGAAAGCTGAGGTATAGGATGGTGAACAATATCTATGGTCGCTGTATCCCGTTGGAGGTAATACTGTAAGTATCGCACAAAGTGGAGGGGTGTTTGTATGTGTACATGTATCTATGACTAGTGAAGGCCCATTTGCACTTGTAAGGAACCCAAGAAGATTGAGTTCATTTCTGCGAAAGCAGCAGTACAACATGCTCTGGAGAAGAAAAAAAAAAAATAGTAGAAAACATGGCTACGACTCTCAAGTCGGATTGTTTCCAATGGGCTTGCCTAATGTTTCATTACTGGATGCATTTTCCCACAGCACTACTGTTTCCTGAGATTTTCCTTTTCACTGTGTTAAGAAAAATCTCTTCAACCTTGCCCCAAAATGCCTGCAAAGGAAGTTCTCTGGAACTCATGGAAGAGTGGAAAAGCAGTAGAAGCGGTCAGAGCAGAAGTAGGTCAAGTTCAGACAGTTCCACTCCCCAATTCAGGCTCAAGTAATTCCAATGCATAATCCAACACTCGAGGCTGCCCAAGAGACAGTGCAACATGCTGTCTATATTATTTATTAAGCACCAAGAGTGTGCCCTGTGCTGCAGAATTCACTGGAAAGCTGCAAAACCAGCACATCTCAGGAGGGATTTGAATGGGACAAGGAGGTGGTTTGTCAGAACTACACCCAGGTGTAAAGCATATCCTGCTTATTGGAACAATGCCCTGCACTTCTAAAAGCAGCAAAAAGTCCTGTGGCACCTTATAGACTAACAGACATATTGGAGCATAAGCTTTCGTGGGTTAATACCCACTTCGTCGGATGCATGCAGACTTGACATGCATTCGACGAAGTGGGTATTCACCCACAAGAGCTTATGCTCCAATAAGTCTGTTAGTCTATAAGGCGCCACAGGACTCTTTGCCGCTTTTACAGAGCCAGACTAACACGGCTACCCCTCTGATACCTTCACTTCTAAGGCACCCTTTGCCTGATCATTTGAAGCCACTTTTCCAAGCAGTTAGCACTACAGGTCCCTGAAGGATAGGCAATTACCCCCATTTTACACAAAGGTAAATAGAGGCAGAGAGAGGCCCAGGATCACGCAGCAAGTTAGCAGCAGAGCGAGAAACAGAAATCAAAATTTTCCCCATGCAAAACTTCACCTAATTCTCTTATATACTAACACTATCCAAGTGTCGGTCTAAGACCTGAATGGTACAAGAGGGAAAAAAAGCATATCTTCCAGACTTGAGTAACTCCAACTTGTACGCTTATATTAAAGAAATCCTGAATGCTGCTTTTTTACTTTAATCATCATGGCCTTGCTGTTACCTTGTGATTCCCTGTCTGTCTGTTGTATCCATCTATTGCCTTTCCTCAGATGCTTAGACTGTAAGCATTCTGGGGGAGGGACCATCTTTGAGGGGTGTGCGTACGCACAGTGCCTATTACAACGGGACTTGATCTCCAACTGGGGTCTTCAGGCATAACTGCAATACAAACATAGTAACAGAGCTCTAAATCTAAGGCACTGGTTTTCCCTCCAACAATGCTGCATTTCTCATTTTAAGTATCCAAAAACCATTCTACTTCAGTGACCCTGCATGCCCCTCAAAGGTTTTGTCAACAGCAAACAGGTCCTCATGGTCCTGATCTAGTGCCAGCTTGCGCTACACCGCTCACAACTGCATTGGTGAAAGCCCTGTAGGAGTGGCAACAGCAGCTCTCTCCAAGAGAGCAGCCGATGATTAATCGGGGATGAGCACCAATACAGAGAGTCTACATGGAGCTCCGACAGCTGGCCAGGGGAAGAAGAGACTATTCTGGTTTGGGAGCTATTTATTTACAAATCTCAAAACGACTGACTCACTGTCATTCTTCACCAGCTCCCTATTCCTGACTAACTCTTTTAGGGGGAGATGTATTTCGTTATTTTGAAAATTACCAAAGCAAAACACAGCACCATATGCTTAAGTGCCCACTGAGTGCCCCTTGGAATGAATGCACTGCTTCCCCCACCTCCAGAACTAGGAGTGTGTGGGTGGGCATTTGTGCCTGGGGGGGGAACATGAGCAAGTCTCTGACAAGCTCCTAATTATGAGTTGCCTGGATTCAGATGCAGCCTTATCATTAGCAGAGCTTTTCCTAGCCGAAGCACCATGGATCTTGGCTGTCTTTGTTTGGATGAGAAACCTGACCCTTTTGCTGTCACCACTCTGAGGCAAATAAAAATAAGAGATTCAAATACACTGACGCCAGAAATCAGAGAGCCCGAGAGCCCACCTGCATTGAGAGGCTGCTATAAATTCTCTAACAGGACAGGAACTGAAAACTTTGGGCTGTCAAACGCTTAAAAAAAAAAAAAAAAAGGGTAATGATTTTATGTTGCTGAGTGGGGCCTGATTGACAGCCCTGGCGACAGAAGCCCTCTGTTATCACAGAGCAGATGCAGCAAAGGCATCTGCAAAGCAAGCTTCCCCAACACAAAGTCCCACCAGCGTGCCTCAGACCCAGAGACGCCCAAATCAAGAGACCATTTGTGAAAGCTTGTCAGCTTTTCCCCCACGTGGGCACAACAGCGACTGTGGAGAGAAGCAGCTCTAGACTGGTAGGGCCTGACCCTACACATATTGTTTATGAAGAGCACCAGATGTGAGCTAAGCGCTTTACACACTGTGGCAAATTGCCGACAATACTATGATGGGTCTCGCGCTTTTTCTTCTTGTGGGGTGGGGGGGGTTGTTCAGGGCACCATTTCTTGCCCCTGAACTGGGGTATTAACTGCCCCACTAGTGTCCTAGAGCAGGGGAGTGGAGAGGGAGGGACCTGGGCCCGCCGTCTACTCCGGGTCCCAGCCCAGGGGCCCTAGGGATAGCGGTACACCGCTTGAACTAGCAGTTCCTTCCCCTGGGCTACTTCCCTCTCCTGCCCTTCAGCTTGTGGGGCTTCCTGCCCTCCCTCTGCACAAACCAGGTGTCCCTTTACCTAGGGTCTTGGTCTTCTTAGCCCACCGCAGCACTTCTCCAAATTCTCCTCTGCTTCCCTCCAAACTTCTCTTTGCTCCAATGCCAATCCACTCTGCTTCAACTCCTCCTCTTGTCTGATTGAAGCAGGGGGGTTTTATCATGTGACTGGCTTCAGGTGCTTTAATTAATCTATAGCAAACTTTCTTCCCTCTACAGGGAATAAGGCTCCCTTCTAACACTCTCCTGCTGCCCTCTAGCCATGCTGTATCTCAACACAAATACGAGTACAGGAAGAATGTAACATACAGAGGAAGGATCAGGGATGGGATGCAACAAGCAGCAAAGGATTGAGCAGGGAAGTTCAGCCCATTAACCTTTGTCAGTTCTATACAGTTTTTTGTTTGAGCACATCTCTTCTGTTGGCACTTCACTGCAGGGAGGACTAGGGCTTTTAGGCTTGTTGGAAATTACATGCTTTAAGGAGGAGAGGTTGGATGCATAGCAGACTAGGTTTCAGGTGCAGGGGCCATGGAGAGGAGAGTGGTGAAGCTTCTGTGGATTGAAGGGAAGAGCAGAGACAGAGCTAAGCCTTGACAAGGCTTTGTGAGAGTGCAGAAAGGAAGAGCCATCCACCCAGCTAACAGAACCCAGGAGGCAGCCTTTAACCAAGACCCACCCATGGGTCAGTACCTGTATTTCACATCAAACACTGTCGAGTCTTCATCATCATCATCATCTTCGTTCAGAGGGGCCATTTCTACTCGCTCAGCCGGGGTCGTGATTATGTCATACTTCCGTGTCTTTTTAATCCTCTTGCCAGACCTGAAACAAAGAAAGGGGGTGGTTCATTCTGAAAGTGTTCCCTACAGGAAGGGCTGGGGTGGGCTGTTACCCACCCATTCTATATACAGCCCAGACTGCTAAGACCTATCCTGATGCAAAGTCTGTGGAGCCAGCCCCTCCTCCTCTCCACCACTTGTACCCATCACTGAAGAGCTCAATTTCCTGTCAACTGTAATCCAGATCAGTGTCAGTCTTTTAGTTTCGGAGGCACAGCCATTGATCCTTTGGTGTGCAGGGCAAATCGCTGGCACAGCAGCTCAGAGTCCCCCTGCTGCCATGCTCAATAAGTCAGACAGAGGCTTAATCAGAGGAGGCAGCCGACAGGTTAACTAACATCTTTAGAAGAGAAAATCACGGCAATCCGGCTGAGTCAATGTCTACCAAGCTGACAGGGGTTCAGAGAAGAGTTATAAGAGGACTGGGCATCTGAGGTAATATTTACGAGTGGACAACCTCTTCTACCTTTTTTGGACACCAGAGTGAAGTTTCCAAACATTCCCCAATACAGCCAGTAGTTTCACTTGAGCAAAGAGGATGGATCTAGACTGTTCTCAGTGGTAGCAGATGACAGAACGAGGAGTAATGGTCTCAAGTTGCAGTGGGGGAAGTTTAGGTTGGATATTAGGAAAAACTTTTTCACTAGGAGGGTGGTGAAGCACTGGAATGTGTTACCTAGGGAAGTGGTAGAATAGTCTTCCTTTGAAGTTTTTAAGGTCAGGCTTGACAAAGCCCTGGCTGGGATGATTTAGTTGGGGATTGGTCCTGCTTTGAGCAGGGGGTTGGACTAGATGACCTCCTGAGGTCCCTTCCAACCCTGATATTCTATGAATTTTATAATCACTCCTGTGCAAGCATCATGAAAAAAATCACTGGCCATGTTTTAAGATTTAGGTGTAGCCAATGTCCTTCCCCTTAGCATAATGCTCAATTTCTTTTGTAGCAAGGATGCTTATACACCTGTGCACCCTTTACTCTTGTTAGACTCATTTTCCAGAATCTACTTACATTAAAATAATTGACATAAAAAAACAAAATGATACAGAATATGGTACTCAGCTTGACACTATTTAACTCAAAGCACCTGTATTCTACAGGCTCTTTTTATTCCTCAGATTAATATCCATTAACCCAAGGTCTTGAGCTACCTCACACTGCTCAGACATAAGCCTAGGTTTGTGCTGGTTACACTGGTTTGTGCTTCAGTTATATTGCATTTAAATAAAGAAGCTGCAATATGACCATCTTTTTGGGGATATGGGGAAGAAACGAAGAGCTTAGCATAATTGCTTGCACTCTGGAAATGGTTTATCCAACACAATGCAGACTGTTTCTCCTTAAACTCTTAGTTAAAAATAAATCAGATTGAAAATCTGTAGGATAACAGAGGACAGCCAAATGTCTGGAGAATTTCCAACTAGCAGTTCAGGAGCATTAACGGGTCATGAAAACACTCCTGCTGTCCAGAAGTCTCACCCTGACAAATCACACAAGATGGGTTGGGGCTGCCATCACCTGAAATCTCTAATCCAAGGCTGGATATTTTTCTAAAAGATATGCTACAGCTCAAACAAGAGATATAAACTTGAAGCAGGAATTATTGGGGAATATCCTTTGCCCTGTGTTATGCAGGTCAGATAAGATCATCATAGGGTCCCTTCTGGCCTTGAACTCTATGCACGTTCAAGAAATATCTGATGTAAAAGTTGTCACTGGCCTCTGAAGATAGCACTGTTTTGGGGCATTGGTCCAGGACTAAGTAACGCAAGCCCCAGGCCTTGGGGCAATGCAATTTTCATTTCCTGAGCATTCTATGGACTAATTTGCAACAAAAATGTCAAGAAACTCTCATGGTCCAAGCTACACTGTAACAATCTGTGCTGTATCACATCAAGCAGAGCACAGTGTGTTTTGTTCTATTATCCCAGTGGTAATCAAACTTTTGTACTGGGGCCTCCTTTCACATAACAAGCCTCTGAGTGCGACCCCCCCCTTATATATTTAAAACACTTTCAAATATATTTAATACCATTACAAATGCTGGAGGCAAAGCAGGGTTTAGGGTGGAGGCTGATAGTTCGCGACCCCACATGTAATAACCTTGTGAATCCCTGAGAGGTCCTGACCCCCAGATTGAGAACTCCTGTATTATCCTAGCAGTTAAAACAAGTCGTTTCAGACCCCACCCAGTAGGGCCTTATTAACCAAACACCTGATAATCCTCACAAAAACACCTGGCAGTCTCACTCCACTTTTCAGCCAAGACCTAACAGCAAAGTGATGCAGTGAGAAAAGTGATGTGTTGAGATCTCATCTTACAAGGAAAGCTTTGCTTATACAAGAGAACATTTACTCAGACAATATGAAATGTCATCACCATTAAAACTAAACTGAACATTCCTCAAGGTGAATGAGGCACATTCTACAGTTGAATTAGGAAGTGAACAGCCATGACAAAACAACCTGCAATGAATCTCCCATGTGTGCGCATGAATTAGCAAGGCTATGCTGGATTGCATATTAAAAGAACAGGTCATTTTTCTGTCTGCAATCAGATCTACTTTTGCTGCAAGACATCAGTTCTCATTTCCTACAGAGGCAGATACAGATTATTTCGGGCAACTACTGAAAGAACATTGTATTATTTAAAGACAGTTAATTGCCAGTGGCTGAGTTGTCCTAGTTTTCTATTTCTCTATTTACTTACCATTTAAAGAGAACTTTCAAAGTCATTGTCACTAATATGACAATAGTCACTTAACAGTGAAGATGGATGGAAAATGGAAAACAAGTTTTGTAGAAATCTTTTGACTTAGCTGAGATGTAGGTGTGAATACCTTGTCATGGAGCAGGCAAAGGCTCTTTGATTCTCTCTTCTTTCAATTAATTCCTATTTATTTGTTTAACATAATTATTGTTAACCTACAGACCCAACAGCCAGTACACACACACACACACACACTTTTTTATGAAACCTAGGGGATTTTTTTTTTGTCTGGACAAAAAACATGGAGACAAACCATCTTTAAATGGAAACCTTTCAAGTTTCCCACCCACATACTAAATGGTTTCTTCAGATGGATTTTTGCCCAATCTGCTTCCTGTGGCAATAGACATACTTATCCCTGATAGTATCTCGTTAATCAGCAGCAATAACGAGACGAAAGAAAAAACAAACACGACACACTAAGTGGGACAAGGTACCACATATCAACTGTATGTATGAGCACAGTAGCACAAGATAGGAACTAGGGAATGTAAACATTTCACGACCTTTGTAGACCTGTTCCACAGGGCCAGAACACATTAAGGCCTCATGTGTGATAACAGGCCATAGCTTAGTCACCCAAACACATTTGTTTTATTAAACTAACAAGAAAGGATGTTGGGGCAGCAATTAGAGTATGCTCCTTGCACACTGATAAAATCAAATACCCCTTGCACAAAAGACCCCGTGGTAAAGGGTATTCGTGCACAAGGCTTTCAGCGCAGGAGATCTGGCTTCCAATGAAAAGTTAAAAGTGATTAATGCTTTCATGCTTAGTCCCTACACCTCAAAGTGCTTCCCCTAAAGTTAGCAGGCCTGATCAGAAGATGCTGTGGTTGGGATGGAGATGCACTCACTACAGTGCTGAGCAGGTGCTGAGGGACATGCCAAGGGATAGCAGGTGTTCCAGTTATAACAGGAGTACACCAGCAGAGCTGGGGGGATGTCCAAGGACTACAACAGCAGAAGGTGCCACTGCAGATCTAGACTGAAATGCATAGGCAGAGCTTTGGAGGGGTGGGCAAAATTCATTGTTCTGTGTTAGGAAGGAGGTCAGACTAGATGATCATAATGGTCCCTTCTGGATTTAACATTTACCAATCTAGGAAGCATGCCCAGCATCTTCACAAGCTCCAAACAACTGCAGCCAGTGCCAGTAACCTTCTCCTTTTGGGCCCACTATTGATCCTGTTAAAGCCAACAAGAAACTCACTAGCTTTAACAAAAGCAGGATTGGGGGGCATTAAATGTATATAAAACAAGGAGAATAATGGGAAGACCAACTGGACCCACTCAGGAGGATCCAGCTCCTTGAGCTCATGAGTTACTGAGCATGTCAGTCCTATCCCCGTGCAACCATATTTCTTTACAAGTTAAACGCACAAGATACCACCCTCCATGACAGTGCTCTCAACTCCATAAGAACAAGGATGCACTGCCTGCACGTTTCAGTACAGCTTGGGGAAGGGGTGTTCAATATTGAAACATAGCGTATGAATATTTGGCTTGGAGAGAAGGAGAAAGTTTATGACTCATGTCAGTCTTTTGACCAGGGGCTGTTTTCGTCAAACTCTAGTCATGTGTAGCACTTCATGCTCCTTACTGAAGCATCATGTGGTGGGAGAAATGCATTAGTCAACTCACTAGTTCATTATATACTTTAAGCCTCCAATTTATTTTAGTCAACAACCCTGATGCTCAGAAGTAACACTTCTCTTGACCCCACAGAGAATCGTCTCAGAGCTTTCAATCCAGCATTAACACCTCCTGAAGACAGCCATGAGGAGGTAGGAGGGGAGATTAAATTATCCTTTCCAATAAGCGTGTTTCTCATTTGTAATTCCACCAAAAACAATAGACTAAATCCATTCCTGTTGAAGCTCCAATTATGTGCTACTAGGAATGAATTGGGCCCAACATATTTAGCAATAATTGGTTCCTGCAACATTTACAAGATTCCAGATAATAAACCTAGGAAAACTCCAGACTCGTAACAAGTCACTGAATGCGAGCTTCATTAATACCGCTGACATTTTACCATTTTCTATTGAACCATGCTTCTTTGCTCACATGATCATTTTAAACCCTGAAATTAAACCAGAAGCCATTAAGATGAGTTCTCCTGCATGCTTTCAGGCAGGCATTCATTTTGCTGTAATGAACGTCATGACACGCCACATTTCTCTAACAACCGGCTTTTTGAGATGGAACATACTCAACCACGGAGAACAGAAACATATGCTTGTTCAACTGCACTAACTGTTAATAAGAGGTTTGGAGGCTGGGAAGACGGTTGTGAAAAACTTCAGGAACATCTGAACGAGGCCTTGGCATGATTCAATTAAAAGGTAGTACCTGAAAGTAACTAAAATAATACCATATGCAAATCCAGTCTATAGTACTAAGACCAATATGCACTTTCAAACATTAGTCTCATAAGACCAACTATCTCTCTATTATCCCCATTTTACAGATACGGTGGCGTGGAGAATTTAAGTGACTTATCTAAATTCATAAAGCAAGAGAGCAGGGAAGCCAGAAATAGGGCACCCAAACTCCTACTTTGACCAATAAAACACACACATCTGAAGAGAGGTTTCCAGCAGGGGTCATAGTTGGCTTTTTATTGGGGGGGGAGGGTCCATATAATAAACTCTCAAACAGGGTGGACTGGAAGCCTTGATTTAAATTACTGATCTGAATTGTTTTTTGCACATCTTAGCTGTTTTCTTAAAGAAAGGGGTTCATTGTCTTTGAATGGTAACCAGTAAAACATGTTCATCTGCAACTAAATATAGCCTTTACTCTAAGTTTGGGACTGCTTCTTGCTAACCAGGAGGATACACCGTATCTGTACACATTTAACTTACATTTATTCAGATTCTTAATGTTTACATTTTTATTATCTTAGAAAATCGTGAATGATACATTTCTTATTTGATTTTTTTTTAAACTTGTGATATATGCCAAGCTCTATTTGGATGGAAATTCAAATTCAGTTAAAAATGCACAAAAGTGACATTTTTTAAAATCAAATTTTAAAAAGCCTTAAATTGCTGCCTATGTAAGAAAAAAAAAGATGAAGTTCATCAAAACATGTTTTGTATTTAGAACTAACTGATTTATTAAACAAAGGCAATATTATCCATAGATAGTGAATTGAACTGATAGTAAAGGGCATAGTGACCAGAACCAGTTTTAGAACTAGTAGATCTCACCCTATCACACCTAGTTTATATTCAGATTGGCAGAGGAAAACAAGCTTTCCAGCTTTTTCAATTCCCAGTTGGTTTCTTAACTATGAACTTGTCATTGAACTGCACTGAAGCTGAATAAACTGAAATGAAGAAAATATTTTCTCTGCAGAAGAGGCGACTGCTGTCAAAAGCTGGTCTAGCACTAAATCTCTGATTCCAGGTGTTTTACCAGGGACTTCCACCATTTCAGTGGTCTGACTTTCTTCAAAGCTCAGCAGCAAATGTGTATTAATTTTATTTAATTGATTTAATTTATTTAATTGAGATGATTTTTAATAGATAATAAGTTTAGGCCTCAACATAGGTTGTCAATTTCAAATTTAATTTTAAATTGGGTTTTTTGAAAGAATAAACTTGTATTTAAATAAAAAGTGATTTTTTTTTGACAATTTTTTTTTAAATCCTTGATTTTTATCCAGCCTGCTTTCAAAGTGATCTATCTCCCTCCAGTAGCTGACAGCTGGCTGCCTGCGGATTGAAGAAAGGGGGTTTTTGTATTGTTGCAGTACAGTAACTAGTTATAAAACAATTTACACTTAGTCAACTCGGCCTTCTAGCGTAGGTGAGCCTTAGGTGTACAAAGCACCACCCAGCTAGGTAGGATAAGGAGGTCCTGTAACCTATGACTAGATGATGAGTCACTGTACTTAAATCTCTCCCCTAAAGCATTGCAATATAACCAGTTTTGTAGCTATTAAAGAGGTAGGTCCCAGGGAAAGCTATCTAAAAAGAATGGGATTTGGTAGAGAAATCTGAGGCTCAGACAGGAGTGATGTGACCAAAGGTTCTTTTGGTCAAAATATTATTGTTATATAAGTGAGTAGCGTGTCTCTCAACAGGCAGACCTGTACCTTGTAAATAGTGCTCACATCCAGCTTGAGTCTTAATCATTTCCACACTTTTTACAGCAGGTCACAGCAAACACTATTGACCATGGCTGATAACGCCTATTGCCCCACTGTGACACTGCAGTTGCAGTTTGCTAATTAAAAAAAAAAAATACTTGACAGATTTATCTAATGTCCCAGTGGCTTCCGCATCAAGCAACACAGACAACCAAGTTTCCAACCTTTCATTTCTTTTTTGAGTGTTGTTAACCCTCACAGTTTACTTAGTAAACTAGGGGCCTAATTCACCTCTGGAGTAACTGCACGGACATCAACGGAGAGGAGGGAAAGAGTTGCAAAATATGGATTCAAAAAGGCAGAATCAAAACATAGACAGAAGCACTTGCTGAAGTAGCAAGTATTTGGCAAGTTGTGGAGGATATTTTGGCTTACGGGTGGGAGAGAAGGAGGTACTCAGCACATTCACGATGCTGAGAAAATACTCCATTCCCCCTGCCATTGGAAGTGGTTGAGCATCCTTTCCAGGCGCATCTCTGAGTCAGCCAGGAAAGGTTGCTATTGCTAATTAGGTGCTGTCTCCTGCTACTGTGGACCATGCAACTTTCACAGCCTGCGCACTCTTGAGCAGCCCAGGGGAGAGGGATCTGGAATTCAAATTCCTTATGGCGGTGCCAAGCTCTACTCCACTGGGCCCCCCCAAGTCCACTCAGATCAAAACACTTCTACGGAGGAAGAAGAACAGGTCATCTTTGAAAGCATCCATAAAAAAAAAAAAAAACAGTGAGTTGGGAAAAAAGCAAGAATGTAAGTATCACAAGCCGATGCCTGTGATAAAATATCTGCCTGCTTGATGTTCAGTTGAAGGACCTGGAAAAGTGGCAGAACAACCTTTTGCCTTCACGTCAGTTTGGGTACATAGTGCTGACAACTTCCGCTGGCATCACGGACCATGAGGAAGCAAGGCAAAAACACACAGGAGCAAAATCCTGGGATTCTTTTTCTAAAACTTGTAAAACAGGCATACTAATAAATTGTTCAAATGGAAAAAAAAAAAAAAACCTCCATCTCAACAATCCGTATCTAAAGGGTTAGTTTACTTGCAGAAAACCAGTGTAATTTCATAGTGACAGTTTAATCAAATATTGGATTTCAACAAATTCTGCTTAACAGCAATTTACAATACTAGTCTCTGCAAGGTTCTTTGTTTTGGGGTTTTTTTTGTTTTTTGTTTTTTAAAAACGGGCATGAACAAAACTCTTATTTTGATCAAGAAATGCATTTCATTTGAGTAAATGTGATCTTTCTTCTGCAACAGAAATGAGAACTCCTCTCCAAACTATTTTGCCAGCTGTAAACTGGAAAATGGTACACAACATGCTTGTTGTTTTGCCTGTCTTATTTTGTAACTCAGATCAATCTTTGCTTACACACTAGATGCTGTGTCAGATAAACAAACTATTGCACATAGAAGTCGAAAGCTCCATTTTCTAGGGGAGCCACTGTGTTTATTACAAGAACAGCAGGAATCTCTCACATACATGAAATGTGCTTTAACTATAAGCAGTCGTGTACAGATTAAATGAGTTTGGCATGGGAGAGCTCAGCAGCGCTTGCTGGTAAAGGTGACTACAAAGAATTTTCTAAAATAATTGGGTTTGTGTCCCCTTTGGCTTCTGTACGATGTGGAAAGAAGACTCAAAAGGCTGGGTTTTCTGCTGCTTGGTTTTTTACTTTGGAAAATATCAAGAATGTCAACCCTGCTTTCTCTTTTTACATATGGAGAAACCGAGGCAGGGAAGCTGAACTTGCCCAAGGCCAGTTATTAAAAGAGCTATTTAGATCACCTTATACTGATTTTACTAGTAGACTATGCTGCCTTTAGTCTGACCCACCCAAGTGTCTAATAGCCTTCTGATGTATAATCCCACGACAACTTTGCAAACCTGGATGAGTAGATGATAGTGATGAGAAGAATTATTTTAAAAAGCAATGTTTTATTTGCTTGTCCCTAAACCAAATTACTTGCCATGGTAAATTGAATCTTGCTACGCTGTGCTAGTCACTGACACGCATCAGCAAATCTTTTGCAGTTTGTTCACTGGGACAGACTTATGAGATGTCCCAGTTTCTAAGGGTTCTCTTATAGAAGGGAACCCTTTAAGAACAGAACTCATGTAGACTCCACTCATCAGCATGAATAAATTAAGATTATTAAGACCTCAGAAACAGAGAAAAACAGGAACAGTTAGCTGGAACAGCCACGTAACTGCAGAAGAGCTGTTTGCGAGTAGGTGGAGGAGGAATTCACAAAATACACCTGTTCAAATACCTCCATTGCCCAACTTCTTACTTCTACAAGCAACAACCAACCACAGCTTCCCAGAGAACAAGTTATATGACTCAACCCTGCAGGTTGTTTTCTTTTGCACACACCTGTAAGAAAGAATTCCTGTTAACTACTGAAGGTTTTGTAGTTTTCCACCATGAAGTCAGGAGCGAACAAACCAGAGCTAAACACTCTTAGATGGTCAGCTCTTTGAGACCGTTTACTTTATGTCCACAGAGTGCCAAGCAGAACTGAACCTCTAGCTGCTACCACAACAGAAACAATAATTTATGAACACTAATATGAAACTCAATTTGACACTGGTAAGTTTATTTTGTCCTAACTCAGCAACAAGCCAACAGAGAGATCAGTTTTCTAACGTGACTGACTTTGATTTGCTTGTGTTCTTCCCAGCATAAAATCATACAAAGATTTCAAGTATTACAATGTTACTCAGCACATCCTGGTTCCAACCCACTTTCTACAGGAGAGGAGGAGGGTGAATGCAATATACTTGCTGTAGTTACGCTGCAGAGAGAAAAAAAAAAACCAGGATCCCACCAGGCAGATGCAGACTTCTTGCACGCTGCAGAGCTGTGTTCTGCCAAGGCTTCCATCAATCCAACATAACATGGATTTTGGGGAGAGGAGGGGCTGGATCCACAAACCAATCCCCCATTCCCTCCAGGCCATCCAACCACACTGTGCAGGGCTCCAGCTGCACAAGCGGCCACAGAGTGGTTCCATGGCCCAGAATTCCATCTAATCCTAATTCTTGGGGACCCAGCCCATTTATTTGGGCTTTATCCTAGGGCTGAACTCTGGCCTCAGCATTAAGCAAAGGCTTCTCTCATTTGTACACTCCAGTTGGGTAATTGCACCACAACTGCCCACAATGCACCATCTGCACACACATGCAAGAGACACACCCTTTGAAAACTTGACAGAATGAGCCTAATCCCTGCTGCACCAGAGGAAACCTACTCCCAACCTAAATTACTACTCTAGAAAGTTTTCACCCCATTTTCCTGCTTTGAGTTTATTTTAAAATTGGGGTGGAAAACACACTCAGGGAAGTTTGGGGGTTTTTAATGACGCCTTCAGTATCTCTTCCAAAATCATAGCAGTTTCCTAACACCACAACCTGATAAAAAAGATGTTTTATCCAAAGTATGGTGTTCAAGAAGGGATGTCAACAGAGTCAAATGGGAGAGATCAAGTCTGATATGGGCTGGAGTTTCAAAACCTAGAGACAAGACTCTCCTGTCACTTCTCTAATCATCAATACTGGACAACATACACACAAATAGGTAGGCATGCTATAAATGAAGGGGTTTTATTCCTGATGAACACTGGATGAAATAAGTTACCCCCAGTTAAACAGTTGCACATTCTTATATGCTTCCCTACATTTCCTTCACTCTAGCACCTACACTGACATAACCCTGTGATGTTCAGTCTACCAAAATCACAAAGGAAAAATCAGGATGCCAGGTGTATACCAGGCAGTAGAAGACAGGGAGTTAGCAGTTCATACTTAGAGATTATTGGGACTATTGGGAAATTATTTTCAAGTCAAAACTCAAGGCTTTGCTCCGCCCACCTGGACACTATGCTTTACAGCACATAAACATTCATATTATGGCAATTATTTCAAGAGAGCTTATTCATGTTTTAGCTAATGAAACAGAACAATACTTCTTCCTTACAAATACAGAATGCTCTGGAAAGGGATGGGAACAAACAATTCAAAAGTATAAGCATTCTATTTTCCATTTTAACAACCCCTTTCTGACCAGCGCATCTAGGACATTTTACAAATGACATACGATCGGCCAGGGGCTGGCCAAAATTTGCCTTCTCACCCACTTCCATCCCCTCTGTGCCAAGTGCCTTTACTCCAGAGGAAGATGCATTTCAGCTTTTCTGGCTTTAGGCTATGTCTACTTTGCCACCTACATCGGCAAAACTTACGTCACTCAAGAGTGTGAATATTTTACCCCCCGAGCAACGTAAGTTACGTCGGCATAAGTGTTCGTGGGCACAGCGCTATGGCAGCAGGAGAGCTTCTCCCGCCAACATAGCTTTTGCTGTTCACAGGGGGTGGGTTTTTTATGTCTCTCTCCTGACATAGTGTCTTCACCAGATGTGATGCAGCTATATCGGTACAGCTGCGCCGCCGTACGGGTAGACATGGCCTAAGACAGTACTTCTCAAAGTTTTGTACTCATGACCCCGTTCACATAGCAAGCCTCTGAGTGCAACCCCCCTTATAAATTAAAATCTTTTTTATATATTTAACACCATTATAAATACTGGAGGCAAAGCAGGGTTTGGAGTGGAGGCTGACAGCTCGTGACCCCTCATATAATAACCTCACGACCCCCAGTTTGAGAACCCCTGGCCTAAGAGAAAAGGCCATGAGAGCGTCAACTTCTACATGGACTGGTCAGGGACTCACTTTTTCAGGTCACATCCCAGAGAATCTCACCCACAACCCAGAAAGGTGATAGCGCTGCTGTGATCAAGGGCTTTCAGGGCATATGGTAGCCCAGCACTGATTCACCTTACTAGTCACATGCAAATACGGCCTAAGGAAACCTCTGGAAACCATCAGCAGAGAGACACTATGTTAGCGCTACTGTTGGGGTGGGGACAAAGAGAAGCCCCCGACCTGGGGGTGTACAGAGAGCAGCGCCCCCCCCCCCGGTCTCCATGGGGGAGAGCCCCCGCCCCACCGGGGGGTGTACAGAGAGCAGTGCCCCTCCCCCCCGGTCTCCATGGGGGAGAGCCCCTGCCCCACCGGGGGGTGTACAGAGAGCAGCGCCCCCCCCCGTCTCCATGGGGGAGAGCCCCCGCCCCACCGGGGGGTGTACAGAGAGCAGTGCCCCTCCCCCCGGTCTCCACGGGGGAGAGCCCCCGCCCCACCGGGGGGTGTACAGAGAGCAGCGCCCCCCCCCGGTCTCCACGGGGGAGAGCCCCCCCCCCACCGGGGGGTGTACAGAGAGCAGCGCCCCCCCCCGGTCTCCATGGGGGAGAGGCCCCCCCCACCTTGGGGGGTACAGCGGGCAGCGCCCCCCAGCCAGGGTCCCTCCTCCCCCCGCCTGCCCGGCGAGCGCCCAGCCCCCCGGCCGGTACCTGCAGACCCGCAGCAGCAGGCAGCCGATGAGGCCGGCGCTGAGGACACACGCCCCGATCACGGCGGCCTTGAGCGCGGACAGGTCCCGGAGCAGCGCGGGCAGCAGGCTGACCTGGGCGCCGCTGTGGTTCCCGGGGGCGCCCAGCGGCTCCGGCGGCGGCCAGGTGGCGTTGGCGGGGCCCTGCGCGGCCTGTGGCGGCCCCGGCGCGGGGGGCTCCCGGCGGCCCCGGACGGGGAGCGCGGCCAGGAGCAGGAGCAGCAGCAGCGGCGGCGGGCCGGCGAGGCGCATCCTGCCCGGGCTCCACTCCGCCTGCGACACCGCGCCCGGCCCTCGGCTCTGGGAGCCGCGGCGACGCCGCCTCCCGGCCGGGTCCGCCCCCGCCCTGCACGGCCAGCCCCCGCCTTGCCTCCTACACTCACAGCCCTCGCAGGGCCTGGGTGAAAGGGGGCGGCTATACAGCCCGGGGAGGGGAGAGAGAGAACCAGCCTTGGGGGACCCCCCCCGCGTGCCTACACCCCCCCAGCATAGACACTGCCCTGGGAGGGACCCCTGACCCCGGTTCTACAGCTCCCAGCCAAACTGCAGACTGACCCCTCACATCCACCCCCATCAGCTGCAGGGAGCCCCAGGCTCAGGCCTGCCCCCACCACCAGGCTACAGGGGCCTTTGGTGTAAAGTTTGGGGTGCCAGTTTTGGTTGGACCTATTCCTGGAGGTTTCATGACATGACATAATCTTCCATTAAAGATTAATCTGTAATTCCTGGAGAGTCCAGCACAGTCCTGGAGGGTTGGCAGCCCTATATAATGTGCTCCTGTTATCCCAGCACCTTCCCAAGCTAAAACAATAGCTACGGGGGCTTGTAATAAGCCAGGCCCCCAGTGAGTAACACCTCTCACACGTGCGTTCTCTCCCTGGGGAAGAGTTGTTCTCTTATTGATGCTGGGTCAGCGCCTGGCATCCTGTCACGTGCCAATAGTAACACGTCCCAGAGACAGCCACTTTTTTCTAACACTGAACAAGGAACTTAGCGTTAAGAATAGAATTATCCTTAAACTACCCAGTCTGTGCAGAGCTGCTTAGAGCCTCCTGCAACCCACCTGCTTGGCCTCCTGGTACAGTTTTAAAGAAATAGTACAGACTGCCATGCAGATCTTTCCTGTCCTGTACACCCCATACCCCTTTGAACTCTCCTGTGTACCTCCTTTGCCCCCAAATACCTTTGTCCGTTTGCTGGACCCCACCCCACTCTGGGTTCCCTTTTCATGGCCTCAATTCCAAGGTTGGCAGGGGGTTCACAGGATATTTTTGCAGAAGCCACTGGACTGACCAAGACTCCCTCCCATTTTCTCCTTTCTAGTTGCTCTTCCAATTCCTGCTCTGTCTCTCTCAAAGGGAGAAAAGACCAAGGAAGTATAGTCATAGGTGCTGGAATTATGGGTACTGGGGGTGCTGCAGCACCCCCTGACTTGAAGTGATTTCCCTTATATACAGAATTTACAGTTTGGTTCAGTGGCTCTCAGCACCCCACACTAAAAATTGTTCCAGAACCGCTCTGTATAATGGGGGGAAGATATTGTGGGAGTCTGCCATGTCTACCTGCTTACCCACCTAATAAGTATGGGGGGAGAGGGGGGCTGCTTGCAGAATGGAGGTATTGAACCATCTGGACCTGCTTATGAGAATAAAGTTACTCACATGCTTAATTGTTTAGAGAGTGCCAAAAGCACTTCCTGCCTGGCAAGGTTTAGTGGGTTAAAGGCTGTGATAGTAACCACTAGTACATACACATACCGGGGAACCACTACTTGCTAAGTGTGGAGTTCGGAATGCCTATACTTCCTCAGCAACAGCTGCAGGTCATGCCATTGCAAGTAAATGGGGGACAAGATGATTTTCAGTACATGCGTAGGGTTTTTTAAAGGCACATCTTCGCATTCTCATTTGGAATCATGAGGCTCGATCCTGCAAATAATTCTGTGCAGGCGAGCCACAGCACCCATGTACTTCGTGGAGCTCTGGGCGGGTGCAGGAGCTAGCCCTTGAAACTGTTTCTGTTATCATTATTATTTCAAATGTTTTGCAATTCACCATTCACAGCAGCTGGGCAGGTTTCCTAAAAGCTTGGGCCGCATCGAAAAACATCCTGTTTATGACATGTACATTTTCTGTGCATGTCATATGTTTGGGAAGGAGGGAGGGAGCTGTCACTGAATGAAGAAAAGAGAGACTTTTCCTATTAGGCTTTATGATGCCATGACAACTTTCTAAGGTTAGTGTGTCAGTGTAGTATTTAAAAGTGGGTGTCACGGCACTGTGCCAAACAGAGATACTGATCTTTAACCCTATGCAGTATCCCGCAGGGGTTACAGCTGAGATGCAGCAATGAAATAATGCCTGTTTTTATAGACCTTTCCAGCCAATCAGAATGCTGTATCAAATGCCACCCACTCTATGATAAAGACACATTGTGTTTTTATGGGAATTTCTGCAGGATGAGGAAGTACTGACGTATGTAATGGGCAAAAGGCCCCCGAATTGTTTGAATTGGTCATTGTTCCATCTGCTTCTCGCTACTTGCCTTTGTAACAATTTCTCAGTTTCTGATGTGGGGCCCCAGTTTGTCTCTCTGTAGCCAAAAAAACAAACCATCTGGACAGGAGGTCAAAATGGTGATGCAGACTTTTCCGAAACGTTTGTGTGAGCAGCCCTTGCACGATTTATTGTTTGTAAACAATGACCCCAGCTCTGGGCCCAGCCCAGCTGCTGCCCCACCTCAGATTTCCCTTTGTCTGATACTGTTGTTTTTCATGAAATGCAGTGCTCCTCCATAGGCAGGAGTAAGGGATGTGGGGTTTCCAGTGTGACAGCCTCTAGCTCGTATCACAGGATGCAGAGCACCAAACTGTATCTCATGACAAAGAAGTGCCCCATCCCCTACTATGTTAGCTGGGTTCTGTCAGAGCAAACTGCCCCACGGCATTGTTACATTAAAGTTTCAATGCTGTTCACTTAAACTGTCAAGCTACACACCCTGTTCTTTATGCAACAGCAGCAGCTCTACGCCTGGGTTCGATGTACCATGCTCATCTAGAGGGACGGGAGTATGTCATGTTGTTCTCCTTCAGCTGGCTCTTCCTGGTGGACTCTTCAAGAAGCTGTATCCAATGATTCTAGCAGAGTATGGGTCACTGCCACACTGGGCTTTTGGGGATGGACAAGCGGGTAAGAGGGGGACTGTCACCATCACAAACAATAGCTTCGTTCAGTAAAACAAGCCAGTAGAAGCATAACCCAGGGGTTAGGTAGTAAATTCCTTTTAAAAATCTCTATTGACTATTTTTATATTATTCATTATACAGCTGTGATCAGAGGCCAGTGGTGCTGAGCACTGGACCTACACACAGTAAGAGACAGGCCCTGACCTGAAGAATCTACGCTAATAGTCCTTGTTTATTCAACACCCAAAATCGTGCTAGGTGTTTTACAAACCTACAGTTAGATGGGTTCCTGCTCGTAAGTGCTCATAAACTCAGGCCTTGATCCTGCAATGATTCCATAGACGTGGATCCCTGCGCCCAAGCAGAGTCAAGGGCAGGACTGGGGCCGAAGCGCACAACACTCAGACAAAGAAGTGGGAGAAATGATGGGACCAGCGGATGCGTCACATTGAATTTATCCCCAGTGTTTCTGGCTTATGTGAATAGCTTTGAAAGGAAAGGTTAACCATACTGAACCACAGTCATTCCTGCTTTTAAGTGGAGTAAGGCAGGGTGGGCCGGGCAAACATCTCTAGACCACAGGGACAGGGTAGCATTGTACATAAGTCCTTACCCTCCATTTCACTCTTCTATTGATACTGCTGTCCTGGTGCAGAAGTTTAAAGGGGCACTGTCAGCAGCAATTTAGCTTTTGTAAAAACAAATGTAATAGAAAACCTAAGATTAAAGAATATAACAAGTTACAAAATTGCTTGCAAACCAATTGCAATTGAAGCAGGTTTATTCCTGAAATATTCTTCTGCAGATTTGCTGCAGGGTTTGTAGTATGGTGCTAGGGCATTGATCTAGGTTCCTCTGTATCATCCATTCTTGTGCTCCTGTCACCTGCAGTTTTCTGCTACCTGAGAACGATAAAGCAGCCAGCTGGAGATCCAGGATCTGTCCTATGATATTGACAGTGCCTCTGCCACCTGTTCCCCTGTTTGTTTTTTGTTGCTATTGTTTAATTTTCGTTCCTTTTACTGTTCACCTGCCAGATGCTTCCATCTCCTAAAACCTGAGCTTAAAGCCAGTAGGGCACATTAATACACAATGTCACCACTGAGTTCCTCTGTTAGACAAGGCACAGTCGTGCCCATGCATGTAGTGTTAAATCTATTGCAGGCGGCATGGAAAAGATGTAGCTTGAGATTCTCCTTGTTTGCTTTTGGCAGTTTTATGAAGTAATTTTTTGTTGTTGGGCTGTGCTGACGCGATTGAAGTGGGACCTTGCTGTAGAATGAAGACAATGAAGTTGTTATCCGGTTGTGGAATATAGTTAACTCCATTTTACCTTTGTCCTTCCAATGATCTCTTTCATGTCCCCCTAATGATCAGCTTCCATATCTAGCTGGGACTCACTGGCCTCTGTTTCCAATGCTCATTTTGCAGTCGGCTGGTTTCTTGTGATTTGTTGTATATTCTTTCCTTGCACTCAGTGAATCTCTGATCCAGTCCTGCCTGGAAACCCACACCACCAATTGAGTCTGGAAATGAGTCCTGGTAGAGGAGAGATAATTCATTTGTCCAGTCATCTCAGCCCCACGAACCACAAGGAACACATAGGTCAGACTCTAGCTTTTGGAAAGAGCGCTGGGAGGTGGGCAGACATGCAGAGCTGGGCCAGTGCAGAAAGCTTTGGAGTGCTTGTAGAGAATGTGCAGGAACTGGGCTTAGAGTCTGATCCAAAGGCCTCTGAGGTCAACAGGAATCTTTCCACAGACGTCAATGGGCGCTGGATCAGGCCCTTCATGTTGCCATGAGGAAATCAGCATGTGCTTCCTTGTGCCTGCTGCCAGACACTAGCCTCAAGCAGATGGGGCAGGGCTCCAACCCAGCACTCCATGACTGCACATCCTTTGGATGGATAATATGAGGTTGAATTTCTCACTCAGTAATTCCACTAGTTGTTTTGACAAAGTAGAAAGAAGAGGATCATCTCCCTCTGTGCTGCCTTTAAGCATGTTATTTGGTGCCTGGTGGCCCCATGTTTATTCTCCAGGGTCTCCATTCTGCAAAGCAGTAGGACGTTATTCTGTGCCAGCATATTGGATAATGCAAAGGAACTATTCCAATTCCAATTGAATTTGATCTTATTCCTTCATTAGGACAGGTTGAGTTGTTTCCCTGACTGTTCCACAGAAATCTCAAGTGACTGAATCTTAAGAGAAATAATATCTAAACCCAGCTCCATTTTTGTTATGAGCTGACACAAGGTATTTAATGTAACATCTTGCTCACTGGATGGCTAAAAAGCCAAACCAATAATCCTGTAGAGAATTGCTATCCTTACTTTACATGTGGGGAACTAAGAGATAAAGTAATTTTGCCAGGTCACAAAGGCAGTGTGTAGTTAGGTATGGAATTAAATCTGGGTGTTCTGGTCTGGTACCGTAACTATTGGACCATCCTTCCAACTCTGGGTTGTGTGTGAAATGAGCTGATGGTCCTTTGCTGGGAAAGCACTTGCTTGTACCAAAATGGCCTTTTTATACTCTTTCCCTTTCCCCTCCTACAGATCAGCAACTGTGCGGGGGTGGGGGCAAGTGCTTTTATTTCAGAAGGCCTTTTATTGATTATTTCATGTTCTGAATGTAACAAGTGTTTTACAACTGTATTGTATTATAAGCTGCCTAGCAAATCTTTATGGATTGGTGCCATATAAACAAACTGAAAATACCGTCCCTGAATTTTGAATTGGCTTTGCAATCCTAGCTCTTTGTTTGCAGGATGCTGGGCAATTTTGGGGTAAGTGCCTTTGCAATGAAGAATCATTAATACAAGACAGCTTTGGAAAGCTCCCTCATTTATTTTATGCAGCTTCCAAGGTTTTTTTCTCATGGCTGATTTGCTGCTATTTCAAATGCCATTCGCCTCATTTGGAAAGTGTTCCTGGTTCCTGTTCTGGAATTTGTGATTTCGCAATTGCCATCAATGACGTCACATGGTCTGTTCTGAAGGGAACAGAAATAAATAAGAGCCAGTGGGAGTCTGAGCCCTTCTGAAATAAACATCTTGTCTGAAGAATCTGTCTCCAGCTCAGTAGTGCTATCTGGGTTCAGCTCGTCAAAGAGAAGAATGGGCAAATTGTTTCTTATTTTCAATTTTAACTAATAAATGGCTTTCCATGTTCTAACAGGGCACAGGGCTGCTAACTTGTCTTCAGTGAACAAGGGGTTAATAATCCCAGTTTAATTTCCCCCTTAAGGTGCTGAGGGGAAGGGTTATAAAGTGGCTGCTTTGGAGACAGCAGGGGAAAATGCTATTAGGAAGGAAGGTCTCTATACTCATCAGACCATATGGAAAGTTCTTGGTTTCCTTTCTGAGGATACTTTACTTACTTTACTTTCTTGTTATAAACACTAACCCGTGAAGAAAAGACCTTGCTGATTACAGGTTTTTTTTCCCCTCCCTGCTGAGCTGTTCTACCAGCTCACACCTGTTCAGCATCATTTAAAAACCTAGCTATTGTGCCTTCTGTAAAGCACCACACACACTCTGAGGGTATCGAAAGAAGTTAAATAATGATAACATAATTACATATGGGATTACTTCTGAGAACAGGAGATTTCCATATTGATGGAAAGCTGGCACATCCTGTACAGAAAAAGCAATGCCGTTTGAGATACACAGAACTAACCCTGCCCACTGCTCCAGGCCCTCCGATGGCTCCCTGGCGGCACCACTGCAACAATGCTGCTGCCCAGGGTGGGGCAGGATTTGGAGGGGGCCGTGCAGAGAAAGGACAGAGGATCCACAACTGGCTGAATCCCCAGAGTCAAGGCTGGGTGGATCCCCACAGTGCTACTTCAGCCGTGGAGCACCATATTCTGTGGGTAGACTTTTCCCTCTCAGCCTTCCTCCTACACGCCAGCCCCATGCCCTGAACAGCTAGTTGAGATGAGGGTTGGTTGGAGGATTTGGTTCCCATGGGGTGGAAGCACTTTTCATGTTCAAAAGGCTTTGCAGCCCTCAACTAATCAATCCTCAGAAGCCCATTGTGAGCTAGGGCACCATTATCATCCCCCTTCTCAAAGTGGGGAAAACAAGTCCACTGTTGTTCAATGTGTACTCATTTCTGTGCAGCAAACGGAAATCAATGCAGAAGTGCAGTGAAGCCCTTACAAAAGAAGAAATCTGTTCAAAGACCAGTCTTCCAGTGCACCAGGCAGTAAAATGCAATAGAGCTATGGGAAGACCAGCTTTGTTAAACGAGGACCGGATCAAACTCCACATTGGTACAAATCCAAGGAATGAGCATATCAAAGATGGTCAAATTGTCAGGACACTGAGTTCACAGGCCAGATCAGAGACCATATTGCAAATTTAGAGATTAATCTTCTTTCCAATTACATACAGCATGATCTTCAACTAAGAGTCAAGTAAGAGTCCATCCAGACTGATAGCTCAGATGTGACCTGAGGTCCATTGTGAGATCTTGTTGCTAACCTGGGGTCAATGGCCCAGATCCTCAAAGGTATTTAGACTCCTAACTTCCTAACTGGAATGTAAGCTAGGAGCCTAGATACCTTTAAGGATCTGGGCCAGCATCCTTGGCAATGAAACAGTGCAATCTGCAACTCCAGCTAGATTTGGAAGAGTTTAATCCTTCATACATTCCAAGTTAACATAGTATTTTGGTATTATAGTTTATATATAACCCCATAAGCATGCCTCGCTCTTTACAGCCTGTGTTGCAGCCCGCAAAAGTCTTGCAACCAAAGTCGATAATAAAATAGAATGGCAGGTTTCTCTTCAATAAAGGTCAGGAGGAGCATTAAAATTTAGGGGTACAGAGATTCTCTCTTTGACAGGTTCCTTCTGTGGAGACAACGTCACAGTGTAATAGTCAAGCCTAAAATGCAGGCAAAGGGAGAACACCAATAAAAGCAGAAATCTTTGTTTAGTCTGGATAACAATAATCTAAGAACACAAAAACCGATTATGACTTTCCTTTCCACTGCTTCTCTGGCTATTCATGCAGTAAGTACAGTCTGGCCTGGTTAAGTGCCACCTGAATGAAACTGACAAATAATTCACATCATGTTTTAGATAATTTGCAGATCGTGTCCTTAGACTGTTTTTCTTCATCTCAGCTGCATAGAATAAACGAACCAGCACCATAGCTGCTAATCTTGCAGCCTCGGATGGCTTGACGGTTTATTGATGATGGTATAGTGACTGCCAAGTAGCAGGACTCTATCCAGAATTACAAACAACCTGGATATGAAGAACAGAATTGCATTTTAACCCTATTTTTGTACTGACTGTTGGATTAGCTGAACTAATACTTGATCTGCTGCCATGTCATCTTGTTCTGAACTAAACAAGGTCAGGGCAAAGCAGTGTTTTGAACAAGAACATAGTGGAACAGCTATGAGCTGCAGGCAGTGGTGCTTCTGACTCAATAGGTGGCGCTCTTCCCTCTGAGACTGTACCTGCTCCAGGATATGTTAGTTACGGAGTGCTGGGTTTTTGTATGCGAATTATCAGACACCCAGATAAACATGATATGCTAGGGAAGAGTCAACACGGCTTTTGTAAGCAGAAACCATCCCTTATGAACCTACTAGAATTCTTTGAGGGGGTCAACAAACTTGTCAACAAGGGTGATCCACTGGACTTTCAGAAAGCCTTTGACAAGGTCCTGCACCAAAGGCTCTTAAGCAAAGTAAGCTGTCATGGGATAAGAGGGAAAATCCTCTCATGGATCTATAATTGGTTAAAAGATAGGAAACAAAGGGTAGAAATAAACGGTCAGTTTTCATGGTTGAGAGAAGTAAATAGTTGGATTCCCCCAAGGATTTCTACTTGGACTCGTGCTGTTCTACATCTTCACCAATGATTTAGAAAAAGGGGTAAACAGTGAGGTGGCAAAATTTTCAGACGATACAAAATTACTGAAGATAGTTAAGTTCAAAGCTAAAGCCACTAAATAAAGCTATGGTATGCCCACACTTTGAATACTGCATGCAATTCTGGTTGCCCTATCTCAAAAGAGATAGAATTGGAAAAAGGACAGAGAAGGGCAACAAAAATAATTATGAGGATGGAACAGCTTCCATATGAGGAGAGATTAGAAAGACTGGGATTGTTCATCTTGGAAAAGAGACAACTACGAAGGCATATGATAGAGGTCTATAAAATCATGAATGGTGTGGAGAAAGTGACTAATTAAGTGTTATTTACCCCTTCACATGAACCGTGGGTCACCCAGTTAAATTAATAGGCAGCAGGTTTAAAATAAATATAGGGAAGCACCTCTTCACGCAATGCACAGTCGACCTGTGGAATTCATTGTCAGGGGATGTTGTGAAGGTCAAAAGTGTAACTGGGTTCACAAAATTATTAGATATGTTCATAGAGGGTAGGTCCATCCATGGCTATAAACCAAGATGGTCAGGGACACAACCCCATGATCTGAGTGTCCTGACACCTCTGACTGCTAGAAATTGGGACTGGATGACAGGGGATGGCTTTGATAAATTGCCCTGTTCGGTTCACTCTCTCTGAAGCAAGTGGCACCAGCCCACTGTTGGAAGCCAGGATACTGGGCTAGAAGGACGATGGGTCTGACCCAGTATGGCTGTTCTTATGTTCTTAAGTGCTATGTATGAGCTAGGTATTATTATAATAAATAGGAACCTGCCAGCACCTCATCCCATAGAGCTAGCAGGACCCCCAGTACCAGACTAACTGGGCACAGGGTGAGACAGGAAGGCCTGTGACAGGCACTGGGCCATCAGGGTTCTCCCCTTTAACAGTCGTGGCATACTGTTTAGCCCTTTGTTAATCAAACCATGTGTACAGATGCCACCCAAGCAATGGCATCACTATGATGTGCTGATATTTCACTGGAGTGGCAGGGCCTCTAAACCACCTGGCACAGCACTCCAGGTGCATGCCCCTCTCCCCCCCCCCCATACAGGACCTGGGGACACTCAGGAGATTAAAGTTAATGGGCTCTGAGGGCTTGTCTACAGATTTGTCCCAATGTCAGCCATTGTTGGATAGACACCAGCATAGCTGCACAAATGCCCACCCCTAGGATAGGTAGCGGAAAGTGCTATGAGCCACAATTTGCACCTGTGGCCAGCCACCAATAGCTGAAATCCCCAGTGTGCACAAGGCTTAATATTACCTCATTGCAGCAAAGAGAGGCCTGCACTGTGGTTTGTTGTTGATTTTTTTGTTTTAAAGTGGGGAGACGGATTTGTCTGCTTTGATATTAGAAATACCAAGTCTTGCTCAATCTGCTTATTGCTGGACATCTCTATGGATGGATGGAGATCTAGTGGTATTATGACATCACCAGAATCAAGGGAATAAAAAGTGACCCACTGGGAACGGATTTTTAGTTAGACTGCTTAAAACTCATTGTTAGCTTCTATTTAACTCAAAAACTGGCAAACGCTTGGAAAAAAAACTTTCTTTGTGGAAGATTCAAGTCTTCCTCACTTAAGCTCAAAGAAAGCTCCCACTTCCATTCTAAAGCTTCGTAGCAAAAATAAGGGAAACAAGTCTTGATAGTCCTAATATAAGAGACAGACTTTCTTTTCTTACTAAACTTTCAGGCTTCCTTTAACCACTACAAAAATGAGGGGCACAAACAGGTCACCTTTAAATCAGCTACATAAATGTAGCTTTTCACTACACAAATTGCCACTTACACCATCCTCTGGTGGCTGCAGTTTCTGCCTACCCGTTATTTTTGTTGTCTGAAATGCCGGCTAAAACATTTTCAGCATCAAACCCACTACAGCTGATGATTTCCAGAAGGAAGCACTTCAAATAAGGTTTGTTCTAAAGAGCTTGCCTGCCTGGTGCTAAACACCTGCTGTCACCATAGCTCACATCCCACAGGCAAGAATGGTTTTGCGGTGCTGCACTGATAACAGATTTATTGCAGCCGGAGCATTAGAGATGAAAGATGTCTCGTCCATAAGACTTTACTGGTCTTTTCCCTTCCTCCCTCCAAAATACGTTTGAGGGTGATTTTAATGCTCATGAAAGCGAAGGACTAATGGTTCTTCTTAGAGCCAAGCATAAAGCAAGCTTCCTCCCCACAGTTGTGCTAACGCACCTCAGTCTCAACCTTTAGATCCTGCCCAGATCTGCCCATACTTCTCGATCCTGACCTTCAGTATCCCTTGCTGTTCCTATCCTTAGCCTCTCAAATGATTAAGCAATATTCCTCAAACCTGATCCCCTAATATCCTGTCCCGGGTTCAGCATGTAGCTTTGTCCAATACACCCCAATTCCTTCGGCATCCCTTGCTATTCAAGCCACTCAGCGTTAACCCACTCCCCTGTAGCTGTCTACGGAGTGGCAAGCACAGGCTCCAGAGGAAATTTATCCAACATTCCATCTCCTCTGAATTCAGCTCATACCATTTTGCACTTTATATATAGCACCTGGGGCACTCAAAGCTCTTGAGTGGAGTAAGCCATGGCATAGCCCCTGAAGACGATTAATAATAATACTGAGCACTGCACAGCAGCATCACAGTGCTTCTTAAAAACAATCACTATCTTTTTAAAACCATAATCAGTCCCATTTGATGGAAGGGAAAATCCCCTGATAGGGAGTAACGTGGCCCCGGCTGAGTCAGGTGCAATGGGTGGAGGGGTTTTGCTTAGAGAGCTGTGGGTATCATATTGGATTAGCAGACTGAGAGGTACTGAAATTAAGCAGGAAATAAACAGCCCCCAAGTGAAAGAACCAGGTGGACTCTATTCACTGGACAGGGGGTCTGCAGTGTGACTATCCTGTAGGCCCAGACTGTGCCCCTTGCAGGTGCCCTGGGAAGAAGAAACTGCACCTTTTCCCCAAAGCTATCCACATGTTCTCGGTTGTGCTATCATGGAAGGCGCCACCCTCTGCTCCTGCTCCACATAAATCCCTGGAGATTCCCTGAGAAGCCACCACGAGCAACTCCTCTGCACTGGCTCACGGGCCTCGTGCCCCCACCTCCATCCACCTGTTCCATTGTACCATTCTGCCAGGGCTTCCTTCACTGGTGGCTGATCCACCAGTGAAGGGAGTTTCACAGCATGGAGGGGAGGACGGCATGGAATGAAACAGATATTCAGGCTGTATCAACTTTTCCAAGTATTCCCCGTGGAGCTTGGAGGGGGATGACACATGTCCAGCTGGCCCTGCACCAAAACCCCGTCCCCCTTCTGCCCTAGCTTACCCCCTCTCTAGCAGCAGATCCCAAACTCTGCAGAGTGCTCTCAGTAGGACTTGGACGGGGGGGTGCAAGTTGGGGATGGGGTGGGTTTTGTACCTGAACCCCTTTGAGGAAGACTCAGGAAGCTTTCTAGATACAACAGTGGTATTACAGAAGCCACTGACCTACACAGCTCTGGAAGCAAAGCGTGAAATCGCACAGTCAAGTGGATCTATAGGGTGAAATCCAGCCCCAGATGTTTCAACAACACAGCCGGCATTCACCTGTTAATTTCTTCCACCACCAGAGGGAGCCTATGCAGTCTTCAGAGAAGTGATGTTTATTGCGCTATATACTTCCTTCCTTCAATAACCTGCTCATATTAACAGAGGAGGCTAATGAGAGCTCTGCAGGGGCCATCAGATGGAGATTAACCCAGTGAAGAGCCGAAGCATTGTGTAGTTTGCAGAAATGACAACAGCTTGGTGAATGTAAATGATAACAGTGTTTTACAATGGCAGATTCTCAATTAGATGTGGGTTGTGTTTATTTATTTATTTATTTATTTTATTTGCTGGATGGTCCAGCCTAAGTGCTACTATTATATTCTTTCTGGATGGCTATAGTGCATATCTCTCCTAGTTCAGAATGAGCACATCTCTGAAAGCGGGGTGCATAGGTGATCATCCCCCACCCTCGGGTTCGTAACGAACATCACATGCAAAGCCTATAGGCAGCAGGGGACATGGGACTTTCCATCTGCCTTTTTCTGAGATGAATCTCATTGAGTTATTTTCGGCCTACGCTTCCTGTCTACATAGGTTCCTTTGTATTATCTTCTGTTCTCCCTGGTATTTGCAATTCCTTTCAATTTGTGTCACTTTTGTGAATGTTGTCAACCCTTCTTTAGAGTCATTAATAAAAATGTTAATCAAGGCCAGATCTAATGCAGATCCCTGTAATTCCCCCTACTAGACACTTCCCTGAAACTCAATACTTACCTGTTTAGTACTGGTTTTTGTTTGCAGCCCTTCAGCTGTATTTCAATGTCCCTGTGACCATCACATCTAGGTCATCTGGAGAGCTAGATTTCAGGACATTGTATCAAATGCTTTACCATAACCCAAATATGTCCATAGATTTTTAAGACCAGAAGGGACTGCTAGATCATCTAGTCTGATGCTTCTATAACACAGGCTATAGAATTTCCTCCAGTTACTTTGTACTGGGTCAAATAATTTGTTTGGCTAAAGTAAATCTTCCAGAAAGCCATCCAGTCTTGACTCGAAGACCTCCAGAGGTGGAGAATCCACCACTTCCCTTGGTAGTTTGTTGCAATGGTTAATCACCCTCACTGTTAACAATTGTGCCTTATTTCTAATTTGAATCTGTCTGGTTTTAACTTCCACCCATTGTTTTTTTATGTGCCTTTCTTTGATAGATTAAAGAGTCCTTTAGTATTCGGTATTTTCTCCCTGTAAAGGTCCTTATACACTTGTATATGTTCCATCTACTGCTTTCCCCTACCCCACACTGCCTTAGCCCTGCAAGCTGTGCTATGTAGGTGCACCCCTGTTGCAGCCATCTGCACACTTCAGTGTATGGATGGGGGTTTACTTGCCTGGAGCAGCTTGTAGCATCAGGACCTAGTTTTATCATTCTATCCAAAACCAGCAGCCTGGTTTGTCTGGTGAGATTCAATCCCTGCAAACCACTGATGTGCCTGTGGCTCACAGATCCCCAGACACTTGGTGATTTTTGATCTCTTCATGTTTGATCCATTATTGATCACTTAAAGGGTCAATATTGTTTTCACACCAATGGGCGTGATTCTCTACTCACTACACACTGGAGTGTAAATCCACAGTAACCCTGCAGCAGTCAATGGAGATACACAGATGGAAAATGAGTATAAGCAACAGGGGAATTGGGCCCAATGTCTTTTTAATATCTCTTTGCAGGTCAGGCAAAATAGCATCACAAGCAGAATCTATAATCAGCTGTTTGTCATGTGCCTCCAGTCATTCCCCACTTCACTCAGATCCCATCTCCCAGCTGACAAGAAACCCAACTAATAAAAAAAAATGCCATTACCTAATTCTGTTTTCCACTACGTGAGGCCCAGAATAAATGACAAATGACCTGCTACATCAGCATTGAAACTGAAGATGCTAATTGGCTAGCAGCTCTTAGTTTACTATATGTAGTGTCCAATTGCAGAGGATGAGCCAAACACTGAGGTCCCTGCTCAAAACATTCCCAATAACACCAACAGGAATTTTCGTGAGTAGAAAACACCTCTGGATTTGGCAATAAAGGCCAGATCCTGTGACTCGACAGCACTTCATCAAGCTACACTGAGTTACACAGTAACTCTGGCCTGCTATGCGTATATGCGGTACTTCCTCACCCACAGATTGGCTTACATCTCCAGTCATGACCAGGACATTCTAGGCTGGTATAGCCCTTAAATTCCAATCAGCAAGAACTATGCTCTTGTAAACTATATTAAGCTTGTAAATCTCGCACACACCCTGAGAAGGCAACCCAAGTACCAAGGAAGTTCTGTGAGACCAGGCTTCATTATATGGCCCGCTTGGAGTTGGAGTAACGTCCACTTGGAGCTTATTGAGCCTGGATCCTGCAAAACAAAGAGAAAACAAAGAGCCAGTGTCACAAGAACTGGGTTCCTAAATGCCCACATCACAAGAAGGACAATCAGTAGATCTAACATGAATTCTCGTCCCAGGTTACAGAACTAAATGGATATGTCTAGCAGCTCCCTGTGATACTGCGTAAAGCAGACCACACATCAGGTCTCCTGGCATTGAGGTTGCCAAGGAATCAGAGCCACAGGATCTCCTCAACCACTGCCTATATTGTTTCATAATGCATCCAATACGTCAACTGTACTCCTCCTTTTGGGCCTTGAACCAGCCGCTTTCTGTGCCTGTGTTTGTGTCTGGCGTAAGTTAAACGAATGATTATAAAAGCAGAGAAGGCTGAAAGCACTTCGATGAAAGCTCAGCGTCAGAGCTGGGGGAAATCATTTTGCCTTGGGTTTCAGGCTCCACAAGGACCCACACTTGCAGACGTAGGTGTCTGAAGTTAAGCGTCTGAAGCCATATGCCGGTGTTTCATGTCAGACACCCTTGTTTAAACATTCCTGCCAGAGTGTGTTGTTTGCTGGTAACTGTGTCAGCCTGTCTGAAGGGTTGTGTCTCACAGTATAAACGGCTGTGTGATGGGGTGTATGGGACCTGGCCTGGGTTTGGCAGGCAGAATGTTAGGCTGAGATAGGTGTCTGGTCCACACTGCAGAAGCTGGAAACACAGGTTCTCCACATGGGAAATGGAGCTGTGTATCTGCACCTACAAAGACAGAGATGAAAGGAAAGCAACTACTAACAGCACAAGGAGCGGAGTGAGGAACGGAGCAGATGAGTCAAGCAGGAGCGCTGACGGGAACCCAGCATCGGGAAACGGCTGTTCAGTACCGTAGTGGGGGCCTTAGGGGAAGGCCTAGCCTAAGCAGCAGCTGGCCAAGTAGCTTCCATCATGGCTGGGGAGTGATTTGTATAGCAATGTGCTATAATGGTGGGAAGAGAGTTGCTAGAGAATTCCTTACGCTCCACATAGATCAGATAATTTTCTACCATCCTCCTCCTCTCCCCTCTCTGCAGGGCACAAGGCCCAAAGTCCACTCTCCAAAGGGCCGCAGGCTTCATTCAGGGTAGCTGCCTCCTCCCCATGGCGGGCGGGGGGAAGGGGAGGGCATGTCTCCAGCACTCTGCAGAGGAGCTAGCTCCTGTGGAAGGATGAATGGTTCCAGAGAGCTAACCTGCCTGCCTGGGTGAGGATGGTGATGTCAGGTGGTAGGACAAGATGGCCACCCTGTGGTGATCCCTTGCTGGACAGCCGGGAGTTTCAGGCAGCTGCAGCATAGTTCCCTTCTTGGGAGGATGAGTTTCAGAGCACTTTGCTATCACTGTCTGGACTAGCCATGATGACAAAACCACAGGCTGAAACCAGGGGCGTCCCATACTGGTCTGATGGATCATCCTGGGCAGGTGTGTGCCCCCAGCTAGAGCAGGGGTTGATGACGCCAAACTGCAGTGACTTTGTGACTCCAGAGTCCAGCTACACCACTGGGGCTAAATAATGAAACTCCTGGCAGGTAAAGCTGAGGGATTTTCCTTGTTTCCTGGTGCGGGTTGTCCATGCTGGAGGCTGCTGTTTGCAGTAAAATGGACCCTCTATGGGCAATAGTTGCGGGTAGGAACATCAGAGAATTCTGCACAAGGACTTGGCAAGGCAATCAGGGTTGCCAGGTGTCCGGTTTTTGACCAGAATGCCCGGTCAAAAAGGGATCCCGGCAGCTCCGGTCAGCACCACTGACCGGGCCATTAAAAGTCTGGTCGGCGGTGCAGTGGGGCTAAGACAGGCTCCCTGCCTGCCGTGGCTCCGCATGGCTCCCAGAAGCAGCGGCATGTCCCCCCTCAAGCACCTATGAGTAGGGGCATCCTGGGGGCTCCGCACGCTGCCCGCACCCCAAGTGCCAGCTCCGCAGCTCCTATTGTCAGGGAACCGCGGCCAATGGGAGCTGCGGGGGGAGTGCCTGCGGATGGGGCAGTGTGTAGAGCCACCTGGCTGTGCCTCCGCATAGGAGTCGGAAGGGGGACATGCTGCTGCTTCCGGGAGCTGCTTGAGGTAAGCACCACCTGGAGCCTGCACCTCTGACCCCCTCCCACACCCCAGTCCCCTGCCCCAACCCCAGCCCTGATCCCCCTCCCACCCTCTGAAAACCTCGGTCCCAGCCTGGAGCACCCTCCTACACCCCAAATCCCTGATCCCCAGCCCCACACCAGAGTCTGCACCCCCAGCTGGAACCCTCACATGCCCCAGACCCCACCCCCTGCCCCAGCTGTCACATTTCACTTCAGAGGGGGATGCATTGAAGTGACAGGTAAAGTGAACTCTGTATATCAGGAGCTTGTATATCAGTGTGTTACGTTGATAAAGTGTTTTTGGAGCATCCTTCAGGATGAAAGGCACTATATAAATGTAAGTTATTACTATAAAATGGGGTCATAACAATGCCACTCTCTTCTGCTGTGGCACTGTATAAATCCCAAAACCCCAGTGTGCTTTACACGCATGTATTGAGTCCCACAAAACCCCTGTAATGTAACTGAATATTACTCCCATTTTATGGATGGGCAAACTGAGACAGAGGTGGATTCTGATTTTGGCCACAGAGTCAAAAGCAGAACTAGGTCTTGTGACTCCCAGTCCCCTGTGCTAATCACTAGTCCACAGTGCTCGGCTGGACACAAAATACTGGAGAGAAATACGCTGGCCTGTGAAAGAGCTTTCCTGTTTTAGAGATAGCCTCTCAAAACAGTGAAATTGCTTGTAATAGTCAAAGCACTTTCCACGTACTAGATAATGACTCCTTTCAACTCCCCTAGGGAGGAAGTAAAAATATATCATACCCATTGTACAGACTTAAAAAAGGAAGGAAGGTCCAGTGGTTAGGGCATTTGCTTGGGACTTGGGGGAGACAGGTTAAATTCCCAGCTCTTCTAAGACCTCTTGTTTGGCCTTGGGAAAGTCACTTAGCCTCCATCTTTCTCAGTTCCCGCTCTGTACAGTGGAGACAATAGCCGCCCAGGGGTGCTGTGAGGACAGATACATTAAAGGCTGTGAGGTGCTCATATACCACAGTAACAGTGGTCAGCTAAATGCCCTAGACAGACTGGGAAACTGAGGCAGAGAGCTGGTATTTCAGGCACTCAGACCACTTGACCCTTCCTCTCTTGATTGTCAGAAGCTTAGAGTTTAAAGTTTGGGTCACAAATACACATTTCCTGAAGCGAGATGCTGAGGAGTTCAGTGTTTCTTCCCACGCCCATCTCCCTGTATCTCACTGTCGGGAACTGGGAGATCCACCCTGCTTTGGGGGCATCTGGACTCCTCCTCAGCAGCAGGAAGAAACAGTTATTTCTGCCCTCAGATAAAACAACCGGTGTCACTGCTCAGGGGTGGCCGGAGCCAAGTCCTTACAGTCTCACTAACATTTTGCCACCCCGAGACACGTCTCTGAGCAGGAGGCCCTGAAAATTACCACCTTAGCTGCCATCCAGGAACTGCTCTGGTCCTTCCAGAACAACACCAACAACAACACAGCCCCTACTTTCTGGCTTCTGGCCAGACAGACTCCCTTAATGAGGTTCCCTAATGCAATACGCATAGGAAAGTTGTGGGGGGGGAAGGGCGAGAAAGCAAAAGAGCTAGATGGGGATTTTTTTAAAGTCCAGGCTGGCTCAAGAGCTTCCTCCTCTGCCAATTAAATAAAGAGCCAAAGAGAATTTGATCAAATACACTAATGCAGGAGGCTGCTGCCCTACACAAAGCTGCTGAGAAGGTGTTTGTGGCTCAATAGGCCTTTTTCCCCTTCCTGACCCCACAGGGAGCTTTGGCTGCGGGTGCACATTGACCCTGGGGCTTTGTTGAGATTCCTCCTCACCTTCAATTTCTTCCCAGTGCTTCAGTTTAGGGGAAAACTGGCCATGACCAGTGCGTCAGGGAGGGGTCAGAGCCACGAGATCTGGGTCCTTCCAGTTGTTTCTTTCAGCTGCTTTCAAGCCCCCAACCACTGGACTGTATTTTTAGTCGTGTCTACATGGCCGTGGAGAGATGTGATTGCAGCACGTGTCGCTTTGATCAGATACGTGCCCCAATGATGCCTCCCGATTATGGTGCAGACATGCCTGCGTGATACTTTCCACATTACATTTCTCAGCGCCGGCTAATAAAAAGCCAGTGACGTTGTCTCCTCCAGTTGGTAAATGTGTCCAGTAGGTCCAGAGGAGAATATTATTGGGGAAGATGGACTTTGCTGCATTAGCCAAACTATAAGCATGCGGTCCCCAAACCGACCCCCTCCCATGGGGTCGCTGCCAACAGGAGTGCAGATGCTCCCATTGATTCACCTCCCACGCTTTCCTTCCTCTGCAAAGTGACTCTGTAGTGCTGGGGAAGGTGCCACACTGAGCAAAGCCCTATCCACAGTACAATCCTCCAAACACCCCCTGTGAAGTGGGTAAATATTATTATTCTTGTTTTAAAGATGGGGGAAGTATAGGCAAAGAGATCCAGTGACTTCACCAAGCAAGTTAGTGGCTGAGCCATGAGTTGAACTCTGGAGTCCGGAGTGGACTGCTGGTGACTAATTATCTGTACTGTAAAGGACTTGTCCGTATAGTGCCCTCTGCTGGAGGGGTTAACAGTACAGTCCTGGAGCTATACATTTTTTCACTTGTCCTGCCCGTGATGCAGGATGAATTAAGGTGACTAATGCTGAGTTTCTGTAAAAAAGACAGCTCCAGGACTGTAGGGTTGGGCAAACTAGATCCAATAAAACAGGAAGGGCCTCTGCACTCCCCAGACCTTTAGCCAAAGCTTGAATCTTTACAGAGGTTAATTAGTTTGCCTGATCTGGTGTGCTTCCGAGTTCCAGGTGGTAGAGAAATACCGTGAGAGCGCTAAACATTCCATTAACCCTCATGGAGCCCTCTGGCCGCAGCCTGTTCGTTAGCCAGGCACATCCCAAGCCAGCTGCCCAGAAGGCTCTGCAAGAGATCCAGCTCTTCATCCCAACAGTGCCACACCCAGCTCAGGAAAACTGCAGACTTCAGGGACTCTGATCCATCAATATTTCATCATGTGCCTGCACTCTAATGGAGGCTGGTGTGGGGTATTTCTCTATCGCTCTTGTACTTCTCAAAACTTATCTCCTGGACAGCTCTTCGGTTTAAACAAAGGTTGTTTGGAGCTAAAGCTGTTAAAAACCAGCTGCTCCAGAAGAAGCTTTCCTGTTAAAATATGTTTCAGAGTAGCAGCCGTGCTAGTCTGTATTCGCAAAAAGAAAAGGAGGACTTGTGGCACCTTAGAGACTAACCAATTTATTTGAGCATAAGTTTTCGTGAGCTACAGCTCACTTCATCGGATGTTGGCTCAGCAGCACCATCTTCTGTTCCCCCCTTTTAACAGCCTTCGATGACAATCTTTTTGAAAAAAAAATATGTGTGTGTTTGTCTTGGTTAGCTTAGGGCAAGGGAACATTTTGAATAAGATTGACAGCAATAAGAACAGGAGGACTTGTGGCATCTTAGAGACTAACCAATTTATTGGAGTATAAGCTACAGCTCACTTCATCGGATGCTGTATTTTCCACTGCATGCCTCAGATGAAGTGAGCTGTAGCTCACAAAAGCTTATGCTCAAATAAATTGGTTAGTCTCTAAGGTGCCACAAGTCCTCCTGTTCTTTTTGCGGATACAGACTAACACGGCTGCTCCTCTGAAAATTGACAGCAATGTTATCCAGGCTGAGAATCTGAGCCATGAAATAGATAAAGCCCAACAGAGGAGAACTGTGCACACAGCTAGATAAACCTGAGGGAGCATGGATGGTAAAATCAGATGCCGAGGAGGTTGGGTTCCGAGGTTCTCCTCCTCTCTCTGCCGCCAGCTCACTGGGTGACCTTGGCTAAGCCACTCAAACTCAAAGTGGCCTCTCATTTTGCATGCCTTTATCTTTGGCTGCTCTTTTTTGCTTGCCTTGGGGGCTGAGCACCCACAAGCTCCCATAAGCGTCAAGTGGAGTTGCAGGAGCTCAGCACCCCCGGAAGCCAGGCCCCTGCATGTATAAAGTTCCACACTCAAAATCAGAGGCTGCTTTGGCAAATCTGCTCCTCGCCCGCTCTGTGCCTCACTTCCCCATCTTGCTGGGGGTTCGGGAGGATAAATTCATTGGCACTTGTACAGCTCTTTGAGAGTCTCTGAGGGCAGGTGCTACAGAAGTCCAAAGTATCATTATTTCCAGCCTAAACCAACAGAGCAATCTGGGCAACGTGGCTAGAGAATCTCTGGAAATAATGGGAGGGCAATAAGCAACAAACACCAGAGCTGAGGGGGGAAAGGGAGACAGCTGTCCTTAGAAGCGCTGCCTATGGACTTGGAGTGGCCAAAACATGCCACTGGGTCCCTGAACCTCCCAATACAATAAACACCAGTAATAAGTTGTGAGAAATGTACTAGACTAGAGAGTTGTTAGGAATTGAAGGAACCATTGATAGATCTAGCTCCCCACAGCATATGGGAATTAGTACAGGGCTTTGCATTATCCATATCAGATCAAGAAGGTGGTTGTAGTCACACCTCACAGACCAAGTTCAAATGCACCACTGTCTCCTCTGAGCTCCTTGGACCATCTCACTTGCCAGTTCTCCCCCATTCCAAAATCCCACCCCTTCTTCTTTCCTAGGGTCTCTGCCCCACTGCAGTGAGAGCCTTGGTGGGAAGAGTTAAATCTGCACTCTTCATGTTGTTGACACTCTGGACCATCTTTCCTCCATCTTCCTCTGCCACCTTGACCCACAGAGCCTTATTTAATGTGATGTTTATTATTATTTATTATTTATTTGTATTACTGTAGAGCCTAGGACCCCTGGTCATAGACCAGGACCCCATTGTGCTAGGCGCTGTACAAACACAGAGCAAAAAGATGGTCCCTCCCCCAAGGAGCTTGCAATCTAAATGCCTCTTGCCTGCATGTTTATGGAGCAGTCACATGTATGTAACTGTATGCAACTAGCTCTAGAGCATTTGGAGATAGCTTTGGAATGAAAGATACTATACATGGGCCAATCCCGCAATCATTTCCTCAAGGGGAACTTAATGAAGCCATTCGGGGCACCAGCCACACAGATCCATCCAGCATCCATAGGGAACCCCGTTGGCTTCCCCTTTGTGGATTCATTTGCAGGAGCCAGCCTAAAGTTGTACTGTATAATTGGCGTGCCTGTAACTCTGTATGCCTTTCATTATCTTTATCCCTTACCTTACTTCTTTGGGGTGTTGTGAGGCTTAATTAAGTCCTCCGGGGAAAGCATTCAGATCCTTGCATGAAAAGTGCTACATGCAGGCAAAGTGTTCTTAGGAAGAAAGCAATAAAGCCTCCAAACCAAAAAAAAGGCAGCTGTCTAGCAAGAGGCACTCCATGGCAAGGTTCCTGTATCAAGGCAATCAGCTTCTTTTCAATACACATCCCAGGGGAGCACAAGAAATACTTGGAAACCAGCCACAGTGTTCACACCAGCTGCTGATGAATCTTTGTCAGGCTCAAGTTCATTTCAGTTAGGGGAAAGAGAGTGATGACCTGATTTGCTTTGGGAGGATCTTAGTAGTTCTGGGGGCCCCGGGAGTGTAGGTAGCAATAATTAATTAATTAATGCATAGCATTTACAAATAGTCCAGCACTTTACATTTTCAAAGCACTGTACAGCCATTGCCTAGCTGAGTGTTTAAGTGCAGATTCTTTCCTCTCTCATGTTTTGATACGTATACGTTGATTTTTTTAAGGTCCACATAAACTCCAATTTAATGTACAGGGTATTCAGATGAACTGACGGGGCTAAATAAAATAGATACAGCCTAGTAAGTAAATCCTTTGTTACTGCTGCATTGATCACATCTCACCACTAGAGGACTTACCACTGTACCTTTTGGTGCTTCTCCAACGGCAGTCTTCTAGGATCCTTATATAATTAAATGCATATAATTAACGCCTTGCACTGGTGTAAGTGATGACACTGTGCCCTGTATAACATGTCACCATTTACACCCATGCAAATTAGGTGTAAGCTGCCCAGTCAGAATGGCAGCGTTTCATGTCCACTTTGCACGGGCATAAATGGACTGCGAGAGGTGCAGGGCAATGGAGAATCTGGCCCAAGAAAACCAGGGGAAAGCACTGGACCTTCCTCAAGGCTTTGTGAGAAAGAAATGGGTTTGCAAGCTGATTTCGAAGAGCAGAAGGAGGGACGCCCACAAGTGATGATGGAGCTGCAGACGCACAGACACAAATGGTGCCCTTTTCTTCTGCCTCTGCAAACCCCACACTCCAAAGGTCCCTTAGACTAGTGCTACTCAGAGTGGTGGTCCATGGACCAGTGCCGATCCGCGAGCCATGGGCTGCCAGTCTGCGCGCACATTGGGGAAAAAAATTGCAGGTTCCTCACATCAGATAGCTTGAGAAGCACTGCCTTAGACAGTGAGATGGGAGGTGGGGCACAGGCAGTCAGAGCAGGACAGGGGCTGCAGTGAAACAGAGGAGGGTGTTCTCGGGGGCTCTTTGGGTTTTAAATGTGTAGTGGAGCTCAGCACCCAGGTCCTCCAATGGCATTTAGGTGCCTAACTCTCACTGATTTCAGTGGGAATTAGGCACCTAAATACTGTTGAGGATCTGGTCCCAGGAGCTTATTGTTCTTGGTGCTCCTCTCCCAGCCTAGGTAAAGCTAAATGTGTCCTCAGCCTCAGAACCTAGCCCCTGGGGTTCAAAAGGCTTAGTAATAAAAGTATTTTCTCTTCTGTGACATCTCCTGTCTGAGGATTGCAAAGCTCTTTCCAAAGAGCAATAAAGAGAGCCTGAGAGGCAGGGAAGCATCCGCACCCCCCTTTTTACAGATGGGGAAACGGAGGCACAAGCAGAGCAGAGATGTGTCCAAGATCATCACAGTGAAGTCCTATTTATGGCAAACCTGTGCATGGGGGTTTAGAGAAAGTAACCACAACCACCAGACTGGGCTCCCCTTTCATTCTAGTGCTGGTCCCTCCAAGCCAGGCCCTTTGCCAGGGCACCGCCACCAGGGGAAGCTTTAACTGCTGCTGTCCATGTTCTGAGGATACAAACAGGATTTTGCTTTCCTGAGGTAATCATCTGGATGATCACTAAAAACAGAAGATGTGGTGCAGGTAACAGACTCACCCAGACCTTTGACCTCTGCAGCATATTGATCTTGCCCATGCCTGTGTGTGTCTATCTAACTGCCATGTGACATGCACTCTGTTTACAGGTTTAGTTCTCATCTGTCTCCTTTCTTTTGCTGCCCACCACCATCAGAATCAGTCTCAGAGGAGTCTCTAATACTTAAATGTCACAGACCCGCTAATGACTTTCTGAGCACGGGAGAGACAATTACTTGTCGTGTCCGATCAACACAGAGAAACATCAAGGAAAGTGGACTGTGGCTAAAAGGGAAAGAAAATAAAAGAGGCCAGAGGATTGTGACAGCTCAAGTGGAAGGAAAGCATTGCAGGGTGAGAACAGCTAACAAGGGTCCTGGCAGCTGTGGGAAGTGACTGTATTGAGAAGGTTTGGCACCTCATCAGCAGACAGATAACAAAGCTGGCCAGGGAGTGGCATTTTATAATTTGCACACAGGTGAGGGCTGAGATGACTGTCCTTTTCTTTTAAAAACACTTCTAAAAAATGACTAATGCCAATTTGTAAGAAGGATATGAACAAGCAGGTTTTTCGCACTTTAGGAGCTGCTGCCGTGACAGGTTCCTGGACGGAATCTGTTTTGGCCACCTGAAAGTGACAAGTCCTGAGAGGACTGGAAATATCAAACCCAGAAACCAACACACAATTTCCTGAGGGACTAAAGGAAACAAATCAGAGATGGAGTGCTAGGAGAAGAGATGGCAAAGTGGGCATAAGCATTAGGGGAGAGCAGTGGTCATATCACAGGATGGGGAACCAGGACTCCTGAGTTTCATTTCTGGCTCTGCTCCTGACTTGCTGAGTGATGCTAGGGACAAGTCACCTCTGCCCCAATTTACCTATCTGTAAAATGGCTATAATAATGCAACAGCATGGGTTCACCTCAGTATGTGATCAGCCTAGGGGGATTATGGGCTCATGAGGCAGATGCTGTAGGCATATTGGGAGTGCTGCCTTTTGGCTGAACTGTAAAGCTAAGATCCTGACCACTTGCAGTCTGAGTTCCCTTGGCACTTTTTTTCAAGAGCTGTAAGGTGCTCATATACCACAGTAACAGCCCCAGTATCCTTGGGGTATCTGCGTAATTATATCCAGATCTAGCTATCTAACAGTGGCACTTATACGGCCCCCTTATGGCAGAACCTCTCAGCCTTCAATGCATGACACAAGCCATCAACATGTATGACAAAGGCTGAAATGGGGGACACCTTGGTTTTATTGCATGATTCACCATAACTGAGACCAGAATAGTTGTTAACTATAGAACCTGAGTGAAGACTGTTTCCTCACTACGTGAAACAGGTAATCCAGTTTTGCAATCTGTTACAGATAGGCATGGGCGGGAAGGTCCTACCAAGAATACTGGGAAGCAGGGGGCTTGGAGAGAAGGACCTAGGCTTCCATTGGGTTTCAGGGGAACAGATAGGGTGGGGGGTGGTTGCTGCCCAGTTGAACTGAGGTTGCTCCTACCCCATTCTGGCCCTACCTTTCTGCAGAGCTCCATTGCTGTCTTGAAAGATTTTCTCCCTCTAACTCCATGAGTAGCTCTGGGCTCCTGCTCCCCTCTCAGGAGCAGAGAGAAGGAGCCCAACACAGCAGCTGGAGGCCTGCCCCTCCTTTTCCTCCTCTCTCCCTCCCGTGAATTATGAAGCAGCCCAACCCACTCGCTGCTTAATAAGGCCTCCCCTATCCTAAGACTGCGCTCAGCCCCTGGAGTCCCTCTCCTTAGGGAAGCAAGGGTCCACAGTTGTAGTGCAGTGTCTTCTCCTCCTCCTTCTTTCATCCCCACCAATCAGCTTGTCCTGAGAGTGCACCGCAACAAGGAGGCAGTAGCAGGCCAGTAAAGAAGGCTGATTTCATCATTCTACCTCCCTCAATTCCCTTTGCTATTTCAGCTGAACACACTTCCTGTCCTAAACTTTTGCATAACATCACCGTCACTGTGCATTCTTATGCAGAATCACTGCAACTCAGTGATGGGTGAAGCGACCCTAGTATACTGGGGGTGGGGGTGGACAGGGAAGGAAAAAAGAGGAGCAAAGCTCTCCCTCCACTAAGAAGAGGGGAGGCTCCCGTTCCCTTTCCTGACTTAGGCAAATAGTGTTCCCCCCACAGCTAATGCAGTGAGAGCTCCTCCTTCTGTTTAAATCTAATTAACCCGTTCGTAGGGCAGGAGACTGCTCCTGAGAGGTGCTGAGCAACTGTACCTCAGATGCGGGTGCTCAGCACCTTCCAGGATCATGCCCACTTCAGCATGAAAAGTGCTATAAATATAGAATTATAAATGAAAATAAATATAAAACCCCACTATTTTACTTACATTTATTTACAGAGGTTTCCCAAAAACACAATGGCCTACCTTTTTTTTAATAGGGCAGCAGGATTTTCCTTTGGCACCAGTAACCATAAACTGTCCAGCATGCAAATAACTCATCTGAGTGCTGTCCCTGCATTAAAAATGCTAGCATAATTTTATTGTCAGGTAAGAGAGAATGGCGATCTCTCTGCCAGTTTTTAATAGGGCGATGTCCACTTGTCTGTCAGACAGATATTCTTGTGCTATGCTGAAGGCAGTATGCTTGCATCATGATTACAATTGACTACAGAAATACTTAATCATTAAAGGAAGACTGGCACATCAAAGATGACACCCAATTTTGCTTTTGTAAAAACAGGCTAACATAAGTAAGCTAAGCTAACAATGGATGTGTGTATGTGTGTGTTAAATTGTATTTCTTTGAGAAGTAGTATCTGATCCATATGCATACTCACAAAGTAAAGCAGAGTAAAGGTTGCACATGAAACTTTAACTGTGACTTTTCATACTTTTGAATACTTCATTCAAAAGTATTCCCTTTCTCTTAACATTGCTTTTTGTATGGAATTTACTAGGTGTAGTTAAAAACACTTTGAGGCATGAAACATAAGAAGGAAATCCATTCTCCAAGATTTAAAATTGGCTTGCAAAACCTTGATAATGTGCATACATTTCCTTCTCTGGAGCTATTTGGCTAGATATAAGCCCAATACTCTGTTTCATCCACCACAGGAAATCTGTAGGAGAGAGCCCATTCCCCACACACTTTAAGAAGTTTGCAGGCTCTTTAGTGGCTCTCAAGGGCCCTCAGAGCCTGAAATCCACCTTAAAAAAGGATGATCAGTTTAGACAAAATATATTGGGCCAAGTCTTACAGTCCTTACCATTGACTTATCTGGGAGTTTTATACAAATAAAGCCTAAGTACTTCAGGATTTGGACCACTGACAATTAAGAATTTGAAAAAAGATACGAGAGTCTGATCTGAGCATAACAAGCCGAGGAAACCATTCTACTGCAGCTGTGTAGTTTATTATCTAGTACAATACCTCTCAGTGCAAGGCCAGAGAGTGTCAATAAGGCAGGGTAACCTGCATGCCACTCACTGGAATGTATATTAACCCTTCAGCATAGTGAAGGGAATGCTGCAGGGAAAGCTTCGCTTTTATGGGGCGTGGGGGAGATTTGAGGGGATGTGTGTGTGTTGGGTGGTGGAAGGGGCTTGCGGGAAGGGCTCAAGGGACAGACAACCAAGTGGGTGCCTGAATAACACTAGATGGCAGCAGCCCATTTCCTTCAGGACTTGTACTCCTGCAGTGCAGTGGGCCCTGTAGACGTTTCCATGGTAACAGGCCCTGATGTGCATCACCTAAAAGGCAGGAAAGGAAAAGAGAAAGATGGTCTCCAGAAGGGGGTGAGGGGAGGAGGGAGAACTGGTGCCTTTGTTAAGGAGCAGGCAAATATGTAAATTGTCAAGGTCACTAAAATGTTGGCCTCTAGACTCCATCCCAGTGATGCACAGTGAGACACTGCTTCCCCCCTGCCCCTCTTAAGAGTAAATGTGTTAATGCCCTCTCCCAGCACAGCTCACGCTCTTTGAGAAAGGAGCAAGGTCTAGCGGAGGAGAACTGAGAGGGTGATAAATGGCAGAGGAATGATTTAGGACAGATCATTGTCAATTTTACAGCTCACATGCAATATTATTAACAGCTGCAGTGCATTAGGACAGTTTAATGTCTGATTTACATCCTGGGTGGAAGGACTACAGCCTGCTCCTGCTGGCTGACAGAATAGGGCTTTTCTACCTCTCTCCTCTATGATCTATAAACTAGAATCCATGTGAGTTCAGGTTTATTTTCTTTCACATTTTCTGCCTCATTTCATTCTGTCCCCTCAAGAATTAGTAGTACAGTAATTTAATTTTCCCATGGTCCTTAACACTCTTAGCAAGTGTGACAGACTAACAGCCCCTTCCTGTGATTTCTTAATTGTTTTTATTACTTTTCCTTGGGACAGAGAGGTATATTGTTAACTCAGTAGCAGGGATTAAGGCTCCATGCAATGAAATGGGTTTGTAACTCCACTGTATGTGCCCCATGCAAGTGTTTCCTGATAGCTCTGCATGTCAGTTTTTGTTATAGTATATATTTTACCAATATATATTACGTGTTTGGGTACTACAGTGATTGGTACAATAGACAGCATAGGCAGACAGATGTTTCAATAACTTCATCTCAGGGTAGAAGGGATATCGGTCTGAGGATATTAATCAGATTAAGAAGGAATGCTGAGCACTTTTCACCATTTCTTCACATTTCGACAGGATGTGCTACGGAACCAAAGAATTTATGTGACAAGAAGGGAATAGACAGCACTGACCTTGGGAAGCAGATTACAGCACCCTGCTGAAATGGTTCCACCCCCAAACAAAATATCTCTGTGTTTACACAACAGGAAAGATGTGATACAGACTCTTAAAACCCAGGAGTTTAAGGATAATGCTGCAGTCTCAGGAAAATCCAAGAAAATGAAGGCCTACACGTTCCCTTTCATTACCTGGCCTTGGAGAGTCAGTGCCATATTCACCTCTATCTTGGCCCAACATTTCCATGCACAGCAACGGGTGTTTGGAACAGATCTGTGTCTTCTTTCAGTTGCCATTGTGCTGCATGGAGGCACAGAGTACTTCATAGTGACACAATAAGGATGGAGATCAGATCCTTCCGTTTAGGATGCGATCGCTGAGTAAAGGGAGACTCTCCATTAGCTGGTAGCAGATTAAGGGTTATGACATGGATTTGAGCAATTTTGGTTCCATCCAGAAGAGGGAAGTGGCACCAATATGATAACATATAAACCAGATTATTACAAACTCCTCACACTGAATGAGGGGACAATACAGCCCCTAGTTCTCCGTTTTCAGAGGGACTCTGAATGGTGCATGTGTAAAACCTCCATTTGCACACACGGACTAAGCAGTTACACAACCCCCACATGTGTACAAATCAGAGGACAGGCTCCAAGTATCTGCCTGATAACTCCCCACGCTGAACGTCTCTTTGTTTTCTATTTGAACAGTAGCTTTAACAGAAGGTGGATTATCAAAACTGATGGGACAATCCAAACAGTTCAGTACTGTAACTATTGTACACATTTAATGTAAATGCATTCGAGTGCTGTGCTGACCTGCAGTGTTCAGGGATGGAACCAAACTCCCCAAGGGAGCCAGTATGTTCAGAGCTGTGAATCTGGCTCTAGCCTACCTCTGATATTTACATCTGTTCTTCCTCCAAAGGTTGATTGTTTACTCAATGAACTGTAATAACATCAATCACAGCAGCCAAAGGTGGAAAATACTTATTTTAATCCAGATTCTACTAATGGCAGTTCAGTTACCTGATCAACCAAATGATCCAGGCAGCTGACTCGTGCTATTCCTGAAATAGGACAAATTCCTGCCCCTAGTGGTATGAGTCATGCTGGGGAGAGGGGAAATAGAGTGGTGCCCGCCATACATTATTGACAAGAGCTGTAATGTCAGCAGAGGGAAGGATGAATCATGCTGGGATGGCTTCATGTGGGCTACCCAGCTGGAGCCCTGTCCATATCCTCTAGCTATTTTGGGGGATGGAGGGCATTGGCCAGAATGGTAGCTATTGAGCTTCCAAGTCCTAGGTTGGAATCCTCCCCTACTGCTGCATGAGTGTTGGCATGGAACTGCTCCCTGCTGCCTCTGCCTGCAGTAGGACACCACAGAGCAGAGGACAGGTTGGCTGTTGAGAAGAGAGGTGAGTAGGAGCAACAATACATCATAAATGTAAGAGGCGTCATTCAGCTGAGCTGAAACTCAGCAGCCTCAGCAAGTGAGATACAATGTTCCCAGCCCCTGCTGTCCTGAAGGCGTGGAATAAAGCACAGTCTAGAACTGCAACCTCCCAGATGGCTGTTAGGCTGCTGGGCTCATGCGCTGGTACTTTTTTAGGGTGTGATTCTTGTGCAGCTGTGGTTCTGTGCGGGTCAATACTACCGCCACTGATACTTAAAAACACAAACCCTGAAGTCATTTTAGTTGAGTGTACAGTAGCTGATCTTTAACTGCAGGATTTGGGCTGTTATCTCCCCCCCACACACACTTTTTTTTTTTAATTAATAATAAAAAATCCCCCCAGCCAGATGTATTTTACCAAGGATTACTTAAACCAATGAGAAAAGGAGTACTTGTGGCACCTTAGAGACTAACCAATTTATTTGAGCATGAGCTTTCGTGAGCTACAGCTCACTTCATCGGATGCATACCGTGGAAACTGCAGCAGACTTTATATATACACAGAGAATATGAAACAATACCTCCTCCCACCCCACTGTCCTGCTGGTAATAGCTTATCTAAAGTCACTGTCCTGCTGGTAATAGCTTATCTAAATCAATGAGCATTCTCAGGCTCAGATCTTGTATGTTTCAGTCAGGAGTGGATTTTTAAAGCCCATTTATACTAGCACTGGAAGTGCGGGGGGGGGGTGGGGAGGGAAGGTGCTTTAATGGAAGTGCTGACACAACTTCACCTGCATGGCAACCCTGCTAAAGACAGACACAGCCCGCGGAGAGTTGATTTGGCAGATTATGTGTAATTGATCTTGGGGCAGGCTTGATGCAAAGACTCTTCAAAAATAACCTCAAAAAGAAAAGGAGGACTTGCGGCACCTTAGAGACTAACAAATTTATCTGAGCATAAGCTTTGGTGAGCTACAGCTCACTTCATCGAATGCATGATGAATATAACTTATCCTAAAAATAAACACTCAGAGTCCAAGCCTACTCCCATTGAACTCTTGCAAACTTCAGGGCGATCGCAGGCTAGGGCCCAAGGTATTGCTCAGCCAGGGTGATACTGTGGAGGCAATGGGTATTCATTACACAGGATGTGATTGAAAGGGTTGGGCCTGATTTATTAATACTGAACACCTGATACATGAGATACACAGACGAGTGAGTAGAAACTGGCCCAGCTTGTAGAGCAATTCTCTCTGTCTAAAGACAGTTCTCTTTTATGCACTGTCCTCCTATCCTATCCCATCCCCTGTGCTTGTTCAACAGACAGAGCTATTGGCTGCCATATGCCAGCCCTGAATTTAACGTGACAATTTTCTGGGGTGCATTTGGCCTGTGGGGACACACTATGGGAGATTTCAGAGTAGCAGCCGTGTTAGTCTGTATTCGCAAAAAGAAAAGGAGTACTTGTGGCACCTTAGAGCCTAAAAAATACTCCACTGCATGCATCCGATGAAGTGAGCTGTAGCTCACGAAAGCTTATGCTCAAATAAATTTGTTTGTCTCTAAGGTGCCACGAGTCCTCCTTTTCTTTTTGCAGATACAGACTAACACAGCTGCTACTCTGAAACCTGTCACAATATGTTGGCATTTAACTATACATAAAACCTGTTATCTGTAGACCTAATACTACTTCAAATACTTATTAAGCTACACACACCTCTGATCCCAACAATATTGTTATCCTCATTTTAAAGATACAGAAACTTAAGCCAGCTTTTGAGAGAACCTGGGCTCCTTTAAGGCTTGGGGTAAAAATGGTCAGAATTCAGCAGTTCTTTATGTTTCATTTAGAACTTTGGGATTTATTCAAATCCTGAGATCCCAATCGGTTTGCACAAATGCCCAGCAAGTGAGGCAGGGGTCTGATGAGACTTTGCCTTCCAGGCAGCTTTCAAAACCTGCTAGCCAGGCATTCCATTCCCTTTTGCAGACAAAATGTTTTGTTCTCATTCCAACTCAGAGTGGAAACCAAATTTCAAAATGTCAAAATCCTTCACAAAACAGAATTACCTTTCTCCCACCCTGTGAGCCTGGCTTTATAGAAGGAATTTACATTTAGCTCCTCCTGCTTCCTGGTAATAATGACCAGAGAGAGAGAGGACATGTTAGAACAGGGATTGGCAATCTTTGGCACGTGGCCTGCCAGGGTAAGCCTCCTGGCAGGCTGGGCCAGTTTGTTTACCTGCCGCATCCGCAGGTTTGGCCAATCGCAGCTCTCACTGGCTGCTGTTCGCCGTCCCAGGCCAATGGGGGCTGTGGGAAGCAGCGCGGGGCCGAGGGACGTCCTGGCCGCCCTTCCTGCAGCCCCCATTGGCCTGGAATCGCGAACTGCAGCCAGTGGGAGCCATGATCAGCCAAACGTGCAGACGCAGACGCAGGCTGGTTAGGTTGGTTACAAAGGTTGTCAATCCCTGTGTTAGATCTAGCTAAGGCAGCTTCTATGACAGCGCTCAGAGAGAGGACAGTCAGTAGCTAAGGCTGGGGCTCTGAAAGTTATCCACATTCCTGTGAAAATAATACCTGATGTTTGGAAAACTGGACTGTGTTAGTAAACAAGGAATCCTAATAAAGCTGAGATGCCTTTCTGTTCAATTCCACTGTGTCTGGGTATTTACTAAACTCTGGGCCTTTTGCCTTCTGCCTCCCTTCTCATGGCCTTGGAACGCCAACAGAAAATTCCACTTACAGCTACATACAGGGCAAGTATGATCCCACTCTTCTGATTGAGGAAGGGATGATTACTTTTGGAACACAGTGACTGGGGCAAACCTGGGAACTTCCCACTCGGACACCTGCCTGTTCCACCATTAAACATTACTGCATAGCTGCAAAGCTGTTAAACTGTGAAGATCAGAATCAATCAGTTAGAATGATCTGCTACCAGCTGGTGGGCACACTAGTAGGTTCTTTTAGAGGCGTCTTTGTAGTGGGACTTCTGTACTTGAAGAGGGTATAATTCCTTTTTAGAGCTTTCAGAAGAGTTGTTAGAAACCAGAGCCCTTTACATTTCACATGAGGTGGCTTATCTATCACGTTTCACTTTCCAAGCAGTTCCAAAAGATCACGAGATAACAACCAAGCAGCAACCGCTGTTACCGTATATCTTTGTTTAGAAGTCGCAGCTTCTAATTATGTTTCCCCTTAGGACTTTAATATTGAAGGCAACTAGAAAAAGAGGCCAGTTTCTATAAAATGTCATTACTTTCCCCCGTGCATTTTACATTGAGGGCAGCTTCAAAACAAAAGTGGCTTCTGTTTAAAAAAGAAAGAGAGGAAAGAGATCAATTTAGAGAGAAAGGGTGACTTCTATAATAAAAACCCCCATCTCACAGGGAGGGCTTTATTTTCCTTTCCTGGCATAACAAAGTGCATAGCTTTTGGTTTAGCATTTATATCGACGGTAAGACAAACAAAAGGAACAGGCCAGAGGCAGACGCATTGAAAAGTGATGTCGGACGAAAAGCATGTCAGGGAATGGCGTAAGATCATTTCTCTGAGGAGCCGGCATAGCATGGGCTGGCCAAAGACTCCCAGAACTGCAAGAGACTTGACAGTCGAGGCCACAAAGCATGGCTTTCTACTAAAAATGTTAGCTAGCCACCCAGATTGTGGCACAGCATGAGCACACCTGCACAGACCAAGAAAACACATCCTGGCAAAGGCATCAATGTTAATCTCTGATGTTATTTCCAAGCACACTAGGAATGGGTGGAAAAGGTTTGTCTCAATAGGGCTTCAAGATAAGACAGTTAACAACAGTAGGCCAGAATATACTCAAAGACTAAATCCAAGGAGCTCAGCATTAAAAAAGTTAAAGAATAGAAATCACACAGAAATTATTTTTGCAATGTGTAATTGGTGCAGGAACGGATTCTGAGGTGCACAAAGAGCACTATTTGTGTAAAACCAACACAGCCTTTTTATCCACCTTCCGGTTACTCTGTGAGGGTAGCTTCTATTCAACTCTGTGCGGTAAAGAGTTTCCTTCCAAATGAGAAGGTCTGCCAAACTATAAAACCCGATTTTCATATTACAAAAAGCAAGAGACCAGTCTGGGTGGCAGTTTAATTCTGTAATAAAATTTGATTTTGTAGCAACTTCCTATCAGAACTATGTGTGTGTGATTAGACATAACAGTTGGAGACAGACAGACAGACACATGACAATCTTGATAAATAATTCCCTCTACGCTAGAAAACGGAGCTAACCAAACTGGGGCAAATTTTTTAAAAATAGCTGTTGTCCAGTACAACACTTCTCATGCCTGGTAAAGCTGCCCTGTTGTTTCTTTTCGGTCTCCTTTCTTGCTACAGAGTTAACGCTCAGAGATTTACCGGGCAGCCATTTGAATGCTGAGCCTGCCAAGAGCTAGAGAGATTTTTTTTTTTTTTCGGCTTCACTTCCCGATTAATTTTAACTGCGTCACTTGAAGCGGAGCCATGTTGGAGTCAGCATCGAAAGCAGATTTATAAAGGCGTCTTCTAATTTGTTCACCTCTTGCTTTTGGAAGCTCAGCTGCCCCACCGCAGTTTAGCTCGACACCTAATATTTTTACTAACCAAGGTATCGGAAAAACCCTATGAATAATGCCTCCCTCTCTTCGACATATATTGTGCTAGTGATGCACTGCAGATTTCCTTATAGGAAAACAACCTTTGCATTCACAGTGCTGGAAAGCAGGCTGTGGAGAAGTATCCTCCTCGAAAAGGAACACTTGCCCTTTAAGAAAAACCCTGCAGTAATTTTCCATTCCCCTGCACAGTCCTGCCTATGTGGCAGGAATTGTTTGTAAGGCAGATGCATCATGGGTGAGGCTCACGCACTGATCTTTTCGCTGTTGCCTGGCTACGGCTCTTGGTATGCAGGCAGCATGCCAGGCTCCTGGGAAGCACCTTTGTTTCCAAGAAGGGATCTGAATTCTGTTTTCATGCTGAAGGCAGAGGACAAATGATGCCCCACTGAAGTTTCCCAAGCAGCCAAAGTGTAACAAGCATCAAGAATTACTCAATAATATTAGGTTTCAGAGTAGCAGCCGTGTTAGTCTGTATTCGCAAAAAGAAAAGGAGTACTTGTGGCACCTTAGAGACTAACCAATTTATTTGAGCATAAGCTTTCGTGAGTTGCATCCGATGAAGTGAGCTGTAGCTTATGCTCAAATAAATTGGTTAGTCTCTAAGGTGCCACAAGTACTCCTTTTCTTTTTTCAATAATATTAATAAAAGCCTATCAGCTGGGATGATTTTTCACGTCTTAAAACAAAGAAATAGTTGAGTATATCGATGTTCTGTTGTCCGCTTGCCATTAGACTGATACAACGCTTCCTCCTGCAGGCTGGCCGCTTGAACCATCAACAAATCATGTCAAACAAAATCTCCTGGATTTCCTTCAGTCCTACTGGCCCTGCTAAATAATCAAGGATTATATTTAGAGTCCTGTAACTTCATAAACAGGTTACATGAGATAATATTTGGAACCAAGGGGCCTGATTCTCTGTTTCTGTGCACTGTGTGTAGACATTTGCAAAGTAAAATGGTGTAAAATTGACACTGGTAGGGTAATGGAGAATCAGACGCAACATGCTTTCTCTGTTCCCTGTTGCTAGGCTCATGGTATAGCACACAACACTATGGAAACAGACATTTCCTGACTCTCACAGACCTGCAGTCCATCTCTGGTATGTGCTTTTTTTTTTTAACTCCTCAGAAGCCTGACACTTCCATCATTACCCGTGTGTTACACTCCTCAGTTAACACCCTGCATTGCATCTGCCATGCAGTGAGGGTGTCTCCCTGTGCAGCTAATCACTACCATCCTTCATTGGACCCCTGGCGATAACTATGGAGCAACAGGGAACCTCCCCATTGGGTGACCTTGCGGCTTCTGGACAGCAATCCCAGCCCTCTTTGCCCTGGTCTACATTTAAAATTTAGAACAACCTAGGTAGTCACCATGAGGTGTGAAAAATTCACATCTCATTGCACTTTAATTAAGCAGACCTCACCCCCTGTGTAGATGCAGCTAGGTCAATGGAAGAATTCTTCCATAAATCTAGCTACCACCATCTACATCGATTATCTATATCGATGGAAAAATCCCTTCCATTGATGCAGGAATAACCTACATCACAGCACTACAGCAGCATGCCCTTAGTTTTTGTCCACACTAGGGAAAAAACAGGTGTATGTTTAAAACGTATTAACTAGCATATGGTCCTAGTATAACCAGGACAGGCTGTAGTTTCATCATGTACCTGGTGGTCAATGTAAACCCTAGGATCCACTCTACAGTTCATACATTGGTATATTTTAAGGCCAGAAGGAACATTATGATAATCTAATCTGACCTTATGCATAACACAGCCCAGAGAATCTCACCCAATAATTCATGCGCTCATAACTTCTGTTTGTGTTGCAGTGTATTTTTTAGAAAGATAATCCTGCCTTGATTTAAAGATTTCAAGTGACGGAGAATCCATCATCTCCCTTGGTAAATTGTTCCAATGTTAATTATCCCAAATGTTAGAAATTTGCTCCTTATTCACTTTATATTGTGGCTAGTTCAACTCAATTAGATATAACACATGTTAAAAGTACAATATGTCCTGTCTACAGTAGGATTTTAAAATGTGTTCGCTATTGTGTGTTTGTATCAAGCTTTAAAAAAGGCCAGTGAGCAACCAAGGGTGGCAGAATCTGGCCTGCAAATAACAGTGGTAAAAGGTTTGCATCAAGCTTTAAAAAAGGCCAGTGAGCAACCAAGGGTGGCAGAATCTGGCCTGCAAATAACAGTGGTAAAAGGTGCCATTCCTCTTCTTATTATATGTTCATAATTAAACAGATGAGCTCTTTAAACAATTCGTTACCAATAAATAAAGCCAAGGTCAGATGGTCATGACGGAGAGTCGCATTGTGAAGTAAGTTTATCTCAGTTCCATTTCCAGTAGAGCGTAACAGCCGCTCAGCCTTGAGGCCTTGTTCCGTGTAATGGAATGCTGATATTCAGGTCTGCCTGGGAACGATTTTGCTTCTGTTGTCTGGGCAGCTAAGAATTTGGTAGCTTCAGTTAGTGCCAAGTGGGTTCTAGCCTACAAAAGCTTATGCCCAAACAAATCTGTTAGTCTCTAAGGTGCCACAAGTACTCCTCGTTGTTTTAACCTTAGCTCTGAATTTCCTGGGCTTCTTAAGTTTGTTTTTATAACTCCAATGTTTTTAACGGTAATATGCTTTCCAACTGCCAATATGTGCCTGCAATCTTAGCTTCCTCGCCTAAATGAAGGGTGTTTTTTTTTGTGGGTGGTAATTTCCTTATTTTTAAAAAATAGTCGTAAAGTCCACTGAAGAGGATCCATGTTGCTGCAGGCCCGGGAAAGTCCATGCTGTCCAGTGGACCTTAGGACGTTCACATAGGGAAAGCCCATTTGTTCTGCTGGACACAATGTTTCCTGATATACAGAGTTCCCACCCATCATCTAGTGAAGCAGAGCCTCTATGCTATAAATCAGCCTCTGTATGCCCTCAGGAATCAGGGCTCCTGCCCTGTAGAGCCCAGGAGGTATTAATGGGGGTTGCTCTCTCCCCACAGCGATGTTCCTATTTAAAATCTTAACAAACTGCAAATATAAACACAGAATGGTCTTAGAAGGTTAAGAGAGAGGAACCAAATAATCAGTCTTCAGTCTCCTAATGGTCCTTTGATACCAAAAATCTGAGAGCTGAGCTCACAGTGGAAGGATTCTGGTTCTGTTTCAGATCACTTACTGTTTCGATTTCCTTTGCTCTTTCACCCTGCCCTGCTGTAACCCTGAGACTGCATCACCCCTAGTGCTGCTACTGCACCCCTGCCACTCAGTAACTACTAGTGGCTCTGCATAGCAATGGATTCATCGCTATATCCCTGGCTCACCCTGATCCACTTTCCCAGATCCTGTAGAGCTGCAGAGAGAGCTGGGTTATGGAGAAGCTTCATGGCCCGTGCTGTGGACCACTTTACTTTATCCTGTGGGCATCACAGATCCTATCTCCCTGTGAAGGTTTTGCTGCAAGCAGGACTCTCTCCAGTCAGAGAGTTGGGGACAGGATAGCTCTTTAAAGATGCTGTTCCTCTAGGAACCTATGGTCTTTTTCAGAAGGTGACTGCAGACCTGAGTGCCCACAGCTCAGGTCAGGGTTACATGTAAGAACTCAGGACCACTTTTCTAGGGGGGAGGGCGGAGCATGAAGACCTCCAGTTTAGCCTATTTTTCACCAGTGGCCCTATCCCTCCAATAGGGAGGGACCTCTGTGTTTACCTCTGGGTGGGAGGGCAAGACGTAAGTTTTCCTAGAAGCCACGGTATACAGCGACAGCTTTGCCTAGATAGCTTGCTACAGGGGCAGTCCAGCCAACAGCCTCCTCCAAAAGAGGAAACACATCCGCTCCAATATTCTCCCTGGCCTTAGGGATGGGCAAAATGAATGTTCTGATCCAGTACTGCTGGCCAGCAGACAGTGGGGCCAGGAGTGTGCTCAGCTCCACTTGGAAATATTCTGTACAGCTCAGAGGCATCCTCATTCAGCCTGTTCCTGAATACAGCTGTCCTTGGCTGCTGTGTAAATAATAATAGCAAGGATTTAAAAGAGTCTTCTGCAAAAACCTACTCACCGTAAGGGCGTCATCCTGCTTCCATTGACTTCAACAAGATCAGAACAGAGCCCTAACAAAGCTGAGAGGAACAAAGAGGAGGAAAAGTAGGTAGAAAGAAGGAAGGGGCCAGAGGAGAGAAAAGGGCAGAAGAGTAAGGGAGGAAGCAATAACATAAAAAAGCCCTTGGAGTACAATCAAAACCTACAGGCAAAAATTTCAGACTTGGTTGACTAAAGTTAGGCACCTAAATCCACATATTTCAGAGTAACAGCCGTGTTAGTCTGTATTCGCAAAAAGAAAAGGAGTCCTTGTGGCACCTTAGAGACTAACCAATTTATTTGAGCATGAGCTTTCGTGAGCTACAGCTCACTTCATCAGATGCATACCGTGGAAACTGCAGCAGACTTTATATATACACAGAGAATATGAAACAATACCTCCTCCCACCCCACTGTCCTGCTGGTAATAGCTTATCTAAAGTGAGCATCAGGTTAGGCCATTTCCAGCACAAATCCAGGTTTTCTCACCCTCCACCCCCCCACACAAATTCACTCTCCTGCTGGTGATAGCCCATCCAAAGTGACAACTCTTTACACAATGTGCATGATAATGAAGTTAGGCCATTTCCTGCACAAATCCAGGTTCTCTCACTCCCTCACATATAACATATAATCCACATATAAGCAACTAAATCAATGACCTGGCTTTTGAGGTGCCAAACACCCCAAAGTTCCTGTTTATTTCAGGGGAAGTTGTGGCACCTATGAAAACCAGGCCACTTTCATTTACAGGTCTAAATATGGATTTAGATGCCTACCTTTAGGTTCCTAAATTTGAAAACTTTGGCCTATAAGAATGAAAATAGAACATACTTTGTAGTCTTCAACCAGTTTCATTTGACTGCCATTTGGCAACTAGATACTGTGGTGATTTGTGCTCTGCGGCTACCTAAAATAGTGAAAAGAAAAGGAGCACTTGTGGCACCTTAGAGACTAACAAATTTATAAGTGAGCTGTAGCTCACAAAAGCTTATGCTCAAATAAATGTGTTAGTCTCTAAGGTGCCACAAATACTCCTTTTCTTTTTGTGGATACAGACTAACACGGCTGCTCCTCTGAAACCTAAAATAGTGAGAAATTTACTTTTTTGAAATTGTCCCCTAGGCCTTCCCATATAATTATTATTTATATTTATTTCACAGAAGTCATGTGGGCTGCACAGTCATTCCCATATGAACTTGGTGTCTTGTTACAAAATGTTCTGTGGTTAAAGTTCTGACCTGAATGCTTGATAAATATCTGAGCATTGAGATTGCAGGAAGAAAAAGCACCTAAAAATCCCAGGGATTAAGATCATGCATGAGGTGCCTAAATCTGTTTTCTGCTAGTCCTGTTTGCAAGGTATACCCAGCTTGGCTCCCTTTTCAAGGGGGCGGAGGGGAAGCTTTAGGAATTGACCAGATTCTTTCAATTTCACTTTCTTGCTAAAATGAACACAAGGTGGTGAAGAAACAGGGATTTCTGTGGGAAAGAGGCAAACAATGGGAGGAGTCTAATCCAACCAGGCAGGCAGTTGGAGCAGGAGGAAATTCACCAGGGGTCCTTCTTCCTGTATTAATTTGAGTCACAGAATTAGCTGTGTCACAAAGGGCACCTTTTCCTCTTATTTATTATGGGTATTGCAATAGTGCTCAGAGGCTCGCAGGATTGAGACACCTGGTGCTAGATACCCCAAAGAAGTTATGATCTAATTGATAAAAGGATGCAACATGACTCTATTACGAATTTGGAGGGCAGCACAGAAGGGGCAGGAGGGAACCACTTTAATCCCATGTAAATTCAGCCTTGATAGGGTGACCAGATGTCCCGATTTTATAGGGACAGTCCCGATATTTGGGGCTTTTTCTTATATAGGCTCCTATTACCCCCAACCCCGTCCTGATTTTTCACATTTGCTGTCTGGTCAGCCTATGCATTCATCCAAAGGAACATGCACTCCTGGGCTCCCGCTCTTCTCCTAGCAGCACATCTGTCTTGGTGGCTGTGCTGCCCTTGATCCTTGGGCTGTGGCTTTACATGGGCGGAGGAGACGGTATACAGAAACAGTAAAGAAGTAAATACCACAATGAACAACGTTAACATCCGCAACGGCACGGGTGTGCCTACTACCTCAAATGTTTCTCCCTGGTCCCCTCACACCACCAGCCCAGTGAATTATCTCCTCCTGTGTGAAGGCTCAGATGAACAGAGATGATTATGTCATGGATGAGTGGCTGCTGCGGTAAAGGGGCAGCACTCCACGTACACATCTTTCCCCTCTTTCCATGCTCCTGTGCACATTTGCCTGCTGTTTGCATGAGTTTCTCTCCACTTCATGGAGCAGAGGATAGCAGCAGGCCCATAACCTTAGAAAGCATCTGTACATTTTAATATGAATTTAACGCTTCTCAAAGGTACTAAATTGACATCCCTGGAGATTACAGTCCTCTTTTTATGCCCAGAACAGGTAGTACACAGTAGTACAGCATGGGTAGCCACTGGACAAGTTTTCTCCAGATAACAGGATTGTCTCAATGTGCCACAGTCCTGAACTAGAAGGACTACTTCCAAGGTTGAAATAGGAATTCTCTCTTATTCCGTCCTTGAGGTACATCTCAGCTAAGATTGCCATCTGTGGTGGACAGTTAGTGCCCTCTTTGGTGGTGGTATTTTTGTTGAGCTGACACTTGTCTGCTAGCAACTGGGATGCATGAATTCTTTTCACATAGGCCAGTGAACAATCATCAAATGAGAATGACTTTCAGCTCCTGATCAGGCTGCATGCAAATGAATGGGCTAAAATGAGGAAGTAACTGGACCCTGATCATTATCAATATCATGTATCAATAACAAGCTACTATGTGTTTTTATCAATCACCTGCACACATTCCCTCTTGAAATAGTCTGTGTCCGTAACAATTTCATTCTGATGGAGGCGTGTTAGTCTCTTCCATCCTACACAAGGTCCTGTAACTAGGGCATTTGTGGCTGTCTGCTTGCATATCCCAAGGGAACCTGACGTTTGTGAAAATCTGATTGGTCTGAGAAAGAGGTGGAGAAATGCAGTTCTCTGTAGATGTAGAGGATATATTTAGGAGTGCAGCTGTGGGAGGCTGCGGAAACAAGAGAGCTTTTGTACTGCCAGAGTTCTGCTCAGCTCACAAACCTAAATAATCTGTTTTTTAGCACTGTATTTTTCCCTTCCACAGTTCTGGGGTTGAATTGAAACATACAGTTTCATGCAGCCACAATTCCTCCTGGGGAAAGCACGCTGCAGTGCCGGCTCTGCCATCCCTTAACTGGGCGCAGTATGTGCCCCGCACACACAATGTAGCTAGTCAGTAATGTGGAATAGAGCATGGTGACCCTGTCTTCACTGTACCCCTCTCTGTCCTCTTTGGAGAGGCTAGTACTGCTGGTGGTGTTAGTCTCACCAAGGGTCTGATTCACCATTGCTCCAACTCTTGTGTAGTCATTTACTCCAATGCGAAGTGAGTATAAAAATGCATGTAAAACCCTACTAGATCAGAATGGTAACATTCCTTTGCATCAGTGTAAATGACACACAAGATGCAAGGCAATGTTGAACTGGGCTCCAAAGTCCCTGTGTTCTTCAGCCATGTTGTGGCTGCCTCGGCAGAGGGATGGGAGGTTGGGGAGGTTCCTTGTACCCTCTTCCCTCAACTTGTGCACCCGTTCAGGAACACGCATGATCTAGGCCTCATGTGGCCCTAAAGATTATTGCAAACAAATGGTGCTGTGGAGTGCAGTTAAGAACTTGTGGCCATATTCATCTAGTTTTATATCTAAGTAGCGTGGAGCACCAAAACTGGTGCAGGGATGTCTGTACTATGCCTTTGTGCCCTGGCTTGTCCCCAGGGGCTATGACGAGGTATTTACTCAGGCTATGTCCACACTACAGACCTCTGCCAGCATAGCTATGTCGGTCAAGGGTGTGGAGAGGTGTGATTGCAGGCCGATATAGGTGTGCCAGCAGAAGTCCGTAGTGGAGATGCAGTTATACTGGCAGATTCTTTACCAGTACTTGTGGGGGAGGGTTTTACTATACTGGGATGGCTGCATCCACACTAGGAACACTTTGCCAGTATCTTATACTGTTATTCCTATAGAGTAAAGCGCCCCTAGTGAACACAGAGCCTCAGAGGGAAGCCACTGAGCCTTCCATCCCTCCCTCAGAGTTTACTAGCTCTGCAGGGGACCAGCTTAAAGTTATAGCAGGGTCTCCATAGCAGCCCTGCCAGGGGAGGCTGCTGAGGGCATGCACTGAATCAGCACATGCCCTGGTTGCCTCTGCCTCGTCACCTCCCTGCCCATTACCACCCACATTTTGGGCTGCAATAACTCACTGCTCCCAGTGAAGCAGAACTTGTAGTTGCCTTCCACTAACCCAGCGTCCCTACTGGCAGGCTTCCTGCCGCAGGGGGTTTCCAGGGATCACAAGAAGCTGGCTTAGAACCTGAGACGAATCTAATTCTAGATCTAAAAGAGATCTGCTTTATCAACTCTAGATGCAGCTTGTTTTCAAACACCTTTGTATGAAGGTTTGCTGTTTTACAACACTTACTTATCAGCAGAAGGTTTCAATTACCAATTCTAATATTAAAAGTAGATTAGACAATGCAGTAGAGTAGCGAAATATACCACAGTGAATAATCCTGCATTGGCAGATGGACAGACTAGTTGCACTGTGTGGTCTTTTCTGTCCCTAATCGCCTTGATTCTGTGCTTTGCACTCAAGCTCTCCTGCAGTGAAAGGGTTACCTTCAGGACTAATTGGCTCAGAGCACCAGTCTTTTGCAACACATTATTGGCACCCTATTTAAAAGCAGCTTCCCTTCCCCTCCCCCACATCATAAAAACGTGCTGTAGTGAGAAACCAAATGCAACAGAGTACAGTATACAGAATCCCTTAGTGCTACAGCTCAGTACATTACACAAAAGTCCTTTTATATCTGGGAGTTAGAGTAGAAAATTCTAGAGGGGAAGATCTCAAGGATATTGACTGAATCAGCAGCTTTATTTCCCAAGAGATCACCATACTTGTCATTTCAGTGTGGTTTTTGCATACCATTTTGGGTTAGAACAGCACTCCACACACCCGTTCACTATGCTCCTTCCTGATTATTTGAAAATGGCAGGGTGTGAAACCACTCGGGGTGTTTTCAAACTACTGAAACCTGTTAGCCTGATCTGAAAACTAGCCCGCTTGCAAAAAGAAGAACTTTGTACGCTTCTTGCCATGTCTGCATTTAGCAGGATGCAGCCTTGCAAAGAGCTTCCGGTCACGAGTCCCTGCTGGAGCTCAATGTAAAGAGGAAAAATGACATGGAATGAAAGCAAAGCAAAGGAAAAAGAAAAAGAGTTAAAGTTGGGGGATTGAGGGCTGGACACTTTACATTTCTAGGAGAGTACAGAGGCAGTAGCCATTTTGTGAGGCAGTGTTAATAAGAGACACACACATCTGTGTTCATGGAAATTTCAGTTTTAGACGTTTATTCTTATATTTAACCATGAAACCTCTTAATTGCTTCGTCACATTCTCTGAGCTCTCTTTTGGCTTTGATCCCATCGTCACTGCCGGAATTCATACTACGTTCCTCCCAATCCAAAGAGTAACCCTGTGCCTTCAGTCCAAATGGCTTTTATTTGAAATTAAAGGAAAACAACAAAACAAGGAAGAACAAAGTAATGTCTCCATGAGCACGGTCTTTGTAAAATGCTGCATTAACTGCTGCACCGCACACAGCGGCAGCTGCCTCCAGCAGACTCCTAGCATTTTAAAAAGTAGCTCACAAAAGCTTATGCTCAAATAAATTGGTTAGTCTCTAAGGTGCCACAAGTACTCCTTTTATTTTTGCGAATACAGACTAACACAGCTGCTACTCTGAAACCTAGCATTTTAAAGATGCAGTAGGCGGAGAAGCTCATAGCTGAAATGTTCAGACAGAATTTAATTATATTCCAGTTAATGACCAGGTGTTTTTCTCAGCAATGTATTTAATAGCTACTTCTTGTTTAGGGGAGACCAGTAATTGAGATGCTTTTGGCAGGTCAATGTGAGAGGTAATTTCAGATGGCACTAACTCTGCTAATCATGTCAAAACTATTTGACCTTTGTCGATGACGATCTGGGACATGCCCTTGGCTAGTAAAGGTAGGAGACCCAACCCTGGAATAAGATGAGCTGTAGCTGGTAGAAAATGTGGTTTACCTACCAGGGCTCACACCAGACCAGTTCTCTGTGGTAGGCACTGGCTGACTATTGGTTTCCAGGTGGAATATAAGATATCTTTTTTGATCCATAAAGCCCTAATGGTCTGGAAGCTGCCTACAATATCTGAGACCATCCCTCTGCCTAAGTGATCCTGTACAGCTGAGCTCAGTGTATATTCCAAAAGCTGGAGCCCTCTTGGAATAAAAGTGTGGGAGCAATGAGCCCTGTCTTTTCCCTGGGGGGTTTTCAGTATTGGATCACGATCACACCCCACCTGTTGATCCAGAATAACTGCATTTGTTGGCTTTAAGTTTACCGTGAAAGGCTCACCTATTTAACGAGGCTTTGATGGTGAAAGAGGCATGGTAAACACTGATGTTTTATGGATATAGGGAATATTGTTGCAGTTGATTTCATTTCCATTTGGTTATTTTCTGGTTTTGGAGTGAGGGACAGCTGCTGGTTTTATTTTTCATGTAACTATATGCTTAACTTATGACAATGTTGTCTACAGCCCAGAATAGGAAGATTAGAAAAAGGTTATTATTATTTTATTAATAAATCAGATACCTCCTCCCAGTAAATGAAATCTATATAGTGTTCCTTTCTTGGCTCAGCCGTTTTGCTCTTCAGTGTCATCTGGCCTGAATGAATGTTGCAGATTAATTTCTCAATTTCTCCGCCAGCCCTCAAGTTAAGTGCCTTCTTTTCACTGCTACTGCCTGTTAAAAGTAACTCTGAGGTAGTTATTTCCTCATCAGCCTCCGCAGGAAGACAAATCAAAGGTATCACTTTGCCACAATGGCATTATCTTCTTGATTGCCCTCTTTACACTCTGCTGGTCCAGTAAGCCTCTGCAACAAATTTAACCCTGATATAAACAGGTTTAAGTTGCACCTGCGTCTACCCAGACTACTTATGGTCCACAAGCTCTCCCATGCACTTCCTACTTCTCCTTTACATCTTGGGTTGTTTATTCTTGTAATACTGGCACCTTAGAGACTAACCAATTTATTTGAGTATAAGCTTTCGGGAGCTACAACTGTAGCTGTAGCTCACGAAAGCTTATGCTCAAATAAATTGGTTAGTCTCTAAGCTGCCACAAGTACTCCTTTTCTTTTTGCGAATACAGACTAACAGACTGTTACTTTGAATCTTGTAATACTGACATTATAACAATAACATTTCAAATTTTTATTGTGCTTTCCATATTTAAACCACTTTACCAGTGTGTCCTCTTAAGCATCTTAATCACTTCCTTACCTACCAGATTACATTCTATTAATATCATTTGAGTTGGCTTTTCATTTTTAAAGCAGTCATCTTCAACCTCTCTTTTGGCTCTAACTTTTCATTATGATAACTGAACGTTTTCTTAAAAAAAGAAAAGGAGGACTTGTGGCACCTTAGAGACTAACAAATTTATAAGTAAGCTGTAGCTCACGAAAGCTTATGCTCAAATAAATTAGTCTCGAAGGTGCTACAAGTCCTCCTGTTCCTTTTGCGAATACAGACTAACACGGCTGCTACTCTGAAACCTGAACCTTTTTTAACTCTCCTGAATAAAGCGCTCTTCATCCATGTTGGACAAACCCTATTCCGGGATATACAATACCAGTATCTGATATGTCATTCAGCAATGTGGTACTGTAGTTAATTAAATAATTTAAAGGGTGAGGGGGAAGTCACTTTGAAAGTCCCAATGGAACATTTTTGTTTGTGTTGATTTCAAATCACTCATGTTTGACCTTATTCCCTACAAAGACAAATGTACACACATTTTTTTAGATGCTTGATAGCCCTTTTTACTTTGTATTCTGGGGGCAGAGTGTTCAAATATAGGCTATAACACTGTGGAACTTTTGTTGCAAGAAAGCTGCAGGTAGAGCAAAATAAAATGCATCTATTCAGGAACCTTCATTCATACTAACAGGTATTTCACAGTCAAACATTTTTACCTCTTAGTAGCCAGCATCCTACTTCTTCAAAAGGTTTTAATGCCAAATATCAGGAGGAGGACAAGAAGAAACTCTATAGCATAATTTAATTTCGAGACGCGATGAAAAGTCTGTGCCCCTTATTAAGAAATCTATGTAAAGAAAATTGCAACTTCAGGGAGCATACAAGGAATACTGGAACAATCACACATGCGTACCCAAAAAATGCACACTTTCTTACTTGCCCTTTTATGTATAATCAGGCTAATCTCTGCTTTTGCATTCTCTCGTCTTTCCAGTGACAAAGTTAGTTCATAACTATACAAAAGCATTTTCAAACTATTGGTACACAAACTTATTTTTTAATTCATTTCATTCACTTCCAAATTCTTAGGACAACATTCCACTTTCTTACAGCTACATGAGGGCAAATCTGGAGTGATTATATTGATTTAAATGGAATTACTCAGGGCTGGATTAAAAGGATAGGTACATATCTCACACCTTGGCTCCTGGAATCATATGGTGGCACAGAATCTCAGTTTTCTTTTTTTAATATGTTTCAAGCCATCGTGGTTGCAAAGAAAACCTTGAAAACATCATCCAAATATAATGTATGCAGTGATCCCTGGCTTGAGTCTGCTTACAGTTTAAAACACCAACTCTGAAAGGTGTGATCTTCCTCATTTAATTTAATGGATCATTAACTCTGAAACCCACTGTTCTAGGGGACCCCTGACAACAACACCACAGCAGAAGATTCTTTGTGTGGGGGATGCTTACTGCCACCACCCTAACATGACTCTACAAGAGTGCTGTGAAGAATTCCAACATATAGAGTCCTCTGCTCATCTGGGTGGTGGCTGAGATCTCCCTTCTCTAGGAAAGACCCCAGCTATGTGAACACATGGAGCAGTAATCCAGGTAGAGAGGATGCCCAGCCTGCCCAAAGAGAGGAGATGCTGCTGGGCTGCCACTAGGCCAGAAGATGGTTGTATGGGTGATCTCTGATCCTGCCACCCCAAGGAGAGTCAAAGGGTTCCCTTTGGGATGTGACTAGTGCCCCAATTTTCCTAATCTGAAAATAGATTCTATTATAGAATAATACAGAATAGAGTGATTCTGTATTTCCATCTGAGCAAGTGAGGGCAGATTTTGGCCCTCAAGGCCAAATTCATCTCTAGTGTAACTCTTCTGACTTCATCTCAGCTTGGCTTCAGTGAGTTACACCAGGGATGAATTTGGTCCAACAAGCCAAGTTCTAGTCTCATTTCCCATACGCTAGTGTAAATCTGCAGGAATTCCATTAATGTTAATTAGGAAAATGTAGACCCAAGAATTTAGAAAAAGATGCTCAGTTCACTAGAAAAATTAATGGTTGTCAATTATCATCTCATCTATAAAGGTATTAATTCCAAAATATTCACAAACATAAGTTTCTTCAGGTTTCTGTAAAGAATTATGAGTTCTCTCCTTTCCTATCCTTCGCCCCCACACCGCCAAGAGTGTGATATTTTGGCAGACAGGCTGAACAATATATTTATGTGAAACTCTACATTGGGCATGGTTCCCTTATCGTTGCCAAGTACTCTTTGGACTCTTGATAAAATAACGAGCCTCTCCCAGTTTAGCAGAACACTCCTATGACTCTACAAAAGGTATTTACAGATAGAGGTGGGGGGTTGGTAGAAGATTCTGTTTGCAGATGCTTCCTTTCTGAACATGCATAAAGCCTTAGCAATGTGTCCAGCTTTCCCACATTTTCAATCCTGTAAACTCCTAAAGGCCACAAACTTCAACACTGTATAAAAACTAAAGCATTTAATGCAAGTTACAGTCTTTGCCTTTTCAAGCTGTAGCTCAGAAATATTAATAGGGTTTCTGGGAAACTGCCCACCAACTTATTGTATATCATTTAAAAATTGATTTCAGTTATGCAACAAAATTCGCAGCAATTTCTTCACATGTAAAGAGACATGTAGAACCTAGATATCACTCTTTGTATCATGTCTAGATCACTAGATACTGCCAAGAAAGATGAACCAAAATTTGTCCTACCATCCCCCTGTCCTTTTATATCTGTTTAGTCTTGAAGAAAACACAAAAATTGCATTTACTTTATAAACAAAGTATTTTAAGTTTAATATGCACTTATGCACAATCTGCTAATGACAGCAGAACATTGCCTACATGTAATAGAGGCAAAAGGTTTTTGGGTAATGATATGGATTTGTTGTTCAAAGCACCAGGGGTTTATTATAAAAGGTAATTTCAACGTAGAACACAAACTTTGTTTTAAATTTAAGATTACTTCAGAATCATAAGAGTTCAGTAAGGGCTAGGGTTCCTATCCTGAATTTCTTGCACTCTGAAATCAGGAGCAGATTTAGGTGTTGAACAAATGCAGGATCAGAATATAGGACAGTATTATTGTTGTTTATGGTATTTTAAGATGGCAAAGAGGTAGCTAATATGAATGTGGTAACCTTTAGCAATAACAGAGAACTTCACATTTTCAAGGGTTTTAAAAGCATTGGGCTTTTTAAAATCACATAGTCTCTATGGAAATCAGTGGGGCTTCCACATAAGGAGCAGCCCCATAACTAATCCTCACAACAGCAGGCAAACAAGTATTATTACCCTTATTTTACAGATGTGAAACTAAAGCAAAGAAGTTAGTGGGCCAAAGATACAACTCAGAAGGTCTTGGCTCTCAGGCCTGAGCTCAATCCATTAGATCACAGGTGCCAGCATAATATCAGCTTTTGATATTCAGTGACTGTCAAGTTAAGCACTCAGATTCCCTTCACCGGACTTGGTAAAGAGAATTAAGTCCTTTAGAATTTCTTGGCCCCTTTTTCACTTCAGGTACACCGTATTACTTTCATTTGCTAATGCTTTTTTTCTTGAAAAAGGGAATATGAAAAGTCAGAGCTGCATAGGCTAAATAGTTTCATTTTGTATAAACTGCAAAACCACTGAAGTTTGGTTTAGCAGACTGGAAAAGGTTCTCCCCACCACCACCACATGTTCACCAACTGCATTTGCCTGATGAGAATGTGTTTCTGATTATTCTTGATCCAAGCTTTTGTTGTCGCTATAAAGGTTTATAATTCCAAATAGGAGCACAATAAAAATATTAGTAAATTCACCATATTAGCCTGGTCTTGGTTTTCAGTGTTAAAACATAAAAATAAAAAAGTTATTTCCTTTATTTTACAAATATTATACAAAAATATACATTCTTAGTGAGTTTGTGTGTTTTTGTATTTGCCTTACTTATATATGGGCTGAATCAAAGGCCTGGATCTGAATCCCAACACAGATCTGAGTGTTACTTTGAACTTTACTGTTATTATTATTATTTATGTATATTGTGGCAGTGCTTAGAAGCTTCAGCCAGGATCAGAGCCCTGTTGAACTAGACTGTCACACACAGGGGTGAAAGTAAGTCTAGGGACTTACCAGTGTGGGGATGGGCTGGGGCTGGCTCTGGCCCCCGGAAGGAGCAGGGCCTCAGACGGAAGGGGCGGGGCTGGGGGTCAGAGCCAGCCCTGGCCCACCGTGTACCAGTAAGTGCCTCCTTCCCCATCTCCTCCCCCCGCCGGGGTAACAGTGGCAGCCGAGGGCTCTGGCAGCGGTTTAAAGGGCCCTGGGCGGTAGCGGCAGCCAGAACCCTGGGCCCTTTAAATCGTTCCCAGAACCCCACTGTCACTTCTCCAGGTCTCTGGCAGCAATTTAAAGGGCCGGGGGCTCCAGCCGCTGCTGGGAGCCGTAGGCCCTTTAAATTGCACCTGGGGAAGACAATTCACCCCGGTACGGCGCACTGGCTCTTGCCAGTACGCCGTACCGGGGCATACCAGCTTACTTTCACCTCTGGTCACACACAGAAGACATGGTCTCTGCCCAGAAGAGCTTACAAACTGTATAGTGGCTAAAACAAATTCCGAATCCCATCTTCCCAAACTCTGTGAAAGTTCTGAACTGATGTGAATCTTGAACTCCCAAGTTAAAGATCATGCAGGTCTTGAGTTTTGGTTTTGGTCCACTGACAAAAATTACACATCATATAAGAGAAATTAAAGCTATTGAGACAAATCCTGATTCTCTTACACATGCCACTGTTTCCAGTGGGACTGCTCATGTGAGTACAGTGAGCAATATTTGGGCCACAAAATCAAACTTCCAGACAAAGTAGGTTTATCTCTTACAGAAGTTTCAAAATGAATGGAGAAGTTTGCACCATGGGCCTGATTATTCCCTCATTTACACTGGTGTAAATTGGAATTAATTCCACTAAAGTCAATGGAGTAACATTGGTGTGATAGAGTAGTAAATCAGGCCCATCAACTCACTTTTTTGTGCATTTGTTCAAGCTTCATCACTTTAATTTGGTTAGGGTGTAGCATATTTATACACTACCTGAAAAAACAGTCAAATGCAATACAAAATAAAACTAAAACTAAATAAATATACAGCATAAAGGATGTAACATAGCCTTTATCTTGCTAAGAACTAAGTAATGTTTAAACATTTTCTGCATGGGGAATAAAGATAAAAAATGAAGGTAAAGCTTTTCTGATAGAGGATGGGGGGAGAAAAATGAGAAGTGAGTAAGATGCTGTTGCCAAGAGTAATGCCTGAAACACCAGAACAGCTGATAAAACTATTTGAGTACTGTGGTCCCCGACAGAATAAAACTGTAGCGGGATACTGTTTTTTTTACCCAAAACCAAGAAGCAGAGGAGGAATAGATATTTAGGCTACAGAGCTGAGAACTCTGACATCCACATGTAACTCTAGAGACATTAAAGATTCCCTAAATAAAGACAGGATTTTTTTGTGGGCATGTAATTCCAACTTGTGGGAGAGATTCTTGAGAGATACAGAGCTAACCTTAGAGAAATGCCTCCAAACAGCAAAGGCAGTTGAACTGCCAGGGAAAGGATCAAAATAACATCAGCCACTAGTACGGAAGAAGTACACAGTCTCAAGATAAAGGAACCCAGGATACAGGAAAGAGGCAAAGTGATTGAGAATGCAGGCATCATGGTTCAATGTATTTGCTGTGGAAAGCAACATCAGAGACAGAAAGAAAGCCTATGTGCCACAATGCAAGGGGTGTTGGAAACAGAACCACTTTGCATCCCAATGCCGCAGCTACCTTAGAAAGAAAAAAGCAGCAGAACATGAAGTGACTGAGGATGTAGAGACATCCAATGAAAAGGAGAATATCTGCAGTGTGACTCTAGCACAGGGATCCACAACCTCTGGCATGTGGTACACCAGGGAAAGCTGCCAGCGGGCCGGGCCGGTTTGTTTACCTGCAGCGTGTGAAGGATTGGCTGATTGCAGCTCCTACTAGCCGCGGTTCGCCGTCCCAGGCCAATGGGGGCTGCAGGAAGGGCGGCCAGCACATCCCTTGGCCCATGCCGCTTCCCGAAGCCCCCATTGGCCTGGAGCAGCGAACCACGGCCAGTAGGAGCTGCGACTGGCCGAACCTGTGGATGCGGCAGGTAAACAAACTGGCCTGGCCTGACAGCAGCTTTCCCTGGCGGGCCGCAGGCCAAAGGTTGCCGATCCCTGCTCTAGCAGATCCAAAGCCTCTCAATGTACAGACACTGCAAAAGAAGGCTGCCAGCCATTCAACTGTCATATTTGCAACTATGCCATCAGAACAACGATCAGTTTGATTCCAGCTGGATTGTGGAGCCAACTACAGCGTAATCCCAGCAACACTGATAAGCAGAAATATTAGGTTGGAGAAATGTGACCAAATGCTCGTGATGTATAATAAAACCATTCTAAGGCCAGTGGGCAAAAACAAGAGAGATTATCGTTTGGATTTTATAGTAGTAGACACACAGGAGTGCCACCCACTGTAGGGCAGCAGAGGAGTGCAAGCCAGGGATCTGATCACAGTACACCAGAATACCCCCAATGTGAGAGAGGAAGGAGAATGGTCACCATGGGCCATGTCCAACATTCTAAGAGAATATAAGGACATATTTCAGGGAGATAGACATCTAGACAGCAAGATGAAGTTAGAAATAGACATCCATGTGCAGCCCATGAGACTACCAGAATAGTTGGTTCCAATAGACCGTATAGAGCCACTGAAGAGGGAACTGGCAAGCCTGTAAAGAAGAGGCATTAGAATTGCTGAAACTAGCACAGAGTGGATCAGCAGCCTAGCAGTGGTGAGAAAACCTTCAGCTAAACTGAGAAGCTGCATTGACCCAAAACCACTTATCAGAGCATTGAAAAGAAGTCACTAATGACTGGAGACATACTATCTAATTTATCCACAGCAAAAGTGTTCAGTGTTTGTGATGTCAAGTATGGGTTCTGGCATATTGAGCTACATGAGCCATCCAGCCACTGGAAAATCTTTGCCACACCTTTTGGCAAGTACTGCTAGGTGTGAATGCCTGTGCCATCAGCCTGGCCTCAGAGGCCGGGGGACAGATGAGGACTGACAGAGTCCAGGTGTGGTGAAAACAAAGCTGGTATAGCCTGATCAATTAACATAATTGATGATGTTTTGGGGTACAATTATGCACTTGTCACAGATACGTTCTTTTTCAGGCAGCTATTTAGAGTTAATTAAAAAGATAAAATTGGTGGAACACACACATATGAGCTTTAGTTAATACAGACAACTGGCGGATACATAAGTATAAGGATAAAATAAGTAGAATAAAGTGGTTTTCTGCATTGTTATATTTACAACCTTCCATTTTGCGTACTTACAATGTTACATTGTGGAGGCCATTAGAAACAAAGATGGAAGGGAAATTTGGTGGAACACATCAAAGAGTAGCTCCTGATTTAGTTTATACACTTTCAGGGGCTTGATGAACCTGAAAAATAGGAAACTTTATTTGATCCTCCATACTCCAACTTTATGTAACTTATTGGGTACACAGCCATAGTCTCAATGCCTGTTCATTACGGCAATGTTCCAAAAATGGAAACTGGAGGGATAACTGTCTGCCAAATCATAATGTTTTAATACAAGTTTAAAATGAAGTTTGGAGTGGTGACTGCACATCTAGTTTCCCCAGCAGTTATAACTTGTTTAATTAGTTGCTGCACAATATTGTCCATCCATATTATAGGTTACTCTTTTCACGGAATTTTCCACTTTGATAACTGCACTGGAATCGATGAGATAGAAGCAGCTGGTCCTTTTGACCTATTCTGCAGTTGTACTTCTCCTCCTGGGCACACATATAGGAGGGATCCCCTCAAACACATGACACCTGCATACATACTGATAGCCCTCCACAGAGCAAGAGGCGCATGTGGACACTTCAATTTGGTCACGTAGACATACCACCCAGGGAGGCAAATTCAGTTGTTCTTTTGAGTCAACCTACTGGATGAACAGCAGCCAATGTGTTAAAAAGATCTGTATTAGGGTCAAACACTGGCAATGAAGTAGTGAATGCCACATACAAGAATGGGTTTTAAAGACCACACACACTGGGGGTGATAGGGACTATGTTTTGGGGCTTTTGGTTATGGACTTTTGCACTATATTTGCACTATATTGTTAATAAACTATGATGGACTGGAGGATAAACTCATATGGAATTACTGGGGACCCAAAAAGGAAACCAAGGTGAGGGGCCACTTGCAGGACTGCCCCAAGGCCACATGGGGAGTGTGCCCAGGATGAGGCCACTCATTTACATATCCCCTACACTGGACATCTGGTGACTTCTGAGAGACTCTGACAGGAACCTGAAAATCTGAGCATTGTTAAGGAAATGCCCAGACCAAAGGATGTGAAGGGGTCCAACAGGAAAGTAGAGTCAACAGTAAAGACAGACAAGAGACTTATGACAAAGGCAAAATAGACAGGAAGAGATCCCTACCGTGATGTTGGACCATCATAACATATCGTCCCAGGCACTAGATAGTAGTCCAGCATTGGGAGTGATGCGCCAGAGAACCAAAACTCTGCTTCCCATTATGGGATAGACTGTTGTAACCCAGTGGAGAGCTGCTGGACATTACACAGAAGCTATTAAGAAAATGCCAAGCTAAGCAGGTGGCTCGCTACAACAAATGAGCCAAGTGAGCAGGCCAGAGTCCAACCAGCACATAGCCACACAAAGCAGTGGTAAAAGGCAATTGTCCAAGCATCAGTGGGATACAGATCACATGAGGTAGCTACAGACCCAGGACAGTGGTGGAGACAAAACTGAAGAAATTTGTGTAGTAGTGACCGACAGTCAGTATTCTCAGACACATGGCGCAAGGCCAGGACCAGGAGGACTTAGAAAGAGCTTCAAGTATCAGCTAGCCTAATGTAGGAATCGGAAGAAACAAGGATTATGAGCAATACAGAGGACCAGCAGAATGAAGGCAGCCACAGGCTGGAAGTAACTCTCCTCCCCATCCTCCCACCCAGAGATAACACAAACAAGAAATTGGAGACTGGTTCAAAGACCAGCATACTTGAAGGACTATGAGCCCTTATTTATTTGGTGTATGCAATTCGGTCAAGACAAGCCACAGCATTCTTATCAACGATGTTCAAGGCACAAAGACCTCCAGTAAGTTGAGTCATTTTGCAGTCCTCAACAATATGTATCATGGTTTGTGGTTGCCCACATTGACATAGTGGACTGTCTCTATAATGCCACTGAAATTCTGCGGCATGATGGCCTGGCAGTAAAGGCCATGTCCCTAGGGTGGGCTATGTGTTAGTAACCTCTGTCCCCAGCAAGTCAGCAAACACTGGCACAAAAGACACAATAACAAAAAATTAAAAGGAAAGAGGTAACAATCTGCATGGAGCTTGGAGGAAAGAGCACCAGTTGCAGGAGGGAAGAATTTGGAAAGGGTACCAGGAAGTCAGTATGTTTGCATGACTTGAATGCTGACTACACTTGCAGGTGGTCTGTAAATAGTTCTCTTAATAAAGACCCAGTGTAGTTTTCGAAACATGGAGTTCTCTTATGTTATTACCCAGCATGCAATACATGAAACAGAGATTGTATGCAGCTAATGCAAGTTAGAGCAGCCCCCAAGATGCTGTAACCTGCACCAGGGCTGGCACAGAGAAGAAACTAATAATTAAATACATAAATAATTGTCCTCACTAAATTTTAGGGTTTCTGCTTTTCAGTTTAAATCTAAAACAACGTATAAAACACCAAATGTATTTTTTCAATAATTGATTTTAAAAATTAACTCAGAAAGAGAAGTGTCACATACTTTAAGGAAGTTTCAGTGGAATTTAGGTCCCATTCTTGCCATCCACTGTAAGTTAAAAGTTATAGCGTGTATCACTTCCTGTTCATGCTCTCCGTAGTTCAGTTTTTGGTCACATGTAGCAGGAATGTGGTAAGTGGCTTTTTTTATGGTTGCAATGTGGAAATGTAAGCTTTTGTGAATTTTTAAAATGTTTGCACTCACTTCAGTTGCTCAAATTTACTGTATGCCATCACAATTTAAATAAATGTATAATAAACAATTTTCTAGGAAGTACCAAAATGCCCCAAAATAAATAATGGAAATGAGAGAGACTAGAAGATGAACCCTAGAATTCCTGATATTAGTCTTACTGGGATGTTGCATCCCTCAAACCTGGCTACAAATAAATATGTAAATAAAAACTCTTGTGCGTCCTATTTTTGTTTTATTCTTGTTTTAGCCTGGATATTTTTTAGCCTGTTGTCTTTTCTCTTCTTTTCCTTTCCTATTGATGTTCTACCAGGAAGTAAACATCTAGGTTCCAACCCTGCAAACACTTTCAGATATGAATAACTACATGCACACGAGAAGTTCCATTGAGTTCAGTGGCACTAAAATTTGCAGGTTTGGGGCCCTGGTTTACAAAACCACAGAGCAGACTTTCTGCCCTCCATGTTCACCAGAAAGCTGACTTTCTACTCTTCTATCTGCAAAGAACAATCCTTTTGCTATATTTTCCCACCAAGAAGCAGTAATATCCACTCTTCTACCCAACGAGGGAGCACATCTGACCTTCTTTCACACTATAAAGCAAAAAGAAAAGGAGTACTTGTGGCACCTTAAAGACTAACCAATTTATTTGAGCATAAGCTTTCGTGAGCTACAGCTCACTTCATCTTATGCTCAAATAAATTGGTTAGTCTCTAAGGTGCCACAAGTACTCCTTTTCTTTTTGCGAATACAGACTAACACGGCTGCTACTCTGAAAACTATAAAGCAAGCCGTTCCACCCCGTCCTTTCCCTCTTTCAAGAAAGAACCCCATCTTGCTTTCCTCTGTCACCTCTGAGGCGCTGCCCATCCAATCTGTTCAGAAGGAAATACTCCTCTCAGATCAGAATCTTTCCATCCTCAAGGACCTGTTAGTGAAGAGTGATCTGACACCCTCCCAGCCAACCAGATTCCTCCTGCTCCTAGGTTTAAGGAGCCTGATACTTGTCCTGCTTTTGAGCAGGGGGTTGGACTAGATGACCTCCTGAGGTCCCTTCCAACCCTGATATTCTATGATTCTATGATTCTAAGTCATAGTTGGCCTCCAACTGCCCAAATTCCAACTGTCATAGAACTGCTGGGGTACCATTAAAAGCAATGAAATCTCAAGGCCCTACAGTTCCCCCGCCCCCCACCCCCAGAACCTTCCATAATCTTCTTTAGCATCGGTGGTGTTCTTGTTACATCCTCCTTACACAAAATGGAGGATGAGCCATCTCACTTTGTGAACGTGACAGAACTTGAAACAATTTTAAATGGCTGAAAAAGCACAAAGAAAGAAAAAATCCTGTACGTCAAACAAACTGGGCAGCTAAAGTACGTACATGCTCATTATAGCATGCTTATATATTTTCTGGTATTTCATGCCTGGTAAAGGGGAATATCGTGACTGACGCAGTGCAGGAGATAGCAGTACAGCAACCCACTTAAGGGGGAATATCAGTGGACAGGGTAGTTGAACATAGAGGTAACGGAGTGCTGTGTGATGTGGGGATGCATATGTTGAAGAAGAGGTAGCTAAACCCAGGTGTAGTGGGTGCACAGAGGAATAGCTGAATATAGGTATGTGTCGAATTGGGCAGATAGAGGAATGGCTAATTAAACAGACACGTGTGTATGTGAGGGGTAGAGGGAAGACCGAACTCAATGGAAGGTCAGGATTTAGGCTTCTATTATTAGGACTAAAGCCTGGCTGGGGGATTACCCACTTGATTATTGCTGCTTTGCCTTCCAGGAAGACAGAAGCACAGGAACATGGTGATGGATGGGAGATTTAAAAAAACGCAAGGCCACAGAAGAGGAATTTAAAAGGAAAGTGATCTGGACGCAGCAGGATTGTGAGGCCAGAAGGGATCATTGTGATCTTCTAGTCTGATTTGCATAACACTTGGCCATAGAATGAGCCAGGCATGTTCGGGGCGGGGGGGAGGGAGGGGGAAGACACCGATTTCCTAACCAGCTGCTTCAGTGTAAGGTCTGCCCATCTCCAGCCAGATGAAAGGGAGAGTCCCACCTACCACTTTTTAGACATAAAGAGCTGATATCAGAATTGGGAGTAAACAATAGACAGCCATCTTGTCCAATTGTACTTCAAAATGAAGGTGCTGAGTATATGTGAAATGGGACATTTCACTAACCGTTTACACAGGTTGAGGATCTGGCCCTTACCGTTTTCCATGTTGTCAATTCATGATTTTATCCAAATTCTTGTGACATTTTATGGTTTTCTTAAAACCTCAGCTCCTGGAGTCACATGCATACATGACAATCTCAGCTTTCATTAAAAAAGTACGTTTCCAGCTCTCACAGTAACTTGAAAATATAATGCATGTGTACCCTCAAAGGGTCAAAAATAAGAGGGGAAATAAAAAAAATCCTGGGTGCTTTTTAATTTCATGATTTTTAAAACAATGTCATGATACTGAGGGCCTGGATTTATAATTTTTGAACACTTGCAACTGTCAATACTGTGCTTACATTAGGGAAATGATAATAGTTTGCAATAAGGATGGAAATATAAATTAGTGTAGACATTTTTTGAGGTGAGGAGCAAAGAAGCTCTTTTAATTTTTTTATTGTTAATTTTCTTTCACTTGTAAAGTCTTTGGAGGTGATTTAGGAATAAATAAGAAATGAAAGAATAAAGTTCACAACACTGAAGGCACCCGTACAAGATAAGGGACAAAGCCACTCACATACAAAATAGTTAGAATATCCATGGACCAAATTCTGGGAGAGCGGGAGTGATACCCAGGGCAGGCAAGGGCACAAGATGGTTTTGGTGGCACTGGTGAAGGTAGGGGGTAATGGCCAGGCTGGGTTGGAATGTGAGGTGGTTTCCATGGCACTGGCCAGGGTAAGGGGTGATGCCCAAGCAGAGCTGGGAAACAAGGTGGTTTTGGTGGCACTGGCTGGGGAGGCGGCAATCCCCAGGCTGGGCTGGTGCATAAGTGAGATGGTTTGGGTGGCACTGGTCAGGGTAGGGGGCAATGCCTGGGGCATGAGGTGGTTCCGGTGGTACTGGTTGGGGTAGGAGGTGATGCCTGAGGCAGGGCAGGAGGCGGTTTTAGTGGCACTGGCCAAGGTAGGAGGCAATGCCTGGGCTGTCACATGAGGTGGTTTTGGTGACACTGGCCAGGGTAGATGAAGCCTGGCTCAGGCTGCGATATGGATTCAGTGGCACTGGTTGGGGTAAGGGGTGCTGTCTGGCACAAGGTGGTTTTTCAGTGGCACTGGCTGGGGTACAGGGCAATGTCTGGGCCGGGGTGTGAGGTGGTTTCAGTGGCACTGGCTAGGGTAAGGGGCAATGCCTGGACTGGGCTGGCACGTGAGGTAGTTTTGGTGACACTGGTCAGGGTAGGGGACGATGCCTGGCATGTGAGGTGATTCCAGTGGCACTGGGGGGCTGTAGAGGGTGGTGCCTGGGGTGGGGCACAAGGCAGTTTCACTGGCACTGGCCAGGGTAGGGAGCACAAGGTTGTTTTGGTGTCACTGGCCAGGGTACCCAGGCTGGGGCGTGAGATGATTTCAGTAGTAGTGGCTGTGGTTGCGGGCAATGCTTGGGCTGGGCTGGGCCATGAGATGGTTTCAGTGGCACTGGCTGGAGTAGGAGGCGATGCCTAGGCTGGGGCATGAGGTAGATCTGATGGCACTGGCCAGGGTATGGAGTGATGCCTGAGGTGGGGCACGAGCTGGTTTTGGTGACACTGGCTGGGGTAGAGGGTGATGCCTGAAGTGGTTCCAATGGCACTGGCCAAGGTAGGGGGCAATGCCTGGGGTGTGAGGTGATTTTGGTGGGACTGGCCAGGGTAAGGGGGGGATGCCCAGGTTGGGGCTTGAGGTGGTTTCGGTGGCACTGGCCAGGGTTGGGGGAAAAGGCTGGGTTGTGCTGGGAGGTGGTTTTGGTGGCACTGTCTGGACTGGGTCAGGGATTGAGGTGGTTTTGTGGCGCGGACCAGGGTTGGGGGCGATGACCGAGGTAGGAGCGGGTCCGGAGGTGTTTTTTAGCCGGTAACATTGAACCCTGTGTCCAGAGCACTCCACAGGCCGACCAGTCACAACTTCTATATCATAATGCCAACTTTTCCCAACTTAGCACTAAAAATTTCCCAAAACTGGTGAAAAATTCCCAGATAAAGTTTTTTATTTCAAAATCTCAAAGGAACGTAATATGTGTGTTTTAAATAACTATATAATATATATTATATCCAACTTATTCTTATTCGTTCGAGATATTTCACATTTATTATAATTTTTACACATATAGACATGTTTTTCAATTTTAAACTTATGTTACTTATATAGTAAATAAAATATTTAACACATGAGGAGTAGGATTGAAATAATAAAAAACAATGTATTTTACACAAATTTCACTATTTTAAAAACAAAAGTATTAATAAGTACAGCATGTGCCCTGCAGTGTACTGTACATTAAAGTTACTTTGAAAGTAAACATATGATTATAAAAAAGCAAACAGAAAGAACAAATAACACTCTTTTATATAATTTTCCTTATTATTATAATCTCTGAGTTTTATCCATTTGCTGACTCATAGTCTGAGTCGTCACTAGGAACATTATTACCATCATTAATATTTTTACTAGTTTTATCACTGTCATTTTTACTGTACATATTTTTACAATGTAAATACAAGTGCTTAATAGTAATTACAAAATTAGAACATTTCTCTTGCTTTGCTTTCAAAGCTGACCTTATAACTACACTAGAATTGAGTGTTATGGTTGTCATATTTATTCCCTGAAGGAGATTCATCCACAAATACACTAAATTCATTAATTTTCAATTTTTCTACAAGTTCCTCAGTCTCAGTTTGTGCCAAAACGTTGCTAATTATAGCAGTACATTTATCTTTCTTTATTGTTACGGCCTCAGCAATTTTGGAATCAGGGAAATAACTACTTCAGTGAAGCCTTCTTCAGATTGAATACTGACATTGTGTGCAGCAAAGTAACAGGCCATTCTAATCTCTGCATTTTTAACTTGCTTTTCAAATTTTTGTGCTTTTTTAATTTCACAATCTTGTTTATTAAACATATCATCAATTTTCTTCTTATTAGATACTGTCTCAACCTTTTATGTTTTTTACCATTAGCGTTCTTATCTAACTCACTAGTACCTGCCTGGATTTTTACATCACAACATTTGTAATAAGCTAAAAAACTATTGTTTTCTGCTTTCTGCAGCAGTCTTTGTATTTACCTTCTTGAAGCCACGAGTCTTGAAAGGCTTTTTTGAAAGTAGATGGCTTCTCTTTTGGTGGAAGTTCACCCCGAGTCTTCAATACTCTGTTGGCGGTGCTATCCCGTTGTTTTCATTTTGATGTGGAGGGATCTTTGTCTACTCCTGCAGTCCTCTTCATCTTCTCACCAGCCTTACAGGTCTCTTTATTCATTTTTTACGTAGATAAAAAATGGAAAGAGATATCTGAAATAATGGAATGCCATAATTAGTATAATGTATATTTCAATTTATATTTAAATCAAAGAAATGAACATATTATATATTATTACCTAACACAGTAGGCAAAGATATTTAATATTTGCCTGGAGGAAGGTGCTGTTACAAATTTAGGAACAGCCCAACGCTCTGGTCCACATTCTCTGTGCAACTGCAAGCACGAAATACAAAATTTTATGACAGATCAAGAAACTAATCATAATCAGTAAGTATTGCAATATATTTAATTATTGGAAGGAACCTTACCTAGAAGATACATTTGATAACCATCCCCTCATTACCCGCCAGCCAGCTGTTGCTGAGGTTGGTTTGTTGTGAGTCCATGTGTGCAGGCTTGTCACTTCGCTTGTGCCGTCATGATACAGTACGCTGAAGCACCAATAGGAGAGCAGCATAGCCCGCTTATGGAAATCACGTGACAAATATTCGCCAATCGAATTGAACACATTTTGAGGGAAATTTAAAAGAAGCACAAATATTTTACTTACTACTTGTTAAGAAAGCGTCCCAGGATTTTTGAGACTTAGGAAGTCTTTTACTTTTTGTGACATTTTCAAGGTGCCACAAGTCCTCCTTTTCTTTTTGCGAATACAGACTAACAGGCTGCTACTCTGAAACCTTTCCCGGCATTGTTTAGGTTGTGAACGAAAATTCCCAATTTCCCAAGCTGACACATTTGACTCCGAAGTTCCCCAGATTCTGGGAAATTTCCCAGGATGTAGCAGCACCGCAATTGCTCACATGCGTCCCACCCTTCCCCCAAGCAGAGCCTGTGTAGGGCTTCGGCGAGGGGCACAGGACTCGCGCGAGGCCGTGGGTGACGGGAGGAGGAGCGAGAGAAGGAGCGGAGCCAATAGGGAGCGGCAGACGCGGCTCGCGCTCACCACACTGTGCTGCGACCGTTGAGGTTGCGGTGGGGCGGGTAGGGCGGAAAGACCAGTGAGAAGCGGCGGCCAATAAGCAAGCGGCGGCTGAGTTGCGCGCGGGCCCAGGATGGGAGGAGGAAGGAGGGAGGAGCGCAGCCAATGGTAGCGGCGCGCGCCGGGCCCGGAGGGGCGGGAGCATCGGGGCCGGCGGAGAGCAGTGGTTGGCGCACGCGCAGAAGGCAGGAAGGGGGGGAATGAGCGGTAGGCAGGGGGTAGAAGCGCAGGCCCAGCCCCTTCCCCGCCGCAGTGAGTACTGACTCGGGCGGCCATGTTGTGCGGGGGGAGGGGAGGAAGGAGTTGAGAGAAGACAGGAGAGACAGACTCTCTCTCACACACACCGCACAAGATGGCCGGGGAGGCAGCCGCAACCAGGCTCTCAGGTGGTTCGGCCGCCGCTCGGGTCGCCGGAGTCGGGGAGGCACCTGGGCACCGGCCTCGCGGGCCACTTCGGGCCCGGCACTCAGGGTTTCCGGGGAGACGGAGAGCGGCGAGCCGAGCGCTCCGTACGGGGCTGCGGGCGGGCGGAGGGCGATGGCGCCGAGCTGCGAATCTCTGTCGGCGCCTCGAGCTCGGCGGGCGGGCGGCGAGCCGTACGCCGCCGCAGGCTGGGTGAGGAGGGGAAACGGCGCCCGACGCTCCGGGCCGCCGCCGGTCTCCGCATTGCTGGTGAGTGGTTCCGTCTCTGCGCCGCATTGTTCTTTGTCCTTGAGAGGAAAAACAAAATGTCCTTGGAGCCGGGAGGGGGAGGGGAGATTCCTGCCCCCCCCCTTCCCCTCCGCCCTGGGCTAGGAGAGCCTGGAGCGAGCACCCTCCAACGCTGCAACCCCTTTTCGGTGAGGGGGGCGTCTCTCGCGCTGGGGGGCCGCGGGGTGCTGCAGAGCCGGAGGGAGCCCATGGCTCTGCGAGCTCCCTAAAGACTCGGCATGCAGAGCTCCCCTCCCGTGCAGCATTAAGGGGGCCCTGGCTCCTAGTCCCCACATGGAGTACTAAGGGGGGGGGGCTGCAAACCAGTCCCTGGGCCCTAGTGCAGGACTACTGGAGAGGGGGCGCACCCCAGTCCGTCTCCGGTGCACCATGGCAAGGGGGCATTTGCAGACCAGTTACTAACTCCAGTGCAACACTAACGAGGAGTGGGGCTGTAGACTTTACTATATGTTTAGCTCCAAGTCCTAAGGTCCAAAAATAGTTTTTTAAAGAACATTTATTGCCCCTTGCTGCTGAAAAGGGGATCTACTCTCCCTAGTTTGTAAGAACAAAGACGCCATGTCTGTTTCTTAAAAATAAAACTTGTTTTTTTTTGTGGGGTGTTGGCTTTTAACTCTTTCTGCACCCGTGAACGAAAGCAGGCTGCAGAAGAGAGAGCTTCAGTACTTTATTGAAACGATCAATTAAATTTTTAATTTATCTAAAAAATAGTTTGGAGACAGAGCTTTAAACAAAAGTCTGAGATTTAAGCGCAGTGTAGTGTTGTGGTTAAACTGGCATTATATAAACTTAGAAATCTTCTAAAACAGCCTTGTTTATGCCAACTCTACAGTTTAAAGTTTAAAAAAAATTACAGTCGTGAATTAGACTGCTCTGCAGAAGGAAAATTGGTTTCTTAAAATGAATAATATGTGAAAGTAACTAATTGCAAATGACACTGAAATATGTAGTTACTAAAACACCTTTGCTAAAGTGTCATTTTGTATTTGGTATTTAATTTATGCATTTTTCTGCTACTCAGGCTGCGGTTATTTGCATAGCATTTTGATCAATGTTCAAGTGTAACTGTTTTTATAATTTAGAGCTTGTGTTCAATACTAGTTATCACACTCATTTAAAAGGAAAAGTTTAAATGGAATATTTAGTGTTTGCTTCATATTTGCTCACATATTTAATGATTACTCACATGTTTTAGGATAATGTTCAAATACCAAATCTATAAAAAGTTACTGTAGAATATTACAAGGTAAATAAAGTAGCTACTCTTGTATTAATTGGAGATGGTATGTAGCCATATTTATTGTAATTTATCTAGTGTTGAGTCATAGAAGAATATTTTAAAGTCTTTGTGCTCTTTCTCAAATACAACAGTTGAAAGGTAAATCTACAGTTTCATGATATTCCTTGTAAATGTGAATTGGGTATTATGAAAATGAAACTTGGATATTTTTAGAAATGTTTATGTTTAAAAACATGATTGTGTTAATCTTGCACACAAATTTGTGTATCTTCATTTTAGGTTTGAATTGTAATGGTTTTATAACTACAGTTACATCTCTGCAGTATTAGGGTATGACAGTTTGCTGAAAAGAAAGTTCTAGGTGAAAGTCTGCTGTATTTTTAGCACAATGACTTTTTTTTAAAAAAAAAAGCTTCAGTGGTTTTTCCTTCAAATGCTGTTTCAGCTTCAATAGTTAAATTGGTTTTGAAAACAAAATTGCTAAACCGTTTTTTTTAAACTTTAAAGGATTTGCATTCCATTTATATTAGCAGGTACTGAGAATTGAATTTACTCGTAGGAGTCCTCAGTGTGTAATATGTATGACTTTAAAATACTGACTCTTCATAGAATTATCTGTGAAGCTTTTACTAGGCTGGGGAATATTGGGGATGAATAACTGCCAACCAGTTAAGTTAAGCCTTTTGAGGAAAGGCAAACTTGGTGGTGTTTGTAGTGTTAAAGAGCAATGCTTGGGGACTGATTAAAGGTCAAAGATGCTGCAAGTTTTAAAAACTGTACTCTAAAGGGAAAAGCTGATATCTCACTTGGAGAGATCAAATAACTTGTGGCTAAAAATTCACAGAAGATGACAGCCATTTTAACATCATAGTTTGTTGATAGTGGGGATTTTATTTAACTTTGTATTACTAAATTTTGTAAAGCTTGTAAGGGCTTTTGCATTTTATGGAGTAAAGGAGAGTATTGAGGGAAACTATAAAAATACTACTTGCTTTTGCTTTATGAAATATATGTTACAGTTTTGATTTCATCTTTATGGTTAATGGTCTGGTAGTGGTAAAAATAATGGGAGAGGGACAGTCAATTTACCTCTTCTCATGCAAAAAATATGGACTGTGCATGTGATGTTTCATAATCCCACCCCATCATCAGTCTGTCTCTTCAGATGTAAAAACACCAATATTTTTGTTGCCACAGAGATTATAATAACGTATATGGCGAATACTGTCTTGATTTAATATTAACTCAGTACTCTCTTAAAAATTGCTGTTCTTTTTATATTTTTACAAGTAATTTTTACAACCTTTTTTAGAGCAAAACAGTAACATTTGTGTGTTTTTTCTTTTTTTTTTTTCTTTTTTTTTTAAGATAGAACTCCATAAATGTTTACCTACTTGATGGCTGACTGGCTTCCAGGAGGATTGTACAGACAATTTTTTTTAGGTAAGAATGGGTTGTTCTAAGTTTTACACAGTATCATTACCACTTTCAGTTACTTTCTCATTCTTGGGGGTTTATGTTTAATTGTCTACTGCTGTGCTTTACTAGAAAAGGTAAAAGTGACCTTTGTTTTGCAAGTCTTATTAAATTGAATGGGGTGCGCTACAAAATTATTTGGATTTTAAATGGTATGTCTTAATGTAGGTATAAGATGCAAAAAATGCCCCGTTTTAAAATTTAATGTAAAGTGTGTTTAGGCATTCTGTCAAATTAATTTTGTTCTAATAGCTTAAAAGGTGAATTCATCTATAACAATCTTGACTGAAATTTGGTGAAAAAGCTCATCACTTTACTTCGAAAACTTCCTATTTCATTTACCCTTTTTCCTAAGTGAAAAAATGTACTGAATTTTGTAAATCATTTGTATTCTGAATTCTAAATTTAAATAAAAACAAGTTCACCTAGGCATATTGTAAATTTTAAACATGGCATCAAAAACTGAATAACCAACGTACACACTAATTACAAGAAGTGTCTCGGGGCCTGGCTGTCTTTTGAAGAGCATGAACATTTAAGGTTCTTCAAAGAATTTATTTACATTTATTATTTCTAATTTTGTACCATGATGTTACTCTCCATGTGCTTGTTTTATACTTTAGATGAGAACTTTAATACGCAATCACTAAAAAGTTATGTTTAAAGAAATATACATTTAGATAGTCCTATGGCAGAAGCGTAGGTGGAATTTCTTAGATAGCTTTTGATCTTTTAAACAAACTTCTTTGTTTCTTTTTTAAAAGGGTTGTACCTGGGTACTGTTTCTTGGTTCCAGTGGCTGGTCTGTTAAACCTGGAATAAAAGGAAACGTTCAAAATTCTGTAGTGTTCATGTCAGGTACGTAATATTAGTGATTCTGTTAGTCTCTTAAAATTCAGTTTTTCAGCAAATAAGCAGTAAATTTATGCTGTGGTATTTGTTTAAGTCATTAAAGGGTACTTAGCACAGTAAATGAATGGTGTCTTGCTCAGGAATTGCATTCAAATTTTAGTGCATATTAAATACAGTTCATAATATTCTTAACGTGCCCTCTAAATACAGTCTTTTCTCAAGATTATGGGACAGTCCATTCAGTAAAAGGAGATGGATCTGTTTGTACCATTTAAAATATATTGCATAGTAACATAGCAAATAAAAGTAAAGAATTTAGAAACCCAAGGCAGGTATTTCTATGTTTCTCCATATTCAGCAGCACATAAGTGTATATATAAAGTTAATGAGTTAAACTTCAGGAATACATTGTCCCTGAATTCATTACTTCATGATCATATTTCAAGTTTTCTGTTTGGGCTTTCATGCACTTAATTTAAAAAAATTCTTTTGGATGTTTTACCCTCTAAAACCCTTTTGCTATAAAAATGAGAAGCCAAAGTACTAGTAGTGCCAGATAACTTGTTATTTCTACAACTTAAGTAGACTAATTTTCAACTACCTTTAAATTTGAGACCTCTTTATCTTACCTTTTTAGATTGATGAAAGGTAGCATGGTTCAAATGTAACTCGGAGTTGTCGATCTTACTTGGTGCTTGTATTAATGACAGATTTCTTCTTACAGGTTACCATACTAATGTACAAATTCAGGTCATGAAATCTTAAGATCATCTTGATGAAGAGATTTAAATTAACTGAGAATCCTTAAAATGAATCTTAATTAATTATATATGTTAAAGTGTACCCCCAAAACTGTTTTACATAACTAAAAATTAGCAAAAATCATACCATTCTCATAAGATCTCCCACCTGATTGTGTACAGAAATCCATTCTAGCTTAGATGTAAATTTTAGCCTGTTCCAGCTAATTGCTTTAACTATTCGGATACAGATACAACTTTTCAAGTGTCTCTGCTTGTAGCAGTTGAAAGTCAGTCTCCATTTTACCTACACTGAGAAGTCTTGCCAGTATGACACACAAATCAAACTAATTAATATAGAGAAGTGGTCATATAGCTTACAATGTAAGCAGACTGCAGGAAAACAAATTTTGAATGAGGATGCTGTGTAAAATTTAACAAGTCAGTCATGTAATTGTATAATATGAAACTTGAGAATTAGGAATCCTTATAAGAAATTTATCTGGCATCTTTGATGGCATGCATGTGACTTCTGATGTGAATCTTCAGTCTACTGGAACAGAATGCTACGAAGTCCAGGCCTCTCAAATAATCTACCGATGAAAAAGCCAAGGACAGGCTTGTAATTACAGTAGAACAGTGTACCCAAATCCTGGTGCTAATTCTTACACTTAGTCTGTGGAATTCATGATTTTTATTCCTTTGGTCAAGCCTTTTTAAGATCCAAAATCATCAGTCATGGTTGACCTATTCATAAATACAAATAGAAGTTAGACCCGTTGGGTTGACCCGGTTTGGCTAATAAACACTTTTATAAGGGCATTTGGAAAAGAATCCTTTCATCTTAATGACCTTGAACTCGTCCTGTACCACCATGGTATTCTTTGTACTGAATATATTGTGAAAACTATGGTCTCCAATGTTCTCTAATCATTTTGACTGTTTAGATCCTCACTTCTTGTCCATTTAATTCAAATCTTACATCTTTTGATCTACTATATTGGCAGCTGTTCTTTAAATACATTGTATAGACCTCAGTAAACTCTGTACACACCTCTAGGAAACCAAGAAAAGATCTGACTTTCAGACACTTGAGAGCATGTTAACGTGTCATGGAATTCATAAAACAGTTTGTTTATGCTTTGGAATCATTGTAGTCCCTGATGCATTTAACCAGAAAACATGACATCTAAAAACAAATGAGCCTCACCTTGACTGCACTGCATCACAGTAAAGAGACCATGTTAGACGTACAAGACTCCTTTAGAGCTAGATAGCATGCCATCCCTTAGGGAGAGGAGCCATTGTCTATGGAGCAGAGCATTATGTCTCTAAGGCTGCCAGTTTCATAACTTGTAGAATGAGATATTAGTGCAAAGGACATCCATAAGGCTGTCTGGAAATTTCAGATACTTTGATTTGGGGAAGTGTTTTTTTTTTTTTTTTTAGTACACTTGGTCTGTAGAGTTACAGCCATTAGTCTAATTGAAAATCTTATTTTTATTCAGATATCAAGTTAAACTATAAATGGGAGATGCAAATGGAATTTGGCTTAAATTAATATTTACTAATGACCAGTTTCCTAAGTGGAATGCATGGCATAAAACTTAAGCATTTTAGTGGTGCATTTGAGTTCATTAATTGGTGTTTTTCTATGATTATAAGATAAATAGCTGTTTTGGTATATCTGAGTGTCAGTATGATAACATTTAAAGTTGGAAATTGAAAGTATAATGGGCATGTAGTTGGACAATTGTGAAAAACTATCACTAGTGAAAATGCAAGAAATATGATTATTGCCATCCCACGGCTACTTTCTCTTTTTTTGCTGGCAACATTCTTTTTCAGTTCATCCAGTAGACAAAGTAGACACTTTTGACAACTATCTGCTTACCAAATGTTAACTGCTTCTTCCACAATTGTACTGACTTTAAAATAACATTAATGTTCTGAAATCTGCTTTCTTGGTAATTGAACTGTGGTATGTCTGTGTTTGACTGGGCCATTATAACCTGAGTAGAGCCAAATGATTATTGCCCAGTAGAGTCGTCATGAAAATAACCAGATGTTTAAACGAGAACAAAAATGATCTCTGAACCTAGATAATAGATGCCTAGATGATGTGATACACTATTAGAAGTTTCTAAGATTGGACTTTGAAGTTCAACCTTTCACCATAGCTTTGTTTAGTTGCCTTTTATGAAGTCTCTAGTGCTTGCTGATTTCTTTGAAGAGGGAAGTGATAGATGTAAACACTCAATTGGACAAGCAAACTTATCTTTGTGTTATAACACAGAATTTGAGGTTGCTTTGCAGGGGAACCTCTCTCAGTTGTTTGAATGAGAAATTAAATACACTGAATAAAACAAATACTGCTGAATGCTATATACTGTTGGATCTAATAGCAGTGGTTGGATCACATTTTAATACACATTTTAGTCCTATAAACTCCTTAGATATTCTACTTAGGTAAATTGTCAGTTGCATACGGGTTACCAGTCAAGTTTGATGGATACCCAGATGTGTGGAAAGAAACCAGGCTTTATGAAAAAAATTATAATTACGTTGTTAGAACTAGTTCATTTAAAACATGTTTAAAATGGAAATCTGATGTGGGAAGGGGAAAATATGAAATGAAGGGAGTAACTTGAAGGAAAAAGTATGAAGTAAAATATCAGAATCTAGAAATCTGTACATTAAATATTAAAACTATTGTGAGAATTTATTATGAATACATTCATATCAAAGGTTACATTTCTCTTGAAAATAGATTTTGAAGGTGATGGGAGAAACTTTGTTGGCCAACTGCTGTTAGCAAGAGAATTTTTGACTCATTTGATATAAATTAGATTAAGGCCAGCATTAAGGAGTTAGGTGATCTAGGAGCCTAAATCCTGTTGACTTTCAATGAATCGTATGCTCCTTAGTCTCTTAAATGTTTTTGAAAATTTTATTCTTAATTTTTAAATTAAATTAGTTCTTTGTCATGGGGGAGATCTAGGATTCAGACAGCATCTGTATCAGTTATTGGCTCAGCTGAGAAACGTAACTTATTTAAAATTTTCTAGTTGTGTAATCACAAAGAGCTTTTGGTGTTAGTTTGCTTTCTGGAGGCGTTACGGGTGGTTGTAGGTGGAGCCATTTACTTTCTTGTCTCTGATAGTGTACTGATATTGTAACACCTATTGATATGGGTTGTCAGTAGGCTCTTACTGAGATACTCAGTTCTGAAGCTGACCACATTTAGAAAACTGGACAATGGGTATAGAGTTTTGCTATGCTGTTGTAGCTGCCTTACAAGGAAAATTGGATGCATGCAAATTTTGGTAAATACACGTACTATATTTAACTGCAGTATCATTTTTTTGGTAATTAGCAAACTTAAGAAAGTGAATGAAGTGGAAGACGTAGGCCAAAACCATCAGGGCATTTCACACACGAATCCATTTCAGATTCCACTGATGCCTGGTTAGTCTTCCCATCTACTTGGTTTCCAAAAGTGCTATACATAGCCTCTTTTCAAATCGCACCTCTGATGTGTCACTGAAGATTAATGTATCCAGGATATGGAGGGTAGTTCTAAATTGTGGAAGAGTTTTCATAAGATCTTTGCCTTCTCAAGTTGCCTAGCAGTACGCTGAGGTGCAAATTGTGATTAGGGCATGTCCTCTGACAAGTGCTGTATGCTTTTTGGTCTTCTTTTATTGGGTACATCCCCCCCCACCCCCCCAACCACATGGGATTGTGGTGGCAGCTTTTTGCTAGGCACTTCCTGGTGTTTACATAAAAATCAGTGAATTTTAAGTTTTATTTAGTGATTTCCGATATGTTTTCTTAATGTATATTTTCCCCTACAGGTGTGGTGAGGAATTGATCTCAGTATGCACAAAATAGCTGATGTTAGTTGAAGCACTGGTAAGTTATTCTTAATATACTTACATGTGATTTAAAATATATGATTTATAGCTATAATGTTTAATTTGCTGAAAAATTGATTGAAAATGTCCTTAAACTTGATTGAATTGAAGCATATTTTAAATAAAAATAGGTTTATTTAAAAGTACCAGAGTCCTAAACTCTTCTTATTTTGGTGATGTTATGAAATGCACTTTTTATATGGTATTTTCAATCAATCTTAAATCTTTCATATAATGCTGTGGCACTCTTGATCTTCCATTTTTGTGACTTGACTTCTTGATGAGAACAAAGGTTAAAACATTAAATCAAATCTGTATTTGTACAGACTACAATATATCAAATATGTTACCTTGTACAAATAGTACAATACTTCATCAATATTATGTCTCAATTTGTGGTAAAAATAGAAAATCACATAACAGAATGAATGTCTTAATTATCCTATTAATACCATTAGCCAAGTGTTGTCCTTGTGTGCTCCTATCAACAGCAGCAAGGGTCCTTAAGCAGACTAGTTAGTAACTATCTCCAGGGAGTTTTCTAAGACTTAGCTCTTTTTCCCCTTCTTATTCCAGAGATCTGTAATTTCACAAAGGATGCTATATGATTTTAGGGTATGGCCTGCCACATTGAGCAACTAGTTTATAGGGTCTCATTTAGGAATAGTCCTCTGTTGTCAAAATGCATAGTTGTCAGGTTTGAGTAGGAGAGAAGAGTTGATTATATCTAGTGCCACCATTTGGGATGAAAATGGGAATACAACTTCCTTATTGAATTATATTTTAAAAAGAATGTACCCTGGGACTACTTTGTATGACCTTTAAAACAGGTAGTGAGAGTCAAGTTTCTTTTATCTGCCCAAATTTAAGTCCTCTTGTTGACTCCGTATCTCTGCATACCATTATCTTTGCCCTAATTTTCAGTGCATTTTGTGTTTATGCTGAATCAAACTGAATCAAAAGTCCTGCCTTGTCTAGACAACCCCTGGAGCGTATTGTAAACAGAAAATTGGTGGAGGAGGTATAAGTCTTTATTTTAATTATAAAAATAATTGGGGGTAGTGACATACTCTTCTGGCTCTTTCTCATTCATTAAAAGCCTTTGTTCTTAATTTAAATTAAGCTGTTTAGAATCTCCAAACTGCCACACTAGAGTACTGCAGAATACAAGGAGCTTGCTGCCAAATGTAGGTGCAACTAGTATTGTGTGTGGTGTCTTGCTTTTTTAATTCTTCACTGGCTACATATCGTTCCTATTTATTTATTGTTCCTTGTACCCTGCCCACTGTACTTGTCTTCTCTTTTTTGTACTGCTTTTTTTAATGCTTCCTACACATGGAACGGTATCTCTTACTATGTTGCACGTAATCTTTTAAACCCACTTTTGCCATGCTATCCACCAGAAACCATTGTGCTATCTTCCTCCTCAGTCCTCTTACCCTGTCTTGACCTCTGTTAAAAGTATGGGAACCTGTATAACTTCTTGCTGTGTCATGGAAAGGAGGGGTGAAGGTTGACGTTAACAACAAAGTTAAATTTCACCCCAACTTTCCCTATACCCTTTCTTTGTGTTCCTCTTCTTTCTTTAATTTGGTTTATAAACTCATTGTAGTAGAGTTATGTTTCCCAGCAGCAGTTGAAGACATCCCAATTACCCTGTACATTGGGAAGTTATTCACTTCCTTATGGTGCTTTGTAAAAATCTCTAGGACAGAGAGACAGGAGCCCTGAACTTAATTTGAGGAATTATCTTTAGAATGTTTTCCTTTAAAATGTGTTTGTAATTTAAGTTTAAACTTAGGGCTAGTGATTTGGGTTTGAAAGTTCTTGAATAAGAAATAAAAGCATTTGAGTTCACCATAAACCTTCTTTTTGGAGTTGGTGTACTCTACATGACATTTTGAAATTTTATGTGGGCTGTTACCTTTAATCCAGCCCAACTCTTTAAGGTGCTGTCCTGTTTGTGTTTGCAAATTTTGTCCTCAACTTGATTTCAGAGGTACCCTTCAGAAGTTACTTAACCTCAAAACAGATCTATAAGATGTGACCAAAGATTCTTGAACCTTTAACTTCAGTTAGAATAGAAATCCTTGAGAGCTGGAATAAAACTTCTCTGAGCTAAGAATGCCTTGTCCTATTTAAAGTTACATCATGAACATCAGTGTCATATATCAGAACCCAACAGTTCCAAATGTGTAAAGTTATGATTGTCTCATTGTCTAGTTCAATAGCCTTTCATCCTCGAGATAGCCTTAAAAAAAACAAAACACCTCCTATCCTTACGTAGGCAAAACTCAAATTGATGTCAGTGGAAGTGAACTAGTTTTTCCCTTGGAGACCATCTGTAGTGCTTACCTATCCACATTTTTTAACTGGATAAAACTACATTGAGCCTTCTGAGATCAATAAAGGACCTTCTTGTATTTTGTTCTCTTCATGAAGATATACCTTCTTGTACGGTGAGAATGTCACCTATTTCCACATCCTACAATGAAAGAGTGGCACTAATGTACAAGTCCATTATAGCTCTATCTCTCTGAGGAAGACCTGCTTTGGTAAACGTTGGCAACGTAAAAGCCTCAAGTTTTAAACTTAGGAACTTGTTCCTGCCCATTTTCCTTTACTGGGATTTCCCTCTTAAATAGCTTTCCTTTGTTGTGAAGTTATAACTTTTAAAAAATTCTAATATACAGAAAAGTCTAAGCATGAAAAAGCTTGACAGTCTTCCTAGTCAGCCTTCTTTGTTTGAAATAAGAATCTTATAACTTTGGTATTTTGTATATACATGTTGTTGATATATAAGTATATATTATGCTTACACGTTTGGACTTCCCTACTGTACTTTAGGGAACTGTGAAGGGTTTTTGACAAACATAAGAGGTAAAACTGAACACTTATTTTTGGCTACAAAAGATTGAAATTTTATTTGTTGTTGTGGACTCTTAAAAAAAATCCATCTTTCTAAATTAGAGCGAAAAGTTAATATGTATTGTGAGAGTGTGAAGAGAAGATAAATTTAGAAATTCTAAAATTTCAAATTTGTTTGGTGCTTGAAAATTTACCCAGGTATTGCAGTGGACTGTTAATAAAGTTTGGCGTTTCTTTATTTTGATGATGTGAAGGAAACCTGCCAAGCATTGTATTAACTGCTTTGAGTAACCTAAATATAAATCTTGTTTAATTAGAAATAAAAATACAATAGCTAATAGGTAAGTGTACTTCTTGAGTGATGGCTAACACTATGACTACAGAAGGACATAAAGAGAACATAAGCTTCATGTAGTAAAAAGAATCTTAGTCATAGATCAGTGTGACTGTTTAAAAACAAACCTAAAGCCACTGTAGAAGTCTTATTGGAGGAGGAATCTAACTTGGGGAAAATATGTTAAAACGTTTATTAGATATACCCTAAAAACATAACACACCGTTGTAGCTGTGTAGCTTGAAGAATTGGGTCCAAATTATTTTAGATTTACTGAATGCTGTTCATACTTTCCCCTTATTGTAACTCCTTTAATTGCAGGATCTTGTTACAAAAATAGTAACTTTAGATAAGTGTATGCATCTGAAGGTGGTGGTGGTGGTGGTAATTTCAAGATGAGAGATTCAGATTACCACTATGTCAATTGTTTGCAAACTCATTGGTACAACCAAATATGGCTGAACCAAGCAGAGATACCTTAGGGCTGATGTCTTTTATCCAATCACTTACATTTGCTTTGCACTCAGTGGAATGATCCAACAAAAGTAGGTTTTTATGGGTTGAGCTGGGAAAAAAGTGTACTATGATTATCAGATCAACACTTGGCTTCCCTTATTTCTTACAACAAGAGCAGTAACCATAAAAAGAAACAAGAAACTTGGTGAATTTCATTATGTACTGGGTATCCACTTCACTTACCCCAGCATTCACAAATATTTGACACTGGCAAGAATTGTATCAGTGTTAGTCTCAGGGTATTAGAGAGAGAAGGTGGGTTTTATTGGACCAGAAGATGGTCCAATAAAGGCTATTATATCACCCACTTTGTCTCACTAACAAGAATTGACAGTGTGGTTATATCATATTTTGATGCCTTAGTCAGATTTCATTAGTTCCTAAAAATATTTTGAAACATGGACTAATCTCCAAGTGCCTAAATTGCTTTAAATCTAAATTAATATATACAATATATGATGCATAATAAACTTGTAGTAAGTTTTTCAGTTTATAGAATATTAGTTAAAAATAGCTACCCCCCCACTAAAGTAGAAATACCACTTGAAATTTAAAAAAAACAAATTAATGACAAAACCTAAAAAACCTTGTGGTGTGTGAGGTTGAAGATGGGAAGACGCTGTGATTTGAATATTCTGCCCACCCTCAACTTGTTACCTATATGATGCAACTAAAAGTTGAATGTAAGTAGCTGCTCCTGTATTCCACTTATGTGGAATAGAGATACATTATATATCTGAAATAGGGGAAAAAATCAGTTCATCTGTATAGGAATACTGGGATATGAAACATAGTAAATGGCAGATTGTTAACCTGGTACAGGAAGTTTGCTCTAAGGACTTTATGATTAGATTTTACATAGTTTGACAGGATATTCTGAAATGAGAATAGTGGCACTAGAATGATGAGGCGAAACACTAGATGATTCCACTCAATTCTATTGTCTTTTTAATACATTTTTTTGCAGCTTTTCTTGGAAAGATTATGCCTGGAGGTTTTTTTAAGGGGACCAGATAGTGGTAGAATTGGCTGTAAAATTAAACTGTGTTAAGTTAAAAAGCCACATTCAAAAGAATAAATCGAAAGAAGGAAATAAAAGGTCACAAATGTAAAATTAGAATGCAAATTCACTATTGAGGAAACAATTATTGAAAACCATTTCTTGTACAGTTCAGAGGCTTTCGCTTACAATTAGCACTTCGTAGATGGCTTGTAGGCTTTTTGAGTTCTGCCATTTAGTTGTTTCCTGTACTTAAGGCTTATGTTTATATGGGTGCAAATAGCAGTTTAAAAAGGTACATTAGTTCATTTGTCTTTGGACCACATTTGGTTTGTGTTTCAGTAGCAAAGATGTAATTTAAAATCAAGAGGCAAGAGAACTTGACCTGTTGGGCCAAATGTCCACTTTTAATAGCAGTCACAATAATGCTTCATCTGGACACTTCTAACTTCGTCACTGATCTGGTGCCTTAAGCCTTGTTGCTGCTTTATGAAGAGCAAACATTGAGTATATGGCTGGAGGAAGTATGGTTGGACATTATGCTGGTTGTGTTAAAGGCAATGAGACAAAGCAGTGTAATTTTGCATAATTTTTATCTGATTTTGACACGTTTGCTCTTCCAGTAGCTACTGAAATGACCATTCCATCTATTTTCTGATACTTGGTCACTTTAAAATGGCCATCACCATAGGTGTTCCTCTTTCTAGACAAGAAGACTATAGCCAAGATGGCACAATGTAGGAATTTCTGTTGACTCCAGTCAACACCTTCATATAGTAACCTAGCTTTCATACCTTTTGGCATTATTGGGTTTGATTACTTGTGTGTTTTAAGCAGAGAGAGGGATAATCATTGAAAATTTCATCTAATAGCAAAAAATTAAGGTTAGTTTCAACTTGATTTGAGATCATTACTGTTTGGCTAGAAGTATTGTGTTTTACATTAACTTTAGTGGATAGGTCAATCCAGTAAAGTTTGTCACCAGAGGTAAAATCCTCTATTTCCAATCTATGTTTAATGTTTTAATAGTTCCCTATGCAAAATTTTAGAACAGAGTTCACTGTGCTCAAAAGGTTTCTTGAACTCTTAATTTTTCCTGTAGTATTTATTTGTATTTTTGGAAACTGTTACCTGACATACTGCTGGATGTGCCCATGTTAGTTGGTGACAAAAGCAGCTGTTCTGGCATGTATAATTATATTGAACCAAATTCATGAAGCCTTAGTTCTAAAATTCATGTTTAAAATGCCTTCAAGGTACATAGTTGAATGTTGTCTGTTTAGTTTAAGGATAAATTATCTATATTCCAACAGCATTTTTCTTTTAATTTTTTTTATAAAGAGTCAAGTCAGATGAAGAGTGTCAAATGGAGTCTACGAATGGGAAACCAAGATGGCAGTTCCACTGTTGATTGAGAGGTTGAGGAAATGGACTAATGCATGAGTGCTGTGATATATCCATCCGAGACAGGGACATTTTAACATGGACTTCAGTGTTACTAAACCAGAGAAGATTTGGGTTTGTGATCATCCTACCAAAATGGACTTGAATTTCTAAAGGGTGTTGTACAAGCGAACAGAAAATGGATCTGTTTTTGAGGTGTGGGTGGCAAAATTTTATACTCCAAGAAATTGTACTTAACGGGAATTAAGTTGATATCCAGTATATTACTACCTATTTGGGCAAAATGTATTGTTATGCTGTTTTTAAGTGACTTATTTAATAAATGGTTTTTTTACACTTTATTCTTGGTTTGTCTTTTTCCTGGCTGAAAAATACTTAGAATGTATTGATGTTTAGGTGTATTACATTTCTTTGATCATTGGATTCTGAAAATGAGAAATATTTTTAAAGCTGGTAAATACTGAGGGCTTTGTAAGCTTTATGAAATAGTTAATTTAAATATGGCTATATTTGGTTTCAAAGACTCTTTAGTTTGTCTCAATTTCCAATATTTTATTTTTAGTTATCCATGGAGTTAAAATGTTCAGTTTTTTTATTTTGTTCAGAACTTGGTCAGTTGTCAGTCCTTTTGTTAAATTTTCTGAGGCTGTCATAGGATGGTACAAATTTCATATATATTGGCAAACTGGGCAATAAAATGCATGGTCATTGGCTTGCAGTGAAGGGTCATCCTGAACTATCTTTGTTTTTGTTGTTTGTGTGGAGGGGTTTGGGTGTGTGTGCACAAAACCTTTATAGTGAACTTCAAATGAGTTGTCTGAACAACTTCTTTCCTAAATTTCAGGTGCTTTGTGTTGGAAACTTGTTACATTTTGGATTGATTTAAAAGAACAACCCTACACCATTCTAAAAAAATTTACTTCCTTGGAGTTGAGTACCTTGGCTTAATGAGTGTTTAAACTAATCTATTAAAAATTATTAAAATTAATCTGTACAAGTATCCAATACATTTCATGGCCATCCTCTATACTGTGAATTTCTTGTTGACTTAATAACTCTGTACAAATGAGTGTCAAGTGGAGTTATTTTGATCTTATTACTAGATAAAAAAACAACAAAGTTAACCTATGTGAGGTAGTATTTTTAAAAGTCAGTTATTGTTCAAAAATCACTTTGCCGCTTACAAGAAATGTATGTTCAACCATTGGCTACAGAGAGACAATTGTATACTTAAAGTTAATCTTGAACAGGTAGCCCAACTTTTCTCCTCACAGTTGAATACTGGGATAGACCTGGTGTTAATTAAGATAATTTGTACAAAAGGGATCTCCAGATGATAAATATTATAGATTTAGCATGAGATGCGTTTAACTGTCATTCATTGAGATAAACTGGTGGAAATCTTCATTCTTAACATATGATAATGGCTGTTCATAACTGTTTAATCTTGCAGTGTTGAATGTACACACTTACCTAGCCAGTCTTGTTTCTGCCATTTATTATATGGTGCAGTTGAGTATTAGATTGTCTAAAAAAGACTGAGTATTCAAACTAGTAGATTTTCTTTGTACTGTTCAAGTTCAGTTTGGAATTAGTGCTCTTTTTACATTGTAATTTATTTCTTTAATTTGTGGTGTGTGTGCACAGGGTCACTAGCTTTCTTCTATATTTATATAATCACTCACCAGTCAATATTGCACTATATTGGTATAGCACATCAAATTTACACAACCCTCATTTAATTGCATTGAAGAGACAGGATGGATTGACTGAGGGCAAGAATGGGAAGGATATGGAGGAGCTGAAATAAAATAACTTGGGTTTTACTGCTAGAGCTTGCTATTGGCCATTGGTTGGGATAGTGTACCATTTTTGATGCACTTAGTATAAAGCCCAAATCAAAACATTATCAAAAAATCTGGAACACTGACGCCTGATTCCAATATCTTGTAAAATGGATAATAACTGTGTGAAAAGTTCAGGTGACACTTACAGTTGGCTATCACTTTTGCTTGTTGGGGAGGAGTGGTGGGCATAAGGGCATCTCTTGTGCTTAGATTATCTCCAATTCCTCAATGTGTGGTGTTTTGTCTACCAGGATGTAGTATCTGAGAATTTACTTGGCTTGTAATGAATAACTAATTCTGCACCTTGAATTCTACATTTCTGTAAAAAGTCCACTTTGGGATGTTATGGTGTATTATAAACAATAATGGGTTAAGGAATGGGCAATACTTATCTGGGTGCTATATTTTCTTTGCTGTAGTGTCTTCAGTTAATGAATTAAAATAACATAGCTATTTAATTTTACTCTTCTCAAGAACCACTAGGGAGGCGCTGTTGAGTTAAAAGGGTTACTGGCAAATTGCTTTCTTTAGGGTGTAGTATCTTCCCATTTTTCAAGCTTATATTATAGGTATTGAGTGACAAGGGAAGGGATTATTGATTGAAGATAGATGTTTTTGATTGAATTTTAAAAAAAATTGCTACCCATTGGGTGGGGTTGACTTCCAAGGAGGGTTGTTGCTCAAATCTGGTTATTAGTCCCTCTTCCATTCTTTCAAAATGGCTTGTTACAGCACCACTTCCTGTCCAGGGAGGAAGTAATTTTAGCCCATGGACTGAAATATTTAGCAAATCTTTAAAACAAAAGAAACAAATTACATTTCTTTCTGGCTTGAAAAGGGTGCCTGAGCCAGATGGGGTTAAGATGCCCCCTCAGATGGGGTGGTTTGAAGAAGCCAAGGATGTGGGGGGGTGGCAGGCACCCTTTAGGTGGAGGCTAGCTCTTTTTTTTGGTAGAAATGAAGGGGTGGGTCTATGGTACATCACCTGAGTTGTGGGGTAAATGTAGAGAGTGTCAATCAAAGGCAGAGCTCAGAGCTGGGAAGGAGCTCTAGATGGCGGCTGTGCCTTAGAGAGAGCGCGCTGAGCTCCGTGCCTTCCCAACACTTTACGCAACTTTCCCTAACTTTCAGGCAGCCTCAGGGGGCCACCAGAGCCCCTTACCTGTTTTAGGCACGAATCGGGGGCAAATTGAGCCTTTTTCGGGCAGAAAACCAGCTTTTGGGGGCTCTCTTTTCGTGCCTTGCTGGAAAGAAGAAGCCGTGGAGAGAGCCCAGGTCGTTGTTTTTCCAGCTTAGAAGCCATGGCGTACCTCCATTTTTGTGCGCTCTCCTAATGAGCTTTTCCCCCGGACATTTTTTGTACTAATTATCGCTGCTTTTTACTTTCACGGCAGTATATTTTTGGGGATTAGAATCTATTTATTTTTTTTATTATCTGAAAATATATAGTTACCGTTTTAACCTCCAAATATTTTGGATCTGATGTTTTTCCACTACCCGAAACTAATATCGGCTTGGTCCTGGCGGTGGTGCATGGATCAGGTAGGTGGGCAATTAATATTAATTTTCAGATTTCTGCCGTTTTTGAGTACTTTGACTTTTCGACCGATTTGAGCTGTATTGGGATGACGCAATAAAATACAGAGATTTTTTTGCTTCCTCTGTTACTTTGGGAAAGTTTGCAGGATGCTGCTCTGGGCTGTTTCTCTTCCTATTTTTTCTTTTTAAAATGAATATTATTGTTTTAAATGTCCGTTTTCCTGTGCTGATCAGTGTTGTGTATTGTTATAAGTATCATTGCAGCGTCAGGACTTTGTTCTTGATAACGAAAGCCAATGAAACAAACTGGGACCTTACCTTTCTTTCAACTTTTGACAGTAAATACCTGGGCACAGGACATCAAAGCAAACACAGATACCCCCCTTAAATATTTAAGAATTAAAAGATGATGAGAAATGAGGACAAAAGCCAAGGAGAGGAGGGTTCAGTACACAGCAATGCATCGAGGTATGATCTATCAACTTTATTTTTTTAAAAACCTCTGAATACAGTGTTTACCTTGACAGCTCTGGGTCACTGTCCATACTTAATACAAAACATTTAACTGATTTTGATTCCTTTTTTAAGGAATGACCTTGAGATTGTTAATATGCCACACCCTAATTTTTTTTTGGTAGCAATTTCTGAAAGTTGTGTTGTGACTTAAGGGCCCATGTCAGAGTCAAAAGGTAATGTACCTTTATTCAAGGGAGTCCCTTTCTCTGTTATGCTTTTTAAGTTTCTGAATTTCAGTTTTTAGGTTTTTTGTTCTGTGAAAAACGACCTTGTCGCTTTAGCCATTGCTGCATTGCACCATTTTACATACAAGGCAAATTTTTCTTTGAAGAATCTCAGAAGTCTAAACTTTAACTGAGGGCCATACAGAAGCCTAGTAGTAGTAAATTATAGTAAATAGACACTAGAGAAACTTACATGAATGAAAAAAAGTTCATTTTAAAATATAAACTAAAAAGTGCCTGTTTGATTGATGCTCCTTACTTTATATTTTATTTGGGCTTACTGAACTTTGATACTGTTTAGGTATTTTAGGATATTTTGATACAATTTAACCAAACTTTCCCCTGGTGGTGATAGTATTTCATGTTTATAAAATCTAACCTAGGATTGTTAATGGGAACCTTGGTGTCCTTTGATTGCTTGTTTTGTATATTTTTGCTCATAATGTGTGTTGACATAAAAGTAAAGTAATGATATTCTTTTCAGATATTTTATAAATTTAACTTTGATTTGTGGAACAGTACAAAATACTGAAAATACAGCTAATATTTGATACTTACAACAACATTAAGTCCTTTGTTTTGTTCTTCATTTAGCTTTTAACATTGTATTTTAAACAAAATGTGTTGGCTTAATCTAACATTGAAGTCTAAAAACTTTTGCATTGCTCTTCTGTGGTTTGTCAATACACTGCATTTTGCCTGTTTTTGTTAACTTTTATTAAATCGTGGCCTATTCATTTTTCCTTGAGTATCTTTTAAGTAATTATCAATAAAATGAATTCTAAAACTCTTTGCTATCAATATGTGCACTATGTAAGTTTTTATCAAATGTATGAATAAGCTTTTGTCCAGTAATATTTAACTTATTCTTGAACATTATATGAACTTGAAATATTGTGGTAGAAACACAGTTATGACCACGTTATTTTGTTATACCCTTTTAAAACTTAATTTTGCATGCCAATCAGGAATGTTTTTAAATTGCAATGTAATAAAAGGTGTTAAAATGGAAATAGGTAAGTTTATTTGATTTAAAATGGTATTGTTAAATTGGTTTAAAAATACCAAATCACATACACACAGTATATACAAGGACTTGCGTTATTTAAAATATGTTTGACACATTCTTAACCTTAATTGTAAGGTTGTAATTGTGTTTTTAAGTGAAGCTGCAAAAATCCTGACTTTGTCAAGAAAAAGTTGGTTTGCTTTTTAATCTAAATGTCACTGAAAAATGTGGGTTATCAGTAGTAAGAGCAACAGCAATCAGAATAAATACATTTTAGGAGTGTAGGAACATTATTCCAAATAAAGTGAAGTCTAATAACTGGGTATAATGGGTGAATAAGTGGGATCACACAGACACACGACCTTTGATTTTTTTTCTGTCCCAAGGGTATAATATTTGCATAGCATCACGTGTAAATTTTTCTCTTTTGTAGCAAAGATCATGTGTCTAGCATCATTGATAGAGCCATGTGTTTCACCGTTGTATTAAATAAAAAAGTAAAATGCCTACCATTTTTATCCCCCTTTCCTCAGACTTCACCAGAATAAACTTACTGCTGGTAATATCTACTCACCTGTAGTGTGGGAGCAATTGAAGAGAGCATATTTATAAATGAGCCTTATTTTCTGAGCTGTGAGTCAGCTGAATGTCTAAAATACTCTACTTCCTAAGGTTGACTTTAAGATATGGGGGAAATGATTTCTAGGAAGTAAAGCCTTCAGCTTGCTTTACTGTAACTCTGAAACACATTGATGTCTGCACGGATCATGCTTCTCTGACTTGACTCCCCTCTCACAGTTTTGTTGGACTAGCTTATAAGCATTAGGTAATGTGTGAAGTCATATTACACAATCATGCCTTGATTGGAGGCTACAGTAATGACAATGGATGGGTAAGGTGGATATGAGTGACTGGTGCCACTGATCTGAGGTTATGAGAAGCAAAAATACAGATGGAGAAACTGTGTGTGTTTGGTAGAGAGTGCATTAGTATAATGTCTGGGGAATATGACTGGAATTGTGATTCCTGCATTTCTATTCTTAGGAAAGGAAAAAAACCTTATCTGAACAAACACACACTCCTCTGAGAGTTGACTTGAAAGAGACATTATTCCTGAGGGGAAATGATGTTAGTTTAACTCTTACAAAAAGTTTAGTAGAGTCCGCACATATGTAGGCCTTTCTTGGGACCTTTTGGATGAATAGCAACACCTGTTCTTGTATTTCAGGGTACAGACCGTAACCTAATTGTCAAGCTTTCCAACTTAACTGTTAAGCTCGCTCACTTGATTTAAGTTGCTTCACCCAGGATGAAAGCTGGGATGTTGTCAGTAACTCAGAATTTTAAATAATGGAACAGAATGTTGGCAGTAATGTTTCTTTAAAAAATATTTTTCTTGCATCTTCTGCCTTTTTTCTAATGCTTTTTTTAGAAAAAGCAGATGATGTGAAGAGGAGCAGTTACATGTACATTAGGTTACATACAATACATTTTTAATGTATCCTAATGTTAACTTCACAAATACTGGTATCTGAAATACAAATAAGATAAAATCTAGGAATTGGCAATCCTGTACAACAATAGTATAAATAACATAAGGACATGCCATATAGTTCCAACTTCTGCTTAAATCCCACTTCTGCTTAAATCCCTTGGAATTTCCTTATTGCAGTTACCTTCTCGCATCCCTAACCATAATGAAATGGACATGGCTTGTATTTTTATTATGTAAGAGATGCTGCAGCAGCACAAACAGTTGTATTTGCTGCCAACTTGCACTTCGTTATAAAATACAATTTGGAAATATTAGTTCTGTGTGAATGGATTTAGACCTGATTTCCATTGAGAGCTTTGAAGTTTTAGATCTGTAATCTGTTGTCCTCTTGGCAAACGGCTTCTTTTGTAGAACTGATTGCTGCAGACTTTGTAGACCAGAACACATTCAGTTTGTGGCAGCCATTTTATGAAGTAGTTTCATATAAAAGAGGATTTTATCTGGGGAAAATAAAGAAGTGAAACAAAAATTAACACTGATCTGTTTCATCAGCAATTAGTGTTTCTTATCTTGTTAGTGCTCAAAAGGAAACTAGCCACTCTTGGAAGGAAAGAAAAATGATTAAACGCCTGGCATTTTGGTGCAGGTCCAGTTCAGTCACAAAATGGCTGTTCCTTTGTGCCGCATAGCTGACAGACATACTGCATTGCACTGTGTGTACTCTGAAAACAGCAGGAAGTTGCTGGTGGGGAGTTCAAAGGCCATCTTGTTTTTGCTGTGGAATCTGATTGGCTGTTAGCTCACTTGGTAACAGGACGGTCAACACTCTGGGGCCTCTGTGGAAGCAGAGCTCTGCCTTCTAGTGATGTCAGCATAAGCTTGCTTTTCAGAGCCTCCCCCACTCTTGGCAAGAGAATTACTGCCTGCTCAGCCAGCAGGGAAAACAGTGTTTGCATGCACAGCATTCATCCCAGTGTGTGTGACAGAGAGAGCGTGCATGCATGCAGTAGATCTACAGTGAATTTCCTCACACCCTCTTTATGGACAAGTAGTTCATTATTTTCAGAAGCAAGTAGGCAACTGAAAATTAACAGGGTTATTTTTAGTAGAATTTTCCTTTATTTTTTTTTTTTTAATTTGGTATTCCCTTTAGCGTTCCTTGAACAGCTGGATATTTTGTATAACTTTACAAATCTTAAATGGGTGAAGCTCCATAAGTGTGTAAATGCTTTTAGCCTGGTCATATTTTACTCTTTTAAAGAAAACACAGGAGAAGCAATGCTGGACATGTTTAACAAGATACATTTTTAAGATGGTCTGGCTACAGATTCCTTCTCTTGGTTCTCCGGTTTACAATCTAATTGGTTATTACTGTGAGTGCTTTTTGTTCCAGTCCTGCAGTACCACTTACATAATTTGGTCCTCTCTGGCCGGACGAAAGCAGTGGTTTTTTTTTAAACTTTTTAACCTTCTGCTAACTTCTAATATGAAGGGTTTTTTTAAAAAACAAAAACCAAGCAATCCATGTTATGTCAGTGCAGGGGCAGAGAAAATAATGTGCAATAAATTTGGTTTTGTTGTATTATAATGTAATCTACATGGAACACAAAGGGGTGGTTCATTTTTATTTTAAGGAAGTAACTTATCTCATTATAAATATATGATTCATAGCTTTTAAACTACGGTATTTTCTGTTTTTTGAGCATGGCTAGAACTGTGCAAAGAATATATAGAACACTTTAACTTCTTGAAGTTTACAAGAGTTTGAAATATTTTAAAATATTTATGAACTGTTTCTTTAACTCAAATAAAAACTTAATTCAGACTTCTTTGAAATAATCAAACACTATGCATTCTCTAACTGTATTATCCTGAGTATTTTGTGTAACAGAAGTGGGGAAGACAATAGAGAGATCAACTGTGATTTCATAATCCTACAGAAACTGCCTTCATTTATCACGGCCAACTAAGGGCTCATTTACACTAGAAAATTAGATCAACCCAGCTGCCTTGCTCAGGGGTGTGAAAAACTCACATCCCTGAGCAATGTATTAAGCTGATCTAAGTCCCGTTGTAGACAGTGCTAGATGGATGGAAGAATCCACCTTTCAGGGAGGTGGAATACCTGTGCCAACAGGAAAACCCCTCCCATTGGCATAGGTAATCACAATTTTTATTAAAGCTAATGTTAAATTATATAATTTATCTACACTGAAGTGCTACATTTGAACACTTGCAGCACTGGAGGTGTTTTGCTGTACAGTTTCAAGTGTAGCCCCAAGTGTGTCTTTACTGCAGAGTTTCCACAGGGTTTTCTGGGTGTTGCCCCTACCTGCTCCCATCCATACATAAAACCTCTTGCCTGAGTTTAGTGATGCTTTCAACACAGGCTAGCTTTCAGAGCTGGAGATGTATCTTTAGAGTCTGGGTTCTGCTTTTACTTGTCATCCTGCCCATTTTGCAGTGAGGTTTAAGTCAGTCAAGTGCTGATAGTTCTGTGCCAAAGGCACTGCCTTTCTGCAGTTCCCCCTTCTGCTCAGGACAGATAAGGTCTCCCACTATGCACTGGGGAAAGAGTCATAAAGAGGTGTATCTTGGGTGTGCCCCTAGAAGTCTTAGAAGTGCACAGGGGAAGTGCAGCACCAGGTGAGAACACTAACTCATTTCAGTGCTCCTGAGCTAGGCTGACCCAAATGCCCAGAGCCAGGCTAACTGCACTGAAGACATACACTGTCTTTTGCACCACTACATTTGAAACGCACTAATATGATGTTGAGCTGATTTGGGGCAGGGAAAGAGGTAATAGTGGCAAGGTGTCAGTTAACATTAAGGGTATGTGTACACTTAAACCATGATAGCATTACAGCTGTACCACTGTAATGCCTCAGTGGAGATGCAGAAGGGGTTCTACCACTGGTGTAGGTTATCTAACTCCCTGAGAGTCAGTACCTAGCACTGTCTGCGGCGGGGGTGGCATAGTTCGTGCTCTCACTCTCAAAAGTGTGGATTTTTCACACCCCTGAGAGAAGTAGCCAGTGTAAGTTCCAAGTATAGATCAGCCCTTAGAAACTGAATCATCAATCCTCAGAACAGTGTCATTCCAAACTCTGCCCCCCCTTTCTTCAGTGCCTCTCACCTCTATTCTATAGGTTTCAGAGTAGCAGCCCTGTCTGTATTCACAAAAAGAAAAGGAGTACTTGTGGCACCTTATAGAAGCCACTTGAAGAGATGACAGGATACCTATTTATTCAGCCTTCTGCCTCGCAAAACACTTCACACTTAACTAAGTACTGGGTATTTTACAGCAGTGATTTTGAACAATTCATTGCTTGCTATTCCCCAACCCTGCCACACCCAAAACCAGTTCTGTATGTGACAGTGGAAAGATTCTGCCAACTGTTTACTGCTCTAAAATATTTGTGAAGCTATAAGTGTTTACGCTTCCTTACATTTCTTTCATTTTTAGGCACAGAAAGATCAACATAATTCCTTATATTTTAATATTCTGTAAAAACTCCTACTGGAGTTTGTAGGAACAGTTGGATATTTTTTGTTCTGTGAGGGAGTCCCACCTCTTAACTGTGAATCTGCCACCTTTTCAGATCTCCTTTCATCATTACTGTATTTGGAGAGGTGTGGCTGTCACCTGATGTCTGCAGGGGATGCACTCTAATAGATTATTGTCCTAACTCCTCCAGCCATAACTGCCTTTAAAGATCACTTGTGATAGAATCATATAGCAGACCTCCAGTGTCCGTGTAAACCCATATCTTCTGGGTTTTGTACTGGACACACAGATGTAACTGGCTGAAGTTTTAAACCATGAAGGGGGAAAGCCTAATTCCAAATTTTACTAGGTCTTCTAAGGCCTGTTTCTTTAACATAAGACTTGTCAGGGTTTCATGCACAATTAAAAAAAAAAAAAAAAAGTCTCATTCTGGTACATACTAAAACCAATTAGCCGTTTTGAGCAGAAGAGCTGTTGGTGTGTATATTTCCCCTAAAGCATTTGCATGTTCACTACACTACACTGTGTTGCTGACTAGATGCAGAGTCCCTTTTGAATTGGCCATTGTGCTTCATGCTGACTGTGCTGACATGGAGCTAAAGTGGCAGTTAAAATGATTGAGTGATGTATGAAATAGCTTCTGTCCTGCTGTCCCTTTCCTAAAGGAAAATGTGTTATCTAATCCAAGTATCCGAGGGGTAGCTGTGTTAGTCTATATCCACAAAAACAACGAGGAGTCTGGTGGCACATTAAAGTCTAACAAATTTATTTCAGCAAAAGCTTTTGTGAGTAAAAACCCACTTCTTCAGATGCCACCAGACTCCTCGTTTTTATCTAATCCAAAGGGCACGGATATCTAGTAGGCAAAAAGACAGGCAATCTTCTCTTTTCCCATTATGCACAGGTATTATAAGGTTCTCAACAGTGGGTGCTGCGTGAGTGGGAACAGTGAGGCAGTCACAACTGAGTTATATGCTGCTCTTGGTGAACATTTAAACATGTTAGTACTTTCGGACACCACCACATTCTTGGGGAAGAGGAGATCTCTTTCAGAGCCCTGAAGACTACACCTGTACTCTCCTTTCACTCAGGGTGAACTGGGAAGAGTCAGTCTTTGGTGTTTCTCAGGGCTGGTCTACGCTACCAGTTAAGTCGATGTAACTTACATTGCTCAGGGGTTGGAAAAAGACACCCCCCTTCTTCCCCCATGACACAAATTACAGGAACCTAAACACTGTCCACTCTGGCGCTGTGTTGGCGGGAGATACACTATCGCTGACACAGCTTCCACCTCTCATGGAGGTGAAATAATTATGCTGACGGGAGAGCGCTCTCCTGTCCACATAGCGTGTCTGTACCAGATGGTCTACAGCAGTGCAGCTGTGCCGATGTAGTGCAGCAGTGCAGCTGTGCCCTCAGTGACGCTCCTTAATCAAGTAGAGGGGGTGTGACTGCTTTTACCACTAGAATGATCGATTCTTTTCTGACCCCTACTAAATATCTTGTATCCTAGGCATTTCCAACTTCTAACTCACGGATCAATGAGCAACTGAGCCCTGTTTTCAACATATTAAGGCAACTAGTTAACTAACTTCCCCAAATATTTTTATTTCTGAACACAGTCTGCTGAGCTGTTGAATGAGGCGGATGGTGCTGTCTCTAAATCTAAAACTTTCTCTCTTTTAGAGAGATCTGCTGCAACTTAGGTATCTTTGTTCCAGGTTTTAATGAAGGCAAAGCTGTTTATTAGACAGTCAGTGTCAATGAAGAGATTGGGCAGAAACAGAGTGAGGTACCTCAGATGCTGCTTTTCAGTGTGGTCATTTTTCCTTCAGTCTCTAAATCTGTGCCTCTAACGGTGAAAAAGACAGGAAGAATAAAGGAAGAGGAAGAATAAACATGTCAAACCTAAAGCCAATTAGCAGGTCTTAAAATACTGCTCTGCTCTGAAAAGTGACTAAAAATTATGTGGATTTTCATGTTGGTCTCTCAATAATCCCTATAGCACTGGGATCTGCAACCTTTGTCACGCGCCTGCGAGGGTAAGCTCCCTGGTGGGCCGGGCCAGGCCAGTTTGTTTACCTGCTGTGTCCGCAGGTTCAGTGCAGGCCAAGGGTTGTGCTGGCTGCCGCTTCCCACAGCCCTTGTTGGCCTGGACTGGCGAACCACGGCCAGTGGGAGCTGCGATCGGCTGAACCTGTGGACGCGGCAGGTAAACAAACCGGCCCGGCCCGTGAAGGAGGCTTACCCTGGCAGACTGCGTGCCAAAGGTTGCCTACCCCTGCTATAGCAAATATGTTCCATTTTCCAAGATAATGGATACACTTTTGAAATGTAAACCTAGCAAAGTTAAGATGGTTTTCCTTCTAATATGTTGTCATAAGTAATAAAGTTACTGCAAGTCAAATTAGACCTACTACACGTGAGTAACTGAAACTTCATAAGCATTTCTCTTCATGTTTCAGAAAAAATAATATGCAGCTCACTCCCTTCTGTGATACTGTTCTGAAGTGTGACATGAGTAAGAAGCAGTAAAAATAGACCATATGATTCAAAGTGCACAAAAGGAGCAGATATGTGCAAGAAGGTACCATTCTACGAGGTCACTTTTCAGAGTGGAGTCCTGCTTTAACTTTGTCTAATATGAATAAGACCTGGTCAGATGGAGGAAGTTTGAATGAAAATTCTGCATTGTATCAAAATGCTCTTGGGAACTACTCATACAGTTACTGCTTTTGCTGTGCCTTTAAGGATGGCAGTCCAGATTCTGTTTCTGTTGTGCGTGAGAGACTTCGTTTTAATAAAGCTCTTTTTCATGGGCACTCTGCTCATTTCTGATCAGCAGGATCTCCTATTTTTTCAAGTCTTTTGGCCTCTACACAACTCTGCAAGTGCATCTCACTTTGTAACCTGCAACACCCCCTGGTATTGCCATCCTGAACAGAATCTAGTTGTGATATATTATGTAAATGTAGGTGTAGTGTCTTTGTAGTGGAAATAATAAATTTATAAAACACCTGTCAATCAGGATATCACACCATACTTTACAAAGCAAAGAACTTTAGAGAGAGGTATGCAGATATGGACCATTTATTTAGCTCAGGAAGTGCTTGTGCTTTGGTTCTGCCTCTGGAGCCTTAGGTGTTAAAACCTATCTTGGAGAGAGAGTGGCAGTGTCGGCCAAAAGATCATGCTTTCACTTAATGCTTCACAAAAAGTGTCTTGAAAGCTCAGTTTTTCTGTGAACATCTATCTCAAGCTAGCCTTGAAATTGGAACAAGGATGGTGACAGCTAGGACACCAGTTGTGAGCATATAGTTCTTAATAATTAATTGTATTCTAGTAGCACCAAAAAGATCCTATTGTCTGGGTGCTATACAAACAAAATCAAAAACATAGGCAGTAATTTACAGTCTTACCAGTACTGGACATTAGAGCTGGTACTAAAGTCTGTTGTGTGCTTACCATGTTCTATTATAACCTGCTATTTTCAGATGCTTGTAAATTTGCCAGACTTTAACCATTCTGTTAGAAATTTTCAGAACTTGCTCTCTATTTAATGCTGAATTTCTTTTGAAAGTTTCAGCATAAATAGTTTAGCTTTTACTGAAAACGAAGTTGGGCAAAACAGGTTGGGTTTTTTTACATATGTTTTTCTTGAAAGAGTGTTAGAGCCTCCATCCTTCGGAGCAGGAGCTGGATATTTGGCAAGGGCAGCCTGGGGTGCCTTTTGTTGTGGCCATGAACATCACATTTTCTCAAGTTAGCCTCTGGAAGTCACGTTTTGTACGTGCTCTGTAGAGGCTTGCTCCTAAAAAAATCTCTGAAGACTCAAGCATGCTCGAGCTCCCTCCTCCTCCTCGTCTCTTTCCCCCTGTCTCCCCCTCCCCCCACCCCCATCTGCACCAAACATGCTCATAGGTACAGAGCTAGAGCAAAAGATAAAATGCAGGCACTCACATAGTGAGGAGGAGGAACTGCAGCATTCCTTTCTTTCTTTTGGTGTGTACTTCTATCCATGTTATTGAGCAAGGCCTCACACCCTTGCCTTAGGAGGCAGGCAAGTATCATTATCTTATTTTACAGATGGGATGCCTCAGAGTTTGCATAAGGTCACGTCAGGCTGAGAATAAAACCTTATCTCTAATTGGGTTAGTTCCAAGTCTCATCCACTTTCTCACGCTGCCTTTCATGCTCCATGTGCCCCAGGTCTATGCCTGGTTGTACTGACTGTTGCCATTAGACCACATTCCTCTCCAGAATCAGGATTAGAATCCAGAAATTCTGATACCCAATGTTTTGCTACTGCTACCAAATAGTTGTGTAAGCCACTGGCAAAATGTGTGCTACTACATCTTGTGGATGGTCAGGATAATAGCCTACTGCTGCTACCAGTTACACCATTAGCTCAAATTAAGAGGTCAGAAGTGTGGTTTGGGGTTTAAACACTACTGATGAGGGCGAACAATATGATTTTATGTGATGGAATCTTATCACTTTGTGTGTAATTTCCTAGGTTTTATAAAAAGCAAAAACTGTTCTTAAAAAAAACAACCAAAAGTGGTAAAGTCAACTACTCAAAAGTTAGGAAATGCTAGAACTAAGGTTGTATGGGGAGCTTTAATTTGACTCCCTTGTGTATATGCTGGAAAGTAAGCCGCCTTCTTTGAGTGCTATCCCTGTCTCCACTTCAAGGGTCGGTATGTTTTTGAACTCCTTGTTTTTTTTGGAAGAGGCCTCAATTTCAGATTTTGCTCCAGACTCTGCAAAAACCTCTCTGTGGCCCTGTGAAAACATATCCCTCACCTTCATTCTCTAGTTACATCATGCAAGGAAATTTGGGGTGCTATTTATATTAAAAAAAAAAAAAAACTACACAAAATTGTGTTGCATTGCCCAGCTGTAAAATGGTAGAGCAGTCATTGAGACCCAACCCCTTCTACAATTTTTTTGCAGATTTCTTAAGATGCATGTTTGCGAAAAGGTGACCCAGTCAGCTCCTAGTGTTGCTGTTAAACTGGTTCTTTCTTGAACGCAGATAAGATTATTTCCTTTTATTCTTCAGAAATGGGTCAGTTTTTCCCAGATCAGAAATATCTGCCTCATGAGTAAAGAGTTACAGACTGGAGTACATCTTGGAAATGTGGAATCATCTTTTCTGAGTCTTGGTGGATCTAGATTTGTAGACACACTCCCCATAAAGGGGCCAACCCAACTCGCGCTTAGCTCAATAGATGTTTGTCCTTTGACTTTAGTGGGTGTTGGGTTGGGACCAAAGTGATTTCCAGATATATACTATTTCTTAGTGTAATTGAAAGTCGCCTTGTTCTGGTGCTCATTTTTAGCATCCAAAAAAGATTATCTCTCAAAAATAGACACTGGAAGAGAGGGACTTTAATCTCCAATTGTGTACAGGTCTAAGGATTAACAAGCACATACTTGCATCTGATGAAGTGGGTTTTAGCCCATGAAAGCTTATGGCCAAATACATTTTAGTCTCTAAGGTGCCACAAGGACTCCTCGTTTTTGCTGATACAGACTAACACGGCTACCACTCTGAAACCAAGCACCTACTGTTTGCTCATTGACTGGGGTATATTTGCTTCCTGATATTGTTGGAGATGGCTAGGATCCACTTTGTGGAATTTACTTTCATATTTTAATGAAATTAAAAAATATTAAAGTATTAGGAAGAAAAGTTAAGGTGGTTATTGACAAGCACATGCCCTTTGTTTCACTGACAGGTTTCAGGGGTTTTTAAAAAGGGAATTGCTTGCCACAATCTTAGAAAATGAAGAAATATAACATACTCAGCTGCAATATTTTTAGCAAGAGTATATGCATGTTCAGACACACCTGCAAATGTATGGCTGATTCCTCTCTCTAAAGAAATGACAAGTTTGAGATTTCACTATTCTTAATCCTTATTTGCATTATGGTATTACCCACAGTGTGGTAGATGTGGTCTCCGCCCCAGAAGAGGTCAGAACCTTGACAGATAAAGGGCTGCAGGGAGGGATAATAGGTAATTTTGTGTGTTTAAATAAACAGCAGCTATGCCACCTGGACCTCAACCCAGCCATTATTGTTTAACTTCTTGTAGCCAATGCTAGTAGAGCTGTTTGAAAATATGATTCCCTCTCCCCCCCAATTTTGATTTTCAGTGGAAATTTGAATACAAAAATATTTCAGCCAAATGTTGAAATATTTCAATTTGGAAATGCTGCAGCTTTACCTCATGGGGGTTGTAGTTCGGGCACTTCAAGCTTCCATTCTCCTCTCTAGAGTGGACTCCTAGGTTGGACTGCATTTCCCATGATGCACCCTATAGTCACCTCTTAGAGAGGGGAGGCAGTTCACTGTGGGAGTCCCTTGCCATGGTGCATTTATGGAAGATGCAGGCCAGCTGAGGAGCTTGGCCGATAAAGAATGGGGACATGAAGCAACGGAATTACAGCTCCCATGAGGCACCCTGGCAGCACGTCCACATGGAAATATTTCAGTTTTTGAGTGTTTGGATTTTTGACTAAAAATTGAAAATTTCCACAGAAAGCAGGTACTTTTCATGAAAAATGTTGTCTTGTGGGAAAATTGGGTTTTCAGTAAAAATCAGTTTCAGCAGAAAATATTCAACTAGCCCTAATTGCTAGTAAATGGGTCTAGAGTGAGCTATTTTCAAGTGAAAGAGAAGGAATGGCCTTAGGAATGAATTCAGTGAGGACATTCCAAGAGAAGGGGACAAATGGGGGGGGGCTGAGTGGGGGGGAAATGAGGCTGGGTTTACAGCAGGGGGGCGATGTGAAAAGACCTGAGCCAATAAATAAGCAAGGGCAAAGGTGGGGAAAGTCTAGAAGGTGGTGAGGACAAGAAACTTGAATCCTTCCATTGGCTTCCATTTTTCCATCACCTCAAGTTCAAGGAGGTTTGACATTTTTTGAGTGCAGGCATGGAAAATGAGCTTACAAGAGTTGTGTTTTTGTGTGGATTAGAAGTGGGGGCATAAGCAATGGGAGTGTTGGAGAGGCCAATGACAAAGTGGCTTGTCTTGTTTTTCCAGTTCTCCTATAACAGAGCAGGGAAAAGGGGTAACAGCTTCTGAATTTCATATTCCCCCCACTTTTAAAGCCAAACTGAAGTAGGCAAAGCAGACTTTAAAGATGAGCTCATTACTTAGAAGTTGGTCATTTCTGTTCCTCCAGGTTTTGAAATCTTCCCTTATAGCTAATATTTTCTTTTAATTTCACATTCTTCCATTTTGAGACACAAAACAAACCAGAAGTCACAAGAGCAGGGACAAATCATAAGATGGTGGAAGAGCAATCTTCTAAAATGGTGACTGGAAGTCTGGCTGAGTGCCCAGAAGCACTGGCGGAATTTCTGGAGCAGTTTTTCATGCAGTGTTTCACTGCTGCCCTCTGCCAGCTCTCTGAGAAAATGCAGTTCTGTTCTTCGGTAGTGATTTACTGTACTTAGTCAATTGTCTGGGATGTATTTATTCACGACTGGCTAGGGATATTGTCTCAGTGTGGCTAGGAGACCTGTATTTTGTAGGAAGGAGATTTAGTTTTTACAAGGACTCATAAAAGAATTCCTTTTAAAAATAGAACCCTTTTTATTTCCATATTTGAATCTTTTCTATTTATGTGTGGAAAGATTTATGAAATTTTATTTTATTGTCTATTGATAGCTACTGTGCAAAAGTATATTGATTTCTGTGATTTTTATCATTGTATTATATTATGATATTCTTGCTTGTGCCTTTTTAAAAAGTACTGATGCTGCTGAAATTAATCTATCTGGACAAAAACTAGATACATTTGTTCTTTTATAATTTTATAAAAGGGGACAAATTAAAAACTACATTCCCCTCTTGAACTGTGCTGACTCTTTTCTTCCAGTATTCTAGGCTGTTTACAAACAAAGAACCAAAAGTTAGTCTCTTTCCCATTGAGTTTATACTCTTATTTTAACAACATTCTTTTTAGTTTGTTGTAGGGCCAGATGTGATGCCATGATCGCTAACTCTAGCTGCTCTTCTTCACTCTCTGTCATGTGCATAATCTGCTGCGCTGCAATGAGTTTCTCTTCCTCGGTTGGGTTGCGGTTTGAGAGGCTGGGGAAATAGGAAAGGAAATAAAAATTATATTAGCTCTAGGAGAGATGGGCACTGCAGAGTGAGGCCTCTGGTGGCATTACATGAATTGTTGGATTTTTAATCCAGCATGACCTCTGTTCTCTCCCTTTGGATACCTCTGGCGCGACAAATCACATACAAATGAACTGTACGAAAACACTTGGTATCTGTAGTTAAACTCCCATGCCTGATGAACGTTCCTTTTGAATCTAAGAAAATCAGATGCTCCCATTTAGGGCAGACACGGATTCCTCTTGCTGTTTGAGTTGATTAAAAAGACATCTGTTCCAGGCTCCCTAACGTTTTTAATAACACCATAAGAGAAATCCCAGCAGCAGTAATGTAACCATTTCAACAGGAACTCAGCCGGCCAACCACATACAGAAACGCCTTTCTACCACTCCACTGTTAAACTTGCTTTTTCTGGGGCATATCTCATTATTACCGCTGAAGCATCTGTTACTGGCCCCTCTCTGAGATGGGATACTAGACCAGGTGGAGCACTGGTCTGATCTGGTATGGTCCTAATTTGGCTGCTAAATTGGAAAGGGATGGAGTTCTATACCAGAGCTCATGCCCACTCATTTTTAATCTGGTGGTGTGACCCATGGAGACTGCATGCCATGCTCCATCTTGCTCTGAGCAGAACAAGTCCTTGCAATGAGAGTGCGCTTCCTTGAGGCAGCTCTTTCTGCAGCCTGTCTTTTTGGTGCTTTAGTTGACCGGAGGTAGGCACTCGATAGTGACATGAAGTCCATCTGCTTCCCTCATGTACCAAACGTGTGTCCTCCACTGGGAGAGCAATTGCATCTGGATGTCACTCTAATGTAGCAGTGCAGAGTATTCTTGTTAGACATGGGGATTTACACCCCTAGTTAGGCTTTTAAAAATGTGCCTAATATTGTACCTTGGATACAGTCGTAGCGCAGTTAAAATTAATTCCTTCTTTCTTTACCATTAGTCACTCAGCGTCTGAAGAGGCCTCTGGCTCCGACTCTGCAAGCCAATCTGAAAGCGAGCAGGGGAGCGAACAGGGCAGTGAGCATGGCAGCGAGACAAACAGCAGCTCAGAGTCCTCCGAAAGCCAATCTGAATCTGAAAGCGAGTCAACAGGTTCGAAATCCCAGCAGACCCCACCTGAAACCAAAGAAAAACCAGCCAGCAAGAAGGAAAGGATAGCAGATGTAAAAAAGGTATTGTCCCTGTCACTTTAACTAGCCATGTATATATAACCTAACCAGGTACTGTCAAACCCTTGCTCAGAATGAAGGACCAGAGAGCAGTACACTAGCAAAACTGTTGTTGGCCTCCAGGCCACTTTGCCAGCCTTCTCAGAAAAAGGCACCCTCTTGGTGCTGGCTTCCTTGCTCATCTTGTCAGTCACTCCCTGTATATCTCATCCAGCTTGTGTGATGTATGCAAACAGGAGATTCCGTGTGACAGCTTGAGATTTACGCTGTGGGGCTGGGATAGATAGTGACGGGGCTGACTGACAGAATGCAGGAGGCAGACATGAACTGTCAGTAAAAAGGTTTCATTATTTCATCTGGCTCCCCCTCATGTAGGTAAAAGTAGTAAAGCTTCCTAGTGGAACATGCCCAAAGATGGGAACCTGTGCCCAATATTCATGGGAGCCATGTTCCCTTCAGCTCACTATTTTAATTCCATCATTGTGGGTCTAAAAGGAAGTGGATTTCCTGTTGCCTAATTCCTCTGGATCTGTAGTATTCAGCCTTTTCCGTATTGGGCATCCCTCCTCCCAGCTGATCCCCCTCAATTGTAGCCAGCGTCCTTGTCCTATTTAGCCATATAGGAAGGGTGGGGGATGGCAACTCCCTGACACCTGTTGGTGTACTCACCCTGGTGTCGTGTCGTGACCCCCAGGTTGAGAACTCATGCTTGGACTAAGTTTTTTATCCTGGTGTGGATACAGCCAGGACTGTAAAACAGCAGATTTATCTGGGTTATTATTCTTAAAGAAATAATCTGGTTATTTGCAGTCTTAATAGTCAAAAGCAGTAGAGAGTGAGTTGGGGGAAAAGAGGGAGGGTGTCCATTAGGGCAGGGGTTCTCAACCTTTTGATTTCTGAGGCCCCCACAACATGCTGTAAAAATTCCCATGTCCTGCTTGTCCCATATCAACTGTTTTTCTGCATATAAAAGCCAGGACCAGCATTAGGAGGTAACAATCAGGGCAACAGCCGGGGGGCCCCACACCGTAGGGAATCCCATGAAGCTAAGTTGCTTAGGCTTCAGCTTCAGCCCTGGATGGCGGGGCTCGGAGCCCTGGGTTTCAGCCCCATTCCTTGGGGCTTCGGCTTTCTGCCATGGGCCCCAGCAAGTCTAATGCCGGCCCTGCTTGGCGGAACCCCTGAAACCTGCTTGCGGCCCCCCAAGGGGCTCCATACCCCGCTGCATTTAGAGTGTGGAAACCCAGCAAATGTAGCGGACTTGCAGAAAAGGAGTCCGGTCAGACTAACCAGTCTATACATTTTGTGCTGTATGACTGTATGATTATTGTCATTTGTGGTTTGAAGTCCCAGATTGCGAAGTCCAAATACAACACATTCACGTAAGTCAGTTCTTGGAGAAAGCTACTTTGTTTGCTAGGTCTTGGGGAAGCATGGTGCCTGAAGCCTAAACTCTTCAAGTGCCTGCAGGGAATAAAACAGTGAATTTTAATTGTTCACAATGGATGTTCCATCTCAGCTGCCTGAGAACCATTATGCTGCCTGCTCGGGTTTTAGTTAAGCCTCGCATGTTAAGAGTGGCAAGGATGGATGTATTTTTTTAAGGCAGTAACAGTAACACAAAACTTAACTTTCTGTTTTATTGTTGTTTAGTGGGGGCCGAAGGAAGTTATGTCTCTTCCTTTATGGACTCTTAGCAGCACATCTCTAGAAGATGAACATCAAAACATATCTGAGAAAAAACAGATCCATATGCAGGATTCTAAATAACATACACAAGACATGTAACAGATTGGGGGACTTTCAAATGAGAAAAGTGCCCATCTTCCTTCATTCCTGTAACAGAGGACATTTTGCTTCCTGCCTCTGCTGGGTGTAGCTGTTTGGGGCTATTGGAATTACATCCACTGGACTAACCAGTGCAATGAATTTTTATCATACCGTATTCACCTTACAGCTATGACCAGCGAGACTTCAGTCAGAATTGGGCCCCATTGTGTTGGCGCTGTGCAAACAGATGTGGGAGTCGGTCCCTGCTCTGAAAACCTTTCAATTTAAGAAAGAAAGAGATTTGAATGGGATTTTTTCCTTTGTTTTTTTTGTATCAATAGGAAAGTGATTGAACAGGCTTCTGATTTATTTCTGGGTATGTATATGCCCAAGAGGTATATTTTCTACAAGAAACCTCTCCTTTGTAGTGTTTCTTTATAACCACTTGTAAATGTACCAGAACCCCGTGCTGGTGACAGTCCTGCCTTCATCATGCGTTCATCCCAGGTGTCACTTTTGTACCTGTTAGTATATTTAGATATCCTTCTCTTGCTAGTGCTTTTAAGGATACTTGTGGGATGGAGGCGAATATCTTTAGAAGACCATAAAATGGAGATAAAGCCTAATAGGGGCAATAAGGGGTTGCCAGATTAGACTCAGCAGGCGCATGTAAGCCCAGGTGATGAGATCATTTACAAATTACTAATTCTTGAGGTTTGTCTCTGTCCATTCTGGCTTCAGGTGTCTCACCAACAGTGTTCCCACTAATTTTTCCCACGCATGTGCAGAATTTTATGTGCCCCAATATGGAGGCAGGTCTGGGACTGGGGGAGAGGCTGTCTCCCCGCTGCAGCCCTGAGTGCCTGTGTGTTGCTTAATAGGCTGCTGCAGGGCCGCGCAGCGTAGAGGGAACTTACTCACCAATATTAGTGTCCCATGTCATCCACATATCTGTACCTACACCTTCCCTCAGGTTGTAGTTGTCTCCTTTCTCCTCCAAAGGGCCTGGCCGCACAAGTATAACAGACCATACTTTTGTAAGCAGTTTGCAAAACTCTTATTTGACATGGTTACAGCAACATGGTTCTTGGAGCACTACCTGTGCCAGTAACAGTGTCTAGCCACAGTGCATTCCGGGAAGATGTGGGCAGGTATGCCATCTGACTTTATAATGGATAGAGTACCTTGGAGGATATGTGCACAGAATAGCACCAGTACTATATGGGTTAGGGGACATCCTATGTCACAGAATGCTGAGAGGAGGGACTGGCCAAATAGTTATGCAGGCATGGTTGGGGGATCCCATCTACATTGCAAAAACCCAGTGTTTCACCCTGGTTACACGAAGACCATTTGACAGCTTAGGCCTCTGGCAAGCGCAATACATCGTTAGCTGCTATAGTTAACCACATTATGTGTGATACAAGCTGTTTCCAGAGCCAACCATGTTACTAGCTGTTTACAAACTCAGTTAAAAGCTATAGAGGGAGCTTTAGAGGCAGTCAGTACTCTATAAATGCTGTGTTGAGCTGTCAGGATAATGAAAGTCACCTGCACTCAGGCAATCAGAAGTCCAGCTGAATTCGATTAGCACAGACCTGCAAGAGTGGGTGGAATTCCTAGCTCTGCAGGAGTTCTTCTCCCTGGGCCCTGCAAGATCCACTTGGCATCTTTGGGATACAAGTGTACACTGATCTACTGGGCTTTCAGGATAGCTGAGGTGACCCGTATGTCATTGAGCTGTTCAGTTAGCCCAATGGGGTTTTCCCTAGGGGAGAAATTGGGGCAGGTGCTTCTGGTCAGAGAGATTTGTCCTTTTGAGCCTGTAGAGTAGTGGTCCCCAAATTTTTCAAGGTCATGTCCCCCCTTACACCTGTTGGTGCTCCCTCCCTTTGGGGGCCGGGAGTGGGGCGGCAGGGTAAGGAGGCAGAGTCTGGGGCTGCAGCTGGGGGTTGGGGCGAGAAGAGAGATGCAGTCGGGGGCTGGGAGCCAGGGTCACGGCTGGGGGCAGGGCCGAAGCGGGGCTGTGTGGCGCTCCCTCCTCACCACTCATGGTGGCTAGTCTGGTCCCTGCTGCGTGCCCCTCCCCCCCAATGTTCCTCCCTGCCCCCACAGTTTCAGGACCTCTGCTGTAGAGCCTCTTGCATAGGGAGAAGTACTGAGCATTGTCACAAGTCTAATGTAAATGGAGTGGGGAATTTTAAAAAGCTTTTCATCTCTCTAGCTGAAATAAATAGCTCAGTTTGTTCATATGAAAATGCAGAGTTGTTCCTTCTTTGGTTCCTCTTTTGTATTCCAACAGGGACACTTGGAGAGACCGGGTATTCAAATACCTGTCCTTCTACAGCATAAATAAACCTTGAAGTTTTTTTGTAGCTGTGGGAGGGACAACTCAGTATAATAAATGTAGTGGGAGACTGCTGAAATTAAACATGTTATAAAACATTGCTAGGCATATAGTCAAAAATGATCCATGATCCTTTCAGTCATGTTTCATAAGTTTCCATAACTTACCTAACCATCCCTCCCACCAAAAGCCCCGTACCGGTGCCATACTGATTCATCAGAGGTTCACTCTTAAACTTATCTAAAATGATAGCAATAATTGGGGTGAAGCAGGCCTTCTGATGGTCTGTTTATTTTGCAGATGTGGGAAGAATATCCTGATGTTTATGGGGTTAGGAGATCAAACCGAAGCAGACAAGAACCATCGCGATTTAATATAAAAGAAGAGGTAAGAAAAAAAAAAAAGATGAGATGAGGGAATATTTAAAATAAAAAAAAAAAACCACAAAAGAACAAAGGCAGTTCGGATCTGTGTCACCTTTTAAACACTGAGTTCAAGGCAGATTTGTGGAAGCTGGATTTTGCAAATGAAGGTCCCAGTCCTGCAGTCCAATCCACTTGGACAGAGGCTTGTGGAGTCACTGGGCTCTGCAAGGCCATTCAGGTCTCCATGCATGGATCTGATTGCTGGAGTGGGGCCTAATGCAAGTCATGCTCTGTTGTAGAAACGTGGATCAGAGAGAGGGAGTCCGTGTAAAAAACATAAAGGAAACTTCCCAGAAACACCTTACAACAATAAAACAGTCTTTGCTCTATGTCCTCGAGTGGATCGCAGTGATTAGTGTGTTTGTGTGTGAGAGTTCAGCTTTATGAACTATCACTTCTTCCCCCCCGTATTGGGGAAAATCTTACATTTGAATTTAATGCGAGGGACAATGAAAGATGAGTTTGTTAGAGTCTGGCAGCCAGAACTTTAAGTGATTCCAGCCCTCAAAACATACTACAGAAATGGAGAAATTAGCTGCTGTGCTTGTTTCTGTCTACACAGTGCTTTTCATCTGCAGATCTCCAAGGAGGCTAAGCATCATTCTCCCTGTTTTACAGATGGGGAAGCTGAAACACAGAGAGGTTCAGGCTGAAATGTTCAAAGTTAAGGGCCCTAAAGTGAGCAGCGTGATTTTTTTTCAGAGGGGCAAGGCACCTGTAGCTCGTTTTGGAATCTTCTGAAAATCAGGCCACTTTAGGGGTAGGTGCTTATATATGGGTTTAGACACCTAACAACTAGGTACCAAGGTTTGAAAATTTTGGCCTAAATTACTTTCACTGTCATACAGTGTGTCAGGGAATAGACTCCAGATCTCCTGACTCCTAGTTTGGTACTTTATCCACTGGATCATGTGATCTGCACCATGCAACTAAACTCAGAAAATTCCAGACTGCTGAATGCCCTGAATAGCAGCAGCAGGAGGTAAGAAGGGCATTTAGCACATAATTGACTTAGCTTTTGTTTTCCTTTTCAAGTTCCGCAAAGTCCAGACTCGCTGGCTGCCTCTCTGTGCGATGCCCCCAGCATGCACTATGCTGGTGATGTCACACCCATCACAGATCTCCGCTGCAGACCAGAGTGCCCTGTAGGGGGCTCAGGTAAGTCCCATCCTTTTTTGTTTTACAATATTACGTGGTTTTGCAAATGTTGTTTTCTTTTCCGATATCTTTAATTCCTTACTATATAAGGTACAGTTTGAAAAAAAAAAATCCAAGATGTAAAAACTTTGCTATACCACACAATATTGTAAAAAACAAAAAAACCCAAAACCTTCAGCCGCCCTCCCACGAAACCCCACTAAAAGAATCCCAATCAAATACAAATCCATACCTTCCCCTCAAAGCAGGGCCAACTGGTTCCTGTAGGGCGACTCCCATCTGCAGCAGAGTCTGATGGAGGGTGTGACTTGGTCACTAGCACAGCGTCGGGGCCTCACAATGAGGAGGAGATCAAAAGTCTTGATTTTGGAGACAAAAAGGTTAAGGGGGGATGGGGAGGATAGTTTATTTATGGCTTGATCCTGCATGGTGCTGAGCATTGTAGTCTCCTACTGAAGTCACTGGGAGCTCAGGGTGCTCTGCACATTGTGGGTGGTTGTTAAATTGCGGGGTCAAGCCCATCATCAATGATGTGCTCTGCCCACTTGCTGTTTGGGGTTTCCATTACAATGTAAAGGAGCTTTTTATCTGCCTTCTTTCCTAAAACTTTGGTGTGGCTCTAGTGAAAAGCATTGATCAGGCATCATTGCAGGCTCACATTCTTTCACCAGATGACTTATCTGATTGAGAGGACAGTTCAGTCTCTAGGGACCATTCAGTCATAGGTCTCTCTGCTGAGACTGCCATCAGAGATGGTAACACTGACCTGGGCTAGAAGATCAGGAAGTGAAAGACAAGATTTATATGTTTGTTAAACATCTTTGCAGAGACTTTTAGTAAAACATCCAGGAACTAGAGACTTTTGAAACTGTGTGACAGTGTGCAGGAAGAACCGTGCTCACCCATTAATTCTCTTGGTATTTAACAGAACAACAGTAAGTCACACTCGTGGGAAGTGGGAATTTCACAGCGGTTGCCCTTTGAAAATATTCTAAGGCATTCAGTAAATCAGTATGGGCTAACGGGCATAACTCTTTTGCGATAAGAAAGTTGTCTCATGATTGGAATGGTTAGGAGCCTGCAAAGCTGAGCACTCTTAGCACCCATATAATGAAAGAGAGGACTCTTGTTGTACCACACAACATATATTGCTTTATTTTAAAAAACAATTCAAGAAATTGATTACTTTATTAATTCTCTGACTTATTTTAGTTTTTAAGGTTCAGATACTCCTATTACTATCTAGTGGGATATTCCATCAAGCAGGAAAAAATTAACCTTTTCATCAATCTGGATTCCTCAGCATTTTGAGAGCAGCATAAAAGGACAACTGCAGCAAAGCTAGATGGTTTAAGAATCCAGGGGGTATAGGAAGCCTGAATGATGATCAGCTGTAGAGAGCATTATTGGTGTTAATTCCTTATTAAATTGTTACCACGTGCTTGGGTCAGTACAAGACCCAAAATGAACAAATCCTTGTCTAGAAGAAATTACCACCTAAAACATGATCTGCAGTAGTTACCTGATCTACCATAGTGATTCTTAAACTTTTTAATACTGTGAGGTGAGCCAAAGACTCTGTCATGGGCCATGCCAGGCTGCTTGGTTCTAAGTATTTTATTCTGTGGGCTGTCAGGAAAGTCTCTATTGACCACAACTGTCTAACTGTTCTAACTGTCCCCTGAAGCAAATGGGGAGTTAGCAGAATTAGAGGGTGAGGGATGTGCTTATGGAAGCTACTCCCCTCGTGGGGGTGGGTTTTTTTGTTGTTGTTACAGCCAACTATGCAGCCACGTTAAAGCACTGCCCCGACAGAACTTTAACATTGGTAGTGAAGACATACCCTTAGAAAGAGTGTGTGCAACAAAATGGTATTGTTGTTCTCTTCCAAACTGGATCCTTTTCTAACCCAAATTCCTGTGGCGAGAGTTTGACCGAATAAACTTAGCCCATTTTATTCATGTTTTATCAAAAGACGAAGCAAAAAAATAGATGTGGTGAGGAAAGGGATAAAACCGTTGCTTGAAAAGGATCCCAAACCGGGGGCGGGGAAGGGGAGAATTACAGCATACTTTAAATAGTTGAGTGAGAAGGAAAGATCGCTAATGAAGGGCAAGAATGCATCCTATAGAGGTTTTTTAACCAAGCTTTATTCTTGGCAAAATAATAGAGAATCGATATCTAGTAGTGGTTCATACATTTTCCTGCAATGACAGGACAGAAATCCATGGTGGATTCTGCTTAAACTTTGTTGCAGTGATATGGTTCATCATGTTTATCAGCCTGATTTACCAGATTGTTTTTTTTATTTTTAATTTTATGTTGATCGCAGTCAGATGGCACAGTGCACGGATTCATAAACACAAGTTCACTACAAAATATTGTCACAGATAAAGCTGTCTCAGATCATAGGGAGAGTTTTTCAAACAGTTGGATACAGTGCAAATAAGAAAAGAAACCAATGAGAGGGAAGATGGAAAAAGATTGAAGTAAAGGAATAGGAAGAAAGTGGAAGTGAGGGGTGCATTCTCCAGCGTCCATGAGTTGTCTCCTGAATGAACATTTCAGCTTACGCTGTTTCACAAAGTTCTTGTATTAATGTCACTGAAGTATAAGCTTTGTTTGGTGGTTCCCTGCATTGTGACATCGGGCTGGATCATGCACTGGGCTGCAGGTGCTCACACCTCACTGGAGGATTCAACCCCTTGCAGCTTCCAGCCTGCGCAGTATTAGCTCTCAGGTTGTGATATGCTCTCAGGTTGTGGTATGAGAAATAGTACACCAAATTGGGTATACCTGGAATATTAATATCCCCTCATGCCTTCCCCAAACCAAATAATGGAGGCCAAATCCATGTTTCAGAGGGGAAGGTAGAGAAAATATCTTTGCTGGGTGTTCTCTCCCGGGAGGTTTTAAAAAATTATTGCACTGGAAGGCTTAATCCTCAAGAGCTCGTGATAAGGTACGGTATGGTTGGGTGGGTGGTGCAAATCGGAGTGCCAGCATACGAACAGTGGATGCCATCTTTGGGTGTGTCAGCACTTTGAGCTTGGGGTGTAATTCCCCGCTTGAGGAGACATACCTGCACTAGCTCTGCTTGAATTAGCATGGTTTACGATCGCGTTGCTGTGGTGGTGGGTGGGGCCAGCCACTCTGTATGAGATGCTAGGCATGTTCTTGTGGTGTCTAGCCCCTTCCCACTGCTCGTGCTGCTGAGGATATATTGTATCTGTAGCATGCTAGCTTGATCAAAGCTGGTTGTGGGTCTGTCTCCTGGAGCTGCGAATTACAGCCCCAGCTTGAAGCAGCCCTTTCTGAATGACCAACCAAAACGATGGTCAGTTGTGACATGTCTATATATTGCAGCAAAAAGCAGTTTCCAGAGGAAGATTACAAATCAGCAAAATGCATAGAACAAATAATCTTTGCATCTCTTTCTGTAATTCTAATATGATCTTGAGAAATTTCTCATTGGATTCTGTGTCCCCCCCCACCCCCCTCCCACTGATATGGGTGCATTGTGTTTTATATGTGTGTGTCAAGTGCACTAGACGGGGCGGTTTGTTCATGTGGGAGTGCCCTGTATCTGATAACCTGCTTATATGACTGGACCATGTTAAATAAAACAGGGTTTGGTGCGTGAATCGGTTGTCTTTTTTTACATTACCTCTGAGTTAATGACACCTTGGTAAAAAAGTATTACAGCGGTAGTCAGAGAATACATCTCAAGCTAAGAGCTAATCAGGAGGGATGACTTGATTTCAGGGTATTGGAGCGTGCAGATTAAGAAGCATGAATGCAGCTTTTTCTCAATCATCCAATTGCTGTCTTGTTGAGGGAGTAGAGAACAATAAAGTACAGACACATGATTCTAGTGGAGAGAATAACCTTTTTAAAGAAAGTTTCTTCCCTTTATTTTTCTCCCATACAAGATTTCTTGGTTCTGTCTGGGAACTGGAGGACTAAGAACTTCATGGTTTTAACTTAACTGTACTGTTTTTACACTCATAAAATGTGCCCATCAGACACTTAGTTCACATTCATAATTTTAAATAACAAAACACTCAAGTTGTAATGATCAGTGACCTGCCCTGTAAATGGAACTAAACACAATTTTGCCAACCCCAAATGTTGAGAAATCGTGAGTCAGGCCCCAAAAACTCATGAGATTTTTTTTTCTTAAGAAAGGGTTCTTTCTCATTGCTGTCTTGTTTTTGCAGCTTTAAGACATGCCAGGGTCACATGTTCCAGGTTTTTCTCTGCAAACACTAGGGTGGGCTAGAAACTTTTTTTTTAAATGAAAATAGGAATATTTTCATGGAGCTTAAGATTCTCATGTAATTGCATGGCTCCAGGAGCTAGGCCTTCAAGAAAAACACCAGCTGTCATGAGGCACATGATAAAACCATGAGCGCTGACAACACTGTAAACATGTTCTCCACCAACATGTCTTCAGCCAAAAGCCTGAAACAGTAGATCTACCTTACGCTGGGCCCTGAAAGAGAGCAAGATCTGGCTCTGACTGACCAAAGAACACCGGGTCATACCCTTCCACCCCCACTCTCACACACTAGGAATGATTTTCAACCTTCAAATCTAGGAACTTTGCAAAAGCATCGCGGCCTATCATCTTTCTTCTACAGTGCATATGATCTCTAGGATCCTAGCAGTGCATGACTTCATAGATTAAACTTGCCATTTGAAGTGCACCCTGAAGTAAGTTAGAAGCAAATGTACGCTTTGGAGAGTAGGTGTAATGTGAACCTTGCAGCTGCCACCACTAAGTACACAGGCATTGGTTGTCGCTAGAAGTTGATCATTAGTCGTAGGTGGTTTGTAGCCTGTCCCTTCCGGAGGCTCCAGAACTGCAAGATGCATGTTACCCTAGAGCTTTTCACCCTTTCTTCTGAGTTGCATTTGTAATCCCTCATCCTCTGAAAGCAATTGCACTAACCTTGTGACCACTGTCTACAGAATCCAAAGTTAATGGTGTTGGGTAGCTGGTCACCTTTATTAAGTGGTATCGTTGCACAATAGTGTCATGTTTTAATGCTAGCATTGCAGCAAGAGATAGTCCTTGGGCTGCTTTGAAGCTTAGACCATGTGTGTGTTTCAGTGGCTTCTTAAAGGAAAGAATATGGAGTGAAGTCTACAACCTGATCTTTTCTTTTAATTAAAGGCAAGTAGTGAATCTGAAAATGAAAGCCCAAAAAGAAGAGGCCAGAAGCAAATGAGAAAACCGTAAGTCTCTATGGAGAGGGTTTTGAATTGATAAGGTTTTATTCTAAATTTTAACAGACAGTTGGCATTCAGCTATGTTTGAGGGACACTGTAAAGATAAACATACATAAAAATCATGTAATCGGTTTTCATTAATAACACTTCAAATTATAAAACCTGAAACAACTTGTAAAACAACCTGCCATTTATAAATCTGTTTGTTTACTTTTTTGCGCTTTACTCAGCTTCAGCAGGGAGCTGGTCAGCTTCGCTTTCTGCTGCTAGTTGGTTTCACCTCTTTTGGCTCTTTCATGCACTAGTTTAATGCTTATGTTTTTCAGGTTTCCAGCACTGGAAAGAAAACTTAAAGTCCTGAGCCCCTAAAAAAAAATTTTTGATTTGAGATGTTTGCATGGTTTTTTGGTCTTCATATTAGGTTTTATATTATTCTCTTATAAAATAAAATAAACTTCTGGAGAGCTCTCATGTTGTAAAATAACCCCCCCCCCCCATCTGCTTGACGGTATTCCTTTACATTCATGTAATGTCACCTTTTCCATTCAGCATGTTCGTACAGGCTTGTCTTCCCAATAAAAAGAGAATTTCATCCTTGTGAAAGTACACACAATCTAGTTCCTTTTCTTATGCTCTTAAAAATCTTTAAGCATCTAGAGTTTTAAATAATTTGTATGTGACCTGATACAATAAGGAGCAACAGAATAAGGTTCTATGAGAACCTAGAATATATATGTGAATGTGCCGTAACGTAGACCAGGGGTTCTCAACCTTTTCCTTCCTGAGCCTGCCTCCCCCAACGTGCTATAAAAATTCCACGGCCCACTTGTGCCACAACTGTTTTTCTGCATATAAAAGCTAGGACCAGTGTTAAGGGGAAGCAAGCCGGACAGCTGCCTGGGACCCCATGCCACAGGGGGCCCCATGCAGCTAAGTTACTCAGGTTTCAGCCCCATGAGGTGGGGCTTCGGCTTTCTGCCCTGGACCCCAGCAAGTCTAATGCCAGCCCTGCTTAGCAGACCCCCTGAAACCTGCTCACGACCCCTCCACGGGGCCCCAGATCCCTGGTTGAGAACCACTGACGTAGACCACACTCACTATTCCAAAGCCAATGCTTTTCCGAAATATGTAGGCAGTAGTCCTAGAAACCACTCTTAGGGTTCCCCAGATAAGCTCAGAATGCATAAATAAATATTAAAAATAAAATGGAGTGCTTACATTTCAAGTTGTAAGAAATGGCAGCTCTATTAAATGTACCATATTACTATGTTTCCAGCATTGCTTTGACTTTAGAAAATGCATAACTAGATTGGGTAAAGTCTCGGTGATTGAGGTATAGGGCTAGAAGTAGGGAATCACAACATGAAACGCAGGTGCTTTCCCTCATTACCAGTGCTGAACAAGTGATTATATTGCAGTTCCAGTGTTGAACTTTCTGTGTCCTGGAGCTCATGTGTTGGCATTTAAACCTGAGGACTTGAATCTTTGTTTAGTCAGCCAATGGCATTGAAGTTCCAGTATCCCTCCTGACTTCTGTTTTTGTCCCTAGAGGTAAATGGAAAAGGGAGGCTTCTGGGGAAGAGGAGGATGAAAACGGTGCGGAGCAAGGCTCCAGTGCAGAAAGTGAACCAGAACAGAAGAAAGTTAAAGCCAGGAGACCAGTCCTGAGAAGGTGAGGAGGGATTGAATTTACTTTCCTTTTTATATTGTATGTCTCTTTAACTTCCAGTGCTTTTAAAGGTACCCAGTAAGTGACATTCCATAGGAAATTGCTGTGGGAGCAGGTGTGTGTTCTGGGAGCAGCCAAGGGACAAATTAACAGTCAGCCAAAGTGTGCAATAGCCTCCTGGGGGAAGCGGTTGGAAACCTCATCCTCTGAGTAATTTATTAAATGACTGGCTAATATGCAGAAGGGACCAGTCCTGCCCTGAATGGAGAGGGCATTGTCTACATGCCCATACTGATCTTTTCCCTCGTTGTTATCCTCACTTATTCTGTGGCCTGATTTTCCTCTCATGTGAAACTGGTATACATTGGTGTAACTCTACTGATGTTAGTGGAGTTGTTCCTGATTTACACTGGTGTACGTGAGAGGCAATTCAGGCTTTAGGCATCTAATGTTTGGGATATACACTTCCTTGTGGACTGCGAAGGCATGCTGAAATGCACTCCTTGTGTACAATGCACTGTATTATATCTTTTTATCAATACTCATTTTAGAGCAGTGGTCAAAGCCAGTGTTAAAAAGCCCCACAAGCCCCAACGTGGTAAGAGGAGAAAGAAACAAGACTCGTCTGAAGATGAAGATGATGATGAAGACGATGAGACTCCCAAAAGGCAAACCCGGCGCAGAGCGGCTAAAAATGTCAGGTACTGCAGGGGTTTTGAGCTACGTAGTCATCAGAGCTGAGGCTTAGAAGTCAGGATACCTGGTTAACATCAGACTTGCTGTGTGATTTGGAGCAAGGCAAGGAGTACCCTGCAGGCAAACCTCTACGCTGCGTGGAACTCCACTGTCTCTTGTGTTGGGTTCTCTTTACAGGATCTGGTTCTTGGTCATTTAACCTCTTGATAGCTCATTGTATCCATTTACTATAAAGCATACAGTACTTGCTTACTACCTCAGATGGGTTTTGGGTGGTTTAGTTAATGTTTCTAAGATGCTTTGAGATCAGAGTAAAGATGCTATAGAAGTGCAAAGTATTAACAGAAATGGATGCAAAATTACCAGATGCAGATACTTGTCAGTAGCTAAAAGCTTGTAAAAGATGAGATACGGGTTCCCAGCATCTGGTGGACACCTATTGAAGCAGTGAACGTATTATTATTCTCATGCTTCAGGGAATAGACCAGCCTCTCACCAGTGAGGGATAGAAAGAAACATTCCCTGTAAGCAGGTTATTCCATAATTGCTTACTGCAGGGGTTTTTACCTCCTGAAGCAGCTGCTACTGTCAGAGGCAGGAGACTGAACTAGATGAACCACTGGTCTGATCTTGTATAACTATCCGTGTTTTTTTAAGAGGTAGAGAGTAAACTTTTAGCCAAGCTGAATGGCTTATCTGAGAAACTCGAGCAATGTATTACACAGTCAAACCCAACATAAATGCTGGAGGGGCTTGCCTGTGCCATGCCATGCTGTGTGCGTATGGCTTTAGATTTAAGGAAAGACGAGAGCTTTTTATCAGCTTGGTATTTGGTCTTGTGCAGTTACAAAGAAGATGATGATTTTGAGACGGATTCCGATGACCTGATTGAGATGACCGGGGAAGGGACCGATGAACAGCAGGACAACAGCGAGACCATTGAGAAAGTCATGGACGTCAGGGTTGGAAAGAAAGGAGGTGTGTAGCTTTAAGAGTCAGACTAGGATTCTGGGTCTAGTCACATCCATGCTCTGGTTCTCCTGCACTGGTGTAATGCTGCTGAAGTGTTTGGGTTTCCACTACTGGAGAAGGATTTTTAAATTTCCTTCTCCATGTGTTTGTTGGCCCCCCTCAAAGAATTCTAGTAGATTGGTGAGGCATGATTTATTTCCCTTTACAAAAGTTGTGTTGACTCTTCCCAGACACATTGTGCTCATCTGGGTGTCTGATAATTCTGTTCTTTAATTGGTTTCAATCAATTTGCATGGTACTGAAGTTAGGCTTACCGTCCTGTAATTGCCAGGATTGCCCCTGGAGCCTTTTAAAAAGACTGGCGTTACTTTAGCTATCCTCCATCATCTGGTACAGAGGCTGACTTTAAGCAGTTGGTTACATACCACAGTTAGTTGTTCTGCAGTTTCATATTTGAGTTCCTTCAGAACTCCTGCGTGAATATCATCTGGTCCTGGCAACTTATTACTGTTTAATACAGTGGTTCTTAAACTTTTGTACTGGTGACCCCTTTCGCATACCAAGCTTCTGAGTGCGACCCTCCCCCCCCATGAATAAAAAACACTTTTTAATATATTTAACACCATTATAAATGCTGAAGGCGAAGCGGGGTTTGGGGTGGAGACAGACAGCTCAGGACCCCTCATGTAATAATCTTGTGACCCCCTGAGGAGTCCCGACCCCCAGTTTGAGAACCCCTGGTTTAATATAATCAATTTATTCCAAAACCACCTCTTTTGACACCTCAGTCTGGGACAGTTCCTCAGATATGTCACCTAAAAAGAATGGCTCAGGAGTGGGAATCTCCCTCACCTCCTCTACAGTGAAGACCGATGGGAAGAATTCATTTAACTTCTCCACAATGGCCTTGTCTTCCTTGAGTGCTTCTTTAGCACCTCAATCGTCCAGTGGCCCCACTGATTGTTCGGCAGGCTTCCTGTTTCTGATGTACTTAAAAAAAAAAAAAAAATTTCTAAGGGGCATTTTGTGTCGAGAGATACTTCTGTATGGTTGTAGTAGGATCAGGGGCTCTGTGGGATGTTTTGTGGGATGTGCTGCCATAAAAGACGCACTAGCTAGAAAAACAACTCCCTGCTTCAACTCTGTTCAGTTTATTTCAGTGCCTGGCTAACAAAAGCACCAATTGCAAACTAATTTAATTGGCAACTTTTTTTTCAGCCACTGGTGCTTCTACCACTGTGTATGAGACTGAGGCCAACGGCAACCCCAGCGCTGACTTTGACCCTGAAAAGGATGAGGGAGAGGTTCAATACTTGATCAAGTGGAAGAGCTGGTCGTACATTCACAGCACGTGGGAGAGTGAAGAGTCCCTGCAACAGCAGAAGGTGAAGGGCCTGAAAAAACTAGAGAACTTCAAGAAAAAAGAGGATGAAATCAAACAATGGTACGTTTTGCCTAAGACAAAAATCAGTGTGGAGCCTTGCTTAGGAGGTTCTTCAATAGCAGGGGCCACCTGAGCTTTGCCCAAGTGACGGCTGTTCAGACAACTTGCCAGAAGTTCATGCTGGATCACTGTTGTCATCTTCAATAAGGAGGGATATTGCTAGTCGTTATGGGAAATTGAAAAGAGTGAGAATTTCCTCTTGTTTGCCCCTCCCTCGCCCCAGCTGGGTTTCCTCCTGCAAAACCTATCAAGCTGAGGATAGGGTTCCAGAACTGTTTTCTTTGGCGCCCAACTGGACAAGACAAATCTCTCTTCTGTTCAACGTAAGTTCGTGGGTATTGTGCTTGTGGCCATGATGTAAGTCAGGTTGGAGGCAGTGCTCAGGGGCTTAGAAATCATCCAAATCTGAATATTGGGCCAAGTGCCAGAGGACTAGTCACATATGGATGCAGTGTGCGGAGGCTGCAGGTCCCAGCAAATGGGGGTGCGTGCGCACCTGTGTAGCTGCGTTCCGATCAAGACGAAACAGTTCGTGCTGGGACAACAGTCCACATCTTTGTATTGAAAAAGGGGGCAGCCGCAGGCCACGTGGCTCAATCTTGGCTCACAAGTTGCTTCTTGGCTGCCCTGGTTGAGCAGAAATTCAGGACTTGACTACACTCAGTTTTTATACCAGCTTAACTCTGTCGGTTTAGAAACCGAGCATACCCTAGTGTGGCTGCAGGTATATCTGTATAAAAGTCCTTACGTGGGGTTAGCATATTTAGGTAAGGGTCTAAACTGGTGGAGCTTAGTCAGCACAAAAACTACGCAAGGCTGCTCTAGCTGAGAACATTTATAGAGTCGCTTAATGCAGTGCTTCCCACTGCTGACCCCTGGGTTGTTAAGATGCAGGCTGTGTCTACCCTGCAGCTTGGGCAGGTAGACACAAGTGGAGCTAGCTCACTGAAGTTAGCCATGTGGATGTTACGGCTTGGGCAGCAGCTGGGGTTCTCAAGCCCACTCAGCCTCTGGGCTGCACCTGGGTGGCTAGCCCAAGCTTCTGCTGCAATGTCCATGCTACTATTTTTAATGCGCTAGCTCAAGGGAAGCTAGCGTGAGTCTGCCTACTGGGGCACTGAGGCTCACTCCCAGCCGCAGCGTGGCTAAACCCTCAGATATGGGAGAGACAAATGTAACTGTCACATGATACAGCACAAATAGGCAATTAGACATAGAACTAAAAATACGTCTTCCCATGTCGTGTGCAATGGTCACACTTTAAAAACTTGCCAGTTTTGTCTTAGAGATGGTTTATTTCCAAATTTGCAAAATTCTCTCCTTTCTACAGAAAATCCCTGGGCTATTACAGGTAGGGAGGTGACGTTGATATCTAAGGCAATTGGCAAGGTTTACAGGGCAATCTCTGTATATGTTTTGCAATGTGATGTTTAGTTTGCAGAGTGCTGATTTTATTTAAGGGGTAGGTTGTTTTTGGAGCCAAGCCTTACTGCACTAACGGGATCTCTGGATCAGTGTATGTCCAACTGATGCTGGTAGAAGCCATTCATGTGTGTTAAGGGGAGACATCCCTATCTCAAGAAGTATTAAACCTGGAAAAATGGTGAACTGGTCAGTTTCTAATGCAGTAACTCAGTGGTGAGCTTTCAACATGAACTTGCGGTAAGCCATAACCCAGTGGTAAAATTTTGCAAAAAGTACTCTAAGCAACGTTCTTTCTTTATACTGAGCAGGCTACAAACTCCACAGTGTACTACATTTATTTGCCTTTGGGAAAACTTACACTTTTATTTTTTTTTTTTAAGTCTTACGCCGAACTAACTTGGTGGAGGTGGCGAGGGGGTGGTCTCTCCCAGTATCGCATATCTGTGGGGTCCCAGAAGGAAGCCATTTGCTCTGTAGGAGCAACCTTAGAAGTCTGTGTGAGTGGGTCTGACTGACTTTCCCCTAGGCTTGGGGTTTCAGACCCTCCACCAGTTACTCCCAGGAAGGAGCCCAAGCTGCAGTTCCCTCCTCCATTGCCTCGTGACATCAGCAACTGCTGTGTCCCTGGAAACCAAATGTGCAGGTGTGGGATGCCGTGGCTCTGTCAGGCCACAGTTGTTGAGCCTTTGCTCACCCAGGCTGGCACTGCAGAGCTGGGCCCCTCACCTGAGCTTCTGCATGAGGGGCATCCTCCCTCAACAGCACCGCTGCTGCCACTGCCTCCTGGCTGGGCCAAGCGCAGTGTCCCCCCAAGACCAGAAGCGCTTTCGCTCCCCCTTGCAGCAAGGAGTGAGACCTCATGTACCCTGTTAGTGGGCAGAGGGCTGCAGCCAGAGCAGGGTCTTAAATGGCCACCCCATGTCCCTGCTGGAGCTCTAAGAGGAGATGTGAGCCAGTTTCTCACCTGCACAGTATATACAAGGTTGTGGCGAGGTCGTATGTGCGTGCTGTTTCCAGGGAACATTGACCCTAAGTCCTGTTTTCGAAGGTGATTGAGGCAGTTGGGCATCTAAATGCCAGTGACTTTCAGTGAGACTTAGAGTCTGTCTGCATTGCAGTGAGGTGTGTGACAGCAGCACGTGGACATACCTGAGCTAGGTTTGATGGAGGCAACTAGAACAGCAACAGCAATAAGGCTGTGGCAGCACCGGCTAGCTCCTCAGGGACATACCCAGGGCTTGTACAGCCCATGCTGCTGTCGATCTGAGCTAGCTCACGCTTCTGATTGCGGTGCAGACGTAGCCTAAGTCTCCTACATGCCGAAGTCACTATTGAAAAGGGGACTTAAGCTCCTTGGTCCTGTAAGTCCTTTTGAAAATGTTACCCCATGCCCCTGTCAGAGAATAGATCTTCAAGTAGAAGAGACGCCTGTGAGGTTTCTTCGTGTGGGAGCTGCGAGCCTGTTGGCAACTTCATAGAAATGTAGGGCTGGAAGGGACCTCAAGACACCAAGTCCAGCCCCCTGTGCTGTGGCAAGTCCAAGTAAATCTATACCATCCCTGGCAGGTGTTTGGTGGGTTTTAAGAACAGGCTGGACAATGACTGGGATTCCACAACCTCCTTTGGAAGCCTATTCCAAAGCTTAACTACCTTTATTGTTAGGTTAGATAGCGGGAAAACCTTTCGATGTCTCCTTTGTTTTAGATTAAGGCCATTCATTGCTTCTTGTCCGACATTCAGAGGACATGGAGAGCAATTGATCACCATCTTTTTTGTAAAAGCCCTTAACATATTTGAAGATTATCAGGTTTCCCCCTGACCCCCAGTTGTTTTTTTCAGGACTAAACATGCCTAGTTTTCTTTAACCTTTCCTCATAGGTCAAGTTTTCTAAATCTTCTATTACTTTTGTTGCGCTTTCCTGGACCTCTCCAGTTTGTTCACATCTTTCTTGAAGTGTAGTGCCCAGAACTGGACACATTACTTCAGCTGTCATATCATCACAATATGTTGTGGGATACCAGAGTGCTGAGGGTTCCCTCCTTATGTAAAACTTATGTATTTTGGCTTTGTGGACGAGCACAAAAGTTTCAGGGAAAATCATTATATATTTCTCTGTATTGTTTCATTGTGAATAATCTGTTCTTTTAGAAGCATTAAGAGGAGTATTTGATAAGCAATTGTAAACTTGGATTGAGTTACCCTAACTCATGAAATTATATAGGCAGGTAGAGTTTTAACAGCTGGTCTTGAGGATCACTACCCACAAAGTGAGTAGAAGTAGAATTGTTCTTACATATGCGTCTCCCCCTACCCCCATTTCTTTTCTCTCCAGGCTAGCCAAGGTAACTCCTGAAGATGTGGAATACTTCAGCTGCCAACAGGAGCTTGCTGCAGAGTTGAACAAACAGTATCAGATAGTGGAGAGAGTGATCGGTAAGTGAAATAGTGCACCTTTCTAATAAAGGAATAGTAAAACCCAGGAATTAAAGTTTTACTTGGGTCACAAAAATGAGTGTGCGGTGTTTTCACACCTCTTTGGGGAATAAACTTGTGCCACATATCCTGTAATGTGTTGAAATCTAAAGGGTAAAGCACAGGAGATCTGGGTTCTAGTGATGCATGTGCAAACAACTTGAGCAAGTCACTTGCCCTCTCTTTGCCTCAGTTGTCCCAACTGTAAAGTGGGATTAATAATTCCTATTTCCTCGGGATGCCATGATTAATTTATTACTGTTTGTAAAGTGCTTTGAAATCTTTAGATGGAAGATTCTGTAGAAGAGCAAAAGTAGAGTGTTGTGAGGACCTCTCAGGATAACATGGTTTGACAGTGAAGCTTGCATGTCAGCTCAGGGTTTAGGTTTTTATGAGTAGTGACAAAATGTGGTGGTGTAGCTTTCAGAGCAGCTCAGTAACATCACACTGATCTCAGCAGGAGCTGTTAGTATCCAGCGCGTTTGGAAACTAGGCCTGAAGAGTTGAGTGGTATTCTCAAACAATCTTCCTATGCATTGCAGAGAACTTTTTAAAACCCCTCCTAACTGTTGGGAACTGTAGAATATCTTTTATGCATCTCATACTGGTGGTTAAGACACTAAAACTCTCCTTTGTTTGCTTCTGTAAAACGTAGCTGTGAAGACCAACAAGTCTGCAATGGGACATTCTGAGTTCCCAGGTAAAGTGGCCTTTAACTCCCTTTTTGGCTCCTCTAAACAATGCTATTAGCCGTGACATGTCTTGTGGCGGCAGCGGTCACTGTCATCACTGCCTTGGAGTTCGGTTGGTCATGGTTGCGTTTCTGTAATGTGTTGCAGCTCACAGTCGGAAATTGTCCTCTAATGAGCCTGAATATTTGTGCAAGTGGATGGGGTTGCCGTATGCAGAGTGCAGCTGGGAAGACGAGGCCTTGATTAGCAAGAAATTTCAACACTGCATTGACAGCTTCAACCATCGCAACAACTCCAAAACCATTCCCACTCGGGACTGCAAGGTTCGCACGCTTTCTTTCTCTCTTGTGGATGGGCTTGCTCTGGGTTTCTGAATGTCGAAGTTCTCGCTATATTTAGATATGTTGATGCAACATTTTCTACAGGGATGGCTATCACCTGAGGAGATTGCCTTTGCCTTTCTCCCTCTCGCATGTCAATTTTTTTTCCAGGGGTTCTCTGCACCCTTTTCAGTTCCTTCTCCCAATTCTCAAGGCCCTGAAACACATACACCATCTGTTCCTTGAAAAACAATGGCTGGGACTCCCTTTTGGAGAGGTATCCATACTGTCTCTTCAGCATGCTAAGGCCAGGCTGGCATAGAACAAGGCTGGCAGAGGCCTTGGCTGGCAGAATAAGGCCAGGCTGGCAGACTCAAGAACTGGCTTGAGTTAACCCAGGAATTCAAGGGAAATAACAATGGAACTTTGTCAGTGGGAAGTGTCTGTAATAGGTTCCTACTAGGGCTGTTGATTGATCTCAGTTAAATCACACGATTAACTCAAAAAAATTAATCACGATTAAAAAAAATGTTTTGCAATTAATTGCACTATTAAACAATAGAATACCAAGTGAAATGTATTAAATATTTTTGGATGTTTTTATACATTTTAAAAATGTATTAATTTCTTTTACAACACCAGAATACCAAGTGTACAGTGCTCACTTTATATTATTATTTTTTATTACAAATATTTGCACTGTAAAAATGATAAAAGAAATAGTATTTTTCAATTCACCTCATACAGGTATTGTAGTGCAATCTCTTTATTGTGAAAGTATAACTTACAAATGTAGATTTTTTTGTTTGTTTCAGAACGTGCACTCAAAAACAAAACAATGCAAAACTTTAAAGCCTACAAGTCCACTCAGTCCTAGTTCTTCTCCAGCCAATCGCTAAGACAAACAAATTTGTTTACATTTACAGGAGATAATGCTGCCTGCTTCTTATTTACAATGTCACCTGAAAGTGAGAACAGGTGTTCACATGGCACTTTTGTAGCCAGCGCTGCAAGGTATTTACGTGTAAGATTTGCTAAACATTTGTATGCCCCTTCATGCTTTGGCCACTGTTCCAGGGGACATGCTTCCATGCTGATGATACTCGTTAAAAAAATAATGCATTAATTAAATTTGTGACTGAACTACTTGGGGGAGAATTGTATGTCTCCTGCTCTGTTTTACCTGCATTTCATGTTATAGCGGTGTCAGGTGATGACCCAGCACATGTTCGTTTTAAGAACACTTTCATGGCAGATTTGACAAAACACAAAGAAGGTACCAATGTGAGATTTCTAAAAATAGCTACAGCACTCAACCCAAGGTTTAAGAATCTGAAGTGCCGTCCAAAATCTGAGAGGGACAAGGTATGGAGCATGCTTTTAGAAGTCTTAAAAAAGCAAAGTTTTTAAAAGTTTCTCCGATGCAGAAACTACAGAACCTGAACCCCCGAGAAAGAAAATCAACCTTGTGCTGGTGGCATCTGACTCAGATGATGAAAATGAACATGTGTTGGTCCGCTCTGCTTTGGATCATTATTGAGCAGAACCTGTCAGCAGCATGGACACCTGTCTTCCGGAATGTTGGTTGAAGCATGAAGGGACATATGAATCTTTAGCGCATCTGGCACGTAAATATCTTGCGATGCCAGCTAGAATGGTGCCATGTGAACTCCTGTTCTCGCTTTCAGGTGACATTGTAAACAAGAAGCGGGCAGCATTATCTCCTGCAAATTGTAACCAGACTTGTTTGTCTGAGTGATTGGCTGAACAAGAAGTAGGACTGAGTGGACTTGTAGGCTCTAAAGTTTTACATGGTTTTATTTTTGAATTCAGTTATTTTTTGTACATAATTCTAAATTTGTGAGTTCAACTTTCATTATAAAGAGATTGCACTACAATACTTGTAGGAGGTGAATTGAAATAAACTATTTCTTTTGTTATTTTACAGTGCAAATATTTGTAATCAAAAATAAATATAAAGTGAGCACTGCACACTTTGTATTTTGTGTTGTAATTGAAATTGATATATTTGAAAATTTAGAAAACATCAAAAAATATTTAAATAAATGGTATTCTATTATTGTTTAACAGCATGATTAATCAACTGCGATCAACTGTGCGATCAACTGTGATTCATTTTTTTAATCGCTTGACAGTCCTTGTTCCTACCCATCTAAAATACATCAGACTTCCTGGATAGATATATATATTTATATATATATATAAATATTCTCTTCCTTAGGAAGGAAAACAGACTTCTACAAGTGTTTTGGAATGAATGCTCACTGTTTTTGTACAATTTTTGTCTAATATCACAGATAGATAGATGAATCCCTTTGCATCTTATCCCATCTATAAATTGGGCACAATAATACATATAGGTGGAATGTGAGGCTTAATACTTGTAAAATGCTTCATGAGCCACATATAAAAGGGGAGTTTGAAATGCAAAGTTTTATTATTACTGAAAGAAAAGGCAACACACCAGGGAGGAAGAGGAATAGAGGATGTTGCACCATATCAATTAAAATGAAGGGGAAGGGAGATCATAAAAGAACGAAGCAAAGAAAAGAGGCAGAGGGGGCTTTCCTGTAGCTCTAATACTCTGAGATTGGGCGGGCAAGCAGGAGGAGCTAGCAAGCTGTTGTCGCTGGTGGCTCTTGTTGCTGCTGAGCGTGTGGCTAAATTGCAGTTACGAGTTCTCTCTCTATATATACCGCATACCCATGTATCACCGAAGTTTTTATTCACTGAGTTTGAAGGCCTGCCTCATTCTTTTCTTCAGTGAGTTTAAGGAGTCTGCCTTTTTAGGTGTTGAAGCAGAGACCCAGGTTTGTTGCTTTGAAGAAACAGCCTTCTTACATTGGTGGCGAGAACCTGGAGCTCCGAGATTACCAGCTGGAGGGGCTCAACTGGCTTGCTCACTCGTGGTGCAAGTATGTAATGCTCTTGTTTTGGGTAATGCTCTAGTTTTGTTCAGGGTTGCAGCATTAACTTGTTTTTAGAGCTGTTGAGCCATATTTATTCATAATGTTTCCCTGTTACACCACAGCAGGATCTGGCCCTGTTGTTGTGATGTTTTGTATTTTTACCTGCCCTGCTTCAGCACCTTTAAAGCTTAAGATCTCAAACATTGTCACACGCATCCAGCAGAAATATCCAGGCCGCCTCCTAAAATGGGAGGAAAAATTCTCTCTCTTTGGAAACAGAGGGGGAACCCAGTTGCATTGCTAGGATTCAGTATGAGCATGTGTACATGAAGCACCATCTTGGTTTGACTGCATTGCTGTTTCTTTGGCACTGCAGGACTGGCAAATGGGGACCATCGTAATTGTGAGCTTAAGAGATACTGAGTGAAAAAAAAAAGATCTTCTCTCTTCATTGCCCTGTGGGGGATGGTCTGTTATGTGCATGGGCAGGTGTGTTTCTCTGACTCAGTGCTGTGGAGATGGAATACTATGTTTGGTCCACTGGCCTGATCCAGCGTGGCAAACCCTGTTTTCCTGATAAAACATAAATCTCTCTCTCTTAGATTTCTTGAGCCATCTCCTGTAGGAGAGATCCACCATTTGAGAGAAACTCTTCTAAATGTGGTCACTGACTTTTTATCTTTTAGCTTTGCATTTGCTTGCCAGTTTGAGGGCAAATGCCGTCCAAACTTTGACCCTGTCAGTCATAAGTGATTCTTTGTAGAGCAGTTCAGTCTGAATTGCTTTGGGATCTTCTTGGCAGGATTTCAATGACCTTTTGCAAGGCATACATTTCATTCTCTGTCATTACTTGATGGCACTTAGTAAACTGGTACAGCATTATATTTATTACACCTTTATTTTTGTTTCTCCACCTTTCAGGAACAACAGCGTGATCTTGGCTGATGAAATGGGCTTGGGGAAGACTATCCAGACAATATCATTTCTCTCCTATCTCTTCTATCAGCATCAGCTGTACGGCCCCTTTCTGATAGTGGTGCCCTTGTCTACTCTGACTTCGTGGCAGAGGGAGTTTGAAATCTGGGCACCAGAGATTAATGTGGTCGTTTACATAGGAGACATGATGAGTAGAAATACGGTGTGTAAATAAAAGGTTGGGGGGGGCGGAGGGAGAAAGAAAATCTCTGTGTAGATTATATGTAGCATGTGGTTCTGTAGCGGGGCAAACTCTGGGTTGACATTATAGCTATAACTGTGCAGTTTGACCAGGTTCACGACAGTAGAGGCATCTGTGTCTCAGGCCTTCCCATCGCTTAAATAATGTGTGTACAGTGATTATTTTATTGAGCAATGGAGGTGCAGACAGGTAGGACTTTACTGGGCAATATAGGAAGCCTCAGGTTATGACTAATAATGAGACAGTGAATATCAAATGCATACAGGTAATGGGAGGATTAAACTGCCAGGAGATCTGGTTTAAATTACTGGCTCTTCCGCAGACAGCTTCTCTGCGTTTGGGTAAATCGCATGATCTCTGTGCCTCAGTTCCCCATCTGTAAAAGGAAGACGATAATCCTTCCTCCTACCCACCCTTTGTCTCTCCCCTCTGTAGATTATGGACTCTTCAGGGGAGTCTGTCTCTTACCATGTGTCTGTACAGCACCTAGCATAGTGAACCACGTTCTTGGCTGGGACCCGTGGGTGCTACAGATAATAATAATGGTGCGTGCCCCTTTAGCAACTCCAGTTGAAGTTTGTGTCTGAACTGTTGTCTTCTCTCCCAGATCCGTGAATATGAGTGGATCCATTCTCAGACTAAAAGGCTGAAGTTCAATGCACTTATCACAACATATGAGATCCTCCTCAAAGATAAGGTATGCAGTGGGGAAGGGGTATTTCACACACACTTCCTCGTGCTGCGCAAATGGGGCTGCCTCCCTCCAAACCAGTGTATGTCACACTGTGAGTAGAATATATGATGATCCAAAGCTGTTTCATTCCTCCCCCTACTCCCCCCATCTGGTGACTGAGAACACACAGATGCAGCCTACCATTACTTGGTGTGCTTACAAAACTATAGAGTCTAGTATAAATATAGCACATTAGTAGTATTGTTCATGATTACACATACTTATAAGGCACCTCTCATTGTGGTATCTGGGCTAGCTGTATTTGTCTTAATTTGGATTATTAACATACCCATTAAGAAGAACAAAACGCTTCATTCCCTTGCTGCCCACAGCTGTTTAATGTGGGCTGGAGAGGGAGGGTGTTGGAACTGGGGATGGTAGGGTTAATGCACTCCCCATATGAGAGGGATATCATCACATTGCTTTTACACTTACAAAAAGAGAGAGCTTCCTGGAGTGTGCCAGGAGGCCCTACCAATGAGTCACTGAATCCTGTGTGAGAACAGAAAACTTGGGGGAGGGGGAAATGGAGTGGTGAATACACTGCTTTATCCCCCCCCCGGGCAGATTTGCTGCTCTGGTGTTGATGCTGCCTCAGCACAGTGCATGCTGGAGCATGTGAGCACAGCAGGGACTCTGCAGTCATGGCGGGGATGGATTAAAGGAAGAGGAATGTGGGATAGGGAAGGGTTGTGCTTTAGAAATTTAAAAAGAAGAAGAAACGATCAATTTAAAATCCATCTGTTAGCTGAAATATGTTTGAGGCATTTGATAACGTGTTAGCTTGTAAACGCTTCTGTTCCCCTCTGAGTGGAGCCGGAATTGGTATGGTGCACTTGTCCCAAAGGCATGTCGCCAAAGGAAATGTTTCTTGGTTAAGCACACTGAAAGCAAAAGGTGCTCAGATACCACAGAGGTGGGTGCGGTGTAAGAATTTGAATAGAACATAATGGAATGCAATTACTGCAACACTACACAGCTGACTTCAGGCCCACAGAGAAATTAACATAAAACACTTGTGGGGCCAGTCTGATCTGGTGTGTCCTTTGGTTTTGTTTTTTTGCTCCAGACTGTTCTGGGCAGCATTAATTGGGCCTTTCTGGGTGTGGACGAAGCCCATCGGTTGAAGAACGATGACTCTTTGCTGTATAAAACTCTGCTTGATTTCAAGTCCAACCACAGGCTCCTGATCACTGGGACCCCGCTTCAGAATTCTCTCAAAGAGCTCTGGTCACTGCTGCACTTTATCATGCCGGAGAAGTAAGCCTCCTTACTATGTACTTCAAAAGATACCAGTATGTGTTCGTTGTCAAATACCATCTCCTAACTAGACATGGAGTATGAAATGGCTTAGTTTTGGAAGACGGAAAGAAGTGAGTAAAACTTGAAAGGGTTAGGGTCACAGAGGGGGAAAACACAATGAAGAGGGAAAATGGCAAGGGCCGAGAGGGAAAATGAATGGTGCAAAGAGCTAAACTGTGTTGGCAACAGGTGGGCTGGGTAAAGTAAGACAACTCCTCCATCGCTGTCTTCTGGGAGGGCCACATCCAAAGAGCCAAATGCCTGTTTTAAGCAACCATTTCCAAGGCTTCCATTAAAAAAAGGAGACCAGTGAATGAGACAGTAAAATAATGGAGAGGGTAAAAAAAGCAAATTTCAAAACTGTGAATCAAAATCTAGTCAGAAGATTCTTTCCACAGAGGGATCTACAAAACATACAAAAACTGCTGCCATGTGAGCATTGCTCAAGGACAGAATAAGGGGCCTTTGGGTAGACTGTGATTTTAATTGAGGAGGCTCTGTATGGAGCCACAAAGATCAAGGTGTAAAAACATTTTAAAATGCCATAGTCCCATTTTCAAAAGTGACTTGGGCTCTCAGAAGCCTAAATCTCATTGGCTCTCAATGAGATTAGGGCTCTTAAGCGTCTGAGTCACTTTTGAAAATGAGATGTGGGCTCCTAAGTCACTTAGGTATTTTTAAAAAATTTTACCCTGTGGCTAATAATGTGATACAGGCCTTTTGCAGAAGTGAAGAAAAAGAGCTGGAGATCCTTTGGCTATAATTAAAAGGCTACGATTTAGTAATAGCAGTCATGGATTCCGTGAATACTTCAGCTTGTGGCTTGCAGCAGGGGCTGCAGCCGGAGTCATGCGTCCCTGCTCTGCGGCTTGTGGCGGGGGCCATGTACCCATGCACTGTTCCCGGGGCTCCAGCGGGGGCTGTAGTGAGGGCTGTGTGTCCTTTCTGCCCCAGCTGCGGTTGGGGCTCTGCTCCTGTGGCTGGGGTTAGAGCTGGGACTGTGTGCTCCTGCCCCACAGCTACGGTGACTGCGGCCGCTGGAGCCAGGGCTGGAGGGGGCTCAGCCTGTCAGTGCCCCCGCATTGGCAGCTGTCGTCTCCCCCCCAGCCTAGCCCTGCTCTGTTATTTTTAGTAAAATCATGGAAAGGTCATGGGCTCCCATGAATTTTTCTTTGTTGCCCGTGTCCTGTCCGTGACTTTTACTAAAAATAACTGTGACAGAATCTTAACCTTAGCTATAATGTACCTGCTACAGAGATTGTAACCTGCTGGAGTAAGGACCGTGTTCTGAGATACTGAATTATTTTGATGGCTAATGGAAGTGATGTTTTTCACTTCCTGTCTCGAACTGTTGCATAGTGTTTCTGTGCACTGTTTAGATTACCATTTAATTCAGCAGGTTTTGGATCAGGCCCTTAAACTGCTGACACGTTACACTCCCACAGCATTTACATCTCACCAGTCTGTTACCCTGTGTACAGTTTGGAATCTGTGGGGTAAAGTATTAAGGACATACAAGGTGTTGATAGCAGATGCCTTAGAAACACAAGGTGGGTGAGGTAATATCTTTTATTGGCCCAACTTCTGTTGGTGAGAGACACAAACTTTCGAGCCACGCAGAGCTTTTCTTCAGGTCTGGGAAAGGAACTTCCAGCATCACAGCAAAATATACGGTGCAACAGATAGTTTAGCATAAGTAATTAGCACACATGGTAAGAGACCGTTCAAGGTGAAATGGCCTTTTAACGCCCCTGCAGAAATAGGACAAAAAAGGGGGCTCGTGGATTGCAGATTGTTGTAATAAGCCATAAATCCAGTGTCTTTATTAAGACCATGGTTTTTAGCGTCTAGGGAAGTTATGAATTTAAGCTCCCAGGTTCGTCTTTTGAAGGTGTTTTGCAGGTTTCCTTTGAGGATGGAGGACTGAGAAGTGAGATATGGAGTGATTGTTTTGTGAAAAGTGTTCACCCCCAGGTGAATCATGCTTGTCTTTTATCATTTTTCTGTGTGAGTTCATTCAAGAGTGCAGTGATTGTCTGGTTTTGCCCACTTAGTTATTATTTAATGTTTGGTACACTGAATGAGGTACACCACACGTTGTGATAGGCATGTGTAGGACTCATGGATCTTGAAAGATGTGTTGGGAGTGGTATTGACAGTTGTAGCAGTGGAGGTCTCCAGGTTTTGCATCTGTTGTTCTGGCAGGGTCTGGTGTCACTTTAAGTTGGTGAGTCCTGATCTGTGAGGAATTTGCTTCTGATGAGGTTGGGGGTTGTTTGAAGGCCAGAAGAGGGGATTCAGGAAAGATTTCTTTCAGGATGTGGTCCCTATTGAGTATGGGTTGCAACTCTTTAATGATAACCCCGTATGGGTTCCAGCATGGGGTGATAGATGACAACTAGAGGTGTGGAGTTGGAGAGTTTTTTTCCTGTATTAAAGCAGGTTCTCACGGGGTATTTGGGTGACCCCTTCCTGGATGCAATCTACTTCTCTGGTGGAGTGTCCTTGTTTGGTGAAGGCGGTTCTGAGTTTAAGGTGTGTATTCTGGACAGTCTCCTCTGAGCATATTTTGTGGTATCTGAGGGTTTGGCTGTAGATAACAGATTTCTTTGTGTGTTGGGGAGGGGTTACTGGATCTGTGAAGGTGAGTGTGGTGATCCATGGGTTTTTTGTATGTCATTATGTGTAGGGCTCTATTGTTGAGGCTAATCATGGTGTCCATAAAATTGATGCTTGTGGTGTGGGAGTGATCTAGAGAGAGTTTGATGGATAGGTGGAAGTGGTTGAAGCTGTGGTGGAAATCTATGAGGAAATGTAGATAATCTGTCCAGAGGATGAAAATGTTATCAACATATCTCATGTATCATTGGTTTTGTAGTGCCTTTGTCCAGAAATTCTTCCTCAAGGTGGCCCAAGAGGAGGTTGGCATATTGGGGAACTATCCTAGTACTCATGTCTGTTTCTGTGGTTTGGACAATGTGTTTGCTGTTGAATGTAAAATTCTTAAGGGTGAGGATGAAATGGGTGAGTTTAGTGACATTTGGGGTGCATATCTGAGTGTTTTCCGTTGTTTTGTAGATATTTGAGGCAGGCAGCAAAGCCATCGTGACATCGATGTTGGTGTATAGGGAGGTGACATCCGTGGTGGCAAGGATGATGTTCTGAGGGAGGTTGTTAATGTTGCAGAGTTTCTGGAGGAAGCTGGTCCTTTGTGTGGTGAGTGGTTTGAGGATGGTTTCTATAAGTCTTAATATTCCTTCAGTAACAGTACCAGAGCTAGGTATAATGGGTCTGGCTGGATTCCCTTGTTTGTGTATCTTAGGAAGCATGTAGAAGATCCCTGGGGCGGGTTTGTGGAAGATGAGGATGTAGAGTTTCTCTTGGAGTTGTTTGGGGAAAGATTTGATGATATCCTTAAATTCCTTGGTGAATTGTGGTGGGTGGGGGTCTTCTTTGAGTTCTTTATAGTAGGTGGAGTCAGAGAGAAGCTTAAAGTCAGGGGAGAAGTTTGGGCTAGAGGGAAGGGATCACAGGGCAGTATTGCGAAGACCTGACTTCATTCAGTATAAAATACATCAGTGATCTGAGAGTAGCAACGTGCTTTGAAATGATTACATTCTTGGTTAAAAAGAATGGAGTGAGGGAGAAATACAAAAGAGAGAATGATTTAGTGAGGTTAGGCAATGGCTTGCACAAATCACTGTGTAGATAATTGTTAGGTTCTAGAGCTAAAATCAAAGATGTGAAAAGGAGATCAGTATCTTCAAATGCTAAGGTATCTAGATGTTATGAATGTTCATTGTTTGCTACTGTTTTACATAGTATTTTCATATTGTACAGAAGTTCTTATTTACCTCCGTAACTCAGAGGCACAGAAGAAATACTTCTACTGATCAAGAGGTCCCTGTTAACGAGATCTGTTGCTATTTACTGTGTCTTATGGGCAAGGAACATCTTGGGATTCTATAAGTTTGTGCAGAATGATCGTGAAGGTTATCAACCTCTGACTTCTGCACGTAGTGCTGGGCATTCCCCTTGCTATTACTTCAAAGCTTGTTCTCTAATCTCTTTCGAGGTTATTGTTGATGTCTCCATATCCTCTTGGTGACTGTTCTATTGTCTAATTGCTCTTCTTGTTAGGAAAGATTTCCCCATATCTAGCTGTTCTTCAGCTTGAAGCTGCTCCTTTTTGTGGTGCATCCAAACTAAGCCTCAACTGAGAATTTCCCCCCCTTTTCTTTTAATGTTACATATTCTCCACAATTTTACTTCAGGGCAATTCCCCCATGTAACTGGAGAATTATTAGCAGAGTCCTTGATAAAAACAGATTCAGTGGTAGTTGTTTTTTCCAAAGTAAAATGTAGCTCTTGGTTGGAACGATGGATTTAATGTACTATCGTCTATTATCATCTTTCTCCAAAAGTTTCTTTGTCATGTTTATTCACTGTACTCCTTATTCCTAAACGTAAGTGGGTTTATGTTTTGTGTGTTATGACCACCCATAGCTGCCATAAAAATATTTCCAAATGATGATGGCTGTTGTAGCCAGCTGTGGTTGGTTTAGCCCTGCCTTCTGAAGAGACAGTTTTGTTAACACAGTGGTTCTCCTGCAGTTCCATATAAATTTCTTGATGCTTCTTTTACTGAAGTGAATTTCCCTTTTACTCAAAGACTGCTGTTCTAGCTCCTTTTTCAAAGAATCAGAGACCATTAACAGTGTTGATCCTATAATCCCATTTTTGTTTCTTGGTGTAGGATATTTGTTATAGATAAACAAGGCATGGCCCTTTGTTCCTGAGATCTAGGCTACATAGGAAGGCAGCAGCTTAGACAGTGGTTGGAGCAAGGACCTAGGACACCAGTGTGTTATTCCCAGTTGTGTCACTGTTTTAATTTTACCCCTCCTGTAAAATAGTGATCACTTATGTAGCTCACAGGGGTGTGGAATAAATAACTTGTGGGGCATTTTGAGGTCCTCAGCAGACTGGCATTGTGTCAGTGTAAACACAGCAGATGGTAGTTAAAAGGTCTTCTAACCCACCACTCCTAAATTGTACCACCAGGTTTGAGTTCTGGGAGGATTTTGAAGATGATCATGGGAAAGGGAGAGAGAATGGCTACCAGAGCCTTCACAAAGTCCTGGAGCCTTTCCTTCTGCGCAGGGTGAAGAAGGATGTGGAGAAATCCCTGCCGGCCAAAGTGGAGCAGATTCTCCGGGTGGAAATGTCTGCCCTACAGAAGCAGTATTATAAGTAAGGCATTTACTGAGTTACTGAAGGTGCCCAGTGGAAACGAGTTTGGTGGGTTACTTCATTAGTTTCAGAGTAACAGCCGTGTTAGTCTGTATTCGCAAAAAGAAAAGGAGTACTTGTGGCACCTTAGAGACTAACCAATTTATTTGAGCATGAGCTTTCGTGAGCTACAGCTCACTTCATCAGATGCATACCGTGGAAACTGCAGCAGACTTTATATATACACAGAGAATATGAAACAATACCTCCTCCCACCCCACTGTCCTGCTGGTAATAGCTTATCTAAAGTAATCATTACTTTAGATAAGCTATTACCAGCAGGACAGTGGGGTGGGAGGAGGTATTGTTTCATATTCTCTGTGTATATATAAAGTCTGCTGCAGTTTCCACGGTATGCATCTGATGAAGTGAGCTGTAGCTCACGAAAGCTCATGCTCAAATAAATTGGTTAGTCTCTAAGGTGCCACAAGTACTCCTTTTCTTTTTACTTCATTAGTGTGTCTAGTGGCCATAGTTCTGTAGCCCAAGCCATTGTGGGACGCAGCATAAGTGGCAGTCTCCTTCAGTGGGGGCGGGGCTTTCTGGTGAGAAGCAGAGTAAGATAGTATCACATCTTGCCTATGTGTTGCCTGTCCCTAAGGCGGTAGTTCTCAATTTACTTATCATTGTGGGCCGTATGTGCGATCCACAGTGTGTTACCTGGGCCGCAGGGGCTGGGTGGCAGGGCAGCGGCAGCCAGGACCCTGACCCCCTGCCGCGGAGCCACCCTGGACCCCAGGGACTGGCTGGAAGCCCCCGACCCCTGTCATGCAGGGCAGGCCAGCAGCCCCTACCAGACCAAGCCCGGACCCCACCTCACAGGCCTGCCTTTAGCACACAACTGAGCTGGGCCGCAGCTGTGTGCTAATGGGGCCCGTGGGCTGCGGGTTGAGAACCACTGCCCTAAGGAGATGCTACAAATCACCCCACTGGGTGGTTTGTTTTTAAAGTGCAGTGATAATGTAATTTATCTTGTCAGCATCCAGGGTGGGGACCATGCCTGTCTTATTTCTGTAAAGGCCTGTGCACGACCTTGTAATATTAAATGGCGCCTTATAATATTCCTCCCAGAAGGAGAAGGGTTGGGATTTCAAGTGAGGAGTAAGAAGAGTTTCATGCGATAGAAAAGGAGATGGGGAGAGAGATAGGGGAACTGCTGCCCCCGCACAATTGTCTCTGAAAGTTTCTCTGGAGAGTCCAGTCTGCACTGTCCCCCAGTGAAATGACAGGACCTGACCTGAGGATTTTGTTTTGTCGACTGCTGCCTGCAGATGGATTTTGACAAGAAATTACAAGGCTCTCTCGAAGGGGACAAGAGGAAGCACGTCTGGCTTCCTTAACATTGTGATGGAGCTGAAAAAGTGCTGTAACCATTGCTATCTCATTAAACCTCCGGAAGAAAACGAAAGGGAGACTGGCATGGAAATGCTGATGGTGGGTAGTTGTTTGGCGGGTAATTGCTTTCCCCTTTATTTCACCCCATTCCTGCCTCCGTGCCAAAACAATATCTTGCAAGCAGAGTTCTTGTTGCCTCTGTCCCCTGGACATGCTCCCTACCTCCTCCCCATAGCCAAGCCGCTGCTTCTCCAGCCTTCCTCCCTGGTTAGGGGTGGTCTTGTGTCTAGTTAGATTGGATGTCTAGAATAGGATGAACATGCAGCCTAAGACAGGGGTCTCAAACACACGGCCTGCGGGCTGCATGTGGCCCGCGGGGCTATTTCCTGCGGCCCGCCAAGCTCCCCGCGCCCGCCCCCAGTCCACGGATGGGTAAACTACAGCCTGCGGGCCGAATCTGGCCCACGGGATTACCCTCCGTGGTGCCACAAGCCCCGCACCGCTCCCCGAAGCAGCCGTCAGCAAGTCCCTGCGGCCGGGGGTGGAGAAGAGGGCTCTGTGCGTTGCTTTTGCCTCCAGGCACCACCCCCCGCAGCTCCCGTTGGCTGGGAATGGGGAACCACGGCCAGTGGGAGCTTTTGGGGAGGTACCTGGAGGAGCAGCAAGAGCAGCGCACAGAGCTCTCTGCCCAGCCCCGGGGCTGTAGGGAGGTGGTTCTGGCTGCTTCCCAGAGTGGAGCGGGGCCGGGCCCAGGGCAGGCAGGGAGCCTGCCCTGGGCCCCATGCGTGCCCTGCCACCCCGGAGCTGCTCTAGGTAAGCAGTGCCGGGCAGGAGCCCGCACCCCGAACACCACCTGCACCCCATACCTCAGTCCCCTGGCCTGAGCCCCCTGCTGCATCCCAACCCCCTGCCCTGAGCCCCCTGCCGCACCCTACACCCTTCTTGCACCCCTGCCCTGAGCCCTCTGCCACACCCTGCACCCCAACCCCCTGCCACACCCCGCACCCCTCCTGGACTCCACACCCCAACTCCCCGTCCTGAGCTCCCTGCCACACCCTGCACACCACCTGCACCTCAGCTCCCTGCCCTTAGCCCCCGCCACACCCCACACCCTTCCTGCTCCCCCTGGGGGCAGGGAGGGGGCGGAGTTGGGGTGGGGACTTCGGGGAAGGGGTTGGAATGGGGGCAGGGCAGGGGCGGGGCCTCATGGAAGGCGTGGAGTGGGGGGAAGGCCAGGGGCAGCGAGGGGTGGGGTGTCAGTGATGCGGTCCTCAGTCCAATGCACTAGTCCTCATGTGGTCCTCATCGTCATTTGAGTTTGAGACCCCTGGGCTAAGATCATGCTTTGATGCTTTAGTCTCCATCAAGCGGCTTCCGCTCTGTAAAGCTCTGTGATGGGGCTGGATTAATGCTGGGACAAACCTGACTTGATCAAGGGCAGCCCGCTGTGCTGCATGTCTGTCTGTACAGTGCATACAGGGGCATGGTTGGAAGCATCTGTTGGAATGACGGTTACTTCTTCAGTCTCTAATCAGGAGCAGTGGAAAGCTAATTCTCTTGGACAAACTGCTGACCAGGCTGCGTGAGAGAGGTAACAGAGTCCTGATCTTCTCCCAGATGGTGAGGATGCTGGACATCTTGGCAGAATACTTGGCTATCAAGCACTACCCTTTCCAGGTGAGGCGGGTTAGTGGTAAGCACACACTCAGTGTTAACTTGAAAGTTCAAATTGGGGGGCACTCAGGGGACGTAAGCGATTTAAGTGCTCAGCCTCTCTGAGGCCAGTAGCTTCAACTACATAAGGCTCTAAAGCAAAGTGCACTAGTGCGAACTGGGAAGCTTCACTATATTCCAGCTCTTAAGTGCTGATCAAGCCAAGAGAATGAGAGAGAGATGCATTTGTGATGGGAGCATCTATGGAAGGGGAGAATTCGGTTTGTGGGTATTGATCATTAAAGCGCTGTGTGGTTTGGGTTCTGGCTACCAGAGAGATGGCTTTTGCTCCAGGCACTGTCTTTTGAGCAGATGCGCTTTTGCTAAATGTCCCGGGGTGCGTAAATCTGTTGAGTCTGATAGCGGGGTGATTTCAGCAGAGAGCTCTTGGCTTTGGAGCTGGCGTCCTTTGTTGGTGTGACAAAGCCCTTCAGGCTAGGCTGTAAAGACTGTGTGTTCTGCCCTGAGGTGAGCTGTGAATTGACCACTGGATCAACGGAGCTTTGATATCCGTTCCGTTCCTTTTTGGCTGAGGCTGGCTCGCCAGCCCACCTGCGCCTTGTTTTTATAGAATTGTATGTGTGCCTGGCGGTTGCTACAAGGGGCGCGCTTTAAACATGCAAAAGCACAATAAATAAATCCCTAGCTTTTGCAAAGCATCCCTTCCTCCTCCAGACATCTGCAATCAGCCTTGATCCTTTGATAAGCTCTAGAGAGGACTGTTAAGTGCAGCGATCCTGGCTGGGAGCCTGTAATGAGAGCTGAAGTGTCACCCACCGTGTGACTGCTGCCTAAGCATGCTCCCCGCCTCCCTCCCCCTTGGTGCAGCAGGTTAAAGCAGTGCAGTTATTTTTAATCAGCAGCTATTTTTAATGATTAAATGCTCCAACCTGAAGGTATGTAGGACAGGAGACTGGAGCTCCCAGAGCTTTGGGGCAGCAATTCCTCAGGGTTCCTTTACTTTCTTTCTTTCTATCATTATTGTTGATCTTTCCAGCGCTTGGACGGCTCAATCAAAGGGGAGATCCGAAAGCAAGCTCTGGATCACTTCAACGCAGAAGGCTCTGAGGTACGATGGCTCGGGGGGGTTTCTGCCTGAGGAAAAATAGCGTCAGAAGGGAATGGGATGGGACGCTTGAGCTTGTGCAAGTTCACAGCGCGGCCACAGCGGCCCTTCGTCCCCATGGAACTCTGGCTGTGTTTAGAGACACGGTAGTGGCATGTTTTGTATCCTGTGGCCATCTGTGTCGTGTGTGAAATGCCCCAATGCCTCACAAAGAGTGGGGCCTGAAAATCAGACTCAGAAAGAATCTGCCAAAGATCAAACCCCCTTAGACTTCTCCTCCTTTGACCTGGGAGTGAAGTGGTCACGCGATGACTTGCACAGGCTGGAGCGTGAGGTTGTCTCTGCACTTGAAGTGTCAGAGGAAAGGGCGGCTAGAAGTGTAGGCAGGCAGTGGTGTCTGGTGGTTGCAGTGAAGGCTTAGGGACCAAAGGGCTTATGGCCTTGTAATCCCTCCCATCTGGGCATACTCGCCAGCTCACTCTTACCAGGCATGAGTCACTTGATTGCTTTGTGCCTCAGGCAATCCAGCGGTCTGAAAAAACGACTTTACTTGGAAAACCAGAGCTAACTGAGCAGATTGTAAAGAACAAAAGGAGACAAGGCCAGGTGCCTGGTATTAGCAGGGAGCTTAGAAAAAATCGGACTGAAAAAGCAGACTGCAATGGAGACAGGAGAGCAAGGGAGCTGGCACTGTTGGGGAGGAAAGGGATTCTCAGGGAGATGGACTCTAGAGAGGACTGCCTGAGCGAGGAGGGCCTGGCCCTGTCATTTCAGCAGCCTGGCCTTGTCCTGCCGCCCTGTGTGCCCAGCCAGCGAGTCGCAGAGTCCATGGCAGGCTTCGTTTTGTGTGGGGCCGATCACCCCGTAGAAGTGTCAGTGATGTGCACATGTGTTTGCCTGTTGCCGTCATGGGGGTCCAGGCACAGTTTGACCTTCAGAAGCTACAAGCCCAAAGTGCCTTTCCTTCCAAAGCCATTTCTGCGTTCTGCTGCCCACAGCGGCACCTGCTGGGCTGCTTCTGCATCCTTACGTCTCGGTCACTAGCTGTAACTCATGTTATATGTGCTGCCGTCTGCCAGCTATGCCTTTCTCTGCCCGGGAGACGCTGATGGATGTCACCTGCCCCCACCCACCGCACTCTGATACCCAGCAGTATCCCCTAAGATTACTAATATGAGGACTGCTTAAATGGATGGAGTGGGGATTCCTTCTTTATGCTGCATCTTTTTCCACCTCTCTCGCTGTGCTGCTCAAATACCAGAGTTCTCTGTCTTCCTCTTTTCTTTTCCATCTTTCTACAGAAGAGGAAGATCCTTCTCACCCGCTGCCCCTGCTCTGAGCACCTCATTATCCCAAACTGTCTTCAGACTGTCTCTTTTCTCTGTCCTGTGATGACTCCAAACTTCCTCTCTCTCTAATAAACCCCCACTCCCAGACCCTCTCCATTCTCCCTAAACTTTGCATTCAGTTGCACCTTCCTCTCCCTTGACCTGGCCACACATACAGGTGGGCCCTGTAGGATATATTGTAACCTGCATTAGTTCACTGTCTTTTGCACCTGTGTTTTAAGCAGCTGAGATCATTTTGTGTGAGCAATGCTGTACACAGCTATCTTGTCATTGTATGCAGGACTTCTGTTTCTTGCTGTCAACACGAGCTGGCGGACTGGGAATTAACCTGGCTTCTGCAGACACTGTGGTTATCTTTGACTCGGACTGGAACCCCCAGAATGACTTGCAGGCTCAGGCTCGGGCTCACCGAATTGGACAGAAGAAGCAGGTCAGGAGAGCAGCCTCAGATCCATTTTTCTATGATTCTGTCCAGTCATATGCTGTAGCATGTGCGTCTGTGTCAGCCCGTGCAGAGCTGGGCATGTCCGGCTTATGTGACTGCAAATGTATTCCTTCTGTTTGAGCTATATATCCTTCAGGTTCCCCAGAAACTCAGGGTAAGCTGGAAAACAGATGCAAAACCAAATCAGCCCAAGTTTGCTGGAAACAGGGCCTGGATTCTCTCAGTAGTCTCATGAATCTCGGTTGGGTATTGAGTTAATCACGAAACAAAGCAAATTTCACATGGTTCTTAGTTTCACAACTAAAATTGCACACAACTCTGGCATCAGGCATTGGTGTCAAGCAGGGGACACCGTCAAGGCTGGAAGGCCTAAAAGCTTATCGATAGAGCCAGTATGAGGCTTAGAGAGAGCAGGCATGTGTTCCATTGTAGTTTTATTGTGAGTCTGTTGTGTTTCTTTGTTTATATACATAACACACAAACATACACACACACACTGCTCTATCTCAAACTCTGGTTATGAGCTTGATGCAGGAATCACTGGCTGAGGTTCTCTGGCTTGTGTTATGTAGGCAGTGAGACTTAGATGATCATAAAGGTCATTTCTGGCCTTAAAATCTACGAACAATATTTTTCTGACGTGTCACTGAGCCTCTGATCTCGAAAGCAGGCTGGAGATCTGGGAAGAGTAGCCTTTCTTGTGAGTTTGGTGGGGCTGGAAGTCTCTTGAGAATAGCTATTCCTTTGGGGTTGTGTGTGTGTTGGATTAGGGGTTTAGATATACTATTCAGGATATAGCTTTGCAAAAAGGGACCGTGCAGACAGGTTATTGCTACTTTCTGTTAAGTAGCACAGGGTGCATTGTAATTTAGGCAGGACTATATTTTGCAGATCCACAAAATAGCTCTGCTTTTTCTTTGCCCTGCAGGTGAACATTTACCGCTTAGTCACAAAGGGGACAGTGGAAGAGGAGATCATCGAAAGGGCTAAGAAAAAGATGGTGTTAGATCATCTGGTGATCCAGCGTATGGACACCACGGGCCGTACTGTACTGGATAACAACTCTGGGAGATCCAAGTAAGTGCCTAAGTGGGGAGGAGAGCATCAGATGGAGTATGTGCCTCGTGGTGACTTGGGTAATTAGCTGATTGTGTAGCTGGCCAGCAAAAAAAAAAAAAAAAAAACTACGAATGGTAGCTTACCACTAACTTTGGCTTGTGCAGTCGTTGGTATGGAAACTATATGGGATGCCAAAGTTAGCCAGAAAATAAAAAGAACTGGTATTGAAGTCTCCTCTGTTTTTCATTCCATCTTTCTCTCTTTCTCTTTTCTTTCCCTCTCTGTTTGCTTTTGAGCCTCTGTTTATTGCCCCTCTCTTCTAGCTTGGTTGGCGGCCTGTTTTTTCTCCTTTTAGAGGCTGTGGCTTTTTTCTTACAAGGCCTCCAAGGTCACTGGTATCTGAAACTGTTGACAGTAGGTTATAAATGTCCCACACAATTGGTCTCTTTTCCATGCTGGCTGTACAGCTGTAACCAAGTAGGATCAGTTGGAGTCTTTTCCTGGCTTTTCACTTAAGCATCTGTTTAATATTGTGATCTGCGGTCTCTTCCGCTCCGAAGCTGGTGCTGTTGGGAGAAAATGGCCACGGGGACCATTTGGCTCTAGTTAACTTCTGCAGTTCCTGGTGCCTCGGGAAAGAGCACATAGCTGGGAGCGTGTAGAAGGAAGGGTCATTTCACTTGCTGGTTTCAGGAAGAATAGAGGGAGTCCGCTGGGTTTTGCAGATTGGTGGGTCTCCCCCCTTTACTCCTGCAGTGCAGTAGCACATGCTTTGTGATACCAGTGCAATACAGGTATGGGAATCCAGAACGGACTCAGATGCATATGCAAGGCTGGAAAGCACTCACGAGTGGGATCTTCAAGAATGGTTCTGCGGTTTGTGTGTCAGTATGAAAACTTGGTAGTGAATTTTACTCACCAAGTGTATCTTTCCCTGTGCCTCTCTCCCTGCATCCCCGCCTCCTTTCCAGAGGCTTTCCTTGTGTGTAATTAAAGCTCTCAGGAGCTCCTCCATTCTTCCCCACTTCATCCCCCTTAATATACTCCTGAGGCCACATGTCAAGATAGCCATTCTTCTAGGACATGGGAATCCCTTGCTTGGAGCCCGTCAACACTGCTGCTTAATTGGCCATGTGGCTCAGTATTGAGTCACTTGGTGTGCTGCCCTCCTTCCCCTGGGAATGGAGCATGCTGCCTTGACATTACTGCTAACCCCTATCAGAACAGGGGGATAGATCAGGAACGGAGCACAAGGCATTTCTTAGTGCAGGGTTGGGGACTTACACTGCAATCTTGGCCTAATGAGGGAGGCTTAGGTGTGTCTTTATGCCGTAGCAAAGCAGATGTCTTGGTGGCTCCTGAGAGTCAACTGTGTTTTTGTTACTTTTTTGCAGCTCAAATCCTTTCAACAAAGAGGAGTTGACAGCTATTCTGAAGTTTGGAGCTGAGGATCTCTTCAAGGAGATTGAAGGGGAAGAATCGGAGCCACAGGTAGTTAAAATTAAAGTAACCTAGCTGTTCTGATGGTCTTCATGAACTTCACCTCACTGGCAGTACTGTATGAGGAAACTTGCATTTGTCCTGACTCTGTTGTACTTGCTCTTTGGATCAGAGAGAGCAGTTCAATAATAGGGTTTGTCAAACTGACCCCTGGCATGGGGGCACCAAGTTCAAGTTTCCGGAAAAGCTGGAGGGAGAGAACAATGGACTTGGGAGGCAGGGATGGGACAGACTGACTGTGGAGCTTCTGATGAGGTTCCTGAAATAAATGGTTGGCGTTTCAGTGGTAGAACCTTGTCCCCCGTCAGCTCTCTGCACATACATCTGTAGTTCTGTGAATAACGAGTTAGTGTATTGTAACAGGGCCTAGCGAGTCCACTTCATCCCAGCTCCTCTTAGCCCCGTTCAGCTTTCCTTTCCTTTGTAGTTTCCACAGGAGTCAGTGTGTGTCACCTCTTCCCCCATCCAGTGCAGGATTGTTTCTGACAATATGTTACCAAACGCTTTGAACAGCCCTGCAGGGAACAATTCCACAAACGAAGAGATAGCACTCGGGAATTTTTTTCCTGATGTTCAGGCTGTAGTTTTCTCACCCTCACCCGCCATTCCTCTTCATACCCTCTTGTACCATCTAAATAGTCTGTCCTCCTCCTCAGTGATGACACTCCATCAGTATTTTCAGCCCGTTAACTTGTCTCCCCCACCTCCCCTTGTTCACTTATCCAGGCAATGTGTGTTTAGCAATCACACCTCACAAGTCAATCCTTGAAACCCCCACTTCCGTTCTGTTGCTGTGCTTCTTCTGATTTTATCATCATTCTGTGATCATTTCTTTCTGACTGGCAGGAAATGGATATTGATGAGATTTTACGCCTGGCTGAAACACGAGAGAACGAAGTGTCCTCGAGCGCCACGGATGAGCTTCTGTCTCAATTCAAGGTACAAAGCAGATAGATTTCCTAGAAACCAGTGAGTAAGAAGGACTGAATCCTAGCAGAGTAGGGTAGTGAGTGGCTATGAACGGTCTTTGCCAAGGTCAACCTGGCTTGTAAGGTCGGTGACAGGAGAAGGGACAGAACTGGCCAACAGTGCCCCTTCAGGCTGGCTTCATGGGATCAGGCTTTAGCCAAACAAGCCAAACCCTTTGCAAGGTGCACGGAAGCAGGTGGTCCTCAACCAGCGGGAGGGGGGCTGATAGGTTTGGTGGGTGGGTAAAGAAATGTGTGTGTATAGGTTTTAAAATGATCTTGGTGGTGGGGAAGAAAATCTTAAACTTCCGAACTTTGGGAACTGAAATGCTAATCTAGCAAAGGCTCCAGCCAAAGCTTATACATTGCATGTGCTACTCGATGGCTCATAGCTGGAAGAGAAGACAAACAACACCAACAGAATGACTGACGGACAGGTTTCTTGGGGAAATGCCTCAAGAGAAAGAAGTTGAGACTGGACCAACATATCTCTGGCGACGTTACCACGGGGAGCTTCTAATCCCATGGGTGTGCTTTTGCTTATAAGGTAGCCAATTTTGCAACCATGGAGGAGGAAGAGACTGAGCTGGACGAGAGGTCCCAGAGGGACTGGGATGATATTATTCCTGAAGAGCAAAGGAAGAAAGTGGAGGAGGAGGAACGACAGAAGGAGTTGGAAGAAATCTATATGTTGCCCAGAATCCGCAGCTCCACTAAAAAGGTACAGCACTGCCTCGGGAAGCTGGGAAACAGAAGGTCACAGGTGGGCTAGTGGTGGGAAAGAGGGTCTTTGCCCAGTAACAGGTTTGTGGGATTTTTGATTCCCCCGCCGCCCCCCCCCCCCCCATTGGTAGTTTGGAACAAAGTACAGAATGGGCCATAGGTCTGCCATGCGGAGTACGAATTAGGCCCTGAGTCTGTAGTGCAGAGTATGTGTCCAGGATGAATTTGGTAGTGGTGTTTCTAATTCATCTTGTGCTTTATTTACAAACAATAAATACTGAAACCCAGTTGCAGTAACAGATTGCAGCACAGGGGAAAATAGCCAACTGAATGGTGGGGACTAGACGGGAATTCATTTTTGATTGCATCGTAGGTCGTTCCCTAAATGTTTTTTTTCCCGTCTCCTCACTAAGCTTCACACTTCACCATGCTGTTAATGCTTAAACTCAACCTGTCCCTTCACAACCAGAAGAGACCGTACCCTTTCCAGGGTAACAGTCTAGGTCAGGGGTGGCCAAACAGTGGCTTTGAGCCGCATGCGGCTCTTTTACAGTTAGTGTGGCTTGCGGAGCCGCCCCCCCCCCCCCCCCGTCATCCCCTTTTCCACATACCAGACTCAGGGAAGGGGAGAGCTCAGGACCTCTGCCTTGCAGCAGGGTGGTGGGATAGGGGCTTCTGACCAGTGGGGATGCTTCCCGCGGGGCAGAAGCCTCGCGCTCCAGCAGTCGAACTTCAGAAGATTGTGGTATGCGGCTCGTAGGGTCAGTAAGCTTGGCCACCCCTGGTCTAGGTGCTAGGATGAATTCAAATTCTCTAGCAATAGGGTTGTGCAAGAAAACTCCACTAGAACATGGAACCCATGCTTCATTCGCATGCTCCAAATGAGGAGCTTAGCATTGTTGTCTGGAAATCTGTCAAAAGGAGATGAGCAAATACATGGGGGTCTTTGGCATCCAGGCACATCAAGGGGGGAAGAAAGGGAGGTTCCTCTTAAGACGGGATGACCCCGACGTTGATCTGTTTGGCCTTATTTCAGAATAAGCACCAAGAGGTTCTGCACTTGCATTGCCAGCCCATGCCACTAGGGAGGAGTTGAAGGAAGTTGTAAATTAACCCTTGTTACCATAGTGCTGTCTTTCTGGTTCATTCAGGCTCAGGCAAATGACAGTGATTCGGATGCTGAATCAAAGAGAAGGATACAAAGGTCATCTGGATCAGAGAGTGAGACGGACGATACCGATGACGATAAAAGGCCGAAGCGCCGGGGGCGCCCACGGAGCGTTAGGAAAGACACAGTGGAAGGATTTACTGATGCCGAAATCAGGAGGTCAGTGCTGAGCCCAGGAGACTGTTGGATGAGCACGTTGGGAAATTTTGCGCAGACAGCTAGGGTAGGGCCCCGCTCCAGCAAAGCATGTCAGCACCTGCATAACTGTAAGCCTGTGGCTGGTCCCAGTGAAGTCAGGTCAGATAGACTGTTTACATGATTAAAGTTAAGCAAGTGAAGAAGTGCTCTGCTGGACTGGGGCTATTGGCTCCCCAAAAACCTCCATTTCTTGGGGATCTTCCATGCTCATGCTGTTGTACCATGGACATTTAATGAGTTCTAAATGACAATGGCAGGACGCCTGGTGCTTTATTAACTTAGTGTTGTAACAGAAGAATTAGGGGAGAAATCAGGCTTTACTGGCTCCAGCCATTCTCTGAACTTCTATATTGTCAGCTTTGCCACCTGCTGATGGCCTTTGTAGGCCTGTGAGAAACGAGCTGACAATCTTTAGTCTGATTCTAGTGAGACGTGCCTGTCTTTCAGAAAAATTGCTCCTGAAATTGTTAGCCTCCATCAGTAATCTCCGTGGACTGAGTGGGTTCATCAAATTCAGCATTAAGGTACATTGCTACAGGGGGTGTGCGGAAGGCTGGAACGGCTGGTAGTCATTCCATGGAGAAACCAAGGACTCCTGTCTCTGTGCTGTCCCACTGGCTTTGTTCAGGAGCACCAAATTTACCTGAAAGAAGAAAAGTTTCCTGGCAGTTTAAATTTAAACAAAAAGCAAATGTTGATATATTTGGGCAAAAATAGTAGCCCTAAAAGAGTGAGGGCAGTAAGTCAGAGTAGTGAAGTTTCCCCTTCCCCCAGCATTACGTTTCTCGGATCAGCTGATGCATGCAATTCCAAGCCAGTTTTTGTCCTTGCCATCTCCAAGATAGAACTTCCTCTAATCTCTTCAGTCTTCGCAAAGTGCCTGCATCCTAAGGCTGTGTCCAGAGGTTAGGCCAGAGATGTTAAAGGGGCTTTCTTGAGCTTTAACCAACTTCCCTTCATCTTTGAGTTGCTGGTTTTTTAAACTGAGCCTCCATCAGTAATTCACTAAAATTTTGCTTTTCTTTTTTTGCTTAGGTTTATCAAGGCTTATAAGAAGTTTGGGTTTCCACTCGAACGGTATGTCCAAACTGTTCTCAGGATCAGAGCCAATCGCATATAGGCTAGTTGTAGTTCTGAATGCTACACTATGAAGAAAGTAAACAGGAGACACAAATAGCCACATGAAGATCTCTGTGAATTGCTCTACTCCTAGGCACAATTAACTGATAAGCATCAAGTATGGCATAGGCTTCTTTGATGGGGCAAAGCCTGACTAGTCTGTCATATGCAGGGTGAATGGTATGCAAGTGCTGACATTGGAGACACAGGAATTGTCGGGTGATCCATCTTGTCTCAGATGATAGCCACTGGAGGGTGTTTCAGATGAGGGCCCCCTCTTCCCCTCCTGCCCCGCGCATTCCTAGTGCATTACATAACACTACAGGAGCAGGGTACACATGGTGTCATCTCCTGCAAAGCCACCCTGTCCCAGTCTGGTCCCCTGTTATGTGATCACCTGCTTCTTGCTGTATCCTGCAGCTCTCAGGTACCAAAGCTTAACATGGGTCTTGCTCCAAGTGGTCTTAAAACCATTATTTACCTGGCAAGAAAAGGATCAGCAGTGTGTCTCTGAGCAGCGCTATCGGCCAGGTGTTGAATCGGGAAAGCATCAGACTCTTTTTTTCCCTCTCAGGCTGGAGTGCATTGCTCGCGATGCCGAGCTGGTGGACAAGTCCATAGCTGATCTGAAACGTCTAGGGGAACTTATTCACAACAGCTGTGTGTCGGCAATGCAGGAATACGAGGAGCAGCTGAAAGAAAACCCCGGTGAGGGTAAGAGAAAGGGACGGGTGCTGATTTCATTAACCTCTTGGTGTTGATGGGCCAAAGTGCTGATGGGGAACCATCCCCATTCTAGGTGAGATGGGACACCAGATTGACAGCACTGGAGGTTGTAGTCTGTTAGCCAAAGAACAGTACAAACTTCACCCAGGCTGCCTCCGCTAGTGACCCGGAGGGAGCTACCTCTAAGAGTGAGAAACCTATTCCAGCTTCCAAGCTGTGAGTCTTTTGCGCTGACTGAAGGGTGTCAGTTGGAACTGTTAGCGTCTGGTGGACATGGGATTTCTAAGGCATGGGCTACAACTACCAACTCGTTCCATGTTAGGTTGTGGAGCAGCCAGCAGACTGGATTGCTTCCTGGGCTGGAATCAAACCAATAACATGTCCCCTACACTATACCTGTACCTATCCGTCCTCTGAGCCAGCCAGTGCCCCCACAGTATTGGGTAAATACCCTGCAAGTGCTTCCAAGACTTGAGGAACATCCAGCCCTGTGTGTTGCCTCTGCATGCTCTAGCTTTCTAGGAGGCAGGGTGGTTTGGTGGCTGGCACAGGAGGCAGGGAATCTGGAGACGTGGGTGTTATTGCCAACTCTGCCATTAAGTCTCTGCGTGACCTTGCTGAACCGAGCTGGTAAAGTGGCTGAACTCCCATGTTGTTGATTTATTTGTAATTAAGAAAATGATGACTTGGAAAGGGGCTTGGAGTGTAACGAATCACTCATGACCGCTCTCTGAAAGCAGAGCCTGGTTTTCAGTATCTACCTAAGCATTAGCAGCCAGCCCTAGATGTAAACAGAGGATGATGGGAGGAATGTAAAACTCTTGAATGTATCTGAGCCTTTTCCAGCGTTTTTTATTCTGTCGAAGTGTTTTCAGCTGAAATGTTTGTTGCTGTTGAGCAGGGAAAGGGCCTGGGAAAAGGAGGGGTCCTACCCTCAAGATCTCTGGTGTCCAAGTCAACGTGAAATCCATCATCCAGCATGAAGAAGAGTTTGAAATGCTGCACAAATCCATTCCCAAGGACCCGGAGGAGAAGAGAAAGTGAGTTGGCATGACTGGGAGGAAAGTGCAAGGAGCTTGGGGTTTTGGGCTGGCAAAAGGAAAGCCTGGGTTTGTAGATTTGCTTTGACACCGCAGTGTTGGAAAGGAGCACCTCATCACCTCTCTCGTGTTTGAAATGCCTTCAGGTACTGCCTGACCTGCCGCGTCAAAGCTGCTCATTTTGATGTAGACTGGGGAGTGGAGGATGATTCTCGTTTATTGCTGGGAATTTATGAACATGGCTATGGAAACTGGGAGCTAATTAAAACGGACCCAGAACTGAAGTTAACTGATAAGGTAGGTCTTCATGTGTTGCTCGCTTTAGTTCCGGGGCTCAGGGAGAATGTTTGCTTCACCTCAAAAACGGATGTTTATATTGGTAAACACTTAAAACTATAATAATAAAAGGAAAACAATGACCATGAGCTCTCTAGAATGCTGCATTCCCAGTGTATTGATGCTGGTTATGTTAAGTTTCCCCCGTGGTTAATGCTGAGCTCAGACAGTGTCACTGCTGACAGACCCAGCAATATTTTTGTTTGCAAAAATCAGGTCGTGTCCTGGTATGAATGCGTGCCCTCAGGTGTGATGCTCAGAAAAGCATTTTAAAACTGAAATGAGCATCCCAGACTAAGGGTATGTCTACACTACGAAATTAGGTCGAATTTATAGAAGTCGTTTTTTTTAGAAATCGGTTTGATATATTCGAGTGTGTGTGTCCCCACAGAAAATGCTCTAAGTGCATTAACGCGGCGGAGAGCTTCCACAGTACCTAGGCAAGCGTCGGCTTCCGGAGCGTTGCACTGTGGGTAGCTATCCCACAGTTCCCGCAGTCTCCGCCCCCATTGGAATTCTGGGTTGAGATCCCAATGCCTGATGGGGCTAAAACATTGTCGCGGGTGGTTCTGGGTACATATCGTCAGGCCCCCGTCCCTCCCTCCCGCTGTGAAAGCAGCAGCAGACAATCGTTTCGCGCCTTTTTTCTAGAGTTACCTGTGCAGACGCCATACCACGGCAAGCATGGAGCCCGCTCAGGTAACCGTCACCGTATGTCTCCTGGGTGCTGGCAGACATGGTACTGCATTGCTACACAGCAACAGCAACCCATTGCCTTGTGGCAGCAGACGGTACAATAGGACTGGTAGCCGTCATCGTCATGTCCGAGGTGCTCCTGGCCACGTCGGCCAGGAGCGCCTGGGCAGACATGGGTGCAGAGACTACATTAGAAGTGACTTGACCAGGTCATTCTCTTTAGTCCTGCAGTCAGTCCTATTGAACCATCTTATGGTGAGCAGGCAGGCGATACGGATTGCTAGCAGTCCTATTGTACCATTTTCTGCCAGGCAGGCAAGAGATGAGGATGGCTAGCAGTCCTACTTCACCGTCTTCTGCCGAGCAGCCATGAGATGTGGATGGCTTGCAGTCCTTCTGCACCGTCTGCTGCCAGCCAAAGATGTAAAAGATAGATGGAGTGGATCAAAACAAGAAATAGACCAGATTTGTTTTGTACTCATTTGCTTCCCCGTCTCCCCCGTCTAGGGGACTCATTCCTCTAGGTCGCACTGCAGTCACTCACAGAGAAGGTGCAGCGAGGTAAATCTAGCCATGTATCAATCAGAGGCCAGACCAACCTGCTTGTTCCAATAAGAACAATTACTTAGGTGCACCATTTCTTATTGGAACCGTCCGTGAAGTCCTGCCTGAAATACTCATTGATGTAAAGCCACCCCCTTTGTTGATTTTAATTCCCTGTAAGCCAACCCTTTAAGCCATGTCGTCCGTCGCCCCTCCCTCCGTCAGAGCAACGGCAGACAATCGTTCCGTGCCTTTTTTCTGTGCGGACGCCAAACCAAGGCAAACATGGAGGTCGCTCAGCTCACTTTGGCAATTAGGAGCATATTAAACACCACACGCATTATCCAGCAGTGTATGCAGCACCAGAACCTGGCAGAGCGATACCGGGCGAGGAGGCGACGTCAGCGCGGTCACGTGAGTGATCAGGACATGGACACAGATTTCTCTGAAAGCATGAGCCCTGCCAATGCATGCATCATGATGCTAATGGGGCAGGTTCATGCTGTGGAACACTGATTCTGGGCTCGGGAAACAAGCACAGACTGGTGGGACCGCATAGTGTTGCAGGTCTGGGACGATTCCCAGTGGCTGCGAAACTTTCGCATGCATAAGGGCACTTTCATGGAACTTTGTGACTTGCTTTCCCCTGCCCTGAAGTGCATGAATACCAAGATGAGAGCAGCCCTCACAGTTGAGAAGCGAGTAGCGATAGCCCTGTGGAAGCTTGCAACGCCAGTCAGCTACCGGTCAGTTGGGAATCAATTTGGAGTGGGCAAATCTACTGTGGGGGCTGCTGTGATGCAAGTAGCCCATGCAATCAAAGATCTGCTGATATCAAGGGTAGTGACCCTGGGAAATGTGCAGGTCATAGTGGATGGCTTTCCTGCAATGGGATTCCGTAACTGTGGTGGGGCCATAGACGGAACCCATATCCCTATCTTGGCACCGGAGCACCAAGCCGGCGAGTACATAAACCGCAAGGGGTACTTTTCAGTAGTGCTGCAAGCTCTGGTGGATCACAAGGGACGTTTCACCAACATCAGCGTGGGATGGCCGGGAAAGGTACATGACGTTCGCATCTTCAGGAACTCTGGTCTGCATCAAAAGCTGCAGGAAGGGACTTTATTCCCAGACCAGAAAATAACTGTTGGGGATGTTGAAATGCCTATAGTTATTCTTGGGGACCCAGTCTACCCCTTAATGCCGTGGCTCATGAAGCCGTACATAGGCAGCCTGGACAGTAGTCAGGAGCTGTTCAACTACAGGCTGAGCAAGTGCGGAATGGTGATAGAATGTGCATTTGGACGTTTAAAGGCGCGCTGGCGCAGTTTACTGACTCGCTTAGACCTCAGCGAAACCAATATTCCCACTGTTATTACTGCTTGCTGTGCGCTCCACAATATCTGTGAGAGTAAGGGGGAGACGTTTATGGCGGGGTGGGAGGTTGAGGCAAATCGCCTGGCTGCTGGTTACGCGCAGCCAGACCGCACAGGAGGGCGCGGTACGCGTCAGAGAAGCTTTGAAAACCAGTTTCATGACTGGCCAGGCTACGGTGTGAAAGTTCTGTTTTGTTTCTCCTTGATGAAACCCCCTGCCCCTTGGTTCATTCTACTTTCCTGGAAGCTAACTACCCTCCCCTCCTCCCTTCGATCACCGCTTGCAGAGGCAATAAAGTCATTGTTGCTTCACATTCATGCATTCTTTATTCATTCGTCACACAAATTGGGGGATAGCTACCAAGGTAGCCTAGGAGGGGTGGTGGAGGAGGAAAGGAAAATGCCACACAGCACTTTAAAAGTTTACAACTTTAAAATTTATTGAATGCCAGCCTTCTGTTTTTTGGGCAATCCTCTGTGGTGGAGTGGCTGGTTGGCCGGAGGCTCCCCCACCGCGTTCTTGGGCGTCTGGGTGTGGAGTCTATGCGACTTGGGGAGGAGGGGGTTGGTTACACAGGGGCTGTATTGACAGTCTGTGCTTCAGCTGCCTTTGCTGCAGCTCAACCATATGCTGGAGCATACTGGTTTGATCCTCCAGCAGCCTCAGCATTGAATCCTGCCTCCTCTCATCACGCTGCCGCCACATTTGAGCTTCAGCCCTGTCTTCAGCCCGCCACCTCTCCTCCCGGTCATTTTGTGCTTTCCTGTACTCTGACATTATTTGCCTCCACGCATTCGTCTGTGCTCTGTCAGTGTGGGAGGACAGCATGAGCTCAGAGAACATTTCATCACGAGTGCATTTTTTTTTTCTTTCTAATCTTCACTAGCCTCTGGGAAGGAGAAGATCCTGTGATCATTGAAACACATGCAGCTGGTGGAGAAAAAAGAAGGGACAGCAGTATTTAAAAAGACACATTTTATAAAACAGTGGCTACACTCTTTCAGGGTAAACCTTGCTGTTAACATTACATACATAGCACATGTGCTTTCGTTACAAGGTCGCATTTTGCCTCCCCCCACCACGTGGCTACCCCTTCAACCCTCCCCCCTCCCCATGGCTAACAGCGGGGAACATTTCAGTTCAGGCACAGGCAAACAGCCCAGCAGGAATGGGCTCCTCTGAGTGTCCCCTGAAGAAAAGCACCCTATTTCAACCAGGTGACCATGAATGATATCTCACTCTCCTGAGGATAACACAGAGAGATAAAGAACGCATGTTGTTTGAACGCCAGCAAATATACACTGCAATGCTTTGTCGTACAATGATTCCCGAGTACATGTTACTGGCCTGGACTGGTAAAGTGTCCTACCATGAAGGACACAATAAGGCTGCCGTCCCCAGAAACCTTTTGCAAAGGCTTTGGAAGTACATCCAGGAGAGCCGCGAATGCCAGGGCAAATTAATCCTTTTACATGCTTGCTTTTAAACCATGTATAGTATTTTAAAAGGTACACTCACCGGAGGTCCCTTCTGCGCCTGCCGGGTCCAGGAGGCAGCCTTGGGTGGGTTCGGGGGGTACTGGCTCCAGGTCCAGGGTGAGAAACAGTTCCTGGCTGTTGGGAAAACCGGTTTCTCCGCTTGCTTGCTGTGAGCTATCTACAACCTCATCATCATCTTCTTCGTCCCCAAAACCTGCTTCCGTGTTGCCTCCATTTCCATTGAAGGAGTCAAACAACACGGCTGGGGTAGTGGTGGCTGAACCCCCTAAAATGGCATGCAGCTCATCATAGAAGCGGCATGTTTGGGGCTCTGACCCGGAGCGGCCGTTCGCCTCTCTGGTTTTCTGGTAGGCTTGCCTCAGCTCCTTAAGTTTCATGCGGCACTGCTTCGGGTCCCTGTTATGGCCTTTGTCCTTCATGCCTTGGGAGATTTTGACAAAGGTTTTGGCATTTCGAAAATTGGAACGGAGTTCTGAAAGCACGGATTCCTCTCCCCATACAGCGATCAGATCCCGTACCTCCCGTTCAGTCCATGCTGGAGCTCTTTTGCGATTCTGGGACTCCATCGTGGTCACCTCTGCTGATGATCTCTGCATGGTCACCTGCAGGTTGCCACGCTGGCCAAACAGGAAATGAGATTCAAAAGTTCGCGGTTCTCTTCCTTTCTACCCGGCCAGTACATCTGAGTTGAGAGTGCTGTCCAGAGCGGTCACAATGGAGCACTCTGGGATAGCTCCCGGAGGCCAATACCGTCGAATTGTGTCCACAGTACCCCAAATTCGACCCGGCAAGGCTGATTTAAGCACCAATCCACTTGTCAGGGTGGAGTAAGGAAATCGATTTTAAGAGCCCTTTAAGTCGTAATGAAGGGCTTCATCGTGTAGATGGGTGCAGGTTTACATCGATTTAATGCTGCTAAATTCGACCTAAAGTCCTAGTGTAGACCAGGGCACAGTCATGGGAATCTCTTCCTTGCAGCGGTGGTACGGAGGACCCCCTCTAATTCTCCCTCTGCTAACGCACTGGGCTGGTGATTCTCACCCCAAAAACAGCAGCTTCACCTTACTTCACAACACAAATGCCCCGGCTGAGTCATTGCTGTATGTTACAGTCAGACCACTTCGTTGTTTAAAGAAAACAGCGATAACGATCAAGCAGAGCTCCATTTTTATTTGTTTATAAAGGCACAAACCAGTGAAACCAACTTTACAGAAATAGCTTTTTTCTCAAGTTACTAATGATCCATTACTTTTACCAAATATGCTGCTCAGTACTAGCCTACTGTGAAACGATACCCTAAATAAATTCGGCTTGTCAAAACAAGGGATCAGAGTGTTTGTTGCAACACAGGCTTCTTGATGTGTTTTGCAATGTGTTTGCTTGCTTGCTGGAGAAGTTCTTTCGTAATCCAAGATAGCGGCAGTTGAAGTTCCTACCAGACTGTGCTCACACATGCCCTGTCACTTCAATACCAGCACGAGGGCGCCCTCCCTCTCCTCCCGCCGAATTGGTAGAGTTCTGCATGAAAGGGGGAGACTTGTGAGGGAGTTCTTTGGCCTAGTTCCTCGTACAGATTTAGGCATCTTACTCCCATTGGGAGTTAGCCCCCTAAATATCTTTGAGGATCTGGGCCTTTGTCCCTGGGAGAGCAGGGTAAGGCAGTTCCCCTGAGAAGCTGAGATTTTCTCACTCCCTTGCTGGATGCTAGGGGAGGAGATTGTTACTCACGCTTGTCTGCTCACTTCAAGGCTTGATAGGTGCATGTGGGTGTTTTGTTTTTATCAAAGATCCTACCTGTTGAGACAGATAAGAAGCCTCAGGGAAAGCAGCTCCAGACCCGTGTCGATTATTTGCTGAAATTGCTGAAGAAAGATCTGGAGAAGAAGGAAACTGTGAAAGATGGGGAAGAGGTGAGTGAGGGGATGGCTGAGTGCCCCTAGAGGGGGACATTGGACACTGCTTAGAAGGAAACTACCTCTTGCATTTCTAGCTCATGAAATATTCTGTTTGAATGGACTGTGGCTGTGTACTGTGATCCCTTCATCCGATTGAACCTGGAGCTGGTGGGGTTGGTTCTCAGATCCTAGGGCCGGGCTCACTTGGCAGGTCTGTCACTTAGAAAAAGGTATCTTTTTACCTGTAAGCTGAGTGTGCTTGATATGTGAGACACTGAGCATCATACATAGGATTCCATGATTCTCATTTTACCAACTCACTTGTCAGAAGCAGAAGTGAACTCTAAAGCGATGTGCACAGATTTTATGAAAAACTATGGCTTACATAGGGTTGGATGCTGAATGCCCCAACTAGCAAGGAGCTGTGGAGATAGACAGAGAATGTACCCAGAATAAAGCTCTTTTTATCCCAGCCTTCTTCCTCCTGGGTACTGCAATGTGGGTGTCACATTAAATACCCACTGGCAGCAGGCACCAGCTCTCCTTCATTTGCCCCGTCACCAGGCTGCTTGCTACCAGCAATTCACTCGTACTAATTCTCTGTGTGTTCAGAATAGTCCTTTGAGCCTTCAAACCTCAGATGGATTTCCTCTTGCTAGCCAAAACGGGACCCTCTGATGGAGGTTGTAATTCTAAATAGTGGCTCAGTGTCCTTTCCCGTGGCCCATTAAGTGGTCTAATGCTCCAAACGGACACCTAGTGCCTAGAGTAGCGGAGGGCAAACTACAGCCTGCGGGCTACATCTGGCCTGTGGGATCGTCCTGCCTGGCTCTTGATTTCCCCGCCAGGGAGGCTAGCCCCCGGCCCCTCTCCCTTTGTCCCCCCTCCCACGCAGCTGTGTGTCCTGCAGGGCAGGGCAGCACAGCGCAGCAGGGTGTCTGGCTCTGGCCGGGCGGTGCGGCTGCCAGACATGCTGCTCTGAGCGGCATGGTAAGGGGGCCGGGGGTCAGTCAGGGGGCAGGGAGCAGGGGGAGGTTAGATAGGTGTGGGAGTTCTGGGGGGGCCTGTCAGGGGGTGGGGGTGTGGATAGGGGACGGGGGGGGGGGTTGGAAAAGCGTGGGAGTCCTGGGAGGGCCTGTCAGCGGGCAAGGCTGTGGATAGGGGTCGAGACAGTCAGGGGACAGGGAGCCGGGGGGTTGGATAGGGGGTGGGGTCCCTGGGGGGTGGTTAGGGGTCGGGGCACGCAGGGGATGGGGAACAGGGAGAGTTGGATAGGGGGTGTGGTTCTGGGGCCTGTCAAGGGATGGGGGTGTGGATAGGGGGTCAGGGCAGTCAGGGGACAGGGAGCAGCAGGGGTTGGATGGGGGTGGGGTCCCGGGGGGTGATTGGGACGGGGGGTCCCGGGAGGGGGCGGTCAGGGGACAAGGAGTAGGAGGAGTTGGATGGGTCAGGGGTACTCAGTGGGGCAGTCAGGGGGTGGGAAGTGGGAGGGATCGGATGGGGGAGGGGCCAGGCTGTTTGGGGAGGCACAGCCTTCTCTACCCAGCCCTCCATACAGTTTTGTAACCCCAATGTGGACCTTGGGTCAAAAAGTTTGCCCACCCCTGGCCTAGAGGAAGAGAGATGGTGTTTCTGTTTCAGGAAGTTGTTTTCAAACCCTAACTGGTTTCTCTTCTTCCCCAGACCAAACTGAAGAAGAGGAAACCACGCGTGAAGAAAGAGAACAAAGCTCCCAAAGTCAAAGATGAGCATGGAAATGACCTGTCCTCTCCTCGGCACTCGGACAACCAGTCAGAAGAGGGTGAAGTCAAGGTGTGTTGACCCAGATGGAGGGGGCTTTTACAAAGGTGCTTGAACTGTGTTGGTGCTTCAGAAACGACACTTGAAAAGCACCTGTTGCAACTTCCCCAAACAACCCCTAGGGGAACTACAGAGCGTTAAACTGAAATGGGGGCCTGGCAGATCTGCCCTGGGAACAGGTTCTGTTGCTTGGGAACATAGGAGGTGGTGAGGCCTTCTCCACCCACCTCATTAAGCCAGTGCTCGGAGCATTGTGGACGGGCTCCAAAGTGGGCCACTTTCAGCCTTTGTTGGCTTAGAGACTGTCCTCTTCAGAAAACCTGCCATTGGTGAAGCCAGAGTTTACCAAGATCATTTGGGTCCTGGAAAAACCCTCTCTTTGAGTCGCTCTGCACATAATTTAAAGGTTTCTTAGTGCTTCTGATCAGTATCTACCTTGAAGAGCTGAACCAATGGACTTGCTAAATTAAATTAGGGAGTGTGATATGTAGCTGCAGTTTGCTAGTCAGCTGCAGAATGATGCCAGTTTGATGGAATAACCTTAGAGGCAGGGTTTGTGGGGGTTGGGCGGATGGCTGCTCTGGACTTGCTTAGGTTAATTAGAGCTAGGAAAAGTTTGAATGAGCAGCAAGAATCAGGTGCTCTTGCAAGATATAGGTTTATAGAGTAAAATGTGTCTGAGTTGAGGGGCTCTGACTTTCTGAACGGAATTTGAGCCTGTGACTACTTTCCTAGGAGGATGGCTTGGAAAAGAGCCCAGTGAAAAAGAAACAGAAGAAGAAAGAGAACAAAGAGAACAAGGAAAAACAGTCGACCACAAAGAAAGAAAAGGAAGGCGAAAAAGAGAAAAAGAAAACAAAGGATAAGAAGGAGAAGGTACCAGGCATATCTTACATGTAACCTTTAGAAACATGTTGGAGATCACATTCAGGATTTCAGATTTGAATCCTGCACATGCCAATACCTGTCAAGGAGAGCAGTTTGTCTGAGAGGGCAATGAAGTCTCTCCAGGGAATATTCGCAGAGATGGACACACTATGAGATTGAACATTCCTAAAGACCCCTAGGATGCTAGGGCATCCTTTACTCGTGAACATTGGGGAGGGCTCTTTGCCTCTTAGCCCAGAATTTTTGGGAGTGAGAGTTTACCCTGAATAGGAGGGAAAAGATACCTGCAGTGAGGAATGGAAAAGGTGACCTATTCTGTGGTTTGGGAACGAAGTATAGAGCGTGAAAGGGAGTGAGCTATTTTCAGACTGACTTGAAAAGACAGCTATCCCCAAACAGAAGAATATCCCGGAATGGCTGGCATTCAGAAAAGGAGAGAAAACAGTTTGGAGCTTATTGTTCAAAGGGTGTAAGGCTTTAATTAATCTTGGTGTTGGCAGGCTGTGTCTGAATTGCTCAAGACTTCAAATCTATCCATAATAACCCGACCTACACAGGGGTCATGAAATAATATCTTGGCTGTTCCCATGGTGGCAGGGATTGATTCTGTCAGCACAGGCTTCAGGCTATGTGGGAAATGTAACTCAATTGCCCCTTGGACATTGGGTCACTGCTGCCATGAGCTGGATTCAGACTAAGGACAGGTGAAAGGCTCCATAATAGTGACTTGGGGTACTTGAGGTATAGACCAAATGCTAGTGTATTATGACTCTGCGGTCTTAAGTCAAAGCTGAGACCTTATTTCAAATCTAGGGGAAGTCCCCTTCCCAGTGAAATGCGGCATGGCCTTCAGCTGCTAACAGGAATAGGAGAGAAATGATAGTTTCTGAGGCTGAAGCTCAGGATCAGTTGCTTTGAGACATAGGTTCGGTTGACAGCTCTTGCACCAATTTCCTGGACAAGTTTGGGCAGCTCAACCTTTTCACTAGCAGTCAGTGATTTGGGGTGACCAACTGAAGAGCTGTTGGACTTGATTTCCAGAGGCTCTGAGCATGTGCAGTTCCCACTGATGTACAGCGGAATATCAGGCCATGGGGGGGGTCTGCCCTTCCCAGGGGATACGCACCCACTGTGTGACCCTAATTCTCCAGTGCAGTCCCTCACAGGCGGGTTTAGCCTCTTCCTGTGTACGGAGCCCAAATCACTGGTGCCACTTCTGAAAACGTTGGCCCAGGTGTGTCTGTGCTCCAGTTTCCTCTCATAGGTGTGATTCATGACTCTAAAGCACTTGGAAAGCTTTGGGAGGAAGGTGCTGCAGAGGGGCATGCAATTTTGGTAGTCGTCACCGAGGATTTCACAGTGGGCCATTCAGAATCCCCAGGTTCGGCTCACTGTCAAAGTGCTGTCATTTTGTTCTTTTCAAGGCCAAAGGTAGTGAGAACAAGTCTGGAAGCAAAGGGAAGCGATCTCAAGGTCCTGTCCACATTACTGCAGGGAGTGAGCCCATCCCCATTGGAGAAGATGAGGATGATGACCTGGACCAGGAAACGTTCAGCATAGTGAGTATCTTTTTCTGGAGACAAGGGCACAACTGTGGGTGCGCTGGGGTTTCCTGGCACACTAACACCACTGTAAGTTATGAATATCTGCGGCTTCGTTTGCCTAAGTGCCCAGGTTTGAGCAGCACTAACTACCCTAACCTGGACCCCACTGCTAAGCAAGCAGCCCTTGGGGATTCTATAGACACAGTACACTCCACTCCTGGAAGGAAAGGTGCACTTCACATTGCTTAACAGTGATCCCCTGCAGCTAATTTGGGAGCACTGTGGACAAGTGGCAAAAGGAGTCCCAGCCAGGACTTCTCCTGGGCTGAAAGGATGGTGGCTCTGACATGGGACTTCAAATGGGAGAAACCTCAAGGCCTCCTTAGGGAGCCATCCTCCCAGAAAACAAGCACAGTATTAAAAACAGGTTTGGAATATCTCCTCTCTAGAGTGTGTGCCACTTAGTTGCACTGGTAATGCATGCTCTCATTTCATCTCTCTGTTGGGAACACGACAGAAGGGGGCATAGCAGAGGCAGTACAGCACCGTGATCCACTGTAGCACCCTTTTTTCAAACCAAAGCTTTCTGTTCCCACAGCTGGGTTGACCGCCATAGGCCAAATGTTGTGACCCTGTAGCCGTGAGTGGCACTCTCTTTTCCTCAGCAGCCAAGGGATTAACAGATTATTCCTGGGCTGGAAGAATACTGAGGCCATCCTCGAGTAACTTTGTGTGTCCTGTAGATCCACAGTTGCTCGTTGGGTTGTAGTAGTAGGTTCCAGTGTAAGTGCTTTCCAAGCTGTGTAACTGAAAACTCAGCAATGTGCCGCTGCTGCAGACTGGTGAGCATGGCTGCAAACACAAGACTTAATATAGTCTCTTATGCTGGACTCTCACCTGCCTGGCTTGTGTATTTAAAAAGGGTGCTATCAACTTGAAATCCAGTCAGTTTTTTAAAACAAATTAGTTTCAGATACTGTTTTTACTCTTCAGGCCCCTTGCTCATTTTTTGGTTTTTTTCCAGTCCCTTTTTATTTAAAAAATAAAAACAAAACGTTTCTTGTTTGTTCTCTGAAAGACTCACACAAACAATGGGAAAGTGACTAACTTACTGAATAAAAAGTACTCCTGAAGGAATTCTGCACCAAAAAAATTAAAAATTCTGCGCACAATATTTTAAAATTCTGGAAATTTTATTTGTCAAATAAATGTGGAGGCTCCAGCATGGCATTGGGGAGTGCAGGCTACTCGCTGCCCAGATGTGGGAGATCACTGTGCAGCTCCCTCACAGCACTTGGACTTAGCGGTGAGGCTGCACCCAACCCTGACATAGCACAAGGACCAGGCCTGCCCTAGAAATACCCCAGGGCCCTGCCCCTCCATGCCACGTGTACCAGGTGTGGGCAGGCAAGCTCAGCAAGACAGGATCCAAGTCTGGAGGGGCTTAATGTAGGGGGGAGCCAGGTGTGGGTTGAGAGAGTTGTGTGTGGGACAGTCTGGGTGCGGGCGGGGATCTGGATACATAGGGGTTTGTTGGGGGGTTCTGGGTGCAGTGGTAATGGGACTCTGGAGGGGGTCCAGGTGAAGATGGTTGGGGCTCAGCGGGGGGGTCTGGGTGTGAGGGGATAGAACTCAGCAGGGGATGGGTGTGGGGGGCTCAGTGGGGGGTCCAGATGCTGGGGGAGTGGAGCTCAGTGGGGTGGGGATTCTGGTGCAGTTGTTGGGGCTTGGTGGGGTGGGGATCTGGGTGGGGATGGCTCGTCGGGGTGGGGCTCATCAGGGGGTTCTGAGTGCGTGGTGGGAGGATGAGGCTTGGGAGGGTCTGGGTATGAGGGAGTCTGAATGCACAGGGGTTGGGCAGATGGAGGAGCAGCAGTTCCCTGTACAGTGATCCCTCTCCCTGTAGCTGAGGAGCGATGGGTGCAGGAAGCGTGGGTGGGGCGGGGTAGAGTTTGTAGAGCTTCCTGCAGCTGGGAGAGAAATCTGGGGGTGGGTTTGACCCAGCCCTGGATGCCATGCAGGGGAATAGGAAGTCCTGTCCTGCCCAGCCAGGACTAACAGCTGAGCCTGGCGCAGGGTAGGAGCCACCAGCCAGGTCTTTCCTAGTCCCATCCCCTGCCCCACAGTGATTTACTTCTCTGCCAGCTGCCCTAGGCACTCGAAACATACTGTTGGGGAGGGTTGTATGACCGCTCTTGTGGCTTCCCTTTGCTTCCCCGTCAGAAAGTCATTTTTCTGTGGGGAAGCAAAGAAATCTGCAGAGAACATAAATTCTGCACATGCGCAGTGGCACAGATTTTCTCCAGGAGTGAAAAATGATTGGGGGAAACTGACTATAGGCAAAGTGCTGTTACATGCACAAACTAGAGGAAAAATGATGGTTTCCTCTCATTTCTTTCAGTTTTGTTAACAGCAGTAGTTAAAAAACCTTTTTATCTGTCAGTGTGATTTTTGGGAGTGATCTTGAACCTATGTATTTTATCTTTAGTGCATAAATAGTAACGTGTCCCTTGATTATGCGTCTAGTCCTCAGGATATCAGACTGAGTGCATGCTCAATACTTGCAGAACACATTGTGTGCTTCCAGAAGGAGGAGAGGGGTGGGTGGATGATGTTGAGGACAAGCTCTCATTGCTTTATGCTGCATGTCTTTCGAAGTCTGCTGTTTGCATGGGGGACATCTCCTTATTTTAAAACTAAATGAAGAATGACTAACAGCTAGTATTAGTGAATTTTCCCCGCCAGCGATTGGTTGAGAGAAGGTCAACAGAGAGGGTAGAACCCATGTATGAAATTAAAGAATTTTTGCTCTGTGTTGCTCACCCAAGTGCAAAGAAAGGATGAGGCCAGTGAAAAAGGCACTGAAGCAACTGGATAAGCCAGATAAGGGACTGACAGTGCAAGAACAGCTGGAGCATACTCGCAACTGCCTCCTGAAAATTGGCGATCGCATCTCAGAGTGCCTTAAAGCCTACTCTGACCAGGAGCACATCAAACTGTGGAGAAGGTAACAGACCATTTAGTTTTTCTTTGGCTAGTTTGTGAATATTTAAGTGAATTCAGTGCTCATGGAGAGTGCTGGATGTTACAGCTCAGGACGCAAATTCCAATGTTCCCCTTCCAGTGTTTCACCCAGCCTGTTTCAAAGACCCTCTTGAAAGCTGACTGTGGGGGACGGTATGTGTGTCAGGAACCACGGCCCATTCTGTCCTGGGCCTCTCGGAGACTAGGGCTTCATCCACATTAAAAAGTGTCACCAGTTTAAAATAAATCAATTTAAAAATGGGTTTGGCATTTCAGTTGGAGAGGTGCTGATATCAGTGTAGCTTAAATCGCATTCCTTACAGAAAAGAAACAGCATTCGTGATGAAATGGGTATTGGATTTTAGGTCTTTGCCTGGTAACTGTCAGAGATTGAGTTAGAGTCCAGCAGCAGGATGCTTTCTTTTTGAAAATATTTTCGTTCTTATCATCTTAACAGCGTTCCTTGCAAGATGGAAGGGATTCTTTCTCCACTCCCCATGTGGGTGTTTTTATAATTCCCATTGCTTGTTATATGGCCTTGTGCTCTGAGTGGAGGATAGGCCCAAGATTATTGATATAAAGGCTGGAAGAGTGTTTTACAAGGAGAGATGTTTTTGCAGCTAAGGCACTGGACTGGGATTCTGGCGTCCTGGGTTCAATTCTCAGCTTTTCCACAGACTCCCTGTGTAATCCTGGGCAAATCATTTCATCTCTCTGTACCCCCATGCCATCTGCCAGATGAAGGGAATAATTGGTAATCCTTAGCTCGGTGTTCTTTTGCAGATTGTACAAATGAGGCAGACAAGTTAAACTGCTGTTTAGTAACTAATAGAAAAACTTACTGTCCTTTCAGGAACCTCTGGATATTTGTGTCCAAGTTCACAGAATTTGATGCCAGAAAATTGCACAAACTCTACAAAATGGCTCACAAAAAAAGATCCCAGGAAGAGGAGGTAAGATCTGAAATGTGCTCCCTTGGTGAGGAAGCGTCTGTATAGAACAGGGAGTTTTCGCATCTCTTGCCTGGCCTTAGCCACTATTTGTGATGCTGTTGCAGTAACATAACCACACAGTCCTACTGGTACCGTGGCTTATGGTGACTGATACACTATAAATCTTTGGGTCAAAATTCAAGGGCTGTTGTCTCCTGAGAATTGTGTTTGTGAAGCTGCACCATGGGCTCAGCAACGGATGCATTTATACTCTTTCAGATTGGTTGCTTTTTTAAATGTCCGTGCTTTCTAGCTCTTGTAGGACAGTGCAGGGTTATTAGGCCCCTGATTGGCTTTCTCTGTAACTCTTTGCTTTGTTTACCTCCACCTTCACTCCTTATTTCTCTGTTTTATAAACTACACAGTGCTAGCCATTTGATACTCTTTTTACATGCGAAAGCTCCTCTCTCCTTTCGTCCAGTCATTATTGTTGCCTCCTGCTGGACTGTTCCTGTTGGTGTGGCACATTGGGTTGTCTCCAACTCAAGAGTAGAAATCGGGGCTGATGCAGTCTGTCAGGATTAAGATGTGTTGGCACAGATGTGTGTGTGGTGGAAACTTGCACATCTCCTTCCTTACACTGGGTCTGGCTCAAACGCTAGTGATTCCTTACTCTTTCTTGAGCACAGAAGTAATTCACAGCACAATCCCAGTGAAGATGCAGGTCTCCAGTTGGCCGGGAATCCCCCTGCTCTAAATGAATCCAGAGTGCAATAGACAGGGTTTCACAACCTGCCAGAGGTATCCCGGGCAACTGAATGGGGGAAGCATCGTATCTTTTTCATTCCATTGTATTGGAAGAGTCTCCCTTGTTCTCAGCAGGAGCAGAAGAAGAAGGAGGACATGGCTGGCAGCAAAAGGCTATTCCGCCCAGAGCCTTCTGGCTCCAGCCGGGATTCCCTCATGTCTCAGTCTCACCTGCCTCCCAACCCTCATTCTCAGAAACTCCACCTGCCCCCCTCGCACCCTCAGCAGATGCACGGGCACCAGCGGGACAACTACAGTCACCCTAACAAGAGACACTTCAGTAACGCAGGTGGGTCCTTCGTGAGAGAGTCAGGATGAGGCTCGCAGGTCCCCTGTCCGTCCCAAGCCAAGGCCTGATTGTTCCTTGCAGTACGTCCTCCAGGGCTTTTGTCCAGTCAAGTTTTAAGTTCTGGGGTTCCCGGGGGAGAGGGTGAGAGAGAGAGAACAGACCACATGCAACAGATAGGAGTCATATTACTTAAAGCATGACTGCAAGGTGCTCAGATGCTATAGGGATGTAGAATAGAATTAGGGTATTTCCCCCTGATATTCAAGATGAATTTTACTTTTGTTAATTTCTTCCTTTTACCTTAAGCCCTTTAAAAGATTCCTCTTTAAATCGGTATTTACTGCCATCAATGACTTTTTGTATTATAAACATGCTGTGTCTAAGCCTCAGAAGGGACTTTATAGAACCCACAAAGCTGCCATCTGGAAACAAAAACCATTGCCCGGAATTACCACCTGCTACTGACTGCAAGCTTGCCACCTGTGTCATGGTCTGTTCTGACTTGCGACTGGAGGATAGGGTAGGTGATGGTGAGACCGACTCTCAGGCCTGTGTTTTTCTTACTGCAGATCGAGGAGACTGGCAGAGAGATCGGAAATTTAACTATGGTGGCAACAGCAACCAGGTCTGGGGTGGAGAACGGCATCACCAGTACGAGCAGCACTGGTACAAGGATCACCACTACGGGGATCGTCGGTCTCGTGGCGACCCCCACCGAAGCTCCGGGAACTACCGACCAAATAACCTCTCCCGCAAGAGGCCGTATGAGCAGTACAACAGTGACCGAGACCACAGGGGACACAGAGATTATTACGACAGGTAACTGTTAATGTGGATTATCACAAAGTGGAGTTTGCAACCATTCACCCAGCCACTGTACATACATTTCCTGCTTGCCACAAGGGGGAGCCAGGGAGCTCAGTGGAATGGGGTGGGTGTGCTGTTGGCACTTGCATTCTGGATTCAAATCTAACGCAGACTTAGTCACCTAATTGGGTTCTTGTTTCTTCTCTGCCTCGCTGAAGTTGGCATCATTACGTGGGTTCTCATTTCTGCCTTGCCATCCAATTAGCTTAGACATGAACTCTAGTCTGTTTTTTTCCACCAGAAGGCTTTAGACTCCAAGCATGACAGTCCGGTGTTGGGTCTCGGCTTGTATGTGTTTCCAATCAGGAGTTTCCAACCCATGTGTGTTACAAGCTTACTGGGAGGGTATTTAGGTGACTTTACTTTTCTTCCCTCCCTCCCCTTATTTTCGATCACCCCTGTTCTATCCAATTCTGGCTTTACCCTGTAAATCCCTTTTCCCCGACCATGCTGCTAGTTCTCTTCTCTCCTACATGCAGACACACCCAGGTAGCATTCTCCCAAGAATGCTTTTAAAGGCTTCAAGTCTCTCTACTACTTAGATTCCTGGCTTTCTCAGGCAAAGGACACCTAGTCTTGTTTGTTTGCAGAGTGCTATCCACACCTACAGGGCTGAGTAAATAATCACCAGCAGCATTATTCAGGGGTGGAATTTGGAACATTCCTTGGATATTTCAGGATGGGATATGGGGGACTGCATAAGTATGCTCTTGAGATGATTTTATTTTGTGTGTTCGTTTTTTACATCTAGACACCATCACGATTCCAAGCGGCGAAGATCTGAGGAGTTCAGGCCCCAGAACTACCACCAGCAGGAATTCAGAAGAATGTCTGATCACAGGCCACCCATGGGATACCACGGCCAGGGACCTTCGGACCATTACCGGTCCTTCCATACAGACAAATCGGGGGATTACAAACAGCCGCTTCCCCCTCCTCACTCCCAAGTCTCGGACCCTCGCTCACCCCCGTCTCAAAAATCCCCTCATGAGTCCAAGTCACCCCTGGATCACAGGTCGCCCCTGGACAGGTCATTAGAACAGAAAAACAATCCAGATTATAACTGGAATGTTCGAAAAACATAAAGCGACTGGGAGAGGAGGGAGAGAGCGCATCCGAAATACTTGGTCTGATGCAACAGCGGCTGCTTTTCCAAACCGCTAACCGGAGACTCTGAACATGCTGCTATTGTTTTGCTGGGTGAAGGAGGATTTGGGGGAGTGGGCAGGGGCTCTCCCCAGCTGTTAGTTCTGGTCTGGATTCCTTTTTCGTATGCCCCTTCTCCAGTCTGGCATTGGAACTGGATCCATTGCCCGCAGGGGGGAACCGGTGTCATTCTTTGCTTTAGTTTTGTTTTTCGTTGAAGGCTGCATCCGACAGACTCTTGTGAATGTTTCACAGCTGCGGAGCTTTCCCCAGAACCAAGAACGTGGATTGATGCTGCTTAAGACTTTGTAGACAGCTTTGTATGCCCAGTCTGACGTGACGTTACGTGACACATGCTGCTGTGGGGTGGGCATAACCCAGTCAGGCTGGGGTTTATGTGTAACCAGTGTGTGGGTGGGATGCATTTGGAGATGGACAGGAGGGCTCTCTTAGAGTAAATAACTGACCCTTCTCTTATGGTCCTCTGAGAGGAAGGGGGAACTTGGGGCCCCTCCAGAGTGACTCAAAAAGGTAGGAGGAATCCATCACTTCCCTGCCCACGTGGCCATTTCTCATGTCTTGATCCATTTCAAGAGACTAGTTCTGCTTTGTGCATTATCATGCTCCCTCTGCAGCACAGATAGGGACATAGGAAACATTCACCTCGGTAATCTTAAAACAGGTGGAGTTCCTCAATATTCAGAGTCCCTGAGCAGAGCCTTAATTCCCCCTTCAAACCAGTGAGACGGGAAATGGCAGTTACAGTATTTCCCAGTGGAAGGGGCTCAGGAAGCCGTAACACAAACCCTCTTGTCCCATTTCTCTGTCGCTGCTGCTAATAAGGATGTTCCTTATGTAGTCATATTGGCTGGAAGCTGAATGGTTTGTGGTGGAGGAATGGCTCTGGGAGTCAGGGATCCTGGCTTCTATACTCCTCTGCTGCTGATCTGCTCTGACCGTGGGGCAAATCACTTCTCTGCACTTCAGTTTGCCCAACTGGAGAATGGTGATCCCAGTCTTTACTCCTCCTTGTAGTACATTTTGGGTAAGAAGCTATATGCTGGGCTTGGCGAGGGCACCATGCAGAGCTAAATGTGAATGCAGTTGGCTGTCTGGGGTTTTCCATGCAGAGCTCTCTCTTCGCACAAAGCAGTGAGCTGGCCACCTACCTGCCAAAGTTCCAGTGATCTGTGCTAACTCTATGAGGAGGGGAAAGTAGCTGCATTGAATGAACTTGTGTATCTTTAAATTGGGAACTTGCATAAGCGCTCGGCACTTACATTTCTGGTGAGCAATAGACCAAGGAGAACCCTAAACTCTCAGTGTTTAAAATCCTCGTAGCAGCCCCTCCCCCCCCAGTCAGTAGATATCTAATAAGCCCAAGAAGGGTAAGGGGAGTGGAATGGGTTTGCAGCCAAATGAATAGGCTTCACTGCAAGCATTCATCGAAGTGTTAGGATCACGGTGCAGCATGAAGGGGTGATGTCCCGCACAGAGGGATTTACCAGAACGCTTCCAGTAAGTCAGGAGTAGCCAAAGCACTCGTCACATATAGAGCAGGAGGAGTTCCTAATTTCAGCTCCATCATCTTTACTATGGCGTCAAGGCGCATGGAGACTGCAGGTCCCTAGTGCCAGGCTCTACCTTGAGATGAGCAACCAGGCCATTCAGATTAAATTGGCACATTTCGGGTCGGGGCCTGTAGTCTATGCGAACTGCAGCTGCGTACTGAAGACAAGGCCAGTGGCAAACTGCTCAATTTAATGCAAAGGCTGCAGAGCTCGGGTTCCTGAAAAGGTGGCAGGGTTACCCTCATTTGGGCAAAATGAGAACACACTTCCCTTTAAAGGCCTGAGATGAGCTGGATTTTTAATTTCCTGCCTGTGTTTTACTGGTAAATTATCTTGAATGTGCAGAGCCCAGAGTAAGGACCAGAATGGCCTTTGGGAAGAATTTCCCTGTGGCGCTTGTAGGGGTGAACAGCCATATACATCCAAACCAGCTGAGGCGCCTGCCCAAGCGAGGGAGCTGACTTCCTTCTTGCTGTGTCTTCCTGGATGAATGTAGGTCACAATTATTGTTGGAGACCCCGGGGCGGGTGCTTATGACAAAGGCCCTGCCTGGTTGGAGGTGAGGCCGTTAAGGCAGGTCTCAGTTGAGGCAAAGGTGTTAACTCTTCCGTTGGCAGTTTGGAAGGTACACGCAAATCAACACTAATAATGCCCAAGCTTCCTGTCTGCTTGGTGCTGACGGGATGAAGTCCCTGAAATCTGTTACGATCATTGTATGCTTGATCCATTCTGAGCCGATTGGTTTAATGAGGGTATCTCTGTCCCAGGAGATCATTCAAAAGCAACCATGGTTTGCTGCAAATGGGAACAGTGTGATTGTGGGTCACAGTGACGTGCATAACCTGCGTACAAAAGTTTGTATACTCAGCGGGGTGGCTGTATCCAACTCTTCCACCCCATTAATTTAACCCCTTCAGTGCCAAGGGACATGCAGAGCATGACCTTTATAAGAGGTCTGGCCGTGTAGCCCAGTGGGGTTGTATGTCTTGTCAGTGGCACCCAGAGGCATCTCAGAACTAAGCCTAAGGAGGATTTAGGAGGGTACCAAAATGTGGCTGTTTGGTGGCAGGGGAAATGCTGTGCTTCCCATTCTTTGAGCTTTCCACAAAACTAGACAGAAGCAAAGTGGCTTTGCTTGCTACAAGGGAACCAGGACTGGCAACCTCATGTTGCACTGATGCCTCTTCCAGGGCACTGCAAGAATTTCTCTGCAATAGAAGGAAGGGAGTGGGGACTAGCCCCCATGTCTTACCCCTTTCGTAGTGGAGGGCAGAGATAGCGTCTCTCCCGGCATGTTTTCAGTAAGCTGCGATGGCAGGTGGACACTAGCATGTTCACAGTGGGTCCTTTCTTTTCAAATAGAGGTGTTGGCTTATAATGTGAATACTAAATTCACCTCCTTGCCAGGAGGAGCAAAGAGCGATTTACGTTGTTTTTCATTCACATTCATGAAATCCTAACAAAATGTTACGTGCCATAAAGTTGTAGCAAAAGGTAGTACTGGCCAGACCAGTGTTATGGTTGGTGCAAAACAACCATAAGCCCAACGACGGGTTTGCTGCATCCGAATCAAGGGGCTTGGCCTCCAGGGGTTCCAATCAGTATGAAAAGTATTTTGGTTTTTCTTAAAACAGAAGGAAACAAAAAATGCAAATGTGAAAGCTTTGTCCACATCCTTTTGAGTTGCACTTGGAAGTCATGTAGGCCTCATGCTAAAGGAAGGATTATTTTGAGTTCTGTCATGGTGGGTGGATCTTAACTGGCTTTGGTTTTACAGAAGCTGGAGAAATCAAATCTGAGAGAAATAATCCCTTCCCACAGGCGCGCTCCCTGTGTCCCAAATAAGGGACCACAAAATCAACCATTGGAAATAGGCAGTTGAATGACAATGGGGTGGGAAGGGGACAGCCCCACAGCCATAAATTTCAGTGTGGTGTTCATGTCAACGTGTGGTGCAGCTGCTCCCACTAAGCCAGCCAGTGAATTGCTCTCGTCTCAAAGGAAAAGTTGCAACGTCTTGGTTTGGTTTTGGTTTTTCAGCTGTTCAGAGTGACATCACAAACCCCATTGGAAGCCATGTAAAAATTGCATCACTTATGAATTTGCACCAGAACACAAGTCCCACAGACCAAAAATCTGCTCTCCACAGGTGGTGTTGGGGCAGTGCCCAGCTTAAGTGGGTACTTTACAGCTCTTTGAGATCTTTACATGAACTTTAAGTGATCCAAAAAAAAAGTACTAGTCTACTTTCATCCATTTCCCCTGCACCTTCCCCTGAGCAAAGGGGGAGAAGGACTCTTACTGTAAAATTGTGGACTTTTAAACCTGTTGACTAAAACAGTAATTAATATTAATTTATATTTGTGAAAAAAATGCCACTGTCCTAGTGATTTCTGATGTAAATATGTTGTTTATATAGTATGTATTAAATTTTCCTACACTGTAAAACTGCTGTACTTTTGATTCTTGTATATTAAAAAGTGTTACTGAGATTTTCAGAACCTCGCTGGCTTGTTGTATCTGGTGTGTGCAGTACAATTGCTTGCTAAAATACGGCATGTTTCTATGCTCCTGTGGGCTTTCATTTCAGTGGGGTTTGAGCACTGTCCTCTTCTAGGCCATGTCTAAGAAAAATATGCATTTTTTTAAACGTTTTAAAACCTTATTGTAGCTTCTCTGGATTGTTACACTGCCCTTATCACCATGGTATCTGAGGGCTAGATCCTCAAAGGTATTTAGGTGCCTAACTCCCATTGATTTCAAGGGGAATTAGGAGTCTAAATGCCTTTGGGGCTCTGGGGCGGTGTAGTGCATGCCGGCCTGCACAGAGTGAATTTCACCCTGCCTGTTCAAACTAGAGAGACTGAAAAGAATTTCCAGCTGGGCCGGGGAGGCTCCAAGGTTCCTCACTGCTGATTTACACTAAAACTCCCTGAAGCTGGCAAGCATGGCGCTGACTTTTACTTTGAGCGTATTCTGTGACCGGGATTTTTCCTTTTATTGGCGGATAAGGTAGCAAAAGCTCCATTTGCTCAGTAACGTGTTGGGCTCCGGGGTGCCGCAGTGTCGGCCATGAGCTCCCACCAAAGCAGTTGCTGTCTCTCCTCTTGGAGCCCCCTCGTCCACTAATCAAGACATCAACAATTGGTAGGAAAGGGCTCAAGAGCTCCCCCCGCTGTGCCAGCAGCTGTATATCCACGCCGTTCATGATCGTGGCTGGTGCTGAGATACACAAGCGTCAAACCAAAGCTTCCATTGTAACAAAAAGTAACGAGTTCCAGTGATGGGGGAGGGAGGGGACAGAAAATGGGCAGGGGTGTGTGTGTGTGAGAGAGATTTCTTGTACTGCAGTGGGAGAGGTAGTAAATTTAAAAGAAAATTTAATGTCACAGAAGATTCTCAACAGTATGTTAACTATCGCACGTCTATTTTAAATGAGGGCATAAAGAAGGGTGATTTTAAATGATCTTCTCTAGGCTTCAACTTTCCGTCTTGGGTTAAATGAGCAGATTTTCACAGGCTTACAGCAAGAGGAATTATTATTTATGATTTGCTTTGTGGTAAACCCTGGGAGCCCTAATCACGGACCAGGACCCCATTATGCTAAGAGCTGTAAGAACACAGAACAAAGAGGCGGGCCCTGCCCCAAGGACTTTAAGCAAAGATGTTGCTTACACCCAAAGCAAATCTAAGGTGACCCAAAAATACATTGCAGTGTTGCTATCTTATTGCGTGTCTCACTGTATTTGGTTGGGTTTTTTTGTTCAAGCCCCAGCTCCTGGATTCATGTAATTGTGGGAATCTTGACTCGGATTTAAAAAAAAAAAAAGGTTTCTTGCCCTCATGGTTGTGGAAAATAACTTAAAATTTGACCCCAATTCAACTGGACGGCTCAAAAACCAAAAGACAAACCCACAACGTATCATTTTTTAAAATCAAGACTTTCAATCCAACCTCTGATTTGAGGCCTATCTTATGATTTTGATTATTTTCTTATTACTTTTCATAAAGAAACAATAAAAGAGAAATGAGTTACAGCTTGTATATGTCACTAAATACTGCACAATTCACAGGCTAGCCAATCAAATTGTGCAATTACCAATTTTACCACTTGTCAAAGCTGTAAGACCAGACCATACAAAATCAGACACTATTACGAAGACAGAACATGTTAGGGTAGGGGTAATAATAATAAAAAAAAAAACATAAATAGGCAGAAAAGGGAAGGAGGGGACTGGAGGGGGGATGGAAAAAGAGTGGTCAAGAGCCATGGAAGTCTGACATTTGTGTTATCAGGAAATGGGGTCCAAATTTCTTCAAATATATATATTTGCTCGCTGTGGGTAAGCTGCTATTTCTTTGCTGCTAACTGAGACTGGTGTGAATGCTGCTGCTCTGTTCTGGGTTTAATCCTAGTCCCTTTTTGTAAAATCATGCACTTTGTGACCATCAGGAACCAAAGTCGGTGGCGTAGTTAAACCCAGCCTAGTAAGTACATAACTTAGGCTATAATTTTCAGATGAGGCTTGATTATTGAAGCCAAGCCCTATTTGCACTCTTGTATCCACCTGCCTAATACATGGACAGTCCCATAACCTATGGATCAGGGTTCCTTTTTTCTTTATTACAATCCCAACAAATACCAGCACACAAAGCCCCAGTCTTGCACAATCTCAGTGGCATCCAATACATTTTAAATAGAACCTTCTGCTGTATCAGGGATAACGTGAGAGCCACAGAAGCATCTTTAACATTCCATAATATTGAATCGGTCTTTGGGGCTCTTGTAAGAGCTGGGATAACTCCCCTCCCCGCGCTTTCACAAAACTCCAGACCAGCAGAGTTCCTCTTCATTAGTGAAGCATACAGAGTGGACATTTTATCCTCACTAGTTTGTTAAAGTTTCCGTGTACTTTTATACATAGGAATTTACCACGTTTGTTACGGATAAAGCCTGACTCATCATTTTTTATGGTTCAGGGTTGGCCACACTGGTAATGCACGGCTTTCCAGGCTTTCTTTGCCCAGAATGTAGCTTGGGTGGGGGCAGGGCGTGATGAAACCTGGGATGTGGGCCCACTGAAGACCCTACGTGGGGGTTTACCAAACATGTTCACAGTGTGAGTCACATCTTGGATGGTCTCTAGGGAAGACTTTTCTCCCATTGTGATCACACTGACCATCAAAACACTCCCCCCCCGCCTTCTTCCCCCAAAATCCCTGTGCAAGTAAAGCCATTGCCCAGAGAGAAAGGTAACACTAGGAAAGCATGTGTTCCAGCTGCTTTCTATGCAGTGTATTGCCCCTTTCCGTAAAGGGTAGTCCTTAAAGGTTGGTCTTCATTTTATCATCACCCCCTTCCGGTGTCTTGTTCCTCTTTCTTCCTCCCCTTGCTCTTGTCTGCCATCTGATTCCCCCTTGCAATGCTCCTCTGTTAGCTGGTCCTCCCTCCCTGCACACATTTTCCTCCAACCTGTTGCTCCTGTCCTTCCTGGGACAAGCGGACCAGACACTTGGTGGTCTTCCCCCTCTGCTTCCCTGGACATACCACTCAACTGCCTTATTTCTCTTCTGTCTGTGGCTGGCTGCTGCGTTCCTGCTGATGGCGCTTCTCCCGGACAGCTATTCCTGTTTCCTCTCTACCGTATATAGTAGAAGCTCCTTGCTTTTCCAGACATCCATGCTGTCTGCAGTGAACAGCCTGGGCACCTGGCCACAACAGCCAGCATCAAGCAAGACCAGCGAGAGATCTGAGGAGCAGCTTGAGAACCAATGCCCTCGCGAACTGGGTTACATCTGTTTGTGCAAGCTTTGAAACTATGGAGAACTAAGTACAATTCAGTCCTTTGTGCAGAAGCAAAAGTGGTGACAGGCTGGGGAAAGAGATCAAAGAAGGGGGCAGCCGGCCAGCATCTAAGCAGCAGAGGCTGAACAATATTAAGCTTTGCAGCTGTCTATAGAGACATGTGACAACCTGGTGGTCATCATACAGCAGGTGGGAGAAAAAGCAGACCCTGATCTTATTGTCTGGGAGTGGCAATGAGGGTCCCATTGAGCTGGAGAGAACTTGCAGTGTTCCCAGCACCTGAAGGGAGTTCTCCACGCTATCTGTAAGCTCATGGTCTCCTTCCTTCAGTGGGACTTGGGACATGGGCCCCTCCCTCCCCCATCCAATTAAAATGGGCTCAAGATAATTAACATGCACCTTGAGAACCCATCATCCCCACTGTAATGCACCCCCACAAGCACAGCTGCGTCTAATCCCACAGGATTTTGCACCCTTGCTACAAGAGAACAGGAAGTGATTATGTGCTAGAGCCCCAGTAGAGCAGCCCATGAGCTGCTCCAACTTGGTTCATTTTCAGTAGCTTTTCCCTCCTCCTAGGTCATTTGAGGCACTTGGAGTCCATGCCATTACTCTGGGCCCAGCTAAAATCTAGTGCAGGGGACAAAGCTATTTCTGAGTTGTAAGAGCTCATTATAAAAAGGGCTCTTACTTTTCACACCTGTAGCCACTGGCTTCAGGCTTTTCCACTCGCCGTGCCTCTGAGCTGAGCCAAGTTTCAGCCAGGAGTGAAATTTCACAGCTGAGTTTTATGCCCCTAAAAAATGGATTTTATAATGGAAACACTGACACAGCTGTTAACTGTAGCAATTTGGCAGTGGGGGCAGTCTCAGTTCCAGAGAGGCCCAGGGATGGAGGAGCAGGGGAGCGGGCTGCGCTCAGGCCTGAGGTGTCTTGGCAGAGCTGTGTGTGGAGGGGGGGGAAAGGAGAGCTTGCACAAAACTGGCTTAGGGCTCTTAATTCCTTACTTTCATGAGTGGTAATTTCACCTCCTTGGGCTCTCCTACACCCTCCTGCTATCTCCATGGGTACGTCTTCCTTGCAAACCTGGGTGATCAGCAGGCTTCTGAGTCAGCCTAGTCACGCTGTGAGCAGCCCCACTGCACAGTGCTACCTGAATCCTCGGGGCGGTGCTCCCCTGGGTGCTCACGGGGGTGTAGCTCTTGGAGCTTTGTGCTGCAGCTGTGATTCTTCCCCAGGGAATTGTGGGGAAAATGTCTCTTTTGGGGCACACATCAGGAATTGTGGGAAGACTCTGGAGGCTTATCAGCACTTAAGTTATTTAGCTGGTGCCCTCCCTGCAAAATGGGCAAGTTCCCCGCTGGAGTCAAAGCTGCACTCAAGACCAAACACACCCCCTGAGGTGGGCCAGGTAGCCCAGGTTGAAGGCATCATATCACTTGAGTGAGAGGTTTTGTGTGTGGATGGGAGGGGGTTGGGGCAACACCCAGCCCAAGTAAGAGCCTGGGCTAACTGTGCAGTGAAGACAGACTGTCTCTCTTTATATGGCCCCCACCACCCCAGTATCTGAGCAGCTTCCATCTCTTCCCATCTCCCCTCTGTACATCGGTTCCGCCTGTCCCCCATGCCTAGAAGAGCCTCGCAAGTGCTGGTGCTGACGAGCGCTCTTGCCTCGTTTGGTGAAGCCCCGCCTCACAGAAGAGGGTTCTTGCTTTTGATCCATTGTCCCATCCCCTCTATTTGTATTTGAAAGAGGCTGGACGCTCCCCAGGAAGGAGCCTGAGCCCTGATTCTGCTGTGCTGTGAGGCACAAGGGCTCTCCCCGGGGTGCTCATTCTTAACTGAAAATGAAAATACTGAATATACGTGAGCAATGTGAAGGGCGCCCCCTATGCTGAGTGCACTGAGTCAGCGCTTACTCTGCCCTTCCCTTGGTCCCGGGGAGAACGCGAGGGTGGGTGCTTTGCCTCTGTGCAGAGTGTCTCAGCCAGGGACAGCAGCCACAGTGGGATGGAGTCGGCTAGTGGTTGGAGCACAGGACCGGGAGTCAGGACTTCTGGGTACTGACCCACAGTTTGGCTTGGGCCCAGTCACTTCCCTTGTGTCTCAATGTCCCCATCGGTAAAGTGGGGATAATCTTCCCTACTTTGTGGGCTGCTTACCTAGTGCTTTGGGTGGAAGGTGCTGGAGCAGCTAAGAAGAAGAAAATATCAACGGTGGGCAGCTATAGGCACTTGTTCTTAAAATAAAAGCCTCCAGACAAGTGCTGTAATCACGGAGTGCTGATTTACAATAGTAATAAGCTCTCCAAGCTGGCTGCAGTGACACCCCTGCCTCTTACTGGAAAGGGAACTGCTTGGTTTGCCAGGCCAAGGTCCCATCATGTCTGGCACCAAACACAGGCCCATCAATTATGGGCAACAGAAGGGCCATTTCTTTGCATTTACATGGAAACTGCACATTTGGCTGATCCCAATCTGGAATTCTAACCACTGAGTCCCAAAGGGACATAGCCAAGGTGTTCACCTGGCTCGCTTAGGTGCATGATTCCAGCCGGAACTATGGTGCTCTGTTCCTTTCCATAGCTCTGCTGCACGGGCACCATCTGGTAGCCAGGTGGGTAGCAGGTGATGCCGAGTAAACGCAGGGGTTTGAATACCAAGGGCTGGGTTACTAAACCCACCAGCACGGAGTGAATGCATAGTGCAACTGCTGTGCAATGGGGGGGGGTGTGATCTGCTCCCCAGATCTGTCCCGCCCCATCACAGGGACCTCGCCCAGCTGCCGTACTGGAAGAGCTGCTGACTCTGTGTTGCCATCAGCGAGGTTATGAAGATAAAAATCTGTGACTTTACAACAAATCCAAGGAGGAAAGGTTCTTTCCTGTGACAACTTTCAGCTCCTAATAGTTCAGCAGGTCTGGCTCTTCCTGGTGTGCAGTCAGACACCCAGGGTAAACCACAGGAATTCGATTGTCTCTAAAGCAAGGAGATGAGACATGCAGTGCAGCTCAGCATGCCTCGAGCCTCCTGTTGGAGTTGAAGCAGGTGCTACCATGAAATTAAAGTGGGGCCCGAGCCTCTAAGTACCAGAAGAGAGCATGCAATGCCCTACCGCTCTTCCATAAGAATAATCCTTGGTGCTTTCCATCCATCAGTCCCAAGGGGTAATTACCTCCATTTTACACATGGGGAAACTGAGGCACAGGCTTTTTTTAAGTGTTTGGCCTAAGGGCATTCAGTGCCTCAACCTGCACTAGAACCCAGTCTCCCAGCCTCAAAACTGTCTTTGTTATCGGGCTATGCTGCTCCCTATAGAATTCGTTTCTAAATTAAGGGATTGTCCCCTGAGCCTGGGAGGCTCTCGCACATCAGCGGCAGGGCCCCGCCCCAGCGCCGCCTGTTAACGCATGGCCCGAATCACAAAGCCATTTCCTGATCGGGAACACAGAGCCCCAGGGATTAGCGGCCATGGTAGTTGTGCCATAGCTGGCGCCTCCTTTGAGGGCACTTTCCATAAAGCCGATAAGTGCAAAGAGCCAGTTAGCCGGAGCTTTTGCTCCCTGCAGCAGCAGGAGGGACACCAAGCCCACATGCTGTTCTAGAGACAGCCCTCTAGAGGGCAGCAGATTCTCAAAGAAAAGCCATTTGCAGATGATGCATCTGCTCCAGTTCCAAAGCAGACAGGAGGTTGCACATCCAAGAGGCATCTGCATCGTGCACGTCTGCATTCCAGCCAGGCTCTGCATCGACCCCCTGACGGACAGGTGCAGCTCCCAGTGAAGCCAATGGGTGCTACGTGTGCACAGCCCAGAGTGGAGTTTAACCCATAATGCATGGCTAGGCTCTCCCGTAGCTTCTAATTTAGGCCTTCGAGTGAAAGCTCCTGCCAAGGAGACTGTTCCGGAAGGGGAGCAGGTCACCAGAGCAACTGAGTGGCTTTGGCGTGACCCGTTCCTGGCTGGGACATTGAGAGACCACAATAAAACGGTGCAGAAAGCACATGCTGGCAGGTGCAGAATTCCAGGCTCACGCCTCTGCAAGGCAGAAGCACCGTATAGTCCTGCGTGCTGCATTGCCCCAGCCAGCTGCAGGGGTGCTGCCATAACCTGGGGAGCAAAGGCTTTAATGAGGGCCATGTGGTCACTGATTGGGCAGGGGCCTGGGGTGGGTGCTGATGCTGACAGCCCCCCTAGGAACATCAATCTGTGAATGCAACTAGTGGCAAACAGCTGCCGGCAGTTGTTGCTGCAGGTTTAGGGACCTTGCGGCACCTGTAAACCCCCCCGGCCCCGGTACTTCAGCTTCCTCGTGTGTGTAAAATGAGGCTTAGCAGGTTTACCTGCTCTCAGAGATGTGGCAAGACTCAGCTGAGAGCAGTGACTGGAAGGTGAATGGAAATGCAAAGAACCAGTGCTGCTAGCATAACCCACAGCTTAGCGTGTGGTACTTGTCCCCCCTATGCCCAAGCCACGGGCTGGTACAGCCCCAGCGAGAGAGTTTTAGCCTGTAGCTCAAACCATAGAGACTCATGCTCTAGCTCTGGGAGCCCCCTTTCTGCCAGCCTCTGCCCGAAGCCACCCTGGAGTTTTACCTGCTGCTGTCTCTTCACGGGAGTTAGCAGGTTGAGGTAGATGCCACTGGAGTCCTGCTGCAGCACTTCTAGTGTAGACTAGCCCTGAGTCAAGCTAAATCCTAAGCGCACTTCACAAAATCGCCACCGCCGCTGCCTTGTAACGCAGAGGGGTTTGGACTGCACTGCCATAGATTGACATGAACCCAGCGCAGCTTTGTGCCTTAATGGGCTGTTAACTGATTAACATGCAGGTGCAGATAAATAAGGTGCATAGCAGGCCTAGGAAAGGATGAGTAGAAGAGGGTGCTGCAGGGCTCTGAAGTGGCCTTCATTTGGCCTGCATCTCAGGGCCTTCCTGGCAGTTTCAGGAGCTAGGCTCAGGCATTGGCTATGAGGGGCAGGTAGACAAAGGGGAATCTTGGCAAACCACTGACCAATCCTGTGGGTAAACCATGTACTGAGTTCATAGCAGGGCAGGTGGTATTAGTAACAGGCTGCAGTTCCTGTGATTAGTAGGATCTACTCCCCCTCCAATAATCCTAGTTAGCTAGTTCCGGGGAGGAGGGTTTCTTGGGGTGGCGTGTCAGGTCTGTCCCAGCTCCCTTTTGGAAATGGTGTGCAGGGAAAAACAATCAGGCAGAGGAGAGGGAGGGTCAGTGGTTTGACCAGCTGTGGTGTCAGGCATGGGTGACGCTGTTTGTATGAAAGCCATTCAGCAAAGGGCAAACCAGGCCTTCCTTGAGCTCATCTCCCCCTGAGCCACAGTCAGCCACCTTCAGGCCTTGTCTGTTGGGTCAGGAAAGATAGCAGCTAAAAATAACAGTTTAGGGCTCTGGGGCTTTCTTCCTCTAGTACTGGCCTGCTCCTTTTAGTGGGTGAAAGCCTAGGGACTAGGGGTAGTCTGCTGATTTGCCTTCATTTAATAGCTGGAACATGGGCTACTATTTGAGTCCTAATAGGAGCAGCATTCTGGTTTAGGAGCACTAATCTAGCCTCAGAGGAAATGAAATAAAGGAAAAAATACTCAGTAGTTTATGACAACCCGGGTGGGTATTACTGGGGAAGCACATTGTGGCATTTCTTAGTGTTGTGGTCTCTGTGCAGATCTTGCCTGATTGAGTTTGAAATGGTTGCTCTCAGTTTGAGTTTAGGTGGATCTCAACTGAGGTCTGACAAAGTTTGGTTCATGTGCTTTGATGGTAGATTCAAGAAATCTGAATAAGATGCCCATAGGGGAAGTTTCTTTCTCAATCCCAGCAGTCAGTGAATAGCTCATACCCTAAAGCATAAAGCTTTATATCCCATGTCAAATGTTCTTCATCCTATCTATAACTGTGAATGTTTTCATAATCCATATTAATGGCTAATTCTTTCCTTCATTCTTACTGTATCCTTGGCCCCAATGGTATCTGGTGGGAGTGAGTTCCACAAGTTAATTATGCATGATGAAAATGTGCAGTTCTGATTCCATCCAGGGCAAAAGCTAACCCCCTGTTGGGCCAACAGCAGGGTTTGAACCTAGGCCCTTCAGCATTAAAAGCGTACACCTTTTAAACCTCTGAGGCAGACCAGCCACTAGAGGAAGACCAAGACCCACTCTCTCCTAATATGTTACACACTCTCCTAGTATGTGGATTCTCAACCTGGAAGGCTGCAGTCATCCTAAACTTCCCATGTTGCCCAAATGGGAGGACGATCCCAGCTAGATGGGGGAGGTTACTGAGGATGGGTCATGGCAAGAGAAAAAAGGGGCTCTGATTTTCCATAGAGTGAGAATATTCCACAAGAAGATAGAAGCTCATCAGGCTGTCCTTAGCGTGTTATCATACTTTCTCACATCTTTCTCATTTTCCTTCCTGATTAGAATCAAACACAACACAAGGCAGAAGGAAAACGCTCACTAGGTTGTTGTCCAAAAAAAAAAAAAAAAAAAAAAAAGCACCTTTACTTGGATTTTCATCAATAAATAATTTACAGTATGTACATGCAGTGACACCCATTATGGGTCCAAAACACAAGGAGCAGTCAGGAGATTCTTCCCCCCATCCCAAAACCAAAATCTTTTGTTTTTATTCCAACCACATCAGGTCTTCCTTGGCCACACTTCACCTTTAACTAGAATTGGGTCAAACACAACCAAAATAAAGTGCTTAACTGTTTGCTTCTAAAAGAGGGATAGCCCAACCACCATAATATATTCAATCACCACTGGAGCACTGACCTACTAGGGGGGGCCTGGGCTATGGAGAGACAATCAAGATCACGGAGGACTTTCCTCCTCCAGAGAGTAGCTCTGACCCTGGCATAGCATCCTCTCTTATGCTGGCATGACAGGAAGTGGCACCGTTGACAGCAGATGTCACATGGCCATTATGGACTATACTGATTGGCTAACAGCAATGTCACTCTCCGATGTGCTGCCTACACAGGGCAGTACTATTCCTGTAGTGATGGCAGCTCCATGACCCACCCCTCAATATAGTTGGGATTATTTGTGGCATACCCAGGTGTGTCACTGCCCCACCATAAAGCTGATAATGTGACTTTAAATAGTCACCTCTCCAATTTCTAGGGGCAATAAAGATTTCAATTTTTATGTAGTGAAGGAACTAAAGTGATTGAATAACTCTGGCCTTGGCTAGTCGCACTGAAGCCAGAGAACCTGCCGGCTGCTAACTACCAAACACACTAAGGGAGTGGAGTTCCCCCACTGACACGTATGCACGGGGTCAGCAATGGACAGTTCCTAGGACTTGTGCTCACCCAAGAAGGTTGGAAGCTGTTAAACTCAGCAGAAATAGACCATTGGTCATGCCATATGGCCAGGATAAAACCCAACTCAGAAACAGGCAGTTCATAGCCACTATAGGAGCCTTAAGGGAGGCAATGTGGTCTAGCGGACTGGACTGGGACAAAGGAGACCTGGGCTCTGTTCCTAGCTCTCACACTGCCCAGTTGTGTTACCCTGGGCAAGTAATTTCATTAATTCTGCCTCAGTTTCCCCTTCCTTCCTTAGCTATCTAGATTGTAAATTCCTTGGGGCAGCAGCTATCCCTCACTAGGTGCCTTGGGGTCCTGATCTCAGCTGGGGCATCTAGGCTACTCTAATTTAAATACAGATAATTTAGAATGTCTCAATTATTTCTTTTTCGAGCTGCCTCCCCCTCCCCAAGAGCTCTGTGGCCAGCGAGTTGGTAGATTTACCCTCCAGTGGTTGGTCTCCCCAGCTCCCTACATTGTGAGATCCCTATTTTAAAATCGCCCTAAAGAGAAACACGGGCCACCAGCGGACAAAGCAAGGAGCGAAGTAGTAAACACATCTTTTTGTTATTTCTTTTCTGTTTTTTGTTAAACACCTAAAAACCAATGACATCTCTTTATCTGTACAGTCACACGAAATCCATGCCAGGGGTCCATAGATTAGAGACAATATAAATTACATCCAATGACACACGTTGCATTTCTCTGCTGCTTTACAAATGGGAGCTCTAGAGCTGGCAGGACACAATGAATAGTTGCTTAGAATATCAGGGTTGGAAGGGACCTCAAAGCAGGACCAATCCCCAATTTTTGCACCAGATCCCTAAATGGCCCCCTCAAGGCTTGAACTCACAACCCTGGGTTTAGCAGGCCAATGCTCAAACCACTGAGCTATCCCTCCCACCCTCGAGTATTTTACAGGAGGCTGCCATGTGGCGCTAGTTTGTATGCGCTGCAGGGCACGTCACACATTCAGTCCTCTTTGGGTGCCGTCAAGAGACCATCCATGATCGCTTGTTGTCCCAGTGATCTACCTGCACTTCTGGGGAGATCTCTGGGAAATTCGTGCTGTGGGAACGATGGAGCATTCCCCCAGAGGTGTCCCAGCTCCAGGCTGAGGTACAGATGGTCTTGTCATTTGCTGAGCAAACCATCAGGCAAATCCCAGAAGAACACAGAGAAGGGGAAGGGGCACTCCATCCTAGTAGAGGAGATTATTGATTGTTTACTGCCAGGGAACAGAGCCTTTGGACACCTGGGATTTCTCAGGGCCTGCCCTGGCTGGATTTTCAAACAGTGCCTTCCTCAGAATCGAGCCAGGAAGAACTAAGGTGCAACCGGTCTGAAATGAGATCACTCGGAGAGGAGCAGGTGCTTAGCAGCAAACAAGCAAAACTCCCCCCCGCACTCCCTGGGCACTGCCTTTCTTAGAGCTTTGCCCCAACCCCACAGCTGCCCTCCTGTGTGATGAAGAGGGACAGGGCTAGAGTGGCGACACTCCAGCCTGTCAGTGAGGGGCTTGAGGAGGTGTGACTGGTCACCCTGAAGTACAAATCTGGGAGATCACTGGCACCTCCCGCCTCGCTTTGCCTGAGCCCCCTGGGAGCTAAGGGAATCAAAGGGCCACGTCACAAGGAGCACTTCAAATGCTGGGAGGAGGCCAAAGGCAAATGACAGAAACCACTCGAATACTGGCCAGGTTTCTCCCTTTGCATCTCTGAGGCGAGGAGGCAGGGCAGGGAGGGCCCAAAGGATTCAAAACCTCGTGGCTATGAAGTGAATCAGAGCGTTAATGTGCCAGGATGGGATTTCCCAGATCCTATTAGCTCCCAGATGCCCTGTGAAGCACAGCAAATATAATCAGTGACTGACTCCCCCACAGCCCCCGGAATGGTGCCCATCAGCGAAAGATGTACTGTGCGCCTCAGACACCTGCAGGGAACTGGGTGCTGGGGGAGCAGGGTCTTTAATAAGGGACAGATACCATTCCAGCCAACTGCCCGCCCCTGCACCCTCTCTCCGTGTGGGTGTGAGTCCAGCGCCCGGAGGGCACCGTTGTAGCTCCTCTGTCTGGTGTTTAGCACCTGCATTTGCACAGGCAGCCGGCTGAGCCCCAAGGGTGAGTGGGCCCCGCTTAGGTGCGTACCACCAGCTGTTTGCATACACAGTCGTAGGGTGGGGTTGGGGGGTGTGAGCCCTTTAGCAGGTGGAGTCATTTGCGTGAGCAAAGCGGGTGTGAAAATCAGAGGCCAGCCTGTCTCTGTGTCCTGTGATGGTCTCTAGGCATGGGCCCATCTCGCCAGCACGCCATCCTGACCAGCTGGGGCGCTCTCCCCTCCTCCCAGGCAGCAGCTGCCAACTCTCCTAACATGAAGTCACTTTCACAAATGCCAACATCACAGTCACCACAACCGTTTGCAGTACCACGAGGGAGCACTAGAAGGAGGCGGGGGCATCCCACCCTCCTCACCTGCATGAAGAGGAGAGGGTGAGCTGGGGAAGGGCTATATGAGGTCTGGCTGCTCTCTGGGGCAGGCCTATGGCGTTCCAGGGAGTCTAACTCTGAGGACAGGGGCTGATTCTTTAGCTCCCAGCCGGACCTGCTGTTCAACCTCTCCTCATCCAGCACAGACCGTCATCCCCTCCTGCTGAGCTCTTCCCCCCGCAACCGAGGTCACATCTATAGGAACACTGACCAGCACTGACTCAGACACACCAGCGCCACCCAGAGGGCAGGGAGGGTTCGGGGATGCCCCGAGGGGGCTGTGTTTCCTGGGCTCAGCTCCCGTGTCCTTTCATAGAGGTGCAGCTTGTCCTTGTTGGAATGAAGCATCTTCACGTCCTCGAAAGCGTAATAAGCTGCCAGAGTGAAGTTGACATCCCCCGTGGTCAGGAGGTCGAAGACGCAGGACTGGAAGTACAGGTCCTCCACAGGGAGCTTCTCCCGGCACTTGACCATGGCCGTTTCGTAGGTGAAGAACTCGGGGGAGGAGACGAGGCTGGGCCCTTTCCTGCGAGCCCGGCCTTCCGTGCCCTGAGCAGAGCGGAAGGTCTGGAAGTCAATCTGTTGGTTAAGCGGGCAGCCCCGGAGGCAGAGGTAAAGGCCCTGGTTGTCCCTGTCCTCCACGGCGTTCACTACCTCCTCGGGCATGCGCACGGCGAAGGTGAGGTAATGCCCCACCTGCCTCACCACAATGGTGGTACCGATGTACTTGGCTTGGATCTCGATGTGCTGGCCAGACACCTTCTCGGTGATCTTCAGGCTGTTGGCGCCATGCTTGTCACCGCCATTCTTGGAGCCGTCAGCGAAGGCAGCTGGGAGCTCGTCCATCTCCGCCTGGTACACTTTCTGGTCCACACACTCCTGGAAGCTCTTGAAGATGATGGTGAGCTGTGAGGGGATAGGGGGGAGAGAAAGGGGCATTAACCAGTGCTGATAACCCACTGAGCTTGGTCACCAGTACATCTCATTAATGAGTACAAGGGGGTTTAGGCCTGACTGGTTCATTCATCAACCACCACCACGTGCCTCCAGAAGCGGTTTGGAACACGGAGAATCAGTCTTTTGGGGCATTTTAAATTCCACAAGCACAGAGTTACTACGAGATTTCCCTCTCTAATGCATAAGGCCACCAGGCTTCAGCCTACAGGCATCAAGGGGCATATCAGCTACACACAGGAAGGAACCAGAGACAGGACTAGAACCCAAAGGTCATGCTGCCAAATCCCACAGAAGTTGCTTGTTGGAGCTGAGCTGTGACCCTGAGACCTGGGAGCAGAGGGGGAGGGAGAGAAGAGTCCATTGTTTAGCCCCAACTAATATGTATCATGTCCCCAAGCCACTGACCTATTGTTCTTTACACTTAGCGCATGCTTCCCTTCTTCAATTCACTACAGGCCCCTTTGACAAGCCTGTGAGCCAGAGGGGTATCCAGCTCCATGTGGTACGACCACAGAGAGGAAAAGGGACTTGCTCAAGACCACGCAGCAAGATGGCGGTTAGACTCCCAGGTGTTCCTGGCTCCCAGTTCTGTGCTCAGGCTGACCCCCTCTCTCTAGCTGGGATTTCCCTGTCAGGCTACAGCAGGTTTTAATACCTTATGGGAGAGCTTACAGGGAGTTTAGAGCTTATACGGAGTCTATTTATTAGGGATGTGTCTGAATCACAGTGCTCTCAAAACCTCAGTGAAGTTCCAATCTGGATCTAAAATACACAGCTGACAACCAGGCTCCTAGATCTGACTCCTGGGACATTTGGATCCATCCTGCTATTTATTTACATTGCTTCTGGAACAAAAGCCAATTTCAAATGGCTCCCAGTGGGGCCCCGGCATTCCCCTTGGCTCTCCCCCTCGGGGGGATCTGCACCAGCCATTCTGCCCCAGATTTCCCATTGCTGCTCCCACCAGTTCAGTCCCACTTAGTACAGCAACGGGGGAGCTGTAGCACAGATCAGCCTCCACCCCTGCTCAGCACAGGTTTACACAACACAGGGCTTAAAATCCCCGCAGCCTCCTGGAGCCAAAGTGGGTACCACTGATGGAGCTGAACTGGTGGTGGGAACAGCGGGGAATTCTAGGTAATACTTCCTAGAACAGCCGAGGCTATCCACAAAATACCAGCCACCCCAGGCCCTGTTTTGGCAGCAGCATAGGGCCCATTTCTTTGCCCCTGCAGAATACTCTCTTAGTCTGAAGGGTTTAAGTGGAGTTAAAAGGTGTGTCCCTGTTTTCCTCGCCAGATATCTCTATTAAAACTTTCAGGTGTTGGCAGGTATGCACCAGGTTACTGGAGGTTGTATCCTCTCGCTGAGAACACCCTGCTCCAGTGAACAGCACCAGAGCAAAAGCCTGGTTGCACACAGACACCATCTGCCTTGGAGCCAACCTGCGGAGCGAGGGCTGCCTGTTCCAACAGCTCTTCCTGCTGGGTAAACTTGCTGAGTTGCCACCCTGAGCAATGACTCATCACTTCTCAGCACCACGGTCTTGACGCAACATGGTGCAGCGCCCCAAATAAGTTCCAGGACCTAAGGGCCCTGCAAGCTGCAGGCCAGCCCTCATTGAAACTGTGAAGCTTCCCCCTTTAAACAGGGATGGTGGCAAACCCTCTCCTCAGTCACCCCAGGAGTACTGTGAAAAGGGCCAGACATGGATCGGTGCTCCCCCAAGGCCTGCTAAGCAAGCAGATCCCTTCTCACCAGCCACCCTACCTTCCTCTGGATCAGGGTAACTGAAATGTGTTCCCTTCCAGCTTTAGCACTCATGCAGCAAAGAGGAATTCAGCCACAGTGTCCCTCAGCTCCAGAGCCGTCCTCAAGCAGAAGCCAAATTTAACACTTAAGCCGTGTCACTTTGAGTTCCATTGTGCTACAACTGGGCATTTGCCACTGGATTTACTCTGTGCTGCACCCGGTCCCTGGAGAACATTTATCTTGGCTGCCACAGCGCAGTGAGAACAGACTGCGCCCCACAAAATGCCTCGTCCTGACCACAGACACAATTACTAGCTAAAGCAGCTGGGAAGCCAGCACTAGAAACCCAGCTCTTCAGCTCCAAACCACAGGCTTTCCCATGTCAGCCAACACTCTCTCTTACTCGTCATCGGTCCTACAGCACGTCAGGTGACTTATCCTCCCCGGGGGACTAGCCACTGGGGACACCACCACACCCAGACAGCCAGAGCGGTGTGGAGATGGTGACAAGGGAACATGATCCCTGAGGCTCCCCCACTTCCACCAGGTTTTCTTCTCCTCTGGCATTAAAACCGTGGTTGGTTGTGAGGGGGTGGATGGATGAGAGGGTTTGGAGTCGAGCTGGGGCCGGATGGTTCAGGCAGACTGGGCAGGGAGCCTTTCACCTTATGGTGACTGCTTCAAATCAAATGCTGGTCAGCAGAGAGCAACAGAGGTGACCACCCTACGGCTGTGTGGTGGCACACATGAAACGCATTGTGTGTGTCCTGTTCCCATCACAGCTGGCACTCACTCGCCCCCTCGATGGCAGAGGCACCAGAGAGGCCAAGTTGAAACCTGGCCTTGGATACTGAGCGACTCGCTCTCCTCTCCAGATAGCGCCTGCCCATCCGGCTTTGAGGCAATACGGAGAGATCTCCCCCTGCTCAGCCTGCTCTGGAAATGAAGAGAGGGCTTCTAGCCGCAGCGCTGTCAGCCTGGCACGCCATTCGCTTCAAAATTAAAAGGACACAGCCAAGGAAGCCACTAACCTACGGGGCTGAATTCCCCCCCACCCGGTGGGGGTCTCTGCAGAGAGACACAAATAGCAGCATCGTTCTTCTGCAACCAACAAACTGCTCGTTATCTGCCCACCCCCCTGCAGCTGAGTGCAGGACCTGGGACAACTAGACAGGACAGGCAATGTGCACAAAGAGCACTGGATCTCTCTCTCTCGCAGTGGGGGCCTTGGCAAGAAGGTGAGTTTTCACCCTGCTCTGCAGGCTCCTTCAGCTGCCATCTCTGCCACTTTGCACAGGCCACAAAATAAACAGGAGGGCGGGTTCAGCGAGTTTTACTTGTTGCCAGCCATCTCTGGCACCTTGTCATCCGCCTCCTGTTCCCATCCCTGAATGGGAGTGTCGCAGTGCCCTGCAAAGGAATCTGGCGGGGGGGGGGAGGGGGGTCTGGAACACAACTGCAGCTGCAATGCCATGGGGAAGGGCAAAAGGGAGAGACGTGTGTGTTTGTGGTTTGCCCTTCAGGGGCTGCTGCCAGCCTTAGATCCCTGGGCCTGCCCCTTTCATGATCTGTCCCTTTCTTCGCAACCCAGACCTACGCCAGGGATGATACATCTCCTCTGATGATGCTCAGCAATCTGAGGGGGGCCAGATGCGGTGGTGAGAAACCAGAGTCCATCTAAGGGAGGTGGGGAGTGGGGAACCAGGGAGAGGGGCTTGATTTTCTGGCCCGGACTCTGTACTTGTGCTGGGCTCGGACTCTGTCTCAATCCGCTGAATAACCTGGCACTAGTGGATGAGACTCACCAGCTTTTTGGGACCCTTTTGTGGGTGGCAGTGGGAGAGAAAGTGATTAAAAGGGTGACCCCAAGGGAACACTGTCAGAACGTCACCATCCCCCACGGGGCAGCCAAGCCGCCCCATGCCTTTACCTTGGTCGTTGCAGTCGCTGAGGACCCAGGTAGCACTGGCGTGTTGGTGACCTGGACATTCAGGTAATTATTGTCTATGAGTGGCCAAGCCCCCTGCACTTTGCAGGTCTGGAAGCTGTCTGTGAAAGTCCTGAGGTGGGGGTCCCCAAAGAGCCCGCAGTGGGTGTAGTTTGGGGGGGCTGAGTGCTTGTGAAAGCTCTTCTCATAGTGGCAGATCTCGGGGCTGTCGGAGCGCTCCTGGCTGTCCCCGGGGGGCAGTGTTCGGAGGCGGGGCTGCGAGGTGGGGCCATCTTTGGAGCAGTTGTGTTGGACCATGAGGTCATCTATGCCATGAACGGCAGAGTGGTAGGCCAGGTCCCCTCTACAGGTACGAGCCGTGCGGCGGGTGCAGTGGGCGTAGGTGCGGAGAGCCGTGCAGAACTCTGGTGCCTCCTCCGTGCCCAGGTGGTGAGAGCCAGATGTGGCCGCCCAGAACTCAGAGTTACACTTCAGGATCTTGCACTGAGAGGTCGCTGAGGGACAAAAAACACAGGCGCTGTCAAGATGCCCAATACACGGATCAAATACAGCACACCACCAAAATGCTACCACTGCTGGAAATGTAGGGCTGGAAGGGACGTTCAGAGGTCATCAAGTCCAGCCCCGGGTTCTGAGGCAGGACCAGGTAAACCTTGACCATCCCTGGCCGGTGTTTGTCCAATTTGTTCTTAAAAACCTCCCAAGACAGGGATTCCAGAACCTCCCTTGGAGGCCTATTCCAGAGCTCAGCCACCCTTAGAATTAGAAAGGTTTTCCAATATCTAACCTAAATCTCCTTTGCTGTAGATTAAGCCCATTACTTGTGGTCCTACCTTCAGTGGGCGTGGAGAACAACTGAGCACAATCTAATTATAACAGCCCTTAACATATCTGAAGACTCTCCATGTTGGCTGGGATGCTGAGAATAGCTTAACATCATTGATTCTGGGGGGGAAATACCATTGGGCTTTTAACGTCAGGAGGCTTTTAGGGCTTGACATTCAAAAATATGCATGAGCAATTGCGCATCCAAAATGGTGTTACAGTGGTGCCATTGATTTGCATTCGCATTTAGCACAACTGCATGCCCGAAACAGGTGTTTGTGTGCAGTGGGCTAGCTAGATGAATAACTGGTCTCCCCATACAGCTGATTTGTATACAGGGGCATTGGCTGTGAGGCTTGGCACACAGCCCTGGGCCTGTCTGTGGACAGTGGGGTAAAACCAGGTTCTCAGCAGCCGTAAGTGGGGAAGCCCTGGTTTTACACTCCTCCCTGCTCTCAGGAAGGGAACTCAGTCAGTTCAGCAGATCCTAGCACGTCTATTTTCTGACTGACAGGTATGGTTCCGAAGACTGGGGATTTTTCACGGATGTAAATGCACTAGTGCAAGACCCTAGTGCAGACACACCACACTAGCATGAACAGTGACTCACACCAGCACAGCACCCCCTTGTGTCAAATTGGGCTCTCTGCATTAGGGCAGCTACAGCAGTGCAACCCCCTCAAGTGCAGACAAGCCCTGAATAAAGCCACACCCCTAGCCCAGTAGGTAAAGGCATGGGGCCAAGATTCCTGGCATCGGGTTTGCCTTCTGGGGCCGTTTGTTCACACTCCCGATACCGCCCCACCACTATGTTGTGCTGCTCTAGCATGGTCCCCAATTGCTGGATCCCTCTTGTGAGTCTCCTCTACTGCACTAAAACCTCTTGCAGTGCAAATGCCTGGCTCCTCCAGGGTCAGCAACTCACTCAAACCAGCCAACCCGGCAGCTGTCTGGGGAGTCCGAAAGGCACAGAGCTGAGGAGGAAATACAGTGCGAAGGCGGAACAAACAAAGTACAAAAGAGCCTTCTCAAGCAGCTATCACTCACCTGATCTCCTGTACCTAGCACCTTGACACAATGCACGTTCCAGCGGCTTCACTAATGCTGGGAACAGTGTGCGCCGACCTCTGGCCCACCTGCCCCCGCCTCAGTGCTTTTCTAAAGCTGCAGAGATACGGGTATCAAAGGGAAATGTGTGAAAGGAAACAGGCAAAATCCTAATCAGCTGCTGGCCTTGGTTGTGTAGAGAACAGATAAGCTTCAGCAAGACACTAAAGCAGCCTGCTCCCAGGTCAATGCAGCCAAAGGGGCTGTGCATACTGACAGCCCACTGCCAACCCTGACTTCTGCAGCTGAGCACTCAGAGCTGCGCTCAGGTTCCCAAAGCCTAGGTGCAAGACAGGGAAAGGCAAAGTACAATGGGAGTTTAGATTCAGTTCTTTTGGGGGGACGTATTTTCCGCAGAGGGACATGAAAGTGACAGTGCAAAGGCACTTGGCCTGCATTGCACATTGCACAGACAGTGCGCTGCCAATGGCAATTTGGAACCTCTCATTGCTCACTTTGCTTAAACATTCATGGTGTTTTCCTTTCCCTCCTCCTCATCAGTCCCATTTGAGCTTGGAGGGCATGGAAACTGTGCAGGATCGGGCTCAAAATTAATTTCCAGATGCATTCTGGGGGTGTCTCAAAGCCCTACATGTTTATTCCTGTCTTGGGCTTTGTTTAGAGGGGAGTTCACAAGGCAGTTACACATGCACAAATAAAGCTACAAAACCCAGCACCACTTCATACGGAAAACAGTATGTTCAAATTTTAACTATTCCCTTGCAGTGTTGGAAACACAACAGGTGTTGGAGAAAGAGAAGGGGAATAGAACTACAAATGAAAAGAAACCCGGCATGGAAGCCATCGATCTCATGTCACTTTCCAAGAGGAATGAAATGCAAAAGGAAATGACGGAAAGTTTATGAGTTTAAAAAATCCAGGTTTAAGAAGCTTAGGTGCTAGTAATAACACAGGGAACATAACAGAACCTCACTCGATTTTATCAGCACCAAGCTTATGAACCATTTTTCCTGACTGGGCGGAGGAGGGGGTAATCAGAGTGAAAATGATGTCAATGAAGAGCAAGTTGACATCCCTTCACATTGCGATCTTTCAATGCATTGGAAATCATTCTGAAGAAGTTGGAAGAACAAGAAGAAAACAATGCAGTGCAGTAGACAGCAACGTATGAAGTGGACCTATCGCAATTTGGAGTTGTTAAATTTTATGAACTTTCCATTCCATGAACTCCTTAATCCCCAGTTAGTTTGTAAAATGGGTGTTCCACTGCATAGGATTATTTTTATTTCAACAGCATCCACTTAAAACTGAACATGTAATTTCATCAACACCCCTTTTCAGTGGATTGCATTTTGCTGGAACATAGTGAATCCATGTCACATAAGCGTGGGTTTTTCATCACAGGCCGCTATGTGAGTTGCAGAAAAAGCCTGTTGCTGTGTGTTTCAACCAGATGAGATTTTACTGTTTGATCACATTATCCCAGTGGTACTTACCCCGGGGTCTGGATTTATGACCTCTAACTCTAGGCCCTGAATATTCTACAAAGGCTAAAAGCCACATGTTAAAATTGTCGGGGATTAAACATGGCTGATATAATACTGTCCAACAGGACACATGTGAGGGCATGGTGCATTAGAGACAGAGAGCGAGTCAGAAGTGAAGAGCGCTACGGAGTCAGGGACGCTGCTATAAACCATCAGATTAGCACGCGACGGGAAACCTCCGCCAGAGTATCAGTCTGTCGTTGTGATGATTCAACCTGCCTGTTTGCTGTCACCTGGAATGCAAACAGGCAGCATTTCAAGGTGAGACATTCAAGGTGTGGGTTGGAACGACAAGTTCAGCGTGGAAGGCTGTCATGAAGGGAAATTGCAGCTCCCTTTCTTTGGTGACAAGCCACCCAAGCTCAGGGTTTGTGATGCCACTGAGAACCTCACGACGGAAGAACTAAGTAGCTGAAAGGAGCACTGAGGTGATAAAAACAGACCCATGTCCAGAGACCCCATGGTCACCAGCTAAACCATAAATCCATGGCATCAGGCAACAGGACTTGCAACAGACGACTCAATAAGACTCTCAGCTGTCAGTAACAGTAGCGCTTAGATGCTCATTTGTAGGAGCCCAGCTATTATCAGGAATAGATACTTTGTGCTGGTCTCTCTGGTGCATCTTTAGCTTGGAACAGGAGGTACAAGCCAAGTTCTTTACTGGCATTTGGGCTACGACCCAAAGCTGGCAATGCAGTAACCAGGGTTTTCCGGCTGTGTCACAGGTCCCGTCCTCCTTTTGAGACAAGCTCGCCGGGAGGGAGTTAAGGATCCAGTGGCACTCAGAGCAATAGCCTCAGGGCTGCTCTCTCAGCACTGCAGGCTCTCATAGCTATGGCCATAGGCACGTTATCGCTGAGCACAGGAGGGCTGCACATGGCTGGCGTCTAACTCATTACTTTATAAGGTACTCTGGGAAAAAAAGAAAAGAAACAGAAAACGAAAAGCCTGTTCCATTTCTTCCCTTGGCCTGTAGGGGGAGCATTTTTCTTAAAGATCTTATCATTTGGGTTTTGGCAAAATGTTCCGATTTGCTGTTTCGTGCAGGGCCCCATATAAGGCCAGATTTCCAAAGCCAGGTGGCTAAGGAGCAAGACTGCACTGTGTGTGTCTGTGTCTGTGTGTAAGTACGAACGCAGCAGAAACACTTTCACATGCAGTTCTCCCATTTACAGGCGATACGCCGACTGGGACGGCACCTCCATTATGGAAAAGGCAGCCCATCTCGTTCTGGGTTTGCACCTGGAGCAAGCCAGGGAGGTGGCCCTTCCTTCTTAATCTCTCCTCTGCCAGCAGATAAAGACGGTGGGGTCAATTCCATTTCACAGGGCACTGAATAACCGTGGGTCTCAAGTAGGCTGTTTGGCCTTGTTCTTTTAATCTGTTAGCAAAGCCTCTCTCTCCCCTCCACCCCTCGGTCCGCGCCTCCCTATCCAATCTGTTCAATAGTGTGATTGTCTGACACCTGGAGCTCACACAAACACCTGCGTGACTCACCCCACCCCCCAGCAAGACACGTGTCAGGACGGAGGAATCCTACAGCCCCGAGGAGCGAGGAACCCAGCAAGCAGAACTATGCAGGAAAAAGACAGCGACCCTTCCCGCTCCCCCCCCCATATGCTTCTCCTCACGTCTCCTATTGCAGAAGCTTTGGTATAAAAGCAAAAACTCATTTGAACAGAAGCCAAGAAACTATGTTTATTCAATTTCATATAATCTATTTTCCATCTCCTCACAATGGATCTGTTTTTCAACCGCAGATGACTTAGCATGAAAACAGGCCCCTCTGCTGCTATCGTTCAGCGACGCACGTAGCAAGTCGCCTGAGCACAGGGATTCTGGGCACAGGCCTCGCCCAGGGGGCTTGGACCTAGGTGTCATTTCGCAGCCTGCCCACCCACATGCCCCCACATCCCATGCCCGCGGGCCTGCTCCCTGGCACTGTGATCATGAACGACGGGGGAGGTGGGTCCTGGAGACTCTTTCTCTGTCTCAAGATATGGTCCATGCTATGTAAAGATCTGGGAGCCCATGGCCTTTGGAAAACTGATGGGTCACTATTGAGCAAAGTGAGACCATCTATCTATATCAGGGGTGACATTCATGGATTCCCCAGGGAATCTGGGCTAGCCCTCCTCAACTGGAACTCTGTAGGGTGCTGAAAAAACAGGCCCCTGAATGTGGGAGTTTAAAATGGAGGCTAATGGATGTGCAAGAGTTCAAGTTGCCAGTCAAAATCTACTGACCTTAAGGCTGGCAGGGATCATTAGATCATCAAATCTGGCCTCCTGTATATCACAGGCCATAGAATTTAACCCAGTTACCCCTGTATTAAATCCAGTAACTTATGTCTGGTTCAAGCATCTATTTCAGAAGGAATGCACCACTTCCACTGGCTGTTTGTTCCAATGGTTAATCACCCCCAGTTAAAAATCTGCACCTTATTTCCAATTGGAATTTGTCAGGCTTCAGCTCCCGGCCCTTGGTTCTTGTTAGGCCTTTCTCTGCTAGATTACAGAGTCCTTTTAGTACCTGCTATTTTCTCCCCAGGAACGTACTTATATTTATACCGTAATTAAGTCAACTCTTAATCTCCTTTTTGATAAGCTAGATAGATTGAGCTCTTTTAAGTCTCTCGCAATAAGGCATTTTCTCCAGCCCTCAGATCATCTTTGTTTGTCTTTTCTGCCCCTCTCCAATTTTTCAACATCCTTTTTAAAATATGGACACCAGCAGTGGATGCAGCATTTTAGTCTTGGTCTTGCCAATGCTGTGTACAGAGGTAAAAGGGCTTCCCTACTTTTACTCATTACTGGGGTAATTTTTTGACCAAAACTTTTTTTTTTGGGGGGGGGGGGGGTGGGAGGCAGATTTGGTGACACCAAAACATTTTGTGAATTCGTGGTGATTTTGCTGCATTGTTTTGGTAGAAAAAGAAAAATTTGGAATAATTTCATTTTGACATTTTTTAAATGAAACTTTCCAATTTTTTTAATTTGAAATGACTTTTAATTTGAAAAGAATTCAAAATGCTTAAAATCAAAGCAAAATGTTTTGCTCTGGTTTAGATGAAACAGTTTGTTTGACCTGAAATAATTTTTTTCTGACTTGCCAAAAATGTCAAAAATGTTATTTTTGGTTCCACTCAAAATGATTTAATTTTTTTTTCAGAATTGCTAGCAAACCAAAAAATTTGTTATCCCTTTATATTTACTCACTGGATCCTTGTGTATAGATCCAAGGATCACACTAGCCCTTTTTGCCACAACATCACCCTGGGACCTCATGTTCAGTTGCTGGTCATATGATCCCAAATCTTTCTGACTCCTTTCCAAGACAGAGTCTCCCATTCTGTCCCTAGAGGTATAACTAACTTTGCATTTGGCTGTATTAAAACATTTTGTTTGACTAGGCTCAGCTTACCAAGAGATCCAGATCGCTCTGCATGACTGCCCTATGCTCATTATTTACCACTTTGTGTCATTCACAAATTTTATCAGAAGTGATTTTATATTTAGTTCCAGATCACTGAGAAGACGTTAAATAATGTCTGGTCTGATAACAATCCCTGCAGAAACCCACCAGAAACATTCTCAATTGATGACAAATCCCCATTGATAACTAATTTGTATGAGCTGTCTGTTAGCCTGTTTTCAGTCCATTTAGCATGTGCTTTATTGATATTGTATAATGCTAATCTTTTAATAATATCATGCGGTACTAAGTCAAACACCTTACAAAAATCTAAGTCTACTACAGCTATGCAATTTTCTTTATCAGTCAAATTTGTAATCTCATCAAACAATAAAATCCGGTTGTTTGACAAGACCTAACTTTTTTTTATAAAACCATGTTGACTGGTGTTAATTCTATTCCTATTCTTTAATTCTTTATCAGCTGAATTCCATATAAGCTTTCCCATTATTTTGCCTGGGACTGATGTCAGGCTAAGCGGCCTATAGTTGTCTGGGCCATCTTGCTTGCCCTTTTTGAATATTGGCACAACATTAACACTCTTCCAGTTTTTTGGAATTTCCCTGGTATTCTAAGATGTATTAAAAATTAACATCAGTGGGCCAGACATCTCCTTAGCCAATTCTTTTAAGACTCATGGGTACAAATTATCCAGGCCTGCCAATTTAAAAACGTTTATCACTAGTAGATGTTGTTTAACATCCTGGATGGACTAAAAAGTACTTCATCCTCTTCATGTGATAGGAGTACATCCCCCTGCTTCTTTCCAAATACAGAACAGAAATAGTTATTGAACACTTTTCTGTATCATTAATAACAATTTTACCACCTCCATCTAGTAATGAGCCTAGCACTATACTATTGCATAGATTTCTTTTGTTCCTAATATGCTTTAAAAATGCACCTTTATCCATCATAATGAGATCCAAAATAGAGTTGGGTGCAATACCTTTGGTATCAGAAAATCATCATCTATAATTTTTAGAAACTCAAATGATAATTTACTACAGGCTGCATGAGGCCTCCAGCATGACTCCCAAGTCCTCTCATAACAACACAACTTTGCTTTCCACACATTAGAGACAGGTGCTTTTAACATTCCAATCATGTGAATCTTCCCACCAGATTTCAGTAATGCCAATTATATCACATTTCTTCTCATCACTGAGAACTTTCAATTCCTCTTGACTTCGGCTACTTTTGAAAATGGGACATAGGCTCCTAAGTCACCGAGGTGCTTTTAAAGCATTTACCCATAAACTAATTGTATATATGCTAGTATGTAAATATGTCTGTATGTAAGACTCATATTCAGTATGAATTTTTATTGGCGTACGTATCAAAATACTCTATTACCTATGGCCAAACTCCTCAGATCTGAGGACCTAGATTTCAAAGATGCTGTATGCCTGGGATTTTGGGTGCTCAGCACATGTGAAAATCAGGTCACTTAGGTACAGTGCCTAGCTAGCAATTAAGGAACCTAACTTTGGGTTTGAAAAATGTGACCTGTATGTTTTCATATTCCCAGTTCATTCTTCCTATACACAGAGAGAGACACAGGGGAGGGGGTGGACGGAGGGGGAGGAACAACATATAAACTACTATTTGAAAAGTCACAGAGCAAGGTCAATTCCACCAAGACTTCAGGGGATCCAAAGACAAACTGATGAGCCCTGGTCTACAGTTAAAAGCTAGCCACCCATGAGCATCATAGTTAAGCTGACCTAACCCTGGCAGTAGCTGCGGCTAGATTGAGGTGGGAAGTATCTCGCTACAGTGGCATAGCCCAGAGCTGCCATTGTAGTGCCTATACATAACCTTAGTTACAAGTCCCTGCAAGAAACCCTCATCCCAGCACATCGTTCCATACCAAACACCTACCAGTGGCTTTTCCCTGGTTCTCCTTCTGGAAGAAGAAACTGAATGAGAAATGCAGTGGTTGTTGTCTTTTGGTGGGGGCCATAGGATGCATCGAAGGGGCAAGGAATAGCTTGTATGTGTATATGTGCATGAGCAGGAGGAAAAGTTTGGGACTGGAGGATATGGAAACATATAGAACACTGCATATTAACACCTACTAGAATATATTCTCATGTTGTGTTTGTGTACCCAAGCAGTCAGCATCTGCACTTTGTGTGAATGCCTGTTTGTGCATCTACTTTGTGTCACATGCGTGTGTACAGCGAAGGCAGGGTGTGCATAATGTGCACTGGGTATATTATGTGTAATGACTCCGTGTGCGTGTATACCTGAGGTCTGTCATGCTGCTGATAGAAATAAACCCATAACTGCCTGTTCTGTGGTGTATGGAGAAAGTTGACAGAGAAAACAAAAACCTCCATCCCACCAGCTTGACTGATTGATGGCATCCCTTGAATAGAATCCCCCTGTTTCAGCAGGAGGAGGGGGAGGAACCATGCAGTGAAGAAGAGCCCAGTGGCCATCTGACCCAGGCTGTGTGAAAGGATTTGTGCATCATGGCAGCATTAGTTTCTTCCAGGGACCTCCTTTGAACTGTTAATCAAGCACAATCTTGCAGAATAATAGCCTGATTATTATTGCCTTGTTTGCATAACAAAGAGACCCAATAAAACTGATTTGATTGAGCTCAGAGGGGGTGTGAAAGATCTGTCCTGAGAAAGTCCCTGCAGGAATGCAGCAAACTGCTCCCAAGTCTCAACCCAGGAAGAAAGACAATGCAATTTGCCATCAAGAAAAAACCCAATAGACCAATAAATTACCCATGTGCAAAGGGATTAGATCAGGTTTCAGCTGCATTGGCGTGGGGGGTGGGGAGATACTGAAGGGGGAAAATAAACCTGACTCTCTTAAAGTGGCAGTGCTCATTTTTGAAGGAATGGAGGGTGGGGGATCATTTTGAAAGGGGACACTCTGTATTATGGGCTGGATTCTGCCCTCCTTTACACCATCTTAAATCTGGAGGAAATGCAAGACTTCAAGGCAAATGCACTTTGATGGAGTTGCTCCGAACGTCTGCGGGTGTAACTGAGAGCAATGTTCATCCATGCAATCTCCTTTTTAACCCAGTCATCATCCTACCTGCACCTGTGCTGGAGAACATGGGAAAGAGATTTCTCAAGGTGTTTACTTATGTTTAAAGAAACTGAAGGGCCAAACAACCTGACTGGGCTATTCCATTTCGAATGTCTGTCATTCAAGTGAATGGACATTGGAGCCCCTGTCCCTCATCCTCTCCCTTTTCTTTCCCACTGGGGAGTTCCTCCTCCCCTCGCATCACAAAATCATGGAGCAAGTAGAGGTGGAAAAATGCAGTCAGGGTCTTCTCTGGCAACAGATGCTACAAGAAGAGCCCTTGATTGTTCTTGTCACTTTGCTTTTTGTGTTCAGAGAATCAGCTGACCATGGATCCAGAATACCTTGCAAGGAAGCAAATGTTTCTCCTCCCCTACAAATGTCCTCCTCAAGTGCAGCAAGGTTTTCTCCTGCAACCAGCAGAAGCTTTCGCCTCTGATCTTTGCATGGAAAGGAAAGAGCCATTAATCAAAGCTGGGGAGCTCTTCACTAGTCCCCACTGCAGCTGGAAGCAAGTTTCCCAACCTGGGTAGGCAGACCGTGCTAACACGTCTGGAGCTAGCATGCTAAAAATAGCAGTGTGGGTCTTGGAGTTCTCAAGCCTACACAGTCAGGTGGGCTTGAGCCCCGCTGGTGTGAGTCTTGTCTACCCAGGTCTTGTCACTCCCAGCTGCAGGGTAGACATAGCCAACTGAGCCTCCTGTGTGAGACGCTGCTCCAAGAATTACGGGCAAAACTTGAAAAGGTGAACGTCACAGCTTGGAAATAGGTATTCCTAAGAAATGAGATTGCTAACCGGGCTAAAAATGATCAGGGCGTTTACATTTGAAGCCACAAAGAGCCACAGATCCACCACTCCTTCACTGTTAAACTTCTTGAGACTCAGGATCAGGGTTCAGTGTTTCTCTTGCAACAGATACTGCTAACAGCTAAATGAAGATAGCCTGGTGTCCAAGAGATCACAGGTTCTATTCCTTGGTCCACCACTGACTCACTGTAGATGAGGCCCCATGCCTCAGTTTCCTCATCTGTAAAATGGTGTTAGGGAAACTTAGATCTATGGGTGAGAAACAGTGGCCAGGAATACTGGTGTGTCATCACAGCAAGCACGAAATCTTGAAAGCCAGGCTTGCTTGGCAGGTAAGAGAAGAAGGGTTGCTTTCACAACACCAACAGGTCATCCAAGATCTCCACTGCTTAATAACGGTGGGTAAAGCACTGTTTATAGGTGAGAAAACTGAGGCCCAGAGCAGTGAAATGACCACCCAAGGCCACTCAGTGACAAAACGGGGAATTCACAACAAAATTTTCCAACTCCTAGTTCCCTCCTCTAACCAGGAGACTCAGCGCCCTCCTCAATATGCCCCGATGGGACTTTGTATCCAGCTCCATCAGAAAGGAGCAGACAAATCCATTCAGGCTCTGCCAGCAGCTTGGATTCTTAGATCATTTGTCCATTGCGGTTCCTTTGCCCTTCACCTTTAAGGTGGGATTCCAGAGTCACTTACAATATCCATTTTCCCACCTCCAAGTTTGATAAGCCATTGGGATGAGCCAGGCGTCAGACCTTTCTCCATGAGGCTCAGGCTCACAGCTGAGCCATGGTTGTTTTCACACCAACAGCGTTTTGCCCAGGCCTTGTTCTGTTCAGACTGTGTTACAGGAAGAACCCCTCACCACAGCTGTATGACTGTTGTCAGGCCTGGTTAGCAGATCCTCTGCCTTTCAATATCTTGTGAGAGGATGGTGCAGACAGTGCCATGAAGGCTGCTGTGGGAAAGCGCTTTGCACGAGAGGTGTGTGTTTTCTCTAGGAATAATCTGCCCCACCACTTTCTTCTGAAATTTCAACCCTTCAACACTTGGCTAAATGAGATGCAAAAATGAGGAGACAGAGAAAAGCCCCAAGCACATAAATCTGAACGAGGCAAATTTACACAATTAAACAGCCTGCCAAGAATTGCGGCATTTCAATTAGAGGCGTTGATTTGAGTGCAGGGTGTGGAGAGTCAGCTGCCTACCTTTCACAGATGTCAGCTAGAACCTCGCACAACCTAGGGGTAATTCACACAAACACACGTACGGCCCTGTGTCTTGCACTGTAGCCTCTTGCTGTCTCTGGGAGTCTGATGAGGGTGAGGAACAAATCTTTTAAGTAGATCTGTTTACAGGTATGCCGTCTCTCACCTCCCCACCCCGCCCTATACAACCCCATTCGCATACCACCAACCCAGCTGATACTCAACTTGTTCTATCTGACTCATACTGCAATGGAAATGATGCACAAAATCCATAAACCCTCCAAACACTATTGGCCCACCTAGATGTCAGTCCCTGATAGTCACTGGGTGATTTCTAAAAGATGCCCAATGCTGGAGCCGCTGGGCGCAAGTTCTAAATGTCTGAGAAGAAATGAAAAAAATCAAAACCAAATGTATCCCCCTGGCTCTCCACTCCCTGCTCATTCATCCATCCCCGCCCCCGGCAAACGCCTGTGAGGAGAGATGGGTTTTGTGTTGTGCCATAAAGGTCAGCAAACTCAGCTCTGTCAGAGCGCTGTGGGGAGCAAATTCCAGAGTCAGGGGTCCTCCAGCAGGAACACCCTGCCACATGCACCAGCCACAGAACCCCACGGGCATGTAGGGGATTGTCACATGACCTCACAGCCATGGTCGGGGTGGGGAAGGAAAGATGGGTTTCTCAGAACCCAGGCCATTTAACTGTAGGGCTTTGGAGACAGAAGCCAACAGCACTCAAAGGAGTCCAGAAAGCCAATATCTAACAGGAGGCTTATGCCACAGAGCCCCCTTCCTGGTGGGTTATTCCATAGAACAGTCATGACTCAAGTGAAATGCATTATCTGTCCTACTCTCCACATATCACCACACATTTAGGGCCAAATCTGGCACCCATGAAAATAAATGGCAAAACTGCCATGGGATCAAGGCTGGGCCTTTCAGCTCCTCCAATAACCCAGCTGATGCTCCACCCAGAGGAACTCACTAATCTTGCCTCTGTAGAGACTTGCATTCTCCCTTCCCAAGTGCAGCTCCCTGTAGCCATGTGCAGGACATTAGACAGAGCTGCTCAGTCTGCACTTAGATGGCTACTTGTGCATAGGGAGCCAGCTTGTTCTTTTGCAGTAAAAGCCCTATGACTTCATCGAAGGGATGGCATCTGGTTTTGCAATTGGACATAATTCAATTCTCCCTCCTCACTACAGAAACTTCTGTGGGCGGAGCGGTGATTTTGTGAGCAAGATTGCACTTGAGTGCAAAGAAATCTGTAGGTTACAATTGAAATCCCCGTTATTGTTATTACAGTTAATGCAAAAAAAAAATGGCCCAGTTATGGGACTCCTGCTCTTAATTACAATATTTGTCAATTGTAGGTTACAAAGCCTTTTAAAAGCTTTTATAAGTGAATTTAGTCCTCATGAAAGAAAGGCACTAGCAGCCCGTAGAGCCAGGCTCAGTGTGGACAGGGCTCTGCCAATGCAACTCAATCCTGACCTGCAGCACCCCATATATTTCAATCCCAAATCCTGTGTCAGTGTCTGTCAGTTCTCACTTGTAGCACTGCCTGCTATTCCAGTCCTGGGCTGCCAACACTGCCAAAACCGCTCAATCCTGACACACACACACCCTGCAAACCCATGGCTGGTATGTCAGTCCTGGGTTCCCCACGCAGCTCTGCTGATGCACCTCAATCCTGACTTGCAGCGCCTTCTGCTAGTCCAGTCCTGGGTCGTTTCCCCACAGCTCTGTCAAACAACAAAGCAAAAAAGAGCAAAACCTGCAGCATCCCCCTGCTCTTTTAGTCCTTGACACCGCCTCGGATCTGCCAATGCACCTCCAGGCTAACCCACAGCAACACCCCGATAATTCGAGTTCTGGGCCTGTGCTGAGATGAGACTGACAATTGTGTGCAACTGTGCCAAAGAGTTTGGTGATTTAAGTGATATGTCCCTTAGGGATTTGGATGAGAAACCCTAAAACTTTTTGTCATTGTAGCTTGACCCAGCATTTCAGCCCAGGTCTCCAGAGGCAGCAGGTTGGTGTAGAAACCCACTAAGTCCCCGGGTAAAGAAGTTTTTATGACTGCACAGCTCTATGATCACTTTTATGTGCACGTCTGACATGGTGCAGCTGTTCAGGCCACAGAAGAAGAAAACCTCAGCTGCTGCTATTATAAACCCAAAGTTCCCCATAACGTCTCCCGGTTCCTATTAACCAAGGGCTTGGAATTCAAGAGAGGCAATTCCCATGAAAAAAGCCCACACCATCTGCATTTAAAGACAAGGCACCTTCTTTTAGCCCCAATATGATTCTCAGCGGCAGTCATACAAAACTCCCCATTCCAAATAAGAGACCCGCTTCAGCACAGCAAGAAACCTGTGAAGCCAAAATACTTCCAGGTCTACATCTGAGTCCTGTCTCCATGATAACGCCTAACACAAGAACCATCCCTGTGGCCACTCTGCCATATCTCCCCAGGACTGGGAATACTCCAAGCGCTGTCACTTTAAGGGTTTAGAAGGTGTTGTTTTAACAACCTCTAAGCCCCACTTCTCAGTTTCAGCTTAGTGCTGAGATCACATCCCTCACTGCCGCTAAGAGACAAAAGCCATTTATCAACCTATCTGATAAACCTCCAATAGGCTGGATCCTTATCTGGAATAAACCACACTGCCTGGATGGATTGGAGGCATTCATTCCCACTCCTTGGAGAAAGGGGCTTATTACAGTTTGGGGACAGAAAATATCAAGGGGAACTGGATCAGCTTCTCAGCTAGACCCAAAAGCTACAGCAGCTTCCTACAGAGTGTGGTACAGGGGACAAACCCTGGAGTCCTTCCTTAGGCAAAACTCATAGGGCCAGATTTTCAGTACAGTTCAGCTCCCATTTAGGCTCTGAAATACAGGGCTGGATTTTAACAAGAGCTGGGCACAGGGGGTGCTGAGTGCCACATACGTTACCCTAAGGGTCGCAAACGGGAGCTACTGGATACCGAGCACTTTTAGAAACAAGGCCCTAATAATGAGGGCTGAGCACTTGCAAATTGAGCCTTGAGAAATCTGGCCCCTAGACTCCTCCGTAGGAGATTTGCTTAGGGAACAGGGAATAAAAAAATGTCAGACTTGGGTCAGACTCTCCCGCCGGCTGTTTTGTACCAGTGCAACTCCACAGTGGGGTTACTCCTGAGCCATGCTGGGGTGAGAGGAAAATCCTGCCCCAGGGTGCAAATGTGGAGAAACTCGGGGGTAAGCCACGAGGGTCAAAGCACCAGGAGATCTGAATCCAGCCCGATGTTTCATAAAAAGCAAAAAAAAAAAAAAAATCAAGAAAAAGTGCAGGGCTTGGTGGGGCACTCAGCTCACACACTGAGCGCTCTGTCGGGCCAGGCTGGGAGCAGCGCTTGGCATGGCCCCTCTAACACAGGCTGTAACTTTCAGAAGCAGTTTTAAGACTCCATCAGGGTTATGCCACCCCTTTACCATGTGCTGCTGAGATGTGAATTCGCCGGGGGCAGAGAGGAGAGAAGGGGGGGAGACACCCAGGTGCAGACACCCCTTTTTCTTCCTCCTACCTCGTGGACCCCTATTAAAATGCAGAGCAAGGGACAAGCATAATGAATGAGGAGTATGGTCTAGATTTGTGCCCAAACTCCTCTTAGCAGTTCACAGTGGGTCTTGATTACCCAGTTTTGCCAGTTCCTTGAAATATATTTGGCTGTTGAGGGGAGAATTCAAAACAAAACACAAACACACAGATCTAATATCAAGTTCTTTCTTGTATGGCAAACTCAGCCCCAGCACTTTGACTCAAAGGCTGCAACTTAAGCAACATGTATCAGATCTGATCAAAAACTCCCCACTTCTCTGCGTTCAGTTTTCTCTGGGCTAAAATAGCCCAATGACCAGGGAGATCTAGGTGGACATGTTGATCCTAATATTTCAACGAAGGGGTTTATTTTACTGTATCAGGGAGGTGGATAATTTATTTATTTATTGCATGTGTGAGAGAGACATCTTAGCTTAAGAGATTTAGATAGTGCCAAGGAAATGCACGGGCAATAGAAAAGGGAGAAATGTTATAAAAAATAAAAAAGGGGATTTAACTTTAGGGCTTTTCTTTTTCTTCCCCCCTCCCCCCCCATGAAAAAAAAAGGAGGTAAAGGAACTGGAGAGTTTTGGAAGGAACAAATCTGCCTCTGTGGAGTTGGTTTCCCCTCCCCCAACAAAAACAAGCACTCACCGCTTGAAGGAATTTGCAGCACAGATCTGCCAAAAACATTGTGAAAAACTATGGGGGATTCATTGGAAACAGATGGCGTTTTCAGCTGTAATTCTGAAATTCTCTCCTTTTCTGACACAATACAAACAAACCGGGGTAAGGCGGAGGGTGGCCCTCAAATGTTATCAAACAGAAAGATTAGCAAGAGCTGCAAGTGTATGTCGGTGTGCGGTGCAGGGGGAAGCAGCAATGGGGGGTGCCAGGCTTTGGGAAGGGGGATCAGACCCTTGTGGGGCCATCTGACTTGCTTTTACCCTGTGACCGGGGCAAGATCTTCCAACCCAGCTAAGTGAAGTTTTCTAACTGAACAACGGCCCAGCAGAGGAGGCAGGCAGTGCTAAAAACCCAACCAAGGCCAGGAAGGAATGTGTGGTGACCCCCTCCATCCCAAAGCTGTTTTGTAGGGTGTAGGAGGACTTGTAGCACCTTAGAGACTAACCAATTTATTTGAGCATAAGCTTTCGTGAGCTACAGCTCACTTCATCGGATGCATACTGTGGAAAATACAGAAGATGTTTTTATACACTCAGACCATGAAAAAAATGGGTGTTTATCACTACAAAAGGTTTTCTCTCCCCCCACCCCACTCTCCTGCTGGTATGCATCCGATGAAGTGAGCTGTAGCTAATGAAATCTTATGCTCAAATAAATTGGTTAGTCTCTAAGGTGCCACAAGTCCTCCTTTTCTTTTTGCGAATACAGACTAACACGGCTGTTACTCTGAAATCGGTCGGGTGTGTTACTCCAGTTTTATCACAGTGCAATTCCCTTGAAACAAATGAGGTCCAGCTGCCGTGAGGTAGCAGTGGATCAGGACCATTAATGTGTACGTCTGTGTGTATTTAAACGTCCCTTCACATGGCCAGAGCTTGCATGAGGGCTAAACCTGACTCCCCCATCCCAAATCACAGCTCAAGATTCAATCCCCAGTCACTGCCTTGCTTTTTAAAAGCCCAAGGAACATTTCAGACTTGAAGCCAACTTCTGTTGCTCCCCACTAGCTGGAGGCATGCAACCAGGCAATGGGCACAATCTGGCACTGAGTATAGATTTCCCTGGTCACTTTTTCCTTCTTCCACTGCACACGGCAAACCTAGCCTAGCCTGCGTTTGAGAGGGCAGGAGGGGAGATGTTTTCTGCCTCTTCAGAACAATGCTCTGATTGCATTAGCCACTGTGTAGCCACTCTGATCACCTCCCTCCTGGAGGGACAAGGCAGGTTTGGGTAGGCACCAGCGACAGACAGAATCAGAGATCAAGAAAGAAGAAATGTGGGCTGAAACCTCAGCCCCGCTAGCTTTTAAACATGTGGCGAACTGCTGCAAAGAGAGAGAGAGACAGAGAGGCCCCCGGACAGGGGGTAACTGAATCTGCCAGCAAAGGCTTGGTATGAAAAGTCTTCAACCCAAGGGGCTGTTGCTTACCTGCAGGGAAGATGCAGAGAAAGACAGGGAGGATTTGGAAGAATCCCAGGGCTGTGGATCCTGCCCCTCTCCCCATACCCATCCATCCAGCTCGAGCTTTAACCACTATCCTTTCCCTGGAAGAAGAGTTAAAAAAAAAAAAAAAAAAGAGAGAGAGAGAGAAAGAAAGAAAAATAAAGGGAAAAAAATAAATCAATCGAAAGGAAGGAGAGAAACTGAAAAGAATCCCTCAGACCCCCAGCGAGCGAGTCTGTCTAGCTGGGCAGGGCAGGGAGCCCTAGCTGGCAGGCTCCAGTCGCCTCTGCACTGAAATTACACAGACTTTTTTTCTTCTTCTCTCCCCCCCCGCCCCCCCCCCCGCGCGTACAAAACAGCCAAAACCATCAATCATCCCCACTGCCTTCCAATGTCTACTGAGCTCTTCCCTTCCTCCAGTCAGGAGCCAGCGTCTCCGCCTCCCAGGCCAGGCCGGCTCCTGTTACAGGCCAGCAGCGCACTGAGGCAGGGGGTTGGGAGAAGGAAAGAGGCGGAGGAATTAATTCATTCCATGCACTAGTCTCGAGTAATAACAGAGAGAGAGAGAGAGAGAGAGAGAAGCTGGTTACACTAAAGAACTAACCACAGGAACCCCTAACCCCCAGCAGAACACCCCTCTGGAAAGAGAAACACACCCACATACTGGCTAGGCTGGACAGGCTTCCCTCTGCACTTACAGCGGGACTGACTGTACAAGTGACTGTGCTGGGTCCCGGATTTCGCTCCTGGCCATTTCACAGTTTGGTTCGCAAGTCACCAAAATATTATTATTTTTTTCTAGCCGCCAGCAAGTGCCTGGGATCTGAAAAACCGGCAGGGTTCCCTCTGCTGCCTACCTAGTGAGACAGCCACGCTGAGCACGGACACAGCACTTTGGTTTTCAAAAAGCTGCACAAAGGTTAAGTGGTATAGCCCCCGGAAGGGAAGGAGAAGGATCATTATCTCCCTTGAAGTAAAGGGGAGACTGAGGCATGGAAGTCCAGCTCCTAAATCTCATTGAGGATCTGGGCCTGCGAGCTTACATACCTTAGCCAAGGTCACCCACTGAGTCTATGGCAGAGAAAGAGGACATAGGAGTTTCTGGCTCCCAGCCCTGTGCTCAGTCCACTAAAGGATGCTGTCACCCCTTGTCATTGGCAATGAGCATTCTGCAATCAGAAACCAGCTGACAGTTTGCTGTAGGCGTACGTGTTTCACAACAGAATCCAGCTCTTTCTTCCACAGCTGCATTAACAGGAGTGAAGTAAGCCCGTATGACTCAGAAACACACATGGAGCAGATTTCATAGCTTCATGTCATTAGTCTGATAGATGTTAGAAATGGAAATGCTCTATTAAGTCACTTAGTTGAGCTCCCAACCAATGAAGGATAGATCCTTATCATACATTTACTGGTGTTTTCTCAAGACTAATGTTAACTAGCCAACCAAATACTCTTCCGGAACTTCCATAGGATAACTATACTGCAGCCTAACAGATCTCACTGTCGAGAAGTTGTTGCTGATATTCCGCTTGTCCCTATCTATCTGGGAGAGTTTTACCCATTATACTGATATAGTCATATAGGTCTAGTTGTACCAGCGTAACCCCCATATGGATACTCTTATTCCAGTAAGAGTGATTTTCTTCAGTTTAGTTTATGTCACTTGGGAAGGGGTGGCTAAACCAAAGAAAGTCGCTCTTAAGAGTATCTCTGTAGGAGAAACTAGATTTGTTTAAATTCACTCCTTTGCTTACAGCATAAACACTTTCCTTGAAGCAGGTTCAAACTACATTGAACGAAGGCCACTGTAATTCTGAACGAGAGCATCTGTACAGGGGTTTAATGCACTTTAACTTCACAATTTTAGTTAATTCATCCTAACTTTCCATGCCACTGCAATGCGGATGGGAAGGGTTTTTCCACCGATGCAGGTAATCCACTTCGACCTAGCTGTGTTTACAGTTGGGTTACCTCGACCTAACTACAGCTCACAGAGGGCAACATTTTTCACTGCCCAGAGCGATGTAGCTAGGTTGACCTAAGTTTTAGGTGTAGACCAGGCCTCAGCTTAACAAAAAATCCTGCCTGGGGTGAAGTGTAGAGGCTGCAATAAGATCTCATATTTTGAGAAGCAGATTCATCAAATATCTCCATTTGGCTATTGTGTTAAGTTGTGGGGTTTTGAGTTTCCAGTAATCCAAACAGCTGTGTGGGCTGAAACCATATGTGTAGTTGGTGGTGGTGGTGGGGTGTTACTGCCCCCCCAAACTGCAAGCCTTGGGCAGGCATGGAATTTGCCTCCCTGGGCGCGGCCCTGTTGGCTTGACTGCAGCTGCCCCGCAAATACAGAAGTCAAACTACAGATTTTTATCCAGGCTGTACTAGGAATAAAGGTGAAGGTGATTCTGGGTGGAATCAAAAGAGCGCAGCTGCGAGCGAGGGGCCTTGCCCGCTTGACAAAAGGGCTGCAGCCGGCTGTGAGTTTGAACCAGCGCCATTTCCCTCTGTTCTGATCCTAGAGCCTGCACACTTGGATGCGCACAAAAGTCAATGGGAGGTTTGTGTGCAGAAGGGCTTCAGGATCAGCCTGAGCAGGGAAAGAGATTAAAAACAGACCCACATGAAGCTTCGGCCTTCAGGTCAGTGGCAACTGTGCTGCCAGAAAACAAATATCTGGTTCTACTGACTCCAATTTGCAACTTTCCCCTTTTTCCCCCCCATGGCCCGTGGACACATTTAGGCTCAGCTGCATTAGGTACTGCACGTTTGACTGCTGTTTGTGCACAACTGAAGGCAGCCGCTTTCATTGGTGAAAACTACACATTGGTCTAAACAGACCCAAAATATGGATGTTTCTGAAATTCCACTCTGGAATTTCCACTCCAGTTCCACATTTTGCAAATGACCTCTACCTGTGTAAAAAGAAAAGGAGTTCTTGTGGCACCTTAGAGACTAACCAATTTATTTGAGCATGAGCTTTCGTGAGCTACAGCTCACTTCATGCATCCGATGAAGTGAGCTGTAGCTCACGAAAGCTTATGCTCAAATAAATTGGTTAGTCTCTAAGGTGCCACAAGTCCTCCTTTTCTTTTTGCGAATACAGACTAACACGGCTGTTACTCTGAAACCTCTACCTTTGTAATGAGTTGAACCGAAGACCTGGATCACTAGCATCCCCAAATTGTTTGAAAATTTGGGATCTGAACTTTTTGCCTATGGGAGACAATCTAGGCGTCTAGCCTTTGAAATGAATTGGGAGGCGATACTGACTGCATTTTCCCTTATTTCTTTTCTTCCTAAAGCCTAAATGCTGTCGCAAACAAGGATCTCATGTTTTAGATTGCACCTTTCATCCTAAAGGATCCCTAAGTTTTTTACAAACAACACTTCATCCACCACAGAAATGCAGCCACTGTGAGGTAGAACACAATAATGCTGTACAACAGCTTTGTACAGGGAGCAAAGAGGCATCCTCGATCTAGTGGGCTTCTGGGAGTATGTAGGGTAGTAGAATATTGTGATCCGAACTGGAATTAGAACAGGATGCTAGAGCTAAAACACCCTGGCTCCTGAATAAAAGTGTCCATAGGATTTAAATCAGTGCGAGCAGGCAGGATCTCTGGTTTATGTATCTCATGGAAGACAGGAGGACCTGTGAAATACCACTCATCCTGGTGAGACTCCACCCTGTGTAGCCACAGTGGAGTGAGTTATGGACTAAGTGTTGCCTGACCCTCTAAGGGTCAAATGTATCCCTGATGTAACTCCACTGATTTCCATAGGCTCACAACCAGGATGAACTCAGTGCTAACTCTTTGGTTATTAAAGAAGGATCAGCTAATCAGAGGCTCCTACAATACCAAGGACGGGGCCAAATCTACCCTTGAAGCCAATGACCTGATTCTGCTGCCACTGACACCAATGGAAATAGAACTGGGCCTTACAGGAGCCCAGATTCCCTGTCTTCTCCTAAGTAATCATCCTTCCTATCTACAGAGACCATCCTGTTTCATCTAATTATGTGTGTGTGTACATTACATACACATGCAACTTACAGAGAGGATGGAGAAACCATGGCCAGCTGTACAATCTTAGCCTATGCTGTTCTAAGTTAGACCATGCACTGCCATTGAGTCAATGGGGCTGAGTGACTGAATGAACTGAATAATTAGAACCATTAGGTTTAGCACTGATGCCTCCCCTTACAGCCTTTCCTAATGAATTTATTTGATATCTATAATTATACTGCTAAATAGTAAATATGGGCAATTTTGAAGACTTTCTGCTGCCTGTAGCTAGTGGTTAGACTAGGGGAACTATTCCTGGCTCTCACAAAACCTGACTGTGGCCTCTATCCACCAATCTATCTAACCACTATGAATTTATTTGCCATTCAGTTTAGTATCTAGGCACCTTAAGAAAATAACTTCACTGCTCTATGCCTCAGTTACCTCCTCACAGGGGCTGGGAAACTTAATCAACGGATGTTTGCCAAGTGCTTTGGGAGCCTGGGCTGAAAGTTTTCAGAGCACAATTCTGCTCCCACTGAATCCAATGGCAAAACTCTGATTAACTTCAACGAGTGAAGAAAATTGGGCCCCAAAACAGCAAGTATGATATAATCTTTTGTAACAGTGCATGGTATCATTTCAGTTCATGAACCACCATTTAATATCTAGGGCTGTAAAAGCCTGTAGTTTATAAGCCTGGTATCAGATACTCATGTATTATCTACATTATGCATACATGGACATTTAAACAGCTACTGATGAGAGATTTTTGGAACTTTCTTATCACTTTCCCAGTGTTTCCATGCGATTAGGATGAACCCCAAATGTGTAGCTACCCAATGAAGGTGAATGAAGTTGAGAGAGATGATGTGTGTATGGGCATGTCTCTAAACACACTGAGTGCTGGAGTATTTAGACTAGTGAACAGTTTTGGTGCCAAATATGAATACCATGAATAGTAAAAAACAACCAAGTTATTCATCAATTTCAAAACTGGTTCGAAGGACCATGCAAAAAACTAGAGGGGACAGCACACAGCTCTGAAACAGACATATTTCTCCCATTCCCATTTTGAAGGATCTCCCCATTGGCACAGGGTGACTATAGAGTAGCTCACTGGCTACCCCTTGCTGATTGGCCTTGCTTGTATTGTTGTTACCCCACCTTCCCTGCCTATTTGTTTGGCTGACTTCTTGTGTCTCGTTTTAAATTTAAGCTCTTCGGGACAGGAGCTGCTTTTTACTATATGTTCATATAGAGCCTAACCCAACAGGGCACTGTTCTGGGGGGCCTCTCGGTGCTGCTGCCATACACATAATTCTAATAACAGCCATTGAGCCATGAGGGTTCCCGGGATTACATGTGTTCAGGTTGGCTAGTGTGTTTCACTCATGCTCTGCAGAGAAAGAGCAGCTTTTCCTGACCTTTCCCGCCACAGGAATCTGAATATGAAAGGTGCTTCTACATCATGTAGGGTGGCCAGACAGCAAGTGTGAAAAATAAAGGAGGGGTCTAGTTGCGTATATAAGACAAAGTCCCTAGTATCAGGAGGTCCGGTCACCCTAACAACATGTATTGGGATTTGGTTTATACAACAGAATTCTGATCAATTCCAAAAGCCAATAGAAAAGGGGAGGGAAAGGGGCATTGACTCTTTGGAGAGAAAAAGGATCAATGAAACTCCGGGAAAGATTGACAAGTGATTTTAAAATGAACGTGCAAATCAAGCCAATGCTTGTGCTTTGGAGGATTCCCTTATTTTTTTAAAAAGCCCAGCAACTCTGTATCTTTCTTGCAGCAAGGATCCAAACCTTTAGAGGTTGCAAAACGGTGATTAGATGCAGAACATTGCAGTATTTTTTAAACAAGAACTGTCTGTACCCTACATTTAATTACCGCTACACTGCAGTCTCTCTCAAAATGTGGATGTGTGCAGTGACTCCCATTGGATTAGCATTTAGACCCTTAGACGTTAGGGAGCAGCTTTATATTACTGTGTGTTGTCCTAAGCTCTTGTGGCTGCTGGATAAGTGTCTCAAAATGCTGCTGTGCTAACATGTTTTCCTGCCCTGAAAAGTCTGTGTATAGCAACTAATAGGGAAGGTATTCTATTGCAGGCTTCATTAGTGCATTGGGCATGGTAGTGACAGTATCTTAATGGGGTAGGTCAGGGGAGATGGTATTTGAAAGAGGCTTTGAAGAGAAGCATGCAGGCTGACTATTGCTTAGCAAAGAGGATTCTTCGTTTCAACAGCTGAGTTTCTGGTGCTTGGGCAATCTAAATATACATCTGCTTATATGGATCCTGGACTCAGTAGCCTGTCTCTTTAAAGGGACACTGTTAGGTGTCAGTTTTGGATTATTAAGATTTTATAATGCTACCACCAATAAATAAAATACTTTGCTTGTATACAGTACCTTCCGTCCAAGAATCTCAAAGCCCTCTACAAATCAGTTAAGCTTTTCAAAACCCCATGAGGAGGGTAAAGTTATTTTGGGACAGCTACATGAAGTGATCACCCAAAACAACTAGTGCAAATACAAGGGCTTGTCAATTTCTAATGCAATAATGATCAAGCTAGAGAGGGAGGAGGAATGTTTGAGAAATCCTTCATTCCTACCCGCAAAAGAAAGCAAAATGAGCTGGATATTTTCAATAGAATAAAGCTTGTCACGTCAACTTGTTTGCAGTTGTAACGGTGTCGTATTATAGAGACAAGGTGGGCGAGGTAATATCTTTTATTGGACAAACTTCTCTTGGTGAAAGAGACAAGCTTTCGAGGTTGCACAGAGCTCTTCTTCAGGTCCTGAGTAAGCTCTGTGTAAGCTCAAAAGCTTGTCTCTTTCACCAACAAAAGTTGGTCCAATCAAAGATGTTACTTCACCACCCACCCCCACCTCCCCGTGTGACAGGTGACATTCAACTCCTTCCTCCCCCTAATTTGTTTGCAGCATATTGTGGGGCTGGGCTTGACTCTCACACATCACAGAATATAACCTTTCCTTGTTCTGATGTGTTTAGAAGGTTGGCTGGAATTCTTCTTCTGTATATTTAGTTCTCTGCAGGGAGCTCCGCCTTCATCCCCATCTCCTACCGGAGTAAATCCCAAACAACTTTCCTATTGCATCTATTTCACATCTGAATGAACCTCTAATAAACAACTGGACTAATAGGTGGTCATGTCTGTGAGCAAGTTTCATGACTGTTGGTGAAATGTGCGTGGCTCAACTGAAAATCTGGGTAACTTCTAACTGCCAAAAAATAAACAGAAGGGATCTTCAACCCCCTTTTGACTTTCTGTCAGAACAGAGAGAAATCAATTTAATATAACTGGACATTAATGCTGCCCCTTCTTTCCCAGCTGCTTCTAAAATTGACTTTTGTCTCTAGAAATTGCAAGAGTTTCTACAAATATATTTGTCTAATCTGCCTCTTCCCATCTAAACAGGATGTCTAAGGACCTCTCCTAGATCTCGTCATTAAAAGGTAACAGGCCTTTCTGTGGAACAGCTGGGATGGAAATACCAATTTTTCTGAAGGCTAGATTGTCAATATACTGTGGCTGGAGAAAGTAGAAGGAGTTTAGGAGGGGCACAGAAGCAAGGAGGAGCCTGCTCTTTAAGGTGCCTTCTGACTTTATGTGGAAACACTGTACCTCCCACTTGGGTTGTTGAGTGTGGATTCCTGAAGATGATGCCTAGAAATGTGATCTACCACACCATGCCATTTCTGCTTTCAGTTATGAAATGAAGGACAGTCTAGTAGATGTTGTCACTATGCATTTTTAAAAGCTTTAAAAAACTACCTGAATATCTCCCAGGAAAATAAATCGTTACAAAAAATGAGGCTAGTAAAAATCCCAATGACCCCATCCCTCTGGATTTTCCAAACCCGTTATATTCCCTACAGAGGATGCAGTTGGATGAAGGCTGTATTTTTTGAGCAGGGAATAAGCACATGTGCGCTCTCCCGGGAATAAACAGAACTCGAAGCTCGTTTCTTCCCGCTAGGTGGCGCTGTTTTCCCTAAACAGTTTGCAAAAATAGCCAATTTATGAAATAAATGCAAGCCAACGCTGCCTTAAACCACATGACATAACATCAGCTTACAAGCTCCCATTAAAATCTCAATTTGGGGAAACTGATTCTACCTCTGAGCAACGGCAATATAATTATTCCAACAGGCAAGAATCACATCAAAACAACACCAAACTTTCATCTCTCGCCTAAAAACCACCACCACCACCAGCACCTGTCTTGCAAACACGACATGATTTCCTTGAATACATATAACAACGGGCAAGTCCCTGGATGAAAACAACACTTAAAGAGGATGTTTTGCAACCTCGCTGGTGGTTTTAAAATGTCCTAACTCAAGGCTTTATTCTGCCATCCCGACATTGATTAATGCCTTATTACCCGCTGAAATCAGTGGGACTTTTTGTTGAGTAGGGTGTTACTCAGCACGAGTAACGGTAGCAGAATCTGAGATGAACGCAATGTTTGCTTTAGCCTATATAGCTATCCATCTCTCTCGGTACTTATTTGGCTCTCATACGCATGGTATCTGAGTGCCCGGATAGCTGTCAAACTAGCTTGATCTTGAAAACATTCTGTATTTTTAAATCATAGTAGCTGGGGATAGGAAAACGTATCTACATATCGATCCTTCTGTGTTTTGCAATAAGGATGCCAGCTAAGCCCCGGCAGCAAAACCCCTTCTAAAAAAAAAATGTTTCCATTTTGATCAGTGTTTTGCCATTACGTTCACTTTTTCATTTAGATGGGAATAATTTGGCACAAGGACGCTGCAAGTCCGGGGGCAACCAGAAAATAAAAGAAAGAAAGAAAGGACTCGTCTCTCTCTATCTCTCTACATGCACAGAGCATGCAATGAAGAAAAAGAACCAAAGCACAGAATAAGCATTTACAAATGGATAGAGAAACTCTACAGAGGATCAGAACGGAACGCCACGGACTCTCAGGCAGAAAGAGCACCTGGTTAAGAAGCAAATCAAGAAGCAATTAGGGAGGGGAAGGGCGGAGGGTGGATATCATGCCGGAAAGAGAGTCCAGGTAGCAACCCCAAAGCAGGCTAAGAAGGAAGCAAGCAAAGGTTCACAGGGATTCCTTGGGAGGGGGTGACCCTTTGTTGCAGGGAACAGACCCCAGGGGTTGGTGCCTTTCCCCTCCAATCCACTTTCCCCCAACTTCACCGGCTCTGGTGCTTACCTTATCGGCTGCATCAGCCCCTCCAGCCCGCTGGGGGGGAGGGTGTTAGCGGTAGGGAGGGGCAGGTGGACGCTGGAAGGACCGGGAGGGGGGAGATGGTAGGATTGTCCGCAACAGGGCAACCCCCCCTCCCTTCCCAAAGAGCCCCCCCTGTTGGGTTAAGAGCTCGCCACTCTCTTCAGCAGCAGGACAGGGAGAGCAGCATCTTCCTCTCCAGCTGCATGTCTGCGAGAGACTGGCTGAGCCAGGGCAGGGTGTGAAAGGAAAGTGATTTCCCAAGCAGATCACTCAGCCTGGGAGATAAAACGAAGCAGACAGACAGGCAGGCACAACAGCCCCCCCCCCCCCCGCCCCTTCTGCAAAGCTCTCCGTGTGCTGGTGTGAGAAGGTTAGTTAGCATGCAAAGGGGGGGATGGAAAACAGAGGCAGCTCAGTGCAAGGCGAGGAGCAGGGGGAGAGAGCTGGTCTGTGGGTGTGCGCCCCAGTGATCCACAATCACAGGGATGGGAGTGAGGGGTGGTCAGCAGAAGAAAGAAAGTAATTAACAGTGGACAGGAAATTAGGGTGCAGGCAAACAAACGGGGGAAGTGAATGCACAGGACCCTGCCCACCCAGGGCTCATTCCTGTAGGGTTTAGATCTGGCACCTTTCCATTTCTGCCCTGAACTAGTTAGGATTGTCCACCTGCAGCTCAGAGGAGGAACAAAAATCTGACATGGTCCCAGGAGAAAAGAGAGTTGGAAATGGTTATTTCCTGGGGGAAATTGTAATCACAGATACAACATACAGTATGCATGTGTGCCTGTGTGGGGAGTACATGCATACACATGCACAAAACACAGTTGTAATCTCTCTATGTGGTGTTTTCTTAACACAGAGAGTGGGAGGGAGTACAGAAAGGATTGTCTAGAGGATAGTTCTGCTAATGTATGCATGCATTGTAGATAATGTATTGGGTAAAGCAAATAAACCCCAACATGCTTGGGCAAGTTGATTTTCTATTTTCACATTTTCCTCACTGGGGAAAGGGAAGCGAACAGTACAAATGAAGGAGTGCAGCCAGGAGAGAAAGGAGAAACCAGTGCATTGTTCTAGATGATAGAACCATACAAATTACATAAAGAGGTAGATCTTTTGTGTCCCGTAGACAGGGGGGAAATAAATAAAAGAGGAGAGAATCCATTCAAAGCTGTAACTAAAATGGAGATTTAATATTCTCTGAGCTGCTGCAGTCAGTCCCACCACTCAGGTGCAGATACATGTGTGTTAAATCAAACTGCACATATTTTACACGTCACACAACTCATTAGGCGACCAAAGCTGTTGCCTATGGAGTCAGTGAGAGTTTTGCCATTGATTTCAATGGGAGCAGTGCGATGAAGAAATTACATACAAACCCAAATATTTAGGAACTTGGTCTAGTCCTGACCTGGATCCCTCATTTATCACAACCAGCAATCAAGGTTGTGATTCTGTAGAAAGCCTGACCGACTGAATTCAGAACTAAAGAGAGGCTCCGGCCTACACTGAGCTATTTCCCTATATATTATTATTACTACGGCCTTTACTTTATTTTAATAGAAAGTGAATGAATGCACAGCTCCGAAAGTCTGTGTGCCAGACAGACAACTAATTACTGCAGTCCCAGAGTGGTGAACATGCTAAATGTGCAGTTGCCTTTGCAAGTGTGCAGATAGGAGCAGCTCTTTGCAAAGAGTTTTTCAGTGTGGAAGGCAACAAATGCGAATGGCAGCTATCAACTGCTTGATTAAGTCTGCAAAAAGAGAAATGCGTCCGAGTTTAACAATATGAGCGAAAGTGTATCAGGTGCAAATTAGAAAACGGGCATGCATTAACAATAACAAATATAAACATCCCTGCTGCAAAGCTCCAGTAGAGCAAAGACGTCTTTTTTTAAGCATGAATCTCCCAAGTATACACTACTGAACAAGGACTAGTTTAACCTTGGGTCAGATGTGAACGAGCTAGGGATGGTTTGATGCCTGGCATAAAACCAGTAGCATCTCTCTAATAATAACTAATAGTTTTATCATAGTATCCTGATGCCCCTCCATCAGGGACCATCATTGTGCTAAACACTGTACCGACACAGTGAAAAACAGAGCCTGCCCTGAAGACATTACAGGCTAATTTAAGACAAGACACAACAAGTGAGCGTAACAAGGGAAAGAGGTGCAGAGTGGAAATGAGAACATGCATTTCCATAGGCCAGCTGTGTGCACAGCAGGGTGGATTCCAGTCAGATAATTAAAAAACATTGTAAAGGTACATATAAACACAGAACTAAAGTCTTCACTGACCCCCTACCTAGCTGTTAACCTTAGGCATCATCAGAGGAGTTGGCACCCATGGGAGTTGCTGTGTGCGGAGCACTATTGAAAATCTGGGCTTTGTTGAGATGCCTGAATGGGCGCTACGCTTTTTCGAAAATCTGACCCTAATCCTGCATTCTGAGGTCTTGGAAATCAGGCCCTGAGCTTCTCTTGGAATATCTGGTCCCTGGTGCTTCATGCAAAATACTGGATTGACATTGCAGAAGTTTGGAGCCTTCTCTCTGCAGAACAATCTCTTCTCTTCTACACTGCACTCACATCAGGCATAGTCATCACCAGTGACTGGTGACGTAGCTATACAAGGAAGTAGTTTGTGGACAATCTGACGTAGCCACTTATTAGAATTCTCTTGTCCTTTCAAGTGGGCATTTCGCTCTTTGGTGAAGAAAAACAATCCATCCTTCTGAACATGGACACAATGGTAGGGCAACACAAGCTGAAAAGGAGATGACAGTTATTCCAGACGAACCAGAGAATTGAGGGAGAAAAGGAGAGGAAATCTTTGCTCTCCATGAGTTAATGGATCCTGTGGTTCGCAGCCTGGTCTAGATTGTGTGGATGCTTTGGGCTCTGGCCTAGCCACCGGTGTAGGGCAGTTGATGGGATGTGGGAAGCATGTGAATCCAAGGATACCCACATGCCACTCCAAAAACGTCTCCTATCCAGTTAGAATTCCCTTTGGGTAGAATGCACAAATACACGTTAATTCAAAAGAGAAGTGTGGCCCACTGAGGTCTCAATATTACATGGGCTGAGGGCTGCTGTCCAGGAATCCCAGCAGCTTACTGGAGCCCTGGTCCAGGGCTCAGCACTGCAGCGGATGCGGTACCATGGGCATCCCTCTCCTCACAAGCTATGCACAGTGTAAATGCTTGCTTCAAGGTCAGCTTCTCTGCTATGAGTTGGTGAGAATGGGGGACGGAGGCTAGCAATGGTCAAACCAGTTCAAGATTAGATGAGACCCAACCTGAACCTTAGCCCAAGGCTGTTTCTGAGGTCCACTAAAAGATGATCAACTGTTAAAAATGCATCTTCCTGCTTTCTATGCAGGGCTGGGACCTGGCTGGAAAACGAAGCAGCTAAATAATATATTTCTACAGGTTTTCTGGCCTGACTGGAATCAGGAACCATTGGAAATATCAAGACCATCTTCTCAGTATGAGTGGGTGTATGGGGTCCCTGGAAGGCAAGGGTGTGATGGGGTGACCCTGTCACCTGCTAGGGAAAGAACTCCCCCCTCCCCACCATGAGAGATGTGCTCCTCCTGTGGGGTGATTGACTGATTGCCTCCCAGCCACAGAGGGCGGAACTAGGTGATGAGCCATTAGTCAGCTCAGCCTTATAAGGAGCCTGAGGGAGTCTGGGAAGACAGACTGCAGAGGATGCAGGACTCTTCTGCAGGCGAAGGCTGCCTTTGGCTGGAGAGCTGAGGCATAGGAATAGAGCTAACTCCTGTGGTGGGCTCCTGGGAGAAGGCACTGGGCAGCCAGGGAGGCAGCCCTGGAGTTGTTGTGCCAGCTGAGAAACAGGGAGCAGGGTAGACTCCTGTTGGGGAGGAACCCTCAGCTAAGGCCTATAAGGAAAAGGGAACTGAAGAGAAGCCCAGGAAGGCAGAAGACCATTGGGATTTCTGTGGTATCTGGACTCCCAGCAGGACAAAGCCTGGGGAGTCCATGCCCTGGGCAGGGCCGGCTCTAGGCACGAGCAAAACAAGCAGGTGCTTGGGGAGGCACATTTCTAGGGGCTGCCTTCCGGCGCCGGCCACGCCGCCCCTAGAAATGTGCCCCCGCCACCCCAGCTCACCTCCACTCCACCGCTGCCGCTTCTCCCCGCTCCCTCCCGCCCAGGCTTGCCACGCGCCAAACAGCTGTTTCACGCGGCACGCCTGGGAGGGAGGGAGGAGAAGCCAAGCGGCGGCGTGCTGGGGGGAGGCGGTGGTGGTGGAGTGGAGGCGAGCTGGGGCGGGGAGCGGTTCCTCTACCCCCTCCCCGTTACTTCGTGCGCTCCTCACCCCTCTCTCCCCTCCGCCCCGCCTGCTCCCCTGAATGCGCTGCCTCTCCCTCGCCTGAGAGGGAGCGGGGAGAAGCGGAGCGGCAGTGCGTTCAGGAGACCAGGCGGAGCGGAGGTGAGCTAGGGCAGGAGGCTGTGGGGTGGGGGAGCCACAGGAAGCAATGGGGCGGGAAATGCGGTGCACCCGGGGGAGGAGGCAGGGCCGGGGATTTGGGGAAGGGGCGGAGCTGGGACAGAGCCGGGGGTGGGGGGGCACAAAAAAAAGCAGGGGGGGGCCCAAAATTTTTTTTGCTTGGAGTGGCAAAAATCCTAGAGCCGGCCCTGGCTCTGGGAAGAGAAAGAACTATGAGTTGAGCCCGCAAGTGGAAAAGAACCTTTTGTCTATGTCAGCTTGGGACTAGTACTGAAGACTATATTCGTGGTGGGACTTTGAGTACCCTGGAAGCAGATGGAGCCTTTATGTGACTTGGCCAGAGAGCCAGGCCACAGCAGACCCAGAGAGAGAGAGAGGGAGGGAGGGAGGCCATCACAGGGCCAAGGAAGTGGCCACCACAGGGACACTGGAGATGAGGACCCCTGGTAACATCGCTACAAAGGGGTGCTACTTGAGGTGCGGACTACCCTTACAAAGGGGTTAACTTTGACTGGGACCCAGGACTCCTGGGTTCTATTTCCCGCTCTGCTGGATGATGATTTGCTTTACTCTCCTGAGCAAAATGCTTTCCTCCTCTGTGCCTCATTTCCGCCTTATCTCCAAAGTGGGGCTAATAGCTAATATCTCATAATAATATCTAGTTCCCTAGGGCAGCGGCGAGGACTCAGTCAAAGGGCCCTGAGAAGCGTGATGGGTTACATCATTAGCCACAGGCGGCTTAGGAAAGAGGTGGCAGCGTCTCTTCCTTCCATAGCCCTGGTCAGAAAGCACAGCACCAGGACTTGGAGGGGAGTTGGGCAGCCCTGAGACCCTCCGCTTCCCGGCTCCCAGAGGCCCAGCCTGAAGGAACGAGTTGTGAATGGCTGATGAGCCCCTCCCCCAGCCCTTGAGAGATGATCTGCCTTCTGTGACCGCGCAGCAGAGTGTCTCATCGCTTCACTCCAGCGCTTTCTCACCCTTAGAATACACTGGACAGGGCTGACGCACGTGGAGGTGAAGAATGTTCAGCTGTGACAACCGGGGCTGGGTATTATACAAACCCAGCCACCAGCACAGCACCTTTTCAAAGGCTTCAGATCCGCTACAAATTGCTTCTGAATGACAATGGGAATTTCTCGCCCTTCACAAAGCTCCACTATTAGCATCTTTATTGGAATAAACTAGCTAATTTCTCCAGTCAGAAGGCTTGTCTGGAGAATACCTAATTCCAATTAAGTGGATATTCATCAGCAGCTCTGGCACTTGGAAGGCAGAAGTGGGGGCTGTTGCCTTGCCTGGTGCTTAGCTCGCCACCTGCTGAGGTCCAGATCTCCGGCAAAGACCATGGAAGGGACCCAATCAAATCCAAGTGCAAACATCAAGACAGGAAACCGCTAACGACCAACCCAGCCACAGGGAACTTGCGTTTCTCAGTTCGGCTTTAACTGTGTCCAATAATTCACAGTAAAAACCAGTGAGATATAGTGTAATGTGTTTGGGGAGGGGAATGTGAAGAGGAGATACTCACTCAGTAAGTTAGCCCTTTGCTCAGCTGGGGTGAATCAACAAATCTGTTAATTTCTGCATGGATCAAGACTATGGGGCATTGGGTGCGGGGGAGAGATAGCTCAGTGGTTTGAGCATTGGCCTACTAAACCCAGCTTTGTGAGTTCAATCCTTGAGGGGGCTGTTTGGGATCTGGGGCAAATATTGGGGATTGGTCCTGCTTTGAGCAGGGGGTTGGACTAGATGACCTCCTGAGGTCCCTTCCAACCCTGATAATCTATGATTCTCTGATCTATGAAATCTGTCCTTGGCCCAGCCAGGCTTCAGCACTCTTTGACTTCAACTGGAGTTGCACCAGGGAGGGATTCTACTTGGTCTCTCTGCCTGTTGTAGGTAATGCTAAGGCACCTATCGCTGTGCTAAATGTTGCTGTTTCTCTTGTAAAAGGTAGAACAGAGTTTCGCAAAGTGTGGTCTGCAGAGCAACAAGGGGTTGTTTGGCAAAAGTGGAAGGAGTTCACATGGTGCGGGTTCTCTTTGTTTCCACATGCAAAACTGCATTAAAAGACAGCACAAACTACCTTAACCGCATACCCAAAAATCTACAAAGAGATAAAGCCCCTCGCTGTTCTTGCTCTTGAGGATGCATGAGTAAAGCATGTGAGATCTGGGATGAATGTACTTAGATGATAAGCTCCTTGGGGCTTTTTGTGTGCTTGTATGTTTGTACAGCATCTAACACAATGAGGTACTGGTCCTTGGCTGGGGCTCAAATATTACATAAAATACCTCTTGTCACTTTTCCGTGCAATTACTGTGGTAGCCACAGGGATATTCTGAGCTTACCCCTGGGAGGGGAGGTGGTTCGTACGATGGTGAATGGCAGCAAAGGTGTCCAGGGGATGAGCTGCTAAGATGTCTTTCACACTATGAAGAAGTCTGACAACCCTGGTGTCTACAGTAAATCTGGAGACCGGGCACTGGAGAGGGTGGACCAGTGCCCTGAGGTGGTACAGATGCCTGGCTAGTGTGTCTTGCTCATGTGCCCAGGGTCACACTGATTGCCAGATTTGAGGTTGGGAAGGGCAGACTGGCTGAGACCTTGAGGATTTTTTTGCCTTCCTCTGTAGGATGGGAGGTGGTTCTCCTGCTGGGATCATCTGGGCACATCCCACTGAATCAATACCCAGTCATTGCAGGGGCCTCGAGCATTGGCAGCCCCTCAGTCTCTTGCATTCTCTGCCTGAGGCACACAACAGGTTAATCTCCTGAGGAGGAAATACTCTAGTCTAAATAAAGTCATTGGGCTCATTGTAGAGGTATTCTGGCCACAAACTCTCAACTCTGTGACATACAGGACACGCAATGCAGCTGAGTTAAGGTCGCTGCTGGAACCTTCATTTTTACAGCATTGGACTATTTCTGATTTTAGTGGTGCAGTGTCCACAGTGTAGCCATGTGGTATTTTTGCATAGAACAGGCATGGTTAGGGCCCTCTGATCAGCTGGGCCTGAACCCCTCCTAGACTAATAGTAGTTGATGGCTGCTGTGACTTACAGTCTGTCTCTAGTAAAGACACTTTCTCTATACTTTATAGAAAGGACTCAGATGTAACCCATGCAGCCTTCATAGTCAAGTGGTATTTATGCTCTCCAGTCAGTCTCATTTTGGAGATGGATTTTTTAAAATATTTTATTCATTTACAAGGAAAAACTCAATCTGGGAATTTCAGAAGTGTAATTTACATACAGTGACTAAACACATCCCTGGAATGTGGCGCGTCCACCCGGTTTTCTGAATAGGCTTCTCAGATATAAGAGTGCTGCAGTGGAAGCCACAGAATAAGACAGGGATCGGCAACCTTTGGCCCGCGGCCCGCCAGGGTAAGCTCCCTGGCGGGCCAGGCTGGTTTACCTGCTGTGTCCGCAGGTTTGGCCGATCACAGCTCTCACTGGCCACTGTTTGCCGTCCCTGGCCAATGGGGGCTGCGGGAAGCGGTGCAGGCCGAGGGATGTGCTGGTCACCGCTTCCCGCAGCCTCCATTGGCCTGGACTGGTGAACCACGGCCAGTGGGAGCTGCGATCGGCTGAACCTGCAGATGCTGAAGGTAAACACCCTGGCAGGCTGCGGGCCAAAGGCTGCCAATCCCTGGGCTATAGGGAGGGGTGGCGTGAAGCAGGGAGAGAAACTTGTGGTCTCCTTAGATCTGGAAATGGTGGATAAAGTAAACCTCACGCATCCACCCAAACCTTCCTTCAAAACAGAACCAGAATCAAACTTCTTCTGTGCTGTGAAAAACATGTATGTTATCTTTGCACTCCCACCCCATAATTCTGATGCTGCTGCTGAATGCCTGGGTGCCAACTGGGAATAGAAGGGCCCAAAATAGCCCAATTTAGGCTCCACTGTCCCATGTTCAAACCACATTTGTGTGTGGCGTTGTTGACAACCACACATTGCACAAGCCCATCTCAATCCCTTTATGGAGGGAGAGAGGGTGCGTCTCCAGTGGGCTGTAGCACACTGCTGCTCCACCAAGAAGCTTAGCCAACAGGCTGGGTGTAGTGTGGATCCTCTAAACTGGCGTGAGGGGAACGGTCACATCAAAATGGATTTGCTTTGCTTCCTGCTTGGACGGACAGAGCTTATGCAACACACAAGGGGTCAAATTCTCTGTTGGTGCAGTTCCACTGAAGTCCCTGGAGTTACATCAGCAGGGGATTTGGCCCAGGACAGGCAGCTCCTTTAGTTTTCATCTCCCCCCGGTGCCAGTTGCACACACGGCCTTTATCTACCTCTCCGCTTTGCATGGGGCAATAAGGAAAAGCCAAATGTGTTTACTCTTCCATGTCACCTTGAGTAGCAAAGCGGTGCTTAGAAAACAGCAGCCACACATCAAGCTTCTGTCTGCACATTCCCCCCCTGCCACTGACTAAGCTCAGCTACCTGTCTTTCTATCCTGGCCTGATGGCACCAAACACCCCGCACAGCAAGCCCGTTCGTGATCTCCTTCTCACCTCCTTGGAGGGTTAACAGAAACAAGAGATGGGCAACCTAACCTCTAGTAAACAAAGCATGGGTGCCTGGTGGGGTCAAAAGACAAAAATGAGAGCAAGCCCATACACGGACTAGGCTAATGCTGCTGCTGCTCCTTCTGCCACCTGCAATAAGGCCCCTGGATCGAAACTCCTGCTTCAGGATTCTCACTTCATCATGCTATAAATGTCGCCTTTTATCTCGATTGTGGTTATATGATCTAAATAATTAATTGTTCTGTTTGTTAGAGGGGGTTTTGCTTTTTTGCTTTTCTGGACACTTTCTGCTCATGTGCTATTTTTTATAAAGGCAAAATGATTCTTTAATGCTGACATTAATATTGCATGATATTTAATACACATTATTAAAAAAAACCTGATCAAGCTCAAATCCACAATAGGAAGCCAAAGTTGTCAGTGCTGAGTTCTCTTTCCAACCCAGGTTGTATAAATAGCCCAGTGCAGAGCAGTAAGTGGGAGACTTAGTCATGACCCCCCTTCTGTTTTCTTATAATCAATTAGTAATTATTAGGATGTACATCTATATAGGGTCTTTCATTCCAAAATGCTTTACAAACTATATACAGGGGTCACTTCACCTACCACTGACATGCAGCCATTGCTGGGGTGGAATGTGGCAGCTGCTCACCACCAGTAATTCTCTCTCTCTATTCTACATAGGTTTTTATAGTGCTCTCATCACCATAGTATCTGAGCACCCTCCAGTCATGCATTAAGTGGCAGGACTAACATCTGTCATGTGGAGTTTGTTTTCTCATCCCCTCCCCAGGAGGAGACGTGTGTGCAGGGGCGGGTATTGTTTTGGTAGGCTTTGTGCGTGTGTGTGTGTGTGGGGGGGTGGTTTTGTAATACATGTTGCTATGTATGTATGTTAGAGAAGGCATGGTCAAAGAAATGCACATTGTGCTTGGAGGTTTGGGGAGGTTTGTGATCCTCAGTTCCTGGGAGGAGTTCATTCCATAGTCTCAGACCAGCCGCTGAGAAAGCTGTGTCTCCCTCTCGGATGAGCTTTACCCTTATTGTAGAGAGCTCCGTTGTGCCCAAGGAGCAGAGTTGTTGACCATGGTCTTCATCCTAGAGCTTCAGGTAGAGTTCAGATCTCCTGGGCCAAGGCCATGGAGCACCTTGATGATAAGAACAGAAACCTTGAACTTGACTCAGTATTCCCTGGGAAGCTAGTGTAGAGAGCAGAGGACAGGTTTGATGTGCTCACGGTAACCTGAACAGCAATACTGCACAATTGTTTAAGGCAGGCAGTGAAGTACAATACCGTATCCACTTGAAACAACAGAATTAGAGCATGGCAGCATTTGAGGCTAGGTTTAATGCTCCTCCTCTTGGGAAAGTGCCACGTGATATTCAAATACCACAAAGGAAAAAGGGTACTGGGCACTTTCCACAGTACAGCGCCCCCTGCCATCAGACATGGGCATTGACTCAGTACGGACTCGGTGGAAAGAGGGCCCAAACAGTGCTTCCTGCAGCACCTGGGTTTTCCACCCAAGCTGTGACCTGACCGATGTAACTGGAGCAACCTAACTTTTGAGTGTAGACCTGGCCTAAAGCAGATGTCTGGTAAGCACCTTAAGCACTGAGTGATCACTGGACATCACATTTCTCATTCCAGCGGATCTCTGTGTGCTTTACAAACGTTACCAAATATGTGAGGAAAAAACCCACTTTGTGCACCATCAAAGGACAGCTGCCTGACTGGATTGGAACAGCTGCGCACAAAAAAACACAACACAACAGAAGGAACAGAAACTACAGGGTAAAGGGGCGAGATGAGCAGCAGAATGAAATCCTAAAATACACAGATACATAGAGGTGAATGTTAGGGAGAGAAAGTGATCACTCAACTTGGAATTTGGCCAGGACACCATGACCAACACCCCTCTGCTCTTGTGAAAATTGTCATTGGATAATTAATAACCACATGAATATCCCATCCCATCTGAATCCAACAGTTAATAATCAGGACTCTATGACATTTACATTGAGTTCTCCTGTTGATCAGTTTTCCTTTCCATTACAACTGAAATGTATATGAGAAGTAGGTCACCTGCCTCCTGCACACCTTCTAAAAGCTGCTTAGACATCTGCCGCTCTCTACAGTCGAGTGGTAGAAAACATCAATTTTTCTCACCTTAAAAAGGACATAGGAGTAAAAGTCCATCTATTCCAGACTTGCATTATCTTAAGAGGATTTTAGTGTGTGTGGTTGGTGAGACATAAAGGCCAAATGAAAATAAAATCACACACTCAGGAAATTGCAGAGAATGGGCAGGATTTTTTTCCTAAACCAGATTTCAGTCTTTGCAGGTTGTGTCCTTTGATTCCTATTCTCCTCAGTATGCCACCTGTCTCAATAGTGTTGTATGCCGGACAATTTTATAACCCAGGGCTGCTGGGGCTATTTGGAGTCAATTCAGTAGCTTCTTGCTGAGCTCATCATTATTATTAATTTTTGTATTAAGCTCCAGCCCAGCTGCTCGTTGTTGCTTTTCACTTGGCATGTGTGCTATGGAAGAGGAATGCTTAGAATTTCCGTTTCCATCCTGTCAGGTCCTCCGGCTTGGGCCTGACCTATCCCCAAGAGCACAGTGGATACAGCTGGAAAAGGGCAGGCCTGGTCTTGTGGCTAAGCTGGGAGACTCCACTGACATTCGCCCTTCTCTGCTGCCTGATCACCAGGCAGCTGGAGGCGGATACTAAGACCTGTCCCCGGATCAACTGCTGTCTGGTTAAAAGGCAATTTACGATGCAAGGGGGCTTCCTGCTCAGGGTGGGGAAGGAGATTTGGGTCCAGGCTCATGTGATAGAAGAATCTTCTGGATCAGGATGGAGCTGGTCTTCCCTGATCATGCTTCGAACTATCAATCAGCATTTGATTAGTTGACCAGACAAAGAAACCAAAAAACCCACACGAAGTTTGCTGCCAAGAGCACCACTCTGAACCCTGCAAAGGTCAGAAGTGATTGCACTAGAAGCCTGGACTTTGCTCTTTGCATTAATGGTTGCATGTACTTTGCATGTACTGTATATTAGAAATCAGTGGGGGACTCTGAGCTAAGTCATAATGGGACCAATTCATCCCAGATGTAACTCTGTGGAAGTCATCAGGGAGGAATTTGAATCCCTTTGTGACCAATTCTCTCATTTATAGCTATGCAACCCCATTAACTTCAGTGACAGGACATCTGCAACTAGAATTTGGCCCAGTTCTTGCAGGTCCAAGGCTAACACTAATACACTGATTTATCTGATGCCTAAATATATCAGGGATCAGTTTGTCTGGGCCAAGAACTCAACAAACACAGCTTCCTTCCCTAAAACAATCACCCCTGCAACAAACAGAGACGTGAATGTGGCCTTTCCATGGGGAGTTCAGGAATAATGGGAGGATGGTTGGACCCCTTTTTGACACAAGCAGCTACTCAAAGCTTGTAGGTTGTTCCATCCGGGTGCGAGTAGAAATTGGTGATGGAGGCCAGTATTTTCTTTAAGGCCATCTTGGTTTTTTACAAGTAATGTGTTCAGAGAAGCAGGACTTTGCTCAAAAGTCCCTGCAAGCTGCATGAAAACTTTTAAAGACACTGTAGTAGAGGCTCAATTTAAATGTACACCCCAAATTAAAAAAACATAGTAAGAGGATGAAAAAAGTGCCACTTGTGGCTAAACAACAAAGTAAAAGAAGCAGTGAGAGGCAAAAAGGCGTCCTTTAAAAAGTGGAAGTTAAATCCTATTAAGGAAAATAGAAAGGAGCATAAACTCTGGAAAGTGAAGTGTAAAAGTATAATTAGGAAGGCAAAAAAAGAATAGCTAGCCAAAGACTCAAAAAGTAACAGCAAAAATTTTGTTAAGTACATGAGAAGCAGGAAGCCTGCTAAACAACCAGTGGGGCCACTGGACAATCGAGATGCTAAAGGAGCTATCAAGGAAGATAAGGCCATTGCGGAGAAACTAAATGAATTCTTTGCATCGGTCTTCACGGCTGAGGATGTGAGGGAGATTCCCAGACCTGAACCATTCTTTTTAGGTGACAAATCTGAGGAACTGTCCCAGATTGAAGTGTCATTAGAGAAAATTTTGGAACAAATTGATAAATTAAACCTTAATAAGTCACCAGGACCAGATGGTATTCACCCAAGAGTTCTGAAGGAATTCAAATGCAAAATTGTAGAACTACTAACTGTGGTATGTAACCTATCATTTAAATCAGCATTTGTACCAGATGACTGGAGGATAGCTAATGTGACTCCAATTTTTAAAAAAGGCTCCAGAGGTGATCTTGGCAATTACAGGCCGGTAAACCTAACTTCAATACCAGGCAAATTGGTTGAAACTATAGTAAAGAACAGAATTATCAGACACATAGATGAACACGATTTGTTGGGGAAGAGTCAACATGATTTTTGTAAAGGGAAATCATGCATCTCCAATCTACTAGAATTCTTTGAGGGGGTCAACAAGCATGTGGACAAGGGGTATCTAGTGGATATAGTGTACTTAGATTTTCAGAAAGCCTTTGGCAAGGTCCCTTGCCAAAGGCTCTTAAGCAAAGTAAGCTGTCATGGGATAAGATGGAAGATCCTCTCCTGGATCAGTAACTGGTTAAAAGATAGGAAACAAAGGGCAGGAATAAATTGTCAGTTTTCAGAATGGAGAGAGGTAAATAGTGGTGTCCCCCAGGGTGGGACAAGTACTGTTCAACATATTCATAAATGATCTGGAAAAAGGGGTAAACACTAAGGTAGAAAAATTTGCAGATGATACAAAACTATTCAAAATTGTTAAGTCTAAAGCAGACTGCGAAGAGTTACAAAGGGATCTCACAAAACTGAGTGACTGGGCAACAAAATGACAGATGAAATTCAATGTTGATAAATGCAAAGTAATGCACACTGGAAAACATAATCCAAACTCCACATATAAAATGATGGGGTCTAAATTAGCTGTTACCACTCAAGAAAGAGACCTATGAGTCATTGTGGATAGTTCTCTGAAAACATCCACTCAATGTGCAGCGGCAGTCAAAAAAGCGAACAGAATGTTGGGAATCATTAGGAAAGGGATAGATAATAAGACAGAAAATATCATATTGCCTCTATATAAATCCATGGTATGCCCACATCTTGAATACTGTGTGCAGATGTGATTGCCCCATCTTGAAGAAAGATATATTGGAATTGGAAAAATTTCAGAACAAGGCAACAAAAATGATTAGGGGTATGGAACAGCTTCCATATGAGGAGAGATTAATAAGACTGGAAGTTTTCAGCTTGGAAAAGAGATGTCTAAGGGGGGATATGATAGAGGTCTATAAAATCATGACGGGTGTGGAGAAAGTAAATATGGAAGTGTTATTTACTCCTTCTTATGACACAAGAACTAAGGGTCACCAAATGAAATTAATAGGCAACAGGTTTAAAATGAACAAAAGGAAGTATTTCTTCACACAATGGAAGTTCATGGAGGATAGGTCCATCAATGGGTATTAGCCAGGATGGACAGGAATGCAAAATCTGTCCGAATCACTTGTGCACACAATTTTGGTGCACTATCTGTGTGTGCAAATGGATTTCTTGTGCATGGAAATGCCACCATGTTAGTGTACAGTTGAGAGTGTGCAAAAAGTGCACATGCAAAAATTTCCATGCGCAAATGGGGGCCAATCTCTGAAAATTTGGTGCTCAGGATGTTGTACTGATCAAAATAGTCCTTACTGTCTTATACTACACTGGGATACTGCCTAGGAATGAGGAAGAAGGAGAAGTTTTTAACCATGGAATATCCTTAGTTTGTTAATCACTGGAAAAAAGAGAGGTTTTGATCAAATAGTGTTAGAAAATATTTAAAAGAACTGTAACTATAATTTTCTCTCATTTGAGCAAGATGCCTTAAAAGTGACCTGTAATAGAGTTTGTTTGTTTGTTTGTTTTGGTGGTGGTGGGGTGATGACTGGGTGGAATGTTTGTTTCATCACTATGGATGAAAACATGCAAGAACGAACAATGTACCTGTGGATTTATATATTTGGGTGAGGTGTTTCTAGCTATTTTTTTATCCTGCTTGTTTTTTACCTTAGCAATGTTAGGATTGTCAAGTCTTGTCTTCCCTGCTTTTGCTGGAGGACTTCTTGAAGGTCACAAAGAGATGATTATTACTTTAATTGAAACTTGAACAAAGGCCTCTTTTCAACAAAGTGTTCATTTGGCATTGGAATGAAGTGACTGTGAATAAAACCCAAGAGTTTAAAAACAGTCTGATTACAGATTCTTTACCCTCTTAATTGCTCAGCTTTCAATCCCTTATGATGTCTTAGGCCATATCTACACGCTAGAGACCTTACAGTGAAACAGCTGTACACTTGCAGCTGCACCACAGTTAGCCTGCGTAGCCGATCTCTTTTACCGCCCAAAGTGCTCGTGTAGACGTAGCCATAGTTTCACTAGCTCTGCAATCATCATATAGGCTAGACAAGGATAGACAAGATCTGAATTCCTAATGTAAAAATCAAGCAGGGCTTCTGGACAAAAATCTTTCAGGCCTTCTTTATCTGTCAGAAAACAGCAAAAAAGGGCATAAGCCCAGGTCCTCCACCCCTTCTTTTCAGGTCATCTTTAAAAAACAAATAGCGCCCCTTCGGGGATTATGCTGGATTGGATTTCGTTTAACCCAAAGCAGTCACCAAATCCCTGCTATTAGGCCAGGAACACGGCTACTCTGGAAACAATTTTCATAATTTGACTACTTTGGTGTCGTCTCTCCCCCACCGTTGCTGTAATGTAAAAGGGTTCAGTTGTCCTTTCCCCAGAGAGATCAGCAGCGTTGTGAGGAACAAGCTCTGTGCTAATGAAACCCCGTCTTTGTTTAATCAAAGAGGGATTTCAGTTATGAAATGATGACCTGGCAACATGTAGCACAGGAGGCAGGCTCACCCTGTAGGACATCCCTGGGCAGATCAGATCTGGTGACTCAAGCACAACTGAGTACGCAGGGGCCTTCATTAACCCCAGCTCCTGACACTGTCCTTGCTTCATTGCACATAGAAGGGAGGGGGAACCCATGGCTCAGGCCACTTCTTCCCCACCCTGCTTTGGCCTCACATTTTGGCTGGCTACCATTGTGGCTCCTTGCAGCTCTTCCTTATGTGAATAGTGCCACTGAAGTCAACTGAGAATAGCAAGGGCTACGAGAGAGAGGCAGGACAAATCAGTGGTTTGGGTGCTGGCCTGGGATTTGGGAGACCCAGGCTGGATTCCCTGTTCATCCACAGGCAGCTGATATGACCTTGGGCAAGTCACTTAGAGCTACATTCACAAAGGGACTTAGCCCCCACTGAGATTCACAAAACCCCCACTCAGCTGCCCCTAACCCTGTAGGCGCCTAAATTTTTGCAGTAAAAGTTCCCTAAGGACCTATGTTGGTCCCTTAGCCAGGAGCTGTAGCAGAGCCATATCATTTGTGAATGAGGCACACAGGGGGATACATAACACATGCTGAAGTTGCACTTGCTTACAAGGTGCACGTGTGGGGGCGTGCCACACAAAGGCTCTCAGCTAGAGGAGCTAAGGCCTGGTGCTGGCACCCCCTATCTTCCACTCTCTCCAGAGACAGCAGGATCATGGTCGGGAAGCCACTGGTTGCCTTGCTGTCCCACATACAAACTCCTTCTCCTTGTCCTTCAAGGCTAGAAAGTGTTAACCAAAGGAGGACTGTCCGCCCCTAACGACCAGGGTTGCTGTTCCATGCAGATTGGTTTTTCTTCTATTGATCGCAATCACTGAGAGCTGTGCCTGTAACACACTGCCTTGAATTATTGCAATAACAATAAGCACACCTTGGTAAATAATACATGAGGCGTATGCAAGTCTATAGTCATTAGAAGGAAGGGGCCCACAGTGCTTGGTAATCAGCCGGGCTTAGTGGGTCTGATTGAGATGTAGCGATCTGGCATGAAGCAGGATTTGTTTTCTTGCAAGCGTTCCATCCCTAGAAGAGTAGAGAAAGGCCACTTTTCATGGTCATGAATTTTGCACAAGGTGTCTAAAAATGCCTCCAACATTTCACAGCATAATACAGCTCAGGTGGGAGTGGGTTCCCGGCCAGTCTCCAAATGCTATGATACTAAGGCATCACAACTGATAGTATTTAATATATCCTAATGGCAACAAAACACACCCTGGATAATGCATTGCTCTGTGTTAGAGAGAGAATTATAGCTGAGTTAGTGGACTAGATGTTTTCAAAATGCAAATTAAAAAAAATGCATTGATTTCCATTTGTCTTCTGAAGAGGAGAGGTGCATTAGAATGCAGTGTTTCCTTAATGAAACTACTTCCAAATGGAATGCAGGATGACATATTCATGGTAGACAACCCATAGCTGGGCAGGATTAATTAAGAACTCTCACAGAGCATCACGGGATTATATGTACAGATTGCTAGGTAAATTAGATATGCTATATTTTTGCATGGTGGGTGGGTTTATATTGCTCTGATAAAGTAATAAGAACATAAGAGCTGCCATACTGGGTCAGACTATGGTCCATCTTGCCCAGTAACCTGTCTCCGACAGTAGCCCATACCAGACCTTCAGGGATATTGCACAGAACAGGGTAATTATGGGGTGATCCACCCCTGTCTTTCACTTGGGGATTTAGGGTCACCCAAGTATGGGGTTGCATCCCTGACCAACTTGGATAATAGCCATTGATGGACCTACCCTCCATTAACTTATCCAGTCCTTTTTTGAAGGCAGTTGTACTTTTGACCATCACAACATCCCATGGCAATGAGTTCCACAGGTTGGTTGTGTGTTGTGTGAAAAAGTACTTCCTCTTGTTTATATTAAACTGCTGCCTATTAATTTAATCGAGTGACCCCCTGGGTTTTTTTTTTATTATTGTGGGAAAGGGTAAATAATACTTCTCTATTAACTTTGTCCACACCAGTTATGACTTTATAGACTTCTATCCTCCTTTTAGTCATCTCTTTTCTAAACTGTACAGCCCCATTCTGTTTAGTCTCTCAGCATATGGAAATGACTACATACCTGAACCATCCTTTTCTGAACCTTTTCTAGGTTTCAGAGTAACAGCCGTGTTAGTCTGTATTCGCAAAAAGAAAAGGAGTACTTGTGGCACCTTAGAGACTAACCAATTTATTTGAGCATGAGCTTTCGTGAGCTACAGCTCACTTCATCGGATGCATACCGTGGAAACTGTAGCAGACTTTATATATACACAGAGAATATGAAACAATACCTCCTCCCACCCCACTGTCCTGCTGGTAATAGCTTATCTAAAGTGATCATCAGGTTAGGCCATTTCCGGCACAAATCCAGGTTTTCTCACCCTCCATCCCCCCACACAAATTCACTCTCCTGCTGGTGATAGCCCATCCAAAGTGACAACTCTTTACACAATGTGCATAATAATCAAGTTGGGCCATTTCCTGCACAAATCCAGGTTCTCTCACTCCCTCACCCCCCTCCAAAAACCCACCCCCATACACACACAAACTCACTCTCCTGCTGGTAATAGCTCATCCAAACTGACCACTCTCCAAGTTTAAATCCAAGTTAAACCAGAACATCTGGGGGTGGGGGGCAGGAAAAAACAAGAGGAAATAGGCTACCTTGCATAATGACTGAGCCACTCCCAGTCTCTATTTAAGCCTAAATTAATAGTATCCAATTTGCAAATGAATTCCAATTCAGCAGTTTCTCGCTGGAGTCTGGATTTGAAGCTTTTTGTTTTAAGATAGCGACCTTCATGTCTGTGATTGCGTGATCAGAGAGATTGAAGTGTTCTCCGACTGGTTTATGAATGTTATAATTCTTGACATCTGATTTGTGTCCATTTATTCTTTTACGTAGAGACTGTCCAGTTTGACCGATGTACATGGCAGAGGGGCATTGCTGGCACATGATGGCATATATCACATTGGTGGATGTGCAGGTGAACGAGCCTCTGATAGTGTGGCTGATGTTATTAGGCCCTGTGATGGTGTCCCCTGAATAGATATGTGGGCACAATTGGCAACGGGCTTTGTTGCAAGGATAAGTTCCTGGGTTAGTGGTTCTGTTGTGTGGTATGTGGTTGTTGGTGAGTATTTGCTTCAGGTTGCGGGGCTGTCTGTAGGCAAGGACTGGCCTGTCTCCCAAGATTTGTGAGAGTGTGACCCAACACTCTCACAAATCTTGGGAGACAGGCCAGTCCTTGTCTACAGACAGCCCCGCAACCTGAAGCAAATACTCACCAACAACCACATACCACACAACAGAACCACTAACCCAGGAACTTATCCTTGCAACAAAGCCCGTTGCCAATTGTGCCCACATATCTATTCAGGGGACACCATCACAGGGCCTAATAACATCAGCCACACTATCAGAGGCTCGTTCACCTGCACATCCACCAATGTGATATATGCCATCATGTGCCAGCAATGCCCCTCTGCCATGTACATCGGTCAAACTGGACAGTCTCTACGTAAAAGAATAAATGGACACAAATCAGATGTCAAGAATTATAACATTCATAAACCAGTAGGAGAACACTTCAATCTCTCTGATCACGCAATCACAGACATGAAGGTCGCTATCTTAAAACAAAAAAACTTCAAATCCAGACTCCAGCGAGAAACTGCTGAATTGGAATTCATTTGCAAATTGGATACTATTAATTTAGGCTTAAATAGAGACTGGGAGTGGCTAAGTCATTATGCAAGGTAGCCTATTTCCTCTTGTTTTTTCCTACCCCCCACCCCCAGATGTTCTGGTTTAACTTGGATTTAAACTTGGAGAGTGGTCAGTTTGGATGAGCTATTACCAGCAGGAGAGTGAGTTTGTGTGTGTATGGGGGTGGGTTTTTGGAGGGGGGTGAGGGAGTGAGAGAACCTGGATTTGTGCAGGAAATGGCCCAACTTGATTATTATGCACATTGTGTAAAGAGTTGTCACTTTGGATGGGCTATCACCAGCAGGAGAGTGAATTTGTGTGGGGGGGTGGAGGGTGAGAAAACCTGGATTTGTGCTGGAAATGGCCTAACCTGATGATCACTTTAGATAAGCTATTACCAGCAGGACAGTGGGGTGGGAGGAGGTATTGTTTCATATTCTCTGTGTATATATAAAGTCTGCTACAGTTTCCACGGTATGCATCCGATGAAGTGAGCTGTAGCTCACGAAAGCTCATGCTCAAATAAATTGGTTAGTCTCTAAGGTGCCACAAGTACTCCTTTTCTTTTTGTGAACCTTTTCTAGTTCCACTATATCCTTTTTGAAATAGGGCGACCAGAACTGGACACAGTATTCCAGGTGTGGAAACACCATGGATTTATATAGTGGCATCATGTTATTTTCTGTCTTATTTTTCTACCGTTTCCTAATAGTTCCTAACATACTATTAGCCTTTTAAACCACTGCTGTGCATTGAATACAAATTTTCAGAGTACTATCCATGGTGACTCCAAGGTCTCTTTCTTGGGTGGTAACAGCTAATGGAAACCCCATCACTGTATATGTATAATCAAAATTATTTTTTACAATGTGCATTACTTTGCACTGATCAGCGCTGAAGTTTGGCTGCCATTTTGTTGCTCAGTCACCCAGTTTTGTGAGATCCTTCTGTAACTCTTCACAGTCAGCTTGGGACTGAACTATCTTGAATAATGTTGTCTCATTTGCAAACTTTGTCACTTCACTGTTCATTCCCTTTTCCAGATCGTTAATGAACATGTTGAACAGCAGAGGTGTCAGAACAGATCCTTGGAGGACCCTTCTGTTCACCTCGCTCCTACCCTTTGTTTCCCATCTTTCAACTAGTTAATGATCCATGAGAGGACCTTCCATCTTATCCCACGAGTACTTAGTTTCCTTAAGAGCCTTTGATGAAGAATGGTGTCAAAGGCTTTCTGAAAATCCAAGTACACTACATCATCCTTATCCACATGCTTGTTGGCACTCTCAAAGAATGCTAATAGATTGGTGAGGCATGCCTTTCCTTCACAAAAGCAGTTTTGAATTTTCCCAAACAAATTATGTTTATCTATGTGTCTGATAATTCTGTTCTTTTCTATAGTTTCTACCGGTTTGCCCCGTACTGAAGTTAGACTCACTGACCAGGATTGCCTCTGGACCCCTTTTTAAAAATTGATGTTACATTAGCTACCTTCTAGTCGTCTGGTACAGAGCCTGATTTCAGTGATAGGTTACACAGTACAGTCAAGCTAGATTTTACAAAGAGTAGAAAAGGAAGCACTCGCAGAAGAGTTCCTCATTATAGCAGGCAGCTGTAGATGGAAATGAGTCATTTCACTCTATTATGGTTTCTAGCTGATGAGTATTAAAGAGTGTACATGGGCATCTTTTCCCACCTCTGACTTCATCCTGCAGTCTAAACACAGAGTTCTTTCTCACCAGGTGCCAGGGTGTCTTCTATTTCATTTTCTTTTTTTAGACGAAAAAAAGTGCAGTTAGTGCCAGTGAAAGTATCAAATTGGCAGTGTGGGAGATTGAAGCTTGCCATTTAGGCATAGGACAATCACAGAATGGGCAGTGGCAGGTCCCCATACAAATGCCACTCATGTCCCTCAATTTTGACCTGGAGGAACCCATTTCTAGGAGTCAGAGGAAAGTTTATTCCCTGTAGCGTATTTCCTCCTTGGCATAATTGCTGTGATCTGAGTTGTCGTGCACACCTTCCATGAAACTCAAATGGAAACTTTCCCCCCCCCTTGAAGTTAGAATAGAAAATGCCAAAGTCCCTTGAGAGCAGCTGTTCTCCCAGCATGTTCGGACTGACCAGGAGTGAGAATGAAGGGGATAGTTCTCATGGATTTCCAGCCCAGTTTTACAGACTGAAAAGGGCTGTGTAGTTTGGAGAAGCATCTCAATGTTTGCATGTTCATTCAAACCAAACCAAAACAAATCACTGGAGATTTGTGGCCTTTAACAATTAACACTGGCTACTATAATTTACTAAATTTGGTGCAGAATACACCAAATGCCTGCCATGTTGGGGTATAGTTAAATACATGAGAGAAATACTTGTGACACTCTGTACCTCAAAATAGCATCTTGGAACGCCCATATTCACCACCGTCATATAATTATGAAACGTTTTGTACAAAGTGTGCCTTGTGAGGTATCATTTTAAAAGTCTTGATCTGTTGAACATTAACATCCTGTTGGATTGTATGTGCTATCATTACAAGTTATGTATTACTGAAATATGTTGTGAGGATGGGAAAACCCACAACCAACTTTTCAGTAGCCATTACCAGCCAGACGGTTGTTCATGGCTCATCAACACCCAATCCACTATCCCAGAGACTACTCGGAAAGGCACGTACACAATGGAGACTGCTTGACCAATGGGGAATGATGGACTCCCAGGTCACAGCAAGGATCTCTCTAGCAGCTGGAGGAAGGTATAAAAAGAGAGACTGTGACATCATCACTTGGCCTCTGGGGAAGAGTGGTCCCAGGCTGGAAAAGGAGTCCAGTCTGTGCATTGAGGAACTGTAAACCTCCTTGTGTCATCTGTTAGGGTGAGACATTAGTTGATTCAAACCTTATTTACTCTAAAAGTTTAGGATTTAGAATGCGTGTTTACTTTTTATTTTCTTAAGGTAACTATTTCTGACCTTTATGCCTACCACTTATAATCACTTAAAATCTATCTTTCTGCAGCTAACAAACTTATTTTAATATTTTATTCTTAGCAGTGAGTTTGTCTAAAGTGCTTGGGAAATCTGCTCAGGTTACAAAGGCTGGTGCTTGTCCACTTTCCTTTGACCCAGTAGCGAATTAGGTAACAAACTTACACTGGCTAGGCTTCTGATCAGTGCAAGACAGTACAGTTCTGGGGTGTAAGACTGGGGAGCTGGGGGGAATTGGCTGCAGCCTCCTTACTGATGGTTCATGAGTGGCTGGGAGATTTTTCATGCAACTCAGTTGGGTGTGTCCCTGCCTGTGGATGTCTGTGTAAGTGCAGTGCTTGTCAGAGGCTTGTAGCTTGACATCAGCATCACAATGTGAGAGGCAGCCCAAGCTGGTGCATTTGAAGGGCTCAGCAGTCCTACAGTCCTTGGGAACCCCATCACAATGCTATAAAACCACTTTTCTCTCTAGAAATATAAAAACGAGCTTTGTGCCAAACTCGGCGTTATCACCTGGAACATTCAGAACCTCTGAGGATGATTTTAAGGTGCTGGGTTTTCTCCAGTATCAGTTCTCTTGCTTTCCTCTAGTGTAATTAACAAAATAAATCTGCAGCTGCCTGCTATCACACAGAGCAGAACTCCTACCTAAAAAATGATGATCCCTGTAATTTTGTGCTATTGCTAAACCTGTATTTTTCTGTACTGTGCACTGCATCATCTGCCCCAGAAAAAACAGAAGGAAAGAGAGAGAAACTAAATCTCAATCTGATCCATGTAGGCTAGAGAAGAAAGTGAGGAGAGGAGAAGGAAAGACCCACTGACCATGAAGAATATAGACTATGAGAGATGAGGAAACAACATTATCTGAACTGCTTTGATCCAAGCACTATTCAGATCCCAGTGCAGATCCCAGCTCAGACCTCCCACTCCCAGAGGACTTAGCCAATTGGCATAGGCCAAACTACCAACCTTGCCAGTGTCCCCTTTGAAGTGGAGTATTACGCTGCTATCGATAATGCTCACGCTTAGTTGGTGAATAGAATATGTGCTTTCATGGAAGGTGCAGTGGTGGCAAAGCTGGAGTATGGGGGGCATACACCAGGAAAAATGCATGTAGGCCACTGGCTTCAATCCAGTTCAAGTCAGTGTCTGATGACTGTTTAATGGCCTGTGTGAAATGAGCTGGTGGTCTCAGTCCAGTTCCTAGTGCCCCAGTGCACACGATGTAAAAAACATCCCCTCTGCTGTTCCAGTCCATCTCTCCCCCCAACCTCTGCCAATGTACATGAGTCTTGAACTCCCCCAGAGATATTCTAATTCCTTCCCACCCCCAAGCCAACCTTGACCTAGAGCACCCACTACTGCAGTCATGGTCCCACACACAGCTCCACTGATGCATCTCAACCCTGACCTTCACAGCTTCTAGTTATTGCCATCCTGACCATAGCTTTGCCAATACATCTCAGTCCTAACCACATCACCCCCTGCAATTCATTCCTGGGCTTTCCTTGAGTAGTGCCTGCCAGCCAGGCCCAGTTATGTCAAGTGGCACTGTTGTTTTGTGAATGCTGCCAATTGTTTGCTATAAGGATGATGATTAGAGACCATCAGACTCATTGTTCTTGGTAACTGGAGCCAGGATTTGAACCGAGGCCTCCAAAGGCGAAAGGCTAATACACTCGCCTCCCTCGGTGACACTGAGACCCCTTGACTTTGTTAGGGCGACGTATGAGGGTTGTGAAATCTCGACTACAAGCCGTAAATGATGCATGAAATGAGAAATCCCTGCTTACTGCACAGAGAGAATGCAGGCAGGCTGATCACTGCTGGGCTATTTGCTCTATAATATGCAACTAACACATTGTGAGAAAAGCTCAGCAAAGTCCTAGACAAAAGAAGAGGAGAATCCTAAACAACCTCCAAAGCTTCCTAAATTCAATTATGACCTGGAATTAAATTCTAATGGATTTTGGCCCCCCCTTCCCCCCCAGCCATTTTCACCCCAGGCAAAATCCCTCTCTTAAGGAGGTTTCTCTGAAGGCTCAGGACAACATGTAGTGGTGTTAGCCACATACAATGTTTTTGATTCACAGAAAGCCCTGCAGATACTGTTGACTCTTGTACAGATTTACTTCTGGGTGAAATCATAATGCTGGAAGTGAGAGAGGTTCTGATGTTTATGAGGCTCAGAAATCCAGGCTGCAAAGGAGGGAGGTAAAGCCCATAAATAGTTATGAAATAATAAAATAGAAGGTGAGGAGTGGGGGAGAAATGTTTCCCTTTCAAGAGGATGAGATCAAAGTCCCTTCCTGCATATTTCCTGCTCATAAAAACAAGTCTGGCTTTCTAGGTAACAAAAAAGGAGACACCAAGAATAAGATGTTTCCAAGGGTTTTGTGTGCAGGGAGGGATTTGAAATAATAGAAATGCGATCAGCCTTATCTTATTCTGAACCCCGCACTCGTAATCCAAACTCCAGTGAAGCCCATTATAATGTGAACCAAACTGGAAAGCTGAAAATCCTTTGCATCTGGAGTCCTTCTGTAAGTTGCAACCCATTGGTTATTTGTGAATCCTCTTCTAGCTTTCTATGGATACTCGTCCCATCACTAAGCCAACATTCTGTCTGGCAGTTAGCAGGCAAGGGAGGGCCAAATCTGGAGTAGCAGCGAATGTTGCAGGCATGGCTGGAGGTGCACTGGGAGAGCTGTGTGTGGTCCCATAACTGGAGTAGCAGAAGGTTTGCAGATCAGGAAAGAGCTGTGCATGGGAAGTTCACCCAGCTCCATGCTCTACTGATAATGCCCTGCCTTCAGGAGCACTAAATTCATTCACCCACAAAAAGAGCACAAAACATGACTCATCCCTTGTTATATCCAGCTCTCAAAGCCTCCTCCTTGAGTTGGGGGCGCCCAAAGTTGCCCTCGCCTTGAGGATGGGTAACACCATTGTGCAGTTCATAATATCAGGGATGCTCTACTGTTTAGTATAAAGTAAGTTAACTTGCAGGACTACCAGATAGTGCAATGGCAGAAAGCACCCAAAGCCTCAGCCAGTGAAGGAGAGAAGTTACTCTCTCAGCCATTGATTGTGCTCTGTATTTTTGAAAGGTGCGTTGTGGGGGGTGCTGATCATTGTAGCAGGGGAGATACGTCTTCAGGTTTTGATCTGTTTTTCTGGCAGGGTCTGGTGCCCCTTTGAGTTGGCGTGTCCTGGTCTGTAGGGAGCTTGTGTCTGATGATGAGCTTGGAGGGGTTAGGGGGTTGTTTGAAGGCCAGAAAAGGGGGTTCAGGAAAGATTTCTTTCAGGATGGGGTCCCCGTCAAGTATGGGTTGTAGTTGTTTGATGATACCCCATGTGGGTTCCAGTGTGGGGTGGTAGGTGACAACTAGGGGTGTGCGGTCAGAGTGAGTTTTATTTCTCTATTGAAGCAGGTTCTCTCGGGTACATGGGTGGCCCATTCTATGATGCTTCAGGGTGGCAGTCATGGGCAAATGCCTGTCCAGAGGCTGCTGGGAGAAATGAAAACAACCTCCACCCCCTGCCCTCTCTTCCTTAATGAACAGTGTCAGTCCTCCTGCTGGCAGCAGGCTGGGCCTCAGCTTCATTAGGGGAAGGGGATGGATTTGAATTTCAATGAGTGGCAGGGCATTTGTCAGCTAATTTAAGGCAGGCAAGGTGCTAAAGCCACAAGCTCATTAACAATTAATTGCTTGCGAGGTGGGACAAGCACATTAATGAATGGTCACCTTTGGAGGAGGAACTGGGATTGCCCCAGTCGTTATGGGGATATCAATGCTCCAAAATCAAGAACAGAGGTGCTTATTATAGCAGGCAGTTTGCACTGTCCATAGTCAGTAGGAGGACATGGCAGGGAATCTGCCTGGAGATGCAGTACACTGTCTGAGCTACTGCCTAGCCTGCCCCGCTGCGGAACCATTTCAGTGCTAAGCACTAACGATAAACACTTGGTGCATGCCGGGGAAGCTGCCCCCCTCTGCCGGGCCTGGGCAGTTAGAGTTGTTGCTCAATGAGGAAGGCCATCATGGCAATTTAGAGCATGACATAATGGATTTAGCCCACTGGTCCTGGAGGTGAGGAAAGAAGGGGCTGGAAGGGAGAGCGGAAGAGACAGAAAATGAGAGCAAGGCTGGGAGGCTAACAAGAGGGGTGACTAGTACTTTCAGACTGATGCTGGCTTGCAAACTCCACCTCCCACAACATTGTTGCAGGACGGTGGCCTAGCTGGCCATTGAAAAATCTGGTCACTCCTTCTCACGAAGTGCAGAGGAAGAGAAACACCCAGAATGTATAACACAGAAGGGCGCAGAATTGTCTCTATTTCCCAACCTATTTCCAGAAGAGCCAAGGGCTCTTTAAACTGCCTGGTTGATGGGTGTACTATTGGTCCCACCTACGTCCTTTACACCAAAGACCTGGGAAGGACCTTGAATACCACTCTTCTGCTGGGCTGACCTCGTGTGTCTATCTACATGTGTCCATCCATTTCTAATGTGCCTGTCACCCAAGTATCTAGGCACCAGTGTAGTCATTTAGGGCTAAATTTCCATCCAATCTCAAGCTGACTTCCATGACCTGCTTTTTTTTTTTTTTTAAAATATACACCAGACCCTCGCTAGAACGTGCCTCCATATAGCGCGAATTTGCATATCATGCGGTCGCGGCCATGGATCCCAAATTTAATTACTTTAATTGCAATTCATTTTAACGCAGTCCCCGCTATAACGCGGTACCGCGCACGGATCCCAAATCCCGCGTTCTAGCGAGGGTCTGGTGTAGTTTAGTTCTGAGCAGATCTGGTAAATTGTTACACCAACACTTTGCAGCACTAATTTTACAGTTCCACAAAGCACAGCTTTGGCGTACCCGCACGTTCTGTTACATAAGCCTTCCGAAGTCTGTAAAGCTAGAGGGATGACCAGCTAGTAAAGGAATAGTACAACGGTTTCCCCAACGCTCGGTAGTCAAAAAATGTTCATTTGTTTGGCCGATCGTGCCCACAAATCCCAGCCTGCATACACTTTGACCAAGCAATCGGGACCAGCTTGTGTGCACAAATGGCTGCTTGCACATGACAAATGAGGGCACGCTTATGTGCATACGCTTTCAGCGGTGCTTCGAAGTGCCCACATAAAAAATAATCCAGGGCTGGGAGTGGGACTCTTCATTCCTCTGAGGTCATTTTATGTCCCAGCAGCTTTTATTATCTGAGGCTTTAAAAACTCTTCCTTTCACTCGACCCTGCTTTCAGCTCTGAGCGCTCCTCAGGCTTTCACCTCTCTCCCACGCCGTAATAAGGTAGGTGGGCCAAATTAGCTGTCAAGAGCCTAAAAGATACAGGTGCCAGAGTCGATTCTTCCCACACTGCTCCTGCTTTGTTCCCAAGAAAACAGGGTATATGTGCATTTTCTTCGGCTCCTAGGTTGTCAGGACAATATTGCTAAAATAGGGATTTGATTACCCTGTTGATGAATACCTTCATAAGGGTAAAGAATTTTGTGTATGACATTGTCGTAACTTTCTGTATCGTCCTATGAAATCAATTTACCCTCCCCAGGGTGTTGTGAAGATAAATACATAAGAGAGGCACTAAGATGCTATGGCAATGGAGGCCAGCCATAATCTAGGACAGTTGACAGTTAGATAAGAACATTTAATGAAATGGATGATCTGTTATGGGGAAAGGTTATTTATACTGAGAACAGTGAAAATTGACATGTGATTGATATGTTAAAGAGAGGCCCATCCAAGAAAGGTCACAATGATTAGCTATTTTATCACAAGGTTTGTTAATAACTTTAATAATCACAGAGACCCATTAATTTCTGTGAAAGCAAAACCCAGACCCAGCTTAAACAGAGACACAAGTGATTTTTTAACTTCGCAATGTAAACAAGGAGAATAAACAAAAATGCAAAAGTAAAGAAACATACAGCGATTTTAACCTGCTGTTTTTAGTGTCTAACTCAGACAAAATGGCAAGGTAATCATATAGTTTATACGGACTGAGACTGAAAATATAAAAGTAGGCAGAGAGGCTGCATAATGATCAGAAATTAAGAACATAAGAACAGCTCGGTCAGCCCAATGGTCCATTTAGCCCAGTATCCTGTCTTCTGACAGTGGCCAATGCCAGGTGCCCCAGAGGGAATTAACAAAACCGGTAATCATCAAGTGATCAATCCCCTGTTGCCCATTCCCAGATTCTGGCAAACAGAGGTGAGGGACACCATTCCTGTTCATCCTGGCTAATAACCATTGATGGACCTATCCTCCATGAACTTATCTAGTTCTTTTTTGAACCCCGTTAAAGTTTTGGCCTTCACAACATCCTCTGGCAAGGAGTTCCACAGGTTGACTGTGCGTTGTTTGAAAAAATACTTCCTTTTGTTTATTTTAAACCTGCTGCCTATTTATTTCATTTGGTGACCCCTAGTTCTTGTGTTATGAGAAGGAATAAATAACACTTCCTTGCAGTATAGACAAGGATATTACAGGGAAACTTCAGTCTGAAGAGGAGGAAACACCAACTCACAAGAGTAACCAGGCCTCAGTGGACTTATGAAAAGGCCCTGTCTTCTGAAACCAGGATACTTTGAACAGATGATTACCCCCCCAACTATGAGAGTTGGAAAAAAAGAACCAGGAGCTTATTATGACCTGTTATGCACATACAGTCGATGGACCTTGAAGCCTGAAAATAAGTCCACAGGCTTCCAGATGCAAAACATGAAACCACAGAAGACACCCTGTTTTTTCTCAGTGAGCTGTGAGGTGATGGCTGAGCTGAAGGTTAGACTTGGAGCGGATAGTGCCAGAGCCTCATCCGGGACAGAGACTGCACCTTGATTGGTTCCATTGCAGAACAGTCAGAGAACCATCTTTATCTTTGTTTTTGTAATTTTCCATTTCTTCTCTAAATCTGGTTCTGATTAAATAAAACATACATTTACAAAGACATCTCAGGTCTGTCCTTGGGCAAAGCAACCTGCTAGCCAAAGAACCTGTGAGAGAGATGATATCCTGACTGTGTGAAATTAATTAGCAAAGGCAGTTAAATTGCATGTACTGCCTACGGTTCTCGCACGTGGCTTGGGTGGGTCCCAACATTTCCCTAAGACTCATCTTGCTTTGGAGCACATGGGAATCTTTAAGATCTAGCCTGGGTTTTCGGCATATGCTGACTTGTAATATAAGCAACCATCTGCCACTCTACCTGCCCACAGTCCCCCCACAAATACAGGTTTAACTTTAGATTTATTGAATTTCTCCCGTAAAACACTGGATGCACTGATATAAATTCCAAATCTGTTTATGCAAGTCAAATAATGCAACTTGCTGCCATCTCTGGGCAGACATCCTCCCACATGCTGGATAAAGTGAACCGCCATTCCATCAGACTAAAACCTAAGGAAAGCAGGGGAGTCCTTAGCCCAGGCCTTGAAGGTCAATAAACTCTGGCACTGTGTGCATCATGCATTGCTGGGGCAGATTTTGAATAGTGCTGCATCAAGCAACTGCCTGTCCTAGAACGTAAACAGAGCATTCATGGTTGGAGAAGCTGTTGAATTCAGGGGACAGATATCAGATCAAAAAGCAGAGGAGATAGCAAGGAATTCCCTTCACAGCAAAGACAAGTTATTTAAGTTTCTGGTCATCCTATCCAGTGCCTGATGTAGTTTGGGGTCTGTTTTCCATTACATAGCACAATCCCACTTGTAACTGATGTTGCAGGTACAGAGATCTTCAAGGAGTAGATAAAGCCAGGGAAGTGACTTTATAAAAAACAATGCAGGATATTCACTGTTCTGCTAGTTTACACATATTGGCTTTACAGTCCCTTGCTGCTGGCACTGAGAGCTCCGCCCCATATCTTAAAATCACTTGACCCTTTTTTGCTTCCGATATCATCTTCACTAGCAAAAGCTCTGAAATCACTGGCCATTGTGTTGATGATACAAGAGGCAGAGTTTGAATGGAGCCCACATGTCTGCTGCTGCAATTGGCCATGCAGTGCTCAAGTGAGTAGATAAAACTTCTCCTGATGTTCTCTCGATAGATTCTCTGGTAGCAGAAGACTGGGAATGCGGGGTTGGCGCCCGACTTCCAGCCCAGGTCGCCTCTTACACTGCAGCATAATAGGCATTTTTCTATGTAGAAGGTGACTTGCGGGAGTGACCTTTTTCTGAAGATGTAATTACTTCTTGTAATTGGTCTGGTAACAGAACACTCAACATATTTTCCTCAGATTCTAGTTTTAGTGGGGAAATGTCATTGCATTACTAAAGCTGCTTTTAATATTTATTGCTTCATGTTAGACCTGAAGTCCCTAAAGCCAAATGCTGCCAAACTCTTGGGAAGTTTGGGTCTGGAATTTGGCCCATTGAGAATTTTGCCTGAGGAAGAATTGAGCAAGAATAAGAGCCAGATCATATCTACAGGAAAATTTGCGAGTCCTGGAGTGGTAGAGACCATACTAACTCAATTTTCATCAGATATAGTACATTTTGAAAGAGGACTCCAAAGTACGTGATAAATGCAGAGTTAGTGTTCTCTATGGAATTGTGTTGTGTGTACGCATGCATTTTCCCACTGGACTAACTTGAGTTAGTGAGGACTAAACCTGCTGTGTAGAGAAACCCAGAGTTCTTTCCAGAGTGGGGCAGGGTTTACATCCCCACAAGCCTCTCATGGAAGGAGCAGCAGGTGCCATACCTTACAGCTCCCCAAGATCTGTCCTGCTCTCGATAATTTTCTGGAGAGACAGGACCATCTGTGCACATGCAAAGGCCTTCTACCTTCCCCCTGCACTGGGCTCTGGGGTTACCAGCAGCCCCACTAGATCCCTGGCAGCATGGCTTCATTGGAGTCAATTTCTGAGGTTTCTGGTACTGACAGCTTCCCGGTAAAGAGAGGTTCCATAGCATAGGGTCAGTTCTCAGCGAAAGGTAACACAAAGTGGGGCTGTACTATCTTTAGTGCTAATTCCCCATGGGGCTTTGAAGGGAACTTGTCTTTCCTCCGACCTCACCTCCAGCATTCCCCACTGCTGCCTCTGGGACATCCCACCCCTCCTCACACATGGACCCCAGGGCCTGCAGAGATCCATCCATTGGTCTGGGGATGGGGATATGGTGCCATGAAGGCATCTGAGTTTCCTTTCCATGTTGGTGTCAGGTTCCATGGGAGTTGTCCCCTCCCTCTCAGAAGAAAGATTTCAGGCTTTGGCACTGTGTGGCCATGACTGGTACATCTGTCAGTCTTGTGTGCCATTGTGGTTCATGGAGACTGAACGTGTCACGTCTCTTGTTTCAGTTACTGCTTTGTGCTACTCCATGAAGGCAGCTCCTTGCAAGGACCCCCTGGTCCTTTGGGATGTCTGAATGAGCTGTTTCAACACTTACTGACTCCCCTAAGAGGAGAGAGAAGTAAAATTCTCCCGTCAACCCCCATTCCGCTTTTGTAATCCAGAGTCACCTGTGTAAATGTTGCTTCCTGTTAAGTATATGCTTGCTGAACTTTAAAGGACTCGCAGCACCAAAATTAGACTGCTCCGGGGGATGCTGCAATCTGCTCAGTGCTGTTTATTGCACTGAAAGGCTCCTATAATTGCAGAGGGGTGAGATTTTAGCAGAGGAATGTTGATTGAAGAGTTTGGCTGAAGAATGCTATTTTCCCAGTGGCAGATTAAGACAGGATGATCCAGTGTCCCTTTCTTTCTCCTGTTTTCTAAAGGGGCCCTACATTTTATGATTCCTCGCTCCAGAAATAGGGAAGTTGGTAGAATTGGGGCTGATCGACCTGGACCTGAATCTCAATCTGGATCTCAGAGTGTTTGGATCCGATGTTCTGGTTCAGAGCTGTCAGTAGTTTGGGGGTCCCATGTTTTTAGTTTATTGGGCCCTGCTTTTCATTAGGGTATGACTTGGGGCTAATAGTAGGGTCTGTCCTATAGAAAGGTACAACCAGCTGGGGCATGTCGGAGAGATCCTCTCTCAGCCCATGCCATAGATTTGTGCAATTAGGTACATGGTCAGGGCTTTACATTTTCCTCTGACACATCCAGCAGTTACCACTGTTGGAGACAGGTTCATACACTAGATGGACCATTGGCCTGTTCCAATCTGACAATTCCTGTGAGTGTCCCAATTCTACTTTTAATTGGTTACATGCTTGGAAACCGTCCTGTGTGGGAATTCCTAAGGTCTGGGCTCCCTTCCCCACACATGGGGGGGAAGTGTTGCCCCATGGCAGGATCAAGAGTGTATTTCCTTTGCTCACCGGTAAAGTCACCTAATGCACCTCTACTCTGACATGGCTAAAAAGGTGCTGATTAATGCGTCTTTAAATCAAACCCTTTATTCTCATCATCAGCCTCCAATAAATGCTGCAGTAATTATCTGTGCATCTTGCAGCAATCTCTGTCCAGAAACTGGGGTGGGAGAAATCCGTGACATGTCAACTCACCAGGACAGCCCCTAAAATGACAACTTAGCTCCTCTAATAAAGTTTAATGTGCATCATTGTCAGAGTTCCCAGCTTTTGAAATGACATTTCCAGTGGTAATAACGCTACTGGAAACTGAAGCTAGCCAAATGATCGATAACGTAAGCCATAACATGATGGCTTCTTTTTGGAACACACATTTGAAGTAGAGAATGACACAGGTGAATGAATGACGTATTAGCTAAAATATGCTGAGAACTGGTGGTGAGAGATAACGGGTGTTGGGTATTTAAACAAAAATCATCTTGCAGGTTTTAATTAAAATTCAAACATTCAAAAGGCCTGATCCTGACCTCACTTAGACTGGTTTACATCAGCAGTTACTCCTTCGGAGCCTAGCCTTTGGGTACTAATGTAAGATAAATAAAAGAACAAATTATAATAATAGTCAGTAGCGTTGTATCAGTGTAAAGTGAGATTAGAATCAGGTCCAGCATGCTGAATTCCGTGCTATTTTGGAAACCGTAGTGTTTTCACTTGGCCTTATAAAAGTCTAGCTGAGGGAATTTATTTGTAAATATTTTATCTAAAACCCCAGGTTGATTCAACACTCTACCCATTTTTGGGTGTAAACCCATCAGTTCAAGATCTGTTATTTTCCGAATCCAGGAAGACTGATTTGCCAGTTTTTTGAGAGGGCTCACAAGTGCTCATTTCATCATGTGTTCAAAATGCTTGTCTAATATCCTAGTAACAGAGGAATTTCCAGAAATGTGTTCTATTCCAGCAGTTCCCATTGCCAATCAGAAATGATATTGTTTTCCATTTTCATTGGTACCTCAGGTTTTATTATTACATTGTGGCATAAGTGTGAATTGTGGCAAGGAAACAGAGATTGTGCACTGCAGGAAATAATGAATTAATACATATATATTATGCTAGGGAATTGTGCAGAACTACAATACAGGGGGAAAATGGGACAAATAACAAACATACTAGTTTAGACAGGATGCAAATTCTCCACTGGATCCAAGCTGGGTTCTCTTAAGTAACCCTCCTTCTTTCTCACAAGTAGAAATGTCTTTTGTGTGTGCGCGATGCCATGTATAACATAGGAGTGGAACACAGAGAAGAACCTTATGGTACATGAATGGACTTCAAAGCACCACCAAAGGCAAACTGGTTTATCGACTGAGAAATAAGAACAGGACTTTGAAAAAAATGGAATCCTGGGCTACATACAATGGTATAAAATAGACCCTTCCTTCCACTGTGCTTCCAATTTGCTGAATGCCTGTTGAACATTCAGACCTCCCACTGACTCCAACAGCTCTGGGTCTGAAAAGCAAAGTGAAACTGGCAATAATCAGAAAAAGAAACTGGTCCGATTAATTTCATTGCTTGAGAAAAGTTAAAAAGTTTACAGGTAGCCTAAACGGTGAAAATCCTTTTTTTTTTTTTTTTTCCTAAATCAAGTTTTCAAGTGGCCTGTAAATTTTCAGGGTCACTGAATCAGGTAATCAACTAATTAGATAATCAGCTATCTGCTTTGCATACTGAGAAGCCTGATTGAGCATGAAGATTCACTTGTTAATGCAAGTAAATGGTTGTGTGTATATCATCTGTATGGATAGAGGTCCTTTTAAACATTGTCCCTTAAAATCCATTCTGTGTTAGTTATCAAAGCTGTCATTGAGAACACTGGTAAGTAATTAAATATTGATATATATCATTTCTACTTTGACACTGTCCTTTGAAATGCTAAGTGCTTATTGAGGTTAAATAACTGTATAGCAGAAACTCTATGTATCTGTTATTCAGTTGTCCACTCTCAACAAATGTGCTTTTAAGAACAGACTGGTATACAATTCACAACAAGTTGCGTATAGATGCAGTTTTCAGAAAGGAGCTCTTATTTCTCTATCTTCTGATCATTTCAAGACATCTGCAATAAAGCTATCTGCTAGTGAATACATGCGTTCAGAAGAGCTCAAGTAAAACTGCAAGCAAAGAGAAAAGCAAGAATTTTGGTCTTGGATTTAAGAAGTAAAGTATTGGAAGGATTCCTGGGTCCAGATCATCAAAGCTATTTAGGCACCAATCTCCCACTGAGGTTCTGAGTCCCAGACCTCATGAGGCAGGGAGTTATTAGTTTCAATAATTAAATAACAATATCATACATTGGATCCCAAAGCACTTTAGAAACTTTTTAGACCAGAATCACTTCCTCTATCCTGAAATGAAGCCAACTTTGGGGTAGAACACCACAGCTGTTTAGCAGCACACAACAACATTACAGTTTAGGACAGGATGTGAAGAAGAATTCTACATCCACCTGAAACTGCAAGGGAAATTTAAGGACGTAGAATGTAATTGGCTAACTTGGAATTTGGCCAGGATAAATTCCAAGTAAGGCAACAGTTGCTCAATGTGATCCTTATAAGTACTAGAGAGACCACTTTCACAAGACTCGGGGCCATGCTTTTAGAAATGCAAAAGAGTGGCCCGATTAAGACAATTATGGAATGTTAAATAAAATGCCGGGTGGTTGTTGGAAAACATACATTTATTGAGATATAACAGTCAATTGCATAGTTGTTAAACAGTTATAACCATGTCTTAAATAATCAGTTCAGCTGGTATTTATTTAATATAATAGCAGCCTATTAAACTTGAATTAAGTACAGAGTTAAATGTCTCTGGGACACAGCAGTAGAAAATGCTGTCAGGAACTTTTTTGTTGCCTGAAACCCTTTGTGAAAAATTCCCATGGAAATAATCCCTGAAAATGTGTCTTTACGTTTGCGAGGTAAATCCCAAGCAGTTCTGACCAATTAAAAAGCTAGCCGGCAACTTTGCTCAATCTCAAACTCAACCCATAATGAACTGTTTTTGTAAATCAAAAAAGTGTCACTAACTTTTGGGAACCATTCCTTTTGGGGGTTTGGTGCGGGTTTTTTGGCATTGCCACACTTAAATGTATGTAGTCATTTAAACCAGCACAAAGCAGGTGCAAAATCTACATCAAATGCTATGAGATCAAAACAAAAGCATTTTACATCCATTTTACACTGGCAAGAACGACAGCCAAGCATGCCCCTAGAATCTGGTTGGAATCAGAAACAGAAACCTCCCTTTGTAAAGTGCTTTGATCTCAATCAAATAGTGAGGTATAATAATACATACAATAATAATAATAATAATAATAATAATAATTATTATTTTATTGGTTCCAAATGCAAAACAAGCTCCTGGTCTTGAAAATGACCCAAATTTGAATCAGATTCTGACAAACATCCAAATGTTTATAATACCACCACCCATTTCTTTACACCATCCTATGGGCACTTCTGTGTAGTCTACATTAGAAAAATTATCCATTGCTGACAATGGGTACCAGCAATGGGTGTGGATGAATTGTGGCTTTGGGGCCTGAACATGGTTTAACTGCAAGTGTAGGCAAGCAGTGCTTTGAACTATACCTTGACCAAGTACCTTAGAGCTTCTGTATGCACCAATTGGCACTGAACTAACTAACTCGTTTGGAATTCACACCTTTTGCTATTTTGGTGCAATTTCTGGGCATGGACATTCTTATTTTGGGTTAAGAGTATGCTGTTCCATTGGCGTTTGTTATCCTTTTTACTGACTTAGCTAAATCAAAACAGTACACTTTTATCTCAAAATAAGAGAGTTCACACACAGGCTTGCACTGAAATAACATCAATTGTGAATTACAACTAGTTTAGTTATTTCAGTGTGTGTGAACCCACCCTAAATCATGCTGTGTGCAGTATTTTATATTTCAATAATGGGTGTTTCTTTTATTTGGTTTTGTGCTTCCATTTCATGGAGCCATTCTTGGGGTGATACCTGGTCTTTTGATACTTCCGTTCCTGGATGGTGGAAATACCAGGTCTCGCTTTATTTCAACTCCAGAAATGAAGGCTTGAAGGAACCCTTGAGAGGTCATCTAGTCCAGCCCCCTGCATGGAGGCAGGACCAAGTATACCTAGACCATCCCTGATAAGTATTACCTAACCTGTTCTTAAAAACTACCAGTGGTGAGGATTCTACAACCTCCCTTAGAAGCCTGTTTTAGAGTTTACCTATCCTTATAGTTAGGGCATGTCTACCTTACAAACTTTTGCCGATGAAAGTTACTTCTGTATAACACCTCAGAAGTTAGTATATCGCTTGTGTGTGCGTGTGTATACTCGGCTGCTTGCGTCAGTGCTGCACATACTCACCAGGAGTGCTTGTGTTAATACACGCTGCGGTGCACCATGGGTAGGTATTCCAGTGTGCAAGTTGCCACTGTCCAGAGCATTTCTTTCGGGAAGTTTTGACAATATACAGTGGGGTAGAAACGAGTCACGCAGCAGTGACTGGGAGCAAGGGGTCAACTTCCCAGCATGCAGCTTTCTCCATCCCATAAAGTCATCTATACCCCATAATTATTTCACCTTTTTTAAAGATCTCCAAGTCCAATGGTCAAGGTCTCCCACCTACATTGTTGCTGGGCCTATTATAGGAGCTGATGGCCACCATTAATATTCATAGGAGTGTTTTGCTTTATTTCCCCCAGCTAACTTCCTCACCCTAATCATATTGGGGTGTTCTTATTTCATAGGTTAGTATATTAATTATCCCAAACTTATGAGCAAATACTGGTTACTATGGCAATCTTGTGGTTGTATGTCTGCTGATGTTTCCATCTCAAAATACCTAAAACTGGTATCCGCTGATTTCTTGTGATTACCCTTCAGCATTTTATGCAAGATCTCAGTAAAACTACATACAACAAAATAACATCTGATGACCTCTTGAGACTTAGGGTCACTGCTGGTCAGTTTACTTATCTAAGTCTCATAGGCCTATCTGCCTTATGCTAACTGCTTAAGTTAATGTCTTATAGGTTTAGACCTGTAAGTTTTTTGCATTACTGCTGAGTATAGTATCTTTGCTATCCTAAAATCTGGCAGTGCACTCAATAATGTCCCTCAGGGTGGAGTGGTATAGGTAGGGATGCAGTCCCTGATGCCAAGTGGAAGGTTGGAGGGGGGGGCAAAGGGAAGTGCTATGCTGAAGCTCTCCATGTGGTTCAAAGGGAGGGGAGTCTGTGATTGTTGGACCTGTAGGTCCACAAGACTCTGCAGCATCTGTATTTGCTGCCAGAGAAGCCCCACTATATCCTGGTGCACCTCCCTCTCCTTTTCCTGGAGACTCTTCTCCCCCAGCCTCAGGAGATTGAATATCTCCTGTCTAGTCTAGGCTGGAGCACATCTAGACTGTGTAGCTGGCATGTTCACACAAAAATAGAGAGCTGCTAGGTATGCTCGCCAACGTAGACAACTAGAAAAAGGCATTTCAAAAATGCGTGGGATTTTAAAGTTGGCGGGAGCAGGGGGTTCTAGTCTCCATGACCCCTGGGCAGTGAAGTTCACAATTGTGACCACAGTGGTCAGTGTCATGCATTGTGGGACAGCTGCTGGAGGACTATTGTGTTGACATGGGTAATACAGTATCTACACTTTTGCTGTGTCAACCTCAGTACATCAACCACGACTCAACATCGCTCAGGGAGGTGGTGTTATGGTGTCGACATAACAGGGAGCGTACACTGGTGAGAGACAAATGTAAGTGTAGACACATGCAACTGTAGACACAACTAAGTTGATGCAAGCTGGCTTACGTCAACCTAAGTTTGTAGTGTAGATCAGGACTCAGACAATTTTTCCTAATATCTCACCTAAATCTCCCTTGCTGCAGATTAAACCCATTACTTCTTGTCCTACTTTTGGTGGACATGGAGAACAACTGATCACCTTCCTCTTTATAACTGCCCTAAACATATCTGAAGACTGTTATCAGGTCTGCGATCAGTCTTATTTTCTCAAGACTAAATGTGTCCAGTTTTTTAACCTTTCCTCATACGTCAGGTTTTCTAAACCTTTGATCATTTTTGTTGCTCTCCTCTGGACCCTCTCCAATTTGTCCACATCTTTCCTAAAGTGTGGCTCTCAGAACTGAACACAATATGAGGACTCCTCAGTGCAAGCAGAGCTGGACAATTACCTCCCATGTCTTTCACATGGCACTCCTGTTCATATATCCCAGAAAGAAATCAGCCTTTATAGTAACTGCACCACATCATATTCCATTTGTGATCCGCTGTAACCCCCAGATCCTTTGCAGCTGCATTAGCACCTAGCCAGTTATTCCCTGGTTTGTAGTTGTGCCTTTGATTTTTCCTTCCTAAGGGTAGCACTTTGACAAATTAAAGAATTGGGCTGAAATCAACAAGATGAATTTCAATAAAGACAAGTGCAAAGTCATTTTGAATTCACATCCTGTCCTCCAAAATGCTAGCAAACCCTCCCCACTTGGTGTCAATTTTATAACCACAGTCTCCACTCCATTATCCAAGTCATTAATGAAAATATAGAATAGTACCGGATCCAGGACTAACCCCACTAGCTATATCCCCCCACTTTCACAACGAACCATTGATAACTACTCTTTGAATTCGGTCTTTCAATCAGTTTTGCACTCACCTTATGGTAATTTCATCTAGACCACATTTCCCTAGTTTGCTTATGAGAATGTCACATGGAACTATATCAAAACTGTACTAAAATCAAGATATAAATGACTCCCGGATATAAATGACTCCCAGGATAGGGTAGAACTCCCAGGGCAGAAATGCCAAGGAAATGCATAGAAAAGTAGCAAGGAAGTCAGGTTTTTCCCAAATAGGACTCAATCCTGCACCATTCAAGTCAAAGTTTTTTCCTTGGTCTTGAATGGGAGCAGAATGAAACCCAGATTGAGCTAATCTGGTTGATTTAGGTTCCTGTGTAACCTGAATGCTAATGAATGCTGCAGCCACGGTCCCCATTCCCCTCCCTCTGCCTAATTAGTGTGCACATAACACCCAGACAAAACCCCTTTGCACCTGCACTGCCTTGGGAAGCACAATGCAGCGCCAGCCAACAAAGCAGCATGGCAGGACCCCAACTCTTTGAAAGCCTCACTAGCCTTTGCAAGCACAATATTGGAAAAGAACGGGGGAAAAAAACAGGAGGAGGAGACTTGCCCTTTTCACTACTGGAGAGAATGGGGAATAGCTCACAAAGGGGACTTAAGAAAGGAGAAAGAGAGAGAGAGAGAGAGAGAGAGGGAGCAAAGCAAGAAGGGAAGTGTAGGGAGGGATGAAAAGGAGCCGGGCCCTCCAGGTTGTATAATGTGCTTTGCCCTCGAGAGCTCCTTATTCTGCATCTCAAAAGCCTGCAGTGACATAAAGTTGATTGTTTTTTTGCTGCAACCATTCAAACTAGTGGCTAGAGGATCAACACCACCTCCTTCAACATAGAAAGTTCTTGCTAGCAGGACAGAATGGGTCTGCATCATTGATGCAATAAAAGGGCAGTTTTCTGCCTTTGATGGTTGGATGGTTGCTTAGCGGTGACAGGCAGGGTTTTCTTTGCTTGGGGGGATTTTTGTGACACAGTGACCCAACTTTGTTTTTCAGTTTATACCTCTGGACATGTTCTACCCAGAAATGGCTGCATTTCTGGCGAAGCGGGCGAAGCGATTCCTTTGTGTAAAACACAGCCTGATCTTTCGGGCTGAAGGATGCCATAGAAATGAAAATTAGTTACTGCTGTTCTTTTAGTGAGGACAGAATCAAAAAATTATGATGGAAGGAAAAATTATATGGTTTGCGTAATTGCTTTGTCCACAGTTAGCTGAAATTCTCTCTGGTTTCTAAGCTGTGGGGTGTCTGTGCAGAAGTGGACGTTGCTGATTTTGATATAAGGAGAAGTTAATACTCCACTTGCTTCTCATAATTGGTTATTGAATACTGGCTCTCCTCTTGGTCTATTGCAGGGATCGGCAACTTTTGGCCCCCGGCCTGCCAGGGAAAGCCACTGGCAGGCCGGGCCAGTTTGTTTACCTGCCGCGTCCACAGGTTAGGCCTATTGCAGCTCCCACTGGCTGCTGTTCGCCGTCCCAGGCCAATGGGGGCTGTGGGAAGTGGTGTGGGCCGAAGGTTGCCAATCTCTGGTCTGTTGGATTCTGGTGCACATGGGCAGCCCCATGGTAGAGGAAAATGGTGACTGGCCATTGTTCAAAATCACCTTAATTATTGCAGGGTGCTGAGGATTTGATTATCTGGATTGCCGTAATCACCTGGCTGATAGGTGTAATCATTATCTCCATTTTACAGATGGGAAAACTGAAGCAGAAAGGCTAACTGATTTCCCTAAGATCATAGTGGGAACAAGTGTCAGGGGTGGTGTTAGAACTCTGGAGTTCCTGGCTCCCAATCCAGTATTCAGGTCACTAGGCCACACCGTTATTTATTATTAATTATTACTATTAATAATAGTAATATTAATAGTGCCTAGAAATGGAAACACTATAGCACCAGTTCCATTCTGTGAGATACTTAAGGGTATTTAAGAAGAAACAGGCAGCCCTCTGAGACATAAAAAGGTGAGAGAGAGACTCAAAAAAATGGAGTTAATTTACAAATCCCTGGAAACTGTTGCTGCTTTAAAACACAATAGGTCATAGAATCATAGGACTGGAAGGGACCTCGAGAGGTCGTCTAGTCCAGTCCCCAGTCCTCATGGCAGGACTAAGTATTATCTAGACCATCCCTGACAGGTGTTTGTCTAACCTGCTCTTAAAAATCTCCAATGATGGAGATTCCACAACTTCCCTAGGCAATTTATTCCAGTGCTTATGTCCTAAAATCCTTCTGTTCAGTCCTTAATCAAGCAAACTCCCATTGGCTTCAACAAGAATCGAACGAGGATTTCAGCATCTGACCCAGGCTGAACACAGCCAGCTCAATGCTGGGCTAATAGGTAGTTTCTATAACACAAAATGACTCAAACTTATGATCATTTGGGGCCATGTTAACTATAAATTGCCATAAGGCAGTGGACAACAGTTCAGATTGACCTGTGTGCTCTCTTGGGGAATCACTGAAAACCGTGGTAGCATTTTACACCCACTTCACACAGTGTAAAGGTGTAAATGATGAGGCAAGTTGGAAGTCAGTGGAAAGATCAAGCAGCATGTGCTAGCTATTTCTCTGATTGACGTAGCAAGCCTGCTGTTTCATTGCGTCACTGTTGTTCCTCTTAAATACGAGCTGAGAACAAAATATATTAAACATAACATAGAAGGACAATGAGAAGGTCACCACCCAAAAAAAGGTTTCAAAGGAAGCATGAAGCAAACAGTCATCAGAAGAAGAGATGGGCATGAACTCAAAACATAGATCCAAACACCCCAAAACATGGAGGCAGATTGAGTCATAATTTTGGAATAAACCCTATCTTTGAAACAGACTGAAGCAGAACGCCTACCTCAGAATATCCCTACACCTCAGGGAAGTTTAGTTCTGTACCTGGTTCTGCATGGTCAATTCAAGTCCCCCTCTAGTCAGCACCTGTGAGGCGACAAGACTATAGTTCTTCTTCTTGGGCTGGAGCACAGCCTCCAGAGTTAAAAAGGTTGGTTCACTATCCCAGTCTGCTCCTGAGCCTGCCTACAGTGCAAATATATTGCACCAGTAGCTGGAAGAGTTCTCTGCTGTTTATTACTTTGAGAGCCCCCAAAAGCTTGCCAGCCATTTTTAACAGTTTGGGGGAAGTAGTACTTTCTGGATGGCCTTGAGCTGTTAGATCAGGGATTGGCAACCTTTGGCCAGCGGCCAGCCCTGGCAGGCCAGGCCGGTTTGTTTACCTGCTACGTCCACAGGTTTGGCCGATCGCAGCTCCCACTGGCTGCGGTTTGCCGTCCCAGGCCAATGGGGGCTGCAGGAAGGGCGTCCAGCACATCCCTCGGCCCGCACCACTTCCCGCAGCCCCCATTGGCCTGGGACGGTGAACCGCAGCCAGTGGGAGCTGCGATCGGCTGAACCTGTGGACGCAGCAGGTAAACAAACCGGCCTGGGCCGCCAGGGGGCTTCCCCTGGCGGGCTGAGGGCCAGAGGTTGCCGATCCCTGTGTTAGATAATTTGAAAGATTTAAAAAAACTGGTTTTGCAACCTTTTTTGCTGCTGAAAGATTGACAGCCTGGGACACAGACGATCTCTCCCCACAGCACAGCATTGTCAGTGCTCATTACACATGGACACATGGACCTCAGCTGAGGCCCCAGTTCTGCACACCCCTGATCTGGGGGAATATTTGAAGTACAATCCAGGAGCTGGATCCAAATGTCTCTGAACAATAGTGGGCTGAATCCAGTTTTGTCTACACTAAGGATTTGGCCTGATTACAGCCCAGCTGCCAGTGTAGCTACATTGCTGCAAATCTCTAGTGTAGACAGGCAAAGCTGCTATTTTTCACTGGTAGGTTTTACCCCTGCTTAAAACAGGGTAAGATGAACCAGTGCAAATTGCAGCTTATGGCAAAAGGAAAAGGAGGACTAGTGGCACCTTAGAGACTAACCAATTTATTTGTGCATAAGCTTTCGTGAGCTACAGCTCACTTCATCGGATGCATTCAGTGGAAAATACAGTAAGGAGATTTATATACACACAGAACATGAGTGTTACCATACACACTGTAAGGAGAGTGATCACTTAAGATGAGCTATTACCAGCAGGAGAGGGTGGGGGTGGGGGTGGGGAGAAAACCTTTTGTAGTGATAATCAAGGTGGGCCATTTCCAGCAGTTAACAGGAACTTCGGAGGAGCAGTTGGGGGGAGGGGGAATAAACATGGGGAAATAGTTTTACTTTGTGTAATGACCCATCCATTCCCAGTCTCTATTCAAGCCTAAGTTAATTGTATCCAGTTTGCAAATTAATTCCAATTCAGCAGTCTCTCGTTGGAGTCTGTTTTTGAAGTCTTTTTGTTTTAATATTGCGACCTTTAGGTCTGAGATCGAGTGACCAGAGAGATTGAAGTGTTCTCCAACTGGTTTATGAATGTTATAATTCTTGACATCTGATTTGTGTCCATTTATTCTTTTACGTAGAGACTGTCCAGTTTGACCGATGTACATGGCAGAGGGGCATTGCTGGCACATGATGGCATATATCACATTGGTAGATGTGCAGGTGAACGAGCCTCTGATGATGTGGCTGATGTGATTAGGCCCTATGATGGTGTCCCCTGAATAGATATGTGGACACAGTTGGCAACGGGCTTTGTTGCAAGGATAGGTTCCTGGATTAGTGGTTCTGTTGTGTGGTGTGTGGTTGCTGGTGAGTATTTGCTTCAGGTTGGGGGGCTGTCTGTAAGCAAGGACTGGCCTGTCTCCCAAGATTTGTGAGAGTGATGGGTCGTCCTTCAGGATAAGTTGTAGATCCTTGATGATGCGTTGGAAAGGTTTTAGTTGGGGGCTGAAAGTGATGGCTAGTGGCGTTCTGTTATTATCTTTGTTGGGCCTGTCCTGTAGTAGGTGACTTCTGGGTACTCTTCTGGCTCTGTCAATTTGTTTCTTCACTTGAGCAAGTGGGTATTGTAGTTGTAAGAATGCTTGATAGAGATCTTGTAGGTGTTTGTCTCTGTCTGAGGGGTTGGAGCAAATGTGGTTGTATCGCAGAGCTTGGCTGTAGATGATGGATCGTATGGTGTGGTCAGGGTGAAAGCTGGAGGCATGTAGGTAGGAATAGCGGTCAGTAGGTTTCCGGTATAGGGTGGTGTTTATGTGACCATTGTTTATTAGCACTGTAGTGTCCAGAAAGTGGATCTCTTGTGTGGACTGGTCCAGGCTGAGGTTGATGTTGGGATGGAAATTGTTGAAATCATGGTGCAATTCATCAAGGGCTTCTTTTCCATGGGTCCAGATGATGAAGATGTCATCAATGTAGCGCAAGTAGAGTAGGGGCATTAAGGGACGAGAGCTGAGGAAGCGTTGTTCTACGTCAGCCATAAAAATGTTGGCATACTGTGGGGCCATGCGGGTACCCATAGCAGTGCCGCTGATTTGAAGGTATACATTGTCCCCAAATGTGAAATAGTTGTGGGTGAGCACTCCAACGGACTCAAACAGACACCAACGAGAGACTGCTGAATTGGAATTAATTTGCAAACCGGATACAATTAACTTAGGCTTGAATAGAGACTGGGAGTGGATGGGTCATTACACAAAGTAAAACTATTTCCCCATGTTTATTTCTCTCCCCCCCCCCCCGCCCCCGCAACTGCTCCTCAGACGTTCCTGTTAACTGCTGGAAATGGCCCACCTTGATTATCACTACAAAAGGTTTTCTCCCCACCCCCACCCCCACCCTCTCCTGCTGGTAATAGCTCATCTTAAGTGATCACTCTCCTTACAGTGTGTATGGTAACACTCATGTTCTGTGTGTATATAAATCTCCTTACTGTATTTTCCACTGAATGCATCCGATGAAGTGAGCTGCAGCTCACGAAAGCTTATGCTCAAATAAATTGGTTAGTCTCTAAGGTGCCACAAGTCCTCCTTTCCTTTTTGCGAATACAGACTAACACAGCTGCTACTCTGAAGCTTATGGCAGTTTATCTCCTTTGCCCTAGGGATTTGCATGGGTGCAGCTATATCAGTGGCTGGCCACCGAGAGCTGAAATCATTGGTGTTACCACTCTCGACCCAAGCAATTAGCCACATTTGGGGGGGTTGTGCGTTGCTCCAGTTAGGACGCGAAATGGAGGATGTGGTTTGGTAGATTCTTTGGTGCAATCTTATTTATTTACAAAGAATGTGCAAAGCCCTGTTTCCCTGAGTACAGGAAGAACCAAAAACGGGTTAGTTTCTTTGCTTACAGCCCCAAACCTCTTTAGCTGGCATTGCACCCAGCCAGAAGGCCCCTCTGTAGGCTCCTCTGTGCTTGTCCAGGTTGTGTCTGTCTCTGTCTCAGGCCTGGTCTTCACCAGTGGTGCTGGAACTCGGGGTGCTGGCTTGAAGTAGTAATAACAATCACCAAGTGCATGGTTTCCATGGTTTCCACCATCAGCGCCCCCATTATAAAAATTGTTCCAGCACCCCTGGTTTACACTACAAAGTTAGGTTGGCTTAACCACATCTGAATAATGTCACGCTTGTGCAATGTAATTAAGATGACCTAAGCTCCGGTGAAGACACTGCTAAGTCGATGGAAGAATTCTTCCATTGACCTAGTTACCCCCTCTCAGAGACATGGATTTACTGCCGTGATGGAAGAACCCCTTCTGTCGCTGTGGTATGTGTCTGCACTATAGTGCTACAGTGTGCGGCGGAGGTTTTTTCTAGTGTAGACGTACCTCAGTCTCTCTTACATCTGTGTTTCTGTCTCACACACAGAAAGACCAAGATGGATCCACCACTCAAAACCGTAGCCCCTGCATTTGAAACCAACCCTTTGAGCCATGTGATTCAGCATCTGCTCAGCTTTTGTGGGGGCCTGTGGTTTTGGGGTGTTACTGATATGGTTTCAGCCACTTGAATAAAATAGCTTCTTTACCTTTATCCTGAATGTAAGGTCGAGGCTATGCCCAACCCATAACAATAAGGCTTAACCCAACCCACAACAGTAGCACACCCATAGAGTAGACAAGACCTCAAAATCCAAAGGCCCCCCCCGAGACTTTGGAGTGTGTCATCTTCTGTTCCTCTCTCCTGCTAACACACCTCAATGCTGACCTGAAGAGACCATCTCTAGGGGACTTTCGGTGGTTCTGTCACTCTGGGCCATGCATCTCTTGACCCCTATGCTGTGACTGTCAATGAGGAATGCATGTATTGCTAATTTGGATGATGCTTTTTGAGAGATGGACACCTGTTCTGTAGAACATGGACTGAGATCCATTGTGCAAAGCACCACCAGACATTCACTCAAAACCAACTAGCCTCCAGTGCCTGGTTTCTAAAATTGAAGAGGGTTTTACAAAATACAGTAATTCTCTTTTATTATTTCTTTCGTATATTGACTTCATCCAAAACCCCAGCTCCACATATGAACTTTGGAAGGCCAAATCTGAAATGGACAGATTGGTTGGACCCATCACTTATTACTACACTTACTTAATAATAGCAAACATGTCCTGTAAGATAATTTCCTTCTAATGTCTGAGTGGCAGAAGCTGGTAGTGATGGCCCATGCTAATCAGAATTAGTGAAGAGAGATGGGAAAATGTGTTTTCCTGCAGTAGATAGCATGCAATTTCCTTGCTAACCAGCCTCCTCGCTCTATGATTTTCATGACTTTTTTTCTTCTCATCAGCAGATTGCCATCTGCCGTTGAACAGGCGATCACAGCTCTGCAGTTGGTAAAATGTCAGTGGGAAAAACAATGCAAGGAGGTCGATTAGGACAAGTATCTATCGTGAGCCACAGTGATGTCAGGCCAAAACCCCTCACCGCTTTCCAGCTGTGCTGCCTTGGCAGTGCCTCAGTTTGTAACATGAGTGTCATTGCAAATGGAGATTGGAACAAAGGAGCTGCCATGGGGGAGATAGATCCAGGGGCTGTTTAGTCCAGTGCCCTATCTCCAATTTGGTGGTTTCGGACATGCAAACTGCAGTCACAGGGATGTGACTGCAGCTTAAGTAGACATACCTGAGCTAGCTCTAACTTAGCTAGCTCAGGTCCTGGAACAGCGAAACTGAGGCAGTTTGGGCTGTTCAAGCCTGCCTGGAGCCCTGGGTCATTGCTCACGGAGCTAGCCCGCATGGAAGCACGCACAGCCTTAGGGTGCTTCGGGACCTTAACTCAGGTATGTTTTCTAGAGCTGCGATCACATCCTGTGGTCACAACAAAGACATACCCACCATCAAGTAAGTTTCACTCTGAATTTCAGGGTTCGTTGGACAGCCCCCTTGGAAAGCAGGACTTGACAGCTGGATTCTATGGGCACATCTTCACAGACTGTGGCAGGAAGCCTCCTAGCCCATGTCGACAGACTCAGGCTTGAGAGACTTGTGCTACCGGGCTCAAAATAGCTGTGTGGACATTGTGAGTCAGGCTGGAGCTTGGGTTCTGAAGCCTAGGAAGGGGATGGGCTTCAGAGCCTGAGCTCCAGCCTGAGCTGCAACCTCAAAGCAATGTCCACAGAGCTATCCTTAGCGGTGTGCAGTAGTATGAGTCGCCATGAGCCTGAGCTACTTGCCATGGTTTTATCATTATCATTTCACATTCATTTTGCAGTAGCCCCTGGAATTATTTATTATGTGTATTGTGGGAGTGCCTAGGAAGGCCCATTGTACTGTGCAAACGGGGCCCATTGCTCAGTACAAACAGAGTAAGAGACAGTCCCTGCCCTAAAGAGTTCACAATCTGCTTAGACAAGACAGACAAAAGGCTAAGGGGGAAGTCGCAGACCATCCAGGCAGAGTGAACAGTGTGATGATCAATAAATGGCATGTTAGAGCCACCATTTTTTCGTTGGGTATTTCAGCTTTGTGCGTATATGTGTGTTTGGAGCAAGGGGCTGGTGGGATGGGATTAGCCAAATGGAGAGACAGGGAGAGGAAGAGAGGACATGGAAGGGAGGAGGAAGAAGAGGACCATGGAGTGTCGAGGGGAGGCAGGTGGAGGCAGGTGGAAGTGAGCAGCTGGTGGGGGGGGGCAGGGGCAGAGAGAAGTGGGAGCCAATCAACCCAGGGAAGAGAGTGTCCATAGTAAAAACCGTAAAAGTCCTTGGCTGCTGGTGTCAAAAATCATGAGACTAGCTTCAAAATCACGAGATTAAACATCTCTTTGTATATATTGGGTTCATTTTGTCTTCTGGTTTTGGTGTTTTTAGGTTACGCTCAGGCCATGCTTTTAAGTTTTTTCCTGCAACTATGAGAACTAGAAACTCAGCTTTCACTTTAAAACAAGCGTGATCCTGAACTAATAACATAACTCTAGGCTCAGAAGGTTTAAAAACCCCACCAAGTATCCTTAGACTCATGGTCGCAGGGGAAGAGCTGCCAGCACTGGGTAAATGACCATCCCTGCCCTGCAGAGCTTACTGTCAAACGGACGCTACCTATCAGGCGCATGAGGCAAACAGGCGCAGGGAGGGGCTAACAAAAACAACAGAATGTGCACAATTCCTAGCCTGAGCTCTTGTGAAAAACTGGCTGTTTGGTTTGGTGCCTAACTGGTAGCTGTGCCCTTCTGAAACTGGCCCTGAGCGGGGAGTGCTCAGTGTTTTTGAAATCTGGCCATCCACCATGGGGCGCACTAGTTTTCCCATCTGTGAAATGGGGATAATGATACTTTAGTAGTGCAGTGAAGATTAAAGCTCACAAAGCATTTTGAGACTGTAACATGCCTGTTACTATCACAGCCCTTAGCAAAAAACACAGTGAGATTTTACATTCAGGGTCCAAACCTCTGCAGCTCCTAGGACCATGACATACACCACAGCTTTGGGCCAGTACACCACTGGGGTGGGGGGAAGAGGGGCAGGATTTAGTTATTTTAAATCTTCCCTTTTCCAGGGGTGGGGGGTGGGGCAGGACCCTGGTTTGCCTTACCTGCGTGTTTGTGGTCCAAGTGAACAAACATGCTCAGCCTGGTGCCAGTTAGCCTAATTGGTGTGAAAACTGGTTGGATCCTGGGAGAGGAGGCTGTTCCCAGCTGAGCCTTACTACAGGACAGAGGAATGATTGAAAAATAAATAAACAAAGCAGAGAGTTTAGGAAAAGGTTGGTAGAGTTATACAGGCTGGGGGGGGGGGAGAGGAGGAGGAGGAGGAGGAGGAGGGGTGTTTGATTCAGCATCCAGGATTTAGCAAACCCTTTATCTCTGGCACAGAGCAGCTGCAGCAGCCGCCGTAGTAGTGAAGGTTTAAAAAGAACAGGATTGTGAGTAGCAGAGACTTCAATGTAGGGAACAAAAAGGGTGGGGGAGAAAGCTCCCCAGCATGGAGGGAAGCTGCATAAGGCAGAAAGAGACACAAGTGGCTTGGCGGTGGTAGCAGCTTCTCTCAAAGGGCGTGTGTGCTATTTAATGTCCACCTGTGAATCTGGCCTGGAGGGGAAAGCAAAGGTTGAGTCCTTTCCCTGTTTGCTGGGACCTTCCTTGAAGTTGGCTGAAATGGGGGAGAGCGGAGCGAATGAGTATATTGTGTGGTACAAGTCTGAGTCCCTTTCCACTGCTTTATAGCCTGCGCTGCACAAAGGCAGGACCTGCCGTCCAGGCTGGTCGCTGAACACTGTGAATAGGGGCAGGTTCGGGAAAGATTTGGGTTCTGCTGGAATGTGTTGGAGTATGGGAGAGCTTCCAGGAATCCACAGTGGAAAGGACCCAGCGCTGATTTATTATAAGGTAATATAGGCCCCAGGTAGGATTGGGACCCATTGTGCTTGGGGCTGTACAGCATGGAAGTCAATATCAGGCTGAGGAATGGGGACCTTATGATTCTCAAGGAGAGCTGGGTAGTTGGTGGAGATGGCAAGATGGAACTCCATTGAACCTGCACTAAAAAATATCAATCCTGCCTTTCTTTTTTTTTGCAGCTTTAATTTGTGTGACTTGACAAAATGTATTTCAATGTATTGTACTTGCCCTCCCCTCAGTGACTCTATTCTTGTTATTCCAAACCGCTGCCTTAAAAGTAAAATTCTCACCCCCCCAGCCCCTTCCTTAAGACTTGGCTATTGTGCCTTTCACCAGCTGTGGACAAAGCAGCACTCTAAAACGAGAGGTCAGAGGGGAAACTTTCACCCTAATCCTACATCCCAAAGGTCTTTGCAATAGAGGAGGAAACTGAGGCAGAGAGGGGGCAAAGGATCAAAGTCACTCAAAAGGTCAGTGGCAAAGTAGAGACGAGAACACAGATCTCCTGACTCCCAGCTTGGTGCCCATCTATGAACTAGATTACAGATGAGACCCTGATCCTGCAGATGGATGGACTGGTGCGGTCCTTATCCCTATAATCACCATGTTCAGTTCACTTCTATTTTGGATTAAAAATACTAAATTTCCCTCTTTGCTGATAGGTTTCAGAGTAGCAGCAGTGTTAGTCTGTATTCGCAAAAAGAAAAGGAGGACTTGTGGCACCTTAGAGACTAACCAATTTATTTGGGCATAAGCTTTCGTGAGCTACAGCTCACCCGATGAAATGAGCTGTAGCTCACGAAAGCTTATGCTCAAATAAATTGGTTAGTCTCTAAGGTGCCACAAGTACTCCTTTTCTTTTTGCTGAGTTAATCTTTGACCTATGACCTCCAGTTTCCCAGAGAGGGTCCTCCTATAAGCCCTAGCGACTGTGAGTCATTCTTTTCCCTTGGTAAGAAGGCGCAGGGCAGGCCTTGTATCATTTTGTCAGCATTCCAGTCAATCATCTTATTACAAAGTATCCTCTTTCTAGGACCACGAAGTGCCTTGGGATGTGAAGGCACCTTCCAAGTAATGCTCCCCTGCTCCTTGCAGTACTTGGCTTTGCTGGATGACTCATGGGAGCTCTTAGGGAAGTCCCTGTAAATGTACTAAGGGATTGGACATTTTTTGCTAGTGTGGATATACTGCCTAAGATCTGGCAGTCTGGCCATCCCACCCCTCTGCTTTTTGTTTTCTTTAGTTTAAGATCATCACAGCTTTTAACAGCTGCTGGTGGTTTGTCTTGCAGAACCTCTCCCTATCAATTGCATGCCGCTGTCTGTAGCTGCTTATTGAAATGGAAAGGTGCAGCAGTGGTAAAAACACCAACAAAGCCAGTGCTATCCCATGCACACCCATCAATATGCAGCCTTGACTTTAACCACTGATGAATGACTAGCTCTGATAATGATCCAGTTCAGAGCTTCCTTTCCAGGAGAATCCTAGGGATCAGCAGAGAGGGTTGTCATTAGGAATAGTCAATTACCAATTTGATATTTAAAGCTGACAGCAAAGTCAAAGTAGGTCAGTGCACTAATGGTCATCAACAGTGGTAATGACCAATTTCCTTAGAATTATTGCTGGTTGAAACTGCAATCAACGGGCTCACAAAAGCAATTTTTTATTTTTAAATTGGAGTCAATATGCAACGGGCTGCATTAGCAAATGAGCCCCTATCGGACAGTGTGCAGTGTTGCTTCTAATTGGGAGATGGGAGTAGTTGTGATAGAAAATGTGAGGGGCAAACCACATCTTCCAGTGGAAACCAGCTCCTGTCATTTTAAACATATGGATTATACTGGTTAGAAGTTCTGCCTATGGCCCATGAGGTCATGGCTTATGGAAGGGGGGGACACCATTTGCTGGCTACATCCATCCCAATGACCTATCTACTGTACTGTAGTCAACAATTCCTTCCATGACTGCACACTCCAGTCCAGGACTTGGGGGGACGCTATGCGTTTAATAGAACTGGTTGGGAAAATAGGGGGAAAAATGCTTTTTGTGAACAGTTTTAGAAATATGCTGATCAGCCTTAATTAGTCTGGGGAATGAAAAATCAGGGAGAGCTACAGAATCTGATCTGTGCCTGGCAGCTTCAGTAGAGAATCCCTTTTACAGGCATTCAACTGAGTCCTGTCTACCCCAATGCCATCAGCTTCTAGCCACAAGAGTAGGTAAGGTTCACAACATGTTCTTCCCCAGTCTATTCAAACGGCACGGCGGGTGCTGTCTGCAGCTGAACGGGTATGAACCGGTGCTTGCTAACATAGCTGCCTTGCAGTGCATTCTCTTGTTTTTCTCAGGCGACTTTCCCACTCTGTTGTGGCAGCTAAAAGGGTCAATTTTGCATTAATGGAAGTGTTGACCCGCTGACGCTTTTGTATAACTCTTGTTTTTAAAGCAGCTTGTGAAAGAAACAAACATGACGTAATCCTGCTGAGATCTAGAAACCTCATTGCACGGGCACAGTCCATGCCAGCAAAGCATGTGTTATTATTTATATTGCAGTAGTCCCGAGCAGCCTCAGTCATGGACCAGGACCCACTCCTGCTAGGCACAGGACAAACACAGCCAAAAAGACAGTCTCTACTTCAAAGATCTTACCATCCAAGTATATCCAGCCGAGGTCTTGCATGCTTCACTCATGCATCCTCTAAAGCAGAGAGATGGGTTTTAATTCAACTCGGGGAATCATGTATTATAGATTTTTGGGGTCTCTGCCTGAAAGGTGATGTGAACTTGAAACTGAGCTACAGGTCATCTTTCTATGCAAACAAATTCAGTGCTAGGTTGACAACCCTGGAAACTGAAGTGAGGCACCGTAGAGGCAAGGTTTTCTCACTCTGACCTGTGCAGAGCTCGAAGGATGACAGAATAACTCCATCACCATTCAGTTCTAGGCCTCTCTGCTCAAATTGCCATAGAGGGGGCCAGTTAAAGGGATATGGACATGCATATACTAGGAATTGGACTTGAGACCAGCAGTTCATGTCACATAATAATACCTTTCTTGTTACTGAGTTGGACCAGATTTGAACCAATGACCTAGAGATGAAAGGCACCATAGTCCATTACCCACCCCCTGAGGCAACCAGTCTCCTTATGCTAGGAAACTAAGGCCAGGCTACTACCCTTCCTTCCTCAGTTTTAACCTCCCTATCCCCATTCCAGTCCTCATTGCCTGCTGGGCATGACAAGAATAAAAGGAGGAGCAATGAGAGCCATATGCTGAGCCTCTAAACCATTATGCAGTGCTGTAGTGTGAAGCTAGCAGGGGTCTGCGATCAGATGGGAGAAGGATACTCAGAGGCACTGAGAGAGAGTGTTGTGGAGAGAGGCCTGGATGAAGCTGTCGCCAGTTAGTGGGTTTGCTTGGCAAGAAATGGCAGAGTGTTAACATTTGCGGAGAGAGGGTCCTGCCGCCGGCAAAAAATCATGAGGGGGTTGGTGAATGTGGGTTGTGCGCAGAATGGGAGGGAAGATTGTGGGTGGCAGTAAGAGCAATACCAGCCCAAGGGCTCCTTCCACTGGCAAAGCCCTGACGGTGGGGCAGTGGTGGGCAGGTTCAACCAGCTCTGGCAGGAGCAGCAGGGCCTGGCCTTGAAGGGAGCTGAGCTGGAGCTGCCTGAGCACAGCCTAGTCATGGAGGTATTGCATGGTGGGCGGGGTGCTGGAGGAGAGCACCACCAAGGAGGGCCTCCCTGCCCTGGGGAACAACAAAGAGCAGGAGACCCTGAATCAGCAGTTGCCGATGAAGGCTCAGGAGCTGAATGAGTTCTGGGAGAAGCACAACATCCACCTGATGGGGCGAGGGCAGAAGCCAAGACGGGTTCCGCGGGGGTCCTGGCCTCCTAGTAGGGAACCTGGGGGTGGGGGGTGGGGGGTGGGCCTGGCTTGTGGTCACGTCTCTAGACCCCTCCCGCTTCTGAGGCTTTACTTTATTATTTGGTGCCGCTCTTGTAATCCTTTTTGTTAAAGAAATGTTTGTATATTAAAAAAGAAATATCATGGAGCACTAGGCCACTTCTTCCCTCCTCCAACACCCGGCAGCATGTACAGTGCCTATGGAGAGAGACACTGACTTGGGCTATAGGCTTCTGCACTCCTCATTCTGAGCCACCCGTTTGCACCCCGCTACAGTCCCCTTCTTCGCACCACCCTTCCATGGGGCAAGAAGTTAGGACAGCTGGGAAGACACAAACAAAAACTTCTCTGAGTCGGCAGTGCTGTTTTATAACCAGAATCTGGGCAAAGTGTGGGAGGGGAAACCCTTAAACCCTACCAAAACAGGATGCTTCACCACACATGCTTCTCCCCGGGGGGACAGCAGGAGAGAATGGACAACCAGTGACAGATGTGTCATCACATTGCTTAATGCACTATTGGAAGATGCTCAGATACTATGTTGATGAGCTCAGTACAGAAATCTATTTAGAAGAAAATGGAATAGAACTGCCTGTCTCCTCAGAATCATCTTCAACCCCCTTCCTAGCATAGACTGGGTATAACCCCCCTGGCATCCTAACTTTTGGCCAAGCCAAGGAACAAAGGATTTTCCATTTTACTGTTCTCCTGGCTGTTGAGCTGACAAACCAGTAACATCAGAAGTCAGCAATGCTGCAGCTTAATGCTGACAGTCTCAGGGTGGGGGTGGGGTGTAGGTGAATAAGCCTGGGTTTCCCTGTCTCTTTATCCAATAGGTACATAATGAAAGGTAAACAGCCTCTGGGGCCTTCAGAATTGCTGCCCAAAATGTATTTCTAAACTTGGATTACTCAAACATGGCATTTTCCTGTTCGGAAGAGCTCAGATTGAACACAGCCTGACAAACAGAGCGTTCTTACAGTGATGCCCCTGTGCATTTCTTATCTCAACTTGAAAGCACCAGCCTACTTCCTCTGCCAGCCCCAAAGCTCCTTGCCTGCAAAGTAATGTGGTAAATCCACACAGAATCAACCACAGAGGAGAGGTGGGGTGTCTCAGGTGACACTTCTAATCTCCCTTCATGTCTAGCTCACTCCCTCAAATCCAGCCCAGGTCAGTAGTGAAGGGAAGCCATTACCCTCGGATGACTGTGCGGTTGTCTATGTGAAATGTGCTAGTGGCCCTCAGTCCCCGCCGGCAAGTATCAGCACCTCAGATAGCAAAAATGGGCACTCTTGCTTCCCGTCTCCGCAAAAGAACCACATTGCATGTGGTGATTAAATGGAATCACAAGGTGGTTCCTCCCAGTCAGTGTGGACCGAGGCCTGCTACTGGGGTAGCCTGCGGGGCATTGTGCCACCACTGTTCATGTTATACCTGTTCTACAGTTAGCTAGGGGGCCCCATTCCGCAGGGCTATCCATCGGGCACATTTCACGAGGGCTCAACTTCATGCGGTGGGGAAAAAACAGGAAGCAAATGTTGTTTGAACCTCAAAATAATGTCATGTTCTGAGGCTTAGGTACTGGCTTGGGCTGGTTCTCCCCATACTGTCTACTGCGATAGACACCAAAGAGCACCAAGACAAGTAATGGAAACAGCTCCCGGCAATATAATGTTATGAGGGCGGCCCTGCAAAGCAGCAGTAAATGACAGTGTGATTGTACAAACACACCTTCTCTCCATGAAACTCAGTGTACTGTGAAGTCAGGATGTATCGTCATCCCCATTTGCTGATGGGGAAACAGAGGCATGGAAACGTTTATTAATTTACCGGCAATCACAGAGTAATCCAGTGGTTCAGTCAGGCGTGCAACCCAGAGATCCTGGCTCCTAGTCTGCTTCATAACTGACCTCGCTCCTCCCTGCGTCTCCTCCTAACCCTCTCCCCTCTCCACAAAACACCCCACATGCTCTTGCTTTGTGTAATCGCTCCAGATGCTGCAATTTGTCCATCCTCTCCAGCTGTGGCTTTTCAGCAATGCAACACTTGCCCTCTTCAAAGGGCCGGCTGCCCAAAAAGTGACAGGAGCTCATTCCAAGGTAGAACAGGTTTCTGCAGGTCTCGCACTGAGGAACACGTGAACAGACAGGAAAAGGAGGATGCTCTCTGCCAGGCCCTTCCACTAAACCTGTGGAGAAGGGGGGGGGAGAAGAACTGACATTGCAGCAGAAGGGACGCTCCTCCCTAGCAAAACACTGGTGCCTTCAGCCCCTCTCCCGCTCTCCTTGATGCCTTAAAAAACATGAAAACCCAAGTTCCTGGTGTGCACTCTTGGCCCTGATAAACAGCTTCTGCCTGTAGGCAAAGTAAGCGCCACTTGAACAGCTAGATGAAGACATCACTCGTCAAGCCTGAGTCCTCTTAGGTAACAAATCTCTTAGTGCTTTATTCACAAGAATGTCTGCATAACGTGCTCACACCTGAGGGTGTCTACTGTCTTCAAAGACACTGGGGCCCCCTCCTGCTTCCCTTCCCTCCCTACCTCCCAGCTGCACCTTGCTTTGCAGGCAGAGGGAAGGGGCAGAAATGCTTTGCTTCAGGATCTCTTGCAACAACAGGAAAAAATCCACATGTAGTTAGAATGTGCTGGCTCTACCCTACAGTCATGTTAGGAAACAAACCTGAATGGTGGACAGAATGTGCAGGAGAGCCGAATCAGATTTCAGGAAGGGAACAGATTTCCACTTCAAGGCTCCAAGGGGTCATTATGAAACAGCCTGTTTCATGGATCTTCTCTCTCTCTCTCTCTCTCCCCATGCCCTTTCCATTTACTCATCTAGCACTGGTCTCTTCGCTGTCTCGCCTCAAAGTCTCCCCACTCTTGATGTAAGAGCAGAACCTTTGCATCTCCTGCCATCCCGCACCGCCTTCCTGTCCGCTTCCAACCAGAAACGTTAGAGAAGCAAAAGACCAATTAGGTTAGGTGAACCAATCCGTCTCCATGTTTGGGCAGTATTTGTTTCTAATGCATTTTTTCTGATAAGGTTACACGCATCTTGTAGCAAAGCCATCTCGCACTGGCCACTGATGGAGACTGGATACCAGACTAAATGGCTCACTAGGCTGGCTGAGTACAGCAATTCTGTGTTTCCAGCCTATACACTCCCCCTTACATTTCTGATCTCAGCTAACAATTTGTTCTCCCTTTCTGTGACTTTTAAATCTCTCTCTCCCTCAGCTGTTCTATAGTAATAATACTTTGCACTTCTCTAGCAGCTTTTCTTCAGAGGATCTCAAAGCTAATGAGGAGACAGTGCTAAGACTTGAGAAACCAGAAGAGATCTAACTCTTCCTTGAGAAGTGTGAGTAGGCCGGGTTTGTCATGCATCAGGTAATGGGCCGCACTGCAGAGCATGAGAGAGAATCCATTTGAGAATGGAGGGCACCAGCTTTATGGGCCAGTGACTCCTAGTGTCTATCTTTGGAGAACCATGAGCACCCATCCCATCCTCCCATCTTGCAGGGGAAGTATGAAAGAAGGATAAGCAGCAGAGAAGGGAGCTGGCAGTCCCTGAAGGTCTAGTACCTGTGCCCCACAGCAAATTGAGATGGACCTCAATTGTGAAGTTTGTATTCCCCAGCATTTGGGATTGTTTGGGTCCAGAGTTCTGGTTTGGTTCATTGTAATGGCAGAAACCAGCTGTGAAGTTTTGATTTGGACTTTCTGTTTAGATCTGGGGTGTGGTTATGGACCCAAGGCTAGTACTAACGAGTCTGGGCTAGATTCTTTGCTATTCAAGGCCTGGTCAGGAATCTGGAAGTGTTCTGCCCATTACAGTAACACAAGCAAGTGCTCTATGTGTGCAAAGATTTACATGGGATGATCAAATTCTTTCCCATTTCTGTTTTCCATGTGTGGGGTTGTGTTGGATCTCAAATGAATTCTGTGATAACAAAGCCATTTACCGTATGTGCCTCTCCCAAGAAACCCAGCTCCAGAATAAAAACAGGGACCCAGGAATAGAATAAGGAGGATATTAACTGATAAGATGTAGGTGTGGAAAATTAACACCGTCCTCAACCTGGGCAAATTTTCTGCTGTCCTGCATGGTGAGTCTTTGGCCAAGGTTTGTTGTTTCTGGGAGTAACACCTCTCTCTGCAGCAACAGGAAATGTTTCCATGGTCCTTGCCATGCATCCCAAAGTGTGAAATGCCTTGATCACATGGAGAGGGTGCTGAAAATATCAGCGAAGAGACACTACCTAGAAAAAAAAATGGACACATGGCGGGCACTGGGGGAGAGGCTGAGATGGAGCCTGCCCAGGGAAAACAGGTCTCAGTCATGGGTCATGGAGTAAACATAGATGCATTGAACTGCAGCGGGCAGAGGAAACACAGCTGAGCTGTCAGGTGGGAGAGGGTTTGCCATGTAGGGAGGCCAACCATAAAATTGAGTAAACCTCGCCAGCTTACTGGCTGAGACAACACGGAACAATACAGAAGATGAATTATGCATTTGGACAGCATCCCCTGCCACTGCCTCAGAACCTGCAAATCACCTGGGCCCGAAAGGCCAGGGCTTTCTGAAGGCAGGTGCCATGACTTGGCTTTCATCCTACTATCTATCTTAAGGACTTATATTGCCCCTATTATCTAGGACTTTGGGTTCAATTCCCTGCCCTGCAGACTCAGATGGACATCCTGTGTGACCTTGGTGAAGTCACCGAGTCGTCTTTGGGCTTTGGTTTCCCATCTGCAAAGTGGGGATAATGGCACTGCCCTGCCTCACAGAGGTGTTATGAAGATAAATAGGTAACGGAGCAAAAAAAGGTAGTGTGATCTGTGTAAGCGTGGCGCGTCTATACCTACGTGGTGGTGTTTTTTATTTCAGGAACTATAAGGAGCCCGTAAACTCAGCTTGTTAAAAGCAGCATTGTGCTGTCACAAATTAAGGTCACCGCTTCAAAAGCAAGAGTTACTTGAAATATTAGGACAGGGAACAACCCCACCTGCAGTTTATGTGCTGCCATTGGTGGATTTTGAGGTATATATGTAACATGAAACCTCTGCCCCTTTGTATTCTATATGCAGCATCTGAGAGCACCCATGACTTTTACTTGTCTGCAGGGAGAGCACTTTTACTTGTTCTCAGGGTTGCTGTGATCTGTTACAAAAGAGAAGCACACACTGTGCTCTCTCTCTTGCTTTGAGACTTTACTTTGTTTTTTTCTGGTTATTTTCCTTAGTCTCAAATCAAAAAGCCCTTTTCAATTGAAAGTATGTGATGAACTCTTTGTGCATGGAGAAACGTAGCAGAATTGATCGCAGGACCTGAGCTCAGTCCCTTTCCTCTGGGATCTGAGTTCAGCCCTTCATGATGGGAGTGAGAGGGACTCCTGTGATGGCCCCATCCCATGCTACATAATTTAAGCAGTAAAGTTGCTAGACATTATCATTGCAAAGAAAACATTCTGAGTGCATCACTGATGCCCATGCTGTTGTCCAGTGCTGGCTGACAGACAAACTAAATCAAGATCTGAACTTCCCCTTTCATCTCAACAGGATGACACTTTAGAATGAATCGGCAGTGAAATATTTAACAATTGTTTTTTAGCAAAAATGTCCAGCTACTTTGGGATGGTGGGTGGGACCTGAGTGACACCTTCCCCACCTCCTCTTCCCCTCTGACACCTCAGAATAAGGGTTCAGGTCCTTGCTCTCCAGGGCTAGCAAGGGGTGGGGAGCAGTGTGGGGACAGCTTGTTCAGCGCCTTGTTGTGTGACTCACTGCTCTTGGGTATCCCTTGCTAGCCGATGTCACAACACTGTAACAAGCACTGATGTAATGGCATGACATCCTGACACATGGCACGGGTGACCGAAAGTTACAGGTAGAAACGACTGGGGTACCTGGCTCAGCATTTGGCTCTCACCCTGGCCCACGTGGGACTGTATTTTCCATCTTCCTGTGCCCTGTCTGGACTACCTTCTGATGTAATTGCTCAAACAGTTTGCTTGCCCTTATTTCTTATGTCTCTTGATGTTGCCTTCATGTCTGGCTTGATTTCTGATTCAGATTTCTAACCACCTTGGTCGGGGCAGGGTATCAGATTTCTAACCATCTTGGTCGGGGCAGGGTGTGTGTCAGATACAGGATTCTGGTTAGAGCCCATATTTGTAATGAGTAGTGCAAGCATGTAGAGGTGGTTCCTATGTTCCTAGGTTCCTGTGTGCTGGGATCTTGTTCTCTGATCACTGCATCCAATGAGGACACAGTGCTCCACCTGCCGACAAAGCCAGCAGAGCAAGGCTGTCTTATGAACACTAGAGACTTTTGAGTGGGATTGAAAGGAAAAGAATTGTGTGCAAACCTAAAATCTCTTTCCCCATCTAAGCCTTTATGGGGCTGTTGGAAACATGCTCTGGAGAGCACCGCTCTAGCAGATGAGCTCTCCAGCCTTGGCACGCATGGCTGTTTCACCAGTGGCCGGCCCAGAAAGGATGTTTGGCTGTCAACAGCAAACTCATGTTCGCCTCTGGCCAACCTTTATGTGCAGCTGGAGAGTGTTGACCTGGGCTTGGGTGCCTTTCCCGCTCACCCCGCCCACCTGTTGAAGAAACCCAGGCATTTGTTCACAATAGTTTCATCCCTCCAGAGCCCTCCCTCAAGTGCTTAGTTTAAGTTTCCCCACCCTGCTGCTTCCTAAAAAAGCCACACTCTTCTTGGCTTCTTCCAGTAATCCAAGGAGTAAACATATCATTCCAGCAGATGTTCCATCATTGGGGCATCTGGAAACAAAGCCTATTGGAGGCCTCTGCAGAAAGCCCTCGGACTGAATGGACATGGCCTCCAAGATCTCTTCTCAGCCTCTGATGTCTTTGTCCATAGGCAGCAAGGGGAAGCCTGCACTGCCAGTACTGTATCTGTTCTGTGCATCAGTGTCGAACGTCATTCTCCTTGATCGCCAGTACAGCGCCTTTCACCAGGGCTGAAAAGAAGCAACAACACTGGCAGGTCCAGTCTTTGCCTATAAACAGCCTGTGATCTGTGATGGCTGCCTTAAGCAGAGGTTAGAGGAGAGCTGATTTACTGTGTAACCTTTGGCCAGTCATTAAAGCATCCTGTGCGTCAGTTTCCCCATCTGTTTACCTCCCAGGAGGGATAAGAGGCTAGATTTAATTCATCCATATTTGCAAAGGGCCTTGAGCTCCATGGATGGAGGGTGTTATATAAGTGCAAAGGTATTATAAGTGCATTGCTGGGACACAACTAAACCTGACATTCTGCTGTGCAAATAGGAGCGAGATTTGACACCAGACTGCCTCAGTGAACTCTTTGCTCTGTAAATAATGCCCAAATCAATTGCACATTGTAAACTTCTAGGGGTCAGTAAGCCCAGACTTCCTCCTGCAGCTGATGTAGTGTGACCCAGGGGGCAAATCCTGCTATCCATTCACTAGTGTGAATTCAGCTGCCCTGTGTCTCATTCATGGAGCATTTATCCTTGCAGTCATTGATTTCTCTCTTGCTTTGCTTCCTGTGATGGAGAAATATGGTCAAGTTCAGCTTTACAGGAAGTGATGTAAAGCTCTTAAAGAGGCATTTGGCCTTTTAACAGATTTCTTCGCTTTATTTTTTTCATATTTTATTTTCATTTCATTTTTTTCTCTCTACATTTGCCAGGAATTGAGTGACATGAACTAAGAGCAGGTGAAAAGTGCCAGATGGATAGGCCTGAGGTCAGAGCCTGCAGATCACACCAGCAAAAGCACAGCCTGCAAGACATGCAGGTGACTCAGTGCTAATCTAGAAGGGGCCCCGTTGCCCACCCTGCCCATGGCCGGGACATTAACAATGCCAGTTGTAGTGGCTGTTTTGTGACGTGGATACACCTCCGCTAGAAACTGGATTGAGACCCGCCAACTGGTTGTTCATTAGCTCCCCAAGAGCTAACTCACTCGGCTGGCACTTGTTTTGTCTGCATCTTTGTGTTACTACCTTATTCATTCCTTTTTTAGTTTCTTTCACGGTAATATTTTTTCTTTCCTTCTGTTTCTTGAACAATGCTAGGCCAAGAGGCTCTCTTTTCTACCAGCAGGGGGTAGTTTGGAGCAGCACTGTGGTGACAGGGCTCATGCTTCTCTTGAGGGGGAGAAAAATCCACCCCATCCCTCCTTCATCGAATCATAGAATCATAGAATATCCGGGTTGGAAAAGACCTCAGGAGGTCATCTAGTCATGGGGCACTTGCAAATAGGCCAAGGACCCCAACCTCCCAAACCCGCCTTCTTCCTTGATTTTCTTCCTTAAACTTCTCCTTCTCTTCCTCACACACTGATTCAGGCTGGAGCGGGGTGGGGCGGGGTGAGGGGGAGAGAGGGAAATGGTCCTGTAGGTAGGGCATTAACCTAGGTTCAAATTTTCATGGCTTGGATGAAACACAGATCTGACCAGCTGATCCCCCTCAAGCCCCAGTTTGGGATTTGCTGTTGCTAATCCCAAACCATGGTCCCCCCAGCGCATTTCTCCCCATATCACTTAATTCCATATAGGATCTTGCTATATGACCTCGAATGTACTACAAAATGATGCTGGAGGTGACATGTCCAAAAATTTACTGTATGTTGAGGTCTGATTTGTATTATATGCCGTCCATGTAGCAGAATGCCGTGATGTATTTAACAATGTAACCCAGGGATCGGCAATCTTTGGCATGTGGCCCGCCAGGGGTAAGCCCCCTGGCGGGCTGGGCCAATTTGGTTACCTGCCATGTCCGCATGTTTGATCAGTCGCAGCTCCCACTGGCCGTGGTTCGCTGCTCCAGGCCAATGGGGGCTGTGGGAAGCGGCGCGGGCTGAGGGATGTGATAGCCTCCCTTCCCGCAGCCCCCACTGGCCTGGAATGGCGAACCGTGGCTAGTGGGATCCATGATCAGCCGAACCTGTGGAAGCCGCAGGTAAACAAATGAGCATGGCCCGCCAGGGGGCTTACCCTAATGGGCTGCATACCAAATCCCTGATTTAAAATAAAGGGCATCCTGAATGAAAGCTGCTTGTTGCTGAGTATGGAGAAACATGAAGAAAATATCAGATACTGAGACATTATAAGAAATTAATTTCCTTTCCTACTCTACTACATGAATGATTTATAAATAATCAGATCATATCATGAGTATGAAATAAATTACAATTAGTTACTTTTCCTGGGGCAGGGAGAAAGAGCCCAGCAAGATGCCCTCCCCCCACCCTGTCAGGAGAACAAGTCGAAAGCAATAATTTAAGTGTTAAAAGCAGATCTGGCATTGCACAGAATATAATAAGTCCTCCTGAGTGAGTCACAGCTGAAAGGAGATAACCTCATAGGCCATAAAACAAGTAAGGGAGAGATAATCAGTAGATCACATCAGCTGCTACTGACTTCATCCCACAAATATGCATAATTATACAACCAATTTGCTTACGTGACTTAACACTGATGGTATCCCTTGGGAGGCACAAAAAACACCCCGAATGCATGGTGGGAATAATTGTGCAAATCATCACAGGGCTAGTGGATGTTAACTTGATTTAAAGCTTTATTGAATTACGGGCAATTGCTGCAACTGGTCAGTCCCAGGGATGGCACCGACCACTGTGACCTGTGTTTTCCTCACCAATGCTATCTTACAGCTGAAACCAAGCTAGAGAAAACTCCCACTGCTGGGGGGGTGGGAGGGGAGGAGGAGAACAGGCAAATCTATAAGTTGCATTTTGTTGCTAAAAATGCCCAAACTGACTCCAATATAGGTCATAAATTCATTCCTGTGTTAGCAAATCCTGAGTGTATTATCATCAAAATATTCCTGCTTCCATCCAGTTTCTATTGCCTCCAAGCATACCCTCTGCTCCAGCTGAGCGAAAGGTTATTATTTCAAATAATACTTTGCACGTACATGGAGTGTCTCCTTGAGGATCTTGGTTCATACTTATGTGCACAGACAATGACTAGCCTTTGAAATGCAAATGAAGTGTGCAGTTATTGGCATATTTATAAATCCCTAGTATAAAAGGATGACATGTAAATCAGAACTGAAGTCAGCTTTCTGAGTCCAGTGAGCCCAGCCCTGCCAATCCGTTTCCTCGCAAAGCTTGTGCTACCAACAGGTTTGAAGTGAGTGTGTCAAGTGGCAGTTGCTTGTCAGGAATATTCATGCTTCTAAAAAAAAAAATGGTTTTGCCTGTCTCAAATTTTGCAGCAGTGCATTTATTTAGGTGGAGGAGAGAAAGCTGAGAGTATGATGGACCACACTTTCTTATGTTCAGCTCTTCCCTCCGTTTGAAACCAGAAATTAACACACATTCTACTGGCTGATCGCTCAGATGGACAAGGCCAATACAGTGGAAATCTTTATACATTAAAAACAAAGCTGGTGATTGAGCTCCTCCATCTTGTGAAATCTTGGCTCTCAACCTCTTTGATAGCCTAGATAGTGTGAAACCTCATTCCCCCTTTAAAATATTTACAACCTTCAGCTGCATGGTTTTGTGGATGGGAATCAGCACTACGCCCAGAAAATCTGACTAGCCCCTAATGAATCCCACAGCTTTTTTGAAAACAGCATGCACAGTATTGGTGAAAAAGAAATTTAGAAAACTGCATGTTCTCTCTCAAAAGTGTGGAATGGATATAAACCCGCCTGCTTCAGAGCCTAAGTCAGCTTCCAAGAGACAGGTAGGAGAGAAACTTCCCTGTGGGCAGGTTATTCCATAACTGCCTACTATTTACCAAGGAGTTTCTTACACCTTCCTCTGAAGCAGGTGGTGTACTAATCACTGCCAGAGACAGGCTACTGTTCCAGCTGGACTGCTGGTCAGACCCAGTATGGTCATTTTCATTTTTTTTAAATGAAAACCCAATAGTTTTTGAGGAAAATGGATTTTTTGGAGGGTGGTGTGTGTGTGTGTGTATGTGTGTGTAAATTTCCATTTTGACAAAAAGCCTTTTTAAAATTAAAAATCTGCAACCAGCTCTACTGCACGCTCACAAAATACTAACACGGTCCCTGCTCCAAATAGCTTCCCACCAGTGTTTCGGAGAATGCCACATTTTTAGAGTCCACCCACAAACACCCAAAGAAGTGACAATTTTGTCCTCTTTTGGCTTAAGGGACCAGCAGAAATACAGAAAATCTCCAACATGGTCATGTATTGGCCTATAGTCAACTCATTACAACTTCTCCTCCCCCGAAAATTACTGTCAGCTGAAAAGGTAGGTACGATATTTCTTGATTAAATAAATTTGCACCCGAGTGTGGAACAAATTATGGGGAACATGGGCAGAAAGAGGTAGGAAGATTCATTATTGTATTAATTTTTCTTGGCTCAAGAAAAGCAGCAACAGTTACTAATCATAACTTTGTACTTTATTGGCTTCCACCTGAGGATCTCAAAGTCTTTTACAACCATAAGCCTGATTGAGGTAGGGAAATATTAAGACCCTCATTGCACAGACTGGGATAACACAAAGAAAGTTTCAGGGCTTGATTCTCAAACCCTCTGAACACTGAAGTCAATGGGAGCTCTTTTATGTTTGGAAGGCTTGCAGGACTGGACCCGCCCCAACTGACTTGCTCAAGATCTGCAGAAGAACTCAGAATAGAGATCAGATTTCCTGGCTTCGAATCCTAAAGAGTTTTGACCAGTAAGGGAATCGTTCCTTATGGCTGGGGTAGAGAGCTGTGAACACCATCTTATCTGATTTGGCGGTTCATTAAGAACCCAGACCTCAGCTGTGGTTTGCCAAGGATCAGAATCATTTTGACAAACCTGGACTAATTTGCAAGTGAACCTGGGTCAGTTTATTGTTTCAGCTTGGAGCCCAATGGTAACTTGGTTGGCTTTGACCTGAAACTGATTTTGACTGGTTCACATTTTTTGTTTATTTTAAAACAAAGCTGAGGGTGAGCTGAAAGGAAACGTGAACCAGAATGAACCGCTGTTGGACACGAGACATGATGCTAAACAACAAGAGGCATTTGTGTTAGAGATGGTGTGATGGGGCTGTTTTACGCCCCCACACTCTGTGAAAAAGTGAGATGCCAATTAACTTGCCTGCTTGCACCTGGAGGGTGGGCCAGGCCTAATTACAGATAAAGCCCAGCCGGGGGGAGATGGGTGTTTTCCATAAAGATAAGGCTGAGCCTATTTGGAGTGGGGAGACAGATCCAGAGGTGGTGCGGTCTGGTCTGGTCTGTGGGAAGCAAGCCTGAAAGAAGGCTGAAAGGGAGGGAGCAGAACAGAGTACAGCCACTACTCCAGGGGTGAGCTGCAGCGGTTCTCAACCTGCGGCCCGTAGGCCACTTGTGGCCCAATCAGCACACAGCTGCGGCTCATGTGACATCCTCAGGGCCATACAGGCAGTATATGTGGCCCACAATGGTAAATAGGTTGAGAACCACTGGTTGGAAGCCTGACTGGAGACAGGGACCCTGAGGAACTGTAGCCTGCTGGAGTGACGGGAGGAGTGTGCTAGCCCCTGGTCACTGGAGTTGTTGAAGGCACAGAAGCCTGTGACAAGATGTGGGGACAAACTCTAGTGGATGAGGTGTGCTTATGAGGAAGAGACAGCCAGGTGAACCCACCCTGTTTCTTGATGGGTGTCATTGTGCTGGGTGCTGTATACATACAAAAATAAGACCCACAATGCCCCAGAAAGCTCACCGTCTAGTATAATGACAAGGGCTGGCTAGAAAACAAGAATGCCATGTTGTGAAAAATGTTGAGGTTTTGAAATTTACTTTTTCTCTGATGTGGAATGAAAACGAAAAGCTATCTCAATGGAAGTTTAGTTGAAACTGTAGTACATTTCCACAGAAAGGTTGTTTTGACAAAAGAGCATTTTCTGATGAAAGAATGTTTCGTTGAAAAATTCCCAACCAGCTCTAATAATGACAAGATGCAACAGGAGACATGGCTGAAAGGGGAAAAGGTGTAGATGGAAGGATGAGGTCACAGATAGGGCTGGTTGTAAAACCAGTTTAAAAAAAAATCTTTACACTTTATTTTATTTTATTTTTACTTTCAGCATTTCTACAAAAATGTCGATAAATGTAAAAGGGTTCTAAGGTGGTTGAAAAAAATGAAAGAATATCAGTGTTGATTTTTACCAACATCTTTCAGAGGTTTTAAAAAAAAAGGTTTTGGATTGAATTCAAATTTCTGACTGAAAAGTTTTGCTGAAAAAAATATCAAAACTAGGAAAATTTCAACCAGCTCAAGCAACATTAAAATGTACACAATGTGCAGAATAGCAGCTAATCAGCTGCCTAGCCATTGTCATATGACAGCATTTGTAGGCACCATGGCAGAGCAGAGATCGGAAGGAAGCTGATAGGTTTACTGTTGCAAGCTATCCGTTTTGTCGGGGCAGTCGCCAGTTTGCAGTGTTATTTTGATCTTCGGCAAACAACTGGCATATGTGCAGTGACTGGCTTTTTATTATTATTTAAAGGACTTTAAAAACAAGCTGCTCTTGTTTGTGGTGGTTTCTTTCTGATGAATAACTAAATCTTCACGACCTGCCCTTCTCTGCTTGAAATGTGCCATGGAGGAAAGATCCACAAACTCTCCATCACTGCTCCCCATAACACCATAACTCACCCTCCTTTTGATTGCTCTGTCATTCTAGGACTTTAGATAATAGGCCATTATTCTCAGAATTGCTATTATATTTTATTAATAGTATCAGGGAAAATGTATCACCACAAACTCTGAAAGATTTGCAATTGGAGCACTGACAGCTCTTGGAAAGCGTAATGCATTTAGCTGACCTACTTGATGGATGTAAACTCTGGTCTCTTTCCCCCTCCCTTTCTAGCCCTTAGCAGCATTTTTTAATTCATATAGATAAGTTCCTTGCAGGTAGATAGCACAAACAGCAGGCAGGATGGCTATTACTGTACTTATAAAGAATGAGATGCAGTTTCAGAACATGACATTGGGCATGAGCAGGCTTAGGGGCATAGATGACACAAATAGCTTAGCACATGCAGGCAAGTCAAACTGTTATGATCTAAGGCAGTGTGGTCCAGTGGTTCAGGCATGGGGTTGAGGCCCAGATCTGGGTTCGGGTCCTGTTGTGTGACTGTTGGGGACGTCTCTTTCCCTTCCTGCATTTTGTCTTGCCAGTATAGATTGTAAACTCTTTGGAACAGAGACTGTGTCTTGCTATGTGGTTGTACAGAACCTAGCACAAGGGGGTGCCAAACTTGGTGTTATAAATAACAATAATAATTAATAACAATGAAAGACATCGCACATGATAACTTCATTGAGGTTTCCCTGGGACTCATGGGTCCCCCTGTCAGGATCTACTTGTAAGATGAGGGCCCAGGTGTGTACTATATTGTGTGTGTACAAATGTATCTTCAGGAAAGAGTCCACTCCTGTTTGGGAGGCCTGAATAGGATGTATCCGAAACAGCACCTGCAGGAGCTGGCCAGATTGCTGATTTTACCACCCGTCTGTGTTTCTAACTGATGGGTTTATTTTATTCCTGAGGGCCTCTCCATTTCTAAATTGGCTTGTGGATCTAAGTATCTTTTAAAGGGAGGACTTTAAGCTGCGGGTACACTAGGAAGCCATTTAAAGAGCAAAGTGTAATTGCAGGTAGTTGAGTCATGCTCTCTGATTCAGTGTCAGATAGGACAGTGCTTGGATTGTGCTAACAGCGTGAAAAGCAAAAACTAAAAATCAACAGCACTAGTAGTGAAGTGTAAACCTGCACAAGGTTCACTTCTTCATGATGCTCACAAGAAATGACCCTAAAACAGATGCTTTGTTAAAAATGGAGATGTTCAAAGCCAGCCCTTCCCCTGGTCTTTACAGCAAATCCCATCTTCTCCAGACACCTGTGGTAGGATTTTCAATAGCACCTAGGCACCTATCTCCATCAAGCTGTTAGGGCCAAGAACTATGTGGAAACTAGGGTGCAGGGGGGTGCTGCAGCACCCCCAGGTTTTGCTCTCTCCCCAGCCCGGGGCTTGGGTCCCAGTTGCCAGCTCTGCTGCCCATCTGCTGGCCCTGTGCCTGGGGCTCTGCGCTGGGGCCCCGCTCCTGGCCCCGCTCCCTGGCTGCTGACCCTGCGCCAGAAGCTCCGCTCCCCGACCCCATGCACAGGGCTTGGCTGCTTGCCCTGCTTCCTGGCCACTGGCTCTGGGCCGGGACCCTGCAGCCAGGGCCCCACTCTAGGTCCCGCGCCTAGGGCTCTGCTCCCGGGGTCCCGACCCCAGCTCTGCTACTGGTCCCACACATGGGGTCCCAGCTGCGGGCCCCATGCCCAGGGCTCTGCTCCTGGCCCCATGCCCACCCCTAGCCTTTGTTCCCTTACCTCTGTCCGGGTCCCCGTCTCCCGGAGACACGGTACTGCTCCCAGCCCCAGCTGGGAGCGGGAGAGGGCAGTGCAGACAGGGGTAAGGGGTCTGGCTTTCAGCACCCCCGCTATTAAAAGGGTCCCAGCGCCACTGCTACTGTGAGTTCCTCCCATTGCCTTTGCACTGTACATGCTAAGGCCTGACTTGCAGACACCTTATGCATGTGAGTCACCCCTTACATTCCAATCCTGCAGTGAGGTCGATGCAGATTCTGGGGGTTTGCCTGCTCAGAGAACACTGCAAGATCTGGTCCTCAGATTGTAAACTGGGCAGGGCCTGGTCCATATTTGGCTTTGTGAAGCACTGAGCAGGCTGTTGGCATGTTAACAGATAATAAACAATGATAATGATAAAAAGATCCTTCCTCTATTGCCTTCAGCAGGAGGAAGGTGCTATTTGACATGAGACAGGCTCCTGGATTTTATAATGAGTGTGTCCCTTCAATCACTGTTCCGTGGTCACTTTGCACTGCCTTGCATGTGGGTCTGAGGCTTTTCTTTCCCAGTCAGCCTTTCCATGCATGCCTCTCCCTTTGAAAGGCATCAGGTGCACTGAATTATACTGGCTTTGTGCGCTCCTTTCCCTTGGTTGCTGCCAGCTCATTCCAAGGCCTTTGCCAGCCCATGCTAAAGCACCCTGTCTACCACAGCTGGCCTGCCTCTGTTAACAGGCGGACAGGAGGCAGGAGGGGGAGCGTTACTTTCTCCTGTCAGTTTATTAACACTTTGTGCTGCCATTTTGACTGTACTTTGGGAGGGGAAATAAAAGGATCTAAAGTTGAACCCCTAAAGGAAAGGGGGATATCCATTGCAGTGGGGATTAGCTCTTAGCTGCTGGCCATATACTGCCTCTTCCCTGCTTGGGTGCCCCTTCCAATTCTGCACTCTTATGTCACAATACAAACTCTCTGGGTCTGTATATGGTCATGGCCTAGCAGCTGGAACCAACTAAATGTCTTTGTGAATTTAATTACTTAGTAAACACTGCTTTAGGTGCCACAGAAGGCCCTCTTCTATACTTTGTTAAAGTAGGGAAGTTAAATTATTGGAGCAGGAGGTCTATATACGTGCAAAGAATGGTGAATTAATTTGTGTCTCCCTATTACAGATCACAATAGCCTTACACTGGCTAGTATCCTACACCTGAGTAGTCTCACTGCAGTCAGTGGAATAAGGTACTGCACAATCTGAAGAAGGGAATCACAATCTGGCCCAAGGAAACTGAGGCACAGAGTGGTTAAATGGGGTGCCCATGGTCAGACAGTAACGTCAGTGGCAGCTGGGCATAGAACCCAGATCTTCCCATACCCAGTCCTCTGCTCTAACCATTGGAGGCTGCTGCCTCAATATCCTTCACTGAAAGAGCTCAATGTCTTATACAAACATTAATGAACTGAGCCTTAGGACATCCCTGTGAAGTAGGGAAGTATTATCCCCAGTTTACATATGGGGAAACTGAGGCACAGAGCCCTAAATGGGATTTGTGCTCCTGAATCCCCAGCATGGCAGAGCAGGGAATAGAAGTCAGAACTTCCATCTCCCACTCCAATCCTTTACCCACGAGATTCCATTATTTTCCATTCAGAGAGTGCACATGGAGCACTGAATAAGAATGCAGACAGCATTCACTTCTGGGATTTTACTAATGAAGGGTTGTTCCTTGGAATATATTTGCTAGTGCTCTGTTCATTCTAGTTTTAAATGTCTCAATAGAACTTCCCTTGGGAGACTTCCACAGTTTAACACATTCCATCATTATTTCCTGATACTCAGCCCAAATTTTGCTTCTTTTCATTCCATTATTTCCAGTTCCACCCCCCCAAACCACCCTAAATAAATGCTTTCTGCCAAAATTTTCAGACCCGAATGCTTAACATTATGCTTCTAAAGCCATATTTAGGAATTCTGGCCTGCTCTGCAGAGCTTCTGAGCAACACAGCTCCCACTGAAATGAAGGACATCTTCAAATGTACTGACTTGGAAAAATCAGACTTTTAGGCGCCTCCATATGGATTCAGGAGCCTCATTTGGGGTATCCAGGTTTAAATATTTTGTCCCTCCATCCTTGATCTATCCACCTTGTAGGCAGATATAATTGCTGACTAATCATCAGTAATCTAAACTAGTCAAAGTCAGTTCTTCCAATCCCCCCCTCTTCCAGTTCAACTCCTTAATTTTTGCGGCTGTTCTTATCCAATTTGTCTGCAGCTTTGTGTTGTCAAGATCCCCAGATATGAATGCAGTGTCTTTCACAGTCTTGCTATAAATTAACAGAGAGAGAGAGCAACACCTCTGGTTATACCTGGTCCTGACTCAGTATCGGAGGAATGGACTAGGTGACCTCTTGAAGTCTCTTCCAGCCCGACATTTCTATGATACCTGGCTTGTATGTTAAGGCAACCCAAAACTGCATTGGCTTATTTTTGTTTGTTTGTATTCCACAACGTGTTGCTAGTTCATACCCAATTTTCTGTCTGTTAACACACTGAGGCCTTTCCAAGTACCTCCTTACCCGCTGCGTTCCGATGTGGGTATCTGCCTTTCAAATTGGTTTCCCAGCCGTCGGTATTGGCTTGCAATTTCCCTGATCAAATATCCATTTTGTGCAGGTTTCTCTCTCTGCAGGTCCCTTTTGGATTATTTCTCTGTCCTCCTTGATTGTTTGCAACCTCTCCCACTTAAGCATTGTGTGTGAATTTCATAAATATATGGTTTACTCCTCTCAGACCTTTAATGAAAATGTTTAAGTAAGACCTTATCTATCGCCAACCCCACCTGTGGAAAAAAAAAATTTGTGAGGTGTGGAGCTTTGTGAAGTATGGTGAGTTTGTGTGGCTACCTACCCTGCAACATCTGGGATCATCTGGGGATAGAGTTCAAAAGTCTTAGCAGGAGCTGGGTTACAGCCTGAACCTCGGAATTAAGTGGCATTGGATATAATTTGCAATTGAGGACCCATTGATGCAGTTAATTTTTGTTGCTTATATATCTCTCAAGAGGGTATTCTGGTCCAATTAAAATAACTGTAGTTAATTTATAAGGCATGTTTCCCTGACTGTATGTCAGGAGGCAGAACAAGAAAGTCACTGGTGAGAAGTCCGGTTCCTGTTTGATGGGATTGCTTTGAAGGAAGCCTTCGGACGGGGAGCCCTTTGAAAGAGCAAAATGATCAGTGTAGCAGCAGGGAAGGCAGAGGACTCTTTAAAAAGAAGAAGAAAAAAGAAAGTAAAAAGAAAGTTTATAAATAGCTGTAGATGGAAAAGCAGAGAGCTCACACTTTGATGGAAAAGGGGAGGGTTTTGAAGTTTCTGTACAAAGGCTGCAGCAGGATTTTATTCCGAATGACATTGAAGAGAGCCTCAAGGAAAGATCAGTGTGATTGGATATGAACACATGCTGCCCTGCAAGACTCTTGTTCCATCAAGGTCCTGGTGAAATGGACTAGGAGGATGTAATTGAAGTGCTTAGAAAATATTCTAGTCTATTTAGGTTCTTATCACCCACCCGTTATTCTGACATCTGAGTGCCTTGTCCCCAAACAAACTTCCTAGTTGAGAGAAAGAGAGAGAGAGAGAGAGAGAGAGAGAGAGAGAGAGGACTCAGTAGTAACACCTGTAGGAGGGGACCAGTCAAGCCTGGACTTTGCAGCACATTGCCTGAACAGCTCTACATCACCTAGTGACACCATGTGGGCTGGAACCTTCCATGGGATTTCCCAGGAGGAAGAGTCCTTCAAGAAAGCCTCCACATCCTCCTAGACTTAGCAGCCATGGCTTACAGGGGTAGTGGGAGGGGCATGCCGCTCCTGTTTCTCATGTACCACAATAGAGAAAGGAATCTAAGGGCAGGAAGTAATTTTTTCCTTAAGCGCATGGAGCCATGCACCAGCTGTGATAGCCTTCCTCATGTTGGGTAGGACCTTGCTCCCTAGTTTCAGTGGCAATACACATGGAGTAAGGTGCACCATCCAGTATATGGCCACTGTGGAGGAGCCCAGTGCACAAAATGTGTCTGCTCAGAACAGTAGGTAGGAGAGAACACGATTGACTCCAATGTTTCTTATTGGGTTAAGGTAAATATAAATAAAGGAAATATTACTGACCCCCAAAGAGTTCAAAAATCATGTGTGGCCCCAAAATCATGAGATTGACTTAAAAATATAAATGTGTGGGGTATGTTTGCTCCTTCTAGTTTTTCAGAGCCTTTAGGATTCATGATTTCAAGCTTTTCTCTATAATTGTGGGGACAGAAATTTCCTTTTTTTTTTAAAAGCTGAGAGTCTCACGTAATCACAGGACTCCAGGAGCTGGGTCTCCAAGAAACACACCGCGCCTCATGAGGCTCACAATAAAGTGGCAAGAGTTGGCAACACTACTGCAGTACTTACAGTTTCTGTAGCGATTGACCAAAAGGAAATGTAGTAGTGGTTGCACTTTGAAAAAGAAAAGGAGTACTTGTGGCACCTTAGTCTCTAAGGTGCCACAAGTACTCCTTTTCTTTTTGCGAATACAGACTAACATGGCTGTTACTTTGAAAAAGCAATACATTGTTGAAAAACGATAGTCAAGAACAGATACAAGTTTCAGGATGCCTGCAGGACAATGTAAAACATAAGGGTATTTGTTTGCTGTCACCCAGAAGGAAATGGCTTTCAGTAATTGGCAGAAATTGATGTAGCAAGATAAACTGGTGGATTGCGTACTGCTTGTTGTGATAGGACACAGAATAGTTACAGTGAAAGGCATAACAGTGACACTGCAGTACCGAATGCTCATCCGGCGATATATGCTTTGCAAGCACCCATGGACAGGCAATTAGAAGGACTGCAGAAGAAAGGAATAATTTCATCTGTAGAGTTTACTGGATGGGCATTGATTGTATGTGTATGATCCTAAAACTAGTGGATAGGTGAGGCTGGGTGGGGACCATTGAGCCTGATGGCAGGACGTAGAGAAGTATCCATTTCCAAACCCACAAGATTTATTTGCTGAACTGTGAGGAGGGGTGAAGTTTGCAGATTTCAGTCTTCAGGGCTGTCAGCAGCACTAAATTAGCTTTTAAAAAAACTTGCTGATTGCTGAGAAGACAAATTACCCACTGTGTGCCTTAGGGGCAAATTAATTGTATTTTTGTCTAAAATTGCAGTTGCCCTGGTCTTTTTCTGATTTTCAGTGGTTTATAGGTGAGCAGTAGAAGAAAGACACTCCATTTTTGAAACTTGCACTTCAAATGGCTTCAAAATAAACTAGTTTAGTACTAAAATGTTGGCAGAAACAACAGCATAGTTTTTTCCACTGCTAATGAGTGAAATGGGGCTTTAAAAATGGCTGTAATGGTTATTTGTATTATCATAGCACCTAGTAACATGTTCCAGGACCTCATTGTGCTAGGAGCTGTACAAACACCGAACAAAAATACCGTCCCTGCTCCAAAGAACTTACAATTGAAAGTGAGTCCAAATCATTAAAATTCTGATGTGGCAGACTCTCCTGCATTTTCACACAATTTTGATCCTGGTCTGGACCTGAACTTTGTGGCTAGTCTGGATGTTTACCCTGAGCTGAACCAAAATTTCTTTATCTCAGCATCTCAGACCATTGGGGAAGTTTGGATACAAATTCAAATCTGTCTAATAATGGGGAAAGCATACTTCTTCATCTAACCACCCCTGAATTTTGGGGGAATCTGGATCCACATCTGTAATTTTATACCTCTAGCCCATCTCGCACAAGCATCTCAGTGCTTTCTTCTGTAGTATGGCCATGGGACTCCCATGGTGCACTGCTTCTCCTCACCAAGAGGGAGACCATGGTGCATCCTGGGAGATGTCGTCTGACTGGGGAGCCTGGCCTATAGAGAAGAAAGGGAGCATGAGGCACTCAAACCACAGTTTCCATGAGGCACCAGGTTGGCATTTTTGAATCTAAACATTTCAGTTTTTAGCCACAATATTAAGGTGGCTTTTTTTTTTGTTTTTTGTTTATTTTTACTGAAAAGTCAAAATTTCATGCCAAGTCTCCCTCCACTCCATTTTCTGACCACTTTGCTTCCTTTCACATCCCATCTACCATGGTGAAAAAAAGTGTTTTTAGGCAGCGCATGAGAACAATTCCTAAACTCGATTTGAACCTCTGTGTAGATGGGACTTAAAACAGAGGTGTAACCTGGGATTAGCAATCCTGTCAGTAGAGAGCCATTGTTGCTAACTCTCCTGGTTTTATCACTATTCTCACTCTATTTGATGTTCCAGACTATGGAGAGGTATGTGATTAGGTAAGAACCACAGCTTTCATTAAAACAAAAGTAAGTTTCTAGCCCTCATGAGCGCAGGGAAAAGCCTGAAAAATGTGAAGTGCACCCTACTGGCTCATAAACCAGAAGGCAAATTAGAAAAAACCCAAGTTGATTAAAAAAAAAACAACCCTTTTTTTTGGTCCCGACTCATGGTTTTCAAGTGCTTGGGATTGGCAATACAGCGCTAGTGATAGGCAGATGCTTGGTAGTTCTGCGATTGGGAAAGGTGGTGGGAAGACCCTTTTCTGGTATTATTTTCTAGAGGCCTAGTTATTTACCAGCCTAATTCAAATGGGAAGCAAAGAGATCTTTGACTCAGCCCTTTCATCCTTTCACGGTTAGGGCAATACGCAGACAGCTAACAGCCAAAGCATTACTCACAGTCACACCAAAGGCATCCGGTTACCAAATACATGTCATGAAATGTGGCAGAGGAGACAATCAAACCTATCAGCAATGAGTAAACACTGGTGGGTTAAGGATATACCTCTGTAGTGAAAGAGGTTGTTCGACTTGTCCACAGTGGTTCTAGTTGCTTCTTGGGCAGTACTAATTAAAAGCTCTTTGTTCTATCCACAGTCCCTGTGGGATTTCTCGGCATGGAAGAAGCTTGTTCAGTTCATGGAAGTGTCCCTGTTTGGGGGAGGTCATGACCACTCTGGCCCTAATGTAGAGTTTGTTCCAGTCGACACAAACTTTCCATGAAGGGGAGGCGGAGGGTGGAATTTTTCAATGTGCCTTAAAGGTTGTGAGGTGTCAACTTGCAAATCTGACAGGTTTCAGAGTAACAGCCGTGTTAGTCTGTATTTGCAAAAAGAAAAGGAGTACTTGTGGCACCTTAGAAACTAACCAATTTATTTGAGCATAAGCTTTCGTGAGAAGTGAGCTGTAGCTCACGAAAGCTTATGCTCAAATAAATTGGTTAGTCTCTAAGGTGCCACAAGTACTCCTTTTCTTTCAACTTGCAAATCATCTCTCTGTTATAACTGAGACTTGGGGGAGGGTCAGCTGTTCTGCTTCATTGACACTGAATTAGTCGCTTAGCTGGAGGACTAAAGAGAGGAAGAAAAAAAAATCCTCTGGAAGACAAGTCTCCAGTATACAAGATTGGTGCTAATGCTGAAATAATAAAGAGGGGTTGAAAAAAGAAAAAAAATCCCACCCTTTCTATTGCTGTTGTCTCCCTGATGGCTGGTTGGGAGGCACTAGAAAGGGTTTATCCCATTAATAATAATTTTCACTTAAGCTTAATCTCTCATTCAGGAGATCAACATGCTTTAAAAACACAAGCCCCTCTGTGAATCGTTTTTATCCCCATTTTACAGAGGGGGAAACTGAGTCAGAAAGAGGTCTGATTGTCAGAGGTGCTGGCCACCTGCAGCTTCCATTGACTTTAGTGGCAATTCTAGAGGCTCATCACTTCTGAAAATCAGGCCTCACTAATGCCAGGTTACACAACAAGTCTGTGCCACAGTCCAGGGTAGGACCCACACAGAAACCATCACATTTTCACTCATTTGTTCACATACTAGACACTTCTCTACTTGTGAGTGTGACCAATGGCAATTCTACCCTCCTCATCAGTCCACGTGGCTTTGTTTGGCAACAACCAAATGTTGCCCTTTCCCTTCCTTCTAGGGTCAAACTGGAAGTTTTCATGAGTTTGCTCCAGATGAGAATTCGCTGTATGTTTGCAAAAAAGTGCTGATCTCATCAAAGAACAGAATGAGCTCCCTGCAAGTGGAAGCAGCTGCCTTTAATTTTCATGGAAAAGTTGAGGCAAGATGGACAGGTCACTTTTTCTCATTCCCAGGAAGATGTGATTTGTCTCCAAGGCTGCCTTTTTACCAGCAGTGGGAATTTGGTTGGCCATTTGCAGATGGACTTCCCCAGGTTCTAGGAAAGCCCCATAAGCCACTTAGCCAATTCCTTGATGTTTCCTGTCCAGCCCTCTGGAGACTCCTGCAAATTCTGGGCTGTGGAAGGAGGGCTAATCATTTCTAGGTGAATGTGGGGTGAAAAAGAATGAAAATGCCTCTGATAGAAGTTTGTTAGCCAGAGATCCATTAGTTCTAGGTGTGAGGGGGGTACTGCAGGATGGAGAGGGAGGAATAGTCAGTCACACTGGTCAGAAGGTATCAAGGGACATGTCTATTCCCCAAATGAAAGACTGAGAGATGTTGAGCTCTCTCCATATCTAGCCTAATGGTTGAGCCCCAATGGGGTCCCTGGGCTACACCCCTTCCCCCAACAACCCATATTTCTGCAGCTGCTGTCTGGTATTGCAAATAGCATTGCTAATTCTAACAATGCAAACATTTGAGGTCCTCTGTCTTAATCCCCACTTAATCCCATATGGAACATTCAGGGAGCTGTGGTCTTTCGGAGAGTCCCTCAGACCTCCTGCATGTGACCCCAGCGCCAGGCAAATAGCGTGACACTTCTGACTTTTGCAGAGTGCATGTTGACTATTGAGCCAGAAACTTTAAGGTCCCAAGCAAAGAGAGAGAGTGGATTACCAAATTCAGCATTTCATTTGTTTGCCTCCTTTGTCGACCATGAAGGGCACTCAGCAGAAAGAAGAAGCCACGCTAAAATGACTGGTGATTTACTTGTGTCCCCTTTCCCAGTTTTGTCCCACTCGTGGATTAGACATTGAACCCAATCTCCCTCTGTACCAGACTTTCCCATCCCAAACAGACTCCTGGGATTTCTATTTCTCTCCTAGGGAAGCCCCTCCATTAACCCAAACTCTGGCTTCTCTTATTCCTCTACCCAATGCAAGTAAGTTTTCCCTTCAAGAGACCTGAGCTCTAGTTAATTTGCATTTTGGTCTATAAGTTACAGATAAATAAAACACATCTTTTATATAGAGTACTGATTTCCTCTGCAGAGGGCATTATTTTTGATTGCTCTTATGGGCCTGATCCAAAGCCCATAGTAGTCAATGGAACAATTCCCATTTGGATCTGGCCCTGAAGAAATATACTGTAGGCATGGAATCATTGATTAAAGCCCAGGATCTGTATTCAGGAGATGAGAGTTCTATTCCAGACTCCACCACAGCTTCATTATATGACTGAGAGTGAGTCCCTTCAACTCTCAGGGCCTCAGTTTTCCCATCTGTGAAATGGGGATAACATTTACTACAAAAGGGTGCTTTGAAGCTTTATTAATTCATGTTTGTAAAGTGAATTGAAGAAAAGTGCTATGGGCCAGATTTCCAAAAGAGTTCAGCTCCGATTTTGAATCAACCCTATTTTCAAAAGTGCCCTGCACCAGCAGCTCCTGTGGTGAACTGTGTGTTGAACACTTCTGAAAATCCAGCCAAAGTGCCAGTAGATTTCTTGTTAAAGGATGCACTGGCTCTCTCCTGAATCTTATCTACGGTCCACTTCGCTGCTGTTCATTCCTCTTTTGTTTCTTTTAAGTAAATCCTTTCCCCCTCTTTTTTTCTCCAAAACAACCATAAACTGCATGAAAAACAAGAGTTCTGCTCTGTAAGTCCCATAAAATCGATCCATCCTAATGAACGTTCTAACAATGACAACCTTCTGCCAGTCTCTCTGATCTTAAATGAAACTCCCCTTGTTCTCCTGATTGTCATATTACGAGGAAAATGTGAAAGAACGTCTAGAAGAACTAAAGAGAGGCAGAATTTTTGTCGCTCTCTTTTCTCACTCAGATCCCTTTATGCTGCCTTCCTCCCCCCGCACATCTCTCTCCCCTCTCACTCTCTGCCTCAGTTCCCATTGAAATGTCAAATGCCACAGTTGTCTGCAACTGAAAGAGAGGCTCCCCGGTGGGAACAGAATGCCCTTCTAACCTGAAGGCCCCGGCTGTTCTCTTCTCCCTCTTTGGTGTTTCCCATCCTGCTTTCTCAGCAGATGTTCTGTGGGGTAGCTCAGGCTGTAAAGGAATGAGCTTCTTTTCACCTGGCTGTGTGAATGGGGCTGGCACAGAAATGCTTGGTCACTCTCTCAGGCTCCAGCACCAGCTTACACAGAAAGAGATTTTTTTCCCAGGGTAGATTTCTTTTCTTTTAAGTAAGAAAAGATGAAAATAGGAGAGAAAAGTGGTGTGTGTTTGAAGCTTCCTCTGTGGTACCAAAGAAGGCCTCAGAGTTTTGTCACTGCTAGGGTTTTTGTTCAAGGCCTTTCCTCTCCCCTTTGCTCTAGATCCCAGTTTTCCCAAGCAGCTGACAAGATAGCCATTTTGCAAACGTTTGAGAGCTTTTCCGATGGCGTATATTTTTGTCCATTTCCAGCCCCCGAAACGTCATGTTGATGTGAAATGGCGTGCAGAACAGCAGCTGGGGCTGAGACACCACTTTAGCTCCCAAACGGGCCCATTTTAGCATGACAGAGATAAGAAAATGCTGAGCCATGGGTCTGTCCATAGGGTGCGCTGTCTTCACCATAATATTTTAGAAGGGTGGAGGAGATAAGTGGGGAAAAAATTATTCACAGTCAACAACTTAGTCTTAGTCTTTCAGGGCAGTTTTGTACAGCCTTAGTCCTTCGGGTGGGCCTTTTTGTATGCAGATCGGTTGACTTCAGTGAAACCCTGTGTACATTCAAGGGCCTGTCTGCAAACATTTGACTGCAGGCTTTCGATCATAGATTGTAAGATCTTCCCATCTTTCTACTGCTCCAGAAATTTGATAATCATATAATACATTTCTAATGAATAGATCATGGCTATTTTAAAATACTTCGGGGTACCTTGTCAAGGCTTCTCTTTTGACATTTACACACGTTCCAATCCCAGTTGCTTTTTGAAATCGAAGTGCATTTTTACAATGGCTCATTGGAGGCTGTAAATGGTGCACATGGGATTAACTGGGCTCATATTGCCTGCTGATGTGCCTCCCACTTGCATTCACTTCGCTGGAAGTAGGACTGGTGCCCTTGTGAGTGAAAAACATCTTTAAGAAGCTGGGCACCGTGTTGAATCTTGGTTAGTGCTTTGCAGGACTGAGCTATTCATTATCCGTTGGTATTACAATGGGGAAGAGTGTCAAACCAATTTGGAAGCACCATTGAGGTGAAGTGCGCATGTCCCTCAGTAGTTAAAAAGTCCTTGTCTGAGATGGATAGATTGCACCAGTAAGGAAATGTTCTATTCTTTTGCCTCTGGGAATCTGAGATCAAATTCTGGTAAAGAAAGGGAACGCATAAAATGAGTTAGATGGGCCTGACCTAATCTGTACTGAACTTTTGGCTCTGTGCATCTTGCATTTGGGAACATTTGGTGTTTTCTGCTCAGAAGAGATTTCTGAGTGGGAGGCTTATCTGAGGTCATGTGCATTGGCTGTGCTTGTGTGTAGTGGGGGAAGCTCACAAAGCATTTTCCCTGTTTCTATTTAGTACCCTCATCATCCCCTCACATCTACAAGCACTAAAATTAGTCGTATTAAATAAATAGAGAGGCCATAATAATTCCTAGTTCTCACTGCAGATCTCAAATAGTTTGACAAAGTGAGTAAATATCATTATTTCTATTTCACAGATGGGGAACTGAGCTGCAAAGACTTGCCCTAGGATATCCAGCAGTAGAACCAAGACTAGAATTTAGGTCTCGTTTAAGTCAGTGCTATTCAAAGTGGTGGTTCGCGGACCGGTGCTGGTCCGCAAGCCATCGGCTGCCGGTCTGCATGCACACTGGGGAAAAAAATTGCCGGTCCCCCACATCAAATAGCTTGAGAAGCGCTGGTCTAAGTCCTAGTCAAGCAGCCTTATCTACTGGATCATGCTGCCTTCTAAGAGGCTTATTCCACAAGATACGTCTTGAGCTGTAAGTGCTGTATATTGTTAAGGTTTCCAAATTAGCCCCTGGCTGGTGTCAGTGCATTTCGGTGGAGATGATGCATTGCAAATTGTTTCATCTGTGACTGCCTGTGACAGGGTGCTTACACAGAACGGCATGGCCTATACATGCATATTTTGTGAAATAACTCTTCAGTCCAGCAGAATGGAAAGATTAACTGAATTAACCCTCTTAGTTTGTTCTGAATTACTCCAGATACAGCTAGATTCATTTGGGACTCAGAGTAACATGGCATCATGGCTGGCACTAGATTAGCTGAAGACAAGTGCAACTGAAATAAAGCATTATTGTCTGGCTATGCTAGCCTTCACCAAAATAAAAGACAGCTGGGTGGGAAATAGCATGCAGCTTCCAAGAAGCATCCATGGTGTTACCATAGACTGCCATGAATATTAGCCCTGCTAGGCAACCAGCAAAAAGAGCTGCAGGCAGCCATATCCCAGGCCAAAAGGAGAAAGAAAGGAAGAAAAAAAATGTAGGCAGCTAACCCTGAGAAAAAAAGAGAAACCGTCTTCGTGATCATGCGCTGGACTGGAAACCTTTTTATTTTAATCCTCTGTGTCAAATTCTTTCCCTTCCCTTTCACGCCCAAGCAACCATTACTGGGGTTACACCCACACTGTGCGTCGGTTGGGTGGCCATGGACCCCACCTTCCGATGTGCCTGACCTTCCAGATGGTTACGATGTAGCTGGAGGGGAGATGCAATACAGAGTTGCCTGGAACATAGCATGTAGACATATTCATAAGTGAAGAATCTGGTTTTGTGTATTAACCTTTGTACTCTCAAGCTTAAAATCCTAAGACCATTGAAATCAATGGGACTTTTGCCATTGACTTTGGTAGAGTCAGGATTTCACCCCAGGTGTCCCAGAGAACAGGGATTGCACAAGCCAATGCAGCAGCCATGATGGCCAACATTTTCACAAGTGACTAGTGATTTTGGGTGCCCAACTCGAGACACCTTAAAGGGGCCTGATTTGCAGAAAGTGCTGAGCACCTGCCCTCTGAAACATCAGGCCCCCTTTAAGGTGTCTCAAGTTGGCTACCCAAATCATTAATCACTTGTAAATCTTGGCTTGTGCACTCAGAAATAAGCTCTTGCATATCACTGGACTTTTAGGGCCACATCCTGGTACTCTCACTCACCCTGAGTCCCTTACACTGTGTGTGCTCCCATTAGTTGTAACAGGACTACTTTCAGAGCAACCCTACTCAGCATGAGTAAGGGTACCAGAATCAGGGGAAATTGTTCTGCACAGTCAGGGGATGCTATTTTCAGTGGTGCACTACTGGTTAGGCCCGAGGCATTCTCTTTCAGATAGAAAACTTATTTCAGGAAGCCTCAGAGCGCTGCTCTTTTGGGTCTGGTGTTGTGTTTTAGCCACCACTCTGAAACAATGGCCCTGCTCGGTGGCCGGTTTCATTACATGGGTCATTTATCGGAAAAGAGTGTTGGCAGCTGACTGGCATGGGAGCAGCAGCAGAACCAGTGTTGCCTGATTTAGGAGGTTAATATTAATTTGGATAGTACGGGTTTTAGGCTCGCCAATCCATTTGATCAGAAGATAAAAATTCCTGTCCCGAATCAGGCTCCACAGAATTTACAAAGGACCGTCGGGGGTATGACAGGAAGCTCACCACTGAGACAGATATAGCCATACGGACTTTTTATTAAAATAAATGAAGTAGTAATTAAATGGTAAAATAATCAGAATTACAAAGTTACAATTGTATTACTGCTATTCAGAAGATACATATGGTAATATGGTATTATATGCTACAAAGCTTTGGTTAATATACTCACACACATCCTTGATAACCTGGTGGTGAGAGACTCAGGACCAGCCTCACCTCTGGCGGTTCAGGTTCCTCAATTCTTGGCATTGAGAGGAGATCTGAAACTTGGGCCAGTCAATCAGATTGTAGTGTCTGACACTGGAACCAGAGTAGCTTATTTACCGGGTCATTAACAGCTTGGCTTCCAATGCTTGCAGCTTCTTGGGGCAACTTTTCCCCAAAGACCATTTGCTGAACACACAATATGTGTTTGTTTTGTAGCGTATCTTTCAGACACACTGTCTCCCGAAACACTTTCCTGACTCAGGCCCTGATTCTGCAAAGTATTTAAACATATGCTTAACTTTAGACACACACGTACTCCCGTTGATGTTAATGGGACTTTGCTGGACTGAGGCCTTAAATAGCACAGTTAGAATAGTTAATAATACTCAGAGCTGGTCTATGCAGAGACTTGCACTAAAAGAACTAAATCGCCTTAATTCACACCTTGAGTTATTTCAGTACAAGTTCTGTGTCTGCACACAGTTATTTTGATTTAGCTAACGTCCTTTTTTTTTTACTAACTGAATCAAAATTATTATTCTGAACTAAGATACAGATTTACACCAAAATAAACGATCTTCAGTCAATTTAGTTATTTTTTTCAATCTTAGGTTCTTATCTCCCGCTCCCCTCCTTACCGTTGTATCTGAGCACCTTACTACCTTTAATGTATTTATTCTTACAATGCCCTGTCAGGGAGGGCAGTGCTGTTATTCCCATTTTACAGATGGGAAACTGAGGCACTGAGAGGTGAAACAACTTGCCAAAGGTCACACAGGAAGTGTGTAGCAGAGGAGGGAACTGATCATGGCTGTCCTGTCTCTGGCTTGCATGCTAATCACTGTATCATCCTTCCTCTGGGTGTAATTTGGGTGCAAGTTTGTGTTTAGATCAGCCCTAAATAATAGCAGAGGGAGCGAGGAATGGAAAGGCTTAATCAAGAGGGAGAAGAGATACTTTTAGCTGAGATTTGAAGTGAGACAGAGAGCCAATAAGATGGAGTGATACAGGCCTGTTACCCGCACAAAATTCTGTAGGGGCACCCACGTAGGGGCACGCTAGGGGCACCCACCTTTACCCAGTTCCTAGGGCTCAAGGCATAACCCTCTTAATTTAGCCATCCACCCTTACCCAATTCCTAGGGCTCAGGGCATAATTTTCTGCAGGTTTGCAGGACCTTTTACCAGTGAAAGAGCCTTACACAGTAATATCCTTATCCTCTATTTATCGACAATTACCAAAAACAGAACGCACACACTATACATACATCACTCACCACTCCCAATAAGACAGATGAACTTTTCTTGATGGCCAGTCAGGATCCGGTCCATCTGGGGGGCTCCAGCTTCTGCACGGTGTCATTGGCAGGGTATTGAGGTCTGGAAGCTCTGATCTTGGGGCTGTGTCCTGGAGTTGGTGCCCCAAGAACTTCCTTTTGGAGCCCAGTTTATATAGTGAAACTTGAGTCCTGCTTAACTATACCTTAACCAATCATTATATTAAAATTTTATTAACCAATCCTAACATATTGTAACCAAATTCTCTAACCAATCCTACACCACCACCTTAATTAATTTACACGTAGTAAAATTAATGATGTAACAGACAGAAACAGTCAAAGAACCAGACAGAGATCATACAGACAAACAATAGGGAAGTGGGGACCAATAAGATAAAACAATAGAGAAATGAGGATTTCACGACCACAATTATTGATAAGTGATTGCTTGCCAGAATGACTATTGCAGACAGGATGCCATCGAACTAAGTTTTCTTTACCATCTTAAGATCTGTTTCTCTATCTGGTGATAGTGGGTACTATTAGGACGGGGTCTCATTCTTAACAGTCTGATATTACATTGTTTTAATGTAATTTAGATGGAATGTGAGGATGTGACTTCCTGCTTCTCAGCTAATGGCTGCTGCTCTCCTAATCTGGCTGCAGACAAAAGCCTTAGGCTTTAGGCCTTACAATATGGCTACAGGAAAAGGCCTTATCCTTCCAGCCAGTTCTTCCAGATGGCAGTTTGAACTGCCTCAGGATTGGCAAGAACTTGAGGAACCAAGTGCTAAGTGAGCAAAGGGAGCAGGGGGAAAAGCTTAGAGAGAGATTGTTTCTTCTTCTTCTCCTCATACAGCTATCTAGCTTTCAGGCTCACATATTTGCTTCTTTAAATTTCCCTTGACTCTCCTGGAATCTGCTTCTGCAGTAGGCTGGTTGCCATGCCTCCATAGTCAGAAGCTCTCTGCCTTCTCATTTCCTTTACCAAATCCTGTGGACCCACTATTTGTTTTTCTCATAGATTAATCAACACACTTGGCCCTAGTGAATAGTTTAACTCTGAAGCAGTGACACTGGAGCACTGGTAGCCATGCAGAAGATATTGGGCTCGGAAAACAACTTGACATGGTTTAACTTCCTGTCCTTTCAGACCCTTTCAGGGCTGAAATATATGGGGTGGCTGGTAGAATGGCCAAGTGCTGCTCGGTAACCAGGCCTCAGGAGAGAGAGCGAGAGAGCGAGAGGGTGTTCTCACGGGTTTTTCCTGCCAGTATTAAAAGATAAATGTGTTGAAAGAGAAGAAAAGGCCCAGCCCTTTGGCTAAGGCTGTTTTGTGGCTTTGCTTTCTCTTAGGTTGGTCTCTGGCCCACTTCCTTCCTTCACTCCTGCTGACTAGTCAAGAACCTCTTGATGAAACTTGGAGTCTGTAAATCTTTGAATGGGGTCAGGCAGGCTCCTAAGTGACGGTAGGCCTGGGCCTTTTCCTCTTGGTCAAAAGCACTAACTACCAAGTTCCCACATGCATTAGGGGAAGAAGGTTGGATAAAAAAACCATTAACTCCTTGTGATACTGAAAAGCATCATTCATTCAGTACCTATACAGTGCCCAGCAATGTTCTTTGTTGGAGCCCCTGGTCCTAGTCTATCATGTAGCTGATAAATAACACATAGAAAACCTATTTCTAGTGAAGGAGCTGCCTCTTTAAAGGAATCAGGGGCTATATAATGCAAGCCCATACCAGCCCAGAGGAAGTTGTTTCAAATATGTAAATGAAGCACAGCACCACACATCTCAGGCCAAGACTCAGTGAATCTGACACATCATGTTATTAATAAGAAGGGTGCCTCAATTAATTAAGCTCTTAAAGGGTGATGCGGAAACATCAAAAGAAATTTGTTGGGGTGATTTGAAAAGCAGAACATTGCACCATATGTAATTGTCTGAATGATTATTTTCTGCAGTGCAAATTACTGGGAGCAAATTCACTGCAGTACATTTATGTGTATTTAATTATCATCAGGAACTGGTAGTTGAGGGACTAGAATTAATATGTTCTTAATGAAATAGCCAGAATTTGTGTGTGTTTGCAAAGAACTCATTATTTTGCCACAGCTGGATTCGTTTATTTTAAATAAATCATTATGACAGATGCAGTTTCTATGCTACTGTACACTTGCCTATTTATTGCAAAGATCATGGTTTCATTTTCACGGCTGGTTTATATCAAAGAAGTTCCCCTCATCTTGCCTGTGAGCTGTATGGTTTTGCATGTTGCAATGAGGAATTCAATGTAAAGAGAGTCATATTATTTGAGCTGGGAATTAAGGGGTAGAGGGAATTGGAGGAATTTGATGATCCTCTGTGGAGAGGAAGGCTGGATGGTTTTAGGTTTGGTAATGGGATATGGAGCCTTATATTTGTGGGGTTCCAGTTTTAAGTCTCATCTTACCTGCTAGTAAGGAAAAGCTGCTACAGTCTGATGGCTATTGGGTGGCTTATGCAAAATGAGCTAGTGGTTTCACTTGAATTCCCAATGACTCAGACATAAAAAAATAACCCATACCCTCCATCACAAATAGCATTAGCTGGCCCCCTGGGTTAGTAAAGAGGCCATGGAAAGTGAAACTACCATTTTTACCCTACAGATGATTCCTTTCAGTCGGATTCAGGTTTGCTGTACCAGCCCTTTGGTAAAACAGGGTTTTTGGAAGTCAATCCAGCCCTAAACTCACTATAAAGTTTTATATGGTGACAAGAACCTTCTGTGATGTAGACAAAGCTGGGACTAGGCTTTTGGTCACCTCCAGCAATGGAGTTCCCAGAGAAGGGCAGGTGAGGGATGCATCTGGTGATCCCCTTTAGGGATTCAGCTTGGTTTCCATGAGGAAGGCAATGCAACCCTCATCGCTCAGTAGTGCCTTGGGATGTGCTCATCTGGTTGCAGTATTGCTTCTGAGTCAGACAATCCCAGGGTCAAGATCCCCCACTCTTCTCTTCTCTCTTGATGCCCAATGCACATTGCTACATAGCTTAGGGCCTTCACACGTCCCCAGGGGTGCTCCCTTGTACTGCTCTATGGAGTGCCAATGCCCACAGAGTAGGAAGGAGCAGGTGGAGCCATAGTTCTGCATGGTCACCTGTACTGGCCAGCCAAGATGGCTGTAAACACTCAGGAGTGCATGCTGTGCTCTCCTAAGGGACGGCACACTTGGGTCGGTCCCACTGGGAATCTGGGAGCCTCATTCATTGAGGCTGTGTGGCTCTACATCACTCCCAACGCAGGCCTTTCAGGTCCAAACCGCCTTCCTTGGTCTCCCAGCTCTTGCCTAATAGTTCAGGTGGGTTAGCTTTTGCCGAGGAACAATAACCTGATTGCAACTGGCCTTGTAATTAAAGCACAAATTGTGGCCGTGTGGTCGTTGATTAGTTCCTAAAATAAGAGAGGAGGACAAGCGGGTCTCCGCAGTTGGCCAGGTTCCTGTGTACGCTGTGCCAAGTAAAAACAGAGTTGCAGCGTGATGAGCAACACAATCTATTGCCAAGCACAGCGTTTGTTTCTTTGTTTTCACTTGTAGATTCCAAACCAAGTCGGGAAATGCAAGAAACATGGGGTAACTAAGTGACATAAAGGTCACAAGCCGTGGGTGGGTAGGGCAAGGAGGATGTTCTGATGGCAACATCATAAGCACAAGAGTCGTTTGTATGCCCTCAGAACCCATATTCACAGTGTCCCTGTGCTGTATTGTATATAATTAATGGATCCTCTGAGGCTTCCTCTTCTGTTGTTCTGCTTCCCCCCTGCACCTCCCCAGGGCATCCTACTCTGTTATTTAGTTTAACAACATAATTAACAGAATTTGCAATTTGCCTCTCTGTCCATCCCCTAGGAATCCCTCTCCAGCTGCTCTCTGCTGTCCACTCAGGGGCCCTTTCTCTGCTGTGCTCTTTAGTTCTGCTTTCAGGATGTTTTAAAAGTGTGTGTATGTATGTGGGGTGGGTGGAATCCATTTTCAAGTCACGGTGGAATGAATTTTAAGAGCATCCCAAAGATACAATTCTCTTCATTGTTCTCTCATCTTTTGTCTTCTTCATTTCCCCTCCCCCTCCAATACAATTCTGCATAGACATAGAACCTCTGCTTTCCCTCTCAAGCTCTGTCCACGCTGGGGTTTTTAGGAAACTATCCTTCTGTTGAAATAGCACCACTGCAACGCTGCTGGTGGTAGCAACGGTACCAGCAAACTCGTATAGGCTGACAACAGGCCTTTGAACTGCTGGGCAGTACAGAACTACCCTAAGCAGCGACAGAAAACGTGGTGATTAAAAAGCCAGAGGCCAGTCTACATTAATGCTTCCACTGCTGGAGCTGCACCTACATCATTGTACCGGATTTCCCTCTAATCCTCAGTGTAGGTCAATGCTAGAGGGAGTCACTTGAGCATATCAAATTATTCATTGCGAACCACGTACCAAAGTGCTTATCATTCCAGATCGTTACAAAGCGTGAGTGCTGCACCCACAAATCAGCTTGACTTTTAAAATCGCTTACTTTCTCATTCTGCTCCCAAACCCACAGCGACAATGTACAGAGGGTAGCTGGGTGCACACTGCACGTATTTGGGCATGAACTTTGCAGGCATAAAAGCGCCTCACTAAACATTTTGGAGAAAAAAAAATGTTGGCACGAAGCGAACAAGGAGGGTTTTGTGAACCTGGCTAAGTCAATTTGGCATTAACTTAGGTGCTGGCGGACACTGTTTCACAACGTTCTCCTCTGGGATTGCCTGTGGACATGGCTTGTGGGACAGTGGCAGGAGCTGGGATCTGTGTGTAGATGGTAAGAAAGGGAAGCTGATACTGCTGATGCCTCTCCTGTGTTGGTTCTGGTTCTGAATGAAAGACATTTTCCAGACTGCCCCTTTTGTCTGTCCGTTTAATATATAATATACATATGTGTGTGTGTATATATATATATATATATAAAAACACTGTTTCTGGTTGTCACTTGTCCTTGGCTTGTTGCTTGTCAGATCATGATTTTAACTGAGGTACAATTCTGGCCCAGTCAAGAGCTATGCCAGTACTGCACAAATGAATGAAATGGCAGACAGAAGTGTCTCCTGCCACCCTCCCCCCCCCCCCCCCCCGGCCCCAATCATTCAAAGCAAACATCAGAGGAGGGCTCATCTTTGATGTGGCTCTTGGGTCTGCAGCCTCAACAGAGGAATATTTACAGCAACATTTACACAGTTCCTCAAGCCAGACGCTTCAGTGAACACGCCACCCTCCCACAACTCTCAGTCCCCAATCCTGTTGCCGAGTGCTTTGGAACAAGAGCATTAAAGCTTCGTCGCAGATTCAGCCGAGCCACTGGAGTAATCAAGAGCAGCCTTGGCCTTAGGGAGACACATGCTGTGGGAAAAAGAAGGGGGGGGGGAAGGGGAGGTATGTGTGTCTTTGATACAGCTGTTGTGAGAGGTGCTGCTTCACTCCAACCAAGGCACTTGTCGGGAGATGTTAGCTGGGCAATTAGAAGAAGTTGAAGAGCCGGGAAGAGAAGGCACCAAGAGAAACATTGAGAAGGGGATGGCTTTGTGCCAGCGAACAAAGCTCTTTTTCTCAGCGGGGCTGCACCAGTCCCCTCCCAGAGAAATTAATTCAGTACAACACCTGCTCCTTTTAACACGGCTCCAGTAAATACAGATCAGACACTCTGGGAACATTCCTCTCTCTCTCTTATGACATAGGAGGCAGCCTGCAAACTTCCTTCCCTTTTCTCTCTCTCTTCCCCCTCCCCACTTTCCTTCTTTCAAGGTTGGCAGGATCATCTTCGCCCAACGTGCTACTGGAAAAACAGTTGAAAAATTTAGGGGAGAAAAAAACCCCCAAGCTGGCAAGAGGTGAAGTGCGTGTAATTGCTATTCCTTATGCGGTCCACTAAAGCAGCATGTTTTAACTATCTGAGGACAGCAACGAGTTTTCTGTTCTGAGACAGTTAAATATAATACAAAAAGAAAAGGAGTACTTGTGGCACCTTAGAGACTAACAAATTTATTTGAGCATAAGCTTTCGTGAGCTACAGCTCACTTCATCGGATGCTGTAGCTCACAAAAGCTTATGCTCAAATAAATTTGTTAGTCTCTAAGGTGCCACAAGTACTCCTTTTCTTTTTGCAAATACGGACTAACACGGCTGCTACTCTGAAATATAATACAGTGGGGTTTGTAGTCTCTCTCTTTAGTGGAAGCAGGGGGAACTAAGTGGTCTTAATGTTCACTGGGATTAGCTACATTTCCTTCTCCTTTCATGTTGGCAACATGAGGTTTCACCAGGCATCTGATCTTGCACTGAATAAAAATATAACATTACAATCAAACTGCAGAATAGAGGGCTTGACCCTCACTTGCGTTCAACTGCATTCTAAACAACATTCTTCAGCGAATGGGAGGCTGGTCTGGGGAGACACTGCCTGTATAGGTTAGCTCTATTAATTGGTGCTGATTAGAGACCCTCTCACTATCGCTTATTATAGGATGTTGATTGTGATGCTCACATGTACAAACTTTGCAATCCCCTGGATTCAGCTAGGATGGAGCAACTTTGGCAACAGGGCTGCACTTAATTTACAGATAAATGTATATGAGCTTCAACCCCTGACACAGGTTTGCTTATATGCTCTCCTTTTGTTTTTCCTGGTTATTCAACTTTGTCCTGCGAGCCCAGTTTGATGGTGCATTTCAGGGTTCTGTTTGCTACATTTGGCCCCTGGACTGCTCTGCCAGGCTGCAACCAAGTTTGGAATGTGTTCACTCCCTTTGGAATGGAGAGAATTGGCCTTCTCCGGTGGTTGGAAGCATTGTGGCTTTTCTTTATATTTTGTAACGTTGTTGAGGTGCAGGGGAATCTACTCACAACTTGTTGTGTGTTGTGGTGTCTCTCACCATTTGCTCCTGCATTGTCTGGTGTAGCTCCCTATGTCCAGTAATGAGCATGCTTTGATTTTGTAGACCCATGGAAAAACAGATATGCAAAATTAAACAGCTGCAAACTACCTACGACGGAGGGGTGTATGGGCTAATGTAGTTGGCATTGCTTTTCAGGATGGTGAACCAGACACAGTGGCTCTAGGGCATAGCAGTGCCTCCCTCTGTACAGCTCTCTATTCCTTTAGTGCATTGTTACCATTGTAACAGTGGCCAAAAGTTTGCTAGGCACCTTCCAATACAGATCCCTGCCCCAAGGGACTTACAAATGAATTCCAAGACATGACACTACTGGGGGTTACCGAGCAAAGGGGTGGAGGCGCATGGTATGATGGAGTAAGCAATTGTCTGTGCTAGATAAATAGATAAGAATGAATACATAAAAGACTTAATCACCTAGTTCCTTGAAGGCACCATGGAAGAAGTGGCTCATTAGGAGGTCTGTAGTTCGGTGGATTAATTCAGGAAGGGTGCTCCATGCGTAGAAGCCAGTGTTGGAGAAAGCACTGCATCACCTCTCAGGCTCATTCTGCATCATCTCAGCTACAATGGCCGCTCCAAGTATGTTGTGATTTACCCCTCTCCATTCCCAAATGGGCAAACGCTTTGTAAAAAAGGGCATGTCCCTTTAAATCTCTCCCTCGACATGTTTTACCATGGGATCAGAGTCCCATGGATCCTTAACACACGGTCAAGCCAATCAGAGCACTAGGCTTCCCTTTGTCTCTAATTTTCAAATGCGGGCGTCTCATGCTGCTCGTGGTCACATAGCTTTTGCCTTTCAGCCGCTATTATTGACAGCTGTTTGTTCCATTTAATTAGATTTGAGGATTTAGGGACTGTTGTTAATTTAAGGTTAAATAGCCCTGGCCACAAAATGTAGACCCAGATTTCAAGCACCCTGAAGATGGGAGCTCAGCCAAAAACTGAAGCTCCAGTATGAAAGAGCTATCGATGAGATTTGGAACAAGGGTGTTGGGTGGGAGTGAGGATATAAACAGGCTTTACTCAGGGGTGGCCAAAGCCCAAATTCTAGCACCAGTCCCATTCAAAGCTTATGAAACAACCATCACAGCAAGCAGTTTGCAGAACAGAGGGGCTAACTGGGCAGGAACAGCTGAAGGAGGGAAAGGCATGAGAATGAAAGGGAGAAGATGATCCTGCAAAGGAATTGGGTGTGCAAACATTTGGTGTCCATGTGGCATATGGAAGCAATGGTTTTTCTGCCCTGGTATTTCCTCCAGTAAAGTGAGGAGCAAAGCAATTTGGCTGTTTGTCTCTACTGAGAGATGACAACACCATCACACACATTCTCTAGTTTCCCTTCTCTACAATAGAATATATCAGCAAAGTTCCTAATTTAGTGGCTAACACCCGAGTGAAATATCCAGAAGAAAAAACATGTTTTTTTCTATAGAGGAAATAAAACTCTAGTCACTGACTTACTTTTAAAATTCCAGTTGCTGTGGCAACAGGACTCAGAGTTTAAAGTGGCTCCGTCTTCTATACACCATTGTTTAACTTTCAGTTGCTGGAGCAACAGATCACTGGGAACAGCCAGCATGGTTGGGGTTTCTCTTTCTTTCTTCCTCCAAGTCACTTTTCTATGGGTCTCATTAGTGCCAATGTTCATTTGCTTTTCACTGAGGACACACACTGTCAACATATGATGAGCAAGATGTCAGGCAGGGTTTGAAGAAATGGAGGTTAGGCCAAAGGCTCATCGCAAAGGGAGAATTCCTAGAAAAGATTTTTTTTTTTAAATAAAAAATAGGAAGGTAACGAAAAGAAAGTAATGTGTTATTTTGTGCCCCGTGATCTGAGCGTTGAAACATGGATGGCTCCAGCACCCCTCAGTGTCAGGATCTAGAAGTGTCCCACTTGGCTTTCGGTGGCTATGAACCACATTGGTTTGTCCAAAGTGGAGACTTACCTAGGTCAGCAAGCTTGGAATATACTTCTCACAAGCTGAGTTTCCATTGAATATAACAGCTTAAGGCAGTGCCTTAAAAGCACTGCACATAATAACAGTTTAATGCCACTTACACCTAATACCTTCCATCTGGAAAGACCCCAAAGTGTCTACATTATTATCATCTATAGCCATATGCTTAATTTCATCCATTACTGAAATGTAGTCACCTCTGGGTGGTATACAGTAGCTTCTAAACCGACCACAGCAAAACCATATAGCAATTTAGGACAGGAAGTTAATAATATCATGGACAATCGGGGGAAAAAAGAAACAGTGCCCATTTGCCCTCTGTAAGAATCACTTCAAATGATTAAATTAAAGGTTTCATATACAAAGGCCCAGATTTTCAAAAAACCGTACCTCCCACAATTATTTAGGTGCCTAAATGATAGCGCAGCTCTTTTGAAACTCTGTCCCCAATTGTGAATGCTGAGCACTTGAAAATAAGTCCTTAAGCTCTTTTTGAAAATCTGGCTCTAAATTTGCACTAAGCAGGAAACAGAAATAATTGCCTGTGTGATCAGGTCAGGAAATACAAGCAAGAAGGAACTCAGCAAAGGTCTTTTAAAAACAGTATGTGTAAAACTAGTCATGTGGCATTAAGTCAGCGCTTGACCTCGAGAGAAGTGTCAGTGCTTTCCTAGAAGTGTTTATATTAGAATAGAGTTCTTCAGCTTTGTCGCCTAATCAGAAGGTGTAAGAGCTCTGACTCATCTATATCCATATGCATTGTTTCATGATAACACATACCATACCATGATAACACATACTAACACGGCTGTTACTCTGAAACATACCATGTTGTGACTTCCAAGATTCTGTGCACTGTAACCCTAATTTTGGAAGGCTTCTGCTGGGCTTAATTCTGGATTACCTGTACTCTCCAAACCTCCGCTGGAATAATGGGGGTTTGGGGTTCATGAAGAATTGATGAGATGCAAGAAGGGTGATGGTGGTAATACACAGCTCCATAAATTTTACAGCCACATAATTGCTCCTTGCTATATGCTGGTGAAATACACAAGAATGTGTATTCAATCTACTATAATAATGAGAGCTGGTAACATTTTTCCAGATTTGGAGCTTGATGACATTTTTTGTTGAAAATTTGATTTCTGGCTGAAAAAAAAAAGTTTGACAAAATGGTCATGTTTTTTCCAACCAATTCCAGGAATAACTTATTTACTATGAAAGCTGTATGTAAAATGATTGCCACTATGGGTACTATATTAGGAACACAGGTATGAAATCTGACAAAATTAAATGGCAGGAATTGTTGTGGAAGGATTAGATAAAAGGGAGTGACAGACTCCTGGCTTCTACCCCCCCACTGCTACCACTGGCTCTGTAACCTTGTGCAAATCACTCAACTTCTCTGTTCCTTAATTTATCCCTCTGTAAAGTGGGTACAGCAATAGTATGATGAATTAGCTAATGCATATGTGGCACCAGTGGACGTAATCAAAGCTGCTCAACTGTGTGTGTGTCATGGGACCTGTACAGCTAACAGAAATTCCCCTTTAGCCCAAGTGGAAAGGGACTGTGCTGAGTTCTGTCACTGATGCCACCACAACATTTTGAGTGGTCCCAGTGTATGGCATAGGGCACTCCATAAGGACTATTAATGCTTAAGCGCACTTTCCTGAACTCAAAGCTCTTCAGAGCAAGGACTGTGGTGTTCCTATGAGTTTTTGTACAGTATCTAGCACAATGGGCCCTGGATTTCCTGTGCTGGCTTATTGTAAATCCCAATAACAGTCATACGCCACGAGGGGTGGGGGGGTCTTACAAGAATTAACTCACTTTCTAAAGTGATTTGTGTTTGCAGCTGCTTAGGTGAAGCTAAATGCTAACTATTCCGACCCTGATCTTTGGACTCCTCCAGTTTTGAATTTCACACTGCTTCTTAGCATGAAACTGACAGCCGTGGTCTGAAACCTACCATAAGGGCGTGGCTGGAGGTAGGATGATGACATTCACTGGAATATATCTTTGGCATTATCCACTAAATTAGTAATAAGTAAAATGACAAATTGGGGGAGCTTTTTAGGGGCAAACATTTTTTTTTCTTCAACCTGAACGCTGAATTCAAATACCACTCTTTCACAAGGATAAGCATGGGCCTGATTTGCTTAGGAAGCATTATATAGGATTTTAGTTTGCGTCAGAAAGTCAGGAACAGCTGTGCACAATCCTGTTGGATGACACTGATTTAATTCAGTATAAAATAAATTGAAGCTTGTAAAAGAGATGGACTTGAAAGTTAAACTAGGAAAGTAAAATTGGAGAACTAAAAACAAAAAAACAAAAGAAACTTTTGGTGTCAGGATCATGGAAACCCTGATTAAAGACTATTTAAGAGCCAGAACTTTACTTGTCCTGGAAATTCCTGCTAATTTATTTGACTAGCATTATACACACACACGCACGCACACACACACATTTTGGTTTAAACGAGACACCCTCGTTGCCCACAATCGACATGGAATTCAGGTTAACAAATATACATGCCTCAATGTCTACACAACGTCAGCCACAAATATCCATGCAGGAACTCTGGTAGCTTTGGTTGCTTGCATTCTGAGTTAGCTATTGCAACCATTTAGACTGCGCTCAGATAATTTGTTCTTAAATGCCGCACACACACTGTGGTTCAAATGTGGTTTGGAAAGCTATAAAATGGGATTTAAGCTGGCTCTGCCGCTACTTTTAAATATGTGGCTCAGTTTAGGGCTCAGATATATACACTCATGAGCAAACTCATACCCCAGCCTTCACCTAGTTTTCAGAATAGCTGTATGCCGGAGAGGCTAAAAGCCAGAGGCAGCTGTTTACTGCAGAATGTGCACATGCTCCTGGTCGCAGTGAAATAAGCTATTCTGTATGCCTGTACTAGAATGACTGACATTTAAGTTCTAGCTTGAATAATTCATGCATTTGAAAACATTCATAAATTATTTGGGTTTTCACTAAATATATAATTTTATTAAAAAAATTCCTTGGACCAAAAAAAACCAAAACAAAACCAAAACCCCATTCTCTCGTGCTTTGAATTTCTGTCCCCTTTGGGAAAGCCCTTCAGTGCAGTCACTGACATCGGAGACTGACACTGTGTCATGATGAAATGTCAGGGTACCCAAACTCAAGTCCTGGGGGCAGATCCTCAGCAGATCCTCTGTTGACTTCAATGGAGCTACAACAATTTACACTAGCTGAGGTCCAGCCCTGTGACTCTTTAATAGTCCTGCAAGCTTCTGCGAGAGACTTGTGAAAACTGGGATACAGTAGTTTCAAGGGGATTGGTGTCAAGTTCAAGGCACCATGTTTCCAAGGAAGACAGAAGTCCAATTTTGAGCTTGAGTCTAACTCTCTTGTCCGCCCCTAGTGTCACCAGCAGTGTGTGAGCTCTGTTCACCAGCAGACTCTGGGAAGAAACATTTTATAGGGACAGGGATTCTTCTGTTAGTTAACCAGAGCAAACACCATTTATTTTAAAGAAGTTATTCTGGAGTGATTGACATGAGAATCTGCCCCCCTTAAATTAGATCCTCCAAAGAATTAGTTTCTTCTAGAGAGCCATTTGAATGACTGCAGTCAAATAAAATAGACCTTAATATGGGACTATACTTCCTTTTGCCCCATTATTTTCTCACATCCAGTTCACTCCAAGCTCTGCTATCTCCTTAGCTGGTTTACTCAGTTTCTGATGATGTAGATGATCATGTAGATGATCAGGAAACTGACATTTAGATTGTAAATTCCTTGGGCCAGGGACTGTCTTTTTGGTCTATGTTTGTACAGCACAATGGGGTCCTGGTGGAGGATTAGGACCCTGAAGCGCGACAGCAATACAAATAATAACAATATAATAGTACACTTTCAGCTAGATACAGTATTCTTATCCAGTTCTTGTCTTAAGCTGCTGTGTACTGTTCAAAGCTTCTGCTTTCCACCCTAGCGCCTCTAGGAGACCCCATATTACATTTCTCCTGCGAAAAGATTTGTTTTCTATATTATTCCCTCCAAATCACGTTTTCTCTCTCTCACATTGTTTGTTACATACAGATAAAAGTCTATTACTTTTGTGCTTTGTGCCAGGAGGTGTTAGTGTCACCTTTCCTAATTAACTGATTAATGCACTTGCACTTTGTCTAACATATCAACTGCTTACGTTAACTGCCTGTTGTGTATGCTTAACAAAAGACTTTGCTCTCTTTGTCTTTTTGCTCTGGGATTGATGCCAATTCATGATTATAATAATGTAATCTCTTCTGAATATTCGAAGGAGAGAAAAAAGGATTTTGCAAATGAAGTAGATTAATCTATACAGCTAGAGGGGAAAAACCTCTTCCTTTTTAGTTAGACCTTGAGAGTAGTTTCCCTTAAAGTAACATGATCAAAGTAAGCAACAGCATTGACCTACCTTGATAGTGTTATCACATAACAGGCCTTTCTTCCAGGCTGTTCCAGCCAAGATTTTCCGAAGTGACTAGTTATCTTGCATCCGACGAAGTGGATATTCACCCACGAAAGCTTATGCTCCAATACCTCTGGTAGTCTATAAGGTGCCACAGGACTCTTTGCCGCTTTTACAGAGCCAGACTAACACGGCTACCCCTCTGATAGTTATCTTGAGTACTTCAGTTTATGGGTGCTTGATAGGAGACAGAGGGGCCTGATTTTCAGTGGATCCTTGCCACTTTCTGAAAATCAAGACCCCCTGAGGATGTCCCAAGTTGGGCACCAACTGAGTCAACTGGCAGTTCCATAGGGCACCAGATCACTGATTTTTCTTTTCAGACAAATACTGACTATATCCCCAAGTGAATTTTATTAAAAAATTGCAACTAGAAAAATATGATTTGTAAGGTTATTTTATTCATCTTATGGGTAGTATAAGAGTGTTCTCTACAGGGTATTCACTGATGATTAAATAACTGAAACAACAGGACTTCATATACGTCTCCTGGGGAGACCTTTCGCAGCCTAATAGATTTCATCATTAGGAAATGTTTCCTGATATTCAGTCTACATTTTCCTGGTGACGCTTCATCCCCTTTTGGGAGTTAATTAACACCTTCTTGAACTTAAGTGATTCCTTTCTTTTCCCTTCAAACAGATGGTTATCAAACACCTTCATGAGACCGGATCCAGAGCCCATGGCAGTCAATGGTAGGACTTCCATTGACTTCAGTGCCTTTGGGCCTGACCTGAATCCTAATTTTCTATTCTAGTTATGCATATTGAAATTTGTAAACTTGCCTTTAAAATTAGTCATGCTGCCATCATACTGGTTTTGGTTACTCGTCTCTAAATTCCTTCTAATTTTATTTTATTTATTTTATACTTTTGTACTGAATTTCCTAGAATTTACAGTTCCTGTTGTATCCCTCTGACAATATGCCCAGATTTCCTATTCTGCAGCTGCAAACAAGCTTTAAAATCTTTTTGGGATTTCTTGCCAGTTAATTATTCCCAGATCTCACTTTAGTCCATCTTCTGCATGTTTCTCATGCTTAAATCTGGCCAGCATTATCCAGGTCAGGACTATCCTGTCAAATTGTAGGAATTGTGGGACAGTAATTAACCATTGGAACAATTTGCCACAGGTCATGGTGGATTCTCCATCACTGACAATTTTAAAATCAAGATTGGGTGTTTTTCTAAAAGATCTGCTCTGGGAATTACTTTGGGGAAGTTCTCTGGCCTGTGTTATACAGGAGGTCAGAGAGGATGATGACAATGGTCCCTTCTGGCCTTGGAATCTATGAATCTGAAATTGGGGGCAGATGGGGATACTCCGTAACAAGGTTTCTTACAGTTTTTTTCAGATGGGCCACAGGGTCCTTTAGGAATACATTTTAATGTCCTTTATATCTAAAATAGGAAAAGTACCGTAATTGATGACAAGGCATAGGTGAAAAAAACTGCCAAGCCAAGACTACCAACTGGACATATTTCCTACATGATATCATTCAGAATCCTGTAAGTGGCTGGGTCAGTTTTAGGGAAAGGAGAATACTGGTTTTAATTCCATATTACAAAAATAAATAAATAAAATAAAAAGCTTCAAGAAAGACTAATAAACCCAGATTCAACTTTAATTTTTTTTCACTCTTTATCTGGGCTCTTTGACATTTACATGGAAAGTATCAAGGAAGTTGGGCAAGACACAGGATGAGGAAGAAGTTAGAAGAGGAGTCGTAAAATGTATATATATATTTTTAAAATAATGTTTGATTCGGTGCCTTGGACCCATGTCTCAGCACTAAGCAACCCCTGTTCCGTTGCTAAGGTGGCAGAGCTTACACATTTAACATGTAGTTGTGGACTCAGCAGAGGTTCTAGTATTGTGGTGCACCTGACCTGGATCCAAAGACTGTCTCCTTTCTTTAATGAGGTGTTTGAAGTTAGTATTAGATTTAACCAGACAGTCATTGTGTGTCAGATTCAACCCCAGTAATTACAGTCTTGCTGCCAGGGAAGAAGGATATTAAGCATTCAGAGGTCATGTTAAAGCTGCAAATCTGACCTCAGTATAACAGGGATGGGGAAAAGGGGGGTGGAAAAAGGAGCTCCTGAAATTTTCCCCACTATAACATGGGGTTATAGGATGGAAAAAGGTGAGAATCACTGATCTAAAACATTTTCAAAAGTTTGGTGTTGAGTACTGGGGAAAAGACTTGAGGAACTTCTTATCTCAACTAACTTGATTCACCCAATGCTAGTAGTAGCCTGGTCTGGAGTGGTTCACCCTCCCTTAGGTCTGCTGCCATACCTAGGCTCAGTCAGGAGATCAAGAACAGGATGTCTCATTGAATGAACTTACAGCCTCTCATCTCAACACTATCACTTGCCAGACCCTGTTGCATTTCTTCAACGCAGCTTTTTCTGTTACAGCTTAACGACTTAATGTACAGTCCATGGAGGGATGAGCTTGCAAGCACAGGCTCTTTCAGGCAAGAAGAAGCATGTGCTATGTGTTAGGGATTCATGTCTGGATGTAGCTGTGTAATGTATTCCAAGAGCTTTATTCATTCCTAATGAGAATTTGCAATCTTGAAAATCTCTTCTAACCTTCAGATAGAACTTGCAATCAAGGACCCAGCCACTCATGCTTCTTAAAGATCTTCTGTCACATTCTGTAAGAGTGTGTAGAATTAGCCCCAGTATCCTGTGCAAACTCTGCTTTGGATACTTACACTCAGCCTCACCAAGACCTCTCTGGATGTTTAGTGTGATGCTGCCTTTCACTTCCAATTCCGTCTTAGTGTTGACAGGGCTTAGCTGGCGGCAGAGTTCCAAGGCGAAGGGGGGCGGGGAGGAGCTGAGTTTCAAATGGTGGATGAAGTTATCCCTTTATTTCCAATCTGTGAAAGGCTGTGGGATCTTTTGGGATGAAAGGGGCTATATAAATGTTATTACTAGTAATTAGAGCTGGTTGGGAAAACTCGGACAGAACCATTTTCTGTTGGAGAATGCAGTTTTGTCAAAGCTGAAATGTTTTGTGAAACTGTGCCAATTTTGCCAAAATTTCGTTTCAGATTAAAATAAAATCCCCACAATGTCAAAACGGGACATTTTTGACATTCTTGGAATAAAACTTTTTTATTTGACTTTTTAAAAATTTTGTTGTATATTATGTATTATAATTATTTATAATAATTTATAAATTTAAAAAAGATAAAATTGAAATGAAAAGTTTTGATTGATCTGCAATTAATTTTTCCTGTAATTTTCTTTTGTGGAGAATTTTGAAATTTTGGGTTTTCATTCTTAACCAGATTGAAGGCAAATGTTGAAATCTTGAAATCCTGTGTAACATGGAATTTCTGTCTTTGGCACAGCTCTGTTAGTTATATAAATAATAAAATAATATTCCAGTCAGAATAAATAACCAGGTATAAAAATTTTGCCTTAAATTACTTACTCATCTTGTTTCCAAAATAAGGAAAAGTTGTTATTAATCTAGAAGACCTCAAAGGGGAAGCAGTGGTGTGTCTGATAACAAAAGTTATTGAAAAGATTTCCTAAAATAATGTAAAAGGGAAATACTTCAGGAAAAGGATAATCAGAGAAACACTATCTAACATATATAGAGTGCTCTTCAATTAACATCACCCCCCAAACTCTTTACATACATCATTCTTCAGGAATAACTTCCCTATTGCAGAAATGCAGCCGTCTCTGGGGTGGATCATGTTCAACAGCATACAGTAACATTAGAGTAGAGGAAGTAAAATTTAATATCCCACTGAAACTGCAAGGGGGAATTTATGGTGACAGAACATACTAACTTTAGTATCCCCTATAGCTAATAACACCACTCCTGCAAAAACTGCCATGGGATCTCACTGGGGCTTGGATTTAAGTCTCATCCAAAAAGAACACATTTTCAACAGCACAACGCTCCCTAACATTAAGCTGGGGCACTAGCTCAGAAATGATTCAGGGGGAAGAGTGCCATCTATTGAACTACCAATACTAGCAGCTGGGTTTTTCTTGGAAGCCTCTTAGGTGAGGCTTCCAAAGAAGCAGGGTTGACCCAGCTTAGCTTATGAGTCTTGCTATTGTAGCCTAACGTGGAATGCAAGCAGGCAATGATATGCTGCTTCTATTTTAACGAGGAGCTCTAATCAAAATGTTCCCTTTGGCTGTTGCAAATTCCAGATACTGGAGGAAGTCTATGTGTGTGACTGTAGAGAGAGGGCAATGGACTTGGAAATATATTAAATTGTTTTCCCATTTATACAAAACATTTTTCATAACCAGCGAGAGAGAATAACTCCTTTGGCAAATGACCTCATACTAAGCATATTTTTCTAGAAATGTTTACACTTTTTTTCCTGACAAATTTCCTGACTTTACTGATAGCACATCACAGTGATTGACCTGTGTAATTTGAACTCTGTGTGTACTTTGGCTCATTGCAAGTTATTCATATGGGTTCCATGTTGTTATTTATTTGTATTCATTAGCACCCAGAGGCCCTAATCAGGCCTCTATTGCGCTAGGTGCTTTACATACACATAATAAAAAGATAGTCCCTGTCCCAAACAATTTAAAATGTCTATATAACGACTCATCTCTGGGAAGGATGAGAGAAGGATGCAGAGAGAAGGATGTTGGAAGTGAAAACTCCACCAGATGCAGTGAATTTGTCTCAAATCTCCACTGAATTAGGTGGTTGAATTTTAACACTAGTCCCCTATAGTACTCAAGAGGCCCCTCCAGCCTATCGGTGGCTACAGCTGAACATCCAGCAGTAGGAAACTAAATGAAGCATTTGGAAAAAGAAATGGAACACTTTTAATCAGCGTTCCCAAGCATCACAATGGAGGTGATAATAGAATGCTGGTGCATGTACAGCACAGCATCACATTCACATCTCGTCTCTGTTCACGCTGATCAAAAGAGCAGATTGAAAAGGTGATGCATTTCCTCTTTGCTACTGTACAAACATTCCTACAATCTCAAGAATGGAAATATTACAAAGCTGACTCTGTCTCATACATACACCTACTGTGATCATGTCACTCACCTTTATGGGGCTCCAGGGAGACAACTCTATGCAACATCAGAACGACAACTGAGCTGAAGGTGGTGCAGAAGCATAGTAACCCAAAGCAAAATGGATACAATCCATTTTTAAAGTTTCAGAGCGGTAGCCATGTGAGTCTGTATCAGCAAAAACAACGAGGAGTCCTTGTGGCACCTTAGAGACTAACAAATTTATTTGGGCATAAGCTTTCGTGGGCTAGAACCCACTTCATCAGATGCATGGAGTGGAAAATACAGTAGCAGATATAAATACACAGCACATGAAAAGATGGGAGTTGCCTTACCAAGTGGGAGGTTAGTCTAATGAGACAATTCAATTAACAGTAGGGAGGAAAAATCACTTTTGTCGTGGTAATGAGAAATGGCCCATTTCAAACAGTTGACAAGAAGGTGTAAGTAACAGTAGGGGAAAATTAGTATGGGGGAAAGTGGGTACGTCTCTGCTGTAATAAAACACCCCGTGGCTGGCCCATGTGTGCTGACTCTGGCTCACTGGGACTGGGCTGTGGGGCTAAAATTGCAGTATAGATGTCCAGCCTCGGGCAGGAGTCCAGGCACTGGGACCCTCCCCACTAATGGGGTCTCAGAGACTGGGCTCCAATCTGAGCCTAGATATCTACACTGCAATTTTATAGCCCTGTGCCCTGAGTCAGCTGACACAGGCCAGCCATAGCAGATTGCAGCAAAGACATACCCAGGGCAGAGAATCACAGACAATGCCCGCTGCTGCGAGAAGGATTCCAAGACGACAGTGGACATGATCCAGAGCAACTGTGCCTGGATGTGTGACTGGACAAGGTACCAGAAAAAAGTCCCCATAGTCACAAAGAACAACCACCCCTTTCAGCTTCCCCCTTCTGCAATGATGGATAGGCCTCTTGACTAGTGACATGCAGAGGTTGATGGGGAGGTCTTGGGACTTAGTGACATCTCTGGAGAACGAAGCCCTCTGTTGAGTGAATGGCAACAGCACAAGAAGCCACAATGGAATATAGTCCCCCTCCCTTCCCAGAATGCCTCAACCAATAAAGATTCTTCCTCTAGCAAGGAGAAGATTCCAGTTCTGGTCCTGTTCAATCTTTGGCCTCTTTGCTGCAATTCTGATCATGGTGCATAACTCTATCTTTTCTCATGCAGGGGTGGGGGGCAGTTAGAAGAGAAGGACCTGGGTGAGAGGAGAAGGGGCTAGATATTTATTACCATATAATGGAATGAGCAGTATACTGCTTGTTATACTGGATAATGAGAATGACTTGTTAATTTGAAAGGATGCCCAGAACAATGCACAAAGCACAAGGTACGTCTACTGTGCTCTTCTGAAGAAGATAGATGGGGTTCCCATCAGAAATCGATACTTTTGCTAGACATATTCCATCCACCACGGACTCTAACTAGCCACCAGTGATAATAGGTAGACACCATTTCACCTACATAAAGTACCTAATACAATGGTATTGGGACAGCATCTTGGGAGTTTGGATTTCTGGGGCAGTGCTTAAGGGAAAGACATAGAAAATGTGGCCATCAACACAATGTAAGGTGTGCCAATAGAGACTGCCAATGGAACCAGCTCAGAACAACTTCCATTGATTTATTCGGAGAGGGAGGCTGCCACCTGGCTTACCTGGTGATGGGCAAGAGGCTCCTACTTTGACTGTTGGCTGTGCAACATAGCACCAGCAAGTTTAGCCAGCCCTGAAAGATCATTTTTAGAATCCATAGGACTACAGTTGAGACCAGGGCCCATCTCAGAGTCACAGATTTTGCATACAGAATAGTGAGAGAAGAGAGGACATCTGGTGTCTCCAGCATATTCTTTTGGTAACAGACGATGATGGCAGAGAAGCAGAGATCTCTTGGCACGACTTCAAAAGTGAATTGAAATGGAGGGGATAGGGGGCTGGTGAGCATTGTATGGGCCTCACTCTATGAAAAAGCAGGAGGGTCTGGGGACAAGGCTGGCTGAGATAAGGTGTCATATATGATGGGACACTCAGCCAGAGGAAGAGACTCAAAGAGTAAATCTGATTTCTTACCAGTTAATGTGCAGAGGTGCTCCAGTGCAATGGTTTCATGTCGGTTCCCGGATCTGCCTGCTTCAGCCATGCCTGTGGGTATGAAGCGATTTCAGGGCTGTCTCTCTGGTATTTTTCACCAACTCTCCCACCACCCACCTCATGCACATCTTAATCAAAGATATAATTTTACTTCAGACTTTTAAATAAAAGAGTGAATTGCCTATTACCTTTGCAACAAGGACAAACGGTGCTATCTAAAGGCTTGTCTACATGGGGATCTTCAGGAAAGTTAATCTGAATTAACTGAAGGTGTGAATTTAAAGAGGGTTAGTCAAACTGCATTAAAACCTTGTATGGACACTCTCTGAATTAAGAAAAAATAAATTATGGTTACTTTAACTCTGAATGAGAGTGCCCACAGAGGGGTTCAATGGAGTTTAATTCACTTTAAATTCACACCTCCACTTCATTTGGATTAATTTTCCTAAATGTCCCTGTGTAGACAAGAGTAAAGGTGATTTGAAGTTTGCTGGCTTGAGAAGCATGCAAAGAGAATGTCTATCTAAAAACTATAAAATAGTCTTCCACCCAGATCTCTGTCTCACACACACACAGTCATCTAGGGTCAATTCTCCATTGGTGTAAATTGGCAGAGCTCCATTTTCTCCTCCCATAAATCAATTTAATTAAAAGTGCCTTCTGATGTGTCTTTGTTTAGCAATAATGTTAATCTGAGAAGGTGTTATGGCAGGAAAACAATTCCCTCCTTAAAAAAAAATATTGGCTCAACCTTACTAAAAAAGTTGGAACAATAAATGTATTGTTCTCTGAGAACCTTTTGTCTTGCCAGTGCATTTGCTCTCAGGAACCACTTATCTGGGGTTGAAAAGAAAAAAAAGCTAATGAAGCTCACAAGCATAAATTGGCCAAATAAGCAACAAGGATGAGTTAATTGGACACTCATCTGATAAAGTAAGGTCACCTTCTTCCATAATCTCTACCTCAAACATGAAAAAAACCCAACCTCCATACTTTACTGAACTTAAAAAAAATTGTTATTTTTTTAACTTCTGTGGTGCCACTGAAGATCTACATTGGGTCAGGACTTTGGTCTGAATTCAGCAAAGCACCCATGCACATCATGCTTTACTTTAAACTTTAAATCCAAATGGAGTCAACTGGGCTTTTGAAACATTCTTATAAGAATGTCAGTCAGCCAATCAGTGAACAGAAATAATGCAATGAGACCAATCCACAAGCAGATAAAGAGGCAAAAAGTAGCTGAATAGCTGATTTGTAATACATTTGGTCAGCTCCAGACTTGAATATCGGCTGAAGCTTTGGTCCTGACTGGTTTCCATGTCTTTACTGGAGTTCTTCCTGGTTTTTCATGTTCCCCATGTTAGAATATCCCCTCTGTTATTAACTCACATGCTGACCTCTTGTTGCTCAAAGCCTTTGTGACCTCCAGAAGTGCCGTGGATCAGAACAGGATGTAGTAGCTAGAGTTCAAGACTATCCTGGGAAATATCAGGACAGGTGGCCAATCTAAGTGTATTAGTTAGCTGATGGTTGTCAAGGGTCAGGTTTCAAACAGATCTCTCCCTCCCCAAACCCATCTGCTGTTGTGAGTTTTATCATACTAATACTGTACAGCGTAAACATGATTTCCAGTTTGCAGCTATTTCAATGTGTTCTCGTCTTTTTATTACACGGATTCCTAAAGATCTCATCCTGCGGTATCAGATGCCACCTCAAATATTTAGAAGTACATCAATCCTTCAGAAAGGAGGTATGCAGGAACCCGTACCAGCACAGGCTGCCCAAAGCATGCAGTGAATTAGCGCATCCTGCAGTGCCCTGGCCATACTCCCTATTGGCCAATATTGGGGCTTTGCTGGCTGGCTGAAGGCCCACCGGTGGAGTGGTGAATGGAAGTGCCTTGCATCACTAGGACCACTACCTAGGCAACCTTTCTGGCAGCATGTGCACTCTGCTGTGATCTGTAGCAGTAGCTGTTGGCATTGTCCCTAACATCCCAGAAGCTGAAAATCCATTCACACCTTTAAACATCCTTGTGGCCATTTTTGTCCCTTTTCAACGCCAGCTCCCTTTCCTAAGGTGAGGTGACCATCTGAACTGGGCACATTATTCCAGATGGAAACATGTCCTTGTCTGATATAATTGTCACCATACTTCTGCATTATCTTCTCTCCTCATTTTAATGCACCCAACCCTATTTTTCAAATTGCCCAGTAGACAAACATTTTCACTGAGCCCTCCATGGTGGCTCCTTTCTCCTCAGAGAATCTTGTATGTTTGGAATCCATCAGCATACACAGGAGCTGTTCCTATGGGACAGAACAACACTACATGACAGTTAAAGGAAGAAGTGAAGAATGCCTTGTGCAATGGAAATCACAAGGGGAAATTAGGGAGACAAAATAGACACGCCCACGTTAGAAATTGACCAGGACATTAGAGTTATAACTAGGCTTGGCAGAATTAATTTTTTAAAAAATAATTTCGATGGATAATATCCATATTCGTTTTACAGCTTTTTTCCCCGATTGTTATCGATTTAAATTTTCATAGTCGTAGGAAATTATTGGGTGTGTTTGTAAGCCACTGTGTGGGGGGGTGTCAGACAATAATTATTTAATGACAGTAGATGCTGAGATTCCAAAAGTGAAAGATTTATAAGCATTAAAACACAAAGTGTCAGCATCTCCTGCCAAAATATACAAAGTAAATATCCTTAAACGAAACTCTAATACGTTCTCAAGCAGCATTTTTTTTACTTTTTCTGTCTGTAAATTTTGGTTATTATCAATGGAAACATTTTTTCCATTGGTTTGTGTGTATAGAGTGAAATTAACATTTACAGACATGTACTGATGAAAATCTAATCCTTCCAACCTAGTTATAACATCACTACTCCTGTCTTGGGATATTTAATGACTAGTAATGATCAGGTTCTCAGTTTAATATCTCGGTTGAAAGATTAGGGCAGTATTTCAGTGTTGATTTAGAGGAGCACTTGCTTCAAGATCTTGATTTTTCTATAGAGGCCTCCTACCCAGGCTCTGGCCATCCTCAGCCTGCAAGAGCTGACCCAATCACAGCATGAAATGGCATGGTTATAGCTTTTGTCAAAGTAACTGATGTGGTATTTACTCTGTGAAGAGCATACATGTTAATCCTAGCCAAGTTAGGCAGCCACATTGTAAGGATAAATATCTCTGGCCAAAAAAATAAATAAATCTTATTTCATTTTACTCAAACTGCCTTATCACTAAGAGCAAAACACTATACGTGGATCTACTTTACATTTTTGCACAATCTTGAATCTTAATAATGCACCTAAATTCACCTTTAAAAGCAAATGCACAAGTACTTTCTATAACCATTAATAAAAAATAATAATAAAAAAGACAGTAAAAATCCCTTTAAGGCACAAATAAACCTGCTAAGTGTTGAAATGAGGTCAAAAGATATTTGTTAGGACTGTGCAGTATAAAAGCAGCTATTATTTCTTTGGAAAGTCTGCCTTTTAAGGACTTAAACAAAAGCCGCAAGGAAGCTGCCTCAGAACCTAGAAGGAATTGCCCGTGGCTTTAAAAGGAGTCAAGGAAAGAAAGGGAGGAAAGGAAGCAATTACCCAGCTAACAATGGTACATTAAGAACTTTGATTCTTTTCTTACATTGAAGCTCCTTCTTTACTGTGTTTTCCAGCTGAGTGAGCCTAGGAAATCGCCTGCCTGTAGAACTAGCTCACAACCAGGGAAAGGAAACTGCTCCAAGCTCGCCAAACTAGAGAAACCAGTGGAGTCCCCCTTCAAGAGGAAAGCTTTTTATACTCTCTAAACCTGTCCCTTCCTTCTCTGCCAGGTGTCAGAATAAAGTCAGTAATGGGCAAAGCTTTGGTTAACCCCTTCCTTCCATCCCCATTTTTTCTCACCTTCCCTCAGACCTTGCCCTAGATATTTACAGCAGTTTATTCTCATCTCTCCCTGCACCCTGCTTCCCCTCAACCTCTCTAATGGCCTGTCTGATCACCTATATTTCCACAATGCAGTAAACTCTCGCCACGCCTCCTCCTGCCACCAGACACCCACTGTGCAGGAGGGACAGGAATGAGGAGGCTACGCTGACTTTGTCTGACCTGGGCTTTCTCTCCTCAAGGGGAATCCTTAGTGTCCTGCCAGGTTTCCGCCACATCTCCTTTGTGCTGCGGGAGTGACACAAAGGGGATGGGTTGGGGGGATCTAGCTCACAGTGTCCAAGTTTCAGGGCTGGCACACCAGCTGGACCATCAGGAAAGGGGCATGGAGACAAATCCCCCAAAGCCTTGGCTTAGAAATTTTAGAGCCCTTTTATGCAAATCACTGAGTGCCCTCCACTCCCCTGGAGGTTAATGGGAGTTGAGGGTGCTCGTGCTCAGTTGAACATCTTTCAGTGTCAGATCCTAAGTTCTATTTTTTGGAGGTGATCTAATTAAAAAACAAAACAAGACAAAAAGGAAAATCCCTCTCAACTTGTCTTACTGTGTGGGGAATATGTGCAGGGTCCTGACAAGAAGCAGTTTATAAGACCACTGATTTTTCAACAAACCACCAGAGCATCCCTTGCAAGACCAAATAAATTTGCAATATGCATGGCGCAACATAAAGGTCAGTGAGATTAAAGAAGAGAGGCCTTCCCAGCATCGAAAACCAAGCTCCAAGGCAGCCAGCGGAGGCAGGGACTGGACAGTTAACCACCCACATGGGAGCTGTAATGTAGTTTCCGCATATATGCTTTCTGCCTCAGCCAATGAGTTGCACATGCTATTTCCAAGAGCATGGAATTTGCTGGTTTGCATTGTATTTAAATATTTGGCTTTGCAGGAAATACCCTGAACGCAGATGTGTTCTGCTGAATATTGGAAATAGCAATAACCAAATCCATTTTATGAGGCCTATAAAGTTATCATCCCACTGTCCAACCTCTCTAACCGCATGCCCTCCTACTCACTCACCCTGCTCCTCCAGCCTTGGCCTCCATCCCCACTATTTACAGCTGGCTGTGATTCTTGTGATGTCCCATCTGGCTGGAACTGTCTCTCCCCACCATCCTGTGGAACCAGACTCACTTCCCCTCGTTCGGTCTCTCCTTGAAACCTTCTTGTTCATAAGGCCTGTTAGCCCCCACTCATCTTCCTCACACCCAGTGCTGCCCCCCAGTCCCCTCACTATAACACCCATCTCCACCGCACTGTAACTAGGTTGCCGGGACACTTATTTCCATTTCCTCATTTCCCCCATGCTGCTCTGTGTCTGTACATCATCTTCTCCTTCCTCGCTGCATGAGTCCTTGACCCCCAGCCCCAGCTCTCTGCTAAGCGTTCTGTGATGCATTGTATGTTGTTTAGTTTTATACATTGTGTTGCATGTTGAACTCATGGAATGGTTTCTTTCCCATATGAGTGGATTCAGCCTTGGCTCCTGAGTGTGTGTGTGCGTGTGCGTGCACGCACGCGTCATCCATGTGTGTCAAATCCCCATGAATTGCTGCCTCGTTTACCTTGTGCCTTGTCACGTGTGTCTGAGGGATTTTTTTTTTTTTAAATTCTCCCTCTGGATATTGTTGACTTCAAAGAGATTTTACTCTCCATATCTATAGGTCAAAACACTTGAGTGCATGATTGTAATGGGCTTGACCTCTGTAATGAAAGCAGGTCATGGAGTCAGCAAGGGGTCCCTATGGTTAAAGAACGCTTGTGGTTCTTTCATGAGGCAGTGGACACAGGAAAAGGTATAATGGGAATGTTATTTAAGGTAGGGCTGGAATACCCCTAGGTACACCAGTGCTTGTCCAAGTTAAAAGCTCTTGAAGGCTGAAGCCTGCCTTATGATCCAGCTAGTGACCCAACCTCAGTATTCTCTGAAGCTGAAGGAGAAACCAGTGTTACATCTGTCCCAGACACTATGGCTGGTTATGCATATGTGTCCCACTGGTGAGTGGTTCCCTCTGTGTCCAATCTGCAGAGGATATGAGTTTGTTACAGCCACACCATGAGAGCTTTAGCTCAAGCTGTAGCAGCTCATGCTGTTATCTCTGAAGGTGTCTGGTTCCATCCCCTGTGTGGCAACCAAGATGGGACCTAGCCTACTCACCAGAGGGTTATGCTCACATATTTCAGGACAGAATCTGGTCCTTCAGGCTCCCACCCAAGGAGCAGCACTGTTACCTTGCTGCACTTGTAGTTTACATCACCTGGTCCTACAGTCCTTTTGTGGCTCCCATCCCGAACAGCGCTCTGCCTGACAATCTGCTGGGCTTGGTAACTCCCATACAGCACCATCTGGGCTGCAGGCATGTGAATGCCTAACATGACTGTCACGGAGTCCCTGGGCAACGCTCTGGAACTGCTCCCCATGAAGCCAGGCAGGACTTTGGGGAAGTCTCCTTTCTGTGAGCAGCCTGTCTGCAGGACACACAGTTCACACAGCTTCCACCTTCCTGGGTCTGACCTCGGAGCATTCAGCATCCTCTGCCTCTCCGTGCGCTTCCCACAGCGAGTCCGCTCAGGCGGGGCTCCTGGGGAAGCCAGAGGGCCCTGCACCCCAACTTCGCAGTCAGACGTGACTCTCAGCCAGCCAGTAAAACAGAGGTTTATTAGATGACAAGAACATGGTCTAAAACAGAGCTTGTAGGTGCAGAGAACCGGACCCCTCAGCTGGGTCCATTTTGGGGGGCAGTGAGCCAGACAACCACATCTGCCCTTAACTCCATGTCTCCAGCCAGCCCCAAATTGAAACTCCCTCCAGACCCTCCTCCTCTGGGCTTTGTTTCTTTCCCGGGCCGGGAGGTCACCTGATTCCTTTGTTCTCCAACCCTTTAGCTCTCACCTTGCAGGGGGGAAGGGCCCAGGCTATCAGTTGCTGGGAAACAGGGTGTCGGTCATTCTCTGTGTCCAGACCCCTGCACACACCTGCCCTCTAGGGCTCTGCAACGATCATACACCCTTATCCCACCACCTAGATACTTAAGAACTGCATAGGGGAAACTGAGGCACCCCCACACTATTCAGAGGAAACATTAAGAACAGTCCCACTTCGTCACAATGACAATCTATAAAATTCCTAGTTTATGCTTATTAATACTGGATTGTGAAAATAACCATCAAGTCTGATGAGATCATAAGGCTGATCATGAAGTGTCATATGTTGTGCATTGTGCAAAGTGTGTTTCACTTTGGGGAGAGATTTGTGCTCTGGTACTCTATGGCCAGGGAGGGGGTTGGATTTTGGAAAGGCGGAAGCCTGAGCTGTGGCCAGTGCTTTGGACAGACTCTGCAGGAAGAGGGAGGTACTGCTGACAGTTGAAGATGGTGGCTGAATGTTGCCTCAGGAGTTCTTGTGGGTAGGCAAGTTCTAACACAGCAAAGGTACTCTGATTTCGTGTAGCTTCACCTGGCGACATCACCAACTAATCTGTCCTCTTGCTGGGTGGAAGGGAGGTCATTATCAGCATCAGCACTTGCAGCCATGTGTGGACTCTCTAGATCAGTGTTTCTCAACCTTGGTGAGCTCTTATTCAAAGTCAAAAATTGCCATGGTCCCTTTACATTCCACAAGTACTCCTGTTCTTTTTGCAGATACAGACTAACTCAGCTGCTACTCTGAAACTTTACATTTACTGTAAAATACAGATAAGTGATAACAATGATAAGAATTTATTTGCGTGTGTGTTTCAAGAGGTGGATAGAGAATGCTTGACAGTGGAGGGTAAGGGAGTGGGGGATTAAGAAAGATTTTCTTTGCTTTAGGTTATAACAATTATTTCAGTCCCTTGTGACCCCTCGGATGGCCTTTCATAACCCCCCTTGGGGGGTTTCACAACCCTCCGATTGAGAAACATTGCTCTAGAGCGTACACTTGGGACAGCTTTATGCAGCCTTTCATAGAATCATAGACTCATAGAACATTAGGGTTGGAAGAGACCTCACGAGGTCATCTAGTCCACCCCCCTGTTCAAAGCAGGACCAACCCCACTAAATCATCCCAGCCAGGGCTTTGTCAAGCCAGGCCTTCAAAACCTCTAAGGATGGAGATTCCCCCACATCCCTAGGTAACCCATTCCAGTTCTTCACCACCCTCCTAGTGAAAAAGTTTTTCCTAATATCCAACCTAGACCGCCCCCACTGCAACTTGAGACCATTGCTCCTTGTTCTGTCATTTGCCACCACTGAGAACAGCCTAGCTCCATCCTCTTTGGAATCCTTCTTCAGGTAGCTGAAGGCTGCTATCAAATCCCACCTCACTCTTCTCTTCTGCAGACTAAATACGACCAGTTCCCTCAGCATCTCCTCATAAGTCATGTGCCCCAGCCCCCTAATTATTTTCGTTGCCCTCCACTGGATTCTTTCCAATTTGTCTACATCCTTTCTGTAGCGGGGGGCCCAAAACTGTACACAATACTCCAGATGTGGCCTCACCAGTGCCGAATAGAGGGGATTAATCACTTTCCTTGATCTCCTGGCAATGCTCCTACTAATGCAATCCAATATGCCGTTAGCCTTCTTGGCAACAAGGGCACATTGTTAACTCATATCCATCTTCTTGTCTACTTTAATCTCCAGATCATTTTCTGCAGAACTGTCGCTTAGCCAGTCGTTCCCCAGCCTGTAGCAGTGCATGGGATTCGTCCATCCTAAGTGTAGATTCTGCACTTGTACTTGTTGAACCTCATCAGATTTCTTTTGGCCCAATCCTCCAATTTGTCTAGTTCACTCTGAATCCTATCCCTACCCTCCAGCGTATCTACCTCTCCCCTCAGCTTAGTGTCATCCACGAACTTGCTGAGGGTACAATCCATCCCATCATCCAGATCATTAATGATCAAGGAGTGGTTCAGATCGTTCCTTGAAGTTCCATGCCAGTTCACAGAAATCCCTTCCCATGGACTAACCTCTGCTGTGGTTCACTTGGTAACATTCTTGTCTGGAAACCTAGGTTCAAATCCCCCACCAGGAAGTGATCTCATGCCCAGTATTGGTGTGGGGCTGCCTTATTAGAGGGGCCATTTTTCAAGGGTGTGTGATTTCAGACATCGTTCCTGCTTGTCTGCCCCTGGTGAAAACGTACAGGTGAAAATTAAAGGTCCCACAACAGGGAAGGAGAATGCTGGGGTCCCAGCCAACATCCCTTCTCAATAACATAGGCTCTGGTGTCCCACAATACCTGTTTGAGTTATTGTCTAGAAATTCCTTGTGGCCAGATATGTGCAAGAAACTATTGAATACTTCTTGGTAATTTTAGCAGACCAGGGACTAGGAATGAATGGGCATGGGTTTGAACTACCATCTTGTGCTTAGAGAGGGGCGCATGCCAGGTCAAGATGGATGCACAATTCAGTGGACAATGAGGAGGCAGCTTGAACTCTTGTGGACTTACCCTTATGTGTCACAGCTGCAGACTGTGCTGTACATATTTTAATATGTCCTGTGCTTGGATGTGGTGGGGAGAAGGGAGGTTGTTATAACAGTTGCCGCAAAATACTCAGTCTACAGCTTCTTCTGCCTTCTCTGTGTGTTTGCTCATAAAGAATGTCGAGGGGGACTGCAATAGACGCCAGCCCTAAACAGCTGGTTACACACTGCTCTGTTTTTTACTGATGCCGATCGCTTTTGTTTCATGATGACCTGACAATTTACATACTTCAGAATGACTAAAGTACAATCTTGGTACAAAGCTGGTTCAAAGAATTTTGCCTCTTGGGGTTCCCCCCCTCCATTATGGTGTGTTTATATCAAGAATTACCAAGACCAGAGGGAGATGAAGAGTTAGGCCAAGATAGGTAATACAGCTGGTTTTGACATGGGGGGGTTTCCCTGAAGAAAAATTTCAGTGAAAATGAAAATATTTTTCATTTTCATCTAAAATTTTCTTTTAGCAGAAAGCCTCCCCCCCAACACAAAGTGTGCAAGGGTTTTTGTTTTGTTTTTTATTTTCCGCCAAATATTTTCACATTTTGGTTGTAAGAAACCCATTTTTATTTTATTTTAGTTTGGTCAAAAATGAACATTTTCATTTTGAGTAAAATGCCATTTTCTGTAGGGGGATTTCCTGGCAGGAAACAGTTGACTAGGTTTGATAGTTAATCACTTTGTACAAGCTGATGCCTCAGACCTCTGCTGTTAATGATGCTAATCAGCCTGATCCCTGCTAGAGATACCAGTGAGTGGTTTGGCTTCCTAAGATAATGCATCAGTTTGGTAAATGACCAGCACCAACAGATGTACACCCGGGGAGAGGGAGTAGCACACTGTACCATTGCTGACTCTGACATCAAGGGGCAAAATGAACGACAACACATATAATGGGGGCGGCGTGCAGAATTTGTGCATTTTTCTCTGCTTCCTAGAAAGTGGGGTGTAATGCTGTCTGGAGGGGTTCACTACTGTGGGTGCCAGCCACAGGGCAGACTGACAAGAAGCAGGACAGAGAGCCCAAACTGGTTGTATGCTCTATAATTAGATTTCACCAACCTAGTAACAAGTGTGAACTCCTAAATCACTATAACAGTCTTACCATGAAGTCACAGACAGTCCCTTTGGGCATTCCAGTCTATTTTTGCCACCCAGGCAAGCTGGACTTAGTGATACCAAAGATCACAAAATATTAAGGTTGCTCCCAGTCTCAAGAGACCAGTCACTTACCCCAAGTCAATTTGTACCTTAGAGCTCACACCAAAGACAACGCTTGTAGCCAATCCTGTAGTAAACTATCTAAGGATATATTAGCTGAGAAAAGAAATGTGAGAGTTAATAGAAGGTGAAAGCATGCAAAACATATACATGAATGAGTTACAGTCTATGGTTTCAAAAGATGACAGAGTTGTAGTAATCAGTCCGCTCTGGATGTCTTTTTAGGACTAACCCTGGGGATCTCTGCTTCTGTTTCGTAGTTCCAGCCCTAAGAGAGTCCAAACAGCAAAAGAGATGAAAAATTTTCTTATCAGCTATTTTTATTTCCTTCTTCCAGAACTCAAGCTGATGGGATGGGGGTATGTAGCTTCTTCGTGGGGGTAAGGAGGCAATTAACAAAGTCTTTGTATTGTGATGTTCCACAAAGGCCCATTTAGTTTTGATATACAGTCTAGCTGGGCAGGAGATGATCCCTCTTGACTGGGTTCACAGTTTCAGAGCAAACATTTTTTTACAGTTATAAAGCAAAAACTTTATTATTACCTTATGGCAGGTGATAAAGATACAAGTGAGATTAATGCATGCAGCAATTTACAAGCATTTCACAAAGTCTAAACACTGCAATCATTGCTATAAATCCAATACCCATCTTAACCATACTAACACACTGGTGAAACAGACTGGTTTCCAACAATGAATTGGTCGGTGCTTGGCTCAGGCCTAAAATCCGGGCAAGAGCTGGCATCTGATCTACCAGTGCCACATGGGGAACCAGCCAAAGGGGCCACACTCCTTATAATGTCCTGGAAAGTCACCACCATTGCTAATGCCACACTTCTTGACTAAAACTGGGAAATAAAAAATGCCCCTGAAGCCATCATTCCAGGCTTTATACAAGATCCAGTGCTGCCTATACTTGGGAGGCAGTGTGGCCTAGTGGATAGGACCCTGGATTGGGGCTCAGGAGACCTGGGTTCAGCTGATTTGCTGGGTGATCTTGGGCAAGTCATTTCCATGCCAGTGCATCATTTTCCCCATCTGTAAACTGGGGGTGTTCCACTAATGTCCTTTGTAAAACGTATTGAAAGCTGTGGGTGAAAACTAGGGATTAGTATTATTATCTGAGAAGCTTTAGTTAATGCTACCCCATCCATCCGGGATCACTGCGCCCCGTGAGAGCTAGCAGTGCTTTAGGTAGGGTTTTAGGATGTTAATCCCAGGCTCTTGGTGACGCACACAACACCCCTGAGTGGCCAAAGAAGGACCATGAAATAATCTTCTCTTGGATTAATGAAATAATGAGAGGATGCCATCCACATTCGGGCTGAATTGCAAATGAGAGGCTTTGTTTCCCCAGCTATGAGAGACAGTCCCTGGAGAGAAGTTAGGAGGTGCATCCTAATCCAGCAACTCAGGATGCCTGTGAAGAGCATGCTGGCATAAATGAGAGGAAGGCAACTACATTGACTGGGGCTCTCTAAATTCCAAGGACAGACAGACAGATAGACAGGCATATTACCTCTAGAGGTGTAATGTTCAGGTCCACCTCTTGGGGAGCTCTTCCTACTGCCCATACAAGTTGGGGCCCTGTAGTTTGCCGCAACAGTTTATGTACCCTATGGGAAAAATGTTTTGTGTGTGAGCCTTGAGGAGACTCACTGGAAAACAAGCCAGGGAAGCTCTGTGCGGGAGGCTGCTGTAATTGCTGGATTTGGGGGCCTGAATAAGATCCTGTGTTTTAGCCTCCAAGGGGCTATAAATTAAGCTGAGATGGTAAAAGCAAATAACCTATCCCCAGAACACACACACATGCTCATGGACACACTCTAATAACACCTCTGAACTTATTATCCACACAAGCCGGTGGTGGGAGAGACTGACGACCCCATAAATTACCTTCCCTTTCTGCTCCAAGTGAAAGTGATAGTCTAGCACTGTAATTCCTGACAGTAAGTAATGGCTCCATTTCTGGTTGGACAGGTTTGATTGGCTACTAATTTACTCTCCCTCCTCTCATAATCCAGCCCAGCCTGCTTGCTACGTTCTGTCAGCTTTCACCAATTTGCTGCCGCTAGGAGTATTTTCATACAAATGAGTGGCTGATTCTAGTTAAAACATTTACTGAGCATGCTCTCTCTTGGTGTCTCTGCTCTTAGATGTCACAGGCAGAGATAGTGTTTTGTATAACTGCAGGAAGAATACCATGTTCTAATTAGTGTAATTTATAGCACCTTGAAGGCTAAAACAACAGCTGATGAGTCACAAAAGTTCCACCTTCTGGCGTTTTCTGAAAGAAATGTTATTTTAGCTCCCATGATTTTCTTTCCTTCTTGAATATTTTTTATTTCAAACTATCAGTGTGTTGTTTTACAGTTAGGCATCCTGTATTATGGGGCTACCTAGCTTCCTGCTGTATAGCCAGCAGCGGCCCAAGATGCAAAGTTTGCATGCGGATATGAACTCTCACACAGCTGAAAGATGTTTGGATCTGAGGTTTTGGTTCAGCTCATTATGGGTCATATTTTGCCAACCCATTGTTTCAGTGTGCAAGGGTGGAAGGTGCAAGGGAGGTCCTTATGCAGAGGCTAGGCACAATTGCACTTGATAGTGCCCAGAGGGGGCAGGGAGGGATGTGGAGAAAATCCCTCCAAACTTTGCACCATCCAGCAGAACTGACGCTCCAGAAAGGCTCGTACACATTGTAACCTCGTAGGGTTTGATGCAATGTCCTTGTGCTTTGGGGAGGTATTACGTCCCCAGATCTCCACCTGGGGCTGTGCAGCTCCACACTGCACCTAACTTGGTCCTGTGCCTTTAAGGCACAATCTGGTCCTATCACTGTGGGTTGGACCTACACTCCCCCAAAACTCCGGGGGTTTTGGTTCAGCCCTGTCTCTTAATGCATCAGTTAGTTTTATAATCCATGTGTTTTTGACACATTTCTTGGGTGAAATGGCAGCTTCTGGCCTGATGGCCAACTCTTCAACTGAATGTAAGGAAAGAACATATGAAGTGACAGCTGGGCAAAATTTGTCGGTTGAATTTTTTAAAAGTGAAAGATGTAGATTTGGCAACATCAAAATGTTTCTTGATTTTTTTGTTGATTTTGAGAAATTTTTCATTCTGAAGAAGAAAACATTATAAAAATGCTGAAAAATCAAAACATTCAATTTTGACATTTTTGCAATAAAATGTTTTGTTTTTTCAGTTTGAAATGACTTTTTGTTTTGAAACTTCCTTTAATTTCATTTGAAAAATGTCTCAGAAAGGTTTAAAATGCTTGAAACATGTTGTTGAGGGTCGAATGGTTTCTAAAACTTTGAGTTTCACTCTGGCCCCAAACAGTTGCCAAGAAACCAGAAAATTGGTTACCCTCTCAGCTCTGGATGGAGTGCATTTTGTTTTGTGTTCCACACACACACATGCTTGAAGAAGTTAACCTCACAGGACAAGATCGCAGAATGGCAGTCTCTGCATAGAGCTGGGTGAAAGATTTAGCACATACAACTAAACTTTTTCTTTTCTGAAATTTTCAAGGATATGGATATATTTAAGCCACGTTGATCTCTGGATTTTTTTTGTCATAAGCCAAAGACTGTTTTCTCTAGAAAATGTGACTGAAATGGCTGTTCTATTTCACCACCTGTTAACGTATTTCAAAGACTGATTGATTAATGCAAAATTTTATGCCACAGAAAAATATCAAAAGAAATCTCCATCGAATTTTCAGTTTGGCTATGAACATTTGTCAAAGTTAAAAGCAGCAGAAGTTTCACCCAGTGCTACTGTGACTTGTAAAAGGTCATCGGACAATGATTAAAGTTATGAAAAATCTGCTAGACCCTGCTCAAGGCGTTTTAGGGAGGTAGGAGGTACATTCAGTTAGCCCACAGACCTTTCACTGCAGGATGTCTCACTTCAAATCCTGGCTTAGGTCATGAGTTTGGAGCATATCATCTAAGTCCCATTGGCCAATGACACAAAATCATCAATCCTCATCCCAGTTGACATCCCAGTAGGAGAAGAGTCCTAAGAATTCAACCGGAAGAGGTTTTGCAGGTCAGGGTTGGGTGCAATGATGGAGCTTCAGGTGGGAGCCCCGGATAATAAAAGGAAGGGATTGAGGAGCTTTACCAGGGCTTCATGGTTGCCTGCACTCAAGATACCTTGCCATTGCTGGAGTTGTTTCTTCTCACTTTCAGAATCAGAGTTCATTGATAAAATAAAAGGAGAGGAGCCAAGGAAGTGCAAATATGCACTCCAATGCTAGTGCCAGCTTGGCTGCACAGAAATAGAACAACTATCGAGGCAAAAGAAGACAGCTGCCTAAGGATGTGCCAGATAACTGGATTTCTGGCAGGCAGATGCTGCTTTAAAGAGACTCTTCCATCTGTTTTATGGTAACTTCCTCTGTTCCGCTTCCTACTCGCTGCTGGGGAATGTAACCCATTGCAGGCACCTGAAGTGATGTGTGAGATAAGGACAATAGTGAAGGATATGGATTCAGTAACTTTCAGAAGGAGTGAGTTACTCCTGAGGAGAAAATTCCTCTTTTTCTTGAGGAGACTGCATATCCTTACGATCTCCAAATCCCAGGCAAATTTATCAGGCTACTTGTGAAAAATGTGTTAGCCCAATGAGCTTGGTGATGGATTGTTTGCATTCGTCCTACCACCTTTTACTAGGGAGACCTATGATGGAGTGCCTACCCCACACAGGTGAACAGAGGGTTAACAGTAATCTAAGATCTTAGTCAGCCCAGCTTGCTGCACCTGGAGGTGTGTCAGACTTGATTGGTTATTAGGCCCAGCTGTGGAGGGGCTGCATCTTCTCTCCTGGGGTATCTTGGCTTAACAGGCACTGGGCCATATCCGAAACCTGGAATGGAGTCTGTCAGGTTATTCCTGGTCAGGAGTAATGAGAGGATCTTTCCTGGAGGCCAAGGAGCTAGAGGTTTGCACTGATGCTTTAATTGCTGCAAGTAAATACTGAGGCACTGGGAAATGACATTTCTTATGCTTTATCAGCTGCTTTGGAAGTAGCCCTACTACTGCCCAGTGTGTGTAATGGTATTTGTTTTCATATGGCTTTTGGTTTTTCTATATGTCATTGATGACTGGGCAACAAAATGGCAGATGAAATTCAATGCTGATAAATGCAAAGTAATGCACATTGGAAAACAGAATCCCAACTCTACATATAAAATGATGGGGGTCTAAATTAGCTGTTAACCACTCAAGAAAGAGAGCTTGGAGGCATTGTGGATAGTTCTCTGAAAACATCCATTCAAAGTGAAGTAGCAGTTAAAAAAGCAAACAGAATGTTGGGAATCTTTAGGAAAGGGATAGATAATAAGACAGAAAATATCATATTGCCTCTATATAAATCCACGGTACGCCCACATCTTGAATATTGCATGCAGATCTGGTCACCCCATCTCAAAAAAAGATATATTGGAATTGAAAAGGGTACAGAAAAGGGCAACAAAAATGATGAGGGGGTATGGAACAGCTTCCATAGGAGGAGAGATGAATAATACTGGAACTTTTCAGCTTGAAAAAGACATGACTGGGGGGATATGATAGAGGTCTATAAAATCATGAGTGGTGTGGAGAAAGTAAATAAGGCAGTGTCATTTACTCCTTCTCATAACACAAGAAATAGGGGTCACCAAATGAAATTAATAGGCAGCAGGTTTAAAACAAACAAAAGGAAGTATTTCTTCACATAATGCACAATCAATCTGAGGAACTCTTTGCCAGAGGATGTTGTGAAGGCCAAGACTAAAACAGGGTCCAAAAAAAGAAGTAGATAAGTTTATGGAAGATAGGTCCATCAATGGCTATTAGCCAGGATGGGCGGGGATGCAAAACCATGCTCTGAAGTGTCCCTAGCCTCTGTTTGCCGGAAGCTGGGAATGGGTGATGGGGGATGAATCACTTGATGATTACCTGTTCTGTTCATTCCCTTTGAAGCACCTGGAGTTGACTGTTGTCGGAAGACAGGATACTGGGCAAGATCACCATTGGTTTGACCCAGAATGGCCGTTCTTATGTTCTTAAAGCAGTGGATCTATTCACATGCTTAAAATTCTGCATCTCCTTACCGTACTTTGCTGAATCAGGGCTTTAGTTGGGACAGCAGGTGGGTGAGTGGGTTTTTCAGCAGCTGATGCTGCTTTTTGTTCCCATCTGCATGCATGTGTAATAGCTGGTAAGGACGGCTGCAGTGCAACACGACTCCTACTTGCCATTTCCATTGATGAAATAGTCCTCTTTGCCTGCTGCATCAAGATGCCTGCTTTGACCAGGTGATGTGGGCAGTTTAATAGTCTCAACCGACCTCCTCACTGGCTAATGAAACATTATAATATTATGATACTGCTTCACCAGGAGAGGCTGCTGAAGTTTAGAGGACAATAGGTAGCTCTACGCTTTTAGCCTGGTGTTTGTGGCTCCTGCTGACTCCACCATCCTCAAATAAAAATAAATCATTAAACTTAGGTTTCAGAGTAACAGCTGTGTTAGTCTGTATTTGAAAAAAGAAAAGGAGGACTTGTGGCACCTTAGAGACTAACCAATTTATTTGAGCATAAGCTTTCGAGAGCTACAGCTCACTTCATCGGATGCATCGAAAGCTTATGCTCAAATAAATTGGTTAGTCTCTAAGGTGCCACAAGTCCTCCTTTTCTTTTTTCATTAAACTTAGTAGCCCTCTCTGCAAGTGGTCCTGATCTTGGGGTATGAACCTCAAAAAAAAATCGGGTCTTGGCTTGATTGTTCAAGGTGTTATTTGTTTTAATGGAATTGGGTTTGCTAGTCTCTCATGCACCTTCTTATCACATCAGTCAGTCACACATGAGCTAAAGAGAAGGGCTCTGTCCTGTGGATAGGGCAGAGGATGGAAACTCAGGTTTGATTCTTACCTCTGCCAGGCACTTACTCTGTGACATTGGGCAAGTTGAGTGCCTCTGTGGAGTCAAGATCTGAATTCTAGGCAGCTGAGTTTGAAAATGCTGGTCTGAAATGCTCTGTGCCTCAGTTTCTCTCTCTGTTATGTAGTGAAATGTTCCTATATTACAAGGCTGTTGTGAGGTTTAATTCATGGAAGATTTGTGGAGTGCTTGGAGATACTTTGGTGGAGGGTGCTTTAGACTTTTAAGATGAGATTAGTGGGAACTGGAAGTGCAAATTCTTCAGTTTGCTTTGAAAATGTCACCCTTATAGCATTACTGCTATTGTTATCAAGCAATAGAAAGGAACCAGACAAGCCTAGGGCTACATTAAAAATAAAAAGCAAAGATGATCCAAAGCTTATGAGACACACTGATTATTTCTCTTTGGCATTTTCTAGGGCAGCCAAAAGAAACATTGCATTTTTTACAGACCTGCCCATTCGAGATCTGAACTACCAGCATAACTAGAGCAATTTGCTGCTTAAATTGGAACCTTGCAAATCAGTTTTCAGCAAGCAGGTGATGCAATTTCTTTTGAGCCAGGACCTAAGCAAAAACACACTTGCCACCCACTCTTAAAAATTGCTTTTTGTCACTTGCCATATATCATAATCAGACCCGGGATGCTGGGGGGCGGGCAACGTCTCCTTTGCTCTGCTCCTTGGTGTTAAAGAAAAATCTTATCTGAAAAGCCTTAAATCTAGGAGAGATGACCCTGTATTTTAAAGGCTGAAATAAGCTGGACGTTGAAACAATAGAAAGCTAAAGACACTTTGAAATCTCCTGTTAATAAATTGCGATGTTCATAAATAGTCTTGTTCCACTAAGGGGATAATTTATATCAGTCTCCAGTGCCTCAGCACAGCACAGGATGTGGATAATGCTAAGTACAGCAACTGGATGCTGTACGATATACAAGTGCAAAGTTATTGGGACATATTTTCTTCTTGTTTTTCCCTGAAACATCAAGGTACTGGCCAAAGGAAGCAGGATGGCAGCCTTGATGGATCACTGAGCTGATCCAGTGTAGCAATATTAGCATTCCTATAAATGTGTCCAGCCAGGTAAATTTTCCCCAGAGCATCTTTCTCTGGAGGTGTAACCAGCTGGTCACGGTGTTACGAGTCCCTCTCTGTACCTGATCTATGGAGGATACGAGTCTATTACAACCCCAGCTGGAGAGCCTGGGTCTTTTGATCAAGCTGTAGAGACTAGAGGTGGGTGGAATTATTCAGTGAAATGGCACATTTCATCCAAAAAACTATTTTACCCTGCAACTATTTGTGAATTTGACACAGATTACATTGGCCATTCATGAAATAGCCAGAGGAGGAAGTGGTGATGCTGGTGCTCCTCTCCTCCTCCACGCCCCACACATACACACAAGTGCACTTTTGCCCAGTGGTTATAGCACTCACCTGGGATGTGAAAAACCTGAGTTCAAATCCCTGGTCTGGAACGGTAATGAAACAAACTTTTTCAATTCACTGAGTGAGCTGTAGCTCACGAAAGCTCATGCTCAAATAAATTGGTTAGTCTCTAAGGTGCCACAAGTCCTCCTTTTCTTTTTGCGAATACAGACTAACACGGCTGCTACTCTGAAACCTGAAAATTTTGAAAAGTTTCAGATTCAGTTTGACCAGAACCAATTTTTTTCCCTGCTTTTGGAAACAAAATAAAAATCAGTTGTTCATGCAGCTCTAGTAGAGACTCATGCTTTTAGCTCTGGAGGTGACCAGTTCAATCACTAGTGGCAGCCATCACGGGTGCACCAGGGATGTCCTTGTAATGACCTCGAGTCAGGCAGCAGGGACTTGATGCTGGAGCAATATTCAGCCAGTTAAGTGCTACTGTGTGTGGAGTCCAGCGGACATGGCTGCTGGGTTGGTACTGCTCTTCTTTGCACTGAAGTAGATCGCACGGTCACTCCATTGCAGGTAGTGTAGTGACACTGACATCAAATGGGTGCAAGCGAATTGGGACTCATGCTTCTTGTGTCCTAATGCTCTAGCTTAGCACTAAAGCAAAAGGATTGCTGGGCAGTCAAGTTTGAAAAGCTGCTACCTGTTAGGTTTACTAGGTGGGTCACTATGTGAGCGTTGGCTGCCGCGGTGCTTGGAGGCTCAATGCACGTATGCTCTGAAGTGCACAGTGTGTCAAGAAGGGGGCAAGAGGGCCCGCTGTCACCCATGCAATTTGCAAACGCTGAACAGCTAATGGAAAAGAAATTGACAAACGATCTGCATGGTTCAAACACTTTTAAAATTGAATCTTGTATAGCTGAACAGCAATGACTGTAGCTCCTTCTATCCAAGCATTTCTGTGCTTTAAAGCCATATCCAAGGGGCTCTTGTTATAGGCAACACTGTATAAAGCAATCATTATTTGTTATTAATAAAGTAAGCCTTGCAGCCTCTTTCCCATGCCTGTGAGGTTTGCGTATTGAAGTAATTTTATGGATGGGGAAACTGAGGCATAGACTTGCTTCACTGAATGGATGTTGGAGCTGGGAACAGAAACCAAAAGTCCTCCTGATTCTCAGTCCCCTGTTCAGATAATTAGACACATCACCATTCATTCCAATCTCCTGAGCCATCTACTGCCCTAAATGAGGCATTTTTCTATTTAAGGAGTTGCTTGTGCTTACTCCTGTCTGATTTTTAATTCTCTATCTACATATCTGACCCACTATGCAATAACTGCTGTTCAACATGGTGGTCATATTTGTTTCAATGTAACAACTACGTAGATAATTAATGATTGCCGTAACAGAGTGTAGAATGCTTCTAGTCACTACCAATTAACCATGGTGTCTGTTGATGTCAAATTTTTGCTACACCAGAGAGAAGTGAAGTTATGGTATTTCCTTCCGATTTTGGTGACTTGCATCTAAATAGCTATGGGCTAAATGTATAAGTAAAGGAAACTCTTACAGAAATAATTGAATATACCAGGTACAGACAAGCAGCACATTATTTTGTAGCTGTTTTCCTACATAATAGAAATACTAGATAGCTTTTGGCACCCTGCTTTTCAGGATGACTCTTAAAGTGGATTCTTTATTCCACAGAGTCTTTCACAAAAGAACACAGAGTGGCAGCTAGCCTTTCTAGCTCTTAGCACTTTGCTGCAGAGGCAGAAAACATTTCATGTCAACCTGAAGATAAGAACCAGCAGACATAAGCAGTGTTGATGGGAGGCAACACATTACACCAGTGCTTTGAAGATTGCTTTGGTTCCCTGTTCATTTCCAGATGCAATCCAGATGTTAATACTGAATTAAAAAGTCTTACATAGTTTGGGGTTAGTCCTGTGATGCTGGAGAAGGAAGAATGGTCCAGCCACAGGAAGCTGTGTGATCTAGTGGATAAGGCACTGGACTAAGAGTAAGGAGACATATGCTTTTTCCCCAGCTCTGCCACCAACCTATTATGTGACCATGGGCAAGTCACTTCACTTCTGCTTCCTCTCCCTCCTGTTGTCTGCCTTATCTAGTCAGGGCAGGGACTGCCTCTCACTACGTGTGTATACGGCACCTAGCACAAGAGGGTCCCAGTCTTGGCTGGAGCCTGTGAGCGTGACAGTAATAGCAATAATAATACAAATAGAAACTGACTGTGGTGAATTCAGTCATGAAGTTCTCAGCGGAAAAGCAGTGGATGATAGAAAGGTATTATTGCCATTGTAAAGCTGTCTATGAGTAGGACCGCAGCTCATTGCATGTCTTTATGTGGCGGACAATTCAAACTAATTGCCTGTCAGAGATATGAATGAATCTGAAAGAGAAGCAAAAGGAGCATGCAGAAAAATACAAATGAATAATAGGACACAATTTAGCTTTTAATGTCTTCAGATGAGCCCAATCAGGATATCTTTATTTCCTCATGTGCCTCGCATCTCTTTTGCCCCCCCACCCCCAGTTCTGCCCTGCAGCTCTTTTGCGGGCCTCTTGCCCCCTGTTTGGGTTGGCTGCCTGTACTGGGGATGGCTGTCTTTCTACCAGGCTCCCCCTTGCCACCTGTGACAGGATCTGTGGTAATGCTTTTGCGCTATGGTTCCCTGGATGGCTAGTTTGTAAAGGGTTAATAAATGATTATTAGATGTTTTAATACAGTTGTTAGAGAATGCCACGGCACTTTGACTATCCCTGCCTAGGAACAATCCTTTTAGGGCTGCTCCACCCAGGCACGGTTTGCCGGCTGATCTAATCTGCTGTGAGAACTAAACCGAACCCCAGCCAGCTCCAAAAATAGGGGTGGAAAGGTCTGTAGATTGTTGATAACCACCTAGAAAAGAAAAGGATGAGACAGAGTGAGCTACCTGTAACAGTTCTTAGTCACATGACTTTAATGTACAGCTGGAAGGTGCTCAGATACTGCGGATAGTCTAAAAACCTGACTAGAAAGAACAGAATCTGTTGATGTGCTTATAACCATCTTTAATTCATCCTCCTCATGTCTGCAACATACTTAGGACAGCTGTTGATCATTTATTAAACCTTTATAAACCATTAATAGATTTTTGAGGCCAGATGGGACCATTCTGACCATCTAGTCTGACCTCCCGTGTAACACAGGCCAGAGAACCTCACCTAGAACTTTGCCAATGGAACCTTAATTGAAAGTGTGACTAGATCTCCTGTGACAAGTGGGAAATACAACTTTGGGAAGTGTCCTCTTCCCTTAGAAATACAGAAGAGGAGGGGAAGGATTGAGGTTCCCCACACAATTACAGGCCATTGATTGGGTAGGTAGCAGGGATTGGGCTATGGCCTTAGAGATAATGAGTTAAAATCAGGGGCAAAAGCGGCTTCCTTTTGCTTTGCACAGATTCCACCCCAGAGAGCGGGGCTCTGAGGCCAGGTGGGGAGAAGAGGTCAAATCTGCTGCCCTCTAGAATGCACAGCATGGACAGAAAGAAAGAGAAGTGCTTGAAGGAAAGCTTACAGGCTAGGCTGACTGAGGGAAGCTCAGGGTCTGGAATGGCAGAGTAGATAGCTAGTTTGTCCTTGGAAAAATACTTGCAGATCTGTGAGCAAGTCGGCATAAGAGCTGCTGTTTTTTTGCTGTTTAATAATCACTTCAGTTCAAAGCTATTTCTGCACAAACAAGGGATCTCCCTCTGCTTCAGCCACTTTCCATCTGTTTTCAGCTCTCATTCAGAAACACCTCTTTCCTCCCTTCCCTGAACCTCTCACTGTCTGTCTGCTGGTGCTGTCAGTTTTTAATATTAACCCCACAGCTATTATTTTGCTCTCAAAAAGTTTTTGGGATTAAGTGCGTATGATGGACATGAGACGACATGAAGCTCTATGTACAGTGCATTGCATATACAGTCCATAATACAGTGAAAGATTATTTATTTTTTCTGAATCCATTAATTTTCCTCCTCTCCAAATATCTCGCGAAAGGAAAAATATTGAAGCCATTGTGCCCGAAGCTAAGTCATGATAGTTAGCAATTCACCATTTTTTGGTGTATAGAATACTGTTAAATTAACCCTTTTTAAACAATGGTTTAAAGAAATTAAGAAAAATCTCCTTTTGGTCATATGTTCAAAGATCTAGCTGCAGTTGCTGTGCCAGAGCCCTGCTTGGTAGGGAGGTAAAGGTGGCTTTTCCTCACCTTTCCATCCCACCCCCCCTGTTCCTGGTGTTGATCAGGGTCCAATTCAGCCTTCCGAGCAGGTTATATCAGCCTTGGGGTTGCTCTAAACTGTGCCTGGTGGCAGTAGCCCTGAAAGGGCTGTTTCTAGGCAGGCATAGCAAGAGTGCAATGGCACTCCAGCCTTTCCCTCTTCCTTTTGGCTATGACTCTTCCCTGGAGCTAAGGGGTGGGGTGGCATAGGGCTGGCTGTACCAGCTCTGTGCCAGCTGTGCGTTTCCCTATACCAGGGGATCTCCTGTGTAGCCAGTGATATCGGCTTTAAGGCTGCTTTGCCCCATAGCAGTATGACATGGCTTTGCCAGGGGCTAAGATCTAGTTCCCTGCATTCTAGTCTATGTTGTCAAACTCTCAGGATGGCAACTTCCTGTTTATTATTATTATTTGTAGGAGCCCCAGTCCTGGACCAAGACCCATTGTGCTAGGGGCTGTACAAACACACAACAAAAAGATGGTTCCTGCACCAAAGAGCTTACAATCGAAGTATAAGAGCAGAGACAACAGGTTGATACAGACAGAGAGATGAGGGATCAAAAGGAAACACGGAGACATTATTGGTCAGCACGATGGAATGTGAACTCAGCGTACCAATTGTCTAACTATTGCCAGGTCTTTTGTAGGCATCCCGGCAGAGGAGTTTGTTTATTTTCTTGATTATATTTAAGCTGCATTTAATTTTATTTTTGGTGGGTGTGGTTGACATTCCTCCCTAACAAGGTGTAGTGAGTAGAATACCTTTTGGGTTGCATTGCGGTTTCGCCTTCATTTTTAACCTTCAGACAAGGAGCCAAATATGCTTGGGAGCATTTTCCCTGAAAGAGTGAGACTCGCTTAAAAACAATGCACTTTCAGTTTATCATAAAAAGGAAAAGGGCCTCTGTATGCAGGACAGGTCACTGTCAATGGTTTGGTTCTGTTATTACTGTTTGATGATGGAATTAAAGCCCCTTGAAAGAGGAGAAATTAGGACACATTTATGAGATTAAATCCCTTAATACAGTAGATGTGGACATAGCGCTGCTATCTTCATCAGTGTTCTGCCAATATGCTTCCAACCTGCTCTCAGGGGACAACTTCCCCTGGGTTGGGAAAGTAATTTGATCTTGGGGTTTCTTCAATCAATCTGCCTCTGTTAAACAAATATTTCCAATTTTTCAGTGGGGTTATTTTTGCCATGTACATTTCTCTCTCCTGCCAATACCTGGCTACACTGCTATTAATCTCCTCAGGTAAATTGTTGCTGCTTTACTTCCTGGGGCTAGTGTGAATGTGGCTGGAGCCTGACAGCATCGTGCCTTGATAAATGATGCAAGCCTAAACAGCAAAGTTGCAAGCCAGCTCTTGCAATGACTTACCAAGGATATGTGATGGCCAGGAGAGCTCAGATGCTCTTTTTGCTGCAGGAAGTTTACATAAAAGGCCAGAAGAATATTCATTGTGCATCATTTTTATTCCCAAAGACAGCACAGAAAAGTGCTGCATGCCAGGAGTGGACAGATATGGTAATAAAGAAACAACATTTAGAGTAAGCTGCAAGCCTTTGGGAACAGCTTTTTTTGCTGCATGGTCCCCAGATTTCAAGGTTTTGATCTGAGACCTAGATGGATATTAGTAAGGAAAAAGAGTTCGGAACTCTGACCAAATTCTCCAAACTTAGTTGCCTCGAGTTAGCCTCTGAAATCAGTATTTAGACACTTAAATATAAGTTTTGCCTGATTTTCAAAGTCTCTGAGCAACTTCAGCTTCTGCTGACTTCAGCGGTGCTTGCAGTGTTCAGCACATTTGAAAATCAAGTTAAATTTAGGTGCATAAATATGGATCTAGGCACCAGGTTTGAAAATGTTGGCCTGAGTGTCTCCATCTGTAAACTGGAGATTTAATTTACCTACCTCCATGGGGGTGTTGGGAGGCTTAGGTCATTAATGGATGCAAAGAGCCTTCATCTTCTGTAGCATCTTCCAGCTGAAGATCTCAAAGTATTTGGTATCCAGATGCCGTAATGATGGGGATGTTTGAGCCAGTTAGATTTTGCAGGCTCGGAGGACACATTGTTTAGTTGAAAGATATGCTGTTGTTCAACCACAAGTTATTAGGCTTGTTGCAGAAACTGCTTGGTGAAATTGTAGTGCTCCTGTTATATAGGAGATCAGTCTGGTCATGATCCCTTCTAGCCTTACTGTCTGTGAACTCTGAAATGAGCCAAAACAGAAGAGAATAAAAACCAGGCAAACAAAAATTGGCAAGAGGCACAATACATCTAAAAAGCAATTAGAACCAATTTGACCTAAAAAACCTGGCTGTGGAGTAATATGAAAATGCATAAAAATACACATTATTAAAAAAAATGAAAGGTCAAGAATCCAGAGAGTCCATTAAGAAGTAACCAGACTTCCCAGGTCTCTTAATTTGTGAGCAATTGGGTCATTAACAGCAGCAGTCTTGCATTCATTCCATTTCCATCTAGTTGTTAGGTCACAGTAATATTTTATTCCCACTCTCCCCTGGCACTCCTGATTGCATTTTAAATGAGGCCTGCATTGCCCCCTCCCCCTCCCCCCCTTGTCTTTTAGACATAGCCACAGAGTTTAGAATTCCCTGCATGGTGAGGAACAAAACCAAAGTTAATTTCCTAACATCTGTTCTGAACTTGATTGCCTTTAATGGCCAAGTGTGCCCTCTTCTCCTTCCCTACTGGGCTGTAAAAATAGTAACTTGGCTTAACATTACCCACTGTGCATTCTTTATTTAAATTACTTCATGCCAGTCTCTTCCTAGAGGTGACAGATGTAAAAATGTGGGAAATAAGTGCCAATGACACAAATTTACCAGGATAAGTGAAGGAAATTAGGAATGTCTGTAGCTTAATCAGGTCAGATCCTCAATCCACACTAAATCTCCTTTGTACCACTGAAGTGGTATAAAGTGTATGTTAAACAGTCCTGATCCACTCTTCTCACTCCTCTCTGGGCATGGCTACACTTGCAGACGTAGAGCGCTTTGAATTAAACCAGCCTTCGTAGAGTGCAGTAGGGAAAACGCTGCAGTTTGTCCACACTGACAGCTTCAAGCGCACTGGCGTGGCCACATTTGTGGCACTTGCAGTGGCATTGGGAGTGGTGCATTATGGGCAGCTATCCCAGCATGCAAGTGGTTGCAACGTGCTTTTCAAATGGGGTGGGGTGGGGTGGAGTGTGACAGGGAGTGTGTTGTGTGTATGTGGGGGGAGAGAGCGTGTCAGCATGCTGTCTTGTAAGTTCAGACAGCAGCAGACTCCCCTCCTCCCGCCTCTCTCTCTCACACACAGCATTCCACACTAATGGTTGCTTTGTCTCGGAGCAGATAAGCAGCCGGCTGTCAGAAACAGAGCCTTCAAAGGGCATTTCCGCATTCCTACAGCCGATTCCAAACAATGACAAGAGTGGCCACTTGACTTAAGAGGATTATGGGACGTTTCCAGAGGCTGATTGGAGCGCAGTAATGCAACACCTCCTTCACACTGGAGCCACGGCGCTCCAGCGAGGGCGCAGCAAGCGTTATTCAACTCGCCGAGGTGGAGTACCAGCAGCGCTGTAGCTGTGGAGTCAGAGCGCTCTACGCGCCTTGCCAGTGTGGACGGGTAGTGAGCTAGTGCACCCGGGGCTTCTTTATTGCACTGTAACTCGCAAATGTAGCCAAGCCCTCTGTTTCTGGGGTTCTCCCATCGGCATAGGTAATCCACCTCCCTGAGAGGCAGTAGTGAGGTGGACAGAAGAATTTTCCGTTGACCTAGCACTGTCTACATGGGGACTTAGGCCAGCTTAACTGTGCCGCTCAGGGTCATGGATTTTTCACACCCCTGAGTGATGTAGTTAAGCCGACCTAATTTTCTAGGCCAAGCCTTAGTAAACTTTGTTAAAATGTGTTCAGCTCTGAGAGCAAGCCAAGGACATTGCCTGGTGAGACACAGAAAAAATTCAGGACTCAGTTTCCCTTTTTCTCAGTCAAGGGGTCCTAATAACCTTTGAAAAATAGGCCTCTTGGCAACAAAGCCTTAGGGTTTTTTATTATTATTTTATTTGAACTTTTACTGCTCTAATGGGATGACACAACTGTAGATTTCAACCCCACTGCTTGTCCAGTTAAGCCTGACATTTAGGAAATTACACCCATATATGCTGTATGTCTGATAAAGGATCTGTCTTTTTTTACAGGTCTAGCTCTGATCATTTTTAAAATTCAATAAACTTTTCAGAATCAGATTTTTCTAGGGGAAAGGGGCAGACGGGCTTACTACATAAACATATACTGGCTAGCAATATTTTTCATTATGCTGCTTCAGTGAACACACTGTACCATTAATGATCTTTGCTGGAATACCACATTTAGTGCTTTGCTTCCCCCGGGGCTGTGAAATGATAAACCAGTTATTGCCCAGGGAGCAAACAGCTTAGCTTAGTGTCTCTTTGGGAGGATGAGCCAACACGGAGGCAGTGCACACAATAGCGATGCACTTTTGTCATTTCCCCACATTTTTACTGTGAGGTACTAGTTGAGACAGAACTTTGTTGCAATCTGGGGTTGGAGAACACCTGTAAAAGCGTGGAGACAAAGGGTCCATTCATCCTAAAACAGCCTGTGTTCTTGTGTGAGCATGAGCAGTATCAGAAATACCATGTGCACTCTGGTATCGGATGGATTTCCCTTTGCTCCCAGGTGCAGCTAAACTAAGTAGGTGACGTTCAGATGCCTGGTGAACAGCCCAACTTCCCATTTGAATGTGTGATTCTGTATCTGCTAGAGCAAAGAGAGCAAGTGGGAGGGAGGCGTGTGGACAGATAAACATGTTTCTTTCAGATAAGGGGCTAATTTTTTCTTCATCTTGGCTTGATTAAACTCATTCGAAGGACACCCAGGAGAAAAAACAGGCCCTAAGGGTTAAAAAAGAATGATCCACTGGCAATGGGAAGAATTGAATCATACTAGCTAGAAAAGGAAAAGACAACTGGGTCATCTCATCTCTTTCCCTGCCACTGCAGGATTGTTCACCAGTACAGTGTATTCTCCAGTACTAGTCCAATCCCATTTAAATGGACATCCAAAGCAATGGACATCCGACCAGTCCCTAGGAGATTATTCCACAGTGTAATTGATCTCACTGTCATTGACTTTGTCCTGATATTCACTGACCTATATTGACCTTTTCCAACTGTATCCCTTTACTCCTGGTTACAATCTCTTATGGTTCGACAGCAATGGGACACCTTCTAATGCCAGCCTTTATTATGGACCAGATTTGTCCCCTCTCTTTCCTGAAATGTGTCTAAGGTTTCTTCTCTCCTGGGCCAACTAGGAAGTGAACGTCTTTCACTTCACACCAAGGCCTAAATAAGAGAGATATATTTAAAAAGTCACTGACCATTACAGAAAAGGAAGCTCTGGGTCTAGGCAGGGGCAACGAGCATGTCAGACATTTGCTTAATATCTTGTGGGTCAGATGGTTTGTACCATATTCCCTAAAAGTCAGTGAACATTTTATAAACAAGCCATTGCACATCCACCCATCACAGACTTTAAGAACCCCATTGTCTATCATTTGGCACCCAATAAAAAGACGATAAAGGGGGTAAGTTGATGGAGTGACACCGGGGATGAATTTGGCCAAGGCTTTGAAGACATAGGAGGGTCTGCTGGGGAAGTCTAGGCAAAATCATCCCATCAAAGCACAACAGTGCAACATCACAATCTTATGATGTTGCATTAGACCAGGATTGTGTACAGTACAGTCTGCTGCGTTAAATGTTTTGCTGCCTTTCAGAACCACCTGTTCTGCCCTCTATGCTAAAGACTCTAGTAATGGGGAAACCTTGGAAGGCTTGGATATTCTATGGAGAGAAGTATCCAAAAGCTAGGGTGCTTAACCAGATTTTTTCCGTCTATAATACTGCCAGTAATCTCATGGCTCTCATGAGAACTTGGTACATCCTGCTTTTGGGAGAGCTGAACATTCTGCAAGAGTGGCTGTTCTCATGGTTCTTTGGCACCTTCTCTTTTTGGCCAACAACAAAGGAAGGAAGTCCAGAGAAGTTCAGAGTGAGAAACCAAAGTAAATCAAAGAGTTTTTTTTGGAAGGGTTTGGGAAAAGTTGCAGGAGGGGTACTGGGAGATAAATGTTTACACTTCCTTAGCACTTTTGTCTGCGGAGCTCAATCATTACAAACATTCATGAATCTCCATTTTGGAGAAGTGGTGATCCAAAAGGTGAAGTGACTTGTCCAAGGTCACACAGAACGTCAGCGGCAGAGCAGAGAATAGAACTCAAGTCCCCTGATTTCTAGATTTATTCCTTAGCTCTGAGCCCTGCCTCACTTTGAAATCTCATTTGACTGAGGATAATCTCTTAGCTCAAATTTTCATCCAGTTCATTTCCCCAGAGTTTTCCTTCTTTCCCTGCCCTTGTTATCACTTTCTATACAAATCTCTCTAAAAGGGAGAGATTTTTTACATTGCATCTCAGTTGTATAGCCTTTATTATAGCAGTGTTGTTCTGTAATATTTTGCTCTACCATAAGGTTGCTGTTTTTCAGCTCCTTTTCCATGTGAATGGTGGCACTTGATTCAGTTTGTTTAGGGACAGGATGAATGACTGACTTATCCCTTTTCAACTCCAGACTGTAAAACTCCTCCAGGTAGGGCCCTATTATGTTTTATAGCTAAACCTTCCTCCCATTCAGGTTCAGAATATGTAATTATACCAATCTTCTATCTGTGATATTTCTATGGCCCATTACTGTAATATCTGAGCACCTCACGAGCTTCAATATGTTTATCCTAACAATACCCTAGTGAGGCAGGGAAAAACTATTATTCCCATTTTACAGATGGGGAACAGAGGCACAGTGGGGCTAAGTGATTTCCCCAGTGTCACACTGGAAATCTGTGGCAAAGCAAGAAACAGAACCCAGATCTCCTAAATCCTAGACTAGCACCCTAACCATCCGTCCTCTCAACCTTGAACATGGTTTTGAGCTGATGCTCCTGGTCTGGATACCCCAAACATTATTTAAATGATCCCCTTCGTGTGATTTTTACCATTCCCCCTCTCCGAGTTTATGATTGTAAATTACAGGAAAAATGTTTTGTATTCCAGAATTCATGGACTTATGCAGAGGGCTGTGCATTCCTCATACTGCTGGAGCAACATGAAAGACATTTTTGATAGTCCTGTCCTAGCAACCCCCTGGAGACCTCTCCCCTGATACGCCAGTGACCATGTGCTTTAGCAAAGAGTGTGCATTTCAAATGGACAGGCAAGCCGTGCAACCTATGCCATGGGGGCAAATACCCAGGCAGCTCAAATGGTTAATATATACCTAATGCACCTGGGCTGATTTTCTGGTAATATCGGGGGAACACTAGTATCTTTTGCTGTGCTGTGGGTTTTGCATAGGGTATTTCTCCTGAGCTCTGAGAGCCACAGCTCTCGAGAGGGAGGTGACATAATGGAAACTCTGTTGTGACCTGGCAGGTGGATGGAGACTTCTAGCTGTTAGCCAGTCAATGGGAGCAAACTGATAGCAGTCCCCAGGAGCTAGTTCCTAACTACAGTTCACTACTTGGGGATCATTTGAACCTTTAACAAGAGGTTGGTAAAGAGAGAGAACGTATGTGTGTGTGTGTCAGAGACAGAGGTAGCTATTTATGTGGCGCAGAGGAGAAAGCAAGGCTGGATTGTCAGGGAAATATGGCTTCCTTGCCAATTTCACACAAAGAGCTGCCATCTTTCGCTGCTTTCTGTAGAAATAAAGGCAGGTTTGTTGCAGAGGATAATGGCAGTGTTTGGGCCCAGGCAAACCCCTGTGCAATTCTGATTTATGTCGGGGGGTTAAATGTTAATCATTTTCACCATAAGTGTTGCCTTTGGCAACAGGTTTTCACCTGTGTGCGTGGGGTGGTAGCTTATCACAGCTTTCCTGGTTTTAGTAGCAATTTGGCTTTCACAATGTGGATTTCTTTTGTGGTCAGGCATCTTTGTTGAGTACAGGTTACCAGTTGGGTAACGCGAAGTATGGGAATGGCAGATCCATTGATGCGAACACAAGACTATGGGCAAAGAAGCCTGATTTCTAATTCCAGCTTTCACACTGACACACTCTCTAATCTTGCACATGTTATTGATGGCTTGTTTCCAAGCCCTCTGAAGTCAATGGGAGTCATTGTAGGGACTTCGGTGATTTTGAATCAGCTCCTGAGGCGCAGATCCTCACAGGTATTTGGGCACCTAATTCCCATTTAAATCTATGGGAGGTAGGCACCTATATACCTTTGAGGATCGGCGCCTTAGTCTCTCTGCCTCAGTTTCCTTACCTATATAACAAGGCTAATACCTACAGAATCTCAAAAGTATCTTGTGAATAGAGCTGGGTGAATGCATCAGGTTTTCACAAATATTCATTCAGATAAGACCCAAACATTTGCTTTCATGGGGTTTTAAGCCCTGTCATTTTGTTTCAACCATAGCCATTCATAAAACTGAATTTTACGCTGGAATGATCACGGGAAGAAAAACTACTACTACATAGCTACTCATGCAAAGGTTTGAACTGGAAGTGGCTTGTTCAGCCGTGCCTCCAGTTTACAAAACTTTTCGTTGCCTAATCAGGGAACAGAAACCATGTCATGTGATTTAGGAGACCAGATCAGGTAGTGTGAATAAGGAATAGTGGAGAATGTATACTCAAAAAATAGTTCTGCTAAAATAGAAATTTATTAGGGGTGGGAGAAGAAATTCTGAACCTTTTCTAAATTCATTTCAAATTGCAGTTGGAGGCTAGTGGTTCTTTTATCCAGTACAGTTCTTCCAGCCCTAATCCCCCTCCTGAAGAATAACTATTCTTGTAGGCATCAGTAACACGCTCCCTTTAAATCTGGTGACATCTGGAAACCTCCACTTTTACTTTCTGATTGCTGTAATAACCCAATTAAAGTCTATTGGTGCTCTCAGCATTTTGTGGGTTTGACCATTGAGGTCCTGTCAATATCACTCTTGCCACTGGGCACTAATTTATAGCAGAATAGCTCTTGTAAACCATGGATTATGGAAGTGGAAAGTCAAATAGTTATCACCCACAGGTGAACAGAAATCAGCCCTGTTACTGATGGAAAAAATAACCTTGGGATGTCATATCTTCTTAGGGGGCAGAACAGTGGAAGAAGATTTCTGATCATCAGAGGAGTGATGTTCTGAAACAGCCTTTCACTAGGTGTAGCGGGGACAAACTGGTTTTAAGATAGATCTTGATAAATTTGTGAATATATGATGTGTATGACGGGATTGTCTGTGATAGCAGGGAACTGGACTCATTGATCCAGAAGGTGCCTTCAAGTTCTATGTTGTTATGGGTCAAGACAGAGTTATCTGCCAAGCTTATGGGTATATCTTATATACACTTCTTCAGGGAGCGACCACCATGTTATCACATCAGTATCAGTGTTGGCGAACAGTGCTGTGAGAAGTTATTCTAATAAGAACCAAGTCTGAGAGGCATTCTCAAGTGTTTTCTCAAGGGCAATGTGAAATGTATTATCTTTGTTTCCCCTCCTGGGGCGTTTGCAATCTATCTTTAGCCATATGGCTCTCTCCATAGGAATTATAAGGCTAACGCCACCACCATTAAATATGGAGTCAGGCTGGTCATGAAGACTTTGATCACCGCAAATTCATTGACTTACTCTCTTACAATGCATAATTGCCATTGTCTACTTTTGGCCATCTGGACTCAGGATCTCTCATTTTTCCCTTTCCTCAGATCTGGGGGACCTTCCTTCTGGTGGAGGAGATCTGGATGTGATTTCCCCAGGAGCCAATCATCTCATCTCCTTTGGGAATTAGTCAGAGCACCAGAAAGTCACTGTCTTGCCTAGAAGCTGAATTTACTCTGTGCATAAATCCTGCACCATTAGCACACCTGAAACTCAAACTGGGACCTTGGTAGAATCCATAGGCAGCATCTAGATGAGTAAAAAAGAAGCCTCACCCAAGTCAAGCCAGCAGAGTCCTGCTAAACTTGTCTCAGCTGGAGGTTTTTCTTGGCACAATCCCCTGCTGTATTCCCACTTTTCAGGGAACCCCCTTGCAAATAGAGCTTGCACCTTTGCCCCCACACCAGTCCTTTAATTATCACTGTCCCCATTGATGAGTGGCACACAAGCGGTTAAGTGCATTTGGCTTTGCTGTCCTCCCGGGTCCCTGTAGATTGTGCTGGAAGAACTGAATGAAATTGATAGAGCTAACATTACAGTGAGTAAACCCCCTAAAGAAAGAGTAGATGGGCGGATAGAGAGAATGACCCCAAGGAAAACAGCTGTCAAGGACAGCTATTGGTTTCTCTTTCATGGAAAGAGAGACGTAATGAATTCTAAATTAAGAGAAACTAGAGGCAAGGTTGTTTATCAGCCCTCTCCGGCTGCTGCAGCACAAACAGGCACTTTAGATGTATCGACTGCAGTCTCACTTAATGTACCAGTAGGTTCGTTTCTTCAGTGTCTGGGAACACCTTCTATCCATCAAGCTAGACTAAAACCAGGGTATTTTTAATACTCTAGCACAGAATAAAGCCACACACACAACTTACCCTCTTTTCAATGGGTCTGCAAGCCTAGAGTTGTTGCATTTGCATATTCAAGGAGCAGCGTGCGCACTTTCACTATAAAATGACTCATTTCAGACTAAGGAAAATAGTGAACAGGAGTAAAGGCTCCATGAGAGAGCACTGTAGGTGCACCTCCTCTGTTACAGGCCCTGGCAACTCTGAGAACAAAGTAGGGTCTCAACTCTGTGCACCACCTTAGTTCTTAGAAAGTCTAAGGCATCCCAGTTTCATAACTGCAGGCACCACAAGAATACTCCTGTCTCTGTAACCATACCAGCCTGGAGGCTAGCTGCCTATTTAACATCAAAGTACCAAAGTAACTAGGGTAACCCTAGTTCAGTGGATAAGTGGCTGGATGCTACAGGGAATGCTCTGAGTATTTGGGGGCTGGTGTGTGCCTAACATCACTTGTACAGAAAGAGCAAGGCCGGCCAGGGCCTGGCAGGGGCTGGTGGTTTCAGGGAGCTGATCCACAGCAGACACAGATGAGACTGTTTCTCTCTAAGGACAGGCAGTGGTGAGATGCCTCACAACCCTGGGGGCCCCTGAGTACCACAGCTGTTGCCCGACAAGTGAGTTCAAATAACACTATGATGCTGACTGATGGGATCCCCTGTCCGCTGTCCTTTCCTCCCCACAAAGTCCTTAAGCACCTCTGTGTCTCTCTGAGACACCAAGTCAGTAAGAAGATGTCAGGCAAAGGAGGAATTTGTGCCATGGACCTGAGGACTGACGCTTTCATTTTCACATTAGACATGTACAAGGGCTGTAAATAGGCTGGACTGTTCTCCTTTAATGGGCATCTGGTACATTCCTTAACACTCAGGGCTGTCCCTGATTCCTGCTATATGCTGAACAGGTCAGTCCAGAGACACACATCCAAAAGCACACCAGCCAAGTGCTGTGGGTTGGAAAATCCTCAAAAGCAAACAGTTGCCCTCTGCTTTCAGCGTAAACCGCTCTCATAAAAAATAACACAACTAATGGGTTAGCTAAGGGCCTCTCTCAGAGCCCCAAAGCAACGCAATTGTCTCGCTTCATAGAGTAATTTCTTGCTCTGGCCCATACGTAGAAAAAGAGTTTATTTCTTTTCAGATCTCTTTATCATTAAACAATAGCAACAGGAAACTTTACGAATTCCAGAACAAGTTTATTCACACGGAGGTAGTGCCGCTCAAACAGGTCGAGGGAGGGTAGTCTCCTCAGGATGGTTTGATTTAGACATTCCCATGTTTGCTCCTACAGCAATTGTTCCCTTCTTGTCTGTGGTTGGCATCCAGGACCTTGGAACAGACTTAACCCCAGCTGGTGGAAGGAATCATGGGGCCCAATTCATCCCTGTGCCAGGGCTGAGCTCCATGCTGGGCCTGGTCAGATGGAGGAAAGGTGGCTTTAATGCCACCTTTGCATCTATGTTGTTCTAGGTGGGTTGTTTTAGCTCCAGGCACAGGTTAGAGCAGCCTCAGGACTGTCCTAATTTGCACCAGCTGCCTTTTGTCCCAGGGACTATTACCACAGTAGATCTCCACCCCTACTCCTTTTCCCCTGGCCATGCCCCCAACACATCTCTTGCACCAAGACTTCTTAGGGGCAGGGGTGTAGAGTTGTGCTAGCTGTAGAAGCCATCTATCTCAGTGGACTTCCCCAGGGCCAGCATCTGATGGCTTTGTGGCAGGGTGAGCATAAAAGGGCCACAACACAGGGATAACCTGGGCCCACTGTGTGTATCCTACATACCCCAGGTGAGACTTGTGCTAGGCTTGTCTGCATTGGAAGACACTTTCTTCAGAGTGTCTAGATGGTAACTGAATGAATGGCATCAGAGTCCTCCCCTGTGATTAGCATCATGCTCAGAAGAGAGGATGCAGCTGATATTATACCTCAAGAGCCTATGAATACACTCCATGAAACATACTGTACATTATTTTTCGGTTGGATTTGATACTCTATTGGTTCCACCAGGTCTTTTGAAGTCCAGCATCCAGTGTGAGAAATCTCATTTGATTGGTAGTCAGTGGTCCCCTCAATCAAGGAACCTGTCAATTTACCAGGTACTGGATACCATCATAACCAAGTTGCGCCACTGTGAAGAAGCTTGGGGTCCAGTGAGCAAAGCACAAAGCCAGAGATGGATCTCGCGTCACCTTCATTGCTACCACCCTTTCTTAGATGAAATGTCCAGGGTGAATTCGGGCTAATGCATAAGCCTAGTGAAGGCAAAAGACTTATGCCAAGGATAAATCTGAGACACTATGTTACCTCCCTCTGAAAGCAACACCCACTGCCACCGCCCAGATCCTTCAACTCCCATCCGTCTCCGAACACCTGCTCTTTTGTGATTTTTTTTTGCTCATTTTCATGTCTTTAATTAAAGAAAAAAAGTTTGCCCGCGGAAGATAAATTGAGACAAATATGGTGCCATTAATATCTGCCATGTTTGGAAGGAGATGATTCACCCTGTGATTAAAGCCAAACGGAATCTCAGGAATAATTAGCCCCTAGTGGCTCATAAGGCTGAATAAAGCACTATTTATCAGTGGCAGTGTTAATGCAATTACTTTTCCACTGCAGCCTCCCGGCCCGATAAATCATGCCCTGAGCATTTGGAGAAGCTATCAATTCCGGATCATGCTTCTCAGGGCCCACAAAGACAAAACGCAGAGGGAAACAAAGACAGTATTGGCTTTTCAAAATTTGTAATTATGGCAAAGCTGTCAAGGCCATTGGAGGCTGAACGCCTCCTCTGAGTCCATTTCTTCACTCCTCCAAGAAGCTGGGAGCTATTACAATAATAATTAGAACAGGTTGGAATATTCATTATGATAAGCCAATTGCCTGATTTTCAGAGGAGCTGGAGCCAATGAGTGTTTGATGCCTCTGCAAATCAGGCCTGATATTCTCCATAGGCCACATCCTTAGCTGGAGTAAATAGAGCCAGCTAAGGATCTGGTCCTATGAAATGAAACCATTTTCGGTTAGGGAATCATTCACCGATTTTCATCTTATATATTTGTTTGGATGAATAACTTTCAGAGGATGCTTCTTTCTGGACTGCTTGCTACTTGTTATTTGTATTGTGCGGTCAGTTACTCATCTCCTATGCCATTGTTTTGGATATGTATCTCACCTTTCACATGAGGATCTGAAATGGTTGAACAAACACGTATCAATGAACTCTCCCAACATCCTTGAGCTATAGGTAAGTAAATTGACCCCATTTTCTGCATAAGTAAACTGAGGCAGAAAGAGGAAAAGTGACTTATCCAAGCTCACTCTGGTTATGCGCTAGACTTGGGAATAGAAATCAGTGGCCAGATGTAGCCTTGATGTAGCTCCATTAACTGCTGTAGAACGATAGTTGTTTGCATCAAGGCTGAATTTTTTCCCAAGAGCGCCAGCAAGAGGTCCCAGCCCCTATTACCACACAGCTGTTTAATGGACCATCCTGCAGAGCAAACTTTCTCCGTCTTTTCACGATGTCTTGCCTCAGAGTTTGAGGCAAACAGCATCGTGCTACCTAGTGATATTACACCAGGCTCAGAAGGGATTCCTGGCCATCCTTGGAGTCCTTCAGAATGGCGCCATGAAAATCAGGACTGTCCATGGAAAATTGGATGGGTGGCGATGTAGCCTATTTAAACCCCACCTTCCTCCTTTAGCACTGTACTCCACAATTCCTTCCTTTACCTGAACTACATAATATGGAAAACATCAGCCGCTAAAATGCATGGTGACAGGTTTCCGAGAGGTAGCCGTGTTAGTCTGTATCAGCAAAAACAAGGAGGAATCCTTGTGACACCTTAGAGACTAACACATGCATTTAGGCATAAGCTTTTGTGGGCTAAAACCTGCTTCATCAGATGCATGGAGTGAAAAATACAGTAAGCAGAAAATATATTCTAGCACATGAAAAGATGGGAGTTGCCTTACCAAGTTGGGGGGTCAGTGCTAATGAGTCAATTCAATTGAGGTGGAAGTGGCCTATTCTCAACAGTTGACAAGAAGGGGTGAATACCACGGGAGGGAAAATTACTTTTGTAGTGCTAACGAGGCCAGTGCAATCGGTCGCCCATTTCCAACAGTTGACAAGAAGGCGTGAGTATCAGCAGAGGGAAAATTACTTTTTGTAGTGACATGGGGGATGGGGGGGTTAAAATATACTGGGGTTTGATAACTGATCTGAACAAGGAGGAAATGGTATGGCCCTTTGTGTCATTAGTAGACACAGTGATTATACACTTAAACATGAATCGTCTTCCCTGTACAAAGCCCAGATAAACAAGTGTTGCTCCGGGGAGTGCGGCGGCAGTCAGATTGAAGGGAAGGAGTCCTCCTTCCCATGCCCAAGGCATGTCTACGGAAGCCTATCCCTTCCCTGTTACATAGAAAAAATTGGCTTTTAGATTGACTCAGTTGTAGATCCACTGATTATGCCTGTGCCCTTCCCCATAGCAATCACAACCACAGCTGTCTCCTAGGCACTCCTGTAAAGGACCCCTTGGAGCACAGGTCAGTGTGGGTGGTGGGGGTCTCATGGAACTTATATAGGTTCTTTGCAGACAGTCTCCTCTGTGCACATGTTCCACTGCCTTTGTGACCTCTTGTGTCTTTGGCAAGAGGCAGGAGCAGAATTTGATGGGAGGGGTAAGGGTAAAACCTTGATCTCGGAGGGAGGGCAGGATTGTACCCCAAAGGGCTGGCTAGTGAACAGTGCCTGGGATGAATCTGTTGAAGGTGGTTTTATTCTTTTAAATGTAGATTATGGAACAAAGACAGACTGAGATTTCATGGCGAAAAAAATAACAGTTAAAAATATAATCACAGCTGCCGTGTTGCTTTTCTTTTCTTTTTTTTTTTGACACATCGGTTTGGGATTTTTCACAATGGAACCAGTCCAGCAGAAGGAGCATTGATGAAGAAAGGAAACGAAAAAAACAACTCTTCCCTCAGCTGTTGAAAATGTTCTAAGTGAATTTGGTGCCGCTGATAGCAAGGGACTAAGGGCCTGATCCAATGCTCATGTCCAACAGAGCCTGTCCATTGATTTCAGTGGACACTGAATGAGACTAACTGCACAGCACCTGTTTGGATTATATGGTCTGACCCTACAGTACTAAATTCCCCACACGTCTCTGCTGATACGCCCCAATACTGAGCTACAGCACACTCCCCTGCTTCAGAACTGCAGCTCTGTGAGTACTTCCCAGTTTTGGTCTTCAGCCCCCTCTCTGTTCTTCTGGAACTGGGTCCTCACATACCGCTCTGCTGATGCTTCTTAATCTTGATCTGCCGGAGCACCTGCCTTTTCAGTCCTGAGTCTTTCTTGAGCAGATCCCAACAGTGTGACAGATTGGGTTGTATATTTTTCTGATGTGTCTGACAAACGGGGACTAGATAAGACCAGCATCAAATTGATTGCCGCTTTTGTCATCTGAGCGATGATTTGTACAAAGGGGATGGACAATTTGGATCTATTAAGACTGACTTTAAACATTATTTTGATTATTCCCTTGCTTCCTGCCCAAATCTGTATTGCAATCAAAGATATTCTCAGGGGAGGACAAATTTCTCACAATGTCCTCTCCCTAAAGACAGCTGACTTTCTCTAGACTCTATAGATGGATTTAACAAAAGGGCTGGTGGGATTTTTAATAAATCTAAAATCTTTTGGTTCTGGGCCTAAGCTATTGGCCCATATCAGAGGAGGAAGTGCCCTTAGCTTGAGCATCAGGCTTAAAGGGCCCCTGTCAAGATAGGAACCAAGCAGGAGGGCCCAAATCTTCCAAACAAAACCCACATGGGAGAATCAAAGGAGGAGTGGCCAGGCAGGAAGGGGAGAGGTTGAAAAGCAAGGGCTGCACATGTAACGATAGCTGAACAACCAGGGACTACCTGCCTCCCACCTCTGGGCACCCCATCCGAGGGCTGGTGAAAGTGCGTCCACCACAGAGTCTAAAGCAGCATAGCCAGCAATGATGTGGGTGCTGGCTGGAGGGAGAGAACCACTCTGCACCCGTGGGTGGGGATTCTTGTGAACTGACCATATGTTTTTTGTGGATCCTTGGGCCACGCTCTTATCCCTGTAAGTTTGGTTACAGACTCAAAGCTCAGGAGTGAGCATGTGACACAAACCAGAGGTCAGGAAGATCATGGGGATTTGACCCTAAGCCTAACCTCTACTCTTCTCATTAAAGTGGTGGGTAAGTGTGTGGCCTATAAAACACACACACACAGTCTCATACACTTCCTTGCCAATATAACATATAATCTATCTATATCTTCAGATCTATATCTACATAATAATATCAATATTGCTGATAATACTAAAACTGAAATCATTTAAATAACCCGTGTTCACTGTTTACCATTGATGCCATATGTGTTCACTCCATACTTAACGGTCTGATTGAACAACAAAAGTAGATAGCTCAGTTTCACTTGATATTTAAAGTCAGTTTCACTTTCTGGGTCCTGTTCAGTGTAACCCAGAAATTGCCAAACTGTGATCTGTGGATCTCTGATAGCAGGCAGAGCATTGGCTGGTTGCATGTTGCTGGCTCCTCCTACTTGCTTCCAGCTACTGAATTTCATTAAAAGAAACTAAAAATGATCTGGATACTTTTGCAACTATAAGAGGGTGCTGGACACTGGGGTGTGTGTGTTCATCTCATCGCATCTGTTGTAGCCCTCAGCACTTTAAGGAAAGGAACTCTGGACAATGTTGGAATGCTTTTGTAATATTACTTTACAATGCCTTTAGTTCTACGTGGGTATTACGGAAGGCGAATTACAGTAGTGAGGTGGGTCTGTGCAATCATGAAAGGGAGAGGTGGTTTCTAAGTGACAAGCTTTCTATTAAGATCAGTTCCATATTATGGAAAAAGTTTTGAGCACGCCCTGCTGTAGCATGATTCTCTTATATTTGGTTTCAGAGTAACAGCCGTGTTAGTCTGTATTCGCAGAAAGAAAAGGAGTACTTGTGGCACCTTAGAGACTAACGAATTTATTTGAGCATGAGCTTTCGTGAGCTACAGCTCACTTCATCAGATGCATACCGTGGAAACTGCAGCAGACTCTATATATACACAGAGAATATGAAACAATACCTCCTCCCACCCCACTGTCCTGCTGGTAATAGCTTATCTAAAAGCTTGATGTGGAACCCCCTGGAACCCCGACCTGGGATATTCTATCTACTACCCAAGATCCATAAACCTGGAACTCCTGGGCGCCCCATCATCTCAGGCATTGGCACCCTGACAGCAGGATTGTCTGGCTATGTAGACTCCCTCCTCAGGCCCTACGCTACCAGCACTCCCAGCTACCTTCGAGACACCACTGACTTCCTGAGGAAACTTCAATCCATCGGTGATCTTCCTGATAACACCATCCTGGCCACTATGGATGTAGAAGCCCTCTACACCAACATTCCACACAAAGATGGACTACAAGCCGTCAGGAACACTATCCCCGATAATGTCACGGCTAACCTGGTGGCTGAACTTTGTGACTTTGTCCTTACCCATAACTATTTCACATTTGGGGACAATGTATACCTTCAGATCAGCGGCACTGCTATGGGTACCCGCATGGCCCCACAGTATGCCAACATTTTTATGGCTGATTTAGAACAACGCTTCCTCAGCTCTCGTCCCCTAAAGCCCCTACTCTACTTGCGCTACATTGATGACATCTTCATCATCTGGACCCATGGAAAAGAAGCCCTTGAGGAATTCCACCATGATTTCAACAATTTCCATCCCACCACCAACCTCAGCCTGGTCCAGTCCACACAAGAGATACACTTCCTGGACACTACAGTGCTAATAAACAATGGTCACATAAACACCACCCTATACCGGAAACCTACTGACCGCTATTCCTACCTGCATGCCTCCAGCTTTCACCCTGACCACACCACACGATCCATCGTCTACAGCCAAGCTCTGCGATACAACCGCATTTGCTCCAACCCCTCAGACAGAGACAAACACCTACAAGATCTCTGTCAAGCTTTCTTACAACTACAATACCCACCTGCGGAAGTAAAGAAACAGATTGATAGAGCCAGAAGAGTTCCCAGAAGTTACCTACTACAGGACAGGCCTAACAAAGAAAATAACAGAACGCCACTAGCCGTCACCTTCAGCCCCCAACTAAAACCCCTCCAACGCATTATTAAGGATCTACAACCTATCCTAAAGGATGACCCAACACTCTCACAAATCTTGGGAGACAGGCCAGTCCTTGCCTACAGACAGCCCCGCAACCTGAAGCAAATACTCACCAACAACCACATACCACACAACAGAACCACTAACCCAGGAACTTATCCTTGCAACAAAGCCCGTTGCCAATTGTGCCCACATATCTATTCAGGGGACACCATCACAGGGCCTAATAACATCAGCCACACTATCAGAGGCTCGTTCACCTGCACATCCACCAATGTGATTTATGCCATCATGTGCCAGCAATGCCCCTCTGCCATGTACATTGGTCAAACTGGACAGTCTCTACGTAAAAGAATAAATGGACACAAATCAGATGTCAAGAATTATAACATTCATAAACCAGTCGGAGAACACTTCAATCTCTCTGGTCACGCAATCACAGACATGAAGGTCGCTATCTTAAAACAAAAAAACTTCAAATCCAGACTCCAGCGAGAAACTGCTGAATTGGAATTCATTTGCAAATTGGATACTATTAATTTAGGCTTAAATAGAGACTGGGAGTGGCTAAGTCATTATGCAAGGTAGCCTATTTCCTCTTGTTTTTTCCTACCCCCCCCCCGATGTTCTGGTTTAACTTGGATTTAAACTTGGAGAGTGGCCAGTTTGGATGAGCTATTACCAGCAGGAGAGTGAGTTTGTGTGTGTATGGGGGTGGGTTTTTGGAGGGGGGTGAGGGAGTGAGAGAACCTGGATTTGTGCAGGAAATGGCCTAACTTCATTATCATGCACATTGTGTAAAGAGTTGTCACTTTGGATGGGCTATCACCAGCAGGAGAGTGAATTTGTGTGGGGGGGTGGAGGGTGAGAAAACCTGGATTTGTGCTGGAAATGGCTTTTAGATAAGCTATTACCAGCAGGACAGTGGGGTGGGAGGAGGTATTGTTTCATATTCTCTGTGTATATATAGAGTCTGCTGCAGTTTCCACGGTATGCATCTGATGAAGTGAGCTGTAGCTCACGAAAGCTCATGCTCAAATAAATTCGTTAGTCTCTAAGGTGCCACAAGTACTCCTTTTCTTTCTTATATTTGGGTTTCTAAATCTTCAGGGAAATGTTCAAATTAAAAAGTACACTGTTTCTGTTGAAATAAAATGATCATAACAATATTTCTGTTCACATTAGGCTGTATACCTTCCTCACCTGTATTCTCCAACTGAAATCTTACTCTCTTTGTGACATCACTATTAGATCTACACATCACCCCTGGCTTCGAAATTTAGACCCAGATTTGCGTGTGGAATCCCTGGCGTTTGGATCTGAGGTTTTCTGATTTGGGGCCCATGTCTAATTATCTGTGATGATGGTTTTGCTTTAGAAGCAGAGGTTCTGGGGAATAATGAAGGATAATTCTTTAAGGCTAAAAATCCCATATTCAGGCAAGTTTCCCTTGTGATACAGAACAAGGAAGAAAAGCAAAATCACCGTAGGAATCAGGTAGAGATTTGCTTCTAACTAGAATGGGCTTCAACATTTTCCACAAGGCACTTTAACTAAAACTTTGAGCCAGGGGCTAGAGCGCTGAGACTCCAAATATTAATTCCTCCCGGTTTAAATGTTTTCCGTAACAACGCTTCTGTAAGGGGAAGAAATCTAATACTAGAAAGACAGCCCCAGGACCTGCATGTGTCAACTGCATGGTAAAATATTAACACCAGAAACAAAAACCTGAATGCATCGCGCACAAAAAGGCAGAATGGAATGGAATGTCAGCTGCTGAGCCGCTGCCTCCTGGGCATAATGCAGATCCTCATGGAAGCAAAGAATACTTCAATTTCCTTTCTAGGAGGTCAGACCTGGGAGCTATAGGGTTACCAAGCAGTCAGATTCCAAGAGACATTTAAAACGTAATTGCCCAGCTGGTTTTGGTTAGCCACGCGGTTACCGTTGTACAAAGGCTGCGATGAGAAAATAATGGGCTGGTCGGAGTGAGAATTCACTCATGGAGAAAAGAAGGACTTTTCCTTGCGAGGTTGAGGAGGGCAGCTAGAGCTTTTGGCATCCAGGGTAAAATAGATTAAGGAGGGGTTTGCAGGTTTGCTCCATTTTGCTGATGCTTGCGCTGTGTCCATAACTTGTTCCAAATCGAAAGCATGCATCAAATCATAAGCACCCTTTGGTCTTTTGCCATGGTTATGGCGGGGAGAGGGCAAGGGAAGAACCTCCTCTGTGGCCCTCAGGAAGGTCTATCTGTTGCTTTTTTGTGGTCTGTGGCTGGAGGTGAGTCACTAGTGACACAACCTTTGGTGACTTTGCAGAGGTAAATAATGATAATGAGTCAGAATGTCAATCATCCCTTAACCCTGGATGTGTCAGTAATGTACACTAGGAAGGGGAGAGAGACTAGTTTTGGACTTAATCTGGATACCTAATACACATGAATGACAGCTGCTCTTCCTTTGCCTCTCTCTAACTCCTCCCTGTAATGTGATATGGCTGAAGCAGTTGAAATAAAACAATGGCCAGTTCAACCTTTGTTCATAAGGTTGGGCTCAAGTTGCAAATTTCAGATGCAGAGTCGATCATCTTCTGGGATTTGGTTTGGCCTCATTCAAAAATGAGTTCTTGGGCAAAATTTTCAAAAAGCCTATAGGATTTAGAAGCCTAAGCCCCCCCTCCAAAGTGACTTAGGAGCCTAAATCCTATTGCCTTTCAAGAAGATTTAGGCTCCTGAATCATAGCTTAATAGATTTCTAAAGGCAGAAGGGACCATTAGAGTATCTCTCTGACCTCTTGCACAGCACAGTCCATAGAATTTCATAGAGTTACCCCTGCATTGAGCCCAGTTGCTCCTTGTCACTTTTGAATGTGGGACTTCGGCATTTTTGAAAATTGTATATCTTATTTTATTTTTATCAAATCCGGCTCTACCCTATCGATCACAGTTCTGTCTTAATTCACATTTCCACAAAATTCAGAGATGTACAAATCCAGGGCTTCGGTTCACTTCCTGCTTTGTTCTTGAGGCTGATGAAAGTTTCAGTCACTTTTTTCCACTATTATTTTTCATTTCCATTGCAGTCCCTGCCTTTCCAGATTCTGGTCAGCACTGGATGTGGAAGCACCAAAGTCCAGTGAAAATCACTATTCTCATGGTGTCTCTAGCTTGAATGGCTGTGGGAGATCCCAGAAATCTGGAGACAGAGAGAGCCTCCTCTTGTGAGCTTCCAAACCCAGTTTTGTGGATGCAAGAGAAGTTTGGATAGTCCTAATACATTTCCATCTTCTTCTCCACATAGAAAAGAACCCCTGTATCTTCGCACGTTTGGTCACTAAGGAATTTTTTAATGTTTCTGTTTTATGTACTATACATGCCTCTTAGAACAGCCAAGATTGTGGCATAACATAGAGAATCACAATATTTTTTCTTAATGCTTAACCTCTAACACATTTTGTTTTCACATTCCATCTTTGGAAAGTATTTTAAACATAATAACCACTTTTCCAGCTTCTCTGTTGTACATTTGGAGCCTGAACCTAGGTGTACACTGGTGTGTGCGTACAGGGGGCTAGTTAGACATACGACTATTCATTTGTGTGTAGAATTTCCATGCACAACTCTAAGTAACTCCATGTGCAAATTAGATGTGTCGTGTGCATGCTTTGTGCATTGGGTTATGTTGTCTAACTTTTGTGAAAATAAGGCTCTTAAAGAGAAAAAGTCATGACTGGTCTAGCATGGTCATTTTTTAACTTTGCTAAGAATTGTTCTATTGTTCTCAGCAAAAATAATCGCGTCTCATGTCATTTCACCACAAAGCATAATCATTTCTACTGTGAAATGGCTTTGGGTGTCTGGAAAAAAAATACAGCATGCTGATTCACTGTCAATGACATCACACTCATGTCAGCAACCCCCCAGTGAATATGCAAGGTCTGACAGTTTGCCTTATTATGAAGAGAATTTCCATGAGCGACAAGGTGGGTGCCTACAACAGTAGAAATTCCATGTCACGCTCCAGGCCACGCAGCTCTCCATGGATTTCCCAGGTGCCTGCTGAAATAGAACTTGTTTTGCTGGCAACCAGAAGAGCCCATGTAGCCTGCGCCAGCCTTTCCTCCACTGCTGAGGTCTTCATTTAATCATTCCCGTGTGCCAACAGGGCAATTAACTGTATCGTGGGTGGGCATGCTTCAGGACTGGCACAGAAAAATACTTTTGTAATACTTTGCACCTCCCACCCAAGGATCTTGCAGTGTTTTTCAAGCGCCAATAAGCTACGCTTCACAACACCCCGATAAGACAGCTATTACTACCCCCATTTTACAGAAGGAGAAACTGAGGCACGCAGCACTTCAGGTCCTTGCCTAAGGTCACACAGTGAGATGATGGAAGAGCTAGGACTAGAACCCAGCTCTCTGCCTTTTACTTTAACCCTAGATCACATTTCCTTTCTTCTTGAGGCACCTTTAACTGAGGAGGCTCTTGGGCATCAATAACATTCCCATAAACTTCAATTACAGTACTCTGTAGACGACGTTCAGTCTGATAAGAGAGCCTGGTTCAGATTGTCCAGTCACTCGCTAATAGCAGGTGTCTGCAAGGTCTGGCTTGAATTCAGAGGAAGCCAGCCATCAGCACTCGACAGCTCTGAACATACAGCCAATGCTATGGATGCCTTCAAAGCATGTCCATTGGGACATATTGTGCTCTCCAGCCTTAAGAGCATTGCTTCTTTTCTTAGTCCATATGTGCCCATTACTCAGTTGCCCTCCATGTCAGTCTTGCATAAATAGATTGGTAACTGTACTTTTGCAGGAGAGCACAAGCCAGATGTTTCCAAGAGCAAATAATGGAGGAGGATTAGGAAGCTCAGACCTGCAAGGATTATGGCAAATATCAGCATTCTCTGCTGGCAGAGCTGTCATAGTGGGCAACGTTTCACCATTGGGTCTAATTTTTGCAGTGGAATTGGGAGGCAGGCAAATTTTGGATCTACTGTTCGTTGAGCTTGATTCCTGGTTTGTGCTAATAGAGTCGAATGAGTGTCCTTTAAGAATGATGTATTTTACAGAATGAAATTGCTTTCTGCAAACATCATCCCACCTATGATATCTGCAAACTACTAAAACGGGGATGGAGGGCTGACATCTAATGCAACTTGAAGAGATTTCAAAAACTCCTTTGGGGTGTTTCAGAATGCTGCTTCTCCCTTCGTATATTGCAGAAAGGGTCCTCAGAGTTCCCGATATTTTCTCAGCCTCTCCTGTCTTTCGAAGACCCCTGTATCCTGCGCAACCCATTATTATTATTATTATTATTATTATTTATTATTACTGAGCACCCAAAGCATGCTAGGCCTGTCGTGGAAACAAATGGAGGCAAGATCCCTGCCCTGATGAATTGGCCTGTCACTTCCACCATGACGCAAGGTTCGGTTCGACCCACGCTCACCTCCAGATCTGTGTGTGGAGATCTCTGAACCCTCTTTAAGAATGGATCTATCTCTTCCCCTGAGGAAGAGATGAAAGGGTTATGTCTCCCACCTGTAGGCACCACAGAGGGGTCTCCACAGGCCCACATGAAGGACAGATGCAGAAACTGGAGGGCAGGAGGGAGGGATGCCTAGGCTGGGGGACATGTATCATTCACCCTCTGGCCTAAAAAAGATTGACTTTAGTTGGCATCGCAGGTGACCAGTGCTTCTGAAAACCAGGCTCCTTTAGGATGTCTCAGGTTGGGCAACTAAAAATGGAGACACACAAAACCAATAGTCTTCTGAAAATTTAGGTCTAAATAATGAACAGAACTAACCAGTCAGTGAATCGGAAGGTCTGTGTTCATGGTTAGTGGTTTTCTGCTTTTACATCTTATCCTCTCTTCAGCCCTCACACACACTGACATGCATGTGTCCCACCGAAACCCTCTCCTGAACAACTCTCTGTGACAGAAATCCCATAACCCCAGGCCTGTTAATTATGGATTCCTATCTGCTCTAAGCATAAGACCCATTAAAGTAATTACACTTGCTCTGGAAGTCAAATCCTTTTAAGTGAGTGACTCCAGCAGCTGCAGAGACCTCAGAACGCTGTTTGTCCGAGCAAAGAGAAAGTATGTGCTAGGAGCAGTGGTGAGTCAAAAAAGGCAGGGGAAATAAACATTCTGACCATAGTCTGAGTGAATTGAAGTGAGCGTCTGGGGCACTGCTCGCCTACCCCGCCTCGTCTCCTGGCCTTCGGATTTTGTTAATAATTCCAGCTTGGTCTGGTGGGTTTGCTTGAGCCCTGGGATATGAAAGCCCTCTCTCTCTCTGTCCAGCTCCACCAGAAACATGAGTTTATTATTTTCCACACTTCACTGGAAAATAACAGACGTGAGGCATCTCTGCAAGTTTACATTTAAGCTTTTGGCTGGTTTCACCCCAACTGGAAGCTGAAAAATAAAATCACAAGCAGAACTAATACAGTTCAAGGTAAATTTCTAAATTCACAGAACATCGGTACAGGATGATTCTTTGCCAGCCAACTCCCCGCCTGGCTACAGCAAGTGAAATTCCTACCGCGTGTGCCTGTCTATGTATCCACAGACAGCAGTGACATAGCGAGAGCACACACACATTTCTGCATACACATCTGCACACAAACTTCTCTAAAACATACTTTTTTACTGAGTTACAACATTGGTGCAACAATCACCTAAGTACATAGGGGTATTTTCAGCTGTCTATTTAGTTAGCAATTTTCCTGGCATCTCTTCCCCGCCCCTCTGTGGCACCCTTCATTGCACAATTCAGCCATTTAAATAAATTCACAGAAATGGCATCAGTGCATTTGGTGTGAGCACAGTCAAGCTTATGTGCTTTGTCTCAGAACTAGGCTATATCTTCTGCGGGATGTTCTGATGATAATTTCTCCTCCTATGCACAAATTCTCTACTCAGATTGTAAACGTTTTGGAGGAGAGACAGTCGTTCTGTTCTGTGTTTGTACAGCACCTATCACAATGGGGTGATCATAGTGCTACAGCAATACAAATAATAAATGAGAATATTAAATAACAGGCATTCTTAACTTGGATTTCCATCAGAGGTTGGGAACAAGATCCATGCCGGCGGTAGCGGGCAAGGGCTCAGTCCCAATTAAACACGACAGTAGAAAGCACAGTCCAGTGCAAATTTAAGATTCTAGCACATTTCAGGAAAGAAATATGAACAAGAGCCAGATCTATTAGCTATCAAATTGATTTCTCCTGTTACAGAGCTGGTCCTTTTTTCTTCTTTTCCTCTTGCTGGTTGGCGTTACGCATTTCTTGTGCTACCCAGCCAGCATATTTTGACCTTTTCCTGAGATCCCCACTTCCTTGTTTCCTCTAAGCTGTTTTTCTCAGTCCTCTTTCTAGCCCACAAAAAACCACCATCCCTACCGGCATGAATTGGCACCCACCGTGGCAATCTCAGGAGAGCGTCCAAGGACAGAGTGTTCCATGTCTTTCAAAAGGTGTGGTCCATCTTGGCCACACCGGGCAATATGCAGGAAGTCTGTGCTGCTATTGCCCATTCTAAACCTCCTCTGTAGATAAAGCCTCTAGGGTTCTCACTGCAACACCCTTCACCGGTGCTATGTACATTTCAAACAACTGAGCACCGGTTTCGCTCCAAGAATCAGTTTATTACTCACTTTGATCATCTTGTTTGTCATTAGGATATTCATCAGAGGGGTGGTTAGGTTAGATTTTGAACAGCCACAGGAATGCCAACATTTCTAGTGCCATCCCAGGAAATGAGAAGTAGCCACACATGCCTAAAAGTCAACTCTTGTCCTCTGCAACATTCTCCTGGATCAATATCCTGATATTATTATCCTGCAGCACGGGGGCTTATCTCCTGTCAAAGCTGAAGGCTAGAGTAATTGGGCAAGTTTGGAAGATCTATTGGCTATGGTATTAGGAAATCCTTGAAGAAACGAAAGAGGAGAGCATAAAGAAGGAAATTACCATGCACCCTGTCAGAGACATTTCGTGTGCAATGCAAACCTGACATATCGTCCTAATGATTTCATGGGTGCAGTTTTCCACTTAGACCAGTTAAAGGCTGAAGAGTGGAGTTTAGTAATGATTGTATATATATGTCTTATATATAATATTATACAAACAAATAGTCTTTAAAGCACGACAATGTGATATTTCATGGCATTCACACAGGGAAGTTAGATAAAAACATAAATACTCTTCCTGGAAGGTTGCAACATAAAATGACTTTATGTCTTAGAATTCTAAATGATAACACACAAGAACCCCAAAACAGAGACATACAAACCAAGCTGCTCCCCAGACAGAGAGGCTCCACTCATTCCACCTTACTCTAGGCTGGCTGGCTGCAAACTGACCCTGATCACACACTTCTCTGCAGAGCCTCCTAGCCTGCAAGCAGGACCAGGAAACACTTTACATTGAAAGTAATTTAACACAGTTTTCAGTACACCAGAGGCAACCAAGAGAAGTGTAGGTGCTTTTGATCATTGGTGAATTTTACTCAATTGGTAGCTCAGCAGAACTGCAGGATGTTCAGCATTCTGTTTCCTGCCTGGCATAAGAGAGAAGACAGTTAATGATCTGGAGATCCAGTATGTGAGATTTTTATCAAGCATATTATTTAGTGACTCTTGGCCCAGTTCTCTGCTGAAGGAACTTCACTGAAATCAGTTGAGTTATGCCAGCAGAGAACTCAGCCCATTGCAGGAAAATAAGGAGAATAACAAACTGAGGGCCCAGTCCTGCTCCTCTGATCCACGCACTGAAGGAATCATGTAGGGTGGGCAGCGGGTGAACTAGTGCAGGGAGGGGCAGGCTGGGAGAGCTGCACATTTCCTGCCCCCCACTGCAGCATGTTCAAAGGACACAGCTCGCTGGACCTTCTCTTTTTCACCAAGTCCCCTCTAAGGTTGGGACGCCCCTGTGAGGAAAGCCTTAAAGACTGCTTGGGCACTGCAGTGATCACTCAGTGCTAAGGTGCTTGCAACTGATTTTTCTTGTGTTCGGTTTTGTTTGGCTGTGCTTAACAACCAGAACGTTACAGCACCTGCCCAGATGCTCTGTCTGGGAAGTTCAGCCCTTAAAGGCATAGTCTGCACTACCACTCATGCTGTCTGGGTGGTGGGGGAAGGGGAGATGTTGATTCCGGAGACAGACTCTGGATAGGCATGGGGCTTCCATACTGATAGCCCTGTGTCTCTGGCAGATCTCAGAGATTCATGGAGTTTGAGCCTGTACCATTGCTATCTTCCACAAAGTGGGAGATAGGCAAACATTCATCACTCAGTGGAAGAATGCAGAGGGAACTCTATGAGGAGGACTTCACAGAGTTTCTTCACCTTGAAGGGATTATTACCATGTAGGGCTACAACTAAGGCCTGAATATCATAACCTGATGGGACATGCTGCTTGGAACACTATGTGCATTAAAATATTACTGGGTTTTGTGTGTATATAGACAGAGAGAGAGAGAGAGAGAGAGAGAGAGAGAAGAATCACCTGCTATGGATAACCTAATATGTCTGAGGATGATGCTGGTCCTACAGGTTAATACAGATAGAATGCAAAAAGATATTGGCAAATATTAATTGGAATAAAAACCAGGAATATTCTTTGTTCTTATTCCTTTTCTGGGAACGTTCATATGAGTGATACTGGTTTGCGAGAACCATTGTGGAAAGCAGAGGTTTTGCAAATCCTAGTTTAAATCTAAATTCAGGTGAAAGTTGACATTGGAAATGTCACCATTCACTTGCCAATTTGGTAATCTCTTGTATAGTCCTTCTCAAGTTAATACAAGTCTGTCATCCAAACAGGGGTCAGAAACAATGCCATGTGACGGAGGTGACCAATCACACACTAAAAATTCAAAGGAGTACTTGTGGCACCTTAGAGACTAACCAATTTATTTGAGCATAAGCTTTTGTGAGCTTTGGCTCACGAAAGCTTATGCTCAAATAAATTGGTTAGTCACTAAGGTGCCACAAGTACTCCTTTTCTTTTTGCGAATACAGACTAACACGGCTGTTACTCTGAAACCTGACACTAAAAATTATAAATAATGAGATGGACATAGTGAAAATGAAGAGTTTGTGCACAACCATGAGTTTGAAATAGTCACCTAAAGCATTGATATGAATACACCATGCAGCTCTAGTTAACATGCAGGATGGCAGCAGAAAAAAAGACACGAGAGAATCAAAGAGGCCAGATTTTCAACTGAGTTTCACTAGAGCAAACACAGTAACTCTACTGAAGTCAATGGAGTTATTCCATTTTCACCCTGGTGTAACTCAGAGAAGAATCTGGCCCAGGTTGAATGGGCACAGACTGTGTTAGTTAGAGATCCTTCAACCATGAGCAACTGGCTTTGAATTTAGGTATTTATTTTTGGGGTGGGGGAGCAGATTGCTGGTAAACTAGAGAGCTGCAGAATCAAATGCTCTTCACATTCCATAAGTGAGTGCATCTAGTCCTTCTGATTTGCTTCTGGGCAGAGTCTTTGCAATATGCTGTCTGATTGCAAAAGGAATTGCTTGATATCTCCTATGCCAGGATACCCTGTGGATAAGTAAATCAAGCTTTCTGCTCAAATCAGGGTCTTCTGCACAGGTCCAGTGGCCAACCATTCTGCTTCAGACCTCTTTCCCAGAAGTGACTTATCAGATTGAATGAACTCATCGCTGTGAAATCTGCAAGAGAGACTTCCAGCTGAGAGATTCAGTGGTCAGACTTGCTATGCGTGTGCATGTTGTGTGTGTGTGTGTGTGTGTGTGTGTGGAGGGTCCTGCATATTATCACAGCTGAATCTTTAACCTGAATTCTTGTTGTCAACAGACAGTAGCTCTATGGGATATGAGCCTGAGCCGAGAGCTGTGTTAAGCTTATCTCAGCTGGAGGTTGCTCACTGTGTATCTTAAGAGGACCGTCTCATTTTTGTGTGTGTGCATGTAATTTATTTACCAAGAAAAAACTCAGCTCAGATGCAGCATCTGGTTTCCAGTGAGGTTCCTGCTTCTCACCCAATTTTCCAGCTGGGTTGACTTATTAAGATACAAAGAGGTCAACAGACTTTGCCCATGGCCACACAGCAAGTGAGTGGTTGAGCCAGGAAGTAAACGCAGAGGCGTTTACCCCCCCAACATTAAAATATTCTTTATAACAAAAAGTTACTGTGCAGACTGCAGTGACCAGTGCTGGAAAATACCAATAACTGCTACCATTTCTTTTTCTTTTTTAAAGGCTTTAGTGCACATCCTTGGCCTATCAGCCTGGCTACAAAACTTTAAAGAGACCCGGCTTGCATTGTGCCTCGTTGTTTTCTCTGGTCTCATTATAAAAATCATGTCATTTTCTAAAGAATGAAGGGGTTCTTTTTTCTTCTTTAAAAAAGGCCATCTTGCCACTCGAGAAAAAGCACCTCAGAATGCAGGAAAAATCAAGCAGGGCTGATCGTAACTTGGCTGCTGAGGCCCTCCTGGGGCTGTTCCAGCAGCTGAGAATAATAGGAATGAAGCAGCAGCAGTCTGGCCATGACCCCCTCCTCCCCTCACCATATCCCATCCTATAAAAGGATGAAGAGGAAGGGCTATTTTGCCAAGTCTGTACCACTTGCGGGAAACCTCTTCCACAGGCGGATTGCCTAATGGTCAAATTGGTCAGCTTTACAGCCCCTTTATGCTGCTGGATAATCAGGACGCAAAAGAGAAAAGGGCCCGCCTATATACCAGAAACTGAGAGCTGTAATGCTGCACACACCTATCAGTAATGCTTTTTTACAAGGACTTTGCATTCCTCAGCCTTATTTCCTTTGCACTCCCTTTTCCCCTGCAAGACCTTTGGATGGCTGGGATCCAAGAGATCCTCTGTTAATGGGTGTTTCCTTCCCTTCTAAAGCAAGGGTCTGGGACAAGTAGGATCAACCACTGAGCTAATTCGGTGCCAGTTTGACCGGTTACAAGAGCCTCAAAATGAGCAACTTTGCTCTGGAGCCAGTGCCAAGATTTCATAATTTTCTTCTTTTATTAATTTGTTTACAGTCCTGTCTCCCTTGGATGGTAAATTTCAGACCATAGAACTTGCTGCCATCCACCCCTTCTCCTTCTTAACCACGCTGATGGGTTCAGAGTCCAGTCCCGTTAGACGTGCAATAGAAAGTATGAGTGGAAAAGACTAAAAGCAAAATAAAAACCCCCACCCCAAAACAATATGTAAAACTGATGTCCTGGCTCAGACGTGCACGTCTCAGGATGGGACCGTTCCAAGACAAACAGGCTGCGTTATCACACCAGACTCCCTTGGCAAGGCGTATGCTGTAACGGCCTGAAAACATATTTTTATGTGGATAATGGACAACTAGTTACAAAACAAACACTCAGCATGTTCACAGGTGCTATGTTCCATTGTGTTAGCCAACCAGATGTTCTGTACTGGGACGTTCGCTTTGGCCTTTTCTTGTAATGAAATGTCACTTTCTGGATGAAATAGAAAGAAGCCCTGTACAGTTTCCTAGAACGAGCTCTGCATTTAATTTGTGCACTATTAATATATCTGTGTCTTTGTATTGGGCAGGGTACCAGTCAAAACAAACATGTAAAACTTGACCTTTATAAATTAACTACCACAGGGCCATAAAAATCAGTACGTCCTATGATACCTGGTGCTGCAAAAGCCACCTAGTTAGCATTCAAACCCAGGGTTTCACCAGGGTATCACTTGGAGGCCAGTTCAGACCTCTGAGAGCTTCGTGGGCCAGATCGGCTGCTGAAGTAAATTGGCCCAGCTCCACTGATTTCAATGGAGCGATGCTGATTATGGACCAGCTGAGCATCTGGCCCATTGCTTTCATGCAGCCAGCCAGTTTGTGCAGGCCAGCAATTCTTGCCGCATGTTTTGCTCCAGAAAGTAATCGTTTTGGAGGAACTTTTGTAACCTATTGGTGGAGTATGTTCCCTGTGTTTCTAGCCCTGTGAAGGGAGGGATGCCTGCACCTCTGTCAGGGTCTAAGGAGAAGGGAAATAAAGTTGTTTTAAACCATGGCAGGCTGGGGCATAAAGGCTAATACATGGGATAGAGAAGCAAGCATTTCTATTAAACAGCTACTTAAGCATGGCTTCCTACCTTCTGCTCATGCAAAACTAATAGCCTGCAAATTCTAGGAATGGGTGGACTGGTTCTTATAAAATAAGCACTGGCCAGAACTTCATCCCTCTCTCTAAACTAAGCTTAACATTTAAGGGTTATTTTAGTTTGGATAAGAACCCATCCCTCTTCCCACCTCCTTCCCCAGGACCTCAAACATGCCGTGCCTCCAAATCAGTGTGGCCCTGCAAACAGTCCCACCTTCTCCCTTCCCCAAAGAACTCCACATGTTCCTGGCTGTCTCCCATTGACACGCCATCGGAGTTCTATCTGTGAAGTCCAGTTTATCCAGGCTGAGTCTTCCCAAAAATCTAACTCACCCCAGTTCCTCCAGTGCAAAAACATTCTCCCACTGCGTGACACCCATTATTACCTCAGCTCCTTCCCACTGAAATAACATCCCTGGCTCCCTCTCTGCAAAATCCCATCATGCCTCTGCTCCTGCCTCTTCATCTGACTGCCAAACTGGGCCTTTCCTTTGTCACCACAGTGGCGAGGGCCAGCCGACTGGTACCTTCTCACCTGCACAGTTGAGAATGTATTCTCTAGATTGCAATACATTCCGAGGACTATAAAACCTCATGCTTCAGGCCAGAAACAACCACTCACTGACACGGACTGGGAAGAAACTTCCTCAGGTCCAGAATTGTCCACCACAGGATTTCTTGCAGTTTATAATAATAGAAATACCTAGCTCATTCTAGTACTTTTCATGTACAGAACTCAGAGTGCTTTGAAGCACCTGGGACTGGTCTCTGTTGGAGAAAAGCTGCTGAGCTAGAAGGACCACTGGTTTGATCCATTAGGGCAATTCCTGTAACTCTACATGAGACATTTCTACTCTCTGGCTAAATAGTGTGGGTCAAATTCTCATTTGCACAACGTAAAGGGGCTTTATAGTGGATGTAAATGTCATTTGCACCTGCTGTACGGTCCCTTTACAGTGCTAGAGTGATGTAAAGCAGCCTTCGTGTAAATAAGAATCAGGCCCAGTGGGTGGGTCAGGCAAAGAGAGATCTTTCAGATAATTAGTGCTGCTAGGCATTTATTCTGAAACACTCGGACACAGTCCATTCCTTTTCAGTTAATAAGCCATCTGTATGTGGGCTGCTTGTAGCAATGGAGAGCAGCCTTATTTTTTCACTCAAGACATGATGTATAATTATATAGCTGACATCAAACATCAGCAGATTCCAAGTCAAGGGAATGAATTTGGTCATGTTCCTGTAATTCCATTTCCATGTTAACAATGTTCCCCCTTCTTCAAATTATATTTTTTATTGAAAGCCTCAAAGGTCAACCGAGACATTCAGAGAAAAATTTGTAATTCTGAGATTGCTTAGTATTCGAGCACATACAGCACAGCCGGACGTTGCTCTGTGTCAGCAAATGAGGAAAATGAAAGCCATGGCCAAGTATTACAATAGCGCCGGAGATGACCTTTTAAAGCATATGTCATCCTAACAGCTTCAGCCATATGACAAATTTGCCGTTCATATACAGTGGGTGGGTGCTGAGGTTTTCAACTAAAAATTATTTTGAGTCTTGCCCCTAGGAAAGGTATGTAAAGAGCATAGCTCTGCCTTGCTTTTGAAGATGTCCCCAGGGTAACTCAGATGATGCCAACTACACATTTTTCATTCAATTTTCTTTCTTTCTTTCTTTCTTTCTTTCTTTCTTTCTTTCTTTCTTTCTTTCTTTCTTTCTTTCCAACCTTGCAAACCGTCAGGCATCAATGTAACATTTCTATTTGGCCAAGGCATCAGTGGAAGTACTTGAGTGAGTAAAGTTAGGCAGGTGCCTAAGAGTTTACAAAATTAATGCCTAAGAAGATAGATAGATAATATAAAGGTTTTCCTTATCAGTTTAGGGTATCAGTTCCTGAAGGTACTTAAGCACATGCCTAATTTTAAGCATCTGTGTTGTGCCATTGAAGTTAATGGGCTTACTCAGCTGCTTAAATACATTTCCAAATTGAGAGCATAACTAATCAAACCTGAGATTACTACTATGGAGATCATAACAAATTAAATCTGAGATTATTAATAATGAACAGATTTTACCTATTGGGTTTACTTTACACAACATTTGCTCTTTGTTTGCTTTAGGCACATTGCTCAGCTTGGCCACTAAAAACAGACAGGTTAGCTTCACTTCGTTACCACTCAGTTTACGTTCTGGTTTTCATGAACTCTCTAGCTCAGTCTCGGTGTTCAGCTTCACAGTCCTGCAGGGGATGTTTCCTTACCTTCCCCTACAAGGCACAAACCCCCACAATTTTTCACTGACATCCAAAAGCATGCAAACAGCTCATGTTGGCTTTGGGAAAGTCTTTACCCTAATGTTACAATGCCTAAATTTGGAGGTTAAACACTTACCGGGAGAATGTCTCTTTAAAATATTAGAGAGAGACTAGGTAGGTGAGGTAATATCTTTGATTGGACCAACTTCTATCTCTGTGAAGCTTGAAAGCTTGTCTCTTCCACCAACAGCAGCTGGTCCAATCAAAAATATCACCTCACCCACCTTGTCTTTCTCATGTCCTGGAACAGCTACCACAACAACCGGCTACAACAACTCTATGAAGAACAATGGAAGATCTTTAAAATATTGTAAGAAATAATAAACGTTTCCCTAGAAAGTTAATTTTACTCGGGTAACACTCACCAACAATCAGTGCTGAAAGATTTAAGGCCCACAGCTATCATTTTAGCATGGACTCTAAGGACCTCATCCAAAGCCCCTTCAAGTCAATATTCCTATCTATCTGGCCCCCATGACCATGCTATCTGAGAGTGTCAATGTTTCTAATAGGTTTATCTCACAACACCCCTGAGAGGCAGGGAAGTGTTATTATATCCATTACCCAGATGGGGAAGTGAGGCACCGAGAGGCCAAATGACTTGTCCAAGGTCATAGGAAGTCTGTAGCGTAGCAAAGAATCAAACCTGCGTCTCATAAAACTCAAGATAACACCCCAACCACTGGCCCATCCTTCACTTTGGATGAGGGTTCTTTTTTTCTGAACACTCTTCTTTCCACCAGGGTTCAAATTAAACCAAAAATCATCATCAGATAAGGTTAAATATTTTATGCCGGCACAATGTATAGTGTGCTCACATCTCTTCCAAACTCCTGTCCCCATCCCTGTTGTCCTCTCCTTCCTTTAAAGCACTCTGTGTGTACTCTTGTTAAAATGATGCAAATGTTGACTGGCCCCTTCATTGATTGAAGCTCTAAAAGTGAGGAAACAACCCTCAGATTGCCGCACGTTGCTTTTAAAGGCACTGTTCTTCAGGGTGCCCCACATGGAGACAGCCCCGGGTGTTTGACATGCTGGAAAAGTACAAGCCAAGCTTTCAATTTCTCTGCCGGTAACAGTGTCCAAAATCAATACTACATAGTACTAAACAATGCAGAAGCACTTAGAAGAGAATGTGTGACTTGGAGTACTGATTTGGATATCTTAATCCTTGGAATACGTTGACTTGTATCGTTAAAATAGTACTGCAAAGGGGAAGGCAAATCTTTCGCTTCATATGTCCCCAATTATGACTCTAGCTGTTTTATTTCTGTAAATGGGTATTTGTATAGAGGAAGAAAAGGTGGTATGGTGGGATGTGCTTAATTTATAATTATTCCAGGCAACCAGGGAGCTGCCAATGGGGGAGATGAAGGAACTAGAGAAATATTGTACACCTATCTCCCTGAATAAGCACTCGAGCTTTGCAGAAACCACTGGGCCAGTTCCTCAGCTGGCAGAAATCACACTGAAATCCACAGAGTTACCCTTGTTTGCACCAGCTGAAGATTTAGCCCACTATGTTTGTGTTGTAGAACTTAGCATGAATGTGTTCACTGTTTTGCATAATTTTGTATCCTCCTTCCTTACATTTCATTATATGTGAAGGCTTGGTCTTTTCGTTTTGTTTTTTGTTTTGCATTGTTTTGAGGTTTGTTTTGTTTTTTTGCCTGAGGAATACAAAGTTTCATGCAAAAGCCAAGTCCATTCAGAAATGGGCTCATTTGGCCTTGAAAACAGGCCTGTTTCTGCTTTGGATTTTTGTGCATCGTAGCATGTTGTTTTTTTTTTTTAAAGATAAATGGCTGATTTTGATTTTTGTAATGAAATATTTTAGAAATGGAACTTTGAGTAGTTCTTAATTTTATGACGCATATTTACCACACACACCGGTGTTGATCTAATTCTAACATCTTGGGTTTGAGAGGAGTGTTATATTAAGCAATAAGTGTTTACAGAATCGTCTGTTGTATCCAGCAAAAGACTGATAGAATGTCAGCAGAGCTGGCAAGCTGATAAAGACTTTAATTCAGGAATCCAGTAACTAATACCCCATTGATGTTAAATGACACTGGAACTTGTATAGACTAACTGATGGGGACCTGTGCACGAGCTTCTGATACCAGAGACTGGTTCGCTGGAAAATGACAGAAGTGAATCCCTAATGCTTGGGTATTCAAACTGTTCTGTATTGTTCAACATGCAGATAATATTATTGGTGTCAGGGTCACATTAAATAACATCTGCCTCACACACAGAAACCAGCATGCTCAGTCAGAGTTAAACAGACTGAATGGCTGCCAAGATTTTGGGGATGGAAGTTGTTTCTCCTGCCAGGACTTGGGAAAGTATTTTTCTCTTAAAAAATATTATACATGGTTGGCACATTAAAATAGCAAGTTCTTTCTTTCTTTCTTTCTTTCTTTCTTTCTTTCTTTCTTTCTTTCTTTCTTTCTTTCTTTCTTTCTTTCTTTCTTTCTTTCTTTCTTTCTTTGGGATGGGGAACTATTGGTGGCTGGGACATTGTGCTAAAGCATGAAAGCCCAAACACAGAGTTTATGTGCCTAAGTCTGTGGCTTAGACTCCTGAGTACCATGGTGGATCGAACCCAGTGTGCGCCTTTAAGGAAAAATAATTAAAAGCACATAGGAAAAACAACTAACCCAAGAACCCCCCAGTTCTCTCACAAAACCTTTCTAGCAGTGAGCTCTACTAGAGGGTGGAGTAGTCTCCCCAAGGGAAATGGTGGAGGCCCATCTCTGAAATCATTTAGAAATGGACTGGACAAGGCACTGGAGACTACTAGATGGAACAATCCTGCACTAAGCAAGGAGAATAGGTCAGTGTTTCTCAATGACTGGTCCATGAACTGGTGCTGGTCCCTGAGATCTCCCTGACACAGTTTAGGAAGGCAACAAGCCAGTCCCTGGTATCACCTGCTCTAGGTGACCTAATAGTTCAGTAAAGGGCCTGATTCTGATTCCACTTTCATTTTGCTCAACTCCTACAGCTGACCTGAATGCTTCCCATGTGAAAGCAAGCCTTGTCCATTTGTTTCAGTGGGCATGTCTGCAGCCCTGGGTGCTTCTGAAAGGCCCCTAAATATTTCCTATTACTTGAGTTTGAGAAGCAGGATATTTCAGTGTACAATTCTTAAAACACTGACCGGCAGTTCCATTTCAAGAGCCAGACAGTTACCAAAATTGCAATTCTCCTTTGACTTCATTGGAAACATATTGGAATACTCATGTAAATAAGGTTTGCAGGAAGGGACTGAAGCTTATTCTTGTAGAATTTCTGGTCCAGCTGGAGGCAGGCAGGGTTGGAAAATCTCACAAGAATTCCTGTCCAATTTTTCAGACAGGAACTAAATAAACATCATAGCTATTGGTGATTATCTGTATCTCCAGACCTCTGCAGATATGGCCATCACTCGGTTTTACTTGATTAATTTTGGTTACACTTTGTGTTAATGTTCCAAATGAACATTTAATTAATTAGATTCAGAAGCACATGTGTGGTGTAGTAAATAAATTAAACAATTAAAATATTAATATACGTATTTAAAAAAAGAAAAGTTAAATGAGAGGTAACCACGTGATGAGTACTGATGTAATATGGGATATTAAGAATTTAAATATCATTTTACAATTAATTGATATGTAATTACTTTTTAAGAATCAACAAAACCTTGATTTTACATTACACCTTAGTAGACTGTCCAAACAGAATTTAATAATTGCACAATGGGCATGGGTCAAGGTATTAGATGTGATTTTACCACTCATTATATACATTTTAGTAATCACCCATTATATTATTACTATACACTAAATATCTTACCGCATCTAAATGATGTATTTTTCATCAATATTGCCCATAAAAAGAGTTACTCAGATGCATTCTCAGTGGATAAACCCTGACCATAATGTGTCTTTGAGAATCTTCATTTCAGGGCACACTTGTGAATTAATTATGAGGAATACTTATTTCAGTCAATAGTCTCACTGGATTTATTCAACTTCTGATGGAGTATTGAAATCCTCTAGGAGTATCTGATAAAAGAAAAATGGTCTTTCTGGAGGATGAAGGCCTTGGAGTTAGCGTGGGTGAGGTAGGAAATGAGCAAATAGAATTTAAAAGAGTTTCTTGATGATAAAACAAGGGTATAATTTGAAAACAAATTGAAGCTAAAGAAGTAAAGGGCCAAATTCTCCTGTATGGTGCAGCTGCTTTGCAGGGAGGAACAGTTCAAGCTTTTTCTAGGCTGCTCTGATGATATGACCCAACTTTGAGCATGTGGTACCCTCCGAGGGATCAGTGGAGAATTATGTCTTGATGGCCCATTTACTATTTGTCTTCTCTGGTTAGTCCAACAAAAAGGCTAATCAGTTACAGAGTTGGGGGAGGACAGAGTTACAGAGTTGGGGGAGTTTTTGTGGACACCTGCCTACTAAGAACTGGACTGAGAGACCCATCAGCTAATTTCACGTGGTCCACTGATGAACAGATATCAGAAGGCAAAGTCACAATTTGAGTCACAATTGCATGGAATAAGACTTGAATCAGTGATCTAGGGTTGAAAGGTTCTGAAGCTCAGTCCCAATCTCTGAAGCTATGTAGTTTCTTGTTCCATATTTTTAATTTGTCAGTATCTGATTGGACAATTCTCTGGGTGGTTATTGTTATGTATAAGTATTTAATTTGTCAATGACCCTAACAGCAGTTCCCATTCTCTTTACTGCTTTCCAGTGTAAAAAGGTTTCAGAGTAACAGCCGTGTTAGTCTGTATTCGCAAAAAGAAAAGGAGTACTTGTGGCACCTTAGAGACTAACCAATTTATTTGAACATAAGCTTTCGTGAGCTACAGCTCACTTCATCGGATGTGAGCTGTAGCTCATGAAAGCTTATGCTCAAATAAATTGGTTAGTCTCTAAGGTGCCACAAGTACTCCTTTTCTTTTAGTGTAAAAAGGGTTAATGTATTCACTCTCCTTTTGTTTTTTGTTTTTTATCTCTCCTTTGGTTTGTGCTGAATCTGAAGCCTGAAATGACGATCAATGGCACAGATTATTTCCTTGCTGTCAGCTATTGACTTTCTCTCAGTCTCTGGTATCAAGGCTCCTTTCCCAGCGTGATGGCGGGGAAGATGAAGAAAAGCTTGATGGCCATCTCCCAGTTCATTTCAAAGCACCTTTAATTGGATATCCACGGTGCAGGAGGGGAATCACCTGATAAACTCAACTTAATGCAAAGTCAATGGAGAGATTGGGGGTGCTGGGGCTGGACGATCTCAGTGATAAGGCCAGACAACTGTCTTGGGTATTTTGAAAGGACTGTTAATTTATATGATGGATTTCCCCCTTCAATCCATTTTGAAAAATGATTTTCAGGAGCAGAAACCCCAGCTGAGTCCATTAACCAACCATTTGCTATGGGAACCCTGGCCACCTACACACATGTCTTCACTTCAGTAAACCAGAGAACAAACATTTAGGGCTAGGCTGTACTTTCTAATACAAGTAAGCACTTACAAGCGTAACTTCTTTAGCGGGAATCATTTAGGGTCAGGGTTATAAGATTTGAACCTGGGGTACATTTAAATGACAAATTATTACTCCTGGTGTAGCCACCCAAGCTGGTCAGGTCAGATGGTGGGTTGAGCAATAGGTGGGGGTTGAGCAATAGGCCAGCAAGCCATTGTCATAAAAAAGTTACATTAAAGACACAAAACAAAGTACCTATTCTACTAAATGGCATGATAGACAGGGATCATGGACATGAATAAGGCTCCTAAGTGACATCTGATGGTGGAGGCAGGTTTCAGATTCAGGGTATATAAGAGAAAATGGATTAACGTAGTAGAGAGATTAGAGATAGTTGAGACTTAATAGGTTTAATAGCTGAGTTTGGATAAGATGTTATTTTAGATTGTTGTCTTCCAGTGCATCTGAACATGGAGATGTCCACGACAATCCAGGGAGGTAAGGTTTCGTGCATCCATTGGTTTCTATACAATTTGTCTCTCTGTCTAGCATATTTAAATTCCTATAACCCATAATGAAAGGCGTAGTATAATGATGAAATCATGACCCCATTCAAGCCAATGGAAAACTCCCAGTGACTTCAGTGGAGTGAGGCTTTCTCCCTAAGTACCTGAAGTCAGAAGAAAGCTGCATGGCATACAGGAAGGTTGTATGTGGTAGCTTGGACCCAACGGCTGGAAACCAGAGCAAGTAGCCATGCAGGCAGGTGGAATGTGAATTGGAAGATGGACCTAGATGGGGTGGTATGGTTCCCCTAACTTGTTGAGGAGAGAGAGCAAGAAGCAAAGATCTCTGGAGAGTTTTCCAACCTAGTTTTAAATAATTCCAAAGTGTTGAAAGAAATACCTATTGGCAGTTTCCTGGGTGAATTTTCCCCAGGTGAGAGTTGGCTGGGACACAGCCTTTTGGCATGTGCCAAGGCATTTCTTGAGGGAATGAATTAGGTGCCAGGCTCGCTCCACACTTAACAGCTGGAGGAGGAGGGAGTGGTGGGGTTAAGTTTGAGGTTTAGGCATCTAAGTACTTTTGTGGATCTGGGCCCAAGTGTTTATCTTGTTGATTTATTGTGCATTTTGTTCAGCTCTTTTTTTGTTGTTGTTGTTGCTAATCCCTTGGTTTTTTGTATTTATGTGACCTATACTTTTACCTTACACTTATAACCATAAACTATTGCTTTTGTTTCCTTTGTGTCTGCTGTTGGTAATTTCAAGGAATAATAGTCAAGGGCTTGCCCATCAGAGCCAATGGACAGCCCCTATTGACTTCAGTGGGTTTTGGATCACACCTTAAGTAAGGAGGAAAAAATGATGGGGCACACTCAGAACACACCTCATGTCACTGTAGAGGGATGAGGGAGGTAACCTGTATCTCTGAGCTTTAGAGTCAAACAAAATCATTGCTTATTTGAGAATAGTGGAAACCTTTTTAAATTTACCCTCTCCAAAAATGACTACCTCTGAGAGCTTGATCCTTTACTTAAATGGAGCAAGAGAAGGACCTTAGTCAGGGTTAGGTTTCTGCTTAGGAAAAGGCAGCCATGACATAAACATTCATATTTTTCGAATCCAAAGACTTCTGGATATTGGGGCTGGGGATCTCTGGGGAACAGGGTTAGTGGATAGAGTAGTGCACTGGGACTCAGGAGACCTAAATTCTAGTCCCAGCTCTGCCACTGGCCTGCCTGGGTGACCCTGAGCAAGTCACTTCACGTCTCTGTGTCTTATTTTTCCCATCTGTAAAATGTGGATAATGACACGGACCTCCTCTATAAAACACTTTGAGATGTACTGATGAACAGTTAGGTGAGAACTCGATATTAATATTATGAGATATACCCTGTAACTCCGACTTCCAGCTGGGTTGGAAATATCACCAAAATAGCCCTTCCCATAGAATTCCCCTCTAGTGGTTCTACCTGAAAGCACACAGCACAGAAATTCTTGTTTGGCACAAGTTATGGACAAAAGTGCCAGGGCACTTCTTATTTTAGCCAAACCGGTTTGTCTATCCATAATACTATAAAAGGCTCTAAGTTACCACAGTAGTCAGCTCACTGTTTACTCTGTCTGACATGATTAATGTGGCAGTTTCACATTAGTAACCATTTTTCTCCACTGTGGGAGTAGTCAATGGATTCCCTTTGTTGGAGTCCTGAGAAGAGCACGCTTGTTTTCATGCCAGCCTCATCATTGTGTAGTGTCACTTAAATGAAGAAAAGTAACTCTTTAACTGTGATTTCTTTTATCAATGAAGGAAACTGCAAGGCATCTTTCTGCAAAGTGTAATTCAATTACAAGTGCTGGTGAAAGCTCACACGTGCCCTCTCTCTGTGGGGTGGTCCCTGAGTTTGTAGCACTAACCTTAGTTTTGAACAATTTAAGAGGAAAGGGACTTTGAGCCTGCTTGGGAAAATATTATAAGAAAGGATGGCTCAGGTTTACAACAGAACCACTGCTGCAGAGTAAGCAGGTCTGACTCTGCTTCCACTGAAGTCAATGAGAGCTTTGCTTTTGACTTCAGTGGAAGCAGGATTGGACCAAAGCTAGCAATGATGCATTGACAATGGTTTGAAATAGCAGGAGAACAGGGAATGTTGAGTGATACAGGAACAAAGATGATAACATACTCTGAGATCTTCAGGTAACTGGTGCTACAGGAGTGCAGAGTGCTGTAAAAAAATAGACAGGCCAAATCCTGCCCTTAGATATAGATGAACAACATCTTTGTCTTCAAAAGGAATTGTTTATGGACAACACAGGGCAGAATATTCTGCTTAATAATTAACCCCCCCAACACTGCCATGAAGAATATATAGGATGATCATTTTACCCATCTCCCTTTGCTGCCACTTCATTACACAGAGTTAAATACATCAACAGTACACAACTGTTTAGGATAGGAAATGGAAGAAAAGACAGTATTTAATTGAAACTCTGGGGCATTTAGCTGGGCAGAATGGTCCAGACCCTCAGAGTTATTTGGGCACTTAACTCCCATTCAAATCAGTGGGAGTTAGGAACTTAAATACTTTTGAGGATCTGGTCCCATGGCACTACCTAAGTTACAATTTGGTCAGGACATCAGGATAAACCCACCATGGTTGCAAAAATTGCAGGATTGCGGTGTTCCATAGTTACATTCACCACATAGGGAGTGTCACTAAAGTATCCTCACTAAGAACCTGCTCCTGCTCCTAGGGCCTGATCCAAAGTCCACTGAAGTCAATGGGAGTCCTACTGACTCGCAAAACTCCCACTGACTTCAGTGGGAGAGGGATCATGCCCTAAGACAGGTCTACTAGTCCTGGTATGTTTTAATTCAGGATGGGTAGAATTGGGTGACCACAAAACAGGAATTCCTCTGATCCCAGCACTTCTGGCCATTTCTCTGTGCTGACTCCAAACCTTTTGCAATCACCCCGTCACTAATTTAAGACAGGACTTTAATTCCATGTTTTATTTACTAGAAAGCTACCAAAACATCTGGCTGTTGTTCCTCATTTGGAACTCTGAACAGCTATTGATAAAACAACTGAAATCTTAGACCATTCATTTCAGAATTGACCATAAAACATCCCCTGGCCACCTATTGATCAATTTGTTGTCCTTAGTACATTGTCAGTCTGGTCACACCTCACTACCTATGTGCAGCAGCATCTCCAGTTCTAGGATTATTCCTGTGCTTGATATGATCATTAGCATGTCAATACATCTCTTAAAGAAGAGAAACAAGATCATGATTATAGCTTTTGCAGCCATTAATACATGCAGTGGTTACATTTGACTACAGACTTGGTCCTTCTGCATTAATTGGTAACACAGTCTGATGGCTCTCTATATTTCTTCACCTGATTACAGCTTGCCTAGCAGGAGTACATAATGACAAGTCCAATTCATGAATTAAACAGCAGCGCTTCAGTCCTAGTTCTGATGCGATGCTTAAAAGAACAGTCCTGCTAATTTTTTATATTTTCAAACATTTTTAAAAACAACCTATTGAAAATGCCCTCTTAGAAACCTGAGTGTCTTATTTCGAGAGATACCCTCGAATTTAGCAGCCTGTCGTTGCGGTATTTGCAATGAATTGCAGGTACAAGGGATACAATTTAGTCATCTGGCTATATGCAAATCAAGAGGTTGGATGGACGTCTGAATCCTCTCTTTTTCACCCACGATTGACTGCAGGGCTGAGGTCCAATTAAAAATATTTGCACAGTTATGGTCAGAAAAATGACCGTGTATTCATCGTGAGGCGGTCAGGGTGCTGGCCTGCAATGTGGGAGACCCAGCTTGATTCAAAGCAAAGTTCTTCATGCCAGATCACTCTGAATCCAGCAAAGAAGGGACTTGAATGTCGGTTTTTCAGATCCCAGAACAGTACCCTGACCATTAGCTATACAGAGCCTCTCTTGATTTCCACCCCCACCATCCATTAACCTTCCCATTGAAAGCTTTGTGGAAACTGATATACCTCTGTGAAACATTTTGGCTTCGATGAAACAACATATTTCACTGAAATGAAATTTCAGCGAAAATGTTCTGACCGGCTCTAAGCATTATGCACTCACTTTGCACAAGTATAAATGACTGTGCAGGGTGAAAGATCATGGAGAATCAAGCCCAGCACTACATTGCTGCACATATTGGATGCCTCTGTGTATTTTAGCCATATTTGTTTCCCTTACTGTAGAGCTGATGGAAATATTGAAGAGTGAATTGCATACCATGCTGGCCCATGCATCTTTAATAAATTTGTCAGGTTGCTACTGTAGAATCTTTATTGCTGGTTACTATTAGCAGGGGCCAAGACGTGAAATGGCGGTCTAGATTCTAATCCAAAGTTCAAGGGAAGTATTTGGATCAGGTGTTCCAGTTTGGGCCCATCTCTACTGATGAAGGGAGAAGTTGAAAGAAAAGAACTGAATCTTCATATCCAAAATTGATATTTGTAGATTGGGCTGTAAGAAAAAATAATCTTGTAAAATAAACACAGTTGATCTGTAACCCTCCGCAAAGTAGTAAATAGGGAAACCCAACCTATGTGGCTACTTTTCAGACCGTACTTTGAAAATAAAATTTCTTTCCTTACCAATTTTGGTTTTCTCTTTGGTAATTATTGATTCCCTTCCCCACTTCACCCGCCGACATCAACACTTCTGTGTTTCTAATGCAGCATGACTTGCTTTCATTGGCTTCTTTCAGTATCATCACTGATTGTGGTAACAATAACATGCCCAGTTGTGATAATAAGATCTGCTGGTCAATAACTGCTTACTGAGGGGAATGATGATGATGATGATGATTTTATTGCAGTAGTGCTTAGGGATCCCATGCAGAGAAGAGGATCCCATTGTGCTAAGCACTGTACAAACACAGAACAAAAAGACAGCATATCCGTAAAGGGGTTTACAATTTATGTCTCACACATTCTTGGTAGCTAGGTGCTCCAAACCTTTGAACCTCCTTTGAATCTCCAGACATTTCCAGGTTCACCAGAGCAATAATCAGCTAAGGAAGCCAGTGGCTCTGCTGAAGGAACCATGTGTCAGAAAAGGAACGCAGGAGGTGTGATGGCTTCCTAGAAGATAACTCACCTGCTGCTTCGATGGATTTGAGTTTAGAAGAGCCCAAGATTCTCCCTATGGCTACAGGGTCTGTGGATTGCTGAATGTCCCATTGATTACACTGAAACATGCTCAAGGTTGAATTCTTCACCCAGCCTTCGTTTCCAGTGGAACTTGAAACACACAAGAGATCTCTCTGTAAGACACAGACCTGGTGAAAAGATTGGGCAGACTGAGACATCACCTCAGCAATTGTTGTTGGCTCTTCTTGCAATGAATCTTCATCCTTGGCAGTCTGATAGCATTATGTAATGTGAATGAAGCCCCCTTGATTTCATTAGAAATATCATGCATCATTATTGTCATGATATGAGGGGAAAAGAATCTCCAGTAAGTCAGAAATTGAGCCTCCATGAAAGTGTGTCACAGTCCCCCAAGATACTGTACAATGGTCGTCATCCACTCAAGCCTTTTGACTTTAGCATCTTGGAAGAAGTCAGGGAACGCACTTGGAAGAGCGCCTCTGGTGTGTTCGTGCCAGTGTGTGTGGTTTTGTGAGTCACGCACTTTTCCTTTGCTCACACAGAGAAGCCCACACTCTCTAGTTCCATTTGCTCATGCCCATTTCCTGCCAAAGTAACCACTTCAGCGAAGGGGGTGGGGATAGAAAAAAAAAAAAGGAAAGAAAAATGACGTTGAGAATCTTTTAATTAGTTTCTGTATGTGGGATGAATGAGAAATTAATGTGAGAGGCTAATATTAATGAGCTCAAGACCAAAAGATGGTGACCCTGTGGCAAGCTCCTTTAACTAACAATTTAATTATAATAAATTTGAGCCTGAGAGCACCATACAAGTAAATCAATCAACCCTTGCAGGCGGGCTCATTAAAACCAGTAAAGTACAACCCCAGAAGGTCAGCCTATTAGAAAGGATTAGCATTTTCCAGTTAAAGCCTTCGCTGGCCACAGGTGCTGGGAGAGAATTCCAATTCTGAGGTTCTGCATTGTCCTAGCTCATAGAGGGCTGCCCGTGTAAGATGATGAGTGCCCTCAGTTCCCAGTGGCCAGATCGTCAGCTGGTGGAAACTGGTGTAGCTCCACAGAAGTCAGTGGAATGATGTCAGTTTGTACTAGCTGGACATCTGATCAGCACTGACTTTACTGGGAGTTGGGGGATCTCTGCGCATCACAGGATTGAGCCTAAATAAATGGGATACCCTACAAATAGTTTATACTGTAGCATCTTTGCCTCACCCTGCAAACTACATAATCCACTCCGATGAAGTGAGCTGTAGCTCACGAAAGCTTATGCTCAAATTTGTTAGTCTCTAAGGTGCCACAAGTACTCCTTTTCTTTTTGCGAATGCAGACTAACACGGCTGCTACTCTGAAACCTCCCTTTCTATTGATGAGTTCAGATTAACGCCCTGGATCAACATAATGGGCCCCACCCTCCTGTCACTGACAACAGTGTAAATCAGAAGCCAGTGCAGTTAAGCTGGCGTAAGACTGATAAGAGAGTGAGAGAGAGAGAGAGAGAGAGAGAGAGAGAGAGAGAGAGGAGAACCAGGAAAGGAGCCTCCCCTCCTCTTTCATTACCACACATATCCCTGCTCCAAGACACAAGTTCCTTTATAATTCAATTTAATGGTTCTCCTCCTCTCAGACGCCTCTTTGTCTCCGAGAACTCACATTCAGCACTCTTTCAGTTTTCACTACTAAATCTTGAGGGTTTCTCATTTTGTGCCAATTTCAAAGCATTGCCTTATGAATGCCAAAACACTGCCAGACTATGTTGCTTCTTCATCATTAACACATGTTACCATGGGGTATGACTGACTAGCTGTCTATCTATCTCTCTATCTACCTCAGTATTCTTATGGCCTGCATCACTGTAGTGTATGGGTGCCTTGAAAACAGTACTGAATTTATCCTCCCAGCACCCCTGTGAGGTATCTCCATTTCTCAGGTGGGGAACTGAGGTATGGAGGGCCAGATTTTCAAAGGTATTTAAGTGCCTAAAAATGCAAATAGGATGCCTTGTGGGAGTTTGAAATCAGTGGGACTTAGGTGCCCAAGTGCTTTTGAAAAGCCCCACTAGGAACCTCTCTGTATCTCTAGGCACCTAATACACTTGAAATTCTGGCTCCCAGTCAATTGGCCAGTGCAAGACTGGCTTTCAGTTGTTCACTGTGGCAATAATATGGATGTGTTTTCAAAGTGATAGCAGGGGAAAGGGTGATTTGTATTCTCTAGTGTAGTGGTTTCCAAACTTGTTCCACCGCTTGTGCAGGGAAAGCCCCTGGCTGGCCGGGCCGGTTTGTTTACCTGCCGCGTCCGCAGGTTTGGCCGATCGCGGCTCCCAGTGGCTGCGGTTCACTGCTCCAGGCCAATGGGAGCTGCTGGAAGCAGCGGCCAGTCCGTCCCTCGGCCCGCGCCGCTTCCAGCAGCCCCTTCAGGATTCTTCTGAGTGCATGACATCATGCTCTTTAACCATGGAAATGGAAGGGAGCTCAAACGTGCAGCTTCATGACTTGTGTGCAGGATCAATGGCAGGGAGAACATTGGCTTTGAGGGATCAGAGTCCCCGTTCAAACAAAAATATTGGGTGGATGAATGGCTCAGAGAATTGTTAACGGACTTCACCTTCAGGCACCCAGTATAAATCATTTCCACGTCGGCAGTGACTGATAGTTGATTGCTGTCTTTTGACGGTTTGATGACCTTTGTGGAAGGAATTGGTGGGTCTCAGTTCAATTCCTAATAGACCGTCCACATAACCTCCTCCCTGACCTCCGATGTAACTGTCCCACTTATTGCCTGTGGCAGCAGAGAGGCCAAGGACTCGATGGGAATGGCGACTGAACTCCTCCCTTACCTCTAGATGTGGTTCCTCTGGGAATGGGTTGAGATACCTTGGTGGGGCAGTGCAAAGAAACATGTTTTGTTGCCACCCAGAACCATCCATCTGGCAGCTTGCGCCAGCAAGGTATTCATGAGGAAACAAACAAAGCCCCTACAAATCTTGTTGTTAAGTAATTAGTTATCACTGACGGTAAGAAAGATTCATAGATACCAAGGTCAGAAGGGACCATCATGATCATCTAGTCTGACCTCCTGCACAATGCAGGCCACAGAATCTCACCCACCCACTCCTGCGATAAACCTCTCACCTGTGTCTGAGCTATTGAAGTCCTAAATAGTGGTTTACAGACTTCAAGAAGCAGAGAATCCTCCAGCAAGTGACCCGTGCCCCATGCTACAGAGGAAGGCGAAAAACCTCCAGGGCCTCTTCCAATCTGCCCTGGAGGAAAATTCCTTCCTGACCCCAAATATGGCGATCAGCTGAACCCTGAGCATATGGGCAAGATTCACCAGCCAGATACCCAGGAAAGAATTCTCTGTAGTAATTCAGATCCCACCCCATCTAACATCCCATCACAGGCCATTGGGCCTTATGTATTACTATTATTTAGTGTCTATGCTGCAATAGCACCTGGAGGGCCAAATCAGTGACTGGGGCCCCATTATGTTAGGTGCTGCACTCACATATAATGACTAGACAGTCCCTATCCCAAAGAGCTCACCATCAAAGCAGCTATGATGGAAACCATATGAAAGGCTAGCGGATTTGTGTTTGGCTCAGTTACAGAGCACGTGAAAATTCTTCCCAGCTTGAAAGCTCCTTTCAAAATGTACCAAGCCAGCAGTGAATGCATCTCGGCCCAAAGTAAAAGCCATCAGAACGAGCAGCTGAGTGAATATTTACAGGGATGAGGACATGTAACTCTTTCATCCAGCTGATGGATACCACCACACTCCGTCCTTCGCAGCAGAAGCTGTGGGTCAATTAGCACCGTTTGGGCTCACATCTCCTGGCTGAGAGTGATTTATTGCCAGTTTCTTTCTAAAGAAAGGGTTTTCCTTTCTGGCACAGACATGCTAAAATTATGGAATCATATCATTCTGCTGCTGAAAACAAGCCTTTGCGCCCCTGTCCCCTCAACCAGGGACTTTACACAGGGAGGCTGCTGGGCTGTTATCGTATCCAGCGTTGGCTTTGAGTTTCTGATGGCTGTAGATCATTTCAAATATTGCATTGCCTCCCTATTAGGGGCACCTTACTTGGGTCAAGAGCCTGGAATCCAGGGGCTCATCAATGCAAAGGGCAAGGAAGTAGAAGACAGGGCCAGATTAAGGCAATCCACGGCATTAGCACACCACAAGAGGAGAGCACCATGGTTCCACCCCCATGGCACTGCTCCTGTACTGTGGCTCTGCCCCACTCCATACCTGCATTGATAAAGGGCCCTCCATCCCTCAGACGGGTAGTGGCCATGGGGCCACCTTCTCCCTCTTTCCCTCAGGAGCAGCAGAGGCCCATGTCCACTGTGAAGTTGGCATGGTGTGGTGTGGGAATTCCCTCAGTTCTGATGGCAGCAACTGGGATTTACCTGTTTCTGTGGGTGGGCCAGACCTGCTGTACTCTTCTACGCTTGCCTTCTACTGTCTCCTTCCAGGCTGTCTGAAGATTCAGGCAGACACTGCAGCTTTGGGTTCAGGATTTCCAGCTTTTCTTCCCAAGCACAAGGCCAAAAAACCTGACTTTTTTATTTTGAATGAAGACTTTGATCCTGATGTAGACAAAGGACTCCAGGAACTGGTCAGATACAGGCCAACTGGTGGCCTCCAACTAGACTGAGGATTGGGACTGATTGTTGGCTCAGAGCAAAGTTTAGGGGTGGTGATGGTTGGTAACCTCAGGGTAACATTAGGGTTGGGACTAGTTGGGTCCCCACACTAGGATTAGGGATCACAACAGATCATAGCTCCAGGCTAAGGTTAAGGTTTGGGCTTGTAGAGGGCCCCAGACTAGGGTTAGGCCTCGAGCCATTAGGAGGCCCTGTGCTAAATTTAGGGTTGAGGCCAGTGGAGGGTAGGGTAGCTTGGGTTAGATTGTGGCTCTGGTCTAGGTTTAGGGTTGGTGTTGGTTGCTGCCCTCAGGCTAGGTTTACAGTTGGGGTTGTGTTGGGAAATGTTGTTTTGATATTGATCTCAAAGGCCCAGAGAGTTAAACCATTTCACTGTCCAGCATTAAACAGTGATAGGTTCAGGGTTATTTTTTTACAGAGACCTCCAATTTACTTGGTTATTTGGCTAATATGCCAAAGCAATCATTCAAATTGAAAGTTTATTGATTAAGCACACACACACACACACATACAAAAGAACAAGGATTTAAAGCAAGCATTTATATTGAAACTGTGGTTGAGTGATTATGCAAAACAGACTTAGTCAGACCCTATCCAAGTCTCTCTCCTTTTGGAGTCAAAATAACAGAGTCTCTTATTTGCATTAATAAGCTTTCTTTGATGAAAAGGAATGGGTTAATTTTATTCAGTCCTGAAGCATGAAGGGCATTCACTTATCCTGTTTTCAACAGCCAGATAGACACAAGGCTGAGGAGAGACAGGATAGAAAAGCTGGGTGAAATACAGCTTTTGTTGATGTTTTGGGGACACTTGACCACTGGTTAGTTACAACTGAATGCTTTGGCTGGCACGTCAACCATGACACCTGCTTCTTGGAATCTGGTTCACATGCTGATCGGGGACATCATCTGGTTGGATTCTTTTTTCTTAGACAAGGCAAGCTTGGATGAATTCAGTATAGTTGATTTCAGGATTTGAGAGAGAGGATAGGAGGAAGGAGGGAGGGCAAAAAGCAACCCAACAAGAGCAAGGAAGACAATCCAGGATTTTATGTGCCTTTTTGGTACAGGCAATTAGATCGCCCCACTGATGGGCTGAGGACAGCACGTCATAATGATGTGATGACTTTCAGCCCTCAACAGGTGAAACCAAAGATCCTTAAACGAGAGCAAGGGCAGCTGCCTGGTCTGTTCCTTTTGATGTCAAGGGCGATGAGACGAGTTGAGATGAGCTGCAAGGCTGGCAGGTCAGGGGATGAGCTGGAAGGAAGAAGATTCTTTTTTTCCCCCTAAAGTCTCTTTTCAAGAATCCGCAGAAGGAGTAAAAGTATGTGGCATATTTTATCCTCATTATTTTGTCCACCAATTAAATCCATTTCCATAAGGCCAAACTTGGCATAGGTAACTTTGTCCCCACATTTTCTTATTTACCAAGTATGATGTCACCATAGTTCTTGACTTATATTAGTCGGCCATCTTTGCTTGAACTAAGTCCATTTTTCTGTCTGGTTTTCTTACACCTTTTCATAACATTTATTTCTCAGGCAAGCAAAAGGTTATTGGTTATTGTGACACCTTATGAACTTTCACATGCTTTTCACTATTGAGCTTAGGGTAAATTTTTAGGTCCAATAATCACAACAGACCCCAAGCTAGAGTTAAGGTTGAAAGTGGTTGGTGAACTTGGCTGAGGGACTGGGACAGTTGATAGAGCTGGGCTAGGCTTAGGGTTGGGGCTAATTGAGGTCTCCATGACAGTTAGGTTTGGGGTTGGCTGGAGGCCCTAGGCTAGGACAGAGTTAGGTTTGGGGTTGGGGTAGTCTGGGGGTAGAGGGCTAAGGTTAGATTGGAAGCAACACTGCAGTCAAGAGTCTTGTGTTCTAATCCTACCTTTGGGAGGTATTGTAGTTTAATGGTTAGAGTAGGGTGACTAGGAGTCAACACTCCTGGGTTCCTTTCTCAGCTCTGCCGCTGACTTGGTGTATGACCTTAGATAAGTCACTTAACTTTTCTGTTTCAGTTTCCCCATCTGTAAAATGGGGGGAAAAGATCACAAAAGCATAGTGTTGAACGTGTGCAAAGCACTTTGAGATGCTTAGATGAAGGTGTGAATATAGTGTCAAGTATTCCTGTGCTGAATTCAGAGAGTCTTACTTCACCATGTTTATAAAACGAAAAGGAGGACTTGTGGCAAAAAGCTCAAATAAATTTGTTAGTCTCTAAGGTGCCACAAGTCCCCCTTTTCTTTTTGCGGATACAGACTAACACGGCTGCTAATCTGAAACCATGATTACAGTAAATCAGAGAAAGCTTTAATCTGAGGTTCCATTATCTGGTGGAAATTACTCCAACTGGCTCCATGCTCTTGGAATAGAAGGACAAAAAAATAGCATGGGTTTATTTATATTTGCTAATCAGAGAGTGCTAGAGGGAAAGTGGAGAGATTTATCTATCTCGCTACTTTAGGGTTTTATGCTGCCACCCATCATTCTAGTGTCTAAGCTCCTTCCATGTAAAATCAATAGCAATTGCAAAATCCCTAGTGGATTTCAGGGAGTCTCTGAATTCCCAGGGATTTGATCTTGTCAGCTCCAAGAAGATATGGGTACATTTTGCCCCCATGAACAAAATTCAGACAAATAATAGAAATGATGCATCGGGGCTTGCAGGATGTAGAATGATTCTTATACCAGTAAGGTGCTATCATTTCCTATTTTCACTGCCTGCCTCTTTCAAAGAGACCTTCTCTGTATAACAGCTTTGGGCTTCTGGCATTTATGCAGTTTATGAATTAATGGGGCATTGTTAGTGCCTGTTCCTTTGTATTGGAGGACAAGGAAGCAGCTGACTCTGTAGCCAAATCAGTTCTGTTTCCCATTTGAAGAGTGGCCCAGAACCTGAGGGTTGGATTCATCTCTCTCACTGTCCTCTCTCACTGTCCTAAGGAGCTCTCTGCATCTCCTTCCAGCTCACTTTTATTACTTCACCTTGTCATGGGCTCATTTTGAAGAGCCCCCAATTACTCTGGACTAATTCTGCTCTCATATTTCCATTTCACAGGCCAGATTCTGACATCAGTTTCCTCTCTACGTAAATCTGAAGTAACTAATTTCAATGGAGTCACTATGCAATTAATGTGGTGCAACTGAGAGCAGAATTTGGAGCCATTTTCTTTCCCTTACAAAGAACAGGAGTCCTTGTGGCACCTTAGAGACTAACAAATTTATTTGAGCATAAGCTTTCATGGGCTACAGCCCACTTCATCAGATGCATGCAGTGGAAAATACAGTAGGACGATTTTATATACATAGAGAACATGAAACAATGGGTATTACCAGACACACTATAACAAGAGTGATCAGTTAAGCACCCGGAGCCACCGCGAGCCTGAGCCGAGCCTGCTGGGGAGACCCCAAGACCTGCCGCCGCCAGCCCCGCTCCGAGGAGCCGCCCCTGGCCCGCCATGGCCTCAGGATCGATTCTAAAGCAGACCACTTATCTACCGCAATTCTAAAGCAGAAGAACAGGCTGCTACTCTGAAACCTTTCTTTCCCTTATATCTTGTGGTAACCTCATACTTAAGCCTTAAGGTGCCACCAGTCTTGTATGGGATTCAGTGTGAATTCTGTTGAATAACAAGGCACCTGTAAAAGGCACCCCCTTCTGCTAGGAGAGGTGAGATTTTAAAGTTCTGAGACTCTTCTTGCAAATTGAGCAACTTTTCAAGCAGTATTCAGCCTGGAACTGAATTGAGGGAATAAAGTAGGAACCACTCATCTGCTCCACCCTACAAATATCATGTCCCTTGAGCGTTTGCCCAAACCTCACCCCAAATCAGAGCCAATTTCTTTTTTTAAGTTTAAAAAAATGTGGTTAATATTTTTCTTTTGTACAAATCTGTTTTCTGGGATCCATTTGGGTCCTGAAGTGGAAGAGTTAAAATGCCATGGGGAAAAGGTCTTCTTTGCATAGTATTTCTGGCACTGTCTAAAGCTTGCGAAGTTTCCGGAACAATTTTGCAGACTTGGGGCTGCCCTGTATGTGCAGAAATCCCATTGAAGCAAGTGGGAATTCCATGCAGGGAGTAAGCTACTGGATGGTGCCCTGAGTTGGGTGCATAGCTGAACTGGATCTCTGAATTTTTTGAGGTTCACCTATCAGTAGTGTAAATGCTTTAGTGGGGATACTAAGTTGCAGCTCAGCAAAACACTGGGCTACATCCTCACCTGAGGTAGATCAGCATAGCTCTATTGACTACAACGGTGCTAGGTCAGTTTGTGCCAGTTGAAGATCTGACTCATTAGCTTCCGTATCTAGCAGGTTTACCGGAAAGAAAAGTTATCATCGTTGTTAAAGACATAAATTATGCCAGTGTAATAAAACCAGCTCCGTGTTATATCCTGGACATATGCCAGCAGCTCAATATTGTTTTCTAGTTTTTACAACAGGCAATCTGTTTCCATGAGCCTCTGACACACTGTGGCTGGTGGACAATTTCTGCTTGCTCTCATCACAGAAAGTAACGTGTTCTACAAAGCTTTTGATTCTCTGCAAGCTGAAATGTTTATCCCTGATCTCCTTTCTTCTCCGCTTTCATGATGGTGGTTGGGGGGAATGCAAGCTTTAATCTCAGGAGAAAGAAAAGTAGAAATACATGAGTATAGATAATGGACCAGATTCTCTCTTATGTCAAAATCTGCTTGGTGCAGGAGCTGGGGTGGAGTGTCAAGGAGCTGGTTACAGCTCCCTAATTTGCAGGCTGCACCAAGCCAATGTATGATAAAGTAACCTAGTGGCTTCTCTAGCATCTTTAGCTGGCCATGGTTCTCAAGAGACCATAAATCAGCTTTGTACTCCTCCCCACCAATGACACACTCCTTCCTCCCCTGGCGTGTCCCTATGCTGGGGTAAGTGAGCAGTTGTCGCAGGTGCTGGTTCTGCTGGCTTTAGATCAGGTGAGAGTTCCCTCCTGCTGTGAGACTAAAGTCAGCTGAAGACAGATTCTGGTCCCTTTGTGCTGCTCAGGGGCACAAAGTGGCTGGAACCAGGGTAGAGAATCTGATTCAATAAATATAGAAATGCCAGATTCACCTGTCTTCAGGTATCATCAAAATACTCAGGGGCTATAGTACCCATGGATGCATCAGGAGAGGTAGACAGTCACATGCTTTGCACAGGAAAAGCTAATAGTGCCATAGGTGTTTGGCTGGCTGGTTCTTGCTCAAAGTGTAACTGATTGCCATGGGTGAGCTGAAGAAGGAATTTTCCCCAGGTCAGATTGGCCAGGACCTTGGTGGGTTTTCAACTTCCTCTGCAGTGTGTGGGTGTGGGTCACTTGCCAGGATTATCTAGGTACATCTCATTTAATCATTCCCCTGCCATTGCAGGGGCCTTGGGCACTGGGGCATCTCGGTCCCTGCTGTTCTCTGCCTGTGGCACATAATAGTCTAGTCTCCTGTGGGCTGTAACACTTTGGTCTAATATTGGTTGTTGGGGTTGGTGAGGGGATGCTGGATGATGTTGATGGCCTGTGCTATACAGGTGGTCAGACTAGATGGTCTGGTGGTCCCTTCTGGCCTTAAACTCTAATACTCTATAACTACTTTTGATTTCTATTTTATTTTGTAGCCACATATGAAACTCCCATATACACAGTACCCAGTCAGGACCAGGGGCCATTGTGCTGGGCACTGCACAGAAACATATGAAGACGTGGTCTAGCAGTCACTTGATCTCAATGAGAATTTCCATTGGCTGTCAGTAAGGCTTGTCATTTCAGCTTCATTTCAGGGTTGGATGGCAACACAACTGCAATCTGATGAAGGTTGGAGCAAGGCTGATGTTTCCCATCCAGCAGCGGTGTGCACATTCATAGGCTAGTGCATTACTATGTTTGTGAAAACTGACCAAACATGGAATACAGTTGTGGCCACAAGGGTTCACAGAAGAGAAATTGTTTCTTTTGCTTTAGCTAAATTCACATCCATATTCCAGCCAACAACAGTGGCATCTTAGCTAGCCTAGAAAAATTCAGTGATACTTATTCATATGACAGTAGCACATAGAGGCCGTGTAACCAAGATCGAGTGCTGTACAAACCCATAGTAAGAGGTAACTACATTGACCCTGAGAACCCTTCAGTGCCAACTGGCAAAGGGTTCACTGCTGTGTAACAGCAATTCCTAACAGGCTCGACAAACTCAGTACACCAAACATACAGCTTTCATGGTATTTATCCATAAATGATGTCACGTGAGGTGTCTAATAAACACTTATGTCATACTGATCCTCCTAATCACCACAAGATATATGCACAGATGACATTTAAGGAGCAGTCTATATGTACTGAAAATATGTTTTAAAGTGTCACCAACCAAAGATAAAAGCAGGTTTCTTCCAGACATGAGGTAAGAGGTGAATCTCTGTTGAAATGTAAAAAAAAAAAAAAGCATGGTAAGCCAACAGAATGGAAGCCCCATTGACATGCAAAGTCAATGGGGAATGGAGAGGCAACAGGGAGACAAGACACTGCACACTGAACCACAGAGGGTTCCCCTGTTTCTGGGGGCAGACAGTGAACTTTGGGGAATACAAGTGTGATGCTGACAGACCCCAGTCACTGGTGGGCAGGTTCGAACCTGGGACCTTTGGAGCTAAATGCATGAGTCTCTACTGCATGAGTTAAAAGCCACATGACCTTTAGCTAAGGCTGTAGCAGGCTCATTAATCTCTAGGTGGTCTCAGGGCCACTAGAGGGGACAGAACAGCACACCCAGGAGGAGTGTGGGTTACATAAGGGCAAGGCAAAAAGACACCCTTTTATTCTGTACTGAGGAAGTAAATGGACAGTGCATTTACATTCATGAAAATGGAATCCCAACCACTGTTGGTAGGAAACGTCTCAAAGGACATTTAGGGTGAGATAAGCTTCTTCTTCTTAGCCTGTTAAAGTTAAGAATCTGTAAGCATCAAGTTATGAGTTTGTTTTAGAAGTAAATCCTTCTTTTTCCATTTCCCTACTCACTATCTCCCAAGTCTGGATCTTTGATAATAAACGTATAATTGTTTTCATTACAAATATATCTCCGTGCTGTGAGGTTATATAGGAGCTGATCCTGAGCTGAGTCATGCACGCTGGCTGTTTTCTGTTCCTTTGGTATTACTGTGAGTAAGTGGATAAGGAGCTGAACACTGCAGGGGAGTGCTTCAACGGGCCTAGGGTGCGCCTGCTGTTAGCCTGCAAGGCAAAGTAAGGGCTGGCATAGCCCTGAGGAGATTGTCCAGGTGGCTGACAGACTGGAGGTGTCAGGGAGATAACACTCAGTTCAGCTCTAGCAAGTATCTCTTGCTGGAGATGGGGGGACACAAGATGACTCACAGTCTTAGGCACCCTGAGAAGCATAACTGTAGAATTACTAGTCGAACTAGAAAAGTCATGAGAGGGGAAACTCAGGCATAGAATGGAAGTAACTTGCCCAAAGTCACAGAACTGGGATTAAGAGCTCCTGACTCCCAGTTCAGTGCCTTATTCATGCTGCCTGTCTGCTGATGGCTGCCTCCTGCTGGCCAGTGTGTGAACTCGCCATTAGTGTTGTTTATACCTTTAGGATCTATCTATCTCTTCTGGGTTCTTATATATCCCCTCGCACAGTGGTATCTGAAGATCAAAATGTCATCCTAAACTAGTGCTCTGTGATGGCTGCAACCTTGACATCAAACTGCTCATTTTCTATTCTTCGGTCTGTATGTTCTACCCTTAAGCACAGTTACTAGGATAAGAATGTCAAAAACATTGGTTCCTCTTCTCCCACTTTGGTGAGGAACTCTTGGCCCTTATGTTCTCCCCTTGGCCTGTTTATATGCAGCTTTCCTTAAAACAACTCATAACACTGTTCCAAAAGAATAGATTCCAGGGATGTCTTTTTTGGGTTTAACACTGTCATTTTCAAGTGCTAAATAGCTCTGTGTGGTACTACAATAGCCTTTCTACCCTAGCAACCTTGGCTCAAATCCTGATTAATACAAACAACCCTGGAGATCTCATTTTCATCAGTGGAATTAGGATTGCTAGGCCCTGGTGGTATTTTCAGCGCACCCTCCATGGTTTGGCCCTAGGGAGGCCAAGGACTGGTCTAGCAAGGTCCAGGACTGAAGTGAATGGCAGAGCAACGTGGAGATCTCCATGCTTGAATAGCAGAGTTTGCTCAGGTACACAGGCAGAACTGTGGGGGTGCCCTGATGGATCACAGCTCTGGAGTAGCAGGGGGTACTGCACCTCAGACCTGGCAGAGCAAGGCTGAGGCCAAAATAGCAGAGGATGGACAGGTGAGGTCTGAGGTGATATTGCAGCGGTATGGAGGATTCCAATACTGGATGAGCATGGGTACTCCTGGCTCAAGTTGCAGTGCACTGGCAGAAGGCGTGCTGGTATAGCCTGGTTCAGGACCTGTTCATGCTCTAGCTAATTCTACAGAGTGCTGTGTATTGTACCTTTAACAAACACCATTAAATCCACATCATTTACAAAAAACGCCTTTTCTTTTCTTGCTTCTTTTTCGTGAAAAGGCAGGTAAATTCAGCCCCACAAACGAGGGAGGTGCGAGCCAGCCTGTACACCACTGAGCACCGCATAGCAATGGAGAACAGTACGCAAAGCTGTCAAATTTTCTCTGAGGGCAGCTACACACCTCTTGTGCCAAATTATATTTGACATTTCAAGTCCACATAATGTAACACCTAGCCCCAGAAATGGCGGCAGGGCAGCAGGAGTGTTCCATTTGACAAAATGGACCTATTTGCTTTAATTTCCTCCACACCGTGGCCAAGTTTACTTGGAAGTGAGAAACACTTGGGGTATTTTTTGTTAGCGTGGCATTAAAAGAGTTCACTGTGGTGTGCTCAGACACCGTTTGGGCTTCAGGTGGTCTTAATTAAATCACATAATGTACGAGAACTGTGCATCGGTTCAAAAAGAGCCAAAGAAAGTTGTGTGCTCTTGACTGAATAATGCTCAAATCAAACATTAGATTCCTGGCATGAACCAACCATTCAGCAGGTGTAAAATTGAAAAGAGAGAGGGTCATTATATGGTTGTAAGCAACACTCCAGATATGGCAGAAAGACTTGCTCTCTCCATAAAGCTGTTATGGGGATATGAAGATCATTTGATAAAGGCATTTGTGGATTTGTTGCATGTCAGTACAGGCTTTCAGACAGTGAATAAGCAGGGTAGGTGTACGTAAGGGGGAATGAATGATTTCTCACTCCTTGTCCTTATTTGCTCTTTGCAGGGTTTCACTCTGAAAGCCCTTTTGGAAGGACCGTTTGATCAATGAAGGCTTATTGGGTGCCAGGTGTTTGTCTTCTGATTGGTTTCAGGCTCCAGTCATAATTGGGAAATGTGTCCAACTTGATGTTAATTAGCCTCATTGATGTGAAAACCTGATTGGGTCTTGGGAAGGGAGGAGTTTGCCAGCTGAGCCTTAGATAAAGCACAGAGAGGCAGAAAACCCTGGCTAGGGGGATGTTTGTTTGTGTGGAGTGTTGAAACTGCAGTGTAATTCACAAGTGTTGAGCCTTAGGAGTATGTAAACCACCAAGGAAAGGTATTAGGGTCTTTATTTGTTTTGTTTTAAAAAAGAGTCTACTATGTGGGGCAAAATGCAGTGTTTACAGGGGAGGTGTCTGTAATAGCCAATGTTTGATCATTGTATTTGTCATGGAGGAATGGCAGAAGAGAGGGCTCGGACACAAAGCTGCGATTATAAAGCAGGAGGACTTCTTGCTGTGGAGACCAAGGGTGGGTTTGGAAGGCTGAACTGTGGGAAGAGAAGAGAATTCCCTGGACTAGTCAGTAGACATGGAGAGGGAGAGAGAGACAATCTGTAGCCAAAAGAGGGAGGTGTGGGTTGAACTGGGAAGGCTGGGCTGTACTTCCACATCCCCCTGAAAAGCCCAGGCTCTTCCGCTAAGGGCAGAAATTGCCTCCAATGAGGTAATCCTTGGGCTGGTACTTCTGTTAGTTAGGGCTAGTAGGGAGCAGTATATCTGCATAGCATTGCATTATTAGGCACATGAGCTAGAACCAAAAGGAACAAGAGGGTGGGGGGGAAAGGCACTTTTTGCAGTAGGATGAAAACTGATGACCCCACCAGAATCTTCTTCCCCCATATGCAGAACTGCAAAGCTGGTTTGGAGGAGTGGTGCTACTCATCCCCTTTGGTGTAGCAGGATTTACCAGAAGAAGGCTATTGGGGCTGGATGACCTGACCTGGCTTGGCAACTCTTAGTTTTTGATCTGGTTCTCATGCCATGCTAGAAATGTCTGTTTGCATTTTTCTCATCATCCTATTGCAATAGACAGGAGGGGGGAGCACAAAATAATGGCTGCAATTCTGTAGCCAAAGAGCAAAAGCAATTGCTTGTGTGTCTACAGAGACATTGGAATTGCCCATTTGAGGAGCTGCGTTCATGCATCTGTTTCCCAGACTCAGAATGCAGGGCCCCGCTCCCAAATTTCTCTCCTCCTACTCTGTGTGAATACATGGTGACCCAGGGATTGTTTAGAGCCGGGAGTTTGTTTTGGTCCCATCTCTAGTTTTTAGAGGCATTAAAGTGATAAATGTTTTGCTCACTTGACATACACTGTGTATGACATACAGTTCTCTGTTCTCACCTGGGAACCTAAGAGATCGCCCGTGCAGATTAAATGGCCATTCCAAATCCTCTGTGTTATCACTTTAGTGCCAGTTTTGCTCTCGCTAGTGCTGCTTTCCAGCTTTTACGGCAACTTATCTTAATTAAGCAAGAAGCATAGCCAGAGGAAAATTATTGCAGTTTTTCAATTGCCAGAAAATATTAAGCAGATGAGATGTTTTCCTAGGATAATCAAATAGAATCCCTGGGAAACTGACAATTGGTCTAATCCATTTTTTTCACTAGCCCAGCAATGAATTATTTTAGCCAAATTGTCCAACAGAAAACAAACTTCTGAAGAGTCTGGCATAAGGGGCCAAATCCTGTGATTCCTTACCTTGTGCTTACTTGGGTGAACAATCTATTGAAGGTTTCAGAGTAACAGCCGTGTTAGTCTGTATTCGCAAAAAGAAAAGGAGTACTTGTGGCACCTTAGAGACTAACCAATTTATTTTTATTTAAGTCTATTGAAGCTTTGCTTAAGGAGTGGACCTTAGCGCCTATCCCAAAGAAAGTACCATTCACAATATAAGCAATGTATAAAGAAAGTGACAATCAGCTTTCTGTCCAAAGGAGTCATCTTATTGGGTACTGAAAGCCTGCTGGCTTCTGTACAAACCCAGGAGAAGATGCTGCTTCCTGCTCCAAGGAGCTTGCAGTTCAGCTGAGACACAGTCCATGCAGTTTGGACATCCATAATACAGTGGGCAATGGTAATACAGTGGGCAAACGTTTGAGGTAGGGGATTAATCCAGAGCTATTGCTGATAAGCTCCTCTATGCATTTATCATAGCTTCTGGGGCTTGATTTTTTTCAGTGTCAGTCTCCCTGTTTCATTTTGCAGGGACCAGTGGTTGAACAGTAATAAATGTTAATAAAAAAGCATAAGGGAATCCAGAATAATATTGAATTAATCTTTCAAAACTCAGGTTTATCACTCTGTCAGTGTCCAGTTCAGGCTTTGAACAGTATATTTAGGGTGCAATATGTACTGAATTGCTACTCTAAGTTCAGTGTGTCACACCAAAAGGACCCGAGCTGCTCCAAGCATATCAGCTGGGTCATGTAAAATATGGGTTGATTACTTCTCTTGTTGTCTGTGTCTTATTTTCTGTGGAAAAACAAATTCTGTCACCCTTACTTTGAATATGGCCTCCCCCCCGCAGTAGTCCCCCTGAATTTAACAGGACTAGTGGATAGGGTACATCTCTGGGACTCAGGAGACCTGGGTTTTATTCCTGGCTCTGCCAGTGGCCTGCTGGGTGTTCTTGGGCAAGTCATGTTCTTGCCCAGTGCCTCAGTTTTCCCCATCTATAACATGGGGATGATGTTACTGACCTTCTTTTCTAAAATGCTTTGAGGTGTATGGAAAAGTGCTACGTGACACCCAGGGATGATGATATTACTACCATTCATATGGAAGGTGCTTCTCAGCATGAGGAGAGTGGCACACTTTAGCCCAGCTCTTTAGAAATGCATAGATGCTAATCATAAGCATTACTTTCCTATCTTATCTCCCTTCTCCCCTGACCATGTGAATGGGAACCATCATTAAGGGTAGGATGTAATAATCCAAGCAAGAGGTAACTGAAGGCTTTAAACACTGAGGATGGAGGGATGATACAAGAGGATATAACCAAGATTTAAGTGGCAGTTTTTGGCTAAACAACAGAAAAAAACCTTCCGGGAGTGAGAAGGATTTGACTGCAGAACAGACCTCCAGGGACGGCACGGGAAACCCCTTCTCTTTGGATAGTTAAAACTAGACTGGATGAAGCATTAGCAAACGTCCCAGAGGGTTCAGTCCAGCCACTGGCGGGGAAATGAACTAAATGGCCAACATACAATCCTCTTCCCACCTCTAATTCCCAAGCCTCCGTGAATCTCTCTACTCACTGTACTTTTTTCTTGTTAACCCTTTCAGCGCCCTTCCCTTACGCCCATGTTTCCTCGTTTTCCACTTGCACTCAGTAGTTCTGTGCCGGGTGGCTCTGACCCTTATTTCACTGTGAGCTTATTGGGGTGCTCCCTTGAAAGACCTTGAGCTTGTCAGCTCCAGCCTTAATCAACAACGTGGGCTTTCATGGCAATGGTCTCTCCAAGTGATCCCCAAAAGATGGGCTGGGGGAAGGGATTAGAAAGGTGAAGTCACTTTCCCTTCCCTTCCCCATCAGCAAGCCTTACCTTATTAGGAGCTGTGACTTGAGTAAATAGGGTGACTCTACCAGATTGGCAGCATCAGGCCCACCTTCCATATTTTCACATAAAACCCAGCTAGAAAGGGACAGCAAGTTTGGGCTTGGCAAAACCCTGGGTCAATAATGCAAAATCCGAACAGCCATGGCCACTGGCACCCTTCATCTTTTAAAGTCTCTTGCATCTTCCTCCCAATATACCCCTTCTTTTCCCTACCCTCAGAAGGCCCAAAATTTAAATGTGTTTTCGCTAGACAGGGCAAATTAGAAATAGGACATGAATGAAGTCATGCTGCAGGTAGCGAAGAAGTTGCATACATTTATTGCCTGCTCCCCTTAGTAATTGCACAGTTCTGTACATTATGGGCACAGCAAGCAGTTCATTGCAAGGGTTTGCTTTCTGAAATTCAGATTTCAAATTAGGTAGGTTAGTTTTGATGGGGCACCTCAGCCATAGGGTATTGGTTTTATTCTCTGATTTGGAACACTTCTATCAGGTTTCTAAAGTGAACGGTCACCTTAGTGAATTCAGCATTTGCTCTCTGTGTAACTTTTCTGTTCTTTGCTAAACATACACTGTTTCCATTAACATCCCTGCCAGTAAACTCATTCGGTAGAACATTGGTGGAAAGTGAGCAGCCAAAGCTAACTTGAGCTTGTACACTTGGGAATCGCAGAGAATATCTTGAGGCTTTTACCTAGATCTACATGGAACTTTAGCATTAATTTATGAGCTAGAGTTATAGCAGGAATCAGCAACCTTTGGCACGCGGCCCGTCAGGGAAATCCGCTGGCGGGCCAGGATGGTTTGTTTACCTGCAGCATCCGCAGGTTCGGCCGATCGCAGCTCCCACTGGCCGCGGTTCACCGTCCCAGGCCTATGGGGGCTGCGGGAAGCGGCGCGGGCCAAGGGATGAGCTGGCGGCTTTTCCTGATGGGCTGCGTGCCAAAGGTTGCCGATCCCTGAGTTATAGAAACAAAAGATGGCCTTATGGTTAAGGCACTGGATGGGGACTCAGTAGACCTGAGTTCACTCCTTAAAGATGCCATTGACTTCTTGTTTATTTCCCCTCCTACTGTCCTTGTAAACTGCTGGAAATGGCCCACCTTGATTATCACTACAAAAGGTTCCCCCCCCCTCCCTCCCCGGCTCTCCTGCTGGTAATAGCTCACCTTTCCTGATCACTCTTGTTACAGTCTGTATGGTAACACCCATTGTTTCATGTTCTCTGTGTATATAAATCTCCCCACTGCATGCATCCGATTAAGTGAGCTGTAGCTCACGAAAGCTTATGCTCTAATAAATTGGTTAGTTTCTAAGGTGCCACAAGTCCTCCTTTTCTTTTTACGGATACAGACTAACATGGCTGCTACCCTGAAACCCACCATTGACTTCTTGTGTGACCTCATTTAATCTGTGCCTCAGTTCTTCAGCTGTACAATGGGGACAATATCACTTCCTTTCTCTTGTGTATTTAGATTATCTTGTTATGTGTGTGTTTAACACCTAGAACAGTGGGGGCCCCAATGTTGGTTGGAGCCTCTAAGCAGTACAGTGATGTAGATAATAATGGTTCACATTCAGCCTACGCCTTTGCATAGGAGAGAGATTGTTGCTCACCTGTGTTTTATATAGCAGCGCAAGTAGCAAAGGCAAAAGGCTGTCAGAAATACAGCCCCTTCGTCCAAACCCATAAGACCCTTCCCCCACAAAAGAGTAACGGTCACTGTATAAATCATACCAGAACGAGGCTCTTACTCCCCATGAGAAGGGCTGCAGGTGTAGAATTTCAACCGTAGTTCACAAGTGATTTCGGGGGATTGAATATCTGTAGCACTGTGGTGGGTTTCAGCTTTTCCTGAAATCTTATCCCCCAGCTGGACTGCACAAGTGCACAGGCTGGGGCTGCTTATGTCTCCAGCCTCCCTTACTCAGGTCTTTGTTTCCCAGAGCATTTTGTTTCGCTTCAGACACATGCTGACAACTGGAGGTGGGTGGTGGTGGCGGAGGGGAATGTGAGTGAAAGTTGCTATCTCTGAGCTAATCGCACTTTATATGGAGGGATGCTTTTTTCTGTTAGTGGGAGCCATGCTGGGTGTTTGTTTCATACGGTGATTATTTAGCACTTCACATGAAGGCAGTCCATTGACTCAATGCAAATCGGAGTCCAGAACCTCTATTATCCCACCTATCAACAGGAATGTGCATTATTAAGGACACACCCACGAGGACTTCACTCCATGTTCAAGTTAGTGTGTAGTAGGCCCGGTCATTAAAAGATCCCCTGATTACTTCAGCCTCTCCGAATCCATTAGGATAAAGAATCAAGATGCCCATGCACAAACCTTGACAGACTCACGGGGAGATGGTAAAATGAAGCCGGCACCCTAGCAGTGTGTAATTTGCCCTTTGGTGATGCATCGGTCTCCCCTGCCAGGCCGAACTCCTGCTACTGCAGCACTTAGCACAAACAATACTGCCCCATCATATTTTCCAAGTTAATGGGGCCTGGGCAGGAAGGAATCCCAGGTAGCTGCTGCAGTAAGACAATTATTCCCCTCCCCTGCTATTTTCTCAAAATGATGTTGAGAGCTGATTCAGAGTCAGTGGAAGAGCTGGCCAGATTATTGGATGGGAATAAATTAACTGTCAAATGTAGTTTTTATTTCTGTTGGGGGATTGGGCTGATTTTGGTGCAAACACACAATTTTCTGATCCTCAGTTGTTCAAACTCTTCATTTTGGTTTATTTACTATTTGTGACATGGGATGTTTCTTCAGCTCCCTGAATGAGATGTTTTGAGATCATGGTGAGACTTTTAAATACATTGGCAAGTGACAATGAGTATTTATGCAAAGAGCAGCTATTCCCCAAGCATCTGCCTGGACAAAAACCCGGCACATGAATGCTCACAAATAGCACACAAATGGGGCGTCAATATGGTTGATCCAAACAGCTGTTGAGAACATGAAGAAAAGTTCACAAACATTGCTTTTCCGGTATTCAACCAGCACTGGACAGCTATTTCCACAGGTGCATTTGTTTGGGATGTTACTTTGGAAACCACAGGTGCATTTGTTTGGGATGTTACTTTGTGTGGTGGAATAACTGATAAACCTAATATAAATACACCTGTAAATACACTGAAAGTGCTTGGGATGGGGTGCAAATCTGATATGTATAAATGTGAAGTGCCCTACAGCAGCAGAGTAAATTCTTACATTATCAGACCCCAAACACTATCGGCAACCCCCTCTTTTAACTCCTTCAAGCATTTCTAATTTTTCCTGACTTTCACTCTTGGTCCCCACCCCCATATTTCACTAGGGTTATAAATGAGTCCCCCTCCAGGTTGGTAGCTGCAGACCCTCCTCTTCTCACGTGAACCTGCAGTGGGGGCAGGTGAGAATGCTGAATCTGTTCCCCCCTTCCCCGCCATGTCAACCAGTTGTGTTGCCATAACTTGAGGATCAGCCTTTCCCTGCAGGACTGAGCTGAAATGCAAAAGCTCTTAGGAGAAATAGGAATCTGTGCAGTGTTAACAAGGAGAAGAGACAGAGAGCCAAAGTAAACTGCCTGTGCACATGTGTTGTTTGTTAGCTGATTTCTTCCCCACCCCCAAGTTAGTCTCCATGTCAAATTCCTTCTGAAATATGTCTGGAAGGTCACAGAAAGCAGGTGAATAGTCATACAATCAAAATCACATCACACCTCTTAAAAATACATGTATCCTTCCTTTCACCCAGAGTAGAGGCAAAGAATAGATATGCACTCAGTCTGCATGAAGTGAAATAGCTTTTCCAAACAGCTTTATACACAGTGAGGTGTAGATAGCAGTCCTGATCTTCAAAATTCACATGCACAGTTGTATGTGTGCTCTAATTTATATAGGTAAATACCACAGGTCAAATTCTCAGCTGGTATAAATTGTGGGAGCTCCTTTGACCTCCATGGAACTATGCCGGATTTACACCAGCTGAAGCTCTGGCTTCCAACGGGCGTACACATATTTGGTGTTTCTGCAAACACATGGTGAGTCAGGAGCCTAGAAGGTTGTATGTGAATGCAAACCCACTCCCAGCCCTCTGCTCCAGATGGTTTGTGCATGTTACCGAGGAGTGTGCAATTTGTCCATGCAATGGGAATTGCGTGATTTTGAGTTCCTTTAGGAAGGTTAGAAACTGGGTTTCTGCCATATGCACACGGCTGTAGTTTCTAGTCAACAAAGATCTCAGAGGTCAGCTGCACTTACTGTGGGCCACATCCTCAGCTGGTGTATATTCTTGTAGCTCTATTGATTTTAATGGAGTTATTCTGCTATACACTGAGGATGTGGCCCTGTGCGTGCACCTTGCCACAGCCATGACTCAAATGCTCCTTATTCACTGACACCAGCAATTCTAGGCTGAGCCCCGAAGGAGCCTCCCTCTGCCCAAGCTGGTACCAGCTGAGTCCTATCTGGAAATCATACTCTGAGCGGTTTGCATCTTTCTTCCAGGAAAGGGCATGTGTGGAGATAGAATGTGGCACTTTCTAAGGTGCCAGCCACTTGTCTTTATGAAAAACAAACAAACCCTGATGAGGCCATATTTTATAACCACTAGAGCTAGCTCTTAGATGGGGTGGGATCTGAGTTACTACAGAAAATTCTTTCCTGGGTATCTAGGTGGTGAATCTGCCCATATGCTCAGGGTTTAGCTGATCGCCATATTTGGGGTCAGGAAGGAATTTTCCTCCAGGGCAGATTGGAAGAGGCCCTGGAGATTTTTCACCTTCCTCTGTAGCATGGGGCATGGGTCACTTGCTGGAGGATTCTCTGCTCCTTGCAGTCTTTAAACCACGATTTGAGGACTTCAATAGCTCAGACTTAGGTGAGAGGTTTATCGCAGGAGTGGGTGGGTGAGATTCTGTGGCCTGCGTTGTGCAGGAGGTTGGACTAGATGATCATAATGGTCCCTTCTGACCTTAGTATCTATGAATCTATGAATAAATAAATAGTACGAGACAAATGTATGCAGGTGTTTTTCAGTGTGTAATTATTTACGCAGAATCAGTCTTTTCCCCATGAGAAATGGGACAACAGTGGGATCTGTGGATTTCAGAGCTGTTCTGTTTCACATTCCTCGATTGGCACCCACCATACTGTTTTGCTTGAACGTCATATACAAAATAGGTGTCTAAAAGACAGGCTAATATCACGTGATCTCCATTCATTATCATTAACATTAAGGCTGAAATCTTGGTCCCATTGAAGTCAAGAGAAAAACTCCCTTTCATCCTGCCTCTTGGTCAACACCCAACATTGTCATAGATACATTTGAGGCCCAATTCTGTTCCCAGTGATGTTTGAGAGCTTCACCATTTAATTCAGTGGAACCATGATCAGGACCTTAATTAGTGTATCTACCTGTCTGTATAGGAACTTACACAGTCATCAGTAGTTTCCAAGTATTTATCCTCACAAAGCTCCTGTGAAGCATACCAGGGAAAAGTATTAATTCCCATTTAGAAATAGGGAATGGAGGAACAGTAAGATTATGTGACACATTTTCACAGGGAGACTGTGACAGAGGTGGGAATTGGACCCCAGTATCCTGAGTCATGGGCTAGTCCCTTAATCACAATAGTGTTTTTCTGCCCCACTTGTCTCCTCCTACCTGCCCAATTTAGACAAAGTTATTTCTGGGCATGTAACACTCATGGGAGTCCACATCCTAAGTCAGGGATAGCACGTCATGGTTCCATGTGGTTTGTATGACAGAAGCGGAAATGCAGATGATAAATATAGGTGGAAGGGGAAAGTTATTTGACCTTTTTCTAACTTCCAAAAAAGAGCCATTTCTTTAGAATGAGAATCTTGATGGTAACATGGGAGAGACCCTCTCACATCCGGGATGGTTCCTCCAAAACACGGGGGCATGGATGAAATGGAACATTTCCCAATGCTTTTATTGAAAGATCACTGTCCCGAATCAATACCCTCTCAGAAACATGATGGGTTATATCACGTCAATGTCTATTTGATTCTTAATGCATGGACTGTAACTTCAGGCACAACAGGAGATGAATTACTGTTAGGTTGTCAATCTGCACTCCAAATTTCCTTGCCTTTTATTAGCTTGTGTCACACAAAGTAACAGCATTCAGCACCTGTCCAATGCCTGTAGAATTCTCTTCCTTCCTGCAGGAATTGATGTCCATTTGCTGTATGATGAGAAACATTTTATAAGTGGGGTAGGAGAGCCAGGAATATGCTCTGAAAATTCTTTGTACCCTGGGTGGAGGCCGGGGACAGGCCTAGACTCTCCTGCTGAACATTTCACATGTTACAAATCAAAAATGGGGGACCCAAACAAAATGCAGTTAATAAACTAAGTAAAAAGCCTCCCTGTCCACTTCAGGCAGCAACCCAGACCTGAGCAGCATTGACATGGGCAGGTTTTTATCTGGATTATATCTGAATGTCACAGCCCAGACCTGGGTTAAGAATTCCCTCTTTTAATCTGATATATGGTATATTTGGTTCATTTAACCAATAACCCAGTCAAGGAGCGTCACCGTACTCTGGCAAACACAAAAGCCGAGAATATGTCTATAAAAATCTGTTCCCTTGCTCAGTGATTAGCTATGATTAGAGCTTCGAATGAGAAAGGAGGTTTCCCCATTCCCAGGCAGCTTCTCTCTCTTCACAGTGAGATGTAACCACATTCGTATTTTTATATGGTTATTTTGGCCATCAGGACTGCTGGGTTTCCCCCCATTTGTTCTTCTATCATGCTGTATGGTCTTGGGGGCAGGAAGAGGAAGGGATGTCGTTAGTGCCTCTGTACCTCAGTTTTTACACGGCAGTCATAACAATTATAATTACAGGTTTCAGAGTAGCAGCCGTGTCAGTCTGTATTCGCAAAAAGAAAAGGAGGACTTGTGGCACCTTAGAGACTAACCAATTTATTTGAGCATAAGCTTTCGTGAGCTCACTTCATCGGATGCATTGAATGCATCCGACGAAGTGAGCTGTAGCTCACAAAAGCTTATGCTCAAATAAATTTGTTAGTCTCTAAGGTGCCACAAGTCCTCCTTTTCTTTTTGCAATTATAATTACAACACTTTGCACCTCTACAGCATCTGCCCCTGCATTCGTGTCTTACTAGCATGTTGTGAGGCTTAATTAACTAATGCTTAGAAAGTGCTCTGATGTGATACTTGGATGAAAATTGCTCCAGTATATAATTGCAAAGCATTATTATCTACGTAACAAACCCTACTCTCTCTCTGTGGATCAAATGTCAGTCACTGTGTTCTTGGGCTGACAACACCAGAAAGTAAAGCTACACGGTTCTGCTAATTAAAGAACACAAAGCATGCAGGGGCACAGAAATCCAGCCATGGATATCTTATAAATCCTCTTCACTTTGGCAAGAGAAGCTGTCAAAACTGTCAGGGTCAAAGAGCTGACCTTTACTTTTCATGAAGCTGTTTCTAAAACCCATGTAATTACTTTGGTGGGGTGGGGTGGGGAGGGGGTTGTTTCAAAGCAATTAATTCAAGGCTTTGTCTTACAAGGCCATGAACAAACAAATGGCAGCAGCCCTAGCTCTTCCTTGGGACTCAGATAAGCAGGGGAGCAGTGTTCACGGAGCACTCCCTGAGAGCCAGTTGCGATTCAAAAGAAAAGGGAAAGGTTTGACGCTGTGGCTAAGAGGGCTACCGTGACTTTGGGCTATATAAGCAGGGGAATATCAAGTAGGAGTAGGGAGATATTATTGTCTCCCTAGACATTGGAGAAACCATTGCTGGAATCCTGTGTCCAGTTGTGGAGTCCACATTTAAAAAAAAATGATATGGAAAAACTGGAAAGGAGATACACAAGGCATAAAACAGAGGAGGAGGAATTGGGTAGGGCGAGGGTACAGAAGAAAGGAAGACCCAGCCCACCCTGTTGCAGAGGAGACTCTGGCTGCTTAATCCTTTTGGAAAGCTTTTGGAACCTATCTCTCCCGTATACAGCTGGTTCTTTTTAACATCCCATTGCATCTTCTGTGACTGCCTTTTGGTTTTGATCATTTCTGTCTTTGTCCTGGGTTTTGCTCCTTGGGTCTCGAAAGAGGGTCTGGGACAGTAGCTATGGAATTCAGTGGGGTTGGGGTTGGAGAAGGAGCTGCACTGGTGACTGTTAAACAAGGAACAACTGAAGCCAGGGTACTCTGGAAAATGGAAGTCCAAGTCTGCAGCGTGCTCCAACTCTGAACATTTTCATTTCTAACCAGTTAAAGATCAGACTTGTGAAAAATGGCTTCTGTAATGAAGGTAAAATAATGCAAAGACAGATGAGTTAGTGCTCTTAATAATCCGTTACGTAGCCAGGTGAGAAATAAACCCATTTGTCTCTCCCACTCAACTTTTCTTACAAAAAATAACTGTGTAATCAACTTGAACCCTGAATGGACTGTGTAGTTTGGAGGACAGCGATTGCTGGATTCTTGTGTTTCAGCTGGTTCACAGCTGTTCATCGAGAGAGAGAGAGAGAGAATAAGGGTGTGTGTGTGAAGGGAAAGCACTGAGAACCCATTTCTCATGGCCGTGACCCTTTTCCTGTCTGTGGGACACACTGATTCTCTGGAGAACTTTTGTTTGCTAGAAGCCTTGTGTGGGATTTCTGCTGCACAGTTCTGATGGAAACCAATTGGAATGGCCATCTGGCTAAAACTTGTGAAGCACAGCCGCGATCGTGTATGTTTCATAGATACTCAGAAGAGCTGGGTTTGAGCCACAGGGTTCAGATGTCGATCTCAGACATTATGCTGAAAGGGGCTGTGTAAGAGCCTGAACAGAACACAGTCTGAACTTCTGCAACGGTTTGGTTCAGAACCACCTGTAGCTCTTACATTTTAATCTATAGAGTAGAACAGTAGAGACACATGGCTACTGCAGCAATAAGCATGGTATTAATGCCAGGATAGGTAGTGAGGGGGAAAAAAAGCAGGCAGCTTCCTCTGATGTCCTCTTCTCTCTCTTTTTAGAAGTTACTGACTAGACTGGATGGCTCAGGGAGTGGGATTTGTAATGGGTTATGGAGTCTTTCATATTCTGGCTCAAATCTGACCTGGGTTAGTGTTCACTGAAAGTCATTATCATCTGTTTGGGTTTGTTTGGACTATGTGAAATGATTGGTGCATCTCAGTCCAGTCACCTCCTGCTTATTGGAATTTACCATTTCTCGTCTAACAGAGACCCTCCATTTAATTTCAGTAGTAATAAGTAGTATCTCTCATATCTTCTTGTTAGGCCTCTGGATAAGGAGATGCTGTTATGGATTGTGGGAATTCATCTCATCTGAAAGGCATTGCTTCTCATTGTAAAATCCTGCTAGTCCTCTGAATTTGGCTGGAAATTTTAAGGGTCAACTTTTTAATCTTAATGTTCATCTTTGATGCATCCAGTTTTAGCACATTCAACTGATTAAACCAGGCAACTCAATGCCTCACTTATGCTTGCAAATGTAGGATTTGTGTGAGCAAACAAACAGAGGCTTGCTTGAAGCTGACTGAAATTTTAGCTTTAAAACAATACAGTCCAGGATTTTAATCTGGTAACCTGAAAAGATTTGTTTCTCATTGCTGTTTGAAATGGAAATCTGTTTCCTTTCCTTATCAGACATTTGTCATCTTCATCTTGGGTACACACTAGCTCCTCCTGAGCGCTGGTGCTACTCATTGCAGAGCATGTGTCATGCGTCCTCCTCTGTGTCTGATCCACAAAGGATTTGAGCCAGGTTAAGGATCGTTGGCTCTGTGGCTCAAGTTGTAGCAGCTCTGAAGGTCCCTGCTTCAATATCCAGTCTGTCAGCTAAAATGGTGGCTGTCACACTGGCCTTTATATATTTTAAACACCACAGACCAGAGTTTCCTAGCTGGTGTAAATTAGAGTAGCTATATGAGCTGCAGTGGAGCTATGCTGATTGACATCAGCTAAGGATCTGGTCCTGAAAGTATCCTCCTTCAGGATACTTCACCCCCCACACACATTGGTGCCAACCAACATTAGTGTGGCAACCTGCATGGAACTTGAAGGAAGGAGTGCAAGTTGCAGGAAGGAAGAGTTTGAAGGAGGCTCCAGGAAGTCAGTCTGTGTGCACATGGCTTAAATGCTAGCTGCAGTTGTAACATCTTTCTAAATAGTTCTTTTAAAACAGAGCCAGTTTAGTTTGAGTAACATGAGTCCTCTCATGTTATTACCCACCACTTGGTACATGAAAAATAGAAAAATAAAAGGAAAGCCACCCCATCTTGTCATTAGCCCCATAAGCTTTACCTAGTGCATGACAATGATAGGTCTTTGAATTCTGCTTCCGGGGACATCATTAACTGACTCTGTATTGATGCTTAGAACTGATTTTTACTTTCTCCCTGTAGTGCCCATGTGTTTTAATGGTTCTAGCAACAGTCCTTGTTCTAAAGGATTGAAGATTATGATATGAAGATATGCAGATCTCCCAGTACAGTATGAGCTTTGAAATTCAATCCACTCACTCCCATATTGAGCAGTGAATGACCAAATATTGTATAGCTCTGTCCACATCATATAACGCAACTGTGGGGAAAGGACAGTCTCTTCCCAAGGATTAGCAAACAGAATTTACAAAACTAAAAGGCACAATACAGTTCATCAAACAAACATGCTACATGAACAGATTTTCCAGTTTCAAGTTTATATATTTATCAGGGAGAAAAAAAAAACCACACCCTAGCAAAGCTAACAAATGTGTTTGAAAGGGATTTCTATTCCTCACCAGCATGTCCTCTGCTGCAGTAATGATCTGGTGATTAAAAAGCAGGCTTTGCTTTGCAGCAGGTATTATGTATATCTGGGAAACCTGCCCTTGTTCTTGCTGGGCTATGGCCTTCAAGGAATGTTTGACTCATTAATCCAAGTAACTGAAGCTGATACAACATCACGACTCTGAGCTGTGGGGTAAGTCACTCACATGAGAGAGGCTAGTGAGAAACAGAGCAATGCAGTCTGCTCATAAGAGGCCACTAGGATGGTTAAGTTTAGGGTTTTATTGTTTCTGGATCACATTGGAGACCATGAGAGTTTTTGCATTTGCTTCACTCTATAGGCAGGTACCTTCCTTCTGATCTGGATCAGGGCACGTTACCAGAATAGTGTGGTGGAAGCTTGTTCTGTTGTTGTCTATGCGCCACCTCTCACATGGAGAAAGCCCTCTCTTCCTGTGATATGGCAACTGAGATTGGCCAATGGGCTCAGAGGGGGCTGTAGGTAACATATCTTCACTCCAGGGTCTGCTTCAGCTCTGGAATCTGCTTCCCATGTTGGCCCATCAGAACTTGACTGTATTGATCTTCAGAATGGGTTGCAAAACCTATCATTTCTGCCAGACTTTCCCTATATGTTTAATCTCTCTATCTAGTCCACACTCAGTCACGTGGCTGAATGAGTAGAAAGGAATTCAGGGGTACAGAGAACATTAGTTTGATTGTATTGGGGAAGAATTAATTATGGACAATGGGTATTTGCATGTAAATGTCAATATATGATGTCTGTATACTTCAGCAGGCACAATTTAAATGAATCCAGACAAAGGGCTGTCAACCAGTGTCTTTCACCAAATTCACTTTCAAAATATTATTTTAATATGTTTTAGAAAGATTCCCTCTCCCAACCGATGATCCATGAGGCTGTGCAAAATCTAATCAAAATACAGTGGAAACCCACACCAAGCCGGCCCAGATAAAAGGAGTCAACAAGTTTGGGCAAAGAAAAACTGAACATCCTAGAGGATGAGCTAGTGAGAAGAGAGGGAGGACAGAAATATTCATGGAAAAACAGCTTAAAAGCCCTGCATTGTCCATTAACTGCTGTTTCTCCCTGATAATTCTACATGCAAAATCAATGCAATGCTTTGTTTCTTTTCTTTTTCGTTAAAAGGATACTTCAGCTGAAGAGCAAAACATGTAATGCCAACAAGCTATTGTCTCTGGTGCTCTTTCAATTAATGGGTGCTTGGTTATTAGATTAATAGAATATTAGGTTAGGGAGTTTGAGTTTAAATACAGCCTCAAGCTGCAAAAATGCTCATCCCAGATTCCCGGCATGGCTTTACATGATTGGGTAATCTGTTCTAGTTCCTCTGAACATACCTCATCCATGAATGCGGGAGCCCAGGTGTTTAAATGCTGTATTCCTGATAAGGGAAGTGGCAGATTCTCCCATCACTCAGTCTTCTGTGAAGACTGGATATTTTCCTAAAAGCCATGTGGTTTAACCAAGGTTTATTGGGCTTTGTGTTTGAATTATTGGATTAAATTTTATGGTCTGTGTTGTGCAGAAGGTCAGACTAGATGATCATAATGGTCCCATCTGGCCTAAAAGAAATATGAATCAAAGACTCTGATCTATCTTTACATATTGCTATTTTAGGTGGTGTTCTCCTTTGATTGCATCATAGAGTAGCATTGGTGGTCCCTTTTGCTCCAGGAGTTGGCTCCCCAGTTGGCAGCTAGTGATGACTGAATCCTAAAAGATTTATTTTAGATAAACATCTAATCATTTACATGAAAATCAGAACCTCTTGGGTCTGGAAATTTACATGCAAATACCCATTGTCCATAATTAATTCTTCCCCAATACAATCAAACTGATGTTCTCTGTACCCCTGAATTCCTTTCTACTCATTCAGCCACGTGACTGAGTGTGGACTAGATAGAGAGATTAAACATACAGGGAAAGTCTGGCAGAACTGATAGGTTTTGCAACCCATTTTGAAAATCAATACAGTCAAGCTCTGATGGGCCAACATGGGAAGCAGATTCCAGAGCTGAAGCAGACCCTGGAGTGAAGATATGTTACCTACAGCCCCCTCTGAGCCCTTTGGCCAATCTCAGTTGCCATATCACAGGAAGAGAGGGCTTTTCTCCAGAATTAGCTCCAAGTACAGAACAAGATCTGTACTAGCTCCTTTCTCCCTGTCTCTCTCCTGCCCTCTCCCCAGAAAAGTCTAGGAAAGTTTGGATCTCATCTTGCTGATTCAGGGCCATTACTCAAGGGACTATAGACAAATGTTTGGTTGTCTTGTTGAATATGCATAGCCTGAAAGAGTGTGTTCAAGGGCGTGTTAACTCTGAAGCTGATGTGACAATCCTTCTTTGAGCAAAATCACTGATATCAGAGAGACTGCCATACACAACCAAGATAAAAGCTGGTGCAGTACATCACATAAGGGCAGAATTCCACCAAGAAGCTCTGTTGACATCTTGAGACATGTCAGTGGAGAATCCCAGGATTGGCGCTGTCTGCTTCAAAGGCCCTGGATGAGCCTGAGGCGAGTTCCAAGGCATCTGCCTTTTGTTCCTTGAAGATTTCTCCCACTAGACCAAAATCCTCCCCTTAAGCTCTGATGAGGCAGGACCACAAAATCATCTTTAGAAGTTGGTTTGTTCCTCTTCTTTGTAGCTTCTGCACTGTTTATATTTCCTGACACCAATCAGTGCTTTATCTCCTCTTGAAAGGCTGGAAACATTAAGTTCTTCCCCTTATTTTCTTAATGGATCTGACTTACAGTGTGGTGAACTCCACATACAATACTTATCAAGGGGATGGGCAAGAGACAGTGCTCTGCAGCTCAGCCAACCTTGGGACATGGAAGAGTATTTTTCTTTTTTTAAACAATTTTAGGACTTTGGTTATGCCATAAATTTAAATGTGCACTCTTTATGGCCCATAAAAATGAAGTGAAATTTACCATCAGAGTATGCGTACACAACTCTGCTGACTTCAGAGACGGTGAATTTGACTAATAGCTTTTAAAGGTTGTTACGAGGAGGAGGGAGAAAAATTGTTCTCCTTAACCTCTGAGGATCGGACAAGGAGCAATGGACTTAAATTGCAGTAAGGGCAGTTTAGGTTGGAGATTAGGAAAAACTTCCTGTCAGGCTAGTTAAGCACTGGAATAAATTGCCTAGGGAGGTTGTGGAATGTACATTTCTGGAGATTTTTAAGAGCAGGTTAGACAAACCCCTGTATGGGATGGTCTAGATAATACTTAGTCCTGCCTTGAGTGCAGAGGACTGGACTAGATGGCCTCTAAAAGTCCCTTCCAGTCCTGATTCTCTGATGGAAATGTAGATTCACACCACACTTCTTGGCTTTGTGGACCTGGTTTTGTAGAGATTTGTGTGTTGTTGAGTCCCACAGATGCCCATCCTAACCCTCCTGTTTATGGTGCATGACAGTCAATCAGTATAATTCCTGAGATTAGCAATGTTAAAGTGGAATGAACTTCAGGGCAAGGGGCCAGTCAATTTGATTTTGTTTAATTTTTGCTCACTATCTATTGTGCTCTTATTTCTGTTTTAATCTCTGTATTTAAAGCACCCAGCTGGTGTGGTGCTTAGTATTATAAAAATTAGACCTAATAAGGAAAATAACCCAAAGTTGAAGTGTTTATTATCCTAGGAACTGTTAAGTATTATTAATGAGATAACCACCAAGATGCTATTACACTGAAATGCCTAATAATACCTTTGAGACATTAGGCATTTCTCTCTTCTTATAAACACTCCCGAAGTATAGAGAAGTTTGTATTTGGATTAGAATTTCGCATCTCTGGTCTCTTCTCTTTCTAATACGCCCTGCCTCAGCTATCAGCATGCACACCTATTAAAGTGAAGCATGTACCATGTATCTGAGGGCAAAATTTGACCCTAGTTTCTCATTGTGTGTACTAGTATTGATGGGGATGTAACTGTAGTGGATGTGGATTCTGTTTGAACCCCTCCCTCTGGGTTAAAAAGCTTTTGTGTTAGTTTAAGGGCTGGGGAGACACCAAGGGCACTGGATCACAGGACTTGCTGTTTAGTTGTGCTTTCTCAGCCAGCTTTCAAAAATAACTTCACTGCTTAGGCCAAAACTAAATACAAATGCATCAGGATTTCTCTGCCAGGGATTATTTGGCTTATGCTCAACCATGGATGATGCAGCCAGATTGGGCTGCCTCAGGAGGTTTGTATTATGAAAGTGTCTCAGGGAAATGTGCTCTGAATCTTTTTGAGAGTATTGAATTCAGAGGCATCAGGGAGTGCAACTGGATATTGCTGATAGAATAATTGGGGGAGGGAGAAGCAGTATCCAAGTCACAGCTGTCGTGTGTCCCACAAACAAGTATGGAAATGTTTTTAGTCAGTCTGTCCCTCACGACATTCATTTGGATTAGGGATTGTATGTTGCATACCGCAGTGGTCCTCACAGCCAGGCCGTGTTCCCTACACAGCTTCTCCAGTAAACAGCCAGGGCTTTGTGGTGTGCATGAGAGAATAAGTGCTTTGCAGCTTTACGAGTGGGGCTGTTGTCAGTAGGCCCTCTTTGCTGGGGTGACAATGTTTGAACGCTGGCGTGTAATATTCTCCCAAGGAGAGCAGTGAAAGAAGCTTGAGGAGAGCGACACCTTCAGGCACACTAGGAATTGGAAGCGGACATGGAATATTACAGTGGTGCGTTCAATACTGGACAGTGATTGGGTGAACATTAAAAAAGTTCTGGGGTGTGTTCATTCAAACTACCCCAGAAGAGATAGGAAGATCATGCTAGCAGTCTCTCCCACAGCACTGTCACTCCCAGCCCCAGCTGAAACGGGAAAATTAGGAGAAAAAGTTAGTGGAAAAAGTTTCAGTGTTTGGTTTCAGTTTTCAAGAAAGGTTGGGCTGGCAGGGTGTGTGTGTGATGTCAGTCACCCCACTTAGCCTGTCCCTAGCCAGGACTGCTTCAGCCTTGGTCTGCATCTGAGCCTCCAGCCCATATGCTGCCCCAAAAGTTAATTGAGTCATATTAAAAGGCATTCATATACCACTGTGATGGGTGTGTATAAAAGCCTAGCTGGTGGGCGAGGAAGAAGATTAACCAAAACAAACCAAATACCCACCCCAAAATCCTAGCTCTAAGAAGGAAGCTACCTAACAATAACCGTACTGGAATATCCTGATCTTTTGCTGTTTTCACCCATGTCCTCCAAAACTCTTATGTCTCCACCCCCTTTTTAAATTCATCATTTGCTTTATTAGGCTTAACTTAGACTGTAAGGTCCTATTCTTCTTTGTTATAAAGTGCCCGGCACACCTATGGTACAATGAAAATATAGACCCCCCCCCAATCCTGCAAACACTGACTACTACTGACCCCAGTGGTTATTGTTCAGTACAGTCTCACTGGAGCCGGCCCTATAGCCATCTCAGTGGACAATCTACAGGGGAAGTAACTCTGCTATACTGAGTTGCAAAATATGCAGTGTCTGATTGGTCCAAGATTTATTTAAGCTATAACCAGACTGCACGCATGCTTGAGTTCAAATTAGCCATATTAGACAGTAAATACAGCATCACTTCTGCTGTCATAAAATTGTCCTGAGACTGACTTGCGGCAAAGACACTAATGAGAAAATAAGAGAAGATGCAGTGAAATTCATTAATGTACTCACTCACAATACTAATTTTGTGGCCAGCCTTGGATGCAGTGCCCTTTCAGAAATGACATGCACATGGAGAATTTGGGTCTGTTCCAGCTCTGAGGAGCAATAAATATTTTGTCCTTTTGGAAAGGAAAGTCTAATCACACGGGCTGCTTTTGCTCTTCATTTCGTCACTCTTCCCATCAGCTGGGAACAAAGAGAAGAGCCAAAACCATGTGAGCGGACAACTTGGTCCACCAGCAGCAAGCTCTCTGCAGGGCTACCACTGATGCACACAACCAGTTTGGGTGCCTCTGGGCTAACTTGAGGGGATGGTGTGAGTTCTCTCACGTCATCCAAACTGCTTTCTCCATCCATAGTTAAATCACAATGGGTTGTTGCTTGAGTCTGTTTCAGTTTTCCTACCTTTCTAGAAACCCCTTAGTGATTGCTCCAGGGCATAGTCCCTTTAAAATATAAAAAGGGGAGCTCCTCCACTGACCTGCAAATGTTTTATTTACGGTCTCCTGGGTGAAGGGACTGGACCTGTAATTTAACTGCTGACAGTGGAATTGGTATCTTCTAAATTTACAGGGCCTATAGGCAGATTCATCAGAAGGATAATTGGTATGATAATTTAAAAAATAGAGTCCTGGACTGCAGCTATATGCAACTGCTGATGGTTTCATATTCCTCTCTACTGTTATACCTTTACTGGCCTCTCACCATTTATACTGCAGACTGTCTCCCTTGTTGTAAATTACATTCTCTCAGATTTTCTCATAACTGTTCGCTGTCTTGTGGGCCATGCAGCTGTCTATGCTTCTGTTCTAACTAGGTTTCTGCATTTGATCACCTCCAGCTGCATTGTTCTCTATTCCACTCAGGAAAATGTCCTGCACAAACTTGGATACCATGTAAGTCCTGCAAGTCATTCATATGCAGCAAAAAAGCCTTAATACGGAACCCCATGTTAATCATTTCTGTCATTCTCCTCCCTGGCCCCTTACTATTGCAATATGGTATAAGTCAATCAGTGCCTTTATCCACTCAAGGATGGTGACTTTCCATATCTGATAAGCTGTGCTTGCTACTCCTCTCTATTGGTGTGTGGCACCATGTCACATAGGTCTTTTGAAATAAAAGCAGACTGTACCCAACCCTTCATGCCCTGTCTGTTTTCTTTTGTTTTCTTATTGAAAAATGCCACCAGATTTGTATCCTGGAGGAACCCTATTTTTTATTGTCTCATATTTCCCTCAGATGTTTCATGATCTCATCTTATTAGTTTCGTTTAGATCTTGTCAACCATGGATGTTGGATTTCACTGGTCAGTAAGTTACTGGCTCTTCCTCAAAGATCCATGGTCATCTTAGATGGGTAAATGGAACCTAAGAGATGTGAAGTGGCTTTCCCATGGTCACTAGGCAATGAGAATAGAAGTTAGGAAGTCTGATTCCAAAATCCCTGCTCTAGCCATGAGAAATAATCATAGGGAACTTTGCATCCCTTAACACTTCCCAATGATTGGGTAATTATCATCCCTGATTTACAGATGGGAACATAGAAGCACAGAGAGATGAAGTGAGTCCTGAGTCTTGGCTTTTTGCTCGGTGCACTAGAACACCGGTGCCCTCTCCTTGCCTCTTCTTCCATGTCCAGTCTAGCTTCTGCTTTATGTTTTTAATGGTATAATAGAAACACAAACCAACACACATGGTTATAAATGGGTAAAGGCTCAAGGGGCATCAAAGACCAGTTGGCCTAGTTTCCAGTGGGAACGAGAGGTGCTTAGCACCTTTGAAAATTAGGCCACATGTCTATGGGTCCTAGGACTCCGTCTCACACTGATGCTGTTTCCAAGCAAAACTCTCCTACTAGAGAGATTATGAATAGGTGTAAAATGCAAATTCCAGTTCAGAAGAGCACTTAAGCACAATCTTAAACTCGCTTTTATTCAGGGAAGCACTAATAATCTGCTTAAATCCAATTGACATCAATGTGACTTAAGCACTTGCTAAAAGCTAAGCACATGCTAAATTGCTCTCCTGAATGGGGATGTTTTCCTAATTTGGGGTGTACAGGATCTGAGAAGAGAGAGGCCAACACCAAACTAACAAATAAGTGTCTCCTTTTAGAAGGCCTCACAACCGACCCTGGCCTGAAGAATCCTAGTTTCTTTAAATTTCTTTAAAGTTCTAGGAGGAAAGCTGGCTTTCTCCCAGGTGAGGGGAAGAGACACTTAAGACAGCTCAGAAGGTCCTTAACTCAGAGCCTTGAGCCAGAACAACCCACCTTACAGTCAGAAGAACAAAGTCTCTAGGGAACTGCTCAGGCTTATCATGCGGAGGCCTGCAATGTGTAGCAACCAGCATGGCTTCTGGTCCCCTCTCCATTATTCAGTTTCCTTTTCCTGTTTTATTATGGCAGGGCTTGCAGACTATGGCAGGGCTTCCTGATGGTGCCTAGCCTGTTTGGCTGTAAGCTCCAGTCTGTCCCTTCACATAGAGTCTAAAAATGGAAAGCTGAGCAGCACATCCAAGGATGAGCAATGAACTGGTATCTTGCATTGTGCATATGCTGCCTATCAATTGGGTCCATTGTGGTTCCTCCTTTTAATTTCTTTTGAATGACAGACAGGTGATTTCTTTGGGCATTCACTGGGCCAGTTCCAATTTAGATTTTGTCCAACATTGTCCACCACGCGTGATACTTGATCTGCATATGAGCTCATCCAACGAAATACAAACTAAATGTAGTCATGAGGTTAAAATTGGTTTCTCATGGAAATAAGAGATGGGCCCAAACTTACGCTCTGGACCCAAACACCCCATATTTCTGTAAAGTTCAAATGCAGATTTGAATCCAAGTTGGACAGAGGAGGGGTCAGGTGCTTAAATGCTGAGGGCTGAGTAGTAGATGTGAGTCCTCTTGAGCGGAAATCTGCTAATTTGGAAGAGTCTCATCCCTACAAGAAATAACACCAGAAATTAATGTCATGTTGAACACACAGCATTTTCTTTTGAGTGCTATGAACTGTTGTGTTAGTCAACAATTATTTCGCTTTCTGTGTGAGGCAGATAAGTAATTTGGCTTAATTAGTAAGCAGATATATACTGCTCTTAATCATAAGACTCCTACTTTTTACATCATGCATTTTGCATGAAAACGCAGCTATGGTTGGCTCTGCTGAATGGCATCTGAAATGGCCTCTTATTTTTCAACAAAATCCTGTAGGCTCTTGAAAGTAATAAAGGCCCTTGAGGGTTTTCTTTTTCTCCTCAGTTCACCCAAAGCGCTCACTTTCTGTGAAAATCGATTATTTCCTTATTATTATTGTGTTCTCCTCTCGGGGTTCCCCATATCTCATTTAGCTTCATCAATTTCAAAATATATGGTTTTACTATGCTCCTTTGGGCATATGGATTTCCATTAGCTTTTGTTTAAACTCAAGGAGTCACTGTAGTGGTCCAGAGGGTGCAGTGTTGAAACATGTAGGTAGCCTAGTCATTTGGCCAACAACAAAATTTCAAATACAAATGGACATGGTAAGGGTCGCTTTAAGAGAGGCCTTTACATCTACAGACAAATCTGTTCTAAAGGGGAAGGGTTGTTCATTGCGTTACAGAACTGGGATGCTATAAACAGGAAAAAAAAAAAAAACCTTTCCGAAATCCCAGACAAAGAGCTGGCAATGTGAGCTGGAGGCTTCTTCATCCATGTAAGCCTGCACCGAACTTAAGGATGGAAAATTTCCCTGCTTCCCCTCTTCAGTCCTTCTCCTTCTAATCGTTTTTTATTGTCCTCTTTAATCTCTAGATGGAGCAAAGTGGCTGACAGTCAGGCATGAAACAAGATGTATTTAAATGTAATTTTTAAAACAAACTGGATTTCTGTGCTTATGAAAGGGGTAACGTTGGACTGCAGCTGAGCCAGGCTAGACTGGCACCGAAGGGCTTAGATTTGGGCAGGGATTCTGGCTGAATCACCAGTTCCCTGAGCCATCCAATTTCCCCCCATGCTTTACCACATTCTGTGCTTACAAAAGGGTTAATGTTGGGTCTGTCTACACTGCAATTTAACACCCATGGCTGATCCATGCCAGCTGACTTGAGTTTGCAGGGCTTGGCCTACAGGTCTGTTTAATTGCGGTGTAGACATTTGGGTTGGGCTGGAGCCCAGGCTCTAGGACCCTGCTACGGGGGAGGGTCCCAGAGCTTGGGCTCCAACCCGAGCCCAAATGTCTACAGTGCAATTAAATGATCCCTTAGCCTGAGCCCCATGAGCCTAAGTCAGCTGGCACAGGCCAGCTGCAGGTGACTAATTGCAGTGTAAACATACCCTTTGGGTTGCTGTCAACCTGGGTTGGATTCCAACAAATGGCCTAGATGTCTGCAGGGCTCCTGACTCAATCACCAATTCCCTGAGCCATCCAGTTCCCTCCCCCCTCCCCTTTTACGTGAATGGGTGCTATTGACGATACCAAATTCAGAGAAATCCTCCTCTGGCATGTGCCACCAGTCACTTCTGATTCCTTCTCCATGAAAGAAAGACATGTACTGCCACAAGATTTCCATTGCCTTGTCAACAAAGGGAGGTGTAAGCGGGGGAGAAATACTGCTCTCTCATCTAATATTATCTGTCTCTAGGTGACAAATTAAATGTTCCAGCTCTGCAACACTGACCATTCATCTTGGTTGAGTGGGATCGCTGTTCTCTACTCCAGGCACCGATTCTGCTATCTATATTCATTAGGTGCACTGTAATATAGATGGGCTGGGGCAAATGAAGCTTGCTCATTTCAAAGATCCAGTATTGAAATCCTATTTTTTCTAGAAAACACAAAGTAATGTCCCCATTTCTTCTTGTCTCCCTTAACTAGTGTTCAATATGGGCTTGTCTCACGGTGTTACCTCCGAGAGCGTGGCTGGAGCTCACTAGTCTGATCTTTTTAGTCTTGCATCAAAGACTGATGCTAATATATGTGTGTGAGAGAGACCATATCATCCAATCAAGCAGGAGGCAGTGTCTTTACTGGATACTGTGTCAACGCCTTGCAAATGCTATTCCTTCCCTTTTGGTTTTTAAAGTGAATCCTGTGTAGAGCACTCGGTGCTGCAATCTGAAGACTGCTATTTGTCCACAGAGCTGACAGAATATAAGGGCTTCATTGCGGTTTTGTTCTCCCACTCACGTGTCCTCCCTCCCCCACCCCGCTGTCTTGGAGGGTCTGCTTCTGACGGTGAGAGGAGGAGCCATTCTGTGCAAGTGAACTGTACTCTGCTCCCACTCCTGATATTCTCTGGAGCCAACCCAAGCTTGCCCTGGAATGCCTCTAAGAGAGATGAATCCTCAGTGGCTGCCCTAAGTCACCTTGAAGTCCTCTTGCCGAAGCAACGCAAAAGAAGTCTCCAGTGGTCCTGAGGATCTGGCTCGCAGTAGCAAGCAGTACAAAGCAGAGAGTAAAGGTGAGCTGTGTCCTTTACTGCTCTCTGCTGATGGACCCAGGTTTCCCCTTTTGGTCTTCCTATTAGGGTTATTAGGTGCATATCACACCCGCTCCTGTCCTCTGCAGCATAATGCCTCCAGGAGCACACCCTTCTCTTTTCTGGAAGACCCTGGCAAGATCTTTGCAGGGCTTAAATAGAGATGTCACAAAAAATGGCACCATGGGATGCAGCTCCTCTGCCTCCAAATAACTGGGAGAGGACATGTTGAGGCTGAGACCATTCATCCTGTTCCCCCTAATGGAGGCTTGGGACTGTTAGCTGTGGAAGACACTGATGTGGATCCTTGGCAAAATGAAACTGGATGCTGATCTCTGGAGAAGCAGGCCCAGATGTCAATAATGGTGTGGGTACAAAGTCATGGGCACAGTGGAGGCTACAGTCTTCCTCCCAAGCAGTGGTGCAAATTTTGGGGTTCATATTTTTTTGCCTTCACTAAGCCTTCCTTTTTGCACCCATAATTACCTGGACACTCCATGATACGTGGATATGTAAATACCTGATTGTGCTTGAAAATCAAGTACAGTATTTTTACTACCCAGACTGTGTGTGTCCTATGGAGTTCAGTCACCAAAACTGTCAATTTTCATCTTTCCTGGGAGGGTGTGTTTGTGTGTGGGGTCTCTACCCATTCCCAGGTATCAAATAGGGTGGTACCTTTCATGGACATTACATTCACTAAGGTGAAAGAAAAGTGCCACTGAAGTAAATAAACCCAATAAGTGAATCGCTGTCTGTCTCCTTGGAGGGAACAAGGAGGATGGGACTGTAAATTTTCTTTTCTGGACTCTTAGAAAATCAGAGGACTGTTACATTGTCACCCATTGGTTCTTTGACAAAATGTGAATTATACCCTTGTGTTAAATCACCATCTGTTTGGGTAACTTAGGGAAATAAGAAGTCCACGCTAAAGAAAACAGCATCCTTGCAGATGTGTGACTGCTCTACTGGATAATAAATGTTAACAGTGACATTCATTTCCGACTTTACAGAAACAGTTTAAAGGTCAAAGAACTATTGCTGCATTTTTTAAAAACAAATTTACCACTAGCTAAGGCCATGCTGGCCAAATTAATCACAAACAGATATTTAACAACTGGGAGCAGGATCTCTGCTTTAGCTCTTTATTTATAATAACATTTTAGCGGGGGACGGGTGGGAACTTTAGCGATACATGATGATTTAAACACGGCAAGAGGCTGCAGTCTTCACACGCAAAGGGAGAGATTTACTTTTTAAATCTGCATGAAGCCCTTAAACTTTGCAAGTAACCCAGGTTGCTCAACCAATTTACCACCCGCCTCTCCCAATGATATATAATAATATCTTACATCTGTCTATAATTTCCATCCAGGAGATACCCAAACCATTTTAGTATGTATAGGAATCAATTCACCCACCTGAATGCAGGCCCTCCTAGTGTGAATCACAGCACATCTTTAACCTTTCACAGCAAGGCTATTCAACGCTGGGATGCACTTTAAAGTATATCCAACTAGGTTAGAACATGAAGTGAAGAAGAATGCTACACGCAGTTGATACTGGAGGGGGAATTTTAAAGGAGATAGAATTTAGCCAGGACATCATGGTTCATAAGTTTCCTGAGCAGTGCCTTGGGATCAGGGATGACCACAAAAGGTTTTTATATATCTAAAATATGGTATACCCGCACCATGCCCCCAACACCATCCTGGAGCCTTATCTCAGTTCCTGCTCAGAAGGAAGAATGCTATTTCCTCTAGAGTCCTTGATTATTCCTTCTGTAACCCTCAAGGAGATCACCTAGATTTCTGTGGCTCTGTGTGCTGGTAGCTCCAGGAGGTGCACACTGTCCCTGGTAGGGATGGGAAGCCAAGGGCAGACTCAGAGTCTGCTTGACAACCAATAGGAAGTGAGATGCCCTTCTCTGGGCGCTCAGGAGAGGGGAGAAGCCTTTTTGGAGCAGTCTGGAGCCAGCCAGGGAAAGGGCAGGACTGGCTGAGTGCAGAGCTGGTGAGTCCCAGGCCTGCATACAAGGTTCACCCTGAAAGGTGAACTCTGAGGACCTGAAAGCAAAATTCAGCTTGAGCCTTTCCCACTTCAGCATGACTCCCAGAAAACTTCCCTCAGCCAGGCTGAGTTAGCCCTCCAGCACCATAGGTAAAACCAGTCACCACATGGCTCTGGCTATTAGTCCATGGCTGCTGCCTTCTGTGAGTGTGTCTGGGCGCTGATGTCGGAGACTAAAGCTTGGATTTTAGTATAGTTTTGTAATCTGTGCCTTGAGCCCTGCACCCCCTTGTGGTGAGGGGAAATCCTGGGACTGGAAGCAGCCTGACTCCTGCCTGAAGAAGACACCTGCCAACAGAGATTATCAGCCCCTCTGCAGTGACTGAGGAGATCAGAGCCATCTTTGAACCTGAAGATCCATTGCAGAGTTGTAAGTCACCATCTTTTAGTTAACTAGTGAGGGAGATTGGGGGATCCCCTTGCCCCCTGAACTGTGTCCTCAAGCCAGGGGGTAAGGGTCTGGGGATTTTATAACCTGCTGCTTATTAAATCTGCGGAGAGACTTACCACCTTATCCCACTTGTGAGTCTTTTGGGCTGTACTGAACCCAGTCAACCATATTGCTAACTGCTGCACAGAAGATATCACGGTCATAGTCATCAAGGGCCCCAACAAAGTACGTGTACCAAAGGGGCACTAATTTTACGTTTGCCATATCAGGTCACATGACCGGGGAAATACATGACTACTATCAGCATGGGCACTGGTGACCTTGTTCAATATAATTACTGTGTTAAATATATTGTATGTGTGTGTGTTATTTCTTGGAAGTCTCCAACTATCTGGCAAGTAAGGGGAGTTATCTTGTGATTAGAATTTTCCTCCCAAGCTGCCCTGGTGACCCTGCCAGGAAGGAGCAAAGGGGATGGAGGCACTGCCAAATAAAATTCATATGGGAAGAAAAAGAAGTTACACCCTGCTGAGTGGGTGGTGGGATCTAGAAGAACCTAGGCCTGTCCATCAAAACCCATAAGGAGATTGGCGCTAAAGGAGGTAACCAGGTGGAAAGGGGGTGCTACACTTCTAATACAGTTATTGATCAACATAGGGAATCCAACAGAATCAAATCATGACACAGAATGTATGCAGGACACTGGATGGAAAATGATACCCAGACATGCTATATTGGAGAGAATGAAGGATCTATCCGGGCACATTTTGAAGCTGTATGAACATACATATTCAGTTCAAAGTTTGGTGAAGGAAAGTGTAACCATTTAAATGGCTTATGCACCAATCATGTTAAATTTGCTGAGTAGTCCTTTATCCCCCAGGTCACCCAAATGAATCTGGTCCAATGTCAAGAGTGATATGTTAGATTCCTTTTAAAATTAGTCTTTATCCTGTGAGAAATGAGTTGGTGCTCAGAGTCCAGTTTCTGGTAGGCAAGAGCTAGCCCACCACTTCTCTGGCCAGACTTCTTTCTGGCAGCTTCTGGACTGATGTCTTGTTTATATAGGGACACTCAGGAAAATTAATTTGAATTAATTAAATATGTGGATTTAAGACGGATTAATTAAATCACATTAAATCCCTGTGTGGACTCTCATTGGCTTTAATTCGGTTTAGTTCAGTGAATTAAACTAAACCGAATTAAATTCACTTTAAAAAGAGAGAGAGGGAGGATAACGCACATTGTCTAAATCTGGTATCACAATTTCCCCCTTTCTGGAGGGAGATAGGTGGCTTCAGTTAAAAAAGGAGTTGGTAATTTGAGTCATTTCCCCCAACTTTGAAGATCCCATTTAAATTACTCTTATCTCTTATCATAAACTGAACTCTCCTTCAGAAAAATGCAATTATTTCAGAAGATAAGATCACATGGCAGACCTATAACACCACTTCTATTGCTGGAATATGCTTCTGCTGTGTCCCTTAACTATTTCAATGAATGCCTTTTTGCCCTACCATTAATTTTACAGATGGCTAATTAATTACCCTGCCTATGGCAATAGGCTATGGTTTTATTAACTTGCAAATCAAAAGAAGAGGCTTAAATATGACATGCTCATTTTTTAAATAAGGTATGTCGGCTGTGTTTATCAGTGTTTTATGACACTACAGTCTGTAAAGTTATCTATTTAATTCAGAAAAACACATTATTGTGGCTTGAGTAATTTCCCATGGAAAAAAATAAGGGTTCTCTTGCAGACACAGTGATGAAATGTTTTACTGCAGACAGTCACAAATATTCTAAACAGCTCCATAGCTTTGTTTACTTTTAGTAAATCAAAGAATCACCCTAACAGTCTAATAGTAGGGGTTTGGAATATACATTGCTGATATAACTCTTGCATCCATTTCCTGCTGTCTTGTACTCTGGGATGTTCCTAGATCGTCGTTCTCTACACGATTGCATTCCTCCTGGAATTTTGGGAGAAATGTCTTACCATTAATTTCAATGGGGCCAGGATTTCATGCTGTCTGTCTAAACTGGAATGCAAAAATATTGACTCTCCATGAGGAGGAATTTGTAGAAATGTGGTTCTTCAGATTAAAAGCAAGAAGTAAAATGGATGGGCTTCTGGCCTGCATTAGATTAATTTCTGAGCTATTTGAGAAAACATGATTGAAGTGGGATGAACGGATTGGAGACAAATCATCATCAGTACAATTTTATAACAGTATCTACACTTACATAAGCAGTCTGTCAGCTTCTCAACTCTGCTGTATTTTCTTATCAGATACACACCCCTCTTTTACTGCTTATGTAAGATAACACAGTGTCAACACTTCAGTTTTCTTAGAGTTTTAAAAAAAAATTGTAATAGTTTTGACTCAACTTTTCATGTGATTGATCAGCGGTGAATGCCTGTGTACTGGGTGGACCATACAAGATGGACATGATTGGGGTTGGTCACTGGTTGGAATTTTCATATCCATATCAATCCTCCCCACGCATCCATTTTTGTTTTACTGATGCAGCCCCACTATGGATTATAGTATTAGCCACTCAGTCTCTAGGCTGTGTCTTCCTCTGTGCTGGTGCCAAGCACACCTGTTGGTGCTAAATCAATAATCATATGCACTAGTTAGAAACATTGGGGAGTGCTAGAGTGGACGAGTGCTCGAGTGGTCCATCTCCTTTATCCTGTCTCCAAAAATGACCAGTATCACATGCTTTAGTGGAAGATGTATAACCCCAACAATGGCACAATGAACATGCCTATGGGAGGAAGTTTCTTCCTCACTCAGGCACCTACAGCCAGATTTTCAAATGAGTTCAGTTCTCATGTAGGCACCAAAATATACTGCTAGATTTTCAAAAGTGCCCAGTACCCAATCTGCCAATGTATTGCAAATCTGGCCATAAGTGAGTGGCTTCCATCCTTAAGCAGGATGGTTTATAACTTTTACACATTTTTATGCTAGCTAGTATAACTCTGATATTTTTGTTATTTGAACTTAAGCTCAAAAGAGTGCAGGGATCAGGAGCCAGAGACATTCTGCTGTAAGAGAAAAGGATCCATGAGGCTTGATTGTCACAATTATCATTTGCTTCAGGGTAGTTTCATAAAGTGTTCAAAGCTGTATTATTTGGAATTTTTTAATGTTTCATTCTTATAAATGGTGTGTGTGTGTGTAAAGTTATACCACAGGGAAAGTTTTGATAGTCACTGGGGCCAGATTGGGTAGCTGAGCCCAAGGTCACTACAGGAGAGCAGGGACTGTATCTTAGGGTCTTGCTTTACTCTGGGTTTGTAATCCAGTGAAAGAAACTTCACCCCAGTATCTCAGGCTCCACTGGGGAATTGATTTCAGTGGCTAATTAGAGCTGGCATCAGTGAAATGGAGCAGACCTAGGGTCAGCCCGGACTGGAGTTGACCTGGTTGGCTGGTAGCTGACCTGTTAGAGTTGACAGAGACATACTGGACCAGATCTATTCTGGTGGTCGCAGACCTGACCTCAGTGACTGGACTGGGCTAGACCCAGCAGCAGTGGACTGGAGTAGCAGGCCTGCACATTATATCAACCCTGGAATTTAATTCACTGCTGTTAACACTTGACAGAAGGGCTACACATAAATGTATAGGCCTTTTAAAATCCTGTCTACTGGCATTTTGTACTGTGTCTTATAGCAATGATTTCCCCAGGCTAATTATGAATAGTAGAAAATGGTTGGCCTGTTTTCTTTGTTTTAATCTCTAAGTCCCAGTAGAATAGTGATGAATCTCTTGGGGACCATTCACTTCAGGATCATTCATACAGGTTATTTTTTAAGTCACTCAACCTTTGGTTTCAGTCTTTAGTACACCACTGAAAAATATGTTTCTTTGTCACTTTGTATTGCTTAACTGACTGGCTCCAATGTTCCCCAAAGCCTAGAATCCCCTGACTTCTCTATATCATGTGAAAAATCATATCATCATTTGTTTCCCAAGGCAAGAAGATGGAAAATCCCCGTATCTATCTATCTATCTATCTATCTATCTATCTATCTATCTATCTATCTATCTATCTATCTATCTATCGAACGGTTTATAAATCATATTTCTCTTTCTAAAACTTGCCCATATTCGGGCTGTATGACAAGATAGAGAAACTCTTCTTTCAGCTCTGGCACCGAGCTAATTTAATTTCCATATTTTCATTATCTTTCTATTAACCACTAGTGCTCTGCAACCAAGGAACAATTTAAACTATATAAAGCTACATCCATTCTGTGCCACAAACTCTCAAGGGCACTTCGATAAATTACATCCCCATAATGAAGAAGTAGGGGGAGAGGGAGGCAACAATAGGTTTCTCAGCAATAGAATGAAATCAGGATTTGATCTGATGCAACATGACTTGCTTGCAGTGCAGATAGAATATCAAATCGTTCCTGCGAAATTTAAACCTCGCTATAATCCCCCAGTTGTATCCATTGTTCGGCTGAAACCTTGAAGGCTGTTCAGAATAGTATGCAAATTGGGATTTAGTTGACATACTTTCTTTTTTTAGTCTACTCAATTTAATTATGATCCTCAGTTTACAATCTAATTTATGTGTGTTTGATGTCACTATTCATTAAAAGCGGGGATAGGGTCCGAAAAGTGACATAAATCATCATCGTAATAATACAAAGCAGCTGAGCACGGCACATGCACATAGGGCACCAGCAATAGAGTGCAATTCTGCTCTGGGATCGATTTGGGGTAACCCCATTAGAACGATCGCTCACTGCAGGACCATGAAACTGTGAACTACACACAAAGGAAAAGTACATGGACCCACATGCTCTATCACAAAAAGAGTACAGCAAACGCTAAGAGGCATTACAATTATTCAGTCAAATTATCATTGGCTGTCATAATTAGGAAACAGACAGGCACACACACAAGCCAAACCTTCAGACCTGGCTCCAGATTCGAACTTCATAGCTCTACCATGGACAACACCAGAACCCTGGATTCTCCAGACCTCTGCATCTTCAGACTGAGCCCAGTTTCAGACAATATGGTTCAAGCTGTGAACCTGGGGCCAAACCCCAGACGGAGATGTAGGATTTTAGTTCAGGCCCATCACTAATTATTAGCGAAGGGTCTGCTAAAGGAAGAAGTCTCAGAACACTTTCTCACTTCTCTTCTTATGCCCAGTGGAGATGGATATGATGTGCAGGGCTACCCTTGCTGTTGATTCCTGGGGTTGAAGGACCATGGGCAGGGGGTTCTCAGGACCTTTTCCTTCTAATCGGTCCAAGAGAGTCCAATAAAGACTAACTTTGGCAAGCTTCACAGTCCTATAAGTCCTCTGTTGTATCAAGCTGTTGGTTGATCTCCCAGGTCATTTTAGAAGGAGGATACGTACTTGACAGACCTCGATTCTGTGCCTGCTGTATTTATTTTTGCATAAGGCATCCAGGTGCTGGGGTGGCAGGAGCCAGTTGTAAATCACAAACTAACTAGAGCACAGGATCAAATTCACTGCGGGTGTAAAGTAAATGGTTACTTACAAGAGGGAAGAGTTGGTCCACAGTCTTTCCCGGGTTTTACTGAAATCTCAGGCACTGAGGGCATTGCCCTAATGGCCTTGTTCCTAACTTCATGGGGCAGATGGATACAGCAGAAATTGTTAGAAACTGGCATTTTCCACCTGGAAGGGACATTTTTAGATGTTAATGTTTGTTTCTGCTGGAAGAAACAGCAGACAAACAGCTGCAGCTGTTTTTCAATTCTCATAGGACCTACAATTGACCTGCACACTTCAGAGGCTCCCTCGTCTTTCTGAGCAATAGACAGCATTTGGGTTTTGCTTTGTTTTGAGCTTATGGACTATTGTGTGTCACCATAGCAATAGCTCCCAGCCCTCTGAATTAAAACCCATCCATTCTGAATATGAAACAATATACCCTGCACAGCTATTTTTAAGGCAAAATGGCGAATCGTTATACACACCAATTAAATCAGCCCTCCCAGTGACAAGTGAATATTTGATTTCTTGCTCCCAAAGGATGACATATACCATATTGCGCTACAGTAATATTTCCTAATAAATTATCCAGCTGACACTCAGTCTTCCAGGGGAAGGAGGGAGATTGTTAACAAAGGGGACAAAAACAACTCTTCCCTACTTGAACCCTCACCTCCAGTTCAGTTTCCTTGCAATATATTTCACAAATGGTCGCTGCTGGTGGGAGGCTCGATTTGATTGCTAAATGTATTTATAAATAAAATTGTGAGACACGCATGCACATTGACGCTGAAAGGGCAAAAAACCCACCTGCAAGTAACTAGTTCAGTGCTAGAGAAAAAAACACTGGGCCAGATTCTCTGGTGGGTTTGTGCTGACATGTGTCAGTGCGGAGTCTGGCACAGGGTGGGAGGTCGGCTGCAGAGGCTGGAGTGGTTCAAAGAGACTGCAGCAGCATTTGGATTGGGTCTGAGGAGAGAGGGTGCCAGCATGCACAGGGTTTGCACTGATTCAGTGCCCCCACCAGCAGTGGCCTCCATCAAGAGCCCCAGGCATGATCGTAAGCTCAAGCAAGTCACTTACCTTCTTCATGCTCTCTTTGGGCTTTAATCTACAGCCCCTCATCGCGGGGTGATGCCTCCTTAGCTGAAGTCAGGCCAGGCATCACATCTCAGAGGTACCATGCCTTCTGGAGCTCCCAAGCATGGAAAAGGCGCACAACCATCCCTCAATGCAGTGCAGTATTTGAAGTCAGCCAGTGACAGGTGCCATACCAGCAGCCGGTGAAGTCAGTGAATTCTGAGCCCAGTCATGTGACCTGGGCATAATCTCTTGTTACCCATGTCACTTGACTGGGCCCAGGAAATAAAGGCTAATCTCTTATCTCTTATTTTTGTGTGAGGTCATGGCTCTTCCTCCTCCTCTTTGGAATAGCCAACATCTCAGGGAGGGACCATGGGACTTAGGGTCCTATGCAGGGAATGGAATGTAGGGACAGGCTTCCTGTGGCCCTCCCATCTTTCATGGGTACAGCTGTGCAGGGGGCATATTTGATTCTCCACATCTGTTTCCCCATCTGTAAAATGGAGATAATGATCCTTAACTGGCCCAAGGGGATAACATTGGTAACGAGCATTGGTAACGGCTATGGGAACGCTAACTATTATTGTTAGACACAAGTAAGGAATTCAGCTGAGGGCATTTTTAATGGTCTACTAGATATCAGAGAGATTCCTGCGAATGTTAAAGGGGAAACCTCTAACTCTGCTTTCTTTTTAAAGGGCCAAAAGACAAATGAGGAAAACAGTGATCATTAAGTTTCACATCTGTCACATGGAACAGTACAATTTAAGGATGAAGTTGCTACTGTGGATTTGAGCCGGAGCAGTCATGCTTAACTAACCTGTTTGGAGTTCTTTGAAGATATTGCTAACATGATGAGGGAAATGCAGAGGATGAGTGGATGCTGTGTACTTAGAAAATTAAAAAGCACGGAAGCAGCCTACAGCTATGCAGCCTTCAGTTCCACATCAGAGAGTAATAGCTTAAGCAAAGAGCCCATAGAATGGGAAGTGGAAAAGCAGCTGGAGAGAAAACCAGCTAACAGCAGGATCTAAATGGAGGACAGACATGGCAATGTTATAATTTGGAAAGGTTAAAGATGAGTAACAGGGCCCATCTTTTAGATCTCACTTGTTCTCAGTGGGTCAGATTCTCAGATGGTGTAAATCAGCATAACTCTGATTTACACGAGCTGAGGCAGCAATCATATAATATGTAATGTGGATGAAGGTTTTGAAAATCAGATCTCGAAGGGAGATTTTCAAAGCTACAAATAGAAGTTGTGTGCCCAACTCCTGGTAATTTGAAACTCAGCGCTGAATTACTCTTTATTCCTTTTGACTCCCCTTTCCCCACACTATCCAAATTTGCAGAAGATACTAAAATCAGAGGCAGAGCAAATAAGGAGGAACAAAATGACCTGATTTAGATCGTATAGGAAACTGTGCCAACAGATGGCCAACACAATTAGTTTGATGTAGATGAATGTACAAAGTTTGCCTGGGAGCAAGAAACCAACTGTTGAGGGCAAATGTACTTAAGAGAACATTAAACCAGCACCCTGACCAGAAAAAGGTTTTGGAAAAATCCATTGAAGTCATTAGTTTATGGAAAAAAATCAAACAAAATGCTGGGTTTCAAGGATTTAGCATAAATGCTTTGTCCAGAAGTTTGGCTGGTTATTAGTTGATCACCTTTTCAAAAAACCACAGTCATCCAGTCAGGAATCAGAAACAATGGTATGTGATTAGGTAGCCAGTCAAACCATGAATATGAATGGCCGCTTGCCCAAGAGACAGTTTGTGAAAAAACATAGCCTGAAAATTCATTAACGCTTTTTGGTGAATACTATATATTTGCAGAAATCAGGAGCCATTTGCAAATGATTAACTCATTCTTCTGTTCACAAAACTCCTAATTAATATTACTCATTATGGATAGTTCATTGAACTCATTATGGATAGTTTGACTAGCTGCAGATATGAACTGTTGTTGGCAAAAGTTTGGATCAGTTCTTCTTTTATCCTAACCAGATTCAGTAGAAGAATTGGTTTGATATGTTGACACTGCCTCTTAAATGGTTTGCTTAAAGTTCAAGTTAACCTTTAAAATGATAGGTTTCAGAGTAACAGCCGTGTTAGTCTGTATTCGCAAAAAGAAAAGGAGTACTTGTGGCACCTTAGAGACTAACCAATTTATTTGAGCATAAGCTTTCATGAGCTTCATCCGATGAAGTGAGCTGTAGCTCACGAAAGCTTATGCTCAAATAAATTGGTTAGTCTCTAAGGTGCCACAAGTACTCCTTTTCTTTTTAAAATTATAGCTGCCATGGTTCTGAAATCTTGATGGGAAGAGTAAAATGGAACATGTCCACAGGGAAGGGAGGGCTGAAGTGGTATTGGCCTTCTGTAGACAGTGCATGATTGCAGGAGAAGCCTTGATGAAGGAGTGGGTAGACAGGAAGAAAAGAAAAACCTTATCAGATTGAATGGTCTTTCCAAGGCAGCAGCTTTGCACAAGACATTGTTAGCTAAGATGATTGATTGGAAAATGACTCAAAGCTTTTAGTCTCTAAAAATGAGCACTTTTCTCCTTACAGGTGAATGATTCTTCACCTGATCAGTCTAATCCTACACACACAAAAGACAAACTTTCCCCGCACAATTAAAAATTCCCAAAGACTCAATCCACCCTAACATTCACACCACACCTGATGAAATCTGTAAAGGACACTCACAAGTATTAATCAAATTGGGTATAGGGATGGTTGAAAAATTTCAATAAAAACTTTTTCAATGGATAACTGCGTTTTTGACTAAACACATTTCTTTTTGCCCACAGAAAAGTTGGATTTTTTTTTCAAATCCTGAAAACTGAATTTTTTCAGCTTTTTGGCTGAAACTTTTCAACATTCAAATTTCTGCAGAAATATCAATTTTTCTCTATAGATAATTTAGAAGTTTTTTTTTTCATCTACAACAAAATGTTTCATGAAAACGCTAATATTTCAACCAGCTCTCTTGGTTTTGGGTTGTGTATTTGTTACCTAACCTGAAGTGGCACTAATTAATGTTAGTGGTGAGGTACCTGTGGTGGCAAAATTAGATCTCCCTTCCTTCCATATTTCACTTCTAACTACACACACATATATAGTTAGAAGTTGAAATATGGAAGGAAGGGAGATCTAATTTTGCCACCACAGGTACCTCACTACTAACATTTATACACACACACACACACACACACACACACACACACACACACAGGCTGTTAAAAAGCTACATAGCAAAAAAATAGCATCAGCACATTAATGTTGTGAGTTCAAGAACTGAAAAGTCAGGAAAGACCCCAGAAGAAGGTTGTCCAATGATAATTCCTCTCTGCTGCCCATCTGTTATATTTTATAGTCTATATTCATAACAAAATGCTAATACATTCAGATTTAAACATGTGTAAGAGAAATACAACATGGCCAAGTTATCATAACCACAGCAAACTGAACTTTTGCAATGTATTTACTTCTGCATGCTTGATCTCAGTTTTACTTACTGCTAGGTGCATGGATATTTGCCTTTAGTTTCTTAGAGCTCTATTTGGAGGGAGACAATGAAAAGGAAAAATTGAAATCCAGAGAGGTAGAAAAGGGGTAGAAAAGTTTGTTTTTCCCTCTGCTATTTTGCCCATTACAAATAAATATTTATCTTACAAGATCTGACCCCAATTCAACCAGGCACTTCAGCACATCCCTAATTTTATAATAAGTATTTAGTATTCCCTATGTGCTTAAAGTTAGGCAGGGTACTTAAGTAAGCACCTTGTTTAATTGGGCCCTCTGCTAGCAAAGCTAGCTAGCTGTTCATCTTGAGATGCTTAGAAGCTTCACTCCTACTAGAAAATTCTGTGCTAAATATACCTTCATGCAGATCCAGTGTGAAAATGTATTTGATTCCTTGCTCAAAGCTCCTTGCTTCCTTCCTTTCTACTCGTATAACTGTTTTTTTGTTTGCTGGGTCCTGTTTTACAGGTTACACACAGGGCTTGCAACTGCATTTGGACTTGACTTTCAAATCTCTGCTTCCTTTTGAACGTCCAATAGCTGTTTTTCTCACTGTGCATTCCTCTGCATTTGTTTTTTATTTGCCTTGTTTAAAAAACAGTTAAACTGATTCTTCTTGTGACACTCTGGTTTAGCATTATGAACACGCACTCTACAAGTTTGGGTAATAGGCAGGTTACGTGATCCACTTATCCTTGGGTCTGGTTGCAAGACCTGTGGATAGCAAGTATTTCACTTCCAGCTGTGTGTCTCTTGTTTGCAGTCCCTTCTGATGGCTCAGTAATCCTAGCAGCTAGCAGTACTAATATCAAGTGTCATTACCAATGGCTTTTTAAATCATCATAATTCTTCTTCTGAATAGCACTTAAAGCAAATTTTTATCTTTCATCTACAATAAAATGCAGCCTCATAAATATTTAACTTCTCTGATTAAATTATCCATGCTGAAACTGATAACGGGGCATTTTAATAAGCTTAAATTAGAAGCTGTGCTCTTCTTCATTCTTTCCGGAGGAAAGAGAGAAAATAATAAAAGTTCCTGTTGGCCTCTGTGACCCTCATGCTCAAAAATTCAGCAGCCTGAGATTCTTATCTGAACTTCTTTGGCCTGCAAAAATGACCTTTTTTTAACAACATGTGCACGTACACAGGACCTTTCATCTGAGGGATTCAAAGCAGGGTCAAAAGGTTGGGAAATGTTCCCATTTTACAGATGAGAAAGCTGAGGCATGGATGGCCAGGTTCTGCCCTTACAGGCACTCTGATGCCACATTGGAGCAGGGGCAGAGCTGAATTGTCAACCGGTGATTTCTGCTTCAAGTCCAGTAGCTTGTGGCTGAACTGCAGCATGTCCTTTAATTAAAAATATTAGGGAGCATCCCCAGTACATATTCCTTTGGCTCCACTGCTCCTTTTCTCTTTCAGACCTCCTGCAAGACACTCCTCCTCGTTTCCTATTCTCTTACCAGGGCCGGCTCTAGGTTTTTTGCCACCCCAAGCTCAGGTGGGGCTGGGGCTCACAGGTGGCCCTGGAAGCGGAGGGAGTGATGTCCCCTTCTCCCAGCGCCTGCAGGGGCTTTACCCCTCCCCCACCCACCCGCCTGTGCAGAGAAGCCCTGATATAAGGGGTGGCACAAGGCAGCGCAGCAGCCAGGGCGCAGATGAGGCAGGACAGCCCCGGCTCCCCGGCAGGACTCGCCCTCTCCTCCCCAGGTAGCGGCTGGGCCCTGGCAGCTCAGCGTCCCGGGGCTGGGGCTTCCCCTTCCTGCTGCAGCTGGGGGCACGGCGCCCTCGCCCAGTCTAAGTGGCACAGCTCCGAGAGCGCAACTGCCCTGGAAAAAGAGGATGGCTGGAATGCCGCCCTTGGAAATGTGCCACCCCAAGCACATGCTTGCTTTGCTGGTGCCTAGAGCCGGTCCTGTCCCTTACACAACCCAATCTATGCCCCCTCAGCTGTGGTGCAGCCAGACAGCTGCAGTAGCAATGACAGAAGCCAGGAGCTGCTCAATGTTGTATTTGTAAATGTTTCAAAATAATTTTAAAGACAGGTCTGGATACACCCGAAAACAGCTCTGTGTGGGTCTGGGCTGGACTGAAGCTGCGGTTAACAGGAGCGGGGGAGGGGAAGTAGGAACAAAGATTCAAAATTCTGTATTCTGCAACTTTAAGGAAGCACAGAGCACATCTCTGCCCTAAGCCCAATGTATGGAAAGACCTGATCCAAACAGGTACATAAAGATGACATCTCCCACGTGAACCATCTGCCTTGCTGGCAATTTAAAAGGAAGGAACTTTAAAAGGAAGGAATTTCAGTCACTTTTCCTTGATAGGTTTCAGAGTAGCAGCCGTGTTAGTCTGTATTCGCAAAAAGAAAAGGAGTACTTGTGGCACCTTAGAGACTAACCATGCTCAAATAAATTGGTTAGTCTCTAAGGTGCCACAAGTCCTCCTTTTCTTTTTTCCTTGATACTGACCATAACTGCAAATCTCTCCACAGGAATCTGAAGAAAGAGGATGGTTTGATATTCAGGGAATGTCAGGGCAAGGAAATATAATTAACAGTTCCATTCCCCAAGGGGAGAAGAGAAGCTTCTGCAGCTTCATAGAACTGGGAAAATTCAAATACTGTTAAATATCTGTGTGTGTGTCTGTGTGTGTTTATACACACATTAAAGGGCTGTGTGTGTGTACGTATGTATATAAATATGTATGTGTTTGTATATATAAAGTTTGTGTGTATACATATATACACTATATACACATACAAAACTGCAAGTGTAGATATAGATTTTGTGTGTATATGCGTGTATATATACCAGTGTATGTATATATATATAAAATTTGTGTATGTAGATATGGCTATTTGACAGTATTTGAATTTTTCCATTTCTATTCTCTATATAGCACACAGATAATGATGTTTATACATTACGTATAGATTACATATGAATCCCTTGCATGAAAAAGAATCTGAAAGCAATCTGATCGTGGTGTGTGTCTGTGTGCGCATGTAATATATATAATACATACTTTCTCTCTCTCTGTCTCTGAAACAAACAGAGAGAGAGAGAGAGAGAGAGAGAGAGAGAGAGCTCTGGTCACAGTTAGATTCCGGTTCAGGGCATGTTTCACGAAGACACCTAATAATCTGCACCATTCACTGCAATGAGAAGAAAACAAAAGGTGTCTGAAACAACCAGCATCTCAAATCCTCTCATTCCTGTTGCTTTTTGCAACTGTTTTGCATAATTTGCAGCAATCTATATACTCCACACAGATGCTTCTGCAAAAAGTCTTTAATTACCTTGTCTTTGCCCGACTGGGGAAAGAACATGTAATACCAAGTTTAATCATTTCTTTGGCAGGTGGTGCACAAGCTTCCATGTTAATTAATCTTTAACGTCATTAATTGGTTGTCTGACTGATGACAAGAAAAAGCGTAAACATTGTTCACAAATCAATTAATTCTGCTGCTAACAGGCTTGTTTTCAGGAGGATAAAAACAATTATGAGCTTTTCATGGGACTGGACAGCCAGCACCCGATTGATAAGATCACTGAACCAATAAAATATTCAGGCCATGCTTGTTGGCTTTGGCTTTGCTGATTGAGTTTCTTTCCTCTGAAATTGACTCATTTGTTTGTTGTGGATAAAGGTACTAGATAAGAAGGGAATATCATTGGATGTCTTTCTTCTTTCTGTCTATTAAGTCCCTTTTTATATACTAGGTTTGCCCCAAAATAGACCTTTATAGCCTGCTTCAGCATACAAAACCACAAGCAATCATGTCTGGGTTTGGATAACGTGCAAATGGATTATATTCTAAACATGGTTTTTCCCCAGCAGGGTCTGTAATGTATCTTTTGGTTAATCGCTTTACAATCTTTGCTATGACACCTGGGCACGGAGTTGGAATTAGGGAAGGGATATATGCGAGTGTGAGAGAAGCCCTGATATATTTGGCAGAAAGCGGCTATAAGTTTGAATTTCCCACTCCTTGATTTTGCTAGTTGAATTCAAGCACTGAAGCAGGGTAATATGCCCAAATGATATGGTCTTAGGACCTAAAAATAATAGAATTTGCTCATGTAAATAGTAAATGTCATACTTCCAGAAGGTCCCAAAGCATTTAACGGTGATCACTTCGCATACTTCCAGAGTGGCTAGTGGGGCTGTTCTCATCAGCAGTTCACGCACAGGCTTGGAGAAGTAGAACCTGGTGCTTTTCTAGAAAACTGCGGGAATATGTTACCAGGAGTGTTTTGGGAACTCTAACTTCTACTTTAACATGCCCACCACAGTTAGGGAGAAGGAACCTTGTCTTGATGCCAAAGCTTTCAGAACCAGGGCCCAGTGTTTTAAAGGTATTTAGGTGCCTAAAGGTGCAGATAGACTCCTAGTGGGATTTTCAAAAATGCCTAACTCTCATTGAAGTCAACGGGATTTAGGCACAGAGGCATTTTTGAATATACCACTAGGTGCTTATCTGCACTTCTAGGTGTCCTGAACACTTTAAAAACATCTGACCCAGGATCTCTAAACAGTGCAGTGCACTATCCCCCACAAGAGCTGTTCATCTGTGTCAGCATCTGGGTTGAGCACAAAGAAGGAAATAAAGCTATGTGGAAAAAGACGATCTGTCACTTTAAAAATTATATTCAGAGCTAGCTGTTCCACCGGCCCCACAGGTCAGAGCACCTGGCAACTGCAATTCAAAAGCCTCAGGGCTAAAATAGTAGGGAGTGTGTGATGGGTTCCCCCCCACGCCTTTAAAGTGCCACCTGATGTACGGGGATATCATGGAGCCTGCCTGTTCTGCCAGTCTGGGCCCCTTTACCCTGTCTTGCTGAGCCAGGCTCTTAATCCTCTTCTAGCACACACACAGGCAGGGCCACACCCAGCTGCAGAAAAACGCAGACACTGAGATCAGCTCTGGGAAGACTCAGTTTAAGGGACATGCCCTAGCATTCAGGTGCCCACCTCCCTCAGAGTGCAGACCCAAAGGTATATTGTTTTGTGCTGTATAGAAAAATCTGCACAGCGCAAGCTCATAAAAGTTCACCCTCTCCCTCAATGTGAAGAGAGATAGGCACAACTTCTTGCTCCCTGCCATTAGAAATTGCACAAACTGGGTTTAATAATAAACAAAACAAATGTATTAACTATAAAAGGCAGATTTTAAGTGATTATAAGAGATAGCAAACAGAACAAAGCAAATTACTGAGCAAATAAAACAAAACACACAGACTAAACTTAATACACTAAAGAAATTGGCTACAAATAGTAATTTCTCACCCTAAATATTATTTCAGGCAGATTGCAAAGTATCTTGAAAGCCAGCTGCGCTGGCCTGCAGCTTGAAACTTCTAGTATTATTATTGTTCACAGGCTAAACACCCTTCCAGTCTGGGCTCAGCTCTTCTCCCCCCAGTTCAATTCTTGTTTCCAGATGTTTCCCAGTGTCTCTTTGGGTGGGGAGGCAGAGGAGAACCAAGATGATGTCACTCTCCTGCCTTATATAGCTTTTGTGTATGGCGGGAACCGTTTGTCTTCCAGTGGAAAAATACTGGCATTCCAAGGTGGAGTCCAGTACCAGGTGACTCAGTCACATGTCTCTGCAGGGTCATAGCAGCCATTACTGGCAGGGTGTTCAGAGCATCCACAGGAAGACTAAGCTCTTTCACAGTCCACTGTCTTTGCTGATGGGCCGTCAGCCCTGTCTGATTTTTTTATTGTTGTACCTGAAGGGCTAGTAGTGGGTGTCACCCAAAGTAACACATTTTAAATACAGTTACATAGTCAATATTCCTAGCTTCAGCTACAAAAATGATGCATGCATACAAATTGGATAAACACATTCAGTAGATCGCAATCTTTTCAATGTATATATATACCTCACATGAGCCACCTTGCATGAAGTATGTCTTAGTTATGCCATATTCATATCATAGCCATATTTCTATGAAGAATATGGGGTATAACATCAGAGTGTTTCAGAGTAAGGATGGCTTAGAGATTAAGGCCTGGGATTTAGGAGACTGGAATTGAATTCCTGGCCTCTCCCAGACTCCCTGTGTAACTCTGAGTAAATCACTTAAGCTTTTCAATACAGGAAGCATCACTTGCTTTGTGCGTGTTCTGTGTCCACTGCAGTGGAGCCCTAATCTTGCTTGCTATGTTACCATAATACAAACAATGAATAACTTGGGGACCTATGTTTATTAACCAGTGGTGGGAGAGCAGAGGAGAGTTGGGGGTCAGTTTTGAAGTAAATTAGTAACAGCATGAGACGGAAATTTGCACAGTACTTACTGTAGGATGGTGAGGAAGATTGATCTGTGACAAAAGCACAGGATCGTGAGGTAGGCGTTCTAAGTTTTCTCCTCATTTCTGTCACAGAACTTGCAGTGAGACCTTGGACCAAGTCATTTGATGTTTCTGTGATTCAATAGGCTTTTCTCCCATCCAGTTCCCACATGCTAATCAGTCTGTCAGGAAGCATGAGTATTGTGAAAAGCTAATGCTGACAATGGCAATAGCTACCTCAAAGAGGGCAGAGCTGACTTGGATAGGATCCTAATGCTCATTTGTGTCTTGCAAAATGTCAACCTTTTGCACAGACCTAAATTGCTGACCTATTTAGTTGGGATTTACAAGAAGGGAAATCTTCTCAACCAGCTCTCCAGCTAGCTTGCTGTCCAATGGGGAATGGAGGGAAAAGGGAATAAATTGCAGAGAACTTTTCTTTTGTCTTTTTTTGGTGTGTTTAGGAATTTTTAATTCCTCTAATAGGTCTCCTTGACTGGACAGCACCTACATCCAAACACTGAAATCATCCTCTAGGTGCATAATATCTCTTTTGTGTTCCTTGGTGCCAACTTTGAACATCCTGATTCTGATTTTGGAACTTCTGATGTGGTGCTATGGTTGAAACCCAGGCCCCCCACTTTTGGACTCAGCTGATCCGCAGTGCTTGTTTTCAGTATAATTTCCCTCAGGATGTAGACTCCCCTTCCCTTTCTGCATTCATCCTCACACAAACCAGCTGGGAGAAGGCACTTTGGGGTCACCAATTGTATTTCCCTACTTTGAAAATCACATAGTCACAAGCTTCATTCTGCTTTGGAGTGAAGAATTCACTCCAATTAAGCCCTGCCTGGATCTGGTCAATGCTTCCTCTCATGCCACCCTCTTGATTTGAACATTTCCAACGAAAATATTTTTCACACATGTTCCATAGGGTGAGCAGGACACTTTCTATGAGTGTATACCACTTTTTCTGGAAGTCATGCTCACTTAATTACTCATGCTTATCCAATGGGGTAATACTCTCTCTGGTTGGGACAATGAGGTTGACTTAATTAGCCTTTAAAAAAATCTAAACACATCAGTGTAGTTTCTATATCACCCTCATGAGCTCAGTCTGGCAGCTCTTAACTGGCACATTTATGTTACTAATTTGCATACTGTTTCCCATGGTGCTTAGCTCTATAACTTGCAATAATAAAAATGGATTTTAGTGTACACCAGAGACCAATTTACTGGGAAATGTGTATATATAATGTGCAATTAATATCCCAGTATCTTACAGATAGACTCTGGTTTACTACCACAGCACTTAAAATACAATTAAAAGTGTGTGTGTGTGGGTGGGGAGTTCTATAATAAGCCATTTTTTTGGTAATTAGGCTTCAGCTCATTTTAAAAGTGCAGTGTGCAGGAACGCAGTATGTGATTTCTAGAGAATGCTAATAGCAAATGTAAGCTCCTCTGAGGTTCTCTAATAGTTAAAATGTCTGAGAATAGTTGTTATTGATCAGTGCACTGGTGCTATTATGAAGTTGTCAGCTAGTTAATCATCTCTAGAATGTTTAAGACATTTCTGAGGCCAAATCCAGCTGTCCTTACTCAGGCAAAATGTCTTATTGGAGTCAATGGGGAATTTTTTCTGACAGCAGGAAGAGTTTGGCTGTTTGTCAAAAATAAAGCTATCTTTCTGGCCCAAAAGCTGCAGGGCCCTAAGAAGAAGAGAGTCCTCCCATCTTTCTCAAGGACTTATCTGCCCATCAAGAAAAGCAACTACACACTGTCCATAAAATAAAATCCAACTCCTCCCATACTACACTACCAGGAGTAAACAAAACATAATATGACGTGAGTTTCATTGTCCAACATATGTTTCGCTGTGGAGTGGAAGCTAAAATTGCCCTATAACTGCAGTAGAGACTAGCGGGTATTTCAGAGGTGGGCGCTTTCATTTACCCAAGGGATAGTTGATTGTGGAAAGAAACGTTGGCCTTTTTCAAACAACCAAGCTTTTAGACTTGCTATACACTGCTGAGGGGGAGAGGGGTAGGGATTCACCCAGTGGATTCATTTACAGTGCTGCCCAGTGCCTTTTGTGTTGTCCCATATGCCCAGCTCAGGATGGTAGCATTTTATACCCAGTTTGCCTTAGTGCACATGTCCAATTCAGCTCTCACTGAAGTGAAGAGAAAGACACCTGTTTGCTTCACTGGGAGCTGGAGTAAGTCCTGCATGCCAGTATTAGATACCAGGCAGTGAAGAATCAGGCCTACTCTGTCTGGAGTGATCCTGTCGGAAATTGGGGGCTTGGGAATAAAGAAGTTGGAAGCTGCTTATAGACATAGAACAGTGGTTCCCAAACTAGGGGCGCCGCTTGTTCAGGGAAAGCCCCTGGCGGGGGCCGGGCCAGTTTATTTACCTGTCGCGTCCACAGGTTCAGCTGATCACAGCCCCTGGTGGCCACAGTTCACTGTTCTCAGCCAATGGGGGCTGCGGGAAGCGGCGCGGGCTGAGGGACGAGCTGGCCGCCCTTCCCGCAGCCCTCTTTGGCCTGGAGCAGTGAACCCCGGCCAGTGGGAGCCACGATCGGCCGAACCTGCGGACGCAGCAGGCAAACAAACTGGCCCGGCCCCCGCCAGGGGCTTTCCCTGAGCAAGTGGCACCCCTAGTCTGGGAACCACTGACATCGAACATTAACTCAAGCTACTGAATTCAGAGTGAGGCAGGTGACTGGACCCTCTGAAATATCTTTGAGTGTCACAGAAAAAGCTGTTGCAAAGTAGATTGACACTCAGAGTCTGGGCATCTCTCATTGCCTGTCACATGATTAAAAACAGGGTATATGTTTAAAAAATAAGAATTATACAAAAACCCATAGAATTTAGGTTTCTTTCCCTTCTTGCTACATCAGCGGAAGCATATAGTCTATTCTCAATACAGCAAGCAAGTGAGCACTATATATGAGCCTATGCATTTGTTTCCACTGGATACCATTCTGTTCTTGCTCATCTGCCCACGAGTTACTGCATTGAATTGCAGAAGGTTCTTGGCCCTACAGAAATCCCTCGGTAATAATATGGTCCTCAGACCCTATCTGGATTGGGAACCTCATCTGCAGAAGAACCTGCATTTCTTTTATTTCTTCACTCCAGGGAGCTTTCATTGAGGAATATGATCAAATCAGTTTGATACACTGCAAGCCCCCATCAAACTTACAGTTCATTCCCTAGGCACGATGGCAGGGGGAAGGTACTTAGCTGCTTTCCCCTAGAACAACCTCCTGCTATTTGCAGAGCTACTAAACTAATCTCAGTTCTAGTTCCTTTCCCCCATGCCACTTCATCATCATCATCACAGGTGGGATACTGCATCTACTTTTGTACAGCACTTCCTTCTGTGAGTGATGTGATTTTCTTCAGGAAATACACTGTTGGAGGAAGAGGAGAGGAGTTTGCTCAGGAAGGACCAGCAAAGAAAAAAGGAAGGAGGTGTTGCCTTATATATTAAAAATGTATTCACTTGGATTGAGGTTGAGATGGAAATAGAAGACAGATTTGTTGAAAGGCTCTGGGCAAGGATAAAAGGGGTAAAAAGGAGAGTGATGTCATGGTGGGGGCCACTACAGAGCCCCTAACCAGGAAGAGGAGGTGGATGAGACTTTTTATAAACAGCTGACAAAAGCATCTAAAGCACAGGACTTGGTGGTGATGAGGGACCTCAACTACTCATACATCTGTTGGGGAAATAAAACAGCAGGGTGCAGATTATCCAACAAGTTCTTGGAATGTATTAGAGACAATTTTTTATTTCAGAAGGTGGAGAAAGCTAGTCGGGGAGAGGCTGTTCCAGATTTGATTTTGATAAATTGGGGAGACCTGGTTGAGAAATTGAAAGTGGAAGGCAGTTTGGGTGAAAGTGATAATGAAATAATAGAGTTCATGATTCTAAGGAATGATGGGAGGGGAAACAGCACAATAAAGAAATTGAATTTCAAAAAGGCAGACTTTAGCAGACTCAGGGAGTTGGTAGGTAAGATCCCTTTGGAAGCAAGTCTAAGGGGGAAAACAGTTCACGAGAGTTGGCAGTTTTTCAAAGAGACATTATTAAGGGCACAAGAGCAAACTAACCAACTGCTTAGGAAAGGTACAAAGTATGGCAAGAGACCACCCTGGCTTAACCAGGAGATCTTCAATTATCTGAAACCCCAAGAAGAGTCCTACAAAAAGTGGAAACTAGGTCAAATTACAAAGAATGAATATAAACAAATAATACAAGTAGGTAGGGACAAAATTAGAAAGGCCAAGGCACAAAACCAGATTAGACTAACTAGAGACATAAAGGGCAATAAGAAAACATACTACAAATACATTAGAAACAAGAGGAAGACCAAAGACAGGGCAGGCCTGTTACTCAATAAGGGCGGGAGTAGAGGGGAACAATAACATAAAATGTGGAAATGACAGAAGTGCTAAATGACGTTTTTTGTTTCAGTTTTCACCAAAAAGTTTCATAGCAATTAGACATCTAACTTAATGAATGCCAGTGAAAATGAGGTAGGATCAGAGGCTAAAATAGGCAAAGAACAAGCTAAAAATTACTTAGACAAGTTACATGTTTTCAAGTCACTAGAGCTTGATGAAATACATCCTAGAATACTCAAGGAGCTGACTAGGGAGATAGCTGAGCCATTAGCAATTATCTTTGAAAAGTCATGGGAGATAGGTGAGATTCCAGAGGACTGGAAAAGGGCAAATATAGTGCCAATCTATAAAAAGAGGAATAAGGACAACCCAGGGAATTACAGACCAGTCAGCTTAACTTCAGTACCCAGAAAGATAATGGAGCAAATAATTAAGCAATCAGTTTGAAGGCACCTAGAAGGATCTGGGGGTCATAGTGGATCACAAGCAAAATATAAGTTAACAGTTTGATGCTGTTGCAAAAAAAAACCCCAAACCAAAAAAACAAATATCATTCTAGGCTGTATTAGCAAGAGTGTTCTAAGCAAGACACAAGAAATGATTCTTCCACACTACTCCGTGCTGATTAGGCCTCAACTGGGGTATTGTGTCCAGTCCTAGGTGCCACATTTCAGAAAGATGTGAACAAGTTGGAGAAAGTCCAGAGAAGAGCAACAAAAATGATTCAAGGTCTAGAAAACATGTCCTATGAGGGAAGATTGAAAAAATTGGGTTTGTTTAGTCTGGATAAGAGAAGGCTGAGAGGGGACCCGATAACAGTTTTCAAGTACATAAAAGGTTGTTACAAAGAGGAGGGAAAAAATTGTTCTTCTTAACCCCTGAGGATAGGATAAGAAGCAATGGGTTTAAATTGCAACAAGGGCAGTTTAGATTGGAGATTAGGAATAACTTCCCAACTGTCAGGGTGGTTAAACTCTGAAGTAAATTCCCTAGGGAGGTTGTGGAATCTCCATCATTGGAGATTTTCAAGAGCAGGTTGGACAAACACCTGTCAGGGATGGTCTAGATCAGGGATCGGCAACCTTTGGCACGCGGCCAGGTAAAGCCAGGGAAAAGCCGCTAGTGGGCCAGGATGGTTTGTTTACCTGCAGCGTCTGAGGCTTGGCTGATTATAGCTTCCACTGTCTGCGGTTCGCCGTCCCAGGCCAATGGGGGCTGCGAGAAGTGGTACGGGCCGAGGGATGTGCTGCTCGCCCTTCCTGCAGCCCTCATTAGCCTGGGACAGCGAACCGCAGCCAGTGGGAGCTGCGATCGGCTGAACCTGCAGACGCTGTAGGTAAACAAACCGTCCCAGCCTGTCAGGGGCTTACCTTGGTGGGCTGCATGCCAAAGATTGCCGATCCCTTGTCTAGATAATACCTAGTCCTGCCTTGAGCACAGAGGACTGGGCTAGATGACCTCTCAAGGTCCCTTCTAGTTCTGCAATTCTGTGAATAAGCGGGAAACACCACAGAGACTACAGTTTTAGTGCAATGGGAAGCCTCTAGCAACCATATGCTTTATTCCCCCACACCCAGTTACTAAGATACTGGGTCTGCTGAAAGCTTCCAGTTAAGTTGTCTAACCACACTAAAACAATAGAATTATAAATCTTCCAACCAAGTGCATGTGCACTGATACACAGTATTTACCTTATTATAATGGCTAAGCCTACTCTAAGCAAGTGCGTCTCCGTGCAATCAGCTACTGTTTGCTCTTGCCCGGCTACGCTTACTTTTTGTAAAGCCCCAGTGTAAACTAATTAGAGGAGAAAGTTATGATAAGTTTGCCCACAGGGGCATCACCTATTCTCATGGCACACCCGTCAGTGGCTATACATGTGTGAAATTAAGGAGGTTTTGCCGATTCCTGCAGACTGCCTGTTTTTATCTTGAGACAGCGTTCCCAATCACAAAACACATTAACATCTGCTATCGAGGGCTTACTGTAATACATGTAACACCAGCAGCAGGCCTTTTGATATTGCCTTCAAATGCATTGTTAAGGGAGATCACAGAAATGGTTTTGATAGGCTATACGATTTACCTAGTAGAAAGAAAAGCTGATAAGGGAAAATAATCTTGTGAGGATTTGCTTCAAATGGACGTGTTGTAGATATATCTAGCTACCATGTAGGCAATAATGGTTGTTTCCACCTGGAAACAAATAAGCACTTTATTACTTGTCTCCAGGAGAATGACAGAGCTGTGAGAATCTCAGAATCCCACAAATAAATGAAGTTGGAAGGAATGTGAAAGGCTAGTAACGACATCTGAAAATAAATTTATAATAATAATGAAGAATGGTTATTAAAAGCCCTTTTACACTGAATGGGTACAGCATGGACATTGGCACTGCAAGCTTCTCCAGATGTAACATTAAAGGCTAAATATTGTCTTTGCCACGCTGTAGACAGTAGCCACTTCACTTCTGCTTGAGTGTTCTAGGTAAAATACCCCTGCTATGTTGCTGAATGTACTGGGTATCTGCACATGCCTAACTTGCTGTTGAATTCACTGCTAAATGACCCATGACAGCAGGTTTGCTGAAGGACTAGCATCAAATAGGTTAATGTGGAGGCTCGGAGAGTATTATGACCATCATTTAAATATTTGCATACCACTGTGCTTCAGATCTTCAAGGTCTCAGCTCCTGGAGCTTAGTGAGAGCTAAAATAATCAGATATTAATAGCATCGGTCACATGAATCTGAACTTAGTGTAAGGTAGGCTTGATAAGCTGACTGCTCCAGTGATGAGAAATTAATTAGCTTATGAAACCATTCATTACGATGGTTGTACAAAGAAAATATAATTAAAATGTCACATGATGGCCTTGCTGATTCCTTTGATCGAGTGTGATTAAGATCAGCTGTTCAAGGACATAAGCCAACCTCCCCATGTCCTCTGTCTGGAAGCTGATCTACGCAGCATTGCCACTGACAACTTTCCTTTTCTCATTAGACCTGCTGATGGGACCCTGCCAGGGCATCTCTCCAATCCTCACCTTGAATTCCAAGTATCGTGATTGCTTGACGCGACGACATCTAAAACATGGGTCCAAAAGCTAGCAAGAAATAAAAACCTGGACATCAGGCCTCTGAGCAGCTGTGGGAGCATCAGCTTCCCATTACAGCTGGGAGTTCCAACCCATAACTTCTTCACAATGTTTGTATATCTCTTGCATCAGGATGCATTTGAGTATGGAGAGGTATTTAATTATCAGGGGAGTAAAAATTCCAGGGAACGGAACCCTGCAGACAACGCTTGGTGACGACCACTGTTCTATGTTGAAATAGCTGCGTGTGCAGCAGTGAAAAAGGAACTGAACTTACTAATGATATTTGTGTGATGTCCTACACATAAGTATTGATTATACTCTGTTTCCATTTTTATCTTAGAGAAATATGCATGATGGAAAGCTGTGAACTCGGAAAAAGGTTATGGGGAGTATTTGGATGTAACACCTTTCTGCATCAGTTTCTTCAAACTGGCCTTTTTTTGGAGTCACCTGGAGGAGCTGATTTAATTGAATCTCAAGTAGATGTTTAAGTGGACCCTGCTGGAAATTTTCAAATTATAACAGTGCTATCAAACCTATGCTCATAAGAGAATAATGGCTCCTCCAGCTGACCACCAGACTCTGTTTTGCAGCTCTGGTCATGACTCCTCTACTCTTTTGGTGGCAGACATTTTCCATTATCAACCAAGACTACAGTCAATATTAACATTAATGGGGTTCTACCAGAGGGTTGGACCCTCCAAGGGAACTGCTCTGAATCCTTGGGCTCTGGGGAGTACTGCGGGGAGAGTGGTCACTTTGGATGAGCTATTACCAGCAGGAGAGTGAGTTTGTGTGTGTATGGGGGTGCGGGGGGGTGTGAGAAAACCTGGATTTGTGCTGGAAATGGCCCACCTTGATTATCATGCACATTGTAGGGAGAGTGGTCACTTTGGATGAGCTATTACCAGCAGGATAGTGAGTTTGTGTGTGTGTTTTTTGGAGGGGGGTGAGGGGGTGAGAGAACCTGGATTTGTGCAGGAAATGGCCCAACTTGATTATCATGCACATTGTGTAGAGAGTTGTCACTTTGGATGGGCTATTACCAGCAGGAGAGTGAGTTTGTGTGTGGCGGGGTGGAGGGTGAGAAAACCTGGATTTGTGCTGGAAATGGCCCAACTTGATGATCACTTTAGATAAGCTATTACCAGCAGGACAGTGGGGTGGGAGGAGGTATTGTTTCATGTTCTCTGTGTTTATATAAAGTCTGCTGCAGTTTCCACGGTATGCATCCGATGAAGTGAGCTGTAGCTCACGAAAGCTCATGCTCAAATAAATTGGTTAGTTTCTAAGGTGCCACAAGTACTCCTTTTCTTTTTGCGAATACAGACTAACACGGCTGTTACTCTGAAACCTGTCGTAATGCCTAATAAGCGCTCAGGAGATAGATAGGTTTGTCAGGGGAGAAGGTGCAGAACTTTCATTAACCACATGAGCAGCCAACCCAGCTTGAGCCTGCTCAATCTTCTGGAAAGAGAGCATTCACACTGAGCATGCTCAGAGTCACTCCTACACTAGCATTATATCATCTCATTTGCATAATAGTAACACGAGTCCTATCTGTACAGTCACTATTTATTAGCCTTCCTAAATGCCAAGAGGATTCTGGGATACTCCTGAGGAGGGCCCATTGCAAGTGTATGATGTACTGTGTACTTCACTATCATTTGCCCTATATGATCATATTGTCCTCTAAAGGTGGGTCTACATGTAAGATAAACCCTCATATTGAAAAATGGGAATTATCGTTTAGCTCAAGTAATACAGTAAAAAACTCGGAATTTTATCCCTTATGATGGAGATGACCATGAGATCTATGTGACTTGTGAGCTTTACAAGTGGCTGAGAGTGGCATGGTATTAAGACTCAGCAAATCCACTCTGTTAAATGTAAGCTCGCTAGGTAAGAAATTTACCCAATTAATCAAATAGGAACTTGATGTATACTAATGTCTGTACTTTCTGAATGAGAACAGCCCTTCATGTAGTGGGTTAATTCAGAGCTGATTGCTGAAGCTTTCACCCTTCCAAGCAAAGGAACCTGGCTAGTGGCAGAAAGGAGAAGACTAGGCTGAAATATTGGGTCCATGAAATTCCAAGCACGGCAGAAAATCTGTAGAAATTGCGGGGGCAGACAGACTTAATCTGGAGCTCCTGCTAAAGCAATCAAGATCAAATGAATGGCAATTATGTTTATCAGTTTGCAAACTTTAATGCCACGTTCCTATTTTTAATATCACTAAGTCCCGTACAGTGAAGCAATCTGTCACTGGTGAGATAATAAAAAATTTATGTCTGATGGGATGTGTTCTATTTGGTGGAAAATTGGTCATTCGTTTTCATCAGCAGCCTCATTAGAGGCCTTCTATTTCCTTTTAATGAAAATTACATGAATTGCCTAAAATACAACATCGGAGGCCTTGTTCTCAAACGTTGGAAAGGAGCCTATTTTCTGATAACTAGGCCCAGGGGGATTTTCCCCCTCCCACTTCATACTTCTGAGAGTTAAGCTAGCCAGCTCTGCTATGGGCCCTGCTCAGTATCAGCTTGTTTGGTTGTGCTCTCACGTCCAGACCAGAGTGTTCAAATGCCCTGTGCCTGAGTTTAGTTTACCCTCAGTGCTGATGTTGTACTGCAACACTAGGTGGGTGGAGGTGCTGCATTGTCAGAGGTGCTGCAGCTGTTCAGGTGAGACATTACATGGACCTTGCTCCAGCCTATATCTCCAGGTGTCAGTTAATGAACCTCAGGAAGAAAGCAAGATGAGCGAACCCCGTTGTCCTGGCCAACATTCCCCCTCTCGGTAAAACAGGTTCTAATGCCTAGTACTACGTGTGGGAGCTAGCACTTCCTGGGTTCTGCCTTTGCCGAATCAAGGGCTGCAGTATTCACTGCTTGCAAATCAACGGCAAGATGGATGATACTCATCTTGTCACCAGTGCTTAATTAAGGCCCCCTACTTACTGTACTTATTCTATGATTCTGTATGGCAGAATCTTAGAATATCAGGGTTTGAAGGGACCTCAGGAGGTCCTCTAGTCCAACCCCATGCTCAAAGCAGGACCAATCCCCAACTTAATCATCCCAGCTAAGGCTCTGTCAAGCCTGACCTTAAAAAAACCTCTAAGAAAGGAGATTCTACCACCTCCCTAGGTAACCTGTGGGAAGCTGTAGGACCCAGTGGAAAGAACCCTGCACTGGGAGCCAGGATACCTGTGCTATATTCCTAGCTCTGCCAGTGACCTCTCTGTGCCACGGCTTCCCTTTCCCACCCTTTCTCTCTCTCTTGCCTAGGTCGATTGTAAGCTTTGTGGGGCAGGAAATGTCGCTCGCTATTTGGTACAATGCTTAGCACAATAGAGCTCTTGATCGTGGTAATGTTATTTTTTGATGGTTGTCACTACCCACCCATGCTGCTCATGCAACTGTCCTCGCTTACGCCTATTTTTGTTGTTTTCACTTGACTTTTAGGGGATTTTATTATTAATGATATAATTATCTAAGTGTGCATGACACCCACGGCTTCCTTTTTGCTGTCTTGTCCCTGTAAACTGAAAGCTCTTTGCAACAGCCCTTGCAAGGTATATAAACAGTGCCCTACACCATGAGGCTTGGATTTCAGTTGGGACTTATAGGCACCACCACAATACAAATATATAATATTTTAAGTGATATTTACAATATGTGTGTTCATGTTTTTTTAAAGTGAGGAGAGATGGACTGAGAGAATTGATGGGGGGTGGAGGGAGAGCCATTACTGCAGAGTTAGCCCCACCAACAATAATGGCATGATCATTGCTGATACCTATTAGCGAGTGACATCAGATCACAGATTCCTATCAGGACATCGCTTAGTGATGAAGTAATCATTTTATTGCATGACTCATCATCCAAATGGAGCGTAGTGTTCTCATGCTTTAGTTCCTGTCCTGAGTCTTATGAAAATATGCCCATCCCTTGTCTAATAATTAGTACTTAAAGAATGATTATACTTTAAAGAGAAATTTTATTACAGGTGGTAATTACTCTATGCCTGGGAATGCCATAGACAGCAGCTAGATTTCCAAATGCTGGTCTGTGTTTGATATTTTTTAAGGTCATTATTGGGTGAATTATCTTCTCAGTTGCAATTACCTCCTGGATTTTACTGTACTAGGACAACACATTCTGTGTGTGTGTGTTTGGGGGTAGAGGAAGGACAAGGGTCTTTGACTTTCCACTTTCTTGACTGCCTCTATGGGAAATCATATTTTGTTTTCCCCGTTCATGAGTGTAGGGCAAGGTTCTTCTCATATCTTCTTGGAATCACTGCAGCAAGCTGTGATGTGAATAATATATGAAATGAAAATTCGGTGCACAGAGAATACAGTGTGATGCAGTTTTCCTGTTGTACTGAGATATTTGCTTTGTGCTGAAGGCAGGCAAACAATAGTCTGCAATTCATAGAGATGGAGCCTGATAACAAAAAAATAAAAGCCCTGATACCCAGACATCCTTCAGTTGGGGAAATGAAAGCACAGTCTCTCCAGACGGCTACAATAAACCTTCCTTTCAGTCACTCTTCCTTTTGCTTTCACTTTGCTCTGTCTCTCTCATTCTCTGTTATCTTTGAGGTTTACCATACCAGAGAGAACAAAGAGATGTCTCTTTAATAATCCCCCAAATAGACCTCAAACCTCACTGCATCCCCTTTTTAAAAAAAATATCACAGAGATCTGCAGATGTACCAGAAAGTCTGTCAATATTGTAACTTTTATGGATATCTGGTATCCACAAGGTTCTGATCCAGGGTTTGGCACCTTTTAAAATTCTTCTTTGCCTACTGCCTTCTCAGTGGTGTCTCAACCTCCAACCCCAGCACCATCCCTCTGTTTCCTGTTTCATTGCACACCACCTCATATTTAAGGTCAGGTCTGGCCCACTATCACCATAGAATCAAAGGACTGGAAGGGACCTTGAGAGGTCATCTGGTCCACTCCCCTGCACTCATGGCAGGACTAAATATTATCTAGACCATTCCTGACAGGCGTTTGGCTAAGCTGTTCTTAAAAATCTCCAATGGTGGAGATTTCACAACCTTCTTAGGCAATTTATTCCAATGCTTAACCACCCTGACAGGAATTTTTTCCTAATGTTTAATCTAAACCTCCATTGCTGCAATTTAAGCCCATTGCTTCTTGTCCTATCCTCAAGGGTTAAGAAGAACAATTCTTCTCCTTCCTCCTTGTAACAACCTTTTTTGTACTTGAAAACTGTTACCATGTCCCCTCTCAGTCTTCTCTTTTCCAGACTAAACAAATCCAATTATTTCAATCTTCCCTCATAGGTCATGTTTTCTAGACCTTTAATCATTTTTGGTGCTCATCTGGACTTTCTCCAGTTTGTCCACAACTTTCCTGAAAAGTGGCCCCCAGAACTGGACACAATACTCCAGTTGAGGCGTAATCAGCGTGAAGTAGAGCGGAATAATTACTTCTTGTGTAATACATGACAAATACTTCTCCTGCTAATACATCCCAGAATGATGTTCGCTTTTTTTGCATCAGCATTACACTGTCGACTCATATTTAGCTTGTGGTCCATTATGACCCCCAGATCCCTTTCCACAGTACTCCTTCCTAGGCAGTCATTTCCCATTTCATATGTGTGCAACTGATTGTTCCTTCCTAAGTGAAGTACTTTGCATTTGTCCTTATTGAATTTCATTCTTCTCACCGGTTTCAGAGTAACAGCCGTGTTAGTCTGTATTCGCAAAAAGAAAAGGAGTACTTGTGGCACCTTAGAGACTAACCAATTTATTTGACCATGAGCTTTCGTGATGCATCCGATGAAATGAGCTGTAGCTCACGAAAGCTCATGCTCAAATAAATTGGTTAGTCTCTAAGGTGCCACAAGTACTCCTATTCTTCTCACCATTTCTCCAGTTTGTCCAGATCATTTTGAATTTTAATCCTATCCTCCAAAGTATTTGCAACTCCTCCCAACTTGGTATCGTCCACAAACTTTATAAGTGTACTATGCCATTATCTAAATCATTAATGAAGATATTGAACAGAACCGGACCCAGAACTGATCCCTGCGGGACCCCACTTGTTATGCCCTTCCAGTATGACTGTGAACCACTGACAACTACTCTCTGGGAGTGGTTTTCCAATCAGTTTTACACCTACCTTATAGTAGCTCCATCTAGGTTGCATTTCCCTAGTTTGTTTATGAGAAGGTCATGTGAGTCAGTATCAAAAGCTTTACTGAAGTCTAGCTATATCACATCTACTGCTTCCTTCCTATCTACAAGGCTTGTTCAAGAAAGCTATCAGGTTGCTTTGACATGATTTGTTCTTGACAAACCCATGCTGACTGTTACTTACCACCTTATTATCTTCTAGATGTTTTCAAATTGATTGCTTAATTATTTGCTTCATTATCTTTCTGGGTACAGAAGTTAAGCTGAAAAGCCTTGTTGCCTCCCATACAAATATAGACCCTGATCCTTCAACTGCATACATGTTAGCAGATGCCTTGTGAATCCCGTTATTTCAGCAGGGTTTGCTGTGCAGTTGCAGTTGCAGAATTGGGGGCATATTTAGGGTTATAGCACTGGATTTACATAATATTTGGGAGAGGGAAGGGTGCAGGGCATAGGAAACATCTAAATTTCTCAAATGGGCTGGGTCCATCTGTGGCAGACACTTTCTTCACTAGAAGTTCTCTCTTCCTTTATCTTCTGCTGACTCAGTCTCTACAGGGTTTATGTTAATCTGCCCTATGGTTCCCTGCCTTTGACTCCATGGATGATTATAATTCTAGTCATGCAATTTCAGACCCTTTCTTATAGAAGCACTGATAAATCTTTTCTTTTTTTCACTGAAGTAATTATGGTCCCATCATTGTCCTTCAGGAGACCATCTCTTATCACCCTATGATGAGTTGTTCTGATCTTCTTGTAGCTTCTATTTTCTTCTCTGGTGTTTCTTCTGCATTGACATAGGGATTTTTATGTTCCTTTCCTCGTCAGGGTCTTTCATGACCCAACAGATACAACTATATTTCTTCCTGTATTTCCAGCTTTCTTTATGCATTTCCTCCTTTGTCTCCTTTGCTTCATTACACATGTTGCTACTGTTCCCTCCATGCCAAATATCATACCTGCTTTCCTCTTTGTTGTTTCATTTGATTCCATTAGAGTTTATTTATTCAGTTCTCACTGGTATATTCTCAGTATTAGAAAAGCTGTATCTGTCTTTTTTTAATTGTTTGTATTAATTGAATGTATCTATTTTGGTAATATTTTGAATCCATAATCCTACAGACTCTGACTAGAGAACTTGCATTAGGGTGAAATTGCTATGGCAACTTCAGATCAGTGGAGGGGAAAGAAAGGATCAATCCCTGTAATGTTGAAGTAGGATAGACCAATGTGACAATAGTAAATATTGTAGGAAATGGACGTGCACAGTGGTTAATCTGTGCTCTTTCATTGCCAGATTTTTATTTATTGTAACATTTGGCAGCACAACAGATACAAAAACCTGCATTACATTCATTATACTCATAGATAGTAAGATTTTTTTTTTAATTTGTAAAAGCAAACAAAAACGTGCAAAGCAAATTACTATTTTGCATCCTTTCCAATCTGCACTTGTTCAGCTCTCACCAGCTCAGCAGGCCACAGACAACGATTGCATATGTGTGCAAGTGCCAGGAAAGGTGCTTAGACCCCACTGATTTAATGGGACTAAAGCACATGGTTAAAGGTAAGCATGTGCTTAAGTGCTTTCCTGAGGTTATTAAACTTTCGATCTCAGAATGACTTCAGCTGTAATTTACATGCATTGTGGAGGGGCTTTGTGAGAGAGAAGGATTAGTAACGTATGAAAACCAAAGAGGAAAAAAAGAAAATACATGCTAATGATGAGCCTAAGTCTTTGTATCTCTTCATGAATTCCTGGAGCAGGTCTAGTGTGTAGACAATGAATTCCAGAAATGATAAACTGAAACTTAGAAATTATGAAAAATGAATAGCTAATGAGATCAACTCTGAAGTTACATGAAAGTTAGAGAGCTGCTACAATGTTATATGTAGGCTTGGAAGGATTAGCTTTTTATCAGTAAAGACTGGTAAATGTTGATTTCACCATGCACACATAAATCAACAAAAAATATTTCCATCGATAATAACTGACACGGACAGACAAGCAAAATAGGGAAAATGCTGCTTGGGAACGTCTTAGAGTTTGATTTAAAGATCTTTACTTTGTATATTGTGACACTGAACATAGACCTCTGCCCAGTTTTGTGCAACTGTGAAAACTTAAATTGATAAAAATCTCAAAAAACGTGCTGGAGTAGGAAGAGGGTCTGAGACATAAGCCCTTGTATGAGAGGCCTGGTCTGAGGCAGGACCTGCTCACAGAATCTGGGAAGAACAGGGTTGATATTGCAGAAATACACATTCCTAAGAAGTGCTAGGCACAAAGTAGTCACACGAACACATCCCGATATCAAGTGGTACCAAAACATCCCAATATCAAGGATGGTACAAAACATTCCCCAAGGATAACAAAAGCACATGGACCCCACCTAAAAGAGAAGGTCAGGATGATAGTATGTAACTTGTTTATATCAGGACATAAACGTATCTCAGAGGGAGTATCTTTGGCCAGCCTAGGGGGCAGTGAAAAGTCCTGCCACTAACGGAGCTGCGTCCATTGTCATGGGCATACATGTCTTAGTATCTTCATAAAGTCTGCAGGTGCTATTACCATGCTTCGTCAACAATAAACCTGGCTGGGTGCCTTTGTACCTTAACGAATCTTGTGGTCATTGGGCAGTTCACTTCATGTTGGCTGTGCCAACTGTCTGCGCAGAGCTGGGACAGCACACAGGGAAAATACACACCTGCAGCCAAACATCCATCCACACTGGTGACCCCCGACTACTGATCTGGTAAGTAAGCAAGCTGTCCTCTGCAGAAATCGTGATCTAACATGATAGAAAACCACAAGCTAGGGAACCCCTTTAACCCTTCCCTGCAAATCCCCACACAGTGTAATAAGGTATGGGCATGCTGGGTTGCTAGCAAAAAGAGGTCCATATAAATTTTAAAAAATGTAGTGGTGAAAGTATTGTTTGCTACTTTTTCCTTCTGTGCACTTACAAATAAACATCAATATTGTCAGTCAAAATTATTTTAAAAAAATAGAATTCTGCCCAGCCTGATTTGTCAGTTGGCAAGGATGGTCTTGTGGCTAAAACTAACAAAGCATGACTGACAGTCAAGAGATCTGAGTTATGTTCTCAACTCTACCATGGACTTCCAGCATGACCTTGGGTAGGGCGCTCGGTGCTTCATTTTCTCTATCTCCAAAATGGGAATAAGCCAACTTCACAAAGGTGGTTAGAGGCTGAACTCTTTGGTGTTAGCCCTTTTATAGCATTTTTCCACCTAAAGATGTCAAAACCCATTGCACAGTATTATCACCAGCTTTAAGATTAAACTTAGACTTACCCACATGACCCAACGTATGGTCTAGTAAACTCTTTGGGGCAGGGACTTCATCTTCTATATGTTCCTCACTTTTGTGTACTGAAAAAATTACATACTAATCAAAGAACCATGACAGGATCAGGAATAATGGGGATGCTCTGCTTGGCCTAGGTCCAAGTTTGGAGTGGGTAGAAATCATGATTCAGATGCACCAGGAAAATTGGTGTGAGGGATAGAAAGTATGTGCATCAATGTGGTGAAGCTTACAGAGTACATGCTCTGAGTCCTCCTGGATTCAGTCAGGGTAAGGTGTCCATCACAGATCCTTTCCTCAGCACTCCCATTTAAAAAATTCACCCACTGTGGACAATTTATACCAGCGATACATAAGTATATCATTGTCAGAGTTCAGGATCCCCGATTCCTTACCATTTTCATCTTGTTTGCTCTTTCGTCTGGGCCTTTGGTTGTTACAGTTTCTTGGGCAGCTACTGTGACCATATCATACCGCAAATCACATTTTTTGGCTGTTAATTATTGTGGTTTGTGAATGGAGTCCTAATCCAAACCTGCTGAGTTCTTCACTTGTTAATCTGCTCTGATGCTCAGAGAATACGAATGGCCCTGGAACTAGAGAGCTCCTTACTGCTTATTTCAATGACAAAATATATGGCATGAAACTGATCAAAATCTCCTAAGTAATTTGGACCTCAGCTGGGAAAATGCAACACCGTGGAAACCTATTTAAATTTTCTGCAGTTACATACATAATTGATCCATCATTTAAAAATTCAATTTGGGATCACCAGAACAGATCATAAGTCCTCCCTCTGTCTTCAGCCATTTGCGTTTTCCAATTACATAATGTCGCCAGTATAATTAATAGCATTAAACATTGATTTCATTTTAGTCATTACTCCTTTGTTTATTTAAGTGATTTTGGAGCGAATGTAGCTGTGAGTAAGACCCGGAAAGAGGAAAAGAAGATGGTATTTTAGGTGACAAGGCCCACTGACACCATCTGTGTTGCTGGGTGTCACCTCAGGTCTTTTATCACATTGCATCAGATAGCGAGCAATGTGGCTGTCTAGCTGTGAGGGGATGTGTCACAGCATGCTGGCCTAGGGCTCTGATTTTCACAAGTGCGACGCACCTGCTACTCAAGGGGAGTGGCCAGAATTTAGGACCTCTGAAAAACAAACCGTTAGACACTGGTTGGACGAGGCCCCCCGCACTCCCCACCACATGGCATCTCCGGGCCAGATCCTGTAAAATGCCAAGCACCTTTTGTAAGGTGCTACACATCCAGATTCCCACAGACCTTACACCAAGAATTAGGAGGCACCCGGATCACACTGTGGGCCTGCTACCTTGCTGCTGTGTTCCTTGTGCAGCTGTGTACTCCTACGCAAAGTGGGTGCAGATTGCTATCGCACTGGAAGTCTCCACTCATTCATATTGCCGGTGGCTTTTGATACCCAGTTTGCTCCAATGCAAATGGCAATACAACATGCAAGGCAATGGAGAATCAGGCCTTTTGGGCCAGATATTTAAAGATATTTTAGGTGCCTACCTCCCATGGATTTCAGTAGGAGTCAGGTGCCTAAATACCATTTAAGATCAGGCCCTTATGTTGTCATTGAGAAGAGCTATTCAGTAAAAATGGATTTCAGCTTGTTACAGTCCATCAGTACTACGTGGAGGGTAATTAATTTTAAGGGAACTTTCACTGCCTTTCCCAACCCAATTACTGGAATTTTTGGACATTCTTTATTCAGAACAACTCAGCACATCCCAGGCCAGTTCTAGTTACTCCTTGCTATAGGACCTCATATGGAACTGCACCTTTAATGTCCCCAAAGCCCAAAGGGGGTTCTCATAAGAAAATCTTGAGAAGAAAAAAGGGAGTTGCATTGTTAATATGGAAAAAAATGTTTTGTCACAGTAAGATCCTTCCATCAAATGATTTCAAAGTGCTTTATCTATTATTCCAATTTCACGGGAAACTGAGACACAGAGATATTAAATGCCTTCCTGAAGCTCACACAGGAAATCCAAAACAGATCTCCTGATTCCTAAACAGGGCTTTAGTCAAAAAATTATCCTTCCAACTCGTATTATGCTGCAGGAACTATATGAGAGTCAAATGAATGAAAATTAACAGCCAAGCTAAATGGGAGGAAGCATTACCTAGTGATTAGAGCAGATGGCTGGGAGTTGGGACTCCTGGCTTCTATTCCCATGCATGTTACAGACTTACTTAGTGACCTAGTAAAGTCTTTTTAAAAACGGCTATAAAAATGGGCATTATATATAACCGGTTTAATTTTTTAGTGGGTGCAAATATGCTTTGAGACCCTCGGGTGAAAAATGCAAGATAAGTGGAAAGACATAATTGTTAAAGTACAAACCTCCATCAACTAAGTGACTTCTGGTGTTGTCATCCTCGCTCCACCCTGCCATTCGGAAAGGATGGACCCGGCCCCAAAATAAGCCCATCTCCATTTATGAAAGGGAACTGCCCTTTTCCAGGCAAACTTTTGTCAAGAAACGAGTCTGGGATTGCAGCTGTGACATTTCCTCCATCGGCCTCATCAATCAAAAAACCATGAAACACCATGGCACTCATGAATATTCAGGCCGCTGAGAGAAGGCCTTTAGATACTGACCCAACACAAACCGTGTCCCATCAATCTGTTTCTGAATGAAGCTCAGGCAATGGCAACATCCTGTTGAAAGAGCCCACACAAAGCACTTTTGATTTGCTCGCTAACATGGCCCTCGAGTAAGAAAATCAATCCAAACACAACATGACATGTGCGTTTTATTAAGTCTGCGTTGTCGAGCCTGCATTATTTAATAGTGTCTCTGTTACAGCCTCTGCGAAGAGTTAAATCTCCTCAACAGAATCATGGCTGGAGCTAGAATTAGTTAGGGAAAACTGGGTTACCTAGTATCTTCCTGCCATAAAGTAGTGATGTGCTGGATGAACTTCCAAATCTCCATCTTCGATAAGCATCAGGGATCAGTTCAGATGCTTCTCTCCAGTCTGTTTGGTTGAGAAAGGAGGCTGGAAATGTCACAAGATTAGGCTTTCTTCGAGGAGATTTCCAGTATTTTCTGGGTCTGACTGAATACTGTAAGAGCCGCGTCTTCCCTGGTACTCCAGGACTTGTGGCTCTGGCCACAGCAGGAAATGCAAAGTCCCAACTTGGAAAGGACAACATCGATGACCAAATAGAACAAAAAATGACCTTTACTATTAAAAAAAAAAAGTAGAGGTTTGAGTGAAGGTTCAGGTCAGTTCAGTTATTTGACCTTGCCTGACCTATTATTTTATAAGATATGCAAATTCCCTTTGGCTCACAGGCTCCCTGATAGTTTAACCTGTCAAACCTCTGCTCCTTAACTGCATTAAAAATGGGACTGATCAAGCAAGTCAAATACTGAAAGTAAATCTACATTGAATAACCTCTAACTGCTAAGAAGACCCCATCAATTGCTAGCAGAAGGACCAGTCCTGCAAATGCTTCCCCCAGATCATTGGCTACAACCAAGGAGTACACAGTGCAACTCAGGAGTGGTGGTGGGGCATGTACAATGGTAGCTTGTAAAGCCACTGTTGTATTCCCCCAATCGTAAAGCCAGATGTGCACCAAGTCAGGCCCCTAAAATATGTTGGCACAGCCTGAAACCTCAAGGGACTGATTCAGCAGCTGGGGCCCTGCAATGGGTTGATCTCCTATGGCTGGCTGCACTGACTCTAAAGCAGCTTTGCACCATGGTGCAGGACAAAGCAGCTACAATGCAACCTACAATCTGGGCCTCTGACTACTGGGCATGGTTGGTGGCTCATTTCAATGGAATTACTCAGGGTGAAAAGTAGAGTTTGGAGGGAATTTTCCAACTAAATGGGTTTTTTTAGGTCAGAAAATGATGATTAATTTAAACTGAAGTTGTCCCCAGGAAAAGGTCAGTTTTGACAAAATCTTTTACTTACAATTTTGAAAACAAAGTTTCCAAATGCTCAAAGTTTGATTTCAACATGAAAAATTCTGGTTTTTGGGGTTTGAAACGGTTGCCCAAAGCCATTGTTTTTAGAGATTTTTGAACCTGAACTTGCTCACAGGGGGCAGATCCTTGTAGTGTGACTCCTGTAATCCTTAGTCTATGGGAAACACTCATTATCTTACTGTAGCACTTAGCTAATGTTAGTGTGGTGCTTTGAAGATGGACAGTGCTATGTAAGTGTTGTGTGTTGTTATAATCTGAGCTGGCACCAATAAATCTTCATGTAAATTAAAATCTTAGCCTGTCTTTCTTTTTGGTTCTGCTGGGACTCTGTGTCTGCTCTGCATCTCACACCAAGTCAATTAATGAGGTGGTGTGGGGATCTAGGATGGTCAGGGATGGGACAAACGGAAGAGGCCAAGCTGAGGGTTGGATGAAGATTCTCCTTCCCCGTTCCCAGTAGAGCTTCCCTTGAACAGTTAATTCAGACCCAGGGTATGCTAATTTTTTGCTCTTGTCCCCTCCCCTCCATGGTGGGGATTAGAAGGGAGGTTCCCAGGGCAGCCACTTGGGGGAAACCCTGCTGGCTGCTGCTAGGAAGCCCTGGGTTGAAGGGAGGGAGGCAGCGGATTTGAAGTCAATGGGAATGCAGGGTGCTCAGCGCCTCTCAACAGACAGTCAGCCCATGCAGGAGGCTAAACTATCAGGCCCTAGCAGAGGAGTCTTCATGTATGCAGTCATGTGATACTGCAAATAGAAAAAGTTTTATTCTTCCCCTTGCAACAGTGCTTCTCCCCAGCTACCGTGGCTGAAAGCTGCAGTGGAGAGCGTGTTGATTCAGACTCACTCAGACCACGCTGAGAAGCACAGGAGTAGTGGGGAAAACCAGAATCTGAAAAATGGAAATGAAACTAAGGCTCGAGGGACTGGAGAGAGACAAAGTTAGCAGAAGACCCGTTAGTAACAGTTTGGTGGTTTATGTTGTTTCGGGAATCATTTGTAACACTGCAGCAATGCCATTCCTCTGCAGATTCCATTAGTTTTATATCATCTACTTCCACGTGCTGTTGATTCATACGCCGTGCTTTTCTTCGGGGTTTGTACGTCTCCATTACATTTCCCTGCAGTTCCAAGACTTGTAGCTGTGCTTTTTGGAGTGCAGCAGTGAAGGTGGCGTGCAAATTTCCATGTTATAAAACCTCAGTCCAAGCAGTCATTGTTTTAATCTCCTGACAAATGTAGAAATAAAATCAATCTGCTGGTAAGTTATAGAAGATAAAAAGGAATTGGTAGATGGGCTTCCTTTACAGTCTTACCATTCCAAATGACCTTGAGTTTCACAATATAATTCTGCACATCCTTAGCCCATATAAGTTTAAAGTGTACATACGTCTGTGGTCTAAATAGGGAGGGTATCCAGAGGGAAGAGGAGGGGAGCAGTGAAATGGACTCTGCCTCATGACTAGAAGGTTGGAGGTAATAATTATTTTCATTTATATAATAACCTAGCCCTGTTTTATCTGGATGAAATTAACCCCTGTAGCGCACAAGGCCTATGCACTACTTAAATCCGGATTAAGTCCTATTTTGAGGATTCAGGTGATTCACAGGTCATGTGCAGGGCCTCTGCACAGGGGAAAATTCCACCCTAGATGCATCATTATTAATCATGTTTATTACAGTAGTACCTAAGTACCAACCAAGATCATTGCCCTGTTGTGCTGAGCACTGTACCAACACAGAACAGTAGGCACTCCCTACCTCAGTTTACAATCTCAAGATAGACACAGGCAGGGGAAAGGGGTAGAACACACAGGCAGAGGAACAATGCGATCATGTTAGTTCCGCACACACAAAAAATCTTAGTTGGTTTTAGTTGGGTGGGGGCAAACTTCATTTAGAATAAAATAACATGTAAAAAATAAATGCATACCCTGGTGTATGCATTGTTTGCCTATTATCGCATTCCCAGGGGTTCAACCTTTGCTGGAGGCACGGGCCATTTTGTTTCCAATTCAGATACTGCCTGTTACAGAATATATGTGCATATACACACACGCTCACCCATGCACAAACACGGTGATCGCTTTTCCTGAGACTTCATTTTTGTTCTTTCTCATGCTGTTTTCCTTTCATCTGGAACAAGCCATTCAAGCATACGCTTGCTCTTTGGCTATAGCAAATATGAGACACAATAATAATAATAATAAAAAACTATAATTAAAATATTATTCTGGCTTCTTGCAAATCTTCGCATATATTACTTGGTGTTTGCTGCCTGCTTGGTGTGAGAAACGGGAGCTGAGGAACCAAAGAGAGATACAGAAGGAGCCATTTGTAAAATGCAAGCACGAGGCACAAATGGATGCTTGATTTTTTTACCCCTCGATCTCATTTCAGTGACGTCCCTTATTCACTAGCACAGATGTGGAGTGTCTCCTTTCTATTTTTCAATTGGACAAGATGGCAAACAGTTTCTCCTAATTAGGTGACTGATGAATGTCACCAGTTTGGCACAGCTCCCAAAGTTAGATTTTTTTTTTTAAATTAGCAGTCAGATCTGTTACTTTGCTTCCATATTGGCCATGTAGTGACAAAGTTCTGAGGAAGGAAATATTTTTAGGAAAGAAAACAATGAGAATGGTTCCTGCCTCTAAGTGATATATGGGGTTTACTTAGCTCCTACTGTTTCCTGAAAGGGCACTCTGGAGAGTAAATTACTCTCGTTAATGGTGGCTAAATATATGCTCCTAAAATAGCTCATGTCCTATTGTTAATAAATAATCTGCAAACATGTCATCTTTCTTGGCTTTTTCAGTATATTTGGGAGCCTACACATTTTTTGTGATGCAACTCCCTCCTGGACCCCGATATTTTTTAACTACCCCGCCCCCCCCCGTGCAAATAAATATACATTTTTCAGCTAGGGCCCAATCCCAAAGCTACTGCAATCAATGTAAAGATGCCCATTGATTTCAATGGGGTTTGGACCATGCCCGTGAAAAGGATATAAGCAGGGATCACAGGCCTCCGGACAAATTGTCATGTACACCATTTTTTTAAATGTCTCCCCACGTGACTTTAAAATCTCAGGTTTCAGAGTAGCAGCCATGTTAGTCTGTATTCGCAAAAAGAAAAGGAGTACTTGTGGCACCTTAGAGACTAACCAATTTATTTGAGCATGAGCTTTACGAAAGTTTTACCTCACGAAAGCTTATGCTTAAATAAATGTCTTAGTCTCTAAGGGGCCACAAGTCCTCCTTTTTTTAAAATCTCAGGGTCTCTATGGCTTAGGCTGCAGCATGGTCTTACAATCTCGGACTCAGACGGGTAAAATGCATTAGCTTATGGAAGCCACGTATACTGGATGAACCAAGGTCAAACAGCTGTCGGCTTTCGGCTTCCCACAATATGGGACTTGTTGATGCCAAAAGAGATTGCAGGTTTTAAATACAAGCAAGAAAGGGGATTGTTTTGATCTATGGCCTCCAGGTGGCCAGGAAAGATGAATACATCTCAAAACCAAAGAGACTTTTTTAGTTTATTACTGACTGTGCCCTAGACTGAGCATTTTTCTCTAGCCCGGTGGAGTGAGTGGAGCCCACCTGCACTGGCCCAGGAAGAGCGCAGGGAATTCATTTTGCTGCTGTCGCCCCAGCCACATCCCCTCCCATCCCAGAGCGGACCCCTTTCCTCATCTCCACTCTGGCGATGGCTCTTCCCAGAGCTGGGAATCGGGCCGGCAGGGATGGGCTGTTGTGGAGGTGCCCCTTCTCATGGCACTGTTCTCTTCTGCTTCCAAAGCACAGCGGAGAGGTCTGTGGCTACAGAGGCCGAAGGCCAGACTTCATTTTGGGAAGGTGGGTTCTGGATTGCTGGGGGCAGTATGGACTGTCGCTGGCTGGAACTTACAGCAGGCTCTCATCGCTGTGTCCTGTAATTTTAAACCCCAGCAAAGAAATGACACACCCAAAATAACACAACAAAGGGTGACTTTACAGGAGCAGGAAAATAGGATCTGGGGAAGGAAAGAATTAGGGTTGAATACGAAGTATGAAACATCAACAAATCAACCAATTCCCCACCTCCCAATACTCACACCTCTTCCCCACCCCGAAACATCCTCCCTGGAAGATGGTAGGCTGGGGGTGAGTCCAGAGATGAATGCTGCAGCACTGTGAATGTTGGCCAGTTTAATCAAAAATGTTCCCCATTGTGTCTTAGGTGGGAAAGGTCCTCTCCTGGCTCCCTAGTCTGGAGTCCTATGGAGGTCTCAGCTGGCTCGTGGTAGCTGGCACTGGGTTGGATCACTGCCACTCTGGATGCTGGTCTATACAGAGCTGCAGCTGCCTGACCCAGGCACTAGATTCTAGAGCAGTTCAATGACTCCCTTTGTGGGGAGACGGAGTTAACCAGAGACTCCCTGAACCATCCTGTTTCGCCCTCAGCTCCAAACCCAAAGCTCAGAACTGAAACTAAACTAGTCTCTTTTCCTCCGAATCAGGTTGACCCTCCCACTAAGGGGCTGAGCAGCCCTGGCTCATCATTGGCCCAGCAAATTGCTCGACCATATCACCTCCATGCAGCAGCCTCCCTATTGGCCACAGCAGGAGTTTCTAGTCCATTTTGTCCCAATTCCTGACTCCAAGCCAGGTGGGAAGTGGTGCCAGAGGGCTCTGGACTGGTAGCCATTAGTGCTGTAGTCCAAAGGGTAGGACCCCCTAAAGGCTCAGTCTGGAGTTCCAGGAGCTAGCAAACTCCAAGTGGTAGTTATACAATGCTACTGGTGTGAGCGGTAGGGTGATACCAAGAATTACTGAGAGTACAATCTGTTAGGGTTACTAACCCTCTAGGATTGTCCTGCAGTCTCCAGGAATTAAAGATTAATCTTTAATTAAAGATTATGTCACGTGATGAAACCCCCATGAATACGTCCAAACAAAACTGGCAACCCTACAATCCAAAGAGAAGATAAAACCAAAATCTCAAAATTATCATTTTTGCAGATGTTGAGTCTTCTAATGGGCTGTTCCCTGTTAATCCCTCACTGATATGAAACGACGAGGACTGTAAATGCTAGTCACCTTAGAATAATACAATGAATAAAATAGCAGGTCATGTGCACAGCTCTAGTTTAAACTCATCTAATTGTAGTAAAGCAGTACTGCAAAGGGGAAGTGGCTGACATATGAGAGGCCGTGAACCTCGGAGAACCTGCTTTAGTTCTGAAAAATGGCCAAATCTTTAGGTTCTTCTCAGGAGTGCCAATCTTCCTGGGTCTGAATAGCAGGGCTTCCTCATGAGACTTCTCAAGGCATTGCTGGTCTAATTGGATTCCGGAACAGGATCCCTCATGGTATTTGGCACAGTGGCCACTGCTTACTACTCTAACCACTGTCGTCTCTGTTAGGTTGTGCTCCCCTTCGTCTGTTTGTTGCATCCACCTGTTGTCTCTGCTCTTATGCTTGGCTTATAAGCTCTTTGGAGCAGGGGGACCATCTTTTTGTTATCTGTGTTCAATGCCTGATCTTTGATTTTGTTCTAGGTGCTACCACAATACTTATCACTTATAACAGCTTTCCCTCTTTTTCCCAGATGGAAATGGGAAGTTCAGAGGCCGCAATGAAATATAATAAAAGGGGAAAGAGTTTACCTGGATCTCAAAAAGGTTCAGATTCAAAAGGTTCAGGATCAGGCTAAGTTTTTGGCTTCGTTTTTATTGTTCAAAATGGCTTTGCCCATCCCTAGTGATCCTAGTCTTTGAAGGTGCTGTGTGTTGTGGCCTTGCACAGCAGCTTTTAGACCTGTAAAATGATTGATTGCCGCAGTCTGGTTTGCAAATCTCCCGGGATGACACACTTGGAAATGAGCTGCGTTCCTGGTGAAATATTTTAAACCAATCAAATAATACCCCTTTTGTTTATAATTTAGTTACACTCTGAGCAGTAGAAATAGATAGTTGAGAGTTCATCCAATATCTAATACTGTAGGTATCCTCCAGCTCTTTCTTCTGTGGAAAGGGTCCACTTTTAAGAAACAACGGACCTGATTCACTTCTGCGTCACTCCAGGTTTACACCCAAATCACTAGTTATACCAGCATAAACCTGGAGCAATGCAGTGCCCAGTCAGGCTGTCACAGGTTCACTCACCACACTGTCCCCTCCTGCTGGCTATTTTGGGAATTAGCTCTGCTCAGCAGGTGTGCCCTCTGGTGGTGGTGGCTCTCCCGTCCTTGTGTCCACCTGCAGACCCACTGCAGTTCCAGTCTCTCTAGCTCTGCTTTGTGGCACAGCCCTCCGGCAGTGTCACAATCCGGGTTCCCCCCTTCCAGGAGACTCCTTCCGCAAGTCTTGCCACTCCTCGCAGCGGCTTGGCAGTCCACAGCCTAGCAGGGTGGGGGGGCAGGGGGGGCAGGCCTACCCACTACTCTGGATCCCAGCCCAGGGACCCTGTAAACAACAGCTTCCTGCTGCCCCTCCTTTCTTTCTCCACCAGTCTGTCTCAATCCCCGGGGCCACTTCCCCGGAGCCCCAGCACTTTCAGCTTCAGCTTCAGCTTCAGCTCCTGCTCCTGGCTTCTTCACCTTCTTCCCAGGGCCTTGGGTCTGCAAGTCCTAGCAGCCCTGTTCACTGTGCTAGTTCTGCAGCCCACTAGGAAGCCAGTCGGCTACCTTGGGTTCCCTGCAGCAGACTGACTTGCTCTGGCCTGCAGCTTCCTTTTATATGGGCTGGCTGGGCCCTGATTGGCTGGTTCAACTGCTGCCCTAATTGGCCACAGCCACTGCCCTAACTGGCTGTTTCCTTGTAGCCTTCCAGGCTGGGTTTTAACCCTATCAGGGCCAGGGCGAGGCAGACGCCCCATCGCACACGCCTAACGTAGGTGCATCTGTATGACATATACATATTTATTACATAGTAGGACCACAATCTAATAGTTACAGCATGAACATGATGATCAGGATGCCTGGATTCTATTCCCTGCTCTAGCATGGCCATATTGTGTGATCTTAAGCCAGCCACTGAACCTTTCTGTGCCTCAGTTTTCCAAGCTGTAAAACAAGGACAATACTGCTCACCTGCATAACAGAGGAGTTTGTACAAGTTAATTAATCTTTGTAAAGCACTTTTGGATCCCCAGATGAACTGTTCTCTCTCTCTCTCTCTCTGTCAAGAAGATTGGAGGCAAATTGCATTTGTGCCTGCATCCTCAATGATCAGCATGAGGAAGCTGGTTTCTTTGCAGAAATTTCCCATGCTGCCGTGTGTGTTAATTATTATTAAACTGAACATGCATGCAGTTACCAGCGACATATCCCATTTCTTTAACCTTGCTGTCAATGTCTCCATTATTTATTTATTTTTAATTCTCTTTCCCAGTTCCCAGACTGCCAGGAGATAACATAATTTAGCATAACACAGAAGCTAGGGGAAGTGTGGGTTTGTTCCTCAGAAAACTTCAGGAATAATGACTCTCTTGCTGGTGGAGTTAGCTCTGTAGCTGTTTAATTGGGACAAAATGTTGGTAATTGGGACAAAATACAACATGGTTTTACAAAAGGTAGATCGTGTCAAACCAACTTGATCTCCTTCTTTGAGAAGGTAACAGATTTTTTAGACAAAGGAAATGCAGTGGATCTAATTTACCTCGTTTAAGTAAGGCATTTGATATGGTTCCACATGGGGAATTATTAGCTAAATTGGAAAAGATGGGGATCAATATGAAAATTGAAAGGTGGATAAGGAACTGGTTAAAGGTGAGACTACAACGGATCACACTGAAAGGTGAACTGTCAGGTTGGAAGGAGGTAACTAGTGGAGTTCCTCAGGGATTGGTTTGGGGACCAATCTTATTTAATCTTTTTATTACTGACCTCGGCACAAAAAGTGGGAGTGTGCTAATAAAGTTTACGGATGATACAAAGCTGGGAGGTATTGCCAATTTAGAGAAAGACCGGGATATCATACAGGAAGATCTGGATGACCTTGTAAACTGGAGTAATACTAATAGGATGAAATTTAATAGTGGAAAAGTGGAAGGTCATGCATTTAGGGATTAATAACATGAATTTTTGTTATAAGGTGGGGACACATCACTTGGAAGTAACAGAGAAGGAGAAGGATCTCGGAGTATTGGTTGATCACAGATTGACTATGAGCCGCCAATGTGATATGGCTGTGAAAAAAGCTAATGCGGTCTTGGGATGCATTAGGCGAAGTATTTCCAGTAGAGATAAGGAGGTATTAGTACCATTATACAAGGCACTGGTGAGACCTCATCTGGAATACTGTGTGCAGTTCTGGTCTCCCATGTTGAAGAAAGATGAATTCAAACTGGAACAGGTACAGAGAAGAGCTACTAGGATGATCCGAGGAATGGAAAACCTGTCTTATGAAAGGAGACTCAAAGAGCTTGGCTTGATTAGCCTAACCAAAAGAAGGCTGAGAAGAGATATGATTGCTCTCTATAAATATATCAGAGGGATAAATACCACGGAGGGACAAGAATTATTTAAGATCAGTATCAATGTGGACACAAGAACAAATGGATATAAACTAGCCATCAAGAAGTTTAGACTTGAAATTAGATGAAGGTTTCTAACCATCAGAGGAGTGAAGTTCTGGAACAGCCTTCCAAGGGAAGCAGTGGGGGCAAAAGACCTATCTGGCTTCAAGACTAAGCTTGATAAGTTTATGGAGGAGATGATATGATGGGATAGCCTAATTCTGGCTATTAATTGATCTTCAACTATTAGCGGTAGATATGCCCAATGGCCAGTGATGGGATGTCAGATGGGGTGGGATCTGAGTTATTACAGAGAATTCTTTCCTGGGTGTCTGGCTGGTGAGTCTTGGCCACATGCTCAGGGTTTAGCTGATCACCATATTTATGGTCGGGAAGGAATTTTCCTTCGGAGCAGATTGGCAGAGGCCCTGGGGGTTTTTTGCCTTCCTCTGCAGTGTGGGGCACCAGTCACTTGCTAGAGGATTCTCTGCATCTTGAAGTCTTTAAACCACGATTTGAGGACTTCAATAGCTCAGACATAGGTTAGAGATTTGTTACAGGAGTGGGTGGGTGAGATTCTGTGGCCTGAATTCTGCAGGAGGTCAGAATAGACAATCATAATGGTCCCTTCTGACCTTAAAGTCTATGATTGTTTAGAGCGAGCGACATGGTTTGGGAGATGGAAGAAGGTAATGGTGGCAGTAGATGGCAGACAGAAAGAGCCTGTTAAATTAGAAAGCTGACACTTCTGAAAGAAGATTATGAGCAAATCAGGGAAACTTGTGCTCATTTAATGCTCTCTGATGTGGGCAATTTAATTATGGCTCAACAGACAGGGGAAAATAAAGCAGCCGAACACTGTTGATGATAAATTAAAAATAAACTAAAAATAACAAGCTGGGAAAAGGCAGGAACTGGAACTTTCATCAGGTCCGTGCCTGTTCTAACAAGCTCCGATTTCCTCCGAATACTTAAACACAACCATAGTACTTACCAGTGTTTGTGCTCCTTCCTGTTGCTTATTTTCCTACAGGTAAAAGACAAAAGGTCATCAAGCCAGGTAGTTTGCCAAGGTAGTTAAACTGCAAAAATCTTTATCCAGGAAAAGAAAACCTAAGAACAATGTATCTCTAGGAATGGATTAAAATTTTCTATAATTACCCAGAAATATTAATGCTGCGTGTGAGGGAATTACCACAAGAATTAGTATGAGATTATGTAATTGTCCATTTTAACAAGAACCAAATCTATGCTGTGACGGAGCAAAGAAACCACACTATATTAAAGCATTGCTGTTACTGTCATGTACTTCTGTACCAGATATGGACTGGTCACCAAGCTTCTTTATACACACCAGCTGTGTTTATTGTAAGATCCTTTAATGCTCTGCCAGGTATGGCTAAGATGCTTTTAAATAAGGTATTTTACACAGTGGCTGAACAGTATAATGCAGTTTAGCATTCCACTACATCTTCCCCTTTAAATTCTGCATCCCTACCATTTACAATACCACACTATCGTGCTGTCTTTGAAGTTCAGTATGTATCAGTCTGTTAAGTGTCTCCGAATCGTACTGGTTTTCTAATTACATGACCAGAACATGCAACACTTGGTCATCTGGCTGTCTGTTAGTTGCAATGACTCACTGTGGTTGGCTTGGACTCCTTGAGACTTCTTCATCTGCCATCCGTAGAATTTGCTCTGTTGATTGTTCTTTCTGAGGAACACACGGTAGATGTCGACGATTTCTGTTGAACTCTCCACTGTCGGACTTGATCACATAGGATCTGGGTGCTGAATTTTTTTTCTTTACGACAGTGAGAACTGTCCATACTTTTTCTCCATCCAATTTGATATAAACATGGTTCTAGATGTGGCAGTTCTCTAGCTGAGTGACGTCTGTTCTAAAAGTGTTTGTAAGTTCTTTTAGCCTTTTGATCCAGTTTGGCTACTCTCTTCATGTGTGGCAGCTTTGGAAATAGTTTCTTTTCCAAAGTTGGAAAAGTAGTGCTGAGTTGTCTTCCCATCAGGAAGTGTGCTCAACTACATCCAGTGGCTGCTATCGGTGTTGATCTGTAACTCAGAAGAGCAAGGAATGGATCTGCCTGCTGTAGGATTTTCTTGGCTATTTGTACAGCTGTGTCAGCCTCTCCTTTCACATGTGGGTAATGTGGGTTGCGAGTAATATGATCAAAATCATATTTCATTTGGGATGACTTAAATTCTGCTGCAGTGAATTGTGGTCTGTTATCCATCACCAGTTGATCTGGAATACTGAAGTGAGCAAAAGTGCACTTCAATTTCTTGATAACATTGCAACATGTTACGTCTGTCAAGTACATTATTTCTATATACATGGAAAAACAGTTCATGATGACCAGGTAATGATGTCCTCTGAATTCACATAAATCTGCAGCTAGTCTCTTCCAAGGTCTGTCAGGTAGAGGTATTTGTTCACTGCATGGTTCAGCATCGTCTCTTAAGTGGATCTGTACTGGATTGCCTCTCAAAAGTCCTATATCATCAAATCCTCCATTGAGTTCTTCCACCTTTTTCACTGGGCCCATCATGGCTGCCACGCTGCAGCTGAGAAGATTATTCGTCTTTGACCCTTTGACCACATGCATTCTGAATGCATAGCTTTTGTCTTTGTAAGATGTTTCTGTGGTGGACTGGCTCATGCAGTTCAGAATGTCTCCGGTAACTTCAGCTCTGGGAGCGATGAAGGTAATTGTAAATCCCTTCTGAGATGCCTGTGACATCAGCTCCTGAGTCAATTTTAAAGTCAATAGTCTTGCCAAGAATATTCAGTTTCACTCTCCAGGCAAGATCTATCTCATCACAAGTGATAGATCCCAGAAACAATGGCTCTTGATTGTCTGTAATATGAGTCAACTCCCTGACTGTTTTGATGTGGCAAACAGCTGCAAAATGTGCATATTTTGTGCATATATTACACCACGTACCTCTGGCTGGACATACATCAACTTGTGGAATGTGAATTTTTCCACACCGTAGGCTGGAATTTGTCCCTCTTTTCCCGGGAGTTCTTTCCCCTTGTCTCATGGTTTTATGATAATGACTTCTAACACTCTAGTGTCTGTTTATAGCCCCTAAAGAGACAAGGTGGGTGTAATATTTTCATGTTTTGTATTTCCAAAAATCACAGTTTTCAGCCAGCATATACAGAGTGCTTATAAAACATTCAATATTTCCCCCTGGTTTTTGAATTCTATAATGGAAACATGCTTTTTCATAAAACAAATTTCTCTGAGGTATAAAGCATGCACCAAACATAGCCATTTCATAGTCATCTTTGTGACAGTCTTCAGTAAAGTCAAAGGATTTAAAAATATGCTCTGCTTGTTTCTCCACAAAATAAATTAAAGACAATGCCTGCATATCTCCAGTTTCTTAGTGCAGCTTGGTAGCAATGCAAAATCTTTGCAAAATCTTTTAAACTGTTTCCGGTCTGTCCATTTTGAAGGTTTGTCAAAGCTGAAGGTCTCTGGGGCATTAAAGAGTGGCATGTTAATGAGATCCTGCCACCTCTGTGGTTGTTTCTTGTGTCTGCAGCCATTGTTGCTGTTCATAGACTTTAAGGCTAGAAAGAACCATCATGATAATTTAGTCTGACTTCCTGCATATTGCAGGACACAGAATCTCACCCACCGACTCCTATAATAGACCCCTAACCTGTGGCTGAGTTACTGCAGTCCTCAAATCATGGTTTAAAGCAGGGATCGGCAATCTTTGGCACGCAGCACCCTTGCGGGCCGGGCCGGTTTGTTTACCGGCAGCCTCTGCAGGTTATGCAGATCGCAGCTCCCACTGGCCACGGTTCGCCGTCCCAGGCCAATGGGGGCTGCGGGAAGTGGCGCGAGCAGAGGAATGTGCTGGCCGCCGCTTCCTGCAGCCCCCATTGGCCTGGAATGGCGAACCACAGCCAGTGGGAGCCATGATCAGCCTAACCTGCTGATATTGCAGGTAAACAAACCGGCCTGGCTTTCCAGGGGGCTTACCTTGGAGGGCTGCATGCCAAAGGTTGCTGATCCCTGGTTTAAAGACTTCAAGTTAAAGAGAATCCACCACTTACACTAGTTTAAACTTGCAAGTGATTCATGCCCCATGCTGCAGAGGAAAGTGAAAAAAAAAATCCAGGATCTCTGCCAATCTGAGCCGGGGAAAAATTCCTTCCCAACTCCAAATATGGTGATCAGTTAGACCCTGAGCATGTGGGCAAGCCCCACCAGCCAGACACCTGGGAAAGAATTCTCAGTAGTAACTCAGAGCCCTCCCCATCACTGACCATGGGGGATATTTGCTACTAGGAGTCGCAGATCGGCTACATGCCATGTACGTGAAATCTCATCATACTATCCCCTCCATGAACTTATCAAGCTCAGTCTTGAAGTCTGTTAGGTTTTTTGCCCCACTGCTCCCCTTGGAAGGCTGTTCCAGAACTTCACTCCTCTAATGGTTACAAACTTTCACTTAATTTCAAGCCTAAACTTGTAGATGGCTAGTTTATAGCCATTTGTTCTTGTGTCCACTTTGGTGCTTAACTTAAATAACTCCTCTCCCTCCGTGGTATTTATCCCTCTGATCTATTTATAGGTAGCAATCATATCTCCCCTCAGCCTTCTTTTGGCTCGGCTAAGCAAGCCAAGCTCTTTGAGTCTCCTCTTAGAAGGTAGGTTTTCATTCCTTGGATCATCCTAGTAGCCCTTCTCTGTTTCTGTTCTTTGTTTATTCCTGACACCATGTCATGTATTTCTGCACCAGCTATGGACTGGTCACAGAGCTTGCTTATTATACACACCAAATGTGTTCGTCATAAGATCCTTTAATGCTCTGCCAGGTATGGCTGAGGTTAATTTAAATAAGGTATTTTACACACCTCGTGGCTGCACTGAATAATACTGTTTAGCATCCCGCTACAGCTGCTGATAGTGAATGAAATACAACCCACTTTTCTGCTTGTTGCTAGGTGTTAGACCCGCAACGGTCCAAATTAGTGCCTGGCCATTGGTTCAATATACTCAGATTGAAAAGGGCAATGAATATCTTCGCCGTGATTACGTAGCCATCTATCTGAATTCTGCTGGTATTTCAATTTAGTCTTTTCAAAATACATAGATTAGGGGTTTGATCCAATGTCCATTGAAATCAGTGAGTCTGTCCATTGATTTCAGTGAGCTATGGATGAGAATTTAGGAAAGTAACAAAATTATGCATACAACATAATAAAATGTCTTGCTTATTTATTATTCCCTTCATTTGAGGAGCTCTGAGTCTTTTTAAAAACTGGGTGACTATTTTAAAGATGGGAAGACTGAACAACAGAGAGGTCAAGTGACTTGCTGAGCTCACAAACTGAATCAGCAGCACTATCAAGATCCAAACTCATGTCACTTGTGTCCCACTGCAATCACAGGAAAGCTCTGCCTGCCATTAGAAAAACACCATCTTTTTGTACCTATTCTTTATGAGATGACATTGGCTTTCCTTCTGAACAGAGATTTTCACACAATTTGAGACATTTCCTCCTCCCTGTGTTTGTCTCTACACAAGAACACTTGGGGGCATTCAGTGCTGGGTGACATTTTATACACCATTTTATATCACTGGCAGTGTACCTTTCACTGATATCTGCTACCTCCTCTGGGGATGGGCACTTGCTTTGATTTCTCTTTTTCTGAAAAGGACGTGTGTCAACACGATGCCACCAGAGGTGAGGTTATCCTCTCAGATGCTGGCTGGCTTTGTTTGAAATTTCATCAGGATGCTGTTCTTGAAATGAAGTTGCATCTTTGTGGGAATTAGCTCTATTTGCAAAACCATTCATGAATTAAATCTTGCATAATCAATGACAGTGTTATAGTTATAGACATTCCAAAGGGCTTTACAAACTGTGTGTGTGTGGTGTGTGAGTGTACTCTACATGTGTGTATGTGTATAAGAATTAGTTCATTCCTCAGAGAAATTCAGCCACCTCCAGGGCGGAATTCTGCTACCTCTCAAATCTATCTAGCTACATTCTCATACTGTGCTTTGCAAATACACAGACTCCCCTCTTTCCTCTTCCCCCACAGCTTTACATTATCCACTCAAAACAAATGATGCCTCCAACCCTTGAATTCATTTACAATATTTTCAAAGCTTCCTGTACAGAATATTGTGTTTGGATTTTAATTTACCTCAGTACTAGTTCCCACCCCATCATGCTGATGTGGATTACCTTTGGAGGAAGGGGAAAAAAAGACAACCAAAAAACAAACTAAAAATCACCATGTTTTTATCCAAATTTCGGCTTGTTTGGTTTTTTTATACCCAAGCGTCTTCACACTAAATTTAAACAGATCCTCATCCTACTCATTGAGAGATCGTGACCCACTTTAGCATTTTTATACTCTGCAATAAGATCCCCAATTCCGCCTTTTCTCCAGAATGTAAAGGATGGAACCCATCTCCCCCATAGCCCATCACAGCCAAGACTTTCCTTTGATCAATTTACCAGCTCTATTCTGCATCTCAAGATATTTCATCAGATGTTCATAAACCTCTGTCAGATCTGGGTGGCATCCTGGCCCCAGTGAAGTCGATGTGAGTTTTGCTATTGACTTCAATAGGGCCAGGATTTCACCCGTAGTGGTTAAGTATAGAGGGTATGTCATTGCTGCTTCAAAATTCAACAGGGTTAGTCAAGTTGACACTGAGGCATCAACATCAACCGTCTTATGCACCTAAATATACATGCTTTGACCTTGGTAATGGGAGAGCAAGTGCCAGCTGGAATGATTTGCAACTTACTATTCAAAAGTTTGTGTTCCTGGATGACTGTGGGACACCAACTAAAGCACCTCGAGAGACTTCAGAGTCCAGGTAACTCCCTTCATGGGACAATAGCATTTGTCGGTGATAGCACTGGTACTCATCCATGGAGTTTAGAGCTCTTCCCTCACTCTGTGAATTGTCCATGAGCAGATCACAATTTGTTGTGGTGGTTTGTGATCTGAAATTGTTCGACAAGTACTTTTTTCAAGCACATTTCAGTCTCTGGTCTGCTCACACTGGATTTGCTGTGAGAATTCATTCAAGTCTATGAGATTTGAAAGATGATACCCAAGCCAAGTGACTGCTCACCTGAGGGCACCTATATGCTGCACGAGCCTTTTGGTGGCATGTAGAGTGTAGTCCCATGCTGCAGTGTAGACGGTGAGTCACTACTTAGGTGAATAAATACACATCCGGGTATGTACCCTACAGGACCCTCCTCTCACCCAAGCAGTGCCTCCTCATCTACACTGTTATTTTTAGCAGTGCAGTGTCCTCTGCCCTCTCCCCGCCAACGCTGGAGTCTTTCCCCCTTCAGGGAAAGAGTCTGGTAGAGGGGAGGCAGTAGGGAAAGGCTCCAGCCGCTCCCTGCTGCAGGAGTCTTTCTGTGAGGCTGGGAAAGGCTCATGAAAGCCTCCAGCAGCTCCCCGCCGCTGAGCCTTTCTCCGTCGCCTCCTGCTTGCCAGTGCCTTTCACCGAGGTATATAGCCGCACACTGCAGTGTGGACACGGCCTCCTTTGCACCGCAGCATGTAGTTACACGTACCCTACATGCTGCCACAAGAGGTGTGCAGTGCAGACGGACCCTCAGCACCGGCTCTGTCCTCAGATTGCATGACCTAACCTTTGTAAATGGCTTGTGCTCTGAGTGAATTTCCTTTCCTCGTGACGTTGATTTTGCTTGGAGGCTCACCGAATCGAGGCTATGGGCCCAGCATGTGCTCTCCGTGCACATTCATCCAAATGGAACACTGCACACCTGAGTGTTTTTGGAGCAGGGAGGGACGATAGTGGTGCAAGTCGGGGGGGCTGACTCAAAATGCAATTCCGAATGTGGGGGAAAAAAAACACTCTAGAAGGAGCTTTCCAGTAATGCTAAGACCCCATTTACATCAACGGACATTTGATTGGGTTTATAAACACCAAATGTGCCCAGATGCTGCATCTGGGGGTAAGAAAGGTCTCTAGCATCTTTCCCAGATTAGGGGCTATTCCCATGTAAAAGCCAAAGAATAGTCTTTATCTTTCATGCCCCTTCTGTAAAATACTTAGCCCTCCATGGTTCACAGGACCCAGAAACTACAGCTGTGCCTACTCCAACTCTTAAGATTAGCCTGGTTATGCTGACGGGGCAGCCCAGATTTTACAATACTGGAATTCCTATGTTCCCCCCACTTCCTTATGGGGTGACTAGTTGGCTCCTAAACGCCAGTCCAGTCAAAGAAGTCTTACACCAGACATTCTAATGTTTCTGTCTCTTCCAGACAAACGGCTGGAGGCTGTCTGGAATGCGTTGTATGTTACAGAGCTATTGAACAGTTGAGTTTCATTGCTGCATTTTGCACCTTGCTGTGGTTTAATCCTATTTCCAATAAAAGGCAAAGAGACATTAACATCAGCTGGTAGAGAGCTTGACCCAAAGACCTTGCAGCCTTTTGAGGAGACACGACCCTCATATAAAGAGCTGGGTGTTCATGCTCCTGTTCCTATTCATTATGGTCAAAGTCTGAGCTCATGTCTGTTTCTTAACGCACAAAGAGTCTATAAATTTAGGGATGTTTGAGTCTTGTGTTTCCTTAAGTGAAATGTCACATTATGATAAGACTCTGCTGTATGAATGTTGGCTTTTTGAGATCCTATCTCAGAAAAGATGCTAGAGCTATTTTGGGCTCTGCAATTACACCCCACAAATAAATCCTCGGCTACTATAGAAATACAATATCACCAAAAAAAGCAGCAGCAAATAGGATTTTACTTTACATTGGAGAAGACATTATGTCACTTTAGTTTTTCATTACCAGTATAATTGTAACAGATTTATTTAACCATTTATTCAGCAGCTAGTTTGCAGAGCCTCTTGGGGCTGCTGCTGATGTTGGAGAGCTGATAGAATTATTTATCTGATAAATGCAAAAGATAATTTGATTTAAAAATTGTTTTGAGGATCTGAAAAAGCCACAGCATACATGCCACGTTTCTTTTAAGATTCCAAGAGGATGTAGAATCTGATCTCTGAATTTGTATATTTTCACCTTTAGACTCTTGAAATGGTCGATCTTTTTTTGATGATTTTTTTTTAAATTAATTTTATTCTTAAACTAAATAGAGCTACATGTTGCAGTCATTAAGGCCCTGGTCCAGTAAAGCATTGAAGCAGGTGTGTGACTTTAAGCACATGAGTAATCCCGCTGGCTTACACATTTAGGCTATATATTTGTGGAAGACCCTGATTCACCAAATCACATAAGTCTCATTAAAATCTCTGTGCTTAAAATCAGACATATGCTTTGACGAATGGGGGTGAATTTCACAACATGATTTAAGCAAAAATGTGCTTAAGTGCTTTACTGGATCAGAGCTTATTAGAGCAAAACTCACATTGAAATCTATCCATAATTTACCCAGTGGTTTACATGAACATATATAAATCTTGCACACTATTCCTTGTAATTATTGTTGTGACACATATGACACATGGTAGCATTCATGCTCCTGGATTGGATGATTCCTAAACCCAGAAAAATCTTTGCAGATGGCTATCTGAACTCTTGTCATGTCAGTGTTCATGAAAATACGCTTTCTGATATTTTCTCTTTTCACAAAATACAACGTTTGTGGAACATGAATGAAAAGAGTCTCAAGTTCTGTTGAAACAGGTTTGTGGCTTATTTTCCAACAAATGTTTGTGAATATTTCTTTGCTTGTGTTTAGTTAGGACCCTGCCTCCCAGTCACAGAATGTCTGGTGCAAATTAAACTGAAACGTGATTTGATCTCGCTTCCTAATTTTAGCTGAGAAACTCAAAGGGCTATATTAGTGCAATGTATTATGTTCCCAAGATATATTCAGTATAGGAAAACACTTCAAAACACCACTGTATCCAAAGATGGTCTGGCTAGAGAAGGATCTGACAGCCGCATCCAACCAGATGTGAAAATACCCACCACGTCTAGGTAGCGAATACTGAAAGAGTCACAGAGTATACTATTTTATTAACTATGGATGGATACTTTGTACTTTCAAAGACTTTTTCTTGAGGCATCTCACCAGTGATTTAAGCTCTCGAGTCCCCTGTGAGAGGCATAAATAATTAGTAACCATATTTTACACATGGAGAGGTTAAAGCACCAGTTTTTTAGTGTGGTCTTAACTCACAGAAACCAGCCAAGACTCTGATGCAGGTGAAGTCAGAAAATTCCACTGCTATCCCTACTCTAAGCTTTCTTCCCATGTCAAGCTGCACAAGGCAGTCACTCTAGCATGACCATGGTTCCTCCGTTGCCCAGAGGAGATCTGTAATCGCCCACCCCAGAATATGTTACTTTTGCTGGTGTGTGTTTTTCTGGCCTCTCTTCTCACTTCTTCTTCCTGCTATGCCACCAGCCCAAGCCAAAACCACCTTCCACAGCTTGACCACCTCACAGGCAGAAGGTCACACGTGCGTGTTTTCTGCTGGTTGAGAAGAAGTTGAGAAGTGTAATACAAGAAGTTGACACAGTCTCCACTTAGCCCATGCTGTCACCACAGTGCCTCATCATCATCATTGTAATTATTCCCTCACCCCAGAATTATTTATTTATTGATGGTGTTAAATGGCCTTGTCAAAAGCAACTCTTTTCAGACCACTAACGCCACAATGGATGATTGTTTTCCACCACACCCCATTAATAATTCCCACCGCCTGCTGGCGTAGGCAACCCCAGTGCCAAGGGCTCTTGTGGGGAAACAGTGTTGTTAGCGGTAGTGATAACGATAGGAGTCTCTTCTTGGAGCAGTGTGCACTCATTAATCTAAGGGAACGATCGTGTCTTCTCACACAGTGCATAGCTTTTTCCATTCGAGAAGCTACTCCTCATTTTAAGTCTTTGTAAAGCCCAAGTCAAGGAAAGGGATAAATAACTCCAGGTTGCTTCAAGGGAGAGCAAATGTCCCAATGAGTAGTCTGCCAACACACTGATGAATTTTTAAATGAATTTCGTCGTTTGAGAACGCTTCAGCATCCCCACCCTTCAATCTGTTTAGTTTATTAAAGAGGAGGTTAAAAGGTGACTTGATCGTGGTGTAAAAGTCCGGTACCTACATGGGGAAGAGATATCTGATAGTAGACAGCTCTTTAATCTAGAAAAAAAAGGCACATAATGAGTTCCAGTGTTTGGATAGTAAAGCTGGACAAATACAGAGTAGAAATAATGTGATTTTTTTTTTAACAGTGCAGGTACTTAAACATTAGAAAAACTTACTTGGGGACACAGTGGATTTTCCATCAGTTGGAGTCTTCTAAAGTTTCTAAAAGAGATGTTGCAGCTCCAACTGAAGTTATGCGGTTGATGCAGAAATTACTGGGTGAGATTCTTTGGCCTTCTGTTCTGCAGGAGGTCAGAACAGATTATTATAAATATCACTTCTGGCCTTAAAATCCATGAATCTGTGGGGGCTGAGAAAGCTTCCCCTCCTGCACATCTTTCCAGCCTTCTAAGTATAAACAGGAGAGACAAGATTTGATATTCCTGCTATTTCCATGAAAAAAGAAAACAAGCAGAATACCTTTGACCCATCTGAAAACAAAACAGAAAGCAAGTCCAGGCCTTATAAATTTTCCTTAAGAAGCAAGAAATAGGGAACATTTTCTCCCCTTTTGCATATCACCTTTAAGGCTATGAGCATATATCATTCTCATCCACCCTGACAAAGCACATCCATCTAACTACAGTATGAATGGAAGTGCCACTCTCCAAATTGAATGCACGAGAAAATCAGCATTGTTCAATCAAAAGCTAAGGTTTGTCAAGTGAAGAATAAAGCCACTTTATTAAACAACTCTAGCACTGATTTTCCCTGGTGGGTGGTGGTGGTGTGGGAAGGAAAGTGTAAGATTGCTGGGAGAAAAGAGGATGAGAGAGATCTCCATGTCAAAGATGGGTTTATTTTGCATGACAAGAGCTGGATGGGGAGTGCAGGAATATTGCTTTCCCTCCAGAGCAAGCATCAGAAAGTTTTCAAAAGATGCTAATGTATAACTCTGGGTTTTTAAAATTTTTTATTTATGGCTTTTGCTTCAATGAAAGGTGCTCAGCAAACAGCTCTGGAGGTGGAAGTTCTCTTTCTCCCCCCTCCTCTCCCAGGAGAGGTGCAGCACGGGTAGAGGGCAGTGGCAGTGATAGATTCCTCTTGATGCTCCATACCATTTCAGTTCTTGGTCCTACTTCTGAGACAGTCAATGAGCAGGTGTCAGTTGTGCTGATTATTTTAATTATTTGGGTCTCTGTCCATTAGGAACTAGACTGAGAACCCTCCAACTCATTTCACATAGATTACCAAACAGACGTCAATTGGAAACCAAGTATGGTCAATGAAGACTTGCCTGATATCGTAATAAACCATTCCCCCAAATATTTCAGTACTTATACTGGGGACCCAGAGAAGAGAGGCTCCAACTCTTATTTCCAGTCTCCCGAGGCTCCTAATCCCTGAAAATCTGCATGGCTGTTTCCTTCAAATTCTTCTGTTCCTGCATGCAGCACATCTTGTTGCTTTCCCCTCTTCAAAGTAACAAGAATAGAGCACTTATTTAAATGGATAAATCTGCACTTTCTCTCTTTTTCAGAGATGAGATCTAATCACGTTTTTGTTTAGCCATGAGATGACTGAGGCATTTTGCTCTCCAGAGACCCTCAGGAATAATTCTCCTTTTGGCTTCGATGGCCATCTTTTTTTGTGTCTATAAAACAGTTTGCTGTGCTCTTCAGAACTGACTATATGTATATTCTGATTACTGAAAAGGTCACTTGGAGGACATGTTCCACAGCTTTTAATGGAGATTATGTTCTAAATGCAAACACTGAAGAGAGGTTGATAAGGGTTTAAAGGCATTAAACTTGTTCACTTGGTAAAAGCACAAAACCCCAAGGTTAAGTCTGATAATTTTCTATTAGCTTAGCACAAAATTTCTGCACAAATGTTAAGCCTTTTGAATATTAACAGATCCTTAATTCGAAGAGTCTTTTTGCATCACTATTTCATTTTTCTGCTATTAAACCAAGAAACTCACACTCTAGTATTTAGTAGAGATGGGAAAACTTCAAAAGGTTTAATAGTTTGGTTTAGATAAATACCTACAAGTTTGGATGTTAATTTGAATGGGTCTTCAAAAGTGAGTGGGGAATTTCTTGCAAAGAGGCTGTCTTAGGGTGTCTGGCACTTTCTGCTTCCAGCTAAGTGAGAAATACAGGCTGCGAGAATGTCCCATTCTCAGATTTTATGGCATTTCTATTTCTGATACTATAAGAAACCTGGAAGTGCAGAGGCTCATGAAAATTAAAGGAGACAAGCAATAAAAACCAGGAATCTTTTTGAACCTCCAGAAAGATTTGATTTGGATTTGATTCAAGTTGTAGACCAAGATTCTCATCTGATCTTTTTTTCTTTCTTTCTACAGATTGTCATTCCCTGAGACCACAATCTGCCTTCACTTACATTGCTGCAACCTCATTGAAATCAATGTGCTATATTATTATAGGTGGGGCTGAATTACCATGATTTATAACCCTGTGCTTCTATATGCCATTACTGGGGTGGGGGAGTTTGAACTGGAAGAGTTTGGGTTTGAAACAAAGGATGGTCCTGTGATAAAGGTGCTGGCTGGGACTCACAAGATCCAGGTTCACCTTGGACAAGTCATTTAATCTTTCTCTGCCCATTTGTCTGTCTTCTCTACTTAGGTCTCTTTGAGGCAGGGACTGTCTCTTACTGTGTATTAGTCTATTACATATTTATGTTATGGTAGCATGCTGAGACCTTAAACAAGACAGGGACCCATTGTGCTAGCAGCTGTAGAAAGTCTGGTGACCACATGATGATGTATCTACACATCAGGATGCCAAAACAGTAGGGATTCCACTCCAAAGATGGAATGCATGTGGCAGAAGAGGGCCTAGGGCTTCAGTGTCTTCAGGTCACAGAATATGGGTTCTTTTGGGGCAGTTTCTCAATAGGAATGATGAATTTGGATTGAAATTTCATCCTGATATTGTCATTATGTTACATCATTCAAGGCAGATTCAGCATATTCAAACTGGGCTTTTTTTGAAAAGGCATGCAATTTCCCCTGAACTGTTTACCCATCCCATGTACTTTCTAGGTTACAGTTTTATAGCATCAGTTTACCATAGCACTTTTAGGGCAGCATGTGCCATGGCAGGTAGTGAACCTGGTGCTAGCATTTCTATTATGAATCTCATTTCTGAACAGAGTTGAGCCTGACTTATATCTGGCTCCAGATTCCCACCTCTCCTTTCTCTAAATACTCCTGAGCATGGGCAAGTTCAGATTTGGTTTGGTCTGTTATGGAGATAAAGGCCACAGAGGCAATTCAGAGTTAGACTGAGATTCCAATTCTACACTCCTCCAAAAATCAGGGGTTGTCAGGTCTGGGTCCTCCTGCTCAAGCTAGTCATTAATATTTAGGGATCTTTACCAGGGTCGAGCAAAACCTTTATTACAAATCCTGAAATCTTAGCCAGACTTCTGCAATAGTTTCATCAAGGTTCACGAACCTTTTGTGCAAAACTGGGATGAGTTATGCTTCAGGCTGAAGCCTTGTGACATGAAGGTCTCCAACAGTTTCAAAACCGATGAAACTTGGTGACTCACACCCCAATGGCAGTTGGCAAGTATCTCACTGCTCTCATTTTGGGAACATTCACTCTAGGTGAGTTTCTGGATTGTAGGATGGGAAAAATTACAGGTTTGAACTGAAAAACCTGGACATTTCTGGAATTGTTTCCAGGGATGGCTGAATGGGTTCAGAAAAAATAAGAACAACTCAAAACCCATTGAATCATTTTCTGAGATTAAAACAAACAAACAAACAAAAAAAAACCCACCCATTTTTTTTTTAGTTATTTGGTGGTGCAGTGCCAAATCTTGCAGTATTTAGGGACAGATTTTTTAAGGTATTTAAAGTGAGTTAAGTGCCTAAATACCAGTTAAAATAGTCCTTAATCCTGATGCAGGACAAATCCCCATTGATTTTAGTTTGTAAGGACTGAGAACAGAATGCAAGATTTGACATGACTGGGGTGGTTGAGTGGAGGGGGAATAATCTTTGGTTAAAGATGACCGTCAAAGGAACAATATACATTCAAGTCCTTATTTGCTTCTTTAGGATATATAAAGAAGGTCTGAAAGGTGTTTGTTTTGTTTTGTATACTGCTTGGTTTTATACGTTAGAAACATCGGGTCCTGATTTGCCTGTTTTTGTTGGATGACTCATTGGCAGATTGGAGAACCAGTAAAGCTTGAAAAACTTCCGCCATTGACAATAGAACAGATTTTTAGTCAGGCTGTTTAAAACACTTTGGACATGACAAACACTTAGGAAAAAACCCACTTTGCAAAAGATTCAGCACCCGCCACTTCCCTCAAATCAAGACTGTGAACTCCTGCTCTAGTTCTTTTGTTATCAAAGCAAAAACTCAGGAGACAAGACTTGGTATTTCTGATATTTCAAAGTTAAAAAAAAAAGTAATTTAAAAATCATTTTACATCAAAAAGAAGCCCCCCAAAAGTACATTTCCCTCTCCCTGCTTTCCTCCAGGTAACCTTTAATGAAGAGGCCACCAGGATACAGGGGCATTGGATTCTATTCTTACACTCTCTCTGTGACTTTTCTTCATCTAGAATGTGGGGATAATACTCCTCTTCCACTCCTACCCAGCGCTATTGTGTAACCCAGTGGTGAGTGTGTGTTAAAGGTCCCCTTCTGTACTGATCCACAGAAAATATGAGTCTGTCATAGCCCTGGCTAGCAAGGCATGACTCCTTAGTTCAAATTGTAGAAGTTCATTTTAGCTCTGGAGCTCCTTGGTCCAATCTCTATTGTGTCAGCCAAGGTGGTGTCTACCACAGTTGCAAAGCTGAACTTGTTGTTTGTAAAGCTGTCTGAGATCCTTGAATGGAAGGTGTTTGCATGCCCTTGTTTATGGCCAGAAGTGGAAGAACCTACACCATACTAGAGAAGCGATTCCCACTCCCTGTAATTCTGACCTGACTGAAATCAGAGAGTACTGGGCATCTCATGAGAACCTGGAACAAGTTTCTTGCTTATTTTAGGATCAAGTAGGCCCAAAGCATGTGCAACTGACTAAATTGTTCTTTTGAATCTAATTTTTCTTTTTTCTTTAGCTTTCCAGGGGCAATGATTCATCTTATTTAATATTCTGAGCATTAAAATAAAGGCCTACGGCCAAATTCATCTCTAATGTAACCCTACAGAGTTTGGGCACCAAGATAAATCCACACCAAGAGAAGAGGGAGTTACATTAAAGATGAGTATAGGCTGTTTTGCTTTTCTACAGGCACACTTTGAAGTGAAACTCCATCACCATGAGAACAAGCTTCTTTTTCTTTTATCTCCCCAAGTCCAAATCATGACCAATAAGGTTCCACTCACATCAAGCAATTTAAACAATAACGAAGTTGAGCTTCCTGCCATGAAAAAAACTCAACTTGCAGCTTGACTGCTGGGTAGAATTTCACAGGTCTCGCAGAAAGCGAAGCATGAAACTATCCTGTGGAATTGCAAACAGCTTATCAGACAGAGAGAGAGAGAGAGAATGTGCCTTGCACAGTCTGAGCCGAGCAGAGTACTCCATATTGCAGGCAAATGTGGTGCAAAAAATCCAAACCATTAATCAAGCACTGACAGAACACTCTGGAAAGTAGAGTGTCAAATGGGAGGGGCTGCACAGTGATAGCTCTGTCCAAATGGCCTCAGAACAAAACCAGCTGTAGTAGTGTTCATAGCCGTGGAAATATTTTACTTACGTTTGCGCTAAACATTTGGAAATTTGTATTGGTCTGAGGAGAAGTCTGTGCTGGATGAGAGTGACGCGGACAATGCACATTGCCATGTCAAGTTTGATTTATAAAGGTCATTTGTCAACCACTCCGCTCCCCGACTCTCCCTGCATAGTTTTTTATGCAAAGCGAATGAATTAAGCAACCTTCCCTAAGCTAGAAGAATTCTGCACATCTGGCGATGCTAATGTCTCACATGATGTGTATCCAGATGTCTACTTAGAGAAGGTGGATGAAAATTCAACTTGTTTATGTACAGTGCTTGCTGACTTGAATCTTGGCAATCTGTGCAATAGAGCTTTTTGTCAAAATAATGTTGTTTTGTCTCCAGTTTCCCTCCTTTTTATGTTCCTTCTGCTCTGGAAAAAATACTGTATAAGGCAGGAAAAAACCATTTTGGCTGCATTTTATAAATAAGAACAATAATAGCCTATGAAATTGCAGGCACAATGCAGATTTGACCTGTGTGAAGTCTGGGGTTTGTCTCCTGGTTCAGTTGTGTGCAATTGGCTATGGAAAGTCACTGGGAAGAGTTTTTAAAAGCGAGCGCCTCATTTTGCAGAGACACTTTTAAGAGGGCTACCTGGAGGCATGTTTAAGCCATGTAGTGACCACTCGTGTAAGACAATAGATTCTGAGCTCAGTGACACTGGTGTAAAGTGAGAATAACTCCACTGACTTAAGTGGAGTTATTTCTAGTTTCTATCAGTGTCACAGAATCCAACCTATAATTACAATTGTTCTGGAAAGGAAAAGATCCCAGGATTATTTGCCTAGCACTATATGATATTGCAGTGAAACCGACATCAATGACGAATTAGGAAAGCAAATGCACAGGCAATCAACTGGGAGGTTTAACATTCCTTCTGTTTCCTTCTGTTCTAAGGAACAAACACACCACTCCTTTCACCAAGCAGTTGGTGTAGGACCTCTTCTCCATACATGAAAACATTAGTCCCCAAAACACCCAAAGGCCTTGATCATTTTCTTGTACTAGCCAGGGATCATCTTCCTGACCTGCTCAAAGAAGAAGTTGGTACCTGGCACACTTCTACTTCAACAAAGTCCTAATTTGTGCATGCATAGACTAGACCCGGTCTCCCACAGCACACACAACCTGCTCCTTTATCATTAGGCCAAGGCCTTGAAAACAGGGCTGGCTGAGCCTCTTGCACTTTGAGTTGAGCTGTTCAAAGAACCTAAAGGAGTCAGGCTCCTGACTCCTTTGAAAGTGGAGTTCATGAACCTTTTTGCTGTGATTTATACCCATTGTTTGGCTTTCCCCCTCCCCCAAAGGTATTCCAATTAAAAAGGAAAGTTTATTTGATCTGTGCGATGTATAAGGGAATGAAAAGCCCTCTCAGAAGCCAGGCTTGAGGTATACGGGTGCCCTGAGTATACAGGACATAGACGGCATTTATTATTGCTTTGGAATTCCTTTCTCTACCCATCCGCACTCCTCCTTCCCTGACTCAGTACAATGGCTACAAAGTCTTCAGCCAGACTTTTCAATTTTCTGGCCGCCACAACGAGGGCCAGATAGTCCCAAGAGCTCGCCACGTTGGGTGCAGGTTGGATGCTGAGCACCATGGAAAATCCAGCCCTTACTGAGGAGTCTAAATGGGAGCTGGGGTTTTTTGTGTGTGTGTGTTTGTTTTTTGGCAAAACTGGCCCCAATGTGGGTGTCAAACCCTGGGAAGTCCAGCCCCTCATCTCTGTCTGCTTTCTGCAGCATTTTCCTCCCTACATTGTCACTATTATTGTTGTTTTCTCTATTTAGATTGCAGCAACACCCACCGTGCTCTAGGTGCTTTCGAAACACAAAGGAAGGCACAGTCCTTTCCCCAAAGAGCGTACAGTCTAGAGAGACAAAGGGAAAGGGATACAACATACAAGCAGGTTTCAGAGTAGCAGCTGTGTTAGTCTGTTTCCGCAAAAAGAACAGGAGTACTTGTGGCACGTTAGAGACCAACAAATTTATTTGAGCATAAGCTTTTGTGAGCTACAGAGATGTACACGCATTTCTAACTGTGATTGGTCACATTGACTTCGCTGGAACTACTCATGATGCATAAAGTTAAGCATGTGCATCAGGCTTCCCAGGATCAGGACTGTCACAGGGTGAGCTGGCTCTTAAACCCAAACCATCTTAATCTGTATCTGTGCCAAGTTTAGCTCGCCTCCCCAGGTGAAGGCAATTAAGAGCAGTGCTGTTACTAAGCCAGGCCTACTGAGGGAATAAGAGCAGGCTGTGGGGAAAGGGGAATCTGATCAGGGAGAGGAGACTCGGGAATCAGTACATGACCAAGAGTGGGAGGCTAGCCAAGAAAGGACTCGGGAGGAGGCTGAGGCTGAGAGAGTATAACAGGCTCAGAGAAAAAGTAGCGTAAACTGAGGTTATGGGGGCAGATAGCCTGGATGTCTAGGTTTCCAAGGCTGGGACCCTACAGCAGAAGGTGGGAATAGGTTCTCCCTCAGCTGTTGCCCTGTGAGGGAGGGTTCAGTTGACCCTGCTTACAGGGAACCTTGCTACCTAGCAAGGGGACACAGTGACCCCTGAAAACAAATGGAGGGAGAAGGGACTGAGCCCAGGAGTGCTAGAAGACTGCTGAAAGAAGAAAGACCCGTGGGGAGGAAGGGCTGTGCCGAGGGAGATCAGGGTGGAAGATTTGTGTTTGGATTTCTGGTTGCACAGTGGAAGACGGTGGACTTTTACGTTACATAGCTGGAGGGCTAAGTCACTTTCCTTAGCAGCCAGAATAAACCATTGGATGAAGGGAAACTGACGTAAATGCAGGGTCTGATGCCTTGTGCAGAGACACCTTGCTACAAGGACTAAAGTAATCAGGAGCATGGCTAATTAATGTTATATGTTGTTTTATTGGTTTGTATTAAAACAGTGGTTCCCAAACATTTTACTAAGGTGAACCCACCAACTGGATTTTGTCTGCTTTTGCGACTCATCATTACTTACGTACACCCTCCGCCCTGGCACCACAACCCAAATCCCAGCCCAGTGCAGACAGGAGGCCCTGGGAGAAGGGGGAGTTGGAGAACGAGCCTGCCCCAAACTCACCTGCAACGGCAGCTCCTGTTCTGCAGGGCTGGGCCTGGCTCCCGAGGCTGGGCGAGGCATCCTGGAACATTGAGTCACAGTGCCACTCAGGTTTGGCCTGGCCATCCTTGGGGCTCACTCGTCTGCTCTCTGGAGCCTGAAGAGAAATGTATGCTTGCTTAAAAGAGAAGGCAGGGACCCACTGATGAGTCATTTAAAAGTGGACTGGGCAGAGCTCTGAAGAATATACCATAGGGATTTATCCTGTAGTGGCAGGGGGTTGTACTGGATGATCCAATAGGTCTTTCTCCTCTCTAATTTCTTTGATTCTGGGAGTTATTTTAGTGTACTGAAATGATAATGGTAGCATTTATGGATTTTTATGCACAGTGAGTTAATATAGCTGATGAATGCTATTTCCATAACATTTGCATTACATTTCTTATTGCATTACATTTCCTATCGCCGCAGAATAATTTCCATGAAATTAAACCTATCGTAAAAAAAATTTAATTGAACCTGCCACTGCTGGGTCATGGGGAAAAGCCAATGTGCTGGACCTGGAGGTGGGCAACGAGAGCTCATACATAGAGGTTGAACTTCAAGGAGCTGCTCTGTTTGACAAATGCCAAGATGGAAGCTGAGGTCTGGCATACAGTTGTTTCTTGAGGTTATGCAGGTCTCCACACAAAGCTCTTATTTGCTCTGACCACTCATCTTCAGCTTCCGCAGAAGCCTGTCAATGCCCCTTTAAGTACTGGGCAGAGGGTGCACCTGAGTGACATATTCCCCGTTCCCCCAGGGGATGAGTGCATTGGCTCCTGCAGGCTCCATGGGTGCGCATGTTTCTGAAGCTAACTCCCCGGCAAAGCAACACAGCCATGACAGCTCTGACAAGGAGCCAAGAGGAATGAATTCCAGGTCAAGCGTCCCTCAGCAGAAAGCCCTCAGCTGAAAGGAGTCCTGAGATGTAGACCTGTATCCTTCAATCTGCTTTGTGCATGTGTGTGTGTGGACCCTGCACCTGCATCTTGAAAGATAAGGGCCACGTATGCCACAGCAAGAGCCTCTCAGGTTCTTGCTTGCTGTGAAGGTGTATAGGGTGAGAGACACCTCTTACATAATGGTGCCCTAGGCCACCTGGAGCATTAAAGGCACCTGGAAGTGAAGAGGAAGCCAGTGCAGAGACCTGAGCACCAGGGTTGTGTGTATCCTCCTCATACCTACTGGAAAGTAGTTATTGCACTCAGCCATTAGCAGAAGCTTCCCCCAGTGGGCTATGAGAGGAGCCTAAGTAACATGCATTGTGGTAATCTAGCTTGGATACGACCAAGACATGGAGACTGCTCTGAGGCCTGTCTTAGAGAGTAGCAACTGCAGCCGCCAGGCTGTCCATAGGTACAGAAAGATACTCTGGCCATGGCTGCTACCTGACAACCCAGGAGCAATGATGCAGGCAGACAGACCTCTTAGAGCAATTTTTTAGTGGGATAAGGTTGTTTACAACTCCATGGAGTGCTGTGGAGTAGAGCTGACTACACCATGAATACAATTTTCAGGTGCCAAACTGGTTAAATTCCTGCTGCTTTTATTGCACCTTAAAAACACCAGCAAAGCTTGGACTTCTGAATAGCCCTTTGTCCTGAATACAGCTAATTTAGCAAAGTTGATGGGGCTCCCTATCTGCTCTTCTGCTGCTAAGAATTTCAGGCTCATCTCAATTCTATTTTTTTTTAGCACATTAAAAAGCCAGTCCGCTGCACGGGCAGGTAATACAATCAGCAAGCTCTTACTGGGCATCTTAGTTTTCACAGTCAAGTGCACTGAGGATGCAGAAATAATCATTTCGAGCTAGACCCACTTATGGGTTACCCTCTGACTGGTAATCCCTCAAGGTGGCTGTGGTTTAATTAAAGGTATGCACTGGTGAGGAGATAATTGTAACATCCTCTGGATGGCTAGCCCTCATTTGCACCATGTATAGATTTAATCATCTATAATATATCAAAGGGCCATGCTAAGTTTTAACTTACAGATAAATGACGAGCACACTGGGCTGCCGCTCAGTACATGCGTTTCAATTAAGCACTGCTCATTGGGGTGATGGTTAAATGAGTTATGTCCGAGGCTTGCAGCTGCTTCACTAGATTAAGGAAAGATTATTTTTTAACATCACAATTCAGAAGAATAAATGGTGCACAATTCAGATATCCAACACTGAATGGGATGGGAATGTAGGAAGGGCTGCATTCCATTACTGGCTTGATTATACCTAATAGGTAAATGTTGATCTACAGAAGAAGTTAGTCTGCAATGGAAGTTCTGCAGAACTTGGGTCAACTTGAACTGTTCATTCCAAATGGCAGTCAGGGTAAGGTTACTGGTCGTGGTAATTTTTTGTTTCCAGCTCATCTGACTTGTTTCCTGCAGATTCTAAAACATAGAACATGGTGAGAAATAATAGAGGCTCATGGCTATTGAATACTATCCTATTGTTATACACTACGGTTATAGATGGGGAAAGGGGTAAACTGGTACACAAGGAGTATGAGAGATTTTGAAAAGAATATAAAGGGGATAGTAAGGAGAGATTTTGGGGAGAGGGAGTGGAAAGGAGATGGAGAATTCACATTGGATTGAAAGGGAGTTTTGCTTGATTACCAAAGGTTTTGGCCCATTATTAAGTATTTAATGGCCAAGAGTGTGTTTCTTTTAGGAGCCATTTCATATGTGAGATGGTTTTACAAATTGACACTGATCAAGCAAAATGCGTAACTTGTCAGACACAGTCAATGTATTAGCAGTCTGATTATTAATATTTGTATTGGAGGCTGGCCAAGATCATGGCCCCATTGTGCTAGGTGCTGTATATACCTGAAGCATGACACGGCCTCTGTCCTGAAGACAATCCTAGCAGGCAAGATAATCAAAGTGTAGGAGAAAAGACTGCAACATAAAAACAAAGTACACTATTCTTAACACTAGTGGTGGTAGAATTAGTCTGCACTACAAGGGTCCAGTCTTGCACCCAATGAAGACAAGAGAATTTTCCTATTGGTTTCCTATTGCAGCAGGCCCTAAATCCCTTGTAAATTACAGGGGAGACATTTTTAAGGTTTACACCCTATCTCTAGCAGGCTGGTGTTATTAACTCTTTGTAAGTCATTGATTGGTGACTACTGAGATAATGTTGCCCAGATAGATTTATGTTCATTGTGTGGCCAAAACCAAGCAAGCTCCCAGGGGATCCCACCACAGCCCCGCATTGGCAGTACCTACTGTATCTAATCTCCTGCACTCTATCAAAACTCACAATCAAGACAAATACCTGGTGACAAGTGATTGATCTGCAATTCCTCACAAACAGAAGCCTCCCCTCAAACCAAGCTCCTAGAGGGGAAGGGTAGAACAGTTGTATCATTTCCCCCTGTTACGTGACAACTTAGCATGCCGTGCAATAAAAGACATAACATTCAATTGACCTTTTGCTTATCTATAAATGTAGACTGAGCTACACAGACCCCAATTCACCAAGGAGCCATTTCAGAGAAATTTATTTCCTTTTACTAGCCATAAAAATAAATTGCTCTGCACAAAGAATAGACACCAGAAATACCCTTCCTTGCCTCTTCCCACCAGTAATAAGATTATTATGAAGGAGATGTTTTCTCTGGGCAATCATGGCTAGCCAGTGTGTTATCAAATTTTTATCTCATCGAATTGCAACGCAGAGATGTAGTGTTCTGGAGAGATTTCACACATCATGCTGGCCTTCTGTAACCTTTCCATTATGGGTATGCAGAGCAAGCTGGATGCTGGGATTGGCCTCTGTTCTTGCAAGGATAGTTTTTCCACATTTAAGTCCGCTTGTGAACATCTTACTCAACAGCCCTTGAAGAAAAGGAACAATCCTTCCATGATGTATCAGTCTATTTGGACTGGCTGTTCTGAAAGGCAATGGGAGATTAATGCAATAAGCCAAATAGCTTATCTACCTTATTCCTCTTCATGGAGTCCAGGAATAGGCTTGTGGATATTAATCTTTCTTGGATTTTAATTGAAGCAGATGGCTCATTTGTTTCCATGCTTTGACTCAGCTTTCTCAAATGATATGTACAGTGAAAAGTATGGGAATGTCCCATCCCCGCTCCTTGATTACAATCAGCATATCATTGTGGTTATTGTTTCATTTCTTTACTGTGAACTGCTGTTTCCATCACCCATGATGTATTTTACAGTTGGATGGACAGGTACCAAGGAGTGAGGCATTCTGGTGGGGAGGACAATACAGGAGACCTGGATGCTATTCCCAGCTATGTAACTGACTTGCTGTGTGACCCTGGGCACGTCACTTACCACCTCTCTTTCCCTTCCTGTCCTTTGTCTTGTCTGATGGTGAGCTCTTTAAGACAGTGACTTTCTCTCACTATATTTTTGATTAGGGCCCTGCACAGAGGGGCCCTGAGCACAGATGCGGGCTCTAGGTGCTACTGTAATACTTATAAAGGAGAAATGAGGTGATGTGCTGAATTGTTGTCAGATTCAAGAATAGTGTTATTGCTCATAAATAATAATTGTACTCAGCTCTTCTGTAGCACTTTTCATCAGCAGATCTCAAATCACTTGACAAAGGAGGTCAGTCTCCTAATCCCTATGGCCTCCAGCAATAGAACCCAGGAGTTCTGACTTCCTATCCTTTGCCTCCCTCTGTTTGGACAATAGACTGCACTTCCTTAGTATCTTCCAGCTAAGGATCTCACAGTACTGTACAAATCAAAAGGAAATTAGCCTCACCCCTCTCCAGTGAGTTAGATGGTATTATCCTTTCTTTTTACACCTGGGGAAACCAAGGCACCAAGCGACATGTCCGAAGCTACAGCATGCATCAACGGAAGAGCCAGACATAGGATTCATGTCTTCTGACTCCCTATCCTGTGCTTGAACCACAAGACCTCCATTCCTCCCAGGAGTGGCGCTAGGGAGGTCAGTCTGGGGTGGTTACCAGCTAATGCTTTCAGTTACGGTTCTCAAATGTGCCTTTAATTTAGATACAATCAGGCATTTGGTATATGCTCATTAAATATCTATTGATTGCAAACATATTTGAGATTAAACTGTTATGTAATGGTGATTAATCTATTACATCATTAACCCTCAAAACAATGTTTTCAGTTCTCACAAGGTACTAATTTAGCAACTGATGGGCTGATTAAATCTACATGAAATGCATATTTAGAACGTTGATTTAAAGGGTTACCTTCAGGCATTCAGTCCCTATAGGTATATATTTCAAGACAGATATTGCAAACCACATTTCCTGTTCAATGGTCCCTGAAGTTATAAACTATACCCTGTGCTCCACAAAGCCACAGCACAACCAACATCTTTCTTCTAACTCATGTCCAATGTGTGTATTTGTGTGTGTGTGTGTATATAATTGAATTAACTTCTCCTCCTTCTTCCAGTTTTAAGCTCAGTTTGGCAATTAAACCTAAAGCCCTGTTCAGACCTTTGTGCTAGTGTATACTAACTATACTGATGTAGTTACACTAGTGCAAAGCTGTAATGTAGACATTCACTGAGAAGTTTTCAATGGTGCAAATTAATCTGGTAAAATACTGATCTAATCTACTCTCTGGCTTTGCGTTGGGCCAGCATGTGTATATTAGGGACTTCTGAGCTGAATGCCTTTAATTTAGATTAGGCCTGATGCAGATATAAACCCCTGCAACTATCATTAATTTCTCTAATAAGAATATTTGAAGAGTAGGTCAACTTCCTTTCTCCCTTTTCCATGGCCCTTAAACAATTCTACGGCTTCTCTTGAGGAAGGAAGAAGTCATTCTAGAAACGATGACTAATTCAGTCAGTGAACTCATATGCCTGCTTGATATGGATTATGCATCTAGTTCAGATACCAGAATAAAGAAGTCATCACCAGCTGTCAGGTTGGAGGGAGGTTACCAGTGGAGTTCCTCAGGGATCAGTTTTGGGACCAATCTTATTAATCTTTTTATTACTGACCTCGGCACAAAAAGTGGGAGTGTGCTAATAAAGTTTGTGGATGATACAAAGCTGGGAGGTATTGCCAATTTAGAGAAAGACCGGGATATCATACAGGAGGATCTGGATGACCTTGTAAACTGGAGTAATAGTAATAGGATGAAATTTAATCATGAGAAGTGTAAGGTCATGCATTTAGGGATTAATAACAAGAATTTTAGTTATAAACTGGGGACGCATCAATTAGAAGTAACGGAGGAGGAGAAGGACCTTGGAGTATTGGTTGACCACAGGATGACTATGAGCTGCCAATGTGAGATGGCTGCAAAAAAAGCTAATGCGGTCTTGGGATGCATCAGGTGAGGTATTTGCAGTAGAGATAAGGAGGTGTTAGTACCGTTATACAAGGCACTGGTGAAACCTCACCAGGAACACTGTGTGCAGTTCTGGTCTCCCATGCTTAAGAAGGATGAATTTAAACTGGAACAGGTACAGAGAAGCGCTACTAGGATGATCCGAGGAATGGAAAACCTGTCTTATGAAAGGAGACTCAAGGAGCTTGGCTTGTTTAGCCTAACCAAAAGAAGGTTGAGGGGAGATATGATTGCTCTCTATAAATATATGAGAGGGATAAATATCGGAGAGAGAGAGGAATTATTTAAGCTCAGTACCAATGTGGACACAAGAACAAATGGATATAAACTGGCCATCGGGATGTTTAGACTTGAAATTAGACAAAGGTTTCTAACCATCAGAGGAGTGAAATTCTGGAATAGCCTTCCAAGAGAAGCATTGGGGGCAAAAGACCTATCTGGCTTTAAGATTAAACTCGATAAGTTTATGGAGGAGATGGTATGATGGGATAACATGATTTTGGCAATTAATTGATCTTTAAATATTCATGGTAAATAGGCCCAATGGCCTGTGATGGGATGTTGGATGGGGTGGGATCTGAGTTACTACAGAGAATTCTTTCCTGGGTATCTGGCTGGTGAATCTTGCCCGTATGCTCAGGGTTCAGCTGATCGCCATATTTGGGGTCGGGAAGTAATTTTCCTCCAGGGCAGATTGGAAGAGGCCCTGGGAGTTTTTCGCCTTCCTCTATAGCATGGGGCACGGGTCACTTGCTGGAGGATTCTCTGCTCCTTGAAGTCTTTAAACCATGATTTGAGAATTCCAATAGCTCAGACACAGGTGAGAGGTTTATCGCAGGAGTGGGTGGGTGAGATTCTGTGGCCTGCGTTGTGCAGGAAGTCAGAGTAGATGATCATAATGGTCCCTTCTGACCTTAATAGCTATGAATCTATGAATCCAGCTGATGCTTCACACCTCATGGGTGAAATTGACACCCAGCCATGCTCACTGAGCTCCCTCCATTACTCACAGGCATAGAGGGTGATTTGCACTGTAGCCCCTTTACAGGCTCTAGCTACAAATACAGACCTTAAAATGATGCTGTTTGGTGTCAGTAGGCCATAGCACAACTGAGAATTAGATTTGTAGCGTCCAAAATTCCACTCAGTTTCTTAGTTTCTTTTTCTTGTCTCCCTCCTGACCCTTTCCTCCCGAGGGATGAATTACCTCTAAAACAAACACACATTTCTAAGCATTATGTCATTTCTGGGCAGCAGCCAGCGGATAAGGTTAGCACCGTTGTCATCAGAACCAGCGTGGGCTGTCTCCATGATGAGTGACAGTGGATACTTGGGACGTATTTTATTTTTTGCTTGTATATTTTTGGCTAAAAACATCCCTAGATAGCCTCAGGACAGAGCGAGAGTGAGAAATACAAATGAAGTTGCTACGTTCTCATCATCCGTCCATTTTCTCTTATTTTCAGCTTTGCAACCATCCCAAAGTGTGAAATATGGGCCCTGTGACTACCTGGGTTTTTTTCATGGCACCTACTGAAGAGAGAGACACAAATGCATTGAGCAATGAAGATCAATTGGCGTGTTTCATTTTTCAGTGCATTTGTCCTGCTTATTTAGCTGAATCAAATAGCAAAGATAATGTGATTTTCAGTTTGTCAGGTGTGAGGCTTTTAAACACAATGGTGGGTGGCTGGGTTGGTGAGCTGGCAGCTGGTGTGCTGACGCCGCTGGCTGTCATGCTGGCTAATATTGATTCACTCTTTCCTTGTACTCCTACATTTGTCTGTCTGTATCCAACTCTTGTCTCACACTTAGATTGTAAGCTCTTTGGGGCAGGGACCATCTTTTCGTTCTGTGTTTGTACAGTGCCTAGCACGATGCGGTCCTGGCCCATGACTAGGGCTCCTGGTTGCTACAACAATACAAATAATAATAATGTTCCCAACTACCTTCTCTTCCTGCTGCCCGCCGCTTTCATGTGCCTTTTTGTGATGTATTTGTACTTAGTCTTCCTCACCTGGGAATTTAAGCCCATTTTTGCAGATCCAAGAGATATGGATAATTCTGATAAGCATCCGAGTTATGCCTTTGGGGTTTTCTTTTTTTGGGGGGTGGGGTGGGGGGGGTGTCTCTTCACTACTTATGGAAAACTCCAGATGTCAATCACAGTTTCATAGAGTTTAAAGCCAGATGGGACCATTAGATCATTTAGTCTGACCTCCTGTATGTCACAGGCCAGTACAATTCACCTAGATACTCCTAAGAAGACCAAGCTGTTGTGTACCACTGGCAGAGAACAGGAGAGAGTGAGGTGCCACCAATGCCCAAGGCCCCTGCAAGGGCAGGAGATTGATATGGTGAGATATATTCTGATGAGCCTAGCAGGCAAGTCACCCCCTTGCTGCAGAAGATGTGAAATAACCCAAAGGTCCTTGCCAATCTGACTTCCTGACGCCAGATTTGCTGATCAAGACAATAGCAGGGTGCTTGCTTGAACACCAGCTTCGTATTATACTCTATATCAGAGATATTAATAAGTGGCTATCAGAGCTAGAGTGCAGTTCTGGCTATCAGTTATGGGGAGATTTCCCCCACATTTCCTGTCTGTGGAGGAAGTTCCCTTTATTGACATGGAATATGGGGCTTGAAGTTGGGGGGGGAGTGTCCTTAAAGTGTCTAATAAACACTTCAGGCACTTGGAAAACCCTGAAATCCTCCCAGCCCTCACTTTGCAGAAATGCACCTAAATCTTTTATACTTTCCATTTAATTTCCTCAACTCAGCAGCCTGGAAGTTCACGTAACAACAAGTCACTCTGCAAACAGCATTCAGGTGAATTTTGATCAGAGGATTGTAACTGTCTGACAAATGAAGGGTTTCTGCATGATTGGTTTTTAAAGACAGAGGAGCAAGGGAGAAAGAGCAGCTAAGCACAGAACAGAAATCTGCATTCCTGTCTCCACTGTTTGGCCCGAAGGCCTGTGTAGCTCAGCAGGTGATGTAGTCCATGAAAAATTTAACAAGATTAAAAATGGTTGATGGGGTTAAAAACAGGCACTAGCCTTCTCCAAAGGCAATTCAGCCACTTCGGGCAATTACACGCAGATATTGGGCTTAATTCACCCCTGCACCAGCAGGAACTGGGGCACGCTAGGGAAGATTTATCCTGGGGGTTGAATGGGGATGTGGCTGGAGTGCACTAAATTATGGCCATTCTCTGCTTTCCAGAGCCCATGGGGAGCCATGCACAGTAAAGTGTGTCTGTTCTCACCTCCACGGCAGGCTGGGGAGGCCCTTGAAGAGCCCCAAGTACATGGAGTGCAAAGGTGGTTTAAATCCATCATTGCCCAAGTGCAGGAATGGAACAACTGAGAATCAGACCATCTGTCTCAGTCACACCAGGGGTTTTTAGATCGCCCAGCTGACTCAGGATTCCCAGCTGGAAAGACAGCAAGCAGATGACTTCCCTTTGGAAACACTAAGGGGATGAAAGGTGTTAAACATGAGCTACTTAATTAGCATCATTAATGCCTTCTATAAACAGAGTTCAATGTGTCCTGCATATGTGTGTGTGTGTGTGTGTGTGCTGGAAATTAAGGTAGCATGTGAAGCTGTGAGTGAATTTAGGCTGCCTGCTTAGGACCTTCCAGTTCGTGAACTTTCTTTGAATGCTGACTGTGCTCTCAGCACACGAGGTGGTTATTAGCCTCCTTCAATAGGGAGCAAATTAGTGCCTGAAGAGGAATCAGAATGAATTGTGTGCCGCATGCATGACCCAGCTGAACTTTCCTCTCATGCTTTATATTAAAGTTGTAATTCATCATGAAAGTGTGAAAAGTCACGTTAAGCAGGGGACACCGTCTCCCCAACCAACCCACCGGCCTGTCGTACCTCTTTGCATAATAACATGCGGAAATGAACTGGTCACTCCTAATACTCTGGGACAGACCGGGAGAGGGAACCTTCCAAGCATTTCATCACAGAGTGGCCTTGTGCTGTACATCTGGTTCGTTTTAAGCACTTGTGTGTATTGGGAGAATACCTTCCTTGAAATCTATTGCAATGCTCCTGAGTCAACTACTTATAGCGAGGCCAGTGGTCTTGAGTGCAACCAGGAAATCAGATTGCTAAACATTTGATCCTCTAATTTATGCAAATGTTAAAACTGAGAGTGGGCCACTACCTGCCTGACTTATGCAACTCCTCCATCTGAAAGGTAACACTAACCTGAGTGAGGTGAGCAGGATTTGTCCTTTGTGGAACAGTGGAAGCTGATTGCAAATGAAGGCCATATACATCTTCTTTCCATTGAAATCTCTCTGAAAAACCCATTTCTTCCAGAAAGCCTGGCCATGTTAATTATTGCTCGTTATTATTTTTATTGATATGGTGCCAAAGTGATGCCTGGAGAATTGCCTTATCATTATTATTAGGTGCAGACAATGGGTCAGTTCCTCAGCTGGTGGAAACTGCCATTGTTTTCAAGAAGTCAGTGGAGCAACGGTGATTCCGAGGGCCTGGCCCAGTGAGTTTGGAACTGTGCAAGGCACAAAGGGCTAGGCTGTGACTGGCACCTGCCCAGGTAATATGCGGGAATGAGAACTCCCCTTATAACCACACATGGGTACCCGGACCATGTATCTGGAATTGTCAGAGTAAGGAAGCCAATTTACTCTCATCCCAGCCCAGAGTAGGTGGGCAGAGAGCAGTGGGGAATGGAGCTTCTTGACTCCACATATCCCTACTTTCTGGCTATCCCAATTGAGCTGGGTGGTAATTTGCTCATGCTATAGACAGGGAGCAAATTGGTCCCCTTGCAGAGCAAGGAAGAAGCAAGCGAGGCATTGTGAGATGGGTGTCTCCGAAGCACAGCATCTCATGGCGCTGCCCCAGGGAAGTGCAGCTGCTCAGGGCTGGGCCCAGTGTCACAATCTAGCCCAAAGAGAAGATGACCCTTCTGCTCCAAGGAGCCTGAAATTGAAACGAAATCTAATTCTAGATTCCAGTGCATGGTAACAGACTCTGAATTTGTGGTTGTCCTAGTTCTCTCATTCCTGGACCAGTTGTTGCCTTTTGTGGAAGGAATTGGCATCCATCTTCCATGTTCTCAAGAGCAAAATGCACTGTTCTATTGAAGAGAGTCCTCTCTGGTTAAAGGCCTGTGTTTGGACATCCAGAAGATGATGATGGAGTTTCCTTCGGAGTTTGAGTAAATAAAAAATACTTAAAGCAAAACCCTTTACGAGCACCAGCGTAACCCATTTAGTGGATCACCTTCACTGGGAACGTCACACACCAAGCGCCTTTGCCCCGTAATTCAGAAATAGCCAAACTCAGATGTCATTTGAATGTAACTTTTATATCGGTATTTCACAGTGTGAGGTAATGGCTCTGGCAATCTCCAGCTTGAGGTGAATTTTTAGTGGCTCTATTTCGACATTCCCAGAACAATAGGGTCAGGGGAAGCTGGCACAGCCTTAAGGTGACGGTCCATGTATGCCACTGCTGTATCGACAAGCAAAGCTGTCTTCTGCCTGGCTTGCTCCCTAGCAGTTGTTTAAATCCTCAGATTGGGGTGGTGCTATAGTCTTCTTGGTTGAGGCTCCCCATCCATGGTCGAGCCACTTAAACCGTAATGCTGTCTGATGCTGGTTTTCATTTGGTTTTCCTCCTGGCAATGATTAAATACAAGGGAGCAATGATGAAGGGTCTCTGGGTCTTTTGCTTGATCTGTGGCGTCCCCCTCTCCACTTGTTCACTGTTGTTGCGGGGGCTTCACGAATACCACAGCCAGCAGCAGGAATGGCACGCAGACTGTCCTGCTCTGAAAGCACAGGCCCCTCCCATTTGAAGTAAAAGAGAATCACTGCTGGCAATTCGCAGTAGAAGACCTATGACACACAACTTAGCATCCCTGCGTCAGTCCCATGGGGAATCCTCAGAAGAGTAGCTATCGCTGCAGTAAGTCTCCTGTGCAACTCCTCCTACCTTTAAAGGGACACACTTCAAAGGAACCACAGTGCTCAGGGATGGTGAGTGAGGGGAAAAGGGGGCAGGGGAGCTGGTGTCCTGAAGATTAAAAGTGTGAATGGAAATGGATTAGCCATTAGAAGAAGGGGTTCCTTGTAAGTCAACGGTAGGCATAGGAGGGGAAATGACCAAACTTCAAATTAGAGGACACAAAAGGCTGGCTCAAGGGGTATATGGATGAAAGCCATAAGTCCCAACTCTCAGCTGCACAGAATCCCTGCTGAAATGAGTTGGTGGTGGTTTCAGTCTGTTTTCCAGGAGTCACTTATTGGTTTCCACATCCCAGAAACCAGCTATCATAGATGGTCTTAACTACATATCCGCTGAGATGCCAGGGACCGATTGGGCCACTGGGGCTGGAATTACTCTCTCATGTGGAGGTAAACATGTGGGGCAGTATGGGGAAGTTAGCTTTGCCATTGCCTGAGCTGTATCCGTCTGTGGCTCGATAAAGGACTTCTGTCTCCAGGGCTGTCAAGTGAGCACTTTTCAGAAACATGAAATACACTTAAAAACAAGAAAATAAAAATATAACTTCTACCATTGCCTGTAAGCTAAGGAAGCAGTATGGTCTATTGGACAGGGCACTACTCTGGGAGTCAGGAAACCTGGGTTTTATTCCTGGCTCTACCATTGACCTGCTCTTTGACCCTGGGAAAATCTCTTTACCCCTTTCCCACCACCCACTCTTTCTCAGTCTTAAGCTCTCCTGTCTGTGTTTACTCTCCTGTTTGTACAGTCACAGCCTCTAGGCCAGGGATCGGCAACTTTTGGCACGCGGCCCATCAGGCAAATTCGCTGGCGAGCCGGGATGGTTTGTTTAGCTGCCGCGTCTGCAGGTTCAGCCGATCGTGGCTCCCACTGGCCGCGGTTCGCCACTCCAGGCCAATGGGGGCTGCGAGAAGCGGTGCGGGCCAAGGGATGTGCTGGCTGCTGCTTCCCGCAGCCCCCATTGGCCTGGGACTGCGAACCGCGGCCAGTGGGAGCTGCGATCGGCCAAACCTGTGGATGCTGCAGGTAAACAAACTGTCCTGGCCTGCCAGCGGTTTTCCCTGACAGGCCGCGTGCCAAATGTTGCCGATCTCTGCTCTAGGCTTTCCGTATCTTAGGTACTATAGACCCCCGCATTACCGTAATATCAAAGCACCCCACCATCTTTAATATATTTGTGCTCGAAACACCCCAGTGCTACTATTTCCATTTTACAGATGGGGAAACTGAGGCACAGTGACTAATAATAATACCTTGCTTTTATTTGGCTCTTTTCATCAGTAGATCTCAAAGCACTTTAGAAAGGAGGTTATTCCTAGTTTATAGACCTATAACAAAAATAATAATAAAATTTGTGTGTGCCAACTTCCTCGAATCAGAAAACTCCCATAGTTATTAATGAGAGGAAGAAGAGCTCTGTGTAAGAGTGAACGCTTGTCTCTTTCACCAACAGAAGTTGGTACAATAAAAGATATTACTTCACCTCTCTAATACCCTGGGATCAACATGGCTACAACTACTGTACACTGCAAATGTAATTATTGATGTTCTTTGGACCTCCTGGCACTTATGTGGGGTCACAATTTTAACGTTATTTTAAATGTGCAGTTTCTTTTTGCACTTAATGAAGTAAGAATGGCTCAAAAGAAGCTGGATTCTCTTTCTGCATCTGTATTCCCACCAGTGCTTTTTCATTCCCCGGCCTTATGAAATTGCTGTTTAACCCTCTAGCCATTATCTGGAAGACCTTAAGGAAGGAAAACAATTAATTAACCCCCAGAGTTAATTGGAATCAATAGTTGATGGGTTTTAGCTCTCAAAATTAATTGCAAAATGATGTATCTCCAGTTTGATGACAGGATATAGATTGGTATCTCAGATTCCTCCTCTGGGGTGTCATTCATGTTGAAATGCTACCTGGATGTAATTCTAAATTCTCCCCGCAAATCCTAGTTTTCTTTTATTTAAATTCAATACCAGGTTTAATGGTATTAATGTTATAGTGATAAATTAGCAACACTGCAGGGAGGCAAATGTTCTCTATTGACAGGCTTAGGGAGGCTTAGCATGGACACTGTAAAAGGTTTTCCTGTTATTGTTCTCTCCTTTATCAGCTCATCAAATGTTCACCGCATTGTCAGTTCAGTGAGAAATGGGAAATGCATCCCTGCATGTTGCTGACATCACTCAGGAGTGTCTAGGGACCACACCTCCCCTATGAAGAGGGCACCATGGACAAGTGAAAAGGGTTGCCAGCATCCCTGAAATAGTCACTCAGCAGTGATAAGTTAAATGGAGATTGCACTTTACAACTACTATCCCATTGCCCAAATTAACAGCATCTATGAAAATCCTTCATAATTACTAATATGGCCAAGTTCCTGCACATCTCTGCCTTTACCTCTCTGCTCTTATCACATTACCTCCTACCTCATCTGTTTTTCCACCACTGGATGACCTTATTTGTGTCCTCCTCCCATTCCTGTCTTCACACTATCTTCATTTCCGGAAGTGGGAAGAAAATCTGCACATGCTCAACTGTGGGGTGCTGAGCTAGGTGTGGACGTTAAGAAGAGAGATCTGTGTGTTTCTCACCGTTAATGTGGCAGCTGGTATTTGCCCCACACATGAGCTCCAGATATAGGAGAAGCTACTGGCTGAAAACAAACCCTATGTAGAAGGCAGAGTGTATCTGCATAGCCTTCCTCAGTCACATCAGCAAGAGCAGAGCCAGACTAGCCTGATAGGTGGAAAAGAACTTGGAAATGTCATAGTAGTTCTCAGTGTTTTTTTAATCATTGAGAGACCTGCATGCAGACTTTCCTGAGTTAAGGCCAAATTCATATCTGGTCAGTGACTTCTAGATCTGAATTTGGCACTTTGGGTAGAAAATTTCGGGCCAGATTTTCAAAGGTACACAGCTAGAAGTCTAATGGGATTTTCAAAATGGGCCTGCGTAAGCCAGGCCCATTTATTTCCTGTTGATTTTTCTCAGATCATTTTCCTTATGTGTTATAAAGTTCATAATCCACTGGATGATCTGTACATGTGTGCCACTTCCTTTGTATAACTTTTCAATTCCAAGGAACCATGACCATTGTTCCTTATGGTGACCCAGATATTCCACCTAGCCCCTAAATCAATCTCGTTATCATTTCTGCTTTGGAAGTTGGGAGATTAACTGGCTGTGTAGGGGGTGAGATAGTCTTGACCAGTCAAGCTCGTGGTATGGGAGTAATATACATGAATATACACATACACTTAGTGAGGCTGACTCATATAATACAAAATATTTCCACTAAGAGTGAAACTGTGAGTACAGATGTAGGTTGCTGTTTGTGTTTGCAGGCAACGTGTATTATCTATTTGTTAGTCTCTAAGGTGCCACAAGTACTCCTTTTCTTTTTATCTATTCAAGGTGACAATATGGCTCAAAATGTCAGTGATGCAAGGATAAAGGTAACAATTCAAGCTGGATGCTGAATAAGTGAAATCCAATTGGTCTTTGTTAAAATTTCACAGAAATTACATTGGAATAAATGTCCATATTAAAGTGTGTCTGTTGCATCCAGGAGCAATTTAAAGCCTATTACGCTGTTGGAATGTCATTTTATGAGAGTAGCAGTGGCATTTGGTAAGGGAAATGGCAAACATTTTTGTAAACTTCTCTCCCTCTCATAAACACACACATACACACACAACCTCGTTTATGATACTAACATTAATAATCAAATATGTGTGTGGGCTTAAAAATTGCAAATAAACACAGATGGAAATTAACTGCATCTTCCTTCCCATAACTGGCAAGACCCCAGTGAAGTCAATGGCAAATCTCCCATCTCCCAAGTTCAGAATTCCATTTTTCCCCTTTCTGGTGTTGATGATCTCACAAGTGCACAAAGCAGAGTGAAGATCCTCCATGTATATGATGTTATCATCAATCATTACTGCTGTTATAGGAAAGCTTATGCTCAGATACATTTGTTAGTCTCTAAGGTGCCACAAGTCCTCCTTTTCTTTTTGAGGATACAGACTAACATGGCTGCTACTCTGAAACCTGTCAAATGAATGATTCAGCAAAAGGTCTGATGAAGTTAGTGGAAATTATATATGAATATGGTCTAAAGTTGAATGCAGACAAGACAAAAATTATGATATGCAAGGATCCTGGAAAAACATGTAGGATTCTAGTGAACGACACAGCCATCCAGCAAGTGAGAAATTATTGCTATTTAGGAAGCATCATTACAGAAGATCAGGTACTGAAGTCAGCACCAGAATAGCAAGCATGAAAGATATTCTGAAAGAATAAACATCAGATGAGACGGGACATAAATCTGAAGACTAATAATTCTTATAATATAATAATAATTAATAAATAAGACTAAATTCCAACTCTTAAAAAGAGTGTTAAATTATAGCGTTGAATGGACATTCAAATAACTGGTAATAAAGAAATTACAATCCTTCAAATCATGGTGTTACAGAAAAATTTCAAAAATATCGCAGACAGACCGAACAATCAGTAAAAAAGTACTGGAGTTGATTGGACCTCAGCAAATGCTACTCACAGATCTTATGAGAGGAAAGGTTCAGTCTGCAGGGCGCAGGTTAAGAAGGTTAGGGAGTGATGCATGTTTGTGGGCACTGAAAGGGAAAGTTGATGGCAAAAGAACAGGAGGCAGAAAAAGATCTTGGATGGTCAATGTGATGTCGTAGGTGGATCAAAAGGACTAGTCATCTACAAATTGATGAGCAGAGGATCGTACAGAATGGGCTACCATGCTTGAAAACCTCCAGCAGTGGAGATGCCATATAAGAAGTCAAATGAAAACCTCACCTCCGCCTTTTTGTTTAAGTTACTGCTTTTCCCGGCAACAACAAAGAGGATTATAATGAAAAGAGTTTAGAGAACAACATATTTTTCTTGATTTGTTCCCAGTTTCTTTACCTTTGGTGTTTGACAGCATTTTTTTGTACAGCCTGTTTCCCTGGACAGTCAGTCAGGCCCTTCTGTTGTTTGTGTGAGTTTTTCACACCGCAACAGGAGAGAGAAAGACAAATGCAAAATTCAAACAAAACAAAAAAATAAGAAAGAAAAGGTAGGGTGTTGTGTGCATGTTACACTGTGATGGGGCACAAAGACCAGTCCACGAGTGGATGAATGACAACATTGCACTCTGGGTAGCTGAGGCAGTGGGGAGGAGAGAAGCAGAGCTATGCCACCATTCTGACTGTCCTGGGCCATCTGAGAGCCAAAACAGCCTTTGATGTAATTTAGGGCCGCTGCTCTAAGCTAAGAGCCTGCATCCAGGGACTGTGGTGGGCAAGAATCTAGCTGAGCATTTAGTGTTCTGCTATGTCTCTCCCACCTCTCCTCACCCCCTCCCATAGTACCCCTCCGCTTGAGGGATGGAGGTGGCATACAGCCAGCTAGAAGATTGACCTATGACAGGGGGATTCTTTGGCTACCCCCTTTAGAGCAGCTTTCTGGGCTCTTTTGGGCTGACTGAGCAGTGCATAGCAGCTGGAGCTGGGTCCCAGGATTGAATTCTTGACTCATATATAGCTAGTGTGAGTGGGGTAGTCTCACCAGAGATGGTCAGAAAAGTGTGTGTGGGGAGAAAATGTTGACTTTTCATTGCAAAACTAACACCCTGTTTTTTCCCTAGTTTTTGGCCAGCGACTCCGGAATTTTTTTTTTTTTTTTGCCAGAAACCACATTTTTGATTAAAAACTGCCATTAACTGAACATTTTCCAGTTGTTTGCTGAAAATTGACAGTTTCATGTTTTCCTGAAGAAAAAATGAGTTTTTTTGAGGAAAGCAGACATTTTTAACGAAAATTTTCATTTTGCCAAATACCCAATTTTTCCCCGAAGAAAAGTTTTATTAGAAATTTTTTCAACCAGGCCTCGAAGCCACTATTTGACAGGTAACTGGGGTGGACCTTTGCAAAGTTAGCATGCAAATTTGATGGCAACTGTAATCAGGGAGTGTATGAGCTTCCTTTTTGCTTTAGTTCATATTTTCTGCAACATCAGGCAGTTTAATATCTGAATGGAAATCAATTTGATATCAGTGTTACCTTAGCAGTTGTGCTGTATGAGATGCAAAACCTTTTCCCAAAATGAAAAAGTAAATGGACAAGGGAAATTGGCAAGAATCCCTGGACCCTACCTGGCCTGACTAGCATAAATCAACACCTTTTAAGTGTGTACTTCACAACTGAACATGTGTCCACAAAGTTTAAAGCAGCAGGAAACATGGATATCAGAGCCAGCTCAGCATGTGTTACTGTATACACATTTGTCTATTTTTTATTCCTTTCTGTCAGGCATTAGGGAATGGGGTGATTTTGAGTCAATTTTCCAAGTTTGTTGGGGAAAGAAAATTAAAAGAAGAGCAAACAAATGCAAGAGAAGAAGCAACTCATTGGGGAGATCATCTGGGGCCCTAGGGAAGCTGCTAGCAGAAGTCTAAGAGCTGGAATAAGACTCAGCATGGTAGAATATTGCATGTCAATCATATCCAAAGCCCCCCAGGAGAGCAGAAGACCCAGGATTCAGCTAGTGAGGCTCTACATCTGGAAAATAAAAGGGACGTGCTGAATTATTCATGTATTATCTGCTCCTGCCTAGGAATTTCTCTTTATTCACACTAGAGCAGCATTTAGAAAAAAAAGAAAAGCTTTTTCACACCTGGCATTTAATTTAGAAGGGGTTACTTGTTGTGCTGAGGGGAAAGCCAACTGAAACAAACAGCAGCAGTCAGCAGGTGGGTCCGGGAGCCAGGCAACCTGTACCATGGCAATTTTACTTTGGTGTGCAGGCAATCTGACAAAGCCAGAGGAAAAAGAGGGGGCATGAAGGCTGCTAAGAGCTTAAAAATCAAGGCTTCCAGGACTCCTAAAATTGTGTGCAACTCTATAAACTCTGTCTGTAAAGAACTGAAACAAGATTCTGCATGATAAATCTCCAGCCGCTCCCTGGGTTTTGACAATCCCTTTGCTTTAATTTGGTTTTCAACTAATCTTACTCTTCCAGTCTGATGAGTAAAAAGAAAAGGAGTACTTGTGGCACCTTAGAGACTAACCAATTTATTTGTAAGTGTGTAAAGTCCATAGAGAAATCAGTTTGTTCCATTAGTCCTGTGGCAATATCTTAATGTACAAGGAAAGGGAGGCCTCTCATTGAGCTGAGCTTTGGGAGGAGTGACATTTTAGCTACATTCTTGTTCAAATAACTCCAAAAAGTAATAGGCCACTTGGGAAAGTTCTGTCTGTCCAGCTCTGCTGTATGTTGTAGCCAGCTGTGTTCAAGGAGACAAATTCATCTGTGCTGGGTCTCCAGAGTTATAGCAGGGATGTCTTTGGCCCAGCATCCTTAGAGGCTTCACTCTAGAAGCTGGGAATGGGTGACAGGGGATGGATCAGTTGATGATTACCTGTTCTGTTCATTCCCTCTGAAGCACTTGGCAATGGCCACTGTCAAAAGACAGGATACTGGGCTAGATGCACCTTTGCTCTGACCCAGTATGGCCGCTTTGATGTTCTTATTCTGTAGAACACTGCAGTCCTTAATTTGACACATTACTGAATCCATTGAGGGGGATTTGTGCTCTCCCATTGCGTTTTTCTCTTTCTGTGCCTAGGGAGTGATGTTTTAAAGGTATGGAGCTGTGCTTCAGTCCAGATAAGCTCCCACAGAATGTATTGATACTTATCTGAATGATCAGAATCTCTTGGACCTACAACGTTGGGCTGGAGTCTCTCATCAATAGGCATCTCCTTGAGATTTCTTACACTGGTGTCAGAAATATCGGGAGGGCAGCTTTTCTCACCACATGACAAAGCTTCTGCTTCTGCCCCCACAGAACTAATTTTCATTTTCATGCTCTCAGATTACACTAAACTCTGGACAGGGCTGCAGAGTTTTACAAAATAATGTGTGAATGAGAGAGCATGATAGTTCAGGTGTGAGGCATACACAAAAGGAAGTGCTATGATTTTACACGGATAACTGATGTTTTCACAGGAGCTGAACTTTTTGGACCCTGACTCCACTGCATTCCCTAAAAATTGTAATACTTTTGAGCCCTTCCTGCCCTTGCTGGCTGGGATTGTTGTGGTAGGGGCAGATATTTTACTTTTCATACAGACCCATAAGTGTCTCTTGGCTCTGCATGACAGGTTTGTGCTTTAAAGAGTTCTAAAACATTTATTGCATAGCTATAAAATGGTTCAAAGTACTAGGAAGATGTGGTTACAGAAAATAAATTGCAGTTTGTTGTTTTATTTTGTATTAGGCCAGACCTTGAACACTACATCCTGTAAAGGTGCAGAAAAGTTTAAACCAGGTGGCCTTCTGTTATGAGGCTTTTGAATCAAGTTCAGCAGTGTTAAACTGTGACTGAGACATTTTAGTTTGAGCCCTGTTTAATACAGATCCTGAACTCATAAAGACTCCCATCCCTTCAAAGAAGAGAATCTGAATCTGAAGTGTTTTACCTAGGCACTGGACAGTGACTCAGAAGAGTTGGAGTCTCTTCCTGGTTCTGCCACAGGCTTCTCATGAGAACTTGGGCAAGTCACTTAGGGCTCTGATGGGCGTAGACTGCATTGCGGGTGGTGCCATGCCATACTGTTCTGGGAGGAATCCTGCCTCAGGATATGATGCCCTCTCCAAGCTCCCTAGCACACACAGAACGAGTGTGCTCACTGCTGCACCTCTTTATGGGGTTTGGCCTACTGCCCCCTCTGTGTTGGTTTTGCGCCACAGGCTAGCACTGAGGAGCATGGCCTCTTGGGATCATAATACACCCTGCGGTGCTAGGGGGAAGTTGTCCTGGCAGTCCTTTGAATGCAGAGACTACAACTGGGCCTGGCCTGGATGTGGGATGTGCAAATGAAGAGGAAGGGGCCCCCTTACATGCTCACCCCACACCGAACACCAGATAAAACGTGGCTCTTAATGTCTCTGTGCCTCAGTTTCCCTTCTGCCAAATGTGGTTAATGCAAAATAATCAACAGATACGAGGTGCTCACATACTATAGGGACAGGGGCCTTAGAAAAGCCTATAAGGAACATAATTGTGAATTCTGGACATGTGAAAAGATCACTGGAATTGCCAGTTCCCACCTCTTTCTGCAATAAGCTTGATTGATGCTATATAATAGTTTGCACTGTGCTGTATCTCTGCAAATAGCCAAGACCTAATGTCTTGAATGCCAATGAGAATCGACTGAGCATTCCATGCATCCTCATGCTGAAAATGTACACGTTCCTCTTATTATGTATTCTGAGGCCTGAAGCTTAGTTGATGCTTAGTTGAAGCCTGATGCTTCTCTGTAGAAAGCCAAGAGAGAGCACCAGCGACTCTGGGGCTCACGTTCCCCACCTTAATACCCTATTATAAAACTGATATTAAAAACTCCATGCATCAGAGGTACTCTGAATTCCAAGTACAAAGGGTGGATTCCGAAGACCATCATGAGCATATTTTTAGGCATGATGCACTCTGTATGTTTCAGCTCTGTCGAGGATGCTCTTAAAGGTGGGTGTCCTTGAAGGAGGTCTGCAAAGAAGATACTTTTAATGGAAGTGGACCTCAACTAAAAACTTCCAGCGTGAACACCCTCCCACATTGGAGGTATCTGAATTTGGACACCCGATCCTCTTCCAAATTTTAAAAATGGCCTCTAATCTCAACTAAAAGATAGCCATTTTGCTAACATGGCCAGTGGTCTGCCAAAGGGATATCCTTGTCACAGGGTGGCCGAGAGGCTGGCGTTAATGGAAAGTTGCAATGCTTTATTGACAGGTGTGTGCCAAGTAGCTAGATGTCTCCCAAGTTCATAGTGATAAGTAGGGCTTTGACTGAAGGCAGCAGTGTTGGAAACAAAGTATATAATTCTGGGGTGCCGCTGTCTAGGGAGGGATGCCTGGGGTGCCACTTGCAAGGGTTGGTTAGATGTTGTTTTAAGTACTGAGTGTAACGGTGAATAGCAAGTGTGAATGGTAGCTATTACCTTGAAGCATACCCGATCTGGGGCTCGTGTAAATTATGATGGCAAAGGATGATCAGCCACAGCCCTGGATAAAGTGTAGATTGGAGTCTCTCAACGTTCCTGATCATAACACAAATCAAAGGCACTGTTCCATGCCACTGCTCCCACAATAAACGAGACTTTAAAAGGTCATAGGGTGGAGTTTGTGTTCATTTCAATTTATCAGCCTTGTAAAATTGTCATTTGCTTGCCTTCTCCCCACTCTCCGTGCTATGGATTCATTATGCCTGGTTTTTTTTTTTTCTTTGTCACTCAAACTCTAACGCATTGTCATCAAATCTAAACCAAGCGTTACGGAAACAGCATGATGCTGAAGACCATCCAAGCAACTGTTCTTGGGTTAATTCAAATGTGTACATTCCATCGTTGCGGTCTGCCCTGGTTTGGTGAGAAGTCTGGGAGACCGCATGGTGGGTGCTTCCCTTATGGGTAGTCAGTTCCAAACTCCTACCTCTTGCCTTATGATGGAGACACTTCCCTGCCCCCACAGCCTTTGAGGAGGCAGAAATTCACCTAGAAATTACTCCTTCACCTTTATCAGTAATAAACCCTGAGCTGCCCATCAAGAGCAATGGTACATTCACTGCCTCTCCCCCTCCCATTTCTTTATTTACACAGATGTTATAAATGTTTTTTGGGGGCCCACTCAGCACGGGGCCCCAGTACAACTGTTCCCCATTTTCTCCCCCTCTCATCAGCATCCGTCACTGATCAGGGGCCTCCTTCCTTTTGGGCTGTGGCTGATTCTTGCATGAAGTGCAGGCTCTCAGGGACTACAGGTTCAGGCTGTTCCCCAGCCCAGAGTGCAGACTTCCAGCCTGCCGTGTCCCTGTAGCAAAACACGCCCTCTCTGACAGCCTATACCATCTCTTTTACAGTCACAGGGAGCTCACAGCAAGAAACAGGGATGGGATTCCCTTTCAGCTCTCTAGTCAAGCTGAGCTCTGTGAGGATGGACACTCCCAGGCTAGCCTCTCTTGTTTGCTCATTCCCCTGCCAAACAGGGCTCTGGGGGCAGGACCAGCTTTCACAGCAGTGCTGATCTGAGGGATGGGGACTCCACACTGGAAACTTACCCGACGATGGGATGAAATACTAAACTATAGTATATTGTGATAGCATTTTAATTGTCTAGGAGCTCTATAGTGGGCCCTTCTGTCTGCTATTGCAGAAGACACTGGAAATCTGCTCGAGCTGCAGTGTATGTAGGTAGCTGGGTCTTGCATACTTGTTCATGGTTAATAAACACAGTTATTTGGTATCCAGCTGTGCCAGCGTGGTTTCCCTATCCTCTTAATGTTGCGTAGGGAGCAAAGACTCTACGTAGACCCTGAAAGGAAAGGAGAACGCATTTGAATCCAGGAAGAATGTGCATAATTCATATTTGTTTTCTTGTTGGTAGAGCAGGGCAGAGTGTGAGGTCAATGTACTCACACATCTGCAATGGAAATGTCAGCCTCAGCTGAATAATCAGCCTTGACATCAGTCAGGGCTTTATTGGCAGGGGAACAAAAGGAAAAACTCTTCAGTCTCGATGCACATCATGTCCCTTGCTGTACATCTCCCCGCCCCACCTCCTGAACCCTCTACTCTCCTTCCCTCCACTTTGGCTCCTTCATCTACTTGTGACTGGTAGAGTCGTGACTTGACTGAGAGAATCCACTCTGCATTTTATCATGGACTGTGGCTGATCATCCTTTACCATCACGATTTTCCTAAGCCCCAACTCTGCTGTCCTTCAAGGTAGCTGCTAGCTTCTCCCTTTGGCTCATTCGTGCACTTGTGACTTGCTGCATCACAACCACCGAAACACGAAGTTCTGAAATGGCACAGAGAAGGCTCCAGTGTTAGCTCTGATTCATTGTGTGCCCTGTATGCTCCGTGGTATGTATTTTCAAACATAAATAGAGGTTGGGACGGGCAGGGGTCATGCACAGCAACTCCACAGCTTCTTATACAGAACAGAGCTGAGCTCTCGGGTGGTGAACTTTGAGGAATTGCACAAAAGGTGTTGAGGATAGGCTGAGGGAACAGTGTGGGGACATGGTCAGTAACTCTGTGTACTGAGTGAATTCATTGGTCACCATTCTGACCTGGTGGCAGAGGACTGTGGATCATTGGTGCTAACTGCCTTATGAGAAGAGAGAATATTTTCTCCCCTCCAGTCCCTGTATTGATCCCCCATGGGAAGCTTATTTGTTCTGAATTTGAGCAGGGGACCAAAATGTCACCCCAATGTACTATGCTAGATGTTTAACTAGAAAGGGAAGAATAGAAAATACTCCAAACATGCAGCATTGATGACCAATATAATGATATCACGGATACCTTAATTCTGGCAATTCTTGACCTTTATTAGGGTTTGAGGACCAGATTGTGACAGGCCATATAGCAGATGCTTAGGGGGATGGACAGGCAGAGCTGTCCCCTTTTTCAGTGCATCCAAGGGCCTGTATAGACCCCCAGGGCACACAGTGCCCCAAAGAAGGTGAGGATGAGGCAAGAATTTGCCAGCATCTCTTCTCTGCACTGAAGCATGGCAGAATCGTGTCATTTGTTTGCCATCTACATCCTGCCCTCATTGGCAAGAACAATTCATCCAGGGTCAGACTTGATGATCACTATGGTCCTTTCTGGCTTTAAAATCTATCAATTTGGTCCAAGATCAAATTTCTGAACACCCCCCCCCCCCCGCCCCACACACAGAAATTGCAGGGTTTTTTTTTTCCCCTGAAAGAAAAACTGCTACTTTTGGCAATTCCGTGCTAAATGTATGAAGAGTCCACAGGTGGAGGAAAAGATAACATTGCCAGCAGGATTGATGATGCGCCTTCATTTACTCTCCTCTCTCTCACCTGATGATTCATGTGATTGAGTTTGCTTTTCCATTTCCCTTCTAACCTCGTCCAAGTTGCATTAGGAAGAGAGCCTTGCACATGGGTACACACACACACACACACACACACACACACACCACACACACACACACACACACACACTCCAGGGAGGCACTTCACCCAGCATGACACAGTGCAGCTGTTTCTAAGCCAAAGGCTAGATTGAACAAAGATGTTTTCAGTGCAGGGACCCAGAAACCCTACATGTTTTCGGGATTTCAGATCCTAGGCAGCCAAGAGAGCCCAGGTTCAGAAAATATAGAAGCCAAATTTCTCTCACTTTGGAGGGGGCTAACCAAAACTTCAGCTGTCACTAGCTTCAAGGTGCGTTAAGCATGCAAAGGGCTTTTTGTCTCATAATGTACAGAAAGATCAAAGCCCGAGTACGAGAAAGTTTCATGTTAGTTTGGCCATTATTGGCCAGTGGCAACTCGATACATTTTCAGTAACAGACAAAATATAATGTATGAGAAGGAGATGCCGGTTGAACCTCTAATGTTGTGAGCCCACTGATAAGGACCAGATAAGCATCACTTCATCTGGCCATAATGAGGGAACGCAGAGGATAGATACCACAGAGCTTTAGAAATGTGAAAAACATGGGTTAGGTTCAATGTTAGGAGAAAGATTCAGAGAGACTCACCCAGGCCCTGGATTTCTGAGTACACTGAACCAAATTCACCCCTGGACAAACTCCACTGAAATCAATGTAGACACACTCAGGATAAATCTGGCCTGTTATTTTTGAGAAATGAACCAGCAAAAGCGTCAAGACAAAAAGCATTATTGATTCCTGGCTGTGGCGGCTGAGCAGAAACCTTCAAACAAGCATTTGAAAGAGAAACACTGGTTGGAGGAACATCACAGCTGCTGTTCTCATAAACATGCTCTTACAGTCCTGCTTGCCAATTAGCAGAGCTAAGTGCTTCCCAAAACTATTATATTAACAACCTTATTATTACCTTTAACTTGAGAAACTTCAGGCTTGGGTAAGCAGTTAGCTAACAACCTGTGTGTAAACGGCTAACTTGATCCACCTACACAACCCCAGGAAATATATCTGTGCAGCCTGTTTTTTTTTTTTTTTTTTTAAAAAAAGGAAAGTTGTTTTTAGCTCTGTATCTCAGGATGACCCAATCCTTGTGAAAGAATTTGCTGGAGTTTATTTGGTGAAGGACAAAAGCACATGCACGTCTTTAAGAACCTGAAGTACACGTACCTCTTCAATCTTTTCTTTTCCTTTTTGTTTTTTGTTTAGCAGGAATAAAGAACATTTAAGAGACATGAACTCATGCTGGGAGAAATACACAACAAAGCAAGCATGTCTGGGAAAGCTCCTTTATGCACTGACGGGACTCTTTTTCCTGCTCTTTGTGAGACAGCCCTTAGCCCTTCAGCAACTGTTGAGGGATTGACTGATGGAGTTTTGATCCAGAGTTCTTTCCAACAGATCAGTGAGAACCTTGACAAGTAGCGGCTGCGGGTCAAAATTTCTGGTGATGCGTTGTGACTTGCCTTAGCAGTACAGTGTGCTCGCTCAGGGCTGATTCAGCCAAGCATTTAAGCATGTACTTAACTTTAAGCACACACTTTGAGGAACTGTGGCATCAGTGAAGGGTATTTCGGAAAATGTCCCTCACTTGCTCTGCTATGGGAATTCAGTGACGCCCCAATGATACTGCTGTATCTGTGGTGCCCCCTACTGGAGTTTGCACGACATTGTCTGTGCTCGCCAGCCCAAAAACAGCTGTCCCATTTATATCCTTCTCTGGGGAGAGATAGTATGTTAAATTAACAGCTGTGCACAGCACATCCATTTTGGATATAGATATATTTATTGTACTCTGATTTTATTTTTCTCATTTCGCTGAGTGGGACAGGGTCTTAATGGCCAAATTTCCACTGATGCTCAAATGGAGCGGAGAAGGAGAATATTAATGGTCTGATTCCTCCACTCTTCCCATCCCCAGTGCAGGCTGGGGCCTTGCAAATTGTAAGGCATGTGGACTACAGCTTTGGCAATGTTTAGACTCTGTTAAAGGCCCACCTGCAAGGGAATGTAAATGTGCGACTGCAACTAGAGACTTTGCGGTGCCATTTTGCATCCTGGCCTTGGATGTAATTACATAGGTGCCTCTTCTGTGGATGATGATTGGAAACCAAAACCATGGCAGAGACCAAGCAGCAGCATGATTACCAAAATGCCAGGTCAGCAGTTTGGTGCCAGTCCCAGATACTCGCATGCAAACTTCACTAGACATGGCTTTGTCACATAAGAGCTTTATCTGACCCTACACCTTTATATGGATAATAACCGTGCCCTCTTTCCATGGGAAGCACAGGATTTAAATGGAATGTAACCAGCTCCCCAGTCAGAAAAGAGCACACCTCACTCCCCAAATCCCACATGCTGTAGGCAGTATACCCTTGTAAAGCTGATACCACCTATAGCACCGACTTGCTTGTAGTCTGCCCGCCATCTTTAATCAACCACTAAGGGGTTGTTTTCCTTTCCTCAACACTAAGGGGTAGTTTAAAACACAGCACTTCACATCTGTCTGGGGTAAAACATCACCAGTCTCTGGTCTCTCATAAACAAGTATAAACTCATGATAAGGAATAAGGGGCTTCCTATTTGTACCCTTACTTTAGTCCATTAAATACATTTATAGCATAGTTCTGTGAGAAGCTTGCCTGCACACACAAAGACATTCTGCAGGGACGTTGAGATAAAAGCAATCAGAGAGTTAAATCTGCAGTGAGTACATAAAAAGTTTAGTTTATGAAGTGGCGTTATTCATTTGACCATTGCCCTGGAACATGGTGATGCTCTCAGCTGAAAAAGAATATAAACATGTTAGCTAGGACAAGATGGATCTGCTACTCAGCTATTTTTAGGAGGCACTCTTCACATTAGGACCATTTTGGTTTTTAAATTTTTAATGTCTGCTTTTCCAGGGGACAAAAATTCTGCAAAGCTGAATTTCAGAAAAGTAACATTTCTCCATCGCTGTCATCACAGAAGATGTTAAAAAGGAAACCACTGATTGATCCTCAGTGATTGCCAGGAAATCAAGCAGGCCCTAACAAATCACATGACTGAGCCAGCTGTGTTTCCAAAAGCAGCTGTGAAAAGTGTTGGCTGTTTTCTTGCCTTCTGAGTTGACAATCAACTGGGAAGTGACAAAGGAGATTTAATGCTTTCAGACATTTCTTTCTGACTAATTTTTATAAAGATTCCAGATCTACTATATTCTTCTAGGGTGCCTGCTCTTAAACTATTTTATATATATATTTACACACACACATACACAGATCCTCAGGTGATGTAAATTGTAATAGCTCCATTGAAGCCAGAGGAGCTGTAACAACCTGCATCTGCTGTGGTTCTGCCTCTTTTGCTCTGCTTTTGATACAGGAGAAAGCGAAGGAGAGCTAATTGAGAAAAGCTTAGGTGGAGCTGAAGGTTAGTGCCATATGTCTCTTACCTCTGGGTAGAAATCTCAGCTTAGATCTCACGTGAAGATGAATTTGGTTTGTGGCATCACTAGCTCAATTTGTGTGTATGACATAAGAACCATAGTAAGGACTCAGTCTTGTAAAGCACGTCCTGCGACATCCTAACCTCCCCCAACTTCTTGGTAGCCATAGAGGGTGCTCAGGTTCCTTGCAAGAAGTACTTAGTATCTAGGAAAAAGAAAAGGAGTACTTGTGGCACCTTAGAGACTAACCAATTTATTTGAGCATAAGCTTTCGTGAGCTACAGCTCACTTCATCCGATGAAGTGAGCTGTAGCTCACGAAAGCTTATGCTCAAATAAATTGGTTAGTCTCTAAGGTGCCACAAGTCCTCCTTTTCTTTTTGCGAATACAGACTAACACGGCTGTTACTCTGAAAGCTGTTAGTATCTAGGGTTACCGTATTTCAAGTTTCTAAATATAGGACAAGGAGCAATGGTCTCAAGTTGCAGCAGGGGAGGTCTAGGTTGGATATTAAGAAAAACAATTTTACTAGGAGGGTGTGAAGCACTGGAATGGGTTACCTAGGGAGGTGGGGGAATCTCCATCCTTAGAGGTTTTTAAGGTCAGGCTTGACAAAGCCCTGGCTGGGATGATTTAGTTGGTGTTGGTCCTGCTTTGAGCTAGATGACCTCCTGAGGTCCCTTCCAACCCTAATCTTCCATGATTCTATGACACTGCTGGCGAGAAGGGGAGCCGGGGGTGGGGAGCACAGCTCTCCAGCCGCTTAGCTCAGAGGGCTGCGCTGCCACCAGGAGCAGCACAGAAGTAACAGTGGCGATACCATACGATGCCATCCTTACTTCCGCCCTGCTGCTGGTGGTGGCGCTGCCTTCTGATCTGGGCGACCAGCCCACAGCCGCAAAATCATGGACATTTGTTTGTATTTCAAAAATCTGCCCAGATGGATTTGGCCTGGAGGACCAAAAAATAGGTAGTGCCCAGGAAAACCTGGATGTATGGTATCCCTGTTAGTATTTCACTGGATCAGGCCTGAAGGTGACACAGTTCCAGTATTACCAACCCCAGACTTTCGAAAAGCACAGGTCAGGTACCAAAAACTCATGCGATTGACTAAAAAGGTCATGATATTATCAAAAATAATAACTATGAGGTTCTTTTTGTTTACTTTCTGACTTTTGAGTCTTTAGGGAACTCTCTCTAGTCATGATTTCACGCTTTGCTCAGCAACCACGATGGCTAAAACCTATATTTTTAAAATGAAAGCTGAGATTCCTACCTAATCAGTTATCTCCAGGAGCTGGGGCTCTAAGAAGAACAGTAAATACCATCAGACTCATGATAAAATTGTGAAAATTGGCGACAGTGAAATTCAATATTCAAATTCAATAGGCCAAATTGTCAAAGGTGCAATGCACCTTTCAGGATTCAGTAGAGTTGTGTGAATAATTGATTTTTTTTGGTTTGTTAGCTATACTGAAAAATTGACACTAAACAAAATGTTTTTGACTTTTCAGTTCATTGCTTTGGATCAAATGAAACGTTTTTCGATTATGTGGTGCCAGGACACAAAATGTCATGTGCCTTGGTATGTCACCAGAAAAAAAATGCAAACTTCCCGTTGCTGTAAAGACATTGCCACCTGATCTTCCCCCCATCTATAGGACAAATTCACATAAGTGGTATCTCATAGAATCATAGAAGATTAGGATTGGAAGGGACCTCAGAAGGTCATCTAGTCCAACCCCCTGCTCAAAGCAGGACTAACCCCAACTAAGTCATCCCAGCCAGGGCTTTGTCAAGCCGGGCCTTAAAAACCTCTAAGGAAGGAGATTCCACCACCTCCCTAGGTAACCCATTCCAGTGCTTCACCACCGTCCTAGTGAAATTGTTTTTCCTAATATCCAACCTAGACCTCTCCTACTGCAACTTGAGACCATTGCTCCTTGTTCTGTCATGTCTCATCCCCATCCCATTGAGAGCAGCACCCTCGCTAATTCTCCCAGCAGCCTCAACAAATCTGAAATCCCACAAGGCCATGTTCAAATGGAATCACAAAAGCCACCAGATGGGGGAGTGACTTAATGTTGCCTGAATGGAGGTATCCAAGACATCAGCCACCCTGCGTCAGTTGACAAAAATCCTGTTAATCTAGCAGTACCTGCTCAGGTCAGCAGCGCTACCAGAAGCCTAATTAGATTGACGTTTGAATCCCCTGGACTGCTTCTCTTGCCCTTATTTGAAGTGATTTATCATGTCATCTGATGCAATCCCTGTTGATAACTGTTACAAGGTCTTGCTTGACATGCTGTACACATACTCCCTTCAGTGCAGAAAACGTTCTTGGCAAAATAACCAAAGATTTGAAAATAACCTTTAAGACTCTCCCTTGGCTTTGCTTATGTTTCAGACAGGTTTGCGATTGACAGGAATCTTAGAGGCCTCACTGGGATGGCTGCATCAATACGAGTTATTCTGTATATCGACTCCTGATGGTTTTAAGGAATGATTTCTTTTTTTCTGCATATGCTCCACTGGAAATTAATAAAGTGCTTTACAGAATCCCCAAGCCATTAGCAGGCAAAAAGAAAAGACAACTGGCAATAGGATCCAATGATAGGTTCATTGCTGGGCTGGCTTCCAGCGTTTTCCATCCACAGGTGGCTTTGCTGGTGTAGCATGAAAGGAAATTACAACCCTACATGCATGCACTCAGTGGAAGAATTCTGTCACTGCAGAGATGGAACTTGCTGGGATGGGAAGGAGAGGAATGAATGAACCATTTCACTATTGTATATACACCAGTTGATTTATTGCATCCCACAAGTCTGCCTGCAGTATGCACCCAGCACCCAGGAAACAGCTACTGCTGCACCCAATTTGATTAAGAGCCCTTACTCACCTTGAGTAATACTTTACTTTGCAAGCATAGACCCATAGAACTGTAGGACTAGAAGGGACCTTGAGAGGTCTTCTCATTCACTCCCCTGCTCTCAAAGCAGGACTAAATATTATCTACAACATCCCTGAGACGTGTTTGTCTAACCTGCTCTTAAAAATCTCCAATGATGGAGATTCCCACAATCTCCTTAAGCAATTTATTCCAATGCTTAACCACCCTGATGGTTAGGAATTTTTTCCTACAATTTAAGCCCATTGCTTCTTGTCCTATCCTCAGAGATTAAAGAGAACAATTTTTTCTCTTTGTAACAACGTTTCACATACTTGAAACTGTTATCATGTCCACTCCCCCACCCCAGTCTTCTCTTCTCTAGACTGAACAAACTCAGTTTTTTTAAATCGTCCCTCCCAGGTCCTGTTTTCTAGACCTTTAATCATTTTTGTTGCTCTTTTCTGGACTTTCTCCAATTTGTTCACATCCTCCCTGAAATGTGGCCCCCAGAACTGAACACAATACTCCAGTTGAGGCCTAATCAGCGTGGAGTAGTGCGGAAGAATTACTTTCCGTGCCTTGCTTACTACACCTCTGCTATTACAGCCCAGAATTATATTTGCTTTTTTTTTTTTGCAACAGTGTTAAACTGTTGACTCATATTTAGCTTGCGATCCACTGTGACCCCCAGATCCCTTTCCGCAGTACTCCTTCCTAGGCAGTTGTTTGCCATTTTGTATGTGTGCAACTGATCGTTCCTTCCTAAGTGGAGTACTTTGCATTTGTCCTTATTGAATTTCATCATATTTACTTCGGACCATTTCTCCAGTTTGTCCAGATCATTTTGAATTTTCATCCTATCCTCTTAAGCACTTGCAACCCCTGCCAGCTTAGTATTGTCTGCAAACTTTATAAGTGTACTCTCTATACCATTATCCAAATCACTGATGACGTTATAGGACAGAATCTGGCATAGAACTGCGGGACCCTTCTTGATATGCCCTTGGATGTCTCATTGATGCAAGTGATTTCAGTGTGAGTGGTCATAGAGGATTCATAGATGCATAGATTGTAAGGCCAGAATGGACCATTGGGATTATCTAGTCTGACCTCCTGTACAACACTGGCCATAGAACTTCCCCAAAATAATTCCTAGAGCAGATTTTTTAGAAAAATCATCCAATCTTGATTTTAAAATTGTCATTGATGGAGAATCCACCACAACCCCATGTAAATTATTCTGATATGTTAATTACTCTCGCTGTTAAAAATTTAAGCCTTATTTCTAATCTGAATTTGTCTAGCTTCAACTTCCAGCCATTGGATCATGTTATACTTTTCTCTTCTAGATGGAAGAGCCTATTATTAAATATTTGTTCCCCATGTAGGTACTGATAGATTGTAATCAAGTCACCGCTGAATCCCCTTAACCTTCTCTTTGTTAAGCTAAATAGATTGAGCTCCTTGAGTCTTTCACTATAAGGCAGTTTTCTAACCCTTTAATCATTCGCGTGGCACTTCTCTAACCCCTCTCCAATTTCTCATCGTCCGTTTTGAATTGTGGCACCAGAACTGGACACAGGATTCCAGTAGTGGTCGCACCAGTGCCAAATACAGTGATAAATAACCTCTTTGCTACTACTCAAAATTCCTCTCTTTATGCATCCCCAAGATCGCATTCTCTCTTTTGGGCCACAGTGGGAGCTCATGTTCAGCTGATTATCCAACATGACCCCCAAATCTTTTCCAGATTTGCAGTTGCATCTAGAAATATGGTGGTGTAATAATAAAATGTCTGATGAACAAAATACAGTTTTCTCCCAAGAAGTTAAAGGCCTGGAACATCCCCATATTGAAGTCAGTGGGATTTTTGCTGTTGACTTAGTGGGAACAGTACTAGGATCTAGAATGAAAGGCAATGGAATATGCTGCCTACATATACTGCTGCCCGTTGCCTAGAGCTGGTATATAATTCATAATGAGTAATTTGACACTTCTGCCTGGTAAATACAACTTGGCCTATATCTTATTTGTGAGCAATTCATTGCAAGTCTTTCTAATTCTATTTTGATTGGCAACTTGGGTCACATATGTTTTGATTGCCTGATTGGTTTAGAAAACTAAGAAACAGTTATCCAGTACGAATACCCGTGGTGATGAATTTGAAAATCACTTCTATGCCTGGTCTGTAATATTAGCTTAAATGCACTTATTCCTGCCAGTGAACTAATTTGCTAGAATATTTCCAGAAAGAGAGGTGAACAAAGGGGAAACCAATGTATGTATTTGAATGAATTAGACTATAACAAACAAAAAATGGCATTAGAATAATATAAAATGCAATCTGCTTATTCTACTAGCGTAAGACTGATGGAAGAGAATATTCAGCCTCAGCTGAGCCTCAGGGCTGTCCTGGGAATCTCAAAAAAGAATAGCCTTTGGCATTTCTACTTCCAGATAGAACAAGCTGATGTTAGATGTAGCTGGGTAAATAAGAAATAATGGAAGATCGCCTCAATTTCATACCTTAGATATCCTGGCCCTGGTGAACGACATGTTGTAAATACAAACATCAGGGTGGATCCTGCCAAGACTTACCCTACACACATGAGCAGCCCCTAACGAAGTTAGTGGGAGTGACTTCTCGGGTGCATAACGTTAAACCTGTGGGTGTATATCTTTGCAGGATAAAAGTCAGAGGTCAGATTAGGTAGAAAAATCAAATGAAAGTTTCTGAACCTCAGGTGAGATTTGAGTGGGTTCTTTCTCTATGCCTGATCTTCCCCCATCACAACGATCTCTGAGAATTATTTCCCATACTCCAAATGCTCTCTCTCCTCTAGCACAAGGTTCCAGGGTCTGTGACCCTGAGCCTGATCCTCACTCCTACCAAACTCAAGTGTTTTACTTCAGTGGGAGTTTTGCCTCAGTAAAAAAATCCAGGGACCTTTGCAGCTCAGCCTAATTGCAATTATACAGTCACTTCTGTTCAGGAGGAATGTTGAGTATTTTCTTAACCACAGTGTTCTCTTGCCACCTGGTCCCACCACACCAGCGAAAGCCTTTTAACACCTGCCTTCTATTTTCTGACTCTGGGAACCCCCACCCCGTTTCTTTTTGCAGAATGTCATGATGTATTGAAGAAGCAGCATCTCCTTTATGCTATTTGGCATAAATATCATTCAGGGGCACAGACAGTGAGGGGTAAATCAATATTGGGCAGGTTAGGTGGCTGCCTGCTCACACCTTGAATTTTATTTCACAGATTGATCCATGCAGCCGAAGGCAGTTTGCAAAATGACAAGACCAAAAAAAAAAAAAAAGCAACCAACCCTACTATGCACCAAGGCAAGCTCACCAGAGCCCCAGCCATACGAACAAGAGGGAAACCAAACTTGCTGGGATGGTGCCTGCTATTTTGTCTCAGTACCATGGATACATTGGTTCTGATTAGAGAAAGTCACAAAATTCAGACCAGAGTCTGCCCCCACCCCCTGCAAGTGCAGGGGCTGTTTGGATCCAGGGTTCTGATTCAACCCATTTCTAGCCACAAAGCTCAGATCTGGATCTAAACTCCTGCTAAGTCTGGGGGGTGTTTGCATCTGAGGCTGTGGTTATGAATCAGTCTCTGATTCTGACGAATTTAAGTCACATGTACTCCTGCCTTTTTTTATGCCATTAACATTCGGTGTGCCTGATTCTCTGCTTTGTTACTCCACTTTTAATTTCCACCATGGGGTAGCTGCTGTGCAATCCATGCATAGACTTCAGCAACTCATCAGTAAGCCAAGCCAGGTAACTGGAACTGCAGCTAGGTTTGTTTGGTTTTTTAATTTTGTTCCTTTTTGGTAGGGGACCAGGGGGAAAGAGGGAACTATACAGTTTTAGAACTCAATCCAAATCCCACTGGCTTCACTAAGAGCAAATTCAGGTTTTATATAGTCACCCCACAGTGTAGATGCATCTCCAAAGCTTATCTGAATTATCTAGTCACATTGGGTCTTCAAAACTAGGCTGGAAATCTTATAAGAGCAGACTTCCTAGTGAGGTATTTCATACTCCTTGCTCCTGGTCTAAGCCAGGAACATGGAGAGATTCTCATTCTCACTGGCATTTCCAGTTCCACCTGGAAGGTAGAGGAGTGTCAAAATGATCAGTCAGATTGCTGAGTGGTGGTTGGTTGTTTTTTTTAAAATTTGTGTATGTGGAGAGAGTATCTGAATTTTATCAAATCCCAAGGACATTTTAATCAGACACTTTAGAGAACATCTGGATTTTTTAAATCTAACCCTTTCACCTACTTTTCACTGAAAAGAGTCCAGAACCAAAATCATAGACATGAACACCACAGAATGTTGTAAGAAGTTTGGATCTTAGTGTTAACTTAGTCCAGCTCTAATTTCCAATAAACCATAATTCAGCACTCAGATATACCTCCCTGGCAACTGGAGAGTGGGAAAAGCTTTTCTGGGGCAGAGTTGTGTGCCTCACCCAAACAACTTGTACTTTATCAGAATTCAAGCACTTCCAACACTACACAAAAATTGACTAATTTGGTCCAGAGTCAAAAAGAGTCCTTCTCAGTTCTTCATAGCTCAAAAGATAAAAGCAATTGCTTGATAACTTTTTAAAAGTACAGTCAAATCATAATGGATCCCTCTTCTGCTTTTGATAATTTAATATGCAATAAGAGCGTGTAGACCTGAGTGGATGTCGTTGGTATTTTCCATTGTTATTTTAATGGTACAGATGAAGTCTCTCTATCTGAGGAATCCAAACTCTTTGGTTCTGCCTTATTTGTGGTTACCAGGAGATTCCTGTTCAGGCCGAATATTCATGGTGGCTGATGTTCGAAAAGCTTTGAATAAAAACAGGATCATTTCCAATTGCGGGGCCCCAAAGCACCTTCAAACAAGAAGTTTAATGGTGACCTTTATGAATTTGGAGATAAGGATGATACACAGTGAGGTGTCTAAAGCTCCAAATGTAAGTGATTATTAGATTCTACCCCCGCCCTCCACCTCTCTTCCAAATATCCCCTGCAAGTAGGTTAAATATGCAAGAGTCTTTCACCTCTGGACTCCCAGTTTCAAACATTTGCTAAGTTCACACAAATGAATTTTTTTTTTGTTTTTTTTCCTTTCCACATTATTAATCCAACAAAAAATGTGACAGAGGCACAAGTCTATGCTTCAAAGAGGAAGAAGGAAATAAAAAGAAATGGAAGGGCACTGCAGGCCAAGAGTGAGATGCATTGGCAGGACTGTGCATTGGAATACTTGTGCTATGGCCAGAGCCGTAAGCAGACTAAGCAATTGCTTAGGGCCCCAGGCAGCTCAAGAGGACCCCTTATTCGCTTTTTTAGTATCTATTGTATGTGTGTGGGCGGGGTGCCCCAAAATATTCTGGCTTAGGCAAGCACTGCCTCTGGCTAAGTCTTCAACTAGTTCTAGCCATTGCTCACTTTCTCTGGCCCTAAATATATTTGCTCAGACATTTTACTTCAAAAGAAAAACATGTGTCCATTGGTTTGCAAAGCAGCTTTTAGTGCAAATCATTCTGAATGCAAAGAAAGACTCTTTTTCTAAGGAGCCGTGTGTGTGGACTTGAGAAATTAGACTCCCCGAAACATGCTTTTTTTTTCCAATATATTTTTCAATATGTCAGTATTAAATCTGTTTTGTCAGCACAAATTTTTGCAGGAATGATCATCATAGGTTGAACTTTGGAAACCTGCTGTACTCTCCAAAAAGTCTGGCCAGATTACGGATTCTGGGCTCCCTTAGTCTGAAGAGTGAAAATATCACACATGCCCTCAGCACCAGTTTTGGTATGAAAGTGACTAATACAGAGCTTTCCTGTTACAGCACTAAGAGAACAGCAGGTGTAGATATACAAATTAGAACATATGCTGGGACACCCGGGGCAAGTCCAGGGGCTCAGGCACTGTCAGGAGCAGAAATCACGGTTCTGTCGAGTGCCATCCTTTGAGCACTGCAGAGCCTCGAATGCAGCCAAATCTCAATCCCACTCTATTCAAACATATGACTGAGCAAATCTGTAAAGGTTTCATAAACCAAAATGAATCACAAGCTGGAAAAATAACATACGCCTGGATGCCAGCTTGACAACTTGCCCACCACAACTCTTCCTTGCGCCAATCAGATAGGGTTCACACCTTGCAGATGTCCTCTTTTATCGCTCCTGCCATCACTCTATCAACTTTTAGAGGGCAGAAAAGCATGATCAGAATGTTACGCTTGGCCTGATAGACATCTCTACTTTCAATTACTTCTCTGTAAACAGATTGAAGATCAGAGAGAGGTGCAGCGTTCGCAAATGGCTCTTTCCCAAGCAGTGTGTTGCTCAGTAACTAGTTGCCCCTGCCCACTCACCCTCAACTGCAAAATACAGTTGCGTTTCAGGCTCACTCTTTCTTTTCAAGCCTCCCCGTTAAGTATGAGATGAGCATCATTTAAGTTCTTGTTTAATGTCAGCAATAAGCTTTCGGGAAGAAGGTTAAACACACTCACAGATGCCAGCCTGTATGTTTAAGGAATGAAAAAGGCATCATCTATCTATCTATCTATCTATCCTAGGCAGAGATTAGCTTTAGATGTCCATGCGTGGCTTTGGGGTTTGGCAAAACCTTGCTCATCACATTTTATCTATCCAATGACAACCCAAAGCCACACCGTGGTTTGATTTTTATGTTCATGGTTGATAGGAATCTGGATAATATTCAGCCCCATCTCAAAGCCCCACTCTTCCTCGATGCTTACCGTGCATTGCCATCTGACAATGGTTAGGCATGTGGCAAGTTGGGGATACTGCTGATGGTCAGCTTATTACACCTACAAATTGTGCACGCAGCTGATCTATGCCAAAGTTTCTCATTGTTATTGTTACGTCCTCCTCCATCTCCGTTTCTTCCTCCTGTATTGTCTTTAAGATTGCCTGCCAGGCTGCCTCAGGCACTGTCTTTTCGAATATGTTTGTATAATGCCTAGCACTAGGGGACTCCGACCTAGATGTGCCATCAAGGTGAAACATTTATACTTTCTTAGATGACATGGGTGGAAAGATGCTGGCATTTGGTCTATACTAGCCCTTCCACTGTTGCTACTAATGGGGGAGGTTCATCAATGCTGGACTAATGGTACTGGAAATTCTTCAATGGAGAAGCAACTTTAGGGCCTGATCTACATTCCATTGAAATCAATGGCAAAACTCCCATTGTCTTCAATGGTGTTGAATCAGGCACGTCCTTTGCAGCAGTTAGTGAAGCTTCTTGCACCTGAGACACTGCACTAAAGTACACAGGGATTGTACATAAGAACATAAGAATGGCCATGCTGAGTCAGACCAAGGGTTCAGCTAGCCCAGTATCCTGTCTTCCACCAGCTGCCCATACCAGATGCTTCAGAGCGAGTGAATAGAACAAGGGCAATTTATTGAATGATCCATTCCCTGTTACCCAGACCTAGCTTCTAGCAGTCAGAGGTTTAGGGACACCCAGAGCACGGCTGCATCAAAATTCTTCCAGCAGCAAACACTAGCATAACCAGCACTCCTCCCCCACGCACATATCCCTTCCACTAACGACTGGTACCGCCTGCTGTCCTGACGAAGAGCAGATTTACAAGACATGCTACCTTTATTGTGCTGGATGCCTTATTCTCTTTGGAACTTTGAAGAGGCATTGTAATGCTAATTAGTTCCTTTCTTGAGATGAGAGGAGTTGCAGGCATTGGAAACAAGTTCATCAGTTGCAGGAAATTAAGGCAAATAGAATTTTTCCTTTGAAAGGAGGAGAACATGAATGGAAACCAAGATTCCTGGGTTCTGGTCTCGGCTCTGTCACTAACCCACTGTGTGAGCTAGGCCACATCACCTCTCTACCGTAGTTCACTCCTGTGTACTTACCAATAACACAATAAATAAATTGGTTAGTCTCTAAGGTGCCACAAGTACTCCTTTTCTTTTTGCGAATACAGACTAACACGGCTGTTACTCTGAAACCAACAATAGGGACCCTGGTTCCCAAGGAGATGTAATCTGTGACAGCCCTATACTGGGACACTTCACTTCATCTCCACACTGCCTCAGCTGCACTAGCTGGGGTGTCGTGGGGCCAGATTCCAGGGTGCATCTTTGACCACCCACTCTTGACCCCACTGCATGGGAGTGAGTAGCAGCCCTGTGGAGGCTGCTCTCCGTGGGGTGCTACCTTTGACATGGATAGTCCATGCAGATGAGCAAAGGTGTGCCTTATGCTCCCTCTGTCCTCTGCGCAGGTGCACAGGGCAAAAGGTAATCTCACTCCAAAACAAATTAGCAGTTTGAGGGTTTGCAAGGCTGCCTGAAGACAAAATGTTGTAATAATAATAATAAATACTACTAACTTATATTTATATATCTTCTACCACCGTGAAGGATTTCAAAGCAGTTTACAATGTTGATATATTATAGAGTTGTTTCACCCACCACAGAATGCAGCCACTTCTGAGGAAGAATGTAGCAGCTGTTTAACATCATACAGCAACACAACACAACACAACAGTTAGGAAACCAATAGAAGAAGAATGTACTATTCAACTGAAACTGCAGGCAGTACATAAGTACCCAAATAGGAACAGAAAATAGACTGACTGAGAGATTCATTGTATGGCTATTGTTCTCGTTATTAACAGCAGCAGTGGTATTTGTTTTATGTATTTATTATTATCTGTATAACACCTATGCACTGATAGTCAACATATAAAGTGTATCACCATGCCAGAGCCTTATGCGATCTGTAAATTATGGTAATGTGCAACATTGCCTTTCTGTTTTCAGATGCCATACCACCTCGCCTTCTTGAGATTACTGCATCTGCAAACCAGAGGGAACAGGAATGGCTTAATTGCAGAATACTGAAAAGGTCAAAGCACTTGGGCATGATGCAGCCAATACATGAGGAATCGCAGCTGGGCTGCTTCGTTCTCTTGACAGAGATATCAATAAGACTAGCAAATGGCCTGGCATGAATCTTCTTTGGGGTGACAGTGATTGTGACAAGGTGCTAATGGCTACCAGTTTGGAGGCTGCAACCTTCCATCTCAGTATTAACCAGATAACTATTATTCAGTGCACCTCATGTAGCAAGCACAGTGTTGTGATGGTTCTCGAGGAACCCATGACTGTAAGTCACCTTGTTACCCACTGCCTCCAGTGTGAGAGAGTCTTGCTTGTGGTAACTGGGGGTAGGTCTACACTACAAAGAAACACCTGTAGCTGGCCCCTGTCAGCTGACTTGAGCTCATGGGGCTGTTTAATTGAGGTGTAGACATTCAGACTTGGGCTAGACCCCAAGTTCTGGGACCCTTTCTCCTTCAGCCCAAGGCTGAACATCTACACCACAATTAATCAGCCCCTTGGCCCAAGCCTCACAAGCCTGAGTCAGCTGGCCAGCTGTCGGGTTTAATTGCAGTGTAGACACACCCTGGGTGTCAGCTTCCTAACACCAGCAGCCTTTCAAGCACTCATTTGGGCTATGCCAGCCCTGCCTTTACATTGCTGGCTAACAAGAAATGCACCCAAGTCCTCTCAAAGCATTCCCCTGTGATACCCAGACCCCGACACTGCTCTGGGATTTTTGTGAGTAGCCAGTGTTCCCTTGTTTACCAGTTTTACCTTAAACCACCATTCCTGTATAACACACAACATTTCTAATGAAACAAAAGAAGGTTTGTTTAAAAAAGGGTAGAGATTCCACTGGAAAAAAGAGAGAGCAATGGAAACAAATGGTTACAATGCAAAACAAAATCATAAAACACAAACTAGGGCCTACACTTATTAATAGTCACCTTTACTATGTAATAAAGTAGGTTTTCCCCACAGTTCAACCTGTTGCAGAGCTGGCTGGTTTCACAGGAACCAGGATCCAATCTTTCATGGAAAACAGCCCTGCTCCACAAGATGTCTCTTCAGTATATAGATCCAGAGTGCATCTCCTCACTCTGTGTTATAATGAAACAATCTTTTCTCTCTCTTGAGAGGCAGGGCAATCCTTGTCTGTTGTAATGTCCCTTTCTTACCTCAAAGTGGTTTTGATTGTTTGCAGTTGTCTTTATTGGTTTTCCATTGACTGTTCTGTGCAGGGTAGACATCTGAGCCTTGCATTAAATCACTGGCTGATCAGGGAGGGGTGGGGACTCCCTTCTGCATAAGTAGGCAATCGCCAAGTAATATTACTGCCTGGTCACTCCTTTTAATCTTAAGATCATAAGGGCATAAACTTCAGTATATTTACATTATTCCTCAAATATTACCCCTACACACATCACACCATGATTATGAACATTGATAAGTTTCAAGCTTTAAATAGAGACCTTACATGTTACCCTTCATGGACAAATACCCATAAAGCAATATATTTGATAAGTCTGAGATGACAGTTGTTTGCCAAGGGGCCTTTGTGTCATGAGTGTCCAAGAACATTTCGCAAGCAGTTCACTTTACAGGGGTCAGACTTAAAAATATGCTGCTTTTGACTTGTACAAACAGAGACATTCACCTTGGGATTTGCAGAATTCCTTAAACTTCCCTAAGGAAACTGGACCTCAGTATCTATGGGAGCAGCTGTACTGGGGAAGAGGTGGGGAATTCACCCTTGAGGGAAGGATAGCCATCTGTCTTGGATGGTTTAGACACAAGTCCTGCATCTTGGCAGGGGGTTACACTATATGGGGTCCCTTCTAACCCTATGATTCTGAGGCAAGGGCAGATTCACTGGGGAAGGACAGTTTTAATCTCTGGCCACAGCTCCATAGGAGAGCTGCTAATGGAGGCTGCTTAGAAGCATTAACTCAGCAAATCCCTCAGCAGCTTGCTCCGGTACCCAACTGAGCCAGCCCCACCCACTTTAGGTTCTGTGCCAGCCAGTTCTGCCACACCCCGCCTTCCCAAAGAGAAGCAGGGAGGTAGGTGACTTGTGCTGCTGCTCTCCCCAAAGCTGGCAGACCTACCCCATGTCTGTATTCTGGTTTCCCCTGTACTGATGAAGCATCGGACCCGAGGACTATGAGCTGCCTCCAAGTATGCTAGTAAGACATATAGTGCCGCTCATTGTGATTTCAGTTTTAGATGGAAGCAAATATTTATTATTGGGAACCAAAAGGTATCAGCTCAGTTTCTCTTCTCAACAGAGTCTCATTGCAAGGGGAAAATTTTGGTTCACAGCATCCTTTTAGGGGCCTTGTGTACATTCTCTGAGGAAGGCAAGTAGGCAGGCAACACTGCTTGGTGGTATTCGATTCCTGCTTCATATTGATTCTCTCTTGGGAGTTCTATGACCTTTTAGATGCCTAATTTATATGATCCTCTTGGAGTATAGACTATTGTAGGGTATGCGGAGAGGGTATTTACAGCCAATTAAAGGGTCCCCCCCGAGGAAGGTGGAAAATGGCATACAGATGATCTATTTTTTGTATGACATCAATTACCATTCCATTGCCAGATGTTGTTCAGAGGAAGGTGTGTGCTGTAATGTACTGTGTAATCTGCCTTTTCCCATACAGAACCTGTGGGGGGGGGGGAGAAACCCTGTGGTGGATTCCTAAGGCTGTGGGGGTATTTAATTAATTAAACATCTGACATTATGAAATCCATCTTTCTGGCAAACGTCAGCCAGCTCTCAAATCTGTGTCCGCATTAGCCCCATCAGACCATGCAGTTCAGCCCATTCAGCCCTGCTGTGGGACTTTTGTGTTCCAAAAATACTTTTCTTTTTAGGATAAATAGTTGATCCCTTTAGCATCATTCTCCAGAAATCTTCCAGATATTTCCCATACTATGCAAACTCTGTGGTAAGCACTCTAAATTTCATGCAATCTGCCCCTTGTTTTCCCATTTCCAGCTGTAGTTTGCATTTGTCCTGGCCAGCTATCTTCAAAAGGGAATGGTACAGCATGTGTTCGTGCAACTATGCAGTTCCATAGGCTTTGCATCAGGCTCTTGGTCACGAGTCATGTGTAGCAGAAGATGTTGCAAATGGGAAACAGTTGTTGAATGTTCCAGGGTGTTGCCTAAAATATTCTGAAGAGTGAGAGAAGAAATTTGTCCCATGAAGAGAGAAAACGTTGCCATTTGTGGATGATCTTGAAGGATTTAAAATCTCAAGGCTAATCATATCTAGAGGAATTCTTGCACAGCAGAGACTTCCGCTGTGAGACAAGGATGCCTTAGTTGTTGGATCTTGTTTGTGTGTGTGCTTTTGGGGCATATGTAAGCTTTTAAAGTAAATTTCATGCTGGTAAAAGTTCTGGATTGGGAGCATTTGTGCCTAGATTCTCTATTTATCTCAACAATTAGGATGCTGGTGTGCTGAGCCCACTGGCTATTTTGTTGACCAATGTTACCTCATTGTTTCCTTGTGTTCCATGGTCTGTGTCTACCTGTTGTCACTTGTCTTATACTTAGACTGTAAGCTCTTTAGGGCAGGGACTCTCTTTTTGTTCTGTTTTTGTGCAGAACCTAGTGCCATGGGGTCCTGGTCCCTGACTGGGGACTCCTTGGTGCTACCACAGTACAAATAATAATATCCAAAGGACAAGTAAAATGCATGAAATTAAAGCTCCCACTAGGCCCCCAGTGCTTCTGCCCTGACTTAATAATAATCCTTCATTCATGTTCATTCAAGCCTTGGCCAGTCAATGCCTATCAAGATGGATGTGCTAGGGAGGAGAGCACGTGTCTGCTTAGGAGCTAATGAACATCTAAATGCAGGATGCCAAACTTCAACCCGACATTCAAAAATGTTAGAGTACGCCAGTGGGGCCAACTGACCAGCCATTGCATCAAATACTGCTCCCAACAGCAGAAGCATTTCAGTCCTTTCCAACAGGGATGGGTTTTTTCCCCAAAACCAAAACAGTCTAACATGAGTCAAATAAATAAAACAGGTCCTGCTGCTTGGACCATTCCTCTGCCCTAGGATCTCCTGCAGGAGCCTTCCTTCTCTTTGATGGTCTCTTTATCACCTGATCCTGGGCCGCAGATCTATTGCCAGGGAGGCCACTAATTAGTTACAGGAGGAGCTTAAAAGGCTGTCCCGCCCAATAACACTCAGAAATTGAGGATTTTAAATTTTGGTTCAATGGAACAACCACTCCTCATCCACTTGCATGGCAGAAAGAGTGCTGGCCCCCTCGCACTGCGAGCCACTCTGTGGCTATCCCCAGAAGGGGAGGGAAGGATTCCCGTCTGCCCCCGTCTTCCCTGTGCACTATCACAAAGGCAGGCAATGATCCTGGCCATAAATAGCCTCATCTTAAAATGCTTCCTTGTTTACTCACATGAGTAAGGACTACATTAGTGAATAAGGGTCTGCAGAATGAGTGCCCTTAGCTGTTACATGCCATGAAGGGATGTGGTGTAAGTTGCGGGGGAACCACAAAACGGGTCTAACCATACCCCACGGATGTTATTCTCAGCAACTAGCAGAGTGTACGGGTAAGACATTCCAGCTCCTACAGTTGTAGCATTTACAGAAAATAAACAATCACTGCATGAGACCTGACAAATAAAACTCATTGCAAGTCCCCAGTGTGTTTTCATCAAGGAGTCTTTGTGGGCAAAACAAAATGAGAAATCTGGAAGGGTTTTTTTATTGCCACGTTGCAGATAAGAATGCAGAATAGGCCTCTGGTGAATCATTGTGTGAGAAAGAGAGGTGTGTTCATCAATGTGAAGAGAGAGAAACTATATGTAGTTAAATTGAGGGATGCCTCCCTTAGCATGCAGATGGCATCACACAGCCGGCAGGTTGCAACAAAATGAAAACTATGGAGCGCCTCCTTACAAATCCAGCAGAATACATTGCTTGCTTTTAAGATCCCAAATCCCTTGGTTGGCACAAATCTGTAAATTACACCAGGCTGTAAACTGAGGCTTAAGTCTGTAAACATTTTAAACAACCACTTATTTATTTATTTATTTATTTATTTCCCCAAGTACAACATCCAGCTTGTTGTTTGGCTTCAACTTTAAAAGTCATGGGTTTGCTTGCTAATGTTTCCAAGGTGGGGCTTTAGGCCAAGCTGTTATCATGATAGCTGGACACAGATTCAGCTTCAGAACACTTGTAAGGTTAGGATGAGGGAGAAAATATCCCTCAGAAGGAAGAAGAGGTCACCATATTTGGCCATTGCGATGCTACCCAAATGCAGGGGAGTGCGATCAAACTCATTGCCAGCAGGGGGCAGAACTGAGCACTAGCACCATGTGGTCGATATTAACTCTGGAGGTCAGAGAAATTCTCTCACACTAGCCACCATTGTTTACCTAAGTCCCAAGACTTATTCCTTTTCCTTTGACTTATTAGCTAATGTACAAATTTTAGAAAATACAGAGAGTCCCAAAAGTATTAAGAATAATTATTACTATTTGTTGCCTGTGCCCATGTTTTCAGCCTGGGCTGAGAACTTACCAGATCTCTTTAAGCCTAAACTGGCCAATACATTTATGGGAGACCTCCAGTTACAGAGAGAGGAGGAAGAGAGATGGTAAGCAAAGGAGGGATGGGGTTAAACCTGAAATGATTTGATATTTGGGCATCCCACATGCTCTGGTGCTGAAATCATAAGAAATAATCACTTAATGGCTGGGTAATTTGAAAAGTAGCTGATGGCATCACTGGAAAGAGTATAAGCAAAGTACTTCCCATTTCAGGGAACTCAGTGGTGGTCCCTCAAAAGGATTTAACTCCTTAGCTCCCGGTGATCCTAGCAAGCCCTGTTGTACTGTAGTAACTGCAGATTTCCGAGGCTATGATATTTCCAAACACAGGGTCTGATTCATTCTGTGACAACTTTTATTTTACCAACAGCATGATTTCCCTTCAAATAACGCTTGGCAGAAATGTTTGACCAGCTCTACTCCTGATATTGTAAAACACTTACAATTTCCCACTGCCTCTTCCAAAGCAGAGTCAAGATGTTGTGCTGAAAATGGGTTAGATGGACCATTGGTCTGACCCTGTATGGCCATGCTAATGTTATCATCCTTGGTTGTTACTCCAACTGCAAGAGCTGTTTGTGTTCCTTGAATGATGAACTCAGATAAATTTCTCCAAATCACCCTCTCCTCTCCACCATCTACTGTTGATCTGTTCTTGAAATACATTCAGACAGTGTATGTGCTAATGTTTCATCATGAATGTTCCACTCAGCAATAAGCATCTCATGGTATCTGGAGATGATGAAAGGGTCCAGCAGAATGACCATCAGCTTTTATGGAAAGACAACATTCAGCTATAGCTGTGGTCTCTGAGGGAAATTAAAACGGAGCCATTCCTACATGAGACTTCCATTTCACACAAAGAAGCTGATCGAATTATGCTGCATGCCAAAAACCATCACACTGAAAACTGTTGCTGATATGAAGGGAGAGAAGCATGAAGTAACAGATAAAGTATTTCTGGCTGTTTATAGGAGTGTGAACAGAGCTATTCACTGATCTGTGAGTAATGATTTGCCATTACATGTGAGTAATGATTTGCCAGTTGTGAAAGGTCTCGACAAGAGATATACTAGCACCAGGCGTTCTGATCACTCATGTGCCTGTTGTATTGCCATTGAAATTAAGGGTGGGTGAACTGGGTCAGATGAAATAAAAACTGTCTTTAATTGAATTGAAACCAAAGTAAGCGATATTTGTTGAGGTTCTGATGAGCTGGATAGCTTGTTTCCCCATTATTTTTCATGTTGTGATGCATAAGTTCCAGCAAGAAACAGAGATGCCAAAATAACACGAGAAAGGCATTTCTTACAGGCTGTCCAGTTATTCGACCTGACTTTTTGAACATTTTGTGGTTACTCCATCACTAACTGAACTAAGAAAAAAAAAAAAAGGTCTATCAAAGTTCACTTGTTACTGACACCCCCTATATATTTGTAATTGCTGAATTTCCAAGACTTGTTAAAAAGTCTAGTTTGATCATCTGGATGGGGAAGGAGGAGGCTTTCTTTTATTCAAATCACCTTAGTGCTTGCAAGGGGCATTGGCCTTAATTTGTCTGCAGAACAAGCCTATCCTTGGGCAGCAGCAGTCCAACATTCCGCACAGGGAGAGCTTCATCTTTTTTACAGGTTTCAGAGAAGCAGCCGTGTTAGTCTGTATCCACAAAAAGAAAAGGAGGACTTGTGGCACCTTAGAGACTAACCAATTTATTGGAGCACAAGCTTTCGTGAGCTACAGCTCACTTCATCGGATCCGATGAAGTGAGCTGTAGCTCACGAAAGCTTATGATCAAATAAATTTGTTAGTCTCTAAGGTGCCACAAGTCCTCCTTTTCTTTTTTACAGGTGAGATGGGTAGTTCAATCTCCGTGCTGATTTGGTCCTTGGCCTATCAGCTGGGTCTGCCAGTTACAGTGCTAGTTTCTGTGATGTGGACTCATGTCCACTAGGAAGTGTATCACAACTAGCTACTCATTTCAGACGAGATATCAAAGAGTTGACTTTTTCACTTCCAACCTGGGCCAGATTTAAACCAAAGGGTAAAGGCCTCCGTGTTGCAACACCAATCTCCTGAGCCAATCAGTGCCCACTAGATGAGAGGTTGGGTTGATAAGTTAGAAGGAGCAATGACGTTCTTCTGGACTACAATGACATGATTATTAGCATGTCCACCTCAACAGCTGCTCTGAACACCATGCCTGGTAACTATTTTTAAGGAGCTATTGTTCTCCTTTGCCTTAGATGGAATTCTCAGATGCTAGGCAGTAAATCTGGAGCACCAGCTGCTGCCAAATCCCTGAAAGATTTTTCCAAAAGTTTTGATTTTGAATCAGTCCTTAGAGTTGAGCTGGTTGAGGAGAAAGGTTGAGCTGGTTGAAGAGGATGGCCAGCTGTAATAAGCCATAGTCAGAGAATGTTTTCTGACAGGCTCTATCCCCTCTATTACTCTTCTTGTCAAGAACAAGAGGGAAAGCATCCTCATGCAGTAAAGTGTAATCTGTGCAGCATAATTCTGCTGGCAGAAGCAGTATGGCCAGTTTTATAGATTGCAGTTTCATCAGAGCTTTTTTTTGGCTGTGGTGCTCTTTGTGTCTTTAGAGAAACATTTGACTGAAGAATCAAAGGCAGCAACCCTAAGAGAGACGCTGGAAACTGTATTTCAAAGCAGCCTTCAGTTGGAAGCAGAGGACCATTTGTGGAGGAACATTGTGGTTTGATTTTTGTTTTATTTAGCGACTTAGGGCAAAAATTAATCTTTTCATTCACTATGTTAGTTTCAGTGGTTTTGCACCAGGGATAAATTCCTTCCCCACTCTATAGTCTGCTCTTTTAGCTGCTGCTGGAGCTCAGAACAAGTTCAGAACTATTCTGATCTAGTTACACTGATGTAAATTCAAAAATGGAGTTAAATAGGTGGAAAACTGGTGTGAACAAGAGGAGAATCAAGCCCTTTTATTTTTAAAGGTACAGCATTCCTAGCTAGTGGCATCTTGTATGACCTCTGCAGAACAGCAAATATCTAATGAAGACAGTTAGTACTAATTATGATACAAATTTAGTTAAAACGTTAATCCTTCTGAAGCTATTAACCCTATAACGGGAATTAAAATGGCTCCTGGTAAATCCCCAGGAGCGATTCACCGGGTGTGCATCCATGACTATCTGTGTTTAATCTTAATAAAGGAGCAAAACCGGAACAAGAGGACAAACTTGAGCTAGGGTGTTTTACACATAGACCCTTCTGGAGAAAGGGATAATGTTAGTGAGGGGAATGATGACAGCTCTGTTCCCAGTTTAATCTCAAGATGCTCAGATACACAGTAAGGAGTGCAGTATAGATATCTAGTTAGACAGAGGCACTCAACATGGGCCTTGGAATTAGGTCTCGCCTTCCCATGGTAAAGTGAAACTAGCCAGACTTCCTCATGCAGGTTAGTCCTGTTGACATGGTTAAGGCTAGCAAGGATTTGGCTGAGTGCTGGAGCTTTAAACATGCTAGTGGTGAAAGAAGCACTAAGGATGCAGAGGTTTGGTTTGTTTCAGTTCAGCAGCTAGCAATCTGGATGTTTCTCTGAAATTGTCTGATATTACTGAGTAGAATAATTGGGTAAGAAATCTCATGGCTTTCCAATGATATTTCCAGTATTTCCTGCTTTCAGTGTGGCTGGACATGTCCTATGAATTTCTCGCAGTATTCATCCCTTCTAGTCTTGGCCACAGCCAGGAAATACAGAGTTGGTTGACAATGAAGAACAATTTTTATTGAAGTCCAGGCAGGTTCAAAATTTGGGCTTATGGTTATTTAGTTGGGGATTGGTCCTGCTTTGAGCAGAGGGTTGGACTAGATGACCTCCTGAGGTCCCTTCCAACCCTGATATTCTATGATTCTATGATATTCTATGATTTGATCCCAATTAATGTGCCTATGCTTTGTGTATGCAACCCCCCTCCTCCCCACCCCCCCACACAAACACTTCCCAGGTTCATCGGTTTAAATGGAGATGATCTCCATATTTTCGACAAAATAATTTTGACGGAACTTGAAATCTGAAAGTTTTGCATTTTGTTTTGATCTGAAAATTTCATTGGAAATGTGGCCACATTTCTTTACTTGAAAATGTTGATGCCTTTGCCAGCGGAAAAATAGTTTATTTCCCAGGGCAAGATTGGCTGCTTCTGAGCAAAAGGTAATTTTGAATTTTTAAATATTTCTAGCGTGCAAATAATGTTGGTACTGTATCATTTTGTGGTAGGACAGAATTCACTGGGTGTGAAATGGCAAAAAGCAAAATAGAAAAAACGTAGGTGTGAAATTTTGCTGGAATGCTTTATCTGGCTCCTCAGTGAGCAATGTCTACAAGGTGGGAAATAAGAGTTCACAACTCCTTAATTCCAAAATCAGGGCTTTCTATGAGCTCCACAAGCTCAATTAGAAGAGATAGTTGAGAGAAGCAGAGATTCAGATGTCCAGAAACATCTACATTACAGTATCCTCATTATAAATACACTCATGTACTGTCTAGGAGCCCAAGAAAAGTCCTGGTGTATAAATAGGAGAAATATTGATGTCACCTCTGATGTTTGGAGAAATTTGAATGTTGTCCAGACTTCAAAAACTGCCTTCCATTTCTGTTCTGCTCATCTCCACTATTGCCTGATCCCGCAATATGGAATGTTTTTCTTACGCCCCAGCTCCTAGACTCATGATATTACCAGAGAATCTCACCTTTCATTCTTAAAAAAGTAAGTTTCTAGCCCCCTGGCTACAGATAAAAGTTTGAGAATGTGAACCCTGAAAGGTCCAACAACAGAAGGTAACTGAAAAAGAACCTGAGGGTTTTTTTTAATTTAAATTTAAATTTATATTAAAATTTAAAATTGGCTTTTAAGTCAATTGCATGATTTTTGGGGGGAAGCTGACCCAAGATTTTGCAATACTGCAACTCCAGATTAGGTTTGGGAAGGAAAAGATGGGCAAAAGGCACAAACTACAGAAACTGATAAGGAATGGAGTCTTTATAGTGCCATCCCTGTTCCATGTATTGCACTACTGGCAGAAGTTTCAGTGTGTGGGGGGGAGGCGGGGGTGTGTGTGTAGTGTTATCTATTTTATAATTGTCTTTATTGAGTGAAATTGAAGATTGAGTTTACCAGTTGGCTGACTGCCATCTGGTGGCTAGCATGTGATAGGTGTTTCTTTCAGTCATGCTCTGAATATACATATAATATAAGCTGGACTGGAAAGATGCCAGGGCCTACCAAGGCTTAGCTCAGTGGTGGTGCAGTGCCTTGGTAAGAAGTTGGACAATGTGAGAATGAGGGGCCTGTATATTTGCCAGATGAATTCCAACACTGGGTAAAAGAGGGAAAACTTAGCTGATTTATCTCCCATTTGATTGGGGAAAAGGCATAGTTTGCAGCCTTAAAAAGATTCCTATGCAGTGATACCTGTTATATGGCAGTAGTAACGCAGAGCGCTCTGAGGCAGCAGTGCTGTGGTGAGCCCTTGATGTGCTTCAGTGAGGAGATACTGCTTTCCTGGGGTTCTCTTGACACACTGGGGAGCTGAGGCAGCAAGGGGCCTTTCAAATGCTGCTGCCACCTCAGTGCAGACGCTAAACTGTGAGACCTTGGGCTGAACACACAGCCTTGGTTTCCCCATCTTGCCCCTTTCGGGCCTCTTCTTCACATGCTCGCACACATCCATGCTAAGTTCTCTCTGTAGCAACCTGTATGTAATTTGTAGAGAGGACCATAGGTTACAGGTGGGAAGCTTTTGGAGGAGGCACCAGGAAGTCAGTCTGTGTGCGCATGGCTAGAATGCTAGCTGCAGCATCTCGGTCAATAGTTTTTTTTAATAAAAAGCCAGTTTAGTTTTGCAGTCATGGAGTTCTTTCATGCTGTTACCCAGCATGCAGTACATGAAACACCAAAGCTGCTGAAAGATCTGAGCTACCTGATGTAGCTCAAAACAGCCATTCTGCATAAAGGGAACAGCTCTTTGTGTGGTCTCTCTACAAGATTATGCACATCTGGGTGTGCACATCTGTGCTTGAAATCTGGGACAAGTGCAGAATGTGCTTGTTGAGTTAGAGGAGTCCAAAGAAATGCAAGGAATACAGGGCAAGATTTTCAAAAAGGGAGCATAAGTAGCTAATAGTTCATTAAAAAATACACAGAAAATGCCATTAAGGGGCATTGGGACAAACCTGGAGGCTAAATTCCGTCATTAAGTTTAAAACAGTGATGCTTTCAGTGCAATTCTCATCCCAAACGTAACCACGGAGTTGCTGTTCAGGCCTCCATTGTACTATTGGTCTATAGATGGATACTACAGAATTTTACAGTAACATTCTGAAACACTGCAGCTTACTCGAATCTTACTGCTGTTTTTGTAGGCTTTACCCTAGACTACTATAACTTTATTTTTAAATAAGGCTTGGCAAGATACCTGGCACCATGCCAGCAGTCTGGTGCGACTTCTATTTGTTGTTAGCTCTCTAGCACATTTGATACTTTGATGAACACACATTGATACCTCTTGTTTCTTCTGGGAGGGAAGATTTCTCAGAACAGAAATGCTGGAACTGACTTCTCTGGGAAGGGTTTTTAAAGTCCTACTGCATTTCTGGTCATGGACTAGGTCTAAATATGACCTCTATTTTTCGAACCTGCTTTGCCTGCCATTCAGTGGCTTCAGATGACAACGTATTTTTTCAAGACCAATTGCCATTTCTTTTGCAGTCAGCGCCCTGAGTTTTTGGAAAGGCTCCGAACACGACCAGTTTTTCAGACTGACTCTAAACTCTCTGGATCCGTAGGCGAGAAGACCCTGCCCATTTATTTTCAGCCTATTAAAATTAAGAGGCATGTGAAATATTGGCAAAAAGGGGCAAAACTACTTGAAACTGAAGGAAGTCACATTTCCTTACAGACTAGCGTGAGAGCTTTAGATGCGTCTCAGTGCTCAGGGTCTGGCCCTAAACAGTCAGTTATTTATTTATTTATTTATTTAAATGGAGCAAAATTGAGGCAATTTTTCCAGGTGGGATGGGCCCCATTTCTGAGAGGGGAAATGGCTAAAAATAGGGCTATTCTCAAGCAAAAAAAAATGGCTTTTGTGTCAAAAATATGAGCTTTGGAATGTATTTATGATGCCACATGAAGGCAAGCCATACGGGTTTTAAAACAAGGGGTGAACATCTTTGCAAGGAAGATGTTTTCGGGGGGGGGGGGGGGGGCTGGATTTTACCACTCTTACTCATACTTTCATACCTTACTCCAGAAGAAAATACCAGAGAGCCTTACCTGTGCTTAATAGTATGTTCCTCTGCAACAAGTCAAATGGTTTCAGTGGGGCTTGTCACAGATAGTTGGATGGCTCTGCCTTTACTCAGCTACGCAGTGGAATGAAGCAGAGTTCCTCCTTACCCTTTTGTTCCGTTTGTGACTGATTGCTGTGAGGAGAGCAGGGATGACTCTCCCTCTGCTGATGGGAAGGATTAGTGCAGTGGTGCTCAACCTATTTACCATTGTGGGCTGCATGTGCAGCTCTCTATGTGTTATGTGGGCCTCATCCACACAATATAGATATCTGAATGGCCCTGAGGATGTCACATGGGCTGCAGCTGTGTGTTGATTGGGCTGCAAGAGGCCTGCGGGTGCGGGTTGAGAACCACTGGATTAGGGAGGAGAAGGACCCCTCGCTTTGTCCCCTAAGAGGGGCTTAACTCTTTCACTCATCAGCTAGAGCAGGAATTGACAACCTTTGGCACATGGCCAGGCAGAGTAAGCCCCCTAGTGGGCCGGCCGGTTTGTTTACCTGCCGCAGCCATAGGTTCGGCCAACCGTGGCTCCCACTGGCCGCGGTTCGCCGCTCCAGGCCAATGCTGCGGGAAGCGGCGCGGCCCGAGGGATTTGCTGGCCGCCCTTCCCGCAGGCCTCAGTGGCCTGGAATGGTGAATCACGGCCAGTGGGAGCTGTGATCGGCCGAACCTGCGGTTGCGGCAGGTAAACAAACCGGCCCCGCCTGTTGGGGGCTTACCATAGTGGGCCGCATACCAAAGCTTGCTGATCCCTGAGCTAGAGTAACAGCTGGGTGCAGAGGGAGGAATATACTGTTCCACAAAAAGAGGTGAAATAACGTCCTTCTTTTCTGGAGCAAGAAGGGAGAGAGGAAGAATTGTATCTCGATGAGTCACAGTTCCTTCCCAGCTCAGCTCCTGTGGCAGTCCAGCTATGCACTTCCCATCACTGAGAGCAGACTGTAAAGTTACAATCTAGTCCAGAGTATGGTAGCACTCAGCATGAGTATGAGTGGCACAATCTGGCCAACAGGAGTGTAAGTTAGCAGAATCTGTTTCCAGAACAATGTAGTCCATTAGGATAACATAAGAATTGCCCTATTTCTTTCCCCCAAAACTCAAACCTAACTTCAGTGGAAACTTTCCTGATGCTTGAAAATGTCTGAGTTATTTTCTCCCTTCTGCATACTCAAATGCTTGAAACTTTGGAGGTGCTTGACAAAGTCTGATTGATTTGCTTTTCCCCGGGTGCTTGATTTTCACTTGCTTCTGTTTACAGCTTCCAGTTAGGGCTGTAGGAAGAAGCACCAAAATAGAAAGAAAGTGGCTGTTCTGATCTGACAGTATTCCCAGGCTGGCCCGAAGAAGGAAGCACCCTGAATCATAAGAGAGATCCTGTCCTGTAAGGTTGGCTGCAGACTCAAGAGATTTGGACAGGTCAGATAAACTAATGAATAAACTTATGAACACTGATCTGAATTGAACTCAGTGGAGATTTCTCCCATTGCTGTTTCCCAGCACTGCCTGGAGGCTCAGTCTGGATGTTATTTATTGGAATCCTGCAGCTGTCCTGTAGCAGATTAGGCAAGACGTTGCTTTTCAAGACACTGGGTGGCTCTAAACATTGTTAAACATGATTGTTGGAACATGCTTTTCCAGCCATTCAATGGCTGTGAACATTAAACATTTTGTTGTTATAAGTGCTTGCTTTTCCAGCTGCCGAGAGGCCGTAATCTTTTTTTCTCATTAAAAATGTTGATTTTCCAGCTCACGAGCCACTGAAAATACTGCTTCCCTCCCCCTGCCCCCCATCCACCCGCACTGAAAATTTTTTTTAAGCTCACTGACCTATTTATTTTCATTTTCCATAGAAGGTGGAGGACATTGTTGGCCCAACCTAAAATACCTTTTTTTAGCTACTAGAACAAGTACAGGAGGGTAACACTTAGGATAACACTGAATCAAATCAAGCGTTGCCTTGTGGGCATATTACATTTAGATAAGGACATGCAAACTAATGCCAAACATCAGTATGTTCCTCTGTGTGTTCTCCAAAGAGATTGATAAACCACAGTGCTGGGTGCCACTTTCGCATATCCTTTTGTGTCAGCTGTATGAAAGCTATATGGCAGAACATGAAGCAGTCCTGGGGGCAGAAATGAAGCATGTGTTCTGGATTCAGGATGATGAGGAAAAGGTTTGACTTAATTCACTTAATTTAATACATATATCCTGTAAAGAAGACTGGATTGTTTAGGGAGGTAAGCAATTTGGGACATAGGAAGGGTGGGAGGGTATTTAAGGCACTGGATTGGGACTTGGAAGAACTTGATTTCACTTCTTGTTCTGCCATACACTTAACGTGTCACCTTAGGCACACCACTTAATCTTTCTGCCCATCTGTAAAATAAGGATAATAATATTCATTCCTGTTTAATAATATTCCTTCCTGTCTTTAGATCAGGGACTTACTATGTGTCTGTACATTGCTTGGTGCAATGGGGACTTGATCTTGGTTGGGGTTACAATAGGTAACTCCTGTTGACTGCAGTGGACACTGAGGGTGTCACAGTTTCAGGGTAACTGTACCTGTTTCCCCCTCTGTAATCTACCAAGGACACCCACTTTTAGGCTTATGGTTTCCAGCCATTACCTCTTTTGGATGGTGACCTGCACCTCACTGATCTCCTGATGGGGAATCTTTAAGGCTTCCTGCTTCCCTGCCTATATTGTGATGTTCCTCAGCAAGCCAGTCTGCCTCAACAGGCCAGCACCTGTGCTTTGCTTTCTCTCTGAAAGCTAATAACAGCCTAATTGCCCGCAGTTACAAGTTACCACTCAGCTCTTTCTAAGCAAGCACCTTTATTCTTAAAGTGAAAGCATGACAGAGAAAATATATTAAAAACAACAAAAGAACCTACAGCCATGCTAAAAAGAACTTACCAGAGCTCACCCCAACTCCCACCTTGGACTCTGGTAGGTGTCAGGCCTTCATAACCCATAACTGGGTTTTCCGTGTGGTTCCAAGTTCATAACTATCTCAGATACAGAACCAGAACCCAGGCTGGGCAGATCATCTGTTTCTTTGATCTTCAGTCTCCGGATACAGGTAATCAGCAATGACACACTCTTTGGGGTGTAGCTTCAAAAGATTGTGTTTTTACCTAAGCAGAGATGGGGAATTTGCATTAATCTCTCCCCAGGTATTCTTCATGAAATCCGCTTCACCCTCATTGTCCTAAAAGGCCATTCTTGCCTGGCATATTTTCAATATAGTACTTTGAACTCCCAGGCCTCACATCACATCCCTCCCCAAGCGAAGTTATAGGCATTCTGGTCCACAGTGGTACATAAACTTTGCATTTAATACAAGGGACCCCAAAGATACTTAAACCTAATTCAATAAGGGCTCCCGAGGATATGCAGGAAATTGTCATATCTATCACAGAAGCTGGTCAGCCATTTACAGAAGATGCTCAGCTTTTCAGTGGATCAGGCTACAATACTTAGGGCGAAGGAAAGTGGTAATCTCTCCCCTTTGGTAGGGGCATCTGGCTTTGTGCGGCTTCCAAAACACACATTTGGCATGCACTGTGCATCAGCTTGGAAAGGATTCAAGACATTTCATGGAAGCTACAATTAGTGGCTTCCCACAAATAGCACCGAGCACTGACAAGTGGCAGCTCTGTAATGCCATTTATGGGCAGGTAATGGCATTTCATTGCCTTTCAGGTGTTCTCGCAGCAGGGAGCACATATATTTTTTCAGCTCTGTGATTTTTCCCCCACACACTAACTGGCACAAATCATTATATTTGGCCTTGAGCATTGGGAGCATTTTACTTTGCATTAACTTTGCAGTCCAATTTCTTTATAAGATGAAAAAATATGTTCATTAATGTTAGAAACCCAGGTTAGAAACAAGAAACTGCATTGGGAATGAGCTAGAAAGATAGCCCAGATCCTCAACTGGTACAAATCAGCATATCTCAATTGACTGCAATGGATCTCTGCTGATTTATACCAGTGGAGGATCTGGCCCAACATTCCCCCCCTTTTCACCCCCATCCTCAGCAGCTTCTTACTGTAGCCACTACCCTGGAGGAACTGGTTGGGTCTCCATTCAGATACTTTTCTCTATTAGATTGAAGTGCCCATTATTAAATATTTGTTCCCCATGTAGACACTTATAGACTGTAATCAAGTCTCCATTTCGCTTTGTTAAGCTAAGTATATTGAGTTCTTTGAGTCTATCACTATACAGCATGTTTTCTAATCTTTTAATCATTCTCTGACCCCTCAACCATCGTGCAGAATTTTGGGCACCAGAACTGGATACAGTATTCCAGCAGTAGTCACACCAGTGTCAAATATAGACATAAAATAACCTCTCTACTTATCCTTGAGATTCCCCTGTTTCTGCATTTCAGGGTTTCATCCATCCTGTGAGTAGGGGCTACATTCTTTGTTCCTGGATTGTTCATGTAGTCTGATCATTTACCCATGGTGATGAATAAAATCCAGCAATCCACTGAACCTTCGTGCATGTTCCATCCTCGTTAGATACCCTCTGTATGGCCTACTGGAAATCTGTACTGAAAACCCTCTTACAGGAATAAGTAGTGAAGTGAAAGCCTGTGATAGATCACTTATACCAAGCTTGTTAATCAAAGTAATGCATAAAAGATGCTTGCGAGGAATGCTGAACACAGCACTGGTTAGTGTCCTTTCAGCAAGCTACTGTTCCAAGTCCTGTAGAATGCAAAGGGGAAAGAAGGCCACGACCCACATAAAATGGTGAATCAAAGAAAAGGCATCACACTCCAAGGTGAGAACTTAGAATGAAGTTTCCAGCAATCAGGATTCCCGATAAAATAATCCAGGTAATAATATCACACAGCATTAAAACAATAGAGGGCTATCTCTAATATTTGCTGACAGTGTGGGTTTTGGGGAGAGAGGGCCATGACATGCATAAAAACTGTTAATTAACCCATACAGTAAATCTGTTTCATTCATTGCCACAACAGAACTAATCAAGGCAGGCTTACTGTTTGCTCATTTGGAAAATAATTAGGGTTCCCATTTAGACTTAATTACAGTGCAAAGGTTGACAATTATCGTCTCTGTGGAAGCACTGGATGCCTCAATATCTCGGCTGAACATGTGCCTATAATTATGTACATAATTTTCTTTGCAGAAAATGTAACCCACTTATTACCTGGATTTTATGCCTATAATTAGAGATAATAGTAATAAAAAGAAAAGAAAAGAAAAAGTGGCAGGATGCTGCATTACTTAGCATCTTTTCCATAGCAAATATATTCGCGTCACTGGGAAAGGAATCACAAAATAAAACAAGCTCCTGGTTTGCACCTGTTACCCTGAATAGAAGGAAGATGTAGAAGTGCAGAAGAACAGAGCTCTCCTTATAGTATGGGGAGGAGAAGTAGCCATCACATAAGATATTGCGGGAACAAGCTGTTCTCAAAGGTTTGTCTGTTCACAAAGTCACATTGCACTCCCTCCACAAGAGCCTTATCCACAGAGAGATAGGTGTGGTGGGGACAGAGGTGAGGACAAGCTGGAGGAAGAGAGAAGTGTCGTTGTAAAATAAATGCAATTTCAAATGGCTGCCTAGCCTTTCCCAGGGACTGAATAAGCCCCCGCAGCGCCTCTGAGTAGGGTAGATGCAAGCCACTACTCCTATGCTGGGATAAACCTACCCCTTAGATTCTGATTTTTTCTGTTGGTTTCAACTGGAGTTGGATCAGGCCTTTAGTGAATGAGTGACAGAATCAGGAACAGAACACAGGGCTTTTGATTCCCTGTCTCTTCTCTAGCTAAAAGACTGTGCTCCCTCCTATTTCTTCTTTCAGCTATGTCTTGTGAAACCTAATTCTGAGTACTTCTGCTGCAAGAGATGCTAAGCCCTGCTAACCTGCCTCAAAAAAATGTAGGTTTGCTCTTTGCATATAGTGATTTGTATCCAAGCGAATGTGAAGTTGCTACAACTGCTTACTTGGCTACTCCAGTCTCTCATGGCGTAAGCATCCCTCAAAAGGAGATTACCATTTCATTCCAGCCAATAAATGCAGGCTGATTAATGCCTACTCAGCCTGTCCTTAAATGTTATTGTTCTATAACATCTTGGTGTCAGTCAGGACCAAGAGCACAGTGGATTTTCAAGGAAAGAGATCATGGTAAAATCACAGCGTGTTATTCCACTTTGCTTTGATCTCTCACGGAAAAGGCCAAATTATGACCTCAGAAGCTCACATAAACTTTATGGAAATATCCAGTAGGGATGTTAGGTTCTATGCAAATCAGATGAGGTTCTGTAGAAATTGCCCTAAAAAACTAGATAGTTGAACAGAGAAAGAGATCCTTCCTATAGAATTTTTAAACCATCCTGGAGACTTATAACCCTGAAAAAGAATTATACAAGTTGGTTTATCATTCTTCTACAGAGAGATTATCGTCCATTATTCTACAGGACTTTTTCATAAGGGATGACTCTTTTTGACTTCAATAAGGATCACATATATGCTTCTGGGAACATCTTTTATGCTGCATATTTATGATGCACCTGATCTGTAGCATACCTGTGAATCAGAGGATATCATTTGTTCCTCAGCCTGTAACATGAGGGATTTCTACAAATTAACAACTGAATTGCATAGTCAGTTTCAGACATGGGTGATTTGCTAGTTGAACAAGGATGTGTTTTTCACAGATTTTAATACATATTTTTAATTTATACTTTTTATTCTCTCTACCATCTGATGAGCTTAAAAATGCAGCGTTTTCCTTCCAGTTTTTCTCTTCTCCATTTGGCAAACAATGTTCTCCTGTGTTTGGAAGAGACCTGTAATGAACGTGGCTCTTTTACTTGAACAACAACCACAACTTGACTCAGCACTTAATTATCAGGCCAGTACATCTCCGTGTGCTGGCATCAGCAAATTATGCCAGCAGAACTTTAGGCAATATACTTTGTTAGCTGATTCCAGTTGCACACCCAACAGGGGGAGCAGAACAAAATATTTTTGTAGGTCCTTCCAAAATAGTGGCTATAGTTTTCATTTTTAATTTCTTGGTGATGAAGTCCCATTGTGGTGGAGGGGCTTAAAACTCAAGGTATTTAAAACACAGTTGACTCTATAATACTTTGAAAGTACATCTAACCTTGGACCGTAGACTCTTGACAGTGTTCCTTTAAAATCTATGTGCAGATTCAGATGCTCTCAAGATTACTAGACCCATAGACACTTCACAAGAGAAAAAGACCACTGGAAATAAAACAAATGCAAAACAAATCAGTACATGCTCAAGTTTGCTATAGTGATAAGGGCTTTTGCTTTTAGGTAGTTTCTTTGATCTTATTGATCAGGCACTTATCTGGTCCCTATCAACATAGCTCTTTGTTAAATTATACTATTGTGGAGATACTTGCTCTGGAAAAGCTGAGCAGATTTCTCACCTTCCATTTCTTTGCTCATAGCTGCTTGACAACAAAATCCTATCTCTGACATATTGGCAGAGGACTTTCTCTGACACTCAGAAGCTGGCACTTATGAAGCTTTAAAAGCAAGCTTGAGCGTCCCAGTGGCAGGAGTTCTTTAGAGTGACAGCGAGAGGACCTGTACCCTTTCTCCTGGTCTGGGACTTCTTAATTGTAGTTAACCAGTTGAAAGAGAGCTGCTGCGGCCCATCCACGGCATTCATTGTGTCATAACTGGGCTTTCTTTGGCACTGATGAACCTTTTATCCTCCCCCTAGCCAACCATCCATGGGGTGGTAACAGGGGAGAAGAAAGTTTGTTTGCTGACAAATGAAATTGTGATAGGGTTTGGGTGGGCGGTGGCAACTGATGAAATGCCAAACCCACTTTGATGCACTCCATAGCTCCTTGTGCGGTTATGTAATCTGACACAGTTGGTTAGCTAGGTGCCTGGACAAGCTCATTTGGGATGTTTAGCATCTAAAACTCACATGCAGTAGAATATTCGTCATAGACAAGGACTCCCGCAGAACAGACATATGCCAGTTAAGTGACTGATTTGATGATCTAAGGCTCAGAGCAATACTCATGCTGAGCTCTAGTCTACACTACAGAGCTAGGTTGACATAAGGCAGTTTACGCTGACCTAATTCTATAAGCGTCTGCACTATAATGTGGCTCCCACCTCGCCCACTGCACTGACTTAATAACTCCACCTCCGCAAGAAGTGGAGCACTTAGGTCAATGTCGTTAGATCGATGCAGTGTCAGTGTAGACGCTGTATTGCTTACATCGACTCTTGCTTCCTTTCAGAAGCAGTCCCACAATGCCCCACACTGAGAGTTTAAATGCGTGCAAGCACTCCTGGTGAGGATGCACACTGCTGACACAAGGAGCATAGTGTGGACATGCAAAAGCGATTTACTTACTGCAATGGCTCTACGTCAATGTAACTTAGGTCGACTTAATTTTGTAGTGTAGACTTACCCTGAGAAACATTCCAGATTGTTTTCAAAGTAAGTGTAATAAAACCAGCAAAAGAATGAGATGACCTCTTTAACAACCACAGCTGAAGTAGGAAGCTTGAAATTAACAAAGAGTTTATGGTGAGAGTTCGTTAGCAAATACTTATTAACCTATTCATTTCTACAGGTTGTATGCAAAGCCACCTGTGCCCTTTCAACACACCAGATGAGCTGTTTATCTACTGCAGTGGGTCATTTATAAGAGCCACTTACTGGATAATAGTCGAAGTTAAAAAGGCAGACAGAAGTGAAGACTCAATGAGAAACGAGCAATATTCTCTCAAACATTGTGGGTGTTCGGATCTCAAGCATTGTATGAATTTTAGCAAATAGCCCCTTTCTTTACAATAGGCAAAGTGAAAATACCAGATCTAAAAATCCCCAAACTTTCAGGTGTGTCAAATACAAAACTAAATTTTGTGGCTACCGGCCAGCCATAATCCCATATGAAGATGGGCAAAATGATGCTGAAAAACCGCTAAAACACCTAAGAATGTTCCAAACTTTTTGGAACCAAACCTGACATCAAACTATTTTTAAGCATCATTGGGTCAATTTTCTTCCATTCTTGTGATGCTGATAAACCAAAGGCCAGCTCTGGCCAAGGCCATAGGCATTAGTTAAGAAATGACAAACTCATAATTGGAAAGCAAAACAGCTCACTTGTGTTCAAAATAGGTATCAGCCTTATAAGAATGTATTTAGTGTTTAGACTCTATGAATGCTTGTAAATTGCTGCATGCATTAATCTCGCTTGTAGTGTCTATATTCCATGCTATAAGGAAATACGTAAGTTTTGCTTTATAACTTTGAGAATGTTTGGTCTGAACTTGTGAATCCAGGCAGTGGAATTGTCGTCGTCCCCACCCCCAAATCAAGATTAAATGGGTCATTAAGGAACATCACAATACAAAGAATTAGTGAATGGCTCTATCAGACCTTAGAAATGCTACATGCCAGGGAGCTCATCATGGACTGGAAGGCCAAATGTAAAAGATAAAACAGAGTCACAAAATTTTTTTTTAATCTCTTTGCTGTTTGAACTCTCACAAGGCCAGAGTCTCTAAACTGAAGCCAGAGATCCCCCAGGGATATCCCTGGGTTTGTCCTGAATGACATTTTGAACTGACAGATCATTACAACTCTGTCACTTTTAGGATTAAATGGTAACTCATTTGTGTATATATGTTTGCTTGCTTTAACCTGCAAATAACTCTTGTTCCTTTTCCCTAGTTAATAAACCTTTAGATAGTTTATTACAGGATTGGCTACAGGCATTGTCTTTGGTTTAAGATCTAGGGTCCCAGTTGATCTGGGGAAAGTGACTGGGCTCTTGGGACTGGGAGCAACCTGAATATTTTGTGATTTTTGCTGTAAGTGACCATTTATCACTAAGTCCAGTTTGCCTGGGTGGCAAGATAGACTGAAGAGCATAAGGGGACTGTCTGTGACTCAATGGTAAGACTAGTACAGCGATCCAGAAGTTCATATTTGTTACTGGGTTGGTGAAATCTAACTATAGAATATTTCATCTCTTTGGGGTGTCTGCCCTGTTTTTGACAATCTGCCCTGAAGTAGGCACTCATGGTCATGAGCCACCCCAGACTCAATGAACTGTGCTGAGAACACCCCAAAATTGTTTTTCAGAAGAAAATGATAAAAATAATGTAAGAAAGGATGTTCTTGGTTTATTTCTGACCGAATCAGAAGCAGAAAATACTGGAATCCACCCTCCCCCCAAGAAACCTGTTCTTTCAACATTTCCAGCTGAGTTTTGCAGATGGAGGAGGCTATGAATAGTTCAGATGCGCCTTGGAAAAACATCTCAATTTTTGAGTTCTTATCTGAACTCAGCCTGAACTCTTTAACCGTTTGAAGCTCACCAATCACTCATCTTCTACCAATGATGAAGTTCTATTGAACTCTGGGAGCACTTGCCAAAAGTATTTCCACCCTCGGTCAACAGTGATAAAAGATATAGGAGAGCAAGAAGAATTCATTTTATATCACAACAGTTTCTTGAGCGTAAGTGTGGAAATAAATGCACATTGTAATTTAATTTGTAGTGATAAATTATCTAAGATGACAATAACATATTTCAGTCTGGTAAGAAACTGACTCCTGCTTTCCCTCCGACCCTTAATGTGAGCTCCCCAGAAGTAATACTTGAAACTGGTCTGCCTTATCCCTCTTTTGTATTGACTCTGTACTTGGAAAATTTAGTACTAGGCTAATTGCTGTTCCTAGCAAAAGAGGAGATTCATTTCAGTGTGTGGGTTGTGAAAAAAATCTTCTGGGCCAGTGCAGAGTTTCTGACTGATACAGATGTCTGGAATAAGATCTCAGAGTTGTATACCTCTGAGCAACGTCCATGTCTTTGTTAAGAAGGGCTGGCTTCAAGCTGAAACTGCACTTATCCTGAGTACAGGGTCCCAGACATTTCTCAAGCAGGGCCACATCTTCAAAGCCTTTGCAAGGGCTCAAGATGTAGTGTAAGCAAAGAAAGTCATCCCAGTAATTAGATCCGAGTGATCAAGCTGGACAAGCGGACAATACGGAACTCTGCCTCGCCCGGTGGGTTCTTTAAGAGATCAGTGGGGACAAAGGAATAGAGTGAGAGTGGCAGAGATCAATCACCTCATCTTTGGCATTCTCTGCTTTGGAGTGCTTCATTTTGCAATCTTAACCTTTTCACCGTGAAAGACTGAAATCACCCTCGTCCCGCACTTTCCGACGCAGAATGGAATTTGCCTTTATTTTTTGACACTACGTATAATGACCGTGCTGCTGTAGGGCACAGTCCCTGATGAGAGCCAAGGGCATCAGCACCTTCTGCTGAAAATACTAAGGCTGTTTGAAAGAGGGGAAAAGCCTGCTGTGTCTGAGATATGAGTACACATCACTGGGCACTGGCTCTAGGATATGTCCTGCAAGGTGTGTCTGATGGGAGAACTGAAGGTGAACAAAACTGTGAGTGACGCCTGCAAGCCTGCTATGCAAAATGGTGGGAGGAATAAGCGGAAACTGGTTCTAGTGTCACTAAGCAGCTATAAAGACAGCTCAAGCATCCAGCTGAGGATTGCCCGGGCACTGGGAAATCCTCTGATGGCATAGGACAGCTGTAGCCACCTACCTCCTGGCCTCACAACATAGGGGGCACAACCAGTGAAAAGGGGGTACGGCCTTGGAATTTGGGGCAAGGTGACTTGATGATAACTGGACAAGCCCCCTGCCTTTATTCTCAGCACAGTTCATTGCATAGTCCCTTTAATTTCCAGCTGCTGGGCGTTTTTTGTTGTTTTTTCTTTGCTACAACCAAAGTAGGGAATCCAGTGCCTTCTGCCAGCTGAAATTGTCCCTGAAGGAAACTCAAGAACTGACCACTGAGAATCTCACACAGTCTGTAAGCAGAGATCAGCCTTATTCTGTATATAAAAATGAATGTCTGACCTGATTAGTACAGCAGAGAAGTATGTTTTAAATCTCAGTGTAACCTGACCATTTCATGGATCCACAGAGATAGTATGGGATTTTGACAAAGAAATATGCCCCATTCTTCAAATGATTTGGGGAAAGACGAAATCTGTGTGGGAATAACCAGATAGATGTCGGGAGTGAAAGAATAATGACATGCATTAGCAGTTTATGCCTTCCAGACATTTACAAACCCTCGTTAATGCAACTCAGAGGGAATTCTAGCCATTCTAGGGAGGCTGGATGATTTAAGAGGGCATGAGGGCTGCAGTTTGTTTGTGGTTTCAGCTACAAATAAAATGTCCATCAACAAGTTGAGTATCTGGAAGGAATTTGGGAACATGTTTTAGGGGCACAGACATTTATAAAACATTGCTTCATTGTTACAGTGACCCTTCACCTCTGCACAGTCTGGCCCTGTGGAGCTCATAAGACCCAGAGGTTAATGTGTAAAACACACCATTGCTCCAGCAGGTTGGGGGAACAGGATAGGATGCTGTTGTGGCCATTCAGATTTCTTTTACAAATGCCCATTAGATTCTCCTTCTGCTGTGCACTTTAGAGACCATACACACAATCCATTCTTCCTTATTAGAACACCACCTGCCTTCCGGACAAGCTATAAAACCAAGACTACTTGTTACTGAAGGTCTCACAGTCAGAATTAGCCAGTGACCTGGCTAAATTCCAACTCTGGAAATTGCTTCTCTCTACTGAAATTCCCCTGGAGTTCTCATTCAATATTATATTTTGTCAGCCTCTTTCCTGAACTGTTGTGATAGCAAAGTGGTTGCTGGTAAATCTTGTACTCTGTTCCATTCACAGAAGCAGCTACATTTCATTGGTGGGTGTAGTGGTCCCTAGATATGGCCAAATTCTGGTTTTACCGAAGTCAAGGAAAGGTTTTCCATGGGACCAGGATTTGGTTTGTAATCTGCAAAATCCCTTCTCTTGCTGTGTAAATGGAAGGGATTGTTATTATCATTACACTACAGAAAAAGGAACTCTGAGTATGATGAAGAGGAACGGAGTTCAGAATAATTCACTGATAATACCTTCCATGCCACTCCACAGCAAGGTGTGAGTTCGGTAGGCTGGGAACATGCAGGATTTGAAATGAGGGATCTTTCAGCTACATGGCAACTACTACAATCTACACGGCAACCACACACCATTGTGTGAAGAACTCTACAGCACAAGAAACACATGAAACAACACGTTAAACTCAAGGAAGAGCTGTGATAATGGAGTGGAGTCAGACTGGGGAAAACGATGGGACGCAGAGTTGCCCAAAGGAGTGAAATTAGTGCCAAGAGCCATTAACTCCAGACTTAACTGTGCCTCTTAAATTGACTGTGTGGCATTGGCTAATTCCCTTAACTGCTATATCTCTCAGTTTCTCCATGTGTAAAAGATGGATATTTTGGGGCTGATACTTGCTTGTGGGTGCCATTGAAGTCAAGGGGACTCCTTGTCTGAGTACGATTGCTGGTGTGAGTAAGAGTTACTGGATCAGCCCTTGCTGACCTACCTCACCAGGCTGTTGTGAGGATTAATGAGCTAATATGAGTAATGTGCTGTGAAAATGTAAAGAAAAAGATAAACAAGTTTGTAGATGGTGCAGAGATTAAAATGTACCTTCTGGAGGTTGGTGGCAAGCCTAAGAGCTTGGAGGGGCTTGTTCATCAGAGATTTCGCTTCTGAGGAGTAGTTTGCAGCCACTCTCCTCAGCAATTCCCCCTCATGGCTAAGTGTTTGGGTTTATTTATTTAATTATTTTGAAAGCATGCTTCACTGCTTCCAACTGCTGACACTTCTCAGCTTCCATCCAGACTTCTGCCTCACACTGCCAAGCGTTCCCTTGGGCTGACTGCCGTCCATGCGGCCTGCCTCCAAATGCATGAGCACATAGGACTGAGAAGCCAAGACCGTCAGACATCAGCTTCTGTTGACTATTGGGGAAAAGAAGACTTTGACATCACTGTCAATTTCACATTAGTTTTTTGTGTCTGTGTGGGTGTGTGAATAATTGCAGGGCAGGTTGTCAGATTTTTCTATTCCACCCCCGCCCCGCTTCCATCATCATTTTCCACCATAAAAATCCCTAGTCATTATATTTAACACTTCTTTATTTGATAATCTGTACTTTATTTTTTCACATACTATCTAGTTCCTTCCTACCCAACCCCCTTCCAAAATTCTTTCTGTTCTTTTTTACCATGAAAGATGGCATGTATTGATGTCAAAAAATTCCTCATTAATCTGCAGTGTGATTAACAACAGATGAGGATGCATGTGGTTAAAAATCATCACACACATTTCCTTTCCCCATCCCCTCAAAAGAAGACAAAGAAAGAATATGTATCTATATCTATATCAAAACTTCAGAGAGAGAGAGAGAGAGAGAGAGAGAGAGAATGGAAAATCTGATAGATACAACAGCTCAATCTTTGGAGTGGGGATAAAACGTCAGTCTATCTCAGATGTAATTTTTATCCTCATATAAAAAAGGGAAACTGAGGCACAGAGCGATTAACATGATTTGCCAATATGAGTCAGCCGCACTGCCTGAAATTGAGCTCAGCTTTTTCTCCAAGGCCCCTGCTCTTAAATTAGACTGCACTCCCCAAAGAGAGTGATTAACATGCTATCTCTTAGAATTCCTTTCACAGTCACTGTAATAACCACGCTGATTATGATTAAATACTTTGTTATTCATGCGAGTTCAGTTCACATATTCTCATTGTAATTTAGTATCAATAGCTTCTTGTTTTCATGTGTATCTTAAATAACAGCAGATGACAATTAACATCAAGGTTTCAAAGTAACTATTGAACTTGCTCATTGGGCATGGGACATCTTTTAGTTCTATGTTTGTACAGCACCTTGCACAATGGGATCATAGGTATTAGCACAGCACACATGATAAATAATAATAATGCTAATGTATGTGTATCAGAGGCCAACAGGCCTAGTAGGGAGGCCATCGCTCAACGGTCCTCCAGAGTCTTGGGATGGCCTTGCCAGGCAATCTGAGGGCCTATTAGCTGAGTCACAGTCTGCCATCTCCTGCTACTCCTTGGATTCCCCCAGTGGGCAGGAGGAGTGGGGGAAAGGTAGTGGGACCCTGCTGGGTCCCGGCCCAGGGCCCAGTGAGGAAGAGGTGAAGGGAGTCTGTCTCTTATTGTTGGTACAACAGACCAGCTTCTCCATGGCCACTTCCTACGACTCATGCTCTCTCTTCAGTTTGAGGCACAGTCCCAGCAATTGGCTTCCCACTAGGGTTACCACCTTTCTAATTCTTGGTACCTGGATCCCGAGGCCCTGCCTCCTTTTCCGCCTCTTCCCCCAAGGCCCCATTCCTGCTCCACCTCTTCCCTCAAGGCCCTGCCTCTTCTTCACCTCTTCCCCAAGGCCCCGCCCCATCACTCACTCCTCTCCCCCTCCCCTTTAGTTTGCTGAATTGTCTCAAGGAGCCTTCCTGCAGGTAGGCGATGGCTCCAGCTGATCAGGGGCTGGAGTGGGTTAATGACCTGGTGCCTCCCCCCACCCTGTGGTAACCATTTAAGGTTGCCAGGTCCCTGAAAACCAGGCATCTGCTTTTGGACTCTAGAATGTATCTTACGTTGGCTGAATGTCATTTGCTAAATAAACCACTATGCTCCTGTGTGTGTGTATCCGTCTCCACAGAGATGTTCTCACCATTAGGCGTGTAAGTTGTGTGGGAACTCCAAAAATTTAGATCAGTTCAGTTAAGGGTTCAAAAGTCTGGATCATTTCCCAAAATATACCCATACTAGAGATGGGTGGAATCCAAGAAATGCAAATCCAGATCACACTCCCCCAGAGTTTGAGGTGGCTCAAATGTAGGCTTGTGGTTCTGATCCATTTGATCAATGTGAAGTTTTGATCCAGAAAAGAACTACCCCATAATAAGAAAGGCTTCAGATCTGTTGTTCCTGGGAAGGCCCATCCCTACTGTTAAATCTTGGATCTGCAAAGCTGGGCTGGCAAACTCAAAAGGGTCTCCCATGAGATTTCTAACATGTCCCGATAGAAATGGGCTGCATTGGGTATTTCAGATCTGGAATTAGACCTGGATTCAGACTTCTCCAAAACTGGGATTGTTTGGATCTGATGTTCCAGTTCAGGCCCACCTCTGCTTTCTGAGTCTGGTTGAGTTGCAAATATTGTAAGAACAGCCTTTCTTGTGATATTTCCTCTCTTGCACCCACTTCCCCACCAATGTCATATAGAGAAGATATTAAAAACATGCCCTCTAGGGGAGAAGAGCTGAGAGAGACAATTCCGAGACTTGTGTGTGGCCTGGTTGAAACACATCTTGGTGTAACCATTCCTGCTTTCCTCTTGCCTTCTCCCTGAAAACTGGAGCAACTGGATACTGAAAAGTGAGCTGGGAAACCCTGACCGATTGTCTGACTTATTGAGACTGTGTGAGTAGCCCTGCTGATAGGGAACTAGGGTTGCCACCTGTGTCTGGGTTCCATTTAGAGTTGCCAAGTGCCCAGGTTTTGGGGACCTGGCAACCCTAAATGGCACCTGAACCAAAAACCCAGTTACCATGGGATGGGGGGAGGCACTGAGTCATTAACCCGCTCCAGCCCCTTATCAGCTGGAGCCATCGCCTACTTGCAGGCAGGCTCCTTGAGACAATACAGCAATCTATGGAGGCAGGAGGGAGAAGAGCGAGTAACAGGGGCGGGGCCTTAGGGAAGAGGTGGAGAAGGGGTGGAGCTTCAAGGGAAGAGGTGGAGCAGAGTGGGGCCTTGGGGGAAGAGGCGGAAAAGGGAGCAGGGCCTTGGAGTCCAGTTACCAGGAATTAATAAGGTGGCAACCCTAGAGGGAAGCTGAGTGCTGGGACCCTGCCTCAAACTGGAGAATGAGCATGAGTGGTAGGAAGTGGCCATGGGGAGGCTGGTCTGTTGTGGAGACAAATACACACACACACGTACACACAGAGGAGCATATTGGTTTATTTAGCAAATGACATTCAGCCAACATAGACAAGCATCTGCTTTTGGACACTGGAATGTATTTTAAGTGAATAGATGATTTTCTTTCCCTTGAGTCTGGGCCATCACCAAGCAGGGCTCCTGCTAACAAAAATATGCAGCCTGGGAAGAGAACAGATTTAACATGGAACATTCCAGAACCCAGGGCTGCATGTCTGTCTGTAATACTGATGATATGGGGACAGAATCTGCTCTCAGTCTCACCATGTAAATCTGGAGTAACTGGAATTTGGAAGCCAATGGAATCTGAGTGAAATTTCTCTTCCAGTAATACCAGCTTGAAAGGACAGGACCGGTCGCAAGGATGGTATCTTAGTTTCTGGATAAAAAGTTCTACTTTTCGTTGCTCTTTGCAGCCATCCCAGAGAAATGAGTTTACCTCCCAAAGCAATTTAAAACCTGCTGGGCCAGAGACTGGGAGAGCAGGAAGCAAATGACCCCAGCATGGAAAAGAGAGAGAGAGAGAAAGAACCCTGTGTCATTCAACAGAGACGCCTCCAGCCAGCTTACTGTGATGTTCCTAGAAATCCAAAATGGAAAAGACCTATTCAGTCACACCTAGTCAGGCTTGCTTGGCCAGTGCAGAACTGTAATCAGCACTCAATTAGTTAGTCATTCATTTCAGGCTCCGCAGGAGTGTCCCCTCTAGAGAGGCAGGAACATGGTTAGGGACCATGACTAGAAGCTGTGAGGAAGATTGATGGTATGTGGTTGGGAAAGGGGATGGAGATGAGCCTATGGGAGTGACTACAGGATCTGATGGAGGCACAAAGGACCATCCATGGAAAAAGAAGTTAGTACAGTTAGCAGTATGTAACTTACACACCTCACCTCTGCATTTGGCCTGCTGAGTGTGAAGAAGTCTAAGTGGCTGTCACCCATGCTGAGGGGCTTTTGAGAGGAGAGTAGCAAGGAAAGCAACCAAGAGGTGGATGGAAATCCAAGTAAACCACCTCTCACTTTAACCTGTGCCTTCTTCTGAGGGCTTGTCTACACTACCGGCCGGATCGATGGGCAGTGATCGATCCAGCGGGGGTCGATTTATCGTGTCTAGTCTAGACACGATAAATCGACCGCTGATCACTCTAGCGTCGACTCCGCTTCTCCACCACAACGAGAAGTGCAAGGGGAATCGACGGGAGAGTGTCTCCCGTCAATGCACAGCGGTGAAGACACCACGGTAAGTAGATCTAAGTACGTCGACTTCAGCTACGTTATTCACAGAGCTGAAGTTGCGTAACTTAGCCCGATCCCTGCCCCCGTAGTGTAGACCAGCCCTAAGTGTTCCATGCAACACAGACCCTTTACAGTCACAGAGCAGTTAATGAGTGTGAGGAAGCTTAAGGGAATCTAAGGCCCTGCCTATACCTAAAATTTAGTTACCAAGTGACGTTGCTCAGGGTTGTGCAAAATCCACACCCCCGCGAGACATAGTTAAACCAACTTAAGCCCTCATGCAGACACTGCTAGGTTGACAGAAAAATTTGTCCTTTGACCTAGCCACCACCTCTCGAGGGGATGGATTTACTACAATGAAGGGAAAAAAAACCTTCTGTTGCTGTAGCAAGTGTCTGGGCTGGGCTGCTGCTGCAGCACTTGTAGTGTAGATGTACCCTATGACAGCATCAGTCTCACTTGCTCCTCCTTCCATGTCACCCTCTGGATTCGACCCGCTATGTTAATAGCATCCCATTTCAGAACTGTGAAATCACCTTGCTGTGACATGAATTAGATTCAGAATGCATTTCAAAGCTAACAAGCTCACACAACAAAGAAGTTCTGTTCTAAATAAAAGAATGAGACCCACGGAGGATTTTTTAAAAGATCTAACTTAGCAGCGTCTTTTGATTTTATGATGAACAGGATTGTAATTGTCATTTGCACTTAGTAAATAGCAAGTGAATTTTACCACGAAAATCTTCGGAAAAATTCCTATGAATAATAAATAATAATAATTAATAAAATGCATTGGGCATAGATGCCTAGGCAGTAGCCAAATATAGTAGCAAAGAATGAGTCTCCAGACCACCCCCAGGTTTGTTCTGATGCTAGCAATGATGCAGAAATGTAGACTCACAGCAAGAGGCAGTAAATCTCTCAGGCCTTGCGGGCTCACACAGGAGCAGAGGTTTAACGGTAGAGGCTGTTACATGCCCCTTCCTCCTGCCCCTCCCACAAGATCTTGCTTACAGCCGAAAGAGGTAATATGGAAGTAATTCCAAGTCTGGTAATACTGAAGGCAGCTGAAACAGCTTGGCCAACTGCAGCAAAATTTAGCTAAAAAATCTGCGCTTGTAAAAGCTTTGAAAAGACCAGTTCCACTGTGTTTGATCAGGTTGTTTCCATATTGTGCCTGGGGCAGGATGGCTATCGGAAGAGCTAGGGATTTTGAAGACAGTTTTGATAGTATGGGACAGGGTGTTAGCATGGAATTCGTTTTTGGCTCAAGACAAGAGAGATTTGGCTCAGAGTCTTCTTTGACCAGCTAATACTGAGATGATGAGGAATGTCAAAGCTCAAGGTAATGGAATATAGCTAGACCCGTGGTTCCCAAACTAGGGGTGCCGCTTGTTCAGAGAAAGCCCCTGGCGGGCCGGGCCAGTTTGTTTACCTACAGCATCCGCAGGTTTGGCCGATCACGGCTCCCACTGGCTGTGGTTTGCCGCTCCAGGCCAATGGGGGCTGGGGGAAGTGGTGGCCAGCGTGTCCCATGGCCTGCACCGCTTCCTGCAGCCCCCATTGGCCGGAAACGGCGAACCGCGGCCACTGGGAGCTGCGATTGGCTGAACTTGCGGATGCGGCAGGTAAACAAACTGGCCCGACCTGCCGGGGGCTTTCCCTGAACAAGTGGCACCCCTAGTTTGGGAGCCACTGGGCTAGAAGGACAGGACAGGTGCCATTGTGGCAAGTAGAAGTGTCAGGTTTCCTGCCCATCAGACATGACAAACAGGAGTGGCTGGACAATTCTTAAGAGTATCCTTCATCTACCTCACTTCTACCCAGGGATGAGTTTGGGTCTGAGCTGTACAACCTCCAGGGCACCATACTAGACCCTTATTAGACAACCAGTCTCAGTCTTTTGTCATTATGAAAGATCCCCTGCAAATGCTTGTTCCATAACACATAGAAGGGTCAGTATAAGATGGCTAGATTTTGGAACACATTTTCAGAAAGACCCTAAAGATGTTCCTCCCCAACCCAATATGTGTGTGTGTATATCTATTTGCATGAACGAAAACCAAAATCTGCATGTGCACAAACTGGAGACTGCTAGTGGAAAATGGGTAATTGCGTATCTAAGTGTCCCTTTGCTCATTTTAGGTGTAGGTTTCTCACGTGCAGATGTATGTGTTTGCAAACTTTGCAGTACATTTTTGGAAGTGCACTGAAACATTTGCTCCTATTACGTTGCAGGACTTAAATACGATTTGATGATCAAAAATCTACTAAATAGGTTGAATGGCCTCTGAAATAGTCACCACTCCTCACTAAATTGACATTTAATAACATTAAATAATGTATGTAACATGCAATAACATTCTAAATTCAGTATGTATTTGTGAACCTTAATTTGAATGGTCTCCTGCTCTTATTTTAGTTACATGTTAAAACCATTTATTAATTCTGTGTTGCAATGGGAATGTGAAATTGACTCCCCTGAGTAACCACTTCCTTGTTGATCTTAACAGACATTAATACAGTGAATGTGAAAAGGATGACAGGGAGATGACTTTCTCAAGGTTACTAGCAATGACCGGTATGTTGTATGGTAACAGCGTGGGAGTCAGTTTCAAAGTTCCTGTGATGATCCTACAAGCTTGGTTGAGTTCAATATCAATTTTGTGTGCGTGGCTTGAGCCCAGTCGTACTAGGGTGCAGTACTCCGCAGCTAAATAAAACAGGGCGAGACTTGTTGCTAGGAGCGTTTTGGGGTCAGCTTCCCATTTTGTTTTGGCCAGTTTCTAGAATACACAATTTCTGGAGTTCACTTTCTTTTTCAACGTCTTGATGTGCTCTTTGGATGTCAGCGTTCAGTCTATGACTCCAATGTACACTGGATGTTCACAGAGCTCAAGGGAGGTACCATTCCAGAATATCTGGGATGCTGCTTGGCCAGACAGTGTTTGAGATGGAAGGAGCACACTTGTGTCTTGCTAGGGTTGGCATTCAGGAACCATGTGCTATAGTAGCTTCCAAGTACAGTCAGGGAGCCAGTTAGAATGTGCTTAACGTTCTTAAATCTTTCTGACTGGGTGGCAATGCAGAGATCATCTGCATAAATGGATCTCCACATGTCAGGGAATTTTGGTTGGTCATTTGTGTTGACATTAAACAGCAGAGGGTGAGAGCACTGGATTTTGGGGCAATCTGTTCCATTGAGGACAGGCGCTGACCTCGAACAAAAACACAGGTGTATTCTAGATCAAACCAGAGTGGGTGACAAAGACTGATGACAATATGACCAAGTGGAAACTAAGAAACAAACCCAAATGTGAATGTGGAGAGCATAGGCAAACCCTTGAGCATTGCCTGATGCAGTGCCCCCAGTCAACATTCTGTACGCCCGAGAATAATTTGAGATAAGTGACAACACCAGGTCTTGGGTAAGTGTAGCTGGGCAGTGCTCCACTCCTTCCTTCTTGCACCACAGAAACCTGCTCAGACTCCACTGGTTGAGTATCTGCACCATGCCCTTCATTTAAGTTCCCTCCGCCAACATCTTTACAGTCCCTTGCAGTGATACTATTTACATTGTACTTTCCATCCTCTCCCCAGGACGTGAGAGGGGCTGAGGTCTCCCTTTTCTGAGATCTGAGACTGGGATCAGCTAGCCTTCTTCCTCCCTCCTCTACTTCCTTCCTGTGCCCTTCATGGGCTAGTTGGCTCTTTAGCGCACCAAGATCCCCCGCCCCCATTAGGTACTTATCTTCTGTTACCCCATCAACCTTCTGCCAGGGAGCTAATTGGTGTCAGAGTGCAGGCTCCCAGCACTTGGCCCCAGTGAGGTTTTGGAGCGATGAGCTATGTTGATGATAAAGGCTACCAGAATGTTCAAGGGAGGGGCCTAATTGTGAAATCAGGGTACTCAGAGGCACAACACTGAGCTGCCAGACACAGGGCAAAGGAGCTAGAGGGCCTGAGTAGTAGAGGAGCAGAGAATTAAGGTGTTTTCAGGTCAAAGGGAGAAGGGGCTGATCAGAGCCCACAGTGCCAGTCTGAAGGAAAGGGACAGTCTGAGCAGCTATGTCAGCCAGAAGTGAGGGGGGTGGGGATCTAGCTGATGTCAGCCCAAGGCATTGCTTTGGGAGAAGGAGCTAATACCAGGTAAAATGGCATGGCTGGACATGCCTAAGATTGAACCTCTGTTAGTGGTCAAACATACTCTGCATTAAGTGGGGAGAATGGATCTGTGTTTTCCAGCTACAGTCATTTCAAAGGCAGTTATCTTTCAAGAAAGTCAAACAGCAGTTACATTTTCCATCCAAGTCAGAATAGGCTGTGTAGCCACCTTGAAAGCCTTGCAAACTTAGCAACAACAGCTGGATTGTTGTAAAAACAACAGTTTTTTTCCCCCTTACAGGTTTTTCCCTAAGTAATTTCCCTCTGTCATCAGTACAATAATTATATTCTGTTTATATTGTTAATTCCAATTTCTCTTTCACTGACACTTGGACAGTTCTTGGCTTTGACTGTCCAATTAGCTAGAGGGGAGTTTGGAAGAGTTTACGAGAATGCAAGTTCAACTGTCTTCCTCTCCTTGGTATATCAGCAAACCCCCAGGCCTCTTTATCAGTGTCATCTTCATCCTCCTCATTTTCCTCTTCTTGACACCAGGGCCACAGATCTAGATCAGAATCCAATGCTACCAGAAGCTATTGTCACAACATGACCGTGTTGGGGATATTTCCCATTTGTCCTTATCTCAGAACTTTGCTTTGTGCCTTGGGTCAGACCTCAAGCAACTGAAATTCACTGCCAACTCTTTGCTTTGGACTTCTCGTATCACAGACATTGAGGATGGGATTCATCCACACAAAACTGATTTAGGACCTATGGTACCAGACCAAATGGTTTATTCGCAAGGCTTCATGGGCAAGAGGCAAGGTTTAATTGGAGACCAGTATCAATGAAGGCTAAAAAGGCACATCAGTTGTTGTAAGCTCAAGCAAGGATTAGTGTTAATAACATATCTCTATAAAAATCAGAGGTGCCGAGAGAAGATTTCTGACAGGCCTTTAAAGGATCCAACGGACTATATATTCTGCTTGTTCAATTTAACATTTTCTATTTAATTTTCATAATTTCCAGATATTTGCCATTTATATTTTAAACCATTCCTTTATGGAATGTACTGCTCGTAAATTATTCTGTATTAGACGTGCAGAGACCAGCATCCTCTATTTATGCACAAGACCAATACAGCCAAAGTAGCAGCAGAGCAGGCTCCCCTCCCCCGCAGTGCCCCTTGTCAGTGTGTCCCAATCCCACACCAGACCTGGAGACACCACCACTAGGGTTTAAAAGGTAGTTCAGTGTCTAGGCCTATTTAGTCTTTAGGCCTCACTTCTTACACTGGTGATAAGGCAGCAAACTGGGATGGAGATTTTGGGATCTTTCCACTGGGCTGAGTCCACCAACTCATCTCACAAAGATCACCAAACAACAGCCTTCTGGTGGTAATAACTAAGCACATGTGGGGTTACTGAGTTACCTTCTGTGAAATGTCCTCAGATCCCACTGAAATCAATGGGAATTGCAGATACTTGGTAACTCTTTGAATCAGTCCTTTAATCTGGTCTGCATTTGAACCAACAAACTGGAGGTGAAAGACTCCCCACATCCTGAACCATCAGGTCCTCATTTTTTTAATACCATTGGGACATACTATTCCTTGGGGGAGCATCTTGTAACCCGCATATTCCTCATCTGTATATAATTGTTATATTGCACATAAAGCATACCATGTGAGGTATCAGGGAAAAGGTTATGATTGGCTGAAAGTCACTGTTCTATATAAATATGTATATCTTTAGTGTATATGAAATTATGAGATTGTGTTGTATGGTTGTCACTAAAACATGCTGTAAATTGGGAAATCAGCCAGATATTAGCTCCCCAGAGACAACAGCAAGGGAAATAACCAACACCCAGTCGGGGTGTCAAACAACCATCAACAACCATTGTCCAGCAAGGGAGCTACAATTCAATGACTCACCTGCATAAGGCCACACCAGGGGAATTGCTCCACCTTGCCTGGGGACTCAGCAATGCCTACCAGACATGCCTGGACTTGTGTTCTCCAAGCACATGGACTAAGGGTATAAACAGAACACAGTGGCCACATGCCTGGCCTTTCTCCTGCCCCCACCTATGCTGCAAGCAACAAAGACACTCAGAGAAGAAGACTGAAGACTCCAACAGAGGAGACTGGCCCAGGTTTAAGGGACAAACCTATATATTAAGGACTGCAATATCCAGGGGGTGAGAAAAACTGCTTAATCTAGATGTTGCCCAGTCTAATAGGGTTGAGAGTTTAGACTGCGTGACTCATAGAGTCACAGACTTTAAGGTCAGAAGGGACCATTATGATCATCTAGTCTGACCTCCTGTACGACGCAGGCCACAGAATCTCACCCACCCACTCCTGTAATAAACCCCTAACCTATGTCTGAGTTATTGAAGTCCTCAAATCATGGTTTAAAGACTTGAAGGTGCAGAGAATCCTCTAGCAAGTGACCTGTGCCCCATGCTGCAGAGGAAGGCGAAAATCCCCCAGGGCTTCTGCCAATCTGCCCTGGAGGAAAATTCCTTCCCGATCCCAAATATGGCCATCAGGTAAACCCTGAGCATGTGGGCAAGACTCACCAGTGTGCTTATATTTTAGTTTGGTAACTAACTCTGACTTTTTGCCTATCACTTATAATCAGTTAAAATCAATCTTCTGTAGTCAATACATTTGTTTTACTGTTTATCTTTACCAGTGAGTTTGCCTGAAGTGTGTGGCAAATCTGCTCAGGTTTGCAAAGGCTAGTGTATATATGCTTACAATGGATGTACCATCTTGAGCAGTTGAAGACAGTATAGTCATGAGGTACAAGGCTGGGAGCTGAGGGGATTTGGCTGGTGCCTTTCTCTGTGTGATTCATGAATGGCTCTGGGAGCATTCATGCAATCTAGCCGGGTGTGCGGGGCTCCACATGTGGTTGTGCTAAGTGACAACACTACCTGGAGGGGTTTGCTGCTTGTCACTAGCGAGGCATTGTGAGAACCAGCACAGGCTGGAGAGAGTTAAGGGGGCACAGTGGCCCCACAGTTCCGGGCTGCACCCCAGGGATCCCATCACAACCATATTTTTAGATAGGAAAGCTTTGCCATTTTAGCTGCATATGGTTTCCTTATACACTACATTTAAAGTCACATGCTCTCAATGAGATTCCTTCTGTATAAGAATAGCGTGACTAACTCAGCACTGTGTTACACCACGTTTACACCAGAGTAAATTAAGTCAATGGATTTATACTGGCATAAAACTGGAATAATGAAGGTGTCTATAAATCCCAGCATATTCTATTATGCAAGAACAGTTTTATTTGCTTGCTTGCTTGTTTGCTTTGCTGTTTACTTCTATTGAGTGGACTCTAGGGCTGGTTCCGATCCAACAACACCAGCGTAAATCAGGAGTTATTCCTCTGTAGTCAGTGGAGTTACACTACTGTGAAACTGGTACAACTAAAATCGGAATCAGACCCTCTGAATATTTGTATTGTATTTATGTCAATTAAAAACACACTTTAAAGCCCTGAAGAAAGGAATACCATGAAAATGTCTGCTGGGGAAAAGCAGTGATGTTCACATCAGAAGCTAGCTCAGGACTAATATGTTTCTCCTCAGTTTGGCATTTTAAGACCTAAATGATAAAGTATTGGGGCAAGCACTGAAGATGTTGGATGGACACAATTGTGAATATGTGTCCTTTATTTTCGCTCCTGGGGAATACGAAACATATGAATCATCTGTTTGGAAGGCAACGTGATGGCTTAAAACAGCCCTAAGTATCTGTAGGTCATTTTTCAATTTAGATCAAGAAAACAGATCAGGAGACAGATTTTCAAAAACCTTTTTAATGGTGGGTGTGTTCGGGCCCTCTCAATGCCAGTCAGATACAGGCCAACGCTGGTGAACAACCCAAGCCTCCAGCAGCTAGCCAGTTATTTATAAAGGTAATAAACAGACCGAGCACTTCATATAGTCAAGGTGTGCCTGTGTCAGGATGAGACAGAGAGCTGTTTTCAAATTTCATTCACATGCTAGATGTGGAAGAGAGGCTACTGAAGATAAGGATACTAGACCAGAAACAAGCTATCTGGCTTCTCATTGTTAGTGTGCAGGAGCCCTCTACAATGCAGACATGACTGCAATAGCAAATACCGTTTCAAGATCCCATTTGACTACTAAGTTGTGTGTATCAGTAGCCACACAATAGAGATAGAAAAGAAAGAAAAATATTGTCTAGCAATTCTTAGGGAATGTGATAATATTCTTATACCTCATATTTACTATAGGTCTATGCCTAAAGAATGCAATTCCTAATACTGTTTTATAGAAGTTATTTTGGTATCTTTTTGTTTGAAAAAATATTTCTCTGTGTTGGGTTAAGCAACATGAGGTGCTAAATAAATCAGTGCCGTTTATTAATATAATTAATTAAATAGATAGTAATTGATTGAATTAATTAGATGGTTAGACTCTGTAGATAAAAGAGTTTATGCTAAAATGGTGTTATAAAGTACAGAGGTACTACCTGAATCCCAAGTGAATAGTCGGTCTAACTTTGTGACTCCACGTTTACAAGTGAATAAGGGCCCAGTTTCCACTGACCTTTATCTTCTCTTCACAGAAGTCCAAAGGGGAAGAGTTATGGGTGGTCTCTTGGGCAAGAGAGGGAAGAAAATACCTGTGGGGAGGCCAAGCTCCACACCCAGCAGTCGTAGGGTCAGGTTGAATTCCAAGCTAAGGAGTATTTTGCTTCTTTTCCCAGTACATTAACTTATTTTGCTCTCTGGTTATCCATTTTGAGTCAGATACTTGGACCCAGCCACTCTGACCTCAGTGCAGGACCTGGGATCAAAAGCTCTGGCTGGACCGAATCCTGGGTCCAACCAGAGGCCAATATGACACTGCAGCCTAATTTAGAGCAGCCTAAGACCTGCTTTAAGTTAAATCAATAGTTATTGTCCCCTAGAGGCCATTCCTCCATCTGAGGATCACCAGAGCAAAGATTGATTGCTACAATTGTACAGATGGCTAGTTACACAAAGATGGGCATATCTCCACTGCTGAGGATTCCCCTGGCATGGGGCAGCCCTGTCTCATAACACAAGAGCAAGGGGGCATTCAATGAAATTAAAATGTGAGCAACTCAAAACCGATAAAAGGAAATGCTTTTCCACACAGCGTGTGATGAGACTCTGGAACTGGAAACCACAAGAAGTAATTGAGGTCGACAACTTAGGGAGATTTAAAATGGAATGGGGTATTTATATGGATGTCGAGAATATCCAGAGTTATCATGAATAATGCTAACAAATTCTGGAAGGGATATTAAACCTCAAGCTTCAGGGTTTAAGCCAATCTCTGTCTGTTAGAGATCAAGATGAGATCGTAATATGGGGGTAGATTATCGGACATCTGCCTTTGGCGGGGTTCTTACACCTTTCACTGAAGCATTGGCCACTGTCAGAGACAGGATTCAGGACTGGCTGGACATTGGGGCTGATCCAGTCTGGCAATTTCTTGTGTTCCTCGTCTCTCTAAAACAGGGATTGACAACTTTTGGCACACAGCCCACCAGGGAAAGCCGCTGGTGGGCCAGGTCGGTTTGTTTACCTGCAGTGTCTGCAGGTTCGGCCAATCGTGGCTCCCACTGGCCGCGGTTCGCCGCTCCAGGCCAATGTGGGCTGCTGGAAAGGCGGCCGGCACATCCCTTGGCCGCTTTCCCTGATGGCCCGCATGCCAAAGGTTACTGATTCCTGCTCTAAAATATAGTGAATTTCACACTGGCCAAAGGTGTTTGAGCGAAGGCTTGAGACACAAGGGCTACTGAGAGAATGAGTTTCTGGGGACTTCAGTCTCCATACCAGAGAGGCCTGCCAGATAGGAGTCACGATGACAGCTCCCCTCAGTGGTTCAGTTTGAAATGATCCATTTCATTGTAACTTTCCCTTTGAATAATACCATCAGTTGAACATTTCGGGGATATGAATTATCATTGCATCTGCTGTACTTTGACATTTTAAAAATACCAAAAGTATGGCCTTATTCTTCCCCAGCCCCACAGATTAGAGCTGGTTTGAAAAAATTTTCAATGGAACTTTTTTTCTATCAAAAAATGCCATTTTGTGGAAACTGAAATGTTTGGTGGAAAAGTATCTGTTTCAAAAACTTTTTGGAGTGCAAAGGTGTCTCAGGTCCATGATGTATTTTACCTGACTTAGTACAGGGATTTGAAATTTCCACATCCCAGGCAAGTGCCCTAATCACCAGGTGATTCTTGAGGGTGCAGGTAGGGCGGCTCTCAAAAGGGCTCGTTTTCATTCCGAGGAGAACAAAAACAAATGTCAAAACCTTGCCCTTTTTCACAACGTTGTTTTCCACTCAGCCCTAGTGCAGATGTATTAAAATGACTTCTGGATTCATACTATTGTAACTGAGAAAGCGAGATTCCTGTACCTAATTACTAATTCCCTGTGCAGGGCAGCCTGCCTGGCAAGGAAACCTTGTACAGTACATTTTACCTCCTTCAATCTCCGTTATTCCACAGACTTCTTTAATCCATGCATTGTATGTATGTGTATATATGGAGAGAGACTATGGAAAATGGAAAGATGGATGGCAGAGATGGATGAATGCCCAGGTTAGATCCCATATATTAGAGGGTCATGCTTTTCCTGGACCTGACGTTAACTTCTAACACATTTTTAGGATCTAACACATCTGTTGGGATCTTATTTGAAGATGATTAAGAGTGTGGAAAGTTGGAAAAAAAGTTAATGCTCTAGAAATAGTATATATATATATATGGATACACATACAGTCTCCAATATGTAGCTGTCTCTTTTCCCCCAGCCATTCAGCACACCCTTTACATGATCTCTTCAGTCTTAAACCCCAGGTCACGTTCATTGTTAACTCGATCTAACACAACTGATTCTCAAGATAGTTTATCATTTAAATTCTTGTTAGACATGCAGAAATGAAAACAGTAATCCATGATGCCTCATTATGATCAAGGGCCTTGTAAATTCTCATGATTTCTTTTCTCTTTTACTCTTTCTCCAGGTAAAAAGCCAGGAGTTTAGACTGTCTTTAGACCAATCCGTCCCTAATGACCCATGAAAATATGCACAGTATTCCTGTGGGAATTTCATTCCCATGTGTTTCTGAAGAGAGAGGTGATTTCCCCCTAGCAGCAAAGCAAGGTGGTATCGAGTATTTCTGGTTAATTTTGGGGGATGGTTTTATTTCTCTGCCCCAGGAGTTTATTTTTATTTATTTATTTGTTTGTTGGTTGGTTGGTTTTAAGAAACACTTGTGGGAAAGTAAACATGTCCCTAGAAAACAGGGCATGGACACCAGTGTTTGAACGCAAGACATTTATAATGATTTCATCCACTCTCTGGATGCTGTTACACCATCATTGCCAAAGTTTATTTCTATCCCTGGCTCATAAAGACACTTGTGAAGAGCAGATGTTTTGCCTGTGAATGCATCACCTCCAGGCTCCCCGTGTAATACTAATTATTAATTATGATGATGATGATCTCATAAGCACTTCTGTACTTTACATACCATCCTTTACATCTCATAGGTACTTAGTTAGCACTTTACATTTTCAAAGGCTCAGCCAGACTGAGATACATCAACCATCACTCAGAGGAAAATGTGGTGGGAGAGAGACAATCTGGTGTAGCACTAAAAGAATCCACACGCCTTAGTATGGGCACCTAGACTTCCTCAAAGGCAGTGTTGATTTTGAATAAAGTTACCATTTTGTACTAGTTCTAGAAAAGTATCTGGCTGGATTCCTCAGCTTTCTCTCTCATTCCCCAAATCCATCAGTCACTCACTCCCCTCTCCTCCTTAGTCTCTCATGTGGTGGGTCATGCAGCAACATTTGCTGGTCGTCTGGGGGAGGTGAGGAGCTAAGCAGTGCAGGTGCTTCCCCCTGGCTGGCTGCCACCCCTTTTCAATTGCAAAACCATCTGTGTTCTAATCTGAAGGGTCCCCAGGAATAGAATGCAGACACATCTCTCATTCCCCAATCCTACCGCAGCTGCTGACCCCCATTTGACTACATATCTTTTCCCCAGCATTGAGACAGTACCAGTGGAGCAATTGACAAGAAGCACAGGGCCAAAACCTCAGAACCATCTCCAGCTCCTGCCTCTTTGTGCTGCTCCCGTGGCACGAAAGGGCCAGAGAGTTGCTGTAATGAAGCAGCTGAGGATTCCTCTTGGACAGGGTTATCTCTGGGTATTGTAAAGCAGGTATAACCAACTCTATACCACTGGCTCCTGGTCTCAGCCCCAGATCCCTAGGGGGCTGTTCTAACAAATAGAATTTAGAGCAATCCTGTGGTTGCTCTAACTTGCTCCAGGGGTTGAACCAGCCTCCAGCTGGCCCCCCAGATAAGGGCAGCAGAAAGTGATCGATGCTCCCTCCTTCAGTTGTAGGACTCAGTGGAGCGTCTAGCCCACTGCTCCTAGACAGTTATTTTTTTCCAGTTATCAGATTACCCTATTATCCATGGGTGTGTCTTCAGTATTCATGGCTGCTAAGGCCAAGTGGTTTGGTTCAGAAAATAACTATCTTCCCGATGCTTTTGATGTTCACCCATCACTAGCGGGTGCTCCAAAGAACCAGGTATTTCTGTACTTAACCCTTCTATTGACAGCTGGTGCTGCTCAAATTATTCATCATGAATATATTTTCTGAAAAAAAATAGCTTTCCCCCCACCACTTCACAGTCCTATTTCTGCAAATGTCTTCATTATTCACAAGGATTTGCTGGATAGTCTAGGTTGTGCAAACCAATTTCAGCCTATGGGCTGTTTGCACATCCTTCCCTTTGGCTGCTCCTGTTCATAGTATGTGATTGGTCACACAGTATTGTTTCTGCTCCCTGATTGGATAACTGGTATGTTTTAGAACAGAAAAACCACACAATGTCAATAATGAATGTTGGATGCTCCTATTTGTGCACAAATCCCCTTGTCTGCATGGGACTATGGATGTTCATAGGAAGAAGAGCCATTCCCTGAACACTCAGATGAAGAAACAATAATGAGAATGACTTTGGGTGGCCAAACAAGCATTCAGAAGTTCAGTGAACATTCATTAACACAGTGGTGCAATACTTGACCAAGTCTCGTGAGCTCTTCTCCCTGCACTATGGGCTTTTGACCCCATCTAAGCCTCGCACCTCATTCCCCAAAGCTCCATGAAATGAAACCCATCCTTACCTGCAGTAAAGGCACTCTCCCAGCTATCGCTTTGCTTGTCTTTTTATTATTTAATCAAAGGAAATCTCCTACCAACCCATCTCTGAATTAGAAGTTGACAAATATCTATATTTAATGCTTAATTAGGCTCTATCTCAGTCATTTTTTGCCTCGTTAGCACTCCAGCACTGGTTACAGACTTCCGGTAAACTGATAACTCTGTTAAAGCCAGTCCTCCATGAAACCTCCTGTATTATAAAATATTATTATCATTAATAATAATAATTAATGTAGTGTTTGATTTTAGAAGACTTTCACACGTTTATGGCAGCAGTGTAAGATCTCGACTCCTTATAGTTCGCGAACATGTATGATACAATTACTTTGTCAATGCATGTATGAAAAAAAACTGGGTAAGTTTGCTTTTAAGTATTACCCATCTGCTCCTGAACCGGCACTGTGAACCTGATCCAGATGTTGTACATGTTCTTTCCATGTAGTTCAGGCAGCCTTCCTCAGTCTTAACCTCAAACACTCCGGCTCTTGCAGTCCACATGCCGCCAAGAGCCTGCTGGCATGTTCTAGTTCTGATTTGTAGCACCCTGTCCAGTTCAGCCTCTGGACGATTCTAGCTCATTTCAAATGTGATCTCAACACCATGTGGCTCCTCAAGAATTTACCCACCCCTGCCCAGCTATACCTGCAGCTGTTGCTATTCCACACAAGTCACCACCACACACAACTGCTGAGACAACTCAGCCCTGAAGTGAAACATCCCTTGCTATTCCAATTCCTCTTTGATTAGTCCAGGTATTGGCAACCTTTGCAATGCGGCTTTTGGCGGGCCGGGTCAGTTTGTTTAACTGCTGCGTTCGCAGGTTTGGCCAATCGCAGCTCCCACTGGCCGCGGTTCGCTGCTTCAGGCCAATGGGGGCTGCGGGAAGGGCAGCCAGCACATCCCTCAGCCTGCGCCGCTTCCGGCAGTCCCCATTGGCCTGGAATGGTGGCCCGTGGCCAGTGGGAGCTGTGATCAGCTGAACCTGCAGACGCAGCAGGTAAACAAACCAGCCCGGCCCACCAGGGGCTTACCCTGACGGGCCGCGGGCCAAAGGTTGCCAATCCCTGGATTAGTCCTACACTGAAATTGACAGTCATTTCAAACCTTAGCAGCATGTGTCATATGGACGCTTTGTTATGGCAGGTGTCACCAGGTGGCATTATTACACATAGCATTCCAAGCTCTTTTTCTTCGCATGCAAGCAAATGTTCAGTTTTGGGAAGACGTGTTGTGGTGGTGTTATGCGATGTTCTGTGTAAAGGCTGCGGTCCTGTGTGAGCAGCAGGAAAGTTTGATCTCTGCCTTGGTCTCTGACCTCGATATCTGCTGTCACTCGGCAGAGGGGTGATGTTGGTGTTAAAATGGGATACTGTTTTTTTAAGAAGGGGTAATTAGTCTCTGCTTCCCAGGGCCTATAAGGGATGTGGAAATCAGAATGCATCAGTTGCATCAGTCCTGAGGCTGCTCTAACTAATACAAAGGACCAGACAGGCACCTACATAGCCCCAGAATACAGTATAGTCTCTAAGGTGCCACAAGTACTCCTTTTCTTTTTGAGAATACAGTAAGTGATTTACAGCCACCTCTCCCCTCCCTTTATTACTCCAGGGGTTGATCTTTTTCGGCTATTTCAAGCGGGTTCCAGATTAAGGCACTCAAGAAAAGAGTCGAACACAGAATTTAGTTTAATCTCCAAAGGGGAAGTATTTTAAAGTATTAGTCACCCTTAAAAAGTAACCCAGGTTTGTTGCTCATAGATATACTGATTGTAATTGTTTAGGGACTGATTCTGTGATCCTCGCTTCCATGGAGTAGCATTTCCTCTTGCGAGTAGTCCCACTAACTGCTGCTGGCATGAATAAAGACAGCAGAATCTGACCCTTTCTTGGGAGCAAAACGAGCACAATTACAGCCAAATAATTCTCTAAAGAGAGCAGAGGAAGGCCAGAAAATGACACATGCAGCCAGAGTTTGGTATTTTGCTAATCCACGTTTTCAACTCCTTCAATTAACTGAAAGACAATTAAGAGCTACTTATTCCACATCTAGTAAAACAGTTCCAGTTTCAAGACCTCCCTATCTTCCCCCTTGCAATTATTTTCTCAGCTTTTTAAGCCTGTAAAATTCCCTGGTGCTGTTTTTTTCTTCATTTTGTTGGGACAGAGTTCCATTTGTTCAGCATCTGCACTGGACAACATCTGGAGCCTCAGGAAATTCAGCTGCTCTGGGTATGACGCTGGAATGAAATTACTTTTTCATGCACTTCAGAGGAGTATCAAGAGCATCTTTCTGACCAAACAGGCCCTTTTGTTCTCTTCCAGCTAGTGTTTCTCATTAAAAATGTCATCTCCCTAACAAATTGCCTCATTGTTCTCCCAGCTGGGGTTATTGTTTTCATGGTTTTGTAGTCCCTGAGATTCTCCTAGGGCACAGCGAGCTGGAGAAAGTGGGACTTTGTTTAATCTCCATTTGCCTTGTGTGTGAAATGCCTTTATTGCCCTCCTTTGTGGTTCAGTGATACATTTAATTTCCCCCCTCCCCCCATTCTCAAATACTCATTGTTCCCAGCTCAAGGCAACCTTAGCCTGCCAGATGCACGCCTCAAACTATACATTGCTTGGCGAGTAGCTGTAGTGGTTAGTGATGCAGAGTCTGACTGCAGCAGCAGTTTATCCTCTGATAGGAAAGTGATAAGCTGCTCTGTTCCCCATCCCTTTCACCTGCGATAGGGCTCCTGTGTCTCTTAATGGTAAAGGAATGCAGGGAAACCGTTCCCTGCAGCAAGGGAAAGGGGGAAGCTTCACACATTTGTGTGTAACCCGTACAGCAGAGTTTCTCAACCTGGGGGTGGCGACCCATATGGGGATCATGGGAGTGGTTTGGGGGGTTGCAAGCAGGGCTGGCATTAGAGGTTAGGGAGAAGGACAATTGCCTGGGGCCTCACGTCACAGGGGCCCCGCAAAGCTAATTTACATGTGTAACCCCTTGGGGTTTAGAGAGCATGGCCCCTTTAAATCTTTTTCCTAAGGGGGAAGGGGGAGCCATGAGAGAAAGGAGGGAAACTCCAGGTGGGGCTCTGGAGAGAGGGAGAAGGCTGCAGCCCACAGGTCCTCGCAAAGTGAAGCAGCAGAGAACCTGCCTGAAGCCTGGGAAGGACAGGGCGGCTGCGCAGGGTCAGCCCAGGACAGGAGCCAGGAGGGGCACTGTGCCAGGGGGGAATCACCCGAGAAGGACAGGCCGGAGCTGGACCCAGTATCACTGCTGCCCAGAGCTGCATGGGGCTGTGGGTACTGGGGCTTGGGACTCTGCACTGGGAATAAGGAGGGAGGCTGCTGGTTAGTTAAGTGGGGAGGTGGTCGCTCTGTGTGGCTTTGCAGAGAGCGGCAGAAGAGGGCAGCGGAGGGGTTTGTTGGGGAAAGTTCACTGGCGCTGAAGACGACCAGGAGCACCCAAGACTCAGCACCGGACTGGCACTTTGCTTAGGCGTCCTGAACTCTGTGTGCAGATCCATTGCTCAGTGTCTGCCCTTTCAGACTGTGCTACCATTGGACCTATGGGGCCTTGGTTTGGATGCAACCCTGTTTTACTGCTCCCCCTAGATTTCCCCTTGTTGTTTTTCTCCTCTCATCCCTCTGTAAATAAATATCTCCTTTTGTTATATCCATTGTACTTTTCCTGTGGGTGGGTGTGTTCACTCTGGGGGGTTTGGAACAGGTGCCCCTGGGGTGGAAGGGATTTTTCCTGCTGCATTCCTGTGCGCTCCTTCTCTTGGCCAGAGCTGCCTGCAGAGCAGAGTCCATATTGGCCACGTGGGCGCTAAAGTTACCCATGTTTTAGCCGCAAGCAGGGCTGAAGCCCTGAACCCCCCAAACCCCACACCATAGTGTTCTGCTGATGTCACAAGGGGAGGGGGGCAGGGGGCTGATGAAGTGCCAAAGCTCTGGGCTTAAGGAAGGAGGTCACCATTTTTTTCTAGGGGAGAAAGGTCACAATTTTTTTTTAAGTCCAAACGGGTCACCAGCACAAAAAGATTGAGAAAGACTGCCCTAGGCAGAGCAGAAGGCGACTGTCCAGAGATGAACCTGGTATCTCAGTAGGTTTGGAGCCCCGTTTGGAGACTTATCTCAATGCCTTTTTTTCAAACTAGAGCAAGGATAGGCAACCTTTGGCACGCTGCCCGTCAGGGAAATCCGCTGGCGGGCCGGGCCAGTTTGTTTGCCTGCAGCGTCCGCAGGTTCGGCCGATCACAGCTCCCACTGGCCGGGGTTCACTGCTCCAGGCCAATGGGGGCTGCGAGAAGCGGCAGCCAGCACATCCCTCGGCCCGTGCCACTTCCCGCAGACCCCATTGGCTTGGAATGGTGACTCACGACCAGTGGGAGCCCCGATCGGCCGAACCTGTTGATGTTGCAAGTAAACAAACTGTCCCGGCCCGCCAGCAGATTTCCCTGATGGGCCGCGTGCCAAAGGTTGCCGATCCCTGAACTAGAGTATCGGGACCTGTTGGGTTTGCAAAATGAGCTTAATAATATCCCTGAAGGATCGAGTGAGGTTTCTCAGACTTCCTGCTACTACTCAGGCTGGAAATATACACCTCCTGTGCCCTTTCTGGCCTCCTTCTCATGGGGTGTATGTGTGTGGGGGGGGTGGGGGGGTAGATTGGTCAGTCTTGACTATTGTCCCCCATGGAACTGAGGGCAGACGCAGCATGGCATCGACTCTGGCTTTGCTGCCATTCCTCAGCCTGAAGGGGGAGCATCCCTTCTCGTAGCCCTGCAGATCTCCTCAGCCCACAGCTCCGGTGCTCTGGTTGTGCTCCATGGAGGAGCTTGGAGGCTTAGGGCTCAATCCTGCAAAACCCTTTGCACCTGTGGACTCACGCAGTGCTCTGGTGAAGTCAGCGGGCTTCCACTGGGAGGCAGGTCTTTATCCAAAAGGAGCAGCTTGCAGAATTTGGGCTTTAGTGGGCATATTGGTGTGACAGTTGGAATTTGGATGGGTACCGCCACATTTCTTTCAGGGTGACGCTCCTAAGCCCAGCTCTTCCTGATGAAACTAGTGAAATCCCTTCTTCTGCCCTTCCCGCCTCCCCCACCTTTTGGTTGCCTTGTCAGACAGAGCTGGCTTAACCCCCCCTCGAGGGACCCCTCCATAGAATCGGTCACCTTCCTTGAAGGGCATCCCCATTTCAAGCATTAGCAGTTAAAAGCACACCAGGCACCACACTGTGGAAAATAAGTATGTAGCTGGGGTGTGTGTGTGTATAGTGCTAGAACCACAGTCTGCAATTTGTGGTGACCTTTAACTACATGAGAGTTAATGGTTACAAATGAGGGCCTCTGTTCTTGGCTGTTGGAATCTATTTTTTTCCCCCCTCTGGTAAATCAAAAAACATGTCTTTCCAAGGATTTTAATAGAACATTTGGCTTATATTTAAACTCGCATAACTGAACATACCGGAAAACGGAACAAATAAATACAATGACCCTGTGGGGCTTCTTTTCATGGGCTCTTGTTCTGAAATAGGCAAACCCCCAATCACTGAGACAAATTGCGCACCATCCCCCCTACAGAAATCTTGCCTTTGTCCCCTTCTGAGCTTCTCCTCTGTCTATTTTGCTGCAGTGTCTCATTTTCTGGAGAGTGAAGTGAGGTGCGAAGTTTGTGCTCGTTAGAGGTGCTTGCTTGGCAGCTCTGGAGACTGAAGACTCCTGTTTACCCACAGAACTGGTACAGCCCTGGGTAGCAGCACCAGGGAAGGTTTCCCTCACACCACCCTGTCTCCATACCCTAATCCTGAGGTATATCTGTAGTGAGGAGACGGGACGTTCGGTTTCCATTGCCTATGGAGTCCTTGGTCTCCTGGCCAAGGCTGCCAACCAAAGGGCCGGCTTGTGCCACTTGTGAGGCAAACACCTGTTGTTCTCCAGGAAGAGGATGGAGAGACCACCATATCACTACACATAGACCACTAAACAGCTGTTAGGTGGCAATGACTTTCAGACATTAACAGCATGCGCTGGGTTACAACCAGTGAGCTAGAAGGGAAAGGCTATATATCCCATTTCCAGTCCCCTGAGCCACTCTACCTCCATCCTTTCCAATTTTAATTAATTGTTACAGAAGCACTGTCACAATGTTCCCATATTATCTCTATTGATTCCTCCTTAGGAGTTGTTCAGCACATATGAGAATAAGTTCCTGTGAGCTCTCTGTGACTTTGGATTTCTGTGATTCCTCATTCTCTACCCATGTCCTCTGGGTTGACCTTTTTCTCTGTGAGAGTAATATGAGGTATTCCTCATCCTTCCCCTAATGGAATACTCTTTCATTGTTACTTTCTACTTTGCCCCAGCCTACACTCTGTTTGCTTTGAGACTGATATATTCTCATCACCGTGAACAACAAACTCTGGGCTCTGTAAGTTCCTCAACCTACAACCCATTTGTTTCAAGTTTTCTCAACAGGAGAAGAGAAATACAACCCTTCTCCCACCCAATATGTGGATTTCCTTTCTTTCACCTCTCAGTCTGCACTAAGGTCCATTTGAAGTCCATGTTTCATCATCTGGAGTATGCCATTCACATGATATCTCAAGGTCAATCATTCATTTCCTAAATCTCCTCAATGTACTTTCCTCAATCAAAGCTCTACAACCTTTTATCTCCCTCAGCTCTTACCAACATGAAATTTGAGCCCTGTTCTGACTCTGTGAACTTTGGAATGCCAGCTGTTTATCCCTTGATTTGCCCTGCCCCATAGCCTTATATGTGAACATGTCACAAACATGATGGGTCTCTGTTTTATTCTGTTCTTGCCATGTATCTTAGCCACCATCTCGGCTTCAGCTCTTGCAGAACAAGTTCTTTCTAGAAGCTTCTTCACCTGTGAGAAACCCGTGACTACAGATCAAAAGTTGCCTATATCTCTCAATATCTGGTGAGAGATTGGAGTTACCAGCTCGGTCTCTCTGCAGTGGGGCAAGGGTTAAGAGACAAAAACTTGAGTCAGCTGCATTGGACAGTATAAAAAGAACATACAAGGAGGAGGGCTGGGGGCTGCAGGAACTGTGAGCAGTGTGCAAATCCACTCTAACTAGAATCATAACTGGAGTCTCAAGAGAGCCAGGCAAACTGTGAGAGAAGAAAGCTCCCCAAGCAGAGATGCCTTTTGGAATGGCTTCACACTAGTATCACTTTTGAATCCTGAGGAAAAAGGGTTTAAGGTCCAGGTTTAAGTTCCTTTACTGTTGAGAAACTTAAGGGACCATGGCTAAGTTCTTCTGGACCCAGAGGGAAGACATTTAAGGGACCCGATTGGAAGTATGCTTGGAAAGTGTCGAAGAAGAAGGCAGTAGAAAGCACTGTGCTGGGGCCAAGGCTGCAGTTTAGGGCCCAGGGCTGGAGTTATCAGAAGAAGCTGGTTGGGATCTCCCCTTCCAGCACCAGAGACCTTGTGATATACTCTCAGTAATACATTCTATTAGCACTAACACCCAGCTAAAGTTATCTACTAACATTCTGTGACTAGGATCAGAAAAACTCCTTCCCTTCTTACATTTGTCTGTATTGCATGAAATGTGTGTGCCCTTTACACAGCTATGACACAGAATTAAACTTTGCAAATAGTTCCCTTGGCCACATACCCCCCAGCTTCATGTTATCTCATCTAAAAATGAAGGGAACTCTCCACTCCCAGCATTTACTGAAATATTTTACATTCTAGTATAATCTTTGCTCTCCTGTCTACCCACCTTATGGCTTTGTATTGCTGCTCATCACCAGACTAGAATATCTGAGTGTCTTCCATGTAAAATAGATGGGCAACAGTGAATTCACAAGGTCTCTGGTTCTTCTCCCTTTTAGAGTTACAGAGAGCTCTTCTTGGGGTGGGGGTGTGTCTCTTTTGTGTGTGGTGGCAGGGGAAAGGGGGAAGTTGATGCTGTGAATGGCATTCTGGCTTTGATGGAAAAGCATTACCAAAGAGAAAGGGTTTGCAGTATTTCCTAACTGTGGTTAAATGCTGGTTTTGAATGTCCTCTGAAAGTTCATTCCACAGCTGGAGCCCTTCAGTTGAGAGTGCTTTGTCCCTGCCTCTCATGCACTTGGTTCTAGGCTTCGTGATCTACATCGTGGTAGCAGAGCACAATTGGTTTGTTAGTCCATAGATACAGACACGATCTCCAATGTAATGGGGACTTGATCCATTTATTGCTTTGGAGATTAGCACTCAAGTCTTTAACTAGCAGCAGAAGCAGCCTGGGAGCCAACGGAGGGACAAGCCTGGTGAACTCACAGTCACCTTTAAACCATGGAGGAGGCCATATTTTACACGGGCAGAGCCTTTGCATTGTTTTGACATTCATTTTCAGAAACGGAGGATTACAGAAGTTCAATCTGGAGGTGACAAATGCAGGGATCACTGTGGGCAGGGCCTCGTCCACAGTTCCATCTCCAGTTCTGTTTCTCACCAAGGGCCATTCTAAGAGCTCTGGCCCCCTTTTGCTGAATGACTGAGGTCTTGTCATTTCTCTTTTTTTTTTCCCCAGTCATTGCCAAGAGGTTCACCATTCCTACGTCCATGCCTAAGTCTCTCTCCTAGAGCATGAGTGAGACTTCGCCTCTAAGAGTGTGTAGCTCTCAAACACTCTTAGGAAGTGTTCCAAAAGCCAAGAGAGTTCTTTTCATTCTCAATTAATAATAAATCATGCATTGACATAGACAAGGTCTTATTTCCAGAGTTATATACTGGAGCATGAGGACATAGAAGGTTCAAGTGTCTCTGAAGACTGGCAGGTCAGCTTTTGCCAACACAGCGATAGTTGACAAGTTTAGCGGTCTACCTCCAGAGCTGTAACATAATCCTCACGTTCTTATCCTGGCAAAGTTATTCTTCCCTTCCTGAACTGAGCTGTTGAGTAGTTTTTCCCGCAGTGGTGAACAAGCATCATGTTCCATCTGAGAAGTGTTTTGGTTACTGAGCGGAGAACAAATAGGTTCAGAATTTGATTTGACTCTCCAAAGTTTGGATGCTTATCTGAATGTTATCCAAACCATCTGAGCCACTTGAGCTGGAACTCACGTCAGCAAGCTTTCTTTTGAGATATCTCTTAGATTCATATACTTTAAAGTTAGAAGGGACCATTATGATCGTCTAGTCTGACCTGCTGCACAACGCAGGCCACAGAATCTCACCTACCGGCTCCTGTAATAAACCCCTAACCTGTGTCTGAGCTATTGAAGTCCTCAAATCATGGTTTAAAGACTTGAAGGTGCAGAGAATCCTCCAGCAAATGACCCATGCCTCACGCTGTAGTAACTCAGATCCCACGCCATCTAACATCCCATCATAGGCCATTGGGCATATTTACTGCTAATAGTCAAAAGATCAATTAATTGCCAAAATTAGGCTATCCATCCCCTCCATAAACTTATCAAGCTTAGTCTTGAAGCCAGATATGTCTTTTGTCCCCTGGGAAGGCTGTTCCAGAACTTCACTCCTCTGATGGTTAGAAACCTTGGTCTAATTTCAAGTCTAAACTTCCTGATGGCCAGTTTATATCTGGCACTCCTGCTTCCAGTGAGGCTGAAAATAAAACAACAACAGGCTTTCGCATGACGTTGCAGTGTATCTGCTTTGGATTCTAGCTGGATCCTGGAAGCTCAGAGGTAAAAGAAGGAACAAACAAGCTCAATCCTATAGGGCTCAGCCACACACCCCGTGTCGGAGAGTAAACGGGTGTCAGGAACTCCCCTTACTCCCTGTAAAGGAGGAGAGCAGCTCCAGCCAGTCTGGCAGGTTGGTAGAGAGGGTGGTCAGTAGGGGCAATGTTTGGGCATAGCTTGGGCTTTGCTCTCCAATGCACTGGCACAATTGAGTCAGCATGGGTTGGGGAAGTAAACTGTGCCAGGAAAAAGGCTGGTGAAGCTTACTTCGTCCATGGAACAAAGAGGGAACAGATGGTGACTTTCAAAGCACACCTATATGCTGCCCTTTCCTCAAGATGGATTTTAAGGTTGCAATGCAGTCCATAGTGACTGGTGATTCACAAGTACCAAGGCAGGGCACGGAGGCAGATGGGGGGAAACACAGAGAGAAAGAGAGAGAGAGAGAGAGAGAGAGAGAAGCTGTCCAGTCTTCTGCCAACCTCCATAAAGGTGCAGTTTGGCTTTGGTTTAAGTTGTAGTTGAAGATTTGGGTCCTTTCTTGTTGTGAGTGAGCTGCTTCAGAACTTCAGCAGTGAGCATGTTCCATTCAAAGGCCATAGGGAATGGCCCTAGTATATGGGACAGGAATGGAGTTGTTACTTGAGAAGCCAAGTGTAGGAGGCAAACAAAGAAGTTAATTAATGAGATTATCTCATCCATCCTCACCCACTGTGGATACATGTAGATTCATTGTATCATACCTTGATCTGAAAGCACTGGATGAGTAAAATTATTTTGCCATGCATGGTTGTTGATGGAAAAATAGCTACATTCCCATTGCCTTGTAGCACATTCTTAAGAGTGATTTGCAACACACTGGGATTCTTGCTTTGAATGCTAACATTCTTTATCTCTCACCCATTTTCCTGTAGCACATAGCCTTACCTCCCCAAACTGCGTTGCACTCCTCAGTCGTGCCATCAGGATATTGCTTAATCATGACTCCTTTGCTAAAGAACTCGTGCCCCCAACCACCAAGTTTTCCACATCCTCTGTAAAGCTGTAAGACCTGCTCTGGTTCTGATGCAAATCTAATGACTTTGATTAAAAAACAGACAAACATGCAACCCACTTGCCAGAGAGGCAAGGTACTTAGTTTCCTGATTAAGTCTGTAAATGGGTTAATATATATATGGAGATATATATATTTCACTCTCCAAAGTAAAAAGGGAGAGACCCAAGTGGATGCCACAAGAACAAAGCCCTGTTTATGATTAGTATGGCTGAAAATATCCATGTTAGGCCAGGTGCAGCTGGCTAATTCCCCCAGTCTACAAGTCAATTTAAACCATAATTCCTGAGATAGACCTCGTTTCCCAACATTAATAGGAGCCAGCTGCCTCCTATTAATAATGTGGATGCTTACAAGAAAAAGGAGAGGGGAGGAGGTGAAGTTTGAGAAGATATTATTTTCCAGACCATTGGCAGTGTCCAGCTGCAGACAATAAGCAAAGCTATGGAATACTAGCCTATTGAAAAACCTGTCAGGTTAAATCTGCACACTGCGTTAGCTGCGTTTGCTCAGAAGAGGTGGCTTATCTGAGCACTTTCAAGTTTCAGCTGCAAGGTTATTTAAAGGATAGTAAAGTTATGTATGCATTTATTTTTATTTGCTGGGTTCCTTTTGCTTTTCCCCTCCTCTTCACTCCCCTGCTCCAGGATTTTGATTAGCTCCATGTTACAGGGGCCCACGTCAAGCACAGTTGTTTCCACCTGGACTTGATTCTATTTGAGATTGTGGATTCCGTCAGAGCAGATGGACAACAAATGATCTTAGGCTTGCCTGACTGTTTAACTTGCTTATCAAAAGCATTCATTTTGTTCCCATTATTGCTGCACTGTGGTAGTGTGTACTGAAGGGAAGAGGAATAACAAAACAAGAAGTGGAAATTCAGCGTACTTAAAATCAAGAAGGCATTTGGGGTTATTATTATTATTATTTATGATTATTTAGATGTGTGCATTTCTTTGGAAGTTTCTTTTGTTTTGTTTTTTAGACCCATAGCAGAATATTTGTTTAAAAGAATAAATTCCTTTTAAAAAACAATATTTTACATTTTGTGGGCATACACAGTGCCAATTTGTTTTAGGACTAAGATTATCGTCCTCTAGGCAGGTATGCTCCCTAGCACCCGGACCATCTCTCCGGGATCCCTGAGTGAGGGGGACCACACACTTGCAGACTTCCTCCTGCCCATGCAGAATGTGGGAGATGCCAATTCCATATCTATCTCCATTTTGTCCCTAGAACCCTGCTGGGGTTCCACAGGAGTCCAGGGGTGGGGCATGGAGTGCGTGGGTCAGGGGGTGGGGCCTCCCTCTTGCATCATCACCTCCTCCTAGCCCCATGGGTTAGCTCAGCATTAACTTTCTCTGAATTCCTTCCATGGCTGCTACTGAGAAACTGCAGTGAAATCCAACTACTGGCAGCATAGCTGCTGCTTTAGGGGAAGCCGTCTCCTGCCTCTGTGGATCTGAGGAAGTGAACTGATGGGGTGGGGTAGGGTTATCCCCTCAGGATCTACGGAATTGTGAGATCTCCAGGGGCAATAAGCCGCTTGCACTACATTGGATGTAGTGAAGCTACATGAAGCTCAGCAAGGGGAACCTCTTGAGTTTTCCTGCCTGTCTAGACCCCATCCATCATAAGTGGCCTGGAAAAAGAGAGAAATGGTAAGGTGGCAAAGTTGGCAGACAATACAAAATTGCTCAAGATAGTTAAGTCCAAAGCGGACTGCAAAGAGGTACAAAGAGATCTCACAAAGCTGGGTGACTGGGCAGATGAAATTCACTGTTGATAATTGCAAAGTAATGTACATTGGAAAACATAATCCGAACTATACATTCGAAATGGTGGGATCTAAATTTGCTGTAACCACTCAGGAAAGAGATCTTGGAGTCATTGTGGCTAGTTCTCTGAAAATATCTGCTCAATGTGCAGCCACAGTCAATAAAGCGAAGAGAATGTTAGGAACCATTAGGAAACGGGTAGAAAATAAGACAGAAAATATCATAATGCCAATGCATGGTATGCCCACACTTTGAATACTGCATGCACCCCATCTCAAAAAACATATATTAGAATTGGAAAAGATACAGAGAAGGGCAACAAAAATGATGAAGGTGAACTGAGCTAGTGGAAGCTTCCAGAGGCTGTCACAGTTGTTCTGGTGAGCGGCTGTTTGCAGGCCAGAGTGGCCCTCTCCACACCTTTTCACCGGTTAAAGCATGACCTGCCCTCTGAGCAGGGACAGCATTTCCAACCCAAACCATTTTCAGGGTGCTGAGAAGAAGGACTCCCCACATTTTGGGTGAGCACTTGCTTACTATAAAAGGGCAGAGGGGACTTCAAGCCTGGAGGTCCCCATTTTTTTTTAAAATGGTGTCCCCAGGAGCAATGTCTTTTGAACTCCCAGGCAAGCCCTGCGGGTGGCAGTAGCTCACTCTTGAAGTACTCCTAAGGTGTGATCCCATGGGCAATGCTACACATCCACCCTCCCAGGTGGGGCTTTTGCCAAGGTCTTCAACACACCCTGCTGGGATATTTACAAGAAAGAAAGCAAGGAAACACCAACACCCCCATTCTCCCCTTTCAGAGTAACATTAGAAAGACAGAAAGGGATAGCTCAGGGAAGAGAGGCTCTAAATACTGTGTGTGTAAATATAACAAATTTGAGTCGACGGGGGGGGGGGGGGAGGTGTTTAAACAATTGAGATCTCACCGCTCGGCTGACAGTAACTCAGTGGATACACTTAGCTGAAGGCCGGCTGCAGAAGACGACCAGGATTCTTGCTGGGTGGAATTGACCTCCGGGGGCCCCGAGAAAGTAGCACTTGTGGCTGCAATGAAATGCCAGTGGTCTGCTCCGGCATTCCTCTTGTCAACACAAACCCCATGTTTTTATCAAAAACACATTTCAGAACTAAGTAAAACAAAACAAAACAACATTTGAGGCTGCTGCGGAAGAAAGGTGGGTGACTCCCGAAGTGCCCGACCTACTGTCCTGCTCATTGATAAACACACGCATGGCTGATTGGTGTTCTGAGAATGAGGGTCTACATGATACACCCCAAAGTGATCACTCAAAAATCCTCTGCCGGGGTGTGGGCCATGCAGCGGGAGAAAAAGAAAAGCAAATGCAAGTTTTGTAATTGCTCTGGGAGAGGCAGGAGAAGAGTATGGATCACAGCTCACTGTTTCTGTGATTTCTCACTTCAAGGACCGTGACTCTGTGTTGAGAGGAAGGCTCTGGTTTACCTTGGTGCTTGTGATTGAGTTGGAAAGGCTTTGTGTGTTGAGTGGGTGCTCATGAGCTTTCAAGCAATAACATCATAAAATACATACAGAAGTGATTGGTGTCATATAGATAACCGTGTATGGACAAATACCTTACACCAGTGGTGTTCAACTTATTTTTTACTGGTACTGCCCTGCTACTCCCATTCAGCAAGATGGGAAGACCAAGGTGTGACCTCTTTGTGACTCCCAGGCTAAGGACTTGTCAACCTGGAGCGAAACTTTCAGACCAAGCCAATGAATGAAGTATTCTGTGAGGGCTGAGCCACTTTAAGCCAGGAAAGTCCACCCTGGTATTTAGTTATTTACTTCCCAAGGGATCCCCAAGGACTTTACAGACTTTATAAGTAAAGTATAAACCTTGGAATCACTTCCTCTATCACAGAAATGCCAGAGTAAAGATGTGCTAGTCCTTTTCCTGGGCCGAATTTTAATTGGATATGTTTTTAATTCTTCCCTCCCTGTGTCACACTGTTTTGTAATGTTCTTAAACAGCTGCCACTTTCCACCCCAGAAATGGCTGCATTTCACAGGGGGGTGGAGCAGTTCCAAGATATATACAGCCTCGTTTGTAAAGTGCTTTAAGGTCCTCTGGGGAGAAAGACATTGGATGAATGTAAAATGTTTTATTATTAATATTTGTATTGTTAATATTTTGATATTTCTTTCCCTGGATCTATTCTTTCCATTGCATTGTTGACTTTTCTCAGTCCAGATTTCAGAGGACAATGATGAAAGCCAGAGTAAATGATTCCTGCTTAAGCGAAGTGCTGGCATATTTCCGGACAGAATTTAAACTTAATTAGAAAGGCAAATGGATATCTCTGGCAGAAGAAAACTGTGGCTGTCACAGGCTTTACCAACTTTAGTTTAACAGAGAAGAATGTGCGTGGGCACCATTGTTTGGTTTCCATTTTAAAAAGAAAATTAAAGGCACATTTCCTCCAGCTGTAGATTTGAAGGATGATTTACAGACCAGAAGAAGACAATATAGGACTTTCTAGACTCTGTAAATCAGGGACATAAGAGTCAGACTGCATTTTAAATACAGCACACAGCTGCCTGTGCCATACTATTTAAATACTATTTATATGCTGCCTATATAGTCCTTCACCCTTCTATTGTTATTCACCTGAGCAGATGAACATTTCATTTAGAGTAATGGGGGCAATTTGCATCCAAATGCAAAGCCACTGAAATTAAGTTTTGGAGGTTCACAAAGACAGGTGAAGGCTGTTTGCTCAGCTGTACTCTGAGAACCCCAGTCATCTCCACTTCCTTCATGACTCCTACAAGCAAGCTACCCTGGAGGTGTTCCCCTTGGAACTTTAAGTTTGTGGAACTGAAAGTTCCCAGACAATTGTATAGAGGATGATTTGCTTCCAGCTTCGGTGACCCAAACCTATTCTTCCCCTTTAGACCTGAAACATCATTTCAAACTGACTGCACTCTGTGGGTGTCATTAATAGATTGATAATCTGCTAGCTGAAAGCTGTCTTTCTTTTATAGTCAATAGACGCGTACCAGTCCTAGGGATGTTTCCTGTTCTGTATAAGCCAAGAGATTTTAAGAGTGTGCAAGCCCTCTACAGTCTACTGTCTCTCCCTCTAGTTCTCGCAGCTAGAAATGTATGCAGCCAGGACATAGAGGAAGAGACTCCAAATGAAGGTGACAGGTCCACACCTTAAATGGAGAAAGATAACATACAACAAGAACAATCTTCCTCTCTCATCTGGAATTGTAAACATTTATTGCAACGGTCTCCAAAGGACTGCACAGGATAAAACCTTGTGCCTTTCACGAATAAGGGTCCCCCAAAGTTAAGTGAGTCTGAAATGCCATTTATGGTCAAAAAAGGCTAAAGCTTTCCCCCCCACCCCCCAGTTCATACTGAGTTCCACAGTATAGAGAGTGGGAAACTCATGCCCGCAAAGAAAGCCACACCCACAACAAACTCCCCTTAATTAATTGATTAATTATGCTGATTTCATTAACTCTTTAGCTCCCCTGGTGGATCATCACAAACCAATGCCACTTCCTCAAGCTAAGCAAATGCTTTGGGGCCTTGACAAGTTCCCCGGGTCTTATTTGAATAGGGTGTAGTTTGGAGTTTTCGTGGCATCACAGGCGTGTGTGTTGCCTGTACAGGTGAGGAATCATTTCCGTAAAAGTTATTTAAAAAAGTTGTAGAGTCTTGAAATTAGAGTAAAAGCATCCGATAGCTGGCTGACTAGTCTCTAGTGCTCTGGTCTGCTGCCTAGAAATGTGCACACTCTCTTCATGGGTTACAGCAGAACTGTAAGCACACAGTTCACATGGCGGTGGAACGATTGTTTTGAAACTAGGCAGATCTTCTGTGTTTAGTTTTTGGCAGGTTTTGTGTTTTTGGCGGGCAGCCACGTTTACATGTGTTTAGTTGAATTGACAGCCCTGATCAACACTGCAGATCCCAGGCAGGTACGACTAATCCTGACAAGGCAAGGCAGCAACAGACAACAGGCTCCTTCCAGCTACCCAACGTTTCTTGCCCCGTAAGAGAAAGAAAGCTAATTTGATTCTGCAATAACATTTCAGACCTGTGATTTATACTTTTGACTGATTGCACCTTCGTAAATAGACCACGCCCTCCTTATGACAGCCCTCTTTAGCAGCCAATTATTCAAGGTGCCCTACGTAGGCTATTGCAAACAAGCGGTATTATGATTGGCTTTGATGCAGTAGAGAGACTAGTTACAGTAGCCTTGTATGGGTGACAGAGCAGAGAAACAGCCTTACCAAGTCCACAGTTTTTGGACCGAAGACTTGAAAGTACGAGCAGTTGCACACAAGCCTTCAATTTGAAATATAAGAGACATTCCAAAAGGACATATGATTAAATTTATATAAGCCACAGTTTGTAATGGTTTAGGTTTAATCTCCTAGTCCTTGTGAGTCTTTAAGTCATGATCTCAGGAGAGCAAAGCATAACGGCATGGCAGATACAAGAGAAAAAAAGAAAAGCATATGCACCAAATGATGTGAGCTAACTAGAGATAATGATAATTCCTGTGAACCTCAGAAAGTTTGCAGTTTCAGATAGCATAAGCATCCACAGTAATTATCTGTCTATCTATCTGATGCACTTAATCATAGAGGATCTCACCTACTATATTCTTAATAATATATTTCTTCTCATATTATTGTTATCTATATTACAATAATTTCCAAAGGAATTCTCAAACTTTCTCTCCAAGTGTCTTAGATTTTGACCAGAGTTGCCAAGCCATGCTCAAAGAAGGGGTAACTTCAGAAAAAGGCATCTAACGCATGCAAGCTGTGAACATTTAGCTAATTCTCTTATTTAGAGTTCTCTGATGGAGAAAGAGAAATCACACTGTTACATTCTAGCAAGGGAAGGCCCTTATCACAGAAATGTGTCATGCCTAAAAGAATGACGAGAGGAGGAAAACTAGCATGGCACCTGTGGGCAAATGGGACTGTCATCCAAACTGCATTTATGTGCGAGTTTTCCAGAGATTCAGGTTTACTCAGTTGGACACTGAAACCAATATGATATGCTGGGGAGGAGGATTGCAGTAAATCCTGACATTCTCCAGACTGCAGAGACAGTTACCAGTAATGTCTCTGTAGAGAAGCATCTTTACAGCTGCAAAACAGTTGTGAAGCCAGGGATGATCGCTGAGCGCTGCTAGTTAGCATGGGGGATGAGCTGGAGAACATCCCCAGCTGCTATTTGTAATGGGGCTGCAAGATCAGGTACTATTTTGGGGTGGGACTGTGTGGTTCCATAATTTCCGAGAGGAATTTCCAAGACTGGAATAGCCCTATTTTCCTCCTTCAACAGGTCTTTAAGCTGTTCTGTATTAGTTCACCAGCTTCAGACTTTGCTACAGCTGCACAATGTAGCAGTGCCAAATCAATCATATTTACTGGCCTGGAACTAATTAAAAATGGAATATTTTAGATCAGTCATGGTGAGCATGGCCAGATTTACAGTGATAATACAGGGAAACTTAAGGAGCACAGTGACCTAGCCCTTTAAAAATGTCGTTCCTTCTATACGGTTATGCTACCCACAGGCCAATTGGGCTACTCTCTTATCACATTGTGAGTATGGAACCCTGCTGTTATATACCCTCATGCTGGTTAATGTGGGAGTTTAAGGGGGTGCAGTAGCTGCACGGATTGCCAGAGTCCAGTTTTACAGATGGATTGTCATGGAAATCTGCCTGCTGAGATACCTCTTTTTTTATTTTTAGAGCAGGACAAGTCTGCCAAGCTCAGTCATCAGCTTTAGACGAGACGAATTGAATTAAAGTCAGAGGGGAATGCAAATGCCAGAACAAAATGAGGACAGTGCGAATAATAGAAAAAAAAAATAGATGATTGAAACCAGCTCAGAAGAACCCATAGGCCTGCTATGTGACAGATGAGCTGTTTCAAAGACCAACAATGTCCTATGGAAACGGGGTTACCCAAAACTTGGAGAGACAGTTATACATTTCACGGGTCTGTCCAAAGTCCAGCTCAGCTTGCAGGTGAGTTGAAGTGAGACCTGGCACAGAGACAGCCCTTTGGGATCCTTTGGGTACTATATAAATGTCCCCCCCCCCCACAGCAATGCTATCCCTACTGCTGGATCACTTCCCCTTCAATCTATGTCCAGCTCATCACTGTTTGTTTACAGCACCTTTCACTAATAGGTGCTAACTTTGTACTTGTACCATGTTGAAACAAGCTCAAAATGTAATAATAATGCAAAAGAGGTCCTTATTTTTCATTACTTGTTGATTCACTTATTTATGTATTTGGGTGTATAGACAAAGTTAAGAGAGCATCTATCTGCTTTCTCCGTCATGCATGCGAGGAGCTACCTGCAAGGCTGCTACATTATGCTCCTTTAAACCTCTTCTGAAATCTCTTCACCTGTGCATTGATTTCTACAAAACACTTGAAGATGGTTAGGCAGCTGCTGTGCTTTGATTGCTGCCAATTACACTAATAATAACTGTCTCTCTGCTATCTTGTGCCTCCCTCATCGGTTTTCTTGTACCCACTGGCTTTCTCTTGTTTTATAGATTGTAAGCTCTTTGGGGCGGAGACTGTATTTTCTTTATACGTGTGTTTACTGTCTAGCACAGTGGATGCCTGATCCTTGACTGACTCCTCTATGTGCTACCTCAATAGAAATAAACAATGAAGAAGAAGAAGAAACAATGCTGTACTTTAAGTGCTCCTGACACTCAAAAGTTGAAAGCTGGACTGTACGCGGTCATTGGATGTGGCATCATTTTTCCGGTGCCTGGCTGTTAAAGTCTGGTACTGTTAAATATAGGAAAGCAATCTTTCATTCTCAGCATCTCTTTAGGTTTATGAGAGAGAGAGAGAGAGAGAGAGAGTTCTAAAGCCCCAAAATAAAAACCAGTTGTGTTTCTGTCCCTCATAGAATAGAATTTGATTTCATGCAGTGTTTTTTAGCATTAGAGCACTTTAAAAGCAACGGCTTAGATAAACTGGTAGTGCAGGCAAATGTGGCAGTCATCATAGGCCCTATAATAGTTTACACACAGCCTCAGACTTTAGACTTTTAAAACGAGAGAGACCAGGGCACCAAGGATTCTGCCTAATCAAAACATGCCACGGGATCTTTAACTTTCAGCTGGGGGTAGCCAGCAGAGATGGACAGAATGGTCCTCAGTTTATCACCTCATCCTCAGGACAAATAAATGCCAAATCAAGCTTTATGGTTAGGAAATGGCACATTAAGCATAAGGGTAAGGTATGCTCTGCATTTTCTACAATGGGTTCTCCTCCACCACAGCTTATGTTATCATTAAAATGATTTAATTGGAACCTCTGCTAAGAAGCGCTGTAAGTGACATGTTCACGACCTGCTCTGCATCCATACACACTATCTTGAGTGCTTGAATAAACATTTTGTAGGCACAGCTCTGAAGGAATTTACATTAACCTGCATTTATTTCATGGATGCTGGCCAGCTCTTGTATATTACCAACAGAGCAAGCAATGTCTTCCATCAAATTGAGGGGTTGTAAACAGAATACATATTAATAATGTGGCAGGAATCTGACTAGATACAATATTTTGGTTCATGCATATGAAAGTCTTGTGGAAAGTTTGCTTATAAGCAGCTGGTGAATTCTTTAGTTAATGTTTGAAATGAATAATAGGACAGGAGAAAAATTAAAAATCTCTCTCCCAAACATACGCATACTTTAATTCTTGCAATATTAGACTTCCCTGGGACAGATTCTTTCCCCACCCTGGGTAGAACAGGCCTGAGCCAGAGCCCATTAGTTAGAACAGGGGTTCTCAACCTATTTCTTTTTGAGGCTCCCCCGATATGCTATAAAAACCTCTACGGCCCAGCTGTGCCACAGTGACTGTTTTCCTGCATATCCAGTCGATTAAAACCAGGGCTGGCATTCGGGGGTAGCAAACAGGGCCACCGCAGGGGAGCCCTGCAAAGCTAAGTTGCTCGGGCTTTGGCTTCATCCCATACAACTTGGGCTTGGGCTTTCCGCCCTGAGCCCCAGCAAGTCTAATGCCGGACTGCTCTCTGGTTTATTTTGGCGGACCCCCCTGAAACCTGCTCGTGGCTGTCCCACCCAGAGGCCCCTGGGCCCCTGGTTGAGAACCGCTATGTTAGAGAGTCTTTCCATTGACTTCAGTGGCCTTTGGATCAGGGCCAATACGAACACGCAAAAGGTATAAAATCAGGCCTGGCACAGTGGAGCCACAAATTTTTATATCTAGACCTGGATCCAAACTTTGCCAAAGTTCAGGAGCGTTTTAATCCAGAGTTTACATTTAGCCCTTTCTCCAGATGTGTAAAAGCCATAAAATTTGGATCTAGATCTCCCTCAGAATTTGGAGGGATTTGGGTTGGGGTTTGGGGTTAGGAAATTCTCTAGCAAAATTGAAAATTAGGTTTGGGTTTTTTTTTAAGCATTACCTGTATGTTACCAAAGGAAGGCTTTGATTCAAGATCTGGGTAATGTTTTATCTGTTCTTTGTCTTTGTTTTTCCAAACTGGTTCATCCAGCCCTAGTGCTCTCTTTATTATTCTGTTAGCTAGAGCAGGTAGAGAATTTAAGAAACTGATTCATGAATGCTTCCATGAATAGAGTGTAAAGTTTGTTGGGCTATCATTTCTAAGGGCATATCATTCATTACTCATGAGCACTTGCCTAAGCTCCAGATATTCATGGAAGTGGTCACAAATCCAATACATTTTATGATTGTTACCAATTTTTATTCTTATAAAGTTTGCTCCAGAAAGTGCATTATTTGTGATTTACTATTTGTCATTCTCTACTTTTAAGAGTTTCGGTCATTCAATCAGAGAGCAGAAACAATATCATGTGATTTAGGTGACCAATACACACTGCAAATATTGACTAACAAAAATGTAAAGTGAGCTGTTCACAAACACACCAATAGAGTGGCAGTTGTTTTTCCAAACTGTTCAGTGAATATGTTCAAATAATGAGCATTTTAACAAGAAAATAGGATTGATCCATGAATGAGTCACATAAGGGGAACAGAGCAAAAATTGAAATTAATATTATTTGCAACAAATAATCTGAAAAACTCTAATCTAGCCTATCAGACCTGTGTTAAATAATATTCTGATGGATGCTCTGGAAATTTTTAAACTGGAAGTATACACAGGATTTTCTTTTTTCATTTCCTTTCTCTAATTTCCAGCATTTTCTGATTTCCAAATACTGAGTTTGGCTTGGATGTACATTGTGCTGCTTATATTATTTTTCTGTTTTTAGAGTACAAAATAGCCTGTTCGGGGGAATAGATGTTTTCCAGTCTTCTAGAAAATCTGCATATTTTATTATGTTTTGTATTCCAGATAAATATTTCTCCAGATATGTTCACACATTTGCTGCAGCTACCCCTTTGGGTTAATTTCCAAAAGGCTATAAAAGTGATTTGCTTTTAGAGAGGAATTGGTCAGCTAAAAAAATGATTATGCTGTAGCTGATGTGAAAACTAAATATGTCAGAGGCGAGGTGGAAAACATCAGCAGAGAAAGACCCGGAGAACTGCCAGGATAAATGACCCTGAGAAGGAGGCAAACAGCTGTTTTAGAAAGTCCAGCTTTTAACAAACATACAACAGTTCAAAAATTACAAAGATAATTTTTCCCTATGTACTTCAAATGACTTTTCGTACAGAAGCTGTGCTGGCTTGTGTGTGGGAACAGTCTAGGGTGACCAGATGTCCCAATTTTATAGGGACAGTCCCAATAATTGGGGCTTTTTCTTATATAAGCACCTTTTACCCCCTACCCCCGTCCCAATTTTTCACACTTGCTGTATGATCACCCTAGAACAGTCTGTGCCTCTGCTGGACAGAGCATTCCCAACCTGTCATCTTTAAAGGCCGGGTGGCTAGACCCTTTAAAGGGAAAAGGGGCATCAGCTCCACCTGTGAGAAGATCAACTCACCTCCCCAGGTGGGAACATGATTTTGATCATGTGATGGGAAGGTCATGTGATTAAGTCAGGCCTGGGGAAGATAGGTGAAGAAAGAACAGACTCTTGAGGGAGTCCCTGAAGAGAGTTCAAGTGGGAGCTTAATATTCCATCTACAAGGACTGCGAGTGCCAGACAGGACAGAAGTCTGGGAAGCTACAGCAGGCTTGATGAAGCAGATGGAGGTGAATGAGTGGTGTCTTGGCTCCAGCAAAGAGGGCTGAGGACTCCTGATTCCCAAAGAGTCAAACTGTAGGGAGCTGCTCCCAGTTTCGGGAAGGCAGGCTGGGTGCTCCTGATTCAGGAAGAGTGATACTGAACTGGGGTTGGGGCCTGGAAGGCCAATGTATGGAAGGAATACATATATTGGACCCCAGAAGGAGTGTTTTTAGTTACCTTTTGGACTGTGTGGAGTTCTTAATGGGCCCTGAGCAGAAGAGGAAACTGAGGCACGGCACCACAGAGCCACTCCTGGTCATGAGGGGGCGGCCACCTGTCTACAGGCCAAATCTCCAAAAATGTGTGCCCACCCTTTTATCAGATACACAGATATCTCACTGCATGCATATGCAAGCTGAGGATTGTATGCACATATAGTTGTGAGTATTGGTGTGTACATTTCTTCACAATCCTGCTTTACAATGTAGCCTATATTAGTTTCTAGTGGGTAAACGATCAGAACTTCTCCTTAGCATCCTTAGGTACTAGAGACTTGTGTTTTTGGAGCCATAGGTCAACACTTTTGTTTTCCATGCAGCATGTATGTGATTAACTGATGATCCTGATATATATATATATATATATACACACAGAAACACAAAGCAATAGGTTCCCTCATTGCTGTGCATATCATCATCATCCATGTTATGTTTTCCTTTTTTACCACTGAATATCATGCTTCCTAGCGCTTGAGAGACAGTTCAAATAGACAGCATCCCTCCTTTTAAACATCTGTCTTATCAGGTCTGTCAGATCAATACAGTTTCCTCCAATTTGGTTACAGAAACTAAAATTAAAAGTCTTACCCAACTGGAAAACTAATTTTGAAATACATTTTTAATCCTGGAGCAATCTTTTACATGCGATCCTAATTATCTCCTTTTAAGAAGACGTAATTAAGTGCCCACATGACAGACGCTCAGTTTCTACAAAGCATCTCTGCAGCAGACAGACATCATTATTAATGCAATTCCTGGAGGTGCAGGCAGGAGAATAAACTGGTTGTCATTTGAACATCATCAGTATAATGAACACCTGACTAGTGTACGGTTTGTTTCAAGTGAAGCAGACAAGGGAGGAGAGCGACTTTTAATGAGAGCGAGAGAGGATATTGCAGGATACACCTGACTTGTGTCTCCTTCCTTCATATGTGGCAGAAAGGAAAGGCTGGCCTACATATGGACACATGAGATGAGTAAAATGAAAAGGTTCTTAAAAGTGCGTTCTAAGAACTTCTGCTTAATCAAGGAGTTGGAACCTTGAGCAATGGGTTGGAGGGGGTGTTGTTTTTTTCTTTTCTCTAGAGCTTTATTTTTATTTCAGGCAGTATACTGGCAGTTTATGTCTGTTTTATTTTTATTTACCCCTGCAACAAAATTTGAGGCCATGAGTTAACCTACCTTACATGGGCATACAGCTGCCACAGTAATTACATAGTTTGTGCGTGTCTATGCCTTGCTCCTTGTGTTGGTGGTGCGTGTGTCCACCAGTGGCGTTTGTGTCGATTGTACTGTCAGTGTGAGGCCCTGAGGGACGGCTCCTGAAAGCCAGTAACAGTCAACATAAGCAACTCAGTTTCTCCACAGACACTGCGTCGACTCAACTACTTCGACCTGGACTCTACGCCGCTCGTGGAGGTGGAGTTAAGTGAGCATAGCAGGGCAGTCGCATTGGCGGGAGTGAAATTTAAGGTAGACTGCCTGTTGACCTAACTCGGTAGTGTAGACAGGGCCTCAGTCTTTCTTTGTTTTTGAAATGCACACTGTCTGAGGGCTTGTCTACGTTACCCATTGGATCAACGGGCAGTGATCGATCCAGCGGGGGTCAATTTATCATGTCTAGTCTAGACGTGATAAATCGACCGCCAAGCGCTCTCCCGTCGACTCCGGAACTGCAGCAGGGCGAGAGCAGGGAGAGAGTGAAGACACCGCAGTAAGTAGATCTAAGTACGTCGACTTCAGCTACGTTATTCATGTAGCTGAAGTTGCGTAACTTAGATTGATTCCCCCCACCCCACCCACCGGTGTAGACCAGGCCTGAGAGAGAGAGAAATGAAATACATTTCAACCAACTCAGTGCAAAACATAATGACTGAGATTTTTCAAATCTGACTAGGGGGTTTAGATACATGGCTCTGATCAATTTTAATTTGAATATGTAGTTAAATCCGCTAGAAGCACTGTAAATATTAACCATATTCCAAAGCTGGATATTCATAGAGCTGGACAAAGAACTAGTTACAAATTTAGGCCTTGATTCAGCAGAGCACTAAGCACATGCTTGAGTCACACTGAAGTAATGGGCATAAGTGCTTTGTTTGACTGGGACTTTAGCATCTGTATCATTTGAGTGCTGAACCTAGTTTCCTTCAAATGCATTTGTTATTTACAAATATTTGCGAAATAGTTCAGATAATGGGTTATTTGCAAACAGTTCAGTTCCACTATCTGCTATTTGTGTTGTGTGATTAGTCACCTATAACACATAGTATAAGTATAATTTCTGCTCCCCAATCAGATGACTGAAATATGTTGAACAGGAGAATAGCACATTTTCGGGTGCAATTTTTCCAGTGAATAATCATTCACATTAAACCCAGTGATACTTTGGGAAGCTGTGAACATATTCATAGACATCTAGCAGTTGTCAGAATACTCTGAAGCAGAGCTGTTTGGAAAATAAATTTTCCATCCCAAAAGCCAAAATTTCTTTCTTTCTTTCTTTCTTTCTTTCTTTGAAATGAAATTCTGGACAAGTAACTGTTCTGGGTCAATCCAAATGTTTTCTTTTGATATATTTGAAATGTTTTGTTTTGATTGCAACCCTTTTTTATTTTTTTAACCATATAAAATAAATTACATTTCAAAACAAAAAGTCATTTCACAACGAAAAATCTAAACGTCTTGTGCCAAAAATGTGAAAATGAGATGTTTTGACATTTTCAAAACTTTTTTCCAATTTTTTCTAAATGAAGTTTCATCAAAATTTATATGATTTTGCAAAATTATTCAGTTGCATATAAACAACTTTTTTCAATAGAAAACTGTTTCAGTAAAACGTTTCCAACCAGCTCTACTCCGAATAGCATGACCTCCCATTAGTCATAGCAACCCAAACTAAGTGATTTCATTTACAAATATCTTTCTTTTGCTACCTAACCATTTCTAAATACCATGCATCACCCTCATTGGGGGATAGTTTGCATCTGTCAGAGGGCACAAACTGGTCCATAGTCCCAAAACTGATTGAGCTGAAAAATGCATGAGATATACGATGAAAGAAAATCTAATAAACTGCGGGGAAAGCCCAGGAGAGATGTCCAAACCTCAAAAGGTTTGTAAGTTCAGCTAAATTCCCTGAATGCAGATATTTACCTGAACTTTGTCCAAATGATCCAAGCCATCTGGGCTAGAGCCTAGAAAATGAACCTAGAAGTCTCATGAGAAATGGTTTTCTCACAAGATTTCTGGTACTTCCTGCTTCTTGACAGGCAGGAAATACCAGAAGAAAAGGCTTTCTTGCTCTAGTTCATTATTTTCAGGATTAGCTAGAACCAGGAAGTGTAGAGGCAGCATGAAAATGAAAAACAGTGGAGGTGAGGGGTGAGAAGGAAAGTTAACCAGACTTCCTCAAGCCATCCAAATGGTTCTGTCCAGGTTCAAAATATATCATGGCAGATGAAATCTCGGTTCAGTCCTCATTTTATGCAGACTGGTTTATGCGTCACTTGACAGAACGATGTAATGCTGCCAGCTCCTGAATCTACTTGGTCAGAACTGGGGCCTCACATTTCACCCTAACAATCAAGCAATTTCCCAAAGAACAGGTCATTGCTATAGCATTGGAGTGTCAGTCAGTGGAAGCTGGGTTCTGTGCCTGGCCTTGGCTGTATGACTTTGGCCAAGGTCATTTCACCCTGCTGTGCTTCAGGTGTACTGTCTGTGGACTTCCATCCAAGGATCCCAATGCACAATTGCTATTCTTGATGATGCTCTTGTTTTGCAGACTCTTTGGGACTCAGGAGTGGCCCATCAGGACTCCAGAAAGGAACATAAAGCAGTAGGTCACTCAGCCATCCCATACAGTATCATCTCATTGATCTAAGGTGTGACAAAGCAACTGCTGTCTTCCATGGTGACATCCCCAACAAGCACGTACCTGTGTCAATTCCTTGCTGCAGTGAGCAAGCCCCGGTTCCTTTGTGTGTGTACATGTGAGAGCTGTTTGAAAGAAAGCAACCAGCCCCTATAGAAACAAATTCCGAGCAAGTATTCAGTTCTGCAGCTGTCGAAGGTGTCTCTGTGTTTCATTGTTGATAAAAGTACAGCCCACAATGACTCAACCATCCAGGAAGTGGTGGGATGTTGACGAAAAGAAAAGAAAGGAAGGGTGGGGGTAGGGGGGAGAAAACCTCTCAAGATGGGGAGTCCAGACATGCCAGATTTCTTTGGCCCAGACATTGCTGTCATGAGCCTCACAGCCTTTTAACATTTGATTTCCTGCTTTCTTCTCATCTGGCACAGAGATTGAACTGAAGTTTTTGAAAAGAGCATCATAAAGAATATTACATTGCAGATCTGACCTGTGAGGGCCATAAACAGCGTCTCCTTCATGTGCTGTGAGTTAAAGTGCAGGAGGGAACCGACATGAGTGCTGTCATAAATCTCTCATTAACCTACATTTGCCCACTGTGAAATGAGCATCGATTATTATTTTTTTCCCTTCTCTCCAGCCCTTTCTTGAACTCCTCTGATGAAGCAGAAGGCAGCTGCCTGAAGGACAAGGGGTGGAGGTCTCATTTGGAAGCTGAATAATAAAACCAACCATTGATTTCCTATTTGCAGTGTGAGGTATTCCAGTTTGCTGGGCTTTGTGATACTGAAAGGTGTTCAGATCTGACACATTTGCAGATGAAATAGTGCTTTGGGATATTTTTGTTTGTTTAAATTCCCAAGGTTTGTTTCTAGCAGCCTGCAGCAAGTGGCTTCTTGGGGAAGCAACATAAATTACCTGCAGCTCAGATCCCTGGACATCTTTCTCATCTGATGTTGTCCTTGTCAGCCATCTGGATATATGAAGATTGCAGTGGTTTTTCCTCTCACTCCTTCACTTTAAGAAACTTGGCCCTGTAGGAGTGATATAACATGACCTTTATGTGGTGACCTTCAATAAATAAAGGGTAATATAAATGAGGTCAAAGGGGCTCAGGTGTGAAGCTGGGCATAACCTGGATTTTCCAGAATGGAATGAAAACAAAACAACAACCCTTCAAATCTCATTGCTAACAAGAGAAGGTGCCAAGCCACTAAATTTGAATCAGAATCCAGATCCAGCCCAGAGTGAGGGTTTTCTTTTTTCTTTTATGCTTCTGATCAATATAACATAAGGGAGCATTTGCAAGATTTGGATCCTGGTTCTGATTCAAGCAGCTCCACAGTTTGAAGGGTCAGGCCCGTGTCTAACAATTACCGTCTGCCTATACAGAATCACCTTTTAGTTTTAATCAACCCTGTTGCTGCAACATTCCAACACAATCCACTCAGTGAGGGGCCTCCCTCACTTTGCATCTGGGCTGTTTTAAACTGCAGCTAAGATGAACAAACTCTATTAGACCTAAGGGCCGGAAAGGGCCTTTAGGGAATTGACTGCCATCTTTCCAGCTGAGTTCTGGGTGAGTTCTGCCAGTCACTCACACCTGAAGCCATCCACATGTTATGGACTTTATTGGCCAAATATTCAGAAAGACTGACATAAATTACCATGAAGCATATAATCCTGCATTCCTCTAGACAGAGGGCCTCCTGAGGGGAGGGGAAAGACATTGCCCTGGTATTAGCAGAAATGGAAGCCAGCCAATTTCACCTGCCACTTCTCTGCTCTAGATTAATTTCACATAAATCTGTGATGATTTAATAATTACTTTAGCTAGGTATGCAAGAAAATTACATATAGCATCTACTCATATGTGTGTGTGTGTATACATCTCTATATATACACGTGTTTTATAGAAATCTATATAACACAAATATGTTAATAAATGCTTTTTCAGAATAGTTTTTAGTTTCTTTTATCGCCATAGATTGAGATAGCTTTCTCGCTGAGATTTGCTCTCTAATTGTATTCTGAAGAAAAGTAAACACCTGAACATTTTAAAGCACCTTTTAATTAAAAACAAATAACAATAAACAGCCAGAGAGGCAGCTGGCGTCATCAGATATTCAGAGAATGGCAACGAGAAGTCAAACTGGGTGAATTATTCATTGTGAATATTTGATTAGGTAAGCCCTTTCTAATGCTTGTAAATTTTCTGCAAACAGACTTTGATTTTTTTACAAGTGTGTTTGTTCTTTGAAATTATTTCAGACATTTTGCACAAACATGTTTCAGCACGTGAGATGTTTGTGAACTATTTCTTTAACTATTCCTTAGGCTATTTGCCCGTTTGTGATGTGTGGTGTGTAATTGGTCTCCTAAGTCACATGGTATTCCTTATACTCCTATTTGAAATTTTTGTTAGCTGGAGGATAGAAATCAGATTTCCACATGACCCCCGTATCCATTCCAGTGCAAGTTTCCCTGAGTAGTCACAGGAACCAAGAAGTGTGGAGACAGAATAGCCCAATGCTAATGTAATAAAACAAAACAAAATGCTTTTTCAACCCCTCAAGAAAAGGTTAAGTCAAATTTTGGGTGAAGATTCAGGTCATTTCTTGTTTCATGTGACCCATTGTTGCGAAAAATCTAATACTCAACATTGCCTCCCATTCTGAGAAGTCACAGAGCTGTATAAACTGTCATGGAAACTGTATGCAGGAATAACTTCACTCCTGACTGAAACACAGATCTTTAGTCCCAGTGCCGAGAGTGTAAAATGATGTCTCAGTTTAGAGAAGGAAGTTAAGAACTCAAACCAAAGGGTAAGGAGGATTAGATGGAAAATTAGAATTTTGCCAAGATGCTGGAGTCAATGACAGTGCCATGAGACCACCACAGATCAGGACTTCCATTGCATTCTAATTCCCTGAGCTGGCTAAAGCATCTTGCAGGACAGTCCGAATGCAAAAATAAAATAACCCTTAAAAATGAATTCGCTGTGAACAATGGGAGAATTTTACTAGGTGGTTTCATCTTCCTGGGCTGGTGGAACTTGACATGGATGAGAAATTCCTGTACAATGACCTCTTGTCCACGTTGTTTTGTTGCATCTGAAACATGAGGCCTTCACTTTAAACCTGCTTAGACATTAAAACAAGGGGATGCAGTCATTTCAAAATTAGCTGTTAGCTCAGCAGCAGTTTTATTCGAGATGTTCGGGGAAAAAAATATTTCAACTTTTGCCTCAAGGGCTGGAAATCTATTTTTCAAGCTGTTTAGCGTTGTCATTCTCAGTGCATCTTTTTAAATTAGATTGAGACAGTGAAATAAATGGGAAATATTGCCCTGGGGCTCTTGGTATTATCAGAGGGGCCTTTGAAGAAAGAGAAGGAGAGGAGGGAAAAGAAACCTGATTCAGAGAGACCTGGTGAGCCTTTTTGCTGACATGAAATCAAATCAGGGATGGTCTGGTATTTACCGGAGTTCGTTTTTAATCAGGTAAAATCATGGTTTTTACCACCACAGGCAAAATTAGTTAGTCCCAGCTTAAGACATTTTCTATTTTAAAAACTGTTTCATGAATGCACAACACATTACACTTCGTGTTAGTTACATATTAAAATTGAGGTTACATAGGACAGTAGATTCATAGGCGCTGACTTTCCAATGTGCTGGGCGTTGCTCGATCCCCAGCTCTGCTCCTGGACTCGCTCCCACTCCAACCCTTCCCCAAAGTCCCCATCACCACCTCGCCTCTTCCTGCCCCACCCCGCTCTGCCTCTTTCCGCCCCCATCCGCCCCCTCCCCCAAGCATGCCATGTCCTCGCTCCTCCCTCCCAGAGCTTCCTGCATGCCGCAAAACAGCTGATCGTGGCTGGTGGAAGGCATGGGGAGGGAGGGGGAGGCTCTGATTGGGGGGACCCACTGGTGGGCGGGAGGCGCTGGGAGAGGGAGGAGGGACTGATGTGAGGGCTGCTGGTGGGTGCTCAGCACCCCCCATTTTTTCCCTGTGGGTGCTCCAGCCCTGGATCACCCACAGAATCGGCACCGATGAGTAGATTCATAGATCAATTTAAGGTTGTACAAATGAAAAGCAAAAGCAGTCGGTATAATACTAATATATGTCATTATAGTACTGCACATCAGAATGTCTGTATACATTTTAGTCTGGATGCATCCAAAGTTTGAAAAAATTTGTTCTACACTTGCTGAATGTGCTGGACACTGATGCAATTATTTTTCCCAGTCTCCTGGTTTAAACTGGGTTAAGACCATATTTACTAGGGATCTGACCTAAACTAGCTTTTCTTGTTTTTTCCTATATTATAACTGGTTAAAAGATAGGACACAAAAGGTAGGAATAAATGGTCAGTTTTCACAGTAGAGAGAGGTAAATAGTGGGGTCCCCCAAGAATCTGTACTGGGATCAGTGCTGTTCAACATATTAATAAATTATCTGGAAAAAGAGGTAAATCGTGAGGTGGTAAAGTTGGCAGACAATACAAAATTACTCAAGATAGTCAAGTCCAAAGCTGACTGTGAAGGGATCTCACGAAACTGGGTGACCAGGCAACAAAAGGGCAGATGAAATTCAATGTTGATAAATGTGAAGTAATGCATATTGGAAATCATACTCCCAAATATACATACAAAATGGAGGGGTCTAAATTATTTGTTACCACTCAAGAATCAGACCTTAGAGTCATTGTGGCTAGTTCTCTGAAAACATCTACTCAATGTGCAGCCACAGTCAAAAAAGCAAACAAAATTGCCTGTTCTGTTCATTCCCTCTGGGGCACTGGCATTGGCCACTGTCGGCAGACAGGATACTGGGCTAGATGGACCATTGGTCTGACCCAGTATAGCCGTTCCTATGTTCCCTGGAAATTACCAATCCTGATTCAAAAGTGACTGAGGTTAAATCAATTCAGCTATGACAAACCTCCTGTTGAATGTGGAGGCCTATAATTCAGTGCTTCTAGATTAAAATCTCAGGACAAGGTGTGAGGAGAAATCCGCAAGTTCAGATTCAAAATTTTAACTCAGCTGAGGGAAAGGTGAAGTCAAGTAAAGCTGGGAAACAGGTTCAGGTAATATAAGACACCCACGAACTTTGGTCTTGGCAGAGTTCTGATTGCTGAGTTTCCTTCTCTAACAGTGTGTTCCCTGTGGTCCTAGTAATATCTCAGTTTCCAATCTCCTTTCTGAAGGTTCCAACTTTATCCCATCTAGACTTTGCTAATGTATCTATCACCCTGGTATCACAGAAAGCAATTAGGAGGTGCTTTTGTTCACAAAGGAATCCATTTATCTTGGTTCAGTTCTTTCCTCTTACAGTCCCCCGTCCCTAGCCACACTAACACACCTGCCAATGTAGAGTCTGTTTGGCATCAGTTATAACAGTGTTCAGGGCTACTCAAAAAGCTATCACCAATAATATTTTTGATGAAAAAATGCCTTTTGGACAGAACAGAAATATCTCTTTTCATCAACAATGGGAGAAGAGAAGGGTTAATAACTGAGAAAAACATGAAAAATTGAGACAAATTTTAAAAAAAATAATGAAGTCATCAGAGTTCCATTGATGTAAAACTGGTGTAAGATAAGAATCAGACTCATTGTTTTCTGTTTGTGACATAACTATACATCTCCCCAACAACCAACTGTGAGAATTGAGGATTGGAAATAATGCAGATGAACCCTTGAGAAACAAAGATGCTGTTTGGGGCCAGAGCAATAAAGAACAGGGGAAGGTAACTGTAGCTAATATTATCCCAAAGTAGGATTCCATCCAGGCAATAAGCCCTGTTCTCTCCTTGCAGAACTCTCATGGAGCTCAACAGGAAACCTACACATGGAATAGGGATAAATAAGCCCCAGTACATTTAAAGAAAGGATTCTAAAGTAGACTCCTCAATGCTTTAAATATCCAGTATCTCATACGAGGGAGCAGTTAGTGGTAACATTAAGGTTGTTGCCCCATTGGGAATCTAGGGGCAAATCTTTAAAACAAGCTCTACCCCTCCCCCAAGTCTATTATAGGAAAAATTAATTATAGGCACAAATAATAGGCAACAAGGGAGAGTGAAAAGGAACAGCAGGAGAGGAAGGAGGAAAGAGAGAGAGAGAGGAGGAAATGAACTGGAAGAACTATAAGCATATACCCTGTTTGTTTCAGTGGAAGTAAGGAGAAAATTAGACCATTACCCTATTATTTTTGGTTATTTACTGCGGGCAGCTGAAAGAGTTCCATCAAACCTGATTTTCAACAGAAAAAATGGATTATTGACTAAACATTTTTTGCAAAACATGTCTGCTTTCCATGCAAAAGTTTGAGATTTCATTTAAAACCAGAACTCATTAAAAAAAAAAAAAAAAAAGCCCAAACCCCAAAAGCTGTTGACCAAAATATTTTTATTTTTGATATTTTGCTGAAAAGTCAACATTTTCCACAGGAAATTTTGATAAAAATGAAGAAAAAAAAAAGTCAATTGATCATGGAATAAAATCCTATTTTCTATCCAGCTCTGTTATTTACTCTTCGGGAGGTGTTCAGGTTCTACACTGATGGTTGGCACTTCCAGAGCTCTGATGAATGGCTGAACACATGATGCGCTCTATGACAGTTAAGGGCTAACTAGAGCAAGGACCGTTGCTCTGTTCCCTCCCCCAGCGTATGTACACAGATTGCATTTGTGCAATGGGTGACTGTTGATTCGATGTATGCAGTGTTGTAGCCATGTCAGTCCCAGGATATTAGAGACAAGGTGGGTGAGGTAATATCAGATCAAGTTGGTCCAATGAAATATGTTACCTCACCCACCTTGTCTCTGTATATTGGATGGTATTTTTCAGTAGCCATTTGGCCAGACTTTTCTGCATGTTGCTGTCATCAGTGCAGGAGCTATGTAATGGAGTCCTTTAAGCAAAATTACATTTCTAGAGATAAAATGCCAGATATTGGAAAATATTTTTTCAATACTAAACGTGAGATCAAAAGTTGCGGCCAATAGAACTGGAAGGTTTTATCAAAAACCAAATCACCTGTTTGCAAGGGGAATCCTTTCCAGTGCCGCCCTCTTCATCTGTATACCTTAGGCCAGTGGTTCTCAAACTTTTTCCGTCACTTGTTCAGGGAAAGCCCCTGGCTTTGTTTACCTGCCGCGCCCGCAGGTTCGGCCTATCGCAGCTCCCAGTGGCCACGGTTCGCTGCTCCAGGCCAATGGGAGCTGCTGGAAGCGGCGGCCAGTACGTCCCTCTGCCCATGCCACTTCTAGCAGCTCCCATTGGCCTGGAGCAGCGAACCGCGGCCAATGGGAGCAGCGAACCGAGGGTACTGGGAGCCGCGATCAGCCGAACCTGCGGACGCGGCAGGTAAACAAACCAGCCCAGCCCGCCAGGGGTTTTCCCTGCAAAGCAGCAGAACAAGTTTGGGAACCACTGCCTTAGGCAGTAGATGAATAATAGTGTCCAGGATTTGAGCATTAAAAGGAGAATAAAAAATAAATTGACCTATTTTTCTTTTTATATTTACAAACAAATGGAAGGTTTATGATGCTCAAGGGCTCCACTCTGTCTTCTTGTGCAGATCCCAGAGGGTAATTTCTGGGTAATTATCCATCTGCTGCAAATGCTCCTTCATGTGAAGGTCATGTAGGTTTCTGTTCTGCCTGTTCACGATTCACAGGTGAGGCTGGTAGGGGTGATTGTGAGATGGTTTGCATTGTGATTCCATCAGCATGTGGCTCACACACCTCTCTGTCACATTTTCATTGGGCCTGATCTAAACTTCCTTGAAGGTAGTGGAAAGACTCCTATTGACTTCAGTGGACTTTGGCTCAGAATGCTGCCTCTGTGTCTGGCCAAGACAGGGAACTAGATGAGAGCACGATGGCTGGGGTTCATACCAGACAAGAGAGACGTGGCATAGGTAGATTGAAGGAAGTGTCCTGATGGTATGTTGGGAATGATTTCTGTGCACACTATAGATTGGTGGGATTCGTCCACCATTTACCAAACTAGTTTACAGCTCTAGGTCCTTTGGGACCTCTGAGTGTGTCTACACTGCAATGTAAGCACAGCGTTCAAACTCAGGCTCAAGCCTAACCCCTTCCATCTACACACAAATCATGCTAACCCAGGGCTTAGACCAGAATCCAAGGACCTATGGGGGGGTGGACGGTCCGAGCCTAAGTCAAGCTGGCACCCAGGGTCCAAGCCCTTGTGCTCTGGAAGTCTGCTGAAAGTTTCCCACAGGCCAACTTTTTTCGTGCTTTGGATAGTCGAGTTTGGTGGACAGTCAAGTTTTCCCACACAGCACCATGAACAAAGGACTAGAGCAGCCACATTTTGGGAGGGCGCTAGGAAGCCTGGGATATGAGTGGTTGGACTTGAGCCTGCATAATGCAGTACAGATGCTGGAGCCCCAGGTTGGGATGCAGAGTTCACCACTTCCTAACGTGGTTAAAAATGAGTGTAGATGCTCAAGCCCTAGGTTAACAAGTCTGCTAATTTGAGTTCTACATACCCTGGGTTTACACTGCAGTGTAGACATACCTTTGACTGCGCCTGAATTTCCAGGTAGAGTTAATGACCAAAAGTACCTTTTGTAACATCTCTAGTAAGGTGACTACAGCTGTTTTTCTCAGATATGGGCCTTGTCACAGTCATGTGGGCCTTTGTTTCCTCCAGATTGGATGCTTGCTGCATGGAGCTAACTAAGCTTCAGCTGTTCCCAATGTATCTGCCCACTTCTTGGCAGTATTGGGGGCAGGCAGCCTATTACACCAGCTCTTTGACAAATGCGCTGGCTTCCTATTAGCAGACATTGAGCTGCTGGGATGGTCAAGATAACAGCCACTGAACGTGAATGTCTGGAGGATCTGGATGTGGAGTGTTCTCAGTGGCAGGGCCTTTGGCTGTGGAATAAGTTGGCTTGTTGATGCTCCCGCAGAGTTAGACAGAGGCAAAGTCTGTTGAAAGTCAGGACATGGCCCATCTTTCCTCAAAGATTTGTTGCTGTGGCTTGGGGACACAGTTGCCCTTTGGGGGTTGGGGGATGGGGTGGAGGGTGTTGTTTTATTAGTGGGAAAGTCTCTTTTTTCTTTTCAACGTCTAAGCACCCCATGCTCATGAGCAACCCTACAAAAACAGACCACATGCGGTCCACCACTCATGAGCAACTTACAGCAACAAACTGGCATGTAAAATATTCTGCAAACCAAAAGCCTGAGAATAACAAACAAGTATGCATTGTCTACTGTTCACGAGCAGCCCCACAATAACCTATCAGTGCATTTGTGCCATGGAGAAAGGAAAGTTTAGTGGGGAAACAATTTCAGTTTCAGGCTTCCCAAAGACTTTCTAACAGGCGAGGAAACTATTGTTATTAGTATTATTATTCAATTCTAAAAAAATACCCAGACAGGATTTCTTTAAGATGAAAACCCCCTAGAGCCTGCTGCAAATGTTGCTTTCTCTTTGCCTTACAAAGCACAGTGAACCTTTAAACATCCATGGCTGAGGTAGATTTTAAAAAAAAAACAAACATGTCTAAATTGGATTTGCAAAGCACAATCCTATCCTAAACAAACAGGGCTGCCTGGAATCTTGCTTGCCCGAGAGTTGGCATATCTTGTAGATTAGTTAACATTAACAACAATGCATTTCACAAAGGGAGAATAGACCGAACTTGGCCTTCACCATAGCTCCTTAAACCTGGAATGTTATCCCAGGAACACACTCTGGTCTGTTTAAGCTTCACATGGACTGGCTATTGGTAACACTAATCAAAGTCAAGGCATTTGCAGATGGCAAATTGCTCGACTCCAGCACCACACCCTGCACTGAGGACTAGAGGCAGGCTGCAAACTAAACTCAGCTAGTTATTCCACTACAAATTGCAGAAAGTGTTAAAGCTCCAGGGAATTGATTTAATAGCTCCCTTCCATTCCTCCGTTGGTTTCCCAGAGTTTGGCTTGCAGGCAGCTGAGGATGGGGAAGGCCTGGGCTATGCTTCACTTTAAAAATGTTTAATATTTAGTTTGCACTTGTTACTGGGAACATTTTTAATGATTCATACCTATAAACCCCTGTGCATGAGAGAGAGAGAAGCAGGCAATGAATGAATGGCTTTGATTTAGCCTGCCCGGGCTCAAGGAGACGGCAACCTGCATCAAACTGGCCAAGCATGCAGCCTGAACAATAAACAAAGTCTCAGCCATCCAGTGTGGCATTTGGGTGACCACATGCAAACAGCAGAGAGCTCAGCCTTCTGGGTAAAAACTAGGACTTCAAGTTTATATTAGCCTCAAATTTCAAATGGCTGAAAAAGTGAACAACTAAGTGCCAGCTCAGCAAAAAAATAAAGGTATTTCCCCCGCCCCCCGTCTGCAAACTGATGCAAGGAGTGAAATATGGCTCAGTATGAGACTTTTGTAAGTGCATGCATCTTAATCCCACCCTCCCCCCACCTCAATAAAAAATAAAATTGCTACTTGGTCCTGTGTTTAAAGATTGAAACATCAAAAGGAAATGAGCGGTATCTCTGTACAGAGAAATGTACATAATGAATGAAAGAGGTTGATGTCAGAGTTCCAAACATCACCTAAAGCAGCATTCTGAAGGCAAGTCAAACACATGCTCAGTCAAGGCTGTGACTAGTAAATGGCAGAGTGTTAATAGCAGTAATAGGCCTGGTTCTCCTCTCACTGCAGGGTGAATCAGGAGTTACTCCAGGGCTGTCAGTGGAGTTATACCAACATAAAACTGGTGTGACATCAGAATTGGGCCTGTTTAAACTCATCTTGCCAAGACTCAGAAGGGTGACTCTGGAAGACCCATGGTAGGACCTCACCAGTACAATTAATTCCATGTGGATGGAGCAGGGAAGGGAGAACCTCAAGATGTTCTGGGTTTGGTTTCAGTTTGGATGAGTGAGGATGCTTATCTGAACCTCCTGAGGCTGCCAAACCTGGAGTGGGAATCTCAAGAGGAGGCTTTCTCGTGACAGTATTTCTTGCCTCCTTTTGAAATGCCGTGATTTCATATTCCCCACTTCATTCATCACTTAGCTTTGAAGCTAAGTTCTGTCCTTTGTTCTGGGGTGCTCTAGTGGGGCAAGAAGACATAGGGAGTTTCTCTCCTCACCCGCGCCCTCTGCATGTCAGAATCCCTCCCTAGCACTCAAGAAAGAGCTAGAGAGAGGGATTGGATGCAATAGCTGGTGAACCGTGGCCCCAAAGGTCTGTGGTCTGCCAGCTACAGAACGCAGCCAGGGCCCCAGCCAGCTAGCTCGCATGCTGCCATCTGTAGCCCACACTAGCTGGGGGGTCATGCCTTGCTGCTCCATTCCAAAGGAAGGAGCAGGGTGTGCCCTACTGTGCTAGCCAGACGGTTCTTGTGATGCTAAAACAGGGTCTTCACTGCTCTCTGTCCCCTCTCCTGCCAAGTTCAGCTCCTAGCAGTGAGGGCAGAATCTCGTCCTTTGTTCTTTTAACCCATCCGTATGCCTAGCTCGTCAACATTGGCATATTCAAGGGTGTTTGAATTAGGGGGCTAGTTCAGCCTGTTGTGAAGATAGGGGTACATGCAAATGCGGGGTCCTGAGCCAACAGCTTTCCAATCTGAGAAACTTGTTCAGGACTATCTCTACAACAGCTGATGACTGTGTCCCTTAGTGGGTTAGTACAGCATATGTTTAAGAAAGGGGATTGCTTCCGCATGCCTACTGGCTTTATCTTTATTGTCTGGTAAAAATCAATAAAGGTACCATGCTTTTGTCTTAGGAAGTGAAAAGTCCTTTAATCTGACACTTTAGCCAGTGTTGTAAGCCTGCACATATGGCAACCAAGCAAAATGTGCGTTTAAAGATTCTGATCAATCTTTTATGTGTTTCTTTCTCTTTTAATATTGGAGGGGGACTGCCAGAGAAAGAGCATGGTCTGTGTGAATGCCATCACATTGGACCAGGAAAAGAGAGATTGTCAGACCGCAAGAATACATTGCACTTATATAGTGCCCTCTCTAGGCCATTTCTGGGCAGACAGGGCAACAGTTTGAGCTCAGATTTTCGTTTTCCACTTACAAAAATGCCTGCACCCATGTTTTGTGCATGTAAACAACTGTGTTTGCATACCAATTAGACAGTACTGATTTGCCCACACAGGTTGTGCATGCATGATGCATGCAGGCCTGTTTGCGGGTACATTTAGTCATACATGCAAAAGTGACATGCAGCATCAGAGGCATTCAAAATTCAGTCTATAATGATTAATGGACAAGAGCACAACTAGTGTGTTATGCCTGTTATAGTTCATGTGTTGTTTGAAAGGTCTGGTATACATTCCAACTACAGTATCTCTGTACTTTGCTGCAACACAGTCAGCCTAGTAAGTAGAATATTTCTAATGCTAGATTTGGTACCATGCAGAGAGGCGCTGTAGACCATATGGACTAAAGATTTGTTTCCATTTCAAGTGAATAGCAAACCTTGTTTGGCCTCAGCACACGTTCAGACCTCACCTTGCTACCTACGTGCATAAATCATGCAAGGTATAAAGTATTTTTAGTCTCTGTTGTACAGTATTGGTCAGGTATCTGATCCTAGGTGTCACAGTGCCCTCTAAAGGAGTTGCTTTGAATTGAACATAAGCTGAGAAGGCTCAACAGCCGAACTCTGCAAACAAAATTTGCCCTCTGTAGCTTATGGGGTTATTGGACGTAAATAACAGAAAGGTAATTCAGCCAAATGTGGGACACCCTTAAAAACCATTCTGTGCCTGAGATGCAAGCAAAATAAGCCTGACACGATTATATGGTTGCCAACATTGTATTTAAAAAATAAGGGACTGTTTTCTTAGCATCCCTGCCCACCTCTCCTTCCAATATTGTTGCTATCCTTATTATTAATAGTAATAATAATAATACACAGTATTCACCTACATTCACCAGGGGTATTTCTTGCTGCTTCTTGCAATGCTCAGCAGCTCCCGATCTTGTTGTACGGAGGTGAAAAAATAAGGGACATCCCTTGTAATAAGGGACTGTTGACAACCCTAGATGAACATTCCTGCTAATAAAGTCATTTGCAAGAACATTTTAAGACAGCAAAAACAAAGTGCCCTGAGTCCCATCAAACAAATGGATTTCAAAGTGGGAATGAGTTTTCTTGGGAATTTCTTTGCAATATGCTTTCAGCTCCAATTGTGGAGATGATTATTTCTTCTTAAACCAGAAAGCAGGTAAATGGCTGATAACTTCTGGACCCTAGAAACCACCGAAGCATGTAATTCTTTAGTTCCACTTATTAATGATGTAATTCCCAGAGTACTTTCATGAGAGGTGATGGGTAATTTAAAGTGACAGTGTAAATTTGATTTAGTACCAAATGTAAGTGATGTTCAAATAATAATAATAATAAAACAAGGTTTACAAAAATATCCTATGAAAAGAAATGTTCTCCTAAATTAAAAACATATACCCAATGATTTATTTTTTATGGGTTTTTTTTGTTTTGAGGATCCAAACTCAGCAGCCTGTTATTATGAGTATCAGAAAGAAAAACTGACTATAAATCAGGGATCGGCAACCTTTGGCACGCGGCCCACCGGGGTAAGCCCCCGGTGGGCCGAGCTGGTTTGTTTACCTGCCGTGTCTGCAGGTTCGGCAGATCGCGGCTCCCACTGGCCGTGGTTTGCTGCTCCAGGCCAATGGGGGCAGCCAAAAGCGGTGTGGGCCAAGGGATATGCTGGCCACCGCTTCCCACAGCCCCCATTGACCTGGAGCGGCGAACCACAGGGAGCCACGATCGGCCGAACCTGCGGATGCGGCAGGTAAACAAACCAGCTCGGCCCACCAGGGGGCTTACCCTGGCGGGCTGGGTGCCAAAGATTGCCAATCCCTGCTATAAATATAAGACAGGTTTCAGAGTAACAGCAGTGTTAGTCTGTATTTGCAAAAGGAAAAGGAGTACTTGTGGCACCTTAGAGACTAACCAATTTATTTGAGCATAAGCTTTCGTGAGCTACAGCTTATGCTCAAATAAATTGGTTAGTCTCTAAGGTGCCATAAATAAAAGAGAAATTGACCAGTGTAGTTTCACTGTCCACTCTGGGTGAAGCACAAAAACAAACAAAAAAAAGTCCTAAAAATGCAACATAAATTAGATTCAGTCCACTTCTTTCAATTTTAATAATGTGAGGCCCACCTTGATTATCATACACATTGTAAGGAGAGTGATCACTTTAGATAAGCTATTACCAGCAGGAGAGTGGGGTGGGGGGAGAGAAAACCTTTTGAAGTGATAAACACCCATTTTTTCATGGTCTGTGTGTATAAAACATCCTCACTGCATTTTCCACTTTATGCATCCGACGAAGTGAACTGTAGCTCATGAAAGCTTATGCTCAAATAAATTGATTAGTCTCTAAGGTGCCACAAGTCCTCCTTTTCTGTCAAGGAAAGAAGGTGAAACCTATGATTTTCATCTTCACATTATTCCTTTGAAGCACTGCCAGTTTCTGTTGTTCCGGTAAACAAATCTGCAAACTACTGGTTCCTACCCTCCCTAACATGACAGGGTGAGTTTTATGACACTCTGCTAGCCGTAATCCTCACTTTAGTCTGCTATAATAGTGCTAATTATTTCTGTATGTAAATAAACTATTGTTGACAGAACTCTTTTGGCAATTCACATGTGATTCACAGAGAGAGAGGTTTTAAAAATGATTTAGCCATAACCAGAGATTCCATATGTCCTGTACTAGGAGGCACTTCTCTCTTTCTCTCTCTTTTTTTTTTCTTGTTTTTTTTTTTTTTTTGGAACAGGAAATTTGTTTATGCCTGTGTAGCAGGGCTATAATGTGACAATTTGCCTCAGAGTGAAATCAGGATTTATGGTACTTAGCAGAGACCACAGAGGTAAATTGAACTGCAGGCTGTATTTAGTCATCTGCATTTTCAAATGTCTCCCTTTCGATTGGGTGACTGTGCGTTCATTGCTTTTTGGAGACAGACATGGCTGCAGAATCAGTCCCAATGAAGTTATGCGGGAGGATTGCAGACCCATTTAATTCAGTGACAGAACCACAACTTTTTGCCCAATTTGGCAGGAACAGGATGGGGCCCTAAACCTCTAGCCAACCAGCTTCAATGCAAAGCTACCACTATTCATCCATGTTTGAAGAAAAGGTGTTTTTATCAGCTGTTGATCTGTCCAGGGTGCATTTCTGGAAATCACAGCATTCCACATTAATTGCAAATCCATGCCACAAGAAATCCAGGCAGAGGAGGTACAATGATGATCTATTCCCATACTATTCATTCCTCTGTATGCCAGAAGCTGGGAATGGGTGACAGGAGATGGATCACTTGATGATTACCTGTTGTGTTCATTCCCTCTGGGGCAGCTGGCATTGGTTGCTGTGGGAGGAGAGCATACTGGGCCAGATGGACCTTCGGCCTGACCCGGTGTGACCATTCTTATGTCCTCTTTTGGGGGTCTTATTCTGCAACCTTTACTGACATGAGAGTACTCCTAACTTAACTAAGTAGGTTCATTAAAGTAAATGGGATCTCTGAAGTCAATAGGGCTACTCACATGAACAAAGATTACTCATGTAAGTAAGGGGTGTGGGATTAGACCCTTGTTTCAAATAACCTCATCTCTAGACACCTTTTCCTTGGGCAGTTGTTCTCTTGCATAACTGTAGAATCACAAATCAGACCCGCTCAGCCAATCAGACTGCATGGCATTGCATACATAAGAATTAAGGCCCACATCTTTAGGCTTCCATTCAATGGACGTTAGGAGCCTAAATGCCTTTGTGGATCTGAGTCTAACTGTCCTCATGGTATGGTGAGAAGAGGGTTAATGAGAGCCTGTGGATCCAGTTGACCATTGCAGCAGATGTCAAGCATGGAGAGGAGAGTTAAAAGGAGGAGACCTAGCCCAGTTCAGGGCTGACCAGGAAGGAGACCATCCAAGAGACTGAGCTAGCTAGCTGGTCAGGTTACCTTTCTGGTGGAAGGGCTGATTAGACCCTAGGACACCAATCAAAGTCCTGGTTATTTGAAAATAGGCCTTGAACATAAGGGGGGTCCTGCTGAAGCTTGCCAGATGATGCTGTTTTGAGTTGTGGTTTCGTTTGTCCTGTTTGTTGAGACTTTATTGCCACAGAAGGGGTGGGACTCAACTGTTCCTTGGCTGGAAGGCTAAAGCACTGCTATATTGGATCCTGGGAGAAAAAGCAGCCAATGCGTGGAGACTCCATGATTGAGTGAGCTGTTCCCTGGTGGGCCATGAAGGGGTGTTGCAGAAGCAAACCCAGTCACAGCCCTGATAAGTACAGCATCCCTTTGCTTTTAAAAATCCATTTCAGTGTAACAGGTGTCTAATTTCTGAAATACTTGAAAGTTTCTGGCATAAATGAACAAGCACAGTAACTTTCTGTGGTTAGATAGTATGATAAGTTACAGTTTAGAAGACAGAAATAACAAGGTTGTTTACTTTACTGTGGTCACCACAGGGTTATGTAGTGAAGATATAACAAATACATTACATAGCCAGGGCATGGTTATTGGGGTTCTGAGTTCAGGAAAAAAATCCACCTCATTATTTTGTGGAGATTTCACTTAAATAATATTTTAAAAGTCAGCTAACATGAAGAAATATGGCTCATCTGGCAAGGTTCTGAGATACATCAATAGCTCTTGAATGAAAATATGCCCTGCGGAATCTATGGGGTACAATGTTGGCCTTTCTCCTCTCCTCCCCTTGAGTTAATATTCTCTCTCAAGTCATATACCATCTCATCCTGATCCCCAGGGGAAATATCTAACCCCACATTCCCTTTGTGGAACAAGCTACACCTGAGAGTGGAAGAAGAAGAGGTGTTAGCATCCTCGGGGAGTCACTGAACATGGGGCATACTTCAACCCTAACTTGAAAGGGGGATCCATCACTTCTGTTAAAATCACACATCCCTAAACCCCTTGCCTTTCCACTGCAGAAATATATCTCCAAAGCAAATGCCATGAGTGAGGGCGAGGATGAGTAAGTAGTAGGTAGCGTTTAGTCACTGGTAATAAAGTGGAATGTAGAGCCTGGCATGTGCAAAGGGGAATTATTATTTGTATTACCGAGACCCAACTCAAGTCATGGCCCCACTGTGCAAGGCACTGTACGTACACATAGCAATACAGTCCCTGCTTTGAAGAGCTTAGTCTAAATAGAAAGGACAGGCAAAGGGTGGAAGAAGCAAATATTATCTCCATTTTACGGATGGGTAGCTGAGGCCCAAAGAGGCTACATGACTTGCCCAAGGTCACACAGGAAGTCTGTGGCAGATTCAAGAGCTGAAACCAGATCTCTGACACCCCAGTCTAATGCCTTAAAGCATAAGACCATCTTTTCTTGGATAAACTGGGAAATTAATCTGGCACTACGCAAAATGCACTTCACATTCACCCAACCCAAAATAGAAAGCAGATACTGCTGTTTGCCAATTGGATTGCAAGCTGGGAACTAGGGTGACCAGACATCCCGATTTTATAGGGACCGTCTTGATATTTGGGGCTTTGTCTTATATAGGCGCCTATTACCCTCCACTCCATCCCGATTTTTCACACTTGCTATCTGCTCACCCTACTGGCAACTTTCTACATTCTGCCATGTGCTGGAGATGTAGCCATTCAAACACCACAACTATCACAGATCTTTTGGTGTCCTGCCACATGAATGCCCTGCTCTGGACAATGTGTGCGCTCACATCTCAGAAGCCCTAAATTACCCCACTCCCCTGTCTGTTACACGCTGCCTCATTGGTCTTGGTACTGCTAGTTCAAAACCACCTTTCCTTTAAGAATACAGTCTCACCTCCTACCTTACACTACAAATTTGTATGTAGACATTGAGAAGATCCATATTTCCCCCTAGCTCAGATTGGAAATTGGATTTAGCATTTACCCTCATAACAGAAAGAAATTGCCCCCGTAGAAGAGATAGCTTGGACCTTTTCTCACAGGAGATGTTGCAAGATATTGCCACACTATAAAAGGCCCTTTGTTATCACACTTTATTGTAGATTCTCACATCACAAGCTAATAGGCATGTATGCTCTTGAGATACTCACTTTGTATCCCAGCCTGTCTCTCATCTCATTTGCTTCCTCTTCCATGTCTGCATTAACATCTTCCTTGTCCTTATTTCTTATTTTCCTCCCTTTTCAGTTTCTCTCCTACAATCAGACTCTTACTTTCTTTAGCTCCCTCACCCCAAGCAGTGACAAACACCTTTGATCAGACTGAAACTTAAAATATTTCCTGTTTGAAGTGTCCCATTTGTTGTTGTCTGGAGAATTGCCTGTATAGACTCCAGGATCACCAACCCAGATATTCAAATCATGAGTCGGACCCCCCAAAATCATGAGGTTTTTTTTAAATCATTATTTTAAGCAAAAAAAGATGTATTTTTTGGGGGGGCGAGGAATTTTTTGCCTTCTTGTGTTTTAAGCAGTTTGAAAGCTAACCTTTGTTTTGTAAATGAAAGCTGAGATTCTCCCATAATCACATGACTCCAGGAGATGGGGCTTTGAGGACAACATCAAATATCATGAGCCCGATGATAAAATAGCAACAACTGTCAGCAGTGACTGATGCTGTCCTATCTGCTCTTTCTCTGCCTTTGTAATTTGTTGTATCGTTATAGGGAAGAAACAAACAAGCAAATAACCTGAAACCACCAAGATTTAAAGAAGAGGAAAAAAAAGGACAGTCATGGCTATACCATTTGGAGCAACTCAATGTAACTGGTGTGTGAGAGGCACAAGATGTAGAAAAGGAGCTGGGGTAAAGTGAGGCCTGAGTTATGCTTTTGTATGTGGATTTAGGGCTGCTGAAAGGAGTTAGATTGATAGCGCAGGAGGGTGAAGTCTTCTGCTTATTCACAAAAAAGGCAAACCATGGGCAGTGGCCGTTCAGGGTTTTCTGCCAGTGGGATTGGAGCCCAACTTCTTCTCCCCTTATATGGAGAGACCATCTATCGGGGCGAGAGAGCAGTTTAGTCTGCATGGCTTGCTATCCCCCCTCCAGGCTGAGGGTGCCAAGAAGGCTGCCAGTTAAATGCCAGCAGTGGTGGTGATTTCTCTGTTATGGACACTTGTCTGCTGGGAATTGGACTGGGCTGAGGTATGTCGGCAGAGCTGTGTGTGGGAAAGAGAGCAATGTGCAGTGTCATATGCTACTGCTCTTCCCATACAGAAATGGTCACATTAATCTGCTACCATCGCTTCTCTCAGAAGACTTTCTATTTGCCTTTGTCCTTCACTTCGGCGGCTGTCCGCTTCTGTTTTGCGCTGCATTCTCCAAAGGGTATGTAACAAGCCTATCATGGTTTCCTGAAAACTGAAATCCTGTGGTACTCTCCAAGTGCTCAATCCTAAGAATGAAGTGTTGCCAATCCTGAAATTTTTGGGCTGCACTAAAGCCAAGTTACATATGTTGCTATAGATAAGGGCCTTAAAAGTAGGACAGGGTGCTGGTTTGCAATGTATTTACTCTCATATTATAAGAGAGCACATTGTACACCAATACCTTCCTGACAATGTCCAAAATGTAGGACAAGGGACTAAATTAAGGACATTCAGGTCAGAATATTGCAAATATCTTAAAAGGAAGTGGGATTCATTTTGTATTAATTGGAGTTGGGCTCAAACTGGACCCTAACATTAGCAAATGTAGAGGAAAATCTGAATTCAGATCCTGATATGCACTTCACCGCTTAGGCCTGTATCTACATGGGCCTAGCTCAGAACCTGGAATTTACAATCCACCACCGTTGGGTGAAGTTCAGAGTCTGTTTTGAGTCCAGTGCCGGTTTGTGGCCCATTCCCGTCTCCACTATAAATAACATTGCCTGCAGCCTCTGTTTCACATCCGGGCATTGCTGATGTAAACAATATGTGACAATAAAAGTGAAATAATAGCAGATTTGTGTGAAACGTGTGGGTGCAAAAGGAGTGCGTTCTTTATGATGAATAACTAATCTGACAAATTTCCCTTCCTTTCGTTCTCTGAGCACTGGGCAGTTTTCTCGTATTTGTACATGGAAATCACTGGATTGAATTTTTCATGAAGTTTGATGGCTCAGTGGGATGTTTCTCACAACTAGAAACCTGCCATTAAAGCTGGGTTGCTTAGTTGCCGTTGGTTACATAACCCATGTTACTCAGCATACCTCTCGTCTTCTAGTGTCTGTGCCACACCTGGAGATTTATGAGTCTGTTACTGGGTGAGAATGAGCACTCATACAGCAGAGCGAATGGTTGTAGAGTCCGAGGTTCTTGGCTCAACGCCTGCTGCCTCAAAACCGGGCCAGGCTATGATGTGAAAGGTAAGTCATATCGGAGTTTCTGTTCCTTGCCTGACTGGAGGAGTGCCATGGGATGGAAGAGGAACATCTCGCCACCAACTTTCATCCTGGGGGACAGTGATACCTTTAGCCCCCAACTTTAGGGTGGCTGTGAATGGGAGGGAGGGCACAGAGAGGAGTATCTGAGCCTGCTTTGTGCAGCAGCTCTTAATGGATTGCTCCCCACCACCTTCCTGCTCCAACTGCTAAGTTAATAGGCTCAAGCCAGCCCACGACAGCTGTGATTGCGGCCTTTGGGCAGCCGGGACCACTATGCCCCCCTTGCCGGGCAGACAGGAGGCTGCAGATGTGGCTACCAGCAGCCTGGTCAGCTCTGGCTTGCCTGGTTCCCTCCTCTGCTCGCTTGGGGGGGTCTTAGGCTGGGGGGGGCCTGGCTGGGAGCGCAGCTTCTCCTCCGCTCCACCCCGCATCCCACCTTAGGGAATAGGCACAAGGGTGGGTGAGGATGTACCAATATGGAGGTGGATGGCACAAAGGAGCAGTAGGAATGGGGGTGAGATTGAAGGGCACAGTGTGAGGGGGATAAGCATAAAGAAGAAGCGTGGTGGGGGGCAGGCAGAAAGTGGGGGACATGGGAGCAAGGGAGCAGCTATGGGGGTACAGATGATGGTCATGGGGGGAAGCTATAAGGGGGATTTGGGGAGAGGAAAAAGAAGATGGCAGGAGTTTGGAGAGAGGAAAGAGACTGGGCAAGGGGCCGTTTGGGGAAGGGGTGAGGGGCTTGGGGTAAGCAGGAGAGAATGAGGCAAGTTTGGAAGAGGAGCGACGGAGGGGTTATAGAATCATAGAATCATAGAATATCAGGGTTGGAAGGGACCTCAGGAGGCCATCTAGTCCAACCCCCTGCTCAAAGCAGGACCAATCCCCAACTAAATCATCCCAGCCAGGGCTTTGTCAAGCCTGACCTTAAAAATATCTAAGGAAGGAGATTCCACCACCTCCCTAGGTAATGCATTACCTAACGGTTGGGGCTTAGAGACTGGGATTTGGGGTGACAGGAATCTGCGGTGAGGGAGGTGACCTTGGGGTGGGGGGCTTGGGGAGATGGGAGTATCTGGGAGGGTTTCACCCAGAAAGGAATGCAGAGGCTAGTGGGTTGGAAACGCTGCAGGCTTTGCAGGCTGCTGCAGCTCAGGGAGGAAGCCAGTCCCAAACCTGCGCTGCAGGAAGACCAGCAGCAGGAGGCCAAATTAAGTGCTGGGGTCTTGATTTTTATTTTTATCAGCCAGGAGGAAAGAATTCGTCTGTGGGGGCGTAAGGAAGTGCAATGTCATTAGGTGCTATAGGAGAATGTTTCTCTCCAATGTCTCCCAGCTTTTGGGGCAAAATGACTGCCCTGCACTGTTTATGAAGAGATTTCTTGGGAGCAAACTCATGAAAATCCCCTTCCGCAAAGGCCACTATGTGAGCTTACCATTTGCCTTCCGTGTGGGCAGCTCTACTGCACATGAGTTTGCAGGGCATGAACGAAAAAGGGGCCTGGGCATAACTAAGCCAATTCATTAAGCAAGTCTAATGAATGTTTTCAGAAAGGCTTTGGCGGTGTCTACCCAGCTCTTTGAGGGATGTCTCACAAAAAGTAGGTCATCTGGATAATTAAGTGCCTGATTTGCAGGTGCAACCAGGCACTTAGCTGTCTACATGACACAAATTTGTTTGCAAAAATAATTGTGGCCACTGTTTAATAATCTGACCCAATGGATGCTAAGATAAAGAATAATATTTGCAGTGGTTATGGAGTCCGCTGGCATAGACTAAGAAGCGTGTGCAGAATAAAATCAAATGATATGGTAATGTGAGAATGCACTGTCGATATGTGTAAGTTGCAGAGGGTCACTTATGAACAGTTTACTGAAAGAGGCACCATCTGGAGCCACTTCACTCACTTCCTGCTGTGGCTGCATGTTGCTATATCCAATATAAAGTCAGGAGAGAATGTCTTCTCCATGACAACATCCTGCTTTAGGCTTTAAAACGAGAGAGCCCCCTGCTGGAGAAAGAACAGAAGTACTTGTGGCACCTTAGAGTCTAAAAAATGTATTCGAGCATAAGCTTTTGTGGGCTACAGCCCACTTCATCAGACGCATAGAATGGAACATATAGTAAGAAGATATATATATATACATACAGAGAAGGTGGAAGTTGCCATACAAACTGTAAGAGGCTAATTAATTAAGAAGAGCTATTATCAGCAGGAGAAAAAAAAAACTTTGGTAGTGATAATCAAGATGGCCCATTTAGACAGCTGACAAGAAGGTGCGAGGATACTTAACTTAGGGAAATAGATTCAATATGTGTAATGACCCACCTCTCCCAACATTCAAAGACCCAACATCTGTACTTAAACAACAAGGAGTTCGGTGGCAGCTTAAAGACTGACAGATTTATTTGGGCATAAGCTTTCGTGGGTAAAAAACACTTCTTCAGATGCCCACGAAAGCTTATGCCCAAATAAATCTGTTAGTCTTTCAGGTGCCACCGGGCTCCTTGTTGTTTTTGTGGATACAGACTAACCCGGCAACCCCCTGATGCTTGACGCCTCTAATTAATAATCTGTTAATTTGCACTGTGATAATAACTACAGACCCCAACCTTCTTGTGCTATGCCCTGTACGAACTAATAACAAAGAGCTGGTCCCTGCTCCAATGAGCTTATGCTCTATAGACACTGGTGGATACAACAAAAAGGTGTGGGGAGCTTGGGCTAATGATGAGACTGTTCGAATAATGTGATAAACTCTTAGATACTGTGGTGGCAGCGGGGTTATAGAAATACCTAAGGTGACCAGACAGTGTTTGAATGAAGTAGCTGCATGTTGAGATTTCAGTAAGAGATGATCTCCCCACTGAAGAAAGTGGAACTGGGTAGCATGATCACCACTCCCTGGGGTGGGTACAGATTTCTCTAGGACCTGGGAAGAAGCTTTCTGAAATGTATGTGGCAGTTTATTAGTGGCAACAAGACCAGCTTCCTCTAACTATCTCCTTCTCACCCATGTGCAGCACTGAAGGAGGCAGTTGCCCGCTCTCTGCTCACCAAGATTCACGACCTGATTCTCCTCCCACTGCAATCGGTGGAGTTACTCTTTATTTAAGAGGAGAATCAGGCCCAAGTCTCCACAAAGCAAAGGCAGGGAGAGAATGAATGGCACTGACAGGTCACGATGAACATTGGAACTCAATGGCAATAAAATATCAAGAAGTTAAGTGCTGATTTGCAGTCATTTTTCACCCTCGTCTGTGCTTTCGGAGTCTAAATAATCACCACTTTTGACAACAGCTACTGCACGTAGAGCTTAAGTGTTTATTAGATTGGGCTGCTGAATGTCCCTTGGGTCCAATAATACTTGAATATCAAAGACAAGATCTAGGATGCTCAGCACAGTCATCCAGCATTATTCCTAGAAGAGACCTTGTAACTAACTCAAGGACTCTTCTCTTTTCATTCTGTTCATCCTTACATGTGATTACTGTCCAGCAGCCAATGCCTTGGAGTCAGCGCATCTCTGACGGATGGGAGTTGGGGTGGGGGCAGAGTAGGGTGGAAAGTTTTCTTTTGTGTCTTGGATGAAACTGTGTGGATGAGGTATCTCTGGGTAGCAACAACAAATGGTATTGCCTTAATGAGAAGGACATCAAGGGAAGATATTGCATTGCTGCTATGAACAGCAATCACAGGCTCAAGGAGGATAAAAGGCAAATGAAGTTCACAGGGATTTACAGCACAAGATAGAATACGGAAACAAATGAACTTCTCATGCTCAGCACTGGAGTGAGTTCATTCAGGAAAATCTGCTGGGCCATCAAAGAACCACCAGGTTGGGGAATGAGCACCGCAGCCTCTGAAGGAAAAGGGAGTTTGGGAAGGAATAGATGTCAAAAAAATTATCTTCAGTTGATACAGGTGTGCACAATCAGGATGGAATGAGCCAGATATGTCCTCAGCAAATTTCTACTACCAGGTTTTTTTTTTTAGGACAGGCAAACCCATTCACATGAAATAGGAACCCACCTAAATCTTCGCCCAAAACTGGATCAGAAGTTGAATTCCTTAAGATTTGAAAAAGTTGCCTAGTGGATAAAATACTGGATGGGGATTCCAGAGACCTGAGTTCTATTCCCAGCTCAGCTGTTGGCCTGTTGGGTGATCTTGGACAAGTCATTTTGCATTTCTATGACTTGGTTTCCCCATCTGTAAAATGGGGATAATGATACTAAGAACTCCTTCATAAACCACTTGGAGATCTACTGATGAAAAGTGTTATATAAGACTTAGATATTACTAAATCACTTTCAGAGTTGTCTATGCTTTCAGGTTCCAGACAGGACCAGAATAGGAGTCTTTCCAATCTCCATTTGCAAATGTAACATACTGGCTAAGCTTGTCTTTGTTTCACTCTAGTGGCTGGATGACATAGGGGAGATATCAGCCTACTACTGCTTCTAGCTAACCGGTTTAGTCCTTTAGTTCAGGAAATAGAGACCACTGCTTTAGACGTAGGGGCCTCAGATTAAGTTTCTGCTGACAGTCCAATCAGTGGGCCAATCCATAGGGTAGACAGAATCCATTCTCAAAGGAGGGAATAATCTCAATTGGATAAATACCTGGCTTTTAATATGTTTATCCAAACCAAACCTCTGAACACTGTGAGATTTTCTTTTCATCCCTGCTACCAAAGTTTACATATTATGTATTCACATGTGAAAGATTATATTCACTATTCTAGCAAAACCTGTCCTGAGGACCACACCACCAACATCCAACCATCATCTTAAAGCAAACAGTTAAAGGAGACCAAAGGTTTTCATTGCAATTCAACTCAAGGCCAAACAAGAGCCCACCTCTTCTGGGGGCCAGATTTCTGCTGATGGTCATTTCGGACGGATTCCCCAGCATTCAAAAAATTTTGAGAATGTGAGGAAGGCTAAATATAGTCTTTTCCTCTAAACAATAAAACTAGTTTTAGAGTGTCATTGACAAAATTCAGCCTTTTCCCCTCCCTAGTATGAAAGATGAGAGAGTTTTGGGGTCAGTTTGCAATGATGCAAATTTTCCAGGGTTTCTTCTTAAACCATCACTGAGTGAGTGCCTGTTTCACTCTCCTTTATTCTACATACATCTGGGAGAAACACACAGCGGCAACAGTGGTAACTAATATCAGAATGCAAATGAGCTGAGCATGAAGCAATGCACAGATCTCATTTCTGTTGCCACCATCTCAGAATGATCAACAGTGCATTTCACCCTCATTCCGTCCATCCAGTTGGGGGGAGGAGAGTCAAGCGACATGAACAACTGTCATTTCTGTAATGCTAGAGGGCTTTTTTTTGTGAGGGATAAGATGAGAGCATGAGGAGAGAATCCCTGCTGACTCCTCTTAATGAAGATTTTGTTTGTAAAATATCTTTCCAAAGCATCTGCACTGAATTCCCTTGAGAACCTGCCAAATACAGATATGAAGCCGCAGTAGTTACTGTGTGGCCATATTTTCATCCACCTGAATAGCATGCCGAGCTCTTGTGGCTGTGGTAACCCATAACCAATGTTCCTATGGGAGAGTGACCACATTCACTCCAGATGATGTTGTATAATGGCATTGCTATTGCTGGTAATTCAAAGACAATCAGCTTTAAGTGGACCCCGGAGCGATGTATGGGCCTGATCCAAAGTCCATTTGAAGTCAATGGAGAGCTGTGTTCACTCCAGCAGTCTTAGCTCTCAGAAGAGCTTATAATAACATATCTCTGTGCAGCATGAGTTACTCCTCAATAACAGAGCTTGTATATGTGTTCATCAGGAAGTTAACTGAGTGTCTGATAAACCAAAGGGAAGTGATTTGAGTTTTAAACCTCCAAAGAGGCGTTAGAAATAAAATCATGTCACAATCTTACTTTTCAGATGGTACCAAATATCTCAACAGATTGTCAGATTTCAACCTATTTCTATCTTTTTTTTTTTTTAATGCCTAGGGTATTTCTAAAACTAAACATATCCAGATTCAGGCAGGTCAGCTGAAACCATAACAGAACAAAACCATCTAAGTTCCTTCTGCATCTTTGAATTCCCCAAATGGATATTGGGTTGTTGTGTTCTGAACCCCATGATCTGAGTGTCCCTAAGCTTCTGCTGGACTGGATAACAGGGGTGGATCACTTGTCGATTGCCGTGTTCTGCTCATTCCCTTTGAAGCACCTGGCACTGGCCACTGTCTGAAGACAGGATACTGGGCTAGGAGGACCATTGGTCTGACCCAGCATGGCCATTCTTACGTTCTAATATGATCTGAAATTCGCCACCATCAGGCAACCATCAGAAGATAAGCACAGACCTCACTGTGGCCTGGATTTTACTTCTGAGTTCTAAATTCAGCTCTGGTACTGACTTGAGGACTTTAAGCAAATCGCTTACACGTTGTGCATCAGTTTTCCCCATCTGTTTTTAAAATCATGTGTCTAGTCATTTTTCCTTAATCTGCCATTCTGGATATGTGTGAGGCTTACTTAGTTAACATTTGTACAGTCCTTTGAAAAATGTCAAGCATTGTATTAGGTGTTAAAGATACTATACAAAGTTGGTGAAGACTTTAACGTGATTTATAAATGGTAATAATTATTAGGTAGAGTTACCTACTGCCTTCAGAGAACGACGTTGGAAAATAGTGAAGGGTGAACATAAAATCTCAGCTTGGTTTAGATACTTCTCTGAATTTTTCTCCAACTTCTTGAACCCGATTGATTCCTGGGAGAACTCCTCTCAAGTTAATGGAGTTACACTGGAAATTATGACCCCTTAGGTCTATAAACTGAGCCTGAAACTTCAGAAGACTAGGGCTTACTGTGCAATTTCTAGTATGTCCTTCAAATTGGGATCAAAACACTTGGAAATCAGCCTTTCTGTATTTCATTTCTGTACTCAGTCCCAGCTTGAACTCAGAATTGAAGAGGCGGCATGAAAATGGGGAAGAAAAGAAAACGGAACTCTGATTAGCCCTCCAGAAAGGTTAAATGTGGCCTTGTGGATAGCACATGGGAATAGGAGAGCTGGTTTTTATTCCTGGCTCCGCGAATGGCCTGCTGGGTGACCTTGTGCAAGTCACGTTGCCTCTTTCTGGGATAATACTCCTTTGGAAAGCATTTTGAGCTCTACTGACGAATTAGGAATTCCTTGGGCTTAATTTTAGTTGTTGGTGGGGGTTGTTCATATTTACTTTGACCCTGTTGTATTGGCACCTCCCATTCAGAAACCTGTGGATTCTGTAACTTTGTGACAACAATATTTGTTTGTCAAATGAAGAGCTGTGAAATCAGCGTGAAACCTGTCAGTCTGTGGAAATATTCAGGGTCACCTTCCCACACCCGATCTCCACAAAGTTGCACTACACCCTTCCCGACGCCCAGACTCTACATTTACACAAGCGATGAGGCTCGTTACCCAGGCAGCTCTGGCAGTTACAAAGGCTACCCTGGCAAATCTTGTCCCTAGGGGCCAAATCCATAAAGCCTGTCTCTATAAAGCTAGCACTCTGGCATGGCTGTTCCCAGTGCAGGATAACGTGGGAAGTCAGGAATGTAAGTGTCAGTGCTGGGTGTGGGTTCTTCCACTTTAGCTTCTCCTTGACAAAGTCATTCTCATTTGATTTCCAGGGGCAAACATTTCCAAAATTGTGAACACAAGAGCTTGCTAAATATTAGCTTTCAAGGCTTTAAGTCACACAGTGTTTACTCTAGTTACCTCTTCTTGAAGTCTATATAAAGGGTCATGTTTGTTCAGGCATACTCTTAAGAGCTCCAAGACCTGGCTCTGTAAAGAGGTATGCAGTAGAGAATGTAAATATTGCTGGCTCTGCTGTCCTTAAAACTGGAAACCTTCCAATGAACCTATAGAAAGAGCTGGTGGTGGAAGTGCAGGGAAAAGAGGTTATAATAAGACATTGAGATAAAACTAAGGAAACTGCCTGGAATGTATAATTTAGTGAAGGACCAAGGATTTTAAATATATTTATTTTCCTTATCCCATGGTTTTCACCAAAGCCCGGCAGGTTGCCACCCCACCCAATTTCCGTGTTCTGTTCCCAAGCATGTGCTATAAACCTCCCGGCTGCCTTTTCACTTGCTGGGTCTGAAGCAGTGGTTTCCGAGCTGTGGTGTTTGGAGCAATTGCTCGTGGTTTGTGGGGAGCTAGCTGGACAAATTGTACTGGCTTTTTTCTTCTTGTTTCCAGCTGTTACTGTGCAGCAAAAACTATACCATCCGCTTTCCTAATGTGACTAGTAAGTGAGTGCTGAAGTTGCCCCAGGAGTGTTATGTGATCGGGGATGTGAAGGGAGGCGGGCTGCAGAGTGGTGATTCAGACCAGAGGCGCTCCATGCAGTCAGGAATGGGAGAGATCTCAAGTAGAGCCGCTGTGCAAAAAAGCTTTAAGTTAGTTGCCAATTCTGGAAAATATTAAAAAAATGGTTTCAGGTCAACCCAAAAACAATTTTAAAAAATGTGGGGAATTAAAAAGTGTTTAAAATATAAAAAAAGTGAGGGTGTCAAAGGCACTTCCTTTCGATGTTGAGCATTTTTTGTTTTTTTAATGGCTTTTAAACTCTTTAAAGGAAATGTCAAAATGAAACATCGTTTGAATGGAAAAATCAACATTTTTCATTTTGAAAATGGTGAAATGAAATGTTTTAATGTTTTTTTTTTAACTGGAACAATTCGACAAAATTATCATGAATTCTTGAAACATTTTGATGTCGTTGAATCGGCATTGTTCACCAGAAAGCTTTGGTCGAGGATTTCACCCTGCTCTGCCCTCAAAATAATCTCTCCAAGTTGGAGCCCAGAATATGAAAAGGTTTGAGTTAAAATCAAAACAAATAATTGATCAATAAATTCTCAAATGGGATGAACATAGCTTGAGACTGAGGGCTCCTCTGTTAGCTTCCGTTTCCTTAGGATAGAGAAATAAGTATCAGGATTCCTGGTTTCTATTTTTTGTCCTGCACACTCTCTCTATGTCCTTGGGTAAGTCACTCAGCTGCTTTGTGTCTCGGTTTCCCCATCTATGCAGTGGTTCTGTCAATATTTACCTAGCTCAAAGGGGTGAGTGAAGATGTAATTAACTGATATTATGAATCCTTTAAATCCTTGGATGAAAGGCATCAAGTGCATATTAATAAGCGTGTAATAACTAGGTACCTCGCTTGTGGAATCATCTTTATGATTGCTCTTGTTTCCTAAGCCTGTCTTGTGTGTTTTATGACACTAGATAAAAGAAGAGAGCTAAGGCTACAATTGCTGCTACAACTCCAGTGTTTTCAATTTAAGGAAACTAATGGGAATATCAAGCTTTATAATATGAATGGTGGCATTTGTTGAACCATGTTTAAGAATCAGTTCATGCTTCTGGGGCTTATATCTTAACCTTTGTTTGAAGACTATGCAGGCGTCACTGACGAGACTGGAAGCAAATCTGTCCTCTTCTGGATGTATCCATGACTGGTCTGAAGGATAAACATGTGGAGTAATCATGCCATCTGCTGGACAGAGTACACAAAAGTTTTCAAATTTAATGAAAGTCATCTGTAATGTCCAGATCTCCCATGGCCCTGTTTAGAGGGTTGTATAACTCAGGGGATTTGACCTAGGCTTTCTAACCTTTAACCACTTGGACACTGGTTTGAATGCAGCCCAAGTTGGCACTGATTGAAATCTCTTACCATCCGACTGCTGATCTATGGTCTCTGTAAAATAAGTTGGGGTCTCTGTCCTGTTCCTAACAGATAGATGTCCACAGCACAAAAACAATTGTCACAATTACTCCTCTTTTTGTTCTTCTGTACCTGGCTATATTTTATGTGCCTCCCATTACCATAGTATCTAAGCACCACTCATCCTGGAGGAAAACAAGTGCATGAGTCAAGGAAACATGCATGGGAGTCATGACTTCAGCCTTGTCCGTCCTTACTAATTGCCTACTGGGTTTTGACACCTGAGCAGCTCAAGCATTTCAGTATCTACCCTTCTCCAGTCCCAGGATGATGCATACTTTGCTTTACTGTATGTAGTTCAAGACTTCTGAGGAGATAGGGCCCCAGTCAAAATACTGGATCTGAACACCCCTGAATCCAAACAGGTCCATGTCTGGTCTCTCTATAGCAGGCAGAACAGAAATCCCAGCTCCAACCATTCTTGAATTGTCTAAGTTCTTCACCTTCTAGACCTGGCTCTCACTTTTGCAGGCTTATCCATGGAGCTGTAATGGTTCCAAAAATAATGTATCAAGACTGTCGGGTCTGAAAGGATATTATTGCAAGTCCAGAGAGCAGAAGAATTTGATTTTCCTGTATGTAAGTAGATAAAATTACTCTAAACAATATGAAGATAAGGTCACATACACGAAAGGATGTGGAGAGTTTAGTCATAGACTAGGACCCTATTGTGCTACCCACATTGTGCAGTGGTACTGCAGTATAATTGCTGTATGAAATCACACATGAGACCCGGCAATAGGTGGAGATATTCCTTAGGTTTTTTGGGGTAAGCCTCTAGCCATACTGTTTCTGTATCCAACATTTATCTTCTCTCTCTTGTCTCCAACAGAGGTGTTAGCCAGCAGCTGAAGAACGCTGTAGAAGAAATGATCTGCAAATATAAATGTTTTTCTGGTTAATTCCTATTAAGTAAGACTCCTTGTGTGCAAATTCTTCTTGTCTCCATGGAGCACAGAGCTGTGTGTGCCAATGTTTTCTGGATGGGTCCAGGGAGAGGAATTGTGTGAAAACAGCAGAACACAACCAGCAGCATAAGCCATATTTTTGCTCAGCGAACAAATTGTAAGAAGGGGATATTTCACCCTAGGGAAAAATTGCATCAAGAAGATGTATTTGTCAGAAGTTTCATTCTGAACCAAGCCTGAGAATTCTTGGGTTCCAACAGAGAATACTCATGATTGTTTCATGTAGCTCAATTAGAAATGAGGCACATTTTGTAACAAAAAGGGCAAAAATAAACAAAGACAATGATAGCTCATTTCCACCTTCTTGGTGTGCCTCAGCAGATGAAAATCAAGAGTGCACCTACAGTTCGGGGCCTCCTGTTCCAAAGATGTCCTCAGAGACCAGCTTTCATAACATATTGTGATGCAGATTTGATGAACTCCATCTAGGATCTTTCATGGCTTAACCCCATTCCTGCTCCTGACTCCTCTAGTTCCTGAAAACAAAGTGAGGGGGCTAATCGACTAAGGTCTAGTGTGACAAAGGGGGCTAGTGCTGGTACCGAGCTGAATTCAAATGAGCACCTTTGCAGATATGGACCAGGGGCTTCCAACTGCAGGCATTATCAGAATGAGTAGAGACTGGAAATCACCAGTCAGCAAACTGTCGGGAAGTACTGTTCACTAGAGTGTCTCTAAATAAGAATTTGATTGAGGCAATGCAATGGAAAAATAATCAACTTTCCTCCTAGTCTGTTTTCCATTTATAGTCAGATTCCAACCCTTTACTCTTAATTTGCCCTCATGGCAAATATTTCATATACATAGGTATGGGAAATGCACAGTCTTTGCAGTGTGCTGCATAGGGATGTTCACTCTTCCCTTGTTCCACTGTAGTATCAGTAGGTAAGATACCATTACTGTAACATACCAGGATATACACTGCACACACACATTGCCTGCTTTGAATTGTACTAATACAATTTATAGAAAAGGGGTCGTTCTTCACAGTTTGTTACCAGATTCCTTCTTGGTCTGCAACATACACTATTTGACATTTGAGCTGATTTGAGTGGTTAGCTATGCCACATAGTATTGCTCATTGTCAGAGTCTGGCTGGCCCTTTAAATGGAGTCAGGCCTCCCCTGTGGTGGATGGGCTACTCTCCCAGCTGATCCTGATCAGCTTGATATCAAATGGCCCTGTTCAGTTACTAGACCCAGTTGGGAAGGGGTCATGGGATGCCTTCAAAGGATGAGAGAGTTTGATTAGTGTGTTGGGGAGGGGGATTGCAGAAGGGCAGTTGGCTCCTCTAGTAATCCTGGAGAAAGGTAACTCCCAAGCAGATGGCCTTGAGCAGAATTCGAGGAAGGAGGCTGCCTCTTGTGATTGGCCCTGGATGAAAGGCAGCTCCTGGGGGAAAAGCCCTGAAAGTTGGCGCTCTGCAGGAGAGTGGGAAAGAGCTGCGAGCTGAGTGCTGGAGGAGCAGAAGATCCTTTTGGTTTATTGCACTTGTTACTTGTGCCTTGCCAGGTGGTGCTCAGAGAAACTACTGCTGGGCAAATTTTCCTCGGGGGACTGAGGCAGACTGAATAGTGCCGAGGCAGGCCAGAAGGGGGCACTGTGGATGCCACCTTTCTTTTGCCTGAAAGGATGAACATGACCTCTTGGATCTGCCAGGTTGTCTTGGTACTCTTGCGGGAGAGATACTTTTGTGAGTTTTCCTGTTTCCTGCCATGGTGGAAATACCATCAAAACATCTTCCATACATCTTTTGTATAGATGATTCTGAAGCAGAAGCACAGCGAAAACTGTATGAGCTATGACTGATTATACCACCTGAGACTCTGCCCCCAAGAGTCTGCTTGACTTTAACCTCTTTGCTCCTGTTGTCCACAGAGGGTACGTCTACACTGAAATGTAAACAGGGGCTCAGACTCAAACTTGGGCCCAACCCCCTCCTCCATCTACACACAAATCTGTCAGATCCAGGACAGTAAGCCCTCAGGACCCAGGTCCTAAAACCAAACAACGTTTTGCGTCCCACTGGGATCGGGTCCAAATTCCATCATTTTGCAGTGTGTCTGTAGCTTGGGGCCAGGTCCCCAGACTCATGTCCTGAAATCTTCCAATGCTATCCCACAATCCTTTGTGCCAGTGTTTCTTGGCCTTTCTATCTCAAGACTAGCCAATCGATTCCTGGGAAATGGAAGTAATCATCCTGGTTCAAGTACAACTACTCGGTGTTTAACTCTTGCTTATTATTCTGGCCGCTAAACGGCAAACAGAGTGAAATGTCTCCTGTGCTAGCTATGGCCACTGTGTGGCAGCAAACAGCTTATGCTTTTTCCTGTTAGCACCGCAGCTGAGTGATAGGGATTAATACAGTCCTAGGTGCACAGAGTCCAAACTGTGGGCTGGCCTACTGATCAGCTGTTGAAATGTACACTTCAAAACCAAATCATGGTCACAGGAGAATAACGAATCTTCCAGGCAAATATTAGTCTCCAGTGTCTGGGTGTAGCACCTATTTGACATGCCTGCTATAGTAGGGAAATGCTGATATGTCTGGAATAATTAGTTGTATTATTGTCCTTTGTTAAAGCCTAAGCTCTAGTTGAGAACATCCGGATTAATTCTATGCACTCCTGTTGATGAGGTCACAAGATAACCAGAGGGACACAACAGGAACTGAAACCATCACCGTGTTCGAGTTTCTAGGTTTCACTATAATGTAGTGAGATCTTGTAATGGGGGGTTAGCTGGGGGAACTCCTGGAGGAGGAAGGAAATAGAATCCAAGGAAAGGCAGACACAACTGCTGAAGTAGAAAAGAGAGAAAATCAGAGGCATAGCAGGAATGCAGTAAAAATAGTCTTTTTAAATAAAGAGAAAGCACAAGCACCTCAAACCATGCAAAGTCCAGAGACTCACCCAGAGGTTCAGAAGCTTCTCAATACTTTTATGGATTTCAAATCAGGCTGGAAATGTTACCAGAATGTTTTTTTGGATGGGGGGGGGGGGCAGGGAGGTGGTAGTATTTCCTGCCCCAATCAGGCATGCCAAAATCCAAATGATCTTTTCCAAGTGCAAACCAATTTTATTTTTGAACCTCAAAACATTTTTGGTTTGAGTCTGAGTCCTGAGAGAGATTTAGATTGGTTCTTTTATTTATTTTATGACAACCTGATCATAAAAAGATGCTGGGACAAGTGTTTAAAGGAAATAAGAAATAAGAATTAAAGTTAAAAGCATGACCAAAAATCAAGCTGATCCATAAAGCCTTTTACCCTCGTCTCCATCAAATCCCTCCTCAATTATTATTATACTTCATTATTTGTATTCCAATAGTGCTTAGAAGCCCAGAGACCAGGGTCCTATGTGCCAGGTACTACACAAACACATAGTAAGAGACAGTCCCTGCCCAGAAGAGCTTACAGTTTAAATAGAGAAGATGGACACTGGGTGGGAGAAAGGAAACTTTTAGTTCTATTTCACAGCTGGGGAAATTGAGGTACAGAGAGATTAAGGGTGAAACTTGCAAGAGCACCAAAGTGGAGGAAACAAAAGAGCCTAAATCTGATTGACTTTCAATAGGTCTTTAGGCTCCTAAGTCACTTAGGGTAAAATTTCCAAAAACCTCTTTAGGGATTTTAGGGACCACACACGAAATCTACAGCAGAGTCAGAAACTGAACCCAGAACCTAAATCACAAGACTATCCTTCCTTTCTAAGACCCACTTGTTCCATGATGACTTCAAAGAACTAAAACTGAAGGGCAGCTGAGTAGAGATGATGACCCTGCACCTGAACTGTGCTTGACCCAGGTAATAGGGAAAGGTATTTTTGCCAGTGCCAGCCTATGTTCAACCACAATGAACCTGGGTGAATGCATTTAGGGGAGGAGCTGTGCTTGTTAAATAATTGTCAAATATGGCGCACAGCCAAAGGGAGCAGCAAAGATAGAGGCTTAAACAAAAAAGCCAGACAGAGTCTAGGAAGGAATGTGGTCATGCAGGTAGGCAGGAGCAGAATTCAGTAGAGGCATGAAGGTTAAGTTGAAGCAGAAGCGTGACTTGTACATGGACTAAGAAGACACTGATAAAAACACAGGGGTATATTCAGATTGTGGCCATTTTCAATCAATGGCATAATTCAAGAATTTAGTCATAGGTTTGTTATTTTCTTACCTTAAATAGGAAATAGCACTTTTTGCTTGTTAAATATCTCAACAAATGAAAAATATCTGCAATTCAGCCCATTTTTTCACCTTAAAAGAGTGTTTATCTGAAACTAAGATAATAAACCCATAAAGTCATGTTATAGGTGTTTGACGAAGCCTGTAGTTTGGTGTTGGTTGGTGGCAGTTCCCCTTTACAGCTGCATGACTCTTTAGTACCTTTGTTCTCTTTGTCTTTTCAAGTTCGTCAGAAATGATGTATTGTAGATCAGATTTATTTATCTTAGCGCTATCAAAAACTGGATAGAATAAAGCGGTTGACACCAATGTTAAGCTTTTCCCCCCCCAATCATTTATTACAAAAAAAAAATCGTGCAAGCCAAAATGGATTTTTTTAGCTCCTGCTCTATAAATCTTAGTTGTGTTTCTCTTATTCTCTAGAAGAATAGGCCCCATTGCAAGGAGTCTTCTATCAAGATTAATACTTCTCTCCATCTGAGGATGAGCACAAGACCCAAATGCTGACAGAACTCTCTGCAAAGTCCCACAAATAACTTTCCTGTTCTGCCAATAGATGAATTTCCAGCCACACCTTGCAAATAACGTGTTATAACATGTTCACACAACTTTTTTAAAGGGTCAACGACTGGTCAATTGTCAGTAACATGAAGAGGATACCTAAGGTTTAGGTATTTTGTCAAATCCTTCAGGAAGGCTTTAAAGATCAGATTTTCAAAGACTGGTAAGGATAGTTACACTCACCTGGTTTGTGTGTACACAGTTCTGTGTGAAAACTGGATATTTATAGGCATGTGTAGCCAGTTAGACACAACTACCTGAAGAATAATATGGCAGGCAAAATTTAGGGCATGTGTGCTCCTTATGAAATCTGTCTCTTTTGAAAGCCATCTGGTTGCATCAGAAGAATTTTCTCTCTCTTTCTGAGTTGTATGGGAGAAACACCAGGATCAGAGCGCTGCCAACTCACTTACTCCTTTCCGGGTCCATGTTGTTGCCACTTCTCTCTTTCCTTTTGTTTGTGCTGTCGCTGTTTCTCTCTGCCTGGTCTTTCTTGCTTATAGTCTCCAAGTCAGTTGGCTTCCAAGTGCTGTTTTTCATTTTCCTCATTAATCTTCAGCTTCTTCAATACCACCTGCTACTGAAACAGTGAACTCTGTCTGGGTGGAGCATTGTAGCTGCTTCTGTCATTCTTTTCCCCGCTCTCCTTTAGTAGGTCATCCCTGAGATCTCACTCTTGCTGGTCCATTCTGGTCTCTGTGTTCCAGATCTGGTATCCCTAGTGTTGATCTAGGTGCTTCTCTTGAGCCGCATCCTGGTTCTGGAACACACTTCTTTTCTGATCCTCAGAGAATAGCAGTTCACCAGCTGGGCCGTTGTCAGCTCTTGAGAGTTTATTTGTCTATCTCCGCATAGCCTCATGAGCTGACTTTTCTTGAGTTGCTCATAACTCACCTTACCTGTATATTTCCCCAAAAAGACTAGAGGGCACTTTTTTTTCTCTTTGCTTTTTCCTACTACCATGCTTGCTTTTAGCGCTGTTGGAACTTACTGGAAATTCCCCATTGTCACTACCCCATCATGCTTCCATCATATATGTCATAGTTACTGAGCTAACTACACCACGGATCCTGCCTTGTCTCTTTGAATGCACCCAGCTCGGGCCTCCAGGCCTGGTCTGAGAGTGGGAGAATCTTGTGATTGCACCTCAAGAGGGATGACTGTTTTAGGCCTGAGATATGAAAGGGGATGCACTCAAAGAGACCAGGAGGAGCCAGAGGTGCAGTTATCCTAGTAACTCTACCACATACGATATAATATAACTGTGGATGTTCTCAGTATCCATGTGAATTTCCAGCTGTTCTTGATGCAAAGTAATTTTCCCTGCGAGGTTTCCAGAAGAAACAGGCATGTTCTAGAGGCCACAGAAAAATATGGACAGTTTCTGAGTAGCTCTGCATTGTGTCACAAATATTTTGCATGCTTCTAATAAGGATAACAGTGTGTACTTCCTTATGCTGGTTCAAAGTCCAAGCCTTCAGCCAAACCCTGCACGCCTTACTCATGTTGCAGAAGTGAGTGGGACTGTTAATCTCTTAGTGAAATAATGAATACCACTCTTAATTAAATAAATCCTTGTACAGAGTTAACTAATGTGGTCTGACCAACCTCTTCACAATGATTATTCGGTGGGAAGGACAGATTCTGCTCACGTTCACAGGTGTAAAAACAGATCAATTCTAATCTAGTGTAACTGAGCTCACAACTTGCCCCCCAACCCATCTTGGTAGCCTCAAATGTTTCTATGCAGTGCAATATCCACATCAATCGAAAGCCACATTAGAAGCAATGAAATTACATGACACATCCATCTGCCATTTCTAGTGCATGCACTATAATCTACGACGCTTCATAACCAGAAGGAATTAATATTCTTCATAACAAGAATATGATTTGGCACTTCTCTGGCAGTGAGAGATGGGGGGTTTAATGCTCATTTCAGATGGAGGTCTAGAGGGTTGAAGGTGAAAGGGGCCCTCCATCAAATCCTGCCATTCTTTGGAAGCTTTGGGGGAAATATTTCATACACTTTCCTCTTTATGTACTTTAATAAATCATATGGGAGCATCAACTCTGAGTAAAGAATAGCAGCAAAGGGGAAAAATTACCCAGATAGTGATCTGTCTTACTCCAAGCACGGAAGGTCCTTGTGTCTGTGAGGCCACAGTATTCTTCCTAAAGCTATTTTCCCTTCTCTTAAGGTTTACCCTTGATGCCTCCCCCTGAAAAAAAACTTATGACTGTTGATGTAGGAAACAAACATTATTGGAAGTCCAGGATGTTTATCGTACTCTCAATAGTTTAAAAATAACTTTCCCAGTCACAATTAAATTACAAGGGCTCTTCCTAACTGTGATAATTTTAGAGTCACAGAATAAAATTCTGGCACATTTGAAAGGACATTGTCCAACTTATGATGTCGTAAACAAAAAATTACCCCACCTACATCACTAATACCCTCGATTATTTAAAATTAAAGAAATTTGAAAATCCAGTTTACTTGATCCTCTGCATTCTTTATTTGCTCTCAGATTGGACAACAAAAATCAGTGAAGTCAGTTTCATTCTTGCTTGCTGTCAATATCTCATTCGGGTTCTTTTTGCTGGCTGTTTGGGTTTCAGACTTTGCGAGGGGATGGTTATTTGTTTGAAAACAGTTGTCTTTATTAGGATCTTTAAAAATGTGGAAACCTTCCTGTTGGTCTTAGGTCGTTTCCTTTTTAAAATATACATGTGCCAAATTTGTCAGAATCGATCTAAGCCAACTTTCCCAGGAAGACACTCTGCCACAAATCACACTTGCTGTTTATTTGCACAGGCTTCTCAATTCGATTCACAACCAACGTGTATTAGGAGAAGGACTATACTGCATCCAGCTTGTCACATCATTCCCCCCGCCCCAGGCATCTGTGCCGCTTTCAGTGTAGGGTTTAAAATAGAACAGTGTGAAATGTTCATAAACAGTGTGAAACAGGGGTAAAGGTTTCTGTTCTGTTTTCTCATTCACCTGAAATAAAACATATATTATCATCTCAGACTCCTTGCATTCCCAGACTGAGAAAAAACAACAAAGCAAGAACAGGACAAACAAAGAGACAGCCTCTGGAAAGGTAACTTGCCCTGTAACATTGTACATCAGAACTGGAGTATGAAATGGAAGCTGTCCCTGAAGCAGGCATGGAGACTCCTCCTCATCTGAAAGTGTCATACGTCGGTAAGAGAATGACAACATTTCCTCTTTTTCATAACGACATACAATACACATTCAGTTTCTTTGCAAGCCTGTTACCCAAACCCCAGGCCAGTTTTGCCAAAATATTCATTCGAGTTGATAAAACTGGTCCAGATTTCAAGGGATGCAAAATGGGACAGTTTGATTGGCTTCACTCTGAGTTTTGTGGGTTATTCAACTCTGGAAACTCCAAGCGCAACTCATTGGTTGCGAAAAGTGTTTTGGGCTTCAGGTGAAACATTCTGCATGATTTCCTGGGCAACCAAAGCACCATGTTTTACATAGTCCTAGTGAAATTCTGTGCGTTACACATGCAGGTACAGGGCGTTGTGGTGTCGGGGAAAGGTGGCTTTCATCCTTCTGCTTTCTGGGCTGAACAGAGGCCAAACAAGACCCCAAAGAGCTTGAAGTTAGAGACAGCTCCACAGGAGTTGCCCAGAGTGGCCACAGCAGTATGTGCTATGACCTCACCCTCTACTGCCTTACCCTGGAATGCCCCCAACACCAGGCCTTGTAAGGAGGCCAGCCCTGAGCTCCCTATGGAGGGCCAGTGTGGTATCTGTGCTGGGAGACTTCTTCCCAGCCAGCTAAAAGGCTTTTACAGTCCCTGCACTATTATTTATTCTTATCCATTTGCATTACCCTAGCACCTAGGTGCCCCATCATGTACCAGACCTACATTGTGCTAGGCGCTGTACAAACACCAAACAAAAAGATAGTCCCTGCCCCCAAAAGCTTACAACTGACATATAAGACAAGAGACAACATCTGGATACAGATGCACAGATGGGGGAGTACAAGGAAACATTGAGACAGTGTTGGTCAGGATGATTGGCAGAGATCTCAATATGCCGGCAGCCTAACTGTTGTCCATTTTTGTTAAGGCCTCATGTCAAAGGAGGGTTTGAAGGAGGGTTTGGAAGGCGGATAAGGAGTTAGTTTTGCAGATGTTTTCAGGGAGCTTCTTCCCAGGCATGAGGGGCTTGTTTGAAAATTTAGCAAGTGGGTGATGGAGACTGGCATCCTGGTCTGATAGGCAGCAGGAGTTTTATACTGAATGAGATATAAGATAAATGGGAGTCAGTTGTGGAGGGCAGTGACACAGATGGGAAAGACCCTCCCAGTATTCTCAGTACCTTTGCATTCTTGTCAGAAGCAGTCACATCATCAGCCATCATGTTCTTTAGCCCCTGGTCGGCTAATAGGTAAGGGTGCACATGTTGGGAATCCTGGTGACAAACTGCTGACAAGGGTCCAGGAACTTATGCTTTACACTTGGTTTGCTAAGAAATACATCACCTTTCCTCAATTACTTCAAAAACCAAAAGTGCCCCCCAAAACCTGAAATTCCAACCCTCTATCCCCAGTCCACACCCATTTGTGCCCATTACCAAATTTTCACAAGCACATTTCCTGGTTAGCTTTCTTGAGATGAGGCTCAGACCTGGAAGGATTCCCAGAATGTCTCATTTAGACGCAACTGGAGTTATAATTTCACACTCTGCCTTCAGCTGAATTGGGTGCCACATCCCTTGGAAAACATTCCAGTGTGCATAGGAGAGTAAATAAAGCACCTAACAGTTGGTGTCCAATGGGTTATCAGCTGTTCGTTAAAGATCAGGGTGTTGTGACAGTACTGGATTGATAGGCAGTTAGAGACTCTCTGAAAGGCATTACTTAACCCTTCAGAGCACGATACTCAGACACAGATATTTATGCAAAGCAGTTGCACATTCATATGCTCAGCAATCATCTATCCATGGCAAAAGGTATCTGACCTCCCACATCTCAGCTATTTGATCCAACCTCAATCCCCACAATACTCCTGACCCCTTTCCAGCTCCCCACCCAGAGGTGCCAATCTGGGTCACTCTATCTTCTTGATGGCTCTGTTCCTAAACCCTCCAGATGTGCCCTCTTGGCTGACCTATCCCTATTCTGATGTATTCAAGAGGCGGCTGGGTTAGGAAACCTGGAATGGGAAAGCAGGTCACAAAAGGGGAGCATAGGCCAAAGACTATGGTGTGTTTCCAGGACTTGCTCCAGATAAAACCCAACCTCTTTTGTCTCCTGCCTGCTAGAAACCCCTCTCATATCACTGACCCCTCCCCCACCACGGGGAATTAGTAGTCTAAGGGTTAAAAGGAAAGTACCGGTACGTGTTTTCTTAACTCTAAGCCTCCTTTCGCAATTTCCTTCTTGAGTTGCTTCATCAGATTAGGTGCTTTGCTACATATAAATATTGGCTGCGCTGAGAACATGAACCTTTACACTCTGAAGTGAGGTGAGCGTATTTCAAAAACGTGCTAGGGAAAGGAAGTTGTGGCTTATCACCAGATATGACAAACCAGTGACACTCCCACTCTCTCCTTCCCTCATGCCTAGAGATTTAGAAGAATTAGTGCCTTCAGAAGCCATCTGCAGTGCTCAGGCTAGACGGGGCTAAACTGGACTATCCATGGGATCAGCAGAGAATTCTTGAGAGCAATAACTCCTGTTTTCCTTAGGGTCCAAAGAAGCTGGCAAGTAAGAGACTTCACTTTTAACCAGCTGGTCACATGTGCAGGAGTAAAATGATGCAATAACATGCCACAGAAACATATTCCAAGAGCATCAGAAGTAAATTTACATAAATACTGTGATTGTTTGCTAACCCATGAGAGAATATTGTCTATAAGGGTGGTGCAATGGCAGGGGGAGGCAGCAATGGAAGACAGGGTAGAAATGCTGACAGCCCGCACTTTAAATAATTTTCCAGGCAGAATAGTGTGTTTCTGGTGGTTGGGCTAAATAGTGCTCTGAGAATCCAGATGCTCAGGGGTCTAGATCCCTGCAGATGCTCAGGGGTCTAGATGGAATGATCATAGGATGGTATCAGTGATGACGTCTTAGAGAGGTTAGATGTGATTGCTGCAGGAATCTGACCAACTGCATCAGAGCTTTCCCCCTCTTTATGTCATCAAGGGAACAAACAAAAGATAGCAGACCCTACCTGACAGTGTACTGTAACTTCTTCTCTTCATGTCCTAAATGGCTGTACAGTGAGTTGGGAATCAATAGCTGCTGTGATCCACCCTGGAGGAGACTGAAGGAAAGAAAATATTCCTGCATATAAGTAGTTGGTAAAGCACTTTGGGCCAGATTTTAAAAGGTATTTGGGTACCTAAAGATTCATTGGGGAGCTAAGTGTCTTGGCACTTTTGAAAATACCACGATGCACCTATCTGCGTATTTAGGTGCCTATTTAAATCTAGCTCTTTGATGCTCCATCTCAAAGGCACTAACTACATCAAGTACATGAATTAATTATTATTTAGGAATAAGAACAGCAAAAACACTTACATATTATGCTCTCTTATACCTAATTCCATGGAGCATTTTGTTATACAGTTTATAGGGATGCTATTCATGAAATGGTAGAAAGCCTTTTAAAACACTCATGTTCAACCTTTTTCTTCTCCGCCCCCCAACTTTTTCTTCCCTTCTGTCTCTTTTAAAAATTCACTTCACCTATCCAATATAATATGTTCATGCTCATGAAAACTGTTTTTGTGGCCTCTTCATTACAGCCCTTTCACAGTCGCCCTTCTGCAAAGGAACACATCATTTCACTTCCAGGTTTCATACAGATCTTCTGGGATGACAACTGCATGCACATGGCTCTAATATCAGACCATTGCTGAGGCCAGATATGAAAAACCTCAGCCACCCCAGCCGGTTGTTACCTGGCAACATAATTCTCAACTTTATTGATGTTTATTTTTCTTGTCCTTGGGATAATCCATTTCGATCAAAGGCTTTAATGCCAATCTGTCTGGTTTATCAGAAGAAATGCAAAATATCTTTTATATAATTCTTAAGCCCTCGAGGCAAAGGCTAGGTATTTTTTAAGGTTGTGATTAAAGAAATCTGCAGTCTGGTGTTTTGGTGGCAGTGTAGCTGTGGGGATCCTAGACAGAGAATTTAGGCACCCACAGGATGTATTTTACATTATGTTTCATAAGGCTAAATGTTACCTCTCATCCTTGTATGTGAAACATTCAGCCAATGTTGTATCATTACAAGAAGGCAGGCCTGAGGAATGAAGTTTGGATCCAGAATCGGATCATATTTGAATATTCCCAAAGTTTAGGGAAAGTAGGGGTGGGCATGAATATGTTCAGATTTGATGTCCCCATTGGAACCAGTACAGAAACTTACACCATCTGGATCGGATTGTCTGGTTCTGCCTCATCTCTCGTCTTTATTGTCTGTGCAATAGCATCTAGAATGTTTCAGATGCAGTACTGGCAAAATACTGAACACAGAGGATGCCAAGCATTTCATTCAGCTAAGGTCTATAATGACTTTTTTTTTTAACAGAGCTTTAAGTACCTCCTTTGATTTTTCTTTTAAATGGAATGGGCTCCAACTCCTTGCAGCTGAATAGGTAGGAGGGGTGGAGATGTAGATCTAAGCCACCTATCTCCATCTCCATTCTTGGGCTGGCCAGCCGCTGGCTGGCAAACAGCTTCCCAGGCAACTTAGAGCAGCCTCAGGGACTGCTCTAAATCACACTGCCTGCAGATCTGGCAGAGTGCTGTGTACTCCACCTCTTTCTTCTGAGGAGATGGAGAACAGAGAAGGGGTGTTGTAGAGCTGGGTGTGCCGGCATTGCACCATCTGAGGATTCCTATTTGCTGGGGGGATCCTCAGCTGTCCCACTAGGGCAGCCAGGAAAGGGGCTGAGGATGAAGCCCAGTGGTTTTATCAGGAAAACAGAGGCATAAACCAGTTAGGAAATAAATGTTATATGGAGTTACAGTTAAGGGCACAGAGAGCGGGGGCGGGGAATGTTGCAAAACACAAGTTAAAATAATTGGCCCTAAATCTTATGTTTTGAGACGTAAGCTGCAGGAGTAAGTAAGGAGACATTTCCCTGAATGTAGAACATTACACCATCAGCTAGGTATATTAGAATGGGGGTCCACTTTCCTCTGAAGCAGCAGGAATTGGTCACTGCTTGAGGCAGGACGTGAGCCATGATGGCTCAGTGGACTGATCTAGTATGGCAAATCTCTCTCTGTAAAAATAACTGGTTATTCTTACTATTTCCTTATATTGAAACAGAATTTCCTGCCCCCCCGTCTCCCCGCTCAGATTTTTCTGAGGCTTGTGTAGGGGACAGACCTGTTTTGAAGAGTGTTGAACTCTGGCATAAAGCACCCTGTGCGGTGAAATAATTGCATTAAAGAGCAATTAGTGGAGACTGAGTTGGAAGTCTGGGTCCAGCATTAAAAGCCTTTGATCACAGCCAAGGCAGATGTATTTGACGTAAATTACCAAGTGATGCCTGTTTCTTATCTTGGTTTTTCTGCTTGTGTCACATAAACATTTAGCAAATGCACTGTGTTAATTAGCTTTATTTTATTTCTATGTCAAACAGTCAAAGGGTATCCATTTTATTGCTACTCCTATAGAATTAGATATACAGGGTCAGATTCCCTCCTTTGCCAACAGATGCCCAGCTCAGTAGAGTGGGGGTGGGGGACTCATGGGGATGGTATGAGGGGACGGCCTACAATGGCATGTGGCCCATTGGCAACTGCCAGTAGCAAAAATCCCCAACTGCTGGAGACGGGACACTAGATGGGGAAGGATCTGAGTTACTATAGAGAATTTTTTCCCAGGTATCTGCCTAGTGGGTCTTGCCCACATGCTTAGGGTCTAACTGATTGCCATATTTGGGGTCAGGAAGGAATTTTCCCCCGGGTTAGACTGGCAGAGACCCTGGGGATTTTTCACCTTCGTCTGCAGCATGGGTCATGGGTCACTTCACGTTTAAACTAGTGTAAATGGAGGATTCTTTGTAACTTGAGGTCTTTAAACCATGATTTGAGGACTTCAGTACTGTAGCCAGAGGTTAGGGGCCTATTTCAGGAGTTGGTGGGTGAGGTTCTGTGGCCTGCAATGTGCAGGAGTTCAGCACTAGATAGGATGACCAGATGTCCCGATTTTATAGGGACTGTGCCAATATTTGTGTCTTTGTCTTATATAGGCACCTATTACCCCCCACGCTCTGTTCTGATTTTTCACACTTGCTATCTGTTTACTTAGATGATCACAATGGTCCCTACTGATCTTAAAATCTATGAGTTGGTTATGGCTCCTTGAGTCCATGTACTAATCAGTGCTGACCCCATTAATGCCATGAGTTAGAGCAGCCTTGGGGGCTTCTGTACCACCTCTGCAGGAGCCATGGGGATAGGGGGCATTGGCAAGCTGGAGAATGGAGGAGCCAATGCAGATCTATATACTAGCTATTTAGTGACCTGCGAAGGCCTGTAGGCCATAAGAGTCCTGCACAGGGACTGGCCTGGCTCTGAACAGGGGAGGCATTTAGGTGCCTAGTTCTCTAGGAGTTAGGTGCCTAAGTACCTTGGAGTGTCTGGGCCAACAGCCTTCCCTCTGTCTCTGTTCCAGAGTAAGGCTGACGCTCCTATGGAGGTGTACAAAGAATTATCAGTGCCTCGTTTTCTATTTGGCATTCTTCATTTTTATAATCCTTTTCTTCCTCACCTCTCAAACAACCCTTCTGTAGTAGGCCGGTCACAAGAACACTGCATGGAGGAAAGAGACCATATTACATAAATACTGCTGTACAAATAAGTCTCCTTTGAGAGTCCTTTTTAAAGGCGCACTAACATTAGTTCATAATTTTCAGCTCTTCGTTAGTCATTTCCTATTGTCATATGTTTTAAAAAAAATCCATGAGATTAAAGAGGCAGATTCCATCAGGGTCCTTGTAGTGCTCAGTGGAGTTTGTAGCCCACTAAGTATACAGAAACTTAGTGGGAACGTTGGTCTTGTATCTGTCATCTCAACCTGCTGAGCTCTGAATGTGCAACCCAGGCTTTTGAGTCATACAGTGAGGAGGCACACAACAAAACACAGATGAGGAGGAAGCTTGTGGATGTATAGCTTTCATTTCTTTGTGAGATCTAAACTCTGGGTTGAAGATGCAGCATTTCCAGAATTTAATTCATAGGAATGGACACTGAGAGAAGGGTGAAATCTGGATCTCAGTAGGCTTCTTCTTAATCAGTAGGCAAACTTTCCAAATAATGCAGATATGTAGTGCGAAGAAGTGCAAATTTTGTAGGGTAATTTGTATGCAGTCAGTGGTCACTCTGTGAATGGACAAATTATCATTACTAATGATCATTATTCCCGTAATAAACATAGACAGTTCTTGGTGACATTTTCTTGGGGTGGGAGGAGGGGCTACAATCATAGATGGGTTTCAGAGTAGCAGCCGTGTTAGTTTGTATTCGCAAAAAGAAAAGGAGTACTTGTGGCACCTTAGAGACTAACCAATTTATTTGAGCATGAGCTGTAGCTCATGAAAGCTTATGCTCAAATAAATTGGTTAATCATAGATGATTTTACCCATATATCTGCATGAAGTAACTTAGACCTAGTAGTTGTTTCTTATGGGACATTTTGCATCAAACAAAGAGAATTTGATATTGCATGTCTGGCAATCACTTAATGCATACGGATCTGCGTAGCTTAGACTGGGGAAGGGGAGAAATAGTGGTACTATTCCAAATTCTGTTTCTAAGCCAAGCTCTGCCCTAAATGAGATGTGTTGCTCAGAGGCCTGTCCTCTTAAATTGTCCAAGGTAACGAATGTCCAACACTGCCTGTTACATACAATTGTTTATAAAAATCAGCATAAAATGGAGACAAACAGAGTGGTACAAACTGACTTGTGTAGGTTAAAAGAACTGAGTTCAGGGGTTTTCAGGGCACCTGGTAGAGTCACAGGTTGGCATGACAATTAGGTGACAGGTTTCTAGAAATGGGAGGACATGTTTATAGTTGAAATCACCAAAATGTGTTTGGATCAGTAAATGTTAATGGGATGAGGTTGCCACCCCTTATTGGACATTGTTTATTTGGGGGCCACTAAATAAGAGGGAAGAGTGGACTGGAAAGACTGAGCTTCACCATTTTGACTCTCTCCTTCATCATCTCCTGGGACTCTGGTATCCACCATGACCCCAATAGGCCTCTGTCTTCCTGATCCTGAATGGCATCCTGTCCAGGCCAGGCCACAGAAAGAGGGGACAATTTGACATTGCCACTTCCACCAGCTTCGGCTAAATCCTGAACGGCAGCTGAGATGTGAGATTTGGGTTCCTATTGACACCCACCCTCATATGTCATTTTCCCTCCCTATCTTATTTTCCCTCTTTCCTATTGCTCTCCTTTGTCCTTCTGTCTAACCAGAGTCTGGCTTAGCCAGACAAGACAACTCATCTTTTTCAACACTGTGGTGACCCTGTGAGCAGAAAAGCTGCTAAAAGCAATGTCTTAAACTGCCTGACGTTGATAAAAGTTGCCAGATCTTGCGTGGCACCTACCGTGCTCCTGTTTCTCCAGCAGCCAGGCTACAAGTGAAAGCCAGCGTCAGACACAGAAGCTACATTTTTCTCTCTTTGCCATTCTCTCCTCTCCCTTTTGCATAAATTTCTCTTTGTTTGTCTTAAAGAAAACAGGATCAGACTTCATCAACAGCTCCTGACCATCTCAACTAACTTTTTCTCTTTCCCTATGAAAAGGGCAGTTAATGCAATCTTTAATACCATCTAAAACACTGCCAAACACTAGGGGTTTCTGTCTGAGAGCTCTCTATAGGTAAAGCAAAAGGGAAGAAGGCCTATTGTTAAAATGGAAGCCCTCTTTAATACTTTACATTTTAAATGCTTTAATCATTTTTCCTTTTTCTGTATCTTTAATAAAAGTTTTAAAAGATCATGAATGGTGGCTGTTACAGTGGGAATTGCCACCAACGATTTGACATAAAACCCTGGACAACGCTTAACTGTTTAATGTTGTAACAGTGAACACGGGTTTCATTAACATCTTATCCCTTGAAAAGAAAAGGAGCACTTGTGGCACCTTAGAGACTAACAAATTTATTTGAGCATAAGCTTTCGTGAGCTACAGCTCACTTCATCGGATGCATTCAGTGGAAAATACAGTGGGGAGATTTCTATACATAGAGAACATGAAACAATGGGTGTTACCATACACACTGTAACGAGAGTGATCACTTAAGGTGAGCTTTTACCTTAAGTGATCACTGTCCTTACAGTGTGTATGGTAACACCCATTGTTTCATGTTCTCTATGTATAGAAATCTCCCCACTGTATTTTCCACTGAATGCATCCGATGAAGTGAGCTGTAGCTTATGCTCAAATAAATTTGTTAGTCTCTAAGGTGCCACAAGTCCTCCTTTTCTTTTTGCGAATACAGACTAACACGGCTGTTACTCTGAAATCTTATTCCTTGTTCGGCCAGGACACCCCCTATTGAACACAACAGATGTCACTCAAAATGTGTAGTGTAGGTATTTATAATACATGCTCTTCTGGGCTCCGCTCCTGCTCACCAGGTTTGAATACACTCATGGGGTCTCCTGAGCTTCATGTTGGCAGTTTCCTCTCTGTTGGGCTTCAGATACCCCCCTGGGCTCTGATAGGTTCCTTTGTCTTGCTTTCTTGTTGATTTGGATGGAGGGGGAATGGTAGTATCTCACAAGGCCTGTAACTCACGTCACTGAAAGGTAATGTCACTCCAGCGGCCAAGCAGACCTGCACAATAATGCCCTCCCTCTCCCTTCTCATATGTTTGATCAGTTATGAAACAGTTAAGAACCTTGACATTTCAACAGGTTTCAGAGTAGCAGCCGTGTTAGTCTGTATCCGCAAAAATGTATCCTTGACATTTAGAGTATCTTGCTTAAGCACCTGGGTTAACACCTTGCTGACATGAATCATAGAATATCAGGGTTGGAAGGGACCTCAGGAGGTCATCTAGTCCACCCCGCTGCTCAAAGTAGGACCAATCCCCAATTTTTACCCCACATCCCTAAATGGCCCCCCTCAAGGATTGAACACACAACCCTGGGTTTAGCAGGCCAATGCTCAAACCACTGAGCTATCCCTCCCCCTGATATGGACAAGGGGCAGTTCACACCTCCCACCATGGCTGTGTTCTCTCCAAACTCAGGCAGACATCTCTGCATCAGTTACACTTGGCTCACATTTTGAAGGTTTTCTTAGCCCCCATAAAAAGGTGAGACTTCCCTGAGCCTTGAGGTCAATGGAGTTAAGCAAGTGTATAGCCACTGTAAGTAAGAGGAGATTCAGGCCCTTAGTTTTTCAAAATGAAAGCATAAATTTGGGAGCACAAGATGGCATCTTGGGAGAGATGTCGGCAGGTCAAATAAATACCCCTATAAAGCTCCCAAATCTGGGCATACTACAAACCTATCTTATGGATAGTATAGTTTATCTACCTTACATTTAGCTAACTATGCCCAGAAAGTGAGTTAAAATAGATGATAAATATTGTTTCCAGCAATTTACAATAAAAGCTTCAGTGACTGTAAAAAGAACATGGGTAATTCATTTGAATCTCAGTAAATATCTATTTTCAGCACAGGATAAGATCAGGACAAGTTCTCAATATTTCCTGTTTCTTGCTTATTCTTATAAATAAATGGCCTAGAAACTAGGGTTCAGAAAACCACAAATAGAGCAAATACAGGAAAGGTTCTTTGGAAAGTAGATTCTGGTGATAGATGAGTCACTAGAGCCACAGAACTTGTCTGGAACTGAAGAGCAAACATCACTTTCCTCCCCAAATGCCTCTTTGTATTGGGAAAGCTTCAGCAAATGATGCAGGAGGGGACAAAGAACATTGCTGTGGAAGAGAGGCTTTCATTCCAGCTCCATGTCAGCTGGTGTGTGATAATCCTTTATTTGTCATCCAGGTATTCTGTTATCATTTTATCATATTTCCAATGAGGCACATAATGCACCTTCACTACTGTTCTTATAGCAAACATACACACTCCGCATTTGTAGAGGACAAATAATTAATTATAAAATGGCACACACCTATGAACTGTGCTGACGGTATAATATACAATGGCTAGGGATAACTTTGAGAATTAGTCACACAGAAGCAGCTGCCGCCACTAAAACAAAATAATGCTGTGCAATCTCCAGTAATATTCACTGTCTTTAGAAATTCCACATGTCTTATTCTGGTCATTGTTTATCTCTATTGAAAATACACTACAATGAGTGTTTTAGCCTCAATCTAGGTCTCCTTGTACATATAGCCCCTGGTTTACCTGCTTGCTCTACTTGTGTCTATAGTAATTTCCAATACCTGTTTCTTTTTGTTCCCATTTTTTACCACAAGGCAAAACCCTCTTTGCTTTAGTGGCCAGTTTGCACAAGTGCTTTATTTCTTGTGTTATAACTTTCTCTTGTCACATCTCTGGAATCCTGTTGGGTCCTGTCATGGTAATTTGATAGGTTTCAGAGTAGCAGCCGTGTTAGTCTGTATTCGCAAAAAGAAAAGGAGGACTAGTGGCACCTTAGAGACTAACCAATTTATTTGAGCATAAGCTGTAGCTCACGAAAGCTTATGCTCAAATAAATTGGTTAGTCTCTATGGTGCCACTAGTACTCCTTTTCTTTTTGGTAATTTGATAGTTCAACTAGTTTGCTGGTTAACAGAAAGATCACCTCTCCATACTACATTAGCGGCCTTGCAACACATTTTCAGTTTGGCTGTCTTGGCTGTAATGTAATACAATGCAAATGTATACACAACAATTAGAATTAGACGCGGCAGAACTCAATTTTTATTTTTTATAATTCAGATGGATAATGTCGATATTAATTCTTAAGCATTTTTTTATTATTTTTATCAATCTAATTTTTCACAGCTGTGGGAAATTATGGAGGGGTATCAGACAATTATTCAGTGACAGTAGATGTTGAGATTCAAAGTTAAAGCTTTATAAACTATTAAAAACTCAAATTGTTAACATCTTATGTTAAAATGTACAAAATAAATATAAAATCAACAAACCTTACCCATTTTTACTATTCCTTCACTAGTCCATTTGTAACAAGTCTAATCCAAAAGTCTAAAGTGCTGTGATTTTGATTGTAATAAATTCTCAAACAGCATTTTTCTCACTTTGTCTATCTGTAAATTTTGATATTAATGAAAATACTTTTTCATCAGTTTTTGTGTGGGTACAGTGAAATTGATGTTTCCCACATTTACCAATAAAAATCTAACACTTTGAAGCCTAGATATAATATATTTGGGGCATGTTCAGACTCAACAGAACAGGCTTTTCAAGGGCACATGGATTTTGTTCTAGAAGCTATTTGGATACCTGAAACAAATATGGGGTTTTTGTTTTTGTTTTAATTTTGATAAGCTAGAAAGAGAATGATGAAAAATATCATGCCTATAGTGAAAATGGCAAAAAATTGTTTCTTCATTTTTGGCAGGGATATACAGTTAATTTTTGGTTCTCAGGTAACTTCCACTGGAGCCATTCCCTTCCGCTTGCACAAGCTAAGCAAGGTTGGCCTGGTTAGCATGTGATTGGCAGACTCCTGTGAAGTGGCATGAAACTCTGCCCTTTGAGCCAGTAATGACTTAAATTAATACCACAGCTCAGAGACATAGACCTTGAACTTGTATTCTTCTTAGCATATGTGCAATGCGCCTCATGTGTCATGTAATCAGGATTCACCACCGAATTTGGTCTGCTGGTTGGATCATTAACTTCCCTGGCCTAGGCTGGGTACTGACAGGGAGTGCATCATGAACACTGATCCATGCCTCCCAAATATGCACTGAGGCCCTGATACTTTAGTGGGGCTATGCCTGGTGGGTAGGTCTGCCTAAGCAACTGTACCTTGCACGATCAGGGCCCAAGTTAAGTTTGGCCTTGATCAAACATGCTTAGACATGTGATGAGTAACCGTACTCATGTGAGTAATCTCATTGCCCCTGATCCTGCAGTTGGATTCACATGGATTCACATGGATTCACCAAGGGTCTGCCTGTCCAGATCTGACTGTAAGCTGGGTCACAGAGTTCAGTGGCACGATTCCCATCTCTGTTTACAGGATTGGGGCCTGGGGCACTGTTTTTACAAGAGGGTTTTTTGCACTGATGTAGCTATCTAGCAAAACCACCACAGTAGATTCACTACACAAGCCCTGCTTGGCACTGGTGTAGTGCAGTGGTTCCCAAACTAGGGGCACCGCTTGTTCAGGGAAGGCCCCTGGCAGGCCGGGCCGGTTTGTTTACCTGCCGCGTCCGCAGGTTTGGCCGACTGGGGCTCCCACTGGCTGCGGTTCGCCTCTCCAGGCCAATGGGGGCTGCGGGAAGGGCGGCCAGCACATCCCTCAGCCTGCACTGCTTCCCGCAGCCCCCATTGGTTGAGAACAGCAAACCGTGGCCAGTGGGAGCCACGATCGTCCGAACCTGCAGACGCGGCAGGTAAATAAACCAGCCCAGACAGCCAGGGGCTTTCCCTAAACAAGCGGCACTCCTAGTTTTGGAACCACTGGTGTAGTGTGTTTACATTAGTCACTTGCACCAAGTTACACCAGTGCAAATTTCCCTACTTCAGACAAGCCCTTAAGTAGCATCTGTATTTCCACTGAGGATACAGTGTCTGATTCCCCCTTGCCCTGCACCTTTCATAGTGACTTACACTAGAGCAAAGCATTTGTTAAATGTTTTCAGATTAGAATGATAGTACATTACACCCATTTTGCCGTGATGAAAATCTACCCAAGGGGTAGGGCAAGCGAGAAAGAGGCCTAGTTTACCTTTAAACATTAGATCGACCTAGCTATATTGCTCAGGAGGACTGTGAAAAATTTTGAAGTCGTAATGTTGACCTAAGCCTTGTTGTAGGCATGGCTAGGTCTACTGAAGAATCCTTTAGTCCACCTAGCTCAGAGGTGGGCAAACTAGTGCCCGCGGGCCACATTCCCTCCGGCCCCTGAGCTTCTCGCCCAGGAGGCTAGCCCCCAGCCCCTCCCCTGCCGTTCCTCCTCCCCTGCAGCCTCAGCTCACTGCGCTGGGCAGCGGGGCTGTGAGATCCTGGGGCAGCGCAGTTGCAGAGCCCGGCGTGACCCGGTGCTCTGTGCTGCGCGGTGTGTGGCTGGCTCCAGCCGGGTGGTGTGGCTGTAGAGCTGCCAGCCACTGGTGCTCCAGGCAGCGCAGGAAGGGAGCAGAGACCAGTGGGGGTTGGATAGAGGACGGGGAGTTTGGGATGGTGGTCAGGGGGTGAGGGTGTGGATACAGGGCGGGGGGGTCAGAGGACGGGGAACAGGGGGGTTGAATGGGGGCAAGGGTCCTGGGGGGCAGTCAGGAAGGAGGGGGGGATTGGATGGGGCAGCAGGGGGGCAGTCAGGGGCAGAGGTTCCGGGGATGGTCAGGGGACAGGGAGAAGGGGTGGTTGGATGGGGCAGGAGTCCTGAGGGGGCAGTCAGGAATGAGAGAGGGGGTTGGATGGGGTGGCGGGGAGCAGTCAGGGGCAGGGGTTCCAGGGGTGGTCATGGGGACAGGGAACAGAGTGGTTGGATGGGGCAGGAGTCCCGGGAGGGCCCTCAGGGGGCAAAAAGCGGGGGGGGGGGGAGGTCAGATGGGGGCAGGGGCTGGGCCACACCTGGCTGTTTGGGGACGCACAGCCTCCCCTAACCGGCCCTGCATACAATTTTGGAAACTGATGTGGCCCTCGGGCCAAAAAGTTTGCCTGCCCCTGACCTAGCTACTGCCTCTCGGAGAAATGGGCTCATTACCTTGATGGAAAAACCCCTTCCATCGACTTAGGAAGTGTCTACACAATGGCACAACAGCAACAGCTATAGTTCTGTAGGGGCCATAGTGTAGATGCACCCTGAGGCCTGAAGAATAGGACAGAAATGCTATGCAGGGTTGCACTTGTCTATTTTTACAACAACTATTAGAAACAAGGGTGGCTTTTTTAAAAACCAAAACTTACTAACTTTGATATGTGTTGAGGTCACATTAGTGTTTGTTAACGTTTTTCGTTAGTGATCTTTATAATGATATTGCTAAATTATTTTATTTTACCAGCATTAGTTGGAAGGAGATTTTTATCAGCAAATGTCCATAAAAGTAGATCTCACCCTAGGCACGCAAACCAAAAAAAAATAAAAAAGTTATTTCCATCGATGATAACAGAAATGTACAGATTGTCCGGCAAAGGAGGAAAAATGCGGCTTGAGAATTTCTAAGAATTTGATTTAAGGATCTTCACTGTATATTTTGGCACGTGGCGATGACAAGTTGTGCGTTAAGAGTTATAAAGCGCCGTCTTCATGAATCGCAACGCCTGTCATTAACTAATTATTGTCTGACCGCCCCCACCCCGCCCCATTTCCTGCAACATTTTAAACGGAAAAAAAAAAAGGAAAAAAAGCAGTAAACAATGCTTAAACACAAACATCGATGTGATCCTTTAGAAATGAGATAAAAATAAAGCTTGAATTCTGCCAAGCCGAATTATAACCCTCAGGGGCTGCTTGGCACCAACTCCCCCCCCGCGGTCACTGCCTGTCCACCACTGGTGGCTTCGGAATCGGCTTGATCCCCTTTATTTGGATCACCCTTTCCCGACCCGCCAGACGCCCCCGCCCGCCCTACAGGTAAGCCGGGAAGCGTCGAGCCCGGAGTGGGATTTCCCGGCCGGTGCCTGCCGGCTGCAGTGGGATTTCCCTGCTCGGCGGGACGCTCCGGCGGCGGCGCTTCCCCCTAACTCAGGGCTGAGGCTCCTGGAAGCCGCGGCGCTGGCGGGGCTCCTCCCCTGCGAGTGGCGGCGGCGGGGGCGAGGAAGCTGCAGCCGGAGCCGCCGGGGGAGCGGAGCCCGGGACACCCCGGCAGGTGAGAGCCGCTGCCTCGGGCGGGGGCAGGGACACGCGAGGGGGCCCCTGCCCCGGCCCCTGCCCCGTGAAGTTGAAGGCCAGACCCGGGGGCGGGGAAGAGGGACTCTGGGGTGCACTGACCGAGGGAAACGAGGCGAGTGGAGGGGGCGGAGGGCTGGGCACCTGGGTGCTGGGGTGGGGCGGACGGTGGGCTCTGGGTGCGGTGGGGGGAGGGTGGGTGCTGGGGGGGGCGGGCTCTGGGTGCGGTGGGGGGAGGGTGGGTGCTGTGGGCTCTGGGTGCGGTGGGGGGAGGGTAGGCAACTGGGTGCTGGGGGAGGGTGGGCACTGGGCGCTGTGGGGGGGCAATGGAGGGAGGGTGGGCGCTGGGTGCTGTGGGGGGCGGTGGGGCGGATGGTGAGCTCTGGGCGCTTTGAGGGGCGGTGGGGGCTTTGAGTGAAGGTGGGGGGAGGGTGGGCACTGGGGGCTTTGAGGGGTGCTGGGGGAGGGTGGGCACTGGGTGCTTGGGGGAGGGTGGGGCGGACAGTGGGCACTGGGTGCTGTGGGCGGCGGTTGGGCGGACGGTGAGCTCTGGGCGCTGTGAGCTCTGGGCGCTTTGAGGGGTGGTGGGGGCTTTGAGTGAAGGTGGAGGGAGGGTGGGCACTGGGGGCTTTGAGGGAGGGTGGGCTCTGGGTGCTGTGGGGGGAGAGTGGGCACTGGGCGCTTTGAGGGGAGGTGGGGTCAGGGTGGGCTCTGGGTGCATTGGGCAAGGTGGGGTGGGCACTGGGTTTACGTGGGAGGAAGGTGGGGGAGAGGGCATTGGGGGGGAGATGAGGGAGTGGGCACTGTGTGCATTGGGGGAGGGGGCACTGTAGGAGATGAGGGAGTGAGGAGGAGTGGGCACTGGGTGTACTTGAGAGGAAGGTGGGGAGTAATGGCATGAGGTGCACTGGAGGAAGGTGGAGGGATGTGCGTAGGGATGGGTGTGGTGGGGCCAGGAGGTGGCAGAAGCAAGGTGCATAGTGCTGCTTCTAACTGTAAAGTTTGCCCCCTGCCCCCTTTAGTGACTGCTTCTGGTCTCGAGACAGACAGTGGGAGTTGTAGTGAAGGGGGGAGACCCCGGGTCCTCTTCTGTAAGGGATGGGATTTCCCTCTGTTTGATTTCCCTGGGACTCTCACACGTTCAGCGCACCAGCACAGCTATTCACTTGTACTTGGTTATTAAACCAGGACACTGGCTTCCTCTTGTCCCTCCACGTATCAAAAACCCCATCAGATCCTTTTCAAACAACAGGTTTGGTGATTGATTTGCTTAGGAACACGTAAGCGGAAAACCAATGGCTATACTCGGATTACAGGCTTCGCTGTGACTGTTGTGAAATCTATATGGCTGGAGCAACATTTGAAAGCCAAGTGATGATGACTGAGTTGAAGTGTAAATGTTAAAGTGACAAATGTAATAATCAGATTGTATTTGTTTAAGCAAACCATGCAGTTGTGGATATTGGACACACAGCTGGCAAACACGGCATCTCCCTTCCCACCCATGAACTAATTGGTAAACAGAACAGGAGTACTTGTGGTATCTTAGAGATTAACACATTTATTTGAGCATAAGCTTTCATGGGTTACAGCCCACTTCATTGGATGCACAGAATGGAACATATAATAAGTATCTATAATCTGCAGGTTGGGGGGCTGTCTGTAAGCGAGGACTGGTCTGTCTCCCAAGATCTGTGAGAGTGAGGGTTCATTTTTCAGGACAGGTTGTAGATCTTTGATGATGTGCTGGAGAGGTTTTAGTTGGGGGCTGAAGGTGACAGCTAGTGGTGTTCTGTTGTTTTCTTTGTTCTGTCCTGTAGTAGGTGACCTCTGGGTACCCTTCTGGCTCTTTCAATCTGTTTCTTCACTTCAGCAGGTGGGTGTTGTAGTTGTAAGAATGCTTGATAGAGATCTGGTAGGTGTTTGTCTCTGTCTAAGGGATTGGAGCAAATGAAATTTCCCTTACTTGAATGCTGCCCAGATAATTACCCAGTCAACTTGCTCAGGCAAGTAATGCTCCTCATGAGAGGTTTCAGAGTAACAGCCATGTTAGTCTGTATTTGCAAAAAGAAAAGGAGTACTAGTGGCACCTTAGAGACTAACCAATTTATTTGAGCATAAGCTTTCGTGAGCTACAGCTCACTGCATCCGATGAAGTGAGCTGTAGCTCACGAAAGCTTATGCTCAAATAAATTGGTTAGTCTCTAAGGTGCCACTAGTACTCCTTTTCTTTTTGCTCCTCATGAGATTACTGCTTTAGGGTTTGAACACTAAAGTCAATGGGAATGTGTCCTTGTCTTCAGTGTAAATAAGATCAGGCTTTTAATGTCTACTAGGCATAAAGGGTGGTTATGGAGGAAAGCTTGTTGCTACTAAGTATTACATTTTTTCAGCGTTTTTCCAACAGTGCTACTTGTGTATAATGCTGTAGTTTTAGTCTACTCCTAGCTGATTTATTTCCCTCTTCCCCTTAAAAGTAGCTTCTTAGAAGCATCTGAAGTTTTGCACCAGTGGCTATGCAGTAAGTGTTGGCAGGGTGGTACCATCCCTTCAGGCCTTCTGTATGTCATAACTTTAGTGCAATCTGTTGAATTATTGGTCTGTTACTAGGATGTCAGGCTTTATCAGTCTCAGCTTCTTATTCTTGTGTGGCAAGGTAAGTTTGGGAGCAGACTCCAGATTCTTGTTCTTCAGTACCATGTGCAGTCACACAGCCACTTTCTTGGCAGCAGCTTTGTCTAATCATCTGCTTTTGTGGATCAGAGGGAGGCATGGTTTACCGGAGGAGGATGAAACATTCTAAAATGCTCTTAATTTCCTCTGTTCCTTTTTTTTGCCTTTGAGTGGAAAATTGCTCCTGTTTTCCTCAGACCTACAGGAAATATGCTGCCACCTCTCAATGCTCTCATTGTCTCCTATTCTTCACTGCTGCATAATAGTCACAGAGAAACTGTTTTTCTGGGAAATTAACATTTTCTGTGAAAAAAACATTCTGATTTCCTTCTTCAGGAGCTGGGGATTTAAATAACCCCCTGCAGTGTTGAGAACCCAGATCTGTAGAACTTCTCACCTGGGTGAAGCTAGGCATGTGCATAAGGCCATGTCTATAGCTGTACTGGCAAATTATCCTAGTTAGATGCAGCTTCTACTACCAAAAGTTGCCAAAGCAAAATAAGCTTTTTTGCTGGTATGACTGCTAGGGCTTTTGCTGGTATAGCTGTGCTGGAAAATACTCACGCCTGCAACCGACATAGCTATGCCAGCAAAACTTAAAAGTACGCACTAGGCATCAGTCTCTGCAGGATCGGGCCTTAGTACATGAACAGAAAGAGAAACTGATTTAAAATTGTCTATAAACAAAACAAAGACTAAAGAAGTGTTTTACATAAGAACGGCCATACTGGGTCAGACCAAAGGTCCATTTAGCCCAGTATCTTGTCTTCCGACAGTGGCTAATGCCACATGCCCCAGAGGGAATGAGCAGAACAGTTAATCAAGTGATCCATCCCCTGTCACCCATTCACAGCTTCTGGCAAACAGAGGCTAGGGAAACCATCCCTGCCCATCCTGGCAAATAGGTCCATCAATGGCTATCTTCCTGAATTTATCTAGTTTTTTTTTAACCCTGCCATAGTCTTGACCTTCACGACATCCTCTGGCAGAGAGTTTCACAGGTTGACACTGCATTGTGTAAAGAAATACTTCCTTTTGTTTGTTTTAAACCTGCTGCCTATTAATTTCATTTGGTGACCATAGTCTTTGTGTTATGACAAGGAGTAAATAACCCTTCCTCATTTACTTTCTCCACACCAGTCATGATTTTATAGACCTTTATCATATCTCCCCTTAGTCGTCTCTTTTCCGAACTGAAAAGTCCCAATCTTATTAATCTCTCCTCATACGGCAACCATTCCATATCCCTAATAATTTTTGTTGCCCTTTTCTGAACCTTTTCCAATTCCAAAATATCTTTTTTGAGGTGGGGCGACCACATCTACACACAGTATTCAAGATTTGGACGTACAATAGATTTATATAGAGGTGATATGATATTTTCTGTCTTATTATCTATCCCTTTCTTAATGATTCCCAACATTCTGTTAGCTTTTTTGACTGCTGCTGCACACTGAGTGGATGTTTTCAGAGAACTATCCACAGTGATTCCAAGTTCTCTTTCTTGAGTAGTAACAGCTAATTTAGACATTTTATATGTATAGTAGGGATTCTGTTTGCCAATATGCATTACTTTGCATTTATCAACATTGAATTTCATCTGCCATTTTGTTGCCTAGTCACCCAGTTTTGTTTTATTATCTACATTGATGTAATTTAAAATAAAATAACAGAGGTAAAATAAGACATTTGATCCTGCATTCCCTGTACAAACTACATTTTCATTGCCTTCAACGTGGCAGCTGCCTTGCATGAGGACTGCGGCCATCATGCCGAAAGATATGAAAAGTACCTTGGACGTGTACGATACGCACGCATCAAAATTTATTAGGATGGTCACATTATTTAGCTTTTAATGCTAACTACTGCATTTTTGCAGTTAACTAAATCTTAATGAGAAAAACCCTCATTTTAAAAAACAACAAAAACTGAGGCCTTGTCTACCATTGATATGGTGAACAGTGTTGAGCACAGGTGTTACTACGTAGATGGAGTTACACTGGGGCTAACCCTTCACGTATACACACTGCACTGATATAAAGCAAGTCTTTACTATTACTTTGATTATGTCCTGGAATTATTAGTCCTCTCTCAAAAAAGTTTTTATAACCATCGAACAAAGCTATCTTTAAAAAGTTACCAGTTTAAGTCAATTTTTAAAACCCATATATCAAATTCTGGGAATTTTTACTTTTTTTTTTTTTAAACTGTGAAAGTGGCACAGCTGAGGAGTAACATATCATGTAAAATGGAAATGACAATGAACATTTCTGAAACATTCCTGAAATGTTGGAGGAGATTTATGCCTATGTGCTGTGGTGTACCACTGAGATGTCTTAGAGAAGAATATTGCTTTGTATATCTGTCAATGCCAGCTACAGTGGACTGATCACATCAAGATACACAATTACCCTCAAGTGAAGTTAACAGGTTTTGATTTGTCCATAATAAATCTAGGAAGTTGAGGTTACAGTGTTAAATATCCACAGATTTAATTTTTTAAAGCTTATAAGGAATAGCGAAACTTAAAACAATTAAGTGTGTGTGTGTGTCCTTAAATTGTGAAATAATCCATTGTTTTGTCACTAGTTAAATAACAATTATTAAGTGATCAGGGTGCAAAAATACATAGTGTGATTTTACTTTTTATTTTAATTTTTAAAAAATATCTATAGATATTATAGGCGAGGAAGGATTGTTTTAGGGTCTCACTTGGAACTGGGGTACCACTGAGGTCACCTGACCCGCCAGCTTGGGTTATCTTTACACTGTGTTGCTGTGACAGGCTCTCAAGCCCCCTTCCAGCCCACACACAGGTAGGGACACACCCAGCTGCAAGAATTTTGTTGTTGCAGCCTTTGGAATTAGCTCTCCAGATCTAGATTTGCTAACATTCAGGGAATACTAGTTCCCTCAGCATTTTCTTGGGAGGTAAGGGTGTTGGTTGATAACTGCATTGATGTAGGAAGCACTAATTCTCTTGTATTAACTAACTAACGCACTGCATGTCATTTTTTTTTAATCGTCCTCTAAGGCCCTGATTCAAAGACTCCCTGTGACTTTCTTGGACTTTGGAACAAGCCCTGTCCTTAGCAATTCAGAAACGGGCAGCCATTTTCTCATGTTTAAATGTCCTAGGGCCTGATATGGTCCATGCAACCCTGCACATCTCACAATAACGTTAGTTGAAAGTTAATCCATCCTGTGGCACTAATCAGACCAAATTTGGGAAGGAATAAACATTTTCTGCTTGGTACAGAGTCTATAGTGACAGACTACTTCCTAATCTGTTTATTAAAGTTATGCTATTCCTATTTCAAGACTGGTCACATTTGAATAAACACTAAGCAAGGAAAGTTGATCTGTATCCAAAATGCTTCAATAAATTAAGAAAAATACATATAAAAACTTGTTGGCTCTTGTCTGTACCTAGAAGTGTAGATATGGACAGCTGGAGTGGGGATAGTTCTTATATGCATGAGCAAAACACGAGAGGTTAGAAGATAATTAAATCCATTAAAGGTTTAGGTTTAAACTTCCAATACCCAAGCTTTGACATTGAGAAATAAATAAATATAAGTACAAGGAAGTAGTGTGATTGAATGGTAGATTAATAGACTTTTTTCCCCCCAGTTAAGCTCTGTTTTTACTTTGTAACTACAGGGAGAGGATAGTTTGTAAGACTTATTTGGCTTCTTGGATGCGCTTTGATCACCCTTGGTTATACCTCTGAATGAGGCTATGTCATGCTTACTAGGCAGTTTTGGAGCTCTCTTCATCTCCCATATTGCCCTGTCTCCATCCCTGCACTCTGCAACACATGCCGGCAGTAGAATATTTGCTCAATTTCTTCCATTTTCACCTTCATTTTTGCCTCTCTGCACCTCCCGTGTCAAGAGCTCTGACATGGCTCCAGGATCCCTCTTGAGTCATCAGGCCTGCCCCTCTTCCAAGCTCCTGTGGCCCTTCTTGCTACACCCTGGACATTTGCCCTGGCCTTCTCTGACTCTTGGAAAGACTCCCCTTTCTCATGTGGGATGTTAGTTATATACAGGGAGTCCTCTGACTTATGACGCCACTTACGATGCTTTTCAATTGACTGCCTGTTTCGCCCCTACGACGCTGGATTTGCATAAAGTTAGCTTGAAATCACTTCCTAGTTGCATTATACTGGTATGGAGCTGGAAGTGGTCGCTTCTGATTAGCTTTGAGACAGCAGGGTAGCTTGTTGCCGTGTAGGGTTGCTGCTTGTTTTTGATGGATATCACAGCTTTAAAGTTGGGCTACAAAGTTGAAGTGAGAATTGACTTAAGCATGGATTTATGTTCTGCATTTTGTCCCATAAGCCATGTCTACTGATTTCCAGTCCAGTGGCAAGACCATCCTTCCTGACAAATCACTAGTTAGAGCTGGCCTCCATAATTACTTGTTGTTTTTGGGGTGCTATTCTTATTGTCCAACAGTTGAAATCTAGAAGGAGACATTACTACAACAATGATTTATGATCTGAATCACATGCCTCACAAACAATTCCAAGCACCTAATATGCATTTTAGTAAAGCAAAGAAAATGTATACTTTTATTATCCAAAAATGTAGGCTATATTTACAGGATGGAAAACAGTGACTCTCAAAAATATTTGGGGCGAGTGGTGGAGGATGCCGTGGCCAAAAAGACTAATGTCATCCTTGGATGCATAAACATGGGAATCTTGAGTAGAAGTAGAGAGGTTTACTTGGTTCTGCCTCAGTGCAGAAGGCTGGACTAAATGACTTCTCAAGGTCCCTTTCAGCCCTACATTTCTATGATTCTGGGTTTTTCTTACCTCTGTATTTGACATAGGTGCGACCACTGCAGGAATACTGTGTTCAGTTCTGGTGTCCAGAATTCAAGAAGGATGTTGATAGACTGAAGTGGGGTCAGAGAAGAGCCACAAGAATGATTACAAAGGATTAGAAAACATGCTTTTTAGTTATAGACTCAAAGAGCTCAATTTATTTATTTTAATAAAGAGAAGGTTAAGGGGTGACTTGATTAGTCTATCGATGTCTACATGGAGAACAAATATTTTAAAATTGGCTCTTCAATCTAGTAGAAAGCTGAAGCTAAACAATTTCAGACTAGCAATGAGGTGTAAATTTCTAACAGTGGCAGTAATTAACCATTGGAACAATTTACCAAGGGTCATGGTAGATTCTCCATCACTGGCAATTTTTAATATCAAGATTGGATGTTTTTCTAAAAGAGATCCCTAGGAATTTTGTTGGGAAAGTTCTATGGCAGGGATTGATAACCTTTGGCACGCAGCCCATCAGGGAAAGCCCCTGGCAGGCTGGGCCGGTTTGTTAACCTGCAGCATCTGCAGGTTTGGCTGAACGCAGCTCCCACTGGCTGCAGTTTGCCGCTCCAGGCCAATGCAGGCTGCGAGAAGTGGCGTGGGCCAAGGGATGTGCTGGCCGCCCTTCCTGCAGCCCCCATTGGCCTGGCACGGCGAACCGCGGTCGGTGAGAGCTGTGATGGGCCAAACCTGCAGACGCGGCAGGTGAACAAACCGTCCTGACCCCACAGCAGATTTCCCTGGCAGGCCATGTGCCAAAGGTTGCTGATCCCTGTTCTACAGTATGTGTTATACAGGCGGTCAGACTAGACTACCCTTCTAGCCATGAAATCTCTGAATTTTACAGTGAGAGATTAAAGGAACTCATTTAAACTATTTAGTTTATTAAAAAGAAATTTGAGATGACTTAATTATGATCTAGAACTACCAGTTCAGGAAGAAGAGATCTGATATTAGCGGGCTCTTTAATCTAGTGTAAGGGGACTGTTGCCCCCTTACTAACATTCAGTGGGGGTGTTTTAGTTGCTAGCTCCCAGTACTAAAAAGGGGGAAGGGTCGATGGGAAACCAGGACCCGGGGACTGGCAGTCCCCAGGAACAATGGGGAGAGGCCAATGCTCTAGGTCAGCCTGAATGACAGGGTGGGCAGGCTAATCAGGGAGTCAGGAGGCCAGGGAGGTCCCATCCTCCGTGTGAGCTGGATTTGCCTGGGTCAGACAGAGTGGGGCTAAGCTAAGGAGAAAGCAGGGGCCTGAGCTAAGCTGGGGAGCAGAGCTGGGCCAGATCTAGAGGGACCAGAAAAGCAGCCCAGAGAGAGCAGACCCTGTCCTGGGAGCAGAGCTGCAGCCCCAAAGCTAGAGGCTCAGCCCAGAGAGAGCAGACTTGCCCTGGGAACAGAGCTGCAGCAACCAGAGCCAGAGGGGCCAGAAAAGCAGCCCAGGAAGCAGGTCAGTGCTGGGAGCAGAGTCACAGAAGCAGCCTGCAGAGCAGACCTGCCTGGGAGCAGAGCTGCAGCAACCAGAGCCAGAGGGGCCAGAGAAGCAGCCCAGGGAGCTGGAGGCAGAGCAGCAGCAGTGCAGAGACAGAGTGGTGCGGCTGGAGCAGACCGGAGCTGGGTGCTGTGAGCAGCTGGAGAGACCGAGGGGGACCCTGGGCAGCGGGCCCAGCACAGGGAGACGCCTCAGCCAAGGGGCTCTGCAGGCCAGGCTTGGATCGTAACCCTGACAGGTCAGGGGCAACACTGGGAAGAAGGGTCCTACCACTTAGAGCCTGAGAGCGTGTGGCCACCACCAGAGCAAGTGTCCAACCCACAGCATCCCTGCAGCACAGCCAGGGCCGGAGAAGAAGGCCTGGGACTTACAAGGAACAGACTGTGAACTGCCCTGACGTTCCAGAGACATTGTTTGTGATGCTCCCTGCCACAGAACGGAGTGATGGGTTTCCTTTAACCTTTCCCATCTTTCCTTATTCTTTTTAAAATTAATTGTTGATTAAATAACTTGCATTTGCTTTAACTTGTATGTAATGGTCAGTGGGGGTCAGAGAAGTGCCCAGTGCAGAGAGAGTACCCCAGAGTGGGGACACCCTAGCCCTTGTCCTAGGTGACCACAGCAGGGTTGGGGGTCGAGCCCCCCAGGAATCCTGGACCCAGCCTTTTTGGGGTTACAAGGACTCTGCCAGACAGGAGAGTGGAAGGGGAGTCCTCAAGGTCAGGGAGGCCACTGGGTAAAGGAAGTGGGAGCGAGGACTCAGATCCTTTCGCTAGCCCACTTCACCAGGGTAGTGCAGAAGCCAGGAAAGTTCCCCACAATAGCGGGACTATTCCCCTGCTTACACTAGCATACAAAGACATAACAAGATCCAATGGATGGAAGTTGAAGCTAGCAAAGTTCAAACTGGAAATAAGATACAAAATTTTAACAATGAGGGTAATGAAGCATGAATCACTGGGTAAAATTCTGTGTTTGTCTTATGTTAGGTAGGAGGTCAGACTAGATGATTGGAATGATCCTTTCTGACCTTAAAACCCATGAGTAAGTCCGCACAATAAGTACAGTTTCAGAGTAGCAGCCGTGTTAGTCTGTATTCACAAAAAGAAAAGGAGGACTTGTGGCACCTTAGAGACTAACCAATTTATTTGAGCATAAGCTTTCGTGAGCTACAGCTCATTTCATCGGATGCAGTGAGCTGTAGCTCATGAAAGCTTATGCTCAAGTAAATTGGTTAGTCTCTAAGGTGCCCTCCTTTTCTTTTTACAATAAGTACAGTGTGGACAGAGGTAGTTCTGAGTTCACTACGCAGTGCTCTACAAATGTCCATCAGAACTTGTCTGGAGAGACCATCCTTACTGGGAGAGAAGATTGTTCAGTTTCCTTGGGATTTAGATGGAATAATGCTGTGTCTTACAATATCCTTCCTATATCCCCCACAAAAACTGTACACAAATTCCTGGTTAATAATCTTGTTAGTAAATTCTTGTTAGTAGGAAATACACTGTTAGTCCTGAGACGGAAATGAGAACCAGATGCCTAAAAAGATCTGAAAGTGAAATTCAGACTCTGAATCATCAAGTACTGTATTCCAGACACTAAAGGAAATAAAAGTGGCAGCAACCTAATTTAAAAAATCAAGTGTCCCTGCCTTTGGGACTGGTGTGGCTAGATTATTAGTAGCTACGATGTCTTGAAGCTATGGTGAACATAGATCCGTACTGTTGAATTGGGCTTTCGGAGAAACTGCAGTGACAATGCTAAGCAGATAATGTAAAATTAATTTCAGATGTGGATAAGGTGAGCTCCAATATGCATTTTGACATATGTCCCCGGCCAGCACATCCCTCGGCCCCCGCCGCTTCCCGCAGCCCCCATTGGCTGGGGACAGCAAACTGCTGCCAGTGGGAGCTGCGATCGGCTGAACCTGCAGACGCTGCCGGTAAACAAACCAGCCTAGCCTGCCAGTGGCTTTCCCTGGCAGGCCATGTGCCAAAGGTTGCCAATCCCTGACTTAGTTCCTTGCTCTTTATAACTCTGTTCCCTAGACCTTGCTGCCTGGATGCTGGGAAATGGAGCACTTTGGGATAAGGAAAACTGGGCTGCAGAACAGTTTGCTTAGTGGAGTTTTTGGACCTGTTCAAGGCAAGGTTAGATTGTAACTGGCAGTTGTATGATGCCATTCCTGCTGTATGATGCTGATCATAGAGGTCCTGTTAATATTTACTGTTGAGAATCTTGCTTAACAAAAACATATTACAGGGTCACACAGTTGACACCTTCGCTATTTTATGGCTAAAACATGTGATGCCTACGTAAGCCCTTTTGACTTTTTTCCTTTTTAGACTTATATTCCCCGTTTCATCTCCCTACCTTCTATTTTGAACATATTTCCATCTTTCTTGTACCATTTGTGCATCCTCTAATAATAATTTTAAGAGATGTTTTTATAGATTTCTCTTGCTAGAGTGCATAGCTGCCAAGTTTCAAGGAGTTCCATGTGACATCGTATGCAAGTTATTTAATGATTTAATTTGTATAGTACAAAACAGTTTGCACTTAGGCACAAACTTCTTCTTTTTTAAGCTTTGCGCAGTGAGGGCTGATGAAAGGCAACAACTCATTTGACCTCCAGTGGAAACAAATCACTGATTTCCCTCACAGGGTTGGTTCCCCTGGGCAGTTGTGAGAAGGCAGGTCCTTATTCCTGGCACTTCTCAGAATTAAAGGGAGAGGTTGGCATCATGGCAGGTAAATTAAGGTCTAAAGGAGGTGCAGTTGCCGTGCAGGAAGGAGCTGGAGGTAGTTATTGGTGTGAACCTGGAGGAGTTAGCCCTATTAGCCCCTTCCATGCATCAGTTCCAGTTCCCACCCTGTCTTTCTATTGGTTCCTGAGCCTCATTCAACCCATTCAAACCCCCCATCATCCCCACTCACATTCTGTTTCCCTATTAACTCCTGACCTCTCCATAGCTCCCTCCAGTAGCTCCTGTCCTACTCACTCTTAGCTTGGCCAATAGCCCCTGAGTCCTCCGAGCATCTCCTCCTTCCCCTTGGTACCTCGCATTAGTCTGTTCTCTCCCCTCTGTGGTGCAGCCTTACCAGACGTCCTCTGCTGAGCTCCACGCAAATATGAACTGGGAGGCAAGAGCAGGCAAAGGAGGAGGCACCGAGGCTGCCTACTCTTTCTCGGCAGTGCCCCAGCGACTTTGGTGGCTCTCTGTGTGTGGTATTTGTGTAGTGAGGGTACTGTCTGAATGTGCAGTTTGCTGTGAGCCCTGATGTTAGAAAAACATCATGAAATAAATAAGACTTTCTGCCTCCCGCTGGTACAGCTATGAGGCATGCTGTCCTGGGTCTTGCTTTGTGTGGCAGAAAGGGTGGAAAGTATTGGTGAGAAATTTTGTATATAGCACTTCTTCTGTTTTAGAAGATAATGTAAGAAGTGAAAGTAATAGCTCCACAAGTTGGAGGCAGGTGCATATTTTTTTTTCTCCACTAACTTTCACTACCAGGTACTATTTTAAGATGTCTGTAACATTTGATTCTTCAGTTACTGCCCAGAGTTAGTCTGCTTTTATGTGAAAAGAAAAACAAATTCTTCAGATTGTGTAGGGAGTCTCCAAGTAGCTAGGGCTGCTTCCTTCCTCTCCCCAATCAGGACTGCAGACAAATGAGTATGCAGATCATGTACTCATTATTGTAACTCATTGTATATGTGACCGGTTATTTAAAAAAAAAAAAAAAAAGCAAGAGCCCAGGGCTTAAAATACCCAGGGATCTCTGTGTACAAGAAAAAATAAAATAAAAACAAATCTCACAACAAGCTTTGTAAAATAAATGTTGTTAAGTTCAGTGTTTGCCTCTAGAGTTTTTATATTATGACATTCATCTGCAGAAACCTAGATTTCCTTCAGATAACATGAATAAAAGGAAGTCTGTTGATCTGTTTTTATTCAAGCATTGCAGCATGCAAGAGTTGTCTTTGGTGAAGCAGTTAGCATTTAACGTACTGCCTAATATAGTGTAAAGTGATGGTAAGAGAGGAATGGACCAAACCAAAAGACTATAATGTGCACGATTCCAGTATGTCACCGTTTCCCAAAGTGCTTTTCAAAGAATTATGTAATAATAGAGAGAGATTACTTTCAATTGAAACTGCAGGAAAAATTTAGGAAGAAAAAAAAAAATGTAATTGCCAGAGTTGGAATTTGGCAAAAACACATAAACCCCTGCTGTTGCAAAAAGTCCTATGAAATCTTGAATGACCATATGTGATTAGGACTTTATCTACACATTTGCACCTGCAGTAGCCAGTAACACCAGCCTGGGACACTTGTTTGTATTGACACAGAGGGAAGAATAGTCTGAATCATATCCAGGACCAGCTCTAGGCACCAGCAAAGCAAGCACGTGCTTGGGGTGGCACATTTCTAAGGGCAGCATTCCAGCCATCCCATCCCCCCCCCACCAGCTGAGCCCACTGGCTGCTCCCTCCGCCCCGCGCATGGGTGGAGCTGGGGGCGCTGCTCCCCACCCCGCGCCGGGGCAGGCTCCCACCTTGCGGGCGAGATTGTAGCCCTGCCTGAGCGGCGGGGACTGCTTGTGGACCTCTGCGGTGCCAGTCCAGCCAGAACTGAACCCGGTCCCCAGACCCAATTTATGAGAAACTGGGTGCATCGGAAGACACTAACGTTTTTCATTACAGTGTATAGTTGAACCCAAATTGTTTGTAATTGTGATTTTGTTAAAATTAAATGAGTACACTAGTAGGAAATTGTTTTATTTCACTAACTACAGATTCTCTATTTTCATTTTTTTTAAAATTTGTAAACAGCCAAAAAACAAAACAAAAACATTGCAAACGTGTAAATGCCAAAAAAAGGGGGGGGGCAATTTTTTTTTGCTTGGGGTGGCAAAAAACCTAGAGCTGGCCCTGATCATATCTGTATCATTGGGGTATTTCTTGTAGGTCTCCTATCCACATTTTGGCCCTGTTTAGCTTATGAGATAAGAAATCACAGCGCTGGGAGGTATGGCTGCAAGCCCATCCAAATCAATGCTTCATATTGGCATCACCTGTTCTACAAGAAAAGTTAAATGATTTAAGCAGCCAACATTGCAGGGATAAAATCGTGACCCTATTGAAGTGAATGGGGCTCAGATTTCCCTCGAAACGTTTAAAATAAAGTCATCACATGAGGAACTGAATTTGAAAGCTCAAGGATAAACTGATAAACTTGAATGCAGACAAAGGACTACCAGTAATTTGCAAAAGTATTTTCATAATCCTTTTGATTAGGATTGCTTATCTGAGGCAGGCTATGTTTCCAGATAAGTAACTAAAAGCAAGCCATTAAAATGTAAGTATGCAAAGCTTTCTGTCTCTCAAATTATTTGCTTATAATGGTAACGATTTATACTTGAGCGAGGTTCTGTAAGCAGTGATAGGAAAGGTCTGATATATCTAACGTGACCTGTTTCATATCTAACACACGTTAACATACCCTAAGTCATGTCTGTCTATCAATTAGCTGCAAAAATTAAAGAGAATAACGGGTATGTCTACACTACAAAATTAGGTTAAATTTATAGAAGTCGTTTTTTTAGAAATCGTTTTTATATAGTCTATTGTGTGTGTCCCCACACAAAATGCTCTAAGTGCATTAACTCGGCGGAGTGCTTCCACAGTACCGAGGCTAGAGTTGACTGCCGGAGTGTTGCACTGTGGGTAGCTATCCCACAGTTCCTGCAGTCTCCGCCGCCCATTGGAATACTGGGTTGAGATCCCAATGCCTAATGGGCAAAAACATTGTCGCAGGTGGTTCTGGGTACATGTCGTCAGGCTCTCCCTCCCTCCGTGAAAGCAATGGCAGAAAATCGTTTTGTGCCTTTTTTCCTGAGTTACCTGTGCAGAAGCCATATCATGGCAAGCATGGAGCCCGCTCAGCTCACTATCACCCTACGTCTCCTGGGTACTGGCAGACGCGATACTGCATTGCTACACAGCAACAACCCATTGCCTTGTGGCAGCAGATGGTGCAATAGGTCTGATAACCATCATCGTCATGTCCAAGGTGCTCCTGGCTGCCTCGGTAAGGTTGGTCAGGAGCACCTGGGCAGACATGGGCGCAGGGACTAAATTAGGAGTGACTCGACCAGGTCATTCTCTTTAGTCCTGCTGGCAGTCCTATTGTACCATCTTCTGCCGAGCAGGCAGGAGATGAGGATGGCTAGTAGTCCTACTGCACCATCTGCTGCCAGCCAAAGATGTAAAAGATGGATGGAGTGGATCAAAACAAGAAATACACCAGATTTGTTTTGTATTCATTTGCTCCCCCCTCCGTCCGTGAAATCAATGGCTGACAATCGTTTCGGTGAGGTCTGTCAGGGGCACCTTGAAAAGTTTAATGGAGATTCAGTCCTGCCTGAAATACCAGGGGAGGGATAGCTCAGTAGGTTGAGCATTGGCCTGCTAAACCCAGGGTTTTGAGTTCAATCCTTGAGGGGGCCATTCTGTGTGACAGTTGTTTTTGTTTCTCCTTGAAGTAAAGCCACCCCCTTTGTTTTTAATTCTCTGTAAGCCATGTCGTCAGTCACCCCTCCCTCCGTCAGAGCAACATCAGACAATTGTTCTGTGCCTTTTTTCTGTGCAGACGCCATACCACGGCAAGCATGGAGCCCGCTCAGATCACTTTGGCAATTAGGAGCACATTAAACACCACACACATTATCCAGCAGTATATGCAGCACCAGAATCTGGCAAAGAGAAACTGGACGAGTAGGCGACGTCAGCGCGGTGACGTGAATGATGAGGACATGGACGCAGACTTCTCTCAGAGCACGGGCACTGGCAATGTGGGCATCATGGTGCTAATGGGGCAGGTTCACGCGGTGGAACACTGATTCTAGGCCCGGGAAACAAGCACAGACTGGTGGGACCGCATAGAGTTGCCGGTCTGGGATGATTCCCAGTGGCTGCGAAACTTTCGCATGCGTAAGGGCACTTTCATGGAACTTTGACTTGCTTTCCCCTACCCTGAAATGCATGAATACCAAGATGAGAGCAGCCCTCACAGTTGAAAAGTGAGTGGCAATAGCCCTGTGGAAGCTTGCAACACCAGACAGCTACCAGTCAGTCGGGAATCAATTTGGAGTGGGCAAATCTACTGTGGGGGCTGCTGTGATGCAAGTAGCCAACGCAATCAAAGATCTGCTGATATCAAGGGTAGTGACCCTGGGAAATGTGCAGGTCCTAGTGGATGGCTTTGCTGCAATGGGATTCCCTAACTGTGGTGGGGCCATAGACGGAACCCATATCCCTATCTTGGCACCGGAGCACCAAGCCTGTGAGTACATAAACAGCAAGGGGTACTTTTCAATAGTGCTGCAAGCACTGGTGGATCACAAGGGACATTTCACCAACAACAACGTGGGATGGCCAGGAAAGGTATATGACACTTGCATCTTCAGGAACTCTGGTCTGTTTTAAAAGCTGCAGGAAGGGACTTTATTCCCAGACCAGAAAATAACTGTTGGGGATGTTGAAATGCCTATAGTTATCCTTGGGGACCCAGCCTACGCCTTAATGCCATGGCTCATGAAGCCATACACAGGCAGCCTGGACAGTAGTCAGGAGCTGTTCAACTACAGGCTGAGCGAGTGCAGAATGGTGGTAGAATGTGCATTTGGACGTTTAAAAGCGCGCTGGCGCAGTTTACTGACTCGGTTAGACCTCAGCGAAACCAATATTTCCACCGTTATTACTGCTTGCTGTGTGCGCCACAATATCTGTGAGAGTAAGGGGGAGACGTTTATGGCGGGGTGGGAGGTTGAGGCAAATCGCCTGGCCACTGGTTACGCGCAGCCGGACACCAGGGCGGTTAGAAGTTGTCAGGAGGGCGCGGTGCACATCAGAGAAGCTTTGAAAACCAGTTTCATGATTGGCCAGGCTACGGTGTGAAAGTTCTGTTTGTTTCTCCGTGATGGAACCCCCCACCACCCTTGATTCGCTCTACTTCCCTGTAAGCTAACCACCCTCCCCGCCTCCCTTCGATCACCGCTTGCAGAGGCAATAAAGTCATTGTTGCTTCACATTCATGTATTCTTTATTAATTCATCACACAAATAGGGGGATAACTGCCAAGGTAGCCCAAGAGGAGTGGTGGAGGTGGGTAGCACCAGGAGGGGTGGTGGAGGAGGGAAGGACAAGGCCACACAGCATTTTAAAATTATAAAACTTATTGAATGCTAGCCTTCTGTTGCTTGGGCAGTCCTATGGGGTGGAGTGGCTGGAGGCCCCACCACTGCGTTCTTGGGCATTTGGGTGAGGAAGCTATGGAACTTGGGGAGGAGGGCGGTTGGTCACACAGGGGCTGTAGCGGTGGTCTATGCTCCTGCTGCCTTTCCTGCAGCTCAGCCGTATGCTGGAGCATATTAGTTTGATCCTCCAGGAGCCTTGGCATTGAATCCTGCCTCCTCTCATCACGCTGCCACCACCTTTCAGCTTCAGCCCTCTTTTCAGCCCACCACTTCTCCTGGTCATTTTGAGCTTTCCTGAACTCTGACATTATTAGCCTCCACGCATTCGTTTGTGCTCTGTCAGTGTGGGAGGACAGCATGAGCTCAGAGAACATTTCATCACGAGTGCGTTTTTTCCACCTTCTGGGACGGAGAAGATCCTGTGATCCTTGAAACACATGCAGCTGGTGGAGGAAAGAAAAGGGACAGTGGTATTTAAAACACATTTTTATAGAACAATGGGTACACTCTTTCATGGTAAACCTTGCTATTAACATTACATACCTAGCACGTGGTTCCTAGCCGCTGTTTGTACAAGCGTAACTTACCTTTGCTTGGAACCAGTTTAGGTGAACTTAAAGCACTGTCCCCTCTGTCTCCTAGGGCTTTACACTGGTGCAGCTATGCTAATGCCTGCCACCAACGGCAGAAATCGTGGGGAAATTCTTTATATAGACAGGGGCTAAACTATTTCAGCTTTCACGTTGAGGGAGCTGGAATGTGTAAAGTTGCACTAGGTTAGGCTTCAGTAGAGTTGCCTTTGAACTGAAACCAGTATTAAGACATGTGAATAAAGAACATCTTCCTAATAGCCTCTGTTTGTCACTTGTTGGTCTTTTCAGCTACTTATTATAAGAATTGTTCTAAATGTTGAGGAGTGGTTAGTCATAGCTGAAAGCATCCTAACTTAAGCATATGTTCACAAAGCTTGGTGGCAAGCAAACCGACCCTTTATTTTCACTTTCATTGTATAAGCAAATTGAATACAACAATTAGAATATTTATGAAAGGTATAACAGCAGCATTCATGTGCTCAATTGCATATACTTGATTTTTACTGCTTTTGAGGGTACTTCTTAAAGTTTGCTGGGTAATGTTTCAGTGTAAGCCTACAGGTTCAGTTTATCGTGTTGTTCCATGGGGACTGGTGGCAGTAGTGGGGTGAGTAGTCAGAATGAATATGGCAACACATTCCACAATGATGGTGCATCATATTGTAATTTAGCATGACTCTCTGCACCTATTTACTAACAATTTGCACTTGTAGAAGGTCTTCCATCTGAAGGTCTCAAAGTACTATATGCTAGTGAATTTAGCTTCACGACACCCCAGAAAAATAGTGAATAAAGATGAATTAGTTTACATAATTTATCTAAACTCTCAAATGAGCCTTTTGACAAAACCCCTCACGAGCATTTTAAGGAAACTTAATAACCAAAGTAATGTTCAGTTCCAATAATCAGAATAATATCAACTACTTGTACATATTCTAAATATACTGTAACTATCCAGGAAAAAGTGGAGAGCTCAAAGAAAACTAATTAATGTGTTGAGATGGCCAAAAATCAAACATAGTGCTAGCATACCTAAAGAACAGGAGAGAAAACGCTAAAAATGTTTAGTTATATCAGTTAATGGCGTGCTCTGACCTTAAGTACTATGGTGAGTTCTGATCACATTGTCTCAAAACAAAACAGAAAAGCAGAAATAGAGAGGGTTCAAAGCTAGGTGACAGAAATGATTAGAGACATGGAAAGCCTTCTGTATGAGGGGAGAGAGAAAACATTGGGACTATTCAGCGAGGCTCTGAGTAGGTATAAACATAAATAGTATAGAGATGGGAAATAGGACACTCCTATTTATTCTTTCTCCTAATACATGAAAAAACCCAAGAGGACATTCAATGAAATTGAAAGGCAAAAAAATTAAAATTGATCACAAGAAATACTTTTTATGCATAATAAGCCTGTGAAACTCCTTGCTACAATATATCATGAATGCCAGAGAAGAACGAAGGAGGAGGTATTGGGGCTGAGGCTCTGGCCCTGAACAGTTTTTTCTCTGCATACGTGTGATTGCTTAGACAAGATTTTGTGATGTTGTTGGCACCAAGCATTTGAAATTTACAGCAGGAAAGAAAACTTCTGATCTACGAAGGAAGTAGAATATATGGAGAATGCTGAAAGTATTGAAAATAAGACTAAACTTATTATGAGCAAGTGAGAACCTGCTGCTGTCTGTTAAATTATAGTTACTGTCCTGCTGCTAAAGATGGTGAGTAAAAGCAGGAAAAGAAAACACTGGAGAAAGTAAGAGCAGGCTGTTTTTTTGGCATTTGCTGTAGATCACAGTAATCAGTTAAGAGAAATGCACATATTTATAAAAAGACACTCCGATGAAGTGAGCTGTAGCTCCCGAAAGCTTATGCTCAAATTTGTTAGTCTCTAAGGTGCCACGCAAGTACTCCTTTTCTTTTTGCGGATACAGAGTAACACGGCTGCTACTCTGAACCCTGGCACATATTTATGCAATTCCACTGCAGCGCATTGTCTCGCCCAGTGTTGTCACTGGAAAGTTTGTCACTGCTTCATCAGAACACAGCATTGTGGTGAGATGTTATTGGGATAATCTTTCTTTACTTCTTACTGTGATGCTCTGTCGGGGCATCTAGAATTGTAGTCATGCAATTACCTTTCTGCGTTATCAAGAGGGATTTTTCTGGTGCTTTACTGGATGGTAGCTCCCCACCACCCCAGTTTGGGAGCCAGCCAAACAAACTCTTTAGGATTCTGCCAGTCCTAACTTTGCCTTGCAGGTTAACCCTTGGTGTACTTCAGTTTCCAGTCTCTCTAGAACAGTGTTTCTCAACCTTTCCAGACTACTGTACCCTTTTCAGGAGTCTTATTCATCTTGTGTACCTCAAGTTTCACCTCATTTAAAAATTACTAGCTTATAAAATCAGATATACAAAAGTGTCACAGCTCACTATTACTGAAAAAAAATAGCTTACTTTCTCATTTTTACCATATAATTATAAAATAAATCGATTGGAATATAAATATTGTACTTACGTTTCAGTGTGATACTGGAGCCTGTTCTTCACTTGTGAGCTTTGTCTGAAGCCTAAGCGCTGACGCTCAGGGCTGAAGCCTGAGCCCCGGTGCTTGGAGCTGAAGCAAGTAGCTTAGCTTCGCAGGGTCCCCTGTCCCCTGGGCAGTTGCCCTGCTTGGCAGCTCCTATGCCAGTCCTGCACTTGCGATCCCCCTAAAACTGTCCTGCGACCCCCATGGGGGTTACAACCACCAGATTGAGAAACACTAATTCTAGATGAGCAGAGTCCCCCCTGGAAGACCGCTGCGTACCCTGAGGGGTATGTGTACCCCTGGTTGAGAAGCATTGCTCTAGAACAGTGGTTTTCAAAGTGCGGGTTGCAACCCAGTACTGCGTCATGGAAGGTAAGGCACTGGGTCGGGGCAGCTCTGGTCAGCACTGCCGACCGGGCAGTTAAAAGTGCTGCCCAGCTAAGGCAGGCTAGTCCCCCCCTGTCTGGACACCGCGCTGCGCCCTGCAAGCGGCCAGCAGCAGGTCGGAGTCCTGTAGCCCCCCCCCGCCTAGGAGCCAATGTGCTACTCCCGCCCTGAGCACTGGCTCCTGGCCAATGGGAGCTGGGGAGGCGGTGCCTGTGGGCAAGAGTCGCGCGTAGCCACTTGTATGCTCCTCCGCCTAGGAGCTGGACCTGCTGCTGGCTGCTTCCAGGTTGCAGCGCGGTCCATGGTGCCAGGAAATGCAGGAAGCCTGCCTTAGCACCCCCGCTGTGCCACTGACCATAAGCTGCCTGAGGTAAGCACGTGCCCCACCCTTGTGCCCCAATCCCCTGCCCCAGCCTGGAGCCCCCTAAACCTGCAGCCCCTTTCTGCACCCCAAACCCCTCATCCCCAGCCCCACCCCAGAGCCTGAACCCCCAGCCCAGTGCCCCCTCCCACACACTGAACCCATCATTCCCGGCCCCACCCCGCAGCCCTCATCCCCGCATCCCAACCTTCTGCCCCAGCCCTGAGCCATTCCCAAACCCCTCATCTCCAGCTCTGTTGGGTTGCGGGCATCAACAATTTTCTTCAACTGGGTAGCCAGAAAAAAAGTTTGAAAACCACTGTTCTAGAAGGTCTCCCTGCAGCATTCAGCCCGTCACTGGATGCCCACAGAAATACCAAATTTGCCATCTCCAAAGAGACAGACTATACCTGCCTACTGGCTCATTTGAGGATGCCTACCTCACCTTAATATAACAGCACTGATAGGAATTTATAATAAAACAGGAATAAATTTATCACTTACATCTGTTATTTATTAATACTTAGAGATAATAGAAACAGAAATGGTTACAAAACCACAAAAGTATAACGTGTGTGTAAGAGACTACATGTAACCTCAGTAGGCTCCAAGCTTTGTCTAAAGCAGTTTTCTCACCTATAGCTGATTCTCAGCATCACCAACCCCCATAGTTGGGGTTCCTCTGTTCATGGATGCAAAGAGCTCTATGTCCCCTTAGTGATGAATACCCAGAATGTCTTTTTGCTTCTGCTTATGTTCCCCAAGATTTGTTGTCTTTGTCGCCAGGTTCAAGATGAACCCTTGGGGTTAAGACTCCCGTGTCTTCCTATGCTGATTTTACATCCTGTTTGACCTCCGATGCAAATGAACTATTCCTTGTCTCTTGCATCATCAAGCTCAGTTTACATTATAGACGGGGAGAGAACTATCTTCCCTCTTGTCTGGAAAAAAACCTGTTTCTCCCTTTCATTGGTTACAGACTTTAGAGCATAAAATCAGTGTAATTCCTCATATAGTGGTAACACATTTCATAATGATATTAATGACCATCATGTTACTGGTTTTCATCTGGTATCTTACACAACATTCTTTCTAGATAAAAAAACAACAAGGAATCTGGTGGCACCTTAAAGACTAACAGATTTATTTGGGCATAAGCTTTCGTGGGTAAAAAACCTGCTTCTTCAGATGCAGGTAAATATTTTGACAGCGGTGTATGAGGTGTAGTGAGTTTGTCAGGCTTACTAAGAGTTGCTGACATGCAGCAGTAAAACACTAATGGGCGTCTGTGTCACTCACTTACTCACTCCCCACCTAACCTCTTCCTGCCCTGTCTTGTCATCTGTCTTGACATTTGATATTCTGTAAACAATTTTGTGCCTTGGGGAAGTAGGAAATTGTAAAACTATGGGGGTTTAATGCTATCAGTGGCTGATACTTTTTATGTCCAACATTGGGGTACTTGGGTCAGTCTGCCCAGTGCTTGTAATGTCGGAGTACTGTATTGTGTTCCTTAATATGATGTGTGCTGTGCCAAGTTTTTTCAAACATTCCTTGGATTATATTGTCATTAGGGAAAAAAGTGATATTCCTTAGATTGGTGGAACAGATTTTGAGACGCACTGGTCCACTATTCTTGAAGTATTTTGTTTTTATGGTGGTGGTGATGATGATATGGTATAAATTATTGGGGAAACACTTTATTCATAGTGTTATTTGTAGAGTGCTATATACATTGATAAGGGACTGCCCCATAGCAGCTATCGTTCAGATGCCCCTGTTCTACAAATACTGTTTATCGAGTGAAGTGCTTACTATCATGAATCCTTTCATGGAGAACTATGCCTGGTAGCGTTTGCAGGAGTAGGTTGTATGTTCAATAACAAAACAAAAGCAAACAAAGACGACAAGCCGTGGTGAATAGTCAGGAAAGTGTGTGTGTGTGTGTGTGTATGTGGTGGGGAATAATGGAAAGGGAATAGGAAACACAGCTCTTTGAAGAGCTTTGTTCATCTAGGGAAGCAGATGTTATGAACTGGTCCTGTCTTTATCAACAGCATTTTGAATGTGACAGGTTTGTGTGTGAGAGAGCAAGAGAGAGCCAGCAAAACAGAAGGTGCTGGATAAAGATGAATTTGAATTTCAAAGGTCTTATTTTATGGCATTTTCTACAAACATGTTTGGCCTGGTAATTCTAAAATGATGTAATATTGGAAGTGGAGGCCCTATGACTGTGAATGGCCCATCGTGTTTGAAGGTGGAAAGGTTTCTAAATGAGAATTGTCAACAAAAGCAAGCTCAGTACAGCCTCCTATAGTTAAAGCATTGCACTGGGATTTGAATCTGGTCTCATTTGCTGGCTCTGCATCGACTTCCCTGTGTCCTTTGGCAAGTAATTTAGGGCCAGATTTATTTATATTGTTCCTCCACACAAGTGCAGTGTGCTTGCTTCTCCCCTTGATTTCAGTTGGAACTGTGGGCGCTTACCTCGCTAAAAAACAGGCCCCCTGGCCTCTCTGTGCCTCAGTTCCCCACTGGTGAGATAAGGAGAATTCTTCCTACCTGAAAGAGGTGCAGTGATAAATTCATTTAGTCTTGATTTAAACACTGTTTTTGTACCTGTATAGCAGGGACCAGCAACCTTTGGCACACGGCCCACCAGGGATAGCCGCTGGCAGGCCGGGACGGTTTGTTTACCTGCAGTGTCTGCAGGTTCGGCCGATCGCAGCTCCTATTGGCTGCGGTTCGCCGTGCCAGGCCAATGGGGGCTGCAGGAAGTGGCATAGGCCGAGGGATGTGCTGGCCACCACTTCCCACAGCCCCCATTGGCCTGGAATGGTGAACCGCAGCCAGTGGGAGCTGCGATCGGCCGAACCTGAAGATGCTGCAGGTAAACAAACCGTCCCGGCCTGCCAGCGGCTTTCCCTGGAGGGCTGCGGGCCAAAGGTTGCCGATCCCTGCTGTATAGCTATGTGGGTTAAGGGTGTGACTTTTTTTGTACCAAAATAATGGCACAGCCACTAGTGGACAGTTTTATATCAGTACAAAAGTGCCATGCACCAGTATAGTTTGTTCGCTTTCCTGTATGGGAATAGCTATACTGATATAGATACTTTTACACTGATTTAACACAAAAGCAGTATTGCTACCCCCCAAATGCTCACAAACCACGAATTAGGGTCCCCCCCCAAAATCAAAGGAGTAGGTTAAAAGTCATGAGATTTTAAAAACAGAACAAAACAGGATTGTTTTTATTTTCCTTCTGACTGATAACTGTTTGTTTTATTTTAGCTGGTTGTAGAGTTTTGAAAATGTACAGTAAAATTGTACAAATGTGTTTTCCTGTGTTCCAACCTGCTGTATTTGTTCTGCCTCACGCTTTTACAAAAATCTAATCCTCCCTGTGCAATTTATTAAGCTTCTTTCACTTATAGGGGCCTTACAAATGTCCAGTATATTGGTTTGCTGTTTTCGCAGGATGTGGTCAACGCCTTTCTCCGCCTCCCCCACCCCGCCCCCAAACTCATGGAAAAACCGTGCTTGCACACACATAGGTTGTTTGTTTCCACAAAGACCTGCTCTGAAAGGAAACCACTTTCCTGCTTGATTGCTTGGAATATCACTTATATAGCGAAAGCAAATCCTCCCAAAGGAGTTGATTAATTTATGAAGCATTTGATACCAGTAAGTGTCTCAGCCATTAAGTGCCTAATCCAAAGCTCTTTGGAATCAGTGGAAATCTTCAACAGGCTATGGATGAGACCCTAAGAGAATTACATGTACCTGAAGGTAGGCTCTTTGTTCCCTTTGCGTGTAAATCAGCTTTGGAACTGATGGAGCATTCTGTGCAATTTTTAAAGTCTGCCCAGGAAAGTGTGTTTGGGGATTCTTTTTTCTTTTTGAGTCAGGTTGTTTGGATAATAGCCTGTTTCTGAGATTGCACGCTATTAATGCTGTAGTCAATAAGATTTGTATTGAGTTAGCTCATTATTATTAATTGTTTATATTACATTAATACCCAGAGGGCCAATTTGGGATTATGGTCCAGTTGTGCTAATCACTACAGCAAGGAAAACACAGTACCTGCCTGAAGAGCTTACAATCTGAAAAGTAGAGCAATGTGGAGGGAGAGTGACACCCTTAAAATCTATCGATGAGAAAGATTGTATAAGTATATTATGAGGTCAGCAGGGACCCATATGATCGTGTAGTCTGACCACCTGCATAACACAGGCTAACAAACCCCACCCAATAACTTCTGCATAAAGCCCATAACTTCTAATTGAGTGATAGATTCTAGAAAGACATCTAGCCTGGATTTTTATATAAATTTTCTAACTTTTTAAAGTTTTATTATTTCATCAAAAAGATCAGCATGTCTCGACTCTTCCTTGGCCTTACTGCATCGTTGTCTGTCTGGCTGCGTGTTGGTACCGCAGCAGAAATGGGTCTGGAGGGGAGAATTATGCCTCAGAGAGCATTATGCATGCATGAGGGGTGTGATGAAAGGATGTTCAAAGGTGTTTGTGGGAGGAGTTTTACAAGTGAGCGATTGAGGCTGGTGTCATTGGCGGAGAAGAGGAAACAGGGTGAGGGGCAGGGCGATGCATTAAGGGCTGTATCCAAAGCCCATTGAAGTCCATAGAAAGAGTCCCACTAACTTCAGGCAACTTTGCATCAGCCTGTGGGAGACCAGGAGTGGATATGTAGAGAGGGGCAGAGTTTAAAATGTGGATTAGTGGTTTGTTAATCAGCAGCTGGCTGGTTAAATTAGGTATATTCATCTCATTTCTACAGCTGAAAGCCATAGCTTAGTTTGTAAAGTAGTGTATGCAGAGATGGGTTCCCTAAGTATGCTGGCCTCAGTTATTAAATGCTCCATGGCCAAACTAATCGTGTTCTACCTCACAACTGTGCTGAAGTCTATTAAAACGTCTTCCTCCCTTGGTCCTCTCAGAGGGTCTGGTATTGGCCATTCTAAATGAAATTAAAAAGTACTTCTGATGTGACTAGTCTCTCTGATATCAATGGGGCTATTTCAGGGGCCTCCTGATTCAGCGGATGCATTATACTAGGAAGTGGTGATGGAGAGCAAGCCTGCCTCACACTCACCGTGCAACAGCAGCTCCTGTCCTACAGACTCGCTCTGGTGCACGGGGTCACAAGTGGCAATCACTCAGATTTGGCCCCACCACCTCTCCATCGTGATGGAGGAATATGTACTACATGCATGGAAAAAGGGTCTGCAGGATCTATGGCTGTGGGATAAGTGTTCGAACAAGTTTTACTCTGTGTGTGTGTGTGTGTGTGTGTGTGTGTGTGTGTGTAGATTAAAGTATGTCTCTTTAATCCAATTCAGATGGTATTCTACAAATTCATGCTCTTCTTGCCTACAGGCATCTTGGATTTATAGCTCTTGCTGTGCCAAACTTTCAAAGTGGTCTCCTCCAAAGAATAATTCTGACATGTAGTGGTGTGTTTCTGTGGGGAGGGAGGGACTTCCAGGGACAATAATGAGTGCAGAGAATGTTATTAGCTGTGCATCAATTGAAGCCTGGATTACTAGATTCTTGGGTGTTGCCTTGAGCCATCACTGTTCACTCCACCTTGGCTGATGAGTGGCAGTCCTCAGTGTTCTGTTTATGAGTTGGTATACTGGGATGCCCAAGAACTTGCTGAAAGTTTTAGATACTCTCCACAGAGCTATCTCCTGCACATCCTATCCTTTTTGGCCAACATATCTAAAGTACTGTCCCATGCTGAAGTGTCAGTAGAAAAGGTTTTAGAACAAATTGATACATTAGACAGGAATAAGTCATCAGGACCAGATGGTATTCACTCATAAGTTCTGAAGGAACTCAAATATGAAATTGCAAAACTACTACCTGTAGTATGTATCCTATTGTACAAACAAACGTCTGTACCAGATGACTGGAAGCTAGCTAATGTAACACCAATTTTAAAAAGGGCTCCATGGGTGATCATGGCAATTACAGGCAGGTAAACTTAACTTCAGTACTGGGAAAATTGGTAGAAACAAATGTAAAGAACAGAATTACCCGACATAGATAAACATGATTTGTTGGGGAAGAGTCAACATGGCTTTTGTAAAGGAAAATCATGCTTTACCAATCTGTGAGAATTCTTTTAGGGTGTCAACAAGCATGTGGATAAGAGTGATCCAGTCAATATAGAGTACTTGGCTTTCCGGAAAGCCTTTGACAAGGTCCTTCACCAAAGGCTCTTAAGGAAACTAAGTAGCCATGGGATAAAAGGGAAGATCCTCTCATGGATCATTAACTGGTTAAAAGATAGGAAACAAATGTTGAAGCCTGGAGGAGAAGACAGGGATAGATCATTCCAACTACCCTGTTCTGTACACTACCCCTGAAGCTTTGGTACTGGCCACTGTCAGAGACAGGATACTGGGCTAGATAGACCATTGGTTTGACCCAGTATGGCATTGCTTATGTTCTTTCAGGCAGGAAAGTGTGCACAGAAGGTATCCTAGCATTGCAGTTTTTTTTCTCATGAAAATGTTACCATGCGTCAAATCTTTGTTTACAATATTTACTAAGCCAATCACTCTTCCAGATTACAGTACCTCTGGTTTCAGAGTGGTCACCGTGTTAGTCTGTATCAGCAAAACAACTGAGGAAGCCTTGTGGCACCTCAGAGACTAACAAATTTATTTGGGCATAAGCTTTTGTGGGCTAAAACCCACTTTATCAGATGCATGGAGTGAACAAAACAGAAAGCAGTGTAAATATTACAGCATATGAAAAGATGGGAGTTGTCTTACCAAGTGAGGGGTCAGTGCTAACGAGGCAAATTCAATTAAGGTGGAAGTGGCCTATTCTCAACAGCTGACAAGAAGGGGTGAATATCAAAGGAGGAAAATTACTTTTGTCGTGCTAACGAGGCCAATGCAATCAAGGTGGACATCGCCCATTTCCAACAGTTGACAAGAAGATGTGAGTATCTGCAGAGGGGAAAATTACTTTTTGTAGTGACCCATCCACTCCCAGTCTTTATTCAGGCCTAATTTGATGGTGTCCCATTTGCAAATTAATTCCAGTTCTGCAGTTCTTGTTGGAGTCTGTTTTTGAAATTTTTTGTTGTTGAAGAATTTGCCACTTTTAAGTCAGTTATTCAGTGTCCAGGGAGATTGAAGTGTTCTCCTTCCGGTTTGGGATCATCCTTCAGGATAAGTTGTAGATCTCTGTTGCGCTAGAGAGGTTTTAGTTGGGCCTGTAGGTGACGGCTAGTGGCATTCTGTTATTTTCTTTGTTGGGCCTGTCCTATAGTAGGTGACTTCTGGGTACTCTTCTGGCTCTTTCAGTCTGTTTCCTCACTTCAGCAGGTGGGTATTGCCTCAAACAACCCTGACATTATAATAAAGAAGGCTGACCAAGGAGGTGCTGTAGTCAGCACGAATAGGTCGGAATATGAACCAGAGAGAGTTGCCTAGCAGCCTGACACCACATTCTACAGCCTGATCCCACTGAGGGCTACCAAAAGAAACTACATCATCTACTCAAGAAACTCCCTGAAGAAGCATAGGAACAAATCTACACAGACACACCGCTAGAACTCCGACCAGGGGTATAATATCTGCTTTCCAGTGCATCAAGGATCTGCAACCTATCCTGAAGGATGATCCCTCACTCTCACAGACCTTGGGAGACAGGCCAGTCCTCGCTTTGACAGCCCCCCAACCTGAAGCAAATACTCACCAGCAACTACACACCACACAACAAAAATACTAACCCAGGAACCAATCCTTGCAACAAACCCCGTTGCCAACTCTGTCCGCATATATATTCAAGGGACACCATCATAGGACCTAACCACATCAGCCACACCATCAGGGGCTCGTTCACCTGCACATCTACCAATGTGATATATGCCATCATGTGCCAGGAATACCCCTCTGCCATGTATGTTGGCCAAACCGGACAGTCTCTGCAAAAGAATAAATGGACACAAATCAGACATCAAGAATTGCAACATTTTAAAAAACCAGTAGGAGAACACTTCAATCTCTCTGGACACTCAATAACAGACTTAAAAGTGGCAAATTCTTCAACAAAAAAACCTTCAAAAACAGACTCCAGTGAGAAATTGCAGAACTGGAATTAATTTGCAAATGGGACACCATTAAATTAGGCCTGAATAAAGACTGGGAGTGGATGGGTCACTACAAAAAGTAATTTTCCCCTCTGCGGATACTCGCACCTTCTTGTCAACTGTTGAAAATGGGCAACGTCCACCTTGATTGCATTGGTCTTGTTAGCACTGACCCCCCCACTTGGTAGGCAACTCCCATCTTTTCATGTGCTGTAACATTTATACTGCTTTCTGTGTTGTTCACTCCATGCATCTGATGAAGTGGGTTTTAGCCCACAAAAGCTTATGCCCAAATAAATTTGTTAGTCTCTAAGGTGCCACAAGGACTCCTAGTAACTCTAGCAGTTGTCAAGTTGCATATTTTAATTAATAAAGTTTGATAACCCACAATATCAGGTTTCAGAAAGGGGAAAGAGTGGAAATGGCCCACTTCTGATGATCCTAAAGGAAATGGGCCTCACATAATCTTAACCATCATTCCTTAGTGTAGGGCACACTTTCTACTGCTCATTCCCTTCTAATAACACAGTATACTTTCCTCTTGCTTGTTAGAAATGGACTGAAGGTCTGTGGGTGAGACATCATGAGTCATAATCCAGAACTGCTGTTCACTTTAACGATTTGGCTTTTATTCTTCTCACATTCTTTTTAGTGGCCTTATGAATTACTGAAGTCCATTCAAAACCAACAATGCCAAGGAGCTGCTGACATCCCCGTTGCAGCTATGGATTTGGATAGATCCTCTGTCTGGGGATCCCTGAAACAGAAAACCAGGCCTTTGTTACAAAACTTCAACATAAAGATGATAAAGAAAAGCTCTAGAAAAATGGTGGCTAGAAGGCAAAGGCATTCCTTGGACCGACGCCTCAGCGTATCTGTGCCCGACATACTGGAGAGTGAGTCTTTCACAGGCGAAGAAACTACTTATTCAGGTTCCCAGGCCCTGTCCACCTTTATCCCAAGCACTCTTTCCAGCTCGGTCATGTCTCTCAAGAGCAGCAGCACTTCTTTGAAACGGGCAGGAGAGGACCTGCAATGGAGACAGCAGGAGGCTGTGCACACTGAGATCAACATAACTGAAACAGAAACGGAAGTCATGTGTGGATCAGAACCCAGGCGGAAATCCAGCATTGACCTCTTAGCATTGCTTCAGAGAGCTCGCCTGAGTGGTGATCTGACAGAAGAAATGACTGAGGTAAGGGGCTTTTGGATAAGCCAGAGTAAGTAACCATGTCAGAGTTTGCATTCTGTCCTTTATCTGGGTTGGTTATGAAGGGATGAAGAAAGGCTAAAAATAAATTTTTAGGTCAGTAAAAATTAACGTATATAACTTGAGAATAAATCTTATTCCAAATTTTCCCTTTCATATACTGGAAAGTTCTAAATGCCACATTGGAACATTGTTCTAGCATCTGGCTTTGGCAAGTGCAGGATACTTTTAAAGGCAAATTTTTGAAGGTTCTCAAAAGAATGATCCCTTGATTCAAAAGCGTTTGAAGGCTTCTGACCTTCAAAATATGTTGCTCTCTGAAACATTTGGTGTAATACTTTCTTTGTTATCATAATATACTGGTTTCATCAGATAGCAAAGACCCACCCAAACCAGATTGAATAGTAGAGTGGGAGGGAGAGCGAGGTAAACTCTGCCTGAAATATGAGCTAACGGAAATAACTCGATGGCGTACAGTGAACTTGTTGGATTCTGCTCAGGAATTTCATTCAGGTTTTCATTACAGGATGATCAATCTGGTTAAAAGCACAGACAAAAGGGTTTTCTAACACTCCCATTTAATACTCATGGAAATGAGAGACTACCACTGACTGCAGGAGGCATGTGAACTTTGTCAGTGTATCTCTGCCAGGGTTATTCAGTCCTGACTAGCATCACCACTTGCCTATGTGTGTGTGTCTTTACAATATGTGTCATTAGTACTACTTACTGACCTGTTCCATTGCTGTCCTCCTGCACCATTTAAGCTCCATTTTCTTTTGAGTCAAAGTGGTATTTGCTGTCTACAGTGAGCTTCAAATAGAGCGAAGAAACCTGGGCCATACCCGTATCTTGCTAAACAGATGTTTAGTGTAGTGGCTCATGTTTCAAAAGGGGGGGGCATATTCACACAAGCTGATGCAGAAAGTGTAAAACACACCTCAATGAACTCCTGCCCTCAAGTATCCTGTATGCCAGGATTCAGAGTAACAGCCGTGTTAGTCTGTATTCGCAAAAAGAAAAGGAGTACTTGTGGCACCTTAGAGACTAACCAATTTATTTGAGCATGAGCTTTCGTGAGCTACAGCTCACTTCATCAGATGCATACCGTGGAAACTGCAGCAGACTTTATATATACACAGAGAATATGAAACAATACCTCCTCCCACCCCAGGTATTGTTTCATATTCTCTGTGTATATATAAAGTCTGCTGCAGTTTCCACGGTATGCATCTGATGAAGTGAGCTGTAGCTCACGAAAGCTCATGCTCAAATAAATTGGTTAGTCTCTAAGGTGCCACAAGTACTCCTTTTCTGTATGCCAGGAGGAATTCATCTACAGAAAAAGCTGTTCCTCCTGCCATCCCACTTGCCCCTTTCTGGTGTTTCCTACTCTTGGGGCCTTGTACCCGGGAGTGAATCCCATTGTCCCCGGGAGTGAATCTGGTCTACTGCTCTAGCCTTGGTAGTGATCTCATCTAGTTACTGGTTTAGTCTAGAATGTGGTTTAGCCCCCATCCAAATGGTTGCCAAGCTTGCAGTTAAAAATCATTGTAGCTGACATTGTGGCAGTTCCTTAGGGCTGTTCCCTGTCCATTGCCAGGGCGCTAAATGTTCTGCAGCCACAGAATCCAACCCAGGCCACAGAAATGTTCTCCAGAACTTAAGCTTTCAATTTAAAACAAACAAACAAAAAAATCTGTCCCTTATGGTTGCAGAGATAAGTTTCCAAGTGTAAGACAAGTACTAAACCAATGCAGTGCTGTGTTCCTGAAATCTGTCCGTTAAACGATCTCTTGGAGAGATGAGAACTACTCCATTTATTGTAAATAACTATATCGTTAGCGGTTTCACTGCTGTTCATTCTAGCCGAAACATCCAGTCCCACAATCCCAAACAGTGACAAAATCCCTGATTTTTCCCTGATGTAGATATCACAATTTAGGGGTGGTTTACATTAGAGAAGTTGGGGAAATGGTATAACCAAGACATTTTATAATTGCACTATAAAGTTGTAATGACTTCTGATATATATGAGGGATATATTTACTGTTATAACTGAATAGTGAGTTCTAAAATGCCTAACCCGTCCTGGCTGGAGTAATTATCATTATTACTTTTATTATCATATTGTACTTTGTACTACTTTAAATAATGAATGACAATCAAATAATAATATTCTCCTACAATGTAACTTTAGCTTGTACTAACTTTAGCAGTGCCAGTTTAAAAGTCCATTAGCTAACGCATAACTTTAGACACTGGGCAGATGAAGGTCACTTATTTTCAAATGTATTTTTAGTTCTATCTGTAAAATAACTTAAAATTTGCATAAAAATAAATGTAGTTCCAACTATGATACCAATAGCAATTATGTGAGTCACATACATGATTGTGATCAGTAAACATAAATGCCAAAATAATTTAGAAAAATAAATTCCCTTTCTTCATAAACAAGAAAAAAAACTTAATCACACATGTTAAAATTATGTTTTTAGTTTAAGACAATTGACTAAAATAGAGTAGATAATGGGAATAATACAGAGTGTGTCTGTTAGAGAAAGTAAGCAGATTTTATTAATATTTGTTTATCTGTACTAAAGATAGTGTACAAAGTATCAAACGTGTGTTTCTGATATCTGTGTTAAAGCTCTAGAACTGATACCTCAAGGTTTGGGATTGGGAATAACTTGCTGTATTATCTCCTTTTTGTTCTAAATTTACATATAAACTTTAAACATGGCTTTAATTGGAGTTTGTATATATATATTTTTTTCTTTATATAACAATTAGATACAGTGCTCCTGTCAGCTAATTCCTAAATTATTATCGGCAAAAACCCTAGAGTTTTCAGGTGCCCAAGTAGTCCATGGAATCATGGCTAAAGTTTCCTCCGAGCCCCCCGTCATAAATATAAAGGGAAGGGTAACCACCTTTCTGTATACAGAACTATAAAATCCCTCCTGGCCAGAGGCAAAACCCTTTCACCTGTAAAGGGTTAAGAAGCTAAGATAACCTTGCTGGCACCTGACCAAAATGACCAATGAGGAGAGAAGATACTTTCAAAGCTGGGGGGCGGCGGGGGGAAACAAAGGGTCGGTCTGTCTGTCTGTGTGATGCTTTTGCTGGGAACAGATCAGAAATGCAACTCAGAACTCCTGTAAAAAGTTAGTAAGTAATCTCGCTAGAAATGCGTTATATTTCTTTTGTTTAATGGCTGGTAAAATAGCTGTGCTGAATGGAATGTATATTCCTGTTTTTGTGTCTTTTTGTAACTTAAGGTTTTGCCTAGAGGGATTCTCTACGTTTTGAATCTGATTACCCTGTAAGGTATTTACCATCCTGATTTTACAGAGGTGATTCTTTTACCTTTTCTTTAAAGAAAAGTCTTCTTTTAAGAACCTGATTGCTTTTTCATTGTTCTTAAGATCCAAGGGTTTGGGTCTGTGTTCACCTGTACAAATTGGTGAGGATTTTTATCAAGCCTTCCCCAGGAAAGGGGGTGTAGGGCTTGGGGGGGATATTTTTGGGGGAAGACGTCTCCAAGTAGGCTCTTTTCTGTTCTTTGTTTAACATGCTTGGTGGTGGTGGCAGCATAGGGTTCAAGGACAAGGCAAAGTCTGTACCTTGAGGAAGTTTTTAACCTAAGCTGGTAAGAATAAGCTTAGGGGGTCTTTCATGCAGGTCCCCACATCTGTACCCTAGAGTTCAGAGTGGGGAAGGAACCCCAAAATCTGAAATGGTGCTCCGGGTGAGCCAGGAGTGGCCAGAGGGCTGCAACAGGGCCATGGGCTCTGGTAAGATGCAACCCCAGTGTGATGGTGCAAAGCCCGCCTTGAGGCACATGCTGAGCATCAGGCACCACAAGTCACAGCAGTGGCGCAGAAGGGTGGCAATATACCATATACCACGCCACGCTTATTATATGCCGCCACTGCTGGCGGTGGTGTTGCCTTCAGATCTGGGTGCCCGGCTAGTACCCACCAATATCAGGCTGCCCTGCCAGTGCTTAATTTGTGCCAGGGCTGAGCTCTGGCATCTCTTTTTCATTTCAAATTAAACACTGGGGGAGGCAGTGGGGCCCACAGGTGATGTGGGTGGGGGGGGAATCCCAGGGAGACCAAGGGGCCAGGAGTGATGGGGGGGCACCAAAATAAAAGCTTGCCCAGGGTGCCATTTTCCCTAAGGCCAGCCCTATTCTTATGCTCTAAAACAGGAGTGGGGAATCTTTTTTTCTATCAGGGGCCATTGACCCCCAGAAAAAATCAGGCCTCACACAAACAGAAAGCGAGGGTCTGATCCAAAGCCAAAGTCTTTGACTACCCCAGTCTTTGGATCAGATGCTATGATGCAGTTCTCACCATAAATCAGCCCTACCATCCCCTGGTGCTGTCATGTGGTCTTCTCTGAATTTCCCCCCGTTTGTCAGTATATTTCTGTGGGGCCCAGAAGCAAGTGCAGGATCCTTGGGAGCATGGGGGAGGGTTCCTCCCCAGAACTGGACTGAGGGGGCTGTCCTCTCCCTGTTTTGGGGTGGGTGGCCCAGTGGCATAGCCAGGACGGGACACTTGGGTGGGCCCTGACTTTTGGTGGGTGGGAAATGATGGGGGGGGGGGGGCGGCAGGAGGAGGTTTGGGGCTGTCTCCCACCCACCCCCTCCAGGCTTCCTTGCAAGGGGCGATGGACACTCTCTGGGCAGGGGCTCCCCAGGGCCCCAGGCGCTCACGCAGCGTCTCTTCTCAGAGCTGGTCTCCAGCGGCAACGGCTCCCTCCCACCACCCTGCACCGGGCCTGACTCCCCAAGGGCAGGTCTACCTTTTTTGAGCATTCCTCTGTTGCTGATGGGTCACCCACTTGCTCGCCCACCTGCCACTGGGTCAAGGGAGCATGCTCAGGAGCCCCAGCCAGTTGGGGCCCCCAGAAAAATGGGTGCCCCCACCTGCTCTGACCCCCCTGCCCAGTGCTTCTGCCGGGGAATGGGGTCAGGGCGCGCGGGGTCTTGCCTCAACCCCACTCATTCAGGCATTTCAGAGTTGCTGCAGAAAAAAAAAAAAAGGCACCCAGTCTATAAAATTATGTATCTCTTACTATGATCAAAGAGAAAAGGAGCTGCTAGAAAAGCATTCTCGGAGTACCCCCCTGCTTTGGAATTTGCTGCCCTGTCTTGGTGACCTTCAGAAGACCTTGCAAGGCTCCTCTTTTCTCTAGGTCTTTTGAAAACTGAAGTGTTGCTAGAGAGATGATATTTGGGGGAGAATGGATGATTCTTCAGTGTGAATTTTCTTTTGCTTGGGGGCTAGCCATCTATTGTCACTATCTGGTGGTGGCTCTCTGTGTTATGTCTTACCCTTTTAAATAGATGTCAGTAGTGCCTACAGCCTGGCTAAAGTGCCTTTTTAAGTTTTCCATAATATATAATGAATATTTTTATCCTTGCATTTTGGGCACCCAGTATTTACCAGTGAATGGATCACAGAAGTGTTTCCTCTGTGTGTCTTATTTTGTTAGCTTATTTAAAATGGTAAATGAAACAAAATACTGGGCTCCATCCTGCTGTCATTCACTCCATTGTAGTAATTTCAGGGACTGCAGTGGAGTGACTCCGGACTTACACCAGTTTAAATGACAGCAGAATTTGGCCTAATGCAAGGAGGATAGGCTTTGATGAGTGATCACATTTATTAGGTGCCCGCTGAAATGTCGTTATACCCATTATACACTTGAGAAGGGTGGCAGTTTGACAACCCTAAAGATGGAAGGCCAGTTTATCCACGGAACAGGTATATCACAAGCAGCAGCAACCGTGTAGCCTTCCTGCACACACCAGTGTCCCTCAACTCTGATTTGGAGGGATGACCTCTAAGGATGAAAGAGAAGCCTGAGTTTAATAACCCATTTAATCCCTGGCCTCTCTGCTGAGACACCCACAAGGGTGTCAATTAATGCAGTTGTTGGGGTTTCTTTTGAGACATGGATACTTTGGCATGGTAAATGGACTAAGACCACCAAGTCATAACTAGTAACAACTTTACAGTAGGTCACTAACGACCTGGGTCCTATCCCATTGCCTGCTTGTATCTCAATTGTCCCTCCAGATAAGGTCAGAGAAGATGGAGATTGTAAACTCTTTGGGGATAGGGACTGTCTTGCTGTGTGTCTCTATAGCAACAAGCACAGTAGGACTTCAATCCTGATTAGGGCCTCTGGATACTACCAGAATACGAATAACAATGATAGAGGGAAAATCTCTTCCTACATTTGAGCAGGAATTGGACAGCGCTTTATATTCCGGTTTATAAGGTGAATGACTAAGAAACATTAGCTATGTGAATGATGCTGATTTTACAGTTCAAGTATAGGAGGTCACAGGCCCACCGACAGCAATTCTGGGCCCCAGGGTAATTGCCCCCTTTGCCACCCCCCGCCCCCATCAGCAGGCCTGGGAGGTCAAATTCTGCAAACCTTATTTGGGCAAAATTCTCCTTGTGACCTTGAGCACCTGATTTAACAGAAGTTTTCTCTGATCCAGATTTGGCTCCCTATGTATCTCTTCTCATTTTGCACTTTCAGTCTAAATCCTTAAAAAATAAAAAAAAAAATGAATTCTCCAAGCTGTGAACCTGAGTCTCTCTTACCTCAGTGTAACTCCATTGACTTCAAAGAAGTTGCTCCTGGCTTCACTATTGATCAGATCAGAATCAGGGTTTGCATATCTCCTATTGTGGGACATTCTGACCAAATGAAATTTGGACCAAAAATGTAAATATGAAAATTTTCATGACTTTTCCCCATTTCTGTTAACCTCTTTATATATAATAAAAAAATTTCCATTTTGGAAAAAAAGACTAAATATTGATGTTGCTCAATTTTAATTGCAAAAACTAACTTAGCTGCATTGTTGTTGTATAACACCAAGGAGTCAATGCCATGTTTTTAGGCATGCATATTCAAGAGTCTCAGTGAAATTAGATTTACTAGAATAATAGGACTATATGGAAACCAAATTATAACTAGTTTCATTATCTGAAAACTATAACTTTGTTCCAAAGATAGGATGCAAAATGTATGAGGAAAAAATAAAGGTTGACTTAATAATTTTGGGGTAAGTGGTTTATCATAAATGGTATGCAGGTAGCAAAGAGACAAATATTTTTCATTTCACTTTTCTGCAATGTTCTTTGCTCTTCCATTTATGCAGTTTATAGCAAAGATGTAGAGCCAGACTATTATCAGTACAGTTGATGGTACTTGACAGAAATTCCTTAAAAGCCTCAGACTGCTAGAAATACTCTGTTTAAGGCAACACAATTGAGATTTTACACACGCTAGTCAGAAAATTCAAAATTAAAGGTCCCCAAGCAACTGTAACTCAGCCGTTGTATGTAGAGAGTCTCTTATGTTGCATTATCTGATGATAATTTTGCTGAGTTTAATATGTGTTTGCAATGTGGCCAAGTTATGGTTATAGTGGGAACCATAACTTTAAATTTCCTGCCTATCATGCAGATAAAATGTCAGTTGTAATGTGGCATTAATGTAGTTTTTTAAATGCAATTTATTTTTTGAAAATTAAAAAAGAAAACTGGAGTGATTTAAGTTTTGAAGTATAAATACATTTGCATTTATTCAGTGTATCAGTGTCTGTATGACTGAAAGGTGCCTGGGGCAGGAGCTAGTCTTTTTATTATGTTTGTACAGTGCTTAACACAACAGGGCCCTGATCGTGCCTCTATGCTCCATCAACATGCAAATAATAAATAATGATGACAGCACTTGAAAACTGATTTCTGGGCTGTGTGTGTGTGAGTGAGCGAGAGAGAGAGAGAGAGAGTTCTGGGTCATTTGTGTGTGTGTGGTGTGTTTAGGAGAGGGATATCATCCTTCTTAGCATTAATCTATGCTGAAATTCTGACCAATGTGATCATCCTGTATGAAACCAGTACAGCTGCCCTCTATGTTATGCCTCCTAAGAGCAGAAGAAATCTGAGCAGGGACCTGTACCAGTGGCCATAGTGTTATCTGGGGTATCCTGACCCAGATGTCCACTTTTACCCCTACAGATAGCCTATCCATGGCTCAATGCATGAAGTCAGAAGCAGCGGAAGCCTGCTAAAAGTGTGTGTGTGGGGGGGGGGGCCCACTGGTGCCTGAACTATGGCCCCTCCGCCACACTGCCCCTTCTCCCCAAGCCCTTGCCCCAGCACTGCCTTTTCCCCCAAGGCCCCGCTCTCCTCACCCCATCACTTGTCCTTATGGCTGGTAAAAGGTGATGGGGCCATGGACCCGTGTGCGCCCCCACTCCCCCGGGTTCCAGCGCCCCTGCATGGAGTACTCCTAAGGTGTGTTTACACTGCACACCACTGGCGGCGGCATGTAAGGTACATGTCGCTACCTGCCTCAGTGAAAGCAGGCTGCATCCACATTGCAATGTGTAGCTACATGTGACCGCTGGGAAAGTCTCTGGCAGGGAGGAGGCAGCAGGGTAGAGGCATCATAAGCAGGGAGCTGCCAGCACCTCTTCCCACTACCTGCCCTCTGCTAGAGCCTTTCCCAGCTGTGGGAGTCTTTTCTTGCAGTGGAGAAAGGCTGAGCAGCTGCCCACCCATGGAGCCTTTCCCCACTGCAGGGGTGCTGCTGGAGCCTTTCCCCTCTGCCTACCCCCTGCCAGGGGCTTTCCCTGCTGCCGGAGCCTGGAAAAGGTTCTGGTGGCAGACAGGCAGCGGGATGCTAAACTGCTAAAAACAGCAGTGTAGACGGGGGATGCACTGCTTGGATGTGTGTAGAGCTGTATAAGGTACGTACTCTAAGGTGCTATTTATACACTGCACACCCCTAAGCACAGGTAAGCGCTCTACACGCGGTCGTAAGATTTGTGCAGTGTTGACTTACCCATTAAACACTTGCAGATGCAAACTCTAGGGTTTGGAGGAGTCAAGCTTTGGCTGCAGAGGTTGCACCCTGTCCTTCCCTCCATGCCACCTCTTTTCCCATCTGCGCAGAAGGACCAGACAGCATTTTATTCAATTATAAAAGAAAATGGCGCAGAACGTGTTTTCTTCCCCCCCCCCATCTCCTTGACCACCGTTGTCTCATTCATGAGGGAAACATGTTTTACCAAGTTAAAGATTGAAGAGTCATGTACATCACATGCCAAATTTGAAGTTTTAAAATTTAAATGGCGGCGTTATTTGAATTTCTAAGATTTTAGTTTGATTTCTTCTTTCTCCCTCCCCAAGCTTAGAGATCTCCAAACTAAAATACACAGTGAGATATTCCAAAGATTTCCCCATTAAAAAAACTATGCCTTTGGATTGAGAAGGTGAGTTACAAATTTCAACCTGAAGTGTCGTTTCCCTTCCCCTTATCTCTAGTATGCTGTTGCTCCTGCTCTTTTATTTTTAAGCACCTGGAATTGGGACAGTGACAAAAAATATCTTGTCATCCATAAGTATAGCATCGCTAGGACAGTGTTGGAATGCAGAGTGGGAATTCACTAAATTGGTGGAAGTGTAACAATTTCTCAGTCTCTACCCCTCGTCCCCACAGTCATCAGCAGGGTTTGAACCAGGAATCTTCATTACTGAAAGCATGGGCCTCTACCATTTGAGCAGAAGAGCTAATTCCAATAGCTGGAAGAACTAGAAGGCTCTTCTTTTCTGTGTGGACCAGCCACTAGAGAGTGAAGATAGCAATATACCATGTGACGTGTTTGTGTTAGGCCTGATCCACACCCAACTAGTGCCAATGCAAGTCTGTCAATTATAGCTATTCTGATACAGCCACTAGTGTGGATGCAGTTGTACCAGGGTAAAGGTATCTTGTATTAGCGTAGTTCATACTCCTTCTTACTTGTGAATAAGCTATGCTGGTATAAATACATTTATACCCGTATAACTGGGTTCATATTAGAAGGGTTGTACCACTTTAACTATACCAGTATAGCTAACTATACCAGTATCGCTAAAGTGGTACAACTTTTATGTGTAGATGAGGTCTTCTAAGCAGAGTTTGTGGTAAAATGGGAGAGCAGTACACAGTGAGTCTTTCAAGTGTCTGAGTGCCTTCATCTCCTACTGGCACCGATAGGAAGTTAGGAGTATTCAGCCCTTCCCATGTTCAGGGCCCAAATGAATGTTTTGTGGCAAAGGATATCTGTACTATGAGCCTCACACTTGAAACTGGCTCACCTTTCCAAACCCTGCCTCCATGCCAATGAAGATGTATTTTACAGTCACTTCCACAGAAGCACTAATTTATCAACTGTTTTTAATGCTACATTTAAGCACGCATAGTTGTTTAGATTTTTGGTTTACTGCCTGCCCCCTCCCACATCTGAAAAGGCAGAGAGCTGTTTAGTTTTAAGGGCATCTATATGTTTGATTCATATTGCATGGAGTATTAAGACCTGAGAATATTTGTTGTGGTAGGTGAGGGGAATCCCAATATTTCTTTTGCTTATTTGATCATCTTTTAAATTTTTGTTTTTAACAGCATCCATGTGAAGGGATAGATCTGGAATCTTCAATGTCCTCTCAACTTTTTGATGAACAAATTGTAAGTTTATGGGTTTGAAATGTTTTGAATCCTGAGCAGACTATCTGGGAAAACGGGGGTTAAATTTAGATTTGGGTTCAGCTCCTTACAGATAAAGGGAATACTGTACATCTGAATCTTCAACTTCCTTAAAATATTTTGTTGGTTTTTTTTTTTTATGGTGTGTGGGAAGGGGAGGGTGAAGTGGTGTGAGACAATCACGTGTCAAAAGAACTGAGGTACTCTAGAAAACAACATCATTTTCAAATGAGATTTCACATACAAGCTGCCACATTTTTCAAATACTTTTCAAAAGAAAGGGTTGGATACAAAAGAGCCTTCCAACTGTATTGCTTAGAGAAAAATCTGGTCCTAACAAATTGTTTGTTTTGGAGAAATGTGCTGCAAAAAGCACCAGGGTATGTATTCAACTACTTGGAAGATGTAGGAAAAACTTGGAGTGGATTTTGGGACTGAGGGATATTATTTGAATATGGGGGTAGAGCCATTGCAATGTTTATTTGGGCTCAAGCTTTTACTATTGAGTTCACCTTTCATCATCCTCCAGGCAGTCTAAAGTAAACCGGGTTATGGCACATACTGGCCATGTTAAAAAGGCATTGTTAACGTACACACACGCTCAGTGGGCGCAATGTGTATTTGCAAAATTTGGATTCAACTCTGGGACTTTTACCATTAACATCCTGAACTCCATTATCTTCCTCCATAATGGTGATATAAATCAGATGTTTTATCTGAAGATACAGTCGGGATGATGATGATGGTTTATATTATGGCAACATCTAGAGTTCCCAACCAAGATCAGGGCCCCATTGTGATAAATGCTGCACAAATACATAGGAAAAAACTGTAAAATATTAGATACCTTAATCTAAATTAACATGTCCAGAGAAATGTTATATATTGGCAATGAACATATCTGAGTGGAGATGAATGTAAAAAGTACAAGAAAGTAGGAGGAAAAGAACATAATTTTATGTTACTCTGACTTGGAAATCTCAATATGGACATAACCAGCGTACAATGCATATCTACAGTATTATTTGTCATTCTCGCTTATGGCCCATCCTTTATATTACCCCTTTTCTATCTCTTGTGCATGTCTGTGATGTTGTTCTGGTTACCATTATTTGCATTATGTGTTTGTTATAATTACTACTAAAGCTGGCTGCAATTCGGGATTTCTAGTTCATAGGAATTTTCAGTATTTCGAAATTTCCTGCAGACCAGAAATTCCAAAAGGATTTGGCTTCGGAAGCTCAGAAACATGTTGTTTCAAAATGAATTATGCTTCCAGACCAAGGCAGCTGCTGTCTGAAATTGACAATAAATAATTGGTCTGCTGCTGAGGCAGCCTGCATGGCAGGGCTGCTTTGGAGCTGTGGACACTAGAAGCCCCAAAGTCCTAAGCAGGCTGCCGGGAAACCAGACAGGTTTCTTTTGGAACTCTGCCTGTGATTTGATAAAAGTTCATCAAACTCCAGATGTTTCTGGAAAATAATTTTCGGGTTAGCCGAATCAGCGTTTTCCGACAAAGCTCTGTCTTGTTGGAAATTCCCGACCAGCAATATTTATGATTAAAATGAAGAAAATAGGTAATTCTGACACAGGCTTTAAAACAAAGCCTTTGAAAGTTGTCTTGTGTGTGAGTGCGTGCACATGCGCCAAGACATGCGTAGCCAGGATTCCTTTTGCATAAGGAGAGGAAATGAGGCCTGTGAATTTCAAGTCACTCCAGAAATAGAAAACATGTTTTTGTGTGTGAGCTGAGCTGTATAGATGGTGAAACTGATGACTGGCTTCTTTGCCTTGCCACAGCCTCTTGAGGAAGGAAATGACTGTTTGAGCAGCTTGTCAAGCTCCTTTGCTTACCTACTGACAATACACCTGAAAGAAGGCCGGAACCTGGTCATTAGGGATCGCTGCGGTGAGTCTGCCTTTTGATGTACAGCAGATAACTCTCTTTTGGGGGGAAAAAAACCCCCAAGAACAAACTACGGTCCTGATTCTCCCTTCACTTTCCAAACCAGTCTAACTCAATTGGCTTCTCACTTACTCTGGTGTCAATCAGGGGAGAATCAGGCACTACTTCTGTCTGCCAGCCTGCCAGTCTGCCAGTCAAAATGTTAAATTTCCTGTCATATAATCACCCTAGGTACACAAGGGAGGGGACGGGCAGATATATATTGCTGCTTTTCCCAGGTCTGAGAATTATACACGTTGCAACGTGACCTTGTAAAGCACATGCTTTCCTCCTACTGCTGGCAAAAGACCCAGTTCAATTCTAGTTTACTTAAAGGAAACCAAAGGATGTTTTGAAATCCAGTGGGTGGTAGTGAAGGGGAAGACCAACAGCTTTGTGATTTCAAGGATGGTGTCTAAAATGTGTGTGTTATAGGGAGGAAGTTAGTAAAGATCTTGAAACTTGAGGGCTGTAACGTAGGGAGCGTTCACTTCTGAGGGTAGGGATTATGTAGTTTCACCTAATAAGGCCTGGGGTGTATGTTTTATGGCTTAGTGAAAGGAAGGTCAGAAAGACATTGAGGAAATGAGTTAATCAGTGGGACATTATTCAAATATTATGGAAAATGTTTGAATTTGGGTTGCTGCTGGCTTGAGAGAGTAGCACGTAGTCCTTGACTGTATGCAGGAGCACTTCCTTTAAGAGCTTAGATCTGGGTCTCTTTGCCTCTCCAGAAATACAATTACTAGTGTTAATTATAACACTCTGTCCATGGAGAAACCTCTGAATACTTTTACATTGCAAACGTGTAAGCACTGTCTCTCTTGAAACTGAGCAATAGGGCAAAAGTACATGAGTAACAGGATAAGCATGGACCTGTTATAAAGATGTATTTGCTTTCTTATAATGGGCCCTGGCTTGTTGTTGGGCTCCTTTCTGATTACTAGATGCATTGTTTTTTCTACACTATATTTTACTGTCCTAGCCAGACGGTAAGCTCCTTGCCAGGGACTGTTATCTTTCTCTGGCCAGCTCCTAACATTCTGAAGATATTAATAAATAGATGTTATGTAGTCTAAATCCTTTACTTTTTAAACAGAACTGCTCTTTGTTGAAGTGTTTTCTGACAGGACAGCATGTCACCAGGTTCACTAGAAACCATATATGTCAGAACAAGTCTTGCTGTTGGATGGCTCTGTGGAAAGGACTCTCTGCTTGCTACAAATGAGCAACTTGGGCAGAGGAATGTTTCCCTAGAAGAGAGAAGGCAGTCTTAATCTCACATTGTATTTGCTGTGTCTTAGGTGAGGCACTGCGCAATTCAGCTCAGTGTGATGTGACAACACAAAGACAATCCAGGGCAAGATGGATTATTGTTGGTTTAGCGAGGGCGTGCATGGGGAGATGTGCAATCCACTAAAATTCCTCCTGTATTTGCATACAGAGAAGTACAAAACGAGTGTCTGCCAATCTGGCCATCTATCTTCACATTGCTATAATATCTATACACAAACCCTCGACTTTAAAAGCACAGTTATGGTCAGACTTTTGCCATTGTGGTGCTTTTGACTCTCAGGTTTTTCTTCTTGAGAAATTTAGCTGGGCTAATCTGCAGCAATCTGTGTTAGGGTAACAGATGGGTTTTGAAATGTATTCTTAAAGGTGGAAAGTCCTGGGTTCATCGTACCCCCAGTAATGGGGGAATTTAGTAGCTAAAGGCCTGATGCTAAGAGTGCCCTGCCACTGAGTCTGACTGTTGATCTGTCAGCCCATAAAGTCTTGGTAGGACACTTTGTCATCGGAGTCGCAAAGAGGCAATCCCTGAAATAGCTATGGCCCTACTCTAAGATGGAGGTCTAGTATTTGATAAGGAGTCAGTGTATGGCACGGTACATTTTATGATGTGCTCTCACTGGCCTTTTTTACCTAGAAAGTGGGTTGCTCTGCCCCATGCTGTAAGTATATGCTTCTGTCTAGGTAAAAGAATGCAACCTATTAAATTAGACAGAGTAAATATTCAGGGTCATTCCACTTTTATTGGCAAAGAATACAATGTAAGTTACTGGGCACCTGAAAATGTCCAGTTAGGAAATGGATCAGTCTGAATGTGAAATCCATTAAATGTCTTAAAAAACAATGTAATAAACTTCAGCCAGTTTGGTTATATTGGAATGGATGTGGGAAGCTTCAAAAAGATTTCAGTGCATTTATTACTCCTCAGGCTTTCCTGATTGCTCTGGCAAAGATTTCAAGTTACCTCTCTGTGCATGTGGAAAAGCTTATTTGCATGTGTGTAGATAGGTAGTTCTGAATATAGTTACCTGGTTCATATCTGCACATGGATCACTGGGGGGTTTTCCTTCTAAGAGACCTCCTGAAAATGTGAAGCTTTCAGATTTATTTATTATTTTTGCCCCCAGAGTGCCAGCTGATGCTCCTGAAAAGTTTGGGAACCAGAAACCTACCCAGCTAACTAAGCAGTGCAGTTAAACACAGCTATTAGATGGGTTTAAAACCCACAACCCTAGCTGCTTTACTCGTGTGGTGGCATATTGCTATAAGCAAATAAGTATTTTGGTTCTGTAGGTCTTCTGGGACTCTTGTAAGCAGGGTTGGTGCATTTCATTGGGATTTTACATTGTTTGTTGGCCTGGAAATGCTCTTAACTTACAAAAAAAGTGCAGATAAGCATCATCTGGCAAACTGCAGCAATGTTGTGCTGTATAGCAGTCACAGTGGAGAGTACGTCAGAGGCATTCGTATGTTAAGAATACCCAGTATCACTGTACCACTCAGGGGTTTGCTCATATTTGAGATCCTATTGCAAATCTAGGGGTAAATTCCTTTCCAGTGACACAAGATGAGCTTCAGCCTAAGATTTCTTGTCTGTTACACAGGGATGGTCATATGAGAGAGAATAGTATGTCATACACAGAAAACCCAAGATATATAAAGCTGTTAATATTAAATCAATAAGGTTTGAAAGAGTTGGCATGGCCTAATTTCAACCAATTTTAGTTTAACATGTTTTGTAGTATTCTTGTCCTAAATCCTGGGGAATATAATTTAAGAAGACCACAAACACTTATAAATTTTACATAAAAAGTTATTCATCAACCTAGATCTATTTTGGTAACATTATTCTTTGATTGCTCACCACTTTAATTTCTTAATTTTTGTTCAAAGATTATGTGATCATATTGGGCAAACGTGATTCAAGATGCACAGTATAACTATGTACAAAAATTGCTACTTATTTGGGGGGAGGGGAAACGCTATGATCTTTATTTACAGACTGATAATGCACAAGCTCTTTAAATGGATAAATATGTCATGGACTGCGATAGAGTATATTATAGCTAGACATGAAAAACTGTGTTAGTGGTGCCCTCTTGTGGCTATTTTAAATGCTGCAATACACTTCGGGAAGAATGAAATTATAGTACTGGGCACTTCCCTGGAACTCTTCCATGGTGGAACTCCAAAAGCTTTACAAATATTAACTAATTAACCTGCTCAGTCCCTCCAATTGCATTCCACTACTTAAACAGCATCTGCATTCCACTCCATTCCAGAAGTGGCGCAGTTAACAGCGTACACAAGTGCTACAGAAAAAGTTAGGGCAAGAAATGAAGAACATGTTAATTGGTCAATACTCCAGGGGACAGATGAAGTTAAGAACAGAAGAACGGCCATACTAGGTCAGACCAAAGGTCCATTGAGCCCAGTATCCTGTCTTCTGAAAGTGGCTAATGCCACATGCCTCAGAGGGAATGAACAGAACAGGTAATCATCAAGTGATCCATTTCCTGTCCCGTATTCCCAGCTTCTGGCAAACAGAGGCTAGGGACACCATCCCTGACCATCCTGGCTAATAGCCATTGATGGACCTATCCTCCAGGAACTTATCTAGTTCTCTTTTGAACCCTGTTATAGTCTTGACTTTCACAACATCCTCCGGCAAGGAGTTCCACAGATTGACTGTGTGTTGTGTAGAAAAAAAATACTTCACTTTGTTTGTTTTAAACTGCTGCCTATTATTTTCATATGGTGACCCCTAGTTCTTGTGTTATGAGAAGGAGTAAATAACACTTCACACCGTCATGATTTTATAGACCTCTATCATATCCCCCCTTAGTCGTCTCTTTTCCAAGCTGAAAAGTACCAGTCTTCTTAATCGCACCTCATACGGAAGCTGTTCCATACCCCTAATCATTTTTGTTGCACTTTTCTGAATTTTTTCCAATTCCAATATCTCTTTTTTGAGGTGGGGTGACCACATCTGCACGCAATATTTAAGATTACTGGTGTTGGTGTGTAGCCAAGATACCAGAGTCAATAAATCTGCTGGTGTTTCTCTCCCCCCCCCCCCCCCCCCCGCGCCTCCAATCTCCTCAGAAGGACATCACCTCCAGCATCCCAGGCCTTCCTAACACTACGCTGTGGTTTTTGTCCAAAAGTATCAGAGGAAAGCATGCTGCCTATTCAGTTGCCAGCACTTCTGAACTAGCTGTTCTAATAGAGATTAAAATGAGAGTGAAAGTCTATCCTTGCCCCACCCACAATCACAGAATTGCCACTACTGCCTACCGAATATAGACATTTTTCTTCAGGTGGCTCTTCCCAGACTAGCTGATCATCTTCCCTCCTGCTGGGCTGATGCTGGGAGCTTCAGATGCATTTAATGGATTCACTGCTCCTCGCCAGCCATTGCACTTCCTCAGAACTCACCAACTATATTCTTAACATCTATTAAGTACTAATTGATGAAACTTGGCTAAATTCATCTCAGGTGTAACTTCACTGCCATCCACAACCTGTGAAATCCACAGTTACATCAGGGGCAAATCTGATTTTCTTCATGATCTTTCACCTGTTTCCTTCATTTTCTCCTCTTCTTTCCTTCTACTGTATACTACTCCCCCAGTCTATTTTTAATTGTTCTCCATTTTCTTCTCGCCCTTCTCTTCATAGTCCTAATTCCAGGGTCTGTTCTCCTTTTTGCTCTGGTTTGTGTTTCTTCCTCATTCCCTCAGGTTCTCTTTCGCTCCCCCTCTTCATCCTTATTCCCCATCCCCTTAATCCTATGCTCCTCCCCAATTACTTCCTTTACTCCTTCATTCTCCCTTTTGCTTTCTCTCCCACCTATTCTCTCACTCTTCCATTCCTGACAATCTTGCCTTTTTTCCTTTCCTCCCCGCCCCCACCTTTATACCTGCTGTGTTTGGGTGCAGGGGGAACAGTTTCTCAAATCAGCTGGAATCTGACCCAGCTCTGTATGTATGCTACTGCTTTCTACAAAATGGTTAAGCAGTGGGGGAAAGAAAATAGAGATTAGGGTGTGTGTGTGTGCTTCCTCTCTTTGCTCAACTGCTGCAGGGAGGATGGTTCCCTGGAGAAGGAGGGAAATTTCCATCCACCAGATACTCTGCCTGTGGAGTTCTGCTCAATGTCACTCCCTGCTAACAGTGAGGAGAGGAAGGGCCCAATCTGTTGTTTAATTGATTAATACTCCACTGTCTCCTATGGTTTCCTGTTGGGGACAGGTGGTAGTTTAGTAGTAGCCAATTTAAGAGTGCAGCTGGATTCTGCATAAACCCCCTTGCTATTCACAGACACAAGGATGAAGGTTTTTGGAGTGCTTTTTGCCAGATCTGTAGCCTGGCCTGTGTTAAAGCCTAGAAGTCTATTGACGAAGTACTGACCTTATTTCACCTTATCTAGCCTATGGGACCTACATAGGCTCTCACCACAAGGCAGTTTAGCAGCAGGCCAAATCAGTTTACTTCACCGTACTATGACACGTGCAGGTTGAGTCTATCCTTCCTATAGTAGCTTTATATCCATAAGTTTGTAGTTCTCATAATGAAAGAACTGCATACTGGATTGTGTGCATCTGCACAAGTGTCTATACTGGATTGAGCTAAACTGTACATTTTTACTGCTGAAAGCATTTGTTAAACATAGGTTTATTCTTTCACGCATTGATGGTTCCCTTTGACTTTCTGGGTATGTTTCAAGTCCTGTCTATTTAACCAGTAGAAGTGCTTTTGTGGCAAAGGGTTTGGTTAATTTTGTGTCTTGGGGAGTTTTTATTATCAGTAGTTGATGTGTTAAATTGTGGGGTGGATGGATGTTTGTGAATGTTTAACTTTGGTATGATAAATTGTAAAAAAATCCTCATAAGTGCATTTTGTTAATGAAATATACAAGCTTACAAGTAGTGTGGGTGCTGCTGAAAACTGTTCAGGATTCCAGGGTGTTAAGATCATTCCATTACAATTTCCTGGGTTTCAGAAAAGCTTAATGTCTCTTCTCTCTGACCTTCTACATGCTGCTGGACCCGCACATTTCTGTGGACTACTTTTTTTAGTGGTCTCTCTGATCCTTTCATGTCTGATCCCACAGACTTCCAGGTCTGATATTCTTGGAATTAGAAGTGAGTTAATCCCTTTTTGATTTGTTTTACTCTTACAGTCCTTTTTCCAAGTGCTGTGTGTTATTAAACTGAGCCGTTCTAATGAGACCTGAAATGCTCTGCTCCTTCACAGTGCTGATATGTTGTGACTGTGCATGCTACTGGCCTTCTGAATCATTTTGTGCAACAGTACAATTGTGTCACTTCGCAGTACTGTGATGTCACACGTGCCTTTTCTGTAATGAAGTGGTCTCTTTCTCTCCTGTTGTTTGAGGATTCAATTGACAATTGGTAAAGCGTTAAAACATTCAAATATGCTACTATAACAAGAAACAGAAACTCAGCTCTTCTTGGTGAGATTCAGTTTCTATATTGTGGTTAGGGTGAGGCCAGTAGCTGGCTTTGAGCCTTAAGGTATTTTTTGTCCTGAAACTCTGTGTGGTTATGCTGTGTATCATTGCAACTTTTTTCTGTGAAATGATGTACACTGAGTGGCTTAGTCTTTTTCTGGCCACATACTCTAACAAAATCCATCTTTCTCTCTCTCTCTTCCACACCAGTCTCCAATGAACATACTCTTGATTTTTTTTACACTTTTACACTTCTACGTCAGTTTTAACATTAACTTTGAGTCTCTTCCTTTCTCTCTGTGGGTTCCTAATAACTTCCTGTTGTTCCGTGGTTTGATCTGTCTTCTTTCATCTCTTTAGAGATAGTGTATGTGCAGATCTGTTTGTTTGTTTTCCTCACATGCTTCCCCGCTTTTTCCCAAATCCAGGCAGAGCAGGAGAGTATTCACCCCTGCATGAGGTGCTTATTTCTATATTCTTGCATGCCCATCTCATGACTTTGCGGATTGATTGGGATTCACTTGACTAGATCCTTTGAGGTTCACCATTTGGTACAAAGTAAATTTTAAAAAATGAATACCTAAAGCATTTCTATTTAAACTGGGCCATAACTAAAAAATACCGTGATACTTTCACAATGCTCGGATATCCAGTGCCAGGCTAGTAATGTGATTACAGATTACCAGACCACAGTGGAAGGGGCTGTTTTTTTTAATATGTCATTGAGCACATTGTCAGCAAATAAGACTATTGTTTAGAATGCAAGTGTTCATAACAGCTAGACTGAATAGTTCACAGTAAATAAGTTGTCTGTTAAATGTAGACTCTCTCTGCTTTCATGGTATCTGCAATCAGATCATTAGTTCCTCAGATCTATGATTCAGATTTACTAGGCAACTTTCTAGCCCAATGATTTTGCTTTAAGACTTAATTGTGAACAGTTTGCAAATATCTGGAATTTGAGCCATGTTGGATAGTTATAAGTTTCCAGGTAAATCACCTTGTGTTGTCTCTCTTCCTTGAGTGCTGGAACATGCAACAACTTCCACTATGAGTACAGGGATGTGCCAGCTGCAAATTCGGTTTCTGTAAGTGCTTGTGCATGTAACTCTGAAACTTTGCCTCCCACATACACTCATTCCAGTACACACAATCACTTGCATGATCGTGAGAAATGGGCATGCAAGGGGAAAGAACATGACCAGAGTGGTTTCATCTAAAAACGAGAACTGTTAATAGAAAATGTTAAGCAGTATCAATCAAGCTTTGGGAAGAAAAACATAAAATCTCAAACCTATGCTGAATACCGCCTCCAACAATCCATCCTTTATCTTAGGCAACCACATGAAAGCATTCTTAGGTAATGCCTGCATTATGCAGGAGGTCAGACTTGATTGTCTTTTCTGGCCCTAAAGTCTGTGAATTTTTCAATACAATTTTTTTCTCCCTCTAATAAAAAAAACACCTGTGTTAAATATTTCCTGGGCCTTGGGGTGGTTGCATAAAACAGATTTCACTGTATTGTAGAAAATATAACTTCCTAATGGGAGTGCTAGGTACCCCAAATGATTAAGACTCTAAATGGAAGGTGCTGTCAAAAATGTATAAAATAACACAATCTGGATGTTATGGAATGATCTTATCATCATTAGAATCCATCCTCCCTTCCTCATGTGATATTGACATGGTTAGGGAGGCATTACACTAATGAAATCAGGTGACTCTGCTGCCCTGTGTGGATTGAGTTGGTGTCAGTCGAGTTCCACATGGGCAGGAGTCCAAACCATACTAGACACCATCACAGTTGACATTAATTAGCTGGCTTTTTGGCAGTCCCTGCAGAGAGGCCAAGTGCTGAATGGACTTGGTGACTGAATTCCCCTCACATCTCTAGTGGTGGTCCCTTCAATGAAAGATGAGGGTCCCATTACCCAAGTGGGAGTGGGGAATCTTGTGCTTCCATTGTGCCTATTTTGTGTATAATTAGAGGATTTCAGTCTCTGGAGCCCTCAATCCATTATCTTTCGCCAGCTGAGATTTACTTCCACTTTTTAAAGGTTTTCATGACATCCTCCACATTTTTAATATATACTCCATGGAAAATTGGCATACACAAAACAAATGAAAAATACAGTTGTGGAATCCTCATGGGAAGGCCGTTTAAAAGTTGTTATATGGTGTTTGCGTTAAAAAAAGAAAAAGCTTGTCACGTAAGGCCCTCACATTCCATAAACTTTCTCAGAGATCTGCTCAGTGCAATACATTTTATGCTGCAGTTACAGATGGTTCTAAAAAGAAACCAGCCTGCACAACCATGTGTAGGTGTATGCGCCTTAGAAGCTGAGCGATTCCCTTTGGGAACATCCATTTCTTCTCTCCCAGATGCCCTTTGCATTTATCAGAGCAGTCATTGTTACAGAGAGGTGAGTTGCTATAACTTTCTTGTTGGCTGTTCTCAATGGACAGGTGTCCATATCACAAAATTTGCCACTATAAATAGCTCCGTCTGGGACCTTTGTTAACAATTTTTATAGTAATGTCACAAGAGGACACAGCAGCAGCACCGCGAAGGTCCCAGAGTGCGGCTGCACATCCCAGCTTGCCGTGCAGTAACTTGCTATGTAGCCAAGCCTTTAACTGTGCTCACACCAGCGCGTTGTGAGTTCAACGTAAGAATGACACTCTCACAACATTGACAACTGATTCTACCCAAAAAACTTTGAAACAAATCAACTTAAAAAACAAAGTACATTAATAAAGTTTAATTAACCAAAATTCCTACCCCACACAGAGCTTTTACCCCAAAAGAAGCACCAAAGACTCTATTAATTCTACAAGGAACTTAGTTACTCCTTTTTAGAAGGTGCTCAGAGATTGTGGTGATGGGCAGAGTGTGAAACCCTAAGATAGATTCTATTCCATATAGCTTCTTATACCAGCCTCATCACTAGTATTTGAGCAGCTTCCAGTAGCACATCAAGAAACGTGCGTAACTTGTCATATGTGGTTTGTTCTTTCTCTCATCTTTTCCCCCAGGGGAGAATTGTGTAGTGTTTTGGTTTGGTAAATTTGTGCAGTTTGTGTGCGCACAACGTGTGCGGGAGCAAGGGTGTGTGTGTGTGTGTGTGTGATGTACAGTCTGAATGTGTTACAAAAGGCAAGTTTAAAGAAATGTGCTTCGCACTTGATGCGGAAGGAAGGTGGTTAGGATTGTGATGGTCCTTAGTTCCTGTGGGTGTTCATTCCACAGCCTTGGATTGGCCCAACATAAAGCTCAGTTTCCTGCATACACAAGCTTTACCCTTATGGTAAATATTGCACCATGCTCTTCATCACTTCCTGGGTGCACTCCCACCATCTATTCTCTTGGTCCTCCTATGGTTTTCTCTACCCACGTCACTAACGAACATGGAAGCTAAGGCACATGTTCTTTTTAATACCACTTAATGCTTTCTTGCTTCAGAAAAAGACCAGTATTAATTAATTATTGCATCATGGGTTGCTCTGACCTTCTGCAAGACATCTCACGTGCTGCTTACAAGGTGCATTTTACAAAACATCTCTTGTCTGCCTCCTTGTTTTTTATCAGGCGTCAACTTACATTCTCCTTCTAAAAGCAGTGGCTCATTTCTAAGCTTATATATGTTCCACACACCTCTTCACTGGCAAAGTGTTCTGGTTTAATTTCCTTCATAGTTTACCGGAGACATTTGCTTCTAAACCATTCTAAACACACACACAGCTTTTCAAGTACACAAGCTTTTTCATTTTTTTCCTGCTTCCTCCAGTAGATATTTGATTCCATTTTTGTTATTTCTGTATTAGTGTTTTTTTTTCATTTGAAACAAAAATACCAGTGATCCATCTTATTTTTTTTGTCATTATTGTAAACAACTGTAGTAATATTATTTCTATGGGTTTGCTGAAAAATTACACTTGATTCTATATGGCTATAAAATAAGTCTGCAAAATATTATTAGAAATAAATTCATTTTCTTCTCCATATTAAAATTTGGAATTTAATATCCTAAAACAACAATTAAAATGATCTAGGATACATGCTGTATGGTTTTCTTTGTTTGAGTTCTTAGGATTGTGGCACCAATAGATCTTTGTATTTCTAAATACAGATATTTTTAATTCCTTGCATACCCAGCAAACTGATCTCTAGAAGATGAATATGTGGTTTGAAATAACAGCAGGTCTGCTGTTACTTTTTCAAAGTGTGAAACAAGTGTGTAGGGTTAGTAAATAAAGTTGATGTGGCAAATCTCATAATAGCTGCTAGAGGGCAGCAGTAACCATTTAAAAACACTATGAACTCTTTCTGAGGAAACAACCCTATCTAGTTACTGTGTGCAGAATACTTTTGTTTGTTTAGGCAACTTCAAGTCCCAGTGAACTTAGTCCACCTATACTGAGTGAATGGCCTTCAGTGTTACAGGATAAGCCGCTTTTCTAGGAAAAAATACTACTCAAAAATAATCCACTAAAAGCATGGTAAAAAAGGTCTTTCATATAGCCCAAAACCTTACTCCTGTTGAAGTCAAAGGCAAAGCTCCTTTTTGACTTCAATAGTGCAGGTCCATAGTGCTTTTGTGCCTGAACTCTTATTGTCTGTTCAGTTTAGAAGATAAACTCCCCCTGCATTTGGAAGTAATCTTATATATATAATATATACACACACCCCCACATTCACATGCTCACTCACAACTGCAGAAGATAATGAATGACTCTTTAATATGAAAGTTAAGTATATTTAACAATCCATGGGGTTATAAACCCCAAGGAGAAGGAAGAAAGGGTTATATAGTGTGCTTTCATCCTGGCCAATGCTGACTAGCACGCACGGTCTGACTAATTACTTTAAATGCAAGCCAGCTGCTTAACGGGTTGTAAAATCCATGGAAGGATCACAGTTTGAAAAAGGAAAAAATGAGAAACTGATTTTAATTAAAAATAAAATGGGTATGGTGAAAATTATTTAAAATAACCAATGACATTAAAATAAGTACCCTTCCTTTAAGATTTTGGGGCGCTTTTTTTTTAATTAAAGTCACAACAGAATCATTTTTCAGAGGTCACATTTTTTTCCTCTATTTTTATTGGGCTTTTGCTTAAGACTCCAAGAAGCAAATCATCACGTGTTCATGCTTGCTTTATTTCTAGGTCATTGAGCATTTTTCTGTCATTTTCCAACTTATTGAAAATAAATTTCAAAATCCTGAGCCATGCTCTTACCCAGTTTGGAAGAGAATTAAGCTAAACTGAATTAAATCCACTTGAATTCTGAACGACTGTGTCCACACAGGGATTTAATGTGGTTTAACTAATCTAATTTAAATGCACACTTTTAGTTCAGATTAATTCTCCTGTGTCCCCATGGAGACAAGTCCTAAGAAAAAAAGAACTGAGACACTGAAAAAAGGAGACCCCAAAGCTTCATTAGAGCTAAACAAATTAGTTGTGTATTCCTCCCCCACCCTTTCTGAAAAAGGGTTGTGGTTTAGTGTTTTGTTCTGCTCCATTTCTAATCTGATGCCATTGCCAGAAAAGATTTTATGTTCTTGCTATTTGGTTCCGTCAGAATAAGTACCATAGAGCTGCATTGTTTGTGAAGCTCCCGATGCAAAGGTTAAAGTCCATCTGTTGGCTGACAGTGAGACGTCATCTCGTCATTTGTCAATCTCAGAGTTGCATTCTTGAGCAGCCGACCCCTTTTTTTCCTGCTTACCTAGTTGAGATGTTACTTTCCTGACAGTAAGACAGTTGTGCTCAGCTAGCAAATCGCAGCATGTTTCTCTTGCGTGCTCTCCTTCAATTATTTTCCGTAACAATTAACACTCTACTAACTTGACACCCTTTTCTTGTTTGGCTTTGTAAATCATCATCCCTTTTTTTATTAATTCCAGACATTAATATTTTGTTTCATGCAAGTGCTGCCATTCACCCATGAAAGAGTTTGAACATTATGTTGCTGTCAAGATACCTAGGGATTACCCAGTATGCCTTGCCTTAGTAAGTGACACCACTGGGCCTGCTTTTGAGATGTTTATTTTGAGAGTAAGCTGACAAGCATGAAGGCTTGATCCCAGAGTGGCAATCTTATTTAATTAAAGGCCTCTTTTTATTATAGTTTTTTCCCACTGTTACACACCACATATATATATATATATGTGGTGTGTATGTATCAGAATGATTGTTAAAGCCCGATTCACTTGAACAGTGCTGTTATACAGTAAAGAGGGGTGTATGGGGAAGGACTGGTCATTCAAAGTAAGGTCATTCAGCAGTCTTGATACATTTCTGTGTAATAATGCAATCAGAACACTTGCTTAGCTATGGAACTTGTGTTTCCTAGTGTAAGAGGCTGGTTATGTTTTGTTTCTTATTCCTGCAGAATCTAGATTTTTGGTTGTTTGCTTACTTAATTTTATTTTTTAAAGGTTCCCTTCACTCAAAGTTTCTTTTCTATTTAAGAAACAGATGAGTTATAGCTGTAGACCACCTGCTTCCATTGCTCTATTCATGTTTCCATTCCATCAGTTCCTTCCCTTGTCTAATCTTGATACTACCTCGTTGGTGTAGTGAATAGTTGGGGACTTTGTTTTGTTTTGGTTTGTTTGTTTGTTTATAATGCAGGCTGCTTCTGCTTATCCAATACATGAAGGCAGTCACGCTCTTTTTTTTTTTTTTTTTTTCCCCTTCCAGGAGAGGGGAATTGGAATATTCAAGATAGATACGGGTATTTGGTGTAGCCTTTTGTTAATTTATCTAATTTCCTAACTAATGCATCCTCTGAAGGTTGTTGGACATATTTTATGTTGGGTATTATTATTTAGTGGATTATCTGTGTGGTCCTTTCTGTGCAAAGTGCATGCTTTTGTTCAATATTTCTTTTCTACCTGTGTACTTAGGAAGTGTGTGTGTGTGTGTGTGTGTATATATTTCTAATTATAGCTAAGGGCATGATCTAAACTCACCGAAGGCAATGGAAAAACTCCCATTGACTTCAGAGGGTTTTGAGGCTGACCCTAACTGTGGGTCTCTTGGAGGAGCAGGAAAACAAATTTCCTTTTAGCCCCTGTACAACATTGTCTGTCCCTCCCTCTCCCTGCCAAAAATAATAATATATATAATTCTGCTATCACTGTGTAAGAAAAGAGTTTTCTGCAGGTTGTATTTGAAAATAGATTAATTGGGGGATATTTTGTCTTTCATCAAAATGTTTTCATACTACTTATTAAGCCACCCCTTATGAAGAAGACCTACAGAACTGAATAGGGTTCTATAAAAATTATTCTAAAATCCTATAGAAATTAGTAATGAATAAGAGCCCTCCTATGTAGGTCTTCTGAATGAGTCTATATAGAATTTTTTAGCAGCTATACAATTCTCTATTACATTGTGTTGGTTAGTTTCAAAAACCTGCCAAACGTAGTTATATTCCTATTGAATCCCGTAAGATTTTCTGTAAGTGATTTTGATAAAATCTGCAGGCCTTTTTGTGTATCCCATTTTATTTGTGATTCTGTGTTTTTGTTTGTCTGTATGTTATATAGATTCATCCTTGCTTTTGTTTGCTACTTCCTGCAAAAAAAAAAAAAAAAAAAAAAAGAGAAAAGAATAACCAAGGTTCTTCCAATATGACATGGCAGAGAACACAAGCACAATGTAGAATTCTTTTTTTCCCTTCTCCCCATCAAATAACTTTTTAGCCATGTTCAGCAGAATCCCTGAGCTTTTTCTCCTCCATTATTTGTTTGTTTTTTTTGTGGTTGGTAGTGTTGGAAAGTTTTCCAGACTAATCCCATTTGTGTTATTGTTTATAATAGGTACAAGTGATCCATATGTGAAATTTAAATTGAATGGAAAAACTCTATACAAAAGTAAGGTCATCTACAAAAACCTAAATCCAGTTTGGGATGAAACTGTTGTGTTGCCAATACGGACTCTTGATCAGAAGCTCCGGGTCAAGGTAAATTTTTGGTGTAGGGTACTGAAACATTGGTAAAAGCTCCTCTGAACCAATTGTGCGATCTCGTTCTCACTCTGTATTTATTCCGTTTGATGGTTTGACACAGAGAACATGTATTCAAAACACAATTAGGATCCAATGTTTTCTAAGCTTTATATTCAAATGCACATGCATCTTTGCCACATTTTACTTGGATGTTGTGTTTTCAGTGTGTGAATGTCCCAAATCAAAATAATCTGTTTGACTGGAGGCGTTTAAACCTACTGTGCCAAACTCTGCCCTCAATTGCATCTGTGCAACCTCAGTGAAATCAGTGGGGTTTACCTGAAATAATTTAAGAGTGGAATATGGTGAACTGAGTTGAGTAGAATTATTACCTGTGAGGTAGTGGTGACAAGCAGCAAAGCTCTTTCTCGTTATGAGGTAACTTTATAGTTAACAGAACTGCAAGCTACCAGTTGTAAGCACTAATTGCTAAAACATCTGTAGTTAAAAAACTGCCTGGTTGTGTACAGTATTCGATTGTACTATACTACCAGATATATAGGAATGGTCCCAATCCATTGTTGCACATATGACTCTGTTCACCATATATCAAGAAGGTATTTCAAAATGCTGTTAAAGTAGTCAATTAAAAATCTACATTAAAGAATGGAAATGGAGAATTTCCTAGAAACATCTAGGCTTTGATTCCCAAAATATGGGATGAAACTCAAAATGTCAGTTCTTTTTTCTGATGTGGCAAAACTGGCTTAGGATGTGAAAATAATATGCACTTATTTTGTTACCAGGTATATGATCGAGATTTAGCCTCCTCTGACTTCATGGGATCTGCATTTGTGGTGCTCAGCAACCTTGAGCTCAACAGGTACTATATGAATTTATTAAAATGTGTTACTGTGGTTTAGTTTGGAAATGATCTCAACACTTTTACAGCAGCTTAATCTTTTATCTGTGGGTTGTCAGTCTGACTGTGGAGCTGGGAGACAGGAATTCATGTTTTATTCCTGGCTCTTATACTGACTTACTGATATCTTGGACAAGTGCATTTTCTTGCATTATGGGCCCCATGGCTGTACTATCTGAGTGCCTCACAAACATTAGTGAATTTATTTTCACAACACCTCTGTGAGGTAGGGAAATATTATCATCTCCATTTTCAGAAGGGGAACTAAGGCAGAGAGAGAGATGAAATGGTTTGTCCAAGGTGATGCAGGAAGTCTGCATCAGGTCTAGGAACTGAACACAGATCTAAGAAGTCAAAGTCCAGTCTTTAACTGTCAGACAACTCAGCTGGACAAGTCATTGTCCATATCCTTTCCTGTAAAATGGGGATAACATTGATCAGTTTTCTGCCTGTCTGAAGGTGGTGGGTTATCAGTATTAATTAATTGCTATGGAAATACAAGGTATTACTTAAAATCGCTGTGCTGAACTTTGTATGTTTTGTGGAAGCTGTGAGGGGGAATATATGCCACAAAGAAATACGCTAGATTGTACATTTTAACGTTTAGACTCAATTTTGAAAACTTTAAAATATCCTAAATATCAGCCATAAAAAAACGAATTTGCACAATTCAGTGTGACCTTTAATAATGAACCAGAAGGTAAAATGGAGCCTACAGATGCATTTCTTTTCTGCTTGCAGAACTACTGAACAGATTTTAAAATTGGAAGATACAAACAGTATAGAAGATGACATGGGAGAGATTGTGTTAAACTTGAGTCTAACAGTCAAGCAAGGAGACTTCAAGAGAACTGTAAGTGGTTTAGGAAATCAAATTTATAGCTAGAATGCACAAAAAAAGAAAGCTTCCCTAATCTGATTTACTCTGTACTGGGAAATGCCACCTTTATTTTCATCCTGAGACTCAGCATAGAAAACTAGATAGTTCACGATTTAAAAATCAACCACATTGGACTGGATAAAAGTTGATTATGCTTCTGTAGCCAAGTGCTTCTGTTCTGTGGCTTTAAAGGGTGAGCCCACGGATAGCAAGTCTCCATATAGTTCAATGAGTGGTAGGTCTGTGCATGTGTGTGAGATCTCTAAAAGTGTATGCCCTACAGCTGCAGGACTCTTCTTTCAGGACATGCCATTTTCTCACTCTAAGCAAGAGGTTTAGATTTTATGAATTTTTAAAAAGGTGTTAAACCTTCAATTAGATGTGATCTTTTCTTTTCATACCAGTGAAATATATATATCGGTGTGAAATGTTAAAGCAAGGATTTACTATTAAGACTAGGTTGTGCCAGCCCTGCATTGGTGCACATTGCTGAGAGGAGGGAAATGGATACAAGGAGCTATGTTTCAGAGTGGTAGCCATGTTAATCTGTATCACCAAAAGCAACGAGGAGTCCTTGTGGCACCTTAGACTGCCAAATTTATTTTGGCATAAGCTTTCGTGAGAACAGGCCAGGCACAGCCTTAAACCTCACCAGATTCTTCAGTGAGCTTTGGATCAGGCTCCTGTTGCAGAAGTGCCGTGGGACTCCAGTGTTGAAAGTGGTGATAGAAACCCAGAAGGAGCTGGGTGGAGGTTGCGGCATGAGATTAAAAGGAATAAGGGCTTTCAGGATCAGGGTTTGTGTGACTATTTTTTTTTTTCTTACATATCACCATTTGTGTTTCACACAAAACATGGACCATGCCTAAATCTGTAACTTCGTCTTGCAGTCATTTAGAGAACAGGTTGACAGTGAGAAAAGCCTCAAAGTATATAATTTGAATAGATCCAATTTTCAAGCAAGTCCAATTTTAAATATGTAACTAAGAAGTGTTGCAGGTAAAAAAAAAAATGAGAAGGGTTTCTGTGAATATTAATTATAACAGTTTTAATTTTTCAGAATCCAATGTGAACGCTGCAGTCTACTGTAGACTGTTAAACTAGACACGTGGGAATTCATAGTAGGTATGGGATATTTATGAAAGTGAGAATGTTACCAAAAGACGGGTTGGGGCAGAGAATATAGGAAATAGACTTCACAAGAGAGGTGTGCCTTTCATTATTGTTTCTTCCTAGTAGCTGCCTGGTTTTTAAGAGTTGTTAGTTTGTTAGGTAATTTAATAGTGTGTTGTTGGAAAGTTTTTGATATTTCTCCCTCTGCATATAATTATTTAAAAATGTCAACAACAACCAAATAATAAAAAAAAATTCCAGAACGCTTATTTGTGTTGTGCTGATCTCACCTAGCATATATATGCTGTAAGAAAGTAGCTTTTCATATACAAATAGGGAGGGAATGAATTGCCTGATCTTAAAAGTAAGAAAGCAAGAAATGTTGCGAGCATGACCGTTAATGTTCTGACCTTTCCTTAGTCATTAATGAGACTCTCTCTCTATGTCAAAGTCCTCTAATAAACCCTGACCACTTCCCTTGAAATTTTGGCTGTTCTTACTAGTGTAAGCCCTTTTGGCTGGGATGTCAACTCCCCCATTAATTTAGTGTGCAAGGCATGGGATGGCATTCAGGTCACTGTGTGCAGAAAGGGGCGAGACAGGTGCACTGTCCACGTGAGAGCTGCTGGAGGCATTTGTTCTTACTTGGGGAACAGTTCCTCTGGCAACATTAAGGGGATGTGGGTCAGAGTGGCCCTGGGGATTCTGGGATAAGAGAGGGTACAGCATTAGTTCTGGGCAGCAGCCTTGGGGATGCCTGGGTGTATGGTTAATATTCAGAGTCAGAGCAGATGCCTAAAGAGCAAAATGGTCTTGTCCATGTTATGCACTCAACAGCAAGCTGTTCCCCCCTCCCTCCCCTGGGCCTTTAAATTAGCTTAGTAGGATCAAATGGCACCAAAAGTTTGAGCCATGCGTCTTACTAATGGCTCAGGGTCTCTTCGACTTTTTATTCTTGATGCTTTATTTCCTTTTATTTCTGGTGCAATGCAGGTGTTCTGTTTTCTTCCTTGTTATGATCTGTGAGGGAGGTAGTTTAGTTGAATGCAGTAATAGAGCCAACTCTGTGCTAGTAATATGCCTTCCTTAACACAGTTTTATAAACCAGTGTTCAGATTATTTGACTGACCACTTTACCTGTTTTCCTCCCTTTGCTTTTGGATTCTCTCTGTTGCAATGGTGGGAACGCATGAATAGAGGTGGTCAAATCGGAAGAAACAAACTTCATCCAAGGTAACCTATATCCCTTTTCTCTTTAAACCTCTTGTTCCCTTTCTCCCACAAGAAATATCATCATCTTATGTAGCATCTCCATTACTGGAGGTTTGCAAACATGCTAGCGCCTTTCGTACGCTCCTCCGGTATTCTCTTTGTGGGTGAACAGTCCTTTTGAACAACCCAGGATTCCACACCATCCATCCAAGATGGTTTTCTGTAACTAGTTTGAAAACTCTTGGCACAGGTGCAGACTGTCAGGCCCTCTAGGCCGTGATTCTCATTCCTTTCTCAGTCTGACTGTTGAGTGGGAAATGTTGGACCTCTAGTTGTTTGTATTATAGTAGCAACTGGAGACTCCCAGTGTGCTTGGGTGCCCATTGTACAGACACATTGTAAGAGACCGTCCCTAACCGGAAGAGCTTACAGGGTAAATTGACAAGGAGGAGGAGACAGAGAGAGATGAAGGGACTTGCCCAAGGTCACACAGCAGAATGGTGGCATAGCTGGGAATATAATCCAGGTCTCCTGACTCTCAGCCCTGGTCTACACTTGGGGTGGGGGTCGACCTAAGATACGCAACTTCAGCTATGCATCTTAGGTTGACTTACCTGGCCGTGAGGACGGCGGTGAGTCGATGGCTGCCGCTCCCCCATCAATTCTGCTTCCACCTCTTGTGAGCTGGAGTTCTGGAGTCGATGGGGAGTGTGTTCGGGGATCGATTTATCACGTCTAGATGAGACTCGATAAATAGATCCCCGATAGATCGATCACTACCCACCAATCTGGCGGGTAGTGAAGACCTGCTCTCAGTCCAGTGTCCTATACATTATACCATGCTGTCTCTGTTCCTGAGCAGAGATTTCCTCAGATCCTTCTGTTGAGGGTTTCCCCTGATGGAATGAACAGGTCTTTTGGCTGCTAGAAATAGAATGGTGCCATCAAGATGTTCATGTACCATTACTGAGTATGCACATGAACGTCTTCCCTTTGGGGCATTTTTTTTTTGCACCCACTTATTGCATCATGCTTATATTGGATTTTAAAGCTGTTCAAGAAAGGGACTGGCTTTATATTTGTTCTGTAAAGCACCCAAAATGCTTCTGGGTAGATGATGAAGATAGTAACTTGAGACATCAGCATCAGATCCTGTATTTCGGGAGATTACAATGTAACTTTAGAAAAATAATTTGGCTCTTCTAAGAACACCTAACATCTGGGGAGTTTCCTCATAAAGCTGTTTGTGCCTATATGAAATTAATAATTACTCTCCCTTTCAGCACATTGTAGATAGGGACCCCCACCCAGGTATAATGCCACCAAAAATACTTCTGTAAAGAGGACATGTAATGTACATTCCTGGGCACAGGTCTGCAGCTATTTTGGCTTAACCAAACAGTTCCAGGGATAATGCTGGCCCTCTACAGCTATATTCATACTGCAGAGATACAGCCAGAAATTGCTAAATGGAATATGACAAAGTGATGGAATAATTGAAGAGCTCAGCAGTTTAGTTTTTAACTAAAGCTCTTGAAATTACTAGTGCCCACACTCGATCAAATGTGGCTTGATCTCTCTTTCTGCCATGTGTGCGCGCACACAGCTGTCTCTCGAATCTCGCTGGCTTGGAGTCACAGGACAGGGAGCCAGATATTCCAACTCTAGTCCTTTCGGTCCAAAACAGCCAAAGTTCTGTCTAGCTTTTTTTTCTTTGTTGTACATTATCTCTCTGTATTTTAAACACTTGATTTGAAATAACGCAGATAAAGCTTTAATTCACGTTGGCAGGTCATTCAGTTCCCCGGGCTCCAGTTAACATCTTAACATCGTTTTAAATAAAATTAAGAGATGCCAAAGCATGATATTGGATTAGTGGATGCAAGATTATTGTTGAAAGAAAAAATAGCTGCAACCCTTTGCTCTATTCAGTTATAGCCACTAGAGGGTAAGAGAGCTTCAGTTCTTCAGAGAGAAGACATAGTTCATGCTCGAGTGTGATCTCGTAAGAAAAGCTTCTGTGGCCATCCAAGGCAGTAAAGAATTTCCCAGAATGTGCTGGAAAAAATCTGACAAAGCAGTATTTCCTAGTTTATTGATTCTGCTACTGCATTAAAACATTAGTACTGTCCATCAATAACCACCTTTAGTTAGGAAACTCTGGTCTGTGGAAACAGTACTGGCAGTTTGTGGCAGAACATAAAGGCTAGAAAGAAAAATTGTGAGCATGGGGAATATAGATGTCTAGGGAAGGCATGAGAGGTTATGGAACAATGGCCAGAGGAGTGTGATGGGGTAGAAGAAATGCAGACAGACTGGATAAAGATACCAGAAATATGGGGGGGGGGGAACATTATATAATAGATACACAAACTCAGCACCGTTGTTTTGGCTATTACCCTTTGGTGGTTGTTCAAGGAGGAAAAACTCCATATTCAATCCATTTGTGCAACTCGGTTCCCGATAAATCTGCATTGCACTGATTAAATTAAATGTGTCTCAGAAATCTACATCTCTAACGTGATCAGGAAAGCAAATGTTTTATATTAGGGGTAGCTTAACTTCTTCTCAAGCTGAATGAAGGTGGGATTTTACTGAAATTTTCAGATCCTGTTATGTAGTGTTTTCATATGTGGGTAGAGAAAAAAACAAGTTACATTTTTCAGTCTTTGATTTCTCAACTCTCTATCTGAGACAATTATGGCTTATAACTGGATCTGATCCCCTAAGTTTTATCTTAGACTGGATAGCAGATACCAGTGTCACAAATGAATCTTCTTATTATTTTAGTTACCAGTCCATCTTGCAGGGACTCAGTAATATCCCAAAAGGAGCAGTGACTCCACACTGGTACCAATAACTGTTGCAGTCCCATGTGCAGAGTGGAAAAAATATAAGTTAAACCTGTTGTTACCTTTTTAAGTACTCTTTTTATTTACTGTCCTTCCAACTCCTTATCTTCTTTAAAAAAAAAAAAAAAAAAAAAAAAAAAGAGAGAGAGAAGCAAATATAACTTTTTAATACAGAAAATAGAACACAATAAAAATAATGCAAGCATTGGCTATAGGTAGGCTGCAGAGATGATTTCAGCTACTGAATATTGCATATGAAATCAGTGTGCAAGAGGTATCGAACTGGGTGGCTTGTATATTTGTCAGCATATATTTATCACTGCTTTTAGAGGGGGGTGTCATATAAAGTAAGTTATTTGGGCATGATTACATCCCCAAAGGTAGCAAGATATGTGCGTCAGAGCCCCTTGCTTAGGATGCGAGTGTGGGATAGCATTGTTTTTGATATAGCTAACTTCAGAGTGTAATTTGCTGCTTTGCTCATCAAATGTACATGGTGCTGCAGAAGGAAGCATGGTCCCTTTGGTTTTATTAAGTATTTGCCGTACTCTATCCATCTGTAAGAAAAACAAGATGAAGTGCCCCTTTCCCTTCCTCTTTTCCCAGGCTGCTTAGCCTATAGTGTTCCCCTATGCCCCAAAATATCTCTATGTCTGATGCTTAGTAGCCTTGTTTCTCCCAGGTGGCTAGACTCTTGCACCGAGGGCATCCTGCATGTTATTTCCATTCTTTGTACAGATGAATAACCTTTAAGTGTTGAACATCTAGGAAGCAAACAAATGGGTTTGCTTGGGGGGTGGAGGGGATTGACCTGCAGCAGTTTATTCCTAAAACAAGTGATTCAATTGCCACCTTGATATCTAAAGCTGATTGAATAAATTGGCTGAAAGGATGACTCTGGACTGAAGTACTCCCACTCCTCTTATCACAGGGGATAATCCTTCACCCTCCTTTTCATGTGTGTGTTTGCCTGCCTCATTGTATTTGGCTCTCTATAGCAATACCCTTTGGGCAGTGGTGCCTCTGTGATCCTTGAACGTTTCACAGAGCCATAGAACTCAGTTGCCAAAGGGTCATGTGCCATCACGGCAATCTCACGTCAGTTCAATTGCCTTTCTCGTCCTCCTCTCCTCTTTCCCAGAGGGAAACTGCCTCTGCATAACCGTTTCCCTGTCTAATGAGTAGAGGTCCAGAAACTTGTTTGTTTTTTTTATTTTACAAATTACAGTGGTTCCAATTTCTACTTTGACCTATTCACAGGAATTTGAACACTTTCTGTTGTCCTGTCTCATCCTTTTAAGTACAGGAGGCGTAAGACGGGTTCATTTTACGCTTGTCCACCTCACTGTATAATTTAAATAAATGTATGATGGTTTCTTTTTTATTGCTCACCAGCATACAGAAAGGCTTTGACCTTTCCCCACAAGCACGGTGCCCTGTCTGGGGAGGCAGTGTAACCTAGTAGTGATTGGAAGAGCGTCTAGAAGTGAGGGCGCCTGAGTTGTGTTCCTTACCAGCTCTGCCACTGATTTGCTGTGAGTTTGGGAGCACGTCCCTTAGTTTCTCTCTACCCATCTATAAAGTGGAGATAATACTTTCCGACCCAATGGGGATGATGCAAGGTTTAATTAATTGACACTGTGTAAATCACTTAGAAATGCTTAGGCGACAAGCATGAGAAAAGAATTAGAATGAAATAATTTTGATTTAAAAATGCATAATAAAATATCTGCCCCTTCTTACCTTGGGTGACATTCGCCTCAGTGCAAACTGTCCTCTCCAACACTTTAAACCCATGGAAATGATCCACGGTCTGATCCAAACACTCCCACAGAGGAGTAGACCCCATGTGCCAGCCACCTGCATTGTGGTAGGTAGAGCAGCCTCCTGAGAGCTATTGTTCCCACCCCCGGAGATGCAGAACTGGAACAGGCCAAGAAGCAGATTTTGACTGTTCAAGCCTCCTACTCTTACTCAGGGCTGGTGGCAAAGCAAACATTTAGTCCTTATGAAGTCATGCAAGGGGTCTTATGTGGCCCTTTGCCCTCCATTGAATGGTGCCCTGAGGACTTACATACTAGTTAGGAGGACCATAGACCTGGATTGCTACCATAAAACACCGGACTGATCAAAACCAGAAGGATCCCTATGAGAGGACTCACCAAATTTGATTTTAAAATTATGTGATGATAACTTTCTTTGTTGCTGAGCCTGGAGACTCTAGCTAAGTGGAGATTTCAGTTTAAAACAAAATGTACTGTGGATAATAAAGTTACTCTGTCTGTTTTTTGTGAACTAGCTTCAAAAACCTCTTCCTCCTCCAAGGAAGGGAGGGAAAATCCTTGGACCTAAAGCAGCAAGTACATCACATCAAACATGACTGTGTTAAATACTAAAATGTTCAAAGTACGACTGAGATAGATAAAGGCTTTGATGGGAAGTGGATATTTCCCAGGGACATTACAAGCAATAATCCAGATGTTATGGTGTAATGCAACGAGTGTCCATGGATAGATCGGGAGCTCAAGCCAAGCAGCGCCTGCTGTAGGCCTTAGCCCTCCACTCCCATGCTGTTCTGCCATATGGAAGCAATCTCTAGGCCCCTTTAATAGCCAGCTTTGGATTCCATTTTCACAGGGCTCGTAGAGCTAAGTGGAGCTGTTTTATGGACAAGTTAGATAGAAGCCTTTCCAAGATAAACATCCAATTCAAAATTAGGACATACCAAGCCACAAAATTATTTTAGGGCATATTTCATGGAAGCACTGCCATTTTTCTTAAGCAATTGCCAGACTGTAGGATGCCCTTTGATCCCTTGTGGACATTACTCCCTTTTTTATAAAAAGGATTTTGAAATAGTTGCAGTGTTTAGGGAGGAATATATCTGCCGGGACTTTGAAGTATGTCCATGGGAACAGTCATGCTTTAGCTTTTTGGCCTACAAGATGAACTTAAAAAAAAATTTGCACTGCAGCTGGATTTATGAATCAAAATCTCATTTTCTTTTTAAAGGTAGGAATTTGCATCCAGTGTGCCAGGAAAGCCAAACAGTGTGTTTTAAATAGAAGTATATTAATATGCATGTGGGATTCAAACATTTGGGTATTTTAACCAGTAAAAAGGAAGTTAAAACTTGTGTATGTGCCTCCCATGATTTAAGAATTTTGTTTCTGGGTAATTCTTCCTTAAAATGTTGTTCCCAGGCCTGAAGTGCTCTTGAAATCTTTTTATTTAGTAACACCATATCTTACTTGTTTTTAAAGCTAAAGTGTTCTGTTTTCATGTGTCTAGTGAAATCTCCTCCTCCCTTTTGGACCCACCAGTCTGTCATGATTGAAGCACAGAAGCATGGCATGTTAAAAATTGTTGCATGGCAACCAAATATGGCATGACTTACAGTGAGAAGAAGGGTATAGCCTTAAGTTTCCAGATCTCTCTGCTACTCCCGCCTGAAAAAGGTCCATTTACTTATTTCCACTTCCCATAAAATATTGCCCGTGCTATACTGTTATGTGCCATTACATGATGAAATCAGAAAGTTAATAAATATGTTGTAATTGCCATATAACCACCAGATAAAAGTCGTCATGTTTCAGCAGGCATCAGTATTTTTGATTCACAAGCTCAAATTCTGGTAACATAAACACTAAAGACTAGTAAACAAAGACCAAGAGGTGCAGAATGGGAAAGAAAGGTGGTCTGGTGGTTGGTTGGAGCACCAACTTGGGAATCAGGAAATTCATGGTCAATTCCCATCCCTGACACACTTCCTGTGTGACCTTGGGCAAATCACTTAGTGTGTCTGTGTCTCAGCTCTCCAGCTATAAAAAGGGGGGTAGCTGTACTTCTGCACTTCCACAGATGATGTGAAGATGCAGTAGAGATTGTCGCACTTGGAGTGAGGAAGGCCATATAAGTACCTAAGAGGTGTATCCAATAGCGTCTTCATGAAGTCAATTTGTTTTTCAGTCAAGTTTCATACGAAATATCCGACTGTCTGAATACATGCGAAAGAACGAAATATGGAATGGAATTGTGACGATCACTTTATTGGAAGGGAAGAATATCCCAGGAGGGGGCATGATACAGATTTTTGTCCTGTTAAAACTGGGAGATCAAAAATATAAAAGTAAGGTAAGTATTAACAACTTCTATAAGTGTGCAAGGTAGGGCAAATAAGGGGTCTGTTTTTTTCTTTACACCATTGGAACTCTTTCTTCAGTGGACTGGTTCCTGATTTATAGCAGTGTAAGCGAGACCAAAATGAGGTTCAAGGAGTTTAGATTTTTTTGTCCCTTTTCCTCATATGTGCATTTAATTGCAGAATAGGAAATAGAGACTATGGTGTGTGTGTGTGTGTGTTTATATATAAAATATACACTTCACAGTGATGGATTCGCAACACTAATATAAAATGAAACAGGATTCATGCATAACACATAGTTTTGTTCTCTGCCAATACAGAAGTCATTTTGTAATGTTAAGTGTGCTGTATAGGGCAGACCCTAAAAACTGTGCATTGACATTTTAAAAACATTCATTGACTTTTAAAGAATATACATATTTAATATTAAAAAAGAACCCTTGAAATTTCCAGTGTTGCTTCCCAGAGTTAGTTCTTCATTCTGTTCTTCATAGAGCTGGGCCAGAGTTCATGTTTACTTGTACCCCATGCAGCTTCCCTGGAGCCCACAGATTGAATGGAGTTCCAGTGGCTGGGCATTTCACCCTTTCATTCTAAAGATGGGGGAAATGCAATTAAAAACAAAACAACAAAACCCTCTTAATGCAAACAAATGAGCTAGATATTCTAGACTGGGTTATAGGACCTGATAATTCTAGAAACAAGCCCTGAAGATCTGACTACAGAGGTTCCACAAAATGTGGTCATCCTGTGGTTGTTTTTCAAAAATATATAAATAATTCTAACCAAAGAGGAACAGAACATGATGCTATTTCATTAGAAAAGTAGTTTTTTTTTTTTTTTTTAAAAATGAACAGATTACTTAATCTTTATAGTTAAGATGCCTTATCTCCATCTAAGATGCACTTTTATGTTTACTTTTAATGCAATAATAAATATTAAAATTGAAAATGTTTCACATCCGTTTATGGGGATTACTTAATTTACCCTTGTTCAATCACACAACACACAAAAGCAGACAAGAGGAGGGAGACCATAGCAGTGGTACAGGTAATCCAATATCCTGTCTCTTGTAATGGTCAATGCACATATAGAAGAATCACTGGTGTACTTCCAATATAATCTAATGTACTGTGCATTGCAAGAGATATTAAGGTCCTCATCCTGCATACACTCATGTTCCTGAGTAAATTTATGGATTTGAATGGCCTCACTGAACTCAATGGAACTATTTGCATGCATAAAGTTACTTGTGCGTATAAATATTTGCATGATGAGGTCCTAACTGCTCATTCCTGCCTCTGCTAAGGTCCCTCCCTTTTAACATAAAAGAATGAACACCCGGGACCTGATTCTGATCTCATTCAAAACTGTTCAACCTCACTGACTTCCAAGGGCTTGCCCCTGATTTATGCCAATGTAAGTGACATTGATCCAGGCCGGTGGTCTATTTAAACTGGAGATGGTGGTTCAACTTCCCTATATGTGCATTTCTCCCGCCACACATTCACATCATACTTTTCTATTTATCATTATGGGGAACAAAACACTTTTAAGAGAAATGCAGATCTGCATGATAGGCTGCAGAGCCTTGCTGGGGATGCTCCTCTTGGTACTTGATGCTCAAACATCTGGCCTTGCTCGTGTAGATGAAATTGATGTATACATAACTGTGGAAAAAAGTGCCATTTAAGAAAAGTAAATATTATAACTGCATGTTTTCTAGACACTGTGTAAGAGTGCAAATCCTCAGTGGAGGGAACAGTTTGATTTTCACTACTTCTCTGACAGGAAGGATATGTTGGACATTGAGGTCTGGGGAGAGGATAACAAAAAGCGTGAGGAGCTTTTGGGAATGTAAGTTTTTAAAGTGTACATGATGATGTGATGGTACTTTTTAAATTCAATGTTAACAATGTAACCTGCACTGTACTGTCCAGAGTAGCATAATACTTTGTTTTACATTATTCTGACAGCACCCAGATGCTGCTTTGAGGGGAACAATATAAATACCTACATGTGTTGTGTTCTAACATAACATGCTGGTTACTTGAGCAGAGGTTGTGACTCCCATAACTCTATAATTTCATTCTGTTTCACAAATTCATTGTAGTCTGACCTGTTGGGTAGTCAAGTCTGTCCTGTGGCCAAGACAGGATTTTTTCCCTACTGAATAGACCCTAAGACTTCCCAATTCTGCTTTAAATTTCAGAAGTGATGGGGCTGGCATCACCTTTGCTGATGAGATTTTTTTTCTTTTAAGGATTAGTTTTTGAGTTTTTTATGTTTTCATAATAGGGAAGTGTGTGTCCTATCTCTTTGTCCTCTCCTTCCCCTCCCATCAAGTCACATTCTGTTTGTATTAGACTAGAGGTCTCATTATCTTTTGTAACCCTTGTCATACATTCCTTCTTATTGCCTTCTCCTTTGACCTTGCTATGTCACTACTCAGTCCCTCATCCTGAAATTGGATTGATACAGACAGACACTTGTAGCTGCATGGAGCCCCACATGGGCCTGCCTGTGCATATCCAATTCCAAGATCAGTGTCTTAGCGTGTAAGTTCAGGTGAGCAGCAGACATTGCTGATTTGGCTGACTTAATGTACCCTCTCTAAACACACACACCATACATCATTTGAAAACTTACTATGTCTACTTTAAGATGAGGTATGATGTGAAGGTATCAAGTGATGCCATTACTGTAGAAACGGGGATAAACAATGACACCATCAACATGTTAAAATGACCATTTTGAAATATTTGTATTTGTTTGTTAGTTTAATGACCGCAAAGCATCGCAACAATAATCTTAAGGTTAAAATAAAATCTAATAATAAATGTGTACAGGTATCATTGAAATGTAATAGCGCTGGTGACGTGTCTAGTCTACATCATTATCCTCATATGCTTCATCACTATGATCTCTGTCAAGAGTATGTGGGTTACCACAATCTTCATTGCATTCTGTGGAGGGAAGATTATTCTGAAAACAGACACAGTTCATTGTGCAGTGACTCCTTCTGGTATAGTCTCAAATAAGGTCTTGTAGAAGTTCGCATGCCACCGGGCCCTTGAAGAATACAGAAAGTACTTCATCCACATTTTTCTATCCATGTTGCAATGGTGAACCAATCTCTGGGTTTCCCATGTGCAAAGACATCCAAATCTTTGTTTTTCAAGATGCTTTTTTGACATGCTCGTCAAAACTGTCCTCACATGGTGAGAGTTTGGCCAGTGACTTGTCCTTTTTTTGATGGTTAGATGGAGGCGCAAGCAGTTTAGGTCTCTGTTTGTTTTCCTGCACTGGTCATTCAGTACTGCTACCAACTTAATTGCTGCAGAAATTGTAGCTTGCCTATCACTCTCTTCCATCTGGCAAGATCTCTGAAGCGATAAGCTCTATTTGTTGCGACAACATTTAACAGATTTTTTCCCAATACCAAATAGGAGTGACGTGGAGTCACATCATTTTAATTCGTAACCAGCAGGAAATATGTTGCAGAGTCAGGAGTGAGTCTATCAAAAATTGTATGTACAGGTTTGAGGTGACACTTATCAATTGTGCTGATAACATCTGGATTGAAATAGACACACTTATCTATGTGTTCCATTTCTTGAAAGTAGTGAACAGCAAGGACCAAAACATCTATATCAGTTGACCGAATTACTAAGGTTCCTTTGACCCTCCCCAAGAACCCCAAAAGCCATATCGGTGCATACAGCATGCAGAAGCATCCTTGTGTCCGCTTCCTCTTGAGTACAAGTCTTGGGCTTCTATAACACCTCTGCTGGTGATGGACTTTGCTCCTTCGTCTTTGGGAAAAGCCTCCAGCAAGAAGGACGTTTGTGTAGAGTGTGCCTCTACGCTTTCAGGTGCATTTTGAACCATCTCCTCACAGTTAAATTTGACAAGTGGCTGCTTGCTGGATGCCATGTTCAGAAACTTTTTTCCATGGAGGCACAGAGCATCCACCAGTCACCTGGTGTTTCTTGCATCCAACCTTAGATCCTGACTGGCCCTGTCTTTCTACAGTTTCACAGAGCTACTGTTGTCATATCTGTCAAAGACTTCAGTTACAGAAATAGCTTTGTTAAATCCATTAAGGACCTGCCTCAAATACTCAGCAGCCAATCCATAGTACGTGTGGAATTTATCTCCAGCCATCATTTGTGTGACCGCCATGGCATCTCTGATGTACACTGTGGTTTCTTTGTTGAATGCTGTTAGCTCATGGATTCTTTCACATTGAACTTCCAGCTGATGCCCGAATTCAGCTTTCTCTGTTCTTCTCATTGTTCCCTCAGCGTGGAAGATGGACGTAGGCACAGGTCCTATTGGATGACTAAAACCAGTTGCCATTGAAATACCGTCTCTGCATCTTGCTAAAGACAGGGCTCTGTGAAAAAACAATTTCTGAACTGATAGCTGCTGTGATTGTCCCTCCCTTGCCAGACTTAAATTTGGTGGTCTTGGGCATGTCAGCAAATATTTTTATGTCAGATTTCTTGGCTCGGTTAAAGAAGCTACGTATCCCATCAGAATCAAGTGCACCTCTCCCAAGTCAGCATGTTGCAAAATGTTGATATTTGCCATTTTTGCCACATGCTAATTTGCTTCATCATTGCTGGGGGAAAAAAAACTTGCCCATGTAAAACCAATAAAACATTTGTAATACATTGTCCTTTGGTAGCTTTGACCTATAAACACCACGTTAAGGCATTGAAATTACCTTAAATGGTAAAAATTGTAGTCACAGTCCTGTTGCAGTGTTTCTGGAACTGTGCAAAAGACTTTCTCATTTCGGGTACCATTGTGTCGCCTCACCTATGGGCTTGTGGCACTACCTGACAGCTCCACATTATACATACACTCACATCATATATCCTTTAAAAGCTTATTTTATGTATGTTGGGCGGGTACATTAAACTCAAAAAATGTGGCCCTTTTTGGAGCGTTGCTGCATACTTCTTTCTTTGTGGCAGGGACCCTGGCTTTAATTGTGTTAAATTTAGCGTGCTTTGGGGGCATTCATTGGATAATAACTAGTAGGAATAGTCTACTGCTTCATGCATTCAAATAATTTGCAACTCTTCACCAAATGCAATGATGTCCTCTGGCCATACAAATATTTGTGGTTTCCCAGAACAGAAAATGCTTTCTGCTGAATACTTTTGCTTATCACATGGACAAATGTTTGCAGAAGAATCTGGTTCTCTCTTTCTTTAAAAGAATACATGCTCATTACTTTTGATATTTTCTATTCCTAGTTAGGCCCCAAATGCTAGTACATTTCCCATCTGGCCTCAGTTCCCTTAATGTTGAAAGGATTCCTCTTGGTTTTTCTTTTAGCATAGAGAGGAAAAAAGACTTAAGTAGTTTTTCAGCAGGTGGAGTTCACCATTTGTTGTGGCAAGAATTCATCAGTGAATTGGTTATTTTTGCAAAACAATAGCATTATAAAAATTTTTGGCATTTAAAAAAAAAGTGTCTGTATGGTCGAGACCTTTTTTAGGTTATTTTTTTTTTTTTTTTTTTACTATTTACCGAAAAAAAATCTTGTGTCTTCCCAAGTTCAGGGAAATACTCTCCATAGCAACACAATGTACAGGAAATGTAGAGACAGCATTTACAATTGAGAGTCTAGAAAGGGTGTTCCAAATATAGGGGAGCACTGTTTTGGGATGTATAATACAAGCCTTGTTCTCTCAGTGTAGAAACACCTAACACTCAGTAATTAATTTTTTTTTTGTGAACAGTTCATGTGTAGTCCTAATCTGAAAAGCAGTTCTGCAAAACATAGCATTGTTGTTTTGTCTCAATGATTCACATGCCATTCTGTGTTCTTCCTGGCACTTGTATCATCACCATAATAAAGAAAAGATTCTATGGATACAGTTGTACCCTGAGTTGTACCTGTGCAACCTCCCTTGTCTCCAGATTCTGTTCTCTCCACTGTGCAACCCAAATATTTTCAGCAAAACTGCACAGTTGTGAGCAAGGGCGGAATCTGGCTTTGCAACTGGAACTTAGTTAACAACCCTTAAGCAAGCTAGAATAGAATCCCCTTTGCTCTCCCAGAGCCCTATTGGCTGTGCTGTGCTTGTAGGAGCTAAACAATTAAAGTAAAATGTGCTTTAACACGGAAGCCGCCTGATCTGACTAGACACGTGGTGAAATCCTGAACCCACTGAATTCAATGCTAAAACTTCCATTGATTTCCACAGAGCCAGGATTTAACTCGGAGCGGTTCCCTTCATTAAGAAAGTGTCATTTTTACATGGCCCCTCTTCTAGACATAACTGGATTTTCAGGCAAACTGCTACTTTCGATTGCTGGCGCTATGGCTCCAATTGAGTCAGTAAGATGGTAGTCTTATCATAACATAAAAGGGTAGGGCATAGCTGGGCTTCTAATTTTCTTCTCCTGTCTTTCCTGCTGAGTTCTTATCTTCCTTTCATAAGATACAAACATTGAGTATGCAGCCAGTACAGAGCGGTTCTGTGTCCTGAACTGTAGATATTAGAATGTGTACGATAAGTAGTATACTATGCCTTCCATACAAAAGTCATGTTATTGCTAGGGCCTCAGGCTTTTGTCCACTTCTGAGCTGGTCAGCGGGCTATCTCATACCATCTCATACCAGTCATTCTGTCAAGAAAATGGCCCTTTGATAATTTTTTTTCTATATGTAGTAAGATAATCTCAGGGTCTTGGTCAAATTACATGTTGGGTTATTAGATTCTGCCTGCCTAATTCCCCTGGCATTTCCAATCAGTTTATAAAATGAGGAGGAAAACTGTGTCCGAAGTGTTGTGTAGTTCAGCTGCCACAACACAACACCGAGGTGGCTGATTTCAGTGCAGGTGAAATGATCCTTCTATTTAGTCTGCATAGAACCATTAGTACCATTTTGTTCAGCGTTATTTATATCCATCAGGATCAAAGGCAAACTTTAAGCAGAAGACCATGTTGATGGGTTAATAAATGAAGATGTTAAAGTTTGCAGAATCTGTCTAGGCTGAATGAAATTGTTTATGCGAAATTCGAAGAGAATGTTTCCGCATTAAGGAATACACTTTGAGAGAGAGAGAGAGACACTGTAAAATGTTGATTTTACACAAATTTAGTTTTAGAAATAGGTTTTAGGAAAATTGCTAGACTTAAGGAAAGATCATTATAAGCCATTAAATAAGAGTGCGTGTGTGACATCTTTATGAGGGATGCCTCTGGCAAGTACCAGTAGTATCTCTGCACCAAGAAACAATCCAATTATACAGCAGCGCAGTAGGTACTGAGTCGTAAGGCTGTGAGAGCTGGACCAAAACCCTGGATTTGAGCTCCAGCAAGCTATAAGAAGAGTTTGGAGTCAAAATACCTATCTTTAGAGTGGGTGACACCAAAACCCTATATCCAAACACTCCTGGCCTTTGTGGAGTTTTGAAATCCCTATCCAAATATTAAGACTCATCTTTTTAATCCTGTTTTCTTTTATTGACTACAATCTAGTCAAGTGCTGAGTTGGCTCTAGTATAAAATATTAATATAAATTGCGGTGATGAGTAAGAGGTTAATATCAATTGAAGTGAGTAAAAATCTAACGTGTCTGCTTGTTACAGTAAAAACAAACAAACAAACGACCCCTCTCCCCCAAATTAGCACTGAACTCAAATGATAAAACTGCAAAATTACTGGAAACAAAAAAGGGGCAAGGAACTGAATGATGCGTAAGTATGCAGACTACAAATGGGCTAACAGGGCAGTCTTTAATACAAGTTAAAATATATTACAACCAGAAAACCTTCATGAGTGACCTGGGGGTGGGAAAAAGCATCAAGAGAAATGGGATATATGTATATAATGTGCAGTGTTGGGTGTGTGTTTGTGTGGCCACCTTGGCCAACATACCAGGGATTGAATCAGTGACCTCCAGAACTAAACACTTGAATTTCTACAGCTGGAATTAAAGCTGGAGTCTGTAACAAACTCTGATTCTGTGTGGGTAGGGAACAGAGGGGGGATGCATAACACAATGTGACCAGTAGGTTACATCTGTATCTCTACCTAACATGTACAGGTGTACTAATATAGGGGGGAAAGGATTAGACAGTAGGTTTTAGAGAGGTGATTAGAGCCAAATACTGAACTAAGAACTGGGGAAATGTAAATTGGGGGAAGAAGGTGAGTAAAAAACTGAGATTGCCACTACACAGAAATGTTATATTAGGAATTTAGCTCAAGGGGGTATTTTGGTCTCCTAAAAGCATAAATAAATTTGTGGGTTTAGTCGTTTACTCTCATGTGGTGCTTCATACTAGGCTTGTATACTGCTGCCCATCATGGTGATATCTGAACTCCTTCGACATAAAATCAATAGTAATAGCGAAGTTCCACTCACATGTGTAACAGTAAGAGAGAAAAAAAATGGTTTCCAGAGTGCAAGGGAAGTGCTGTGAAAGTAAGTGAACCATAGTAGCAGTAGTCGAGAGCTGGTTGCTGGTGTAGAAATTACTACATTCATCTGTTAAACTCAATTCTTGATTAATTTTTCACGACAGTTTTTTGCAGTGTTATCAATTAAATTAAATGACTCAAATGAATCAGATTAAGTGCACTAATTCTCTAAGAGTTTTGCCTTTTGCCAGTGCAGATGTGGAGCCTGTTTGCAATTTCCTAAGGAAAAACTGTACCACTTATAGACAAGGCATACTAGCAACTTGAGTGAACACAGATGTTTTGAGTCAGTTACTTTCCATGGAAATCAAAAACGAGTTGAGGAAACAATGCTTACACTCCTTCTCCTGCTGGTTTCCCCTCCACATCTGCATCCCTCACCTCACCCTTACACTCAATCTTCTCTTTGACCTTTTGTTGATATTAATTTTTTTAATGGGTGAAAACAGTCAGTCTTACCCCAAACAAACTGGAGTTAAATATAAGTCTACTTTTAGGACACAGATTTTTGATGAAGTTATGTCTGTGTAGGAGGGACACTTTTCTCTCAAATAATTGCCTTCCTCCTCCCCCACCCACCTACTCTTATTATACATAACACCTAAAGTTATGATGACTAAAAGAGATTGGAGAAAAAGCTATTTTTTCTGAGCTTTTCTCAGTTTTGCTTTGTGTATTGTGCAACATTCTGCACACAGTTACTAGTATTGAATGAAAGCTGAAGTTGAACTTATTTAGGAGAGGAGTTAGGCAAAGGTGATACTGATCTCCTGGATTAAAGTGATAAGAGTTTGAGGAAAATGTCTTTTTATTTCTCCTCCCCCACCTCCTCACCTTCCAGGACTGAAGGTGTAGCAAGGAACACTAAATGCAATCTCTTGCAGTGGGAACATGGGTTGAAATTGGCCTTTGTATAGTACGTGGAACTTCGGTGCTCTTTTCTTGGTTATCTTGTTTCCTCTTCCGTAGCACTTGAGTGCAATCAATAAGAATAAACTTACAACTAGTTGTGTGTTTAACCTGTGCACTACATAGAGTTCACAGAGAGTGAGAGGCATGTCCATTGATTCCAATAGTTAGAATCTTACACAAATAAACACGTCCTAATGCAGAGCAAGTGAATGGCTTACACTCTCATCACACCAGTGACTTTTACTTCTTAGGTTAGATTTTGTGTGTGTGTTAATTTAAAGGTTTTTGGGAGGTTTTTCCAAACATTTACAGAAAATAGGCTGTTAAAAAGCAGAAAGCATGCAATTTATAGCAGAGGGGTACAAACCGCTCCAGCTCTACAGCTGGAATGGGATCAATCAGGAGCAGTGCATGCACCATTTACCCAGAAGAAACCCACCTAGGGGACCCCTGTGGAATTTTTGCCTATTAAGACAACACCTTAACAAGTTTTGTTTAAATAAAAACTTGTCGGCAGGCATTAAGTGGAGTGAGAACTCTCTCTATCATCCATCCCACATCCGCTGGAGAAATGTGACTCCCCGTATACCATGGAAATAAAGCTTCTCCTTCCTTGCTTTTTTTTTTTTTTTAACCACAAACTTTTGTTCAGCTTATTTTTAAATGCCAAACCTAATAGAGCTTCCTGAAAGTTCCACTCCATTTACTGGACTTCCACATAGAAGGCAGTTAGCTGCACTAGGTGTATAGACTTTGTCACATTTGACCATTTGCTTTTAGGCTCTCCAGCAAACTCTCTCTTCTTACCCCAACCTGGTCTCTTGCCTTGTTGTCTCTCATTAATGTGCGCTTTCTTTTTTCTTTTTTTTCCAAAAGTGTCAGAGACTATAACAATGTGCATTATGAGCTGGCAGCTTACCTGCAAGCCACACTGCCCCTCTGGGAAATATAACAATACAATGAAAGCCTAGATCTAGTTAGGTTTGTAAAGGAGATCAGGGCATACAGTACAATGTAGCATAAAATGAAGTCTGCCTTAAATGAAGCTGGTATTTTAGACACAACATTTTGACTTTGTATTTCCACTCAGATTATAATAATTTTACCTTTTTAGAAATCAGAAGACATTGGGGTTTTGTGGGAGAGGAGAGCAGAGTTGGATTTAAAACCTCACCACTACAGAGGCTGCAGTGCTAACTTTCAATCCCTATGCAAGTACAAGGAAAACAGAAATGAAACTGACAAGAAACAAAGTGAAACTAACTAGCTTTTCTCATTCCTCCCCCCCTTCCCCATTTCCCCCACCTTGACCAAACAGCCCAAATGGTGAAAAGTAAATTAGATATCTAAACTTAGTTCATTTGTACCTTTTGATCCTTAATGATAGGTAAAAAAATTCTTATTTTTAAAAGTGTATGTGTTGGGGTTTATTTGTCCCATTAAAGTAATCCTCTTTATTATTAATCCATGACAATGTTATTCTAGGTGTAAAGTGGATATTACTGCACTACCTAGCAAGCAGACCAATGTTCTAGAACTGCCAGTGGAGAAGCATCTGGGGTCTCTGCTTATGCTAATTGCTGTTACCCCCTGTTCAGGAGTGTCTATCTCTGATCTGTGTGTCTGCCCCTTGGGAGACCCCAGTGAAAGGAAACAGATTTCCCAGCGCTATGTGAGTTTTTGTTTTGTTTCTACTTTATTAAAAAAAATACTGAAAATTGTATCAAAAGAAGATCTGTCCCAGTCGTAATAACACCGCTTCTAATGGAAAAAGGTATCACACACCATAATTATGTTTAGTGTGACAAGTGAATAGACAGAGCAGTTAGCCTCTAGCAATTTGGCTGTTTGCATTTGGCAGTTTTTAAACTTAACAGTTCCCTTTTGAAAACTTGAATTACATTAAGATGTTATCTTAGGAAATGAGGAGACTATGAATGTTTAAAAAATCATAATGAGAGAGAGAAAGTAGTATTTAGAATTCTTTTCTCATTGTGGCGATGTGCTCTGGTCTGTTCACTTTGGGAAGATAAAGCCTGATTCTAATATTTAGTACTTTCTGTACTAAACCATAGATCTTAAAGTGCTGCACAGGATAGATAAACATCATTACCCCCATTTTATAGACAGGGAAACTGAGGCACAAAGGGTTTAAGTGATTGAGTTAATGATAGAGCTGTGAATGGTGCCCAGATCCTTGACTCTGAATTCAGTACTCTAGCCATGGGCTTATGGTGCCTCTCTAAATATATCTTATACTTAATTTTGGAATAATACTATTTTAATATTCAGGTATGTGCTTATTTCCTTTGAATCTCCTTGCCTAAATTAACCATTTAACTCCTGTAAACTGAAGATTACATATAAATTAAAAATAAATGATAAACAGACAGTTGACATGCTGGGATGAACAGTGTAAGTGTGTTGCAATGGGATGAGGATTGGTAGAGTTGTGTGAGTGAGTATCTGATAGTGAAACATTGAGCAGTGGGGATAGGGACCAAAATTAAGGGCTAGTCTACACTAAAGCTGTAAGTTGATCCAAGTTACGCTACTTCAGTTATGGAAATCATGTAATTGAAGTCGACGTAACTTGGATCGACTTACAGTGGTGTTCCCGCCTCTGTGTTGACGGGAGACACTCTCCCGTCTACTTACCTTATGCTTCTCAGGGAGCTGGAGTACAGAGGTCGATAGGCTAGCACTCTGCCATTGACTGAGCAGGTCTTCACTAGACCCACTAAATCGACACTGCTACATTGATTGAAGCAGTGCTGATTTAGCCATGAGTATAGACATGCCCTAAGACTTATGGTTTTCTAGTAGTCCGTCAAAATCTGTCTCACTAAATTATTATTTTTAAAAAAGTCTCTATTCACTATTTTTTCCAGGGTATAAAGAACTCCCTTCAGGACATGAAGGACATAGGCTTCTTACAGGTCAAAGTTTTAAAGGCAGTGAACCTGTTGGCAGCAGATTTTTCAGGTATTAATTGTCTTCCTTCTTTTTATTTTGGGTCTTTTCTGATGTGTTTTGATACCATGTTAATGTTTTTGAGGTGTAGTGCATGTTAGTGAATCCCTCACTTATGCCATGAGTCTAGCAAGGCAAAGTAAAACTTGTGTATCACCCACTTGTTAAAGCGTTAAAGGTAAAATGCATGCCTGGGAACTGGGGTCCCACAAGCCCTATGCATCACTTAAGACTCCAGTGTGGGGCTTATTTGGGACTTAAGTGATGAACAGGTTTTATGGGCCCACTGCACTGGGCTCAGCTTTACCCTTCATATTTATGAGTGGCATGCCCAGTAACTTTTGCCTTTTTCTCAATAACTTAAATAAATTAGGGTTCTTGTGAGTTAAACTGTGGGATCTTTGTGTGCAGTACTGGCCCTGCTACCTGTTTCTAATGCTGGAACTGTAACTATTATCCTGCAAAACCTTACCCACAACAATAAGGGTTTGCTGGATTGAATCCCTAGCCCTGTGCTCAGGCCAGCAGAGAACACCATCTCATTAAGTACACTTTAGACTTGATGTCAACCATAGATGGAAAACTATCTGAGATTGCTGTCTGAAGTAGAGGCTCTCAAGTGGCCAAATTGTTGTGCCATCAAGGTCTTCCTAGGTCACATCTGAATATCTAGGAAAATTACTTTTCCATCATCACATGATATCTCTTTGTCGCCTATGAGCAGTTTACATCTAACCATTCCGCATCCCCAAGTTCTACAGAACATGATATGAAATGTCATTACTTTTCTCTTACAGTTCTCTGTCCCACCACTTCAAGCTCCAGCCCCTACGTTCATGGCTCTAATATAGACTAGTTTCAGCACAAGTGAAGTGATCCACTATTATTGCTGTAAATTGTGACTTGTGCCAGTGATCTTTAATTCAGAAGCACAGCCCCTTTAGGAGCTGTGTTAAATGCTCTGGGTTAAACACTGCACTCCATTTTCAGCCATGGCCCATCCTGGTTTGGTGGCTGATAGGCTTGGTGTAACTGTGTTCCATACGTGGCACAAGAAGTGTGATCAGCCCCATTGGACAGAGGTCCAAGGTGTATTCAACCCCAGCTGGAGAGAGCCAGGCTTGACCCTGATGGCTGTAGAACAGACATAATCACAAACATTAACTCACTGGATATGTTCTTGGCTATTACAAGGCAGGAACTATATATTTTAGCACTACCTGACAAGTGTCATTCATATTGCAACTAACAGGCGATTATTTTCTGAGGGTGGAGCCCCATTCGCTTCCCTTTGCTGACTGACTAGTTGACTCCATGCTAGACGAGGATCACTGTAATCTAGGAATCACAAAAAACACCCAGAGACTTAAGTATCAGTATACTGTACTGGAGAAAGAGGCCTGTCAGCTGTTAAAGTATATATTTTGGAGACCATGTTCTTTATTTTTAACATCAGATTTACTACAGGCTGTACCCTTTGCTGAGATGCATGCTCATTTGTGAGTTGTGACATGCGTTATCAGGGGAACCCTTCTTCATCACTGTTGCGACAACATTTTGCTAACCAATGGAGGGCTAGATTGGGGCAAATGGAAAATAGCTCTGTTCTGGGGTGAAAATTTGGCCCCTCGTTACATGGATTTAATTGGGAGGATTTAGAATGCCGGGGCACTGTGTTGCTCTTGCTTCTTTCAATATGAATCATGGAAAATAAGTCTTGGAAAAGTATCTACAAAGTGACCTTGATTCAACTGCTGTTTGCTGGAGGTGACATGTCTCAGCAACTTCTTGTGAGCTCATGAACTAAATAATAGAATTCTAGAAATCCTCAAATTCTTTAATGTTCCCCATTTACCTAGTACCCTGTTCAGCACTTGTCTAGGCTGCCTGAATGTATGGGTCAATGCTCCCTCTTAAGTGGAGATTTATCAGTGCTGGAAAACTGTAAACAGTAGTTCCTATTACAGCTAAATAGTGAAACTGATCCAAAATATACTTAATATATTAGTTTCTCTCTTAGTAGGAAAAATAACTTCTGGCCTCTTTTGAAGAGGTCAGATGTGTTGGACATTGTTATTTTTGCAGGGCACTTTTTGGAAGCTGATACCACTGCGTGGTGACTGATGAAATAATGGCAAATGATGAAATTAAAAAAAAATATTCATGTAGACATGAGATCTGCTACATCCAGTATCTTTAATGGTGCATACTTCAGATACAGGTCTGATTGTAATGAAAATGTATTTTACCTTCTGATTCTTTTTGACTCATCAGAAAGGCAGAGAGCTAAAGAGAAAGCATTGTCAACCAAACCTGGGGCCATTATTCAGGCCAATCTCTGATTGTAACATCAGCAGCATTTCTCCAAAGTAAGGACTATAAAAGATACTAGCCCACATTTTCAAAAGTTTAACCAATAAATAGTGTTATTTATAAGTGTAGCCACCCTGTTGTCCCCCCTCCCCACCCCAGGAACAGGTAATGGACTTTTTTATATACTAGCAATGCACTGAAGAACTGAAAGGATTAATGTGCAGATCTTCTTTAAAAAATAAAAAAAAGTCCATGTGCAATAATGACCAGGGTAGAACTATGTGGGTCACAAGCTTTGCCTTTGATCTTGAGTTTCCTCAGCTGGCCTTTCACCTGACTGATAAAGGGCTGCTACAGTATGTAAGCCTTTATTGGTTTATTAGTTACTTTAGCTGCTCTTCATCTGTAAACTTAATAAGGCTAAATGTACTGTAGTAAAAAAAAAAAAAAAAAAAGCCTTTATAAGCTATGGGACTAATTCTACCTACAAATGCACAGAATATTACAGGGAGTTTTGTCCAAGGACAGATTTGGATCTTGGCTGTGTTCATCCTTTGTGTAACTCCACTGAGGCCAATGGCGTTATAGAAGCAATGGATTGGGCCCCATTTCCCTAAATGCTTAAACAGGAGTGTGTGCATTTGTGTGTGGATAATGAACACTGAAAGATTCTGGGGATCTTGATTTTGCAATTGAAAGACTTTTCATAAAGGGTCTGAAACACACATTCCTTGTGCACAGCACAGAATGAAATCCTGTTTAAGTGCAAGGTTACTTAGTCTGTCATTATGTTCAAAATAACTAAGGCTTTGAGCCTGAGCCTGATTCATGAGGCAAATGACAAATTGTTTTGCAGTGGCAGTGCTGAAAATATCCTAGTATTATGCGGTAATAGACCCACCAAATTACAAAAGGATGCAGCCATTTTAGGTAAAAATAGCATAAATTTCTGATTGTGAAATGAGAGACATAAAGATTAATTATCTGTTCTGAGCCATTCATAAATGATTAGTGCAGCAATTATGTGCTTCCATAGTAGAACCCTCCCAAAGCAGTGCTGTATTTCCTCCACTGCCTGGGAGACTGTTGCAGGTTTATTATTTTTGATAAAAAGTAACTTAAGGTCCAGCAAAAATCTGATAGAGACAATCAAGGAGACAATAAAAAATACAAAGATTTCCAAGGGTTAATAGAAGAGCAGTCTGAGCATGTATCATATTTTCTCAGTAGCGCAATGATGATTCAATGATGGGAATACTTCTGCAGACCAATTGTCCAATTCTAAGTGTAATGGCATTTTATACCTTGTTACTTACTACAGTAATGAAGATCAGATTTGAGTATGGTTGGTATTTCTGTTATAGGTTGCTGCGTGTTGGTACTGTACAGTTTACCAAATTTGAGTTTTTAACCTACAGTAATAATGAGAATCAGAACCTTATGTTATTGCATGCAATTCTGGCTTTTAAAGAGCTTCCTGAAAACTCACAGGTACTATTTGACCGAAGTTTAGACCAGTTACTATGTCCCATATTAAAAATGTAAAGCTAAATATGTCTAAGGACAACAGCAGGAACTTCGTCAACCCCAACTAGTTCAACTTGAACCTCCGCTAGATAATAGTTTTGTCATTGTGAAATGACTTTTTCTGCTTCATTGCATGTTTCTGTGTGCACATGAGCATTCTGCTCAAAGACGGCATTTGCTCACTGACCAAAAAATGGTATTCAGAACACAAAATTATAGAGTAGGATTGTCTTTTGGCACATACCATTTTGCGTTTCAAACAGTTTCTCTGTCATTAAGTACATTTGCCACTTGTACCTGGTTCCAGTGTATAGGTGGGTAGGAGACTAATAGATTCCACTAAAATGTGAGATTATTAAAACTTTCCAAAAGTGACTGGTAAATATTCACTGTTTTAGATACTGGAAAACATTTCTACTTAGGCTGTAAATTCCTCAGGACGGAGACCTTGTCTCCTTATTTGTTTAAGTGCCTAGCACAGTTTGGGTACTATATTAATAACAGCAATTTAAAAAAAAATTAACAGAAGTCTGCTTAAATGTCTGTTTTCTTTTATATAAATGTCTCTATGGCTGAGATACACAGTAACCTAAATAAGACTAGAATGCCTGTAGTTGAGCTAAATGTAAATATGAATACCTAAGATAATGAACTTTAAATCAGATATACAGCTGAACAGGCTCATAGGCACTCTGTTTATAGTGAAGTTTGTCTGAAAGCTCTGGAGTGTTTTAAGGTGTCATGCTGTGCCAAATGCAGGTATTGCAATCCTCTGCTTATTGAGAAAAGTAACTAGGAAATATATCTTCCCGATAAAACGCTTCCACTCTGATACCCTTTTTTGATAGGATGTTTCCTTTAATAAGTTTCTCACTCTGTCTTGATCCAGCAATTGGGTCCATTGGTCTGACCTGACTCTCACTGAAGTCGTCGGGTGTCTGTATGGATTCAGAGATCTACTCATGCAAATCTCATTGCAGGATTGGTGCTGAAGTGGGCACAATACTTTGCTTATTTTATGAGACTGCATGTACTTATATGGTTATATAATGAACTAATAAAGCAAAAGCTCTCGGCAGATTATAAAGCAAAATGAACTAACAGAAGCCCTGACATTTCTATAACCCAGACTAAAAGTCTGCATGGTTCATAACCCTTGATCGCCCGTGGAGGAGAATATAAAAAAGGAAACTTGTTCAGAATGGGACTACCTCTCTTATTGCATGTCATTTTTCTTGGTAGTCAACATTGGCTGATCTTCCTAATCACCAAAGATTTAAAGATTATTCTTGAGAAGATTTCAGTTCTCTGTTATGAAGACAAGTTGCCTACATGGATTAGAATGGAAAATGCTTCGATAAAGTTTCAAAGAGGAAAACAGTGAATACGTATTGGTTGTGTTGTTAATTTAGTAATTCAGAGAAAGGAAGACATTTCCAGTCACCTTAGTGCAGTTTATTCTTTTTTGATCTTCTGATCTCCTTCTCCCAACCCTGCTGCAAAAAGAGTGAGCTAACCACCATCACATTATCTAACCCTTCTTTGTTTTATTTTATTTTTTTCACCTGTTCTTTCCACAGGTAAAAGTGACCCTTTCTGTGTGTTAGAGTTGGGCAACGTCAGACTTCAGACCCACACAGTTTACAAAAACCTCAACCCAGAGTGGAACAAAGTTTTCACCTTGTAAGTGAATTGCATTTGAAAACATGCCGTAAATGCGAAACGGTGAGCAGCCCCAATATAAAAGATATTTATTTTAGGAAACATGAGGTAAAGTTTGGGACATGTCACTTTCTCCATAGGAAGAAGAGGTTGACTGAGTTGTATTTGATATTTCTCCATTAAAGCATTTTCCTTTTTCAATTCTGGCATGGAGTTTATTAATAGAAGTCATAACAAGAAGAAATTGGGATATTTATAGGAAGAATCATGACTATATATAATAGACTCCAAGAAATTGTATAGCAGACCTGAAAATGGAAACCTAGATATAGTCGCTCTTAGGTTTTTCCATAATTTAAAATATAACTTGTGTTTTGTTTGGACATGATAAAACTGTAGTTCTGTACATAATTTAATTTGAAAATGATCAGGAAGTAGAGTTCTGATTGCCCATGATGAAACAGCTGAGTTTAAATCAGGCAATAAGAAGCCCTACCCAAACCAGAAATTTACACCTTAATCAAACCAAAAAAATGTGTGATTATTAAGTGAATTTGATTCCTGTGAAAAGTGCCCTGGAGACTGAAGGCCTCAGTATTGGCAGAATAGATGCAACTTGCTGTTGCAAAGCAAGGTCATCACATGGGCTGCAACAGTGTAAATTTCTTCTATAGTGCCCCACCTACGTTTTTTTAGGGCTAAAGTGGAATAATAACCACCTTTTGGAGATGAGAGAAGAGTCTGCTTTCCCTTAATGATTTGTTCCTTGTCCACTGCTCTTGAGGCTACTGATAAAGGGTGGCAGTTTTATCTTTGTGATGCGGATGCTACTCCACTAGGAAATTAGTCTTAGTATTATTGATTCAAATCATACAAGCTAGCATGCAGAGAGGCTGGGCTGGCTTTGAATAAGATGAAAAGTTTCATATCTTATTGCTCTGTGGTCGATGGAAAAAACTCTACCATGTATTTCCACTGAGTTCACTGGTGCCAGAAATGAATCTGTAACATCTATACCTCTTTTGCCCTCTGGCCCCTACTGTGTGTCTCTTTTGTAACTCTCCTTCTTACCCTATTTGTTTATTCTGAAGAAGCTCCGCATGCATCACTATTTATCCTGAGCTTACAAAGTTGACCCTTGGTCCAGATTCAAATGTTTTAGTAAATCTGTTCACGTCATATACATTCTGTGAGACTTTCTGTTCTATTTAGGTTCTTGGACTGTGCCCATCAGTGTAGTCTGAGTACTTTTGACGTTTTATATCGCTAATAGCCTGTGTACAACTATTGTAATGGTGTTTTTGAGTTTACCTTTGAACAAAAGTGGAGGTGTAAAGCCTCACAAACTGGCAGGTTCTGGTAGCCATTTACTTTTTCTGGGCTCTCAAAACTTTATGGCTATATATTTAATTGCTGTTTATATAACTCACATTACGATAGTATAGGTATTTGTCTCCCTCTTCTGGCTGTCTCCCTCTACTCTCTCAACCTAAGAGGTTAGTGAGTTGTCTACAGCTGTCTGCTAGGGGAATTAGTATTTTAGTTCATGCTTTTAGTGCAATAGGTTCCAAGCTTAGTCCTTGGTGGACATTCATCTTAAATTGTGGCTCTGTTGCTGGAATGTTCCTGGAATTAGTTGTCTTCTAGCTAGAGTAGCAGCTTGTGAGGCTTATCTTCTACAACAGTGGCTCTCAACCTTTCCAGACTACTGTACCTCTTTCAAGAGTCTGATTTGTCTTGTGTACCCCCAAATTTAACCTCACTGCTTGCTTACAAAATCAGACATAAAAATACAAGTGTGTCCCATCACACTATTACTGAAAAATTGCTGACTTTCTCATTTTTACCAAAAATTATAAAATAAATCAATTGGAATATAAATAGTGTTCTTATATTTCAGTGTATAGTATATAGAACAGTATAAACAAGTCATTGTCTGAATGAAATTTCAGTGTGTACTTACTTTGCTAGTATTTTTTATGTAGCCTGATGTAAAACTAAGCAAATATCTAGATGAGTTGATGTCCCCCCAGAAGACCTCTGCATACCCCAGGGGTACATGTGCCCCTGGTTGAGAACCACTGTTCTATGAGACCAAAGCCTTAGTGGTTAGTTGTGTTAATTGCACTTGGATAAACAATAACTTGCTTGCTTTCTTCCTCCCTCCCTCCCTCCCTCCAGTCATCTACAGTTACCCAAGCTCTCACAGACACCAATACGTTTCCCCGGATGAATCTCTTATTTTATTAATGATCCTGATGACCAGTTGAGATGAGCAGGCAGTTGTCATCCCCAGTAAAGCATATGGATTAGATGGAATTAATAATATTATCTATTTTATTTGAGGGTTTTTAGAAGTCTTTAAACTACTTGGCCAAATGGGGAAAATTGCTCAATTGCTCAGAAAAAATGAGAGAGGTTTTCCTCTTTACATACCTTTTTGGCACATGCACGCACCTTCCTAAACTCTGACTCAAACTTTTTCTCTTGCCCACCTTCCTCACCCTCATATGTTCCATCAATGTCAACATCCACACACCAGAAATCTCACTGTCTAGCAATAATTGTTGTCTTTCACGTGGATACGTGAATCTTGCATGAGGGAAAAGCTTGGGGAATAGCCTTGGTTTGATTTAATTTTTGGAATTTAATTAAATGCTAGTTTTATACTCCAAGGTAATGCAGACTTAATTAGCGAAACACTATTCTCTGATCTTCCTGGAGCAGACTGAATGTGTACAGACCATTTTTTGTGCTTCTCATTCCAGCCCTATTAAAGATATCCACGATGTTCTTGAAGTGACAGTGTTTGATGAAGATGGAGATAAACCCCCTGATTTTCTTGGAAAAGTTGCTATCCCATTGCTGTCTGTAAGTTATCTTTGCACGTGTATCATTCGAACATTGATGGCTTCATTGGGAGCAAGTTGCATTTCTTTCCCTTTCTTGTATGAAACAACTCAGATCTAGATATAAACAACCTCTTTTTTGCAGTGGGGGAGGAAGGGTTGTTTATGTGTATACATATATAAATACACATACGTACGTGCGCGCGCATGTCTTGATTGGTCAGTGTTTACAGTCCTCCTTATTGTCACAAAGGTTGCCAAATATGGTTGATTTGGAAAGAAAACTACGTAAAGTTCATCCGTGCAATATGCCATTTTGGTCTGAAAACATAATTGAACTGTTTTTCTGTGTGTTTGTCACATCACCTTTCAGTAGTAACATTTCAGATGTGTCTTTATTCATTGTTGCTTCTTGTTACTTCAAGAAAGTAATTGCACATCACAATAGGATTGACCAAATAGTTGTTGGCACAGCTGAGCAAAATTACATAGATTCATAGATACTAAGGTCAGAAGGGACCATTATGATCATCTAGTCCGACCTCCTGCACAACGCAGGCCACAGAATTGCACCCACCCACTCCTGCGAAAAACCTCTCACCTATGTCCGAGGTATTGTAGTCCTCAAATCGTGGTTTAAAGACTTCAAGGAGCAGAGAATCCTCCACCAAGTGACCTGTGCCCCATGCTGCAGAGGAAGGCGAAAAACCTCCAGGGCCTTTTCCAATCTGCCCTGGAGGAAAATTCCTTCCCGACCCGAAATATGGCGATCAGCTAAACCCTGAGTATATGGGCAAGATTCACCAGCCAGATACCCAGGAAAGAATTCTCTGTAGTAACTCAGATCCCACCCCATCTAACATCCCATCATAGGCCATTAGGCCTATTTACCATGAATATTTAAAGATCAATTAATTACCATAAAAGGGTGTGTTTTACTACATAGTACTGCAGTTATTGTTCTGTAAGCAAATGTGAAGAGAGGACGATCATGGGAGAATAGAAACAGAATTGCATTCTGGTATCTCCTCGGAACTCCAGTCCTGGACCAGGACTCCATCGCTCTAGGTGCTCTACAAACATAGAACAAAAAGAGAGTCAGTCCCTGCTCCAAAGATTTTATTATATAAGTAAAAGACAGGAGACAACAGATGGATACAGACACAGATAAGGGGGAATACAAGGAAACAATGAGACAACATACAACATGACAGGCTGTGTGAACAGTATACAGTGAGTATTGATAACACCCTCGGTAGTAAAGTTGAAAAGTTAGCTTCCATGACAACTCCGTTTTCATGTGCTAATGTTTTGTCTGAAATAGGTTCACATTTGGGGCTGAAACTTTCCATGTTGGTCTCTGCTATTTTATTTATTTAATTATTATTTATTTTTGCAAAGGGTGATGGTGTGGGGAGAAAGTAGATCAAAATCTTTTCAGCTATTTTTTGGACGTTTAGGAAAGCAAGAAGCAAACACCTTTTTCATTGTAAAATTGTACCCACTCATTTAAAAACAGAACTACAACAAAAAAGTGGCTGGAGTTTGAAAGCTGGATGGGACATAGTCCTCAGTGAGGACTAGTTGCCTTGGTTTGGTGGGTGTGGGGGGGGAAGGTGAGGTGAGGGAAATTACAATTAAAATAATTAAGCAACAGAAAAATAACTTTTGGCTGTGCTCAGTAGTACCAGAATCTTATCAGAACTCAATGAATTCCTGTCCCCTTTATGATGTCACTGCCCATTCTCTCTGCTTGAATTAATTAAGGGACGACAGGAGCCGGTGCTTTCAGGTTTTCGGTTGAGCAGTTTGCATGAGGGAGACTGTGGGGTGGGGAGCAACACCAGTGCTTGCCCCATCCTCAAAACCGAGTGCTTTAACATCCAAGATGGGGTGGAGGGGCGCTCTCAGAGTTAAGGAGACCTAACATTTTAGTGTGTCTGCAATTTTTACTGCAATCTGCAGTATTTTGTATATTCTACCTTTTTCATTTTGCATAAAGAATTATTTTTTCTGTCTGAAAATATCTGCTCCCCTATTACAGCAGTCTGGCTGAAAATTGTTGGCAGCCAAACCGTGCCAGGAAAGTCGGGAACCCAGGCCCCAATCCAGCAAAGCATAAAAGCACATGCTTAATTTTCGTCCTGGGAGGAATCTCTTTGACTTGAGTGGGACAACCTATGTGCTTAAAGTTAAACATGTGCTTAAGCACTTTGCTAGATGATAACTTCAGAGCCCATTTGTGAAAATTTGAATGTTAACATTATGAAGCGCAGACAATTTAATTGTTTTCAGCTAGGAAGTTAAGTTTTAAAAAACTATATTAATTGAAGAACATTATTTCCAGCAGCAATGTTAACATAGCCACAGTACATTTATAGTGGATAGCATTTTCTATTCTCTGCGTGTGCGAGGGGGTGTCAGTTACGTGGCTTACTATGTCACTGTTTTATATTTTAAAATATTTATCATTCCAGCATATAGGATGTCAGGTGCAGCAGAGTGAATGCTGCTGTGAGAACCTTACCTTTTGCAATCTCTGCCTTGTATGCAATTTTAACTGCATTAATGTAGGTATTTGCTGTTCATACCTGCTTTATCAGAACCTGTACATATGAGGCATTGGAAAAGTACTAGGAAGCATTCATTAGTCAAGTGGCTACCAAACGAACATATCAACTTTGATTTCAGTGTAGATGCTTATGAAAAGGGTTGAATACAGAAGGTGGGCTCTATGGCTCTAAGTGATGATACTTGGCTACCTTTTGTATGAAATTATCTGCATAAAGCTAATATTGATAATCCAGTACCACAAAAAAAAGTGCAGTTATACTCTGAAAAGTGATTCTGTAAGAACAGTGCTCATGGGTTCTATGTGTGTTCTTCCTCTGTGATCTCCGTTCAGTCTCTTGCTTTACAGGTTAAAAGAGAGTTGTTTTTTGTAATTGCTGGCATAACTCAATCAGGAATCTGAAAGTCACACTGAGTTCTTTCTTGCTGATCATCACCAGAAATAAAGTCTGAATAATGTCATTTTAGGCAGAGGAGGGACTCAACAGTTCTGGAAATCAGGTCCCCTTTATTTATGCACCTAAATATGAATTTTGGTGCATAATTTTAGTTTGAAAAATTTGGTTTAAGTAAATGAACTGGAAACAAAAATTGATGGACTAAAATGGGCCTTTTTTCCTCTTTAATTCCTTTCCCCCCACTTCTTTATTTTCTCTCTTTGTGGGAATGAAAGGTGGGGTGAATACAGAATGGTGTGGATGGAGTTTAAATGCATGACTTTTGTAAATGTTACTATTTTGAGGGCCTGATCCAAAGCCCAATGTTGTCCAAGGGAGCATATCCATAGATTTCAATGGGCTTTGGATCAGGTTTGATATGAACATAGTCTCATAATATTTAAAAGTGCTTCGAATGATACATGTACATTTCTTCTCAGATTAGAATTGCAGTGTTTTGCAGCCCTCTTTTACTCTGCTACTGTGACTCTGAGTTCCTTAAGACATTTATTTTCTGCTTGTCCATTTTAGTGGCCTGAGTCATTGACATCTGCAATTTTAGAACAATGTTAAAGTCAGCTTCATGTGAAGAGCCATTTGATATTTACAGGGAAGAACAACTCTGAACATCTTTTATTCCATTTTTGATCGCTTGGTTAATTTTTCCCCAAGTCCTCATATCCCTGATGTTACTGGAAGAGAGTGGCTCGAGCAGCTGCTCTCCTGCAGAACCGGTGCTTGCCAAATGGTCTGCATGATCAGCAGCAGGCTGTGTGGGCTCACAGTGAGGAGATGTTAGATTTGGATCCTCTGTTGATTTTATAGGCATTTGTTAAGTATCCCTTAGGAAGCGTGTAACAAGGCAGAGGAGGGGATTGTGTATGTGTGTGGTAGAGTCCAAACTCCATTCAGTCTGGGTTCTTTGTCCAAGATTTGAGACAAAAAAAATTGTTTATGCTTTCTCAAGCCAACTGATTTTCTTCCTTCCCTTCCAAACTTTGCTGCCTCCTATTTCATGCAAATCTAGTGTAAATATACTGTTCTCTGCCTATGATTAAAAACCATTTAGCACCTATTAAGTTAGTCTGTTCAGAGATTTGCAGTGTTCTGAAACTCTCTTCTTTGAAATCGGAGTCTTTTTTTTTTTTTTACCCAATAGTGTTAGCACTTTGTCCATACATTTGAGTGTATCCTCTGAATTCTTTTGAGAAATATATTCCAAGAGAGCAGTAGTTGGAATCCCATGGAGTGGTGGCTGATAACCACACAAACAGTCTAATTCATAGGCGATTTGGCTTAACCTTTGCCTGGCATTAAATCCCTTGCCGAAAACCAAAAAGCATTTCACAATATTTTCTATCTCTTTGGTTAAAAATGCATGAGTTTTACTTGTGATCTGTTTGCAGATGAGATGCATTTACTTTTAGATTCACTTATGGGTGACAGAGATTCTCATCTTAATAAAAAAATGTACTTCAGTGTATGTACATATGGTGTGTGGGGGGGAGGGTTCCTCAAATATTAAAATTTGAGTTTATTTTGATTCCGATGTGGTCAGGATTTTCTTAGGTTGGTGCTTTGCACAAAATCAAGTGTTCAAGCTTAACTATTGTAAATGCTCATCACCAATTAATGTTAAACTTAAAGGCACAAATATTAACAAACAAACAAAAACAGTTGGACTGCCACACTCCATTGTGATATTTGACATTTGCACTTCATCCTGAATAGCCTGTTCCATACATCATCCAATTAAGGAACAGAAACAATAATATATGGGGTGGGGGAAGAGTTCAAAAAAGAATTTGCCAATAATTTCAAATAGTGAATGAATTTGAGAAATTCATATTCGGTTGGTGAACTGAATAAAGCAAAAATTGCTGACCAAATTATTTGTGAATTTTTATACAGCTCTAAAAATAATATTTAGTACTTAATTTTTCAAAGAACCATAGAAACATTAACTGATTTTTATAATGTCCCACTGAACTAGGTATCATCTTCATTTTACAAGTAGGGAAATGGAGGCAGGGAAGCTTTGACTCCCCAAAGGCCACACGTGTTAGTGTGAGTCTGAATCCACACTTGAAAGGTTCTGGCATCAATCACTGAAATCAAGACCAGACTTCATCTTTGCTTAAATCATTTCTGAGGTTAAAAAATAGACTTGGTACTAATGAAAGATGAGGAATTTTTGTAACACCCAGCTCAGCAATATGAGGAATTGAAGCTTGGTATGTTCCAGCAAGCTGTGGACCAAATACAGTGCATGTACTTTATATATCCTAACCTCAGGAGAACTTGGCTAAGAGAATTTTTTTCCATGTTAATCAGCCCATGAATTTTTCTCCCATCTCTCTTGCCTTTTGCTCCCGCTTCTTATTAAAACGACCTTATGGTCTTTTCAGTTTTTTGCTTCAAGGGACTCCCATATTATACAAAGATGCAAGTTATTTGGAAGATGGAAGTATGTAATGTGCTTCAATGAAGTTGAAAGCAAAGTAATGGTCTTGTATCAAATATCCCCCATGTTGGAGGGGCGGTCAGATGAAGTACTATGCCACAAGATGGAATGTTCTTATCTGTAGTATTATCAGCTCAATATTGACTCCAGCTGCACTCTTTTTTTTAATTAACAGGAAAAGGTCTGTAAAATATCCTCATCAAATAACCAAATGGTTTCAGTATCCAATAGTACAGTGATGATAACTAACATAAATGTCCCAGAGGTTTCATGTTCTAAGGGATATCTCAGATTGAGAACACAAGGACCCGAGCCAGCAGGATACTGAGCACCTCATCTTCCTTGAGAGTTGAGGGCACTTAGCATCTGACCAGTAGTGCTTGGTGCTACAGGATCAGGCCCTATATGTGACAGTTGTGGTAACACTACAATTGTATGATCTGGCATTGAGTGGGTTGACTAGGTGGCTTGCTGTCTCCTTTTCCGAGAGAAAGTTGCCTTTGAATAATTCCATGTGTCTCTTCTATTAGGCACTCTTTATGCTACTCAGTGCAACTGTATGACACTGTGCATTAGTGATGAGACCCAGAAAGAATTTCAGAGTCCCAAATGCTTTAGACATGTTACCCAGGGGGAATAGCCATTGTCCATTGCATACATCAAGGGTGATGATGTACAAGGGTTTTACCCAGCTGCGTTGAGTCATATCATGAAGATATGACATCGGATTCACATCAAAGGTGGATACATAGTGAAGTTTTCCTATTTCAGTGCAAAAAACCTCACTAAACCATATTTCTTTGAGCTAAAAGCAAAGAAAAAACCTTTGCTGTGTAAGGTTCCTGTCTTTTCAAAGCCTTATGTTGTATTAATCTCAGGTTTTACTATTTCATTAAAATTCACAAGCGGTCAGTAAGGTGGTTGCTTAATAGATTTAGCATTGGCTAGCTACATCAATACCATATTCAGTCACATTTGTTTTAAGGGGGCGTTTGTAAGAATAGTTCAGCAGATATATTCATGAATTTGAGAAAATGCAACACAATATTGGCCTGGAAGGATGATAACCTGGGGGAGGACTTTACAATGGATTTACGCCATAGTTCTCATTAAGATTGGATATTTCCCCCACACCAAGATACAGAACCAGGTTATTTGGAGGCACAGCACAGCATGGGGTGGGGCTGCAGAGGTGCACCTTTGCACTTCTGGAAATCTGGGTTGTTTCAGGCATGGTCCATAATGTAAGTTACAGAAACCCTAGAGGCTGCTTTAATTTGTATCCGCTTCCCCGCAACTACCAATGGGCTGCTGTGTAACCCAAAATATTTGGATTACAAAGCATGCCAGGCACCCCCTATACTGACATACTTCTTCCACATGCCCCTACATTGGTGGGTTGGGCCAGTGGGTGGAGGTAGCGGTGTAGGATTATCTATGGCAGCCTTTTGTGCTGGGGAAATTTCTCAGATGGCTATTCTGCCCTCCTTATATTGTTGGAGCAGCAAAGAAGGGGCCATAGCAGGTGCCAGAATCTGCCCAATAGTAATTACTCCGCTTAGAGCAGGGATGTCTTAAATTCAGCCCAAGGACTAAATTCATACCACAGCTGCCTTCTCTCCAAAAAATGAAGGTTGAAGACAAAGATGATCATGTTCTTTTTTGCCAGTGAACTCAACCAATAAGAAGTTTCTATTGGTATGACAGGGAAACAACCGGTATAGGCAAATATGGTTGTGCATTTTAATATTTTTATTGTGTTTTCTAAACCTATTAGCATACTTGATGTGATCATCCTTTTTTTTATGGAAAATGCTATGATGGGAAAGTCAGCATTTGCCCATGAAAAATTTCTTGATTTTCCATCAGGAAAACCTAAACAAATATTTAGTTTCTGGTCAGGTTGACCCAGACCAAACATTTGAGTTTGTAGAACCAACTTCAAATGTTCTGTCTGAGGACAGTTTGACATTAATCTGTGTCCTCTTGAGCTACTGCAATGCCTGAGGAGAGTTGCAGTTCAGGTGCCTTGCTCCTCGCGTGGACTACGTCTCCCATGGTGCACCATGGTGTCCTCTCTGGTTGAATGGTAGCAGTGCCTTATGGGAATCACATGGTGTAGGCTGGCTGGGGAGCCTGGCTGCCATGAAAATGGGGACTTGAGACACTCAAAATACAAGTCTCACGAAGTACTGAGGCAGCTCAAGGGGACACAGATGAATTCCAAACCAACTGGAAATGTAACATTTTCAATATTTCCAGCACAATTTTACAGACATTTCCATTCTATGAAAAACTTCAATATTTTGACTTTTTGTCCCAATTTAGAACACAAACATATTTTGAAATAATTGGAATTTTCCTACAAGATAGAAATTTTGATTTTCAATCAGCTCTAGTCACAGGCCTTGCCTTGGCTCTTGAAGTGACAATGGAAGGTCAGAGCTATCTTTTGTTTGAGTCTTGAAGGGGAATATGGAATTTTAGAAGAATTATTAAGTTTAATAGTTATATGACTTCTTATAATTTATTATTGTGGTAGTGTTTAGCACGGGGATCGGCAACCTTTGGTACATGGCCCGCCAGGGAAAGCCCCTGGTGGGCCGGGCCGGTTTGTTTACCTGCCGCGTCCGCAGATTTGGCCGATTGCAGTTTGTACTGGCCGTGATTTGCCATTCTGGTCCAATGGGGGCTGCGGGAAGTGGCGCGGGGCTGAGGGATCTGCTGGCCGCCCTTCCCGCAGCCCCCATTGTCCTGGGATGGCGAACCGCGGCCAGTGGGAGCTGCGATCGGCAGAACCTGAGGACGCAGCAGGGGCTTTCCCTGGCGGGCCACGTGCCAAAGGTTGCCAATCCCTGATCTAGCAGCATCGGTCATGTTAGGGCCCTGTATGCTAGGTGCTGTACAAATCTAGGGTAAGAGACAGTCTCTCTGCTTAAAGAGCTAACAAACTAAAAGGCAAGATGTTACCTGCAAGCGAAGCAACCAAGTGGTGTGGGCCGGGGGAGGAGGAAGACAGGACAATAATTGTAGAGTAGGAAAGTCTAGCATCAGTATTGGTAACTGTAGTAATCACAGTAATCACAACTTGCCCCCTGCCTTACCGTTATCAGATGGCTCTTCTGTATGCATCATGACAAAGGTGAGTGTCAGAATGTCAGAAGCATTTGAATGAGGATATGGGGGAGGCTTTATGTATTTGAAGGATTTTTTTTGTGTGGTTTTTTTTGTGTGTGCATGGGTTGTTTTTTTTGATGGAATAGCTTACAATAAAACACACAGGAACTTTTGGGCAAAGCAAACAGCAGGTATTCTGAGCTGTAACATTGAATAAGTTTTGTAGAATAAAGGAAAAAAATTGTCTAATGAGGGATAAAAAACAGTAGGGTGAGGAGGTACGTCATTGAAGAAATCTTTTGGTTCTGAGAATTCTTCAAATTTTCTGTTCATAGCTTTTCTTAGTCATTAGTTTGTGTCTTTACATCGAGCTCGCTGAGAAGATGTTGGATTCATTTTCTTATAGCACATCCATCTACCTGAAACCAAACAGTGCTAGGAAAAAACATCCTATCTGGCCTCAGACCTTACAAAAAGGAGCAAATCAATAAGTCGGACTTTCCTGCCCTCGGTGTTAAATCAACCTGTTAGAGGCAATCTTGCACATGATCAGCTCTCCCAAACAATGTAGGCATTCCATCGTGGGATCTGATCAAGGTGTAAAGCATAGTGTCACTAAGGAGTAGCCTTAACTACCTCTCTTCAAAGGTCCTACTCTCAGCCCTGTTCAAATTTAGATCAGAAGTGTGTCTGTGTAAAAACTGTTCCTGTCCTTTTCACCTAGCTGTAATATTCAGTATTCATTGATAGCCTTGCCAGAGACAAGTCATGTTACAGAGACCATTCGTTGAACTCATTATTGAATAAAATCCTTGGGATACCAGGCAAAAAGCAAAAGTTATTGTAGTTGGGGTGACACAACGGTAGGTCAGATTTAATCGGTCTTTCAGATACTTTCTGCCTGACTCTGGTGTAACATCCATTCACATTTCCTGTAGCTAGTGGGAATGTTTGCCAATGGCCATGAACAGCAGTGGTATGAGGAAAAAGTGGACCCCAAATTAAATGGAAAAGAATTGGCCATCTTTAAATATTTGGCGGGAGTGTGTTGTACTGAAAGAGAAACAAATGTAGGGAGAAAAAGTATGACTCAAGAAATTAATGAAATGGAAATGTACTGTAGCAAAAGCTAGCCTGGACATTTTTTCTGTGAACTTCTGAGGGATGCTTCCTTTTTATTTCTATATGATCAAATGTACTGAACTTCCCCACTGCATTTGTTGAAGCAAACTGGGATAGCGTGCTAGTGGTGCATTAAACAAGGGTTTTTTTTTACCCTGTATTCAATAAAAAATGTAAGGTGGAGAAACGCCACTTTATTTCCAATTTTTTCCCCTCTTTTTTCTTAAGAAGGTCAGCGAACTAGGAAATCAATATGAATGTTTAGTGTTGGACTGAACTACATTTGCACGTAAACCAAATAGAATTAAGAACAAGAAATAAAACTGACTGTTAACACTTCCAACAGAACTGTTGTTTTTCCCGATACAATTTTAAGTAAAGTTTAATAGTAATGATATTCACCTTTTAAAAGCACATTTCTAGCTTTGAAAAAGGTCTTTCAAGCCAAAACAGTCTCTCAGATACCATAATTCATTTCAATGGGCATGAATTCATTATTGGTTCTAAACTTGCGTACAGACACACATGGAGCCATACCCATTGCATTTGATTCTGTTCTCACTGTGCAAATCTGGAGTGAAATCAACGAAATTTGCCCTGGTGTAAAATGGCATGATGCCAGAATCAAACCAGTAAGTCTGGCTAAAGCTACTGTCATAGTACTGCATGTTTCTACTTAGCCACATGTGGTACTACTGTGGTTGATGCTTTCCTCATCTAGATTTTTGAAATGGATAATTAACTAATTTAATGACAGGTTTCAGAGTAACAGCCGTGTTAGTCTGTATTCGCAAAAAGAAAAGGAGTACTTGTGGCACCTTAGAGACTAACCAATTTATTTGAGCATGAGCTCACGAAAGCTCATGCTCAAATAAATTGGTTAGTCTCTAAGGTGCCACAAGTACTCCTTTTCTTTTAACTAATTTAATATATACCAAGGACAGATAAAGAGTACTCCTCATCAGGTTATTGTCAAGAATGTTTTCCCCACTAGGAACAGAGGAAGAGCTATGAGGAATGTGTATCTGAAAGATGCAGAAAATCACTAAACCATATATAATTTAATTATCCAATTTGTTTTAGCTCGATGTGAAATAAGCACAAAATTAACAGACATGTACATTAAAGACTGAACTGTGCTTTGAGTTACCTGCTGTGAATGTGTGTGCACATGTGCATCTCTGAAAAGCTGTTTTCAGCAGCATTCCTTCTACCTGTTGCAGAAATGTTAACCAGAGTGTTCTCCAGGCTAACAGGCTGCAAAAGTGATTGGCCAGGAACCCAATCCATCTGGACTACTTTGTGGATTTTGATTGGTTTATGTTATTATCAAGGAAGAAAAATGTGAAGATGATCAATTCTCTGAGCCTTATGGAAGTTTTATTTTCCAGAATAGGAGATATAACACACTCCTTGTTTGGTGGACTAGAGTAGATAGGCTTCTTGGAAGACTGTATCTACAGGTTTGAGATTGCCATTGGTTGCCAGGCCTTGTTCAAGCAGATTTGGAGTCTCTTGGGAAGCCATTTATTTGTGCTGTCTCCCTAGCTAGAATGCCTAAGATTCCGTGTGTGATATCCTTCTGCTGCTCATCTGCCCCAGATCCTTGTATCAGCTGGGTATGAGGAGTGACTATAGAATTAGTATCATGTCCAGAATTGATGTGGGTGGGTTTATGGAGGGAATGATGGATGTAATACATGCAAGTTTCCTGTTAAACAACAGAGGTGAGTGAAAACTATGATACACATCATTGCGAACTGTGTCAAAAGAGAAGATATCCTGACTTCCTGCAGTGCTTTAATTCTTATCATATGTCTGTTTCATAGGGCTGGTTGGAAATTTTTAAACAAAACATTTTCCTCTTTTTTTTTTTTTTTTTTAGGAGGGATTTGGTTGCAATCAAAATTTTCTGAGGAAAAGAACTGAGTTTGGTGGAATTTCCAATTGGAAAAATTGAAACAAATTGTTTCATTTCTGATCTACACATCAAAGTGAAACATTTTAGTTTGGGAATGTTGAAATGTTTGGTTTGACATTTCCAAATAAAATTTTTTCAGAACTTTTCATTCGGCAAAAAAAGGTGATATTTTGACGTTGTCCTGAATTGGGACAAAACACCACACCTCAAAATACCCATATTTTTTCATAAATGAGAAATTCCACTTTTTGATCAGCTTTAGCTGTTAATCAGCACAAAGCAGCTTACATTCCAGCAATATATTCTTGGAATATGAGGAATAAATATCACCTTAGCACTAGTAGCCCTGCAGGTCCAGATTTGGCAGCACTGTCCAAAACCGTTTGGGCTGTGAAGTGGCATCATATTTCTTGTCAACCTAGAAGGAGCTGCTTTCATGGAGGTACCCCTTTTGTGTTGTATCACATATAGGTTCGACCTATATGTGGTTTGAAATGCTCAAGTAATGAAAGCAGAATCAATCTAAAATCAATTAGACACCATGCGTTTTTTTTTTTTTTTAAATAAACAAAACACAGACATACCAATCCCAAAACATCCTATCAGGTGAAGCTTTGGATGACAGCATTAGTGGAAGCTGGAATTCCTGTTTGGATCCCACTGAGGATGTAAACTGGTTCTTTCTGGGGGCCCTCTTTTCTTTAACCATTAGCCAGGAAAGGGATCAATCCGCTGGAAAACTATTCAGTACAAAGGAGGTGGAGCAGCATTGGGAAAGAAAGTGACCTTTCCCTTGTCATGTGAAAACACTCTATTCCCGTTTGTGCCTTTTATTCCTTACCCATTCTCACCATGGCTTGTATGAGCACTTGTACTAAACTAATGCCGTGACAGCAATAGCTATTTTAAATATGGTTGCAATTTCATTCCCCCAAATTTCCTCTGTTCTCTTTAATCTTTGATCATTACAGTCCCCAAATGGAGATTTTCGGTGAGCTGCAGTTTTTATGTTGCTGCTGTTTAGAATTAACTGGTCCGCTTCCTAAAAAGCCAAATGTTTAATCAATACATATCCTACTGTGTATAATAAATACATTTCTGCCATCACTTTTGAAGAGAGGATGCCATTTATTTGAGCCAAATAGTTTGCAAAATGGTAAAGGAGATGGTTTTTTTCATAGATATTTAACATGACAGGGCCAACAGGCAGATTAGAGCATAGAAACAGCATCTGAATTCTAAGGGGAAAGTCTTTTACAGGAATTTGTTTATTTTGAACATTTGTTACATTAACATTCATTCCAATTGTAATGATTGATTGATTTGGACTCTCTTTGTTCTGTGGCTAATAATTTGACAACCTTTCAATAAAGTGAGAATTTGGAGATTTGTTATTTTGATTTTGTTGTTGTTGTGTTTCCTTTTCTGATCTTTGGAAGAAAACTTACATTTTAAATCTGTAATAACACAGGCTGATTACTTCCCATCAACTCACTGGCTTCCAGGACAGAATTTTCAGGCTGGTTATTGTTTGCACTGCTCTGCTATAAAAGTACAGGGTCTGTAAATTAAAGTTGGACGGTAATAGTTTTTAATCTGCAATTTTATAGTCCTCTAATCCAATGGTCATGTTACATTTCAGGCTTTTTCTATATTGTCATCTTTTCTGGGGAAGGACGGTGGTTGGAAAGCTATTCTAGACACAGCGGAGAGTTAATATTTATTGATACACTTTATTTATTTATTTATTTATTTATTATAATTCTAGATTAGAAATGGACAGCAATGTTGTTATACATTGAAGAATAAAGACCTGGAACTTGCTTCAAAAGGAGTAGTTTGCTTGGAGTTGGATGTCGTATTTAATCCAGTAAGTTTAAATGTTTTCACTTAACTCATCCACTCTGTAAGAAACTGGAATGCCTAAATTTGCTAGTGCCAAGGGGCTTGGTCTTTTAAACACAGGAACTGAATGGAGAAGGTCCTGACCTGGTTGCATCTGGAGGGAAGGTTGGGCTTTATTCTTTTTATAAAGAAATACTGGCAGATCACTATGCTGCAACATTCCATCCAAGTTGATGTGACAATGAAATGGCAACTTTGGGCTGGGGATGACCACAGATGTTTTGGGAAGAGGTGTGGGTTATTGCACGCAAGGGCTTAATTTGCAGTAACAAAAAAGGGAGTTAATATTTACATTACTATGCAGGAATTTTAACGACTAATTGTTCCCAGAAAGTTGACCCACAATATTCTATTCAGAGAGTGTTGACAGGAACAAAAACTCAGACATGGGTGTGGTGGTCTCAGATTGCTTGTGTCCCGCCATCTCTTACTGAATTAAATTCGTTTTACATTTGCTGTTGCTGGATGGAATGTAACTCACTTCTTACTAGCCACTTATTACAGTGATATAGGAAGCAAAGTTTTATTTATTTAAATGGTTGGTAGGTACTATTTTGCCTTGTATGGAGTTTAGGTTTGGGATGTTGCTACAGAGAACAATGATCAACCCTCTTTGTCAAAGAACAAGCTCAAATATATTATGGCTCCCCTTTTCCGGAGGCTTTCAAAGCTGTTTCCAGGCCATTCCTGTTTTTCAGATAGACTGGAATCGATCTATTTAAGTATCTGTTAGCCATCACTGTAGTGTCTGGGAACCTCTTCGTAATCTTTAATTTATTGTACCCGCACAACACCGCAGTAAGATAGGAAGGTACTGTTTCCAATGTACAGATGGGATATTAAGGCCAGAGTAGGCTAGACCAAGGTCACACAAAAAGTTTGTGGCAGACCGAGTGCCCTATCTACTTGACCATTCTCCTGCCTATGGCTAAGATACTACTTTTTGTGGGCTAAATTATAATACCATTACTCATATTTGAGTAGCACCTTACTCCGTGAGTCATCCCATTGATTTCAGTGGACCTATTACTAGAGTAAGGTAGTATTGAGCATGAATAAGTATATCACAAGCTGGTTTAAGTGGCTAAGGGCGTTACAGGAGCGTAAAATACTTCCGTCTGTTCTCGGATGTCCCTTCTAATACCTTAGTATTAAATATGCAGTATGAACAGGACATTTGGGGAAGTGATCTTCAGTTCCTGTCTCTTTTTTTAGAACTTTTCTGTATGGGGTTGATCCAACAGAGGAACAGAAGGGAGTATGCTGAGCTGTGTGCTGAGCTTAACCATGGAGCAGCTCACACCCTGCAGTCTCCTCTCTATTGGAGTAACCTAGATGAGCCCCAGGATTGTGCAGAATAACTGATATGTACACCTAACACCTTGTCATAAACCATTTAGGGACTGAAACAAATAAATAAGTAAAGGACACCAGAGCTCCAAATCAATATGATGATACCAAACTTGAATGGTAACATTCTAAATAAATTATTCTTTCCTTAGGTAAAAGCAAGTATCAGAACCTTCAAGCCACGAGAAAAGCGCTTCATTGGAGACAACCGCAAGCTTTCAAAGAAGGTAGGCTGACTCTGGGCCGAGCTATCACCTCTGTTTGGAATGGCTTTTCAGTAGCCTCACTAGTACACCCAGACGATAGAACCTGTGGTCAAACTCTATTTATGTATGGAAACATGGAACACAGATGTCAATTCTGTGTATGTTTTTTGCATGTGTATAAATGCTGATTTGCATTCACACACAGTTGCTTCCTGATCTAACTCTGTGGTGCTACATCTCCCCAATTTCTGGAGGGAAAAGAATGGCTTAATAAAGAACTTTTAACATATATGCATGTTGCACAGTTTATGGAATTTGAAACAAAAACCTATACTTTGGTTTCATCCCTGAAGAATAAAGAAAAACAATAAGATGGTATAGAAATTTAATAAGGTTCTAAATCAATTACTATGAAAGTCTATAGTATTTAATTGAGACTAATATTCTTGCTATTTTTTAACCATCTGTAGCAAGAATATAATTTTTTATTCAATTCTATAGAGAGATAGCCCAAACCCCTAAGGGAAAGGGTTTCATTTTCTGTTAAATTCTGTAGGATTTTGCCATAAAGGTGTGTTTTTTGTTTTTTGGGGTTTTTTTTGGTGGAGGGGGGAAAAAAGCTTCCATTCTTTTTCCTTCAGACTTGCAGATTTTGGGGTGGGGGGAAGTGCTGAAATATTTGGGTGTCATACGAAAACACATAGTAGCTGGAGCGTGTCTCTGAAATAGAAGCTGTAGCATACGTACAAGCACAAAGGCAATTGTAGCTTAAAATTGTCACTGTTCCTGAAGTGAAGTAGGAAATTGGAGCATTTAATTAAATTCCTTTCTCTCCCCTCCCGTCCGACGTTTACCAGATCTTATCGAGAAATGTTGATCGTGTGAAAAAAATCACCATGGCGATATGGAATACAATACAATTCCTAAGGAGCTGCTTTCTCTGGGAATCTACACTAAGGAGTGTGGTAGCATTTGTGGTAAGTGGATTTATTCATATTCCATCAGACTAACTGATATGAGGCATTGAGTCTTACAGCACCTTCTCTCCTCCCCATCACCCCCCCCAGCTTAAACTCTCTTGTTGTTGGTTGGTGTTACTATTATTGTCCTTCAGTTTTATTATTTAAATCACTGTAGTGCCCACAAGTCCCAAGCCTGATCAGGCTCTTCTTGTGCTGAATGCAAGATGAACACCATGGCGGTCCTTCTAGAACAATCTCTCCCATATTTTCACCTGTTGCAGAGGCCTTCTGCACAACAAAGCCCCTTCTGAGACCTTGTATGGAGGAGCTATGAGGGCCCAAAGGCAGCACTGGGGGCCTCCGAAGGCTGTGCACATAAGGATTGGATGGGCTGCACTGGCTCTCAATAGGTTTACACAGAGAAAAGTGTCACGACCAAGGACCTAGTGGTCTAGAATCCCCACAAAGGGCTTACAGAAGGTCATATTGGCTGGACTTGCGATAATGGAATGGCAGCAGCCCTGTGACTTACCTTTGGCTTGTTGTGCTGCTGATAAAGCACTGGAAGAACGAGTCTATAGGCAACAATCCTTTATTGATGGGACAGGATGAACTCATAGGTCTTTTCCGTTCCAACTTTAATTTCAATGAGATTGCGTTTTACTGTAGTTCAGCAATGCTTGCCACACCTGTTAGTTGAGGGCGTGCCACTTGTCCGACTGCATACAAGCAGCTCTATGCTGACATTAATTGTCTCTTGTAAATCTGCCCATTGACTGTAATAACTATATATATATAAAAAATTTTTGGTCAGCAAGTCCTGGTGTGGTCTGAGAACTAACAGCCAAGTTCTCCACCTATCTGGCCCACTTTTCAGCTGCATTCTTTTTTTCCTCTTTGTAGTAAACACCCTTTTTTCAGCTTTCTCATCCACTCAAGCAGAAAGAGGTTTCTCCTCCTTTTTATTCAGCAGTGTGGCATTTTCTTCATGCTTGAAATGTCTGGCATGCCATTAAAGGTTGCAAAATTGTTTTGTGGTGGTCCAGAGGGGAAAAAAAAAGTTTTTGAGTTAAGTGTTTATTAAACCAAATAACAGCCACATCTCCAAGTGTTTGCCTCCCTTTTTGTCTTTGAATTATAAGTTGCTTTAGGGTTCTTTTGATGAAAACACTTCACAGTGTATTTGCACAGATGAGTAAAGTGAGCTGTCGCTGCTTGAAAGATGCACAGAGTAAAGACAGAGAAGCTGTCTTTCACCGTGCAGGTTGAGAGGGATCTGGCAGGTACAGTTGAGGAGGAAGAGAGGGTTTTTTTTTTTGTTTTTGTTTTTTACTTGCGTTGATAATATACACAGTTGACTCTAATGGATCAAGAGCTTGAAAGGGTGACGATTAGTGTTTTCCAGTCCATTCTCCAATTGAGATACTAATTGATATACCTTTCCCTGTGATGTACACAGATATACTGAACCCCAAGGGGAAGAAGGCTCAGTTAATTTTAGTTCTTTCCTCTAGAACATGAAATTCTGGGTTCCTTGGACGATCTGCCACTCTTATGCTTGAGTGTGCATGTGTAATCGCTGTGGTTCCCGAGACCCGTGTGTGTAATTCCGAATGTGAAGGGTAAAATGGGACTCTTAGTTGAAGCAGGTATGTGTGAGTGCACTGGTGGAACTGCATGTTTGTACATACTGAAAATGGAAAGAAGGTGAACATACAGGGTGCCAAGTGCCCTGATTCAGCAAGTTACTTGAGCACATACTTAAAGTTAGGCATATGGTTAAGTAGCTCGCTGAATCTGGCCAAAAACAAACATGGAGATGTGTCTGTCTCTAGGCTGTGGAGAAATATAACAATGTTAGCAAGTGAGGGAAACTGAAATATAAGGAAAAAAGGGCAAGTGTAGGGAGACTGAAAGTGGGAAAGTGTGTCTAGGACCAAGGAGCTATAGGTGATGGTCCAAGATGCATCTAGAGAAGGAAAAATGGGATCAGAGGGTGAAAAGGACAATTTTCCAAATTTCTCTTTCTACTGCGTGTCGTAGATGCTTTCCCCATAGAACTAATATTGTGTGATGATATGTCATTGTGGGGGTGGGTGGGAAATGACTGTACAATGTTAAGATAATAGAGAGTAACTTTCCTCTGGAAAAAAAATTTAAACCTAGCTGATTCAGCATTAGTGTTAATTATGCCCCCTTCACTATGAATATTTCCAGTGTCTCTGTTAATAGTTTTAAAAGTGCCTTTGCCGTAGTCTCGGTGCAAAATGAAAACTGTGTGTACAGTTCATACGCAGCAGGTCAAAAATGACTACAAACAACGCCTCTAACCTGCCTAGAAACTTTTGCTCTTCCTCCAACTTTTTCAACCACTCTTTTCCCGAGCCCTTGGAAAAGCAAAGGAAATCAGAGTTTTGGAGTACCCATTGGGTGTTCTTACCTACTCATTGACCAAATGAAAGGTGAACTAAAACCATAAAAAACCCCACAATCCTCCCAAAAGCAGCCCAGTTTCAGCTCAGCCTGTTCCACAGGTCTTTTATTATGTGGCCATTCTGACATTAACAGCAGGAGAGGAGTCTGAGATCCCCAAGACATCTCTTGAACCTTTCTTCTTGGTTCTATGCATAATTGGAAGTACAAGAGTTAATTTACTTCATTCAACCACAGTTGCTGAGGGATGGTACTGTGAATGACATATATTTTTTTTAAAACTGTTCGTGCATGATTGTCAGGGCTTAGAATATGGCCAGAAACACAGGAAAGCTCCACGCCTTCCTGCTCTGGGCTGTGTGCTGCTCTCACACCTCCATTACTGTGTACCGGTAATGTTTTCCCATCAATGTTGACAGGGTTGTGAGTTTGACAAGAGTATTTACTACTTCTGCTGGAGGCACATCAGAGAAAGAGAGATGGACAGAACCACAGAGAGAGAGAGAGAGAGAGAGAGAGAGAGAGAGAGAGAGAGGAGGTCACGTGGGACCATAGGAGAATCCGAAGAGTGCTATCTCCTTTTGCATCAATCTATAGGGTAAAATACTCCCAAGTTAAATCTCAGTGCTTGTCTCTTCTCCCCATGGTGGAATATAAATAACATGTGAGTAGATTTCACATGCATACACACACCAACTAAAAAGTGAAAGCAAATTCCTCATCAGCACTCAATCTGTTTAGAGTAATAGAATCATAGGGTTAGAAGGGACCACAACAGTCATCTAGTCTAACCCCCTGCCAAGAGGCAGGATTTGTTGTGTCTAAACCATCCAAAACGGATGGCTCCAACCTCCTTTTGAAAACCTCCAGTGAAGAAGCTTCCACAACCTCCGGAGGCAGTCTGCTCCATTGTCCTACTGGTCTGACTGTTAGGAAGTTTTTCCTGAGATTTAACCTAAATCTGCTGTGCTGTAGTTTGAACCCATTGCCTCTTGTCCTGCACGCTGTGGTGAGAGAACAACTTTTCTCTCTTTTTTTATGGCAGCCTTTCAAGTATCTGAAGACCACGATCATGTCCCTCCTTAATCTCCTCTTTTCCAAACTAAACATACCCAGTTCCTTCAGCCTTTGCGTATGTGGCTTACATTCCATCCCTTTGATCATTTTTGTTACTCATCTCTAGATCCTTTCCAGTTTCTTTACATCCTTTCCATATGTTGGTGACCAAAGCTGGACATAGTACTCCAGCTGAGGCCTAACCAGTGCCGAGTACGGTGGTACCGTCACCTCCCATGACTTGCATGCTATGCCTCTGTTAATGAAACATAAAATTGCATTTGTGCTTTTTTTTTTTTTTTTTTTTTTTTTTTTGCAACAGCGTTGCATTGCTGAGTTATGTTGATATTCTCCCAGATCCTTCTCAGCAGTGCTGCTGCCAAGCCAGTTTTCCCCTAATCTGTATTTGTGCATTTGGTTTTCTTCCCTAAGTGTAGCACCTTACATTTCCCTTTGTTGAAATTCATTTTGTTGCGTATAGCCCAGTTCTCCAATTTATCAAGATCCCTCTGAATTTTAGCTCTATCCAAAGTATTGGCAGCCTCCTCTAGCTTTGTGTCATCTGCAAACTGGATTATTATGCTCTCTGTATGTACATCCAGATCATTAATAAGATGTTAAATAGCAGCAGACCCAGAACAGATTTCTGGGGAACCCCACTTGAGACTCCCTCCAATCCAACATAATTCCAATAATAGTTTAAACTGATGACTTGTGACTGTCTGTGACTGGGTTTCCTCACCGCTCGCGGCACCTACTCCTGGCCATCCTGCAGATCAGTTCTGCCAGGCGCTTCACCCTCCTCAGCAGTCTCTCTATCCATCATCTTCTCTGTCTATAGCCTCTCCCTCCCTCTTGGAGCGGCAGCCAGGTCACTAAGTTCCTCCCCTTCCAGGGAAATCACAGTCCTTCTGGACCAGCTGTTTGGCTGGCATCTCCAAAACCCTGTGCAACTACCCAGTGGCTGGTAGGGGAACCCAGGCTTGCCCTCTACACTGGGTTCCAGCCCAGGGACCCTATAACATTCAGTCAACTGTCTTAGTCTTTGCTGCTGTTTCCCTGGGCTTCTTCCGACATCACTGTCTCCCCCCTCTCTGAGTACACCAGCCTCCCAACTCCCTCCTCTCAGGGAGTAACTGCAGCCTGCCTTTCCTGCAGTCCTCCTTGCTACATGCAGCTCCTGAGCTTTATACAGGCCCCTTCTCTTCCAGCCCAGCTGCGACTGCCTCCAATTAGTGGTCGTCTTCTCGCCTATCTCACTCCCATACTGGCTGCTTATTTGGTCAATTAGGCTTGCCTGGCCTAATTTACCCTCTCAGTGGCCAGTGTGGGGAATATACCCCATCACACTATCTCTGCAGTCATTTGCACAGACACTAGGGTGAGTACTGTTTGGGATTACATAGGTGTTATGTGAAATCAGAATTTAGTCAGTTGACTTTTGGTGTGTGGAAGGTGAGGGGAAAGGTGAAGTTTCAATGACCAAATGAATTTAACTCGGTGGAATTCACCCTGGCATAGGGCCAGTACAAGGTCTGTGTACCACTTATGTGCTCAAAACAAGGTGTTAGTGGAACATAAGTAGTCTATCAACCTTTGGTTGTCTACATAGTGAATATCACAATCACTGCAGACTCAGAAAAGACACTAATATATTGGCACATAACTAGGAATATCCATATATTTGGACAGATTGCTCATAGTGAGTGTTAGACTTGTATATCTATGCAAAAATTCTGGACTGTTCCTACTGTGTCTTTCTCCCTACCAGAGCCAGCAATTCCACAGATTTGAAATTTAGGGTGTTAAGTGCACTTGAGCCCAAACTTCCACCTGAGCCGGAATGTGCTAATGATGCTATATTTAGGGTTCTAGCTCAAACTTCACCAGTGCAAGTCTGTCTACTTGCACAGGGAGACTCGCTCCCAGCTGCAGTGTGAACATATCCGTAGAGTTTAAGGCCAGAAGGGACTATTAGATCATCTAGTCTGACCCACTATGCATCTCAGCCATTAAATTTCATTCAACTACCTCTGTATTGAGCCTATTAACTTGTATTTGGCTAAAGCCTGTCTCACAGAAAGGCGTCCAGTCTTGATGTGAAAGACATCAAAACTTCCCTTGGTAATTAGTTCCAATGGTTGATCTCCCTCGCTGTTAAAAATGTGTGCCTAATTTCTAATTTGAATGTGTCGATATTCAGCTTCTAGCAATTGGTTCGTGTTATGCCATCATCCATTTAAACGTTGTTTCCATAGTATGTTACTGTTTTTCAGAAATCATTTATTAATTTCTATATTCAGCCTGGAATTTTCCGTAGCTGTGTTCTGCTTATGAGCAAAATGATATACACACATGCTCCCAACTTGCTAGTTTTTCCAGCATTAGACCTATATATGGCTTAATTTTTTAGATGCCGTTTTTCATCTTGTTTAGTTCATATTAAAAAAATCTCACAAATATGGTTGTGGAAGTTAAGCCCATAAATTAATTGTGAAGTTAATTGCTATTGCTATATATTATACATTTTAAAAATCTTTTAAAAGTTAATTTTAATCACAGAATGATTTTTATAAATAAATGTGCATCATTGCACATTGTGCTTATGATTTTATACATAATTACACCTTCTATTGACAGTTTTCCGTGCATTAATAGTAATTATGTCATTTAATGAAATTACAGTAATTGTATTAAGAAAACTATACTCTGGTCAAATTAAAAGAACCTATTGCCTGCCTTTTACTATTGTATTCCTTTTAAAATTTTTCATGGAAGTCATAAAAGACATTTGACTAGAGCCAGGCATAAGGTGCAAACCAAACTCCATAGTATCTTGGGTAACTTCTGACTTCATCACCGATCTTCTTCAGCTTGTCCCCTCTCTTCCCCCATACTGAGCTCTGCCAGTACACCTAAGACTTATTTTAAGCATACCCTACTATTTCAGTCTTGGGCCTCTACTAACCAGGGCTGCTATTAGGAATAGGGACAGGTAGAAGCTGTTTTCCAAGGCCATACATAGCTGGTGGTTTAGGCCGGTTGGCCAGTGAATGGTAGCAGGCATAGGCAGAGCTGTGCTGGTTGGTCATAAGTTTTGGCTGAAGTGCGGTATGGGAAGTGTGTGTGGTGGCGATACGTAGCTCCTAAATTTTACACAGCTCCATGTATGACATTTTATGCAGATTATTTAACAAATTATTTTACATATTCTTAACTTTTTTTTACATATTGTTGTAAACTGCAGCTTCAAAATAATTATGGATTTAGTGCTGATGCAGCCCTGATGAATTAACCTCTATTTACAGGGCAGCACAAGAACATATTTTCCACACACACTGCCCTGCCGGCATGCATCAATCCTAATCTGGAGGGATTTCCTCTAGAGTAATGGTAGTTCAGTTTGCATGGTCCATGAGGTTCTTGGCCTCTCTCCTGAGTCAGCCCCAGTTAGTGCAAAGCATGATGGTGAGTTTGTGAACTGGGAGCTAGATGAGAGTCCCACCAAACTCATTTCATAGAGTTTCCCCCAACATCCCATTCGATGTGAATAATTTTTAACTCCCTGATGAGTTGGGCTGGATTTGTACTGGTGACTTATAGGCAAAAGGCTCTGGTGTTCATTAGCAATATCCCCTAATTAGCACCAGCAGTACATCTTAGATGGAAGCTTGTTTTCTGGAAAGATACATTAATTAAACCAAGTACTCATTGTCATCACTGATTGTCATTGCTGTGGGAATATTAACTGCCACAGCAGAACTCAGACAGGTATCTCAAGCTTTAACAGTAGCCCTCCATCCCACCCCAACCGTCCCCCCAAAAATTCATAGCTTGAAATCTCTTCAATAATTTGAGTTTCTTTTGTTGTCTATATGAGCTTCTTGCTCATCAGAACATTTGCCTGCATGTCTCCAGTCACATGCATGTAACAGAGCTGTATGCACAAATGTGGGATTTCATACGCAGCAGCGGGAGCATAGTGTAGGGAGCAGGATGAAAACCTACCTTTTATAATGGTGAGAACAGTTTCATGAGGGTATAATAGTTTTAAATAAAAAAAGGCCTAAACAAGCCTCTCTGATCCAATCTCACCTCAGACTGCAGGAAAGTTTGGTTCTGAACTTTGCAGCTCAAGCCAATCTTTTTGAGGATATAACTGTTGTTTCTCTATGACTGTATCAGGAACCCAAGCAGGACAGGGACTGAGGAGAGCCCTAGACAGAAACTCTGAAATGAAACGGAGGGGAAGGGGAAGACCGTCTCTTTGGTAGTAACACTGGTTTCCTTTTTCTAGTAAAGTTCCCTGTTCAGTGTTTGAAGAAAGCGAGCCTTATGGTGATTCTTTACTATTTCTATAGATCTATTTCTGATGTTTTAATTGGCCGAATTTCAATCCTCAGTGGCTTTTCAGCTATTCCTGCCACCACTACTACTTCAACTAACAATAAAGGAAACTTCAGATTTATGCAAACAAAGATTTAAGAAATCAGAATATCATTAAGAATCTGCCAGTCCTAAATTGATCCTGTTGTGGAGCCCTTTTTAAAGTACCTTGAAGAAGGACAGCACAAAGCAAAACACCCTTATGAAATAGATCTATCAAATATTGTTTGGGAGGACACTTAAGGGTTAATTCTCTACTCTTCTGTTTCTGCTTAACTGTATTGCACTGTGAATTGGACACTTCACCCTTAGCTGTGAATTTCCGTGCCTTTGGTGGCTCAAATCCTTAACATGATTCTAACCTATACTGATTTATGTGAATAATCGCAGCGCTTTCTGTGCAGTGCTTTCTAAACTTGCGTGCATCGTGTAGAAATTAATCCCTCAGCCCTGGCGGCTTGGGAAATCCTCAGCTCTTGCCTCCCATTTTCCCTATACTTACATTAAACTGATTTTAAATTAAGCCCTAGGCTTTTTTTTTATGTGTTTGTAATCCAAAAGTTGCAGCCAGAGCCGGAAAGCCAAATTCTGCCACAGGATGAATGTGTGCACAACACTCATTGACTGTGGGTCATTGGGAGCCATGCATGCAGGCTTTCAAAGACAGAGATGAATTCACTGTGGTGGTACAAGGATAGATAACCCCTTAAAACAGATTCCACCCACCCCCCCGCTTACTGAGTTGAATTAATAATGTGTATTTTTCATCTGTTTGGCTGTCTAATAACGACACATAAAGTCAGCCCCAAATGTACAAACATTTTGTCTATTGAAAAGGGTTCTTTAGAGCTTAAATTTGAACCAAACGTGTGTGACAACAGTTCTAACTGGCTTTCTGCTTGAGTTGTGACCTGTTGGAGCACTCTGCTCAGCGCTTGCATTTCCAACTAATTTGATATTGCCTTTTTTGTGGTTCAAGCTTTGTCATTTGTTTCTAAGCTGTCATTTTTATTAGTCTCTCTGGCTGATCTTTTTGGGCTCTCGTCAGGTGGTGTGTGTTCTCCATTGTCTGGCTGGTCTTGGCAAGCTGTAGGTCCTTTTATTGCCATATGACGTGGGCGTGCTTGTAGCAGTAGCCTGTAATTATACCCACCACAGGTGACAGTTACAAGAGAGCTTTGGTAATAATTTTAGCTGCCTGATCTGATGTTTATGAAGAGAGAACTCTCTTTGTGGTCTGGTTAGAGTTTGCTATAACGTATTGTACTTTAGCTGTTTTGATTTATGAAGCCTTTTTTTTTTTAATCGTACGTGTTAGTCTTTTAAAGTTATGAATCTAATTTTACAGGAGATTATTGTTGGTCTTATACCATCCCACACAATTTCTATTTATTTAACATACACTGTGTTCAACGAGATAAAATTGTGATCCAGTCTATTGCTGGTTTTTACTTGTATATGCAACCCCACTGGATTCCTAGTACTTCCTAGAGTTTTAGCAGATACATTCTGTCCTTTTAGTTGTTCTAATCACAAATCAGCACAATCAAGCATCTTTCTTGGGATTCAACTAATTGTCAAGGACACGGGTCCGAATTCACTGTCTGTGTATGCAAGATCAATTCCATTGCTGTCAGTGGAGATGCAGAATCTACTCATGCCAGAAATAGATTTAGCTCGTTGTTCTTACTGTCATTGTACAGGTCATCCTTGACTCAATGTACAGAATTCTCATTCTTTGTACAGAATTCCACTGATGTCACTCGGAATTTACACTGTGTTTGTCCCTATATTTTTGTAGGAATGTGCAGTTGTTTGTCATGAAAGTGCAGCTCTGGATTTGCTAGAGAGGGTTCAAACAAAGTGTTTTTAGAGTATATTTTGAATTTGAGACACCAATAATTGTAATCTTTGTCATCTGACTAATCTGCAGACAGATAACAAAAATGTACTTGTGACCAATCAAATCAGCTCATCTGGTTCTACCGGAAAAGAACTCTCTTTTTTGCAATTTCAAGGCTTATAACATTTACAGACTCTATTTATTTTTACTTGTGGACTGCATCACAGAAAGTTAACAGTATTGAATGAATAGAAGTTCATCTTTTAAGTTTCATGAAAATAAAACCTTTTTAGCACCCTCAGTAAGTTCATATACAGTATAAAATTGAACATTCAATTAAAAGATGTGCCATGTTTTGCAAACCCCAGAGGTACTTTTCTTTTTCCTGGATCTGTTGGGATTTTTACTATGTTATTTTAACCCTGTCATCTATCAGAAAACTTCTCAGAGCACCAGTAGGCGTATTTGATGTACGTGAAAAGTATGGACTCACACTGACCTTAATTGATTCTTCCATTAGCCTAGGCATCCTGTAACTGGTTTTTATTTTTGTGTCTTCATTTAAAAAACAAACATGTTCTTTAGTTTTCACATAAGTATAATCTAAAAGAAAAAAAGTCTCTAAAAACCTGGGCTTTTCACTCTTTTGGACTGACAGGAAAAATAGGCTGATTTCCATCAGTTGAGGATCTGGCTCTAATTCCACTGTCTTCAGTGGACCTACGCTGCTTTACTCCAACTGAGGTTCCAGCCCTCTATTTTAGAGTAAACTCTTCACCTAGGCTTGTTAACTGGTTTTCAAAACTGGGGGAAAATCCTGTAGGTGGCGATAGACTCTCATGAATGATTAAACTCCCGTTTTAATGTTTTTTTTCTTAGATTTTTCTGGCAGTTTCTTTTTTTTTCCTTACTTGAACTCTTTTATTTTTAATTTCATACACCCATTCAGTACTAATCTAACACTACTTGCAGAAATCTGGAAGAAATATTGTATTTTGAAGGCAATGCAACATTTTGGTTTTTGTGGTGATGGTGATCGCTATCGTGATGCACCATGAGAGAGTGCGGGAAGGAAGGGGTCTGCAAGGGAAGACCACTTTATTTATTTTTTTTCATTCTTTACAAGATCTGAAATGAAGGAGGCTTGGTGTAGAACTCCTATTGCATTTAAAAATCCTATCTTCTCCCTTTTTTAGTTTTGCTTTTCTTTACCTGCAGCTAAAATATGATGCACGTGGCAGAGGTTAGATTCAGGTACCAGGAAGTCCAGAGTTGTTGGATACAAGATTGCTTAAGAAGGAGGATGATGATGATGATAATAATTAATAAATACCCTAAAATCAAATCATAACATCTTTTTTTGACACCTTCTCCACCACTTCACCACAAGCAAATGGATTAATCTGTATTTTTTCCTAGTGCTTTTTAGCCAAGGTTAGAATTGTTTAGGGTGCTCTTTATTTTAAACACAATGCAGTGACTTTATATATTTTATGTAAATATATAGATAATATGGTACTGTTGTTTTCCCCAGTCTGTCTTATTCTGATTTATTTCAGACTCTCATATTAGGTTTTCTTAGAGGATTCTCTGAGAGGAACACAATATATTTACACGAACCTACACTTTAAAAAACCCCAAAACAACAAGCAAACTTAGTCTCCCCTACTAGTTTAGGTTCAGAACTCCCTAAATTGCTTTCCATTGTATGTTACTGCCTTTTTCCTCAGCTTTTATCTTTTAATGTCAAATAGTAACTATACTGCTTTTTCTCAAAGCCAGTCACTAATTTTCAGTAGTTGTATTCTGTTGCCGTTCAGTTTTAAAACCGCTGTATTATACTTTGATATGGAAGGAGTTCTTGTAAATATACACACACTAGTAGCTGCAACCTTTTTTTATTGTTTTCCATGTTTTTAAAGTTGAGATGCACAGTTGAAAAATATTCTCTTGTATAAACTGAATGTGTTTGTAACATAGGTTCTTCACAAAAGCAGCTGCATGTAGATGTGTGGAAAAGCAAACAGAATCTTGCAAACTGTACCTAGGTATCTGACCCCTATTATCGGCTGGCAGTGTACATCAAATGGATTTAAGCGTAGAAAAAATACTTGTTTGCATGATTGCAGCTCCCATTATTCAAAGATGGGTGGGAATCTAGTTAGCTACTCTGTAAAAACCCATTTTGCAATGTCCATATAAAGAATGTTCAAAGCTGGCCTCTGTCAGAAGATGACAACTATGGAAGGTCTAACCCCATTTTAAAACTGTGCTAAGCAAATTTTCTAAAAATGTGTAGAATATTAAATGGGGAAAGCATAACTTATATTGCGAGATCAGCATTTCAACAGCATGTGTCCATCAGGAATTAAATTATGCCTTGATCTGCCAGTTAGTACTTGTGGAAGTTTTGCTTTCTTGTACAAATTTTGGAGGATTGTTTACAGCTAACCATTTTGCTTTTCTTGATCAACTAGATCGGTCCCTGTAATACCCTCTCCTCTAAATCTCTTCACAGGAGTTAAGCATTGCAGTCTTTTTAAATGATTATTTTTATGACTAAAATATTAAGTTATGCCTTTTAAAAATAGATGTATGTCCCCAAGCAGAGAAATAAGCAGTGAAATAACCTAAAATTGTTATTAGTGTTGATATTCTGTAGCACTGCTGCCTGATTGTTTTTGACAAGTAATAACTCTACAGTCCTATAGATTGCAATGGCTGCTCTCTGTTTTAAAAGGATACTAACAGAGATAGTGGACCTGTAATGCACAATGAATGATGTCTTATGCACTGATACCTATAGTAACACATACAGAGTGACTATGAGATCAAATGCTCTGGCTAAAAAGCCTTAGGGAAGCATTATGTGTCTGAGTTCTGATCTATTGTCTGGGAGGTCGGAGAGTGTTAATGCACTCTGCAAAGATTAGACTCCTTCTCTAATTGCTCCAACACTTCCTTAAAGGATTTAAGCAGTCAGGAAAGGTGACGCTCCTTGTCAATTTTTGTCTTCTGACAGCCTGTTGAAGTTTATCTGTCTTTCCATGGAGACCACTAGATCAAGTAAACCAGGCAGTGTCAAAAGCATAAACCCTGAATTAGGACTGAAAGCAAAGAGTGACATTATTTACAGCTCATTTATTTCACCTTTTAAATGCTCTAAAGAGGGGGAGGGGATCAGTTTTATATTCCATTTGTATTGTTTAAATTTTGAGTTGATTGCAGAACCCTATGAACAGTTTAACTTCTTGACTTTCCTTAGAAGTCACTCTTTACTTCCAAAGCAGGTCAGATTTTTTTTTTGTTCCTTGACATAAGGCTTTTGGGGTTGATAATTCTATACCCAGTGTAAATTTACAGTAACTAAGTTAATATATTTACAAAAGCTTAGTTATTTTAACCTCTGTAGTTTTAGTAGTCACTGTAATACTGGTTATGTAGCTAACCTAGCTACATAGATCCAGATCCTGACCTTCTGCAATGGGCCCAGAGTATTAAGTGTTCACCCAAAAGTCTGATTATTTTGACAAAACCCTGATCATGAGCTGATCTTTCTTCATTCTCCTGGAGTCTTCTGGCAGGACCCAAATGTATATAAAGCTCAAGTCAAAATCTGTGGCACTTCTCTTGCAGTAACTCTTTCATAATGGTTAACATGCATGTCTCTTAACTCTTGGATCTGAATGGGAAATCTTAAGAGTAGAATTCATGAAGTGTATTCTGATCATTCTCACATGGACAGTTGCCTTTCACGTCTGCACATAGCATGTTATCTCACACTGTTGCTATATTACATGAAATGTTTCATCTGTATATAAAAATTAAAAATTCAAACAAAAATCTGGCCCTCATGAAGAACAGGCCCTTTGGGCATATGGTTCATTATGCATATTCGTTTAATTACTAAAACACTTGGGATGTCTCTACTGCCCTTGCTTTCAACTTGCAAAGTTGGATCTGTTCTGCAGCACAGAATATGTCAAACAGGCGTGTGTCATAAAGGGCTTTGATTTTCTCCTATTTAAAATATATATAGTTCTAGGATGTATTGTTAGAATTTATTGAACATTGGCCCAATCCACTTCATGAAAACAGCAGCTACAATGTGACTTTTTCCTTACTAGCTCCCCCCCTTCCCCCGCTCCCCCTCCCCCTCCCCGGCTGGTTTTGCAGTCTTTAGCTCATATCCATGTGAGTATCAAAGTAATGCGAGACTCAGGCTTAGGTTTCAGGCACATTCCCAAAAAGCACCTAAAGTTGCACGTTAAAGCTGTATAACTTTTATTAGCTAAGAAAGGATTGCTGTGATAGTGTGACTTTAATTGATTTTCAGGGCAAACAGGTGGTGGTGGTTTAGGCATCCCCATGTCTCCTGCCATTCCTAATTTGGAGCTGTGCATATAATAGCTTTATTAAAATAAACAATCTTCTGGCTTTGGTTTTACCTGAACAGCTGCCTTAAATTGCAAAAGGATCTTGCAATTTTTTTTAAACCATTCTGTGCTTTGTAAAGCAAGATGCTATAGGCCTGTCACTGGAGAATCTTCATTGCTTAGTCCTGCTGTCAATATTGGGTTTTTGTTGCTGCTGCTATTGCTAGTCTAAAATATGCAAGACTGAGATGAAGAAAGTTATCATATTTAGGACTGTAATTACAATGACTGTTCCCGTCGTTTTTAGTGCATTCATTACGCACTGTAGCAATTTTGGAACTATGTAGTTTATGAACACGATAATTTTGTGTGTGTTTTAATCACTATAGATTTTTCTGGAACATACTTGTTGGGGATAAGGGGGGTAGTTACTATTTTTGCTCTCTTCCTGACTACAGAATCTTGTAGTCAGATTGACAAAGAGGACTTCTGGATTCCTGAGCAGTGCAGTAGCTATAATCTGGACTAGGAAACTATTCATGTACACACAGCTGGGAAGAGAATCATCTGAAATTCTTTGTCTGAGAGTATGAGTATTTTAAGTTGGTGTTTTATATTTACTATTTTTTCACAGGACAAGCTTGTATTGTGGTTGGTGCGTGCTTATTTGTTTTATTTCATTTTTGATCCCAGATTAAAAACAAAGAAATCCATATACTAATTCTATCAAACTGACCATGGCTTCCATCCTTGGTCCCAAGTTCCAGAGAGTATTCAGCCTGGCAAACCATTTTCTAAAATGGGAGACTTCATAAAGAAGGATACCAGTTCAGTCCTAAGCACTAAAATGTACATGCAGCTATTTCACACTTATGTGGGTTTATTGCAACCCAAATTCTTTTCATGCCAGAGATGAAGGCTGCCAGTGAAGTAACCTTATGCACTGAACTGCGATACTCCTGCCACTGTACACTGAACTAATTCTAATTAAATACACTTGGTTTATTACAGAGAGCCCTTTTTTCTTTATTCATTCAGATCTAATCTGCACTATGAACATGAGGCAGAAAGCCTTTTAAGTATATAGTTTAAGCCTCCTTTTTTAGTAACCGTTGTAATTTGATGTTGATTTTACCAAAGGCAAAGTACACTTGCACTGAATACTTTTCCCACTTACTGTACAATTAAAACACCATCTGACTCTTACCACTAATGTTTCCTATAATGTTAACCAATATGTCTCCAAAGTGAGTAGACATTTATCGGTGCAGTTAATGGTGATTTTTTTCTTGACCTTTTTAAGTTGCTCGGCTTTACCAGGAGCAAATAAAATGTTAAGTATTTTTTTCTTTTGCTTCCTTTTAATTAGCACAGAGGTTTTGCTGATGCTTTTTGAAAGAAGTATTTACTGAAAAATCCGACTTTCAACTTGCACAATTACTGGCGTCTTCGAAAACCTATAATGAGAAACTTTGTCTGATCCTAGCCATGAAACTGTGACCCTACTGCTGCTGCAGAAAAGGAATCAGAGATCCAAAAATGTCATCTTTCATTAGGTTAGCCAAGATAAAGTAATGAAGCCTTTTTAAAAATCTGATTTAAGGTACCTTTTCCCCCTTCCTTTTCCTGGGACAGCTTGTTTTAACCCCATTGTAGGTAACCATTTGATTCTCCCTCCTTCCCTGCGCAAAAAATATCAAACTGTCTTAAATAATTCCCCCACCCCCTCGCTTTATTAAGGTTTACTGCATGAGGATCTTAGCCGTATTTTACTTGGCTCAGGAAATGTAAAATATGGTACATAAAAACACAGGGGAAAAATTAGAACAGTCAGTATTCTAACAAATGGCTGTTTCTACAGTGTTCGCTACAGAAAAAGATCTGAAGGCTTCTCACTCTAGAACTACTGTACATGCATAAAGATAGGTCCCAAGGACCCTTCTTACTTTACCCTTCCCTGGGGCCGGGGGAGGGAGGAAGTTGTAGCCACAAGAAAACTATATAAAAGCATCAAACCAGAGTTCTGGTAGGCTATTATGCTTTGGGGGTTAAATGTACATATGTTAAAATAAAACCTAGCTTGTTTTCCAGTTGAAATAACATCGGCACCAACACCCAACTGCATCATCCTCAGATGTCTGCAATGCAGTACAAAGCATTGGGCAAAAATCATTGTCAAGTGGGGGCTCTACTCTAAGCCCTAGTAGAATGGGAATGTTTAAGGGATCTTGTTTTCTCTCTACTGGGCTGCTGTCTCCGTAGTGTGACCTCTGATATGCCGCCTTGGGTATCTCAGCACTGGGTATACCTACACAGCGCAGAAAAACCCATGGTACCAAATCTCAGATCCTGGGTCAATTGAATTGTGCTGTGGGGCTAAAAATAGCAATGTTGACGTTCCACTTGGGACCCTCTGAGACCCTCCCAACTCACCAGCATTCAAAGGCCGGGCTCCTGCCTGAGCAGAAATGCCCATACTGTTTTTTTTAGCCGCGCAGCCTAAGCACTGCGAGTCCAAGTCGATTGAGTATTTTGGAAATACCGAGCAACAAAATAAAACAGCAATTCATCGTGCAAATCATCATGATTCGTTGATGTCTAATTCTGAACTCACGCGCTGATGTAAATCCGCTGAAGTCGACGCCAGTGCTCTGTAGCAGGACTGGGATCCTGCAGGACCCGCTGCCATAATATCCTGAGCAGGTAAAATGTACTGTGTTGCAGGCAGTATTGGGTGAGCAAATAAAAACAGACTGCGGTAATTTGTGGGGAAACACTCTAAAACTTTTAATACTTAGATTTAAGCGAGGGGTAGAAAGAGATTTGATGTTTATTATAAAAAGAGTTGAAGTATTTTTACAGGGTTTAAGCAAGATTTGTTTTATTGTTTTAGTGGTAAAATTTGTGTCTGAATTCTGTTTTTAAATATAATATATTAACCAGCCTTTTTTGTTTTGGGGGCAGGGGTTAGTAGTTGCAAGATTTGTGGGATCAAAGCTTTTTGCGGGTGGGAGCGGGATCCAAATGCAAGAAACAATGCGGGAATGGATGGGATAGGTATTTGCGGGGCAAAACATGAGCATGATTAAAAAAATAGCCCCATGCAGGGCTCTAGTTGATGGCAACACTGTACAAACAGTTTGATATCAGAATCTGGACATTCTGCAAGGGATCAGAAATCATTTTGAATTTACCTGTACCATCTGTCCAGAATACAGAGTGGTGAATAACTGTGGTGTCCAATGAGAAAAACAAAGAAGAAACTGCAGCCTTGCCAACTCTTATGATTGTATTGGGAGCCTCACAGTATGTTATTTTTCTTAAAGCCCCAGTTCTGGGAGGCCTGTGATTACGTGAGAGCTGCAGCTTTCATTTAAGCTCCTCACAGCAGCAGAGGAAAGCTTGAAAATGTGTCCTCCCCCGCCAAAGGTTCAAAAACCATAAGGCATGTAAATAGGACCCAGCATTCATTGGCTTAAACAGCAGGAGAATTTTCAAATCTATGATTTTGGGGGGGAGCAGGAGAGAGAAGGGGTGTGGCTTATGTCTTTTAATGCTTGGAGTTGGCAACACTTAATTGTAATTCATAGAAGCCCAATTCGTCTCCTGCTCGTTTGGTGCTCTAGGGAGGAAGTAGGTTCCTTCATCCCTTTCACTGAGCAATCTGTTCCCCGTGCCGCAGTGCACATGGCTAGCTACTCTGGTTGCTGAATAGAGTGGGTGAAGCCAGGGCTGCGCCTGTTCTTAATCTTCTCTCCAACCTTTTTCTTTCAGCAGGGGAAGGGGTGTGGGGTAGCCCCTTCTCACCCCACTGCAGCTGGAATGTGAGAAATTGTAGCTAGAACACTGGAGCTGAGGTGGTGATTTCCACCTCGAGGAGACATACCTGTGCTCGCTATGATTGAGCTAGCACACTAAAAATAGAAGGGTCACTGCGGTGCCATGAACAGCTGCCTATGTACCTGTCTGAGACAGTACGCATGTACCCGTTCAGCTAGCCCTTCTGCGGCTTCACTTTTATTTTTAGCTCATTTAGCTCAGTCAGCTGCCAGTGTGTCTCCTCAAGCTGAAAATTACACCTCCAGCTCGCAGTGTAGACATGCCCTACATAGGGCAAAGCATGAGAGGGAGGGGCAGGGCTTTAACCCTTTTACTCCATCACATGGCTGAGTAAGGGCTGCAACAATCTAATCCATTTGTAATGACTATCCACGCCTTTTCCTTTTTTGCTCCTCAGTCTTGTGTAACCAATATCTTTAGAGGTTGGTTTTTGTTGTTGTTGTTGTTAAGAGCCCTTTTTCTGAACATACGTTAGGTTCTAATCCCTAGTTCTGTGCAGTGACATGAATCTAATGCACAGAGACTGTATTCTTTCTGGGCATGATTTCTTTTGCTTAGAAGCTAGTCCTGTTTGTGATGGAGGGTTTGTAGAGGGCTGCTAACATTTCTTTGCCAGAGGTACACCCTTAAAATCAGGAACTTGTTACACTGATGAGATGCACAGAGCAATGTAGTGATAGCAGGTAACATGGTATAAATATTTAAAGATCTCCTTTCCTTCGGGTCATTTTTGATTTCAGTGATCCAAGCTCAGTAGAACATACACTTCATAAGACTATTGAGATTCCCCACATTCTTTTGCTGGGGAAAAGCAAATTAGATCTAAAGCAAATAGGTTTCTTCTGTCAGCAACTGTTTATTTAAACATTATTTCTCTTTCTGCCACATGTTTTATGTCTCATGTTATTGCATTACAAAGAAAGAGGAATTCTAATACAGTCTTGCTGATCAACTGTTCCTTGAATTAATTTCATTGCTGTCAGGCACTGTATTTGGTATACTGCCACTGAGTGTGTTGGGGTGGTGGGGGCAGGATTTGGAGAACCAGTGCAATAGGCACAATAGGGATGGTGGAGACAATGCTATGTGGATGCATCAGCCTTTGCTTCCCATCCATAGGACAAAGAGGCTGCTCTAGCTCTGGAGGCATTTCCCAGTACACAGTCTGGTAGTTCAGACTTCATGTTGGGGGCCAGGATTTGGACTTGGTTCTTGTGATGGGTTGTATAAACCTCACATGAGTCAGGAAAGGGTCAGTGGGCCGTTGGGGGTGCAGTAACCCCCACCCTGTGATATCTGAAACAGGTGACAGTCTTTGAGGGAGGAGTGAAAAAGAGAGCCCACCTCAGCTGCTGGCTGACTGGGAGAAAGAGCAGACGGTGCGCTCTCTCACTGTGGGGGAGAAGGCTGGCTGGAGCCAGGAACTGGGGAAGACTGATGCCTCAGGGCCTCCCTGAGGGAAGGGAAGAGATCACATCTCTTTGTTTGTTTTGGACTTTGGGGGTACCCCAGAAAGGGTTGAACATTTAGGTGACCTAGCCAGAGAGCTAGCCAGGTGTTGGAGGCTGGGTGGAACAGCTGAAGGCCCCACAGGAAACAGACAACGCCACTGCTGCACCGTTCCACACGATAAGGGGGCGCACTGCGAGGGGGTGTGGCCACAATGATCAAGAGTCTGTGAGAGTCTGTCACGGTCAGATGTGTGTAGTAGCCGAGTATTTCTTGATAATGTGACATTTTCACATTTTGTAAGACCTTGCTGCTAAAGCTGCTTGCTCTTTGATGTTGCCACTTTGTGTGTTTTCCCTTTTAATCATAGGAATAAGTTTCTGCCAGAAATAGTTGTCAGTAGGCCTATTTTCTCCCAGAGATTCATCTGAACTTTTTTTTTAGGTCAATACCATATTGTATTGGCTAAAATCCCTTAGTTTGTTTGGTACAGGGAGGGATTAAAAGTATTATCTGAAGAGAGATATCTTGTAATTTTGTCTATCATTGAGCATTCAGCTGTGACAGGTACTCCTATTTGATAGTCACTATTATGTATACAAGGACCTGAATACATTAGCTTAGCCTTTAGATACATTAGAATTGTGGAGCTATTCTTCCCTAGGACCATGCTCAATGCATGGGACCATATTTGTATCTCAGGTCAAAATCAGAGTTCTGGTTTGGGGCCAAAACGGATACCTTGGAGGCACAACTTCAGATCAGCTCATGTTTTCCCCTACCAGGCCCAGGTTCATGAATCTAAGCAAACCTTTTGACAAAGCTGGTTTCAGATCTGAGATCAGTGAAATCTTGTGAGATGTGTTTTAAGGGCTTGGGGGTTTTAGTTTTGGTTTTTTGGGGGGGTGTTTCGCAAACTTTTTTCGCAGCTCCACTGATGAGGCATTTGCTTAGGACTGGGACTTAGAATGGTCAGCCTGACAAATTGCAGTTTCAGTAAAGGTTCTTTGCTCACGTTTCATGTCCTTTCCCTTTTTTATTTTTTTCCATCTGATGAAAATTATTTCTTTGTACTTTTCCCATCACTGTCATGTCCCAAGAATTACTCTGTCACACAACGCACGGGGCGGGGTGGTGGTGGTGTTAACCTTCACTTTGTCAAAAAGGTTTACTGGGCCAAAGGGAAGCTTTTGTTTATTAGAGATAAATATTAATAATTACCATACAGAGATACTACACTGACATTGCTAACACCTCACCCCGCCCCCCAAATTAGGATTCTAAATCTCCAAAAAATTATTCTACCCCATGATTGTGGGGTTGCTGGTGGTACACACATTTTATGGGCATAGTTCAGGAGACACCCATCTAAAATCTGGTTTTAATAGTCAGATTCTAAATTGGAAACAGAAGGACAGAAAAGCCAGATTCAAAATGTGTTTCTAAGGGTTTCAGCTCAGATTGCCTTCTCTCATCTTTTACACTGCTGTCAAAAGGGCCACTCTCATGGTTGTTCAAGCTCCATGCTTCTTGACAGGAACAGTTGGACTCCTCTTCAGTGATTTTTCAGATGAAATGATTTCCAAACCTCTAGAGCTTTAACTTGTAGTTATTAGGCCCTTTGAAACAGCAACACATTAATCAGCTGAAATCAAGTGGACTGTCTCCAAAGCTATGATGCTAGTGTTCTGTTCTAGACAGGACTCCACTCTAAATCTTAACTCCAAGAGTTCTTTCTTCTCCAGAAAGGTCTCTCTCATTTGTATTTTTATTTTGAACTTTCGTTGTTATGTTTTATAATTCTTATAATTCTATTCCTTATTGGTTCTTATACTGCCCAGTTCAGCTCTTTCACAAAAATTCTTTGCCTTTTTTTTTTTTTTTTTTTTTTACTTTTATTTCAAAAATTGGCTTCTACTCTTGCTTGCTAACTTTTCCCATCTGGAATATGCAGTTTACCAATGTAGGTGGTGATGGTGCTAATGGTTAATATTTAATGGAAGGAGTTCGGTCTACTGATAATATGAAGCACTATGAAAAAGTTAAGTTAGAGTAAAGTACTTTGGGCAAGGACTCCTGGGTTCTCTTTCCTGTTCTGCCATTGGCTCACTGTGATCCTGAATAAGTAATTTAACCTAGTTCTGCATCAGTTTCCACAAGTATAAAGTGAGAATGAGAATATCTGACTTCGTGTGTTTGTATGGAACTCCTTTTATGTCTTCGGCTGAATGATGCTATGGAACTATTTATAAGGCACATTACAAATACACCGAACCCTCACTAGAACACACCTCCATATAGCGCGAATTCGCATATAACGCGGTTGTGGCCATGGATCCCGAATTTAATTACTTTAATTACAGTTCATTTTAATGCGGTTGCCGCGTTAACGCGGTCCTGCGCACGGATCCCAAATCCCGCGTTCTCGCGAGGGTCCGGTGTACCTTATAAACTGCTCTGTACTGTGTGTTCTAAGTAATCACCTCACATACCTCTGAAGCTGAATAATTTCTAATTTCTGAATATATAAATAAATTTGCCCTTGCCACCATACTGTGCAACAGAGCTTAAAGCGCTCTGTACTCTAGCTACAGAAGCAAATCAGCTCTTTCAAAGCAGGCTTAGTGAAGTGCAGCTACCTGTGGGTTGGAATTTGGCAGTTGACTATGGGTGCATCAGTAGCAATACAATGTAACTTTAGGAAAGGAATTGATCAACAACCTTGTCCGTTTGCAGCTATGAAACTATTTTGTAAATAAGCTTAATTTTACTACTCAAAATGTAATTTGGTCAGGAGACCTAACAACATACTTGTACAAAAAGTGCTATGGGATTATTAATGATTGCGAATGAACAGGATCTTGATTTTTATATGCTATCTAAAGGACAGAGGGTTTGAAAGTTCATATTAGAATTACAATTGGGGACTTCTGTTGGATTATCTAGTGTAGATATTATGGTGACCGCTGCACTAAAAATGTACACATAGGCTCTGATTCTGCAATTGGATCCATGCAGGCAGGTTCTTGCAGAGATCCTTTGACTTCAGTGGCACTCCAAAAGACGATTGCAGATTTGGGTCCTTAAATCCAGCCGTCCCTTTCTGTATCATCATGGGACTGAGTTCAGTACTATCCCAGATAGGTGTTACATATACAACCTCCTTCAGTAGGTTACACTGACTTTTTAATTCATAACGATACATGCTATCATTGAAGAGCTTCCACAAAAAGATCAAAACTTGGGTTTGATAAATATGTGGAGGTCATTCTTGTCCAGGGTGGTGTTTGGATTAGGGCCAGAACTGAAATCACCCTTACTGTATCTCAGAAACGTTAAATAAGCAGAGGTATGAGGGGGTGGTGGTTGAAACAGGTTCAGAGGAATCTCTTTTGTGAGAACTTTACCACCTTCTATAGCATCTTCTTTGTAGGATTTCAAAGCTCTTTGCAACGAATATTGACTAAAGCCTCACAGCATTCCTTCAAGGTAGCTAAGTATTATCCCAGTTTTGTCCAAACTCCTGTCCTCCTGCTGTGGTCATGCTTGCATACGTTGGTGGAGTCAAATTATGTATAGTGTGGAAAAATGTGATCTACCTTGTCATGTTCTAACTTCAAGTGCTGTGAATCAATAGTATGGGACTGTGTTGTCTGGAATTGAATCCATTTTCTAAAAGCATATATCTTAGGCTATATTTTTATTACTGGCCATCAGAACCCAATAAAACAGCCTCTAATTCATTCCATAGCAACACAAAGTAGGGGTTATCGGTGAAAAATACCATTGTTGAGCGGTTGGCTGACTTAGAATGGGTGATAGCATGTGGAGTCTTTCCCCTCTTAGTAGCTGGGCTGAGTTGGGCCCCAAGTGGATGACAACTGGGCAGTTTGTCTTACACAGAAAGAACTTTTTTCATTTACAGAGTGCATCTATCCCCATTCCCCAGGCATGAAATCCTGGCCCCACTGAAGTCAAAGGCAAAGCTCCCATTTATTTCAGTGGGGATGGGATTTCGCCATAGGAGTTGGAGCTGTCAGTTCGTGTCCCTATCACAAAATCACTGCCACAAATGGCACTAATTGGCACTCCTGTGAGCAGTGTCAGAAAGTCTGAGGATTAATAGATGTGGAGACTCAGCCATCCTCTCATCCCAAAAGTTTCTCCTTCGCAGTATTTGGATGCATTGGCAGGAGGTGGTGGTGTTTTTATTGCTGTTGCTCATGCTGTACCTGCCTTGTAGAGTTTCAGTTTCAATGCTGTCAGTCCAGCACCTCTCACCAACCTAAAGCTGTAAAAGAAAAAGGGCATGGCAGGGGATTGTTAGCTGTGATGTCACAGCTCTTTCCCCCTTTAAATAAACAGATGGGTTAAGTAAATTCCACCTTGGCTGTGTTATTCTAATGATGGGATTTTAGATCTTGAGCATTCATTCTAGAACAGCATTTCTGGATTTAAAAATCGAAAAGCACTTGGGTATATGTGTCTTGTATTCCAGGACAGGTGTTTATGGTTTAAAGCTACTTACAGCATTAGGCTGGCCTGGAAACACATTGTATGGCTGGAAAAAAGAATTTTGTGATCACAACATGCATCCTGTGGCAATTGTGGACCTAATTTATAACCTTATTCTGTGTTACCATCAACTCCAAGCTCAGACCCTGTTCAGATGATGTCATTACACAAAAATATTTACTGCTATCTGCATATAGGAAGGAGTTGATGATGATAAAACCTGATTTGCTTTGTTTTCTTTGAAAAATCCAGCCATTTTTGTTCTAAATCTCTGTCAGGGAGGCCCCATCCCACTCTGAACCATTTTGCAGATCAATTTACTTTGAAATTTGGCCTCTGCTTTTAGTTTCTGGCATCACTAGTTCAGGTATCGCTCCCCATGAGCAAAATCATACTCCTACTGTGGGCCCAGAGGTCTCCAGACACAACTGAAATAATGTGGTTATCCAGTGTTGAGAGGTGGCTGGGAGACAGGATTTTCTGATCCCATTCAGGGAGGCCTTGCATCCTGCTCACCACAGAGCCCTGCCCTATAAAAATGGTCATAGTGGGCTAGTCCATCCAGCCCAATAGACTGCACTGACAATGGCCAATGCCAGATGCTTCAGATGGAAGAGGGCAATTATTGAGTGATCCATCCCCTGTCATCCAGTCCCAGCATCTGGCAGTCAGAGACTTAGGGACATCCAGAGTCTGGGGTTGCATCCCTGATGATCTTGGCTAATAGCCGTTGATGTGCCTATCCTCCATGAATCTATCTAGTTCTTTTTTGAACCAAGTTGGCCTTCACAGCATGCCCTGGAAATGAGTACCATAGGTTCATAGAATCATAGAATATCAGGGTTAGAAGGGACCTCAGGAGGTCATTTAGTCCAACCCCCTGCTCAAAGCAGGACCAATCCCCAACTAAATCATCCCAGCCAGGGCTTTGTCAAGCCTGACCTTAAAAACTTCAAAGGAAGGAGATTCCACCACTTCCCTAGGTAACGCATTCCAGTGCTTCACCACCCTCCTAGTGAAAAAGTTTTTCCTAATATTCAACCTAAGCCTCCCCCACTGCAACTTGAGACCATTACTCCTTGTTCTGTCATCTGCTACCACTGAGAGCAGTCTAGATCCATCCTCTTTGGAACCCCCTTTCAGGTAGTTGAAAGCAGCTATCAAATCCCCCCTCACTCTTCTCTTCCGCAGACTAAACAATCCCAGTTCCCTCAGCCTCTCCTCATAAGTCATGTGTTCCCATCCCCTAATAATTTTTGTTGCCCTCCACTGGATGCTTTCCAATTTTTTCACATCCTTCTTGTAGTGTGGGGCCCAAAACTGGACACAGTACTCCAGATGAGGGCTCACCAATGTTGAATAGAGGGGAACGATCACGTCCCTCGATCTGCTGGCAGTGCCCCTACTTATACAGCCAAGAACGCCATTGGCCTTCTTGGCAACAAGGGCACACTGTTGACTCATATCCAGCTTCTCGTCCACTGTAACTCCTAGGTCCTTTTCTGCAGAACTGCTGCCTAGCCATTCGGTCCCTAGTCTGTAACGGTGCATGGGATTCTTCCATCCTATGTGCAGGACTCTGCACTTGTCCTTGTTGAACCTCATCAGATTTCTTTTGGCCCAATCCTCTAATTTGTCTAGGTCCCTCTATATCCTATCCCTGCCCTCCAGTGTATCTACCACTCCTCCCAGTTTAGTGTCATCTGCAAACTTGCTGAGGGTGAAATCCACGCCATCCTCCAGATCATTAATGAAGATATTGAACAAAACCGGCCCCAGGACCAACCCTTGGGGCACTCCGCTTGATACCAGCTGCCAACTAGACATGGAGCCATTGATCACTACCCGTTGAGCCTGACAATCTAGCCAGCTTTCTATCCACCTTATAGTCCATTCATCTAGCCCATACTTCTTTAACTTGCTGGCAAGAATACTGTGGGAGACCGTGTCAAAAGCTTTGCTAAAGTCAAGGAATAACATGTCCACTGCTTTCCCCTCATCCACAGAGCCAGTTATCTCTTCATAGATGGCAATTAGATTAGTCAGGCATGACTTGCCCTTGGTGAATCCATGTTGACTGTTCCTGATCACTTTCCTCTCCTTTAAGTGCTTCAAAATTGATTCGTTGACTGTGCATTGTGTGAAGAAATACTTCCTTTTGTTTGTTTTTAAACCTTCTGCCTATTAATTTCAGCATGTGACCCCTGGTTTTTGCATTATGGGAAGGGGTAAATAACAGTTCTTTATTCTCTTTGTCCACACCATTCAACATGGGAGCTGCTTTGCCACCCCAGATGATGAGGAATCAGCTTGGGCACAGGGAAGAAGGAGCAGCAGATAATTAAAGCGTTGTAAAAATCCACTGTCTAATTGTCCCATGGGAGTGGATGTACAGCAGCACTTGGGGCAGAAGGTTTCCATCTCACTCACATCGAACCTGCTGGCTATTAGTGCTTAATGAAACTGAGTTGATTTGCCTCCTAAAGAGTAGCCAAGTGCATTTGTTACGAGCTGGCATTGGGGACAATGGCTATCCAGACTTGGCAGGGTCCCAGTAAAGAGGGAATAATCCCCATACACTAGCATTATGTTGGTGGCCTTGTACTCTTCTGAGAAGATGGGGACAGAGAAGCTAACAAACGTCAGCCTAATGGATGAAACACAATGGAAAGAGAATAAGCTATCTGGGTAGATTTTCTTTATTGAAGGGGTGTGGGTGGGAATGAGGTTAACAGAGATACAAGGATGCATGTTAGTAGGGATAATATTGAAGGGGTTTATTATGTTTCTCTTTAAACACTTGTTTTAATCCCCTCTTATTGCTTTGTCTCTCTTAGGTATTTGTGGTCACTGTTTGGCACATAGAGCTTTACATGGTGCCTCTGGCTTTGTTGCTGCTCTTTGTGTACAACTTTTCTCTGATCACAACAGGGAAGGTCAGCAGTGCCCAGGACACCCAGGCAAGTAAAGTAAACTAATGTTTCAGGGCCAATTGTAATCTGCCTTTGAGCAAAAATGATCTTACAGTTTACGGGTTTTCAGCTAGTTCTATGTCCAAATGGTATTCTATTTCTAGGTTCCTGTTAAAAACAAAATAATAGTCTCTAGAGTTTTGTGGTTCATTTCATGTCATAAACCATTGTGGGACAAAACTTACTGCTCTTAAACAGCTGCAAAGTTTCAAATAGTTTTAAACAAAGAATGGGACAATACTTGGCCCTTGGATCTCTCAGATTGCAAGGAGGCATGATTTGAACCCCTGGGTCCATGTCCAGCCCTGCAGTTTATTTTTCAGGAATGATTCAGGACTTCCTGGGGCTGAGGAAGGCCAACACAATCCCAAAAGAGAGGCCAGTTTTTAAAAGTCTATTCTGTGAGATCGATATCATCCTCGTCTTATTTTTACTGTGACTTTAAAAAGAAAAACAAAGCTGTTCAAATCCAGCTAGATTTCAGTTTTAGATCTGATTTTTGAATAAAAGTCTTTTCTGTGCAAAAGTAAATTGCAGCATGGAACTCTGTTATGATACAAAATGTCATTTCTGTGATGTTAATGTTAGCACTCTTCGAACATGTTATACATAGCACAGGTCATTGAAGTTAGAAAGAAATAGAGTAAATTAACACCTAGAAGATTCTGTTTCAAAGCTTTATGATAATTCTGATAATGACATCCAGGCAAATTCCCTTTTTGAAATGTTCATAGAAAAGCATTGTCATTTGTACACACAAAAAGCAACTTAACATAGTGCAACCACATGGAGACCTTAAATGAAGGAATAAATGGCATCCTAGGTCAAATATGTATTAAAAAAATAATTTTAGCTAGTCAAGTTGTTCCTATTGAAGTTTTGAGTCATTCCCAGGTCAAAAGTAGTTACAAGATGATGAAAATCATATTTCAATAACAGGCGACTCTATGCAGATTTGACATGAGGATAAATGGTGAGAATCTGCTAATCTCCAATGTCAGGAAAGTCGGAAGTATTCATAAGTGTATTGTGTATGTTCCCTGAGTCCTTTATTCCATCACCAAAATAGGAATTTCCCACTGGGGAGAATCCAGGACAAATAGTTTATTAAATATAAAAGATAATCTATAAAATAATCTTGAGACTGACTAACCAGATAAAACCAGGAGAGTGCAGAGTTAATGGCTGCCACTGCCCATCGCTCATTCAGTGATGTGTTGTGTACCCTAGCAAACAGAATCTCACTGAAATCTTTATTGTGCTTGTGATGGATACCACAATGTGCCATGCGTATACAGCTGAAAAGTACAGAACAGCTATTTTCAACAAGACTTTGGTTAATCAAAAGTTGGTCACTTCCACTACATATGCAACCTGGGAGTAAGGCACACCATATGTGCATATAGTAATGCCAGTGACCTCAACAGGATGCTCTCCGGTAAGCAAAGTTACACATGTGCACCCAAGTGCTTTGCTGGATTGGAGCCTTACTGAGCCTCTAGCAGGTCAAAGCATCTTTAATATCCCTTGGATTCTTTTTCTGGTACCCAGATTCTGAGCTTTCTGAATTCCAACTCTGTATACCTCCTGTAGCTCAAAATAGGTAGTGTTGCTCTGAGTTGCATATGCTCTGGGTGGGAGGAGTGGGTAGTATAACTGTCCCTTTTTCAAAATACCAGTGGTTTGAGTACAATCCTATTCTTTCTGCTCATCCAGACCTTGGTTGCACGTGGAGTAGCTTAGTTTTCTTCATGCCTACGTACCCATGTAAATTTTCAAAAACAAAATTCATTTTGTCCATTCTGAATGCACATCACGTTCTCTGGAAATGTGGAACCCGAACCACGTGCCTCAGTTTCCTGAGCTGTAAAATGGGGATAATATTAACCTAGTGTACATTACTAGGTTTCTGTGAGGCTATAATCATCAGGACTTGCAATATGTTTTAAGAATCTCAGGTGGGAGCTGCCATAGATATGGAAAATATTATTATTACTATTAACCTAGCTACCCAAGGCATTTCAGCAAAGACATTGGCAGATCTGGAGGTAGGACTCACATATCCTAGCTCTCAGGCCCTTGCTCTGATGAATAGATACCACTACCTCCCTAAATAAAGCAACCTTTAATTATGATCCTTCACATCCCAACATTTCAGTGATGTTTAAACATTTTAATATGGTAATTCAACTCTTCCTATTGAATAAGCAAGACCTAAATTAACTTGGAGGATCCTGTTAAAGGCTCAGCTAGAAAAACGCTTGAATTGAAAGCCAGGGGTCCCTAAGTTCACACCCTAGCCAAGTCTTTTGTTTTCTTCCCTACCTGTCAGAGTGGGAGTCAAACTGAAGGAATAATGCTGTATAGAAATCTGTATGTGATTCTTGAGATTGATTATGTTCATACTAATGTATTTTCTTCTGTCTAATGTTTCTGTAATGGCCCTAAAGGGAGAGAGCAGTCATTGTAGCAGTGAGGATAGAACAAACTGAGTATAGAATCTTCAGCCTTGACATACCAACTGGTTCATTTATCAGACTAAGAACAAAGCTGTTTACAGACAGTAGAACTTGGCAATGAATTTAAAAGCCTGTTGCCTTCAGACTGCTGGGCTCAGCCACAAATACCTCGATGTAGACTTAAAATTTGCGTAGGTTATTGCGTGCTATTGTTCCTGATCTTGGGGGGGAAAGACCTTGAACATAGAGTAATAAAATAAAAATGGTAGTTTAAAAAAATGGTTTAGAACTAAATGTACCACATGAAATGTGATAAAAGTTATGTAAATGTTTTGAACCTCTGACTGTCAATGAGGAATTTTAATATGGACATATGTTTTTCAGGAGACCACATACCTGGATGAGGATGAAGATGAGGATGACAAGGTAAGTGTGTCACATGTAGGTACACCAGTTAGAATTAAATAATGCAAATGATGCAGTCTTACTCCAGGAGATTGTGGTTTATACTCTGCACAGGCTGCGGGGTGGGGGAAGAGGCGGTTTCTATTAATGATGGGCAAACCTGAGAATATCTGAGGTTTCATTTGGATAAGCATTCCAAAGTGTGGATGCCTATTTGAAGCTTATAAAAACTGATGTCCCTTTGGAGTCCCCAAAAGTGTGCTAGAAATCATGGGGAAAATTGTACTCTTTTGGGTACAATATTTCTTAACAATTCCAGTTCTGAATCTCAGATGGAAATTCTATCTGAATAACATTTCTTGTGGTATTGAGGCATTTCCAGTTTTTGTCCAAGTTGGAGACCAGAAATGCTGAGATTTGTGGAGGGCTGGGGAGAGTTATCTCAATATTTCAGACCCTCCAAAAATGTTGGTTTTAGTTTGGCTCCTGAAATGTACAAAGGATTGTGGTTGAAGAGAGGTGCCTCTTAGTTTATCTGAATATACTTGCTCATCCTCCCGCTTCATTCTGAAAAATACATCGGATTCTTTCCAGTTTATCAAACCAAGATGACAAATGATAAAAAGGATTAGAAGGCATGACATATGAAGAAAGATTACGAGAACTTAATATATACATCTTACAAAAAAAACATAACTAAGTGAAGGGGAATCTGATAGTCTATAAATTCTTTCAGAACTAAAAGGTAAGGAATTATTTAATGAATAACTGCTAGCAAAAGGAATTTAGATTTTAGGGCATAAATATGCACAAGGTTATGTGCAACTTGCAAAATTTCATAATAACTTGGCATGCCATTTCTTGAATATTCCATAGGTTAATAGAACGTTGAAATTAACTGTTCAGTAGTAAATCAAAGTCATAGTTAGTATACAAACCCTTAACATTACCCACTTGTGTACATTAGGGTTCGATCTAAACAAGCTATTTGCTGGGAACAACTTCTTTACATTTAGCTTACTGTTCTGTCAGAAATTTAAAAAAACTGAGCAGAAATCTGAGTTTCATACAGCTACCAGTTATTATTCAAAACTATGTAACAAATAATTTATTTCAGACTGTGGATTCCTCACAATCTATATACCACAACTATCAGTTCAAGTCTTCTCATTTATAATTCACTGTTTGCATTGTGTGATTGGTCAACTAACTCAAATGTTGTTGTTTCTGCTGAGTGAATGATCCTAAAGTCAACAAGAATCTTTCTTGATGGCCACTGAATGCTTCTGGTGCTAATATTTGTGCTCAGACATATTTGTGCTAGTTTTCCCAGGTGAATATTCTTCCAAACAAAAGTCACTGTGCACTGAAATTTGCAGAAAATTAATGAAAAGTAAATTGACTATTTTTATTTGAATAAATCTTTATCATTACATTTTTGGTAGTATTTGTCCAACTGTAATCATGATAGTCTGATTCACATATTAGCACATTATATCATTCCTCCCGCTTATTTTATGCTTACAATAAAGCATGGCTAACATGTTCAAACTAAGAGTTGCATGATTTTCCATGGAGTGGTGGATGTTCAGCATGTCTGAAAATCAGAGGAGTTTCCTAACTTTAGGCACCAGATTCGAAAATGCGAGCCTTCATCTTTATTGGTGTATGGCCTCATTCTTCAGTGTTTACTCACTTGGACAGGCCTATTCGCTTTCGTTTTACCACATTACTTTTCTTCATTTGTGCATGCTGATTCAGACAAAACTATCTACCTTGTCTTAAAGCTCTAGACAGTTAAACCATGAATTTGACTGTAATATGTGCCTGTGACCATGGTTTAGAACAATAAAACAAGTCTCACTGGTGTGTGGAGAGGGAGGGAGGGAGGTGGTTCTGTTTTGCTACGTAGAGGCACACAGTACATTTCACCTTATGTAAAAAAGGGGGGAAAGGACATTTGAAGATTTGTTAAATAAGCGTTTTGTCCAAAATCGGCAGAGGACTATGCAATAAATGAATATACTACAAAGCCAAAATATTTAGGTCCAGTTTTACACTGATGTAACTACACCAATTTCTATAGGGTTACTCTGTTTTTGCACATGGATAACTGAGATATGAGTCTAATTGCTCTGCATTTTGCACTTCTTCAAACTTGACCTTATTCTTCTTTTACCACTTTGGTTTTGGAATGCTCCTGAGAGACTATGTTCAAAATGCTGGTTATTTGGGAGGACCATGATGCTGTGGTCAGTGTTGCTTCTAGACCTCGCTGCTATATGCATTAAGTACTCATGATACCTGGCAACTCATGAAACTGGGTGGAGCTATTCATAGCAGAGGCAGCTGCTGTGCCAACTCTGTTATTACATTATCAGGTGCCCATCACCATAATACTTCATAGCTAAATCTCACCATAACCATACCATGTAACCTCTATTAGAGTATTAACTTAGACCTTTGTATGACCATCCTGTCAAGTGTACTCCCTTTTTGGATAGTAAGCGAAATGGCATGTGTGCATTGAGGGGAGCCTAGATCCTTAAGTACATTTAGCTGTGCTCAGTATCTTCATAGTTTTTCAAGTGCGGTAGTGATAGGGGTGGTCGGAACACCCTTGCGAGTTAAAGAAAAATGAGTTTGATGACATTATCTCTATGCAATGTCTGCATTTAAAAGAAAAATATACATTTTTTTCCTATTACAGGAACTCCTAAAGTTGAAATCTGCTAGTAGGTCATAGTATACAAGGTCACTGTTTCTGTTTCCTGTCATTAATGTGTTGTATCAAAATACTCGCACACATAGCTCTTCTGGATTCTGTTGCATGTTAGACATAACAGACCGTGCTTCTGGGAACTGTAACACGACCCCTGAGAGATGAACTGTTTACAAATTATAAACACACAGACGCTTAGTTCAAAAACAGAAGAGCAGATTAACTCCCTTCCACCTAAACGATCCGTCTTGAAAATGACAAGGCTTAATTGCTAGCTCCTCCTTTCCCCACAAATGCCGACACAGAAGACTGTGAAAGATAAGAATGCTTCGTCCCTTTGGCACAATCTGCTCAGTGGATGAACGCCTTCTCGGATTCTTGCCATCTTGGATGCAGATTTCAGACTCTGGGGTCTGTCAGGCTATAGCTGTCTGGAGCGGGGATTGTTTTAAAATTACATCACTGTGGCATCTTTCACCCTCCAATACAAAGGTATAGAAAAGTTGCATACAACTCATAAGGATTTTGTAATACTCTTTTGGAAGTGGCATGGAATCTTTCATGACCTCAGGTTGTCGGGATCTTAGTTTTTCTTTTCCTACAAAAGAGACCAAACAAAGTTGCTGCCAATACCGGGTTTGGAAATTGGTTCAGCAGAAACTCGAAGGAAGGATGATCAAGTGATTAGGGCACTAACCTACGGTTGGTTCCTTGCTCTGCCACAGACTTCCTGCATGGCAAGTCATTTAGCTTCTGCGCCTCCATTCCTCATCTATAAAACGGGGATAATAGCACTGCCTCATCTTGCAGGTGTGTGGTGAGGTTAAATACATTAAAGATTGGCAGGTGCTGCAGGGGGCATATAAGTTACCATAGATAAATAAGGAAAACTGCTTACTACTGAATCGATTCCATTTTCTGCAGCATCACCTGTTACTTTGGGGGTCTCCCATCCAAATAGTGAGTAGCACAGCCCTGCTAAGCTACTGAGATGCAATGGGATCAAATCAAATAAGGCTATGGCTGCAAGCAGGGTTATTTACTAACTTCCAAGAAATATAAAGTGTCTTATGCTTGGAAAAGAAATCCCCAAAGGAGAAAAAAAGGCATTTTTTCTGATATAAGAAAATTTCTGTTGTACTAGTTGGTACCAAAAATACACCAAGTTTTACAAGCATAGTTCAGAAAGGCTCCAGCCAAACAAATAAAAGTCAGATTCGTCCAGTAGCAAACAGCTGACATTTTCCATTTGTGTTAGATTTAGCATGTGGAAACCTTCCGTATGAATCTTATTTGTACGGGTGGTTTACAATGAAAATTGCATTAATTTTCTCCACAGTAAAGGTCAGTAATTGAAACATGAACCGAGAGTCTATTGTGTAAGACGATATATCCCTATACTTAGGAAAGGTCACTCAAGACAATATCATCTCATTGTTTTCATTCCTTAGGGTAAAAACAATTGCATTAGGGTTTTTTTCACCCCTTCAATTTAACAATCATATATAATATTTCCACATCTCCCATTAATATCACTGAAGACTAAAGATGATAAAGGCTTGAAAGTACAATAAGCTACAAAGAGTGTTCTTGTGCTAACAATGCTGTTTTAATACTAGCTGTCTGATAGACAAGGATGTTTCACCAGATCATGTAATGAAAGAAAATTAAGAGCATTCTACAGCCATATAAATAAGAAGAAAACAAAGAAAGAAGAAGTGGGACCGCTAAACACTGAAGACGGAGTGGCAGTTAAGGATAATCTAGGCATGGCCCAATATCTAAAGAAATACTTTGCCTCAGTCTTTAATGAGGCTGATGAGGATCTTAGGGATAATGGTAGCATGACAAATGGGAATGAGGGTATGGAGGTAGATATTACCATATGTGAGGTAGAAGCGAAATGCGAACAGCTTAATGGGACTAAATCGGGGGGCCCAGATAATCTTCATCCAAAAATATTAACGGAATTGGCACATGAAATTGCAAGCCCATTAGCAAGAATTTTTAATGAATCTGTAAACTCAGGGGTTGTACCATATGACTGGAGAATTGCTAACATAGTTCCTATTTTTAAGAAAGGGAAAAAAAGTGATGCGGGTAACTACAGGCCTGTTAGTTTGACATCTGCAGTATGCAAGGTCTTGGAAAAAATTTTAAAGGAGAAAGTAGTTAAGGACATTGAGGTCAATGGTAAATGGGACAAAATACAACATGGTTTTACAAAAGGTAGATCATGCCAAACCAACCTGATCTCCTTCTTTGAGAAAGTAACAGATTTTTTTAGACAAAGGAAACACAGTGGATTTAATTTACCTAGATTTCAGTAAGGCGTTGGATACTGTGCCACATAGGGAATTATTAGTTCAATTGGAAAAGATGGGAATCAATACGAAAATTGAAAGGTGAATAAGGAATTGGTTAAAGGGGAGACTACAGTGGGTCATACTGAAAGGTGAACTGTCAGGCTGGAGTGAGGTTACCAGTGGAGTTCCTCAGGGATCGGTTTCGGGACCAATCTTATTTAATCTTTTTATTACTGATCTTGGCACAAAAAGTGGGAGTGTGCCAATAAAGTTTGCGGATGATACAAAGCTGGGAGGTATTGCCAATTTAGAGAAAGACCGGGATATCATACAGGAGGATCCGGATGTCCTTGTAAACTGGAGTAATAGTAATAGGATGAAATTTAATCATGAGAAGTGAAAGGTCATGCATTTAGGGATTAATAACCAGAATTTTAGTTATAAACTGGGGACGCATCAATTAGAAGTAACGGATGAGGAGGAGGACCTTGGAGTATTGGTTGACCACCGGATGTCTATAAGCCGCCAATGTGATATGGCTATGCAAATAGCTAGTGCGGTCTTGGGATGCATCAGGCGAGCTATTTCCAGTAGAGATAAGGAGGTATTAGTACCGTTATACAAGGACTGGTGAGACCTTACCTGGAATACTGTGTGCAGCTCTGGTCTCTCATGTTTAAGAAGGATGAATTCAAACTGGAACAGGTACAGAGAAGGGCTACTAGGATGATCCGAGGAATGGAAAACCTGTCTTATGAAAGGAGACTCAAGGAGCTTGGCTTGTTTAGCCCATCCAAAAGAAGGCTGAGGGGAGATATGATTGCTCTGTATAAATATATCAGAGGGATAAATACCAGAGAGGGAGAGGAATTTATTTAAGCTCAGTACCAATGTGGACACAAGAACAAATGGATATAAACTGACCATCAGGAAGTTTAGACTTGACATTAGATTGAAGGTTTCTAACCATCAGAAGAGTGAAGTTCTGGAACAGCCTTCCAAGGGAAGCAGTGGGGGCAAAAGACCTATCTGGCTTCAAGATTAAACTCGATAAGTTTATGGAGGAGATGGTATGATGGGGTAACATGATTTTGGCAATTAATTGATCTTTAACTATTAAAGATAAATAGGACCAATGGCCTGTGATAGAATGTTAGATGGGGTGGGATCTGAGTTATGACAGAGAATTCTTTCCTGGGTATCTGGCTGGTGAATCTTGCTCACGTGCTCAGGTTTCAGCTGATCACCATATTTGGGGTCTAGAAGGAATTTTCTTCCAGGGCAGATTGGAAGATGCCCTAGGGGTTTTTTGCCTTCCTCTGCAGCTTGGGGCACGGGTCACTTGCTGGAGGTTTCTCTGCACCTTGAAGTCTTTAAACCATGATTTGAGGACTTCAATAGCTCAGACATAGGTGAGAGGTTTATTTCAGGAGTGGGTGGATGAGATTTGGTGGCCTGCATTGTGCAGGAGGTCAGACTAGGTGATCATAATGGTCCCTTCTGACCTCAATATCTATGAGTCTATGAGCATGAAAGCTTCTTTAGTAGCATGAATACTCCCTCCTAGATCATTGGTGTCTCTTGATTTCAGCCTGTCACTACTTCTCAGTGAAGTTATTTATAGGAACACTGGTACGCCATGGATATAGACATAGCAGTAATATTTTCTAGGAACAAGATAGAAATGTAAGGGCCGGCTCCTCCAGTCTGGGTAAGCTGTGCTCGGGGCAGGACTTTAGAGGGGGAGTATAAAGGAGCTCTAAATAAACTCTGTCCCAATTTTGCAACCATATGGGGACTAATCTGGTTTCAAGTAATACTTAGGGCAGCCTTATAGCTACTGTAAGTTACACCTGGCTACCTATGGACCCAAATGGCCAGTTTGACAAAGGGGGAGTACAGGGATTGCTCTTGCCATGCCCCTTTCCTCCTGGAAACCTCTCTTACACCAGAAAGTGGAGAGGTGATTCTTATCATTATTTATACTATTATTATTTATTATTTATATTGTGGTAACACCTAGAGGTCCCAGTCCCATTGTGCTAGGTACTGTACAAACACAAATCCAGGCCCCAAAGCGCTTATGGTCTCAGTGGAAAAAATAAGAGACAACAGGTGTATACAACAAACAGATGGGGAAGGGGGGAGGAAGTGCAAGGTCACAGCAAGACAATACTGATTAGCATGATGAGCAGTGGTTACAGCACACCAGTTTTGAAAATATGCCCCTTTCAGGCCAATGGTGCTCTCATTTGTGTCACTCTGAAATAATGCCATTAACTTGAATGGAGTTGTCATGAATTTCACATCATTGTAACTAAGAGCATAATTTGGACCTTATATGTCACTCTAGAATGTATACTTTCCTCTATTGTTCATTGACTAGTTCAGATACATTCAGATTTCCATTGGCAGGCAGGCATATTTTCAGCATGGTGCTAAAAAATAGAAATCCTGAAATGTACAACTGCCTATCATCTTTGGATTGTATGAAGTAGGTGTACAAATCTAGGCATGCATTGTGTACATTTACCCCTCCTTCTGTTAAGTAATGAAAATCCTCCAGCAGCAGACAATAGATGTAATAAAGGGCAAGAAAGTGTCTTTGCAACACAGGTTGTTGGGATCATTTCAGTCTATTCAAAGGCCATAATGGAGAAGCACAAATCAGAGTCCAGTTCAAGGTTGCTGTGCTCATTTTCAAAGCACTGCATGAAATTCATCCTAGCTACTAGAGAGACTCTCCCCCTCCATGACCACTACTGCCTACAACAGCCTTATTACACTGGAACAATGAAACTGTCAGCCACCAACAGGGAGAGACTTCTAAGCAGAGGAAACAAAACCTCCACAGGAACTGGGCCAAGACTGTAGAACTTGCTGCTAGAATGTCCAAGAACCTCATGTTCAGAGTAAAATACAAAACCTACCTCTTTGCCTAAGCATTCTTCTCATTAAATGACTTGAACTTACTCTTGGGACATACTCATGTACTACACTGATTAGATTATGCCAATATATCAACCTACATAGATTCACAATCAACCCATGTTGATACAAATAACTTCCTTAAATATTAGGGCAGCTGTTACAACTGAGAGTACCTTGACGTGGCAGAATATGGAGATTCATTCTCTCCCCTATACAGTCAATAACAGTTGGGGACAATTCTCTGAGGTTTATAATCCATTAAATCCTTTTGATTTCAAAGGATACACATCTGTGAATATATTGGTCTTTGGGAATCTTTCTTTGGCAAAGATGGGTTTGAAACATCATACTATGGCATAGTGCATGACAGTTACAACGAAAATCAAGTATTGGTAAAGTCTGCATTTCTTTAAATGACCACAACATATTTTTTAAACCCAAAAGAACAACAGAGCAAGAAGCCATGCATGCCTGAGTGTTTTGGATTTTTTTTTAAAGTCAATCCTGTTTGTTCTTAATACACTGGAGAAATCGTACCTAGTACATTGGACAAATCCCATTAAAGCATTACCCATGTTATGCTTTCAAGGACAATGTCAGTTTGGGTTATCTTCTGCATAAAAGCTGATCATGATAGTTAGACCTGCCCAAGAGCTAGTCAAACTTTCACAACAGATTTTTTTTCCTGAAAATTTCTAGGTTTTCATTCATGGATTTTTTTTATTTTTATTTTTTGGGGCCTGTCTCACCCCTTTATTACTCTTTTTGTGATTTGCCACTATTAATTTTTTTCCTTTATATCCTCTTCTCTCCCCCCAAACGTCCCTTGGGTTAATATGTGCGTTTCCTATGGCATGCCAAAAATCTGTTGATGAATACCAGTTGTATGAAAGTTGCATGCAACATTTCTTTTTTGTGTGAGTGTTTTATGTAACTAAACTGAAATCCGAGTGGTATAAAGCCATTTAGGAATTGTTTGTGATTTCAAGCTTGAAGTCTCAGTTATACAATACATTACCATATGAGTCAGCAGTGCACTTAGAGAACAGCATTAGAAACTGTCCTTGAATTTGTAATGTAATAGATTAACAAACACATACTATATTGGATGTTTCCATAGGAAGAAATTTAAAGGACAGATAATAAGGTGCATGGTTTTAACCGTGAGGGTGATTAAACATTGGAGCAAACTTTCAAGGGAATTGGTGCATTCTCCGTCTCTGGATGTCTTAAGTTAAGCCTGCATGCCTTTCTGGAAGACGTGCTTAGTCAAACTCAAGCCATTGAACTCAATACAGGAATGTAGTGGGGCAGCTGCCCCACTCCAGGAGGACAGGGGTTAAAAGCAGCCCTGGAGAGGGCTGTGGCTGGGATAAAAGGAGTGTGAGCAGCTGAGGGAGTAGCTGACCACAGGTGTGGCCAGCTCAATCAGGCCCCAGCTGGCCCTGATAAGAGGGCTGGAGGGCCAGGAGCTGAAAGAGTCTCTCTCTAGCTTTGGAGAGAGATGAACTTAGCTGCCCGAAGGAGCAAAGGTACCCGATGCAGAGCAGTGCTGGGGAAAGGCAAGAGGAGCTGGGGAGCTCGAGCCTGTCAACTCCCCAGGCTGAGGCCTTGTTTAAGGCCCAAGCAGGTCCTGGAGCCTGTAGAGGCGCTGCGTCGGTGAGCCTGCGATCCGCTACACAGAATAACTAGATGAAATTTTATGGCCTGTGTTGTACAGGAGGTCAGACTAGATGATCTAACAGTCTCTCTTCTGTACTTAAAATCTGTGCATCTATAGTTCCTAATGATTTCAACAGGGAAGTCTGGGTCTAGTAAGCATATCTGACCAGTCATGGATTTCTGTTTATTGTAAGAGATTTTTCCCCCCTTCATATTTCACACAATTTCAAAATGAAGTTATTCTCATCAGTTTTAAAGCTGAAGTGAAATTTTCTTTTGTTACTGTCCCTTACTTTCTGGGAAATTATTAAATTTCAGTGAGATGAAGTTGAGAGATTTGTACATAACTCTTCAAGTGAATTTATGTGGGTCAATTATTCGCTGCCATAACCAGTGATGAGCTGCCAAAATCTTAACAACCAGTTCCCTCCTCACCCCATGAGGGGTTGTGTCCCCCACGCCCTGGGGACTCCTTCCCCATCCAACTCCCCATGGTCCTTGATGCGCCCCCCCCCCTCCCCCCCGGGACCGCTGCCCCATCCACCCCTTTCCCCTGACTGCCCCCAGAACCGGGCAGGAGGGTCTTGTGGGCCACCGTAGTGGGTGCCCACGCCGCCCAGCCCCTAAGAGCCAGAGGGACGTGCTAGGGGGCAAGGTGGGGAGTCCTGGCAATGCTTACCTGGGGCAGCTCCCACGAAGCAGCCGGCAGGTCTCTCTGGCTCCTAGGGATGGGGTAGCATAGCTGGGGGGGGAGCCACTGATCACATCAAAAGTGGTGCCTTAGGCATCAACTCCGTGGGTGCTCCGGGGCTGGAGCAGCAACAGAGAAAATTTGGTGGGTGCACAGCACCCACCGGCAGCTCCCCGCCCTGCCCCACATCTGGCCCCAGCTCACCTCACCTCTGCTCCGCCTCCGCCCCTGGATGCGCTGCCCCACTCTGCTTCTCTGCCCCGCTTCCTGCAAATCAGCTGTTCGGCGGGAAGCTGGGGAGGGCTGAGAAGCAGGCGGCGGCTTCACACTCAGGCCGAGGGTGGCGGAGGCGAGCTGGGGCGGGGAGCAGTTCCCCTGCGCACTCCCCCTCCTCCCCCGGGTTACCTGCTGCAGCACAGGCAGCCCTCCTCGCGCTCCCCCCCCCCCCCCGCCCCAGTTCCCCTCCTCTCCACCTCTGCCTCCCTGGGCCTGAGCGTGAAGCCGCCGCCTGCTTCTCAGCCCTCCCTGGCTTCCTGTGCGAACAGCTGATTCACGGGAAGCGGGGGTGGGGGGCGGAGAAGCAGAGCGGGGCGGCGCATTAAGGGGAGGAGGCGGAGTGGAGGTGAGCTGGGGTGAGGAGCTGCCGGCGGGTGCTCTTTACCCACCAAATTTTCCCTGTGGATGCTCCAGCCCTGGAGCACCCATGGAGTCGGTGCCTAAGGTGCCACTTTTGACCATTGTTAAATTTAGAAGCTCTTCTAGAACCGGTTGTCCCTCGCGGGACTATCGGTTCTAAAAGGGCTTCTAAATTTAACAACCGGTTCCAGCGAACCAGCTCCAGCTCACCACTGGTCATAACTCTAATAAAGAGTGAAAGGTGGAAACACCTTTCCTTACATAGGCAAAGGCTTTGTATCTTGCTTTTTAAGTTCAGGCTGATGTGTGTTAGTTGGACACAAAAGACTTAATTTCTGAATTCGCTGAACTTTTTTTTTTTCCTGACATGGTTAATCTTTTGTAAGACCCCTTTGTGTTTTTGTTCATGCAATTAGTATAGAAATGAAGGTTTTCTTAAATCAGGATACGCATGGAAGATTTAAAGTAACATACTGATTATATAATTAATTCGCAGTTGTACATTTATTTTGATGGTGTTAATGCTTTCCCAGAGGCTGAAACTAGTTTGATTCTACCTACAGTGCTGTGATCAGCTGAGAAATAGGGAAGAAAAAGGCCTTGAAGAAATGGGGATTTCACTATTCATTTGAAGAAAAAATGATTTGCTGGAAACAGGCAGGATCGTTTATTTTAAATTTAAACTTAAACAAAGACGTTATGAGCTAAGGTTTTAAACCGTGGGTGTCCAGACTTTTTTCTTTTTTACTGGGCCAATTACACATTGACTTGAGACACCTCCGGCCACAAAAAGTCATGGTACAATAATATCAAAAGGAGTGTAATGCTGTGGAATCTTCAGCCTTGTGTACTTTGGAAAGAGTACGGAAGTGAAATCCTCCTTTGAATTCATTCTACATCGGACTCAAATGTGGTACATTTATTGATGCTTAAACAAAGCTTTTTACATGATGATTGCCTGTATTTATTTCTATATAACAAAGAGCAGTGACTCTATCTTCATAACTTTAGAACGTTCGGTCTTGCATCATTTCTTGGGTCCAGTATACTGTGGGGTGCAAACTTCAATAGGAGCTGAGGCTGCTCAGAACCTCACAAGGGGTCAAAGAACATTGGAAAATCAGGCCTTTATTGTGCATCGTTTTATCTTTTGTGTCACTTAATGAGTTATGCTTTGTGTGTCTGGAGTTAGGGTCCTGGTACTAATTGCCACTCCCCCCCTCGCTCCCCAAGTACGTAACACAGAATGAGGCATAGGAAAAAAATCCTGGAATTTTCAAATGATTCTTGCAAAAAAACATTAGTGTGTAAGTACATCACAAGAGCAACCCAGATTACTTGCTAATCAGAATCTGATTTCAGTGACAGCACTTGTTAATTATTTCTGTAGACTACACACACGCACGCACGCACTTTTCTGTCCTGTATGTTTTATATTACAAATTGGAAATGCCACTATCTAGCAGTGACTTTGTGTGTGTGCATGTGTGTATGCTAGGTAAGGAAACGCATATGATTGCTATTATAGCCTTCAGAATGAATCACTGTTTTGTTTTTCTGAGGCAGCTTGGTAGCTGCAGCAGAAGTAATGTTGCGTGTGTTAAACTGTGTTATCACCGCATTTCGTAGCTCAATCGGAGATGTGTAAATAAAGTCAGCATGATGCAGATAGTGCTGCCAGATTATCTTCGTACAACTCTGGGCAGCAAGAGTAGGCTTGCCCTGGAAGATCACTTTTGGAAATTTCTTGCCTTCCCTCCAACTACAAGTTGGACAGAACTAGATAATTACTGGGTTGGCTCTCCAGTTTTTGCTCTGTGTTCCACTTGTATGTAAGGTGCATAACAGCAGCGTAGAAATAGTTTAAAATAACCATGACATCATTTAATTCTGACCCTAACAAGGTTATAACTGGACCTGTGTGAAAATGACTGGGTTTTTTTTTTCTGTTTTGTCATTAAACGGTTATTTTGTTCTGGGTCATTTCACATTTAAAAAATTCTGTGAAAGTACTTTTTCATACTCAAATGTGATATTTAAAATTCCACTTCTTTTCATAGCACAGTGACGTATATGTAAAAGGAATATCCAAATATTTAAATTTGATCACATCATTAATTTTTGTTTAAAATTTACTTTGAGAGAAAAAAAGGACTATGTGTTATTTAAAAATATATTTTGGAGGAGAGGGGGAGGAAGACATGTGGCTGTTGTCTCAGAGGTTGTTGATTGGCATCCCGTCACTCTAGCAGGAGCTGAGGATAGGGAGTCTGTGTCAGGTACACACAAACTCCTCTCCAAGTGACCTAGTGCTGAAAGGGAAATAGTGATGAACCTTCCACCATTCCATCTGATGGCTGTAGACCCTATCAATCTGTTCTAAGCGGGGGCAAGGACATGGCAGAGGATGGTAGGGTGATGTGCAGAGGCAGAAATACAGGGATGTTCCAAGTGTGAGTATGTGTGGTGCCCTAGTAACTGGGGAAATAGGTGAGCATGCAAGGGGCTGGTAGCACCACTCCTACAGGCTCCTCCCAGTCTGGGCTTTAATTGGTTAAAACACATTTCCACCAGCCCCCTCAAATTGGACTATTCTTGGACAATCAAAATGCAATGTAAAAACCTCTATATCCAGGTGTTTGAATTTTGTACAGAATGAATGTTTTGCACACTTCTAGTTAGAATGTTTGTAGCCATACTAACTTGCGTGCAAAGAAATGTAATGTTAACACTGATAATTGTACCCTGATTTCCATGGCTGATTTAAACCATGCTGATTTTAATGCATTCTTTGCTTTCATTTTATTGCTGCACATTGGTTTCCTGTAATCCTGTGGCCTAAAATAAGCAGTAAGCTTATTTCGCCACCAGAAGCAAAAATCCAAACCCTGAAGAATTTTGAGTGAAAATGGCAAAGTTCATAGTTTTGGAGAGGGTTGGAATCTTTAGGGTTTGTTGTGGAATTGTAATGTTTAGTGATTTGAGTCAGAGGAAATGCTCTATGCTTTTGGCTTTGCATGGAAATACTTGTGAAGCAAAGACAGTGGTTATATATGAGTCTGTACAGGGCATGTATAACAAGTGTTGCTGAAAACAGATTGGGCAAAAAGACTCAACTGTGTCTTGAACAGACAGGTGTATAGAAATGATATGGTGGGAAGTAGAGCATATTAGAGTGTTTGATTGGACTAGCAATACCATGATCACAAAGAAATTTGGACATTACATGATAAAAGGGGAAAGAATATCAGAGAGGAAAATCAGATCTCTAGGACAGCTCTCACCTGGTTCTAAAGTTCAGTAGAAATGATTAGGTTAACATATGACACACTCAAAGATTGACCTGTAAGTCTGATATTGGTTTGTAGCAAGACTGGGTTATTAACACTTACTGAGTGAGAATGGTGGAGGCATATTGGGTGCTGGGAGAGACCAACCCAAGAGATTGGAAATAATTTAATTTTACATTTGGTCACTTGACACATACTTGTGTATAGAGTAATGTAATGGCTGTCGATAAGGATAAGGCTATGAAGCTTGTGAATCCTGTCTTGAGCAGGGAATTAGATGAACAGTTTCATGCAAGGAATGTGGGAACTCATTTGTGTGGTATATTGTGTTTGCATCAGAAAACCATTGCCCAATTTAGCAGAATTTGTATATTTAGCAGTAATTGCTTCTGAGTGGGCTTGATCCTGCAAGATTCTGAGCACCTGCAGATCCTCAGCACGTCTCCTAATCAGGTTCTCAATGCAAAGTCTAGTGCAGGTCAACATCAAGCAAGAATTGCAGGTCTGGTATGAGATGCATTTACCTGTCAGGCCTCTGTGGGGTAGATGATCACTGTTGGAAAAGGACCTGTGCTCACCTGAAGGGGTGGGGTGGAGGGGGGAGATACACAAAGTAATGTAGTATATTATAAATGTATTGTATATACATTTAAACTACTGTGTGTATACTCTCCTGCTCCCAGCTGAACATCCACATGTGTGGATATGAAAATCTATTATATACCTATTTTGTCTATGAACACATTAGGAAATGCAAAATAAATTAAAATTTGGTTTACTTTTCAGGAATCTGAGAAAAAGGGATTAATTGAAAGAATCCACATGGTGCAGGATATTGTTATAACTGTTCAAAACATCTTAGAAGAAATAGCCTCATTTGGAGAAAGAATTAAAAAGTAAGTGAATGTTTTGTTGTCAGGCCCTAAAATGTTTAGGACAGTGCAAAGGTGCATAGCTATAAGTAAGGAAATAAATTCCTCCCTCAGAGAGTGGCTGGGAGTTGTAGGGGAAGAGCCCGGCCAGGCCTGGCTCCATTTCTTCTCCCCAGCAGTGGTACCACAGAAGACAGCTCAAAGTAGAGAGGACAAAAGTTATCAGCAGCACTGCCTCTTCCCAGCTCTCCCCAGTGTGCTGCCCTCAGCCCCCTTTCTTATCTACCTCTATGGATAAGGGTAGGGAATGGGGGACTCTGACCTGTGGGTCCAGGGACTCTGCTGCTGGAGGGAGGTGGTCACAGAGGTGCAGTTGAGGGTATTCCTCCGGCTCATCCTCTGTCTTTGAACTAGGTGGGGATTAATGCCTGAAGCTTTCTTCCCATCATTCCTCCCAAGGCCGGACATATGGGTTATCTGTTGCTTGTCACCCCATCCTGTGCCTTGAAGTGCTTGTCTATGTATCAGTTTAGGCTTCTTGCTGCCATGAGGAATCCTAAGGAGGTCCTTTATCATTTGTCACAACAGAAGGCCTATGACTTATGCCTCACACTAGGAAGCACGGAGGTGGGGGGTGTCTCTAAATAACCCCTTCCCCCCCCCACCCTCCACCACACACACACATGTTTGTATTTTATAATTACACCCATAGTGGAGTGTAACTGACACTCACTTTTTTTCTCTTTAACACAAAGTAATTGTCGCAGAGCTACACTTAAATGAGGAGCTGGGTCGGGGCTAAAAATATATCAAATCCATGTGTTGTGGTTCCACTCCATCCATCCCAGCTGTGGTGGAAATGGCCAAGAGATGTATTCCACTCCATGAACAGAGTACTGTTCTGTCCAGCTGCATGGCAGGAAGGCTCAGAGTGCTTAAACACTGTTAATTCTGGTATTTATTTTGGTAACAATGATCTTAAAGAACCCATTGGTATTAATGTGGATGCCCTATGTAATTTCCAAGGAATTCCATTGTAATTCAAAAATGATGTACCATTAAAAAATTGCTACCAAAGTTATTTTTTTAGTTTTTTTTTTTTTTTTTTAAAGTGACAGTCTGGTTTGTGCCAGAGCTCTGTCACTCTGATTATGCAGTCCGAAGGATTTTTAAGAGCTTAACTGTATTGAGCTGTTTTGTGTTTTGTTTTTAAGTTAAGCTACACAGTTGTGTAATAATTGTGGTAGCCCTTTCACCCTATCTTTCCTTAATATTTTAATACCTCCCTGGAAGTTAAAAATATTTTCCCCCTCCTACAAATTTTGTATGTGAGATGAAGATCATCTTATTTTATAGCCTGATGTTGTTCTGAGTGGTCCACTTTTGACTCTCTTCACCCGCAGGTGATCCATGTAATGCAAGGACACCCTGATCTGTAAATCCACTCATGCTTTAACTAATGCCTTGTACTCCAGTTTGCCTAGTGTTTAGCTGCCGCTGCCAGGAAGTAGATGGAGATCAGAGAGGCATAGTGCAAGGGCAACAGGGTAACTGTGAAGAGGCAAGAAATTGCAACTTTCAGTTATTTCACCTCTAGCTCTGACATACAGGGCTAGGTCATTAGTAACTGGGCTACATGGTGGCCTGAGTGAAATGAACTGAGCTTCTAAGACTTATTCCTAAGGGAGAGTATCGAGACTTGTTCCTCACCTGAGAGTATCATGCCTGAAAATGTTGTCATTCTCAGAAGATACCAAAGACTAAATAAGCATGGTGACTGAATCACTCATTTACCTTTGCTTGTGCTTCTCCAGAACAAGTCTGAGGCATGTTGGTGACATGAAAAGGCTTGGACTGCTGCTGTCTTGTGACAGTTCCCAAAATAAAAATAGTGATAGACCTGCAATGAGATATGTAGAATCCAGAGACTATTCCCTTTGTAGCACCCAGATGCAGAAATCTACGTATCTGTCTTCCAAAGTCTCTGTGCTTTACTTTACAGTTTATTTATATGCATTGAATATTGCAGAAGGAGTCCCTGAGTTCTTAATGGGCTGTAAGTTATAGACAGCATTTAAGATCAGTAACACTGAAGAGGTTTTCTTATTATTATTTACAGCACATTCAACTGGACAGTGCCTTTCCTGTCGGTCCTGGCCTGCTTAGTTATGACAGCAGTGACCGTTATTTTGTATTTCATACCATTGAGGTACATTGTTTTAATCTGGGGTAAGTGCTTCATAATATTGCATTTGCATGGGAAGAATCCAATATTAATTTATAAGTGGGAATAATAAATCTTTAAACTTGCTGTTACGGGCATCAAATATTTGGGGTAAGCACTATGAGGATAATAAACACGCCCTAAGCCTTGGTGGAAGTGAACATTTGTACTGAAGATCAGACTTTCTGCTGGTAGACTAAGGATTTACCTATTCTGAGCTTTTTCTTGAAGTGTTCTCATGGTTTACCATAAAGGGAGCCTTAGTGTAGACAAAATGCTGCCAGCATCTTTACTATTGGGTTGTCTAGACTCCAACTGAGCAGAATAAGATGACAGTGGTTGTTAAAAGCCTAATGCCCAAGCTCCCATTGGTGGATCGACACAGCTGGTTGGAAAATTAAGGGAAAGCGAGAGGCATATCCTGGAGGGATCACAAGAGTCCCCTCTGGCTTTGGAATCTATGAACTAACTAGACATGTCTGAAAGGTTTAAACACTAAGGGCCAATCCTGCAAGACACTGAACTCTGTGGGGCTTGAGGGTGCTCAGCAAATAGCTAGAGGCATTTAACACCTTTCTGGAGTGGGAGATGGATGGGGAGGAATTGGTCAGGATCGTGTGAAGGTACATGGTTAAATTTTACTAGGTGAAAATAGGTTTCAAAATTGTCTGACAGTGCCAAGACTGTGGTATAGTCTCTCATGATAAGTGACAGAAGCCCTGTTGCTGGAGACATTTCAGTCTTGGCTAGACCAAGCACTAACACATGTATTGTACTGTAGACAGCAGCCCTGCAATAGCAGAGTTGAGAGGGTGGACTGTATAACCCAGGAGATATTTTTCTGGATCTGGTTTCAAAAATGATTTGGGTGAAATACTATTCATTTCTATTACTTGATTGACTTGGTGCTTTCTAGTCAATTAAAGTAATGAAACATGCCCCTGTAAGTTGCATTCCAAAGGAGGGTGAGAGATAAATATATGTCGGGGGGGCAAATGTACAGGCAAATGGTTGACGTTCCTATGGAGACAGAGTTGTTATCCAGTTGTATGAAAATAATTTTGGTAAGTGAACAGGTGGCTCAGTAGCTGGTTAGTCCGTAGGAGGTGATAATAAGAACGCATAACAGTAGATTCACATTTAGGAATGGGTGACTGGATTGGAGGAAAATAGGAACCAGCCCACACTTCTGTACACATTTTGAACCACACCTGAAATTGTTGGTAGGCTCACAAAATTTGAGACCCAAACTCAGCAAGTTGGGCAGTCTCTGCTTCCCTTCAGTTATTATGAGTTCCAAGGTCAGGGGAAAAGGGGGGTGTGTGTGTGTGTGAGAGAGAGAGAGAGAGAGAGAGATGTATTAGGGGCTGCTTCGAGTCTGGGGAATGGAGCACCCAGGCCAGTACCTCACAGTGTATGTGTAAGACCTAGGAAATCACTTGCCCTCGTGAAATCACCCAGGCCAGCATATCATCAGCTGTCGGGAGTGGGATGTGAGTTGGAAAGAGGGAGCTTAGTTTTGAGGGAGGAATGGGAAGGGGGGGGTCAATAAAGAGGTAAAGGAGAAGGATCTGACTAGGCTGGGAGAAAGAAGTATCTAAACCTTTCAAAGCCATTAAGTATCCAAATATCAGCTGGATCTTCTCAACAAATCTTGTAGCTCTTTGCGTCCTATCAGAGAAGTTGGACGAAATCCAGTAAAGTCAGGGACATTTCTGAAGGTTTTTGTGTAATCACAATGCAGTGTTTAAAATAATAATAAATTGTGATAGTGTTTTGCTGCTCCCATGGAAGATGCCCGCCTTTACTGGTATATTTGATCTGATGTTCAGGGTTTTATGTAGTTTCCTGCTCTCACTGCCCATTATAGCAAATCCAGATGTACACGCTTTACAGACCTGATTTTCAGTGGGGCTGCGACTTCTGTGTGCATTTTGCAACCAGGGAATAGAATTTTTGTATGCAGATTTATGCCTGTACTAATAGAGCTCATAATCTGAAAATCAGGCCCTTAATGTATGTCTGTAAGAAGAGAAAGTTGGATTTTTTTTCTCAGAATGTTTTTGTCGCCCTTCGTCAATTTCCTTGGTTATTTACAATGCTAAATCTGGTTAGGGGTGAAAGAACAAAAACCAGAGGGCAGGGTAGCCTCATCAAACAGCTTTGCAATGTCACAACATCATGTAACTGTATGCTTCTGGACAGTGGTCAGCCCTGATTAGTTTTACAGTGATGAATCATCCACTAATGTCAGTCTAACATTAGGGGCTGGATATGAGGAGGACGAGTGGATGATACTTTCAAAAGCTGGAGCTGGGAGAAAAACAGTAAAATAAATTATTGAACTCAACGAAAGAGCGAATGAAAAGAAAAGAGAGGAGATTCCCGTGAACTAAAAGTTCAGTAACAATATGTTTCTGCCTCAATGTGGAAGACATCCAGAGTACACCAAAGCTATACATCCAGTCAACATCATCTAGACTGACAGGGCCTTCAAATATGATACATGTTAACCAACTACCCTGTGGCAAGGCCTCAAAGGACCTTATGATATTTTCTGTTTTTAAAAATCAGGTACACAGAAAATTGTGTTGGCATTTTGCTACAAGAATATAGCTTAAAAGCTGCATTCATATGTGAAGCAGGTACATTTGAGAGAGAGAGCAGTGAGGGAGGGAGTGGAAGTCATTGCATTTGAAACACACGTGCATAGAAACTACTGTGAAATTTTAGCTTGGGTTGTGATTAGATTAGGTGCTTGTGACCTCTTTCTTTGCTTATAGGATACCAAAATCTTAATTTTCAAGATGCATTATTATTTGCTCTCCTTTTCCTAATAAGACTTAACTCTCCTACGGCACATTTCAGCCTTCCATCTAAAAAGCTTACTACACAGGAGGATAAGCCACATGACAAATTCTTGTTTCCAAATGGGGAAACTGAGTCAAAGAGAAGTTGAGTGGCTTGCCTAAATTGACACTGTCAGAGCTGGGAATAGAGCCCAGGTCTCCTGACTCCCAATGCTGGACCTTGTTCATGTCGTTGCTCAGAGAACAGGCTGGATCAAAGTTGTATGGTGCTCTCCCTCTGATTTAGGATTCACACCTTCCACTTCTACCCACATCAGTAGAGCTGGTCAGAAAATGCCATTTCTGCAAGACTTAAACTGTTCATGGAAAAGGATCTTTTTTGGTAATTTTTAAACTCAACATTTTTATAATCTTTTTTTAACATTTTTTAAACAAAGTTCTGATTTTCTGATTAGAAACAACTTTTTGTTTTGAAATTTAAGGTAATTCAAGGAAAAATAAATATGTAATTTAAAATGGTCAAAATTGAAACAAAACATTTTGGAATTCTCAAAATGAAACTCTTTGATCCACCTAAATTAAACTTATTTTAAATATTTGGTTCACAGGCACTTTTGAGAGTTTTAACTTTTTGGCCTGATTCAGGCCAGGAAAATTTTTTGATATCTAAAATTTTTTGTGGGATAAGAAAATTGTGATCTGCCCAGCACGCCTGGTGAGCCCTGATTCCACTGCTGGGACCATCTCCAGCTAAGCACAGTTTGGCTATCTCTGCAGAGCAAACTAGGAATGACATTGCAACGCTTAGTAAATCAAGTTATCAACCTTAGTCAGATCAAAAAATAAAATCCGAATAAGTTTTCACAGTTTCCCACAGCAGCAAAGTACAATCAATGTGTCAAATCTGGCTCTGCAGTGAAAGGATAAAAAGCTATGAAACATGCTGGGGGCGGGGTAGATATCCTCAGTCGCTTTCTTTTTCAAACTAAACAAGAAAAAAAACCCCTCCTCTGTCCCATTTCTCTCTTCACCCTCCAACCTCCTATATTTTCCCTCAAGCTTCAGGAGAGGACCACATTCGGTCTAATGATGCTATATTTCAAAGCAGAATGGGCTGTTAGTTCATGTATTCCCCACCACTACCACCTTCCCCCCTCCCGCCCCAAAAAAAAAAAGAAAAAAGAAAAAGATGATGGGTTCCACAGTTTCTGCTTTTTCAGCCACTGCCTCTCTGCTGGTATGGTAATGGGATTTTCACCACCCAAGTAAAGCAGAGTCTTTATATAATAATTCCCTTTCCTTCCTTCCTTCCAAGAGGCATTTGTGAATGATTCCACATGACAGCAACACGTGCATGACTTGAAGTCAAGTCATTGTTTTCACACTCATTTTTACTTGTGAATTTCTGTTTTCCCCCCCACTTGCCTGAGCAATTAAAAATAACTAAATAAATAAACTGGGTTTGTATTGTTTTGTTTTGTTTTTCAGGCATAAATAAATTTACTAAGAAGTTTAGAAATCCCTATGCCATCGACAATAATGAGTTACTAGATTTCCTCTCCAGGGTACCATCTGATGTTCAAAAGGTAATGAATGGCCACCACCAGTGGGGGCATCAAGCAGGACTCAGAGTTCCCAGCACTATGCTTGGGGAATACAATGCCGAAGCATTTTGAATAACAGAGATAAGGTGTCAGGAAAATCCATAAAGGGGGCAAGGAAAGTGAGGGAGAGGGGAGCTGAAAACCTTTGTCGGACGCATAAGATGATTGAAGAAAAATTTATCCTGAAGAGAGCAACTTAAAAATGATCTTGAACTTGCACAGCATGGTGATGAACTATTGGTTTGTTCACCTTTTTGCTCTGATACTTGTATGGACGGTGGGGGAGGAGGGAGGATACAATCTCTCTGAGTGACAGAGATAACTATCCAAAGGGTTTTACTGCATTCCCCGTCCCCTCATACAGGAGTGGGGGGATTATTCCATGACTTTGTGCTTGCTGTGATCTGCTTTGGGCCAGTTGCCATCCTAATTTCTTCTTCCCCCACCCACCTTGAATGCAGGGTTTCTTTGGACAATGCTATGCTCACCTTTTATGGCGCAGAGACTTGAGATTTGTATAAAATAACCGTGATCAAGAAGATTGATCTTTTACCAGCATGGAATTATAACTTTCAGTCGAGCCAGGATCCCCCTTCCCCCACTTCAGTCATGTCTTTTTTTTTTTTTTTTTTTTTTAAAGCACTGTATTCAATAATCTTGTCCAGCTGGCTGCAAATTATCTGAACAGTGGGTCTTTTAGAATGTTGAGATCCATTTATTTCTCCCGGTGGAAGGAAAATAGTCTTACTGGGTGGCAAATCACACAAAATAAAACAAAAGAAACAATCCTTTATAATCAGCCAGAATCTTATAACCAAGGGCCCTGATTCTGCTCCCCCCCCACCCCCAATCACACCGAAATAACTTTTTACTCAAGCAGTAGTACTTGCAGAGTGCGGTGCTGCTCACTGCAAATAAGGGGATCACAATCTAGCCCATAGTGATTTTACTCTGTTGGAGATTGGAAAATGATTGTCTCCATGCGGTGTCAATGCAGCTGGTAGAAACACAGTTGGAAAAGGTTTCCCACAACATTTGTTTCAAGAGATCACCAGATTGGTTTATGGTAGTGCAATAGCTAGAGAAAAATATCTCTATAGATTGGGGCGGGGGGGGGGGGGAGCTAAACAGAAATAATCACAGAGACATTAAGCTTAAGTGTATTTGTATTTTTGTTGTTGCTGTTCCAGAGTGCACTGGATTTGCAGAGATGGTTTGCACTTGTCCTTTAATGTTTATATGTAAAGATAAGCTGCTTTTCTATTTGTGTTTTATTTAAGATTTACATTTATAACATTTTCCTGACTGGTTTCCGTCATCTTCGGGGAGCTTCACTGAGCTCTCTAAGGAAGGTGATGCTATTTTCTATGAGGAAGCATTGGTAAAACACATATGAAGGGATATACCATCCTAGGGGAGTTTTGCCATAAATGCTAAAAAAAAAAAAAAAAAAAAAAAAAAAAAGTGAATACATTTGGCATCTGATACAAGAATCTAATTAAAACCATTCCCAGGCAATAGCAAAGCCATCTCTGCCTGTTCCACTTAAAATGTTGCTAAAGCACCTTTGTTTCATTTTGCTAGTACTATGAGTTAAAAAATACCCCCAGTATCGTAGCCTGTTACTGTATGCCAGCAGCACATGGCCTGGACAAAAGGCACAGAAGCATGGAAAAGTGGCGTACTCTTTGTAAGGTTCTCATGATTTCAATGGGGCCGCTTTTCAGTTATGCAGCAGACAGTTTGCGATTGGGAATTACACCACATTTGGATTTATCACAGATGTTTTAACTGTTATATCGCAATTGAAATTGCTGTGGGGAAGTAGGGGAAAATCTTTGTTTCGTTTCTGTTCGGGAAAATATTTTTCCTCTTTAAAATGATAAAGCATGTCTCTGTACAGTTTTGAGACTACTCTGACCTTACTGAATATTGGGATCCACTTGCTTTATCATTCCCAAGAGAGTCTTATTAAACTTATAGGTTAATGCAAGCAAAAAAAAAAAAAAAAAAAAAGCAGTCTATCTGGCATTGCTGAGATCAGGTAGTGCCCCGTGCATCTCATTAGAAAAATCTGCTTTTAATATTTTGGTTTCAAGAAATGATGCATGACTTCTCAAATCCTTCCTGCAATTAATCCCCCATGTTCCTGTGTTTAGAAAATGATTCATTACTTTTGAACCTTCCTTAGTTTCCCTTGGTTTGTCCTTGGGGAGCCATTAACACACACTGTAGTGAGCTAGAGTTACCTAACTGCAAACGTCATGTCTATTTGTTTTTACAGGTGCAGCGTGCTGAATTGAAACCATACAGCAGCTCCAGTCCCCTCAGGAAGAAACGGAGTACTCTCTAGGATGCAGACAGATTTTTGGAATGCAACATCCTCCTCCATATACACATACATACATACAGTTTTTTCTCCCCACACCCTTTTTTTGGTTCAGATCAACACTTTAATACCTGCCATGGGCCCAGGATGGTTCCATACATTTTCTGATGTGCACCTATCCTGGGCTGCCTTTCTTTTTGGCGTAGAGGCCTCATCCAACCAGAGCAGGGACGAATTAGTGGGTGGAGAAGAGCACAAGTGCGTGTTCCATTTTTTTACTTGGATTATTAGGGTAAGACCGAATGTTGCAGCTCTCCTTGTTTGTATGTAGCAAGATATAATTCTGCCTAGTGTAGTAGATCAGCTAAGCTGATGTGAGGAGATGCTCTGAACTAATTTTTAACATATCCAACAGATTTGCATTAAGATACGAGGCCTATTCTTTTCTCAGTTAAATCACAGTGCATAGAAGGATTTAAACTCTGAATTAACAAGTCTTTGATACCCTGCTTCTGTTCAAGCAGTGTATATTTTAAAATGTTGTTATCATAATTGCCAGAAACAGCTAGAAGCTCCCACAGTATCTCAATTTCATCCAGCACTTGTGTTTTTAAAAACTGCTGTTAACTCCTTGATGCCAGAATTGCCTGACATGAGGTCCATTGCTGGCAATGGACACACCAGGATCCGCCATTGTGAAAGGGTTAAGAGAATTTGCGAACCTGAAAAGACTGTATTTCTGACTTGCTATTTATAATTCCATCTCACCAGATTTTTCAGCATAACTGTTGCTTTTGTCTAAATCTGGAGATGTCAACACTACAACTCTCGAAGAAAAATACTTTGTAGCCTTAAAGATGCAACATCTTGGGCAGGAGGAGAGCACTATGCCCAAAGCGGTGTTGTAAATATGTTGCTTTGCTGTAATAGTTCTCAAACTTGGGTCCACTGACCACCAATGTTCTATGGAGTCTTTCCTGGTGCCTTTCAGAATGAAATGGTAAGAGGTCCAAGCAATGAAGAACTGGTGTTTTGATAGTAGAGGTGAGTCCATGAGAAAATTTTAATTCTCCCGATTATCTAAGTCCTTATATAACATTTCTTGTCCACAGAACTCAATGCATTATGAAGTTGGGTAACCATTGTTTCCCATTTCACAGATGGGGAAAACTGAGGCACAGGGAGGCAAAAGTTTATGCTGCTAAATCACTTGAGGCGATGTTGACTTGACTAGAACCTAAGTCTTGTGACACCCCTCAGCCCCCCATCCACTGACCTGCCCTGAAGTGGTTCACAGAATAAAGAAACCAGAGAACCACAGGATACAGATTACTTGAAAATGCATTATTTAGAAATAAATCTGATTAATCAATGGCTGTAAATATAGGCCTACCTTTATTGGCAGACCTGTCTTGAACAGAGTTATATCATGGTAGCCAGCACTGCCCTCTGCAAAAGAAATGGGATTGTGATAGTGAATGGATTATTACTCAGATTCAGTAATTTTCTAATAGTTTATTTTTCAAAGTTGTTTTAACAATGTTTACAATGCCTTCATTGAAGGAGAGGAAATTTTTTCATACAAGATTTAATTTTATAAACAAGGTATTTCACTGGGATCTCATGTTGTAGGTATATGTGAAAGACTAGAAAATAAATTAGCCCTCATTTAAAAAGGAAATGTGTGCTGTGTATAGCATACATACCTATGTATATGCATACATATATAATGTATGTATGTATATGCATATATATGTTTGTTATGTGTATCCTTATGTACATGTGCACACACATTTGGATTGCAGTTAAAAAATCTTCAAAGAAAATGTTTATGAAAACCGCCAAAGATTCTAAAGCTTATCTTGTGTCTGTTCTTTTTCATTTTGTATCTTTCCCGGTATGTCTTTCTGGCTGAGTCAGATCTCTGCATGATTTGATTTACTTCAAGTTAATGAAGCCGGTTGGAAAGAGCCTTGTAGAAATTATAAAAGCTCCAGTAAATCTCCTATTTGTACAAACAGTAGATATGCACCGACCCCTTTTGTTAAACCAGTTACTCAATCTTCTGTGTAAACAATGCCTCATTGTCTCACTCTAAACTATCATCTAGTTTATCATACTGTCGTCTGTAATTTTGTAAGGACCAAAGTCAGACATTTTTGAACACATGTGAGATCTGTTCATTTACTTGAATGAAAACATTCAAAAGGAGCAAAAATACCTTATTTGAATGGAAGGTGGGACCAATATTTTAATAGTATTTTTTCTATAGAATTTTCCACATGAACTGATTGCTGTTCAGGAGACAGGGTAATGTCTATTTTTTTTAAATGTAGGTATGCTAAATTTCAGACTAGTTTGTATTAGATTATTATGCTGGAGACACACAAACATAAGAGTTTTGCTATGTTCCAGTACCTATATATGTTGCGAAGAGCTGTTTGTTATGATAAATATTTTGAAATACAATAAACATTTGATCTTAAGTTGTTTTGCTTTTAATTACTCTAATCAGAATATATATTTCCTATTCATTGTAGAACATTTACTGTGGTACAGTACTTAACATCTGACCATACAAAGTAAGCACATTATATTGAAAGTACATGTCTTGACAGAAAGGAAGTGCAGTATAACAATAACAGCAGAGAATTGGGATTTGGAATGGAAGCCATGCTGCTATGGGGAACAAAGAGTGGTGTAGGGACTGGCGTGGAGGAAGTGGCCATCTGTACAAATCCAAACACAAGTATCCTGTTATCTACAGGATTTCTCTATGGATCTCAGCCCATCCACATCCAACTCCCTCCTTGACTTAAGGAGTTCTCCAGTCCTCACATACAGGACCTGACCTTGGGTGATTGATTGCTCCACATTCAAATGACCAATCTCTGTCTTCACAGTACTCTTCACTTGGTCCAGAATGGTGGGGTGTGTTTTTGTTTTACAACCACACTCACGTCACAATTGGTGCAGGTGTTATTTTAAGTAAGGTATTTATATAATGGAAATGTCAATGCACATACAATAGCATTTACATCCCAAACTCTCAAACTATCATAATGCATTCCGAAACTCAAACCTGACCATGGGTCCTTGTACGGACTAGAGCTAAGTTAGCTGTGCACACATGTACATATACACTGCATGGACACTGGTGCAAATATCGGATCTGAGATGTACCCACCAATCGAGTATTTCTCCATACATTTGGCCAAACAAGCTGCTTCTGAAAAGTTGTTTTTTGTGAATGCACATAACTAAAATTTTTTCCTTGAACAGTCATATCAGTTAAGTTCTGTCACTAAAATGCATATCCTGGAAAGCAGGCAACCAAAGGTTGTTAAGCCTGAATAAAGCATATCCATTTAAAATGTCAAACAAATATTGACAGATTTCCTTTTTTTGGGGGGTGACGGGGGTTGAGGGACAGGTATTTGCCATGCTTTTATTTTAACCTTAAGTGATGTCAGTTCCTACCACTATGCCACTACTTATTTATTTCAATAAAATGTGGGTACAGTGGAAGTAGAGGGAAATGTAAGGAGTGGCTGGGGTTTTGGTTTGCTTTTTGGGGGGAGGGTTTTTTCTGTTTTTTTTTTTAAACTCAGTACATACAAAGTTATCTGTTAGAAACTGTATTTTTTAATCCATCATATTTTGCATCTTTAAAGGGACACTATCCAATTCATTATTTTTTCAACTGATTGATTTAAAAATTGCATTTTTCGGATAGAAAATCCTTTAAATAGTATGTCCTGTTTTTTGCGGGGTGGGGAGTTCAGTCCTTTAAAAGAGGATGATGATGTTTATAAGAATCTTTTTAGCCACAAAAGAGATGGCTCTGATCCTACAGCTGGATTCATGTTGATTGGTGTCTGGGGGATTGGTGCTCTCACAAACCAAAGAAATAGAAGGTAAAATTATGGGAACTTTTCAGTTTTATTAATCAATAGCAACGATAAGTTTAAATTTTATTGCTAATTTTAAGTTAATGGTGTCCCCTTAAATGGCGGCTGTTTTGTAATTCAGGTAATGCAGACTTTTAGTAACTTCCATTTTCTTGCTGCGTATGAAATATTTTATCTTTAGCCTTTGACACATTTTAAAAACACTTGTGCAGTGTGTATTCTACCTCCTGTTAAAATAGCTCAGAGAGCTCAAATGAATCTCTGAGGAAAAGTAACTAATTGTCTTAATTGTCCTGTGATTCTTCATGCCCTTCCCTTAATACCATTTTTTATTTTCTTTGAAAGAGTTTTTTATGCTTGCTTGATGGTGCTGGACTTGAATAGTATTTGACAAGACTGTTTTTAGGATATAGAACTTTAATAACATTGAAGTTTCCTACTCGCTTCTTCATCAATGTTCTTCAACTCTGACCACCCTTACAGAACAATTGGCAGTTCAGGTTCCTAGATCAGCAGTTCTCAAACTGTAGGTCAGGACCCCAAAGTGGGTCACAAGCCCATGTTAATAGGGTCACCAAGGCTGGCGTTAAACTTTCTGGGACCCGGGGCCAAAGCCCAAGCCCCATTGCCAATGGCCAAAGTCAAAGCCTGAGCCCCACTGACAGGCTGAAGCACTTTGGCTTTGGCCCCTCTTCCCAGGGTGGCAGGGCTGAGGCAGGCTCAGGCTTCAGCCCTCCCCGCCCCCCCCACCCTTCTGGGGTCATGAAGTAATATTGGTTATCAGAAGGGGGTTGCGGTGTAATGAAGTTTGAGAACCCCTGATCTAGATTATAATCAGTGACCTCTTCAACTGGGATTGAGGTGAGTAGCAATTGTGATGGCAGTTCATTCAATATAGGCACCTGTCCATTAGGAAATAGACTGAAATCCACTAACTCACTTTATATAGGCCACTAACCAACAGATGGTAACAGCCCACTACCAACCTGAGCCAATCTGTCGCTACCAGTCTGAACAGTCTGGAGGAGAAAGATTTACTATTGCCAGTGTTCTACGCCATTCACTTTTTTTTTTTTTTTGAGAACCTGATCCTTCAAGCACCCCAACATGCAGAACTGACATTGACTTCCCCTAACATCAAGAGCATTGCACTAGAGATGAGTTTGGGGAGGGGGGGTTATTAAGTTCTTTTTCAAATAAGATTAATAAAATGCCTCTTAACCAAACTCCAATCTTTAGATTCTCAGCCCTTTAAACTAAGTTGATAGTCTGAGAAATGTTAGTTTTGGCTTTAGAAACTGTGGTGTGTGTTGGAAGTGAATCCTCTTCTGATTCAATATTGTACTTGCATTTTATCTGTAAAGCTGCATGTGTTAGTGCCCTGGTGCATCCACCCCTTCAAATCACACAGCGGCACGATAAGAATATCTGCTCTTTAGAATCCATAAAGTTAGCAACTCAGAGGGAGGCTGAGATACTACAAACGATTGTTAATCTGGCGTGTTGCAGATGGAGTGTTTTAATCGTTCTCAAATTCGGAAAAGTTGAGCCAGTTGAAACGCCATCATTTCTGGGTTGAGGTTCTATCAGGTGATTCATTGCGGGGAAGGGAACCCTGCAACAACCAAAATCTTATGGTAATAAGGGAATATAATGTGAGAAAAAGACATGTTTTATTTAACATATACATAATCATTACTCATTTTGTTTGGGTCATTTCAGATGCACCATTATGGGCTTACATCACTTTTTTATCGGCTATTTCTCCCCTGCCCCCCCATGTTTTGATTTAAAAAATGCCATGTTTAAGGAGGATTTAGAAAGCTTTGAAAAATGGATTTGTGCTACTTTAATATATATAAGCCTGAAACGTCTATTCCAGGGCGACGAGGAACTGTGGTAGCTGGTCATGATGCTTAACGCAGCATAATTTATGTAGTAGAAACTAAAGTTGTGAGTTGAAATTCTGGGGGTGCATGTGACCAATGGGCTGGAGATCTCCCCCCCCCAACCCCCCAAGTGTGTTGGACTGAACTAGATGATACCTGCCTTTAATTGGAGGAGGCGAGGAGAGAGGTAGAACATATGCTGACTTAATTGGAACCAAGGTTCTGACCCTCAACTTTCTTGGGCTAGTGCAAAGCAGCCCTCAAGCCACCTAACTAGACCCTAGCCTTGCATTGGGGAATCCAATGAGTGGGGAACAGGAAGCACGTACAGGTTATCCCTACCTCCTGCAATCACCATCTGCTCGAATGGAGCAGCCCCCAGTGTATAGAGGAGTGGGGGGAAAAGATAACGGGTGAATATATTCAAATAATATGGAGTCTGATGGAAATAGAAAAGTGGCCCTGGGTGTGTTGGGGACCACTAATATAGAGATTCCTTTTCCTGTCCCAAATACTAGTGCTAGCTTTTCCAGTAGGTGAGAATGAATTTCCCAGTGTCAGCCTCCACACATTTGGGTGAGTGCCGGGGTAGAAGGAGAGACAAGCCTCTGGTAACATACTTGCTTGCACAGGTATCACCATGGCCTCCGACCGAATAGAATGTCAGACCTGTTCAGGTGTGGGTGACTCTTACCATCCAGGTGGTGGAGTCTCATAGAAGTGATACAAGTCACCAGACTTGGGATCCTCAGCTCCAAAATATGCAACCATCTAGATTCTCCTGCAGCTCAGAGTAAATGGCTTGGTATTTCATAGCAAAGGGTCCCAACTCCAAACCTCTTCTGACAATTGGGAAGTAGATGTTGTTACATTCAGGTCAAGGTAGCTCTTAAATCTTTTGGACCAGATCTTCTGCTGGTATAAATGGAAATGGGCTTTTCAGTTACAATGGCGCAGCCCATTTGCACCAGCTCAAGATCTGGCCCTTTGAATGGATTGCTTAAAAATACACTAAAGAGAACTCAACCCAGGCTTAAAAAAAATTCCCATGAGCAATCTATTGTTGCTACTGTCAAGTCCACCTTCTGTATGGTGCAGGTGGGATTTGGCTGAACTTTCTTATCCCTGTGCCATGTAAGGAATCCTCTCCCAAAGTAGAGCAAATATTTCTCGTCTTCATTTCTTAGTGGAGATGCACAGTGGAAATAGTGCATCTTCCCACATGCAAAACAACTGCATTGTAAGTTCCTCAGCTTTATGTGCTAAACGTTGCTTTGATCATGATCCATTATTTCTCCCCCATCTCCTGTGTGTCGTTAGACCCCTTGAGAGAGTCTTCCAAACTGCACAGCAAGTCACTGCCCTACAAGAAGGGAAAAAATATATGTGCCGTCTCCCGCCATCCCCGACAATAGACGACTTTACTGAAAGTCAATGCCATCCACTTGCATTTATCACTGCCACTCTTGCTCTGCATATTTTTGGTATTCGCCATGCATTGTTAACGGTGATTGTCATGTAATTAAATCACTGCTCATCACAAGAGCCTATTTTTATGCTGAGATAAGCATCAAAAGTCTGCCGCAGCATCCCCCAGATCAATAAAGATGTTCCCTGTAGGATTACAAATAGTCTGGGGTTGTGCAGGGCACCAGAATTAATTAGGAATGATTTCTCTTTTTCTTTCCACTTTCAATACATTTTTAATTGTTAATTCATTTTCGATGGGCTTGTTTTTAACTCTGCCTTGATGCCCAGATGCCTCTGTTCATGGATTTTGAGCATCATGTCACTTGTGGCAACACCTCTTAGTCCTCACCACTCTTGCCATCCCATCTATAGTCATAGAATCATAGAATATCAGGGTTGGAAGGGACCTCAGGAGGTCATCTAGTCCAACCCCCGCTCAAAGCAGGACCAATCCCCAATTAAATCATCCCAGCCAGGGCTTTGTCAAGCCTGACCTTAAAAACTTCTAAGGAAGGAGATTCCACCACCTCCCTAGGTAACGCATTCCAGTGTTTCACCACCCTCCTAGTGAAAAAGTTTTTCTTAATATCCAACCTAAACCTCCCCCACTGCAACTTGAGACCATTACTCCTTGTCCTGTCCTCTTCTACCACTGAGAATAGTCTAGAACCATCCTCTCTGGAACCACCTCTCAGGTAGTTGAAAGCAGCTATCAAATCCCCCCTCATTCTTCTCTTCTGCAGACTAAACAATCCCAGTTCCCTCAGCCTCTCCTCATAAGTCATGTGTTCCAGACCCCTAATCATTTTTGTTGCCCTTCGCTGGACTCTCTCCAATTTCTCCACATCCTTCTTGTAGTGTGGGGCCCAAAACTGGACACAGTACTCCAAATGAGGCCTCACCAATGTCGAATAGAGGGGGACGATCACGTCCCTCGATCTGCTCGCTGTGCCCCTACTTATACATCCCAAAATGCCTTCTTGGCAACAAGGGCACACTGCTGACTCATATCCAGCTTCTCGTCCACTGTCACCCCTAGGTCCTTTTGCGCAGAACTGCTGCCTAGCCATTCGGTCCCTAGTCTGTAACTGTGCATTGGGTTCTTCCGTCCTAAGTGCAGGACCCTGCACTTATCCTTATTGAACCTCATCAGATTTCTTTTGGCCCAATCCTCCAATTTGTCTAGGTCCCTCTGTATCCTATCCCTACCCTCCAGCGTATCTACCACTCCTCCCAGTTTAGTATCATCCGCAAATTTGCTGAGTGCAATCCACACCATCCTCCAGATCATTTATGAAGCTACTGAACAAAACCGGCCCCAGGACCGACCCCTGGGGCACTCCACTTGACACCAGCTGCCAACTAGACATGGAGCCATTGATCACTACCCGTTGAGCCCGACAATCTAGCCAGCTTTCTACCCACCTTATAGTGCATTCATCCAGCCCATACTTCTTTAACTTGCTGACAAGAATACTGTGGGAGACAGTGTCAAAAGCTTTGCTAAAGTCAAGAAACAATACATCCACTGCTTTCCCTTCATCCACAGAACCAGTAATCTCATCATAGAAGGCGATTAGATTAGTCATGCCTAGCTATTGGTTCAAAAGCGCAGTAAATGTTCTTAAGACTGAAACACTTTACATTGTAGGCTGTGTGATGGACTTTAGATAGTGATGATGATGATGTATTGTTCCGGGCCCCATTGTGTACAAACACATAGGGTCTGTCTACACTTCCAGCTTTCCACATGTCGGACTGCAGGTTCTTGCCCCTACCCCTCTATCATTCATGCTTAAAGCCCTTAGATATATGTCCATGGGTGTGTAGACATCCCACTAGGGGTGGGTGAGAGCATGCATTGACATGTGACCCATCTCTCTACCCTCCCACTTTGTGGTGTGAACATAGCAATGATGCAGTGAACTGCCCTCGAGTCTACCTAGTCCTTCTTCATCATTCCCACATTCCCTGTCCCGTATCTTCTAGTCTTTTGGCCTCCTCAGGTTCCTCCCACTTGGTCTCTATAGACCACAAGTTATCTGCTATTTTATATACCCTTGCTCAGCATTTATCTCTTCTCTTTCTGTGTGGACTGCTCCACTTCCACAACTCGCTCCAGCTCAGTTTGCCCTGCCATTTGAAAGTGTTCTCCCTCCAGTGTGCTGCAAGCTGGCCAGAGAGGCTCCCAGAACCATGACTGCAGCAGAATCTCACAGAATATTCACCTTTATGAGGTCCCCTGGAGGCTGGAGCAGCAGGACAGCCATCAGACAGTGGTGTAGTGCAGGGAGTGGATAAAACATCTGAAGTGCCTGTACCACAAGGCCAGCATCACGCACAGCAGGTGTGGCACATGCCCAGTACATGCCCTTGCTATAAAGAGTTTGATAGGGTTGTTGGCACCACTCCAGCATTGAGCCCACCATCTCCTATGATGTCCTCCTGACTCCAGTGGGTCTTATTGTGAGACTGGAAGAAGGGGAAGCAGGTGGCAAGATCAGCTGGGACCATGGAAGGCTTGCAATCCCAGGAGTAGAAAGTGAAGCTTGAAGCCTTGAATCAGCCCACTAAGCAAGGTGCGGGTAGCAGACATTCAGTGCTCCATTTTCCAAGGAGCTCTTCGGGGATGAACCTGGGAACCAGCCTGGAGAGAAACAGTCAGCAGCTGCCCTGAAGAACTTGCATTCTAAAACAGTAAAGATAAATGGTGATAAGGGAAACTGAGGCACTGAACAGTGATGTGACTTGCCCACAGTCACTCAGCAGGTCCGTGGCAGAGCAGGGAGTGGATCCCAGGTCTCCTATCCCCCAGTGCAGAGCCCGTTCTACTAGAGCAGTCTACCTCCCACTGTATAGTTTTTCTAAATTATCCACTATTTTTCAATATATGTCAGATAAATATAGACAGTTAAGTACAGGCGAATGTGGAAACTTATTCTGTGGGAAAAATAGATTTAGGATTTTTTCTCCAACTGAGGGTTAATGCATCTCTTCTGAAGGTTCTAGTAAAGGAAAAATAAGGGACCAGTCATACAGTCCTCAGTGCATGTACAGAGCAATTAAAGGAATCTGATGTGAGTTATAACAGTGCAAATCAGGAGCAGTCAATGGAATTGAAGTAGTTTAAAATTGGAGTGAGGTTGGAATCAGGCCTATTGACTTCAGAGAGATGAATGCAATTTTCTAAAAGATTGGTTTAGAATCAGGAGGTTTTGTGAATTTGTATATTATTGTTTAATCCCTCTTCCTAATGGGGAAAAGCCTCCAAGTCTGAAATAAATTTTGCCTTTGAGAGAGTGTATACTCTATTTGTTTAACTACATTCTACATATCCTTTATGCATATCCTATAACTTATTACCTGTGCATGGTTTTTCAGTTAAAGGAATGTTTCAAAATCTAACTTACTTTTCACTATTGATACTTGATTAACTTTTTTTGCATTTCACGCAAGCCTAGACAATGATATAAAATTCCCAGCTTTACTTTTGTTTATAGTCCCTTTCACTTTCTTGTTTTCATATATCAGAATTGTCTCCAAATTTCCCATTCAGATCTCTTATCTGCCAAAACTGTTCTGTCAACATTACTTGGACATCAGAACCAATTGGTGCTCACCCCATTTGCATGCAGAGTTGTTTCTACAGCAGCAAATCCAGGTCATCAATCAAGGCTCAGGGCCACATTGTGGTATGTGCTGTACGGACACCCACTGGAGTTCCACGGACATCTGTGGGAATAACTGTAAGTAAAGACTGCAGAATTGGAGTGTAATATGTAATTGCAAATTATGCATTGTGAGCCTGCTAGAATTATTTGAGAGAGGTGACCGAATCAGATAAGCAGTAGAGATTGAAACTACAGGGGTGTGTGTGTGTGTGTGTGTGTATATATATATATATATATATATATATATATATATATTGAAATAACCATACAATACTGATATTCACAACCAATATGAGCACAATGATCTCAGCCATGAACATTGCACCTCCATCAACAACAAATTGCAATGATAACAGAGGCAGCAGAAAGACATTGTCGTGAAGGTCTCAAAGAACGGGTATGCGTAATATACAGTGGGGTTCAATGTGAAACAAGGGAGAGACCTTTGCCTTAGTTGCCCACTGATCTAAGGGCTGAGTGCTGTTTCCTTTGAACATCCAACAGCATGAAAAAAATACCTTTCCCGTCGATATTTTTTTTGGGGAGGAGAGGTCCTCACTCCGTTGGTAGCCACAGGGAAGAAGCATGGATTAGAACAGGTTAAGGGTTACTGTGGGGATAAACAGCCAGTTCTCAGCATGCAAAGGAAGTGAATAGTTGGGTGACAGGTTCTGTTCTTTATGGGCCTAATCTAAAGTCCATTGATGGTAGTGGAAAGATTCCATTGGAGCTGTGGACCATGCATTATATTTGTTAACCCCCTACCGGGGGACAAATACTGGCCAAAGGTGTCACTGAGAAATAATTTAGATGAGTCTAAACTAAAGGATTGTGAGATTCTTCACAAAGGCAAGCATAACTGGGGTCCCCAGCAACTTAACAATGGAGGAAATGCATACTGGAGATGCTTTTAATCTGCTCTCTCACACTGTTGCATGAGAAAGGGAGAGCTAGACACTGTTGTGGACAGCTGAGTGGGAGGTTTTCCCAGTGTGTGGAGGGCACTAAAGAGTGGAGTGAGGAATTAGGTGCATTGAAGGAATAGCACATAATACAGACACCCACATTCACTGTTGACTTACATGCCCATGCTATGGCATTGTATTACTCCTGAATGTAGGTCAGTGAATGATGTAGAGAAGACCAGCTGTACATTGTTTGCCTCCTCTGATAATACAAGGGTAGAAGGGCACTTGAAACTATGAGGCAATAAACTTAAAACAGATGAGAAATGCTTTCCCACAATATATAGCTAGCTGGTGGCATTCACTACCTCAGGTTAATACTGAGTGACTGCTCACACCTGGACTAAGCTGACCTGGGTGCTGATCGCCGGCGTTAATTCTGCAGCGAAGACGTACCCATCCTGAAAGGGAGTCCCTGCCCGCCAGGGCTCACATCCTCAGTAAACAAGTCAAACAAAGGGGTGGGAAGCAATATGTGCGCAGCCTCTTGAATAAGCTCTGTAATGAAAATCTCAGTCAACCTCACAGGCTTCTAAAGACTGACTCTTGCTTTAATCGGAAGTGTGTAGAACTGAATTTGATTATAGATGATGGGTTTTGCACAGCAAGAAACCCGGCACATGCTCATCTCTGTGTTGGGGCAGAGGGGGTAGGTTTTTAGAGCTCAAAGTACTCCTAGATATATACTGAAGGCATTTGCTCTGCAGTTGCTGGCAAAAGGCAACTGTCCCCAGAGAATGATGGAATTCACACGCCTGTCAGCCAGCCAAAAGCTACCTGTCCTATATTTACATGTAATGACACAATGCCTGAGGACCTAAGGGAACTGGCAGCAGCCAAACATGCCACTTGTTCAATCGCTTGCTGTACTTTTCCCGTGAATGCACCGAATGGATCTGATTTTGGGAGTGAACCTTGGCACATATTAGGGTTCGCCTACCCTGCAAACAAAAGACCCGCAGCAGACCTCAGAGCCAGGGTCTAAGATGTGTTGCCACAGGTCTTGGGGTTTTTGTTTTTGTTTTTTTTGCTGTGTACATGTACCCTTAATCCCCCAAAGTGTGGCATCTTTCTCACTGCAGCATTGCACGTTATTATTGGAAGCAAATGGTTCTCTCCTCCTACCATGCCAGCAGAACCCCACTGATTTCAGTGGAGTCACTGCTGACTTACCCCAGTGTAAATGAGAGAAAAATCAAGCTCATTTATCTCTGAATTTCACCTCCCTTCATCCTGAGAAAGACAGTTGGGGTTTCATCCCCTTATGCCCTCAAATCCCTAGTGATCCATAGTTTGCCATGGACCTCTGTCAGTGCTACTAAAGGGAGCACAGATGGCAGGGGTGTTCTGTCCCACTTGAAGAAGGCTTTAGTTGAAAGGAAATTGTTGATTAAATGCATCATGAATCAAAGAGCTACAGATAACTCACACAAGGGGCAGGATCTTCTGATGGGGGTGTGTGTGGAAAGGCTTTCCATCTCCTTCAGTCCTGGGGCTGGCTAGGGGCACAAATTGGAGCACCCACAAGGGTACAAGAAATGGGAATCAATGTTTAAAAACTCTCAAGTGCAATGTTCAAAGACTGTAAAATACTCCACAGTCGTTTTTCTGTAAGACATGGCATAATATAAAATGCACCAAAGGGGGTGTGCTATGAAGGCTTTCTTGGCACGGGTTTGAGGTTCTGCAATGCAGGAGTGGTGGGTAAAACCCTGCTACAGCACCATGAATTCTACATATAAGTTATAGAAATATGATGTAAAGATTTTGTTTTAATTGGGCGGCTCTTTTTGTGTCCTGCCATCTCTAAGGCCAAGTGCCTGAAGTACAGCGGGTAAAATCCTGGCTCTGCTGAAGTTGATTGAAAATTCCCATTGACTTCAATGGGGTCAGGATATCACTGCATGATTCTGCTTGTCCACGGCTGAGTGGGAGCCATAAAAACCTCAAAAATAACTTGACTATCCCTAAATAGTCACCTTTTAAAAACCCTTTTCCCCGTTTTGAGCAATTGCTCTCCCTTGCCTGTCCTGGGTATTGGGTCAGGCTACTTTGGAAGGGATAGGAGGGGACATCCAAATGTGGGGGAAAGGAGGATACATTTTTGTGGCAGAGTGAACCAAAAAAGCCACCCCAACTTGGCTATTTGAAGGATTTTGGATTGTTAGAATAAGGCCTGAGGAGATAGATTAACAATCAGAGGGCAGGTGAGGGGATCCAAGGTCACAGTGCTTATTGCATCATTGAAAGGAGCTTAGCTCCCACAGTGAAGGCTCTAAGAACCTAAACAGAAAAGAAGAGAAAGCAGCATGATGAATTGCAGAGGGATGCAAGAAATTAATGTATTACGTGGATGTCACGTGCGAATGTGCAATTGCATGTGTGTGGCTGTGTATGTGTGCATTATTGTTATGTAATTATAAAAGCATATATATTTCTGTATGAGTGTAAGTAAATCTTGGCAGTGTTTGTTTCAAAGTCATTTCAGCTTGGTTTGCTTCCCTGTGTTCTGTTCAGCAGGGTCCTTGCAAAGAGTTCCTCTCCTTTCCCCTTTCCTCTTCCCCTTCCTCCTCCTCCCATCATCTCTGCTGCCCAAAGTCATCCTTCACTCTCCGAAAACTGACTTCTGTTTATGGAGCGGCTGGCAGCAACAGCATTCCGGACCTGAGCCCTGGCTAAGAAACAAGCCTGCTTTTCCCTGAGCTGTCAGGAGCTTTTAGAAATAACACCCTCCTCTGAGGAAGTCAGAATAGCAACAGGAAAATAACTAAAACCTATTATAAAACAGTTGTCCAAGAACTTAGGCACGGCGCGGGGTAGAGATCAATATGCTGTGAAGGTTAAATCTATTTTCACACTGTGTTCTATTTCACAGTTTAATGGTGTTTTAATGTGTCTGTCACTGAGCCCCCTTCATGTTTTGCAGGTAGAGCCTTTACAAAGGAGAAAGAACCTTGGCTTTACAAGCTTCCCAGTAACATCTTATTTACCAGCTGAGATCTGACACTTTCCCTTCCTCTCTGGAGAGACGCTGGCGTCCGACTATTATTTTTTAAAGACCTAATGCGGTGTTGCCTTTACAATAATTTCAAATGATCTTTTTTTTTCAAAATGGTTTTTGGGAAGCTGGGAGCAGTTGGGAATGACGGGCCTGCATGAAGAGGGACGGAAATACCTAGGGAATGTTTGAACAAGGTGTATACACTAGGGATGTGCTAACTCCCTTTGCCTAATTTGGCACCCAATCCAAAACGGTGGCTTCCAAACTTTGGCTCAAATTCTAATGCTAATGAGGTTTGTCTCCCACTTTCGGAGAGCATGGAAAAAGAAGCAGACGAACGAAGGTGAGGAGACCACAGATCGAAGGAAAAGATGGGATGCAAAATGGAATAGGGAGAAGGCAGAAGGAAACACAACTCAAGAGTGACACTAGGGGAAAAGAGAGCTGAGAAGTAGGGGAGGGAAATGATGCTAACATCCAGAAGTAGGTGGTTTCTATCCCTAATACTTAGCACAGGCTGCCTTCTGGCTTGACTAAAAACCCTGTTTGTTTGCTTTTAATTAAACCACTTGGGTTTCAATTACAGGGGGAAATAGCTCGCAAGCTCCAGCCACTGGTTACTGTTTGTTCGGCGCTTAAAAAAGGTAAAGCGCCGTGTAAATGCCAAGTATTGTTGTTGTTCATGTTACAGCCTGCCTACTGCAGGAGCTTCAACACTCCTCATACTGCAAGACATTCAGCCATTCCCTGCCTCTTGGCACTTGCATACTACGGTGATGAGAATGGGGCACAGAGGGGTCTGTTTTTTCACGGGGACCTCTAACTGTATCCGGCCTCTTCCACCAGGCAGGAGGCTTCCCCATATGTTTCATGGGACAGTTTAAAATTGCTTTCTTCAGGATGAATGTGCCCCACCCATCTTTGGGTCAGATTCATCAGCACCATTATCAGGCCTAACCCTCACCAAAACCAGAGGAGTAATGTCTGCTGAAGCCAGCTGTTAATCTTGCCCCATCTCTCTATACTCAATTCCCTCCGTTTACCTAGAACCAGTCTCTTCTCTGTCCTTTCCCATAATGTTACCCCTGTTATTATGAGAGCCTTTTCCTCTGCATCGCCTGCTGTCTGGAACGCATTCTTACATCCCCCCCATATAATTTCAAATCTCATCTGCAAACACCTACTCCCCCTTTGTCCATATCTCTTCATTTTTTCCCCATCCTATTTAATGCTGTCGAACAAGCTGGGATGTACAGTTCGTAGGAAAGGTGATATAGAATGAAGGTCTATATTGTATTATATCTTACTTGGAATCAGCTGTTAAAAAATCCAAAGCTTCCCCTTGTACTGGTTGCTTTGCTAGAGTAATAGACATTTGTTCTTTCAAGTCCATCATGGGTTGGTGCTTTCCAGATTGAGTATTGACCTGCAGAGCAATGACTTGGCTTAAGCCATGTGTCCCACTGTACCAGACATGTCTGTAATGTGTTTTTTAGCTTTGCTGCCTTGCATGTTCCAAGTTCCTCTCTTCTCCCCCTTTTCATTTTCCATTGTTTAAACAACAGTCTTCTGGTGAATGTGGAGCAGAACTGGCCCTGTATTGTGGGGCCAAAATAAACTCGGTGCTTATTGTGTTTTCCATCCCTCACAAGGTGAAATACCAACTCTATGAGCTATTGACCTCCTGATGGGAGCCTGTGGTCTGGAAATCCAGTGGCAGATTTCCCGGGACAGAACTCCTTCTTGACCGACGTTGCTGAAAGTTAATCTCCGGTCCTTGGGAGTTAGAGGAGCCAATGGGCTGATACAATAGCTTCAACAGCAATCTGATTTTTTTTTTTCAGCCTGGTTTTTCCAGCTTAACTTTGCAAATGCAAGATATTCAAACTTCAATGGGTCTAACCCAAAATGCCAGATCCAAAAACTCGATCCAGATCCAGATTTTCCTAAACATTCAGGGTCTTGGATCTGGCCCTTTATAAAGTGGAGACCTGGGTCTGGAATTTGGATCCTGCATTTTGGTTCTACTCTGTGCTTTTGGATGCTTATTCCAACTGAACTGGACCAGATCACTGAACCCTGTGAGGGTTTGCTGTTCACTATCTTTACCCTGCATGCTTAAAGGACTGTTTCTCTTAGTGCAACCATTAGAGCAAATACATGAAAGCTTGCATTGCAGGCACAGAGATATGGTTAAACTCACGCTCTCAGAAGTGAGGCTGACAATACAACCATAAACGTTATATGACCCTGACTATGTGAGTACAGCTTCGTGTGACCTAGGCCAAATTTGCATGCTAAACCCCAAACTCACAGATTAAAGTGAAAACTTAAATCTGCTGGGTAGTGTATATTAAAGTATTTCTTTCAGTCAAACTATACAGAAACAGAACTTGAATATCCTCTGGAATTCCATCATCAGTATATCTTGGGTTAGGAGGCCAGGAAAAGAGGTAGGAGTTGGCAAGAGAAAAGTATGAATAAAACAGAAGGCCCGTTTTTTGCAGCCACAAAGTCTTGTCCGTTTCTCTGTTTTGCAGCTGATCCCTGTTTTTAATCTCACTTAAAAGTAACATTTCTTGAGGTGGTTAATGCAGTCATGTTGCTTAATAAAAACTCCTCTTTACTATAGTCTCCCTGTAGAAATACTTAAGGATCCAACTAACAGACCAGAAGAAACTTAAATGTTAAGGAAGGAATAAGAGTAGGGTGGCCAAGATGTTGTTGTGAAAACTAGTTAATCCCCAGAGGGATGGGACGTGAGGATTTATTAATTTTTAGAGAGTTAGAGGAGCCAATAGGTGCTCCTATGCAAGGGAATTAAGATAGTTTCTGGGACTTAGGTGGAGCCAGGTTGAACCGTCTGCCGAGATTGAAATCCAACATTGTCCTATGCTGAGAAGCTCTCTCTACTGCACAGTGTGATCTTCTCTCAGCTGTGGGTTCATGACTATTCACCCAGGCTGGGAATTCATGGAGAAGGGCTGGCATGTAAGCCAGTAGTAGAGATGGACCTGAGAACCCTGAGCAGCTCCAGGCCGGGAAGGAGGACTGGCCATGCTGTGAGTAGGTGTGCATAGTGGAAGACCATGAGGCTTGTTGGGCACTGGGAGAGGTGAATGCTTTCGTGCTTGTCTAGGGCAAGCCTGGTTCTAGTGAGGTGACTTTGATAGTCTGTGGAGATAAGTCATTCATAGCAGGTGATTTATTTATTGAATGTTCCCTCATTTTCTGTTCACAAGTTTGGCAATAGCAGTTTGCAACTTTTTCAAATGTATTTTCTCTACCTTATGCACTGGATAACTTTTTTATATGAATAATTATGGATCTCTAGGTTGTTCCTAAGCAGTCAGTTGAGAGTTTGTGGGACCAGATTCTCAATGGGTATAGCTCCATTGAAGTAGATAGCCAATATCCAAGCTGTGTCTGTTCATTTCCATTCCACTATGACACATGGTACATTTCTGTTTCCTAAGTTGATGAGTACAACTTTGGAGTCAGGTTTCTGCTGCTGATAATCGCCTTCCAGAGTTCAACATCTGCTGTCTCAACATATTCTCTAAAAGTCACTTACATTTGGTTCCCCCCAGAAAATTCTCTCCCTAAAATTCTCATACAAAACAAGAACCATAGCGGCGCCACCATTTGTTAGGCCATTCAGTTGTATTCAAATATTCACAAAATAGCAACCCAGCTGTAATAATCAGTGTTCTGTGAATTCTAATGCAGCATACACATGATCAAGAAAGCTGATACCCAACCATTGAGTCCCAGTGCTTTGATTTAAGGAGTTTCCAATCACCAGGGATATTACAGTGATATACAGGTTTATGCCACAAGCAGTTATCAGTGTAGGTTCCAACAGACAGCTGCTGTAGGACTCACATTTGCATCAGACAAATAGCTTATTCCTTGTTCTATGAAGCCTCAGTTGCCTAAGATTTTGTTTTTTTCAATTTCAAATGTTCAGATATGTCTATTAAGTTATTGAAGTGGAACAAATCAATGCATAACCCAGTATTAATTGTCTACAGTCAAAGAATGAGAACTTTCTTTTTGCAAAATTAAAATTGACAAGCCATTAGCGTAAGCTTTGTTCTAATCACATTCCATACATATTATTTAAATTTTCAATGATGGAATTGACATAATTTGAAAGCTATCTGCTGTTAATGTGCAGCTATGTTTTATTATCACTCCTTTAAAGCTGGTTGGTAACAATGGGATAGTTCACACTATTAATCAGCATCGTGCATTGCAGACTAGACCATTACGCCAATTGACCTTCTTACCCAAGAAACCTCCGATGAAGCACAAGATTCAGTTCAAAATATTTTGGTGAAATCCTGATCCCACTGAAAGCAAATGGACTTTTGCAATTGACCTCAATGGGGGCAGGATTTCATCTTTTGAGTTGCATCTGAGAGAGGAGTAGTCCTCAGCGGGTGTAAATCAAAGGAGCTGTGTTGATTTACACTAGCTGAAGTTCTGGTCCACTGTTTGAAACAGGATGAAAACCTCATGCCCAAGTAGAATTGGCACGGACTGTGATATTGCAGTGAAATTGTATGGAGAATACAGCCACAGACCAATATGTAACAGTCATGCCCTTTACACAACTCAAAGAACAAGTAAGGAGCTGTTTTGGTTGATGGTCAGAATTTCAGTAATGTCTCTATAAACTTCAAGCACCCATTGCATTCCACTCCTGTAGTGTTTTGTTTTCTTTTCAGACCCCCTTGAAACCATATGTAACATCTCAAAGGTATTTCCTAGACAGGGAATGTAATAAGTAAATAAAGTCAGAAATCTCCTTTAAACACTTAAGAAAATATAAATTGTGGCACAGGGAATGTTTTGGCTCATTGAGCTTTCTCAAGTGGGTACTCTTGACTTGCTTTCTGGAACCACTGCAACAGCTAGTGAAGCTGCTTTGATTTCTAGCCTGAATAGATTCTTGCTTATTTTCATTTTCCCAACTATTTGCTGAGATACTTCTCCGCCACTGCATACCTGGCAGCTGCATCAGCAATTGCTGTTCCATGCTAGATGGTTAAAGGGAAGTTGTCAGCTAGGTTTTGGTCTAATACTTAGACTCGGTTAAAAGTTTAGATTATGATTTGAAGTTACCCCATATTAATACTGCTGAATTAGATCAGGATCTGGCCCATTATGTTTGTTGTTGTTTGAATTTCAGTATCACCTAGAAGGTCAAAATTACTATCTGGGCCTCTGTTGTACGGACGCGTAGCAAGAGATGGCCCCTGTAATGAGGAGCTTATGAACTAAATCAGTGGTTCCCAAACGAGGGGCGCCACCTGTTCAGGGGAAGCCCCCTGGCAGGCCAGGCTGGTTTGGTTACCTGCCGCGTCCGCAGGTTCGGCCGATCGCAGCTTCCGCTGGTCGCGGTTCGCCGCTCCAGGCCAGTGGGGGCTGAGGGAAGGGCGGCCAGCACATCCCTCGGCCTGCGTCACTTCCCGCAGTCCCCATTGGCCGAGAACTATGGCCAGTGGGAGCCACGATCAGCCGAACCTGTGGAAGCGGCAGGTAAACAAACCAGCCCGGCCCACCAGGGGGCTTCCCCTGAACAGGTGGTGCCCCTCATTTGGGAACCACTGACCTAAATAGACAAGCCAAACAAAGGAAGTGTGTGTTTTCATTTCCATATTATAGATGGGGACATAAAGCACAGATAGACTAAGTGAGTTGTCCAAAGTCCCACAGGAAGTCTGTGGCATAGCTAGGAATCTAATCCTTCTCCCCTTCAGATTAGCCCAGTGCCTTAACTGCAAGTCCATCCTTGAGACTTTTTTCAAGTTTTGATTTTTTTCATTTAAAACTCTCATGCATTAATTACCTTTGCATTTAAACAAATGTGTACCATTAACAACATGAAGATCAAGAATTAACATGCTACCACAAGCGGCAACTACAGCATAATGCCACTACAATATGCAGTTTGAAAAAAAGCACATTCTTTGCTTCCCAAAGATCTTTTATGCCTTATGCAGAGCTCCGGTTTAACCTCTTTGTGTTCAGGCTTTTGCCAAAATTGCCTGGGATCTAAATATTTCCCTGTTGTGTGGTGAACCCAAATTGCAACGATGCCATGGTAATGCATGAGAATGCAAAAATGAAGCCAACTAGAATCAGTGGTGAAACTGACTAGTCTAGATCCATTTTATGAACTGAGTTGAAAGGCAGCTATGCAAACAAAAGCATAAATGGTGATACCGAAGTACGTTTTTAACCATCTTTAAATGTCAGAGTAACAAAGGTTAGAAAGCAAGCATCACTTTGTTTTTAAAATAGTGTAGTGTTACATTAGAAACACAGAATCATAGAATATCAGGGTTGGAAGGGACCTCAGGAGGTCATTTAGTCCAACCCCCTGCTCAAAGCAGGACCAATCCCCAACTAAATCATCCCAGCCAGGGCTTTGTCAAGCATGACCTTAAAAATTCCTAAGGAAGGAGATTCCACCACCTCCCTAGGTAACGCATTCCAGTGTTTCACCACCCTCCTAGTGAAAAAGTTTTTCCTAATATCCAACCTAAACCTCCCCCTCTGCAACTTGAGGCCATTACTTCTTGTTCTGTCATCTGCCACTACTGAGAACAGTCTAGATCCATCCTCTTTGGAACCCCCTTTCAGGTAGTTGAAGGCAGGTACCAAATCCCCCCTCACTCTTCTCTTCCGCAGACTAAACAATCCCAGTTTCCTCAGCCTCTCCTCATAAGTCATGTGTTCCAGTCCCCTAATCATTTTTGTTGCCCTCCGCTGGACTCTTTCCAATTTTCCACATCCTTCTTGTAGTGTGGGGCCCAAAACATTGACACCACCCTTTTATAAAACATGGCCAGTTAATACTGTTGAAATTGAGTGATGTAGGTATACAGTTACAGTTTGGATGAGCCATGTTTACTTTTCAGCCAAGGGAGGATCCTATATTATTCAGGGGAGAATGAACATCTTACATTGTTTTGTTTAAGGAAAGGGAGTTATTTGACCTACAAAAGACTGCACCTTCTACCGGTGCACTTTCACTGTCCTCTTTCACCATGAGTTCCATACCAAACTCTGAGGAAAGAATGCCACCCATGAAATCATTGGCACCAACCTGGCTTTGTCTTGTAGGTATCCCGTCCAGCCCTGACCATGTCTGACCCTTCTTTATCTAGGGGGATCTAACAAGACCAAATTAAAAAGTGTGGTGTCCGTAATAGCTGGTCTTTTGGCTGGAAACACAGTTTTTTCCTCCACTAAACTGATTAAGAATGAGGAATTACTTATAGACATGGGTTTTACAAACTGGATATGACACATGGCCTGACTGAGAATTAAGCTAACCTGAAAGTCAGTCTGTTTCTTCGCAAGTTGGCCATGTGTGTTCCCAGCAGGATTGTTGGAGAGAATCTGTGTCCAGTGTATTCTGGACTAGTGTAATCCCCATTTCTCATTAAAATTATTTGCAAGTCCATTTATCTGACATGTGCATACAGCACAAAATAAAGCAATGAGAAACCAGTAATCTACAATGAAACCTTTGTTTTAAAATCCCCTTTTTTCTCTCTCCTTCATTTAAACTCCAACTGCCTATAGCACAAAGGACTCCATGACAGTGCTATCCTTTGCTGCAGAAGCTTGTGGCAGTTTCAGTTCACATTGCTTCTCATCTCCAGTCTATCCTGCCAGAGAAAGAGGAGAACCTTCTCTAAGGAATGACCCATTCAGTCACTGTGGGCTTGATCTGGATAGGCGCTGAATGTCGTCAAATCCCATTGACCTCAGTGGGATTTGAGAGCACTCCAGCACCCAGCAGGATCTGCTCAGCTCCTTACAGGACTGGGCCCTATGTTGTCAACTCGACGTTCACTCAGATGAATGGTATTTTCATTCTGGAGTCATCCACAGTATACCTGGACTGGACTAACCTGCATGACATTGAATTGTGTTAAAAATATTCGGTATGTAGAGCAGAGATTTCCAAATTATTATTTTGTTTAAGTGAGTGGGATTGAAATCTTTTTCTTACAGCTTTTAAGGTTCGCTCCATCCAAACATGTCTGATTGTGTAGGAACATTCTATAAATAGCCTCTGCTTTTTACCAAACCTGCTTTGCATGTAGATGTGAAGCCGCTTTCATCTCCATCTACTTCAGCTGGCGCCTTTTAAGTAACTTCCAGTTCAAGTGCTTGCTGATGTGATACAAGTTTCTGTCTCTTGGCAAATCCCCAGGCTGGAGAAGAAAATAACCCTGCCTGAGTAAGCTGAATCCCTTTGCTTTGTAAACTGGTCAGCGGTGGAGACAATGAACGGGAACCAGTATTGCCACAATTTCACTTGTCATAGACTCCAAAGCCATGAGGTATGGAGAATTTTTGAAGGGAAGTGGTGTCTGTTTGGCTTGCCTTCTGAGCGAAAAGAAGTTGTTCTTGCCGTTAATTTAAATTACATTGGAATTAGTCTCCAATTACAATTTTGGGGGTCTTTTTATTTTTAAGATGACAACAGTATAGGTATTTAAGTGCCATGGAGTCATCTCTGAGGACTGAGGGCCAGGTTTTGGTCTCACACGAGTGTAAATTCTGGAGTAAATGCTTTGACTTCATTGGACGTACATCAGCTTTACACTACTGGACCTGGATACGACTTACTCAGAGATCAAGTGAAGTAGCAGCATTGGTAGTGCAGGTTTCCAGCACACCACACTCTGCCAATGCAGACTTGGATTTGGTGACCAACCGGTTGGATTTATATGGGCGTTCCCTTTCCTATATTGAGTCAGATCTTGGACTAGTTGGGGACCAGCTCAGGAATGCTAGATCATGATCTCAGCCCACAGAGGACATGCCTCCTTTCTGCTAGAGATTCATAGAGATCCACAATTAACGAAATAGGTGACTTGTACATGCTGACGTCTCTCAGCAAAATGGAGGATCTTATTTCTATAGCAAGGGTTTATCTAGATGTGGACAGACTCAAACCGGAGAGACACGTGAGTCCCACCAGAGGCCCAAGGACCGTGTCCTGATTAACCTTTTGTCCCATGTGTCCCCGTCCCCTCGTTCTGTCCCTCTCTCCTCCCTGCTGGAAAGGGAACGAGGCAACTGGTTGGCTGCTTCTTCCTTTCCTCATGCCTCTCTTCCCAGGAGTTCCAGGCTGGCCCACTGGGCACCTTTGGGGAAAGGTGCACTAAGAGCAGAGGAAGAGGAAACAGTCTTTGTCTTTGTGGGCTCAAGCAGCCCTGGATAGCCAGGAGAGGTCACTTCAGGAGAAACCTTGCTCAGCCCTGCAAGGTGTGAGAGACTGGCTGCATTTGGGGCTGGAACAGGCACACAGGGGAATCTCAGAGTCAATCCCAGGCTGCCATTTCAGGTCCCTCCCAGATGCTGTCCAGGCCCCACCAGAGGAGCCAAGACACAGTCTGAGGGTACGTCTACATGTGAATGAAAGACCTGTGGCACGGTTGCAGCTGGCCCAGGTCAACTGACTCAAGCTCATGGGATTCAGGCTGTGGGGCTAAAAATTGCTATGTCTACATTCAGGCTCAAGCAGGAGCCTGGATTCTGGGAGCCTCCCCGCTCAAGGGGTCCCAGAGCTCAGGGTCCAGCCCAAGACTGAATGTCTACACAGCAATTTTACAGCCCTGCAGCTGGACACCTGCCAGCCTGAGTTAGCTGACCCAGGCCAGCTGCAGGTGTTTAATTGCTGTGTAGATTTACCCTGAGAGCCCCTGGTCTAGGGTGCTCTCGAGACCACCAATCCAGGCTATCAAGATTTACCTGGATGTTGTTCTTCTTGGCTTCATTTGAGTTCTTGTGAGCCCTGTAGCCCTTCATGTCCGCTGTGGACAATATCATGTAACCTACCTCTGAGGGTGGTAAAAAACGAATGACAGTTGGTAAAGCCCTTTGAGATCCTCAGAGTGGGGAGAGTCAGTGCCATCTCTTGTCTGGACCTCCATCACTGAAGGAAAAAAATTAAACCACGCATGGCATGGGAGAACCATTGCTGCTGTCAGCTTAAATCTGTGAGACATGCAGGCCAGTGCCTCTAAATACTGCCTTATTTCACACCTCAAATTTAAGTCCCTGAACTGTTGCTTGTTTGCCGTCCCTTATTTCCCCTCTGATTTTTTAACAAGCTGGAAGTGCAGCTGGAAATTAATGCTTCCTGTCCTTTTAAATAATAGGACATTAAAAGGGGGGTGAGGGTGTTCAATGTGCTGGCATTTAACATGCCACAATATTTCAGTTATTTTTCACAGGTTCGGGTGCTGGTGTGTTATTACAGCTGTTCTGAAATTCTGACAAAGAGGTGCATGTCTTTTTTTTTCCACTGTGTCCCACCATAATTGCTTTTTGCTGCATCTCTGAGCTGTAACCATGGCGATGCGCAACATTCATCAGAGGACCCTCTTGTTGTTTCCCTCGTGTGAATGAATGAAAAAAAAAGTAGCATAAAATATTCGGAGAAGTTTCCAAAAGATGGCTGGGTTTTAGTTACAAAAGGCAGAAGCTGCGTTGGGGAGGGGAATGGATGGGAGCTCCAGAGCGCTGGGCTTGTTCCCATCTGAGAGAGAGAGAGTGTGTCAGAATCTAGGGGCCCCATTTTTGTGGAAAACATACTGCAACTCCAAAGCTGTTGCCTTTTGAAAGGCGGAATTGTGATCCGAAGGGGCAAATAGAAAAGCTTGAGTCTTTTCCGATTGTCCTTGGTGACAAACTGGGCCTTGTTTTGGGAACTAGCTCATGTCGTTTATTACCATACTAAAGTCCTGTCAGTTCTGACCAGGCCTGGCGAAACCTTCTCACTCTGAAAGTGATTTACAGCTGCTCTTTTCCAGGATATTTTTCCCAACAGTCCCCCCTTTGCTCAGTGTCCAGGGAGAGAGATTCAAACAATTGGATGTGGTGGGAGTAGGAAGAGATGAGGGAGAGTGGGACCTTCCCAGCTCCAGTATGCCTGTGGACATCTGGCACCACTCTGTCCTGCTCTCTCCCCAAACCAAGTTTTCGATTAGCTAAAGCCTGCCAGGTAAATAAGCGACTCGGGCAACGTACCCTTTGCTAGGAATATGTGCACAGCCTAGGATTTCTTCCAAGCTGGGATGATTAGGCTATCCAGTGTTTAGCCAAGTGTCTTAATCAGCTTTGCCTACCAACGCAGCCAACTTCAGTGTCTCAGGAACTTACAGCTGACTTGCCAAGGCAGAATCAAAGAAAACAATGCCATGGTTAAGATGAGCTCTGCATGCTTTTTGCACTGTGCAAGGTTTGCACGTCATGATGAGCATTTCCTGTCCTGTAAGGTGATGTGGATGGTCATTTAGTTTTCATACTGTAATGCCTCCTGACCCTTTCCAGAGGGATTCCAGTAGAACGCGACATTTAGTTGTGTAATTGTATTTGATTTTTAAGATGCTCTCCTCACCGGTAGAGCTACACAGCTTGCTCCCATGAGGGCGTAGGCAATTGCCCAGTGTCATTTCAATGAATGTGAAAATAACGCTCTCCATGAGTGGAAAAGAGGACTGTAAGGAGTGGCAAGTAAGATTATGGATTATGTAGTTCTGATCTTGCTGTAGGCTGGGAGTCAGGAGGTCTGTGTGACCTTGAGTCATTCACTCAACTTCTCTGTGCCTCAGTTTCCTTGCCAGTAAAATGAGGTTAATAATATTTACTTCTGTTTGTAAAGCATTGGCTTCTGGACCTAAAAAATGAGACAAATGATTAATTTTTTCCCTAAGATTGTAAGGTCTTTGGGGGCAGGGACTGTCTTTTTGTTGCATGTTTGTATATCACCTGGCATCATGGGATACTGGCCCATGACTGAGCTCCGAAGCACTACAATGAGAAAATAATAAATAAGAATAATTTAAGAATCCATAGTAGACAATAATCAAAGGTAATAACACTGATTAATAGCAGTTAGCCCTTAGGATATTTATCCTTTGTGAGATCCCTTTGTAACTCTTCGCACTCAGCTTTGGACTTAATTATCTTGAATAGTTTTGTGTCATCTGCAAACTTTGCCACCTCACTGTTTCCCCCTGTTTCCAGATCATTTATGAATCTGTTGAATAACATAGGTCACAGTACAGATCCTTGAGGGACCCTGCTATTTATCTCTCTCCACTGTGAAAACTGACTATTTATTCCTATCCTTTGTTTCCTGTCTTTTCACCAGTTACCGATCCAGGAGAGGACCTTCCCTCTTATACCATGACTACTTCAAAGAATTCTAATAGATTGGTGAGGCATGATTTCCCTTTACAAAAGCCGTGTTGACTCTTCCCCAATGCATTGTGCTCATCTATGTGTCTGATTCTGTTTTTTACGATAGTTTCAGCCAATATGCCCGGTACTGAAGTTAGGTTTACCGGCCTGTAATTGTCATCATTGACTCTGGAGCCTTTTTAAAAAATGGGCGATACATTAGCTATTCTCCAGTTATATGGTACAGAGGCTGATTTAAGCAATAGATTACATACCACAGTTAATAGTTCTGCAGTTTCATATCTGAGTTCTCTCACTATGCTTGGGTGAATACCATCTGGTCCTGGTGATTAATTACTGTTTAATTTATCAATTTGTTCCAAAACCTCCTCTATTGTCACCTCAGTCTGGGACGGTTCCTCAGACACTGAAATGTGTTACCTAGGGAGGTGGTGGAATCTCCTTCCTTAGATATTTTTAAGGTTAGGCTTGACAAAGCCCTGGCTGGGATGATTTAGTTGGGGATTAGTCCTGCTTTGAGCAGGGGGTTGGACTAGATGACCTCCTGAGGTCCCTTCCAACCCTGATATTCTATGATTCGTCCTCTAAAAGGGATGGCTGAGGTGTGGGAATGTCCCTCGTATCCTCTGCAGTGAAGACTGATGCAAAAAATTCATTTAGCTTCTCATCAATGGCCTTGTCTTCCTTGAGTGCTCCTCTAGCTCCCCAATCGTCCAGTGCCCCCACTGATTGTTTGGCAGGCTTCCTGCTTCTTATGTACTTAACAAAAAAATGCTGTTAATTTTTGTGTCTTTTGCTAGTTGCTCTTCAAATTCTTTTTTGGTCTTCCTAATTATATTTTTACACTTGACTTGCCTGCGTTTATGCTCCTTTCTATTTTCCTTAGTATGATTTAATTTCCAATGTTAAAAAGATGTCTTTTTTTTCTCTAACCACCTCTTTTACTTGGTGGCATAGTCACGGTGTCATTTTTTTTGGACCTTTTACCATTTTTTGTTTGTTTGTTTTTAATTTGGGGTATACATTTAATTTGAGCCTCTATTATGGTGTTTTAAAATTGTTTCCATGAACCTTGTAGGCATGTCATTCTTGTGGCTGTTCCTCTTAATTTCTGTATAAGTAGTTTCCTCATTTTTCACATTTTGAAGTTATATGCTGTTGTTATGGGTTTCTTTAGTGTTTTCCTTCCTACAAAGATGTTAAATTTAATTACATTATAATTGCTATTACTGGGCTGTTCTTCTATATTCACCTCTTGGACCAGATCCTGTGCTACACCTAGGACTAAATCAAGAATTGCCTCTCTCTTTGTGGGTTCCAGGACTAGCTGCTCCAAGAAGCAGTTATCAGTGGAATCTAGAAATTTTATCTCTTCATCCCGTCCTGAGGGGACATGTACCCTGTGAATACAGGGATAGTTGAAATCCCCCTGTATTGTTGGGTTTTCTGTTTTTGTAGTCGTTCTAATCTACCCAAGCATATCACAATCACAGTTGCCATCCTGGTCAGGTGGTTGGTAATATATTCCTATATGCTAGACTCTTATTATTCCAGAATAACATTTCTGTCCATAGAGATTCTATAGAGAAGTTTGAGTCATTTAAGACTTTTACTAATTTGCTTTCTTTCACATATATTGTCCCTTGCCCACCAGTACGACTTACTCTATCATTCCTACATATTTTGTATCCTGGTATTATTATGTCTCACTGATTATCATTATCCCACTAAGTTTCTGTGATGCCTATTATATCCATATTCTCATTAATACCAGGCACTCAGGTTCACCCATCTTCGTATTTAGACTTCTTGTATTTGTATACAAGGACTTATAAAATTTGTCAATATTTAGTTGTCTGTCTTCATGTGATGTAATTGAATGGGACTCGTTTTTCATTTGACGGTTTCTCCTCAGTTCCTATGTCTACTTATCAACTTCTATCCTCTCCTTTTTACTAGGCTATAGAATATTTCCTTTAATAAATCCACCCCTAAGCGATTTGTGTGTCCAAAAGGTGTACTCCTCCACACCTGTCAGCTTTCTCCCAGCCTTTAGTTTAAAAACTGCTCTATGACCTTTCAAATTGTACATGCCAGCAATCTGGTTCCATTTTGGTTTAGGTGGAGTTCATCCTTCCTGTATACGGTCATCTTTCTCAAAGGGTTCCCCAGTTCCTAATAAACCTAAGTCCCTTCTCTGAACACCATTGTCTCATCCACACATTGAGACCCTGCAGTTCTGCCTGTGTAACTGGCCCTGGCTGAGGAACCGGAAGCATTTCAGAGAATGCTACCCTGGGGGTTCTGGATTTTCATCTTACGTAGCAGCCTAAATTTGATACTTAGAACTTTTAATAGTGATCCCCTAACGTGGGGGATCTCAACCCGAGGGTTGCAGTCCCCAGGGGAGATTGCAAGCATGTGTTGGAGGACAGGGACAGCAATCACCCAGCCCTTCCCATATTGCCAAATGTTGGGGGTCCCCATACCACGGGAAGAGGGATCTTGGTATGGAAAATGTAATAAGGTCCCACTGTGGGAGTGGCTGGCCTAGATTCTTATTCGCAAGCCAAGTTTTTCTTCCTTTTGTTTTATGTTCAACAGCAACCGTTGAAAACTCTGCAGTGGCATTGAACAGAGCTGTTGTTTTGGGAAGAAGCTGCTCCAGTTTTCCTCAGAGCACCATTGTGAAGGTTCCCGTTCTGGGCACCATAAGCCGTTACGATCAAGTACATAGAGTGGAGCGCGTAGCTGAAAATTAATTTTTTTTTTAATTAAAATCTACATCTGTGAGCCTCTCACTGGAAGCCACATTTCTGCTGAGAAATGGCACTGACGCTATGGGCCCGAATGGCAGAGACTGGAAAGCCACTGTCCCTCCCAGCTGTAATCCTGGTGCAGCAGCCAGCAGATTTTGTCCTTCAGTATTTAAAGAGCTGCTGGGTGGTGCCTCATGAAAAAGGGTTTGAAAATATTCCAACTACAGTGAACCATTTTGGCTTGTGCACAATATTCTCTCTGTGTTTCTCGTCCTTCTTTACTTGTTATTAAATATCAGACAAGTTCCTTACATCTGGCCCCCTCTGTGCGTGAAGCTGCTCAGAAATTGGGTGCAAAGGTAGTTGTAAGCTGCCTTCATGTCCTCTTATTGTGGGACTGGCTAGATTCTGGTGTGATTCCCAAGGCTCAATTTAGAGCAGCCCCAGATTTCTGTTTTAATTGCCCTGACTACCATTCTGGTAGGTGAGGATTGCTCTCAGAAGGTCCTTGAATACATCCTCTTTTCTCCAGCCATTTCTTATATACTGGGCCACGAAAGGGGTGGCATAAAAGCTGCTGTGCTGGCAGATTTCTCAGGTATCTGGTTAAGTCAGTTTTCTGGATGCCTTTTGCATCAATATAGGGTGTCAGTTTCTGCTTCCATCCACTTCCCCACCTGGTCTGTTTGCCCTTCCTAGTGATGATCAACCAGATGATGTCCCAATGAGCAGAATTTGCCTCTGAGTGGTCAAGGGCACTAGGATTAAATCAAAATGTTTGGGAAAGCAAACAGATACCAGGAGAGGTTTTAATTTCTCATCTTTTCTACCTTAATGGATTAAATATAGAATTCATTTCATGTGATCCTCAGTGCAGCTATACAAGCATCATCAGCGAACAGCTGAAGCAGAGTTAATTACATTCCACTGTACAGTTCTCTGTGTGTTAGGGATGGTGTGAGACAGAGTTTGAAATGTGTTACTAATTATTTGGATTCCAGAACTTTTCTACATGGTTAGCATGACTCACCCTCCCCTCCTTTCCTAATCCTATCTTGTTTTTAGTGCTTTCTTCATTTTATGGAGCTGGGAGGTAGCCGTACTGATTGAGATGGCATGTGAAAAACTAAAGGGTAGTTGCCAAGGTGGGAGTGACTAGCTACCAGAGTATGTACCTAGGGTCTTGGAGGGGATTGTCCTCTGGGGGGCTAGAACCTCGTGCTGCTTGCACTGCTGAGCTAGCTTAGGTATGTCTCTTGAGCTGGAAATTACACCTTCTGGCTCCAGTGTAGACAAAAATACACCAAGAGTCTTTACCCTTTGGATCTGGCATTGTGCCCCAGAGATGTCTGCAGCAGCGGCATGGAATCATAGAATTTCAGGGTTGGAATGGACCTCAGAAGGTCATCTAGTCCAACCCCCTGCTCAAAGAGGGACCGCTCCCCAATTTTGGCCCCAGATCCCTAAATGGCCCCCTCAAGGATTGAACTCTCATCCCTGGGTATAGCAGGCCAATGCTCAAACCACTGAGCTATCCCTCCCGGGACCTATCATGCTAAAAGCAATTTAATTTGAATAGCTGTGGTATGTTAATGGAATGTTATGCTAAACTCCTACACTGATTCCTGCTCACATGCACAGGGTGAACTGATTTCCAAGGACCAAGTTGTGCCAGCATGGCATAGGGTAAGTGTGCTGTCCCACGGGAACCTCCAGAATGCACGGTGTCTCCTGCAAAGCTGCCGAACCACCACGTTGGAGGATCCAGAGTGCACTCTCCTCTTCTATTTGGTGCAGGGTTATGACTTCACCTCTTCTTTGCATCTCCAGCCCTTTTGGAGTAGCCGCCAGCATCCCTTGTGTTCAGGGCAGTGCAAGGGCTCTAACTGTAGCTTGCCCTGACTTAGGGCCATAATGTGGAGGAGGAGGAGGAGAAGGGAAAGCATGCTTGTGCCTTATCCTCCCACTTGTGTATCCACATAGAGACTGGTTACAATCTGGCACCATATTTGGATATGGGAAGGGACTTTCCACCATGGAGCATTGCTAGAGTCCTGGGAGTTTTCTACCATAGAACTGTGTGGCATTTTTGTGACATATCCATTGAGCCAGGTTTGCTGCAAAGGTCACTAGGATGCCCAAAACCATTTAAGCAAGACTGAACAAAGTTTCAGACAAAACTGTGGGTTGGGTGGAAACCACAGGTCAGATCCTCAGCAGCTGTAAATCAGCTTCACCAGCAGAGAGTTTGGTCCCAAGTTATCACCCACATTTGAATCACAGATCACAATTTTATAGAAAGGGTCCATTTATAAATAGTTTATAAAGGGTTAATACCTTATGAATAGATGTTACCAGCATGTTACAGACATGAAGAACATGGATTGTAGATGATTAGATGCACATTAGTAGATAGCTATAAGCCACCTGTGGGACTCTCTAACCGTCTATACCCTCTGTTTTGCCATTTATTAAAACCTTAATTAACTATTTATTAAATATTTATACACATATCCTTAATAGAAAGTGTCTGAATTTACTTAACTTGAAACAATTATGTGATGAAGAGATTGTTCCAGATTCTGAATTTCCAGATCTATTTAAAAAAAAAAAGAAAAAAGAAAAAAAGCAAACCAAAATTCTCCCACTCTCTTGCCAAACTGAAAACTGGCCACTTATTTTTTTCATTAGGTCCTTCCAACATTTGATGTGCCTTTTCCTGCAGCTGTAAAATGCTTCTCAGTGAGATGAGGAGTCTTGTGCATGGACAGGAAATAAGTGAAAATAACCGTTAACTTCAGGCTTCATGGGAAAAGGAAGCAAAAAAAGGTCACCACTTGCCAAATGGAAATGAGCAAAACCAGGAGAGGGCTGGCTTCTGTGCATGCAGTGTTTGCAAGAGGGGCTAGTTACACAGCTCTGCAAGCTCAAGTTGTCCATCTGACCACAGTGAAACTGAGCAAGGATGATGTAGGGGGAATATCAGGAAACATTTCCTGATAGTGAAGCCTGTTAGACTGTGGAATGATCTCCCAAGAGAAATGGCAGAAGTCCTGTTGCTAGAGTCAATTATAGAGTAGTCTAGACAAAACCCAGGAGGGTATTCTCTTAAGGACCAACCCTGCGTTTGGAAACGGGGATGGGGTATGGAAAATATGACCTAACTTTTCCACCTCTCTCTAACTATGTTGGAGGGGCCACCTATATGGCTCAGAGGGTAGGCCAATATCTGTGACCCCCTCTACAGTGAATGCCAGCAAAGATATTAACCATGAGTATGGTTTTGTGATGTGGACTAGGAAGCAGACAGAGACCATCAATTTATTTCAGACAGGCCAGCTATCATGCAGGAGATGGCTCTGTCTTTTGGGCACTACTTTTGATTTGGGATGGATCTGAACCAGTTAATGCAAGGCAAAAAGCTCTATGCTCTCTTAATCCTGAGTCGATCAGCACTCCAATGATTTCTGTCTTCCAGCTTCTGAGGGTGCAATGAAAACAAATTAGGCCTGTAAAGCTATTTAAAACACTTGAGTGCCATGTTCAGCACACAGCTATGTTGGGCTGTCCCTTCATTAGGCCATGTGTGTTACTCAGCAACTAGACTAGCAGAGCCACCAATAAAAGGAGCTTGTGTAGTAACATAAGGTTACATTGTTTTATTTTACCTTTCATTACAGAGCACGGGCCTGATTCCCTGGTACATTTGGGCTGCTTTGCTATCTTCGCTGATGCCAAGCAGTGCTAAACCTTCAGCATCTAGACACCTCCTGATTCCCTGCAGTGAGAGAGAATCTCTGGGAAGTGCAGAGCTGCCACCTCTTGCTTGGCTGCTGGCACAGAGGGCATGGCCAGGGATCCCTTATGCCTGGCTGATTGCTAGCTCCTGGAACAGCTCCCTGGAATTTTTGGCAGCTGACATAAATTCAATTAGCCTTCAGGCTGCTCCAATATACGCTTGGGACTGAAGTGATCCCTAAATAGTCCCAAAACTGTGGGAGCACGAGCATGGTTACAGACCGTTGCCCCCTAACACCACCACCTTCTGAACTGCATCAAGCAATCCTGAAGCACCACCCAGGATCTGGACCCACACCTTACACTTATCATAATAACGTTTTGCCAGGCTCTGTGTGGGGGAGGTGATGGGTGGTGGTGGTCTTGATAAAATAGGAATTATATTTTTGTCCTATCACGTAACTGTGCCTTAAAATATATTGCACAAAATTCTAGCCATCTATTTTGCAGTCAAGTTGTTAAATTGGAAATTTTATTTTAGAGAGACAAGGTGAGTGAGGTAATGTCTTTTATTGGACCAACTGCTGTTAATCAAAGAGACACACAGCTGTTCTTCAGGTCTGGGAAAGGTACTCCAAATGTTAAAGACAAGGTGAAATGGGCAGTTAACACCTCTACAGCCAGAGGACAAAGGAGGGTTCGTGGATTACAGATTGTAATAAGCCATACATCCAATGTCTTTAAGGAATCCGTAATTTTTAGTGTTGAGCAAAATTATGAATTTAAGTTCCTAGGCTTGTCTTTTGAAGGTGTTGTGCAGATTTCCTTCGAGAATGAGGATTAAGAGGTCAGATATGGAGTGATTGTTTTGTGAAAAGCGTTTGTGCCATGGGTGATATGGCATTTTTGTCCTTTTTTTCCCTGTGTGAGCTCATTTGAGAGCTTAGTTATTATTTTCTGATTGATAAAGTGCAAAATTATTTTCTCCTTTTGTCAATAGATGAGCAAGCCCCCAAAAATCAGATACTCTTCTTTAAAGTAATCTCTATCTATCTATCTATCTATCTATCTATCTATCTATCTATCTATCTATCTATCTATCTATCTATCTATCTATCATGCTAATTTCATTTGAACTGTTTTGTTTTTTTTAAATGCATTTCATAAGCCATTAAAATGAATGTGGCCCTTTAAATTTCTAAATACCGGAGGAGATCCCATTAGGTCTTGTCCTCCTGTCAGTGTCTGAATGTGGATATTGAAGTCACAGATGCAGAGGAAATGTGCCCAGTTGGTAGATAACGCCTGACTGCCCTTTGACCCTCAGGTTAAACTGCTGTCTGGGCTCTGCAGTCCAGTAACCTAGTTCCAAGGAATGGAAAGCTGCCAGTTATCTGTCAGGATGCCAAGGCATTAAATCTATCAGAGGGAGACAAAGATATAATACGTTTTAATGTCCTTTCCTTTCATGCCCCTCTTTGTTAGAAGAGATGGGGGGAAATATATTTCATATACTACCCATTGTGAGTCCCTGATTGACTATATATTCATATGTACCAAAGCAATGAGATTAAGTCACCTACGTTCTAGAGAAAGTAAATATGCTATTTATCTTTGGACCATCACACTCAGGGTTTTTCAACTGATGCATATTAAGGCACATCATTATTTATTTGTTCTTTATTATTCAGTAGCCCTAAGGATTTTTTCAGTCTGCTGTATTATAGGTAAACTGGTGGTTTATCAAGCTAATACAATGAGACTGATAAGCCAAAGCCTGACTCCTAGAGCCTCTGGTGTAATAAGGGAAAGGACAGGAAGAAACAGATGCATATAGTTTTGATTTGATCCTGATGGCACTAAATAGATGAGTGATTGATTGTTGTTGTTTTTGTTGTTTGTATCTGGGCAAGAGACCAAAGCCGTTTGTTTGCACATTGAGTTTGTCACCGAAAATGCCCCCTCTGACCTCCCTGGCATTCCCAGCTGACATGGTGCAGAGAGGCATTTGGCTGTAGGGTTAAAAAGGAATGTCCCCCTTAAATATACTCAAATAAGTTATGGCTGCATTAGTGCCTCTGACTGACTTGTGATTGCGTAACTTTATTTCAGAACATAACCAACAATAAAAAAGTGCACCCCTCCAGTAATTCCATGGTCCATTTTAACCTTTTCAAGCTTTTAAAAAATGCCTTGACCCCGCTTCCCGCTGCCTTTAAAGGCTGACTGGTTAATATTAGTAAAACCCATCTTCATCATCTCCTTCATCTCCCCTATCTCAGTTTGGTGGCCATTAAAAAAATATTTCTGAATGCATGTTTGGGGTTTGACTTGAGCTCAATGGATGCCATAAACCACGACAACACAATAAGTTGACTCTTTCCTCTGAGTCCATATTAAACCGATACTGTTTAATCTCTGTTGCTGTCGGAGATGCCACTCTTTGATTTGATCTACATAAGGTCCGTGTCTGAGCACCTTTAATATATCTTTAATATATTTATCCACACAACGTGCCTGTGAGGTAGGGCAGTGCTATTATCCCTGTTTTACAGATGGGGAACTGAGACACAGAGAGACAAAGACTGAGATTTTTAAAGGTATTTAGGCATTGCTGTGCTCAGCGCTGCAATACTGAACTGATTTAGGAGCCTAAATCTGATTTTTCAGAAGAGATTTAGACACTTGAATCTAAATCCCACTGATTGTCAGTGGGAAATTGGCTCCTAAGTGTCTAAATCCCTTTTGGCAATGAGATTTATGGTCCTAAATCCATTAGGCATTGTAATACTGAGTGCAGCAATGGCTAAATACCTTTAAAAATCTGGGCCTAAGTGACTTGCCCAAGGTCACATTGCAAGTCTGTGTCAGAGCAGGAAATGGAATCTGGGAGAAGGAGGGGTTTAAGGTCCTGAGCTAAAACCCTTCCACAGTTTAGGAGCAAGAATAAGGGGGTGACTGGACGTATTTCAAACTGGATACCTACATTCTTCCTACCTAAAATTCCTCCTGTAGTTTCAGCAGGAGAAATTATTCATTTCCTCCTGCTGTTACTACTGCGTGCTGCTGCTGCTGCGAAATGCTGCCAGCTTCACTCCAGAGGTGCCTGCCTTCCGGGGTGGGGTGCAGTGTCCCAGGGAAAGATACTTATGGTATTTTTTATTAATTTTTTTTTCTGCTCATTGAACTTTTTGCTCCCAAACCTAGCCCGGCCACTGGATGTGAGTTTTATCTTGCTCGTCGGATGTTTGAAACCAGGACGCCACCTTAAAGAAATCAAGGCTATGTCTACCCTTGGAGCTTGGCATGTGATTCCCAGCTCAATTAGACATATTCACGCTAGTTCTCAGTGAACTAGTGCACTAAAAATAGTAGTGTAGTCCCACTGGCAGGGGCAATGCCGAGCAGTGGGAGAGGCTAGCTGAGTTCAAACCCGCCTGGACCCATGTACGCATACTGGATGGCTAGACCCTCTCGCTACTGAGCATGCTACTGCTGTTACATTACTATTTTCAACACGCTAGCTTGATGAGAGTTAGCACTAGTGTGTCTTCTCGAACTGGGAAGCACACCCCTAGCTCCAAGTGTAGAGAGACCCAAAAGTTAACAAACAAACCCTGATCACTTATTCACACCAGTGCATATGCAGGTGCTTCTTGCCCATGCTGAAATGTGCCCAGCACTTCTTCACGCTCACTATTTTTATGTGTTTATTTTTATTTTTTATTATTATTAATCATTTCTCATATAAGGTGTCCGTCACCCTGGAATCTTGGTGGTTTTCCATGGTGTAGATGAATGAGTTCTTGTCAGACGAAACAAGCCAAGACCAACTTCCATGCTGAGCTAAAGGTGATAAGTACTCTTGTCATAATTGGACCAACAAATTTACTCTGGTTAGGAGCTCAGTTGTGAAAAGTATATACAATTTTATAAGAAAAAAATACAATGACCTATAACAACAAGTGTCGATGGAAAATAGGTCAAGTTACTTTCAATAATGAATGCTATAAGCAGTTGCAAGAGAACCAGACAGAGAGACTAAATTAGTCCAAACAGGCCTTGAAGTATATCAGTGTCGTCTTTTTCTATGTTGAAATCATGCTTGCTGTTAAACAAGGGTTTGGTATACAGAGACTTTAGCCTGCTTAGTAGCATGGCAAACACACATTTGGTCCATATATTCCATCTAAAACCAGTACCACATAGAAGTTTAACAAGTTTACGGGGCTTCCTTTTGACTTAGTTAGTAGGGTGAATCTCAGTTTGAATCCTGTCTGCATTAGCATGTAAGATGCCCATATAACAAGTGGAAGATTCCGCAGATTGGGCACTGGTTGGCAGAATTAACCGACACACATCTGCAACAGGTTGGCGTACACTGCCCACACAAGCGCCAGGAGCTGGTGGACACTGCAAACACAAATTGCACTGGGTTGGTGGACCCGACGCCCACCGTTGTTCAATCTTCCTTTATTTTTGCATTAGTTCCATCTCCTTCCCCTCCTCACATCTTCAGTTCTGTGTTCTCTCTTTGGGGGGGTGTGTGGCAGCAGTGATTACATCTGCTGGCGAGGACAGCACCCATATGAACGCATCCATTGTTTTCTTTCATCTCCTTCCTAATGGAATGGAAAATGGAGCATAAAAATATCCCATGGAAGGTTAAGTGCTCTCTTCTAACTGCGGTGGCTTTGGAGGAGTCACTGAAGCAAGGTCTGTGCAGGGTAGAAATTGCGGGGGATGGGCTGTATCTTTTTCTGTTTGGATGAAGCCGTGTTATTACAATTAACATTAAAGCGGGAATGCACAGGGCGAAGGGGAGAGAAGGCGAGGAAGCACTTTTATGGCAGGAGATGAAGCCTGCCCCGTAGACTGTAATTGAGACAGTCCAGCCGGTCTCTCTAAGGTCATTTGTTTTTATGTAAGGCAAGAGGTGTAAAACTGGTATAAGAAATCCAAACAGGAAGGGCCTGAATGGCACATGTGGAAGAGCTTAACAAACACACACTCAGCCCAGGCTATGGGCTGCTGCTTGTCAGCTAGAGCCCGACTGAGATATACTGGATTCAACGACATGCCTTGGAGAAACCAGCAGAGGCGCTGATTTTGAAAGATGAATCTCTGAGGGGTTATGGACTGCACTGTAAAGATGTCACTGCACTGAGCTCTGAGGAACCCACTCTCGTTAGCTTTGAGATGACAGATGCAGTCGGTTGCCCTGTTAGGAAAATGCAGTTTGGGTGGCAATGGAGTGCAGAGAGAGCAGTGGCTCTTTATAAAGTCTCTGTTGGATGACAGTGCTAAGGCCACCTTCACTTGTGCAAGAGGAGAGGAGACAGCTGCACGTTGTTTTAAAAGTATTGGGGTGGAGGGGGTGGGTAGGGAGGAGGAAGAGGAATAAAAGGGGATGAAATACTGAGAATAAAAGTTAATTAAAAATAAAATCAGGAGGAATGTGTCTCCAAGGCCACTTCTTTCGCAGAGACCACCTGTCAAACATTTCCCTGTCTATAAACCCCAGTCTGGGAACCAATCTATGAGATAGTTCTTTAATTTTTAATGCCTCTCTCCTGGCCTCGGAGATGGCTCTTACAGACAGAGGCTGTCACCTGTAAAGATACAGATGTATATGATGCACGCACCAAAAGTGAGTGCTTGGAATTCAGGAATTGACACCATTTGGGAGAGGGAACTGCCAAAGGAGATTGTGAAACTGTGGAGAATAAAGTGTCTCAGCAGTGTTAGGGATTGTCAGCTCTTTATTTAAAAAAAAAAAAAAATGGTTTCAGGGCAGTTGAATTGACAATAGAAGGGGATGTGGCCTGCAGCCAGATAATTAGAGGTGTCGCTCATGCATAAAAGTGGGAGTCAGGAGCTCCTGAGTTCTAATCCTCACCCCCTCTGTCAGGCAAGACCCTTAGCCTCTCTGCCTCAATTTCCTCATGTAAAAGTGGGGATCATAATTCGTTCTAACCTAACTCATAGGGATGTTACTTGAGAGGCTCAATTAGTTAATATTTGTAAAGCATTTTAAATAATACTAATTAATTAATGCTTAGCAGATGAAAAGCAAATATTGTTGTTGTTAAAGTAATGGCCAACCACCCTGCTGAAAGACACAAGCGGGGTACTGATTATTGAAATCATTTTTAGATAGTGCTACAAATGTCCATGGAGCTTTATAAACCTCAAGTTATGGTCCTGTCCCCAAAAGAGAGAACAATTAGTTGGCTCCATCTTTGTTGTTAGATATTGTTGTGTTGGATATTTTCAGAGACAAAGAGCAAACAGATACTTTCAGTCAGAATGGCCTTTATTTTAACCATGAAACCAGAAGGAAGAAAAGCAAAGTGTCTGTGAGAGATGGCAAGATGCATACATCTTACAGTTTGCACTCAATTCTGGGAACAAAATGGTTGCTCAACTGGGCAGCCAGGGAGAGTGCTTCGAAATGCCAATGTGTAGTACTCGGGACATAAAAGGTCCCTCATTTTCATAGCTGTATGCAGCACAGGTCAACATCTGTGCACTTAAAGCACATGAATTACATAGCATCTGGGGCAGGGAGTGGTGTGGGGGGTTTAAGTAGCTCAGGGGATGGATAATGGCTAGGCAGACTGGCTTTGCCTACAGCTTTTGGCTCCAGGCTTGGGCTTGCAGGCCCCAGCTCTGTCTTTCTCGCCTCCAGCTGCATTTCTGGCACTTGGCTGGCTGCAAGGTGCATGGGGTTGATGGCTAAGGTTGTCTCCTGTGCCAGCCAACCAGATTGTCTCCTTTGCCCTAAGCTGCTCCTCCTTCCTTCAGAGAGAATCAAAAAGGAGAAAGAGAGAAGCTGAGCCCACTGATAGTTATGGCAGGTGCAATTTGCTGAGAAAAGGAGGTACTGGAGCCAGGTGGGGAGGGATTTGGGGGTTGAGTGGGAAAGGGAGAAGCTGGGGGTGGACTGATGGGCTTGGAGCATTTGTGAAGTGGAGCGTCCACTTTTGGTGGTTCTGAAAATTATACAAATTTATTTCCTCAGCCTCTTCACCAAGCCCAAGCAGGGCTGTGGGTAAACACTCAGGCAGACACTCAGGTCTGTCATGTCTGGATGGCACTAACAGATTATGCCTTATCTAATAATATTTCTATGACTTCTGTCCTACCCACAGTGCCCTGCTTCAGCTATATTCTCCTTCTGGCCACCATAGCTCCTCCCTTTCCTGGCATTTCTAGGTCTAGCTCTGTCCCAGAGTTCATTGCTGTCCTTGCAGTGAGGGACTGGTGCCTGCATAAATCCTGCTGGGTTCCAGGTGGAATGGAAGCTGGCTGCTATGAGGTAATGCAGGCACAGGTAAGAGCTGGAATGAGGGAAAAGAGATAGGGTCGAACCTAGTGAAGGGAGAGGAATTTCCTGGAATTTAAAGATACATTTACCAGTGCTAAACTTTAACCCAAGGAAAGGGACAGGGAGACTTTCATCTCTTGGTTACCAGTGTATTATTTTTTTCTAATTGGAGCCCATTTTGTTCGTGACAAACAAGGGACACCAGGCAATAGCTATTTAGTCTGTGGTCTGTATGAAATGAATTGGTGGTCTCCATCTTCTTCCTAGTGAATATGTGTCCACATCAGAAATCCCCCCACCACAGATGGTTGGTCCCCAGACAATTGACGCCCAAGACATAGGCAGTCTCAGCAGAGGAGATCTCTCCAAGTTCCACCTTGCAGCATGATGATAGGAGAGTTGACGAGAAAGTGTGCACTGCTTCTGCTCATGCTGTACCTTTTGTGGAGATAAATAGATGTCTTAAGTTTCCAGGGCTATTAATCTGGCACATTTTTAGGAACATTCAATTTGTTTGGAGGAGGGGGGTGGGAAATAAACTATAGAAATAAAATTACTATAATTGAATGTAGTTCCAGTTATAGTGATACGAGGGCTGTAAATTTGCACTTGACGTTTACAATGTCAGGTTTGTAGGTCTCTGATTTTGTTGCTTAGGGATGACTTGTGCTGTAGAGGAGAATCTGTTTGTATCAGCAACTTAGGATGTCTCCAGGGGACCCCCAAATTGTCATTTGTTTGATAACAGTTGCCTTTTAGTGCAACACTTTTAACATTTTTGCTGTGGTTTCAGAGTTGTCTGCAAGCCCTGTTCAGCTGAGCCCAGGAGCAGTTGTCGGATATTCAGATACTATACAGATTCACAGGGCATAAATACCTAGGTTGATATGAAGGAGCCTCTCAAGACAGGGTGAAGCAGGCCAGACAGTTAGGTCACAGTCTATCATGCTGACCATTTTGTCTCATTTCATCTATCCTTATCCACCCGTTGTCTCTCGTCTTACACTGAGACTGTAAGCTGTTTAGAGCTGGGACAGTCTCTTTGTTCTGGGTTTGTACAGCACCTAGCACAATTGGGTACTGGTCTATGACTGAGGCTCTGAGGTGCGACACGAATACCTTTAATAATAGGTCAATGGCTCACTCTCCATCCTGCAGTAACTGCAACCACCTTTCTGTTTGCGAGGGCTTCCTGGAGAGTGAATAAGTGAATATTTGTTGCATTGGAGTGAGACTGTTTCTGGCTCCAGAGATGAAAGGTACAGCAGGCCAAAGGCCATGCAGGCATTGCCACACTGTCATTCTTCTACACATGCCAGCCAATGGGTCTCAGTCCATTTCTGGAGGGGCTGTGTCTGAACATGAAAAAGCAGTTGATCACCTTTGTCGATAAGGAGCAAATGAAGGTTGGCTTTGTGCTGCAGACTTCTGCTGTTGGGAACTGGGCTGAGACCCACCAACTCATTGCTCTAACTACAGCACCACATAAGAGTTTTGTGCTCTACAAAAATTAAAATCAATTGTTATGAGTGAAGAGGCCTATTTACAACTGAATTGTACATCTTCTAAGCCTTGTCTTGAAGCTGGGATCTTGCAGGAGGAGCAGAAAGATAAAAATAGAATTGGAATCCATTAACATGCTTATTCTGTGCCAGACCAGCTAAGTCACTTAGAAACTTTTCAGTCTTGGTATTTTTTTTCAGTGTCTTCGATCGTGTTTTCATGTACAAACATCTTCAGGAAAATATTGATTACTTAATGTATATTCCGTGACAACCCACTCCGAATGGATTAAGTATACTCTACTCAATGAAGCAAAGAGGTGTTGATGAAGAGAAATTGAACTGTATCCCTGAGATAATGTTCTCTCTTAAAATAGAGAGTATACAGAAACCAGCTCTGCACTACATTGTAATAAAAAAAAAAAGTGGCTACATTGTGAGTGTCATAAAACTAATATTCAGGACATAATTGTAAGTTGCTGTAATGTCAGATACTTGATATAAACTTCTGATGACTTTCAGTTGAGTTCTTGAGAGTTTTGTGGCCGCTGAAGATTAAGCAAAAATGGGATTTCCAATTTGGCAATTTCGAGTTTGGATAGTTACGTTCTGCTTCTCTAATATTCCCCTTGCAGTTTCAATTGGTATGATATTTATCTTCACTTCCTGTCCTCAACTGGTGTATAAGTGACTCTGCACACTGTTAAATAGCTGCTGAGCTCCACATCAGAGTTGGCTGTGTTTCAGTGCTGGAAGGTGTTTTCAGAGCCTTATCTTTCCCTCTTCTTGTATACAGAAGACAGATGGAATCCAAAGGGAGTTCTGGGTGTAGAAGGACAGTAGAGTGAGTGTTGCCTGTTGTTTGTGAAGTGCTTTGGGATCCTGATGGATAAAAAGCCTTAAATAAATGTAAGAGATCATAGTAAATTGACAGAAAAATAAATAAGAAAGAGCCACATGAACAGAGGGCAAGCAGGTTAAATCAGGTAAAAGAACAGGCGAGGAGACTTCCACTCCAGTTCAAGAGTAAATTCTTAGTGTTGGTAGCGCAGTCCATGAATGGTTCATGGAAGGATGAAGGGGTGCTGCCATTCCCATCTTCCTGACAGTGTGATTTAAAGTAGTGTTGTTTTTTCTGTTTAGTTTCTGGCATGGCCTTGTGTCTCACTGTGCCCTTGAAAAGGAAAGAACCAAGTTTGTTTTGCTTGTTGACATTTGTCTTTAAAGGGTGAGTGGGCAGGTGTGCTTGCTGGGTACCTTTCAGAGCTGAAACCCCTGAAGAGTAACAAAATGATAATATTGTGCGGACTTAACATGCCTGGCTTACTTTTGTCTTCATTGTGGTTTTTTATGCTACCATTATACTTTGTAATAGACATAGTCAGCATGTAGTCTGTAGCATGAGCCAGCCTTCAAATACAAGTGTTTCTTTGCAGGAGATTTTATGCTGTTGTTTTATATAATTTTTGATATTCAGTCAAAAAGAAGCCTCTGAAGAGGGATCTTTCTTTGCTAACAGCCATCATTTTTATATAAAATCGAAGGTATTCATATTACGTCTTCATCTTCTATATCTCAACTAGTAACAATATCACAGCTACTCCCTCCTGACAACTATATTCATTTTTCATTAAAGATATTTCATGTTTTATTCAGGAATTTAAATGAAGCTATCAGAGCTGTAATAGCATCAGTTTGGGCTAACTATATCTCATTCATGCCAGCCTCAAGAGTTCTAATTAATATATTTTTAGCTCCCTGGCTGTCTTTAGACTGAACAGTTGAGTGCGAAAGACGGGGGAGGGGAAGGAAAAAAAAACAACCTTCACCCCCATATTCAGATTTGCAGGGGAAAATCTCTGAAAGAGGGAATGTGGGCAATTATGTATTTCCAATCCTTGTTTTGCTCTTGACTATTTTCAGCTCAGAAATAACTTTCAAGAAGTAGAGACCTTTCTGAAAGAGGGTGGGGGACAAACATTAGTAAGATTTATTCTTTACTGATCACTTGTGAATTATACAGTTGTGTAACTTTTGTTTTGTTCCTTTCTCCTTCACACGTACCGTGGGATTTGCATTCCATTTTTGGTGATCATTCCCCTTGACCCTTTTCCCCCCACCGTATTCCGAACACACAGCTTGTTAAAATAAAAATTGTTGAGTTTCGCAAATATGGTCAGGAATGCAAACAGGCTCCTATTAAAGTCCTTAATGTGAAAAAGAAGCTAATTTGGTGCCAGCATTATTATCGATAGGAGAATTGAATGGTGGATGGTAAGGTTCTATCTTCTCCTTCCCCTCTTTTCAGTGGTAGGAAATGAAGCTAGGATTTTCTTTTTTTATGTCATTCTGTCATTGGAATTCATAGCACTTGAATTCACTTAGAAGCCCGAACTATTTCCTCAAATCACTTCAGTCTCTGTGACTCTCTCGGGCTGTAGTTTATAAATCACTCTTGTGGTGGACTATCTAGAAGGGATCAAGACCCCTGGAAGCTTGAGTCATATTGAATTGCATTGTGTAGCGGAGTGTCATTAGGAGTTTACTGTAAGGGGGCAAAAAGAGGCCTTATAAATAGGCTAATTCAGCTGGCACTTATATGTTTTAAAGGTGTTATTGAAGATAGAGGACGGTAGCATTATTTGCTCCCAATTTTGCTCTCATCAGCTTCAGCTAAGGGGTGGCTCTGGAATAGCAGAGGAATAGAAGTTTTAGAGAGAACCTGTCTCAAAAACCTGGATTTTTTTTTTATTTAAGCAACTTCTAGGGATCATTTAGGGTTTATTTAACTTGCTTCAAAGCTTGCAGGTAATCTAGCCTATATTGTCTCAAATTGCTGCAGTCTCTCCACCTCCATGGCATTCCCCTTTATCTTATTTCCAATCACTTCGAAGATGTTCTCTTCAAAAGGTCTGCATAGTAACGTGTGTGCATTTGAACAAGGGTTTCTGACAATGAAATTATTTTTGCTGGGAAGTTCACATAACAGCTGCATTTTTCTGTCTGATTAGACAGTAAGGCAATGCCAAGTAAAGCATCTTTCTCAACCGGGATGATGGTAACAACAATGATTTTATTTGTGTGTGTTTCATTTCCAGATTAGTTAGCACGAGGTGTCCATGCTTTGGGTGTGGCCTCGCTGATGATTGTCGCCATTTGGCTGGGTTTTGGGGGTATCAAATACCTGGATATCCTTAGTGTGATGACAGGAGTGTCATGGTGAGAACAATGACCAGAAACAGGTGTACTGCATTCTGGGAGATATGTCAGGAACTCTGGCTCATTGCCACTGCAGTTCAGTCTCTTCAGAAAAAAAAAGAAGAGAAGTGCAGACCTCATTCCATGAAACCAGCTTCCATGCCATCTGTAGGGTTTTTGTGTTTGGTGTAAACAGGACCTGTGTGTGAGTGTGTGCACGCACGCACAGACACACAGAAGTACTGTCAGAAGTTTGAAGGGCGGGGAGTTGAGTACACTCAGATGGGCTTATAAATGAGGTCTGGTGATTGGCTGGCCTTCACCAAGGCTTTACAGAAAGTGTTTCCTTGGGATTCAGTTGATGGGTTGCTTTGATACTCTGTCCTTGCACTTGCATAACCTGGATTGGAGTCTAGCCCAGTCCTAAGAGATAGAGGGTCACTCCAGTTTGATAGTGTAAGGTCAAAAACAGAATGAAGCTGGGATATCTCAATTGAGCTTCGAGTGTATAAAAGTATAAATCAAAAAAGCAAAATCCTTGAAGGGACACCTTGCAGCTGCCAGAGCAATGAAAAGCTTTAAAATAGTAGATTCAAGAACAGAAGAATCCTGTGGCCAGTGCAACTAATAATACCATCCAGTATCCACTTGGAGAACATGAAAATACTATTCTCATATGGAAAAGTATAGAACAGATTGTTACAAACAAGTCTGGACACAGATACTTTGCTGTAATGTCAAGCCAGCAGCAACCCTAATATATTACACACACAAATGTAATGAATGTGTGTATATATACAAATATAATGCATGCTTCTATATAAATTCCAATTTTTTAATGATCTTTTTAGCAAAACGCAACCTGAAAATCCGACTTGATAGCTCCTATAGAGCTCTGGCAACTGTTGGATTCCCCTCTTCTGTGTCCTTGAAAATTATGGATAGGCCCAAAGTTCACCCGTTTAGTCACAAAAGGGGAAAGAATGAGCTTTTTCATCCACATTACTACTGAACTCCACTGTCTCATTTTGCTGCAGGATACTAATAATTTTATGCTTATTTAAACAGACACATTTCTAGTGTATGGGCATATTCCAGAAAAAAAACTACATATAGCTCAGAGAACAGTTCTGACGGGCAAACACCTGATCCCCTTTAAAAAGAGATAAAAGGGAAACTATTCCCTTGCCAGTTTGCTACACTACAGGGCCTTGCTAGCAGTTACACACTGGTAGCTTGCACTTCTGACTAGTACTCAGCACCACACAGGCTAAACTTGCAGGTACGATGTTGATAAATGGTTTGTGAAGACACCTCTTAAACCTACTGTAGCAGAACTTGTATGTATCAGTGAGTGCCTCACAATGATGTTTAGAAGCCAAAGTTTAAGAGTTCAGGATGTGCACATCTGCCAGTCAAACCCAGGTTGGGGGTGGATCTAACTGAAGTCTCAAGCTGCATCGGACTTAATCCCCACTGTTTTAAAGATTCAAAAAGTGTTTCGTACTGTCGCTACTGGTTTGATATCTTTATTATTATGTTCTGTGTAGAAAGCAAATATGGTGTTCAGAAATCTTATACAGGAGTTCTGATTTTTGGTTTTTGCTGGTGATACTTATAGTCATGCATCTAAAAAAAATAAAAGGTTGTAAGCATACAATATACACTATGTCTTAACTGTTATCTAGCGACGAGTCTTGAGTTGCCTTACACTGCCCTTGGAGGTGTCAAAAGCAGCTTAAAATCTTGGGATCTGCAGCATAGCATGGTAAAAGATATATGGGATGAACTGCTGGCCTCACTGAAGTCAATGGCAGAACTCTTCATAGATCGCATGATTACTGACACTAGAAACAGATTTGCATGTCTGTCTGTTACCTATACTAGCAATCTAGGTTCTTTGGTGTCTGAGTGTCTAGAGAAAGAGACTAGACAGCAGTGATGACCCCAATCAGAGGGACCCTTCCCCGATGGTGCTGGAGAAAACTGCCTTGGTGTCCCTCTATATAGAGGGATGCTAATGTGGGTGTTTGGGGGGGCGTGGACTGTCCCACAGAGTGGATCACCATGACCACAGACATTCTGGGAAGGAGATACATACATATATATAACTTCTTCTCTTCTCTTCTTCTCTTATGGGGTCTCCAGGCTCTATTTCCCAGTTTAGGGGTGAAGAATCTGGTCTCCCCTTTGATCTCCTCTATAGGACAATGCTCTTTTACTTGGACTTTATTTGCACGTTCCAAATTGGTCCCCAAGAAAACTGTCCCTCCACTCAGGCGCTGATATCGGAGTAAAGCAACCCCAGAATAGGTGGGGGTTCTGATGCACAAGATTTAGTGTGAACCTTTGCTCATTTTTAATACCAAAGTTGAACTAAGCCCTTTTCGGAGGTTCTAAGATCTTTAGATACTGAAAGTTATTTTGCTTCTGGTTTCCCTCCAGAACTACAGGGCACTTTTACAGTGTCGCCGATGAGAAGGGGCAGGGCCAGGAATCTTGTGAGAAAGCCAATTAGCATAAGGGTTCTAGTCCAGTCTGGCAAACTCAAGAGGTTCACTTTGTTCAGATAAGCTCTGGAGAATCAGAGATTCCAAAACTATCAAGTCAAACCTAAATATCCAGACCTAATGGATATTCTGAATGGAGTTTGGAGTCCTGATCACACTTTGCTACACTCTTTATACAAATCAAATGCAAATATCCAAACAGGATTTCTCACAGTTAAAAAAAATGTCCCCCACATAGTAGGTTTTGTAGAATCTTTCAGTAATGTCCCCCACTTATTCCCTTGTTGTCCATATTTGGCTCAATAAGTCATTGTACATTTTTTCCTTTGTAATTAGCATGCTGAGAGACATCTGTCTAAAATAAATTAGGTAAATATTCAGGTGTGTTTAATTGCTGTTGATGTAATAAATTAGTCATTTTCAAAATCTTCACATTTGCTATGGTTTTTTTTAAAAAAATCTATTAAAATAATCATCATACTTGTTGTATAATGTTCTGTTTTAAGCAGCTAATCCTTTTCACACAAGCGGTTTTTGCGTGTCACTGATGGTCAAAGTATATAAGCCCATCTGCTGTCTTTTATGGGAATAATCTGTGTCAGGAAGTGAAAATGCTGTGACTGTCTGCTCATAAAATTTCCTTCCAATTCTTCCATTGGGGCAGTAAGTGGCAGGTTCCAACACTCAGGGATTTAACCATGGATGGATCCCTTGTCACCTTCCAGAGGCATATTCCCTTGCCTCTAACTCAGCTTGCCCCACCCCAGCTCCTTGCTTCCTGGAGAACTTGGCTTCTGCAAGGTATCACATTGTGGAGACTGAAGTCACTTGAACCGGCTGTGGTGGTTTGTTTTTGTTTTTGTGAGGATAGTCTGGTGGAGACCTGCCACCCTCAATTCTTCATACTCCATGTGCTTCCTGCTCCATGCCCATGCACCTGGAACCCATGGAGTTCTCCTGAGGAAGGTGAATGGGCATGTCACAGAATGGGCAATTCCATGCCTCCTTAGCTGGCCTCGGTAGGTATAGGCTTCTCTCTGTGTCCACTTATGGAGGGGAACATGGGGGCCAGAGCTGGTACAGTCACTATAAAGCCTTTTGGACTGCCTTTAGATGAAGGGTGCTGTATAACTGAGAAACCATGCAGAAGGAAGAGCACTGAACGTGCTCAACTGTTTAGCTTTTCTGCTTTTTAGGAAACTTGTGCCTCTCTTTTGCAACGCAATTGTTATGCCTTCAGTTCTCTCTTTGCTGGGTCTATACAGTGATCATGCCTAAAGTGCACTTTGCTGTCGGCAGAGATAGGCTGCCATTTTGTGTTCAGGTCAATGCAGACCGTTTCTAGAAAAGAATTGAACATACTTTGCTCTCTCACAATTCATTTTCTCTTTTTTTCTGTTTTTATTATTACCTATTTCCAAAATAAAGGCTGATTCTGATTGAAAGTACAGTGCTCAATCTTGAAGCCAAATGGCAACTTTGTCTGAGTAAGGACTGAGTAAGCCAGTGCATTCTTGTTGCTGACTATTGGCTTGTCAATTCCTGCGCGCCTTATTATAACTTGATCTCTTCTGTTAAAATGTTTCAGAATTCTCTCTCCATTCTGAAACCCATTAAAGTTTTCACAGCATCAGCTGCTTGAACCTGACAGCTCTTCCCTTTCCAAACGAGAAAGAAACTGCACCTACTCAGGGAAACTAATGATATTGAAAATCTGTCGAAAGGGGGAGCAGAGGAGAGAGGATTAAGGGCAAATCCTGGTTTGAATCCATCCTTTTGTTTTATGATCAACGTAGCCTCTGTCTGATATATCAACAAAAAACAAGGAATTGAAATCAAATGAGAAGGGCTGGCAATAATATCAGAATAGTCTGTAATGTTTCAGCAAAGCCACCATTTGGCTTTTGCCAGCAGGAGACTATTATTCCACCCCCCCTCTCCTTGCCAGTTACACGATATACTTGGGAACATGTTATCAAAGACTAAGAATCAGGCCAATGGCTGCTGATGTTAAAAGGACATGACATATGCACAAGGCAGGGCATAGGGGCTGGCTGCACATATTAAAGTCAAACACATCACAATCCGATTAGCAGAAATGGAGTGTGTGTGCTCTCTCTGGGTCCCCCCCCCCGCCCAAGTTATACTTTGTGCTTTTTTTATTGATTTATTTTTGAAGGAAGTAATTCCCTTCCCAGCTTCTTGTGCACCTCTATGCCTCCCCACCCCCTCCCCACTCAACCTTGCTTTCTCACTTCATAGAGCTGCCTGAGAACAGGCATTCAAAGGGAAGAAAAAAATTGGAAATATTGCAAATGCAAAGAGCTCTCTAATCTCTTTCTGACCTGTCCTGTACAACCAGAGATTTCTGCAAATCTAACACAAATGTATAAATCTTCAGAGCTGGGAGGGAAGTCTAAAAGCAACACGTGTTGTTTCAGGAGAATTTAAGCTAAAGGAAAAAATCTAATATGTTTTATTTTTTTTATTTTTATTTTTTGCTAGCTTACTGTTTTGAAGGAGACTTTTTCTTTAAAGGATGCCTTTAATTTCTTACACTGTTACATCTCACTCAATATATTAATTCACCATCAAGGATTTGATTTTATTATTAACTTCTTTTATATCTTTCTTCTAGTATTTCAGTGGGTGCAAGTGCAAAGAAAGCATATAAATGCCTATAGGGAGGAGAGATTTTCAGTTGCTGTTTCTTTAATGAATAAAATTTTCATTAGAGCGTAAAGCAATTCATGGCTGCAGCATGTTCTGTGTCTGTCCCTCACAATGGAGAATAAAGAATAGATTTTCGGAGATGAGGCTATGTAATATTCTGTTGAGGTTCTTAGGCTGTGCCCATCACCCTGGTATCTGAAAGCCTTCCAGCTGTTTATTAGGGCCCCAATCCAGTAAAGGACTTAAGCATGTGCTTAGCTTTAAGCATGTGAGTAGTCCCGCTGATGACAATATCTCATGGTTTCCAAGTCCCATTGAAATCAATGCTTTGCTGAATAGGGATGGATTTACTCATGTGCTTAAAGTTAAGCAGGTGCTTTGGTGAAAACAGTGTGGGCACAAAGTTAAGCAAAGCAAATGGTCAGATAGTATGGGACTTTAGAAGGCATTTCTTTATACACAGAGTGGTTAATATATAGCATTACCTAGAGGAAATCAGTGCTCTGTGAGGAAGAGAATCTCCGATGAGGCAGGCAGACCTACATGGGGATTTTAGCTTCCTCCCTCCCTAAAACTTCCTCTATTCCTATAATCTCAGCGCAGATGTTTCCTTTTTAATCCCTGGCCCCAGCTGGCAACGCATCTCTGCTCTACTGTACTTAGTTGCAATTACTGTAGACATTAACTCTGCACTTGGTTAGGAAATAGACTTTATTTCTAGCTGTTAAAAAACCTGATGATGAGCAAGATTTCCAAGGAAGAAATAGAAGTCAATTTGTGTTCTGATGAATCCCATTCCCCTGAAGAAATGTAATAGAAAATAAAGAGTCAGGGAAGAGCCTTGGAGATGACTGAAATCCTAAAGGTTATGCTGTGCAGTTCAAAGTGCCCTCTTATGTATGGAGATGATCTCAGTGTTATTCATTGGGAAGGCATGTGATACATTTGTCTCATACCTATGAGAAACACCTGCCTGCCTGATTGTGATTTATTCTAATTTTCCATGCCCTAGAACAGTTTCAAGTGACCGCTATCTTTTTTTTAAGAACAGAAAAAAAAAAGAACAAAACAACAACCCCACCCCAAAAACCTTACCATGACAATATTTCCACTTTCTATCCCCAAAGGTAAGATCCCTCTCTGTTCGCATGCATGCGTGGAGACGTGTGCACACACGCACACATTACCCTGATTTAAAGCGTAGGATAAGGACGATCCAGCTTTGGATCAGTAACTCATTTTCTAAATATAAAAATACTACAGTAATGCAGAGGGTGGAACTTCTGTATCATGAAAGATTTTGGCTTCATCCCAAGCAGAACTGAAGACCGAGAGTTTTTAAATTCTCTGCAAAGAAAGATTCTGGAAAAACAATTGTTTTGGGTCATTTGAAATGTTTCATTTTGACAAAATTGTTTCATTTAGACTTTTTGTCTTGTTATGTATATTATTTCAAAGTTAAAAATTGGAACGTTTCATTCAGAAAATGGCAATATGGGACCTCTTCTCTGATTTTCTTCCACAATGAAATTCTGACCCAATTGCACCCCCAGTTTACAGGTAGAGAAGTGAAGTGAGTAGCACAAGGCCACACGGTTAGCCAGTGACGCATCCCGGATTAGAACCTGGGACCTCCTGAATCCTTCTAACTCCATGCTCATCCCTCAACCTATGACATTCATATCCAAATCCTGCATTATCAGGCCCAATTTGCAAAAGCATCAGTAGATTTTTCATCCGGGTCATTTAATGAACCTGTGCAAATAGGTGATTTGGGTATGCACACACCCATCTGCAGACGGGGAAAACCTGAAGTGCACACTCACATTGGGCATGTACACACACAATGGTGTCTGTCCATGCTTCTAAAATAATAGACCCAAGTCTTTACTGCGCTCTCTCTTGAGCAAAACTCTCATTGAAGCCAATGAACTGCTGAGTAAGGACGTCAAGGTGTGACTCAGTTTGTTGGAGAGTGGTTTAGGGGCTAGAACATACAACTGCAAGTCAGAAACTCTGGGTGCTAGTTGTGCTCTGCTATGGATCTCTTGCATGATATTGATAAATTGCTTAATATATTTCTGCCTCACTTTCTCCGTCTGTGAAATGGGGAGGAGGATAAAACATACATACTTGCCTACCTCAGAGGGATGTTGCTTGTTTAATGTTTGTAAACTACTTTGAGATTCTCGGTGTTAATGAAAAGTAATATTATCGTTTATACTCTTTTTAGATAACATTTAAGGATTAAAATTGGAAAATGTGGTGCAGGGCTTCTGATCTCACTTTGTAGGCTGAAGTATGACTGATGACTTCACTACTTAGGCACCACAGGGAAGGGCGCTATGGAACATCCAAACTGGGTAAATAATTTTGCCCTTTGTTGTCAACTGTAATGATAGGTAGAGATACTGATATTTTCATGTGTTACGTGGCTGAGCTGATTCCTGTATTAGCCTCTGATCCCCAGAGACTTAGGTTTAAATTAAATGGAAGATGTGATAGCGGGTTCGGGTACAATACAAAATTACCTGCACCAGTCCCAAAATGATTTTTGTAATTGAAAAAACCTAGTTAATTCTATATTAAACAGAAAATGGAAATGATGATTTCCATTTACCCTCAAACTTTCTTTATTTTTTGGCCAAAAGCAGAAATAAGTAAAATACAGAAAAGCTATTTTTATGGTTTGACCCAGAAAGTGCTAGCAAGTCCTGGGAACCATAGAATATCCGGCTTGGAAGGGACCTCAGGAGGTCATCTAGTCCAACCCCCTGCTCAAAGCAGGACTAATCCCCAACTAAATCATCCCAACCAGGGCTTTATCAAGCCTGACCTTAAAAACCTCAAGGGAAGAAGATTCCCCCACTTCCCTAGGTAACGCATTCCAGTGCTTCACCACCCTCCCAATAAAAACGTTTTTCCTAATATCCAACCTAAACCTCCCCCACTGCAACTTGAGACCATTACTCCTTTTTCTACAACAGAACAGGTTCTCATAAGACAATCATGCCTATCCCTAGACAAAGCGTATGTCTATACGCCAATCCTGGGATCCATTTGCAATTACTGTAGATACACCCAACTAGCGTTAAGCTCGCTAGCTCAGGTATTGGAGCAGTGAAGGAACAGCACAATGGACTTCAGTGCAGGGCAGTCCTGTGAGTGATTACCTGGGTTCTGGGCTACTGAAGCTTGTGTTGCTACAGCTTCACTGCTCCAGGACCTGAACTGGCTAGATTAACGCTAGCTCAGGTATATCAACATGAGCTGACACCATATCCCATGATTGCCATGCAGGTAAGACAACTCAGATAAGCTTTGCTGGAGCTTCCAAACATTTGGCTGCTTATTTGAATCGAACCTTGGATCGTCTGCGGTTTGCCCCTCACCAGCTCCACCTAGGAATAGGCCATTGGTGACACTTTTTTAAAAAAAAGTTCTGGTTCCAGATGGATCTTATCTTAAGACCATATCGAAGATCTGAACATCCCCAAGCATTGGAGAACTTCACATTTAAATCCCTAGCAGCAGGTCAGCACAGTGTTGCAAATGAATTGGTTGTGCTGCAGTGGCAGGCCTGGCCCTTTTTGTGCCCTCACAGATCTTTGCATGTCTGGGCGTTGGCTATCTGGATGCAGGCGAACTCTCAGCCATAAGCACGTGTGTATAGATCTGGTGGGAAACAGCTTTCCCCTCCTGTGAAAATCTTAGATTTAAAAAAAAAAAAGTTCACATCCTAGTTTAGGATGAAAAATCAAAATCTCAAAAATTTTCATGAACCTACCCCTGCCCTACCCCCCCCCCCAAAAAAAAAAAAAAAAGAAAAAAAAATCAGTTCAGGATAATCAAAATGTTTCCATTTCAGAATATTTCATTTTGAATTTGCCATTTTTTTTTTAAAAACCCTCTAATTAGTTTAAGTTTCTAAATTAAATGTCCCTTTGAGCCAGAATTTTTTGTTTAGAAAATGTCAATGGAATATTTTGTTAACTTTTTTTGGAGTTGAAAAATTCATCAAAACCAACCCTTTCCCAGGAAAAGTTTTGGTTGCAACAGACGAGAAATATTTAATTGAAAAATTCCCAGCCCACTCTACTCATATAGACGACATTCAAAGTGTAAAAAAGAAAAAAAAAAGTGGTTTGTTTCAGATGAGAGCTCTGAGGTTAATGGTGGTAAACTACTGATGGGTCTGAAATAAAATATTGTAATTTTGTATGCACTTATGAAAAATCCCAGGGACAGCCCACTAAACCTAACAGATTTTTGTTCAAGGAAGGGTTTATTTAGACTGCATTGCCTAATTCTGTAAATATCTTTAAAGGTAATTATTGCTTACTGCACAGATACAATGAGCCAGGCTTTTGGCTCTCATTCACTTACGGGGCATGGGGTGGGGTGCAAAACTGGGAAAAAAATCATAAAAGAAAACTTTGAAACCTGAAAAATTTCAAAGACATAAAAAGCTATTCCTTTTCAAAACCTATGCAATAAAAACAACTTTGAATTTTAAAAACTTTTCATAAATCCTCCCTCTTCCCCCCATTTTTGACCCAGCTTTGGTTATTTCTATAGATCTCTCCTTCAGTGTTCTAGGCTACAATGTGATGGATGGATGGGAATCCGTGATAGCTACTATGGCAATTTACGTAAAATAAAATTAAAATAACTGCAGCTGCGTTACTGCAGAGAAAACTAACCGTGCAAAATCTGCCATGTCAGTAAAAACAGGAAAAAAGAAAAGGGAAAGTTACTCAATTTATTAGCTTTGGGGCTTATTTTCCTTCACTCCCACTTCATGTAGCATGACTAAAAATGCCACAAATGGATTCATTTTTATGACAAATAATGACCTACAAAAAGTATTTGGTTGCTTTTCTATTTTTTTCCTTTGCAGTCACAAAACTCCTCAGCCTATTTAAAAGAAAGCCCCAGACAAACTTCCTGCAGATGCAGTTGTGAAAAAACCCACTAGGCACAACAAGATCATAGTCACAACATGGACAAGCAGAGACACAAGGCTTGTCCAGTACAGTGTTTAACATCTCAAACCAGTTCCTTCTGACTTATCACTTCCTTGGGCTAGTGAGAAGACTCCAGAAACCATCAGCAGTAAGAAAATATAGCCCATCAATTCCAAATCTGAGTTGTATCCCTTTGGGGGATGAGACCACTTTGAAGTATGTCCCCTCTCCCCACCCCACATTTCTTCTTAAACTTCATAAAATCGTAGCAGTTCTTCACTTTAAATTAATTTTCCCCAATAAAGCCATTTGTAGGGTTGTCATCTTTAGAATTCATCAGTTGACATGGTTTAGTTGGTAGCTGAAAAATGTTTAAAATGATCTAATCTGCATTTACATATAAATCCAATGTGTAAGCAGAAAAAAAGTGCTTGATATCGTGTCAGTGAGTAAAATGGACTCTAGAACCTATACCTGAATGGGGAGCTGGATTCATAAGTGTGTGCTCCCATTTTTGAAGCAATTCCTGAATTTAACATGGGTGTTGACTCTGCTGCTGTCCAAATGCATTGGGTAGTGTCCTGTTAGATTTATAGTATGGATCAGTGTACATTCCACTGTCCCATTACCATAGGGCTTGACTGTGGTGGCAGAGAAGAGAAAGGGACTGTGTTATCATGGATATAAATATATTTTTAAAATTGAGTCTCAAGGACATGGATGGTCCTTGTTCTCTCTGTCTCCCAGACTATCACAGCTTCTGTTGTCTAATGACATGAGATAGCAGGGCCCCATGTTGAGGAAGACCCTATCTACAATACACCTGCTAGTCCTTCTCTTTCTTCCTGACTGCCATCTAAGGGGTGTAGAGAGGTAAGAGGGAAGATCCTTTCCAGACCAGGAAGAATAATGGAAGCCAAAAATGACAAAAGGGCAAAGGAACAGATTGAGAGGACTGGATGGGCCCTCTTTTTCTGTTCATGCAGATTGTGACATATGGAAATTGATTCACTATTCTATTTTTGCAAATAGTTCTGGATATTCCAGAATGTGTCTGCTTTGACTGGACATGGAGGTCATGGTTTTGTTTCTGTTCCCTGACTGGATAAATATATTGCTTAGAATGATGTTTCTGTAATGAATATTCTTGATTATGAATTCAAACTTGGCTGTCCATGAATATTCTCCAGCAATCAATTAAGCTTAGCTATTTCCATGGGAAAACCCATTCCCTAAAATACTTACTGCACAAATATCCATCAACATTGTATTTTCCCATATCAATTTTGGTCAGCGAAGTTATGTTAATGGCCCTATAGTTTTACTTTTCAGTCACGTCTATAAGCAACAAAAATTGGCTCCATGAGATTTTTCTAACCACCGACATTTGCAAGCCTATCTATGTTCTTTTTGCTTCTTACACTATCACTAACGATCAGTGACAACAAAACTTACAAACGCTCTGCATGGAGCGGTAGGTGTCTATGCAAGATTATTAAATCGAGTGCAGGAACAAGGAAAAGGAGAGCCAAGAAATACATTGAAAAACATTTGTCCCAAAGGAGTGGATGAAATATACCAAAGTCTCTTCCAGCTGTCTAAGAGAGCAGTATAAGCAATAGATTATTTAAAAAAAAAAACTATTAAAGAAAATGGTGACACTATTTTAAAGGGATATAGCAGCCAGCAAGCTAACTTCAGAACCATTTAAACTCAGGCAGACAGAAAATAATTCTACGTCTGCTATTTAGAATCATGGAAAAAAGAAAAGGCAAAGGCCTTTTAGGTCAACCAGTCCATCCCTTGCCAATGCAGGCATGTTCCTTACAGCATCTTCACATCCATGAGTGCTTTGTCCAGTCTACTTTCGAATAGCTCTAGCAAGGGGGCTTCTATCTGCTCCCTGGAGAGATCATTCCATTTATTCACTATGAGCTCACGCTATGGATTTTTTTAAAGTATTTTTATTTTCATTGACAAACCAAGCAACAAAGATTGGTCTGCCAGGCCCAAACGTCTCCAAATTGCAGATTTTCCTGGACTGGGAAAAGCTTTCAAACAAGAAAGGGTCACCCTTCTCCCCCTTGCAATGAGCCATCATGAAGCCCTAACCAAAGAAGCATCTCATTCATTCCCTGAAGTGTAATCCCTTTAGATTTTAAAAAAACCTCTGAAAATACCCTTTGTTCCTAAGGACAAGAAATAATGGACTGTTTCCACTGTATAGGTAAGAAGCAGGTTTTGTCTTGTATTAATGTTAGCTTTTACTTGGAAATAGCTGTATATATGTACCTCTGAAATGGACATGTGTTACAATTCAACATGTATTGTGCCCCACATTGTTTCAGCTATCAAGGACTCACAGGTGTAGCTCCAGTCCTAGGTTTTGCTACTTGAACACTTTGGGTCAGGTTCGGATCCTGCTTGCAATGCTGATCAAAATCAGGAATAACTCCTGTGAGGTTATTGACATAAGATGGAACCATATAGATCATTGTTGCAACCAAAGTCCTGTAGTGGCACCAAATCTTGTATAAGGGGGTCAAATAAGGTGCCTAAGACGAGGTTATGGTTTGCTGGTTATGATTATGCTGTCTATATGTGTGTAATCATTTTTATAGTTAAAGTTATGAATATTGGCTCTATATTGTCTGTATTTCAAACTTGTGCTATGCTTCTGGGGAACACTCCAGAAATGTTGGTATCAGCTCTGCCTCGCCTGCTTGATGGCCCATTAAGGACCATCAGCTACACAACTGACCCACTGAGAGAAGGCAGACTCGCCTTATGACTCAGCAAGGTATGCAAGGACATGCCTATGGACAGAACTCTGAGGTTTTTCCAGGCCATGTGAGGGACAGCTTGTCTTTGGGACAAAGAAAGACAGACCACATGGCAAGAGAATATAAAAAGCTGCTGCAGCTCCTCCATCTTGTCTTCAATCCTGCTTCTTACCTCTGGAGGGACTTTGCTACACTGAAGCTTTGAACGAAGGACTGAAAGACCCATCCTAGCTGGGGATGTACTCCAGAGACTTGATTTGAACCTGCAGTTTATTCTATCACTGCTGCAAGCCTGAACCAAGAACTTTGCCATTACTGTATGTAATTGATTCCATTTAACCAATTCTAGCTCTCATCTATATTTCTTTCCTTTTATGAATAAACCTTTAGATTTTAGATTCTAAAGGACTGGCAATAGCATGATTTGTAGGTAAGATCTGATTTGTATATTGACCTGGGTCTGGGGCTTGATCCTTTGGGATCGAGAGAAACTTTTTTCTTTTACTGGGGTATTGATTTTCATAACCCTTTATCCCCAAAATGAGTGGCACTGGTGGAGATACTGGGAAACTGGAACGTCTAAGGGAATTGCTTTGTGACTTGTGGTTAGCCAGTGGGGTGAGACCAAAGTCCTCTCTGTCTGGCTGGTTTGGTTTGCCTTAGAGGTGGAAAATCCCCACCTTGGGCTGTAACTGCCCTGCTTTAAGCAATTTGCCCTGAATTGGCACTCTCAGTTGGGTCCCACCAGAACCAGCATCGTTACAACTCCACTGAAGTCAAAGGAGTGAGGCTGGTGCAAAACTAGCGGAGGTGAGATTGGAATCAGGCTCATTGTAGAACATAGCTTAGTGTCCCAACCTTCATCTTGAACTTGCGCTTCCGTCACAAACAGACCAAGTCAGGCCTGACTCTTTCCCAGGGAAATTGTTAACATGGAGCGGCAGTGGGAAATTGCTGCTTTATTGGCTTCTGTTTGTGTACACACAGGGTGCTGTGCTGAGCACCGGGCTCTTTGTACTAACTGGAGTGCTAATATGATGTATTAAATGTCATACTAACATCGCTCGGTATGCATATCTCTCCCATTGTACTGCCTGTTTATGCTTATTCAGCCCTTTGAATAATTTAACACATTTCAGATTCCAAATTACCCACAACAATCTGACGGGGCTGCTGGCAGTTTACTTGAAACACTCAGTGTTAGGTCAAAGTAGGGCCCAAACATCTGTGAAATAGAAGGACACTTCGTACTTAGCAAAGCATAATTAGACTTATTTTTGTACACCCTTAAAAAAAGGGTGAGTACGTCTAGACTAATACCAGTCTATATACGTACCACTATACGTACCACTTTCTGGAGGCACCCCTGAAGCCATGCATAATTCGGGCCAAAGAATCAGAGGCATTGATTATAAGGGGATAATCGTTATGGATGGAAATGAGGCAGAAGGTCAAAAGTTTGTCAGACATCAGCATGTCAATACCGTAGGCCTGCAACTGTGAGGATATCTGCTCTGATCCTATTGTAGCTTCCGACCAAGGTATGTAATGAAAGGGGCTTCGCTGACAATAACATAACATAACAGCAGGAGAGTACGTTTGTGTGGGGGGGGGCGGAGGGTGAGAAAACCTGGATTTGTGCTGGAAATGGCCCAACTTGATGATCACTTTAGATAAGCTATTACCAGCAGGAGAGTGGGGTGGGAGGAGGTATTGTTTCATGGTCTCTGTGTATATAATGTCTTCTGCAGTTTCCACAGTATGCATCCGATGAAGTGAGCTGTAGCTCACGAAAGCTCATGCTCAGATAAATTGGTTAGTCTCTAAGGTGCCAGTACTCCTTTTCTTATAACATAACATTGTCACCAGTGAAGCCAGGTCGTTCCCCTTTTGGATTCTGATCCAGCGTGGAAAATTTTACCCAAGAGGAGATTTTTCGAAAGTTATGAGCATGTAAAAATCTGATATTATATTGTAAATTGCAATCCAGGCCTTTCATTGCCATTATCTGTTAATCCCTGCCACTGTGGTACATAAGCACCTGTATTGAGAGCACTTACCGTATAGGTGTGAAAGGGGGCTGGGAGTGTGGAGGCATGGCGTAAGTAGTAGCAAATGTAAGAGAGCTGCATCCCTCTTTCCTCCCAACCATTAATATGGTTGGCAGTCTGGAAAATGCTGCTGTTATAGGGTTAAATTAGCAATGCGGCATTGAGCTGGGAGGCAGAGAAGCAAGCTGTCTGGGGAGAGTCATGTGCCTGTGTAATATGTGACCCCTGTTTTGCAGCTAGGACTGTGTCATATCTGCTTTCATTGTATTCCACATGTAGAATGAAAATGCCTTTCATGACCATTAGAATCCTGTGAGAGAGGGAGTCTGGCTCCTGGGCTGAGGTGGGTTACTGACCCCACAAAACAAGCAGGTAGCCCAACACAACAACAACACAACTAGTGTGGCATGGTGCCCTTTGAACAGATCCTGGCTTCAGCTGGCAGTAGATTAGAAATCCCATCTGATTATTTTCCTGCCCTCTGTTAACCTCCCTGCCAGCAACACAAACACTGGGGTTTCTCACTCGGGCTGCTGCTGCTGTTTGAAGCCCTGGGGGACAATGAACTCAGAAATACCCACAGGAGTGAGGGGAGAGGAGGTGCTCTTTCCAAAGGACTTCCAACTCGATTACTGAATCCCCCTGCCCTTTTCTGTCCCCACTCCTCCACCCTCATAGAAACCCCAGGAGGTGGAGGGCAGGGTGTTGAACAAGAAGTGAGCGTTTTCCATTAAGACTTAAAATCTCAGCGCTGATGAGGCATCACCTAGCGCAGAATTGCCCACTGTTCTGTAGACTCCAGCTCACCAAAGTCCTGCGAATCTGATGATGCAAGGTGCAGTCAGCGAAGATATTTGTTAAGTGACAGCTGGGCTCTGATTGAATGAACCCGCTCGGTCTGAAGCCCCACCCTGCTCTGGAGGATATGCTGAAAATCTTTCTCGGGGATTGGAACGGCCTTCCACCAAACCGAGATTCTTTAATGAAATGTTTGCTTATCATCCATTTAACCTGCTTTGAAACAGCCTGAGCCTGCATGGTAACCTTGGGTCAAAACTATTTTGGATAGCCGAAACTCTTGATAAACACATGCTTTGGAAGGTTAGAAAGCCATCGGTGGGAGACATCAGATTCACTTCTTTTATTATTAGAAGTGGGGGGGGGGGGACCAGAAGTGTTAAGAGGAGCGAATTTTGTACAAAACATGAAAAGAGGAGGGGAGGGAGACCCCTTTCTGGTGCCAAACTACATTGCTTAGGCAGCAAATCCTTTTTGTTGTAACTTAGCAATACTCTTGAAATAAGGAGCCCGTGGTACCCTGCAGTAGCAGCAGGCAAACCATCCTGCTGGCTGCTTGATATGCAATTTCAGCGTGTACATTCTCTCTCATAAGCTAGTCATTGAGTCCAGATGTGCCACCCTCACTCAGAGTGAGTGGTACCCTACTATTTGTGTGTGTGTGAGTGTGTGTGGGGGGGAATTTGACCTAAGTAAGGGTGCGGGGGACTAGTGAGCCTGAAATGAAGAGGACAATATTAGCACAAGGTGCAAATCTTTACTGAGAGCAATCTGTGGCCTTGTCTAAACTGGGCTATAATTTGACTGGCTAAAATCAAGCTAAAAGTGTTAAACTATGCGTGTGGAGTTTTCAGTTGAATTATTAAACTAACTGAATTAGAAATAATGCCCCTTTTCTCCTAGTCTATACTAGGCCTAAAGTGAAAATCCTGCCGCTCCCTCTATGGCCTGGGAGGCCCCCAGTCACAATGGAACTGGGGCAGTTCCAGTGAACTGGAGGGTGAAAGGCTTGGCAGTGCCCCATCCTAACTGAATGTCATGGAGATGAGCATTGTGGGGTTCCTTGTGTGCGTCCACAAAGCAAGGTTTTGGGGGTGGGACTGGCCAGGGGGAGCAGACGCAGATAAGAGGATCTGCTGCTAGATGGAACCATCTGACTTGGCCCACTGAGGAATGGGGGAGCAGGAGCTTTCGGGGGCTGTGCAGCAGCATGGCTGTATGATCACAAAACAGCTCTATAGCCAGGGGAGAGAATTCCTTCCCCATTCACCAGCTCTGCAGAGCCTCTCTGTGCCTAACCTGACTTCTCAGGCATTGCATGGGGTACCCAATAAACCTTTACTTATTTATCTGCACAGCCCTCTTAAATCACCAGGCCTCAACACCTTTATTTTTGTAAAGCCACAAACATGTCCCTCCTCTCTCTGTTCAGACACATTTTTCTGAATAAAGGACATTCCTCTATTCTGTTGCTTTTCCTTTTGTTAGTAATACCAGCCATATTATCTTCAATACAACAAATATATTGTACCCACGTACAATTTCTGCCTCAATTATAATAATCCTATTATACAAGGTTTCCTACAAAAGTAGCCAGCAGCAGGTATAGTCAGAAAAGTGACTGCAAGAAATGATGGCCTGAGGTTCCCCACATGCTGTCTTCCAGCAGCTTCCACGGATAGCGGGCTCAGTTTCTAAGTCAAAAGATTATGATTTTTAACCCTAAGGATTGGGAATTTCAAACTCCCACTGGCAACTCTATACCTAGCTATGTTCTTTCTGACTCTTTACATTATTGCCAATAATTAAAGCTGAACGAAAAACCAAAAAGTTGAATAGTTTATTCAACATGTAAAGGAAAAATATTTTTAAATTTGTCAGATCCATGCTTTGACTCATTTTATTTAACTGGCTCTAAAGATGCTGGCGTGAGAACTTAACTAACCACTTGTTAATGATGCATGATTCAGAAAACAGCCTAATTCTCCCTCCCCTACCTGTGTTTTCTCTGTAGGGTTGTGTGTGATAAACTCTCTTTCTTAGGGACTTCTTTGGCCCCCATTACCACTGGATGGCAAGTCATGTACGAATTAGGTGTTGCAACTCCTACAATCCCTTTGTAAATCTAACCCCAATACCAGCTCTTCAGTAGGAATTAGGCTGAGATCTTCAAATGTATCTAGACTTCTTAGTCACTATGGCCCAGATCCTCAAAGGTATTTATGCTTCCAACTTCTATTGAAATCTATGGGAGTTAAGTGCCTGAATACCTCTGCGGAGCTGTGGCTCAGTTCCCCAGTTGTAAATTGGGGGCAAATATTTCCCTACTGCGCAGAGTTGTAGGGAGGGCAAATATATTAAAATTCATGTGGTGCTCAGATACTGTGGTAATAGGAGCCAGATAAGTACCTTTGAGGAGCTGGGCCTAAGTTACTTGTCCAATATCACACATGAAGTCTGGGGCAGAGCAGGAAATTGAACTCCAGAGCACCCCAACCAGTGGACCTTCCTTCTAACTAAGCATGCATGACTTGATGATACACAGGGAGCAGTTCTTCAGAGAAAGAAGAGGCCATATTTTTCCTCTAATCATAACTGCACCTTAATACCCTGATATCTCTCTAGACAGATTAGTGTGAGTCTATCCTGATCTTTTTGACTTCTTCTAAAGACTACTTTTTTTAATGAAAGATCAGAAGGCTTGTTCTCTCTGAAGTTCCTCAGTTCTACTCTATGTCTATAAACAATAGCTTTCCCACACAAAACAAAAGGGCAAACACATCTTGCCATCCATTTTGACTAGGTAGAGTCACGTAACATATAATCTCTATTATTTTTTCCTACAATTTGTTAGTGACTGTTGCTAGGTAATGCCTTTTCCACTAAGCATCAGTGATCTAATGTGAGGGCTTTGAGGATGTTTCATTATATAATTAAGCCCTTGGTGGTGCTGACTTCTACATTATAAAAGTCTCAAATATCTGTTTCATGTTAGCAAAAAGTTATTACAGTATAATGCACGGGAACATAAAAAAGCACCATTGAGGGCTATGAAATATCTTTAGAGCTTCACTGGGCTGCTTCTCTTATTATTACTGCACATATTTATAAGGCTCCCATCACTGTGGTATCCAGCCACACTGTACGTAGTTTAGATCAGGAACACATGGTATCTTTTCCAAAAAACCGGCAACATAACTGCTTAGAACATGATCAGGCCACATCATTGCATCCAAATGTCTCTAATACTCCACTGAATCCATCATGCTCTACTGACTCAGGATGGCCCCTTTATTTTTACATTCTCTAGAACCTTAGCTGAATAGTGAATGGCAATAAATGCTGCTTGATAGGGACAATAGCAGGGGGAAAAAGCTGCTTAATTGGGATGCATTTGGGTAATCCCAAGGTGATAAATAGAGCTGGGCAAATAATCAATTATTCGGTTCAGTGGTCAAACTGAAAAAGCTGAAAAAAAAAATGTTTGGGGTCAGTCTGAGATGAATTCTTTTCTGTTTTTTCCTGCAGAAACAATAAATAAATTTGGGTTGAACAAAGCCTTTAAAAAAAAATCCAGTGTTTTTAAACTTTAAATCTACCTAGATTTTGAAATAAATGTTTCTCAATGAAAAGTTTAAATTTTTCATTTCAAAAATGTCAAAATGAAAGAGGTTTTTTTGGATTTTTTTCCCCCATTCTTTTTCCTGACCAATACGAGTCACTGAATATGACCCACGTTCACAAACTGTTCTGGTCCACCGGAAACTGAATTGTTCAGCGAACTCTTTGCCAAAACAAATTTTTCCAGCTCTAGTAACGTGCCATTCACCCAAGAGTTGCATGACTGCAAGATTCTAAGCTTTATATTTCTATAGGCCAGGTGTCTTCAGATTAAGATCAAGGGCTTGAATTTTTGAAGACTGCACCACTTATGTGCCTACCATTGTGCCAAGCTTTGTCCGCCTGTAATTTCTTGTGGCTGGGAATGCCGGAGCGTAAATGTCTATTGGACTCTGCTCACAAATTAGGAAAGGAGCAAGCTGTGAATTTCACACACTTCACACCCTGGATGCCCAGTGAATAAGGCAGGGCAGGGGGTGGCCAACCTGTTGCTCACAGAAGTTAATCTGCGGCTCCTTGTCCAGGCACCGACTCCGGGGCTGGAGCGACAGGCGCCAACTTTCCCATGTGCCGGGGGGGGCTCACTGCTCAACCCCTGGCTCTGCCACGAGCCCTGCCCCCACTCCACCCCTTCCCGCCCCCTCCCCTGAGCCTGCCGTACCCTCACTCCTCCCCCATCCCAAACCTCCTGAATGCCATGAAACAGCTGATCGGTGGGAGGGTAGGAGGCGCTGATCGATGGGTGGGAGGCACTGGGAGTGGGGTGGGGGAGAGCTGGTGGGGGGCGGCTGACTTATTACTGTGGCTCTTTGGCAATGTACATCAGTAAATTCTGGCTCCTTCTCAGGCTCAGGTTGGCCACCCCTGAGGTAGGGGATCTTTCAAACACAGAAGCTTTCACAGGCCACAATACTCTATAACCATATGTTGGAAAACCTGGTGTAGTTTTAACTGAATGGGGTGAACAAAAGAAGTTTTCCATGTAACTACACCTCATGGTTACAACCACTCTGTCTTAGAGCCTTTATTTCCCCATGCAGTTTGTAAGAGATGACAAGTCAATCAAAGTGCTACTATTTACACAGACATTTAGTAATACAAAACCACAGCCAGACAATTTCCATGAACTGAAGGCCCCACATTGACTGATCGGTTTATTGACTGATTTGTTTAATGGGCTAAGGCTGGCGTGCTGGGTCTGTCTGTCGGGGGAGGGAGGGGGGTTGCAAGAGTGGAACGGGGTGCTGTGTTATTTTGAACTTGCCTGGTGCTCAGTTTATTACTCAACGCAATGTTCAATATTGTTTTTACTGCATTATTCAGCCAGCTCTAGGGAGGAACCACTGGCCCTGTTTGTGATCATGAAGGAGTGGAGGGGAAAGCAGGAAGCTCTCCATCTCTTGCATGGCTGCTCAGCTGCTGCTCACAACAGCCTTCCCCAAGTTCTGCGTGGTGCAGAGACTGCTTGTGTCTACTCCCTGTGAAAGAGGATGGGGGAGAGGTGGTGGGTCCTCGCATTCTCTCTCACTTTTTTCTCTTCTACAGTTAATTTAGCACTGGTGGAAGTTACCAGACTGACCGCTCTGGAGATGGAAGTTCCTCTGTAGACAGGTACATCACAGACGCCGACGGTGCAAGCTCCTTCTACACCATAATAATGTACTTTAGCCCAGTTAGATCTATTTCCCTGGCCCATGACCCATTCAGTCTTTGGCCTCTCTGCTGATAATAGCCTTTGATGGGGCCAACTGGTACCAGTTGTGGCAGTGGCTTTGTAAGGCACCGAGCTTCCTATAGTAAAGGACTAGGAGCGCCCCCAGCTCATTTCAGATAAACCACTTAACCCCCGTTAGATGGTATCATTATCTCCCTGGGTCAGATTGGATCCAATTCCTTAGAAACTTCCATATCCCATTGTCAGGCTGTGGGGTTTTTTTGTTTGTTTTAAATGTTAAGAATAGTAATACATTAATGATTATTAATAACCTAGTTTCATCTCAAATAGTCCAAAGAGCTTTGTGTTTAACCAAACATTAATTAGCATTTTTGATACCCATTTAAAATAGGTAGGTATTGCCCCAATTTTACAGTTCCATAAGATGAGATCCAGACACTTTAGGACTTGCTTAAAATCACTCTGTGATTGAAGCAAAGAATAGAACCCAGGAATCTTGTCCCTGGGATCCCCAATTCTAAGTGCAAGACAACACTCTCTCAAACAAATCTGCATCACATTCCCATTCACAATTATTCCAATATTAATTACCAAGGGCAAAACTTTCATTCAGCTCAGTCATACAAATAAATGTAAAGAAACCCTGCACTTTATAATCCTCACAGTTTCCTTTTATCTGCATACAGGACAGAGTTGTAGAAATTACATCTAATCACTAAAAACTAATGGTTACAATTCGTAAATTAGCCAATAAACTGGATTGTAATTTCTTTGTTAAAATTTAGAGAGATTAAAACTTTTTGTACTCATATCCCTCTTCGGATGTGTCCATGAACCCACTACCCTAGCCGTACCAGGTGCAGTGTGCACAAAAATCTCAAGCAAATATTGATAAATACTTCCAGAAATGGCCATATAGAATCCTAGTCACATCATGCATGCTTCATTAATTTAAATCCAACCCATTAGCTCTATTAGATGCTTGCTTACTGTACTACAGGAATTATTACTAGATATAAAACATTTTTCAGAGCAAAAGTATGCGTATAATGGCTGTAATTTACTGCACAACATACCTACAAGCCGATACATTAACCCTAATCTTTGTCACACTTGAACCAGCATTCCAACAGTATGTGGCATTTCATGAATGCAGCATTTATCTCTGAAGTTCATACAAAGTTGCAAACCCTAGCAAGGCTTATCAGCCTTTACAAACCGTCTCTGTCCACTGAAGTGTGACATGCTGAATATAATTCCACTTACTGTGCAGTCATTGGATGCAAAGTGGGTGCATCGAAGCAACATTTTAGATCATTTTAAATGAATCATGAAATCAAATGTCCAAATAGCCTTTAAATTCCAGGTATAACCTGCTATCTGAGCACTTAGAGTGTTTTGTAAGTCAAATAAACTCCTCCAATAGTCTCTAATGAAGTAATTATGCCTTTACATATAAAGGACCAGGGGTTGTAGACTGGGAGTTAGGACTCCTGGGTTTTATTCTTTCCTCTTCTATGAGCAACTGTAAGCAAGTCACTTCACCTTTGTGCCTCAGTTTCAGAGGTGTGTAGTGAGGGTGAAATGTGAAGGGTTTAAAGATCTTTGGCTCTAAAACACCACAGAAGTGCAAAGCATTGTTTATAATTACTCCAAGCTCACACAGAAAATTATTTTTGCATGCTGCTGGTAAGATGCATCGTGGCAGCGAAAGATGGCAAAAGTGGCTCTAAGCTGTCTTTTTATCCCCATACTCTTGTGCATATGCACTCTGTCCATGCAAACCCATGTGCACACACCCCTGCTTGTTCATCAGTCACAAGAGTGGCAAACTGATGTACGTGGAATACAACTGAGAAATGAGCTAATATCAATGTTGCCATCCCAAGCATTTAAGAAAACAAAACAATATAGAAGATTTTTTAAAAAATGGGGTAATTGTTACTTCCCTCATCTCCTTTGGGCCTTTCGGCTACGTTCAGCCATGTTTTCAAGCTTTTCTCCTCAACCACAAGAGTTAGAAATGTACAATTTAAAACAAAACACATGCCAGCTGAGATGCTCTCATCATCTCATGAGTCCAGCAGTTGGGGCTTTAAATAAAACACTTCAAGGCAGATCCTCAGGTGATGTAAATTGGCATAGCTCCATTGACTTTAGTTGAGCTACGATGACTTACACCAGCTAAGAGGATCTACCCCTAACATTGCAAGAGTTGGCAATATTATAATATGTATCACTTCTGTGTATCCTCTGCAAGGAAGACATTTGTGAGTGCCAAAGAATTTCAATGTACTCTGTCTTAAAGTGATATGCAGAGCATTTACATCGGCTAAGGCTACTACTTAGCTATACTTTGGCTTTTAAATGCTTTCTGACAATGCCACTGTCTATGTACAATGCATATCCTCTCTGGCAAACACTGCAGGGACATTGAAATGGTGTAGCAGCATGGCCCCTTTGTACCTCTTAAAATATCAGCCTTTGGGACCTTGCTGTATACTCTAGACCAATGTCTTTCTCAATAGTTTGGAGGAGTGTGTGCAGCTTCCTTAGATTTTATTTACTGAAAGGCAGTTTCACATTGGTCAAGATACCCTCTGCCAACAGTTGTTACAAATACTGAAACCCAAGATATCAGTATGGTCTGTTGGTTAGAGCAGAGGAACAAGGACAAACAGTCCATTAAGGTCTGTTACATGGAAAGCACACAATAAACTCTTGTTACACAACATATTAAAAGCTGGAGAGAAATTCTGGCCCATTGAAGCCTACAGCAAAATTCTTCTAGACTTCAGTGAGGCTGGGATTTCAACTCAGTTTCTCAGCTGGTGTAAATAAGTGGATTTTCTTTTAATTCAGTGGAACTGTGTTGAGAATTTGGCCCTAAGATGAGCATCTGGCCAGCACACCTGAGGCCTGGTCTATACTACAAAGTTATGATGGCATATAGCTATGTTGGCAAGGCATAAAAATCACACCTCATAGATGACATAGCTCTGCCGATAAAACCCACAGCCTAGATGCAACTATGGTGACAGAAGAGTCCTCCGGCCCGCTTAGCTAACGTTGTGTGTGGGAGATGGTATTACTGTGCTGGCAGAAGAACTCCTCCTGTTGGCTTGCACTGCATCTACACTAGGGGGCTATGCTGGCTCTGTAGTGTAGATATGGTGTGAGCCATCTGCAGTTAGCTCACAGCGAAATTATCTTTTTAGGTTACATTTACACTACAAGTGCTACAATGGCAGGGCTGCAGCGTATATGCTTGCTACAGAGATGGAAGGGGTTTTCCACCCACTTGAGAGGCAGTAGTTAGGTCGACTCAAGAATTCTTCCGTCGACCAAGCAGTGTCTATGCCAGGGCTTAGGTCAGCTTAACTACATCTCTCAGGAGTATGAATTTTTCACCCCCCGGAGTGACGTAGCTAGGTCAACTGACGGCTTACGTGTAAAATAGATCGCAGTCTTCCCTTCAACTGCATCTAAGGACAGTTGTGTTTGGGAGCTGAAATAAACCATATAGTATGGTGGCCGAGGCTTGGTCTACACTCTCAACTTATGTCTACACTACCAACTTGGTCTACACTACCAACTATGTTGCTCAGGGGTGTGGAAAATCCGCACCCCTGAGTGACACACTTATACCGACCTAACTCCCGGTGTAGACAGGATGGAAGGGCTTTTTCTGTCGTCATAGCTACCACCTCTCAGGGAGGTGGAATACCTATGCTGATGGAAGATGCTCTCCCATTGGCCTAGGTAGCATCTTCCATCAGGGGCGCAACCCTACCAGTGCAGATGCAGCGCTGCATGTGTGCACACGCCCCGAGTAAATTATTAAAATATCTTAAAGGGAATTTTACCTATAAAAAAAATGTAAACCCACAAGTATATAGTGGACCTTTTTGGCAATGAAATTAGCATGTGTATGCATATTAATTAGAGCTGGCCGACATATCTCGTTTGAAACTTTTTTAGATGAAAAATGGCCTTTTAAAAAAACAAAAACAAAATGGAAAAAACCCTTGAAACTTTTTTGCAGAAAGCTACCAGTTTTGAGATTTAAAAAAAATATATTTTTGTGGCAGCTGATGACTCTTGGCACTTCAGCTCTATCAAATCAGGGTGAGGAGCAAATTCCAGAGTCAAAGTCTCACCACTGAGAATGTCCTGACCCCAGATAAACAAACTAAGACACTGTCTGTCTAGCTTGTCTATGTCTGTTATCTCTCATTTGGAGAAAGAGGGAGATTGTCACCTTGAGTTCCCCAGCTGATCTTAATTGTTAGAACAAAGCACAGAAAGAAAGGTAGTCTGTAAGATACCTAGGACCCATATCATGCCTCTACTTTATATAGCAATCTCTATATATTTATATGTACTTGTTGATTTGAGTCTGTATCCCTACCCTACCTGTACAAGACACTTTCTCTGTCCAGAGTTTTGTTGTTATTGGTATCAAGCAATCTTCAGATGAACTGCGAGATCTTGCAATGACTCGCTACCTTGAACATTATTTCCTAGTTCTGTACACAAGGCAGATTGAGCAGAATGAGATCTCTTGTTCTCAAGAGCATCACATTTATTTCACAAGGCATGATCCTCAAATGTCTCTCCATACTGAATTATGTCTCATATTTATTTTTTCCTCCACCATAGTATAACTCCCTGATTTCTCGTTTGTTTCGTAGACACGTCTACCTGTACTGTCCAGTTTCTTAAGACTGTCTTTTCACAGTGTCTTAGTTATAACTTTGGGACTTTATTCCTTGTGTGTTTCACTAGCATATATGTGTCTGATATAAAGAAGCATGATACAAACACTGCTGCAGTAATGAGTGAAAAATTGGGAGAAAATCAATAGATCTACAGCAGAAATATTTTAAATGAACTATTTCATTGTAAAGGAACTATTCATCTCTTTTGCAAGCCTAACCCACACTTGTGTGTCTAGCCTCTGGAGTGTTAAACACTGTCCCTTGAAAGAATGTTGCTTGCTGGGATAGGGTCACGTAGAATTTTGGTAGCTATCTTCAGAAACACCCAGAGACTGATTCCACAGAGCAACCATCAAACACATTCTTATAAATCAGGGGTGGATGATGATGAAATGGGACCTAGGTTAATCTACATGTCTGTCTGAGGTTTTTATACATTGCCAGTCACAATGGTATCTCGGCTCCAGTGCATCCATCAAAAATCACCACCATCCCAGACCCTTTCCAACTCTCCTTCCCAATCCAGCATCCCAACCATGCCTCTGTTTCTCTCATTGCAACCTCCAACCACTCACTTAGTGTTGAACAGACTCTTCCTAACCCCGTACCTCAGTTTCTCCATTTCCAAACTTCCCTTTTCTCTCCCCAGTTGCCCTCTCCTCTTGAACTCCCAACCCTCCTCCTGGGAGGGCCATGGAGGTAGCAGTTCCTTCCTGACATGAGTAGTTTCCCTGGACCCCCTGCTTTCTGTTGCCATTCAAGAAATCCAAACCCACCACACATAACCTTTGCATGGGGATGGGATTTTAGAAAGCTGGACTGGAACCTAGAGCCGTATTTCACAGTTAGGGCCTCTCTCTGTTATGGATCAAACAGAACTCCAGATGCAAACTTTGGACAGTTTTGAAATCCAGGCCCAAACCTGATTTGGAATATTACAGGTTGGTCCCACTTCTATTTACGCAGCGACCAGAAACATTAAATAGAGGGGGCTCCAGCTTGTAGCAGCTGAAGACAGAAGGCCTGATTCACAGTTGCTTCAAGGTCCATTTATAGCAGCTGTATAAGTATGAAGGGGCCTTAAAACAGCTAGTTCCAGCCCCTGGGGAATTCCCATGGAGTAGGGAAAGTCCCTAGCTGATGCAGACCCAACTATGCTGAGGCTTGTATCCATGTATGCAAGGGGTCTGATTTTAATTTGGCTGTGAATACGTTCAAATACAAGTTAGAATAGCAAGGAACAAGCTGCTCACTGGAGACCTGCTAGACAGAAACAAGGGGGCACAACAACATCAACAGACAGCATGTGTGCTAAGGGAGAAGAGCATAGCTTGATCTGTGACTGATTAGGCTTTTAAGACTTATTACTTAGAATATCTGAGATGGGTGCATTTTCCGACATTTAGATGGCTACAAGGGACGGACAGTCTCATTTTGCCTAATTTTGAAAGTAAGTCAGTGTCTTAGGTTTGAAAATAGGACTCAAATACTAAGAATAAATGGTAGGTGAATGTTAACTGGGAAGCTGGAGGTGATGGGCAAAGCAGACCTGGGGGAAGACAGTCAGCTCCTTCATGGATCATAGAAACAGGAAGCCTGATTTCCACCCTCGGAAGCTGAGATAGAGTCAAACTTCTCAGTGATTATCCAACCTGAATCAAACCTGGCCCCGAAGCCTTTCAAGAATTCTGTTTCCCATGGTGTCCCAGAGCTGTAAGGACATTTATTTACAGTTTCAGGGTGGGGACAGTTCTGAATCTATTCAAACCAGTGAGTCTATTATTTGTGTATGCTCAGTGTGTACCCACTAGGGATCAAACATGCTATCCTTTGCATGGCTGTGCTAAAGGGAGGAGAGCGTGCAGGGACAGCTCCTACTTCTTGCATGATTTGGCTGGTTGCATGGGGTGTACAAGGGGATGGGGGCACAGGGGACCAGCTAGATCTGCCTGCAGCACTAGTGACCCCAGAGCGGGTATGTTGAGGTGGGTGAGATACATGGCCACGGTTTCCTTCCTTTGTGGACTTGGCTGCATCAGTCAAAGAGGGCACCAGAGAGTTCCTGAAATACCTTTATAAAATGTGTTTCAAGACCCAGGCCTCGCCATTCTCCTCCCTGACCTTCAGAAGCAATAGTGCTCATGCATCAGGAATAATAACTCCAGCCAATATTGCTCCGGCAGTGCACCTAAGCCCAGGCTGTACCATGTAGAGGCCTAATTGAACCCTAGGGATGGGTCAGTCTCTGTCTCATACACACACACACATATGTCTCATCAAATTTAGTAACCCACCCCTGCTGTCATTGAAACCGACGTTCTTTAATGCAATGACAGAACCCTTTCCCTCCGTAAATTAAAGGCCTAGCTCTGTTCTCTCTGCCAGTAGATGTCCCTGTTATACACAACCGCAGTGATTGCATCAGACACTATATTGCAACTGTAACTTGTCTTGCTTGTGAAAATTGAGTTCATCTCTTGCCAGAGACAAGACATTGAACTTTACATCATTTCTGATGGGAATTGTTTGTATGGATTTTTTTTTTTTTCTATTTGAGTTTCTGGTGTAAACTTTAATCAAAAAGCACAGAAACAGACATCAAGAGCTTAAAGGGTAAGTTCACCCTTCTGCTTCAGAACCATTTTTTTTCTTTGTTGAATATATATAAAAAACACAGAACAGCCTTGTGATTGGAAAGCCAGAAAGAGGCCACTCAACTGCCGTAGACTCTGGTCACCTTATGGGTAATGCAAGCCAGGCAACCGTCCTATTGTAACTTTTGCACTCCATGATTGGACTAATTTTTATTAACTGTAAGAAACTATCATTGATGGCAAAAGGGTTGCAAATTCAAACTAGCACCAAAGAGTTTGGGGTCAAATCCTGAGCTTGGGTAAATTGTTGTAGTTCATGGAGTGTATGGAGTGATGACAATTTACACCAGCTGAGGTTCTGGCCTCTCAAACTGATCATGTGGCTTTTGAAATATAGCAGTTTGTGGGCTGGTTGTCCTGACCATGTGTGTGGTCTTCTACCATGTTTTACAATATAATATATATACTTACTGTACTGTAGCAATTACATGATAGTACTAAGATTAGATTACTGTTGGAAAGTTATCCTTATTATAAAGTATATCTCTGTTAATATATCTCTATACTGTTAGTCCTTGGTATAAGAGGGAATAATTGTTACCATGTAAGATTTTCTTTGTGTTATTGATTTTTGACCCACTGACTGTCATGACTCTGTAGGTTTTCTCCAGCAAAGAACAACAAACAGCTGTGCCTTCAGCCCAAACTGTTGCTTCTCTCTGACCATCTGACGAGAGGCGTGTGTAGCTGGCAGGGCTTTCTCATCAGGATGTTCAGACATTAAGTCTGTGGCAGCAAACTTTGCCAGCCCAGTAACTCAGGTGCACACTCTTCATAAACATACAGTTTGGAGCAATCATTTGTGACATTCCCTAATATTTCTTTGCCTACTTTGATGCACTGTACAATAACAAAATGTTTTAAAATGGAGTGTACCACAGTTGTGAATGGGGAAAATGGTCAGATAGGTTATTAATTGGACAGATTTATTTATGGCATCAAGAACATTCTCTCTCTCTTTCTTTTCTTTTTCTTCCGCTTTGCTTTTTGTCTTTTAAAGCAACTTTCTTTTCAATTTATGTTCCATGTTGTCACATCGAGAGAAAAATAAATGATGAATGTTTGGTTATTTCAAATTTATTACACATTACATCAGCTGGCATTATGGCCGCACGATATGTAATGCTCCATAAATTACAAAAAAAAAAAAAAAGTCATGTAGTTAAGGTGAATGCTGTTTGCAGACTGTAGAGCAGGGGGAGGAAAGACTCATTGACACCCTCCCCCCCACAATACCCCCAATAATTTGGCATTGTTTTCATTATTGTAGTTAGAATGAGGATTCTGAATATTGACAACACAAAATTGATGAGGACAGAAGTTACTTGAAAATAAAGTAGAAAACAGGTCTTGCTCCACTCACCCTGTAATCCAACACTGCTCTGAGAGTCATTGTTCCTCAAGGCAAAACCTTTCATTTGAAATTGGAATTAAATCAATGTAGCAGTTGGTTTAAGGTTCCAAAGGTCAAATCCTGAAGTCCTTATCCAGGCAAAATAAACCTAGAGGTCAGTTGGGTTTTTCCTGAGCAAGGACTGGAAAGGTTTGGCCCTTGGTCCAGGAAACCCAGGTGTCAGCTGCCTGTGACTCAGGGACTGCAGAACAGATATTTCTGCCCACCATTCCACTAGCTGTCTCCCTGATTCTGATGGAGAGCGACAATCAGACAAGAGTCGCGTTTCTGAGCCATCAAGGACTGCACCAGAAACGAAAAGATAAATCTTGAGGCAACTGGGATCTTAAACCTTATTGAACACGACAGTCTTCAGTTCAGAGCCACTGTGTCTAAAGGAAACCACCAACTGGAAGGGCTAAGCAGACTCACTCTGTGCCCCGCGGAGTGGAAGCCCACCCAAAATGCATCATGTGGAAGGCATGCATGCTAACCTCGGGGCAGGATGCATAGCAAAAGTTAGAGGTGACACAGATCCTGGGGGAGGAGAGGGGATGGGGAATAGCTGAAAAATCCTTCATCAGCCTGTGTACCTACTAAGACATGAGTTCAGATGCTGTTGATTCTCTTCTATATGGCATCTTATACCACACACATCACCATGCTATTTAGTGACTCCTTAAAAAGCATAAGCAGAGCTTTGAATGACAGCTCCTTGCGTGGGTTTAAGTGATATAGCCAACTGTTTCAGGAGAATCTCTCACCTTGGGTCTGGACAGGTTGTTAAATTGGTAATGAACAACTCAAAAGATTTCTCAAAGTCATGGCACCAAAACCATTGGGCAGAAGGGCAAGAATTGTAGAAGCTCTAAAATGTCTCCTGCTGCTGCTGAGAATATATCAGTCAGCAATAACTGATGGAAGAACAAGGTGACTAGCACCTTCTATCTCTGACTTTCTGAGAAATTGGTCTTAACTAAGCCCCGGAAAAGTGGTTGCTGCTTGTGTGAGCGAGAGCACTTAGCATTCCAATATCATCACAGAAATGCTCACTCTGAGTAACATTTGTTTCACTGACAATAGTTTCATTTATCTAACCGCCATTGCAGAGAACACAGGACGGGACAGGCTACAAGGCAAGGAACAGAAAGTCAGCATCATGATCACTTTGCTGAAGAATAAGAGAGAATTTTCATCAGATGACTTCCTTTGCTCAGAATTACTAACTCAAATTATACTAACCTGTGGGCTGCAGGACGGCAGAGAGACAGAACCAGGCTGTGCTTTTTAGACTTCAATACAAAACTTGTGTTTGCCTTTTACATCCAGTGGAGGGCAGTTAAGTTACATGATACAGAAACAAACTCAATTGCACTGTGATAGGAAGCTCTCAAGAAGCTATGCAATGATTGGAATTAACAGTTCCTTTAACTGTGTGAAAGAACACTTAGACTACCTGAAGAATTAAAAACTAAAAACAACACCCTAGCAATATTTTTCTCCTTCTAAAACTTCTTTGTAGGAGTGGGAGAGTAGGAGTAGATTTAAAACTTTCCTCCTGCCGTCAAGGAAAAGAGTCCTATATACATAAATACAAGTTTCAAGTGGTTTTTGTTTTATATGTCAGGTTTCAGAGTAGCAGCCGTGTTAGTCTGTATTCGCAAAAAGAAAAGGAGTACTTGTGGCACCTTAGAGACTAACAAATTTATTTGAGCATAAGCTTTCGTGAGCTACAGTTCACTTCATCGGATGCATTCAGTGGAAAATACAGTGGGAAGATTTATATACATAGAGAACATGAAACAATGGGTGTTACCATACACACTGTAACCAGAGTGATCACTTAAGGTGAGCTATTACCAGCAGGAGAGTGGGGGGGGGGAGAGGGGGGGACTTTTGTAGTGATAATCAAGGTGGGCCATTTCCAGTGGTTGACAAGAACGTCTGAGGAACAGTGGGGAGTGGGGGGGGGGGGAATAAACATGGGGAAATAGAAAAGGAGTACTTGTGGCACCTTAGAGACTAACAAATTTATTTGAGCATAAGCCTTCGTGAGCTACTGCTCACTTCATCGGAAAGCTTATGCTCAAATAAATTTGTTAGTCTCTAAGGTGCCAGAAATCCTCCTTTTCTTTTTGCGAATACAGACTAACACGGCTGCTACTCTGAGCCCTCGTCTACTCTAGGACTTTAGGTCGAATTTAGCAGCGTTAAATCGATGTAAACCTGCACCCATCCACACGATGAAGCCCTTTATTTCGACTTAAAGGGCTCTTAAAATCGATTTCCTTACTCCACCCCTGACAAGTGGATTAGCGCTTAAATCGGCCTTGCCAGGTCGAATTTGGGGTACGGGACACAATTCGACGGTATTGGCCTCCAGAAGCTATCCCAGAGTGCTCCATTGTGACCGCTCTGGACAGCACTCTCAACTCAGATGCACTGGCCAGGTAGACAGGAAAAGAACCGCAAACTGAATCTCATTTCCTGTTTGGCCAGCGTGGCAAGCTGCAGGTGGCCATGCAGAGCTCATCAGCAGAGGTGACCATGATGGGGTCCCAGAATCGCAAAAGAGCTCCAGCATGGACTGAACGGGAGGTACGGGATCTGATCGCTGTATGGGGAGAGGAATCCGTGCTTTCAGAACTCCGTTCCAGTTTTCGAAATGCCAAAACCTTTGTCAAAATCTCCCAAGGCATGAAGGACAGAGGCCATAACAGGGACCCGAAGCAGTGCCGCATGAAACTTAAGGAGCTGAGGCAAGCCTACCAGAAAACCAGAGAGGCGAACGGCCGCTCCGGGTCAGAGCCCCAAACATGCCGCTTCTATGATGAGCTGCGTGCCATTTTAGGGGGTTCAGCCACCACTACCCTAGCCGTGTTGTTTGACTCCTTCAATGGAGATGGAGGCAACACGGAAGCAGGGTTTGGGGACGAAGAAGATGATGATGATGATGAGGTTGTAGGTAGCTCACAGCAAGCAAGCGGAGAAACCGGTTTTCCCGACAGCCAGAAACTGTTTCTCACCCTGGACCTGGAGCCAGTACCCCCCAAACCCACCCAACGCTGCCTTCTGGACCCGGCAGGCAGAGAAGGGACCTCCGGTGAGTGTAACTTTTAAAATACTATACGTGGTTTAAAAGCAAGCATGTGAAAGGATTAATTTGCCCTGGCATTCGCGGCTCTCCTGGATGTACTCCCAAAGCCTTTGCAAAAGGTTTCTGGGGACGGCAGCCTTAATGCGTCCTTCATGGTAGGACACTTTACCAGTCCAGGCCAGTAACATGTACTCGGGAATCATTGTACAACAAAGCATTGCAGTGTATGTTTGCTGGCGTTCAAACAACATCCGTTCTTTATCTCTCTATGTTATCCTCAGGAGAGTGAGATATCATTCATGGTCACCTGGTTGAAATAGGGTGCTTTTCTTCAGGGGACACTCAGAGGATCCCATTCCTGCTGGGCTGTTTGCCTGTGGCTGAACAGAAATGTTCCCCGCTGTTAGCCACGGGAAGAGGGAGGGTTGAGGGGGTAGCCACCCGGTGGGGGGAGGCAAAATGCGACCTTGTAACGAAAGCACATGTGCTATGTATGTAATGTTAACAGCAAGGTTTACCCTGAAAGAGTGTAGCCACAGTTTTATAAAATGTGTCTTTTTAAATACCGCTGTCCCTTCTTTTTTCTCCACCAACTGCATGTGCTTCAATGATCACAGGATCTTCTCCTTCCCAGAGGCTACTGAAGATTAGAAAGAAAAAAAAAAAACGCACTCGTGATGAAATTTTCTCTGAGCTCATGCTGTCCTCCCACACTGACAGAGCACAGATGAATGAGTGGAGGCTAATAATGTCAGAGAGCAGGAAAGCACAAAATGACCAGGAGGAGAGGTGGCGGGCTGAAGAGAGTAAGTGGCGGGCTGAAGACAGGGCTGAAGCTCAAATGTGGTGGCAGCGTGATGAGAGGAGGCAGGATTCAATGCTGAGGTTGCTGCATCAAACCAGTATGCTCCAGTGTATGGCTGAGCTGCAGCAAAGGCAGCTGGAGCACAGACCACCACTACAGCCCCTGTGTAACCAACTGCCCTCCTCCCCAAGTTCCATAGCCTCCACACCCAGAAGCCCAAGAATGTGGTGCGGGGGCCTCCGGCCAACCAGCCATTCCACCACAGAGGATTGCCCAAAAAACAGAAGGCTGGCATTCAATAAATTTTAAAGTTGTAAACTTTTAAAGTGCTGTGTGGCATTTTCCTTCCCTCCTCCACCACCCCTCCTGGGCTACCTTGGTAGTCATCCCCCTATTTGTGTGATGAATGAATAAAGAATGCATGAATATGAAGCAACAATGACTTTATTGCCTCTGCAAGCGGTGATCGAAGGGAGGAGGAGAGGGTGGTTAGCTAACAAGGAAGTAGAGTGAACCAAGGGGCGGGGGGTTTTATCAAGGAGAAACAAACAGAACTTTCACACCGTAGCCTGGCCAGTCATGAAACTGGTTTTCAAAGCTTCTCTGATGCGTACCGTGCCCTCCTGTGCTCTTCTAACCGCCCTGGTGTCTGGCTGCGCGTAACCAGCAGTCAGGCGATTTGCCTCAATCTCCCACCCCGCCATAAACGTCTCCCCCTTACTCTCACAGATATTGTGGAGTGCACAGCAAGCAGTAATAACAGTGGGAATATTGGTTTTGCTGAGGTCTAAGCGAGTCAGTAAACTGCGCCAGCGCGCCTTTAAACATCCAAATGCACATTCTACCACCATTCTGCACTCGCTCAGCCTGTAGTTGAACAGCTCCTGACTACTGTCCAGGCTGCCTGTGTACGGCTTCATGAGCCATGGCATTAAGGGGTAGGCTGGGTCCCCAAGGATAACTATAGGCATTTCAACATCCCAAACAGTTATTTTCTGGTCTGGGAGTAAAGTCCCTTCTTGCAGCTTTTGAAACAGACCAGAGTTCCTGAAGATGCGAGCGTCATGTACCTTTCCCGGCCATCCCACGTTGATGTTGGTGAAAGGTCCCTTGTGATCCACCAGAGCTTGCAGCACTATTGAAAAGTACCCCTTGCGGTTTATGTACTCGCCGGCTTGGTGCTCCGGTGCCAAGATAGGGATATGGGTTCCGTCTATGGCCCCACCACAGTTAGGGAATCCCATTGCAGCAAAGCCATCCACTAGGACCTGCACATTTCCCAGGGTCACTACCCTTGATATCAGCAGATCTTTGATTGCATGGGCTACTTGCATCACAGCAGCCCCCACAGTAGATTTGCCCACTCCAAATTGATTCCCAACTGACTGGTAGCTATCTGGCGTTGAAAGCTTCCACAGGGCTATTGCCACTTGCTTCTCAACTGTGAGGGCTGCTCTCATCTTGGTATTCATGCGCTTCAGGGCAGGGGAAAGCAAGTCACAAAGTTCCATGAAAGTGCCCTTATGCATGCGAAAGTTTCGCAGCCACTGGGAATCATCCCAGACCTGCAACACTATGCGGTCCCACCAGTCTGTGCTTGTTTCCTGAGCCCAGAATCGGCATTCCACAGCATGAACCTGCCCCATTAGCACCATGATGCATGCATTGCCAGGGCCCATGCTTTCAGAGAAATCTGTGTCCATGTCCTGATCACTCACGCGACCGCGCTGATGTCGTCTCCTCGCCTGGTATCGCTCTGCCAGGTTCTGGTGCTGCATATACTGCTGGATAACGCGTGTGGTGTTTAATGTGCTCCTAATTGCCAAAGTGAGCTGAGCGGCCTCCATGCTTGCCTTGGTATGGCGTCCGCACAGAAAAAAGGCACGGAACGATTGTCTGCCGTTGCTCTGACGGAGGGAGGGGCGACGGACGGCATGGCTTAAAGGGTTGGCTTACAGGGAATTAAAATCAACAAAGGGGGTGGCTTTACATCAAGGAGTATTTCAGGCAGGACTTCACGGAGGGTTCCAATAAGAAATGGTGCACCTAAGTAATTGTTCTTATTGGAACAAGCAGGTTGGTCTGGCCTCTGGTTGATACATGGCTAGATTTACCTCGCTGCACCTTCTCTGTGAGTGACTGCAGTGTGACCTAGAGGAATGAGTCCCCTAGACGGGGGAGGGGGGGAAGCAAATGAGTACAAAACAAATCTATTTCTTGTTTTGATCCACTCCATCTATCTTTTACACCTTTGGCTGGCAGCAGACGGTGCAGAAGGACTGCATGCCATCCACATCTCATGGCTGCTCAGCAGAAGACGGTGCAGTAGGACTGCTAGCCATCCTCATCTCTTGCCTGCCTGGCAGAAGATGGTACAATAGGACTGCTAGCAATCCGTATCGCCTGCCTGCTCACCATAAGATGGTTCAATAGGACTGACTGCAGGACTAAAGAGAATGACCTGGTCAAGTCACTCCAAATTTAGTCCCTGCGCCCATGTCTGCCCATGCGCTCCTGGCCGATGTGGCCAGGAGCACCTCGGACATGACGATGACGGCTACCAGTCGTATTGTACCGTCTGCTGCCACAAGGCAATGGGTTGCTGCTACTGTGTAGCAATGCAGTACCGCGTCTGCCAGCACCCAGGAGACATACGGTGACAGAGAGCTGAGCGGGCTCCATGCTTGCCGTGGTATGGCGTCTGCACAGGTAACTCAGAAAAAAAGGCGCAAAACGATTGTCTGCCCTTGCTTTCATGGAGGGAGGGAGGGAACGGGGGCCTGATGATATGTACCCAGAACCACCCGCGACAATGTTTTAGCCCCATCAGGGATTGGGATTTCAACCCAGAATTCCAATGGGGACGGAGACTGCGGGAACTGTGGGATAGCTACCCACAGTGCAACACTCCGGAAGTCAACTCTAGCCTCGGTACTGTGGAAGCACTCCGCCGAGTTACTGCACTTAAAATGCACTTAAAGCGTTTTCTGTGGGGACACACACACACTCGAATATATAAAACCGATTTCTATAAAAACGACTTCTATAAATTCGACCTAATTTCGTAGTGTAGACATACCCTGAAACCTGTCATGGGGAAATAGCTTTACTTTGTGTAATGACCCATCCACTCCCAGTCTCTATTCAAGCCTAAGTTAATTGCTTATGGAAATGGCCCACCTTGATTATCACTTCAAAAGGCCCCCCCCCACCGCTGCTCTCTTGCTGGTAATAGCTCACCTTAAGTGATCACTCTTGTTACAGTGTGTATGGTAACACCCATTGTTTCATGTTCTCTATATATATAAATCTCCCCACTGTATTTTCCACTGAATGCATCCGATGAAGTGAGCTGTAGCTCACGAAAGCTTATGCTCAAATAAATTTGTTAGTCTCTAGGGTGCCACAAGTCCTCCTTTTCTTTTTTGTTTTATATGTTAATCAGTCTTTCCCATATCTGTATATTACCTTCCAAAAGTTCTTGGTGTTTCTATTGCCCTTCTGTGTGTAACCTCAGCTGTCTTTTTTTAACTGTAGTTGGTTTTCGTGCAGAGAATGTTTTAAGGAAAGTGACACTTTTTTTCACTAGATCAGAGATTCCAGGGGAAAAATAGGATGATTTTCAATGATTGAGGAGGGAAGTTCTCAGTGTGGAGTTAGCAATTGTTGACCTATTATTTTTTAAGTTCCTCTAAAAGAAATGTTTAGAGAAAACATTCCAGCCAGAAATAGAAATCTAATCATTGTCCTTTTAAACCTGGTCTTTTTTTTTTCCTCTTTGGCTGATAACACTTACCCGTGGGCCATTATAGTCCAGCAAAATCTGACCTGAAAGCACAACTTTCCTGGGTCTGGTCCTGCATTATGCACAATTACTGGAAGTGTGGGGTTCCCAAGAAATGCATGAGCTAGCCCTCTCTGGCATTTCATTATCCAGAACAACACTCTAGCATGTCCTTGTTGTAAATCCTTTACATTTCATTCACTGTAAAGAAGGCTGATAGGTGGAGTTAAAAGAAGGATTTAAAAACACTGTAATCATAACTGAATATGAATCATCTTGGGGTCAGAATTAAAGTGTTTTCAAATCAGACGTATGCTCAATTTTTCAAATTTTAAAGTGTGTCTATCATTGTCATTTCTAGGCACATGTTAAAACAGTACAAGAACTGATAGGCCAAGGTCAATCACAGAGTGTATGTCCAAAATTAAACTGCTGTGAATAACAAAGATTTATTTACAATTTGTATGTCTATCATGCTTTCTACTGAAGGATCTCAAGGCATGTCGCAAACGTGGATTCAGTCTCTCAGCTCCCAGAGAGGTCAGTATTATTATCTTTGTTTTATGGTGGAGGAAACTGAGGCACCCTGAAATTAAATATTTTGCCTGAGATCACAAAGGAAAATATGTGGTAGAGTTCAGATTGATGATAACCGTTTGCTCTCAAGTCACCTTTTCCCGGACCTGTACCTTACCCTCAAGCTGTCCCCTGCCCCGAATCAGTTAGGAAATAAATATTGTTCCCTTGAAGACATAAGCAGCCACAAAAAGTTCCAGTTCGTATACATATAGTTTTAATACAGCTGATATTAGACCACTGAGGTTGGAAGTCGTATACTCAATATGATGTCCTACATGTTTTCTTTTGGATGCTATTTTTTTATAATGATAAAATATTTGGGGCCATTTCTATAGAACTTATTTATAACATATCTTTTATGCAGTTGGGGTTTTTATTAGACACATAAATATGCCCTGCTATCTGTAGTCCCATAGGGCAAATTGCAGGGATTTGCTCTGTAAAGCAACAGCTGGTTATAGTTCCAAACCTCCCATAATCACCCATCCATATTTCACAAATGGAAGTGCCGGGAGGACTATGTGCTGGGCAGTCTACATGCTTATGGCACCAACCTGCCCACTTGCCAAGTTTTTCCTTCATTCTCAGGGGTGCCATCTTTGGAAAGTGGTGCTCCTGAACATGACCCCAGCACCTTTGGTCAATGCTGACTGGCCCTGAATGTGGCCTGTCGGCTGTGCAGAATGTTGATTGGGCCCTAAAAATGACCTGCTAGCCCTGGAGAATGCTGATTGACAGTGAAATCCTTGCTGATCTTAAACACAAAAAAGAGGCTTATAAGAAGTGGAAGATTGGACAAATGACCAGGGATGAGTATATAAATATTGCTCGGGCATGTAGGAATGGAATCAGGAAGGCTAAATCACACCTGGAGTTGCAGCTAGCGAGGGATGTTAAGAGTAACAAGAAGGGTTTCTTCAGGTATGTTGGCAATAAGAAGAAAGCCAAGGAAAGTGTGGGCCCCTTACTAAATGAGGGAGGCAATCTAGTGACAGAGGATGTGGAAAAAGCTAACGTACTCAATGCTTTTTTTGCCTCTGTCTTCACGAACAAGGTCAGCTCCCAGACTACTGTACTGGGCAGCACAGCATGGGGAGGAGGTGGCCAGCCCTCTGTGAAGGAAGAAGTGGTTCAGGACTATTTAGAAAAACTGGACGTGCACAAGTCCCTGGGGCCGGATGTGTTGCATCTGAGAGTGCTAAAGGAATTGGCAGATGTGATTGCGGAGCCATTGGCCATTATCTTTGAAAACTCATGGCGATCGGGGGAAGTCCCGGAAGATTGGAAAAAGGCTAATGTAGTGCCCATCTTTAAAAAAGGGAAGAAGGATGATCCTGGGAACTACAGGCTGGTCAGCCTCACCTCAGTCCCTGGCAAAATCATGGAGCATGTCCTCAAGGAATCAATTCTGAAGCACTTAGACGAGAGGAAAGTGATCAGGAACAGTCAGCATGGATTCACCAAGGGAAAGTCATGCCTGACTAATCTAATTGCCTTCTATGATGAGATAACTGGTTCTGTGGATGAAGGGAAAGCAGTGGATGTGTTATTCCTCGACTTTAGCAAAGCTTTTGACACGGTCTCCCACAGTATTCTTGTCAGCAAGTTAAAGAAGTATGGGCTGGATGAATGCACTACAAGGTGGGTAGAAAGTTGGCTAGATTGTCGGGCTCAACGGGTAGTGATCAATGGCTCCATGTCTAGTTGGCAGCCGGTATCTAGCGGAGTGCCCCAAGGGTCAGTCCTGGGTCCGTTTTTGTTCAATATCTTCATTAATGATCTGGAGGATGGTGTGGATTGCACCCTCAGCAAGTTTGCAGATGACACTAAACTGGGAGGGGTGGTAGATACGCTGGAGGGTAGGGATAGGATACAGAGGGACCTAGATAAATTGGAGGATTGGGCCAAAAGAAATCTGATGAGGTTCAACAAGGACAAGTGCAGAGTCCTGCACTTAGGACGGAAGAATCCAATGCACCGCTACAGAATACGGACCGAATGGCTAAGCAGCAGTTCTGCAGAGAAGGACCTAGGGGTGACAGTGGACGAGAAGCTGGATATGAGTCAACAGTGTGCCCTTGTTGCCAAGAAGGCCAATGGCATTTTGGGGTTATAAGTAGGGGCATTGCCAGCAGAACGAGGGACGTGATTGTTCCCCTCTATTCGACATTGATGAGGCCTCATCTGGAGTACTGTGTCCAGTTTTGGGCCCCACACTACAAGAAGGATGTGGAGAAATTGGAGAGGGTCCAGCGAAGGGCAACAAAAATGATTAGGGGACTGGAACACATGACTTATGAGGAGAGGCTGAGGGAACTGGCATTGTTTAGTCTACGGAAGAGAATAATGAGGGGGGATTTGATAGCTGCTTTTAACTGCCTGAAAGGTGGATCCAAAGAGGATGGATCTAGACTATTCTCAGTGATAGCAGATGACAGAACAAGGAGTAATGGTCTCAAGTTGCAGTGGGGGAGGTTTAGGTTGGATATTAGGAAAAACTTTTTCACTAGGAGGGTGGTGAAACACTGGAATGCGTTACCTAGGGAGGCGGTGGAATCCCCTTCCTTAGAAGTTTTTATGGTCAGGCTTGACAAAGCCCAGGCTGGGATGATTTAGTTGGGATTGGTCCTGCTCTGGGCAGGGGGTTGGACTAGATGGCCTCCAGAGGTCCCTTCCAACTCTGTTATTCTATGATTCTAAGTTCTCTGGAACCAGGCTGCAGAGTAGGGCATTTAAGGAGCAGGGGTGGAGTTGGTGGGGAGACAGTTACTGACAAGTTCATTTGACTAATAAACAAACTCTTTAATGATAGCACTATAAAGAAAGAGGATTCTCTGGGTAAAGCCCTGGAGAAAGCTAGTATGGAGAGGGGGTTTGGAAGACATATTTCACATTACATCACTTTGTAAAATATGTGCTATTTTAGATCCAAGCTCTACTCCAGTTAGAAGTGCTTCAGAGCTTAAACAGGGTGTATTTTAATGCCCGGTGAGTGGGAATAGATGATAGCTAGTACAATTAAATGTGAAAAGCAGAACGTTTCTCCTGGGGTAGAGGGACGTATTCAGGGGTTTTTCATATGGATTTAGTGGTTATAGTCTGTACTGTAACTGTAGAATGTCATTGGTTATTTCATTTAATAGCACTTGGATATTTGAGACTGTGGAAAATGCAGGATTATAGAATCATAGAATATTAGGGTTGGAAGAGACATCAGGAGGTCATCTAGTCCAATCCCCTGCTCAAAGCAGGACCAACCCCAACTAAATCATCCCAGCCAAGGCTTTGTCAAACCAGGCCTTAAAAACCTCTAAGGATGGAGATTCCACAACTAGACATTGAGCCATCTATGACACAGAGAGAAAGTTATAAATGCATTTGAGTTATAAATCAGAACTACAGATGAGTCAGCAGCTTCCAAATGCACATCAGCTGTTGAATTTCCAAAGTTACAACAGGCACCAATGGTACTGGGCTGCTATACCCCTGCCCCCTAGTGTGTGCAAAAAGGGCCAAATGGATCCCTGGTGTAACTGAAATGAAGCCCATAGAGCTTCTCCAGGGATGACTCTTTCCTGTAGAGGAGGGGCAGCCAAACTTACTGGTCCTCCGAATTGTATATGACAATCTTCAGAAGTTCAAGAGCTGGGGAATGTCTGCCAGGTCTTCAGCCATGGGGGAGGCATGTGCTGGGGCTCGGTGCTTCAGCCCTGCTCCTTCTGAGGCCCTGAGCCCTGGCAGGTACATCTCAATGCTGAGGGCTTGAGAACCCTTCTCCACTGGGCAGAAGGCAGAAGCCCCAAGCTCCCTCCTCCCACAAGTCTAGTAGATGGAGAATGCAGGGGAGGAAGTGGGGGATTCAGTGAGCTGCACTTTTACTGTAAAAGAGCTGCAGTTTGGCCACACCTGCTCTAGAGCCTAAACTTAGAAAATGCCCCCCCTCTAGCATTAGACAAGTGAATTACATCTAATTTCACCCCCTTTCTGCCTTCTACAAAGAGGCAGACCAGGCTTGCTGCAGTCTAATATTGGGTCACATGCATAGAAAAACAGCTACTCCAAAAACAAATATTTGGAACTGTTTATGTAAAACAAGAGGAATGCTTTACTGTGTCAGGTATAATTAACCTGGAATGCAGGTCCACAGGATGCACTTGGTTGATGAATAGCATCTATCTTAATGGGTCAGGGTATAAACTGACTACCAGTGGGGTCAGGAAGCAATTCACTGTCCTTCCTTCATGGTACAGTATGGCACAGTCATATGCATTATGAGGGCTCTATGCCTTTCTTAGCATTGGCCACTGTCAGATGGGGAAACCAAATCATCGCTGTATTGTAGTAGGGGCTGGCTTTGTTTCTAAAGGAAACTTCATATGGATAAACCAAAGTCTTTGCTCTGCTTGGACTACCCAGATTGATGGTCTGCGATTGAGGAAGAGCAGGTACCAAGGAGCTGCTAGCTCTCCCCCTGCACTGTTAGGAGAAACCAGGGTGAGATGTGTAATTTTAGGGTAAGACTAAATTACTACACTGGGATTTTGTTGTTGGTCACAGAACTAGCCCTCTTCCCGACCTAGGCTTTCTTTTCACTGAGGTGCAATAGTTGGACCTGTCTATGCCTGTTTTATTATTAGCTCTGCAGAAGTTTTTTTTTTTAAAAAAAAACATATACCCCAGCTCAATCTAGCGCAGTCATGACAAATCAGTAGCTCTCCCCTAGCTTGTAATTCTGGGGAATTCATATGCAGAGGTAGGTTTGACATACCTCTACCATGGGCTAGGGAATTTGCATCAGAGGTTTCCTGTGCAACTGGCCCATCCTTAATCTAAACAAAACTCCTTTGCGATTACATTGATCGTGGCCTGCTGCTGTGTCAGACTGGTGGGGAAAAGGCCTGGGAGGGGAAAAGTGATGGTTACCAAAGCAGAGGACTGGGCTCCTAAACTGGCAGACAGAGAAGGACAGCTTCTCGAGCACAAAAATCAGAGACCACCCCACACATCCACATAAACACCTCTGCTCAGTTGACTACCTTGATCCAGAGACTAGAGAGTATGTGTGCCAGCCTGCCTCTGCCAATCTGGCAAAACAGCTGGTTTGCTGAAGCCCACGTCTCGAGAATATAAATATACATAAATGAATTTAGCCTTTACAGGCTTGCATATGGCAGGATGCTAATAATGGCTTCTGAGGCTGCTATACAGTTCAATCAATAGTTTGATTTCTTGCCCGAGAGCTTCCACCCACACAAACCCCAAACCAAAGCAAACCAAACAAACAAACCGCTGCAGACATAGCCTGAGCGAGAAAAAGAGGGGAAGCACAGGGCACGGTAAATGGATTTCTGGGAAACTTTGAGGGGGGCCTTTACTGTCAGGCACAATCCTGGTACTGCTCTTGAATAAAGTCCTCTCTGTTTCTTTGCACTCTAGGCTGTTTTAATTAAATTAATTCATTAATTTTAATCTTGGCCACAGAGCGTTAGGTTTGACGAAGGGCAAAAGTGACTGAATGCCATTTTAACGGAGGGAGGTTGATTTCTATTTGAGACAGAATACCTCGTTTTTACCTTTTAGCTCCTGGAAGAGTAAAAAGTGAGAGGTCAAACCTGCATCACCATGACAACCCCTGCAGCGATGTGTTTTGAGTGGATGAAGGGAGGTGATAATGGAAATGAAGTTTCTTCCCTTGTGCATGGTATCTGTTGGGGTGGATGTTTTTCTCCTGTCCTGCAGGGTGTGGCCCTGCAGTTACAGTGGGCTGAGACACAAGTCTTCCTTCTAATTTAAAGCACTGACACATTCAGTTTGTTTGTTTGAGATCAGTCCTTGATGCAGGACTGCAAGAGCATGTGGCAAAAAGAAAGACACACACAGCGTGCTTATGTGAAACAGTATGGTATAGATCATGGGAGCTGGCCATGCAAAAAGAGCCTCTGCTAGGCCAGGTCCCAGGAGGGAGTGTATTAAGTATTAAATTGATACCCAGGAGTAGAAATTGGCCTCTGTTCTCCACGCTGACATATGATTGGAATCCAGTAATATTATCCACAAAATAGCCAGCCTATGAGGAGATAAAATCCTGAAATAATGGAGAGGGCCAGAACCTTACTAGTAGAGAACTAAAGCAGCAGAACAAGCAAGCCCAAGAAGGAATTGCACTTCAACACAGAACCTTACATAAGAATGGCCCTACTGGGTCAGACCAAAGGTTCATCTAGCCCAGTGTCCTGTCTTCCGACAGCGGCCAATGCCAGGTGCCCCAGAGGGAATGAACAGAACAGGTAATCCTCAAGTGATCCATCCCCTGTTGTCCATTCCCAGCTTCTGGCAAAAGAAGAAGCTGAAATCATGCTCCAATTTCATTCCGCAGCACAAGAAGCTATGCCTGATAATAGCTAGGTATGAGGCAAGCCGAGATTATTGCCACTGAACTGATAGCAACAAAAACAAAACAAACCCTCCTATAACTACTAATTGTGCCCACAGCTAGTTTATGAAAAGACATGCTTGTAGTACTCACACATCCTCCAGAAGCTCGGTTTGTTCCACCTATCAAGTCTTGTATTACACTAAGATTGGAAACAGTTTCAGGCATGGGATGTCTTTTACGATATCTATGTACAGCACCTAACATGATGGGATCCCAACCCAGCCAACCATCTAGGTGCCACCATGGTAAAAATAATAAATAAAAATAAAGTTAATAAGACTTGATTCACAGGGGCACATCAGAGAGCTCTAAATACCATGCACTTGTTTACTAAAGAGAAGCCACTAAAAATGTCTCTTTTAATTTAGAGCAGGAGTGTAGGAATCAGCGTGTGTAGATTTTATTCCAGATTCTATTGTGTAACTGTGGGCAGGTTGCTATAGTCCAACTCCCCACTGTAGTATAGATATACCTATTTCATAGGCCTGTGCTTAAATGTAACATTACTAAATATTTCTAAAGTGCACTTCTATAGCACCTTTTATCCAAGGATCTCAAAGCAAAGAATTATTTATTCATTCATTATAATATGGTTTATTGTGAAAAGGCCTCTTCCCAGGGCCTTAGAGTAGGACTGAATATAAAGCACAATGGAATCATTTAGTCAGTTGAGAAGGCAGGTCTTTTATTACTATAAAAACACAGTTTTAAAAAATATAGTTCAGATTTAAACACAACATGAAATTCAACCTGATGCCAATGCCTGGATTATAAAAATAGGGTTATACTCCTTGTATATTGGTGAGCCCTTAAAGGTTTCGATGTTTGCATTGGAAGAGCATCCTAGAGTTCAGATGCTTCTCTAGACCTTATCTGAACCTCTCAGATATACAGAATTAGGCTTTAAATTATGAAAAATATGCTTTTTTATGGGGTTTGGGAGGATGTTTATTTTTTCTTCTGTATGTTTTTATTTCTGGTTCTAAACAGCCTCTTAGATTCATAGATGAATAGATTTTAAGGTCCAAAGGAATGATTGTGATCATCTAGTCTGACCTACTGAATAACATAGGCCTCAGGACTTCCCTGAATTAATTCCTGCTTCCAGTCCAATTGATGTGGCTCAATTAGAACACAGCTTTTAGAAAAACGTCCAATCTCGATTTTAAAATTTCCAGTGATGTAGAATTCACCACAACCCCTGTTAAGGTGTTCCAATGATTAATTACCCTCACTGTTAAAAATGTGTACTTTATTTCTAGTTTGAATTTCTCTAGATTCACCTTCCAACCTCTGGATCTTGTTATATACTTTTGTCTGCTAGAATGGAGAGCCTATTATCAAATTTCTATTCCCCCTGTAGGTACGTATAGACTGTGATCAAATCACACCTTCACCTTCTCTTTGATAAGCTAAATAGATTGAGTTTCTTGAGTCTTGCACTATAATGCATGTTTTCCAATCCATTTATCATTCCCGGGGCTCTTCTCTGAACCTCCTCCAATTTTTCAACATCCTTTTTGAAGTATGGACACCAAAAATAAGCACAATATTCCAGCAGTGGTAGCACTAAAATGTGCAGTGGTACAAGAAATACTAAAAAATGTATTAGAACATCAAATAAGTTCATTCTGAGTTGTGGGCAAGATTTCAGGTCAGTTCTTATTGTTTGCAAAACCTTTTGCCCATTCTTAGCTATATATTGAAAATTGTGTGTCTGGGAGTAAAAAATGACACAAGTAAATTCTAGGGCTGTCAATTAATTGCAGTTAACTCACACGATTAACTCAAAAATTAATCATGATTAATTGCACTTTTAAACAGTTAAATACCAATTGAAAATTTGTTAACATTTTTGGGTGTTTTTTCTACATTTTCAAATATGTTGATTTCAATTACAACACACAATACAAAGTGCACAGTGCTCACTTTATATTATTTTTATCAAAAACATTTGCACTGTAAAAATGATAAACAAAAGAAATAGTACTTTTCAATTCACCTCATACAAGTACTGTAGAGCAATCTCTTTATCATGAAAGTGCAACTTACAAATGTAGTTTTGGTTACAGAACTGCGCTCAAAAACAAAACAATGTAAAACTTTAGAGCCTACAAGTCCACTCAGTCCTTCTTCTTGTTCAGTCAATCGCTAAGAGAAACAAGTTTGTTTACATTTACAGGAGATAATGCTGCCCGCTTCTTAATTACAATGTCACCTGAAAGTGAGAACAGATATTTGCATGGCACTGTTGTTGCTCTTTTGTTTTTTATAGTGCAAATATTTGAACTAAAAGAAATATATAAATAAAGAAATAAATATAAAGTGAACACTGTAAACTTTGTTTTGCGTGTTGTAATTGAAATCAATATATTTGAAAATGTAGAAAACATCCAAAATATTTAAATAAATGGTATTCTATTTTGATTTAACAGCACGATTAATCATGATTAATTTTTTTAATTGCTTGATGGCCCAAGTAATTTCACAAGTGGTGAGCTATATGCACATTCATTATCCCCCTATAGTGGCAGTTTTCTTATAGGATAACAGCCTAGTACTGCTACAGGCTATTGGAGATACTTCTTTCTCTGAAGTGGTAGAGGTCAATGCTTTTATGTATTTAAGTGTATAACTCCCATTGGTCCCTTTAAGGATCTGTTCATGAGTTCTGATGGTCCCTGGATCAAAGTGATGGAACATGCTGGGATCATTACACATGCAGAACAAATTCTAAAAATGTTGACTGCATCTGCACAGTTATGGTACCCACCATTTAAAGAAAAGGAATAGCACTCTTGTGGCTAAGTAAGCTACTTTTGGTCTTGGATATGCTGAGTCTATAACCTTTTTCTAATATAAAATCATTGATGTTGGAGACATCCTGATTCATCTTGTCTATACCCATGTCAGTAGAAGATTTCCTTTAAGACTGTGGAACTCATTGCTACAGGATGTTATAGAGCCAAGAATTTAGTGAGATTTGTAAAGGAATTGGACATTAATATGGATTACAAGAAAAGCCAGAGTAATAATGGTTAATACTTGTGAAAGTTTTTGAATATCTATAATAAATCATGCTTCATGATTTAAACCAGCATTTAATTATGAAGGATTTGGATGAGACCTTCATGAAGAAGGGATGGGGAGATCATCCCACACCTTCCTGGTATTTCTTGCACCTTTATCTGATGCTGGCTACAGTCAGAGCCTGGGTTAGATGGACAATGGATCTGATCCAGTATGGTAATTCCAGTAGTCTTGAAAAACTCTACCAATGGTGTTTACACCATTCCCTTTGAGACAACAACCAGATCTGCACATCTGCTGGGCAAGAGAGCAGTGCTAGACCACTGGGATCAATCTGCTAGTAAATCAAAGCAGACCTGAGTGATATTGATGCAGTATAGCAATGATAATTTCACTCCTCATGCTGGTTGAAAAAGAGAAGCCAATTCAGACATTCCTAAGAATGAGGGCCAGAATGCAGCCCTGTGGGACACCATGAAGAATACAATAAGATCAGCTACAAGGAAAAAGTGAGTTATCAATTACATAAAATACATACTTGGCAAAAATGGACTAGATAATTTCTGGAAGGGTCCTGGATTATAATATGTGCTGCAGGCCCTGTAAAGATTTATGGGTCATTGGACTTCCTTGTACTTTAATCAACCAGTCTGAAAAAATGTGTTAAATGTTATGTCCCTACATGAAAGGGAATTGCACAATATTCATTTAAACAAGATCCTAGATCTACTGTAGATGACATACAATTCAAATGTACTCTGACTCAGCCTGAAGATGGGCCACAGCCATGAAATTTGATCCAAATTCTTGTGAGGTAACTCCTGTCTCTTCATGTGTCAGTATAATAATGCCTGCATCTGTAATTTTCACTCCATGCATCCGATGAAGTGGGTTCTAACCCACGAAAGCTTATGCCCAAATAAATCTGTTAGTCTGTAAGGTGCCACCGGACTCCTTGCTGTTTTTGTGGATACAGGCTAACACGGCTACCCTCTGATACTTTATCCAAATTCTGGCATGTTTGAGTTCAACTGAGTTTAAGAGCCATATCTAAATTTTAGGAAAGTTTATGGAGCGGGCTAGGGTTAGCTGGGTTCCAGCTCAGAACTACATCTATTCTATATCTTCTCTGTGAAATAAATCATCATGAAAGTTTTATTCATTGTTTTTTATAAATTAACTATTTTTGTTTAATGGTTCTGACTAGTTTACCAGTCACTTTAGTCTCCCTGGAAACTTCATGTCAGAGTCAAAGTCAACTTAAACCTTGGCTCTTTCCTTGGATGGAAACTGATGATGGGGGGGAGGGATAACTCAGTGGTTTGAGCATTGGCCTGCTAAACCCAGAGTTATGAGTTCAATCCTTGAGGGGGCTATTTAGGGAGCTGAGGCAAAAATTGGGGATTGGTCCTGCTTTGAGCAGGGGTTTGGACTAGATGACCTCATGAGGTCCCTTCCAACCTTGATATTCTATGATTCTATGTCTTTAGTTTGCTAGAACTAGTTTTGTAAGAAGACTTTTATCCCTGAAGACCACCTGCTGGAAGCTGAATTGCAATGCATGAAAAGAAAAGCTCCTGTAGAGCAGCAAGACGTTGATGTGTTTATAACTTTGGGATTCCAGGAAAGTGATTAAAACAAAGTACACAAAATGATGCCACATAGTCGTGTTTCTATCTGGTTAGCATTCCATATGGAGTCTATGCAGATGCTTAAGTTTCTGTGACTTTGCAAGAAGGTTTTCTTACAATAGTCAGAACATTTCATTGAAACAATGTTAATAAATAGAAAAGTCGTGAGGATTCACCTAATGTGGGTATGACCTGGAAGTTCAATATAGCAACATCCAGTTCTGAGTGGACAAAAACAAGAGGCATCCTGGGCTTCCCTAGCATGTCTTTTTTTCATGAAAGATGCTGACACAACAAGCTAATATTACTGTCCATAGGTTAAAGGGCAGTTGTATCACTTGAGTAGATTAGAAGCCTATCCAGGAGAGAATGAGTAGCTATTTCCTTCAAGGAAGGGAGATGATGGTATATGAAGTAGCATATAGACAGCACAGCCCTTGAACAGTAATTACAATAAAGATTAAATACATACAGTACACTAATTTCATATGGAAGTGTGCTTTAATTATGTATCAACAAAACAATGAGCAGCTTCAATAAGAGCCGTGAAAGTTATCACTGGGGATTGTCCATGAGAAGAAAGAAATAAACAAGAAAAAAGACTCTTTTTGTACAGAAAACATGTTATATGAAATCCTTTAAAAAGCTGTTCCCGATTAATTTACCCAGGGTTAATTAATAACTAATTCATAGCTTAGATTTATATGGTGACTATCAGTCTTAAAGGATCCACAATTTCTTTACAAATGTGTTTTCATCCAATTTAATTCAATGGCAAAACATTTGTGGATATCAGTGGGAGCAGGAATGGACACTATTGCAGTACAATATATGTAGTGGGGATCACACACCCATCCCTGAAATGCAATGGCTTCTGGGGTGGAGCAAAGCACCCATCCCATAACATGAATAGTAGATGTGCTTTCTTGGAGAAGTGAAGAATTTCTTTTCCAATCAAACATGTGATAAATGTATATGTCAATATGGTCTTAATTTAGACTTCAGTAAGTGATGCGAAATGTGGGATTTTGTTTTGCCTTTCAAGCAGCAACCACAGCCCGTGTCTTGCTGGGGCAGAATTGCAGAATAGATTTTTGATTATTTTGCTATCTTCCTATGTGCTTTGACAGTGCCTCGCCCATTGTTGGCACTGCAAGTAAACAAACAAATAATGATAATAGTAATTAATCCTTTCATGGAATTCTGGATGTCACAGGGGAACAAAATGCACACAACATTGTATTTAAGGGCAGGTAAGCTTACTAACACTCATGGTTTTTTTCTTTAGCCTGGATATCCAACAAAGCATGTACCATCTGCCAAGCTTCACTTCTAACACACTTCAACTGTTGCCTGCAACACTACTTGATTCAGCATCTACAGAACAATTCTTTTCACTGTGGAGAAAAAAATAAGGAAGTTCCCTATGAACTGAGCAGGTAAGGATTCTTGTAAAAAGGAAACAAAATAGCAATATGTTAATCTATCCTTACTTCATGTGGATGCAAATAATGACCCTAGGTGCAAGGAAGAATCAGGTCCGAGAAACATAAAGTTAAGGGGATGTGAATTGCCACCATTCTGATGTTTAGCGCATTAGAATATTTGATGTATATTTTGCAAACTTTCTAACTTGCAAATAGTTTTCAACTATGCAAAATTAAAGAAACGGGTTAGTTGTAGCTATACAAAATTAAACAGTTGTTTTCTTATTCTTAGATTGTAAGCTCTTTGGGGCAGAGACCGTCTTTTGTTCTGCATTTGTGCAGCACCTAGCCCAGTGATGACTGGGACTCTTAGGCACAACCACAATTCAAAATGTAATAATAAATCAACTATCAGTGGGGATTGTTTTTTGATACTGCTTAGATGAGTGAGGAAGCAGTTCTGGGGGGCTAATCTGAAAATCAGAATGCATGTGACTTTGAAATTCACTCTCTGAATATTCATAGTGGATAGAGCATTGGACTGGAACTTGGGAGACCTGGTTTTATTCCCACCTCTGCCACTGGCCTGCTGGATGACTTTGGGCAAGTCACTTAATCTCTTTTTGCCTCAGTTGCCCCATCGGTGACAACATTGATACTGACCCTTCGTTGTAAAGTGCTTTGAGATCTACTTATGAGCTAAGAATGATTATTAAATTTCTATCTCTCAAATGTCCACAGAAAGCAAATACCAATAGGGTATGATCAGGAATGAAGTTGTCACTTCAAAAAATGAAGTATATTTTTGTTGATAATTCTTTGCAGTATTAGCCCAGATCTGTGTTCCACCCACAGATCCCAAGGGACATTGAGAAGGCTGCTAAAAAATGCTGGATACCAGGTACTCTGCCTACTGCTTACTTACAATTCTCTGAAAAGTGGAAGTTCAATAGGAGACATCTGAATACCTGTCAATTAGGACATCGGAGGCAGTTTTGATTCCTTTGAGGTGAAAGAAAAAAAACTTCATTGAAGATGGTCATTTGGTCCATAATGCACCGTGCTCTGAGTGGAATCCAAACATTGCATGTAACCAAAGATCCAGTATGAATTTATTATAACATCTGATACCAAAATATCTAGCTGCCCTACATACTACCGAACTCATAACTAATATCTTCCAGGAAGTGATCATCAGTTCAGGGACAAATAAATCTATGCTGGATACTATACATTTCCATACACTTGAAAGGCCCAGTGAGAAGCACATCTGCTGACGGGTGATATATGACTCGATGGTCAGTTACCATTCTTTTTTTTAATGGGTATAATGTTCTTATTCCCTCTTGCTGACCTTTTTTTTGTTATAACCCCTTTGCCTTTCCATTCTCCAGTCAGTCCCATTAGCAGGATGTTGTGCAATATGGTGCTTGTCATCTGTTTCAAAGACACAGTGATGTGATACAGGTATGCCAGATGGATAAACCTAGTGTGACTAATTATTGTGTATTTGCCTTTAATTATTATCATTTATTACCGGAGAAAAGACAATAGAGGTTCCCAGACTCAGAAGGGAATGTCGGCAGAAGGGGATTTTTTTCCCCTAAAACACCAATGCACAGAGGGGAAAAAAAGTTTTTCTTTGTTGGGGAAAAACTAAATAACAAAAAGAAACAACTGACCACCATGATCCATCCATGAGAGATTTTATCCAGTCATTCCCTATGCACTTGGAATAAAATATCTCACAGGTAGTGAAATATTTTCTTGCTATTGTGAGCAAGGATTGTCCCTTGAACTGCAAGTAATGAGTCAAAGGTACCACCTTATTCTTCCTACCATACTGTGTTGGGGAAGGGGTGGAGTCATCAGTTCCACCAGCATAGTGGAACTGATACAGAGAGGGAATAATCGGTATTGATATGGCACATTGCTTTGACTATGTCTTAGACTATTTGTTATTTAGGTGACCAATCAGGCACCATGAACAGTCAGTCACATATACAAACAGTTCCTGAACATTTCTGCAGAAACATTTCTGTGTAAAGTCATAAAATTCAAAGTCTGTACATGGATGATTTACAAACAGGAGGAAGGGCTACATTTATCGCTATTTTCTCTGATTAGTTCAACCAGATTGTCTACATGGCACCATGGTCCAATCAACAGGGATGTGAATTTTAGCGTGCTCTAAAATGTTGCACTCACATTTCCCTGTGTGGACCCTGCTGGTGAGGACTAAGGTGTACCAAGTTGGCACTGAAATAGTCCTGGTACTTTTTAGTTAGCGCCAGTTTTAGTAACTTGTTAGTTACTTTTTAGGCGGGAGGGATAGCTCAGTGGTTTGAGCATTGGCCTGCTAAACCCGGGGTTGTGAGTTCAATCCATGAGAGGGCTATTTAGGGATCTGGGGCAAAAATTGGGGATTTGGTCCTGCTTTGAGCAGGGGGTTGGACTAGATGACCTCCTGAGGTCCCTTCCAACCCTGGTATTATATGATTTCTACATGGGGCAGTAAGTGCACAATACATCTACAGTTCATACCCCCATAGACCAGACTGCTGCTCCATGTAAGCAAGCCCTTACTTTGTTCTGAACAGAAATTATCTTCCCTCTCAAAGTTTGCTAAAGTTAAGACTGTCATTTTCTTGGCTGGGTGCTCTAATCGGGGAATGAACAGGTTGTATTTTGGGCCTGGTGACCTGACATTCTCCCTTTAACGCGTTTGAATGGGGTTTGGAGGAACACTTAATATTCTGTATTTTTTATTGATTGTTGAATTCCAATTCCAAACCAAATTTACGATCTGTCATTAATACATATCCAGGGGAAACGGCCCCTTATTACCAAAGATGATGGTATTACATCAGCAGATTGACACTGCATATTCAGTACTCAATCTAATGAAATGACTTTCTGTTGCAAGAGCCTCTGTTGGTCCTTAAGAAGATTTAAAGCTAATCTTACTGGGATATGTTTCAGTCCAATTATTTTTCAAGAATTTTTTGGATTTCTTTTTCTTAACACCAGTGTTCAATTCTCAACATTTTTTGTGTGCATAGCAAGTAAAGGGGAAATCAGTTCAGAACCTTCCCTAAGTAAAAATAAATGCACCCATAATCCAATTTTGATAGAATTTCGTCTTTGCTTTTCTGACCAGTTCTACACTGTTATCTCCACATTGCACAGATAAACCAAAGTAAGTTTCCCATTCTTTTCCCATTGGGAGACAATTGCACTTAGCGGGAATGATGCAATGTTTAGCAGAAGAGCAGAAAAGCTTCCAACAGTGCCTGGCAAAGCAGAAGGAGAGGCGTATGATTTCTCCCTGGGCTTCTACTTTTGTTTCTCCATTATTTACAGATGTAAGTCAAGCCTCCCACACCCCATGCTGGGTTGTTCTCTTCCCTCTAGGCTGGAGAGCTTCCTCCCATTCTCCTGCCCCTCCTGCTCACTCTATATAGCTCCCTTCTATAGGCCATCCCTGAAAGCATTCTGATTGGCTAGGAGAGATGGTCTCAGGTGTCCTTCATAGACCTCTGACCAGTCCCAAAGCTGTAGCTGTTCTGCCTCTCATGAATGGTCTTCTCAGTGTCCATTTACTGTGCACTCGGTTGCTGTAGCAATAGATGCCAAGTGCATGCCTTTAAAGTGCAATTCTACTCTGGATAGTGACTATGTAACAATGGATCCCGCCTACTTAGCAGATACTCGGTGTATGTTCAACCATATATGCTAACTTCAGTGACGAAAGCAAATTCCTAGGGCTGTTTACGCCTCTCATCTCTTCAGAACCAATACAGCTAAGATAGCAACTGGGTACTTATTCCTTCTTGCGCATCATGAATAGAATTGTTAGCAAAGGTGTCATTGCTCGGGATCTAGCAAAGTCATAGAAGACAACAGATTTTTCAGAGGTGTCTATATGGGTATAATTTGAAGCAATTAAAGTTACACAGGTGCCAGTTAACCATAATGCCAGAAATCTCCTCCAGTAATACATGGAACTCCATTCAGAAACTCACTGAGCATCTTTCTCGTAACAAAACTAAAACACATGAGAATCATACAGAGCAAAAGCCAGCCTCTGGGAATAACTAGCCCCCACTCTTTTCGTACTATCCCCTTCTTCTTTATCATCACTCATTTCCTCACCAAGGTATCAAGTCCTCCCTACTTCAGAACAGGCTTGTCTTCCATCTTCAGTGTCCTCTGAGGCTAGTTTTCCCTTCTGTGTCCCCAGAGCCTGTTGAAATTCCTTGCTTGCTGAAATGGCCCTGTATTAATGCAGCTTCAGGTGGGTAGGCTGTGGATGGAAATTAAATGGGTGCTGGAGTTCTGGGGGACAGTCATGGTGCTGTAAGCAGGGAAATGGGCAATGGAGAAGACATTCAACCAGAGAGTAGGAGTAAAGGTATTTTCTTTTGCTCCTACAAGCTTTGCCTCCCACTCTCACCCTTGAAACAACACTCCTTATGAACCTCCATTACTCTTTTAATTCAGACTGAGCTACACAAAGTGCCCATAGTATCATTTTCCCCCTAGGTTAGGTTTAGTTCCAGGTCCTTGTGGGTCTCTGGGGTTGTTTTAAAACGTCTTCTGGATTACAGATGTACATTTCAGAACTAGCAGCATTTAAACTGTTTCCATTGCTTCAGGGCTTTAAAATGATAAGAAATAACACGGGTCCCCCAAGCTGTAGTTTAAATGATGAAGAGGCTACTTCTTCCAAGGACTGCAGGTGCTGTGTCCTGGATTTCACATTTGTTGCAAATTCCAAAAAAAGAGAGATTGAGAGTGAGAGAGACACAGAGAGAGAGAAAGAGAGAGAGAGAGCGCCTTTGGGGGAAGATATTCTAGAAAAGATGGAGGGAAGAAGTCAGAGAAAAAGGACATATCCGAAACTGAGAGCAGCCACAGACTTTCCAGACTGTTTTGCAGTGTGAATATCACTGACATTCCACCACTGCCATCTGACACAACAAGCGGTTTCTTTTGCCTGTATTAATCAGCTGAAGTGTATCCTCTTGTACAACATATCGTATCATATGTCAGAGTCCATCCTTCAGGGGCCAGATTTCCAAAAAAGCTCAGCTCCCATTGGCCTCAGCCCAAAATGAATATCCTAAGAAAATTCTTCTCATCTGTGACTACCTGGGCAAGCCTAACTCTGTGAGGGATTTGATTAATCCTTGTTTAATAAATCAACAAAGTATTACTGCTGAGTTTTATACAGCTAGGCTGGTCTAGCCACTTCCAGCTGAGCAGAGGTCCTGATGGTTTAATAGGTTTAGTACAGAGCTCTATGCAAACAGCTGCACAAAAGAGTCTGTTTGCAGTGCAGAACACAAGTATTATTGGTCCTGTAAAACCCAAGAACTATGCTATATAATTTGGGTGCCATCTACTGGCACCTTATTTATTAACTATTTACACATCTTCAGATATAGAGCACTCCTGTAACAACTTCAGGATCGGGCCCACATTGTGGTGATTGTTGAACGAACGCATGTAAGAGATGCTAGGGCAAAGCTCTGTTCCCAGTTTACCTGGGAGAGACAAAGTCATATTTCCTTGGACTGGCATTTTGTTACATCTCATGAGTAACTTCAGCCATGGTCAGTACTTGTTTGTGAGACATCCAAAGAAAGCCAAGTCTGGTTTTGTTGATTCAGTAAGGAATGCTCTTCTTGCTGGAGCAGCATTGAATTAAGTTTCCAGCACCAAGTTATGTGGCGTTCTGCTGTGAATGGAGATGTCATTGGGTTAAGACATGCAAACCAAATTGCTATCATACAGAGTCCCTAAGGACACTTTTTGCACAAGTAGAGAAGTGCCAGATAGCCTACCTGTAAGCCCTGTGGCCTGAAGTAGGTAGCTCACTATTGACAGCTGTTGGAGAATAGGGAGAGGAACAGCCCAAAGCTGCAAGAGAACACTAGGTGGGGAGGGAACTCTCTGCTGGCATCTGTTGGTGAGCAAAGGGAAATGACTGAATGGCCAGGCCTCATTTGCATTTCAGTTATCTGACAGCTGAGGGGCACTTTGGTTAAAGTAAAGTTTTGAGTTTGGGTGAGAACAATAAAATGCTATAATTCCTGTTGGGAAATGAAAGGACAAGAATCATAGAATATCAGGGTTGGAAGGGACCTCAGGAGGTCATCTAGTGCAACCCCCTGCTCAAAGCAGGACCAATCCCCAACTAAATCATCCCAGCCAGGGCTTTGTCAAGCCTGACCTTAAAAATATCTAAGGAAGGAGATTCCACCACCTCCCTAGGTAACGCATTCCAGTTTTTCACCACCCTTCTAGTGATTTTTTTTCCCTAATATCCAACCTAAACCTCCCCCACTGCAACTTGAGACCATTACTCCTTGTCCTGTCATCTTCTACCACTGAGAACAGTCTAGATCCATCTTCTTTGGAACCCCCTTTCAGATAGTTCAAAGCAGCTATCAAATCCCCCCTCATTCTTCTCTTCCACAGACTAAACAATCCCAGTTCCCTCAGCCTCTCCTCATAAGTCATGTGTTCCAGTCCCCTAATCATTTGTGTTGCCCTCTGCTGGACTCTTTGCAATTTTTCCACATCCTTCTTGTAGCGTGGGGCCCAAAATTGGACACAGTACTCCAGATGAGGCCTCACCAATGTCGAATAGAGGGGAACAATCACGTCCCTCGATCTGCTGGCAATGCCCCTACATATACACCCCAAAATGCCATTGGACTTCTTGGCAACAAGGGCACACTGTTGACTCAACAAGGGCACGCTGTTGACTCAACTACTGTACCAACTGTATGAAATGTGCCTGAACTGAGGGGTCACCCTGAGTGAGACTGCAGCCAGGCACAGTTAGGTAAGGGAGCCTGGAGCAGGTTGTGAGGAGGGATGAGTTTGTATCATTCTTTCTCTGGAGTACTGCTCTGGTGGTAAGGACTCTTTTAAGGTTCCTATGTCCAACTGATCCCTTTCTGCAGAGGTAGCTTCAAGAAAATGGATGGCTTCAAGATGGTAGGTAAAGCTGCCTATGAGTTCAAGTCTAGGCTTTAGTAATGTAAAGGAGTGCACTCCTAGACTGCTGGATGTGGGACCTTACCAACTGTATTGGATCCTGAACACTGAGGGGCCAGTGTGATTTTCCTGTGGAAGAGTTAGGAATTGGGGAGTTATATTATGTTGTGGGGAGGTGTCATTTGCCTGAGTATATATCAGGGGGCTTAGGACAGGGACAAGGTGGGTGGTGACTATTTGCAACCACCTTCCATTTGTCCAGTGAGAGGAGGCTGTACATCAGCCATGGGAGACAGCTGCAGGGTATCTCTGGAACTGTCCTATGAGCGCGGGGGGTGGGGTGGGGGAGGGTCTCTCTTTTTGGACCTCATGGAGCACCAGAGCTTGTAACCCAAGCACATAAGCTGTGCAAGGCTTTGGATTTGTCCCTGAAAGATTTGCTTTGCTTTTCCCATTTCCCCCTATTATTGTCTTCCTCTTTACTTTCTCTTCAGTTAGCTTCTTGCTTCTGTTTTCCTCAACAACTTCTGTAATTTCATTCCTCACCCTTTCTGTTCTATTTTTTCCCTTCATCCAAACCCTACAGCATTCCCCTCTCTCTCTCAAAATCTGCCCATAGTTTTTCATAAATCCATCTGCATTGAATTATTTATAGTTACGATAAAGGTCCTTTCAGCCTAGTGTCTATTTTCTTTAATAACAAGAATCATAGGTGAAATTGTCCAAAGGACTTAACTTTGCCTGGACACTAGGCATCGGTTACCAAAAAGTACAAAACAAGCTGTAGCATGTTAGCAAGATGCCCTTTAAAAATAATAGCATTTATTTTTTTCTGTAGCTAGTGCTTTTCATGCTCAAAGCACTTCCTAAATATTGGGCCAGATCCTAGCCCTGGTTTCTGGTGGCATAAAGGGGATGGAGATCCTACCTTAGTAAGATAGGAATTCACAGGTTTTATAGAGCCAGTATGGTCAGCTCTATGCCACCTATTCTTCCATGTTCTAGGCATTCTGGGTAGGCCAGGGAAAAACTGGGATATAGCTAGACCATGCTATAGTGTGCTGATGATTTCTGGACATCGGAGTAGACCAAGCCCTCAGGCTTCGACCCCGGGTGGTGTGACCCGGGCTTCTGCTTCAGCCCCAGGCAGTGGGGCTCGGGCTTCAGATTCGGTCCTGGGCGGTGAGGCTCGGGCTTCAGTTTTGGCCCTGGGCCTCAGGAAGTCTAATGCCAGCCCTGGAAACCTCATAAAAACAGGGTCACGATCCACTTTGGGGTCTTGACCCACAGTTTGAGAACCACTCCTCTAAATTAACCCCTTGTGGTGTTGTCCTTTTTTAGACTTTACGTTTCTTTGTGTATTTTTTCTTTATGGTTTAAAGTCTTTTCCCATCTCCCTCTCTAACTGATGTTTGGTATTGCTCATTTACATCTTTCTTCCATTCTATTACGCTGGTCATGCAAGCATTTCCCTGTGAACAATTTCCAGCCCCCGCATCTCACCCCTTTCAATGTCCTTTCCCCTCCTCTGCATAATTCCATTCCACCTGAAGTTTTCTGTATTACTTATGCTAATTACACTTAAGTGGGGTGCAGGGGGTGGGGGGAGGAGGGAGAGGGAAGATTTTGAGCAATCTGAGCCAGGATCATAAAGTTTTGTGATTGTAAATGGAAGAGTGAGACTTTGCTGTGAAAAGCTACGCAATAGAAAGGCCAGAGGAAAGGAAGGAGGGAAGAACAGATCATGACAGGTTCTTACACAAATGTTGGGGCCAAAAAGGGCCAGAAACCTTCCCTCCAGAAGGGCTTGGATCAATTGCAGTATCACAGTACACCACTGGGGGTGCACAGTGCTCCAGAGGGGGCTGTGATGGCACAGATGCCACCGGGATGGAAGTATGGTAAGAGCCCAAAGAGAGAGATTATCAGGGAGGGAGCAGGGCCATGAGTTGGCTGCACTGCGAGGAAGAGGCTGCCCTGTGCAAAATGACACTGCAATCTGTGCCACCAGGCTGCTCAGAGAGGCAGTGCAAGAAATGCCTACGGGGCATTCTTTTTTCCAATCACCTGCATTGCTTCCCCAACTAGCAGGCTCTTGCTGCATCCCCTCCTCACCAACGGTTTCACCACTCGCACTATTGCCATCAGCATCCTACTTAAATAATATTTCTTCATTGCCACTACTCCTGGCATCAGTGCTTGAGCCACCAAAGGAGAGGGGGCACCAACACAGGATGAGCGGGGCACCACACGCAGCTGTACTGTTTCCCCATCCCTTGGGCTAACTCTGCAGGGAGGGATTGTGGATTTGTGATGCACAGCGTCTCCCTGAACTCCCCGTGCAGTGTTGTAGTCATGTGTGCTGAGCCCTTTTCAGTGCAGTGGTTAAACACTAAAGTTTGGCCCAAAGAGAAAGAAAAAACACTCCCACGCCACCCTCGAGTGATGAGTTGATCCCAGAGCCATCTATCAAAATTCTCTGAAACTTTGGGGATCTGGATAGAATGACACCTGGACTTGGAGCATCATCCCTGCTTTGGAGGTGGGAAAACAAAACAACTACAGTGTAATTTTTGCCAAACTTAAACCAGCCTGCTTTGGCTGATCTCTAATAACCAAATTGTTACCCATCACAGGTAACAAAATACCATAGGAGCGGGGATCCTGAACTGAGTTCTCCTACATCTCAACCAGATTGACTGAGGAGATTCTCAATTCAATTAAAGGAAAAACAGAAAGTTTTCTCTCTTCACCTTGCCTTTTTCCTTTCTTCTGTGCATTTCATATATATATATACCCCCACCCCTCCCCTTTCCAATCCTTCCTTTAAGGTTTAATTTAACAATAACATTTGCGATTGGGGTCCTGCGCATCTCAAGGGCATTGCGCTTGAAATTGCACACACTCCGCACCATTTATCATAGCCTGACATGTGTCATGTTCCAGACTGCAGCTCCAAGAGGTTACAGCTCACGACTGCTCCTTTGTTGATCAGCTGCCGAGACAACTGAGGCACCTTTCTTTCTTTCTTTCATTTTTTTCTATTATTAAAGCTGCACCATCCCTCTTTTCAAAGGGCTAGCTCTGCTCGCAACAGAAAAACAATCACCCTCACCCCCCAGAACATTTGCACAGGGTTGAATGCTGGATGCTTCACTTGCTGCTCTGCACATTTCACAGGATAGGAACGCTCCACTGTAAAGGCAGATCTCTGTTGAAGGAAAAATGAAGACAGCTGTCGAGAGACAGGAAATTAGAGGGTTAATATAAAATGGGGCCCAAATCCCAACCACCCTCGATTTTGGTGTGGCAAAACTAAAAGTTGACTGGCAAGGCTTTGCTCACCCAAAGACAACACTGCCGCTGCTAAACTCACCCAGTGAGATTTTGCAAAACCCGAACTATCCCCAAGTGTGGTCCCCTGTAGTGCTGCTGAAGTATCCCTCAGTCTTGTTTACTATATGTCTTCTCCTATGCTCGCACTCTTCATTAGCATCAGCCGCGTTCTCTCTGAGCACAGAGTGAGTCAGGACAGCAGGATAGTGGCCTTGGTGTGTACGTTTACAGAGGTGATGCATAATGTAATAACACAAAGCTTGCCACTTTGGAAACACACGGAGGAGATCCAGTTTGAATCATGCTTATACAAATCACTGCGATCTTAATTGTACCGTTTGATTTCCAGTGATCCACATCCCCTTTCAACTTGTGTCTGCAGGACCAAGTGATATTTCAACCTAATGCCAAGGCTGTGTTAGGTGGGCGAAGCCGCAGAGATAGAAAGAGAGAGGAGCTGAATGTCAGTCCAGAACTTGAACCAAACTGGGTTTCTGGTTTTGTTTTGATGCTTGGAAAAAAAGATTACCTCATTTTAAAAAAAAGCTTAAAGTGCTTTGAAGGTAAGAAGTGGTACATGCTAAGTGTTCCCTTCCTATCCCATTTGATTTCCAGATCCCTCCTTGGGGACTTGTGATGGTGTGTACTCCCCATACCGGCCCTGAGAGAACTGAATGAGGCAAGGCAGGCCCGATCAGCCAGTTAAGCAGCGAACGAGGGAGATTTAGGCTGTGTGGAGAGCCTTGATTAGAAAAAAGCTTGCCTCTGAGGGAACAGGCAAAGGCTCCTATAAAGCCAGGAGGCTGGCAATGCAGTGGGGGGAGGAAAGCCTGTAGTCTCTCTCTCTCTGGAGTAAGGGAGAAGGAAGGGGGATAGGAATCCCTGAGACCTAGTAGGCATGAGAAAGAGGGATCTGACTAGGTGGACTGGAGAAACATGGTAGGATGTAGTCCAGAGACTAGCACAATGAGCTGGGCACAGCCACAGACCCTCACCACTACAGGACCCTGGACTGTAACCCAGAGTAGACAGTGGGTCTGGGTTCCCCTACCAACTGTTTGGGGCAGTGAACTAGAAGACTGCTTGGGTCACTGCAGGAGTGACAGGGTCAGGGCGGTGGGTGTGAGGACTGGCTGATGCTGCTTGCGCAGAAAGACTTTGAAGGACTGTCCCACAGGAGGGGAATCACAATGGGACCTGGCAGAGGGCTGAGTCACAAAGTTGCGTTTCTGAGATTTGGTGAGCAGGCGGAGAGCTGCAGATGGCAGAAGAGAAGGAAGGGGGTGCTGACGTGAGCAGAACAAATCTCCAGAATCACCCAAAGGGGGCACCACACCCCGGTGAGTAGAGCACCCTGTGACAGGACTTTCAGCCCAAAAGTACAGACCCAAAAGTTTGGCTGTGTTTTGGGATCACATTTGATCCTTTAAGTTTTTATTCTACTGAAAATTCCAAATCATCCAAGGCCTGTTAACTGGCTATTAGGATCAAGTCCAGTATTTGCAGACACAGTTGGGGTTCTTTCTCTCTCTCTCTCTCTCTCTCTCTTCATGATCCTAGATATTTTCAGAGATTCCCCCAAATATATAGGGAAATCAGGAGTACAATGGAAAGGTTCCAGCCACTTCCACCATGTGCCTGCCACACACCCATTTGATTCACATACCACAGGTTCTTTGTCATTGGCTTGCAAAATTTGGCCTTCCCCTCCACCATCCCCTACTTGTGCAAGAGCTCAAGCTATGACACCTTCCTCCCTTCTCCCCTAGATCAAGCCTAGATCAAGCCTAGATCAAGCTTTGGATGTGCGGCCTTACCATGTGGATTGGCACTGCCTTGAGGGAGCACAACAACTCCCTGTAGTTCCCAGTTGAATCAAAAAAGGGCAATTTACAACACCTCCTTCATAAGGCGCAGCATGTTGGCTGGCATATGGAGGGGTGGAGCCATGGGTGTATCTTCTCCCCACCCCCTTTTTATAAGAGTTGCCCATACAGAATAGAAACTTGGTAATAGCCCCATTGCTCCCCCAAGTATAATTTTGGGGAGTCATAACTCAGGTCATGTAAGGGGAAAGGGTGCTCCTATTCCTTCCTATGACCCTATATGTGGCTGGGTTAGATGAGCACAGTCTAGCCCTCGGCCATCACAAAATAAAGATGGCCGATTCAAATGGCATCTGGTGGACTCAGAGAGTAGGGAAGCTGCAGAAAAACAGATTATGACATCTTAAGTACCTGTTATTAGACAAGCCCTTAAATCTCCTTCAGAGACCCTCAAAGAACGATATTCTTATTTTAACATTTTTCAAAGATAGATTCCTTCTGAGTCATTGGTTAAGGTGGTTTGCGGATGCCATGATAAGTGTTTTAGAAAAATGACTGGAAACAGTACAGGTAGCAGAAAGGCATACTTTGTCTGCAGATGAGGGTGCATCTGAGCAGAAACCATGCTTTGAATATCTCAACAATGGAGTAGCTCTGGCAGTCGATTTAGAAGTGGCGGGACTTTTCTGGCCTCCCAGTGAGAGGCAACATGCTGAAGCTGTGTCCATTTATTGGGATGGTGGTGGGGAAGACAGAAGTTCAATTAACGGCTCAGATGTGAGGGATAAAATTAATCTCTGACTACACAGGTCCTTCAACTAATGACAGAAGGAGGTAACCACCAAACCAAACAGAACATAATTAGGTGAGATCCAGGAATGACTTAAAAAGTATTTAAATGCAATGAGGCTAAGATGCCTGAGATATCAGAGGAAAGAGTAATGATGTGCACAGTAGACACAGTCTAGATTACAATTTAAAACAGGATACAGGAAGGAGCCAGGGCTTGTTTATGAGGCCAAATTTTGGCATATCTCCTTTGTTTTTTCTTTGCCTTGGCATGAAACACTGGGCACTGCTAAATCAGATTATCAGAAAATGCCTGTGTTGATGAGCATGACTGTGTCCAAGGAAATAACTTGATTTGTACTTTAGACAATATGGCCACATCCATCCTTGTCTGTTGCTATCAGCTGGGAAAGAGACTTGCCCTCTGATCACTTTCATCAGGTAGAGATGAAATTATCCCTATTTCATGAATACGTTTATCATAAGAGGACCTCGGCTGCATATAATGTATTCTGTAGGTCTGCTCCTGCAGTCCTTATGCTCAAGTAAAATTCTCATTGTTCTTGTCTCCATTATATTGTTTCCATCCCAACACACACAGAAACAGAGACACATCCAACTCATACTCTCATACCTGATGCACACACACAAACCAAATACACAGCACAGGCACTGTGGGCTTGATCTTGCACAGGGCAGGTGTGGAGGGCTTCAAGAATAAATGGAAGGCAAAAAAAAAAATGGAGCATAGAGGAACCTGATCCCAAACAACTATTATTCGTATGGTAGCACCTTGAAGCCCCAGATGAGATTGGGGTCTCATCGTTCTAAATCAGGGATCGGCAACCTTTGGCATTGGCTTGGGACGGCACGTGGCCATCCCAGGCCAATGGCGGCTGTGGGAAGCCTGCGCAGCTTCCCACAGCCCTCCTTGGCCTGGGACAGTGAACTGTGGCCAGTGGGAGCTGCGATTGGCTGAACCTGCGGACACTGCAGGTAAACAAACCGGCCCAGCCCTCCAGGGGCTTTCCCTGGTGGGCCACATGCCAAAGGTTGCCGATCCCTGTTCTAGATACTGTACAAACACATAGTGCAGTCCCTGTCCTGAATAGCTCACAATCTAAGCAAAAAAGACTGACGAAAGCTACCAAGGCAAACAGGCATCAAGAGGTGAAGTGATTTACTCAAGCTCACAGAGCTGGGACTAGAATCTAGGTCTCCTGGCTTCCAGTCCCTGCCCTATCCATTGGAAATGTTGTCTCTGAAGTAGTGAGGCTGGAGCTGATTGGTTACCAAGATTCTCTTACTTAAAGCAAGAGTGAGGCCAAAGAAGGGAGGGTGTAGTTAAGTAGTTCTTTAGTGTGAACAGAATCATGTTTCTTGAGATACTTCAGTCCACATCTCTGCCCACACTTTTGCAAGTAAAAGACTGTAAGGAGTTTGACCCTTTCTCCTCTCTGTGTAGAGGGGTATGCCAACAGCTTGATCTTATTGGCACCCATCCATGGGTAGCCTCTTCTCGTATTTCTGCTGGAATACAACCTCCTTGGGCACCATAAACTCAATCCAAAACACACTGAAGTCAGTGGGAGTCCTTCCATTGGATTTGTCTCTGTGCCAGGATTTGAAGGCTCAAGGCCTTTGTACCTCTCCAGCAAGTTGTGTATGATCAGACTTCGTGGACAGAATCTGGCAATTCCACTATTAATCGCACAATGGAGGCACCCAACAGCAGACTAAGTATTCAGCACCAGAGACTGATAACTGTCCACTCCAATCACATTATTCTTAAGAAAAAATAGGCACGGTGAGTAATGGGTCAGTGGAGCCAAGCAGCAAATGGTTCACGAGGAATTTTTAAACATTCCATTGTGTTAGATAATCTGCTCTGCCTGTCCTCATCCCTATAGAAAACAACGCAAGTGCAAATAGATAAATTAAGACAGCTTTGTTTCTAGCATGGGGGCTGTTTTCTCCCAATGTGGAGAGGTGGCAGGGTAGGGGGAGCTTGCTCTTGTGTTTGCTCTTTCAAACAGGCATAAACAGCTCCGCTTATTTCCACTATGCCGTCTAAATGCAAAATTTGCATAAACGGATGTTGTTAATTGATTTCTGTGTATGCAGGCACTGCTCTATCAAAGGTAGAGAGGACAGAAGGTCATCCCCTAAGAGCCTCCGGGGAACAAGTACCCATCTGAGATAATATTGAGAATGGCATTGTTGGATACATAATCACTCCCAAGTAGGAAGCGATGGAGTCCTTTGTCATTAACAAAAAATCATTTTCCTATTAATATTGTAATTCTCTTTTTAATAAAGGCTGCCCTAGCAGGAGCCTAGAAAAATGCCCCACTGGTCTGCCAAAGGGTGGCACAGGCTGCAGCTGGCAGGCTGGCTACTTTCCCAGAGAAGGGGAAAGGCCTGTGCTATTGGCAGTTTGAGCAAATAAATATTCTATTCAGGTTCTTAAGAACATAACGGTGGCCAGACTGGGTCAGATCAACGGTCCATCTAGCCCACTATCCTGTCTTCTGACAGTGACCAATGCCAGGTGCTTCAGAAGGAATGAACAGAACAGGGTAATTTTAGAATGATCCATCTCCTATCATTCACTCCCATCTTCTGGCAGTCAGAGGCTAGGGACACCCATATCATGGGATCGCATCCCTGACCTTCTTGGATAATAGCCAATGATGGACTGATCCTTCACACACTTTGAACCCAGTTATAGTTTGAGCCTTCACAACATCTCCTGGCAATGAGTTCCACAGGTTGACTGTGCATTGTGTGAAGAAGTGCTTTCTTCTGTTTGTTTTAAACCACTGCCTATTAATTTAATTGGGTGACCCTGGTTCTTGTGTTATGCGAAGGTGGAAGTAGCACATCCTTATTCACTTTCTCCACATGATTGTATAGACCTCTATCATATCCCCCCTTAGTTGTCTCTTTTCCAAGCTAAGTCCCAGATTCTTTAATCTCTCCTCATATGGATGCTGTTCCATACCCTTAATCATTTTTGTTGCCCTTCTCTATACTTTTTCCAATTCTACTGTGTCTTTTTTGAGATGGAGTGACCAGAACTGCATGCAGTATTCAAGGTGTTGGAGTACCACGGATTTATATAACGGCATTATGGTATTTTCCATCTTATTATCTATCCACCTTTCCGAATGGTTCCTAACATTGTTAGCTGTTTTGTCTGCTGCTGCACATTGAGTGGACGTTTTCAGAGAACTATCCACAATGACTCCAAGATCTGTTTCTTGAGTGGTAACAGCTAATTTAGATCCCGTAATTTTGAATATATATTTAGGATTATGATTTCCAATGTGCATTACTTTGCATTTATCAACATTGAATTTCATCTGCTATTTTGTTCCCCAGTCACCCAATTTTGTGAAATCCTTTAATAACTCCTCACAGTCTGCTTTGGACAGAACTATCCTCAGTAATTTTGTATCATCTGCAGATTTTACCACTTCACTGTTTATCCCTTTTTCCAGATCATTTATTAATGCATTGAACCACATTCGTCCCAGTGCAGATCCTTGAGGGACGCCATTCTTTACCTCTCTCCATTCTGAAAACTGATCATTTATTCCTACCCTTTGTTTCCTGTCTTTTTACCAGTTACTGATCCAGGAGAGGACCTTCCCTCTTATCCCATGACCACTTACTATGCCTAAGAGCCTGTGTTGAGGGACTGTGTCAAAAGCTTTCTGAAAGTCCAAATACACTATATCCAGTGGATCAACTGTGTCCATGTTTGTTGACCCTCCTTAAACATTGTTAAGCAATTGTGAATCCCTTATGCTTAACAATTTGTCCCCAACTTGTATTTAGCTTGGACACTCTGGTTACCTTCTTCAGACCTCAGCGAGAGCTCCATGGAGCTCGAAAGCTTGTTTCTTTCACCAACAGAAGTTGGTTCAATGAAATATATTACCTCATCTACCTTGTCTCTAAGGTATCTTATGATCATATTTATGTAGTTTTCCACTACATATTTTAAATGAACCAGAATGGTTCTGACTGATTCCGCAAATAGGTTTGTCTGAATTGTCTAGTGGCCTGTCTTGAATCCTTTTTTGTTTGTTTTTTTAAAACCAGGATTAGGGTCCAGGAGATCCAGAAAAAGAAGCAAATCGGGACCAGCTCGGTAAATTAAGAAAATTTCCCCAATATTGTGAGCTGCATAAGACAACTGAGCCCTGAATAAATATGAGATAGGTTGTGATACCCTTGAGTTCAATAGTACCATACACCACCAACGGTCCCTGGAATTCAGTAGATCTGCTTGTGCAGTAATGAGCTACCCAATATAAATAAGGGTGTCAGAAGCTGGCCCTGAATCATAAATTTTGGTTAATAAACAGCAATGGATGGGACAGAGAGGGAGAAAGGGGTGTTTACTGGATTCAATGAGTTTCTCCGGGGAAGAAAATCCAACCCACTCCTGCTGGCCAGATGCACATGGGAGTCAGGAGATGTGCAAATGAAAGCAGAGCGTAAAGCTGTTAGTGGCAGTTCACAGTGAGAGAGTGGCTCCTGCCACGGCAGGTTAGGTAAACTTTCCAGGTGTTTGGAGGTGAATCTTTTCATTTCTGCACAGCCCTCGTTTGACCCAACTATTTCACATCATTACCAATTGCTTTGTTCATACGTATCAGACTTCCTTCTTGTGCTTTATTGGTTTCTGCTCCTGCTGACCTCTTCCAGCAGTTTACTTTCTAACATCCTGAAAGCTTCATCATCATCATTCAGTCCATCTCACCTTGGTCTGAGATTAAAAGGGGGTGGGGGAGAGTGAGCACAACAACAGAGAAGAGCTCTCTGCAGCATCCCGGTGACAGTAGGGGAAATGGTTTGGGCAATCACCCAGAAGAAAGGCAAAAAGAAAAAAATCAAACAAGAATCGGTTCAAGCAGAAGGATCTGAGCATGGGGATTGTCAAGCTGAGCAGACCTTCGGAGACAGAGGAGAATTGTTTTTTTTTTCTATTTCAACAAATAGAGAACTGAAGTCACTCGCTACAGATACATAAATTGTAATATAAAATTGATTGGTTTAAGCCACAAGACTTGGATCCAGATTTCCAATATCCACCTGCTGATTCTTCCCTGTGTCAAATCTCTGCTCAGTCCAGAAAAGTGGAAGACAGAGGGAGGGTTGGTACCTGGAACCAGCCTGACTCCACTTACAACAGCTGGGCAGCTCAAAGTTGCACAATGGATGCAAGACTGGTGGAACAGAGCTCTATTTCATCATGCCCTCTCCCTGCCCACTGTACTGTGGGGGAAGGAGGGATGAGCCAGGGGCACAGAGGTGGCATTCCGCTATGCCTAGCAGAGAACCTTATGCCTGGGGAATTCTGCAGGGGATTTGCAGCTAGATCACAGTTCCTTTATGCTGCCCGAGCTGTGATGGGAGTGTAACTGGAGCTGTGCAGATGACAGAAGTTCCATTTCATGAAGGATTTCAGGACTTTCAAAATCCAGCGTCACTCTGAATAGTAACGAAAACTGAATGTGTCTTAATTTTCCACATACAAAAATTCTGAATTTGTTTTCAGGTTGTCGAAAAGTTGTGTTCAATTTTTTAAAAAAGTGTTTCATTACAATATAATATAATACAAAAACATTTACACTGTCAAAGCAAAAAAAATGAAATGTTTCATTCTGAAAATGTCAAAATGGGACATTTCAACAACATCAGGACTTTCTGTTTGTTTTCTTCCAAAACAAAATTCCAGTGGAGTTGCCCTGATTTTTCAAAGCATTTGAATTTCTATGGACCTTCATATTCCAACAGAATGTGGTTCCATTTAAATGTCTCCAACCAGCTCTAGCTGTAACACACCAGAGAAACACACCAGAGAATCTTACCCCCCCCCCATATGCTTGAATCTAGGGAGTAGTTTCAACCTATTTGCAAAACTCACATCAGAGAATCTTACCCCCCCCCCCCATATGCTTGAATCTAGGGAGTAGTTTCAACCTATTTGCAAAACTCACATCTTGTGATGGGTTTATGTTATTGTGAAGATTCAGAAAGTTCCAGGGATTTTGGATCCTGATTCTTGGTTGGGGTGCATCTCTAATAAAAAGCAGAGCACTAGGAGAAAATATGCATGCAAGAGGAAAGCCATCAAATACCAACCAGGGGTCAGATTTATGAAAAACAAAAATGTGACTGCCAAGGTGGCTTCCCCACAGAAATCTCTTTGCAAAAGACCCATTGTGAAATACAAGGAAATGCTTATTAGGGCTGGAGAATTATGAACATTTTGCTGTACCAAACTTTTAATGAAATTCATATATTCTTCGTGGACTTTCCTCTTATATATTTAAAGCTAAAGAAATGACAGGCCTGCAGTCTAAGGCCTACCTCCTCAAAGGTATTTAGGCACCTAACTCCTATTGAAGTCAATGAGAATTAGACACCTAAATGCCTTTGAGGATCTGGGCCTAAAGATCTTTTTTAAATCACAGAACAGATGCTCCATGGATAGCAGCTGTACCAGCCTCTTCCACTTCAGGTCACTGAATGTCTTTAGGAGGTAGGTTTCCATGACCTTCATTGTTCTTTCTGACAACTATAGGGTTGGGAAAGGCAGTGACTGTGTCCCATGGTATGCAATTCTTTTGTGGTGGAAATCCTTGACATCTTGATTCTTTACTGTGGCTATTTTACAATTCATGTAAACAATGCCATACAACGGTGAGGTTTTCATGAAGTCATGTAGGCCATACTTTCAGGATGGGGGACTCTATCCTGGGAAGCAGTGACTATGAAAAAGATTTGGGGGTTGTGGTGAGAAAATCAGCTGAACATGAGTTCTCAGTGTGATGCTGTGTCCAGAAGAGCTAATGTAATCCTGGTATGCATAAATAGGGGAAACTCAAGGAGGAGTAGAGAAGTTATTTTACCTCTGTATTTGGCACTGCTGTGACCACTGCTGGAATGCTGTGTCCAGTTCTGGGGCCCACAATTCAAGAAGGATGTTGATAACTTGGGAGAGAATTCAGAGAAAAGCCATGGGAATGATAAAGGAATTAGAACACATGCATTATAGCAAAAGACTCAAAGATCTCCATCTATTTATCTTAAGGAAGAGAAAGTTAAGGGATGACTTGATTACAGTCTGCAAGTACCTACACAGGGAACAAATATTTAATAATGGGTTCTTCAATCTACAGAGAAAGGTAAAACACGATCCAGTGGCTGGAAGTTGAAGCTCGACAAATTCAGACTTAAAATAAGGCGTCAATTTTTAACACTGGAAGTAATTAACCGTTGGAACAATTTACTAAGGGTTGTGGTGATTCTCCATCACTGACAATTTTAAAATCAAGATTGGGTGTTTTTCTAAAAGATCTGGTCTAGGAATTATTTTGGGGAAGTTCTATGGCCTGTGTTATACAGGAAGTTAGACTAGATGATCACAATGGTCCCGTCTGGCCTGGAAATCTATGCATCTAATTTGTGGAAGTATTCCCATAATCTTTCAGTTAATTAAAGAGGGTTGGTGAAAAGATGCGTGACAGTGTTGTCAGAATGATATTCCTATTTAACAATGAAACCAAACAAAATTAAAGAGTACAGATACCAGGAATGTCCTCATGAAGTTTTGGATGTCTGCAGACAGGAGGTGTGCACACACTTATTGGGATTTTGTAATAACATAGACCTTGTTGATATTAATCCACATTTCCCAATTTAACACCACCCATCCATATCCATATTTATCATGTATTTCCAAATGGGAAACTCTCTCTGAGCAAGTGCTTAGGAAAGTAGATTGGAGGTTCCTCTCCTTTCCTTTATCAGATAACTACAATATTGGATCAGGATGAGTGCCAACCAAAATTCCAGTATACACTCAACCTCAAACTCTGGGAATGTTTGGATCTAGTTTCAAACTTTGTAGTCCAGGCTGATGGCTAATGATTCTGCACCTGTAGCCTGATAATTGTGTCCTTTACTGCTGAAATTAGTACATTTCTGGTTCAAAATGCTCAAGATGGCTTGCAAACTGATTTGTTACTACTGCTCTGGATTTAAAAGTAACCTTGAAAATGCTTCTTTATGGTGGTAATCACAGTGACTGTCCTATCCTTCCCCCTAACGACTAGGTTATCTTTCCTCCCCAACCTCTCCTGAAGCAGGTTTCTGAAGGCCTTTTTGAGGTAGGTAAGATCATTTTTATTTGAATATTTCATCTCAGACTTCACAGAGTGACTAATATATACAAACTGCATGAAATCAGCCAGAAGTATTTTATATGTATATTCTAAAGTACTCAATACAATCTGGACTATGATTTAAAAAATAAAGAAAGCACATCTTTTAATAAGCACCTTTTTATTGGAATGATGGGGCCTTTTAAAAGACAAATCCATCTTGGCTTTTGTATGATCTTTACAGTGATAAATTCAAGTACATTAAACTGTATTTGAAACATGAACATTAAAACAAAATTGAGGACAGAAGCCACCCTTCCACTGGGAGAACAAATCCTTAAGACATATCTTTGGCTAGTTAAAAGCAAAAATACAAATAGTGGGCCTAATTCTGATCTCACAATGATGTAAATCAAGTGTAACCTCACTGAACTTAACAGCAGCATAAGGGATCTAAGAATCAATCTTGTCGTGTCTGGGCATTGCACAAAAGGATTTAGATTTTTAAATAGAGGTCAGCACCTATTAGAGCTTGATTACAGAAATCTAGTGCAAGGAAGTGATAAACAATAGCTAATATAGTGCAACAAGGTGTTAAAAAAGCTCCATTGAAATTGTAATAAAATGTACCCTTGCTTTTTAGGAATATCCTTATTGTATATCATACTAGTATTAATACAGCTGTTGTTAGGTCTTGCCATTTCATGAGAAGTCTTGTGATATTTGGTTGTTCATGCCCCAGCTCCTGAAGTCATATGACTACATGAAAACCTCAGCGCTCATTTAAAAGAAAAGTGATTTTTTTTCAGTCCTCGTTGTATAGAAAAGCTCAAAAAGTCCCCCTGAGTGCACCCAGCAGTTTCAAAAAGCAGAAGGCAAATAAATAAACTCCAGAATCATTATTATTATTATTTGTTTGTTTTGGTGGTGTGCCCCAAGGTCTCTGTTAGGATTTGGATCCCATGGTGCTGAGCACTGTGCAAACATATTCAGAATCACAGTCCCTGCCCTGAAGACCTTACAACTGAATTTAAACAAACTTTGTAGTGCCCAGTGCCGATGATTAGAATGAGCCCTGCGTTCCCTGTGAATCTATAGGGCTCAGAGCTGGTGTTTAGAATGAGTCTGCATTCCATGTCACCCTGTAGTGCCCAGGCCTTCCACCGAGAATTATCACTATGGCCCTGGTCCTAAAGGATTTCTCATGGACTGCACTTTTAATGTGCAGCGGGATGTCCAAAGCTTGGGGCAGCCAGCTTTTGTTTGTGCAATGATTGTGGGGCATTTTCCTCCGGCTGCTGTTGAAATACCTCTAGGTGCTCTGGATAAATATTTCCAGCAGACTGTGAAATGGAGAAGTCTCTTTCCTTCCCAGCCTTTCCCTGTCCCATCATCTCTTCGCCTGTGCACACATTTCCAGGCTAAAATCTTTGTGAAGCACAGGCAGGTACCAACAAAGTGACCTCTGGATCAAGTGCCTTTCTAGATTAAAGATGGGACTGTGATAGCCTGGTCATCCAACAGGTGTATAGAAGCTTAAATCACTGCACTGCCATTTCCTCTCCATTTGTTTCTACTGAGCTGGCTGTGTGTGCAGTCATCCATACTGGTGCTGAGATACCCTAGAGAAAGATGGAATTGCTATAACTGTTTTTCACTATTACATACTTCACTTCATAATAAATGAGATCCAGAGCATGTCTTGTAGAGCATCATATCAGCAAGTATCCGGAACCTAATCACCACCAAGGTAAATAAAATAAAGTAAGTCAGACCAAGGAAAAATCCACTGGTGAGACAGTGAAGTGTTCAGTACTGCATAGCACATTCTCTCCTGCTACAATTGACCTTGGAGTGTGCATCATTTTCTTACAATAACTTGAAGAGTACAGATTTTAAAGGCAGTAGTACGACACATGTATATAGTGGCTTTTATCTTGAGCAAAACTATGTCTACATATGGTACCACTGTAATGCAGCTGTTTCTGGAGTGGGTGAGCAGGCAGGCAGCAACCACATGGTGCTCAGGAAAATGCATGGTGGTGCTTGAAAGGGAACTTTTGTCCGCAGACATGGAAGCCATGTCCATTCAGAGCAGACAAGATCTTGACTTTTAAGGTTTCATTAGGAAAACATCCATGTGCTGAAGTGCATGATACTCAGTCTGTCTAGCTCAGAAAGAAACAACTCAGCTGGCCCTGATAAGATTTTAACCTGTTCTTCTAAGGATTCTAGGTATCTCAAACCTGAATCCTAGATGAATGAGCCGCCATCTACTAGCACTAAGAAACACTGTTTAGATGACCTTTTCTATGAAGAGCAAATGTACCTGGAAGAGATGTGCTTCAGGCTTTGCTACTGCCCCCATAGTTCATTGACTCCATGCCCACATGCCTCTCTTTTTGCAGCGATATATTAACCTGTGAATTGGAAGGGCCCAGGCCCCATGCAATACTAGATGAAGGACAACATTCAGAAGTCACAAGAGTGGCAGAAAAGGGATCCACAAATGATTCTTCATAAAGTGTTTCAATGTTAGTTTTGGATTGACTCGGGCATTATGTTTTGCTATGGTCATGCTGATGGTCCCCTGATCTCCTGTGCATGCCGTCTTGGCTGCATTCTTCTGCCTACTTGTGACATTCTCTGTTTGCCATTTCCCTACCATTGTCCTAGCCCATTTATTGATTGCAAGTTTTCTGCTTCCTGCCCTATAGGGTACAACTTTTAGTCTCAGCCCAAAGCAATAGGTGTGGTTAATCTGTTATTACTTGTGCTACAGAAGGGATCTTGGAGAGCTGCTCTTTTTTTTCTGGTCCAGGTTCAGTCAAGTGACTTGCCCTCATTCTGTAATGAGAACAGAACCTCAGTTTTGGCTGCTGGGTTTTGGTAAGTTCCCTTATCTAAGGCACAGGCACTGGAGGTGGAAGAGATTGGACCAGGAAATTCTAAAATGGGGAAGCAACACATATTTGATTGTAGACAATAAAATAAACCAGTTTGGAAAATAGCCATGACTCTAAAATCATCAGGGGAAAAAGGATTTATCATTAAATATCATTCCTTTGAGGATGGGGCTCAGGGAGGGAAAACGCACAAAACCCAATTATTATAGAATCTACCAGACTGAGGACTTTGGGAGTTGAGGATTTTATCCAGCAGTTGCTTGGCTATCCTTGGCTATTCCAACATTGTACATTTCCCTCTCCCCCTCCTTCCCTAGTACTTCTGAATTCAGGTAGTTCCCCTCACTGTTTGCTTTCCACAGAGTTGAGAGGATTCTGGTTTGGTTAAACTTTCTGCCTCTCAGATAAAAAACAGCAGCAATTTTCTGCTTGAATTTCTCTGTGACTAAATCCATTGATCATCCTTTCTCTCTGAGAGTGAGGAGTATGTTTTCTCTTTAATAACTCCTATCCTTTTCCCTGAGTAGTTTTTTTTTCCCTCTCCCCTTCGCTTGTTTGTGTTGTGTTGGTCAGTCCGCTGCACTATTCCTCTGGGAGACAGAGGGAGCGCAAAATTGAAGTTATTTTATGCTTGGTCTCCCTCGGTCCCAATTTTCAAATCTTCATGTCAATTTTCACACATCAGTGTCATATGGGGAATGTTATGGAAATTTCAGTGGGGTCCTTGGGAGACAATTTATACATGACCCCTCCCCCGCCCCCAGCACTGCTGCAGCTCCTGTCTTTTCAAAGAATAAGTGGATCCATAATTAATGTGGATTTTAAAATATAACTACATCCAGGACTTCTCCCAGTTGCTTTTCAATGCTGTCACACTTTGCAATGTGAATTGAAAAGGACACAGGTGCTTTGCTCGCTCTTTTCCTGTTCTTATAAAGTGGCATTCGGAAAATTAATAAAAATTACAGCGTGTTGGAGGAGGAGATCATCTCCTGACTCATTTTATTTTTGTAAAAAGTGCACTGGAAAAGGGTTTTATCATGCAACTAATTTGGTAATCACCAGGTAGCGAATGTCCCACCATCACCACCTACCTAGGTGCCTCAGAAGGTTAGTAGCGAATCAAACGCGTCACAGTTTGGATTGGTAATTATATCCTTTCCAGGAAACCAACGAATGAAAGGACTTTCGCATGTTTCCTTAAAACTCTGCAGTGAGCATCATCCAGGCAACAGAAGCAAGAGCTGAGCTGACAGCATCAGAGCATTTCAATCATTGACCTGGGGATGGGCCCCTGACACCGGTGGGGGTGCACCAAGCCTTCTGTATTTTACAGTGTTAATTATCCTCTCTGAAAAAAAAAATCCAATGACTGTGAATCTGGGGTTGTCTCAGGTCTCCTCACCAAAGGTTTAAAATGCTCTGTGATGTAATCTGGACACTCTGTCATCCTTTTTTTTTTTAAAAAAAGAGGATGTCCCTGGATCACATTAAACTATTGCCCTGCCTTACCTGCCACTGGCCCCCCAGATGGAAGACTTTATTATTCAGTCAGTCATATAGCCGCCTTATTTCAAAGCTACAGTAACAGCAGCAATTAAAGCCTGGTCCCTATTTCCAGACCAGCCCGACCCTTCCCAACCCCACAATCTCCCATAGGAATTCTCATTCAGTGCCCTCTGCAGAGCTCAGTTCTTGTCCTGCCTACCATCCAATTTGCACTGAGAAGAAAAAGGGCTTTGGAGCCACAGCCCCTTGCAGAGACACAAACACAACCGCTGCTGCTCCCTGGTGCACAAAATGCTCCATTCACTAGGGTGGATCAGACTGTACGCCTCACAGTGCAGTCCCAACTCTGTTGGATGGTGAGGGAGGAGTGGGGTCCTAGCCGAAGGTAGCCACCCCCTTTACAGAGTCATACACACAAGAGGAAGAGCAATCTTTGCACTCCATAGAAAACAGGGACTGCTATTGTGTGTGAATCCTGCACAGCTGTGCAAGGAGGGGGGGGGGAGCTTATTGCTCACTCATCAGTCCCTGCACGGCTACACACAATCTAGCCCCAAAATAATAAAGAAGCTGGGAAATCCCATTGCCATATATCCTCTGAATCACAGTGACGTTGGAACTCTCTAGGTGATTATCTGTGCTTATATCCGTTCCGTAGTAGGAATCTCTAATGTATTTGACAATCCATTATTGTCCCGCAAACTTCCTTATGCAAATGGCATTGGCCCGATTTTGGATTCTGTAATGCAATGCCTTGTCCATGTGGTGTCGAAATCCCAATCACGTTGTTTGTTTAACCTCTTTCAAAGCCAGCTGGAATGCGTCCAACAGCGCATTACAAATCTCCACCAAGCCCCTTCCCATTTCATTGCATGAGTCGCCCCAGGATGGGATAGCTTTATCATCATCATTATCCATCTTCGATCTGAACGTGGGAAGTGAACTGGATGAGCACACTGCTGTGCCACACAGAGACCAGCCAATACTCTCCACAGCTTCACTGCAGGGAGCTCAAGCAACTACATATGCCGGCTTGCAGTTGCTTTGCTAAAGTTCGGCTCATAAGGCCTGTAGGAAATATACTCACGTGGCAGGCAGCCACATTACCATGGGGTTGTGGTCTGAGATCTGATCACATCTCACAAATGAAGCAGGGATAGGCCAGGCGAATTCTTAAATGGGAAGTCAAGGGGGAAAGTGGGTTATGGGTCCCAGGGCTGAGTCTTCATTAAATGGTGCTCTTCCCTCCTGAGTCACTCGTGAGCCAATGTTTACATCCAGGATCAAATATTGGCACACTCATGCAACCCCAGAATCGCGCGGAGATAACAGAGAGACACAATCAAAAGGGCTGAATCTTGCTGTCAATGTCATAGAATATCAGGGTTGGAAGGGACCTCAGGAGGTCATCTAGTCCAACCCTCTGCTCAAAGCAGGACCAATCCCCAATTTTTGCCTCCAATCCCAAAATGGCCCCCTCAAGGATTGAACTCACAACCCTGGGTTTAGCAAGACAATGCTCAAACCACTGAGCTATCCTTCCCTTATACGCTATCTTGTGCTGCTTTGGTGAATTTTATCTTTTGTAGAGAGTGTGTATGCGTGGTGTGATATATTGGCAAATACGTGAGCGAGAGAGAGAGAATTTCCAGACAATATGGCCACCCTCAGAAGCTTTTCCTTTCCTGCTGCAAGGGTTTGTGAGCTGCTGGCTCTGCAGTCTCAGCTTGACAGCTCAGCTCTTAGGCCAGCTCGTAGTCACTGGCTATAAACTTAATTAGAAGCAGGGAAAAAAAAAACAAGCTAGACGGCACTGAGCAGAGAGGAAAAATAATGAGCTTTAATACCTTTGACATTGAAGCACCTGCTAAGGGCACAAACCGCTGTACAGCTGACTGACCCTTCTCCGAAGACAGGATGTGTCACATCACTTGCCCTGGATATGTGCAGCCTGCAGCCACCCAATAAACCAAGGAATCAAATGTGTGACTCGGGGGCTCTCTGGGACTCTACGTTCATATGGTGCCATAAGGCAGGACTTCATTCTGGAGTAATCAGAGAGGGAAGCTAAACATAGCTGACCACGTAAAAGGGGCTAGATCTGGCTGCTGCCACGGCCAGTGTGCCTCATAGATTTCATTTTGCTCTTTCTGATGTACAAGGTTATTTTCTGTTTGCAACAAAATACTGAACAGTAGCCAGCTGTGAACAATTCCTGTGACCCACCTGGCCTCTTGCTTTAATGATCTTCTCAGAGTTTTCTTTGGTTAAAATGTTGAAGCAAATAGTTTGAAACATCTTTTTAAAACAGATTTTTAATTCTGTGCCTGAATTTAATGCTGGGGAAATGTGGCACAGGAGGACTCTTTCCAAAGGACTCAATTTTGCTTCCCCAAACAGTGTCCCAGCTCCAATCTTTTCATGTATCAGCTCTGAACCACTTCTAAGTGTGAGATAGGACTGTGTCTGTGGCCCAGGTGATATTTGGCCTCTCTGCTGTGGCTGTCAATGTGGTGATCCAGCTGTAGTGGGGTTTGGGACGTGGAGACCTCAGTACCAAGAACTGGGCAGAGATCCACCAACTCATCTCACACAGACCATTTGAGAACGGTCAGAGATAACAATAGGAAAGCACAACTTAGGCTGGATTTGGACTATTGACCTATAGGTGAAAGTCTCTGTAGTTTATTACTAGAGCTGGCTGAAAAAAATTGAAAGTGAAAATGTTCATGACATTTTTCACTGAATGTTTAAATTTTGATCTCCTCCCCGCAATTAATTTTTCTCAAGATTGTTTTAGTTGTGGCCAGTTCTGGTCACGGTGCCTCTCCTCAGCTATTTTGTGCAGAAGGAGAACGAGATCAACCACCCACATGCAGCTCTGCTCACTCTTTCCCCCTTGGCAAGAGAAAAGATTTTTAAAGATATAGATTCATAGATATTAAGGTCAGAAGGGACCATTATGATCATCTAGTCAGACCTCCTGCACAACGCAGGCCACAGAATCTCACTTGCCCACTCCTGCAATAAACCTCTCACCTATGTCTGAGCTACTGAAGTCCTCCAATCATGGTTTAAAGACTTCAAGGTGCAGAGAAACCTCCAACAAGTGACCCGTGCCCCATGCTGCAGAAGAAGGCGAAAACCCCCCAGGGCCTCTTCCAATCTGCCCTGGAGGAAAATTCCTTCCCGACCCCAAATATGGTGATCAACTAAACCCTGAGCATATGGGCAAGATTCACCAGCCAGATACCCAGGAAAGAATTCTCTGTAGTAACTCAGATCCCACCCTATCTAACATCCCATCACAGGCCATTGGGCCTATTTACCATGAATATTTAAAGATCAATTAATTGCCAAAATCATGTTATCCCATCATACCATCTCCTCCATAAACTTATCGAGTTTAATCTTAAAGCCAGATAGGTCTTTTGCCCCCACTGCTTCCCTTGGAAGGCTATTCCAAAACTTCACTCCTCTGATGGTTAGAAACCTTCGTCTAATGTCAAGTCTAAACTTCCCAATGACCAGTTTATATCCATTTGTTCTTGTGTCCACATTGGTACTGAGCTTAAATAATTCCTCTTGCTCTCTGGTATTTATCCCTCTGATATATTTATAGAGAGCAATCATATCTCCCCTCAACCTTCTTTTAGTTAGGCTAAACAAGCCAAGCTCCTTGAGTCTCCTTTCATAAGACAGGTTTTCCATTCCTCGGATCATCCTAGTAGCGCTTCTCTGTACCTGTTCCAGTTTGAATTCATCCTTCTTAAACATGGGAGACCAGAACTGCACACAGTATTCCAGGTGAGGTCTCACCAATGCCTTGTATAACGGTACTAAAACCTCCTTATCTCTACTGGAAATACCTCGCCTGATGCATCCCAAGACCACATTAGCTTTTTTCACGGCCATATCACATTGGCGGCTCATAGTCATTCTATGATCAACCAATAATACTGAACCAGAGATCAAGTTACTAGTATTAGTTATGACTACAGAATTTGAGGGACTATGTTAAAATTGTGTCTAGGAATTGAGTAATATCCCTTTAAATAGTTTAGAAGCTATCTAGCACAGTGGTGGGCAATCTGCTGGCCGCGGGCCGCACAGAGCCCTTCAGGGCAAGCCGCCAGACTATTTGGGAGTGGCGAACTGCGGTCACTGGGAGCTGCGGGTGGCTGTGCAAATGCAAACAAACATTCTGGCGGCCCACCAGTGGCTTGCTCTGACAGGCCAAGTGCAGCCCGCAGGCCACAGGTTGCCCACCACTGATCTAGCAGGTCTTCCTTTCGGTCTATTGAAGCCATCAGAACTGCTCTAGAACATCAAGGTATGTAGGTAGTTAGGCCTTGAATATTTGCACATAGCTAATAAACATGGTTATTTGGAATCCAGTTGTGCCAGTGTGGTTTCCCCCATAATCTTAGTCACAAACAGTTAATCCCTGTGTCAAGGCGCAGAGCATAGCTCAGGGTGAACTGCATGCTTTCAGGAGACTGAGCAGACACAGACTGAGCTGACTGCTTGTGCCATAAATACAAAATTGCTCCCAGCTCTCTCTCCTGACAATCCCACCGAGTGCTTACTAAATGTTACAACTATAGCACATTATGGCCGTTCAGCATCCCATGAGAAATGAGCCTCTTCTCAGTTTTGTTCCTCTCATCAGACAAGTGGTGCACATGACAGAAAAGCACCAGGACAGTTAGCCCCCTAAGCAGCCCAGGGAGGCTGAACTCCCCACTCATTGCCAAAGATGACTCCTGTGGCTCAGTGTGGAGGCACATGACAGGGGAGTGCAGGAGAGCCCACCCAGCTGTGCCCAAGCTGTTTCTTCTCTGTAGACTGTGAATGATTTCAGTTTGCACCAGGAGCATGGCCTGGCACAGGGGGCAGCCTAGGCTCAAGGGAAGGTACAAGTGTCTATAGCCACCCTGATACCCGCCCTCCACAGCTGTGTGCTCTTTGGTCACACTGAGGAGATCCACTCCCATGGGATTTAAATAAAACACCCATTCTCTCTGCCTACTGATGTGTCTCCCACAACACATATTTTCAGTTCATACTGGCTTTATTGTTAACATAGGCCAGAAGTTCATACACTCACCCAGCAGCTGCCATTGAAAATGGCAGTGTTTTTACACGATCTATTACCTGCACAGGCCTGGCCTGAAAGATGCACTTTAGAGGAACAGTCAGGAGCCCTGGCAGAGGGAGGTGGGTGGATGCTGAAGATAGTTTCTCTTCATCCAATCGCAACCCATCAGGTTGTGTCAAACTGAGCTAATATAAATGTCAGTGTGCTGCTTTCAAGTTGTGAAATCTCTGTTTGTTGTAATGCAGTTCATTTTCAGTCTTCCAGCTCTATGGATGCTATCAGCTGACATGTCTGGCAAGTATCCTACGCCAAAATAGCATTTCTCCACATTTCTCTTGAGGTTTTTCTTTTTTTTTTCTTTGCATGACATATTCATGCCATATTCCCTCTTAGTGCTGTAAGGAACAAGACTATATATATCTTCTAAACAATGAGTTAAACATTTCAGTGAATGAATGAAGCTTTTAATCTCCAAGTGTCCATAATTACTAGTCTTTATGAAAGCATACTTATTTATGGGGGAGGGGAGGTATTCCTATGAGGTTAGACAAAGGTTGGTTTTGAAGGCCTCATTTGGGTCAGATACAGTATTACCTTCACCAACTCTAAGTGCACCTTTCATGTCAATTTTGCTTACTCTCTTTCAGAGGTACCCAGCCTTCACTAAGTGAGGGTGAAGCTTTCATGCATTCTTGGTGAATATCTTGTTTCTGACACAGCTCGGGCTGGCACAAAAGTCTGGTCTGCATAACAATGGCTTCCAAGGCACATTTGATCCCGTCTGTTCAGATCACATGAGGTCATTGTCTGTGGTGGGTTGGCCGAGCCTCAACTGGGTCCTTATGGTTTGGTTTAATCAGGAAAGACTAAACAATGTTTCAGTCTCATTATTATTATGGTGCGATGTATGAGTGGGACTCAGTATGTGAATGGAAATGGCCTTCCTATGGGCCTGTAAAAACGTTTCCATATTGTAGTTCTTCTGTCTGAGAAGACAGGATAAGTTCAGAGCCCAGTTGAGGATAGTAACAGAAGATACTGGGTTGCACGGTTCAAGGCATCTTTGCAGGTTTTTAAATGTATATTATTATTGTTTTAAATTATTACAATTGTCATTAAAGATGTGCCTGAACTGCAGCACTGTATCCAAATCTCCCGGCCTCCCAACTTGGGAATTCTGAATGTGGATTCCCTACATTGATCCAAAAGCTGCTGAACTGGAAAATTTTTGAATTCCAGGGTGGGGGTGGAGAGAGTTTGAATATAACCCCAAATTCGATTCCAAATGTCATGACTTGGGCCCATTGCTAATTAAAAGATGATTTCCAAGCATTATGTGGTTTCTTCATTAACATCCAACCAAGGGGTCATGCTCAGTGTCTCATTGCACCCCACTCCCCCCCACCTAAGGAGGGCAGCTTTAAGTTGCAGGCTACTGACATAACCCAAGGCTGAATTTTAACCCTGTATATTTATGTTACCCAAAAGGAATCTAATTTAGTTACTTTACATGTGTACTTGAGCACACAAATGCAGAGCTGGGCACCCTAACTTACCTTCCAACTCTGAAATCTGGGTTTATGAGTTGAAAAGACTTAATTTAGTCAATCAGCCTGTTTCTCAACTCACATACTGTACACCATCATCCCTTGACTTCATTGGAATTATTCCTGCTATACACTAGTGTACAAGAGATCGGAATCAGGCCCAGTAATTTTATCACATTTCTTGCAACTCTATGCTCAAAATGGCCATCAAAGCTGAAATCATTATTGCATAGTTCAAATATTCTCTTTCAAGGATTTTTTAATTAAAAAATTGTCTCTGATTCTTCTCTCACTGTGCCTTGGTTTAACACTGGCTCCAATGGCCTTCCAGTGAGTTTTACCAGTTCAAGGGAGATCAGAATAAGCCCTTTGTAACTTCAGATCCATTCACGTTGATAACTCTTCTACTCTCAGCCCCCTCCTCTGTGCCCTGTCTTCTCTTTCTTCCATTGGTATGGTTCTTGACTCTCTACATGATTCACTTTCTCAACCCTTGACTCTTTTGTCCCTCTCTCTCATTGCAAAGACCATCCTACCTGCCCTGGCTGAGCCCAACAGCTACATCCTGCACCTGTAATCTTGTGCTGTTGAGCATCTCTGGAGGACATTCCATGACCCACTCCAAATGTGTTCTATCTTCCTACAGTTCTACCATCTTTCTAACCAAGAAACTCCTTCTCCACCTGAACTGAATCTCTTGCATGCAATTCCAGCTGCATTTTCAACACCTTTTACTCCCTCCTCCAATCCTGCCCTTCTGATTCCACTTCTCTCTCTGCACAGAATCTCACTAATTTCATCAAAGGGAAATTTGACAAATGCTATGTGACCTTCCGTCTCTCCTCACATGTGGGAGGAGCTCCTGGTAAACATCTAAAAAGCCGCCTCATTGCCCTCCTTCAGGTCCCTCCTTGAAATTCTCCTGTGCCATGATGCTTAAAAAAAACTTAACAGCTGGGCAGCTGGCGACATCACTGCCTGTCATGCTGACCAATACGGTCTCTGTTTCCTGGTGCTCCCCTGTCTTTCTTCTGTAGCCACCTGTTTTTTTCTTGTCTTAGACTGAGATCTTTGGGACAGGGACTACCTTTTTATTATGTGTTTGGACAGCACCTAGCACAATGGGGTCCTGGTCCATGATTGGTGCTCCTTGGGGCTACTACATGTAGGCCTGGTTTATGTAATTGGACAAATAATCAGAGACACAGGACCAACCTGTAGGTTTGGTTCACATTGGTGCTACTTCAGAGAAACTATGCTCATTTCAGTCGTGTTGTACCAGAATAAACCAGTGATAAATCTGGCCCTTAGGTACTCTGCTGTAAATCACTGGTGTAACTGAGACTAGCATGTATCCCTCTATCCAACAGCTAACAGCAGTGCTTTTATTTTGGCAAGCCAGTGTCATTCCAGTGAGCAGCATGGAGAAAAAACACATGCCCGTGTACGGCCCCTCTCCCCTGCCCCCACATCCCGTGGCAGCTGGAACACTTTCCAGACGCCCACCTCACCGGCCAACACAATCCATCAGCGCCCATCCAAATCAAATGCAGCTAATTAGAAAGCGATGACAGCCCAGCGGCTGTTGGATTTGCACACTAAGATGTCTGCTTTATCGTCACACTACAAAGCAACAGGTAAATGAGATTGATTACCTGATTCTAACACTCCCCCTTACTCCCCATGCACATATGCACACTTCCCCTGTACACTCCCAAACTGGAGCCAAAACTTGGCTGGAGATTGCACAACACGGGCTTTCCAAAGACACAGCCAGGAACTGCATGGGGCAACATTCCCCCCCCCCCACTTTTTGTTAGGACAGAGCTGCAAGCTGCAACTGTAGACAACTCATTAAGATCACAGCAGCCTGGCACACGGGCAGGAGAACAGCGCTCCCTCTAGGAGATTAGATTACAGGTTGATTGTGCCTTTTATGCTGAGATTTAGGAGGATCCTTGGCTCCTGTTTCACACAATAACACTAAAGTTTTCTTCCAAGTTTCCAGCCTCCTCTCCTGGTCTACCACTGGCACCTGTCCCTGCTCGAAATCTACCAATTATTTCCTTTAAGTGTCAGCAGCACACCAGACATGCAGAGATATAACCTTTTCTCAAGTTGATGCTGTTAAACCATTACTTGAAACTAAAGTCGTGGTTGACAAGTGCTACTTTCAGTCACTAATAACTACTTCAGAAGTGCTCGTGGTGTCTTGGCTCTTAATGTTGTGGCCCAGGGCTCAGGGAATGTCTTTCCAGGTCATTTAAACCCATCCATCTGATCTGCTGCAAGATCAGTCAATCTCTCTGCCGAGTGCTGTGCCCCACTTGCTGCAAGGGCCTCTGTTTCTTTTCTCAGGGCTGTATCAGTGGCTGAACTCAGGCGGCTTTGCTGATGCTCAGATCCTGAATTTTAACGCTGTCAGCAAGGAATTCCTAAGCCTGCACTCCACAGGCTTGAGGGATCCTGCTGAGGTGGGTTTTTAACACAGCAGTACTGGGAGCAAAGCATGACCCTCTCAAGCGAGGAAGACCCCCCTGAAGTTTTAGTGTTCAGAGCAGCATGTACTCTGCCCCATTTAAGACGCAGTGTATTCAGGATAAGTTCTCTAAGCCATGGTCCTGCTTTGGATCAACAGATGGAAAATAACACCTCTTTCCTCTGCATTCCCACCTTCTTGGACTCCATTCCTTCAGCTTAATTGACACAACATGGGGCATTTCAGGTCCTGATGCCTAATGATCCAACAAAGGTCAAAAACAGGGATCGGCAACCTTTGGCCCGTGGCCCATCAGGGAGATCTGTTGGCAGGCTGGGATGGTTTGTTTACCTGCAGCATCAGCAGTTTCGGCCAATCATAGCTCCCACTGGCCGCGGTTCGCTGCTCCAGGCCAATGGGGGCTTCAGGAAGCAGCGGCCAGCACATTCCTCGGCCCGCGCTGCTTCCTGCAGCCCCCATTGGCCTGGAGCGGTGAACCGCGGCCAGTGGGAGCTGTGATCAGCTGAATCTGCGGACGCCATCCCAGTCCGCCAGCAGCTTTCCCTGATGGGCTGCGTGCCAAAGGTTGCCGATCCCTGGTCAAAAACATCCTCATATTTTTGGCAGATTTAAAAGTGCAGGATCACAGCATGGTTTTACTGTAGACTGGGATTTTTTGAAGGAACCTAAGGAATGAAGTGCCCAAATCCCATTGATGCTGAGTGGGATTTGGCTATCTAAATCCCTCAGGTGCCATTGGAAATCCCAGCCTTGGCGCTTATGTCTTTTGAAAAGGAGCCACTCAGTTGACTCTTGAGGTAAATTCAGGCCTCAGGTCAAGATTACAGATGGTTCTGAGCTGAAAAATTCAGATGCATATTTGACCTTCTCTAAAGTTGTAAAACTTTTTCAAAAGCCTGGCTCCTATATCCATATTTAAGTTCCTAAATAATAGGGTCTAAATAAAATTACCTCTGAAAAGTCAGGCCACTTATATGTAGGACTGCATATAGGAGTTTAGGTGATTAACTTTAGGCATCCAGGTTTGAAACGTTGGCCCTTATTCACATATCACCTTTCAGCCTGAAGGATTCTAAAGTGCTTTATGAACCATGGCTCTTATCTTGCAATGTGTTGTGAGTCATGCTGTGAATTGCAGGATTGGGGCCTGTGGGACCAGTCTTGTACCCATTAGTCATGCAGAAGCCCCATTGAGGGTGGCGGAAGAATTGCCCGAGTAAGGCAGGCAAGGTCCGATTTTACATATGCAATATATGTAGGTGAAATGCAGCCACATCTGGGGTGGAACGTGGCAGCTGTTTAACAGGGTGCAGTAACACTACACTGAAGTTTAGGGCAGGGAAAGGAGATGGAACAGTCCCTGAATCTCCTGGAAGCCCCACCAATTTTTTTAGCCAGGCAGGATAATAATAGCTCCTACTTGACACATACATGTAACTTTCAGTCTTCCAAGCTATTTATAAACATTAACTTTCCAACACCCACTGCGACTGTAAAGGAGTGTTGTTTCCATTTCACAGGCAGAAAAATAAGAGACCAGACTCTGAGTCAGAAACAGAGAGGGAAGAGAGCAGATTCTTATCTTGGTTACACTGGTGTAAACCCCACTAAGATGAGAATCCAGCCTTTAGCACGTCCTGGCTCTAAGGTGACAGATCCTCAGCCTTGCTGTGTACCCTTTTTGCCCCTTTGAAAGCACAAGGGGGACCAAACACTAACAAAATTTCCCCCTTGTGTAGGACACCTCCCCCTTTCCCTCCTGCTCCCAGCACCTAGTGTAGGAGACATGCAGAGGTTGTTCTGGGTATGGGATGGGACGTGGCTGGAGCATGCTGCACTCTGGGCTGGTGGAATAGCCCCTTAGGTCAGAGGGCTGTTGTAAGTTGTGCCAGTGGCTAACCCAGCCCCCAGCTGTGTCCTGGTACAGAAAGAAAATGGACAGTCACTATTATGTCTGAACAGAGCTCTAATGCACCTGAGGAGCTAGCCTTCGGGATTCAGGTCTTGTGCGTGTGATGCACTATAGTTGTGTGTCTATTTATATGCATCTTATAAAAAGTGGCTTAGGTTCTGTAATGATCCCTAAGTGGTCAGGACCTTATCGTTGCATCTCATGTGTAGCGAATATTTTGTGCAACTTTTATTGGCTCTCAGCAAGCAATAAATACAGATGGCGTGCCTATAAAACCTGGTATCTCTTTAGTCAGGCAGACTATGGCATCATTGTTATTTAAGATGGGGCAGTTTTGACATAATGCTTATTTAAAATTCATAAAAGGGGGAAAATGGCAATATAAATATGCATGTTCTTTTCAGGCAGGCGTTGAAAGTCTGAAAGCTCCTCTCCTTTCCCAAAGCATCAGCCGTTTAATGTTTTTTAAGTTGTTTTTACATGAATTAAGAGGTTTGATTGAAGCTGTGTCACTGCCGAAACCACGCTCTTGTCTCCAGCTAATTTTGTGTTAGCAGCTCTTTTAAACTGCTAAATCTAGTTTTTAGTGTATGATGATTTTGTTTTGTGATGGTGCAAAACAGCTGCTCCTTTTCTGATGAGTTGCTCGTTTTTTCCATTTTATGTCTCTGGCAAGATGTTGGGCTACATCGTGGCGTGGAGTGCAGAAATAAAAATCCACCAAAAAAAAAAAAAGAAAAAAAAGAAAAAAGAAAAGGAAACCCCCAAGGGAACAGGCAGGGCTGCTTCAAACAAAGCTGGAGCACCCAGCACTGCCTCCACCAAGACGATGATTCAAAGGGCCTGATTCTGATCTCACTTACATCAGTTTTACCCTAGGGTAACTTCAGTGACATCACTGGATTTACACCAGGGTAGCGCTGGATTAAAGAATTTTGGAGCCCTGTGCACTATGGAAATTGGGGCCATCCCCACCTGCACTCAAATTTGGCCTGGTTGCCCCCTGTCTGACAGAGAGGTGGTGCAACCCTGCTCTGGCTTCGCTCTACCTGCTGCTAGCTCCATGCAGCATGAATAGGGGCCCCGCAGCAAAGCACCCCTACCCCATACATGCCCGCACCTTACACATAGACCCCCACAAGCCACTCCCACCCCACATATACCCCAACAATCCAGAAGCCTCCAATTATCCTGACAGCCCCCCGCCCACACATTCCAGCAGCCCGGACATATGCCCTGTTCACCACACCACTCAACACCTCAGTCCCCAACAGCGCCCCCATCATGGCCCCCAACTCCACCCCCCAACATCCCTCATTCCCCCCACAACTCACCGGCCATCCCCAACATCCTCTACTCACCCCCTCACCCACCACTGCACAGCACCCAGCACTCCCTACTCATCCCATAGCACCCCAACAGCCTGCCACAGCCCTTTATCCACCACCCTGGGACGTTCCTGGCCACTCTCTGCACACCCCCTGCCTCTGCTCCCATCCTGGGCTAAGGTGGCTCCTTGTAATCTTGGCTGCCCAGCTGCTCTGCTCACCCCCATTGCCCGTCCCACACTCACCTGGCATGGGCCACATTTGAGTAAGTGGCATTGCCAGATCCCAGTGCCACTCACTCAAATTTGGCCTGGTTTCTCCCCCTCCCCCCCATCATGATGGAGGGGTAGCCAGGCCTAACCTGGGTGGCATGGTGACCCCACACGCCAGGTTTCAGTGTCACTCACACTCAAATTTGGCCCGGTTGCCACCCTCCCCTTCCCTCTTCCCCCCAAGCCCCAGGATAGAGGAACATCTGAGCCAAATTTGAGTGACTGCTGTTGCAACCTGGCGCATGGGTTCCCAGCGCCACTCAGGTTTGGCCTGTAGTGACGCCATCCAGACAAATGCAGTGGTCAGGGCTCCCCCTGAGATGGGGGCCCCGTGCCAGTGCACATTGGTTAATCTGGACCTGGGCAAGCAAGATTGGCAGTAGCCCCCTGCTGTCCTATGCAGAAACGCCACAGTCACTCCCTACAAAGCAATCTTGGTTGGTGCAGGAGGGAGGGGCTGCACTGATGTTGCTGTTCCCAGGCCCAGCTGTTGTTGCTGTTCCCAGGCCAATCCCCTGCAAAAACAGAGGGAGACAACTAGGCCGAAATAGCGGCTCCTGACCCAGCCTTTCCTGCTCCTGGCTCGGGATGGGGCCAAGTAGGCAAACCCATTCCTGAATGTTCAGCGTCCGAGGCTAATGCCAGCCTGGAAAGTCAAAGGAGAATGAGGCACTGTGTGCAACCTTTTCCACACTGCCTGCCCCAACCCCCCATGCAATGCCAGCTAAGGGGAGAAGAATAACAGAGAGATTGTGTCCAGAGTATCAAATTTACCAGCCAGGAACACAATGGTCCACATATCCCGGGACCTTCAGCAAAGGACAGAGCTGATGCTGTATAGGCAGGTGAATCAGCTACTCTTGCCTCCTATAATATACCTGGCCCAGGGGTGCAATACTCTACCTTGTAGGGATTGGCTGTGGATATTCCTTCACACTGCTATGGCAGCCCAGTTTATGCCACAAGGATAAGGCTTGAATTCGCTCTATCGTATGAATACTTTGCTCTTCTACAACCCCTTTTACTTATTAGGAGACCCAGTCAATGGGCCAGAACTTCACTGTGCTGGCTTCTGTACAAACACAGGACAAAAAGCTGGTCGCGGCCCCACAGAGCTTACAATGTAAGTGAGAAATATGGGGAATCATCCCCATTGTATGGAGGGAAACTGAGGCACAGAGTAAAAGCCAACATTTCAAAATCAGGTGCCTAAGCTAGATACCTAAATCCATGTGTAGGGTTCTAAGCAAATGTCCTGATTTCCAGAGATGCTGCACAGCTGCCACTCCCATTGAAGTCCACAGAATTTTGCCATCAAGTGGGTGCAAGATCGGTCCCAATAATATCGCTTCCTCTTTCTTCAGAGATGGAAATCTGAATAGTGCCTTTTTGGCTGCCCTATCCTCCGTGCTGAGTGGATTGGCATTTGTGCCCATGTGTAAAAGAGACTGAAAGGAGGTAAAGCACCCGGCGTTGAGAAGTAAACTTTAAAAAAAGGTCACTAGTGCGACCTTCCCAACAACAACCAAAACCAAATTAGAACAGTTAGAATCTGACAGATAAACCAGATGCAGCCAGACTGATTCTCCCAATTTCCTTTCCTTTCCTCCAACTCCCACCCCTCCTCATAACAACATGTCGACTTTTCCAGAAGCTATGCAAGCCATTGAACAGCAGTGGTCTAAACTATTACAGAGAGCTTAAACTGCCGGATTGTTACAAGCTAAAATTGATTGCCACTGAGCTTGTGAACCAGAGAGCTCGAATGTGCATAAAGCAAAATTGGGAAGGATATCATGATGCTAAGGATTTTGCTTCCTTATTCTTTTTTTTCCCCCTGGATGCAACATCAACTGTTGCACACTCCAAGCAATCTTGTCTTAATGATTTCTGCATCTCTCTCTGAATAACCATTGGACAGTTTTTAGTGGTTTTTCAGACATCAAAGGCACTCTCCTTTTGTCTTCTAATTTGCATGTTGCTATGTAATTGCTGTCGACAAATGCTTAGAAATCAAATCCATGGGGAAAATTGTTGTAATGGATACTTTGACATTTATCCCCTCTCACCATCCTCCCCAAAAATCATTAAAATAAAAGAAACGGGGATGTTACTGAAGAGGAAAATAGGATCCGGGGAATGAAAGGGTGGGAGTTAACTAATAAGTACTAAACATTAACAAATTTCCCACCTCCCAACTCTTCCAAAGCTCCAGCTGCCTCCCTAGCACTTTCCTAGGCAGATGGTTCATTGGGGATGCATCCAGAGACAAGTGCTGCAGCGCTGGGAATGCTGGCCAGCTAAAACAAAAACTGTGGGTCCCCTTACTGTGTCTTTGCCCCAGTGTGTGGTAGGGTCCTCTCCTGGCTCCTTTGTCTGGAGTCAAAGAATCCTAGAAATGTAGGGCCTGGAAGGACCTTGAGAAGCCATTGTGTCCAGCCCCCTGCACTGAGGCAGGACCGAAGAAACATAGATCATCCAATGATGGGGATTCCAAAACCTCCCCTGGAAGCCTGTTCCACCGCTTAACTACCCTTCTCATTAGCAGGTACACTGCTCCTTTGAGGGCAGAGGATCTGGGATTTCTGAGCGGTCATTGTCAGGGGCTGGATATCACAGGGTAATGCTTCAAGGGGACTGGGATGCACCTCTTGTTAACCTGCAAGGCAAAGGCAAAGCCAGAGCCAGAGGAGGGGGCCTGAGTGGCTGAAAGGCTGGTGATGTTAAGGAGCTGACAGCCAGTTTCCACAAGCAACTACTCCCTCATGAGGGAATAACAAGATGACCCACTGTCCTGGGTAACCTGAGAACTGTCACTATCCACCTTATAGTAATTTCATCTGACCATATTTCCCTTGTTTGTTAAGAGAATGTCATGTGGGATAGTGCTAACTAAAATCAAGATAAGACGTCTGCCGTTTCCTCCCTGTCCACTAGGCCAGTGACCCTGTCAAAGAAGGAAGATAGTTTGGTTTGTCATGACTGTTTCTTGACAATTCCACACTGGCTATTACTTATAACCCTACTATCTTCTAGGTACTTACAAACTGAATGGTTAATAATTTGGTTCAGCATCTTTCAAGGTACTGAATTTAGACTGACTGGTCTATAATTCCCAGGATCTTCACTGTTCCCCTTTTTAATGATAGTTCAGAACACAAGAACAGCAATACTGGGTCAGACTAAAGGTCCACCTAGCCCAGTATCCTGTCTTCCAACAGTGGCCAATGCCAGGTGCCCAGAGGAAAGAACAGATCAGGTAATCATCAAGTGATCCATCCCCTGTCACCCATTCCCAGCTTCTGGCACACAGTGGCTAGGGACACCATCCCTGTCCATCCTGGCTAATAAGTTCATGGAGGATAGGTCCATCAATGGCTATCTAGTTCTTTTTTGAACCTGTTATAGTCTTTGCCTTCACAACATCCTCTGGCAAGGAGTTCCACAGGTTGACTGTGCGCTGTGTGAAGAAATACTTCCTTTTGTTTGTTTTAAACCTGCTGCCTATTAATTTCATTTGGTGACCCCTAGTTCTTGTGTTATGAGAAGGAGTAAATAACACTTCCTTATTTATTTTCTGCACACCAGTCATGATTTTATAGACCTCAATCATATCCCCCCTTAGTTTTTTCTTTTCCAAGCTGAAAAGTCCCCGTCTTATTAATCTCTCCTCATACAGAAGCTGTTCCATACCTCTAATCATTTTTCAGAGTAACAGCCGTGTTAGTCTGTCTTTGCAAAAAGAAAAGGAGTACTTGTGGCACCTTAGAGACTAACCAATTTATTTGAGCATGAGCTTTCAAGTGAGCTGTAACTTGAAAGCTCATGCTCAAATAAATTGGTTAGTCTCTAAGGTGCCACAAGTACTCCTTTTCTAATCATTTTTGTTGCCCTTTTCTGAATCTTTGCCAATTCCAGTATATCTTTTTTGAGATGGGGCAACCACATCTGCATGCAGTATTCAAGATGTGGGCGTACCATGGATTTATATAGCGGCAATATGATATTTTCTGTCCTATTAACTATCCATTTCTTAATGATTCCCAAAATTCTGTTCTCTTTTTTGACTGCCGCTGCACATGGAGTGGATGTTTTCAGAGAACTATCCACAATGACTCCAAGGTCTCTTTCTTGAGTGGTAACAGCTAATTTAGACCCCATCATTTTATATGTATAGTTGGGATTATGTTTTCCAATGTCCATTACTTTGCATTTATCAACACTGAATTTCATCTGCCATTTTGTTGCCCAGTCACCCAGTTTTGAGAGATCCTTTTCTAGCTCTTCGCAGTCTGCCAGGGACTTAACTATCTTCATTATATATAGTTACTATTTTTGCCCTTCTCCAGTCCTCTGGGACCTCACCTGCCCTGTATGAGTTCATGAAGATAATTGCTAACAATTCCGAGATTGCTTTAACTAGTTTCTTAAGTACTCTAGGATGAATTTCCTGCCAACCTGAATTCATCTAACTTATCTAAATATTATTTAACCTGTTCTTTCCCTATTTTGGCTTTCTGAAACAAAACACAACTTTTCCAATAGGTACTTGAAACGTATTGGAGCCAACTTTCTGCCATATTTCTTTTTCAACAGATATCTGTGTAGTTAAAATCCCCCTTTACTACCAGGTCTTGTGTTTTGGTTTTTGTTGTTGTTATTTGTTCTAGAAATGCCTCATCTACCTCCTCTTCCTGATTTGGTGGTCTATAGTAGACCCCTATCATTGCATCATCTCAATTTTTCCCCTTTTTATCTTTACCCAGAGTCTTTCAACTGGTCTGCCCCTTGGCTCCTTCTGGACCTCAGAAAAAGTGTATATATTCTTGATGTATAATGCAGCACCTCCTCCCTCTTTTCTCTGCCCGTCCTTCCTCAACAAACTGTATCCCACCAAGTCTATGTGATGCCAATTAAGTAATAATTTAGCTTATATGCTAATTCTTTCAGTTCTTCCTGCTAATTCACCAGACTCCTTGCATTTCTGTATAGATATCTAAGAAGTTGAGCAGATCCCCCCACTGATTTCAGTCTTGTGGCTCCTATCACCCTATTGTAAGTTCCCCCATCTATCGTCCCCTCCCTACCTCCACATCTAGCTCTTTGTAAAGGTCGCCTTCTTTAGGCTTACCTGCCCCCTTTGAACCAAGTTCAAAGCCCTCCTCACTAAGTTGGTGAGTTGGTGTGCAAAGATGCTTGGTCTAGTGGACTCATCTCTTCCCAGACTATCTCTTTCCTGATACAGCCCCCCACGTTTGAGGGAGCTGAGGCCTCCCATTAATATCATCTACCCAGGTGTCTCACTGGCTCAGGTCTCTGCCCCTCTGGACAGTGGTCTCTGCAGGGCTGGAACGGCTATACCTATGCACTAGATCCCACAGCAGCTCAAAGAAACCCTTTACGGGGCGGAGAGGCTAATCAGACATTCCCTAAGTTGTTCTGTGTCTCCCTCAGCTGCAGACTCAAAATTGAACTTACAGCTGGTTTCTTTGTCTCTGAATCAGGCTGTCCCCTGCCACCGAGGGGGCTGAGGAACCCTGGCTCATTGTTGGCCTAGCTAACAGTTTGTCCATATCACCGTAGGCAGAAGCCTTCCTGCTGTCCTCAGCAGGAGTTTCTAGTCCATTTTGTCCCACCCCGACTCCAAGCATGGTGGGCAGTGGTGCCATTAGTGTTGTAGTCCATAGGACGCCCGAGAGGCTCAGTCCAGAGTTCCAAAAGCTGTCAAACTCCAAATGGGGGGGGGTGTTACATATTCTATTCTACATCAGTTCTTTAATCGCTCTCATTGCCGTAGTATCTGAGTGCTTTCAATTAGTACATTAAGTGATGTGACTAACATCTGTCTCGTGTGGGTCATTCTCTCTCTCATCATCTGTTTCTTCCAAGTGACTATAATGCTTTCGCTAGATCAGTAACCCTGGAATCTAAAGTTCTCTGTTTAGCCTCAGAATAGGTACAGCATGGAGGACAGATATGGCATGGGCAGCTGCAGTGTGCCACTCCCATACACTATCATTAATAAGTATCAGCTATGGCTTGCAGAAGAGAAGGTAATTGAGTCTCTGATCTAGATTCAGCCAAGCTGGTGCAGGGAGGTGTGGCTGGCTTGGACCCTCATGAGCCAGGGGAGGAATTCCCCTCACAGATGGTATTGCTGCTGTTTGTCCACCTCCAGGACAGCTGCTGGAGGAAGGCAGCTTTAAGGTCTGGTTTCACAGATGTCCTATTGATTAAAGCTGATTAAATTGAATCAGTGCAATTGCTGGTTGTATAGCCTTCTTCAGATGGCTTTAAGGGGCAATTACTGCTTTGGCCATTGATGGAGAGGTACATAGCTGTTTTCCACCTTCACAATCTCCTCAGAGTGGACCTTCCATTGCTGGGGGCCTCCTTCTATGCTTTCAGAAGTTGTCATTTATGCTCAGAAGAATCTGGGCCCCCATGGCCTATTTGGTCTTTCACCTCCCTACTGAGGCTGCTAGCACTGGAAGAAAGTTATGTGCATACTTAGGAACTTTAATTTCAAGTAGTATATTTCCTTAATGGGCCAGGTATAATTTGAATAATTTTTGCTTCTGGTGCACCAGAACTTTATTGCTCAGCGGTTTAAACAGGTGTTTAAACAGTTTTATCTGTATGATTTTTCCGCCGTTGCATGGAACTTTATTGATTGCTGCCTAAACAGCATCTTTTAAGGAAAGAACATTTGAAATCAATGGTGATGCATACAATACACTGTGTCTAGGACTGTGCCAGCAGTTTTATAGGGCAAGCTAAAAGGCAAAGTCCTGGTTCTAGTTATCTGCTGTATCTCGACTACTGAAGGGTTGGGACCTGACAGAGACAGAGAGAATCCACCACCCTTCATGCAGTGAGGACGATGACGGAGACAATAGTGCTAATTTATTTAAGTATCCCCAGAAATCTCTTGGCAGCCCTGTTCTAATAATCCCAAACATATAAAAGAAATTCCAGTGTATAAAAGAGATTCCCAAAATTGTAAGGTCCTAGGGGCTGGGATTGTCCTTTTGTTCTGTTTTGTTCAGGGCCTAGTGCACTGGGGTCCCTAGTCCCTGTCTCGGATTCCGAGGCATTATTGTAATACAAATGATAAAAATGGCCCATCTTACTGATTTCTAATACATCTGGCTGAGAAGGGGAAAATATACATAAATCTAGTTCAGCAAATGTAATCCTACCATGTATTTGGAATAGCATAAAAATGGGCCAGTTGTGGAATGTTGTGAATGGAATAGGTGTCTTTATTCCCATGTGGGATCTAGCTGTTTGTTCCAGGTCAATAGACCCTTAAATGTTATGAATTGCAATACACGTAGCAGCTGACACTTTCCAAAAGGCTTGATGATCAATTCAGATACAAATCTGACATGAGGAGGCTTGAAAGAATCCGGATCAGATCAATGGGAGAGATAAAGTCTTGGTTTAATGCAATGACAGTGCGCTACATCCGTGCTTTTCATCTCCATCTCAGAAATGTATTAGGATCCACAAAAAGGCAGTGGGCACTCTGTGGATTGCAGACAGTGGGGAGGATGCTCCGTGGTCTTTCTTTAAGGTAAATGTACTGGTGTAAAATTCAGGATTAACAGCCCTTCACAGTAAACACCCTGTGTTTACCCACAAGATATTGAGAACAGGGCCAAAGCAATACAAGATTCTCCCTACTGTCTCTCAACTCTAACCTAGAGTCCACCTGTAAGGAGAAGAAGGCAGCTCAGACTCCATATCTATTCCTCTTTGACTGTCAACAACTGTGATGCTGTTTTCTATGAGGTTCATTTCACAGAGGCTTTCTTATTAGCCATCAGCTAGGAATGACTTGAGTTCTGGTGGCCAAAAGCCTGGGCTGGATTTGAACCACTGATCTGAAGATGCAAAGCTTTGCAACCCATTAATGGTCCCAAACCTTCAAGCAGAGCCTCTGCTCACCATAAATGGGCTAACTTCTGCACCTTGATCCTTTCCAAGTCCTGCTGTACTTAAGCATTCATGAATATTCTTTTTTTCCCCTGACAGTTGCTTTTTCTCTGCACCTGCCAATATCATCTCCTCTCTTTGATTCACACTGCTGTGCAGTTTAATGCATGTGATCTCCATGCCAAGATGCTATTTAATTTCTCAACAAAGTTTGTTTGCTGTGGAATGAAGAGGACAACAAAGAAGAGCAGATAAGATGGGGAACGGGGAGGGGGACTTGAATTTATGTTGCCTTTCACTTCACATATCAAAGTTGTCTCAGAAAGTGGATGGGGCGACAATGTGAGTGGGGTGGAGATGGCAGCAGGGGGGTTCATTGATGACAGGTTGCTGAATCAGGAACCCTGACACTTGTGAAGAATTCTGTCAGGAACATTAAGTATCCAAAAGTGATAAAGCTTCAATTTGCTAGTCCATTAGACTAATTACTGCAATAATTAAGTAACTACTTGATTAGAACTAATGGGTACCTAATTATCCAGGAGAAGAGTATCAGGTGGCAATTATCAGGTGGCAATTAATAGACTAGAGTTAATGTCTTAGCACTGTCTTTGTATGAATTCATAAGCAAGGTAAAGAAAACAAACAATAACTTATTAATATTTATTGGCACCATAGTGTTTTTCAGCTTGTTTCATTTACACAGAACCAATTAGTGGAAAGACAGTTAGTGTTGCAAAGACATAAAGTGGATGAAGCAGGAGTTTGATTTTTAAAGATACAGGATCACAGTCAATTATAACCAAAGATGAACAGGTATCAGCCAGGGACCTGGTTCGGGTGCTACAAATTCATCCACAGAAGAAATCAGAGTAATTGAACTAAGTATTTATACTATCTTAAGGGCACAAGGTCATTTTTTAACTTTTTGGTGGATGGAAAGGGTCTTCACAACAAGGCCCAGATCTTCAAAGGAGTTAGGCCTTTGAGGATCTGGGCCCAAATATTTTCAGTAGTGTCTAGGGCAGAGTTAGAATTCCTTTCTATGTCAGTAGGAATAGGGAGTTCCCCATGTGCACAGGTACCCATATTTCTTCAGTGGTGGGAGGTGGAAGACCCTGCTCCAGTCACTCCAATTCCCTTGTGCCAATCATGCCTTCATTAATCAGTCACAGTGAAATAGCTTCAACAGGAGACACACAGGGAGCCCCACCTCAGAAAATCCCACAGCTCATGGCTAGTCTATGCTCCTGAGAGATGGGAGTTCCCCTGTTCAAATCCTGCCTGCCTGCCAGAACCTGGGTCTGCAAGGGTGCTACCCACTGGGCTAAAAGTTGTAAGTGGCCACCTCCTCCTCCAGCCATTTTCTGTGGAGTAAGACAGGTAGTAAGTTCATTCCCACAAGAAGTGGCTTCAGTGCCCAAGCCACCTGACTCCACGAGGGCAGTTCCTGCTTGTGAATCTCAAGCAGAGATAGCTGCCTTCCTGCAGACCAGACTTAGGCACCTATCTCTGTGAGAGGGGAGGGGAGCATATACCCCTCTCAGAAGTGTCTCCCATTGGCTAGCTTAGGCGGCTAAGCCATGTTGGCTTTTGTGGATCACCTTCCAGGCCACCTTCATTGTATATGGAACATAGGTGTCCAATTCCGCTTTGTGGATTAACTTGTTGCTCCTTGGACTTTTGTAGGCTCATTAATGTTAGGCACTGTGACACTCAGAGTTGCAATGCCTAAGACCCTTCATGGCTCCTACCTCTGGTGTAAATAGTCGCCACTCCTTGGAAGTCAATTGAACTACACTGATTTACACCAGCTCAGGATATGGCCCACAGCCAATTTTTTATTTTCTCCCCACATTCAAGAGATTTTTAAAGATCATAGCAGAGAATGAAATATCTCCAGGAATTCTTTCCGTGCATACCTTTATGGGCCTCACAGTCATTACTCTGAAATTAGACCATGGGCAAATACTGCAACCTCCAACTCAGGTTGGTTGTCCCATTGACCTCTATGGACTAGTTCCTCTGGGTAAGGATTACTCACATAGGTAAGGACTTACAGGGTTGGCTCTACAATTACGAGGCAACTGCCTACAGAAAATAGAGTAAGTCTGGGTGTTATTTTAATGTATTAATTCTCTAAAATTGCATTGTTAGCAATGCAGGGCCCAGTCCCCATCTGGTGCAAATCGGTGTAACTCAGCTGAAGTCAGTGAAGCTACACTGATTTACACCAACTGAGGATCTGACCTCTAGTACAGAAAAATCCTCTTTTAAGGTTTTTTTTTTCCCCATCTTTTACCATCTGGAATAAATGAAATGTGTTTTAATCACATTTTAGCCCATGCTAACAAATGCAGACACCATAATCTCTGTATGGAATGATGAATGGAGCTAAATCTAAAATTTATAGAACATGAACATTTGCATAAACTGCAATATCCAAACATATAGGCTGTTAAGTAACAATTGTCATAAAGGGTATAAAAAATTCAACTTTGTTTCATGAAAGGAACCCAAATTCCTAACGTGATTAAGATAATATATCATTTGCTCCTTTCTTATTAAAGGTGTAATTGTTGTTAGACACAGGAGTGGCATGAAGTCTAATCTGGCTTTATATATATACAAATAGGCGGAGAGGTTGGAAATTGATGCTTTTGGTGATCCATAGGCATTTTATTAATGTTTGAATAATAACTGCCTGGAGGGTCTGTTATAAATTAAAGGGACGAATTGAGATATAAATTTTTATGAGGACTAGTTATACATTTCCATTATGTGTTTAAAAATGAAGGAATTACTGTGAACGTTGCAGCACTCACATTTATTTGCGGTGATTTGGATGGAAAGGAAGGTGCACTGAAGGAAGCTGCATGCAGGCTGTAAGAAAGATGTATCTGTCCCTTTGAAGAGATATATCATATGTCATGCATGAACTCGGTTCTACAGGAGACTTTTCTCTGCAGCTGATTTCGATGATTATTTATTTGACAACAGCAAGTGATGATATATCAGCAAATTTTAAGCCACTTAGAGTGGAATTCTTATTGCTAAATCATAGAAGAGTTCTCCACACCTGATCATTGCCAAGTTACAGTTGAGGAACCTGGTAATCTTCTTGTATTTCTTTCTTTCTCTCCCTCCCTTCCTGGATACACACTTTTTCACTCACAGCACACTCATAGAACCAAAGCTTGGTTGCTTGCTTCACTACCCCACCCACCCCTTGTTTGTGAAAATATAATGCCCAACTGAGGAAGGTGCCCAGTTGAGCACTGGAGGTATGAACCTCCAGTGACACTCTTTTCAAGAGAAACATGAGATGCCCTACAGGTACCAAGAAGGTTTTTAAAAGTTGGGATAGAAAATGCCAAAGATCATAATAAGTCTAATAGAACTGCTGAGAGAAGTAACTACTTTCTGCTCTGGAGTGGCTCTACTGCCCGTGAAGCCAGTCACTTGTTGGGAAGAACCACACACTTTGAGTAGAGGACTCCTCCCCAGACAGGCTGACTGGTGCTGGCTGTTGCTCTGCTTTAGGGCCTTGTCATCTTGACTCAATGGGCTGAGCCTCTCTGGGGTTCAGCGGTCCTTGTCCTTTACATTGTAACGCAGAACTGGTGCCTCCAGCAGTTCCTTAGCTGAACCCCCTCCCCCAAATCTGTCACAGGAAGCCTTGCTGAGCCCTAAACTGTCACTAGATTCCTGTGGTCCTTAGCCTGAAAAGGAAGTATGGGGAGGAAGCCTCTGGGGAATCTGGTTGGTTTTGTGGGCTCTTCCTGATGGTTCCCTGCCTTACACAGTTCTTCCCATTACTGGGCTAGGCTCCTGGAGTCTTCTTTCTCCTCAGGTCCAGAGACCTACCCATCTCTCTTTCCTGCCTCCTCGTACTCATTCAAGATGGCTCCCTTCCATAGATAGCTCCATCCCAGAAACCATCTGAGTGGTTGGGAGCTGAGTTATTCATGAAAACATCTGCTGACTGGCACCAAAGCTGCAGCAGCTCTGCCCACTACTGGAAAACAGTGATAATCCTTTCCAAGTCCACAATAATATTGGACAACTGATTAATTAGGAAATACAATTTCAGACATCTGTGTGCCGGAGCGGCACACTTCTATGTGTGTCTCTGTAGAGCCATTAACACTAGTATTTTTAGTTAGGCTGGGGTAGGGATCCTTTACAGAAAGAAAGTTCTGTGCAGGAAATATATTAAGTACAGTGCCAATCTAGTACAGACTGTAAAGGATGGCAGAACTGACTGTAAAAATCCATCAGGGCTTACAGTTACTACTTAGCAAATCCAAGCCCTATTGTAGTCAATGACAAAACTTCCATTAACTTCAGTAGGACTAGGATTTCACACAACATGCACAAAATTGGCCCTAAGTTGATAAAGATGTTTTGAACCATCCTGACTCAAACATTATTTTTCAAATTCGTTATTTGACTAATGTTGCTATTTTCCATCAAATACTTTCTTCAATGAGTTAATATAGTTAATATTTTGACTAGCTCTAATAATGACGATGAAAATAGTGTTATATATAATATTACAAGTTGCTACCCATTTACAGGTTAGGTCATAGGAAAAGAAAACATTGTTGCATGATGTATCATTTTAAGAAAGATTTATGTGATCCTGTAATAAAAAGCATTATTGAAAAACATTTGCACAATGGGGCAGAGTTAAGGTTGCACATGCAGGCCTCCATTTTGTCATTTCCTGACTTTGGGTTGCTTTACCATACAACCTTAACATTCTTTTATTCTAGTCTTTTCATTAGGCTATATGTACGCCCCAGGAAAATAACACTGTATATATACAGGTTGCTTTGACTTCTCTTGCCTCTGATACAAAACAGTAGAATTCAAGACTACATACATCAGGTGTTTTCAGCAAAGTAGCAGCAGCAGCAGCAAATCATAGACATTTGTCATTCCATAGAGCTGTCTGACAGTTCTGACAATTCATTAGGCTGGGCTGAAAAGAGGTTTAGAAAGCAAAGGAGGGATCACAGGTAGTAGAGTTGCTTTTGCATGATCCAGTAATGGCTGATTTGTATCATTTTTGGTGATGGATACACTGTTCAGATTAAACTCAGCAGAAATATTCCCTTTTTTCCCTTTCCTTTCCTTTCCTTTCCTTTCCTTTCCTTTCCTTTCCTTTCCTTTCCTTTCCTTTCCTTTCCTTTCTTCTTCTTCCCCAACCCCCATGCCCCGGCAGGGCATTTGAACTAGGCTTTGCCCTCACTCGTGACTTTAACCCAGGAGGTAGATGCCAGGGAAATGCTGACTTGTAACTATTCAAATTTGGGAGTCAACAGGACTAAATAAATGGAGTCATTACTTGCTTTTCAGAGGCTTTTATTTTTAACCCTGTTTGAGTCATATTCTTTGCACTAGCCTATCTGTGTTGGAGTGATGACATATCCAGCAATGCACAAGACAGTTCTTCAATCAAGATCACTCCCACCTGCATTTATGCAAACCAAGCACATGCCTTTGTTCATGGGGAAGTGCCTCCATTATTCTGCTTCTGCCACTTGCTGATTAATTCTGAGTCTCATAGGCAATCATATTTTGACTTGAAGGCAAGTCCTTTGTAATATAGCTTGGTATGCAGACAGGGCCACATGGAAAATATTTCATCTTCATCTAGAATGCATGCACCTTTTCCAGATCAATGGATTGTCTCAAACTATGTCACGACATGAAGATTTCTGTTCTTAAGGATCAGAACCATCAAGGAGTCCAATTTGTCCTTCTAAGGCTGTATAGTTTTCTCTCTATACTGTCTGCTATAGGGGAAACGTGTGGTCTGTGATTAATCCTGAATCTAGAGTATTTTATGTACGTTCTAGGAGAACAATGTCTGCTGTCTATTGACACTGGAACACATACACTGTATAGCTTTAAAAGATACTAACAAGGCATTTTAAATATTTCATTTCTTAGGGATTTGCTGGAGACCCATGAGATCTTTTGCATACACTCACTGAGTAGCCTCCTATCTCCCCTTTCCACCTCCTTTCTCAGAGGTCCAAAGAGCCATCATAACTACCTTCCCTTCCATTTGGTATGACACTACTTCCTGAATTGGGCAATGCTGCTGCACCTAATTTGGCTAAAGTCATTGCTGCTTTCTGGGACAAAATGGTCTCCCTTTGAATAGTTTCAAACCTCTGCTATACCAAGGCTCGAACTTGGGTTTCCCCCATCGCTGTCCAGAACACATTGGGAAACAGACTGGACATTTCATAATTTAAATTACCTTATTTCTCTCTCTCTCTCTCCTAATACTTTGGAATCTTAAAAGTGACATCACTTTCTTCCTTATGAAAATAAATGCATTTCTGACACCACCTAGGCATATGGCATGTTGTCATTACAACAGGGTGCAAAGTGCGGGCTGCAGGATGGCAGGGTTGTATTATGATCGGTGTTGGGTTGTGCCCAGTGTTGTGTGACTGTAGGCTTGTTCAAGAGTACCAGACGGCACTCACTGGTTTGGTATCGTTGGGATGCTCATGTGCGTTGCACTGCTAACATTGGTTATTTTTCAGTGGTGAGAGAGCATTGAGTTACGACTCTGAAAAACAGATAAGGATAAAAAAAGGAAGAAAAACTGGGGTAAGTCAGATTTTGCCCCCTCTGACATTAACTGGCCCTTTAAATTCAATATCAAACATTAGAAAGAGGTCAAACACAGAGCTCCATTGAAAAAAACAACAACAACCCAGCACAGATATGAACAATGGGAACTTGTCATCTTATCACCCTAATTGAAGTCATTCTGCAATGTATGACAGTCCATCATATATCCTGCCAGTCAGTATGTCATACATGATGTGTAACGAGAGAGCTCATAAACCCAGAGGGGAAGCCCCTTCTTTTTTATGACTTTATTTGATCATTTTCATAAAAACTTCCTTTGCTCAATTCCGTGGGACGTGTGGGTTTATTAGCCCCATTAAAGCTTTATCCATTCATTTAATGCAATGATTTACAAGCTTTACCCACAAAGAAATCCCCATTACTTCCAGGCAGTATAAGTATGTTTTTTCACTGTGTGATCACCTAGAGAAATAAGTACTTAATTCTACAGATAAAGGGTAGTAAGCCAAAAAATCTGTTGACAGTGACTCGGAAGTAAACACATTTCAGGGCAAATTTTCAACAGCTTTCATCTTCTTTTTTTAAAGCCTTTTCTCATATGAAATGGAATTTGTCAATGAGTGGAATTTAATTGGGGTATTTTTGTTGTCTTCATTAAAAACAGCAGAATTTGGCAAAATTTCCCTCTGTGTCCTATTCATGAATGTTTCTGGAAAATATCAGCTTTCATACACAAATATTCTTGAAGCGAAATTGGTGGCTTCTTTTGAACACAACTAGTGCCTCAAACTCCATCTGCTTTTCCTACAACACGCCTACTCATTATCTAGCTTATGTGCCATTATTTTATTTTTTTAAATAAACACAAATTAAGCTATTTAATCAAATATGTACATGATTACATTGCATTTTCTCATAAGAGTTATACACCCAAGGAAATCATTAATCATTGATAACAACACTATGTTAAAATTAGACATTTTGAAGTCTTTTTTCCCTCTCTTTCTTTTTAACATAATATCCTGTGTAGCGCTAATTTCACCTCTCCTATCACTTGAATAAAGCAGGATTGTTTTCCATCAGATTGTTCATTTGCCTGAAGCTCTGGTAATTGGTATTTATGTTTGAGCTTGATCACAGTGGAATAATAATATGGGACTTGGAAATAAAAATTGGAATGCATCCCTCTGCTTTTCTTTCTTGCACAGAAAGTCACCAAGCATGTCCATTGGCAAACTGCATAAGCAGAAGTGTCATGGTGCAGGACAACCTGAAAGTTGACAGGTATTTCCAGGCTCAGCAATGATGAGATCAAATTCCCCTAAACCTGCCTTGTTTACTGATCTTTTAATCAGATTCAACTTCACTGCGGCTATAGCACAAACTATTCTGTCAGTATATGACAGCATGTGACAGCAAAATATTTTGATTTTTGACCATTTGATGTTATATCAGCTCCCTACCCCAATGGCATCTGTGAAATCTACCAAATTATTTTAGAGGAGGTATTTAAATGTGCACAATTGAATCAAAGGTTTCGACTGAATTTTTTTTTCTTCATTTTTTTGTAGTGGAATCCAAACAGGGAAGCTGGGAAATGATCTAAACCCTTTGAGGTTAACATGTCATGAAAGCACATCGATGACCCAGGAGGACATTATTAAAAGGCAGCCAACCTAACTCAAAAAGAACCACTGTCTGAAGCAAGAGCCCACAGAACAACACTCAGAGCTGTTTGTGGTCCCGCAGGGGTATGTGTTACATCCCCTGTCTTCATCTCTCCAAATTTCTTCTGAACTGCTTCTAAGCAGCATTCTTGAGGGGAAAAAAATCCAACAACAACTGAGTGCATCTTATCAACCTTTTCCCTACAATTTCGTATTCATCTCACACAGTATTCTCACAGTGTCTTGGGGAAATAGTCCTAGCAAAGATAAGAGAAAACAAGAAAAGGAAGGAAGAAAGAAACAAACAAACAACCAAAACAAAAAATACCCTAAACTTTTCATTTAACAACTCCTCTGTGAATTATGTGCATAATTACAGCAAAGTTAAACTGCCTTCTTTGCTAACACTGAATTCCTGCTTTTAAAATCAAGCTTTCTTTGATCTTGTGGATTGAGATGATCTGGAAAGGAAACAACCATTGCCTAGCAGAAAATCTGGACAAAGTCCCAGACCCACTTTGCCTGGAAAGCTTCAAAAATACGATGAGAACTTTCACCTTAGGACAAATTTCAAGAGTTTTCTATGTTCCTAGTTGCATGCTGGAATTCATGCCCCTTTCTCTGTTGGTCCACCAGAACATGGATTTCTTAATCATTCAGGCATGATGCAAGGTCCATCTGTTGATCTCCTTTAGGGAGAGGATGGGTTGAGGGCTGAAAGGTATTTTAACATTATCCCTGGAGTGGAGTGGTTTTATGTTTTGACAGTGTATATCTTGAAGTATGGCTGTCAGATCTAATAGGCACTGAGGTTGGGACTCACTATGACTACATATCTAGCTATCAGGGGCATTGGTCCTGGGTGGGCCGAGAGCAGTGCCAATAGGGATGCACATTCTTCTCCCACCAGTCCCAAGGAAGGTCTTTGTTACCCCTTCTATTCCTGCCAAACTGCCACATCCATAGTCCTTTGCCGGCAGTCCTCTAAACAGCTATTTATTTGTTGCTCTGCCTTCTCTGTGACCCCGCCTCCATCCAGCCACATGCACAATTTAATATCTCTACCATAACCAACCATATCTTATGATTTGGTTTTCCCCCCACATGTGCTGAAGGAAAGGCTAAGAGGACCTCATTTGTTTTCGTAGCTCCCCTCCCCAGCATTGTGGCTGTTTAGTGCCGATCTGCCAAAACGAGATAGCTGTAAACCTTACGGCTCTTGTAAGTGGAAGAATCCCTGATCAGTGGTGGGAGAATCCTAATGTGATGGAAGGCCATTGTAGTTCCACACCCTTCTTGGCCTCTACTGTAGGAGGTGTGACTGGGGAAAAGGAACATGGTGAGGAAACTGCTGTTTCTGGCTGTTCCCCAGCTTCTGGAAGAGCCACTTGCAGCAATAGGCAGCTTAGGTGTAAATTAGAACAGTTCTTGGTGGCCCCAGGTCTATTTCAACATCAGTAGCCTGGCTCTAAAAGGCAAGGATCCTGTATATAAGCAATGAAGTCACCTTTTCCCCCTGACCTCCCACTGGTTCTGTGTTGAACACAGCCAGGCTGGACCAGAGAATCGGGCCCAAATGTTTGTTTCTGTAAAAATAAATAACATTAGTAAGGTTTTAAAAGCTGCAATTATTTCTGTCAAATGAAACAGATGGATCTAATTTAAAAACAACATATTAAATTCAAACAAACAAACCAACCCAGACCTCTCGGATAAACCTGTGCCCTGGTGTTGATGGTTCCACTTCTCCACATGGAAAAGAGGTTAGTGTGTGTTTGGCCCTCCTCCCTTATGAGGATAAATACTATGGTCCAGATCCTGCTAAGATTTACATCTGTGCTGAACTTTGCACACCGTGGGAAATCCCCATGGTTGACTCCAGTGGGACAATGAGTCCTCACAATGCGTAAAGTTAACCATATACATAAGTGACACCAATGGTGCCAATCACTCAGCTAGCCCCTTATCCCAGGTCGGCCAGTCCAATAATGGAATCGGTTCTATGTACCATGTATTGCCAACCCCAGAGCAATGCAGCATACCGGGTGGCAGGGGTTAGCAGAAAATGTGCCACAATGTCATCGTTTACCAAGATTATGAATATCATTTGTAAGGCTGTTTTTTAATTTTCAGCATTGCTTATTAAGGGGGCTGAAAAATAATTGTCTCCGGTAGAACTAACTTGTTCCGCCTGCATAATTAACCTCACTGATGTCACCATCCACTGTGGTGACCCTCCTATGACAGCAAACTTTGAAGTCATCAAGAGAGGCCTATGACTTTCTCATCAGTATTACTGTAGTGCCCAGCCAAGAGCAGAGCCACTTTATGCTAGGTTTTGGACAAAACGCAAGCTTGGGTCTCTGCCCTCAACATTGTACTGTCCAAATACACAAGGGGTCTGATTTTTCCGTATCCTAAACCCGGCCAAGCCATTTACATCAGTGTACAGTGAGTACAAAGTGGTTATAAAATGCTCCCAGATACACAAGGGAATGTTTCATGCCCGTTTTGCACTGTTGTAAATTACTACACAAAGTACAAAGCATCAGGCTCAAGGAATGGACAAAGGCCTAAGCTACAACATGCTGTCAGATGGGTCGGGGTGATACTAGGGCATAGCTTGTTAGTTCCCTTTTTGTTGTTGTTCCCAAGACAAGCAACATACGAAAGGTGTGGTAAGGGGGAAATAATCAATATATGGACATTTACACGTACATTACAGTACAAATTGAGCAGTATCACAACAGCAGTTTGGCTGTAAGAGGCAAAGCTCCTGTGCCTATGTAATGTATTATGCTCTGGTGCTACCCTGGAAAAGGTTCTTGGAAATTTCAGAGGGTGCTCAGTGTAGCTGACTTTTTAAGGCCTAATCCAAAGCCAGGATCAAGCCCTTACTTAAGAGTCTTCTGGGGTAGTCTGTGTTGCACGTGTTTCTTTTGACACCAGAATATCCATATGAGGGAGTGATCCTGGAAGCAAAGCAAAGCATCTGAGAATAAGCAAAAATAAATCTAAGCTGGGCTCCTTTTACACTGCTGTGTTTGAAAACTCATTCCAAATTCCAAAGAGATGAAAAACAACAAACCGCCAAACAAAAATAAAGAAAAGAAAAGGAGAAAGTGCAAATTACATGCAGGAATGGTGTGTGTTGGGTGTTTGTTTGTTGTGGGTTTGGTTTTTTTTGTAATTCTGTAGGCATTTTAGTCCTCTGGTGAAATGATGTATGGGGCAATCGTCTGGTAGGGGCTGATGAGATGTAAATGAAACTAATTAAGGAAATGTCAAACACAATTAATAAAACAGGTTGAAGTTGCAAAAGCTCTGTCAGCTGAATGAATGGAGAAGAACGTTGCTCTCCCATTATTGGGGGCTCTATTTATTTTTTTTTTTCCACTCCGTTCTTCATTTAGCACCATTCAATTAGATTTCAGAAAGCTCTTGGTAGAAGCTTACTTTTCTACCTCACCTCCTCTGTGCCTAGTCCCAGGGAGAAGGAGCAAGATCATTTCGCCCTGTCCGCTTTCAGCCGACGGAGGGGGGGATTGCTAACTCCTCATCTTTCCCAAATCCTACAGGACATTAACATAACTCATTTGCTTGAACTCCTCACTGGCTGCTTAATAGAGCATCTGACCAGCTGATAAGACCTGCACGCTACTGCCTACGACACCTTGTTATTAGCATTTTCGTAATATTCAAATATTGCAGCCGTGCGAGTCACTGGATTCATTTATTATTGATAAGAACAAAATAAATAAATAAATAACGGTTTTATAAATAGCAAAGGGGTTGAGTGACCTATAATTATGGCAAGCAAATTAGGGAGTGCAGCAGAATCAGTTACATTTGCCTAGGAGTAATGATGCCCAAGAACTTTCCCTCCCCAGGGACTGGAAAAATAATGGATTCCCTTGCAGCGGCAGCTGGGGTAGGAAAACGCTGTCATCCAGGACAACGTTTACATAAGTTATACCGAGCATGTGGCTCTGAGGCCTGCCTGTAGTGCTTGAGTCACCTCCAATCATTTCAGCCACTGAAGCATAGTCCCACCAAAAAAAATTAAAATAAAAAAAATAACCCCGTGCTGCAAAAAAAACCGGACTCCTCTTGGAAGTCAACAACCTGTTTTTGTTCAGAGCCCTCCGAACCTCACAGAGATCAAACGAGGTCAATCCCCTTGAAAACCCAGTGCCTCGTCAGCTCATACACGGAGAGGTAAAGATGAAATGTGGTTCCTGCAAATGCAAAAGCCTCTTCTATGTTTGAGTCCAGGTCGGTTGCCCTTATACATGAAAGATTTGAGGCTGCAATGATAAAAATCGTGGTGCCATTTGTAAGCAGGAGCTAGTAGAAATAACCACTGGATGCTTTATAATTTAATCCCTGTGGTTTTATTTCCCTTAATCCAATCAAAGGCCCTTTTTCTTTCATAATGAAACTCGAATAAAACACAAAGGGAGGCTGACCTGTTAGCAGGTGACTGCTTCTTATAAGTTATTCATTAAAAACACCCTAACATTTCTGGTGCTGAGGGAGGCTGCACCTACTTGGGTATAAATTAAACATGAGTGACCTGATTCAGATGAAGTACACATTCTCTTTCTCAACCCCAAACCATTACATAAAACGTAGACCAATCCTGAACCTTTGAAGAGGTTTGCGAAAGTCTGCTTAATTCCCCCCCCCATCTCCCACCCCCCACATTATTTTTCTGTTTCAAGCCACCTCTGAAATTCCAGGTTCCACCAAAAGTGGTCATATACTGTGCCCAAACGATTGCTACCTGATCCAAAGCCCATTGAAGTCAATGGGAGTTTTCCTCAGTGGGGGTTTTGGGTCAGGCCCTTAATGCAAATTATTATACTCGCTGGTATACAGCGTAGTTGTAGCCAGCTCAGTCGCTCTGTGTGGCTCCAAAGCTTGTGTCTCTCACCAACAGAAGCTGGTCGAATAAAAGATATTACCTTGTCTCTCTGTGCTTGCTGGTATAAGTTCAAAAATAGGGCAGACAGGCTTTAATAGGACAGCTAAAGTTTGGCTGTCATCTCTTCCCCATTTAATTTCTTCTCTTTTCAGTGTGTATATATATATATACACCCTAGGGATGGGTGAACACATTTGGAAAAAATAAGAAACATCTTCCCCTCACGTTTGCTTATTTCTAGAATTCAACTCAACCTTTTAAAATTTCTAAAATTACTGGCCTATTTATTTTCGTGACAGTTCAGAGCCGTGCCAGGCCTCACTTCCATGTTCAAGCCTTGAAGAGGCAGTGTCAGCAGACTGCATACAATAAAGCTGGTGGCGGAAATGGGGAGGGAAGGGGAAATCTGCCAAAAATTCATAGAAAATGTTTCGGTTTTTCACTGTAATTTTCAAAAGTCTCCTCCCAGCTCCACCGTATGGAGTTTCCAGGAGGTTTGGACTCAGGTAGGGCAAGGATGTTCTTCAGGGCTTTCCTGTTGTATTTTAATGACTTAACACAGAGCAGCTGAATTTTCACTAAGTTATCCAAGCCAGATCTGAACACCAAACCTTTTGAGCTTTGTCCATTTCCAATATACACTAAAGATCACCTGGCACCAAAACAGTGGATATGAACACCTATGAACTTTAGGGACATTTGAATCTAGATCTAAACTTGGCCGTGGTGCCTAACTCTGCAAGGAGTAGAGTTACAATCCCGTTATCTAAACACCATAAAACCCTGAGGAAATTCAGATCTGAATCTCAGCTTTGTGCTTGAAGCCCATCTTCAACACACATACAATCTTGTTGAATTTATGGACAGATCCTTGGGTATTTGAAAGCATGCAATTGTGGTTTAAGCTTGATGTTAATTCTATCATGTGGGAGGAATAAAAATCTAAATTTAAATAAAGTTGCTTGTCTCCTTCTCCCCCTTTATCACAGATAGTTGCTTCTGTTGGGTCTTGTATGTGTTTTAGCATCACATCCTATATAAGCCCCAAACTGCTTAACATGGTTATCTCTTTCCCTCCTCTCCTGCCTGTTTTTTGGTGGGGTTTGTGTGTAAAGGAAGTGGAGTTCTTACTAATAAATGCAGTTTTTTCAGGCATCTTGATCTAATCCATTACTTATAATTTATTGTTGGCTGCTTGGATCGAGCAGTCATGACACCTTTGAAAGTAGGGATCTGCTTTTGTATAAATTATACTAACCTTGGCCATAAAAGTTTTCAATGAGAAACAAAGGTCCTCTTACTAACGACCATAGCTCTTAGGATTTTGTTTCACTTTAAGAGGCTTTGGATCTTGGAAACAGTAACAGAGCAAATCTATGAACTACCTGCTGACTTATTATTTACATTAGCATGTGCTAACGGCTCTGTGGCAGAAGGACTGTGATTTGATGGGGGTTGAGGGCTGGAAAACACTTTGCTAGTCTTAAATCAGTTCCTTGGAGGCAAAAGCCCTGATTAACTATAACTGGAGTGGACTGTCTTAATCTGACTGCTCTAGTATTTTATGTCCAGTCATTCAGGCTTATATCTGTAAACGCTTAGATAAGCTTGAATCAATTACTCCAGTGTCTCTCTTTGTCTCAGATCATCAGAAACGGTGTAGTGTCATGAAATAAGCAGGCAGAACAGTGGGATCAGGGATATGATACTTCATGCACATGGAACAAGGAAGTTGTTTGTTAAAACCAGAGGAAACAACCGCCTACAAACATGGGTACTTATGTTTGAATAAGGGTACACTGTTTTGTTTTCTTATTCACTTTCCTAAATGGTACTGAATATTAGTCCTGATGAAAGGTTCTGGACTGATGTACTTCTGAATGTCGGGCTGAATCAATAAGCATTTTTCTCCAGTGGTCACCCATTTTGCCTTTGACCGTTACTCAGATATTCAAAAAAGATTGTAGAATGCTCTGTCAAAATTTGCAGCAGTCTTAGATAGACTGTGTGTGTGGAGAGTTTGTTGGCTGTTACACCGGATCTTGTTTGCTGTACTACTTTGATTAACTGGATTCACTGGGAAGATTTATGCATTGCACTTCCCCTATCTTAAAAAAAAGAAAAGTGACAGACCAAACTAATTGAAACACAGTATCCTGCATCTCACGTCAGCCCCATCGTTCTGAGGTGGAGCCGTGTGGTTCCAAGTTAATAGAGTGCAGCGGTAGAGATGGCATTCACCAGTGTGAAATGCAGCACCACGGAGGGCAGGCATGGGGAGAGGTATTGCTCTTTGAAAGTGACTTGGAGACATGATTCCATTCTCTCTAGTACCTCTAGATGCACAAAGGCATGGCTGTGAAGGTGCCGGGATCATACCAAATCTATCTGAGTGTACAGTTTTGTTATATTTTGTTATCATAGACTGGTCTCAGCTCTAATTAACCTACTCCCCTGTCATTCCCCCCTCCCCACATGCGGTTTTTTTCATTTTTGTGATCTCCATTTCACAGCAGAGATGGCCCAGCAACGAGACATTATTCTATTTAGAAGCCGAGCACCTCACTAGGGGTGACAGGCCTGTTTTTAGGTCATTTATCTAATTGCTCTTTGCAGATAAGAATTAATTAGCCTGATTATTTTTCTTAGTTTTTGGATGGATTCCCCACCTGGAGAGAAGAAATTCCTCCATGTCAGTGATTAATTGCTGAGCCAGAAGCTTATTGCCTTGCATGTGTAATAAATGCCGATTGGTTCTTTAGGTCACATTAGAAACTAGGCAGATTGTGGTTACAATGCGCAGGATAATAAAGCAAGTTGTACAAACAAGATCACGGCTGTTTGAATTTGATTAAATATTTCAATTTATCCAGGGGTTGAGGGACTAGAGGAAGCAAAAGGTCTCCAATTCCTGGCACTTTGTATCTGTTCAGCAACATCGGTACAGTATCCCTTTGCTGCATAACACCAAGGACACCGGATAGCAATGCTTCAGTTTAGGATTTTTCACAGATGGCTCGTCTAACAATGCTTGGGGTGTGTATGTGGGGGCGGCATTACTGATGTATAGCCAGTCCAGGTCTGTTGTGACCCAAATCTGCTAAATAGATGTTCTTCAGGAAGTTGGGTGGAATATTGGCAAATGTCGGCAAGTGATGGCAGATTCAAATCCTGCCTAATTCACAACAAACGTGGCAAAAATCCTCTCTGTGGTACAAGGGGTCAGTGCATTCAACTGTAAATCAGGAGAATGGCGGTTCAAGTCCCCCCAGGGAAAAGGTTTGTTGGTCTTGTTTTTGGATTGGTTGGCCTGAGAAGGGCTCCTTTCCTGCCATGTACAGGTCAGACTAATGGGTATAATGGTCCCTTCTAGCCTTAATACCTGTGGCCTTATAGAAAGCCCACTGAAGAGAATGGGAATCTTCCCATTTATTTCATTAGGCTTTGGATTAAGGCCATGATACTGGTTAAAGCCTACAGGAGAAATTATTTGTTGCTCTTAGTCCAGTAGCTGCCAGACAGATGATCACATCATTCACACAACCTCCTTCACAAGTATCACGACTGTTGGCTGTCACTTCAGATAAGCACAGAAGTGAAAGAGCATGTGAATGAAGTACTGTCTCACTCCTAGAATGGGGTCCATCCAGCACACAGTTGAGACCCTTAATAGGACAGTGTGGGTGCATATTGTATCGCTGTTGTGTTTTCAATAGATAAATCAAAGTCTTGAGTCTCCATCCTCTCAGAAACACTAAATTAATCCCTCAGATTGGATCAAAAGAAATGAATCTCTCTCTGTGTGTGAGCCTTGCATGAAGAGGTCTGAGAATCCCAATGCTTTCACTGTTACAGGTAGAGTTACTCTGCTGTGCTAGAGTTGTATGGAGGAAAAAAACCATCCACTTTAGGAAAATTGGGAATATAATTTCTTCATTGATGGATATTCTGAGAATAGACAGGGATAAATGACGCTTATTTCATCTATTGATCATAATAATTAATAAGAAAGCAAATATAATATGTATATAAAAATTGTACATGCTGCATAGCTGTTAAGGCCAGCGGGGACCACTATGACCATCTACCCTGACCTCCTGCATAGCACATTGATGATTACCCTTTCTTTAATATGCTTTGCTTTTTTCCCTTTTGCCTTATGTCACATTTTTACTATAATTATTTAATATTTCTACTGAAGTAGAGCCCAAAGTTCCCAAAAAGTACCAGGCCATCACTGTGCTAGGTCTTCATCCTAAAGAGTTTAAATGTTGGGAGAAGCACAATATTTGACAATGTTTCCTAAGAGGCAGGTAAATATTACTACCCCCATTTTACAGATGTGGCCTTAAGAAAAGCATTTAATCTCACTACCTCAAAACTTTAGGCATTCCTGGCTCTGATTCCTTGTTCTCAACCCACACTAAACCACTTAATATAAGTAGAATTTACCTCCTCCACTTTCAGTTTCATATCCTGGCACTATACATACGGAATTTTAACAATATCGGTGTGAGAGGTCTGAGTTATGATGATGATAGATATCTGCTGAGAAAAACCATGATGGTAGCCAAGAAATTAATAATACAGAGATGGAAATCTTCTTATAGACCCAAAATAATAGATGTACTGTATCAAATGTATGACTAATCAACACTCGAGAATTTATCCTTCAAATTACAGAACATGGTGGAGACATTTAATGCAATATGGTCTCCCTTCAGAGAGATATGTGACTAAATATCTCCTCTGAGTAATATTCACACTTACTCAAGTATTGTAAATATATCCCCGATAAATCTGGAGAGTGATTTCTTGTAAATCCCTTGCTTAACACCGGAAGGGAACTTAACTTTCCAGTCTTTCAACATGTTTTAATTTCCTACTGTGCAGCCTGTAACTGAAACACAGTGTTTAATCCATGAGACGCAGAACTAAGCTGGAATGGGCTATCCTATGTCATGATTGCTAAGAAACCTCAGGATCAAAAGTGCTCTAGACTCATTGTGTGGATTTAGGCAGGACAACTACATTTTTAAAATGGAGCTTTTCATTCCTGTCATACTTAACTGTGGATGTGATTTTGCAATTAAGTGCACGTGCAATTGATGTCCTTAGTTTAAACACATACAAATAAATAAGTGCCAATGGCTAAGTACTTGATATATGGGTACAACCACAACTAAATGACATTAACTACATCCAGAAATATTTTGTAGGTACAAAAAGACAGGCTGAGTGTAAGCCTCATTCTAAATCCTGCTCTATCTATCTCCAGCAGCCCGTGATGGGACACTAGATGGGGAGGGCTCTGAGATACTACAGAGAATTCTTTCCCAGGTGTCTGACTGGTCGGGCTTGCCCACATTGTCAGGGTCTAACTGATCACCATATTTGGGGTTTTTGGATTGGTTGGCCTGGAGAAGGGCTCCTTTCCTGCCATGTACAGGTCAGACTAATGGGTATAATGGTCCCTTCTAGCCTACCCAATTCTTATTCATTACACTATTCTAATAAGCAAAAGGAAAGGTGAATAATCTTTTTGCTCACACACAATTCACTCCCCTGTCCTCAAGCTAACACTTGACAAAAGAGATGGGCTGAAAGGTGTCCTATTTTTTAACTCATATGCCCTCGTGTTAATCAGAAGCATATCCATTGCAGTTACATACATGTCAGCCCAGAGTTCATAAGACCAGAACCAGTTTAAGAGGCTCTGTTGGTCCAGGATGAAGCAAATTCCCAAATCAAGGGACTTCCACTGAGAAACCAAAGAGGTAGCTTTTGATCTCCGTTACACCAGTATAAACCAGCAGTAACTCCACTGAGGTCAGAATGTCCACTCCCAAGCTGGAGCAAAAAGTCAAAATCTAGACATTTTTCATGTCAAGTCAATTGAAATACTTATTTTTAAAATCTTGAAAATTTTCACAGGACAAGAAAACGGTTTCCTGTGCTGATTTGGGATAAAAAGTAAAAAAAAAAAAAATTAAAATGTTGTAAACCAAAAATTTTTAAAAATCAAAATTACCAAAACTGTTTCCTGCCCAGCTTGAATGAAGAGGATAGATTGTTTTCCATGATCTTTCCTAGCTTTTGAGGTACTGCTGTGTCCTTTCACTTCTAGAGATGGCACTTTCTTGGTTAAGATTACACTACGCACCAGAAACACTGATCTGCTACCACAACTACCTGCCAAGGAATATTGTTTTGTAGAGGTGGTACTTACAGGGAACAAAACATAGGAAGATGACAGCTGTGGGATTGCTGTATAGACATCCCTCTTATTCTTCCAGCTGGATGTTTTTATGGCATCCTAGTTTCCTGTCCAAAACTTCCAGGCTGTTAAATAGCTGCTGTGTTGCTCCCGAGAAGTGTCTACTTTTCACCAGTGGGTGCAGTGATGGCTGTATACTGGTTTGTAAAGTGCCTTGGGAACTTTCGGCATGAAAAGCATTAAATACGATCACAAATGTTATTATTATGCTATTACTACAGATGTGAATATGCTTTCAATCCCAGCATGAAAGCATGCAAATTATCCAGGATAGCAAAGGTCAAGGCACAGAGCTGCCGTGAGAAACAAATGCAAAAATGAAGTTGCTTATGAACCTCAGAGTTCAGGTGGTACCTCCATGGCAACTATGATCTTGAAAGTGTTAATGTGGACACTATTTTTTTTTTCTTCTCCTTTTCTCCTTCCTGGATTTTTTAAAAAAATATTTTGAAGAGCTCCCTTCAGAATTCCTATACTTCTCTGTGTTTCCATGGTTAGTTGAAAATAAGTAGATTTTTCTTCTTCCACCACCTGCCAAGACTTTCCTGTACATCCTTCAAGGCTGAGCATTTCAGATCTTTTCCATGTTTTTTTTTCCCCACAGAAATGATGAAATTAGCTAGCAAGCTGTCAGCCGTAGATATTTTACGCAGCATTCTCTTTTCCCATAACCTGTTGTAAAGTAATTATTGACAAACCTAACATCATATTCAGTTTACTTTAATGTGTTTTCAGTTGCAAGAGAAGAAATTGTTCTTTGTTATTTTTTTAACTTTCCATGACAATTGAGACATGCTTAAAATATGTTCCTTTTTACTTACTTACTTTATTTATTTATTTATTTATTTATTGCTTTATATATCTGCTTTGGTTGAACTGAAAATGAAGAAAAATATGACATGTGGCCCAAGAGAAGGATTGTAGTATTCAATCATTATCATTTGGGACTGTTAAATGGAAGGCCCTACAGCAACGCAAAATGCTCCACAAACATGAGTGAATTAATTCAGACAGGCAAATATTGTTACTCCTCTTATCACAGATATAGAAACTGAGGCATGGAACACCATGTGCTAAAGGTCTCACAGGGAGTCAGTAGCAGACCTTGGAACAGAATCGATGTTTCCTGACTCCTGATCATAGAATCATAGAATATCAGAGTTGGAAGGGACCTCGGGAGGTCATCTAGTCCAAACCCCTGCTCAAAGCAGGACCAATCCCAAACTAAATCATCCCAGCCAGGGCTTTGTCAAGCCTGACCTTAAAAACTTCTAAGGAAGGGGATTCCACCACCTCCCTAGGTAACGCATTCCAGTGTTTCACCACCCTCCTAGTGAAAAAGTTTTTCCTAATATCCAACCTAAATTTCCCCCACTGCAACTTGAGACCATTACTCCTTTTTCTGTCATCTGCTACCACTGAGAACAGTCTAGAACCATCCTCTTTGGATCCACCTTTCAGGTAGTTAAAAGCAGCTATCAAATTCCCCCTCATTCTTCTCTTCTGTAGACTAAACAATCCCAGTTCCCTCAGCCTCTCCTCATAAGTCATGTGTTCCAGTCCCCTAATAATTTTTGTTGCCCTTCGCTGGACTCTCTCCAATTTCTCCACATCCTTCTTGTAGTGTGGGGCCCAAAACTGGAGACAGTACTCCGGATGAGGCCTCACCAATGTCGAACAGAGGGGAACGATCACGTCCCTCGATCTGCTGGCAATGCCCCTACTTATACACCCCAAAATGCCATTGGTCTTCTTGGCAACAAGGAGTCTTCATCTTTAGCCTCAAGACTATTCTTGTCCTAGTACAGAGAGTTTGGGATTACAGCATACTACAGACCACCAAACTTCACCGGGAAGGGTCATACTGGCATTTTACTGGGAGCCCATGGTCAGCAAACTATGGATCAAATCACAGTAGCCTCCTTTTTCAATATGGATATAACCTTTATGGTCCCTTTCTGTGCTCTCTCTAGGGAAGTGCAGCTCTGTATCATCTTTACTATAGGTCATGCCTAAATGGCACAACTGAACCCTCAGTAGTTCTCCTTCATGCCCCTGTGACCTGTGCTTGGTCATTGCCGGGCCACGTTTGTGAAGATTGGCCCATTATCATGAACGTCAACTTGGTATAGGGTGAGCATCTGACTCTGAAATTTGTCGAATGCCTCTTTGTCGGACACAATTCTGTCTGTTTTGAAGCTCTGAAGAGATATGGCATTGTGGAAAGAAACTTTCAAGTGTTACTTTTTCTCCATAAAGTCTATAACTTTAAATGCTATTGTTGATTAGATACAGTATAACACTGAGGGTATCACTAACTCTTCTGAGCCTATCTGTTTGACTTCTAAATTCACAGCACCAGGTTGTTTGGATTTTTTCCCTCCACTTAATCCTTAAGCATTTTCTCCTTAATCCAGAAGTTTCAAATGCCCTGACAAACCAGCTAAGTGTAAAGAAATAGCTGCTTCTCTTAGCTCCTTTTCCTGTCAATCATTTAAAACCCAGAGGAATGTGTGAGGAGGATGACTCAGATTGCAGAAAAGCAGTAGCCCAGCAGTTGGTTAATGTTTTGAGAGATGATCTGTTTGGCCAGACGGGATGCTCACATTTCTTATCTCAGTACCATCCCCGATTAAGGATTCTTAGTAGTATGATGTACTGGCTATCTCAGCATCAGCAGTGGTAGGTAATGCTCTGATGTTCACAGCTTACATGTAATTCTGTAGGTCTTGCTTATTATAGCCTATGGTCCTGTCAGAGAGCTGCTGTGTGTTGGGGAATACCAGGTAATTCATGCACGTTTAAAGAAGTGGCAGATTCAGCTGCCTAGCAGTAATTTAAAGGGCTGACCAACAATTTATTAAAGTTAATGTGAGTCTTCACGTTGATTTCTATGAACTTTGGATCAGGCCCAAAGTAATTTTCTAGTGGGATGACAAAAGATGGCCAGCAAATGGGTTATTTTCTTTCCATACATGTCCCTCCTTGGTGGGCAATGGCACAATGCCCGATTTAGTGGAGCTGTCCGATATAGTTATAAGTATTGTACTAATCAGGTTTTTATCTCCAGACCACTCCTCACACTAGATGCTTAGTTATTACACAGCTGGAGATATTTGCACTTTTCTCCTGCAGGCTTTGATCCCACTTGTAGTATGGGACAGGACCTTTGAGCAAAACCCTGAAGGAATGGTAAGCAATTTATGGGCCTTTTCTCAGTGAAATTCTCACAGAGATGGAAAAATGAATGTTACTCCATCTGTTGGATTTTGGAGTGGCCTGGGTATTAGAATATTTACTATATAACTACACTGGTTAAGTTTAATAGCAAGCTGTTGGGAAAAAACAGGAAGGCAAATCAATGACGTGATATAAACCATCCTTCAACAAACCTTTGGGGGTTGTTACAAGACAATGGGAGAGACAATGCCTGAGTTATTAACTGTGAAGTTCCTACATTCCAGGCTCCAGCCAAATCACACAGCTTGTTTTTCAAATGCAGGGACCAATCAGATCAAAAGGATTATAAGCAGTTAAAATGGACTCTCTCAGTCCCTGGACAAAGAAACTGTTCTGGTGAACTGACTCACTCCTAGACCCTCAGAGATTAGAGATCTGGGTAAGATAGGCCTGCCTTGAGTTATTAAGTAAAATAGACATGCATGTAAGCCTTTAGGTGTTCTAAAATCCTTTTTCTCTTATGTTTTGCTTTGTCCCTACTGTTCTAATTAAACAATACTTTGCTTTAAGGAGGCTGTTTGATGATTGTATTCACCACGGGTCACAAGCTCCTGAAGGGAAGATTCACAGGTACTGAACCCCTTTGGATCTGCTTGAATAGATATAGTTGATATATAGGGTGTTGTAGCCCATGGCTCTCCATAACATATATGCCCTACTTGGACCAGTAGGCCTCTATTAGTTGACTCAGAAAAATTAATGCACGTTCTGTAACTTCAATTAGTTATGAACCTGCAAATGAACTCCGTGGTCAGCATGAACTCACTCAGCTCACCATGTTTATTTAGCATGATGATATTTGATCTGATTATTGTTTGCCAATGTTAACTTGACTCACTTTTTCAGGTAATTTTTCACCATGGGGCAACAATAGTGCAAAATCATGGAGAAACATCTGTCTATTTTGGGGACGGTGAAGTGAGCTGTAGCTCATGAAGCTTATGCTCAAATAAATGTGTTAGTCTCTAAGGTGCCACAAGTCCTCCTGTTCTTTTTGCGGATACAGACTAACACGGCTGCTCCTCTGAAACCTGTTAATAACGATGTGATTCGTTAGTATTCTAAAGTTCCTGTAGTTTCTAGGCTTCATACAGAGCAGTGAAACAAGACAGTCAAATCCATTCATATGCTAATACTGTATGCTATGACCATGTCACTCCCTCTCTGAGTGTCTCCACTGTCCTCCTATCTCTTTCCACATCACATTAAGACCCCTTGGGTGAAAACCTGATCCTATTGGAGTCAATGGCAAAAACTCTCATTGAAGGATCATCTCCTTCAGGGTGCTTTATGAATGTGCCCTGCCTACTTCTTGCTTCATCTCCTACTATCTGCTCATGCGCTCCCTCTGCTCTGTTAAATGCTCACTCTCCTGTTCCCTTTTGTCACACTCACAACTTCATGTCTTCTTTCATACTATTCCCCAAGAGTACTGCTTGTGTGTCTAGTGACTTTCTTATCATACACATTGTAAGGAGAGTGATCACTTTAGATAAGCTATTACCAGCAGGAGAGTGGGGTGGGAGGAGGTATTGTTTCATGGTCTCTGTGTATATAATGTCTTCTGCAGTTTCCACAGTATGCATCCGATGAAGTGAGCTGTAGCTCACGAAAGCTTATGCTCAAATAAATTGGTTAGTCTCTAAGGTGCCACAAGTCCTCCTTTTCTTTTTGCGAAGACAGACTAACATGGCTGTTACTCTGAAACCTTTCTTATCATGAGACCCTTCTTTAAAACTCAGTTCTTTTGGCTAGTTTTCCACTGCTAGCCTCCACTCAGGCCCGCTTCATTACCACTTCTGTACGTGACCATGATATATTGAAACTTGATATATAAAAAGGAGGGATAGCTCAGTAGTTTGAGCATTGGCCTGCTAAACCCAGGGTTGTGAGTTCAATCCTTGAAGGTGCCATTTAGGGATCAGGGAAAAAATTGGGGATTGGCCCTGCTTTGAGCAGGGGGTTGGACTAGATGACCTCCTGAGGTCCCTTCCAACCCTGATATTCTATGATTCTATGACACGAGTGGGGTATATGTTACATGGGCAATGATGGCAATCCATGTTTCCACATGCAGAACATCTAAAGGAAACAAAATGCTTCCCAGGTGTTTTTTCCTTCTCTCTTTGTTTTCCCCTTGTACTGCTCAGATTAGGGATTGTGCAGGGCCATTGTGTTATCTATTTATATAGGGTTATAAAGTCTTCCTTTTCATTTTTTATCTGTAAATCATCCTGGACAACTATAGAAATAATAAACATGTTGGACGCAGAATGTTTGGCTGATTTGTGGCATGAACAGAGAACCAAGTTGCATTGGCAACTCATATTAAAGTCAACAAGAGTTTGCCTGAGTCAGAACTGACTAAATAGGGAGGATCTCAAAATTTCCATCAAGATACAGTATATTGGTAATGAAGTAATGAATTTGCCTGAGCAAGGACTGACTAATGGGGCCCCACTGACATCACCCAAAAGACTCCTGTTGATTACAGTATGAGCAAGATTGAACTATGAATAAGGATTTCTGCATTTGGCCCATTCAATCTAATTGTACCAAAGGATTGTTGCAATAGGGAGTTAGTTCACAGAATAATTATATAGACCCAGAAGCTTTATACTGTTGACTTTTGTAGTCTTGAGTTCTAAGTTGAAACACCTCAGGAACAGCTATTAATAACAAAGGGATATCTATTTGCAATAGTGAATATGGATCCCTTGTGTTGACCTAGTTTATATTTACAGACTCAACTTACACAACTCTTCTCACCAGCTGCTTTGAGGCTTAGGGAGATGGGGTGTTAATTAATGAAGCATTTGTTGAAATTTATAAGGGCTTTTCCTATCCAGGTTAGACATAAATTATGAAGGGTGTGGGAAAGTGGGCAGCATATTCTGTTGACTGTAACTGTTCTTATTTTAGAAAATAGGTCTTTAAAGAATGGTTTATGTTCAAGAGCAAGCTTGGGAAGAAAAAGAACATTTGCACAAAAAGAAATGTGCTTACTTCGTAGAATTCTTTTGTGTTTTCTGTACTATTATTTCAGATATTTTCTTTTAATTGAGGACTTTTAGACAATGCAGCTTCCTTTCCTCATTAATCCTCCTGGTAAAACATAATCCCATGCCTACAAGATTCTGATCTGTTTGAAATGAATATGATGTCATAAAATTCAGTGTTATCTATTGCCTGAATACTGCAGACATAATGCACGTACAGAGAGAAAATCAGATAAACAGCAGTGAAGCAAATTCCTGGATTTGAAATTTGTTTTCACTGTATATTTTATGAAGGAAACATAAAATTTTGAAATTTTCCTTTGAAATAAAATTTGTGAAAAACAATCATTTTGGTTTCTTTGGAACAATTTGTTTTGATAAAATCTAAATATTTAGTTTTGATTCCAACTTTATAAATCTGAAAGTGGAAAGTGGTTTCAAAACAAAAACATTGAAATATACTATTCTGAAAAAAAATAGAATGTTTCAGAATGAGAGTTGGTTGAAATTGACACATTCCTGCAGAAAGTTTGATTTTGACAAAACCACATTTTCTGACAGAAAAATATTTCATCAGAAATTTTTCAGCCATCTATCTAATTAGATAGATTTATTTTGAGTGTGTCCATACACTTTTATATGTTCATTTCTCACACATGGTCTAGTACAGGAGTTCAAAGGCAGGAATGTTTTAGGAAACAGCTAATTTTAAGCAAATAATACAGTATAAAAATTGCAAAAAAAATTGAATTTTACATTTCAGAACCACAAGCATTACAACGGCAACCTGATTATAAGCACTTCTTCAGTTATGGAAAAGGATCACATAACCCTTGTTTATTCAATATGGCTCTCTGTCTCCCTCTAGTGGCTGGACCACAGAGACGTTGATGGGCTTGCTGTTGCCAGTGAGCTAACAAAGCTGAGCCTTTAAGTTCGAACAGCAGGTGTTCATGCTTGTAGATCCAGAGGTTCAGTTTCCATTGACGACCACTCACCTATGTGACCAGTCATAACAATTTGCATTGTGAATATCAAATACAATAAGCCGCCTCACAAACAACATACAGGCCAAGAATTAGGCCTTGTCTACATTGGCAAGTTTCTGGACAGTAAAGCAGCTTTCTGCGCTGTAACTCCCGGGATGTACACACGGCCAAGCCACTTAGTGCAGAAACTGCTCGGTTTCAGCGCTGTAAGAAAACCACCCCGTTGAGAGGCGTAGAGCTTTCTGCACCGGGCTACAGCGCTGCGGTGCCGGTGTAGACACCCTGGTGGATTAGAGCACAGTGATTGGCCTCCGGGAGGTGTCCCACAATGCCTGTTCTCACCTCTTTTATCATCGGTTTGAACTCTACTGCCCTGCCCTCAGGTGACCAACTGTGAGCCCCTCCCCTTAAATTCTTTGGGAATTTTGAAAATCCCCTTCCTGTTTGCTCGGTGATGCGTGCAGTGGTCTCAGCGCATCTTTCCAGGGGACCATGCCTGCTCCACGCACCAGGCGATCCCCTGCTTGGAGCAATGCCGAGCTGCTGGACCTCATCAGCATTTGGAGAGAGGAGGCTGTCCAGTCCCAGCTGTGCTCCAGCCGTAAGAATTATGATACCTACGGAAAGATTTCACGATGCATGACAGAAAGGGGCCATGACCGGAAACACTGCAGGGTCAAAGTGAAGGAGTTGCGGAACGCCTACCACAAGGCGCAGGAGGTAAAACGCTGCTCTGGTGCTGTGCCCAGGAGCTGCCAGTTCTACAAAGAGCTGGACACAATACTCGGTGGTGACCCCACCTCCACTGCGAAGGCCACTGTGGATACTTTGGTGGCTCGCGTGCCAGTCGAAAGTAGACCAAGCCAGGAGGAGGAAATCTTGGATGAGGATGTGGAGGGGGACCTAGAGGCAGAGGATGACTCGGAGGTCAGAGATGGATGCAGCCAGGAACTCTTCTCTACCCTGGAGGAGGCTAGCCAGTCACAATTGTCAAAGTGTGGCAAAGCGCAAACAGGACAGGAGGCCCTTGGTAAGTGGCTTTGATTTTGGGAATCGCTGAAGTGAGTTGCTGGGGGCAGGAGGGTTGCAGAAAGCTTGTGTCTGTATGATGCATGTACCACCACATGCCTAGTCTGAGTGGCAGAACAGGGTGTTGATTGACTCCCTCACTTCACAGGAATCTGCCTCAGAGATTTCCATGAAACTCTCATGGAGATACTGGGCAATCCACTGCCACAGGTTCTTCGGCAGAGCTGCTTTGTTTCTTGCCCCATTAAGGGTAACTTTCCTGTGCCACTCTGCCATCACTGAGGGGGTGGGGAGGACCATTTCTGCACCCAGATGAGCTGCATAAGGGTCAGGATGGAAGCCACAGTCATGGAGAAGACCCTCCCTTGAGTTCCTTCTCACCCTCAGCAGAAAGATATCTTCCATAACGAACACAGCTGTTGAAAATGTGGGGACAGTAATTATTATAAGCCCCCCCCACACACACACACTGCTGCCTATCCTCAAGAGCCACATGCCCAGTGTACAGTATGGTCCTGGAACACTGATTTCCCCTGCCCCTGCAGTTACTACCATTTTGGGGGTCTTGTGGCTCATGTGTGCTTGCCTGGGGTCAGCCAGTTAGTGATAGGTATGTGAATAGTGGCTGTGTTTTAAATCACTGAATCAGTGATCTGTGTGTTGCAAACAATACTGCTTCTGTAAAATGTTGCATTTTGGCTTCACAGATATGACCTTGGGAGCTCAGCCTCCCTCTTTGTTACCGCTCGCTGAATGGCTGTGCAGAATTAGAAAGTGACCATGAAGAACTAAAGAGGACTCTCTGTGTGATGTCATGATGCACTATGCAGCCGAAAAGCAAGAATTGAAGGAGTGGCTGGATAGCGAGAAGAGGGACCGAAAGGAGAATGTGGCATGCCAGAACGAAGCCACGGAGTGGCTCTTAAATGTTATGAAGCACCAAGCGGACACACTCCAGGTGCTACTAGCACTGCAAACCGAATAGCTTCGTGCCTACCCTCCCCTGCAGCCAGTATTGCAAAACTCTTTCCCATGCACCCCACCCAAGACACCGCCAACACACTCTTATCAACCTCCTGGCTCCAGTCTATATCCGCTGCATTCCACTCTTGCCCTGTCACAGTCCAGCCCTGTGGAATCCCAGTCCCCACTGCACTCAACACCCGTCCCTCTACAGTTTAGCCCTGCTGAAGTACAGTACCCGCTGCACTGTACTCCAAAGAACAAGTTGCATATGATACCTGGACATACACAAATCTTTAACTATCCCGGGACCCCACCTTCTCCTGGGATGCCTCCTTCTCCCCCATCGTCCACAGTACTGATGTGTTTTTTTGTTTCTCTCTCTCCTCTGGTTGTTGTTTTTAAATAAAATAGTTGTTTTAGTTTGAAAGCAATCTTTATTCCATTAACTGAAAGCAAACAGAGCCCTGCAAAGCAACAGGCAATTTTCTTAAACCTTCCTAGTGCATCTTCTGCACCAATCACAATCACCTCCTAGTATTACAAACACTGCACTCCCAAAGATAGCAACAAATATTAGTGGCTTTCATCTTAAAATTTCTGCCTCAAGGCATTCCTGATCCTTATGGCCCCACGCTGTACCTCTCTAATAGGCCCGCTAATAGCTCTGGCTGTTCAAATTCAGTCTCCAGGCGCTGAGCCTCAGTGGTCCAGCCCTGACTGAAGCTTTCACCCTTCCCTTCACAAATATTATGGAGCATACAGCACGTGGCTATAAGCATAGGAATATTGTCATTGGTCAGATACAGCCTCCCATATAGGCAGCGCCAGCGGGCCTTTAAATGGCCAAAAGCACACTCAACAGTCATTCTGCACTTGCTCAGCCTGTTGTTGAACCATTCCTTGCTGCTGTCAAGGTTCCCCATGTATGGCTTCATAAGCCGCAGCATTAAGGAGTAGGCCGGGTCTCCCAGGATCACAATGGGCATTTTGACTTCCCCTACGGTGATCTTCTGGTCCAGGAAGAAAGTCCCTGCTTGCAGCTTCCTGAACATGCCAATGATCCAAAAGATGCGTGCGTCATGCACCTTTCCAGATCAGCCTGTGTTAATGTCCGTGAAATGCCCATGGTGATCCACAAGCACCTGGAGAACCATAGAGAAATACCCCTTCTGATTAATGTACTTGGTGGCTAGGTGGTCTGGTTCCAGAATTGGAATATGTGTGCCATCTATCGCCCCTCCGCAGTTAGGGAAGCACATTTGTGCAAAGCCATCCACAATGTCACACACATTGCCCAGCGTCACAGTCTCTCAGAGCAGGATGTGATTAATGGCCCTGCACACTTCCGTCAGTATGCGTTCAACAGTTGACTTTCCCACTCTGAACTGGTTAACAACTGATTGGTAGCTGTCTGGAGTAGCCAGCTTCCACAATGCAAGCGCCACATGCTTCTCCAATGACAGGCCCGCTCTCATTCTCGTGTCCTTGCACTGCAGGGCTGGGGCGAGCTCATCACACAGTTCCATGAATGTGGCTTTCCTCATCCGAAAGTTCTGCAGCCACTGCTCGTCATCCCAGACGTGCATCATGATGTGATCCCACCACTCAGTGCTTGTTTCCTGAGCCCAAAAGCAGCGTTCCATGGTGGTCAGCACCTCCGTGAATGCCACAAGCAATCTCGTGTCGTAGCTACTATGTGTGGCGAGATCAATGTCAAACTCCTCTTGCCATTGTATTTTAAGGAATAACTCCACTGCCACTCGTGACGTGTTCGTGAGAATGAGCAGCATACTAGTCAACAGTGCGGGAGCCATTCCTGCAGCCCGAAGAGGCAGGGTGCGCAGTACACCAACCATTGAACGATGGCACCAAATGCGGATGGAAGCACAGGGATTGCTGGGATGCAAAGTAATGCATCACGGGGCATTGGGACAGGACCCAGGATGCCCCGCAAACCCCCCCCCCCCCGCTTTCCCACAACTCTTGGTGGCAGAAGAGGAAGAGATGCTCTGTGGGACAGCTGCCCAGAGTGCACCGCAAGTGTGAACACGCTATTGGGCAGGCAGCTGACAGGGTGAACACACAACAGCCATTTCCCTTCAGCACTCTCTGAGGAGCACGGTAACTGCCGTCGCTGTAACTCTCTCAGTGTAGACATACCCTTCGTCACAGTAATCAATCGGCAAATAATTTTGAATAATGAAAACATCCACAAACAGAAAAGAAAGGGGGTGAAATCCATCCAGTAAATGATTTCTTTACAAATCATTTGGTCAATTTTTCCAGCACCAGTAAAAGGATAACAGTTTCAGGTGGTACCAGCTTGCTTTTACTGAAGCAGCTACTCAGCTAGTAAAGAGAAGCCAGAGGTGCCCTGAGGGGGCATCACTGGACATCACTCAGAGGACTGGGAAGATGCTCTGTTGGGATGATGCCAGCAGCTGTGCCTGGTTGGTCAGCTCAGAAAAGTCCTACACTCTTACTGCACAAAGGAACAATGTCCCATTACATGTCTTTCAGTGCCTCTGTAGTCCTGTAACTGCTTTTATACAGGTTTCAGAGTAGCAGCCATGTATAGATCATTCTATACAATGATCTGTGGGAAAATCAAAGGAGCCATTATATATTTGGTGTCAGGCCTCCTGATATTTTATCAATTATCTGTCAGAAGAAAGGGTGTGCCTACTAGTTAATGTGTTTCAATGTGACAATTAACAACTGAGTATCACAAGCGCTTAAGAGCTGAGCTCTGCTGACCACTTGCTCAATAAATATTGACATAGACATCAGCAGAAGTATGTCAAACGGGCATTACATAAAAACAACTACAAAGAGAAAAGAGACAAACAAAGACTCCAACATTATGAGTGGCCTTTTGAGGATTCTTCTGTTACGTTTCAGTTCACCGGGGATCCAAATTGAGGTGGGGCTTGTTCAAATTGTGGTTGTCTTCTTTCTTTAGTCTGAAGATCCTTTTTTTTTTTTCCTTTTTCGGAAGGGGGCAGGAGGTAGAGGAGAGAAGGATACCTTCCTGTTGAAATAAACCAGTGAGAACTTTGTCAAGGAATGAACTCTTAGTATAACCCACACCTCATTTGTCACCCTGATGGGCTGAGGAAAAGTGACATTTACAAACTGAGAATGAAAGCACATCCATTTCACCAGTCTGACACCCTGATATAATAACTATTTACCTTGAGAAAGAGGGACTGAGATTTCCGATTCTTGTGAATCTTCTCACTTTGGCACTTATTTTCTCACTCTGTCAAACAGCCCCAGATTAATGGAACAATTTGTTCAACAAATCATATTAGCAGAAAGCGCACAGGGTAAAGAGAGGGAGGCGGGGGAGCAGGAAATTTTTACTCATTCATAGCAGTGGTATCTCTGCAAATAAAAATGTAGTTATGCCTGACATTTACAGAGGTACAATGTGAAAGGGAAAAACTGTAATGACTTTGGGCAGTTGAGAGATCACTTTGCAAGAACAGTAGTGCTCAAAAGGGAATAAGATAAAGTTACACATAACATCTAGATTGAGCTTCTTTCTGGAACATATTTGTCAAACACAGCAGGATCCGTCTGTGTTTAAAAAAGAGTTTTCTATTATAATTAAGCACCTTGTGCTTTCCTAAACTATAAAGGAATATTCCCTTAACAGGCTATGTTTCTGAAATGTTAGGTAAAGAATTAAAGTAAGTTGGAGACATATGGTGAATTGTATTAATATTTCTTTAGCTGCTTTTATAACATTTAAGGGCCTGATCCAAAGTCAACTGAAGTAAATGGAAAAAACTCCCATCGACTTCAGTGACCCGTGGATCAGGCCCAAAGCGAACAGAGACCAAATTTCATTCTCATTTACACTGCAGTGAAATCAACAAAGTTACTCCAGTTCTATTCTAGCCTGTTTAGTAGGTGTGGGTGTATAATGCACCCATCGTGTTGGTATAAGTATACGAAGGGGTACCAGCTACACTGGAGTTGTTCCAGATTTACACTGGCATAAATGACAGCAGAGTTTGACCCCACGAGTTCAATTTGGGCATATGTTTTGGGTAACTGTTGACAATTATTTAAGACTGTGCCAACCCCATGTAGAGTTCATGTATACTTGCATTCCTCAGCTGTATGCTCCAGATTTCCCTGCCAAAATTTTGAGTCAATATTCATGATGCATATGAAGCTAGGGGATTATCTTTTTTTTAAAAAAAAATATGTTTCTTTCAATCCGTGATGTCTATTTCTGATAGCCATGAAATATACAAGGTACTGCAGCATCATTTCCCCTACACCCTCCCTTGGAAAGGACACTTCAAGTTTGCCATGCTATTAATTTATTTCTGTTAGTTTGGCATAGCGGCACTGTACCTTGCATCCTCAATGAAAATTGACGCTCCCTTGTCCCACGTTTCTTTATGCCATGACCTTGAGTGTCATGAGAAAATATTGCTCTGCATCCTTGTGTTGTGTGAGTCCCTGTTTCTCTCTTTATAGGTTATTGCTTGGCACCCTTCAGAATATTTTGTGCTGCAGTGTGATATGCACCATGCAGCTGGGAACAGTCGGAATTGTTCAGACTGTTGAGAGAGCTGCATGTCAGAAGTGGGTTTCCCTAACATCTTGCACAGAGATTCAAGTTTTAAAATGGCTGGTTCAACATTTCTGAAGATAAATTGATATTTCACAGTAAGAATTATTCTTTTAGGGCCTGTCCCAAAGCCCAGCGAAGCCAATAGACAAAGGATTTTGGCTGTAAGGACCTAATCCAGAGGTCTGTGTTTACACAATCCTCATTGGGTTAAACATTCATTGACTTCAGCGAGGGTTTAGCCAGATTAGGGTCTGGGCAAAGGATGGGTAAAGACCTCATGATTCAGTCAATAGTTTTTGTGATGCTTGCACAAGGGTTATTTGGAAATGGAGATATGTATCCAAAATGACTCACTGAGGATGTGGTGATGGTGTTTGTATGATGGGATGGAGGTATGGGAGAAGAAAAAAGCTTCTATACAGCTGGGATGGATGGATGACCACCTACTAAGACACATTATTTCTGCTCATCCTTGAATAAAACACAGTCATGTTTTATTTTAAAGGTGCTCAGTTACATTCTGAACTCATGGAATTCTGTGCAGTTACTGAATTCAGCATTTGCACCAGTGTAACTGAGCTCAGAATCTGGCCCATTACAAATATAGAAGAAGACAGGAGGGCCAGTGTCAATGAGTCCTGAGCAATCAGAAGAAATGTATAGTAGTCAAACCTTACCTGATCTGATCCCAAATGGAGATGGTTGGATCAGTTCAACCTATTTCAGTAAACGGAGACCCCCTTAGGAAATTTACCCCCAAAATCAAACTGATCCTGAAACAAACCTTTCAAGAGGTTTGAAACACCGTAAATACCACCCCCCCACACACACACATTATTTGTCAATGTTGAACACCTTTGCCCGGTCCAGTTTTAGATGGCACCGAAAGCAGAAGAACTGAATGCTTGGCCTGACCAGAAGGTGGAAGCACGAGACACTTGGTGACAGCCGTTCTCTAGGAATCTCCAGCATAGCTGTGCATATACAAGTGGTTTGAATAATCTTCAGAATAAATCAATCCTCTGTGTACTTTGATGTTGGCCCATCACTAATCCTAGTGGATGATCCCGCCACTCAGTGCTCCACTGACAGTAAAAGTAGATTACAAAGAATCCTTTACAGGAACAAGTTTACAAGACTTGGCGCATACCACAGTCAGAAAGCAGGCTTCTTTGCCAGTCTGCAGCCCCTGAGGTAAAAGGAGAATAATTCCAAGCTGGTAGAAGGAAATTCACTGGGAGGTTTTTTTTTTTAAATAAGGATCCTGTTCTGTCATCATGGTAGCCCATGACAAGGAAAGGAACCATGTTTTGTGGCTCCAGGGTTCAATATGGCACTGAATTTTGGGCAGGTGTGAAATTTTACTGAAGGACCCTCCTGGCACATTTATGTGCAGGTATTAAAACAAGCCCTGTTTCCACTCACAGCAGCATGGAAAGAGGTATAAAGAAGGCCTGTTAAAATGTGGTTATTTCACAATAGGAAAAATGCCAAAAGGAAGTGAAAGGTTTTTCCCAAATTTTTTCTGAAAATTTTTCTAATTGATAAATTCATTGAAGCCAACCTTTTCTCAAGAAAAGCTTCTGCTTCAATGATTTGGTATTTTTTGGACCAAAAAAACCCCTTTTATTTCAAAATTCCTGAGATCTAATAGGGAACTTTTCCCACCTCTTACTCCCATCTATCCCAGAGACTATCCCAGAGTACTTAGCACAACAAGGGGCAAAGTAAAGGTGAGGCCTTGGCTAGGCTCCTACCTCATTAGCCAGAAGGGCTGGTCCAAGAACAGGAGTGGGGGAGCTCATACTGCACCCTTTCCGAAGGTGGAACAGGCGCTGGTCCCATAGACAACCAAGAAGAATTTTTGACTGTCAGCCAGAATTCCACCAGGTTCAGCCACTACTTCCTGATTCTGATCATCTGCTTTATCCCCAGCACAGCCTGGCCTCCTTCCCCTGCATTACCCTCACTGCCTGTCGCAGTAAACGAACAAAAAAAGCAACAACAAAACCCCATAATCCATCTTTACATTAGTAATTTTAATAATCAAGATTTATGGTCTTAAAATGGGTTTAAAATGAAGGCTTTGTTTCCCAATGACACACATGTCCTTGAGCAGAAGCCATGCAAATCCAAAATTACGGTGAGATCCTACTCTTCCAGACTATACAGATGAGATTGTTTTCTCATTCACCCCATGCACTTACACATTACCAACAGGAGAATTTGACCCTATAATAATTGGTGCTATTTATAATTCACATCATCTGCCCATTTTTTTGTCAATGAAAGATTCAGTTTCATTAAATAATATAAATAATGTCATTTCATTTTGCTTCTTGGGCTGGCTTCCCTTTTCCTGTACTTTAATATATATGTGGTAGAGATAAAAGAATATAAACAGCAGGAACCTTAAACAGAATGTAAAGGGACCTTAAACACTGTGCAGTGCAGAATGCATATGTTATCTGAGAGTTAATTTGTAACCTTAACTACAGCTTTACAAGTCATGGAGACTGTAATATGTGTGTGCATATATGTATATGTTTATCTAAATCTGTATTTATATATATGTGTGTGTGTGTATGGAGGTAAGGACAGGTTTCAGAGTAACAGCCGTGTTAGTCTGTATTTGCAAAAAGAAAAGGAGTACTTGTGGCACCTTAGAGACTAACCAATTTATTTGAGCATGAGCTTTCGTGAGCTACAGCTCACTTCATCAGATGCATACCGTGGAAACTGCAGCAGACTTTATATATACACAGAGAATATGAAACAATACCTCCTCCCACCCCGCTCTCCTGCTGGTAATAGCTTATCTAAAGTAATCATCAGGTTAGGCCATTTCCAGCACAAATCCAGGTTTTCTCACCCTCCACCCCCCCGACACAAATTCACTCTCCTGCTGGTGATAGCCCATCCAAAGTGACAATTCTTTACACAATAAGAAAAGGAGTACTTGTGGCACTTCATTGAAGTGAGCTGTAGCTCACGAAAGCTCATGCTCAAATAAATTGGTTAGTCTCTAAGGTGCCACAAGTACTCCTTTTCTTTTTGCGAATACAGACTAACACGGCTGTTACTCTGAAACCTGTCTTTACACAATGTGCATGATAATGAAGTTAGGCCATTTCCTGCACAAATCCAGGTTCTCTCACTCCCTCACCCCCCTCCAAAAACCCACCCCCATACACACACAGACTCACTCTCCTGCTGGTAATAGCTCATCCAAACTGACCACTCTCCAAGTTTAAATCCAAGTTAAACCAGAACATCTGGCGGGGAGGGGGGGGGGTAGGAAAAAACAAGAGGAAATAGGCTACCTTGCATAATGACTTAGCCACTCCCAGTCTTTATTGAAGCCTAAATTAATAGTATCCAATTTGCAAATGAATTCCGATTTGTGTCCATTTATTCTTTTACGTAGAGACTGTCCAGTTTGACCAATGTACATGGCAGAGGGGCATTGCTGGCACATGATGGCATAAATCACATTGGTGGATGTGCAGGTGAACGAGCCTCTGATAGTGTGGCTGATGTTATTAGGCCCTGTGATGGTGTCCCCTGAATAGATATGTGGGCACAATTGGCAACGGGCTTTGTTGCAAGGATAAGTTCCTGGGTTAGTGGTTCTGTTGTGTGGTATGTGGTTGTTGGTGAGTATTTGCTTCAGGTTGCGGGGCTGTCTGTAGGCAAGGACTGGCCTGTCTCCCAAGATTTGTGAGAGTGTTGGGTCATCCTTTAGGATAGATCCTTAATAATGCGTTGGAGGGGTTTTAGTTGGGGGCTGAAGGTGACGGCTAGTGGTGTTCTGTTATTTTCTTTGTTAGGCCTGTCCTGTAGTAGGTAACTTCTGGGAACTCTTCTGGCTCTATCAATCTGTTTCTTTACTTCCGCAGGTGGGTATTGTAGTTGTAAGAAAGCTTGAAAGAGATCTTGTAGGTGTTTGTCTCTGTCTGAGGGGTTGGAGCAAATGCGGTTGTACCGCAGAGCTTGGCTGTAGACGATGGATCATGTGGTGTGGTCAGGGTGAAAGCTGGAGGCATGCAGGTAGGAATAGCGGTCAGTAGGTTTCTGGTATAGGGTGGTGTTTATGTGACCATCGTTTATTAGCACTGTAGTGTCCAGGAAGTGGATCTCTTGTGTGGACTGGACCAGGCTGAGGTTGGTGGTGGGATGGAAATTGTTGAAATCATGGTGGAATTCCTCAAGGGCTTCTTTTCCACGGGTCCAGATGATGAAGATGTCATCAATATAGCGCAAGTAGAGTAGGGGCTTTAGGGGACGAGAGCTGAGGAAGTGTTGTTCTAAATCAGCCATAAAAATGTTGGCATACTGTGGGGCCATGCGGGTACCCATAGCAGTGCCGCTGAAGGTATACATTGTCCCCAAATGTGAAATAGTTATGGGTAAGGACAAAGTCACAAAGTTCAGCCACCAGGTTTGCCGTGACATTATCGGGGATAGTGTTCCTGACGGCTTGTAGTCCATCTTTGTGTGGAATGTTGGTGTAGAGGGCTTCTACATCCATAGTGTAGATTGTCACTTTGGATGGGCTATCACCAGCAGGAGAGTGAATTTGTGTGGGGGGGTGGAGGGTGAGAAAACCTGGATTTGTGCTGGAAATGGCCTAACCTGATGATTACTTTAGATAAGCTATTACCAGCAGGAGAGCGGGGTGGGAGGAGGTATTGTTTCATATTCTCTGTGTATATATAAAGTCTGCTGCAGTTTCCACGGTATGCATCTGATGAAGTGAGCTGTAGCTCACGAAAGCTCATGCTCAAATAAATTGGTTAGTCTCTAAGGTGCCACAAGTCCTCCTTTTCTTTTTATGGAGGTAAGTGCACACACACACACACACACACACACACACACAAGTAACTTCCCTTCCTCAGGAACCAGATTATCACTTTGGTTGTCTGTGCCAATAAATGAGTATTAATTAGATGTGGCTTCGCTTGCTGCATGGCTCATCTAGGATGGGTAAGGAGGCAGTGTGGGTGGATCGTCAATTAGCCTTAATACATCCTTGGACAAACGGGCACTGGTCACCCACATATTCAGAAATCCAAATTACCTGTGAAAATTTTCATCACTCCTCAGGTTACCATGAAGAGACTGGTGTGAGTTTTGTACAATCTGCTCCTCAGGCCAGTGGATAGAGTCTAGCTGAGCTGGGATATAAATATGGCCTAATCACCAAATGTGGATTCAGATCCCTCCTGCTGAGCAGGTAACAGTGTAAAGTGTTTAAACTGATTCCTGCTCAGCATGTGGTATCTTAATCAGCATTGGACTCCTACACCTCTTCCTCCGCTTTGCTCTGCAGAGATGCTGACCTCAGGAAGATGGTTTTATTTTACTGCTATGCTTTGCCTAGCTGAATAATTCCTTTAACTCTGTCAGTGTCCTGTGGATGTGCATAAAAACCTCTGTGCAAAACAATGTGCTATCCTTACAGAGGTAACTATAGTGAGGGTTGAATGTAAGGAAACTGGCAACTGGATTCACAGGTGTCTCTGTCCTCTGGGGAAAACATTTTTTTTGTTCAGTTCCCAGAAATTTAGGGCCTCGCCATAATCCAGGATCTAGCCTAGGCAGATCGCAGGGCACATTCTCCCCTGGCAGGCTCCAGAGATGTGGGGTAGCCACATGAATCCTAACCCAGCTGGGAAGATCCAGGCAGGGGCAGCACCCTTACTCCAGGCTGCCCTTGCCACCCTGAATGCTGCCATAAAGGGATCCCCCATGGAGCCAGGCTCCCTTCCAGTCAGCGGATCTGCAACCTGCGTGCAGCCCCTGTATCCCACCTTCCCACCATACACAGTAGATCTGCACCAGTTCCACTGCCAGGGTCACCCTCAACCCTACTGCCATAGAAGAGGAGTCTAGATTTATCAAAAGTCCTCACTGCTGCCCTTACTGCTAGCAGGACATTCCCTAAAAGAAGAGTCATAATATACAGAGAATAAATCATAGAGACGAGCCTGAACCAAAACTCCAGAAATCCAAACCCAGATCGGGATTTTGCATATGTTCCCTATTTTTCGAGCATGCTGAATCAAACATACATGTTGGTGAGGTGGCGTGCGTGTGTGTGTGTCTGTCTGTGTGTGTGTCAAAAATCCAGGTCCAAATTTCACAGCCTGTAGCCACCATTGATTCCAGTGTCTCAAATAAATGAATCCACTCAAAACTGTGTTTTAAAGGAGACGCTCAAGTGGTTGAAGCCTGAATGAAAGCTTCCATTCTTCCTGCCCGTCGGAAGTGTGATGCTGTTGTGATGCTTTTTCTTGCAGGTAAGGAAACAGAATGGGTGGGCAGGTGGGGTGGGGTGGGTGGGAGAAGCTTCAGTCAGCCAAGATGGGCAGAGCTGATGAGTGAGTCCACTTTGCTGCTTGAATTTCTATGACACTCCAGTGAAAGTTGGAAACAAAGCCCTGTGGCAGATGAAGTAGAGGAGGGCTTATCTTTTGATCCCAGAACTTCCCCTGAGTGTGTGTAGGAGTTAGCCTGTCATTAATTTCAAGCAATGGCGGGGCCAAGGCCTCCTGACAGGAAGGCTCTATTGCAGCCCTATGGAACACCTCAGACGCTTGCCGGCTGACCACGAATAGCGCAATCTGGCAGCTGCAGGGGTTTCCCGTCGCTTCCGCTCATACAGGCGCAGGCCTTCTATCTCTTCCTGTGAGGGTGGCGGCGGCTTGGCAGTGACCTCCCATCCTCAGGAAGCGAGCCATCCGCGAGGGGCGGTGGGCGGCGGTAGGTGGGGTGGGCCGTGGGGTGGGGCTGGCAAAACAGTATTGGTTTGGTGGCTGCAGCACCGACACGCGCTGGCCAGGCAGTGGGAAAACAAAAGAGGGATGTCTGCATCAAAAAGGCAGGAAATGAGGCATCATGGGGGACAGAGAGACCTGTTGGGACTGGGTTGGGGCTTCTCTCTCCTACCCTATTGTTTAATTAAAAAGAAAAAAAAACAGAAAGAGGAAAAAAAAAAAAAAAAGAACACATCCTGCGACCTCTTATCAAGCCATCGGCAAGAAAAACAAACAGCTCATTCATCTAGAGGCTGAGGGTGTTTTTGATGCAACTGCCGGACCTGTGAAATCCGTCAGTCCAGACAAACTGAAGAATGGCCAGGAAAATTGCCCCCCCCCCCACACCCCTTGCCTTATCCCTGACACTAGGGTCTTACTTTTTTGCCACTGCGATCTTGTTTGTTTGTTAGGGTTTCTACAGCACTGGGTATTTCCTAACCTGCCCCCAGCCCCTTAGGCCTGTGTTCTGTTTTTTAAGGAAGTCTTTCATTCCTCTCTTATCAGCAAAGCAGAAGATTTTGTCCAGCGAGGATGACTGATATATCCCTTCTCTTGTCCCCTCCCCTTTTTTGGCCAGACACTTTTAATTTCCCACTCTTCCTTCTTCTTCTGAAGGAGCTGACATTTAAAGGAAAACAATGCAATTGCTTTATATAGCTCCCACCTACCTAGGAAGGGTAGAATTTATTTTGGCTACTCTATACACAGGAAAAACTGGATTTACTATCTCAAAACATTGCAAAGGGCAACCTAATTCAGCAAGCTTCAGCAAGTTCTCATTGATACACACATACATGCACATGTAAACATTATGTATACAAATAAGTGATGCTCAGTTCTTCTTGGCCACTGGCTAAATTCATAGATTCAAAAATTTTAAGGCCACAAGGAACCATTAGATTACCTGGTCTGACCTCCTGCATAACACAGGCCACAGGATTTCATCCGGTTACCTCTGTATTGAGCCCAATAACTTGTGTTTGACTAAAGTATATCCTGTAGTAAGGCCTTCAGTTTTGATCTGGAGATTTATCTTATCTTGGTATGTGGATGACTCTCTAAATTCAGTGACTATAGGTCACCCTTGCAGAATTTTTTTATTTTTGGGGGGGAATGCAAATGGCCAGTAGTGATCAGTGAATCTAACAAATTTAATCTGAGAGCCTGATTTCACGGAACAGCCTCCAGACCTGCAAATATAACTGTGAATGTGAATATACCTCTATGTGTACACTTCTTGAACACTAATATCCAGTACGTGCAGGTGACAGAGTCCATCAGATAGGCGTGCAAATGCTAGATTTTGCACAGGGCAAATTCCACTTGTAAAAATAGGTTTAATTTCTATCACTTGTATGCACAAGTGATGGAAACTCTTGAGCTCCTTATATCAGTGCCCTCCGCCCCTTTTTACTAGCTTTGCTACCAGAAAGGGGCAATAATGTAGGGGGATGCAGCTATCTGCAATTCCCCCAATACAGGGGGAATCCCATGTGGTGTAGAGCTGGCCTTTTGCTGCTATGCCACTCCTAATCTCAGTCTCTAGCACAGGGTGAATACCTGAGGTGATCCCGAGGGAAAGGGATATGGTCAGAGCATTACTGCATGCTGGCTATTCACAACAGCTGGAATGTCCCTTTGGGGTCATAGGAAGCTGAATGCAAGTTAGAATAGCCCTGAGGCTGCTCTCTTCTGTGCCAAAGTGGCCCACTGGCCAGCCTCAGCACAAGGGCAGTGCGAAGGTGATCTAAAGCATTTTTGCCTCCCCTTTCTCCTTGCATTTTATACCAAACTGAGCTTGGATGCAGCAATGAAGCAGGCCCCTCATGTGTAAGTGAACAAATGGAGCTCACTTTATAAAACTAGGGGCCAGATTTTTGTTTACATTTAAGGCTGCTTTACAGTGTTCCAGCAGCATAAGGGGCCTTGCGGTAGATGCAAATGTAATTTTTAAATGTACAAATGCAAATCAGGCACTAGGGATCTTAAGATTAAAATTTTAGATGAACCATTGCTATTGGTGCTTCATTTTCTAGAAAGCACTCTGTGTTAAATACAGAATGATATATGACTGTGAATGCTGCTTGGAAGCCCACTTGACCTCTCAGTCTGGGTACTTTACACAGTAATCATCTGCTGCATAAATTATGGGAGTGAAGATAATTATTTAGTTCCTTGCACTTCTGAAAAAAAAAATCACTACAATGTTTTCTTTGCAGAGTGCAACATTTCAGAGACAACCAGGAAGCAGGCTGAGAGCATCATTGTGTTCCCATGATGCTGAAAGACCCATATGGATATATGATTCCAAAGACTGAAGAACGAAGAATTACAGGCACTCATTCCAAAATTATCTCTGGTAAGTGAATGGAGGGGCACAATATTTCTGTTTAGTAAAACATAAAGCTCAACATTTTAGCTCAACAGCCAGACATAGGCACCCAAATCCAGATTTAAGGGGAGATTTTCAAAGGAAGGCACAAATGGAAGTTAAGCACCCAACTCCCACTGAAAATCAATGGTCAGCTAACTGCCCTGTGAAAATTTCCCATTTAGCTACCTAAAAAGGATCCTGATTTTCAGAGGTGCTGGAGCTAGCTGCCTAAATTAGGACATTTGGATTTGAAAATTTTGGTCCGAGGATTTGGGTCTGCATATACAATATTGCTATGAATCTCAGCTCTCTCTTCTGCATAGACAAAAGTAGTCAACCAGCCTAACAAGCTAGTGATTTAGCTAATTAGCTAAAGCCAATCCACTCTCATCTGCTAGCCACTCTATCCTGTGCTGTCCACTGTCCTCTTTCCTCTTTGCAGGGGAGTGCCCATCCCTTCCATAATGCAGCTTCAGAGTTTTCTTCGTGGGAGTGTGCAGGTGATGGAAACATTCAGGGTAGGAGTTGGGACCAGAGGATCACCACTCTGTCTTCCTTTCACTGTAGGTCTGAAATAAGCCCCACTGAGCTGGGGATATGCCATGTAGCATTCTGCACAGGAATGATCATATATGATATGGCATTAGGAACTGTAGGCAAAAGATAGGAATCCAGCTAATGCTGAACATGGATAGGTGAATTGGTTCTACTCTGAGAAAAAGGGGAAAAAATAGGTGACTAAAAATTGAGACACAATACGTCTCTAGAGCTTTGAAAAACGTTCACTTAACCTCCTGTCCCTCTGCACCTCCTGCTGTTAGACGGAAGCTATTCTCACATTCTTATTGATCTGGCTGAAACTCAGCCTATATTAGAAATCTTACAGGAAGGTCTGATCTTGTTCATTTTCCCAAATACCCAGGCCAAAGATGTCTGAATAAGCATCAAATAAGCACTCAAACTTTTATATGTGTACTGGGATGGAATCTTGGAGCCTCTTAAAGTTTATTCATCAGCTGTTTCCAAATCTTATTCATCTGACTCTGTTCATTTAGTAAAAGTCATGATGTATCCAATCCTAAGGTTCTTGAATGCTTTCTTATCCTCCCATTGAGTGTTAACGGGATTCATATTGATTCACTGAGGGGAGATTATGGTCCTTAGTGTCTGTTTCATTCTTACATATTAGCCAAACATGCAATATGTGGAAGGTCAATACCTCATCCATATACCACCCCCTCTTTTTTTTCCCACTAGCTTAGTTCTTAGCTGTAGGAAATGTGTCTCTAAGATAGCAGCCAACCACAACAGAGGCTGTTAAAATAGGCTCCAGCTACCGGCAGTGAAAAGGAACCCTTCAAAAGCTGATTTTCACACAGAGATTGGCTCCTGTTCTTCTTAAACACATAAAAACAGAATGATAAAAAGTTAGACAAATATTTGCACATATGGCTAATGAGAACACCTGGCAGAGCAGGTGAACAAGCTAGCGGGGAAGAGATGGATGGATGCAGTCTCATTGTACATACTGCATTCCAATCAACTCACCCTTCTACCGACAGCCCCATAGAAGGGTCTATTGAACCAATGCATGAAGGTGCTAGATCAACAGCCCTACAGACTGCAAGTTTTCTCTCCACCTAGCATCAGGGTAGGTACAGCAGCACCAGTGTATGCTTCCCCACCCCATTGTGATTTAGAGATCAGTTGAATCTCTATGTACATTCAGCCACTGGCACCATTGCTGAGGTTGCTAACAAGCTAGTGACGGCTTTGGGATATAGCCACTTGTCTCCTAGGACCTGGACTGGCACCACCAATTTATTTCACAGTCTACAAAACAACCATTACCTTGTAAAGAATTTCATTTATTACTAGTGACTGGTGAATCTCGGAGGGGATTGCTTGGGAGAAGTACCAATTCAACCGCCAAACTGGATCTGAACTCTCTGATCCTTTTGAGTGTACAAAATTGGGCTGGAAATCTCATCAGATAAGGATTTACTGAGTGATTGGTTGGACTGATTACTCCCAGATGGGCTGGAATTATTGGTAGCACTGTCTTTCTTTTGCTATTTGGTGCTTTCACTTCTGGATCAGGCCCTTTCGAAGTACAGAGGTGACCTATATCTAATCCATCTATCCATCTATCTGATGCAAATGTCTTTTTACTGCATGAAGGGTTTGCCACAAAATTTGAGTTGTTTCTTATTTTACCTAAGCTGGCTTTCCCGTTCCTAGTTATTTCTGACATGGGGACAAATTCAGCCTTCTTGTAAGCAAGCACAACTCCCACGGACTGAAGTGGCACTTGAAGACCCCATATATGTCACTAACACTTAAGCCTTAAAACTCTGAAAGGTAAGTATATGGGCTGTTTCCAGTTACCTCTCATTTTTGCCAGTATTAGCTAGGTTTTTTTAGGTGTCACTATAGGTCTTCAGGAGTGATGTGAATGAGCACAGGCCTGGTGGACCAACTGAGAGAAGTTGTTCCACGAACAGTAGGTGGCAAGGAAGAAAACATAGAGGTGGTTGTAGAAGAAGTAGACACATGAGACAACAAGGCTACCAGCATTGGCAGAGTGTGGTGGCAAGGACTGAAAGGGAGGGAAGGGCTAAGTTGTATAAGGCTTTGAATGTGAGGACAAGGAACTTGAACTTGATGCACTGGAGGAGTGGAGGGCCAGTGGGAGGAGTCAAAGAAGGGAACGGTTTTGTGAGGAAGATGATCTTAATGGCAATATTTTGTATAAACTGGAGTGGAGTATCAGGGCGGTTAGAGAGGAGGAGATTACATAAATTGTTAGGCTTGTAAAGCCTAAGTGTAACTTACAGGGAAAAAAATAAGCTCCGCTACTATGAAGCTGAGATGTGTCCTTGAGTGACAGCCAACTTTGATGACACAACATCTTCATTCAAGTTCACTACTGATTAGGAAGAGAGGAATTACCATCTGAGTACAAATCAATGGTCCATCTAGTTCTTTAGCCTGTCTCTTGACAGTGGCAATTTTGAACGATGAGAATTGAAGATTACTAAACTGTGGAGTAGTCTCCCAAGGGAAGTGGTGGAAATCCCATGTTAGGGAACTTTTACAACTAGACCAGACAAAACACTAGAAAATGTACTGCACCCGTAGAAAGCAATTCTGCATCAGCAGGGAGATGGATTGAATGATCTAATATGGCTCTACCATCTGTAACGCCTGTGATTCTTTGATCACTTCTGGCTGCGGCAACATGGAGAGTAAATACAGTACACAACGGCTTCATCAACTATCTTGGTATGTCTGTAACAGTAACATGAGTAAATTGGGCAGACAGATTCCAAAATGAAATATATTTCACTCTACAGTTCTAAATCCATCTTTTCAAACTGGCTGCAGTACAGCATATTACACTGAGCTCTACAGTGGAGCAAGCTGTCGTAGTTATGTGTAAGGTCTGTTATTAGTGAAGAATTATCACCATTATTCAGCTAACCCTTTCGCTGTAAACAGTTAGTGTTTCCTGACAGAGTGACATGTTTTTGATTCATACAAAGGCCAGACCAACCATCTATATCTTCCATGCATTTTAAGGTTAACCATTTGGAACAATTTGCAAACGTAGACCATAAAAACTGAAGAAATCACAACTTGTGATGTAACTTGCTCTATGATTTGGGAGAGAGAATAGAAACACACACTTGATTTGCACACATAGGTCAAACTGCCACTGAGTAACCAGTGCTGCTCCAGTATTCTGTATGGAGGAAACTTTAGCATTGCAATTATACAGGATTATGGGCTATGTGCAAAGATTTTACTCTGAATGAGGAGATTCCAAAACTTCTACCCTGGCACTGTTCAGTTGCAGAAGAGAGCATTTCACATGGAGCTAGACAGATGCTTTTATAGCATATTTATTTTATTTTTCCTTAATTTTTCTTTTTAAAATTTTTTATGACCTTCCTTGTTCTTAACATTCCTGGTGTAAACTCCTACGTTCCCAAGCTTATTTTCTCACTGCTCCTCAATCCCTCCCCATCCCTGTTGTGACCATTCTATGACCTTCCTTAACTCTCTTCATTAAGTGCTTTTCTGTTTGCAGTATATGTAGTATAAAATCTGTGATGCCGGCTAGACCTTATTTAGAGATGTTCTGGGACAGAGAGAGGTGGGCCTCAAATTGAATTCCAGATAAACTTCCGCCTGCCAAACTCTGGGAAAATTCAAATCAGGATTCAGATCCAGAGCTACACTTCATGACATAGACCTGCATCAATAATGAACAAAATCAGAAATTTGAACCAAAACAGATGGACATTAGATTTGGAACTAATTCCAGTTCAGATCCAAATTCCATGACTTGGGTCCATCTCCAGTGTGCATCTATATAGAACAGAGTGCATACGAGTCATATAGCAGAGTTGGTCAAATGATATAAAAGGCAATTCATAGAATTCTTTTCTAAATGAAGTAAAATGTTGAGTTTGCATATTATTAATTACTTGTGAGTATTTATCAGATTGCTAGCATTCATGAAAATACATTATGCATCCAAAAATTCACCCGAAACAGTAAATTAGCTCTTTAGTCTTCTTCATTCATTATTCTCCTGTTTAATAAATTGAATCATCCAGAGGCAAGAAAAAAGATAACATGAACAATCACACACCCTAACGGACCTGAACAGTTTGCAAATAAACCATAGGCTGATATTTGTTTGGCAAACAAACAAACAAAAAAGAAGAAAGAAAAAGATGAATACTTATGAATAGAGTTGATTGGAAATTTTCTGTCTAACCATCTTTTACAATGGAAAATGAAAAACATTTTCATGATAATATTTGCAAATTTTTTCTCCCCATTTTTGGACTATCTTTACTTATGAATTTGTGAACTGACAAGAAGTTTAAATGTGCAACAAATATTATGGTCAATCAATAATTCAACTTGGTATATTTTACTTTTATATATAACAATTTCTTTAAAAAGCATTGGCCACTAATATTGTCATTGTAATGTCCCTGAACACCCCGAATTCTAGTTTTACTTACATCTGTAAATCAAGAATGACTCAAAGGAGTTATACCTGTGTAAACCCAATGATATAATCCTCTATACTACTGTTATGGATGTAATACCAATGTTTAATAAGCAAGCACGGATATTTACATAATGTCTCTCTTGTAATTGGATTGTCCATAAATGAATCCACAATTGCAATGAACAAACCTTTGGTGTGAGACAGAGGTGGAATAGGATGTGACAGTTGTAGAAGTCCAGAAGATTTTCTGTTACATGTAGGTTTTCATATTAGACAGGATGTGTGCAGAGAGACTTGCACTATAATCTAGCCGAAAAAACCTAAATGTTGTGACATTAGCAAGAAGCTTATAATTAAAGTGTGTTGCCATTTCACCATGCTTTCATTTATAGGAGAAAGAGCAAATTCTATTCTGTGTGAACTTTAGATACATCCAACTTTTTTCTTTGTTCTTTTCTTTAAAGCTTTGCAACAAATGCATCCCCATATGCTTATATTAGTTAATCTAGTATTAAACATATTGGCTGTGCAAAATGTTGGCATGCATTAATAAATGTTTTCATTTTTTTTTAATTCTTTTTTTTTTCTTTAGATTCCTCCTTTGACTACACAAGCAACAGCTGTCTAGCTTCCTGTTCAGTACTGGATCTAATGCCTCTACAGAAATCTAGGTCAAAACACTTGGAATGCATGAATATCAAACAGAGTTTTCAAAACAGCAAATGAATACATCTTTAACTGGTGACATTTTCCTGTAGCATATGGCTGCAAGCTCAGGGGACTGCATGCTTTTTTGATGAATATCTTCCATCAAAAACTAAGGAATGGCAGTGGGCTTATATCACCTTCTGTTTTGCCTTATGAAATGATAATGCAAACTCATAGATAGGTACCACTATCATAAGCCTTTTACTTTTTGTCTAATCTGAAAGCAGTACAAGGCCTACTGGTAAAGCAACTAACTCTCAGGTATGAAAATAGCTGTCCAAGTTGCACTTTTGTAAAGCAGTTGCCCATATCATGGAGGGTATGAGTTTAGCTACATTTTCATATTTGTTGAAAGCAGTAAGATGCAGAACAAGGAAGCAAACACAAATAAGTTAAAAGGGTTTGTGGCAGCATTACAGTATACAAAACACTTCAGCAAAACAGGGACTTTCTATACCAAAAGTAAGATTAATACATTGCAATTTGCCAGTGTAGACAATTAAGCAAAGTTGTATGTCTTGCAATGATGGAAAACAGAAAATAAAAGAATAGGATGGAATAAAAATGGGGATTTAAACAGAAAAAAAAATCAAAACCAAAAATCATTAAAGTGCACTAGAAAACTGGTCTGAAAAGTCTATCCATTGTTACTTAGAATGCATTGGCCTAAGGGGAAAGGGTATTCATGTATCGGTGCTAAAGACAAGAACTGGTTGAATAATGGAAAACATTATCTGCAAATAATCCACTTGCTGATAAATAGAAAAAAACTGAGACTAATTTATTTGATGAATATTATTAAACCATCTGTACGGCTAGTTGAGTAATGAATAAAATGTATTCACTGATAATGTGTTAATTACTGATGGAGGTGGAAAATCATCTTATAAAATATTCTCAAACTAGTCCGATAAAATATTCCCTAAGAATAAGGCCCCTGTTCAGCAATGGACTTAATCATGTGCCTAACTTTAAGCATATGAGTTGTCCCATTGACTTTAATGGGATGATTCACATGCTTAAAGTTAGGCATGCATTGCTGAACTAGGGCTTGATTCTGATCTCAATTATCTGAGGGGTGAAATCTTGACTCCATTGAGGTCAATGGCAAAACTTCAACTGACTTCTGTGGGGTGAGGATTACACTCCCACCCACAGATCCCCACCCCACAGCAGTCAGTAGAGTTATTCTCGATTTATGATCGTGTAACTGACATCAGAATCTAACTCACTGATGGCCCTGTGAGAATGTGAACACAGGGAGTAGCAACTCTACTGCTCCAGGATTGGTAGAAGATGCCTGTATAAGGCAGCCCCAATACTCCCTGAATGCTAGGTGTATGCAGGGCAGCAACAGCGGTTGCTCCTTCCAAAAAATATAGCCATATCTTCCTGCTGTCTGTGAGCCCTGTGGAAGTGGATCTTGGCTGTGGCCAAGCTCCCAGCCCCATCCAGATATGCCCCTGGTTGTCCCCCACTACTTGTTCCCCCAAAGCTGCAGCTAGTAATACATAATAGGAATGGTTAATAATGATGCTCATCTCACAGTCTCCCTTTCACTCCACTCTTCCCATATTAAAAAGTAAAATAAAATAGAACGATGAGCTCCCCAACCCACCAAGCCCAGCCCACAGCTCCAGCTAAAGCCTGAGGAAATAGATGAGCCCAAGCACATGCCCTGAAGGACAACAAACCTGAGCCAAGGAGAGAAAAGAATTCCAGAGTTGGAAGCCTTTCTCTGAGAACACCTTGACCCCAGCTCCCAGATACACATATCTAGGGATGGATAGCACAAGCCTCACAGCTGATCTCTAATGTCAGATTAAAGCATGGAGGGAGAAGCAGAAAACCGAAGCAAAGAATTTTCAGGTGCACTGCTCTCATTCTCTGACTTTAAATGGGAATGAGGCATGCACACATTCTGATTTAGTTAAGGCTTATTTCACGACCTAAGGTATTAGAATGAATCATTACAATGTTTCTTCGATGTGTGGTAAGTACAATACCTTTTCCTAAGGGTCTATAAAAAGGGAAATTGACTTCCCTTAAATAGCTGTATTAACCAAAGTGAAATGGTTAGGATGTACATGTCGGGGCCACCTATGGTGTGATGATCTATCTAGCGATCTAATCTTCTTTCTTCCACTGCTAGTACCAGAGCACTAATTTTAGGGACACTTGGACCATTTCTGGTGGGCACGGTATCATTATAATCAATACCATAAGGTAATAAACAAGTTTTAAAAGAGGTTTTAAACATATGATCCATTGAAAGAGGATTTCCCTGAATGATGAAGATGGAGGTATTATAATGCAATGTTAGCATCTCCACTATTTTTATTCACATACTATGCATTTTCATTGTGTTTGTGACAAACCCATGAACACACTAAGCAAAGATGAGAGATTCGTGTGAACCAGCATTTTTCATCTGAACACCTTGAAACTTTGGGTAGGCTCAAACTCTGGATCTTCATTAGCATTTTGCTTCTGGCCAAATCAAAACACCAGAGCTAAACAACTTGGAACTCAAATTGATTTAGAAGTTTAACCAGCTCTGGATCCGTGTTTAGATCCCCTACAATGGGGCATATTAAAAAAAAAAAGATCAAAACACCATTTCAGAATCTAGATTTACATTTTGTTGTTAGGCCCATTCTCAGAAGAGACTTAATTAGACGAAAGAAACAAATGACTTCAGAAATGGTTTGCATTGTTCGTAGATTTATAATCTTATTTAATTGTTGATGTCTTAGATGTTCACATTGGGTATGAAGAACTTCAAGGAAATCCTCAACCTCCTAACAGTATGGTCAGCTCTGCCCGTGAGTCCTAGATGTAAGATGAACCCGGCCCTCATAAAGTTAACAGAAAGAGAGCATTCTGTGATACATGGTGATAGGTGATATTGTTTCAAGTATTCCAGATTTTAACACGTGTTCCTCACTTAACTGGTCATTTCCACATTATCAGTGTGATGAACGGTGGGATTTTAACTAGATCTGGATGAATTTTTTTGAGTGAAAAGTATTTTAACTGAAAAATGGCTTTTTTAATAGGGAAAAATCACAAAAGATTGATTTTTAAAAATTGGGGGAGGGGTCTGAATTTTTTGCAACATTTTAAAATCAAAATGGCTCTCAGAATGCTTGATTTACCAAAATGAAGCAGTTTGGGGTTGGGTTTTTTTTTTTCATTGTTCAAAAAAAAACTGTCAAACAAAAAAGTCACAAACCATTTTCTTATTATTTCAATAAGGTGTTTGATATAAATTTTGGTGAAAAAATGAAAGGTGGGTCACTGCAAAATGGACACAGTTGCAAAACATTTTGTAACGTTTTCCCCCCCCCCAGTTTCTACCAGTTCTAAGTGTTGTCTTCTATTAAACTTCAATACTCTCTATTTTAAATACTTTTTTTTTTTTGTCACACAGGTGGAACTTCATAAAACTCCGCTCTAGCAGAGAGTGATGGACACCAAACTTTCCAATCTTCACACTAGAGACCAATTTAGCTGTTAAGAAAGTGAGGGTCTCATAGCAGAGTATCCTAAACACAGGCTGCCAATTGGGCTAAATAACACCACAGGTTTTAGAGCTGGATGAAGAACATTTCATTGATAATTCTGATGTATCAAGTTAGACACAGGTAACATTTTCCCCCAGTTGGAGAGAGATTACGAGTTCTTCCATTGTTGACAAGTTTAATTAAATACACTGTCCCTCAATCCATCAAAATAAAAGGCCAGATGTGTGCAGCTACACCAGTTTACACCAGATGAGAATTTGGCCCAAACTTTTCAAGTATGTCCACTTAAGTGAAAGAATGAAGATCTGGTGTTTTTCAGGCAGAGAAAGATGGTTTTGTGGAGGAAAGCTGCCAAAACAACAAATGTTTGTTCTGGGCATATTAACCCCAAAGCCCTGATTTGTCCTGGGTGGGAAGGACTGTGTGGAATTTCATTAGTTTGGAAGTGGAAAGTTGTTTTCTCTGACAGTGCCAGACAAATCGTTAAACCTTCACCCTCTGTCCCCTCTCCCTCAGTTGAAATGCAGGGCCACCTAACTGACTTGCTGTGCGCATATTGCAGGAGTTGGCCTGGGAAGGGAAAGCACTAGCTAAAGAGAGAGGGGGCAGTAATATCTGAGCTATGATCGCAAAGCTCTTTTATGTTGATGGCTTATTTTATTTTTTCTTAAATCAACATTAAGAAGGAAAAGTTGAGATATTAATTACCCGTTTACTGCCAATGTAGCGGAAAATGTAATTTGTAGTCCACTTGCAAAAAGAAGAAGAAAGAAAAAAGCTTGCTTAATTTATGAACTCAAATTATTCAAATAACATTTTGAATTTGATTATTCGTATAATTGAAATGTTGCTCTCACAGTCTGAATTGCTTCTGTGAGTTACAATATCAGCAACAGTTAACTAAGAGCTCTCTGTGGAAATGATCACAAGTATGAACAGGAAAGGAAGAGTGACTAGGCCAGTGCATTGAATTTACCTGGGGAAATGTGCCAGATACAGTGTCAATGTTTAATTTGAATTCATGGTACCTACTGTCTCCAGTACCTCTGTGGACACAAAGCTGTAGATACTGGCCTATATTTCCAGCTAGGTTAAGAGCCATCAATTGCTTTGTATCTCTGAAACGAGTTACAAGCACAAATCAGAACATTGCCTGTGTCTGTAACTAGCTGGCAGTGCCTTTGATCAGGTAATTGGGGGCAAGTGCTCAGATCTGTACTTCGGTTCAAATGCAGGTGGAGATTTCGGACCTGAGCATGTACTCAGATTGACACAGACCGACCCCTGTGCCCATGTGGAATCCCACTGAAGTCTGAGCTGTGCAGATCCGATTATAGTTTCAGTGCTTTGTGGGCATGAATGCACCTACAAAAATGAGGCCACCATTTCGAAAATGTGTCCATAGCCTTCCCCCAACAATTCCTCTAGCACTGCTAATGGTGATACTATCACTAATGGTGATACTATTGCTGTTGTTAGCAAGGCTCCAGTTTTGAGGTTCAGCTGTTTGGATGCCAATCTGACGTCTATTCACATCAATCTGAAACCTTTGCTAAATGTTCTGTAACCTAGCATAGGCATGGAGCACTTTCCATTCCTTACTCTAAAGAAAACATATTGTGTTGGAGATTTGAACTGAGAACAGGAATCCAGTGTCAGACATCAGTGAAATAAATTGCCTGGTCTCCCCTCTCCTTGGCACGTCATTAAAAATCACACCGAATCCAGGTAGGGAGTTAGAGGACACAGGCTACATCTATTCAGTAGATTCTCCATTTTACTATACAAAAATACAGCACTGTAAAAGGGTGTGCTCAGCACTGTGGTGCCTCCTGCTGGCTGATGTGGGGAATTAGCTCTGCATATTAGTGCACCCTCTTTGGTTGGTGCCTTGCCACCATCATTCCTTCTCTAGGACCCAGGTCTCTCCAAAGACTGCAGTGTCCTCTTCAGTGACACAGACCTCCAGTCATGTCACACACTGTTTTCCCCCCTTCCGGGGGACCTGCAGTCTGCTGTTCAGCCACTTCGCTTAGTGGCTACGGCAGTGAATTGTCTGGTCACTTCCTCATGGCCCCAGCATCCTCTTTTGCCTTTGCCTCAGGGCGTCAGCCTGCAAACCCCAGCAGCCAGCCAGGAGCTGTCTCTTGCTCCCCTGGTTTCTGCTCATAATTAGGGTAAATTTGTAGCCCAATTGTCACAAGCCACCCTCTCTCTCCCAGTCCCAGTTCCTCATCTCACTGCATTCCAGTCTGGTAGCTTCCTCTTTCTCGCCCTTGCTTCTTGGTGCTAGCAGGGGGAGTACTGAAAACAGAGGAGAGACAGTCTTTCTGTTCTCAGTTTCTGGGCCCAGTGACACAGTAGGCCCTGGCAGACAGGAGGAGCAATTACTGGAAAGAAGAATAATCAGTCCAGATGGAATCTTCAGAAAATTTAGCTGCCAAACTCTAACAGCTCTCTAGTGGGCATGTGCAAACTGTGATTTTTAGAGGCTCATTATTTGGCCAAATTTGGGCAGATTTTCAGATGAAAGTCAAAAGACACATTCCTGATATTAGAACAATACTCCCTACTCCTATCCCTCTCCTGGCCAATTGTCAAGTCCCTGCTCCACTCCAAAGCATGGAGATGAAAAAGCTACTCAGTGAAAAGTTTATAGTAATTTTTTAACATGGGCAAAACAACATAGTTTCTCTGAGTTCATTCACAGAGATGACTGAATTTTTTTTTGCCGGAAAGAAAGAAAGAAAGAAAGAAAGAAAGAAAGAAAGAAAGAAAGAAAGAAATCAGCCCAAAATAGAAACATCCAGCACAGAAAATTTCAGCTCAAACAGTTAACGTCTGGCGAAGTTCTAAGCGACTGAAAACAGAGCATTGCAATGGAAAGTGCTGGGAAACCTTAGTTATAGGTGTCACTATCTATGCTAATAATATAATATAATTTCAAATAGTTTTCAAAGTTTTCATAAATGTTTGCTAGCCCAGGCACGTAATTCACTAGCTCACCTCTTATCATGATGATGATACTGAAAAATCTAATGAAAATGTACTTATCCAACCAAAAACAATTGGGGTGGGTTTTTCAAAGGGAGTAAGGTGGCCATGTCACACTGAATTTGAGTGCCTCACTTCTTTAGGATCTGAAAATCCCAGCCTTAATCAGAAGCGTGAAATAAAATGAGTTAGAAAGATTTTCTTTTTTAATGGTGGATGGTCTTTGCATATTTCGGTGGCACTGGGTATTCAGCTTATCTCTGAAGCACTTCACCCTCACTGATAGGCAGCCAATTGAACAGAGAGCCAAACTGGAGAGACAGAGCGCCCAGCAACATAGAGACCCCATTAACAATTCCAGAGCTGGAGGCCTGAGTGTCAGCTGGGAACAAGGCGCTGACTGTTTGCCTGCGGCCCCATTCTTGTGTTACTGGGTAAAATAAAAGTTCTTTTATCTGAGAAACTTTTTACAATAAAACAACTCTCAGTCATTCACGAGTCAGAGGCGAAGAGAAAAGGGGCTCAGTGTAAAGTGCTGTAAACTGGCACATTGTTTCCAGTCATTTTCTCACTATTCACATACTGGAGGGTGTGGGGGGGGGGGGGAGGGGAGGAGGGGGAAGTATGAGAAAGGACGGGGGCGAGTCAGGAAAGAGGAGGCTAGTCATAGTAACTTTTGACAGAAATGTCGGATGATCATGGCCATTGAAGAGGCCTGATCTTTGCCTGCGAAATCTGCAGTTGAACTCCTGACCATGCATTTCACCCCTGCTTTATCTCTCCTCCATCTCCCAACCCTGTTCACTTTCATCTGCTAGGGTGGCATAGAAAACAGAGTTCTCTCAGACCCCAGAAATTATGTTGCAGTGATTCAAGCACTGGCCCCTGGGTGCCGGGAAGTGATGGACCTCTCTGCCCTGTCCTCATTTCACATCTGGTGTTTTCTTTTTAATGGACCCATTTAGCAACTCAATTAGCTCAAACACTGCAAGGTGAAGATGGTCTGACTCCAGCACATGCCACCTTATGGTTCTGAATACCAACCGCATAATAGATAAGAACCAGGCTTTGAGTCTAATGGTACCTATCATTCAAGAGTCTCCCAGAGCTTCACAAACATTCCTGATCCAAGTCGGGCTCCTGAGTATTACTGCAATACAAATAATATATAATAATAATTATTTATTAATTAAAGAATTAATTAATCAGACTCATGAAGGAGGCATAATCATCCCAATTTTACAGATGTGAAAAAGAAGGCACAAACAGATATTGTAATTTGTATCATCTGAGTAAGTGGTGGAGCTTAGAAGAGAACCCAGGAGTCCTGCCTCATTGTACTACTGTGCAAGCCATTAGCTAATGCTATCTACCATCTTCCAAACTCGAAAGGAGAGTTTCCTCCAGGAGACTTTCAGACCCTTGGGGAGCCTTTGCAACAGGCAAGCCCCTGTAAGAGGGAATGGGCCAGATCCACAGCTGCACTGAAACCAGTGGATCTCCATCTGAGGATCTGGAATATTTCAGCAGTACTTCTTGGTGCAATGTTATAGGATTTTTTTTTTTTTAATACAGAAAACTGCTTGTAGAAAACAATACAACTGACAAGCTGAATGCAAAGGAAAATTAGAATGAGGTCAAAGAAATGGGAAGACTGTGCCTGGAATACTGGTGGGGAGGGGGGAGAAAATGATGGCACAGCATTAGCTTGGGGATTTATCGTCACATATTAGAATAGAGTCCTCACTGAATGCCCATTGCTCAAGCCAGACTCTGTTGTTTATGGCTTGAGTTACCATGAGATTTTAATTCACTAGAGGGAGCTGTGGGTAAGAGTGATGCTGTTCCAGCTGAGGGAAGATTGATTGCTTACATTCAGCCCCCACAGCCTGAAAAATGTTCCCTATTTATTTTATTCAGGTGCTTGTTGTAATATGTTCCAGAGTTGCCAAGTCATTTTTTCCACGAGTGTAAGTGCTTTTCATTCCTTGCTCACCTACGGGATATGATCAATCCCCAGAGCACTCTAGTATTCCACTCCATTGTAGATTGTAGACCCTCCCCCTGCCTAGTGCCCAATCTGGTTTCATGATAGCTGTATGTTTTACACCTGAGACTGCTCAATATTTTATATTTTACAGTTTTTACTTCAATTTGTTTCCTATTTAAATATGACATTGAACTGGATCAGAACTCTTACCTGGATCTTAGATCAAGCCCATCTCCAGTTTCACTGGCAAGCTTCTTCATTGCTGATTGGTATACGAGTATCAAAACAGTATAGAAAATGTTTTAGCCTCATGTCTGTAATGAATCTATGACTGCATGGTCACTGGTTATACCACACACATGCAGCAGGAGAAGTAGACTGCAAGACAAAAAGTATCTCACTGTCTCTCTCAACACCTAAAAGACCCTTGAACTGAAGTACAATCTATGTGGTTCAGTGATATTAAAGCTTATCTTTCTTGCAGGGCAGTGTTTGGAGGACAAAAAAAAAAGTCCAAATACAGATGCAGAACTGATTCCTTCAAGAGGATAGTAGTACCTATGCACACCAGCTTGTGAGTTATATATTGGGCAATCACAAGACAAACTATGTTGCAACAAGATGGCTGACACTTCTGGGAAGGCTAGTCAGGAGTACCCCAACATAACTGAAAGCTTTATTCTGAAAACAATTCTGCAGATCATATTGGGCAGGGGCCATTTCTCAAGAGCTGACCTTTCAAAGCTCTCCACTCAGCAAAAGTAGTCTTTGTGGTATTTTTGGGCCTGAGATGAGATGGCCAGATTTCTGAAGCTAGAGTCAGGCTGAGCTGATTCACCATTGCTTTTTCATTACTTCCCGGTTCATCTTCCTTTGTTTGCATTATGTCTATAGAGATGGCAAGATCTCTGGGGGCATGGGGCATCTCTTTATGTAAGTATTTAAATAACCTGCTACACTGTTTTGACTGTACTTATATTAAACCACTATCAGTACCAACAGTTTGGCATTAATGTCATTATCATTGTGTGCATACTTCCTGCTCCCCATTGGGTCCAGTCATCTCCTTGTAGCATGGCAGAAATGACTGAGAAGTTCACCACTGACCTGCATAGTGGCAGGTAGAATAAATGCTTCATTTTACAAGACACAAGATGACTGTCCATGTAGCCATAACAGTGCTTTCCATCCTAGCAATTAAATGGACACAAACCGGGAAATTTCAGTTTAAAGATGAAATTCCATAGTGAGCTTCCTGTCTTGCTCTTAGACACTAAATGAGCTCTCAAGTAAGTGATGTGTGCTCCAAGATCCCTAGGCAGCAGCATATGGGTTCTGTAATATGTGATATCCCAGCTGGGGTGTGGGTGGGAGGGGACATGTACTCTTAAAAACTGTAGGAGGAAGGCTAGAGATGGTTCCCTGCAGTAGCTCTATAATGAAGCAAAGATGGAGTTGCTTTAGGGCTGATCCTTACTGACTATTAGAAGAAAGAAAAGAAGGACTTGTGGCACCTTAGAGACTAACAAATTTCTTTCTTTCTGTGATACTGTGTTCTAAAGTATAGCAGGGGTTTGAACTGCCTCCTACCATTACCCTAGTCAACAACCTCTTGCTTGTGTGAATTACAAGTTAGCTTTATGACCATAAGCACTAGATTTCAATGTATTAAGCATGGCAGGCAGTGGGTGAACATCCGCAGGGATTTATTGAGTCTAATTTTGTGCCATTACAATGATTACCGCTATTGTTATTAATTATCATTATTATTATTATTTTATTTTATTTTGTGCTACCCAGCCCTGATGCCAACAGGCTTTTACAAAAAAGACAAACAGGAGATTTGAAAGACAATTTGAAATTAGCATGCAGCCTTTTGAAAACTCTGTGAAAAGTTATGGCCCCATTAATGCAATGTTGTGTGAAAAATCTCTCAAGAGCATTTGTCTTGCATGAAATCATGCAGAACACAAAGGAGGTTCAGAGTGATAAAGGTGCAGAGAGTGAATCAAAACCACATGAGGCCAGCTCACTGAGGTCTCAAGAAGTAGGATCTAAAGATTTTCAGGGCTAACCATACATCTATCTAAGTATCTGTATGGCTATATATTATGAAGACTTTGGCATACTGTTTTATTACAAGTATTTGTTATAAATGGTTTTGTTGCTGTTTCAACCTGTAGAAAACATACTTTCCACACATGTATTGCATATACAAGGCAATATGATCTAGTGGATTGAATCTGAGGGTAGACACTGGGAATTCCTGTGTTCTACTCTTGCCTTTGCCATTCATTTGCTAGCTGGTGTGGGGAGACTGTTTTACCTCAATTGCGTCATCTGTAGGGATAATGGACCCAGTTCAGCAAATCATAGGCTTGCATCCCATTGACTTTCAATAAATAATGAATGCCACATGCATTTCGTATGTAATGAAATGTCCTCAGCATATGGCGACTGATTAATTTTGTCTGTGCACCGTGCTCTTTCCCCACTATTTAGAACAAGAGAAAATAACTATGCAAACTTTTCCATTTAAGTCTGAGCTACACTAGGTCTGGATGGAACTTTACGACAGAATTCTTGCCAGCAGCACAACTTCAGGGTTTCAGGAACTCATAAAACACAGTTGCTTTTTCACCTCATATTTTTCATGAAAATGAAGGCAGTCAGATTTTGGAGAGGAAAACCCCACAATTTTCTGTTCTGAAATTCTGGTTTTGCTTGACAGATGGGGATACGTTCTTGTCCCCATCACAAGACTCTCCATCACAGCGGGCATTGATTGCTGGTGGTCTCACTGGAGAGGCTGAGGACTGAATGAGACATGAAGATTGAACATCCCTCTCGTGCATAGTGATGGCCCCTCCTGCTTAGGTTGGGAAGCTTGCATGGCTGCCGTCTAGGCTGTACGTGTTCTCTGGGTAAATTGAGGTCTTTAGTATAAGTCCAAAATAGAGCAAGAGAACACTTTTCACTAGTGTTAGGGTCACACACACACACAAACAGAGAAATATTGTGTCATTTCTACCACGCAAGGTGTCAATGAAATGTGTATTGGTGACCCTATTCTGTGTCCTCAAGTTTCTTTTTCTTTTTCAAAGTGGGTTTCACATCTCCCCCTCTACCATTCTCTTCCTCCACTGAAATCTGAACTCACAGGGATTGTTCTTCAGTTAAAAGGAGTCTGGAAATCACCTTCCTTTAACAGGTTTCAGAGTAACAGCCGTGTTAGTCTGTATTCGCAAAAAGAAAAGGAGTACTTGTGGCACCTTAGAGACTAACCAATTTATTTGAGCATAAGCTTTCGTGCATCCGATGAAGTGAGCTGTAGCTCACGAAAGCTTATGCTCAAATAAATTGGTTAGTCTCTAAGGTGCCACAAGTCTTCCTTTTCTTCTTCCCTTAACAGGTCTTTTGACTCTTGTCGGTGCTTGTTAACGTCTTTAGGTTGAATAACAACAACAAGAAACAAAACAAAACAAAAATCAACCCCCCAAGCCTTTGAATAAAGTCATAACGCCTTGTGTATGGTTTTACTTGTAAAAGCTGTACAGCTGTATAATTACCCCAACTCTGGCGCCAGGCAGGGAAAGTTAGTGACATGTTGAGTGAAACGCTACACTGTGTTAATAATGGTTTTGAAAGAAATCAGAAAAGTTAATCATGTGTGGACACAGGGTTAAGAAGCAATGTAACAGACTATTAAGTTTAATATAGATATGTGATATAAGCATATGCAGACAGCCATTAGCATAAATTCATGTTACAGAAGAGTAGTGCGGCATACCACACGATGGATTTATAGTGTGTGCGGTGGGCAGGGTGGGCATCAAATCGAGGGAGAAGTGGGTCAAAGAATTCATAGATAAGTCTTGAGTCAGACTGGCAGAACCAGGGCACATTTAGGAAGACTGTCTTCAAATGATGATGTTGTCTCTGAGTGGTTATATATCATATGACAGTCACATTGCCTGGCTGCTGTTTTCTATGGGCTAGGGAAGGAAGAAATAAAAGTCTAATGCACAGGCAAGGAGTGTTTCTTTGCATGCCTATTGAACTGCAGGGTCCCACATGTTCAGATGAACTCTTTGGCCTAATTCTCTAATGGAGATACTGCTCAATTCTGCAGTGGCAAAAGTCACGAGCTACTGAGCATGGGTCAGAATGGCATAACAAAGCCCGTTTTCTTTTTTTCACCTGATACCAGGCTTCTTCACTCTTTTAGTTCTGCCAGGTTCTTGAGAGAGCTGAGCAAAAGCTCCATAATGAAATCAGTGATCTTTTTGTGTCTTTTTCTCTTTTGTGGACTGTCCAATTTATCCATTATTCAAAATTAATCGATGGAAGTTCCCCCAGGTTGTTAACTTTGTGGCTTTCCAGCTGAAATTTGAATTTTGGAATCCAAACTCTGTGGCTTAGTGGTGATTAGGGTGTATAATTTCTCTTCCTTGATTGTGTGGATATACATTTAAAGTCATCTGACTATATGTGGTTAAAATTTGCAGCATACCTGTGAGAAAATTTGAATGCACGAAAGTTCCTAGAAAACAGACACAAAAGAGTTTCAAAGTGAGCCCATTCCACTTCATTTAGGGCAAGGTTCTGCCACGCTGAACCTTGATGAGCAGTACATTACTTGGTGTGAAGCCGCATAAAAAATCATTGGGGCTACTGGGTTTTCTTGAAAAAACTTCTGCACCCTCCTACCCCCCCCCCCAGATCCAGTTGTTGGGGCAACCCAGAGTAATAGATAAAAGGCTGCAATTTGACTTTCAACAATATCCAGACCCTCGAGGCAACTATTTGTACTGGATCATTTGCCCTTCATAATCCCAGAAAGGGGCTTTAAAGTCAAGAAGCTGCGTTCGTTTCTATGCCATTCACAGTAGAGCCAGGCCAAAATTTTCAGACCAAATACTTTTCCATGAGAACATGTTGATTGGATGGAATTGACACGTTCCATGGGGTCATGTTGATTTCGCTGAAACTTTTGACGGAAAGCAGGCAGACAGGTAAGCTGGCTAATGAGCCTGCCTGGTTCCCTGCCAGTCCAGGCTCCCCTGGCTCCCTAGGTGGGTGCTTACCCAGCTGCCCAACTCCCCAAGCAGATGGCACTCTGGGGAGTTGGGGCGCACAAGAAGCAGCTGCCTGGGGCACTGTGCAACCAGAAGCAAGCCCCAACTTTCAGTTTGGTTCTGCTGAAATTTTTCCTCCCATGAAAAAATCTTGATTTTTCAAACTTCCCATCCCAATTTAGGATGTTTTTCCCACCAAAACCAAAATTTTTCTGTTGTGGAGAAGTTCTATTTCCCCGCCAGCTCTAATTTAGAGCACAGAACAACAACAACAATGCCAGCAAAACAGCAGGCCTGATTCATAAATAAACCATTCATTTAAAACAACAGACCCCAAAGATATTGTTAGAAGTTGCCCTGTTACACATGCTACTTATTTCATGCTACGTTTTATTTATACACCAGCAACCCCCCTTAAATGTCTTCATTTTGTTTTTCTATTGGGAATTTCCATAGCAGCATGATCACCATGTAACTGGGGTTACATCTGGAAAAATAGACTTTCTCCTTAGCTTCAAGAACCCTTGAGATTCAAGTGAAAGCTGGCCCCAGCCTACAAAGTTCCAGTCTTGTCTCAAATTTGATGTGTTTGGATCCAGGATTTTGGTTCAGCGCCTTACAGAAATAGATCTGGATCTGAACTGCCCCCAAATTTAAGGGTGATCAGCTTTGTGGATTTTGGGTTGGGAGTGACTCTTGTTCAGGTAGTTTATGTAATCCTTCAGATTTAAGGGGGGGGGGGTCTTACCAGGGCCAAAGCTCTGAACAGCTTGAAGTCTACCCCCATTCTTTTTAATACATTATTTTACTTGAATCCTTTTGAGGAATGCAGGTCTTTTGAGGCATGTTGTTCTTGCCAGTGCTGCACTAGGGTTCTGTTTTGTTTTCTTCAGGGTGGAATTTATAACACTATTCTTCAGAAGGAAAAGAAAACCACACAAACTTGAAGAACACCAATCACGGACTGCACCAAATTGGATTTTTGCTGTTTGCACTTTGATGGCAAAGAGCAGTATGTTTGTGTGGCTTGCATTGCTTGTGCCTGGAAGATCACTGACCAGGAGACCACTTGAGACCAGTGCTGAGCTGCTGAATGGAATGTAATATGCTGCAGATGATAACATCACAAACGTGAGGCGGGACATGGGTGTCACTGATAATCCTCAGGGCTGAGGTGACACACAGCAAAGAAAGAAACTTTGCAAAGTTCCTTTCTCTTCTGGAGAAGGCAGGAAGAAGGAAAGAGGAATGACAATATTTGTTCCAGAATTCTCAACAAAGGAGGAGCAAAGAGATCAAGCAGAAATATGACCAAATATACCATGCATACTGTATGTATTGGACTGAATGTACTGTGCACATAATGTATATGTTCTTACCTCTTGGTACAGTTAGTTGTGCTGATATTTAGAATACTTCCATTTCTTCGCTGCTACCTATTAGCTTATTATTGAGTGCTGAATAGCTCTTCATCTTTCTTGTACATTGATCTATTTTCTCAAAATTAATTTAAAAAGAAATTCAGTTGGAAAATGAAGAGGATTTTTAACCAAGACTGTAGAGGGGAGGTTAGATATTGTCTTTTACTGTCTTTCTCTTGCTGACCAGCTGAGCCGACTGAGCTATATTGCCAGGCTAGACCCTGCCCCCCCCCATATAAAATAAATCCCTCCCATCACAGTTATTAACATTCCAATTCATCACAGTGATCGTTTTAAAAACATCAGCTCCTTCAGCACTGGTGGAAATTATTCTAACATTTCATTTCAATAAAATCCCACACTGATCCTCTGTGTATAAGCAATCAATGGGTTAAGTTAGATCACTAACGTATGTTCCGTGACCCCAGAATGCTTCATCAAATGTACTCATTACCGAGTAAGCAAGTGAATGAGTAGTTGTGAGCCGCAGTTTAAGCGCTGATGGGATTGTGTGTGATCCCCAACGTGGCCGAGGTATTTAAATTTTGATTTTTGTAATGGGCTTTGACATGTTTCATTTCCTCCGTGGGAGCACTCAAGACCTCTGAAAGTAAATGTTGCTAAAAAGTCATCAAGGCAGAATATTAAAATGCCATCAAATGAAAATTTCACTAATGCAATCCGGCTAGGGCTTCAGGTACCAGAACGAAAAGGGGAGTGTCAAAGGTCCCGCTTCTTTTAGTGAAACATTATTTGTTCCTCTTCACTGACTGTTTCTCCAAATAAATTATTTAAAGTCTTATTTCTTTTTTCTCCTGGGACCTTTAAAGTTCAGCTACGCTTAAGGGGAGGAGTACGGAGCGGGAGGGAGCAGGGAAGAGGTGTCATATCTAGAAATGTAACAAATCATTGCCCATGCACTAAATGTGTCTAAAGAGATGGTGGTCATTTGCTGGATATCTATGGCCCTGATCCTATGACGGGATCTGCATGGGCATAATCCTGCAGTGGCAGTCCAAGGAGGAGCAGGGGCCACTGTGCATGCATCTCATTGCAGAATCAGGAGCTGGCCCTGCAAGGCTCTGAGCACATTCCCTTCCCATTGACTGGGAACTGAGTGTACTCAGCAACTTAGAGGAATCTCTCTGTACCCTGCAGGATTCATGTCCTTTCTTTAGCAACAAGGGGCTGCTGTCAACTTCTTTTGCCCATTCCCTACTGAAATGATAAGCAACAAGCATTTGAAAGGAGTAATGATAAGCAACAAGCATTCAGAAAGGAGTAATGAGGTGGCAGGAAAGCAATGAGATTGTAGTACTGGGAAGCGGGGGTAGAGAGCTTTCTTCTGAATGGAAAGCAGAAAGGAAAGAAACAAAAGGGTGCTGTGTTTGGAATAAAAGGATTCAGCTCTGATTTCACTTCCACAGGTTTTACACCAGTGTAACTCCCTGCCTGTGTTATGCCTTATTTACACTGATATAAGACAGGAGAAAACTTAGGTCCATTCTACTTGAGTCTGGAGACCAATCAGTAAAATAACAATTGCTTTATTAAGAAAAGCTTAATTCAGCTGAGTTTCATTGAAACTTCATGAGCAGAATGAAGCAGAAAGGTCCTGGCCTGTTGCAGAACTCTGTCTTGTATGACTCTCACTGGAAGATATTATATCAGTGGACTCAGTTAATGGATCACAGGATGGGAGCCTGGTATCATCAGGCCTAACTCTGATTGGCTGAATATACACAGAAGGCTTGACTCAGTCAAGCTTCTAAGAGTTACTTAATTCATTTATGGCTGTTGCATACACCACCAGACAGAATGCAGGCTTCACCAAGGTGGTGAATAACTTTTCATGAAAGGTTGCAAAGTAACAGAGGTTCCAACTGATATTGGCTGCACAGCCAAAAGATTCTGTATAGCCCATCTAGAGGGATTTTTGCAGTGAGTGAAATGAATGAGAGTTTTCCTCTCCTGTACATTAATACATATATAATTCAATCTGTTCTTATTAACACAAACTGAAAGACACACTGGAATATTCTTCCCAACTCCTCCTCCTCCTCCCGTCCCCCATTCCTCCCCAAACCATACCCAATCTCATTTCAATCCCCTTCTACCTGCCATTGACATTGTGCTGTCTGATTTCATGGGGGATGGAAATGGTATTTCAGCTAATTATCTACCGGAGACTGAGCCAGGGGCTTAGGTGAGCTCCAAAAATTAAACAGGGGGAAGAAAAAAAACCTTTCTAAAAATCAAAATGGATTAGTTAGAAAACAGTGAGCCTTTTCTGGGAAACCCTCCGACAACCAAACCACCTGGCTAAGCAATCAGAGGTTTGGGCTTCTTGCCGCCCAGGGAGTATTTGAGTTTACAAAGCATATACAAATGCCGTTCACTTTTGGGGGATTTTGCAAACACCTGATCTGTGAGCCATCTGCCAAAATTTTGACTCAGATGCATTTCAACTCAATTGGGATTAGGGTGAGTGATCCAGAAATGTGCATTTCAATCTGAATATTGTGGGTCATGTCCCAGGACATTGGTTACCTTGTGTACTGTGGTATTCAATATGCAAATGTGATGCAGCATGAAGTGATCCAAAAGAAAGACGTGAGAGAGAGAGGAGAAAAAACAGGGCAATATGTCAGGGAAGGATAGAAAGCTGCAGTCAGGGGAAGGGATGGGAAAGAGAGGTTGGGGCAAAGCTGTAGTAGGAAATAGAAGATGTATCAGAGCATAATGCAGTGTATTAAATAGAAAAAAAGAGGGGATGGCAGGAAAAAGCTAGGACGAGAGGATCAGGAGAAGAAAAGTACACTCTGCTGGAATAAGAACAGGAGTACTTGTGGCACCTTAGAGACTAACAAATTTATTTGCGCATAAGCTTTCATGGGCTACAGCTCACTTCATCAGATGCATAGAATGGAACATATAGTAAGACGATATATATACATACAGAGAACATGAAAAGGTGGAAGTAGTCACACCAACTCTAAAAGGCTAATTAATTAAGATAAGCTATTATCAGCAGGAGAAAAAAGACTTTTGTAGTGATAATAAAGATGGCCCATTTCAGACAGTTGACAAGAAGGTGTGAGGATACTTAACATGGGGTAATAGATTCAATTTGTGTAATGATCCAGCCACCCCCAGGCTCTATTCAAGCCCAAGTTAATGGAATCTAGTTTGCAAATTAATTCCAGTTCAGCAGTTTCCCGTTGGAGTCTGTTTTTGAAGCTTTTCTGTTGCAAAATTGCCATCTTTAAGTCTGTTACTGAGTGACCAGAGAGGCTGAAGTGTTATCCTACTGGTTTTTGAATGTTATGATTCCTGATGTCAGATTTGTGTCCATTTATTCTTTTGCATAGAGACTGTCCAGTCTGGCCATGTGAGGGATAGGAATCCAAGCCAAAGCCCACTGAAGTCAATGGAAGTCTTTCCATTAACACTGAGGATTTGAATCAGGCCCCAAATGAAAAAATATTCATTGCATTTACACATAATTCTGTCATCAATTTTCTACCTTCAGGTATCTCACAAACCCTGGTTTTCCAAACTCCAGCTTAACTGAAACTCTACATTAGCTGAAGTTCACTGGTGACCCCAAGTGCATTGATTGAAGGTGTCTTGCATAATCGTAAGCTCTACAGGTCTGGAGATTCAGATTTTAGTCCTATCAAAGTCCTAATATCCACTGGTTGAATCTAAATTCTGAAGAGTTCTTAAATTCCACAAAGGCAGAGCTCCTCAGCAGCCCAGTGATTTCTTGATAATCATGACATCCAAAAGTATATTGTCTCTTCCTATAAATTACTCTAGGGTCAAATTCGGTCACAGATACATCCACAAGTGAGATTAAAGTCAAAAGAAGTTGTGTATGTGCATCTGAGTGTAATTTTTGTGATGAAAACCTCTTGAGAACATGTTTCCCTGTCAGATTCCCAGAACTTTCTAGTTACAAAGGGCTTGGCAGAAGCAGCTAAACTTTTCAGTCCTTTTCCAAACTGATGTATTGAGTCTTTTGATGGTCTGTCCATCACTAATCAATAGATCCAGAATTCCCTTCCAGTTCACAGATATGTCTTCTTTGCAGTTTCATTTCAGAAGTGCGGTCTGGTGATTAGATCAAGGAACGGGGAGGAATAAGACCTAGGTTCTGTCTCCTACTTTGCTACTGATTACTGGGTGGCTATGCTGCTTCAGTAGAAACAGAGAGAAACATTTGGAAACCAAACGAGACCATTTGAAGGATGCTAATTGAGGCTGTAGGAATGTCTACTAGAGACCCCACAAAGAACACAATTCTCATGGCATTTCATCAACTTGTCCTGGACAAAATCAGAAAACACTGAGATTGGCATTGGGAAAAAAGGTCAAAATAAAAATTGTAAATCAATTTTTTTTGGTCCTCAGAAAGTTCTCTCTTATGACGAGTTATCTTTTAATCAGAGCTGGTTTATCCTTCTTACTGTATCATTTCATCAGGGTATAGAAAGTGTAGGACTCCACTACAGTAAATCTAAAAGTAACTTTTTTATTTAATGTAGGCCTCGTCTATACAATGGTGTAACACACTCTACACAATGTGATTTCTAAAGTACATTAACTTGTCAGTAGCCGGTCTGGGTAGACCCTGTTGGTATGCTCTAATCTCATGCTTTTTCAAATGGTACTATATTAAAGCACACAAGGAAACTTTTAGTGCCCACCAGCAGGATCTACATGGACCAATTAACGTGCAACACATTAGTGAGCGTTAAAAAGAGTGCATTTCCCCAGCATGAAGACAAGCCCTTAGAAGGCCCAGGCAGAGGTTTAACACTACACAATTTAACAAAGCTTTGTAGTGTCAGTCTGTATAGTGTCAATGTTGCTTTGAGATTTGTCAGGAATGATGCTGCAGGGTCAACCACAGATGACTGAATTCCATCCCTTTGCACAGTCCAAGATTCTCCACACTGTAAGTTCCAAAGATGACAAAAAAATCATAGATTTATCCAAAATACTTTGAGACCAAATGGGATTTTACAATAACTTTCAAAACTCAATAGAGATTTTTTATTTGTCGTTTGCAAGTTCATTGCATTAAAGCGTACTGTATTTAAAAGAAACAAACCCCCAAGAGACACCATTTAGAAAAGATTTTAAGATGCCACTGGGAGCATTTGATGCACATCTTCCTCTAGAGCTCAAATCATTTGGCCTTGTTTTGTCTAACTTGGCATATTGCAGATGTGATGCTTGCAAAATATGCCATGTTTACTTCAGTTTCGTCTCCAAAAGCTCAATCAATACCACAGCCTCATAGCCTCTTTTTATAATTGGCAATTACAGCCTGCCTGCCCTGACACCCAAATACCTGGTATGTATCTTATTCCAACTCTCCAACTTCCCGAAGCGGACAGCTTAATGGAAGCTGTTGTGGACTTGCATTTAGAGAAAAAGGGCTGGCAGGCCTCAGGACCTTACTTCCTAACTGGGACAAGTCATTAACTCACTACCTGCTCCTCAGCAAGTCATTTGATCTCCTTCCATCTGACTTAATTCTGCTGGAAAACTGGTTGCAAAGGAGCTAATTTTTTGGATGGGATTCCTAGGCAACAAAATGAAAAATGAATTAACACAAACTTCAAACATTTCCTTTGGAACTTTTGGAACAACAAAAATTGGTGCAGAGAAGAAACGGTGGGTCTGGTTCTCAACTAGCTAGTGCCTCATGTACTTTACCGAAGTGAGCGAGTGCTAAGAGGGTGATTCCATTTTGATTTGGGAAGCTGAGCTAGAGAGATGGTTCCATCTTAAGATCTGGGTGAAGGTCCATAGGAGGTGAGACTGTCTAGTCAAGCAGCAATGTTCCTTTTGACCAGCCACTCCCTGCCACTGTACAGCTGGGGGGCTGCACAGCAAAGCAGGGCACCATTTGCTTCATATATTCCTGCCATTGTACCACATTTGACCTTGAGCCACATGTTGCTAATATAGTCCCCCTCTGCCCTTGAAAAGAGTCTGCCCATAGCAACAGTGTTAAAATGTCTGGGGTGCCTTTGGGGAGTGGAATGTAGCCAACTTGCGCTGGGGAATGACCCAAAAAATATTTGATGGTGAACTTGGACTTTCCTAGGTAAAAGACACAGTGAGCTGGCACCCTAGAAGCATTCTGCTTTCAAAGGCAAAACAAGACTGCACCTGTCACAAACCTTCAGTGTTCACAATATCAAAATCCAGTTTAAGCACATAGCTCCAGTTACGTGGACTCACGAGTTTCCAGAAGTTCACTGGTGTCTGTATCCTTGGGGAGGAGGGGGGAGATTTGGACATCATGAAAAGCACTGCTCCGTGTGTAATAGCCGTGAAAAAAGCAAAGAAGAATTAGGCAATAATAATATAAATTATATAATGTGATAAATGGTATTCCGTCACCTGATAGGATATACTCTGTTGAGTTTTGGACATCCTAGCTGCAAAAGACAAAGAAACAGACAACAAACCTGAGCTCTATTCCTAGCTTGGCCGGTGGCTGATGGGTGACCTTAGGCAAGTCAGTTCACCTTTCTGTGCCTCAGTAGCCCCATCTGTAAAATGTGGCTCCTTTGTAAAATGCTTTGAGATCTACTGAAAAAAGCTAGGTATTATTATCAATTATACAAGTTAATAGTTTATTGCACAGTGTCTCATTAACCTGTGGAAATCGCTGAGACAAAACATCACTAAAGCCAAGAGCTTAGCAAGACTGAAGAAAGAATTTGACATTTGTGCATATGAGAACACCCACAGTTACATTAGATATGATGACAATGTATTTATTATTATTTTTTTTAGCAGTGATGTAAATCCTCTTGTATCGGGGCAGAAGTCAACCACTAACTGGTGCCACTCAGGAAGAAACTTCCCCTATGGACAGGTTATTCCAGAATTGTCCACTATGCGGTTTCTGGAGCATTCCCCAAAAGCAGCTCACACTGGCCATCATCGGAGATAGGATAATGGACTGCATGGTTCGCCAGTCTGGCAATTCCTATACTCTGGTGTACTATTGTAGTCCCTAAAATGAGCCCTTAATATGTGTATAATTTACAGACTCTTCTTACACTGAAAATGTTCCCTTCAGAAGAAAGAAAAGTCCATTTGGCCCCTGGTCTGGTTTTTGCTGATACAATTCTGAACGAGTACATCAGAACAAAGAACTGTGTGGGAGCTGTAGAAGACATAATCCGAGAGTAACAATCCTGCATCCTTTTCCTGGGCCTTTAATGGTATATGTATGGAAATGCAATAAATGTGACATAGCCCATTAGGCAAGAACAAATTTTCTTCCCATAATTTTATCTTTGTTTAATTGAATATTTAATTGATATAAATATGAAACTAATTTTTTCCCGTGTTCAGTACATTTAGCAAGAAGTGTTGATCCTGGGCTGTATCTCGAGAGGCATTTATGCAGACACGGACAGCAACCATGCCCTTCTTGTCCCCTTCTGTGTGCTAATAGAAGTGAGCGGGTCATTTGGCATTAGCAAAGGAGTAACTTAGCATTTGCACTGAGCTGAATCTTGCCAGACTGTGTGCATATTGGAGCCAGTAGACAGCGGCTCCTTTCACGTTGATGAATGGCTTTTTTCAAGCGTTCTGCTCCCTAGTTATGAGAAGGGTGACCCGGTCAGGAGACGACTTTATGAAGCTATAAAAAATGTATGTCACTTCGGACTCTCTAATGTCACGGAAAAAAAAAACCCTCTGTGCACAAAAAATGGCAGGGTAATAAGCCTGTTTTCAATGCTCTAAATAGCTTTCTGTCTACAGCCCTGTGTATCCCTGTGAGCTGGGGCTGCTGCTTGCTTCAACAAAGCATTGGGAGTTGTGTGTGTGTATTTAAAAAGGTTGATTCTCTTTGCCTTCCTATCACAGAAAATGCTTATCATGATGACAACAAGGCATTCGGAAGGCAGGTGGGGCAGCAGTACATGGGGTGCTGAGAGAAAGGTGCAAAAAAAAAATGTAATCCACTCAAGGTGGCTCTGACTTTTAAGTATGCAGAACAGCTTGAGAGAAAAGCACTATAAAGCAAAGTAGTTTTGAAAGGGGCCTTTCATCTAATATTTTAGAAAGTATTTTCTCTGTGCCACAAAGAATAAAAAGCAAATGGTTGCCAGGTACGCTTGCCCCCATGCCTTTGGTCGAATACTCTGGAGTTTAAAGATACTGCCATGTAGATTTTAACAAAGACAGCCCTCATTATCATTCATTGAATTTTCCCATTCCTTTTTAGGCTTTGATATGCATATTTCATTGCATTGGATGTGTTTTCCTTCCCCCTCGCCCCCCCAGAGATGTAGCACAGTTTATAACTGATGTTAAAATGTTAATTTGAACAAGGTAAGTGGCCCAGAGGATCAAGGTCAGAGGTCTCTTCTTTATTAGGGTTTCAATTAGTCAGAGGCAAACTTGGGAACACCCAGGTTTTGGGTTTGTATGCAACCCCTGCCGAAGCTGAGTTGTAAAAGCAACTGAACTCCTACTTCCAACCACTATTTTTCTTTCCTGTTTTTCCTGGTGGAATTTCCAGGTCTGTCCCCTTCTAGCACTGGAACAATTTGCATCACGGTAGAAAGGAGATGAGTCGTTCATCAAGTGCCAGGCTCTGTTAAATCATGGAGATTTCTGAATGGAAACTTGGAAACCTCCCTGGTTATTTGATGCCTAAACAGAGGCAAGGGGATGAACAAATTCAGCAGAATTCAACAATAGTGACTTGTAAGCTGGTCATAAAATGGGTGTGAGTGACAAAGAATTGTAACTTGTACCAGCCTGGCATTCTGTGAGTGTGCCAAATGGTTGTAAATCACATCCATTTAGTATTCTCTGGAGGCCAAACTCATCCTAATGTAAGCTCCCATTGAAGATAATGGACTTGATTCTCTTCTCATCGCAAACAGGTCATTCTAGTTAAGTCAAGGAAGTTACATCTGCATATCCTGTGACCAACTCAGTAATGTCATGACCTTTCAATGTGTGATGCCTATCTCCTCTATGAGAAGCATTATTATTCCCATTGTGCAGATGGGGAACTGAGGCTAAGTCACTTGCCCAGAGTCACACAGGCATTCTGTGCAGAGCAGGAAGTCAAACTTGGTTCTCCTGTATCTCAGGTGAGTGGCCCAACCAACGGAGTTACAGTTGCATAAAACTGGAGCATGGGAGAGGAGAATCAGGCCCAGTGACGGTTGCAACTGTTTATGACAGGGCTACATTTGGACCCTGCAAGCCAAACTCTTGTCTTTCCTACAGTGAGGTAAATTCAGAGTAATTGCATTAGGTTAAATCCACCAGTCAGTGGACCAAATTCTGCTATGAAGCTACTCTATAGTGATAATGGTGTAACTTCAACTGACTCTGTATGTACCCCTTTGTTTGGGAGAGAGAGGAAAGAGACCATGATTTATCTGATTGGGGGACTTCTGGAAACAAATAATGGATAAGAAAAATGGTAATGACTAACACAGAGCCTTGATCCTAAACTTACTGGAGTCAATGGCAAAACTCCCATTGATTTCAGTGGTGTAAAATCAGGCCTAAAGTACTAACCATTATACAAACATAAAGGAAGGTACAGTCACTGCCCCAAAGAGCTTACAGTCTAGAAGGAAAGACATACAGACAAAGAAAAATGGTTTGTAGCTAAGATCATGCAGTGGCTCGCTGCCAATGCTGGGAACAGAACCCAACTATTCCAGCCTCCCAGTTCCTCGTTTTAATTAGCAGACCACAAAGAAACCTCCTGTGCCAGGTAAACACACAGGAGAGACTGCAGTATGGTGTTAGTTGCCTCGCTGGCCTAGATCTCCTGCTTCAGCCCAAATGGAGATAAGCCCTGTCTTCCAGGATGCATGAGTGGAGGCAGTCACTGTGGCAACTCCCAGGGTCGCTATTTAAAGCTACACTTTTCTTTCCTCTGTGCATTTGTCCCCTGAACATGTTTAAGCTCAGTAACACATCAAATATATAGTTTTGCAAGAAAAATCCCCCCCCACTTAAGAATTTATTAACAATTTACATAATTGCTTAAGTAATCTGCATAATTGACAGAAAGTTTAATTTGACCCTAGTTCAAATGCAACACTTATGGTTTTAAATTGAAATGGGTATAATTCATTTATGAGAGTAATTAATCCATAGTGTCTAACAAATACAGTGTATGCTGCCTGAGGCCTTCAAGGCCAGAACATGCCATTAGGATGTTTTATTTAAATATGTCAAATCTGTTCATCTCCACAGCTGCCTGCGTTCAAATATATCAAACGTTCAGCTTGACCTTTAAGTTGCCCCTCTGAAAACAGGGCATTTAAAATGAAAATCACAGATTTACCCCTCTGCCTAACAAAGGGCAGCATTGGTTTAAAGTAACTGCAGATATTTTGGGTGAGTGTTCTCAGTGAAGTTATAATTTACCCAAGCAACTATGCTGATTTAAGGGGCTGGTTTTGCCCTTTCTTTAAGTAAAATTGACCACTTTGCAGAGGGCATCACAAGACCCTTTACATCCCATGTAAGCCCTCTACCCAGAGCTCAGTGGTGCCCAGATCTTTGGGCTGGTGCCCTACAAAGATATCATTTTCATCCATTGAACTATCCCTCACTTGTTGATTTCCCTGGGACTATTTCCAGACTAACGCACTACTCAATGTGCGTAATGTGGCAAGTGTAAGCCCTCAGTGTATGATTTAGAAAGAGACCTTCACCTTACCATTGTCCAGTGCAACTAAATATGGGAACAACTGTCAGTGAGGGATTGATTCTGGAGTCCTTACATATTCTGGAGTAGTACCTTACTCCAAAAGTAGTCCTATTGAAACCATTAGGGCTACTCGTGGAGTAAGATAGTCTATCACCCTTACTCATGCTGAGTAAGCTGGCTTTTAGGCATTCAGCTTCTTTATATGTAGGTACACACTGGTGCTTAGATGGCTAATTGACACCAGTTATGCCTGCACTTTCAGTAGATTCTACTTAGTAACAACTCTCAGTTCCCAGCTACATGTTGCTATTACCCAAAAGTTGTCCATAAGCGCAAGGCACTGTTTTCAGGGGGACAGATAGAAAAAACAAGCACAGAACAATGATACATTGTACAGAACAGTAGTTGTGAAACTGTTTATTAACTTCCTGTAATAAAGAATACCCAACATGACACGCAGTAATGGATAAACTGTATCATGTACCACAGTGCTGAGAGCAAATTTACGAACTTTCAGCTTGCTATGTATCTCAAGAAATACTGTGAAGCCGAACACAATTCTAAGACACAGCTTTTAACATCCCCCCCACCACCAAGAAAACTTGCAAAACAATTACAGTATAATGTCTCTGGATGCTCAACAGTCCTGTACTTCCAGTTAGTGCTCCTTATATGTCACACAAATTAAAGCAGCATAAGATTTTACAAAAAATAATGTTTTTAATGACATTTGTCCGATGTTGTCTGCTTTCTACATTTTGCCACATCCACCTGTAAATGCTTCCCAGTTTTGCATGCAGCCTTGTAACTGGACTCAAATCCATGACTCTGGCATATCCTGCAAAAAATGTCCACTGTACATAACTGCCTTGTGAGGGAAATCTCTTTGGGTTCTTCATCCTCTGTACTAGTCCTCTTGTGCCTGATCAGCCTGTGGGTGCTTTACAGCTTCTGCTGTCTCCAGAGGTTCTGCCTCAGAAAGCTCCCCTTCTGGCTCTGAATGACTGTCAGACTCAACAATGGCCTCAAAATCCTCTGCCGTTAGATTTGTCAGACGTTGACCAGTGTCCACCAGACCATCATTTTCTGTTGTTGGTGAAAACCCGCCCTGAAGCAGTCTAGAACCATCTGCAGGAGAATAGAGGCTCATGACGCCTTAGCAAGATGAAGTGCACCAATCAGAGATGTTTTTTGGCAACATCTACCGCTCCTAGGTGTGGGTCAGCACCCAGAGAGGCAATAATGCGTGCATTAGGACAGGCATAGTCATGACCTTTGACATTTTTAATGACATCCATGTCCATTAGCTGCTTGACTGAGGTTGTGTCCAGAGGCAGGAATTTTAACACAATCTGTGATGGCTCTACATTCGCTGAATGAGCTGGACAATTGTTAATTAAAAGGCACACGTGTCTACAGCTCCCTGTTCCAGTTCTTAAGCCACACTTCAAACTTGTCATCCATGCACTGGCTGAGTTTCTGTAGAGCACAGGCAGCTTTGAGTAGTCCTTAGGGAGACAACGAAGGTACTTGCTCTTTCCCATCGTTTGTCCAACACGACAATTGGATACAGTCCATAGCTTTATTTTCCTTCCTGCAAACCTTTCTTTCAGCATGCCAAAAACTGTGTCAGGAAATCCCGGGCAGAAGAGACCAGTCTTGTGAGCACTGAAGATATCATGTGGCTGATACTGCTCTAGAATGCTGAGCGGGGTGTCTGCCCCCGGTTCAGTAGCTGCCGGAAGGTCAGCATCTTGTTTCTTGCCATGCTCCTTATGCCAAACCATGTTGTGTCAGGCTTCCCACCCATGAAGCCAGCTATCTGAAGAATTAAAATCCTTCCCCTGCTTTGCCACCAGCTGGCACGCTCTCAGTTTCAGCATCAGCCCAGTGAGACAAGCACCTGGGCCAAACTTACGATGAAACAAGAGCCACAGTACGTCACTAACATATGCCTCCTTTCACAAGAAGCAACATACTTTGAGATACTAAACCTCCTAGGTATTCTCACATACCCAGACCAGGACCCAGACATTATCAGCGATAGACAGGTCCATGTGTTTGGAAGCCCTGGTGCACAGCGTGCTCAGCAGCTCATGCTCAGAGGCAGGAAATTGACTGCAGGTAGCACTTCCCTTCTAAAAATGTTGCTCTTAATCAGCATGCCTGTGGCTCATATCTCAATCCCACTAGCCCTGATGTTAATGGGACAGGGCTGGTTTGGGGCAATATGTCGTCATTAACTGCAAGTTGCTATTATCAGGATGGCTAGTAAGTGGAACCTACTGCATTTAAATCTGCAGTCACTTGTGCCCATTAAGTTGTGCGTACAAAATGAGAAGTTGCTTCTAAACCCAGGCTGTAAGAGGGCAACCCTGTCTGCAGTGCCCTGGGGGGTGGCAGAGCACTACATAACAGGTGCATCCGCCTCAGTTTCCCCTCAGGAACCGAAGGACTCCACACTAGTCTCTCTTTCCTTAATACTCCTCCTCCTTGGGGCTGGTTTATTACAAAAAACGAGATACAAGTAGTCCATAACATGACTCTCAACCTCTAGTCCATTTATCACCCTAGTGCACATAGTCCTTAAAACCCTAGTCTTTCCAGTGGGCACCCTCATCAGTTTCTCTGCTGCGAGTCCTTCCACATCACACTTGGTGTCTTTGTCTATGCCAATACTCTTTGTTAGTCCTCTTCTTCTGTCCCTGTGTCAGAACAGCTACCCCCCTTCCATCCAGAATGCAACCCTGCTCATCCCAGTGGGAACCCCCCAGCCTCTCTGCTGGGAGTTCATCCTCACCAGGGGAGTATCCCTCTCTCCCCCTGGCCTTGCAGACTACTTCGTCTGCTGCTCCTCTTGTCTTCAGCCCTCTGGCCCTGGTTCTCTGGCTTGAGGAGGTCAGCCAGCAAATACCTGTTGCTGTTTTCCTTGACTTCAGCCTCCCCTCAGGAAACATCTTCTGCCTCTGGCAGCTCTCACCTGCCTTTTCCCTGACTGACTCTAGTATCCTTAAATCTCCAGTTCTCTGTCTCACACTCATCTCCTCTCCAAGGTCCAGGTGCCCTGATCTTTCATAGCCCCAGATGCTGCCCTGTCCTCTTCACTGGGTGAACTGGGAACATGTGTCTGGCACAGGGGAGCTGGACCTACTTCATTCACTGGGGCCAGCCACCCTGTGATACAGGCCCTAAATCTTCAGATGCATCATACATTTAAAATACCATCCTTCCTTTTCTGTAAGGCTCTGGCAAAGTGAACTGAATTCATCTGAGTGGCAGAAGCTGGGAATATCTCCCCAGCAGAGCAGGAAAGAGGAGTTCAGTAGCAAAGCAAGGTTCCCAAGTTGCAAAGTTGAGATCCTGATGTGGACCTGAACTTTCCCAGTTTTTAGGGGTGTTTGTTTCTGAGGTTCTGGTTTGGGTCCATCTCTAACTGTGACATAGGTATTTTGCATGTCTGGCTAAGTCATCTCCTACCAGCACTCAACAGAAAGCTACAAACACCCGAAAGCAGCAGTGACAACTGTAGGAGCAGGGAAAAGTATTCCAATGGACTTGTTTGAGTGCAAAAATAAACTTCTGCAAACTATGTTATTCATGCAGTTGTTGAAAGCTGATCAGGCTGTTTTACTGAAATGCATATACTAAAAACATCAGGTGGGAAACTCCAAAACATTATGGGACTTGGAACTCAAAATGGTAAGGACTCTGCCCTTTCATCTGCAGTCAAAGGAGGAAAGAAACCTTCTTGCTCAAGAGATCTGTCCTTTGAGCGCATTTCAAGTCAGATCTGTTGACTTTGCCAGTTAATATATTATGTGGTATACATGTGAGAGGCAGAGACAAAACACCAAACGATTGTGTGCCAGATTGATCTTTCAGTTACACTGGTGTATATACAGATTAAAGCTGGATATTAATGGGTGTGTGTGTGTGTTTGCTATATTGCTTCCATGAATTAGAATGAGGGAAACCAACAACAGGATAGTGGTGTTTCCAACTCTCACGGTTTTATCACAAGTTCACAATATTTGATGTTTTATGTAAAGTTCCAGCTCCTGGAAATGAGGGGTTATGTGAGAATCTCAGCTTTAATTTTAAAAAAAGAAGTAAGTTTCTAGCCCTTGTGGTTGCAGAGAAGAGCTTGGAAACATGACTCAAGTGGACCCTAAAAGTTCAAAAACCAGAAGACAAATTAAAAGAACCCACCTGGTAATTATTTTTTTTTAAATCTTGTGGCTTTTCAACCGGTCTTCTGATTTCTTTTTGAGGCCTGACTCCTCATTTTTTAAGCAACATTTAGGGTTGGCAATATTGGGATAGGAAGGAAGGTGAAAATGCCTGGCTTAGCTGTTGCTAGTTCAGTCTGAACATGAGTGAATTGTTTTTCTCTCTCAGATACTGGCTGAAGTTTTCAAGCCGATGCTTAAACATCTTGTTGACAAAGCCAGAGAAGTGCTTAAGAGGGCCTCAGAGATCGGACATGAGCTCCAAATATTTGAAAATATCAAAGCCTCTTAAACTCTTGTTTGTTAAAGTCATTGGATTCTCCTGAACTGCATTGGTCTAAGTATAAATGGGTTAAGAATGTCAGACCCGGTATCATGTAAGCAAGCGTGTACATTGTGGTTTTAAGAAAAGGTCACATTTAAATGTCAGAAAGGGGTCATGTTTCTGGTACTGTGTTCTTAATAAGTAAGTGGGATTATTAATTCTTCTTTGTTAAAAAAAGAACTATAGGCTTTTGCTAGCATTCAGTTACACCTGGATGGGATCTTTCACTCCAGTTAGCTTTGTCTATGGAAATCTCTGGTTGACATTTAGACTGAGCCCATGGGGAGAGGAGTGGGGGAAGGCGAAAACTGGGGTGGAAGAAGGTACAAGGTTGAGGGAGAATCCTCATGCTAGAGGATTTCGTAGTGCATTCCTCAGTGCAACGTTGTGGCTGGAAAGTCTGAGAGGGCAAATGACCCTCAGCGTAAGAAATAGGCCATTGTACATATCTCCCAGAACATCAGTGATTCCAGAACATCTGCCTAGAATCAAGCACCACTGGTGAATTACTGATCATTGTTACTGATCTAATAATAATCTCATAAATAATACATCACCTTCAGATAGCCACGTTGAGTGGAGGACTAACAAATAACCCTTAAGGCACTGATTTTCAGAAGGAACTCCATTCAGCCTGCAATTCATAGAATATCAGGGTTGGAAGGGACCTCAGGAGGTCATCTAGTCCAACCCCCTGCTCAAAACAGGACCAGTCCCCAGTTTTTGCCCCAGATCCCTAAATGGCCCCCTCAAGGATTGAACTCACAATCCTGGGTTTAGCAGGCCAATGCTCAAACCACTGAGCTAACCCTCCCCCCAAAGGAATATTGTGTTCCCTTAAGTAATTGTGGGCACGTTTTATAGCACTAAGTTTAACTATGTCATTTGTGGGCCCCAGGGATTGTAGTTATACATGTAGCTGCTGTTGAATGCATTTGCTCGTGCAGTTGTACCTTCAGCTATTTGAAGGTTCAAAACCAGAGACTATTTCTGACTCTTAGGTTTCAAAGCTATCTAACACCAGCTTGATTAGTAGAGAAAGTCTGTGTTTAAATCAATCAGAACCTCATTCTGCCACTCGTACTTACACTGAATAATACCTTTGTTATACCTTTACAAATTTTATTGGCTAGATTCTGCAACTCTTATTCACACCGAGAAGGACTCAACTCATCCATGTGAGCACTCCCACTGTCTTTGGAGAGCATACTGGTATAAATAATTACTACTGGAGTAAGGGTTGCCGAAGCTGTGCCTTTGTATTAGTCGTGGGTGATCTTCAGCAGGATTTGAGCTCAGATAAGGGTTAATTTCAGATAAATACCCCAAGGTTTAGATGCTTATCCAAATCTATGTGTCAGATTCCTCGTGCACCTATTACCAGGATTTGTAAGTGCCTCAAGTCTCTGCAAAAACTTTGATGGAAATCACATATAAAACCATGTTCACACATCAGGTTCTGGAAACATCTGTGAGCCACACTGGAGATACTTATCATTGAGTTATGCCAAAAGCCAATTGCTATTAATATCTCCAATCTAGATTCTTCTGCCTTTACTTACAATGAGTAGTTCATTACACCACAAGTAGTCCCACTGATTTCAATAGGGTTACTCATGGTATAGGTACCACTCAACATGAGTAAGAGTGGCAGAGTCAGAGGGAAGATTTTTATACAGCCAGTTAATAGATCAAAAGTGCACATTGTCTCTTTACAAGGATTACAGTGCTCACCCAAGTGGAGCCAAAAGAATACACTAGTCTGTGTGACATTTTAGGGTCCAACTTTCAATCTCCCATCTGATGCCCACTGTTTTGTGAAAGCAACTATCTGTGTTCTAAATTTTGTATCCACAAACATGCATCTCAAATTACTCTGATTTCCAGGGACAACACTCATTTTAGTCCCTCAATTAACCATTTCCCAAATATTTGTTATGTGACTAACCATTTATATCTGAAATAAAGAATAATGAAACCGAAGTTACAGAAAGAGTCTTGTACTGAAAAGAAATGAATCCCATGACATTTTAAGTTTCTTGCCTGAATAATTTTTGTGTCCCCCTTGTTTTGGGTCTTTGTCACACCCTTTTTTTAAAAATTTGGCTTTGGCAGATTGAGAGGTATGCCAATAAGTAATTTCGAGAGCAACTAATGTGATAGGTATGTAAGTGATCTTAAATGCACTCTCATAGAACTGTGGGTACAAAAAGGGAAGTAAAGCTGTAAAATCTGGCCTCTAGAGTTTAAGTGCAGGTGATTCTGTATCATTTGATTCCCAGTGGTCCTTATTGGGCAAGGAATTTGACTCCCTGCACCATTAGAATGGAAGGGAGTTTCTTAATTACCAAACAAATGGAGAGTAGCTGCTTGGTTTTGACAGCTCCTTTGTGTATCAGTCTTTGCAGAACATGAATGATTAATGGAATTTCCCCAACACAGTCAAAGTTGTTTACTGATGGAATTAAAGCTGAAATTGGCAATGCTCTTTTGGGAGGACTTTTTCTATAATGTCACCAAACCTGCCAAGCTCTCCTGATGAAAAATAGGGACAATTAGGGATGGGGTCAGAAGTATTATGGATATTAAAAGGTTTGGTTCTCCCCACTGGAAAAAAAAAAGTCTTGTCTTGGTAATTTTCTTTGGGCAGTCACATTCTTGGTCCCCAACTTTGGCTTTGGATTTTTGGAAGGGCACAGCAAGATTTGTTCAGCTTTGGCATCCCGAGCCTAAAAAGTGATGAGTGTTGGTATAAAGGAGGTTGTGGGTATTGGTGGCTTTGGTGCCCCTTACTGTGGTGATGCAAGCATCAGAAGTGCCTAGATGGACTAAGGTGTTCGGACACTAAGTTGTGGAACAGAAGGCACCGAGTGTTAGCATTGAAGGGGGTTGATGATGGTGTCCTGAAAAGTGATAAGCACAGCAGTCTTTATTAGCATCACAGAATGGAAGGGGGTTGGCACTGCCGGCAATGGTGGTGTGAAATGGAAGGTGCTTGGGTCTCATGCCATGATGTGGAGAAGGATCAGTGTTTGCTGCTATTTCTGACCCATTTTTATGGCACCAAAACCAATGCCCTTCCACACCAAACTGCCAAGTGAATCAGCAGGTTTTATTTGCAAACACACTAAGAACGTTTTTTTTTGCTGTGTTCTCATCACTTGCCCCATAGTCCCATCACCTGTAGCCTAACCTATAACAGAGAGAAGAACTTGGTGGAGTGATGCTCTCCCTTCAGTAGTGATTCATTTGGGAAACACTTGTGAAGTGTCTAATAATAATAGCTTGCATTTACACAGCATGGCTCATGTTTTAAGTGCTTTATAAACATTAGCTGAATTCCCACACTGACCCCAAGAGATAGTTAAATAAGTGCATGATTTATTTTTATTCTCATTTTCCAGATGGCAACAAAATACAGACAGAGGTGAAGTGGCTTTCCCAAGGCCACAGAAGGAGTTGAAGATGAGAGGATCTCCTGGCTACTACTCCTGTGGGAAGGGTCATCCAGCCTCTGTCTTCTGACTCTATTGACAGGTTTCAGAGTAGCAGCTGTGTTAGTCTGTATCCGCAAAAAGAAAAGGAGGACTTGTGGCACCTTAGAGACTCACAAATTTATCTGAGCATAAGCTTTCATGAGCTAAAGCTCACTTAAAGCTTATGCTCAAATAAATTTGTTAGTCTCTAAGGTGCCAGGAGTCCTCCCTTTCTTTTTGAGTCTATTGAATTGACCAAGGTCCTGCCTGTACTCCTGTGAACAGGTCTATGAGATGGATTTTTATGATCTATGTGAATTCTGGCAACTGGCCAGAGTGCTCAGATATTTCCTGTCCCACATCACAGCTCTCTGGAGTGCCTTTCTCTTCTGTCTCAAAGCATTTTGCTCCCATAATCTCAATTAGCAACATCCAAAATCAGCAGTGAGGAAGAGTATAGTGGGACCTAAGAAAGAATGAGCATAGCATGCTCCCCAAACTTGTACCGTTAGCAGCAAATGTGTATTACAGCCTGGCCCTTCCACTTCTAATGAAAGTGTCTGAACTCACAGTATATGTTCAGCTGCCAAAGGCATTAGATGGAGAGCCACATAGATGAACCGATCCTATTAGAATAAAGAAAAGGAGTACTTGTGGCACCTTAGAGACTAACCAATTTATTTGAGCATAAGCTTTCGTGAGCTACAGCTCACTTCATCGGATGCATACTGTGGAAAGTACAGAAGATCTTTTTATAAATACAAACCATGAAAAAATGGGTGTTTACCACTACAAAAGGTTTTCTCTCCCCCCACCCCACTCTCCTGCTGGTAGTAGCTTATCTAAAGTGACTTGTCCCTTACAGTGTGTATGATAATCAAGTTGGGCCATTTCCAGCACAAATCCAGGTTTTCTCCCCCCCCTTCCCCCCCCCACACAAACCCACTCTCCTGTTGGTAATAGCTTATCTAAAGTGCTCACTCTCCTTACAATGTGTATGATAATCAAGGTGGGCCATCTCCAGCACAAATCCAGGGTTTAACAAGAATGTCTGGGGGCGGGGGGGGTAGGAAAAAACAAGGGGAAATAGGTTACCTTGCATAATGACTTAGCCACTCCCAGTCTCTATTCAAGCCTAAGTTAATTGTATCCAATTTGCAAATGAATTCCAATTCAACAGTCTCTCGCTGGAGTCTGGTTTTGAAGTTTTTTTGTTGTAATATCGCAACTTTCATGTCTGTAATCGCGTGACCAGAGAGATTGAAGTGTTCTCCGACTGGTTTATGAATGTTATAATTCTTGACATCTGATTTGTGTCCATTTATTCTTTTATGCAGAGACTGTCCAGTTTGACCAATGTACATGGCAGAGGGGCATTGCTGGCACATGATGGCATATATCACATTGGTGGATGTGCAGGTGAACGAGCCTCTGATGATGTGGCTGATGTTATTAGGCCCTGTGATGGTGTCCCCTGAATAGATATGTGGGCACAGTTGGCAACGGGATTTGTTGCAAGGATAGGTTCTTGGGTTAGTGGTTCTGTTGTGTGGTATGTGGTTGCTGGTGAGTATTCGCTTCAGGTTGGGGGGCTGTCTGTAGGCAAGGACTGGCCTGTCTCCCAAGATTTGTGAGAGTGTTCGGTCATCCTTCAGGATAGGTTGTAGATCCTTAATAATGCATTGGAGAGGTTTTAGTTGGGGGCTGAAGGTGACGGCTAGTGGCGTTCTGTTTTCTTTTGTTTCTTTGTTAGGCCTGTCCTGTGACTTCTGGGAACTCTTCTGGCTCTATCAATCTGTTTCTTCACTTCCACTGGTGGGTATTGTAGTTGTAAGAATGCTTGATAGAGATCTTGTAGGTGTTTGTCTCTGTCTGAGGGGTTGGAGCAAATGCGGTTGTATCGCAGAGCTTGGCTGTAGACGATGGATCGTGTGGTATGGTCAGGGTGAAAGCTGGAGGCATGTAGGTAGGAATAGCGGTCTGTAGGTTTCCGGTATAGGGTGGTGTTTATGTGACCATCGCTTATTAGCACCGTAGTGTCCTGGAAGTGGCTCTCTTGTGTGGACTGGACCAGGCTGAGGTTGATGGTGGGATGGAAATTGTTGAAATCATGGTGGAATTCTTCAAGGGCTTCTTTTCCATGGGTCCAGATGATGAAGATGTCATCAATATAGCGCAAGTAGAGTAGGGGCGTTAGAGGACGAGAGCTGAAGAAGTGTTGTTCTAAGTCAGCCATAAAAATGTTGGCATACTGTGGGGCCATGCGGGTACCCATAGCAGTGCCGCTGATTTGAAGGTATACATTTTGTCCCCAAATGTAAAAGAGTTATGGGTAAGGACAAAGTCACAAAGTTCAGCCACCAGGTTAGCCGTGACATTATCGGGGATAGTGTTCTTGACGGCTTGTAGTCCATCTTTGTGTGGAATGTTGGTGTAGAGGGCTTCTACATCCATAGTGGCCAGGATGGTGTTATCAGGAAGATCACCGATGGATTGTAGTTACCTCAGGAAGTCAGTGGTGTCTCGAAGGTAGCTGGGAGTGCTGGTAGCGTAGGATCTGAGGAGGGAGTCTACATAGCCAGACAATCCTGCTGTCAGGGTGCCAATGCCTGAGATGATGGGGTGCCCAGGATTTCCAGGTTTATGGATCTTGGGTAGCAGATAGAATATCCCAGGTCGAGGTTCCAGGGGTGTGTCTGTGCGGATTTGATCTTGTGCTTTTTCAGGGAGTTTCTTGAGCAAATGCTGTAGTTTCTTTTGGTAACTCTCAGTGGGATCAGAGGGTAATGGCTTGTAGAAAGTGGTGTTGGAGAGCTGCGAGCAGCCTCTTGTTCATATTCCGACCTATTCATGATGACAACAGCATCTCCTTTGTCAGCCTTTTTGATTATGATGTCAGAGTTGTTTCTGAGGCTGTGGATGGCACTGTGTTCTGCACAGCTGAGGTTGTGGGGCAAGTGATGCTGCTTTTCCACAATTTCAGCCCGTGCACATCGGCGGAAGCACTCTATGTAGAAAGTCCAGCCTGCTGTCTCAACCTTCAGGAGGAGTCCACCTATTAGAATGTGCTCCTGGTTTGGAAGGGATGTCAGTTCTCTTAGTATGTTCTTAACATGGTCCAAGGCTTATAATCTCACCCTGGGAGAGAAGGCACAGTTCATATCTAAGTGCCATGAATCCCCAGCTGCATGATTATCTCATTATAATGGCATCCTCCCTTAGACCCGTCCCACTGCTCTTGGGTTTGGTTAATACAAAACCAAAGTGAATTCAGCTTGTCCCAGCATGGGAGGGAAAATGCATGGGGGAGAAAGGAGGCTGCGAATGTCTCTGCTGATTCAAAGCTCAACTGGCTTGGTGATCACCCTGTAGACAGAGAGGCCAGTGGCAGGTTTTGCGTGAACGTGCTGGATATTCATCTACACATACAAAAGTCATGTGAGCAATAGGACAAAAAGGGAAGCCAGGAGAAGGGATGTTGGAGGCAAAGAACTGGGAGGCAAAAGACATATTCACCTAGATTTCCCCCACTTCCTGCAGGTAAATCTCTTAGGCCAATATTTTCAAACATGGATGCCTAAAGTTAGGCACCAAATAGCCTTGTTTTTAGAGGTGCTGAGCACCTGTAGCTCCTGTGGACGTCTTTAGGAAGACTTGAAAATATTGGTCATACCCCCTCTGTACCTCAGTTCCCCCGTCTGTAAAATGGAGACAATAATAATTTTCTACATGTCTCATGGAAGTGCTGTGAGGATAAGTTGATATATATTAAATATTCTGAGATTCTTGGACAGAAAGCAGTGTTGATGTGTGAAATATTATTAACAATAAATCCATTTCCTAGTTTTATGTTATTCCTCAGCACTCTGGGGAAACTGAGGGTCTCTAGACATGAGAGAAGGGTGTAGTGGAGGCAGGCATGAGTCAATCATGTGCAAGTACAGTAGTGGGCATCCTGTGAGCAAAGAAAATCCATTACCTGATCCATGTGCCTGATTCTGATCTCACGTATACTGTCCATCAGGAATAACTCCAGTCATGTCAGTGGAGTTATACCGTTGTAAAGCTAACATATGCACCATCAGAAAGGCCAGTTGTATTAATGAGTGATGTTTTCATTTGATGACATGACATGGACCAATTCCCACTAAAACCCTCAGCAAACAGCCAAAAAGAAAAATGGTGCAGGAGAATTGTGCAAAAGTTCTGTTAAGAGAGGCACGTCTGGAATCTATCCATTTCTTCCACCAACATTTCACATTGTACCCTGTCCTGGTGCCAGCCAGGTTGGGAGTAGTGGGTGGGGAAGGGGTTAGGAGAGGAAGCTTATCTGAAAGGCATAGAACGTACTTGAAATGATCTTCTTCTGAAGAATGCACTGCCCAGCTACTTCAGTAAAAACAAATCAGCTGCATGCCCAGGCAATACCCTCCATATTACGCTGGCTGAAGAAATCCAAAAAAGCCTAAAGGAATGGATGATTAGTGAGAGGGGTTAAAAACAACCACCACCACCCGCTGGTATAGTGAAGTCATTGCAACAACTTCCAAATAAAATGGTCTCTAACAGAGCAGAGCCTGTCTGGTCAGTAACCCATGACTGAGGTAATGGTTTCATATAACAATAATGCTTGACTTGGTGTTCATTTTCAACCCGCAGCGGTAAAAGTAAAGTGCAATCTAACAGCAGCTGTCAAATACTTTCAGCTAATCTGCCAGTAGCTGCTTTGGTACAATTTTGGTGATGTAATACATTGTATCACCTGACCCCAGCAATGTGACTGCACTGTTAACACTCTGCCCTTGGGAGGTTCATGAGTGGGTCTGAGTGGTTAGAAACTTCCCCTTAGGTACTTAGGAGAAAGACCTGCTACTGCTCCTCACTGCAGCTCTGATGCACTTGTGCCACAATAGTGCTGAAATGTGTTTCTTTCCAAATCATTAAAGCCTGGCACTTTAGAGCTGGGCTCTTGGGAAAATGTCCCTGGCTCACCTTTCCCCCGCTTCTGTAGTTTTCAACATAGATGCTGAACCTCAGTGCATGTTCTTGCTGTATTTCCAAACAGCTTGGGGCTTCAGAGGCTGTGGAATATTATAAATATTGACACTGTTTTCCTAACTGTGCACTTTTCAGGGTGTTTCCAATGCGTGCATTATGCAACACACAGCGAGTAATAGGAAGGAAGGAGCTGGGTAAGTAAAACTTGCATCCTGGGGAACTCCAAATACTGATCTCCCTCACTCACAGGAGGAAGGAGTGTTGTCTAGTGATTAAAGCAGGGAACTGGGAGTCAGGGGTGTGAGGTTCAATTCATGTCTTTCCTGCTGACCTTTTAGGTGACCTTGGGCCTGTCACTGAACCTTCTCTGTGTCAGTACAGTAAAGCCTACCCCTCAATGAGGCTGAATTAATTAATGCCCAAGGCGCTTTGTAGCTTTTAAGTGAGGATCGCAAAGTATTATCTGAGTATATTTCTCTGTAATCACTGCTCAACTGTGCCTAACCCTTCCTCTGCAGCTGAGCTTATGTCATTGTGTTTCTATCTGGGCAATGGCTTTCCCATGTAGTCTGTATGCTGGAGTTGCAATGCATCCTGAACGCAGGGCAGAATTACTACAAGGTGCTGAATGAATTATAGGGAAGCAATATCCTCTCTCCCCACCCAGTAACCCGGGCCCATGTCACCTCTCCTGAGGTGACTTCAGACAAGACCCATAGACACAGCCTATGATCTCTCCATGTCTGAACAATTGACATCACTTTCCTTATCCAAACAATCAAGGCTGAGATTTTTTTAAGTCACCTAAGTTGATTTGGGTTTCATTTTAAGGGGAGTTAGGCACCCAGTTCCTTTAGATAATTTTGCAAATCCCACACCATACCCCCTGTCTTCCTCTTTTAGATATTTCTGTGAATGTCAGCATTTAGTTAACTGAGAAATTTTAGCTCAGAGCTGGCAATGGAGGGCACCATCGTAGCACTGGAAAATGAAGTACTTCCTAACTTCACCTTCAATCTATTCCGTATGGCACCCACTCGTTCAGCCAGGTCATAGCTCATTTTACACCACTGTTATTTCCCCTTTGAAAAGCTCTTCCACTTTCTCTGCAAGGCTCTCCATCCCTTTGGTGTTCTCGCACTGAAGAAATAATAATAATAAAATCCCAACTTCTCCTTTTTTTCTTTAAGGTACAGCATTGTTACACTTGACTGGCTATAACAGACTCAACTCCTTTGAAAGTAATGGAATTATATTGCCATCACAGTTCACTGGTCTGCCTCATTTTGGAAAAAAATCATCTTTCTTAATGTCTCGACCACAGTGTAGCTCAGCAGCAGCTACTAACTTGGGAGAGCTAGATACTATAACCTGGCAGCTCAAAGTCCAGACAATGGCATCATGTGCACTGAAAGGAGCAAGTGCACAGAAGAATTGGCAGACATGGAATTGAAGGCTGATCTGGGCTGTTCAATCTGGAGTCTCCCCTGAGGACTAGAAGGAACAAGTCCACTAAAGTCAGATGGATACGTCCTTTTTATGCTCTCAGTATTCACGCTACCCTACTGCAGTGCATCCTTCTTGCAAGCACAACATAATAGAATTGAAACTGAGGTTACACTCCAAAGAGTCTCTCTGTAAAGATGACATTGTGGGGTTCCATATTTGTTCTCCCTGAGGGATTTCATATCAATTTTGCTGAGTTTATGTGTGAGGAGGTGATTTTTCTTACCGCAAAGCCAACCTAGGATCTCAACACCAAGTTCTGTTTATTCTGCTCCTTACAACACCTCTAGGGCTGGTAGGTTGTCAGTGGGGGGCATCAGAGTAATGTATTCTAATATTTCCTAATTTTAGGGAGGGCCCTCCTCCATGGTAGGATGGGGCATGGCCAGAGTACACTGCCCTCTCGGAATTCTGGGCCAGAGGAACAGCCTGTAGGAAGTAGTTAGAACAGGCCTGAGGCTGCTTTAATGTGTTCTCGGGGCCAAACAGGATATACAGGGTTAAGGGAAGAAGTTGAGTAGGTAGCAAAAGCCATCTATACCCCTCCTCAAGTGTAATATTGAAGCTCAGAGGCACTTGAGGCTCTGGCCTTGTGTGTGTATGCCACACAACGTATAGTCTCAAATTGTACATATTCAAATTTAAATGACCATATACTTGAACCTATAATGTGCAGATGCAATTACCTGCATGTGAAGTGACATTAGCACGCTCTCATTAAACAACCTAACACCTGTACTTGCACAGGGATCAATATTTTCACCTGCAAAACCAACTGGGGTCAATGGATCTTATGGGTACAAATTCTAATGCCTTCGCCCATGTGTACAGGTGTTAGACTATTTCAGTGGTGTTAAAATTATTAGCAGATACTTGCATCACCAAAGTGCAGAGGCAAATACAACACAGTATTGGGTAGGCTCCAGGTAGAAGATTAGCTGAGAATTTATCCCGGTGCCTATTGTATGCAATTAGATGGGAGTCAGATATAGCACACTACAGTTTGCCTGCATGATTAACCATTGATTGTGTCTTTTAGATGTCTAATCAGATTATATTGGACTTCCTTACAATTTCCTAAGTAGGCCACCAGATAGATTGATCAAGGGTAGATGGGATCTGACAGTAGAATATTATGGCAAAATTCTTCTGATGATGGATGGGTCCATCTTGACACAAACTCCAAAGCTTTGCCTCTTAGTAATAAATCTTGGCATGAAGTCATCTGTCTCTGACCTGAAGCTCAACATCAGCAACTCAGGGTACTGAAGTTTCATTGTCTTTATGAACGTTAAAGTTGACTCAATGGCAAACATACACACTTTCTGCATTCAATCTCTTTAATAGGGGCAGGCCTTATATAATAGCAGTAGGCCTTATATTATTTTTATTTATTTTTGTAAAAGGTAGCAATTCACAACTTTTCTAGCCAGCCAAGAGGATCTCTACGAAGAGATTACATTTTGTTAGATGTTTAATGAGTCAGTCATTGAAAAAAAAATAAAACTAAAAAAATGGAAAATGGTACAGGACTTATTTACCAAGGAGTTGTGCTAAGCAGTGGCAAAATACCACGACGTAACTGTAGGCTTTTCTTGGTATCGTGGAGTTTTATGATTGGCTTCTTGAGTAAAATGTTCAGAAGTGCCTAAGTGGCTTACAAGCCCGAGGGTACGTCTGCACTGCAATGTGACCAGGACTTGAGTAATGTAAGAAGAGCTCGAGTTAGCAGACCCTGGGTTTGTTAACTTAGGGCTTAAAAATCTACACTAATTTGTAAACTCAGCTTAGGCATTGTTGAAACCGGGGTCCCAACATGGGGCTCCAGAGTCTACACTGCATTGTGTGGGCCCAAGTCCAACCACCCATATCCCAGACTTCCTAGAGCCCTCCCAAAATGCGGTCGCTTTAACCCTTTGTTGGTGTTGCAGTGTGGGAAAACTTGACTGTCCATCAAACTTGACTAACTTGAGTGGACAAAGAAAGTAGGCCCATGGGATTGTGGGATACATCTGGTGGACTCCCAGAGCAAGAGTCCAGTGGGACTGTGTCTACAATGAAAAAACAATAGGACTTGAACCTTGGGTCCTGACTTGATTCAGGCTTGGACGCTCCAGCCCCGTGGGGTCCTGGGATCCTGGGTCTGATCCCTGGGTTAGCACGATTTGGGTGTAGATAGAAGGGAGGTTAGACTTGAACTTGAATTTGAACTCTGGGCTTACATTGCCGTGTAATGACACCTAAATATCTTTAAAAATTAGGCCCATTTTCAGAAGTGCCTAAAGGCCTAATTTTTAAAGGTAGTTAGGTATCGCAAGCTGCAGATAGGTGCCTAGTGGGATATTCAAAAGCAGCTAAAGTGTTTTAAATATCCCATTAGGAACATATAATATAGGACTAGAAGGGTCCTGTTGGGTCATTGAGTCCAGTCCCCTGCTCTCATAGGCAATCCCATCATGTAAGCCCATTCATAAATTTATCAAGCTCCACCTTAAAACTAGTTAGGTTGTTTACTGTTCCAAAACCTCTCTCCTCTGATGTCTAGAAACCTTCTGATTTCCACCAAAATTTGGTCAAGGCCAGTTTATACCCTTGTGCCAAAAATGTCCTTTAGCTCAAATAGCTCTTCTCTCTCCCTGGTGTTTATCCCTTTGATGTATTTATAGAGAACAATCAGATGCCCTCAGCCTTCATTTGCTAGGCTAAACAAGCCAATCTCTTTTAGTCTCCTACAGTAAGATAGGACCTCCATTCCCTGGATCATCCTAGTAGCCCTTCTCTGACCTGTTCCAGTTTGAATTAATCTTTCTTGAACATGGAGTGACCAGAATGTACACACTATTCCAGATGAGGTTTTACCATTGTCTTGTACAATGGGATTAGTACTTCTCTATCCCTTCTGGAAATACCTTGCCTGACATATCCTAGGATTGCATTGGCCTTTTTCATGGCTGCATCACATTTGTGGATCATATACCCAGATCTTTTCCCTCCTCTGTTGATAACGAATTCTTTTTATAAGCCCCTAAGTGAATGATCTTGCACTATATACTATTAAATTTCATCCCATTTCTATTGTTCCAGTCCTCAAGGTCATGCAATTCTACTTGTATAATATTCCAATCCTCCTTTTTATTGACAGTGCCTCTCAACATTGTGTCCTCCACAAATTTCATTAGCACACTCCTACTTTTTGTGTCAAGGTCATTAATTATAACATTAAATGAGATTGGTCCCAAGACCAATCCTTGTGGAGCTCTCTGCATCTTTAGGCATCTAAATGCCTTTGAAAATCTGGCTCTTAAGCACTTTTAAAAAAAATGTTATCCCTTTCCTGTAAACTATTGCATATACGGGGTATTGTTATGATGGGGTGTGGTACAAAAGTGTTAACTCTAATTCATATGTAATGTCTAGTTTAACATACTTGAGGGCTGATTCAAAACCCAATGAAGTCACTGTGAGCTTTTCCATGGACTTTGCTAGTCTTCAGATTGAGCCTTATTGCTTTGCCACTCATAAGTCCATCCCAAAATTATGCCAATCATCATAAACATTTTATATTGCACCACATCCTCATGTTGTCACCTCTTGTTCTGCATATATATGTGTTTGTGTGTGCATGCATGGATAAATTGTGTTTACATACCCTGTAATATATACAAGTGTATATTATATATAGTGTAAGCAGCCCACACTTGACTGACGTCTTGGGCATTCAGTGCAGTTTGCTGAAGTAATCAAGTAATGCTATCGAATGACCTACTGTAGACATTTTCATCTGATGGAGCCAGGAAATGAGGCAGCTAATAGATCATTCTGGAGTATTGTAAGATCACAGCAATCTTATATTTAAGGGGGGGTTAATATAATACTAATTGGGGCCTAGGTGAAGAGTTCATGAGACAAATGAACCCACCTGAATTTTGAGAGTTTGAACAGCTTGAGCCATATCCTATACTCATTGCTGCTTCTGAGGTTTAGCCCTTTAACCAGGAAGGAAAAGGAATATCAGTGTGTTACAATCATTATATGCCTTTTCCGGGTAACAGCCATGACTGTATCTCTTGGTTTCAGGGCAACAATGGCTGATAACAGACCAATGACATGGCCAATAAGAAAAAAAAAAAAAAACCAAGATACTGGACCAAATTCACCTCTGGGGAAGGCCTGCTGAACTCTGGGATTCTATTCCCATTTATGCCAAAGCCTGCAAACTGACAATGCTCTCTTATCATCAACCTGCGTAGTGAGTCTGGGCAACCAGAAATAACATTTAAGTTAGGGCCAAGTGAACAAATCACAGGGAATACTAACTTTGTTTTTTCCTGTTGAAGGCACTGTCCAGCAGTTTATAATTTTCTTTCTTCATTGTTACTCAGATTGAAAATATTTGAGAAGTAGTTCTAGAAAATGTTCAGCAAATATTTTCAATCTGAGTAACAATATTTGTTACTCAATATTCTAGAACTACTTCTCAAATATTTTCTACAAATATTTTCCCTAAGCAGTTTACTGGGAGTGTTCAGAAACTGAGATTCTAGCTCGAGTTTTGGCTGGACACATAGATTTATGCTCCCCCACTCAGGAAAAAGAAGTGCACTGTGTGATCTAAGCAGCACGTTTCCACTGTGGTTACTTGCATTTATGAGACCATTAATTTAGATTGTGAGCTCTGTAGGGCGGGGCTTCTCTTTTAGCGTTTCTTTGTACTACACCTCGTACGACAGGACCTCCATCCTGACTGGGTCGTCTGGGTGTTACTGCAACATTTCCTACTAAAATCTCTAATATTCAATCAAAAAGGCTGAATATTCCTGCAAGTAAACACTGTTTGCTAAAATATTTGCCAGAAGTGAACACAAAAGGGGTGTAAATATAGGTGAAGCAAATTAAGGTTTTAGGCAGAGATATGTGGATACTAGGGTGTTAAGAGCTAGATGGATAGGTAGATAGATTCCATCCACCTCTAACTGAAGTGTTCAGTGCTTGATCCTGTAGGTTGCTGAGCACTCTGGCCCCAATCCAACAAACCACTTAGCACATGCTTAACTGTAAGCATATGAGTGGAGTCATTGTTAGCTGCGAAAAGAAAAGGAGGACTTGTGGCGCCTTAGAGACTAACAAATTTATTTGAGCATAAGCTTTCGTGAGCTACAGCTCACTTCATCGGATTGCATTGTTAGCTGAGTCTACTCACCTGCTGAAAGCTATGCATATGACATGCTTAAAGCTTGGCCCTAACACTGCAATGGAAACAGTCTGTAAAACTGGGAATTCAGCAGTGTAAAAGCCTGCCCCCAAGGGAACACCAAAGCTTCCTGGTTCTTTTACAACCCCCATGCTGGTTTCTGAATGCTTCAGTGCAAAGCAGCTCCTGAATTGCCTTCAAAGCATGACAATTTGTTTTCCCCCTGCTCTCATTATGCTGTGCACTTACATACGGTGTCTAAGGGAATACACATCCACTTTGAGAACAAAAAAAGAGTTAAAAGTTATGGCCATAAAAGCTTATGCTCTCTCGCTCGCTCCCGCCACACAATCAATCTTCTAAGTTTCCAGGAGTGGACGAGATTTTTAAAAACAGCTGTAATCTGTGGTCATTGATGGTGGAGTAGATTGTTTGCCAAACTATTACCATAACTGTCAACTGAAATCAGAAAAATAATCTCATTGTGCTGGACAGATGCCTTTCCTGCATTATTGATATAGTCACTCCAGAGTAATAGAGAAATATAAAGCATTGTTCTATTTACAAAAGGAGATTGGCCAAGTCCTTGAGAGAGAGCTTGAGGGACAGGCACTTACAGGAAGTGAGATATAGTCAACTCAGTAAAAGTTATGTGTCAGGGTCATGTGACCTCCATAGTCAGCAGTAGAATCTCATAGCATTCTATTGCTTTCCCTCTCCTGGCTCACTTTTAGATTTAGTTCCAGAGCTTAATCTCTTACTAAATGAGTTTCTTCAGGGTATAAATGCAGCAACATGGAATTTGCTATGCTCTCCTTGACAACCCCAACCCCATCCCTACGGCTGTTGGATTTCCAGAATATGCAAAAATGTTCTGTGTTAACCGTGCCCCTCTTTGTAGTGTGAATAAATCACGTCAGCTCAGCGCATTACCATATGCTGGAATAGAATTTGTTTTGTTCATAGTCAAGGTATCTAAAAAAACCAAACCACTTTACAAAGCAAAATACTAAATACGGGCACTGCAGCAAATCTGAAGGCAAATGAAGTGGCCATTCTCAACTTTGCATACAAACATTTCTAACTGCGAAGGCTGGGTGTAAGCAGTTGCTAAGTGGAGCTTGAGCTTGTATCTGGATCTGCTACCACAGACCCTCATGACCATGCGGATTTCCACATTTCTGGTGCTGTATGAAAAAAATAAATATATACTCAAAATATATACTCAGACTGAAGGGGGACAGAGTTTGCTTTTCTTTGCAGCAGTAAGCAAGGCTGCTAACACAAGAATAAAATGGGAATATTGCCTATAGTAAATGTCCTGTGACTGAAGTGAGAGAATGAATATTGTTAGATCTTGGTTCTTGCCATTTTTTTCAATTTATAACTGACTTTCAGAAAACACAAGAGAAAATAATTATGTCTGTTCCAGCAGACGATGGTGTTAGGTATAAGCAGAGTGATACAGAAAAGAGAAAGAAAAATTAAAATGAGAGAAGTTTCACAGGAATACAACCACCATGAATTTGGGCTTTGGGCTCATTTTTGTTCAAAAGCAAAAACCATATAGATAGATTCAGTTTGGTGGGAGGAAAGATGACTTACATCAACGTAGCATCTAACCATTCGTTTATGAGCAGTGAATTTTTCTGGATCTCGTCTTTCCTTCATATGGTTTAAACCAAATATGCTGTTTTTGCCTCAGTACAGTGAAAGAAATGAGTTAATCAAATTTGATGTTACGGGAGTGGAGTTTCTTCTTGCCAGAAATGACCTTCTTTTTTTCCACCCAAGTTCAGTTAAGAGTCTGAGAAGGGAGCTACTATAGTTAAGCAAAATGGATGGCCCAGATCTAAGTCTCAGAATCAGGGGGATGTAAAAAGAGGGCTTAGTTAAAGACAAATTCTTCCTACGTGAATTCTGATTGGCCTATCGATAGCTCACATTGGTTGCTCTGGCCCCGAAACATTTCTACCTTCCAAATGAGAAAAAAATTATTGCAAGAAAAATGTCCAACTGCTTTCATGCTGAAGGACAGACTAAATACGATCAGGAAATGAATTCAGAAAGAGCAGCCCCAGTGTCCCTGACACTGTATATGTCTTGACACATGCTATCCTTCTCAAAATGTATGGTACATTCTAGTCTGTATGAAATTGCTGCTGAAACACATGACATGGGGAGGTTAGATGAAGAAGCAAAGATGTTTCGAATCCATCAGGACAAGTGGTGGACTAGGATTCGGATCCGATCCTTCTGCACATTAGGCCCGCTGACATACACCTATATACTGTGCACACACACACACACACAGATACCAAGCCCAATAGCATTTTTAATTGAAAAGCATAAATTTGGCCTGCTAAATCTATTAACAATTTGTTTTAATTAGGAACCCAGCTGCTTCCTGAGATTTTGCAGTCTGGGTTTCAGAACTTTAGCCATACTGAAAATGAGTCTCAAGTGAGCTGCTTTAAGTCTTTCAGATCAGCGTTTTCACAGACTTGTTGGAAGGGAGATGCCTCTAAAACTTTCCACATTGTGCATATTACACCCTTTTGTGTCCTTGGATGATACTGACTTGCTGAGAGAATGTAAAACTGTCTGCCTCCATCTCCAACCACAACTTAAATGCAGCTGAAGTTTACCTTTCCTGATGCGTTCCCTATCATCTGACCAGCCCGCTCCAAATAAGCGTTTCAGATAAACTCAAATGGTGCAAATTTAGTGCGGTCCACTCGACTGCAGAGGTACTAATTCTCCGCCAGCAGGGGGAGCAGTTAGTTAATTGGACTTCCTACTTAGTACTGCCTCTGCCCTTTTATTTCTTCCAGAGCGGAACCAGCCAAGTTGTAGGACTCTGTCTGGGTAGGGTGACCAGCCATCCCGTTTTTAAAGGGACAGTCCCGGTTTTTGGGACTTTTTCTTATATAGGTGCCTATTAGCCCCCACCCTCCGTCCCGTTTTTTCACAGTTGCTATCTGGTAACCCTATGTCTGGAGGTTCACAAGTGTGTAATAATTCTCTCCCCATTTCCAGTTTTATTTAACCAAATTATGTATTAACAACCAATGGGGGTAATCTGGCACTCTCTCCTGCTCTAGCTATGTCAGCTCTAGCGACAAGGAAGTACTGGCTGTTGTCCGATTCTTCTGTGAATTGTGAATTTCTCTAGACCTTATAAATTCAAGGGCCAACTTAAATTACGCCTCCTCCCATTCCTCGTCTGGGTGGAAGCTTGTGCCAACAAGGGTGGCAGTTCTGTCACTCATAGGCCGGGTGGGATGTTAGAGTATCCTTACCCCAGGCGTAGCCAGGGCAAGACAGCACATCTGCCTACCACCTTAGAGAAAATTCAACTCCCTAAGGACCAAAGGGCACAACACAACAATGCGCTCTCAGACAAGGAATGTTGAGGGTTTCGAGAAGGACCAGATAACACCCAGGTAACCAGGCTGCTTCAGAGCCTGTTTTGTTTTCTTTTAATATTATTCTGGGCCTGTGTCTACAAGTTCTAAAGGATATAACCAGTCTAGAATACCATATAGCTTTTGCCCAGGTAGGAATGGCAGTGCCATGAAGATAAGCTACCTATGCCTCTCCCCCTATCTACTTTTACCTGAAGTGTTTTCACTCACTGTTTCTGTCTCATTATGTCTGCATTTCCCCTTTCTTGCTCATGATCTTTCTCCCTTTCGTTTTTCAGCCTACTGCCTTCTTTGGTGTTTTCGCCAATCCATTCCTTTCTCCCACACACTGATCCTCATGGGATGGGGCCCCCGGACAACGAAAATGTTTCTCAGCGTCAGGGAGTGGCCATGAATTTGCCGTGTCATTCTGCAAATTTGGGTGAATTTGCAGCTGGCTTTTCCTATGCAACTAAAAGGTGAAAAATTTGAGATGATAGCAAATAAATATTTTCAGGGAGTTTTTTGGTTTCCTGACTTCTGTGGTTTTGCACATCATGAAAACTTTTCAAACAGCTCAGATCACCACTATATTTATTTATTTTTCTGTTTGGGAGATGTGTTTCTGAATCCACCATTGTTGCATTTATAATATACAGAACAACAAAATATATGCATCAGATAAACCAATGTTAATTAAAACAGGAACAAGAGAATTCCCCCTCTGCAGCTGGTCAAAAAACAGGACATATCGTTTGCACAAGGTTTAGTCAAAAACGTTTCGCTTTTATGGAGACAAATTGTGGATTTTTTCAACCCTACCTAACAAAATAATTCCAAATAACCCATTTCAACTTGGTTAAACAGATAGGCCTTTTAGTTTGCACTGAAAATCAGCAACTTCAGGCTTTGTCAGGCCAAAGCCTTCAAAGAAAACTCCCTTATCACCTCTGCCTGCACAAATCTATGGTCTATCAATTGCAAACTAAAACTGTATAAAATTTCCAGGAGGGCAAAGGGAATGGGCATTGCAGTGTTGCCAGCTCACTTTTTTATCATAATGATTCTCATGTTACTGACTGTTTTCCTTAAAGCCCCAACTCCTGGAGTCATGTTATTATATGAGAACCTCAATTTTCATTAAAAAAAAAAATTGTTCCAGACCAGCTGCAGAGAAAAAACTTGAAAATTTGAAGCATAAAAAACAGAAAGCAAGTAAAACAAGCACAACATTTATTTCTTTAAATCTTGTTATGTTTAAGCCAATATCATGATTTTCGTGTGCTTGGACAAATAATCTGTGTGTGTGTGTGTGTGTGAGTGAATCTTGGATTTCATTTCAAGTTGCAGGCTCCTTTTACCTAGAGCTGGATGAAATTTTCCAAATTTAGATTTTCTGACAAAAAAAAAAAAAAACAACCAAAAAACCCTAACATTTCACAACACAGTAACTATCACAAAAATGAGGAAAATATTCCAATAATTCATTTGTGAGTTCCCCCTCCATTTTTGACCCAGCTTTCAGTCTAGCCAAAAGTTTTCACATTTTGAAAAATAAAATAAAATAAAATAAAATGGGGGAGAACGGACAAAATGTTTGTGATTCCCTCTCCCCAGGCTCAATGTTTTGAACGGCTCTGATTTTAACTCAGAAAGGCATTGGTGAAACTTAGAATGAAATAGGACATTCACTAAACTCTTTGCACTGCTTTCTTTATGGTTCCTTAAGGGTTTTGTAAAAGTTCATGAGAGTTTGCTCATTCCAGGAGAACAGATGTCAAGAGGTTCCTTGTAGAACCAAACCCACGAAAAACTTGAAAGCTTGACAGAGAGCAAAAAGTTTCAGTGTGAGTCACAAGCCTAGAAAAGTTCTGCATGACACCCAACTGGTTTTTTGTCCATATTCCAACCTGACAAAGCAGTGTCTTGCAAGCTCTCACTTCCGTTATAAAATTTTGTTCTACTCTATTATTTACCCCTAGCTTTCAAAGCCTGTGGCAGAATTTGAGCTGTTCGATTCACATGGAATTTACTTACAGTTTGGCTGGGAAAATCTGAAGATTGACAGGCTAAAACACTTTGGAGCAGATTATCTCCTGAGCCAGAACAGGAGTTGCAGGAGGGGTGAGGTGTCAGGGACCCAGTTATGATGCCCTGATTCTGATGGCTGGCCTCAACCCAAGCACATCTCAGAGCTCCCGCCAGGCAGCTCTAAATTTTGCCACTTATGTTGAGATCTTATTGGACTCCGTACCACTGGAAGACTAATGGAGTGGAGCTCCAATATACCGTCTCCGAACCCTAACACAACCCCTATGCTGGACAGTTGGGAGGGGCAAAAAATCCAGGGTTTGCCAGCTGCACTTTTTCACTAGAAGGGATATTTCCTCCAGTGGGGAATTTTCTGGCTGATTTGTGGCTAGATTATGTCCCTTTCCCCCACCTTTGTATGGAAAGAATGTGCATGCAAGTGGTTTATAATCTATGTGCTTATTTGACAGGGTTTGTAGGAAAGGTAATTTGTGCACATCAATTGCCATGCTGCTCAGTGATTTCCCTCATGTTTTGTGCTTCTCTTTTTCTTGTGGCTGCTCCAGCACCTTATCTTGAGTCTTCTTTGGCTTGTTTACTCACTCTTCAGTATGCCAGCTCAGGGTTAAGGACCATCAACTTAGGTATGATCCTCTCCTGCGTGCTTTGATTCCATGTTTGAGTCATAAGTAGAAGGGTCCTTAAGCCTCAACAGGCAGATTGAAAATTCAGTAAATAAGAAGAGAAACTCAAGATAAGAAGTCCAAGTCCGCAGCAACATAGACAAGAATAGTACTTGATACAATACATATATATATATATGGGTGGATGGGTTTTTTTAGTGGCATTTTGATGATTTATAGTGTGGCTGTGTGTTGTTGTATTCTTTTTATCCTCCTTCCTGAATCAGCACTGGATTTATTGGCTATCTATTTGGGAGTGCCCATATTTAAATAAGCTTGATATTTAAAAATTGTTAAGGCTTGTGCCCCTGAGAAATAATACAGATAACTTTTTTGTTTGTTTTCCTTAAAGGAAGAGTGTCAAGTCAATTTAAGCCCCCAAATTCATTAGTAAATTAGTTAAAAAAAAAAAAAGCCTGTCAACATAAATATTCTTTAAAACTTCCATGCAAACAATTTTTTTTTCAAGGTATGACATTCCCCTGGAGTGTTTTCAACTCAAACATTCTGCTGAAGTATGGGAACCAGAAGGTGAAAGTGAAGCTAAACAAATGTGAAATTGACGAGCCTGTTTTTAGAGTAGAAATAAAAAAGAGGGTGAAAAGTAAAATTCTTTCAAGTTTAACAAATGTGGGTGCTGTTAATAAAACAGATAAGGAAATCTGACCTTTAGAACTATTTGAATGATAACCTGGCAGTGTCTCCTTCAAGAAGCCACCATAGTTATACCAAGTGCTTCCATGAGAGGGAATGAGCGTGCAAGGTCTCAGATATAATTCAGCAGAGGATTCTTGCTTCATGTTTCTTAGTTTTCACCTCGGGAATAACCTGCTGTTCTAATAAATGCAATTAGATACCAGAGTTGTAGCTGGCTGGACTCAGGGCGTACAGGCTTGCATCTGTACCTATCACCAGAGTAATCCTGCAAATTTGGATTCCCAATTCTCATATAATTCTCCCTCCATTATTTTTCTCCCTTTTCTTGAGGTGTCAGCTCTGGCCTAACCTCCCTCTTGCCACCCTTCCTCCAACCTCCAGAAATATTCCAATATTGGGAGTCATAAACTCTACCTAGGTTTCCAGCTGCCAGCATCTGGGAGTAAACAACAGACCATTTTGTTCACCTCAGAAGTGAACTCTTGTGGCTGGCTGATTGGACAAAGATTTTCCATTTACCATTTCCCCCTCCTGGATAATTCTAGGGTTAATCCACCACACCGCCTTGCCAGCCCAGCCCCCGTGATATTGACACTTAAGAAACACAGAGCTGTTTATATTTCATTGGAGAGCTCATACTATCAATTTTCACATTAGTGAGTTCGGCTATTGCTCTCTTCTATCGGGATCTATTGAGTGGTGGCAGTAGAGATATCCTCTGTAGTGAAGGAAAAAAAAATACTTAGCTGTCTGATGAAATGTTTTAAATGCATAGGGTTCACCTTGGGGTTGGCTGCTGCTCAGATTTTATCCATTAATAACACACAGGGCTGCCACACTACTCTCCAGGGCTGATAGGAAAAATAGTACCACTTACAGATCCCTTGGTTTGCCTGAGGGAGCATGCACCAAATACAGCACATATCATATATTTTGGGGCTGAAATGTACTCCACGAGGGAAAAAAAATCTTTATATTAAAAATAAAATCACATACCTATAGCAAAATTCAAAAGGAAGATCCCATGTAGGCCAGGAGCTTTTGCTGAACCTAGGTGCTTTTGGGCTTTGCTTACGCTATGGAATGCCTCTGGGGAGGGGTGGGGAGAAGATTTGAATGCGAAGGCCCTTCTTTAAACTACTGAACCTCAGGTTGATAGTTGACCCAGTGGGGAGGAAAGTTAGAATCTGACTAGCAGCTGTACGCCAAGGAATGAACTCTTGCCCAGCCTTTGTGTTCCCAGCAAAAGCGGTTCCTTATTTATTTATAATTTTTTTTTCACTGCTGGAACAATTCACAGGAAAATGATCAACAAAATGAGAATCGTTCACTGATTAGATTATTGTCTGTGGATGGTACGTGAAGGCAGCCAAGTGCTTTAGGGTAAGTATTATTTTCATCAGTGATGAGGCTAAGAAAGGATTCCGTACCCAATTCCCTGAGCATTAATGATCTGAAGATATGTGGGTTGGGTTGCATTGTTTCCCCCTCTCTTTCAATGTGAGCCACAAAGCTGTTTGCTGCCAGGAAGTGTTATTTAAGAATATGAGTCTTTTTGTAAAGGGAAGGGCATAATTAGATTGTGAGGGTTGATTACTGTATTGTTCTCCATGGAGATTTGAAAGGAACCGCATTTGAAGAAAGAAGGGAAAGTATGTGTTGTGCTTGGAAAGAGAGAGGTATTTGGCTTACACATTCCCTGCCTCCACGTCTGAAACTTTTAATAAAAGATGAGACATGACCAAATTTTCCACTGCGGATTGTAAGTACTCCCTTTGCTCAGAATCAGGCTGCCTGGCACTATTACCCATTCTGGAAACTCACTGGGGTGATGAGCTGGTGGTCTCTTCCCAGATCCCAACATGTTATTCAGTGTGGGCCAGATTGTGACGTGGACTGCACACCCATGTAGGGGAGTGAGATTCCCCTACACGGGCTACCTGGGCCTTGGGAATGAGCATGCAGGATGTTCCAGCCCTGCTTAGTATACCTAAGCAGATGAGCAGGAAATGGACAGAGCTTTGGTTCCACTCCCCCTACTTGCGGGCCAGCACAGGTGGGATAGTCATTTGCTGGTGGTGCAAGCCGGCAGCAAATTACTACTCCCTGGAAACACAGCGGAAGAAGAAAAGGAACTGTGACTCAGAGATACCTCTAATGCCTCTTGGAGCTGCTCCTGGGGTGGAGAAGCTTATGCAGCGCTTCTTGCTCAGAGCTGTTCTTCAAAACACAGTGCTGCCCCTGGAATATATACATGTAACACCACAGAGGTGCATCATGCTTTAAGTGGTACAAACCACTTCCATTGGCGGTCACCGCAGAAAGGCTGAGGGGCATGGAAACTGAACTCCCATCCCCACCCCTAGATCAGGAGCAAATCCCACCAGCAAAGGGAAGCAGAGCACTGTAGAGGAAGTTTGCACTGCTGCTGCCCATGCTGTTCTTTGGCTGTGCATAAATAGAGACCTTATTCTCCAGAACTGCCACTCTGACACCTCTTACCAGCAGCAAAGTCCCTCAATGGGGGGAGAAAAACACTTTTCAAATGTATTATGGGATGCAGGCATTTAGGGCTATAGCCCCCCAAATCCAGCACAATCTCCCTGTGCCAATCAAGCAGGAGCTTGCGTGGCTGACATTAAACACAAGAACAATAACAACGTTTAATCCTTTATCTTAAGAAGCTGTGTCAGTGTAAAACAAACTGAAATCGTGACTGCACAATGTTGTTTTCTGCTCTTGCGGATTGAGTGTCCCTTCCCATATGGTTTGCGCTCTATTGAAGTTGGCTGGGGTAAGATTCTGTCACTGCTGTCCTCCCGAAGCCCTCACAGAAGTGAGACATGTAAGTCAGGAGACAATGTTTTTTAGCAAGTGAGCTCCAGCTGCAGGGACAAGGACTTATATGGGGACTCCTCCAGAACCCTTTGAAGTCAGCGGGGGTCTAAATGTAGGACAGGCCCTAGGCACTTGTACAGAATACATTGAGAAGAGAGCTGTGCTTTGGGCAAGGCCCCACAGTGTCAGCACCTTTCCCCCACATGCACTTACAACCTACAGAGCCCACTTTCAAGATTGGGAGGGGGTCATTTTGAACACCTACTTCTTTATGAACCCTCGACCCATATGCACTGGTTTTCACCCCTCAACCCTGCTTAGCAGCTGCTGAATCCACAGTGAAACCCCCCGAATTCCCTTCCAGCTGTCACATTTTCTCCTCTGCTATATATTATGTTGGTTATGGGGTTTGGCTGAGATGTGTCTTACGAGATGTGTCAGCTCAGGGCCTGAAAAGAAAACTACTTGGACTAGCCAGGATTTAAAGATTAAAAGGCCAGAATCATACCAGTTTTCCCCCCCTGCCCTGTGCCTCTGCACAAAAGTGGCCATTTTGACCACCCCCTGCCCCTTTACTGAGTTACTTGAGCTTTTCCTTGAGGCCTTACTTTAACTTTGGTATGTCTGGCAACTGGCACACAGTCTGTGAGACAGGAGTTGCCTAAGGGAGCTAGTTTCATGAGTAAATTACCCATTTATGAAATTAAAAAGCAAACAAACATACACGTCACCAAAAACAGAAACAAGCCGTCTGCCTATCTCTTTCTTTGTGGATGCATATCTACAACAATCATCATGACCATATCTGAACACCTGATGATAAAACCAGCAGCATTTATCATCACAGGCTTAAATTAAAACCGGGAAGAACCTGATTCTGAGGGAACCTCACTATCCTTGACCTTTTGCGTAATTTTCAATGGAAGAAGTGGTCTGGGACCACAAACTTCAGCCAAACTGACTCCTTCAGCTGTTTATATTTCCCCCCTCCCCTTCCTTCCATCAACCACTGCTTCAGTTGGGGGCTGGGGAGAGGGGATCTCCTGGTGTGCAAGAGGTGAAGCAGTTCTGCAGAGCCTTCATTACAAATCCTTGTAAATCCTTCTCATCAGGCCCAAGCACTGCCTTAGAGCCAAACTCTGAGCTGAAATGGAGTCTGCCACTGGAACTGAGGTTTTATTCCCTTTTTAACCCGTTATATCAGTTGTTAGCCTTATTCTGTTTAATGTAGTCCATGTGTTTAAGTGTCTAGCTACCCTTTCTCCTCTCCCCACTTATACCGCTAATCTGGGGAAAGGACTAAGGATTTGTTCAGGAGCATAAGAGAGAGCCTGAGACAGGGATAAGATGGAAAAGGGTAAGAATAATAGTAAAAACATCAATTCATAAAGCCTGATACGCCTCTCCTCTCTTAGACTATAGTCGCCTTCCTAGGAACAAGTCCATACAGCCACTTCCTTGACCATGACCACACTAATCAGTTGGGATTTAATCCCAACACAGAGTGTGTCAAATAGTTTGTTTGAATGCATCACATCACTTTATTTGTTTTTTTTTCCTTTGATGCATCTTCATCCTTCATGGTTGATTTAGATCATGATGTAAACTAACCGAACGTGACACAGCTGCTCGGCTCAATAACCAAGGAGAAGCCGGCTGCCATTCACGCTGGTACTGTGGCGAGGCACAGTGGTCTTTTCTGGGTTCGTGGGGGGTCCACTTTTCTGGCACCTGCCTAAACCATCCACATGCAGTTTGCTGAAATAAAACCAGTGTTGTTAACAGCATATGTGCAGCCAACAAAGGGGTCATTTGCCTTATTTGCTAAGAAAGTAAAGGACGTGGCCCAGTGGAATAGAAAGAGACCCAAAGGCAAGGTTCCAGGAGGGACGAGGGTGATGTCTGGCACGGATTAGCATCAGAAGATGAAACAGCAAAAAAGTGGAGATCTCTGCCCCACCTTGGTTTCAAGGCCCCATCTGCTTTGACCTTTGTTTAGCTTATGGGTCCAGGGGGTAGGAGTTCAAGTCAGCTGAACGATCAGTGCCAAGCCACAGTCTTAAAACTAGTTCCGCTATAATTAGAACCGTCTCAAAAGCTTGCTGAAAAGCCTTAAAGAATTTTTTGGACATTCAAAAAATGTAGATGGCACTTATTAAAAAGTATTTATTTTTCATTTTCCTCTGCCTGTGCTCTGACTGCCAAAGACTGGATCCAGAAGCGAAGGAGCTAAAATCACTTACAGGATTTCTGATCTGACCAGAAGCAAGAATAACTGGAAACCTCACAAGAAAGCTTGATCTTCAGGGGTAATCAGGGTAATCCACACACCAAGAATGTTCATGATCCTAATTTTGCAAAACTGAAGCTGTTTGGAGAGGGTTCAACTATGTGTCCAAACTTTTGGGTTCACCCCTGATGCTGAGTATGAGGCAAAACTAGCCACAGGGTCTGTTTACTCATTTCTGCTGTATAACAGCTCTAGGCAGGATCTCACAGTACTGGATGTGCTGAAACATATAGAAATTGATGTTGTTGGTTAGTGGAGAAAAATAGCTCAACATAGAATGATGCCTGAAGAGAACAGAGGTGACAAATCTATTGTTATAATAAAGTATATATAGCATTGTACCTTCTAATGGTGCCCTGCATATTAAACATTGTCAAAGTATTGGCTGTGATTAGTAGTCACAAAAAATGCCAATTTTTTGGTTAGCAAATGTTTTGAAAAACTAGTCATGCAAAGGTATTCATGAGACACAAATTGTTCACCAAGTAGATATCCAGCAATCCAGCTCTCCTTGTCTACAATTACGTAGCACCATATTACCTTAAAAATCTTACCTAGTATCTGAGAGCCTATAGGTTCTTATCAAATTGCTCAATTTGACTATTCATTATTTGCTAATATTGGCTGACTGCGCATGAGATGACATTGTTTCTGCTCCCTGCTCAAATGACTGAATCCTTTAAACAATGCTAATTAACACACTTTTGGTGTTATTTTTCAGATGTGAAACTTCTGCAAAATCATATGATCCCAATTCTGGCACTTTTATCTATGAAAATTCACAATCAGACTTTTAATTTATGTTTATGGTAGAACTGATTGAATAGTATAGACACATTCTCTTCCCCAAAAGATCATAAATCTATGATGTCTGTCCCCAGGCCCCAAATCCTCAAAGGAATTTAGGTGCCTGTCTCCTATGGGAGGAAGGCACTTTAATACCTTTGAGAATCTGTGCCTAAGTGATTGTGCATCTTAATTCAGTTCAGTGACTAGAGAATACTGAGAGTGTTACAAAACAAACAGAACAGCATCTTTGGGGTGGGGAGGAGCAGGTGGGAGTTTTGTAATAAAATGGAATTGTCCTTCTTTGCATTTAAATGTAAAACTCCAGTTTCTTTCTAAGTTAGAGCCAAATGTATAAAAGCTTTTTTTTTGTCAGCTTCAGCAAGAAGAAACATTAAAATTCATCTCACCCCAAACCTTTGTTAGAAAAAAAAAAAAAGATGTTAAATATCAGCAAATGGATCTGATAAGCTGCAGACTATTTCTGCTGTCAGAGAATGACTGTAGGACAAAAACACATGTTCAGGATTTGACATCCCTTGGCATCTTGTAAATAGCCTGCATGAATCCACACCTTAAAACTGCCAACACAAGCAGAATTGTGCCCAAGTTTCTAGTAAGTTAAGCAAGCAAAGCAGCGACATGAAACGTGGTTGGACTGAATATAGAACCTAAAGACCCCCAAAACTGACCTTGAGATTATTTTAGCAAAAGATCTTTTCTACATTTTTGAAGAGCTGGCCTGATTTTCTTGCCGAAAAGAGCTCTGTAGTTTGTGTATGTGGGAGTGTGTGTAAGACTATGAGTAATAAACACTTTAGGAGAAAAAAAAAAGAATCAGAACTTCTCATAGAAGAAGAAGAAGAAGGGGAAAAAAGAATGGCTGAATAATACAAAATAGACCTTTCTCTTTTTAAAGATTTCATGCCTTGGAAGAAATTTGAAGTAATCCTTTGGCCTGGATTTTCAATGCTTCAACTCCACTCCCTCACTGGAAGAAAAAGGTCTTTCCATGCAATTTGTGATTCAAAGGAGGTTTCTCCACTCTGTGTTTGGAAATGTTTTCTCCTTCCTTTTTTCCCCCTTCCACAGCCAAATGGGAGAAGAAAGAAAAGACGAGACATTTCTGAAAAGGGACGGGGATCCTTTGAGGATGGACTTTTCCACCGAGTCAGATTACAGGATCTGCTCAGCACTGCAGAAGCCACCCCATCCCCAAGCCTCCCACCCCATCCCTGTCCAATGCTTAGATGCATTCTAAGGATGTCTGTCTTCCTTTGGCCACTGCCTCGGGCAGAATATTGAATGTGCTGGACCCGTGGTCTGATCCGATAGGGTAAATCATATGCTTTTGTGATGCTGGGGATTATCAGGAATGACCTCAAACCTGGAGGATAATAGCAGCATTTTAAGGATTATCTTATAACCAGTAATAACATCTGTAGTCATGAAAGCTACAAGCTCCACTGTGGCATTAGAAGTCACAGCCCGGCTAGGGAGGGTGGCAAAGTCACCCGACCAGTACCAATTTCAGAATCATTCTACCTATACAGCAAATCCGACTCTTGTGTCTCCTTTGTGGAGGTGACTTTCCTCCATGCCTGCTTCACTCCACCAGCTGGTGCAGAAGTGGGGCAGGGCCATGACACGACTCCCAGCCTTGCCTGGCATGGCTGGTGAGGCTAACACTTCCCTGAGCTGTGCATGCAGATAGCACAAGCACTGTGTTTATTGATGCCCCATGCTCAGGTGAGATGGGTGGGCAGGAGAAAAGAGGGAGGGCTCCATTTGCAACCTGGGTCTACGATAGAAATAATCAAATGTCATGCTTCAGCAGCTAAACTGATCACTGTGGGAGTCAGGGTGGTTCCCACAATTGACCCAGATCATTATACTTTCCTCTTTCTCGGAAGCATCGGGGGTTGTCCGCTGTTGGAGGCAAGATACTAGACTTAATGGCTCAATGGTCCAATTGGGGATGATAAATCCTAGGTTTCTGTAGGGAAACAGTGCATGCCCTTTTCTTTTTCCTTTCATATTTTTACCCATCATAGTGGCTCTTTTTTCTCTGTCTGCTCTCTGAGTCTCCAGAAGCCAAAGGAAACAGTGACCTATAGTTCCCAGTGCCACCCAGCCTGCTATAAAACTGCTCAGTAGGAAACTTAATTTGCAAAAAGGCGGCTTTTTGTTTTGTTGGCAAGCTATGGAAAAGGCCTGTTTCCTGGCATGAAAAATCGCCAGTCTTGGCTTTGAGTGTCCACTGACAATTCCCAGCATATGGTAAGAGAGGGAGCTTCCGCCTACCCCATCAGGTAAGTGCCATCTTCCTGACTACAGCAATGATCGATGTCAAGCTTGGAGAGCACTGACTGCTGGGAAAGGAGCCAAGCAGCCAACTGGCCAATACAAGTGAAGGGGTCAGAATGGACAAGGCCTCTGGGTGAGGCACACTTGCTAGCACCAGGAACCAGGAAACGTGGTGTCTTAATGTACGATCATGGGCTTTTTACTTTTGGCTGCAGAACAATGTGTGAGAGGTTTATTTTGAGTCCTTTGAAAAGGTGAAATGGAGATTTTTAGCATATGCATTGCAGCATGTCGGGGCGGGGGAAGATTCTTTTGTTTTTTTATCCCTTCTTGTCCCTTTTTGAGAGGATACCTGGATGTTATTTTTCATTGTAATAACCCTGGCTATTGCTTAATAGAAAACCTGATCCAAATCCCATCAGAATCACTCAGAGCCTTTCCACTGACTTCACTGGACTTTGGATCAGGATCGTGTGTGACTAAGCACCATGGAAGTTGCCCCTGACACAATCCTGTCAATGCCCCTCTGTCCGAACTTGCTGTAACATCTTCTGTCATTCCAGGACAGGACTTCCACTTGGATTTCTCCTCCCATCAATCCACCACGGGCGATTTGCTTGTTTATATTAACAGTATTGGTTTATTACTCTGTTCTGAATGACAGTTGCCATCGTTTGCCCTGTGCCAGTGGAAAATACAACTGGGTGCACAGGATCCAGTTGTAATGACATGCCTTGTAAATGTGACCCATCCCTTGCACCCTGTGTTGGTCAACATTTCACTTAGCAATATGCATCTTCTGATGTTTTGCAGGTTGTTGACATGGCCAGAGGGTTTGTGTTGTGCTCAGTTGGACAGCTCAATTTTCCTATAGGCCATTCAAAATGACATGGCAACACACCTGCCGCTGAAAATGAATGCAGATTGTAGAGCACAGTGGAAGCATACCCTTTGTCTGGCTGAGTTAAGAATCATGCATGTTTGGGTTTATTTTACCAATCTGAAGTGAGTTTAGGACCATGCACAATTGCTCAGAGGAGGTGCACAGGGACTGCTCAGAGTGGGATGGGCACATTGGAGGGAGCAGGCTTCAGCATCCTAAATGATAGTGAAGGCAGGACTGTCGTCCCTTGCACTGGGGGTCGGATGCTTGGCCTGAGCTAAACCAGGCCATCTTCGGGAAAACTCCAGCTGGCGTAAAGTCAGCATATCCAGCTTTGTGTTACCTGCTCCTAGACCCAGTGCAGGGGGTGGATTGTATAAGGTATGGAGAGGAAGGAGGCATGTCGGTGTGGGAGCAGAGTAAAATGCTGTGAACATGGGCCAGAAGAATGGAATGGTTAGAAAAGCCCTGAGGTTGCTCTAATTTGTTCTGGAGGCTTGCCCAGTACCAGGCTAGCCTCAGAGCTGCCATCACATCTCCTTCACCCCAGGATGTGCTGTGAATGAACTTGGAGCAGCTGAGGGTCCAAGCTTAGGTTGCTCAGGGAGGATTGGTGCCTACATAAGGCACATTTCCTACCCAAGCTTCCTATACAGACAAATGCCTTAAAGACACCGTTTGGCCGTTAGGACCAGATCCTTGGCTGTAAATCAGCACAGCTCCAATGAAATCATTGAAGTGCAGGACAAACAGCCCAGGAGACTGAAGCCCTTACATTTTCTCTCACACTGGCCCCTCACTGTACCTGAGCCTTGACCTAGCAGGGCCACTAAAGGGGCAAAAGGGTCATTCATTCTCCATGCTCACTCATGGCCTCTGGGCAGAGCATGCTAATCTTTGCTAAGTGGGATGGTGTTTATTAGAATTCAGCAGAGCTGAGAGACCAGTAACCCATTTCACAGAGGGACCAAATGGCCATTAGCTGGTGAACGGTTTTGGTTAATACCAAACTGTGCAGAGCTGTGCTTATCCCAGTCGAGAAGCCGACTGTCAGTGGCTTCTTTTCTGCCCTAGATTGATTTCATAGGAGAACTGCCTTCACGCACTCTGCTTACGCGCCTGGTCCGATGCACATTATTGTCCTTTCTGGTGCTCTAAAAGCTGCTACCTTCCCCCTCCTGTGCTCTTAAGTACCACCACACATCTATGGGGCAAGGAGCACACACTGAATCTTTCCATGCCAAGAGATGCAAACAACCTATTTCCATCTCTGCAAGAGAAGAAAAATCTGATTTTCACTCTCTGCTTCTCATTTTGTCTCAGAGTTATATATATACAGAAAGAAACTTGAGGCATATTTTAACTCAATTTATGGTTTCCTAACTGCCATATTGATAACCCCAGAGCCAAAGTCCCTTATGTATAAGGCAACCTAGACAGCGTAAGTGCAAGCTTTGCTCCCAGCTGTGCCACATAGCGATAGATTTTAACTGTGATCGGGAGGGATTCCTTCTAGAAGCCCTTCTCTGTTCCCGTTCCAAATTCTGGGTTTGCCAATCAAGGGACCAATGAGCACCAGCTGTGACAGTGAGTATTCTATAAAATGTCCACTAGGAGTAGGCTACGTACATGAATTCTTATTACATACAACACCAAACAGCCATCCGATAGTAATGACTTTTGGGTACTATTGCCTAGAGCTGATTAAACAAAAAACTAAAAAACAGATGAACAAATATATTCATTAATGATTAGCTGGCTTTGTTCCACTGCAGTTTGTGAGGTCTTATAATTCACCATGCATACGTACTTTAATCACCACAGCTACTGGGTATTGGTGAACATGTTCAGAAATTCAAGAAAGTTCTATGAACTTGAACATGAATGATTATTTATCTGAATAGTCTTACTGTAAAATGTATCATTCACTATTACCCATCATTCATTTTCTTGTTTAAAAAGGCTGTTGCCCAACCAGGGAAGAGGAACAAATCTATATGACTTAGGTAACAAACCACACAGCACAAGACAATGAATAGCTAATAATTATTAGGAGTCAAAGTGAACAGTTTGGGTACAACCCCATGCGGTGAAAATGATGCTTCAGGAAATATCATATGAACAGAGCTGGTCGGGAAGTTTTTGGCCAACTGTTTTCCTGTTGAAAAATGATTAATCACAATGGAAACCATTCACAGGAAAGGATCAGTCTCAACAAATTTCTCAACTAGAAAAAAAGTTGGAAAAAAAAAGGTCAAATAATGGAAACTTTTCAAAATGAAAAAATCCAGTTTCCCTTTTCATTTTGATGTTTTGTTTTGAAATTTGAGCCAGTAGTTTTCTTTTAAAATTTAAAATGGTCTAATTTAAATGAATTTTTTAAAAATTATTGAAGCAACATGTTTTGACTGACCCGAACCAATTTTTTTTTCCAGTTTGTCAGTTAGCAAAAATATTTCAGATTTCCACATTTCAGCCCTATTTGGGATGGGAATTTTGTTTTCTGAAATCTCAAATACTTTTCTGGGACAGGAAAGCAATTTCCCAACAGTTCTATCTATTAATAACAAATCAAATTTTCTTAAATCGGGATCTGTTCAGAAACATCTGGCAAATGGAATAAAGGGATACATTTGAAATTAATATTCTTATTCACAATGAATAATTGAAACAGGTCTAATATGGAGCTGGTCAAATTCATACTGGGGAGCTTAAATAAAGGAAGAGGTTCCATGTCCTATTAGCAAACTCCTGAGCCATCTTTTCCCCATAGTTCCCATTTTATCACATGTTAGAGCTGGGGCAAATTTTGAGCTCAGAACTCTGTGCCCATTTCCCTTCCTCAAAATGCTCTTCTTTGTGTTCATATTTCCTTCATGTTCCTAATTATTTCCCCCACCCCCTAAATACGGCAGTCCAGATGTTCCTGCTGCAAAGTGCAGATATCTCCTGTGAAGCAGCTACCTAGGAAAAGATCATCAAAGCACTCTTCTTTTTTTGCACCTACCTCCCCTCCCCCCCACCCCAGCATGGGTAAAAATTAAGCAAGTCCAGGTGTTTTCACTTCAGAGGCTCCAATGGCAATAGCAAGTTCAGCGCTTGGAAGCTAACAAATTTGCTGTGTCACAATTGATAATCAACTCTAGTAAAAGAATGTCCAAATCAATTGAGCTTTAGCAAGGGCAAACTGACTGGACACAACCAGGCTCCCAGCAAAAGTAGGCCAAGCTTGATAAATTTGCCCTTATTATAGCTATTGATGTTTAAATTTCTTCAGGGATGTTGTTACATGGGTGCCTAGTGGTGACAGAGGTACTGTGACCTCCTTCGATCCTTAATCTACACCTGTTAGTTGGCTCCCTAGTTGCTTGTGAGTATACTCAAGCTTAAAGGTTAACAAAAGAAAAACAGGCCAAGTTTACGCGACTGCAGCAACGGATCAATGCAGAGTAAATAACCTTCTCTGTCTTATTTCCCCAAGCATTATTGATCCAAGTTCTTTGTTCTTTGTCATGTTTCTGTCTTCTAATCCCAGGGGACACTAAACGATCGGCTCATATTGGACATGTTAACTGGCACATTATGACAGCTACCATTTTGTCACTCAGTGTGGTGCTATACATAAAGAACCCTCAGTTCAGGGCTTTCTGAGCTGTGCTCTCTGAAATGAGCCTCTGATCTCTGCTTTCTTCTTTCAGCTTCCTTTGTTCATTCGCCCCCCACCCCTCAGATATTTTATCAAGACGTCTGAAATGACAGTAAGCTTTTTTAAAGTTATTTATTAATTGATTCCCCTAAAAAAATCTCCCATCCTTCAAGATGGACAATAACCCAACGGTTAAAAATAATAAAACCTCCTGCCTGACTCCAAGCAGAGCGGGTGTTTCAGGCAGCAGCAAATGCTGGTATCAGTTCTGACCTGTCGGGGCTTGTTGTTTTTATTTAGGAATGGGAGCCCTTTCCTTTCATTACCAAGGTTATGTTTAAAGGATATTGCACTTTCATAAGTGTTCTCAATGGATTTCTGTGGGATATTACAGATATCACTCTGGCTGCGCTGAGCGTAAGCTCAATCTTTCTGCTGTGTAGATGCTCCTAGTGTCTTAACAGCTCTATAACCTTGCAGATTTGTGGTTGAAGTGAATGTTCACTTTGGAGACTATTGGATTTCTAACAAAATTAATTGGATTTCCTTCCTTATGAATGCTGCTTCTACATGCCTATCTCCGCATAAAGACTTGCCAATAATAACTCCCAGAAAAACAAAACAAAATAGGGAACTTGGGAGGCATGGCAACCCACTTTTGCTTATTTAGCCTCCATCACACTTTATCTAGGACACAGAAAAAGCCTATTTGAAAAGAAAACTTTTCTCTCGTGCCAAAAAAACTCCCATTGAGTGATTCAATCGATGGAAGTAAGTGTTGCATGCCATTTCTGTTGCAGGGATGCAGATGCCACGGGCTTGAGTGGTATCATATGGATTTTTAGACTTGAAACTTCACAATGCATAATGTGGGGTCAGTTCAATGATTAATTGACAGTATTGGGAGTCAGTTTAACTGCTAAAAACAAATAGACTTGGGGGGGGGGGCTGGTACACAAATCCTATAGGTCTGTCTCTCTTTTTCCTCCGTCTTTGGATTCTTCTGACTGTTATTATGGAGAGTAAATGTACTGTGTGTATTGGACAAGAATGTCATCATTATTTTGCTGGGTAGGAATTGTATCTTTTTAAAGCCACAGAAGAGATAATCTATTCTTTTAAGAGATATTTTTGTTAATGTGAAGGGCTCCAAGAAAAAAACAAACCTGTTGTATATTTCATTTGATTCAAGTTCCTTCATGTCTCCATAGTTGATAATTAAACCGACTGACCTGCTTCTGCATTGAAGCCTACGGGAAATTAACCAGATAATACTCATTAGGCAGGAGGACATTTGGGAATAGTTTATTATAAAAAAAGAACCCCTAACCAAATAAACAAAACCCATGAAACTATCAGTGTGTGTGCCAGGCATCAATCTGACCCTTCTGCGTGAATGCTATATATACCCTTTCCCCATTGTATGTCTTTCAGAGTGTAAGCACTTCAGGTAGGGTGACCAGACAGCAAATGTGAAAAATTGGGACAGGAGGTAGGGCAGTAATAGGAGCCTATATAAGAAAAAGACCCAAAAATCAGGACTGTCCTATGAAATCAGGACATCTGGTCACCCTAACTTCAGGAGAGAGACTGGGTATTCTTATATGTTTGGAAAGTGTCTACAGAATTAATAAATACCAATACTGAATAACACATGTAATTATTATTAGATTTATATTTGATCCTTGAATGTAAATGTAGAAATACTTTGCCCCCTAGATTTCTGTAAAACCCCTAAAAAGTTAACTTAATTCACTTTTTGGTCCTAGCCACTTCCATAGGCAAATTTAATTCCAGGCCCATCTGCCATGCAAACACACTCAAAGGTGTGGCCAAGCTGTTTACCCACAGCATTTGATCCACAAGCAAATGCTCTGTGTTCCCCAGTAGTGGAACCTGTGAACCACTGATGAAGGTGTTCAGAATGTGGAACTGCAAACATGCTCTCCACATGTGGCTTCCCTCCACTTATTCAGCCACAACGGCCCCACTATCCAGGCTAGAACAGTGGAAGGCAACAGCCATCTTGCTCAGTCACCTCACTCATACAACTTTCAAAGCAGTGGATAACAGGAATCTGTGCACAGGTGCCCTTGACAGTACATGTGTGAGGTTGTAGGTCCGATGAACTTCTGTTGCATCTGCTGAGAATGATGCAGGTCTGCTATCCATCTAGTGCCTTTCTCTTACTTTTCACTACCATCTCCAGCATCCATGCCAATTCCTGTTAGGCAGTCTACTAGCTCCCTCTTCCCCTCCCATTATCAGGCTTCATTCTCAATCTCTTCCGAGGTTCATCTGCATGCTGCTGGTTTACCTTACCCCTCATCCAGTCACACCCTCTACCCCATCCTTCAGCACATTCCCATTACTCAGACAAGCAGCAGATAAGACTCTCCAGCCTCTCCTTAAGTTTTCTCTGCATCTGCCTCTGCCTCAGCGCTTGGTCATACCCTGTCCCTTATCCTGAGCTCATCAATGTGCTGATAATTTGCCCCTGATTCATGAGTACAAGTGTAGGACCAGATATTGCAACCCTTGATCAAGTGAATAATCCTTTCTCCAAGAAGAAGCCTCTTTGTGGACAGTGGGGTGGCTCATGTGAGTAAGAAGTTACTGAATGAACCTCGCCATTTTAGAGACCAGATCAAGGTCTGTCTATTTGGAAATTTTGCACTTAATATACTAGAACAGTGGTTCTCAAATGTTTGTACTGGTGACCCCTTTCCCAAAGCAAGCCTCTGAGTGCACCCCCCCCCACACACACACTTATAAATTAAAACCACCTTTTAATATATTTAACACCATTAAAAATGCTGGAGGCAAAGTGGAATTTGGGGTGGAGGCTGGCAGCTCGTGACCCCCCGTGTAATAACCTCACAACCCCCTGAAGGGTCCCGACTCCCAGTTTGAGAACCCCTGTACTAGAATATCAGGACAGATTCTGTCCTATACCACAGCTCCTCTCAGAGCAGGAAAGGGATGGGGATGTCAAGGAGCTGGATTGGTTTCCTGATTCTCTGAGCCAGTCCCAGCCCAAATGATGCTTAGAGTTATTTCTGGCACCTCTAAGCTTCACCACTGAGATGGTGGAGATGGACAACTACCTCAATAGAAGATTGATGTGGTGGAGCTTGTCTCTGCTGCACCCACTATGTTGAGAGGGGGATGAGGCAGAAGTGCAGCAGGGAGTATCGCTATGCCAGTGGGATTCTTTGCTGGCAGAATGTGGCCCCTTTAATGTCATCGAGTGAAGAGAAGGGATCAGATCTCAGAAGAGAATCCGGGCCATTATTATCATTAAAGTGATGCATGTTTGCAGTATGGCTGCATATATATCTGAAGTCTATTTATACTGAACATATGCTGGGCTGCTGTAGAATAAGGAATTTCTCCTTCTAAGTGATGGACAAAAAGACTTCTCTTTAAAAAAAAACAGGGATTTTTACTCTCCAGGAGCCATCAAAGGTGGGCTTTTATTTTGCATTAAAAATTACAGCTTTAAACATTCATCATCCAGCTTTACTTTTATTTATTACAAACTCACTTAAAAACTGTCAAAAGCAAGGACATTCTGTAAATGTGGTGACATCATGTTAGGAATAAGAAGTGATGACATGAGTGGTGAAAAATAATATTATTCAAAATAACATTATATTCCAACACTATGCGGCTCTTGGCGTGTTTGGTGTGTATGTTTAATGGAAACAGCCAAAACCCACTGTCAGTGAGTGACTTAAAAGACATATTTCACAAGAAAAACTGTATGTAGCTGTAAAATAATGTGCAAAAAGTACCAAAGGATTTTTTTTAACCATTAGCTGCCATATATAATGTGGCCCCTTTAAATCTAGAAGATGTCCAGCTCCTTCCATACCACTGCTGATGGCCATCTTGAAGGACAAACCTCTGAATGAGGAACTATGTCTGGCGGCCAAATCTTAAAACATAAGCATTCAGTTCCACTTTTGGCAATGAGATTGGTTTTTAATCACCTAATAGGGGAATATAGGGGGTAAGGCTGTTTAGAGCACCTACTATGACACTGGCTGCCTTAATATATATGCCTATGCTCAAAATGTGGGACAATAGCCAATTCTGAAGCTTCGGAGGCTTTGTGCTTTGGTGGGAGTGCCTGTTTAACACATGGGGTAGCGATTTGGGCTCCTAAGTGCCTGAGTCACTTTTGAAAGCAGGATTTAGGCTCTTAAATCGTGTAGCAGTTTGTGAAAAGTTCACCTATCATTTTTGCTCTGACTAGAGGGGAGGCCATGTTAGCCATAGAATCATAGACTATCAGGGTTGGAAGTGACCTCAGGAGGTTATCTAGTCCAACCCCCTGCTCAAAGCAGGACCGATCCCCAATTTTTGCCCCCGATCCCTAAATGGCCCCCTCATGGATTGGACTCACAACCCTGGGTTTAGCAGGCCAATGCTCAAACCACTGAGCTATCCCTACTCCTATCTTGAGAGCAGAATGAAGGATTCTCCATGCCATTTCTGAAGTTTTAAGATCTTTATTGTCATTAGAAAAAAAAACAACACTATTTCAGGGTTGTCAGTTCACAATAGGCTTTTCCCAATGAGGCAGAACCTTGGAAAGCCTCTAAAATAGCCATGAGGGACATCTTCCTTCAGCAGAAGGCATCCTAAGTGAGCATCACATTTACAAATCTTCCTCTTGTGGTTAACATGACTGGATAGATCCTCAGCTGGTGTAAATCAACATTGCTCCACTGAGTTCAATGGAGTAACACTGAGATATGCTGTGTGAGGAATTGGCCCGATGTGTCCGGTTCATGTGTAGGGTTGTACATATTCCTCCTTCTTTGTGTGTTTGTGTGTGTATACACATGCTTTTTTGCTCTGCTGAACTGGGGTCATATGGACTATTTCCTTATAATTATTATTCTTTAAAAGCATGTTTTCATAAATAAGGCATCTAGACTATTAAACATCTTTCCCCCCACCACTATAACCCCTCCAAATAGCACACATGTAGCAGGAATCCGAATGGTTGTTATTGGCCTTCATATCAAGGGACTGTATATGACACTCCTTGTCAAGGTCCAATGTACAAAGAAATCAGGGCCAACTTGAGGATGAGTCTAATTGAGCATGAAAAGATTTTTCCTTCACATTATATCAGATTAGGTAGAACAAATGACCAACTACAGTGTACATCATTCAGGGCTCTTAAAGTCATATACTTTAAGGCCAGAAAGTACCACCAATTCTTTCATGTAATACTGGAAACACGTGGCAGCTTTCCATCTTTCATTAACTTTTTATTATTAATACTTTTTGCTTGTATTGAACCTTTAATTGAAGGCTTTTGAAAAGGTTCACAGACTTTAATTAATTATGCCTCCCTAGTATATAGGTACATAACTTTACATCCATTTTATGGATGAGTAAATTGAACCACAGAGAGTTTTAGAGGTCACACAACAAGTCAGTGGCGGGGCTAGGAATGGAACCAAAGAGTCTTGATTCCCAGTCCCCTATTCTAACCAACACTGCCTGAAATCTTTGTCCCTGGTTAATCAAAATCACAATCTCTGTCCTTGTTTGATCTTTCATAGAGGAATCATTAGTTGTAATAAAATAGACTCCATGTGAAAAGATGAGAGTGTCCCCGGGTTCCATATACAAGCATGTTTGCTGATGTGCCCCTTGGGACCATTTATTTGATCTCAATGTTTAAAAAACATTTTTAAAAACATATAGTAACTGCTAGCTATGACAATTATAAACATCAACATTATGCTGAACAACATATTATGCTGGACCAGGTCTTGACTAAACTGAGTTGATGGCGATAAATAGTGGCATGACATATGTTTTAAATCATCATCACCCAGAAAGAAGAACTCACAACAAATAAAAACATGGGACCTGATGGGAATTTTGTCTGAGCAAAGGTCTAGATTGCAGGATTTGTCTCTTTTAGTACATGCATTCATTTTTACTTTGTTAGGAATCAGGAAAGTGAAAAGGTGACTGGTGACTGGAGAGGAAGAAAGAACAAAGTATGTGAAGGGCAAAGACATAAACATCTGTGCTGCTATATTTTTGTTACTAGGCAAGGACCTTCTATTGATTTCTCTGGGCGTGCTTGTAGCCCCTTCCTTCAGTGACTAATGATACTCCCTTTTGGTTATGATTACACTGCATTTCATTGGCCTGTGGGTCGAATACTTGATATATTCTCTGCTTAGTTACCACTTTAAGTCATTGTCCTACCCAACTGGGTTATCCTAAAAACTGATGCTGATGAGGGAAAGGAATAATTCACGTCACTTCATCCCAGGATAGAGAATAACAGTCAAGAGAAACTCTCCAAGGTTACTCTGTCAAAAACAGGATCAAGCTTTACTTAATTTTGTCCAAAGTTTCTGATCTCCTATCAGAGCCATCAGTTTGTCCCCAAGTGAAGCTAGTGGAATTTTAGTATTTTTTCTCTTAATACCATCTTACATTTCAGTCACACGGATCTCAAAGTGCTATACAGATAATATATACACACAAGTCTCTTCACCCACCTCTTGCTTAGAACACAGACTCAATTGAACTTTGACCGACAACACTACACAACAGTTTAAGACAGAAAGGGACTGATGCGCCTATCATTTACACAGCAGAAAATTGGGAGTAACTCCACTTCAGTCCATGGAGTTAGCAACACCAATGCAAAACAGGTGTAGCTGAAAGAAAAGTTAGGCCATAAGTGGAATACTTTATTCTACTGAAAATACAGAAGGAATTTGGAGAGGCAACTTATGCCTCTGCCTTATTCAACTGCAGACAAAATAAGGACCAACTCATGGGAACTAGCAGTCTTAGGCGCAGAGAAGAAGTGTGTTAGAATCAGTCTATAATAGCTGCTGGTGCCAGCCAGTTTATAACATGCACTGAGTCAGTATGGCAGGAGATTTTCAACCACTCAATGGGAAATTAAGCACACAACACCCATTGACTTACAATAGGATGTTGGCCCCTCAAAACCCTTTCTGCCTTTAGAAATATCACAATATATTGTGTAAGCAACCTAACTTTTGAGTATTTGTCTGAACTGAAATAAACATTGTGAGCATCATCCCAGGTATGACACTTAAGGCTAAGGATTTCCAGCAGTGAAAAATGCACTATTTATAGGACAATATAACTAAAGCTTGGAAGTATTCTGTTGTTAAAATGGCCATACCCCTCTCCTATCATCCATTTGCAACATTGCAGCTACCATTTTGTGTGATCAACACTTTGACGAGGTTGGGGATTCTCTCATCCAATGTGAAGAGTTTAAGATGGTGGCTATGATGTTCTAAACATTTCCTACATGTCATAATGTAGATTTGTGGTTAGTTCTTGAACCGCTGACGAGGTCAATGGGAGTTGCAGATCCAGAGAATGAATTCACAGCTCTGGTTTTTGACACTTCACATCTACCAGGAGACTACTCTTATCCTTTAGGCATTTGCCGTCCAGAGGTGTTAGGGGCCATACAAATCCATATCTAAATGTCTTGAACAGAGATGTCAAGTGGCTACTGGACTCCTTTTTATTGTTTACTTCTATTACAGGATAACGAGTGCTGGGGTCATTTTTATGTAATCACATGCTACACACACCTCACCTTCATTTGGTTCTAATTCTGTCCACAGAGTAGATGTTTATCTCGTAGCTGTGGTCTGGAGCTTCTTGCTCAGACATTACTTTTCATGGCATACTATTTATGTTGCACTGCTGCCAGCTGGTGGTGTATGAAGCTGATACTCTCAGTGCTAACTTGTTTAATCACTGCTCTAGATGCCAGTGAAAATGACACATCTCCTCTCTTCCCCTCTCCACCTCCCCATAACTAGCTCAGGCAATGACGTAGTTTGGTGGGAGGAAGGAAAAAAGGAACTATGTACCTCTTGGACCCACTCCTTAGCTGCATGCATCTAAATTTGGTTGGGTGCCACAAAGTCTGGTCAAAGGGCAGACGGAATACCAGAGCAAGGGACAGAAAGAGAGCAGGGGAACTTTCCATTCACTATTCTGGACACTGAATCAGAGATTATGGAGCCTAGTAACGAACAGCACCTGCTCATGTCAAACTCTGGGTGCATCCCAGGCGTTCCTGGAATGTGCAGAGTTATTTCAGTTGGGAGGAGCCATGACTGGGGATCTATTGTGATCATGAAGTCTGTCCTCTCCCCTGCCAGTAAGGGTAGTGGCAGACTATCAAGAAGTTTGTGGAACTGCGTATGAGAAATGGGAATGTGGCAGGTGCTAAAAGTGTCATGGGGGAAAAAAATGAAATTGCTTTTGAGAAAGAAAAGAGAGGAAATGTTTTTGTTTCTTTCATGTGTGTAAGAGAAAGATGGGTCCTAGTTATTTAAATGTCATTTTCCCTCACTTTGCAATTATAGGCAAAGTGACTCAGGATAGCAAGGACTCTGGGGCATCAGTCCAAGTGGGTTTCTAGGTTTCTTGCAAATCTCTTTACTTTGAACCACAGGTTTTCTGCTGTATACTCCTAGTCTCACCCATTTTCCTCCCTGCAGCCACTAGCAGGTGTTAGACAGATGCTTTAAAAGTGATATTCCAGTCCATAAAAACATCATGCTAGTTGATAGAGGAATATATTCAGTGACAGGAAACCACAGGGCTAAGCACCAGTTTGAAAATTAATATGTGAAAGTCAAATTCTATGATCCCTAATGGAGCAACACTCCTATTAAAGGCAACAGGTATTTTGCTCCACTAAAGATCTCAGAATTTGGCCCTTTATGTCATCACTATAATATCAAACATACTCCTCAATTATCTGGTATGATTTTTCTAGGTGAAACGTGTAATAGCAATGAAAAATTTAACCAACTTCCCCACAATTCCACTGACCTTTAAACCTCATGAGTTATGTTCCGCACTTTGCTTAACAATGAGGATGGCGGAGACCTAGACACAGGAAGTCGATCAAAGGATGACTATGAGCCGCCAGTGTGATGTGGCTGTGAAAAAAGCTAATGCAGTTCTAGGGTGCATCAGGCAAGGTATTTCCTGTGGAGATAGGAAAGTGTTAGTACCATTATACAAGGGACTGGTGAGCCATCATCTAGAATACTGTGTGAAATTCTGGTCTCTCCTGTTTAAGAAAGATTAATTCAAACTGGAAGAGGTCCAGAGGAGGGCTTCTAGGATGAGCTGAGGAATGGAGAACCTACCATATGAGAGGAGATTTAAGGAGCTTGGAGTGTTTAGCTTAACAAAATGAAGGTTGTGGGGAGATATGATTGGTCACTATAAATACATCGGAGGGATAAACTACAGGGAGAGAGAAGAGTTGTTTAAGTTAGGAGACAATGTTGGCACAAGAAAACACGGATGTAAACTGGCCATCAATAAGTTTAGGCTAGAAATTAGACAAAGGTTTCTAATCATCAGAGGAGTGAAGTTCTGCAACAGCCTTCCAAGGGAAATGATGGGGCAAAAAGCCTAATTTATTTCAAGACTGAGCTTGATACATTTATGGAAAGGATGATATGATAAGGCTGCCTACAGTGGCATATGGCCCATCATCAACTTCTAGTAGAAAATATCTCCAACTGCCAGATATGGGACCCTATATGGGGATGGCTCTGCTTACTACAGCAAAGTATTTCCTAAGTGTCTGGCTGGTGGGTCTCATCCACATGCTCAGGGTCTAATTGATCACCAGATTTGGAGTCAAGAAGGAATTTTCCCCCAGGTCAGACTGGGGGGTTTTCAACTTCCTCTGCAGCATGGGGCACATGTCATTTGTTGGTTTGAACTAGAGTAAATGGCAGATTCTCTGTAACTTGAAGTCTTTAAACCGTGATTTGAGGACTTCAGTACCTCAGGTAGAGGTTATGGGTCTATTACAGGAGTGGGTGGGTGAGGTTCTGTGGCCTGCAATATTCAGGAGGTTAGACTATATGATCATGATGGTCCCTTCTGGCCTTAAAAGTCTCTGAGAGGTTGACTTTGGTTTGAACTGGCTCAAAACCATCCACTTTTTATGTGAACAGGCTTAAATGAGTAGATATGGCCTTCAGTCATATGGTGCCCATAACAAATGCATGGGCAGAGGACTTGAGACAATAGCAGCAATGCTTTTGTGATTAAAATCCCTAATTATTCAGCCCGATCAGAATGATGTCTGCTGCGATCTTGAACATCCTGGTGCTCATTTCAGATTGGAATCAGGCAACTATTTCAACTACACCTAGTTTTCGTCTGCCATAAGGGCCTGATCCCGAGAGATGATGCACCTGCATCTCTAACTGCAGTAAATTGGCGTTGCTTCATTGAAGTCAGTGGAGCTATAGCGATTTATACTAATTGACTGAGGATCTGGCCCACTGATTTCAGCAGGAGTAGCAGCAACTCTCAAGATCAGGCTGTATCTGATCTGAGAAATGTTGTGTACTGTTGCTGTCTGTTGTATCTGCTTATAAAACTGGCTGCCTTTTATAGGTGAGTGGGTGACATGAGTCCTGTTACGATGCAGTAGTTTATAAAGTTTTCAAAGAGCTTTCCAGTCTTTCAGGATGACAGGTGCTATATAAATGCAAGCTGCCATCATTATTTTATTGTTTCAGTTTGACAGAAAGATGGCGGGTTTCATTTTGACTTGCACATTTCCATTGGCTCTATGCTTCGGCTTTGCTCCATAACTTGCCAGCATACACAGGTTTCTTTTCTGTTCTCTCAGTGACGTGTGGTCAGAGATGTAGAGAAGTTGAAAATGTTGCCTTATCAAACCAAACATTAAAATAATACAAGTTATGATGATTTTTTAATTATCATTACTTGTGTTCTTGGCATAGTGGAGATCAGGCCAATGATCCATGTAGTCCAATATCCAGTGGCTGGTACTTGCTGTTTCAAAGGAAGAAGCAAGAAACCCCATTGTGGATATTTATGAAATCATTTGTCCATAAGGGAAATTTCTTTCACAAACTTATCAATTAATGGTTAGCTTATGCCCTAAAGCATGGTGGTTTGTATCCCTTTTAAATTTGTGTCTATGAGAACAAAGGTATTGTGAATGTTCTCATCACCCAAATATCTAATCTTTTGTTGACTCCCGGTCAGTGAGCTCCACAGGACATTCCATGAGCTGGGTTAACATAGGAAAAAATATTTCATCTCAGAAGTTCTTCTTACCCAGGCTAACTGATGTGCTATGTGAGCTAAGTGACCATTCCTCACTAGGGTTTGTGAAGGTTACATCCCTAGGGCCAATTGCAGCCCTGCTTCAATTGCGTACCCCTCCATTTTCTTCAGAGGAGTTAGTCAGCATGTTTCACAGCACTGATATAATTGTGGATAAGTCAGTCATGCCTCCCTCTAGTGGCTGGTCCACTTAGGGTATGTCTACACTACGAAATTAGGTCGAATTTATGGAAGTCGTTTTTTTAGAAATCGTTTTGATATATTCGAGTGTGTGCGTCCCCACAGAAAATGCTCTAAGTGCATTAACTCGGCGGAGTGCTTCCACAGTACCGAGGCAAGTGTCGACTTCTGGAGTGTTGCACTGTGGGTAGCTATCCCACAGTTCCCGCAGTCTCCGGAAATGAGATTCAAAAGTTCGCGGTTCTTTTCCTGTCTACCTGGCCAGTGCATCTGAGTTGAGAATGCTGTCCAGAGCGGTCACAATGGAGCACTCTGGGATAGCTCCCAGAGGCCAATACCATCGAATTGTGTCCACAGTACCCCAAATTCAACCTGGCAAGGCCGATTTAAGCGCTAATCCACTTGTCAGGGGTGGAGTAAGGAAATCGATTTTAAGAGCCCTTTACGTGGAAAAAAAGGGCTTCATCGTGTGGACGGGTGCAGGTTTACATTGTTTTAACGCTGCTAAATTCGACCTAAAGTTCTAGTGTAGACCAGGGCATAGAAAATAAAAGCCTTCTATTGGTCTATCTAAAGAATTTATTCCTTTAGCTCAACTGGCAGAGGCTGGTACTGCAGTTCTTGGATTCAATCTCCATAGATGACTCATGGATAGAGGGGCTATTATAGCTGTATTTGTCCCATACTTTTAATATTATACTTTCAAACCTAAAACACTCCTGGTATTAGACAAATGTCCTGGATAGGCGGATAGATTGTATTTGAACAATGATAAGGCAGGATGAGTTAAGAAACATTTCTAGTGACCAAACCGCAGCACTCATGGCTCTCATACATCCCAAAGTCAGTATTAACCCTGCAGACAGAAGAAGACTCACACATATGCTTTTTTTCTGTTGATTTCCTGAATGGAGTGAATCATATAAAAATCAATTTCCAGTTCAAATCCATATAGTTAGCCTAGAATTTCTATGACCATTTTCTTTCCCACCCTCGCCCCCATTCCTCTTACTACCAACCAGAACACTATGAGCAAGAATCTTATTAAACCAGCAACTGAAGGGTGTTCAACTTTTTGTTATATAAATAAAAAGAAGAGAATATTGTAAAGCAAAAACAGGATATTACAAATGTGATGAAAGTAAGAGGAAAGAAGCCACACAGAACACGAGACACAGAGGAAGGTGCAGACTCAGTATTCTGGAACCCTTCCCAGTTATATTTTGCACGTGTGTGCACTTTGTAACTGTGCATTGTGAATCCTAAATACAGTCCCCCCAGCTATGCCCTCTCAGTGTTTTTAGCCATGAACTTGGACTGCTATAATCTAGTGGTTAGCACAGTGAACTTGGAGTCTGGAGACCTCTGTTCTGTTCTTGGCTCTGCCATTAAACTGCTGTGTAACCTTGGGCAAGTCATTTCCCCTCTCTGTGCCTCTGTTTCTCCTCCACCCTTTGTCCACAATTTAGATTTTAAGCTTCCCAGGTGAGGATCTGGCTCTTATGATGTGTTTCTACACTGTCTGGCACAGTGGAGCTTCAGGATTGGTTGAGGCCTCTGGGCTGTACAGTAATACAAAGAATAAGAACAAATTACAGTCTGGGATTGACCAAAAAGCAGATTATAGGACTTGGATTATGGCTATTCTGCTTGAGCTAGCTGAGCAGGCGTTGCGATTCACAGTCACTGTAAGGTATGATCCTTTAAGGAAGCAAATGCTGAGGAGCTCATCTCTTAGCCCCATTGCTGGCTGCATTGAATCCAGAGTGTCTCTGGAAGAGGAAAGGCCCCCAGTCTCAGAGGGTTGCAAATATACTATTGCCGTTTGGTATTGGGGTCTGTTGCGAAAGGCCTCAAGAATTGATGGTACACGAAATCCTGAGCAGGTATGTGAACCTGCTGCATAAACGGAGATGAAATAGTTGAAACCCAAGAATAAACTCTGGCTGTGTTGACCTTTGTTAGGGATCCACTGTCCAGTTTCCCTAAATCATGGAGGAAACAACTGAATTATGACTCGTTTGGTAAAGAGAAAAACAAAGAGGAAGGCATTAACCTAAACGGGCACCTCACCTATATCCTTGCTACTGATACCTTTCAACAAGTGGGGAACAAAAGAATGGGGTAGGTTCAACATAAAGAGAAGTCATAGAACAGGACTTCCACATCCCAAACGTACCTAGAAGTTATGGTATTATAGACTCTTCTAAACTCTAAAATACAGTTGGTGACCCTGCACTACTATTATGCCACTGAGGCACAACTGGGGGAAACACTGGGAGGTTTTTTGGCGCTTCCCAGCTACCAGGGAGAGCATGTCTATTGCTAAGCTCCTTGGTGGAATGCCACTTGCTTTGCATACATGCTGGACACACTCTGGGGTGTGGGCAAGTGAGGCCATGACTTTGACCCTTTACGCCATTTGGAGTGGCCACGCGAGGGCTGCTGGGGAAGGTTCCTGGGGTCCTCCACCTCCATTGTGCAATTTTGTCAAGCCAGAAAGACTCTGACCCTGACTTTGACTTTATTTGACAAGCTCCAGATCAGCTGAATGCCAAGTGGAGAAGGAGAATAATCAAATGCTGACAGAAGACTGGAGATTAAGAGGAAAAGAGAGAAGACAGAGAAGAGGAAACGACAGGAAAAACGCTAATAAAACACGCAATTGGTGGTATCGGTATCAAGCTACTCAGGGAAAGGAGCCTTTGCATTTTTAGGAAGAGACATGCACCACACCAAGTATGCCTGGCTTCTGACTCTGCCCCATCTTCTGCCTGTGACATGGCTTGGGGGAATCTGGGAAATCCATGCTCTATTGCTAACGCAGTTTAGGAGGAGGGGGGTTTCTGCATTCCTCTTCCCTAGCTCTGCACTCGCCATTAGAGATTTCGACAGTTACTAGATAAAGTTAAAGACTCATGTAGTGATCTTCACACTAATTGGACTGTAATGTATAGCCTCGGTCAAGCAAATCTCTCCCAGCACTCCTCTCCACAGACGGCAATCAAGCCATTTACAGAAGATGCATCGGCTGCTGGGACCCTAGAGTAACCTTAAGCTGCACTGGCCTTTTAGCAGAAAACACAATTAATTTTGATACTGAAGGGCAATTAGGACTGGGGTTAAAATAAAAAATCTTCTGAACAGGGAATGTCAAAGACTGTAAAAGGAAACTATTTCCCTTGTACTGCATACAGTGTGGTGGAGGTCTGTAAGCACAGCAACTGTCAGATCATGTTAATCCAGATCACGTTGTAAACCCTTTTTTCATTTGAACAGATGCAAATTCAGATTACCAACTCCAGTGCTGCAAACCCTTCCAAGACTGATTGTCATTTTCTTTAACTCTTTCACTGTTGCCAGAATAGGCAGCAATTTTTTAAAATGAACATACATGCACTTGGCCTTTTTTCTAAATTCTGCGCAGCGAGCAGTTCATTTTGTTTCATTTCCAAAAGATTTTGTGGTAAATTCCTTCACAGAAGCACAGATAGTCTTTTCTCTGTAACGCACAGCTACACACAAGAACTGACAAAAAAATTAACCTCCCATTTGACCACAAAGTCCATACAATTCTCCATAGATATAATTTTCACAAAGCAAATGTGTCAATGCTCTTTTCCCACCTAAAATCAATCAATATATCAGTTAATGCCAGTCAGTGCCATCAGACAAGCCCAAGTAAAGCTTGTGAGAAGGCATGGGAGGCAAAAAATATCCATGGGGAAAGCTTTCAATTTCAAGCTTCCTTAAAAACAACAGCACGTAAAAGGAAACAATTGTACAAAGATTAAATACGGTGGCAGTGACCCTTTTTAATGCTTGGGAATAAGGGGTGAAATCCTGGTTCAATTTAAGTCAATGTCAAAATTCCCATTGACTTAAGTCGGGCCAGGATTTCATCTAGTATTTGTGACTGGATGAAATGCACACAGGGAACAATCAATTATTAGGGCCTAAATTGTGGGTAGAACTATACATAGCCATATGTCAGAAAACCCAGGCTAGTACCGGCACAGCCAAGCAGGCAGTGTCCCTCTCTGTTCCAGCTCCTTCAAAATCATTATAGAGAAGCGACTCTTTAGGCCCTGTCCGAAAAGAATATAGAGCAATGATGGGCAACCTGTAGCCCACGGGCGGCCCATCAGGGTAATCCGCTGGCCGGCCACCAGACAGTTGTGTACATTTGCACGGCTGCCCGCAGTGGCCGCAGTTCACCGTTTTCAGCCAATGGGTGCTGCGGGAAGCAGTGCGGGCCGCAAGGACTTGCTGGCTGCCGCTTTCTGCAGCTCCCATTGGCCGGAGCTGTGGGCGGCCGTGCAAATGTAAACAAACTGTCTGGCAGCCCGCCAGTGGATTACTCTGACGGGCCACCTGCAGCCTGCGAGCCACGGGTTGCCCACCACTGACATAGAGGGACTATTTAGGCCCTCTATAAAAGGACCACAGGGTGTGGCCAGTGGGTTAGGATATGTAGCTATGCCTCCAGGCTCTGAAATTACCTGTAACCTTAACCACCACATAGGTCTTTCCAGCTTTCAGCAGGAAGAGGTTATGTCTGGAGATATACTGGGTCATCTTAGGGTTCATGACTAGAGCTGTGCAAATAACTTATTTTTTCGGTTCAGTGGCCGAGCCAAAAAATTGAAACAACAACAACAAAACATTTTGTTTGACCTGAAACAAAACATTTCATTCTGACTCTGAGAGGATTTTTTACCTTTCAAAAATAATAAAATTGAAATAAAATTTGTAACAAAAAGTTGTTTTGATTCGAAAAGTCAAACCATTTTCTTTTGGAAATGTTGACACTAAATGTTTCGACTTCTGCAGATTTTTTTTTTTTTAACCAAAACAATTTGGTGAATTCAACACAAATTCACAAACTGTTTTGGCCAACCCAAATTTGCAGGTTTCAATGAGAAAAAGTTTAGTTCAAAAACTTTCACCCAGCTTTACACAACACCTCAGTGCTGCCTTTGTAGCATGCATCTGTTCTAAGCCCATCATACCAGTCCCCAGGTGCCACCAGAATTTGGCCCCTAAAGTTTTCTTTGCGTTCATGCCTAATCCTACCATACTGGGACACTAAGTCCCACACTGGCCATCTGCAGAGGAGGAATGAGCTAAGAAAAATGCAGTCCTACACTAGAGAGGAGCAATAAAGTAAAGGAAGACTTCACAGCACTTCTTCAGAATGAGTTCGGAGGGAGTTGGGGCCTGGTTGAAAGGCGTCATCCCTCCCACACTGCCTGAGATACCTGTGGTCAGCAGAGATACCTGAGATAGCTTTCCAGTGGTAGAAAATGGGTACTGGTAGGGTGTTCTCTGCTGGGGCCCTGTGCCTTTGGAACTCATTTCCTGCCTTGGTCTATCACAGCCTGAATATGTTGTTAACCTTCAGGGCCCATCTTTTTATTTGCTCTTCAGTAAGTTGGAAGCTATCTGAGGTTAGAGACTTGAATGGTGGTTTTCTTGCTGGAGTTTATTACAGTTTAATTCTATTCATATTGCTGTCAGTGGGTAATTGCTAGTGTCTGTTTATGTATTAATAGTATTTTTAAGAGCTTCTTGGGGTGCCCAGAACTTAGGTTGGATGCTTTTATGCACTCAGAACAAATTTCAATCTATAAGTAAATAAAATATTCCAGGGGAACAGTCCCATCTGTGCTGCCCATACTGGGGGGAAGAGGGGAGGGAAGAGAAGGGACTGTTACACAGCTGGAAAATCAAGAAGTTATTTCTATTGTTTTTGTTAAAGAAATGAATTTTTCTTTGTCTTCCCAGGTTCTTTTTTTCCATTTGAAAAGCTCTCTTCACTGCAGTGAATTGTTTTCTCTTCTGAGGCTCATCCGGCAGTCCCACAAGTTGTACTTGGGAAACCACTAACTGATGTTAGATTTACACAGTGGGTTGTTTTTATATATGTTTTTCTTAAAAGCTACATCCTAGGGGAATCCCTGGGAGGCATACACAGCATAAGAAGCGCTAGCAGCCAATAGAGCATGTGAGGGCTACCAGGGTTAAATCTATTGTTTTCAGGGATTGATTCAATTTCTGTTTTGTCAACCAGTTTAAGTAAAGACTGTGATAAGTTCCAAGGTCCCTTACACATGAGGTGTAGGGGAAGGAGGAGGAGCCCAGGATAAGCTAGTCTGAGTCCTTTAAACGTGACACTGGTGTTCACTTTCTACAGCACTTTTTGGATAGTCCACTCAGGGGTGCAACCAAATCTTCCTAAGGAGGGGGCCCAGAGCACTCCCTTCCCTCTCCTGCACCCAGCCCCACGCTCTCCTGATGCTCCCCAATAGTCAGTCCTGAGCTCTCTTACACTGCTTCTGCACCCAGACCTGCGGTCTCCCCACTGCGCCCAGCTCCACAAACACTCACCTCCTGCTGCCCCATACTCAGCCCCTTGCTCTTCTTCCCACATTAACTTGTGTCCAGTTCCAAGTTGTTCCCCCTACACCCAGGCCTGCTGTCTCCCTGCTCCAACATTCAGCCCTGAGCTCTTACGCAGAGAGGCGGTTAAGCTGAAGAGCACCATCCCCTCCAGGCACCAGTCAGTTCTGGGAGCCCCAGACTCTATCATCCTTCAGTATCATCAGGAAGCACCAAAATCCCAGACCCAATCCTCCCACCCTTTGGAGACTGGCATTCTCCATGCCTCCTGCTCCATTTCTCCCTGGGGTCACCAGGTGCCCATGGATGGTGGAAGGACTACAAAGGTGGGGGGAGGGTGAAGTAGGCATATGGGGTCATAGCGCCACTCAAATTTGTCCAGGCTTCCCCTCCATCCTAACAGAAAGGTGGTTGTGCCAAATTTGATTGCGTGGCATTGCAACCTGGTGCAAGGGGCTCACAGTGCCACCCAAATGTGGCCTGGTCACTCCTCCGTCAGGCCAAATTTCCATGTCTAGTAAGGGGTCAAGGGGAGGTCTAGCGCCCTATCTTCTCTCTTCCTATTGTGCCCTATAGTCCACTAATAAGTCTCTAGAGGTAGGTGGACTAGATGAATGAATAGCTCTTTTCCATTCTACCTTTCTGTGATGGGAGATTTGGTTCAGATACTGGAAGAACCCATTCAAACCTTTAGCCCAAACTCTGACTCAAACTTAGGGCAGGTTCATTGGCGCTTGAATAACTTTTCCTCCCTCTTTATTTTATATTTTCTTGGAGCACCAGTCTTTTGTAGACTGACCACTAAAAGGTGATATATCAAACCCTGCTTATCTGACTTTTGTGAGTAATTGCACTGAAGACCACTTGTGTGAGTAAAGAGAATAGGTTTTGTCTATGACAAAGGTCTCCTTAGATCCATCAGAGAGCAGTAGCACCAGTATGTTAAAATCAGGCTGTAAAACTCCACTATCAGATTGCTGATGTGCAAATACTTTCCAGTTCTGTCCAATTCCAAAATACATCCCGGGGCATTCTGTTCTTTCCTGTTCTGGGAGGAACCAGGAATCAGGAACTTAGAAATGTCTAGACTGGATCAAAGCAGTGGTCCATCTAGGCCAGTACCCTGTCTCAGACAGTGGTCAGTACCAGGTACTACAGAGGAAACAAGAACTCCTCCAGTAGGCAGTTATGGGATAACCTGGCCCCAAGGAATATTTCTGCCTAACCCCCAATAGATAGAAGTTGCCTAATGCCCTGAAGCATGAGGATTCGTTGGCATTCCAAAATGTTATTTTATGGAGTTTTTTAAAATCCTTTCTACTGTCACTTTGGCTGTTCTTGTGGGCCATAAAACATACCCAATTTCATAAGCATGTGAAAACAAAGGAAAACACATTCAAAATGCCCCCAGATTTCTGAAGTTCAAACATAACCAGTTAGTCTCAGATAAAAATATATAAATCTGGTTAAAAAAAAGGGGGGGGGGGTCCCAGAAATTTCCAATCAGTTCTTTTAATACACAAGAAGTAGCACTTTTGTAGCCCTTTCCATCCAAGGAACTAAAAGCACCTTAAAACACTATTTAATTAACCTTCACAACCCCCTTGTGAGCAAGGCATTGTTATCTCCATTTCACAGATGGGCAGATTGAAGCACAGGAAGCTTAAGTGACTTCCCCAAGGCAACACTACACAGCGGGTCAATGGCAGAGCCAGGAATTCAACCTGGATCTCCTGAATCCCAGTCCTGTGCTTTAAATGCTATAAACCTCCCTCTTAAGAGGGTGAAGATTCAGGTCATTTTTTAAAATTTTATTTAAACTACTAGTATCCAGAGTGCACTACCAAGGGCAGCAAAAGCCCCTCTATAATGTGAGCATCTGAAGGAGTTTGTAAGAGGAGTGAGAAATAATCTCTTTCATTTTGTCTAAGGGCTGTACACAAATGTCTCTGGTGGGAAATAAGGAGTCTTTAAGAATGATGTGTGACTTCTAGTGATAGAGCTTGGGTTAGCAAGGGTATTTATTTTTCCCTTCATTAAGAAACAACTTATCATTCCAGTAAAGGAGCTGTTAATGAGTTTGTTCACACTAGCTGAGAAATGACTGCAGGATACTCCTCCGAGAACTTACTCCGAATGCATACATAAACCAGCGTCAGAGCACTAGGTATGCCAAACAACCTGTGGGGTGGGAAATGGGGGGAGGTTCTCCCCTCCCTCTTCCCCTCCAGTTCTCCATTAGTTCAACAGATTCTGGAAGGAATGTGCAGATTTAGAGCATGCAGATTATAATGTGCACTTTGGAACCATTCCATGACTTATGTTAAAGGGCTACATGTCAGCATAAAATACTCTACTTAGGCATCTGATGGGAGGTAAGGGAAGGAGAAGTACTTCATTTATACACCACCCGCAGATCCAAGAGCCACCCACTCCCCCAGAACGGCTGCCTGTTTCTGCTACAATGGACAGCTGCTCATGCTGGAATTTGCAAAAGGAATCAATGGGAATTAGGCATCCAACTCTCACTGAATTTCTGGCAGTTGGCTGCCCTCATCATCAATGTAGGGTTGCAGCCCTCCAAGACTACAGAACCCCAACTGAAATGTTCCATCTCCAACCCAGTGGAGGCCACTCAAGTCGTAATGGAACACTGTATGCTGGGTTCTGTATTTTCTGCATGTCACTTCTCTGATGTAAAGATTTGGGGGTGGGGGGCAGATGGGGGCTCTGAAATCTGCCCTTTTGAGTTGACCTTTAAAAGTGGCCTCAGGCTCCTGGCCAGGTGCCAGTGCAGGCCTGAACTGAGAAAAGTTTGGGATTCCCCTTAGCTGGAATACATTCTCCTGGCACTATTTCAGACACTTACCCTTTCCACTTTACATTTTTTGGATCGGGGTTACCACACTCTGAGTCTGTATAATGCTACAAGAGAATGCCTGAGCAATGAAGGCAGTCAAACTGCCCTTTGGGTGGCTAAAAGGTGAACCTGGGTCTCTTCCTGACAGCTTCATTTTGTTTCTGATATATATATGCCCTCACTGTTAGCCTATTGTCCTCCTGTTAATTTTGTCAGCTCTTTGGAAAAGCGTTTCCGATTCGATGGCATGAGTAATTGTCGGGTTTTTGTTTGTTTAAAAAAAAAACAAAACCAAGCCGCAGCACAAGCTCTTGAAAACTCCACTCTTACCCTGCAAAGACTCCCTCCCCCGACCTCCAAAATCAACTCAATAACTTCACTCCTCTTCATTTCCTCATCCTGTGTCTAAAGTGAGAGGAAGCGGGTTGCAACCTTTTGCGCATAATCTGACACATGACATGCAGGGCCGGAAGGCGGAAAATCATTTCAACAAAAGGCTGGAGCTCTGGGTTAGGTAAATTCAGGAAAGAGAGAGAGAGGAAATGGCAGTAACCTCACCAATAGACTATGGGGATTCTGGCACCAGCCCGGGTGTGAAATGTTAGGTCATCTCTAATAAGGGCTGGGTGAAAAACCGTCGACGCACATTGAAAGATATGACACAAAGCCACTTATCAAGACAACCCCTGAGGGTAGTTAGGAAACCATTTTTCTTCAGGCAAACCAGTTTCAGTGATTTGTGCATGTGTTGAGTTCCACGTATTATCTCCTCAGAGGTGTAGCACCAAGATCCTATCTTGGCTTTATGTACTGTTATGTCAATGTCTACAGCACCTTATGTCATTCAACCTGGCTCACATTACCCTACTATCTGAGCACCTCACAAACATGAATGTGTCTACCCTCACAGCACCGCTATGATGTAGAGATGGGAACTGAGGCATAGAGAGACTAAGTGACTTGCCCAAGGCCGCACAGGCAATCTGTGGAAAAGCAGAGAACTGAGCTCAGGTTTCCAAGGCCAGGAGGGCACCCTGATCTACTGGACTATCATGATACCATGGCCATTAAACAGGGGGAAAAAAGAGTTAAAATTATGAAATGAGCAGTAGCAAACCTCAAAAATGTTTACAAGTTCAATTTGAAGAAACACTCATCAATCTGCATGGCTCCTCCATACTTACCCAAACCTCCCATGTCTGCAGAGCTGGGCTAGAACTTTGGTGAGAACAGGACTCTCATGTGATTTCTGCTCATTCTCGTTTCAGATTGGGCTGGAACTACCAAAAACATATCCTTCTACCCGCTACTTTGGCAGTTCCATTTTGACTCCTGACTTAATCGGGAAGTGCAAAGGCAGGCCTATAAAGTGAAGGAGTAGGAACCAGACATCTCAACTTTTTTGAACCTTAAAAGTGGCTTGATTTGGGTTTGATATGAGTTTTGGGTAAAGGTTTGGGTTAGTTCTTATTGTATCTGAACTGGAGATCCGCTCCTGCACTAAGAAGGCCAATGGCAGTTTTGCTTTTGACTCCAGGGAGAACAGGATCAAGTCATTCATTACCCATCCGTCACTACTGATTATCCCCCCAAATCTCCACAGAGTATATATATATTTCCAACTGCATTAATATTTGGTTACATTGATCTTGGTCCCCATCCATATCCCCACCTACATTAAAACGAATCTTCTTCTCTTTATCCACCTGCTGAATTAATTCTTGGTGTGACTCTCCTTTCAGCTGATCCTTTTTAAGACTAAATGTATTTTATTTCTTTTGTGACTTTGTCTGGTGCAAGAAATCCCTGAGTCCTTCCAACCTCATGCCACATGTTACATTCTGTCCCCATCAGAAAATCAGATCATTCCTTCGACATGAGAACTGGCATCGAGTCAAAGTCCTGGAGATGAAAGGAAGGGTTAAGTTTACTTTCAATATCGGAGGAGGGTTCGGAAATAAATGTCGAGGTTAAAAAGTCCAGATGGTAATTCAACTGTATCCTTACTATAAACATGATTTGATTTATGGGAACCACTAATGGTATCTCAGTTTAGATCTGGATGGCTTTGCTTTCTCTCATCTGTAGCTTTAAATTCATCAGATTCCTTCACTCCTACCATCAATCCTTCACTACAAAGAGATACTACTATCAAGAATTTGGGAGTTCTTTAAAATTCAGCAATTGATAAATGTTAACAATCCTAATTCATGCAAATTACTGTCCTGTGCCTTTATTTATAATACCAAACGGATGTGTTTATTTCAAAGTATTCTAAAAGAGCTTTGACAAGTTCAGGCTCACAAAACTGTGTCTCCTTTTGCTTCCCTTCCCCCATCCTTTGGGGATCAAACTGAATTAGTTTTCACTTTTTTCTGACGTTTGTGATTATTAGGTTTCTTGGCTTTGTCAGAAAAATCCATCAGAAATGTTTATCTCATGGGCAAATAGCGATGGAACAACGTGTTTATCACTTCAAGGGCCATAATCCACAGGCAGTGGTGGCCCCAATCCAGTTTGTTTTAAAACACAAACACTGAAAAAGAAAAATGCCCATGTCTGAGACGTGTGATAGAGACGTGCAGAGCGGACCCAGCCCTGACATCCGTTTCTTTATGTCTCTACATTTTGACCCTCAGTGATTATACATATACTGCCAAACCCTGAGGTCCTTACTCATATTTTACACATTCCATACCCAGGCTTCAAAATGGCTTCAAATATTGAAAGCCTCAGGGGGTCAAATTTCCACAGAGCTCTTAACATAAATTTTTGCCCCCAAAGCACTGGACAGTAATTTGCATGGATTAGGATTGTTAACATTTATCAATTGTTGGATTTTAAAGAACTCCCAAATTCTTGATAGTAGTATGTATTTGATTTTGCCCCAAATCAATTGCACTAAATAGCAGGTGCAACTAATTGTGAGCCACAAATGTTGGTATTTAGGGGTTACATTTGGGAGTGCCTGGGCTAAGCATTTTTGAAACCCTGGCCATAGAGACGCTCACTGCATTTCTGACCCCACAACTGCTGTGTGCCACTTATGTTTGGGTATCTATTGTGTTGCTTTTTAGGTAACATCAAGGGTACCTAGAGCAGATGGATGGATGTCCTTTTAAATGTTTGCACAAATATAAATAAATAATTATTACTTGTATTATGGTAGTTTCTATGACCCCCAAAAGTCATGGATAGGACTCCAGGTAGACAGATATGCAAAAGCTAACAATTTTTCACCATGCCATAAAGGTGAATGTGGAATATGGTGAAGAATGGAGACCATCCTGCCTGTGTTAGATTTGTAAATCTAGGCGTAGCCGGTGCAGGTGTCCTAGCGGATCTTAACTGTTGTGTCAATGCATGGGATATCGACCAGGTAGGAACTGACAGAGCAACTGATTGGCCAAAGTCAACTCCTTGGCTTTCACATGCCTCCTAAAACTCATAAGTGGGTTTCACCAGCCTGTCAGCATCACCTCTAACTTCCCTGGATTAGGAGGAAATGAAAGGATGAGAGAGAAAATGAAGTACAATTGTCAGTGTATATGACAATTGTCAGTCATGTCACATAATGCGCTACTGGAAGGCACTCAGATGAGGTGATGGAAGCTAAATAAAAACCTTTATTGACTAGACTAGAATAGAAAAATATGAGCTTCAGCCAGCTCTGAGATCACTGGGGAAAAGCAATATTTAGAATGGGAGGTATCCCTCCATTGCTCCAAAGATTCCAAGTGTGCTGACCCTCAGGGCATGGGGTAAAACTCACCTCATTTGGTTCTATGAAGCAGTACATGTCACTGGTAGGCAGGATATCTGTGTTCTATTTCCAGCTGTGGCACTGACTGGCAGTGTAAGTCACTTAGCTTCTCTGTGCCTGTTAAATGGGGGCCGCTGGACCCTCAAACGCCCATCAAAATAACAAAAGACTGTGAATTAAAACCAATGTAAATATGTCAGTGCAAGTCTGTTATGTGGGAATGAAAGAGGCTAAAAAGCTTAAATAAAGCTTCAGTGAATGGACTTTATCCTTTTCTATTCTAACATAAGCGTGTCTATACACAGATTTCCACCCAAATAAGAAAGTTGGTTTTAGGAAACTGATTTACATAAATCAGGACACGTTTGTGTGCAAAACAAACATATGATAATGGAACTTATCCACCTTTGTATAATTCTGTGAGCTTTATGGTTGAAAAAGCTGTAAGTATTACAATTAAGATATGGGTAATGAAAAACATTGTCTTTCTCTACAGGTTTGTGTGAGGAACTGCATCTAGTCTAAACTTGTGAAACATTGAGGCCTTGTCTACACATACACACTTGCTCCAGTTTAGTTAAAGCAGTGCATACCTCTGTGTGGACACACTTATTGCAGTTTAGGAGAGCCATTTCTGATTGACTTAAAGCTAAACTGAAAGAAGCCTGCTTTAAACTGAAATCAGCATCCTCACAGCCCATTGGACTGGTTTAACTAAATAAAATCTTAAATTACACTGGAACAATTCTGTGTGTAGCTCTAAATTAAACTGATTAAACCCAGGGTTCTTTTTTTTAAAAAATACCAATTTTAAATCTATTTAGTTGCATCCTTCTAGCTGCTTTTATAAAGTCATTGGGATCAGCTCTGTCTACACCACCTACATTGTCCATGCTACGTGCAGTGTGTTTGCAGAAATAAATGGGAAGATGTTTTTCCCATATGTGCACGAACTCTGAACTCTAAGAGTTCAAGTGGGTTCAGTCGTTCTCCTCAAACTGTCATTCTTGCCCTAATTAGTCCATGGTGCTGTAAGCAATTTAAATAGAATATATTAATAGAGGAGAAAGCGGGGGATCCTCCCCTATACCCCAGCCTGCAAAAACTCTTAAATAAACAGGGGATTTCTTCAGGGTATCCTACATCCTCCCCCTTCCTCGGTCTTAATAAAAAAGGACTGAGGGTGGGACGCAGAGAAGGTCGGGATGCTCTCTCCATTCAAGGGAGGGTTTCCCACCAGCCGAGAGAGCTGGAGCCTCCCACTGCTTCTGAGGAATGGAGGGGGATGGGGAGATACTGAGCCATGATAGTTCAGGGAAGTGCTGTTTTATTTAAACCCTCAAATGGCTTGACATGCCCCTGCTACTTTCACTGCCTAATTATAAATGAAAAGAAAATGGCAAGAGAATCCCCTCCTGTTGACCAGCTCCCACTTAACAAGGCAGCACATGTCGCTGTCTCTACCTTTTTAGCTCTGTCCTTGCTTTTATCCTTGTGCAATTTAATCCTAACTCAATTATATTATTACAGTGTGTCACTTTGAGTCACTTTCCCCCCTATTTGGCATATGGTTCTTTTCAGTTTCGCTGCTAATTCTTTTCCAGTGGACTTGTTTAAAACATATTCATTTTCTGCTTAGACGCTGTGTTACTCACGCATCACACTTCTGCAGTGCCTGCGTAGCTTCTTCAGGAGGAGGTGGAAAATGGGATATGGGCAACGCCACCCTTTGCATACATTTGCTAGAGTTTCCATGCAGGATTGTCAAAATACAAACTGGATATCAGGAAAGGTGAGCAACATGCCCCATCTGTCAGAAATGTGTATAGTATGCTGGCCTTAGTTGGGCCTATTCCAAAGCCGAGGGATAGAGTGATGAGGATTGCTGGCTGAAGAATGAAAATAATTTTCTATGAATATCTTCTTCAGTTTTTAAACATGTTCACTCTGACTGTGTCTGCCGCCCTTTAAGCATTTGCTTTCAGTGGCTGTTCTAGCAAAGGAGATTGCTGGCAAGAATGCGCCCCATTTTCAGCTTCCAACATACCCTTCCAATCAAGGAATAGAAACACACCACATGACCCAACAAGGCCAATCAAAGCAGTTCGAATTTGAATATTCAGTACTTGCAATGTAATGAATGAGCAAGTGGACAAGCTACAGAAGTGATAACTGTGTGAGACAAAATAGGTAAATCAAACTGGGTAACAAATGAATTTGAGAAAATCAAGCTGAGACAATTTAAGAAGAGAAAAAAGAGGGGATATCTGCTGAATGAAGTATTTGTTACCAATTATGTATCCAGCTGTAAGGAAGCGAAGTGTGATACTTTTCTAAGAGCTTACCTACATTTGAAAATTTACCAAAATACCTATTCCAGAAAAATGTTTCAGAAATGGTTATTTCAGTGTAAACCCTGCTTGTGTAAACACTGTTATGCTGGATTAAGAATATCTTTTTCCAATTTTAACTTAATCCACTGGATTCCAGAATAGCTAATTTGGTAAATTTCCAAGTTTAAGAACATAAGAACATAACATAAGAATGGCCATACTGGGTCAGACCAAAGGTCCATCCAGCCCAGTATCCTGTCTTCCGACAGTGGCCAATGTCAGGGGCCCCAGAGGGAGTGAACCTAACAGGTAATGGTCAAGTGATCTCTCTCCTGCCATCCGTCTCCACCCTCTGACAAACACAGGCTAGGGACACCATTCCTTATCCATCCTGGCTAATAGCCATTAATGGACTTAACCTCCATGAATCTATCCAGTTCTCTTTTAAACCCTGTTATAGTCCTAGCCTTCACAACCTCCTCGGGCAAGGAGTTCCACAGGTTGACTGTGCACTGAGTGAAGAAGAACTTCCTTTTATTTGTTTTAAACCTGCTGTATAGACAAGTATAGACAAGTTGTAAGAGTTATTTCCTGATTTTTTTAAAAAAACAACATGTCATCACATTTAAAACAATCCCATTGGACACAGACACATAAACATATGAATATGCAGTGGTAGGTCTGGCAGAATCAAAGTCTGCTTTGCCTGAAATGCTATGGAAGTAGAAATCACATTAACAGTCAGCCTGTTCAGAATTGGAGTTTCTTGGATGCTAAGGACCAAGCTTTCAAGCTTCAAGCCAACATCCAATTTGGGCACCCACTTATTTGAGCACAACTTCATTCATAAAAATGGCTATACATCCACTTTTGTACATGAAAGGCCCACCTGTGAACACACAGTTCATGGAGGATAGGTCCATCAGTGGCTATTAGCCAAGGTGGTCAGAGATGCAACCCCATGCTTTGGATGTCCCTAGCCTCTGACTGCCAGTAGCTGAGAGTGGATGAAAGGGGATAGATTCCCCAATTGCTAATTCCCTCTGAAGCACCTGGCATTGGCCACTGTCAGAAGACAGGATACTGGGCTAAATGGACCACTGGTCTGACCCAGTATGGCCATTCTTATGTTCTTATGTTCACAAATAACAGGCAATTGGATACTGAGTGGCTTGATTTGTTTAGGCCAGGGATCGGCAACCTTTGGCCCACGGCCCACAAGGGTAAGCCCCCTGGTGGGCCGGGCTGGTTTGTTTACCTGTTCCATCCACAGGTTCGGCCGATAGCAGCTCCCACTGGCCACGGTTCACCATTCCAGGCCAATGGGGGCTGCAGGAAATGGTAGCCAGCACATCCCTCGGCCCGCACCACTTCCCGCAGCCCCCATTGGCCTGCAGCAGCGAGCCGTGGCTGGTGGGAGCCACAGTTGGCCAAACCTACTGACACAGCAGGTAAACAAACCGGCCTGCCCCACCAGGGGGCTTACCCTGGTGGGCGGCGGGCCAAAGGTTGCAGATCCCTGGTTTAGGCAAATAGTTGTTTACACGTACAAAATAGATGCAAACCCATTTTTGCAGCCACAATCATTTGCATACCCCAAAGTTGAGACCAGGGCTGAATATTCAATATTGCAGATTATGACTGGGCCCACAGTTCATACGGTATGGCTAAATGGTAATGGCTATTAGAAACAGGCTTGTGGTGCACTTTCTGCAAATATTCTCCAATAGTCAATCGCTTTAAATCCCTGGCTTTGGTGAGCATTCCTGCCAGATTTTAAACTATTTTCCCTCCTGTACTCAAGGAAGCTAAACACAAAGGGAGGGCAAACACTGCTAAAGCAAATCCTTTTAAAATGTCCTTCATTATTTGTGCAGCATTTCTCATTACTGAGTAAAATCCTACTATAATTACTCAGTATTTGTGGTGTTAATTGTGAACATTTAGAGCCACCATTCAGGATGGCCACCAAGGGCATATAGCAAGGAGGTTAGTAGGACATGAAGACAGTCTTGCATTTATGCCAGTCATGGTGCCCTGGGTCTCCGTAATCTCTACCATATTTACCAATACCAGGATTAGAGAACAGAAAATTGAAGGAAGTCCACCCATGTTCCCCACCTTCCACTCCCATGGTACTCTGGGCAGAACTCAGATGCCACTGAGGGTCTGGCCCAGTGGCTGTGTAAGAACTGAGAAAGGATCTCAGTATTTGGCCTCATGAGGGAGATGTATTTTGACTTTGAAAAGCAGATCTAAAGAACATGAGAACACAGCTGTTCTCCTTTACCTTGTAGTTTTTCTTTCTCTCTGCTATTTTTCTCTTAACTTGGTTCCTACGTTACTTAGCTCTGTAATGGCTCACTGGTTATAGCTTGTGATAAAGATAATATGTAGCAACATCTTATATCCAGAAATAAGGACCACTTGGGTAGCTGCCACGTATACTTCTCCACATTACTTTCCCAGTGTATCCAGTCTTGCTTTTGGAATGAGGAGCAGTTAATTCTCCATCTTATCTCAGTACTTGCCCATTGGGCAAAATGGACCGGAACCATTGAACGTATGTCCCCAAAGACCTCAGTCAACTCCTTTGCCACAGGCAAGACTCACAGACTTTATACACCGACCCCTCTGGCCTCCTTTGTCTTCAGACTGAACATCTATCTGTTCACAGCTCACATCTGCCCACCCTTCCATTAATTAAATTTTCTCAAGAGACACAGTGGCTTCTTTCTGACACATTGGAATTAGTCTGTCTCTCAGCAGATAGTTCAATGGGACAGAATTCTAGGAGCTCTGGTAAGGTCACATCTCTCTAAAAAAATTAAATTGGGAACCAAATCAGAAATGAAAACATGAGAGAGCTCTGTTGATGATTTTTTTGCAAAGGTGCAAATTACTAATCAAGTCCTTATACAAGACTGGCTGCTTTGCTAAACAATATATACATTCATTGAAGAAAGCTCTTTAAGGTGGATGGAGCCTAATGATCATGAAAAAAAATAACAGCAACTCTGAGTAACAGTCCTTAGAAAGAAAACACCAGCAGGAAGTAAAGTCTTTAAAAAAAACAGTTATATTTGAAGTGGTTTTTGAAGAAATACATGCTGTTCTGGAGCAGATTTGCCAGCCTCTCAGGAAATATGATACAGAAATGAGAAGAGGCTGATGAAAGGATGTGTTTTCTATGCAATTCCCTATAAATTAGCATCTGAGTATTTTTTTCCTTTATGAAAGTCCTTTTCTTAATGAATAGAGTATAGGCAGCTGAGATACCTGGATTCTCCTCCTGGCTCTGCAACTAACTCACTGTGTAACCTTAGGAAAGTCCCTAGCATGGGTAAGACTCAGTTTATCCATCTGTGACAGTACACTGATGACATCTTATCAATAACAACACAGGGGGCACAATAATGCTCTGCTTAACCTAATAAGGGTGTGGTGAGGCTCCTTTCATTAACAAAAGCCTTTGGAAAACCTCAGATTAATGCAACGTATATTTATTCAATGACAGCGCACAAAATGCCATTGTGCTATTTCTAGTGAATGCCATTTGTTTAGCAATTTAGAAGAGACTTTCAAATTCCTATTGGCTTCGATCAGTTTGACAGAGGCAGCAGTATCAGGAGAACCTCTGCTCTGAAAAGAACTATCGCTATCCATTGCCTTTGCCATTTACAGGAAAGATTGGTGCCAGCAATTTGGCTTGACTGTCATCAGCAATGAAACAGGAGGGAAAGAAGAGTTACAAATGGTTCTGTAATGTCCTTGAAATTAAATTCAAAATTGCCATTGCTGCCAACATTCAGAAAAGGACTCTCAGCTTTTTTTTACAGTGCCTACTACACTGTGAATTTATGATTGCCGGAATACTGCCTACAGTATAACAAGTGTAGTATTAAGTGCCATATTGGACTACCATATGGCTACTAACCTCAGAGGTTGGTAGCAACTATCAGTGTAGGAATTAGTGAGCAGAATGAGCCGGAGGATAAAACCAGTTATCACTCAAGCATGCTATATAATTGGCTGTAGCAAGAAAGTAAAAAATGTCTCGGAAACCAGATGGATTTGAAATGTTCCATTATTCATAAACACTTTTTTTTTTTTGCAGCAATACTTGCTCCCTTCCCAAATATTCTGTTGTCAAAAGAAAAAAACAAACAAAAAAAAAACAACCCTGCAGAAGCAAAAAGTAAAAAGGACAAACAATCTTTCTGTTTTTTTTTTCTTCTCTTTTTCTTTTTTGTTGTTGGCCTGTGAGGTCATCCTGTACCAGTGGCGCCCTGGTTAGAGGAAATGTGTTTATGTCAATTTGTTCAGGGACTTTTCTAAGCTGTTCAGGGACTTGTGTGTGTGTGTGTGGTGTTGTTATTAACAGCCCTTCACAGCTGTGGAACCTCATCCTTTGCACAGCACTTCCCTCCTTTTTGATCATTCGAATGACAGCCATTGTAATCTCCGGGACAGGAACTGCCTCCCTGGAGGAGACAACCTCCTCCCCTCTTCCTCTCACTCCTTTTGCCCCCTCCCCCACTTCAATCCCTTTTCCCAGTCCTCTTCCAGCTGGACCCACAGTGAAGTCACGGGGAAAAAAAACCAAAAACAAAAAAAACCCAGGAAGGCCCCTTTGGTTAGAGATGGGAGATTGTGTGTGTACATATCAAATGGCAGCATAAAGCAGAAACTGACAGAGGGACCTGAGATGGAGTGAAGGATAAGGATGTTATAAAACCTATTCAGGGGAAACTCAGTGCAGAGTTAGAAGGTCTCTGTGCTGGAGGAAAGTCATGTATAAGAGTCACCCCCTGCCACACAATATCCTCAAACGGGCATTTGCCAGTCAGAAGAACAAACAGGAGAAAATCCAGACCTGGTTTGCAATTTGTGAAATGTAGAACGCAAAAGGAAACTTCTGCTTCCCATCAACCATCCAGCGGTGGTTTTTAAAATTTATTTTATTTAAAAATAAATTATATAAATATATAGGTCCAAGTCCTGGGATCCTTCCTTAGGCAAGAATACAATGGGGAGTTTCTTCTGTCTGCTTTCTCAGGCAAAAGTGGACTAAGGATCTTAGGGTTCAATCCCTGTTGGAAATAGGTACCCAGCTCAAAGAGGAAAAATTGTTTGGAACTGATACAAACCCTAATGCTGAAGCACAGCTGAGCAGAGGATGGAGAAAGCCTTTGGGGGTTTAAAAATTTGTTTCCAGTGTAATTTTTAACAAAACCTGAACATTTTGAAATTCCCTATGAAAAACATAAAAAAAGACAAGAAAATCAGAATTTTGATTTTGACTTTTTATTTTTATTATAATATATAATATAACACAAAGTTAAAAAATCAAAACAAAAAGTCTCTACAAAATTAAAAGCTGAAATATTTTGTTCCAAAAATGTCAAAAGGGGATGTTTCAACATTGGCAGAACTTTCCCCCCTCCCAAAAATGAAATTTCAGTGAAATCTAAATGATTTTATGAAGCAATTTGATTTTGACAGAACTGCATTTTACCACAGAAAATGTTTCCAGTAAAGCTTTTCTGCTGAGCTCTAGGTGTAAGATAACCATCTGGCCTGTGGTCTGACACAATGTGTCAGTTCCTATAATCCAAAAGTGAACCATGATCACAGGACCAAATTTACCCTTGGTGTAACTCTGCTGCAGTAAAAATATAGTTACACCAGGGGTGCATTTGATTTATTATCTTCAGTTTAATTAGTTATTAATTCAGGATAGTTTGTGGTTTGTGCCATTGCACCAGAAAGTACATGAATTTGGGACCGAGAGCAGGTCATAACACACAATAATCAACACTGAACAGTTCACACAAATCACTGTCTGAAGAAAGGCTTCAGCTATGTAAAACACTGTTGTCAGAAGGCCAGATTAACTGAGGAAAAGAAATACTATCATTTTCTAGGATGGTTGGCTGGTTTTAGAGATGATAATAGAAATACCTTCTGCTGACACATACATCCCACCCTATATATATATATATATATAATAAAAGAAGCAGCACCTCCTGAAATGATATTGCACATAATCCAAATCCTGCTCAGCTTTAAGACGTGGTAGTTGCCAATGGTCTGATATCAGTTTCTTTCACTGGTAAAGAACATTAGGCTAGATCCTAAGCTGGTGGAGTTTGGTGTAACTCCACTGAAGCCAATAGAGGGATTCTAATGTATGCCATACTCAACCAACACGTGTATGTTTATTTGCCTATTAGAGATGGGTCTGGAACAAAACTCTGGGAGCACACAGATGAATAATAATAAAGCCACCTCTTATATAGGGCTTTTCACCAGTAGATCTCAAAGATCCATATCATTGTGCCCATTTTACAGATGGAAAAACGGAGGCCCAGAAAGGTGAAATTGACTTGCCCAAGATCACCTAACAGGCCAGGGGCAGAACCTGGAAGCAGGTCTGTACTTTGTGATTGGGTTTTGGTTGGCTTTAGACATTATTTTTAACTGAGTTTGGGTACTATTAGGATGTTTGTGCATTCTAAGACAAGCTTTTTAAAAGGAAGCTTCCCTTTTCTGGGCATAATTTGTGTACTAAAATTTGTACCCACACTCGTGTGTTTGCAATCAAACTATTGGGAAATTTCTGCCCACTGTTACCTCCACCTACCTGAATGCAGATGTAAAACCAGGTAGCTAAAGACACCAGCAATTCATTTTGCAAGTGCAGTAGAGAAGGTTCAAAGTATACCATATATGTACACTGAACTATGTGGCTTGGATTGTTGCTCTGGATGTAGGGGCCATTCATCAACAAAGAGCCCACTGAGAAATATTGGGCTGTGCACATGCTGGGAAATTAATGTCTGGCCATTCAAGAGAAGTATTAGCTGAGATTTACATAAGAACAGCCATATTGGGTCAGACCATGGTCCATTTTGACAGTGGCCTGTGCCAGAGCTTCAGGGAGAGTGTACACAGCACAGCAATTATAGAGTGACCCACTCGTGTCTTCCACTCGAGCTTCTGGTAGTCAGAGGTTTAGGGCTACATCAAGCATGAGGTTGCTTTCCTGACCATCTAGGCTAATAGCCATTGGTGGACTGAGCCTCCATAAATTTATCCAGTTCTTTTTTTTAACCCAGTTATAGTTTTGTCCATGACAACATCCCATGGCAATGACTTCCACAGATTAGGTATGTGTTGTGTGAAAAATTACTTCCTCTTGTTTATATTAAACCTGCTGCCTGTTAATTTCATTGAATGATCCTTGTTTTTTGGATTGTAGGAAAGAGTAAATAACATTTCTGTATTCACTTTTTCCACACTATTTATGATTTTATAGACTTCTCTTATATCCTGCCTTAGTATTCTCCTTTTAGACCTTAATCTTTTTAGTCTCTCCTTAAATGGAAGCCATTCTAGACCCCGGATAATATTTGTTCCCCTTATCTGAACCTTTTTCACTTCCGCTATATCCTTTAGGAGGTGGGATGACCAGATCTGGACACAGTATTCAAGGTATAGGAGGAACATGGATGTATATAGTGACAGTATGATATTTTCTGTCTCATTTTCTATCCCTTTCCTAATAGTTCCTAACAGTCTGTTAGCTTTTTTTTGACGACTACTGTGCATTGAGCAGAAATTTTTCAGAGAACTGTCCACGGTAACTCCAAGATCTCTTTCTTGAGTGGTAACAGATAATTTAGAACCCCTCATTGTGTATGTATAGTTAGGATTTTTTTTTCCTGTGTGCATTACTTTGCACTTATCAACATTAAATTTCATGTTCCATTTTGTTGTCCAGTCAGCCATTTTTCTGAAAACCTTCTGTAACACCTCGCAGTCTGCTTTGGACTTAACTATCTTGAATAATTGTGTCTCATTTGCAAACTTCGCCACTTCACTGTTCACTCCCTTTTCCAGCACAGGTCTTAGTACAGATACCCCACTGTTCACCTCTTTGCATTGTGAAAACTGACAGTTTATTCCCACCATTTGTTTCCTATCTTTCAAACAGTTACTGATCCGTGAAAAGACCTTTCCTCTTATCCCATGGCTACTTAATTTCCTTAAGAGCCTTTGGTAAGAGACTTTCAGAAATCCAAGTACACTATATCAACTGGATCACCCTTATTCACATGCTTGTTGACTCCCTCTGACAATTCTAATAGATTGGTGAGGCATGACTTCCCTTTACAAAAGCCTGTTGACTCTTCCCCAACAAATCGTGTTCATCTATGTGTATGATAATTCTGTTCTTTACTATCGTTTCTACCAATTTTCCCAGTACTGAAGTTAGGCTCACTGAATTGTAATTGTCAGGATTTCCCTATTTAAAAATTGTCATTACATTAGCAACCTTCCATTCATTTGGTACAGAGGCTGATTTCAGTGATAAATATGAAATTGCTGAACTATTAACTGTAGTGCGTAATCTGAGTTCCTTCAGAACTCATCTGGTCCTGCTGACTTATTCCTGTTTAATTTCTACTGACACATCAATTTGGGACAGTATTTTAGATTTGTCTTCCAGAAGGAATAGCACTGATGTGTCTTCTCCACATCCCCTGCATTGAAGACCGGTGGCTTCTCTACAGTGGTCTTGTATTCTTTGAGTGCTTTTCTAACATCTTTGTCATCTAGTGATCCCACTGCCTGTTTGCCAGCTTCCTGCTTCTGATGTACATAGAAAAAAAAATACTGTTCGTTTTTCCATCTTTCTAAAGTTGCTTCTCAAATTCTTTCTTTTCTACCTTATTAGACTTTTACATTTTACTTGCTAGAGTTTGTGCTCCTTCCTATTTTCCTCATTAGGATTTTGACTTTCAAATTTTAAAAGATAATTTTTTGCCTCAAACAGCTTCTATTACTCTTCTCTTTAGCCATAATAGCATAGTCTTGGTCCTCTTACTGACTTTTTTTGAATATCGAGTATACTTTTAGTCTAAGCCTCTATTATGGTGTTTTTAAGTAGTCTCCATGCTGCTTGCAGGCATTTTACCCTTGACTTCTCTTTTTAATTTCCATCCAACTAGGAACCTTATTCTTGTGTTGTTCCCCTTTATAAAGTTAAATGTTACTGTGTTTATATATATTTTCCCCTACAAGGATGTTAAATTTAATTACATTAGGGTCACTGTCACTGAGCAGTTCAGCTATTGTTACTTCTTCAACCAGACCCTGTGCTCTACTTCAGACTAAATGAAGAATTGCCTCTCCCCTTGTGGCTTCCAGGACGAGCTGCTCCTAGAAGCAGTCATTATGGAGTCTACAAATTTTTATCTCTGTATCACGTCCTGAGGTGACATACCCAGTCAATATGAGGATAGTTGAAATCACCCTTTATTATTGTGTTTTCTGCTTTTGTAGCCTCTCTAACCTCCCTTAGCATTTCACAGTCATATCCTGGTCAGGTGGTTGGTCGTATATTCCTACTGTTATGCTCTTATTATTCAAGCATGGAATTTCTATCCATAGAGATTCTATGGTACAGTTTGATGCATGTAAGCTTTTCACCTTAGTTGACTCTATGCATTTTTAAGCATATAATGGCACTCCCCCACCAGTGGGGAATAGTCAGGTGCAGGCGATAAAGGAAAGGTTACACTGGTCCTCAGTGACATGGGGAACAGAAATGTAAGAACATTGTTGTTATAGAGAAGTGCATCATGTCAGAAGGGCACATGGATAGACTGTATGTACAATAAGCACATATACACACATTATCTACCTAACCTGCAGGAAGTATATTAAACTCTAGTTGTGGCATTTCATGTACAGTACATTTGTTTTGTGAACTGCCAGCAATACCAGTGTAGCGTAAAACACATATTTTATGGTGTACTGGGTATGTTGGAAAATTGCTTGAATCTACTAATTTCAGGTCAGTAAGAGAGTTTAAGAGCTTCCATGACCAGTCCACAACCGACCTTTTAACTCTTGAATGAAATATGCTTTTATCAAGACAAGCTATCTAAAAAAAAAATCAACTAAAATTGTCAGGGTAGAAAGGAGGGTGGGAAGGGAATGCCTTTTATAGGGTGCACTTTCTCTGGTTTTAAATATTTCCCACAGGAGAACCATTTGATTTCCAAAGACAATGCCTAAACATGTCATGCCATACAAAGATATTCCCCTCTGCTCCTCTCCCTCGCTGTCCACATCATTGAATCATTTTGTGTCCTGCAACCACAGCAAGAAATGATCAACAAAGGCTTGCAAGAGAGGTTGTGGAACTGGGGAGCAACATCCAGAGGAGGAGACTTATTGATTACTAGACATTAATCATCTGATCCATGGAGAAAGGTGATGTGAAAATTAACTGTCAAATCAGGTAGAGTAATTTCTCCATTGCTTCTGAATGACAGAAGGTTTCATCTTATCAGATATGCTGATTTGTTAAATAAATAATCAAGAAGCAGAGAAATGTCAGCGTACAGTGCTTTTGTTAGATACTGGTGTGTGACATCATGCCAAAGACTACAACCACGGTCAGAATCTGTCATCCCAAAATATTAGTCTGTTCAGACGAGGATAAGCCATGTCAATCTTCGTGGTGACTGAAGGGGAAGGAAGAGCCCAGGAGGTGAGGAAGAACAGATGGAACTGACAGAGCTTAGAGTTTAAGAAATGACCAGACAATTTGCTTATATTTCCTATTTCTATTTCTCTACCCTGTCTCTGCTCTGTCTTTATTCGTGCAGCTTTAACTCCCCTAGAATAACCCAGAGTGCTATGAGAAGTGATGTTGCTGTCCAGGTATTTGGAGCTCTAGCTCTACTGCATGAAATCCTGGCCCCATTGAAGTCAATGGCAAAATTCCTGCTGACTGCAATGGGCTCACGATTTCACACACAACGTTTCTGTTTATGTATTGGAGGTGCTGCTTGTCTTTCGGACCACGTAAAACTGAGGTTCTGACTCCAGGCCGCTTGCAGTCATTACCAGCCCCCTGGAATTTTTCCCAAGAATAGAGATGTTAAATTAACCTGGATTCCAGGTAAATGGACAGTTTAAGTAATTACACATGCTGCTTTTCATAGACCCAAATATTCCACTATACTTTCATGAGTCAATGGGAGCACAAGCCTTCAGATTCAATCACTCTTTGGCAGTCCTCCATTCCCCTGGTCTTTGGAAAGCCTTTAAATCTATGGAGTTACTCTGGATTTACTCCAATTTGCCTGAGAATAGAATCTGATTCCTCAGTTATAGTCCTAAATATTCATAAATGAGTCCCTAGTACAAAACTGAATATTATGCACCCTTTAGGGCAGACCAGTATAATTTTGATGTAGCTCATTCCAGATTTTTTGGGGGAAAATAAAATAATAATAATACTTAGCTGCTATATAGCACTTTGTTATCAGTAAATCTAGGAAAAAACTTTTCAGTGCCAGGTATATTTTAAAAGATGGCAGATGTCTGCAGCTGTTCAGAGGTTTGGAATGTTAGAATTCAATCTAATGGAGAGGGACAGATTGTAGGTGAGGGAGCCTAAGATTCCACATGCATCAATTATCTCTGAAACTGAGATGGATAAGGGTGTGTACATATACATACACGTATGTGTGTATGTATGTGTGTGTGTGTTATGTACATCACACACACACACACACACGCATACACCTATTTACGGCAACACACATTTACATTTGTATGCATATATTCACACCCATTTTTAAAAAGTAAGAATTAGTTAATAGTTCCTTTGTTCCTGTTCTTAGAACAGTTAGTATAAACTTTTTAATTGACCTCTGTGAATATTATACATCCACTACACACACATGGTGGAGTGATTAGCATTTGCCAGTAGTGACCACAAAATTACCAAAGTCTGTACTATGAGGTTGGTCACTTCTCTATAATGAGCCAAATCGGAGCCCAGATTCCCAACCCCTTTCCCTCCTCTCAACAATCGGAGAAGAAACAGCAGCCTATGAGCATTAAAGTTTTATAATGAGGTTTGTGCATTGCAAGCCCACACTTCCGAAGCGGTTGCCCAGACTGCTTGCCTGAACTCCACACTGGGCCCGACATCAGGTGCATAGATAGAAAGGTGGCCATGATAATTTGGCGATGTGCATTTATGCAAAGGGGCTGAAACTGATGAAATTTATTTCAACACAAGGGAGAAGCGCAGATTGTTTTTCTCTGTAGTTTTTGGATCTAGTTTTAAAGATTATTAAATTGTGGCTTAAAGTAGCTCGCTGTTTTGAAACCACTTTAAAGGGAAGATTAAGACAATAAATCCCTCAGCCTATGGGGTCTTGTAAATAGGTTTCCATTCCTTGCCTCAAAGAACTTGCTCCACTAAACCTGCAAAGGAAGGTAAAATTCCTCATACTGGCACCTGGTCACCGGTCTTAGGTAGGATTTTTCCTTCCCTTTTAGGTTCCTTCTGCCTGGCATGTGAACCCACAACTACAGGCTGGCCCTTTAATATAACATTCATCAGATTTTAGCTGCTTGGGAAACAAGAAAAAAGTGGATTTGCTGCTCAAAGGGGAAAACAGAAAAGAAAAAAAAGAATGGCATTCGGTAAAAAAGGACAACCCTGTCAAAACATGACAGCTGATCCGCTGCCTGTTTTATGCTATTCATAGAAAATGCCAAATTCTGCAAATAGTAACTACATGTACATTGGCTTCACAGACTCAGTGTTCTGCTGAAAAATGAGACAATCTTTATTTTAGTGTGTCATCAAAGATGGCAAAAATATCACTCTAGCCTTCTAGGCTTAACCCTCTGGTCTCTCAACTGTTAAAAGTTTAATTCACCAGTGACGGGAAAGAACAGCAACGCATCCAGCTTTGTGAGTGGTGTTAACGGAGCTGCCTAATGTATGCCAGTTGCACATAAAGTCAATTAACAAATCTGTTACCACGCCATTTTTATTCATAGCCATGAGACCATTAAAGCGACAAGACACATCTGACGTTTATGATCTTGTTCGCATTGCCAAAGGAATGGGCGGGGGGCGGGGGGCAACTTAGCGGCTCTGTAGCAGGAGAGAAACAGCATCATTCAGAGACATAAGAGCTCTTGAGCAAATGCCGGAGGTTCTGAAGTCTTTTTCTCTGCTCAGTCTCTCTGCTCAGTCCCCTTCCCCCATTGCTTGTGCCTTTCAGGTTGCATTTCAATTCAGAAAGACTGGCTTTTTAGTTCAAAACTATAATGTAATTGTCCTTTTTTGTTCCGGGCTGATATTCCTTTTCACTAACATTTATAAGAGTACTTATGCCGAATTGAATATGGGATGGGAACAGCTCCTGGCGCTTTTGTGTGAGCAGAGCTAGCTTTGCAATGCTCAGCTTGAGCTTTGGCTTGCTATGTTCTTGCCCAGGAATGCTTCCAGGATCTTCTAAGTGACCATTGGCTCTGAATAGGGTCTCCTGTTTAATCCTCTCCTACTTAACAAATAGTTTTTCCAACAGCTACAGTAAATCTCTTTCACTCTGGAAATGCCAGTCCTTGGGAGTTTTTACCCATTCTGGTTTGGGTTTTCCAATACTTTCCACCCTTGGCAGGTTTGTGTGATCATCTATCTGGCAACTATTTCTAATTGTCTAGTGTATGGCTGCTAAAAGGGGAAATGTCCCACTTAATACTCTGAAACTCTGCTGTGTCACCACATAGATAGACAGGTCCTCAGCATTTCTCAGCAATACACCTACGCAACTGTTTACAACAGTGATTTCTGCATGCATTCTCAGTGCTGCACTATGTCCCTTCAAGTGCTAAAGAATAAACAAAGGAAGTTTTTGGAAACTAGCAGGACTAGTGACTTGATGGATAATGCAGAGGACTTTTAATTCACTGACTGATCCTCATTTGAACTCAACCTCAGTCCCTAAGTCCAGGGCGGACGAGGTGAGTGGTGGTTGAGCTTGTTTATCAGTATGTAAACCTTATTTAAAATTGCAATTACAGGATTGAAATGATGTGTGTGGAGCATGAAGGATGGGAACAGGTTGGGGAGGGGCTCAACTTGGCATAACTGGTAGTGAACCCTTTCTGAGTATGGCAGATCTAGTAATGTTAGCATGGTCTAGAAGCTGCATCAGGAAACGGGAAGCCAAAAGACCCAGGTTCCATTTGTAATCCTGCGCCTAACTGGCTGGATAATCTTGCCTTTTTTGTGCCTCAATTCACCCACCTGTGCAATGGTTATTATAATGCCTCCCTCCCTCATGGTGTTTATGAGTCTTAATTAATTAATAGTCTGTGAAGTGCTTTGAAACCCTGAGATGAAATTATTATTAGTGCTGAATCCTGCAGATCCTCCACACCAGCGGGGATGTTTTACCTCATTTCGGGCAGCACCACTATATTCCCAGGAGGCAAGTTGCAGTGATTTATGGAAACAACAATTCCACATAGAGAACTGCTGGGAATGATGAGACTGTAGCTAGCCACTCTCCAGTCCCAGTTAAGAGGAATATCACAGAAGGCCAAATAACTGATTGACCTGTGGGCTACTGCACCTGAAACAAAGTACTTATTACAGTGCGAGTGCTCAGCTGCCCAAAGACAATTGCTACTGCCCACTCAAGTCCCTGCTGGGGTTTGAACTGTGTGACTTCAACAGGTTTTAATGGGGGTCTGGTGACTGAAATCCTAATCAGCTCTGAAAACAATGTAACGAGTTTCTGGTAAGAGATGGGGATGGATGCAATTTAGGCCCCAAAACGGCAAAAATTTGTGCACATGCTTTACTGATATCCACAGTCCTACGGAAGTCATATGAAGCATATGTGGTTTTGCAGGATTGGGGTTTTAAATGGTTTGTATGCGATTTTAGTGCCTGATTCAGTGGAGTCATTCCATTGGCTACCCTTGGCTTTGGATCAGGCCTTTGTTCAGGGAGTGTGTCTTCCTACTTCATCTGAGAAGCTGACTGTACACTATATAATACAATGCATTAATAATAATAATTATTATTATTTTTATTTCATATAAATTATATATTATATATTTATATATATAAATTATATAAAATATAAATAAATATAATAATAATTATTAATAATAACAACAACAGATGGATGGATACGTAGAAGGTTATGATAAAACCAGCAAACCTAATGAAGTTAATAGGTAGGAAGATGGGGAGTTAGCTATCTTTGGGATCTCAGATCACAATATTAACCTGCTGTATAGCTCCAAGATTCAGCTGGTGAAATCCTGGTCCCTTTGAAGTCGATGGTAAGTTTTTCCATTGACGTCAATGGAGCTAGGATTTCACCCAGTAAATACAGGACCTGTCTGAGATGCTCTCCCAGGAGAGGAAAGGAGGAGATAGCCTTGCAAGTGTTCTAAAGTCCCTAGTGTTTTAAGGAGTTTTCCCTCAGGAAGGTTGAGGAGGAAGGACAGAAATGTTACAGGAGGTGTATATTACTTTTCAGTTTTGGTCAGAAGACAACTAAGAGCGATGAAAAGCCAAAATTCTCTTATCTGCAGAGAGCTATAAAATGCAAAGTCATTGAAGAAAACTGTGAGTCCAGATGCATGGTAGCAGTAGAATTTATCATAGTTTATTTCGATATGTATTTCAATAACAATAAATGTGAATGACACTTTAAAAACAGTAAGCAGCAGAGAACCTGACGTTGAGCTCAGTTCTCTCCCATAGAACTAGAGCTGGTCAAAAATAGATGAAATATTCGCAAATATTTATCATAATCTTCCTCTCCCCTCTCCACTTTTATGTAATAATTCAATGAAAACAGGCAAAATGTTGAAATTTTCTGAGCAGCCCTATAGCTGATCCCAAAATGGGACAAATGTGTTACAGTTTTGTGAGTTTGTTTGGTTGGGTTTTTTTTGCAAATGTCTGATCCATTTTTGTTGATTGTTTTAAAAAATTGCAACCAACTCTAAACATACCACACACCGACACACTGTAAACAAAGGCCTCAACTCTTTCTTTTAAATCCGTTTCTTTCAGACCCTTCCTTATATAAAGCTTCAAGAAAAAGAGCCCTGAAAGTCATCCCCCAGAGCCTTTGAGGTAAAATAAAATCATTTGAAATTCTCTTAAGCTATACAAGGAGTACAAGTCTTTGGGCAAATCATTTAACCTCTCTGTGCCTACGTTTCAGATTCCCATTGTATAAAACAATAGCATTTATCACTTTTATATATGGTTCTTGAAGCATATTACAGTTAAGTAAATATCTTTATCCCCATTTACCAGATGGGGAAACCAAGGAATAGGAAGGCTAAGAGCCTCACATTGGTGCCATCACTTATATGGGTAAGTGATCCTTGAAATGCGGGGGCGGGGGTGGGGGGCAGAAGGGGGAACGGGGAGGGATGGGCACTGCTGATGGAAAAAAGTACTAGCCAGCATGAGTAAGAGTGCCACAATTGGGTCCTAAAGGCCTAATCCAGTGTGCTCTGAGATCAGTTGGAATCTTTTTACTGACTTCAGTGATCTTTGGATCATTCCTTACATGATATACCTAAGGTCTCATAGATTCAGTGGCAGAATCCAGGTCTCTGGACTTCGAGTCCATTTGCTAGTCACTGGACCATTCTGCCTCTCTAAAAAGGAGTAATAATACTCACCTAACTCACAGGCATTTAAGAGGCTTAATGCATTAATGTTCTAAACCGTTCTCTTAATCACCTATAGAGAGTGCTAAAAAAATCCTTCTAAACAAGTGGTCCTAGGAATCGAGATGCCTATATAGAAAAGAGAAAAGCTTTGTTCTGATCCCATAAGACCCACATGTCCCATTGCATGACTCACTGCCACTGGATAACATTGTGTCAGGAACGGGTGTTCTTTGAATCAGCCCCACATCACCCTTTAGCAATTGAGAGAAAATAAATCATACCACAGTGAAAGCGTATGCCAACATTCCTACACAGAGAAATGGGCAGCAGATGAGATCCTGCAGCTGGTGTACGCTAAGTACAGAACACCAGGGCCTTGAACTTTTCCCCTCTCCCGGATCCCTTCCTGAACTTGTTTTCTCCTCTTGCCATCTTTCCCAAGAGCATCTGAGGGAAGGAGTAAAATTTATATCAGTGTGCCCTTAAAATGCTGACATTCCATGTTTACAGGGATTGTTTACACAGAAAATTAATCAGTTACGGTTTTAAATTTTAATTAAAGAATGCTTTCCGGTGTTATTGCAAAACAGACAAAAGCCCATAAAATGTATATTTGACTGCTGTGCTGTGTTGTCTTTGGATCAGGGAGCAGACTTGAAATCAATCATGCATGCTATTTTGTGAACTTTTTCCCCCCCTTTGTTTTTTAAATATAACACCCTTCACATAAGTTACTTTGCTTTAAAAAAAAGTAAATAATTTTTAAAAAAAACAAAAAACTTCAGAATAAAAGCCAGACTGCACTTCAGGAGGAAATTCACCTTAGTACCTTTACCTTTAAGACCAAAACCCCTGCTGTACAACTGGCAATGGGATATTAAAAGAACACAAACAGAACCATAGTATCCACAATAAGGCCCCCATCTTGTCCCCTTCAAAATCACTGGCAAAACTCATACTGACTTCAGTGGGAGTGTTTATTGCTCAGCATTTCTCCCCATATCTATGTTTCCTAGCTTGGGAATCAGGTGTGGCATTTGTCTCCAGCTCTCATGGCCATAGCCTCAAGATCATACCTACGTTGACAGTTCATCACATCTCTGCTTCCCTAAAGCATTTTAGTCACAGACCCCTGGAACAACATGGCTCTAAGAGACTCAGGCAAATCCCAAGGTATTACAAACTTAAGGAAAAAGTACCATACATCGATCTTGCTTTCTTATCCACGTGGCTGAGCATCTGAAACGTGTAAGTCCCTAAGGGTTCCTGTAAACGACTTTTATTTAGATAAATATAAATTCAGATGAACAAATCAGCTGACAAACAGATCTGGATTAACTAGAACTGATGCTTGTTGCACAGACAGCCCTTCTGCTGGCATAGACCAGAAAAAAGTTTTTTTGCACCCATGGCATTCTCCATTTCAAATAAATTAATAAATAAATGAAATTGAGTTTGTAACTCCATTTAGACTAACCAGGTTTGACCGAACCAACTGGGATGTTGTTTAGTTAAATCCCCAGCTGTCAAGTAAGCAGATGGAAGTCACGAGGTTTTGAAAATCATCAAATGACCCACTAGTCATGCTGAGGACCTAACTATGAACACAGGAACATACTGCAGGCCTTGCCATACCAGATTACACCATTGGTTAGTTGTATCATCCTACCAATGAAAGGAGGTGATAGAACAGAAGAAGGTAAAACCAACCCACCAAACAAACCAACCTACAATATACCGTATTTGTGCAATGCTATGGCGTAGGGGAAAAAGTCTTCCCAAACCCATGTGAATGATCATATATGCCCTGCAGCATGAATATCCACAGGTGGGGCAGTAATTTGACCATCTGGACTGCCAAATGTCAGCCTGAAGATTTAGGTTAGTTATCGCACACAAATGGCACACACTGTATTAAAAAAAAAGTGAAAAATGCCGTCACTGAGATGCTCCTGTGAAGAAATAAAGGCACATTTACTTATAGTAATTATCAGGAGGACATAATGAGCAATGATGAACTTTTTTTCAGAAAAAAAAAGTTTGTGATGGAAACTTGAATTTCCAAAAGTCATGGTGTTCAGAGGAGATGGAACAATGAGACAACCTTGCCCCTGATGCTGGATCTGTTACATCAGTGGTGGGACAAACTTAGAAGATTCAGAAGTTTATTCTGGCTCACATAAGCATGCAAAACATTTGGATGTTTTATCTGACCTGTATCTAAATCATTTCAGTCACACCATTTCAGAAAATGGGCTGGAAATCTTGTGAGAGGGATAAAGCAGTCATGGTATGAGGGTCACTCTGAGAATGGTGCTTTGAAGGAAGGTGATTGTGCAAGAATAAAAATCTCTTCGATTAGAGGAGATGTGCTAGAACAGTGAGTGCTATGTACTGAGTGCCATGTCTCCACTTGGCAGGCAGTCATTCATAAATGTATAGATTTTTAAGGCCAGAACAGACCTCTGAGATCATCTAGTCTGACTTCCTGTCTAACACTGGCCATAAGACTTCCCTGAATTCAGTCCTGCTTGAAATCCAATAGCTTTGATTGAACTAGAGCTATCTTTAAAAAAATCCAATCTTGATTTAAATATTTTTTAATGATAGAAAATGTATCACAACCCATGATAAGTTGTTCCAATGATTAATTATCGCTGCTGTTAAAAACATGCACCTTATTTCTAATCTGAATTTGTATAGCTTGAACTTCCATTGGATCTTGATATAGATTCGCTCGAGTTAAGTATCCTTTATTATCAAATTATATTTCCCATGTAGGTACTTTTAGATTGTGATCACGTCACCCCTTAGTCTATCAAAGAGAAAGTGAAGTAGATTGAGCACACTATATGACATGTTTTCCAATCTTGTAAACATTCCTGCAGCTTTTCTATGAACCCTCTCTTATTTTTCACCCTCCTTGATTTGTGGACATCAGACGAGAAGAGATTGTTGTGATTGTCTAGTCTGACCTCCTGTGTAACACAGGCCATATGACAAACGCAAAAAAGGGTAAATTAATAGAATGAATATATTGGGGTATTATTATTGTTATGATTATTATTATTTATCGCTGCTTTCACTTCCTCTCTAAGGCAAATATGTTTGTTTGTTTGTTTTAAAACCAACATAGCCTACTTTCTCAATTGTGGGGCTTTTTGGATATCTGGTAAAAGTTTCTTAAACAGTTTCTAATTATTATTCCCATTTTTTCTGTTTCCCAGCTGATATGGCTTATAATTGTTTTCACCTTTGTGACATTGTCTCTTTCAAAGCACCAAATATATATTTCTGAATTTTGACCATGTGAAAACAAGAGGCTCCAGTGAAATTCTCCCTGACCCTATGATAAAACATCTTGTGCTGCTGTTGGGCCAAGAGGAAGAATGAAAAACCTACGAACCTGTTTTCTCATTGAAATAGAAATGACTCCTCACAGTTACAACCAAAGAAGGAGGCAACATCACTCGGCAAAGTCGGTATATAAGCTTCTGAAAATAATACTGAGTACATGGACAGTATAGTACATACCGGCTCTTGTAGTTTTCAGTTCAGGTAGGAGTGAAGATATTGAAAAGGAGGGTTGGTACAGCCTCTCCTACAAAATTTTTGGAAACTCCTGCCAACTCATTCCAAAGGCAAGCTATTTCATCCTTAATAGGATTTTTAATGACTTCCTGGTATAAACCATTGATGGTCAGGATTCTTTAGCCATGGAGTTCCACCACAGGAAGGGAAATCATCACCACTTTCCCTTCAGTTTGGTGGTGGAACTGTATCAAAGGCTACAAACTACACTACTAGCTAGTGGTGTGATTCCCCTGCTTGTGTTACTCACACTCACGCTAGCTCTCATTGAGCAAGTAGTACACATAGCGGGAGCTGCAGTTTCACAGGTAATGGAAGTGGAGGCATGTCTATGTCGTGTCGAGTTCATGCCCACCGATTTCAGGTTGGTTTGTATCTGACCTGGCTAAGTTGTGCCTCCATGGCTCCTACCCCAGTACCATGGCTACACTATTACTTATTCTAACGTTATCTTGATGAGAGCTAATGCGAGCATGTGCATTCGAGCAGGAGAATCCCTAGCTTGTAGTGTAGATGTAGCCTACGGGTTCCTACTCCTGACAAACCCTTCCAGCACAACACTCTTTGAAGCCCACGACTGCACATTGGTTCAGAATTTCAATTGCCTGAGCTTTCCGCAAATGATGGTAGTTCATCTGTCTCCTTTGGCAATGATATACCTAAGAGCGTCACCTTCAAGTGTAAAGCTGCCAAAGCATTCTTTGTCTTCATTTTCAGTGAAGTCACCTTTGGGAATCTTGGAGACCCAGGTTAACTTTCCTTGGAAACTTTTATTACTGGGCACGTATGGAGATGTCTGCTCCTCAATTAATATATGAATTACTGTCTGTTTCTTTTCTTAAATGTCTTTTAAGGCATTTCATGGACACATAAAATCTTTGGCTATTATTTCGAGGAGTGCCCGTGGTAGCAATTGAACTCACTCACTAAGTGTATTTTTGTGCTAATTAAATATTCCAAACTTCTATCAAGATTATTGTCACCTATTCGATGGTTCATTGAGTTTATGGGCTGTGCAAGTTCTCTCTTTTATATTTTCATCAGAATAGTTATAGCAACTATTCTAGTAATGACAAATTAGGGAACATGCAGAGGAGATGAAAGAACCTCCACAAATTAGACCTGAATCTCCTCTCACTTATGGCCATTTTATGATGCTGTAACTGCTTTGACATTGATGGAATTACTCTTGATATACACTGGGGCAGGGGAGTGAGGGCCGGTCTACACTACCGCTTAAGTCGATATAAATTATGTCGCTCAGGGGTGTGAAAAAGACACGCCCCTCCCAAATGACACACATTACAGCGACCTAAGTGCTGTCCACACTGGCACTCTGTCAGCGGTAGACGCTCTCCTGACGACACAGCTTCCGCCTCTCTCAGAGCTAGAGTAATGCTGACAGGAGAGCGCTCTCCCGTCGGCATAGAGCGTCCTCACCAGATGCGGTACAGCTGTACCGCCGATGAAGTGCTTCTAGTGTAAGCCTGCCCTGAGAATCAGGCCCATTGGGTATCAATGTTTCAAAGATCGTTATGTAGTAAATGTGCTGCTCCATGTTCCTGACCGGGAGAGTCAGCTCGTCTGGCTAAGCTTAACAATACAGAGGGTCCTTTCTATGCAGATCCCTTCCATCCATACGCAGAGATGTCTGTGGAGAGAAAGGGATGAAAGTTCAGGTCTGTCTTTCCCCTCATTTTACAGATATGTGTTTTCATTCTTTGGCTTATTTACCTCTGAGTTGATGGGAGAGTGTGATCTCTCCCACATTCCCTCTATCGTACACTACATTGAACTCTCATTAATGCATGGCTTTCTTCAACTTTATGGCTGTTAAAGAAGGACAATTAAATTTTCTTAGACGTTTTGAAAAGAGAGGATGCACAACAGCTGCTGCGTAGATGCATATTAGGTTGACTGCACTGCCCTTTAAGTGGGAGGGGGCATTGTCTGGCTTGTTGGGGGAAGGCATTTACTTCTTTAAGATGTGGAGAGGCATGGAGTGATTTTTGCGGCAGCCACAGAGCGGGCCAGCATTGGGAAGCTGACCCATCCCCCCAGGTGCCTGGAAGAGGGGAAAGGTTATTTAAGTAGAAACTGGGCAGGTAAATCCCTCTTTTACCCACACGAGGCAGAGACTCACCCACTCTTCCACCCAAGGAATTGGCAAAATACTAGGTTTGGTCAGGATGCACTGTGGGCACTGAGCTAGCGGCTCCTTTCTTGCGGGGCTGGGGAGGAATTTTTCCGTCACTGCTAGATTGGCCAAGGCAGAGTGGTGGGTTTTTTGCCTTACCCACCATTGGTTTGCAGGGGGCTTAGTTGGTGTGAACATAGAACAGGGAGTTAGGCAATGATGTCACAACTGATTATGTAAATACCTCCAGGTGTCCAGTGGAGATACTCTCTTGGGAAGGGGTACAGTGATCAGGTAAAGGAATTGGCAAAGGGTTCAAAAGAGGTATTTGTTGAAGGAGCAGAAACAGGGAGTGTTTGGGGTTCCTCTGACTGGCTCTGCAGGGAGCCAATCCCCCCCTCTTTTATAGCCCACCCTAACCCTCATTCAAGCTGTGGGGGGAGTGGTAAGGTCCCACCAGTGGGTTGGCTGAAGATCAGGATGTGGAGGGCTGCCAGAATGTCTGCTCCCTGGGTATATATTGAAATTATCATGGAATTACCTGCACTGTATACTTTTATGTTCTGGGAACTCCCAGACAGTTAATAATAAAGTTGCGGCCTAATTAAACCACATCCAGTTTCTCCTGTCATTCTTCCAGCATAGCTGAACAAGTCTGTCTGTTCTGGAGAGGCTAATGGCAGAGGCAGATCACTTCTCATTTCATCTGGAATCACGCCCATTAGAGTTCTTAGAGGAAATGACAATAGAGAGAAAAGATGCATTGGCAAGGTGATTGGACCTCGGGAGGAAAAAATCCAACTTGTCACCCCAGTAATCTCTAAGAACAAAGGCAGGGTGGGAGGAATAGTTCCGCTACCACTCTATCCCAAACCACTGAGCATCAATTAAAGGCACGGGGAAAAGGAGTAGAGAGTGAGAGAGTTAATAATTTAGTAGCATGGATGATTAGACCTTACAGTCCTACCTCAAAGGTGCGTAATCAAGCAAGATTTTATGGTGCTCCTAAACTGACTGAAAATCATTCTCCAGTTACCTGCTCAGATGCAACATGGTGTTCCCACCAAAGATTTTGAGTTACCTCTGTATTCGCACCCAGATTCCCCAACCCTACTACCTTACACATGAGATGAGGTTCTGGACTCCCAGCAGTCTTCTACTGTGATGCCTATGGGAAATTATCCAGCTTATAATGGCCAGGTTGATGGCAAGCAGGATTCGCTGAGATCTTCTTTATTTAACATAGTTACTTTGCTTATTTTGTTTCTATGCTTTTTGGGGCAGGGATTATCTCTTTGTAATGTTTGTACAGTGCTTCACACAACAGGATTTGTTCCAGTGGGTGCTACAGCAATATAAATATGTAATAATCATAATTATCACCTGTAACTTTAAAAAGTAAAAAAAAACCCAACCCACTCTGACTCAGACCCATCGAGTTTTGTATGTACACAAGAACATAAGCATGGCAATACTAGGTCAGACAAATCGTCCATCTAGCCCAGCATCCTGTCTTCCAACAGTGGCCAGTGCCAAATGTTTCAGAGGGAATGAGCCAAACAGGTTATTTATCCCCTGTCATCCAATCCCAGCTTCTGGCAGTCAGAGGTTTTGGGATACCCAGAGGATAGGGTTGCATCCCTGACCATCTTAGGTATAGCTATTGATGGATCTAATCTTCCACAAATTCTTTTTAGAAGCCAGTTATACTTTTGGCCTTCACAGTGTCCTCTGGCAATGAGTTCCACAGGTGGACTATGTATTGTGTGAAGAAGTATTTCCTTATGTTTGTTTTAAAGCTGCTGCCTATTAATTTCATTGGGCAACCTCTGGCTCTTGTGTTATGTGAAGGGGTAAATAACACTTCCCCATTCATTTTCTCCACACCATTCATGGTTTTATAGTCTCTAGTCATCTCTTTTCTAAACTGAACAGTTCCAGTCTTTTTAATCTCTCCTTGTAAGAAGTTGTTCCATATCCCTACTCATGTTGCCATAGTCCATACCTTTTCCAATTCTAACATATCTTTTTTGAGATGGGACAACCAGAACTGGACACAGTTGGACAAACAGATTATGCAAGTCGTCTATCTATGCAACCAATGTCCTATCACTGTTACCCTCTTCCTCTTTCCTCCCCTATTCCTACCTCTGTTTGTTCCAGCATTTGTAGTATCGTGTCTTAGATTGTTAGCTGGTTGGGGAAGGGCCAGTAATATATATATATGTGTGTGCCTAGCATAATGGGGCCCTGGTTCTGATTGGAGCCTCTTGGTGCTAATACAAAAACAAACAACTGTGATTGATAATAATCCAACATTCCCTTGATTTGATTTCATTGGGCTTGGTGTGAGTTTCTAAAGTTCTCATAATTTGCTGCACACTTTTATGTCGACACTTGATTAAAACAGAGGCATTTTACCTGAGGAATAGAGGAATTAATGAAAAACGAATTTGCATTTGCTGAAAGATATCTTTGCTAAACAGTGAGCAGAGGGATTTTCCATGGATAAGACAACACCACTTCATGCTGCCACTCACTCAGATATGTTACAAAAATGAGCTATGAATCTTTAAATTTAAATGTCTTGGTTTTTCCAATATAAAGTCAATTTTGTTAAAACACACTTTGTACAGGTTACTTCCCTTCAGGAGATTTCCTTTCTTGGTCATGGATAACTTGATGTACACCCCTTTGCCAGACACAAGGACTGATGCAATCCGCTGGTCAATGAGTGTTCCAGATACTGGGGTGTAATTCACTCTTAGAAATATAGCCAGCAAAATACCTGTGCATCATTTAAATCCCACTCAAGCCTAATTTGAGATTTTAAATGACATTTACGTGGTGCATAGGCCTTCTGCTGCCTTTCTGGATAGAGGTGGATTTCACATCAGCTGAATTAACCCTCACCACACCCCTGTGAGATAGGAAAGCATCACTCTCCATATTGTTCAGGTGGAGAAAGTGAAGGGTCTTGTACAAAGGCACAGAGGAAATCTGTAGCAGAGCTAAGAAGGGAATCCAGATCTTCTAATTACCTAGTTCTGTGCCTGAACTGCAAGACCTTTCTTCCAACCTATATCTATTATGGAAACAAAAAGGCTCTATCTAGCTATCTGACTGTCCAAAGCAGATGATCTACCTTGAACAAAGAACCCATTCTCTATTACATGCTACTGATGTGGTTGGGCAAAACACATTTCTCACTATGGAGCTCCTCTGCTTGATTCTTCTCATGGAGTGGGCATGAAAGTGTGACATTATTACTTGATTTGTTCAGTTGGTTTCCCTATTGATTCCCTGTGTTCTTACGATCATAGAGAAGAGAAGCAGAGGTTTATCTGTCTGGCAGCTACATGCAGGGTCCAGCTGTCTGGCCCTTCTGTGCACAGTGTCTGTCTGACCAGCGAATATCTGCTCCCTCTTGAACTCCCAGCCCGTTAATACTGCCTGCTTTCTTGTTTTCTTTGCGCAATTTGAACTATATAAAATTGTAACTAAAGATTTTAGAGAGAATACATATGACAAGTAAAAAATAGAACTACAGGGAGATTTTCTCCAAAGCCACAATTTAGAGAGTGGTGCTAAGAGTCTGGGTTTTGTTCTCGTTCACAGGGATTTTATTCGCATATTTTACTGTCAGTTTCTTGACATTTTTGTCAGCTTGGATCCGGAGGCCATAGATGCCGCCAGCAGGTCCTACCACATTTTTATTCTCCATTGTATTTGTAGGGAATAAATAAAAACAGAACGAGAGTGAAATCAAGAGAGAGACATGGTGAGAAAGAGTCAGAGGTTACCGCAAGAACTGCTTTATACATATATATTTCTGCTGAAAAACATCCACACAACACAAAATCCCCAAACAACCACACGGCAATTCGCACTTAGAGAAATCTCTTTTCCCAGTTACGCAATGTAGACTTCAGGCAAACTGCTTAATATGTTTGCATAAGAAATCTCTCTCTTTCTTTGTCTGCCTTTTTCCCCCCCTTCATGCATTTCCTGGCTGCTGTAAGATTTTTTTCAGAATGCGTCCATTGTTTCCCAGTCACATCACTGTTAATTGTAATCAACTCTGATTTCTTCCTTTCTTCCTGTTATATACATGAAGTTTAACACATGAAACAAACAAACAAAACCTACTATAAGGTTATAAACAAGCTGACCCTGGAAGTGATTATTCCACAAGGCTTTGTGGAAATAAGAAAGAGAAATAAAGACCTACTTCTCACTTATGGACTTTTAAACTACATTATGATTTCCTGTCTGTTTCCTGCCCCATCAAATCTGTTACCCAGACTATAGAGTTGGGATGACTTGTATCTTCCTGTGAACAAGACATGGGAAATCTTTGTGGCTAAACCTCAGATGGATCCCAGATCTACTTCAGTCAGAGATAAGCATGCAATATTTCAGCTTCTTAAGGTCCCCCATCATCCAGGCCCTTATGACTTGTCTTTCCATACCATTCCTTGATGAGTTCAGTATGTCAGTGGATGGCATGTGAATCTGGAATCTTGTCTCCTGAGCCTGTTTGGCACTGAGGGCTGCAGTTCAAGTTTCCCCCACACTGCCCCACCAAAGTACACAAACCCAGATCTGGAGAGTTCCAGGAGGAAGAGGGGAGGTTCTATCTCTATGTTCATCAAAAGATTGCTCCAAAGCCTGCTGACGTGAATGGGAGATTTTCCATTGACTCCAGTAGCCTTTGGATTAGGCCCCGAATTCTTGGCCTCACATCCCTGGCTTCCAAGTAGTTGTACAGATTCTGCTAGTAGTTTCTGAGATGTGAACCACTCTCCAGTTGAGACTGTGCTAACACCAAATTCAGAGGCAACCTAACTTTCAATCATTTATGACCTGAACAAAATCTAAAATGAAGCCCTAGAAGTAGAAAGGCTCTGTGCTCTCTGCCCCATTAGCCATCAAGACCCTCAAGCAGGTGTTTTCTGAAGTATAAAGGAAAAGCCATAGTCAAGCATTAAAAGTCAGTTGTAGAGCAAGTGCTGCATCTCTTTCTTGAGACAAAAGGGTTTTTGTAGAATTCCACCATCTACCCCAGTGAATTGGGAATTGGATATTAAAGGGGGTAAAACAAAGAGTTGTCTGTCCTGCAGCTCAAGGCATTGATCAAAACACTGTGTGGGAGGGCAGCAGGGCAGTTAACCCTTACTGTACCCCCAAAGCTGCTTTGACAATGGGTTTTGTATGTGAGAGAGCTGGCTTTGCAAGCACAAATCTTATTGATTAGTATGGGTGGGTGAAAGAAGCACATTGAAATGGATCATGTTTTTGTCTGTTCAATATAAAATGTTTTCCTAAGAGCTTACAATCACTCCCATGTATATCAAGATTTCCATTGTGCACTAACATGAACATACAACTGCTCACAAAATGAACTGCCCCAAAGGGAAAGGGAGAAGTTCAGGTTTCAAGGAAATCTCTGGAATGTTGGAAACAGTCTAGAGACTTCAAAAATGATAAATTTGAGTTGAAAATATCCTTTCCTCTGCTCCATCCTTTCCTGCCTATGTCCCAAATTCCGTGGGCCAAATCTTGCTCTGACTAAAGTCAATAGCAAATATCCGATTGACTGCAACAAGAAGAAGATTTGGTCCTTCAAGATGTTCTCCATCAATGAGAATGTTAGAAACCAACACCTTTTTTAAAAATGTGCATTTAAGGGCTCAGAATGGGCCAGAAACTCCAATTATAAACCCAGCTAATGGATGCAGATTAGATCTCAGAGAGGCCTAATATTTTCACTTTGGGTGAAATTCAATCCAGAGGAGAAGGCCTGCACCATTCCCCATTGCAAACCTCAGTTTAATGCTTAATGTGGAGCTTCATTGTATCTTAAGTTGTGTAGACCTTCTGAATTGGCGGACAAGGACAATTTAAATTCACTGATTAAGTCTCACTTAAACCCTTTAGAAATCAATGGAGTTACATTGGGATGAAACCAGATTCATGCAGTGGTGAACTAGGCCCTGTAGATTTCCTTAGTATTGAGCAATTGCAATACTTCTTCAAGCTGAACTCCGTTTCCAATCACCATGTAGCTCCTTATTCCCTTCCTCTTTAACACAAGCACTGGAAGGTATCTTTCTTCTGGCAGGCAGATGGGGTGCTTGGTAACAACATCCTTATTCTTTGACTAGCAGGTGGGAAACCTGGTCTTCTCAAAGAACAGTAGGGAGAGTGCAAGTGAGGCTGATTTTCCCTCTGTCCCTTATGGACCACAAGTGTGTACCTCTGCCATCTATTTATGGTCTCATCAAATCTCATTTAAATCAATGGTAACATTGCCACTGACTTCAGTGGGCTTTGGATCAGGCCCGCAGTTTCATGGCCCTTGGGAAGCAGGAGTCCATCACATGCGCTGAAAGCACCTGTTTCATGGAGCTACTGTACCACTATGCCACCTGTGGGCCTTGGAGTTTCTAAATGCTTATGGCTCTCTGTCAATGAGTGCATGAACAGCTGGCAACTTTGGGGCAGATGGGGACAAGAGGGTGCATTGTGCAGCTGGGGGATCTCCACAGTATTGCACGGCAGTGCTGAAAAATGTAATAAAAGTTTGTAGATGAAAATACTAAGCCCGCTGCAAGGCAGTAATTGATATTCATTTTTATGACATTGGCCATTTAAGAGTTATGGAAGTGTTTGAAGCAAGAACACAGCCCACATTCTATCCAGGGTCTACTCCATCTTTATAATGGGAATGCTTCACGCACAAAAGGAGGTGGCTTTTGCCCAAGTCTAAGAACTTGCTATCTGCATCTGGGAGGAGTGTCTATCTTTAGAAGCTAATATGTGCAAAGGATGGCACCTAGAGGAGACCAGTAACTTCACTACATGGTTTGTGATTTCTGCCTCGTGCAAAAAATTGCTTATAGAAAAAAAAAAAGAGAATGAGAAATGATCCTTTCAGTTTATGAGAGAGGGAATTCATGTGTTGCTACTTCTGGGACACGGCAAGATATGTTCCCACTTAGTTAATAATAAGACCCAAAACTCACCAACAGAAAGGCTGTAAAGAGGGTTATAAAAACATTTCAAGCCCAAGTGAAATGTGGTACAACCCATTATGTAATATTATTTAAATATATTTGTTTTAATTTCTTTCCCACATATTCTGCAGTTTTTTAGGAAGATTTTCTGCTAAATTTGGAAGAGCGAGGAGGCATTTGAATATGCATTTCTCTGATCAATGCTAGCAATAAAACAGTTGCCTAATTTTTCTGGTGTGTAATTACCTTAACTGTTGTCATTTTTTAAGTAAGGTTTTCTAAGGTATCTTTTCAGAGACCAAATTTTCAGCTCTTGGCATCTTATTTTGCACAGTCACTTCTGTGTGTGCATATGATCACAAGGACATAAGATGAGCACACAGCTCTTTAGTTCATGCAAACGACTGTTTGTATGTGCAACTTAGGTGTGTGTCTGCTTTTGCAGGCATAGTCAAAACTGGATACACAAAAGTGAGAATGCAAATATGTGCTGACAAGTTTGTCCAGAAGGTTGGTTGGCTTGTTTGAGATTGCTGGAGAGTGGTGGGGTATGTGTCCTAATATTTATTTATTTATTTATGGGTAATGGGTAATGGAGGTGTTTTACTAAATAAAAATTGAACCTAAAATATATTGCTTTGATGATAACTTCTCATATTGAGGGGAAAATAAAATGTGTAGAGAGACATTATAAATAAATAAACTGTTTGGAACCATCAACTGCCTGATGCTGAGTCATATTCCTGTTCGGTGGGACAAGAGGATTTCTCAGATATATAATACTGAAGCCTTGAAAGAACGGGACTGTACTCTGCAGCAGCACAGAAGCTGAAATGGGTACAGTAACTAAGGGCACCACAAATATGGACTGCTTGTGAGCCAGTGTAGGAAACAACTTTCCAACACAGTTGCCAACTTTCATGCAGTAAATAAGCACCCTGATTTTCACAAAAATCAAGCTAATCCCATTTCAAAACAAGCCCCAAACAAGCCAATCCCTAAGAACCCCAACACTCTATGTGACTACATCCCCCTGTGTGCAATCTGGGACTGCGATGGTCCCACTGTGCACCCCTGACTCTCTCCCCCATTGCCCCTGCTTTCTCCTGCTTGCTGGGAGCCAATAAAAAAAAAAAAAGAAAGAAAAAAAGCAACAAGCTACTAGTCAAAAACTAGCCAACAAGCAGCTCACAAGCCAATTAAGCCAAAAACAAGCCCAATTTCTGCATTTTTTTCGAGGGTTTGGCATGTCCACCTTGAAACCCTCAACTCACTCTTCTGACAGCACTAGAGTCCACTACTCCTCCAGAACTCAGAAAGGGGGAAACATGGTGCTGGAACAAGCTCAGTTCATGCAACCGTATCTGAGGATAGTAGTGGGAACATGAGGCCTGAATACATAGAATCATAGACTATCAGGGCTGGAAGGGACCTCAGGAGGTCATCTCATCTAACTCCCTGCTCAAAGCAGGACCTGATCCCCAACATCACAGGGAAGAGAGAATAAGCCTGTTACATGGTAAAAAAAATCGTCCCAAACTCAGCTCTTGCTATCTGGGCTCTGGATGACTTGACTAGTGTATCACATCCTGCATATCTTAGGAGCTGGAGCAAGACAACCACCAAATAGGCTTGTAGAGAGCTAGTGGTGATGTATCGAGGGGTGACCAAAAGAGGGAAAACGTGGGGTTGGGGAGTGGTATCATTGACCAAATACATGTATATACATGTTCAAAAACAGCTTCATTACCAGTATCTGCTTATTATAGGCTCCATGGAAACTGTAAGATTTAGGATATTTATGTAGCTTCACCCTAATAAAGCAGTATAAATAGAAATTGTGGAGTTAACAGCAGCATATAGAAGAACTTCTGCAAAGAAACAACTTGTTGTTACCTCAAGGGTCTATTATGTACTGCTCACAAAACTGAAGATCATAATAATAAGGAAGAAAACACATGCAGACACATGCCAATGGTATTTTCCCAACCCAACTGAGAGGAAAAGCCCTGTTGGCTAATTCATTGCAAGACTAATGAAAACCAGACAAGGGATTGAAACCAAGAAGCTTTATGTTACAGGAAAAACAAAGCTTCCCAATGGAAATTATTCATTAAAAGGAACTGGTTCACTGAAATTAACAAAAATGTGAGAGAAACACCATACTGAATGCGTTTTTGATTATTATGATCTAACATTTATATATAGTGCTTTTCTGCCAGATGGACTCCAAAGGACTTTACGAGCTTTGTTTTTTGTAAAAAACCCTATATGTAAAGAATCACATTCAATCAATGAAATGCAGCTGCCTCTGGGGTGAGTCACTGCAACTGCATAAATTGCACAGCATTATGCAGCAGCTTAGACTCGGAAATGACTAGGATATATGTGTGGTTGGGTAGAATGTAGCTATCCAGATTTTCTTTCATTTGGCTGGGACATCACGGTAACAAACAGTGACCAGAAATTATTAATGTCTACATATAGTCAGGGACCCTTTATTATATCTTTTCCGGAAGATGGCACCTTCACCCGTTCACAGTGTGATCTTGGCTTATTAATGCTTCAGAGGGAAGAGCACGAACTAGTTAATGGTCCAACACCACTCTTCCTGCATCATCCTGGCCTTTCCCTTAGGAGTCTGCTATTCGAGTCTTGACCCCGCTGAGCTTAGAAAACCTGATGGGGGCACAGCCAGAAGCAGCTATGGCTGCAACTACTGTATGTTTTAGGGCAAATCGCTCACTAGCCCTCGTAATCTTCCTCCACATCCCCATCTGACACCATGAGTTGTTAGATGGGGAGACATTTTCGTACTGTGACTGGCAGATTTGCTGCACCTCATGTTATGCGATGAAAATGGACTTTAAGAGCAGTTGGTGAGAACGAAGCCTGAACTGCAGCGTGGCTGGTACTGTGATCCACAGCCAGGGCATGCTGAACGAGACTCCGAATGGGTAGGGGGGAGGGGACAGTTGCATTTGCTACCAAATCCTTTGAGCAGTTGCTTGTTTTGTCTCTCTGTCTGAGCAGATTTGTTTTTTTCTTCCTCCACCTGCAACATTTCAATGATTGTTTTCAAGCTCTATTATTTTGTTTCCTTAAGGAAAACACAGACACACATATACTTATATGGTGTTTCTCTGTCAAGAGGCAATCGGCAAATAGTGAATTGTACAGGGTGAAGAGGTTAGATGTTTTAGAAGATTCTAGGAGATCAGAGCCTGATTAGAAACGTAATGCATGATACTACACAAGGAAAACTCTCCTTTGGCTGCCAAATTCTGTCTTCCTGCATCAGCGCCTCCAGAACAGCCACAAATATACACTGCCAAAGAGTTTCTATTTTGCTTGTGTTCCACATTTTTGAGTGGCAATGCCCCACCCCCAACAGATGATTTCTGTGATCTATGAATAATCTGCATTGAGATGAAGGTAAAGAGAGCTTAATTTCAAAGCCTGTTAAAGCCAGTGACAATCTTCCTATGGCCTTTGCATCAGTGCTGGAACCCAGGGGATGTACTTTGTGTGCCCAAATATTTGCCAGCCATAGGCTGTCTCCAGGTTTCAGGTAAACCAATGCCCAAGGGGGAAGTCCCTGTCCCCGCTTCTGTCTCTGGACTTTCATTATTTATTATTATTATTAATAATAATAATAATTTCTACTACAATAGAGGCCCCAACCCAGACTGAAGCCTCCTTGTGTTAGTCACTCACACCGCAATAATAAAAGACAGTTCCTGCTCCCAGGAACTTACCACCTAAATAGGCAAGACAGACATGGAGTGGAGGAAAGATGAGAGAACTGAGGTACGAGAAACTAAATGACTTGCCAAGGTTGTACAGGGAATCTATGACAGAGCCAGGAACTGAACCCAAATCCCCTGACTCCTGGTCCAGTACTGTAAGAATGAGACCCTCCTTCCTGGTAGGCATATAGTCACAAGAACTGAGACGTAGAGGTCCACCTCTCAAATCATCAGTAGGTAGATACAATTCACCTAATAATCCCTAGCTCTTATTGGTCATTTTTCATACATTGGGAAACTGAAGCATAGAGAGGTGAAATAACTTTTCCTAGGTCATCCAGCAGGCCACTGATAGCGCCAGGAATTGAACGCATGTCCCCTGTGCCCAAGTCTAATGCACTATCCAGTCAGCCACATTAGGGCCTTGTCTACACTACCGGGGTAAGTCGAGCTAAGTTACATTACTCCAGCTACATGAATAATGTAGCTGGTGTTGACTTAGCTTAGGTAGACTTACTGCAGTGTCTACACCATGCTGTGTCGATGGGAGATACTCTTCCATCGATTTACCGTACTCTTCTTGTTCCGGTAGAGTAATGGAGTTGACCGGAGAGTGCTCTGTGGTCAGTTTAGAGGGTCTCCTCACTAGACCCGCTAAAATCGACCCCCACTGCATCGATTGCAGCAGTGTCGATCCCTGGTAGTGTAGACATGGGCTAGGACTGTGAGGAAAGTACCGACCACTGCTTCCCGCAGCCCCCATTGGCCTGGAGTGGTGAACCGCAGCCAGTGGGAGCCGCGATCGGCCAAACCTGCGGATGCGGCAGATAAACAGGCCTGGCCCACCAGGGGCTTTCCCTGAACAAGCAGTGTCCCGAGTTCGGGAAACACTGGTCTATATAATTAGTCCTGCCACGAGTGTAGGGGAGTGGACAAGATGACCTCTAGGGGTCCCTTCCAGTTCTATGATTCTATGTCCAGGGAAATTAAAACAAACAAAAACATTTTAATTAAAATTTTAACTAACAATATTTGAAGTTTAACTGGAAAAAAAAAGTAAACAAAAAGATTTTGGATGAAAAGTGTCCTAATGAGTTTTCAGTTGAAAATTTTTTTCACACTCTTCAGCTGTTTACTGGCTGCTCTGAGTAGTAGATGAAGCAGGATGCTTTTGGACTTCTATTGCTTCTTACGCACTATTCCTACCTCTCCTAAAAGAGTAAAAATAGAAATCAAGATTGGTGTAATAACATCAACTTTCCCTTTGTACTGAGGGATTTGGTACTATATTTATTAAAATCATAGAGTAAATAGCGCAAAAAGAGTATAACACAATGGTTCCCATACTTGAGTCTTGTTTCACACACGAGTGGCAATATTTTCTACAACTAGGTGCTTTGATACAGAATTTAGTGTATATTATTGTTAGTAGAAAGAAAAGGAGTACTTGTGGCACCTTAGAGATTGACAAATTTATTTGAGCATCAGCTTTCGTACTGTAGCTCACGAAAGCTCATGCTCAAATAAATTTGTCAGTCTCTAAGGTGCCACAAGTACTCCTTTTCTTTTTGCGAATACCGACTAACACTAACTCCGAAACCTGTCATTATTGTTAGTGAGAGCTGTGTTGTATTTCCAAGCCACAAGTGAGGTGCCATAGCCTCAAAAGGAAGAATGAAGAAGCTGTTTTGGTTTTGCTGCTTTTTGCAAGGTTTCACAGAGCTGCCAGGATCCCCAGCCTTCTGCCTGAAAGAGCCAGCCTGTTTGTCCAGTTTTATTTTGCAGGAGGGCAGGTGTGGGCAGGAGGAAGCGAAGCTGCCTGTTAGCTTTGTGTATTCTAAATATGTGTGTTAGAGTGTGAAATTTTAACTCAAAGAAGGCCCCATAAAGCAGCGTGAGGGCTTAGCTTGCTTCATGTGTTGTGCAGGTGTCTCTACTTCCTTATGAATTTCACTTTGAATCAAGTTTGGAGGGGGGCAGGGGATGTTATAAATCTTCAGCACGGAGTCTGGGCTAAGTGCAGAATGAATCCAGAGCCTTCAGTGGACTGTACTGTAGCAGCCCTTTGCCTGCTCCTCTCCAGCATCTTTATATGGGGTGGGAGCTGATCTATTACATAGCTCAGTGGAATTCTCCTCCCCACACTCCCAAACACACTTCCCAATGCAAGGGTCTGCCTGAATTTTATACATGCCCTTCTTCAGGAGTTTTTGACTTGGCTGTAAAAGTTAGTGATGGAATGGATGTGATCTCAGCCTGGAAGCAAATGATTTATAGAAAATGTCATTAGAATTTGGCTTTTATTTATTTATTTTATGGTAGTGGCAGGCAGGCAGGCAGGCAGGCAGGCAGGCAGGCAGGCAGAAAGAAAGAAAGAAAGAAAGAAAGAAAGAAAGAAAGAAAGAAAGAAAGAAAGAAAGAAAGAAAGAAAGAAAGGAAACACTGATTTTAACTGCCTTTCTTTGCCCTCTAATTACAGTAACGGATGAAATAAATAGCTTTGATTTTTCAACAGGGCATGAGTCTGAAACAGGGGTGTGGGATTCAGCCCCTTAGGAAAGATCCAAAATATTCATATAGTTAATGGCTTTTGATAATGGTTTTGCTGCACAAATTGTTATGGGACCGTTAGAATGCAAATAGGATACCAATGAGACTTTATACGCCATGGATCTGATCCAAAGCTCATTGGCATCAATGGAAAGACTGGCATTGACTTCAGTGGGCTTCGGATCATTCCCAATGTCCATATTATCTTCATAATATGTAATGCACATTACTCTTATTACTCAGTGACATGTCAGAATAGGCTCTAATGTTGGAAAGAACCTTTTCATCTTATAATCCATCTTTATTACTCCTGGATGCTATTGAAGGTCTAATCATTTTACAGACCTTGGTGTGTGTTTTCACAAATAATTTGCAGTGTTGCCAGCTCTTGTGATTTCATCACATCATCTCATGGCATTAAAGGCTTTTTTCTTAAAGCTCCAGCTCTTGGACTCATGTGAAACCTCAGCTTTCATTAAAAAAAATTCTAGCCCTGCTGGAGAAAAAGCTTGAATATGTGACTCAAGTCCACCCTAAAGAGTACAAAAATCAGAAGGTGAATAAAAGAATCCAGTTATTTTTTGGAAGAAAAAAAATCTCATGATTTTTAAGCTAATCTCATGATTTCTGAGCAGTTGAAAATATAGAGTTTGTAACTAACGCTTTATCACTCTAGTGCTTATATGTAGCCACATTCTTAGTGTCTGAGTATGTCTACACTTGGAACTGGGGGAGCGATTCCCAGCTCATGGGGACATAATCATGCTAGTTCTTAGTGAGCTAGCATGCTTGAATTAGTATAGACACAGTAGGATGGGCAGTGGTGAGCCTGATTCTCGTTTATCTGTGTTTGCAGGTGTTGGTGCATGTACGTATGTTGTGTGTGGGCATCTGACTGGGTGTGTATGTGTGCAGGCTTCAGGGGTGTGTGTGTATGTGCACACGCAATTGCACAATTGTGTGCGCACAAGCACAGGGACAGGGCTTGAAACAGTTAAAGGCAATGATGTGCTTTGGAATGGCTTGTTTGCAACTGCATGTTTTCTCAGCCTCGTGACTGGCAGGCACACACCTGGTACGGGGGTCAAGTTACAGGGAAGGCTCCCTGGCCTACAGGTCAGGACCTGGCTGCTGATAAGAGACCTCTAGCTCTCCTTTGGCAATAGCAATCACTTAAAGAAACAAGAGAACTTTAGGGAATATTAAATGTCACTCAGTCTTTCTTTAGACTTCATTTCCCTTCCTTTTAATTATCACGAAAGGTAAATACTAAATATTCCACAGAGTCACGGTCAGGGGAAACAGTTCATACTACATGAAGGGATGTGTTCATTATGGCTTAGCCTAAGAGCGTGGCTAGGAAAAAGTTTGTATGAAACTGCATTTCGATACTGTTCATTATGATCCTACATGGAGTTCGTGCAGCTCTACATGGAACATTTGAGCTCTCCCCAACTGCAGCCTCATTTAAAAACTATAAGGAAATGTCAGTGAGGAGGGGCCATCTGTTTTCTGAGTGGAAACCCACAAGGAAACAAAACAAAACAAAACAAAACAAAACAAAACAAAACAAAACAAAACACTGTGTTTTGACATCTTTACCCAGTTTTTACCTTTTTATGGGAGGGCAAGCAGAAGGGAATTTCATACTTTTCAGAGTTTTATTTTAATAATGCCAATAAAATACATAATTAATGAAGGCACACCAAAATAATAAACAATAACAAACAGACAGATAAATAAATAATGTACCCATGCCACAATATACAGTATTTAATATTCGTTTACCAGATAAACTGAGGCACAGAGGAGGTAAGGGAATTAATGTCATCTCAAAAGTCTCTGGAGGAACCAGGAATTGTGCTCTAACTACTGTACATAACCAGAGGGATCCCAATGTGCTTTATAAACCGTAGATAGGGGTCATGTTCCTGTGACTGAAATATGGCCTGGAACGCTGCTGCCATTCAGTACCAACACCGCAATATGAAAAGGGGTTTCCCAGCTGAACACATAGGGGGCGTTTTAGGTACGGATGGTGGAGTGTAATGATAGAATCTGGAACAGAGCCATGATGCAATGTGGGCCTTACACCCTCATTCCTGGGGAAAGTGTGGGATCTCTGATGGCCCTCACTTTTATGTTTTATCTGCAAGTAAAAGAATGGCACCAGTGGAGGCAGAGGCAGCTACAGTGCAGTGAGCACCTGAAATTTTCCTCATAACTGGAACACTTCGTACTGATCTGTATTATCCATTGACCTGATTTATCAGCCTATGACATGAAAGCAACGTTCCTCAAATTACCCTTCTTCTCTCTCCACTTCTTGAAAGTAGGTCAATTTCAAGAGTAGTTTGTAGAAAATTGGGACAACCATAGATGTATGGTGGACGAGCACTTTAATTCAGCTGAAGCTAACTAATTGTGGTCTTGAAGTGCTATAGGCTTTGTCTACAATTTTTTGGTTTGGTTGGTTTGTGTTTACTGTGTCTGCCCAGGAGATCCCAAGAATAGGAACCCAGGAGTCAGAAAACCAGCTGCTTTAAAAAGAATGGGGTTCGTGCTTTAGAATTTAATATCACCAAACCAAACTTGGCCACTTTGGAAAGTTAGTATGACTATAAATCTTTCTCAGCCCCTTATAATAAATGTTAGAGTTTTAGCAGACAGGCTCTTTCCATTAAAACTATAAACTTCATTGGCATAATTAAGACTGATTTAAAGTAAAATTAAGTTTGACATGTGGCAGAGAAAGCTGAGCCATTAATTTCTGCTGCATACCTGGCAACAGTGGACAGAGACAAAATGAGGGCAATGGACAGAAGGAGAAAGTCCTGAATCCTTTCGGCTCTTGCTTGAGCTTCGGGGTGAAGAACATTCCAGTTCTTTTTGAACCACCTGGCCTCACTCACTGTGTAAGACTGCAACAAGAATGACCAACTACTCTTGGTCTTGTGCTCATTGAAGTCAATGGCAAAGCTCCCATTAATGGTGCAGGATTAGAGCCCAGAAGAGAGTCCAACACAGAAATGGGGGGGAGGGGTGAACCAGGGAGAAGGGGGCAGAAGCAATTGAGCAAGGTTTCCCCTTTACTCCTTCATCCCCACTCCCTCAGTTTCCTTCCACTCCCTCTTTCCCCACTCCATTTTTACCTCCTTACTAATGGGAATGTCTAAGAAGTCTGTCACCAGAATGCCTATTTATCTAAGGAACTTATATGCCCTCCTTTACCATAATATAGGAACACCTTACAATCTTTTCAATTCCCCTCCCACCTTTTTAATGTAATCCTCATAACATGCCTGTGAGGAAGGGCAATACTATTGTCCCCAAGGGGAACTAAGACACGGAGGGACTAAATGACTTGCCCAAGGTCTCAGAATAAGTCTAGGATGGGAGCAGGGACCTAAACCCATGTCTCCGGCTAAGACCCTAACCAGTAGACTATCCTTCCTCTCCGCCTGGCTGTCCCTTCTTTTCCTCACACCTTTGGTATGTCTGTTACTTAGTGATCAGAAATGGAGACTTGTCCAGTTAACAGTGTCCCAAATCTGGAGACTCAGCTGGTTTGGGGCATGACTCCAGCATGCCCACTGACTGAAGAATGAGCTAACAAGGAACGTCCGTTGGTCAAGTCAAAGTTTGCTGCACTAAGCTTGGCTCAACTACACTCCATTCTTCCAATCTTTCCTTTCCTCTCAGTCTGTTCCCTACCTTCCCTGAGCCATCAGTTCTCAACCTTTTCCTGTAGTTTTGGTTCTGGGTCAGACCTGGAACAGGAAGTGCACTATTTCTGGGTCTGGTTTTGGATGCAGTCAAAGATGGGAGAATGTGATACGGCCAGCTACTTTTTCAATATTCTGCAGTAATGGGCTGATATCTTATCAGAACAGCTGGCAGGATTTCAGTTCCATCAAACCCAGCCTGCTCACTAACACTGGTTTGAAAACAAATTTCATTCCCAGTCTACACCTAAACTAGACCCAGATCTGATCAATTGCCCATCTCTACTAGACTCTCTTTTGGTGTGATCCTGCATTGCACCTTCCACTGCAATCATCATAAAGGTCTCATGTCACAACCATCACATTTTCTGCCTAGAGTGAACTATCGTCAGAGCCCAGCAGTGCCCTTGATCCAGAGAAATTACTGCTGAGAAATAGAAATAATTATTTTCTCCTCCTCCAACTGTCCTGACCATCACCAACCTAGGGAGTGAAACAGCAGTATCCGAGGAGAGATTTCCTTTTTGAAATCATGCAAATAAATATCCTGTACTGGAACAATGTCATAGTCAACCAGGACTGAGCCATGGTGTCTCATTGAGAAGCATTCATCTTATCATTGCAGTTCAGACTGAATGTGTATGTCACTGGGGGGGGAACCCCCCTCCCTGCCCAGTTCTGATGGTTGAATTCTAATTACAATATAGATATGTTTGTGGTTTAAAAGCCACATACATATTCCCGTGTTTTTAAACCACAAACACATCGACCTCTCTACCTGGAAGTGAAGTAAAAAAAAACAATTTGAATAAAGAATTGCAAATACCCTGTGAGAAAGATTGTGCAGAAAACAAACCAGATGTTTCAAACTGCATATAAAGAGCTTTACTGAACAGCTGGGAGAGTATTTTTCTCCATCAGCCACTGGTGAATGATATGCATTGCTAGCATGCAAAACTGCCTCCATTTTTAATACTCATATAATTGATTTACTTCTTTAGCCAAAGGAATATTGAATCAAAGGATGAACACCTCTCCCCCACCCCCAATGATTTTGGTTAACATTTATAAAGGTTTGTGGATGGGTAAGAGAGCAGAGGAGGATGGAGGTTATTTCTACCCATGAAGCTTTCTTATTTACTGCAAGGTTGTGAAGTTTAGAAACAAAAATACTAATAAAATTTATTGCTGGGGGTTGTAAGAGGATCACACCTTGGTTTCATTTGCAGCACCGAACAGATTATAGGACAATGGAGTATAAATGGAAATTAAAACAAATTTATAACAGACGCTAGGAAGCACTCGTTCACATCAAGGATAATAAATGTGTGGAATGGCCTATCAAGCAAGGTTGTAAAGGCAAAGGCATTGGGATCATTCCTGAGAAATAGAACACTAAAATGGAATGAGCCTGAATGGACTTAAGGAGCCACTTTTCTGAGCCCTGAGATGCCTCGAGTTGGCCTGTTGGTTTGGGTTTTTTAACAGTAATTTCCACTGTAATGTATCGTTGTTGAGGGGGATATTGTCAGCCACCCTTCACACTTGCACAGGGGCGTCAGGAGGCGTAAGACGCCTCTTTATACCTGCTTCAGCTACCCCCAGCAGTCGCGCTGTGTCTCAAGGGAAAGAGCAGCATCCGATACTACTGCTTCCTCTGCTATGAATGTGGGGAATGAGGGACGGGGTATGGGCAGATGCTTGGATCCATCTCTCCCATGCACCACTTCATGTGACCGAAGAAGGAGATACCAACAGCAGAGTGCTTCCTCTCTGGTCAAGCGGGGAACCGGGGAACCTACTCCAAGTCAGAGACCATGAGTCACAATATGGTCCCCGGTGTTTGCCTGGGGCATCACGATTATGTACTACCCCTTCCTCAGGGCAGGTTGTTAACTGGCCATCTTAATCTTAAGCAGGGTTCAGTGATTCCTCTGAAGATAGACACATCTCATTTCCCAGGCCTTCCAGCATGGCAGAAACAAGATGTGAAATATAAAAGCATCTAACCACTGACTCTCAGTGTCTGGTACATCCATTCTCTTTACGGTGTGGGACTGTAAGGTTATGTCTACATTACATTGTGAACCCAAGTCTATGGGACCTGGGATTTTCAAGCCTGCACTTCAGCATTCACCCTGTATTATAAACCTAAGTTTACATGGCCCTGGGTCTCACAGCCAGGAGAATGCATCCACCCTGCTCTGTGCAGAGCTTTTGACTCACATCTGAGGCTTGAGCTGCATTTACGCTGCAGAATGACAGGACCAGAGCCACAGCAGCAACTGGGCTCTGAACCACCTCTTTAGCAGGGTCGTAGGATCCTGGTCCTAGGTGTGTGATGGCCTGAGTCTGACTGATTTGTGTGTGGGCTGAAGGGTGCGTGTGTGAGCTGCAACCTGAATCAGAGTCAGGCTTAGAGGGCAGTGGAGATATACCCTAAATGCCCATTTCAGCCAAAGTGTAAAGCACTTTTTATTAGCCTCACAATATCCCTCTGAGGGAAGTAACTATTACACCTGGGAACAATCAAGGGCCAGAGAAGTTGAAGGACTTGCCCATGATCACAGAGTAAGTCAATGGTAGAGTCATGAATAGAGCTCAGGAGTTCTATTTCCCACACTAAACACTAGACTGCGCTTGCTCATAAAAAAGAACGTGATAAAAAACAACAACCCCAAAACATTACACCGCGATAGCAAGCATCACTATGTCATCATATTTGCAGCATTTTTTGAGTAATGGAGGACCAGGGTCTAATAGGAAATTTGACTTTGCCTCTGCTAAGAACTAAAATAAAATTACTGCAAGCTGCTCATCCTCAGATAAGTGAACATGCCACTGGAAATACACAAAACCAGCAGGCTTCAGCAGTGGGAGTAATCAAAGATCTTTAAGGGAAAAGGGATTCAGGGGATTGATGAAACCCTGCCACCTTTGGCAGCATGACTCCATGCTCCCCTACTTCCTTCAGTTTCTCCCAGGTTAAATAAATATATATTTTAGGGCACTGACCATTTAAAAAGAAGGCACAGAATATTTTCTAGGCACATGGCATGCATATGTCTGCATGGTATAAAATACCGGGCACTCACCATCAATCTGGTAACACTTTTATGGATTTATTGCAAATTTTGGAATCAGAAACAGTTGCTTTGGGCATACTGAAATCAGATGCAGTTATATAGTAAGTTAAAAGTGAAATAAGTTGAGTTACCCACCACTTGTACCTTGCAGGAGAAAACATCCATCAGAAATCAAATCTTATTCTACTGACTTTTCAGAAATTGATTCATATGGTATTCAAATCATGGCAGTAGGAGATCAAGCCTTTTGCTGCTAATATAATGAAGTATCTTAGTTCCAGGACCCAGGTCCACTGAGGAAAAAAAGATGTCAGAAAGAGGAATTTCATGCTTTCTTATGTCATTATTGGATAGTATGAGGTGACCTGGAGGGTAACCTGAGTAAGTGCCATGAATCATTTCCAATCTTATGTAATTTAGCAGAAACACAACCAAATAACGTCCCGTTAGCACTGATTTCTATCCTGCCACTTCCACTCTGTCTGCAAGTCGAGCTCGCTTATCAGATATGCCCATTCTACACACCAAAATCACTCACAACAGAAGTGAAATAAAAAGGGTGAGATTCTTAAAATATTTAGGACTGCAAATGCCTGCACAAATGAACAGTCAACTGCCCACCTACATGGTGCATACATTTGCTATGTTTGTGCATGTAAATTGGGCAAACGTGCATGTTAGGGTCTAGTTTTGGTTTCTGCCCCGATTTGTATCCACATCTGAGGTAACAGTGTGTACCGAATTGCTTTAAGAAATGAGGCCTCGAAGACCTACTGCATGTTTCCCTCTCTCAGCCCCTTTTTCCTAAAGCTGTCGACTTTCTCTGCAATAAACCAGATCACATTTTATTCTCTAGGTTTAATATTTGTTACCCTAGAGCCTGAAGTTAAAGGAATCACTTCATCCTTGTAGCATTTTTACTAAATGCAAGGGAGGCTACTCTAGACATGTAAAGGCAAGAAATATTTTTTTGTTTGTGAAATATGCCCAGAATCTTTGGCTGGTTTCAATATCAGTGGGCCATCAGCCATTTCACAGTGGAAAAGAACTATATTAAATGCTTGGGTGTGTGTGATAATTACAACACAGGAGTGGGACACAGGAGTTCTGGATTGTATTCCTAGCTCACCCACAGACTTGCTGTGTAATTATCTCTAAGTCATATTAACCAGAAGGTTCATATATACATGAATGGGAGCCAGTTACAGTGTAAATACATGTACCTGGATTTTAAAAATATGCATATTAAGTATAAAACCAAAGGGTAACTGTATGTAATTCATTTATGTAATTAATCTTCTGTTTACATAAAATACTGTATTTTATTCAGGTGGTAATACTGTGCCCATCCCTGTGGTATCAAAACACCTTCCAGAATTAGGAAATTAAACAAGGAAATTAATATATAATGTGTTTCTACCCATCCTTGGTAATTAGTTATTAACAAGATGTAATCACCATGTAATTACATTGTAATAGCAGTGTCGCTACAGTGTAATCACAGTCACTGTATGATAAAGAATAAACCTGATATTTTTCTCCAAAGTCCCTGAACTTTGAAAATTTGGATAAAACGGAACTTGAATCCACACTGCCCTGATCTGGGGGTTTAGTTTTGGAAAACATGGCCTCCTCACTCCATCATCAACTGCAACTATCTCTAACAGTGACCTAGTATCACTGATTTATTCCCCTCTATGATTTACAGAGAAATAAACTGGTAGTTATCGCTATATCAGGCCATGCAAATTGATAGCAATAATGTACTCTCTAGGAAGGCTCTACACATGTAGGTTATTCAAAACATGTCTCATTAAATAAATATTTACAATCGTTTTGTTATTTATCATATAAACTGTTTGGACTGACTGGACACTGAGCATTCCAAAGAGTTACTGTGGATCAAACCATATAAACCACATCACTGTACTAAAAATTGCTACAGTGGCTCTTGCCTGCCAAGACTGTATCCTTCCAGTGTAAGAAATATAGGACATATTTTCCTTTGTAATAAAATTTCTCGATAATAGAAGAAAAAAATTTAGTCCAGAGCACACAATTATCCTGGGAGAAAAATCGTACTTGTGGAATTCAAGGAAATTTGGCTGCCCCATGTAGAAAAGGAAAGGGAACAAGGGGGCTGATTATCTACACCATAAAAAGAGTGGAAATCTTTAAAGTAGAGAGATGGAAGAGGAAAGTTATGCGGTAACATCAGTGCTCCCACCAGGTTTTATGTTGGTCTGGAGAAAGGCCAAAGAACAACAGCACAAAAAGCCAACCGTACTTCTCAGCTTCACAAGTCTCTCCCTTCTCAAGACCACCAGATCAGTGAAGTACAAGGATTTCAAAAAAGCCAAACTAATGAGACTGCATACGGCAATAATAATGAGGCTATGGGAGGGCAGACTCTTTTCACTTCTAAGGATTTCTTCTGAGCAAGCCAAGTTTCCTGGCACGAGACCCAGAGAGCTGGGGTGTTTTCCATGCTCACAGGGTCAGCTTTTGTGTCTGGATTTCATGCTGCACCTAAGCAGCCACTTCCAAGAAAACGCAGCACCTCAGCCAGGGTTGGAAGCTCAAACTTCTTCTGCTGACTATCCACCAGGGGGAGCAAGTCACCAGCACAAAATAATCCTTTACTAGGCCAGTCACAGAATTCACTTGGAGCTCTCAATTTACACAGCTGACAGCAACCTTGATTTTTATCAGTTCTACTAGATTTGAGAATCATATACCCATTACTGATTTTTCATGCCTAAAGTTACACTTGTTGCATGTGTATTTAATGCATATGGGGGGGGGGGGAAGAGAATGTGAGAGTGGGAATCACTCATTTATAGAAATAATCCCTTTAATAAAGAGGAGCATGTTCCCAGCCTTACAATAGCTGCTAAGCTCATTGTTAGGATGAAAAAGCAATAGATTTACTAATCAATACATTAAAAGTTTGTCTTGTTGGCATCTGGGAGAGGGAACCTCCGGGTTGGTGCGAAGACTGAAGCAGACAGGGAGATAGCTCCAGATTTGCCTGGAGTGCACAGTACCTGCAGCTAACTGGCTGACTCCCTTCCCCACCTCCAGCCCTCTTTTTCCTTCCGGACAAAAGTGTCAGGAAGCAAAATCAGCTTTCAAAGAAGGTTCAGTGTTATTGATAAGCCCTTTGTGGCGCCTGAAGCCTCTTCCTTGGCAAGTCCAAACAAAACAGCAAAAAAAAATCTGCGTATCAGTGGAAAACCATGTTGGGCCGTGTGTGGAATAAAGCATCAAGGAGTGAGTGTGAGTGTTACAATCACAGTAGATTTTTGCAAATGACTGTGCAATCCACTAAGGAATGCCCTGGGGGAATCTAAGCTGTAGTTCTGATCTCTACTCCTCCCCCCTTTCCCCGCCCTGCCCCTACACACACACACACACCACTTCCTCCCTAACCTAAAACTTGTTTCAGGTCAATCTGGTTTCTGCTCGTTTTACATCCCTGTTATAGCACAGTTGTATTGTTGTTTTCTGTTTGTTTCTTTGTTTTGTACTGTAAGCATGTGTGTTAAATTCAAAGCAAATGTAACCACTGGAAATTAGCTCCTTTCCCACTGGCCATTCTCCAGCCATAGGGCACTGGAATGGCAACATGGGTGCAGCTGGATGGAGGTTGGATCCAATCTTTAGATCCTTGTTAACACTTCATTCCACTTGCAAGGAAAAAAAGTCCCTAGGGGGTAGGCTCAGGGATGGGAGTTATAGTTAATCTCTGTGCTGGATTCCAGGAACCTGGCTTGAGTTGCCCCTCCAAGTGCATTTTTAGAAAAGCGTATTTGATATTTGTCCTCCTGTGGCTTTACATCATCCTGCCTCAGATGCTGCAATAGGATGATATTAGTGATGGAATTGAGCCATCAAAGAGCTAAGCAAGTTGTAATGCCAACTTCTTTGTGCTGGTTAAAAAAAAGGCCCAACCAACAGCAATCGCAAGTCAAATGGACTCTCCCCTACAGGACAAATGCAGCATGGGTAGCATAGCATCAGGGCAGGCTTCTCCCCCGCTCTAACACTGCTCCACGCTAAGCTGAAAGAACCAGTGAGAGAACCTCCTGTCAAGCTGACCAATATTGTCTGGTGGTTTCCTTTTGCTCCCCCTTGTCTGTCTGTTTGTATCCACCCATTGTTGCTTGTCTTATACTTCAATTATAAGCTCAAAGAGAACTGTACACAAGTGTGATGGTGCTCTACAAGCTTAAAGCAAACTAACTTTAACTAACAGAGCAGGACCAGGACTGAAGCAGCAAAGAGCTGGAAATGGTCAGGAAAGAGAAGGCCTTCAGCTTCATGATGAGGTTTTGAATCTGATGAGCAATCTCTCCTGGGGAAGAGAATTCCAGCAGAGGGGAGATGAATGTGCTCAAAACTCTATAGTTTGAGCTAGCTTCACCAGTCCCCTGATTGGCATTGATGCCTAGAATGCAATGAGCTCTGAGACTCGCTTCTCAGGTAATTCCTTAGGAGATGACCTAGACCCACTGGAATTTTTCTACTGGCTTTGGATCAACTTGTTATTGCAGATGGGGTGGGATGGAGCAAATAAGTTCAGTAAATGGTTTGGACAATGACATAATTACCCCACCCCACATTGTGCTAATAAGCTGCCTCCCATAAGGAACCAATCCTGAAAGATTCTGAGCACTTTTAACTCCCCATCTCTTTTCAGAAAGCCACATGCCTCACTCAGCAACTTTCAAACCAGGCTCGAAAAGTGTTTCAGATCCTCAAGATACTCCACATAGATGATACAAATGGAAGCCCTGTAAGTCAAGTAAATAAAATTGCCCCCTTTATACAGATGGAGAAATTGAGGCAGAGTAGTTAGGTTATTTGCCCATGTCCACAGAGGAAATCAGTGCAAGAGACAGGACTACAGCTCAACCCTTACTCGTGTGAATAGTCCCAGTGAAGTCAATGTAAGTGAGGGCCCCATTCCCATACTCAGATCTCTAATCTTATCAAGGCAAATACATAAGCTTTGTCCGTTCCAGGTAATATTGATTCCACTTACCTTTTTGACAGGTTTCAGAGTAACAGCCATGTTAGTCTGTATTCGCAAAAAGAAAAGGAGTACTTGTGGCACCTTAGAGCCTGTATTTTCCACAGTATGCATCCGATGAAGTGAGCTGTAGCTCACAAAAGCTTATGCTCAAATAAATTGGTTAGTCTCTAAGGTGCCACAAGTCCTCCTTTTCTTTTTACCTTTTTGAGTTCAGCTGCATTACCCCTTCCCATAACAAGAAATAGTAACTATAACTCATTTTTGCTTTACCTCGTGAAATGTGAGGGTCATCTGGTAGAAGCCCTCAAGCAGTTCTCAGCACCACAGGTCTGGCTGGGTACCAGCAGGATGCTGATACAGGGAAAAAAATTTCCTTTGCTTCATCTCATTGTGAAATCCCTACCTAATAATAGCCCCATGGGGAGTGTAGTTCCCTAGCCTAAGCAATCCAACCAGTTTTTAACTACTACTAAAATAATTGTCCAGATCATGCTGGATTCATAGAGACAACTCTAGGGCCCATTAAGAAATCTCGAAAAGAAACTGGGGAAATGTACAAAGTGGCTGAGGCCACATTTCTATTATAATCGCTGGTTTTCAAGTTTTATAATCTTGGTCAGAAAAAAAAAGTTAAATACTAGAGAATTTACGGTCTCAGACAAGCAGCTCAATTTCTCCTCCATCTTTCCCCTCAAAAACCCATGAGAATAAATTGTGCCACCCCTCCCTGTAGTCACCTAAAAAGGCTGTTTCTGAGCTCTGAAAATGAATTTGGTTAGAAGAATGAACCCAGGATTAGTCAATAGCATGGCCTGACTTTGAAAAATTGAGGCCAAATTTCAGAATGAACAATAATGTAATACTTAGTTCTTATGTCACCTGCTCTCTCTGGGTTTCTGTTCCTCCACCTTTTGAATGTGGATAATAATGCCTACCTATCTCACGGGGGCATTGGGCCTGGGCCAAAGCGAAGTGAAGTCAATGGAAAGACTGAGTTTTGGATCAGTAGACTTTAGTATACTTAACTTTACTGCACCCCTCTGTTGTTGGGCTGTGCTATTATCCCCATTGGACAGCTGGGGAATGGAGGCACAGAAATGCTAAGTGGCTTGCCCGAGATCATAGAGGAACAGAATTGAACTTGGATCTCCCAAGTCCTAGGTAACTGTCCTAACCACTTCCTTGCTGCTCAGTGTTGTATACTTATTTACACATGCCTAATTTATTCACACAATTATTTGATGTATATGCACATGTTAGGTACTTGCATACCGCAATTAGGTTTGTATGCATGAATGGAGTGTCTGATGTCCAATTTTACACACCCAACATTAAAAATCTGCCCACTAATGAACAGGAAAAAAAAGTTTTAAAAGCTACAATGTATCAAATTATTTCCATATTAAAGCCAGTAATTTTCTTATTAAAAACCATTTAAAAAAACAAAATCTGGGTCCACAAAAAACTAATGTAACATCAAGATTGGGATTAATATAGCAACAACAGCTAAGGAATGTTAAAGTTAATGTATTTACTGTAATTAATATCCTTGTGCTTTGATATTGCCAGGGCAGGGGCCCTGGATCAATGTTATGTTTGAGGTGTGATGTAACACAAAGGTACAAAAAGTTAAGGATGGAATGTCAGCCTTAACTCTAAACATCCTTTTATTTGTTCGACTGTATAACATAACACTAACCTTACTTAAACATTGCATTTGGTGTGTTACATAATCCTGCAGTGTGTCAAAGGATGTAACTGAGTAACATTCAACCAGCCACACTAACAAAGACTACTTTCTTACAGACTTTGAAAGGGCTTTTGGACACAGCTTTGTTACATAACAGTAGCCAGGATTCAATATTGCTCTACCTGTATTAATTAATTTCCAGCTCACAGACCCTTGAGCTGCCTGTCTGATTAGATTTCCAATAAGTGATAGACTTCTCAGTGCTTTCCCCAACTGTGACTATATCTTAGACTATGAAAGCTGCTTTTAATAACAAAGTCCCCTTAAACACAAACTAGAAGTAGGGAAAAGGCTATGTCCCAGCAGTACTGTTCTCAGAGATCATTTGCACATTGGGTTATTCTACCGAATGGACTGACTACTGCCATTTATTGGAAACCCACTATAGTACAGTTGAAAAGGTAATCACAGGGAATTCTCTAGTTCAGAAAGATGTCCAAAATCAGGTAAGAAGACAGGGCTGGTAGCACATGGAAGGTATATTTGCAGGCTGATGTTGGCTGTAGCTTTAAAGCATTGCTCCTTGAGAATTTCCTTTAAGGATGGAACCTACAAAGTGTTGAGCACCATCAGTTCCCGTTGGATCAGATTCTGATTTCAAGATAAGAATTTGTCCTACTGACTTCTCTGGGAGTTGAAAAGTACTCAGGCCCAGATCCTGAAAGGTACTTGACAGTTAACTCTCATGGGAGTTGGGTGCCTAAAATATCTTTGAAAATCGCAGCCTCAGATCCTTTCAGGAGTTGCTCAGTGCACATATGATGGGGCCCTTGATTTGAGGATCTGGCCCATTTTGTTCTGTTTTTGATGATGGAAAAGCATGAACCCATTGGTTGATGTACTTAGGTAACAGTGTCTTCGATTGCTCATGTAGCTAGTGGAACTTTACAACAAATGGTTTCTCACTTTACCCTTCTGTTCTTTTCAGAGTCTTGCCAATTTCTGTATAGCTTTTAGTTGCTTTTACTTAGGTAATAAATTACATGAGTTTATCAATAAAAATGTTTCACATAAATGCTTTTGTGACCATCCTATTTAATATACCAGATAAAGTCTTTTCTGGCATTCAGAATTCTTTCCCAAATAGCAGGCCTCATTCCGTTCCCTACCACCTCCTGGATTCATGCTATTTTTAGATTGTGCTACTAGATACATTTGGAATCCTCCTGGATTTTGGCTGTTCAGCATCGATTTCATTCTGACATCCCTCTTCCACTTCTGCTTGCACAACAGATCTGACCTATGGTTTAACAGGAGCTTGACTTTTGAACTTCTGCTTCAGGCCCTGCAATCACACATATTTCTGCCTAATACATTTTTTTTTCCAGCGGTTTCTTAATTAATCTGAGCATGACATTCAGTTCCATGCCCATTATTGATTTCTTTCCCAGTTTCTCTTTTTCTGGAATTCTCCTCTTTAGGCTAGAACAACTGTGCTCTTATATCTCTGCAATGTGGCCATGTTATAAAGGTGAATACTTTTGCATTTCTTCCATCACTCTCTTCTTAATTCAGGATTAATTGCCAATACATTTTTGTGGAACTACTGGGACCTATAAATGATGGGCTAAGGGTAGCACAGTAGTTTTATTTTGTTGCTGGAAGAATTTAAATTGTAACATAATGAATGTAACATGGGTGATTAGGATCATGAGATTTTGTTTTGTTTTGTTTAAATCCATTCTAAGGCCCCAAACCTGTATTATTATTTATTTGTATTATGGCAGTGACTAACAGTTTCAGCCAAGATTTGGCCACCAACACATAACAAGAGAGAATCTCTGCCCTAAAGAGTTTGCAGTCTAAATAGATTGGGCAAACAATGGGTGAGAAAGGAAACTGAGGCACAGAGAGATGAAAGGACTTGCCTGACAGCAGTTCAGTGGCAGAGCCAGGAATCCTGATTCCCATCCCAGTGCCTTATCCACTGGATCAAACTACCTCATTGGTGGGGAGCATGAGGAGTGCAGTGTTCCCTCCATGCAGGGCCAATTGCAGGATCACAGCCTTTGGTAACAGTTTGCCATTGCATTTCCTGCAACCATCATGTTACTTATTGAAAAGCTTTGTACCCTGTCCTGGTGTTGTAAAGGACACAAAGATTTTAAGTACTTTTCCACACCAAAGCAATGTTGCACACTGCTGTGGGTTCTTTACATTCAGAGAAGCATGAATGAAAACAGCATTGGCACATTCCATTTCAGCTCTCCTGAGAGGGGAATGGGTCTAAATTAACTTTTTTTTTTTGTTCCTCTGTCTTCACAAAAATAAATGTACGTTATATTTGGTGTGCTTTGCTGCTTTATAGTGTCATTATAAGAACTCACCTCCCTGTCTCTTTCTGGAATTATAAAATACTCATACCCACCTGCATTCTGTTGTAACCTTGGTGCTACCTGTTATCCATCAACAGGCTTTGCTGCTTTGCCCCAGCTCCAAACTTTGAGTGTTGCATGTCTTACAAATATTTGGTTTCTTCCATTTGTTTTTGAAGCTGTTTCCATCAGATCCCTTCTGGAGAAAGAATTGTTTGGGATGGAGGTGAGTAAATAAAAACATTAAAGCTGAATATAAGCGGGGTGGAAATACTCCAAAATGGAATATGACTGGAAGTGTTTCCTTTGGGAAGTAGTAAAGCTTCATCTAAAACCAGACTGGACGCAGTACTAGTAGAATACAATTTTGGGAGCAATCCTACACTGGCAATGTGGGATGGACTAGCAATCTCATTTCATATAATTTTTTTGTCATACTTTTACCCAGATGATGAAAAACAGACTTGGCACTATGCATCTGAGTGACATCAGTCATGGTATTTCAGTGAATATCATGAAAGAAATAGTTAAGCCACTCCATCTTGATCTTTTATATTTTAAGGCTCTTGGTATATTTTCAGGAGATCCCAGTTGCTAGACATTTCCACAAAGTGCTTAGGAACATCTTTCACCTTAAGAATAATTCTCAGTTCCACTGAAGTCACTGTGTTCCTTAAGGAGAAGCAGAACCTTGTAAAAGAATCAGAACCATTCTGTGAGCACATAAATATATTTTTTAAAAGTCACATATAAAAGTCAAAGTACCATCTGATAAAACAACCACCACAAGATAAAATGATTCTAATCCAGTGATCTTGGATCAAATTCTGCTGTCATTTACACTGGTGTAAATCCAGAGTAATTGCTTGCCTTCAGTGAGACCAGAATATTCCTTTTTTCTAGGCATTTTGTACATGTACAAATGCAAGTTTCACTGACCCATTATAATTCTCGTTGGATTCATATGTAATCGTTCATTGTCCAGTCCACTTTTTAATGCTTCTGTACTTTGAATTGCTTTGCATAACTTACAGTGTCTTCTCTTATTATGTCTCAGTAATTCTGGTTTACTGGATGGCATTTTTTGCAGCTCTTTTTGGATTACCATGTTTCCAAATGAGTTTCTGGTCAAATTTCCAGTGTCCTAGATCATATTCTCAACCTCCCCCTCTCAGGTTAGGGGTAGAGTGTGTTATAACTTTTACAACATAACAAAAAAAAATCTTTATTGTCTATCTGATTTAACACATGCTGTAGAATTTTGACTTTCTAAATGGAGTCATATTTGTCTTTTTATAGGTCATTGCAACATGCTGTGATCTGTGATGCATTTTGTTTATTCCAAATTTAATCTATGATATTCTGTAACAGAAATGATAGCTAGTTTCTCTTAATATGATTTCTTTTATACTGCTTACTCTTTTAATGATAGTAACCCTTAATTCTTAACTTGGATTGGGCTTGTACCTAGATTTTGTCATGGGAGTGGCTATGTAAAAGTAAGAGAAAATCAGTGTAGTGTACCTTTTCTCTATTTAAAATAGAAATGGAACATCCTTTCTGATAAGGTTAATTAACCTCTCTGCTATGGTGGCTTAGTTGGATATATATTTCTTATGGTAACCTTCCATAGCTCCAACTAATACAATTTCTATTTATTTTTGTGGTGGACTTATATTTTTGTGGCTTTATATTGTATGGCTTCAGTTTTTCTTGAAAGCTGGATAAATACACAGGATTATAGCTCAAAACTACTTTGAGAAAGGGCTGAATTTGATGGCTGATTTTAGTCAAGGTGTAATTTGAGAAAATTAGGTTTTTAATTTCAATCCTTAAAATGTGATTATATTTGAATGCAAGGGTTTCATTTGACCCATTACAGTGATATGAAGTTTGGCTCCAGATCCAGATCTGACATTCAGATCCAAGATTCATTCTATCTAATCAATATTGTGACTATGATGGAAAAATCTTAATTTTGGCTCAGGACATTCACTACTCCATATGCAACAGCTACAAAAGACCAAGGCTAGGAGATACAACAAATGACTCTGTACATTTTAGTGACTATTTTATATTATCTTCACACATGGAGGTATTGCTTTTGACATTTTTGTCAGATCACTGGTTTGTAAGATAACCCCTCACTGAGTCCCATAGATAGTTTTTTTTTTTCCAATTCAAGATGATCTTCTATACAAATCCTTGCTCTTTCTTGTTTTTTATTGTTGTCTAACAAGATGTTTTATTCACTCTGCCATGGCTTCTTTCCTTAGCCTATTAACTTTCATGTGGCACCTTGTCAATTTTTTGTGTTTGTTTTACATTCTCAGAATAAAATACCCCCTTGAATTTCCCTCATCTGAGATGGAAGTAACCTCCACAAGAGACTCTGGCAAGTTAGCTGAGCAAGACCTCCCTCTCATAAATCCAGGTTTGCTGTTGCTAAGGTAGAGATGACACTTTTCAAGGTGCTCCCTAACTAAATCTCACAAAAAATGTGAAACCAATATTAGAGTCCCTGATGCATGGGATAACCCTCCTTTAGCTCCCTTCCCAGGCATTGAGTCAGAACTCTACGTAGCATCTCCGACTGCCTCTTTCTTTTATCCAATATCCTAAAACAGATCATTCCTCTAGTCTAACGTATGTGTGGAAGGAGAAAGTGCAGACTCCCTGCCATCCTTCCTCCACCATTCCTCCAGCTCTGGGGAATCCCACCTGTGAGGTTTGGCGGTGTATAAGGAAGAGTCAAAGTTGGGAGAACACCCATGGATGGGTCCCTATGTACCACACAGACTCTTTCTGAGACAGTAATACTGAAAAGCAAGCGACAGAGGCAAATTATTAAAAATGATTTTCAATCTCTTTGTGAAGCATTCTCTATATTTAAGTATATATCTTAAATACAGACTATTATTATAGATATTTTGCACATACACAATGTTATGTATGTTAGGGAAGGCTGTTTGCGTGCATATTATACACATAAACACAATCTAGCTCGGATACTTATATGGCTCCCATCACCATGGTACCAGAGCACCTCACACACTGTAATGTAAGCTCACGACACCCTTTGTGAAGTACTAGAATCACCATTTGTCGATGGGGAACCACAGGGATTGAAATCAATAGGAGCTAGGTGCCTACATACCTTGAAGAACCTGTCCCTAAGTGGCTTTCCCCGGTTTACGCAGAAAGCATGTAGCAGAGTAAGGAACTGAACCCAGCTCACTAAATGCTCAGGTTAGCTCCTTAACCATGGGACCATCCTGCCTCTATGAGTTATATTAGAACAGCAAGGGGAAAAAACAGGCAACAAGGCATAGTCATGCCAAATTCTTGCAGCCCAAGCCAGCCTGTTGCAGTGACAGGCACAGTCACTTCCCTTGTTGTGGGCGTCTACAAAAAGAGTGAACAAAACTGCACTCAACAGTGCAACCAAAGCTGTATTTTTCTCACAGGTTTTCTGGTGAAAATATCAGGCACAAGAATGCTGCTGAAATGGTTTGCTCATGTCACCAGAACCTGAGAGGAAAGCACATCTTTATCAATAGGTACACAGTTTGGGTGTATTTTATTTTTCATGATGTGGCAGCGTAAACAAAAAGCCCACAGACACCTACCAGTAATGTCAATGGGAACATTTGTATTCAGTGATTGTCAAAACTTCCTTGCTTTCAGAACGTATTTGTATTAGTATTTCTTTGATGTTTTGCAAATCTCTCTCTCTCTCTCTCTCTGTTCTTCTGATGAAATATTAAATCTGGGTTCCTTTGAAGATATTTTAGCTGCAGTCTAGTATCTGGCATTCTTTGCAAACATTTACAATCCTAAATATGAAATGTTGCTCGCTAAGAGCCCCCTCTTGCTTCAGTGGAAAGAACAGTAGACCTCTCATTGACTTCAGTATACAGACTTCAGTGGGAGCAGGAGTGGGGCCTTATTGCTGAACCTTAAGACTTCCACTCAACAAACAGCCTTGTCTGCTTCTAATGGTTGTTCTTAAAGGGCCACAGGATAGATTCTGTAAGTCCACACAAGTAACTCACTCACGATGGGAGTAATTCCACTGAAGACAGTGGACCTATTAGCATGAGTAAGGTAAACAGAAGCTGGGCCAAAACCAGTATGAGAACTCAAGGCCAGATCCTTGTCTACTTGTGGAGCTGCACTGATCTACACTAGATGAGGATCTGGCCTGGTGTTCTCATTGAACTCAATAGAGCTACACCAATTTATGTCAGCTGAGGATCTGCACCTACAGAAAGAAGAAAAGTTGTGAGTCAGTTTCCTCACCTCTAGAAGCACAAAAAATCATGTTACACTTTGATAAATAAAATCAGCATGCAAACAATGGGCCCGATCCTGCCTGCACTGAAATCAATGGGAACAAAGACCCTGGCCAATGGGGTAATATATTAAGTTGATTTATCTCTAACCCAAACTTTCTTAACTTGTAACCATGGGACTTTAGTTTGTTACACTGACATTTCACATTGTTGAGAATTTGTGTCTCATTGTCTGGGAAAAGTGGTATATAAATACAGTCTACCTAGAATCCACTCCCCCCCACTCCCTTTTTTTTAGCTTCTTATAAGAACTAGGACAGTGTATCCCAGCTCAGAAAACACAGTTAAGGAAGCCTGCAAACAATTGGCTTGCAAACACTGTAACATTTTCCACTCTGAAACAGCAGCAAGCAATCCTGGTGGCCTGTGCTTCATCTGTGTTGAACACTAAGCTTCTCATGTTAGTTAACTAACTGCAGACTTGCTTCCTAAGTGTATCTTTTTTTTTTAATTGTTGTTACTCTGTTTTGCCTGAAAGCTGCAGCATCTCCCTGTTTATTATTCCCACTTCATTCAAACCCTGTCCAAAATTAACATGTTGCATTCTGCAGCTGCTATCCAGACCCATTTTGTGTAGGTCTCTGGGACCGTTTATAAAATTAGTCATGTGCTTAAGTGTTTGCATGATCGGATCCTAGGTGAAGATGAAAAAGCTGCAGAAACAAGTTTATTTTTCAAACCTTGTTTCTTTTGTACTTTTATCATGATCAAAATCTTCTCTGAACGGTATTCACCTTCCATGCAGAAGCGAGCAGTCTGAAGACAAACTGAAGAAGAGTTTGTAAGAAATCATCCACAGAAAGGCAATTCCCCCCCCCCACACCTTAAACCTGGATAATTTTCAGATACAGCTTCATTACAATCACACACATTAATTGTACTAAACTGAACTCTCCTCCGAATTTTACAGAAATTGCACTGAAAAAATAAATCGGTAGTTGAAAGTCAACAGGAGTTAGGCATCTAGATGCTTTGAAACTCTCCCTCAAAGCCTTTTGCATCTGAGAATTGCAGTTCTCTGCCTGGTATTGTTTTGTTTTTATGAGGGTATATTATGAAGTAGCCATTTGAGACTCCAAACACACAGCAATAAGAAAAAAAGAAAAAGGCAAGAGTCAATAAACCCGAGAACTAGTTGGGCTGATCAGTGTCAAGTTACATTGTTTTCAACTTGAATTAACTGTAGCCATCAATAAAACTATAGAAATTAGGACATTGCTGTTATAAATTAATGATTATTTGCTACAAGCTTTAACGTGGCTGGGTGAGCCACATTTTATTGTGATGGTTTATTCTTATTTGGTACAACAGTAATTGGGTCTTAAACATGATAAAGCATCTTAACGGTTGCTTTGGTAGCCGAGCTGTCGACAGCAGGTTTTTAACTCTAGTTAAAGAAGGTTAATCAAAGCTAATGAATCTGTTTTATCCATTGCCACGTGTATATCAAAAAAATGCACCACCAGGTGAAGAAACTGAAATATGAATTGTTCGCCTGTGAATGCACATTTTTAGCATGGTAGTTCTGCCAGCCCATTGCTATATATACTGTTTGGCTCAATAGTTCGGTTGTCCTCTTGTGACTCTGCATCTGGAGTGGGGTGGGTTGGGGTGGAGACTTACAGAGATATAGGGAGAACTGTCCCACAGTCCTCAGTGAGCTGTTCTGGGCAGATGAGTGCAACGGTCTCTAGCACTGAGACCATTGCATTCACACACTCAGAACGGCTCACCTGGGAGAATATGAGAAGCCCCCCAATAGGGCTAATTCATTAGAACATGCATTTGTTACTAAAACACACCACACAGGGCCACATGCCTGCAAGCTAGACTGTGTGACAGTTAAAGTTACCTACCAACTACAATTGCAATCTGCTCCCTGTTCTCCTCCACTGATCCTCAACCTCTGCCCCCGCCCCCCCATAAAAAAAAGTCCTTAGGTTTTCTTGCAGGTTTGTAAATTTGTATTACCCAATTTGCATAATGTTGAGGCAGTACATGGGGTGAGAGAGGGGGAAATTCTCTAATAACCACTGTGCCATTTGATTTCTTTAGAGCAAATAACTGTAGACAGAATGACACTCTTACTCCCCATTGAGAAGGACATTCCTCCCTTAGTAGCCCCATTGACTTAAAGGATGAGGAAGGCAGGCACAGCCGGCCCACAGTGCTTTGAGATGTTGTGAAATTCTGTGGGGACAGAGCATTAGCGAAGCATATCCTCGGTTGTCTTTGCACGTATGTTTGTAAATGCTGCCTTTTAGCCACAAGTAGGGTGACCAGATGACCCGATTTTATAGGGGGCAGTCCCGATTTTTGGGTATTTTTACTATATAGGCTCCTATTACTCCCCACCCCCCTGTCCCGATTTTTCACACTTGCTGTCTGGTCATCCTAGCCACAAGCAAAGCAGCGCGGCAGCCCCCAACATGCTCGCGGCCAACCCCACATTCTAACCTCAATACCGGCATGTAAAGGAAACACACCCCTGGGGACCTGATCCTGATGCTCTGGGAGTTGAGGGTGCTCGACATTTTACCAGCAGCCCAGGTCCTGTGTGTGTGGCATTAAGCAGAAGATATTCATTACACTTAAATGGGTGTTCAGGATTAGACAATAGCCATGAGAACATTTTTTGGTGGGGGTGACACTCCACCTTGGAGTGAGATGAATGGGCAGAGTAGTTAAAATTCCTTGGGGAGTGTGTGGGTGTGTGAGTGTGGGTGTGTGTGGGTTGGGCAGAAGAACCCCTGCACAAAAAAGCAAAACAACAACAAACAACAACAACAACGATTCCCTCCCCGGCCAACCACACTGAGGTTTTTAATATTTGTGTAATGGGAGGGCTGGGGGGGCTAGTAAAGGGAGCGTGACATGAAGGAAGGCAGAGTACACTGGGGTGGGAGGAAAGCCCGAGGACTAATTGTAGCCTTAGCTTGGGAGAGACACACTGCAGGTTTCAAAGCAAACCCCACACCCCCACCGCCAGTTTCACAACCCCTTGAAGGAAAAAAAAAAAAAGTTGCAAAATTCAGGGCCTCAGCTAATTAGAAAAATGGGCTTCTCCCCCCCATATTGTCCCCTCCCCCCTTTCTCTTTCTTTCTTTAGCACCTTTTCTTTTAAACATTTCGTCTCAGGAAGGGTACCCAGCCACTTGGCTGGGCTGTTTTCAAAACACGCCTTTGAATGCCTCTCCCTAATTCACCTCCTTTGTTTTTCAGCTTTTGTGTTTGCCAGTTTGACCATATAACATTATACATCTGCTGTATAGCTTGTTGGGGGCTTTTTTTTCTCCCAGGGATCGTATGCATTGCCTATAGAACCCTCCTGGACTTCAGTTTGAGCAATCGTGTAACATAAAGGGGGCTAAAGTGGGACCAAGGGGCTGGGAGGGGGTCTGGGGGGTGGGAGAGATGAGAGCAGTGAGTGCAACAGAAAAAATAAAATAAAATAAAATAAAATAAAATAAAAGAGCTGAAAAGAATTCTTTTGCTTTTTCCTTTTCTTTCCTCTCTGTTTCTGCTGGACCCTGCATCAGGCAAGGCCTAGCCTTCTGTGGGAAAGTGACGCGGCCACAGAATAGATAACTCATTTGAATTCTGGCAACATATTCGAAAATAAGACAAAAGTGTCCAAGGAGAGAGGGGTGGGTGGGTGGCTTGGGGACCCAGGGAGGTTGGAGGGAGGGAAGGGGATTGTCAGGAACGAAGGATGAAGAAGCCTCGGCCAATTGAGAAATTTACAGACGGCTGCAACTCCTGGGCATGATCCCACAGGACTTTACTCAGGCAATTTGGCTTTGCTCATGAAAGCCAACCCAGCCAAAGCCGGACCCTTCCCTTTCCCCTCTCTTATGCTGAGAAAATCCAAGTTGGCTGAGCAAGTCGAATTCTTGCTGTTTTTGGCGACGTCCTTAGTAGCATTCTCTGCAGCTGCTGATGTTTATTGTTGAGGTTGATGCTCCTCTTGGATATGACCATTCCAGGGAGAGGAACACTTTCAAAACACAGCCACCCTATTTTCTGCACCAGATTTGAGTATACCTCGGAGTCCATTGCACCTCATTACAATAACACCACAAAGCTCTTCCGTATCACCTCCCACCCCAGGAATACAAAGTGCTCTGCAAATGTTAATGAATGAAAACATCTCCCGCCTCACCTTATGTGGCATGTCGTTATTACTATCCCCATTTTGAAGATGAGTAAACTGAGGCACAGAGAGACTAAGTGACGCAAAGTCATACAATGAGTCTGTGGCCAGTCAGAGAAGAGTACCCCAGTCTCCTGACTCCGAACCATGCGCAATAACCACTAGACAATGCTACCACATCAACTGGCTACCAGTCACTTTGAAAATTAGTGAGATCAGAAAGGCTGAACCTGGAAACCAAAGACAGAAGAAACTTGAATACTGGGGAGCATTTCAAGCTTCCTTCTGCTCTATCTTTTCATTGCTTGTGATCCATTTTAAAAGCTCTGCATGTTACACATTTAAGACTTGGTAGACCCCCATGGTCCTATGAGTATGAAGTATTGCCAGGTGCTTACATTTATATAACACATACATATCAGATGTTCAGTATTTATAGCTCATTTTAGAATTAGATTACATACCTAATTGCCTATAATAAAACTATAGGCAGATGTAACCATTCATATTATATACAATTACTTGTATGTGTGTGTGTGTACACATATACACCTATAAATCCACACACAGACAGACACAACTTGTCAAGTTTTTCCCATCTCCGGTTCCTATGATTATACTGATTTTTAAATAGGACATGTTGCTGTTTTGATTAGCAAACTTAGATGCCATTTAATATTGGACCTGTTGCAAAATATTTCCCGCAGACATTACTCGGGCCAAAAGAGAATGCATGTCACCCCTGCTTTTTGTAATTCCCCTGAAATCCTAACTAGCAGAGCAACCTCAGGGAACAAGTGGTATTTTTTGTTTGTTTGTTTGTTTGTTTGTTTGTTTAATTGTCAGTTCCTTGCAGGATTTTTTTAAAAATAACATTAGAGAATGGAAGAGTCATCCTGCCACAGAGCATCAATAACCTGGATGGAGATTACATAAAATATATAAACTTCTGCTGAGACAAATTCTGCTCTCGGTCACATCACAATGTAAATCCAGGATAGTCCACAATGGTGTTAATCCACATTTACAAAGGTTCTGAGGCTGCATCACTGATGTTAAAGGGAGTAGAACTGGGGCCTGAGGGTATGTCTACACTATGAGTGAGCCTCTCCGCCTGGACAGACAAACTCAGGGTGGCAGGACTCCAGCTGGCATGCTAAAAATAGCAGTGTGGATGTTGCGGCTCTGGTGAAGGCTCACGCCAGCCACGCAAGCTCAGACCCATGGGATTGGATGGGCTTGAGAGCCCAAGCTGCCGCATCCACACTGCTATTTTGAGTGTGCTATTTTAAGCCCGTCCAGTGTGAGTCTGTCTACCCAGGGTTGCTCCTAGTTGCAGTGTAGATGTACCCTAAGCAAGGGCAGCATCTGGCCCACTGTGTCTAATCAAATGAAGGGTTTGTGTGTAATAGAAAATATTCTCTCTCCTTGTATTGCAGAGAGCTCTGATCTGGGCCTTATTTCTACTTCTGCCTCTGTATTTACTGCTGTCCCTAAGCCCCTTTTAACTCTAACCTATTAGGATCATTTAAAAACAAAATTCACAACAGCCAAATAAACCGGAAACACCTCTCAGCTGTTGCAGTACAACAGCCTCCGAACAGCCTGGCACACAAAAAAGCTAGCTCCCCTCAGTAAGAATCAATAACCCCAACCAACATCCACATTGCTAACGTTCAGCAACAACAACAGAGCCTCATTCAGACTTCTGCAGCTGTCAGGAGCAGCAGCAGCAGGTGAGAGCACAGTGAAAAATAACGTTTTGCTGATTGAACGACACCCTTTAAATTTCAGCTATTAACAAGTCTTTACAGAAACAGGAACTGCCAGTAACAAACTTTATTTCTAACGTCCCCTAGGTAATAATAATACTCTAATTTGACCATGTCCCAGTTGGCTTTGTAAGCAGTTACTGCTTAGAGGGCTTGGTTTGGTTTCATTCTATTTTGCAGCAGGGAAGTCTCATCTCTTTGTAAAAGGGGGTGGAAGCTGGGGGAAATTTAATGTGAAAGTTTCTTGTTGGAATGAAGTTGTTCAGTTTGGCATGAAGACTGTTATCAGCTGGTTCCTTTGACACTGCTTGAGCCTTTCAGTAACCAAGCCAAGCCTCGAGGATTAGGATGTCAAGCTCATCCTGTCATCTTCGGAAGTTGGGGGGGGGACGACACAAAAGAGTTTCTTTTTTGGCTACGTCTTCACAAGGCCTGGGAGACTGAAGAGTTGCCGGTTAACAGAAGACAACCTCATCCCTCTCATTGATCAAGGACGTCCTGCTTTTAAGATAAGTGAAGCGCAGGGCTACAAGGGTAATCACCCTGTGCAAGTATGAATTTATCTAAAGAGGACTTCATGTGGAACCCTCAGCACTGACCAAATGGATGGCTGCACACTTTAAGAAAGCTAGCGGGCCTTCTCCCAGTCAACTGTCAGCCAACATAAAAAGACCTGGAGTGAGCTGACTTAAGCAAACAATATTTTGCAGGCTGAAGGTAACGCGAGGCCTGTGTCCGTCTCTCGCATTGTTGGTGCTGACAGGAAATATTGATACATATCAAATAACACTCCTGCTGCTAAAAGGAAGATGTGCCCCCTTCACCCCCCCCCCCCAGTATCCATTTCTAAATTAGAACACTGTATTGTACTTGAAAACAAAGTATAAAGTGAGGACGATGACAACTAAACCTCAGGCACGGCAGCCTGTGTTTTTAAATCGTCTTTGCATGTTGAGGATTTTAAAGAAAACAGAGTCAAAGAGGGCTGATAGACTATCTGCAGGAATATATTGGTCCCACAAATTGAGTCCTTTTTTGTTTTTCTGTTTACAGATTGTCTGTTGTGTGCTAGCACCTATCACCTTTACTCACGCTGAGTCACATCTTACCCTGGGACTACTGCAGGGTAGGGCGTTACTCGAACTCACCGAGCATAGCAAGATCTAGCCCTGTGATTTTTCTGGGGTACTTTTGTTATTCACAATTATTCTATGAATGCTTTCAGTAGCCAAATTTCAGTCTATCAATGGTTTGGGAAAGGTGTGTTGTATTTGCTGTTCAAGCTGCATGACTGGACATTGAAATGATATGGTATAATTTCTGCCTCTTGAGTAGATGACCTCCTAAGTTTGCTGTTTCTTGTGTGACTGTATGTGATTGGCTGAGCAATGCCTTCTCTTGTAAACCCATGTCTGAACGTGAACTAAAGCGTGTGCACAAAAATGAACTTCTCCTGGACACTGGTGTGAGCAACATCTCAGCTGTCTTAATAGTCACAAATAGGGGATTGTAACACTGAATCACTTTCACTGGTGTTATTTGCATGAATGTTCAGTAACTCTTATTTGTCCCTTTGCCCCAGATTTTCCCCAGCTCTCTGAAAGAAAATATAAGGGGATATTGCTCCTTCCTCCCATTGTAGTCAGCCTCTTAGAGGTAATTATTAGTGTTGCCCACTCTCACAATATTTTTTTTCTTTAAAGCTCCAGCTCCCTGAGACATGTGATTACATGAGCATCTCAGCTGCCATTTAACAAAGAAAAGCACATTTCTAGCCCTCATCTTTGAGGTGAAAACTTGGAAGTGTGAACTCTGAAGGCTCAAAACCCAGAAGGGAAAATCAAAGAACACAAAATGTATTCTTTTAAGCCCTCGAGTTTTTTTGTGGCTTGAGTATTTCCTGATTTTTGAAAGTTTGAGTTGGGCCTAAGGCTCTAGCTAGAGCTTGCCATCCTGTATCTGCTCCATGCATGAAATTCTCAAACATACAGCTAGTTCACATACAACAGAGCCCTTGAAGTTGATGGGCATTTCTGAAGCTGAGTGCATACAGTATCAAGTCCTGTTCTTTTGTTTTATGATATTATCTATTTTTGCAGCATAAGAATGACACAGTGCTGAGTCCCCTTTTACCAACCACAAAAATCAAAAACAAAAAACTACCCCAAGGAGATTTTTTTACCCTGAAAAGAGAGAAGTGCCAGAGACTCCATGAAGTCACTAGAGACTTTCCTATTGCTCTTGAGTTTATGTGGAAGGTGCTCGGATACTGTGGTGGTGGGTGGGAGTATAAAACCCTCAGATAGATGTAGTTTTTGTTGTATTTTCTATTTTCTAATTTTTCATTTTAGATTATTTTTTAAAGAATTTAACTTCCTAATTATTGGACCTCTTTTCTCTTCAAATTTGATGATCAGTCCCAATATGCACCATCATTCAATGTATGAAATCATTTCCATCTGTCCATCTGACTCATCCTAAGGCCACGTCTACACTTACCGGGAATTAATGCTGCTGCGAGCGATGCAGAGGGGGTCAGTTTAGTGGGTCTAGTGAAGACCTGCTAAATCAACAGCAGAGTGCTCTCTAGTCGTTTCTGGTACTCCACTGGAATGAGAAGATTAAGGTAAGTCAACAGGAGAGTGTCTCCCATCAAGGCAACGTGGTATAGACACCGCAATAATTCGACCTAAGCTACATCGACTCCAGCTTTGTTATTTACATAGCTGGAGTAGCGTAATTTAGGTCAATTTACCGCAGTAGTGCAGACAAGGTGTTGACTGGAAGGAAGTGACACTATTTCTACATCTCTTGTCTTCTGATTGCCTTTGAAACAAAGTGCTCTCTCATCATCTTCTTTATTTTTATTTTATTTTATTTGGTTCTCAGTATACAATAACCATTCTCCAAAAAGTATTCCCTGGGAACTACCAAAGGTGGCAGTGATACTATTTGCAAACATTCCTGTTGGCATTCAAAAACAAATAACAAATAATAAAAAAAACCCTCATGCCTGTATTCTAGATCTCATGGCACTAAAAAAATAAATCAAAATTTGTAGCGGCACAAGAAATAAGGTGAACTACAGAAGCCCCCTGTTCTGTAAGGAAAATTGCTTCCAGTTAAACAAATACATTTAGGGTCTTCTGCTTTTCATGAAAATACCGTACATATGGCCTTTGAAATTTGTCATTGAAGAGCGTTTTGCTCTAAGGTAGAATTCAGCACTTTATAGCATTTCACCAGCAAGTCTCTTGCCTTTTTTTTCCCCCTTCTTTTTTTCGTTTCTGGCCTGCAGCCCAATATGAATGTATGATCACTCGTACAATAGTTAAACATCTGAATCTTTTTGAAGTGCTTTCAATGTTGCAGTGATGTGACGGGTTTTTGCCTAGCAGTCAGTCCAGAAAAAGAAAAACAGCCTGCCTCCTAGTGGTGAAGATGAAAGGCTAATAAATTCAGGGTTGCGGATTACTATAATGTTGTTTTGTGTGCCACTTTAAGGAGAATGCTCTTTGTGGGGGTCATTTACTAAGCAGATTTCCTCTATTCATTGTAAAGATTTTGGAAGCACTTTATAATTAAATGCATCATTTATGGCTGTTGGTTTTTGTTTTGTTTTTTAAACATTTTCTCTCCAAGCTTCATTTTTCTGAAAAACTAAATAACTTGGAATAAGATTCACCCAGAAAAAAAAAAGGACCTTTTAAAATTTAGATTAACTAGAGAAGGTCTCAAGCCACAAAATTCAGTTCCAGTTTTTGAGCACTCCTTTCCTCCCAGAATAGCCAGAGGGTTTTTAGATCAGAGACTTTAGTTCTGTCTGTTATAGAGACCACTTGCATAATGTGGATCAGGTTTGGATTTCAACCTGGCCAATCTTCCCTTGTACACAGATGAAGCCTTCTTTGGGACAGTGTGCTCTTGATGGACTGCAAATCCCCTCAAATGGGGTGGAGTCAGATAACTAGATAATTTATCACACAGCAAACAGGCATATTTTCTATAAATACATGGAGAGAAGGATTCTGACTCAGTCTTTGAAGATTCATGGGGGGTCCAGGTAGCTATTCTGCATGTCATGTGTCAAAGAATATGGCCTTGCTTCTGAATATATTTTCTTGAGTGAGTAACTTTACTCATGTGAGTAATCCCACTGAAACCAAAGGGATGACAGCCCTGTGTAAAGTTACACACATGTTTAAGTTTGCAGGAGAGGGGTCAAAGATTCCCATTGACTTCAATGAGTTTCAGATCAAGTCCTATCCCTGAACAAAGCATAGACCATTAGTAGAATGCATTTTATCCTTTATTAATTATTATTATTATTATCCTGGAACCTAGGGGCCTCAGTCATGAACCAGCACTCCATTGTGCTAGGCACTGTACAAATACACTACAAAGAAAGGGTCCTTCTGTGATTACCTCCATGAGCAATACAACCTATGTCCAAGAGGAGACCTTTGTAATTTCTCCACGGTTGGAATAAGAAATCTCACAAAAGGGAAAAAAATATACATATGCATTAATTCTTAGTAATCCCTTACATCATTATTGTAAAAAACAAAAATATGAGAGCTCACATTTGGAGGAAAAGGAAGGGATGCAGTAAACGTGAAGGACAGCTGGCCTGTGTGTAATGTGTCACTTTGCTTCTGTGCCACTATTGTGTTGCTGGTGTTGGAATGCAGCAAAGGCTGGCTAGTTTATTGAAAATGGAGCCATGTAAATTCCAGCTGTCAAGATGCGATCAGCCACGTGGACAAAGACTGGGTTCTCCTTTGGCCCATATTTGATTTCCAATCACTGCTATGCACACAGCTCATTGTTTGCGTCTGAGGAAAGGTTTGGTTGCATTTTTTTTTCGTGGAGGGGATCTGTACCAGGATTTTGGATTCAAGGCTCTATGGCTTACATCAGAACTATGTGAAACTGACTCTTCAAAGAGAGAGAGAGAAAGATGATTGCATATGTATATTCTAGCCCTACAAGATACAAGATGGTAATAAATACTTTTTTGTTTTCTAGAGGAGATATTTTAGATTGATTGGGTTACTATAGAGCTGACTCATACTGCACAAAAAGAGCCATCATTGGGGAAATTCATTTAATGTCTATTACAAATAAATTTTCCCTGATAGTTCTTTTTGTGGAGCATGTCAGCTTTGTTGTAAAGACATTTGTTAAAAATCATACACTGTACATAAGCCTTGCATTCCCCATGGGCCCAGCAAAGTACCTAGGTCTTAACTGGAGTTTTTCCCCTCTGTCCCACTATCTGTCAGTCTCAGCTGTTGGTCTAGTCATCTGGATGTTGCTGCCACTTTGGAGAGTTTTGGTCAGTTTCTCGGGATGTTGGTGTAAAAGTCAGATGTGGGAGAGGAAAGTTTTTTTTCAGATCATGTTCCACTCCCAATTTACTTTATTCCAATGGGTGTTTAATTAGAGAAATAAGACACGGCATGCCATTGCTAGCAATTTTCAGCCATAGATCTCATAGCAACTTTACAAAAGAGAGTAAGGAGCATTACGCCATTGAACTCGGACGTGAATGGTTTACCCAAAGTCACAGAGCAGGTCAGTGGCCAAACTGAGAAGAACAGCCCCATATCTCCTGATTGTGAGATTAATGTCCTGTCTATTGGATCATGGAGAGAAATGTATGTGTATCAAAGATGAGGTCTCTGAAATACATACTGGGCTAGACCCTCAGTTTATGCAAATTGGCTTCGCTCAATTGATTTCCATGGAGTTATGGTAATTTACTTCAGCTGGCCCAGCATATTTGGTGTTGGGATCTGACCCAAAGTATATGGTAGTGAGTCACTGATTGCAGTGAGAAGAACAGGAGGACTTGTGGCACCTTAGAGACTAACAAATTTATTTGAACATAAGCTTTTGTGCATCCTGACTGTCTTTTTGTTCTGTGTTTGTACAGTGCCTAGCACAATGGGGTCATGGTCCATGACTGGGGCTCCTAGGCACTATAGGAATAAATAATCAAATCCTTGCCACATATGGCCTCCAGAAACTGTCTTCTGAATTAAAAATAATAGCTAATTTTGGGTACACCAGGTCTCCTTTCAACAAGAGTGCTTAAATCCAGGGCATCTAATGGTCAGATCAGGGGAGCGGTCAGACATCTAGACCCCAATGCTGCCAGTAAACTGTTGAGTGAGTTTGGGCAAGTCACTTAATCTCTCTAACTGCGACTACAGTGGGAAACACCAGTGCAGCCACATCAGCCCTGTGACCCAGGTCGTAAGTTTCCTAGTGTAGCTGAGACCACTGTATGTCAGTTTCCACCTCTGTGAAAAGCAGAACCTACCAGTTTAAAGTACTTTGCTCTCCTCGACTGAAAGATGCTATGCACAGGTAAAGTATGGTTAATATTCAAGGTCTAAATACAGATGAGCACTCAG